>NC_142712.1:31016749-36016749 GCF_055471065.1 Atractosteus spatula
AAAGACTCATTGCCAGTTATCGCAAACGCTTGATTGCAGTTGTTGCTGCTAAGGGTGGCCCAACCAGTTATTAGGTTTAGGGGGCAATCAATTTTTCACACAGGGCCATGTAGGTTTGGATTTTTTTTCCCTTAATAATAAAAACCTTCATTTAAAAACTGCATTTTGTGTTTACTTGTGTTATCTTTGTCTAATATTTCAATTTGTTTGATGATCTGAAACATTTCAGTGTGACAAATATGCAAAAAAATAAGAAATCAGGAAGGGGGCAAACACTTTTTCACACCACTGTATATACATTCATTGTTGCATTCAATAGCCGTGTTTTTGCCGCCAAATATTGAGAGGATGTCGAGGGAGTAAAGTAGGGCTCTTCAGCTGAAGAGTTTTGCCAGCTGTTTCTGTCTACTTTCTCCAATCTCTGAAGACTCTCCAGACTCTGAAGGACCTTGTAGTTTCTCTCGTGCCATTTTCCTCTCGCTCAAGTTGGAAAGCCGTAGAAGGTGACTTTTTCGGCTCCTGTTGTTTCTTTTATCTGGTCTCTCAGAGGCTCATAGTAAACTATTTTCTCTCTTGCTGCCTCCTTTAGTGTGTGTAGGTTCTGTTCATATTGTATTGTTACATCGATTACTATTGATTCTTTGTTTTTCGTGAAAATGAGGTCAGGTTTTCTCAGTTCATTTGATCCTTTGAGTCTGAAGTATGTCTCTTTTCTGATTTCCCAATTTAGTTTTTTAGCCTCTTCGGCTAAGATGTCACAGATCTTATTGTGTCTTTTAATTCTTGCGCTTTGAACGCTGGGGCATTGTCCGAGTATGTGTGAGCATGTTTCGGTTTTCTCTTGGCACTTGCGGCAGAGTGTTGGGTATCCCCTTTGACCTCTGTTCAGGCTTTCCCTGGTGGGGTATACATTAGCCCAAAGCTGTAGTGCTGCAATATAGTGTCTTTCTTTGAAACCTTTGTGATGAGCGAGCCAGGAGTTACTGTCAGGGTCATGCAGTTTTTAATTCCCATTCCTTGAACGGGTAATTTTGTCCAGTTCTCAAATTCATCATTACGCCAGTTGCGGGGAGTCATGAATTTTGGTTTTTGGTTGGGACTGGGTTCCCATCCCTCTGGAAGCAGTATATCCTCTAACTGCACTGTTAAGGTTGTTGGGTCGTTTAGCTGTGGGATTTTGCTTACATCGCCTCCAGCCTGGATCCAGAGTTTCTGGAGTTTTTCTTGTGCTTCTTCCGATCGCATCAGAGTGCTGATGATAGGGTCCGAGGACATGGCCATACGCTGTAGCCTTCTGATTTGTATTGATGGTATCAGGTTGGTGATTATACCCAATCCTCCATCTCTATTACTGGAGTAAAGTAGTCCATTACATGTGGATTTGGGGAGATGTAGCCACCTTTTTATTGCTTTCCATATGAGTCCGTCCAGATTCTTTAGTGATATTTGATTGGTATAGGCATGGTCCATCTGATAGATCAGTCTTGGGATTGTGTATACAGTACATTCAGTATTATTGATGTTTGAGAAGGTTTTAGTGGGGCTTTGTCAATTTTGTTGATCCAATCTTGTAGCAGATTTACTGCGTCTGGTTTTTTGGTTGTTGTCCATGGGTTTATTTTGAGACCGAGGTATTTCTCCGATTCACAGTGTGTAATCATATGTAATTGATTGTTTATGGATCAATCTTCGCAGTTATTGATGACATCCTTGGTTGGTGAAATCAGGAACCCGTGGCACTTCTTGGCTTGGACCATCAGTCCTGTTTGAGCGCAGAATACTTCAAGGGTGCCAATGTTCTTTTTCATCCCTTCCTAGCTGTCGCTCAGCAAAACCAAGTCATCTGCAAAAGCCAATGTCGCGTTATTTCCAGCCTCCGTTTTGAAGCCGCAACTGAGTTCTTCCAAGGCGTTTATCAGGGGGTCCAGGGCTAGGTTAAACAGTAGAGGTGACATAGGATCCCCCTGTTTGACTCCAACATTGATGGAGATGTCATGTGAGGATTGTTTGTCTGCTTTAATCATGGTTGTGCATTCATGGTAGGAGTTCTTGATTAGCTCAATTACATGGTTATCTAACTCTTTTTGTTCTAGTACTTGGAATATGTGTTCATGGGTCACTGAGTGAAAAGCCTTGGCAATATCAATGAATGCCACAGCAATTTGCTTGTGATTCTTTGGTGTTATTCAGGATGTGTTGTAGTGCTGTCAGATTCTCTGAGCAGCCGGAGGCTTCGATGAAACCACGCTGTCTTTGATTCATTGGACAGGCTTTCTCTAGTCGTTTGGTTATTATTCTTGAGAAGAGTCTGAGGAGCATTGACCCGATGGTAATGGGTATCCAATCGCTGATGTTATCCAGGCTCTTTTCATCTGTTGTCTTTGGTATCAGTATTGTTCTGCATTGCTTTAATTGTTTGGGTATATGGCCGGTGATTAGCCAGAGGTGGAACAATTGGAGTGTCTCGCCGTCACCCTCCAGATCGATGGCATGCCAGTCAACATTGTCTGGTCCAGGCACAGATGTTTTCTTCATTGCTTTGATGTTTTCTTGGATTTCCTCTTCGCTGATGAGGGTTTTGAATATTTCATTGTCAGCACTCCCCCTTGATTTGAAGTTGTCAAGGTTGTTAAACATAGTGGGATCCTCCCATTTCTTTTTGTAGGAGTTGTAAAATTGGCAGAAGTGAAGTCTACAAGATATACTGTACTTTCTGCTCCATCAAGGATGAGAGAAGCCCGTTTTGATCTGCTCTTGTTGTACAGAGATTGGTGATATTTATAGAGCCTTTTTTTGCTCTTCTTTTTATCCATAACCACTCTTTTCCATTTTGGCATTTGTTGTGTCTTTCCTTTTTATTGTTCTTTTTTAGAGTTTCAGATTTAAGAGTTTGTAATAGCTTTTCCGTTGCAATTTCAGTTAATTGCTTGATTGTTTCAGGGTCCTCTGAATCATTGAGAACAGCTTCTTTCCAGGCTGTTTCAGTTTCATCTCTGTTAGCTATGTCTTGAAAAGTTGGATGTCCTCTTTTTTGTTACTGATGGGTTTTGTTCAGTGTTAGTGAGCTTTCTTGGAGTTTTCTATTTCTTGTTGGTTCTCATTTTTTCACCAACTTGTTTGTTATTTTTTGAGCCGAGTTCTTGGGCAATTAGTTGGTTGATGTTTTTAGCCCCTTTATACAGTACTTAATTTCCAATGTTTTCAGTTTTGTAAGTTCTTCTTCCATCCATGTCTTACTGGATTCTTTGCTTTTGTTTTTATTTAGATCATGGAATCTTTCCTTATTCCTGATGTCAGGATGGGAATGTCTTTTGTGTTGTGATAGCCCAGATTGTGTTTGGAAGTCCATGTTGCAATCATTACACTTCCGTTTGCTTTTTTCATCATTCATGTTTTTTTTGTCTTCATTGAGTTTCTTCACTTTGACATTCAGAGCACTGGGCAGAAATCACATCGCGTCAACACCTGCCGCTAGCAATCATAAAGTTTACTTTAGTAAACCAGTTTACTTTACTAGTTTACCTTAGTAAACCTTTGGTTTACTTGGTACAAAAAATGGTGCCAAATAATTGTCTGCATAGTCTGTGTTCTGAGGTAATAGTCTGAGTTTCTTTAATAATAGAGTTGTCCTTTATCTCAGGCATTTCCACAGAACAATGTTAATATTTTGGAACAGTTAGATGCTACACTGTTGCATTAATATCATTTCTTCTCATGGATGTCATTCTACTAAAAGTTGAGGTGAAGATTTTCTTTTTAGCTATTGCAGTTTTCTGTATAAGATCTAATAACTTTTCATGTCAAGACTGAAACTGTATTGAAGTGTTTTCATTAATACTGACAAATGATCACTGGGTTTAAGATTCAAACACACAATTTATATTCCCTGCCTTAGAATTAGTTCTCAGAATACAATCCCACAGGATGTAACTTAATCCACAATGTCATTTATAAAACCTTAAACCCCAAAAAGTCAATAAAGAAAACTTTACTGTATTCTGTGGAAAAACAACATTTCTGAGCTAGACTGAATTAGTTTTGAGTATTGAAATCTAATAAAAACCACAATAAATGACAGCTAATTTTAAGTACTAATAGTCTCCAAAAAATCACACATTCTTATTGAAATCCTTAAATATGGTTTTATCCTTCACAATTTACAAGGAGTAATTTAAAGACCGGATCATAAACCCATATAATAGCTGACATAAAGTAAAAAGCTAGATCATAAAATGTGTCTTGTCTAGGAGCCACATAAGATGCCTCAGGTGTAGATTAAATCACAAATTCTGCTACAACAGCCCTGTAAACTTTAATTCAATTTAGGCCTCTAGTTCACTTAGGGGGTTACACCAAGAAATAAATCCTCTGTTTTGCTGAACATTCATATAATTATCTTGCCATTTGAGATTACTATTTCACATTGTAGTACAGTACATATGTCAAACCCTCTAAATTCAATTGCCAGTTATTTCAGAAAATCTGATTTTAATTTTTTCCCATTTTTTTAAGAACAAGAGATGTACTTTGAAAAAATATAAAATATAAAATGTTAAAGAACGGAACAGAACTGTTCTATATTCCAAGCATATACAGCAGGGACCACGTGAATCCATATTCAAACTAATGTGAAATTGTATTAAATTTTAAATAAAGTTCTTATATTGAGTTCTGCTTTTGATTATTGTGTGTAAAAAATCCAAAAGCATAGTTTTATTGTTAAAAAATGTATTATTTGGTTTGTTTTCTTGCACATGCTTATTTGTTAAAGTGATTAGCCTTTGTTAATAAATATAACTCATAATGACTGAGAAATCAGTTTCAACAACGAATTTAGTCTCTCTATATCAATAAACTGTCATATTGTGTCTAGAGACTAAACTTCTGCGACCTTTATCAGCAAGTAAGGACAACTAGAAGATGTAACCATTTGTATTTGTGAAATGCACTTATACCCCTGGACATTACAGGATCAATGATCTGTGAAGTGGTGTCACATTGCTTTAGTGAAACAACACCATTGATCAAAATCAGCACTCTGCTGCTCCACATACCACATAATCCTTAATCAAGTACATAAAATAACAGGAAGACATTGTGAAATCAGATCACAGTGTTGTTAGAGATTATTTTATTTTATTTTATTTTACTTATTTCTAAAGAGTTGACTGAATACAAGAGAAGTGTAGAACAGTTTTGATGTTTTTAAGCCTGTTATATAAAGAAAAGGTAAAGTTGAAAATGAAAAAGAGAATACAGTTCTTTTGTTTAGAGTTTGTCCATCAGCCAGTCTTCATCTGCCTCACGTAGTGTAATCCATATGTTTGCTTTCTGGAAATGTGGAATTATTAATATTGTAATGCATATGGCCGACATTAGAAGTTGTGCGAGCCGGCTTACCAGCTCGGTGACGTCACTGCCCTTCCCTCTGAATAGCAAGGACCTCAGCCGCCGGGCTGAAGGGAGATCTCCCTTTAGCTCAACTGGCTGGGTCCCTGTTGAGTGATGCCAGAGGCCTGGGTTCGAGTCCCCAGTGGTGGGGGGCCGACCTGAGGTGGCAGCGGTGAGGGCACATACCCACGTGAACCCGAGAGTGCTAGAATATTATCTTTTATGCTACCTCATTTGGGATTGCTGATTTTAATTAATTAGGGTCTTACCTGTTAGCCCCTTCCAAAATGGGATTATTTGTGCTTTCTTATCTGCCTGTCATTTTACATTTGTTATCAATCAATCAAGGTTTATTTATCATTGCATGAGCAGTACAGCATTTAGCGGTGTTGTCGGCAATGAAATGCTTTTATCCTCGGGCTCGGAAAGAGGGATGGAAGAGTAGGACAGAAATGTATAGGGATTAAATTAAGATTAGGATACAATAAATTACACAATTGCAATTTACAATACAATTTACAGATTGTGCGAAAGTAAAAGAAGGAGATATGGTATGACAGAAGGTATTTAGTGCTGTTCGTACAATATGTGTCCTGTGAGTGCAAGTGGCAGGAGGGCGCTGGTGTATCAGTTTAACAAGGTTGCCTATTCGCCAGCGGCCGTTGGTGTAATTGCAGGCATCTGCTGTGGTTGGCTGTTTAGCAGTCTTACTGCCTGGGGGAAGAAGCTGTTTCGAAACCTGTTGGTCTTGGTCTGTATACTTTGGTATCGTTTTCTGGTTGGTAGTAGAGAGAACAAGTTGTGGTTAGGGTGACTGGGGTCCTGGAGGATAGATCTGGCCTTCTTGAGGCATCTAACGGAGTAGATATCCTCGATGTTCGGTAGCGCGCAGCCAGTAGTGTTTTGTACCAGTTTCACCAACCTCTGGAGTACCTTGCGCTCTCAGGCGGAGCAGTTACCATACCAGGCAGTGACGCAGCCGGTTAGGATGCTTTCAGTGGTGCACCTGTAGAAATTGGTCAGGATGTGTTATGGCATGCCAGTGTACAGGTTAGATCATCTGTGATGTTGACACCTAGGAATTTGAAACTGTTGACTCTCTCCACTGCGGACCCGCTGATGTGGATGGGTGCATGGTCTGTTCCTTGGTGCTTCCTAAAGTCCCCGATCAACTCCTTAGTTTTGCTGGTGTTCAGAAAGAGGTGGTTGTCCTGACACCATGCTGTCAGCAGTTTTACCTCTTCCCTGTATGCGGACTCATCACCGTTTGTGATCAAGCCGATGATCGTTGTATCATCTGCAGATTTAACGATCGAGTTTGTTTTGTTGCTGGTGACGCAGTTCTGGTTGGTAGAGAGTAGAGGAGAGGGCTGAGTACGCAGTCCTGGGGGGCAACTATGTTCAGAGTCAGGGTGTAAGTCTGATAATGGCATTATAACAGAGGTAGCATTGAGTAGAAAAGTTTCTTGACTTTTATTGACAATATCACTTGCTAAGAGTCACTAGCAAGTTACAAAGATCAACGTTTCTGTAGACAGGACTGGATTAACCCATTGTCTTGCTGCACTCAGACAAACAAATGCACCCCCCGCACTAAAAACATCAATATTTTAAAAATGCATGTCTAAACACCCACAATATTAATTTATTAAACCTGGAATATTAATGTGGCAGTATCATTTTATAACAACATCTTCAATAGTCATATCAGCATTTAACCAAATGTGTAGAGTAGCATTAGAAGAGGTGGAAGAGGTGTTAGTGGGGCCAGCAGGGGGCGCTCACCCTGTGGTCCACGTGGGTCCTAATGCCCCAGTATAGTGACGGGGACACTGTACTGTAAACAGGCGCCGTCCTTCGGATGAGACGTAAAACCGAGATCCTGACTCTCTGTGGTCATTAAAAATCCCAGGGCATTTCTTGAAATGAGTAGGGGTGTAACCCTGCCGTCCTGGCCAAATTTCCCATTGGCCCTTACCAATCATGGCCTCCTAATAATCCCCATCTATGAACTGGCTTCATTACTCTGCTCTCCTCCCCACTGATAGCTGATGTGTGGTGAGCCTTCTGGCGCACTATGGCTGCTGTCGCATCATCCAGGTGGATGCTGCACATTGGGCGTGGTGGTGGAGGGGAGTCCCCATTACCTGTAAAGCGCTTTGAGTGGAGTGTCCATAAAAGCGCTATATAAGTGTAAGTTATTATTATTATTATTATTAGTAGTAGTAGTAGTAACATTTGTATACAGTAATAAACATTTGGCTATGAAATGCTATAAGCACTCAATTTTAGAACACCTTTTTCATTACTTTCTCCTGGTCAATTCTGTACATACGTAATTACAACCAAGGATCTATCCAAGGTGTATTTAGTTTTACTTACTTTGTTGTGGATCAGCAGTAAATGTGTCACTTTTCAGCACAGAAAAATGCAGAAACAGCTAGAGATTGATATGTCTAGACATTTTGTGTATATTCAGGGTAAGTTCCTCTTTTACATGGCGTGCTTTTACATGGCTATAGCTAATGTGTCTGTATTTCAGAACATAAAAGCGCTTTTTTAAATATACAAAGCATTTTTAGATACCCAAAACATGCAAATACTGTATTCATACAATTCCATTGTGTATGAAACTGATTTTATATTCTAATTCTTCATTAACTTCATTGTAACTTCATGATTAGACTATCACAGATTAGATAAAGCCTTTTTGATAATGAAGAATTCTCAATGAGCACTGCATAGTAGTCTTAATTTTTTTGGCACTTTGCTGCTCCCAAAAGACATATTGCTTGGTGCTAGTCCACAGTGAGCAAATTAAGCCAATACTGTCAAAAAGCATAGGTCAGGACCCTATGCAGATGGTATTTTCCGGGAGTAAGTGGTAACGGACACGGGGAGGAGACGACGAGGAACTGGGCAGGTTGACAAACAGGGGGGCGTGAAAGTGGTGCACTGGTGCTCGGGGGGTGTGGCACAGGCGAAGAAGTCCAAAACTATCCAGAAGGGGAAACCATTACAGCCCAGTCCTAATAACATGGAAAATCAGATTCAGTTTGATTTTTAAAAAGATATCTGAAAACATTTTCATTCTAATATACAAATTATATTTTATTAGAAAATTAAATAGTGCAATTAGCACATCAGAAAGGGCATTTCATAAATGGCTTGGCACCAAACAAATGACTAATTTCCCTTTGCATTGAATGCAAGAAAGCCCTGTCCAAGTTGAACCCACCTCTGCTAATGTAACTCAGCCAGTTGCAAGGTCTTTTTAAATCCTGGATACAACCAGCTAAAGAAAATGTCATCCCACACTTCCTCGTTCTCCTTGTGTGATTTCTCATGTGTGCTGTTTGTCGAGACAAAATGTATAACTGACTAATCTGTACGTAATTAACAAAAAATATTTGGCAATTCTAAATTTACTTGCTTATACATTTATTTATTTTTTTATCAGCTATTAGATCCCATTTCCACCACTTTATTTCAATCCTGTTTCACTTTTCTCTGCATTGAGCACTGGTGCTGTACTAATTTTTCTCAAAAGTGCTGCCATTACCCCCATGCCAAAAAAGCCAAACGTGGCTCTGGACAATCTAAACAATTTATACCCCATCTCCAACTTACCCTGTCTTGTAAAAATTCTAGAATGTGCTGTTACAATTTAGTTAAATAGCCACCTCATCGCAAACAACCTATTTGAATCCCTCAAACTGGGTTCCCAACAACTTCACATTACAGAAGCTGTCCTATAAAGTCACTAACAATCTTCTAATATCTTCTGATTCTGGTTCTCTTTCTATCCTCATTCCTCTTGATCTCAGTGCTGCTTCCGACACTGCTAACCACAATATCTTACCTTCTCGTCTTGAGACTGTGTTTGGAATTTCTGACACTGCTCTTAAATGGTCTTACCTCACTGATCACTGTCACTTTGTCTCTCTTGGTGGATTTAGGTCTGAAACTGAATTCTTTAAGTCTGGTGTTCTTCAGGTCTCAATACTGGGCTCCCTAATTTCAGAATGTTTCCACTTGATCAACTTTTAAGATCACATGGCCTCAACTATCTCTTTTATGCTAACAATAATCAAATCTACATCTATACCAAACCTGACACTATTGCTGCTGTCTCTATTCTCTCTAATTGCATCTTCAACATAAAAACATGGATGACTCAAAATTTCCTTCATCTAAACTGTGACAAGACTAAAGTCATGCTTATTGGCACCCTCATCAACTTTGTAAAGCCAATGCTGTAACCCTATCCGTGGATGGTAATGTACTTGAATTTCAGTCTAAATTGAAAAACTGGGGGGTGATATTTGATTCAATTCATTTGATTCAACCCACATGTGCAACATATTGTCAAAACATTATTCTTTTACCTCAGAAATATTGCCAGACTATATCCTATTTTACCACTAACTGTTGCTGAAAAGCTGATCTGTCTTCTCCTGAATTGACTACTGTAATGCTCTACTCACTGGCATTTCTAATTCCACATTGAACAAACTGAAGCATGTCCAGAATTAGGCAGCAAGAATCCTGACCAGGTCTAGTGCAAGTGATCACATTACTCCTATCCTGGAGTCTTTGCACTGGCTTCCTGTCAGGTTTCGTGTCGACTTCAAAACCCTCATGCTCACCTACTGTATAAGGCTCTGCATGGCTTGACACCTCAGTACCTGTCTTAGCTACTATTGTCCTACTCCTCACGTTGCAACCTTCGCTCTTCAAAGTCTGGCCTCCTATCTGTCCCCCAAGCCCATCTACACTCTGTGGGTGACTGGGCCTTCTCCTGTTATGCCCCAAAGCTCTGTAATTCTATCCCTAAGGACTTCAGAGAGTCACCTTCCCTGAACTCCTTCAAATCTAGACTCAAAACCTTCTTCTTTAGAAGGGCCTTTACTTAACTGGTTCTGTTATTTACCCCTCTGCTCCTACTGTATTCAGTACTCCCATATGTCTCCTCTCAATGTGTATTTTCATTGTGCATATCCTCAAGGCTTTAATGCTAATAAGTACACCAATGATTTATAAATGTAGCCAGCTTTTTTGTGCTTGCACCCCAAGTGTCTTATGCACAGCTATTCTACAGAATTACAATAGGCACACATTGTATTTACCACGTCAGATCACCTCTTCAAACAAACAAATGTATTATGATGAAAATCAAATCAAAATAAATTTCCAGCCAATGGAGCCATAAAGGTTGAACAAGTTATAAATCAAGGTTGCAATTACTGCAGTATTACAAGCTATTTAGCTAAACCTCCTGAAGGGAACATAAATAATTAAATAATTAAGTCTCTCTGTAAGTACTGTATGGTGTTTTTGCCTTTCTTATTGAAATGTAAGAAACAAAGTGAAAATGCAAAAAAATGCTGTTGGATGGTTTTACAATGTGAGATAGTCATATAAATATAAAGACATATTTAAATCATATCTACTATTAAAATTAAATCAAGTGGTGAAGCCATTTCTTATTTCTCTACCTAATTTGCTGTGTAGTGCCACTGCACGTGCATAATGACTATCCATTCCTCACACCTCCCATGTATAAAGTGCATTGGTGTCCTCTAGGATTAAAAGCACTATATAAATACAATTAATCTTTATTATTAATATTTTTATACATTATTTCATGTGAAAATACAATTCCACAGAAAATTGTTTAAACATAATACATAAACATAAACATAATTTGTATACAAACAGTATGGGAAACTAATTGTTAATTGCTTTTCTGACATATACAGTATTACTGTAGATTAAAAAATGAATGAATATATTTTAAACAAGCAATTCTATTTTCATCAATCATTTTCAGACCAATTTTTAAACAGAATCTATGCATTACCTGTAAACTTTCAAAAATGTTACATTAATCTTGAATCATCTTGCATGATTATTAATAGATAATAATCATACTAATACTCATGATAAGAAGTACTGTACCTGTACAGTATGTGTTACATTGTCAACGGCAAAATAAAATAAATAGCATTTTAATTTAAATATTTTTCCTCTGAGCCATTATTCCTCTGCAAAATCTCCTTGAAATAATGTGTAAAAGTTTTTCTAAGATAGTACATTTATAACCAGTTTCATCTTTTGAATTATAAAAGAGTCTTATTCTTGTATAATGCTGTGCCATTAATTATTAACAGCCCCTGACAGAACGAAGTAAAATGTCTGAAACAAGAGATGGATTATAGTGTAAAGCAATGAGAAATCCTGTGGCTAAGCTATATTATTATCATTTAATTACATATTATCTGAACGTTAGCTTTCCCATTATCTCTTGAGTTATGTGGATTAGACTGAAGTATAATCACTTAGAACACTGGATTGAAGTAAGCAGTAATCACAAGTAATCAGGAAAAGTCTGTGTGGTCACTTAAAAAACAGTGCCAACTGATGCTTTCTGTTTTGAAAAAACTTGCAAATCAGGTTTCTCAAGTCCAAAAGACAGATTGTGATATTGTATATGCTTGAATTGCAGGTGGAAAATCCAATAACGGTTATTTACAAGTCAAATCATTTTAATTGTTTTCTTATGAGTAAATGGTTGGCTGTTTCATTGGCTACAGTCCCACATATGAGCAAAAAAAAACGACGAAATGTTGCATATGGTGAAAATATTGACTTGTGTTTATTATGGGTGGACCCCTGTTATCAGATTGCACCCTTAGTACTGACTCTTACTTCTTTTTTTGCTTTTCAGGGAGTGTTCATTGCCTAGCCTTTCAGGATGACTTGGAACTTATTCAAGAAAAAACCAGAGCCCATTGTGGGCTCTGAGCCCACCAGTACCATGACAATGGCTCCAGCACCAGCCATGTCCACTGTGGCAGACAACTCCACCAAGGCTGAAGGGCCCATGGGCAATAAGAAAGAAGACTATAAGGAGCTCATGAACAAATTCTACAATCAGATAGTCAAAATCCCTTGTAAGTCACTGAGACCTGGCACAAGGCAAGGAGGAAAAGTGCAGTTCCCTGTTATATTGATTAGAGAAGGAGCACTATTAACAAATGATGTACGAAATCAAAATTTAAAAATGTAGAATAGGATATTACATTTTCTCTATATTAGCTTTTCTGGTTTGAGTTATTCTTTTGGGGTCTATGTGTACACATATCATTAATTTCAAGATTTATGTTCATTTGATCTTAGATTGTTTCATAATGTTCTTGCCATTTGTTTGTAAATTAGACAATAAGGAATAAGTAAAATTCACTCAGTGGAAAATCATAAATCGTATGATGTTATTTACTATTTTGAAGGGATATTTTACATTTTAAACACAGTTTAGCCTGTAAGATGCCTTAAGGAATGGAGAAACTGTTAGCTGAGCAAGATGACATTGTACTGTATTTTTTGTTTGCACATTCTTTTCATCACCAATGATTTATAACAGGAAGTTCATCTACTGTGTACTCAATGCTTGAATATGGTGCCCCACCTAACCTGTCTTTCAAAACACATACAGGGGAAGAAGACAGTGTCTGAGAGTTTCTCTGCTGATCTTTGTTGAATCCTCTCCTGCCCCTAAGTCCTCTCCTGTGCCCAGTGGTGCAAATTGTCTATCCCAAATCTTTCTCATTGAGCCTGCCCTGACTGTGGCTTATATCTCCACTTCCTGGCCAGAACTCCTGGTGACCACAGGGGCTAGGCAGACCTACTGTAATGAGTGAGGGCTATTTAATGATCTTACTGTATGCCTTTGACCTGTATGTAATGGTCCTTTGTTTCTTGTATTTCCTCTCTGACTCCTTGTTCCAGGGCTGATTTAGCCTGTTCTGTAATCCCACATGTCACCGCTGAACTGTATGGTAATTAATAATCATCTAGGCAATCAAAGTCATTCAGTCTTTGTTGATTTGCACCTGCCCCACCGTTAGATTCAAGAAGGCTTGGACACCTTGATTGAAGAGGAGAAAAAAAAACATTGGCCATCATAGACAGTCAACATAACCCCCAAAACCTGTTACCCTACACCCATGTTTCTCACTCTGTTACACCTGCTGTTAAAATAAAGTCTTTGGTGGTGGTGGGTGTCTGGAGCAAGCTGCCAACCCATGTTTTTTCAATTTTGAAGAAACTGTTGCATGAGATTTTTGGATAACTATGATCAGAAAAACCTATTTAGCCCTTATTTGTTTTATTTAGTTTTCTGAAGTTCCTTGCCATTTTTTGATATATGACAGGTCACAATGTGTCTAAATAAACAGAAATCCTCTAAACATAGCTTGTATCTGACCTTTTAGAACAGAAATATTATGTATTAATACTATTGGATATGGCACACATCTTATTTATGCCAAAACAATTTCACTCTACCACTTTTCTAAGTACGTCAAACATCTAATTCTCCTTTTATTGTTATTTGCAAACTGTTGAAGAGAAAATAAAACTGCTCATATACGCTAGCTTCAATTTCTTTGTCATGCAGTCTATGTTGAGGGACTTCATATTGGAAAAATGGTTGTATGCAAACCTTTCCATAAATAATTTACTCCTGATAGACCAAAAAAAAAATGAAGACATTCTAAAAGCTAAGGTTTTGGTAACTATGCAAAAAGTAAATAAAGGAAGAGTGACAAATGTTCCCAAAGTTGGAGATGTACATGTATTTCCTGAGATATGTTTCCCAAACTGACTTCTTTCACTGTGATTCAGGACATAGTTGAGTCCATGTTCCTCCTGACATCTCCTTTGTAACTCTTCCCCCTGTCCACTGGACTGGCAGTGCCACCCTGGGCTCTCATCGCCATTGCAGTGGTGGCCGGCCTTCTCATCCTCACCTGCTGTTTCTGCATCTGCAAGAAGTGCTGTTGTAAGAAGAAGAAGAACAAGAAAGAGAAGGGGAAGGGCATGAAGGGAGCGCTCAATATGAAGAACATGAAAGGTGGCGAGGTATGACACATGGCACAGACTGGCTTTCTAAGAATGAAGTGCAGGAGTCAGAACTAGTGTCTCCAACCCCAGCTCGTGAAGCAGTTTTTTTTCTAGTGATGCCTCTTTAAAAGTGTCATCCAGGACAGTTTTCTTATGGTTTAAACACCTCTCAAATTAAATAAGACCACACCAGAAAAAAGAACATATCTGATAATTAAAAAGGCAATCCACTTCAAGAATGACCTTTCTTTTTTTTTGTTATCATTTTATACATAGTCTAGATGGACTCCAACATGTTGAAGAACATTCTTAAATTATTTTCCCTGCATTATCACCAGCCATCTCTTCCAGGATTTCTTCCCAATTCAAATCCCGGCATTTTGAAATTTGACGTTTTATAATCATAGGTATGTTTTGTTTTCCGAAGTCTCAAGAACTGCAAAGTACTGCATTTGAGCCTCTATATTAAATATCATTTCTGCCTCTTATCTTGACACATTTCTGTTCAAGCAACAGTATAGCCCTGACCGTGGTCATGATTTGCACTTTTTCACACCACAGCTCATTAGAGAGAATAGCTGCAAACAGGAATCTAATTCAGATAATAGGGCATGTGGCTTTTATAAATAGAAGTAATTTAGTATGTTTTAAAATTCATGGAGTATGAAAAATTTAATAGCTAATTCTCAAGCAGTAGAGTAGGAAGTTTAGAAATGCTCTGCTCGCTCTTTAATTTTCTCTGTTATTATATCCTGCATTTGTGAAAAATGTGAGTGCTGTATTTTCTTGTGCTCTGGGACTTTTGTGAGAAATGACATACTTGCTGGATCAGGAAATAATGGGCTGGGGGTGATAAAGTACTTTCGCTGAGGTTTTTTTTTCCTTCAACAAAAAAGTAGACTGGTTTATTGAACCGGGTATAGTGTTTCTGAAAGTCATCACAGAGTATGTTAAAGAGCAAAAAGGATTTCAGAAATACAATAAAATAGTAATAAATAATACAAATAACGATAAAACATTGAACATTTAAATCCACACAGTAACCATATAAAAGCATATATTCTACTATTAAGCACCATTATTATTTTCTATTTCTATTTATTGTCTATTTGTATTCTAAATTATTGGGAATTAAACTGTAAAAAAATATCTTTACATCAGCAACCATTTAAAAATAAAAATACCAAAAGTAAAAGCAAAAACAAAATGACGGGTAGAAGTCTGTCATTTCTCGATCTGCCTGTTGTGTTTCTTTTTTGTGTGTCTGTGAGTTCAATCTCTCCCTCTCTCTTTGCTCTCCTCTCCTGCTTTGTGTCTTATCTGTCTGCTGTGTATCTTGACTGTCCCGGATCCCTGCTTCACGGTAGGTGTGCGGCTCGAGGCGCCTCTCAAACAGGCCTGCTTAGGCGAAGCAGGGGGTGGATGTGAATTTTCAATCATTTTTTTTCTTTGCAAATTCAGTTGCTGAGAATCCTTGAAAGCAAAGAGGAGTTTAAGTCACTTCTCATTGCACTTACTACGCAAAATGCTGAGTCTCGGAAATTAGGGTAGAGGCCACAGTTTTGGCTTACAAAATATAGGGGTTTTGAAAAAAATGCATAAGCATTTTTTCCTTTTTTTTAAGACAAGAATTCAGCTTAAAAGTTCCAGCTCATCCTAAAGTTGAAAAATTGGATGATAGTGCACACAGCACCATGCCAGTAAGCACTTGAACGTATGCATGTTCTGATTACAACTTGACTTGACAGTAACTTTCCTTACTGACATATTGTGTGGGAAAAGAGGCTTCCCTGTGGCTTTTGTTTTGAATAACATGCGATGGAACCTTTTTTATTACTGAATGATATGCACTTTAAAGAGCCACAAACTACAATCTAAATTGTATGCATGCTTTTGCAATATTTCCATGCATCATCAGCAAAAAGAAGCAAACATGATGTACAAACTATTGTTGTGTTGTGTTTCTAAATATTGTTTATTGAAAAATGGTTGGTGTTCCAAGCAAGTGCAGGTGGCTCCAACAATTATCCATAAGCTGTTTTGTAGTAGTGAAATAACCAGGTAATAACTTATAAGAAGTATTACTTACAGAAAACTAACTTGAGACAAAAGTAATATTTACAAACAATTTATATTTGGAGAGAACTTTAGATCTCAACACCTTACACCTTACTGTAAGTCCCACTCTAGATCCCTTTAATTAAAACAGCTTGAAGTGTTCAATAGTAACAAACTTTTTTTTTCATTTCAAATAAAGCTTGAGCAAGTCACAGTTTATATACTGTACACAAGCATTTGTTTGAATAATGTTTTAACATTCAAAACTCATATTAATAGTTTGGAATTTAATATCAAGGCCAGACTTGGTTTCTTTAATAATCACAAGCTTCACCATACGCAACAAGCCCCGATGAAACAAATGTTGTTTTATATGTTGCTTTAGGCGTACAGTAGCTCAAATGTCTACACCCCCATCTAAGGTTATGGTGATGTTGTTACTGAATAGCCTCTTTCTGCAGCTCAAAGTTTTTCATGAATTGATGTCATGAGAATCCTAATATCATTCTGTATGATGATTTTTTACTGGTGGCCCTTGTCACTGTTCTTTGTGATCTTCACTCTTTGGTTGATCGGCCCTCTACACTAGGGGAATGCTTCACTTTTTTTTTTAAGTTACAGATCGTAGTGATAACAACTTCTTCCTAAATTCATACTGTATTTTTGTTCCACCTTTAATTTTCAATTGAATTTACTCTTATCAAATTGAATCTTCCAAGACCCCCTATCATTTTAAATCCAAATCATATCAATGTACCGGTGTCTATGACTATCATAATTTAAGAAATCGCATATATAGAAACTATCACCTTCGGATCTGTTGGTATTTTTGGTTGATTGGTTAAATAATTTCTGTCTGACTTGCACTTCTTAATATTACCACATCCTGTTATGCCCCCTCTGATTGTGTTGTTTACATTTTTCATTTGTTTTCAATTTCAATTGTGTAAGCCTGTTGACCAGGTTGGTATTGTAAATGAGCAGTTCTCAGCAGCCCATCTGATGAAATAATTAATTTAAAAATAGTTGTTTAATAATAGAAAAGTAATGATGGGACAGAATATTGTGTTTCTCTCAGGTTTTAGGAATGTCATCTAGAAACAAGTTGAGTTTTTCTGTAGTGGATCTGATCTGTATATTGCTGGGGGAGTTAAATGAGCTGTGCATTGTAGATAGGCTGTCTGTAGAACTAAAGATATTCCTGGCTTTGAAATCCATAAGTATTTCCATGATCAACACTTGATGTCTCAAAGCTCTAGTGCTTGAAACAAATGACAGGTCAAAAGAGCTGAGCTGATTTTTAAGTTGAGACCACTGTATAGAAATTCATGTGTTTTCTCTTTTCTGAACTTAGAAAGGTTACACGGAATATGTGCAAATTGACATTGACTTTGTCTATAGATGTCTATTCTATGAGGCAGCCTCAGTGATGGTATGCACTATGTCTTGCCTTAGACCAAGGATAAGAATCATGAAAGGCTGTGAAATATGTGACTTTTTGCCACACTCCCTTTCTTTATTATACTGTATAATGGCTTAAACAGGTTTATGCAAATAAAGGTTAGGGATATTATAGAATCTTTGAAACAGTTTTCTGCTTTAGTCAAGTTTAGTCTTTCCAGTCATTCATTTTGCTTCTTTTTTCCTGTTTCTCAAAAAGGATCTAGCTGATAATCATTACAAATATTATGCAAATTGTTATGCTGGCATTAGTGATATACTGCATGGCATTTATCAAAAGGCTGGTATTGTTTGTATGAATGTCCACCTTAGAATTATTCAATTAAATTATAACTGGTATTTCCATTTCTCTCAGTCTGTCTTTCATTGCAACACATACAGTACAAAAGGCAGTTTAGAGATGGGGAACAATATTTTCTACAACCCACACATGAAGTAATATTTCTCAGTTTTCTAAATTGGATGGCAAACTTTATTTGGAAGATTTGTACCTGAAAGTGGCATAAAATGTGTCAATAAGGAAAGAGCTGAATCAAGTCATGTTGCAAACAACAGTTTCCAAATGAATGCAGTAAGTACAGCTGCTTTATAATGAGATGGGTAATCAGGGTGATGCACAATACAGGTAGGTGATGCAATTGATCAGAGGTCAAAGAGCCATTTCCATGTGCATGCTGCTGTGTAAATTGTGCCAAGATCTGGTTTGCAGAGCTGGTTGTGATGCAGGTGTGCAATGACCTCCCTCCCTCTTTCTGATTTGCTGCAGAATAAACAGGATGACGATGATGATGATGCAGAGACAGGCCTGACTGAAGAGGAGAAAGAAGAAGAAGAAAAGGAGCAGGAGAAACTTGGCAAGCTGCAGTACTCACTTGATTATGATTTCCAGGACAACAAGGTATGTACAGTGATAAGTTGGTAACACGGGGCTTGGTCGCTCCTTATTCTAAATAAGGACTCTAGTGTCATATTATTACATATTGTTATTTGTTACAGAATGCCCACAGGATGTTGTAAAAAGGCATACAGTACATAAGTATCATCTGATTTTTTTATCTTTCATGCCTACTATCCCCACACACATACATACACACCAAATTGGAATTATCAAGTGTTATTCATCTCAGACACCACTATGGCAATTAATTTACAGGTGTGCAAAAATATACAAGAATATATTTGGAAGGGATTAAACAGATACCATCAGTTTCTCTTCCTTATGCATCTATAGCATATAATGTGCAACTAATTAATTGAGTAGAATACTGAAGTAATTTTTGCAGATAACAGTACAAGCTCAACAGTGACCAACAAGCCTTAGGAGTCCCTGATGAAACAGTGGCCAACCTTAAATCCACACAACATACAGTAGCCACTTGCACTTATCTGTAGGAGCACCTGGTCATTGTTTCTACTGAGATTGCATTTTATGGGATATAGGGTGCAGTCTATGCTTCAAATACATACCTAGGAGTACTATAACATTACCATTACTATGTGTAATTGCAGTGATGTGAAGAAGAAAGTACACTCCCTTAGAATTTTATCGTTTTACATATTAACCTTCACCTAGATCTCACAAGTCCAGTAGATAAACCTAACCTTAACCTGTATCCCACAATAAATGCTATCATTATTTACTAAACAAAAAAATAGCCAACATTCAGCAGCCTTCTGTGAAAAAGTAAGTGCACCCCATGATTCAGTAACATGGGGAACCCCTTTAGCAGCAATTATTTGAAATAAATATTTCTTGTAAGAGTTTGGGAGGAAATCTGACCCAGTCCTTACGAAACTGTTTCAGATTAGTGATCTTTAAGGGTATTCATTTATACACAGCTATCTGTACGTTCCACTGAAGCATCACAGGGTTGAGGTCTGGACTTTGAATGGGCTATTCCATAAACCTGATTCTTTTCTTTTTCCGCCATTCAGTCATAGACTAACTGGTGTGTTTTGGATCATTGCCCTATTGCATGATCTACTTTTCGCTAAGCTTTAGCTGTTGGATAGATGGTTTCACACTTGCCTGGCGGTTGGTATCAGGTTTTTGAGGTAATGCAATGGTTGGTTTTCACCAAATCATTTTACATTACTTTGTTCTCATCTGTCCAGAGAACATTGCTCCATAAGTGCTGTGTTTAATTCAGGTGCTGTTTTGCAAAACCTAAGGCTTGCAACAATATAATTTTTGGAGAGAAGGGGTTTTCCCTGGCTACCCTTCCGTAAAAGCCATTCTTGTTAAGTTTTTTTCCTAATGGTAGAATCATGAACTCTAATGTTTACCGTATTGACAGAGGCCTGTAGATCCATGGATGTAGCTTTGGGGTTCTTTGAGATCTCTAGGAGCATCATGCAGTCTGATCTTGGGGTGAATTTGCCGGGACGCCCACTCCTGGGTAGGTTGGCAACTGTCTTGAATGTTCTCCATTTGTAAATTGTCTTTCTCACTGTGGAATGATGGACTTCATATTGTTTGAAAATGGCTTTATAACCCTTCCCAGACTGATGATTCTTTCCCTGAGACCATCCCAGATATCTTTTTACCTAGCATGGTGTAGCCATGGCTTCACAAATCTTAATGCTCCAGACCAAAATGACAAAGTTTCTGAACTTACAGCATACTGTATACTGTACAGATTTAAAGCAGTTCCAGATGCCAACTAATCAGGTGCACTTGCTTAGCAGCACCTGATTCTAATCACCTTCTGAATTGTTATAGGAGCAGTAAGGGTGCACTTACTTCAAACATTTGTTTTACAAAAGCAAAACAAATTAGAAAACAAATGTGTGTTATACAGTATGTCACACGAGATTAGGTTTATCTGTAAGGACTTGTTGGGACAAGGTGAGGGTCGGGATCAGTCCTAATATGTACTGTATAATAATATAGGAGGGTGTAAATTATTTTTCACATCACTGTATACTATATGTTAGCATTACTATTTTAAAATATTTTAATGCATTTTTTTCTTTTTAAAATGAATATGGTAATATTACTGGAAACACTTTATGCAACATGTTGTTGGAATATGGAACAAGCTACTCAGCAGTGTTGTTGAAGATGATAACCTGGTTTCTTTTAAGAAATAGCTGGATATCACTTAACCACTACCTACCAAATGGGAAAAATTGACTAATGACTCCCTTACAATTATAACCATCCTTATGTTCTTATATTACTGGAGTACCATTAATGCAAAAAAAAAATAAATGTGCTAAGGAAATACTGTAGCATATGAGTAACAAATTAGTTGATTCTCTGTCAAGACATTCAATGAGGAAAACCCTTAATGAACATCTACACATTTTAGAGCCCGTAAGTTATTTAAGTCTACACACATTAACACACATAAGTCTGTATGGAAATTGTAGCATTTTATCATTGTGTAGATTTTCAATTGAGTCAACATAAACTCTTAAGTCACTTTAATACATCAATTTTCTAGTTCAGTTCAGTGAGTACATGATTACTGCCAGCATACAGTATATTACTTTGTACTTGTCTATGCACTTGTCTATTGTCTACTTGTTTCTTGTCATAATTTAACAAATTTAAACAATTTGCAAGTTCTCTGCCCAGTCTTGAATAATATCTGAATTGTATTTCATTTTCCACAACTATGTTCTTCTGTAGTGTTAGCTAATTTCACTAGTTAATTTAATATAAATTATGAGGAAATTATTAATTCATAATATAAATTATGAAGAGCAGCTGCACTAATATAGATCCCAGACATGTTGCAGCTGTCACCTGTTATGCACACTAATGGCATAAAGATAAAAACGAATATGCACTATACTGTATATCCTTTAGAACTATAACCTAGCACACTATTTATACTCATGACTCTGTACTTCACAGCTACAATATCTTCCTTCTGCCCAGACAGAACTAGACTGAGGCACTGGGTCTTCAGGAGCCTAAATTAAGAGTGTTTTAATATGAACAATAAAGATAATAAGCGGGATAACAAACCCTAAATCAGGGTTGTGAAATATACAGGCCTCAAGAGTCCAAGGGCCAGATCTGGCCACAAGACTGTTGTTGTCAGAGCTATTGGGAAGGATTCATTTCACAACTTGTATGATCATGAATAGAACACAAAGGTGTAGGAGTACTCAGCTGTGTTACTATATCACTCTCTGAAATGCATGTTTCCTGTGGTTCTCTACCTATGTACCTCTGTGATACTACATGATGTCACAGATCTAGAATGACAGGGGCATGGATTTGCGTAACATTTGCGTACAAATGAAAAAGAGTTAAAAAATAACACTGTAAGACCTGCATGCACACTTCCTCCATCATATTCTAGATTAACCTCAGCGTCAAATCCATGACTGGACTCACTTCACAGTACGTTTTGTATTTATGCTCTCATGAGGAGCTTTTTTAACACAATAGTAGGGACCTTGTAATTACTGTATTTTAAGTAAAATAAACCTGTTTGGTTTAAGATACTGTAAGCAGAGATTTTATATTTCATTGCAAAAGTGAATAGAAAGCCAAAATACTTTTTTTAGCAGGTAGTTTTTGCCAAATAGAAACAGAATTTGCTGCTTTATGTCACTGATACTTGCAAATAGTGTTCTGCATTTTTGGTGTCTGTTTTTTTGTCCTTTTAACCTTTTGTCCTTTTGTTGATTCTCCTTCTCAAGTTCTCAACAACCCTCAACAACTCGAACACTAAAACCCAGTTTCCTTAGTACAGTATTCAATAAAACAAAATATGAAAAAATATGAGCAATGAACTCACTGCTAAAGAAAATGACAGTTCCTCTTTTTTAATCATTCTACCGTTTTTTTTGTCAGGTTAATGTTTACCTTTTTATATTTTTCGACAGTTGAAGCACTGTCAACACATTTTGATGACATGAAAATAAGGTGTTTAATGATAAAAGTCCCTAAGAAGCTATCACAGCACTACAAAAGGAAAGCACCAATTGTATACTAAGGAATGGATTTATATTAGTTGTTAATTTATTTTCAACAACCATTGAATGAGATGAGTCATGGAAAATGACCCCAAAATGTAGGAATTTTAACTTACAGTAGATGACTATTTTAAGGGTGCTAGGGCCCTTTTCCCCTGTAAGAAGTTAATAGTATCTTTCAGAACCTCCAGTGCACCTACAGACCAGACAAAATAGTTACCCTACATAATTGCCCTTTTTATTCGTTAGCAATTACAACATTCTTCACCGTCTGCATGACACAGAGAACACTTGGCACACAATATCTACAAGCGAAACCCACACTCACAGAATCACATGAACATTACTGTCCCTAGCAACCCACAACCAATGTCCCGAAAGAGGAACAAAAAGTCCTGCAACACCACTTACAGTACAGTAGGTTTCCTTTTCAGCCCTGACTGTCCCGAACAATGGGGTGTCTTATGCTCTCCCCCATTCTGTTTCTGTGAGTCCTCATCGATACATTGAGTCATTGGACTTTAGAGCACATTTTGTAGTTAGCACACAGCTGGACAAAGTAGCAATGTTTCCTTTTTCTTCTGTTTTTGTCTGGAATATGGATGGTGTTATATTTGTGACAGTATTCCTAAAATATGCATTTGGAAAATTGACCGATAAATAATACAGTAATTGAGTAAGACCAGCAAAGCCAATGCCAGGCAACTAACACAGCCAAATGAGATTATATCAGATACAAATACAGTGGTGTGAAAAAGTGTTTGCACCCTTCCTGATTTCTTATTTTTTTGCATGTTTGTCACACTGAAATGTTTCAGATCATCAAACAAATTGAAATATTAGACAAACATAACACAAGTAAACACAAAATGCAGTTTTTAAATGAAGGTTTTTATTATTAAGGGAAAAAAAATCCAAACCTACATGGCCCTGTGTGAAAAAGTGATTGCCCCCCCTGTTAAAACATAAATCAACTGTGGTTTATCACATCTTTGGAAAGCTGAGTTCAATTTCTCTAGCCACACCCAGGCCTGATTACTGCCACACCTGTTCTCAATCAAGAAATCACTTAAATAGGACCTGCATGACAAAGTGAAGTAGACCAAAAGATCCTCAAAAGCTAGACATCATGCTGCGATCCAAAGAAATTCAGGAACAAATGAGAAACAGACTAATTAAGATTTATCAGTCTGGAAAAGGTTATAAAGCCATTTCTAAAGCTGTGGGACTCCAGCGATCCACAGTGAGAACCATTATCCACAAATGGCGAAAACATGGAACAGTGGTGAACCTTCCCAGGAGTGGCCGGCCGACCAAAATTACCCCAAGAGCGCAGCGACGACTCATCCAAGAGGTCACAAAAAACCCCACAACAACATCCAAAGAACTGCAGGCTTCACTTGCCTCAGTTAAGGTCAGTGTTCATGACTCCACCATAAGAAAGAGACTGGGCAAAAATGGCCTGCATGGCAGAGTTCCAAGACGAAAACCACTGCTGAGCAAAAAGAACATAAAGGCTCATCTCAGTTTTGCCAGAAAACATCTTGATGATCCCCAAGACTTTTGCGAAAATACTCTGTGGACTGACAAGACAAAAGTTGAACTTTTTGGAAGGTGTGTGTCCCATTACATCTGGCATAAAAGTAACACAGCATTTCAGAAAAGGAACATCATACCAACAGTAAAATATGGTGGTGGTAGTGTGATGGTCTGGGGCTGTTTTGCTGCTTCAGGACCTGGAAGACTTGCTGTGGTAAATGGAACCATGAATTCTGCTGTCTACCAAAAAATCCTGAAGGAGAATGTCCGGCCATCTGTTCGTGACCTTAAGCTGAAGCGCACTTGGGTTCTGCAGCAGGACAATGATCCAAAACACACCAGCAAGTCCACCTCTGAATGGCTTAAGAAAAACAAAATGAAGACTTTGGAGTGGCCTAGTCAAAGTCCTGACCTGAATCCGATTGAGATGTTGTGGCATGACCTTAAAAAAGCGGTTAAGGCTCGAAAACCCTCCAATGTGGCTGAATTACAACAATTCTGCAAAGATGAGTGCGCCAAAATTCCTCCACAGCGCTGTAAAAGACACATTGCCAGTTATCGCAAACGCTTGATTGCAGTTGTTGCTGCTAAGGGTGGCCCAACCAGTTATTAGGTTTAGGGGGCAATCACTTTTTCACACAGGGCCATGTAGGTTTGGATTTTTTTTTCCCTTTATAAAAACCTTCATTTAAAAACTGCTTTTTGTGTTTACTTGTGTTATGTTTGTCTAATATTTCAATTTGTTTGATGATCTGAAACATTTCAGTGTGACAAACATGCATAAAAAAAAGAAATCAGGAAGGGGGCAAACACTTTTTCACACCACTGTACAGTACATTAGTGACTAGTGGAAACTACTCACAGATCAGCAGTATGTCTTCTGTACAACATATTGATATACAGTATACATGTTTTCTATGACCAAAATAATTTCTTTACACAAACATAATGTTGTCTGGAACAAACTGGAATTGAAAGAACTTTAAGAAACAGCTGGATACCTCTTTGGCATCAATTTGTAGCTCAATTAAAGGTTTCAATGATTTAGGAGGTGAGTGTTTTTTGTGCCATTTTCTAAATATACTGTAGAAAGCACAAGAGAGGCTTCACATGGTATTTAAACCACCAATATCAATTTTTCCCTCTACTTATACTGTAAGTGTGTAAATGTAAAATGCTAGAAACACAACCATCATAAACATCCTGATTTAGGGTCCACCACATTTGAGAAATACAACTACCACAGTTCATCTTAGGCTAAAGTTAAAATGAAGCCTAGATCTTCAGATTTCAAGCCCAGCATTTAATTGCAGATGGTTATTTTTTCTACCCTCTTGGAATCTTCTTTAATGTTCTTGTTCTGAGATGTGCATTATTTGAAGAAAGGAACAAAGATTTAAATTGGGCTCCAGACTCAAAACTATAAGCAGGAACAATGATTATATACTGAAACTTACTGTATTCTTATACTGTATAATTTATTGAAAAATACTGTATACACCATTATAATTCTCTTTCAATGTACGTACTGTACCATTTATGCACCATTTGTATGCACCACTGTCAGAAGATCCTGTTAAGAGATGATGTTTGCTGTGTGAGAGGTTGGTGTTTGAAGGTGTCCCATGTGTTCATGTCCTCCTGCAGAGACTGACCTGTTCATTCTTTGTGTTCAGCTGACAGTGGGCATCATTCAGGCTGCTGACCTGATCTCTATGGACATGGGAGGCACCTCTGACCCCTACGTTAAAGTCTTTCTTCTACCAGACAAAAAGAAGAAGTATGACACCAAGGTGCACAAAAAGACACTGAATCCTGTCTTCAACGAATCATTTGTTTTCAAGGTAACCTTTGCTAATTTCAATCTCGCCTCTCCTGTGTAAATGATTCTTATTCTGTCTTGGAAAACTGTATAAAACAAACAACACTGAAGCAATTCGAAACAGTTAAAGGCAACTGTGGCTACATTTCCAAGCAGTTTAAAAATGTTAGGTTAAAATCTTTAACATGTTTTCTAGTGGTGGCTTTTTCGTGATACAAACACTGTAGCAGACTTAGTGGTGTAATAATTGAAGACCTCGAAAGCTTCTTGCTATACATAGGAAAATGCGCCATTAAATTGTGCAATATTTGTTGTCTTTCTAATGTGCTGTATAACTGCAATATAGTACAAAGTGCTCTTATAGATCCAGGAAAATTGTTCCATTATCTCACATCAAGTCTTTAAGGACCAGGAGAACACATGTCTATTGTGTGACCATCTCTTGAATTCTAAGAGGCCTTAAGTTATAGTCTAAGCATACAAACCATTTTCTACAGGATTTATACAATATGGTCTATGTAGTAATTCAATTATATTAGTTAACATCTTTTTCTCAAATACAAGAATAAGTAAAAGTACTGCCATTAGATTGCATTGAATAAAATACTCTACTAGATTATAGGGTTCATAGGAGATTTGTACTTTCTTTGTTTACTGTATTGAAAATACAAAATGAACTTCAAGATTTTGTAACAAAAAAGCGAATTTACCAACTGGTACTGTAACAGGGTTTATTTAGTGTTAGCTGTTGTATAGTAACATATAGTAACTGTCTGCCCTCCACGTCACATGACTGGTCTTGTGGTTCAAAAGATTCCCCAGAAAGATTCGTGTGTGTACAGTCGGATTTTGGGAGATCACAAATGCCTGAAAGAACGTTTTTTCAATACTGCCCTGGGGCAATCCACACATGTGATGGCAGGATAAAAGGCTATGCTTGACATATCTATCCACCCATTTTCCAACAACTTTATTGATTACTGGATCACAGGAGGAGCCGGAGCCAATATGCTTGATACAATCCCTCACAATTTAAAAGGGGGAAATACTAGAACATTTGAAGAACATATTAGGCACTGGTTGAACTCCAGTTCCATGCAGAAATAGCAACAGTTTAACACTGATCTTGTTTGGCAGTTGGCATGTTCCTCCAGGTGAGATTCCCCACCATCTGTCTGCCCCATGGGTTCTCACTCAGCACTAACTCTCCATTACTAGGAAGTTGCAGAAGGCTAATGTTTGATAACGTTTCCCTGATATTACTTCCTTCCATCATTAAGGAATCATGACAGAATCTTTGATTTACATTTCCGTTTTACTTTGAAATGCCAATATTATTGTACCTCATAATGTTGCCTGAAGTCTGTTTTACTGGAGATTTTAGGCAGTACTGTGTTTGTCTGCATAATTTCCAGAAACACTATATTTTCATTAGTGTACAGAAAAAATATTTAAGTACTGTTATCATTCATTATAAACATTTATATGTATTAATTATATAAATATTAATTAATCATATATACTGACCTAATAATGCAAATGTATGGTACAGTAACAGGACCCCATGGCCGGACTTTTTATGCTTGCTGTTTTCACAGTGTGCTTTGTAATTTTTCTGGGATACATTTAGTGTTATAATAAGGGATTGTGGCCTCTTATATAATGAAATGGAAACAGTGCACTTTGTATTATATACCTGTGCAATATATCAGTGCACTTTACATTTTAAATAATTAAGAAAGGGAACATGTATTATGTACATATGCCCAGACTGTTTTGAATGTGTGCATGCTGGTTCCATGAAATTATTTTGTTATGCTTAGTCAGAGATATATTTTCTTTGCTAAATGATTTGCTTCATTCTCCATGTAGATGCAGTGCAGCAGACTGCCAGTACCCTGTGAATGAAAAGCCTTACAAGTCTAGTGAAAAGCCAAGACTTTCAATCCCACATCTGAGAGAAATCCACTTAAAGAATAATGACCCTTCTCCCTGCTGACACAGCAGTCTATCAGAAAGATCAAGTAACAGAGTTTTCAAGGACACTGAGAATTTGCTGAGTTCATCTCTGTGGGGGGAGGGGGAAGCGAAGGCACTCTCACAATTCATTCAGGGCACATAAAATGGATTCAAATGGAGGAGATGTCCTGTTTAACTACTTACAGTAATTACAATTCTAGCCTTTTTAAACGTGTTACTATAAAACTATTGATTTAATATTAAATGCCTTTCCTGACTTGTCAGGATAGCCAAAGTATTTAATTTGAGTGTTATACCGTTATTGTACATCCTAGAAATCAGTTCTGAATGATTTGGAAATGTTTGGAAATGCCTGTCATTCCAAACAAAAAACATTTTTCCTCTTCCCTGCAAAGTACAAAATGCCTCATATGATATAACCTTGACTTGACTACAGTATAATAATAATTCCATACCCTTATATACAGTAGCTCTTTTCTGGACACTCCACTCAAAGTGGCTTATGTGTAGCACACACCTGGATGATATGGCAGCTCACCACACATCAGCTATCAGTGGTGAGGAAAACAGAGTAATGAAGCCAATTCATAGATAGGGATTATTAGGAAGCCATGACTGATAAAGGCCAGGGGACAAATTGGTCAGGAGATGGGGGTACACCTCTACTATTTTCAAAAAACACAATAGGATTTTTAATGGCCATTTTGACATCTCGTAAAAACTGAGTATTAAGTCAGACTAAAAGGGTTTTGAGCCACGGTGTGCATCCGGCATAGCCTGTATTAGCCATGGCATAGACTCTACCAGCATCTGTAAATCTGCTGTGCAAAAGTCTATAAACCCATGTCTGGTTGATAAAGGTGGAAAACACTGTTCAGGCATTGTTCTAGAATGTCCCATAAATGCTTGACGGGGTTCAAATCTAGTGACAGAGAAGACAATGAAATACTGTAGTATAAGCATAAAATCAGTATCATGCTTATCCAACCATTTGGTAACTCCATACACATTCTGTGCGTGGGGGAATTGTCGTAATAGGAGATACTCCTCCCAGCAGGAAAGAGATCACTGAGTACCATTGCATTGACTTTACTATCAAAGGGAAAGAAACAGTTCATTGCAGGAAAATGCACCTCACACCATTATGGAACCACCAGAATCCTTAACTGTAAGAAACAATCACACGGTAGAGAGGCTGTAGAGTTCTTTAGGATGTTGCCACACATGCACTCATCTTTTTTTAAGAACATGTTGAAGGTTGATTAAGTTGACCATTTCATATGTCTCCACTGCTTGGTAGTCCATTGACTGCTTTGTTTGTACCACTGGGCTTAACAGCTTTTCATTCCTTGACCAAAAGCTCCATTCTTCGGTATCATGTACTGTAGACTGGTGTTCAATAACTTGGTGGTGCTTTTCTTCCTGTTTGCCCTTGGAGAAGACATAGCTGCCTCCTTCTGCTTGGACTTGCACTCTGCTTCTGTCATTGCTCCAGTATTTAGAAAAAGATATTAGACCAAGATTACAGAGAAGTGTTTACTATTCCAGTAGTAATTAGACCAGCATTGGAGGCCTCCTTCTGCTGTTGCTTTCATCTGCATTTGTAACCATCATCTTGCACCTCCCTTACCACTGAGGACTTAATGACCTATGGCTAGGGGATTTCATTAGCCAGATTGGTTGAGTAACTTTTTTAAATTTAATCTCTTTAAATTTCATAGTTGCCACAGAGCAGCTGGAATGTGAAAATCCATCTGTATCCTTCAGGCACCTTTCTTTCAAACCTCTACAGCGTGCAGTGAAATACTGTAAATAGACTGATTAATTATTAATAAAAAATAACTAAATTGTTTTCAACCTATTCTTAACAGGCCAGACAGATATTTAACATTTAAATATTAGTGTAGTAACAGCAGAGTGAAGCAGAACTTAAATAACAATAATTACTTTTACCTCTTCTTTTAATTATCAACAATAATTAACAAAAAAAAAATTTTCAGCCTCACATTAAACAGTAAGATAGCCAATTACGACATTATAATAAATACAACTGGCACTTTTGTTAGGGATGTAACTGGTGTTTTATTAACTGTATTAATTTATGAAATTGTGCTTGAGGCTAAAGATGTTTTAACATTTTATCAACAGTTTTTAACTGATTGCAGAGCAACAGTCTCACCCAGTTGCTGTAACACTGTAACATTAAGCAGTAAGGTTTTTTCCTATCCACGTATAGCCTGTGCACTGTGATCAGAATCTCTTAATGACTGAAATTTGGTCAGAAATTAAACTGCATAAAGCCATAAGGGATTGCAGTGCTGTTAATATGTCCTTTATGGAGGAAAACTGTGAAAGTCAGTGACTCATTTAGTTATATGGTGTTGATAGGTGTTGTTATCTTTTATTGTAGTGTTGTAAACTTTTGCTTCATAGTAGCACTAGATCCAAGAATACAATAAGTTATCTTCTGTAAGATGACTGATGGGGTAGTTAGAAACAAGAGGATATGCAATCTTGAAAAAACTGTTAATGATGCCAAATGGTACTGTACTTAGGAGCTTAATGATTTAATCAACATCAACTTTTTAGGGTTCAGACCAAATGATAAATTAAGTTGATATTTTTAAATGATCTTCAAGTGTCATCATTAATAATATACCATGGCATTTCATGGGGTGTAGATTCCAGAAAATCAAATAAAGCAAGATTAATTAGATTAGACCAGACTACAATATTCATAGCAATGCTACATTGACATCCAATACTCTTTTCATAGAAATGTACTTTTTGTAGCAATTAGTTATGATATTGAAAATAGCAAGTCTAAATTTCAGGACCAAAACAATCACTTTAAATATTTTTTTTAATATCCTTTTAAAAGGATAAAAGGATACAAATCTTTTGTATTACAAACGTACTGTATTACTGTATCAGGTCATTGCATCAAGATATATAAGTTAACTTATATATAACTTATATATAACTACTTTAGTTAACTTCAATTAACTAAAACTTAAAAATAAAAAACATCTGCAACAATCATCAATGATATTCACCTGCGGGAACTCTTCAACTCAAGTTTTTATTGTCTCTCAGAGAGCCCCATTACTTTCACAGCTTCCTGTAAATCAAAGCCGTACTGTTAGCTTAACATCTGAAACAAGTAAACAGTGAACATACTGTGCTGTTTAATTTCACCATATCACTGAAGTGTTTTGCAATTTTCTTTTCAAACTGTTTCATAATTGAAGGGACTTTATACATTATTTTTGGATCCAATCTCTGTATTGATCTTAAGCCAGAAAAATGAAACCAATTTCACCCTTCACTGTAATAATGCAAGTGTTCCCAACGCACCTCTGTTTCAGGTTCCCTACCAGGAACTTGGAGGGAAGACCTTGGTGATGGCAATATATGACTTTGACCGCTTTTCAAAACATGACATCATTGGGGAAGTGAAAGTACCTATGAACACTGTTGATTTGGGCCAGCCCATTGAGGAGTGGAGAGATTTGGAGAGCGCGGAGAAAGAAGAGGTATTAAAAACATATATATTCCATATTAAAATGTGAAACATACAATACTTTAATGGTATGTTCTGTTAAAGAAGTACACATGAATTTATTATTGTTTTTAAATGCCTTTTTAATTAAAAATAAAGCAGCTATTCTTGAAGTGAAGGTCCTCAATTATTTTGTTAACAGCTCAGTCAGTAAAAAGTATGGAATATCTGCCTTTAAACATACTGTATGAATAGTTGACACTGACCATTTCCTCACTTGTCCCTTTGCTTGTTTGTGCAGCCTGAGAAGCTAGGTGATATCTGCATCTCCCTGCGCTATGTCCCAACAGCAGGCAAACTCACCATCTGCATTCTGGAGGCCAAGAACCTCAAAAAGATGGATGTGGGTGGGCTGTCAGGTAAATGTCACTGGAAATGGGTCCTCAATGGAATGGAATGTAAATGCATGTCTATTCCCAGAGATGTGGGTGCATAACTAAACAGGTACTGAAGCACCTGCTAGCAGGTTCTACAATGAATCTAAGAACATTGTTTATATGTGTTGGGTTCATTTCAAAACGAATCATTACCATCATGTGTTGTGCGTCAAGTCACCCATAGAAACATTCGGTTCCTCTGTCCTCCACTGGAAGTAACCACCCATTAAAATCTTCACTTAGATATAATATTGTATTCCTACTTGTCTAACATGATACATCCATGCAGCATGCTGTCAAATAACATATATTTGGATCAAATGGTAATATGTCACATCTCTTGCTGGCCTTGCAAATTAATGCCCAATCTTGGCTTATAAATTAATTTGGAGTTATGGTACACATTTCAGCATATTTTATACATTCAAATAACATATACAAAATAAATATGAAGACCATATAGAGGATATGTATTGTGATGCCAACAGGGGCAGGGTCCCTGGAAAATGGTGTCTTCACCTGAAGTGCTGTGCCTTAGATACACCTCAGTCCTTACTAGGAAGGCTGACTGAGGTTGCCAACTGCAGAGTGGCCACTCACTTGCACAAACATGCAAGACAGTGCAAGGGAAGTGTGTTGGCATCTGCTAGCTGATACAGCCTGGTGATGTGGGACTGAGGCATCAGTGGCTGTTTGTATTGAGCGAGAGGCCAACTGGCTAGACAGTTCTAGCTGAGATGAGTCCATATAGAAAAGGAGTCTGGCTAAATTATTCTATTCTAGCTGCTACACTGCAAGAAAACTATGGTGTTATAAAAACCCCTTGACTTCAAGTTATCTGTGTTAAGCCAGTAAGTAGCTATAGCTGTCACACTATATTTATTAAACAGGGACCAGGAGTTCAGACAGGAGCCCAATGAAGGTTTAGGTTTTCTTTTAAATTTTTTTTCTTTTCATGGTGATGCTGTGACTCCACATTGTAAATAAATTGCACAACTGAACCTAACGGTTTATTTTGGAGTGTGTCTGTTGCCCAGGGATCCCAACAAATGATCTGATTGTTGTAACCCGCCTCAGGCAGTATCACAGTATTGTGAAATAGCCTTGTCAAAGTGAAGAATTTAACCTAATTCAAAATAAACTATTACTTTACGGAGCAGAAACAAATATTTTTTTTGGAAAGGCAGCAAAAGGAAGAATATCCTATTTGCTGAAACATTGTTATAAGATACAGTTATTGCATTACTCCATCTGCTGGTGGTTCAAGGTAAAAACAAAATCTCTTTTAAATGTTTATAGTCCAGAGTAATCTGAGTGATCTGAGCACAATTTGTTCTCTATGTTTTAACACCAATAATTTAACTTCAACATGAGCATAAACAAAATAGTTTCTAAAATCCGTATACGGAGTTCTATACCTTTAAAAGTATTATTGACTTTGGAAGGTTTCTGATTTTTAAAAAGAAAATCTAGCAGATGTTCCTCTTGCTACTTAGTATACTGTTAAGATAGTAATTGGGAAGCAAGCAATAAATGTTGTCTATTTTCTACTTACTAAAATACGGAAAACAGTGAAGAATCCACTTTTGAAATATGATATACTGTAGATGCAGTACTGTAATGAACTGTGCATTAAACTTCAAAATCCTGTAGTGAACTTTTCATAAGCAAGCATGACATTTATCTCTCTTCACTCATTAGATCCCTATGTGAAAATCCATCTGCTGCAGAATGGTAAGAGGCTGAAGAAGAAGAAAACAACAGTGAAGAAGAACACATTGAACCCTTACTACAATGAGTCCTTCAGTTTTGAAATCCCATTTGAGCAGATCCAGGTAAACCCTAACCTTCACATAATGAGACATACTGTATTGAAAAGGGCACAATAAGATAACATAGTGGGTGTGTCAATAATCCCAATTGGATAAGAGAGCACATAAACATCCCAATTCCCTAGAAAACACATCCTGTTGTAAAACGTAGGTATTAGCCGAATACAAGGCTAGAAATTCTAAAACAATCAGTGAAGTTCAACATAAAGAAAGGCTACTGTTTTAGTGGAAGAATGACCCGATCAAAGTCAAAACTTATTTTCACCACTGTATCCATGCAAAGATTTATTAGGAAACAGTGATGGCTGTTTATTTTTTTGTTTGGTGATATTGAAATACTTTAAGTAGAGCGTGAATTAATGATTTGAACAGTTCAATAAACTATTTGGATATTCCAGTCCATAGAACGTCATTCAATGGTCAGCTTCCAATGGCCAATACGCACATATATTCAGAAGTTTTCAGCTTGGTCTTTTTCATACACATTTTCTAATAACAATAGAAAAGAATCTATAAACTGCATGAGAAGCTTCATTTCAGATTGCAATAGATCATTGTAGAATACCTATGTGCTCTCTAAATAGAGGATCTCAATCCTTGTCTTAGACGCTCACACACCTGCTGGTTTTAATTCCATTCCACCCTAATTAGATAATTGAAGCCTTAATTTGTGTATTCTTTTTATTTATTGTTGTTGTCATTGTGTAAAGCGCTTTGAGAAGCCACCTTTAAAGGCTCTATATAAAATAAAGTTTATAAGTATTATTATTACTCCATTTAATTAACTTTAACTAAATTAAAGTTAACTCCATCAATAAAACAGTTAGAGCTCCAACATATTTAAGATTTCAGAAAATACAGTTCAAATTCATATTATTAAGTCAATGAAGGGTCTGATTGTGTAGCTGAGGACTCGGCTGGAGTGAAAACCGAGTGGAGTGAAAGTTGTGTGGCTTACAAGGACCAGTATTGGGAACCAGTGCTCTAGAATATCAATAATGATATTTTTTCTGAGAACTTGCACTGGCATACTCAGCCATTTAATGTTCATAGATGTGCAAAAAATTCAGTGAAGAAAAAATTCCTAAAACTTTGAACAATGTCTGAATAAAATGTGAACATTTAATTAGAAAATATTTAATGCAGCATGATTACTTTTGGCATACACTAAAATATTTGAGAGGGGAGCTGTATCTACTTCCAGAGATACAAAATACAGGATGATTATCAAACAACATATCAGTGTAAAAGAATGGTCACAAAGATTTGCACAACATTCAAGACAAAAAGCAAAATACCTGTAACTGTTAATGGAGTGCCCCAGAGCCCTGCATTAGAACTACTGCTATGTTGTTCGACATTTTGTTGTAGTTTGTAGATCAGTCAAATTCACCAATGATGTTAAAACAAAAAAAAAAGCAAACACTGCACTCCTGCTGTTTTCAGCTCAAACCTTATTCTCCACTACTGTTCAACCCCTTCTTTAGGTTTGGGTCACTCCCACCTGCATCAGTGGAATCATCATCTCCTTATATTGTTATGCTTTAGTCCTCTGATCTTGATTCCTGTTTTACCTACTGTATTTCCCCCTTTCCACTCCATCCTCTGCTCTCTTTAGAACTCACCCTTTTTGGTGTAACTACTCACACGGATTCTAGTTCCAGAACCTCACAGTTGAACTCTCTGCCCCATAATTTCTCTGCTTCTGGCATTAAATGCTTAATCAACAACCATTGTTGTGGCATACCTGATACCTTTAAAATCATGCCTGTCAACCCTTAACATGCGTCACTTTGTTGGGGGTGCTGTGAGATACAGTATTATTTTGCAGTCCATCTTGTTTTCAGCTGTTTTCTACACAATTTGAGATACCTTATGCAGAATCTCCCTTCATCTTTGCAAACTACCCATGAACTTTGATTTCAACATTCACTCAGCTTGGGTTTTCAGATGTCTGAGTTCCTCACAGGATGGCATTTCCTCCTCCTTTGAGTCTCCAGGGATAATCCGCATTTCTAACCTTTTCAGTCCTCATTGCCATAAGCCAAATTTGGTGGGATTAAAACCATTCTCATCACTCCCCTTTGCTCTTATTTATCTTAAGCTCTTATCCCTTCTTGATCATTTCAACTCTGTGCATTGTTGCTCACGGTGCACTGCTACTTCTTATCTCATTAACCTCACTTCCTCCAAAATATGTCTGCCCTGCTGTGTTAACCCGGACACCAACTGTGTGCCGGAAATGGAACACCATCATGTCCAACATTTCACCGTCACCGTAACATCCATAGGATTAGTGTCTTTACAGAGGAAAATAATTTGTCATCCACTGGCCTCATCAATCTTCCCCGATTCTTTTGTGGCATTATTGTAGCATTATAGTTGCAGCCATATCACCCTGCAACTCACAACTAGCAGCCCACTGAAGCTAAGCAGGTGTGAGCCTGGTCAGTACCTGGATGGGAGACCTCCTGGGAAAAACTAAGGTTGCTGCTGGAAGAGGTGTTAGTGGGGCCAGCAGGGGGCGCTCACCCTGCAGTCCATGTGGGTCCTAATGCCCCAGTATAGTGACGGGGACACTATACTGTAAACAGGCGCCGTCCTTCGGATGAGATGTAAAACCGAGGTCCTGACTCTCTGTGGTCATTAAAAATCCCAGGGTGTTTCTCAAAAAGAGTAGGGGTGTAACCCTGGCATCCTGGCCAAATTTCCCATTGGCCCTTACCAATCATGGCCTCCTAATAATCCCCCTCTACAAATTGGCTACATTACTCTGCTCTCCTCCCCACTGATAGCTGATGTGTGGTGAGCGTTCTGGCGCACTATGGCTGCCGTCGCATCATCCAGGTGGATGCTGAACATTGGTGGTGGTGGAGGGGAGTCCCCATTACCTGTAAAGCGCTTTGAGTGGAGTGTCCAGAAAAGCGCTATATAAGTGTAAGCAATTAATTAATTATGCAAACTACAGTACACTGAAAACTGTAGGTCATTGCCACTTTTCTTTGGAGATGGACTCAAAGCCAAAAATTGTATTTATTTGTATATATCTGTGGAACACATTTTAAATAAAGATGTTTTAAATTACTGCATATCATGAACCTTTTCTGTCTGTAACCAATTCTTGACACAATTTGCAGACTCATCCTTTAGGAACTTAACACATCCGATGCCTATTCTACCCCTTTTCAGGAGTCATATTGCAGTGTCTGTTCCTCTGTATGCTGTATCACCTTCTCTGATCTTTATTCTCCAGAGTTCTGAGCCCTAAACTTTCCTGTTATTCATTACTTCTAATCAGTCTCCACAAACAGTCCTTTGGAGCCCTTCTATTCCTGCTGCAGATTGCACTCATCTCAGATTCCCATCTGACCCACTACAAAATCAGCAGCCATTCCTTTAGATTGGAGCAGCATCCTTCACTACTCATTCAGGAATCCCAGCTAATATAAATAATTTGCGGGCTAGTCTTCTGAAGAAACAAGCTTATATCAGACTAAATTCTAATATTCTAATAGCTGCTAATATTCTATCTACTCATATACTGTATCTATTTTACTTGTCCAAATACACATTGATACACATCTATTCCTCCCTTGTTTAAAATAGGCATTACTGTATGATTATTATGTACTAATACTCTGTATACAGGTACATAGAGCACAAGGGAAGGAAAATCTTTTGATGTGTTAAAATTATTTTAAGGACGGCTCCACAGTATGTCTGATGCTCTTAAGGCAACCCACATCCATCCATCTTCTATCATCTACATTTCCTATCAGCTACAGGGTCAAATTCAGGGTTGCAGTGATGCTGGGGCCTATCCTGGCAAGCAACAGGAGCAAGGCAAGATACACCCTGGGTGGGATGCAGTCGATCATAGGACAGACAAACACAAACACCTCACACCAGGGACAGTTTTTCCAGAAAACAATTAAAGTACTAGTACTGTATGTCTTTGGATTGTGGGAGAAAACCAGAGCATTTAGAGGAAACCCACACAAATACAGGGAGAACGTACAACATATAACATCGCTTTATTAACCCTTTACAATTTCTTGCATTAGGAATTATCTTTTCGCATACCCCAGCTTGCTCTCCATGAGACACACAGACACACAGATAGGGAGAGAGCCTGGGGTCAGAGTACAGGGTCTGTCATTGTATGGCACCCCTGGAGTAGTTGGGGTTAAGGGCCTTGCTCAGGAGCCCAACGGAGTATGATTCCTCTGCCAGCCACAGGATTTAAACCGACAACCTTCCAGCCACAGGCCCAGATCCTTAACCACAGAGCCACCGCTATAGACCCCAGACAGATAAAACCCCAGATCCAGAAGTGAACCCAGGATCCCAGCACTGCAAGGCAGCAATGCTCACCACCATCCGACCATGCCGTCCCCAAAACCCACATCATGGAGTTAAATATCTTTCTTCTTCCTTCCTGTAGAAAATCCAAGCAGTCATCACAGTCCTGGATTATGACAAGATCGGCAAGAATGATGCAATTGGTAAGATCTTCGTGGGCTGCAGTGCCACAGGCACAGAGCTCAGGCACTGGTCCGACATGCTGGCCAACCCTCGCCGGCCCATTGCACAGTGGCACCCGCTGAAGCCTGAGGAGGAGGTGGACGCCATTCTGGCAGCACTGGCAGGAAAGAAGTAAATGCTGAAGTTATTCACTAGCTACTGTAACTAACTCTCCAATACTGCATGAAATCAAATCAAGGGATTACCGATTCTACAGACGTGGCAGCAGAAATGTTGAAAAAAAAACCCAACAAAATAACAAAAGATGAGAACAACACCGTTTCTAATATTCAACAACCTTGTGCAATTTTTCTTTCACAACATTAGTGTACAGTGAGTAGGATGGATGGGTATTCTACATGGGTACTCTGGAATACATTTAAAATGCATTTCAATTTTGAACATTAATGAGTTGCATTTTAGTCTTTCATTTGTTGTTGAGGTACACAGATTTCATGTAAAAATGATAAAAAAGGGAAGACTCAGTTGCAAATGATGTGGAAAACATGCATTTTATAGGTATAGCAGTATATATGGCATCTTTATCTTCTTGCGTCTCTTAGGAGTCATTATGCCAAATGTTCTCAATGCTTTATGATGTTTAGGTAAGCCATATGGGCATGTTCACTAAAAACGTGTCTTGCCAAGTTCATTTTTCTGCTGATCAGCTTGCGTTTCATGCAGAACCAGTGGTGGGTATTGGTACTCTCCATCAATGGGCATGGATGGGTGTTCAGGATGTGATAAAATGAAATCAATTGAGAAAAAAAGACAACTCTTAGGACAGACAAACCCTTTAACAATCTGATGCCAAATTAACTGTCTGGTAATTGTGAAAGTTTATTGTCAGCATAATGTTCTTACTGTATGTAGTTACAAAACAGAGCCCTCACAAAACAAAATGTTTCTCAAATGTTTAAAAATCTAGTTTTCATATACCCGTTAGATTGATTTGTCATAAAGGTGATGATTTAAAAAAAAAATAACGATCTTTTTTTAAATTGTATTTGACTACTATTTCAGAGATAAAAGAGATTATAATATTTTCCTTTGTAAGGTCAGTTTTGTTCTCTGGACACTAGGTGGGAACATTGCACAAAGCTGAAACAACCCTGAGTTGGGCTTTCTTTTCTGTATTGTAACTGATCCGAAAATCAATCCTTTTGTAACACTGCTAGGGTTCCCAGTCATGTATACATTTTTCATAAGGAAAAGTATTATTATTAAAGTATTCGAAGAACAATAGATGAAATACGTTTTATAGGACTTTAGAACTTACGTTTTTAATGTAGTTTTATATTTTACAGCCTTCAATTTATCACCTACCTTTTCAACATCATCCTTTTAAAACCACATGTTTTATGTTCATACTATTGAGGTCTTGTCCATCCAGATCCGTTCCACTCATGCCCATCCACCAGCTACCTTCTCATCCAGCCCATTTCCTTATTGGTCTCCACATTGCCATTTCTGGCTGAGCCCAGCCGGGTTACAAGAGTGGCCAGGCCACCAGCCGCTTGCCGATGGTAGCCTCCCCCAGGCCTGGCTTCTGGGTTGGGCCCCAGTGTCCCTGATCTGGACGGAGCTCTCAGGCTTCCTGAGGCAATCAGGCCTCTACCACCATGACAAGATCCCAAAGGGAATATGTGTCTCTCAGTTGGCCCGTGAGCTCCTGGAAATCCTCCCCAGGAGAAGCTGGAGACTGTTCCTGGGGAAAAGGGAAGTCTGGTCAGCCCTGCTCAGCCTGGTATCATTGCAACCCTCACCAGGAATGAGCTGTTAGAACCCAGATGGAGGGATAACTGAGGTCTTCAGAATGTAAGTTCAATTTGTTGCACCTAGTCAAGAAAAAGAAAAATCCCATTCTTTCAGAATTTGAAACCTGTAATAAGTCTTCCACTTCACAGTTTTTCCTAAGATGGGAATTTTAAAGTGAATGTTCTGTGAATTCTGCCCTTAGAGTTAAGAAGCTCAACTCGTTATCTTCAAAGCCTAAGTCTTCAGTAGAATTCTAAGGAAAGTTTTTTTTTCCTAAAAAAAATTTAAAATATGAGTGTCAAAGTAATTGATTTGTTCCCTTTTTTTTCTTTTTCTATTCAGCAAGGTTGGCAATCCTCCTTAGTGTACATGAATTTAGACACAGAAAGTATTTAATTTAGATATGTATTTAAAGAAGCATTACTTTGAAGGTTATGGAAAGACACAACTTTATATGTGTTTTAAAAGATGGAACACAGACAGGCTGAATTGCACTATTATGAAAATTGTTTTTAATGTGTGATTTGCTTTTCACTGCAATGGTCTGGCATCCTGTCCAGGAATTACCCTGTCTTGTGCCTGTTGTTTGCCAGGATAGATATAAACTATCTATATAATTTAGAGACCCTGAATTGGAAGAAGCTGCTAGACAATGTATGGATGGATTTTCTTTTCATAATGGGTCTATATACAGTACCTGCTAATGAGGAACAACAAAAATAAAACAATTTTTGCCAGCTCCTATTAAAGAGTATGTTCACAATATGTGTAAAATGGACAATTATTAAAACTTTTTGCATACAAGACATGTAATATTTATTTTATGGGACTGACAATAAGCTGTTGTACCTGCCTGTTTGTTCTAAAATTTGAATTCTGAATCAGTTTATTACAAGACTATGTTTATGTTTATTTGTTGTATTAAAAAATCAGTTTGGGATATTGGCAGTAGTGTAGTGCAAACAAAAAGCCCCAGTTAGATTTATATACTGTAGTAACATGTTATACAGATACTGTATCTTGAGTGCAGCAATAAGATTGTAATCGACTTGTTAATAAAAGTTATGGTATGACCAAGAGGGCTGTTTTAGATCATTAGTTTGTTAAAGGTGATTTTGCAGAGCAGAGAACTTTAGATAAATCGAATAATTTGTTTTGGTAGACAAGATGAGTGCCCTTTTCACTTAAATAAAAACTTTCCCTGAAACTAAATTAATAAGCTCAGAAAGACAAAGACTGGGCAAGACACTCAGAAATAAATAGGAATTGCGCTGATCAAACTTTGATCAGCATATCCAGAATTCATTATGTGCAAATGCTGAATAGACAGATCCTCCAATGATAATTTTCACTGGTCTTTAGCATTATCACCTCCATCAAGTATCACAGTATAGTATATCAGTTAACACTATGATGAATCCATATACACAAGCCATTTTAACTTTTTTTTTCCACTGATGCAATAAATTCCCCACATATAAAGACATGCAGAGTATGCGCAGAAAGGCTGAATTTCGATTTTTAAGAAATTATTTTGCACATTGGCTTTTTATGGGAAAAACAACTGCCAGTAGAAATTTAGCTCCTGAGACTAAATGAAATTCTCTTTTTTTCTGGATATTGCTACAAAACTGGGCTTTGAAATACAAACAGATGGATTTCATCAGTCAGAGATCAAAAGTTTCAGTTCTGTTAATACCCCCTAGATGTCTTCAAGATTCATGCAAGAATTCTACAAGTCTACAAGAATTCAAGCTTACCTGATGGGCAGCAAACAGACTTGGTCTGGAGCTGCAGTAGGATACAAGCCATTGTAAAAGATCAATAGACATATCATTTTACTTGTAAATGTTCCATTGCCACCAACAAATATTATAATATTAGATGTCCAATAACAAGTTGTTTCACCTCCAACAGAGGGCTCTCTAACTGTCAAATGACTTGCCTATAACAATGTATTAATAATATGCAATAGAGCCACAACTAAATGAACATTCTGTGAGGGGGTGAGATTTTGTACTGATTAAGAGTTCTGAAATACGTTGTTTTTAGCCACCAGAGCCTTGTTTTTGTTCCAAAATCCAAAAATCTGGAAAATTGAGGGACAAGGAACAAACAAATATACCAATCCACCGGTGTGTAGTTTTGCCTATATATATAGACTAACTTTGTTAATATTGCATGTTTCTATACAATACTGTAAATAGCAGCATGTTTTAAAGAAGCAAAAATCTATTGTGTACGTGTGTGTCATTTGTCATTTTAATAATAAAAAAGGATGCACTGACTGTATATTTTCTAAAAGACAAAAATCTGTATTTTCCATGAACGGGTAGGGGAAAGAATAGAAATTAGAGATGAGTATTATTAATATCCAAACTGCTATTCTGCCTGATCTACATGTGAAAAGGGTGTTGTTTAGTGCAATTTCAATTCATTTAGGTTGACAAAATGTAGCCGCATGCTTGCTCATTTTTGTGAGAGAAATGTTTGTCTTTTTTTCTTTTGTTGATGTTTGTTGTTTTTTAATGTATGTAAATATACAAATATAGATATACATATATATACTGGGGGCTCCAAGTAAAAAAAAAATGCAGGCTTTGTTGTAATTTAATTAATTTCTGATTACATGAAAGCAGATGTTTGTTTGTTTTTTCATTTTAGGTTCATAATAGTGGGTGCAAGCAAAACTCTTTGAAGATCAATTTGTTTTTTTGAGTTTATGTAATATATGTAACTTTTAGTATCATTTTTGTGTTTTACACTGTTTGAAAAAAAAAATAAAGTTGACCTTAGATTTTCTTTTTGAAGAGTTCCTTCAAAATTATAACCTTTGCATTCATTTTATTGTTTGTCCTGATGGAAAACACACATATCTACTTTGTGTGTATGCATAGTAAGAGTTTAAAAACAGAAAAACTTGGTTTTATTAGATTATCATTTTAATAGTGCACCTGTGATAATCCTTCAGGTGAGCGATGCAAGTTGTTTTGTCTGCTTCATAATTTGGAATTTTACACAATAAATTTTCAGTTCGCTCATACATTTTGTCTCAGGGCATCTAGCAACTGGACATCCTGAAAAGTAAAAAAAATAAATATTATTATACCAGTAGGTACTGTACAGTATATATGAAATCTTCAATATGAAAATTCAATCATTGAAAGAAACCACTTTCTTAGAGAAAATATACATTTTACAGTACATACATCTGAATCATAAGATTTGTTATGTGATCTCGTATTTTAGAGATAATAACATTTAATTCTAATGGCTTTGCTTTTCCAATATAAATATTATATATTATATATTATATATTATATAATATTATATATTAAAAATTATACAGCATTTAGGAAATATAGATGTAAAGAGGAACAAAAGACAAAGAATGCCAGTTTAAACTGTATATATGTGTGTACTGTAAGTATATCTGGCCAACACTTTCAGTGAAAGAAAATTACCTTGATAAAAATAAAACAGAAATATCTGATTAAAATAAAGCACAAGCAATGAAATTATTGCCTGGTGGCAACACAAAAATGTCAACCATATAGTCTCAAGGATGGCTGCTTTATGATCCCAAAGCTGTATCAAAGAGTTTTGAGCTTGGCATATGATTGAAGGGGCCTACTAGTTTGGAGCGTTGTTTGCTGTGTTACATCCTTTTATGAATGACAAAAATAATCTTACTCAGGTCTTCTGTATATACTGTATGACACCTACTGTACATGGGGAGCAATCCAGATGGCTTGAAGATTATCTCTTATTATGTGTGTTTTAGCCTTGGTTTAAGCCAAGATTTCAGCTATCACAACCAAGTGCTGCTAAAATGCCATAGAGAGGACCAGTCAAGACAGAAGTGCCCTACTGTACCTTCTCCAAAGCTTGGAGCCCCCCTGTATATCCTTTTCTTAAGAAGCTGTGCTTTGTGTAGGCTAAAATATTCTATTTCCTAAGCTATAAGCCACGTTTTCCAGCTTTTGACTAAAAGCTCTTTGTGTGTGTGTGTATAGAGATTATTCAATAAAAAAATTTAAAAAGCCATATGACTTGAGCACTAACACCTTAGAGCTCAGCTGTGTAGAGACAAACCTACTAAAAAACCATTACTCTTTTTGCTTGTCCTTGCGAATAGCTTTAACAGTCATTTTTTTTCTTTCTTTTTGTGAAGTTTCTAAAACTAATGCTGTTCCAGGAGAAGTAAATGTCTTTGTTTTTGTGTAGAGTAACTGTTGGATGTAAAAGGGCAACCTGTTGTTTTTTTATTATTTTTTAAGCAAAATACTTTATTCTTGCCAATCACTTTAAGGCTTTAATTTGATGCTTATATTGTATACAAAGAAATATAGTAAAAATGTAATGGAATTCACCAAACATCTTCCTTGAGAGAGTATGTTTGTTAATTGCTTCTGTAGAGTGCTTATGATGGTAATCCAATATATTGCTGATAAACCAAGTTTGATTGTAATACACTCAATGTATGTATAATTGTTGGGCTGGGTGCAATTTTTAAAGCATGAAATCCAAATGACTTCGTATTTGTCTGTATTTTTTTTATAAACAGCGCTTTGACTTTTTGTTTCATTGTAATCATGAATCCACTAAAAACAGCCTATCAGAAGCAGGAGTGAAGACAAAGAGGCTTTTGATGAAACATTGTATATCCATAAACATGTTACAATATAGGAAAAATAGTTGATGCTGATGTGTGGTGGTGTATTAGAAAGAATGTCACTTTTCTATATATTTTGATATGATACATAAAATCCAGTTCTCCACTTCTATGAAAGCCATAGTTTACCCCCTTCAACAAATTTATTGTTGTATATCTTTTGTACGTCTTTGAAGTAAGTACCGAGGCCCGTTGAAAAGTAGTTACGTTTTGTGTGTGTCATCTATTTAATCTTTGATTTTCTCCCCTTCTATTCTGCATCTTAATATAAATTAGGATTTACACCACAAAGCTCAGGGTGCTTTATAAAACAGTGTAAACCAGCAAAGCTTCAGATTATATTGATTGTTTTTCATGAGAATCATTAATGAATGCCAGAAGAAAGCACAGATTAAATAATCACAGATGTGTAAAGAGAACAATAAACAGAACACACTCAACTTTCCATAGATAAATAGATTGAAGCCATTACAAAAACAAAGCGTGGATTCATCATTATAGTGAGCACATTCTGTGACAGAAGATTGTGTTATCTATTATCTGAGGGGTTTGCTGTAAATGCTTTGAGGGAAAATACAGCCAGGGTACTGTAGTCAAGCAGTTAAGAGGCAGTCCTAGCTTGAAAAATAAAACATACCTGCTATTACGGTTACCCATATGTAGTAAAATAATATGATTTTATTAATGCTTTTATGCTATTGTTAGTGATTGTAAGTCAGGAGAGAGATGCTACTTCCAACTTGACAAGAAATGTTAATAATTGTAATATATTGAGTGGGAGTTTGTTTATGTTTATTTTATATGAAACATGAAAAAGATCTTTGTATGGACCTAGAGAACTCAACAAAGAAATGTGAAAGAATGTATGGTTAAAATGTGTTGAATGAGTAAAAATAGGATTCTGCAATCTTTATATGAGAAAATAATGTTTCAATAACAATTATGCTGTTTAGTTCCAGCCAGGCTTTTCCAGGATTTGACAGGTTTCTAAGAGAAAAGACTCAGTTCTGACAATATTAATGTTATGTAGATTTTAATGTACGTACAGATGCAAAATATTATTTTTACTTGGTTCTTTCATTTCGTTTTTTAAAGGTACAGTATGATCAGTGTGATTTTAGTACCTGTTTACATGATTTATTCTGAAATCTATTTTTTTTGGCTTCGAACTGCATCTATTTAAATCATCTTGTTAGCATTAACAACCACTACGTAGAATACAAAATGCATTAGGACCAACAGGACAGACTTTAAACTTAAATCATGCACATTTAAGACTGCCATCATTTGCATCTTGTAATTGCAAGATACATACAATGATTTTTGGCTGATTGTGGGATCGGCATTGAAGTGCTTCTTGGTTTCCACCTGTTGGTGGAAATTTAGTAGGAACTGCTGCTCTCCCATTGCAATATGACTGCTGCTAATCTCCAGTATCAAAAGTGCAACTGTCTTCCATTTCATCCACTAAGTGGTTATCATATCCTTTTAACAACTGTAAAATAATATTCCAAAGAACTGCTCCTTCTTTTTTGTTTCTTTTCAATGGCAAGAACAAAGTTCTTCCTTGTACTTGATTTTCCTGTCTTAGTACTGTGGTGTGTGTTCATGTCAGTGTTGTACCTTCTATGGATCGCATGCTTTATCCCTTGTGGGGGACACTTTGCAAACGTTGTTCCAGCAACTCTCACCACCATGGTATTAATTAACATCAATGCATCAGCAATCCTTATAAAGACTTCAAGGGAACACCAAATACAATGAAATAACTCAATACAGATTTATCGTATATGTTACCAACTCTGTACTGAACAAATAAGAAATAAAGGCCTTTTAACTATCTCTGTCTTTGATTCAATGTTTTTAGTTTCGTTTTAATGCATCTGTTCTGCTTTCTTGTTGAAATGTTTTCTCATTCAAATATTTCAGTATCAAATATAACTATGTTTGTCTTGATTGTATGGAAGTTTTTAACTGAATTTTGGGAGGGATAATGACAGACAAGCCAATTTCACCCATCTGTTTTAAATCGCTACTGACTTTTGCTATATACAGTATACATTATATAACTTTTTCACACACCTATTCTCACATTTTTTTGTTTAACATTTTTTTAACTTCATCTTGTTTCAACCCCATCTTCACTTTTACAGCTACCCCTTGGTCATCTGCTCTGTCTGAATGTCCCTCAAACCTCCTTGTCCTCCTTGGATGTCGTCATTCCTCGTGAGCTGTAAAGTGGTTAATATTTAAGAACTAAAGAAAAAACATTAGGGTTGCTTTTTATAACTTTGAGTCTTTCCTATATAAAAAGTGGATGCAGTACATACTATGACACAAAAGGAGAAACCATAACAAAGTGCAGTAAAGGTGTGGTAAAAGCTATTAAGCAATTTCACTTTGTACCGTTGTTCATGATTCAGGATTTGTTTAGAAGTACAAAGTTAAGGCAGAATAGTTTGGGAACAAACTTTTATGGGCAGAAGGGAAGAAAATAAACCTTAATCATACTGATTGAAAAGGCAAAGTTTGAAGAAAGAAAAACTGCAGTTGCTCCAAAGACCTCCACCTCTTCTATGAAGCAAAGCATAAAGTTATGGCCAGGGCATGCACAACCATCACTGTAACTGACTCAGCTGTCTTTATTGATAATGCAAGTAATAATGGCATCGGCAAATTAATTCTGATGTTTACAGAAACATTTTGTCTACTTATGTAGAAGGCTTTCATGCATATTGGGTAGCATTTTCACATGCAGCATCACAATCACCTGCAATTAAAGGCCAATGAGCTCATCAGGAGAAACAAAAATGAAAAATCTTAAGACTGGCCAAGTCAATATCCAAATACAACTGATAATTTAATTTTAAGTCCTGATGAAAGAAAGTCTGAAGGCCCTAAAAATAGGCAGAACCTGGTTTGGCAAAGCATCTCAAATGATTACACAGAGTATGAGTTTGGTGAGCACCAGGCTTGACATTCTCAGTCTATGTGCCGTTATTGTCTAAAAGTGATATGCAACCAAGTACAACCCTATCTTTTGCACTCAGAAATCAGCAATGTGAATGTATCTCTATACTTATGATCATTTGAAATCACTAGATTGACTTTTTTACTTTTCCAGATTAAAAAGATTTTGTTCAAATGTGATCAAATGTATCCACTGAATTACTCAGAAAGAAATGTAATTATATTATTCATACTACTCTCATGACAAAAGTACAAATTGCAAGAAAGTAAAGCAAAAATAACAATTTCTTAAACTTTCAACACTGGTTTTAAACAGTTAATAATATTTAATCATAATAGTTCTTTGCATTAATGTGCTTTTTTATTGCAAAGGAATACCAAAGTGTTTTACACATTGGAGGGGAGCCCCTTCCTCTGCTACAGTATAGTTATGCTCCAGAAACCCCACTACACAGTACTACAGTACACTACTCAATAAATTAATTTGAATAAAGGAGAAACTTTAGCAAACCCACAAGCTAAAGTTGTACAAGCCCAGTGTGGAATTTATCCAGGACACTGTGGCTGAGACTAGTATCCATAAGAACAGTCCATGGGATCTTAAATGGCTAAAGACATCCATCTGTGTACCTAAAAATACTATATAGTCCTAAATGAACAAAGAGTGAAATTGGTGACTTCATACTGTACATCCTCACAGTGCTGTTTGTCTGTATGTGCTATATTAAGAAAACATGTGAGCCTAATGAAAAAAAAAATTGATTTTATTGTAAGTGCAATGGTAAGAAATGGGGAAGAATAAGTGTAACAGTAGAGAAAGTATAACCAGCATATACAGTACAGTATTTTTTCACAAAAGTGGTAGGCTAGTTGCAAAGCTTTCAATGTTCTGGAACATTACAAACGTCATCCATAAATGGTCTAGGTACCTGCACTGAATCTACTGTAGTTAAGACAGATAAACTAATCATAAAATATAAAAAATAGTTAAAGTAGGTAGCTGTGTCAGCGTGCGTAGACTGCAAAGGAACAAATAAAAGTTTAGAGACTTTCCTCTCTTTCTCATACCCGGAGAAGGCTCCACAGCCAAAATGTTGTGTTTCTTTTCTTCTCTATTCAGCATGGAGTCAACCTTTACTTGTTCCATAAAAAATAAAATATATCAATTGGTTTTTGGTTTTCTTTCACACTGTAAGTAAAGGCCACTGGGTTTGTACCCTTATAGCTTATAGTATTAATACTCTTAAACAGCTGCCTTTAAGTTGTGCATGTTGCTACACCCCAATCCCTTTATGTTTCACTATACAAACTGAGGAACATATATACTGATGGAAAAAAAAATCCGGTCTGCTGAAACCTTCTCTGCAGTCGGGACACATTGGAGCGGCTTACACTACAGGCAACGCTGGCACATGACATGCCTTCCTGCAGCATGCCAATGGCCCCCTACCTTGCTTCTGGTGACATTGGAGGCATTTTGGAATGCACAGAAAACTGACTAAGTGTGGCATTTTTCTTGCAGTGGTCTAATCTTTGAATTAAGGCCTTTTTTAAGGTGACCTGATCAGGCATTGTTCCACCTGGACCTCGTTGCGTAAAAGTGCACCTAATGGGCTTTCATTGGCAAGTTGCAATGCTTCACTGCAGAAGCTGTATTGCTGGTCAGAGGACTTAAAACAAATGGACAACGTTTTGTGAATGTACATAAGCTGTAACTATAGTATTCTCATTCCAGAAAATGTTGTGTTTCTTTATTCCATCAGTTTATATTGCATCTACGAACATCAAAAAGACATGAATCACTTCAAATGGAAAGTTTTCAGGAAAACGAAAAAAGGAATATTTTGTAGAAGATACTCTGAATTCAGGTTGAACAGAAATTACATTGATAAATTCATTACATTTGCCATCAATGGGTCTAATCAACAGGACATGTACAGTAGTGCAAAGGTCACAAGCCAGTACTGTTAAAAGCAAAGTAAACTGTACATCTGCGATGCATTGTGTTAATCTTAGTGTGATTCTGCCCCATTTCTCTCAAAGACCCTTTTACATTCACATCTTGCACAAAAGCCATTGTAGCATCGAGGATGTGCATTAACCTGCTGGGTTCAGTCAGTAGAAATGTCACCAGGTGAGGTCAATGTAGCACTGTGCAGTCAGGTTTCCTCACCACTACTAGAGTTCTGTACTAGACATTAATGCCCAGGTCATCTCTTTTTGATTATACAGTATACATTTCATGGAAAGGCATCCTGTGCTGTGGTCTCCAAGATTGTTTCCTATGATTGACAGACTGTGTTTAGCTGCAACATCTTGCCAGGTTAGAAATTGCTAGCTGTGAACATCTCAGAACATGTGCAACGGTGCACTGACACCAGTCCAGCGTACCTGTAGGCAAAATGGAAGCTTTCTAGACTTTTCTTGATTAAAACCAGGTTTGAAATTAAATGGGAACAATTTTACTTTATAATAAAAATAGGCAAAGCAGTATAATACTGTAGTTATTTTTTATTGATGTGTCACATTCCATTTTTAGGATTTTCAAATATATAGCATAAATACATATTAAATATTAAACACTGGGGCTTGCTTTACTTAATATTTATGGGAAGGTTTTCACTTGTTTTCTTTGCAAGTCAAATAATGCAAGGCACAGGAAGCAAAAGTGTTAAAGATACTCTTTAAGATGAAATTGTAATTTTACCAAAGTTTCTTCATCATGATGTCATAATTTTCTACCTATATAATTAAACACATAAAATGGAAAGTCATTCATGTTTCACTTTTTGGCTGAGATGTACTGTATCTTGCGACAGTTTGAAGCATCGGCAATCATTTCTTTTAAAAGATATCTGCATCAAGCAGTGTACATTGAAATTCTACTAATGAAACTTCAACAAGAAATATTGGAAAAACTGCCAAACCTAAGAAGTATGATAAGTGAAATCCAAGTCTGTAATATGATCAGTTTACCAGAATTAGAACTGGAATTGAAATAAGTTGACATAAACTATGACACATTCCATGCCTTGTGTAAAATTTTTCTCTCAATGTAATGTACTGTAGTCTTGAGATTTTTGCACCGTCTGGACATTTTTATATTTTCTGGATATATTTCAATCAATGGGGAGCTTTTAAGGAAGGACTGTGGAATGCAGATGTTCTGGAAATGGTTTATGATCACGGATAATTTGAAAAGCAAGTGGAGGGTAAAGGTAGGATGAAGTGAATGGATGAATACAGTGAGACTCATGGCCTCTTATCTGCTGATAGTCAAGCAGAAAAGATCTTGCTATTAGATTACATTTTCAGTTTGAACACCCTTATTGAATGTTCAAACTGAATATGTACTGTAGACTAAAAATTAGAATTGGTACACACTCGATACTGATAACAGATGTCTGCACGTAATCTTTAGCTAATATAACATAACAGCTTCAACACTCATTTCTTTGGCAATAATTTAAAAATATATCATATAAAATCTCTGTAAACCTTTGTTATCTTGTGTGGTAAATCAATAAAAGAATCTCTTTATGAAATACTGTATAGTCTTAGTGTAGTATGTGACTCTTTCTAGTAGGGTTTGTCTGTCTTCATGAATTTTCTAGGGAGGGGCTCCAATGAACTTGAGGCTATGGCTACTTAAAATGTTACAGAGTCCTGGCTGCTACTCCAACTAAGATGTGTTTATAGCAAGTCCCTGATTGACGAGTCTTTGTCCTGGCATCCTCTACAGCAGTGTGAGTAGTTTATAGCAGGTACAGATCTGTGGTGAGCCAGTGAGTGATAGTGAGCATGTACTGGACTGTGAGATGGCCGTGGACATGCATGCTCTGCAGCTCCTTCATTTCTGCCTTGTAGTCATCACTTTGACAGCTTGCTGATGACACGGATTAGGGCTCCATTTTCATCCTTCAGCCTTTGGTTATCAGATTTGAGTTCAGTTAAAACCTGAACAGACAGAGAAAGGGAGGATTGTCAAGAAGCAGCTGCAAACACTTCAAATAAGCTTGGTTTTCCTCAAGCAGATTGTTCTTCAGACATTGCTGAAATACCTGTGAGAGCATTTGACACAATCTGTTCTTTTTATTCAACCAGCAACAAAACATAAATATTCTGACCATTGCCTTTGATCAAGAATATACTCCATAATAGAATATAAAATAAATCATATTATACATTCATTAATTTAAAAACATTTGATCAAGAAAAATCCACTTTAAAATATTCTTAGAGCATTTTACCCCTTATTTTTTCCACAATAAATTTAGAGAAATACCACTTTTTTTTTTTCAGTGGGGTAAGTAAAATGCATTTTGTCTGAACTTTTCAAGTGTCATCGGTACTACAGTATAGTTGTTTTTCAAACACAACAACCAATTTCAGCTGTCTGTACATATACAGTAAATCCTGGAATGCACAACACAAACCCACTATTAATAGTTCAGAGGCAAAGATGCTGTTGTTGTTGTTAAGCCTGTAATTTTAATATCCCATTGCTTGACAGCTGCTGTACATTTAAGGATTGTTTCTCAAGACCAGACATCTTTAGCAAACAATACAGCTGTTACACAAATACAAACTTCCAAAAAACAGTTACAAGAAACGATTGCATTTTCAGTCAGTTGAATTCCAGTGCTCAGTGATACATAGTGGTTCTTTTCTGGTCAGATGGCATATATTTAACATTAACTTATAGAAGGTTAAATCCAATTATTTTTTGAAGATCTGATGAGATTTAACATACAGTATGCTCAAGCTAAATCTTTTTAATGAAAATGAAGAGCCTATTCTTTATTTCCCGAAAAGAAAAATTGTTTTCTTTATGTTTATTCTGTGGAAAGACTCTAAAACATTGTCCTAGTTTACCAACATGTTTAAAACCTAAGAACTAAAATATTTTGCACTGCTGTCATTAAGGAAAGAACGTTGAAGTCTATCAAACCAATTGTGTTGTTTTCTAGCAAAGTTTTAAAGCATTTTAAAACCAAAGTAGGTGCCATGAGATATGCTTGGTTTGCTTGCATCCAGTCAGTCAATATTTAATTTTTTACACATGCCAAGCCATGTTGTTGAAGCTCATACACTGGGAACCTTTAAGAAGCAGCTGGATGAAATCCTGGGATCAGCAACCAAATCGAGGATATTAGCAACTACTGTAAATGAGCATGATGGTTTGGATGATCACTTAAGTGTTACCTTCTCATGACATTTTTATTTTTCTTGTAGGTTTCATTTGGTTGTCACCATAATTCAAAATTAAAGCTTTGGACGTGGGACCTTTTGTCTTTATTGAGGTTGAAGGAAAAAAGAAAACAATGTATCAGACTGTAAGTCACAGCTCAGAGAGAGACTTGAGAAAAGCACAGCCCAAAGGAAGCCTTCAATGACATAATGTGGGGCTGTGTGGGGTCATGACCTGCCTGAGAGCAGTGCAGCAGAGAAGACATGTGAAGGAACGGGAGGAGGAAGAATGGAGAGGAGTGGAAGGGTGGGGGTTAGAGGTCTTCAGTCTCTGGCAGGGAGGTGACCTCGGATAGCTTGGCGATGACCCGCATCATGGCTCGGTTCTCTGCCACGAGCCGCTCGTTCACCCAGCGCAGGGTCTGAATCTGTGCCAGCTGGGGGAGGCTCTGGAAAGATGAGACAGAGGAGGAGGGGAGGGAGATACAGTGGAGGACAAGCAGACAGAGAGAAATGTGGACGGACAAGGCAAGACAAAAGCAGCGAGCAAAGTGTACAGAGCACAGAGTGAGGGACTGTGTTTTGAAAGCATAGACCTTGCACTGAACAATAGACCCAGCAATGGTTCGAGTGTACTGTCTGATTGTTGGTTTGGCCCTCACAATATATAATGATCTAATGTTCATTATATTGGTGCCATGGTCAGCACAGAATGCAAAGTGGGACAGAAAACACATGACTGTTGTGTTCAAGTCCAATGCACAGCAATCGAGAAACAAAAATAATCTAGAAAACTCAGTCAGCATGTCTTCAGAAGTGGGAGGAACCTGGAGCACCCTGGGTGAAAATTCCCACACAAACGTGAGAGGGAAATGCAAACTCCAATCAGACAAGTAGCAGAGGGTGGAAACAAAGCCATTATCCTGGAGCTGTGAGGTAGCAATACATACTGTAGTATCACCATGCCACTGAGCCATTTTAAAATGACCATTTTGGTTTATTTTAATCAAAGGACAATGAAACATTAAAGTATTGTAGTGTATGTGATGTACTGTAAAACTGACTTTTTAAGAGAGCCCCTAGTAATTCCCTGTTGCACTGTATTTTCATGATATGGTGGTTTACACATGGCCTCATACGCAGTTTTACCACACGCAACGGGAGCATGGCTTAAGTAAGGTAACAGGGGCACCAGTATAGGCAAGAATTAACCACACATTTGAAATTGGGTCTTTTCCTTCAAGGCCATTTGGTTACATTTATTGTGGAGCTATTAAAATCATCAGTCACTCCACTCTCACAAACTCAGAAGTGCACACAAACTCGAGTAATGAGCTAATGGCCGTCCTTTTAACTAGCCAAAAGAAGCTACAGTATTGTGAACCAAATGATGAAAGTAAATAGCAACAGAATATTTATTTTTTTAAACATTATAAAATGCATTCCTGTTAATTATTTCAAAACCTACACCAATAAACTGTCAGAGAAACTAATTTTATTTGACTGATAAACGGATGACTCTTTTATAAAGCTTGTATTCTTTCATATAAAGTACTAGAAATCATCTTATGCTTTCCATCTTATGCTGTTTTGAAAGTAGAGAGTGTGTAATCAACTTAGTGGCTTTGCTCCTAGACAAAGCATTCATCCTCAAACCAGAAGGCATATGCTTTACTTATTTATTTTCCCTTGAGCAGCACATGATATACAGAAACATAATTTAATTGACGAGTAACATGTGCTACTGTATATAAACAAATTGATTAATTTTTGTGAAACAGTAAATTGGAAAGACTTGCAAGCCAGAAAAGACTACTAAAAATGCAGCTAAAAAACACCTCCCCAGTGTCTTGTTCATGCATTGAGACCATTGCCTCTATGTAAATATGTTTTGGATTGGTCACAACCTTTAAGACTTACATTCAGTGAAACACTGACGTGAACAGTATGCATCCAGCCATCTGTGTTCATACCACATACTTGTGCAAAAAATGTATTTCAGATCTTTTGAAAAATGTAATGGACACATTTACTGTTTGGTAATATACTGTAATTGTCATTGCACGGTTACAATACTGTCTGGTGTGATCTGAAATTTCTTCAGACTTAGAAAGGGTGTTTTAGAAATCCCATGCAAACGTCATTTCAGGATACAGCAAACTGGCCTGACTTCTGATGTGCAAGCCTTGTGCTGTTCAGTCTTAAGCTTCTTAATAGGCCCCACTGCTGCTGGTTGCTGGTTCAGTTTTAGACAACCTTTACAGATATGATTTGATAGTTGGACCAACCAAATGCCTGTGATACTGCCTTGGATAGGAGCCTAGTGAAACACTGCTGGTGCCACCCGGCAGTGTCCTTATTCAAATCTGTATTTGTTGCGTGTTGTTTCAGTCCAGTACACAATTTGCTCCATGGTAACAATAAGTTTAGTATTTTTAAAACCAATTAGGCCATTGATTATTTAAATGTTTTTTAAAACTTCTATATATGATTTTCAATTCTCTTAATTATATATTACACACAATGCTTGATTTCCATGTAGAGCTTATTCTGAGCTTAAGCAAAAAGATCTGAAAATCATTAAGTGAATTAAAAGGAACCTAATACATTCAAGAGTGGATAACAATAACAAACTAAAGAAATCAGAAACACGCAGAGTGGGTGGTGTGTATGAGGGTTGCTTTAAAAGGCTGGTAAAAAGAAGCCTTTGTCATGGACAGGCCATGGCCAGACACTGCAGGGGTGTGTGGCAGCAGGAAGCAGGTCCAAGTTTTTTCTGTGCCACTCACCAGAGGCCCTGCACCAGGATTAATGAAAATGAGACCACAGTCTCAGAGAGCTGTCCTGCTGAAGTAATGGTAATAACATCATTAAATGCAAAGAAGTGGCCACTAAGCAAAATCATTTTTTAGCTTTCCTTTCCATATCTCTTGAAACGTTACTGCAAGCATGACATGAGAAATACTTGTAAATACAATAATAGTATTTTTTAACTGTAATAATATGATATAATGTATCATTATAATCAAAGATTTGGAAACAACCCATAAAGATATGATGGGAACTAAGCAATATTATTTATTTTTCACTGTTATGCTTAGATTTTTTGGGCTGCCATCACTCTTGGTACTCAATGTTTGCAATTTATTAGAAAGTTGTCTATTAAGGGTTGCAAGGATGAAGCTGGAGATTACTATGAAGAAGAATTAATAGTATTTTTCTGTCCATCAGGCTCTCTGCACACATTACGAATGGCACTGTACTATGTATGTATTTGTGTGCATACTGTGAATAGATACTAAAACTTTGTTTGAAATGCAGGCACTAACTTTAAAGTCATTACAATCATGCAAATACCAATAGTATTAATTCTGTCCTATTGTTTTCTTAATTAATACAAATATGATGCTTCTTTAAGGGCAGGGAATGATTCATTTTGCTATTGTTTAGTTAAACTAAACTAGTCTGCACTAGTGAGGACATGCTTGTTAAGATCTATCAAACATCTAATGTAAAAACCTTTACCTTGAGGTCTTCTTCCATTTCCGACACCTTTTTCTCCAGAGTGCGTTTTTCCTTCAAAGATGTAAGAAAATAATAAGATGTAACAAAATAATTTATATCACAGAGTCAGGAGGAGATTTTGCCTCTGTTGCTGTCAGTCTCAATTACTTCTTTCTATTCTACCAGACAGTCAATCCGAAATTAAGCATCAAGCTTACATAAAGAATTAACCCTTAAAGAATAATGTAACTAATAAAACAAAAGTTATAAAGAAATAATGTTAAATTTAGTTACATTTTTAGAGAAAAGGAAGGGAAAGAGACCTAAAATTGGGTTTTTAAAGAGCATTTGCCAGTGCTAATATTCTGCTTATAGGAAAAAAGATTTGAGAACAATTGATGAACGTTTGTCAAACTATGGAAAGGGTTTAAATTAAATAACAGTATCCTTCAGTATATACTCTTACTGATAATAAGGAATTAAAATGAGAAAAATGTGAATACCCTTTTCTCAGTTTCAAACACAGTGGATTTTTCAGACATGCTATCTTGCTTCTGCAACAAAAAGTGGCAAAGTTACTGTAACAAGACAGAGTTTTGAATCCAAAAAAGATCTACATTGCGGAGACAACACATACAGTAAGATTAATCTCTTTTCATTCTTAAGTGAACTACTTATGACATACTGGAAAGCCTTCGCCGAACATACTGAAACACAAAAATGCATAGATTTGACTAGACGCTTGACTAGATTACACATACTGTAAGAGCAATTAAAGGTTTATTCCGTGCTGAAAGAGAAGAAAAGAAACACTGTTTTGGCTGTGGAGCCTTCTTCGGGTGTGCGAAACGTTGTGTTTCTTTTCTTCTCTTTTCAGCATGGAATGAACCTTTATTCATTCCTGTGTAGCTTACACATGCTGATGCAGCTACCTACCTGAACTACTTAGACTACACATAGTTTTAGATTAATTAATTTGCAGATTAAAAAAAAAAGTGTTTTCTATTTCTATTTTCTATAATTTTGGACATTAATAGATAATATTTGGTGAGATGCTGTTTCAGATTAAAGAGCAGTGCATTCCAGACATACTGTAAATGATAGTAAAATATAAGCTCTCTCAAACACATTCACCTGTGTGACTTTATCCAGCTGTGTCCGGATCTTGGCAAGCTCTTTTTTGCTGTCTTCCAATTTTGATTTTAGCTTTTCGTTTTCAGCCAAAGCATCTTCGTACATCTGTACAACCAGATGTTAGAATGAGAAAAGGCACTGAACAGGTGTCTTTAACATTTTCTAAAAGGAAACTTCACATACTTTATGCTAACAAATAGTTTCATATTATAACTGTAGTTGGAAGCTGTTTGATGAATAGAATACTCATACATAATATATCTTTGAGAACTAAAGAGTTACTCTAAAAAGAATGAAATCTGTGGTAAATGAAAAAATCTTCCAAGCAAATCTAGAATCTAGATTCCATCCTTTACCAGTGACATTATTTTGCTAGGAAAGAGAATAATTCAATTAAAGATTGGCTCACATTTTCCCACTGCACAGAACTCCTTTTAACTGTAAAGTGTCATACTGTACATGCACCTACATTTGAAAGGCTTAGCAAAAATCATTACATTTGTATCATTCAATTCTGAATCTTGCACACAGATTTGTACAAGCTTACTCAAAAAGAACATTATATAAAATTGGGCATCAGTGAAGAATCTAATATAAAATCATGGCTGTTGGTTTAAAAGACAGCTGAATATAAACTGTAAAATGCCTTTTTATAGTCCTTGGTGTTTCTGTCTTCCTCAGACTTGCTCAGTGAAGCCAAACGATTCTCTCGTCGGGTGTAGGAACTGGTTCGGCTCAGCAGTCGGTCTGTGGCACTGTCTCCAGAGCTGGAGGAATCTAACCTGCATTTAGGAATAAGAAGTCCAAGGTCAACATCTGATGACAATATTGATGACAATACACTTCCCTTTCCATCCTGTAAACAGACATGGCATTGGAGATGAACAGCCTTAGAAGTGCAAGGGCTGAAAATTTATTAATTTCAAAAGAGAAAGCAGATACAGTCATTCTAAAACTGAACACATACTGTAGATCCTCTGCCCCACAACTGAGAAACCTGAAGGGGTCAGCGTATGAACCATCTTATTAACTTTAGTAGTTAAGAATAATGTAATGTACAGTAAGGTAATGATTTAGCAACTTAAACTGTATAAGAAAAGAATCATATACCAGACTGAAAGTATGCACTTACTGCATACATTACATGTGTCCCATAATAAAGCTGCTATGAGCCTGATTATTTTAATTCAAGACACGTGCTGTGAAAAGTTTGCTTAATAGAAAAATGGTGCTCTGCCAAGTGTACTTCTACCCCTAGAAAACAACCTAAAACCCACAAGCAAAACAACTCACCTCTGTATTTAACCAGTATAGGTAAAGGACTTTGAAATGGTCAAAATAGTTTTCTTTACATGAGAAAAATTAAATTACATGCTCTCTATCATCCATGATGTGTATTAAAATTTATAGTGAAATATCTAAATGGTAAACAAATAATACTCGAAATTCTTAAACACAGGATTAGTCTCATGCTGGAAGTCAGAGCATGGACACCACTGAAGTGTTTATAAGCAGTAAGGCAGGTTCCCATTAATTTAGGGGCAGTTAAACAGAATTCCTGTTGGCCCCCCAGAGTGGCTTAATTAGTGATGTTATGCTGTGGTCAAGGCATTTTGAGTTTAAGCCTGGGTCATGTCATTAGCTAAATATGACCAGGCTGTCCTAAGTGGAGTTGAGAAGAAAACAAAATATATGATTGAATTAGTACTGTAAGCAGGGTTCTATCAGTTATTAATGACACATCAACCCCTGCAGCCTACTAATGAGGTGCTTGTGAGCTTGCAGTGCTTTCAGTGATGGTTGAGCATCTCCACCAATCGACAGTGAATCTACATTGTGCCAAAAGACAAATAGCTCTACTGTAATGTGGGCAGGTCAAAAGAGTTTGTCTACACTTCCTCATTCTACCCTGTGAGTATGGTTTGTATCCTCGAGCTGACACATGAAAAACACTCAGTAGGCAATTTTGGATGAGTAGAACAAAAAGTAATTGGTCAAAATAAATAAAACATGCAGTACTTGCAATATAATCTACATACAAAACAGAGACATGTTGACTAATTCTGCTGATGAAAGTACTACAATTTCTGAACATACTGTACTATTTAAAAAAAAGTTTAAAAAACTCATTACTTTTAAACTCAAAACTCATGATGTGTCTTTATTTTGCCTAATTAAGACAATGTGTTTTAAATTAAATGCTTTTGTTCCAGAATTGTTGGAATTTTGGGAGTTGACATTACAAAGCAGTGCATTTAGGTCTAAAAATAGGAGGCCCTATATTTTAAGAGTTGTGGATGTCTGGTGCAAAATTCTTAACCAAAATCAGGTGTTGGATTAACAAAATGAGACTAAAATAGAATCATGATTGGAAAGCTCCCTCTCGCAAATTTCACATTTTACGTGTTCTTATATCATGGACTTGAGAGGATATCATACAATTCTGAACTATACATTCAGCTCAATTTCCACAAGAGAAATGCAATAAATGTGAGGGATTCAGTGTGAAATGAGTGGCTAACAGCAATGGCCATTGTCCTGGTGGTCACCCAAGTTGTTCCTAAGTGTGAAAAGAAAGCAGTCTGTCTAGGGTGGGATGTTGTTATGTTAACTTAAGAACATAAAATAGGTACAAATTAGAAGAGGCCATTAGGCCCATCTAGCCTGTTTTGTAGCTAATTGACTCAAGGATCTCATCCAGATGTTTTCTGAAGAAAAGTTAAGAGAAAATGAGGTGGTTATGAGGTTACATTCCCCTGTTGGTTTTGGAGTGATTGGAAAGATGAGGAAATAGCTAGTGAACAGAAGATAAATGCTCTTTTTGAGAGCATTGTGGAATGAAGGAAAACACAGATGATACAGTAACTCTATATCTGCTACTGGTTCTATTAATTAATTGAATAAAATAATGGACTTAATTGGTTACAAATGGAGGTTTGTGCCAGATATTTGTTGATTGATTGTTTAGGAAACCTAGTGAAACCAGCAGTACAGGAACCCATAAGGAAAATGGTGAACTAACCTTGAATTATGCAACTGAACATGCCCTGGTTTAATATACTATATGTACAAGTTGCTGATCAATTGACATGATCATGTTTATATACTGTACATGATAGATTAGGTTTGTAAAAGAATTAATGCATATGTAGTTTAATGCATATGACTACTTTGGTGTCAGTCTGCAGAAACTACAATTGAATATGTTTTCATATTCAAAGTGTTTTCCTTTTCCTAAAAGCATAGAACTATGGATATAAATGAAAGTTTTTGTTTTCATATTCAAAGTGTTTTCCTTTTCCTAAAAGCATAGAACTATGGATATAAATGGATAATAATAATAAATTAATTACTTACCTGGATGTCCTATCATGCTGTAAAATAAAAAAGAGAAAAGTCCATCAAAATGCAATAAATATGTAAAAAGATTAAATTAATATTATCACATATATTAAATGAAGCATACAATATCCTTATTGTACCTGTAGGCCCAAACGTATTGGAATGGACTGAGAGATTCTTCTGTCCTTTAAGTATTTACTGGAAGCTCTGTAACAAATCCTCAAATACTGTACATCCATCCATCATTATCTAATAGCTTTACAGGCTTGCAGGGGAGCGGGAGCCTATGTCAGCAATCAGTGGGCACAAAGCAGAATACGCACTACATGGGATGTCAGGGCACACACAGAAGCAATCACACACATTCACATGCACAATTTTCCCAGAAGGCAACCTACCTGCTGTATGCTGTATGTGTTTGGACTAAGGGAGGAAACCAGAGCACCAGAGCAACATGAACACAGTATACAAACACTACGCAGAGAGCACCCCAGGAATTGACTCTATGGCCCCAGGCTGCATGCTAACTACTGTGCCACTATGCCGCTCTGCTTCTATCCCAATAAAAAGAATGATACAATTACAGCTCTCAGATATGCCTTAAACAGGTTCTCCTATTTTTTGAATGTATGGAATGGGACATGTTTCAATAAGGGCCTTAGATAACATAACAACAGTGACATCATTTTTTGTGTACAGTCATTTTATTTCCAGAAAGGAAAATAGGGTTGTATCTAAATAATAAGGTGTATACAGTATATAAGAAAGGACACTACACACACCGTGATTCTGAGGAAATTCTCTTTAAAAAATAAGGGCTTTGGTGAAATGAATGTGACTGAAAAAGAATTAAAAGCCAAATGTACAAAAAAAAACAACATTTGGAGGATTAATTCAAATCAAATAACCATAGAAGAAACTGGGACAGTATGAAGAAAATGACGGGAATAATGACTGATAATGAACTTCAGTTTTCAAATGAGCTAAATTTAAAGTTTTGCTTTTCACCAGGTATGATAAAGTAGACACCTATGATTGTTGTTATAAATTTCTAAATTAAATTTCACTTAACAGTTCAGACATGGTTATCATTAATGTAGACCAAGTCATGAACACTTTTCAGTCTACAAATGTTTGTAAGGTAACTGGTGATGATCATACACAGCATTTATTCTGAAGTTCTTTGCAAGGAAATGAGCTCCAGATTGGCAAACAATTTTCCAGATGTGTAGACACTAATTTTTCCTGTATAGAAAACCTTACTTACAGTATTATACCCCTCGCTAAGAAAACCTGTCCAAGAGAACACAGTCATTTCAGGCCGATACCTCTTATGTCAAGCTGTGAACTCATCACAGCAAATTGTGAAGAAATCATTGGAGAGGATCTTGGTTTTGGCATACAGTCAGTAAATAGTAAACTTGATTTATATCACTTTGCATGTATTCTAAGATAGTGGGGCAAAACACTTGAACAGAGCCGTTAGTATTTTCTCTGATTTTCACATGCTTTGCATGAAGAATACCAACTGGTGCCATCAAACAGACATGTTAGAGGTCCTCAATGCAGACATAAAATGGGGAATTTGTTTATCCTGTATTCAATCAAACTACTCAAAAAATGAACTCATAATAAAGGAGTATCAGTTTAGGGGCAAGTGCAGTTAGTGGTTATTTGTGAAAATGAAGGGGTATTGTGCAATTATAGGAGCTTAGGGTGATTGTGGGAAAGTAAACTTGCAGGTTTTGGTAAACTGTGTGAATCCTTGTAGGAGTAATGTATAATGTACTGTATATGTATGGGTCAATGTTTTTATGTATTGTGAGATTTATTTTTAATGTGCAGTGATGTTTATATGTAATGTTTGTATTTTTTGTAAATCTCCCCATGTGTTAAACAGTTGTTTGGATGCAAAACAAACAATTATGATATACTGTAGTATCAGTTTTATAGAGTTATTGTTGTTTTCTTTTTTCAGTTATTTTAGAAAAACTGTAACAAACCCGCAATTCTTGTCAGTATACTGTAGGTCTGAGTAAAACTACATCTTTTTTGCCCATACAGGGCTAACTCACAGTAGGAAACAATCTTTATTCCACAGTGAAAAAAAAAATGTTTCAGGTTGATCACCAGGAATTATGTACTTTTAACCTATATCATTATTAAATTTTATTTTAATTTAAAGGTTATAATTTGTAAATTGTTTACTGTATGCATTTTCCCATTTATTCTGTTTATTTGCCAGCTCTTAATCAACTGCACTCACCCCTGCAGCTTTGTGCAAGCACAAGAGAAGTGAAGAAAAGGTTAAGATAAAATACTGTACATACCTATTTTAAAATGTGTACTGCTGGGACATTAAACTATTTACACTGCCTACCAATGTTGTAAAACAGCAAAGCTAAAGTATCAGATGAAGTATTAATGGAACTGCAGTGCCTTGAAAACTCTCATTACTATAACTCATTACAGGAAGCAGGAAGCCAGCTTCATTCTCGTCTGACCGTGGCAATGCCTGACCAATTCTGTTCAACCAGTCGGAAAATTCCATTCGCACTCACCCATATCAATCCAGGAATATCAGTACTATAAGGCCTAAATTGCTATCTAAACGAATCCTTCACAGACTTAGAGTAGATGTTCCAAAATCAGAGAGAGAGAGATCAAAGCTCTTTAGATATTTTTTTTATTTTAAATTGTACATTTAAAAAAACAGTTCTGTGCCATAGTTGATTGACTATAGTAAAAAGCCAATGTTTTGATAAGAACCTGATGCTGCACCTCACCTACTGTGTAACAGAACCTCAGCAATCACTCAAGCAGACCTTTAAAAAGATCAGGCTCCAAGACACACTGACCCTGAAAAGTGATATGCTCCCTGCTGGTCTGATTGCATTCTTTTTTACCTACTGCAGTTCTCTCCAATATCTTTTATCCGGTTTGTCATTCAAGAGCTGTTTCCAATCCATCATAAATAATTTCACTTCGCTACAAAGTTATGACCTTTTCAATTGGCACTACTTAAATGTGTGACCTTTGTGCTTTTGAATGGACCTTGTTGACAGATCTTAGCTCTTTGTTTCTACAGGGAGTCATGCTTTCTAAGGAGGCAGAGGTCTGCAGGTTGCCTTGGAGGATAGGTGAAACAAACCATGGTCTTTGCCACTGCTATTCTTGTTTTAAATGGTGCAAGAAAGTTAGGAAATTAATCAAAATGTAACCTGAGAAATTTCACACATTTTAGTGTAAGATTTTGTATTGTGTGTATTATGTTACCCAAAAGTTTTGTAATTATTATTAATAGTTTGAGTCTGTGAATATATCCACATGGCTCCTTCAAGTTACAAAGACACATTGGTCAATTATGCCAGAAAGCTGACAAAGGTCTAAGGTTTTATGTTTGTAAGGATTTGTGCAGCTGCAATTCTTCAGTATTAGAATACAAGAACATATGGTTAGATATGCACCTTTTGGCAAGTCTTATAAGATATTTTGCTTTGCTTTCTTCTTTTCATTTCTGATCTCATGTTCTCTACATTCCAGGAGATTAGGAGTTCTGCTTCTGCATGGGAGAATTTCATAAACACTCACTGGGAGATTTAGCTTGTCCTCAAGGGAGCTTGCTCTTTTTTTCATTTCTTATGGGCCTATTTTGAACGAAACTCGATTCTGATAAACCTGATTCTCATGAAAGGAATGAAATATCAGATGCAAAGAATGAAACCAGGGGTATATAAACAACACCGAAAAAGGACAGAGAATCAATCCTTCCACTTATTTTTTTTCCTCTGACATTCAAGTAGTTGAGCTGGACTTACAGTACAAAGCAATATACTGTATACAGTATCTATACAGTGTATCAGGATGTTAAGGGATTAGAATTCTTCATCATTAAGAAATCTTTAAAAACGTTTAGCAATTCTGGATAAAAAAAAAGTATCAGCCTTGATTGATCACAAAAACCAGGCTAATTTGAGAAAATAGTGTCTTAACATTACTAGCACCTAATCATAAATAAAAAGTACATATATAATAAATAGTAGTAAAGCCCTTGTCGTGAAACTCTGGATCATATTCATAAATCCTTGATCATCAAGCTAACACCTGTCTTTTCCTTTTGATAAAAGTTTATAAATTTGAGAATAGCAAAGATGAAGAAGATAATTTACAGGGTTAAAATATGCTTTGGATTTTTTTTATTCCACAACCCACCACACATAAGTTTGTTAAATTGAACACAGTGTTTCTGTAATCCCATTTCTTCTCTATAAATATTTATGTGCTGCCGCTGCAGCTGCCTGTCCTTATGTGGTCATGCACTCAAGTTCGGGACGGATGCTTGCTGTGGAGCTGCAGAGAAGATCTTTCCAAAAGCTATAGCCCTTGCTCGTTAACTGAGGTTGATCTGCCACCAGGGACCTCTCCCTGATGAAGACACAGCTATTTAAAGCTCTTTATGTGCGGTCCACACTTCAAGCAGCTTAATCCCTATTGAACAAGAATAATTATTTCATGTTTGTAAATAAAACAAGCAAATCTCAGCAAATCTATTCATTCTGAGTGACCACAGCAGAGGCACTCACCACTTCATTATACTATTTAGCAAGTGGTGGAAACTTTGCCTTTATTAGATAGCACCCAGGGGATCTCAAGAATCACATTCTTATTTCCTCTATTTCACTGTTCTTCTCCCATTCCACCATTTAATACTCTCCTTTACATCCTCTCTTTTTTTTAGAAATCCATTTCTTTCTCCCTGTCTTCATCCTTCTTGGCAATGTGCCCCCTCTAGCTGTCCTCCCACCTTCCCCTGCTCCTTTGGTTCAGTTTATTTCTAGGGTGCCCAAGCAGCTGGCCCTAATTACACTCTTAATTCATCTGCTAATTTTTTCCAGTAAGAACCTATATTACTATACAGGGACCACACAACCGTAGTCAGTTGTGTTAGGGACTTCAGACAAGCTCAAAAGCCAGGTGCATTTTTTCACTAAAATCTGTTTGGCATATTATTAACAGTTCATTTTAACATCTGTATTTCTCCACACTATCAACAAATCCTATTACTGTGGCAACCAATAAAGAATATAGCTGAGTTCATATCCTTGTACTGCATTTGCAATAAATCACCATTACAGCAAATACATAGCCATTACTGAGTTCCCTAATGTCTTGTAGGTCTGTCTGTTATTAACAATCACTTCCTTCCCATCCGTTTCATATTATAGCCACATAACTCCTTATAAATTAGCTAAGACACAACATGGGAGTAAACGCATGATTACATGATATTTTCCATTAGCTACAATCAATTCCTCGTTAAGACTTTAAAAAAGAAAGGACCTTTAATTTCTTTTACTTGGTAAGAGTCTGAGAATAAAACAGAGTGTTCAATGTGAAGGAAGAGTTTCTGATACATGTTAGTACACATTATCAGTAGGAGCAAAGACATACTGTAATATAGACTTACAGTAATAGGAAGTTCTGTTTGGAGTTGGGAAGGCCTGTTAAATTAATGGTCCAGAAGTAACAATAACATTGAAATAGGGTTGGGAGGCACATTGGTGTACTGGTTAGCATGGCTGCCTTGCAGCACTGGGGCCCTTGTTTCAATTCCAGACCTTGGATGTTATCTGCATGATGTTTGTATGTTACCCTTATATTTGTGGCAATTGTGTAGTATTTTGGTATTTCTGTAGGTGATCTTTGAGTTCCTGTTCTTGAGTCCAAAGACATCCTTGTAGGTTAATTGGCTTCAGGAAAAAGTGGCCCTGGTGTGAGTGTGTGCATATACTGTCTTTGACTATTTGTGCCCTGTGATGGACTGGCATCCCATCCAGGCTGTACCCTGCATTTCACCCATCGCTTGCTCCGGCTCCCTTATGACCCTGAATTGGATGAAATGGTTAGAAAATGGATGAATGAACTGGGCTGTGGCAGGCCAGTTTTGGATGGGACTGTGATAACAGTTGACTTATCACAAGAGGATATAAAAAGGCCTCTATGTTTTCTAAATACACACACCTGGTGTCTATCATATTAGTTAATTAGATTATTGGTAGTGGTTAATACATATGATACATACTGTATATGTTGCCCATTGTATGAAGATGTGCAGTGTTTGCGCACTGAAAAATAGGAAGGGAGCTGCTCACACACCCTATTAAATAACAGCAAGCTGAAATTTGTTCCATTTTGTGTCTTAGTGGTCCTTCCTCCGTCTTCATCCAGATGTGTATGCAAAGAGCAGTCTGGCAATAGCTATTGGACATGTTACTGTAGGCTTCCAAGACTGGCAAATCTATTAAAATCTTCCACCCATCAGAGGGAGCAGGTGCTCATCGAGTCAACTGTGCAGGAGAGCAAGAGCTACTGAGAAAGAGTGATCAAGCGATTAACCCAAATAGTGTACATGGGTTTGCAACAGGGACCAGTATTGTTCTGTGTTTGGTTATGGTGAAAACCAGTAAACAGCTAGTAAACAACAACTAGAGAAAGAACTGAAGAAGTCCAGTTAGATCTCAAAGAAGAACTAGGTTTAATTACTATTTTGTCCTGTTTATTTTTGTGTCAGTTTCTGGAAACCATGTGACACTGCACCACTCCATACAATGATACCTTGAAAATTCACAGAGAACTTGAATTAGACACAGGCTTTAAATCTTCTATCACCCCCATTACAATTAAGAGTCCTCATACAATATAGTTTAGATGGGTAGCCGCGTCAGCATGCGTAGGCTGCAAAGGAACAAGTAATAGGTTTATTCCATGATGAAAAAAGAAGAAAGAAAACACAGCGTTTCGACTGTGGAGCCTGAAGAAGAAGAAGGCCTGAAGGCCACCTGAAGAAGACTCACACCTGAAGAAGGCTCCATGTCCGAAACGTTGTGTTTTCTTTCTTCTTTTTTCATCATGGAATAAACCTATTACTTGTTCCTCATACAATATGTTTGGCCAGATATGCTGATATGTTTGGATTTTTGTTTCCCTATTTACCACTTTAGTTCACAGGAAACATCAGGATAATTGGACTGTATACTGTATTTCTACCGCATGACACACTCTAAGTCTTTTTACACTGTAGTTCAAAATGAGTGAAAGCAGAATTAATGAGCTTGTTGTCAGATTGGAATCAGTATAGTTCTGCTCCTCTATTCCAATGTTGTGCCAATGTTGTGCCAGTGCTAGTGACCCACATCTACAATCTACTGAGATGGGAGAGCTCTAAGGTTGCTGTTGCATGTGGAATTTGTGGATTATTAGGTGGTCTTCTTCCCTCTGATTCAGAAATTACAAACATACACACAAATATGGAGACCAGGGGTGCTGTGCTATGGGAGATACCATTCTTCCAATGAGAAGTGAACATGAGGCCTTTAAAGAATATTAAAGATCCCTTAAAGAAACAGTTTGTAAGAGTAGGGGTGTTAAGCCTGGAGTCCCAACTGACTATGTTCTACATTGGATATGAACATCTGGCCTGCCTTATCTTTCAAATTAATTCTAGATAGTAAATGAAAGTTTTGTTGTGTTGTTGCAGTGTTAATGGCTGTCTTGTATCACCGAGGTGGGTACTGCACTTCAGTAGTGGATAGATATTATGTAAAGAGCTTTGGGACTCATTTGGGATGAAAATTGCTATCAAATAATGATAAAGAAGATAAGAAATGAGAGTAGGTCATTCAACCCATCATGCTAAGATTTTTGGTAGTACTTTATTGATCCAAGGATTCCGTATTACCTAGGAAACTGGGTTCAAAAACCTCTATAACAATTGGAATTGTTTTTCCAGAAATTCTCCCACTTTCGTGAACACTAATGTTTTACATCTCCAGTAGTGTTATCTGTCCCATTTTATGTCATCTGCAGATTTCAAATATTTACTGAAATTGTAGTGTACTGTATATTGCTATAAAGTAGGAAGATCAGTGATGGAATATTCTTGTGGCACTCCATTAATTAGAAGCTTCTTTCCTTATCACTGTCCTTTTCCTAAAATCCACCTTTCCCAGATGACAAGTTTTAGGAGTCCTGTGAAACCAGCTCAGCAAGTAGAGGATGGTAGAGGGACCAGCAACGCTCTCATATCTTTCACTCTGTTCTGCCAGAGATGCAAAGATTGCTCCCTGGCACCAAGAACCTGAGCCGTTAGATAACTCTAACTATCTGTTAAATAACTAATATGCAACCTCAATAAAGGCAAAAGCCCATTGACATCAGGGAAGAGGCGACTGCCAATGATGCAAAATAATTATTTTGGTGGCCATGATGCTAGCCAGCAAAACCCTTTTCTGTAGTTTGGTTAATAGAAGAGCCATCATGAAGCGGTAATAATGTACCAAAGGGGAGCAAGGAATACTGTGCTTCAATAGTGTGCATATTGTTGCTTGTATCTTTTCCCAAAGCTCTAACACGTGCCTCTCAGGACCATATGATAAAACAGAGTACACTACAGAGAATCAATAACATGCATTAAAAACCGTCTCAGAGGTATTAGGTAAATCCAATGAATAAAGTTAAAAACAATCACCTGGTGATCAATCCATTTCAACAAAACTGAACAGATTTTTTTTCACACACCTACTGTACCACCCTACAATTAAACCCTAAATTCCTTTCTTCTTATTTTTCTTTGTGTCCTCTCTAAAAACAGGACTTTCTGTTAGCACGATAGCTAAGCAAAAAATATTTTAACCACAAAGTGATGCACACAGAAACACTCTTATGTTCTTATGTTTTAATCAAGCAACTTGGTTGACTTAAAATGTGTTAAAAAGTACGTAGATAAACACAACTGTTAAACATATTGTGCAATAGTAAGAAACATTTGTTTGAGTTTAAATTGCATTGCAGCCCAAACTTTATTAAACAGCCTCTAAAATGTGTTAACATACAGTACAGCTCTGTTTTGCAGAAAACATTGATTCAACACACATACAGTATACACTGTACAGGTATACAATAACAATGCCAGGCTCTCTCACAGCAGAGACAAGTTAGACAAACCAAGGGTATGCTTGTGCTGTTGCCTTAGCAAGATGTCAAACTGAAAAATTGTAGTGCTTCAAATTCAAAGCACAGAAATATTTGGTATTTGGGTCAATTAAAAACAATCTTTTTATTATTTTAATCTATTTAGAATAAATTTGCATTCATATATTATCTTATTATAGTAAATGCCAATCTATTATTCCTAGCTAAACTAGGTACAGTAACTTAGCAGTCACCATGAGGTGGTTGCAGGATGGTTGCAGGCATGACCGCTTTCTGCATTTGAAGACAATTTGAAATTCTGTGAAGTTTGAAGTCAGGTTCAATTGCATGTCCATGTCAACTGGCGTCTGCTCCACAGTTAGTTCTAGTCTTGTGGTAGTCTTCAAATGCTGGTTTGTAGAGCTCTGGTGCAACATGCTCAAAGAACCATAACCTCTTGGTATGGTGATGTGCCCATTGAAGTGAACGTGGACAATCCTTTGCCACAATTATTGATCCAAAACGTCCAGTTTCCTGCTCAGAGATGCAGCCATTGACCACATTTATAACTAGAGCTTTTATGAAGATATACTGTACACATTGTGTAAATTGGTCTTTAGTGGCTCTAGATACCATATATCTGTAGAGCTGGTCAGTATATATTCTTTTAATTCCTATTTCACAGCCAGACGTTTGTTGTAAAATGCAGCTGAGGAACAGTAGATTAATTATTTTTACTTATTCACAAAAAAACATTTGAACAGTTACAAATAAGCATTTTCTCAGTCATTTCTAAGTGCATAATTGACCTGAGGATCTCATCTCGTTGCTTTTTCAACTTTCAAGCATAGTGAGGTAGCTTGTTCCACTTCCACAACCCTTGAAAAGTGACTCCAGTTGCATTTCCACTTCTGGTGCACATTTCATAATGTAGGTGATTTTGGGGAAATAATTTGGGTTGACTTTCTCATTTCCTTTAAGGATCTTGAATATTGGAATCCATTCCCTTCAAATTCTATAGGCTTTTAAAGTTTAAAAAGGTTAAATTATTTTAGCCTCAAAACTAGCTTGTCCAAACTCTGTTTTTCCTATTTTGTATTTGTAGGTTATGTCTTTGCTATCAAGAAACAATACCCTGCACCTTATTAAATGTCTATATTAATATGTAATCTGTAAGATGGTTGTCCATTTTGAATTTTCCTAATCCATCTAGTATGGGATAATCTGCCTATGTGACTAATTTGCTAACTATACCATAATTTAGATAATCAACATAAATTAGAAGTGCAGTGTAGATCCACTAAACATATCACTATAATTTAAACATTTACACCTTATCTGTAAACTCTGTTTCCTGTCTATTAACCGATTCTTCTTGTAAGTACTGTACATGCATTACTTTGAATGCTAACTGACAGGAGTTCCAGGATTATTTTTTAGGGATTTTGTAAAAAGCCTTACCATTTTGGACACTGCTTATTTTTATTTACTAATGGGATAAATATGATCTTTTCTTCAAACAGAATATCCTAAGCTGTTTACACACACTTCCCATTGATCTCAAATTTAACCTGTCCCATTTGTACTTCTCTTTAGTCTCTTTCTCATTCCTTCATTGTTCTTTGGACTAACATTGGTTTAAAGGTATACTTCAAAATATATTATACTGTGAGCTCAATAATTAGTACAATATATACTACAACAGCATACAGTATTATGATTTCAACAATTCAACACTGTTATCTGGTATTTGGATTACAGTCATGACATTTGGCTCCTTATCAGTAGTCAGTATTTTTTGTTTTAGTCTATATTCTGCCAGAATGGAAGATAATAATTTTTCATTATTTCCAGAGCAAGAAATAACATTTCATATATCTCAGCTAGGAGACATCTGCATAATCAGGTCATTGAAGATCTGTCCATCATTGTTTAGGTTTGCTCCATTCACATACCTGTATAATGTATGTGAGACGTACATTGTAGGATAAATTATAGATATATAATATACATTACTAGATACATTAGCTTATTTTACATAAAAATGTAAAAATGTTATAAAATACCTGATAAATGGAGGTTTGAAAGGAGGGAGCAGAAAACATATTTGTTAAAGGGTAACTTTACAAATTCCTTTGTCTCACACAGAATTGTTGACAATTGCATGAATGAACTGGTAAACATTTCTGCTAAGGTGGTATGCTAAAGCATCAACATGTTTGAGATGTGCTTGAATTTCTTAAAACTTGTAGGCTTACTCAGCAATGCTTAACACTTGTGTTGCTTCACTTTAAATCAATTCCTCTGCAGCTATAATGTTTTTGGACTCAGCCAGTTTGAACAATCATGTTCTGTTAAGTGTTATATCTTTGAAATTGCTCCTTGCTTGCATGTTTTTCCTTTATCCCCCCTGGGACCAGCTGCAGTCTCCTTGCCAGCTCTCCCCAATGGAAAATATGAGCTTCACCCACCGGAATGACTAATGATAAACATGACCATAAAAGCCTGTGCTTCCTTCCCATACAGTGTACTCCTCCTGTGTTTTCTCCATTTCTCTCGCTTCTGTTCTATATTAAAACTTGAGCATCATTTTTTTTTCTTGGTCAAGTAAACAGCCCAGATTAAACCCTCCAGGATACAGTATGTTTCTCTCACAGCAGTCTTTGAAAGGGTTCATCATTTAAATATGTATTGTTGCTTTTACATTTATTCTTATTCGTTTTCATTTTCTCTACGGCTTTAAAAAACAGATGAAATGAAACTGTGATGGCTTCCCCTTTCTCTGAGGTCAAAGAAACTGTTTACAAACTGCTCCTGTATATATGTTAGCTAAGCTGGAAATCCCATATTGTCTGGTTGCTTTACTGCTAAATAGAGTCAGTGTACCACTGAATAATTAAATCTGTTCATATAGAGGTGTTAGTGGGGCCAGCAGGGGGCGCTCACCCTGCGGTCCATTTGGGTCCTAATGCCCCAGTATAGTGATGGAGACACTATACTGTAAACAGGCGCTGTCCTTCGGATGAGATTAAAAATCCCAGGGAGTTTCTTGAAATGAGTAGGGGTGTAACCCTGGCGTCCTGGACAAAATTCCCATTGGCCCTTACCAATCATGGCCTCCTAATAATCCCCATATATGAATTGGCTTCATCACTCTGTCCTCCTCCCCACTGATAGCTGATGTGTGGTGAGCGTTCTGGCGCACTATGGCTGCCGTCGCATCATCCAGGTGGATGCTGCACATTGGTGGTTGTGGTAGAGGAGTGTACCCATTTCCTGTAAAGCGCTTTGAGTGGAGTGTCCAGAAAAGCACTATATAAGTGTAACCAATTATCAATTATTATTATTATATATCTACATATTAAAAGATAAAACTTACTGTATAAACCCTTTGGGCTTGAATATTTCTTCTCGTGATGAAAAAACAGCATAAGAAAGGTTGCAAATGAGGGGAGGTAATTTAGTTTATCTTTACAGACTGGCAGTTTAAAGGTTAAATAAGTCTGTATTTTCATCCAGATGTTTCTTAAAAGAGTCCAGAAGTTTGAACCTCAAACATCTGATGGTAATCTTGTTCCTGACAACCACAACCCTTTGTGTAAAGACGTGTTCCCTATCCCCTGTCCTAAACAATTCCCTTTCATTTTCCAATACAAATCCTTTCATTTTCTAACCACTTTGTCCGATTCAGGGTCATGGAGGAGCCACAGCTTATCCTGGAAAGCGCTTTCTAATATCTATAACCCATAATATTTTTCCTGACTTGGATCAAATCTCCTCTTATTTACTTTTGTTCCAGATTGAAAGGGTTGCGATTCTTTAAACTGTGAAGGAGTAAGATGATTGCTCTATAGATTACTGGTTCAGTTCTATCCACCTTTCATGAACCCATGTTACATTTGCAATTCTTAAATACAGTATAGGGGTCCCTCTCCATTCTGTGTGAGCCTTGACATACAGTATCCTCACTGGGATTCTATGAAAAACATCTTTAATTTCCTGAAGTATGGCTCTGAGAATACCACCAGGCTCTGGTGAATTACACCATTTTTGCGGTCATAGCCCCTCTAGAAACTCAGTGACAACTATGCCAAAATCATTTCATGCTGACAGTGCTCAGTATATAACACTGATAATGTAATTGATGTTTTCTATTGTAAAAACATGTGGTGAAATCTTCACTTAGCATATTACTATCTTTAAGACTTAAACGCTGGTGGGGGACTGTAGAGAGAATGGAAGCCTTCACGTTTCTTGACATGACCATCTACCACTCACTGAAGTGTGAAATTAATACCAGCCTCATCATGAATAAAACCCATTAAAGACTGTGTTTCCTATGACAATGCAGAGTGTTTGTAGTTAATGAGGAAGCAATGACGCATTTCTATAGAGCTGTAAGTGAGAGTCTGGTCACCTTCTCGGTGACAGTGGGGTATGGCAATATAACTGCCCAAGAGAAGAAATAGTTTGAAAAAGCCATATGCACAGCATCCAAGATCAATCGGATGCAATCCTCCCTCTGTTGGCTCTACTATTTATGATAGCTGCATCAAACGGAAATCTAAGGTGTCCACAGACCTTTGCTCCTGCCAGCTCCTTTTTTAAACTTCTCCCTTCGGGGAGGAGATTTCAAATAATCAAATGTAGTACTGCTCAGTTCCTGTCTAGAAGCCATTAGGCACCTCAATATGAAGATCTTGGAGGTTGCAAATATTGAGAGTGAATGTACAGTAGTACTATAAGTAGACTAGAATCTTTGATTGATTACTATGTACTGTGTATGTGTAAATGTAATATGTTTCTTGTAATATGTTGTTTTTATCTGGGCTGCACTGCAACAAATTCCAATCAACTTTGTTGACATGGCAAATATTGGACTGAACAGAATCGTCCTTATTATCTCATTAATATTAAACATTATCTTATTAACTGCTCTCATTTTTTACAGTTATTTTACTGGTTTTAGTAGTAAAAATGTTCTTCTTTTGGTAATTTTCATGTCATTTTCCAATTGTGCATTTTGTTCATTGTATTCGTTTTCTGTTTGAATCTTGAACCATGTTATAGAGCCTACGTATCACCATCTAGCCATCTAGACTACATTTACCTGATCACATCACACAGTATGTCTACATTATGGGATGTATAGAGTGTTAAGTATTCTTTATGTGAGTACTTCATATTTAACAAACAAAAGTACACCAATTTATTTTATATTTATGCCCATTACCTTCCCCCATTTCAGTTATTTATATAAAGTCATTATTTCCCAATAATGCAGTAGCTTCAAGTTTATACTTTTTTTTATGCTTCAAACGTGAAAGTCAAAGCATTTAAGACAATGCTTCATTGGAAAAACAAATCTTCGTGTAGCCTAGGACTTTTTTGCTCACACCAGAGTTTCCCTGTTGTGAGCTTCCTGCTTCCCATTTCCCCAGTTTAAATATACTGTACCTTAATCACTCTATGCATTTGCCTCCCCAATACACCAATATACAGTACCTCTGTTTCAAATGCAACAAGTTCCGCTCTTGCAAGTGTCATTTTCAGAGAAAGTCCTCCATGGCCCTGTACACCTATAGCCTTTTCTCTACACTAATATTTTAGCCATGTGTTAAATTTCCATATTGCATACATACAGTACTCTACCTGGGCTTGCATTACCAAATCGTTGATTTCCTGAGAAGACCACCACAGATGTTCTGCTCCAAGGTTTATAATCTATTGCTTAAAACTGTCTTGCAGAATCGTCAGCCTACCCTTTTTTATGTCAGTTGTTCCTACATTGACCATGACAAATGGATTCCAAGGCCAGGAGCCTGTCCACTCCCTGAGAGGGGTCCTAGGGCCTTTAAATCCTTCCATTTACCTCCAGGCAATCACTACACAGATCCATCTCCAGTAAAGCCTGGAAGTGGTCAGACACAGCAAACTCTGAAGATGCTGCTCTAGTATGATATACATGTCTGCAGCTGCAATATATGTTAACAAGTTAACCTCCTACACATCCCTGCATCTGAAGTGCACACAATGTCTTTATAGGACAAGACAGCCAGTTTCTGAAACTCTGTTAATTCTGTGTTGGGTAGATGTCACCAAGCTGGGCCTGGAGCCACCCATCTTGGACTCCAGCTGGTAAACCATATGAAGTTTCTTTGGCTATCTTTAGCCAGAAAGCCAATCATCCAGTAAACCCCTACAATGGCCTCATATAGATTCTTTGTGACACTTTAATAAATACCCTTATTAACACATCTCTTTAACTAATGGTTGACATATCTTTTCATATCTACTTTTTGTAACAGTAAATATGGAGATTGCAAGAACAAAAATCTTTGAACATCTAGTATGTAATGAATACCAAACCAAAACCTGCATAGAAGAAAAAAATTGAAAGAGAAGAAATAAAAAATGTAAACTTAGCAACAAAAAACAGTTGATTTTATGCTAACTTGTTAATGATAACAACGATAATTGTAGGTATTGAAAGTGCTGGGTGTCATCAAGAGATAAAGAGAAGCATTATGTATTGTATATGGTAAAAACTCCTAGTACACAGAGGTACTGTATACACTTATGTACTGTAACAACCTACTACAATAATAAATACATACATATATTATTACATATATAAAAAATATTGTCAATCTGCTTTATCTGGTTGGAGTTTTGATCACTGTATGAAAGATAGTTGGTCAAGGTGAAGAGCTTGTTCAGAATTTAATAGGCTGTTGTTCAAATGCCAGCTACTGTAGTCATTCAAATAAAATGTTAAAAGTAAGTTCTTATTGTACATGACTGATACATAGCTCAAGCCTAATATCCTTTGAGTCAGAACTTCTCAATTCTAATCTTTGAGGCTCCGTCAATCTCAGCCTTTGAGGATCCAATATCTTTTGATTCTTGTTAGAGGTGCAAACAGTATTGATTGATATACTTAATTAAAAATCTTTTTGGTATATTGAAATTCAGTTTTTTAGACCTGACAATGAAGAGTTCAACTAAAGTTCAACTAACTACCTGAGATTTCATGTGATACTGTATGTAAATAGAGATGATCAAGGACACGAATTGGGAATACTGACTTTATTGAGTTATGCTGCCCAATCCCTTTGGTGACACCTAATCTGATTACAGAAACTGCAAAATTGAGTTTTTTTTAGGAGTTTCAGGTCTTAACAGATTGTCCCTACAAAGTCTAATATTGTGCAATATTACAGTAACATTATATATTATTCATCATCTGGTACAATTAATAGCAAAATTATTTACAATAGCTAAAATCTTGAATTTCATTATATTCTTAAACTGTATGTCTTCCAGGAAAATGTCAGTTTTATAAAAAAGAATGTATACAGAATAAAAATACAGTATATAATCAGTGCTCCTGCAGATATAGAACTATGATTTAGAAATGTTATAGTAGCAAAACAGATTGCAGAACTATAGAAGCTATTGTCTGAATCTTGGATTTTGTCAGTGTATAATTTATGATGACACTATACAAGTGTGGGTATGTGAGAAAACTTTAGAAAATTAAAGACTTAAACATATGGAATCTGTTTCTGAAGTTTGCTTTCCAAGCCTTTTGGCTTCAACACTGGTGCCTTCGAAAGCATAAACAAGCTGTGAAGTTACCACCTGGCAGTTCTTCACACTTTCCAGATGGAAGTGCACACACTCTACAAGTTATGTTCTGCTTCTTAGTTTCTTTTGCTTTTTTAAAAAACTGAAAAAGACAACCAGCACAGATGAGCAAAGCTCTTTTAAATGTTGCACGATTCTCTTAAACTAATCTTAGAGAACATTCATGTGTCACTCAAAAACAATTCTGACATAGATATGGAGAAGTTTTGCTTACAGCTAAATGGATAAATAAATTAATTCAAATAATTGCTAGTTTGTATCATGGCTTATCCAAAAAGAGTTCAAATGTATTTCCTGAAGGAGTTTATCATACAGTAGCATATTTCTCAGTAATGTATTAACAGGACCACTAAAGAAACAGACAGATATTTATTTAACAAGCTTTAAACCAAGAGATTTCTGATAATCTAGTTTTTGGCGGTTTTGGATTAATAGATTTATAATCTCAGGATCTCTGAATCCACCTATTTCTAGAAGGATCCCAGCAACTGTGCTTCAACAACTTTGAGGCAATGAAGTCTGGCACTGTAATCATGCGGTCAGTTGTGTGTCTGGCCAGATCAGGTTGAATAGCATTGTAAGAACAATCATTTCAGAACTGTCTTTATTTTAAAGATATTCAGATTTATGTATTGCAGTTACCATTTCTCTTATCTAATTCAGCTGCTCTTATCCACTTCTTTGGGAAAAAATAAACGCAATATTTATTGCCTTACCCTGCAGATCCATTTTTCTGTCATAGCTTTTTTAGAGTTAAGCTTAGACATCAGTTTGGTTATTACAAATAGCTGAGCAGCTTCATTCAGACATCAGTAATCCTTGGTTAAAATAAGTGCTTCCTTTTTTTAATTCAAAATCCACACACTCTTAAATTTGACTTGTGTTACCTGTAGTTTTGTAGTTTTACATTTCTTAAAGGGCAGGACTCAACCTTGACACATTTGAATTCAGTATGTTCCAAAGAAGCCATGTTTTTTTTGTATTTTGACAATCGAAATTGTACACTATATTCTAAACAAGGTTATTCTATATAATTCTATATATAATGTTATATACAGTGGTGTGAAAAATTAAGTACACCCCATGAAAAAGTTTGTCTTTTTTTATATTTTTGGACAAAAGGATATTTGATTGTCATTTCAATAATACTGATAAAGCTGATATAATTTTTTAAAAAATTAACACTTATTTCAATTAATTTGTTCTATTTAAATTAACAGAAATGCAATTTCCTTGTGCAGAAAAAGTTAGTACACCCCTACCTTTATCATTGCATCAAATGCCTAAAATTAGAATTAGGTGCACCAAAACAGGGGAAAATGATTAGAACATCATTAGAGAGTAACTTGGAGGACACTGCTTTCTATAAACATCAGAAACCTGTGGTCTGGTTTGGTCTTAGCAATTGAGGTGTGTGGCTACATTATGCCAAGATCAAAAGAGCTCTTTGAGGCCCTCGGAAGAAAGGTTGTTGATGCCTATGATGCCCTGGTAGGGGTTTTAAAGCCATTTCCAAGCAATTTGTAGTCAATCACTCAACTGTCCGAAAGATCGTCTACAAATGGAGAAAATTTCAAACCACTGGCAATCTATCCAGGCCACGTCGTCCCACCAAATTCAGCCCAAGAGCTGAACAAAAGATGCTGCAGGAAGTCTCCAAGAACCTCAGGATAACATCAAGGGATTTACAGGGAAGTCTTGCCTCAGTCAGTGTCAAAAGTGCATGAGCCAACCACCCAAAAGAGACTGCAGACCTTTGCCCTACATGCGAGGCCAGGAAGGAAGAAGCCACTGCTCTCAAAAAAGAATATACTGTAGATGCACGACTGAAGTTTGCCAGACAACACCTAAGTGAAGATCAGGACTATTGGAACAATGAGCTCTGGGCGGATGAGACAATGGTAGAGCTGTTTGACCACAATGCCAGACTTTATGTTTGGCCAAAACCAAAAACTGCCTTTGACCAAAAGAACCTCATACCAACTGTAAAGCATGGTGGTGGAAGCAATATGGTTTGGGGCTGCTTTTCTGCCTCAGGGCCTGGCCAGTGTGCCATCATAGAGTCAACCATGAATTCCACATTGTACCAGAGAGTGCTTGAGGAGAATGTGAGGCCATCTGTCAAAAAGCTGAAGCTGAACCGTAAGTGAACCTTGCAACAAGGCAATGACCCAAAACACTCAAGCAAATCCACAAAAAATGACTCAAAAAGAAGAAATGGAGGGTTATGGAATGGCCAAGTCAAAGCCCAGATCTTAACCCCACAGAAATGCTGTGGGGAGACTTGAAGTGGGCAGTAAATGCAAGAAAGCCCTCAAACATCACACAGTCGAAGGAGCTCTGTAAGGAGGAGTGGGCAAAAATGTCTCCAAGTCGATGTAGCAGACTGATAGACAATTACAAGAAATGCCTACAAGAAGTGATTTCTGCCAAAGGGGGCAATACCAGCTATTGAAGCTAGGGGTGTACTTATTTTTTCCACAGTACACTATTGCATTTCTGACTTTTTTTTTGTTGAATAAATTATTGCAAAAATTATTGCAAAATCATTGTTATTTGTTAAATTAGATCCACTTTATCTATCAATATTGTTGAAATTAAATCAAATATCCATACATGCAAATATGTTGAAAAACACACCTTTCATGGGGTGTAATTACTTTATCACAGCACTGTAATTCTAATGTTTCTTGACCTGCATTCTACACCTTTCACCACATATGCTGGCATCCTGGCCTTTTTTATCACCTCCTCACATTTTGGAAGTCCACAAAAACATCTAAATTCTTTCCATAAGTCTCTTCTTCATGTTCAGTGTCTCCCTTTGTACACTTTAATTATATGACAATGTGCACATATAGTACCTAGGGGGATGTGTGGTAAAGGATGTGTTTCTAATCTATCAGGTAGCTGGCAAAAAAGTAGAGTGCTTTTTTGCTTGCTTTACTTTCAGTGTGCAGAAAGAGACAACTTCTACTTCTTAATGACCAAATTCAGTGAGCTCACAGGGATATTCATTTTCATTCAAATTTTAACCTTTTTCTGAACTGAGCCTTTGTAAGAAATTATCATTTGAGTTGTTTTTAAAGTTCCTTTTTCTTAATAGTTGTAAAAAAAACTACCTAACAGATGGACCTTATAGAAACAGGTGTTTGGTATATATTCTGAAATCAATATATTTAATAATTGTATCTAAAGTTTCAACAGGCATAAATTAATTCACCTATTAAATTGAATGTTCGCCTATTAATACAGTTTTAATTCAAATATTCACGTGCATCATTTGTAAATCTACAAATTGGGACATCATTTGAATACTTGTGAAGAAACATAAAATTATTATTATTATTATTATTATTATTATTGTTCCTGCTCTTCTTCTTATTATTGTTCTGATTGTTGTAGCCCTACTACACAGCTATTCTGTATAAGGATTTGCAGAATATAATCTTTAATATTCAGCTTTAATGATTCATTCAACATTTCAGAGAGTGGTATACTGTACATTTTATTGTGCAACAAAAAGCACCAAAAGCAATTCTATCTTACTTCAAATGGCACAGTGCTAGATTTGAATGAATAAGGGAGGCTCTATGATCATATTTAATAGAACACTTTCAAAACTACTGTATGAAAGATATATTTTTTTGCTTTTAAAATAGATTAAGTTTCATTTCTGGTGATGAAGAAGAGAGCCTTTAGGAGGGGGGACAAGGAAGAAGTTAAGCGTGTACAAAGGGAACTAAAGCAGAAGTTAAGGGAGAGCAAGGTCGCCTACAGGAGGAAGGTAGAGGACAAGCTGCAAAGGAATAGAGTGAGGGACATATGGAACAGCATGAGAGAGATCACTAGGTTCAAACAGGCTGGGAGTGTAACAGAGGGGAACCTGGAGATGGCCAATGACCTGAACCAGTTCTTTAATAGGTTTGATTCAGGGACCTCTGTGGCTCATCACCCATCCCCCCACAGTCACACGCTCCCTAAGCCCTCGCAGCTGTGACTACCCTACACCTCCTCTATCCCTCCACAACCACGGTTACCAACTACAGCTACAACTGCCAACTGCTACTCACTCCCCCATCCCCTACAGCTGCAACTCTCCAACACCTCCCCCATTAACACCTACATCACTGACAGGGCTATGAGCACCATCCACCAGGCCAGGCTGATCATCATGGCCGACCAGAGGAAGAGGGAATTGAAGAGGCTTTACCAGGGGAAGGCCACAAGACCAGATGACGTCTGTCCCAGAGTTTTGAGGGCTTGTGCTAATCAGCTGAGCGGAGTTCTCCAGCGCCTGTTCAACCTAAGCCTGCGCTTGGAGACAGTCCCTGTGCTCTAAGAAACATCATGCCTGGTCCCGGTACCAAAGAAAGGGCACCACTGTGTCCTCAATGACTATAGACCAGTAGCGCTGACTTCTCATGTCATAGACACTGGAGAGGCTGGTCTTGTCCCACCTGAGACCCCTGGTCAGTTCATCACTGGACACTCTACAGTTCACCTATTGTCCCAATGTTGGTGTGGAAGATGCAATCATCTACAGTACATGCTACAAAGGGCCTATTTACACCTGGACAAGGCTGGCAACACTGTGAGGATTACGTTTTTGGACTTCTCCAGTGCCTTCAACACTATCCAGCCCTTATTGCTAGGAAGGAAGCTGGAGGAGATGCAAGTGGGTACCTCCATGATCTCATGGATCACTGACTATCTGACAGGCAGACCACAGTTCGTGAGACTGCGGAACTGTGTATCTGAACAGGTAGTGAGTAACAAGGGGGCTCCTCAGGGGACAATTCTTTCTCCGTTCCTCTTCACCGTCTATACTTCAGACTTTAAAAACAACTCGAAGTTGTGCCACCTGCAGAAGTTCTCAGACGATTCTGCAATTGTGTGGGATGTATCAAGGGTGGGCAGGAGGAAGAGTACAGAGGAGTGGTCAGTAGCTTTGTGGAGTGGTGTGGGGAGAACCTCCTGCAATTGAATATGGCAAAGATGAAGGAGCTGATGATAGATTTCAGGAGGAAGAGTGTCCAACCTTTTCCGGTCTGCATTTACGGGAATGGCGTGGAGATAGTAGACTCATACTTTATTTAACTGACATACATAACCGACTTTACTTCTCTAGGAGGCTCAGGTCCTTCAATGTGTGTAGTAAGATGCTCCATATGTTCTATCAGTCAGTTCTAGCGAGTGCCATTTTCAACACAGTGGTGTGCTGGGGCTCTGGGAGTAGAGCAGGGGATGCTAACAGGCTGAACAAGCTCATCAAAAGACCAAGTTCTGTCATTGGGTCTGACCTGGACCATTGGAGGTAGTGGCTGAGAGGACAATACTGTGAAAATTAATAGCCATCATGAACAGCGTCTCCCATCCCCTCTATGACATGCTTTTGAGAATGAAGAGCATGTTTAGCAATAGGCGGATCCAAGCACAGTGCAACAGGGAGCGCTACAGAAGGTCATTCTTGCCTTCTGCCATAAGACTGTACAAGTCGTCCACTGTGTGTCTGGCAGGGACAGCATTGACCTGTTTTTGGACTAAACATAAAACTGCTTACATCAGTTTTTTTTTCCTATTTACAACTGTTTTTTATTCAATATACTGTATGCTAGGGATTTGTGCAATATATTTATAATATATATTTATAATGTGTAATACAACTTTTTGTGTACTGTACTTTCGGGTCTCTTTTTGTATTTTTTGTACTTTGAACAACTCTGTATAATCAATTTTTTACTTTTAACTGCACTTCTCAATGACTGTACTGACAGTATTGTATGTTTTGTATTGTTGTATTATTGTATCATAATACGGCATAGGCTTCAGAACGGTGTCCTGACCATCTGAGTCCGGGGCTCGGAGCGCCTGGCTCCATTATGGTTTTATCTTCTGTGTTCCTGGTTTCCTGTTCCCTGTGTTCGTCTTTGGCTTTGGATCTCCTGGTATTGGATTTTGGACTGGGCCCTGTTTTTTCCCAATTGGACTCCCCTTGTACTCGTTCGCCTTTGCCACGCCCCCCGAGCACTGGATCACTGCCGTCACCGCCCCCCTGCCTGTCATCCCCACCTGTTCCAGCTGTGTTTTCCATTGTCCTTCTCCAGTCACTTCTGGATTATACCATCCGCATAGGTTCCTAAACAACGCACTTTACGGAAGTCAGGTCTGGCTCCCTTGACACTGCCTAGCTCTGTCAGTAGAGCATAATACTCATAATCTCAGAATAGTGGGTTCATGTCCCACATTGGGTGCCAGGGCCTCCATGTTGGAAGTTGGGCACAAGGCTGACAACCCTGTTGTAACAGGAGGCAGGAAAGGGAGTATGGATCCTGTGCAGGACTCAGGAGAGAGAGAGAATTCCAATCCAAATCACTAGGCTAAAACGTAATCCAGGAAACAAGCAAGAAGGTCTGATAACAGTTGAGACAGCAAGAGAGTAACAACCCAAAACACAAGACTAAATTGTAAATGAGGGGACAAGCAAGAAGGTCTGATACCAATTAGACACCAAGAGAAAATAACGCACACTAGGGAGCTCGAGGAGAATCCGCAATAGTAAGCAAGGAAGTGAGGAAAAAGGGGAACTGAAATAGTGATGGGAGTGAATGGTGATACGTAAATTAGTTGCAGTGTGAGTGTTTGTTAAACACAGTGCACGTGGGAATGTGAGATTGGTCAGAGATTCGTGCAGAATGCGTGACACCTGTCCTGTAAAACAAATGTTACGTCATGCCAGAAGGCATAACAGACAAACATCCATCCATCCATGTGGGAATAACAAGTGAATACCTGAAAAGTAATAAATATAATTAATATAACATTTCCTTGTCCAAAAAGGTATGTTGCATTATTCAGATATTTATTTAGCATGTACATTTAAAGAAATTAGAAAGATTTATTAAACAAGTACATTCAAAGAAATTAGAAAGATTTGGATTGGAAATGTCAACTTTCAGATTTGAATAGTGTTATTGAAATTACAACATTTATTTTATTTTATGTCGAATGCAGGGTTCAACCATTCAAGCAGAACCCAGTCAATCACAGTCAGCTTGAATAAAAATGTGATTAAGAGAATTACATTTTCTGGAGTGATATTCTTGTAGAGTAAGACTGGGCATAAAAGCAAGTTGTTCAAAATCACTGGAGTGATTGTACAGAACTGGGCATTTTAATTGAGCAAGTTGGAAAGAGAGTGGATCATGCATTTTCTAGACTGCTTTTCTTACTAAGATAATGAATAGTCATTTTTGTTTCTTTATGTAATAAGAAAATAATTCCTCATGCATTCTTTGTTCAAATAAGCTGATTAAAACCCTAAGTGAAAGTGTCCCAAAGTTCATTGCACATTTAAATAAAGGTGAAATTGCTAATACTAATACCAGTTTTGAAATTACACTGTGAAAGGAATTTTAAGACATTTACCTAAATCTGAATCACCCTAAAGTCAGAAGGAATTAATTACTCTGGTACTGACAGTTTGAGTTATTTCTGCCTGCAGTGCTGCGCTGTTTATGGTAATAATAATGATCAGCAGATGTAGAATTCATATATTTCTTTTTTAGTGTATCATATAAAAGGCATGTGGTGTGATCATTTTACGAATAAACTTAAATGAACCTAGGAATTTGTGCTGGATTATTAATATGCAATCCTGCATTAGCCCTGTGTCTTTCAGTTTTTACTCAATCTCTGAAGAAGAAAAAAATAACAGTTTGAATGTACAATCTGTTTTGGCTGTGTCAACTGTGGTTTGTAAAATATCCATCTTGATTATATACTACAGCATCTGGCAACCACAAGTGTGCCCTTCAAACCACACTCAGATTAAAAATGTTCTAAGCAATATATTCCTGAACTGGGAACCTACAGTATAGCTCACAGGAACTTGCCAAGATCTCCTTTCTTCGGGTTTTCCAAAAAATGACAATACATTCGCTTCACAGGAGACTTGATCCTGTTTCCTCTTCCTGTCCCTGAAACTCTTATTTACACATGACAGCGTCATTCTTGAACTCCAGATCACATTCACTAAAACTTCTCTGAACCTTGCCTTCTGTGGTAAGAACAGTGAGCTCGTTCTAGAGAACTGGCAGGACATGACATTACCTCCCCCACTCTTCAGAATTTGCTTGAAGTACATTAATGAGCCATGAGAGTTATAGTACAACATTTTATGGACAGATGAAGCCAAAATATACTTACTTATACTGTACCTAAGTGATAGAAAGGTTGAAGTGAGGAGAAAGAAAGAAAATAAAGATGCTCCAGGGAATACTGTTTTATCAGTGAAGCTTGGTTGCCTCTGGAACTCACTCACTTATCAGTATTGACGATATAACTAATTATTGCAGAAATAAAATTAATTTCTAAGTTTACAAAAATATTGTGTCTGCTTATATAGAAAAAAATATTTCTATATGATGTCTGCATGGAGTTTGTACTGAATGTTCCTCCACATTTGCATGGCTTTCCCCTGGGAGCTCAAGTTTCCTCCCACAGTCCAAAAACATACAGTAACTAATAGGTTACTCAGCTTCTGGTCTGGGAAAATTGTCCCTGGTTTGCAATTGTCCATACAGTATACAGTATGTCTGTGTGTGCGATGCAATGGATCGGAGTCCAGTCCTGGGCTAGACAATCACCCAAAATATACATGGTACATTATACCACTTTATAACATATGTATCTTAGGAATTATAACGTGGAGTTAAGAGATCTTCACTCTCTAGATATACTAATGTGTTCAAACAGTATCTGAACTTGCAGTAAGGTACTGTATATACTGTATGATATCATTATATTAAGTTTGACGTGTGCATAAGAGTGATAGTAAACGTCTGTAATGGGCAGCCTGGAACTGGTTATTGTTTTAACGTTTCAACTATTAGGTTTTGTGGTATTTCATCGCCCTTCTCCAGCTCAAGTTCAAAGAGATTTTAGGGTTCATTGTACTGTTTCAATTTTTCCATTACTGCCCTAAACCTTGAATGACAGCATGAAGAGGCAAAGAGTAGATGAGCCAATAGACAATAAAGGCACACATACAGTATGACTAAGTTGAAATTGGTTCACTAGCCCAAAATACTGTAGCACTAGACTTTGTATTTTTATACCTCATGAAGTGTATGAAGTGCAGTTATTTCTAAAGCATTTGCACAGAAAGCAAATGTGTTGTTTTGACACATTTTGTTTTGAGGTAATAGACTTGGGTCATTTGTTTTTGTATTACTGCTGAAAGAAATTGACACTTTAGGTGAGAAACCCCTTCTTGTGATGGAGAAAGCAAAGAAAATCTTCTGTTACATAAAATCACCAGCAAAATAACATGGTGGTCATAAAAGTACACCTACAGTATCATGAGAGCACTCCACTTATCCCAGGACAAACTAATACACGGCTGTGCTTTCAAGTTCTTACCACAACTTTTTCATATAAAAACAAAAGGAGGAATCAATGTGGCATCCATAGCATAACTCTCATTCTAATCTTGCTAGAGAGTCCACCACAATGTATGCTTAACATCGTGCATTGTTCTGATGAAATGTTGCAGTTTGTCAGGATAGATCTTGATCACTGTAGATCTCATGTTGTCATCCAGTAGCATACGTGAAGTTCTGTAGTGACAAGACACTCCTACCCTGGCCAACACAATTGGATCTCCCCATCACCTGGTCTTTTGTGCACAACAATTAGTATCATTCTAGGTTGGGACTAACCAACCTGTCATTAAAGACATTCAAAGGCCTCTATCACTTGAAAATAGATTCAATGAGAGGAAATTTCTTAATTACTATGTTATTGTTGAGAGGTAGTTCGCACATTTGAAATGGGTGTAAATAAGTGATTAGAGTATACAAAGGGCTTACATGATCTTTAGTGATAGTGGTGTTTTTAGGAAACAGCTGGGGGTGACTGCTAAGGTTTACCAATAATAGAGAATGGGGGCATCTCTCGTAAAGCTTTATGTGAAAGGCCTATATAAACTGCAACAAAGCCTTTTGCACCTCAAAGTGACTGTCCATATTTTTATGTGCTCTAATCCCTGTAGCCACCATACCTAAGGGTGGGGTCTGTCATTCTTATTCATATGCAGTATGCAATAGTTAAATTCACTCAAGTGCATTACAGTCAGTCATTTCAGCAATATCTAAAATCTACATATATTTCTGAAAATATACATGCAGTTTATTGCATTTCAATTTATGTTTAGTATAGTTTGCTTTCACTACTTGTATGTAACACTATGCAGTTTAATTAAATGGGGAGAGTGTTAAAAAATAACAATAATCAGATGTTCAAATCTTGAATTTCATCTCATTTTTTTAATTTCTTCTGCAGCTTGTATGGTGTTTGCCAATTCTCCTATTTTGGTATCATCTGATAACATGACTAGTTTACTAACTGTTTTTGTAATTAATTACAAAATGTAGATCTTTAATATAAAAATTAGGAAAAGCAGTGATTCCTAATTCAAACCCACACACCATCCACTAATTACATCACCTCAATTTGAGCATTTACCCCTACTTTCCACTTTCTGTTTTTTATCCATCAATAATTCTGTAGTTCTAATACACACTTTTTCTTGAATACTTGCAGTTTTGAGAATTGATCATTTTGGAAACTTCTGAAAAGAAAAATTCAAAAATGCCAAAATTGGCATTGAAATGAAAATTGTGGCACTGAAAATTGAAATATTCCACATTAAAAACTTTGTTTTCATACATTTTCATACATAAATGCATAATGTAAATACAAACAATCATTTAAATAAAGTAAAACTTGAAAAAAAAGGTAAAAATATAAATAGCGAGAATAAACAAATAGTGAAGCAGACACAAGTGGGAAGTGCAATGCCTTCATTGAGCTGTGAAAAATATGTAGGTAAAGACTCATCAGTAATAAATACCGAAGAACTTGATTAAAATAATACATACTAGCAGTCACAGCATTATTATTAGTCTAAAGCCAAGACCATAGTTTTGCAACTAGCTGGTGTCAAGAAACAACCATATAATACGTGTTGCAAAATTAGAGGTATTGTCAACTGTTGCTGCAGTATTCAAAGATGGGAGAGAAATACTGTACTACAGATCATACAGTATCTGTAATGTTACTCTCCTGATGGGTATTCTTCTCTAAAACATTGTCCACTATGGACATTACTGCTTTTTAAGAATCCAGTATGGATCAACTCAGTGATGTCTGGGAAATGCCTGGTTAATTGTGAAAATACAATAAAGATGCCAGATTTGCCTTGAATGTACAGTATTTGAGATATCTATTTACTGTAACATAGCCCCCATCATCTATTGGAATGTTATCGTTATAGTCTTGATGACTGTTACACTAAAAGCCTTCAGATATTCCAGGCAGTGCTTACTATAAGTAGTCAGGCAAAATGTATAAATGGAAAGTTGGTTTAAATGTCTCTCTAATGAGATCAGCTCCTGCTGTTACAATGTAGCTTTGTACTATTACTGTAGTACAAGAAATGACAGTGAGCATGGTACTTCCCCCTATTTAATTCCCAACATTCTAAACAAAATTAATTGCTAGATCTAATAATCATTTATAGATGATTTGTTTTTTAGAAACAGGAGTCATGCAACATTTGTTTTACATTTAGGGGATTGTTTATGCTTATGTTTTTTTGCTGTGCTGCTGTCCTAGAAAATAAATATTGACTGCCATGAAAAATACATTTGACTTTGTATGAGTGTGAACTGATTAAAGAAGATAGATAGTTTTGCAAACTGATTGTAACACGTTATGTTGCACAGATTAAGACCATAATTGGCTAAACACAACTAAAATCAACCACACCTTCAAAATGACAAATCTTTATGTTGTTCTTAGCATTCATAATGGTAGGTTTATTGCATGATACTAGGTCAATACCATTAAATATTATATAGCAGGATGATTTTTAAATCAGACTGAAACAAAAATTGGTCCTCTTTTTCCATAACTGAAAAAGCATAAAGGTTCAAAATGATCAAGAAAGAATGTATATAAGGAAAATAATTATTTTTGTTCACTTAACTTTTGTAAATAACATTGGCGTTCACAAAAAATTGAGCAAATGTTACATTAGGGCAAAATCCTTTGACTGAGCACCTGCAAATGACTTGCATTAATATTGGTTTCTTATATCTGGAAAACAAAAAGGTGTCTTACTCTGAAACTCTTGGCGGTAGGGGAGGGTGAAGATGGTGGGGAGTCCGACTGTGACTTTCTGGTTCGGGACAGTTCCTTTGTCCGTGAGTAAAGGGATGACATTGCTCTACTGTCCTTAAAAGCAACAGAACAGGGTTAAATCCAAAATTTTAGACTAAAACTACATGGAATCCCATAACAGCTCAAGCTGGGTAAAGCTTTCTTCAGTCTTTTAAGTGTGTTCTTCAGATGAACAGTGCATCCAGGAACATCCAAAAACCAATGAAGAGCCTTCAGTGGCAGGGAGGGCAGCGGAGTTCACACAGCAGGTCTAAGAAGCTGTCTTCCCAAATGAACTGTGACTGCAGTGGTCATTAAACAAAAATGAAAACAAAACTGCTTTCTCTCCCTCTTCCTTTCTCTCGCTGTCTTTTCTCACACACGACTACTCAAGCCAGTGCTGTAGAACTCAAATAGGAAAGAGAGGAGCCAGTTTTTCTTAGTCTTGAAGGTATTTCAGCCACCCCCAACTCCAGACAAGCAAGCACCAGGTCCCTCCCATGTTACCCCCCATGACACACACACATTTAGACACATGGGAGAAGATGAAGTTTGATTTTTTTCTCAGGTCTTAATGCTCTTTGTACATTGCTCCACAACAAACTTACACAAAAACACGCAAGCTCCTCCCAGTGTCTCTCTCTGCCTGCTGAGCTGAACCCCATTCCAGCGTTGGCTGCTGATTCTGGAGGGCTGCCAGGGGTTTTGCTGTGCTCTCAAGCTCTGTTGATAGGAATGAAGGGGGGAAGGACAATGCCTTATATGTCCACAGACAGATGTAGGAGACTGAAACTGCTGCTTCAGAGGTCTGTGGTTAACATTGAAGGCTAAGACGGATCATGCCCTGCTAAGCAGTTCTATGTACCCATGATGCTTTGTCATGAGAAGGCTTTAATGAAGAGCTGTATGATCTGTTGCAAATGTGCAACTAATTGTTGTTGCATTGGGACTGGGATTTACTGTAAATTTATGTCCTGTTACTTCTGAGTTCCTTCTTTTAGTTCACTGTTCACCTGACTGTTAACATGTTGCAAAGACCTACTGTACAAAGTGCCTAAACAACCAGTGAAGGAAAGATTAATTTTCTTTTGTAAAGGCATTGTACAATCACATATTACAACCTTTATCCAATTACATTTAAAAAGAATAGTGGAGATCAGATGACTTGCCAGTTTATTAGTGAAAGATGAAAGACAATTTTGTCTAATACTTTATTTTTTTTTCTTCAGTGTCAGGTTCTATTACTTTTAGAAATTCAAATACAGTATGTCAAATACATAATTTACTGAGCATTCCTATTATTACAAGGCATATGATAAACAAACGGTTGTTTTTTGTCCTAGTTGAACCCTCAAACCCTTACGTGACCTGGTAATATGATTAATATAATCCTTTTAATAGTTTTTGGTTCTTAAATGTGTTGGCAGCTGTCAAGCTATTAATAGAGGTGCTATCCACTGTTTTTGCAATATTTAAAGATGGGAGAGAAATACTATAGATGTCTTTAGATTACTTTTGATCTAATTATTAATATTTATATTATAATACTATTCAATATAATGATATCTAATGTAATATTAAATATGATATTATTATAATTTCTTTAGGTCAATTATTACAACCCATTAATAAGCTAGATATCAGTTTCTTTATAATATCAAAATGAATTAAATTCCTTTTCAATTCTGAGGAAAGATCCATCTGCTAAAAAGTTACAACTGGAAGATATGAAAAGTTAGTTCACAGAACTTTTTATTAGTGAGGATATTTAAGACCTTTCTAGACAATAAATGCTGGTGATTTTATTTTAAAGGAGCATGATAAGCCCTCTACTCTTGGCAATCGGTAAGGTACAATTCTGCCACAGTAGTATGCCATGCCAGTATGCCAGTATACAGTTCTGCCATGCAGTAAACCCACATACAGTATGACAGAAGAAGCTTGCAAAACATGGTTTTCATAATATTTTCTGGTGAGAAAGGGTATGTAGAATAAATAATGTCTTTATATTTCAAACATTATTTCAAAAGTTCCATGTCCAAAGAAGCTGACTTGTAAGTATGACACAGAAAATCAAGCTGCTGTGTGCAAGAAATAGACTATTGGAATTGCTTGAATCTGTGGGGGCTGAAGGTTATAAAAAATGAAAGAAAATAATAGGAGGCATTGTAATATTCCAGTCCCTTATGAGCACTGAAACCCTCGCCAACCCCCAGGCTGCAGCACCCTGAGTTGAAATGGTATAGTCAAACACAAAGGCTGTGTTAGGGCCAGAGCATTGCCTTATATAGAGCTGTCTGCCGAGAAACACTCTCTTTCACCATCAGTTATCTACTGGGATCTTCAAAATCAAGAGCAATGGTAATTATAAACAGTACACTAATGGTACGAAAATGGTTCTTATTGTTTTTCTTTTCTAAAATATGAAAATGAATATTTATCCCTTCCTTAAAGAATATTCACTGAGATCTTTAACTAAATGCTCATGCAAATCATGTTTTGTTTTCTTAATGTGTTTTTTTCCCATTGCTTTAATAACAGAGAAAAACCGTTGTGTAGACATTACTGCCATAGACATGTGATGTTGCAATTTCTAAAGAAACTGGTGCTCTGGAATTTATACTTGCATGAATAGGAATTAATCTAGAACTGCAGATGTACCTTGGTTAATCTGAACTTTTCCATTTAAAAAAGGAAACATCTGTATTCAGCTTATCATCACTAATGCAAGTGTCCGCATTTCTTGGGCATGAAGTGATTTTATTTTTTTTAAGTGACAGGAAATTTTAAGCAATGCATTTACAGTTGAGGAAAAATCTTTCTTTTCTCAGGCATTCTGATATCCGTGTAAATTCTCATCTGTATTGCCATCTTACAATTTTTTTTTAAAGCAAAGGTCTCACCAGGATTTGGTACCATTGCTAGGTTTTGCACTATTTATACTTAGGGTAGATGGTTCTGTAGTTAAGAATATTCCTGGTTCAAACATCAAGAAAATCCACATTTTTGACTGGTCTGATATACTGCATAAATATTACATTTATTTTTTATTAAATTTATTTGGGAAGACCACTATTCATATTCTTTACATATGGAAAGTTATAAATACATCCCTGGCATATATTTTTCTCTTTCTTTAAATTTTTTAATCTAAAATTCATTCAACAACTTGGAATGTGCTCCTTTTAACATTAGAACATCCCAAGTCAGACATAAGATGTGAAATGTATAACATGATTAAATTTTTAAACCATCAACATCAACAACAGACAATTGCTCTTCTAAATGTATTAAGTGCAATAAAAAATGGGAAAAAGTGAACAAGAGGGTACTTACGAAAATTCATTTCAAAGCTTAAGAGAGTGTCTCACACAGTCTGAAGGAACTGAGTCTCTATAGTCTTAAACAGGAGAAAACTATGAGCAGACCTGATACCAGGGAATTTTGAGATTTAAGACTGAAATTAAAAAATAATAATAATAATTGCTTACACTTACAGTATATAGCGCTTTTCTGGACACTCCACTCAAAGCACTTTACAGGTAATGAGGACTCCTCTCCACCACCACCAATGTACAGCATCCACCTGGATGATGTGACGGCAGCCATAGTGCGCCAGAACGCTGACCACACATCAGCTATCAGTGGGGAGGAGAGCAGAGTAATGAAGCCAATTCATAGACGGGGATTATTAGGAGGCCATGATTGGTAAGGGCCAATGGGAAATGTGGCCAGGACACCGGGGTTACACCCCTACTCTTTTTTGAGAAACACCCTGGGATTTTTAATGACCACAGAGAGTCAGGACCTCGGTTTTACGTCTCATCCGAAGGACAGTGCCTGTTTACAGTATAGTGTCCCCGTCACTATACTGGGACATTAGGACCCACATGGACCGCAGGGTGAGCACCCCCTGCTGGCCCCACTAACACCTCATTTGCATTGACAAAGGTTTCTTCAGAATGTACAGTGAATTATGAACCAGAGGGCACAAATAGAAACTACATAGCTAAGTCCATAGTCCATTTAAAAGCAAGAACAAGAGGCATTTTTTCACACGACGGGTTGTGAGAGTATGGAACAAGCTACTCAGTTATGCTGTTAAAACCAGTATGTTGGCTTATTTCAAGAAAAGCCTGGATTAAATCCTTGGATTAATTAACTACTAACTACCAAACAGGCTACAAGGACTGAATAGCCTTCTCTTGTTCATTTTATGTTCTAAAGATGGTCACTGAGACTGTTTCCTCTAAAGTGCATTTACATATGTTCACTTGACTGATATGTGAATAAGAGCACATACAGTATCTGGAGTGCTTCACGGAATACTTGCTCTTTTTACAGGTACTGAAGTTTACAACCACTCTGTGAATTTTGCAAGACAGTGCAGAAATAATGCAGAGTTCATCTGTATCACAAAAACCCTTTAGAGAGTTGAAAGATGAATGCATCTGGCAGAAGAAGTGATGATACAAAATACAGACTGAGCTGAATAAGGCCCACAAAGCTAGTTTGATGGGGTAGGAGATGGAGTGTGAATAACATTTGAGTATAGCACTTCAGTTAACAGCACTTTAAAAGGGTACTTGGACGAGTCACAGTCACAAAAATGTTAAATGTACAGTAGTATTACAAGATCATAGTCTATCCATCCGTCCATTTTCTGACCATCTTGTCCAATGTAGGGTGGCGGGGGAGCAGGAGTCAATCCTGGCAAGTAATGGGCAGAAAGCAGGATATACCAAGTCCATCTCAGGAATCACACAGACATAGAAACATAAACACTCACACCTTGGGCCAATTTTCCTTCCCCCAGATGATTGAATAACTAATTCACTGGGTAATTGGAAAATTGCACCTCTGATATTTTAACCATTGTTATAAGTGTTTGATGCTGGTAGTGTGTCTCTTGAAATTCTTGTGTTGATTAGCATTAAAAGAATGGGGAAAGAGGCATAGCAAAAAGGAAGGAAGGAAGCCAGGAAGTGGGTTTTGATGTCTTAATCTTATCAGCTGTGAAAAATAAGTAAAACGGGCTTAAATGTACTTGGTTCCAATCCCAAATTAAGCCCCTCAAACTTGTGCAAAACTCCAGGATATTTACATTTGCACCTCTGAGGCAAATGTAGGCTGCTGTGGCTATGCAGGAACTGTCTGGGTACCTTGTCAAGAATAATTATCAGCCTGAAGCTTCATCCGCATGGCTGTGCCGCATTGATCCGTGAGCTTTGATTTTTTCAAAGATTGACTGCTGCTGTTTCCAGCTGACTCTCCATCAAACACAAAGATCCTGGTTCATTCACAGCATTGCAGCTTGTCTTTAAGTGAACAACTGCTTCTCTTCACACCGATGCTTTGTGAGTTAAGCTTGCTGCATCTCAACCAATTCTAATGAAAATATTTTAATGAATCACATATACTATATGCTAAAACTTATATCATTTTGCCTTTACATGCACATTACATCTGTGAATTTAGCTATAAAAAACTTTTGCAGTAGCTCATATCATTATTATTGCGCTTTCCTTTTATAAACTAGTAGAGCAGTACAGTACGTATGCTATGCAATTCCTTAAAAGCTGGTTTAGAAATAATGCCAAATTTCACCTGCCAGTTCATTTATTTTCATGTAAAATGGAACAAATTACATCACATACAGTTTTTCACATCTGCAAACAGTTAGTCTCAAACAACCTGAATTGTAATTATTGGATGAGGGAGTTGTCCAAGATGTGTTCAAGATGTCTTTCACAATTGTTAAAAACTAGAGATTCCTAAATGTTTTTCCTTAATAGCAGGCATTCATTAAGCTCTGCATTTGGTATTCATTTTTCTTGTCTAACCACTTTTCTCGTGTAACCACTAAAATGATTAATGCTGACCTTCATTTGCAGGCACTACAGTATATTGCTACTAGAATGATTTATACCGACCTTCCTTTGGTATAATTGTTTAATTACATTGATCAGGATGTGATTTCTAAATAGGCAAGTGAAGATCTTGAGCAGAAGGCAGAGCGTTTTGCAAATAAATGTGGAAGGCACAAATATAAATGAGGACAACCATATGTACCTCAGATCAAGCCAAAACATTGACCCTATCACCAAGCAAAAATAACTACCCCAGGACTTGATGCCTGGGTTTTCAATAGATAAAAGGAAAAGAAGCTAAATTTGTTTTTTTTACCACTGAATAGATGAGTTATTGTTAACAGGAGACTGACTCACTTCTTGTTTGTAACCTTCTTACGTTCTTGTGAGCATTCCAGTTCATTTTGTAGGATAAGATATATTTCTGAATTAAGTGTTGAGAGCCATGCAACATGAAGTCCTGAAAAAGTCTTGAGAATCACTGTGCACAGCTAAATACACAATACACAGGTAAAGTCTAGTTTTTACTTCCAAATAAAGTGTTTAAAGCAGGAAATGTGCGCAGTTTGTTTTAATGTAATTGTCATGCACAATTTAATCAAACAGAGCATCAGCTCAGAGGTTACCATTGTCTGACCCTGTAAAATTTTACGGACTGAGATCTGAGACTCAATAGGAGCAGCTGAACAGAGAAGACTGATGTTTACATTGTAAACAAGACCCGATGACATAATCTTGGTGGTATCAAGGACATTAAGCATCTGCCATTGCCTAAAGGGCTATTCCATCATCTTCAAATCACACTATAATCCACTGCTCATTTCTGACCTTCTCTCTATATCTGTTCTTCTGCCAGGATCCTAAGTGAGCTGTATCTATTTCAGTGCTCTACAGCATTTCAAAGGGATTGCACACGCTCTGTAAAATTGGACATGCATCTTTTACATATTTAGAGAATTGTTATTATGGAAGGATGTACAGTTATGTTCCCAGTTTTATATGTTCTCTAGTTTTGTATTTAAACATTATTGGACTTTAATTTTTTCTATTATTTTTTTTGCTTGAAAGACTACACATGAATGTGGATGTGGAAAAACCTCAGATCATATATAACAATCATATACACCGATAAGGCACAGATTAAGTAGCGCTGATAGGAATGTGTATGCTGGAACACTCTGGTTGGACACCACACAGTAAATTCAAGACAGACTTTAAGTCTGTGAAAACACTAGCATTCAAAGAAACTCTGGGAAAGCCTGCCCTTTCAAGGTAAAGGACTGTGGATGGATAAGCAGTCTGTTTCCCCAAGTATGGTATGGAATTTAAATCTACCTAGAACATGTGACAGAGAGAAGAGATTCCGGAGGTCAACTCTTCTGAAGTAGTTCCCAAAGTGATACCAGACAGATCTGCTACTGTACTGGCATCCATCATTCTACAAAACAATCATACCTCCTCACTGTACATGTTAATCTAGGCCTGAGGATATAGCAGATAGCGAATAGCAGATCATTTACAACCAACATTTTACAGCTGTTAAACACTGGGGTAGGTTTTTACACTTGATTCATATTGTTATACTTTTCAGGGCAACACATTTTCATTTTTTTATCTATCCATCCATTTTTTAGCTGCCTTATCCAGTACAGGGTCGCAGGGGAGCCAGAGCCTATCCCAACAAGTAACATACGCAAGGCAGGGTACACCCTGGACAGAACACCAGTCATATTATTTTCTGCTAAATTATGCAATGTATTATACTAGTGTGTATATTATACACACATGTATTTTCAAACAAAATATTAATATTATAAATCACAATATGCCACAGTTCCAGGGCTTATATTAGACCAGTAAACCAAACTGGGGGAAGTGTTGAGACTAGAAATATGTCTCTAGAACTGCACAGCCTGGATTAGTTTATTCTATCTATAAGAGAGCTCCCTGTTACTTCAGGAAAGAAAAAATAATATTTTTTTACATCTCAATATACTATATTATTATTAATAATAATAATATATATTATTAGGCATACATCTGCAGTGTTGCATAGTCCATATAAACCTGTGGTCTTTCATTTAATTTAACAATTACTCTACTTAGAAATAACATGCTTTCTGTTTTGCTTTAAAACTGTCTTTTCAAATTGCTTACAGTTAATTATTGGTAGTAGGACCACTGGACGATGAGTCTTTTTGGATAAGTCTCTAACAACTTTTCTCACACTTTTCACTCATTCTTTTTCTTCTTATAAACTTGCTCAGGCTTGGTCACCTTTCAAGTGATAACACTGATTTACTTTCAGATTTAAATTAGACCTTTAATTGAGCCGTTCAACTCATGGACGTTTTCTTTATTCTTTTTAAGCGAAATGTTGAATTCTCCTTGTGCTTTGGGTCATTCTCCAGCTAATAGACACTGTACATTTTAGTACAGTTTTATGTTTTTGCACCACTCATTTTCCCCACAATCTTGACTTTTCTGATCACAAAATATTTTGCATATTTGAAGTATCACTAAAATGTTTTGATGGGTGTTGTTTCAGTAATGGCTTCCTTCTTACTGATCTGCAGTACTGGCAAGGTTTGAGGAATGTACAACATTGAAAGTTAAATATTGTTGACTCATAGACATTTTCTTTAATCTCAGCCACTGGAATTTAATTAACATTTAGCTCTTTCAAAGTCACCATTGGCCTCACAGTGGCATCCCTGACTAGCTTCTTCCTTGCCAGATGCTCATTTTGGAGTCTCAGCCTGATCTAGGCAGTGTTAGGGTGTTATTATAAATGACTAAAGTACTGTGCCTTATAGAGATTAATACTGAAATCATGTGAACCATTATTATTGCACACAGACAAAGGCCAACTTCTGAAAGTAATTTTGCGCACCTGAACTAATTTAGGTTTCCCACAGCACGATGAATACGTATGTATAAAACATACTCTAGTTTTCATTGCAGTTTTTGCTGACATTTAACTCATTTCACCCATAAAAATACAGTATGAAGTTTAAGCATTCAAGTCAGATTAAATATCAATATTAATAAACTTAAAAAACTGTATACTGTACATCCTCCTTAATTGAATAAAATGGGGCATCTTTGGATGGGGGTGAATATTTCAAGGCATTTTGTATCCCTGTAACTATACAGCCTGGAATAGATTACAGTATACTGTAGATTGATAGATTACATACTGTATCTTACCATGGTGTAGTAATAGTTTTCAGCTCAAAACAGCCTTATATTTTGCTTAGCACTTCTATATATGTGAAGAATCTGATTTCAAGGGCAAATGATGTAAAGAAAACTGCTATTTTAGTGGTTTTAGTTTGGGTTATACAACAGTAAATTCATTATTTGTTGATTGTTATTATTTGCATGACCAGCTGGACACACAATATACTGTAGATACAGTATATATCAATACAGTACATCTTCAGTCATTCCTATTATCAAGTCACAGGAACATTCTGTTTGTAATATGTATGACAATATGGCTTAACTATTGTAAGACATACTGTATACACTGTAACAGCTACAAATGACTGCAGTACTGCTCCAGGAGGAAAGTCAATGATAGGTCACATAAGAATGACAACATACCACAGACGCGACAAAGCAAACTCAGCTGCACAAATTATTCATTTCTAAAAACCACACACTTAATTAAAGATAAATTAGAATCTCAAGTTGCACCTGTATACTGTCAGGTTCAGAGGGGACGTTTTGTGAAGGTGAACTAACATGTCAGCTCTGGGCTACAGAATAGTGGACTATTTTGTCAATGACCTGGACCCCTCTCCTATGTGCTACATGCCCTCTCTGTCAACACCCTTATAAAATGCACACCTGTCCAAATGCACACTGGCACAGCATAGCAAGCTACGGTGTATAACCTTAACTAGTCATACAGATGGACTACAAACCATAAAAACAGACACTTAAACAGGCAATTTGCAGGAATCGAGGAGTCAATAAGCCAAAGCTGCTTCTGGGAAAAATAGAATTCTCTAAATAAAACAAAACTCAAAGAGTTGTCTGTTTAAAATAAACTGTTCTGGAAAACTCATTTAAAAATTTGACCAAATGTTATCAAATGCATACTCGGCAAGGTTCAAGACAGCCCTGCTAAACCACTGCAAATCACAGTCATGACAATTACAGAAGAAAAAGAAGTAACAGTACTTCACTACTGTGACAAAACACAAACTATAATGCTGGTAGACACTTAGAATATAATACACACTGGCAGAGTACAGTATATGAGCAAGGTAAGAGACAAGAAAGAGTAGGCTCTGACAAAGTACAACATTAGCATGCACATCCTGGCCGTAAAAACAGAGCAACACTGGCAGACATGGTTACTCAGAGAGGACAAGCTGTTCTCCTCTTCCAGCTATAAAAGTACAGACGGCACTGCATTTTCTGCTACACGGCAAGAGATATTTAATGATTAGAGAAACATACTTCCCTACAATCCCCAATAATTAAATCCCAGAAATCCAGCATCTGCATGAACAAGAACAGCTATGATTCCTAATGGGGAAGGTGGGGAGGAATATCAATAGCGTAGTATGTGATCTGCTGTCACATCCTAAGAACAGAGAGTAAGTTTCTCAAATAATAGGATGTAACTGTTCTAAATTGAAATGTTCACTAATTGTTATGGTTTAGGTAGCACTGTGTCAGTCGTGCCAAAACCGATTTTTGAATTTGAATTTAATTTCAACCTGATTTCTATGTGGTTGTAAGAAAATGTTATTAAACTATAACTTATACATTATCTCTTTTAGACTCTTAATTACTGACCATATGCTTCTTTATTTTTGAAAATAGCATAAATTACATCTTTCTCAAATTGCTTTGATAAAGTAAAAAATTACAATTAACTTTAGCACCATCTTGTGGTGTGTTGTTACAAGTAAAGTACATGAAAATGTACTTTCTGTGTAACACAAAGCATTATTGCTTTATGGATTGTCTAACTTTACAGTTCTCAGGATGTGAATTTTAACTTATTTTTTATTATAAACACACAATTCTTGCAAAGCATGTCTGAGCTCAGAATGTCTATATTCTGAAGTACTGTATAGTGTCTGGAGAAAGATATTTCTTTTAAAGTAGTGGTAGTGGTACTGACAATATATACCATTCACCTAAATCACCAAAATTAAAAACATCCAACATTTGGAGGTTTACTTTATTTTCTCTGTGCTTATTTTTTTTCTGTTGAATGCTTACTACAAGAGGATCTATTTTTTATCCTGTAGTTTTCTTGCGTTACATTTACTTTTAAAGAGGAAAACAAGCTTTCCAAAACATGTCTCCATCCAGACACATTATCAGTTAAATAATGCTCCGTTTTTTATTGATAATACAGATACAAATAATACGGCTACAAATATTTTTCCTTCTTGCACTTCCCCTTTGAGAAATCTTTCGAAAGATTTTTTGCTAGTGTTAGCAAATTCAATAACAATCTAAGATAGTCATGCAAAACTTCATATAAATCACATTCTAGTAGGTTTTATGAATTTCCTTAATTATTCACTTAGGAAAAGTGTTGATCTGATCCAATTAACATAATAATTAATTTAAATATGTAAAACATCCCTAATCAAAGGACAGAAAACAGCAGCATTTTGTACTGAGCACATTTTCTGTAATAGAACACTCAACAACCAGGACATGGAAAAAAAGCAAGGACATGGCCTACTTTCACGTACTGTATTCATTAAAATAGTGAACAAATAAATGAGGTTTGGGACCTACCACTAAATCTTTTACATCTTTCCTTCCATCTGTTCCATCCTAAAAGAATTAAAAACAAATTTTGTTATTACTTATGAGATCCGCAACCAGAGGGAATTGTGAAAAATAATTTCTTGCTGCCTGTCTCTAACCAGCACCATAACCTGAAAAAAATAGATGTTTACCACTTTTTTACAAGTTCTGCAGAACAAAACACTATTACACTATTGCACTATAAAATTGCAATTTTACAGACAATGGTTTAGTGCATGTTCAAGTCAAATATGTCTGTTACCTCATGTGTCCAGAAGGAGGTGTCTGTCCCTCGGCCATGGTCTCTAGCTTGTCTTCTGTCTCTGAGAGATAGGATGAAGTCAGACACGGTGTCAAATTCTCTCTCCCCTTCATTTTTCCATTCATGACCTAGAGGTAATGGTTATTAAGAATGCTATTGAAGATTGATCAGATCTACAAGCTTACTGGTCTAATTTTAATGTTGACATTGTACCCACTGTTCCCTTTTCTTCAGTTAGTGCTTACTGATGGCTGACTTTATTGTAGAAAAGTAGTGTAGAAAAGAGAGGAAGTGTTTGGGATTTAGTGTGTGAGGTACAGTATGTTAAATTATGTTTGTAATTAAAAGAGCCATTCTCAAAAAATAATATACTGTATATTTCATGCAGAAATGAAATATACTGTACACATCTACAACAGGCTTTCCTGCTGCACAAGATCAAAGAATCAGGTGTGTTGGTCCTCTCATGTCTGCATGTTATTCTGTTAAATTTGTGGTATCTTTCTGTGAGGGTTGTATTACACTTACTTAACACAAGGCAGCTTCTAAATCCTTCTAGAACCTTGTATGCTTAATTTAAATAGGCATTTAACACCTGTTGTGAGGAAAAGGATGTCAGTTTGTGTGTAGGCTCCAGCCTAGAAGGCAGAAGACAGAGATTCACAGGAAAGTTTTTCCAAATAATGTATTAGGCTGACTTACAGGCCTGTGACACCTAAGGAGGCTTGAGAAAATAAAGTTTAAGTTGTACTTATGGTCATAACAGGTGCTGGACACGTCTTCATGGCATGGTAGTTTGTTTGCCAGTTGGAATGGGGATAATGTATACTGTACAGTATACTACTCAAGAACAGGATTGATTTTCTGGACTAGGGCTGACTGGAGGTGTTGGCACCCAGAGTAGTGGGGTATTGCCTGGAAAGGAAGTAGAGTACCTTCCACCCATGAGGAGAGTGGAGTCTGGATGTCACAGGTTGAGTCCAAGTACTCCCTGTGCCTTACTACCAGAAGAGAAATGGGCAGTCTCTGAGAGTGAGAGAATGGAAATGGGACACCTTACTGCTAGTCTATCAGGGTTGTAGATTTTGTTTTTTAAAGAGAGGCATCCCTGGCCAAAGATGATTGGCTAGGACATTAACGTTTAACAGTGAAGATCTAGTGCTTGCTAAATAGTGAGTGAAAATTTGAGTTGAAGTGAAGACTGAGAATTGGGCAGACCCGACACAGTTAATTGATATGAATACTCTAGTGTCTGGTGATGAACGGTGAAAGAGACTGAAGAGGTAGTGGGGAAGAACTAGGGAATGTGATGAGCATGTGTGTCAGTATAGACAAGGAAAATTCAGCAGAATGAAGAGGATCATACAGTCTTCCACAACAGTGGACCATTACACTGTATAACAACTAGGATCCCAGATGGGGTCCAAAAGAAAAGGACTGACCACTTTTGGTCACCACAAAATACTGAGGTACTGTATCATGCTGACACTAATGGGATGTAGAAAGCATGGTGGAATGTGTGCAGGATTTTGTCACACTGTAATTCTCAAACTCATCACCTCTTTCTTTTGGAAATTTAATTTTCAATTACAGTCTGGGGAAGTTTGTCATTTCAGTAGAGTATCCCAACCCCAAGAAGTGCCTCATTGAGCATGACCACTTCTGTTATAAAAAACAGGGGTAGGAAACGGGATGCAACTCATTACTGCACAGCCCACACCTTCAGAAACTGCCCTGTTCTGTGATTGCTTATCAGGGATTGTTACCATTGCTTCTTAACACACAGATTCATTCATTAAGGGATTATTTGTAAGCTGCATCAGGGACTCCCTAAAACTGATATGCTTGGTTATGTTAAAGCTGTTTTTACCACTATCTGAACCATTCAGTCTTGCCTTCAGCAGTTGCAGGAGAGGATTGAAGCTGATGTCATCTGTTAAACAAGAGTGTATGCTGGTGTATATCTGTAACTGGTGTACAGTAGCTCCAGAAAATTGGACACATCAGAGACTCAGATAAGGGGATATTTTTCCTTAAATCCCATCTGTCTGAACTGGAGGATAGTATATCTACTGTACTTCAGCTACATTTCCTCCAGAAATACAGATCATTATATATGATCCTGCTCCAGATCTGCCCTCTTGTAGAATCGGTTCCAGGAGCCAGTCATACCAAGAACTGGAATTGTATTTATTTTTCTTATTTAAGATTGAGAAAAAACATCTATCCAAAGGTTTGAAAGATTTTTTAGAAACTAACAATAATCCCAACATTAACTGTGTTGGCTGTATGATATCTAGTCAGCCCTTTAATGCTGTTCATCCATAGCCATATGAATCCATAGCCACCTCATCCTAGAAGGTTTACAGTGATCCAGGGCCTCATCTAGCAGACACAGAGCACACACACGAACACACACCAACACACAGACAATTTAAAGACATCAATTAATCTACCCAGCATGGCCGTGGAAGGCAGGAAGACATTGGAGGACCCAGAGCAGAACAATGCCAAATGCATATTGAGTGGATATGCAAATAACACAAAGAAGGCACCCCAGCCCAGACTCAAACCCAGGACCAAAGAACTGTCAAAGATAATCACCATGTCACTGTTTAATCCGACATTCTGCTTTTTCATTGCAAACTGACTCTTTTTACAGATATAAAAATCCGCTCTATTCAAATAATTATTAGGTAATTATCTATTAGAATAATTACCACTAAACTCCAATATAAAACTAGTTGTTATATAAGGTGCCATATATGGAAACCAGATACACATCTGATGGGCTCAGATAAGAAATAGAACCTCCTTTATATACATACTGATTTGATATTATTTGTGGATATTAAGCAATAATTATTCTGTTCCTTTAATATAAGATTCCTTATGATCCTCACTCTATTCTTTCTACAAATCCCAAGCCTGCAAGTATTTGCTCGGATTGAATCAGCATGGTGTTTCTGTTATTAATCTCACCATTTTTCTCTGCGTCCCGGCACAGACCCCTTGAAGAAATGTGACTGGGTAAAGTGGAAGAAGGGAAGTAAAAGCAGCCTCTGGTAGAGGGGGGTTTGCTGGGGCTCTCGGTCTGGGACCCCAGTTTGGACCTGTTGTAGCCAAACTGAAAAAAGAAAGATTGTTGACAATGGGGAGTGCTGATTATTACCTACTTTGTCAATAAAATCACTTGTAAGAGGTTTGAGCAGGGAGCTATGGAAATTGATGGAACAAGTAGGGTTTATTTCCATGCTGGAAAATAGAAATAAGACCATTTTTTTTCTTTTCATATGATGAGAGATCTCTTCTCAGTGAAAACGTCAATTTTGTAGTGCCTACCAAGACACTGGATGCCCCACAGGTGCTGATTGACCTCAGCTATTTTTACTACAGGATTTGTGTCAAAGAACATTTCTCTAATGAGTCCCCCTAGTCTAAATCTGAGAACAGATAGTTATCGACTAGATTTACCAATTGAACCCAAAGATGTTGAAGTCCTTTTCAGACTACCAATGCAATAACAAAGCTACAAAACTATTTTCTATCCCCAGAAATCTATAGTATTTAGTATAACCTCACCCCAGGGGAAAGCCAGGCACTCCAGTCACACCACAAATGAGATATTATCATTTAAACAGCAAACAAGGGAAGCACTGATATATAAGTGGACCTGTATTTCTAAAGCCACTAGAAAAGTAAAACTTCTGCATACTGTCCTCTTCCAAATTAGTCAACCACTGACTTTCAAATAGAGGTTTTATCCACAATCTCACTTCTAATTAGTAATAAAGAATTACCCCCAGATATCAACTGTTTTATAGTTAAACATCCTCAGGCATCTCTATTTGATTTCATTCCACATCCACAAACCTGACACTCCAAGGATGACCAATTACTCACACCTCAACTATCCTTGACATCCTAATGAGACCATTGATTGCAGTGATTCCTTTGTATATTAAGAACTCCAATCAATCTCTTCAGCTTTTTGACAGTTTTCAGTTTTAGTGTCCAGAACATTTTATTTTCACCATGAGAATCAGATCCCTGTGCACCGTTATTGCTATTGATGACGGTTTCACAGCATGAAAACACACACTTAACAAATGTGCGAAACTTGATCCACCAATTCACACAGGTATCTCCTTTACAGCTCCTTCCCTTCCAAATATAGTTTTTGCCTTTCTCAAGTCAGACTTTACTGGTTATGCAGTGATGATACAGACCTCCAAAATCAAGCGCTTTTGAAAAAAAAACCAAATGTGTTCTTTTTAATTGGCTGGGAATAGCCTGCACTCAGAACATTAGTTCAGGAACGAGAAATTCACACACTCAGAAACATAGTCCACTGGTGTTTCCTTTTCACCACAAAACCCTTTCCATTCCCAGGATCATCAAAAATAATGTCTCCATTATACAGCTTCAACTGGAAGCTTTTTTTCTTAAACTGACATATCATGCCATACTGCTGACCCCTGAATCTGTGCATCTGACAGGCAGAGACTGTACTGTATCTTCTTACAGTGATTTCAGGACTCCTACTCCAGGGGAAAACAAATTATAAACAAAGATTACCCTTAAACTTGGATCACACCTTTCCTCTCTCAATTAGTCAAATTAGACAATTTCTCTTAGAACCTATCCATTTATTTATGTATTTCAGGTTTTCACACCTGTCCCCCAGAGCTCCCTTAGTTTGGACACTTTTTCTCACCTGCCCACTGCCCATTCTCATCTGCTCTGTCCTTTGTTCTCCTTTGCTTTATACAGTATAACTGCTGCCTTCCTCTTTCTCCCTCACACCTTAAAAAGGCAGATAAAACATTGGTTTACTACCTTTTACTTTTCAGTGTGGAATTAACCTGTACTTGTTCCTTGACATCTACTATATGAAATGTAAACTCTAGCACAATCCCAAACCAGTGGAGGCTATCTTGTGCCAATACTTGTCACAATGAGAATTACACGTTTAGTAACCTACATCACTTTTCTACTGCATTAAATAAAAAAGATATAAAATGTTATCACAAAAAGTCCTGCTAAAAAGCTCCTTGCATAACCTTCACAGCCCAGAAGTTCCATATATGTGAAACCTCAGCTAAGCTAACGTTACAGACTTAAGCCTTTTATCAGACTTAACTTTATCAACTGGGCCACTCCTTGGCTCATTATATGCTGCACATTTGATAATCATGGTATTATGAATTCATAACCTTAAGGCTGTATGGCATATGACCTATATTCAGATTTTGTACATACTTGAAATGTGGATTATTCTTAACTAAGTCCTGGAATGTCAAGGGGTCTCTGCAAAAAATAAATGGAAGAAGAAGATTGAAATTCATTAAAAACTGTTTCCCTAAAAGTTTCACTGACCTCCTCCGGTTCCACTGTCCATCTCCAACTTGGTTCATCTGGCTCCTTTGACTGTGAGGGTGATGCTTTTGGATCTCGTCTGGTATCAGCCTCCTCCTTTTCCAGGCCGTCCCCATCCGCCTCTTCGATCTGTCTTTCTGATCTACACAGGCCGAACATCTTCTGTGCTTCCTTCAGCTCAGCAAGAGTCACACCCTGAAGCAATGTGTGGTGGGATCAAACCGGCAGATTAAAGGCTCAGTTTGAATGTTTAAGAGAAGGATCTCTGGATAAGGCACAGCCCTCACCTGGACAAGCAAATTGAAAATTGACGGAGGGTTGAATACTTAACTTTAACTGACATAAATAAAGGCTTTGTACTATTCCGCTAACTTGCTGATACTGTATCTGGTTTTCTGTGTTTGTTTTTGATCATGTGATTCCCGTTAACCTTATAATTTCTGTTAGTTATGAAACAAAGTTAATTACTAGATTACCTTATTGAGCTTGAGTGGAGAAGTTCGACACTTTTTAAAGATTGAAGTGATGATTTATTTGCTTTATTGGTATCTGTGAACCTAGCACGCTCTGTTTTAATACCTCAAATAACCTGATTATGCTGCAAGAGAATTGTTTGTGTTTTATGCTAACACTTTGTTAATTTGTACCACTTTTTGGAAACAAAAAATGTTGGCAATGATTATTTCCGCACAATATATGTGTATATCCTGTACAGTATGCTACATTTAAAATGTTAAAGATTTATGAAAGAATCCAAACCACAGGCCAAATTAATACTTAATGATTAGATATTAATGATTTAAACAAGTTTTTAAAACTATGTTTTAAAGGGTGGTACTGTATACAACTGGAATAAAATGACAGTAAAACAGATGTTTAACTCATTTACTGTAAATTCTCTTAATATCTACTGTAAGTTAAAGTTGGTAGTTTTAGAACATTAAAACATATACAGTGTTGAACAGTGAAATGGGTCTAATATGTATGTTTGTATATTTTGTAAGAAATGTAGGAAGCACCCCTTTTGCTTCTCCGTTGAATTGTACTGCTTACAACTGAGAAAATGTTTTTCATTCAGAACTTGACTCTACAGAAGTACTGTACAAATCTTTTCATTGCAAAACGTAAGAATGCGTCCAGTTTTGCTTATTAAGATGGATCTCTTGTCCTACTATTCTGACCAGTCTTTTTTAGTTGTATTGTTAGAATTTGTGTATATTTTAGGGAAATAGGGTTCCTTATCAGGGGTGAATACTTTAAAATAGCTCCAGAGTTCAGAATGTTATACACACCTTTGTTAAAAAGGAAGAGATCAGTAACGCACAAGGAAGGATAGTCTGAATGGATTTTAACATTACTAAATTTGGATTTCTCTTCATCAGTAAATTGCTTGTTGCAATGTATGTTGCAAGTTAACTCGGCTTTTGAAAGTTTCAAGGAGGGATTTCTCTTCTAACTTTTTAAGCTCAATAAACTTGCTCCTGCCAATCTCCAAAAAGATGTCAGATGAATTTATTCATAAGTGCTGAACATGTACTGTAAGTCAGTGTTTTCAGTCCACTCTTCACTGACCTTCCTGGGTTCTTACATACCTGTGTTGATCGCCTTGTCTGGCGTGCCTGGCGAGACCTTGCTTTTCTCTGAGACTCTGCTTCTTCATCTCGCACTGGTGTCAGATATGGCCTGAAAATACGTTGAAAAAGGTGTTTCTTGTTTTGTTTAGCACAGTCATACAGCATGTAAACTGTTATTGCCATCAAATGCCTGCCATGGGAGAAGGGAGATGTTGTTTTTTGTTTTGTTGGAAGAAATATGGTATTGTTTTATTCTTTGACCATAATTTGAAAAAAATAAAATAAAATCAACACAAAGTTTAATTACCCAAAAGTGCCTTAGCTCATGCTGTTAAAACAGAGTTCATCACATTTACAGAGTCAGGCAACATTGCATTTCACGCTTTCTACCACACAGAATTAATAAGAATTGCAAACGCATATTTTCAAACCAGTACACTAAACCATTTATTAGAACATACCTGTCAGTTTTAAATATGTCAAATTTTATTGTGATTCTGATTTCACATTGTTTTTAGTCATTTAATTATAAAAACATAAACATTAGTGTTCTTGACCTAGAAAGAAGCAAATCAGAACTTGTCGTATTGATAATGAACACAGGATTGTTATCATAAGGAAAACCTATATGCAAAATGAAATTCTTATGTTATTAGTCTTAATAGAATCATTGTGAAACAGTAATTTGTTAAATGCTTTATATACAAGTATTTTCCATCCTGTTTCTCAGTTACAGGCATTTGTAAAAGTGTGGATGCTGAGTGAAAAATATTTAATTAAATTCCAAATTATTTTACATCTCCATTTTATGATTATTTTATTTCTGAAATTCTTTTAAAGTTTATTGATTCTGATCTATTTGTAAGGCTTCCAAAACTGGGAAAGAAAATAACAGGCATTTTGTTCACTCAGCTAAATGGTACATCTTGTTAATATTTTATATTTCACTGTTATTTACTCAGTTTCATGCACTAAAGAGTATGAGAGTTAATGGGCACAGGCACTGTGAAGACACTGATCTATTACAACATTTGAAAATGAGGAGAGGAATAGTATCAATCACTGTGATATGCAATTCTACCTCTTAGTCTGGGTTTTAAGAGATCTTTTTCCCACTAATTGTAATACCTCCTTTCCTCCCCTTTTTTAACTTGTCAGATTGTAGATGCAAAACCTTAGGGAGACAAACGACAGGGTGATGAATGACTCTCTTAAGTGGGACACACTAAATGTACTGCATTCACAAGTTAAAGGAAAACAAATCTGTGAGCATTTTGAAATTGAAGAAAAGGTTTGATAAATTTGTATGAGTTGTGCATATACTGTACTGTACATCTGAAAGCAACCTACAGTACATGTTCTAGATTTCAAGTGAGATTTAAAGTGGAGTAAGTCTCTAAAAGAACATATAAAACTTACACAGAGAAATCTCGATGCGTTATCATCATTCCCTACAGAGCAGTGCATACTTCTAAAAGAATAAACTCTTAAAATAGGAGTACTGTATACAGGCAACCAGACCAGACAACACTATCCTGAACATATCTTTCCTGCATCCTGATTATGCTGCAGGAATGTACTGGGCTAGTTTTCTCATTGCTCTTTCCACACCCCTGCTTAATTCAAGTGACACACATTTTTGAAAGCAAAGCAAGCTAAAACCCAAATGAGATCCTGAATCAGAGAGGAGGAATGTACTGTACCTGGTTATGCAGGCTTGCATGTCTGCTGCGAAGGTCAGGGGTGGAAGCAGGCAGACTTGTGGAAAGACTGCAGTGCTGGGAGCGGCACTCTGGGACAGATCAGACTCCAGCTAGGAGAGTGAACAGGAGATGCAAACCCCCCAGCACACACAGCAAGGAGACAGTCTGGCAGCAGGACACTTCCCTATGATACACTATCTATAAGTACCTGATACAAACAGAGCTGGTATTTAAAGGCATACAAGCTCCTTTTTCTCTTATTTCCTTTTCTAGTCACAGTGAAAAACAATGTGGTACAGTCCTACAGTCAAATCCTAGTTAACCTACTTTGGATTTTTCACACAGGGGAGTTCTCAGTGCTTCAGGCAGCTGCCAAATTCTGCTCATGCTGTAAAACAGCTCTGTAGTTAAAGGGTGAACAGACTGTGAATCTAGGACAGGGCTGGGAAGAAAATGAAGGCACAGTTTTACACATAGAGTAGTGGGTGTCTGGAGCCACACAAGCTGTTGAAATTGTTTCTCTGAGTACCTCTAAGAAAAGGTTTAATAAGCTTCTAGTATCCATATGAGCCTGTAAACATTCTGCATACACTGTTGTTCCTTGTCCCCACTAAACCTAATTTCTGTGAAGAAATAAGCAATGTTTGTTTAAATAACATTACTGTGTTTGTAACATACCAGTCCTATAAATCAATGGGTACCCACCACCCCCATGTCAGAAACTATTTAGAATCATTTTGTACTACATCTTATTTGGTTTTGTTTTGAAAGATGGATTAATCTTAAACATTTCCTTAAACATTACAAAAAGACAATGGAAATTCATTACAGTATCACCCACCTCTGTTCAATTGCATATGAATCACTATTCTCTGTATCAGTTGATAGACAAATCTCTCCATCATCTTAAGAGTTACATATGTTGTTCTTTAATCCCATTTACACATGAACTTATTTTTAATCAGATAAGATAAGATAACTTTATTAGCCATATACAATTTCTTGCATTAGGAATTTGTCTTTTTGCATACCCCAGCTTGCCCCCTGTGAGACACACAGGCACGGAGAGAGAAGCTTGGGGACAGAGCGCAGGGTCATCCTTTATACGGCACCCCTGGAGCAGCTGGGGTTAAGGGCCTTGCTCAGGGGCCCAACAGAGTAGGGCGCGGAATTTAAACCAGCAACCTTCCAGCCACAGGTGCAGATCCTTAGCCACAGTGCCCCACGTCGCTCTCCGCCCCTGTCCGGTATATTATTGAGAAAACGTGTGCCTGCTCTGTTGGGAATTGCACTTCAAAATTTAAAATAGCAGTCTTTCTGTAAAAAGCTGGATAAATATTGACTCCAAGGTTTACAAACTCTTGACTGTGACTTCTCATTATATTGTATTTCTAGTACGATATTACTCTATACTTATACACACAATTCCCAATTGACAAGCTCTAAAATTCTGAAGAAGCAGTAACACTACTTTTGTGCACATTAAGAATGGCAGCTCATTAGATCAAATTTATTTTCAACTAAGAACACTAAATAAAGTGTGTAACATCCAGACTTTTGTCAGTTCTTTCACCACTGCTGCTCCTAGTTTTCCAGCTGGGAAAGCTGAGTGGGGGACAAACTAATCTCCTGGTCTAAATGAGGAAACATGAACATTGCTTTAAGCTTTCACGAACCTCGAGCTGCCACATTGATTTTTATCTGCACAAATCCGCCCCGGCAGGGACTTCACACAGCTTGCTCAGGCTTCCACACAGGAAACTGGGAAGCTACTAAGGTATTAAAACTTTGATGACATGCTTCATGATATTTTTCGAAATACCCAACGAGCACTGTGTGCTTTTCAATCACGACTTCCTCTGAGTCTGGCTAAGGGGATGAACCTTTGAAGTGTCCGATATGCGGAGGGATCAAACTTTTCAGGAAATTCCCGTAACAGCATTCTTACTTCATGAGGAATAACACCACCCAAGAATTAAACGTATCAAAAAGTGTTTATTGAGTGTTTGGTCAGGGTGGGACAGTGGAGCAGTCCTGGGGCCCTGGCTTCAATTCTGAACCTTGGGTGCTATCTGCGTGGAGTATAGTGACAAGTTAGTCACAATAAAATCTAACTATAAATGAAAACTTTTCAAAATGTGGATAAAAGTAAGAATGATCTGTTAGCATTTTTTTGACTTCATAAGAAGGTAAATATTGAACTACATGTACATATGTGACTTTTTTTACCTTGATAAAATGGGAAAAAAAGGTTTGCAGTGTATAAAGTAACCTCATTTTGTTCACACAAAAGTCAGTACATTGTCTTACTGAATTACTTTGTATTGTTTGTAATCCTTTTTACTCAAGCTCAATAATTATTGGCACCCTTGATAAAGATGAACAGAAATTCTTGATAAAATAACCAGCAGAGATAAAGAGCTACTGTATATTTTATTTCCCCAGAAACTGGAAAACATCAGGCTTTTAATCTAACACAATTATTTCAAAACAAATGTTTTTAAATCAGTTATACTATTTTGTTCTCAAAAACACAGGCATCACAACTATTGGTCTCCTTTGTGTTTTTTACAAAAAAATCAAACAAAGAGAAAGCTGCAATAACATTCTGCTTATTTAAATACAACTCAGTCCTAAGGAACACACTTCCTGGTTCACCAGGTTCTAAGAAAGAGGTAACACAAATGATAAAAAAAAAACTTTTACCATCCATGACCATGGGGAATGGCTGGCTGTGATTGTTGATCTTCAGAAACCAGATAATAAATACAAAAAATACATAAAAAGTTAAACATACCAGTTAGCACAATTAGGGCAACAATAAAGAAGTTCAAAAGCACTAAAAGAGTGGTTATCCTACCAGGAAGTGGACACAAGGATACCTTGTCCCCACGCACAGTGAGGAAAATGATGAGGGAGGCAAACAAGAATCCAAGTGTCATGGAGAAATGCAGTGTCTGGTTGTGTCTTGGGGTCACCAAGTCTCCAAATCAATGGTTAGATGGTATAGTACATACTGTGCATTTCAACAGGCTACAGGGTTGCTAGAAAAGGCCCTTAATGACAACAACAAACAAATTGAAGCGGTTGGAGTTTACCAAATGCCATTGGGACTTTGATTGGAACCAGGCGATGTGGTCAGATGACACCTAAATTGTACTCTTTGGCTATTCATACCTTCAATATGTTTGGCGTCCGCACAGGGCTGCATACAAAGAAAAAGACCTCATACCCACTGTGAAATATGGTGGTGGATCGTTGATGTTTTGACTATTTTGACGCCACTGGCCCTGGATTCCTTGTTATGATCAATGACATCATGAACTCTACTATCAGGATATTCTGGCCCAAAACCGGGTTGCTTCTGCCAGAAAGCTGCAAATTGGTCACAGGTGGACCTTCAATGACCCTATGCACACCTCAAAATTGACAAAGAAATGGTTGACTGAAAATAAAATCAGTGTTTAGCAATGGCCGTCTCAGCTTAAAACCGATTGAAAACCCGTGGTCTGAATTGAAGAGGGCAGTCCAAAAGCATAGACCTAAGGACGTCAAGAATCTGGAAAATTTCTTCATAGAGGAATGGTCCAAGATCCCTCCTTATCTGCTATCTATGGAAGAGGAGGCTGCACCAAGTACAAACAGGGAATCCAAAATTATGACACGGATGTTTTTGAGGAAAAAAAAATACTATTACCCATTTAAAAACGTTTTGAAATGTTTTCATGTGTATTAGAATTAAAGCCTGTAGTTTCCCCTTTTTTGTGCATAACATATAGCTGATTATCTGTGCTGTTTATTTTCTATGCTTTTTTGTTCATCTTTATCAAGGGTGCCAATAATTCGTAAGTCCACTGTACCTTTGTACTGATTCTAATTAAAATTGAAGGTTAAAACAAAAGCAAACTTCAGCTGGCATTGCTGGGAAACAAAGATAGAAGTCTTCTCCAACTGAACTTTGATTTTCCCCAGTTTATAAGACAGTTCAAAGAGTGAAAGTATAAGAGCCCTTTCTTACAGCTTGATCTGTTGTTCAAAAAAGAGATAAACAAATGTCAGGAAACATGACTTCTGAGCTACAAGCTGACTGACACAAAGCATACAGCAAAGTTCAAAATTGAGCATACTAGAGTATCTGAAAGGTGTTCTCGGACTTTTAGTGCATTATAGTAGTGCATCGCCACATAAACTGGCAAAACGGAATGTAACTGAGCAATGTTCCATGTTATCAATGTTACTACAGTAGATTTGGTTTTCCAATAAATGTGAGTATCATTAACTTAAAGTGGAATTAATTTGACCAAATGGAGATATATACTAAACATAAGCTAGGATCTACTGTATGGGACACCACAGGAGACCAAACTAGTAGCAGATCTTGATCCATCAACAGAGACAAACTACCTTGTTTAAAAAAGAAAATAACCTAAGAAATGGGTTAGATTAATAAGCACCTAGCAACCAAGCAAGATGGCCAAACAGTTCCCTCTCATTTGTCAACATTCTTATTGAAAAAGTCTTGTTCTGGTGGCCATACTTGGGTGTTTCTGATGGAATGCGAAAAGCAACTTCCACAGGCTGAGTTATATGTGAAATTCAATGCAACATCAAAACTTTAAAATCATTACAGAAAAAATATAATTAAGGAGAGGACAGCCTGGTGTCACAGTGGTTAGCATTGCTGCCTCCCAGACCTGAGGTGCTATCTTTGTGGTGTTTGTATGTTCTCCCAATAATCATGTGGGTTTTTGATGGGTACTCTGGCTTCCCTGGCTTCCTCCCACAGTCTAAAGGCATACAAACTTGTTTCTGGGAAAACTGGCTCAGGTGTGAGTGTCTGTGTCCGTGTTTGTGTCTCCCCTGTGACCCTGAATTGTAAGAATTGGTTAAGCCAAGGTACTGTATATTTATATCATTACTGAAAGGAGAAGAACTAAATACAGGGTATGCTGAAGGTACTGCAAAGATGATGTGGTTAGTTATAAAAAATAAAAGCAGTAAAACAAACTGTAACTGAATGAATCGTATTCCCAATCCCAATTGTTGCTATCAATATTTTTACAACAAACTTTTTAAACAAATTAATAAGGAATGTCATGATAATAGCAAAGCATATTAATTGCAATTGCTCTACTTGTGCATGTATTAGAAGATTTTGAAACACACAAAAGTACCAAAAAGAAACCAACAGCCTTTGAAGTTCCCTGCTCAAGTAGAAACATTTTTTTTCCTGGTTTCATGCTGTAGAACAATAACTTCTCAGCTCCCTCTTGTGTTGGCTGTTGATATATTTTTTTACTTCACCCAGCTCACTTCAGAGACTTGAGCTCACACAGTGAGAAGAGTAAAAGCATATATAACAAAAGCAGAGGTCTTACACACAACACTTATTCAAACAAAATATGCATACTTGTAGTTGTGGTTTATTTTCATGAGGAGAACATATCATTCGGAATTAAAGCTTCCAAGTCCCTTTTGGCCCATAGAGCCCTTAAAACCTTTCTTGTCCCCAATACATAGAAATATCCATTTATTTAAAATTCCTCAAATGTTTTTTTTTTCTTTCCTTTTTTGTAACAATATGAAGCAGGGGAACATGGGGCCCAGCACCAAAATATGTTGTTAAGGCCACAAAATGTAACAGTGAGTTTTCACACTTGTCTGTACGATGTTCAAATTCAGAGCTCAAGACTAGCTCTGGTCCCTCAAAGCACCCAGGGAAGTCTGGACCTATGCTAGCTATGCTACTGTAGTTCCTCTAGGCACAGGCGATCCAGCTGGCCTTTATAGTGCTGGGGCCAGTCTCCCCAGCTCTGTCCATGAGCACCTTGAAGCCAGACTGACCGGGATCTGCCACTCTCACCCTGATTCCAGGGCTGGCCTGAGTCAGGCCCAGAGAGATGACAGGTAGCCGCGCTGCTGGTTCAGAGAACTGGACCAAGTGCTCCAGTGGCCAGGAGCACTCCTCACAGCTCATCTCCACCTCTCCAGAGAAACCTGACAGAAGAGATAAAAAAAAAGTGCTGAAGAAGACGGGTATAAATGAAGAAAAGCCCCTTCTTGCAGTCACTTGATTGTGTCTGTTGTAGAATCATGAAGCAGTGGCAGGTCCCAATACTCCTACAGGAAATTTTAAATATGAACCATATAGGGCTTCTGATTTTCAATGTATATCTTCCAAATATATTTATAATCCATGTCTTCTTTTAAGCAATTTTATTGTTTTTTTTCAGTGATCTCTGCATCCTAATTAAGAGAAAATATTGAATGCTACACAATTTGGGTGCTTTCGATGCATCATCTTTCTTAAACACTGGTTTTGTTATTTTCAGACAGCATACGACTACAGGGCTGTTTTATGCTGAATATATATTTTAGAAGATGTCTTTTCAGCAGGTGGAAAAATGACCAAAGTATGAAGAAAAAACAACAAATAAGATATGTGCTACTGTATATGACTCTAGGTTGGAGGAATGAAATTCAAGTAAAACAGGTTTGGGGGGAAGTGATCACCATAATGTATCAGCTGTGCTCCAAATACAAATAACATGAAACATCCAGAGGTTCAAGCAAGAACTTTAGAACAACGGGCCTTATGCAGTAACTAATGGAATGACGTGATTTGTAATAAACAAATCAAATTTGCTCAAAATAAGTGCCATTGTATAACACAAAACACAGAAATCCAGAAGCCCTATTAATTTAAGACCTCAATCTTGCAATAATTAGGACCTGAGTAACAATATGAAGTAAGGTCATATTATACCTTATTATATTATATTATATTTATCCTTCAAATCCCTCACACATTTGTCAGTAAGAAAAAAATTGGTGTATATTGTAATTATCACCTTAATGTACATATTTGTTATGGCTTCTTTAAATCATTGTCAGTCAGGAGAGTTGCATTTACATTTAGGGTTAAAAAATCATTATAACAGTTGATATGATTTTATTTTTTTTGCCCCATTTCAATTTTAGGCAAAACTACAGTAAAGAGAAAGGAAGAAATATCTTTCTTTAGCTCTGGAAGTAAAAACAGAACCAACATTCATTTTTTATAGGTACTCTTAAAACAGACTCACAGCTCTGCACAGTTGCACCCACTCTGGTTTCAAGCTGGTCCAGTTCCTGTTTGAGGTTCTCTACCTCGCCTAGGACTGAGGAATCATTCTGTTCCCTCTGCCCTGTGTTCTCCAGCCAAAAGAGAAGAGATTGTGCTCAGTGTGGACAGCCCCCTCCTGCACTGCATTCTGACTCACACTCACAAAGACATTTCAGCTGTGTCTTTCACCTTTTGTCCTACTCCAAGACTTGCAAAACACAAGGTATAATCAATTAGGAAATCAATTGCTTCACTGAAGACAGGAATGGCCAGATGCAGTCCTACGTGGTGGAGGTATTTTACAGATCTAAGGGTTAACTATAAATCCCGCTGGACAGTCTATCTGGTGATGTTGATCACCAGAGTCTAATGCCTTTTAGTCTAGTTTGTATAAAATTAACATCCCCCATATTGTACTAAGGCCAGACACTTTGCTTCAATCTGTTATGACAGCATCTGTAACGAGAGCAGAGTTAGAAGATTCTAAAATGCTTCTTATAACAAAAAACAAGAGGAGGCCATTCAGCCCTTCTAGCCCATTTGTTAGTTAACAGGTAATTCAGGCAAGAATCTCATTCAGATTTCTCTGTAGGGCTGTGGGATAACCATGAGTGACAGGGTCAGGAGTTCGTCAATCTGGGAGGACCTTGGAGAAGAGTCACTGGGGCATGGTAAGGGCCCATTGTTAAGAGATCCCAGGGCAGACCCAGGACATGGAGACTGTTGTTGGGGAAAAGGAAGTCTACTCTGCTCAACCACTGTCACCCTCACCAGGAATAAACAGTTAAAAGATGAAATGAGATCTCATCCAGTAGTTTCTTGAAAGAACCCAAGATATCAGCTTCAAATTAATACTTGGTCCTAAACTCCCGAAAATCTTTGCTTAATCAAGTGCCTCAGTTTCAAAGGAAGTTCCAGATAATTTCTACTTGTGTCCTCTGGTTCACGTTTCACTATTGATTCTAAAGATGTCACGGCGTTGACATTGTCAAAGGCTTTTCAACACCTGTCAGCCACACAAGGAAATACATTTTTCAGTTTGTAATCATGGAAAGAAACTATAATGTCCACAAAAAACGTTTTTTATAAAAATCAACACATGAGGAAGTGTCCCATTCTTTTAAATTTCTTCATGCATAAGTAATCCAAAAGTTATTATGGAGTATTTTTCCTCTAATTAATTTCATGGCGTATCGAAGCCAATCCAAATTGTAGAAGGAAACTAATGGAAATGTCAATGACATTTAATATTAATATTTTTTGTCTGCACCTTGCAGCACTTCTTTTGTCATGTTGAACAATTCTCATTAGCATACCAATGCTCAGTTCACCTGAATGACATTTTCTGAATTCTGGCTTTTTATTTCAAATAGTACCAGTTGATATTCTCCTGTTTTAAATGTATGCCATTGCTTAAAACATTTGTTTGTATAATTGCTTCTTTTTGTAACCTTGAAAAGTATTTTGAATGATGCTCAGACTTCAGTGACAAAACATTCCCATCAGTGTTAGAATTTTTCAGCTTTTCCTGCTTGGTTAGGCAGGTGCTTATGACTTGAGCTTCTGATTCACAAGCTGTCACATTCCATCAAGACACAGAACACTCCGGATGGGCGTGTCGGCAGGATCTGACAGGATCTGCCCTCAAACCATGAGAGACATGCCCCAGTAAGAGCAATTTTCGTAGCTTGTTATTCCAGTACTGTCACCATATTTTTTCCCTATGCGCTAACAAATGCTTCCTAAGCTTACCGAATTAAAAATAGTATACTTCTTTTATTATCTTATACCAAAGTTGTACTCATTCACCTTGCACTTGAGATAGATTGCATTTGCCTTCCTAAATTGTGAAGGGAATATAAAGCTTGCATTAAAACAGAGAGTTTTTGCTTTGACTTTTTGCTTTATTTTTTCACATATTAGTGCACCCGTAGTGCTATAAAACATCCACTTTTATTTGTAAGCTGCACTCCCATTCCAATATCTGCATGTTGTGTGGTGTGTGTTTTTATAGCACATACTATACAGTATATCTAAAGGACAATAATGATGGTTATTGTCCTTTAGATATACTGTATAGTATGTGCTCAGTCTAAATTATATCAAGTGAAACTGACGAGTTTTTAAAGAACTGTTCTTTAACTGCCCTAATGTTACATACTGTAAATGTTATGGAATCGGTGGAATTTTAAGTGGCTGTATTACCTGGCTGATCTGCTCCTGGACAGAGTCCAGCTTGGTTCTGAGCTCACTGTTGGTATTCTGGACATCTCTGCTCTGTTCAGCCAGGCTGCTCTGCAGAGAGTGCAGCTCTTCTTGTAGTGAAGTCCTCTGTGACTGAGCAACCAGCAGCAATTTCCTGACATACAGAGAGACACTACTAACAATTAAGCCAGTGTGAAGACCTAAAAAAAAGAACTGGATCCACTCCTGAGATAATGAAGGAAATGTACACATGAAAGAGAATGGTCATGCTTACAGTATGTAACAAAACCAATTAAAACGTTCTACAAAAAGGCACATACAGTACTATACCTTATATTTGTTAGTTCCTGCCCACTTGTATCCAGCTGAACCTTCTGACTCGCTGCAGAATCTTTCAGATTCAGAATCTCCTTGTTATGCTCCACCACTTGAGACGACAGAGTGTGAACAAGACTGGTATGTTGTTTCAACAAGGTCTCAAGATTTTCATTACTGCTAGTAAGCCCTTCTAGATTTTGGACCAACATGGAATTCTCATTTCGGACCTCCTCCAGCATTTGGTCTTGGGCTGAGAAAGTTTTCTCTAAAGAGTCCACCTTCCCGAGGTAATCTGTGACAGAATCTGAGAGGGATTTCAGTTTTTCTCCCTGCTGAGAGCTTGTGTTAATGACAATAGTGACCTGTTGCTTTAGCAAATCCAACTCTTTGGTCGTAACCTCCAATAGGCTCTGGAGTTCAATCATCTCATCTCTTGGGATCATGGTCTCCTGTAAGGCAGTTAGTCTAGTATTCATCTGTGTATGAAGTGTAGATACTCTGGCAGCTAGTTCAGAGGTTCTCAGCTCTTCAATAGTGGTGACTGACTTTTCAACATGCTTCTGCAACAGCCTGTGTTCTTCTTCCAGACTGAAGAGTCTCTGCTCATATCCCTCGGAGCTGTAAAGCTGTACAGAAATGTGCAAAGATACTGAAAGGTAAAATTTGGACTTCTGTCATTCATAATTTTTTACAGAATAGTAGCATCTATAGGGGGTTAAAGAGAACCCCACTGGTAAGAAAGGCCTCAAGCATGAATGCCTTTTAATGTATAAAATGGACTTTTTAACCAAAAATGCAAAGAGGGCTGATATACTATAAAACACAGACAAAAATACTTTATTACGTGTGAAGAGGCCCTTTCTGTCATATAACACTATTTTTTCCCATGTGAATTCACCTGAAGCATTTTTACTGGCTCCTAATGTGAATTATGTAACAAATTTATTTGCCAACACATTAAATATTTAATTTAATGCAAATTAAATATATACTGTATGCTGTATAGTATGTATAAAGTGAATACAAAGCAAAAGCATTCAGTACACGTGCAACAACAGTACAAACACAGCTAAATTAATGCATAGCACATGAAGTGTTTAACTGTAATTTTGTTTTTTTTTATTTTACCGTCTTCGTTCTGAGGTGCGTTTAATATTGTTTCTAATATAGTACTAACACTACAAGATAGGAAGAATTTAATTAAAAGGCGAAAGAATTAGTCATTTTTTAGCCTGACAAGACAAGCAAATTGGATTCAAGACCTCCTGTTCAATTTACTGTTAGTTTATTCACTTTTACAGTACTTCTTGTTCTTCCTACACCTCTTTTCTCACCTCATATAGCATTTGTTTTAAGGATGCTAGGCAAGCTACAGTAACAGCATTAGGCAGACTCCAAAGACTTCCTCTTGCAAAACTATTTTTATCTTGGGCAAGGAATAATTCTGATGCCCATGGTAAGGCTTTGATGCTCCTCTGCAGACATGCCGTAGCCTAAGGGTGTTAATGTCACAAATATATCATGCAACTTACAGTAGCTATACTTTACCTCATAGTAATGCTAGTGCTCATATCTCCAATAGTAACTCTCCTAGAGCAGTTCTAGTCTTGTATTCTCCCTCTATTCAATGGCTATCATTGTTTCTGTGTACATTTTATTAAACTTAAACAAGGTAGGTGCCATGCCCTAAGTGATATTACTCTGTATCAATGATTCATAATGTGAATGCATGCTGTTCAGTGAATAATTCAACGCATGGAGTAAACAATTCGTATTCACAATGTTCACAGCAAGCTGTTTTTTTAATCTATTGATTATAGATTATGTGCCGATAAAAATGAAAATAAATCTCTTAGTGTTCTGAGCATTTGAAAAGCTGAAGATTAAAAATGCTGCCTAACAGTTTACTTAGACAATTAAACCTCACTTGCACAGATCCTTGTTGTACTGTACATTATTATTCTAGGGGGCTGCAATACTGGAAAATGTCGGAATGTACAGAACAACAGTATGATAAATACTAGCACTCAAAGGCAGTCTAGCATGTTTAACAAACTGAATTAACTATGCAGTAAAAGGCTTGAAGGTTTGTTGCCTAACCAGGTACTTCCAGGTAGCTGTAAAGCTCTGAAGGCCAGTCTTTCTTTAGTTCTTTTCTCACTGTGTTCTTATGGGTTTCCTCTGAGCACTCTAGTCTGCTTCCACCTTCCAAGGACACACTGACCAGGTTAATTTGGAAGTCCCGAAACTGGGTGTGTATGGGTCTGCATGCTCATGTGTTTACGCATGCATACATGTCCATGCCATCCACAGTGGAATCCCGCCTTGTACCTGTGCTGACAGGATACTCTGGGACACCAGTGCTGTGCTTAATTACCGCCAGGCTGAGAATGGTACATTGGAAGGATCAGCTATATAGAGGGGAAATAATTTGCTTCAATATAGAGATATATTGTATATGTATCTGCTATGCAATATAAAGTAGGTGTAGCAATTGTTTTTTTAATTCTTTAAACAATAAAGGCATACATAGTCTGTAAACTGCACTGCATATTATTTACAAAGTGAAAGGTGTATTGCATTTAATCTATTTAGTACCTGACAATAGACACTAGCACTGTTTACAGTATATAACATTTGTAAGTAATCGTCAGTACTCTGAAAGCTCAGGTGAGGTTGAGGTAGGGCATGTTTCTAGGGAAGTTCAACTAGGGATGAACTGAGGAAGGCTCCACAGTCGAAACGTAGTGTCTCTTTTCTTTTCACATGGAATAAACCTTTACGTCTTTCTAGGAAGCCTAATAGCCACTTGGTAGTAAAGGTGGTGTTATAAAACCATTGTTTGACCCCCTAAAACTGTTGCTGGATTAGACTTACAGTTAGTCTTTGTGAGCACAAATAGCCTCTGTAAACGTGTTGCAGGTTCCTATTTTTGAATAGGGTGCCAGAGGTCACTATTTACAAAAGCATAGCTGTGGTCTATATTTAATGATCTCTGACCTGACAAGTGGTTTAAAGTTTCAGTTATTACAGATGCAGGGCACTATGAATAGCAAAGAAAATACTCCATTAAACCAATTCTGTATCATAGGGGAATGAATAATAAAACTATTTAAATTACATTGTATACTCTATACAGTATATTCCCTTTGCTGATTTTACTTACATTATATTGAACTTACCCAGAGATAAAGTAGCCCATATTCTGCACATGAACTTTCATGTATTGAAAAGGGTTCAATACGTTTAAATAATATGGTTGCAGCAAAAAACTTTATTTCATGTATTTTTTAATCTCTTGAATTTCATGCATATAATAAATACATTTAAGGATCTGAAAGGAATTGACTTGCTTTTAGATTCTGATTTTTTGGTAAAATCAAGTGACAATAACAGTTGTGACTGTGAGTTATCACTCACAGGATTTTACAGGAGCTTTAATTTAGCAACTGAATAATATTAGAATTATGCAGTTACTTGCTAAAACTGTTATACATTATATATAGTTTATATAACATACTGTATAGTTAGGGCAGGGCAGATGCATATTATGTAAATGTATAGTTTATATGAAAGTAAATACAAGTATCCTTTCTAATGTTTAAATAATATCTATACAGGGTATGTACTATTGAATACAGTAGGTTGTACTAGCCCTTGTGAGGATAAGGCTTAAAAATATTGGTATTGATAAGATACTGTTATTGGACTGCATAAAGTTAACAGAGCAGATCATAAGCTATGCTTTACAGTAACACCTCCACCCTGACACACCACCAAAAGGGTACAGAAATCCTAGATGTCTTTCAAGTTGTAATTACTGTAAAATACGATACCAGAAATTGGCCCCGTTGTTAAAATAATTGCGCTATTGACCCGATGACAAATTCAAGGATCCTCCAAGCTGTGATCTCTGATTTTAAAAATGGAAAAGCCGAGTTCATGCTGGTCAAACGATTCGCAAAATTCTAAGGAACTTTTTGACAGCCATTTTGAAATCCACCGTTATCTAAAAAATAATAACAATAACATATCTTTATGTTCCGATTTGCACTTTTATTTTTGGGCTAAATATTAATATGTATCCGGCACTGTAAATGTATGCTCACTGTCACTGATCATAAAAAAAGTCATCATACCTTTGCATTAACCTTTTGGACTTCCTCCTGGAGGGTTTGTAGCTGCGCTATTTTCAACTGCACGTCCCTGAGGTTGTCAGTCAGGTAACCTATGGTCTGGAGTTGCTGGGTGAAAAACCAGGCGGAGGTGACAACCCCGACTACAATCAGGAAGAATAAAATGATCACTGATGTATTATACTTTCCATTTCTTGGTCCCCGCTCGAAAGAGTCGTGCTTAAAAGAGTTCTCTTCCTGCCTGTGGTTAATTTTCCCCTTCCGATGCTTAGCTGTCATTTCTAGAAAATATATATTCACCCACTATGAACTTTTAATTGAAAGCGATGACAACAATCAAAATTGACTAGACGTATTTCCAATCCACACACTACTAGCTTTTGGAAATTTAATTTCTTAATTACATAACTTAATTGTCTGAACTTTTTTTTTTCCCTACACAGTCCAATGAGTACATTTGCCATTCATCTTACACCAGCAACCCGTGGCAGGTGGGACAGGCTGGAACACGAATAAAGAAGGGGCGGGTTTATCAAAACCAATTGGAGGAACGCAGTCAGGCTAGTTAGGGCGTTAAGAGATTGGACCCTGCCAATCGCGGTGTCCCGTTTGTACAGTGTTATCTAAGGAAGAAGACGCGTGCATGCTGGAGTTGTGTTTATTTTTGGAGTCCTGCGGTATATTTTTAAGCAGTGCTGGTGGGAGCTACTTGTTTATTGTTTCGTGGAGTGTCTCTAAGCTTGTATTCGACAGGGTTGCAAAACACGTACTGTACGAATGTTTATCTTTCTGTATACTGTATCTTTCAATAGGACGTTCTTGCAGTGAACATGACAGCTGACAGTACAGTTTGGTTCCAGTCGTGCTTTGCCATACTGTATATACAGTATACATACCTTAAGCGAAAATGATATATGGTCAAAAGCAGCAATCACCTCTCTTAAGCAGTAGCCGGGTCACATTCTTAATAATTGTGATCCAGCTACATTGTGCTCTACATATTTTGACATGTTACCACCTGACTTTTGTCTATTCTCTAATTTACCCAGTTATTATTTCAAATATATGGTTTTCATAACACAATGGTGTTGTTATTCTCTTGGTGGGTTTTTGTCTCATCACCATTTGGTCACATTTAAAGAGTAGATAGCCATTAACCTCACCAGAATTATATTATTGTCTGCAGGAGAATGAGGTATAATAAAGGAAAACACATGAACTGATTTCTTGAAGATAAAAAGGTTTCTTGGAGAAAAAGCAGAGTGTGGACTAGTAACAGATAGTACAGGGAAGTGGTGAAAAGAAGATAATTTGGGGGATTTGTCAAAAAGTAGGAAGTGTATGCATTTTTTGAGAGACAAAAGTAGTATGTGAACCACAGAAAGATGTTTAATGCAGGTGCAAGAAACCTGCTGTATAATAAAAAGATTTAGTGAGAAAATAATGAATAATTTTTGTGAGTTCCGCTAGAGAAAATCAGAGCATCAACAGAAATGTATCACTCTTTTTATACATCATGTATGTTCTATAAATATGAAAGATACAGACTTTGAATATTGATTAAATATTTATTTGCCATTTTAAGTATTGGATTATTCAAGGTGGACTTTGGTGATACTCGCAGGTGAGGTTGTTGCAAAAGCAGTGGTGAATTTCTGACAAACATTCCCATTCTTGTTCTTGAAGACTGATTCTGCTGCACTTTGTAATGGAAAGTTACCGAAGAAAAGTGTTTTATCCTAAAAATGTCGTTTACAGCTGTGTTGTAAAAGCAGGTGGATTCTGTGAACAAAGTGTGATTGTACCCAGCAAGTCAAGGGCACGGGATGTTCTAAGAATATGTTTATCTCTGCCCCAGCAAAAAAAGTAGATACAAAACTGCACCTAGCTGTCTTCTCTGTCCTTCAAGGCTAAGACCTATAAGGACTGTAAAATTACTGTCTTGTCTGTCTTTGTATTACTAACCAACCATAATGAAGTAAACAAGTTGAGGCGTTGCATCAGCTAAGTGTATAAAATAAGAGACTTTTCTCTATTTTACTTTGGAAATCAGCTCGCACTTGCTGCACAGACTGGTGGTTGCTGTCTTTCCCTATTGCGCAATATGAATAAATGCCTTACTGAGTGAATGAGAACACCTGTCCTGGCTCTTCTTTGATAAAGATTCCACAACAACTTCGCTCTTGCCTATTGAATGGGCAAACTGCATTCCTTGACAGTAAGTTTTAGAAGTAAGGTTCTGGCTTCACTGATATGCAAGCAGTACCTGGTGCACTGGATTATCCACAACATCTATTTGCTACAGCTACTGTGGGACACAACCTCAGTTACCTCTTGGGCTTTATTTGCAGGTGTGTCCTTGAGAGTTGTCTGCATGGCTGCTACTGTATGTGGTCTTCTCCTTCCACATTCATGTCCATCCTTCAGAACCAGAACACTGCTCAGGCTCAGCTCAGGCTGTCACATGCCCTGCAGCTAGTCCCATTGGTGAAGACTGTATTCCATAACAAAGGGAATATCCTTGTGTTTTCACAACTTTTGCTTCCTGAAAAGGAATGCAGACATTACACTTTTTTTCCCGCATAGCTGACCTATCTACTCTTCAACTAGAAATAACAACACCCAAGAATGAAGCATATTGAAAAGTTTATGGGGTGATTTAGTTACAGTACAATTTGTTTTAGTCCACTTGGCTGAGGGCTGACTGCTTGGCCATAGGACAAGGAGGCTAGGACCTGCATGCAGATTGAGTGACCAAGGGGCAGCTGCAAAGGTGGAAATGGGGTGGAGATGGGATGCAAAAGAGTATGCGAGGGAAAGAAGGGGAATTATGTGTATTATATATAGTACAGTATATTTTTAATGTTTTAGGTGAGGAAATGATGTCAGGAGTGATTAAATTATTCACAGCTGAGGCTGTTTGAACTTGACTTTTGTCATCCCTCCCAAACTTTCATTATAAACTCCATGTAAAAGAGCACAGCATAGTCCCTGTCATCATGATTTTAGGAGCCTGGAATATCTTCCCAGGATGGTATAGCTGGGAGCCTGCCTGGTATTTGTCTCAGTACTGAGTCAGTGATGTTATCACTTTTCCATTGGTAATGACTGCATTCCTTTTTAGGGAACCAAGATTATAGTAACAGTTGGAAATTCCCTGCTTTGGGGTTAGCGATATTTCGTAGGTTGGTGGCTCCTCTTTGGAAAGAAGAAGAACAGGAAGCATTTTTTTTCTTCAAACTCTTCCCCACAGTTTTTGCTGAGTTTTATGAACCTGAATGTTCCTTCCTAATTCTAGTCTTACATAGTATTCTAAACCCTACTAGAAACCAGTGATCGAGGGTAATAATACCACATTTCCTATTATAGGGAGCCGTGTGACTGTACAGTATGTACAGTATGGTATTGTTCGAATTAGGGAAGTTGTTACATAATAAAAATATGTTAATGTTTCCTGAGAGGAAGTCTGAGTTTGTGGGAACAAAATGCTAATGGGTAATTACACAAATACGTAGTGTGTGAGTTGGTAGAATTTAACTATACATTGAAATATTTTGGGATTACCAGCAAATCACAGTGTTCACAACCTCCTTCCAGGTGGCGAACTGTGGAATGTTTTCCTGATTAAGCTTTTGTCCAGGTATAATTATTTATGACAGTTACATTTTCTGGTTTAGCTAGCCTCTCTGAATAAAGTGGGAATAAATATGCTTTTAATAATGTGTCCTTTTTTTCCAAAATTGTGCTAATGCAAAAAATGAATAATATTTTTATCTGTGTATTAAATATATAATAAAAACTATCCTCAAAATCGCATTGTGCAGAAGATTGAGGTATTTAAATAGATACAGTACAAATGATAGCAGGACTTCAGTTCCAACTTCTCAAACCGGTTATTAAATCTCGGTAACAAAATAAATCCAATAACATTCAATTTTTTTCTACAGTTTTCTAATTAAGCACAAACTCTTGTGAAAGTACTGAAAGTTGCTATGTTGTCGAAAGCTCACATTCTAGTTCCCATGAATTGCAACCTGATGCAGCTCCTTCTTGTTCACTAGTCACTGTAATGACTCATGTAATGTGACTTATGAGCGGATAAGTACAGGTTGTGCAGCAGACATTTCACCTCAGAAATGTTCCAACGTGATCTGTGTAGCGACAATGCTTATTACTAAGACAGAATTAGGTGTGCTGCGCTTTCCTAAATTAGGCCCCCATTTCTCTTCCTCATGTACTTTCTGATTTAAAGTGTTTTCTTTCCAATATGGAGCAGCTCCCAAATGGGGATGTGCCCAGCCATGACTATCATGATCAATGGCCATTCCTGGCGCCTATCTGTCTGTGAGATTCTTGGGAACATCTGGATTGCAGTCCTAGATGCCAGAGGTCATTGTTACTCAACTCTCACCTTGATCAACCAATCGCGAACCTGCAGGGTGTGGTAACCCCACATGGGTCTCAAATGCCCGCCAAACTCTCAACCAATCATTGCCCATCTTTGTTCTGGATAAAAAGACAGTGCACAGCTCAGAACCTTGCTTCTCTGGCCATTTTCGCACACCCTCAGAGACAATCAAATTACTGCCAGTGTTGTCTGTATAGGGACTGGAACCTTCAGCAAAGCGTCGGCCTGGGGAAAGCCTGTACGTAAGAATTCTGATTCCAATTCTGCTGGAACAATCAGCCACCAGGAAGGCATTATCAGCGCACATGCGTTTGCCTGGGGAGAGCTCTCTAAGGCAAGAGTCAGGTAGAAGAGGCTGTAAGATGTCCATCAGGCCGATAGGCCTTCACTGCTAGGGAATAGGTGTGAGTCTATAACGCGCAGTGGAAGAAGGTGCAGTCCCCAAAACTCTCTGCATCCTGGCAATACCCCTGCACTGTGCTTGGTCAAATATCAGATTTGGTTTACCAGGTGAGGACCAGGCACCTTCGCTGGGTGGTGGTGCCCTGACTGGCCCCCCGTAGAAAGCACGAGGACTCAATACCAGCCAGTGGCTAGGACCCAGACAGGCCAGAGGATCCTGGCCCGAGCAGTCCCACACAGAACCTTCCAACAAATGGACCCTCTGTGGCTGCTGAGGTTCCACTTGGGCATCTGACATGCACCGGAAGGCCCCCAAGCCACTTAGGATTGAGTATAGCTTTGTGAGACTGTTTGGGGCCGACAGGGACATCTGGTCTTAGATGGGGGGCAGTGTGACACCTAGCGGCCTTGGGGTGAATCAGCAGACAGTGATACTAAGAAACTGACAAATACTAAGAAACTAAAATACAAAGAAATATTACACTTTCAGGTACATTGAAAGCTAATTCAGATCATAAAAAGCTAAAGCCTGACCTATTAAATTATTTTAACTGGAATTTGTCATTGAAGGTCTTAATTTCATTCACAGAGTTTGTGGTGTAAAATCTTGAACAGCATTTACTGCACAGACTTAATCAAAGTCAACAAAAAAAGACTATAAAGTTTCCAATATATTTTTTAGTTTTGGTCATGTTATATACAGTACTTTGCTTATACAGTATACTGTACTATTTATTATATTATTATAATATACTGTATATTATATTATATTTATTATATTATTCAAGTGCACTTATTCTTCTAAAATGATGCACTGGAATCGTTGGCTATCCTTTTAGATTTTATTAAAATTTCATAACAGAACAAATAGCATCACATTTCTTGTTCAAACAAACATAACAAAGTAACAAAACATTTTTGTCTTTATAATGCATTCAGAATATAAATTTGGCCACTGAAGCCTGTCGCAGTTCTCTGGTTTATCTCAGGCACTTATGCTCATTAATATAGTAGTTACATATTTTAGGACACCTCTGAAAAGTATCCAAATTTTGCTCACATGTTATTTCTTTTCATGTCAAAATGTATCACAATATAAAAAACATGATTAAAAATGCATTCTCTTTTGTGTCAGGGTAGTTTTGCTGCACTCATATAATTTGTTAGAGATTGTAATTTATTAAAGATTATGTCAAATAATGTTTCTGCTTTGGTTTTGAAAGTCACCATCCCATGTGATTCATTTTCATAGTGTGCTCTGCCCTTGGAAATAAAAAATAAAACTTTTGCTAAATCTTCAAAACTTCAGGTACCAGAGATAAAACTTCATATTCTCCTTGGTTCAGAACACAAGTTTTCAGCCCTAGAGGATATGCAAAACTATTTGAACAACAATCAGAAATGAAATAAATCAGCATTTAAAGTTAGAAATAAGATTGGTTAGTAACTATATTAAGATGTAACATAAATGTGATTACATAGAACACAATTAGTGGAGTTAATAAAAGATAGTCTGCCTGACTGCGGGAAGTCAGGATAACACAAGAACGAAAATCAGTTCCCAACCCAGCTAGTCCAAACACCACAAGCTGTTTTTTTTATTTTAGAAAACAATGAATGTATAGTGAAAGTACTGCTGAGATAGCATAAGTATCATGCAGGGTAAACTAAACAAATACGATTTATCTGCAGATTTAAATGCATTAATATTTATAATGAGTATACTTTTGATTGCATAGGCATACCATTTAAAAGAACAGAAAAAGTAATTGTAATTGTATTCTCCATATAATTATGATATTTATTATCTGCTTTTGAGATGTTATAAAATCTGGAAACCCTACTTATAATGTGTCTTGCAATGACTGAAATTGCTCATTGCTTCACAATTTATGTAGAGCTCATTTTATTTCCAGCCAGGAACTCTGAGATCTACAATACTAAGTAAATTTATGTCAACTTCCTAGGTTGGATTGTGATCTTGTACAGTATATTTTAGACTTAAAAGATAATTGGGGTGGCATGGTGACACAGTGGTTAGCATTGCTTCTCCATTTTCTCCATTTGTTCTGTTTTCCTCCCATAGTCGAAAGACATGCTTGTAGGTTTAGTGGCCTCTTGGAAAATTGGCCCTGGTGTCACTATGCGTGTGTCTTTGTGTGCCCCGTGATGGACTGGCGTTCCATCCAGGATGTATTTTGCCTTGTGCTCGTTAACAATTACAATTACAAGAATTACAAGGAGTTACCACTAGTTACTGAATCTCAGAGTTCATATTTTTACAAAAGCTTATTTGGTTTTGAATTATTTTGTTAATCAAAATCCAGATATATCTTATATATTTGTATTATGGATTCCATCAGGTTATCTTCATATTTTGTTAAGACTTTCATGAAGATTTAATTGTGTTTGATGTCTAAAATATATGAAAATGTGGACCAAATTAGGAGGCTGACAAAATTTTTCTTGTCACTGCCTATAAGATAAGATCATTTTATTAGCCCTATACAATTTCGTGCATTAGGAATTTGTATTTTTGCATACCCCAGCTTGCTCTCCATGAGACACACAGACAGGGAGAGAGAAGCCTAGGTTTTAGAGTGCAGGGTCAGCCATTGTACAGTGCCCCTGGAGCAATGGGGGTTAAGGGCCTTGCTCGGGATTAGAGTAGGATTCCTCTGCCAGTCATGGGATTTAAACCAGCAACCTTCCAGCCACAGGCACAGATCCTTAGCCACAGTACCACCACTCTACCCTATGATATTGTATGTTAATCAAATTTGTGAAAAGATTTTTAGATTTACATTTTTTTTATTGTGTTTTTGTATCTAATGTTGGAAGCTGCAGAAAAGCTGGAGACATTGGAATAAGGTCCTAGCAGAAAATAATGTCTTGGAATCATCAGCTGACTTTGAATACCCTAACAAACTGACTCAATCACAGACACTGCACATCTCATGCACTGCAGGCCGGGAGTCTACTGATTTCCTGACATCCACTAGGTACTGTACATGCACTACTGGGAAAATAAAATTCATTCTTTAGCCTGTAGCATAAGTTATTGCTTTTGCTCATACAAATTATACTTAAGAATTTTTACACAAAACTCAAACCAACTTGAGAGGAATTCCAGGAAATGATAAATTGGAAAATAACAGAGGCAATCTGTGACATCTGCTTGCTTTCCTTTCCACTTTATTCTGCAAAAGAAAGGAAAGAATGACAGTTTAGGAGAAAGACAGCAAATAATTTTACTGTAAGACCTTTACTTGGGTTCTATCAATTTGTCAAAGAAAAGGTAACACAGGATTACAGATTCTGTGATTCTTGATCAAAAATGTTAAAATTCCTGAATTTTAGAACATGTACTAGCCAGAATTGTTTTTATTTTTGGATGCTCATAAATGTTAATTGCTGTTTTATATAAATCTAACAAAAGCCAGTTTGTAATTATTAATTTTGTAACAAATATGATCTTTTTAGTGGGATCAGGATTAAAAATGAAAAAACAACAGAAATCAGCCAGTATTCAATATGCAGGCTAGGAGCTCCAATGGTAAAAGAAACATGGTGTTACCCTAGGAAAATTAGTTTAAGCCCTCTTCCCCACTTTTTGTTACCCTGCCAAATTGTTTTTAACCCCCTTGTTTTGTCCCTTACAAGAGACATAAAGTGAAGGTCATACAAGTTATTTTACACCTGGTTGCTGAAAAACCAGTACCATGCTGAAAAACCGATGAAGCTGTTCTAATGGGAATAATTTTTGATAAGACAACTCAGAATTGTTATTCAAAAGCATAGCAGCAGCATTCGTTCTCTGGGATTCCACACTGTCAGTCACTCTGCTCTCTGCTGATTGCTTTATCTATCAATCAAATGCTAGTTTAGTTTCTGTTCTACCAACCTTCATAAACATGTTTTGGCTGTAATTTACTTGAACAATTTCTGTTTCAAAACTCTTATGCTTATTTCTTAAGGATATCGATTCCAGCCACCAGAGGCCTGTACCTCTGACTGTGAGTCTGGTGGAGCACTCTGCCCTTCCCAGGCTGTTCTCTGCGACGACAGTGTAGTCCCCGCTGTCTCTGGGGCTGACTCCTATGATGAACAATGACCAGACGCCATGCACGTTGGACACCAGGTAGTGGGCATTGTGGTTGAGGCTGATGTTGTTGTGATACCAGGTGACGTGTGGCTTAGGGGTTCCCCTCACGGCGCAGCTCATGTGACATTCGTATCCACGGGGAACAAAATGCGTCTTTAAAGGAACGATGAAATACGGTGCTTGTCTGTGGTCTTTTTCCTTATAGCTGGGCACATTCACTGTGAGCTTATCTGAAAAAAGGGAGAGTATGTTCTCTTAAGAACCCATAAGAAAGATCTCCTTAGAAATCTTGTTACTGTTTTTTTTTAAAGTAACCTCCTATCTTTTTTGCTGGATTAGGTAATCAAGGTAGTCAAAGAGATTAGTGTTGTTTATATTTAGAATGGCTAACAGCTGATGGATGGGCTGTGTTTAGTACTGTATTTTTATAAGTAGCATGTCTAAATTTGTCAGGTCTACCTGCAGAACTAGATGATAAAAACATTTTATGTTCTAAAATTAACATAATGTACAGTGCTATTTTGTTGGTTTTCCCAATCATAGGGTTTTCATTGTTTAGCTCAGAACATTCAGAATGATAATTGCTCTTGGGTCATTTCATAGAGGTTTTAGTTCCAGCAAATGGTCAAAAAGAAAAGGTAAACTCTCAAGTATCTCTACTTGGTTTTTGCTTAATTATTTTAATTAAATAAGTGCTGTGAAGATGAGCCACTGCAGCTAAGTTCAGTCCAAGCACTGAAGTAAATGAACCACAATATAACAAAACTTTAGCAAATTAATTCTCAGACCTTTTTTTTCAGTGTACCCACATTATATATCATGAAAAACATAATTTGTTGGTATATTATTTTAAGAATAAACACCTTTAATTCTATTTATTATGGGATGCTAAATGCTTATGGGCTTCTCTTCTCAAAAGGTTTCTGTTTTGTGATTTTGCTAACCTTTCTTTTTGCCTATCTCCCAGGCTGAAGATTCAGAGGGCGCACTGAGGCCCATGTCGTTCTTGGCATACACCCGGAAGTAGTATGAGCGGCCAGCGACAATGTTGATAGCAGTGAACTTGTTGTTGAAGATGCCGTCTGCTACTGTATGCCAGGACAGCTTGCTGGAATCTCGTGTCATCACCATGTAGTGTAGCCTGTTGTCCCGTTTTTCATCCGGTGAAGGTTCCCAGGACACCGTCACTGTTCCAGACACATTCTCCTCCAGCTGCACTGGTCCTGGTGGCTTGGGCTCATCTGAGATCCAGAAATGAGAAACATTTTCATGACATAAAATGCGGTGACTTTCAAAAGTCACCTCTCCTTCCCAGCACAATTGCTCTTTACTCTGTGTAAAAATCTATATAGATACAAAGAGACAAAGTAGGAGTGGGGAAGATACATTCATAATTTATTCATTTAAGAGAGTTTTGGAATAGTAAGTATGATTTAATGGTGACAGTGGACAATTGCATCGAAGCACAAATTTTGGAAGCCCTTTTGTCAGTTACAGCTTTGAGTTGTTTTTTATTTTTCCATTAATTTCCCTTTTTGTCTTATATCACTGAATAACAAACTATTTTAGCTCAAAAATGCAAAATAGAGGTTTTTAAGTTCCTAATATTTTTAGAATTCAGTTTCTCCTATAAGATGCTTTAGAGAGGTTGCTCTTGACTGTTCTTTTCAAGTTCACTAGTGTTTTTTAAGATTCAAGCAATGTTCTGCTGAGTACTGCAGATATGGGTGAAGGTTTCTGAGGCTGCTATAAGAGTCCTAATGTTTGTGAAATCTCAGCTTGAATATTTCTACATAAGACAAGATCACCTTATTAGCCCCATACAATTTCTTGCATTAGGAATTCATTTTTTTGCTTACCTCAGCCTGCTCTCCATGAGACACAGAGAGAAGCTTAGGGTCAGCCATTGTACAGCACCCCTGGAGCAGCTTGGGTTAAGGGCCTTGCTCAGGGGCCTTACAGAGTAGAATTCCTCTGCCAGCTGTGGGATTTGAACCAGCAGTCTTCCAGCCATAGGCACAGATCCTTAGCCACAGTGCCACCATGTTGGGTATCTCACAGTTTACATTTTTAAAATGACTACATTGATTATTTTCAAGTGCACATTTTTGCAACTTTTAAAACAGATTGGGATGAGATCTTTTGATAAGCTTTCACACTTCAAACTTATCAGAAGTAGCCCCTGATTTAAAGGAAATGTCCAAAAAGCTGGACACCTTTTAGCCTGGAAGTTGGTGCAGCAGACATCTTCTTTTAGCATCACCCCAGAACATAGATCTCCAGCCCTGGTCCTGAAGAGCCCCAAGCCACTTAGTCTTATAGGTCACTTACTTCTAAAGATTGGGAACTTTCTTTAGAGCATTGATGATAGTTAGCGTTACTTAATTGATAACTGATCACAGTAAGATAGTTCCTTCAAAATTTGACCTGTAATATCTGCTGGATTGGAGCTCTCCAGGACCAGGGCTGGAGACCCTTGGTCTATGGTGTAAATTATGATAAATGTTTTATATTTGTCCAGGTATAGATTCATGTAGTGTATACAGTGTATACTTCTAGATTTTAGTTAATGAGTGTTTGAAGTATCGATTTAATGTTTGAGCTCATGTACATCAAAAGTCCATGTCATATTTATGGTTTTTATTTTGTTTAATGCATTCTTGTGTTAAAAAAACTGTTGTTTATTTATCAATAAATAGAAAAGTAAAAGATACCTTGTGACTTAATTTGGTATTTCTGACCTTTGGAATTAAAATATTATTATACTTTTATTATTTAATGACTGACTATTCTCATCTCCTGACATAACAGTAAGAAAAAAACATCAATTAAAGCCAGTATTAAACAAAATCCATGTATTTATCCAAGTTGACACATTTTCATTATTAGAAGTGTCTGTGGATATTTATTTAGAGGTATTTGGAATAGCAACCTTCATATTTACCTATTGTTGAAGCCATGAAGGCAGAAAAAACTTCAATTTGTCACTCCTAGGAAGATATTATTAGTATAAAATATTTATTTTTTTCTGAATTGCATGAGGCTTACACCTAAAATCCTGTTGCTGTCTGGGACAAGTGTTACCCACTGCAATTTTGAGACATGATTACCTGTGACTCTGATCTCAACACTGAATGATTCCTGACCAATGCAGTTCTTGACATTTATGGTGTAGATTCCTGAGTCAGAGTGTTCAGAGGAGGGGATGAGTAGCTGGGACACCCCATCAGAGTTGGTAATAGTGGCCCGTTTGGACACAGGAATGCCATCCTTCAGCCAGACAATTTCTGGTATAGGAGAAGCCTGTGGAATACAGATAGATGATCATGGTCAACACATACAGTATAAGATATTATGCATCACATACTATACTATATGTGTGATTTCAGTAAGCAGAGCACTTTGCTATGGCTGTCAGAGGCAGACGTTAGCACTTACTAAACAATGTTAAGAGAGCAGGCTTTCATGACAGTGGTGAAAAGTATGGTATGAATGTTTTATGATAATTATGCAGAAATGTTGAATTTTGATGGCATTGGCAGCAGTATTATTTAAATATTTATAGGGTCCGATGCAAATTGAAACAAGATTATGGAACAATTGAGGCATCAAATAAAAATTGTTTTTTATGTGTTTGTAAGCATGGAACATGACATTTTAGACTTATGACTTTTATCCTCTCCTGAGAGAGCAATTTAGGGTATTATCTAGTATTGTGAAGAGTTTGTGGATAACAAGGTTATAGGTAGAAATTATTACATAACACTCTGTAGTGTCCTACTTATAGAAATCAGTTCAGAATGTTAATGCTTCTGAGAGCTATACTTTTAAATTGGACAAATTGAAACTCATGTAAAACTTGGTTAATGCCATTATGCTATCAAATATTGTCAACAAATTTTAACTGCATATAATTTGTAGAATTTTTTTGAATCCCTGAGAGATCTTTTTTTAAAATATTTTTTGTTTATGGCTGCCATTTGATTCACATATATACACTTTTGCACTGATTTTTTTTACATGGTTTACTTATATAGTGGTTTATTATTAAAATTATTTATATTATACAATTAATATAAAATTGTACAGTATATTCTATTCTTTGGCACCATGTAAATGCTGTTTCTTCTGTTTGATTCTTAGTAGTTCATTGAATTTACTTTCCCAATTTTGGTGCATTTGCGTGTGTCAATTCAAATAATCCAATACTATGTTATTGACAAGACAGACACTCCAGAGTGGGGAGATATTAAATTCCCTGTGTGGTGGGACTCCTCACCTCAAAGTTCATGTTGACTCGGACTGTGTTTCCAGCTTTCACTACAATAAAACTCTTAAATTTGGAATCAATGAGGAAATGAGGCCTCACTATAAAAAAAGCAAAGAGGAATGTATAGGTTAAAAAGATCTTTCTAAGTAGTGCCAAGAAAAATAATTAGTACTTACATACAGTATTTTATTCAAACTTTATTAAAACATGCCATGATTTAACTGTAATTCAGAATTTCACAGAGAGACTCCTTTATTTCTTTTCACAATCTTTTTTAGATTGTGGCCTCTTTGTAAGGAGCAGCTGCTAAGATTGTAAGCGAAGAGAGACATACTGTAACAAGTTTGTGAGGAAACCTCCAAGGACTACCAGTGCTCACCTGGAGGGGGCATGGCGAGTACGTAGTTGTCCAGCTCTTGTGGTTCCCCGTCACCCCCGTTGTTGCTGGCGACCACCCTTACAAAGTACATGGCCATGGATTTGAGGCCCTTAATCGTGTAGGAGCTCATGCTGAGCGGGGCTGTGTTGCAACGTTCCCAAGCTTGGCCATCAGCTGGCTTCACCTCCACGTAGTACCCTTTGGCCACATCTCCATCATCCTCGCTGGGTTTAGCCCAGGAGAGGGACAAAGAGTTATACGTAGAGTCTGTCACCTTCAGGTCTTTAACTTTGCCAGGTGGCTCTGAAATTCCACACCGTGAGAGTTAGAACCTGAGCTTTTTTCAGCGTCCTAGTCAATAGTTCAGATTTAGAAATTCAACAGGATAAGGAAACACCAAGCAATTAGCCCCAAGACCTGGTCCAGGGAATACATATAGCTAAACACCTAGAAAATTATTTCCTTTCTCAGGATAAATTGTTTGTCTATATAAGCTTCACTTGTAATACTATGCAAGCAACTTTTGTACAGCAAAAAAGGAAATGTACAAACAGGTAATTCTCTGTGGAAACTAATCGAGAGGTCTAGAGACACTCCTATGGAGTTGCAGCCATTTTAAGTTGGGATGTTACAGTATGTTGATTGCAGAAAGGTTTTCAGGAAATATGAATGGAAGAATATATAAAGTTCTGTAATTAAAAACATGAATAATATGTTTTTTTTTATTTCAGTAATTGGAGGTAAATGTTTACTTTGGGATAATGTTTATTTTATTTAAAGGGAGTGAAGGCCCTCCTTTTATTTTTATGATTACCTAAGAAAATGTACAAACAAGGGGGGGGGGGGTATTTTGCTAATGTACCCCATTTGGTAGTTACTGTAGGAATTAGTCTGTCATATGCAGCTGCTGCAGGTACAGTAGTATAAGCAGGGGCATGTTTGTGTGAGATAAATCCAAGAGCAGGAAGAGAAACACTAGCTAACAGGCAAGCAGCAGTGTGAGCTGGTAGCACTGTGTTTACAATGGACTAGACTGGAGCAGCAAGGTGAGCATAGGCAATCGTGGTACAGGGCGTAATCCAACTCAAGATGGGTAAGCACAGCACAAAGAGAAATCCAAACTCAGAGCCAAGGGAAACAAGCAGCATCAGTAAACTAACAGACACAGTACAAAAGCACGAGAGGAGAATCCAATGAACGTCATTAGGACGAAGCGATGGCCTAGAATCCAGGAAACACACAGTGAGAAATAAGAACTCAGGGCAAAGCTGGAAGTGCAACAAACTCAGACAGAATTGCATAGCACTGCCGGATCACATCTTATGTAGCTTGAACCACCTGATGCGGGCATGGGAGATAATGTCAAATTAGTAGCCACGGTAACAGAAGCTTGAAAGACAAGTCAATGTAGGAGTGTCTGGCTACCGTGAAATACTAGCTCATTCCACAGCACACCAGCAGGGGTAAATATAACAATCCCAGTATCTCATCCAGAAGTTTCTTGAAAGCAGCAATGGTATTGGCATCCTGCTGAAGAGAGAATCTGTGGTCATTATTTGCACTGTCTTTTCAGTGTTACTTACTCATGGGATCTCGTGCAAATATAAAATCTGATGGAACACTGGGCTCTCCTATCCCGGATGCATTGACTGCAGCCACCCGGAATTCATACTGCTGCCCCTCAACAATGTCCCTCACTGCAAATTTTTTCTCTGGAAAAAAAATAGGTTAAACGGAAGATATTAAACATAAAGTCTCATGTCATAGCATAGATTATTATTCAGAGATTATGACCCTATGGGAGATCTATGAGATCTATTGGAGATATGCAGTTTTAATCTCTTGATTAACTGATTAATGAGAATTAACACATGTGATTAGTTCCATAACAATGTTACTTCCTCCACAGCAATATTCTGAAGTTGGTTAATTCCCTGCTGTGAAAACCCAACTGGGTGAATGATTCAAACAAAATGTATTATTTCATTTGCAAGCTAAAACTGAAAGTAATAACCTACTATAGGAATTTGATATTTCGGTTTACTTGAGACTCCTGTGTTTAAGAGCACATTGAAAAAATCCTCATATTAAGTTACCCTTTCTATTAAATTTCTTTATTCTGAGTCCAAAGAATTGACAAGAAACAAAAGGTATCCTACCAGTAATCGGCGTGTCTGACACAGGGCTCCAGATGTTACTTCCCTTCTTCCGTTTCTCCAGGATGTAGCCAGTGATACGACTTCCCCCGGTATTGTGAGGGGGCCCCCAGGACACAGTGATGCACTTGGAGGTAGCACTGATCACTTTTGGAGGAGCTGGGGGGCTGGAGTAAGCTGTCATGAACAAAAATAAAAACTGTAGCAGGACTATTGTCAATAAGAACAGGAGATGTTTCAGGCAGGATGAATGTGATAAATGAATGCCCTGGTCCTCAAATCCAGTCCTCAAAGGCCACAGTCCATAAGGATTTTACAGGCTTAAGTGTATTCCTGCTTTTAGCTGTCAAATTATTTTTACTTACATGAATAACTAGTTCAGGAGAAAGGCAAAGGATCCTTATGGATTAGATTTGAAAAGCTGTGTGGTATGATTTTTTGCTCAGGCTCCTGTTGTTTAAACAGTAAATGCACTTACTCTATGGACTAAAGGCCACAAGCTCAAACTTGGGTCATGTCAATAGTCAATCATGATCAGTGGAAGACAACAGACACAGCACCACCAGAGTAGGTGCTTTAAGGCAAATAGCAACTGCTGGGTACATGCAGGCTTGCAGGGGAAACACCTGTAAGGCGCTACACTGCGGAGCTAACACACAAATGGTAGAGTCTACCCTACCTCATCTTTCCTATGAAGTTCAAAATATTTACACTACATTTAAAAGTTCAAGAGTACATAAACCTATTCCATCTTCACTCAATAAAAAAAAATGAAAAAGAAAAGCAAATAAACCCTTTCCACTTTGTTATTGAATACTACAGTAATGTCTCTGAATTATCTTGTTCGTTAAAGACTATAGGAAAAGTTTAGAGTTTACACAAAGCCATTGTGACAGTGGAGCACCCCTCCCACTGCACTCCCAAATCCACGGCGCGTGGAAATGCGCAGCTTCCACACCTGAGGCTAATCAGGTCTGCTATTTAAGATCCCCCATGCGTCCACGGACTTTGTTCACCCTTAGAACCAGAGTATTTGTAAGCTACAAAGGATTATTCTTTGCTACAAAAGGATTATTCTTCTCATTGTATTCAATCTTCTCGTATACCAGAGAACAGACGCCTTCCCAGACGACTACACACCGTCACACTGCTCAAGGATAGGAAGCGCTCTGCCAGTGCTCAGGCAGCACCCTTTAGAACCCAACACTATCAAACCATGTTTATTACGATGCCATAAAACTGTCAAGTGATTGGAAAGGATTGCTGTACCCTTTGTGCCGGCAGTGATGTCGTCAGTCTCCAGCACATTGCTGACACCCTCTGCTGTGTGAGCCCGGATTCTGAAGCTGTATTTCTTGCCGTGCTCCACTTGGTTAGTGGCAAAGGTGGTGGTGGTGCCAGGGACTTCTCCCAGCTTCAACCAAGTGTTGCGCCCCACCTGCTGCCTCTCTAAAGAATAACTCAGAACTGGGGAGCCACCATCATCCCGTGGAGGTCTCCACTTGATCCCGATGCGTGTGGGTGAGCTCTCCAGCACCTCCACTGGACCTTGTGGAGGGGTGGGCTTATCTGCAAGAAGAGAGTGGCAACACACTATCCTGGTTATGAAAAGTGATATAGTATAGGGCACAGATTTACAGTATAGCATATTATATTGCTTGTCTCATGCTGCTGGAACAAAGCGTGAAATCTTCAAAGATAAAGATCTCCATACTTTGAGATACAAGAGCAGCCCTATGATGTGGCTTATGGAGTAGGTGCAAGTTACATTATCCCTAGTGCCACACTAATATTGTTATTACATAATAATAGTTTGAATTGCTGGTTTTTGCTTTTTATTGTTTGGTACATCCATGTACTGTAAGCACAAAATGAAGCAAGAATTACTGCCCACTGTCTTGAATCTGACTATCTCAAATGTCATTTTCACTGTTACACTACATAAGAAAAATATGTTCATATTTAATATTGTTACAAGCTGAGGTAGATAACAATGGAGGTCTCTCTAAGAATCTAGACACAATAGGTAACACTTAACTAGTGTCAATATTTCCACTTCCCAGAGCTTCATACCAAGGAATGTTTATTCAGTCGTGCTGGGTGTGACTAAATTCTGGGTAAATGATCAGATCAGGCACGAGAGGGAAAAGGAGAAAAAGAATCTCAGCCCACGAGAGAGAGAGGAGAGAGGAGAGGAACTTGACGCTTGTGCCAGTTCTTAGTTCAAGATCATCTGAAAACACCCAATAGGCTTCCATTTATTCAGGGTATCCAGGTTTGCAGAGAGAAAGATTTAACTACAGGTTGTATTGCACTTTGTTCAGAAGTTTGCATATCTCTTATTTTGACCTCTGTAGACTCTAGGTTGCAGTCTGGGTTTTTCTGTGTGGTCTAGGCGTAGGTCTCTGAAACACATTGTCTGTAAACTTGTACATAGAGAAAGCTGTGTTTTGTGTGTTCATGTTGTGTGTAGTGTAGTTCTACATCACTTTCATTGTTAATAAATTTAAGTTTAAATTTTAAGTTTAAGTTTAACCAGGTATGCCTGAATTATTATTCACCAAAACTGTGTCAGAGAATAAAGAAGTCACATGAATCTATATTACACTCTTTATTACACATGACCCAATCACTCGGGTATATTCTTGGAGAACTCTTTACAATTTGGGTGTTCTGATTATTTTAGTTATTGACTAAGCCACTTGGTCCATTCCTGCTTATTCTCCATTTTCGTAACCCTCCATTGTAATAATGCTATAACATTTTTTCCACTAATAAAAATCAACAACGTAAACAACTGTATTCATTGATGTGTGCTCTGAGCTGCCTTCTGTCTCTCAGCAGTGCTCTTTCAGTTTTTCTTACCAAGAACAACAAGCTTGGTCGTGGCCTCGACAGCACCGCTCTCATTCTTGACCTTGACCTTTATGTCTCCACTGTCCTTGCGCTGGCACTTGCTGAGGAGCAGGCGGCTGTGGTTGGGCCCTCTTTCCACCTTCACACCGACGTCATCCTGAAGCTCCTCGCCATCTCTGAACCAAGAGACCTTGAAAGGCTCCCGCCCTTCGAATGGTATTTTGAACACGGCGTTGTGCCCAGCCTTCACAGTCATGGGCTGCGAAAATGTCTGGAGCTCTTCTTTGTCCAGCACAGGAGGATCTGATTATGGGGGAATAAAACAAACAAACACTGCAAACCAAAGCTTGGTGAGGTATTTGAAACTGTATATTTAAAATGTGTTCTGTTCCTTTGGGTGTTTGAAATTTATATTCTATGTCTATTCCATTTTCATTTGTATTTGTTTCTATTTTTTATGTGAAATATCATAAAAACATAAAAATAAAAACAAAAGAATATGTGGGTTATGTTTCTGTGTCATTTTTATTTTCACAGCAGTTTCTTTTTTATTCCTCATGTAAGAAAAGTGTTTAAAACTTTTGCCTGTTTTATCATCAGTATAATATTGAAGTGCAGGAAAAGACTGATTTTCACCAAGATTATTTTTGCAAAGTTCAGCATAGACATGAAATAGAGTAAACGTTGCTTATTAATTGCCATTTTGTCAAGTTAGCACATTTTTACTAATTGAGTTTATAATGGAAGCTCAAGAGGGATGATAACCGCCAAGTTCAATCATTCTCAGGTGTCTGTAATTTGTAATCAATTATGACAACATTTCCTCACATTTCCTTACTTAAACATTATACATACTGTACATACTGTACACTATCTCCTCTCCCTTGCATACCTTTTTGCATTCCTCCTCCACCCCATTTCCACCTGTGCAGCCACCCCTTGGTCACATTCCTACTCTGCTAGGGGGTTCTAGCTTCCTCATCCTATGGCCAGGTTAACCATCAGACAAGGAGGTTAAGACAAATTATTGTAACTTTAAAAAACCCAAAGGAAACCTTTTAATATACCTAATTGTTGGCTTTTGTCATTCCTAGTGAATACATATTTGGGATTTGCTTTGAAAATTATATTTTATTTGTATATTCTGAAACAAATTCTACATATTAAAACCAAACAACTAGATACACAAACCTTCAACAACTATATGTGCTTCTGTTTTTCGTCCCTCTGCTTCAAACTTGTATTTCCCTGCATCAGAGTCCTGAACATTGGACAAGATCAGCTTATGGATAGCTCCTTCTTTGGAAATGGACAGTCCATCCTTGGGTGATAGCTGTGGACACATTTACACAAAAGTCAAAGGTTAAAGTGTCTCTGTGGTCTATATTCATTATAGTGTCAATACCAAATCACTCTGACAGGGATTATCAGAACCTTTGCTTCCGTAAAAAAGTGGCACATTTTTTATCTTTATCATGTTAAATCCATGTTTATCTTGGATTGTCTACATTGCCCACATGGATGTAACAACATGGAGACACACACAATCCCCTTCCAGTCTTCAGTCATTGTAATTTTCAATTTTACTTTTCATCTTAATCATAATCTGCACTGGAAATATATTCCCCTAGATCATGGTTTTCTACTTTTGATCTTGGACAGACAGTTTTTAACCCTGTGCTATCAAACTATTAAACTCCCAGCCTCTCTCACCTACGATCTGAACCCTCACTGTGCCTTCTCTCTTTTTCAAAACTCAAACATACATTGAAATCTTCCTCTACCTCACATGTCAAGAAGTTCACTCCCCATAATTTTCTATCCTTTATTTCATTCTGTTGATGTATGATTTTGCACAACTGATGTTGTTTTGCACATTGCCTGTTACTTACTGTATGTCTGTACTATCGTGCAGAATTAATTCTCACCTTTTCTCCATCTTTAAACCAGATTCCCTCTGATTGGTCACTGCTCAGCTTGCACACAAGCTCAGCAGGGTGCCCTTTACAGGCATGCACATCTGACAGCCCACAGGTGAAGTGAACTCCAGGTTCTGCAAATCAGCAAAAGGAGACAGTTCATGGTACATTCTGCAAACATGTCTCAAATTATTAAGCAAAGTTGTTGTTTTCAGCACCACCAGTAGAAATGGTTTGTAACCCATTTTCCATGAAACACAAATACTTATAGATCATATCAACTTTATCTGCATTGTAGCTGTTATTTTTAAATAGTAAATTCTATGACCCTATAAAATACAACAGTAATTACATCTAATTTATTCATATTGCTATATGCACAGGTTCCTTCATACAAATTGGATTAAGTCAAAAGGTCAAGTTCATTTATAACAGTCTATAACTGACCTTTCTGTAACTAATAGTTGTATTAAATAGTTTTCTGCATCAAAAGTTCAAAACTTGAAGTATTTTCTGTATAACAACATCTGTACTTAATTGAAGATATAATCTGAATGAAAGAAGGAACATAACTGGGTCAGCAAATATACAGTAGCATTGTGCATTAAAATAAAATAATATGGTCTGTAACAAAAAAGGGTGATGCATGCTTGAATTAGTACAGCTGCCATGCAGCAGGCATTGTGATCATTGTAGAGCTCATACCAACAATAGTGTCCTCGATTAGCGGCCCACGTCCAGCATGTCTTTTTTTCCTGTTTTGCTCATCTATGAGTCCTCTGCCATCCTCCCCAGATCCTAATCGCGTACCACCAAGCCCTGAGTTGCCACCCTCTCCTCTTCCATTTCCTGATAGCCTGGCCCCTTCCAATCCAGAGCCCATTCCGTGCTGCCCAGACCAATCCCCAGTACCCATTCCACCTTCTTCTCCTGGACACCCTTTGCCAGCTCCTGATCCATCTCCAAGGTCTCCTTTTCCACTTTGGCCATGACCCAGCTGTCTATCTTTTCTACCTAATCCTCCCTGCCGATCAGGTAATCCCCCTTGCTCTACTTTACTGTCTTGTAAATCACCTTCTCCTTCTCCTAAGCCACCTTGTCCTGCTCCAGACCCCCCTAAACCTCCACCTCCACCTCCTAAATTTCCCATTCCATCCACTAGCTCTCCCTTTCCTCTTTTGCCATCTCCTCCACTTTGGTCACCATCCACCTCAGTTACCCCTAGTACTCCCTTTCCTCCCATCCCTTGCCCTACTCCTCCCTTTCCCCTGCTGTCATCGAAACCATTAATTAGGTTCTGGTTCCCAGCCCCTGTGCCTGCCCCTACCCCTGCACATACACCTGCCCCCAATCCTGCCCCTTGCCCTTCCCTTCTTTCTGCACCTGCTCCTATCCCCGCACCTTTACCTGCTTCCCCCCCTGCACCGACCCCTGCCCCTGTACCTGCCCCTAGCCCTGCCCCAGCTCCTGCAACAGTGCCAGAACCTACTCCAGGTCCAGGGTCATTCCCTTGCCCAGTTCCAGTCTCATCCTCAGCCTTACACCACAGTTTTTTCAGCTTTTCTGCTTGCTCTCTGGCTAGACTCTCAATCAAAGTCCCTCCCCCACCAGCTTGGGTAGTTTTTCTGGCTTTCTTCTTGCCGTGTGCACTTGGATCGTCATCTTCATCACCTTAGCCAGAAACAAAATGGAGTACACAGGAACAGATGGAGGAAGAGGAAATGACAATATGTGAGTGATGAATAAGGAGATGGCTAATAAGGATGATGTCATACAAGCATTCAACATGTAATGATCAATCCTTTTGACTGTATTTATGGGTAATCAAGACAGAAGCATGAATAACTGAATGTCTCCAGATTAGAATTGAATAAAATACAAGAAAAAGACCCAATAATATATGGCATGCTTTGAAATTTCAAATGGTTTCAATGATCTTCTTAAGATTTTTAGTTAGTAATGGCCATGAATTTCTATTTGCTTAATACATGGTAATTCTCTGCTTGGATCTACTGCATCTACTGTATGTACAGTACATGCTATAATCAATCTTTTAATGTAACATCAACATGTTAAACAATGGTAGAGGGATAGCAGGGCTAAAATCAGACACGCATGGATAATGACATAGGGATTTAGTTAAGCTGACAAGAAGAAATGCCTTTGGACGGTATTAATTGCAGTATTCTTTTTGCTTTGTTCCACAACACAGTTGTCTCTTGTATGCTCTTAAAATAACAAATCCTTAAAATGACATATCCTTGAAAACATTTTTGGTAATTTTTGTCAACCACAGTGGATCAATAAATGACATTTGACTTACTTTCCACCACTAGCCAGGCACTGGAAGATTTTATGCCAACCACTATGGAGTAAATACCCTTGTCAACAGGCATGACATCCTTCACAAGCAGTCTGTGAATCAGTCCATCCTTGGACACTGTTATTTCATATTTGTCACTATTCTCGAGTGGAGTGTTCTTGCCCATCCACACTGCCCTGAAGAGTGGCTGGGAGAGGACACACTCAAAGAGAGCATCCTCACGTTCTTTGGCACGCACCTCCTGAAGCTGGCAGAGGAACTGGACAGGAATAACTGGAAAGGAAGCAAGAGCCAATCTGGTTCATTTAATTTTTTCTAGTGCATGATGTACCAAACTTATTTTATAATTGGCATTTTTTAATTGAAGTAGGCTCAATTAAAAAATGCCAATCTTTTTCATCTTTTTAAAAATGCCAATCGTTTGTTGAATCAGATCAGCTGGTTTGAAGGTAATATAACTACTAACCTGAAATCTTTTATACATATATTGGTTCTAAAGAATTTAATCTGTATCCTGTTCTGGAATTATATTGTGTGGTATTAAGATTTCAAATATCTTATTGCACTACTCCTTTAACCTCTGAACTTCATATAGTGTACAAACACAGGCTTTCAAAGACATTGGTAGCCAGAACAGTCCTTATTGACACCACAAAGAAAAATGTTTGGAATTCAGGAATCAAATGGGCACTCATGCTTTGCAGTGAAAAGCGGGAGAAGGTCCATATAGGAATATAGCAACCTTTGTTATCTTTTCCTATGCTTTTCTTGCTCTGCTTGTCCTGCAGTAAAGCAGCACATTTAAAGTGCAAACTGAACACAAAACACTACTGCCACTAAAATTCTCAAGATCCTGTCATGTTTCCTGAACCTTATTTACTCTGTTCAGTAGTGCTGCTGCCTGGAGAGCTTTTAACTGCTTATAAGGAACTCGCATGTGAAATCCATGGGAGGAATAGCTTGGACTCTAATATACAGTAATTGTATTTCAGCCTTTCACTAAGTGTGACATTTTGAATTCCTTTTATTTCCTGAACCTTACTGATTGAGTGGTTGTATTAAAAAAACAACTTGGTTTTCAGTTGGTACCTGAACTTACATTTAAATGGCAGTTCAGTAGAGAAGACATTGGCTTCCTCAACATCTACCTGGTATAGCCCAGCATCTTCAGGTCCCAGGTCTTTAATGCAAAAGATGTACTTCTTTCCAGCTTGCTTCAGAGAGTGCTTCATTTCCATTTCCTTGCTATAAGGAATCATTACTCCATCCTGCAGGGTAGAGAGAGCTTTAAAAACAATTTGGTTGGCATGAAAGAGTGGACTTATGGTAGCATTAAACTCAGACAAATGAAGTGCAATGAAGTGTGAGAAATTTGAAAATAAAAAAACAGCCATATCCATGCTTTTTATAGATTAACAGTGTTTTGTGTTATCATAAATTCATGTTGTCTATTAGCACTGTTTATAAAGTATACATTTCAGGAATAGATTCTAACACATTATTATTATTATTTTTAATTGTAAGTTTTATCTTCTCAGCTTTTCTGCTGGTTGCTAGTGCTGGTGTGAGCCTGGTCAGTACCTGGATGGGACAGGGACACTATACTGTAAGAAAGCTCTGTCCTTTGGATGAGACATAAAACCGAGGTCCTGACTCTCTGTGGTCATCAAAAATCCCATGGCGTTTCTCAAAAAGAGTAGGGGTGTAACCCTGGCCTCCTGGCCAAATTTCCCATTGGCCCTTACCAATCATTGCTTCCTAATAATCCCCATCTATGAGTTGGGTTCATTACTCTGTTTTCCTCCACACTAAAAGCTGATGTGTAGTGAGCATTCTGGCGCACTATGGCTGCTGTCACATCATCCAGGTGGGGATGCACATTGGTGGTGGTGGAGAGTAGCTATTATCTGTAAAGCACTTTGAGTGGAGTGTCCTGAAAAGTGCTATACAAGTGTAAGCAATTATTATTATTTATACAGTACAATCGGGGCAGCAATGTGGGGTATTGGTTTGGACTATAAGATTGTGGGTGCAAATCCATGGTTGGGAGCTGTTGTTTACCCTCAAGGAAGGTACTTCACTCTGGTAAATGCCCTGCTGTATAAAAAGGCACTCTACAGGTACTGATGGGTTTAAATAAAATATTACTTTTATAGTCCATCTATTTCAATCCCCTTGTTCTGGTAAAAGGCACCTTAAAGGAATAAATCAGCTATTTAAATATTAAAGTAATGTGCGTTCCCATAACATAGTCACTTAGTGAAAAACTGGCTGATATAAACATAAAACTGGACAAAAGCACAACATGGTGCCTGTCACGTGGTACAGGCAACACACTATGAAGCTTAGATGGCATAGACATTGCAGACATAGAGCTTTGCAGCATTGGATAAAGTGTAGAGTTAACCTTTCAGTGAGGGAGATTCCATGTGCAATTCAATATTTTCTCAAGACATGATGTTCAAACCCATTGAAAATGGACATAAATGTAATATAGACATCATGACATATACTGTACAATATGGCTGGCAAGTGACACCACATGGTGTCGTATTGATAAAAATGCAATGTTAAGCTGCTTTACTTAACATTATAAGTACCTTGTACCTGCCTGTGCACATCATGTTACTGATCTCACTCATATTACTTTCCACATTGACATTGTTTAGGTGGCATGTCCTTATGTGTGAATAACATCAAATGGTGTATCTTTCGTTTTCACAATTGAATATAAAAACTTACTTAACTAGATGTACACAGTGAAAATACCCAACTGATCTCTTCACCACAGCTGGAACCCAGCAGCTCCCTCCTGTTCATGAGCACAAGGATGCCATTAAAAGGGATTTGAACCTTTGTTCTTGTTATCATTTGTGCTTTCAAGCCAGTAGTTTAGCCCATGGAGCTACAGGTTCTTCACTCATCATTATGTGGGCTTTTTTACATTTCAACAGCAACATTATTACCCTGTAGAGAGGTCTTGTCAGGTCTCAGTATCTAAGGAAGAGTGGGCCTGATCAGGGTTGGAATGGGGGATCTTTCACATGATGATGACAAATGTTAACTCCACAAAAGAAGCCTGCTTTTCCATTTTTAAACAGATTGACAGCATGTTTACCTTTCCTGTACATTACATGATTTTAGCTGTTTCAGAATAATTAATGAAAAGAAAATAATATATTTCTAAAAAAAACATTTATTGTCATTAGTATGATACAATACATACATTTTGTATGTAAGTTAGTCAAAATGATCGTGCTGTTAAATTACCATCTCATTTAAATTCAAAATTAAACTAGGATTATTTATTGAAAGAAAGGTTTCTTTGTTCTTGCACTATAGTATGGAAGCTTATTAGTGCCATAAAAATAAATATACTTTTAGAAAAAACATATTTTTATGTTTAACAAGATACTATACTCCCATACTTCTGAACACCTGTTAAGAGCAAAGACTTTCCTGTATATGAGGGAAAGATAGGACATGCAGAGCAGACTTTCATGATAAACAACAAAAGGGATTGCAATTAATTTAGCAATACTTACCACAGTTTGTCTTAGTTTATTTGATTTATTTAAATATAAATCCAGTGATCATAAAAACCGTTACGTATCATGCTTAATAGGAAGCGGGAAGGAAGGTTTGTTAAATTGTGATGATTTTAATTTTAAAAATTGATATAATGTGAAGTTTTAATGTTTTGAGGGGAAATATAAAACAGGTGGTATTTTTTCTGTGTATGTTGCAGTGCTGTGATACAGTTTTTGTCAATTTAACTTTTTTTAAAATCATACAATATACATAACTATATAGAAATTGATATGGGACAGCAAAGAAAAAAAAAAGCTTTGAAGACTAAATGTCAATAACTAAACTGGTATTTAGATTTAGCACAGTCTGAGGAGACCTGTCCTAAAAGTCAGAGTTTTGTCCATGAGCAGTTGAAAGTTATATAATGTGTGGCTTAATGTGGTAAGGCATAGATCTGTCACCATTAAAAGGCTGTCAGGCCGTTAGATTTATTATAACCGTTAACCCATCTCACCTTATATAGGAAAATTCTGCTGCTGGGGTCTTTCAGGTCCATGTCAAGTTCAAACTCCGCTAAGCCCTCTGAGTTAACTTCGATGTGTTTCAGGTTACTAATGGCTTCAAGGTACTGGCAGGGGGCAGGGGTGAACAGGTGAAGGGAGAGGAGATGAAAGGTGGGGAGAAAAAGATGGATGTTTTAAAACATGATGGTCTACAGGAGAAACAGATGCAAAGAAAAGGACTTAGAGTAGGGACTGTCACTGCTTTTAAAAAGAGGAGCAGACCTGTTTCAAACAAGCTGTGCAATAAATAGTTTGTCTTTGTAAAGGTCTAGAAGTTTTGTTTACTCTTACAACTCAAAGTATTAGGAACCCCCATGTGAATAATCTTTTGGGTCTGAGCGAGAGTTAAAAACTGCTTGAACGCACTTGAAGTTGCTGGATTTAGAATGCAGAGCTTGTTCTCCAATGTTTGTGAACCATCTCATTCTTCTAACGCGATTAGCTTAAGTCAAGATTTCATAAAGGTAACAGTGTGTAACATTGAATTGGGTGTTCCTCCAGCTCCTCATACTCCTCAAACTAAAATCGCATTGCTTGCTATTCTCCATTCCTTTGTTGAGTGATTACTAATATTTTTACCAGTGTAAGCATAATGTAATACCCTTGGCACATACAATACAGTACAATATAATAAAATACAGTAAATATAATGAAACGTCTTCATTCAACAATGTGACCATATGAATTGCCCAGGAATTCCCATGGGCAATGAAATGTGCCCATATGAATTTACTGTAAATTAATTCAGATTAAATGAGTAATGGGTGTGTGTTCTTAAATGCTAAATTATTATCACCCATTATTATATATACTGTACATATTTTCCATATGAGTTTTGTGATGGAGTGCAGAATGCAAAGTTGTAAAGAAACAGGCCTTTGTTAGGAAATTACTGATTAAAAGATGGTGTAACAGTGGTTTGAAGGTAAGATAATGTGTTAGTATTGGGAAAGCATGAGAGATAAAGTTCCTTCTCATAAATACAGTATGTAAGATTGGTCTTCCATTGCTGTTACTTAGAGTACACATCCTGGTTCTCAGTACTTGTATCAAGTGCTAAAAGCATCATATTTCTTTTCAAAGGAAAGGAAATATATTGCCATATTTTGAGGTCAGTTATACTTTGTACTTCACAGAAAAAAAAACAGGTGCTCATGTAAACCCTACATTTGGATTGATTTACATTATATTTAGGTATAAATACAGTATGGGATAACATGTAACACACCTACTGTATACATATACTGTAATAATAGTATGAACTTTTTTCAACTGTTTTGCTTTTTCTTCCAGAGAAAATTAATGAAAATGAAATGTATTCTCCAAGACATCCCCATAATGCCAGACCATCCATCTCAGAATCCAGTACAACCTTCTAAAATGCACTAGTACTCTACTGATCTCACTGACACATAATTCAGGGACACATCTAGAGGTCTGAGATTACAGGAATTGTGTGGCAAAAGGTGTCTCATATGTCACTGTGGCATGATTTTCTGCTTTCATTCATAAATTTCATGTTGCATCTGTGATGATGATTGATTGAATACTTTAAAGCAACAGTACAGTACCTTTACCTAAGGGGTAGGTTTATATAAATCTACTGTAAATATATGGGTATGATAATGAGTATATTATATGTTGTAGATTAATAAATAAAACATTTGTAGTTAACTAGGCTACCACATTATAAAGTATGATATACTTGTTGAAGACAATGAATAATTGCAATTTTTATTCAACCATAATTAAGTATGGTGATGATAATAAAATCCCTATAAGGGATGCATGTGATTGATCTGGATTTTATTCTTTTCATCTGTTACACTGTTCAACAATGGGTCTTATACATTTCAGACTAGCACACTTCTTTTTTTGTTGCTGGTGTTGTCAAAAAATTCCTTGCCTTTGGTTTAGCGCTTTTCACCCTAAAAGACCACAGATTGCAATAAGATGACATGTACTGTAGCAGTCACACTGCTCCAACCATTAAATCAGCAAATTAGGCAGAGAAGTGATCACATCATCAGGTTACTGATCAATGGAGTCTCATTTGTTCTGATATTTACTGTAATACTGTACTTTCACACAGAATGTAGAATTCATTATTTTGTTTAGTTTTATACTTGATAATTTAATTTGCTTGCTTATTTATTTTCTCAGTACTCATATTTAAAAATGTTAATAATCTTTAAAATGTTAAATACAGTAATGTAACTGCTCGCTAGCCTTTTGTGTGTAATTTATATTAACTAAATATGGTCTACTAAATTAAACCCCAAAAGAATTGCAGAAGGTATCTGTTTGGCTTAAGTAGTTGCACCAAGAGGACTTGTTTGTGAAATTGGCAGTGTAGCATCACAGAAATGTCTTGGAGCTGTAACTGAACACTGACCTAACACAGTCTGAACCATAGTTTACGATGTTTGTGTCTGATTTTTGTTTCACTCCAGCATTCTTTAGTCATGAAACTCTGGTTTAGTACTTTTTTACAGATTTACCTCTGTTAAAATAATTTTGTTCATCTGGTATTTCAGGTTGAGCTGGTATTTATACAAACATATACTTTTCTAAAAAACTCAGCCACATCCTAAACACTATCTATTCTAGCATATTATTCTAAAATAGTGTTTTTGTATTGTTTGCATAACTTTATAAACCCACAATTGGGTGACAAAGATATACTATTATTGCTATAAAAATAAAGAATTATTCTAAAAACAATTGATGGCAATCTAAATAGAAATAATGGTTTTAAATATAATGAACAGACATATAGAATTTATGTGTAAAACATGTTCTGCTTTAAAGTCCTACTATTAGGTAGAAATAAGTAGAATTTGTTATTTATAAAGAAGATATGTGGATTAAACATACTGGACAGAGAGATAGGTATCTAGTTATATTGTCATATTTATATACTCATTCATTTTTGTCATTAAATGGATGTTTTCAACTAGTGTTTTGGTGAAAAACACCTATACCTTTGCTTGCTCCTCCTCTCTCTCTTTCTTCATCTCCTGCAGTCTCTTGAGCATTCCTCGGAAGTCAGTGACTCCATGCTCCATACAGATGCGCTCATAGTCTTTCTTGTCAGCATTCAGCAGGATATCCCACACTTTTTCATCAATCACTTTCTCTTCTTTTTTGACTTCATCTTTAACACTAAAATACAGTATACACATATTAAATTAACTCTGATAAAGGGATATGGGGCATTTTATAATAAATATTTTATTTTTGTCTCATGTTTTGTTTCACTTATGTTTTTAGAAATTGCAACACATACAGTAGATCTGGTTTATGCACTACAGGTTCATTGAATTTGACCTCTTTATTTTACCCACTATTGGGTATTCTGCTTTTTCTAATATTTGATTGTCATTTGTGTAATTTTCAAAATGTGAGGTTGTTAGCCTCTCCTTGCAAATGAACTATGAAGTGTAGCTTTCAGCTTTGCTTAGTTGGCTAAAGTTCTAACATTTCAGACAGGGCTCTGTATTTATGAAATGCTCATTAAATCATTTAATCTAAATGCTACTACTGTACTGAAAAAAAAACTTTAACTGAAAAGTCTTCTTTTCCTGTGTATAGAGGAATGCATGTTATGCATGTCGAAATTATCTTTTGTAAATTACCAATGTAGAGTATAGTATGAAGACATGGTTTAAGATCTGACTTCCATAGCACTGCGATAAAGCATCTAGCATAACATACTGTATTTGCATGTTTATGGTAAAATTAGTAATTGTGAATTGTGTTTCTAAAACATGCAGTCACTAGTTTTTGTGATGTCAAATGCTACTACATCTGTTTGAGAAATATAATGATTTTGACACCGTAGGCTTATTGTAAATTAAAAATATAAGGTATCCGTATCCTTACATTCAGAAAAAACATACAAGCAACTACCTTCCTAAAATTCATGACACTGTTTTTGCTTTCTAAAGCTATACAGCATGCTGAGCTGATTCCAAAATCATTAAAAACAATTTAAACAGAACTTATCAGCAAGAAATTGTTTCTGGTGACTGATAAGATTTGCAATGCCATGTAAAGTATGTCTAACAAGACTTAAAACATTTGTATTCTTTATTGACATTTTTGTTATTATTTACTGACATGCTTTTCATTGGATGCTTTTCAAGCTTGTTGAGCATCCAGGTATAAAGATCATGCCAACTTACCGTTTCCTAAGCAGCTTCCTGAACTCTGCTGGGTCCTTTGTCACTGTTGCTGTAAATGGGTAGAATTTCAGGTTGTCAGAAGCATGATCTCAATTTGATAAGCTATTAATTTTTTTTTTATTCTTTGTTTGTCTGTGTTCAAAATAAATAGATTTCAACAACACATTCTTAGTCAAATCACTGCATTGGTGGGTAAGGGGTATCACAGCAGGCTCATGACGTTCTCACAAAATAAATAAACTAAGGAGGGATAGAATTAAAGTGAGCAAGAAAACTATGCGAAAGTAAACATCTAGCAGATTAATGAGAAAAAAAGTATAAACAATTATGAATTTATGAATATCTGCTGACTTATAAGGTTCTCTGATTTGAATTTCACCTCTGATTTTATTTTTAATGATCTCAGGAAGTCAAATTAACAGTTTTTCTTTTATATTTTTAGTACCTATAAAACCTATAGGACTCCAGCCCTTGAGGTTTGAAATCATCCATTAAATCTATTTTCTGTTATTAAATGCATGACACTTCATTTGCAGAAATAGAAGGATTAGTGAACACTGCAGAAGTGGCAAAGAACATACAAAAAGATTTAAGCTAGACTTCAAGCCTGGGACTTGAATGGTTAGATTACATTAATGTTGATTTGAAAATATTAACGTATAATCAGCTAGATTGCTCTTATTTATTTTACAATGAAGTTGTTAAGCCATGTTACAATACTGGCAGATGATGTTTAATGTAGCCAAGAAGAGAGCATTACATGCAGGAAGCAAAATCATAAGATGCAGATACTGTACAAAATACGAAACAGTGAACATGTAGAAGGTACTAATGAGAAAGCCTTTAGTGTTTATGTCGACACACAATTTACATCTTTTACTAGACAATGTAGAAACGCTATAAAAAATGGAAAGAATGTTAGGGTAAATAGTATAATTTAAAACATTGGATGTTATAAAAGCTGTACAATGCCCTAACAGGACCTTATTTAGATTTTTTATATAATGTTGGTCAACACATTGCAAAAACATTATAACTGCTCTGTAACCAGTCTAAGAGCAGAGCAACTAGATACAGTACATTTCTGAAGTCTTATACTGATTGCCTAAGAGAACTAAGAACTTTATAGAAATAAACTCTTGAACAAAGAGAAGTGGATAATGATTCCAGTATTCAAAACCCTGAAAAAAATAACCCAGTTGACATAATCAACAGTGAAACACAAATATGGAAACTGTGTAGAAGTGCATTTCAATATGAGAACAAGAGGGACTTCTTTAAACAAAGGGTTGTGGGAGAATGTAAGAAGGTACCCAGCCATGTTGTTGAAGCCTGGGTTGTTTCCAGAAATGGATGGATGAGACAGCTATTTCAATACAAGGAAGTAAACATTTCAAGTTTTAAAATTTCAAGTTACATTCTTAGGAGATATTACTTTTTGAATAAACACTTTATGTTGTAGTGAAAGGTGGCTCTCTGAGGAGCCACCATTTTGGCTCAGAACCCAGGCCAAAATACTGTGTTTACCTATGAAATGAGAAAAGATGCTGAATAAGGCACAGCTACTTGAGTGAGTAAGAGTGAGTGGAATTCCATGCGAGGGAAGCACATGGCCCTGTGGAATAAACAACTCCTCCTAGCACCCAAGACTCAGGCCAGCTGTGCTAAATTCTGCAGCATTTCTCAAGTGACAGATGGTCTTCTTGTTAAGACCTGTGTTTTGAACCAAGATGGTGGCTTATTCCTGGAGACAACTCTTCCTACAGTACATTGCATACACTTACAGACACAGTTATGGAGACATCTCTAAGTATTAATTCCTTCTCTGTTTTTATATTGCTACCAAGATTGCGACTCACATTCTTTCTGTTCTTGGGGCTTCTTCTTTTTCTTAAATCCAACTGAAAAACGGCAACAGAGACAAGAAATATTAATAATTTCTTTCAAAAAACTAAAATCAGCTTTTCAGTTTGTGAAAATGGTTATTAAATATGCACAATATAATTTATTATCAGTGAAAGATACCATGATTTGATTCTTTATTTGTACTTAGGACAATGTTCATACACACCGACCACATGTTACACCCCATTACACGCTATTAGGCGGGAATACAAATGCAGGGACTCAGTGGCCTTCAAAGGCTGACAATGAAAGCCGAAGTTGGATAAGCTCAGGACTCAGGAGACAGTGTTGAATTATAGCAGACAGGAGTCAGGCTGTGGAAGATGATCACTGCAGAGAGGAGGTGGTCTGGACTTCAGAGTTCTAGGTAATTGATTGAGCCAGCGGCCATGTCAGCCTGTCACTTACATCTGGCCACCCACTGAAACTAAGCAGGTGTGAGCCTGTTTAATACCTTGATGGGAGACCTCCTGGGAAAAACTAAGGTTCCTGCTGGAAGAGGTGTTAGTGGAGCCAGCAGGGGGTGCTCACCTTGCAGTCTATGTGGGTCCTAATGCCCCAGTATAGTGACAGGGGCACTATACTGTAAAAAGGTGCCATCCTTTAGATGAGATGTAGAACTGAGGTCCTGACTCTCTGTTGTCATCCCAGGGTGTTTCTCAAAAAGAGTAGGGGTATAACCCTGGCCTCCTGGCTAAATTTCCCATTGGCCATTACCAATTATGGCCTCCTGCTAATCTTCATCTATGAAGTGGCTTCATCACTCTTTTCTCCACCCCACTGAGGGCTGGTATGTGGTGAGTGTTCTGGCGCACTATGGCTGATGTCGTATCATCCAGGTGGGGCTGCACATTGGTGGTGATGGAGGGGAGTCCCCATTACCTGTAAAGCACTTTGAATGGAGTGTCCAGAAAAGTGCTGTATAAGTTTAAGAGGTATTATTATTGTCAGAGTTCAGATTGTCAGACTGATGCATCTCGCAGATCACTACAGTATTGCAACTTGCATCTCATGAACATAGCAGTGCTGTGAGTATCTCAATATCAGAGCCCCATTCCAGTGGCATAACAGGATTTAAATAGGGAGAATGTGGATGATCAATCGGAGGATTGATTGGATGAAGGGGGCACCAATAAATGGCCTGAGAGTGTTCTGAAGGCCCTGGAACTAATGGTCACTTGTTGGAATTTGACCATTGTGGGTTCCTGGGGCAACTGAAGACTGCAAGCTCCCACCCGCCCAGGTGCTCTCCAGGTGCAGGACAGAGTCTTCTGGGGTGTGGAAAGATATGATAAGATTTACATCACGTTCCTCAAGACCTTACTTGTTCTAATTTTTATTGTTGTACAATACAATGTATTTGTTAATTGTTATAGTAGTCTTTAACAATAATTGATAATGTCAATATTTTGCTGATTTAAAGGTCAAAGGAAGCAAAGTTTTTGTTTTAATGAAAGAGTTGTAGACTCAGTTCAGTGGTTTATTCTTTGTGAATATACAGTGTGGCAGTAACTTACTTACCTTCAATAACAATGAGTGTGGCAGTGGAGACAGCCTCTCCATAATCATTGGTAGCATAGCATTTGTAGGTGTCTGCCTCATCCCCAGTGATCTGGACTACCTGTGAAAGCATCGACGAGTTTGTATATGAAACACGTGACAGTTTAAGTGCGAATTACCCTCTGGATACACCTTTATTACTCCTGTTATTAATATGCAGAATGTAAATTATTGTTTTTCTGTTTTCAACACTCAGCTTTTACCCAAAGTATTCCAGAAGATTTATGTCACCTGTAACACATATTCATTGGAGAATCTGTCATATGTCATTTTGAATTTATTCGGGTCATCCATGTTGCCCTTAGCCCTTTTCCAGGTAACCACTGGTTTGGGCTCCCCCTTCACAACTGCCTTGAATGTAGCCGTTTTACCTGTTGAAAGAGACATACTGTATATAATGGATTGATGGTATAGGAACATTTAGGCAAGGCAATAAGTGTTCATATCTGACAAGGTCAACATTTTGGACAAGACATAGGTCTAACCTCATACTGATTAATCATTACAACATGGTGTTTGATTATTGATCTATTCATTTTTTAACTGATTCTTCCAGTTCACGGTCTCAGGAGAGCCTATCCCAGCAAGCAATGGGCACAAGGCAAGGTGCAACCTACTGTACACAGGACACCAGTCTATCCCAGGACAGACACAAACACAAACACAGACATGCACACACTCATGACCAAGGCTAAGCTTTCCAGAAGACAGTTTATCTACCAGTGTGTCTTTAGATTGTGGTAGGAACATGGAATAAACATACAGTACATGCACATAGCACACCAGGTCTGGAACTGAACCCAGGGCCCCAGTGAAGCAAGGCAGCAATACTAGCCACTGTTCCATTATTCTGCCCGGTGTTTGATTATGCAAATCATAATTAAGGATGCATGAACTATGGCACCCAGACCTGTTCTGTAAATGTCTGAAAGCATTTAGAGTACATCTAAGTAGTGTGTTTTCCGCAGTCAGTATGTTGCCCTGAATATTAGTCTGTGTTGCTCGGCCAAACACAAACCCCTCCTTCTGCTTATGAAATAGGCTTACATTCTTAAGATGTGTTCATATTTCTGAACTGCATCTGGTTTAGATATGTAGGGTGTAATGAACATTACAGTATGTTTTTTTTCTCACTCCTCTGCTGAAGTTATTAGCCTTTGATTAGATGCTTAAACTGTTTTTTTATGCTACCACTATCAAGACCGTTGAATTTGATCCTTCAGAAAATCTGAAATTTTGAATTTACAAAATTAAGTTTTGTTAAGGGTTCAATTAAGTGAAGAGCACAGCTGCAAGAAAATCCTGTGGGTGAGTTTCCTCTTTGAACCAGGAATTGGGAATCCTGGCAATAGGGAACTGAATAATATTTAATTTTTTCCCCAAATTTACCTCAGCATCTAGGGCTCAGTGATCAATGAAAAATCATATGATTGTCCAGGATTTACAAGGGAAATAGAAAGTCAGTGATATTCTTTATATACCTATAAAGGATAGAAAGCCCCACGGCATTAGTTTACAACCTGGTTAAAAACATGCTTCACAGATCTCCAGACTGTACTTAGTTTCCAAACTAAAGTCGTGCCTGTTCAACAAAACACCAATGCATCTGTAACAAAAAAAAAACACTTTTTTCCTGACAATAGGTTTGTGAATATGATACAGGTGAAAGCAATGAGTTTCTTTTTGGGATGCTTTGTATTACCTTTACTGTACTGTCTGTACTTACTGTGGCAGATTGTTCTATGGAAACACTGTAATGACACTGATTCTGCCACCAGAGGTCACAACAATATGTTTTTAAACACGTGTGTAAAATGCTTTTGTCTGTGTGAACAGTTGCACCTGGATTATTTTTCATTGATAGGTGTGCATTCTCACATGGTTAATGGGTAATTAAGTAATTTTCTAGGTATAAGTGTATCTCAGGGGGGTGCAAGTAAGCAGTATGGACCAGTGCTAGTTATGCACTTAGGTGAAGTGGTCCTGATTTACTAGTTTGTGTAAGTTATAGTTTTTACTAATATTTTTTTTGCTTTGTTAATAGCATTAAAAAATAAAACCAGTAAATTTCCTAGAAAGATTCCAGTCATGTTCACAGGAGTCTCTGTGTGAAAGTCCCCTGAGCCATGCACCTAAAAGTAAGGATGTATTATACTAGATTTTTTAAATATTATTTAAGATCCATCTTCTCTCTGTACAGTCTCATGCAATTATATTTAACAATTCTACTAATACCGTGAATAAATCCTTCTGATAACGAGCTGCAACATCTTCAAAATGCAAACTACAGTACTTATGCAGTTTGCAGTTTTCTGTTGTATTTATTTCAGAGCAAACTTGTCTCTGCACATTGCTTTAATTTTTCTCTGTTGTATGTCTGAAATTTGTTGTCACAAGGATTGAGTTACTTCTGTACTGTACATAGCATAATCTATTACAATGTATTGTACTGAATCCTGACACAATGTGGTGAATCATAGTACCCCTACAGAGCATACAGTATAAAGTAAATTACAAATCATTAAGAGGTAAGATCTAACAATAAATGCTTGCTTTTGAGTATGTTATCGATGTATAAGACTCATTTTGCAATAGAAACATCTAGATTTATAACTATAACTTCAACATCACTTCCAATTAAAAAAAAACACGAATACCAATGATCTGGAAGATTTATTTTACAATATCTCAGGAGAGTGCAGAAAAAGGCCCTGGGAAAGATTACTTGTAATTGTAGATAATCTGAATCAATCAAAAACAATATTGTACATACTGTATCTAACAACAATCATATGCATGCAGTACACTGGATGTCAATTATTTGCTAGGTCCTCTTGTTTCAAACCCAGCCCAAATCCCAGGTTAATCAGACTGATGAGTTCTCACCTTCCTGAATGGTTAATGCGATGGGTTTGCGCTCGAAGTCCGGAGTGCTGCATCCATTTGGGATGTCTTCGGTGTACTGTGTTATCATTACCCCTGGAATCTTTGATTTTTTTCTGATACCAGCTGATAGAGTAATACCAAAAAAGAAAGTGTTAGAGTCACCCTATTACCTTTCTAAAGCAGTTATGTAGACCCACACCCTTCTGCCAGTCAGTTTTCTTTTCTTACTCCTTACTCAAACACAGCCAAAGGAGATGCTTTCAGCTGTGCATCAGGTAAACTTAAATTATGTCTGTGCTCAATGCTAGCTTTATGTAAGTCAGCTGTTGCTGCTGTAGGGGATTTAGTACAGGACCTGATACGTTTTTGTGGGGAATTGGATGGTTGGATTATTACCAGTATAAAAGAAATTATTTTTCCTGTTTCAGGAAATTGTCAATGATTTTTAATTATATACCCCCCAATTTGAAATGACCAATCATGTCTTTACATCTTGGCTCACAGCTACAATCGCTGTGCCCACATGGGGAGAATGGAGTGCAGGATTCTGTTCTACCCACACATCAAGCCATTCTTTACAGGCTCTGCAGAGACATACAGTACAGAAATTCAGTGCTGATTGGAGAAGAGCTGCATCCTCCACTGACATCACTGCCAGCTTGCAGTTAGCAGGAAGAGTTTTGCTCTTTTGCTGATACTCAAGAGAGCTGGAACTAATTTGGCCGATTAATTTCAATCCTGCCTCTTGCAGCACTGAGCCAATTGCACACTATGGAGCCAGGTGCAAACTTCAATATCTAGAAGTACCAGTTAAGACACTTAGTGTCTCTATATTATTTTTACAATGAAACAAACACAAAAATGTCAGTACAGAATGCTGTTTGACCAGTCCCGTTCATAAACCTGTGTATTTGACTTCATACCTCTTTTCTTGACAGGGGCATCACTTCCAGTTCTATATGACTGGGCATGATCTGGAGTTGTAGTGGATAAAAGCATGACAAGAACATGGAAGGAAGCAGGATAGGAAAATGTTAATCATAGCAAAAGCAGCAAAGAGCACAGTGGAAGGATGATGAAGGATAGTGTATTGTTACATACAGTATGGCATGTGAACGGGATATACAAATAAAATGAGAAAAACTGTTAAAAAATATATGGACAGCAAATTAAAAATCTAGAGTTTAAAGTTGAACAAAAGTGACAAATTGATTTAATATAATGTTAGTACAGTATATTCACTAATGAAGCCTTAGTGGCACAAAGGGACTCAATACACGTAGTGTATTTAAAATCCTCAAAGGCATTAACACTGTAAATTCAGCTGAGTGGGTTACTTCAGAAGGAACAGTGAAATATGAACAGTGGGCAAAAGTGGAAAGTGCTTTTGAAACCAAGAACACGAGATATGTTTTCACCTAAAGGGTTGAGTCTGGAGTAAGCTATCCAGCCATGTGGTTGAAGAAGATACTCAGGTTTCTTTAACCAAACAATTGGATGAGATGGACCAATTAACTACAAACTACTAAATCCACTATCAAAAGGCTACATGAACTGAAAAGCCTCTTCTCATTTGTAACCTTTCTTTTGAACTCAGTGAAAATGCTGTACTACTATTAAATCAACTTTAAAAAAAATTCATTCAATATCAATATCTTAAATATCCCAATATCCCACCAGTAAAAGTGAAGACATTTTGCTTCAGTCTGTTTAAACACCTGGATTTTTTCCTACTAGAGATGATACATTTTTAATTAAATCTATGACTGAATTTTCCAAGTTAGCACACAATGCCAAAACTGTGAAACAAAGGCTGAAGCTAGAGAGCAGCAAATATGCAATGACTCTTTTTTTCACTTTGTTTTTGCATGTACAATTACAACTAAATTGATATAAAACACACAAATCAACAGAAACTGTGTTGTGTTGATTTGCTACAGTACAGTAAGTGTAAGACATTGTTCTTCTGTGACACAGGAAGTAAGATGTTTTCTTTGTTCTTGCTGTAGCTCTGGAAGAGAGGTGGAAGAGAGAGAAACTTCTTACCCTGCCCTGAGGCTGGTTCATTTGTTATTTTTGATGTCTTCATTTCCAAAACCCAAAATGCTCAGGGTGAGTAATTCTCAGGAGCTGCGAGGTGGAAAGAAAGAAACACTGGGAAGTGTGCAGCTCATCGGTTTGTTTCAGATAAGTTTACCACCAAGTCAGTTTCATATTTGTACAGAGGTGTATAAATAGGGCTGCAGGCGGCTGAAAGGACAATGACCATCAAAGAAATGTTGGAAATTGAATTTCAGCTGTACAACCTTGTAGATTAAACAAAATAGGGAATTTTGTTTTCACTTTCAGGACTTCAAAGGCAGGAACAACCACTGTGTGTAAATGAGCACTAGACAGTGACACAGAAACATGGGTCAAAACACTAATAACAATGGAAGGAAAGGAGGCTGATTTTTCAAAAATGCTAATTGAAAACCCTTCTTTATGTGTTCACTTCCTCTATATGTTGTAGCATGGAAAAGGTACTGTAGAAAGAACTTACACTTTCTTGCTTTAGACAGGTTTTAAGCGACATGATGAAACATGATGTTTTATTTGATAATAAAACAAACAAATTACAAATAATTGCACTGAAATAAATTGTAAGTGAGCAGAAAATCATGATCCAGTAAACTTGTTTTCGTGGAAACAAGGGCAACTACCTTAATGAAGAAAAGAAAAGAAAAGGCACTATAAGAAAAGAACGTTAATTCATAGACATTAAGCCACAGATCATTTACATTTAAATAATATCTAAGATGATAGGTTGGACCCATTGCTACAGCCAACCTGTGATGATACAGCAAGATAATAAATTACTTTCCTGACTACATACTGTATAGAACAGCCGATGTACAATACACTTTATTAGATCAAATGTTTTACTGTTAAAGGTCTGTAGGTGTCACTAAAGGCATGCTGTTTGCACTGTTATTTTGAAAGACTAAATTTATCCAGAATAAATTGCATGGTGAGAGACTGTGGTAAAAGTGTGGAAAAAATAATTTTCCAATGAGAACAACATTTTACAATCCATACTTTTCATTCACTAACCATTTCAGGAACCTTTTGTGCAATGCAAACACAGAAGATAATGGCAGACTTATTTTCAAGTTTTGGCATTGCACCAACATGCTGTTCTTCTCTCCAAACTTGTCATTTTTTACATCCTTTGAAATGAATCAGATAAAAATTATAAAATCCATTTAAACAACAAGATATTATTTAACACAAAAAAAAAACTATGTACCTGTGTCTAAGCACATCACACAACAGAAGCATTTAACCTACTACAGAAAAGAAAAATAAAGTCATATATCTGAAAAATAATGTCAGATGTTTGGGGACTAGGAAGACAAGAAAAAAAATAAGATGCTTGGTGAAAAACATCTGCCCCATCCACATAAATCTCAAGGACTAACCCTGAAATGGAAGGAAAGTTGAAGTAAACATACTAATTGTAAATGTAAAAACCTAAATGTACGGTACGTGTCACATAAGGCCTTTTTTCTATCAGTTCATCAGAAATAATGACCTAGACGAGCACTTCTAGTTCTTCACACCACTCTTGATCGGGTGGGGCACCACTGTATGGCTAAGTTATAAAATACCAACAGGGGTGCTGAAACTAAAAAACAATTTGTCTTCCAAGGCCTTGCACAGTCAACAGCAAATGTCATTAAGCTGTCGGCCTTGCCACCAAGCTACGTATTGAGGTAATAAGTCTGCTGAAGGAATTCAATGTTGACATGTTTTGAGTAAACCCTGGACTTGCTTTGGTCTCTACTAAATTGCAAAGAGGGATTTAACTTACTGTAGGACCTAGAGCTAGAGCTGCACAACAAACAAACTGTATATAGATGGCAAAAACAATTTCAGAAAGCAATCCTTTTCAAGAAAGTGGTGAAGGGATTACACATCACTAGACTCCTATAACAACATGTTTCTATGTTCCCCCCTCTTAGCTGATGTGATGAAAAGAATGTGCTGAAACTTCAACATGCTGTCCATTTTCAATCTTTTTCAATCATCTCAACAGTTCTCCATTTCCAATCTTCATTTTGATGTCACTGCTGGTTAAAAGTATTTTGTTTCCAAATAGTTTGTAAACATGAATTTGACAGTAAGGGGTTGAAATACTCTTATAGAATGATAAAACTGCTTTTTATTAGAAACCAGTATTGCTCTGCAATACAGTACGTATTAACTGAGGACCTACAACTTCAGCTGCAGAACACACAGATATTGATGGCAAAGACAATAGCAAATGTCATTCCTTTTTAAGAAAGAGGTGAAGAGATTTTTCTTCCCTTATATACTCGTAAAAATAAATCCAGAAATATATCATTGTCAGTTTTATGTCCCTAGACCTGATCTTAAAAAGATCTAACTTTAACACATTGCTGTTATTGATTGCAGTCGCTTTGTGTAAGAGTGAAATGATTTAGTGATTCCCCCAAAGAACTATATGTATAGCTGCATATTCATTTAGTTGTTTTTTTTATTCTGATGTTTGCGGTTTAAAACTATAAACAAAGAGAACTGGTTACCTTAGCCACGAGCAAAATACATTTTCATTGTACCTTTAAGGAAATAGTAACCTACTAAATTTGATGACTTCTTTTCAACAACATTGAATAAAGCCTTTTCTGGTCCCTTGTGAGCTATTTATCCCAATCATTAAAGAAAAGGCTTGTTTTAGTTTTCTTTCTGTTGTATTCGCTGCTGAGCTCTCAAATGCAGCATTATCAATAGTCTTTACTAAATCAAGAAACTATCTCTTCTCCTCCTACTATTACCATTTCTTCCTATATGTGTTTGACCAGAAAAGATCTCTGACTCATTTAGTAATAAAAATATATTAGGGGTGTGGAATAATGTTATGTTCTGGAGGGGTAATTTAAAACTGTAAGTAAACACTTATATGATATTCTGTGGGATCATGAGATATTTAGCAAGTCTGTTGCCAGTGTCAGAAAATGTACCCTGGGCTTTCTATGCCTGTAATAGGTCACATACCTCATAAATTAAAACACACTATAACAAACAGGAGTCAGAACTCAAGGGACAGCTGGTACTGTGGGATAAGCAGACCTTTGATAAGGGAACAGGAAGAATCCTGACTTCTTCCTTTTGCACACCTTTGCAGCACAATAATGGCACACGTTCTACAGCATGCCCTTGGCGGATCTCTAGCGGAAACAAATACTTAAAATCATTACTCAACATTTGCAAATTCTGAGCAAAATCTAAAAGATTTGATTTATAGGGGAAAAAAATGTATTCTAATGTGAACTGAGTAATTTAAATTGTAGTCAGATAGAGTACTGTATGTGAACATTATTACATTTTATGATGTGGATTTTTTATGAGACCTATGTTAATATTAAAAGATGTTTGCTTAAAAATAATGCTACATTTTCTGTGATTTATATTTAAACCTCTGGAAATGTTTATTATAAGCACAATTTGAAAGGTATTTGACTATATATTGCAATTTTGAATCATATAGTGTCTGAGTGGCTACCAGTGAAAAATTATGACAAAGCTGAAGTAGGCTTTAGAAGCTCAGTGTCTATTCAGTTATGGGACCAATATGTAGATAAGACATCTGTTTGCTGGAGTCTTGAAAGTTTGTGTAGAAAACAGCTTTAAATTATACAGTTATTATTTTGTAAATTTGTTTATAATAGAAAGTACATGCCCTATTGTCAAGACTAAAAACTCAGAGAGGAGGCAACATATTTGCATATACTGTACTTTAAGAAGTGGAAAGAATAGTAATGTTAGAGGCTTGGTCATCTTTATATAAGACAACCATTGCAGAGTGACCAATGTGTATTAGCAAAAAAACAGAATAATTAAAAATTATTCAAATACATCCAACAGTATCTGTGTACAGTGAAAATTTCCATTACTTAGTTTTCAAATAAGAGAATCATTCAATTATTTTTTTTCAGAATGAGTCATGTTTCACATTACCATTGTGGTAGTGGTACATATTTCCTAGACAGTATTATGTATATGTGTATATGGTGTGAACAGTAATATGTATTTGATATAAGAACCCTTCAAAACCTGCTGGAGTAATTACTTAATTATTGTTATAAATTTTCATTTTAATGCGAATTAACAATACTGTGTGAGTTTAGAAATCTCATTATAAAAGCACATCATCACTCCGCCCTAACTTGTCATACGATATTCATAAGTCATTTTGGATCTTTCAGTAAGATTTCAAATGTCTGTGTACTAAAATCACAGAGCACTTATTTTCGGAAGACACTGCTAATTTATCTGAATACAAAGCCAGTTTAACAGAACTCTACATCCATTCAGACATACTGTAGGAATGTCAATTTTTAGTCACTTAATAAAACTTTTCAGCATTTTCATTTGGCATTATACTGTATATCTCACAATTCTAACTATATTAACATATAATAAATCCTTTCTTGACAAACAGTATAACATACTGTATGTGTTTAGAAATAGAAGAAACAGTCAAGCCATGTAGAGAGGAAAGTTTCTTGTCCCAAATGAGTTGCCTATCAACATTTTTAACAACTCTCTCTTCCGTGTAGGGTACTGTGTCAGTGCATGAGCTGGAAAGGAAGAAGTAGAAGTTATTTTAACTCTAAGAAGTAAATATAAAGAAGAAAAATATGTTGCTTGGCCTGTGGAGCCTCTTCAGGTTTTTGATACCTTTCCTCACAGCCCTGAAGAAGGTTTCATGGTTGAATCATGGTCCATCCATCCATCTGTTTTCTAACCTCTTTACTCTTTATCCAGTACAGGGTTGTGGTGGAGTAAGAGCCTATCTCAGCAAATTACAAGCCAAAGGCAGGATACTCCATTGCAGGGTAGACACAGACACATCACTCAGTAGATTAACCTACCACTGGTAGTACCAGTCTGCCTTTGACTTTGGGAGGAAACATGGAAAGATACCTGAGGAGAATATGCAAACTCCACATAGATCACACCAGAATTGAACCCGGGGCCCTAGTGCTGCAAGGCAACAATCCTAACCTATGCACCACTGTGCCACCCCATGAAACATCATCTTTTTTATATATTTTTTTATTTTTCAGTGTAGAACTTCCCTCAGCTTATTTGTAATTCACTCTGATGTCTTCTGTGTATCAAACCTCTCAGCCCTGTCTGTCCTAGAATTAAATAAACACACAACCCTTGATTGCAATCTGTCTCATTTAGAAGTAAGTCTGTGCCTCAAATTCACCTTAATTGTGTCTGACAAGTTATGCAGAGATTTATTTTGGAACATGGTCTGCCACAATACAGTACATCATTGATATTTTCCAAAACGCAAAACTATTTATACAGGATGACTTTTCTGTAAGTCTATTTGACACTACTTTACTGCAAAGGAGGTAAGGTTTTTCTAATGGGTAAGGAGCACTTGAAAAGGAAAAATGACAATACATGGCAGCTGTCATGGGTGCAAACTCACTGCAGTAAAGTCAGTATACTGCACAAGTTTAAAGGTGTTACAGTGAAACAAAGGGGGTGGAATGAGAATGTCCATCAATGTAAAATAATTATTCCTTTGAGTAAGGAAACAGAAGCACAATTTAATTAAGAGACAAATTTTGTTGAAGGTCTGTAACTGTGATGTATTAAAACGAACACAGCTAAATATGGGATAAAACCATTATTTCTTCAGTTCAGTTTTTCAGCAAGCTCATACAGTATATTACATGTACTGCAGTAAGGGAGAATTTTATTCCTACAGTATACAGTATACGTAACCTGCAGGTAGCATTTACAGTAAGTAATACCTGTTTGCAAAACTGTTTGGTGTTTTCATTCATTCTTACAGGTAAAAAGTATTTAGTTGATATGCATCAATTAAAAAATGCTCTTGCCTGCAATTAACTTTTCACTCAAACATGCTATCATTAGGGCTAGGTGCTGTTATATTTCTTTTTTCAGTGTTTTATTTGTGTTATCTTTAATATTGTGGAAAACAAAATATCATGCTCATACCACTATTCCTTGCAGTGGTAAAAAACACAGCCCTCCTGCATGTATTACCATTGCATGTTCTAGATGATCATGTTCACTTCGTTGCATGTACTGTACTGTACCATCAGCCGCTGGATTCCTTCAACCTATTTGAATTTCCCACTTAGCCAAAACTGTAGTAAGTATACCTATTATACAAGACACTCACACTCACAGGCCACTCATGGCTGTGTTACAGTATAGCACTTTCAGCTTTGTGTCCTCATTCACTGCAGGCTGCTAAAAGCAATAAGATTGTTTTGAAGCCAAAAGAACACTTGTGACTGTAACCAGGAACCACATGTACGTACAATATCTTACTAAATGTACTCTAAGATATAGCTATCACATAACAGTCCACAAATCTTTAATTCATTTAGAATGACGTAGTCATTAGCAATTCATTCATTGGTTATCTCTTGAAGTCAAGGATGATTTTCTTCCACCTACAGTACTTGAAGGTTACTGATAAGACCAATGTGGGGTATTCAAAATCACTATCTCAGGAGATATCTGGTCATACTGTATATATGCAATCTGGTCATTGTGAGCCCACTTTGATCCTCTCCCTTTGTTTTTAAATTTTAACATCTCTGGGTTACAACATGTTGAGCTTATTCCCAAATATTCTTCCTCTATTAGTCTTGTTAAGGGGCATAATATCCCAGGTCTTCATAGTGATATTTCATTTTTTATTATTTTATGCTAAATCTTGGCAGTATTCCTTCTGCCCTCCTCTCAGGTGATTGCCTTGGTTAAGATGGGAGAACAGAATATTTTCAGGAGCCTGGATTCAGATTATATTGACATCGAGATTATATTGACCAACCCAGTACTGGGTGATCACAGCTTCAATCTCGATTATATCTACATATCTACTATCAGTTGCTCTGCTGTTCAACTGGTTGCCAAAGCTTTGTTTACTCAGTATGGTGCATATAGGAATCCTAATAGATTCATGGTAACTGAAGTATCTTTGGGACTGAAGGCATCACTTTGTTTATACTGGACCTGCATTATTATACTTTTTGCCCAGGTCTTACTGCATAGATGAAGGCTGGACTTTGGAAACCTAATATTAGTAACATTTACTGAATAACAGCACAAATAACAACAGCAATAACAATTAACCATTGTGTATTGTATCACAAAACTAACTGTTAAATAAGGAACAAGTGATAGGTTTATTCCATGCTGAAAAGAGGAGAAAGAAAACACAATATTTCGGCTGTGGAGCCTTCTTCAGGTGTTTTCTTTCTTCCCTTTTCAGCATGGAATAAACCTATTACTTGATCCTTTGCAGGCTATGCATGTTGATGCAGCAACCCACCTGAACTAACTGTTAAAATATATAAATTAATACTTTCCATTCAAAGCTGAAAGTTCAATTCATTTTTTTTATCGAGTATAGTTCTTTATACATTGAATTGCCACACAGATCATTAACCAATAGATGTACATCTAGAGTTTAAAACTAGAAACCAGTAGGCGCAGAGGAGAGAAAAACTAAAAAAACAAAAGAGAATAATAAATCTATAAGATGCAATGTCCAATGGGTTTTTCTGTTGGTTTGGATGACAATCAAGAAATCCAGTGGTTAGTTTATCAAGTGAAAGATGAGCTTCTTCAGACTCTTATAAAGGGTTATAAAATTGTAGTAGTTGTGGCCCATGTCTAGTCAAACCCAGTTTGTTTAGTCTACCATCTAAATTGTGTAAAAATTTATTCCAAGAACACATTATAACACCTTTATTATCCTAAGCATGTGCATTTTTATAAAATGATTTAAAACTTGAGTCCATCCATCCATTTTCTTAACTGCTTCATCTTATTCAGGGTTGTCAGGGAGATGAAGCCAGTCCTGACAAGCAACAGGCACAAGGCAGAGTACACCAATCCATTGCAAGGCAGACACACAGACACACTCACACCAGGGCAATTTTCCTAGAAGTCAATTAATCTGGCAGTAGCCCATGTGAAGAACACGTGGAGAACATACAAACTGCATGCAGATAGCAACCCAGCTCCAGAACTGGACCCAACACCCCAGGTCTGCAAGACAGCAATGATAACCACTCTGCCACTGTGACAGTAACATGAATCATTTATGATTAAAAGATACAGAAAAATACACTTAACACCCCAGTCCTGGCACTCTGCAGACTGCTAATCCACTTCTTGATTTAGTTCCAAAAACTCACAATGTCCCTTCCACCTTTAGTATCCCAGCATTCAGCTCCCAAATTATTCTAACCCCTCTCATGTGACAGTCAGACCATGCATGTGGGTCACATGTTGATGTGCTTTTTAATGAACATAGACATCATAATGGTTTTAAAGGAGTACAGGGAGTTAAGAGTGTGAGCTGTGAAAAAGTATCACAAACCAGGAGCTAACAGATCTCTCCAAGGTTTTTCTTTTATTTTGGCTGCACAGCACCAATTATAATACTTCAGGTTATGCAAAATAACTTTAATTTTCAAATTAAAAAAAAGAAAATCTAGAAATTGTATATGTGGGAAATTCCTGTAATTAATAAATACATTAGGTATGATGAATGTTCTGTGGTTTCTCCTATTTTGCCCCCAAGTGAATTGCAATTTTTCATGTATTTGCTACTTGGTATGTAGTCCTATTTACTGTATATGTATAGTTGAATATAATACAGTAATTAATTGTTACAAATACATTTCACAAAAGAAATTCAATATAATGCATTTTTAGAGAACAGTACTATTTTATCTTAAGAGCAGGAATGGGAATTAATAATCCTACCTACATATAAGTATAAGATACTTCAAAGTGTATAACATTTTATTATAAAGCAAGATACATTGTAAATGCACAATCCACACCACATCACACCATAGGTTAAATTCTTCAAATGTCAAATAGCAATATAAAGTTACTTGGGGATTTTTTTAGTTTTGTGAAAGAATTTTCTGTTATAGAAGATAAAATCTTCTATGCTAATGATTCATTTGATCTGATGGATGTACTGACAATTTAAGTTAACTGATGTGGCCCTTGATAGGCATTTAGTGTAAAGCACAGCTGAAGACAGGCTAGAATGCAGGCAATGGAAACCTTTCCCTATAGAGTAACACAGCATTTTGCAGAGGCAAACCTGGTGATTCCTCAAACCAGCTCAGATATTTTCTAAATAAGGCAAAAAAGGCACTGTAAGTTAAAGTCACAAGCCCCTGATTCCAATAGAGCAAATGCCGAATTAGCTACAGTATCAATTGCTGGGAGATAGGTAATTCATAGTTTATGTATCATCTTTAACAAACCACACCTTTCTACTTAAAGTTTAAAACACAAATTTCTACTTAAAAGAAAATCTAGCACTAGGACAACAAACAAGAGACATGCTCATAATTTCTCTGTATACTGTACAGTATGTGTATATTATAATATGAGTGCCAGTATTACCAGTCAGTATTCAATTCAGCTCACAAGGATCTGATTGAAAAAATATGAATGCAGTATACTCATTTCCTTTCTGTTTACCATGACAAAATAAATAGGATTCTTGTCTTTAGACTGAGATTTTTTTGTAGTGATTACTGACCATGAAATAATTCTGTGGTAAATTGTTGAGAAATGTGCTACATCAAATAAAAACTGAATAGTTTTGTACCCACAGTAGACACCCAAGGTAACTGACATGCAAGGCAAATAAACATTTTTGACTGATGTTATTAATTTACAAATGTGAAAAGTAATTATAATACATAACATATATATTAGACTGAACCTCAATTATGGATGGGGGTATTGCTAATAATTTACATGAAATGATGCTACAGTATGAGGTTCAGGATTGAGGGGTTTCTTATGATTTACATGAACCTCTTCTGTTGATTGAAAATATAATTACTTTGAACTAAAAGTACATATTAATGAAATGTTAAGACATATAGCAATTAAGCCTACAAGGTTACGTCAGATTAATTTTTATTTTTTAATATATAAATCTTACAGTATGTGTGGAAACTAGAATTTTAAAATGGTCTTCCAATTACCACCGTTGTTCAGAAAGAAAAGGCTATTAGTTTTAAACCTATTTATTTTATTTTAAGCAGGAATATTGAAGGTGCTCTGAGTGCACTTTACTTTTAGTGTAAAGCATTACTCCATTGCTAAAGACATATATTATTACTGAGGAGTTCTTTAATGACAAATAATGCCAAACATATCACAAAACATTATGAAGAAAAGAAGACATACAGTAAATTTTAAATATGAAACAAGACAGATTTATTAAGGTTCTCAAAGAGGTATATCATAGTCATAATGTATCATCATGACAAATGATAAATGTAATGGATTTGTTCCTGCCCACACTTTGCTTCAAATTAATTCAGTTTTGAAGTGCATTTTCCTTGTTGAGCAAAATCCTGCATAAGCATGTTTCATAAATATTTGTCTTCATTTTGAGATGTGTAAATGCATTTCTTATTCTCTTTTACATGCCATTGCTGTTTGTGAAATGCTTGTGACAGGTTCTGCCCACACATATAGCTTGTAAAAAGACTTGTTTTGCTTGGCACCAGCACTAGCTAACTCCACATTAAAGCCGTAAGAAGTTAAATCGGGACTATTTTTTACTGACTGGAAGCCATTTTTATCACCCAGGCAGCTGTTAATTGCAGCCACACACAACCCCAGCTGTTGTCGCCTTTATTTGTTGTATCGACACATATTAATGGCAAAGTTATGGATTGATGTTTTAGACAGAAGTGTTGGCATGGCATCTGAACCAAATGAATGCACCTGGAATTCTGAACACTACTCACTGGTCTTCAATAAATTTAGAAAGCACTATATTGACTAAATCAGATATTTTAAAAAAAACCTGTGTACAACATTAAATGAATTTGTAATTAATTTTCAAGCATTGTTTACTAATTAAATTCAGCAATACTTCTGTGTCAGGGCATCAATCAATTGATCCTATATCTACCTATATACTATAGGTAGCATGCAAATCAAAATCTAAAAAGGCAGCCTTAATCTTTCACGAATCCAAGGTTTTTCAAAAGGTTTCAATCTATGAAAAAAGATTGACCAGTCAGTATACAAAATAAAATCTAATAGAATGTCAATACTGTAGTATTATTAGTATTATAAGTGGAAAAAATCAAGCCCCTAGGTAATACCAATTTCCATTAAAGTGTTTAGCAAAGCATGAAAATAAACTTTTTCATTGGAAAATTGCTTTCTGCATTTAAATCCATATTGTTTTATGGCTTTTCAGGATCTGCTTGGCCTGCATCTAAGGTATGTGGTTGCAAAGAGATCTTAATGATTCTGAGGTCTACTTAGGAATACTACAAAATTCATTTCTATAGGTATATGCATGTATAGTAGTGTTTGCTTGCACAACAACAAAGATTAATTCTGAGATGGTACAAAATACCATAGGATGTCTTTATTAATAAGGACTTTTTAGGAAAGGCATCTGCTTTTACACTTAGGTAAACTAGGCAACTGCTTAGGACCCCAGGGCTGTCAGGGGGCTCCCTTAATGTGCAATACATCATTAATCGGCATTCACATGTGAGCAAAAAATTCCCTCCAGTGGCTCTTTGCTGTTACTGCCGTTCTAATCTAGGCTGTTAAATACTGTTAGTTGTATAATGTAGTGTATAATCGTTAGTTGTGAATATAAGTGTAGTAGTTTATATTGTAGTAGTTCAGGTGGGTAGCTGTGTCAGCATACTTAGGCTGCAAAGGAACAAGTAATAGGTTTATTCCATGCTGAAAAGAGAAGAAAACACAACGTTTTGGCTGTGGAGCCTTCTTCAGGTGTTTATGTTACTGTCAATGTACTGTAGTAAATGAGTCTCATCTTAACTGTAAGATGACAATATGGTTTCAGCTGCTAATACACTTAATGCTGCTACATCGACTGTTATAATGCTGAACGTTTAATTTGGGAAAGTAGTAAATGTTGTGATGATCAATTTTATTAATCGTCATTATATCTAACAAGTAATGAAACATTACAAGTGACCTTTTACTTGCATTGCAAATTATGTACAGTACATGTTGTTTAAAGATTTAAAATTGAAATCCTGTACAGTAGTTGCAACTGGTAATTGACATTGTCCTCCTAAAGGATAATATACAATTTCTATATCTTGTTTGTTAGTTATTTATCATGTGTTCTTCAAAGCTAGTTAATTAATACAAGTTTTCTTGTATTAAAGTAAAATAAGGTTGTGTCGGGAGCTAAGAATAGTAGTGTACTGTATGTGCAAATCGTGTTCTGGAGTGGCCCCTTTCCAAGATCTTGTCTAGGGCCGCCAAAAGACTAGGGCTCGCCCTCACTATATCAAAGATTTAAACACCACAATTTTGTTAAGCAAAATCTTCTTAACTTGTTTGACAGTGCATACCAGTAATTACGTTGTGTTTTATAAGCTGCATGTAAAACAACTCACAGACATTGGGCACTTTAATAGGGTGATTCGTTCTGATGAAAGGAATGCAGTTTGATTGGGTGGAAATCTGAAATTGCTATTGTTTTATTTATCCCCTTGCATTTCATAATCTTGCTTACCTGCAGTTCCCTCTTAATCCCGTTAAGTGAAGCAATTTCTCACTTTTCTACTTGATCTGCTGAGTAGTGGGGCACAGAAGCTGATGTATTGTACAGTACAGTATGTTATCAAAATGGGTACTACACTTCAGTGGTGAATAAAGAGAGTACCCTCTTTTATGTAAAATGTTTTTCCAAAATGACCATTCATGGTCCGCAATACCAATGTTCCCTCAGGTACTGAGTTCCAGCTTTTACAGGTTTCGGTGTCAAGAGTTCAAGTGACAAAGAAACCAGAGGACTGCAGCTTTCAAAGACTTAGCAAAACCTTAGCCTTGGTCTCAAGATTTGAGTGGAAAGCAACAATTCAAATGCATTTTTTGGTCCTGGGGTGAATACTGTATGGTGTGTTGTTATTCTTGTAATTAAAATGTTAATGTGATCAATTTTTAGAGCTTTTTACATAGGCTTTTTATCAATTAAATCTATGTGACACAAGCTACAAAACTTTATGTCTTTATAACTGGTAAAAACTAAAATAATTATATCTTATCAGCCTGGAAAAAGTAACACATTTTGGTAGCACATTCCTTATTTTTAGAAAAATCTGAGTGAATTTTAACAAGGCCCCTTTCCCATATGATAGATTTTAAAATATTTTGTGTATAATGATTCCAAAAGCAGAAAAATTAATTCTAATATATTGTGCATCACTAAAATAAACATTTGAAAGTACCCATGAGATTAGCTTAATATGAACATTTTACTTGTTTCACAAAATGAAGATTGCTCTGCTCTGTGCTTTCTAATTTTGTCTGTCTTCTCCAAGGAATCTCCTCACTCTCGTGACACTCAGGCTGTAGGCTCTTCCTTCTATAGTTAGCAGTCGTTTTACAACTCAATAGCAATGACATCATGCCACCTCACTAAAGTCACCATCCAGCTCTGGAGGACCACAGCTCTGACATTCAAACTGAGAAACGCATCTCCTCAAAATGATACTGTGTGATGTTTCCAGTCACCTCATCATCTGTGTACATCAATGGGTGTAATACTATTCAGGCATACAAGCATGCTGTATGATGATTTCTATAATAGAATTGTCTGTTTCAATATACAGTAATCATTGTAATGATTTCCTGAAATCAGTAAAGAGATATAAGAGATATAACACTGTATGTCAGGTCACTTTGCATTTTACACTTTGCAGGTCCAGTGATGTTGCACTTTCACAACCCTTGAAGCATTTTTTTTAATGTGCTGTAGTATGTTGTAAGTATATTCACAGCTGAATTTGTCATTTAGTTGTTTTTGATATGAAGTCAAAATTAACATTCAAAGCTTAACAGGATTTTGTTTTTAATTTAATGATGGCACTAACAAAAAAAAACATCCAGCCAATAATTTAGGCAGTAATAGTGCATTATGATAATATTTATAGTGTTTTATATGCTTAGGTTCTGTATACTGTACTTACTGTATATGAAAATTGGACAAAACAATTCTTTCAAGAATACTTGAAGCACTAGTGAAAAACTATTAGACTAGCAGTTTGTGCATACAAACTGAAATAAAAAATCTAGAAAGTCACACACAAACATATTGTACCTTGAAAAGTAGAAACGAAGAAACAAGTACAATACTGTACTTACTGTATATGCATTATAAGCAATGTAATAACATATATTGATATGTTGTATGTCAGATAAATATTTATATATTACATTTGCTATGTATATTGTATATTGAATTGTATATTGCATTACGTATACAGTATGTTACAGACATATACATTACACTATATGGGAGCAGATAATATGTATATAGCCTTACCTGCCCCCTGTCTTCAATGCTGTCAGCTCACTTCAGCTCAGCTCCACTACGACCTAGACTTCTGACAGGGTCTGGTATTGGTGTGCCGCCTCACTGTTCTACTAGTTAATAAATCCAGTAAGAATATGTGTGGTTCTCCAGCAAACTCCCTCGTGCTTTGACCCAATGAGTGGTGAAGAGAGGTCTGTCTGTTCGTATTTAGGAGAGGTGAGGGGGCTGAGGGGGGTGAGGGGGGGGAGGGAGGGAGGGTAATTACAAGAGAATGATTCCTGGGTTTTTTAACTTCCAAGAACTCAGAGTGCCCTTTGATGGTCTATCACACCCATGGCTGTTTTTTAAGGTGAACCCCAGGGTTACATTTTTCTTTACCTAAAATACTTATTTGAAAAATGCGTTTTTTATATTGATTAACTGTCTGATGAGCTGGTTTAGCACCAGCTAAATGAATGGTCAATGGCAATTCAAAACCAATTAAAAGTATTAAATTTCAGCAGGTTCTTGTAAAGAAGCTATGATTTGAAATGACAGCAGCAGGCAGGTTTCTGTCTAGGGTTCTGTTTTATCAGCTGTTTGGAGTGGCAGAGTTGAGTCAGAGATCCAAATATTGTACATATGGCAGTAGTGCAGTCTGAGACGAGCTAGAAGATGAACATAGCAAAGGGAACACATTCTGTCTTTGAAATGGAATGACATGTAACAAAATGAAAATAGAAATTAATACCAAAATATATACAGTACTTTCCTTTGTGAGTGCAAAATCTCCAATGTACTTTTCTTTAAAAAAAAATAAGCTGTTCCAGTCTCCAGGACAAAAAAGCATTTAAAATGTATTAAGTTATTCAAGTGAACAGTAGAGTGCTAATGTAAATCAAATGTATTCAGATATGTTTTTTATTTAAAGTAAGGTGTTAGAATTTTTTTGCTCTGAATCTTAGATAGATTCTGAATTTATTTACATTCTGTTCATACTTTACTTAAAATGTATCTGAGGTATCTTATTTTAGCAACAGAGACAAACTGAGTACATGTGAGTTTGACACTAAAGCCAAAGGAAAAAGGCCAGGATAATGGAGGACAGAGATCAAAGTACATTACCTTTACCTGGATTAATCCTCTCTTCCTGCTCAGCAGAAGATGTTTAGGCACAGCAGAATAGCTGTAATCAATTCACTTCTCAAACTATAGACAGTAACCGTAGAAACTGCTGTGTTCTGCAAGACCCTTTTTCAACTTGCAGTTAAACACACCTATCCAAGCTATCAATAATTAATTTTAAGGTCTTTGTTGCAGTCAGTAATGATGATGATAATAATAATAATAATAATAATAATAATAATAATAATAATTCAGGTGGGTAGCTGCGTCAGCATGCGTAGGCTGCAAAGGAACAAGTAATAGGTTTATTCCATGCTGAAAAAAAGAAGAAAGAGAACACAACGTTTCGGCCGCGGAGCTTTCTTCAGGTCTGACACACCTGAAAAAGGCTCCACGGCCGAAACGTTGTGTTCTCTTTCTTCTTTTTTTCAGCATGGAATAAACCTATTACTTGTTCCATAATAATAATACCTTAAACTTATATAGTGATTTTCTATATACACTCCACTTAAAGCAAATTACATGTAATGGGGATTCCCCTCCATCACCAATGTGCAGCCCCACCTGAATGATGCAACGGCAGCCATAGTGCGCCAGTTCACTCACTGCACATCAGCTATCAATGGGGAGGAGAATGGAGTGATGAAGCCAGTTCGTAGATGGGGATTATTAGGAGGTCATAATTGGTAAAAGCTAAAGGGAAATTTGGCCAGGGCACCTGGGTAACACCCCTAGTGTTTTTGAGAAACTCCCTGAGATATTTAATGACCACAGAGAGTCGTGACCTCGATTTTACATCTCATATGAAGAACAGCTTCTTTTTACAGTATAGTGTCCCCGTCACTATACTGGGGCATTAGGACCCACACAGACTGCGGGGTGAACGCTCCCTACTGGCCCCACTAACATCTTCCAGCATCAAACTTTTCCCAGGAAAACCTTTTCCCACTTTTTTTCCCCAGGAAGTCTCTCATCCAGGTTCTGAAGAGGCTCACACCTGCTTCACTTCTGTGGGTTGTCAGTTGTTAGTTGCAGGGTGATAAGGCTGCTGGCCCACTAATACCTTCGTATTATTCAGGAGTGACATGATTCCAGAATTAATACACCTATGTTTGTTAGGCAGTGAATTTCAAACAAAGGTTAAACCATGACAAACAAGGAGTTTTCAAAACGGCCCGGGGATAAAGTTGTATAAAGGCACAGGTCAGGGGATAGAAAGATCCTTAATATTTTGTTGAGCATGGTTCAATGATCAGGCTGTCCCATCAAACTGAGCAGCCAGGCAAGGAGGAAACTGATTAAGGATGCCACCACAACACCAATGGTAACTTTGAAAGAGAGTTCAGTCGCTAAGATGGTAGAAAATGTCGACGGGTTATCAATATCCAAGTCACTCTACAAAAGGGGCTTGCATGGAACTTCACATAAACTCAAAATTCCACATGGGTTTTGCAACAAAACTCCAAAGCATGCCATGCAAACATGGCAAAGAGTTTTGTGGTCAAACAATACAAAACATACTTTATATATATTTAATTTTGGTCACAATTTAAAGAATTACAAAATCTAACACAGAGCATCACTCAGTCAACACCACTCCTATGGTCAAGCGTTGTGATGGCAGAATTAGAATAATGTTGTAATTTTGCTTCTCATCAGCTGAGACTAGGACATTTGTCAAGACTGATGGGAACATAGAGTAAAGCACTATTAAATTTACTTCTAACCTAAAACTGAGAAAAAATGCACCTTTCAGCAACAGAATGGCCCAAAGCACATGGCAAACGTTAAACTAGTGGCTAGTGTAGTGGCTTATGCATAAGAAAGTAAATGTCCTAGAATGGCTCAGTCCAGGTCCTGACCTGAATTCTATTAAGAATTTGAGGAATGAAAATAATTACTGTCCCTAAGTGATCCCCAAGCAACCCAGCTTGAGCAAATCTGAATAGAAAAGTGGACAAACATTGCATCGGTTCTACAGTATGTTAAGAGTTGGTAGAGACTTACCCAAAAAGACTTAAGGCAGTAATTGAGCCAAAGGTGCTTCCAGCAAATATTGAATTCAAGGGTTTGAATACTCATGCAAAAAGCATATTTATTTCTTTATCTTTAATTTCTGCTGACATTTTTTGTAACCTACTGTATCTTATCCTTAGACGTTTTCAGATTGAGCATTTGGGATTTGAATAAAATATTAAAATAAAAAACGTGATACATCAGTTTGTAATTTCACAAAATAGTACACCATAGGAAGAATTTGAATGCTTTTGTAAGGAGCTGCAAAATGTAGTGAGTTGACATTCACTGACTACTCAAAATTGGAAAACACAAACTTATTAATAGAGATACTAGAACTACAGATAATATTGCACTTTTTTTCTTTCAGACCCCCACTTTCATAAATCATAAGTCATTTTTTTAAAATAATATATTTATTCATTTCTTCTACAGGTATATACCATTGATTTTATAGGTTTTATGTGTCACAGCACCAGCTAGCAAATTAGCATTTGAAGGAGGAAGGTTGTGGCCCTCATTGATAAAACTAATATTGTGTATATCCCTAGATATAATCTATGCAGAGATAACAGAAAAAAATGAGAGTCCCAGTTTTCACTTTTACTTACAAATATTATATATTTTGTGGATGACTTAGAGGTGGTGGCATAGCAAAATCTTTAAACAGAAAGGTCTTAGGGAAAGTATACAAAAAACACAGTTGAAGGAAAAAAAAAACAATGAATTTCTGGAGTGCGAGGAAATTCAAAATAACACAGAACATGTATTGTTAGGAGTCTAACTGCACTTGAGATACACTAACAGATTCTATAGGAATCTAGGCAGCCGATTACCTGCATAAATACGTAAGTATCTCTTCAAAACTCTTCCTTAAAACATAAACTATAATATCCTTCTTATAATAATATATAATACAATATTCCTCAAACACCTCACATCCACTGGCTTGTTAGTTGTTTCTCATTCCTTTCTCCCTTAAGTGCAGCTGATAACAGAAGCTACTCTAACTTCCCAGCTAACACAGGAAGTGTCACCTGTAAGGAAGCCCCTTGGAAGTCTGCTTCCTGGTTTTAAGTATCACCTAACCAATTTACTTCCTCCAATTGGTTAGTTGATTGACAGTGACAGGTACTTCCTCATTGCTCTTACAATTTGTAGGTACTGGATAAATCCAAGACTCAAATCCCCACACTTTTACAGTGGAAAATTTAAGACCCTTTCAACAGGTCCTGTTTGGTCAATCCAGCACTAAATCAGTTAAAACAACAAAAATAGGGTCCATTAAAGACTATTTGATAATCCATGAAAGTCCAGTACAGAATTTCCTTAAAAGAAACCATGTTGATGTTTCTTACCAGATTGATAAAACACATTAAGGGTGTATGTTGGCCTTAAGGAAATCCCCAGCAAAGTTCTTGGATTTGCCTTGGATTGTCCCTTTCACCTCACAAAAATATCTGAACATCAAATCTTTGAAACAATAATCCTAAAATATTTATTAGAAAATTCTCAACAAAAATGACAAAAAACACAAATATTCTGTAAATCCATGTCACAAGAAACATCCTACTAGTTCTCATTTACTGTAGATTATTTGCTTTTACCGGTTATTTGCTTTGGTTTGTTTGTTGTGTTGTGTTGTGTTTGTTGTGTTCTAACATCTAAAATCTCCATCCATCCATTTTCACTCTTTTCATGGTGAGGGTCGCGGTTGCAGCAAGCCAAGTAGATCAGCTCAGACTTCCCTGTCCCCAGCAACAGATTCCAGCTCCTTCTGGGGGATCCCCAGGCGCTCCTAAACCAGCAGAGAGATAAAATCCCTCCAGCGTGTCCTGGGTCTGCCATCGGCAGAAGTGGCTGGGAGGAGAATCGGTGCCTCCAAGACTGAAGGTCATGGTTTCCTCCTGGAAAAGAGCGGATTGCTCTCTCCAGGTGAGGGAGGAACAGCTGCCCTTTGTGGAGGAGTTTAGGTATCTCGGGATCTTGTTCAGATGGAAGAGGGGAGTGTGAGATCGACAAGCGGACCGGGGCAGCGTCAGCTGCTTTGCAGGCACTGTTCCGGTCTGTGGTGGTGAAGCAGGAGCTGAGATTGAAGACAAAGCTCTCAGTTTACCGGTTGATCTATGTCCCTGTGCTCACCTATGGTCGTGAGCTGTGGGTAATGACTGAAATAACGAGATAGAGGATACAAGCGGCAGAAATTAGGTTTCTCTGCAGGGCTGCTGGGTTGATTCTCCGTGACAGGGTGAGGAGCTCAGCAATCCGGGAGAGCCTCAGATTAGAGACGCTGCTCCTCCAGATCGAGAGGAGCCAGTTGAGGTGACTTGGGAATTAGGATACCCCTTGGTCGGCGTCCGAGCTGTTCCAATCACATCCCACTAGGCGGAGACATCTCATTTCTTTCTCTGCAAAATACGATAGATAGCGTGGAGACACTCCTGTACAGGTAATTTAAATTAAGAGAGTATTCACTTGGTAGATTTATGGTGTAGAATTGAATCGGTTAATTAATTAAAATTTAATTGGTAGAATTAAAGTGAATTAGAGTTTTCAGAAAGAAGACAATAATCTTCATGTTGTCTTGAAATGAAAATGATCTGACAGACCTTAGCTTTGTGATTCATTTTATATTGGAAATGCTGTTAAAATGGGCCCTGAACAATCAAAATATTCTGGGATTCTGACACAAATCAGACCATTCTAAATTTAATAGATTTTTTAAAGTGTTAAACTGTACACATCTTCAACTTTTTGGACAAACTCATTCCAAGAGGTAGGCAACTTAATGTACAACTCAATAACCTACTGACAGGGCTAGGCTAATCCACTAAAAGGGAACCTTCCGGGTGGAGAAGAACATTATACCCGATGACATCAAAACCCGTCACCACTCATGATGACCTGCCTAAAAAGATACTGCACAGCAATTTACAATTGCTCCCTTGCTCTCTAAACCTCTCACAGCTTTACAGTAAAAAGAAATATGCAACTGTTTGACCTGTACCTCAACCAACTTAGCTTCAAATGACTGCATGACAGACTGTACATGCTGTAAACCACAATACTACCCAAGACTTTCTCTGTAACATGATAAGTTTTGGATCACTCCCAATTACAATTCTGTCTGCACCCCTGAATATGAATGAATATTCAGCGTACAGTAGCTGCTACAACCATGGGTAAGCAGACTTCAAGTTTTTTTCCCATCTAAGTCTTGATCCGAGTTTTGACATTCCTTGCTCCCTCCAGGAAAGTCAAGGCAAAACACAGAATCCTTTCCTTTTCCTGTACCAATAGGACATACTTGGTGCTTATCCAGCAGACCAAGTTTAGACAAGGCTACTTCTGAATCCTGTATTCCACTCTCTGCAGGACTTTTAAATCTCATCAGGATATGTGCTAGGCCAGTCATTTAGTTTGGATGAGTATATTTCTTAACACATTTTAACACTCAATAATTAAGCTATTATTCAAAATTAGTGTGCTTGATGAAGATTAATTCCTGACACTAATTATTTACTTGTCTTTTGACTATATGAATAGTCATGAGTTACTGTTTATGAGTTTGACTCCTAACCGAAATAATGTCAATGCATGTTTAACCCCATGTATCCCCTTGATGGCAGCTGAGCGTGGGGGAAATCTGCCATATTAACCCTTGGTTTTTACCACACTTAGGCAGTACTCAGACCAAAGTTGTTGTTTGTACAGATGCAGCCATTCAAAGTGCGCGTTACAGACACGTACCGCAGGTGGCATCGCGCATTGTGACGCAAGATGACGCGCGGCACCGCAGTACGTGATTGGTTGACCGACAGGGGCACTCGTGGTCCGTTGGTCTGTCGTAGAAAGACTTACAGTAAACATCTTTGCTGTGCCCGTTGTAGATATTGAATTTTACCACTGAAGGGAAATCTTAGTAGCTGAGCATAAAAAGAATAGGAGCATACTGTAACGCGTGTGAAGGCCATAAACGATATTAATTTTGGAACATAAACATACAGTACTGTATATGGCTGGTCTTGGTACTTTAAAGAAAAAATACACACCAGTATTCCATTTCTCCCTAAACATTTTAAGCATCGAAGTCTTTAACTAAAGAGATACCGGAGTCAACAAGCATACTTTTAGAGTTTGATTAATAGGGAATATAATATGGAATCGCGTATCTAAAGAATTTAATAATGATATGATTATATTCGTGTACTGCGACAGGGCTGTGTAGGGCTGTTTCGCCTCCCTCTTCATGCGCCTTCCCCTGTAGCCTACTGGTCTACATGCCTGCTTACTAACTCACGGGTTGTGTGTTCAAATCCAGCCGGTGCTGGACTTTTCTTTTAACAAACATTTCTTCGAAAAAATAGAATAGCGATATTATGGACAATCAATTGACTTTTATATTTCAAAATATCACAACATGATCGATTCTAAGTCATTTTTGATAACAATGAATAGTCACCTTCTTCCCTTCTGACAACGGTCCCTGCTTCTGCTTCCTGCTTCTATTGTGTGTGTGTGTGTGTAATAGAGTACATTTTTATAGAGAAATGGAGGCTGGACAGTATGCGATACAATATAAACATTTATATTGATTTAAATCGTGTTTTGATTTAAATTGCAAACGCGTGTTTAATTATATGTGTTTTTTTAATCATAATCAGGCTAATGCAACATAAATTGATACAGTATCTCTGTCTTATTTTTAGTAAATAAAGTGCATTTTTGCACACTATATGTGCAAACGTTTTATGATATGTCGCTGTTGTGAATGTCTGTGGACATGTGCTGGCTGGACAGGAGGCTCCACTGTACACAGAGAGCTTAGAAGACAAAGATATCAATTTATTTTAGTCAAAAATTTATATATCACCTTTAAAAGTGGAATCTCAAAGCAAAGTAAATACCCAACACTGATTGAACCCATCTGCCATGCTAATAAAACACCTTGAATTGAATTGAATTGAATTGAGGGAAAGAGGGGGGGAGGGCGCGTGGCAAATAAGATACACTCCACAGGCATCCACAACAGCAACATATGAAACGTTTGCACATATAGTTAAGTTATTACTTGGTTTTCAAAGTCGGGAGACATTAGAGGCTTGCCACACCCGGACTGTTAAACCAACGCATTAGCACGTCAAAGCCCATTGAGGACCCGGGCGCAATAATTGTTTTGTCCCTTGATTTACTGATCTGCATTAATTATGGAAATCGAGTTCCTGCTCTGTGCAGACGACCTGGTCCCGCTGTCGCCCACAGAACAGAGGCTGCGCCAGAACCTGGCACTGCTGGAGCAGCACTGTCAGACCTGGGTGCCGACAGTCAATCTGGCAAGACCAGAGTTATGGTTTTCCAGAAAAAAAGCCAGACCTCAGGGAAACAGGTACAAATTCACACTTAACAACACATTAACACCTAACAACGGGAGCAGGGACGAATAAGGCCAGTACCCACTATTGTTAAACATACAGAAAAGGATATTAAAGTATTGAATATTAGTATTGGCTTTAGTATTAGCCATACAGAACATTAAAGTGCCCCTTTTCCATTCAGCGGGTGCCTGAGCCGCTGTGTCCTATCTTCTGACAGTCGCCGTTGTGAACAAACATTTCTTTGAAAAAATGAGACGTTTCCCTTGGTCAGAGATATAAATATATAATATATAAATAAATTAAATTTAACTAACATGTGAAATAGCGTGTGAAAAAGTGGTAGTTTAAGCTTTTCTGCTAATATAATATGGAATCGCGTATCTAAAGAATTTAATAACGATATGATTATATTCGTGTACTGCGAAAGGGCTGTGTAGGGCTGTTTCGCCTCTCTCTTCAGGCGACTGTACCAGGAAGAGGATTTCTTTCTATTTGAAACGTGTATTTTAAAAGTTTAAGAAGTAAAAACCTTACAGCGTACACAGATTTCTAAACTGATCAGGATCGTTATCTTTGTCTTATGCATAATAATGTTCACTGCTCTGTCCAGCAAATTAATAATAAACTTTATTTTATATAGTGTTTTAAACGAATAAGAAATTAGATTGCTCATAAACCTAATCACTTGCTTTTTCTTTTTATTTAGGCTCAGATTTCAACTATAGATCGTATTATTAATAACCATAATAACAACCAACCAACAAAAACAACCATATAAACATAATACCAACCAAAAACATAGATAACGACCACAATACAAAATCAAATATATCAAACCATTATACTCTCGCAAATTCCTCCAATTATCATAATCCCGCCCCTTATGCAAAGCCAAACCCTCCTCCCATCCCAGTTTATCCTCTTTATCATAAACAAAATCCACCTCAATTTTCAACATAAAGCATTACTGCTTACTGGGTTTTTGAGGGGGGGGGGGAGGTGTCTTTCGCTGGAAATCTCGCCTGCTTCTACTTTACGAGTACAACCCCCTCTCTGCAGGAGTGCTGGGTGTGACGAATTAAACCTGTTTCACAGGTATTTTCAAAGTAGGAAGTACAGTGTTAACTAGTAGCTGGGCTCCTCAATTAAATCGCTTTAACATGCTAATGCGTTGGTGTAACAGTCCGGGAGTGGCAAGCTTCTAATGTCAACTCGACTCGATTGGAAGACAATGAACGTATTTTAGCCCTAAATGAATTAATAGCAAACATGGTTTACATAAAATACATTTTTCCAAGAAAGTTTATAATAATGCGATCTATAGTTGAAATCTGAGCCTAAATATAAAGGAAAAGCATTTTCAGAGAGCAATCACGCTGTGTTTATGTAGAAAAAGCGATTAGGTTTATGAGCAATCTAATTACCTATTCGCCTAAAACGCTATATAAAATAAAGTTTATTTAGAGATGAATGATCAGTGTCGCAGTTTAAATAATTTTCGTAGGAGGGCTTGGACAGATTCCAAGTGCATTTTTGCAATTTACGTTGTAATACAGTTTAGAATACAGTTAGTCTAAGCTTTATCAGCTTTATTTATGGGTTGCAATTTAGAAAAAGTCAAAAACCGCACTCAAAATGCAATTTAGAGCTTTCTGGCAAGGGGAGACACCCAAATTATAATGTAACATGCCACTGTTTGTGCATGAACAAAGTTATACTGCAATTTTCCTTAGATACGCGATTAAAAAAAATAAATTTTTTGAATCCCCGGCGGAACACACTCCATAAGAATCAGCGCTTTTATACAGTATATCGCCTTTAAACACATATATTTAAACACGCGTTTACAATTTAAATCAAAACGCGATTCAAATCAATATAAATGTTTATTTTGTAACGCATAGGTGACTATTCATTGTTATTAAAAAGACTTAAATTCGTTGTTGTGATATTTAGAAATATAAATTTGTTTGGTGCGAGTGAGGTTTTATTTAATCTCTGACCAAGGGAAACGTTTCATTTTTTCAAAGAAATGTTTGTTAAAAAATAAAGTCATACAGTAGTTCCATGGGATTCAATCACAGACCATGTGACATGGGAGTCAGGAAACTAACACACAGCGCCACCAGATTTGATAACGCTATAAAAACGCTATAAAATAATGTGACCAGGCACAGAACAAGTTTACAGCACAGTACAATAATAAATGTTGACCATGACTTTAGAAGCATAAATTACCTTACACTCAATTTAAACACAAGCTGTCTTTAGCCCTCTAAGCTGGTTCATACAGAAATGTAGAGATCCAGGCTCAGAACACACAGCTTCATTAGCGAATACATATGCAGGACAACCAGAGAAGACGTTTTACAGAGGATGGATTTTTAGAAACATCCCATCAGTGACATCACTGAAGTCAACTCCTACTGTGGGTAACTGTCGTGTGGATAGTTTCACAAGAATCAGACAAAGGTTTAAACATCGCTTGTTCTAGATAAAACTGCAAAAAAAAACAACAACCCATAATGTACTTCTTTGAGCTCTGTTTGCCCAAATCATATATTCACAACGTGAAATTAGAAAATAATATTACGTAACCAAAATCCGCAATATGGAAACAGAACCTGTGTAATTGTTGACAGATGATGTTCTCGTAACATTTTTACAAGACAAACTACAACATTTAAAAAATAACTTGTATGTACTTGATATCTCTAATCAATCCACGGCGATATAGTTAAAGCAGTCCCCGCACAAAACGAAACTAAAACGCCCTGGGCATACCGTTTTGCGCTTCTTATCAGTTGCTCAAAAGTAATTTGACCGTATGAAATGCATAATATAAACCTAGAAACATATACAGTACGTGAGCAGTATTTACGTAGTATCGGTGTCAAGACATACCTCTCAAATACTGTAAATCAAGTTAAAAATATCTCAAGACCGATTCTGGTCATAATGAAACCATGTTTCGTGTATGTTTTCTTTAAAGTACCGAGACCAGCCATATACTGTATGTTTATGTTCCAAAATTAATATCATTTATGGCCTTCACACGCGTTGCAGTATGCTCCTATTCTTTTTATGCTCAGGCACTAAGATTTCCCTTCAGTGGTAAAATTCCATATAAATATTCAATACTTAAACGGGCACAGTTAAGACATTAAATATACATATACATACTGTATACAGTACAGTTTCCATACAGTAATATGTTTATGTTCCTAAATCAATCTCTTTTATGAGCAGGTGTAAGGCATGGTGAATCAATTCTCAAAAATTACTGTACTTTGCATGATTGGAAAAAAATGCGTGATTGCGAAATGCTGTGGTGTTACTTTTACAAAGACGGTCAATGAAAAAAAGAATGTGGACCAGGGCAATACTTTGAGTTTACAGCTTGTCCAAGGTCATTTATTATTAATACTATTAGTAATATCTTCGTTAAAGACTTTGATGGCTACAGTTCAAACATGAGAGGTTGAGCTTTATTAGCTCCACCTTGCGGAAATTCCGGATACTATTATTTTGCTAGCGGTATTTACCGGTAACTTGCGGTATTTACCGGTAACTCGCGGTAGACTGCGTACAGCGTACCGGAAAATAATGCGGTATTGCCCGCGCATTTTGAATGGCTGCATCTGTAGCTGTGTTTTAACCTTAAGGCAGTTCGTGTTTGCACAGTTTACTTAATCTTGTAGTACCATAGCGTGAATAACAGTGGAATATCCTCACCTGGTCACTTGCATTTAGGTCTGTCCCCTCTATAAACCATATTCTTTCTTACTGGCAGGCTGAGACTGAAGCACCCAAGGCTTCTACTGAGTAAGATCTTTCATTGCTCTCTGTACTCATATCTGTTTGTGGCTAGGAGCCCCCTACTGTTACTAACTCAGCCATTTGTTTCCCTTTGAAACAGAGTTTCCCATGAAACTCCACTGATTGCCTCACTTAACCTTGAATGAACCTTTAGTTCAAACAGCCCTCTCCCATAGAACAGGCTGTTTGTAGCATCACTCAGTGCCTTCCAGGACTGTTGCTGGAACCAACCCCTTCTGGGGTTAGATCTTATCTCGGCATCTCATGGCTGAGCCTGGTGTCTCACGGACACACAGTGAGGAACTTATATTCTTGCCTTTCAATGACATGTCTGTCAGTGAGGTAATCGCTCATCTGGCATCTAATTGCAAGACCTGGCTACTCAATGTCCCCTTGGCAATAAGAGTCTAGTTCCCCATGAGCTGACCATGAGAGTCTCCTCATGATCTCTGTTACTTGATGCCAAACCAGATAACAAGGGTCTGACTCCTCTTAAATGACTAGGACTATTAAAGGACTCATTAAAGCCTAGGAAGTCTGGCTTGAAACAGGTGAGGCTGGTTCTCTCATATGTGCTGTTAATGCATTTCTGTTAAACAATCTCAGACAAACTCAATGAATTTCATTGTCTCTTTCTGAATTGTTTTCCAAATAGATTCAAACCATCATCAAAGAAGAGAAGAGTGAAGGAATTGATTATTTAAGAGGCAGTACACTCGGTATTTACATAATGTTACTAAACTCATGTAAATGTATTACACCATTTAAAATGGAGGTTTGAATCTTATTTTGTAGAATTAAAAAAAACATATTTACAATTTCAGGAAAGCAGACTATGAGACAGAGTTTTAGAATGATACTGTCCAGTTTAATCAAAACCTACTCTACCTTTTCTATATCTATGATGACTATCCCATAACATCCTGTTTCCATATTGGCATAACATTAGTTTAGTTCTGTTTTTCACAATTATTCTTTCTATTATCTTGCATGTAACAGAATTAAGACATATAACTTTATAATAATTTGGTTCAGGTTTGTCAGCCTTTTTATGGATTCACTCTACACTTAACTACTTTCCTGTCAATGTACAATATATTATCTTTGTCTTGAGTGATCTTTGGAGACTTTTTCTAATGGGCTATGAATAACATCCCTTGATTCCTTCAGTACTATCAGGCCCAGGGGATTTTTTTATTATGTGCGTCTAATATCTAACACTTCTAATGCTTCTATGCTAATGTTATTTAATAAAGAACTTCACATTTTCTCATCCTGAGGCATATTGTTGATTTGATCCTAGGAGTATTTTATTTAATTTTATATTTCAGCTATTTCCCTTTCTAAAGGATTCCCATCCCCATCTTACAGTAGATGTACTGTATTACCTTTATTTATTTAGCCTTCATTGCAATATTCAATCTCTCCCATGGCCCTTATTACAGTATATATTTTATCAACTGTACTTGTACATTATGGTCTTCTTCTCTAACTTTATACCATCAATTTAATATCATTTTATAAAGTCCTTTCTTCTTAAAGAATTTAATGAATTTATTAAACCATTTGGGTCACTGCTTTCTAGCCTTCAATTTTCTTTTTTTTAAATGAATCCCTTTTGTCTGTATTTTAAGTAGAATATCTTAAACTTTTAAATATTTATCCTATCCCTTTGTGCTGCTCTTAAGAGGTTAGTGCCCCAGTTTAGGTAATGTAATTAATGGGGTATGCACTAAAACTACTGCTCTTTCAAATTCATATTAATGGTATATCAATCTATATCACTGACCTACATTCAGGTAAAGTATAGTTAGTAAACTAGTGACATTCTCAGCATCAGGATGGACAGTTGTTAAATGAAGAACCTGCAAAAGGAGATACAGTGTATAGCTACTCTGAATGAGTTAATCGTACTCAGAGTGAATGAAATTGTATTTAAAGGAATGAAGATGTTGCGATAGGCCTTGCATCAAATACAGTAATTTACTCTTCTGGACTAAGTAAAAGGTTTTTAAGACCACCTAGAGGCAAAGGGTTATAGACTGCATTTAGACATCAGGCACTTTGGAGAAGGTGAAGGAGAGGTGTAAACAGTTCACATTATTAACTAATTGGCTTACAGACTGGCTTATAGACCTGCGAGACTCAGCACGTTACATATACTTAAGAAAATAGTTAGACCCAGGATCCTGGGTAGAGTCCAAACAATCAGAACAGACCACTTAAAATGCAAAAAACCTACCTTGCTGGCAGGCTCGGTCATTTCGTCAGGCACACCTAGTGTGTTAGTCATCACACTCCTTTGTTGAAACCTCAAAGGAAAATCCGATTTACATTAAAGACAGGGAGAACAGCTGACAGATGACATCTAACGTAGATAAGTGCAAGATATTAAATTAACATTCTTTGTGCATATACTAATATGTGCAGATAATATATACCTAAACTATAAATATAAAATGAGAAGTCCCAATCTTGAAGAAGCTATCAATGACAAATGTTTATGTGGACTCATTTTCTGGACAGTAATAAAGGTACATGCAGAGGATTTATATCAAGTAGGGTTAATATTCTACAATGTACTCGAGGACCTCATTTAGAATGTGAAAAATTTTGTTCACCAAAAGAATAAAGCTCTGAAATCAGTCCAACGCTGCAACCTAAAACATTATTAGATGCTAAGAATGTCCTACTTTGACAGGCTAACATTATCTAACTTTTTTAGTCTAGAACATAGTTTACAAGAGGACCTGATTTAGGTACTTAAAACCATCATCTTAAAGGAGTTAAGTTAGCCCTATTTACCTCTTGTGAATCAATGGTGAAACAAAACAGAATGTCACGGCAGTGCAGACGGTATAATACAGAAGTAAGTGGAGCAGGACAACAGGGATGAGACAACGAGGATCATGGTAGGTTGACAAACGCATGACCAGTTCATGACAGTGACCTGGTGTTCGGGGGGCGTGGCCATGGCAAACAAGTCCAAGGGAGTCCAGGGGGAAATCTGGGGTGAAGTCCAAGGTCCTAAACCGAGTAATCCATCCAAGACGAAAACAAGACAAAGTTAAAAACTGGAACGGGATCCGGTACAGGGACAGGGAAATTAAAACAGGATGACGAGGCCAGGCGCTCTGAGCCACAGCCTCAGCAGGGTCAGGACGCCGACAGGGGGCCTATACCCTCAAGCCACAGACATAGGGTGACTCATTTGAGTAGGCGGGCCTCCGGGCGTCCATTTTCCAATGCAGAGCCCAGAGTAGCGAGAGTGCCCATCTTAAATAAGGGGCGCAGGATTGAGGGCAGGTGCACGGAATCAACAAAATGTGAAAGAGCCGGAGCGCCCTTAAGGGAGAGATTACGATCGTGACAAGCCCATCCGTTGCTTAAACATGCTCCGGTTCTCCCACTCACCTAAATTGGATAAAGTGGTTGAAGATGGATGGATGGAGATGTCTTGAAGAAATCACAACGTCCATGATTTGTGTCAGACAAGAATGATTAGCTTGTCCTTTGATGATAATGAAGATATTGTTAATAATACTGAACTACGGAACATGATACCTTTAAAAACAGTCAGAAAGCATTCAGCAGTACAATATTCATATTACTGTTGTCAAGATGCTCTTTGTAGAAGATACATGTTGGTGAATTTGGTCAGTTATATCCAATTTGTAAGTGGAAAGAATTTAAAGTGCAGTATATGTAACAGAACAGTTCTTTCCCGACCCTGTGCGTACGACACAATCCGAAATAGTGAGAAAACACTGGGGAAAAGTCATGCAGGAATACGGGGATGAAAATGGGGGGGCGTGTCCAAAGTGCGCTGGTGCACGGGGGAGGTGTGGCCGAGGCAAACAATCCAAAAATAATCCAGACAGGGAATCCAAAAACAAGCTAGAGTCCATGGCCAGGCGATCCATCTAAAACAGGAGATTAAAATCAGGAACAGGGTCGGAACCGGCAAGGGGAACAGGAACAAAGACTTAAAACCATGACGGAGCCAGACTCATCAGGACCCGGGCTCGCACGATACGGAAATCAGATGCAGAGCCCTGAACTGACTGAGTGTCTGGCTTTAAGGGAGACGGGAAGGAGGCTGGAACAAGGGGCAGGTGCACAGAATAAGTCCAAAGTGAAAAGAGCCGGAGCGCCCTTAAGGAGGAGGGACTACAATCGTGACAGTATACATATCATTTCACTTGTATGTTTGGACAAAATCAATCTTAGCTCAACAACTTTTTATAACTGAAAGACCTTAATTCACTGCACTACAACACATCCTAACCCATCTTTATGTAGCAACAGGGAAACAGGCACTGCAACAAATTCCCCACTGACCAATTACCATTTTAATAGTTTTGTTTAGGCCATAGCTTTCCTGTTACTAAAATAAGATCCCCTAACTTCTGTCACCCTCAATGGTGAATAGAAAAAAGGAAAAAAAACCCTCCCTCTATACTTGGATATTTTAATATACTGTGTTATGTAGCCTGTATTATGCAACTTAAAGCTACAAGCAACTGTTTTCTCTTCTCATTTAAAACAACCTGACCTTTTGTTTTTCAGCTTATCTATTGATGAGACTGTTATTAGCTGGAACATTTACAGGCCTCTGTAGTTAGAATTCAATATCAAAAGCTTGGAAGCATGATGTATTCTGTTTTAGAATAATATTTATTCATTAAATACTACATACTGTAGAGCTATTAATCCATGTAATAGCAAAGTACGTTACGGTTTCTAGCTTAAATGATTGCAGCTTGATTGTATGTCAGAAATATAATTCACAGACGTAAAATAGATTAACTGAAACAACAGATATGGCTATAATTAGGTTTTACATATGAATCACTTTTGGTATATAAACATTATTGAAAAGCATAATTCTTGGGGACATTAACTTAATTAGAAATGTTTTTTTCTTGCTTTTACTGAGTTGACAAATGCCAGTAATTTGCAAGTAGCTCTCACAATTGTTTATTTCTTCACATTCAAACTTTCTAATGGGTCTATAATTTCAAACTAAGTTACTCATTGCCAGCTCCAGTTCCTATTGATTTTACAAAAACTAAACAACGATACACACCTTGCCTTGAAGGAATAAATTAAGTGACTGCTCATATACTGTAATTGGTGTTTCATCATCGACATGTTTTGTACAGCAGGTTAAATGGCTACCTTTGCGCTTCACATTTTTATGCATATCCTCACTGATTTTTGTGTGTCAAATTTGATGCAATTGAAAGAGTACTTCCAGCCCCTGACGCAGCACTCCATTTTGGAGTTTTGAGAAACCGAGGGCTAAATGCATTGATAGATTTTTATGATCAATATACTGCCATCTGGAGCATTATTCATCACCCCAGGTCGGGACTCATCCCTTTGCTGGTGACATTCTAATTTATAACACTTTTAGGATATTGGATTCTCAGGCTATCTTTATGCACCATAAATATCATGCCCTGGTTGGGTAGTTGCCATTTAATGACAAATTCGGAAAGGTAAGCATTAGCACTTCAAGAATGTTCTTATGAAATTGACACCTCTTCCATAAGCATCTGACAGAGAAATGATTTATTCAGTCATACATATACAGTACCAGTGTATACGATTATTCATGCTGAATTACTCATAAGAGCTATCTCTGTTGTTTCAGATTGAGAGAGTCAGAAACTTACAAACTGTGTCATAGAAACATAAAAAATATCCTGTTTGTAAAATTGTGATACTTATATGTATTTGATTTAAACATGCCATATTTTTTCTGTGCTTCTGAATAAATTACCTTGAGGTACATTCTCGTAAATTATACTGGCTACACTAAAATGTTTTTTATGGTGAGAAACCTATGCATAAATTTAAGCAATTAAAGACACTAATTTTATTCACAATGTGCAGTAGATCTACTGGCTAAAAAATACAAGTTTAATTTTTAATATCAACTGATTTCTTCCTAAAAGAAATCTGACATTCAATAATTTTAAAGTATACCACAAAGAAACATTGTAATTACAATATTGATAACATATTAATAAATAGAATATTCAATAGTGATTAGATTCATATAGTTAAGCAGCTCATCAGAATCGTTTTTTTCTAAATTAGAGAAAAGAATAATTATCTCTTTCGATAGTTTACATTTAAGTCAGTATATCAGGGAAGCCACACATGATTAGCCAGTTTTCTCATACGGGAGGTACTGTACACAGTCAGCTGAACACTATTAGGATTCCCAGTCTTAAACCAATCAGGATACCCGTGGGTCACCACATACTGTAGCAGTGATCCCTGTGATCCAGTGAAAGTAAGAAGATTTTTAAAAATATTAGGATATTTAGCTAAACTAACTAATTTGGTTTTCAGCTGTTAAATGTTTCGGCCAGCTGTTTATGTAAGGAAGCAGTGGTATCAGCCTCAAAAGCCTGCTGTGTTCCAGACTTCTTATATATATTTGCTCCTTCTGTGTCACAATCGTAATCCCTCCTCTTAAGGCAGGGGTGGGGAACGTCCGGCCCACGGGCCGTATAAGGCCCGCGAAATCATTTGGTCTGGCCCTGCCAAGGCAACCGCAGGCGTAGAGCTGGGCGATAATTTGATAACGATAATTATCGTGATATAATTTTCCTCGATATAATATTAACAAATGTTCGATATATACAGTATGCTTATGCTTTGCGCATGCGCGCAAAATACTGCGCGAGTGCGCGTGCGTGTTGCAGACTGGGCAGCTAACAGATTTGTTTAATGTTTCTGCTGTTTGGTAAGTGTTTGCTGTGTTCTTAAAATAGTTGTTTAATTTACCAATTAACTGTCTGGTTTCTTCAACTTTCACTCAGTAGAAAAAAACTGCCTTTAAACTTGAAAGAAATAATGATTTGACATTTATCGTAATAATTATCAATATCGACTGATATGAAAGTTTTTATTGTGATAATGTTTTTGGCCATATCGCCCAGCCCTACGCAGGCGGGACTCGAAATTCAATAAATCTAGGAGCTTTTTTCATAGCAACATAAATTTATACTAAGTGAATCATAATAATAACGTAAAGTTTGAGGGACAAGCAAGGAACGTCCATTACGGGATAGACAGGACACATACGAGTACATGACGGGACAGACACGATAACTCCAATCCAACCTTTATCCACACGTCCACGATCAACAATCCTCGCAAAAACTGAATCTCAGATGAAGATTAAGGAAATTACAGTACACAGAAAAGACCTCAAGAATCGATGATACGAACGTTGGATAGCAACATCATCAATACCAGTTAACATCACACGCCTCACCAAAGAGAAGCAGCTCCAGCCATCACATTAGGGGTGAGTTAATCAAATGTTTGACCAAATATAGCAGGCTAATTTTTAAATTGATAATTTTGTATGGCCCTCAAATGATGTTATAAATATCCAAATGGCCCTTGGCAGAAAAAAGGTTCCCCACCCCTGTCTTAAGGGCACCCTGATCCCTCTCACATTTGCTAATGCTGATTCTGTGCACCTCCCTCAATCCTGCCCCGCCTTATTTAAAACGGGCACTCTCGCTACTCTGGGCTCTGCATTGGAAGACGGACACCCAGAGGCCTGCCTACCATCAAGTCGCCCTACTTGTATGTCCACGGCCTGAGGGCATAGGCCTCCTATCGGTGCCCTGACCCTGCTGAGTCATCCTGTTTTTATTTCCCCTGGTCCCGTTCTGGTTTTTAACTTTGTCTTGTTTTCGTCGCGGATGGATCATTCGGATTAGGACCTTGGACTTCGCCCCAGATTTCCATCTGGACTCCCTTGGACTTGTTTGCTACGGACACGCCCCCCAAACACCAGTTCACTGCCCCCCTGTTTGTCAGCCTGCCCTGATCCTCCTCGTCTCCATCCCATCGTCTTACTCCACTCACTTCCGGATTATACCATCTGCATAGGGTCCAGAAATACGCAATGTTACAGGGCTCAAGTTAGGGTACACTCCGGATGGGATGCCAGTCCACACAGAGACACAGACATGCACATACTCACAACAGATCCAATTTTTCCCTGAAGCCAATTAATCTACCTACCTAACCCTACCTACAGTACTAGTATGTCTTTAGAATGTGGGAGGAACTAGAAGATCCCTGAGAAAACCCACACAAACATGGGGGGGAAATAAAAATTCCACACAAATAGCACCCCAGATCCAGAATCAAACTCAGGACAACAGTTCTGAGAAGCAGCAATGCTAACGACTCTGCCATCATGCTGCCTGACAACACCATCGAGCAAGAAATATGATAATAGAAATATAATACTGTTATCAAATCTGGATGACCCATGCTGCATTAGAAGTCACTGAAATGTTGGTTTTTAATTGAACAGAATTGTACTAATAGAACTAATATTTTTTTAAATAGAAAACTAGTCCTTTGGTGGTACAAATCCTATTGCTACAGTAGTTTGAAATGTTGAATGCTGCTTTCTCTAGGCCGCTTGCCAGGCTTGTCTTAGACAAGATTGTTATTGCAGTTGTCTATTTTTTCCACAGTGGATGTAGCAATAAGGGAGGGGGTGGTATTTTATATTTTTAAATATACCACACCCTCTCTCTCTAAACTCTCCAGCTCTTTTCATGCTCACCCTTGATTTGCCTTTGATGCACCATCCATCTAGACTTTCGACACAGGGAAACACAGGAAAGATCTCTTTGAATACACATATACAGTAAATATGCTTTGGCAGTCTTAACCATTTCAGGTTTCTTTAGCTGTACAGATGTGAGTACTGTGCATATGTTAATATGAGGAACTAGGCATCTAGGGCTTTTGTTGTTTCATCTGAAGCAAATTTATATGGAAAGTTGAGGAGTTAATATACAGTAGTATTAATACCAGTGTTTCTGAATGGTTCAAGCAGTAAAGGTGCTCATTCAGAGCACAGGTGCCCTGTCATCTAGACCATCATCCTGGTATCCTGGTCATACCATTGACCAGCTGTAACCGGGATTCCTTAAGTGAAAGTACATAGCTGACCACTGTTAGAGGGCAATGGCTAGTCAGGGTTCTCTAGATTTCAGGTGCAATGAATGAATCCTGGGATCTGCCAGGTGTCTTTGATGCTTCCACAGGATCACATGAATAATGGCTCTTATAGGTGGATGCATATCTATAGTTCCACCATCTTTCTGATTATCATGAGATTGTAACCAACTGGTTATTCCCAATCTGGTGCATACAAATAATTGCAATATCCAAATAAATAACAATATGAAGTTACAGTACTTGTTTTTCTCATTGTTAAAGTTCCTATAGGAACTAGCAGTTCCTAAACTTGAGAAAGTTTGAACTGCTTTGAACTGCTTTGCAATCTAAATTACGCATTCTGTCACATTCTTTAGCAAAATCCATATCTTTTCTGAGGACTTTCTTATTCTGCACTAATGAAGAAACTCACAGGTTTAACAATGTATTTTCCCACTCTATCTCAATGAATTTCTAAGAAATGTAAAAACATACCCTGTCAGCAGCTGAATTGCTAAAGCATAAATAACTATTTTCTACTACAGCTCTGGAAAAGAAAAACAAAATACAAATACAGAACCTAGGGTGATTTGTCTAACGTATTGTACACCATGATACAATTTTTCATGTTTTGCTAAAAGGAATCATGATTTTATAATAAAACAAACCCAAAAAAGAAAATCATAAATGGGCATTCTCAGTGTTTTTATAAATTTAAATTTCAATACATTGAGACTTGTAAATAGCATTACAAAGTATTTTGTGAATGATAGCATATAAGGTGGAGCACGGTAGAACCCATTGATGCGTTACAGTGCCTGTGCTTTGCTTTGAATACCGTAGTGTAGTTCAGCTGTGTGATTCACTGGCCAAAGACGATCAATAGGTGGCATTTGTGGTATGTTAAATGTTACTGAAAACATAAGCTTCCTACAACAAAAATGTAGTACTTTTTTAAATCCACTTAATATAGAATATTAATGTGATATTAATATAATGTAACTATAAGGGGAATTTTAGTAGCTGAAAAAAATTATTAATGGCATTAACGATATTAATTTAAGAATATAAATATCATATATTTATTTATCATATATTATCATATATTTATTTGGTTGTTTTAGGATATTCCATTTTCAACATCTGCATCTAATACTTTAAGTCAGTCACTTTTGGAAATGGTTTGATATACTTATTTGAACTACATTTTCGGTCATGATTGTTGCAATGGAAAATGAAAAGCTTGTCAAAAGAAGCCATTCAAACCAAGTGGTGATTTGGTTCAGTGGAGGAATTGGTGCCTGTGAGCTAGAAGGTCCTGGGTTTGCTTCCTGGCCAACATACCAATAAAGACTCTTCCTGTAATATTTAAATCACATAAAATATGCATATTCACAATATTTATACAGTATGTACATATGCAAATAACATGAACATTAGATAAATGAACATAAATGAGCAAACATGTGAATACTGACAGTGGTTGGAGTAAAGCTCAGTTTTACCAGCCAGATCAGACCAACAATCTCCAGTTGCTTAATGTTACAAAGTGGGAAATATTGTAAAGTGTTTCTTTTCTTAACCATTCAACATGGAATGAACCTTTGCCTGTTTTTTTGTGACCTATGCATACCAACATGGCTTCCTACTTGAACGTCTTCAATCAATTTCTCCTACTATCCACTATGCCTTTTCCACTAAAACTCTCTATATCGTTTCATCATTCCTTCTCTTCCTCTCTGGGTTCCTTGCTCCCCTCTCACTAAACCGGCATTCCATCACTTCACAGCTATCTGCTTCATAACTAGAATTTCTAACCACCTCCTGTTCCTCTACAGATGTCGTCATAATAATATAATTCCTAAAGGATTTAATCTGAAATTCAACCTTTTCCTTTAGCTTGGACCTAGCACCTATCTACCAAGAAACTAATGCATTTTACTTTCTCCTTTTCTGCCCTAACCTAGTCTGTATGTAGTTCAGTGATTTCAAGATCATCTTGTGTCTTGTGTGGACCGCTTAAGTAGTGTTAGTTGTTCTTTTTGGGAAAAAAAAATTGATTCTACCATATCCATATACTTTACATTTTCTTTTATGTTAATACAATATATAGTTACCTAAAGAAGCCTGAAATCCTGCCAACTGAGGTATGATTTGTGGACATTCTGATGGCTTAGCATCACCCCAGATCCGCTGTGAGGAATTTATAGATACGTTCCTCACGTGTTGAGATTTATGAGGATTTTCAGAAGCACATTTCTTAAAGAGATAATTACAGGCCCAGGGGCTGCAAGAGGAGCTTCCTTGAGTTCCTTAAGAATCCATTTTTGTCACATGGATTTGCAATGAATATGTTCAAAATAAAACAACAGGAAAAGTGTTACATTTTATACACCCAGCCCTGTCTACCTGCAGCTGGGTCTAAGTGTATGAGAATCTCAATGGACCTCCTAAAAATTTGTTCCCTGCAGCGCCAAGTCCTACTGCAGGCACTGGACACTCATGAGGACAGTTCTTATTGTTTCATGGTGACACTGTTATGTCTCCAGGCTTTAGAGGTGTGGCAAGACCTGGGCAGCCTTGCCTTGGCAGATAATACATCATCAGGAAGGAGGGCCTGACTATGGACACCCCCACTGTAGGCGCAGTTTGGAAAGGAGTTAAGGAAACCTGGGCTTTCCCATGATGATCAGCACTCACTTTGGAATTGTGGGCTGCATGACTGGTGGAGATGCAAATCTTTGTCTATATGGATAGCACCACGATGGTAAACCTTATCAATCATTATAGGGGAGTACAATACACTCAATATTTCCTCTAACCTGGGAATATTTTTTCCCTCTGATTCTTTTGTTGTTTAAAGAAATCATTACTCAAAGAATTACTTGCTAGGTTTTTAAGACTTTTTCCAATTATAGGTATCCTCTTTCTTAGTTTGTGACAGATACATTTAAGCTTTTTAAGCAAATCTTGACTTTCTACAGCAAAATGAAAACATCCAGTTACTTTTATTTTGTTATAAATTACATATCTTTAATTCTGTTTAAAACTCTGTCATCTCAGCATTTTCTGTGTCCTCTGCCTCATTACAGACAAAGGTGCCTTCTCCTCTATACATGGAGAGAACATGGGGAAAATATAAAAAACTATGCATACCCACTCGTGTAAATTTTCATAATGAGTCTGACTGTAACCTGTCACTAACTTGCCCAGGTCATTGTACTCCATCTAACTCTTTTAGTCTTTTGCCAGTTTATACATATCACTGGGGACCCCGAATCATGGATAGATGGCATAGTCTGGATACAGACCATCTGTGTCCAGGCAAGAGAATTTAACTGAATTTTCCCCAAAAATAAGCCAATTATGACAAAACATTAGCCAATATGACATTCAATATACTGTATATATAGATACACATATACAGTATACCCACTGCGACCCACACTATGCATATATAGTATATGGATGTATACAGGTATATATACATATACAGTACATATATAATGATGCAAAAACTAAATACAACATTTTTTGGAATAAGAATACTATAGTTATGGCTATATACTTTCACAAAAAGTTGTAAATGTGTTTTAAGCCCTCTGACCAGCAATACAGCTTGTGCAGTGAGGCATTGCAACTTGCCAATCACACAAAAGCTCGTTAGGTGCACTTTTACCCAAAGAGGTCCAGGTGGAACAATGCCTGATCAGGTCAACTTTAAAAAAGCCTTAATTCAAAGCTTAGGTCACTGCAAGAAAAAGGCCACACTTAGTTTTCTGTACATTCCATAATGCCTCGAATGTCACCAGAAGCAAGACAGAGGGCCATTGGTATGCTGCAGGCAGGCATGTCATGTGCCAGCGTTTCCAAACACTATGGAATAAGCCGCTCCACTGTGTCCCAACTGCAGAGAAAGTTTCAGCAGACCGGCAGGACAGATGACCGTCCAAGATCCGGTCACCATTGAGTGACCACACCAGAGCAGGACCAACACATCATACTGGTCCATCTGAAAGATTGTTTCAGATCTGGCACCTGTACTGCTGCTGAAACTGCTGGCAGACACAATGCCCGCATCAGTGACAGGACAGTGAGGCTGCATGCTGCTGGCCTCAGAGCAAGGCGACCTGTCAGAGGCCCTCTGCTCACACCTCCTAGACATCACACCTGACTGGCTTGGGCCAGACAGAGCCTGCGATGGACTCGTCAGCAGTGGCATCAGGTCCTCTTCATGGATGAGTCACTCTTCAGCCTGTTCCACGCAGATGGGAGGGCCAGAGTGTGGAGGAGGAGGTCTTGCTTTTTTTTCCATCAGTATATATGTAGAACAACATAATATCTTGGCAGATAATACCGTTAATTCACAGCTCCAGGCTTAGATTTTAACTCTAGAATAGAACTCTGTGTAGAGTTTGCATGGTCCCCTGTGGTTTCCTCCAATCTCCAAAACACACGCTGGCTTGTTTTGTCAGCAATTTCTAAACTGTCCTCTTCTCATTGGTAAAGCAATGGACAACTATCCCACTGAGGATGAGAGAGCAGTCTTTTGCTCTCGATCCTGTTTTGTGCCTTTTGTTGTTGGAACAGGCTTTGGTTTGACATCAGTAGCACTGGAATAATCAGCTTGCTGACAATGTTAGAACAGGTGGAACAGAAAGACAAAACATTAAGACAGATTTTGCTGCTTATGTTATTTGTTTTTTGATATTGTCCCTCATGTTGTGTTATGGGGTATGGTAAAAAAAGGGAGAAGGTAAAAGAAATGGAATCTGACAAGAAGAAAGTGAAAAATTAGTCATAAATGAGATGGAGAAGGTGAAAAGATCAAAGCCAATATCCTGGTACTCTGCAAGACTGCTCAGATTCTAAGGCTGGTGTCCCTGGTTTATTAGTATCCATTAAGAGGACACAGTTCTTTACAAAGAATAAAATACAAAGTAGCTTTTAAAAATAAAGAAAATGCTATTTGACTATTGGCAAAGGAGCCACAATTGAAACAGAAAATTACTGCATGGAATTATTACGTTGCAAGATGTTCTAAAGCTCAGTTTCTGGAAATATTCTTGCAAAACTATTGAGTAAATGGTGCCCTAAAAGGAGCTGGTCACTCCAGAGCAGTTTGTGTAACTGGGCACAATCATCCTTCCTCTTGATGTGGTACTAATACCCCCAAGCTGGGTCACAAGGTGTGATAGCCCACATAAACCTGCTGGATTAAACAATAAAACCTCTTGCCTATCAATTTCATCTTCCTGAAATGTCAAAGCGCATTAGGATCATGCCTGGTATCCAGAATGCTTCCAATGCACTAAGTAGACAATTTTTGGCACCTCTGTTACATCCCTTATGTGGGACACAGGAGATTCACAGGAGGAAAATGGAAAAGTGAACTTGACAAATATAAATTCGTATGTCTTGTGCTCAATATAATGTATAATTGCTTGGGTGTGCTCTTAAGTAATTTACAATACCATGTTCAGGTTTGGTCACTGTTTGGCAAAAAGTAAATTACTGTTTGCTTTGCTTTGCAAAATTTAATTTGAAGAAGAACAAACAAATTCCTGCTCTCAAAGAAATGCCATACACCGAAATTGTAAAGGACAGGAAGTTCTTAGGCTATAACAGAGTGAACTGTAAAGAGATTGAACTCCCTTTTTAAATAGTATCAAATACATTAATTTTATTAACCAATGGATACAAACAAGAAAAAACTAAGAGAAGAAGCATTTATGGTATGTCAAAAATTAAGGGGACGTAATTTCACATAAAATATGTATTGGGTCATTCAGCAAGTGTCTGAATGAATTTTATCCCATAATTCACTAGGAATAACAACACACAAGAATTAAGTGTACTGAAAGTTTTATAGAATGTTTAAGTTTAAATTTGGCTTAACTTGCTTGGCTGAGAGCCAACCTCCTGGCCATGACCCCCATGAAGAGCAAGGAGTGACCAAGGGGTGACAGTCAAGGTGGAGATAGGAAAGAGGTTTGGTGCAAAATCACGTGTGTGAGGGAGAGAAGGGGATAAAATATAGTACTTACAGTATAATGTTTTTTGGTTAAGAAATTATGTCAGGAGTGATTGTGAATTACTGACAGCTGAGACTGATTGAACTTAGCTGTTGTCGTTATAAACTCCATTTATGTTAAACGTAGTGTACTTTTTTTGAATGAAGAAATGGCTCCAACTGTATCTGTCACGTGATGCTGAATATTTTTACTTTTATCTTGTAATCTAACTGTTTTCAGCCAAAACCATCATTCACACACACGCATCTCCCCCAGGGACATCTGAAAATGTTTATATATAAATGTTTATATTATAATATTATAATTTAATAATAGTACAGTGCTTTTTTGTTCAAAACTTTTTTTGAACCAAAAATTAAACAGATTCAAAATCATGTTTCACAATGGGGGAAGCATATAGTTTTGGAGCTCAGCACTGATGCTTTGCAGCTCTTGAATCCTGTGTCTAATTGAACATTGGGGTACCTTCTGTGTAGAGTTTGAACGGGGTATGTTCTATTTCTGCTGTGTGCTCCAGTATCCTCTCACTATCTAAAGGTACCTGTATACTGTCTAGGTTAATTGATGTATCTAAATTGTTCCAGTGCCCTGAATGTATCTGGAATGGAAGCTGGGCGTGTTTGGAAATGAGCTTATTGTGGTGAGTATTCCATTGCTAATGAGAAATAAATGGCAATATGTTGATAGGTAGGAGATATAACTTGATAATAGACTTTTCTTATATTAAGATACAGTCTTCTGTCTTTCTTTCATTGCAGTGTTAGTTTTGTGTTTCTAGCCCACTTCGTGTTCTTGTTTATTGTGATTTTTTTCCATTTATATTTATGCATCTCCTACGAGCATTTTTTATGAAAGAAAAACAATTGCAAAAAAGAAATTTGTTTAAGTCACTTTCTTTTTATGTATTTTTATGTGTATTTATATGAGAAAAATGGGACTACTACTGTATACAGATGTTTTGATATACTTTCTGTTATTATGTGCGAAAACAGACCTACTTCCTGCAATATCTTGGCTTAAATCCTTTTTCTGTGCATTATACCTGCATGTTTATACAGTATATACCATGTTGTACCTACAACTGCAGCACGTTTCAAGTGGTGAGTGTGGTTCTGTAGCTTTAAGATGCCTGACACAGTGATGTATTTATAAAAGCCATTGCACAGACTCATGACTATGACCTTTGTGGCCCTAGTTTTATGTTCTGTCTCTACTTGGAGCAGATGGGTGATTAATGTCCAATCATGAGTAAAAATGGACACCTATTAGACACTCCAGCAAGTGGTGTCTCAGTTTAGCTATCCTGGAGAAATGATTACTAAGAGAGAAATGCAGGCAGCCTCTCCAAGCAATTACTTCATCTCAGGGCAATACTGTGTTAATTCTCTTACTGATGAGTGCTACACTTTGGGTATTCAAGGCTATTTCTAAAGTGTCACAAACTACACAAAGATATTTGCAATTTTATTGTGGTAGCACAAGAGGCAAATGCCTCATCCTGCTTCAATAAGTATACAATAGGTTTGTTATTTCTAGAATGTATTAATATTAGAATACAAGCATCTTTGGATGTTTTCATTTGTTCTTTCATAAAATGTTGAAAGCAGAGGCTTATCATACTTATTGGTACATATAATGTATAGACTGGGTTTGAGTGGCAAGCTCAGCAATGCTGTGGCTTCGAAGAAAGAAGTAAAGGTTATTCCATGTTAAAAAGAAGAAAAAAGGCACAAAGATTTGGCCTGTAAAGCTTTCTTCAGGATTAAAGAAGTCCTCTTTTTTCTAATTCTCATTATGGAATTAACCTTTACTTGTTCCCACATAAATAGAATGTGCACCTAAACTAAAGCAATATAGAAAATATTCTCCTGCAAAGTGACACATGAAATGAAAGAAAGAGAATTCTAAAGAGTAATAAATGCAATGTTTTTGATTAGAATGGAATTCATTCTATTAATAGTAACGAGCCTGAGAGTCTACACCGCAACAAAAGATGCATGAGGGATTCAAGACTGGAGCCTGGGAAAGGCTGTTGACCAGCTGAGAGTCAGCGACACCTTCCTAGGATAGCCAAGTGCTGGTAAGCTGATAGCACGTCCATGGTACCTTAACTTGAGCTCTCCTCTACAAGCCTCTGTCTCCTGTTCCATTCATAAGTTAATGGAGTTATAGCGGCTGTAAAGATGACAGCTGCCCCTCTGCAAATATGTGGGGTGAACGTTTTCCACTAGGGTTGGCTTTACACTTTATATTAAAAACAGAATTCCCAGAAGCCAATGTACACATTAGTTTATATTGTTCATTATGATATAACATGATTATTTCAGACTTTCAAATGCAAGTGAGGCTTGTTAAATAACATTACATAACTTCAGTCTGATCTGCCTTACCATCTATTGTATTGTGTGTCCTCTTTGTACTTGTACTTCTTGGTACTGCTGTCCAGGTTCAAAACCACAGGAAAGGCAAAGTACTGCAGATATTATTCCTTCGTTGTTACCTGGCTTTTTTATGGTAGTAGATAGTAATGACCCCTGCATCCTTGAGTTAGTTTTCCACTAAGACTTCTAGGGAACATCGTTTAGTAGGAATGCTAATCATTTCTTTGAAAATACTTCAAATAAATTGATGCATAACAACATGGAAATCTGAAGGGCATCAGAAGTCATAATACATGCACTACACCATATCCAAAGACTTAATGTCTTTCCACAGTTTGTTACCACAGAGTAATACAGTACTGTACATGCTATTGTACATGTTTTTGGGATAGATAAACATAATACATTAAAACATATCACTTTCGATTCCATCTGTTCAATATTAATGTAATCTTTATAGTACAGAACATTATTTTTTTTATCTTTATAATTAATATTTTTAGACTGAGAACAAGTTGTCTTGTGTGTAAATCTCACAAAACATGTTACATGTTCTGTAATACCAGTATCCGCAATGTTAAACATATGTTTTTGCTATAGTTTATACTGTCTGCTGATATTTTTTATTTGAGTTTTTCCAATTTAGGCAGTCATTAATGTTTTTATGTGATTCTATTTTTTCCTAGAGTGTAGCTTGGGACACAGTCTTTATTAAAAATAGTGCTGCCCTGTCAGCAAAAAAGAGATGAAAAATAAAAGAGAACTTCAAGCCAGTTTTGGAATGATAGGAATATGTTGACAACTTGAAAACTGACTCTCAAATTGCTTTTAAGGACTGAGAGGGGCCAATTTCTAATCCCACCTTTAGTAGTATAATGTATTCTGAGTCATAATAGTATTCATCAGGTAGATGTATTGATTTGATATACTGTGGAATTAATCAAAGAAAATCATAGCTAACAACTTACACCGTAGTGGCTTCTGAAATAATTCATTTAAGTTCTGGAAAGAAGGACAGCTGCAGTTATTCTTGAAGTTCAGTGTCTTTAGCAGAGAGCTGCAATGAAAGTGGCCATTCATGAATGCTACTTTCTTGCCCTTGCATCAGAATCTCTTGATAGCCGTGTACCCTGGTCATTTGACTCTCTGCTTTGACATAATGCTCAGGGCAACTATTTTCCTGGACAAATTATTTTGCATTACGCAAACTTGCAATGATTGTTAGATGAGTAAGGTTAACAAATATTCCTACTCCTTTTACATTTTAAAAGGTATACTGAACCTGAGGTCACACCATGCAAGCAACTTGAATGATTTATAACTCAGTCAGGGCAGTAATGCTGAAATAGCTTGCTTATAACACAGACTAAGACAGTACATAAATCAGACATAGTAATTTTAGAGTATGGGTCACTGAGTAACTGTTGGCTATGGGGAGGTTACTCAAAAGTTGGATAGTCTTTCACAGAAAGACTGTTCTGGGGAAGAGGTCTCTGATTAACAAATTGATGTAACTCTAGTTGATAGTGGTCACTACTTGATCTGATGGTAGATTTTAGCATTGCAAGCTTCTTTCATCAAAAGGATGTGGTAAATTGTAGAGAAACTACAGTATAGTGCTACATAAGGTCTAGACGTAATATGCTATAAACAATTCAATCAGTTGGGCTTTCAAAGAAGCACTGTCAAACCTGTCAACCATGTTTTGAGATATCCAAAAGGAAAATAAGATACAAAAATCCAGCCAGAGAAACTTAGATCTAATATATTAACCTCTTGTTAATTTCTTTAACATTTTTGTTTAACCCTTGCTTACACTCTCTGAATGATATCTTCTGAGCCAAGCCTGCACCTTTAAGCTCTCATGCTGGGCAGATGTCAAAGTGTTCATTAACTGCCATAAATCAGGGGGAAGCAATGTTAGCCAACTGCTAGGATAATAAACCATGTGGTTGCCAGGGTTTTGGTAATTGTAATATCATGGCATTTATTGCATGGCTATTCTTATCACTGTTCATGTTAGCTTCAAACTGTCTGTCCCCTTGTTAGGGAATACATGATAGTGATTAGGACAGTAAATGATATTCCAGCTAATTTACAGCTAGGTTGCTGTAAGCTTTGTTTGGTAGAAATGCATCATTTCATATACTGTATCTGAGAGACACTCATAGACTCAGTTGCAGGAGTAACTCAATTAACTTTGTTAATTTCTGATGGCCTTTGTGATAGAACATTACAATGTGCTGTTAACGTTAAGTAAAAGAATGTACAGTATAATGGTAAATGTCTAAAGCCTCTACAAGTTCCATTGGTTGGTTTTTCTTTGGACAAGTTACAAATAAATGTACACAAGCCATTAAGAGTTTTTAAATGGGCATGTAGAACTGTTAATTCTTTAACTTAAAGTAATATTAAGAAATAAATGGTTGAAGATTTCATGGGTGAAGATTTCATGAATGCCTGCATTGTATTTGATAAGCTGATATTTAACAACTAAGGTTCAGTTGAATTCGATTAAGTGAACCTCTAGAGTCCCTTCAGATTTATGATGCAGTGAGTTAGTGAATTGGAAGTGGTAGCTGAGCTTTGTAAAATTTACAGCAATATGTTCTCTGGTCACAATGGCATTGAACCCTTTTTTAGAAAACTTGCAGTTCATCTTACAGTATATGTGCTCCACCAACCACCTTATTAAATCTCACTTTAAAAACAGATGAAATCCAAGTATACTGGAAATCTGTCCTTTTCCTGCCTCATTTCAAATGAGGTGATAAGTCAGACCCAAACTTCTATAGAACAATATCCATTTTGACCTGCCTTTCTAAGATGGGAATAAAATGTTAACAAGTAGTTAAGCTACTGCATTTTTTAGACAGCAACTATATTTTATCTGAAATCCAGTCTGTTTTTTGGGAATTTATAATGACTCTCAATAAAGGTCATACTTGGCTAGCTGTCTTTAGAGATTTATTTAAGGGTTTTGATACACTCAATCCTTGTGAAAAACTTCTGTATTATGGGTCTTTATTTAAAATCTCTTGCATGGTTTCATTACTTATAGAACTATGAACTGTGAAACTCTGACAGATTTGTTTCACAGCCTCTTTTAGTTACTAAGGGAGTGTCAGAAGATTTTGTCCTTTGCCCTGCTGTCTTCTCTATCCATATTAATAATACCGCTTAGGCAATAGGCAACTCATATTTTCTGCACCGATGACTCCATCTAACATTCAACTGGATTCACTTTATTGTCTGTAATGTTTGATCTGCATTTTAATTTTAGTAACAAACTAAAACAGAGTTGCTAAACTCTGATAAAGCTAAATTCATGTTGTTTACAAAAAATAATTAAACTGCCTCTAATAATGATCAGAATGTTTTAGTGGGGGATTCGCATGGTGGCACAGTGGTTTTCATTACTGCCTCCTAGCTGCAGTTCTGGGCCTGGGGTGCTACAGTATCTGCGTGGAGATTGTGTCTGCAAATGGGTTTCCTCCAGGTGCTCTAGTTTTCTCCCACAATCCATAAACATGATAGTGGTAGGTTAATTGGCTTCTCAGAAAATTGGCCCTGGTGTGAATGAATATGTATCTGTGTTTGTGACTGTATGCTCTGTGATGGACTGGCTTCCCATCCAGGGTGTACCCTGCCTTGCTCCCGATTTTTGCCAGGATAAGCTCCAGCTCCTCTGTAGCCCTGAATTGAAAAAAGTGGTTAGAAAAGGGATAGATGGATTTTTCAAAGGAAAACAAAGTTGGAGCAAGTAATGTTTGATGAATATTTAGGAGAAAATAAAACTTTAACTTTTCAAAAGTAATATTGACAAACTTTAAGCCAAGTTTTTTTAAGCCAATAAAGTCAAGTTTAGACTTCCTTTCAAAACATTTTCCTCTCAAAACTTCTTCCTTTAGAAAAACACTAGTTGAAATGTCTGTACTCCACAATTTGAAATACAGTATAAGGATCAAGTACTAGGTTTATTCCATGTTGAAAAAAAGAAGAAAGAAAACACAACGTTTCAGCCGTGGCTTTTTTCTTCTTTTTTTCAGCATGGAATAAACCTATTACTTGTTCCTTTGCAGCCTACGCATGCTGATGCAGCTACCCATCTGAACTACTACAGTATAATGATGTTGTTTACAAGATTGTCTCTAAAGCTGTACATGGAAGCCATTACATCACATACAGTACCTGTGGTTCCCATCCTGGTCCTAGGAAAATGTGTAGTCTTCAGGTTTTTGTTTCAGTTGCGTTCTTCTCCAATTGATTTTATTTTCTATCTAGTGCATATTTTAAAATCTGCCTTCATCTCATAAAATACTGTGGACAGACTGCGTAATGTTCTTCATACTGAAGATGTTATACACCTGAAATGTTTTTAAACAAAGGACTGAGTACAGAAAATATTGTAACAAAAATTCTAAAGAAGGAAGCCGATCAATTAAATATGTCAATTAGCACTTGTGATAAATGGGCAATGGTTGCAAACTGCTTACACCATCCTGTCTTAAGATTTATCGCAGGCGCCCTCTACTGTACATACAGTAGCACTTGTGGTACAGTACATGTATTCATGAGTGATTGGCATTGTCTCTATACTAGACAAAAGCTTTAATTTACAGATCTTTAATTCTGAAATCACCTTTCTAACTCAATAATGCATTACAATTCTCTGTTCCATTCAAAAAGTTAAAACACATTACTTTTATCACACTGAATTATAGAATTTGATGTTAATTTAATTTTTTCCTGACAATAACTGGGACAATCTAGAGAGCTGAAACAATACACCATCATGTATTGAGGATGTTTTCAGTTGTATTATTAAATTGTTTCTACCAGAAATGTGAACTTGTTATCTAAGCTAAGTCTTGTGATGTTATTTACATTTTATTGATTGTTCTCTTCTTTCTTTGACTGATTTTTCTTCATGTGTGAGCTTCTGAGCTAGTTTGTCATGGTTGATGGGGATTTGTTCTCAGCTTGTTTTATGTGGCAAAATTAAGTTTTATTATAATAAATAAATGGAGTAAGGTGGCATAGTGATATAGTAGTTAACAGGGCTAGAGCTTTGGATTCTATTACTCAGGTACTACTGCATATGTGTGGATTTTTTATCTCCTCATTGTGTCCAAATGAGTTCCCTTTGGGTGCTTCAGTTTCCTACCACAGTCTAAAGACATGCTAGTACTGTAGGTTACAGTATTTGGCTTCTGGGAAAATTGGCTCTGGTGTAAGCACAGTATATGCGTGTTTCTGTTTGGTTGTGCCCTGCAGTGGATGGTGACCTATCCAAGGTGTATCCTGCCTTGCGTCAATTGCCTGCCAGGATAGACTCTGGCTCCACAGTGACCCTGTACTGGATAAAGTTTTCTAAGATGGACGGATAAATGCTGTGGGAAGATGATGTCAAAAGATGTTTCCTCCACTGTGATTATCACTGCCTTGTCCTTAGAAGACTATAAAACCACCAAAGACACTACAGATTTGCTCTATTCAGCTGATTCAAAGGGAAGAGGGCCAATGTAAAAGGGTGAGATGCATTTACAGTAGATGTGAAAAGCAATCAACTTTCTTTGGAAAGAAATGTCCCAAAATGTCAGCTTACAGTTTATGACTTGTCAGTTCCCCTGCCCTATCTGGCCACAAGAGCCTGTCCATTAATGTAAGTCATTCTGTTATTGTTGAAGACTGTCAGGAACTGGGTTAGACAGACCTCATTGTTGAGCTACACACTTTGCAGTTTTTCTGCTTCTTATTTATAATTTATTAACCTTAGCCTGAGGGGGCATAAATATTTGATAATACAATTCCATTATATATAATGGAATATTATGAACTCACAGGCAACTGTAAAAACTAACAATAATATAAAGCTATATGAAGTGGAGTGGCTCTGAAAGGTATAAACTTGGCCAGCTAGCTCAATTTGCAGGTCTGACTGCTTGTTTAAATGAATAAGCCCTACAGAAATGCAGATAAAGAAAAATTGGATAAGTTTTGGATTACTCTACCAGTTCTGTTTTAAGTCCTGTAGTGAATGTACTGTATACTGTAATCAGCAGGTGAGAAAAATGAAAATTTTACATACTTAAAATTAAAAATTAATTGTGGTTAATATATTATTGGAATAAACTCTGTTTGGATTATTGATATTTTAAATAATACCAACATAATGTGACAGATATTGTTTATCAATAGCAACAGTACTGCCAGTATTGAAATTCTTTTTCAACAAAAAAGTTAACAGGTTCACAGAATTCTGACTTACTGTATGTTTCCGGATTTGTGCTGTAGCATATGGTATTTTAAAAGAGTAACTTTCATTATTCATGAACTGCGTTAGTGTACAGTAGTATACTGCCAAAAAACGATCCTTTCACGAAAAAAAATGTAGATCTCTTGAAAAACAACAACTATACAGGTCTTTACAAAAGTATTTACTGCTTCACAAAGATGTCCCATTTTATTGAATAACAAATGATGTGATTTTCAAAGACAATATTTAAAATCATAACATGAATGCTGAAACTTTTACTTTATTTTGAAAAAGTATCAATATTGCACATGGAGGTGTTGTTTTCATCTCTTTTTCTTTGGAAACTTGTCAAGCTCTGTCAGGCAAGTTAGAGATCATTGACAGCAATTTTCAGATTTTACCACAGATTTGCTATTGGATTCAGATCAGGAGTTTGACTGGGCCACTTAAGGACATTGTTTTAACCCACTCTAATACAGCTTTGACACTGTCCAACTGATAGGTACATTTTTGTTCGTTTTTGCAGACTGAGGCAAAACCTCTAAGTTTTAAGCATTTCCTCTAAGATTCACGGGTTGTGATGGCACAGCAGATTCAGGTAAGATGACAACCGTTATTTGGCCTAATTTTCTAGTGTGGAAAATGTGGGGAATGAGCTGATGCTATTGGTTATCTGACCAGCTGACCTGGAATTGGTTTGGTGGCAGGTGGCAGGAATTGGAGGCTTTTCAATGGTTGATTTTGATCTGCTGTCTGAGGGTCAGAGAGCCTTATGTAGGTGTATTTATTCAGAAATCATGTGAACTTATATTATTGCGCATAGACAGAGGTAATTTAATTAACGATGTGACTTGTCTAAGTAATTATATTTGACTAAATTAGGTTTGCCATAGTAAAGGGCGTAAATAAAAGTTCAATGTATTTTTTTTCCTTTTTTTGCAGTTTTTGACAACATTTAACATTTCAACTATTAAAGTGTTTACTATTAAATTTTAATTTTGAACGGTATAATTAACTTTGAAATAATTCTATATAGAGAATTTAGGTACATAATACAGTAGTATAAATTGTATATACAGTACATGATACAGTACGTGTCAACAGGAGTAACATGACATGTGGAGTAGAACCATAGCACAGTTAAATGGGCTGAATGGTCTTCTTGTCATTTGAGAACTTTGTTATGTTCTAAGCAAAGTTTAATCAAAATCAGGTAAGCTGTATTGATGACAAAATGTGTTTAATATCTCTCTCAGTTTATTTAGAGACTTAAAGTAGGACAGTGATTCCCTAATACCCAGTCATGGTATATGAAAAAAAAAATTAAAATAGCTTTTTTCTTCTGTTTTGGAAAACAAGTGCATTTATTATTTTGCTAAGCAGATGCAAATCCATATGTCCTGCAGAGCTTTGGCAGTACAGACAGAGAAAACAGAATGGACAGTGGCATATTTAAAACAACCATTTGGATATAATTACTATGATTTGTAATGTCCTAGAAGCCAGTTATTTTTTATTTTAATGTTTACTCATTTGTCTTCAGTATTCTGAGTATTTCACAATCTGTACTATATGGTAGAGATGGACAACTCTGGTTGTGGAAAGTCCCATTAAGACTTTTGAACCATTTAAGAAGAAGAAGAATTCTTAATAATTTATTTAATAATTGCTTGCACTTATATGGCGCTTCTCTGGACACTCCACTCAAAGCCCTTTACAGGTAATGGGGACTCCCTTCCACCACCACCAATGTGCACCCCCACCTGGATGATGCAACGGCAGCCATAGTGCGCCAGAAAGCTCACCACACATCAGCTATCAGCAGGGAGGAGAACAGAATGATGAAGCCATTTCGTAGATGGGGATTATTAAGAGGCCATGATTGGTAAAGGCCAATGGGAAATTTGGTCAGGACACTGGGGTTACACCCCTACTCTTTTCAAGAAAGACCCTGGGATTTTTAATGACCAGAAAAAGTCAGGACCTCGGTTTTACTGTACGTCTCATCTGCATTTTCACTACTGAAGTAGGTGATTATTTCAAAGACATAATTTAGAGGCCATTTGAAATGAAAATACTGTATGAGCTCCCCTCACTCTCATTTCTCAAAAATTACAACAGGTCTTCGTACAACTGAATCAGTTAATTTGTTGAATTGATCATACACCCACACATTTCCTTAGTCTGTACATTGTACTATATATTGATAAGTACCTCATTTATTGCATCTCCGAAATAGAATACTGTATGTGCCGGTCTAGTTGAAACTAGGCAACCTGTAGCTTTTTCACAGATCGGACTTTTAATTGGCAAATGGCACTATGGAGTAAAAGACAAAATTACATTTTTTTTGTTTATCATTTCAATATGAAATTAAACAATGGTACATTAAAAGGAGGAATTTTTATACTCCTCTTGGAAGTCAACATTTGGAGTTTGTGCAAATGTGAAAGTATATGTATTAAAATGATACATACAATACACTGTACTTTATCACCAATGAAGAAACCCCACTGCTCTGTCCAATCAAGAGTCAATTATTTTAATCTTATTAAAATATGTTTATTATTAGTTTCCCAGACATAAACAGCTGAAACAAAGACTTAATCTTTCAACAGACTTGCTATTTTTATTTTAGGTTGTCACGAGAACAGCCGTTCTATAAATACCCTTAATTGATCACAATTGAACATACAGCTCTGTTTCAGTATTTATTCATTAGTCCACATAACATTATGTATACAATGTACGATTTTTTTAAGATCTGGGGTGTATTACAATGACATTTGAGAATGGGTTTTGATTGATTTCTGCAGTACTTGAATACCAGGACAAGTTGTTTATGAAAGACATTGGTCACCATATTCAGGCTCCAGCAGGCCTTGGAACAGGATCATGGTACTATACTCTGATTCTTACTAAGCTGTCCTTCACAGGGAATCCTGGTTATGTTGTGAATAAGCCATGATAAAAGGCTTATTTGCTGTAGGGTTTAACAGACCATATAAATCCCTTGGTTATACAGCTGTCATATTTCATGTGCACAATAATCATCCAAGCTCTGTTTGGTTGGAGCAGCAGGAGTCAAGATTAACACATACCTCCTCTACCACAGTGCAGTGAATCAGGGTCAATATGTCAGAATACAATAATTCACTTTTAGAAAATATTTAACAGTCTTATCATTTGGATTATTTTCCAATACATTTGCCATTGGGTAACCTAGGGCTTTAATTTCTGTTCTTTCACGGCTTTAAAAAGAGTTGGCTGTGTGGAATAGCAGGACAGGGGAAATGCTTTAAGAGTAGAAAGTGAGCCACCTGCATATATATGTGAGGTTCACAAGAAAAAGAACGGCTATACAGTATCCAACTTATTCAATATTTTAATCTCAGCAGGTTAGAAAAAATATTAAACTTAATATGAATGAAGGATTTGACCATTCATTGTTTAAACATGGATTTACGTATTTTTGTATTAAGATTGGTGGGTTATATGTTTTAATATTATAAATGTACTGCTATATTTTTAGCAGTAAATCAATTCCTAAATTTGAATGAATGTCATAAACTGATTTAAAGTCAATCTAAATCTAACATGATTTACATGTCTTATTGTTTTCTTTCCTCTTTCCACTAAGCACTAAACCTGGGACAGACAGGTAAATTGGCAATATTCAAGGTGTTGCGAAGAGGGCAGTAAAATGAGATACACCTGTGTACTGGTACAAAACCATTAGTGAGGAATATCAATAATTTAAAAGGTGATATTGTGGAGGGGGTAGATGTGAAGAGGAAACTGTTCTTATCGTTATGTTGTATTAAACAAAGTTCACGTATGCTGAAGTTATTGATGCGTATTACCATTAGGACAACATAATAATAATAATTAATTCTTGCACGTTTATAGCATTTTTCATTAGTAAGTCAACAGTGTCATTTAACACCTGAATGTAGCCTTGCTAAGATACAGACTTCTTCTATTGTTCTATAACATCTATTTTTCTTGTGTTAGGGATGTTGCAAAAGTAATCTACATCCCTTTTTAATGGGAGAAACAACATGTATAATAATGCCATTTTTGTTTTAAAAAATACACTATGGGTATTAATGTAGTTATATTAATATTTAACAGAGGCATAACCCCTAAGATTTTACATTCAGCTTTAACTGTTGCATTATATCTGCATTTCAGAGGAAGCAAAATGGAAGTAAAGACATAATAGCCACTCATTAAATGGACACCTGTAGTTTCGTTTTTTGTTATTTAATTGGTAATAAATTTCACTTTTAATTGTTATTTTCTGTTATGTCCACATCCTATTTTGTGGTTTCCTAAGCCAGATAACTGCTGCTTTAAAAAAGTGGCTCTTTTTTAGAAGATTTTCCAAACTGCTTTGCCTGAGAAAACATGTTAAAAGTCTAGTTATGTGGCAGATAGCTGGGAAGACTACTGTTAGGGCATTAAACCTTACATTTCCCTCTTTTCACTTCTTGTCTATCAGCAGTGAGAAGAGGTTTATTTTTGCTAAAATATTTCACTAAGACAAGAAAAAAAACAGAGTAGATTACACTAAAATCACAGGAACTTGAATAAAACAGGAAATCCAGAAAGCATCACGTTTTAGCGCTTGGCAATATCTTCTCTCCAGATGAAGGACACAGAAGCTGATATTGGGCCCTACCTCCCTGGCACCCTCTATCAGTCATCATGTGCTCTGTTTGTGTGATGGTGGGGAGGGGTGTCTCTATTTACAGCACCCGGCAGTTGGTTTTAATTTGTTCCAGGAGATTTGGAATGACAGAAACGCACACTTAATGTGAAAACACTAAATTATGACCTCAATCAAGTGATCAAGATTAGTCTTAAAATTTCTAAACATTTCTTTTTAGCATCTCTAATGCTCTTTCTGTGGCTCCTTTCTCTATATTCTCTTTTCTTCTCTTCCTCCGTTTCTAACCACTAACACTTAAACTTGAGAGCCTCTGCCCCATAGCTCAGAGTGCACCCATAAAGTGTCCACCTGTTGCTTGTAAATGCCTTGGTGCTTTTAAGCAGAGTACTGCAAACATGGCACTCCCCAGCTGGCTTGACCTTTCTAATATATGTTTGTTGGTGACATGTGACCAGTTAATGCTACTCAATCCTGTGCTAACACAGGAATAACTAGATTGCAAAAGATGAAAGATCCCAGAGACATGACTTGGCTGCTTGTCAAGAAGAGATCAACACTGTACAGCAGTGTTGGAGGAGGTACTCTCATATTCTTACAGCCCTGATGCAGTTGCACCCCCCCTCATCTCAGGGACTTATGAGGTGTGGGGTTTCAGTCTCTTAGTCATTCGGCCTCACTACGCTGTGTGTTCCTTAAGATCTTATCAACATAAGAAAGGAAACAAATGAGAGAAGGCCATTTGACACATCAACCCTTTCAGCTAGTAGCTAATAACACTAACACTGTTCGTGCTCTTTATGCTCTATAAACTTGGGTATTACTTGGTGTTTTTTTATTAATCAGGCAAGGTAAAATACATACTGTAGAACATTTTGGTAATGATACTGTTCTTAGTATGACAATAACTACTAACATTAGTGTTAAAACAGCTACATCATTACTACTACTTGAAAAATATAGCTACCATGCTACCAGAAAAGATGTGTTGGCTGTAAAACTTCTCTGTATTTGCACTACATAAACAAACTACAAAAAAGCAATTTCCATTTGTTTATGGAAATTTGTTGTCTAATATATCAGAATCCATTAATTGCCAAAACACTAACACAGAAACTCCCTACTTAAAAGCCACAAATTGGTGTATAGGTTTAGGAAAATTCATATTCAAAAATGAAAAAGAAAGAAATTACCATTGTTAGATACTGTACGTAAAGGTGTGTATCCTGAACATTCAATGCTGTCTTGGCCTTTATGAAGTAGTTGTTTTATCTGACAGCTAATTTAGCAAATAGGTAGAGCAGGAACTGTTATGTAGCATGATACAAATAATAAAGTATTCCTAGTCAGATGTACTATGTCTCCTTTTCTCTAGAGGTTTAAGTGTCCTCATTCAGACAGACTCTCAAACACACCTTCATTTCATGTAAGTGGAGCAAATGTTGTGAATAAACCAGTCATTAATCATATTTAAGAGTTGAATGTACACAATTGATTTTTAAACCAGTACAACAAGAACTTGGCTAGTTACAATACAACCTGCATGTACAAAAAGAATAATTATGGCTCTTAAAATCTAATTTTTTGTTAAAATTGTTAAATTATAGGAATGATACAGAGAAAAAACATTGAGAACTGGAGAAAAATGGGTCTAAAGTGACAGACATAAGAGGAAAGGGGTGGTGAAGTTAAGTGAATGAGAGATAGACCGACTCAAGGGACAGAAGAGGAATGGGGGTAAAGACCAGACTTTAAGAGTCTGAATTAAAGATAACAGGAGAGCATCCAGGACACGATAGCTGTGAGATATATAGAAGGAAATATTGGTTTTGGGGAGACAAAAATATGCTTTAGATTATGTTGTCTGTATAAAGAGCATCATCAGCATAAAAAATGTATGAAACGCCGTGGGAGAAAATGGGAGAGTAGTTTTTGAAAACAAAAACAGAGTAGGTTCTGAAAATGAACAGTAGGGAACCCTGTGGGACACCAGTGGAGGGACAGAGACAACTATTCTTGCCAGCAAAACTGATGTGTGTGATCAGTAGAGTTGGAGAAAAACCCACCTGGTGAGCAATACTATAAATTCCCAGAACAGCAAGTCTTGACAAAAGAATAAAATCATCCATGTCATAAAATGCAGCAGAGATTTAAGATAAATTAAGACGAAGTAAAAAGAGACAGCAAGGGTGAAAAGAATGAGAAAAAAGACAAAACCAAAAAGAGGGTAAATTAATGGGTTCTGCAGGAAAAAAAGTGAAAATGTGGTATATAGCACCCTCAAGGCTTTTAGAGAGAAAAGGAAAAATGGAGACAAGATGATTGTTGTGAAAGGAAGAGAGAGAATGGGTGGCTTTTTCAAGAAAGATGTGAAACAAGACTCTTTAAAAGCAAAACAAAATCCCCAGAATATACATGTGATAATGTGAAAAGAAATAAAGGAAAGAGAACTGGGATAACATCAATAAGGAGGTGAATGGGGAGAGGTTCTTGAGTGCTAGAAAGGTTATGATCTTCAAGGATCATAAATCAAGGAATATGTAGAGAAGTATGGAAGAAGTACTGTATGAAAGTGTAGCTGGAGGGAAGAAGAGGAAATACTGTAGGAGAAGGTGGGGGAGATTCAAATCAGCTCAGAAAAATGCTTGTGTACCCCCTGAGACCATGCAGCAAAGAAATTAGTGGTCCCAATTGTGTTCTTCTTGCCTGCACCAATATCAAATGAACCATAGCATTGACATTGGTGCCTGAGGAGGTTTAATGGATTATTCTATAGCTGCCTCATTCTAGGCCACTGTGATGCCATGATCCCTATTGACCTCTGTACACAGATAGCCTATTTTAACCTCAAGACATCTACTATTGGGATTGTTGCATCCCCAATACTTGGATGTTCAAGACCATCAAGCCCTACTCTGCGCCATTCTTGTGCTGCGCACACTAGAGTTTTCTGCCTTTATGAGAGTCATGGTTATGGCAATTCAATGTCCGTCTCTCCTCAGAGATAGACGCATTTCTTGAGAAGCAAGCTATCCTCTTAATTCTAACTATTCTATCGGCTTTCTTTCAAGAAATTGCTCAAAAAGGACAGAAGAGGCTTTCTAGTCCAGACAGTTAACTAGTTTACTATGGTAGACTGGTTTTAGAACCTATACCTATATTTTTACAGAATATCCAATTTTGCCAGTTAGTTCCATAGGGCTCCTTCTCCTCCTAAGGCATGTGTTTCTCAATGTGGTATCAAATACTAACACCTAAGCGTCCTTCACACCTCTGCAGATGGAAAACTTTATTTTCTATTCCCAAAAATTGGCTATTATTGTAACTATGCAAAAGGTAATAATGACCTCTAGAGTGCTGTTATGCATTAGTCTGGCTTTCTTTCAAAAGGTAACTTCCCTTTCATTGTTGACTACATGTTGGATTTAATGGTGATTACATGCACTGTTCTCTGGCTCTGCACCTTGTAAGTGTACTGAACTCTGGCACTGTTCCATATTGACAGGTTTGTGTCGTTACTTCTCTAGAATGTTGGGTCAGCTCCTGACGAAACAACACATTTCCCACTGCTTTATTAATTCTATTTAACAGGCTGCCGTAGCCGTAGGTTTTTGGTGCACTGCTCCCTATAGTTTGTGGTTACACTTCAAATTAAAAATGGAATGCTAGGCTAACCATGGTTCCCTGAAAGAAGAGAGTTGCCAGCAGGCTTTGCAGGCTCATCTGTAAAAGAGAAAGGGATACAGTATAGCTGAGTGAGTCCTATACCTCCATGGGGAGAGGGTGGAGACAGGGCATCCAATATAAAAACCCTCTCTCTCCTCGCTGTTTGTAACAATGTCTTTCTAGTTAATGACATCCTTTTTCAACTTACAAGAGTAACCTGTAAAGTTTTCAAGATATTGTAGCATATGAAAGTGGCCTTAATTTATAACCAATGAAACCTTTTTGTCAAAATAAAAAGGGCTTTTCTGCTTGTAAAAGGGCTGTTTATCAGTAGTGTACCTGTCTACAACTAAATGGAAGTAATGCTGGGAATAGACATGCAGTATGAAGGTAAAAATAAAACAGCTGCTTGCTGACTTATATACAGTATACTAGTGATATATGAACAATGAAGACTGGAACTTCTTTTCCCTGATATTTTCTGTACTTTTCTTTGCATTGCTGGTTGTTTCTCCTACCTATTTTCATTTCATTGTTGAGAAACTCCTGTGTGAATGAAACATATTGTTTCTCTGTTTGTAACTGTGCTGAGATAAATTGCATCTTGACACTTCTGGGCCTAATTCCCATTCTCATACAAAGCCATTTCACAAGTGGAAAGCTATCCATGTACATCAAACATAGATTGGATTTTTTAAGTTATCAAACTCAGAGCATTTTTTTTTCCTTGAGAACAATGACAACGAAAACCTTTCAATTTGTGTAGTGCGAACAAATGCTTGAAATAGATACAAGATTATTGACTAATATTAACATCATCCTAACAAAACAATACAATCTACTATATATTAAGAAGTAATATACAGTATACAGTAGTTTATATAATTTCTTGTACTGTGCAAGGTTTATACAATGTTTATCTATAAATTATCTATAAATAAAGGTAAATTCCAAGATAAAATGTAAAAGAAAATATGCAAATATGAAAATATTCTTGTTTCTTGTTTGAAAACTCTCAACCAGTTTACGCAAGTCTATTTGTTATATACTACACACGCACTGGCCATAATATTAGGATCCCCATCCAAAAGAACAGACTGGGTTTTATGAGTCACCCCTAAAAACCACAATTTCTACACCATGCCCTCAAAACATTTTAATTTCAGTTTGATCTCTTAGTTTGGAGAAAAATACAATGCCCTGTAGATCTTAAGGAACACAGTTGACCATCCCCAGCTAAACTGTACCAATTAAATTAATAAATATATCAAAACCTACAAGTTCCAAGTCTTAACTTAAGGGTAACCTGTAAGATCACATCCCTGGATTGTATCTATCCAGGGATGGGGTTGGCCTTCCTAGAGCACACTCTTTCAGTGGCATCACTGCAATGTCATCTTAAGGAGCAGACTTTCATCCTCTTCTCTGGCCAGAACAGCACACAGATCCCACACATTTCTGGGACATGAAGCTCAGTACCACACACCATTTTCCTCCTTTAGTTCAGGTTTGTCTAAAATGGCATGGAATTAGCATGGGTAAAATGAGAATGGGTAAAATAAAAATTGTATACACATTCTGAAAATAACCTTGTATAATATCTACTATGCCAAACACTTCTTGATTTTAGTTTAATTCCCATCAAAAGTTTACTGGTGTGTATCTTTAGATTCTTTGGAAGTGTCTATTAGCAAATTGCCAAATTGAATCCCTGAAAACAATTGGGCCTGCCTTCTGTGTTCTTCCAAATTAACCTCGGAGCTAAACATTATGACTCTCATATTTTGCTTAAGTTGACATACCTTGACATACTGTATGCATTTCATTCAAGGTTCAGCAGCTAAACAGATGTTTAATTGTATAGGTTAAGTCATAACCTTCACCAAGACAAGAAAGCTGAAATGGATGTATTGGTAAACTGTAGTCCTTTCATGTATTGATTTTGATTTAAAATGGATTAAAAATTAATTATTCATTCTTAATATATTTTTGTTTACTGTGATATAAAAAAACACCTCACCCCAAAGTAAAAAATATTGTTTAATTGCATTTCTTTAATAATCAGACTTGTATAGCTTTAAGTATAAAATATGCACTCTATAAACTTTACTTTATGTTTGTAGAGCATAGTTAAAATACTGTAGATAAATAAGTTTCTGTAGAGTGTATGCCTTACATGAGCAGAGTTTGGTGACAAGTGTGCTGGTCAAAATTATTTTCTTGGAATCTGCTGACATGTAAAAGTAGCAAATTATTCCAGATACTTCACTGACAACCAGGCAGCCAGCTATTAATCAGCCAAGACCATTGCTGGCTGGCAATCCATCAAACAGCTGTTCAGTTATTCTGCTTACTAGCAAAGAGAATCATGGGAGACGTTGTCCAGTAACTAGTCTCATTAAAGAAACATTTTACCCTCTGCATTACAGTAGTACATCACCTACTAGAGTTATAAGGCGAAGTTTTGGAGAGGTGAACATTCTAGCACTTACAGTATTTTAATACTTTCATCCATTTCACTAAATCTAAAATATTCCCTTTATTTATGCTTTGAAACACCTAATACCCCAGAATTTCCATTTCATTTCTGTTGCATTTATAAATTATTTAAGTATTGGATTTAGTAGATCAAGGATATACAGTCAGTTTTTTTTAAACTTTTTTATTTTAATATACCCTAATCTCATTTCAGGTAATTGTTCCAGAAATCACTTTTGAGGAAAGGATTAAGCTCACATACAGTATACTGTATTTAAATGTAATGAATCACGCTGTCTCTACAGTATTGTGAGTTTGCATTTAATTTCCACAATTTAATGGCCCATTCCAGTACAAAATGGCTTTATTCTTTCTCTGACAAGAACCTTATATAGAGTAGAAATCCTTAACATTTCTACATGCTAAATAGTCTTCAGACCTTAGCCATACAGGTAGGTTCTTATGTGTTAACGTAAATTTCAGAAATGATCAAAATAGGGTCAAAATATGAAGAAGAAGAATGCATAACACATGTTTTGCATGTTTAGTGATGTGATATCCTGCCACCAGTATGCCAAAAACAAAAGAAAAGGAACTTGCTTTACATGACTAGTGAAACTGAAAAGACAATTAAAGCATTACCCCATGGATTGGCCTCAGAATATTCACTGCAAATGTGGGTTTTGTCTATAAGGCAGGACCTGAAGCTATTTTCCCACTGGCTAATGTTCCAGAAAGACTTCTGTTTTTCCAAAGCCTGAAACTGTGAAAGGCTGCCTTGCCAGCAAGAACATTTAGCACAAAATGTTCTCAGTGATGGAAGAGTTAATGACCAGTCATAAAATTTACTGGACAAGCCTAGAGGAACTTTACCTTAATACACAGTTTATGCCAGCTCTAATTCAAATGTCACGGTGCTTCTCGTGACAGGGAATAAGCACTTTGTCAACAGGTTCTCTCTCAAAGACCTTACTGAAGATGGATAATATTTCAGTACAAATTGCTTGACCCTGGCATACAGTAACTTGACACTCCAGTAACATTAAGCAAAGCCTTTTCCTATTGGGGAAAAACAATTAACCGCTCACGTGCCCTAACGTCTTCATTTCAAGATGATGTCATTTGATCTCAAAAGCTGAGCTCTTATGATGGATATATCATAGATGGCTTTGGATCCTTGTCAGGACAGACTTGTAAGCTGTTGCTCTTGAAATGGATTCTCTGATTCCAGAAACTAATCCAAGTACAAGCAACTGGTATTCCCACCTCATGGAAATGATTTCCATTTCAAGCCAGGTATCGACAGGCATACAAAAGAATATTAGTAAAGTAGAAAGCAAAGAATCACAGTTCGGTTTGATGAAGATAATTGAATTTAGGCCTATAAATAGAATATTGGCCTCACAAAATACATCTTGCATTTCATAAAGTATTACACTTCTTGAACAGTGAATATACATGTTTATTTTCTGAAGGTGCATACTGGAATACTGGACAGGATGAATACATGCATAATTGTTTTGTAAAAGTGAATTGCACTAATATAAGGAGGCCTACTACTATTATTTTCATATGAAAACAGTTCTCATTTAGCCTCAGATCTTCAGTTAAAAAATATTTAAATGCCATTTAAGAAACATGATGTTAAAAAATAAAGTGACAGATACAATAGCTTTTATTTTCTGAAAAGTGCTTTCATATGATGTCACTTTTAGAACTGATATAATATTTTATTTTCCATTTGTCACTTAACTTAGAATTAAGTCATGTTTGACAGTATGTTTGGAGGCATTGTAACACACCAAGCAGCACAACATTGTAACTGTCTGTCAATGCACTCTTCCATAACATTTAACTTTAATGAGTCTTTATTCAGAAGGATAACAAACCATTTTACAGGATAATCTGTCTGCATGCACAAAGTTCATGAATTATTCAGTGGATTCCTTTTCAGTTTTAATTAAGTTTAGGTAATGTCAATTAAAACAGGAAATTATGCCCGTTGGGCATTGCTCTCTTGTTGTGGTAAGGTATCTCTTCCATATCAAAGGAAAATCAGTAAAGGTTAAATAAAGCTCCAAGGTCAAACCCAAACAGATTTTTGGTTTATTATATAAATATTCTTCTCCGAGAATTGCTGGTGCATAACAATATGATTGTGAAACAATCACAAAAAAAATAAGCTTTGACCACAATACGGTGTATTCAGTGCAAATAAATAGTTTGTGAACCCCATATATAATTATTGGAATTACAATTAGTTACCATGATAACATTGTTTAATCAAAACCAGTCTTATATTTTAGGTTTATTTGATCAATTCAATGTTTTTGAGATGTGATAATGTACAAAAAATGAAAATGTGATACATTTGAAGTGAAACCATTGTTTATCTAGCCAGGAGTAATTAGAATCAGGTGGTAAAGTAATTGGGTATCTAGTAAACAAGAACTTGATTAGGAAACTTTTTTTTTATTATGTAATGGTCAAAAACCTTTGCGTTTGGTTTTCAATATGCAGATGAGTAGAAACACATCATGCCAAGATAAAAGAGATTTCAGAGGACCACAGAAAAAGAGTAGTTGGTGCTCATCAGACCACAGTAACTCTACACATCAGTTGTACTGCCAAGATCTCGTCAAGAGCTACAAGTCATATCTAAAGATCTGCAAGCCTCTCTTACTACTACTAGAGTCAGTCTTAATGCCTTACATATCAGGAAAATTTTGAATACGAGTGTATTTTATGGAGGATAGACAGAAAGAGACAACTGCTCTCTGAAAAGGTGTTTACCACTCCAAGAGGTTCACAAAAGAGCACCTGGATAATGCACAAGACTACTTGAAGCATGTTCTCTGAACAGATGAGTCTATAGTTGAACTTGGTGAAAACCAAACAAAGGGCTCCTAACAGAAGAATCCATCTCAACCATCAAGCAGGCTGCTGGAAGGATCATGGTTGGGGGCTGCTTTGCTGCCTTGGGTCCCAGACCCAGGTTTGCCATCACTGACAGAATCATTCATTTGTTTGTACAGTATATCAGCAAGTTCTGGACCAGAATATCAGGCCATACATTCATCGATTAAAGACTGAAAAAGTATAAAGTGGGCAACTCAGCATGACAATGATCCTAAACATGCAAACAAATCCACAGCAGAATGGCTAATGAAGAAGCATTTTTGGATTAGAATCTTTGCAGCAAGAAAACACTCCAGTATCACCAAAGTGAAGAAGTTCGGTGAGGAAGAATAGAACAAAATTCATAAAAGTTGATGGGAGGAACAGATAAACAATTACTAAAAATGTATTTTTGATTCATTTACTGAATATAAAGTTTCATACACTTATTTACATAAGGATATTTATTGTTGGATCATTTTTTAATTAAATACATGTCAGTATATGTACAGTACAGTATATGTCACACATGACATATATGTCAAACAAATACATCTTACATTTTTGGATTATACATTTAATCGGGTCAATTTTTAAGACTTTCTTGAAGGTTTACTTACATATAAGTAAACTAAAATAAAGAAGAATATGAGAAAACTAGGGGGTTCACATACTTTTTCGCAGTATAATATACTGCATGGTTAAGGAAAATTAAAAAAGGTATTTTAAAAAATAAATATATTTATTTTTCCTGAAGAAACAACATATTTTATATGTTTATAATCCTACAACTATCAAATAAAATAAATCGATCTACAGTACATCCTCTTTCCATTTTGTGTTATTTAACAAAATAATAAAAAAAAACCTTCTGAAAGCTGCTTTTTCTCTGGAACAGGTAATTACTATGTCAAATGAGATTTTTTATATAAACAGAAAAAAAATCATCATAATGATGCAGTTTGAATATAGGCAGCCTTTTAAAATATTGACAATATTTTTTTATGAACAATATGAAAATGTACAATATGAAAATGTGATACATTTGAAGTGAAACCATTGTTTATCTAGCCAGGAGTAATTAGAATCAGGTGGTAAAGTAATTGGGTATCTAGTAAACAAGAACTTGATTAGGAAACTTTTTTTTTATTATGTAATGGTCAAAAACCTTTGCGTTTGGTTTTCAATATGCAGATGAGTAGAAACACATCATGCCAAGATAAAAGAGATTTCAGAGGACCACAGAAAAAGAGTAGTTGGTGCTCATCAGACCACAGTAACTCTACACATCAGTTGTACTGCCAAGATCTCGTCAAGAGCTACAAGTCATATCTAAAGATCTGCAAGCCTCTCTTACTACTACTAGAGTCAGTCTTAATGCCTTACATATCAGGAAAATTTTGAATACGAGTGTATTTTATGGAGGATAGACAGAAAGAGACAACTGCTCTCTGAAAAGGTGTTTACCACTCCAAGAGGTTCACAAAAGAGCACCTGGATAATGCACAAGACTACTTGAAGCATGTTCTCTGAACAGATGAGTCTATAGTTGAACTTGGTGAAAACCAAACAAAGGGCTCCTAACAGAAGAATCCATCTCAACCATCAAGCAGGCTGCTGGAAGGATCATGGTTGGGGGCTGCTTTGCTGCCTTGGGTCCCAGACCCAGGTTTGCCATCACTGACAGAATCATTCATTTGTTTGTACAGTATATCAGCAAGTTCTGGACCAGAATATCAGGCCATACATTCATCGATTAAAGACTGAAAAAGTATAAAGTGGGCAACTCAGCATGACAATGATCCTAAACATGCAAACAAATCCACAGCAGAATGGCTAATGAAGAAGCATTTTTGGATTAGAATCTTTGCAGCAAGAAAACACTCCAGTATCACCAAAGTGAAGAAGTTCGGTGAGGAAAAATAGAACAAAATTCATAAAAGTTGATGGGAGGAACAGATAAACAATTACTAAAAATGTATTTTTGATTCATTTACTGAATATAAAGTTTCATACACTTATTTACATAAGGATATTTATTGTTGGATCATTTTTTAATTAAATACATGTCAGTATATGTACAGTACAGTATATGTCACACATGACATATATGTCAAACAAATACATCTTACATTTTTGGATTATACATTTAATCGGGTCAATTTTTAAGACTTTCTTGAAGGTTTACTTACATATAAGTAAACTAAAATAAAGAAGAATATGAGAAAACTAGGGGGTTCACATACTTTTTCGCAGTATAATATACTGCATGGTTAAGGAAAATTAAAAAAGGTATTTTAAAAAATAAATATATTTATTTTTCCTGAAGAAACAACATATTTTATATGTTTATAATCCTACAACTATCAAATAAAATAAATCGATCTACAGTACATCCTCTTTCCATTTTGTGTTATTTAACAAAATAATAAAAAAAAACCTTCTGAAAGCTGCTTTTTCTCTGGAACAGGTAATTACTATGTCAAATGAGATTTTTTATATAAACAGAAAAAAAATCATCATAATGATGCAGTTTGAATATAGGCAGCCTTTTAAAATATTGACAATATTTTTTTACATTATTTTTAGTTTGAAGACAATTCCTGTATGATGATATTATATTTTTCAATATTTCAATTTTATTTCAAATAATTTCAAATAATTTTTCATCTAGCTTTTCCTATGGGATAGATTCTGCAAATAGATTTAAACGAATTTGGACATACTGTATACAGATGCAGCCATTCAAAACGAAGTCATGCAATGTCTAAGCAGGAACACATCTATATATCTTGTTTTTTATTTATTTTTTAAGAATTTGCCCAGCCTAGTTTCAAAGACCTCTACTTGTGAAACTTTTCACAGCCTGTACATAAAACTATATACAAAATACTGCTGACAGCAGGAAAATTACTATGCTTAACTCAGCAGCTTATTAAAAACAGCAGCCATGGTGTTCAAACCGTTTTTTTTTACACAGAAGACTGACACAGCTTCGCGTTGTGAATCTGTTTTTCTAAGAAAACATTTGTCAGTCTGTCCGTGGGGGGGTGTGGACTGTCTTTCATTGGAACACTTGCCCTATTCTACTTTGAAAATGAAGAACGTGAGAAAAGACTTGTGAAACTGGTTTGCTTACAAACAATGTAGACACAGAGACTCAGACTTTGTGGAGTGAAATTCAGCACAGCCAGCCAGTCAGCACTCCCGTGCGCCAGCAGAGAGAGAGAGAGACCAACTGTTTTACAGTGGGTCAGCTGCACTGGTCAGTGGCTTTCCTAATGCTCGCTCTGATCACTACCACTCCTGTCCTGTCCCTCACAGCGTACCCCAGCCGGGCGCTCTTCGGCCGCAGAACCAGGCAAATGCGCAACATTAATGTAGGGCTTTCAGGCTTACGTGGGTTTGCGCCCTACACCTTGCGGTACCGCTGTGTACATACAGTACGAACATGTTGTGATATTTAGAAATATAAAAAATGTCAATATAATGCCAATAATATTTGCTATTTTAGTTTTCCAAAGAAATGTTTATTTGTTAAAAGAAAACTCATGGTGACAGCTGGGTTTGTATCTCCAACCTCAGCCTTATAAGTCAGTCACTTAAGCCATCATGCCACAGAAACAGACATGTATCAAGCACATACACCTATCAATAGAAAGTCTTATACTACTGTTTGTGCTACAGTACATGAATATAGTTATATCGTTATTAATTTCTTTAGATACAAGATTCCATATTATATTCCCTATTAATCCAATTCTAAAAGTATGCTTTTGTTTACTCCGATAACGGGCGTATTCGCAGAAAAGGTTAAAATGATCAGTTTTCACAAAGTATATAAACGTACAGTAATATGGTCAGAAGGAGCACATAAAAACATTTCCAAAATAACCACATGTAAGACTTTGATGTTTAAAATGTTTAGGGAGAAATGGAATTCTGGTGTGTATTTTTTCTTTAAACTACCAATACCAGTTTACATAATATGTTTATGTTCCTAAATTAATATCGTTTATGACCTTCAGATGCGTTATGCTCCTATTCTTTTTATGCTCAGCTACTAAAATTTCCCTTTAGTTGTAAAATTTCATTTAATATTCAATACTAAGCGGATTAAAATGTGCACAGTAAAGAGATTAAATGATTAAATCTTTTCACTACCAACCAATGCACCACGAGTGCCCCAGTTGGTCATTTTGGCCAGCCAATCATGTACCATGGTAGTACGGCGAGGTGGCTTGTGCGTAGTTGCGTGTGGTATGGGTTTGTACCGTGAACTTTGAATGGCTGCATCTGTAAATTATGTGTAAAGTCATACAGAATAATCTAAAAATGTAGTACGTTGAACATTTGTCATTTCTGAATGTGAATGCATTCTTTTTATGTTTTAACAACAATGAATTCTTGACTTCATTTGTAGATGATATTTTATTTTGTTAGATTTTTTTCCTTCAGTTTTTTTTTTATTAGAAGATTGGAGTACCAGAAAGAAGGGAAAGAAGAAATGGATACATGGTGATTTCCATTATGCTGAGGACAGATCAGAGCCATTGTATGGCAGTCACAGATTGTTTTAATGAACTTAAGAAAAAAATACTTACTGCCACAGGATAAATAACCAAATAATCCATCCACCCATTTTCTAACTGTTTTATCCAGTACATGGCTGCGGGGGAGCCGGAGCGCAGCCGTTGAAAGGTGGGATACACCCTCACATGGAACACTCAGACAAACACGCTCTCACCAGGATCAAATTTCCCAGAAGCCAATTAACTTGTCAGCATGTACAGTATTTGGATTGTGGGAGGAAACTGGAGCACCCAGTGGAACCCACACAAACACAGAGACAACATACTGTACTGTACAAACTTAATGCAGATAGCACCCCTGGAACTGAACCCAGGGCCACCATGCTGCCCTAGCTGAATTATTTGGTATTTCATTTATAGTTGTTTGAAAAGATTGTTTCAGTGCTCTCTTAAAAGAACATTTAACTGATAGTTGAATAAGAATCATCATTGATTCAATTATTCAATTATTTTTAGCTGCAATTTCTTTAGAGGGCACTTATTGTTCTGAGGCTTTTTTTAGGCAGCTCTGCACCCTTTCTCTTCCAAGATATAACCACAAGGTGGTGCTGTGATCCCTTGTATCTTAAACTTAACTTTTTGTTCAGACATGTTTAATGTCAAATTCTCTTTTGTATATTTATTTAAATTGTCTCCTGGGGAGTGCTGAAGATGCATTAAGAGAGAGTCCAGGAGCTCTAAGGTGTAGTGCCAGCTAGAGATAGTAGTGTGTCTCAGTCTGCAGCAACCAAAAGCTTACACACATTAGATATCACAGTATGCCTTCTCGGACCATGGACTGTTTTCAAATATTGGAAAGTTTATGAAAAAGTAGCTTAAGTGTCCGGGATACTATGTCCCGGCTGTATATTTTAAAAATAATGTTCAATAAAACTTGGTTACAAATGAGGTTACAAATTCTACTCTTCTAGCCCATTTGGTCATAAGCAGCTACTGTACGTAATTCATTCAAGGATCTCACCCAGCCATTTCTTGAATGAAGCCAAGGAATCAGCTTTATCAAATGGCTGAGAAGCTTGTTCCATACTCCCATACTTTCTGCCATTAAATATGGCCAGTTTGGCCTGATTTACAAAGGAAATTTGCTAACAGTTCTCTTACTTTTTTGTTCTTACAGTATTTTACCTCAAAGATAGACATCCTTGAACAAAATCAACAAACCAGAGAAAAAATAAAAGATCCTTCTATCTACAGTATAAGTTAACCCAGTGTAGTTTGTTTAAGGTCTTTTGAATTCCTTGCTGTACACAGGATTCTCTCTTTGTTTTGTCTATTCCACCTATCATGGCAACTGACCGGAAGGTCCCGGGTTCAATCCCGGGCAAGTGATGGCTACCAGGTCTAAGTCTGCTTTCCAAATGAGTACGGGGGGTTAATCCTTCTGGAGGTAATGGGCTGGCCGGAGCGTGGTGCTGACCACATCACCTACTGTACACCTCCAGTGTAGGATGATCAAGTAAAAATGGTGGCCCTTGACCCCCATTCCCCATGGGCCTTTATGGCCTGAAAAGGGGACCTACCTTCCTATACACTTGGTGGCCAAAATATTAGGACATGATAGTCAAATGAATAGGTTGTCTTAGGTTCAGATAATGTGTACTTGCCTTAAGACACAGATGTCAGTCCTAATGAAAACCAATTGAACCAGTGAAATAGATTAATCCCACATGCCATTACCATTTCATCCCTATGTCAACTAAAGATGATCAAGGTGAAAAAATGGAATAAGCTTTGCCTTAATGTATTATGTAACCCTATGAAATTAATTTTCAAGCAGTTCTTGCAGCTCACAGACCCCACCATATTATTTGAGAAATTTCCTAATAAACTAGCCTGTGAATATATTACAACAACACAAATGGATATTATTAATAAAAATGCACGCTCTTGGTGAATTCCAGGAAGACTGTTTGCATTTACATTATCACCTGTTAAACATCTTTTTCCTGTCTGTTGAAAAATACTTAAAAATAAAATACATTACTATCAGTGTTGTATCAGTGCTAAAAGTACTGTATATTAATGCTAAACATTTAATCGCTTAATAAGAAAGAAAAGAGAAAATAGGAATCGGTTTCAGACAAAGGTCCATGCTCATACAGTATCAGTCAATACCTTCATAATGAGCGGCAGAAGTAAATGAGCTGAAAAGTAATCTACAGAATTTAGGTAAACCTATAACTCATTTCTCCATTAAGTTTAGGACACAGGTATGACATCTCAGGAACTGTAGTTCTAGGGTTGTACAAGATTAAAAAGTCATAGATACTACAAGTACTGATAGTGATATTGCCGAGAAAACTACAATATGTCACTCAGTAATTTAATTAGTTTAAATGTAACATGTTTACTTATTTGACATGTTGGTTAGCACAGCTGCCTTTCAGCACTGGGTTCAATTCCTGAGGTGCTAGCTGTATGGATTTTGTATGTTCACCTTGTGTTTGTGTGGATTTCCTCCAGGTGCAGTGGTTTCCTCCTATGTTAATTGACTTCTGAGAAAACTGGTCAGTAGTGAGTGTGTCTGTGTGTGGTTGTGTGTGCCATGTGATGGACTGGTGTCCCAGCCAGGATATATCTTGCCTTGCTCCAGTTGCTTGCAAGGATTAGCTTCAGCTGCTCCAAGACGCTATATTGGTTAAGGGAGTTAAGAAATAGATAAGTTGGTAAAATAAGCCTTTATTAATCCTGCATCAGTAAAATACTCTTCATGTTTCAGTGTAGATGTTTGTCATTGTGAGTGGGAATCACAACCTCTGGCCACACTCTAGTTTAAAGGTTCCCCTAAGAGAGAGCTCTTTAAAACTAAAAAGAAACAAAAACATTTGGAAAAAAAGCTAATTAAGCTGAAATGTCAAAAATGCTCTGTCTTGCATCCCTTTAAATGATTTATAGTGGCTGAAGTTGATTTAATTTCAGCCAGTACAGCACTCACGTTCTCTGTATGAATGTGTGTTTATTTTGTTGCTGCACCTCATTGATCCGTTGCACGACATCTGTGCTTCTCTCAGTAGCTGCTGCAAAACAAATGGTAAATCAGAACTGACATGGTCTTGTGTATGAGTGCAGTGCACTCTTTTAGTCCTGTCACTACAGTACCTTTAACGAAGCAGGGCCACAGTCAGACATGTCGATCACCCTGAGTATCTACATAGGGAGCTATTGTACCACCTAAATTATCCTCAGAGAACTCTCCACATACCTATACAGTACAGCTTTTTCCATCTAAAAAATAATATTAATTGCAGAGGTCAGTGTGATTGATGAGAAGCAGCTGAGACACCAACAGGGTTTGTGTTGCAGCCCAGCTCTCTGCTATACAATTGTTCCCTTAATTGACTTAATAATAGGACTAATTTGAATTATTTGATTGTTTTCTACTCTTAAATGTATTTAGGTACTGCATTTCCATCCATGACACAGATTTTGACCTTACAACTACCTCTCATAAAATATTTTTTTTTCTGTAGTTAGCATTACAGTATGTTTTTCTTCCTAGACAAAAAGATTGCTTTTTCCACTTGGGAAGAGGAGCCCCTGCGCCCCTTGTGGCAAGCTAGTCTTTTGAAGCAGCTGACCCAAAACTAGAGAATGTCAAAAGCCTCTATCACTTGCAGTGCTATGCAGTTTTTGCGTAGTCTACCATGTTTTGTTTTCACTACTACATGTCCCACAACATATGTATTGTTCCTGTTGTTATTATTTATTATGTTTGTAATGCACTGACCACATTACGTTATACTGTGCATATCCCGAGAGATCAGCGCAGATAAAAATTCCAATGTACATGTACATATGGTGTACATATGGCAATAAACTCCTCTACTCTACTCTACTCTCTACTCTGGTGATTGGTTAATTAGATTAGTGTAATGCATACAGCCGACATTGCAGGTTGTGCGAGCCGGCTTACCAGCGCTGTGACGTCACCGCCCTTCCCTATGAATAGCAGGGGGAGATTTCCCTTTAGCTCAACAGGCTGGGTCCCTGTTGAGTGACGCCGGAGGCCCAGGTTTGAGTCACCAGCGGTGGGGGGCTGACCTGAGGTAGCAGCGGCAACGGCGCATACCCACGTGATCCCGAGAGTGCTACATCATGTATGAAGGTATAGAATCCATATTCTCACATGGTGGTTAATGAATGAACTTAGAGTTTAAAAAAGGTATGCACAGTATTAATGGTGATTAAGTCTTAGAAAACTGTGGGAGTGGGCAGACTGCTGGAGTAGGGTACTAATAGTGAAAGGAATGCTAGCTTCATGAGATTTTAATATTTAAAACCTTGCGGTGCAATAACGTCTCCTGCACTTTAAAATGACTGTTCTTGTGTGTTTATGTGCTCAGACCCCCGGAGCCAGCTTGTCTAGCATCTTTGTGTGAAAAAGCACATCTTGCTCCTATTTTTTAAAGTCTACTTAAACCATGTGTATTTCAGCAAACTTTTAAATGAAGACACAAGAAAGGTTGATTAGTGAGGATAAGTAATGGCATGTTTTTGTATCTGTTATAATCTGACATAATGGATTAAAGGTTATATTTCACATTTTAACCAACAAAACTAAAAAAGAGAAAAATTATTTCCTGACATGAATCTCATTGTTCCATTGCCCCCCTTACATTTGAGTATGTTTATGACATTTTGTCCTAATGAGTTTGGTATATTTGAAAATGAGCTAGACATCTGTCCTGGGATCTCTTCATGTAGTTTAAAAATGTAAATCAAAATGTTATAACTTACATTTTTACATGCAATATAATCATAATAATAAATAATTGCTTACACTTACAGTATATAGCGCTTTACAGGTAATGGGGGCTCCCCTCCACCACCACCACCAATGTGCAGCATCCACCTGGATGATGCGACGGCAGCCATAGTGCGCCAGAACGCTCACCACACATCAGCTATCAGTGGGGAGGAGAGCAGAGTGATGAAGCCAATTCATAGAGGGGGATTATTAGGAGGCCATGACTGATAAGGGACAATGGGAAATTTGGCCAGCACACCAGCATTACACCCCTACTCTTTTCGAGAAACGCCCTGGGATTTTTAATGACCACAGAGAGTCAAGACCTCGGTTTTACATCTCAGCCGAAGGACGGCACCTGTTTACAGTATAGTATCCCTCTCACTATACTGGGGCATTAGGACCCACATGGACTAGAGGGTGACTGCCTCCTGCTGGCCCCACTAACACCTCTTTCAGCAGCAACCTTAGTTTTTCCCAGGAGGTCTCCCATCCAGATACTGACCAGGCTCACACCTGTTTAGCTTCAGTGGGTTGCCAGTTGTTAGCTGCAGAGCGATATGGTATACAGATATATGCATAGTATATATACACATGTATACTGTATATCTACCTATAAATACATATTTATACATATACACTATATATATTATATGCACACATGTATATATACATATAGGTATCTATATATATCAATGCAATCTTGTTTCTCCACATATTTGATTTACAAAGGAAATTCTGCAAGACAAGTAATATAAACCCAGGAGGAACTGAAATGTAACTAAGTCATTCCACCCCAAGTTACTGAATATAATTTGCAACCCGGATCTGATTTGCCCCATTGCCCTTACACACCTCCCAGTACCTGAGCCACAAATATCAGATTTTCAGATATACTGTATAACAGCAAAATGTGCTATGCTAAAAGGCCAACCAGTCGCCTGATCTGATCACTTGATTAGGGAGTAATATCATTGCTTGAATTTTATTTTACACTCTAAGAGCTGTAAAGTTCTCCCCTTCTAAATCCCCATCCCCCACACTCCCTTCACGGTAGCTTCAGCAATTGATAAGCACCAAAGTAGTTTGTACATTCAAGCCTAATTAAGCTTCGATATGCCATGAGAGAATATTAAGAAAATAAGAACATTAAGAGAGATTAGAAAGAAGAGCAGACCATTTTGCCCATCTAATTAGTAATCTAAGTAGTTAGTAACTAATTGATCCAAGGATGTCATTCAGCTGTTACTTGCTAAAAGCCAGGGAACAGGCTTCAACAACTTAATTGAGTTCCGTACTCCCACAACCCTTTAGGTAAAAAACTATTTCCTGTCCTCTGTCTTAAATGTATTTCCACAAAGTAAGTCTTCACTTATGTCCTAAGGTTGGTGTTTGACTGTGCTTTCTGAAGACATCTCCTGGGTTGACTTTGTTAATAGCTTTGAGGATTTTGAATACTTGTACTGTATCAGGTCCCCCTTCACTATTCTTCACTATTCAATGTTCAGTTCCTTCAGCCTGTCATTGTAAGACATTCTCTTAAACCCTAGAGTTATTGGATTGCGCTTCTCTTTACTGATTCCAGAGCGGCAGTATGTTGTCTAGAACGTGGTGACCAAAATTGTACGCAATATTCTAAATGAGGCTCTACTTTTGTGTACAGTTTTAACATGACATCCCTTGATTTTAATTTTGCTTATTGATCATAATATTTTCTTTGCATTTTTAATTGCTTCCCATCTTTGTCTAAAAATTTTTTCGATCAGTAAAATTCTGATTGCTACTTTGAAATGCAATTATTAGTACGTGATAAATTGGTATAGTTCTGTATAGTGTAGGGAAAAACTTTAGAAGTATCTGGGCTCCGGATGCCTTTTATATCCTTTTCACCCAGGATACAGTTGGGTGGGCAGAGCATGTCTGTAATAGTGAGTTTTAAATGGGTGCAGGAATAGCAGGCAGAAAAGCTTGTGGAGAGTACAGTCACTAATAAGCATTGAGACTAACACCTCTCCAGGGAGCCCCTTACATAAACAAGAATAATAATAGGCTTGGAAGGGGCTTGAGAAGATGAACTTCCTTTGAAATAATAGCTTTATTGAACTCTACTGCAGGAGAAAAATGATTGAAAATGTAAACGAATAAATCCCCATCAGAGCATGAGGAAAAACGGGGGCTATTTTATTTTTTTTCTACTATTGACCTAATCAATGTGGAGTCTCTGATTAATCCTCTTTCTGTCCTTTATTTCCTGCTAAAGAAGTGATCAATTCTGAGTGAGATCTTTTAGTTTTCTTGGATGAAACTCAAACATGTTATGGTTTGATAATTGAGCTAAGGTTTTGTTTCTAAAAGTTGTTTTTTTTCTCTACCAATCCATACTTATTAATTTCCTGCTCCTCTTGGTGAGAAAAAGCCTTTTGTTAATTCCATCCAGAACAATAAAGCATGACCATTGGTGCCAGTAAGTCACAGAGGGAAAAAAGCTGTTAAGTTGAGATTTTCAACATTTTTCAAGCACACAATGGCAGGTTATTTATTTTTGATATTATACAGAAACTCTAAATTTCTATATAAAAAAACCTGTATTAGTGGTAAATAACTTTTTTTTTCTGTAGGCATTGGCCAACAGAGTCCACTGACAAAGCAATTTTTTTAATGAGAATTCCATCCATGTACTTTCTTATTAATTTATCCAATTCGAGGTCACAGGGAACTCAACCTTATGCTAGCAAAAAAATGGAAACAAGGTGGGATACACCCTGGATGGGAAAGCAGTCCATCACAGGCCAGACACAGACACAAACATGCACACATTCACACTAGGGCAAATTTTTCCAAAAGCCTATTAACTTACCAAAGCTACTGTACCTTGGAAAATCTCAACTTAACAGCTTTTTTCCCTCTGTGACTTACTGGCACCAATGGTCATGCTTTATTGCTCTGGGTGGAATTAACAAAAGGCTTTTTCTCACCAAGAGGAGCAGGAAATTATTAAGTATGGATTGGTAGAGAAAAAAAAAACAACTTTTAGAAACAAAACCTTAGCTCAATTATCAAACCATAACATGTTTGAGTTTTATCCAAGAAAACTAAAAGATCTCACTCAGAATTGATCACTTCTTTAGCAGGAAATAAAGGACAGAAAGAGGATTAATGCTAGCAAAAGTTAGTACATTTTTTTTTAAATTTCATGATAATGTTAGTTATTTTTTCCCAGGTTGAAGTGATGTGCAGGATGATTGTCAAGACTTTTTGCTCCTGACCAGACTTTTCTCAATCTTTGGAATGTGATTTGAATGATAAAGTGATGCAGAAATCATGAAAAACGAAATAACCCTATGATTGGGAGGGATATTTAGGGTAAGCCATTTAGAAGATTTCTAACTTGGAATCTTCTTTAGTTTGATATATTTTCCCCCTTGTAAAACGTCAATGAAAATATCTGAATGGAATTCAAATTCATAATGTTTTTCAGTTTAAACATGTAGAAATGATTTAATATGTTTTTGCTTTTTTTCCTGAAATGCAGTCATGATTTTAATTAAGCAATAAGGAAGAATTAATAAATATTTCTTTTGCATTCATTGGCCAATGTTTAATTAGTTTTGTGGAAATATAAATGCATATGTTGTGAATTGCAGGATGTGAACAATGCACCTTTTTGGTGAGCAGTATCCTTGAATGGTTAAGCTTAGATTTAGCTAAACCTTTTATGTTATCAGTCATATTATACCAGTGCAATAGAGTTTCCCTCACAACACTTAAAGCATGGCAACAATGAAAAATTAAACAGAGACTGCCATGACCCTTTGCCGTCTTTCTTAATTAAAAAGGATAGTTAACAAGGATGCCCTTAATTAAAATTAAAGAAGATAAACAGCAGCTCAGCTCTATAATCAAGGCTATGCCTTCCATTGCATCCAGAAAGGGCCCTCAGAGAATTCTTTGGCAGTCAAGGTCATTGTTTATCAGGCTATCAGAAACTACTAGATGCACTTCTCTAAATGCTCTGTAGATTTTAACAAGTCTGAGGAACAGTCAACTGGTGGGTATGAAGGAAAAACAACCAGATCTGTTTTTCCTCAGTTAAGTCCAATGACGGTCCCTTTGTGTGTTACTCTCAACACTGCTGTGTTATACATCACTGTTACTCAATTTCACAGTAATGAAAATTTTTCTTTATATTGTAGGTTAACATCTTATTTCTTTTTGATATTTCTTTGTCAATTTACACTCAGTTTAGTTGTTAATTTCCTCTCTACTACAGTACACCTCTCACACTCCACACAAAGTGCAATGTGGTCAGTGTACGCTTTCCTCTGCAAATTGTTCACTTGCCTCAGGAATTTGCCTTTTTCCAATTGAGAGGATGTGATAGTACCATAAAGGGTAGTTAGCATTGATTATAAGAGTGCTATAGTTCTCACTGACAAGATTTCAACTTTACAGAATTTCAACAAATCACAGTAGCCATGTTTCAATGTGTGTGATAATAATACAATAGCTGACTCAACCCTGCCAATTCTAGAGCAATACTCAAATATATGTTTGTTCCAGCCTGGGGAAAGCTGGTCACATTGGACACATGACATACTATAGCCCACGTATGAACCAGCAAAGGACAAAATGGTCAGTTCTGTCACACCTGCAGTCTAAATGAGTCTGTGATGGAGTAACCTTACATGGTCTGCAAACAGCATTTACACTTGGTCATGTACTGTAAATCAAAATGTTGTAGACTGCTGTAAAACAAATAAACTGTAAACTTTTACAAGGAAACTTCCTGTAGAAGTCATGAAGAAACCATACAGTAGCTGACTTGCTTTCAGTAGAAATCTCGCAGCACCATCTTGGGGTTTGGAGGGGAACTGATCTACCCATTTAATATTCATGCAATTTTAATTTAGAAAAAATAATCAAAATGTACGATTATCCTATAACTGGAAATTTGTTGTATGGCTAGTTTAGCATAACAGCAAAACACAGCAGCCATCACCAACAAAGAGGTCAGGACAAGCAATATTCCATTTTTCTGGGGGTTCAAACAGTGAAAAGGAGGATTGGGGAAAATGAAGAGAGAGGCAAAAGAACAAAGATACAGTAGATGGGTTTGGGCAGTGGTGCTGTGGGTAGGATGCTTGACTACAAATGGAAATAAAGATAGGCGAGGGAGAGAGTGGAGCAAGCAGGGAAAGTGGAAGAGGGAGGGGAGGTGGCTACAAATGTTTTGGAGTTCAAGGGATGACTACATCAGTGAGTGTGAGAGACCTCTGTCTCCAATGACACCAAAACACAGGAAGCCAGAAAAAATACTGGGCAAAATACTGACCCCTGGGCAGCTAGAAACAATTAACAGTATAGGAGAGTGGAATTACGAGATTTGATTTTGTTCTTGCCAGCAGAACAGAAAAGCTGTAGGAGGTCAACACAAGGATATAAAGATCGGTTTCTCATGGATAAAGCAGTAATAGAGGACACAAAAAAATGTAACACAACCTTAGTATTGCCTGGATTGATTACAATAAGTCCTTCGACAGCATTCTGCATAGCTGGATCATTGCAGCCCTTAAGATCTACGGAGCCAATCCGACAATCGTAAGGTTCCTCATGGCTGTAATGGGAAGGTGGAAAACAGAGATGCAACTTTACTATGCAGGAGGTTAAATCAAGACTGTTAGAATTGCCATCAAATGGGGAATATTCAAAGGCGACTCCTTGTCACCACTGTAATTTTGTGTGTCGCTGATTCCACTGATTAAAATGCGACAACCCAGGATATGTCATGTTTATACAGAGCACAGGGTCAGCCACCTGCTTTACATGGATGACCTGAAGTTGTTCGCTAAAGCTGATGGTCAGCTGGATCAAAAGCTCAGCATAGTCAAGGCATTTAGCGATGACATCCAGACGGAATTTGGACTGGAAAAGGGCTCTAAAGTGACCATCAGGAGAGGCAAAATTGTTGCAGGCCCAAACACCAGACTAAATGATGATGCCGAGATCCAGAATCTTTACCAGGATGAAGTCTACAAGTACCTTGGGGTAGACCAAACCAACGGTATTCAACACGGCAAAATAAAAGAGAAAATCCAGAAAGAATACTACCACCGAGTCAGACTCATCCTTGGCACTGGGCTTAATCTGAAGAAGAACATGCAAGCAATTAACAGCTTAACAGTGCTGCAGTACATCTTTGGAATCATCGACTGGAGAGAGCAGGAAATCCAGAAGATGGATAGGAGGACCAGAAAATTGCTTACAAAGTATGGTCTCCTGCACCCAAAAGCCGATGTAGACCAAATATATATATCTAGGAGCAGTGGTGGGCGTGAGCTTACTGAGCTGGAAACCGCATACAAGAGCACAATTGTCAGCCTAAGCAAAGTGCATCAAGCTCATAATAAGACAAGAAAAAAAACAAAGAAGAAATACTCTCTGGTCAACATCGGCGAGGAAATCAAGAGCCGATACATCAAGACAGAAATCAGTTCCCATACAACAACATCTAGTTGGGTGTTCATCAAGAGTAGGATGAAGGCTTCATTCATCTAACAGAAAATCAACAAACTCTTGTTGAAGCCACTCCACGGTCAGTTTTACAAACAGCCTTTTAACAATTATGTTGATAGAAAACTGACCTTTGGATGGCTACAAAGCTCTGGGCTAAAAGAACAGACAGAGAGAATTCTCACGGCAGCTCAAGATCAGACACTTAACACTCACTATCATCAGAGGAATATCCTCAAGATGGATGTGGATGGCAAATGCAGGTTGTGTTACCAACAAGAGGAGCATATCAGCCATATTGTTGCTGGATGCTCTAAGTTAGTGCCAAAAGAATATATGCATCAGCACGATAGAATGCTACCTATACTGGTCAATGCTTCTGGAGCTTGGCCTATCAGTGCCTAATCACTGGTACGATCACCAGCTTTAAAAAGTTGCGGGGATGGAGAACATCACCATCAAGTATGACAAGGCTGTTAACTTCATGTCCTCCATGATCGGAGCAAGAAGGGATGTTTTTGCATTGATGTACAGTAGCTCATGATGTACCGGTTCCAGATGACGCAAATGTTTGTCACGTCTGTCGCGAACGTTGGAAAGTTAAGCAAATACAAGGACCTTGAGATTGAGATATTGTGCATGTAGAACACAAAGGCATGTGTGATCCCAGTCGTAGTCGGTGCTCTTGGAACTGCTCAACTCGGATTTCTAAAGTACCTCGATGAGTCGCCAGGCAAAGTGAGCGCGATTCAGGTGCAGAAGACAGCCTCTCCTTGCAACAGCCCACATACTCTGCAAAGTCCTGACCATGGGACAATAGCAGGAACTAAGAAATCCGGTGGATCCCTGGTCAATAGCAACCAGCAGAAAAGCTGAAAAGATAAAACTTTTATAATAACAATAATAATAATTACTATTGCCATTACTATTTTTTATTATTATTAATAATATTATTATTACATATTTTGAAAGAAGGTAATGTCAAGCTGTGAAAAGACATTGCCTACAATCAAATGCTAGTATATATTTTTTATAACTCGGAGAAAAGTAGCACAATGACTTTATCAACATTATTCAGCACAGTGAATATTTTATTGAATGCTGTCTTCCTTTGCTTGACTCAAGAGTGGCACTTTAAAATAGAGAAAAAATTTAAAGCATCTTTACACAGATTTGTACCCGCTTGTCACTAAGCAACAACAGCAAAAGCAAATTGCGCAATTCCTATCTCCACAAGCCCTTTTAATTAGCACCCGAGACCTTGACAGTGCTTGAATCATTTACTATGTCTGTTTTCCATCATTGGAAGCTTGCAAAACATTTTCTAAAACTTCAGCAGAATCTTTATCATGGTGGCACCTGCAAACTTTTTCTAATTACCAGAAGCCAAAGAAGACCAGCAGCTCCTCAAAATGTTTTAGCACTATTATCCATTTAAAAGGGAGACAGAACAATGACCTGAGTAAAGTGAGAAAGCTTTTTCTTGCAATGACAACTGCCAGCATTTTCATTTAAATAAAATGGCTTTCATTGCCATTGAAAACCTATTTGCTTTAAAAAACAAACCTGCAGCTGACTGAAAGTTTTTTTTTTTCTTTTTCAGAAACATACTGAATACATAGCTTCAACCTACCTGTGAGTTACTGAAGTGCTGGAATGTCATTGTACTGTATATGCAGGCGATAAGTCATACAAAGCTGGGGTTCAATGTAAATAAGTGGCTAGCCAAGCTGTTCACTCCTAAAGCGATATGTGACAGCTACTGAAATCATGCACAGGCATAAACATCTGCCATATGCGAATAATTTGCCGTCGACCAAAACAAGCCTAAGGCAATTACTCAGAACATTGCAACAGATGTTTATTTTTGAGAACACTTAGGGACAGATTTAATATAAATTTGGATGAAAAAAAAAGAACTGCTTAACAAAAACATAAAAATACTACTTTCCATTCCATTACATAGTTAAAACCAACCTGTAGTTTGCACAGAATTTATTCTGACTTCTTTTTCTCTATAATAAATATTATATATCTGTATTTTTACCTGTTTTGTTCACACAGGTTGAATTTGCTGGTGCCCATTATTAGCAATTTAAATATTCTAATGTATTTCCTCATCATAGTTTAGAATGTTTTATTTCCTGCAGAATTTTCAGTAATGAAGAAACATGCAGTATAAATAGTAATTTCATTTGCCATATACAGTACATCAGGTGGGTGGCATGGTGGCTAGTATCGCTGCTTTGTAGCTCTGATGCCCTACAGTAGGTTCAATTTCTGGTGTTCAATCTGCATGGAATGTGTATGGTCTCCCCATGTTCATGTGGATTTCCTCTGGGTGCTCTGGTTTCCACCCACTGTCCAAAGATATACTGGTATGTTAATTGGTTCCTGGAAAATTGGCTCTGGTGTGTGTGTGTGTGTGTGTGTGCCCAGTGATAGACTGTTGTCCAAGGTGTACCCTCTCATATTAAAAAAATGAACCGTCATTCCTTGTTCTCCTATATTTCTAAAGGAAAGTCCCCTAATCTTCATATAAAAACAGATTCTGTTGTTTTTCTCAAAATTGTTAAATGTATGTAAAGTAGTGATTATGGTGCTGAACTCATAAATAGAAAGTTTGATGTTGAAATTTCAGCAGTGAATGCTGATGTTTGTATGTTTGAGCAGAGTATGTTACCTCATACTATATACTCCAGTCATCTTTGTTACACAAAATGGACATTGGTATTTTTGGAGGTAACCCTAAAAATAATTTAGCCCAATCTAAGGGGCATTCATATTCAGAAAGTACATAAGATTAATTACAAATCAGAGGAGGTCATTAAACTTATCTTTTCAATTTGTTATTTAGCTCCTACTTGGTCTCCTCCAGGCATGTCTAGAAAAAGGAATGAGCTTTATCCACGAACCTAGGTAGTTTGTTCCAAACTTCAACAATCCTTTGAGTAAAGCAGTGTTTTCTGTTACAGGTTTTGAATGTACTTCTATGTAGTTTCTGTCACAACCGCCAGGCAGTTAAGACCAACTCTTAAGCGATCTAATCAACACCAGCAGCGGGTGATTATTAACAAACGCCGCCGCACGAGTTAACCCACCTGCACTCACTCCACCGTGCGGTACGCAGTGCTATTTATACCATCTTAACCTGCTTCCCGCTGCTCAGTATTGAGTCTACTCCTTGAGAGCTCTACCTGGCGTTTTTCCCGTACTTCGTTTTTTCTGGTTATTGGACTCCCCTTCTGCCTTTTCGACTTTGGACCTCGCCTCTCGCCTCGGACTGTTTGCCACCGGTGTACTCCCTGGATTACGACTTACCTTACGCCTTTTGATCACGACCTTGCCTCTCGTTTTGGATTGTTCGCCTGCCTCATCTACTACCCGTGCCTGTGTCTGCACAGGATCCTTGTATCTTCCCACCAGGGATTCCTAACAGTTTCTTGTGTGTCTTCTGGTTCATGTAACACTGTTGATACTGGGTTGTCTTTGTCAATACCTTTGAAGACTTTATATATTTGGATCAGGTCTCCGCTGTCCAACTTAAAAAGGTTAGTTCTGTCAGACTGTCAGTGTAAACCATTCTTTAAGTATGTCTAGCTGCTCGTGTCTGTAAGGCTGGTCGACAGCTCAGTAGTCAGGGAATGGACCCCATGTGGGTTCCAAGGTCATAAAAATCTAAAACAGTAAATGAGGGATATCAAAAGCCAGAGTCTAGAGGTGAGCAAAAGTCCAGAACCAGAAGGATAAATCTAGAACAATGAACCAAGAACACGATCCAAAAGTCAAAGATGAGAAACAGGCCAAAGTCCAAAATGATGTAAGGAATGCAGGTAAGAAAACAAAACACCAGAAAACCAAAGTGTGGAAAAACAAACCACGATACAACAAGCAGACACAACTCAGGAGCAAGGACAAGGCAAATGATAAACAGAGAAGTTATAAGGAGCAGGAGAAAAATGCAGTAACAAGGGAAAACTTCACAAAAGGCAAGATGTAGAGCTGAGTAGTGTAAATAATACTAATCACAGTTTGAACAATGAGCAGGATTTAAATAGGCCTGAGGAGGGAAGGTGTGATGAGCCACTGTAGAGACACAGGGAAGCAAGGGATTGGCTACCGACATCTGCCTGGTCTGTGCCTCTGCTGCGCAGTTAGAGCAGGCACTAGAAGTTGGGCTGCCCTCAGGTGATGAGATGGTGGAGCTGTAACAGTGCTGATCTGACAGTGACAGTGTCTCCCAATCAGTGACTAATTCTAGAGCAGCAATATTTTTTGTAATACCTTGAGCAGAAATGAACACAATATTCTAAATGAGATCTTACATGCACATTGTACATTTTTTCATTCTGTAGCAGCAATGCTTATTAATAAGACAGAATTAAGTGTTACTGTGCTTTCCTAAATGAGGCCCCATCTCTCTACCTCATATCTGTGGTGCAGCCAGAGAGATGCTATTCATGTACTTTCTGATTTAAAGTGTTTTCTCTCCGATAAGGGGCAGCTCCCAAATGGGGATGTGCCCAGCCATTACTATCATGATCAATGGCCATTCCTGGCGCCTATCTGTCTGTGAGACTCTTGGGAACATCTGGATTGCAGTCCTAGATGTCAGAGGTCATTGTTACTCATCTTTTACCTTGATCAACCAATCAGGAACCTGCAGGTCCTCAAATGCCCGCTAAACTTTTGACCAATCATCACGTGTCTCTGTTCTGGATAAAAAGACACTGCAGAGCTCAGAACTTTGCTCTCCTCCGCCGTTTCCGCGTACCCTCAGAGACAATCATGTGACTGCCGGTGTTGTCTGCACTGGGACTTGGAACGCTGAGGCCGAGGAACCCGTACATAACCAGACAGAATTCTGCAAAACCCAACATGCACGCTCCGCCTGATCAACGGAAGCCTACAGTTGTACTCTTGTCGACAATCTGAATAGTTTTATTCAGATGTAGAGTAGTGCTGCACCGGGAACGAACCAGACTTCTTCCCATCTAAAGAGTGACTTGCTCTGACCCCCAGTCACCCTCTGTGCATAGAGACTTTTTACTAGTCAGCCGTACTATTAGTACGTCCCTAGGAGAGCAACTACTGTCCCGTGAGTCGCAGACAGATTTTTCCCTCTTCCCTTCTTCCGACTCGGAGCTGCACCAGGATTGGTTGGGCACCAAGCCAGACGCTTAGGACACCGATTGGAAACCACTGCGACAGAGCCTGCCAGTTAGTCTTTTGTGTCCGTGCCCCAGGAAATACAAATCCATATATGGATAAGTAACACAATATTCTACATTGCTGATCAAGAATTCAGAAATTGGATGAACACTACAACAAAATATATTGAAAACTATATAGACTTCAAAACCATTTTGGAAATGTGATGATTTTTACTTGACCTGTTTTGATGCTCTGTCATCTGGTTTTAGCAGAGTTTGCTCAGAGGATGTGCAAGTAAGAACAATTCCGTTTTTTGACTCAGCTCCTCTGTCAAGTCTCCTCTGGCTTGAGACATTAATGTGTCTATGCATTCTGCTCAAGTCTTCATCATGCAGCTTGTCCTGTCCTCTGAAAAGCAAACGTACACATCTCTCCTGGGCCTGGTGTGATCCTGATTGAATTGGTTTTCTAATGAAAAGACAGGTGAGATTCTCTGAACAAATGTCAGTGCTGGAGAACCAACACAGCATGCATCATCCTGCTGTATGTAACACAGGTCGACTATTTGCAAAGCACAGCTGGGGAAAAGCAGAGCTCTCTGCTACCTCTTAATGAGCTTGCCTTATTAAAGACAATACTGATTACACTAGCAGATGACCTGTTCCTCATTTCTCAGTTTCAGCCCTCTTCCATCTAATTTAAAATAGCCAACTTAGATTCTGTCTTTTTTGATTCTACATTATACAGTGCAGTATGTGATAACAATGGGCCTTTTGGTCAGTAATAGACTGCTATTGTAAACAAGCAATTTTAATAAAAAAAAATTTTTTGTCTTATTTTGCTTGAATTCATTTACAGACTCTAAATAAAAGGCCTTAAGTTTCATGTTTTGATAATGTAATAACAAGAAATAGAAATGAAATATAAAGGTGGCTACTGGATTACTGTACCTGGACCTTATATAGCATATTGTTATGGAGAAAGGCTTACATTTGAAGTCAGTGACGGATGTTGAATTTAAAGGCTCAGGATGTCATATGCATTATTAAAGAGATGTGATATTTTCTTTAATAATACGAGCCAGGCACTGAGCTACAGGCTACACAGTAATAACAGTTCAGTGAACAATCATTTTGGATTCAAATGGATTAAGACAAATAAACTCTTGTAGCTTGCTCTGATATCAACAAATCCTGGCTCTGCTGGTAATGTAAACAAAATGTGCTCCTCTCCACTTCCTGGAATCAGACATGAGAGTGCACAGCAACAGCTGACAGGATACAGGAAACATTTATACTAGATTCTACTATAATAGAATGCATGGGGGGGTGATCAAAGAGAAAGTTACAACAGGAAACTAAAGGAAAACCAAACTGGTAATTAAGTAATTGATAAGTAATGGTAATTAAGTGTATTTGCCTAAAATTAAAGAGTGTTAGAAAAAAAACAGATGAGCTAGAAGCAACCAAATTATTAAGTAATAACGGTGTTATTGGAATCACAGCTGCCTGAAAACCATAGAGGTGAATGTAACATTAAAGGGCACATTCTGTTCCAGAAAGACAGGGAATATAGGGGATGTGTAGCTTTTTATGTCAAAAAGAATATTTAGGCTCAGGAACTAATATCTATATAGTTATCTATATAGGAGTCTCTCAGCCTATATGAGTCAGATTAATTTAAAAAAAGCCAGAGGTACAATGAACAGTGATAGGAGTATGTCATAGACTAACAAATGCAGATTTTGATTATAATTCACATTGTATAATAAAATTAAGACTAAATTGAGCAAAAAAAAAGAGATGAAGATGGGTATTTATGTTGACATATTATTTAATGTACATTTCCTAGAAAATGTGGAGAATCAATAAAAAGTAAAAAAAAAGTTAGAATTTATTGTATAGTTAAAAGCATAGAATTTAAATAAAGTGATGATGTCATGTTAAAATTGTATAATGTGCTAATGAGGCCTCCTTTAAACTACAGTACAAATTTTGTCTCCACCTTATAGAAAAGATATTGCTGCTCTGGAATCTGTCCAAAGAAAAGCAATCAGACATATTCTAGGGCTTAAGGGGATGTCCTACACTAACAGACTGAAAGGCCTGAACATATTTTATCTTAAACACAGATGATTTCAAGGGGACTTGATACAATTCAATATCCATGAAGGCATCATAAAATCGACTGAGTGGACTTCTTCGGAATGAGTAATGAAACAGGAACAAAAGGTCATGATTTGAAATTATTATATGTGGAAATGTCTTTTACACGAAGAAGAGGAGGCACTTTTTTACCCAAAGGATTGTAGGAGTATGGAATAAACGACCCATTTATGTTCTTGAACCCAGTACCTAGCTTCTTTCAAGAAACAGCTGGATGATATCCTTGGATCAATTAGCTGCTAAATACCAAATAGGTTAGATGGGTCAAATGGTGAACTTTTTCTTGTAACTGTTCTTATGTTCAAATTTGTATTCCTTTTCCTAGTTGGGATTACTTTGATTTGAATGTTTGAAAAGTGTGGAAAAGAACTCAGATAACCACTCATATTTCCTGTTGATACTTGGTAAACAAAATAAAGGATACTAGACTAATATAAACATTAAGAAGTAAAAAGAAAAAAAAAGGAAAACACAGTTTTAGCTTGTTAAAGAGGTTTTATTCTAACATTTTCTTTTTGTACTCCTCACTCACACCTTTGCCTTACTGTATATTGGTGTTCTCTTATGTTATCTTTCACACAACAGAAGAGGCTACTCTGTGAAAATGTTGTTTATTTCTACCTTCTTTTTCTTTTTCAGCATAGAATAATCATCTGCTCGTTTTACGTCTCACACTCTGACACAGCTCCCACACTAAAATAACAATTAGATAGTTAGGTAATATTGTAGACAGAGCAATCTTTTTATATGTACTCTTTAGCTATTAGGTTTAGCCCTTTGTCAACATAAGGCACTGGAGATTTGTTGTGTGGAGATACTGTTGGCTGAGCGTTTATTCTTACATTACATGTGTCTAAAATCTACAGTGCCTTCAGAAAGTATTTAGACCCCTCCACTTTTTCCACTCTTTGTTGTGTTGTAGACCTATTTCAAAATAGAATTGATTCTTTTTTGCCAAATGACAAAGTGAAAACACGTTTTTAGGAATTTTTGCAAATTTATTAAAAATAAAAAAAACTGAAATCTCCAATTTACATAAGTATTCAGACCCTTTACTATGACACTCCAATTTCAGCTCAGAAGCATCCTATTTCTTTTCTTTTGATCATCTTTGAGATGTCTCTGGAACCTGATTGTAGTCCACCTGTGGCACATTCACTTGATTGGACATGATTTAGAAAGGCACACACCTGTCTTTATACACACCTGTCACAGTGCACGGCAGAGTAAAAACCAAGCCATTAAGTCCAAGAAACTTTCCATAGAAGTCTAAGAGGATTGTGTCAATGCATAGATCTGGAAAAGGGTATAAAAAAATGGCAATGCATTGAAGGTTCCCAGGATCACAGTCGCCTTCATCATTGTCAAATGGAAGACGTTTTGAACCACCAAGACTCTTCCTAGAGCTGGCCATCTGGCCAAATTGGCTATTTGGGAAAGAAGGGCCTTGGTCAGGGAGGTGACCAAGATCCCAATGGCCACACTAACAGAGCTTCAGAGTTCCAGCGTAAAGATGGGAGAACCTGCCTGAAAGACAACCATCTCTGCACCACTCCACCAATCAGGTCTCTATAGTAGAGTGGCTAGACGGAAGCCACTCCTGAGTAAAAGCATACGACAGCCCACTTACTCTGAGAGCATGAGTAAAAAGGTTCTCTAATCCGATGAGACAAAAATTGAACTCTTTGGCCTGAATGCCAAATGCCATGTCTGGTGAAAACCAGGTACCGCTCATCACCTGGCAAATAGCATCCCTACAGTGAAGCATGATGGTGGCAGCATCATGCTGTGGGGATGCTTCTCAGCGGCAGAGACTGGGAAACTGGTCAGGAGTGAGGGGAAGATGAACAGAGCCAAATACAGAGAGGTCCTTGAAGAAAACCTGCTCCAGAGTGCACAAAACCTTGGACAAGGGTGAAGATTTACCTCTCAGCATGACAATGATCCAAAGCACACAGCCAAGACAATGCTGGAGTGGCTTCGGAACAAGTCTCTGAATGTCCTTGAGTGGCCCAGCAGAAGCCTGGACTTAAACCCCATACAGAATCTGAGGAGAGACCTGAAGATTGCAGTTCACCAATGCTCCCCATCCAATCTGAAAGAGTTTGAGAGAATCTGCAAGGAAGAATGGGAGAAACTGTCCAAATCCAGGTGTGCAAAGCTGGTAGAAGCATACCCAAGGAGACTCGCAGCTGTAATCGCCCCTCAAGGTGGTCCTACTGTACAAAGTACTGAATAAAGGGTCTGAATTCTTATGTAAAAGGGAGATTTCAGTTTTTTATTTTTAATAAATTAGCAAAAAGTCCTAAAATTGTGTTTTCACTTTGTTATTATGGTGTCAATTGATGGCAAAAAAGAATCAATTAAATCCATTTTGAAAAAACTCGACAACACAACAAAGTGTGGAAAGAGTGGAGGGGTCTGAATACTTTCTGAAGGCAATGTATGGTTTGAAAAGTAAGCAATTTGTTATAATATGCTTGGTTTGTAGAGTGCTTTGTTTCTAGATTCAATTCATTTACTTCAGTGCGAAAAAGTACTTTGTGACTTCCAAATTCAATGGAAATGGTGTCATAATGAACATTTACTATTATGTTTTCCAAAGTTATGTTCTAAAAACATAGGCTGAAATTCTTCCTGCTTAAAGATTCAACACGGTATTTGACTTCTTAAATAGTGAAAATTGTGAAAAACCTGTGAAACATTAGTGGAAAAACTTGTGAAATTGTGAAAAACCTTAAAATTTATTGTTAACCACCACCAGATAATTCCACTCAGGCTAACATGAATCTCTTCTCACATGCTTTTAATTCAGTGCAATTCCACAAAACTGGAAAAACGAGTAATTGCAACAATAATTAGCAGTGTCACTTTGGAAAACCGAAATCTCTCTTTATTACGTAAATTGATAGTACAGTATACAAGACTGCAGTTACCTTCTTTCTTTCTAATTTGTGGCTTTCAAATTTAGACAAAAACCTAAGAAAATATTGCATCCCTGACGAGAAGTTCTGAAGTGTTGTGAGGATGCAGAATACTGTACATTGAATGCTGCTAATGTAGATTACCTGAGTTCCATCAAGAAAGTCATAACCAAGCTCTTTGCATCAATAATTTGCATCAATTACTGTTAATTAAAATAATCAGAAAATGACCCAGTAAATAAACCAATAAGTGAATTAAATAATAATAACCCCCAACTTGTAAATATGTTGTCAAGAATATACCCATGTTAGAGGCACATGAACTCTTTGTTCTCTGACACAGTTTTGGCGAAAAGAGTAATAATTCAGGCACACTGAATTATATTCTTAAAAACAAATATTTATTAACAATGACAGTGACACACACCACACTACACACAGCATAAACATACAAAACACAAGCTACTCTGATTTTATGCTATTTACAAGTTTACAAACATGGCATTCCAGAGATCTATGGCTTAACCTTCAAGAAAAACCCCAAACTGCTGCCAAATATTCAAACTCATAATGCCTACAAAGGTAGATACAGTAGGTCCCTTTCCAGGCTATAAGGGGCCATGGGGAATGGGGGGGGGGCAAGGGCCACCATTTTTCTTAACCATCCAACACTGGAGGTGGAGGTGATATGGTCCACATCACACTCTGGCTGGCCTATTACCCCTGGAAGGATTAACCCCCAGTACTCATTTGGAAAGCAGGCTGAGTGGACCTGGGACCATCTGGAAGGAATTAGAGTAAGCTACATCACTTGCCCCTACTTGGAATTGAACCTAGGACCTTCCAGTCAGGAGCTAGACACCCTTGACGTCTGAGCTACCACAGCTCCGATGTCTATGCAGGCCCCAAAAAAAGATGGGCTGCCTTATAAACTAAATAAGATACAACCTGCAGTTCAATATCTCTCTCTGTAAACCCAGATGCCACAAAATAAATGGTAACTATCTACCTATTCTAAAGTGCACCCACCAGCAGGAGAGGCCATTTTAACTGAGGGATTCTTCACCCACGCATGAAATCCAAATTCCCTAAAAAGTATAGAATAGCAAGCTCTCTTAGCAAGGTTCAAATACTTAGCTCCAATCGGGTCTTTTTGGATTTATCTTGAACAAGGACCTCTCATCTGCCACACATTTTAATTTCTGTTCTTCTGCCTCCTCTCTTTCTTCTGGTCCTCTCTTGTCCTGTCCTCCATCTTTTATCCTACACTTTTGACACTCTAAATCATTTACCCAGAACTTAATTAACTTTAATTAAAATGTTAATTTTCAAAATCCCTTGATAGGAATTGGACTTAACAGTAATTAATAGATTATTTTTATTCCAGATTAACTTTTTCTGTGGGATGCAGTGAAATCAAATATCTGATAAATTGGACTGTTTTTCATCATAACTTCAAATACTACCATAATCACATTTTCTTCCACAAAGCACAATTATAGTGCATGCAAGTGTCATGACAGCATCCTTCTGCTAGCAGCTGCCCTGGGAAACCTTCACATTTTCATGAGGGCTTTGCAGGGTTTGCTGGAGGGTCTGACTGGATCACCCTTTCATGATCTGTGTTAATTATCTTATTATTCTATTCCCACTTTTCTATGTAAACCAGATGCGCTTCTTTTTTTTCAGCTTGCTATGAGATTTTTCTGTACCCAAGGGCTGTATGGCAGTTTTTTCTGACCCATGGGCTGTATGGCAGTTTTTTTTTACCTCAATTCTGCCTTTGCTCTTAGCAGTCTCTGCAGCCTCAAGCCACTGCTTTAAATCTGCCCTGCTCCCTTCTCAGGAGACTCTCCATCCAGTTTCATCTGTACCCGAGGCTCCCTGTTTCCAAACAGCAGTTTTGGCTTCAAGAAATGCTTCACTCTGCACAGCAAGATCAGAAACCTCAAGTCTGCTCTTTTAATCCATCCGGCTCCTTTCTCAGGAGGCTCATTTTGTTTCTCCTGTACATGAGGCTCCCTGTTTCTGACCTGAGGACTGTTTTTGGCAGCAATTTCGACTTCAAGACTACTCTTTGCTCTGCGCAGCAGCCTCAGCTCTCAACATAGCCTGGTGCAGCACCGTCAGCTCCAAGTCGGCTCTCAACGTCACCCCTCAACGTCACCCGGTGCAGCAGCCTCAGCTCCAGCATCACCTCGCGCACCAGCTGCACTCCTTACTTTCGCACTGACTGACGCAGCAGTCTCAGATTCTAGCCCACGGTTCCAGTTATTCTTTTCCCAAGTCACTGCGACGACCCTCGAGTTTGCCGACCTGTACCTTGGCACTCCTGAGGGCTGCCTTTCTAAGCCTGTTCAGCTCCCTTTTCAGTTGTCTCACTATTTCATTTCTTTCCGTACCTGAGACACCCTTTTTCCGACCAAGGGGCTGTGTTTAGCAGCCTCTTTTCACCAGGGATGCCTGTTAACCCAGCTTCTCCTGGGATCATCGATCCTCCCCATTACTGATATGCCTGGGCTGATTAAGCCCCGCCGACCAGTAATCAATTATTTCATTATCACCTTTCACTTTTCACTTTATGGTCTCTTGCACTTGGGTTGTGACAAATCTCCAGCAACAATATTACAATAAGGGCATGGCCTCACCTAAACTGTGAAATTATCAGCAATTTTCAGTTTTCAGTATCTAATAAGCACAGAGCTTTCTGTGTTCTTCACAGACATGGATGAGCTGTAACATGTGATCAGTTACACAGCTAAACTTCTTATGCAGTTCAGGTTCAACATAACAATGGGTGATGAGGTGAGCTGTCTTTTGCTGTTTACATACATTGCAGGAAAAGTCACATATAGATTGGAACATGTTTATCTTGATAGTCAGAAATGCTTTAAGGGGTAGAGTATATGATATACTGTATCATGCAGAAGCTGACAGCTACTGTAGAAATGTAATAATAATAATTACTAACACTTACATAGCGCTTTTCTGGACACTCCACTCAAAACGCTTTACAGGTAATGGGGACTCCCATCCATCCACCTGGATGTAGTTAGAGCACACTACGTACTGTGCACGTACTGTGGATCTTTTTCAAAGGCTGCAATGGCCTTTTTTCTTTATGTATCTGGCAACACAAAAATAACCATTGATTTCTAGTCAACATAATGACAAATCACAACATAGTGAGAACCTGGTATACAGTAGATGGGAAAGGCAATCGTTAAGATGATTATTAACGTTAATGATGAAAACTTTTTTTTTTCTTTTGTTGGTCTGTTAGATGGATTTGAAAAAAAAACACAATAAAAAACCTGACTTGTGCAGAACATACTGTATAAGATGTGCATTGGTGTACAAACATTTTGAAAGATTACTTCATTAGACAAATTAAAATGGCATATTTTTATTTGAACTTGTGAGTAGAAGTAAGGAGTAAGGTCCACATGCACGAATTACACACACTCTATTGGGGGCTAAACGAAATCACCATTAAGAACCAGTACCCCCTTTCCCTCATCTCCTCAGCTCTTGAATCAGTTCGGGGCGCCACCATTTTTACCAAACCTGACCTTTGGGGTGTCTACAACTTGATTCACATTTGTGAGGGGGACAAATGGAATATGGCCTTCATCACCACCTTTGGCCATTATGAATATCAGGTTATGCCTTTTGGTCTAGTTAATGCTCCTATCATCTTCCAAAACTTTATGAATGACATCTTCAGGAACATCATCCAGAAATATGTTTTGGACATATCTGGACGATATCTTAATTTTCTCCCGCAACCTTCAGGAACACATCTTCCAAGTTCGTGAAGTCCTCTTTTGCCTTATCCAAAACAACCTATATGCCAAGCTGGAGAAGTGCACTTTTCATGCTTCTAAGGTCCACTTTCTGGGATATATAGTTTCACCCCTTGGGGTTGAGATGAGCCCAACAAAGGTTTCGGCCATCCGTAACTGGCCTGCTCCCAAGAACTTGAAACAAGTATAGCGATTCCTGGGCTCGCAAATTTCTACTGTCGCTTCATTAGGAATTTTAGCTCTATTGTGGCAAATATCACTGCTCTGACCCGTAAAGGCCCCAAAAAAGGCAAGTGGACCCCTGAAGCTGCCTTAAACTGTCTCAAACAGCACTTTTCCACAGCACCAATTCTCCGTCACCCAGATCCTACACACCCCTTTGTACTTGAGGTTGACTGGAGTTGGAGCCATATTGTCACAACACCATGGAGAAAAGGGTATCCTTCATCCTTGTGCCTTCTTTTCGAGAAAACTTTCCCCGGCTGAAGCTAACTACAACATCGGGAACAGGGAACTTCTGGCCCTGAGCTCACCCTGGAGGAGTGGAGGCATTGGCTGGAGGGTGGTCAGCCTCCTTTACACTATCCTCACTGACCACAAAAACCTGGCTTAATTATAGTCGGCTAAACGTCTCAATCCCTGACAGGCAAGATGGGCTTTATTCTTCTCCAGATTCCGCTTTTTTATTACCTATACCCCAGGCTCCGGTAACAAAGCCGACACCCTCTCCAACCTTCACTGTTCCTTTGTGGCTGAGACACCCCCCCCCCCCCCCCCCCCCGAACCTGTCATACCTCCTGGCAAGTTGGCAAGTTTCTCGCAGCTGTACATTGGGACATTACAGATCAGGTTAGACGTGCCCTTCAAGGCCACTCTGCCCCCCACCCCCACCCCCCCAATGCTCATCGGACAGACTCCGTTCGTTCTGCAGTTCTCCACTGGGGTCAGGATTCCCACTTCGCCTGCATCCTGGGCACTAGAAGACACATTGAATTAATCTCCAGAGACTTCTGGTGGCTTTCTCTGAAGACTGACATAGCGGAATTCGTACGGGTATGCCCCACCTGTGCCAGAACCAAGACCCCCTGCCTCTTGCAACCCCTCCCAGTTCCCACACGCTCATGGTCCCACCTCTCAGTGAATTTTCTTACCGATCTCCCCAAATGCCAGGGCAAGACCATTATCATGGTTGTTTTTGACCGATTCTCTACATCCACACATTTTATCCCTCTCCCTTCTCTCCCTTTGGCCCTGGAAATGGCTAATATTTTTGTCCTCAGTATTTTCTGACTCCATGACATCCCGAAGGATATCATTTCTGACAGGGGCCCTCAATTTATATCCAGGTTCTGGAAGGCCTTCTCTACAGCCTTGGGTGCTTCTGCCTCACTCACCTCTGAGCTCTGGAAGCTCTCTCTGGAACTCACCTCTACCATCCAGAAGCTAACGGCCAGGCAGAGAGGATTAATCAAGATTAATCTTTTTACCTACATCAGAGCCTATGTCTCCGCCTCCCAAAACAACTGGGTCTCCCTCCTTCCTCTGGCTGAGTACACCTCTTTACACCTCTCCCACTGGTATGTCTCCTTTCCTGTGCTCACTTGGATACCAACCCTCACGTTTTCCTAACACCATCCCGGACACTGATGTTCCCTCAGTCCAGAACTATTTTTCCCTTCCCCTAAGACTCTGGAAGGCCGCTAGGAGCACTCTTCTAAAATCCTCACTTAAACAGACGATCTCTGTCGATAGACTTCATCAACCTTTCCCCAGTTTAAGACGAGGTCAATATGTCTGGCTTTCCACCAAGAACATTCCTCTCCTACAACCCTCCTGTAAATTAGGCCCTCGGTTCATTGGACCTTTCAGAATACTTTCCTGGATCACACCGGTCTCCTACCATCTCGCCCTTTCTCCCTCTCTCAGAATTCATCCCACCTTCTATGTTTCCCTCCTAAAGCCTTACCATAGATCCCCCCTTTTAATACCACAACTACGCCCACCTCCTCCCCATCTCATTGATGGCTCTCCCACCTACACTATAAACAAGATTTTGGATCTTCGATGGCACAGAGGCTCCTGGCAATTCCTGATTGACAGGGAGGGGTACAGTCCTGAGGAGTGCTCCTGGGTTCCAGAGGCTGATATCCTGAACCGAAATCTGGTCTAGGATTTTCTTCATAACCATCCTGATCCATATGCTGGGGCGTCAGGAGCTGCCCTGAGGGGGAGGGGGGGGGCACTGTTGCACATTCCACACAGGCTCATACAGATGCAGCCATTCAAAACAAGCGGGCGATACCGCATTATTTTGCGGTGCGCTTGACGCAGCCTACTGCGAGTTACCGTAAATTCTCGTATAGTACCTCATAATACCACGTGGTACCGCAAGTAAAATAATAGTATCCGGAATTTCCGCAAGGTGGAGCTAATAAAGCTCAACCTCTCATGTTTGAGCTGTCGCCATCAAAGTCTTTAACGAAGATATTACTAATAGTATTAATAATGAATGACCTTGGACAAGCTGTAAACTCAAAGTATTGCCCTGGTCCACATTCTTTTTTTCATTGACCGTCTTTGTAAAAGTAACACCACAGCATTTCGCAATCACGCATTTGTTTCCAATCATGCAAAGTACAGTAATTTTTGAGAGTCTCCGATTCACCATGCCTTTCACATGCTCATAAAAGAGATTGATTTAGGAACATAAACATATTACTGTATGGAAACTGTACTGTATACAGTATGTGTATGTATATTTAATGTCTTTACTGTGCCCTTTAAAGTATTGAATATTTATATGGAATTTTACCACTGAAGGGAAATCTTAGTAGCTGAGCATAAAAAGAATAGGAGCATACTGTAACGCGTGTGAAGGCCATAAACGATATTAATTTTGGAACATAAACATACAGTATATGACTGGTTTCGGTACTTTAAAGAAAACATACACACCAGTATTCCATTTCTCCCTAAACATTTTAAGCATCGAAGTCTTTAACTAACGTGATACCAGAGTCAACAAGCATACTTTTAGAATTTGATTAAAAGGGAATATAATATGGAATCGCGTATCTAAAGAAATGAATAACGATATAATTATATTCATGTACCGCAATACAAGAATAGTACACACTGTACGATGTCTGTTGATAATGTTTGTAGGGCTTTTTCAACACTCCTCATGCGCCCTTGCTGGTGGTGCTGTGGGTTAGATTCCTGACCCCCACATCACACATTGAGTGTTCAAATCCAGCCAGAGTCATGACTTTTTTTTAACAAACATTTCTTTGAAAAAATAAAACGTTTCCCTGGGTCAGAGATTAAATAAAACTTCACTCACACCAAACAAATTTATATTTCTAAATATCACAACATGATCGAATTTAAGTCATTTTAATAACAATGAATAGTCACCTATGCGTTACAATATAAACATTTATATTGATTTAAATCGCGTTTAAATCGCCTTTATTTAAAACCCATAAATAAAGCTGATACTGTTTAGACTTTTAATTATTTAAAACTGTATTACAGCAGCACAATACACAATGCAATGTAAATCGCTATCTTTGTCTTCTGCGTAATAATGTTCACCTCTCTGTCCAGCAAATTAACAATAGTAATTAAAATGAACTTTATTGTAAATGGTTTTAAAGGTGGCTCCTCAGAGCGCTTTACAGGATAAAAACAATAACAACAATACTGTTAGGCTGGGCAAACGATTTTTATTTATTTTTTTAAAGAAATACAAAATGAGATATAATGATGTGTTCCGGCTTAGACATTAACGAAGAGCATAACGAAGGTCATAAAGGTCATAAACGATATTAATTTTGGAACATCAACATATTATGTAAACTGTATGTTGCTGTTATTGGTATTTTAAAGAAAAAATACTGTAAAATCCTGGGTTCGGTACAATGTTTCAGGCATTCATGTGAAGGACAACAGAGCTTTCACTGGCCGATTATCAAACTTTATTGATAAAACAAAAACAAGAACTATCCGACCATGCCAGAAGAAGACAAAAAGAATAACGGACACAGCGCGAGCCTCCATTCTCTCCTCAGCCGTCCACAGCACACTTTTCCCTGGGTCAGAGATTAAATAAGACTTCACTCGCACCAAACAAATTACCACACACTGAACACTGAACATGTTAACCCAAATATGTCTCACAATACTTTTATGTTACATTACTTTGCTAAAATGTATTTAAAAATAAAAACGATTACAAACGCCAGGAGAGAGAGAGACACACACACAGTTCTTCATTGTCAAAAAGTAATTGTTTTTTACTTTGTCAGCACCCAGACAAACGCAAACGCGTTATTAATGAAATGCTTTTATTCATTCTTAATCAAACTCACAAGTTGTCATCTGCTGTTGAAGCTCTGTGAGACTAGACTCACACATGGCTAGACTTGACTATTTAACCATGAGATTATGTTTATGTTTATTAATCTTACTTGTTACCAATGCACTGCAAGTACAACCCCCCTCTCTGCGGGAGTGCTGGCTGTGACTAATTAAACCGGTTTCACAGGTATTTTCAAAGTAGAAGGGGGCGAGATTTCCAGTGAAAGACACCTCCCCCCCTCCAAAACCCAGTAAGTACAGTACTTACTAGTTAAGAAAGCTAGGCTTCTCAATGAAATCGCTTTAACATGCTAATGCGTTGGTGTAACAGTCCGGGCGTGGCAAGCTTCTAATGTCTCCCAACTACGGCGAAAGGAACCCTTCTTTCATTGGAAGACAATGAACATATTCTACCCGTACATGAGAATATAATGCTGGCGCATGGGCACGGTGGGGTGCTGTACCAGCTGTCAATAAAAAGTTTTTTTTTTTTAAAAGTCAATTGAGTGTCCATAATATTGCAGTAAGTGAAAAGACCACGGGCATTCTTCCTCCCCCTACATTCTCAGAGTAGAATAGAATTTATTATTAGCACAATTTATTACAGTGCTAAATTTAATATTATTGATTACTAATAATTTATGCTAACACCTAGCTTTCTTAACTAGTAAGTACTGTACTTACTGGGTTTTGGAGGGGGGGGAGGTGTCTTTCGCTGGAAATCTCGCCCCCTTCTACTTTGAAAATACCTGTGAAACCGGTTTAATTCCATATTAAATTCCATATTAATTCCATATTTAATTCCTTCACTTCTGCATAAGCTTTCTGGAGGAACAGTGGATGGGATGCGGCTCTTTCTGGGAATACTGCAAATTCACAGGTGCCTGACTTGATGGAATTCACATTATCATATTCACATATCACCCCCCCCCCACCCCCCTCTCTCTCACTTGCCCTCCCCCCTGTGTATTGTCTGTTTAGGGCAAGCGAGAGAGAGTGTGCTGTCCTTTGACAAAACAAGGCTCGCCAGATAATGTCAATCGAAACCTGTTTTTCTAGCTTTTAAAGTCGTGCGATGTGTAAGCAGGAACACATCATTATATCTTACATATGAAAAATACATAATATAGCTCCCAAACAAATGCAAACGTGTTTTTAATAAAATGCTTTTATTCACTCATAATCTGACAATTTCAGGAAGACTAAGGAAGGACTAAGGAAATTGTCATCTGTTGTTGAAGCTCTGTGAGCTCGGTGACTTTGAGACCACTTGTTATCCCAAGTTGTTTGAATCGCCACAATTCAAATAGAGAAAAAAGAGCTGACTGACAAGATTTAAGATGTGGCTGTCAATGTCGGATTAAAAAAAAAACACGTTGCCCGACGTTAGTTGCATTGCTTGAAAAATAATTTTATTTCGAGAGAAATAAAAAAGTTTTATGATATGTCTCTGTTGTGAATGTCTGTGGAGTGTATCTTATTTGCCTGTCCTGGCTGTGCTCTCTCGCTTGCCCTCCCCCCACCCCTCAATTCAATTCAATTCAATTCAATTCAAGGTGCTTTATTAGCATGACAGATGGGTACAATCAGTGTTGGGTATTTACTTTGTAATCTGTGGTCCTTTTAACTGTTTTTACATCTACTGTATTGCTTTGAGATGCCACTTTTAAAGGTGATATATAAAATCAAGGCTTTAACTTGCTTTAACTCCGCAAGTCTGAGTTCTTGTGTCCGTCCTATCCGAACCCGAAAGTATTACAATATGTAACTTTATAGCAGGTGTTGTACAGCTTTTTAGTATAGATTACACTTTTCTAAAATGTATTTAAAAAATAAAAACGATTACAATCTAATCTTTCCACGTTTGATCCCAAGATCCCAAGAAAAATAAATCTAAACGGGGAGAAAGCTATGCTGAAAGTTTAAGATTCTTAGAAGACAAAGATATCAATTTATGTTGAATTTGTCTGATTGTGAATCAAAAAACACATATAATTAAACACGCATTTGCGATTTAAATCAAAACGCGATTTAAATCAATATAAATAGGTGACTATTCATTGTTATTAAAATGACTTAAATTCGATCATGTTGTGATATTTAGAAATATACATTTGTTTGGTGCGAGTGAAGTTTTATTTAATCTCTGACCCAGGGAAACGTTTTATTTTTTCAAAGAAATGTTTGTTAAAAAAAGAGTCATGACTTCAGCTGGATTTGAACACCCAACATGTGATGTGGGGGTCAGGAATCTAACCCACAGCACCACCAGCAAGGTCACATGAGGAGTGTTGAAAAAGCCCTACAAACATTATCAACAGACATCGTACAGCGTGTACTATTCTTGTGTTGCAGTACATGAATATAATTATATCGTTATTAATTTCTTTAGATACGCGATTCCATATTATATTCCCTTTTAATCAAATTCTAAAAGTATGCTTGTTGACTCCGGTATCACGTTAGTTAAAGACTTCGATGCTTAAAATGTTTAGGGAGAAATGGAATACTGGTGTGTGTGTTTTCTTTAAAGTACCGAGACCAGCCATATACTGTATGTTTATGTTCCAAAATTAATATTGTTTATGGCCTTCACACGCATTACAGTATGCTCCTATTCTTTTTATGCTCAGCTACTAAGATTTCCCTTCAGTGGTAAAATTCCATGTAAATATTCAATACTAAAATGGGCACAGTAAAGACATTTAAATCTTTCTACGACCGACCAACGCACCATGAGTGCCCCTGTTGGTCAACCAATCACGTACCGCGGTATTTTGCGTCATCGCGCGTCACAATGCGCGAGGCCGTAGCCAATTACCTCCGGTACGTGTCTGTGCCGCGCACTTTGAATGGCTGCATCTGTATTTCCACACGCACACATTCCACACACTCTCACATTTCCACATGCAAAGCCTTTTACAAATACTCATGCTGTAAATAATTCTCCTATCACTTTTCTCTGCCGTCACTATTTTAGTTCCTCTCTTTTCCCCCTTCCTTGCTCACTATTGTGGTTAGTTTTCCAGAGCTCCTGTAGTGTGTGTTGCTTTTTTTTCTCATTTTCTCCTGATGCGGATAGTTTACTGACTTTTGCCTGTTTCTTGTTCTACACCCTCGCTTTCCGGATTTGGATTTGTTTTCTCGGATCTGCTGCCCTCTTTTGGTTTTTGACCTTTTGCTTGTTTTTTTAATATTGAATACTTGCCTAGCATTTTTGGACTTCCGGTTTTAGTGCTTGTGGCTTCCCCTTTTTTTTCCCCTTTATCTTTCTTTTCCCTTTTACTGACACATACTGTATAAGTTAAGATCATTCCAATGGAACTGTAATAATATATAATAAAATACCAATAGGAGTCAGAAGCTGTAGAGCTGCAGTTAACAGATGATAATTAGTAATAATCAAATATTAGTCAATTCTACTACCAGCTGGATGAACAAACAAATTCTGAAATTATTACATAAAAAAACACAGATCAAGTAAGTTCACAGGCTTCTATAGTTTTCCATGAACAATCTGGTGGTGGAGTTATACAGCAGGGTTTCGACATTCACAAGGGTTCAGAGAAAACTGTCACAAATAACCAAATTCACATATAACCAAGTTCACTTCCATGCCATTGCATGATGTGCTGCAATATCTGCAGTATATATGGTTAAAAGACATAAGTAACCCTCCATTATATGATATTTAAAGTACTAATGTATTGGCTTTAAATCAATTAAAATAATAGTGATCAACTAAAAGAAACAACTGATCACAGACTGGAGTATGAATAAGGTTTCATCCTGCTCTTACTTCATCTAAGACCCTGTTGGATCAAATTGCAAATAAGGAGGTCAGTAAATGTTAAATTCACAGATGCTAATACCCTGCTGTAAGGCAGAAAAAGCTTACACCACATACATCTATTATTAACAACACTAACACACAGCCTAAAACAGAGCTCGCAACAGTATATAATATCTACATGCTCAGTTAGCATCGGCTATACATAATGAACTACTGTACAGTATAAAGTAAAAAATGGCTTTGCATAGTGGCCCTGTGGTTAGCAGTGCAACCTTGGGGTTCAATTCTGGATCTTAAGAAATCTGTGTGTGGAGTTTGAATGCTCTCCCCCCTTGTTTGTGTGGGTTTCCTTGGGGTGCTTTGATTTTCTCCCACTGTCCAAAAACTGGTAGGTTAATAGACTTCTGGGAAAAATGGTCCTGGTTTATGTCTGTGTTTGCCAAGTCTGTCTGCCCTTTGATGTACTGGAATTCTGTCCAGGTTACACCCTGTCTTGTGCCCGTTTCTTGCCAGATTACCTGTATACTGTATTTCCTGGCTAGTCTGCGACCCTGAATTGGAAGAAGCAGTTAAAAACTGGATGGATGAATAGTCAAAAATCTTTATCTGAGAAAGTAAGGCAGTTTTCATTAAATAATCCTCTAAAGCTAAGCAGCTTTTTGAGCCAGTACAAAAGAGCATCTAAATACCAGAATGAGTTACAAGTGTTGTCTGGCAGACCTGAAAGGAAAATAATTATTTTCACAAGTATGAAAACTGACATTTATTTCCATATACCTTAAGCTCTGCAGTGCCCAATTCCAGATAGATTTTGATTATTCAAAGAGGAGACTGAGAAGCCTGCCTGCAGTGCTAAAACCTCACCCGCTGGATCACTCTTTTCTTTGATGTTTTTCTTTTCGCTCCTTTGATTTAAGTACATTGTTGTTCACATGAGCTTGGCTGGTCTGATCTAGAAAGTCTCAAAACATCTGGTGTCTCCAGTCCACTGTGGTACAGTATCTCTATCAAATCTGATATCCACAGTATTGCATAGCAATGCATAATGTCACCTTTACATACTGAACTTCAAGATTGAAGCTCGAATTATATCTATAATTTCTGAATTAGGGAGAAACAGAGGCACAGTGCTTAGCATTGCTGCCTCTCAGTACTGTGGCACTGGGTGCCTGTTGGCTTCCCTGCAACCCTGATTGGATGAATTTGTTAGATGGATGGATTTCCAAATTATATACCTACAGTATGTTAAAGACAGGGAGCTGTGAAGAAGATGCCATAAATAGTGAAATGAAAACATTTAGAAAACAGTGCTCTGAGGTCTATCCCTCTTGTTCAATCTTGCAACTTTCCTAAAATACTTTCCTAAAATAAACACTACAACCAGGGAGTTTTTTTTATTTTACAAGTGATACAAAGTGAAGTGAAGGTGCAAATGAAAGGTTTGTCATTGTAGACATCCAATCCTATTAGTTTTCTCCATGGGGAAATGATGGCATTAAACAGCTTCTGAACTTGTCAGCAGCACTCTGAATACCTACCCTGGGAAATAAGAAGGGCTTAGAGTTGCTTTGTATAGCTCTGCTTGCTCAGAGAGTGGGCTTCATGAACCCTTCTGTAATGAGCAGTATGGGCACTTCTGTTGTATTAAGCCATGCATCTACTCAATGCAATTTCAATTGTTTTCATCAATAAAACTGTTAAATTTTGCTTCCATATGTGCCTTTATTTCCTCAAAATGTACTCAAAGAATGTGATTTATGTAACACTTTCTCTGACTAGGATGATACTTTTTGTATCACCCTCTCCAGGTTTGGACTGTTCTGCATTTAATATTCGAAACTACAACTTTTCTAGCTCTTGTTTAGCTTTTGTAACATTGTCAAATATAGCATGTTTTTGCATCCAGTGGAAAAATATGTTGATATGTATCTTTCTGTATATTTTCAGGTACATGACTACAAACTGAGACACAGTAACAAGGTTCTAAAACACAGCATTTTATTAGAATCATGGGAATGACTACATTAAACACCTATCAAGATGTATTATTAACATTTCTGAAAAATGTTCTGGCTATGACTCTGAATCAATGAAATATAGTCCATAAGCCTCAGTTTATTCCTTACCATTCCTGAAAGATAAAAATTAAAACAGACCATTTATTTATTTAAATAAATAAATAATAGTTATAATACTGCCAGCAACCATATCACCCTGCAGCTCTCAACTGGCTACCCACTAAACCTAAGCCAGGTTGAGCTTAGCCAGTACCTGGATGGGAGACTTCCTGGGAAAAACTAAGGTTGCTGCTGGAAGAGGTGTTAGTGGGACCCACCCTGTGGTCTGTGTGGGTCCTAATGTATAGTGGCGGGGACACTATATTGTAGTGGGCACTGTCTTTCGGAAGAGATGTTAAACCGAGGTCCTGACTCACAGTGGTCATTAAAAATCAACGGGCATTTCTCGATAAGATAGATAAATAGATTGATAAGACTTTATTGATCCCGAAGGGAAATTGATGTGTTACAGCAGTCCAGCCCAAGAAAAGCAAAAACAGACATCAGAACAGATGAAAAATTATACAAAATAGATACATAAAAATAAATATATAGGTGTGTGCAAAATATGATGATCATAGTCACTGTAAAAACAATGGAATATGTGCAAAATGTGCATAGGTTTATACAGATTGATTGTCCAAAAGTATAATGGAGCAACATGCTGTCCATAAACGAGCAAATGAAGGGTTAACAGTCCTAGCCTAGGGCAGCGTTATACACCCTGACAGCCGCCGGGAGGAAAGACCTGCGGAAACGTTCCCTCGAACACCGTAGCTGGAGCAGTCTGTTGCTAAAAGTGCTCCGCTGCCCAGTAACAGTCCCATGAAGTGGATGAGAGGTGTTGTTCATGATGGCTGTGAGCTTGGTCACTCCTCTCAGCCATCACCTCCAGGGGGTCAAGGCTCAATCCCCAACACAGAGCCAGCCTTCTTGATGAGTTTATTGAGCCTATTTGCTCGTATTATGATGCTGCTGCCCCAGCACACAGCAGCATAGAAGATGGCCGCTGCCACTGATTAATAAAAAATGCTTAGCAGTGTTCCACACACACCAAAGGACCTGAGCCTCCTAAGAAAATAGAGTCGGCTCTGACCTTTCTTGTACAGGGCGTCAGTGTTACCAGACCACTCCAGGTTATCATCTAGGTGTACCCCTAAGTACTTGTAGGACTGCACCCCCTCTATGTCCTCACCCTGGATGGAAACAGGGTTCAGCGGAGACTTATTCCTTCGAAAGTCCATGTCCATTTCTTTGGTCTTGCTGATGTTGAGCTGGAGATGGTTAAGATGACACCACTCCACAAAGTTGGTAATCAAGCTCCTATATTCCTCCTCCCTCCCCTCTCTAATACACCCCACAATTGCAGAGTCATCCAAAAACTTCTGCAGATGACATGCCTCAGAGTTGTACCTGAAGTCAGAGGTGTGTAGAGGTTTGATGGGTTTACTGAGACAATTATCAATTGTAGCAGTAATCACGAGGTGGTTCGTTGTGGCTTTTAGAAAATCAATCGCCAGAACAACTAACAACGCACACACAGGGGTTCAATACACGAGATACATTTATTAATATAAATTGTGCACCGAACATATACAGTCTGCCTGGATACAAGCAGCAGACCTTACTGTGAGGGTTATCAATATACAAGGTATATAATCTCGAAGAGATGCAAACACAAAGAGATACACAACAGAGAATATATGTCAATATATATCGTTCGGTTACCAAATCGCTAATCAGTGTTATTACCCATTGTTACTCTAAACTCGGAAGTAAATACATTACTCATGAATTAAATTGATAACAACTTGTGTTGAGGTACAATTGAATTCTCGAGACGCAATGTAGAACATGGGGTTTACTTATCCACTGTGTATGGATTTGGGATTTCCCGGCACAAACACCAAACCAGCTGACAGGCTCTGTTGCAGCCTCTGTTCCAGCGGTTGTCCAATGGGCGTTGTGTCGGCGTCCTCTGGCTACCGGCCAACCAGTCAAGGTGCAGCTCGGAGTAGGACGGGCGGAGGAATCTGACTGCGGCGCGCAGGGCAGTCGTTGCTCCGAAGGGATCTACCAGCAGTCCGGCTGGCTAGTAGAAAGTCTCTATGCACAGAGTGTGACCGCGGGTCCTCGCAAGTCACTCTTTTGCCCGGGAAGAAGGTGGTTCGTTCCCGGTCCAGCGCTGCTTCTGAATAAGCTATTCAGGTTGTCGACGAGGGTCCAACTGTAGGCTGCCGTTGATCAAGCGGAGCATTCACGTTGGTAGAATTCTGAGTACGTACAGGATCCTCGGCCTCGCACTTAGAACAAAGTCCAAGTCCCAGTGCAGACAACAGCAGTTGTCACGTGATTGTCTCTGAGGATGCGCGAAAATGGCCAAGGAGAGCCCCGATCTGAGCTTGCGCTCCCTTTTTGACCAAGACACAGATGTGTGTTGATTGGTTGAGAGTTTGGCGGGCATTGGAGACTCATGTGGTGTTACCACGCCCTGCCAGTCCCTGATTGGTTGATCAAGGTGAGATATGACTCACTTACTCCTGACACTTAGGAATGCAGTCCAGATGTCCATTTGGCACTCCCTAGACAGATAGGCGCCAATGGATGACCATTGATCATAATAGCCAGGCTTAGCTAAGTGCATCCCCGTTTGGGAGCTGTCCCTTATCAAAAGAAAACATCTTAAATCAGCCTGCATGAATACTTTCTCTGTGGGTGCACCACAGAGATGGAGAGTGAGATGGGGCCTCATTTATGAAAGCACAGCAATGCTTAATTCTGTCTTATTAACAAGCATTGCCGCTACAGGTGTAAAAAGTGAACAGGAATGGAGCAAGGACAGTCCCCTGTGGAGCCCCAGTACTGCTAATAACCTGTTCGAATACACAGCTCTGTAGTTGTAAATACTGTGGCCTGCAGGTCAGATAGTCTATAATCCAGGACACCAGGGGACTGTCCACCTGTGCCGCCCTTAGCTTATCTCTCAGTAAAGGTGGATGGATGGTGTGAACATAACTCTCACAATGTTCCCTGTCTTCTCCAGGTGAGAGTTAGCTCTGTGTAGCAGATAGATGACTGCATCCTCCACTCCCAGGTGTGACCGGTAGGCAAACTGCAGGGGGTCCAGTGCTGTACTCACCAGGGTTCTGAGGTGGTCCAGTGCAAGCCTTTCCAGAGTTTTCATTAGATGTGATGTCAGTGCCACTGGTCTGTAGTCATTCAAGACTTTGGGGTGCCCCTTTTTGGGTACTGGCACCAGGCAAGATGTCTTCCAGAGCAGAGAGTAGGGAGTTAAGGGAGTAAGAGTAGGGAGTTATAAATTGTCCCCATGTACGATTAGCTTGCACTTGCCCTACGATGAACTGGGGCCCTGTCCAGGGTGAACCCTGCCTCATGATCGTTGCTTGCCAGGTAGGCTCTTTTAAAAAAAAATAAAAATGTGTTTGTCCCTCGCTTGAGAAACAGGTTTCAGTACTTCATATATATTAATTCACACATGAGGAACCTAACAGCTCATGGGTAATTTGTATGGAATTTGCATATTATGTGTTTTTTTTGCGTTTTCTTTGGGTATCCATGTTTCCTATTACAATCCAAAAATATGCAGGTCAGGTACATTTAAATGGTTCCTTTACCTTCAGGAGCAGGAATATTGACCTTTTCTCAAGAAACTGTCCCTTACTAAAGCACCAATGCTGCAAACAATTATCTTAAGCTAGCTGTATAAAGGAATGTAGTTAATTCAGGTTTGCTTGGGATGTACTGTAAATGGTGAGCACAATCTTCATTTGTGTTGGATTGAAAAAGATCTTTCTTTGTATGTGTACACAAGAGTGAGTTTTGCTTAAATAAAGACTCCTTGCCCTGCACCCTTGTCCACCATTAGTTATAATCTGCTCAGGCCTCATAAGCCATCTTATTCAAAGGAAGCCAGTTAGAGTTCTTACTTTTTCTGAGCAAAGCATGGACAGATTTTCTAGAGGCTACAGGGAGTATAGTAGAATAGGGGCACCTAGCGTTAATGACAGCAACTTACTATAATTGCTTAAATGTTTATATATGACAGTCCATATAGGACAGTTCTTGGGTAACATTTGGAATGCACAACATCTAAATAAAGTACCTCTCCCCAAAGTACCAAAATACTCCCCTTGCCCAAGTACCTCATTAGCAGTTCCTCATTGTTAAAACATGCACTGAGATTTTCCTAATCTTTCAGTTTTCTACAGTGTAGCAACAAGGCCTATTATTTCACTTAGTATTAAGTATTAGTGTAATAATCTTTGTGTGCCTTGATTCTCTCAAGCACAAGGCAACAGGCAACAGCAGTTTTTCTCTTTCCCCAGTCTGAACCAGGACCCTCCCTGCACAGAGAAGCTACCACAGACAAATCAAGCCCAACTTCAGCTGCAAAAATTCAGCTCATCAAGGATGTGTTGAAACAGATCCTTATTCACATCATAATTATCAAAAGTTGAAATAGTATTCCAAATGTACTGTATATTTGATGTTTAGTTCACAGAGTAAATATATATTTATTTGTGATCTGAGAATATAAATGTGGTTTATTTATATGAGACTGATAGAACCTATGATCTAGACCACCTCTGGGCAAACTACGGACCAGTTTTAACCGGCCCTTGAGGTAAAAAATAAATTGGTCAATATTCACCATATTCCACTTTGTTTGGTGCCGTTTTTTCTTACATTTCATTTTTCGTGCCGTTAGATGGTGCACAAATGTTTTACCACAGTGATTCCAAACTATGTATCGTGCCACCTAGGGGAGGCGCCATTGTCAGTCAGGGGCGTCTCACGTATCACCAGTCAAAAATGTTATTACGAGCAAAACCCGCTGTTCGTGCACACAGAATGTATGAGTCACGCGCTACCTATCTACATTGTGTCACGTGATAATAGGCAAGAGACGCAGTCTGTAAGCAGCGTACCAGTTGACCGCGGCTTCAGTGTTTCATGTTTCTATGAGTGGTCATTTTGTGAGTTTTTTGTTACACAATCGCAATTGAAAGGTTTTTAAATATGAGTAAAAAACATGAAGTACAAGGAGCCTAGTTCTAAAGATAAACGGAAATGCAAATACAGAAAGTATGATGACAGTTTCTTAAATTTGGGTTTCACGTGCACAATTGTGGACACTGAAGAATGTCCTCAGTGTGTTGTCTGCCTTAAAGTGTTGGCTGCTGAGAGCATGCTCCCCAGTAAATTGAAACGTCATTTGAAAACTGTTCACAGTAGTTTGATAAGTAAGCCTCGTGAGTATTTTTCGCACAAGTTTAATGAACAGAAAACTGTTTTTTCTAACCAAACTACAGTCCCCAGCAAAGTTCTTTTTTCATCAAAGTAGCGTACCGAGTAGCACCATGCAAAAAAACATCATACTGTTGGAGTACCAAGGCATAAGCCACAAAGCTCTGTGAATTCTGCTTCCCCTTGCAATATCTTGCCTTTGTGAAGCTGGGTTTTCAGCACTTGCGGTTATTAAAGTTCAGATCAAGAGTCAATGTTGAGAAGGAGATGCATGTTGCCATTAAAAAATACCACCTAGTATTTTTGCTGAATAATTTATTAAACAAGCCCAACTACTCATTAAGAGGCACAAATAAGAAGACATTGTATTTATCACCTTTGTTAAAAAAAACATTAATGTTAGATTTTTAAATTTTTATTTAGTCATTTTATTTGCATTTTACAAAGATGTTGACTATTTTTTTTCAAATTGTTTGCACATTCAAATGTGAGCTTTTGAAGTAGTGTATGATAGAAACCGTAGATATTCTTTGTCCAGAGAGCAAGAGCAAATTTGAGAAAATAAGTTTATTATGCAGAACAGTTACGTTTAGGGTTGAGGTAATCGGTGAAGACTCGGCTTGTGTGTTGAACGTCAAGTTTTATTCAATTTTTATTTTTTTATATTTAAAATATTTTTTCTCTCAGGTTGTCATTAACCTTGAACTAATAAGCCTATGTTGGATTTTAAACTTATACAGGGCATAGTTTATCTGTAACAGCAGCCTGAAGTGGCGCGCTATACAGTTTCAAAATTTAATGTGGCCCATGGGACAAAAAAGTTTGCCCACCCCTAAACTAGACTGTAACACATTATAGTCAGTGTGTATTTTAACTTTGAAGTTATTAAGTTTTATCTGTGTATTAACTCTCATCTGTGTCTCTCTTAACCCTGAGTGAACAATCAGCATTAATTTTCACAGAAGGTCATTCTACCAATATACTCTATTATTTGGTTGCTTGGTATGCATATTTTGGTTATATCAAGAAATTGTATATGGGGTACACCCATACAGTACATCTTTTACAAATGTAATTAATTTCCAGAAACCCATTTTTACAGCAAAAATTCAGAAAAGAAAAAAGCTATTTCCTATGTTTTTTAGAACAGGCATACGTCTGACAGGCCCGAATGTACTGTCAGACATCCTTAGCCATGGAGGCCCACTAGAAGTCCCGTGATAACAGTTTCAGGGTGTGTTGAATCCCTGGATGACCGGAAGAGTGGGAGTCATGACCCCATTGGAGGACTGGTGAACTTAGGTGGGTACAAACAAAGAGCTTGTCGGGGGCGGAAATGATACTAACCCTGGGAGATGTAGTATTGCATGGAGGGCCGCGGGGTCGGGGGAAGCAAACAAGAAGATGTTCAGAAGAGCCGCAGTACAGTACATGCAAAGACCCTTGTGGCGGCACTTCATTCTCCCCTCTGCTGAAAGACGGTGGCCTTTTCTATCTTTGAGGGTAGTAGCCAATGAGGTGGGTCACAGAGGAGGAGAGGTGGAGACAGTGGGCAGGTGTCTATCTGTTCTTCCTTTCCTTTTGCAATACAGAGCTATAGATATGGTAACTATAGAGCAAGCAGAGGATCCTGCCATTTTTATGCATTTCGTACTTCTGTACATATTGCTGATGAACACAGAACAGACGTCAAGTCACTGCAATGTCACAGCTCCCAACACAGTCTGCAAAAACCTAAAGGATCCACGTTACTGCCTTCAGGAATATCCAATGTGCCATAGGTTACTCTTCTATCTTCAAGCTGCTGCTCTCCATCTATCCTCGGTTTCATTCAATAACTCACTGCTCTCACTTCCCCTGAGATATCAACAAATCATCTGCATTGTGCTTTCTGCCACAGTCATTTTATTTAACTTCCAGGTCCTGAGTTCTGGCTGGCACCGACAATTGAGGCTCTGTTACCGTTACAGATGTTGCCACTCAGAGCTCAAACCTGGATGGACATTTTTACTTTGGCTAAAATCCCATTTAGAGCAGTGTCAGCTGAATTTCGTGCCCTTATCCACATGGTCCCTGCTGTAACGGTTCCACCATTTCTATTACAAATCTGCACATCCTTGCAACAGTCTGTGACCAAATTTGCTCATGGCAGCACCAAGCATCTAATAATTATTACTCCATCATGCTGGAATTCATTCAGGATAAATATCCCCCTTCTTAGCTTCTCCTACTTAAAACATTTAGTCTAATATTACAGCAATTCCACCCTCTACTACACTGTTTGTTTGCCCTCCATCCAATTTACACATAGAATTTCCCAGCCTGTAGAAAATGGATCTGATAACACTGAACTTGATCATAAAGAGCAATGTACAGATCCAGCCAACAAGCGGGGCACGCTGTGGTACAACACGGTGGGCATGTCGAAAATAAACACATAATAACGCGTCATACTGCAATATACCGTATGTAAATTAGATTATGTTAATAGTATCCGGAAGTGGCATCTAAAAGCAATACAGGATTCTGGCTGTCAAATTCTGAACATATTGGAGGTTGCTCAATGTGGATATAAATAACCCAGTGAACAGGATGGGCATTTATTAATTCTATTGAAAAAAGCCTTTCTTGTCATGGAAGCATTCTTTCTGGACCCTATGCAGACAACACAATCCAGGGATGAGTGAGAAAAACATGGGGAAAAAAGCATGCAGGGGTCGGGAATGAAAACAGGGGGGCGTGTCCATGGTGTGCTGGTGGTCGGGGGAGGTGTGGCCGAGACGAACAATCCAGAAGATAGTCCAAGGGGGAATCCAAGCGGAGGCAAAAGTCCAAAACCGGGCGGTCCATTCAAGACAAACAAGAACAGGGTCGAAACCGGCACGGGAACAGGAACGGGAACTAAAACCATAACGGGGCCAGGCGCTTCCAGGTCCCGGACTCGCCTGCTACGGAAACCAATGCAGAGCCTGGAATAGTGTCAGCGTCTGGCTTTTAAGGGGGAACTGAAAAGGGGCTGGAACAGGGAACAGGTGCGGGAGATGAATAACAAACAAGGAAGGGCTGGAGCGCCCTTAAGAGGAGGGGTTTACGATCGTGACATTTCTTGATTTCTCTAGTTCCTAGTTTCTCTACTGTATGTTTCCTTTAAAATAAACTTTTATTCCACAATGCCGTGTACTACATGGCCGGTAGGGAAACTAAAGGGTAAATTTCAGTAGCTGAGCATAAAAAGAAGAGGATCATAAAGCGTGTGATGGTCATAAACGATATTGATTTAGGAACTGTATCAGAGATTTTTTTTTAACTGCACTGCATCGAGGAGAATCAGTATAGCTTCTGGGAAATACATTTTTCCTGCATCAAAGTTTAACCCGTTCAGTTTAACCCAGAGATGATCTTCTCCAGTCATGTGTGCACGCAGACCCCTGTATAATATATATTGCAAACTTCAACTCCTGCCAAGACTGTATATAGTAAAAAATGATACAATTATTAACCGTATGTGATGCATAAAATAGCTGCAACATGCAAGAAAATCTGTACCAGGATGAAATAAAAGAATAACAAACATCATTGATATAAAACAAATCGGATGTTATGGAATGATGACCTACTGTACACACACACAATGTTCTTATGCTACAATCAGCACACTTCTACAATGAAAGAAAATATCACTTTCTGAAACAGTTAGGCTGACAAAACAGTTCTGAAACTGTTAAACCACTATAGTGATTGAAAGGTTGAAAAGTTTGAGTCCTGTTTGCCATTAAATTGCCATTCTGAAAATTGAAACTGAGTACTAAGTATTTACTGTACTGCATTCATCTGGTAGTTATTATCACAAAAATACTTTTGTTAAATTAAGATCACAACCAAACAGAACCTTAAAATGCCCCATTTTATCTGCGCCTATGGTATTGAAAGTCCATCAGAAATACACCTACTGTATAAACCACTACAATTCACAGATGCATTGGGAAAAAACTTTCACAACTCTTAACCAATCACAGCTACAAGCCAATTTAGCATTAATCTGGTTCTTTTCTACTGAATCTTCCATTTTGTTTGGGCATAAATCTCAGTTCTCAGAACTGCATTAGAAACAGGCATAGTTTAGGGTTATTTAAAGTTGAATATTTCCAGTTAATTAAAAATCATATAATCTGTATACAATTTACTTTATATCTAATGCCTAATTATATGTGAGAAATATCTCAGAATATTAAATCTGAATGATATAATACCTTCTAATACTACAGGTAACTTTAAAGGTAAAAAACTCACAAATGTGTGTGAGGAGGCTAGTGCCATGCTGGCAACAGTGTTTTATAGCTGTAACTTCACCAGTAGTGGTCAATGTTGGACATCTGGTCCCCTTGATATCTGTTTAGGCTCCAGACAGAAGGAATTAATTTAGGTTCATGTTTCAGGTGTTCCTCTGTCAGAATGCTTGTTAGGAAAAGTAATACAGCAAACCTAACAGAGGAATAGGAGACATGCTGCCTTTTTGTACCTGAACAATGTTCTGCATAATAATGGTCACCTCTCTGTCCAGCATATTTTATTTCATTGCATTTTGACAGATCGTCTTATAATCGATTATTGTCAGAATACCCCCCCCCCCACCTCCAAAAATCCTGTTTTTTGTTGTTTTGCTTGCAGTGAGGACAATCTAAACATCACTGCGGATTTTCTATATTTTAATCGAAAAAGGCAGTCTTTCATGTGGTCATACCCAAACCTCTCATTAGTAAATGAATTGCACTGTAAAGGTTTGGCCTCTACTTAACTAAATAATTTATCTCTCAATTTCCCCATTAATATGCTGGTAAAATGCATGGTGATGCTGTAGGAGGAGCTGTCTCTCGGACGTGACATGAAACTCAGGTCCTGTCTGCTTGGTCATTAAACATCCTATTAAAGTTTGTAGGAGCTTAAATTAAATGGTAAGAGTTTACCTTGGTTACCTGGCAAAACTCCACTCTAGACTTGTACAATCTGGCCTCTCTAAAATTAAATTGGTAAAGCAATTTCTCACTTCATCGGATCTGCTGGGGAGTGGGGCTGCTGGCACAGAGTAACTTCAGTGTGTCACCCACGTACCCACCCTTTCTACGTGCTATGAGCTTTGTGAACCTCTGTAATAAAAAGTTCTATACAAATGCAGAGAATCATCATTACATACTGTATCACTATAGATGTGTTTATTATCTTAGCTTGTAATACAAAGTTGATCAGTTATCAAATGACTGATCTTGTATTATCTGACCAGTAATTATCTATTATTTTATTGATTTCTTTATTGTTTTTATTCATTGAGTATGTCAATTATGTTGTTCACTTGCGTTTTTATAGAATAAAATTGTGAATAATAAGTAAAATGATATTCGAGTGGTAGAACTGTGTCAGTGTTGATTGGCTGCAAAGAAACAAGCAAAGGTTAATTGCACTATGATAGCAGTAGCAGGAATAAGCAGTAAATCACAGGAGAACAAAGGGCAGGGCAGGTGAGAAAGAGTATCCGAACAGTGAGAGATCAGTGGGAAGAGGTGTGAAGATGAAATCGGGGTAAACGAATGCAGTGATTTAAAAAATAGATCCATTTGTTATTGAGAGCTGGGGGAAAGTGTAATCTGCCTGATACAACTATTAAGAATCATATAATTGAATCTTAAAGAAGAAGTCTAAAGAACACTGGACACTGACAAGACAGACCGTAGCTTTTCCACTTTTCTGTTTCCTTAAAAGTGGCTTAATAATTGCTAAGTATAGATAAGGAGAAAACCTGCAATACAGGGATCTAGTAACCACTACCCATTATCTACACTCCTTCATATTCCTCTTCATTAATGTTCCAGTTCTACAACTCCTGCTAGAACAAGAATTTATTCCGTAAATAATTTGTGAAAACATTTCTACACTAGGTATCACACCTCTTTGTAGTCGGGCATTCCTTGCTAGATTTTCACTGGGCTTTTACTACACAGACTTAACCATGCCAGAAATTTATTTGAGTTCTTAAGATTTCAAACTCACAAAACCTGAATCTTTGATCTGATAATTGATACAGATGACTTGCTTAAGTAGCTTATTTGTACACAGGACTTCTCAGCAATATTATTTTAATTCTTAAAAAAATTAGTTAGTGAACACACACCTGTACAAACATTTACCCATGTACTGTATGTGGTGCTAAAGCTCTCTGGAAAACATTTTTTTTCAACTTTGTTGCTGTTTGAAGATAGCACAAAACAATAGCATCCAAATCATATCAGCTACTGTATATAAAATAAAGTAATATATTTACAGTAATTATAAGTATATATTTAAAGTAATAATTTAACAATATATGTAAATGTTTTATGCTATTTCTTTGTTGTAAATGTCTGTAATATGTCTGTAGATTGTATCTTATTTTTAGTTTTTGTTTTGTTTCATGTTCATTTTATAAGGGAGAGTGTCATAGAGAAACCCCATTACGTCCATCTTGATTAAAATCGCAAATGTGTGTTTCATAAAATATTTTTATTTTTCACAATCTGACAACGCAAGACAGAATTCACATTCACTGCGCCCAATGGCCTTACAGATCAGCAAATCAAGGAAGAAAACAATTATCACGCCCGGCTTTTTCAATGGAGTTGCTTTAACTTGCTAATGCATTACTGTAACAGTCCGGGTGTGGCGAGTTTCTACTGTCTCCTGACTGTCTTGGGCGAAAGGAACCTGTCTTTCATTGGATGAAAATGAACATATTCTACCGAATATGCAGATTTTTTCGGATTTCGGAATATTTTTATATTTGCATCAGGAGAGTGTGGCGTTTCTTTTTGTCAATGAAAAAGTGTGTGTGTCTCTCTCTCTGCTGGCGCGCGGGCCCGGGGTGGGTGCTGTACCAGCTGTACCGAAAAGTACCGAAAAGTGCCGTTTTTAATTCAACAAGTGTCTGAGTCATTGTGTCAGTCTTATATAATAATGCCACAATATGTCTTTTATGTGTCGCAAAAAACTGACTTGCTTTAATAAAATATATTTGCTAATCCTTTCGCCTGGCAATCTACTTGAATGCAACTATCTGAGAAGCCCTCTGTGAAACCAAAAGAACCACAATTGAATGAGTTTTGAGAGAGAAGAGAGAAATAAGAAGAGAGTCCCCTTTGCCCCCATTTTGATTTAAATCACAAACGCGTGTTTAATTAAATGTCTTTATTGATTCACAATCTGACAATGCAACATAAATCGTTATCTTTGTCTTCTAAGTATCTTAATAAACTTTCAGCATAGCTTTCTCACCATTTAGATTTATTTTTCATACCATCGCTAAACAAAGCAGGAGCGTATTGTACTTCCTCTTGGGATCAAACGTGGAAAAATTAGATTGTAGTCGTTTTTATTTTTTAAATACATTTTAGAAAAGTGTAATCTATACTGTACTAAAAAGCTGTATATATTTAATACCACTTGATTGTTATATTAATAGAGATAAGAATTCAAGTTGATACTGTTTAGACTTTTAATTATTTTAAACTGTATTACAGCATCGTACACATTAAACATGAAAAAGTCTGTATATTTTATAAAAGCAAGATTGCTCAGTTGGACAGTATAAAGCAAGTATGATTTTAATGTTTGTAATCGCTATTCTTGCAAGTACAAACATAAACTGGAATGCTACAGAACCCTAAACAGACAATTCCCACTTTTAGTTTAGCAGGATTTGTGCAATAAGCACATTGTTTAATGGGGATGACATTACCCACGTCTATTATCACTGTACAAGACTACTTCAGCCTGTATAGTCTGCAAAGGAACAAGTAATAGGTTTATTCCATGCTGAAAAGAGAAGAGAGAAAACGCAACGTTTCGGTTGTGAAGCCTTCTTCAGGTGTGAGGGTCTTCAGCTCAAAATGAAACACTAAAATGTTATGTAGGCTCTGAACGGGTTAAACTTTGATTTGGGCTTGCTTGACGTCACTGCCTTTCATATGAAATCCTGTTTGAATCCTGCTAAACTAAAAATTAGACACAAGAAGAGTATTATTGGACAATGTTGTGAGGCTCTGGTTAAATTTCTCTGTGAACTGAAGAGTTAAAGTGTAAAGTGTCTCCTCCTTTTAATTTAATTATGAATATAATTATATTGTTATTAATTTCTTTACAGTACATACGCGATTCCATATTATATTCCTATTAATCAAATTTTAAAAGTATGCTTTTGTTTACTCCGATAACAAGCGTATTCACAGAAAAGGTTAAAATGATCACTTTTTACAAAGTAAAAACATACAGTAATATGGTCAGAAAGAGCATGTAAAAACGTTTCCAAAATAACCACATGGCTCGTGCATAGTTGCGTGCGGTACCGGTTTGTACCATGCATTTTGAATGGCTGCATCTGTACATGAATTAATTTGCAGGTTCATTCCTCTGAAGCCCCAAGAGCCCTTATAAGTTTTACAATGCACCTGTTTTTCCCTGCTTGGTGATTTTAATAAGCTCCAATGTGTGTCATGTTGTTTATTTTGTGTACATTCACAGAGTAAGTCAAGTGACATGTAGTGATCATTGCCAAGATTTGCTTTCAGAAGTCTGCCACATGTGAACACTTAAACACTATTATAAACTGACAAATAACACTTAATAAGAGGTGAGAATTGCCAATAACACAATAATAGCAAAACAATATTCGCCAAGTTCCCTTTGAGTGAAATTGTTGATTGAAATGCATTTTCTAAAAGATATTTTATACACAATTTCTTTGTGAATTTTTAGTAAACTAAAAACGTATTAAAAAAAAGTTTAGTTGCACAATATTGTGAGGTTCTATAGATTTATAAAATTGCATATGATGTCAAAGTGAGACTGGAGGGGATGCCAAAGTGATAGCAAAAAATGATGAATGCCATAAAATGATGGCACTGCCACAATAGAATTTACAAACAAAAATGCTACTTTTATTCTACATTGATCCCTGAAACCAAAAAAATAACCAATCCCCAAACAATAGTAACAGAGAAACAAAAACACACACTACAAAAAATACACAGCAGAAATAAAGTCTACTATGAGAGGTAAGTTCAAGAGTTCACCACCTTAAGGCGTCACATCTCTCTATCCCTAACTAAAGGATTCTGATTGGACCCTTTAAGCCACTGTATGCAGAAGCCATACCATTCATGATGTACAGACAGACAGAAAGAAAAACATAAAGAAAGACAAACAGAGTACTCTTAATACTCCACAGATATGCATACTGTAAACAGAGAAACAGTATGGTAATGGTTGTGTGTGTATTTGGATGACAGGTACAATATTTAACCAGAACGTTTATGAATATTATTTGTTAGCTTTGTACGCTTGTATGCTAACTGGCAGACATGCAGATAAATGTACAGTATAGAAAGTATGTTATAATATACAATGGTGTGCAGTCAGTACCTTCTAAACATTCTGAGATGGGGTGGCAAAAAAGGAAAAAGAAAACAAAATTTTCAAGTCATATTCAATTAAGAATATAATAATTACAGATACTAGCTTGCTACACAGACATTAATACAACTACGCAGACAAACATTAAACCAATTTCTTTTTTGTTTGTTTTTTATAGTACATGTTACTAAAGGTTAAAAAAGGACAACAAAAATTATGAAAATATTTCTGATTATAGCTATAAAAATATTTTTTTTATTAAGTGATTTTAAATTTTAGTGTTAGAAGTACAGTAAATATACATGTAGAATGCCCTGCTCAATTTTTTTAATTCCCTTATTCTCTGGTGGTCAGAATAGTGGTATAACTAGTTTTAGTTCAATTCCAGAAATGCTATCTGCATGGAGTTTGCTTATTCTCCTTGTGTTTGTGTGGGTTTCCTTTGGGTCCTCCCACAGTCCAAAGACATACTAGTAAGTTAGTTGGCTTCTGGAAAAATTCTCCCTGGTGTAAGTGTGTGTGAGTTTGAGTTTGTGAATGCCCTGTAATGGACATGTGTCCCATCCAGAGTGTACCCTGCCTTGCGTCCGCTGCTTGACAGAATAGGCTCCGGTTCCCGTGTGACCCTGTACTGGATAAGGAGGTTAGAAAATGTATGGTTGGATATATAATTGTATTGGATATTCATTGTTTTGTGTTAATTATACAATGGTATAATTGTATATAATAAATATAATTGTAAAAATGTTCCAAGGCAAAGACAATAAGGAAGATATTCTTTTCAAATTTGTTATAATACGAATAAAATATGTTCAAATATTACTGAAGTCTGTATGTGTGATACAGTAACATTTCGAATATTGTTTTGCGGATTTGTTATTAACTACCTAGGCCAACTTAGTACATACTGTAGTGCCCATAACAAAACACACTGCATAATCAGTTTTTTCTTGTATTTTTCAATGTTTATGTATTTGCTTTGCATAAAATAATATAACAAAGACATTTTAATGCAGGAAGTTGCTTATTCTAAACTTTTTAAATATGTAGCTCAAAAGAAGGGTCGAATCTTTTAATGTCCTTTAAATGGTCTATTTCTTAAAATGGATACAATGAGAAACAATACAATAAGGTACAATAAGAAACTCCTATGATTACTTCTTCAGTTTTAAAAAATTCTGACCCAGCTGCAAAGTATGACATGCCAGTTAAAGCTTTTTTTTAAGAAAATGCAATTGTTTGTTAATGTTCCCTTTTTAAGACCGAGATGGGAAGTCTTGTGGTTACCTTAGGATACTGGAGACACATTTCTTTTTACTCTTGGCATAAATGCACAGAAAATACAAAAATTCAAATACAAAATACCCACCCCAACCCCTTCCATACAGACTGAGACAGCAAAATGTAGGCGTTGATATCCTCACATCAAGTAATTAAAAGTACATGATTAAGGAGAGTATTACTAACTGTAAACTGCCTTGTATAGAAAGTCATGTGATTTCCCAAAACAGAAAGAGCTATATCACGGGAATCAACACAGCTGGAAACTACTTTAACTGGCACAAACTGGCACAAATGCAGCACTAACAAATAATACTGGGTCCGTTCTCCTGGGCTGTTGTATGGGGGCTGAGTTCACACCAGGAAAAATAAGGTGCTACTGTATACAGTACCTAGGGAATGAAAGCAGCACAAACTACTTTCAAAGGCACAGACCAGCAAAAACAAATCACCGAAAAATTAGACTGGTTTGGTTCTCCTGCAGTGCTGTAGGTGGCAGAATGACTTCACTCCCCGAAAAATAAGGCATAGTATCTTGCGAACAAAAGCAAAACAAATATTGCTTTCAACAGCACAGAGTATTAACAAATGCAGTGGGCTTCATTGTTTGTGCTGTTTGTAGAGGGGCAACTTCAATTCTTGTTGTTGTACTGTTTTGGTTTTTACTTTATACGTTTATTTGCTTTTAAATACTGTTTGATACTTTCTAGTTTTAAAGCACCATGGTATGTGTAAAATGTATTTTTTATAATCAAAACATAAAATAAAATTATTTTTCCCTTATCATTTTTTTCTAAGTTAGCATCAAGACAAAATATTGATTTTTGATGTGTATGAAAACCTGAAAAAAATATAAAAGCATCTACAACAGGCTATAACAATAAATTATTTTTTTATGCAGGTGAGTAGTTTTTTAGTAATCAGATTATTTAAAAAAAATAAAAAATGTGTTGGGAGTTACCTTTCTGCATACAACAACATTTTAATTGCAGTACCCCTGAGTGGCTGTGTGTGTACCAGAAGACAAAATAAAGATGTCTGCTGGACTTGAGGTTGATCGTTTGCCTGATTGTTGTCATCTTGTGTCCTTGTTTTGTCCTGCATTGTTGTGGTTTTGTGAGGTGAGTAAATGGCATGATGATAGTGTGTGTGCAGATACGTGTGCAATTACTGCACATGAATGGCACATTGGCTGATTGTTGGGAGAGGGTTTGAGCCTGTAGCAGAAGGGGTGCGCTCAACGTGTACTGCACCCCACTAATAAAATGGATAGTAAAATTTGAAAGAATCAAGTACATTATCAATCAAGTAAATATAGAATCAAGCACATTATCGTTTTAAGTCAGTGCAGTTTTAGAACCCCATCCATGTCCAGTGACACAGCCCTGTATCACATATAATAAAGAGGATTTAATTTGACTGTTAATTTTGAGACACAAGAAATACTGGCTATACTTTCTTATGGCAATTGACAGTTCATAAACGTTGCACACAAAAGGAGAAAATTCAGGACATCTAGCTTTTTGGTGCTAGTAGCTACAGTAATTGATCTGAAGATCTCATACAGATATTACATGAAAGTGGATGTTAACCTCAATAACAGATCTGTGTACAGGTAGCTTCTTCCATTCACCTACAACCCTTTGCATGCAGAAGTACATGCAGGTAGAAAAAACATGAACTATAAATACAAAATGGGAAACACCGAGATAGAAGAGATAACTTAAAAAAAAACGTATGTTGGTGCATTATTTACATGTTCAAGACAATGTGGTGAAGGCAAAGAAAATGATACAAGTATTTGGAATCCTTAAAGCCATTGATCAACTTAATCAAGTGAATTAACAGTGAAAAAAAAAACAGAGGGGCAAGTGTAAAAAATGTTTGCCAATGCAGTGACAGTACACTGGAGTGAGTCAGAAAAAAGCTGCTCAGCCATGTTGGTGAAGCCAATACCCTGACTTCTTTAAAAAAATGGCTAGATGAGATCCTTGAAACAATTAGCTACAGTATTAACTTCCAAATGGGTTAGGAGGGCCAAATAGCCCCCTTCATTTGCAACTTTAATTATGTTTTATGTAATGTTGCTCATCTGTTAACTTTATGTAGCCACTGTATGAAATTGATGTTTGTTATATGTATTATACTGTATAAGTATTACAGATAAAAACAGCAAGTTTATTCATAAAATGTGAGGAATTCACAGGAAATGGTGCTGCACTGAAAACACTACAAAGACTGAAAATGAAGCAGGAGCACATCAAAGTTCTTTAACATTTAACATTATCATCAAGTATCATCTCCTTTAAGTCATATCTGTCAGTTTAAAAAACGTGTTCAATGGTTGACATTTTAGCACTCCACCACTGGGTTAATCTGTCTTATAGTGATTGCCCTTTAAAAGTGTTGAAATCTGTTAGAGAGTTAATTATTAATGTCATTAATGTATTTTTTAAGGCCATCAATGAATGAACACAGGGCAAGACCTTAGAGACTGTAGATTGCAGTCTCCACACAGACCTACTTTTTGCTGCTGTTAGACCTTACAGTAGAAGTTATTCTGCCTGATATACAATAAATTTGAATTTATTTTGAACCGGATCTGGCTGTGACTTTTTGACACAGTCACAACTGTTACATTTGAAAGCACTTTTTTACAAGTAACTCCCAAAACATATGTAGGAAGTGCCAGTAACATCCTGCATGCTTCAATGACAAAGAAGATAGAGAGCATTTTTCATTGGTACGTATGTTATGGTGCTGGAAACTGATTACATTCTGTGTTGTTTTAAGTGAGTTACTCCTAAATGTTTAGAAAATGAAACACAATGTTGTCATATAAAAACAGATTAAACAATTACATCAACCACTGGGTGGGAGGGCAAAGCACTACTCCATGTATGTCAATGAAAGCAACATTGACATGCTGTCTAGCTTAAGTCAGTGGTTTAACCTCAAAAGAGGTGACAATGAAGTGTCCTATTGAGTGCCTCTGTCAACAGAGAACCTCTGTAACAAACGTGATCTGAGCATACTATGTGGGGTATTTGTAAAGGGCAGGAATCATATTTTCAGCAGCTCATTTCAGCAGTCTATTCAAATGCCTTTGCTCCGTTTAAGGTAGCTGTGGGCAAACTACAGCCCCCGGGCCGGATCCAGCCCACCAGCCAGTTTTAACGCGCACTACCTACAGATGCATGGTACAAACCCATACCGCATGCAACTATCTACAAGCCACCGCGGAGTACCGCGGTACATGATTGGCTGGCCAAAATGACCGACAAGGGCACTCGTGGTGCATTGGTCGGTAGTGAAAAGCTTTAATCATTTAATCTCTTTACATACAGATGCAGCCATTCAAAACAAGCGGGGTATGCTGCGGTATAACAAGGTGGGCGTGTCGCAGTATACCGCATCATACCGTATGCAAATTAGATTATGTTAATAGTATCCGGAATCACCTTGTAAAACTGCCAGGAGGAGCTAATAAAGGTTAACCTCTCCTCTACAGCATTTGAGCTGTCACCAGAAAACGTCGGTTTTGAATCCCGATCACTGCTGAGGGACAATCTTTATTCAATTTAGAATTTAAGTTGTATACTCTTTAGACTTTTAAATTTAAACAGTGTATTACAGCATGTTAATCATTAAACATTAAAAAGGCGGTATATTTTATAAAAGCAAGATTGTTCTGTTGGACAAAAGTACACAACTTACCACCTTTATCATAAATATTTTAATTATGCAGGAATATTTTATGCATCAAAGTCTTTACCGAAGATATTACTAATAGTATTAATAATGAATGACCTTGGACAAGCTGTAAGCTCAAAGTATTACCCTGGTCCACATTCTTTGTAACTGTCTTTGTAAACGAAAAGAGTTTATTTTTTCATTGACAAAAAGTAACACCACAGCATTTAGTTGATCCGATCACGCATTTGTTTCCAATCATACAAAGTAATTCTTGAGAATCTCTGATTCACCATGCCTTTCACATGCTCATAAACGATATTATTTTAGGAACATAAACATATTACTGTATGTAAACTGTACTGTATATTGCTGGTCTTGGTAGTTTAAAGAAAAAATACACACCAGTATTCCATTTCTCCCTAAACATTTTAAGCATCAAAGTCTTACATGTTGTTATTTGGGAAACGTTTTTACGTGCTCCTTCTGACCATATTAGGATTATATACTTTGTGAAAAGTGATAGTCTTTTAACCTTTTCTGTGAATTCGCTTGTTATCTAACAAATGCATACTTTTAGAATTTGATTAACAGGGAATATAATATGGAATTCCGTATCTAAACAAATTAATAACGATATAATTATATTCATGTACTGTCTGGCGGAATAAACTGAAGAGGTTAGTTAATGCGACACGGAATTATTTAGAATCATCACCTCTTTTTACACTTGAGAACAAATGAGAACATTCCACTCAGTGGGCGGTGCATTATTATCTCAATCACCTGCTAATTCGTTTTACACCACTGGACGACAGGAGAATGTGACTGTACTGTATCTGTACAGAATGTGTGTTTCAATCAATACAGTAATTGATTAAAATCGCAATCGATTTTTTGATTCACAATTTTTTTATGCCTTTTTTGATTCAGAATCTGAAAATGAAAACCGCGGTAAAGTCACCTTGAATTTAAAAAAACGATTTTGGCACACCTGCACTTAAACTTAATATGGTCAGTAACAGTAAACAGTAACATGGTCAGAAGGAGTACGTACAAACATTTCCGAAATAACCACATGTAAGACTCTGATGCTTAAAATGTTTAGGGAGAAAGTGGAATACTGGTGTGTATTTTTTCTTTAAACTACCAATACCAGCCATATACAGTCTGTAATGTAGGGATTTCTATATGTCTTTATTTAGTGGTTACATTAGTGACAAAGGCTAAACTTTTAGCTTCAGTAACGCGTACGCCGTATGGCATACATGTTTGTTTTGGGTTTTGCTTGTTCACATATCTCCCCTTTTTATAAAACGACATGGTTGAAAACTGTTCCAGAGCCACTGTTGTTTCATCAGTGAAAAGTACATCATGAAATGCCTCTCCCTGTTCAATCCACTGGAAAAAAGAAAAGGAGCATAATGTGTCTGATGGTCATAAACGATATTCATTTAGGAACAGCATCAGAGATATGTTTTTAACTGCACTGCATTGGAGAGAATACCATAGTGTTTTTTTCTTTTACTCCCTGGCGGAAACTGGCTTCCATAAGAATCAGTATAGCTTCTGGGAAATACATTTTTCCTGCATTAAAGTTGAACTCGTTCAGAGCGCCCTACATTACAAACTCCAAGCGTTTCATTTTGAACTGAAGACTCTCACACCTGAAGAAGGATTCACAACCGAAACGTTGCAGGCTGACGTGGCTACCCACCAAAGTAAATGTATTGCAGTAAATGTTTATATTATTATATCTAATTTTTAATTTTTTATTTCTTTGAAAAAATAAAACGTTTCCCTGGCTCAGAGATTAAATAAAACTTCACTCGCACCAAACAAATTTATATTTCTAAATATCACAACATGATCGAACTTAAGTCATTTTAATAACAATGAATAGTCACCTATGCGTTACAATATCAACATTTATATTGATTTAAATCGCGTTTAAATCGCCTTTGTTTAAAACCCATAAATAAAGCTTATACTGTTTAGACTTTTAATTATCTAAAACTGTATTACAGCAGCACAATGCACAATGCAACATAAATTGCTATCTTTGTCTTCTGCGTAATAATGTTCACCTCTCTGTCCAGCAAATTAACAATAGTAATAATAATGAACTTTATTGTATATGGTGCCTTTAAAGGTGGCTCCTCAAAGCGCTTTACAGAATAAAAACAATAACAACAATACTGTTAGGCTGGGCAAACGATTTTTTTTTTTAAGAAATACAAAATGAGATATAATGATGTGTTCCGGCTTAGACATTAACGAAGAGCATAACACATGGGCGGCGTAGCGGTCGGCTCTGGCTACTGTATACCGATACACTGCAAGTACAACCCCCCTCTCTGGGGGAGTGCTGGCTGTGATGAATTAAACCGGTTTCACAGGTATTTTCAAAGTAGAAGGGGGCGAGATTTCCAGCGAAAGACACCCCCCCCCCTCAAAAACCCAGTAAGTACAGTACTTACTAGTTAAGAAAGCTAGGCTCCTTAATGAAATCGCTTTAACATGCTAATGCGTTGGTGTAACAGTCTGGGCGTGGCAAGCTTCTAATGTCAACTCGACTACGGCGAAAGGAACCCTTCTTTCATTGGAAGACAATGAACATATTCTATCCCTAAATGAATTAATAGCAAACATGGTTTACATAAAATACATTTTTCCAAGAAAGTTTAGCCTTTGTCACTAATGAAACCACTAAATAAAGACATAAATATAGAAATCTTAAGATTTTTAAAATACATGACTTTGCTAAAATTTATTTAAAAATTAAAAGGATTACAAACGCCAGCGGAGAGAAAGAACAGGGGAGGGATGTTGGTTTTGAATAAGGGGCAGGGCTATGAAAATGAGGTCTGTTTGGGAATGTGGAGTTACATGTTCTGGCTGTTTGTGAATTATCGTTGTTGAGTATGGAGTGTTGAGGTATTGATTTTGTTTAATGCTTTATGTTGAAAATTGAGGTGGATTTTGTTTATGATAAAGAGGATAAACTGGGATGGGAGGAGGGTTTGGTTTTGCATAAGGGGCGGGATTATGATAATTGAAGGAATTTGAGAGAGTTTAATGGTTTGATATATTTGATTTTATATTGTGGTTGTTATCTATGTTTTTGGTTGGTATTATGTTTATATAGTTGTTTTTGTTGGTTGGTCGTTATTATGGTTATTAATAATACGATCTATAGTTGAAATCTGAGCCTAAATAAAAAGAAAAAGCATTTTCAGAGAGCAATTACGCTGTGTTTATGTAGAATAAGTGATTAGGTTTATGAGCAATCTAATTACTTATTCGTTTAAAACGCTATATAAAATAAAGTTTATTATTAATTTGCTGGACAGAGTGGTGAACATTATTATGCATAAGACAAAGATAACGATTTACGTTAAAAGACATTTAATTAAACACAGGTTTGTGATTTAAATGGGAATGGGGGTGACAGGAACTCTTAATGTAAATAAAAATAAAATTAATAAAACAGGTTTCGATAGTTAATAACCATTTTTTATGCACGAAACACGGGTGATTTTTCTTCCTCCTGATCAGTTCAGAAATCTGTGTACGCTGTAAGGTTTTTACTTCTTAATTAAACTTTTAAAATACACGTTTCGAATAGAAAGAAATCCTCTTCCTGGTACAGTATGTATAGCAGACCAGCACGTCTTTTTTCTCCAATCAGAGGGGTGTCAGATGGTGTCAGCCAATCACTATTCTGAAGCCCTACCATAATCTCTGGTATAGGGAGACCCCAGAATTCTGTCCCATAGTTTAGATACTGTAGATGATAGATACTTTTATTGATCCCGTGAGGGAAATAAAGTAAATCATTTTCATTTTAGGAAATTATTAAATGCTCTGTTAAAAGCAAAGGAGATTGTCTGTTATAGTGGACATAAAAACAAGAGTTTGCTGCGGCGTTATTGGAAACCCAAATTTAACAAAAAATCGCTGCCATTATATCCTAGAAGACACAGACCGGCGCCAGACCGGGAGAATGCCCGCGGCGTAAAAGAAAATGCCTGATGAACTAGGGATTGGACAGTTTCCAAGTGCTTGTACAATCGATGGAAATGTTCAAATAAATGTGCAAAAGAAATAAACAAAATAATCATTTATTTCTTTATCATATTGGCTAGCTAATGTCCTCTCTTTGCTAGTTAGTGGCTGTGTTTCTGTGTTGGGTAGCAATGGGTGACTGTTCTCAGGCGGAAGATGTAAACAGCTTAATTTTCGTGTTAAATAATTTTTTAAAATTAAAATTCATTCTATACAGCAATCGCATATTTGGGTACCGTTTCATAAAACTTTCATGCTTAAAATGTTTAGGGAGAAATGGAAGACTGGTGTGTATTTTTTCTTTAAACTACCAAGACCAGCCATACACAGTACAGTTTACATACAGTAATGTTTATGTTCCTAAATTAATATTGTTTATGACCTTCAGATGCGTTATGCTCTTCTTCTTTTTATGCTCAGCTACTAAAATTTCCCTTTAGTGGTAAAATTCCATATAAATATTCAATACTAAGCGGATTAAAATGTGCACAGTAAAGAGATTAAATGATTAAATCTTTTCACTACCAACCAATGCACCACGAGTGCCCCTGTCGGTCATTTTGGCCAGCCAATCACTTACCGCGCTGCCCTGCGGTGGCTTGTTGGTAGTTTACCGTATCGCGGGTTTGTACCGTGCATTTTGAATGGCTGCATCTGTATTTTAATCCACTTAGTATTAGAATATTTATATGGAATTTTACAACTAAAGGGAAATTTTAGTAGCTCAACATAAAAAGAAGAGGAGCATAACGCATCTGAAGGTCATAAACAATATTAATTTAGGAACATAAACATATTATGTAAACTGTATATGGCTGGTATTGGTAGTTTAAAGAAAAAAAATACACACCAGTATTCCACTTTCTCCCTAAACTTTTTAAGCATCAAAATCTTACATGTGGTTATTTCGGAAACGTTTTTACGTGCTCCTTCTGACCATATTAGGATTATATACTTTGTGAAAAGGATGCACTGGATGCACATGAATTGAAGGAATGGGGAAACATAGCTGATGCTGATCCACGGAGCCAGCATCTTAAGATGTTTATATTTAGAGGCAATTTGTTAAAACAGCTAACTAGGTATGGATACTGATGTGCAAGAGAGGTGGAAAGGCACTTTCCTTAAGACAGCACTGTAAAATAATGTAACGCTTACGGCCGACAGGCACTGTGTAAGAGCCGGCGTACCAGAGCAGGTGACGTCACCGCCCTTCCCTGTGATAGCAGGACTACAGCTAGTGGGCTGTGGGGAGATCTCTCTTTGGCTCACTGGGCTGGGTCGCTGCAGAGTGATGTGGGAGTCCCAGGTTCAGGCCCCGGATGGTGCGGGGCTGACCTGATGCGGCAAGGGCGCCTGCCTGAGCCCCCATTGCGTTACAATAATTTATCCTTAGTGAGATGCTGCCATCTCATTTTGGGTTTCTAACACTGTGTATTGTTCCATCCACACAGTGCCTTTACTTCCATCCATTTCTAATCTCTTTATCCAGTACAGAGGATTTGGAGCCTATCCCAGTAAGCAATGGACACAATGCAGAATACACCCAGGACATAGCGCCAGTCCATCACAGGACAGACAGACACAAACACACACACACCAGGGCCAGTTTTCCCATAAACCAATTAACTTACCAGTATGTTTTGGAGTGGGAGAGGGAATCATATCACACATATGGAGAAAAACTACAGAACCCAGAGAGAACATGCAAACTCCACACACACAGGATGGCAGGAATTGAACCTAGGGTCCCAGTGCTGTAAGGGAGCAATACTAACCATTTCGCCACCATTAGAAATGGATGGATATCTTAGTTATCTTTCTAGTTCAGAGGTTTGCATGCATAATTTAATTTTGAGACATCTGGTACTACTGTTGTATTTATGAAAAAAACATACAAAAAGCATACTAACAACTGTGCCATCCTATTCTTTAGTTAATACATTTTATTTTTATAAACAGTTAACATTGTTAGCAAAATATTTTGAATTATATTTTACCCTATTTTTTCTTTAATTTTGTATTTAACTTATTTTCAGATTTAATGTATATTTGAAAAATAAAAATATGGTATTACAAGATGTGGGGAAAAGTGCAGCAATTTATAACAGTGCCAAATTTAATATTATTGATTACTAATAGTTTATGGTAACACCTAACTTTCTTAATTAGATATATTATAAACAGGTTTTCCCAGCCTAAGAGAGGGGGGTCTGGTCTCATTGACAGCTGACACTCCTCCATACACTTAAGTGAAAAATGAATACAGCCGTATACAGTTTGTAATATAGGGGATGCTATATAACGTAGCTTTCAAACCATACGCATTTTAAAGACCTCTACTTGTGAACATTTTCACACCCTCTACATAAAACTATATACACAATACTGCTGACAGCAGGAACATTCCTATTCTTTACTCAGCAGATTATTAGAAACAGCACCCATGATGTCCAAAATGATTTTTTTACACAGAAGACTGACACAGCTTTGTGTTGTGAATCTCTTTTTCTAATAAAACATTTATCAGTCTGTCCATGGGGGGAAGGGGGACTGTCTTTCATTGGAAGGTTCGCCTATTCTACTTTGAAAATGAAGAGGGGGAGGAAAAGAATTTCTTTCCAAACAATCCAGTGGGGCAATTTAACAGATGCCTCAGGCCTTTGAAAGGCTACTTTGAAAAACTAAAATAGCAAATATTATGGACACTATATTGACATTTTTAGAATTTGATTAATAAGGAATATAATATGGAATCATGTATCTAAAGAAATTAATAACAATATTATTATATTTGTATACTGTAGCTTAAATCCTGCTAAACTAAAAATTAGACACAAGAAGAGTATTATTGGACAATGTTGTGAAGCTCTGGTGAAATTTCTCTGTTAACTGAAGAGTTAAAGAGGAGACACTTGTGTATCGCCTCCTTTTAAATTTGTAAAAAAGGAACATTCCAATGTTAATGTCACACGGAAGATATTATTAAGAATGTGGGGCTTTTGGGCTCACGTGGGTTTCCGCCCTGCACCCTGCGGTACCACTGTTTACATACAGTACGAATATGTTGTAATATTTAGAAATATATAAAAATGTCAATATAGTGTTCATAATATTCAAAGAAATGTTTATTTGTTATTGTTAACCTTGAACTAATAAGCCTATGTTGGATTCTAAATTTACATACAGTAGGGCATAGGCTATCTGTAACAGCAGCCTGAAGTGGCCTGCTATACATTTTCCAAATTTTATGTGGCTCTTCAGATATAAAGGTTTGCCCACCCCTGATTTATGGGAATACTGCACATAAGGTTGGTTGATGAGAAAGTTGGATTAGAAAGCAGAAACAGTGTTTCTGACCATTCAAAAGGTCTTTTCTGCTATCTGATAGGGAGACGACTCCCTGCATTTTCTGCATTTTGTCATAAATCTAATAAACCTGAAAAGAAAACGCATTGAAATACTGGGAGCTCAGTGAAAAGGAAAAGAGGGCTAACTAAACATAGTTTAAGAATCAGAAAAGCAATCTTATCAGGCTTTCACAGCCATTGCACAAGAAAAAGTGTAACTTAGCTGTAACTCATTCCATTTTCTGCATGAATCCAACCATATGTTTAGATGGATTTTTTAATTGTACCTAATATTGACAGTGATATGGGAGCCATAACTGAGAAAGGGCAGACAAGGGGGTCAACAGCACTGTTATAGCAGTAATATAATAACATAACAAGTGAGTGCATTAGCCATTTGTAAAAGCACTCTACTACAGGGTTCTTCAAATATGTACAGTATAGATAGGAACTTTTATTATATCTCTGACAAAGAAAGTCATAAGGAATCTTTCTCTGAACGTGTTATTGTGGTCCTATATTCTAATTAAAAGTAGCTTGCCAGATGTATTAGTTACTTAGAAAATGAAAAAAAGTATTATCCCACATTGTATCCTACTTAAAACTACCATGTTCAGAACTATGTAGTTCTGTGTCCCATTTAGAGATAACTGGTAAGGCCTTTCCTGTATTTATTTTCCTGACACTGAAGTCACAAGCATCCTCGAGTGTCAGAAAGCAGTAATGTTCCACTTTCACATACTGTAGTCCAATAGCATTAGAGCTGCCTTTAGAGACCTAAAATGGATAGCCATATACTTTACGGTATATATCTTTATACTTCTATTTCTGTATATTTTTTTAAACATGAGATCCTTTTTCTGCTCAAATTTATTTGCAACTGTTTTTCCAATATGCTCTTGGGTGGGAGGGCTTACCTGAAGCATTTTCTTTCTCATCCTGGTGCAGGATAGCTATAGAGGATTTCTGAGGAAGATATCTTATGGCAGTTGTAAACTTGCCTTTATACAACTAAGTTTTTATCATGGCTTACTATCCCATGAAGCTTCAGAGTGTGAACCTGCTATATTAATGGTTAATGGAGTAAAGGCAGCTCTTCTTTGTCACCTCACCACAAACAATAGCCAGAAACTGAGACTGATAGATACAGTACATGGATCCTTGAGAATTCATTAGAAGACATATGGTAGACTAAGGGCATAAGGTACTGTAAGAAAAAAAAAACACATTTTCATTGGCATTCAGGTTAAATAACTCAGAACCAGATTTTATCTATATTTAGCCACTTATTGTATGTGGCACATAATCCTAATAGTTTAAGAATGAGGGCATTGGAATCAACTATTTATTATTTTAGAAGGCCATTCTTTCTCAAATGCTATCAGCCTAAATCCTTAGAACATTTGCTGTTGAACAGATGGTGATTTCATTTGGCAAAGCATTTTCTCTAAATAAAAATGTCATTCTTATTCTAAAATAACAGAATAGGTCTTTTTAAACCTCCAAAAATAGTTATTTCACACCAGTTTTACAGTGACAGTTCAGAGGTGTATAACCCTGGTTTAGCTTAGTTTTTTAGTTATAAGTAGTTTAATTTTGGATATCACCCTTTCAATATAATTGAAATTTAGAGGAATATATTAATTATCTTATTTAACTTATTCTTTAATTCAGATTGTGTTGATAGATTGTGTATATTTCTTTGAAATATTTATGGTGGATGTTAAATATTAATTTAAATATAAAATATCTTAAATATTTTAATGCCCTTATTACTTTTATAGGCTGCTATTCTGAGCTCTTTATTAAAACATTAAACCTTTCAAAGATACAGAATTTTATAGATATTTCTTTTTGGGCTTATTGCGTGAATAAATGCAATAAAGTTGATTTTGCCCTTATTGCCATTAATGTTTTAATAATTGCCTACAGTAGGTTAGCTGAATATGAAAAGGGATGATTAGAAAGTAGAAAATGTGGTGAAAACAATCACATTTTTTTCATATGCTGCTGAATACCTTAGTTTTAAGCAAGCTTTATACATTTCCATGCTGATGGTACAGGAAGACCAATCCTTTACTTACAAAAGCCTACTGTATGTGGAGAATTCTAAAAGTGCTCAGCATTTATGTCTGCATTCCTACCCTGGATTCAATAACTTAGTTGTAGTGACGTACAATATATGAAAACTATATGAAATATATGAAAATGGTGGATATGTCACACATGAATATGTATCCAGAAAGAAATGTCATTAAGGTTCTTGTTCTCAGGATGCCCTTGATAAATAACTTGGGTTTATTTGTTTGGAGATAAAAAGAGACTCTGAGTGCCGTACCTATCAGGCAAGACAGGCTAATCTTTATAAATAGAGACATCAAGGGTGTACAAAGGAGACTTCTTTATTGGTCACTTCTTTGCTGAGAAATACTGCTAAAATATATTAGAATTATGCACAGTGAAGCATTGCGGCTTAACTATATGAAATATTCTAATAAATTATTAGCCTTAAAAGTATGCATTCATTACAGAATTTCTCCAGGGGGAATGTATAATTCATGACATTTGTAGATTTCATTTGTTAACTTACATGTATTTTTTTTCTGGAACACAGGACTGATACTTTGTCTTACACTGAGCTCTCTGCTTGGGATGAGATTTAAAGAATGTGCTTACAGTACATTGGCATTCACTACCGTTTATTCACTCCTCAGAACATTTAAACACTGTTTTGATTATGTAATCAATGACAAAATATATCTGATAATTAAACACTAAGATTAGATTTGACAGCAGAGCCTTAAGGTTTCATTCACTAAAGAGTCCTGTGTGATGTTGTCTTATCCAAAATTAATAATATATGGTAAAACACTGTATTCCTAAATGACATGCAATGTTATTTTAAACTACATTATTTCATAAGTAATTATTTTATGATATTTCATTTACTAAAGTAACAAATATGTCATATAAACTAATGACTACCTAATTACAATTCAATTAGTGGCAACCATAGTGTGTTTTACAATAAAAGTGAATGTGTTTATGTTCACTGCAAAACTGCATCTTGCTTTTCATTGTGATTAAAGTTATGTATGGAAGGTCTATTGATCTACAGTGGTTCTGTCTTACAATGTAAAAGGTAGTGAATAAGAGATATCACGAGGAGGTTTAAAAAAAATTCCTTATAAAAATAGCTCTGATATTAGTCATTCAGCTTAATAAGGCATGTTTTGCTGCCCTAATATTATGCTAAGAAATTTCAAGACACTAATCTTATAAAGGCACATTCACATTATAGAATAACACCTGTGTTACACCACCCACCACCTAGACCTCCCAGATAAGTCAAGCGCCTTTAAGGTGTGCCTGCTGTGGCTAAACTGTACGTAATGTACAGTGTGCAGTGCACCTAAAAAACATCTTCGATGACTATTTGGACCACTGTTAGATGAGCACAGAATCTAGGGTTAGAAAAAGTGCATTGATTAGGTTAGAAAAACTGTTAGGCTTTTACTTTAATCAGGGTTATGGCTGTATTCCTCATAGCTTAAATAAGATAGTGTGCTAAAGGATTTAAGCATATCTTTAAATTTGTATTGTAGAGGAATGTATGTTTCACCTTTGGCAAATGCTATTACTACAGATTTGACCAAGTTACCACTGTTGCAAAATTTGTAGGTAAGAGCAAAACACCATTAATACTATATATTTTTATTGCCATTCAAAAAAGAATCATAACATTTCGGCTGTGGGGCCTTCTTTGGGTGTGATTCTATTTATCATCTTCCCTTACCTCAGCAAGGAATCCCATCCCAGAAATGATGTCTTCGATATGTTATACTGTACAAACCTGACTTGCAGAAGGTGATATCAGTAATTTACTGAACTTTTTGTTGCTTCCTACTGTATGTGGCCTTTCCTCAACTATGGAAATAAGAAATGATTTTGATGACTTTCAAATAATGCATTTGGGATCATGTTCAATAGATAATGACTATGCTGCATTGGCAATCAATCAGCTCCATAAACTGAGGTACAAAATTTAAGTAATGAGTTAATGAGTTTTTTCATGTTTTCACAGGTATGAGGGATATGAGCATTTGAAGGCAAAAATGGCTCCTTGCTTGTAATTTGTTATATACTTTTCACGTTTTCTTTCCTAATATGGATTGTTTTCTGTGTATAGATTGCTGATTTCCTAATAGTTTAGTTTCTTTAAATGAGAAAAACAAGCAACATAAACAGGAACCAGCAGTGAAATCTGGACAGACTAAGTACCAGACAACCTAACCAAAATACAAATTATTCTTTCTTCATCCAGGTCTGCAATGTTGATGTCATGAGCTTGCGGGTTTTTCAGAGTGTTGCAATTAATTCATACTTTCGGCTTAAAGAAAATACTGAAGTGTGCAACCAGTTGTGTTTACTAATAAATACAAGTTGAGTATTTTTATTTTAAAAAATAAAAAATTATCAGAATAAATACTGAGTGCATATTTTTAAAGGACATTCATGTCTTATCAAATACAGTATACTGTATAATTCATATTGGCAGCCGTTTCCGATTTCTGTGATAGGACTTTAATGAAAACATGGCTGAAATTGACCAACTGAGATTTCTCAAATTGACCCATAACTTTAGTTTTGGAAGACTGTTGTGACAGCCTGACTAGGAAGCCTTATTCTCATTACTCTTCATGATGAAACCTTAGGTCTCCAAGTTAACCTTAAGTGATTTCTCTTGAAGTGCACTTGAATTACTCTGCTCTTTTCCGGTCTCCACCTGTTTTTTTAGTTTATGTGATGGGGGTAGGGGGGTGATGGTTGATACCAAAATGCTTCTTGTTCAGGATTTGGCACTGATCAGGAAAGCTAATATATATTTGTAGTGCAGAGCAAGGCAAAAGACCAGGAAGGCACTGCTTTTGTTACTATATATTACTGCTTAAGATCTACTCTACTGAAAGACAGTGGCGAAAAGCTTGGAATGGAAGTGGATGCATTGTTCTGTGTAAGGTGATCAAGGACTAGTTGAAGTCTTTTTAGGCCATGAGTGGCTATTTTAAGAAAATTATATGCAATTTTTTTGTAAGGCTTTGTAGTGAAAGTGCTGTAGGGCAGACAAGCACAATCTATCAATCATCCATTCCATCAGTCTTTTGTTGGTTTTAGTTTCCTTCACATTGCACTTTGCACATATATATACAACAGATATTTTATATACAGATGTAGTAGACCACAGTGGAAAGAACAACAAAATCTTTTGTGGTTAAATTCCTAATGGAACTTCCTATGGTTATTTTGAAAATTCTCAAAAGTCCGTAGGCCTTTTCTGAGAACTCCACCTGGAGTATACAGCATATTGTTAGAATATAATTTATGAAAAGACAACCTTGCACTTTTTTATGCTTTGTACCTGGAGAACCTTAATCAAAAGTATTTCATACCGGGAGCACACAGAGTTAGTACAATGAGAGTTACAGTGTCTTACTGTGTTTTGGTGTTTCGTTATGTGCCTTGCAGCAGAATTCGACAGTATTATGTCGACGACATCTGTAAAGGAATAGAAGGTGGTTAGAAAGCCTGGTCTTGGGACAGATAGCTGTGAAGAGACGGAATGATGGTTTAGTGAGAGAAGGGGGCAAGTGGCCCAAGGAGAAAGAGAGAGTATGACGAAGAGATCTAGAAAAAGATTTGGAGGAAGGCATAGTGGGTCGCAGCAGGTGTAGGCTGTAGTACAGTAGTTCAGGTGGGTAGCTGCGTCAGCATGCGTAGGCTGCAAAAGAACAAGTAACAAGTAACAAGTAAGTTTATTCCATGCTGAAAAGAGAAGAAAGAAAACACAACGTTTCGGCCGTGGAGCCTTCTTCAGATGTTCACCCTCACACCTAAAGGTGTGAGGGTGAACAGGTGTGAGGGTGTCCAGGTTTAATAGGTGTCCTTTATTATGTCACTTTTACTGTGCTATTGTGTATGGCATTCACATTTTTTGTAAGTGGTCTTTTACACTTTGAGGAGAATCAGCACTTCTTAGCCTGTTAATATGTTTTATGACAAAGGTTATGAATTATACAATTTATTTTGGTAGAATACCATAGACGTTGACATTGCGATCAGGACACATATTTATTGAGTATTGCTTAAAAGGTCTAAATGGCTTTTATTTAAGAAAATGTTGTTGTCATACAGTATTTAAGTAGGGCTTGCACAACTCTATAACTAAGGGTCTGTCTTCTCTGGCACCATTGTGTTTATTTATTATATTTTGTGCACTGAATGGAAAAAACAACATTTATTTCTTGTCGATTTTCAAGATTGAGATTGTGCCTTTCTTTTCTGTGCTGTTCACTCCTGGCACTTCTAGGGAGAAGAGAGGTTTCCTTGCTTGGGCTGTAGTGCAGTCTCCGCTATTTTATATTATATTAATTGATGCTCCATGAGTTTTGTGCTTCCAGTCCTCTCAATTCCTGCTTGCACTGCATGGGTGCACCCATGCTTTTCCAAGCTTCATTGCACCAACAAGCTTCTGTGCATCTTCATTGGCTGATTTCTGTAACATCTTGTACTGTATGTCAGTGTCTCCAAGATGCACCCTCATGCTCCCATTCACCAGTTCAGTTTATTTGTCAAAAGTGTAATGAAATAGTTCTTTGCATGTATCCTCTGATACAAAGACATTGAGAAATCACAAGAACATAAACACAGAACAGCAGCGAAAATAACAATAAGTTAATTAACATACAACTTTAAAAAAGCAAGTCAGACAAGCAGTGTGAGAAGAGAAAAAAAAAACACATCAGTGTGAGTAGTAATGTAGGTGTAGTAACACTGGATACATCTGTTTCTCCATTAATTCCATGTACTGTATTCTTGGACATCTCCATGCAACATACTGTGCACCATGTGTTTAGTACGTTCTGCTATCCTCTCTGTACTATTGTGTTTCATACCTGAACTGTTCCTACAGTACATATTATAAAAACATATATACTGTATATATTTTACCTTCTATATACTGTTGTGCAGTCTGGGAACTTCATATATACAGATAACCCCAATTCAAATACAGATTATGTTCCTCAAACCCTTAGGTAAGCACGTTTTATTGCCTTACAATATGGTAATAAAACAAAATTAATCTATGACAATATTATTATTTTATTATTAAATATTAATTAATCATGAATTTAAACTAATCCTATCTGCAAGGCATATCTGTTTCCCTAAGGTGTAACAGAAATAGACTCGGAATATTTCATCCTGGCTGCAATCACACTTTCAATCTCCCAATTTTCTACTGTAACATGGTTGCACTGTATTTTTTTGTTGGGGATGTTTGTCTGTCTTTAGTTGTATTACTGTGTTGGACCCAGCTGTATAACAAATTTCCCCCAGCCTTATTTGTTTTCTTCACAGATACCCCTGTGGCAAACAAAACCAATCGGGAGAATCCTGCTAAACCTGGTGAACCTGGGGGTACTGTACTCCATATTCTTCAGACAATCCAATACTCTTTAAAGGCTCTTTCCAGGCTTCAGCCAATCCTCCTCTGCTGTGAAACATCATCATTAGCAGCTGTTTTCCTCCAAAAAGTTTCTTAGCATCAAGCTCTATCACTGTGAGGTCTTCTGGGTGTATTTTGAGATATTCGACATCTTTACAGTCAACTTCAAGTTGAAGTTGGAAATGCTCAGCCTCAATCTATTCTAGAAACAGTATTTGCATCTCCCTTTCTTAAAATTTACCATTCACAGCTTGATCAAGACAATTTTCTTCCAGAGCTGATCCTACATCAAGGTTAATTGAATACCTGTGTGGCCAAATCCTCCTGTGATAAATGCCTGCGGTAAGCCCCTTGAGACAAACAAGACAATGTGATCACGTAACACAGTGCATTAGACGACCCCAAATTGTCTATAATAATACAGTCGAAAATACAGGTACTGTAGGAACACCGTACAATAAAAATGGTGGTGACAAACCAAAATTAAAATAAGTGATTATTAACATGTAATGGTGTATGAGAAGTCCATACCAGACCTACAGAACAAGAGGTTATGGGATGAAGACATAGTGTTTGTATCACAAACTGCAAGAATCCTCCCCAGATGAGGTAACATTCTCAAAATTCATTCCACTCATTTTGTTGCATTGTTTACTAAGCTTTTTCTCCTTTTTCCATAAGTGGTAATCTTTATATTTGCAGGACTACATATTTGCAGAAAACAAAATATCACCTCATGCTAAAACTAAAGAAGCTGGGACACATATCTTTTTCATTATTTCACAAAACCATGCACAGTCATTCTACTGTAAATCATAGACTGGCATATTTCTGTAGTATCAGTTTTTAAATTAAAAATAGATTTTGAAAACAAAATATGGGAAACTGTAGCATAATCTATCTTTCACCAGGAATAGCAATACCCCAGAAATTAAGCGAATTGAAAGGGGTTTTGTTTTAGTCATCATCATAGTTTTTAGTAATAAACTTGTCTTAGCCCACTTGACTGTGGGTCAATGTCCTGGCCACAGGACAAGGAGGCTAGGAGTGAGGCAACATTAGAAGAGGCCAAGGGGCATCTGCAGAGGTGGTGGTGGAGTTGGGTGGGGGATGCAAAAGACATATGTGAGGAAGAGAAGAGGATTATTTATATAGTATTTATAATGTTTTAGGAAATGATGTCAGGAGTGAATATGAATTACTGCCAACTGAGGCTGATTGAACTTGGCTGTTGTCATCCCTCCCAAATGTTCATTATAAATGTCATTTACTGTATGTTTAAAGTAGTTTGAACTTTTGTTATAAACATCATGAATGACTATTAAAATGTTCCTATTTATCTAAAATGAAATAAAACAGAACTAATATAATTTTCTGATAAAAGAATATAAAAGTTTTTTTTTCATAAAATATAAACTTGAATATGCAATGCTGTTGTATTTTTTTTTTTTGCTGACAGGGCCCATGAATAGATCAGATACTGCATACAATATATACAGTATAAGGAACTTAAAAGTGCTACGAATACAAGCTTTAAGATAATGTTAATCATTAAAGATACACTATGCAGTAAGACCAAAGACATATTTTTGTTTAATTTGTTAACATTAAGATAAAAACCCAACTAATATTAAAATGTTTATATGCAATGATTTAAATTTACTATAACAATTAAAAATCAATGAGACACGAATCTAATGGAGTACCTCAAGGCTGCTAGGAAACAATCAGAATGGTGATGTACACAGATTCAAAGAATACAATATACATTTTATTTTATTAATACAATAAAAAAAAATCCAATGCAAAAATAAATATTAATACTGTATCAATCTACCACGATACAAATGGTCAGTCAGGATAGTGGAGTCATCCTTGTGAATAATCACCCTCAAACAAACACCAATGGTAATAAATGCTTTAAATCCAACTAAATACTACTTTCCTGGAGTAATGTTATATTTAGAATATACATGTTTAGGATATTACAAGTTTAGTTCTTGAATGTTTTAAATCCAATGTTTGTCCGCTGGCTCTGTGCCAAATGTGCTATTACAGTGATAAGGTGAAATTACTATTGCAAGCTTGTCAAACTTCTCTTGTTGCAGAGGAAGTACTGAGAGGAATTCTGGTTTCATACAGTTTCATATGGCCAGTTATGGGCATTTACTTTAGCAAATTTGTTTCATGTGTGGTTCAGACTGTCAAGTTTCTAGAGATTCAGAGCATTTCCCAAGTGCTGTGAAAACACTTTTAGTTTTTGTCTTTATGAGCGATTTTGACAATGTCAGGTGTAGTGGGCACCCGCATATGCTTTGTGAATTTATGTCAGGTGACCTCTAGCTGGTGCCTGAGTGCAGATGTACCTCCACTGTGGAGCTGGAGAGTGAGAGGCATCAATGGGAGCATCTCATCACTGGGGGTTCTATAATTGACTCAATTTCTTTTTCTTCAGTTTTGTATTGGAGAACCAGCACATCGTGCTTATCAGAGTTTCATCTCAGTAGCATTCCTTATGTGCTGAGTCAAAGGAGTTAAGATGTTCCAGAATCCTATTTTTATTTCAAGACAAGAGAGACAAATTATTATAATTTCTGAACACTTGAACAGCTCTAAGCATACTCATAGCCTTACTACTACATACTGTATGAATACAAAACAGTAAGGCATCTTTTAGTTCCTATTAAGCTGTACCAATTTCATCAATCTTAAAGAAAAACAGGACATGTTATACAAGATTAGTCTGCTTTAAACTGCAAGCAGCAGGATTTAACTGTAACGCTTACGGCCGACAGGTACTGTGTAAGAGCCGGCTTACCAGAGCAGGTGACGTCACCGCCCTCCCCTGTGATAGCAGGACCACAGCCCCTGGGCTGTGGAGAGATCTCTCTTTGGCTCACCGGGCTGGGTCCCTGCTGACTGATGCAGGAGTCCTGGGTTCGAGCCCCCGATGGTGTGGGGCTGACCTAATGCGGCAAGGGCGCCCACCTGAGCCCCCGTTGTGTTACATTACTAACAGCATGAAGTCCTGTGTCAGAATTGGTACTAGAAACATGTAATAGAAAAGAGGACTGAAGAAGTAACAAAATGAGCTTAGAAAAGAGAGTTTTCTGCTTTCAAGCTACAGTTTCAGTATTTCAATGATGACAGCTTCACAGTCTCAGGCATGCATGTCCCTGAACAGCCAGAGCCATAATTCTGGAGATTAAGTACAAAAAAATAATTTTCAGAAAAAATTACCTTTCTTTTTGGTGCAGGATGCATCTTCTTTACTTTGAATGATCGCATTTGCCTACAGCTTAGTTACAGCAAATCATACCCATGGCTGATATGCAATGATAATAGATGGAAAGAAGAGATTGTGTCTGTGATTGAATTCTGCTTCAGCACAAAGCCAGTGGAGTGGAGAGTGCTTAGTGCTAAAATACTGATAGCCATACTTATTTGTTTTCTAATAACAAAGAAAATCCTTCTGGTTAGAAGGGTGAGTAGCTGCATGATGAAAAAGTGACAGTTGTGTGGCTTCCTTTATCAATTATATAAGGGAAAATATATTGCATTGAGTAGTAAGAGAAGTCATTCTTTTAAAAATACTAAGTGAATGATCGCATGTTACATCTTTCAATAGTCAATAATGTTTGACAATATTTTATAATATTTTAAAAATCTTACTGTACAGTAGCTTGGAGTTGACAGCCACATGGTAATAACCCACCATAATTCTTTTCCTGGGGCAAGAAACACAGCACCAGCACCAGTGAAGAAAGTGTACTAAAGCCATGTCATGTCATGGAGACAGGTGTGCATGGGGTGCAAGGTCTTTGATAATAACAGGACAGGAGTCCAATGTGAACAACAACCTAGACATTCCAAGATCCAAGCAAACTAAGACATGAACAGGGAAAACAAATGTGCTTGTATTGCAGTCAAATTCAACATTTTCCTATGTACTGTACACAATATTGTCAATGGACAGTTGGGATACCACATAGCTGGGATACTGGAGAATGTAATGTGTCCTTCGGTTAATTTCTTAAAATCACACATATTGTCGGTTGGGGTTCTCTCTGATTTATTTGACACAGTGGCACCAGGCCACAGATTGCCAGCTGGATTCGTGAGTGTTTAAAGTGTTATAGGTGAGAGGTTGTGGATCACCTACTGTACCTCACAACCCTGTCCTAACTCTCCCTTAAGGAAGCACCTGTCCAGTAGATGATTTACAACCAAAAGTGAAGTATAGCTGGCAGTTAACTCTTGGCTCCACAAACGAGACACAGATTTGTATACTGGATCAAGTATACTTGTATCAATTAGATATACAGTATGCCAAAACAAGTTTGGAAATACCATGTGCAAAAGTAATATATACTGTGCAATTGAGGTTTGTCTATTCTTTTTGTCATGTACAAATGATTGCCTTGCTACTGAACTCTTGCTATTTATAGAAACCTATTATTTCACCTTTAAGATGCCACTAAAGCAAGAGAGGAAACTTTTGAGGATACATAACAAGCTGTGAACCTTTGATTTTCCTTTCATATTTTTATGTGTATGTTTTTTTCCATACATGATATTTATAATGGGAAAAGCATCTTCTGACAATGATATTCATACAGTATACTTACTGCAAGAAAAGCTGTTACTTTTTATTTTAATTAGTTTAATTAGTTACACAGTGCCTGTGTTGTACCTTTGTGTGAGCTGATTCACTGTATTTGCCTATGGTAGTGTAAATAATTTACTCTGCTGTGGCCTTGTCATAGCCTCTCTTGACAGACCACTGAAGATGCTTCCAACTTACCAAGTCAACCAATGTTTCTGCTACTTCAGCTGCCAATTAATCGATTACCGTGAAAACATGAAATGACAGGAAATCAGCCCCATCTGTCTGCTATTAATCAATACTTACCTTATTCCCACAGGATATTTAAGATCTTATTTCACATCTCTTCTCAGTCTTAGAGAGTCATTTCTCTAGTCTCAGCATCAATCCCTGTTGTCCCCTGTGATCATCATCACTTGCTTGTGTTTTTGACTGCTTGGCCTTTTCTGGTTTTGATCCATGCTTGTGCCTTCAGATACACCTCTGGATTCCCTTTTGTGCTTTTTTGTCTCTACTGGTTAACTCTGTTCCTGACTAAGGCTTAGATTGCGCATTCAGGCTGTCCTTATGGCTTACATCTGCACTCTGCACCTGGGTTCACTTCAACTTCTCAGACCGGTGCTCTTAGCCAAGTAAGAGCAATGATTATTACAAGCATATCTATTATTTATTAACTAATATTTATTAACTATTAATTGCAGCAAATAAATTATAAATATAATCAGCATGTTCTATGAGTACTTTTCATTATTTGATAACCCGTCACAATAAACTGGTAACGACATGTGGATTGATAATGAAAGGTGTGCTGTTTTAATCACAAATGTAGCATGTTGCACCATTAAAGCTTTTCCTTCTGAAAAGTGATTAAGTGAAAATTACTTTAAGCAAGGTAAGGCTCACTTTACCTCATATCTGACACCATAGCTCTTTTCACCACAGGAGTCTCTGTGAAAATCCTGAGTCAAACCTGTCCCTTTCTTGCTGTGTAATGGTGATCTGAGTCACAGGGTATACAGGTCAAATATGTTCAGATAACCTCTTAAGATTATCCCTTTAAAACATTTCTTTAAGTTCTAAACCAATTGAAGAGTTCAAGAAGGCCTGATGGGTTATTGGTAATGCTTTATTTGAATGTTATTACACAATGGCTTCACAATCCCTTCATAACTGCTACACAACACTTGATAATCACATGCATAATGCTTAACAGGGGCATGACAAATGACAAAAAGTGTACATAAGAGGTCCTGAGATTTGTTTTAGCATTGTTTATAGTGCTTGGTATGATGTAATACATCAGTGAAGGGAACTTTATCAACACATTAATAAAGCAGAAAGGGCAGTTATTCTAAATATTTTTAATGTTTTCCTGTTTTTTTATCTACCACCTAGTTGGTCTGTTTCTCAAGAGTGATGTTTGTGGCTGCCATTATGGTATATCTAAATAGCTTTAATTTAATTATGTGTTGACACTGCATGCAAACAAAAAAAAATCTTGTCGCACACATGGCCCTTAAATTAAGATTCCCATATTATGATGACGCAACTCTTTGAAGCCACCTGTGTTACCTGGAATCAGATAATTCCTGTACTGTAAAAAACAAACCAGATGTTTTTTTTTATTCAACATACAATTTTTAATTGATAATCTGCTTTAATATACGTTTTCTGTAGTTTATGTTACTTGATTTTGTTTTAACACATATGATAATTAAATGCATGAATTCCACAGATAGCAATCTTTAGATATGTTTACTGTACTGGAAATTTGAACATCTGGAGATAATTGTTTAATCGATGTCATTTTCTCCAAACAGCCTAAAACAAAATGTTGTACCATTAAGAAAATGTCCTCTTTACCTCTCCCCCTGCCATTGTCAGCTTTAGCTGAGCATCCAGAAGAGGTGCAAAACAACATGAGGGCTCTGCTTACAGGAGTTTAATTAAATGTTAATTATGCACAGCAAAGTCTGTTCATTGAAACTAATGAGATTAGAACACCTCCTGTCTGGCGAAGTTTGATGTGCAATGACAGCTTTGGCAGAAGCTTTTTTTTTTGCTTATAGAACCAGGGTTAGCATACACATTTACAGGTGGAAGAACTATTCATAACACAAAATGTATTATTCCTGATCCAGGAATAATACATGGATTTTAATACATGGATAGAACATAGCATTAAGTTAAAACTGTTTAGGGTGGGGGACCATTTGATGCAAATATTTTTCAGCATAAAGAACAAGTGTTTTCTCTTTCAACAAGCAAAACATCACTTTAGCATAAATATGAAACACAAATGTTACGGTACTTTTTTCTTTAGTAATTTTGAATACAACCATTCAAAATGCAGGGATATGTGTCTGACCAAAATTCACAAACACAAAATGCTAAAAAAGCAGTCATATGTTTACATTTGTACTAAATCTGTTTTTTTTACACAAGTGGAGTCCACTTGAAAAATAAAAGGTGTCAGAAAGAGAATTCATATGTTATAAAAACAGCACAACATAAAACTGGATCTCAACAACTTTTCTCATAGAACAAAAATGTTATTTCTATTGAAAGAAAGCTTTACTGCAAAGCAGATCGGCATATTGAATTTGACATATAATATATAAAAGTAACTGAAAATGGGGCATGCACAACTGGCCTTGAATGTGCGATATGCAATTACATGAAGTAAAAAACAGGAGTAAAGTGAATTTACAGTTTATTAAATAGCTCGTAGACTACTGAGGAATCTGCAACCAGAAAGAGGTTTCAAAAGCAAACCTGTCCCTTTCTTGCTGTGTAATGGTGATCTGAGTCACAGGGTATACAGGTCAAATATGTTCAGATAACCTCTTAAGATTATCCCTTTAAAACATTTCTTTAAGTTCTAAACCAATTGAAGAGTTCAAGAAGGCCTGATGGGTTATTGGTAATGCTTTATTTGAATGTTATTACACAATGGCTTCACAATCCCTTCATAACTGCTACACAACACTTGATAATCACATGCATAATGCTTAACAGGGGCATGACAAATGACAAAAAGTGTACATAAGAGGACATAAGAGAAGAGTACATATGTTTTCTTAGAATAAAAGGGGCAGCTGGAGAGAAGGAAATGAAGGTCAAGGTCATCAAATTTTTTGTTTTTATAGATGTAACCTCTTACAGGTAAGTTTTAGATCCGTAATCTACATATTGTTTTAAAATTCACAATTTGTATCTTTACATGTTATACTGTAGATATTAAATGTATCATTAATAATGAATGTGAACCAAAATGAACACAATGTACATTCAAGATGCCCCTGAACAACACAAGCCCTTGCAGCAAAACACAAGAAAGAAATATGGAGCTCATCATTTATTTTTCTCACTTTATAGGCAGGTGGGATGAGACATCTTCTCTTGTTGAATCAGGGAATGTACTGTATAAACTTAACACCTATTAGCCAGCAGTTAAACCTTTTCAATGGTGTTGAGGGAAAGGCATATCATAATAAAAACTATTAAGTAGATTAAAATCAAAATGTAACCCTGCTCTAAACTTTTCCATCTGAAATAGAATATTTACTATTATTCCCCCATAAGATAATATTGGGTACATACTGTATAAATAACTGGTTAACAAATTCTGACTTTTATTCTACTAATGAAAGAAAAACCTTTGATTCCCAATTCCCAAGATAATATGGTGTGAATATAGGCTGAATGTTTTTTTTTATCATTCACTTGCCTTTGCCTTTGTATAGATTTCAGTTTTCTCTTTGCGGCAGTGACAAACCATGTCTTCAGTTCTCCTCCCCACTGGGGTTTCTGTGCATCGTGCCCTTTTACAGTTCCAGTTAATGGTAAACGGAATGTACCCCTGTATAAGTAGAACTGGAATGGCAGAGCCATTAGTGTCACAATCGCAGGATATTAAATGACTCAGAAAGAGATTTATAATGGCTTGTGGGAGAAAATATGAAATAGAAGAAATAAATTTAAAAATACCTTAGAAAGGAATTTCATTATTTGTTTATAAAGGTGTTCCAGTTTTAAAGAACTCCTTCAAAAGTAAAACTGGTCTTGGCATCGTGCCATGCATCTCTCTGCACTCTGGAGCTCTGTGCTCAATAGATCTATATGAAGAAAGGCTGATAATCTCAAGAGAAATATGACCCTGGGGCCTGTGTTCAATACATTCAGATAGCTTGCCAGTAGCTTGAAAGTCAGTATAATTTAAGGGGATCATGTCTCTGGTTAGAATGGGTCTGACTTTATTTTTCATTTCATTTCTGTTAATCAAACAAGTGAAATACATTCATATTGAAACTGAGTGTACTGTATGAAACTGCTTGTCTTTAATATTATGAAAAAAATGTATCTTTATAAATGTCCCAATTCTCAATTAAAACCTATAAATTGAAGAAACTAACTTTTCTATAGAAAACAATGTGTCATTTATACAATAGGTTTTTTAGTAGCGTAGATGCAAAACTTTTTCTCCCAACAGATTTCTTTATTAAAAAGCAGCCCATGCACAGTGTTCACCATTTTATCAATAACTTTTCATCATGATTGACTGGCATCTGAAGCCTAATCCCCAAGAAAAATCTTTCCACAGATTCAAGTTCTATTGTGTGCAAATGCTCAGTCAGCTTATAACAATATGCTGTATGATTCACAATAAAATGTGTTGTATGAGTCTCTTCACCTTTCACCATTCAAAGAGAAACATTAGTAATTCTTATTTAAATAAAATACATTTTAAAAATGTCATAAACATGTATGATTTATTGTAAAATATATTTTAATTACATACACAGTTCAGTGTACGTACAGTATGGCCAATCATTCTCTGATGTGAATTTGCCTAACAGGAAGCTTTGGAGGAATTTAACCCCTACATTGGCTAAAGGGTCTTCTGTAATTGCTTGATTTTGGTTTTATGATTAGCCCACTGACTTGGGAATTTGCCTTAATGGCTTCTTTCTGTGTATCCATATTTATTGTGCCTTTTGCCCTTAATTTAAAATGAAAATCTCTATGTAAAAAAAAATAACCCAGCAATAGACAGGATTTCTTAAGTAAAAATGGAAAATTATTTGTTGAATACTGTATGTTCTTCCAATGTCACACAACACAGCTGTTCATCAAAGCTGACTTCTAATGCAGACCAGGAAAACTATTAATAAGCATACATTTCAAATCAGTTTTAAAAGAGAATCAACAAATTTCAAGCACTGTAACAACCAGACTTGATTTCTGTTGCCTGAATTTATCCTTTCTAAACATTTTATGAACTAGACACATTTTATCCCAAATTACCTCATTTACCCCTGTCATGTGTAATTCATATTTGTCCAATAGTGATCAAGATCAACCCTAAGAATTCATGTGTAGTAAATAAAAATATTCTTCCATAGCTTTTGGAAAAGTGAATTTTCAAGTAAAAAAAATGTATTTTTATATTTTTTTCCTTCTGAATTTACATCTGAATATCAGGTTCATTTTTTAAAATAATATAGCTAAATAACAATGACCATTAATACATGGTAGGCAGCACAATGGTGGAGTGGTTAGCATACTGTAGCTACCTCTCAGCTCTGGGTTAAAATAGAGGGCTGCATGGCGTTTGTGAGTTTTCTCTGTGTTCTCACGCGTTTTTACTGTGTGCTCTGGTTTCCTCCCACAGTCTAAAGACATACTTGTAGGTTAATTGTCATCTGAGAAAAATGTCCGTGGTTTGAGTGTGTGCATTTTTGCGTCTCTTTGTTCCCTGCATAGGAATGGCTTCCTACGTATTTAAGCCTAAATATTTATTACACTGTATATAGGGGCACAACAGGTGCCAAGAAGGTGCCAAGAGACAAATGAAGGTGAGGGGGCTGTGAACAGGGTCCCAAGAGGCCAATGAATGTGAGGAAAGCAGTCTGGGCCTCCAGGCCTATTGGGCAAGCCTAGAGGGAAAGGAACTTACACCTCACAGGTCATTATTATACTTGTTGAAGTTTGTTTGCCTTGCTTAGCTGCTGCTGAAGATCAGTTGGCTTGTTGAACCATGACTAATGGAATATGTTAGCACCTAAAGGAGTAGGACATCACCTGGCATGGTCGCATATCTCATCACTATTACTTAAGAGTGAGGAGTCTAGAACTCACAACTCAGAGTACTCCTGGCTTTACTATCTGCAGACAGATGTGAGGTCTGCGAGAGTGCAAACAGGATCAGTAATTCATTTGACCGATTCAGGAAGAAACAGTAAAAAGAGCAGTGTCAGTGTAACCAGATAGAATGGGGAGAAGCAAAGGAAGACCCGCAGAAAAAAAAGTGCAGAATAAATAGTAAATATTTTAATGTGCAGACCTCACCAAGAAGGGACCAATAGCTAAAAGCCCAAAGGGTCTTGCCCTCAGGACTGAATGACAGACCCCTTGAAATGTTAAAAATTAAGACTGTGTAATGAAAATGCTAGCAATGTTACTCTTGTTTTCAGAAATGGTATGTGAAAATCACAAACAAAACAAATTAGAGTGGGGGAACTGCCAAGAAACAAGTAGCAATTAATTCCACTTAGAAAAGTAAAAAGAGAGTAAAATCTACACTAAAACAAAATTCCATCACAACAGCCAAGGTTGTAGGGCCAGAACATGACAAGAACATTTTGGACATTTTGAGATGCACAACGATTCACACCACCTGCAGACAGGTTTCTCACCCCAAGACAGCTTCAACATGCTTAATCCCTTGTATTTACCCAAACAAGAAGGTATCCCACTGTTTTTGGCATTAATAGCTCTCCCCCATTCAAATAGGATCTGTCATATTGCAGACCAAATGTCAAATGTGCCCAGCATAGCAATTTCCTAATTGACAAGTCCCTATTTGAGAAGAAATCCATCATAACATTCTGAAATGTGAATATGCACACATACATATACATACAGTATACACACTCTGTATACAATATGTATACAATACATACAGTACATTCATACACATGATGTGAATGAATATCAGATAGGGGAAAGGGGTATATGGTGGTATTTGTCTGACAAAGTCAAAGATAGGAGCATGTTGTCTGCTTAACAGGACAGACAATGAAAAGAATAATGATAACAGGAAAAATGCAAACTTTATCGGAGGTATGACAATGTTCCATCTTAACTCTCTTTATCAGGCAAACAGATATTCTAGTAGTTCAAGTAGGTAGCTGCATCAGCATGTTTAGGCTTCAAAGGAAAAAGTAAAGGTTTATTCCATACTTAAAAGAGAAGAAAAGAAACACAACGTTTCGGCTGTGGAGCCCACACCTGAAGAAGGCTCCACAGCCAAAACGTTGTGTTTCTTTTCTTCTCTTTTCAGCATGGAATAAACCTTTACTTGTTCCTTTGAAACAGATATTCTGCTTACTACTCCTACAAAAAAAAACTAAAAAATCCACATTTTCTAACTAAAAATCCAAAAGAGTGCACATTTTTTAACAGCACCATTTTGAAAAAAGTGTGTAACAGATATCAGCCAAGGGTCGATAATGTATGATAAAAGTGTTTTGTTTTGTTCTTCTCTTTCCTTCTGCTCCTCACTTACAGGATCACACCCCAGATCCATCAAATAACAACTGTTTGATGCCTAGGAAAAATAATGTGAAGGTTGTCATTTTTTAAGGCCTAGGCCCACACTCAACGCCTCACCCTGACTATATGGGAATAAATGACCTCTGTGACAACTTCTACCAATTTATTTATAAACAAATAAGGCAGGAGCTCCTAAATTTTAGAAACAACTCACTAGAACCAATACATTTTCTTGTAGAACCTTTGCAGGCCTAGAAACAGACACATTTGTTACTTTTTATTTTCATTCCCTGGGACCATATTGTTAGCATAACCAGATCTCAGTTGATCTCAGCACAGGGATCCACAACACAGGTCTTGTTTTACATATTGTTAAGTCACACTGTTAGACTATATACTGCAATGAGGGGAAAAAAATCAAACACACGGCTTTGTGTCAGGATTTTTTAAGTAGTGCTTTCTTGTTTCCAGACATTCCACAAATGTGAAGCACATGAAGTCATATCCACAAGTATACCCAAAACAGTAGCGTACACATCAATGAACTGCCGTGTGATTGTATACCTAATACAGTATACTGCATATACAGTATGATACTGTATGGTTTTAAAGCCACTACAGTACACTATGTGTGAAATATACTTTATAATAAGAATTTAAAATGTTTCCTGATTACTTGTTGCTGAAATGTGCATTAAAATAAAATATATTTTAAAATATTTTAAGATAAAATATATTTTAATTCAAATGTAACTCTGAAAGAAGCACATCACAATCACACAATCTATAATAATAAACTATTTTTTTACATATCCAACTGAGTAATTTTGTTTCTGTAAAAATACCCTTACTTTCTTTTTGGTAATTCATTTAAGATTTAACATACTGTTACATACAGTATAAAATTAATAAAAGTCTAAACACTAAACAATTTAAATTCTATAATTGGAAAAAGATTATTCCAAGGGGCTCAGCATTGGCAGGATGTGAAAGCAGGTGTTTTCTGGCGACAGCCCATATGTTTCTACTCACCAAAATCATGAAAAAAATAGCAAAGACAAACACTAAATAAAAGCCTGGCTAAACAGATCAAGTCTTCAGTCTAGATTTAAAACCTGTAAAAGAGTTATTATTTCTCAAATTATCAGGGAGTGAGTTCCGGCGTTGTGGAGCAAGGTCATTGAAAGCACACACCCCAAGATGCTTGTACCTAAAAGTGCTAAAGGGTATGTATTAGCACGCTTGGCAGAAGAAGACTTCACAGCCTAAATGTTTTCTCTCTTCTCTTTTCACCATGGATTAAGCCTCTTACTTGTTCCTTTGCAGACTATGCAAGCTGACGCAGCTACCCACCTGAACTACAGTAATGAGAGATGCTACATACTGTATTGCAGGGATATTGTAGGGCTTTAAAGTTATGTGGTCACAGAGCTTCAACATGTTAGAAATTGAACAGCTAAGTTTTGGGCCATTTAAAGTTTGTTTAGGGAGAGGGTAAAGAGACCACTGTAAAGTTTGTTACAGTAACGCAGCCAAGATAAGATGAAGGCAAAAATCAAGGTTTCTGCAGCAAGAAAAGACCAAATGCAGGCAGTGTTTTGGATGTTTAGAAAAGAGGTTTTACATAGTAGGATGAAATTTGTTAAGCAATACTAGTGTCTATTAGAATAACCTTGTGTGTAATATCCTTCCTGTCAGTTGCACCAGATTTGCTCACCTGTTTAAAAGGACATTGTACTTTAGGATGCCCAGACTCCAGATCTGAGAGGTCCTATTACTCTATAAAACTAGGTGATGAAGTTTGAATATTTTTTTTTCCATTTTTCCCTTTCAAAGCTATTGTACAGTAACTGCTACAAATCTGTACAAACATTTGTCTCACTTGCTTACGGTTCCTTCTTCTTAAGCAGAACAGACATTAATTTTAATCATAATGTTTTACATCCCTTTTTCACCTTTCAACTCAGGTCAATTACCAAAATCATCACAATGCTTTCTGGAAAATCTAGGTCTCTGAGCTTGCCTTACTCCTCCACAAAAACAAGGGTTCCTGTGTTGACGTTCCATCTGTCAACTGGATTCACACTGTGCCACAGTATTTTAGAAAGAGTGTATAGGGGATTTTAGTTTTGAAAAGTTGGAAAGTCTAAACTCAAAAATAGGGTGAAAGATGTAAATTCCAACTTCCGATAAAGGAATGTTACCTTGTTTGAATAATATTTGAAGAGCAGAGTGCCACTAAAAAAAGAGAACCTTACTTACACTTTTGCTCATGTTTCTGACTGAAGGCTACAGGACAAAAAATGAAAGCTAATTTGGATAGCAGGCAGAATAATGTGGAGTTTTGACATGTATACTGTTTTCTTTCCCTGTTGATCTCTCTCTCTAGCCCTTACAATCTTCATTGTGTAGTGCCTGCCTAGGCTAGTCACTTCAGGAGAGATTTCCAGAGCTTTCTGCCATTTTGTGTTTGCCTTCCTTTGAAATTAAAACTGCCTAAGTGCCAGAGGCAGAAAAAAATGGGGTATGCAGCCAGCAGAGTGTGACAAGAACCAAGGTAATTAAAATAATCTTGTTTCTCTGTCAGCCTGAAACGTCAACATTGTTTCCCACAAAAACCCTTGGGCCTCTGTATGCTAGTAGCTTTTATAATGATGTACTGTATGTCTTGCTGTTTTAAGTGTCAAGAATTCCTGTATTGATCACCAGATAAGATTTGGTTCTGTGATTACTTTAAGGAGTTCAAACAGGCTGGGCTTACTTGAAAACAAGCTCATTCTACTTTAAGAACATAACAACATAAAGTGAAAGATCTCTGCTCCTGGTAACGTGACTCAGGGGACCTTCACACATAGAGCTCTCCAAAATGGCAGTGCTGTGCTTTATTTTTAGGTCCCAGGGCTTTCTGTACTGGATTTATTTACAACATTTTTTAAAGACCTCTCAAAAGCACCTACATAAACTTCTACAAAAATAAGCTCCTACAGAGAGGGAGGTTACCACCAACCATCAGCTAATATACTGCTATTATTGCATCAAACAAAAAGTTCCAAAATAAATCCAACAGTTTTCACACCACATCTTCAAAACAAATGTTATACGAAGTAGGATATATACACCGTATCCCAAATTAACCCTTGCACACCTTAAGAATGTGGATTACAAAGAATTCTAAAAATGTATAAAATTATTGTGGTTAGTCCACCCCATTGAACTATTTAGATGTTTTTTGAGGTGTTTGTGACACCTTCTTCTTTTGGAAATGATATATCAATGTAAACACCTACTGTACAGTATGTCTTTTCTCTCTGAAACCAGGTGTTCTTCCAGCCTTGAATCCAAAGTATTTTATATTTATTATATTCTGTCCTTTGACATTTTCACAGTGTTCACTTATCCTATTGTTTTGGGATAATCTGTGAACTTGACTGATTTATTAACTAGATTTGATTGAGGACCCATGTCAGGCTGTGAAGAACCTGAAGAAAGCTTCACAGCCAAAAGATTATGTTTTTTCGTGCTTTCTACTGTTCAGCTTGGAATTGTCTTCTGCTTGTTAGTTTGCAAGCTACATCAGCATTGGAATAAATTTCATACAACAAAAAAGATTTTACATTAGATTAATATACCCTTTTGAAGGTGACTCTGGATTTGTGATATCTGCCTTCACCCTCAGTTAATTTGAACAATGTTGATGCTGATTTGCTTCCATGGTGTGCAATGTAGTCAAGCATCACTCTTGTCACTAGTTTTATGTCAGTTTATTCATCAGTGGGGAGGTGGAAAATCACTCCTATTCCTCACTGCAGCCAGCTAGTCTTAAATAAGTTAATAACAAGTCAATACAAGTTTACAAAATAAAACAGAAAGTTGTGATTATGAATGGTACAGTGGTTAGCATTGCTGTCTCACAGTGCTAGGGTCCTGGGCCCAGTTCCTAGGGTGCTATCTGTGTGGAGTGTATGTGTTCTCCCCTGTTTGTTTGGGCTTCCTGCAGGTACAGAATGAAGAGCTACTGAAATTTGTAAGGGTCCGTGCTAGTTTCTTCTTATTATTATTATTTATGTTATGTATTTGACTTAATGTAATTCCTTATCTGTTTGAGTTAATGTATCACCTTTCTAGATAGTGTTATGCATTTATTTGTATCTACTGTATAGCACATTATAAAGTTTTTTAGCATGTCAGTAACCTCTCATAGTACTAAAGTACAAAAGGCCTTCAGTGAAATTTAATGTGTTGCAACTAAAATCACCATTGATCATAATTCTGCACCCTCCCTTAAGTGTGAGTTAAAATTCATTAAATATATTACATATTGCAACACTCCAATAGTCTCGGTCAGCAGTATGAAACACAGGAATGTGTTGATAAAAATGGTACTTTACAAGTGACGTGATCTCAATACACCTCAAAATGGCCTTTAATTAATTTTTTTTTTTTTTTACAAAAAATAGATTAAAAATAAAAATAAAATAAGCTCATAGTTTCTACTGTTATTACCAGACATCTGTATCTCCATACAGAGAATACATACAATCTAATGGTGGTGGAGATGGTACAGCCGTTGTGGACTTAACAGAGATACAAGTTCTCCTTTCACCTTTAGTAGTAGATAGGGGTTGGACTGAAATACTGCTTTATTGCTTAAAACTTCAATGTTCATTGTCATTACCTGCATATAACCTAAAGGGCTTTGGGGATGCTGTTTAACTGCCCTAGGCTTGTACTTATACAGTATACCGTCTGAGGCACAGTGACCCTGCTTGGGCCTGCATGTAACTTCTGTAACAGCTGCCTGGAATGTGCTAATCTTCTTGTAAACAGATCTACAAACCCTTGAAGTATGAATATATATGCATTAAAATGAATGGCAATTGCTATGTGGAACGTGCCATTCACTTGCTTTGCTGTCTGACGGTAGGCAGTCTTGTGAGGAGTGCTATTCTGCAGCTGGTCACCTCTGCCCTCCTCTCCACACCAATTCATCATTTCACACAATCTCAATTTACTGCCCTTATGCTCTCAGACTTGGATTGCTGCCAGGATGGAGATCCGGTTCCCAGGAGGTTTTCCACTGTCAAATGGTTTGGTCAGGAGACCAGTGCCAATGAGGTGCTGACAGAGGCTCTTGATAAATCCTTGCACTTTGTGTTTTGTTGGTTTCATTACAAGTGTATATAGTGATGCTTTCTAGTATTTAGTTCTGTTTGTCATGTTACTGAACACCAGGTTAAAACAATGCTGTTTAGTAAGCAACGTGTCTCTTGGGTGCTGTAATGAACTTAATTGCTCTCCTGTTTGTGTCAGCCCTCAATAATAATGAAATTTAAGACTGACATCTCCATCATTGTCTAACAAACTATAGTGGTTATTTATTGACAATCTTTTTTATTGAGATTGAATATCACAAACTGGGTTTTAAACAGCTTGCAGTCATATACAGTAGTCCTGCAATATACATCATTTCTTGGAACTGGATATGTTTTTGAGTGTCACTTCAGAAACAGACTGATGAGATATAAGATTTGCTGAGACACAGAAGAATATCTACAATACATTGCAAGCTGCATTATTTTTCCACTCTGCGTGTGTATACAAGACATTGCGTCTGATACAGGAATGGAACAGGAATGAATTAATGAAAGAAACCATATAACTTTTCTCTATAAAAGTATCACCAGAAGTATTTCTACTGTATATTCAAGTATTATAGAAAAAGTGTCACCTATAAAATCATAGTTATTATTAGGAAAGTGACAAAATATTTTTGTAACAGGTGATCTCACATTTTGATGAACAGTACTACTGTGGGAATCCTGTTGTTCTTCTACATTTCTAGATGCCACTCACCATCCCAGTTCATCCCACAAATGTTCAGTGGCACGTGAGTGTGGCGAGTAGGGCATCCATGATATGATAACTGTTGCATTCCTATCCTGCAAGAAAGCTGCTTTTACACTTTCATGTCACATCAGGATGAGCCTGTAGACAGCAAGTGAGGTCACAAGAATTGATCAATATGACACCATGCAGTCAGGTTGTCAGAAATGTGTACGGCATGTACAATCTATGGTATCTAGTCTCTTCTGCCAAGTCTTGTTTGCCAAGTCCATCTCACATGAATCATCAAATGGATAAGTTATCAAAAAATAAATAAATAATAGAGTATATGCAACACACTGGCTGATGTCTGTGAACTGAAGATCTGTACACTCAATCCGCCTAATATTACATTAAAGTTTTAATGTGTTCAGATGCTTCAAGCCACATTAGTTAAGGATGGGGTCTTTCACACATTGCTACTATATCTCATACATCTGGTGTGTTAAAGAGCAAAAAGCACTGAGCCCCTTTGTGATCATCTGATCTGAAGAGTGTTTATCTCCACAAGGCTGAACTGCCAAAGCACAGTGTGGTAGTCCATCTGTAGTGAGGATGGTAGTTGCAGCTGACCTACCATTAGAGACCATTAAAGTCTCTTTTAACTATATAGGTCCATATGTGGTGCATTGTTTAATTAGTTGAGTGGTGAAAGGATAAGAGCCACATTCTCACATGGGGATAAATTAAGAGTGTTTGGGATATAAAGAGACTTAGTTAAAGTGGTAGTTAGTGGAGATTGTCTATTGTTTGTCAGTACCAGCTTCTCTATGCTGGGAGGGTCCCTGTTCATATAGAAGTGAGAAACAGAAAGAGCTTTTGCTTGCATTGGGGCGCAGACAGCATCGTTCTGAATTTGGTCTTAAAAAAAGTCTGTCTGCTTGTTTTGTCTCCTTGAGGTCCAGCTACAGTACAAGGTAGACAAAGAAACTGATTTTGTTGCAGCTAGAGCTCTTATACTTGGATATTCTGGATGGATTTCACCTGATCAACAAAACTGGCTGATTGATATATTTTTCTGTATTAGAAATTCCTAGCTGTGAACATCCCAAATGGCAAGATGAGGTTATATCCCCCCAAAAAGAATGATGTTTCAGGAAATAAAGCTATTCAAATGTTATTTGAAACAACTCGAACTAGCACAAACAAATGCGGTAGGTTTTAATTTTTGTGCTGTTTATAAGGGGGCCTGCTTCATGGAGCTTGTCACAACAGCTAAAAGAAAATAACAAATCAGCCTTCACTAACTATCTGGGCCGAGCTATCTAAAAATTAAAATACATTTATCATAAAATGTCCACAAAAACAAGCACAAAAATCCAACAGATTCACACAAAATAATCCCCAATAGCAAAACAAAAATGAAAAAATAGCTCAGTGACCACAGTTGCAGCTACTGTATGCAGTTCAGTTTGCCTGACACTTGCACTGTTCCAGCTCATTGCTAGGTCATGATTTACTTTACAATCCTTCCAAAGAGCACCACTGCCAGTTTAAAAATGGGTAGTATGAAACTGGCCCTCCTCTCGTCACCTGAAGGCCAGTTAGGTAGTTTGCAAATATCCTCTCTCATCCTGCTAGGTTTCGTTCCTGTATTTTTGCTTCAGTTTACAGTACTTTTTTATCATCGTGTTCATTGTGAGTGTTCATATTTTGATTACAAACATTCACTTTAAAAAAATATACTGTATATCATTTATAATTCAAGAAAATCATTGGAAGAGACTGAATACCTTTTCAAGGCATTGTACGGTATGTATTACATACCTAGACAGAAACATTTAAAAATTATAAGTGCTATGAGACACAATCACAATCACAATGGAAATGTATTTACCTCATCATTGACAATATATGAGAAATATTGCTGTACTGTATGTCATTGTGCCGAGAACTCCAACATCTTTATATCTTACGGATGCTAAGATTCTTTAACCCTTTCCATTTCTATTTAGAATGTACTTAAAAGCTGTAAAGTATTTTCACTGATTATTATTCAAGCAATTCTAAATTATCGACCTATTTGTACATATTATAAGTGGTTTTAATATGCACAAGTTTTTATTTGAACTCCTCTGCACCTCCCAAGTATCAGATGACTAAATGTATGAAACGCATGCTTATTACTGGAAGAATTCATACAGTAGGTGGCTGAGTGTGGCTCACGCCTCTGAGAATGCCATATTGGTCTCAACATGACATCACTTGAGAAATTATGTATCTCCATTCATCACTATTAGGCTCCAGCAGCTCTACCAATACTCAGGAAGCACCCATGACTGAACTAGTCCCAGTTAACCATGTGTAGCAACACAGAGATAGGATAGTCTTATTTAGAGTGCCTGAGAAATGTCTTCCGCAGAGCAACAGCTAACATTGCAAACACAACTGCCATGGTAGATACATAAACCTGATCACAGGCATCAGAGAAGGTTTTAGCATCCAATGCCCAGCAGGTGCCTGTAATTATGATACAATATGATATGATAATACTTTATTGTTTGATTTCCCAGAAATTTGTTTAACATTCAAGGAGCCATGTTTTACACACAGAGAGGCTGACAGTAAACATACTGTATAGGTAAGTAGGTCCCCTTTTTAGGCCATAAAGGACCATGGGGAATGGTGGGCAAGGGGCCACCATGTTTCTCAACCATCCAACACTGGAAGTAGAGGTGATGCAGCCTATTACCCCAGGAAGGATTAACCTCTGGTACTCATTTGGAAAGCAGGCTAAGTGGTCCTGAAAGCCGTCTGGAAGGAATTAGAGCAAGCTACATCGCTTGCCCCTTCCTGGAATTGAACCCAGGACCTCTCAGTCAGGAGCTAGATATCCTTGTCGTCTGAGTTACCATGGCTGCAACAGTAAACATACAAACAGTACAAATAAACACTACATTAAAAGAAAATATAACATTACATTAAAGAAATCAACCAATGCATAGATATTACATATCCTTCCTACAGGAATCCACACAGCTTACCAGAAGTTGTAAGTTTACTCCCCTCACAAGCATCCTAAGCCCCTATAATAGGACATTGCCACTTCATTTTGCACATAACCACTGATTGCATTGGTTTATTCGATTACCATTACATGATGATTTCCGCTTCCACTAAATTCTATCAGTACTGTTGTAGCTATTCTACCCATTGATTGAAGGAGGATTCTTGGAGGACATACCAGTATTAATCATTTACATATGAGTAAGAGACATGAATGTACCAAGTGGTCCATACCTCATGCCACTTGAATGTTCATATAGGAAACTTGTTTATGAATGACAAAATGATAGCATAGCCAAAACCTAATATACAAGGGCATAAGAGATGTTAAAAATAAGAGCAATCCATTGGGATGATCTTACCAATTGGTTGTTAGTAGTTCATTCTCTCTTTCAGTCATTGTTGGAAGGATTCCTATAAATTATTTTCAGTAACATGGATTGAAGGTTTACTCCAAAGTCAGAAAAAGACACTCTGATCTGTATCATTCAGGCTGAAGTTTTTATCCTATTCAGATCATTACATCCACAGTACATTTTGTGTATGTGTATATAAGTTGCAGTAAGAATATGAATATACTGTATACAGTATACATTTATATTTTGTATTTAGGTATTTCTTACAGTAACAGGTACAGTATAATTAAAATGTAAATACGTATTTGTGTAAATAACCTGCTTTTATTTTCAATTGATTCCTGCATATCATTATACTTTACTTTAATACATAATTCTGGATTTTTTCATTTAACCAGATGTTTCCTGTTGGAGCTTTAAAATCTGTTTTCAGATAAGGAGGATTGTGCTTCATATTTGTTGTTTTTCCTCACAGCAACTAACACAAGTATTGCAGACTACATTGTCCCAAGTTAATGTTTCCACAGGGAGTTTATGTTGCGTGTACGCTCAGCATCTGACTGGGCAAGAGTATGTCAGTTTATGCCAGTTTATTTTGAGTTGCACTGATTGTTTTATCTGGTAAATTGGCAGTGATCCTTGAGAACTGGATTTTTGAAGCAGACTATTAGTATTTATTGAGCAACCGCAGTCTTAAAAGCAAGATAGTATGCTTTATATTTTAAACACCTGCATTACTACAATAATTTATTTGCTCTAATGAATGCTTAATTGCTTGATAGACTCGATTCCTGCTGTGCCTTTTTTCTATTGAACTAAGCAATGTGCTTTCATTTCAGATGTGAAGTGAGCTAGTTCTGGAGGAACATCAACATATAAATTCATGGAGTCTGTTTCACTATTATTTTTAAACCGACCATACTTTGTTTAATTTAAATTGTGAATCTGTGTTGTTAGGAGTATTAGTCACATTATACAAAATAAGTAACTCATATGCAACCTACTTGTATGTGATTGTTGCAAACAGACACTCCAAATATTGTTTCCTCATGTGTTGTTTGAAGTTTCAATGTCAAACTGATGGTACAAACATGGAAAATTCTTTTAAAAATGAAGGACAAAATCCCCTAATTAATTTTCCAATATCATCAGTGACTGCTGAACATCCAAATAATTGACTTCTCTTATCACTTCTTATTCATTACTTGTACCAGACAATGGTTATCAATGGTAATTAAATCCAAATTAACACTTTTACTTTATGATATATGCAACAATTAACATGAAAGAGAAAATGACTTGTAAACATGGCAAGCATGATATGGTCCTACACAGCATGGGAAATAGTGTGGTAATTACATCATTGAGCATTCCTGAATTTCAAATGCTTAGGTTAAGAACTAAATCAGAATCTCTGTGATAATACAAATTGAGAATTGCCACATGCAGTGCAGGGTTTATGAAATTGCATTGGAATCCTCCATCCATTCCTTATACAGTGCCCTGCAAAAGTATTCAGACTCTTCCTTTAATGTCACATTTTGTGAAATTACAAAAGGATGAACTGTATGTTCATTTTATAGACCTAAGGGTAATATTAGTCACCATAAATGTCAGCACAAACTAAAGAGAAAAAAATAAATTGTGTTGATTGCATGAATATCTGGACCTCAATATTTGGTGGAGACACCTTTGGCAGTAATTACAGCTACTGTACAAGTCATTTAGGGTAATTACCTAAACTCGACTGCCATTGCAAACCATCCATTCATTTCCTAAACCATTTTATTCAGTACAGGGTTTCTGGGCATGTTGGAGCCTATCCCATCAAGCAATGGGTACTAGACAGAATACACCAAGGAAAGAATGCCAGTCAATCGCAGGGCAGACACACAGATAAAAATACAGATACTGTATGTACACACTCACATCGGGGCCAATTTTCCCAGAAGCTAATCAACCTACCTGTACTGTATGTACTGTAGCATACAGAGTATCATACAGGCTCCAAGAACTGGACCCAGGGCTCAAGTGCTGCGAGGCAGCAAAGCTAATAACTGCATCACTGTGCTACCCCTTTGCACACCAGCTTGGTGAAATTCTTACTCATTGTTCTTGGCACTTTTGCTCAAGCTCAAGGTTGCTTGGGGATTGCACATGAACAGCAGTTTTCAAGTTTTTCTACAAGTTCAGATCAGAATTTTGACTGGGCCACTGAAGGACATTCACTTTCTTATTCTTAAGCAACTCCAATGTAGGTTTGACCTTGTAATTATGATCATTGTCCTGCAAAAAGGTGAATTTTCACCACAATTTTAAGTCTTTACCAGACTAAAGGGGTCTGAAAACATTGGAAACCACTCTATATACTGTAATTCAGATTCTGTTAAGCTTTATTGGGATGAAAAATCACATCTCTGTGACTTTTATTGAGTACCTGAACATTTCAACAGATCAATAAATACACAAATTTAAGTGCTCATGCTTAAAAGGAAACTCTTCCACAATTTCTTTTGATTTTGAAATGTCCCATGGGACCATGTATGTGAGTGTTACTCGATATGCATGTGTAGGTGATGCAGCAGCTTCTTTTGCAGGAAAATATGCCTGGGTTGTTTGTGGTTTAGGAAACTGTGGACAAGAAGGTTGCATTGATTAGGTGATGGACAGTGTGAGATGATAGTTCGGATTGAAAAAAAAGGTTCCACTTAGGGGTCATCCTATAAAAACGAAGGATTTTCTTTGCTGATTCTGAAAATAGAAAGGTTGCTGGGATGGAAGGAAAGCACCAGTGGAATGTGATTCTGGGAGCAGAAGTTCCTTGCCAGGTTGCCACGATCATCATCCCTCCTCTTAAAGGCACTCCAAACCTTTTGTATTTTAGTTGATTATGTGCACCTGCCTCCTGTTTTGAGTCATTATTTAAGCCTGGCGCTCTCGCTATTCCTGGCTCAGCAGTGGAAGATGGATGCCTGGAAGCCCGCCTACCAGCGGGTCCAAGAGAGACCTGACTACATAGGCTTCATCACAGCATCCTGACCATCCGAGTCCGAGGATCGGAGCACCTGGCCTCGTTACCCTGGTTTTATTCCCTGTCCCTATTCCAGATCCCATTCTGGTTTTTGACCTTGTTTGTCTCATCTTGGATGGATCACCCGGTTTTGGACTTTGGACTGCGCCCCGGATTTCCCCCTTGGACTGTCAGAACTTGTTTGCCTACGCCACGCCCCCCCAGAGCACCGGATCACCGCCGTCACGCCCTCCTGTCAACCCATCCTGATCCTCTATGTTTCTTCCCTGTTGTCCTTCTCCACTTACTTCAGGATTATACCATCTACATAGGGTCCTGAACTACACTTCACAGGAGCCTGGACTGGCTCTCGTTACACAGGCTGATGTTCTGAGGGATATAAGGAAATGCTGGTCATTCATATGTTATGCATCAGGAAGAGCTCATATTTCAACCCTCAACTTTCTTGACATGCCCATTAAGGTTTCTAAATGTGAATGGTCGAATAATGACAGAACATGCTATATTTTTTAATATAGGGTGCAGGACTTGCCCGTACTGTATGCAGGTTTATTTATTGTCAGTGCAGAAAAGAGTTTAAGCAACCAGAGGTAATACATGCAGGGATCTCTGAGAGGCTGTTTTGTCACGAACGTGAAAGCATGATGCTTGATATCAGGTACTGTATAAGGAGGTTACTGTTTCATAATTATGTAATAATGCATACAAGAAAATAAACAATTGCAGTGTTCAGATTTATGTTGGAATTTATTACTGTTACAATACTAGTAGCAGTCATTATTAATGAGTCCAAGCAGTCTCTGTCAGTTTGTAATATACATACTGTATTACACATCTTCTTGGTTAGTCGTCCTGTGTCTTGTCATTGCTATTATAGCCATTGTGGTCAAATTAAAAGTAGAAGAGTGAACGTTTAAAGCTGTGGCTGAGGGTAAGATTTCTATTCTCTACTTGATTTCAAACCTATTTCTAATTGCTATTATACAGTTAATAATGCAACCTTACTACATTTTGATGAAAGCTTAATGTTTTGTTGATCATAAATTACTCCATACCCTCAAGCTTTACATTCTATATGCATTCCAGCAATTAGGTTTGTCCTCTCTTGGCTCCCTTACACTCTTGCCTGGTGTCTGTGGCAGTTGGGGATATATTTTATATGTCTTGCCAAAAATTAAATGTAGCAGAACTAGTGTGGGATATGTGACTGACTGTTTACAAACATTAATTTTATCTCGCATGCTGTTAACATTTAAGTATACATTAGCAGGACAACTGCAGCATTTTCAGTAGGTGTAGGGGCTAAATTACATATTCTGTATTACAAATGCTCTTTGTAGATAGAAGTGAATTCTCTGCATTTTAAGATAATGTTTTATCTTTATACATTATGTATTTAAACATGAAGCCATGTAGCCCATCATACAACAGGCTGACAAATTTTTTCATAATTAAAGTTAGTATTATTTTCTTACTATGATTTTTTAGATTTTGCCATAAAGAGAAAACAAATCTCACACAGCTGCACCTAATCACCATCACCTCCGAACCAACTACTGTACTGTATATACACTAAACCCAAATGCCTCCCTTCAGATTCATGTCAAGCATCCCTCTTCCTCCCGATCTCCACCTTGTACAGTAGTAACCCATTGGTTCACTCAGCCTGAATAGGGTTAAAGCCTCCTCATCGTGTGGCCAAGAGGCTTTAACCAAGTAGTCAATCCAAACCTTTCTCACCAAGTATTCCAAACATTCACAAGCATTCAAACCTTGTATGTTGTTGTTCCTAGTGAAATCCTTCATTAAAAAATAAGTGTTTTATCTTCAAAGTTATTAATTTTATGTACTGAAGTTACAGTATAGTATGAATGATATATATTTCAGAGTATTTTAAGAGCTAGTTATTCAATTTTATTTCTTCAGGTTTACTGTCTTAATTTAATGCTTATGAACTATTTTTTTCAAGACTTAGCATTACATTAAAAGCCTACCCACTGATTCATAATTTGGCACACTGAATGAATAACTCTCAGAGGGATGCTTAGTCTTTATAGGCAGCTAATCACTAATAGGATTATCTACCATCTGGTTAACCAATTAATACTGTTAATATTATCAACTCCCATGCTGGTGGTCTGTCAATGCAAGCCAGTCTCCCACGTCAGATTTGCAGCAGCAACAAGAAAAGCAATTTAACACCTGGCCCTGGGACATTTCAATAGTGCCCATGGGATGCTTGGATGTTAAAGATTGTTATGAAAACAATGATAGAACAGTACAGTATCAAATGAATAGTATAGAAGAGGAATAGTATTGATGTACTGAATGAGCAATGTTAATATTCCATACTGTCTTATTCAAAACAGCATGACTCTTATTTCACATTAGTTTAAACAAACATGTGACATGAAAAGACCTTGACAAGGAAACATGAAAAATCTGTCATGTTCCTTTTTTTTGCCAGATATACAAAACAAGGTGGTTCAACTCTGCATTGCCATTCTAGATTGAAATGGATTTAAATATCAAATCCTATTTTTTTCCTAAGTTGTGATTCTTGGTCCATTTTGTTTATTCTAGCTCCATCGCTGTACATAGCTTAAAAGAACTCCCCCTGCTTCCAGCCAGCAGCCTCCTAGTAATATTCGACACACACCCTGCTTAGCTGGTGCTGTGTTCTGTTCACTAGATGTCACTGCTCCTCCGCAGAGGCACAGATATCAGGACCTTGCAAACACAAATCAAGCAGAATTCAAATCTCAAATGCATAATGGAGTCTCCCACACTATTGTGATGTGGCTACCTGAATGTGGTACTGAAAGGGCAGAAAGAATCACTGAGGGCTTGTCTGATATTTTTCTTCTGATATTCAGGGACTCACCAGATTCCGAGACCAATCAAAATTCAAGTTGATTAATGCAGTTGCACAATTCTAAACACCATTCAGTGTACATTTGATATTTTGCTTCAGGGAAACTGGGATTTTACAGCATCCCACGGCTTGCTTAAAAAAACAAACCTACAAATGTTTGTCCCTTTATTTTTTCTGTTTCCTGCGATGCTTTCAATTTAATTATGACTGACCATATTTCCAGTATCAGCCTCCAGGGGAAATCTAAAAAGCAAAATGAAAAATAGAGCACAGACATGTGACATCCACATTTCCACATTCACTTACAGGCTAACATGCATGAGATGTGTCAGTTCAGATTTTGAAAGTACCAGGGGATGTGAAGTCTGGTCTGAAATTCAGAGTAAGTTATTAACTAGGCCTTTCGTCACACTAAGTCCATGGTGACTTTCACAGTACTTTTTGAGAACAGGGAAAATTCAAAATGTTACAAAGCCTTACACTAACATTTTTAGCAATAATGGTATCTTGCACAATTTGTGGTGCTCTTCATTTATTTTTTTCTCTATTTTATAGGAATATTTTTTGTTATTGAAAACCTATTTTTTATGAAATACCACCATTGTATATCACATAATTGACATTCTGTAGCAATATTAGGCTGCAAGCAAAACAACTATGTTTTTCATCTAATTGTTCTTGGTCAGTAGCATTCTAATTGTTGCTTAAAATAACAAAATGCTGCATAATGTGTAGTGGAAGGGCACACAACCTACTGTTGGATACTGAAACAAAAAAATGTCATACATGAGGATCAATGCAGCACTAATTGCAACACCAATTATTTAAAACTCTTTTTATTCCCCTTCATCTAGTTTATTTTTAATTTATTTATCTATTGCAAATCCTTTATTTCTAACATATTTCACTGAGCATCAAATATACTGTAGATGTATTAGAATCTTTGAGTTACATCACTGTAGCAGCAAAACAGTACTTTATTAGTGCTGTTGCTGCCATCAGATGATAATAACTATTTTAAGAATTGAATTTCTTTTCAGTTTTCTGCTGCTTGTAAAATTTAGCTTTGTGGCATAGATATAGTCTCAGTGTAATTCAAGGGGAGAAGCAGGGGTTAGTAAAGTAGAGAAAAGAGCACCCCGACCTCACGGGGGAACCCAGGTGGCCGACTGGGTTGGCTGACTCAGTAGCCTCCGGGACGTGAAAACACGAACACCCCTGACTCATAGAGAGTCATTTGAGAGGCGCTGCCTCACAACCAGGCGCTACCCTCAGGGGATAGAAAGGAGGAGATAGCCCCTTGACTCGCTGAGAGTCGCACAACTCGGAACGAATCCCTCAAGGGGGAAGAGAAAGAACCCCTGACTGGAGGAATCACTTAAGAGGCGTTGCCTGAGGGGTGGAGAATGAAGACAAAGCTGCTTGAGAAGGAAGTGAAAGAAGTTCCCTGACTCTCTGAGAGTCACTGCCTCGCAACTGGGATAAACCCTCAGGGGACCAAGGGAATAATAATTAGTAAGTTAGAGTTCCCGAGAATAATGTGGCCTGGGGTCCCCTCTGGCTCGCGCTTGAGAACCTCTCCAGAAAGTGTCAAGGTGACGCTGCCATCCTGAGGTCGGGAAAGTGAGCTTCACTTGCCCCCCAATGATGGACCCCAGACCAACACTTTCCCTCCAAAGACCAATGAGGACAAACAAAGTGTGTAACAATGCATAATTAAAACGAACAAGAGAAAAAAACAGAAGAGGAAGGTGAAGAGGCTATGTATGAGCCTGACCGCACAGTGGAGAGGAAAAAACACGTAAATGCCAATTCAGGGGAAAACTAGAGAGCTGGGTAGCTGCAGAGGAGGAGAAGCCAGAACTGGAGAGTTGAGAGAAGGAGGGGCTGTCCTTTGCAGAGGGCGGAGCTGCAGGTACTGCTGTAGAGAGAGAAGGATGGAGGACTGGTTGAGCTGAAATGGAATCGTATAAAAGTAGAAAAAAGGGACTAAATGGTCAGAGTGAGGAGGAATAGGACTACATCTGTCAAACAGTGATTTCAGAAACCTTGGAAGAGGCCAGTCTATGTAAAAGAGAGTCAGCGTATCCGAGGTGGTGCTGCAGCGTTTGGACGACGTAATGCGGGAGGCTGGATGGGAGAACCAGGAGCATTGGCGACAGGGAAGAGGAGGATTAGGTTGAAAATTAGAAGGTCGTGATGGTGAAACAGCAGCAAACGAAAGACGTGGAGAATCTTCAAGGTGCTGGAGGAGAGGAAGGCGGTCTGGAGATGATGGAAAGTTAGGCCTGAGCCATAGGTCTAGTGCTCAGAATTCAAGTAAGTTGAATTAAAAAACTCTAGATGTGTGTGTTAGCACGGTTAGGGTTTGTGTATATAGGAAAGATAACTGAATGATAGAGGAAGGGGCGGAGCACCTCCTGCTTCTCCCCTAGAACTCTACCTATCGGTTTCCATCAAAAATAATGTAAATAAAATGCATTAATTATTGATTCTTTTGTTATTTAATCTAATTATCAATTGTATTTAAATCTAATTGTTGTGTCTTGATAAATTAACAACAGTACACTTTCTTGGACTGAAGAAGTCACTGACCACCGCACCAGTTAGCCTGATGTGAGATTAATACCCTAAACGGACCAGTATTAAAACCACTCTTCCCAATTTCTATCAATGAATAAGTCTTGGTGTATTTAAGTTAGTGAAAACTACAGATTATACCAACAGAGTAAGGTCAGTAAACCCTGTAAAAGCAGCAACGGATAATAAAAAAGCACCTGGCAGATAATGTTTTATGTAGAGGAGCACATAATACTGTAAGCATCACACACAGGTAGTAAAACACACTATAGATACTTCAACTGAGTCCAGGGTCTTCTAGGATTGGTCCTGGCAATGGAGTTTGGTCTAAGGCCAATGCAGCCAATAGCTGGAAAAATAAGTAAACTGACATCACAAACATGTTAAAGATAATAAAAATCTGTATCTTCAGAATGTTGTTATATGCTGCTGAGATGTTGGCATAAAGAAAGAGAGACATGGAGAGGCTAACAGCTTTTGAACTTAAGTGTTACAGGAGAGTGTTAAACACAAGATGGCAACAGAAAGTAATGAATGAAGTTGGGAGAAAGAAGATGGGATTGGAATGAACAGTATGACAGACAGTGATAGAAAGAAAATGGAATGTATTTGGACACAACTGCAGAATGAACAATGACAGGCTGATAAAACACATCAGTGCTTGGACTCATTGCAGAGAAGGACAGAAAGAAGCCATGAAGAGAGTGGGCAGATGATACAGAAGACTTCTTGTTTTTATTTTGAACCACTGTACTGTATATAACCAAACCCAAGGATAAGGCACTGGACAGAACAACATGGAAATGTGTGGTCAATAAATTGGCACCAACAGGCAATAAGACCCTTGGTTACTGATGGTGATGATGTTGGTCTCCTGGTAACCATACCTCTGACTTGCTTCTAAGACTTTGCCAGTTTACCACTGAATTCCACATTTGTGTTTGACCAGGATTTTTACTTTAGCGCAGTCAAGAATAGTGAAGCAAAAATAAAGGCAAACAGCGTGTTTGAAATATAGTTAAAGCTTAAAATTAAAATGCACTAGTAAGGCTTTATTTAGAATATTGTGTAGAATTTTGAGAACTACATTACAGTACTACATTATTGTAGTACTGTATTTGGATTAGATCAAGGGAGTACAACCAGATACAGTATATCCTGAGGCTTAAAGGAATGTCCTATATTGACAGACTAAAAGAACTAGAAATGTCAAAGGTATAGCATTTTTTGAATCAACAGTGAAACACAAATGAGCAAAACACAAATCAGCAGCAAAACTCAAGTGAAAACTATATGCTTAATGTATCTAAAATTCAGAACAAGAGGCCTTCTTTACAAAAAGAGTTGTGGGTGTCTGCAACATGTTTTGTTGACGCTGATACCTTGGCTGGATGAGAACCTCAGCTCAATCAGCCACTAGCTACTGTACCAAATGGTCTAGATGGGCTGAATGGCTTCTTCTTGTTTTTATTTTGAACATAGAGATGCCTCTTGTGGGTAACATTTTTTTTTTTGCTTTTGTATTACAATCTGGTGTTATGGGAAAGCATCCATTTGCAATGTAAAGAGGCATAAATTCAGTCCTATCTTTTGTCAGCACAAGTGGCAGAGGAGGAGAGGGCATGGCAAACACAGTCTTTTATCTACTAGACCTAGCAGGCTCACCTGATACATTATGTATAAGGTCTGTGAGTAGCCAGTAATGAAGTGCTGTCTAAAATGATGGTGTTGCTGATTAAATGTTTGTAGTATAGAGTGATATAAAAAGGGGCAGCCTTAACAATCACATGAAAACCAATTTCTCTTTTTTCATAGAATAACAAAGGCTATTTTAGCAAATGAAATATGATATTGAGATACAGACCACAGTTTTTTTTCAGTGTAAAATAGGTAAAGTACATTTAAATGCTGTTCCAAATTTTACTTCCCCACCTCTCATTGGGAATTTGTTTGATGGGGATTGGTTTACATTTACAGCATGACATGTCTTGATTTTTTAACAACATAATGCAATCTCTCATATACATACTGTATATATATCACTTGAAGCTCTAGAAATGATTTAGTGTTGGTAGTGTAGTCTAAAATGTTGTGTAAAACATAAATAATACAGAGCCATAAATTGAACTGAAGTACCTTCATGCCTGCACTCTGCATCCAGGTGGAGTTTCACTCCCATCATGCCCATAAACTGACTGATGCAGTAAACAAAGTCATGAATTTCAGCTGCTATTGTTTGCAGAGCAGAAATGAGATTAATTGCAATTGATGAGCTGTCATCACTGCTAACAGAAAATGGCACGGAGCTTGTTCAGCGTCAGACAAAAAAAAACAGGTCTGCAGGCTATAGGAGTAACTGGATGTGGGAGATGAAGGGCGTTTATCTTTTAACGGTAGCTCTTGGGAATAAAAAAATAGCTAAATACACATGCCACGCGTAAAGGATTTAGAGTTCAACAACTGTGACTTGCATCACTGACATTATAGACTTTACTGTATGTACACCTTTAGAACAAAAAAAATCAAACTGCATTGTGTAAAGTATTGTAACTGTGGAACCTTTATTGCAGTAACAACCAATGTACTGTAGTTAGACAGGCATTTAAAAAAGACATTACGTTGTCAAGAAAGAAAACAGTCAACAGCAACAGAATACTGATCTGTACACTAAACTAGAAGGACATAATAAAGAGGAACATGTAATAGGTTTATTCCATGCCGAAAAGAGAAGAAAGAAAACACAACATTTTGGCTGTGGAGCCTTCCCCACCTGAACTACTATAATAAAGAGGTTTTGCTTTTTTCCTTTAATTCAGTGCTCGAGCAATGAATAGACTTTCATGTCAAGGTCACTTTCTATGATGTATTTGGTCCTTTCAGGGAAAGCAAGAGTTTTCCCCTGAAGAAACAAGTGCATGTTTGCATTTCTAAATGATTTCAAATTCCTGTGTCTAATGCAACTTTTTTCAAAAAGATTGAATCAGGAGTGGCATGGTGGCACAGTGGTTAACATTACTGCAGTGCTGGGGCCCTAGATTCAATTCCTGGGGAGCTACTGTATCTCCATAGAGGTTGTAGTTGTCCCCATGTTTCCTCCTAGAGTCCAGAGGCATACTGGTTAGTTAATTGGCTTCTGCACATGTTTGTGTGTGTGCCCTGTGATAGACTGGCATCCTGTTCGGGTGAATCTCTCCTTGCTTCAGGTTAGTCTTTGGCATCCCCTGCAACTCTGTATTGGACAACCGGATTAGAAAATGGATGGATCAAATCAGACTTAGTCATTCAAGGATACTAACTAATAAGTAAAGGCATTTCAAATTATACAGTATTTATACATGTATGTGAACTTTTCAAAAGCTCATTTTTGATGTTGCTTGTGAAAGTTAATGAACTCAACAATTTTTAATTGCTTCCATATGTCTTAATCCTTTAAGTATTTGTCCTGGATATACACTGGTGTGGAAAAGTAAGTACACCCCATGAAAAGGTTTGTCATTTTTTACATTTTTGGACAAAAGGTTGTTTGATCGTTTTCAACAATATTGATAGATAAAGGTGATCTAATTTAAAAAAATAATATTGAAAAATCACATTCTGCACTCATTTGTACTATTTAAATCAACATAAATGCAATTTCCTTACGTTAGTACACCCCTAGCTTTATCATTGCATCAAATGCCTTAAGTTAGTATCAGGTGCACAAAAACAGATGCAAATTATTAGAACATCATTAGAGACAAACTTGGAGGGCACTGCCTTACTGTATATTAACTTCAGAAACCTGTGGTCTGGTTTGGTCTTAGCAATTGAGGTACAGTATGTGGCTACATCTTGCCAAAATCAAAAGAGCTCTCTGAGACCCTCAGAAGAAAGAAATGTTGTTGTACCTATGAGTCTGGGAAGGGTTTAAAATGCCATTTCCAAGCAATTTGTAGTCAACCACCCCACTGTCTGAAAGATCATCTACAAATGGAGAAAATTGCAAACCACTGGCAATCTATCCAGGCCAGGTCATCCTACCAAATTCAGCCCAAGAGCTGAAAAAAAGATGCTGCAGGAAGACTTCAAGAACCTCAGGATAACATCAAGAGATTTACAGGCACGTCTTGCCCCAGTCAGTGCCAAAGTGCATGAGTCAACCATCCCAAAGAGACTCCACAACTGTGCTCTACATGGTCAGGTCAGGAAGGAAGAAGCTTCTGCTCTCATAAAAGAATATATAGGCACAATTGAAGTTTGGCAGACAACACCTACTGTACAGTAGGTGAAAATCAGGACAATGAGCTCTGGATGGAAGAGACAAAGGTAGAGCTGTTTGGCCACAATGCCAGGTGAAAACCAAAAACTGCCTTTGACCGAAAAAACCTCATACCAACTGTAAAGCATGGTGGTGGAAGCATTATGGTTTGGAGCTGCTTTTCTGCCTCAGGGCCTGGCCAGCTTGTCACTCAACCATGAATTCCACATTGTACCAAAGAGTGCTTGAGGAGAATGTGAGGCCATCTGTCAAAAAGCAGAAGCTGAACTGTAAGTGGACCTTGCACTGACCCAAAACACTCAAGCAAATCCACAGAGGAATGGCTCAAAAAGAAGAAATTAAGGGTTATCGAATTGTCCAAGTGAAAGCCCAGATCTTAGCCCTATAGAAATGCTGTGGGGAGACTTGAAGCGCACAGTACATACAAGAAAGCCCTCAAACATCACACAGTTGAAGGAGTTCTGCATTAATTTCTGCAAGTCGATGTAGGAGAATGATAGACAATTACAAGAAACGCATACAAGGAGTGGATTCTGCCAAATGTGGCAACAGCAGCTATTGAAGCCAGGGGATGTACTTATTTTTTCCACAGCAGACAATTGCATTTCTGACTTTTTTTGTTGAATAAATGATGCAATGAATAATTTTCATTGTTATTTGTTAAATTAGATCACCATGATCTATTAAGGAACAAGTAATAGGTTTATTCCATGCTGAAAAAAAGAAGAAAGAGAACACAACGTTTCGGCCGTGGAGCCTTCTTCAGGTGTGAGCAGGTGTGAGCAGGTGTGAGAAGGCTCCACGGCCGAAACGTTGTGTTCTCTTTCTTCTTTTTTTCAGCATGGAATAAACCTATTACTTGTTCCTTTGCAGCCCACGCATGCTGACGCAGCTACCCACATGATCTATTAATATTGTTTAAATGAAGATCAAATATCCATACATGCAAATATGTTGAAAAACATACACCTTTTCGTGGGGTGTACTTACTTTTTCACAGGACTGTACATTAATCTACCAAAATATTAGAGAATGTCATCTTTTTTTGCATCTTGAGCGTACTTCACAATGGAAATTCAAATAAGAATTTACATGTAGAATCTACCGATCTAAGCTGATGAAATAAAAAAAATATTTGCACATTTTATAATCACTTCATCCATTTACGTGTCATTGAGGAGCCGGACTCTATCCCAGCAAGGAACACACACAAGACAGAGAACTGTATGGGTGAGATATAGGGCACAGAGACACACAAACAATCACACTTAGGGCCAATTTGCATAGCAACATGTTTTTTTAAGATTGTGGGAGGAAACCAGAGCATCCAGATGAAGATTACTTTAGTCTGTCCAAGTATGACATTCTATTCAGACTAGGAATCACTCTGTGTACGCAGTTTTGAACTGCTACTAAAGCAGCAAAATCCTTCAAGTTGTGTGGTGACTAAATATGAACAAACAGTTTTAACTCATGCATTGCATAATGTTAACACAACTTTCTTTTCTACACTCTGAATCTATGCATATTTGATGAGAACCTTCATATGGTTTCTATGCAAACAACTGCTTCATAATAAATTAGATTTAATAAAATATTACTGCTCGTTACCTGCAGTTCCATGTCCAACAAGATAAAAGGCTGGAAGTTAGTTCTCTTACATATCACACAGGTGACAGTACTCTTTAGTGTTATTATTTCACAGGGAAGAAAAAAACATGCCTTAATGTCCTTAATTTACCCTTTGAACATTGTCAAGTGTTTATTTTTACATTGGGTAAAAATAGGACAAGACCCATGGCAGGTGATGTTAATAGCTGGATGGATGTTCACCATAGTGAAAACTTCCAGATGATATCATTTCTGTCATGGAAACTGCCTAATGTCAGGGCATAGCAAGAGTAGCAGTCAACTGTCCTAAAAGTCATGATGTAAGGAGGCAACAAAATAACTCTTAGAACTATAAATGCCAGAGTCAGTGACCATGCCTCGTCAGTGCCCTGCTTAGCATCCCTTTCCCAGAAAAACCTTTGCCAAAACAGTTGGAGAAACTGGTGAGTATTTGATGAGTTACTGAAGAGTGTGATTGAGATACAAGAGCAACATTGGCACAATAGTAAGTAATGCACACACATTGTCAATAAATTGTGGGTAACAGTCAATTCCAGATGTCCTAGAAAACAATCAACATCAATGATAGACATCAGCCTACATTGAAGTCACTAGGATGAGAAAATCGGAATTCAACATCATAAAATTCCAATAAAATTAAGTACAAAAATGATCTAATAAAATTATGCACAAAACATTCTTGAACTTAACAGAATGTAGCTATTAATTCCAAAATGAAAACTAGAGAGAAAAAAATGACTTTTCTCTGTATTAACCTAATATATGGAATACCAGAATGTAAAGTATATTTGATGTTACAATACTAAAAATACACTGGAGACAGTTGACAATGGTTTTGGCTGTGGAGCCTTCTTTGAGCCACACCTCATGAGAGGTGAAACAAAGAAAGATGTCAAAACCCAAGAGCAAGAGTCAAAGGTTTAATTATGGCTGCAATTTTGTTTTGCATAATTTACACTAATAATTCCAAATCCTGCTTAAGTTTCTGACTGCTGTTTTAGTGACAAGGGTAAACAGAGAAGGTTGAGACAAGTGTATGGTACAATACATGGCAGTCTATCAGGTTTCTTTCTTCTCTTTAAGATATACAGTAGTATGTTGCCATCAGTAAATGTACAAGAAAATCTCCATGGGTCCAAGGAGGATCCATACTATAAATTTGAAAATTGAAGCCTGTGGTGCCCCCTGCTGGCACCACTTTTATAAAAGAGGTGGACCATACAGCCATTGAAACCTAAAAAGAACCAAACAAAAGAAAATATAGGTTGGGTAATAATTTCACCACTGATGGCAAAGAGAGGATTTTGATCCTTAATTTCATTGAGGCTTTTGACCGTTTTGTGGCTTGTGAGCCTGCACCTCTTTATAATTTGGCAATTTCAAGAGTACTATTTAAGAGCTAAATCTTCTATACAACACACACCTCCAAACAGTCTGAGATTTCAAAGCAGATTTTTAACAAGAAAATCTGCTCCAAAAGGGGAGATGCATGCAAAATGATTTATGAATACAAAAATATGTGACCATTCAGTCAAAGTAACCATTGTCTTAATCATATAGAGAGAACAGCATAAAGTGACGAGTGAGCCTTTCACTCATAACTGACAGGTTATGGGTTCATGGCCCCAGTAGAGACACTGCTATTGTTGCCTTGAAAAAGATGCTTTACCCCATTTGCTTCAGTCCAACTGGACTTCTTTGTAATCTTTGAAATGTACGTGTCCCATCTGGGGGAGTCACATATTTTCAGTCCACTCAATCTACAGAAACCAGGATGAGCACTGACCTGATGAGCCACTGTGTTCTGGTATAGATTTTACTTTTGCTACTTTTGCCCCCAAATTGTATGAAAAACGTTTGTAGATTAACACACTAGTTTAACAAAATGAAAGGCCTGACTCAGCTAGTCTTTTCCTCTGCTATCTCAACGGATAGTAAACAAGCAAATTTTGCTGCCACTTAGCTCTGCACTTTCCCATATAAAATTATTAAACTATTACATTTGAATAGACTGCTAAGTGTGTTTACTGGTCCTAGAAGAGGTACTTTAAAGATTAGAACTGTGCTAAAATCCAATAACTATATACTGTAACTATATAAAGCTATAAAGAAAGGGTTTGATGGATAAGAGGAAATATTTATTGATACAGGTAAGATCTCAGCTGTTTTATTTTAACACTATCCGCCTTTCTCAATATGCTGCTTTAGCTACTGATTAAACATTGCAGGTACAGTATATCACTGCGTTGTTTGTTGTCATTGAGGAAAGGCTTTCCATACGTTATTTGGTTGCGACAACATGAGATTTACAGTTCAAGGAAACATAATTGCCTCTCACAACTTTGCATTTATTACAGCTGAAATAAAAATAAATGCAAAAATAAATAAATAAAATAAAAAAGTTATACTGAAAGAAACACAACACATACGTTTTGGAACCAAAAGCATTTGCTGTGGTTTCAATGCTTCTCAGTATATTATACTACTCACTCCTATAGTTTATCATAATACATGTATTTTTACTTTGCCCCTCTCTATAGTATGTCATCTTGTTTACATTTATTGTGTGGTGATGACATGACTTACCTTGGGTAGACATTTAACCCTTAAAGTCACAAATCTATTCTGGGTCTAATTATAATTGAAAGGGTTTACAGCAATTCCTAAATACATTGCGTGTGGAAAATAGTCCAGGGTGATATGACTGGAGGAAAGAGATGTATCACAGGAGGTTTATTGCAGTGAATGTGTGATCCAGAGCTTTTGGCTTAAATGCATGCAAAACTCTCTACAATTAAATGTAACAGATAAGCAACTAGGTAAAATTGCTAAATAAAGCCAAGTGTTTCAATTGTTAATGTTTGCAGTGTGTTCTGAGTTCTAACTTCAGGGCTCCTGAGACAAGTGAGGAGGGTAAGGCTACAGAGGCATGTAATCGCTGTTAGTGTTAACTTGGAAAAGCACTCGGTTCCTAATTATGTGTGTTTGAATACACAGCTTCGTATAACGTTTTAAGAAAAGCTGCGCTGTTTGTTAATCTGTTCTTGAGATAGAGCTTGGCACAAAGTAGATGATGCCTTAGGCAATATCTGAGTATACCGATAAGAAAGGCTAGAATTTTTCTTTATATGTAACGATTTCTGAAAATACAGGTGGAAACTTTAAACTGGTACCTGACGGGGATGTACATGGTGAAAAGCAAAAATAATGTGATGTTTGTCAAAAGACAATTTCATAATTATGTCTTGTGTGTGGAATCTGGGTCACACATTTTAAGTGTACATTGTTTCTTTGTTGTAACATCATCTACTGCACATTGAAAGAAGGTTTTTAATGCAAATTAAGTAGGTTTATGTGGGTGAGAGGATTATTACAGAAATGTAGACAATACCTGCTTAGGTTTCTTAACTTACATTAATTTTGCTATGTGTGTTCACAAAAATCTATTTATGAATACATACTAAAAGAAATAAAACAGTACACAGATTTACAGTACTAGCAAATGTTAAAGTAACACATTCACATCAGCTCTGTCAACACATTATGTATTTCACCCTTTCTCTATGGAGCAGTAGATGTAGTGATAAACATTTTTTACCAAATACTGTACTTAGTATATACTGTACTGTGTATATACTACACATTTGAAAATATTTAAACAGCTGTGCAATAATACACAAGCATAAAACAAACGTATGTACTAAAACCTATGGTAAAAATGTTGGTGTCTAAGTGAGTTTTGCAGATGTCTGCATGTGCAGTGTCTCTAATGGGTTTGCGTAATGAGTTCCACAGTCATGGAGCTCCACAATGGGCTCTATCTCCAATTATGTAGAGCCTGATCATAGTTTGGATATGAATAGCTGAATAAGCAGATCTATGATTAAATGCTGGACTATTAAATTCTAAATTCCATTTCACAGGTAACCAGTGCATCTTACGCAGGATAGAAGTATTATGTTGAGGCAGAGTAACATTAGTTTTATCATATGACCTGCAGAATGTTGGACATACAGTACTGAAGCTTATTTTGTAACTTAGTAGAAACTCCAGCATTACACTAGTCAAATCAAGATGAAATAAAAGAATGTATCCATTCTTCAGTAGTCAATAGGCAGAGCAAGGCCCTTAAACTGGCAGTAAGAAGTCTCATGGAGACCAGCTCGCACAGACAATACCCCTCTGTCTTGCATTGCTTCTTCTTTATTCTCCCAAATTGAATACATAATGCATGATGTATGTCTTTATACATTTTTTCCACCAGTATCTATGTTGAAGTTGGACTGAACAGTAGCTTACACAATATCACATACTGTAAACATGAGGACGCATTTTGTGTTGTAGAGAAATGGGATATACTGTACATGTACTGTATACCAGACAAACAAAAGAATCCTGCAAATCCTGATCAACTTTAGATCTAGATGTTTCAAGACAAACCATCTTTTTTTTAGATATTTTGAAATAGGTAGATCAAAAGCTAGCTTGAACTCCAGAGGAAAAAAGGATGTGGGTAACAACTTATTATGAAAAAATATTGAAGCTTATAATTGATTAAATATAGGATAAGATAAACTTTATCTTATATATGGGAAAACAATATGGATGTGAGTAGGAAAGGGAAAATACTAATGTACAATAGTATAATATAAATTAAGCAGGAAAAAAAAAGATAAATGCCTTTTATGATGAGCAGAAAGGTCTAATTCTTTCTGAAAAGCCAAGAGCTGTTTATGTTTTTCATGTCAGTGCATGAGGTTTGTGTTCTTGATTGTTCTCCAGTTCGATAAATATGAAAAAAATTTATTTAGCTAGATTTCATCTGTGAGCTACACAGGATATATAAAACTTCTGATAAAGCTTTGTAATTGAGCATAAATGTACAGTAGAGTTAACCTGAAAACTGAGAAATTGAAGTTGCAGGGCTTTTTTAAGCTATGCTTATGTGTGCTCTTTTTTTCTTTTCATGTGAACAAATCTTTTTTTTCTTCCTGTGGAGAAGACAGAATGCACTCATGCCTTGCACCATCAAGCCATCTGCTTGTTTTGACAACACAAGACTGGAATGTAAACAGCAGTGCTTTTAGTGTCAACAGGAAGAAGGTCAGAGCCTTCAATGAGAAGGAGAAATGGGCACGAACAGAGGCCATGAAATGTGATAGAATGAGCAGGGAGAATGACTTGCCCTTAATTGTAACCTTTCTTAAGTTCACATGTTGCGGCACGTACCAGCCTAAGCAATATTATACCAGTCCTGTGTCATCTTAAAGAGAATATAGCTTCATTTGGTACTTGGCAACCTGGGGACTGTTTCACAAAGCAAGATTACTCAGTCAGATGGAAGCTAGTTCAAATTTAGCCTGACTTTGCAGTTTAGAAATTGTCTAATGGAAGAAATCGGTCCCCTGCAAAAAATCATCTTTCTTTAGGGATCCGGGGAAATTAGAGATTTGCTGAGAGAAAGAAAGTTTAGAAATGATCAAATGCCTTTACACCTTTCTAATATTTTTTATTTGAAAAAATACAATTTCAGCAGACAGGGTATAATTTGCATTCACAATACATTGTTAAAATTGCTTATTGTAGATCAGTGTTAATAGAAGCTTAAACTCAGCTTTGCTGTAATTTCTCATGACTAGTGTTAGTGATTCGTAGCACTTCAGTAAAGCAACAATGTATCATGCAATAAGGAAAAGTGGTCTTTGCAATAAAACAGTTTTTGCATATATTCATAATGTTTCCTGGCCACACATTGGTGAGTAACATCAAAAAAGGATCTCATGAAATAGCAGGTAATATTCTCATGTATCTTTCTATTCACTGTGCATGTGGCTTCTGTTTACTGTATCTACGTACCGTGAATTACACATTTTCTTGCAGCATTTACTAATAAAACACTGTACAGTATGTGGTCTGTACAGCATACAGTGCCTTGCGAAAGTATTCGGCCCCCTTGAACTTTTCAACCTTTTGCCACATTTCAGGCTTCAAACATAAAGATATAATTTTTTTATTTTATGTGAAGAATCACCAACAAGTGGGACACAATTGTGAAGTGGAACGAACTCTATTGGATTTTTGAAACTTTTTTAACTAATAAAAAAATGAAAAGTGGGGCGTGCAAAATTATTCGGCCCCCTTGCGTTAATACTTTGTAGAGCCACCTTTTGCTGCGATTACAGCTGCAAGTCGCTTGGGGTATGTCTCTATCAGTTTTGCACATCGAGAGACTGAAATTCTTGCCCATTCTTCCTTGCAAAACAGCTCGAGCTCAGTGAGGTTGGATGGAGAGCGTTTGTGAACAGCAGTTTTCAGCTCTTTCCACAGATTCTCGATTGGATTCAGGTCTGGACTTTGACTTGGCCATTCAAACACCTGGATACTTTTATTTGTGAACCATTCCTTTGTAGATTTTGCTGTATGTTTGGGATCATTGTCTTGTTGGAAGATAAATCTCCGTCCCAGTTTCAGGTCTTTTGCAGACTCCAACAGGTTTTCATCCAGAATGGTCCTGTATTTGGCTGCATCCATCTTCCCCTCAATTTTAACCATCTTCCCTGTCCCTGCTGAAGAAAAGCAGGCCCAAACCATGATGCTGCCACCACCATGTTTGACAGTGGGGATGGTGTGTTGAGGGTGATGAGCTGTGTTGCTTTTACGCCAAACATATCGTTTTGCATTGTGGCCAAAAAGTTCGATTTTGGTTTCATCTGACCAGAGCACCTTCTTCCACATGTTTGGGGTGTCTCCCAGGTGGCTTGTGGCAAACTTTAGACGAGACTTTTTATGGATATCTTTGAGAAATGGCTTTCTTCTTGCCACTCTTCCATAAAGGCCAGATTTGTGCAGTGTAAGACTGATTGTTGTCCTATGGACAGACTCTCCCACCTCAGCTGTAGTTCTCTGCAGTTCATCCAGAGTGATCATGGGCCTCTTGGCTGCATCTCTGATCAGTCTTCTCCTTGTCTGAGCTGAAAGTTTAGAGGGACGGCCAGGTCTTGGTAGATTTGCAGTGGTCTGATACTCCTTCCATTTCAAGATGATCGCTTGCACAGTGCTCCTTGGGATGTTTGAAGCTTGGGAAATCTTTTTGTATCCAAATCCGGCTTTAAACTTCTCCACAACAGTATTACGGACCTGCCTGGTGTGTTCCTTGGTCTTCATGATGCTCTCTGCGCTTTCAACAGAACCTTGAGACTATCACAGAGCAGGTGCATTTATACAGAGACTTGATTACACACAGGTGGATTCTATTTATCACCATCAGTCATTTAGGACAACATTGGATCATTCAGAGATCCTCGCTGAACTTCTGGAGTGAGTTTGCTGCACTGAAAGTAAAGGGGCCGAATAATTTTGCACGCCCCACTTTTCATTTTTTTATTAGTTAAAAAAGTTTCAAAAATCCAATAGATTTCGTTCCACTTCACAATTGTGTCCCACTTGTTGGTGATTCTTCACATAAAATAAAAAATTTATATCTTTATGTTTGAAGCCTGAAATGTGGCAAAAGGTTGAAAAGTTCAAGGGGGCCGAATACTTTCGCAAGGCACTGTAGACATCCCCTTTAAAGCCCCCACATGGCCAAACGAGGCTGTGATTGTAAACAGAACATCAATCCACCACATCAACATAAAGGTAGAAAAAAATCTAACCTAAAAATTAAAAAACATTAAACACTGTTAAAAGATGTTTTTAATGTGTGTGCCCTCAATGTGTGTTACACATTCATAATGTACAGTTTCCATCATCACCATGTTTCTTTGTCAGATGATCTAAAATGCATGATGTCACATCAGCGACATTTACTGTACTGTATATGATATACTGTATAGCCAGCAGCTATATCACCCTGCAACTCACAACTGGCAACTCAATGAAGCTAAACAAGAGACAGGGACACTATACCGTAAAGGTGCACCATCTTTAGGATGGAAGATCCTGACTTTCTGTGGTCATTAAAAATCCCAAGGAGTTTCTTGAAAAGAGTAGGGGTGTTACACCGGTGTCCTGGCCAAATTTCCCCTTGGTCTTTACCAATAATGGCCTCCTGATAATCCCCATCTATGAATTGGTACCATCTCTCTGCTCTTCTCCCCACTGATATCTGATGCTGCCATCGCATCTTCCAGATAGGTGCTGCACATTGGTGGTGGCAGTGAAGTGGAGTCTCTATTACCTGTAAAGCACTTTGAGGGAGTGTCCAGAAAAGAGCTACAGTATATAGGTTTAAAGTTTTATTATTATTATTATGATATTTAGAGATTCCAGATTGAGATGACATTTGGGATATTGATTGAATTCAAGATTATTTCATTAATTTTATTAAGGTATCCCCATACAGGGCATGTGACATTATTGTTACATGTCCTTTGCTGCATAACATTGACACCGTAGGGAGGGAAAGAGTTCCTACCCTTCACCTGTACCCTGTGATGATCTTCATTCCATTCATCTGGATCAACAGGATGGCAGAGCTGTAACAGCTATACCTTTACCATTCTGGTAAAACCATGGTCAAATGTTTTCGCATATATTTTTTTAGTAAAAAAACATTTAGGTTAAATGTCCAGTTTTTTCCTTTGAATTATTTTTAGGTAACATGTTTACCTGCCTTGAGACTTTCTATAACATGGGGGAAAAGCCTCACCTACTATATACTAGTTAATAAACACTCAAAAATATTGGGGACAAAAGACAGTAACTAAATAAAGGAAGACCTTCTTTATTGTGTCAATGATGGTTCCTCCCCTTTCAGTTTTCTTCTGCTCACACTTCTTGTTGTTGGCTAAAATTAGGGTAAATTTTCATCCAGAAGATTGCACAATGCTGTGTATTGTACAGTAGTTCTAAAGGAGAACCACTTACCACTTGTATTTAGTAAAATCTTGTATTTTGTCTTGACCTGCTGCCAAGTCCTACCATTGTGGTACAACTACATGCCTACAGTACATTACTGCAATTGCTGTTGCATGAAAACTGTAAACACTACTGTATAATTACACAATGGCTTAAATAGAAGCTCAATTTGAATGGCATAATTAGGTAAGGTAAGCAGTGACAATACTGTACATGCAAGCTCATTCAATTTGATAGTTTTGTCATATAATAAGATATTTCATTGTATTACATGCTGTAATTGATTTCTCTATTCAAGTTTGATGATTTTTTGCCAGGCATTTTCTCTGGCTTTTGCAGTGGCTGTGGTATTATTCCTCACTTTAGAGATTTTTCCTCATAGTTTTCCATTAGGAGTCATAATGCATAGTCTCTGAAATAAAATGGATGTTTATTTGTGGTGGTTTTGCTCGCACTGATGAAGTACTTGCTATCTTCCTGCCTTCCTGCCTTCTGCAGTGTGGTGTGCACACACTGTTAGACAGATTTTTTTAACTTGACTTTCCTTAACCGGTCAACTGAAACTAGAGTTTGTCATTGTGAAACCTGAGCAAGCCTGAAGTTAGTTATAGGGTTAATTCAATCTTACAAACTTGAGAAAATCCTGAAGTAGTTTAAACCTGCTTTGTGAAATAGCCACACTATAGTTTAAATTCAAACCAACATTAACTTAATGTATGTTCCTGTGAGGTAAAGAGAACTGGTTTTAACAGAAATTGTCCAAAGTAAGAAGAAAGATAACTAAAATGAGACACATTTGGGCTGATTCTGAATTGACATCCAGAAGGAATGCATAGGGAGGGAAGGAACAGATAGGATAGGTTCTGAGTGTATTTGGTCACACTCTTGGGCTAATTGAGACTTATAGAAGAAGAGCCAGGAGGAAAAGGCTTCTAGTCTGCTGGAAGGTAAGAAGGGTGAGAACTCCAGCTGGAGGTTCATTTTCTTTAGCTTGAGCTGGTTTACAAGTTGTTGGGACTCAGTGAGTTAGAAGCTTGAGAAAATACAGCTCAAGCTATTCTGAGGATGACCTCAGCTGGTAAACCAGAGTTAACCCCCCCTCCCCCACATAGAAAGGGGAAATAAAATTGCTTTCCCACCTTATGGATGCGTGAAGTTTGGATGTATTTCTTCAAAGACTATAATAGTATTCTGAAGTAAGTTATACTACAGTATAATCAAAGAAGGCACATTCTTTCAATATTATTACATATTGACAGTAATCACACACCAGAAATTAAAGCAGGAGAGGCATTGGTTGACCTTTATCAGATTTTGTCATGAATCTATAATAACTGTTTTTCCTCTTTCCAAAAAGAGAGCTGAGAGGGCCTTGATATCTACTCTGAAAGACAGCCAGTCTTACAGTTTGGAGACCCCATCACAATGTGGGGACTCTGATAAGGAATTTTCCCAGTATTATGCTGGCCAGTCAAGACTGCATTGCTTGTGCACTGTGATAAGTCAGCTTGAATAGGTTTGACTATTTTGCAGTTGATGGGGTAAAATGAATAGGGTAAACTTAGTGCTTAGAAACTTAGAAAACTTTAAAACATGTTGGTGTTTCCACTATGCTTTTTTTAGGGAAGTGCTTATATAGTATATATTTCTACTGTATATACTGTATGTTTAGATGCACCTTAGAATAAAAATAGAAGTATTGACCTTTTACTATTTCTATTTTATAGCAATTGGTATCCAAGAGATAATACAGTAGATGCAACATGCCATTATTTTCAGTATCAGTCTGTTTTGACTACCCTTTGAAACATAAAATGATGGTATATCATAGCCTAGAGGGAGAGGACTGACAAATGCAGTCTTTCTTGGTTCCACACCCTCTACTTACAGTTTCATTCTTACAGTACTTTTCAACAGAGTGATAGAGCCTGTTCTTTCAATGAATCTCCATGTCTGACTGGAATGTGACTTCCATCCCTTCCCTGAATCAATATCAATAGCATCAATAGTTATTGATGAAAGTGTTCAGTTCCTACACACCCTTCAGCTTTATTTTAATTTATTTTTAAAGCTTTAATTTTGCATGAAAATTGTGTGATTGGTTTTGAACCTTCCCTTATTGTTAGCAGTTACAAGGTTTAGAAAGGGGGTACTTTCTCCTCGTTTCAGCTTTTTAAGACATTAATACAGCAGTTCTCATTTCTTCCATTTTTGGTTGTCTTCTTGTATTTGATTTCAAGTTGAGTACTTGCATGTTCCCTCTTTTAAATATATTTTGACATCGGATATGCCAACATACGTAGTGTCTGGGATATTTCACATTAGTAGGGCCTTAGTAGGGTCTTAGGAAAACAGAAACACAAAGGAAGTGATTCTGTGAATTCCCAATTCTTTCATCTCACTCAGACTTCTCTGTTTTGATTCAACTTCCATTTCTTATTTTCTAGGTGTTCCAAAAATCCATAGGAGGGGTTTGTTCTTGGCTTCATGTTATTTTTTCATAAAATGCTATCCCTCTTGGGCAATCATGATTGTCTCCATATGCACTGAGGTACAGTAGCTGATAAGGCATATGGGATAAGCACACTCTCTAGCAAAGTGGTTCTTGCAGCCCCTCCCTGGGGGTGGTGGTACTGTACTGATTGTTAGTTACTGTACTCTTTTATTTTAGGGAGCAAGGGTTACAGGAGTGACCTAATGTTTTTCATGCTGTTTGCTTCTCTATCTTATAATTTCGTCTCTTTTATTTTCTAGGATATTGAAACTAGTTCTGAATCACATACACAGCATTGTACATGTTCTTCTTCAGGCTATACTAAACGAAGATTACACATGTGATTCCAGAAGCTAGTTTGCAGTTCTTTTTAATTAATAATTAACTTCATGATCATTAAATGCTTGGTAAGACTTTTTTTTCATTCATATGTTGCTGTTTGCATTTGATATGCATTTACACACCCACATATGTTTATTATACTAGTCAAATAGGTCTTTGACTAGTGTAAAGTCTTTGACTTTGACTAGACAGGTCTTATAGTCTACAATGTGGAGGTGAAATAACTCCCTAGTACTCCTAAGAACTTCCACACTTAAGATGCCAGCCTTCTGAAGTAATTACTGTAGCTTGTCCACTGTGTCCGGGCTTTGTGTGCCAGACTTTTAGAGGTGCTTGAGAGATTGAATCTTGGCTCAATCCAGAAATGTTGCATAAAACATATAACACTACAGAGGCAATTATAATTATTTATACACTGACCATCAAAACAAAAGTGTTATTTATAATTGCTGCAAATTGACAAATATCATGAAAATGTCCTTGCTCTGCGCCAGTTTGCAGATGCTAATATTTTAACATTTGATTTACCATTTTTAGGAATTTTATAACATAGAGTGCTAAACAAAAACACTAAAACTAACCATTTTAGTTCTGGTTAAAGTATATGTGCAATATATTAAAAATGGGAATTCACTTTTGGATTTTTTTGTTAAAATTTTATTACACATGTGCAATCAGTTTGTTTCAGTTACATTGACAGTTGATTTAACATGTTTGTATAGAAATAATGTTATATGTGAAAGTTAAAATTCAAATAACTTTTAAAAATGATCATTTCCAATAGGCTATACATGGTACATTTAATTTCAAGGTAAATTTGTCATGTTTTAAATAGTCTTCACAGTTCAGGCACTGGTAACAGCTGGAACACTGCAGGGCAGAAGCAGTTGGTTGGTTGTTTGATTTAAGAGCAAGATGCAGAAAAAAAAACTGCAACTCATATTTTGACACAAAGCTAAAACAACAGCAACTAAACCTATGACCAGAATTTTCTGCAGTGTCCTCTCAAGGTTCTTAATTGCTTCTGTTTTCAAGATCCCTGGCCTCACCAGTTTTCTACCTCTAATGGATTCACAGATTCACAGAAAGTTCAAGTCTATTATTGATTTTTCTTTGACAAACACCTTATATGGAATTTCTTTGAAACAAATACACTTCACCAGATGTGAGACCTCGGTGCTCAGCAAGCATAAAGAATCTCTCTTGCCCTTTTTGGCTACTCAGATTCTGAGTCCAATGGCCTGATTCCAATACACCATCAGGGCTGAACACTTCTTCAGGCATACAGTAGCTTCGTTTAAAAAAAACAACAATCGTATTGCAGAGGCTAGCAGATGGCGCTGTAAAAGCTGCTAACATTTCTAGATCTCTAAATATCACTACATATAACATTTACCATATATCTAATGTGTCTTGGATAAGGGCAGCTGCTAAACAAATTAATAATTTAATTTGTCCATCCATCTATTTTCTAACCACTTCTTCCAATTCAGGGTTGTGGGGGAGCCAAAGCCTATCCCATCAAGCAATGGGCAACAGGCTGGGTATACCCTGGGAGGGACACCACCCAGACTTAACCACACACAAACTCGTATTCACACCAGTGTCAGGTTTCCCAGAATTAATTAACAATTAACCTACCAATATGCTTTTAACTGTGGGGGGAAACCCACACAAACATGGGGAGAACTTGGGTAGATAGGGTAGATCTAGAATTGAATCCAGAGCCCCAGTACTGTGAGGCAGTAATGCTAACCACTGTCACTGTGCAGCACCCAATATTTATTATCCTCAGTAAAGACTAAGGATTTAGAGTAGGATCTTTGGAGGAAGACACGGTGAAACACTTTTTGCAGAGTTCAAAATTCTTTGAAAGCAGTTATGTACATGTATGACAATAGTAGCAGTCTTAGAAAGTAAGCAAATTGTGGATTTTTTCATTAACTTTCCTTCTCAATGATTGGTTTAATTTGAAAACTTTGGCTGGATTTGAGTTCATAGCCTTAATGCTGGACTTTCTTTGTCGTGATTACAGGGTATTGTTAAAAATGGTATGATATGCTAACTTGCAATAATAGTCAATTTTGCTTATGGTCTGCAAAAACAGTTATCTATTCAAACACATCCTAAGACTAATATTTAATCCAGAAGGCTTTACAACAATTCAATTTTAATTTCTGAAGTGGGGAAAAAAGAATGAAAATGATAAAATACTGACAATGGGTATTGCCAGCTAAATATTCCCTAGGCTAAAAGAAATGTTAAAGCTTATCAGCATTTAAACACAATTTTTTAACGCATTTTAACAGTATGATTTATGTATTTACATTATAGCTTCCCTTCTGTGATACCATGAGAATCCATCCCTGCCATTTTCATTTTTAAAGCATTTGACAGGGCTTCTTTGAGATAGCTGTGAAATCAAGCAAAGATAGTGATAACAAATTTTCATAGTTATCCACACACTCTCTGACCAATGTGCGATAAAAATGACATCCTTACAGTACAACAGTTCTTGTAATTGGAATGTTATTTGGATGCCACTGTCAGTTCTCGTTACTCAATATTTGCAGATTAGATGACAATGATGGGCATGATAGCTCCTGTCATGCTTTTAAAATATGCTTTCCCAAGATACAAGAAGCAGATTCAAATACGAAAAATGAGCTTCCAATTGTACTATATGTCGCCTCTATTTCATATTGCCTTCATCCCCTGCATCCCTGAGTTTTGTCTTTCTCTCCACCATGTTTCTTTCCTCTATCTCCCTCTCCTGTTTGTGTCTTTCTCCCCACTTTCTCAAGAGCTCTGTGACCATAGTGTCACAGCCTCGCAAATACTATCCAATCAAACAACTGCTGCCCATCATTTGTTATGGACGCCCCTAAGTAGCCATAAATAACCATTGCCGAGGTAGTCATTTGTCATGTGATGCCCTGCCTGCCGTAAATCTCACCTTCTGGGCACCATAGCTCTTCTTTATGGTCTCTTTTCCAGGCACTTCGGAGTGTAGAATGATGGCAACAAATAACTCTGGGATAATAATGGCCTGCCGCATTGGAGTAATGCTGTAAGGGCTTGACTCATAAAATATCTTTCTTTCATTTTATTAAACAACAGTGGCTCAATCTTGCTATTTGTTGTGCAGAGTCCATTTTATCAGAGACCCCTAAAGGCACACAAGGAAAGAGAAGTAATTAGTTTTTAACTATCACTTAGTATCTGCATTGCAAAAGTGAGGGGCTGGTGTGACAGTTTAGTACCTTCATTCACATTAATTAATGAGTTGCTGGGCACTCACCACTTTGCATCTGGAGTGAGTGCATGCAGTACCATCTGCAGACTGCTTAACTCCTACCCTGCCAAATTGTTTTCTCACCAGAACCTGTAAAACGTCAGGATTTGCCATGACTGACAAGTTGTGTTCAAGGCATTACTGTACATTCAACAAATATTGTAGACAGCAAATACTTTGAAGAGACAAGCCTTGCTCTTACAGTATATACAAGAACACCGCTGCTGTTCAGTTCTATGAATGCAGGCGCTGTACCACATAACTGACTTTTTTAGTACTCATATGTGATATTTCATACGGTATACTTCATATTGTATCATAAACCAAAACAAGCATGAAAAAATTGTAGATGGTGGCTTTCATTTACTTTTCAATGTTAGTTTTTTTGTTCAACAATATATCACATATCACCGGTTTAATATTTTGGTTGCATGCAAACAACTTTACTGTATTTTCTGAAACTCATTCAGCTAACCAGCTAACCAGCTAACCTAGTTACAAGTATCCATGTCTAATAAACATTGGTGAACGTTTTCTTTAGACAATCTCTAAATAAAAAACTACTTCCCACACATCAGTAAATTACTGATTTTTTTTATAACTCCCCATACTGAAACATTAGCTTCCATGCTACCAGTTAAACAATGCATCTTTAGGCCTGCTGAGGCATCAATGCAGGTCGTAAATCTCCTACAATCTGATGAACAATTTTACAGATGTAAATAGGCTGTTAGCCTCCTCTTTTTTTTACTTACAGCAGACAGAAAGGAGAAAAGATACAATTAGAATGTATATACTGTAAACGCAGGGAGGAGGATTAGATAAATATGTCATGGCTGAACTGTCTACCTGATGAGACTACATATGTGGACAATGAAATTATGAACAAGTAATAGGTTTATTCCATGCTTAAAAGAGAAGAAAGAAAACACGGAGAAGGCTCCATGGCCGAAACGTTGGATTTTCTTTCTTCTCTTTTCAGCATGGAATAAACCTATTATTTGTTTCTTTGCAGCCTTCGCATGCTGACGTAGCTACCCACCTGAACTAATGAAATTATGAGTTGGACTACTGTAGTGATGTAGACAGGACTCTTCAACCTACTACTCTACAGCAGAGTGTCCTGAGAGCTGCCTGATTATCTGTCCTGGAATGATACATGGGTTTAGATAAGAGACTTGGAGGTATAGTACTGTAGTGTTTTCTGTTCCCCGAGATCTATCCATGGGATTCCTAGCTATTGATTTTTTTCTTATAAAAGTGATATTTTGGTTCATTTTCACAGCTTGTGAAAGCTGATTGTCAGATTGCAGAAAATGAACCATTCCACTGCAAGCCACAGTGTAAGTAAGAAGGCAGTCAGTCAAATGTGCATACTGTACTGCGTTTCGGTGACACTAGCCAATTTGGTGACATGTAGCTCAGATTTTTCTTCCTATTAGTTCCTGTCACATACTCTACAAACTATACAAAGGGATTTTAAAGGTTGTCAGATTATGTTGTACATTTGCAATATGGATAAATAACCACTGGGACCAAAACAGGTTTATCGGGAAATTTTGAGGACTGATTGCATTGCGTATGTGCCTCTGGATATGGAAGATTTGTTTCTAATTCAGCTTCTAAATGTAGAATAAACTTTCCTCTTAACTTTATTTGAATAATAGTCATTTCAGAATTCTAATTAAAACAAAACTAAGTATAAAATAAAGCTCTACTGATTTAAGTAATTAGGTGAGTTATTGTCCCTTTTTCTATGAGTTCTGATTGTAAAACTGTGAAATTCAAGCATACTGTATGCCCTATCATTTGATCTCATCTTGTGAAAATCTGATATCTTTTAAACAGTCTTCATGCTGATTTTTGCGTCATTGGTTGAAAAATACCTTCAGTGACTAAACATATTCTCATTAGTAAAAGATCTTTTCATTAGGTTTATATTGTTGTGTAAAAGTAGTCATTTACAGATAGTGCACATAGAAATATTAATTTTTATATTTATCACAGCTTCTATAAAAATGAATGTGTTTGACAGTCATTATTTAAGAGTACTAATTTCAAAGAAAGTTAGTCTGTTTTGTTACTGAGGCATCATAAGCTTGTCTACACAAATGAATTTAACAAAAAGCACTGTTTTTTTTTTCCTCAGGCCCTTGTGAATCTCTTAAATTAAAGATATGTGTCAGCTAGTTTCAAACTTCAATTATAAAAAAGACCTGCCAACTTCATTTTAAAAGAGAAATACTGGTAAATATATTCTTTGGTGTAGGTTTATCAAGTACTGAATGGTGTGGTTCCCTACTGTGCTTCATGAACAGTTGGAAGGTAAAGTATACCAGTTAATGTTAGAAAAGAGCTTTTTCTACTGCATGGCTTTTTGATACTGTATATGTGTGCATTTCAAACATATACTGTAGAAGCTTTGAATGGTGTATGCAAGTACTGTATAAACTGTCAATTACTGAGTTAAGAGACTTACTGTACAGCTCTCTTTAAAAGAGACTAGTAATGTATTCCTTATATAGTAATGTACATGTGAAAGCAAGAAGATGAGCATTTTGTTCATATTAACAGGCAGACAAACAGTGGGGTTATATACAGTGCAGTATATTTGCTGTTTCTCAATAAAAAAATTAAGAAGTTTATTGTCTGAAATGTTCTGTCAAAAATGTTGTCATAGTCTTGTGTAATAATAAATAAAGACAATAATGTTGTCTTTTTCTTTTGAAATATTTTATTTTGTAGAGTGAAATTCATCGTTCCCTGAACACCTGAAATCAGGGATGACCAAACATGGCCATGTGTTTGTACAGTACAGTATGTTCCAATTAAGCTGTTTATTAGATCAATTTAAAAACTTCTCCCAGCGCCTCAAGTGATAATGCTGATGGCGAGATCTCAAAAACCTTCAGACACACAAACTTTGCCCATGCCTGCCTTAAATGATAAGTGGAGTGGGTGTCATAGTGTTTTATCATACTGTACATGCCTACACAAATATAGGGTGCTTAAAAGGTTAGCTAGCCTGTTCAAAAAATTCTGTGCCCTGAGACCTTGGCATCACACACTGCTGCTTTAATACTGGCAGGCTTGCTGGGTATTTAATAGTCCAACTACTGCATGTCATTTGATGGATTCCAAATGAAGTTAGTATTTGTGTTGCTATATGTGAGAACATCTTCCTTATGGTTTCATTGTGGTCATGATCTGCAACTTACCATTACTTATATCAGTTTGTTAAAAGTGTCTTTTTGCCATTTCTTTTGACATGGAGAGGTTTGATTTCAAATCAACAGTAGGCTGAATGCTGTCAAGGGTCAAAATTGTGCTAATAAACTAAGAAATTTCTTCTCTCAGTTGCTTTCAACAATATTTATTTGGTTAACTAGCAGTTTGGTTACAATGACTGGAGTGCAAACAATGATGTACAGTAGTTTGTAATTTATCTTAGTTTAATCTTTCCTGTGAAAATTCAGAAACCTCTTTTCGAATCATAATAAGTTATTTACTATTTACTCTTTTTCAGGGTTCCTTACAGAAATGATCAAATGGTTTGTCTGGGATTTTAAGTTTTTGCTATTGTCCCACTTAGTTCTTGAATCAGCCTTATGACTGTAACAAAATGTTCACTGCATTACAAAATGCAGTAGTGACAGTACTCCGTGGCAGTAGTCACACAGGAGCTGTAGCTAAGAACTGAAATACACTGTTCTAGGATGAAATGTTTAAATCCAGCCCAAGTAATTTATGTTGTCTTAACTATACTTTTGTCATAAATTTATTTTATTTAGACATTTTTTCATGTCACTTCAGTTTTAGGGCATATTCAACTGGTGAGAAGGCCTAAACCAGCTAATTCAGTCAGAATTACTACATTTTCAATGTTGGCTTTTGGCTGTCTTTCATCATAATACTGTACATACAAAACTGTCAAAATCAGCATTGGGCAAAATCAAGAGGGTATTCTTCCTTTAGCCCACCATCTGTATTTAAAACTCTAGTTATAATTTTGCTTATAGACCAATGTCCTGTGATTTGGGTTTGTTGTCCAGTTGAACATTTTTTTGATACCTTTATTATCGGTCATTCTTCTTCATTCATACATTTCTATGAACTTGCACACTGCTCTTTTAAATGGACTCTTGAGAATTCTGTAAGTTTGTTATCAATTCCTTCTCTGGGTCAGTTCTTTGAAACCTAGGAACTAGTGTTGATTCTTATTATTTTGGACTTAACAATTTTTCTTCATTGGAAGTGACAGTAATTGTATCTGCTAAAATTACAGAACATTGTTTTCATTGTTTAGGCTTCACTCTTTACAAGTTTTTGTTGCATGAATTGTTTGGTTATTGCACCTTTGCTGCTGCTGTTCATTTTCCAGATTACTGAACATAAGTTTCATGGCTAGGACACATTTGTAAATATTGTCTCAAAACTTCATTGCCTGCTTGCAAATGTAATTTCAGAGTTTAACTATACAAAAGCTTCCATCATTATCAATTGGGTCCTAAAGAGATACTTTATCACTGTTGTGGTATCCCTGTAGTGCAAATCCCTGATTTATAAAGAAACTAGCACCCTTTCAACCTTAGTCATAATTTTTTGTTTGTTTATGCACCAGTATCCATCAAAGCGCAGCATCTATTTGTTTCTTCTCATAATGTGAAAAATCAGCAGTGGCACTGGCACCATATTGGTGATAAATGTACCTGAGGAGGAGTTTGATGATAATGCACTCTACACTCCCTCCAATGCACACATCACTCGATGGGTTTCAGTAAGAGCAGCTTAATAGGTTGTAACTGCATTGGTGACCTGCAGTACCTGCTAAAAGCCCGGTTGAACTGTATCACTGTAGTGAAAGATTTGAGTTTTTTGTTTCTGATGCATATCATCAGGACTTGGCTGTAGGATCTGTTACCTCATCCAAGTCCCTTAATCCCAACCGTTATAATCCATGACAAAGGTAAACAGTCCTAACAGGAAAAAGATAATTGTTCAATAACTAATCTGAATCCCCATATCTTATTTCTGACACATGAAATACTAGTCTAATGTCCTTCTATTCACAGCATTTGCTTTCTCAGTCATTCTGCAACCAGACTGGGTTCAATATAAACCTTCAACTAAAGCCCATAAATGAAATCAGCATGATCCAGAAGCAAAAACTATTTTCCTTCTGTAGAATGTCCGGCATGGAGATAGTTCTCCCAGTTCCCTTTCCTCATGCAGATGCTAAAACGAAAATGTTTCTGAGAAATGCATTCCTCCAGGTTGTTCCACTCCCAAGGATCTACCCCAAAGGTTCTTATTCCATACAGAGAAACATGAAGTACAATAAAGACAAAGACATGCAAATGTTCCACTTCAAGATGGATTTTCTGTACCAGGCATATTATATTTAAAATATTCATCAGATCACCCTGTTTTACAGGATTAGATTGCGGAAACACAATACAACGTTTCTACAGTTGCCAACTTGGCAGATAAGAGCAAGAGTCCATCCTCAAGCAAAATATCATTTGCTTTCTTATAGAGAGAGGCTTGGTGGTGCCTTCTCAATTGAGATCAGCCTTCCTGAAATATCACCATGACAGCACACTGTATTTTCTTGTCAGATTGATCTTTCCAGTCAAGTTCTGTAGGATGTATGCATGATGTTTATACAGTAGCTACTGTATACAAAACCTGGCATCAGACTATTACTCACTGATAAGTCTTGTTGAGCTACAGCACCATCGAGATGGATTACTTCACTTGTAGGTGAAGACCTTAAGCACTAAGAAGGAGTGAAGCCTTCAAAGTTATATCTCTCACTGTCTGTAACCAACAAGATAGCAATCTTTATGTTGGAGTTCATGCACTGCACATAATACAAGTATAGTATAAAGGTTCACTGAACTGGAAAGGACCACCTTGGTGCAGGATCACCACAGTTGCAACACTGGCTTTGAGCTGTGATTCATCCTCAAAACCATTACCCATTTTTGACCAGTGTGGAACTGGATTTTCTTTAATTTGCTCAATACGATCATTTTCTGTATTTAAAGTTCTTTGGATTATTTTGATTATAAACCAGTGCCCTGGGATGTGAGTTTACAGTCAACTAAAAAGTCTTTGTCTATTTTGCGGATCATTCTTCTGAATTACTCATTTTTTATTAATTTGAGGATTATTTTAATTGATTTTGGATTACTTCTTCAATAGACTTTGATGTTTATCAAATAATTGTGTATTATCCTGTTTTTCTCTCTCTGTTTGTACAGTAATGTTTTCTTTGGGGACAGTATGTTTATTCCTAAAACCAGCCTTGTGATTTTCATTATTTTCTCTTATCTGTCTTTTATTATTTTCTACCTTACCTGTGCACCTGCAGTGTGATTGTATACCATATAAATATAGTGTATATACAGTTAGATACCATAAGGTTTTAAAGCCACTACAGTACAATATGTGTGAAATATTTTTCATAATCAAAATTTAAGTTAAATTGTTTCCTGATTACTTGTTGCTAAAATTTGAATTACATTAGACACTTTATATATTTTGTTTCACTTTTGTTTTTGCTTTCTACACACTGGTTGATCAGATTTAGGAACCTAGTGGGGCTTCACCATTATGTTTATATAGATGTATCAGTTACCTGAATTTACAATCTTACTTTCTTAAATCAAACACATTCCATGGCACATACAATTGAACAGCTACCCCTCTTTAAAGTTATTTAACATTCCATCCTTTTGCCTTTTTTTCTTCTACTAAAAGTTAGACAATTAACTGTTTTGCATGGTATTCCACCATACTAAAGGCAGAACCTTATGAGAGTATGGCAGAAGGTTTTACAATGATTATAGTCTGGATAAAGATATGCATCACATTCTTCTCAGAGAAAGAACAATAAAGCTGCCTGATTAAAAACGGATTCACACCAGGGTGGGATTTCCATGTTCAAGTACTGTACATTGACTTAAAGATAGGCTGATGTTTTCTTACTTGCCACTATGAACCCAGGTTGCAATTTTTGGTCAATCTCAAAAGAAGGGAGAACTAGAGTTCTCAGAGTGTTTGCTAACAGAATAAGCAAAAGCCCAAATGAAAACAGAAGGTCTGCAGCAGAGAGAGAAAAGTCAAGTTTTCCAAAAAAAGGAATTAAGCATTAAGCAGGATCACAGACTTTGACTTAAGTGACCTTTTAAGAAGAAAGTGCTGTGAGGTGCTTCGAGCAGCTTAACCAAAACATTACCCACTACAGAGTTATTTTAAAAAACTCACACCAGTAACATACTACCACAGTCAAAGTACAGGTATACGTGTCAGTGGAAGTCACTAGCAAGATCCAAGTCACTTTTTGACCTCTGATGAATGTGATGAGAATAAAAAATGTCTTCACTGTCAAATCTGTGTGAATTTTTTTAATCAGTCTCTATTCTAAAATGTACAGTTTACAGTACTCCAAATTACTAAGGATTTTTTAAAATAAATTATTTGTACGGTAGGAATTACAGTATGTCAAAAACATAAATATGGCGAGATCCATAACAGATTTGGAGATGCTGACTTTCTACTCGACTGTGTCATTGCACACCAGAGGTCACAGTCAGGTGACGCAAAGATGACAGCATCATCCACTAACAACAGAGATTCAGCTCTTTTGAGCTCAAACTAGATACACTCCAAACATTGACCACACAGTTACGAGCGCAGCTGGCCATAATTAACTCCCATGACCCAATTACCACACCACACCCCTTCCCTCGCTACTTAAACTACTTAAACTCGGTATTAGGAATCTTTCCGCCTCCTGAGCTCTCGTAACTGACAACCTTCGACATCTTGCGCTCTTGGACCTCACCTATTGGACCCCTTTCCAGCTTCCGACCATTCTTTCGTCTCGCCCTACTCGGATTCGTTTGTCAAGCTCTCCTCTCTGGACTCGACTACACCTGGACCTATCGACTACTTTTGTGCCTCACCGTTCTTGGACTCGCTCACCTCGGACTCCATCAGAGACCTGCACAGGGTTCGTTATACTCGTTGCAACATACACTCTGATATCCTGTCCTTGAAGATCACAAACAGGAGAGCAAACAACACTCACCCTTGGCCTACGCCCACCTTGTTATTAAATTTATGTTCCAGATTTAGGTCTTGATTAGCTTTCAAGTGCCTACTGATGAGATGTAGCCCCAGTCACCATCATGCTTGACAGCAAGGATATTGTTGACTGGGTGATCTACTGTGTTGGGGTTGTGCCAGAAGTAATGCTTTGCATTTAGAACAGAAAGTTCACATTTTGTCACTTCTGACCACAAAATAATGTTACAGCTTTAGGTGACTGAGAAGTGTCTCTTAGGTTAGTTTATTAGTTTATGACACTTCTAGCAGAGTAAACACTTCTAGCTTCAAAGCAGAGAGGATGTGTGTTGAGATGTGGGGGTCCCTTGATCAAAAACCATTGTGAAGTTTACTTTGGTATACCTAGGTACAGTACAGTAGAGGTTAATGATTGTCAATGAGCCATACAGAAACACAAAATATAAGATCACATTGAGAGCACAGGAGGATAAACAAGGAGAGGAAAAATAAACAAGGAAGGAGTATACCAAGAAAGAAGAAGAGGAGAACAGAGAGAAGAAAGGAGCTTGAAGCTTGCACCAGGCAAGAGCCCCTACTACATGATCCTCTAAACAACACCTGACTGGAGCTAAGTATTTGAACCTTGCTAGAGGTAGCTTGCTATTCTGTGTTTTTAGGGAACTTTGCTTTCCTGTGTAAAAGATACTGTACCTTGGTTAGAAATATCTTTCCCGCTTGTGGGTACATTTCTACAATAGGGAGATACTGTGTGCTCCCATTTATTTTGTGGCATCCAGGGTGTAGAGAGAGAGATTTAACTGCAGGTTGTATTGCATTTAGTAAGAAGGCAGTTTATCTCTTATGTGGCCTTTGAAAGCATTATTTAAGAGTTTAATGCTTAGTTGCAGACTGGGGTTTTCTGATTAGAATGTTAGGCCTCTGAAATGCTGTGTTTGTACATAGTGTAGACATAGTAACTTGTGTGTTGTATGTTTTGTTGTGTGTATTGTAGTTTGTTGTTTATAAACATTTGTATAACCAAGTGTGCCTGGATTATTACTCTTTTTCACCAAAACTGTGCCAGAAAACAAAGAATTAATTATACCAACCTCTCAGGTATATTCTGGTGAAATTACAGTACTTACAGTACAAGTTGAGGTTATGAATAATTGTTTTACATATTGACAACACTGCTCCCTCAAATTCCTGAAATTCACCATTTTCGTAACCCCCCATTTGTAACAATATACTGTATTGTCACATGTTTACAGTATCACTTAAATGTTTTGTTGTAAATTCCATGAGGAAATTGCTAATTTGCCATGTAGACCATCTTTGTGGTGTAGCAGCAATGCTTATTAATAAGACCAAATTTAAGTGTTGCTGTGCTTTTCCCAGTGAGGCCCATCTCTCTCATCTCTATGGTCCAAGCCACATAGGAGCTATTCATGTTTGTGCACTGATTTAGGGATGTTTGTCTTCCTGATAAGGAACAGTTCCCAGTATTGGGATGCAACCAGCTATCTTGATAGATGCCCACTCTTGGTGCCTGGTTGTCTAGTGAACCCCTAAGAACATCTTGATTGTGGTCCTAGAGTCAGAGGTCATGGTCAATCATTCCTAAAGTTGACCAACCAATCAGGAACCTGCAGGGTATGGGGACCCCAACTGTCCGGCAAACTCTTGACCGGTCACCAACCATATGTCCTCCACTTAAAAGGCATTGCACAGAGCTCCGAGATTGCTCCTCCGTTCACTCTCGCGTGCCTCCAGACTTGCTTGAGCAACTTGGCTGTCTGACAATCACTTGACTACCAGTGCTGTTGTCTGAGTGTTGGAACTTGTAACGTTTTCCCTAGTGCCGAATCAGAGAGAGCCCATACATAAAGACAGAATTCTGCCTGAGGTCAAGCCTGCAGCAAGACTTGCTAGCAACCATCCGTCTGATCACCGGAGCAATATGGTTGAATTTCTGTCGACATCTGAAAACTTTTCAGAGGTTCAGAGGTAGCCACTATGCTGGGAGCAAACCAAGTTTCTCCCCCAAAAGAGTGACTTACTCTGAGCACACCACGACGCTGACAGAAGAACACTCTCTCTCCTTCTACCCACGACTCCGAGCCACACCAGGACTGGTGGGCATCGAGCCAGAAGACCACGGATTGGATACTGCTTCGACAGACCTTTCAGGTGTTCCTTCGCTGTCCATGCCGGGAGATATGAATCCATATCCATAATGAGATAGTGTAGCTGAATGTTACACTAAATGCATATCTCTTGTCTTGTACAGTATCTCTTCGTGATTGTGATATATTCTGTATCTTGGTAACCCTCACAATAAGATCTGCCATCTGTATTCATCAATAAATGTATTTCATGTATTTGAAATCCTAATAGCCAAAGAAGCACCATGTGAATTACTGTTACAATTAGTAAATTTGTCTCAGTAAACTCACAAAACTCCTACAGTGGAGTGACCATGATATTGTTGACTCATGAACAGCATTTTCTCACATCCAAGTCATTGTATTCTTTTGTACTTTCAAAGTTGCTGTTGGCCTTATGTTGACATCTGTCACTAGTTTCCTCCCTGTGTATGAGTTCTGGAGGGTCAGCCTGATCTAGGCAGTGATTGGGTAGAATGATACACATTATATTTCTTAATGATCACCTTCACCATGCTATATGGTGTATTTAGTGTCTTTGACATTTCTTAGATGCTTCTCCTTGTCTGGGCCTTTCTACAGCTATCTCTGAGTTGTCTTTGAAAACTCCTATTGTACATGTTTGTACATGTCTTAGAGACATGGGTATTTATTCTGATTTTTTTTTAATTACTTGTTGACAGATGCCATTCAACCTATTTTGGGACAAATAATTGCCAAAGTACTTTTTGCACCTTCACTTAATTAGATTTGCAATAACAAGGTGGTGTATACTTATACAATCAAAATATTTAAGTTTTTATATTTTCTATGGTATTTTTATCACATTCAACTTCATAAAAGTGTTCAGCTGGGACATTCCAATTATGATTGAAATATTCACTTTAAAAAATGTGTATACATTATATGTTATTCAACAAAATAGCACACCATTGGATGGAGGCAAATACTTTTGCAAAGCATTATGGCTATGGAAGGAATGTGCTGCAGCAAACAGAACAAATCAAATTAATTTAAGAGTATCTTTGTCTATATGAACAAAAGAAATCTTCATAACCATTTTTTCGGTTTCCAAGGGTTAAATGTATTTACAGTAAATCTTGTGAATAGACTTGGAAATAGATGGAGACATGAAGAAAGGACAGAAGCAGACTGTTATGCCACGCCCCCAAAGGGCTCGTCATTCCACCTCACATTCCAGCACAGTTCTCAATTAGCCCTTTGCCCCAGCCTATTTAATGCTGCCTCACACTCTCCCCTGTGCTCAGTATTAGGGTTTTCCTGGCTTGAGCTACTCCTATTCTCGTTGATACTTACTACTTGGTTTTTGGTTTCCTGACCCTGGTTTGTTCTCTGTTTACATCTCCTGGTTTTGGTATGTTTGCTCTCGTTCTGGTTTTGACTCTTGGCTTCCTCACGGCTTTCGGCTGCGCTTCTGGTTATTTGTACTTTTGCACCGGCTAGTTTATCTTCGGCTTTCGGACCTCGGATTGTTCTTTCAACTACGCCTTTGGAGATTGCCGTGGTTTTCTGCATAGGGTCCTCACTACTTTTTTCTAACACAGACAGTATATGAAATAGCTGTCTTGTGCTGGTTTAATAATCAAAATTTCCTGACAGGACTTTCACTTTTCAGTTTAAGATGAATGCGTTACTTAATCCAGGAACTATGGATTGTTGTTAAGCACCAAAAATGTTTAGGTGCTTAAATTGATGAAAAGAACACCTTACCAACGTAAGTATTGCAGTTACTTGACAGAAGCAATTTTCAGTATCATTATTATAAGTATTTATAATACAATTTATCTTCCCATCAATCACTACAAGAACCACACTTGTTTTATTCAGTGTGCAGGAATGCGCAATGACTTTATAATGTTTATTCTGAAGTCAGTGAGCATCAGTAGACTACAAATGGGATTTCTGATATAAAGTGATTTAAACATTTTTCCACTGTATAAAATCTAAAGCATTAGCTCTTTTGATGGTTTCAGGTTGCATCTATTCCTGGATATAACATTTTGTCTATTAAAGGGATTTAAAAACATCAATCAAGAACAGCTCTCTCCTTGGATACATGAAATGCAAAATATATCAGTAACGAAAGAAAAGGAATTATGCGTAATGTATCTACACTGTAGAGATCTGTATTAAGACCAAGGATCTCAATTCTGCTAAAGCTAATGAAGTAATGAAGTTTGTAGATGACGCTAAAATGGGAAGGTTAATAAGGACTTCTGAAATTCAAAAAACATTGTGGGCAACCACAAGGCAGATGATGTGTTATTTAATATTCTGCGCTTGTCTACATGGACGAAGTAAAACCATTAACTACAAAACCTATAGATGGAAAATGAGAAGCACTGAGCTTGAAGAAAATCTGAAAAAGACATAGATGTTTATGTTGACACATCCTTTACAATGTGGGAAGCAGTAAAAATGTAAGGACACTTTTACATTCTCTGAATAGGCCCTAGACAGAATTTAGGTCTAGGGATTTTATGCTAAAATTGTACAATGCACTAGCAAGACTTCATTTAGAACTGTGTATAATTTTCTTCTTACATTACATAAAAGAACAACCAGATACACATCTAAACTTAAAGTAATGTTGACACTGAAAGGCTAAAAAACAAACCTTTTCAATCTTGAATACTGAAAACTATGTAGGGACCCAATTCAATTCAAAACATCTTAGAACATTAACAAAGGTAACTAGTTAGTTACCAGCAAACAAATGGGTTAGACTAGGCAAATAGCCTCCTCTTGTTCTTAACCATTCACATATTTTTTTACAGTATCTGTACAGTGGTTAGTGCTGACACCTTGCAGTACTGGGGCCCTGTGTTCGATTCCTGGTTTCTGAGGAGTTTGTATGTTAACAATAATATATTTTATTTCTAAAATACCTTTCCAAACCCACTGTATGTACTGTACATAGTGATGAAAAAAGAAAAAGATAAATAAATTATAATAAAGAACATATAGGAAAGACTGAAAAACAGACAAAGATAGGCCTAGTAAAAAGATTTTTACGATTTTTACGTTTTACGTTTAGATTTGAAAAGGATCAAAGACTTTGTTTATTGAAAAATTGGAGGAAGGGCGTTCCATAACAATAGAGCAGCCAGAAACAGCACAGAAGTCCGAGATTTAGGTACAGTGAGCAAAAGACCAGCATCAGCTGAACGTAGCCTACAGGAGTGAGTGTAAACATGAAGGGGTTTACAGATGTACAGTATGATGGAGCCAAATTATTTAGAGCCTTATAGGCAACCAATGTAGAAATTTAAGTGTAGGAGTGACATGCTGCCAGGGTCTGGTCTGAGTTAGAAGTCTAGCTGCAGAGATTTGGACATATAGTGATGTGAATAAGAATACGTTTCAATGGTTTTACATATTAAGACAAAACTAACCCTGTATGACAAATAACACCCATAAATTTTACTTTATCATTATTTATTTTAAAAAAGCCAACATTTAGAAGCCTCATGTGAAAATGTAAGTGTACAGTACCTCCCATATTAATTAAGAAGGTAATTAGAATCAGGGTGCTGCTAAAAAGGATACGTGATTAGTTTACCATCAGGAAGTGCTGGAGTATTTAAGTGTGTGGTAACACATCATGTCTAAGATATCTGTGACAGTCTCAGAAAATCATTGCTGCTCATCAGTCGGGAAAGGGTCATAAAGCCATTTCCAAACAATATGATCTCCATAATTCCACAGTGAGAAAGATAATTTACAAATGGAGAAAGTTCAAAACGGTTGCCAATCTACTCAGGTGTGGTCATCCCGGGAAATTTACCCCAAGATCAGACTGTATGATACTCCTAGAGATCACAAAGAACCTTGAAGCTACAGTACATCCAGGGATCTACAGGCCTACAGGTTTACAATATGATAAACATTTGAGTTCATGAGTTCATGAAAGACTGAAATGAAAAAAGAATGTCTTTTGTGGAAGGGTAGGCAGGAGAGCAACCCCTTCTCTATAGAGAGACCATTGCTGCTTGGCTCAATTTTGCAAAACAAGAACCTGGATGAACCACATGACTTCTGAAAAGTCTTACACAATGCAAAATGACATGTTTGGCAAAACCAAACACTGCATATCACCACAAGAATCTCATACCAACCATCAAGCATGGTGGTGGAGGGGTGATTATTTGGTCCTGCTTTGCAACCGCAGGACCAGGATGCTTCACAATCATTGAGTCCACCATGAATTTCTCTCTATACCAGCACACAACAGCTGAGACCATCTAACCAACAGCTAAAGCTTAGCCGAAAGCAGATCATGCAATAGGACAATAATCCAAAACAAAAGTAAATCTGTACCTGAATGGCTGAAAAGCCCAGGCCTCAACCTCTTTGAGATGCTGTGGTGGGACACAAAGAGAAATGTTTATAACCGAATGCCCTCAAATATCACTGAATTGAAACATTTTTGTAAGGAGTACTGGGCCAGAGTTCCTCCAAGGCAATGTGAGAGACTGTATGGCAACGTATTGAGGTTATGAAGCCATAGTGATCATGAGAAAAAAAATAACTTCAAGAAATTTGTCAACCAGAGCTGGATGTCAGATAAGAAATACAGCAAGTGATGGAGGCGACAGATCAGAGGGGGAAATGGTTTTAATGTAAATCTAAATATCATCTGCATAACAGTGGAACTGAAGACATCATGTTTGCATATATTCTGACAGAGAAGAAACATATAAATGATAAAAGCAATGGGCCTAAAACTGAACCCTGCAGCACTGATTGACTATGGCCATGGGATATTTATGAGGACCAAGAGAAATAAAATGTTGCCTACAACCTTCCCTGTGTTCACATGGGTTTTCTTAAGGAGCTCCGGTTCCCCCCCCCCCCAGTCAAAAGACATAGTTGTCGGTTAATTTGTTTCTGGGAAAACTGGCCCTGGTGTGAGTTTGTGCATGTTTGTATCTGTGCATGCCCTGCGGTAGGCTTGCATCCCATCCAGAGTGTATCGTGTTTTGCATGTGTTGCTCTGACTCGCCCATGACCCTGTACCAGATAAAGCAATTAAAAAATAAAGAGATGGACCTTAACTACAGAATAACTCATGATAACAGCATGCGGAAAAATAATTCAAGATGGCAGCACTCAAGATGGTTATGTTTTCATGTATTTCACCTGACAGCTGTGTAATGTTATGTTTATATTGTGAAATTGGTTATGTTAAACTTTTAAAGATTAATAAACATTAGTCTGTTTTGGCTACTCAATTAATTCATTCAAAATGTTGTTCTGGACCATTCAGCTTCATTGGTTCCTTATCATTTTGTGCTGGATGGAAGGTAATTGTGGTCTTGGCTTTAATATTTTATTGACCTGGAGCCCTTTTCTCAATAGGGAACTGCCTTTACATGGTGGGACTGCAGATTTTGTAGTACTATTGTGATTCCCATTTGATTCTATGTTTATGTTCTAACTTTACATTGGGTTGCTTTGCATTAAAGAATGGGATTTAAATATGTTTTCAATCTTATTGATCTGTTTTGTTACATTGCAAACTGTCTTTTTTAAATAATGCTAATTGTGCTGTGTGCATTGGACTATGAAGAAGCATAAGGTTTGAATTAAGGTTTAATTAGAGCTGTGAATATGACTACTGTTATTTCTTCTTCAACAATTTATTTAATAGTCACATTCATTTTGCCACTAACAATTGTTTATGATTGCTAATTGGAGATCGTACAATCTGTATTTGCTTTCAATGCTTTGAATTGCTGCAGAGGTTCATTGCTATTGCACTGCTTATGGCGGGACATTTAGAAAATAATAATTCCTTACATTTCTATAATGTTTCTATAGTGATTTTCATCCCAAAGGATCCCCCAAAAATTTAAAGATAAAAGTGGACCATCCTTTAAAGCCATTAATGCCAGCAGTCCCACTAACAACAGATCAGGAGGGAAATACAAAATTACTTTGCTAACTGAATTAAAGGGGAACTTTAGGATGGCCAAACTGTCATTCAGCACAATACAGGTCATTGGAACAGTCCTTGGTTTTTGGAGAAGTGATCAGAATTAATTTGGATAGATCCAAACAGGGACTTAGAATGTGTTTAGATTATTAAGAAAAAATATACTACTTTGACATGTAAGCTAACTCAAATAACTTTTATCTTAAATTTACTGCTATACTGTGGCTCGTCGTGTGGCACACTGGGCTGGGCTCAGTGAGAGACCAAGTTCAAATTGGAGTTTTAATGGTTTTTGGGGTGGCTCTGTGGCTAAGGATCTGTACCTATGGCTGGAAGGTTGCTGGTTCAAATCCCCCAGCCAGCAGAGGAATTTTACTCCATTGGGCCCCTGAGTAAGGCCCTTTACCCCAACTGCTCCAGGGGTGCTGTATAATCGCTGACCCTGTGTTCTGACCCCAAGCTTCTCTCTCTGTCTGTGTCTCATGGAGAGCAAGCTGGGGTATGTGAAAAGACAAATTCCTAATGCAAGAGATTGTACAGTATGTGGCTAATAAAGTGATGTTATGTTATGTTACATTATAGTAAATGTACAGTATATTTTGGAAATTCTGGTCCAGTGAGAAGAGAACCAACTTCTGGTTCACCAACACAACCTACTGTATAATAGAAATCTAGATTTCCTAGAGAACCTTTGATGTCAGTATTGATCTGGACCAGCCTTGTTTAGCTTCTGAGATCTGATGTGATTAAGCTAGAACACGGTAACATTGCTGAGTAGTCATAAAATGGTGGTAAAAGATATTTGTGATTTCTATTGTTTTTTCTAGTGTTCAAGCCATAATAAAGTATTTATAGAAAATATTAATCTTGAATCACACAAAGTTGCCCTGCTCCTTAAAATTAATAAAAGTAGCTGTACCTACTTTTTCGAATGCTAGGTTTAATTTAGATTTAAAATAGTGGTCATTTCAAGTGGTCAGAATTCATAGATTTTCATGGGATAAAGAACTAGGATTGCAAACATCTCATGTTCTTTTCCCATTTTAATCCATAAAACCCAGCTCTATGAGAAAGTGTGGCTTATGGTATTTTTTGTTATTCTTACAAGATCAGCTCTTAGAGCTTGTTTCTGTGTACTGCAGGGGTAATTGAAAACAATCAGCAATAAAGCTGTATGTTTAAATATCCCAGTGTAGCAACATCTAAATTGTACAGTGTAATAAACCTGTTAATAGCAAATCTGCTGCAGCTCCAGTTGGTTCCCAATAGGGCATTCTGTGCCAACACAGCATTTATGTACTGTGTGTCAGCTGTAATAGACGTGGCATGCAAGCCCAGTTCGGAATGTTTAGTCCCTAAAATTTTTTCAATGCAGGTTGAGCACTTTTGCAAAGCATTTCACAAGACAAGTAGCTGTACATGCCTTGCCAAAGGATTTCTTCTACCACTTTATAGAGCTCTGTGCTGGTGGTATTGTGTGGTGATATGAAAAGCAAAATAAATTGTGCAATCCCAGGTCTTGGCCAGACAGCAAGTTTACTTGGGGATTACATCGCTAATACAGTGCTAATGTTCACCTCATTAGAGGAAAATGACCAGAGAGCTTTGCAAATGAGACAGTTAATGGAATGAAAATGTGCTGGAATGGCTTTTTGCAGATTTTTGCAGATGTGACTGTGTAGAAAAGCACAAAGTTGCAAAACAGCCTATTTAGTACATCCCATCACTAGGTTTCACACAAGTTTCTGAGAACACACCACTCACATTATTTAAAATGTCACATTCAAATGTGTTCAGATTCTCATTCTTGTCAGCTTAGATAGACATTTTGATCTTTTTCTTTCCTCTACATAAAGTGCTAATGCAAAGCCCATTATAAAAACTATTATAAAATATTATTATCTATTGTTCCTAAATTTTTAATGCAGCCTTTTTAACTATAAAATTGTATGGTGTAGTTTCATTCAGATTAGGGGCATTCCCTTCAACCATTTACATATTTTAGATATTCACATCCCTACCCCATATCTCCATTTATTTGAACTCTCTTTCTCACCTGTTCTATCTTTTGTTCTCCTGTTCCTTACTGTATATTCATTTTACTTTCCTTTCTCACACACCTGTAGAAGGCCAAAACTTTATATTCTTTCTGTTTTTCAGTGTGGAATGAATCTTTACATGTTTCTTTCCCTCAGTGTGCTGTGCTGTGATAAAGAAGGCTTATGTAAGCAACCTCAAAAGGTGTTATTGTCAGTTCATGTCTCCAAGGAATCACTGAAAGCAACAATTACCTGGCTGATGTATCCGTTCAGGTATCCTCATACTTTTACAAGCAGCAGTTGGAAGATAAATAAAAAGCACCAACAGGACATGGAATTCAGGCCACAAGAGGATACTGGAATAAAGGCACAGGCAGTCGATTCCATATCTTGTGAGGAGGCTGCTAAATGTTCCCTTGTATACACAGCCATCTGTGAACATCAAGAGGAATTGATATTACAGTACTGTATGTTGCAATTGTTATCAGTACTGGAGGTGAACCTGCCTTCAATTACAGCCATTATCTAATATTTTGTTGAACAGGTACAGTATAGTACAGTATGTACAAATATGCAGAAATGGAGAGAGGGAGACACAGAAATGCCTACCAGGGATCCTAGAATATGAAAATAGAGTAACTTTATTCTGAAGAAATTAGAAGAAATAAATGCTTATTTATAAGGCAACTGTGTGCTATTTATTTTCAGTTGTAAATTCTGTGTTTAAATTCATAATAATTGAAATCAAGTAGAAGACTGGAATCACTACCTGTATGCTATGCCCCTTAAATTTCACATTGTTCAGAACATTAAAACTCCAATCTCAATTAATGTCAACTTGAACCAATAACAGGTTTTCCCATTTTTTAAATGATCTGGAATTGTTTGGGATATTTGGGATTGGAATGTACTGCTACTTGCATGTACTGTATGCAATTGTATGACATGATGTATGTGTTGCATTTATTTTTTATACTAAAAAAATCTATTCTCCCTATGTTACTGAGGTGGAAGGCCACTAAATTGTAAAGAACTTTCATAGTAAATGTAGTTTTCTTAAATTTTTTTAATCCTGATTCCGATTTCTACTCAATATACGGTATGCCAGACATCAGCAGCAGTTAATGATAAAAAGCAATGTATTAACTGTTCTTTTTCTTCTTTCACAACTCATTGTACATAATCAAATAGTATAACTGGTGTCAGCACTGTAGGATGTATATTGATGCAACTTTTCCTGTAATGTTTAATACTTTCATATTCCTCATGACCACCAAAGTTGGAAATAAAAGTTATGAAATCACAGTCTGTGTGAGGACTGAGAGTGACTTCTGAGCGAGTCAGGTACTTGTTACAAAGCGTCTTTCAGGACCCTATGCAGAAGGCATAATCCGAAGGGGAGTGAGGAACATGGGGGAAAAAAGGGCTAGGATAGGGGCTGGAAGAAGAATGGGGGGGTGTGTCCAAGGTGCGCCGGAGCTTGGGGAGGCATGGTCCAAGGCAAATCAAGGGGTGTTCATAGGAAATCCAAGGGATGCAAATGTCCTGAGTCGGGTGGTCCATCTGTGGCAAAGACTAGACAAAGTTAAAAGCCGGAGCGGGATCTGACGAAGGGTCGGGGGAATAAAAAAGGGTAACGGGGCCAGTCACTCCAAGCCTGGACCCAGATGGTCAAGACGCCAGGGAAAAGGCCTGCCTTCGGACAACCCAGAAAGCAATCAAGCTTTTGACATCCATCTTCTTTTAGAGGGGAGACTGGAACAGGAGGCAGGTGCAGGAGATCATGTAAAATGTGAAAGAGCCGGAGTGCCCTTAAGGGGGAGGGATTACAATCTTGACAGTACTGTAGTAAATTCACTTAGAGATGTTGATCCAGGCTAGTCTGCTCCTTTGCTCTAACTTTTGACCTAATTTCACTCTTCCAAGAGTAGTGTTGTAATTTGGCCCCCTTCCAGGGTATTACACTAGATTTGAGGCATTTAGTGTTAACCTACAGTACCTGCCTTTGGTTACTGTTCTTATCATCCTTCTGAGTGATGGGTGTCCTGAGGATCTACTGTATGAGCCCTTCTTCTTGGGTTTCCCAGGTCCAGATATTTGTTGACCCAAGCTATACAACCCCCAGCGGTATGAGATAGCCTTTCTAATGCTTCAGCACTAGCTTTTATGACCCCCTACATGGAGACTGGAACACAGGAACACCGAACACTTTGCTCGCCAATATCTCTGCTATGCCCCTGGCCACTCACTCGGACTCAGTGCATTTGGGTACGAACAACTGTTTTGCACATTGGTCCCTCTTCGGTAGTAGAAGTTGAAATCCAATTCCTGGTCATTCCCATGCCTGACATGTCAACGACTGAGTCTGCTACTAGTTTAGAGTTCCCAGTTTCCTAAAGTATAAGTGTTTGGCTCCTCTGCGTACTCTACTGCCCTAGCAGCGACTTTACAAGGAGCACTCAGTTCCAGCAGTGTATTATCTTGGAGCACCTGACTGCATGGTGGATTCCCTTGGAGTACTCAGCACTGCAGTGTAATTTGACTGCCATAGCAGCCACTGGCTTACCTGGTGTTGCGCAAGGCTGCTCTCCAAATTGCAGACATGCATTAGCTAAGCTCTGATCTCCTCTATCATACTCACTGGAGGAAGCCAGGTGATTCCTATTTATAATGCTGCTTTAAGGCCACCCATAGCTATCACTTGTCAAATCACTGACTGTTGACAGCTGTTGACACCTTAAAGACACAGTTTCTCAACAAGAAGCTCCTCCCCTCACCATACCATGCCTAGTGTGGCCTTACCATGTGTACAGTTTGAACCTATGGCCCAGATGTCACAGGTTCAAGTATTGTTCGTGTCACCAAACAATTGTGACCAAGATTCCCCAAGTCATGATGAGTATTAGTGGTATCGGATTAGAATTGGTTTCATCTGGCCAGGAACCTCCTACTGTAGATGATGTCAAAACAGCAGGGTTTGCACCTTGTCACTGTAACCTTGCTGTCAGGAAACAGTTCTTTCCAGGCCCTATGCGGTCGACATGATCCGAAAGGTGAAGAAACAATAGGGAAAAATGTCATGCAGGAGTCGGTCAGGAGACAGGGGGGTGTGTCCATGCAGTGCTGGTGTCCGGGGGGAGTGAATCCAGGGCGAACAATCCAAGGGTAAATCCAGAGGGGGAATCCAAGATGGGAGGTTTAGTCCAAGACCAGGGGATCCATCCGAAGTTAAAACCAGAACCGGGTCGGGACCGGTGGGGCAGGGAATCAGGATCAAGAAACTAAAACCATAATGGAGCCAGACGCAGCAGGACCCCGGGCTCTCACGATGCGGAAATCAATGAGAAGCCTCGGGCAAACGCCTGCATCTGGCTTTAAGATGGAACAAAAGAGGGGCTGGAATAAGGAACAGGTGTGGGGAATGAGACAGAACGAGGAAGGGCTGGAGCGCCCTTAAGAGGAGGAGTAACGATCGTGACACTTGCCCTACTGATATCCAATCAGCAAACAAAAGTTGTTACTATACCTGTCTGGGCAAGAAAGTTAACATTAATTATAGAACCCTGGATCCAGAGAAAGGTATTGCTTCTATCCTGCACTTCAAGTTCCATCCCAGGTCCTTTGGTTTCTTCTGTGGTGGTCTGGTGTAAAAGTGGTACTTTGAGACATCACCCACATGGGTTTCTTCTTTACCTGGTCAGGGATTCATGATACCAGTTGATAACCTCTTGCAGTGTCACAGAACACAAATATGCAAAGCATTTATCTTCTAATTGGCACTAACAGTCCTGTAAGACACTGTGGTATTTGCAGTGTGTCAATGTTACTTCTGATAGGCGGGAATGTCAAAATGGTATGTCTGCAGAGCTTTATTCTCCCTGTGCACTACATAAGTCTTAGTTGTTTTCTTTAATAGCTGGCAAATACAAATTGGGTGTAAGCCTATTTAATGAAAAAGAGCTAGCAATTACAAGCAATTATATTTTAACGAAAGGCAGGAAGCATATTTTTTTGTCTAGTGTAATTTATTGCTCATCACACGTTTTGTTATTATCCCTATCCAGCTACAAGTCACTCCCATTTTAGGGAATAATAAAAGGGAAAAACAGGTCTAACTCTTTGAAAATCACATTCAGTGTAACCAATCCTTTTAATCTGACTTTCCAATTGTAGTATAACTTCAGTTTATAATTAATTGCTTCCATTTTGTATAGTGTTTTTAATCCCAAAGGATCTCAAGTCTTCATAATATGGAGGGGACTCGCTTCATCCATCACAACAGTGCAGCATGCAGCTAAGTGACTTGCAGCAGCCATTATACATCTGCACACCTACTAGAGAACAGATGAGGTGGGAAGTGAAAAAATACTTCATTAATTGAATTGAGGGAGACGTTAAGTAGACCAGGGTCTAGTCTGTACATACAGTATGTGTCACCTGACTGACATTGCACCCATTCCCATCTCTCTCCTTGCTGGTGATGAGCCGCCAGTTAACACCACCCCCAGGGCCAGCTCTAATGACCAGGGATATGTCCCAATGTCCCTAATACAGGCAACATTCTCTCAGTTTTTAATGGAACCATTCAGAGTAGTACAGTTTAAATCATTGTTTATCCAGACCTTCAACATAAACAAATTTGCCAAGAGTAACTCTAAAAGCTCTCAACATCATAGCTCTAAAGCTCCCTGGGGCACTCAAGCACTTCTGCCACCCAGAAACACCCCAGACTGGTACCAACTATTTGACTCTTAAATAATGCCTGCAGAGGCCAAAAGTAGGGAAAGCTGCCTTCTAAACAAAATGGAATACAACCTGTAGTTCAATCTCTATCTCTGCAATCCCTGATGCCACAAAATAAAATGGAACTACAGTATCTCCCTGTTTTATAATTCACTCACTAACCAGGAGGGGATGTTTTTTTTATGAAGGGATTCTTCATTCAGGAAACCCAAGCTCCCTAAAAACATGAAATAGCAGGCTCTTTACACTAGGTTTGAATATTTACGATAGGCTGGCCAACAGCTCCAAAAACAAGGAATGGACCATATGCGGGTTCCAAGGTCACAAGGAACCAAAACAGTAAATGAGGGTAATCCAAGGCCAGGGTCAAAAGGTGAGCGGGGAGTCCACTGCCAGAAGGTGAAATCAAGAATCGAGGTCCGGGAACACTCTCCAAAAAGTCAGAATCAAGGGGCAGGCCAAAATCCAAAAACCAGGTAATCAATCCATGAGGAAAACACCATACTGAAAATACCATACTGAAGAAAACCAATCCAGAGAGCTACAAACAGACAAAACTCAGGAACAAAGAAAAGGTAAATGACGAACAGGGAGGTAAACAGATCAGATAAGATCACTTGATTAGCCATATACAATTTTTTGTATTAGGAATTTGCCTTTTCACCTACCCCAGCTTACTCTCCATGAGACACACAGGCAAGGAGACAGAGAAGCTTTGGGTCAGAGCACAGGGTCAGCCATTTATACAGTGCCCCTGGAACAGTTGGGGTTCAGGGCCTTGCTCAGGGGCTCAACAGAGTAGGATTCCTCTGCCAGCTATGGGATTTGAACCAGCAACAGGGATTTGATCCTTAGCCACAGCACCACTGCTCTGCTCCAGGTGTAGGAGATAAAAACAGGAACCAGGGAAGAATACACCAAAGTCTTAAATTAGCACTCAGAGTAGTGGCAACAATACTGAGCACTGTTTGAACCATGAGCAGGGTTTAAGTAGGCTGGAGGAGGGGAGGCATGATGAGCTAGGGACACTAGGCGAGTAATGATTGGCTACAGACATCTGCTTGGTCTGCGCCTTGTCTGCTCTGTCGGAGCCTCTGGTATTAGATGGTGGAACTGTAACAACACCCCCCCTCCAAGGGGCGGCTCCTGATGACCTCGAGGGATGAACTGGGACTCTGGTGGCCAGAGGGTGGAACCATAACAATTTAGCTTCAATCTGGTCTTCCTGGTTGATCTTGAACAAGGAACTCTTGTCTGGCAAATGCTTTATGTTCTGTCTCCTCCTGTCTCCTCTCTCTCTTCATGTTCTATTCTCTCTCCCTTCTATTTTGATCTGATCTTATATGGTGTCTTTCTGGACTGCTGATACACAATCATTTACTCAGAATTTAACTAACTAAGATAAATCAAGGTAAAGTTCATGATTGATTTGATCACTGAATCTGGACCCCAGATTTTTCTGGATTGTTGATTGACAATTAATCATTTACTCAGAACCTAATTAACTAAGGTAAGGTAACAAAATCCTCTCTTCTTTGAAGCTGGAAATGTTGACAATAATAGCTATGCATTACCCATTGTTTCTAGATTCTTTGAGACACATCTATAAACAGCTATACAGTAGCTGTAACAATATTCTGAACAAAAGTTTATTTAAATTTTCAACTTTATTCCTTTAGTGCCACTTACAAATTTCCTATTTCAGCGTATGTCTACCAAGTAAAAAGAAAATGAGAAGAAAAATAGAAGGATTTTTGTTTTCTTTGAATACTTTTGCCTCACTGAAAGATTAGATTTCTCTCATATTTTCAGTGTAAAATCAAGCTGATAAACAACAAAGACGATTTTTCATAGCCTTTATTGCTCATCTTTACCAAGGGTGTCAATACTTCTGGAGGGCACTGTACAGTATATGAGGTGTATAGGTTCTACAGAGCTGGTCAAAAGCAGGCCGTGTGAGCTAACATACTGTATACACTATTAACTGAATTTCATCGCAAAAAGTCCTATATTATTTATTCCAATTTGAAGCTGCAACCTGAGAAGACACTTATTCATTTTTTGTGGTGGTATATGTAAATAATACTGTATGCTTCTCCTATATATTGAAGATTTATAATGCATAACAGCAAAAGGAAACTGCAAAATGTAAATAGTGCAGCAAGAAAAATCCAGTCATTTCATTATATTGGTAGCAGCAAAAAACAAACCACAGCAAAACAACTAATAATAATAATAAGTAAAAATATTAAATTAAAAAAACTTGAACTTGTCTTCATTAGTATTCTTGTTCATCTGCAGCATAGTTAAACACCAGTACTCAATTTAGGAAAGATACAATGTTTAATTTGCACACTAATGCATTTCAGTTAAATGCCCATTTTAAAATCCTGTATTGTTTCAAAGTGTCAGGGTGAACACAGACACATTTGTTAAAATATGAGAAATAAGAGAATAGGAAAAAGTTGAGCTTTTCTGCAGAACCCAGGGGAGAGCTGTCTAAGCAAAGTGCGGCAAATACAGAGCTTCACAATTAAAATGTCTGTGAAGTTGAAAGAAAATCATCCATTTCAGTAGTTCAGTTAGATCCTAATAAGAGAGAGATGAAAATCTGCAGAGTATACAGTATTTGGCGTAGCTCACCTGGCTACAGGAATTTGGCAGCATCTTCTTAATGGGAAGGCTGCCCAGCCCCCCATATTGTATGGAGTCAGAGAGCTGCTGAAAGGGTGTACGTGGTGTGAAGGGAGGGGTAAGAGAGATACACTACAGGAAGTCCCAGTTGCGAGACTTACATTATATACAGTATGAATGCGAGCAGAAGAGTGCAAGATTATGATCTACCCTTCTTCCAGATTTTATTTTATAACTTGATGCAATACCACTTAGTATTTGGTTCCTGAAGTATGTGTAGCATTTTGTGGATCTCCCAGCATCTTGTAACTTGGTTTTGTTTAGGAAACGTATACTGTAGATGTCAGTAGCAATTCCAGGGCCCTCCTACATACTTTGATCAAGCTGTATTGTGGATCATTTTCCTGAATTAATTTCTTTCACCAAACTTGTAGATTTTTTCAGAAGGATTTCAAGATCAAAGCTTCATTTTCTAGTTTTTCATTAAAATGCTCAAATTTACTTTTGTTTTGTAAGACACTGTGTTCTGGAGGGAAACAAGCTCAAACCAACCTCTGTTTATTATCTTCTTCCTATTTATTTATTGTCTTCTTCCTCTTTATTGTCAAACCAATGACAAAAATGAGGTTGAATGAAAATACAGCAAACAGTTATAGATTATGATGCATTAGTGGTGACCATGCATGACAGTGATTGAGCCGGAACCCAACTAAACGGACAAGTTGCTGTCAAGTTACCTCTCTACGAAAAATCCACTTGCTTCAGACTGCACCATTGACCCCTTAAACCCATCCATTACTGACACTAACAACAATTGATGTTATAGTTTCTGTCATCTGGTCAGTGCACAGAACGAAAGGTTAAGTCTAAAGGCTTACTATAATTAAGACACTGAATATCCACAAAGTATGACCCTAAAGGCCAATAATACATTTGTAAGTCTGTCATGTGTAATAATTAATTCACACACGTTTAATTCACTAAAAAATAATGCATTTCCAGGTGAGGTAGAAAACAAATATTGAACTTGACTTTGAACCCAGGCTGAGGTTCCAAGTGAAGGATTTATACCCCTCAGCCTCCTCCAAAGTTGACATCTGGCACATCTTAATGACAAAAACTGTCACTGACATGGTTTGTCAGTGATGCTTGGAAAAAGAACTTGATTAATACTTTGTAAACGTGTGGAATATATGGGACCTATAGTAAAGTTTCGCCAAAAATATAAAATGTGTGGAGTTTGCAGGCACATCAATTTAAAAAGGGGAGAAAAAAAATAAAGACAATGGCACAGAAAGAAGATTAAACTAAAGATCCCAAAATACTGGTAAATACATTAGTAAAATAAAATAACCTTATTTTTCTCTGGCAATAGTGCTAATGTTTTCATATGCACTGCTGTAATCTTATAGTATTCCTGATGACCTTTGCTAATTTGTACTGTATATTAATCTGAGTATTTGACAATTACATAACTGGGATTTCAATGTTCATCATCTTTAATTTATAATGTATTAGTGTTCCATTATGTTTTTTAATCATACCCTATTGTTTTTTGTGTGTTACAGATTTGCCTCATCAGCCATCCCCAGACCCACAGTTCAAAGAAGACAATTACTCTTGATTGTTAGAGATGCCAAGAAAGATAAATTGTTTTTATTTTACCAAATTCTTATCAATCATTTCCAAGATTAGTTTAATTCCCCTATGCAAAAAAAACTTTCATCCCATTACTGCAGATGTACTGTAATGCATACAGGATATAAATATAAATGGATTAATGACAAAATGTTAAAAACTGCACAAATTATACATCTATGGATATGTTTGCAATATGTTAGCAACACTGCTGGATCTGGTGAGTACCAGGATAGAAGATCTCTAAGAAGAGCAGTAAGCGGCACTCTTCCCCCTGGATCCTGCTTTCAAAATAAATACATCAATATGTATGTATTTACTTATGACCAGGAACATGGTGCTATAAGAGATAACATAATATCACTTTATTAGCCATATACAATTTCTTGCATTAAGCATTTGTCTTTTTGCATACCCCAGCTTGCTCTCCATGAGACACACAGACAGGGAGAGAGAAGCTTGGGGTCAGAGCACAAGGTCAACCATTTATATAGCATCCCTGGAGCAGCTGGGGTTAAGGGCCTTTCTCAAGGGCCCAACAAAGTAGGATTCCCCTGCCAGCCATGGGATTTGAACTGGCAACCTTCTACCCACGGGCACAGATCCTTAGCCACAGTACCACCATTTCACCTGAAGCTGCCATCCTCCAGAAGACACATTATACTGCCTTTACAAGATGAAGGAAACACCAAAACTTAGATCATTGTGTAATCTCATTCAACTTCCCACACACCTATTGATTTCTTCTCATATGCAGTATATCAGAAGGGGTAGATTTAATCACATACTATTAGTAAAGCCCATAGTCGACTCAGGTTAAAGTTAACCCATACCAGTGCTTGTATGCGAGCTTGTACAGTATAAGTTGAATGAGAGTTTGTTACTCCTCCTGAGATGGGATACTAGTTATTTCAGGGCTTCCCTAAGCACTGTCAACTGCAGTTATCTTGCACAGGGGTTTAAGGAAATAAATACACAACCTTCCCATTAGGAATATAGACATCTAACCCCTACTCTCCGCTTTCCCTTGTTGATTAACATGAAACAAAGTAATCAAAAAATAAAATTGCAGAAATTAGTTCACTTTGAAAGAAAATTGTGAACCCAGCTCATAATATTGGAACAGTTTCAAAGAATTGTGGTTATTAATATTAAGGATTATGGATGGCACAGGGATCTAACATTTAGATCAGCTTCCTTGCATCTCTTGTACTCTGTGTTTCATTCCAAATTAAGGCAGCTTCTGTATGGAACTCATGTTTTTTTTTTCACATATGCTTTTGAAGTTTTCCACCCACCTTCCTAGTTAAATTGTCATGCTACAGTATGTACAGTACAATATAATCAGACATACAGCAGACTGATATCTTAGTCCAGGTGTAATCCAGCTCCCTATACTTTCTGTATAAGCTTCAGGTACTGTAGCTGTTACTCTTGCCAGGAATAAGCAGCTTTCTGACAGTGGATGGATAAGTGAAGGAATGGACTACAGATTATTTTGTTGTTGTTGTTGTTGTTTTTACAAAACAGCACAGTCAAACTAGGTCTGCGATTGCATACCTTCCATGTCCACATGTAATCTGTGGGTATAATGCCCTGATCCCTGAGGTGAGAGAGAAATCTATAGCCATCCTCAGAAGTTCTCACAATGTGCGAGTTGAGGTAGTAGCAGGTGACTTTAAGAGAAAGGAGAAAAAAACAACAATAAAACAGGACACACCTGATTAAATAACTGGCACCCAGAGGGGGTGAGATTCCACATGAAGGAGAAAAGCAGATAGGTTTAGTTTGAAATTTACAAGAAAATGAAAACTCTGAAAATCCAGGCATTGAACCCAGAAGTGTAAGTAGAATAAGTATACATACACTGTTAGGTTCTTTTCAGTCTTTGCTTTATGCAAATCTCTTTGGATTACACCACAAACCTCTATGTAACTATCTAACCTCTATGTAACTATTCCATGATTTTACATCTGAGAACTTAGATGTCCCTGAAGTCCACAGTTCAAAAAGCACAATGCAGGTCTTCCTCAAATGGCGGAAAAATAATGCCGTCATTTCAATAGTCATTTTACTCTCTTTCTTGTTGAGCACAGTAATAGCAGTCAATAAACCACTAAATCAATAAATTTAAAAGGAGAAAGAAGGATGAACTGAGATTAGTTTTTTTGGTTTTGAGTCCACTGGAAATGATAAAAAAAGTAATTCTGCAGTTTGCTTTTGGGCATGACAAATGTAAAGTATTTACGTAGCAGACCTGATACAATTTAAAACTTCATATTTAATTTTTTGACTAATCTGTACCTGAAATGGAAGCTAGACTGACATTTTTTTACATCTCTCAAAATGAGTGTGTGAAGGAGACAAAAACCTTATCGTGCTTTACACAGCAAACGTTTGTCCTTTAGTAGGTGTTCACCAGCAAAGTCAAGTTTGACTCAGGTAGTCATTAAAACATGATGTCACCTGTGCTGCTGATCACTAGAGTAACACCATCTTGTATGAGTGTATGCCTTATTCCTTGTCAGTTCTAAGATGCCTCATAAAATAGATTATTATCATCATGATAAATTAAACTCTTTATACCGTGGCTGTGGGGTCAATTGCAGAAATATTCTTACCAGTGCTTTCTATTTAGACTTTCCTATAGTGCTTTATCCATTTCCTCGCAACAGTAATATACAGCAGTGAGCTATAGATGCTTCCTGAATCAAAATCAGAGTACCTAAAGAAAATTGACTTTTTTTTCAAATGGCATTTCTTCAGTCACCATGGTATAAATAACCATTCTTGAGTGTTTTACCACTTGTGCATTATTCATGTGCTAAAGATGTTTGTTGGCTAGACTCTAAATACTGTATCTGTATTTGTATCTGTATCTCCATTTTTTACAGATAAGATCACTTTATTGGCCATATACAACTTCTTGTATGAGGAATTTGTCTTTTCACATACCCCAGCTTGCTCTCCACAAGACACACAGACAGGGAGAGAAGCTTGGGTTCAGAGCACAGGGTCAGCCATTTATACAGCTCCCCTGGAGAAGTTGGGGTTAAGGGCCTTTCTCAGGGGCCCAACGGGGTAGGATTCCTCTGCCGGCCATGGGATACAAACCTTCCAGCCATGGGTGCAGATCCTTAGCCACAGAGTCACCGCAAGCATTCCCAGTTCTGAAAAAAAAAACATTGATGAGACATTCTGGGGAAGCCATTTACTGATGCACAAAACACACTTTTTCAATTGGCCAAACAATATAGTTCAAATTGTATAAATTTCTTTTCTTCCTTTGCACAGATTGAACATCTTTAGTTATTTTTTACTTTACTACTTTATTTCTATTAGCATAGTTATCAAATTAAACTTTAGTCTAATAGTGTAAATCAGTCTAAAATTCATATTTTCTAGATCAGTGGCCTCTTTGTCTGATATTATACCTGTTTTAACTCCTCTTTGACTTTGTGCAGTTACAGTATGTGAGTATTTCCTGTTAGAGCTGAAAAACTTTATGAGGCTTTATGAGGTGAGTACTGTGAAACTTTTCATTTAAACTTTTGATCTAAAGGTAGATAGACTAAAGGAGAAAGATGAGTAGATTATTTTTCACACATTTTTTAAACCTATTAAACTTGTTACAAACCATTTTAAAAGGTAACAAAAGGTGATATATATATATTGTTCTTATCCTACACAACATTAAGATATCCATTTGTATCTTTTATGTTAACATATCTAAGGTATCTTAAGATATCTACAGTAGTTAAGATATCTCCATGTGTAACAGTTTTCCCTTTCTTGGTAGCACAGAGGGGTGTTACAGAAAAATACTTAAATTACTGGCCTAGTCACACCAGTGCAGCACCTTCACCTTCACTTCCCTGCTTTCTACGTTTTTAACTTTCATTTATGGATTCTCAGACTCCATCAAGTATTCCAGCAAAGTCGATCCACCAAAGTTAGTGAGTGATAGACCAATGCTGTGTATACATTACAATTTTACAGCTTTCAGCTGTTGCAACAAAATTGAATATTGACTGCTCTTATGCTCAGTGTAATAATTTTTGCTGCTGAAATATTGCAAAGGGACTCCAGTATTGACTGTCTGAGTCAGAGGTAGTCATACATAACATTATGTAAATTGTGCTGAGTGCATGGGAGAGCACGCTGTGGGATGAATGAGTGAAAATTTGGATCTGGTCCCAGAGTGATATGCAAGAAAATAATATTGAAATAAGAAGTGTGGGGGAACCATTCATGTCTGCTCCATGGGTCCTAAATTAAGGACATAATAAATAAATTAGACATGTGGTGTGCATGACTGGCAGAGTCATTGGAGGTATGCCCAAACCCATTGCGACTTACTGTCTAAACAAGAATCAATTGAAGGGGATTATAAAGCATTTTTATTAATGCAGAAAACTGCTGGGAATTAAAGATAAGCCTACGATGCCATACAAGCCCAGCTTTGCTGCTTTAGTTCATCAAGTGATAATACCCATGATGTCCTTATAGTAATGTGTTTTCTATCATTGAAAGGTTTACAGATTACATGGAAGCAAATGGAGACTTCCTCTTGGAAAAACAACTTTGTATTTGTTGAACCATACACAGCAATAGCAAAGTAAACTGGGATTAATCCATACATGATATAGTTTTCCTCACCTTCACAACACAACCACTATCTCATCTAGTGTGTGAATAAGATGATAAATCATTTTCAGTGGTTTCTCAATACATTTCTCAATGATAGAATCTGAGAAAAAGGTTTGTTAGGAAAAGTCTACTGCAGTCTATCAAGAATAAATAATTCTTCATATTTCTCAGGTTTAGTGATTGAGCAAGCCATGATTGAGCTGCCATCAAAGTTTTTGTGCATTTCCTTATTGTGAATCATCATATTAGCATATTCACATAGAAGATGTAAGAAAATCCAGCAAAAAATGAGACTATTGTGTTTCTAGAAAACTAATGCTTTCTACCATTTACTCTCTCAAACAACAGATTACCCTTTCTGACAACAACATCAAAGAAGCTAAGGAATTTTTATGACTAACAGCTCCATATCTTCCTTTTATAACTAATCTCATCAGATCCCTCAACTCCCAACTCTTACCAGTTCCTCACTTCAGAGAAGGATAAAAAACTCAATCATTTTCTACAGAAAAAAACATCAACACCCCGACCTTTCCCTTTCACAGGATGAGTGATCTCTTCTCAGCAAGGTTTTGTATCAGTTCCCAAGAAGCTGGACATCCCCCAAACCCAAGTCAACCTCAACCGCTCAGAGCACATTTTGCTGATGACTCCTCCTCACAGGCAGCTGACAACAACCCGGTTATTGATGCCATTAATAATATTAATCCTAAACAGAGCTGTTGGACTCTCCCCTCCAACCGTTTTCCACCAGTCGATTACTTCATTAACCAATGCATCAATCAAGCTCGCAAGACCATTTCTATACCCAATAAACACAGGTCTAACCTCACTCAAGGAGAAATTCAGGCGCTCCAATCTCTCCGCAATAGAGATGATATTGTCCACAAACCAGCTGACAAAGGAGGTGCTGTTGTGATGTGGCAAAAGGACCTACAGTATATATTAATGAAGCCTCTAGACAACTAACCAACACTTCTGTCTACCTTCCTCTCCAACAGGATTCTACCACTGACTACCAAAAGGAAGTGGTATCCACCATTTCCCTTCTTATCAGCAACAAGGAGCTCCCCCAGGAAGCAAACTGGCTCATCGTTGAACATCCCCAGGTATCCCAATTTTACCTCCTCCACAAAATCCACAAACCTGACATCGCTCAACATGCAACTGTTCGACTACTCACATCTCTGCCTTTCTCGACAGACTTATGAGAACGCTGGTTGAAGGTCTTCCTTCATATATCAAGGACACCAACCATACCCTCCAACGTTTTAATGATTTCCAGTTTCAGGGCCCAGAATACTATATTTTTACTATGGACTTCACATCTCTTTACACTGTCATTCCCAACAATGACTGTCTTACAGCTCTCAAGCACACACTGGACAAACGCACAGTGCTTGATCCACCCATTCACACCCTTGTACACCTTGCAGAATTGGTACTCACACTTAATGTTTTCTCTTTCAATAACCTTTTTTACCAGCAAGCTAGTGGAGTTACCATGGGCACCAGAATGGGACCCAGCTATACCAATATTTTTGCCGGCTGGGTAGAAGAATGCTTCTTCGCTTCCTACACTGACTTTGTCCCTGACCTCAACAAGCGATACATTGATGACTGCGTCGGTTCCGCCACATGCTCTAATGACCAGCTGGAGCACTTTCTGCATCACTTCACCAAATTCCACCCATCTCTCAGATATACAATTAACATATCCTCCGCTACTCTTCCATTTCTAGACATACACCCTGTAAACCTATCCATTAACCATCCCCGACTCTCTACTTCAGTCCATTACAAACCCACAGATTCACACAGCTACTGTATCTCCTGTACACCTCATTTCACCCCAAACACACTAAAAACTCTCTCCCTTTTTCACAGTTCCTTGGCTACGACGACTCTGCAGTGATGACATTGATTTCCAGAACCAAGCACTCAAAATGCACTCTTTTTTCATCAATAGAGGATACCTCACCCGTGTTATTGACAGGGCCTTCATCCAAACCAAAAACAGCCCTCAAACCATCAACTCAATCAGGAACTCCCAGCCTAACAACCGCATTCCTTTGGTGCTTCCCTACCACCCTAACACGCTATCTATTCCCAGGAACCTTAACAACAACTTTCCTATCCTACAGGATGACCCCTTCACTGTGGCCCTCTTTTCTGACTGCCCTATCATCTCATATCGCCGACCACCTAATCTGCGTAACCTTCTTGTTCACTGCTCCCTTGACTGCCCTCAGCAATCATCCACACCAGGTGCTTTCCCCTACAACAGAGCTCGATGTATGACCTGCAAGTACATATCTAACACCACACTCATTCAAGACCCCTTGGGACAATTCTGGATTACTCAGATTACATTTTGTACCTCCAGCAACCTTATTTACTGTATCTCTTGCAGTATATGCCCAGCCATCTACATTGGGGAAACAGGAAGGAGACTTGGAGACCACTTCAGAGAACATGTTAGGGCTGTAAAGATGAAAGATTTCGCAAAGCCCATAGATTCTCATTGCACCTCTGACAGCCACAATCACACTGATCTCTTCGTCTGCATTCTCAAAGTAGGGTTTCTTAACTCCTATAGCAGAAAGAGATCAGAAACTAAAATTATCCTGAAACTTTGTTCACACCTTCCCCCTTCTCTCAACTACTTGTTTTCGTCTAATTCTCTCTATTCATTTGTAGGTTTCGTTTCACACCTCTCCTCACCTCTCTTGACCTCAAGGGCTGTGGCCACTGGCGGTGCTGAGGGATCGTCCCAGCCCCTGGTGGCTGCTGCTCGCCCCCAAAAGGCGCTTTAGGGGGTCACTCTGCTGCTGGGGGAACTGGCAGTTCTCTGAGTCCGACATCATCGGCCGTTCACTGTCCGTCCTCCCGCTTCTGACACCAACGTAATGAATTTGGGTTCGTTGAGGACTAACACAGACTCAGACTTGTGGAGTTAAAAACTGCGCTTTATTTCTTCTCCGTCACCACCCCCCAGCAGCACTCCCGCACCCAGACGAGAGAGAGACACAAGACAAGCCCGCCAAGAGCGTGGGCCCGAGAGAGAGAGAGAGAGAGACAGAGAGAGAGAGAGACACCAGGGGGTGTGGAACCAGGGAACTATTTACATGGAAAACGGGTGATCTCCCCAGACTGTACGCCCGTTTCACTGTTACCTGGATACTTCTTGGGGGATATCCTCTATATCCTCTTGGGGGGAATATCCTCTTGGGGGATATTCTAACAACAAGTGATTATAAGACAAGCTGTCAAAGTGCAATGAAATACAATATGCTGGACAGTATGCTTCTCAAAGTGCTTTACGGGATAACAACAATAACAACAACAATTTTACAAGTCCTGGGAGGAAGAATATCATCAATATTAATAATAATAATAAACTTTATTTTATATAGCGCCTTTAAAGGTGGCTTTTTTAAAAAAAACTTTTTTAAATGCATTTGCATTTGCACACAGAGCAGTGTTTACTTGAACATGGAGATGCCATACTGAATAATTCCTGCACACAACCATTGCAGTGGAATTTGCATCGTTTGGCAGGGCTATGATTCATACAAGTGGTGGTGGATTTGGAGACAAAATGTATTTACATTACACAGAGACTCAGTAGCAATAGCAATTAGCAATATCAAAATAGCAATATTATGGACACACAATTGACTTTTTAAAAAAAAAACTTTTTTTTGACAGCTGGTTTTTGTTGACGGCTTGACACAAGTTTATCAGTGAAAAGACCACGGGCATTCTTCCTCCCCCTACATTCTCAGAGTGGAATAGAAGTTATTATTAGCACAATTTATTACAGTGCTAAATTTAATATTATTGATTACTAATAGTTTATGCTAACACCTAGCTTTCTTAACGCGAGAAGTACTACCGTAAGTACTGTACAGTAAGTACTTACTGTACTTACTGTACTGTACTTAAGAACTACTAGTGTAAGCAAAAAAAAGGGGTTTTGGAGCAGGGGGAGATGTCTTTTGCTGGAAGACTTGCCGCCTTCTACTTTGAAAATACCTGTGAAACCGGTTTAATTCGTCACAGCCAGCACTCCCGCAGAGAGTGATGAAAACCGCGCAGCGCCAGCCGAATGCACATTAATATGTTGGGCTTTTGGGTCCGGGTGGATTTGCGCCCTACAGTTCAAACTGCGGTACCGCTGTGTACTGTACATACAGTACAGTACGAACATGTATTTTGAAATATAAAAAATGTCAATATACTGTAGGAGAAATTGAGTATTGGTGTGTATTTTTTCTTTAAAATACCAATAACAGCAACATACAGTTTACATAATATGTTTATGTTCCTAAATTAATATCGTTTATGACCTTTATGACCTTGGTTATGCTCCTCTGCATTTTATGCTTAACTACTAAAATTTCTCTTTAGTGGTAAAATTCCATATAAATATTAAATACTAAGCGGATTAAAATGTGCACAGTAAAGAGATTAAATGATAAAATCTTTTCACTAACGACCAATACACCACATTATCTTCCGTGTCGCATTAACATTGGAATCTTTTTTTTACAAGTATCAAAAGAAGCGATACACAACCTGTCTCCTCTATAACTCTTCAGTTTACAGAGAAATTCCGCCAGAGCCTCACAACATTGTCCAATAATACTCTTCTTGTGTCTAATTTTTAGTTAAGCAGGATTTGAGCTACAGACCATAACAGACCAATAAACAGAATCCACCTGAGATTCGGGTGTTAACAAAACATGTTTACAAAGAAAGTGAAATACAGTAATACTACCAGCTATATAGATACATATATTTAGATATTTAGATCCTTAAATTAATATCATTATTAATTTCTTTAGATACGTGATTACATATTCTCGATTATAAAACAGATAATTCGGGTCCTGGGATCTGACTAGCTGACACCCTTCTGAAGCAGTACCATAATCTCTGGTATACGAACGCCCCAGAAATTTGACTTTTTACTGTGTGATAAATTTTAAAGACTAATTCTTAGCGTTAGCGTAGATAAGAAAGCGTAGATAGAAAAGCTTGGATTCTAATGTATCTGATACAAGTAACTTTTAATACAGTCTTTGCTGTGCTCTTGAGGATCCTTGTGATGTTTAGAGCTCTGGTTGAATGATAAGTGTCGCAGTTTAAATAATTTTCGTTGTTAGAAATTATGAAACGCTCTGTTAAAAAGCAAGGGAGTTTTTATGTCTGTTATACTAAAAGAAAATGCCCAATGAACTAGGGATTGGACAGTTTTTCAGTGCTTGTACAATCGATGGAAATGTTCAAATAAATGTGATAAAGAAATAAACAAAAAAAGTAATTTATTCCTTTATCCTATTGTCCCGTCCTTGTTAGTTAGATCAACGAAATGCTGTGGTGTTACTTTTTGTCTATGAAAAAATAAAGTACTTTAATTTAAAATGACGGTTACAAATAATGTGGAAAAGTGTAATGCTTGTCCAAGGTCATTCATTATTAATACTATTAGTAATATCTTCGGTAAAGGCTTTGATGCATAAAATATTTCTGCATAATTAAAATATTTATGATAAAGGTAGGTTGTGCACTTTTGCCCAACTGAGCAATAACGCTTTCATAAAATATACTAACTTCTTAATGACTGATGATTAACATGCTGTAATACAGTTTAAATTTAAAAGTTCAAATGCTGTACATGAGAGGTTAAGCTTTATTGGCTCCTCCTGGTGGTTTTACAAGGTGATTCCAGATACTTTCCGATATGACGTCATATGACGCGTGATACTGCGTTATCCTGCGTTAGGATGCGACACGCCCACTGCATGGTACCGTGGTGTACCTCATGCGTTTTGAATGGCTGCATCTGTACCATTCTATATTATCTTTGCTTACTGCCCTGTCTTTCTCACACTCGAAGAAGGCTCCACAGCTGAAACGTTGTTTTCGTTCTTCTCTTTTCAGCATGGAATAAACCTATTACTTATTCCTTTACAGCCTACGCATGCTGACGCAGCTACCCACCAGAATGACTCTTGTGTTGTTTGCTCATGTGCATGTACAATTGCAGAACTGATAATTGAACTCCTAAAGTAAAATGTGGTTGTTTAATAAATATTTATATATATTTAGTAAAATATTTATTAGTAAGTAATGCCTAATCTGTGTACATTAAATGTACAATTCATCACAATAACTAGCACATGATGTTTTATCAAAATAATTTCAGGATGTCAAGTAGTACTTTTATGCATACATACGGTATATTTCTTTTATGTTCTATGGTTTTATTTTTAAATCATCCACCCATTCAGTTTGTAATGGCTTTATCAAATACAGGGTGGAGAGGAAGCCAGAGCCTATCTCAGCAAGCAATGGACACAAGGCAGGATACTCCCTGGACAGGTAGCCTGTCCATCACAGACTAGACATACTGTAGATACAAACATGTACACACTCACACCAGGGCCAATATTCCCAGGGCCAATTAATCTACCAGTATGTCTTTGTACTGTGAGAGGAAACCAGAGCACCCAGAGGAAACTGAGTCATGGGTAAAACATATTGTACAAACACCACACACATAGCATTTCAGGAGTTGAACCCAGAAATTCAAGCCACTGTACCACTGTGCTGCATGGGATTTTTAATCAATTTCTGTCCAGAATATGTGGATATATAGATTACTAGAAAATACCTAAGGCCATTCTGTGCTGTTGTATTTGGGTAAATCAGGGTGCAAGACAGCCTTAAAGAGATGACAGCTCATAGGAATGCCTGATAAATGGCAATTGGGAGGCTGATTTGAAAAATGTTCCAGCAATCTCTGGCTTGTTCAAAATCTAATCAGTCCTTTATGAAATCTTCTGCCATCCTGACAGTTGCAACCTTGGAAATGGTAATAAAACGAGAAGACTAAATAAATGTGTGTTATCCATCTCTTCACATCACAAATTCTATCCTTTAACCCACAATGTGTGCTACCTATTGTTACTTCAGCTCACATTGTGTACTGCATGTTGTTCCTTTCTTTAACCCACAACGTACAGTATACTGCATATTGTCCCTTTGTATTTTTGTGACTTTCTGTTCCTTTTCAGAATTACACCATGCAATAAGAAAGCATATCTGAAGTAAAATAAAAATATTTATTGTAGATTTGCACAAGAGAGGAAAAATATTTTTTTATTCTTTTTTTATGGATTAAATCAAGTCTTAGTTTCTTATACCCCATTTCTTGCAAGCAATAAAAATACCTGTTTATTTCCACAACCACAACAATGTTTGATCTGTGACTCCTGCTGGGAATTTCGTTCCGACCTTGTGTCCATGGTTTTACAAAGGTACTGTTTAAATCCCCTTTAAACTTAACTGTTTCCATGGTAATTTCTTATTTCCTGTTTTAGGTGCACTTAAATTATCCAATTTTATTTTCATGAGAAAAAGGTACATACGAAGTTTTTCTATCTTGTTTTTTTTCATTGCTGTTATAGTGTAATGTAACTGTTCATAAAAATATTACTTGTCTAAAAATGACATTTTATTGCTTATTTTGGATTTGGATCAACAGTTAATTTTTTACTTTCCTGCATTTACTTTAAATGCAAAACTCTCCCCCAACCTCCTTTTGGCAAATCCGATCACACCTCCATCCTGCTACTCCCTGCCTATAGGTAGAAACTCAAACAGGAGAAGCCTGTGACAAGGACCATTCAGTGTTGGTGGGAGGAACATACCCCTACAATCGCCTCTCTCAAACTCACTGGGATCTCTTCTTCTAAACATAGCATTATGGCTAATGAGATGCCCAGCATTTTTGTACATGACCCTAAGCATTATGGGATGTTAAGTTCTTAATTAACTTAGGAATGAAACCTGTGTGGAAGCACCTGCTTTCAATATACTCCGCATCCCTCGTTTACTTAACTATTTTCTTTATTTAGGCAATTACTGTACCTGTTTTAACCCACAAAGCTTCTGTAAGATTTTCTGGCAAGTTGAACGCAATGGGGGAGATGGCATAGAGGACACAGAGTTTGAGGGAAGGGCTCTTCCTTCATGGCAGCTGTCATCCCAGAGTAGTTCCATTTTGTCAAGAAAATGACTCTAGCCCAAGAAATGGAGGTTTCACATTACCAAAATGGCATTACAGAGGCTACTTTAGCTAAGGACTTATTGCTCATCCATGTCCAGGCAAACCTTAGTTTTCATGGTTGAATCTTTGATTAAAATTTAGTGCCCAACTAAAGGACCTTACAGAGATAGTTGTATTTAGTCAACCAGTATAACTGAACACAGACAGAGGACACTCAACTAATCAAGATTATTTTGTGCACCTACTGTAACATACAGTAATTTAGCTTTCCCACAACAAAGGGTTTGAATCCTTACACAACTGCTTTTCCATTTTTCTTTCCTTTTATCTTTTACTTCTTTTAATGTTTGTTTTTGTTGCTTTGAAGTAGTAGGAATAGGTTTTGCATGTAACAAATATTAACTGTTGTTAAAAGTCTCATGATTTCAAAATATAAAGCGACAAAATGTTCAAACTCTGCAAAGGTCTGTATACTTTAGTAAGGCTCTGTATCTTTTTCTCAACAACTCTCCTCTGTGTCTAACAATATTAATGTTCTTTCTGTTTTAATGCACAGACACAGATCAATATTTAAACATTTATGGGTCTTTAATGTAAAGTACTGTACACTGCTTAGTCATAGTTTTTCCCTCTTGGCATACTTTTACTTCCAGCTCAAGGTAATACAAATTGGAATCCTATAGTATCTCACCATAATCTGCATTTTAAGAAGTATTTGCAACCACTTGTTGCTAAGTCCACAGAGAGTCTCAGGAAATTACAGTATTCTATGCCTTTTTCATCAATTTTAAGAAAAAAGCTAACATATCTGCTTTGTTATATTATTTAGAATGCATTTTCTACCCTGTTTGACTGCCCTGAAATCAAAACATCCAGTGCCTGTTATGAATGTAAAATTGGTAATACAGATGTATCTGAAGATAAATGTGGATATCTGTATATAAAAACTCCACTGTGGGAGGTGGACAGGAAATTCATCTGTGGTAGGTTGGTGCATGAGGAGACTATAGTAGCAGTCAACGTTCCACTAGGTGCTGCCAGTGGGCTTCTGATAGTTGTAAATAAACTCTTTCGGTGATAATTAGTTAATGATTAGGTTATTGGTGAAGAGTAAGTGTACCCATTCTCATTTGGATTAAACTAGTGGTGTGTTTGTTATAAAAGGGGCTTGCACAGAGTTAGTTGGGGTTTTATTTGTTAAAGAGCAGTCAAGGCATATTGATACAAACTATTAAGTGGGATGTGAGTGAAAATTGGAATGTTAAGAAAGCCTGAATCTCTCCATGCCCCTAATTCTGTCTGTAATCATGAGTTTTTATGTCTGCAGACCCCTGGATCTACTGTACCTTAGTTACGGGTGGGGTCTGTCACACCATCCTTTCATTTGTTACCACACATTTTATATGACAGCTTTAATTAGAGAACGATCATGTGAAAACTTTCTTTTTACATTTTGATTTAAGATACGGATTTCTGTTCTGTTTCTGCTTTGATTTTAAACACACAATCATGGTTTCTTCGTTATAGACACAAAAAACACATTCCTATCTCAGCAATAACATTGTATACAGTACAGCTGGCTGCTTGAGCTTCCCAAGATACAGTGTAGCTTTATAATACACATAAGTTTCAATATTCTTCCTCTGTTTCAGAAAGATTAGGCTTATAGCAATACATTTGTTTCTTTGCCCAATTCTGTGGAACTAATCTGTGGTGTACAAAGGTGCCTCATTTAATTTTTTACAGCCAGAAGAGGCATTGTTTCCTTGCCTTTTCCTGTACTATTACAGAATTTTATACTGCTATTACATGAGTGTGAAGTATTGCCGCTCATTGTAACATCATTGTTTCTAATGAGCTAGGAGGAGTTTATTGGATTTTCTTTTGTGCAGTGCTAATGGGTTTGAGATAACATTGCCTATATAATGCCTAAAGCAACTTAACTAATTTCAGAAGATTAATTCACCCTGGTTACATTGCAAAAATAGCACTGATCAATGCCGTCATCAAGCCACCACTGTCTTAATGAACATCTTTGGGCTCATAATCTTTAATGCAAAGCTGAAGAACATTATCAAGGGTTGATGGCTTCTGGAAAATGTTTTGGGAAAAAGTATCTTTTAAATGAAAAGAAAAAAGAAGCTAGATACTGACCTCAGATTTTATGTAGGACTGTGTCTGCATCCAATGAGTATGGGAAACAACCTTCATGTTCTTAAAATGCACTCCTATGGGAGAAGAAGTGAGTATGAGAGGAAAATAGAGGAACAATTTCAGCAACACCAACATAAAAAATGCTTGAAGTAACAATGAGTTTCACTGGAAGTCCTGGTTAGAGTGATCAGCTACATATTGTAGGTGGAGAACTAGTGTAGGTGTCAGGAGTCCCAGAAGTTCCTAGGTCAGTGAATGTTGATGGACGAACAAGTGATCTACTGTGGCAAAGGTTTTGGACAGATTACAAAGCATAGGGTTAAGACAGAAGAGCAGGATGCAGCATGAACTGAACAAAGAGAATCGATGTACTGATTCTAAGCGAGAACAGCAGGGTCTGTACCAAATGAAAGTCAGACATAGAGCACAACCAGAGATATACAGTATAATTCAGGCCAGGTCAAAAACAGTAAAAATCACCCAAGAGTACAGAGGTGTAGGTCAAGGACAGTAGAAGGATGAGCGAGGTTAAGGTCCTAAAAGCAAACTGTAGCTTTGCTCTGGGGCAGAAATAGGTGTGAAAAAGAAAGAGGAGGAAGAGCCAATGTGTGAAATAGAAAAAAGCTGACTGAGGATGAAGGGTTGAGAGTGAAGGAAAACAAGAAGAGTTACAGAGGTTGAGAATGTTGGGAAGGTAGGAGGAAAGAGAAGTCAAATTTGTTTTATGAGATTAAAGGCAAGGAGGGTTAACAAAGATTATTAGCAGAAGAAAATAAAATAAAAATAGTAATATTTCACAATGAGCTGCTAATGTGAGTGCTAAGGAAAAGAACAAAAGAAAACAGCAATAAAGATACAAGACAGAGGGCAATTTCAATAAATCTTCATCCTTTCTTTTCAGATGAGTTCAGCTTGATCTTGATTCTGGCAGAGAGGTGCTAGAGGAGAACACGAGACAAGAAAGAGTGGGAGGGTGGAAAGTGAGTGGACAGGGGAAATCAAGGGATGAACAGAATGAAGGTTAGTCTTCATTATGTTTACAGAATAGTGGGCATTATGAATCTCTGCAGAACATGAGTGTTTTTAGAATATTTATGTTACGCATTCCACTCGTGTCTCTGTCCCGTCTTGCATTCCCACGCGCGCAGTGTTTAACAAACGCTCACGCCGCAAGTAATACACCTATCACCACTTACTCCCGTCACTATTTTAGTTCTCCTCTTTTCTCACTTCCCCGCTCACTATTGCGGATACTCCTAGAGCTCCCAAGTGCGCATTATCCTCTTCTAAGCCTAAGCCTAAGCCTAAGCCTAAACCTCGGTATTTGATCTTCTAGCCTGCTCCTCGTTTTCGACTTTGCCTTTCGTTTTGGATTGTTGATCTCTCGTCGTCTCTCCCGTGTTCAGACCTACTCGCTTGCTTCCTGGTTTTGTTTTTCGCTTAGTGATTTGGATTGTTGCTCTCTCTTTGTCTCTCCCATGTTCAGACCTAATCGCTTGCTCCCTGGTTTCGTTTTTGCTTAATGATTCGGGTTGGTGATTTTCTTTCTCTCTCCTGAGTCCTGCACAGGATCCATACACCCTTCCTGCCCAACCTGGCAATTTAGGTCTCTGGGCAAATTACTGACAAAATAGATTAATTGTTCTATTTCATTGCTTGTCATTTCTTTGTCGAAGTTTGTTACATTGCTTTCACTCAAAGAAACTCATACACATGAGACTGTTTAATAGTCAGTATGACTAAATATATCTTACATACGTAACTACACAGGAATAAAACAATCCAAGCCTTAAGTCATTCTGCAAAACTATTAATACTTCTGTGTTACATTGAGACAGGATTACAGATTTCAATATAATAATATAAAGATGAGTTATTTGCAACATCTATTTGACTGGTTGCATTAGGCAAAATATTATTTAAAAATAGATTAAGAATGAAGATGAGCTACATTTGACTTGGCTTAACATAACTTAAGCATGTAGAAAATGTAATTTAAACTGTACTAAGGGACATGGAAAAGAACTCTGAACTCTGGTAATAAAAAGGCTATAATTTGCATTCATTTAATACAGAACACTTAAAAAATAGCTCCATGCTCATTCTGGGAGAGCTAAAATGTAATCAGTTTCTTGACTTCAGAGAGCTCAAATTATTTCTGACATCTTGCTAAAGTAATGAGCAGAGTGTCTGTTGCTACAGAGTTATTGGGCCATTTTTGTAATACATAATGTAGTCAGAGCATATGACTGAACCTTTAAATATTCTTTATTACGGGAATATAGTGCTAAACGCTAATTTTAATTAGAAATGAACTCCGCATCGAAAACAGAACAGTGTGCCAAGGGATTTCAAAATTAAATTAAATAATTACAGGTGTCTCACAAATGAGCAAAATGTTTATGAGATCTTCAGAGACTGAATTTCCAGGGATTTCAAAGTCAGCTTTTGTTGTTTTGTTACCGTTTGAGCTCTCATTTACATTAAAAGAAAAATTAATTTGTTTAATTGGATTTCGAATTAACTTCTTCAATAACTTGAATATGCTTTATATTTGAAGCCCAGTAAGGGAAATATTATATTAGCATAAATAACAGGCTGTCCTTCACTCATTCAAAGAACAGCTCCTGGATTAACAGTGTACTGTAAATGCAGAAATAAAACTTTTCAGCAAAACACTGCTTGCTAAGTCCATTTGAAATAAAAGTTATTTTATTTAGGCATCAATGGTTTCATCACAGCCACTTAAGTCAACTCATCTATAGGTGCTTTTAATTAGCATTTTATTTAATCAACACTAAAAAGCAAACGTATTGTATGGAGGTTACTAGCTGTTTTTTGTATTGAGTATAGAAGCCACTTTCATGTTTCCCCGCATCCTCCAAACAGTGAGAGCTTTTTGATTTTGCCCTCCTTTACATGTGTTTTAACCTGTCAGATTCTACTTCAAATGTCTACTGAAAACAATGCCAACTCCAAGATGTGGTTAATCTTCTTTCATTTGGTTTTCATCTACAGTATGTTGCTTTCAGTAGCATTTCTGATAATGGACAAAACAAACGTTTGACAATTGTAATTATATATGCCTCATAAATAAATGAGGCCGGTCATTTCTTTTCCTAAAACTTCACACTTCACACAAAACTAAACACTTCCACTTACTGTAACTCTACTCATTTGTACATGTATGCAGCCCCAATATTATCCGAACCTCTGTATGTTTGAGATATAAGTATACTGCTCCAAAACAAATGCATGGAATGACTAAATACTGTACCTTATTGTTAAGGCATTAGAGCTACAATGAAATAACTAACCCAAGAATGAATAAAGCAATCCTTGACCAATGTGTACCTCTTTCATCTACAGTGACAAGAAAAATGTTTAACCCCAAAGATTAATATGGGAATATAGTTTTCCCATGTAAGTTTTCTTGAATTAAAAGTTAAAATACCCAATAGGGTATTTTTAAATATCTAATAGGATTTACAGTATAGCAACCGATTCCATATGACTAGAAACTAAATAATGTATGAATTAAACAATGAGTAACTTGAGTAAAAGTGAATTATAAAGATGAATGCCTAGTTTCATTAGTTCAATTAAGGGGATAATTAGATTCAGGTGTTTAAATAGATTTAAATTTGACTTAGAAATAGATTTCAGGAGCTGGATTTAGGAGGCCTCACCTTTTATATAGATCAGACATGGTATGAGTTTGATCTTTACCATACAGGTGTACCGTATGAAAAATGTTATACGTTGATCTATTTCCATGATCTATTGATCTGATTGAAAATATGATCTATTTCCATTAATTGTTTTCCATGATCTAAGGAAATCTCTGAGGACCTCAGAAAAAGAGTTTTTGATGTTCATCAGTCTGGAAAGGGACAGAGAACTATTGCTAAATATTTGGGTCTCCACAAGTTCACCGTCAGTCTACAAATGGAGACAGTTTAAGACACTTTTACTCAAAAGCCAATTCTCTTACCATTGCATTTTATGATGGCCTAATCAATGTCCACACTTAACTCTCATCAAAATGTTGTGGTAGGATCTGATGTGAGCTTTCCATGCAAGGCAGCCCTCAAATGTTGCAGTGCTAAATTAGTTCTGTAAGGAGGAAGTCCTCAAAACCAATTTAAGCAACTAATCAATGGCTACAGGAAATGTTAAGTTGTAGTCCTTGTTGAAGGGGGTGCTACCGGTTAAAGTGAATCTAAAGTTTCTCATACTTTGTCACATGTGGATATTGAATGTTGCACCATTTGAGGATAAATAGATGTTGAGAGGCTATCATGTTTTGTGTCATTTGTTTAATCAGGTTGACTTTATTAGTAAAACTTAGATTACTATCTAGTAACCTTTTAGGTTCCAAATATATGAAATCTTTGGGGCTTAACAAACTTTTTACCCAGCACTGTAAGCCTTCAAGTCCCCATGAAAGCAATGTAATTTTCCACAACCAACATTAGCATAAATGACTGCAAGGCTTCTGTGTTGTTTTGGTATAGAGCTCCTGTAGCATGTCATTCAAAATAGTGGCCAGCTCCCTGCACAGTGCCTATAACAGCAAGTTTCTGTGGGCTCACAAATTTGGCATAAAAAAGGGGGACATGGAAGCACTGAAATCTGTTGTTTCCTGATCTGTCAGACATCCTGCACAGTGCTGTGCAGAAGATTATCCTGTTACAGTACAAGACCTGGGCCATGACCTGCAAGAAGGGAATAATGACTGGATAGAGAATGTTATCTCTTTGTCCTATTGGTGTGAGGCCAACAATAATCATTAGCTGAGTATTTGATTTAATAACTTTCCTCCCCAGATCACCACATATCCTCCAACAAATCAGCCCTCATAAGAGCATGTGCAAGTCTAAGAAGTGCAGTAATGATTGAGTTCTGAAGTGGCCTGTTCCAGTTTGTAGGGACGTTGAAACATGAAGCTTGCCCAGTTTTTGATTCTGCTCAAAATTGGAGTGAGTCAGAGACTTATATGTTAGAAATGTATGTCTCCCTGATATATCTTAAAACTGAGCAGTTTCTACTACAATGATTAAAGAGAGCCCACACTTTGCACATGCAATTAAAATAGTTCATGTTTAAACATTTCTCTTTATCATCAGTTCTCACGAGAAAAATGTTTAGGTTCAGAACACTGTATAAATCATAAAACGTAATTAGGATTATGCAAATTATGTATACATTTGTCATATTACTGATACAATATTTTATGCAGTTATAGATTTTTCCACAGTAGAAAAGTTAGACACACAGAAAAATCTTAACAATAGAATGTGATTACTGAACACATTTTCATAGTGAGATGCAATATAATGGAACCATTAGAAGGAGTGAATAAAATTAACAGCACAGAAATAGTGTTTTCCTTAAATATTTTAGCAATACTTTATGTTGATTTTTTACTAATCAATTCACTTTGGGCCTTGTAATTACAGTACAATGAAGCACAACTGAGATTTTAATGAAGTATATTAATCTGTGGAAATAAATGACTTTATGAGAAAAATCTCATGGAATTACACAAGTATAATTTTACCATTTATTAAGAAGAAAATCAGTGTGACATAAAGTAAACTACTTGACAGGAAGATGATTCAGCAGTAATGTGCCTGGGCAGCCAGCATTATCACTCTATTCATTTTTCACTGTTACATATTGAAGAAAAAACTTTTGAGTCACTGCAGTGAACTCAGGAGTTGAAGCCTTTACAAAACTAAAAGTATCATAAAAGTAAATGGTTCCATTCTTCAAACAAATGTTTAAACTTCTGTTGTAGATTTAAGTACTGAACTTTCTTGATTTTATAAAAGCAAATATATGATTAACCAAAATTGGCTTATCAATAGTCAGTTTAAGCTTCTCTTTCTAATTAAAATTCACCTCAGTTTCAGCTTTGGGATGCTACTTAGAATAATTATTGTAAAACTGCAACAGTATGTTGTAACCACACTCTTATAGGCACAATTATTTGGAGGGCCAATAATGACTTGGGAGACCTACATGATGTAATCTGCGATTTCAATTTCTGGTCAGTGAACAAAACAGAACACACAGTTAATTTCCATGATAAATCAATGGTAGTGAGAGGCTAGTAGTGAGGGGTTTGAGCGCATGTTGAAGAAGAATCACAAACTCTGCGTATATATCTTGAAAATACACCTTCATGCACTTTATTCCTTTACTGCTGCCTACTGTATAGCTTATTGTAGATACCCAAGGCACAGAGCATACCACAGGAACTTCCGTTATTCAAATGTAAATCATCTACTGGAAATCAAATGCTACACATTACGCTTTTCACCAGGTATTGATTGGGTAGGCATACTGGAGATCATAATTCAGGAAATACCTACATTGTCCAGGCTGGTTTTGAAACATACCTCTTTGTCTTTGATATTCAGAGCCCTGCAGTGTTTAAAAGTTCAACTCTGAGATAGAGATTCAGAGAGATAGCATACAGTAGCATTACCAGAACCATAGCCACAAAAAGGAATTGAACTGCATGTTCTATTCGTTTTCCTAACATTTTGGCCAGTGTGTGAATATACTGTACAGTACTGTACATGTAACAGCAAAAGCCACCTGGTCAATTAAGATGATTTGTCACTATCAGCAACACTACATGTTTTGGTTGAAGTGCCTGAAAATACATTGCCTGTGTTGTTAGGATTACTTCTGTCATAGTTACACATTCATATTTACTGTACATTAGATGTGATGAACCTTGATCCAGCAGGTCTTATGCTCTAGGTCACCCGTAATCGATAATTTGTAAAGACATGGGTTTTGATCAAGGCTTCGGGCTAATCCCAGTCTGTGAGAGCTATGGGGCATTGGACGTTCTGTCTCAAAAGATCTCTAAACTGCTTCATTGAATAAACTACTTGCTGCCATATCAAGTAGGTCATATCAAGGGTCAAACTGAATTATTTCTATTGTTTATAAGCTGACAATTTAGCTATGAGCCACACAATCAATCTTCAAATATCCATGCTGTTAAGTAATGCTTTGTCCAATTAGTCATTCATTATTTACAATAATAAAATATGCACACACAAAAAACTGAACCAAAGTAGCTTTATACAGTAAGTTATCTTCAAAGAAGATACTTTGCAGATTTCTGAGTTCTGAAGTGGCCTGTTCCAGTCTGTAGGGACGTTGAAACATGAAGCTTGCCCAGTTTTTGATTCTGCTCAAAATTGGAGTGAGTCAGAGACTTATATGTTAGAAATGTATGTCTCCCTGATATATCTTAAAACTGAGCAGTTTCTACTTACACTACAATGATTAAAGAGAGCCCACACTTTGCACATGCAATTAAAATAATTCATGTTTAAACATTTCTCTTTATCTTCAAAGAGGTTATATGCATCTTTAACTAAGTTTTCTTTTAGTTAGCATTACACTCTCCAGGTTAAATTCACAATGTTCCTGATTGGATATTGTAAAAACCTCTAAATAAGAGATTGACACTCTGTCATCTTTAGATATAATCTTAAATGCAAAACAGAAAGTCATGCATTTTTTTATCTTCTGTGATAATAATAATAATAATGATGGTCAGCTGGATCAAGAACTCAGCATAGTCAAGACATTTAGCGATGACATCCAGATGGAGTCTGGACCGGACAAGTGTTCCAAAGTGAGCATCAAGAGAGGCAAACCTGTCGGAGGCCCGAATGCCAGACTAAATGATGCTGCCGTGATCCGGAATCTTTACCAGGATGAAGTCTACAAGTATCTTGGTGTAGACCAAACCAACAGTATTGTCACTATCGTAAACCCCTCCTCTTAAGGACGCTCCAGCCCTACCTTGTTTATACTCCGCACCTGCCTCTGTTTCCAGCCCCCCGTGTTATATAAACCAGATGTTCCTGACTATCGGGGCTCAGCTTTGCAACATGGACACCCGGAAGCCCGCCTACCCGCGAGTCCAGGAGCGGCTCGACGGCATAGGCTTCACAACAGCGTCCTGACCATCTGGGTCCGGGAACAGGTTGCGTCTGGTCCCGTTACCCCCTTTTTATTCCCCCAACCCTCCGCCAGATCCCACTCCGGTTTTTAACTCTGTTTGACTGTCAGGATGGAATACCCGGTTTTAGACTTTTGCTTCATTCATGGATTTGCCTTGGACTCCCTTGGACTCAGTACAGCTTTGGAATCATCAACTTGAGAAAGCAGGAAATCCAGAAGATGGATAGGAAGACCAGAAAATTGCTAACAAAGTATGGTCTCCTACACCCAAAAGCCGACGTAGACCGAACACCTGGGAGCAGTGGTGGGCATGAGCTCACTGAACTGGAAACCCCATACAAGAGCACAATTGTCGGGCTAAGTGAGTACATCAAGCAAGGATCTGACAAATACACCAGGCTCATAATAAGAAATTAAAAAAACGAAGAAGAAATACTCTCTGGTCAACATCAGCGAAGAAATCAAGAACCAATACATCAAGCCTGAAATCAGCTCCCATACAACAACATCTAGTCAGGAGTTCATCAAGAGTAGGATGAAGGCTTCACTCATTGAATAGAACATCAACAAACTCTTGTCAAAGCCGCTCCACAGTCAGTTTTACAAACAGACTTTTAACAATTATGTTTATAGAAAATTGACCTTTGGATGGCTACAAAGCTCTGGGCTAAAAGAGCTCAAGATCAGGCACTGAACACTCGCTATCATTGGAGAAATATCCTCAAGATGGATGTGGATGGCAAATGCAAGTTGTGTCACCAACACGAGGAGTATATCAGCCATATTGTTGCTTGATGCTCTATGCTAGTGCCAGAAGGATATACACATCGGCACAATAGAATAGAATAGCTAGCTACCTGCACTGATCAATGCTTCAGGAGCTTGGCCTACTAGTGCCTAATCACTGGTACGATAACCAGCCTGAAAAAGTTGTGTAGAAGGAGAACATCACCATCGTGTATGACATGACTGTTAACACCGATCGTACCATTGGAGCAAACTGACTGGACATCATCCTCCATGATCGGAGCAAAAAGTGATGTTTTCTCATCGATGTAGCTGTTCCAGATGACCTAAATGTCTGTCTTAAGGAGTTAGAACAATTAAGTAAATCAAGGACCTTGAGATTGAGATATAATGCATGTGGAATACAAAGGCATGTGTGATCCCAGTTGTAGTAAGAGCTCTTGGAACTACTTGACTCAGATTTAAAAAGTACCTTGCTGAGCTGTCGGGCAAAGTGAGTGTGGCTCAGGTGCAGAAGACAGCCTCTCCTCGGAACAGCCTACATACTCTGCAAAGTCCTGACCATCAGACAATGCAGGACCTAAGGAATCTGGTGGATCCCTGGTCAATAGCAACCAACAGAAGAGCTGAGAAGATAAAACTTATAATAATAATTATTTTAATTTCGTTTCTAGTTCAGCAAATCAGTGATAGTGTGTCCAAGTATAAAAAGTAAAGCATCACTCACTACACTAGACTATTAATGCTGGTTATGCAAATGATACACTTGGTACTTATGTATTAATAATGTAATAATATGTAATGATGTAATTATAGTAAGAATTTGATCGCACATAATTTTTCACTGTTACAGAGAATGATATGCAGCAGGCAGGATTTCAGGAGTCCACAATGTCAAATAACATTTAATTGAGTCAAATTGTATTATCTTAAGTGTAACAGGACATATGCATTTATTCACGTCAAGTAGCATTTATTCCTAAGAGACTTTTCCTGTCTCACTGTTTAATGTTACATGCAGAGGTGCAGAGCTTTTCTCTGAGAAGCATGTGTCTCTAGGTGACCGGAGCTGTAGAAGCTACTGAATGTGATCTGATGAAATACAGCTGTCTGAGGTCCTCTAAGTGCAGGCTAGATATTTACCTTGAGGACAGTAACTCAGGACTGAAAGGTACTGTAGTAAGATCATGTCTCCTGTTAAAATGCATGGTAGTTGTCAATAGACTTTTTACCAGCAGGGTAATGAGGACGACCTGGCTGAGCTACTGTATATCGTATTGGTCGTGAGTGTGTGTATATACCCACCTAACTCATGCTGAGACACGACAGTGAGAGTGTCTGAGTCAAAGCTGAATGACTGAGGAAACAGGTCTAGTAGGTTGTGTATGTGTCAGCAGCAGGCCTGAGATGCTGCTACTGTCTGTGTAGAAATAAGCCTGCAAAAGGAGTCTGTGTAACAGCTGCTTTAACAGCAGAAGGCTATGTGTTATAGGTGAGCAGGCTCTGTTCTGTGAGCAAGCAGGCTTGTTATTTGTAGCAGCTGCAGATGGAGCAGCAGGCTGACAGTTGTGTGCATGACATGAGTATTTTTAAAGATGATGCAGGCTGCAGCTTTACCCCCAGAAGGGGCCAATAATTGGGCGATTACAAAACAGAAAATCTGGTTATATATCTCGGAGGGGAGTTATATTTATGTTTGTGGAAGATCTCTTCTGGAAGGAGAATAATATAATTACAAAAGTTAAATAGAGGATTTTATATAGAAACAGCTATTCTGAGTGTTGAGGGTACAGAGCTCAATCAGGAACAGGGAACGATCTTGAAGTGGAAGAAGCAGTTAGAAAATGAATGGATGTTTGATGAAGAGACTGCAAGGATTGCAAGAGATTGGCAAGGCAGTGTCATCAAGTCTCACACTGTCCTACACACACTTCTTAATGGGACTACTAAGGGATTTTGGAATGGTTGCATTGTGCTTAATACTATTCTTGTCTCCTAGTTTAATTCTAGTCTGTAGCACCATCTGTTTAGTGTACACCCACTTCCAAAGTCTTGCTGCCTAGGTTTGATTAAAAACTCTAAATGGTCTCTTTCTCCAAAGTCTTAGTCATTACACCTAGTTTAGGAACTGCAAAAGTGATATTAAGAATCACTATGAGGTAACAACTATGAATGACATGAAATGCCACTGCCAACTCTATGGAAGAGACAGGGATAGGTTTCTACTGAGGCATGTTCTGCAGTTTAGGAATTCATTACATACAGGAAAGGGGTAAAGGCACGATCCTTGTCTTTACACAAGTTTACTTCTATGCTGAAAAGTAAGAAAGACAGTAAAATTGTGCAATATGTGATATGGAACTATTATCTCTGTTCACCTCAGATGAAAAAATGTACTGAGTTGTTTTTTCATGCTTTTCAGTAATAAAAAATATTACTGTATTTTTCTTTAACATGCATTTCATTACAATCTGGCATTTAACGTGACAGAGTGCTAATCCAATAGTGCAAAAAGCCAAGTTAGCATTGTTTTTCACCTACTTGCATTTTCCGAAACCTCCAAGATCCCCATTTTTCTGGTCTAACGATCATAACAGATCAATTTACTTTGCACCCCCCATTCTCCCCAAATCTAACCTTTCCCAGGCTTCCAAGGACAATACTCCATGAAAGTTTAATGTCTGTAAATCTCCCACTTCAGGAATTAAATTTCAGTGAATTAAATCCAGACTTCCTATCCTTGACTATACTTTAATACCAGGTAGATCCTGGAATCTTGAGCTGAGTAATAACTGTGTCTGGAACAGCAATTCAGAAGTGTCTAGGTATATTGATTGAAGATGTTTTTGTCTCAAGTTCTCAGAAGCATTCACCAGGACTGTAATTTATTTTCACACCAGGAGCATAAGATATTTTTTTCTTTATTTATTGGAAATGTTCACACCCATAAGTCAAAGTCTTTGATTTCCACCAGTTACGATCACAAATGTTTTATTTGCTTTTGAAAGGAGAAGTCATGTTAAGAAATCAGTCAATCTGTCTGTTCTATTCTTGAGCCATATACCTCTTCTCTGCAACCTTTACTGTATATAACCATATATTCATTCTTGTTAAGGTTTAGCTCACCTTGTGTTATGAGCAATAATAATTCCTTCTGTTTAAGTATGTCTACTTGCTAATACAAAATAAAGAGGCTCAGCGGAGCCGGTTGTATAAGCATTTAATTGAAATACAAGGATAACATTGTATAATGTGATTAAAATTGTATAATGCACTACTAATGCCTCACTTAGAATACTGTGCACAAGTTAAGTCATCATCATATAGAAAATAAATTGCTGCTATGAAATCAGTGGGAGAAAAGCACCCAAATACTTTACAGGGCTTAATCGAAAATTGAAACATGTTGCCGTATAACAAGGCTCCTCAAGATAACTGAGAGACCGTTTGCTGTTTTGTAAAGAAGAATGTTCAAATATTGTTCAAATATATAAGGTGTGCAAAGTTGGTAGAGACCTGTCCCAACAGTTTTAATTGTTATCAAAAGGTATTTTCACCAGATATTAACTCAGAGGGGTGGAGACTTACTTTATCTACTTACTGTACAATATTTCAGTTTTGTTTTTTAATATATAATTTTTTCTTAATAAATATGTTTTCCCCCTTAAAAACAAAGAAGTATGGGGTTTAGATAAGAACACAGGGAATAAGAAAAAGTTATAATTTAAAAGCATGAAACTCTGAGGTACTGACACAAAAAATGTACACAAATTCTCTAGTTACTGTATAAGTGTCCACTAACTAGAGCATTGTTTCCATGATGTTTCCATCCCATTAAAAAGTGAGCTGTCCCGATGGTTTTGAAGAGGGCTGTAATGCAATGATCTTGATCCCCTGGTAGTACACCACCTGTCTGTAGCAATGCCACATACAGTATAGAATGTAATATGGTTGGCCATTGGCAAACGTGAGCAAATAGTGAGGTGTGGAGTTTGACCCTATGTCATGTCATAGACGATAAGAAGCAGGAGTGATTTTGTGCAAAACCATTGATAAAATTGCGATGGACATTTACACTTTGCACTGAAACAACTCAAAGATGATAAATATTCAAAGATCCATTCAGAAGTTGGTCTTCTCTGTCCTTTGACATGTTACCATTGTGAGGATGGCAGGTCCAGGCAAGATGACAGCTCTGTCCTGAACTACATTCCCCAGAAAGCTGTGGGAAATATCCTGTCTCACTCAGTCACCTGACTATCTGCTAGAAGGTGATTGGTTGGTTGAGGCTTCTTGACACACAGCTGAGCTCGAAAAAGAGAATATTTTATCACATAGGAACAGGGAACGGCTCTATTTCATGCTGAAATCAAAAGAAAGGAAACACAACGTTTCGGCTGTGGACCCTTCTTCAGGTGTGAGAAAGACAGGGTGTCACGCCCTCTGCAGCCAGAGGGAGCTCCTTCTCTGTCCTGTCTCTTATTTCCGGTTCTTTGCTGTCCTTCCGGTGTATCTCTCTCTGGGGCTATATATTTCCGCGTCTTTCATTCTGCCGGCACTCAGCATTGACGTTCGGATGTCCTGAAACCCGCCCCACATCCGCTACCTGAGGGCATAGGTTTCTATACGGCATTCCCTGAACAGCTGAGCCTGGGCTAACCCCCATCTCGCCGCTACGCATTGGGTCTTTTTCGCTCTCCTGCCATTCCACGGTTCGTCCTTTCCGACATCCGTGACACAGGGTAGACGGCAAAGATTAAAATAGCACAGGAGAACAAAAGCTGGAAAAGTATTTGAACTAATTGAACTTACTTGAACTACTGTATTTTATTGCATAGCGTGATACCACAAATAAACAACATTTCCTATACTGGACCTTAAGACTGCATTTTTATCTGTTTTTCTGGAACCCTCTATAAGAAGATCTAGAAGAACAAGCATTAGAAATCTCAGTTCCTTGGGAAATCATAGCATGTAAAACACAACATACTCATATATAGTACTTATATATTGAACAAGTAATAGGTTTATTCCATGCTGAAAAAAAGAAGAAAGAGAACACAACGTTTCGGCCGTGGAGCCTTCTTCAGGTCAGGTCAGACCTTCTTCAGGTCTTGACCTGAAGAAGGCTCCACGGCCGAAACGTTGTGTTCTCTTTCTTCTTTTTTTCAGCATGGAATAAACCTATTACTCGTTCCTTTGCAGCCTACGCAAGCCGACGCAGCTACCCACCTGAATTACTTATATATTGATATATTTATCAGAGGTTCTGGAAAGATAAAGAATATATACAGTATGTGAAGTGTTCTCCAAAAAATAAAGAATTTAAATATAACAGCTTGTATAATAATATAAAAATTACATTGACTCATGGCAAATTTTACATTACTATTCAAATACAGTAGGTTGTCCTTTGATACAGTTGAATAATAACAAGAGGATGATTTCAGTGTCTTGAAGTATATGTTGGAGAATTATCTTTTAAAGCAGAACAATTGCAAGTCAAAGAAGGGGCATAGCTTTACAGAATAAAATTTCTCTTTCTTTTTAGCACTTATCAGTAAGTAATAAGACAGCCATACAAGTGAATGTGACCAGAGGAAAGTTAAAAAAGTGATAAAAGAACATAAGAGCTTTTGGTAAAGACAGAAACAAATATAAAATTTGAGAAGTTGTAGATACAATAAAATTAAATGAGAAAGTGTGAAGACCAAGAAATCAAATCCAGTAGAAAAAAAGTCAATTTTAAAATGAAGGGGAGTAAGCTCAAATTGAATGAATCTTTTGAAATAAAAGATGAAACATCTCTACCAGCCTTTCCTTTGGATAGAACTAAAAAAAATTCTCTCATAATTGAGAGATTTGTTCTAGGTTCCAAGCTGATAAAATAATCTCCTCACGTACTGTAGCTTCCGTTGGCAAAGTAGGAATCTGCTTCAAATATGATAATGTGATTTACATGGACATGGTTTTAAGGAAAGTGTAGATTAGTAATTCCTTGCACTTTGTGTTTTATCCCCCTAGCTATGATGAATTGAGATCAAGCATGCCTTTACAGTAGATTTTAAAATGTAAGGAGTGGCAGAAATTCACTTTTTGTCACAAATAGACAAAGACAGCAATGTGCGGTAAATTGATTTAATTTACAAAGCTCTTACATAAATACTCATGAGGTGTCATGTTCATATCCACATTCAGAATGATTTTTCTCTCTCTGTAAAATTACTGCACATACAGTATTACTGCAGCATTCATGTAGTGTAATACAGTACATGGTTGTTTTAATGCATTTTAAATTCCTTAAGTTACTTTTCTCATTGATTCAGTAACAGGTCCCGTCTTTAACAAGTACTGCAGTACTATTTATGTCTTGGTGCCCAGTCCTTAAAGGGGTAGGATCGTGGATAAATGACAGAATTAGCAGTTATTCTTAACTACAGTATGTTTATGTACTACCTTTCTGTGTGATGATGTTCACAGTAACTTTCCATATGCTTAAAGAGAGCATCCTGAGTAAAATAAAAACTATTTTAATTTTATATGTTGCATACTCTGAAAACATCTCCAAAATGCCACACTGCAAATCTTAAAATCAGATCTTAATAGTAATAGTCTACAGTAGTACAGACACCTAAGACTCAAGTGATTTCTGAAGAACAAGAAACAGATCATTTCTGTATAGTGATGCATTCTGAAACAGCATTCAGGAATTACATGTGCATTTTAGTAAACATTAAATTGAAAAAGTTACAGTGCCAAGAAAAAAACTCTTTGTGAATCCCCTGTATTAATTATGGGAATTACAAGTTCTTACCATAAAATTCATACCCTTGTTTAATTGAAAGCTTTCTTTTTAAAAAATAACCAAAAGTGTTTATATACTGATGGAAAAAAGAAACACAACATTTTCTGGAATGAGAATACTATACAGTAGTTATAGCTTATGTACTTTCACAAAATGTTGTCTATTTGTTTTAAGTCCTCTGACCAGCAATACAGCTTGTGCAGTGAGGCATTGCAACTTGCCAATCACACGAAAGCTTGTTAGGTGCACTTTTACCCAACGAGGTCCAGTTGGAACAATTCCTGATCAGGTCACCTTTAAAAAGGCCTTAATTCAAAGCTTAGACCGCTGCAACAAAAAGGCCACACGTAGTCAGTTTTCTGTGCATTCCATAATGCCTCAAATGTCACCAGAAGCAAGGGAGAGGGCCAGGCAGGCAGGTCATGTGCCAGCGTTGCCAGACACTAAGGAGTAAGCCACTCCACTGTGTCCCGACTGCAGAGAAGGTTTCAGCAGACCAGCAGGACAGATGACCATCCAAGATCTGGTCACCCTTGAGCGACCACACCAGAGCAGGATTGACCATCCATATTGCTGCTGAAACTGCCAGCAGACACAATGCCTGCAACAGTGACAGGACAGTGAGGCTCCATGCTGCTGGCCTTAGAGCAAGGCGACCTGTCAAAGGCCCTCTGCTCACACCTCCTAGACATCACACCTGACTGGCTTGGGCAAGACAGAGGTTGCGATGGACTCGTCAACAGTGGCATCAGGTCCTCTTCATGGATGAGTCACTCTTCAGCCTGTTGTATGAAGATGGGAGGGCCAGATGTGGAGGAGGAGGTGTTGCATTTCTTTTTTCCATCAGTATATATAAATATTTTTTATGGAATAGATGTACAGTATGTGCAATATTAAGTGAACCACTAGTTTACTTATTCCAATCAAAGTGGTAATTAGAATCAGTTGGTTATATAAATTCCTAACAAGTAAATGATCACTGACTTTGGACAGCCTTGTCCTATTTGGTCTTCACCAAATAGTGGAAACACTTCATGCTATTTTCAAATTAGATTTCAGAGGACTTCAAAAAAGAGCACCTGATGCTCATCAGTATGGTGAAACAATTCAAAAGTGGAACTTTCTGACCTGAATGATTGTGTGGTAAAAAAATCTAACATTTTGTTCCAAAAGAAGAAACTCATCCCAAAAGTCAAGCAGGTTGATCAGAGTATCATGGTTTGGAGTTCCTTTATTGTCTCGAGACCTGGATGGTATGTCATCAGTAATAGATCTCTTCTATCAGCAAATTCTCGGACAAATACCAGGTCATCCATTTCCCAGCTACGGATGAGCTGAAAGTGAATCATGCAGCAAAACTATGACCCTAAACATACAAAAATATACAAACAGAATGGCTGAAGAAATTTTGCATAAAGAATCGGCCAAGTCAAAATCCAGACATACAATACTGTAAACCCTATTGAAATGTTATAGCGGGCCCTGAAGAGAGCTGTTCATGCAAGGAAAAACCTCAAACACAGAATGACCAACATGAAGCAGTTCTGTAAGGAAGAATGGGCCAAAACTCATAAAAGATTACTGAGAAATTAGAGACGGATAAACACTTACAGGAATTGTCTGATTGAAGTCTTAAGGAGGTGTGACCATTTACTGAATCTAAAGGCTCATGTATTTATTCACACAATGATATCTACTTTTGGATTTGTTAGTCATCTTGTTAGGTAAATATATCCAATATTCTGAGTAACTTGTGTTTTTGCGTTTAATTTTTAACCAGGTTATCTTAATCTTTTAAGACTAAGATATTCTTTAATCCTATTGACTCCATTGTAGGCCTCTCTGACGACGAGTGTCAATTCACTTCTATCACTATACTTTCCATCACTAAAAGCAACATTTTTTTTATCATTTCTCAAAATATCACAAATGCAAGTGATCTCCATGTTCCTCTTAACACAATCATTTTTTTTTACAACAGAGAAACTATTTTGAAATAACAAAGCATAATGCCGACAACAACACTTCAGACAGAAACTGCACAATGGGGGTATTATTTTTGAGCAACAAAATCAAAACACAGCACTTCGAACTGTACATCACAACAAACAGGACAACCTAATCTTTTCCTAACCTAATCTTTTCTTTTTAATCTTTCCAGATACAAAAGCATAGAGCAAATAGTTTCTGAAGGTATATCCTGCTGTGGTTAACTACTGGTAGAGCGACAGTGTGCATGTCAGTGTCAGAGCCTGCTGGAGTCCGGAGAATCTTACCATGTTTTAAACAAGAACTCTGCAGCATACAGGCAGTGTACTGTAATTTAAACTTCTTAATTTCCAGCAAATCTATTGATTATATGTGTAAGCGAAAGTTCTGTGTTTCATTGTTAGCAAATTCAGTCAGGAGAAGAGAAACTATGCACATTGAGCTGAAATCAGATTGAAATATATATGACTTATAATATTAATAACAATGTGCCCAGGGCAGTGACATTCATGTGTGTGGGGGGGGAGTGGGAGTTGTACCACAAGCTCTTTTATATTTATGTAAAATGTAAATTTTAAACACTCCACAATTAAAGCAGCTACAGTAATGCTGGTTGCACTCTATAATTTTTAAGGCAAGCATACCACTTAATCAGGCTTTCCATATTTATATAACAATTCACATCAACTTGATTGGGAACATTATTGTTTTCATCTAAATTATCCGTCCCAGCTTTAACACGCTGTCTCTTGATATGTTATTCACTTTTGATAGAAAGTGTTGTCTCAGATTTAGTGTATTTCAAGTGCTAGTATCAGACAGGATGATAATAACTCGATAATAACTGATAATAACTGATAATAAGACTGAAAAGGTATGCAATAAGTGTTTTTTTTCTAAATAGTTGCATGATTTGTAATATTTATATGTGGCATACACTGTAACTATCCATGTATGCAATGATGAGAATCTATACATTTTAATGTGAAACAATTAAAATAATTATTACAAAAGCCTGGAAAAGACTTTCCCTTAATGAACATAACAATGAATATAGGTTTCTCTCCAATTACAGGTTGAGCTTTACGGCCCCGTTGTCATGAATGCCTGGCTCATGTCCCTGTTTGAGTGTTGTCAGGACTCTACGACCTGGGGCATATAATTTACTAGAACCCTGCCAAGTGTGGAGTTGGAAGTAGTCTGTCCCTGGCAGCTAAAGGATTGCAGTGACATCAGTGAGACACTTACCACTTCTCCAATCAGCGCTAACCCTCCCACTGTTCACTGTGGAACTTGTACTGTCAGAATTTCACAAAAAAGCTAGAGAATGTCTTCCAATAAATACATGATATGTACAGTATATACTGTAACTAACATTCTGCTCCCATTTACTTCCTCTTCACTAAAAATTAACTGTGGTACAAATGTGGCAAAAAATAATAAAATAAATAATGTTTTTGTTTGATATAGTGTGACTCACAAATGGTTCATGATATACCATTAATGTTGCTTTTAAATATTTATAAGATTGATGTACTCATTTATTTTAATAAGAGGATTAGAAGTAGCTTTTACACATGACTCCACTATGAATTAAATAATTTAAAAGGCTGCTAAGCACTTTAACGGTCTGGGAAGTAATAACATTACAATCGACATTGCAGAAAATTCACAAAAATGAACACACACAGTAAACACTAATATAGTCTTTACATATATGTTGTGTAATGCTTGAATATAATACATAAGAACAATTAATAGATACTATGCATGATTTTTTTTAAATAAAGCTTACAGATTTGCAATATTAAATTTTAGGCGTCATTTTGATTGACTGTTACACACTTGAGTGATTTTGACTCTTGCATAAATATTAAATCACCTCATTACTGAGAGATTGTGCACAGATGATGTGCTGATTTAACATGTTTAATGTAAGTCTAGGTGAAAATCAAGAAAGAAAAATACAGAAAACGATGAATATACCCTGTTGATCAGGAGTTAAATGTGTCTCACTGGTGTGTTGAAGGCTACATAAGTTACTGCGGTAACTCAGGTGGTGTTGCCGGAAGTGGAGCCAGCTGTTCTCTAGTGAAGTTTCATGTAGACTGCTGGGATGGATGTCAGCTGTGGTACACAGATGTGTAGAATGATACACTAATAGTGTACAATGGGCCAACTGGTGAGTTGGTCCAGGCGTGATGGTCTGATGGTTTAACATGACAACATTCCAGTATGACCGCTCACATCCTCATATTGTTCTTGTAAACATATATTTCTTGCAAGATGATAATGTAGCATTTACTCTGTTGATACCCTACTCATCACTTGAGCCATATTGAACGGTTGTGGGATGATCTGGGATGACATGTAACATCTACAGCTTGTCTTGGCCCTAAGAGAGGACATAAGAAAAAAATCCCTCATGACAGTATCTGCAACCTTGTCCATCACAGATAAAGTTTGTATTGCTTTCAATGTTGGACAAATAAGAATGATACAGTGGTGTGAAAAAGTGTTTGCCCCCTTCCTGATTTCTTATTTTTTTGCATGTTTGTCACACTGAAATGTTTCAGATCATCAAACAAATTGAAATATTAGACAAAGATAACACAAGTAAACACAAAATGCAGTTTTTAAATGAAGGTTTTTATTATTAAGGGAAAAAATAATCCAAACCTACATGGCCCTGTGTGAAAAAGTGATTGCCCCCTAAACCTAATAACTGGTTGGGCCACCCTTAGCAGCAACAACTGCAATCAAGCGTTTGCGATAACTGGCAATGAGTCTTTTACAGCGCTGTGGAGGAATTTTGGCCCACTCATCTTTGCAGAATTGTTGTAATTCAGCCACATTGGAGGGTTTTCGAGCCTTAACTGCTCAATCGGATTCAGGTCAGGACTTTGACTAGGCACCTCCAAAGTCTTGATTTTGTTTTTCTTAAGCCATTCAGAGGTGGACTTGCTGGTGTGTTTTGGATAATTGTCCTCCTGCAGAACCCAAGTGCGCTTCAGCTTGAGGTCACGAACAGATGACCAGACATTCTCCTTCAGGATTTTTTGGTAGACAGCAGAATTCATGGTTCCATTTACCACAGCAAGTCTTCCAGGTCCTGAAGCAGCAAAACAGCCCCAGCCCATCCCACTACCAGCACCATATTTTACTGTTGGTATGATGTTCCTTTTCTGAAATGCTGTGTTACTTTTACGCCAGATGTAATGGGACACACACCTTCCAAAAAGTTCAACTTTTGTCTCGTCAGTCCACAGAGTATTTTCCCAAAGGTCTTGGGGATCATCAGAGTTTTCTGGCAAAACTGAGATGAGCCTTTATGTTCTTTTTGCTCAGCAGTGGTTTTCGTCTTCGAACTCTGTCATGCAGGCCATTTTTGCCCAGTCTCTTTCTTATGGTGGAGTCATGAACACTGACCTTAACTGAGGCAAGTGAAGCCTGCAGTTCTTTGGATCTTGTTGTGGGGTTTTTTGTGACCTCTTGGATGAGTCGTCGCTGCGCTCTTGGGGTAATTTTGGCCGGCCGGCCACTCCTGGAAAGGTTCACCACTGTTCCATGTTTTCGCCATTTGTGGATAATGGCTCTCACTGTGGTTCGCTGGAGTCCCAAAGCTTTAGAAATGGCTTTATAACCTTTTCCAGACTGATAAATCTCAATTACTCTGTTTCTCATTTGTTCCTGAATTTCTTTGGATCGCAGCATGATGTCTAGCTTTTGCGGATCTTTTGGTCTATTTCACTTTGTCAGGCAGGTCCTATTTAAGTGATTTCTTGATTGAGAACAGGTGTGGCAGTAATCAGGCCTGGGTGTGGCTAGAGAAATTGAACTCAGCTTTCCAAAGATGTGATAAACCACAGTTGATTTATGTTTTAACAGGGGGGGCAATCACTTTTTCACACAAGGCCATGTAGTTTTGGATTTTTTTTTCCCTTAATAATAAAAACCTTCATTTAAAAACTGCATTTTGTGTTTACTTGTGTTATCTTTGTCTAATATTTCAATTTGTTTGATGATCTGAAACATTTCAGTGTGACAAACATGCAAAAAAATAAGAAATCAGGAAGGGGGCAAACACTTTTTCACACCACTGATATGTCTTTGACATTCACCGAAGACCCCACAGTAATTTTCTAATGTGATGCCTGTTCTATAAAAACACGGGAGCTAGAGGTAATGAACCTTGAATGTCTTACCAGTTGAATAAAATCACCCTCTCTTAAATATTATTTAATAAAATTTGCTGTGAAGCAACCAAGCTAGTTTAATGTTTTGTTTAAAATGTATTTTTCCCTCACAAGGGACACAACATTTTCCACCAGATTAAATAGGGAAAGACTCCTTCATGCAATTAAACTTGAGATTTTTCTGAAACAGAAATTTTTGTCCAGTTACCAGATGGATTTGAACATATTATTTTTTTTGATTTGGACATTTTATTTATTTTATTGTCAATGGTTCGTTCTGCCCTTTTAAAGAGATTCTCATAGAGATAACATCCCCACCATCACCACTACACCCCCTATTTTTTGGAACAAGTGTTAGAAGAACAAGTATTCGCAGAAATTTACATTTCGAAGGAATAAAGTGATAAATCTGGATATTTTCTATCCCTTAAGACCTTTGCAAATTAGACAGCTTGTGCTCTTTAGATTTAACAATAAAGTGTATCTCCATTGCAGAATAATAGAATAATAAATAATGCATATACTTTTTCTTTCCCCCTCTTTTTGAATTTATGAGAACACATCACATGAGGTGCAGGATTTCCAAATTAAATAATAAATTAAAATCCCATTCAATCCTTTGACTTTATGTTTCTCATCTATTTTTTTTATTGCACAGACTTCCTGCTTGTAACTACCTTTATGTGAAACGATTCTTAAATTCTCTAGACCCCCCAAGAACACAAAAGACTATAGATGAATATACAGTATATTAGATTTTAATGTATGTTTACATTCACTTTCACTCTCAACAATTTTTTTGGGATTATATTTAGTTTTTGTTTTTAATGTTACTGTTTGTTTTTAGTTACTTGAGTTTTATATATTTATTTATATTTTAATTTATGTTAAGGTAGAATTCCGTTGCTTATATTAGGTTTAGAAGGCACAGCGGCCCAGGTAAATTGGCTTCTGGGAAAAAATGGCCTGGTGTGAATATGAGTGTGTTTTTAAGTGTGTCTGTGATGGACTGGAGTCTTGTCCAGTTCGTATTCTACATTGTGTCCATTGTTTGCTGGGATAAGCTCTGCCCGCACACTGTATTGGATATATCATCCAGGTGGATGCTGCACATTAGTGGTGGTGGAGGGGAGTCCCAATTACCTGTATAGCGCTTTGAGTGGAGTGCTCAGAAGCGCTATATACAGTAAGTGTAAAGAATTATAATTATTATACATGTATTAATGTATGTATACATTGTAGATAGATTATTATACTATACATCTAATTCTTAACAAGGTAAAAATACGCAGGCCCAGAAAAACAAATTTGTTCCTAAGCTAATATCAACTGAAATAAAGTAATATTCTTCTAACCTATGGGCACACTGTTGTGGACTTGAACCACAATAACTACAGTAGGTAGACTTTACACAAATTCTGTCCAAGATCCTGTTAACAAATGTGCAACTCTAAACCCACCGATCATGTACTACACACAAAAGTTTTGATTAATCCCTGTCATTGTTGTCATTCTTTAATACTGTGGCCTGGCATTTCAGACCTTAGCGATCTATGTCTTTTATCAGGGAAATTTAATCAAAGTGTCAAGCTTCACAGCTACAGAAACTGACAGATGTGGAAAACTAAAAGGCAAGGCTGCTCATAACACCTGCTAGAAGACAGCCTGCTATACTGAGTAGATTTCACCCAATCTGTGACTAGAAAAGTTTTTATTGAAGCCTATTACTGCTTACATGAGAAAAAAGAGTGATCTTCATAATATTACATGAAATTATATTGAATTTGGATTCATATGCTTTACATGCATTTTCATTATTTTTAAAATGTATCAATTTAGACACCTTTTTAACATAACTAAGCTAATCGCTTTTTCCATACTGTACATCTGCATCAAATCTGAATACTAAATGTAGTAGGGTTGTTGTCTGAGGAAGGTAAAAAAAATCCTTCTCTTTCACCTCCCAAGGATACTGGGCATGGCCTTGAAATGGTATGTATGGTAAGGTTACTGTATGTAAAATACAATGTGCTATATTCAAAACACTTAGGTACTTAAATCTTCACAGGGAGCAGTACTGATGTTTTGGATTCTACTAAGTGTTTGGCCAATACACTTTTATGGAAGAGAGTTCCCAAACTTTAAGCATTAATCAACTATTGAGTAACATGAGCAATGTGTGACACTGTGTAGAGTGATGCATTGCTGGATGTATTTTAATTAGATTGTATAAAAAATGGTGAATATTATGCAAAAAACAGCAACTTTTATTCTAGAGTGCTAAGGATGAAACCAAAAAAAGAAAATAAAACCTTTGCATGCAAGACTGCCCTTTATATTTCTCAGGATCTCTGTTGTATCTTCTGCACAATATCTTACCAGTTCAAAAAACATGGCTCTGTAGCATTTTTCCATACTCCCACAACCTTTTGGGTAAAGAAATCCCTCCTTTTTTAAATGCACATTCAAATATTTTACACTCATGTCCCCAGGTTTATGTTTCACTGTTATTAATTCTGATGAAGTCCCACTTGGTGAAATACAGATGTAACCACTCAGAATGTGCTGTGTTTCTTCAGAATACGGACATTTTGGTAGCTGAGCATAACAATAACAGGAGCATAATGTCTCTGAGCATCATAAATGATATTAATTTAGGAATATAAATATATTATACATACTGTATATGGCTGGAAGTGGTAGCTAAATTTAAAAAAAATACACAACAGTATTCCACTTTCTTCATAAACATTTTATGCATCAAAGTCTTTAACTTGGTCACTTACTGTGGTTTTTTGGAAAAGTTTTGACATCTTCGTTCTGACTATATTTAGTTTATATACTTCATAAAAAGCTATAAAGTTTTAATCTTTTCTATGAATACTTGCTGTCGTTATTTCAGTATAAAACATGTACCTGTACTTTTTAGAATCCAATATAATATGGAATCGCATAACAAAATTAATAACAGTATTCATTTAAGGATCTACATGTAATATATTTATATAACTGGTAGTGTTACCGTATTCCACTTTCTTTATAAACATCAGCATCAATTTCTCATTCATTTGTGATTACTTTGGAAACATGACCTGTCCGTTTCAGCTATGTTTCCAAGCGGTGTGTTGGTACAGTGGTTTTGGTGCATGCATCTCACCATGAAGTGCTGTGTTCCATTCTTGCTCAGGGCAGAAGTTTTTCTTTTAACAAACAGTGACTCCTTTTTGAAAAAAATCATGTACATTATATTGACTTTATTATTATTTTTATATATCACAAAATGTTCAATGTTAAGTGATATTAATAAATTAAAAACATGAATGAGAAGATGTGAATACTGTCAACAGTGGGAGTAAAAACCAGTTCAACCAGTTTAATTAAATTAAATTTCATTCAAAATGTTATATTAATCCCAGTGGGACAAGCCTTTAAAATAAGCCTTAAAATTAAATTGTATACATTATAATTATTATCAAGAATAACAAAGTGTTATTAAAAAGACCACTGAAAAGTACAATAACTTCTATTTTGTTCAAGGTCATTTGTTTTCTCTAGTTTTTATAATGTTCAACAAACAAATGACAGAGTCTTCAAACCACGGGCATTTCAAAGATAAAAAATTGTGGAAATTTTCACAGCTTTGATTTAAACAACATCGAGTACCTGGTTGCATTTTTAGAAACCTTAATTGAATAATGCAGATCCCACGTGTAAGCGAGTTCTTACCGCGAGAATTGCTATTTGAAAGGTACTGTATGTATGCGAAACACCTGACCACGTAAAGCAGAATAACACAAACTCATTGGGTTCAGTCTCTCTTTAATTTGTGAAACACTTTCTGTATTTCCTGTTTTTACACAGATAACAATAAACTACAAATGAAGTTCTTTTGACAGGAGGAAATATGCTCTGTGCTCAATTTGCTTTTTCACCACAGCACGCATTATGCTACATTTTTTTCCGTATCAGTTGAAGTGTTCTGAAGTCTCTCAAAAAATATACAAAATGTAACATAACACTGTATGGCATGATGGGCAACTGATTTTTAAAAGAATCAGAAATAAGAAACAATTGTAACGGAACAGTTCTTTCCAGACCCTATGCAGACGACACAATCCGGGGTGGAGTGAGGAAACGCTGGGGAGAAAAGCCATGCAGGAATCGGGAATGAATACAGGGGGGCGTGTCCAAAGTGCGAAGGTGTCCAGGGGGGTGAGTCCGGGGCAAACAATCCAAAGTAGAAGTCCAAAGGAGAATCCAAAACAGCGCAAAAGTCCATGGCCAGGTGATCCTTCCAAAACAAAGGATTAAAAACTGGAACCGGGTCAGAACCAGTGGGAGGGGAACGGGAACAGACAATAAAACCTTAATGGGACCAGGTGCTTCCAGGTCCTGGACTCGCACGATACGGAGATCAGATGCAGAGCCGGGATTAACGTCAGCGCCTGGCTTTTAAGGGGGGCTGGAGGGAGGCTAGAACAAGGAACAGGTGAGGGGAATGAGGCAAACAAGAAAAGAGCCGGAGCGCCCTTAAGGGGGAGGGACTACAATCGTGACAACAATGATGTGTCCCTGCATGACTTGAGCTATAAAAACGCCTCAAAATGTTTCCAAAATATCCACAAGTAATGTTTTTAACTGCCAAACTTTTCTTTAGTTACATAATTACATATTAATATTCCCTATCACGTGGTATACAACAATAATGGCAAGTCTTCTTATTACTTTTTCTTCAAAAACTATAAAACATTATAGTTTTTTATGAAGTATATCAACTTTATATAGTTAGAACAAGCACATCAAAATGTTTTTATCCACATCAAGAGAGACTTCCATTTAAAAGAATGGAGATTGTGGAGTAGAATAAGCACTCATGGGTGGAACACTATGAAAAGTGATTGAAATAACATTCACAAAGATGAAGAAGAAAGGGAAGTTTATAATGATTTAATTAGAACCAGCAGAGTGCTTTGACTTGGGTTTTCAAAACGTTTGAGCTGTTTCTAAAGACAAAGTTTAAACTAACTGCAAAGCAAAATTAATCTCACTTACAAATGGAGTTTATAAAGAAGATTGGGAGAAAGGTTAGCTTCTAATCTTGCACACTTCCACTTGCCTACATACAGTATATACTGTACGTCTCGAACCTGGGACTTCATCCTCCCTATCTACACCCTTGCAGCAACCCCCTGGCTCAGTCCTCACAATAGTGAGGGGTGGACTGGAGAATACCAACTACGCTGTTAGGCCCTAAGCTGGGCAAGTTATGCCAAACACTCTGTCCATATCTTAGCTCTCTTTCACATTAATTAGGAACTAACTGAACTACAGAAATGCTAAAAAAGGTGATGAATATCAGGCTCAAGAGACATGATTTTGAAGGCATTGGAGATGTCAGCTTTCCAAAATCATGTGCCTGGTCCTTCCAACATAATTAAATAATGGTGTGATTTGTGGTATTGTAATGAAGTATGATTGATAAAACAAAAGAAATATGATGCATCTGTTAGCATTTGGTTAATTATGCATCTTTTGGTTTAGGAAGTTAAAAAGGAATATTAATTGTATTAATTTACTTTATTAGAATACTACTAAGCATTTGTTAACAGAGCTTTTAACCTGTCATATAAAATCAAAAACATCTGTGCAGGATGTAATGTTCTTCTAGTGAATAAGCATGTGCCTATTACAGTGAAAATCCCATGGGATTTGTGCTTTCTGTTTAATAAAAGCATTTTCACAAACAACTGCACAGTTGGTTATTGAATAGCTTTTAAATTACCAGCTATTTCATTTTTATCAAAATATTTTTATTTATAATAACAGTCAGAAGTGTCACATCACATTCTCAGTACTTATCTCAGTAAGATAATATATTTTAATTACGGACTATACATTAAATTGACTTAAACTTAAACACATTTATGTAGAATTTGTGGTGCATTGCTCTTGTATGAGAATGTGACTAGACTAAGATGTGACTAAAATGCTGAGTTGGAAAAACTCCACTAAGAGTGGGGCTGAACAGTATGTTCTGCAGGATGGGGAGTGGCAGGGCAAGAGGCTGGTGTGTGAGGTGTCTGACTTTGAGAGACAAATCAACCATCAGTGACCCAAACAAGCTGAGCACAAACACACACTGCAGAAATGTCTAGGTGAAGTGAATGTAGAGCTAAGAAAGTCTCAGGGCAGCAACAGCCTCCAGGCAAAGATCTTTTCTTTAACTGTAGCCAGTTTGTTTAATGATTTTGAAGCGTGTTCTTTCCTTTGCTGTATATGTTTCCTGTTTATTTGTTGAACCATATGAGATACATTTTATAGCTTTAGATTTATTTGCTCTTGAGATAAATGTATCCCTTTCTTCAAGCATAATGAATGTGGATTTTAGTATTGTCGTAATAGAAATGATAGTTGATGTCATGTGATCTTAAAAGCTGACCAAGTGGAAACATGTAAAAGTAAGGGGTCTAGTATTGAGCCCTGAGGAACTCCAGGCTTAATGAGTCCAATTTCAGATCTAAATCCGCCAAAGGAGACAAACTGACAGCAATCACTGAAGTGAGACTTGAACTCCAAAAGTGAGTCAAACTCTAAACCCTTACTGAACATAGCACTGGATTTTTATTGGGCCAATAACAGCTGCTACATGTGAAGGCACTAACTAGCAGCAGCCGTAGTTTCCCAGGCAAGCAATAGCTGATATCCTCTCACATCGTGTATAAGTAATTCCAAATACATTATAATCACATGCTAATGCTGTAGCTTCTGTTCTTTGCCATTTCTTTTCCTAACAGGGAGCTTCGAGGACTTACAGTAATTACCTGGTTCTTTGAAACTATGTTTTGTCCTAATGCATGTCCTTTACAGAGTTTTGTCCCCCACCTTCCATCCTATTTTATTTTTTTTAATTGGTGCATACTGCAGATCCTTAACCAAAGCTAACAAGTACTAATCTTGTTCAGATGTATTCCATTATGTAAAGTACTTACTAGGTTTTCTAGTGGCTGAGAAAGCTGAGCCTTTTTTTCAGTAAAAAATGTCTTCAGGCATACATTGTGATGACAGATTAATATTTATAGCTCATTACCTTTGCATGCTGCAGGATCTCTGAGAATAAAAACACTGATTTAAACCTACAGTACTTTTTAGTTTTTTAGCAAGATCTACAGTATGAAGTATTTAGCATGGACATTTTATGTACAAAATGTACTCTTAGATAATCAAGATTTCTCAATGATAGTAGACAGATAATACTTTAAGAAAATAAGAAAAGTTACAAATGAGACAAGGCCATTCAGCTTATCTAGCCTGTTTGGTAGTTATTAACTAATTGATCTGAGTGTGAGTATGAAAAGTGTGAAATTTGACAAATTCATATTACAATGTACAGTAAGTGGTGCTTTTTCAAATACATAAGTAACAAGTCCTCCTTAAATCTTTTTTTTTACCAGATACAAAAGTTATATACTGTATGATGCTTACTCTTTACAATGAGGTTTTAACACCACAAGTAGATTTGGTTTAGGATTTCTGAAAAAGGAAAACGATACATTTTAATCTGTAATTTAGGAAGTTAATATTAGAAAAGTGGTAATCACATTTGGACAAATTTGCAACTCTGAAGGAGATGTAAATTCAAATTAATTCAATCATATCATGAGAAGATTTAATATTAACAATCTACTAAATACATTTGGAACTGAGCCTTTAGTAAATCTAAAATATGAATGCAGAATAGATATTAAAATCTCATGTCATTAAATATCATAAAGCTGTTCATTCCAGAGCTGTAGACTCATATTCATTAGCTTATCTTAATGATTTTTAGCAAAGGAAAAAGGCTGTCTGAATTGTTTACCACACTGATTTCTTCATTTCCTTTGACTACTGCCCGGAACGTGAGGATGAGAATGAATTTATTTTCGTAATCCAAAAATGATAAGTGTTCAAGAAGTCAACACAATATGTTCCAATTTATTTCTGTAATTAAGAAGGGCATTAATAATTAAAAATGGAAACTGTAGGTTTAAGACACAAAGCATTAAAACTCATAAAGAATTTAAAGCAAGTTGAATCATAAAACTGTAAGTCAGTATGTGGAAAAACTTCCATTAGTAAAATCTTAGCATGTACAGTATGCACCTGACAAGTTGACACAAGTTCTGTATTCAAATACTGTATACTGTACTGTACATAATTTCTGATACGCCTGCTAGGTTAGACAAGTACTTATTCATGAACAATACACAGACATACTCTGAATTTAAGGTAAAAATAAAACATTAGATGATACAAAAATATATCTTATTTATTTCACTGATGTACTACAGACCCCAAATCTAATTTATTATTACTATTGATGTAAATATATTTATTTTATTTTATCCAAAATGATTTTCATAAAACAATTACAATTTTCACAATAAAGCACATCAATTCCATTGGCAACTGTAACTAAGTCCAGTGCAGAAAATGTGGACAGTGTGGTAATTAGTGTTTATAGTCCTTGGGCTCTCCAGAGGTGTTGAGTTCCTCCTGTGTGGAGCTTGCATGTCATCACTGTGTTGGGTATTCTATTGGTGTTCTAGTTGCCTCCCTTCCTCCCTCCTCCAAAGACAGCAGGTTTGGGTTGATTAGCTAGTCCATATTATTACCTAGGCTTTTTGTTTCCCAAGTCCTGCTTAGTTAATCATACATGTGATTTGCCAGCTAACATTCAAATGAGGCACTTGATAGAAATAATTGTTAGAAGGAAAAAGATTGATTTAATAAAGCTAGTCACTTATAACATATTAATTATAATTGCTATGAACTCACAAAGTTATCAGGACACAATAAAAAGTAGTGAATGTGCTGACAATTGAACAAACATGACATTCATGTAATTGCATTATTCGTATTAAAACATAGTCAACAGATAGCCAGCAGGGGCTCTAATGTGAAAGTCACAAGTTAGTAGTATGTGTGGCTAATGTTGGAAGCTGTGCTTCTGGAAAACATGGCTAACACCAGGCTGTCTTGTGGGATTCTATATTATTCGACTTGTACAGCCTCAGCAAACACAGGTTGTACAAGTCGATCACAGGTCTAAGACACCAGAATGACACAAGCCAACCCAACTCATCCCACAAATGTTTGGTGAGGTCCAGCTCCAGTGAGTAGGGCTAAGAAGGTATAATTGTCAAATTCACATCTTCCAAGAAAGCTGCTGTTATACAAGCAGAAAGAGGACATGTGTTGTCCTGCTGGGTTTTTGTTATATTAGCATGAGCTTGCAGGAAATCCATCAAGTGAGGTCCCAGGACACAATCGATGCAGCACCATACAGTCAAGTTGCTATCAATCACTAGAATTGGAGTTCTGTAGCGACTGGCCAATCCTGCCCACAGCGTCAATTTGGATTGATCATTTGCCAATCTTAGGGAGATGTCATGACTCATGAACTTCAGGATCATGGCCTATTATTGACAGACTGTGTTTTGTTTTTATGTCTTGCCAAGTATATACCCCAATCAGTGAGATATAAAACACCCTTCAACATACCAATAACACAAACTCATTATTCTCTTGATAAGTGGGAAATATTGGCTCCTTTCTGTGTTCTTCTTTCTTGGTTTTCTCGAGGCCTGACATTAAACAGGTTAAATCACTTCACAGTTAAACATGCTTAATCATTACTTACATGACATAATGCCAGTCAAAGTCACCTGAGTATATCATGGTTAGTTATGATCAAATAATTAAAATGATGCCAAATAACTTATACATATACTTTAATTAAAAAATATAAAATACATAGGGTTAAAAGCTTCTTTTGATGCTCAGTATATGCAAGTTACATACACTAATAAGTAACATGATACTGTATGTGCAAGCTAAAGTAAAACAATGGTTTTAATCATGGTTTAAGAATTATCACTGAAGTCACTAAGATGAAACTCTAATACATCGGAATATTTGGGATGATATAATAGATAGAATTATCAAAGACGTCGCTAAGATGCTATTGTAATAGATAGAATGCTACTGTAATAGATGTAATAGTAAGTGCACTATGGCAACTTGTTTGAATCTCTTTTGTTAATCTGCTTTGTTCTTACAGCCTGAATAATCTGAATAATTTTTAATGATTTTGTTCTGATAGTTATAATAAAAGTTTTATATTTTGGAGTGACTAGTCACCCCAAGACTAGTTTTGACTGACAGTTGACTTTTGAGTTCATTAATAAATATGGGGCTGTTGGACAGATAAACTGTGAGACAGTCCATCTGTTGCTAATAAGAATATAAATGGAGCTTAGTTGATGGCTACACACAGTGTCACCAGCCTTGTAGACTTTGACACAATAATCTCAGTCTTCTGATAAGCTGTGTGATAGTGGGCAGTATGCATTGGAATCAGGCTGTAATGAATTATGAGTGCTACTGACACTTATCTGAGAAGAGAAATATTACTTTTTGTAACTGAAATGTGTATTTTTTTAAATAGAATCCTGATTAATTTAATCCTCATGATAAAATTGCCAGTGATAGAATTGTCAGTATAGAATGGATTTCCTATCTGTGTGCCTTTTTGAATTTTGTTTGTTTTAGAACCCTTGATTATAGGTTATCATATTATAAAGATCAGTTGGCAGTATTGAAAAGTACAAATATTGAAAAATACATTTTCATCTTCCCCTGTACAAGGAAACCAATGTCTTTGTAAAAAAAGGTATATTTTAAGTACACACTAATTTAATTAGTTTGTACTAATTAAATAATTAGTTTTAAGTTTTAAACTTAATAATTTTTAAGTTTCTAGATATTAATTAGCATGTCCAAAGATTTTGATGTGATACAGAATAAAAAAGGTATGCATTTCTTGTATATCCTTTACTTATCATTTACTGTAGCTAATCTTGTGTATATAATCAAGAGCCATATCACTGGCAACCCACTGTCATGAATCGGATTCCCTAAAAAGGACCTCTCACCGCCAACACCCGCACACTAATTAATCAATTGTCATTCCTCACGCTCTTCCCTATTTATACCCTCTCAATCCACTCAGTCCCCACTCACTATTGAGAATAACCCTTGGCTTTCTCTTGTGCGTGTAAACTACTCCCGACCTGATTTCTTGCTACCTGACCTTGTTTTCCTCCTGCTTCGACTTTGTCTTGCCTCTCATTTGGATTTGGATACTCTCGACCTGACTCTTGTGATACCTGACCTAGCTCTTCTATCTTGACTACGATTTTTGGTTTCTGCCTTTGGGATCTAGACACCAATCACTAGCTACAGTACCTACAGTCTCAGCGCCGTATAGGGTCCAACCAGGTGCTCCTAACGCTATCCTTGAGACCCACTGAAGCTAAGCAGGAGTGAGCTGGTCAATACCTGGATAGGAGACCTCCTGGGAAAAAATAAGGTTACTTCTGGAAGTGGTGTTAATGGGGCCAGTAAGGGGCACTCACCCTGCAATATGTGTGGTCTTTAAATATCCCAGGGCATTTCTTGAAAAAAGCTGGAGTGTTATCCTATGATGTGGTGGCACTATGGCATGACAGTTAACACTTCTGCCACACAGTTCATGACTCATGATACTCATGACACCTTCTGAGTGGAGCTTGCACATACTGTACAGTATATCACAAGTACAGGTGCTCTGGTTTTCCCCATGTTCAAGAAAGGCAATCTTCCAAGACAATTTGTGTCTAGGAATTGTGTATTTATATGTGTGTCCTGAAATAAACTGACATTTCAGTCAGGGTATATTTCCTCTTTTTACCCCAGGTTGTCTTTCTGTCAGACAAGAAGGAACATAGCACAAGCAAGAAGACCTATCTAAGGCAGGAGAGTGAATACAGAGTGAAAACATTCAGATCCTTCTGCACCTCTACACCCCCCTCGCAGTGAAGCAAAGACTTTGAGATAGTTCAACAGTGGCCAGAAGTGATGTAGTATTTCATGGTGTTGATTATTTAACTGTCCAATCTGCAAAGAAACGACTATGAAGACTGCCTTCAAGCCACCGGTTCATGTGTCTAAGCCAGCCAGTCTAGCGTCACAGGTTTGAAGCATATTTTCAAGCAGAGTAGAAAAGTATTTTCTGCATCATGGCCTTTAAACCTCTGAACAGTGATGGGTAAGGATTAAGACCAAGGTTCCTAGAAGTGAGAACTCATACAGCAACAGACAAAAAAGCTTATTGGAAGCTGAATATGAGATGACTCAGATGAAATCCTGATTTATTCTGATAAGCCCCAATAACTTATGAAGATTGAAAAGGGAAATTTAACAGCTAGAAAGTTGTGTGCATTGACCGAAGTTGACGCATGTGAAATTTTCTTGCCAATTTGCAGGTTTGGATAAGTGGCTCTGTTCATTTCTGTTCTTTTGCAGTATTGCAGTATTCTAGAGTTCTTTTGTATTGTGACAAAACAGGTATTGTATTTTAAAGTATATGCAAACTAATATTGTAACTGCACCTGTTTGTGTTTTCTCTACATGTGGCTAGTAATTTTATTTTTAAAAAGTAGCTCATACTGTACTTAACATTTCCCTAAAGTTTTTATTATTACAGAACTAAAGGACTTAAAAATCTTTTAAGGCCTCTTCTATTGCATTATTTTAAAAATAGCTGAGTTTGAAACTTCTCATAAAACAAAATAGATTATTTTAACTTTCCAGTGCTTGCCGGATGGCATAAAAGAACTAATAAGAGTGAGCAAAACCTTTTTCTGATTTCTATGGGCTCCAATCCTGCCACAGCTTTTTGCATTTGAAAAAAAGATTTTACACCCAAGTTGGAGTGTAAAGTACCTTGTTCTTACACCCCAAATGCACCCCAGAACCCAGAGTTTGTGCGGTTTCTCATGTTCAAAGCCTTGCATTGGTTTACAGTAGGTGGGAAAATGGAACACTATTATGAAAAAAACAAGCTGTGAAAAGAGCCTGTTAGCCGAGGAGTGTTCCTGCTGCTGAGCCCTCTTGTCATGAAGTGTTTTCAGGACCCTATGCAGATGGCAGAATCCAGAGGGGAGTGAGACAAACAAGGGGAAAAAGACTAGAATCGGGGCTGGGGTGTCCAAGGTGCGCTGGTGCTCGGGGGGCGTGGCCAAGGCAAACAAGTCTGAAGGGAGTCCGTAGGAAATCCATGGGAATACAAATTGTCCAGAGCCGGGTGGTCCATCCATGACAGAGCCAAGACAAAGTTAAAAGCCGGAGCGGGATCCGGCGAAGGGTCAGGGGAATAAAAGGGGGTAATGGGGCCAGGCGCTCCCAGCCATCTGGACCCAGATGGTCAGGACGCCGCCGTTGCGAAGCCTATGCCGTCGAGCCCCTCCTGGACTCATTGGTAGGCGGGCTTCCAGGTGTCCATCTTCCAAAGCTGAGCCCAGATTGGTAGGAGCATCTGGCTTTTATAGGAAGGGAACTGGAACCAGAGGCAGGTGTAGGAAGTAAAAAATAAACAAGGAAGGGCTGGAGCGTCTGGAGGAGGAGCTTACGATTGTGACACCTCTCCTTTACGACCAATCTCAGATGAGGAAATGTTCAGTCCAAAACCTCAGCCTTGAGACTGGGAACAGCTATTGCTCCTAATTGGTGAAACACATCTGAACAAATCCTGCAGGGGGCACCATTCCAGTTGCATGATCTGAAGGAAAAACAAAAACAACCTTATTGAAAACCACTACAGAATCCCCATGGTAGGATTTGCCCCTGTTGTTCTGAGTATGAGGTGTTAGGAGCATGTTTTTATACAGTATGCACCCTAAAAAAAACTTGGAAATACACATGTGAAGCTGTCCACCATTTTCTTGTTTTGAAAACATTTTGGTCTTTTCGGCGTTCTATAAATTCTATAGTTTTAATATCTACAGAGATTATACAGAGATTCTGAACAATGTAACATACTGTAACACTTTCAATATTAACACCAAACACTCCTGTGCATTACTTGAACTGATATCCTGTGCCATTTGTTTGCTTAATCACATTGTGAGCTTTGATGTTGATGTTTAAGAAATTAAAATAGTCCAAAACCTATAGGAAACATTCAGGTTGGAATACGAACCCGTGCTTTATAACCACCCCTACATCCCTCTCCTCATAAATTGCATTCAGCATAGCAGGGGAAATAGGACGCTTTTTTCTGAAATGGGGGAAACCACTGACTTTAGTATGTAGAATCTGAATGTGCTCTTTCTAGATTTAAGCCATTTTTTTATCATTCCTAAGCTCCAGAATCTACTGAATGCAATGAAGCAAGAAAATGGCAAACAGTGTTCATATTCAGGGACTTATTGAGCAATCAGGGTGTTTTGAGTTAATGTTTAAACTTTTATGACAAAATGCAAGGTAGTCCTGTAAAGGGAATATTAATGGGTAAAATTGTCCTTTTCAGTTGTCTGGACCTGTCATGTTTGTTTTAGAGGAACAGGCTGTTGTTAACATTTCCTTAGGTTACAAATCTGGCCCAATTAAAGAATGCTTTTCATATTGTAGTTTAAACAGGAGCAATTTTGATTTTAATTGAATATAAAAAATCAGCCACACATTTAGTGTAAGTATATATATTACTTTTTCTTCATTTACTTCATTCTATCACACATTATACGATGATTGAGATGATTGCATTTCAAGTTATGTTCAACAATCAATTCTCTTTTCTCTTAAGGAGTTTCCAAACTTCAATATGCAGTTAATGTGATATGGAAGATCATTACAGTGCAGTATGTATACTAAGAATACTTTAACAAAGGGTTACCACTGATTCATCCATGATATACCAGAGAATGATTATTGTCTTTATTCGTTAATGCATATTTTTGTGTCAGGCTCACCCTGAGGCAGAGAGAGCTAGTGTTTGTCATAATAGCTGGCCACACATTCTTTAACCTGTCACTCTGTGCTTGTTTCTATGCAGGTGGTTTTGACAAGACCTCTGCATCACCTGTGAGCAATTTACATCCACACCCGCATCAGGTGGTGCAGAATATTTAAGATCTGCTCAGACACTGTTTAGGGAACTGTTATTAAGTTTGGCCTCTGAGCCTCCCAAGTCTCGAGCCTTGTTCCTTAGTTGTACCTTGTTTGGATGTTGGAACCTCACTTTGCTCTCTACTTTGTCTCTTGGATCATCTCCTGTGCTGGTTTATCTCAGTATGGACCCTTACTTAGATCACACTTACAGGTACTCCCTGTCTCTTCTCTATATGACATGACAATAAGTAAAAAATGAAAGCTAGCTTGCGTTTTTTCTAGCGACTCTTTGACACCAGCATCTGAGCTGTGTGATAGTAAATGCACTAACACTGCAGAATAACAGCTCTGCTGTTAAATTTATCAGGTCATAAATAAATTGTGCAGGTGCTCCACTTTATGGCACATAACTTCATTGCATGAAGACAGAGATCTCTGCTGTGTGAACCGGCATTTGAGTTTGCATTACAATGCAATTAAATTGTCTGCTGTGCTCTGTGGCAGTCCCCATTGAAGGCACTTAAACTGTTGCCTTAATGTCAGGGCTCTATCAGAACAGGATAGAAATCATTTGAGCTTTTTTCCACTTCAGAGTACTCAACATAGGTGAACACAGGAACAGTCCTTCAAAAGTCAGAAATCATAACAATAAAAATAAAAATACCAAACTCTCACACCAAAGATTTTATTATTTCGATTAATATGATGATTTAATTGTAAACCGCCAAAGATTATAGTCCCATTTTGACACTGTGGGAGAAGAGGATTAAAGCTTTAGCCATTTATGATGTCACACCTTTTCATTGTGAAATCCGATGTGATTATCTCAGCAAGAGAGAGGGAGTAGTAATACCATCCTTCAAGCAGTGGTGCAGCTTTTTTGTGTATTTTCTTTTTTCTTCCCGTGTTCAGTTTTGAACCTTATTTTCTCCCTTTTCCTTGCAATGTTTCTCACCTACAGCTCCTTTCTAAAGTTGGCACAACTGACATTCTTTGGGCTTCTGTTGGAAGGAACAATATTGATCCCTTTTCAGGCTCATCAAAAATGTGCAGATTCTCTGTGTGGAGTAGCCCTTTAAAAAGCAATTGTGAATGTGTGAATGCTGTGAAACTCATTTGGTGCTTCTTCAAGCTGAAATCTAAAATAAGATTGATCATTAAAAACCTGTAGAGAAACTGCATGTGAGTTATTCAATAATTTACTACTTATTTTATATGTAAAATATATAAATAAAAGAAGAGTTTAAAATATGTTTTTACCATTTAATCCCTTTCTACAACAGTCCTTTACACTGAAATTTAATTTCTCTTCCTGCTAAATTCCTAGTTTACTTGGAATATCAATACTCCAAAATTAAGCATACCAGATGTGTTTCAGTCATAGTAAATCTGCTTTAACCTACTGGCATATCCTAACCTCCTGGCCATAGGACAGAGAGGTTAGGACCCCATGAAAAGTGAGGAGTGATTATGGGGTAGCTACAAAAGTGGAGGTAGGGTTGAGGATGTACTGTATGTAAAAGAAGAATGCAAAGGAGAGAAGAGGCTTATATATAGTATTTATTTTAAATGTGACATCCAGATTTATCCACAATGATTATGGCAGCTGAGGTCGATTGAATTTAGCTGATGCTATTTCTCCCGGCCTTTCTATGTAAAACCCATTAAAACCAAAGTCAACAATGTAGTGTACTGCCCTAGTCTTAGTTGGAGAACAGACTCCAACCATATTAACTGCACTGTTATCAAATTAATGAGTTACTCTTGAGCATCCAGAGAAACTTCAGAGCTCACTTTGTCTGTCTCTACTGTTCAGGGTTCAGCCACCTCAGAACTGCAAATGTTCCAGGTCTCCAATTGCTGTTCTTTGCAAGCCTATAACATAAAAAGATAAGAGAGATGAAAAACTCCTTGGTTTGTAGTTAGTCATTGAAGGAACAAAATATGTACAAGAACATGTGTGGTCTAACGTTGGCTTTATGCCAAGAACATAAAGCAGAACTTGTCTCTGTCAATGGGCCAAGAGATATGATCTAAGATATTAGTTGCTTATTCTGGATCTTTCTTATAAACTTTTCGGTCAGACATTTATACAGGGAAATTTTGCTTATTTGTACATTTGAGCAGTTTTTCATGTGTCACTAGGTAAGCTCATTGAGACACAATAATATGGGCGGTCCGCTAAACAGTTTGCTTCACAATCTTTGCATGAACTTTATGTGATGTATATCCATGTATAGACATACTTCTGTATTACTAACTATTAGGGGGAGTGTCACTTTAGCTTGTTTGTTCCACGGTATAAAACACCATCTTTAGTTACTTATTTTCGAGTCTGGCTTGCAAGAGAGCTGGCTCCCTTATGCATACTGTCACGAAGCGTTCTTTCAGGACCCTATGCAGACAGCACAATCCGGGGAGGAGTGAGGAAAACACGGGGAGAAAAACATGCAAAGGGGCTGGAAGGAAAACAGGGGGCATGGCCACGGTGCACTGCTGTTCAAGGGGGTGTGTCCAAGGCAAACAAGTCCAAGGGAGTCCGAGGCAAATCCATGAATGTTCCAAAGTCCAAAGCCGGGTAATCCATCCTGACAGACAAACAGAGTTAAAAGCCAGAGCGGGATCCGGCGGAGGGTCAGGGGGATAAAAGGGGGGTCCCGGGACCAGACGCTCCCTAATCCCGGACTCAGAAGGTCAGGACGCCGTGATAAAGCCTGTGCCGTCGGGTCGCTCCTGGACTCGCGGATACGCGGGCTTCTGGGCGTCCATCTTCCAAAGCTGAGCCCAGATTGGCAGGAACGCCTGGCTTTTATAGGAAAGGGGGCAGGAACCGGAGGCAGGTGCATGAGATAAATACAAAACTATGCTGGAGTGTCCTAAAGAGGAGGGGTTTACACACAGCGTGACACATACTTCTCCTACACAGACACCTGGACTCTGTCAGTTGTATGACACAACATCATTAAAAAGCCTTTTAATCACTAAACATTTAATCTAAACCAATACAAGAAAATGAAAATATTCATTTGATATTTGATATTTGAATATCAATATGAAAAAATTCCCATGGAAAGTCCAATAACAATGCATACCAAAATGTTGTACTGCTATAGAATTATCATTTTGATGGATTTTCCTGGGTTAAAATGTAAATGTGCAAATTAGTTATGCAATTGGGTATTATAGAGTATTAAAGCCCAATTTAAACATGCAAGATAAGGTAAAACAACTTTAGGATTGGGTTGATTTCAAGTGATGTTAATGTGAGACTCCGCAAACTGGCACTAACTCTCCTGCAAGATACTGAGGGCCTCGCAGCATGTCAAGAATATTAATAGACCACAATAGGTGGTGTGTTCTAAGAACGTATCAGCAGGTTCTCATTCTCCCAGTGTATTACAAGAGTTTTTATAAGCCAATCTGTAAACACCATTCCAAAGTGTATGGGTACTGTACATACATAACAAATGTGGAGATTCTAAATCTAAAACAAATCCAGAACTTTTTTCAAGTCAGTCACCAACTGGTTTTATGATGAGTGATTTCTAGCACTTGGCTACAGGATAGAACCAAATACCAGATTATGGGAGGGAGGGGGGGAGTAAGGAGAATAAGGTCAGTGTGCATCAATGAGCAAAAGGGGTGAGAGTACCCTTTTCCATCATCATCAAGGAGGTTCTGCCCTCAGCAGTCTGGTTCTAGAAGCATGTACTGTAACGTTTTATCCTTTTTTGTGCTCTATTCCTGTGTCTTCTAATTGTGCTGTTTTGTGATAGAGGTGACTCATAAAGATATTACAAGAAGTGGTTGAGAAAATCACTGCCCTCTTCAGGAGTGCAGCCATGTAGGAGGCTATTTGAAATGCATCTGCTTCTATCACCTTAGGCTGAGGCTCCTAGCTGACATTTCACGTAACATAAGCTCACTCCCCTGCAGTATTTAAATTGGGTTCACCTGTAATTTACAAGGGAGAAATACCTGTGAGTGGTTTCTCATTTCTCAAAAGGTGTTGCACAAGAGAGTGAGTGTGCACTTTCTGTAAACTGCTGCAGTGCTTCTCTGTAGACATTCAGTATCCAAGCAAATACTGTATGTCCTTTTTCTGTGTCATTATCAGATCTAGTAATTCTAGTCATTACAAATCCATCTAGTAGCCTGAATCTCAAGGTGTGTATGAACATGCTGATAATAATCTAATAATTATCATTGTTAGGCTTTTTTATTATCATCTTCAGTACACTGCTAGAAAATCCTTCCTCAAATCTCTGTTTCCGGCAACTCATTTTCCTCTTGCATGACTCCATTTTTCATCTCTTGGGATACAGTTATGTGTTTTGTAGTGGTTAGGAATTTTGAATTCAAATACTATATTTATCTCGGGGTTCACCATCGAAAGAATTATTTGTTCATGTATTGAGATTAAAAATGTAACTATGTTTTTTTTTTCATATTCAGTATGTACATGGATTTGCATTACATGTCAGAGTCTAGAAGGTACGATTTCATTATTCTCAGCTTTCAACTGTGTAGCCCAAGGCATATTTAATCTTCAGCAGCAAATGTCATTTATCATTGTAGGCAAAATATTTAATATTAAGAAAAATGAGAATGAATGAGAACCATTCCAGAATAAACTGCCACAGGGTTTACAAGAGATTCATCTGTTTGTCAGTTGCCAAGTTGTGAGCTTTTTTTTCCAGTTTTGGTCAGTATTTTGAGGGATATCCTTAGGTGTCTTGCTTCACAACTAAATATACAGCATGCATATTTTATTTAAAACTGCCATATATTGTTCTGTTTTGCAATCATGCCTGGTGATTTTCAACAGCTCTTGGCTCTCCAGACCACCACTACAGCACAAGCAACCATGAGATGGTATACTGTGCATTTTCTTCTCTGACAAACCAACTCTCAAGAGTTCTGCCACATCAAGCATTGCAAACTATAAGTTTTCCTACATTTGAGCATTAATTAAAAGAGTGATTTGTTTTTCTCTGATAGTCCCCAATTTTATACATGAAACCTAGCACAATCAGTCCTAGGTTTCATTGCCACATAGCCAAGGCTCAAAACAGTTACAGTATGTCATTGGCCTGTGCCTTTACTGATTTAGATCCAGACCATAAGTATTACCTGTTTATCTACTCTGAGTTGCAGTGAAGCTAACATGCGATTTATAAAAACAAGGAAAAATATATTAATAGTGTAATAGGAAGCTTTTACCCTCTGCCCCCAAAATCAAGTGTGAGATCAAGATGGATTGCTTCTGCCAAACCGAGACCATCAATTCAAAGATTCAACCACATAAACAGAATAAAACTTAATAAACTAATCTAATATAACCATTATTTTACTCACAGAAAATACAGATATCCCTTCTGATAAAGAGCTTGCCTATTAAACTTTATTTTGTTAACATTGTGTCAGTTCCCATTGAACACACTATTGGGAATAGTAGTGCCCCCTATACTGTATAGTAACCTCCATCTCAGTATTTTCTATTTTATAACCAACTCTCAAACTTAATGTACACATTTCCTGAATTTGAAGCACCTGCCATTTAAGAATTATTCTTTTATGGGGGGGACCTTTATCAAAAGCCTTCTGAAAATCTGAATCTATCATTTCTTATGTGATTTACTGTATGTGTTCTGTACATTACTGTTGTAGGCAAGACTTACCTTTTTTAAATCCATGTTGACTATTTCCCTTTAGGAGACCCTCCAATTTTGTTTTAACAAATGTCTCCATAACCTTACATGTAATTGAGTTAAATGTTTTGGTCTATGTACTGTATTAAGTTGTTTCAGTTTTGTCAATCTTCTTAAGGATGGGCACTACAGTACATTAACTATTCTCTAATCCCTGGCTACTACCTCTGTTTTTAAGGTACTTTTGGAAGAGTTGTGTTAAAGGCTTCTAGAGTACACCTCTTGATACCATGAGTGATTGGTAAGATGCTGTCAGACCCTGGTATCTTCATCCTGAGTGCTTCTACAACCTGAAACACTGCTGCCTCTTTTATCCTAAAATGTAATGCCAACCTTTTCTCTTTTTGCTGGTGCTGTAAATATGATGACTAAATGCTTATTTACTAAATCATCCATTTCACTTTCACTATTTAAAATTTTCCTATTGTTGTCTTGGATGTATTTAAATTATCATTCACCTGATGTTTTCTTGGCTGTTTTAGTACTGAATGAACATTTGTATTATTAATTTTAACCTCCACCTTTCAATTTTCTTTTTAATTTCTCTTTTGGCCTTTCTAATATGTTTTTACCTGTGCTTGCAATTCATTGTACTCCTTCTCTTTAACTGCATCCTGTTCTTTATTAATCACTTTATAGAAAGTTTTCTGTTGTCCTATATTTATTTCCTTAAATTATCTGGCAAGGCATTTGGAATAAAATTATTTAGTTTTCATTTGCTTACGATTGGGATAGATGTGTTCTATGCTTCAAGCAGAATCTATTTAAACTCTTGCCAGTTGTTCTCCACTGATTTTGCAGCTTTTCTTTTGCTTCTCTTAAACTAAATTTCATTCCTTGAAAGTCTGCATTCTGAAAATTGAAAACATTTCCTTTGATTTGTTCCTTATGAAGAGGTTTAGACTTCTATTTAATTATGCCTCATCTTTGTCTTTAATTAGTATTTGTCTACTAACTACTTATTTGGCTGATTATTTCAGGGATAATGTCAGAGTAGTGAAGGTCATAGATCACTCCAAACTGATAGTTCTTCACTTTACCTCTTCAAGTTACCTAATTTGTTTCTATATCTTTCCATTCATTTACAGCTTTGTTTGAAATTCCATTTCTGTTTCTTTTGTCCTCTCCACCCTGCCCATTTGTTTCATATTCTTGCACTCTCATTCTTTTACACATCTGAAGAATCTCTACAATCAAAATGGAAAACGTGTTTAAAGAAATGGATGGATAGTTTTTTCTGTTTGGTATATGCATGTATACGGTATAAAGCTTAATATTTGATATAATTTCATTATTAATTAGTATATATTGTCAATTACATTTTATCTATGTACATACATGTATGGGATTAGAAAGTATCATGATATATTTTGTCAATAAAACCACATGTAAAAAAGCTAAGAAAAAGCAATGCAACATATCTATAATGTATATCTTTCTATAAAACGTTGGAGGGTGAGGGGATTTATACTGTCTGACTGAAAAAATGGGGCAATTTCTTTGTAATTTGAGATGTAAGATATCTGCTGCCATTTTATTGGCAAGTTTTAAATGTGACCATTAAACTCTGCCTTCATAACCTTGTCTCTTGCCTAGAGTGTCAGTACCTATCTGGAATCCAATGAGACAATAAAACAGCCAAGGGAGTACAGTATTGACTGCCGGATAATGCTTAGGACAACTTTCTGCTTACCAGAAGGAATTTATTGACAGATGTTTCATATATTCAGGTACTAGTAACTATGATTTGTGGGTAATTATGTTATTGGCCAGTAAAGGACGTGAAACAAATACAACAAATGTGTTCTGCTAAAGATCATTGATCTGAAAGGTAATTATTATACCGTTGAATCCAGAGTGATATACATTTCAATGGTGAGATTATCAAGGAATGTTGGCACAGGAAAGCACTTTTTCACCTTTGAGCAAAGTCAAGAATGGCTCTGATAGCAATTTGAAGACCCTGCTAGCCCAGTCTCAGTGCCTCAGAAATTTCTTGTGTTAGTAGTTAAAAAGAGACTAAAAAAATTGATGCATTAAAATGTTTGCAGAATGGTGTAGTTTGCAAAATAAGGAAATAATGTCAGTTGAAGGAACACATTAAAAGCAATGAAAAGGTAGTGTAGCATGCATTATATCAAGTTGACATACTTCTCCTGTCCACCATTCCACTTCAAGGACTTCTGAGCTGAAATTGCACAGGGAGAGGATAGTTCTGTGAAATCTGTGACTCCTTGAAGAAGCTGTCTTTCAGAACTTCGTGGTATGGACCACTTTTCATGTTGTTCTTGTCCGGACAGATTCCTTCATTCTATATGAGTTGCTGTCTCTTCTGGTATTGGAAATGAAGAGTACACTGAGTTGTAGGGGGGGCCAGGAGAGCAGAGGTATAGTCTATTGATCTGAAAACTATTTCAGTGTTTCCTGAATTTCTACATGATGTCTAGGAAAATAACTTGTTATTGTTTTGATCAAAGACACCTGTCCATTAGTTAAATTCTGTCGCTTAGTTCAGAAACCCAAAGAGTCATTCCCCTTTTAATTATAACCTGTGCATGACTGTGACAGGCATAAAGCCTACCATCTGAGAGGAGACTACTGTCACTTCTTACAACCCTGATACCTGACAGCTCCACTCCCTTCTATTTAGACGTGTGCTCTATTTAGACATGTGCTCCTTTTCTAGCAGCTGTGTGAGGCGCAAGGGCAACAGCCTCTGCAACACTGTGGGTGTAGGTGAGAGTTCTAGAGCGAGAGAGTGACCAGAAGAAAGAGCTTAAGGTCCTGAGTCGAGGGACTAGCAGGGAAAAGAGAGCGCTACCGAGTAAACAAAGCAAAAGTCAGAAACACTGAAAGAACCAAACAAAGGGCTCTTTGCTAAAGACAGAAACTGAAACAATGCTCCTTTTGTACTGAATTCTTTTTGTTAAACAAGTAAAGAGCACTGGTGTGCTGTTGCAAACCCCCCACCAGCACCACCACCACATTGTCAGTCTTTTACCAACCGGTAACAGTGAACTACACAGTAGGTTTCTGTGGTAAAGTCCAAATTCTCTGTAGAGGCCTAGGTAGAGATCTAAAAATGTACCGTAAATGTAATGAATTGGTACATTTCCATGGAAACATTTAAATTATTTTTGTATGGGTTAATTAACCTCAGAATAACACTGGAAATGTAATGTGAGAATTAAATAAAATGAGTAGGATAGAAAGTGAATATAACTGGTTGGCAAAACAGAAAAGCGCAATCTTTGTCCAGTCAGCGTGGGGTTGTCAACATATTAAACATACAATAAATCTTATTTCTTGAGAAACACTAGATAGAGCAATTAAGACAGGTAGATTGTTTTATTTAGCAGAAGAGAGCACTATGAGTTTAGGATGGCCTTAGGAGTTTTTTAGGTCATTTAGAAGAGGTGTAAAATGTGAAATACTGTAGTGTAGAGTACAGAATAGTCATTTCTCAAAGCCCTTTCTGTCACAGCAAATTAACTTTTCTTTAAAGTTATGGTGTGCTCTATCAATTGTAAAAAAATGCATTTAAAGGGAAATATTTTAGAATGATTGCCTTTGTTTTCAATTAATTATTTTAAAATGGTTGTCTTTGATTTCAAGGTTTTAATCGTTATAAGTTTTACAGATTTTTTTATCTCAAACAAAAAAAGGAAGGAGCTCATAAGATTTAGTGTCTTGGTTCATTTGTTTTTGGTGGTAATGGGTTTAATTTCTTCAACTGCTGCTGCAGTGCTCTGAATGACCAACCTTGTCCTTAGTCCTGACTTTTGCTGGAGATGGTTCACAGTCACCATGATCAATTATCTAGCAGTAATGCCTTCTCCCTGGGGACACTGATGCTTAATTAGGATCCAAAATAACTCTTTACTTTTCATGTCTGACTTTGGAAACTCTAAGTCAAGACTGTAATTTATTTCTTTCCTCTCCACAGTTACAGCTGCTAGCAAGAACCTGGGGTTAAAGATAAAGGAATCCTGTCACTTATCTATAGGCAATGAAAAAGTACTGTGGTGTGCTGGAAAATATTTCAGCTGTCATTCAGCAAGACCTGACAAGGAAAATCCTCATCTGGTACAAGAAAAGGTCCCAGAGAGTTAAGCCCTGCTGCAAGGAGAAATAAAATGACCTCTGAGGCCTTAGGATGATGGTGAGAAATGCAAAGTGGAAAAGAGGATAACTGGCTTACTGACATAAAATCCATCCTTCAATTAAAGAATTTCAGAAAAAAAACTGAATGCTCTATTACAGAATCCCAGATAAACACAAGAAAAATTGAGTAATGCTTTAAAAATCAAAGCCTTCAGAATTCAGTAATCAATGAAAATGTACTCAAATACATGGATGTCTTAGATGGTACTCAGCATCAAATGAACCACTGAATAGTTCACGTTATGAGCATAGAAAACAATAATCCAGTATACAGTACTTGCTCCTTTGCCAGAAAAGCTAATTCATATTGCAGCTACTCTTCCAGGTACCAAAAGATTTGAACATGTATTATGTTGATAATAATTCCCTCTCCCATAACCTTTTTCAGTCACAGGGGAAGGAACCATAAGTTACTGGTAGTTCTTTTTGGAACACTGTTGTATTTAAGGAAATGAGAAAATTTACACACAACAAAAATCTATTTTGCACACCAGCATCCTTAAACGGATCTCCTGAGAGAAATAAAATCACTGATATAAATTTAACACAATTGGATGTTGGATGAATGTAATTGCTTTCTATTAAAAGCATATTGTGGTACTTTTTCCTTGAATGCAACTCTTTACTGTACTATTCCTATTCATGCATACATCATGATTTATTTTTATTATTTAGATTGTGCTGCACAGTTAAACATAACACCTTGTTTGGTATTTATCTCCCTAAGTTTCTGCACCCACACTATGCTCCAAACTAATTCCAGACTCATTTTCCTGTTTTGTATATATACTGTAGATGTTCACCCATATTACTCTTATTCATGATCCCTTAGGTTAATTTTATGCCACAGGAGTTTTTAAGTGACATTTAGGAGATGAATAGCTCCTTGTCCTGGCAGTAATTGCATGCAGTTTTTCAAGGTAATCATTAATCTCCATGTACAATCTGTGGGCCTTTTTCCCAAGAACAAAAAATTTATACTGTATTAGAGATATTTGATTCAAGTCTTCACCACGTGGTGGTGCACAGTTTTAAACAAGATCACTTTTTTCTTTAAAGCAATTCGCTATGAATTACAATGATTAATGATTAACAAGATGTAGAAAACATATGATGATTAGCAGTTTTTTTTATAAAAAAGCTTAAAAAGAAACAGAGGTTAAATGTGTTGTATTTAATTTATTTAATTAGTTGCATAGTTTACTTTCAACACAAACGAACAAATGACCTTAGTCATTTCTAGGTTTTCTAAGCAGAAGCCCACATACAGTATATCTTTAAATGAGTCTTCATTAGTCATTAGTAATTAGTCTTTTAGTTCTATCTGATGCAGTGACTTAAATTTTGAGAGTCAGAGTAGTTGTTTCATGAGATATGGCCAGAATATTGTTATATTAACTGAGATACCCTAAGCAGTAGTGAAGTGGCTGTGGTGGTAAAGAATGGGTAACTGGGTGTTAGTGGGTTTGAAAAATAACTGCTATTTGAGGAAGATACTGTTGTTAAACATGTTGTTGAACTGACTGTATCATCCATCCATTAAATAACCATTTCATCCAATTCAAGGTCACAGGGGAGCTGGTGCCTACTGATGTCACCAGTACCAGAGCCAGAACCTTCCAGTATGTCTTTGAACTGGGTGAGGAAACCAGAACACTCAGATAAAACCCACACTAACACAGGGAGAATATATAAATTAAACTCAGGTAACACCCCAGGTTGAGATCTAAACCCAGGGCTCTATCTCTGCGAGGCAGCAATGTCAACCACTTTGTTGCCACTGATGACAGTGTAATGATAATATAATATATTACAGTGCAAAGTGACATGAATTAGTGTAGAGTTCTTTGCACAGAAAGCAGTCTCAACTAAAGTATGTGTTCAGTTTGATACTTTTTTCCTACTACTTGTAATAATTAGTTATTTCATTACTTTTTTTCTCTGTACAGCTGTTTTCCACGCCATGTGCTAAGAGTACTTGCAAACCTTTAATATAGCCAACATCAATCATTAGCTTGAACTGAAGCATTCACATACCTCGAAACATTAGTTTACATAGGAACAAGTAATAGGTTTATTCCATGCTGAAAAGAGAAGAAAGAAAACACGACGTTTTGGCTGTGGAGCATTCTTCGGGTGTGAGCAAGGAATAAACCTACAGTATTACTTGTTCCTCTGCAGGCTATGCATGCTGACGCAGCTACCCACCTGAACTATATTAATGTATATACTGTATCTCCATTGTCTTTAATTTTTCAAAACTAATTTATTAACGCAAGAGCTTATCAGCCTATGTTTTCAGTTCTGTTAAGAATGAACATAATACATTATAAAGAGCAAAGTTATTACCCCTGATGCCTTCAGTAATATTTTATTTAATAATGCAATAATTAATACAAATAATGCATTTAATATTTTTTTTCATTTTAGAATCTCAGCTGTCTTAGTTGAAATTGTAATATCTAATATCTCCTCACTATTCCAGATGCATTCACTAAGTGCATTTAAAATTAAAACTTTCTTCTTAATTTTAAGGTTGAAAAGCAGAGAGGTAAAAACTTTTTTTTTGTTTTGTTAAAAAAGTTTCCATGTGTACTATTCCTCCCATTCTGCTAACAGCTGTGTGCATTTAGTATAAATTATAGCCAATTATACATTCTTTTCATGACAATCAGCTATACATAACACCTGCAATGGTTACTTCAATACATAATCACTTTAAAACATTCACATACAAATTCACAACACACAATTTTCTAAAACAGTTAACTTTCTGTCAATAAAAGAGACAAACACAGACACACTTAAGTATCTTTTATTGTACTGAACATGGTAAATACAGCTTCATTCTTTTAGTCATAGATTATATATTTAGAGCATCACAATTATAGTGTGGCTGTTACCTATAATGGCTTTATTTGCACCACAGGTACAGTGTATGAGCAGCTGATATTCTTTGATTGTTAAGTGTATAAAGTCACCTGATATGAATCTGTAATTTATTACCTTGGTAAGTGTGATTTGCACTAAAATAGATTTAATTGATGAAAATGTTTAAGTGTTTAATGTTTAAATGTTTAATACACTGAGGTAATTGTAATGTGCTACATAATGTTGTTTATAAAAAAGAATAATAATTAATAATTGCTTACACTTATATAGCGCTTTTCTGGATACTACACTCAAAGCACTTTACAGGTAATGGGGACTCCCCTCCACCACCACCAATGTACAGCATCCACCTGGATGATGCGACAGCAGCCATAGTGCCCCAGAACGCTCACCACACATCAGCTATCAGTGGGGAGGAGAGCAGAGTAATGTAGCCAATTCATAGACTGAATAATCTGTAGTTTATGATAAAAAGAATATAGTCCTTAGAGCAATGTTGAAAAGGCCCACCAATTCTTTATACTTCTTTAGTTCATGCAATTAATAAAGACTTTTTCCTGAAAATAAAAAAAGTTATTTTATTTTTCTAGCATGACAAGCACTGGCAACTGGAGAGAGGGTGATTTGAGATTGCTGTAAAACTGATGTTCCAGTTTAATGAAATCTGTGAAGAATTGTATCTCACAAATCGAGAGACTCATCTTTGAGCTGGCTTTAAAACCCATCTCCTGCAAATCAGTCAGTTTGCTGTGAATACAGAAAGGTATGAAATACACACTCTTTAAAACATGTTTGCTGGACTGGGGAAGTATACAGTAGATAGCTACATGCACAATTGGTTTTAATAGGCAATCTCACTCTCGAAAAAATATAATGAAATACAAGTCTGATCACTGAGAGCTGGATTTATATGGAAGCTTACGAATGAAGTAAATGCTCTAAAATAGTTATTAGCTGTAACTTACATGCTTTACTAAAATTGTCTCTCTGAAAATTAAGAAAGCATTTAAAGGACATTCTGTAACTGTAACACATGATTTTTCCATTCAACTGCTGAAAAACAAACATAACTTTAAACTCAACCTCACCAGCTGTATGAAAATGAGTTGATAGCAATTGGACTCATACATCTACAGTATGAGCCACATTCTCAAACAGCAAAAAGATGTTTGAATCAATTCTAGCCTCATTTACTCCTTAACATAATCTCAGGCAAATGCATACAGTATAACCTACTCATGTGTAAAATACAGTATGTTTTACTAATGCAACTTTTAGGATATGGATTTTTGATTAATTATAAGTGGTAAAGTGCCTAGCTGTATTTTTTATCCCTTATCCACATGTTTTATGTTACAGTAAACGTGTAACTGGTGCATTCACAAAATTCATAAATACTTAAAACACCTGACTCAATTTTGCTTTTTGATGTTAATATAATACATATTTAGCCTTACTTTCCTAAAGCGTGTATTGTTTTAAACAAGTACAGATCATGCTCCTGTAGGCATCCTCTCACGAGGCACCAGTAAATGTAAGGGTTTTGTGCTTTTGCTGGGACAATCATTAATTGTAGCAGTAAGTCACAAACTGATTCTTTTGATGGCTGTTAGAATCAACCTTGCAGGATAATTCAAACAACGCACACACACACGGATACTAATACAGGAGAATACATTTTCAATCACGAAGAGTTACAAATACCAAGAGGGACATACATTCAGTATATCATTCATTTAGACCGTTTCGTAAATGAACTTAGTTACAACTTCTACACTAGATACTCAAAAGCAAGTACATCACTCATAGGAATTAAATTGATATCAACTCAGGTTGAGGTAACAATTGAATTCTCGAGCTGTAATGCAAAATATTGAATACTCATCCAATCTCTGGGGATTCAGATCTCCCGCAGGCACAAAGAAGTAGTGGCAGGCTTGTTGTTGTCCAATCGGCGCTCTCTAGCTCTGTGCCAGGCAGTGCTGTTGCGGCGTGCAACGTGGTGGGAGAGATTCCTGCTGCGATGTGCTGCTGATGCTCTCTGAAGACCGGCTAGTTAGTGTTGGCTGAAACTAGCAGTTTGTGCACAGGAGAAAAGTGACTGCGGGTCCCAGCAGGTCACACTACTTAGGCAGGAAGACCGGTTCGTTCCTGATGAAGCGCTAGTCCTGAATCCTTAGATTCAGATTGGGTTCACGAGGCTTGCTGCTGGCTTACCTTGGGTGGATCCTTTGGTTACTCGCTGGTGACCTTCGTTCTCGACTCTTAGAACAAAGTCCTGGCACTCGGACCCACTGGCCGTTACGTGGTGGTCCGAGCTGAGTATGTTCAGGAGGACCTCTGAGTCTGAGAATGTCCAGGAGGCGCCCCTTTACCTGGAGGAACTACGGTTGTTCATTGGTTGAAAGTTTCATGGGCATTTGAGACCCACATGGGGTTAACGTGCCCTACCAGTTCCTGATCGGCTGATGATGAGTAACAATGCACTCTGACCTTAGAGTTGTAAACAACTTTGAATAAGACTCTCCCAGAATCTCCCAGACTTTGAGGCGCCAGAGATGACCATTTATTAGGGTTGCTGGAGAATCTCAGCTTTGGGAGTTGTTCCTTATCAGGACACTCTATCAGCTAGAAAAACACCTTAATTGTGAACCAAATGGAATGGCCTCTTTGTATCAAGCACCACTGAGATGAAAGAGAGAGGGACTGGCAAGGGAGCAGCAAACTTAATTCCTGTACTTTAATAAGCCTTGCCGCTACACTCCCTCCTTGTTGACGTTGCATTGAATTTTTGAAACATGTTGTGCAAAAAAACTATTTCAACATATATATATCTATTTAATGACTCTCATTCAGGGCAGCACAATGGGGGCAGTGTCTAACATTGCTACCTCACAGCTCTGGGGCCCTGGATTAAATTCCAGTCCTGGGGTGCTATCTGTGTGGAGTCTTTATGATCTCCCCATGCTTGCGTGACTTTCCTTTGGGTGCTCCAAGTTCCCCTCACAGTCCAAAGGCATACAGATAGGTTAATCTGCTTATGGGAAAATTGGCCCTGGTGTGAGTGCATGCCCTTTAAAATTAGAATTACAAGCTTGTTCACACTTTCTGTTTTGCAAGATGTTGCAAGCAATTAGGCAAGTGATATGATTTATCAAGTTCTGTTTTTTTTATTTCAAATATGTCTTCTCCAGAAAGTCTGCTCCACAAAGTTAAATATTTTTTCTCACAACTTAAACAGTGGATCCCTCTAATCAGGCTTGATTACAAATACTGTATTTGTATATTGTGTATAGTGAAACAGGGGTAACAACAATAACAGTTTCCTAAGATTTACACACTATTTATTATTAATATAATTAAAGGTATGTTCATATAAATTGCCATTTATCAAAGAAACAAAGGTATTTTGCTGTAACTAAATTAAAGAAGAATTATGTTACATACTGTACAGTATGTGGGTAATATTTCTGATTTATACTGTAGCTAATACAGGTGGGCTGCATGTCATGATGATACGTTTGGAAAATATTTTACAGCTATACAGTAGGTCTATATCAAGATAAATATTCTACTAATCAGGAATTTTAAAAGGCAAAATAAATGTATGACGAAGATGCATTCTTATTTATCTCTGTTCTCCTCCCCACTAATAGCTGATGTGTGGCGTTCTGGAGCACTATGGCTGCCGTCGCATCATCCAGGTGGATGCTGCACATTGGTGGTGGTGGAGGGGAGTCCCCATTACCTGTAAAGTGCTTTGAGTGTAGTATCCAGAAAAGAGCTATATTTCCAGAGATTTGTCAGTATAAAGAACAATGCAGTGGTTACAAAGTGTATAGATTGACAATTTACATCTGGCCATCTGTTTTATTTTCATTGTGGTACAGAATGTATCAATAATTATTTTGGCTTGCAACTTGCAAGGCAGTAGTGCATGTGTGTGTGTGTGGGGTGGGGAGGGATTGGTCAAAGGATTTAAAAAAAATGTATATTAAATTGTTATCTTGTTGCAAAAACACAATATAAAACTCAAATTTGTGCGTGAAGCAAGTCTAAGAACTTTCTCAGTCCACCACGTGACCAGGCCACTGGCATTTTTGTCATTAAACTAAACAGGATAAGTTTCATTGTGTGTGCATCTTCCGGTGTTTAACACCTACTGTACAGTGCCTCGCAAAAAAATCCGCTAATTCCAATCATGTCCAATTTTAATTACAAATGATATATATATATACAGTACACTATCTTTATAGTTAAATACTACAAATGAAAATCAATATTGGTTGAATAATATTCACCCACTTAGCTAACCTAAGTTCTGAATATTCACTTTAAAAGAATGTGTATACATATAGTATTATTAAGAGGGAGGTACAGATGCAGCCATTCAAAGTGTGAGGTACAAACCCATACCGCGGGCATTTCCCTACGTCATAGCGCGTCATAACTCATCATACCGCTGTACATGATTGGCTGGCCAAAATGACTGACAGGGGCACTCGTGGTGCGTTGGTCGGTCGTGGAAATATTTAATCATTTAATGTCTTTACTGTGCATGTTTTAATCCGCTTAGTATTGAATATTTATATGGAATTTTCCAACTAAAGGGAATTTTTAGTAGCTGAGCATAAAAAGAAGAGGATCAAAATGCATCTGAAGGTCATAAACGATATTAATTTAGGAACATAAACATATTACTGTATGTAAACTGTACTGTATATGGCAGTTGCTGGATTTGAACACCCGACCTCACGCTTATACTGTAAATCAATTACTTAAGCCGTCACACTACCAAAGCAAGTCATGTGACATGCACTGAAACAGCAACACACATAGAATAATATGGTCAGAAGGAACACGTAAAAATGTTTCAAAAAAACCACATGTAAGACTTTGATGCTTAAAATGTTTAGGGAGAAATGGAATATTGGTGTGTATTTTTTCTTTAAAATACCAATACCAGCAACATACAGTTTACATAATATGTTTATGTTCCTAAATTAATATTGTTTATGACCCTTAGATGCGTTATGCTCCTCTGCTTTTTATGCTCAGCTACTAAAATTTCCCTTTAGTGGTAAAATTCCATATAAATATTCAATACTAAGCGGATTAAAATGTGCACAGTAAAGAGATTAAATGATTAAATCTTTTTACCAACGACCAATACACCACAAACCCGAAAGCGCAAAATTATTAATAATATCTTCCATGTCGCATTAACATTGGAATGTTTTTTTCACAAGTGTAAAAAGAAGCGATACACAACGTGTCTCCTCTATAACTCTTCAGTTTACAGAGAAATTCCGCCAGATCCTCACAACATTGTCCAATAACACTCAGGATTTCAGCTACAGACCATAACAAAAAACAGAATCCACCTGCGATTCGGGTGTTAACAAAATGTGTTTACAAAGAAAGTGAAATACAGTAATACTACCAGCTATATAGATACTTAGATTTAGATATTTAGATCCTTAAATTAATATCATTATTAATTTCTTTAGATACGTGATTCCATATTATATTCCTGATTCTAAAACAGATAATTCCGGTCCTGAAATCTGATTGGCTGACACCCTTCTGAAGCCGTGCCATAATCTCTGGTATACACACACCCCAGAATTTTGACTTTTTACTGTGTGATAAAGAAATTTTAAAGACTACTTCTTAGCGTAGATAAGAAAGCGTAGATCAAAAAGCTTGGATTCTCATGTGTCTGATAGACATATCTTTTTCTGCTGTCTTTGTTGCGCTCTTGAGGATCCTTGTGATATTTTGAGCTCTCGTTGAATGCTAAGTGTCGCATGGTTTAAATCATTTTCATTGTTAGAAATTATGAAATGCTCTCTTAAAAGCAAGGGAGTTTTTATGTCTGCTATAGTAAAAGAAAATGCCTGACGAACTAGGGATTGGGCAGTTTTTCAGTGTTTGTACAATCAATGGAAATGTTTAAATCAATGTGCTATAGAAATAAATAAAAAAAGTCATTTATTCCTTTATCATATTGGCTAGCTTAAGTCCTGTCCTTGTTAGTTAGATCAACGAAATGCTGTGGTGTTACTTTTTGTCAATGAAAAAATAAAGTATTTTCGTTTAAAATGACGGTTACAAAGAATGTGGACCAGCGTAATACTTTGAGTTTACAGCTTGTCCAAGGTCATTCATTATTAATACTCTTTTAATTAGTAATATATTCGGTAAAGACTTTGATGGCGACAGCTCAAACGCTGTACATGAGAGGTTGAGCTTTATTAGCTCCACCTGGCGGTAATTCTGGATACTATTATCTTACTTGCGGTATTATGCAGTATTATACAGTATTATACGGTAACCCGTGTTATACCGCGAATCGCAAACCGTGTTTTACCGCGGTATAACCCGTTCGTTTTGAATGGCTGCATCTGTAAATACTTTTGCAAAGAACTGTACTTGAAGACTTTATGGATTAAAGATTACATGTACAAAACCAAAGAGGAGAAAATATTTTGAAACATGAAAGTACTAAAAGCTAGTGTCACGAACACGGACTGAAATCTGTGTCAGATCTTATAGAAGACCCTATGCGATGTGGTAAGAGCTGGAGAAAACAGGAGGCGTGGTAAAAGGGAAAACACAGGGGTTTAATAGTGCACAAAATAATAGTGACAGTCCGTGAGACAGTGTACGGGGAAGACAAAACGGCATCCAAATCCAAACGGGTCCAAGGGCAGGTCAAAGCACAGTCCGACAGTCCATCAAGCCCCGAGGACTGGAGGAGCTGGTCTTTAAATAATAACTCTAAAAGGGTACACCTGGAGAGCTTAATCACACGGACAATCATGAGAGCAGTGGAGCGCCCTCTAGGGAGGGATGTCGGGCGTGACAGCTAGCTAGTCACTGACATTTAAAAATTGAGAAATGCTGTTTTCAGTTTATATTTGGTGACTTTGGTTTACAGCTTATGATGCCTCTGAATATGTTTTTTATTATGTACTAATGAGCTCTAAACCTTTTATATTCAATGCCCAGGGAGTCACTTTCAGAGCAATACAGTGACGAATAAACAGTACAATCCTTTTGGGTGAAGCAAACTGTTGCCACAGCTGCAGTCTAATTTGCATATTTTTATGTAGTTCGGTAAGACCAGGGAACATTTCTCTCCCTGCTGTTGTCTCAGAGAAAACAACAAGAGTTCAGCTCACCCCCCTGGAGGGATGCTAGGTTTCCAAAGTGGAGCACAGTCTAATAGAGCACAGGAGATAGGCGAGCTTCCTTAAGCCTCTTCACACAGTGATAATTAAATGGAGTCCTTTTCATAACAGCTCAGCTCCAAGGGGGATGTCTTTCCACTAATCTGGATCTGAGCTTTTGGTTCCACATGTTGGTATATAATTCAGCAATGAGGACAGCTAAAGGACTGGTGGAGGACAGGGGAAAGTATTAGATATTACAGGAGATAGTGCTGTACTTGTAAGATTCCAGAATTGTATTTGAAAAAGACCTCAGCTTTTATGTGGAAGCAATTTTTACATAAATCCTGTGCATGAGTCAGATTTCAAGCCTGCAGTTACATGCTATGATGTTAGTCTATATCATGCTACTCTACTGAGAATATGTATGACTTTGTAGTTTTGCATTCTTCAGAAACTCTCAATATCACTACTGCTTGCTTCTCTCCAACAATAATGTTTTCCTGTCCTCACCTTTTACCTTTCTGCTTCAGAAACTTTTGCAGAAAAACATTGTATTTCCTGGATGCTGCACACAGTGGAGGTTGGATGTATCCCAGTAGGGGAGGGCACATGTACAGTACTGTACCTTTTTAATAATAGATGGTCATACTTTTGGCTTCTGGGGGGATTTGACATATAGCCTTTTCAGCAATGAAGAAATAGTTGTATGCCACATTCATCCCCGTGCCCAAAATAAAGGGAACCCATCCTTCTTAATTCTACACTTATTATAGCTTAACCCACACCTAAAATTCCTTAACTTTGCATATGCTCTATAACTGTTATGGACCTCAGAAACACTGACATACTGCTAGTGAAGACAAACAAGAAGCTCCCTTGGAAGAGGATAAAGTAGAAGAGAGGTTACTGAGCGATTAAGAAAAGTGAACCAGCATGTCTTTCAGTCTTAGAATATTGGCTAATTGTGTTTTTGCCCACAGGAAGTACAGTACATGTACTTACAGGGTATACTGAAAAAAGGAACATGTTGAGTATCAAATAAGCCTAAGTTCCTCTTTGTTTTCTTTCTTCTGATTCATTTAGAGTAGCATACAAATCTGTTAACAGATTTCTAGATAAATTCAACAAAAAATGATGGTTTAATAATATAACATTTATTTATACTTTCTTTTGGGAATCATTCAAATTGCTTTAAATTGATTGTGTATTAGAGATTACAAATGATAATTAAAAGCCGCACTGGATTTGGAAAAAAATGTGGTTTATTGCATCAAAGAGCTCAGTAAATCACACTACAGTAGATGTCCAGAAAAGGTGAGAATTTTTGACTGCTTTTTCTGTTTTTCTTAGTAAATTGGCTTTCTCTGTCAAGGCTTTTGGCTTTACCTTGATTAGGATTTTCATGGGATTCTTGTGCACAGAGCTGAAACAACCTTTCCCACCACTTTAAATGTGTCACAGGTCATACACTGTAATACAATATAGGCTCTGCAGATTAAGCTTCTTTATGGCAAGCATATTGCACAGATCCAACACACCGCACACTGGTAAGTCAGGTTACATAAGGTCACACAAATATATTAATGCTCACACAGCATGGCACAGTGTTCTTTCCCCTGATCTCCTATCCATTCTTTCTCTTATTTTTTTTACTGTGCCTTTTTTCTCAAGATGCTTTATGGCCACCTACTGTATGATAAAAGCATCTGAGTTTACTTTTTTCCTGTTTTCAGTAACGCAGAGTTTGAAAGAAAGTTTGTTATATATTTGGGTTTAGCATTAAACAATTAATCAATGCTGATGGTGAAATATATACTGTAGTTACACCGAGTTTGTTAATATACAGTATACAATATTTCTATTAATTTTGATCAGTATTTCACTGTAATTAACACAATTTCTGGGGAAATATTAACTCTTTTAAGAAGTTGTAATAGTAGTCCTTTAGAAACGTTGGAAGAATTTACAGCTCACATTAGACTACAAGGAAAGGACATTTTGAGTTGTGGATGTAATAACCACTTTTTGAGATCCCTGTTAAAAAATGATCATTTACTTGCTGTTACAATATATTGGAATTCCTCATTTGGAAAATGCATTGATTGGAAAACAATTTGGATGATGCCAAATAAATATTGTATAACCAATAAGGTTAAGGAGGTTTCATACAAAATAATTAATCAAATTTACCCAGTTAAGACTCTTGTTATCCAAAGATTTAAAATTAGTATAGAAGATAAATGTGTTTTTTTTGTGACAATAGCCCTAAAACTATTCAGCATTTGTTTTGGTTATGTCCCAGGGTAAACATTTTCTGGACTAAGTTGCAGACTTATAATAAAAAGAAACCAATATTGATATTTCTTTTGATGAAAAAGAAGTTATGTTCAGTTTCAGTCCCATCAGAAACAATACTCAAATATTGTTTGTAATAAATTTAATTATTATAATGGCACGTAATTATATACATAAAATGAAGTGGTCTGGGAAGAACCCTTTGTTTGAGCCTTTTAAAATGGATGTAAGGGAGTATTTGCAGACTATTTCAAAGTGTAAAAATATGAAAGCAGTGCGGACGTTATTTTTATTTAATTTGTTTAATCTTTTTTCATAACTTGAATTTATGCTGTAATATGTACCCCTGGCGATCTTTTTGTCTTGAAATGTTATACAGTATGTACTCTTGTTTGTATTGTAATTTTTGTTATTTTGTTATGCATAAATAAATAAAAAAAGATACTGTACAGTACATTTTCATATTTTTACTTCAAACTTCAAAAGGGGTAATCTAACCAATAGTTTTGAAAAGAGCCAAGAGAGCTATTTTTTGCAGATCATCTACTGCTTTACAACTGTGAAACCAACTGCCAGAAAGAAGCTGATGCAAACTAAGATACAGGTAAGCACGAAAAAAAAATCAGCAGCCCTGTCTTCATTCTTAGGCCTGGTTAAATATAATGTAGTAATTCGCAGAGACCAGTAAAAACAATCTGACTCTACAACTGATGGGGTTATCACAGATTTCATTCAGTTTGTAGACATTCCTGACAGTGTCCCAGCATTTAAAATTCTTTGCCCTCCAAACCATTTTCATTACTCCCTCCAATTTAAGCCATAATGTACAGTATAACCCCAGGGCATTTCCAGTTTTCCCTGTATTTTCAGGGTTTTTGATTTCTAGAATAAAAATCTTCTTTGCATACAGTACATCCTTGCAGGATCAAGGGAGACAAAACCTATCTACCATAAAATAGTCACTTAATTGCTTACAAAAAAGAAAAGCTATGACCCTTCTGTGCAGTCTGAGTGTGTTATGTTGTTATGAAACCTAGATAAATGACATAACAATTGGTCTTTGTTCTTTGTGTAATGAACAAAATGATTGAAATGACTTTGAGTTAATGAAAAACAAATGCATTGTTACAGATATCTTAATCCTAATAATGATTTATGTCAAGAAGAATGATTTATTTAAAGTCACTATTTTTCTACCTGTAGATCACTAGAGAAAAAACATAACAGACAACGAGGCTTTATGCAGAGTGCTGGCTAGTCAGCTGGCTTTTCCCCAAGGAGCTGAATTGTGCAAACCAAGCATGCAATGAAGCTGAGTTTCTGTGTGTAAGGACAAAGCGTGCAGGAATTTTGAATAAAAGAGATGAGAGGTACCTGTCAGCTTTAGTCCTGCATAGTGGTAGTGGATGCTAGTACAAAGTGAAATAATTACCTCTAGAATTCCTGCTAAAATCTCACTTATTCTGTGGTGGAAATGTGTCACAGAGAGCTATTACCACAATTCAGGAAGGAGTGTTTCTCTTTTAGTTGCGGCTCCAAAGTGGGGGAAAGGGTGCTTGAAAAGACCACAGGTAGAAACCACAGGCGATGTGGGGAGAATAACAGAGTGAGAAAAGAGAAAACAAAAATCAGAGAAAACAAAATGAGTGATGGCAAAAAAAATGTTAGACTAAAATAGTTAGTAAAGGAAGAGACAAATAAACGGGGAGTAAATATGAGAAATTCAGCTATCTTATCTTTTCTCAGGGTCCAATCCTGTTCACTTACAGGTACTTCTGTAATATGCCTACAGGGGCCACACAAGAAATTAGCTGCCTTCTAACTAAATACAAAGCAACCTGCAGTTAAACCTCTCTCTCTGCACCCTGGATGCCACAAAATAAATGGGAGCCTATATGCCTATCCATAGAATGCACCCTAATTTAAACTAATGCACCACTCCTTTTTTTCTGCAGATTGATTCCTGAAAGCGAAAGTAAACTCAAATGATTTCCTGTTGCAACAAAAAATTGTGCCAGGAATTTCACAAAACCCCTACACTGCACCAACGCCTCAGAATTCAATGCACCTCTGCACGTTGTACTTAGCTATCACATATGTATTGTCCTGTTTGTTTATTGTTCAGTACTACCTGTTGTATCTTGTTGTGCTTTGTTCTACAGTCATATTTACTGTTTTTACTTTTATTATATATTATTATTTACTGTATTGCACATTGTGAGAAAGTGTTGTCTATTATACTGTGCACGTCCAATACAGAACAGCACAAGTATGAATCCCAATTTACATCTACATATGGCAACATAAATTCCTTTTTCTATGAAAGTAGAAATGACATGGATGAACCAATATGAACATGAAACATTTAACTATCCCCTCCTGCTTAAAATATTGTTAAAAGTGTTTTAACTATGTAAATCAGCCCAGAAACCTGTTATTCTAATTACTCATTGGCTAAATCATAGCCATAGTTATTACCTATCCAGAATGTGTTACTGATAAAAAAATGTGAGATACAAAAATATATACTGTATATACTGATGGAAAAAGAAACGCAACATTTTCTGGAATAAGAATACTATAGTTATAGCTTATGTACAGTACTTTCACAAAAAGTTGTCAATTTGTTCTAAGCCCTCTGACCAGCAATACAGCTTGTGCAGTGAGCCATTGCAACTTGCCAATCATACAAAAACTTGTTAGGTGCACTTTCACCCAATGAGGTCCAGGTGGAACAATACCTGATCAGGTCACCTTTAAAAAGGTCTTAATTCAACACTTAGGTCCATAATGCCTCAAATGTCACCAGATCCAAGGGAGAGGGCCATTGGCATGCTGCAGGTAGGCATGTCATGTGCCAGCGTTGCCAGTCACTAAGGAATAAGCCGCTCCACTGTGTCCTGACTGCAGAGAAGGTTTCAGCAGACCAGCAGGACAGATGACCGTCCAGGATCCAGTCACCCTCGAGTGACCACACCAGAACAGGACCGACACATCAGACTAGTCCATCTGAGAGATTGTTTCAGATCTGCCTCCCGTACTGCTGCTGAAACTGCCGGCAGACAAAATGCCCGCATCAGTGACAGGACAGTGAGGCTCCATGCTGCTGGCCTTAGAGCAAGGCGACCTTTCAGAGGTCCTCTGCTCACACCTCCTAGACGTCACACCCGACTGGCTTGGGCCAGACAGAGCCTGCGATGGACTCGTCAGCAGTGGCATCAGGTCCTCTTCACCGATGAGTCATTCTTCAGCCTGTTCCACGCAGATGGGAGGGCCAGAGTGTGGAAGAGGAGGTGTTGCATTTCTTTTTTCCATCAGTATATATAACTATTTTTGCTTTTAATTAGAAAAATATCAGGATATTTTTTCAGAGTTTCAGAAATTCAAATCAAAGTTTATTCATCAAATGCACAACAATACAGCGTGCAGCAGTAGTTGCTGGCAATGAAATGTATTTTCTGCGAGCTCACAAAAATCACAAGAATCACAAAAATCACAAAATTAATGTTACAAAAATAAGGTTACATAATAATAGATAATAATGTAATAGAAATTGAATAAAACTCAATATGAATAGAGCTACTATGTGTCCATGGTGTATGCAATATATTATGTTCAAGTAGTGCATTATGCTGAATACAGTGAAAAGTGTGTGTCCATGTAGCCATTACAGGTGATTTTCTAAAGGAGCTACAGGAGGGCTATTTAGCAATCTTATTGCCTGGAGGAAGAAGCTGTTCCGTAATCTGTTGGACTTCGACTGAATGCTTCAGTACCAATTATCAGACAGTAGGAGAGAAAACAGTTTGTGACTGGAATGACTGGGGTCCTTGAGAATGGACCTGGCCTTCTTAAGACATCTAGCTGAGTAGATATCCTGGATGTTTGGTAGCTCACAGCCGGTAATGAGCTGCGCTGAATTCACCACCCTCTGCAGTATTTTGCGATCCCGGGCAGAGCAGCTCCCATACCAGGCAGTGATGCAACCAGTCAGGATGCTCTCAATAGTGCACCTGTAGAAGTTGGCCTGGAAATGTGACAGCAAATTATAACATATCATTTCACACAGACATGTTATCATTCTTTCCAGCCATGCTGTCAGGGCCCATGATACTAGCCCTAAGTTCACTGGCATCTGAATAAACTACGTGGAAGTTTATGGCAGGAACACATTGTAAAGTATTCCATTTGGGCTGGCTACTTTGCGAATGTTAACCTTATATAATATAATAATCATAACAATATTTTCCAGAAATGAAGCTTTAATTTTTTGAGTATTCACTGCAGCATTAAAATGGATGAAGGCTGATATGCTGCTCTACCCTCTCTGGTCTGCAGCACATTTACTAGCACACCACAACAATGCTGCATCAGCAACTGAGCAGGGTCACAGCACTCTTTGCCTTAACAAACCCTCACAGATTAGGTGATGCCTATTTCCCCACTAACCAAAACATAAGCAATAGGAACACACTAAGCTTCTCTAGTTTGCATGCTTCCTAAAGAAATAGATTTCGTTTACAGACTTTTGTGCTTGGCTTCAATGCTTGATAGTTATAGCGTGCAATGTTTATCTTGACAAAGATTTCATGTAACTTGATGCCTTTTGCCTCAAATTAGAATTCAAGTTTATTAACACTGTTCTATTACTTCGCAACTTGCACTTTTCTAATTCTCAATTTTCCAACCATTTCCTAATCTCTTTCCATAAGCCTTTTGTTTGTATTATTTTTATTCCTAATAAACCCAGCTATTTTAATAAAATGAAGCAGTCCTGATTTGAATTCATGCAGATCCATGTCATCACTATCTTGAATTTGGGTTGTTAAGCATTGTGTTAATTATCACAGTGCACTGACCATGTTTTCAGAGAACACAGTCAGTTAAGGGTTGGTGTGGTGATTACCAATAGATAACAAGACCTGTTTTATACCTTCTCCTGGCATTTCTGTAATGTCAGAGAGTCGGGACTTCGGTTTTTTACATCTTATCTGAAGGATGGCGCCCTGCTGGCCCCACTAACATCTCTTCCAGCAGCAACCTCCCATCTCCCATCCAGGTACTGACCAGGTTCACACCTGTTTAGCTTCAATAAGTTACCAGTTATGGGTTACAGGGTGATATGGCTGCTTTAAAAAGATATTTTATTTCTATGACTAACAGCAGGGGCAGCCCCTTTCTCATGGCTCTCCTCCTCCTGCTCTGCAGTTTGTATGGGTGGAAACTGATGCATCTCAAGTGTATTCAAAATGGATTAATAATTGTTAATGCCGTGTGCTACAGTCAACTGTGCAGGAATGACAGAATAACAATAATCATCAATAATGATCATCATCATCCTCACACTTATATAGTGCTTTTCTGGACTCTTCACTCCAAGCTCTTTACAAGTAATAGGAACTCACTTCCACTACCTCCAATGTGTAGCACCCACCTGGATGATGTTACGGCAGCCAAAGCGCACAAGTATGCTCACCACAAATCTGTTATCACTGGGGCAGAGAACAGAGCGATGAAGCCATTTCATAAATTCCAGGAGCAACTGTAGTACCATAAGAGAATACAATTTGTTCTTTGTTCATGAAACTGAAAAAACTAGACTTTTGTCAGTTTATTTACTAAAGTTATATAGCTGAGTAATCTCACTTTAATCTAAAAAAAGACTCCTGGTTCTCATTGAAAACCCTTAGTACTATACACAACACCAACTTGGCACACCCATCCTGAACTCACACGCATGTGCAAAATGGGTTAATAACTTCTCTTTTGAAATAATTCAAATTTGTTATTTAAAGATTGTTTATGTTAAAGAATGTTTATGATGCTACAGTGAAAAGCACTGCTCTTCAGATTTAAACTGCTAATCTGCAAATGTCTATTCATGCTTAAGAACATGATGGTCAGGTAAAGTGTAACTCAGGTGGGTAGCTGCGTCAGCATGCATAGGCTGCAAAGGAACAAGTAATAGGTTTATTCCATGCTCATACTACAGTATCATCTAGTTAACTGAATTTCTCATCATTTTAAATCAGTCTCTTGTTTCATGTTTCATCTGTCGCACACCTCTTTCACTCTTTCGTACTTCTCACTCTACAGGGGGTCCCAGCATCCTTGTCATTAAAGTGGGGAAGAAGGGGGAGGAGAAATATTATTATCAATACCACTTTCTTCTTATTATTATTTCTTATTTTCTTATTTTAGATTTTAATTATAAAATATATTATACACAGTGACTTAATGATTAGTATTTAAAGTCAAATATGCACTTTAAGGCAATCTTTAAACTCTCTTACTCTTACTTGATACCACACTCCTTCCTATTTAAACCCTCTCTCCTCATTCTGTCCTCGCTCACCATGGAGGCTTTTTCTCAGCTAGAGCAACTCACCCGTTCGATCCTGATTTCTAGTTCTCTCTTGACCTTTTGATAACGACCTTTGCTTTACGTCCAAGATTCCTCTCTTGTCAAACAATTTGGATACCTTTGCTTTGTTTTGGATTGTCGTTCAACCATCTCTCCGGCCACGCACAAGGTCCAGCTATTAACCTAAGTTCAGGCATTACCTGACAGACATGACCTAAAACAAGCTCTTTTTGCAAACCCAAAAATGTTAACAGCTTGAAATAGTTCTGTAAGAAAATAGACCACATTTCCTGAAAATTCCATACAAAAGACCGATAAATACAGTAGTTACAGAAAATGTCTAGCTTAAGTCATTGCTGCTCAAGAATCTACTACCAATTACCAAATCTAAGGGGTGACATGTATTCACACATTTATTTTACTTTTGGATCATTTTGTTAATCAATCCAAATATATTTTATGTCTTTGTGATGTTTAAATCTTAAATTTTAAAAAAAGGTTATTTAATCTATTATTTAGATGTCCATGAAGATCTAATTATATTTTAGGTTTAAATATACAGTATGCAAAGATTAGGGACCAATCTAGGGAAGTTGACAAACCTTTTTCTCTACATTGTGTTTGTTCTTCCCATGAGTTAAGATGGACAAACGTGTTGTTTCCAATATACAACTTTATTGCTGGGATGGCACCATGGTGTGATACTTAGCAGTGCTGTGTCACAGCTCCTGGCTTTGATTTGGACCTATAGGCCCCTTCTATGTGAAGATCCCATGGTCTCGCCATACTGTGTGAGCTTTCCAGTTTCTTTGTATAGTCTGGTGTATAGTCATATAGCACTGGTAAGATTTAATTAGATGCAATTAATTGTCCCCCAAGATAGTTGATTCCTATTCCTGTTAGCTGAATGAATGTGACTTGACTTCCTGCATCCCAGTCACATACTGTATGACACACACTATAGATGTTATTGTTCCAGTTTTGTCACACACAAATTAAGGAGTTATCAATGCCTTTGCGTCATGTAATCTATAAAATCCCACGTTAGGGGAACTTTAGTGTCATGTTTCATGATTATAAGTGGGCTGTGACGAAGAGTTTTTCAGGACCCTGTGCAGACGATAGAATCCTGAAGTAAGTGCAAGAAACATGGGGAAGAGATGGCGAAAAACTGGGCAGGTTAACATTGGGGCGTGACGACGGTGCACTGGTGCTCGGAGGGGCCTGGTCCAGGTGAAATAAGTCCAAGGGAGTCCAGGGGGGACAACAGGGGTGAAGTCCAATAGTCCAAATACCAGGAAATCCTGAAGAGATGACAACAAGACAAAGTTAAAAACTGGAACAGGATCCGGTGCAGGAGAGGGAATAAAAACGGGGGTGATGAGGCCAGGCGCCCTGAGCCCCTGACTCAGCTGGTTGGAGCCGCCGATAGGAGGCCTATGCTCTCAAGCCGCAGGCGTAGGGCGACTTGGTGGTAGGCGGGCCTCTGGGCATCCATCTTCCAATGCAGAGCCCGGGATACAGTGAACGTCTGGCTTTTTAGGAGAGGCTGGATAGGAGACAGGTGCACATGATCAAGTAAAACGTGAGACATCCGGAGCACCCTTAAGAGGAGGGACTACAATCGCGACATGGGCAGCACAATCCCACGGTGAGAACACATTAGATGTGGGAAAAGGAAAAGCTGTTTTCAAACCAACAGTCAGAGATGTCTTTTCAGCAAATGTCTCCAAATTCCAGCATTATGACTCCTGCAATAAAAAACAGTGTATAGTACGAGTTCTAGTAAGAGAGGCTTTTTTATATTTTGGAAGTGAGTCATTATGACTGAGTTTCTTGCCGAAGTATAAATTAAGTGAATGGCTATGCATAATGTTTTTTCTATAAGTGCAAATAACAGAGAGTTGACTCAGCTGTTGTATTAACTGAATAGCATATTAGTAAACTTAAAAGTAATTATATATAGAGTGCCTAGCAAAAGTATCATATTTTGTTGAATTATAAGTGATAAAAGTGATCACATTTATGGGCAAAAAAGTGAAATGTCAGCAAAAACTGCAAAGAAAGAATATGAATAGCATTTAGCATTCACTCCCGAGTCAATACTCAGAGCACAAGAAGAATACAGAAAAGGCTTTGACAGTATTAGAGCCACAAATCTTTTAGATTTGTAAAAACATTACACTTTAGAAATATACAATATTTACTTTTTTTTCTTTGCAAGCTTGCTCTGTCAAGGTGTATGGGAATCAGTGAGTATTTTTAATCAAAATTATAAGATAAAACTGAGCACTCTTGTGTGTAAAAGAAGTTAGAATATCAGCATAAACTACAAAAAATATTCAAAACTAAAATATGTTGATTACACATACAGTAGTATAATTACAGTATATGATAGAGTGAGATGGAAGGAAGGAGGGAGATGGATATACAAGTGAAAGGCAGCAACACAGGAAAAACTAAAGATCCAAGAAACTATTCACTGAATGAGACAGAATTTTAACCAGATTTTTAAGGTAAATAAATCGTGTTTTCATATAATAATTCTAGGAAATCCAATGCATTTCTTTTAAGACTTGTAAAATCACACACAGTAGCCAAATGTTATGAAAGATCTTATAATGGTATAATTCCCGATGTGTGATATACCAGCAACATTCATAATATTTGCAATCTGGAGATTTTAATTTTTGAAAAACTAGCATTGAAAAGTGAGTAAATCAAATCTAGTGAAAATCCTTATGCCAGGTGTAGTGGTTTTGTGATTTTACTGAGACAATTATTAATTGTAGCAGCAATCACGAGGTGGTTCGTTGTGGCTTTTAGAAAATCAGTCGTCAGAACAACTAACAACGCACACACATGGATTCAATACACAAGATACATTTGTTAAACATAAATTGTGCACCAAACATATACCAGTCTGCCTGGAGACAGGCAGCAGACCTTACTGTGAGGGTTATCAATATACAAGGTATATAATCTCGAAGAGATGGAAACACAAAGAGATACACAACAGAGAATATATTTCAATATATCGTTTGGCTATACCAAATCGCTAATCAGTGTTATTACCCACTGTTACACTAGACTCGGAAGTAAATACACTACTAATGAATTAAATTGATAACAACTTGTGTTGAGGTAACAATTAAATTCTCGAGACGCAATGTAGAACACGGGGTTTACTTATCCACTATGTATGAATTTAAGATTTCCCGGCACGAACACCAAACCAGCTGACAGGCTCTGTTGCAACCTCTGTTCCAGCGGTGGTCCAATAGGCATTGTCCCGGCGTCCTCTGGCTACCGGCCAACCAATCGAGGTGCAGCCCGGAGTAGGACAGGTGGAGGAATCTAATTGCGGCGTGCAGGGCTGTCGTTGCTCCCAGGGATCTAACAGCAGTCCGGCTGACTAGTAGAAAGTCTCTATGCACAGAGTGTGATTGCGGGTCCTCGCAAGTCACTCTGTTGCACAGGAAGAAACTGGTTCGTTTTAAGCCTTTTAAGAGTAAATTTGACATGCTCCTCTTTCATAGCCTCTGATTTGGTAAAGAAACATTTACCAGTTCCTGTACATTAACACTTGCTTTAATTCACATAATATGTAATGCAAAGTGATTTTTGAAATGATCAGAAATATCAGAAAATATATATTTATTTTTGAAGGAGATGTGATGGTAAAATCCTAGCTCTGTTTTTTTATTCTCAATTACAAGGATTGTTAACAAGGATTAAAGCCCAGGAGTGTGTACAACAAAAGTGTTTCTGATCCTATTGGCTTGCAACACAAGTGGTAGAAAAGAAGGTTGTCACAGTTTTGCAAAACACATATTATTGAAGGGCTTTACACACTCCTCCACACTCTCAGTATATCTTTGCTTCAGGTTAATTTCTGCCATGAATTTATGGATAAACCTTACAATAACATCACAGGACAGGCAAGCTACAGTATTTGATCCTCAAATTAATCAGGGAATGAGAGAAGTGTAGGAAGACTGTATTATATAAACCTATATACAGGATGGAATGTTTAACTCCTACGTGTCAGGCCTGTGCTGTGTGGTTTTTCAAAAGTCAACCTGTAAAAGAAGATGTCGATATTTCTGCTGTGAAATTGATACTGTACATGACAACTGTACATCTGTCACCATATTTTTAACTCTCAGAAAAATCATATATCTAAAGTTTAAAATGACCATTTTTATGAGATTCCAAAGGAGAAAACTTCAAAATAGTTTTAAAAAACACTCTTGGAGCTAATAGGGAGATTAGCTCTTAAAGTCTTCTAAGACTTAACTTAGAGCGATTATACTTTGCGGCCTACAGATAATTGAGAAGGTCTGGGAGTTGGTGTCTGAGAGAAAATAAGAAAACCTGTTTTGTCACAATTTTACCTCTGCAGAAATTGCTAAGCAATCTGTTATGCAGATTAATTGTGTTTATCTATTGGGGCATTTTTACCAGTTGGCATTGACATGTGATTTCTCATAGTATATTCTTATTCGAGGAGAGTATAACTTGTATTGGGGTAAAATTTAAATTTTAGTGACAAGTTTGTTTCATGTCTGAATGACTATCCCTTCAGTTCTTCCATCTTTGTTCAGATCAAGTGCTGCTGAGTGGGAAGTGAAGCAAAAATTTGCAGGGTCAGAACAAATTGGCTGCGGTGTACTTAAAACCTTATGTACATGGTAGACGTTAGCCAAGTCTGACTGTATATTGCTTATAGGTGTGAAGACTTTTTTAGTACATGTACATATAGACAATGAAGACAATAAGACAGGGGTGAAGGAAGTAGGCCACTTTCCCATGTTCACCATCAGTCAATCAGGTCTCAATTACAAGGAGCACTTAAGTGTAGTGGTCAGATGGGCCTTGTTAGACAGGCCAAGAAACAACAGAGATTTTGCCATGCTGAGAATCCCTGGTAAAAATAATTAAACAAACTAATAGGTGGTACTTTTGAAAAACAACACTAAAGAAGTTTGGCATGTCGTCACATATCCACCTCCGCTCCACCCGGGATCGCAAAGTACTGCAGAGGGTGGTGAAGTCAGCACAGCTCATTACCAGCTGTGAGCTACTAAACATCCAGGATATCTACTCAGCTAGATATCTTAGAAAGGCCAGGTCCATTCTCAAGGACCCCAGACATCCCAATCATAAACTGCTTTCTTTCCTACCGTCTGGTAAACAGTCTAACAGATTATGGAACAGCTTCTTCCTCCAGGCAACAAGACTACTAAATAGCCAAGCTGCAGTTTCTTCAGCAAACCACCTTAATGATTACATGGACATACAGTTTTCATTGTGTTCGGCATACTGCACTACTTGGACATAATGTACTACCTGGACACATACTGTATCAGTTCTATTTATATTGAGTTTTGTCTGAGTTTATCTTATTCAATTTCTATTGCACTATTATTATGTAAACTTATTTTGTAATTTTTATGCTACAACAAAAGCTTGCATTTCAAAAAGTCCTTTACTGAATGTAAATGTCACTTGAGCAAAATAATTTAATAATATTACTAATATTTACTGTAAATAATCGAACTGGTGTCTATTATCCTTCAGTATAATATTACCTTTATACAGTATACGGTATATTACCTTTATTGTTTTTTGTTTTTCCTACCATTCTTGTGCTTATTTAATAAAGAATCCCAGGTCACCCTGCATAGACCTAATGCACATCATCAATAGCAGCAACAGAATAATAACATCAGTAACCAAAATGCCTTGCATTTTTCTAGTGCTATCAGAGAATCAAAAAGATATAACATTACTTATAATTTACTTATGTTATCTAGTTGTAGATTGGAGCATTCACCTGTGTAACACACAGAGTCCATTCAACACCAGCAGCTAAGTGGCAGATTATGACCTGATTGTATTCTAACATTTGTACTTAAAGAAAACAGAGATGCCATTGATAGCTCATTAACATCTAGCAATCTGTTGAGGTAGGCGTAATACCCACTTCTAATGAAGTACCCATAAAAAAGTATATTGCTAAAAAAAGACGAGCTACTGTATTATTGCAGAGAACCTTTCATTCAAAACAATAACACAGCACTTTTTATAAGGGTGGGGATCATTCCCAGAATTGAAATGTGGCACCACCTTGGTGATATACTGGGTGTCCATTGTCATGGCACCACCTACATAAGAAGAAAATTACTCCACCAATGCTCTGGGTCCATTTCCTGGGGTGCTATATGCATGGAGTTTGTATGCTCTCCCCATGTTTACAGGTTTCCTCAAAGTGCTCTGGTTTCCTCCCACAGGTCTGATAGGTTAATTGCCTTCTGGGAAAATTGCCCATGATGTGAGTGTGTGTGTTTGTGCCATCCAGGATGTATCCTTGTTTGTACCCATTGCTTGCTGGAATAGGCCCCAATATTGGATAAAGTGGTTAGAAAATGGATGGATGGACAAGTAGTCAGGACCTCGGGTCTCCACCACAAGACAACCCCTCCTGTAGCACAGTGATGCACTTTTCTTTGGCAAAGTTATTATGGTAAATTAAAAACATGACATGGAGACAAGCCTGGTCTTGTACATCACCAAGAACATGATGCTGAAGACTTTCATATTGTTCATCACAGATGGATTGGAGGATTGTGTTGTGACTGGAGAAGCATTTCTTCTTATAGTGTTTCAGATTGTGTTTCCTCAAATAGAGTAAAAGCTGCATGTACTGTAGCTTCTTAGTAAGTCTTATAATACTCTTCTGTTTATCTGGGAAACACAAGTCATTCCATTTCTTATGTGAGGCAAATTACAGAGTTGAAACAGTTGTCTTTGTTTTCTTTGATTTTTTGGGATGCTGGTTCTTAAATTTAATTTTCAGTCATTTAAGTTTACATAATCAGCCTACCTTATCAGAGATAATTGTACTTGAAGCCATCCTGAAGCTCAAAGGCATAAACAGAATTTGGCATCCATAACACTTGTACAGAGCAGCAATATTATAATAGTAGCAGATGGTAAGAGTCCTATAAAATGTTATGTGCTTGCTAATGTGTTTTCTGTTGACATTTTAAGATATGACGTGAAACCTAAGGTCTTTCTGTTTTGTTTAAATTCTCATATTAAAAATCTTTCAGCATCAAATTTACACAGCACACAAGATTTTTAAAGGAAAATAAACTTTAAAAATTAATTTTGCTTTTCCCTTATTCTCTCATATCAAAGTGCTTTCCATCACTAAAGAAAACGTGTCTATTTCAGATGAAACTACAGTGACTAAAGTTCACCCTTTATTATTTTCTTTTATGTACAGTATATGATTTTCATTCAGCTTTAGTTTTAAAAACTCTAAAAAATAAACAAATATTCTTCTGCACTTTGGACTGGTTCCATAGATTCTATTTTTATTGGTTAAATATATTTCTGAACTGTGCACAACTGTTTAGAGGAGAATAAAACTCCAACATCTTATTCACTGTTTCTGCCACTGAATTAGGGAGGTGTTGTTAAAGCTTTCCTCTGCCAGACCTGGTTTGGCTTGGTGCTATTGAATAAATAAATACAGTAAATCAATATCATTAATGCAGTGTCTGGGAAACAACTTAGATGTTACACTTTATTGGATTACTAGAAGTCTTGTAACAAGTTACTGCAATGATGGTGTTTCAAGCAATGAAACAAATATACAGTAATTACGTTTCTTCCTCTCTGAACAACATGAGTTTTCAATCAATAAAGGGGCCTGCCGCTCTCTCTCATTTTCTAAGCTGATGCCTTTAGCAGCAAAGCCACTTGATTGCACATTGTCTAAATAAGAAATAGGGAAATAATGTTTCAGATTATAAAGCACATGGTTAATAAAGTTGAAATTGATTATTGATTATATAAATAAAGAACCATGGCTGACTTACTGTGACTAAGTCAGAATTTCAATATTGGCTTGGAATGTTGTTAATTCACTTTTCAGCTTTTGTTTTACCCTGAGCTTCACTGACTTCACAGCCTGTGTTAAACTGTGAGGCCTGAGGTTCAATGATGACCATTTAAAACTCAGTGGAATAAGTCATAAATCAATGACTTGTAAAATTATCATCTGGGCTGCCGAGAGTGAAAAGCTGCAGCTGGCAGAAATGTCTGTGCTCTAATTTAAGATGCCGGAGAAATAATGAGAAAGGTGAAAAAACGGGAAGAAGCATCATCTGAGATGAGAGGGAGCGTCTTGAGCTGAGGGCCTGTCACCCTTCAGTGCAAACTGGCAGTGGAAGTCATTCATACTGAGGTACTGAGGTAATTAGTCTTGCACCTTTGTAAAAACAGAAGGCGCTGAGTTTTTCATTAATGTGAAAAGGTTAAAGAGTTCTGCCAAAAATAGAAAGTGATGAAAAATTGTGAAACAGGATCATGCACTCTGTTAAAGAAATGGATCTCATTGGAGGCCTTTGGGAAAGTTCTGTTTTATTTTTTTATTTTTTTTTCTTTTAGCCCAGTATTCTACTGTATATATTTCAGTACAGAGATCAACATATGAGATAACTCATTGAGTTTTAAAGAGTAAGTTTTTTATTAAATAATCTGCAGACCATAAACTGGGATTTGTATTGCATTTACAACAGAACATAATGTATGGAATGTTCTTGAAGAGCAATCCATTCATCCAGGCTTCTAACCACTTCTTCCAATTTAGGGTCTCAAGGAAAGCCAGAGCCTATCCCTGCAAGCAATGGGCACAAGGCAGGACACACCCTGGACAGGACACCAGTCCACTGTAGTCCAGAAAAGCAATGTTTTTAATAAATACTTTTGATGACCTGGTGACATAGTTTTCAAAATAATTACTTCAATATACTGTACTTCTATAATATACAATAGTTTAGCCTGACCCAAAATTGCTGTTTCTATTCCTTCAGCCTTACTAATGATCTGTGCTGTCATAAGGCTTGATGGAGCAATATGTACTGGCCAATTTCTCACAGAAATATATTTAACTTGAGGAAGTGCTTATACCAGGAAGTACTGGCCTTTTCCCACAGAAATATATTTACAGTAACTGGAGGCACTACTTGCCCCAGCAAGTACTGGCCTTTCTCTTACAGAAATATATTTAACTAGAGGCACTGTTTGTTCTGCTCATTCTAAAAAATGTAGATCAGTTACAGGATTACAAAAACACTATTTTCAACTTGATGCTGGAAATCCCTTTCCCAGCTACACAAAGTACATCTGGCAGTTTCATGCTCCAAATACTATTACTGTATGTAATGTGTTTAACCTAATATGATTATGTGAAAGGTCATAAATGAATTTCACAATCAATTTTAATTATGTGCAATTCACTTCAGATGGGAGTGAGAGCTTATATTTTTTTTGCAACTGACAGAAAAATGAGGTAAAGAAAGACATTAAAATTTGCTTCTTCTCTGTTAACACTGGCAGATTTTAGAGTTTAAAAAATATGAACAAGGACATCTGCTGTGTACTTTGAATCTTGTAAATTTGCCATCTGTTAAGTTTTAACCCCTTTTCGATTGCACTACTTATCACTTCACAAAAGATAGAAACTCACTTCTTTAATGTACAGCTGTTCCGTGCCCTCCATGATATTCTGAGAGTTAAGAGTACTTTCAATCTCTTAACATTTCTGAAGACTAATTCCTTTTAAACCCTTGATAATACAGATCACAGGAAGAAACCATGAGGAAAACCCACTCTCAGATGTTTCACTAGCAGATTATCATCAGAGTAAGCCTCCATGTGACACTTTCAGCTGTGTATGAAAGTGAATAAAGAGGCCATGTTTGTGTTTTCTTTAGTTTGTTTTCTTTCAGCTTGGCGTATGCTGTATCCTTTCTTCCCCACTGCATGGCGTTAGAGCACAGCTAAGAGACAGCACAGAATACCTATAGCTGTCATTAAGTGAACAGGCAATGAATAGAAGAATACTTCTGAATTAGTTTTGACATCAAGAGTGTTTTGTGATATTTATCACCTTTGGAGTTTGATGCAGTCTGTTCACTGGGTTTGTATGGATCAGTCTGGGGTGTTTTTCTTTCTTACTTTGGTGAAAAGATAGGAATACAGTATCTGAACCATTTTGACTTTTGTATTACAACTTTGGATTACATGTACTATCTGCAGTCCTATAGTAGTTTTCTCTAAAAATGAAGTTATACTGCAGGTCATACCTCATTTTCTGAAAGTACTAATGAACCACAGCAACAAAACTTTATGGGCAGCTTTATTGTTTCTCCCAATAATTTAAAAAATACCTACATTTTATTTTTGAGTGTAGTATTTTATTTGTGTAGCCCTATATTTTTGTGTGAAAGACAAATCATATTCATTTCTAACTAACCCAAGAGCAAAAACCTTAGTGGTGTTACTTTGATGATAACACAGACTTAGTGGAAGAGAGTTTGCTTCTAATGATAAGATAAGATAAGATCACTTTATTAGCCATATACAATTTCTTGCATTAAGAATTTGTCTTTTCGCATATCCCAGGGGAGAGAGAAGTTTGGGGTCAGAGCACAGGGTCAGCCATTTATCCAGAGCCCCTGGAGCAGTTGGAGTTAAGGGCCTTGCACGGGGGCCCAACGGAGTAGGATTCCTCTGCCGGTGGCAGGTTTTGAACCGGCAACCTAATGTGCTGATAGTAAAAGAATTATTAAGGTGTGAAGATGTCAGTAAAGTCAGAGATAAGGGGTGTGAGAACATAAACATGCAAATTGTTTTTCACTTGCACAGTTTGGAGATTTTACATGTGGTTTTCTCAGACAGAGAAAAACTGGAAGAAACATTGCATGTTTTGAAATGTTTTGATAGTTGTTCTTTTTGATTTTTAATCATAAATGTTTCAGTATGATGTACAACATGATCTTTTTTGATCTTGTTCGATTCTGGACAGGGACATCTTCTTTGTGGAGTTTGCATGTACTCTCTGCTTTTGTGCTTCTTTTTTTCTCCAATTTTCTCCCATTTTCCAAAGATGTACTGGTTAGGTTAATTGGTGTGTTGCATTTGTTTGTCAGCTTTTTGATAATACGTGGAAAGTGACAAAGCTGTATTTCTATTGACTTATTTCACAAAATGACATCTTATAAGATTTTGATTTTTTTTAATTTCCATTTTCTTGGAATTAAAAGGACTGTTTCTGTTTCTCCTTTTTACCTGCCTACTATGTCTGCACGTTCCTCTTCCATCCCTTCAGTTTGAATACAGTATGTGTAAAAACAAGTGTGTATGCCATCTTATAATTAGAAGTGTTATATGACATTAAAGAGCATTGCAGTAAAAAGCTGAAGGAGGACAACATACTGTATTATTTATGCTACCAAACATGAATTCTTTGTTTGTATGAGCATGATGTTTGCTCGTGAATATAGAAGTCACTTTTTTAATGCACAAGTGGGGCTAATATAGGCTCCACTACTTTACAGAATTTAAATAATATCATAATTAATGCATCAGAACTGCCTGGTTCATGGTTTTGTTAATCTGAGGCTCTTGAAAACAAATTTAAGATATTGATATTTGATGAAGATAAGGCTAATCTATATCTTGTTTAGCATTTTTCATGACATATCTTCTCATAGAGCTCAGTCTGTACTTAGTTGAGCTCCTTTACCAATTGAACCATTCAGAAAGCTCGCTAAATGGTGTTTATTTAACCAAAGCCTGGGATAAATCAAATTCTAATCTCAAACATCTACTGTCCTACAAACAAATACTCCCTGGCTGCACACAAATCTGCATGCATCTTTTCTGGCATCCCTTTCTCCATCCCATCTTATCCCAGTTTCACCATTGAGCAGACTCCCTTGTTTATTCCTCATAAGTGAGGGGGTTGTGAGAGCACTTACTGCATCTTAAGTAAGCACTATCGTTTCCTGAACCAGGCAAGTTAATGTCAATATATAAAGTACACCATCCCTGTATATTTATCAGTCTTTTTCATTGTTATTGGATTTTGACCAAAATACTGTAAGGTGAAATTTCATGGACACTCAATAGATCTTAAATTTGTTTTTTTTTGTTTGTTTGTTTTTAGTTCATAAATTATTTTAATTTTCACAGTCACTTCACTTATGTGGATATTGTTTCTTAGTATAAAGAATATTGCACAGTTTGTGATGGATCAAACTGTATCCAAAATTCAATGTGCCATCTCTAAATTTGAACTCTATTAAGGATTTCTACTAGATTTACTGTCTTTAATCATTAATAGCATGGCTATGATTCTCAATAAGTTTCTTACTAACCAGAAAGTAGATTAGTATTGTCTCACTAAAACACATGACTAACTTCTGTTAAATGAGGTCCCTTCCACTGAATATGGTTATATTGAAAAATCCAGTAGACCAGTTGATAGGTTTGCAGCTATACATTGCTTAGATGTTGGCTTAAAAATAATGCCTGTATATGAATTTTACATCCTTTGAATGATTGCTTTTTAACACTAATCCTTCCCCTTTACACACATTCCCCTACTCTGTCTGTTGGTTACTAACATTGTTATTGAGTTTCTGAAATCTGGTCTGCCAGTAGACTTAAAGTCTTGTGCTATCACACCTGCAATAAAAAAAAATTGGTCGTCTATAAAAAAATCTAAAATGGGTGGTTGCAATTCAATATATCTAACAAGCTCATCAAAGCTTTTCAGTCAGCACTTAGAGATTGACATTGAAGCAGTCCTGGTTAAGGTAGTTAATGACTTGCTGATGGCTTCTGACACTGAGCCATGTAACATTGTTCTCCTCCAAATGCAGCTATTAATTATGAATTCTCATATGGAAAATGATCTGAGAATCACTCCACTTGATTGTTTTAACTCTTATTTGGTTGCTGTCATGATTGTAATCCCTCACCCTTAAGGGCTCTCCGGCTTGTTCACTTTTTAGTTGATTTTGTGCACTTGCTCCCTGTTCCAGCCCACCTTTAAAAGTCAGGTGCTCACTCTGTTTCGGGCTCTGCACTGGAACACGGATGCCTAGAGGTTTGCCTATCACCGAGTCGCCCTACGTGTCACGAATCGCACTCGTGCATTTAAGCGCTCCTACATTCCCATGAGCTCGTCTCTCCCCAAACGTTCACGCACCAATCTTCTCAGCACTATTTAAACCCTCACTAGTCTTTCTTTCCTTGCTCACGATTGAGGTCTCCTCCCTGAGCTCCGTACTTGTACGTTCTTGTAATTAGACTCCCGGTATTTGACTCTACGCTTCCCTTCGACTACGTCTTCGCTTCCCGATTTGGTACCGACGAACCCTCGATGCCTTCCTGGATTTAGACCCCAGCACTAGTACTCGACCACGTCTTCACATCCTGTCTCTACTCCAAACCATTTCTATCTGAAGAGTCTCGCCTAGGATCCCAATCCTCCAAAGTCTGGTTCTCCCTGACACTACATCCGCGGCTCGGGTGGCATTCGCCTCCTAGGTGTCCTGAACCAGCTGAGCCTGGGACCTGGAGCTCCTGGTTCCGTTCCCTCTTTTTCCCCCTGACCCTTCGCCGGATCCCGCTCCGGTTTTTAACTTTGTTTTGTTCGTCTTGGATTTATCACCCAGATCTGGACCTTTGCCTGCACTGGACTTCCCTTTGGACTCCCTTTTGGACTGTTTGCCTGGACCACGCCCCCCAGGAGCACCTTCATCACACCCCCCCCAGTTCCTCTTCCAGCCCAGTTCCTCGTCTCCCCCCTGTGTGTGTTCACTCCCTTCCGGATTGTGTTGTATGCATAGGGTCCTGAAAGACGCTTCGTAACAGTTGCCTGGAGCCAATCATGGCTGCTCTGATGTTTCAGTTTCTGTGTTGTGACCCTTTCACATGTTGCCTCTTGGTAATATTATTCACGATCACAGACTTGTTTCACTACGATGTACAGTAGATGATACTCATATCTATTTCCAGGCTCAAAAAAGATATTAATGTTGCATTTTAAATTTAATTTCTGATATTAAATGATGTGACATAACATTCTTAAACTAAACTGTGACAGGACTGAGGTTATGCTCATAGACTCTAATCATCATTTGCAGAGTTTTGCTGATTTCAGTGTTGCTATCGACATATTGACATTATTATTTTTTAAATTAATACTTTGATGGAAGTTAGAAACACTAAATTTACTTTTAACCCTGTACTAGTATTTACATGGATAGGATTGGCACATCTATTTCCACTAGCACAACAATGCTCATTTGAATTATTGATACGCTGCAAAAGGAATCTTTGTACTCTATCTTGTATCTTTCTTACAACCAAAGAAGGCTCCACAGCCAAAACATTGTGTTTTCTTTCTTCTCTTTTCAGCATGGAATAAACCTATTACTTGTTTATTTAATCTGTTTTAATGCTTTGATTTCTGGGGTAATCTCTTAAGGTACTAAACAGACTTCATTATGTCCAAAATGTCCAAAATTCAGTGTCCTGTGTACTAAAACTACTCACTTTCAGCAAATAATTTAGAACTTAATAATCTTTAGCAGACTGTCTATGAAGTTGAGAGCAAACTTTATGGCCTTTCTGCTCACATGCATGCAATTAGTGGTATAGCTCCAGATTATGTCAAGGAATTACTGCACAAATAATGTATAGTACAGCTCCTAACCTTAGGTTGGCTGATTCAAGCCTTGCTCTTCAAAACATCAGACTCCACACAATGGATGACACAGATGTCTCACGTGTAACTTCATGTTTCTTTCACTCACTACTAAATTCCATACACTATCTCTCTGTGGCAGACCTTAAAACCTGCTTAAAGATCTTATTAGTACAGCTTTAAGTGTGTTGTTTAGTCTTACGGTTGACTTTACTAAGTCAATTGTGTGGACTTTTTTTCAGTTTCAGGTTCTGTTTTGTATTGACTGTAGAATTGTACAGCTGTCTGAGTTTCTTAAAAGCTCTAAAAAAATGTATTATTAATCATTCTCCTGTCACAATGTGTAGTTTAGGACCCTACGTAGACAGTATAATCTGGAAGAGACTGGAATAAGACTTCAAGGGAAACACAGCAGGAGCAGGACAGGATAGCAGACAGGGGGGCGTGACGTCTGTGATCTGGTGCTCAGGGGGCGTGGTGCAGGCGAACAGATTCAAAACAGTTTAAATACGGAAACCAGGGTACAATCCAATATCCAAAACCGGGAGGTTCATCCAAGACAAAGACAAGAGTAAAAACAAGGAACGGGGACATGGAACCAGGAAGTTAAAAATAGACTGATGAGGCCAGGCCCTCCGAGCCCCAGACTCAGCTGGGTCAGGACACCAATAGGAGGCCTATGCCCTCAAGCCGTGGACATAGGGTGACTTGAAGGCAGACGGGCCTCCGGGCGGCCGTCTTTCAATGCAGAGCCAGGAACAGTGAGAGCGCCAGGTTTTAATAAGGAGGGACAAACAGATGGCAGGTGCACATAATCAACTAAAATATGAAAGAGGCAGAGCACCCTTAAGAGGAGGGATTACGATCGTGGCATCTCCAAAGTCTGATAACATTTCTTCATTTGCATTCCACAGCTAAGCTTTTAAACACTTGATGACAGTTTGTTTTAATGTGATTTCCCAGGTTTCCAAATGTTTTATAGGCATCTTTCAAGCATACGTTTTACATAATTAAAACAACAACACAATAATATACAGTACATCACATATTTACTATGTCATGTTGAGCACTTTACTAAAAAATAAGTTTAAAACAATGAATCCCAAAGGCCAGAGAGTGAAAGGTCTTTCACTACATCATCTTATATAAGACTAATTTCTTAGTTGTACTGTTCTCCAGTGAAATACTGTACAAAATCAGCACAAAATATTTTTGCAGTACTTATCTGTCAGCTTACAAAAGCCACTATATCTGCAGCGCAGATTCCCTATAAGGCTGCCAGACTGATTGCTAGAGACAGAAAGACAATGATGGATTGTTGCTCCTTCTACTGTACCAACATTTGCAGAATTCCATTCTCCTGATCTAACACCCCTGTGCCATCAGAGTCCTATAAATGACCAAAATATGTAACAAAGTGAACAGGCACAGTCAATCAGCAGATAAACTCACAAATGCTGAATATAACGATTGAAGATTTGTATTAATTTCTCCAACCATTCTAATCTTGTTAGAAGGATGCAGTGGGGAAGAGAAATTCGGTGGAGCCACAGGACAGGGAAAAGCATTTTCTCATTATGTCTTATTGCACTGGGAACAATCTGCCCCCTAATAGCTCAGCTTAATGAGTGCTATGATATACCTTGGCTAGTTTATTGGCAGGGGTAGGATGTCTGCTGTGCACTGGAGGTCATTTGTCATTGGGTAAGAAGAGCTGGCCTTTGCTGAAGCCGGAGTTAGATAGTGTCTCTGGGGAGGAAAGAAAATGAAAGCCTATAACATCGTTTACAAAGGAAATCAAGTTTAATTGTCCTTCCTTTGTCACGGGTAATGAAGTTGCTAGGGTTATACATTCAATGATCGTGTGAAGTGAACATCTTATAGATTAATTTTAAAACTTTGAATCTCAAACTGAATGGGTGCTTTTGATATATAATTCTCTCAGTTGACTTATTTTAGATTGAAGTTTTTTTTCCTGTTTTACTTTTGCAAGCACATCCTATGATTCCTGCCATGACTGGCTGCTCTGTAGTAGGTTGTTAAATGTAATCAGTTTGGAGAAAATAACATTGCAGAACTGGAAATCACTGGACAAGAGCCACAGACAGTGTAAGAGATTTGATCTTTTTTTTTAAATGTATTGTGATACGAGGTGTTTTTTTCTTGTTGTATTGGGCATTTTGCATTTACATTTTTTAATAAAACAGTGAATTAAAGTAAAACATCCTTTTAAACTCTTCCCCACCAGTAGTATACTGTAAATATTTTAAATTGCTTGATCTCTTGCACACTGAATAAACATATAGACAACTCATATCCAAAGCCTTTGCATATGTAATGCAGTTCTATGACTAGTTAACATTTCACCACCTCTTGGAATGTGGTGTGGAAGCTCACATATCAATTTGACATGACAGTCGATGTTGAAGAAGTTCTCCTAGCAGAATGGTGATCTACATCAGGCAGCTGTTTAACATTTTAGGTGAAAAACATCTTCACTGCTACCTTCACCCAAATTAAATAAAATATCTTCCCTATCATCAGATTACTTTAAATAATCCTGCTTGTCAGAGCAATTTAGCAGCCAGTATATCTGGTAATTATTTAATGAGCATGTCACAAGATAATTTGAATCAAAACACTTAATTACTATAATGTTTCTATGTGGTTATTAAGAGCAATATTTATATCAATGCTGTGCCCTGTTTTCTTGTTTTCTTACACACATACTTTATAATATACTGAACATCAAAAGGAAGTTTAACTTATACCGTACATGAGAAACATTCACAAAATTATTAGGAAAATGACCAAATCAATTTATTAGCTAGTGCAAAGACATGTCTTTGAACAGAATTGGCATATAGAAATTGTATATACTTATGCTTGCCATCAACAGGGTTGATCAACAGGTGGTCTGGTGTGAAAGACACTCTGTTAACGTGTGTGGCCACTGTTAGAAACAATACAACCTGTACATCTGCATGCTTTGCTACACGCAATATGCAAATGCTTTCCTTCTGGCTTCTGTTCCATTTTTTTTCATACAAGCTGGATAAGCATATGCCTCTTCACTAGTCTTTGAGGTGAAGAGACAAGGTGCTGCATAATATCCCAGTTCCCAGTAATACTAAAAACACTTAGTCCACATCAGAAATTAATACCTATATACTTCATTTTTTTCTAAAAACATACACTATACAGATGCAGCCATTCAAAATGCGCGGGCGATACCGCATTATTTTCCGGTACGCTGTACGCAGTCTACCGCAAGCTACCGGTAAATACCGCGAGTTACCGGTAAATACCGCTAGCAAAATAATAGTATCCGGAATTTCCGCAAGGTGGAGCTAATAAAGCTCAACCTCTCATGTTTGAGCTGTAGCCATCAAAGTCTTTAACGAAGATATTAATAATAGTATTAATAATAAATGACCTTGGACAAGCTGTAAACTCAAAGTATTGCCCTGGTCCACATTCTTTTTTTCATTGACCGTCTTTGTAAAAGTAACGCCACAGCATTTCGCAATCACGCATTTTTTTCCAATCATGCAAAGTACAGTGATTCACCATGCCTTTCACATGCTCATAAGAGATTGATTTAGGGACATAAACATATTACCGTATGCAAACTGTACTGTATACAGTATGTATATGTATATTTAATGTCTTAACTGTGCCCGTTTAAGTATTGAATATTCATATCTAATTTTACCACTGAAGGGAAATCTTAGTAGCTGAGCATAAAAACAATAGGAGCATACTGCAACGCGTGTGAAGGCCATAAACGATATTAATTTTGGAACATAAACATACAGTATATGGCTGGTCTCGGTACTTTAAAGAAAACATACACGAAACATGGTTTCATTATGACCAGAATCTTGAGATATTTTTAACTTGATTTACAGTATTTGAGAGGTATGTCTTAACACCGATACTACAGTGCTTAAGTACTACTCACGTATATGTTTCTAGGTTTATATTATGCATTTCATACGGTCAAATTACTTTTGAGCAACTAATAAGAAGCGCGAAACGGTATGCGTTTTACTTTCGTTTCGTGCTGGGACCCGTGGATTGATTAGAGATATCAAGTACATACAAGTCATTTTTTAAATGTTGTAGTTCGTCTTGAAAAAATGTTACGAGTACATCATCTATCAACAATTACACAGGTTCTGTTTCCATATTGCGGATTTTGGTTACGTAATATTATTTTCTAGATTTCACGTTGTGAATATATGATTTGGGCAAACAGAACCGCAAAGAAGTACATTATGGGTTGTTGTTTTTTTTTGCAGTTTTATCTAGAACAAGCGATGCTTAAACCTTTGTCTGATTCTTGTGAAACTATCCACACGACAGTTACAGTACCTAGGAGTTGACTTCAGTGATGTCACTGATGGGATGTTTCTAAAAATCCATCCTCTGTAAAACGTCTTCTCTAGTTGTCCTGCATATGTATTCGCTAATGAAGCTGTGTGTTCTGAGCCTGGATCTCTACATTTCTGTATGAACCACCTTAGAGGGCTAAAGACAGCTTGTGTTTAAATTGAGTGTAAGGCAATTTATGCTTCTAAAGTCATGGTCAGCATTTTTGTACTGTGCTGTAAACTTGTTCTGTGCCTAGTCACATTATTTTATAGCGTTTTCATAGCGTTATCAAATCTGGTGGCGCTGTGTTAGTTTCCTGACTCCCATGTCACATGGTCTGTGATTGTAACCTGTAATACCGGTTTAATTCGTCACAGCCAGCACTCCGGTTGTAAAGTAGAAGCAGGCGAGATTTCCAGCGAAAAACACCTCCCCCTTCTTCAGGTGTGAGGGTCTTCTGCTCAGAATGAAACGCTAAAATGTAATGTAGGCTCTGAATGGGTTCTGACTTGCTTTAACAAAATATGTTTACAAATCCTTTCACCTGGCATTTTCGTAGTTAGAAATTATGGAACGCTCTGTTAAAAGCAAGGGAGTTTTTATGTCCGTTGCAGTTCTTTTGCAACATGAATATAATTATATCGTTATTAATTTCTTGAGATACGCGATTCCATATTATATTCCCTTTTAATCAAATTCTAAAAGTATGCTTGTTGACTCCGGTATCGCGTTAGTTAAAGACTTCGATGCTTAAAATGTTTAGGAGAAATGGAATACTGGTGTGTATGTTTTCTTTAAAGTACCGAGACCAGCCATATACTGTATGTTTAAGTTCCAAAATTAATATCGTTTATGGACTTCACACGCGTTGCAGTATGCTCCTATTCTTTTTATGCTCAGGCACTAAGTAAAAGGAGATGCTTCATATTGCTTGACTAATTTTAAAAACTAAGTTAGAAATGCAGACGCTCCCTCGGTGCGCTGCTCTGGTGCGCCGGCTCTTACACAGTGCCTGTCTGCCGTAAGCGTTACAATATACATACCCAACACTGCTTGTACCCATCTGTCATGCAAATAAAACACCTTGAATTGAATTGAATTGAGGGGAGAGGGGGGAATACTAAAGCCAATACTGGCTCAATACCCTCGATGGGCTTTGACGTGCTAATGCGTTGGTTTAACAGTCCGGGTGTGGCAGGCTTCCAATGTCAACTCGACTCGATTGGAAGACAATGAACGTATTTTGTGATATTTAGAAATATAAATTTGTTTGGTGCGAGTGAGGTTTTATTTAATCTCTGACCAAGGGAAACGTTTCATTTTTTCAAAGAAATGTTTGTTAAAAAATAAAGTCATAGTTCTATGGGATTCAATCACAGACCATGTGACATGGGAGTCAGGAAACTACTGTAACACACAGCGCCACCGGATTTAATAACGCAATAAAAACGCTATAAAATAATGTGACTAGGCACAGAAAAAGTTTACAGCACAGTACAATAATAAATGCTGACCATGACTTTAGAAGCATAAATTACCTTACACTCAATTTAAACACAAGCTGTCTTTCTGTATGAACCTCTAAGCTGGTTCATACAGAAAATGTAGAAATGCATTAGCCTGATTATGATTAAAAAACACATAATTAAACACGCGTTTGCGATTTAAATCAGAACACGATTTAAATCAATATAAATGTTTATATTGTAACGCATACTGTCCAGCCTCCATTTCTCTATAAAAATTTACTCTGTTGCACACACACACACAATAGAAGGAGGAACCGCTGTCAGAAGGGAAGATATGTTCAAAATATCGCAAATATCGTTCATGTTGCGATATTTTGAAATATAAAAGTCAATTTATTGTCCATAATATCGCTATTCTATTTTTTCGAAGAAATGTTTGTTAAAAGAAAAGTCCGGCACCAGCTGGATTCGATCACACAACCTCCCAGTTGCTAGTCACGCACCTAGACCAGTCGGCTAGAAGACAGCTCGCATGAACAGGCAGGCGAAAAAGCCCTACACAGCCCTGTCGCAGCACACGAATACCGTTATTAAATTCTTTAGATACGCGATTCCATATTATATTCCCTTTTAATCAAATTCTAAAAGTATGCTTGTTGACTCCGGTATCATGTTAGTTAAAGACTTCAAAGCTTAAAATGTTTAGGGAGAAATGGAATACTGGTGTGTATTTTTTTCTTTAAAGTACCAAGACCAGCTACAGTATATACTGTATGTTTATGTTCCAAAATTAATATCGTTTATGGCCTTCACACGCGTTACAGTATGCTCCTATTCTTTTTATGCTCAGCTACTAAGATTTCCCTTCAGTGGTAAAATTCAATATCTACAACGGGCACAGCAAAGACGTTTTTACTGTAAGTCTTTCTACGACAGACCAACGGACCACGAGTGCCCCTGTCGGTCAACCAATCACGTACTGCGGTGCCACGCGTCATCTTGCGTCATACTGAGCGACGTCACCTGCGGTACGTGTCTGTGACGCGCACTTTGAATGGCTGCATCTGTAAATAGTGATAATTTTCTTTGCATATACAGACTCTTCAAGAGGGTGAAAGTGGACACGAGCCATAATGTCACTATGCAGTGTAGTGGTTTGATGGGTTTACTGAGACAATTATCAATTGTAGCAGTAACCACGAGGTTGTTCGTTGGGGCTTTTAGAAAATCAATCGTCAGAACAACTAACAACGCACACACACGGGTTCAATACACGAGATACATTTATTAATATAAACTGTGCACCAAACATATACTAGTCTGCCTGGATACGAGCGGCAGACCTTACTGTGAGGGTTATCAATATACAAGGTATATAATCTCGAAGAGATGCAAACACAAAGAGATACACAACAGAGAATATATGTCAATATATATCGTTCGGTTACCAAATCGCTAATCAGTGTTATTACCCACTGTTACTCTAAACTCGGAAGTAAATACATTACTCATGAATTAAATTGATAACAACTTGTGTTGAGGTACAATTAAATTCTCGAGACGCAATGTAGAACATGGGGTTTACTTATCCACTGTGTTTGGATTTGGAATTTCCCGGCACGAACACCAAACCAGCTGACAGGCTCTGTTGCAGCCTCTGTTGCAGCGGTTGTCCAATGGGCGTTGTGTCGGCGTCCTCTGGCTACGGCCAACCAGTCGAGGTGCAGCTCGGAGTAGGACGGGCGGAGGAATCTGACTGCGGCGCGCAGGGCAGTCGTTGCTCCGAGGGGATCTACCAGCAGTCCGGCTGGCTAGTAGAAAGTCTCTATGCACAGAGTGTGACCGCGAGTCCTCACAAGTCACTCTTTTGCCTGGGAAGAAACTGGTTCGTTCCCGGTCCAGCGCTGCTTCTGAATAAGCTATTCAGGTTGTCGACGAGGGTCCAACTGTAGGCTGCCGTTGATCAAGCGGAGCATTCACGTTGGTAGAATTCTGAGTACGTACGGGATCCTCGGCCTCGCGCTTAGAACAAAGTCCAAGTCCTTTTGCAGACAACAGCAGTTGTCACGTGATTGTCTCTGAGGATGCGCGAAAATGGCCAAGGAGAGCCCAGAACTGAGCTTGTGCTCCCTTTTTGATCAAGACCCAGATGTGTGCTGATTGGTTGAGAGTTTGGCGGGCATTGGAGACCCACGTGGTATTACCAGTCCCTGATTGGTTGGTCAAGGTGAGATATAAGTCACTTACTCTTGACACTTAGGAATGCAGTCCAGATGTCCATTCGGCACTCCCTAGACTGATAGGCGCCAGTGGATGACCATTGATCATGATAGCCAGGCTTAGCTAATGGCATCCCCGTCTGGGAGCTTGCTTCTTATCAAAAGAAAAACATCTTAAATCAACTTGCATGAATTCTTTCTCTGTGGTTGCAACACAGAGATGGAGGGTGAGATGGGGCCTCCTTTAGGAGCCTACCAACGCTTAACTCTGTCTTATTACAAGCATTGCCGCTACATATCCCCCCTTTTTGAAGGTCACGAGGTCCTGAGGCGTTGTTGCCTTCAAAACAAAAACAGTGTTAAGTGATGTTTGTTGTACCACGGTGGATTCTACCACCCAATATTCACATTACCTCTCGAGAATTTGTACAGGAAATAGTGTTGGAAAGAACATTGCGTATACCTGCTCTCAGTTATAAGGTACCTAGGAATGAGGCATTGGGCATCATCATTAGCCCTAGACCTTAAACTTCCGGCAATTCACTATCAGTATCGGATAGCTCTGCAGCAGGCAGACGTTTGGGAGTGGTTACCTGATTTCGGTGATAAACCATTGCTCCCTTTGTCTCATTCAAACTACCCCGCAAGGCTTTGATACAAGAGAACAACATCCAACACATTACCCCAGCCATGATCCAGCTACCCAGCAGCAGTGTCAAGATGACCACGTTTATTGTTCCTAGCGCCCCAGAGGATCCACAACGACTGTGCTTGGGACCTACCAGTGTAGTTTTTAAGTTTGTGTCATTAAGAACAAATTCGACTACCTGTACACCCTCAAGACTTACTGTCTCTTGGATTCTCTCATCCAAGTCAACGCCGTGTCCTCTGAAAGCGTCCACAATCTCGAGTTCCGTTTCATACAGTTCTGACTCCAGGTGATACAGTGCTAAATCGTTGAGATGCACTATCGCTCCTTCGGGAACTTGTAGAAAAACTGTTTGGTTGGGTAGCTGCACTTCGGTAGCTGTATCATGCCTGTCATATGTTATTGTAACCATTAACTGTGGTGTGCTGACCAGCCATTTCTTTCCCACCTGCTCAACCTGGGGTTCGTTAACCTCTCTTTTGCTCGTCACTGTGGCTTTACACTTTTCAGTGGCAGCCCCCTTTCTGATACCACACAACCTCTGAGTTGTGTCCCTAAGGAAAGGCTTACTTGGACATACCCAGTGGATATCCTTGGTTGACATACACAGTTCCAGGTTTGGAGCAAGATACAAATTTGGATCATCCTCCTGGTAAGCTACGAGCGGTGGGGTGGTCAACTTCACATGCATGTCCCCCCTCCAGAAGCCAACGTTCGATATAGACTTGAGTCTATAGATATCCTTGCCACTCACGATGGGAAGGTTCAACAGGAAACCTATTTCCTTGGCTTCGGGGTTGACATGTATAGGAATGGCACTGCCTAGACTGTATGCAAGATGTACCTGTAATGGCTGCACCATCTCAGAAGTGGTTGTCCTAAGTACTTCTTCTACTAAGGACAGTGGAACCAAATAAGTTGGAATCTGTCCCATGGCTAGGCTAGTTATCGTGGCACTAAGCTCCCTAAGCAAATCCTGCATCAGCATCCTGACCTGTTGCACGTAAGCATAATCCCACTGTAACACGTCGACAATCCTGCCCACGGTGTGGAGGGTGTTATTTAACACTGCTGCATGAAGGTTTACTGCTAATATTGTGCCCTGTAAGGTTTTCCCTAGGCTTTCCAGCCGCTGCTGCTGTTGATACAGCCTGTCCTGAATTTCTGGCATTTCCTTAAGTAACCCAGACACCTGCCTTCTCAGGGTGGTCAGGGTGACAGTGTTAGCAGCAAACAGACCAGCTGAAAATAGCGAGCCCACGGCGGAGGCCGCAGCAATCAGACCCCCCAAGAACCTTTTGGGGCGGCTGAGGCCTGTCATCTCCTCCTGGCTGACTGTTGCCTTTCTCAGCTGGCGGAGCATGTGTATAGTATCTAGCTGGGCATGCCATACAGCATCCTTAGCCCACTGCCTGCCATGATGGGACACCCTACTGTTCATGTTGATGTGCTTCCGAAACACATCACCTGGGTCCAGCCGCACATACACTCGCTGAGTATATGTTCTGCAATTTGTTAACAACAATCCGGGAGCGTCCTGCAGGACTATGCCGGTAGGAGGACCGGGTTCCACAACTTCAAGGGGCTGTGTCGAGGCGATCCACAGCACTGTCAGGACCAGCCGTGGCAGTTTTAGGATTCCCATTCTGGAACACAGATGAGGCACATGGTACAGTTCCACTATAATTTTGAATATATATTTCCTAGGAGGACCTACACTACAATACCTAACTACCTGCAGCTACAAAGGGGCACCCCCCTCTTGATCGGGTTTAGATTTTTAACCCTATTCTGTGTCCTCCGGCGCCATTTGAGGTGGGCGATACAACCGGAGGTGGTTGCGATGCACCCACTTATAGACCAGAGATTGTCTTCCTTTTTCAATCCGAATTCGATAAGCTACCGGTGATACCTTATTGACAATCTCGTGGGGTCCTGTCCAACTGGGTAAGAACTTCCGGGCCACCCCTGCGGGTTTGGCAAATTGGAAGTACAGGACCTTGTCTCCTACTTGGAGTTCCTGGTTAACTGCCTTTCGGTCATAGTATGCTTTCCTACCCTCTGCACTCCTTCCCAGATTGTTCTGGGCAAAAGCAAAGGTTGCCTGCAGATGTGCTCGCAGGTCTGACACATACTGATGGGCCGTAGCAGCCCCCGTTGTGCTCAGGTCCTCCACCCCATAAAGACAGTGTAGGGGAAGAGTCATCTTCCGACCTGTCATCATCTCAAAAGGTGGGACCCCCGTAGAGCAATGGGGCGTGGCTCGGATGGCCATCAGAACCAGGGGCAGCTTAATGTCCCAGTCCCTACTGCTGGTGGAGACAAACTTTTTGAGCATACTAACCACCGTTCGGTTTGCCCTTTCTGCCTGGCCCGAGGATTGAGGGTGGTAGGAGATATGCAACTGGGCCTTGACCCCAAGCATATTCCACAGGGTTGCCATTACTGTAGCTGTGAAATGGGTTCCCCGATCCGAGTCCACGGTCAGGGGGAGTCCCCATCGACTGAACACATGGTTCACCAACAGCACTGCAGTTGTCTCTGCCGTGTCGTTGGGCGCTGGGAGGCACTCAATCCATTTTGTGAATGCACACGTAACCGTGAGGAATATTTGTTCCCTCTGGATGACCTCACCAGCGGCCCCACCCAATCCATTTGTAGATTGGACCAGGGGAATGTCATGCCCTTTTTCTGGAGTGGTGCACGGTGCAAGGGCCGTGATGGTTGGAACTGGCTACACGTCAGACACCCCTTTACATACGCGGCGATGTCTTGGCCCATGTGAGGCCAGAATGCCACCTGCTGGATAGTGTCGTATGTGGCCTTGATTCCCCGGTGACCCCCACAGGGCTCGTCATGAGCGTGTTGGATCATGACCCCCCGATGGCAGCGGGGAACTACCCACTTTGGGACACCTTGTGCAACTGGTACACAAACCAACAACCCCTTTATAATTTTTAGGTTGTCTTTCACCTCTGCCAGCTCCTTCAGCTCTGGAGACTGGCTCAGCACCTGCTCCGAAAGAGGTTGACGCACTGGGTCAGCGATATGCTGATACATTAGCCCAATTGCTGGGTCCTGTTTCTGCATTTCCGCAAGATCGGTGTTAAAACCCTGTGACCCAAGCACTACAGATTGAGGGTCAGCTCCTACATCCTGTCTAGCCCTGCTTCGGGTGACCGCCTTGACCTCAGCCACGGTTTCTGGGGGTAGCCATTCCTGCTGGAACTGCCAGGGTTCACCCTCTAAGGCGCCAGATTTAGCCAGCCGGTCGGCCTCATCATTCCCGTCTTTGTCGGGTCCCTTCACCTGGGAGTGTCCCTTCACCTTCCTCCAGTAAACCATCATTCCAGCCTCGGTCGTGAGCTTGTCACTGGCCAGGAACAACTCTTTGTTCTTTACTTCCTTGCCCCGGGCATTTTTCATGCCGTTACCCTTCCAATACGGAAGATGGGACACGAAGCTATGTCGGGCGTAGTTTGAGTCACTACAGATGACAAATTGTTTAAGGCCATTTGTCAGGGCCTGCTGGAGGGTGATCAGCACCCCAGCTACTTCCGCATACTGACTAGTCTTTGGTCCTAGCTTATAGCGGGTCGGCCCACAGGGAGTATTGTCTTGCCAGACTACTCCTACCCCTGCTAGCACCTGCTGTTCGTGGCGAAAAGAGCAACCGTCAACATAGGCCATGGGTAAACCCTGGCCCACGTTTTCATCGTAGTACCGGTGATTGTTCGGTAGCTCAGCAGCGGGAATTGTTTCTGGAGCTTCCATGTCAGTGTCACAGCCGTGACACACTTGGCCCAAAGCCAGGCCCTGTCCCAGGTACATTTTCTTGCTCTGTGCATAACGTACCTCTATCTCATAGCCTTGTAGGGCCATCATCCATGCCACAATCCTGCTATTTGACACCCTGCCCGCTTTCAGTCTCTGGCTATGCAGGAATGTCACAGGTTGGTGGCAGGTTTCGATGATGATCTTTTGTCCCCCTACATAACTACGGAAGTGTTCTACCGACCAGACCGTAGACAACAGGGCCTTCTCGCAGTCCAAGAACTTTTGCTCCACTGAGCTCAGGGCTCGACTGGCATACGCCACCACCCTTCGCTCTTGGTCATATTCCTGACTCAGAGCAGCCCCAAGGCAGTGCTCTGAGAACCCTGCTTCAAGGTAGAAGACCTTATTTTTGTCAGGGTAGGCCAAGCACGGCGCACTTCCGAGTCTGCGCTTCAGCTCCATTACAGCCTGTTCTGAGGAAGGTCCCCACTCAAAGGGCACGTCTTTCTGCAACAGCTTGTGGAGGGGCCTTGCTATTTCAGCGTAATCCTCAATGAACTGCCGGGAATAATTACATACTCCCAGAAAGCTGCGCAGTTCAGACAGGTTAGTGGGCGACTTCATATTCTGGATAGCTTGGACTCTGCTGGACTGTGGCTGTATGCCTTGGGCTCCAACCAATAGTCCCACGTACTCCACTTGGGTCCTACACCACTGTCCCTTAGCCAGAGACAGTTTGGCCCCTGCACGGGAGAGCTGGGTCAACACATGCCTGATCTCGGCCATGTGTTCTTCCCAGGTCTGACTCCGCATCAGAATATCGTCCACATAGACCAAGTTGCCCCTGGCGGCTGCATCACTCATGGCTTTGTGCAGAAATATGTTGAACTCCGCTGGGGAGTTGGAATACCCAAAGGGGCATCGATTCCAGGTGAACTGCCTGTTTCCAAAGGAAAAGGCCAGTTTGTACTGGTCTGTCGGTTCTACCTTAAGGGTCCAGAACCCATTGGCCACATCCACTGTGGTGAAATATTTCGCTGTTGTCACCTTGGCTAACTCCTGATCTAGGTAGATCATTGGCCATCGTGACAAAGGAACCTGTTTATTCAGCTGCCGGTAGTCAATGGTCAGACGCCACTTACCATTGGGTTTCAGCACCGGCCACAGTGGGGAGTTATAAGTGGAGTTACACTCCCTTATGATCTGACGCTCTAGTAGAGCATCCAACGTCTGCTTTATGGACTTGTATGCCGTGAGGGGAATGCGATACTGCCTGACATAGGTTGGGCGGGCGCCAGGGGCCGTAGGAATGCGCACTGTGTGCAAATCCGTCACCCCGCAGTCATAGGCGTCCCGTGCAAACACTTCCTGGAAATCCTGGAAGATCTGACGCAGCTGCTGACGCTGGCTTTCTGTTTCCAGGGCATCTGCCTTACCAACCTGTTCCTGTACCTGCTCCAGGAACCCCGCTTTTGACGGCATGGCGGTGTCCCGGGTCGCACTCTCGGCTGAGTGGTCCGTCGGAACCCCTGCGTGTACTGTATACACAACCATCTCATCCTTATCGCTAAGGTCCACTCTGCACACTTCCTGGTTGCAGAATCCCTCTATTGGCATAATTGCAATCATCCGCCGGGGGTAGGTGTAGTACACCTGCTCGGTTCCCCCCTCCCTGGCCAAGGGACCAGGGAGCTGCCCCAGTACTGGGATGGCCAGTTCGAAATCATAGAAACCATTGTCAATTACCAGTCCCATGTCAGTGCGAGCAGGGATTTTGACATCTTGTTTTGCTATGTTTTGCACCAACAGGCAGGTGGCTCGGCCATTCCTTTCCAGTCTGGGGGTACCACAGACTGCTAGGTTCAGTCTGATAAACTGAGCTGATGGTTGGAAGAAAACCATCTCAGCATCCATTCTCTGTCCCCTCTTTAGGACAAGGCGTACCGGAAACCCTGCTGTTGACGCAGGAACGATCAGGTCCGATTCGTTTACTACCTGGCAGGCCTGAGGAATCGTCTGACCTGACCGAATGTTCTCGGGGTCGCCGCTTAGAGAGTGGGCATCTGGGTTCACCCGTGTCCACAGCACACTGTTTACTGTGTCCAGTTGGGCGCCCAGTCGAACCAACAGGTCTGCACCAATACAGACCGAATGGGTCAGCTGAGGTGCTACCTGGAAGTAGTGAGCAAACTTCCTTTTTCCGATGGAGATGGAAGCTGCACAGCTTCCTTTGCTCCAAATAGACCTATGAGGTGGGGGTGCCCACCACAGAACCTGTGATTGCGTCACCAGGGTCACCTGACGGCTTCGCGACAGGTCCTCGAACAGAACTTCACTGATTATGGACTTCTCAGAGCTGAGGCTGAGAATTACATCATCAACCTGCACTTCTGCCACCTGGACCCCTCCCACCACCATGGGGTGGTAGTCCTGGTCCCCCTGAGGTACCAGGGCGCACAGAAAGGACTCCCATTCATTACCGGACAGGGAGATCCACTCTTCTTCAGGGATGAAAAAGGGGTGTGCTTTACCTGGCGGGTCAAGCAGCTGCTCGGAGCACTGCTCCTGTAGTTGGGAGACCGTGGGAGTGCTGGCCTGGGCAGGACTTCCCTGTAGTTTTGGAAAGCAAGAAGAGACATTTATTTCTCGTCCAGAGGAACCAGGAGGATCCTCCAACTCAGCTATAGTGTTCAGTGGGCACTGTGTGATCACAGCATAACCACTGAACCCCCCTTTTTGCTGTACGACAGGCTTAGGGTTTTTGACCTGAGCCCACAATTTTCCACGCTGGCAGTCCACCAGAGGCTCCAGCCTGTCAAGCAGGTCTTGGCCAATGAGTAGTGGCTCTGTTTTAAACCTAGAGATGTAAACAGGATGCACCACGTTCATTGGCCCGAACCTAAGTGCCACCCACACTCGGTGTGTGATCCTGGCATGATCCTGGGTATAGCTGGAAATATCTATCTTACACGGTTCTACCTTAAGTCTGATGCCTTTTCCTTTCGCTACTCGTTTGAGCTCGCTGAGTAGATCGGCTGACATCAAACTAATTTCAGCCCCAGTGTCAATCAGTGCTTCTCTATCTAAGACGTTTTCAAGAGAAACCTTGATATAAATACGCCTTGCTTTGCCTTTCTGGCTGAGATTCCCTAAGAATTGTTGGAAGCCTGCCTTTTCTTTGACTTCAGGGGCGGGGTCAGCGCCCAACTCAGAGTCACAGCCTTCTTCCAGGCAGGAACCCTCCCACCCAATCAGATAGACTGAGGGAGGGGTTTGGGATGGATCCCCGCCTCCTCCAGTGAGAAGGGGCGTGGTCCCCCTAAGCTCATTCACGCTTCCGGCATTCGGTGCGGAAGGTTTACCCTGTCCTGATCTCTCAAGCAGGGCTTGTTCAAGCCTGGCCAGGCGGGTTGCAGTCGACTCCCTTCGTCCAGCCTTCTGATAGGCTCTGCCTGTGCCCTTGCCTTCCCCGTAGCGCTCACGGCGGCTCTGACGCTTAGTGCGGTCCTGCCTGCCTATTTTGCGCCGGGGCTTAGCGGGCTCAGGAACCTCAGCTCCCTCGAGCTGAGGCGAGTCGTCAACCCTGCTGGCTTTAGTGGCGAACACGGCTGTTTTAGCAGGTTTTCGCTCTGAGGAAGCAGAGACTTCAGCTCCCCAGGCTTTTTGAGCCAACCTTCTAATGTCAGCCATTTTCATCGCTTTTGCATCAGTGTGCATCACAATCATTTTCCTGATTGAGGGATGCAGATTAGCAATGAATAAACCTTTGAAATTCACGTTCTCTTCGCAACCCTCTTCATTCCGCCCTGCAAAATAAGTGCGCCTAAGCCTCTCATAATAGTCGCGAGGGGCTTCAGCTTTTTCGTGCTTAATATGGTGCGCAGCGGCCACGGCAGCTATGGGATCGATAAAAGCCGAAAATTCTCCGATCATTGCCTGACACAGCTCCTCAAAGCTATTACAGACCTCCGGTCCTTGTCTAGACATCCACTCGTGGACCGCTCGGCTAGTAGTTTTCCTTACTAACATAGCCTTTTCCTGTTCGGACGCTCCGGGCATAAACTGCAAACTGTGTCTCAGCTCATCGATGTAGGTTTCCACATTATTCCCTGACACTGACGGGTCAAACCTTTCTACATCTTTGGCTAACTGCCTCAGGGAGTGGAGGTTAATTTTTACGGTTTCTCCGCGGGCAGGGGGACAGCCGTGATCAGGAGCAGGGGGTCTCTGCCTGAATTGCATCGCCCTTGCGTCTCGCGCAGGACTCGGCGATCTCCCCCATGCCGATCCGACCACAGACCCTGGCCGGGAGAAACCTCCCCCCGGCGCGCTGGGTGAGCGCTCCGGGCTGCTAGATGGGCTGGCATGCAAGTGGAATCTAGCCTGTTTTGCTTCCAGTACGGCAGCATCTAACTCCTTTTGCCTTTCCTGGCTGAGATCATTTAAACGCTCAATTTCTTTTTCTTTTTCTTTCAAGCTCGCTTCCAGGTCTCTCCTAGCTACCTCAGCCGCAGTTTCTCTAGCAGACAGGTCATCTAATTTACCTAAAACTTCCCTGAGTCTGTCTTCACTTTCCTCATTTTTCACTCTCTTTTCTCTGGTTATATCCAACAACTCAACTCGCTCCGCCTTATATCTTTCTAGCTTTCCCTGAAGCTTTTGAAACTTTGTCAGCTAGGACAAAGACAGTTCCAGCTGTTTAGCTAGATTTAAGGCGAAACTCGATAGGACCTGAACTGCGTTCACGGACCCTCCTGTGTTAAGCTGGTTCGCTACTTTAGCTACTAAATCTACTTGCAGCTTCTCAATATCATCAAAGTTCAACTTTTCGATACCGCTCCAGTAACCAGGATTGTCGTCGCTAGAAATAGTACTTATAAGCGACTCCACTTCAGACATTTTAGCAGCCATTGTCATTACGTCAGAGAAACTTTAAGAGTATTACTTTTTTTTTTACCAAAATACAGTATGGAATCTAAACACCCGAGCAGATGGATTTCCAATCAGCACACGTTACACTAAACGCTAGAAAACAGGGGGAATTCTTTACGCAGTTATCAGCACACCCGGTATTCGCGTATAGAAGCCGCGGTGCTGTACTGAACTTGAACTCACAGCAATATCAGTTATTCTGTGCGATTGATTCTCATTTCATTCTAAAGCGCCCACCCAGGGACGCCATTAAATGTAGTGGTTTGATGGGTTTACTGAGACAATTATCAATTGTAGCAGTAACCACGAGGTTGTTCGTTGGGGCTTTTAGAAAATCAATCGTCAGAACAACTAACAACGCACACACACGGGTTCAATACACGAGATACATTTATTAATATAAACTGTGCACCAAACATATACTAGTCTGCCTGGATACGAGCGGCAGACCTTACTGTGAGGGTTATCAATATACAAGGTATATAATCTCGAAGAGATGCAAACACAAAGAGATACACAACAGAGAATATATGTCAATATATATCGTTCGGTTACCAAATCGCTAATCAGTGTTATTACCCACTGTTACTCTAAACTCGGAAGTAAATACATTACTCATGAATTAAATTGATAACAACTTGTGTTGAGGTACAATTAAATTCTCGAGACGCAATGTAGAACATGGGGTTTACTTATCCACTGTGTTTGGATTTGGAATTTCCCGGCACGAACACCAAACCAGCTGACAGGCTCTGTTGCAGCCTCTGTTGCAGCGGTTGTCCAATGGGCATTGTGTCGGCGTCCTCTGGCTACCGGCCAACCAGTCGAGGTGCAGCTCGGAGTAGGACGGGCGGAGGAATCTGACTGCGGCGCGCAGGGCAGTCGTTGCTCCGAGGGGATCTACCAGCAGTCCGGCTGGCTAGTAGAAAGTCTCTATGCACAGAGTGTGACCGCGAGTCCTCACAAGTCACTCTTTTGCCTGGGAAGAAACTGGTTCGTTCCCGGTCCAGCGCTGCTTCTGAATAAGCTATTCAGGTTGTCGACGAGGGTCCAACTGTAGGCTGCCGTTGATCAAGCGGAGCATTCACGTTGGTAGAATTCTGAGTACGTACGGGATCCTCGGCCTCGCGCTTAGAACAAAGTCCAAGTCCTTTTGCAGACAACAGCAGTTGTCACGTGATTGTCTCTGAGGATGCGCGAAAATGGCCAAGGAGAGCCCAGAACTGAGCTTGTGCTCCCTTTTTGATCAAGACCCAGATGTGTGCTGATTGGTTGAGAGTTTGGCGGGCATTGGAGACCCACGTGGTATTACCAGTCCCTGATTGGTTGGTCAAGGTGAGATATAAGTCACTTACTCTTGACACTTAGGAATGCAGTCCAGTTGTCCATTCGGCACTCCCTAGACTGATAGGCGCCAGTGGATGACCATTGATCATGATAGCCAGGCTTAGCTAATGGCATCCCCGTCTGGGAGCTTGCTTCTTATCAAAAGAAAAACATCTTAAATCAACTTGCATGAATTCTTTCTCTGTGGTTGCACCACAGAGATGGAGGGTGAGATGGGGCCTCCTTTAGGAGCCTACCAACGCTTAACTCTGTCTTATTACAAGCATTGCCGCTACAGCAGTGTTTAGCAATCTTGAAACATATTGTGATATAACAGTCTAAACTAGCTCCAACAAATCACACTTAAATTAAAAACATAAAATATTATCAAAAGTATTCATGCCTTTCCAATGACCTTTTCTTTTGTTGGATTATGGATAATTTCTATACATTTTTTTTAACAAATACTAAATATTTTGTTCAAACCTTGAATGCTCAGAGTGAACACTTTCATGGGTAAAAGAAGTTAAATGTTAATAAAAAACTAAAACAGAAAAGTGGGAAAACAACCACACAATAATTTTCACAACAGTACATCTTCCCAATAAAATGCTGTCCAGCCACTTTGTTTTGTCTCATTTGCACATTTGGAAGATACAGTTACAAGTGCAGTACGTGGTCTATGAAACCATAAGACAAAAGTGAAGTAGGTAAAAATACACTGTAAGAATAAGCCACCAGTCTGGAGTAGCTGTTTATTCATGGATAGGTGTTTTAAAATTGTAGTACCCTGTTTTTTTATACTGATACTAAGGTATTGTTGAGGTATTGTTGACATCTTACAATATTCTTTGCTAAAAAAAACAATAATCTCCGTTTTTTGCTAAAAAAAACAATAATCTATGTTCCAATCTGAATAGTCCAATAGCTCCAATCTGAATAGTCATCATCTGCAGTAACAGCATTTTCAAACAAAGTGTAATTGGAGATAGAAACTCAAATTCATTGTTGTTTTTTTCTGAATATCTTTTTCAAGAGAATTCAAATGACTCTGGGTTAAAAAAAATATCCTTTCGATATATCTTTGAAGTGAATCATGAGATTCTACATCATGACAGGCAACAAAGGTTGATTTGTGTGTTTGTATCCATCATAATACAGACTAGAATCTTATTTTAATAGATGAGATCCAATATAAACAAGGTACATCATGCATTAAGAGACAGAAAAATGTTTCTTTAATGTTTTCAAGGGGGGTTGCAGTTTAACTCAATTGATGTATACAATTTCATTTTCTGCTTGAAACGTAACCCTTCTTTTCTTATTTCTTTTGTATTGTTCTGGGAAAGCAGCAAAAGTTCTTAAAATAAGTTTTGGAATGTCAAATACTTATTTCATTTTAATAATACTACAATAATGTTTTGCTTTATGCTAGCTTGTTGGGATATTTAAAAATTCTAACAATTATTTTTCAAGAGAAAGGGCTCCAAGGTGGTTCAAACAATTGCACAAAGTTGCATGATTAGAGAGCAGGCTGAGCTGTGTAGATGATAACATCAAGTCTAGATTACATCATTAGGCATTCAGGCTATTCTGGAGCTGTTCAAGAGCAATCCCAGTGAGATATCCAGCACCTAGAAAATTACAATGTTATAAGTGAGAGATGTTCTGCTCCTCCAATTGGTACTAACTTACCCTGAAGTCAGTGTAGTGCACAGCATGTCAAAATGTCTAACAAGTCTGAAGGACAGGCATGTCAAAGGAATGCATGCACTGGTCGTTTTGTATGAGACACAGGGCTCATAATACGATAAATTAATCCACCATTAAGAATTCAAAATAAAAAAATACATTTTAAAAATTACACTGAAGTTTTCCCTAGACTGCAAACCATTGGTACTTTTTCATGTGACAAATTAGTCTTGATTGAGTGATTATATACTAATTAGCTTGTAATTTTTGCTTAATAGATGCCTAACGCTTGTTTTCAGCAATTATCCATGATCAGTTCAGCTCAAATCAGGGAAATCATATTTTATTCATGGCCAAATATATTAAATACTGTATATTCATGCTTATAAAATAATGTTGTTTAACTCCTAGACTATCTTATGATCAATTCTGTTACTCATACCATATTGATCACTCAAAATGTGTGACAAAATGTGATCTAATACACGTTCTTATGAATGGATAAGTATCTTGTCTGTGATGGTTAATGGAGAGCCTTTCCTTGACAATGGATTAAATGTGTTTGACATTTTCAAAAACAAACGATGGATCCAATTAATTTCCTACTGAGCATAATTTCTTAACAATGTAGAGTATTCTTCAGATCTTTTTCATCAGTTTCTTTGAGTTTTTATAAGAGACCTTACTCTTGTAGATTTGGGATCTGGCACACATCAGTGTGCCACTAGCATCCTGCCAGTGACCTTGAATCAGTCTTGCCCAAATACAGAGAGTCCTGAGCCTGTAGTAAGATTCTTCACTTCCCCCTGATACACTGTAGAAAGAAGAGAGACACTCACCATGTGGCAGCCTGTTCCTGTAAGCATCAAGAACTTCTTTTACAGAATAAAGGAACAAAAAAGTCTTTCATTATTTTCAAATGCTAAAAATCACCCAGGAGTTTGGGCAAAGCAAGACGGAGAGATGTGAAAGATCACACTACTACCTCAGTGGAGGTCTCATTCAGTACATCAAAGTTAGATTGATTTAGAGAGGTGTTTTCAGAAGTTCTGTGTCTAATGCAGAAGAAAGCAAAAAAATGTTGTCTGTTCATCTGCTTACTCTCCATGTTAAAGTTTGTGCACAGAGACTTGCCATAATATTGTAGATCCCTTACCTCGCTACTTGCTTTGTTTGAGATTCTATAAGACAATGAAAATAGTACTGTATAAATGTATGAAAAGACAAGTATAGTTTTGTTGTCAAATTCTTGGTGCTGGAAGTCTTTTAGAAATTTGTTTTCCTTTTTGGTTCTCCCTTGATTTAATTTAATTTAATTTTATTCTCTTCTCAATTAACTTTATATCTAGTTTAAGGATACTAAACACACCTGTTGTGATCATACTGCTTTCCTTATTGTCAGTTTAATGAAATAAAAAAGGGGTCTGTTTCCCTATTTTCTCTACAGGAATCTTTTCTGCAGTAACTAAAATGTGGGAAGGTTCTTTCTTCCCTTTTGCCAGGAGTTTTCACCTCCAAAATATTGTACGGGGTCCCTTCCAATACCCTCCAAAACTACTAATTATTATTAGCTTCCTACACTGGCTTCTTTGCTTCCTACAGTGGCTATGTCCCTGACCTCTACAAGTGATACATTGACGACTGTGTCAGTGCCGCCACATGTTCCAACAACCAGCTTGAGTGCTTTCTGCATCATTTCACCAACTTCCACCCATCCCTCAAATATACGGTTAACATATCTTCCACTACTCTTCCGTTTCTAGACATCAACTTCTCCATCAACTACCCCCGACTCTCCACTTTGGTTTATTACAAACCCATGGATTCACACAGTTATCTCCTGTATAGCTCATTTCACCCCAAACATACTAAAAACTCTCTCCCTTTTTCACAGTTCCTTCGGCTACGACGATAATGCAGCGACGACATCAACTTCCAGAACCAAGCCCTCAAAATGTACTCCTTTTTCATCAACAGAGGATACCCCAGCAGTGTTATTGACAGGGCCCTTGCCCGAGCCAAAAACACCCCTCGGACCATCAATTCAATCATGAACCCCCGCCGTAACAACCGCATTCCTTCGGTACCACCCCAACACACTTCCTATCCCCAGGAGTATTAACGACAACTTTTCCATCCGAAAGGATGATCCCTCCATTGGGGCCCTCTTTTCTGACCACCCCATCATCTCATATCACCGACCACCTAATCTGCACAACCTTCTTGTTCACAGCTCCCTTGACCGCCCTCAGCAACCATCCACACCAGGCACTTTCCTGAGCTTGCTGTATCACCGGCAAATACACATCCAACACCACACTCATTCAAGGCCCCTCAGGACAATTCTGGATCACCCATCTTGTACCTCTAACAACCTTATTTACTGTATCTCTTGTAAAATGTCCAGCCATCTACATTGGAGAAACAGGAAGGAGACTCGGAGACCGCTTCAGAGATCATGTTAGGGCTGTGAAGATTAAAGATCTCTCCAAGCCCATTGTTTCCCATTTCACCTCTGATGGCCATGGCCACTCTAATCTCTCTGTCTGTGTTCTCAAAGATGGTTTTCCAAACTTATACAGTACATCAGAAAAACTACAGAAACCAAAATTATCCTGCAGCTAGGATCACACCTTCCTCCTTCTCTTAACAACAGACAACTTTTCTTCTAAATTTTCTCCATTCATTGGAAGTTTCATTTCACACCTCTCTGCACCCATTCTGACTTCACACCTCTTGATTGGCCTCTCTTTCTGTCCCCTGCTCCCGCTTCTCGCTCCTCCTTTCTCCCAGCCTTTGTTCTCCCGCTACATTATCTTTGCTTACTGCCTTGTCTTTCTCACACCTAAAGAAGGCTCCACGGCTGAAACGTTGTGTTTTCTTTCTTCTTTTTTTTCAGCATGGAATAAACCTATTATTTGTTCCTTTGCAGCCTATGCATGCTGACGCAGCTACCCACCTGAACTACTAATTATTATTATATTCTGCAATACTACATGATATTTGCAGATTAATTAAATAATTTCCAAGCATTTCCTATAGCCTATTTACCCCTGCAAATGATGAACCTGCAGTACCTGTCATTACCTTGATGAGGGGATAGATTTGTTTTTCCTAATGCCAAAGCTGCACTCAGTTATACTAAATTCTTAAGCAACTGTTTGATGATCTTATATCTTATGCCACCGTGCCCTTTATGAGAAACATATTATTATGTTGTGAAGCAGTTACCAGCTCTCTAAAAGTACTCATAGATGATTTAATAGTACTTGCCACCAGAATATAAGCTACTGTATATTTTCCAGTATTGTTTATAGTGTCTTTAGTCCTTTTGTTATTTTATTCTCAAAGTTCAGAGGCTTTTTTTAAATTGTGCAAATCATGAGCCAGGTCAATGATTTTTTCATTCTTAGAAGGTCTGTTCTTTACTGCAGGAAAAAGCCTCTTATATCATAAGTCATAACACATTTGGTTATGTACAAAAGCAAAAACAAATACTCAAGCAGACCTCATGAGCTTCTGTCTAATTCATAAGGCCCTGCCTTGTTTTCAGTGCAGAGTTAACTGTATAACTGCAATCTAAACCATGTTGTGCATCCAAAAGGCTTATCAATGAATGGAAGGAGATATGTTTAGTAAGATGGTACACATGTACATAAATAATGTCTCTAAAGAACAACAGCATTAGGCAACCGTCAAGTACAACTGTTTTGTACAATATGTTGGATTTTATTTCTGTAGTCTTGGCATTATCATGGGAATATCTCATTACTCATATTTTGTATTGTTATATATTAGCCATCTGTGTGAGATAAAGTCTGCCTGAGTTATCCAAGGGTCTGTCTACAGCTAAATATAATTTTGTATGTTGTCAAATATCAGAGAACTAATTGAGTTATTACTGTTCACTCAGCCTTTCAATATTGTACCACTTGACCACTTTAGCATGACTGTGCTAAACCATTGTAATGTAGTTTAGATAAAATGCAGAATCCCAGTAGGAATTTCTTTTTTCTGAGCGGATTGCAGAGATAACCTTAACAGAGACTTAAGAGTTCTTATCCATTTATCTTCTGAGTTATGGAAAATGCTGTTACTCTGATCAATGTAAGTTATTTATAGGTTAGTCCACTGATTACCCAACTGGGGTTCCTAGACACAGTTTAGCAGGTTCCCACTGAAAATTAAATTGTTTTAGCCCAAAACTAACCATGCTACATTTTAAGTGGTTGATAATCAGTTTTCTACTCATTAGTACAGCTGCCTTGACAGACTTTTTAAGGATCCCAAGCCTAATGTTTGCCATTAATTGTTTGGGCTGAATATCTGAAGAGATTTCTATTTAGGTTTAGTGGAGTTTAAAAAGGGCATCCCTCCTGAAGGTTAAAACTTAGGAATATCACGGACAGAGCAGAACAGACCTCCAGAGGTACTGGAGATATAAATGTTGCATTACAAAAATAATAACAATTTGAATTAAGGGAGATACCCAAGTGTATATCACCACGCTCAGTATAACTTATTATTCATTCAATTTTATTGACCACAGCTTTGTAGATGTGCATGCATATCAAGAACATTTAAACTACAGCACAAGCTATTAGACTGACCTCCTAGGGTGTAGTGTCATCATCATATAATGGTGTCTGTTTCCTATTTTTAACATTAATGCTAAGGGTGTCTGTTCTTCCACTGATTAATGAGAGGCCTGGAGTCTTATTCTGCTTCTATAGCTGAGGATCACTTGTTCTAATGTCAAAGGTTGCAGTGGCTCTGTTCAATTAGCATAGGAGACAAAGTAAGCTGCCTAGGGAATCAAATTCTTTTGACAAAGTAATTATTGACTGCAAGTAATCCTGTTATTTACCACACAAAAACATGTGCATCCTCCATGTGCTATTGCTGTCCTCCATGTGCAGGTTTTCTAGATAAGGCTCTGCCACCGCACAGCTTTTCACAGAATCCTACCCTTGACAGTGAAGAGAAACTAATGCTTGAGTACTGTAGATTGTGCCTAAAATCAAATCTTGCTTACCCTGACCATGATTATCCAACTCTGTGTTATTCTGATTAATTATTTGTTTACCTTGCCAAGGCAAAAGGAATCCAGCAAAGGTAGACAGCTTTTCTAGTTTCTGAATGAAACAAAAATACCATATTACACTGTAGTATTTACTGTAGTCAGTCAGTTCAATTCTAATAATGACAAAATGAGCTGACAAATAGACAGCATGCTTAGTATTTTAGATTTAGTTCACCTGGATAAGGCCATGACAGTGCTAAGCATGTCATAGTGCTAGGCTATGCAAAGATCAAAGCTGTTCAGCTCTGTGCATTGTATACAGTACATGAGAAAGTGGAAGTGCAACATTAGAATTTGATCCCAACCCACGGTTCTGTTCAATAACACCATAAAGCAGAAATAAATGTTACAGAAACACTTAAGGTAAACAGCGTCTGTTACCAATTTTATTTGAGGAAACAAGAGATGTTGTTCATTGGCCATTAGCCCAACTCTTCCAGTAGGCTCTTGGTACAAGCCACAGGGATCACTGACAAATTCCTAATGCATTTCCTAATGCAGAAACCATGCATAAAATGTGAAAATAAACTTTGTAATTACTGTATATACTCTTACGTTTTACAAGAGAGATTATGGAAATAATCCTCATAACTAAACTAGAGGTTCATTTGTATAGTAATACGACATTAAGGGATGGTCAGCATGAATTTAATATACAGCACAGTAGGTGGGTCTTGCATAACTACATATGTTATAGTTCTTTGAACAAACAGCAATGTATTTATATAGAGCATGTGATACTGTATGGCATTTAGATTTTCATATGGCTTTGATAAATTTCCTCCTAGAAGATCAATCCTCAAATAGCAGGCGGAAAACAATCAAGGTGCAGTGACATGGCCTATCATTACACTTAGAATTGTTATTTAGGATTTCTTATAGTCTTTGTGTTTCCTTGGCAAGGCAGCCTGGGTTTCTCTCTAAAAGCAGAGGAATGTGGCTAAAGTGGCCCCTCTGATAAGAGACTTTGTAAAGGTCTACCAATGCTGAACAGTGATGGGCTCCATCAGGTCTGTAATCTATTTTCTTTCCAGGACCATATGTCCAAGGTCACAATACATCACCCAAAGGAAGATCCATGCAACGTATGATGTTGCACATTAAAAGCACTTATTTTCATTGGTTAACTCACTGGCTCCTTATCTCTCTCCATCTAAACTGAAGATCTGACCTGTTTGATTGGAGAGAGATAACTCATTAAGTCATGACTTAAACTTTTCTCCAAGTCATAAGGCTGAAGTCAGTGAATTCACTTACTGTATATTCGTTCTACAAACTTAGAAATCTTTTTTTTTGTGAACCCAATGTTATTTTCATCTGATCATCAAAATAAGGCATTTATTAAGGCTCTTTATGTGAACATCTTGAATATCCAAGTATATTCAGAACCAAGCTGTAGTTGGGACAAACCGAGTTCTCCAACCTGTCTACCTTGTGGCCAGACCCAAGAAGACAACTGTGCACAGATTATTGTTTCAAGACTGACGTTTAGCCATGCTAACTAGTGGGGCAACACTAGATGCTGAGTCTTAAAGCAAGACAAAGTTCTCTCTCTCCTCTCTGGAACTGAGACACTCCAATTACAGAGCAAGCAGTTGTCAAGTTTGTCAATAAACCAATCCATTTTCTCCAAGTCTTCTAAGCAGGAAGTTTAACTTATCAAGGTCATTTTGCCTACATTATTCTCATTATAATTATTGGGAGCTGCCCTATTATTCAAAATATGTTTGATGCTTAGTTCACAATAGTAACTTCCTATTTATTTGTATCTAAGCATAATAGAATATAAATGTGATGCAATGATATGAGACTGATAAAACCTAAGGGGTTATCCCTGAGTGAATGATAAAACTTTTGTATTACAGAAGATCATTTCACAGATATATTCTATTACATTTGATTTTTATTATGCATGTTGGGTGTTATATCAATTAATTGTATATTTTATATTTAGAATCTGTGTGTGAGACTGTTATTATGTTTGATTGGTTCCTAGTTGTCAAGTGCTCTTGCAATTTACCATTACAATTGCTGATTGTTAGAATACATTTTAACAATTCAAGTGGGTAGCTGCGTCAGCATGCACAGGCTGCAAAGGAACAAGAAAAGGTTTATTCCATGCTGAAAAGAGAAGAAAGGAAACATGATATTTCAGCAGTGGAGTCTTCTTCCTTAAGGTGTCACCTTTCTAAATTATAATACCCATATCACTACAAAGGTAATGCATGTACCTGATTAAGAATGAACAAGCAACAGAAGGTATAGATAAGGAGTGAATGCACAGATTTGGTTGTTGTAATTAGTGGGGCAAAACAGGTATCTGTATTAGGACAACTTCTCTTTCTGAGGAAAGTAATCTCGATATATACCAAACTTAAATAAGCTAACGCTGTAGAAACTTCAAGAGAACCTCAAAACGTTTTAGATTTTGCTTTTTAACAGATCACAGATAACATTTAAAATAGACAAATGCAGGGTGTTGCATGCAGGCAGCAAAACATACAGTAAATATTTGTAGCTGGAAACAGAGTGGAATATGAAACTACTTATGAAAAAGACTTACGGTAGATCCGTACTTACAGGATAAAATAACTGAGCCTTTGTAGTCACAAATGTGGAAGTAACTACAGGGAATTGCATTTAAAACTGAGAACAAGTGTTGTGTGAAAATATGTTTGACATAAAGGGCTGTGGAATAGAACAAGCTAACCAGCTATGCTGTGTTGGGTACCCAAGAAACAGGTGGATAAGGTCTTTGGATCAATGAACTACTAAAATCAAATAAAATAGAATGGTATACTCGCATTTTAAATATTTATTATTCTAAAAATTTCCTATGAATACTGCAAGAAAACATGCTTAAGCATACTGTGCTACTGTTTATTATATACTGTAGGAAAGTAAAAGTCTTTTGTAATAATATTTATTGAAATAAAAATGTGATCTTTCATGACCCAATTTTCTCTAGAGGTCAACATTGCAAATAGACACACTGGGTGAATACTAGTTAATAAATTGGATAATTGGTGAAGGGCTCAGAACATACATTGTCACATGAGTATTACGAGTTTTGTTTGGTATATAAAGGGTCTCAAACTCATTTTGTTGTGGGGGTGTTGAAGTAGCAAACCTTTGTATGGATTGGTTGTGGGGGATGCCCACCCTCCCAGCTACAGCAGTGACCAGTATTATCCTTGTGTGTTGTTTTTTAATGTGAGCAGACCACTTTAGCTGGGGCCTTGTCACAGTGTTGTTTCAGGGACGCAAGATATGGTTTTGAACTAAAAATATGATAAATATCTTAATAGAAAACAGTGCTTTAATAAATTTATCTGGTCACATCTTTACCAAACTCATTATGAGCTTTCCAGAAATGGATGAAGGAGACTCTGGAATTGGCTAGCTAAAATAAGTAAGAGGTTCTTAAAGGCAGTGTCCCATTTTTAAAACTTGTGTTCTAGTGACTTGAAAAATTAAATACCTTGGATGCAAACATTCACCATACAAATTATACACCTAAAAGGCTCTGGAACTGAATATTATGTACTTTGTTCACAGTGTTTTTCCTTTGTTCTTACAACAAACAATCCCAGTTATTATTAAGACTCAGATGCTGTAATTGTTCAACTACTGTGAAATGACAAGTTTCTCTTTTAATTCTTTAATTTCTTACTGATGAGTTGTTCTTTTTCACCATTATGTATATCTGCCAATAAGTACAAACCCGTTTTTAAAAGCATAAAATATTGGTGTTTTTAAATACTTCAGAAAGGAATTGATTCCCCTTTCAATTTTCAAAATAATGGTGTAATTCACAGAAAGAAAAACAGCAAACCCCCAGAAAATCTATGTTTAATAACACTTAGAGATGCAAATCAATGGACCACATCTAAATCATCCTAATCAATAATTCACAGCAAACAGTTACAATTGTCTAATCTTCTATCATGAGCCCCCTTTTTTCTTTTTTATGTATATCAGCATTTTTCACTAACGGGAAAAGTAATACAAAATGTCACTGACTGTGCTGCTCCATTAAATGTGTAACTATTTCCAGTCAATCAACATGTTAGTCCTTTAATCCTTCCTTTTGTCAGGACAGGCCAATACTCTGCAAAATATGTTAAAATACCTCAAACAGGTACTGTTTATACACATTATATTTTTAAATTTATCAACTTTGTTTTTAGTTCTTGGTGTGCAAATTAAGGGGATGATATTGTTTTGCCACTGACTTGAGCGAGCTGACAAATCATTTTCCATCTGCGTGCATCCTTGAAACTGTCATAGTAGCCATGGTGTCCTAGGGGCCATGTACATTACAATATTTTATTTTTTATTACTTACTGTAGGTTCAAAAAAAAACATGAAGTGTAACTTCGATAAGAAATAATTCCCCTTTACCTTTTACTACAATCCCAAGAAACAAAAAGAATACAAATAGTCACGCTGATGGCTTTCTAACAAAACAGAACAAAACTTCACAGGGCATAATATGAGTCAAACCAAGTTAGGGAGAGAAGTGAGAACGTGTTTTGGGTATTTCATTGATATGTATTTTTTCAAGAACACTTTCTGGGATCTTTCCTATGGATGGGAACAATGAGATTTATGTGTGCTGTATACTGTATGTATTTCCCTGGTGGAATATTGCTCTATTACTGCATAATATGCTCCTGTTTAGCTTGCCTCTCACGAAGGTAGGTAACAATAATCTGCTATTGCAAGTGACAGAGTTTCTGTGCTTTGTGCAGTCAGTCATTCACTGAGGCATGAAGAAAGGTTATAGATGACAACCTCGGCCAGTCTGCACACTCGGCCACATTCAACCCTGTGTTTGACCAACAACTGAATATTTGCTTTGTGCGGCAAGGAAAAAAATGCAGAAGAGGAAAGCCACAATGGTAGAGGAAAGCTTGATGGTCCCAAAGAAATGGTGATTAATATGTTTAGCTGTATTAATTCATTTCATATGCAATTTGAAATACATGTGGTGTTACATGTTCAAAAGCGAACGATGTAGAAATCGCATTGTCCTTGTCGCAGGCCCCACCTTTGGTTTTGCGAGGTCCCAGAGATCTGCATAGACAAAAACTCACAATGACCAGACACGTGAATGTGCAGGAGGCTTTATTCTGAAGTATTTTCACTATTTATTAACTAGACCTTTTGGTTTGTTTGAGAATGTACAATTTACCACCTGTTACCAATAATCTAATATACTGTATATTCATTTAAAACCAGTGCAGTGCAGTTGATGCCACTATAACTGCCAGATTCTTTAGTGACTGTCAGATACTATTGAGGTTTTTTTTTACTTTCCTACCACTTTATTTATTGATCACAAAATAACATTAAACATTAAACATTTTGTAAATTAATAATCTTACTATGGACAACACTGTGGCACAGTGGTTAGCATTACTGCCTCACAGCACCCTGGCTTTGGGTTCAATTCTTTGGGTGCTATTAGCATTGAGTTTGTATGGACTGATTTTCTCCTACAGTCCAAAGATGTACAGGTACATTAATTGGCTTCCGTAAAAAAAATGGACCGCATGTGATTGTGTCTTTGTGTGCTTCTTTATGGACTGGAGTCCTGCCTAAGATATATCCTGCTTTGCGCACATTGCTTACCTGGTTAGGCTCCGGGGTCCCCCTCAACTAATAAACTAAAGCTGAATATAAAGTAGATGGATGGATAACCTTGCTGCATTAAGATTATGCAGACTATGTCAATAAGTATGCACAACAATTTAATTAGGCCACAGAAATAAAATTAAAGTGCTCTGCATTAAGAGCACTGATTTCTACTATTAAACTAACACAATCTATTTTTTTGTGTCATTTCTAAAATACTTAGGAAAGGACTTTGTGGTTAAGAGTGGTTAAGAGCTTGATTTACAGACCAATCAGTCTTCTGTACAAAAATTACCTTGCTTTTCTTCAGGGATCAACTAGAGCATGGGGGAGAAAATTAAAAAACTTTTATAGTTTGTAAATAATTTTTATTTGAAATATACAGTATCATTTCAGCAGAGAGGATATTGTTTACATTAAAGATCTCTTATGCCCATACATTGTTAATACTACTTATAAAATCTCAGCGTTAAAAGTGGTGCAGTTTTTACTGTGTTGCACAGACATTGTCACTAAACCCCTCATAGGGCCAAAAAAGGCTGTTTTTTTAACATAATATCAATTCACCTCATTAATTTAGTTAAAAATCTAATTCTAGCCTAAAAAATATGAACGTTGATTACACAAGACAATAAAAAACTATCAATCAGTTCAATCAAAATGATTTTTGAAATGTGTGACTCTAATGGGTGTTACCTACACGTAAGCATTTATAATGTACAATACAGTTTGAATCATCATATTGTGTTCTATGCTATCAAATGATCTATGATGTTTAGTGTCACATCAGCAACATCTCTATAACTCTATAACATCATTGTCACATGTGCTGTGCTGCATAAAATTACAACCCTTTCTCCCCTCTGTCTCTACACTGTGATGACCATCCTCCCTTTCATCTTGATCAACAGGATGGCAGAGCTGAGAAACATATAGATAAACATTATTCTAGTGAAACAGTGACCAGTTTCTTTAGGATATACTATATATTTGTTTTTAATTTTATTTCAGTTAAATTTTTTCCTATTATATTTAGGTCAAGGTTTTTACGTAGATTAAGGCAATACTGTACTACGTGATTCTCAGCAAAAAATGTTAAAATAAATGAAATAATAAAATATATTATCCAAATAATAAAATGCATTCTTTATTATGTTAATGATGATGTTTTCTAATTCCAGATTTATTCTTCTTAAGTTTCTTCTTGTTGGCTAAAATTATGAAACATTTTCATTCAGAGCGTTTCACTCCACTGTATTGTACAATAGTTCTAAAGAAGATTCACAACTGTACCATTTTATCGCATTTTTTTACCTGCTGCCAGGTCTTCCCATTGTTGTCCAGCTACTGTAAATGAATAAATTACAGTTGCATAAAAATAATGTTGTACAACGTTATAATAGCTCAAAGAGGAGTGTCACAATGCCATAATAATGTATCTTAAGAAATTCCAATACATAAGAGCTTGCAAATTTTTTATAGTTTTGTCTTACCTTGAGATTTTTTTTTGCATTTCATAATTAACTTCCATATTTCATTTAACGGTGATTCTTTGCCAGGCATCGTCTCTGGCTTTTGCAGCAGCTATAGCTCATCACTTTTTCAGTAGATTTGATCCTCATAGATTTCCATATTTATCTGGAGCTGTAATTCATGATCACTGAATAAATATGCACGTTGTTTTTCCATGTTTTTTCTGGCATGGATGAAGCATTTGATGAGTGAATGTGCAATTTGTCAGATTGTTTAAAACCTTTAAGTACAATAGATAACTTAAACAAGAGTTTGCATTTGTGAAATTTGAATATTTACAGTGCCCTGCAAAAGTATTCACCCCCCTTGGACTTTTTCCATATTTTATTTTGTTACAGCATGGAACCACGGTGTACAGATCCAGCCATTCAAAATAAAAAATAAAATAAAATGTGTTTACAAAGGAAGAGGATTACAGTAATACTACCAGCTATACAAATACATGTATTTAGATCCTTAAATTAGTATTGTTATTAATTTCTTTAGATAAGCAATTCCAAACTATATGTCCTATTTAGTGCATTCTAAAAAGTATGAGTTTTTTTACTGCGATAATGAGCGCAAATATTTATAGAAAAGGTTTAAACATGGAATACAGAGGGAGTTTCAGAAATTAAACAGAGGTCTGGAACAACATGTCTCAAAAATTGACATTTAATAAATTGAAGTTTGTGAAAACAGTGACAAATCACCCTGAACAAAATACAATTTTAAAATACAAACAGTTTGAAATTATTGGTTGCTCTTAATAAATCACTTAACTTTGAACGTGTTGTGATATTTAGAAATACCAACAAATTCAATATAGTGTCGATAATATTTACTAGTTTTTCAAAGAAACGTGCCATTTAAACTTAAACTATAGCTGAAAGGGGCAGGCAAAAAGTTCCCACGTAATCGTGGGTGAGTGAGTCAAATTGATGCAGATGTTTGCAAAGAAAGTGTACTACTGTAATAATTTGAGTTATATGAATATAATGATATCGTTATTAATTTTTTAGATACGCAATTCCATATTATAGTCCCTATTAATCAAATTCTAAAAAGCATGCATTTTTTTAACTGCAATAAGGAGTGCAAGTATTCATAGAAAAGTATTCATTGTAACTTTTTATGAAGCATATGTAGTGGCAAGGCTTATTAAAATACGGGAATTAAGTTTTCTGCTCCCTTGCCAGTCCCTCTCTCCTTCATCTCAGTGGTGCTTGATACAGAGAGGCCATTCCATTTAGCTCACATCTAAGGTGTTTTTCTAGCTGATAAGGAGCAACGCCCAAATTCTGAGATTCTCCAGAAACCCTAACAAATGGTTATCTAGCGCCTTAATGTCTGGGAGATTCCAAGGGAAATCATATTCAAAGTTGGTTTACAACCCTAAGGTTAGAGTGCATGGTTACTCATCATCAGCCAATCAGGAACTGGTAGGGCAGGTTAACCCCACGTGGGTCTCTGATGCCAATGAAACTTTAAACCAATGAACGACCTGCAGTTCCTCCAGGTAAAAACAGGCAACACAGAGCGCCAGTAGGACAGTTCCGAAGGCAGAAAAGTTCCAAGGGGCAGAACAGTTCCCAAGGGCAGCACAGTTCCCAAGCGCAGGATGTTCTCAGCCTCAGAGCACCTCCTGAACATCCTCAGATTCAGCCCGGACCACCACGTAACGGCCAGTGTGTCCTAGTGCAGGACTTTCTTTTGTTCTAAGAGTCGAGAGCGGAGGTTGGCAGAGCATAACCAAAGGATCCACCCCAGGTTGGCACCAGCAGCAAGCCTCGTGAACAGGTCGGAACTGTGGACAGCTGAATCAGTATTCAGAACTAGCGCTTCATCAGGAACGAACCGGTCTTTTTCCTAACCTGCTGGGACCCGCAGTCACATTTCTCCTGTGCACAAACTAACTAGCTGGTCTTCAGAGAGCATCAGCAGCGCATCGCAGGAATTTCTCTCCAGCCACAACAGCACTGCCTGGCACCGAGCCAGAAAGCGCCGATTGGACAGCAACAAGCCTGCCACTGCTTCTTTGTGCCTGCAGGAGATCTGACTCCACAGATGGATGAGTATTCAACCTTCTGCATTACCGCTCGAGAATTCAATTGTTACCTCAACCAGAGTTGATAACAACTTAATTCCTATGAGTGATGCACTTGTTTTGAGTATCTAGTGTAGAAGTTGTAATCCAAGTTAATTTACGAAACAGTCTAAATGACTGATATACTGAACATATGTCCCTCTTGGTATTTGTAACTCTTTGTGATTGAATATATGCCTGTTGTATTCTGCTAACCCTCACGATAAGATCTGTTATGTTTATATACACGTTATGTATTAATAAATGTATTCTCGTGTATTAGTACCTGTGTGTGTGTGGTGTTTGAGTTATCCCGCAAGGTTGGATTCTAATACCATCAAAAGAATGATTTTATGACTTACTGCCACAATTAATAATTGTCCCAGTTAAGCACAACCCCTACATTTACTGGTGCCTTGTCAGAGGATGCTAAGCATATAAACTTAATATAGTCAGAAGGAGCACGTAAAAACTTTTCCAAAATGACCACAGTAAGTAACCAAATGAAAGACTTTGATGCTTAAAGTGTTTATGAAGAAAGTGAAATACTGGTGTGTAGTTTTTATTTAATCTACCAATACCAGCCATATACAGTTTACAGTACATAATATGCTCATATTCCTAAATTAATATCTTTTATGACCTTCAGACATGTTATGCTCCTCTTCTTTTTATGCACAGCTACTAAAATTTACCTTAAGTTGTAAAGTCCCATATTAATATTCATAATTAAGCAGATTTACATACACAGTAAAGAGATTAAATGAAGCAAACGCTTCACTAACAACCAATGCACCACGAGTGCTGCTGTCGGTCATTTTGGCCAGCCAATCACGTACTGCGGTATAATGCACTAAACTTTAGATAATTTCGCGCAGTACGGGGTTTTTCCGTGCATTTTGAATGGCTGCGTCTGTATTTAACTAAAATTTTTGCCACTTATCAACACAAAGTACTCCGTAATGTCAAAATGAAAAACAAAATCCAGACATTTTACTAAATTCATTAAAAATAAAAAACAGAAAATAATTCAATGCATAATGGCAAGGCCCTTAACCCCAACTGCTCCAGGGGCACTGTACAATAGCTGGAGTGGCCCAGTCGAAGCCCAAACCTCAATCCAATTGAGCATCTGTGGAATGACTTAAAAATTACCATTCACAAATGGTCCCCATCCAACTTGATGGAGCTTGAGCAAATGTACCAAGAAGAATGGGCAGAAATTCCAGTGTCAAAATGTGCAATGCTGATGGAGACTCACCCAAAGAGACTCACCACTGTAATTGCTGCCAAAGGTGGTCCTACCAAGTATTAACTTTGGGGGGTGAATACTTATGCATTCAATTATTTTCTGTTTTTTATTTGTAATTAATTTAGTAAAATGTCTGGATTTCTTTTCAAACTGACATTGTAGAGCACTTTATGTTGATGAGTGACAAAAAGTCTCAGTTAAATACATCATGGTTCCATGCTGTAACATAATAACATGTAAAAAATGTCCAAGGGGTGAATACTACTGCAAGGTACTGTATGAAGTCAGTTATGGGTTAATTCTGCCTGGATAACAGATTCAGCAAATCCTGAATTAGTTAAATCTGCTTTAGTTAACTGCCTCAGGTCTACAGTTCTGTGGTAGAGGAAGTATGATAGAAATCATGAGAAATCATCAAACTAGCAGCTAGTGTATGAGAAGCTCAAGTGGATTATTAAAGAAGACAGAAAAATATGTCCCTGGCCAAACAGGATCAGCAGGTATATGGTATGAACAGTGAATGTGGTACTTCAAGATCTTGAAATGGGATGAGTGATAAGATAAGCGACAGAGAAATATTTGCATGAATTATGAGGAAAAAAATTGTGAAAAAAGTCACTTAGAATACTCTAGTGTTTATTTTATAACAATTCAGTTAATCATTATGAAAAGTGGTTAGTACTGATTAAAGTGAAGATTGAAAACCTAAAAGGTTAAGCTGAGTGAAACGCACCAGAGTTTATTTGTTAAAAGTGACAAATGAGAATTGTAAATGGGAGACATGGCGTGGAGAGGAATTTTCCTGTTGTGGTCTACTTAATATTGACAGATAATGGAAAAATTAATTTGGAGAGTGGACGAAGAACATATGACTTTCTTCACAGGAAATTCTGCATGTTGAACATCTGAATAGTTGACTATACAGGCTTCGTCAAAAGTGGGCCACCAGAACATCTAGGATGCCAGTGGAGTTCTGTCTGCAAGACTGAGTGACAGGCCACTAAAATACATAACGTTTAAGACGACGCACAACTAAGAGCTGCAATCCATGGTTCGTGTGTCGGCATCAACAGAGCTTGATTTTGTATGAACTTATATCGTCCTCTTTTCTTTCTTTAAAACACCAAACTATAAGTTTGTTCAAAACATAATATAAAGTTATAAAATAAAGTAACTGGTCTGTAAATTATGTGAATAATCTGTCCCTAAAAAACTCAAATTATGATTTTGGAAATGAAATGTATTCCAAATTGTTGTAAATATACTCCAATGAATCCTAGTAACCCCGCAGTGAGTTCAAGACAGAAATTCAGCTACAACATCCTGTAACAGAAAATAATATAAAATATGATAGAATTCCTTGCAAAGGCAATACTCAGCTGACAACTTCTTCATGTAAGCATTTCTTTTATTAACTCTACCATATGCTGGAATGGTCATCTGGGTATACCATTAAATGCAATGTTTAAATGTTGCATTCACTAGAAAGACTTTAAAATGATTCATCACCTAGTGCAAACTAATAGAGTGATTTCAGGATTAAGTGCCAAGCAAATTCCAGTTTCACTGTATGGAGAAAAAATAGGGATTTTGTTTTCTTGAAAAGGTATTTATTTATAAAGATAGTTTATTATTAGTGGATTAGAATTTTAAAAACGATTTTATATGGAAGGTATTGTGATTGGTCCTTGATATTAAACCACAACTGATTTCTAGGCTTAGCTGTAGCATTGACATCAAAACTAAAGCTTTCATTATTTATAAATATTTTTTTCTGTTTTTCACAACTTCTGGCCTTGCTTTTCTTTCTCTCTCTAAAAACTAGAGACAGAAATTGTCTGGAGCTGAATTTGTATTTGTTTAAATTTTAAGACAAATAGTTCTGACGTGTGAAGGAGAGTAGTCAATATTTGTTTCTTCACTGGTACTTTTTATGCATCCTATTTTGTTTTCTCAATCGACATCACTAGGATGATTTTCTACAATGTAAAGCTCGGAAAATTCTACAACTGCAATAATCTAGTTTTTTTGACTATGCACCTTTGATGGGCATGAACAATCTTTGGTAATAAAAATAAACCCTGAATATAACAAAAAACTTTGCCCTTCAACATTTCTGACATACAGTATTATCATGTTGGAAAAAGCAGTGAAACACAAGAAGCCCTTTTGTTCAAACACAGAGCACCACTGTATGTCATGGAAATGCACAGAATTGTTTTAATCCAGCATGGTTTGAAAGAAAAGCTTGTGTGGAAATAGACTAAACAAGAAATTTTGTGAAGCACAGAAATAAAATGGAGGGAAGACAATAAAAGGGAAAAAACTGAAACAGAAAGGGAAAATTCAGTACTTGAAGGTCTGCACACAGCAAATTGAAAATACCATCAAAAACCTGACCTGGAGATCACAGCTCAAAATGCAGTAAGATATACTGCAAGCAAATTGACTGCATTTGAGAGTACAAAATGCTGCATTGTAGGACTATAAGGGCTTAGAACTTCAAGTGAACAAAGTAGAGAGGATCAAAGAAATATACTGAATTCATGTACTGTATATATATGGACTCTTTGGCACTGGGAGGCAGAGAGCCAGCAAACATAATGCTCTGCTTATTATAAGCAGCATGGAAAATGAGTCACTGGTGCTCAGCCTCCTTGGGCAATATTTTTAAGAGCAAGGCAAATCTTCTTGCAGAAACCACTTCCTATTGAAGTCCTTGGAGTTTCTGTTAGAGTTTCTCTAGTCTCTAGTCTCCTCTAGTATCCTCAGCATTTACAGCTATTGTACATGTACCATACACAGTAAACAAAAAGAGAAGTTTTTAGCGTTGTGTGTTGGAGTAATTGCATACAAACTCACACCAATACCGCAATGTTTTCTACTTTTGTCAAAAAGAAGAATCATTCACTCTACACAAAATTAGAGTTTAAAAAGGTTGTCTGATTTCAGTAATAATATTATTGCAGATGTATTAATATTCCTAAATCTTAACAGCTAACGCATGTAGACATATTGATCCATACACATTCTTTATTCATCTCCCAGTTTCTATATTTGGGTATATTTTATCTAAGTCATTTATTTTTCATTTAGTTTAATGATTTTTTTTTACCCAGATAAGTATTGGAATTGAGACCATTGGGCACAGATTAAGCCAGGGGTTGTCAAATTTAGCAGTAGGATTCAATGTGATTAGAAGACTTTTCGTTTTAGAACTTTAAGTACTGAATTGATCCTTAATCTTGCATATCAGTTTGATAATCAAGCACTAAAGCATTGGGGCCAGGTACATAAGGTATTAAATTGGACATAATAGCTTGTCTGATTGACACTTCATTTAAAGCCTATGCTTTAATGCATAGGTTATAGGAGGACAAATTCTATTTTTTTTCAATCTGGAAAATTTATATTACTTATATTTTTTCAATACTATTTTCCTTTCTTCCTGTTTTTAGGAGTCTGCATTTTGATTGCTTGTTTTTTTGTTGTTGTCAAAATATTTATGTTTTCACTTTCTAAACGGACTTGAAATGGCAAGGGTTCAGATTTTTCTAGGATTAACCATGCAGACCAAATCAAAAGGGAACTTAAATTAAATGAAATTAATGAACATAATTATTTAAAATGTGTATATTATAATATGTACCTTATTAATTGTTTAAGGAAAAAAATAAACGTCCATATGATTTCTGCATATTATTTATTATGTATCATTTATAAGTGATAGGAACACTTTTGTAATAGTAAAACAGATAAGGGTGGAGCACTCGGTGAAGTAATTAGTGTACTGCATACTCTCAAATTCTTATCTGTTCACTGATTTAGAATCTAGTATAGCTAGTATACTGCCAACACCAAACTACAAAGATTAGCAAATGGAAGCAGCAAATGCTTTTCTCAAGGTATCAAACAAAATGTTTCCATTTTACAGGGTGACCCTTCAGAAGTAACCTTTTCTCCGGCTTCCAAGTGCCAGGAAACTTTTGTTGTAAAAAAAGTATTCCAAATACATATTCAGCAGCACACAAAGGTATGCCCCCTCTGGCCATCCCAAGAACATCCAAAACATCATGCTTATTCAGCCACCTCATTTATCACATCTCTTGCAGAACGTACCCTTCGATTTATTTGCACTGAGAAAGCAAGAAGACGACTTGCCAACCACTTTAATAATAATGTCAAAACATTTAGAATCAAAAGATCTTCCCAAGTGGATACATCCCCATTTTACCTTTCCCAGCATAGAGACAAGGTCTATTATTATCGCTTAGAATTAAGTGTTATTAAAGTTTTATAATAATTTTTGTGTTGCCTTGACCAAGCATCTTGGTGCCTCTCTGTGTAAGTGCACAGGAGTGTGATTAAAGATTCCCATCGATCTGATCTGACATCATAAAGCTGTATCCAATGCTGTACAATCTAATGATATGTACTGTGGCACGGATGTTTTACAGCAAGTCTGTTGTCTGTTTCTTTCCAAGACCATGGGTGGAAGGTCACTGTTCATTATCCGAAAGAAGATCTACCAAAGGGGGATCTGCATAGTGGGTATCAAAACTATACCTGATAGCATCACAACCAATCACTAACTGTGCTTTCACACTTAAAAGCAAAACCCAACATGAATGAAATAAGACAGTTGGACTTTTATTGACACCCTGAATATCTGAATGTATTCAGAACCAAACTATAGCTGGGATTAACCAAGATAAACCTACCTGTCTACCTTGACCCCAAGAACATAACTGTGCACAGATTATTATTTTAAAACTGAAGATCAGCAAGACCCTAACTTACTCAAATCTACATCTATTCTAAACCTGTCACTGAAGTGGCTGTCTCTGCTTTCTCTAATTGTATCTCTGACATAAAACATGGGTGACTCAACATTTCCTCCAAACAAACTGCGACGAGACTGAAGTCATGCTTATCGGCATGCCCCATCAACTATCTAAAATCAGTGCAATTACCCTCTCTGTGGATGGTACTGTACTTGAGCTTCAGTCTAAATTGAAGAAATTGGGGGTGATATTTGATCCAGGCTTGATGTTTGACCCACGTGTGAAACGGTTGCTGAAAAGCTGGTTTACAATTTCATCTTTTCCTGATTGACTACTGTAACACTCTACTCACTGGGGTATCTAAATCCACACTGAACACACTGCAGTATGTCCAGAGTTTGGCAGCCAGAATCCTGACCAGATCTTGTGCAAGTGATCAAATTACTCCTATCCTGGAGTCCTTGCACATGCTTCCTATCAGGTTTCGTGTCAACCTCAAAATCTTCCTGCTCACCTACAGTATAAGGCTTTGCATGGCTTAGCACCACAATACCTGTCTGAGCCACTGTTGTCCTACTCTTTATCTCACAGCATTCATTCCTCTAATTCTGGTCTCCTGTCTGTCTCCCTAGCCTATGGGTGACACGGACTTCTCCTGCTATGCCCCAAAACTCTTAACTTTGGAACTCTGGAACTCTGACCGGGGTGATATTGGACATCAAAAGTTAATGCCACTAACTGAGCAACCCATCTCTTTTCAGTGGCCCCGAGCCTAGCAGTCTGAAGGTGACACAGTTACAACTGTAAACTGGGAACCTACTAAATAGCCATGGAAATTTTCACCCACCGTCCATTTGAGAGCCAGAAGTTTGAGTTTCTTCTGATTTAATTTCTGATTTCTTTTGTACACACATACGGATACCACCATCTGCTTTCTTCACTATGACAACAGGAAAAGCACCACTGGACACACCCCAATAGCATGTCCCATTACTTGATCCTGAGATAGCTTCACTTTGTTAGAGTCTAGTGCATACTGTCAACTACTCTCTTGTATAACCCCTTTTTTCAAGAGCTTTGAAATGTGCTCTTTAACTTCCCTGTATTGTGTCAGAGGAATATGATGATAGGGCTGTATCACCAGAACATCATTTCATACTTAACCATATCCGTATACCTTAATTCTTCCACCTCCGAGGCAAAGGTGTCTACATGCCTAGATAGTACTACAAGTAACTATGCCTGCTGTTCTGCAGAACCTTCAATATCAAACTGGTCTAACACTGACAACACACTGTGAGGATACTGTGCATCTTTTACATCCACTGCCACTGTTCTACACCGGCACACACTCGTTGGAACTTCACTTCACAACCTGATGCACTACTAACTCTCTCCACTAGTGACAGGACACCCAGCCATATTCTAGGAAGAAGCCATACATCCTCTGCAGAGAGGTTAACTACTTGTACAGGTGAGATAAGTCTATGACCCTCTATCAAAGTGGGAACAACAAGGAGGCCTCCTGGCAGTGGTATATTTAATGGCATCTGCATGTCCTTCTCTGATGGTTTTGGACTACCTGTAAAGTTCCATTATTTGATCCCTTTACTTTGTTGGCGTCTACTGCTTACCCCTCGATTGTCTGACTCACCACAACCGAGGGCTATAATTTCCCTGCTGACTAGGGAGCAACTGACCTCTCCCCATTTTCAGGCGGCCTCACTGGACAATTTTGTTTTACATGTCCTTCAGTCTGACATTTAAAACAAATGGGCTTGCCATCATCTGTGAACTTCATCTGAAGGTGTTGTTTACCTCTAACACTGTTAGGACTTATTCTTTGGACAGCAAGATCTTTTACCACTTGTGTTAGCTCATTAATGGCTTTCCATTGCTCTGCTACCACTCTCAGGATATCCTCCAGCTTGACTGACTTTGTTTCATTAGCATTAACCAAAGTACATTGTGCCCCCTCTGCAAACTTATCAGGCCCCATGCTCATAGTTTTAGAGGCTCTTACATTCATCGAGCTCTCCTCCATACTCCACATATACAGTGCCTTGCGAAAGTATTCGGCCCCCTTGAACTTTTCAACCTTTTGCCACATTTCAGGCTTCAAACATAAAGATATAAATTTTTTATTTTATGTGAAGAATCACCAACAAGTGGGACACAATTGTGAAGTGGAACGAAATCTATTGGATTTTTGAAACTTTTTTAACTAATAAAAAAATGAAAAGTGGGGCGTGCAAAATTATTCGGCCCCCTTGCGTTAATACTTTGTAGAGCCACCTTTTGCTGCGATTACAGCTGCAAGTCACTTGGGGTATGTCTCTATCAGTTTTGCACATCGAGAGAATGAAATTCTTGCCCATTCTTCCTTGCAAAACAGCTCTAGCTCAGTGAGGTTGGATGGAGAGCGTTTGTGAACAGCAGTTTTCAGCTCTTTCCACAGATTCTCGATTGGATTCAGGTCTGGACTTTGACTTGGCCATTCAAACACCTGGATACGTTTATTTGTGAACCATTCCTTTGTAGATTTTGCTGTATGTTTGGGATCATTGTCTTGTTGGAAGATAAATCTCCGTCCCAGTTTCAGGTCTTTTGCAGACTCCAACAGGTTTTCATCCAGAATGGTCCTGTATTTGGCTGCATCCATCTTCCCCTCAATTTTAACCATCTTCCCTGTCCCTGCTGAAGAAAAGCAGGCCCAAACCATGATGCTGCCACCACCATGTTTGACAGTGGGGATGGTGTGTTGAGGGTGATGAGCTGTGTTGCTTTTACGCCAAACATATCGTTTTGCATTGTGGCCAAAAAGTTCGATTTTGGTTTCATCTGACCAGAGCACCTTCTTCCACATGTTTGGGGTGTCTCCCAGGTGGCTTGTGGCAAACTTTAGACGAGACTTTTTATGGATATCTTTGAGAAATGGCTTTCTTCTTGCCACTCTTCCATAAAGGCCAGATTTGTGCAGTGTAAGACTGATTGTTGTCCTATGGACAGACTCTCCCACCTCAGCTGTAGTTCTCTGCAGTTCATCCAGAGTGATCATGGGCCTCTTGGCTGCATCTCTGATCAGTCTTCTCCTTGTCTGAGCTGAAAGTTTAGAGGGACGGCCAGTCTTGGTAGATTTGCAGTGGTCTGATACTCCTTCCATTTCAAGATGATCGCTTGCACAGTGCTCCTTGGGATGTTTGAAGCTTGGGAAATCTTTTTGTATCCAAATCCAGCTTTAAACTTCTCCACAACAGTATTACGGACCTGCCTGGTGTGTTCCTTGGTCTTCATGATGCTCTCTGCGCTTTCAACAGAACCTTGAGACTATCACAGAGCAGGTGCATTTATACAGAGACTTGATTACACACAGGTGGATTCTATTTATCACCATCAGTCATTTAGGACAACATTGGATCATTCAGAGATCCTCGCTGAACTTCTGGAGTGAGTTTGCTGCACTGAAAGTAAAGGGGCCGAATAATTTTGCACGCCCCACTTTTCATTTTTTTATTAGTTAAAAAAGTTTCAAAAATCCAATAGATTTCGTTCCACTTCACAATTGTGTCCCACTTGTTGGTGATTCTTCACATAAAATAAAAAATTTATATCTTTATGTTTGAAGCCTGAAATGTGGCAAAAGGTTGAAAAGTTCAAGGGGGCCGAATACTTTCGCAAGGCACTGTATGCTTACTCACACACTTCTAAGGGTAGATTCTGGTTTGTCCCTCACATATTTTCTGGAGCTTCCCCCTAAGTACAGGATCTCTGACTCCCACTATGAACTGATCTCTAAGCATCTCTCTCTCCTTGGCCACAACCCCGGGAGCTTGTTTCAAGATCAAACTCAAAGCTTGAGATAGGGCATGTGAAAAATCACGAATGCTCTCACCCTCCTTTTGCTTTCACCATATAAGTTATTCAGCATCTTTGAGATACCCAAATATATCACTGATTTGATGTTTTTCATCTACACCACGCAGGCAAACCTCTTCTAAGCGGGACCTCTTAGAAGAGACCTAACAAAATCAAACTGATCTACAGGTGACTGGTTATGAACACACAATACCCGCTCTACTTCTTCAATGAAGTCATAAAATGACCTGACCTGATCCTCTCCTGGGCCTCTGCTCCGAAGTCCAGGATGCTCACCTTGTTCCCCTCCCACCACCGCTCTGCACAGACTGGACACCTGCAATGCAGCTCTTCACCACTACCGTATTGTTTTTTATTTTACCTTATACTGCATACAAAGCTTCATCCAAATGCTTAGAATATCACACTACTAACACCAAAATCTGTAGCACGGCAAAGAACACACAATAGTACAATGAATTTGAAATGGGACTTTTTATTCCGGATCTGAATGAAATCATAAAATTGAATGTTTGTTTATTTTTATTATTTTCAGCAAATCTGAGAGAATAATGAATCTCTTTTACAGGAACTTAGATTGGATGCAGTATAACCCTTAAACCAAAAGCTTCACATACAGTATGTGTATGGTAATGGCAGTTTCTTTTTTAATCTCTCGTCTAATCCAAGACGCACAGAAAATCACAGTCTTCTTTTAACGTGCTCCACACATCACTGGAACCTCATGGGGGTCAGCGTCATTTCTTTCATGAAGCCCACCAATTTTCCACCAAAATCCACCAATTTTCTTTAACCAATATGTCACCATCCACTCATACTGTATATCAGCAATATACGCATCTTTCAAGGCCAAACTCTATTTTCGCTACACAATCAACTATCCACTTTCTGAACATTTACATCTGTTTTCAAATCACGTGTAGCCACACACAACACTCAACATTATGACATCCACTCCAACAATTACCTGGCGTGCTGACGTCACTCATACGTACATGCCTTAAAGCGACAGCATCCAATTCCGTTGTCAGATTTCAAATAGCCCCTCCATAACCATCAGGTTACGTACTGTATTCAAATCAATAAGGTTAAAACATGAGTAAGCATACTTTTATGCTTAAAGTGCTTCCTTTCATGGAGCTAGTAGAGAAGAGGGACTGTTCTTTTTGTTGCATATGTTTGGTACTGTACATTGCCCTGGGATTCTTGACATACAATGTAATATTACTACTTTTATAGATCACATTTCTGTTGAGTGTGCCAGCAGCTGTACATAATCATAAAATATTAATAAGGAAATGAACAGCTCAGAACAAACATGGCAGTTGATTTAATGAGTTACACAATGTGTTTGTGTGAACAAAGCAAACAGACTAATGGTGGAAACTCTGCTTTCTACTTTCTTTAGCCTTTGTGGCCTAGAAATGTACAGTAGTTCGCAATGAAGATGTTCAAAGCTTTTTCTTTTGTGCGCTGAATTAAATGTTGTTTTATAGCTCTAGTTAGCAAATGGTTAGGGCACACATACTGTACCGTATAGTGGACAGCACAGTGGTGTGAACTCTGGAAAACAGCCACCCCATGAAAACTAGTTATCTCTTATCATGTTGTGCAGAACACAGTTAAAAGAAAGCTTAGCTCTTCTTTGAGCACTAACTCAACTTTTGGAATCCCTCACACCTCAGCCAAATCAGCCAAATGTACCAGTATAAAAAAGCAAGCTGCCAAATCACAAAACAAATACAAACTGTAGTCCCAAAGTTCTTTATTCGCTTGATTTCTTAATCTTCTCCAGTTGTCAGTCTTTTTATCTCATGCTATACAGTTATATGATGCTATATAGATTATAAACAATGCTCACACTTCACATTAAGAACGCATAATCAGGCCTAAGCCCTTAGTGGTTGATGCCTCTGATACATTTTTCACTAGACTGCAATTGAAATGAGCTGTTTCTCCAAGGTTATACCTCTAAAATCTTCAATAATGCAGAATCATACAGACAATTGTAACATGAGATGTTAACTGTAGGTGCTTTTCTCACTTGCTATTCCAGCTTTTCCTTCTGCTCTTTGCTCACTGGAATAGAAAAAGAAACAAGTTAGTCTGTAGCTCCCTTTTATCAGTTCAACGAGTTTCACTTTCTTTTTTTTTTACAAGAAGGTAGGTTTCTACCTGTTGAAAAGCCCCTTAGGTTTTTGTAGCATGATTAGCAGATCTCAGAACATAAGGCTGTACTATCCTAATCTTTTTTTTTCTGCAGCCTTAAAATATTTTGAATACCATAAATTTCTAAATTACAGTATCTAGTGTGTTATTGTGCTCAATTTAATAGAGAAATAAACATTAGCACTAGCTTTTGACAGATCTTTGATACAATAAGTTTTAATGTGTTCAGAGTGCAAGAAAATGACTTCCACTTTCTTTTTCAGTATGGTTGTGAATCAATGCTTCACTGGACTGGACTGGAAATGTTTGATGTTTCTTTGTGCGTACCTCTTTCTTTATTAATGGCAGTGTTTTGGAGGTTCTCCTTCCTAATGAGTAATGATAAAGCTAAGAAAGGAAATGCCTGCAAGGTGAGTAGTACATGTGCAGAGACTCATGGAGCTGTAAGTAAGGTGATGGAGACAGCTTGCATTAGGTCAAACAAACACCATTGGTGTTTGGGTGAAAAATAATTTGTTTCCCCAGGAGAGACCTGCCAGCTCAGGGACTTGTAAAACATACAAGTAACTTCAAAAGACAAGCCAGGGTGGAAATATATGTCTGTTTATGGAAGTACAATATACAGTAAGTGAACAAGTAATTGGTTTATTCCATGCTGAAAAGAGAAGAAAGAAAATATTTAGGCTGTGAAGCTTTCTTCCGGTGTAACTTGAAGAAGGCTCCACAGCCGAAACGTTGTTTTCTGTCTTCTCTTTTCAGCATGGAACAAACCTATTACTTGTTCCATTGCAGCCACGCATGCTGAGGCAGCTCTCCACCTGAACACATACAGTAAGTTACTCCATAAGTTCATATTTATTCAAAGCTCTAACTGGAAACTGATCTTTAAAACGAGTATAAAATTGTGTTTTCTGGGTCCCTGAGTGGCTGAGCACTGCCAGGGCAAGGCCAGGATCAATCTCGTACTTGTATGTCAAGTGATAAATGAGTCCACATGTGGGCTCATTTGAAAGGTGATTGCAAATCTGTCTTATTCTCTCCCATGCTGTACTGGAGTCTGTTAGAAAATTAGATTTAAATGTCCAGTGATTCTAAATTAGGGGAGTATACAATTAAATGTTTTTTAGTCTAGTATACATATTCCTATTTAGAACTATTCCCCCCATACATACTGTATGTCTCATAGTCCTCTTCAAACATAAGGAGCTACTATAATGATTAGTGTAGGATTGGAGTAGTGGAGATGAAGCAGTGTTAGATCACTGAAGGAATGTTCTGTCTGTCTATTCCTCTGGGGCTTTTCATGATCACTCAAGCTGAAGACATTTTATTGACCAGGGAGGCAAGAAGGGCAAAGTTTATGAAAGCTTATGTTATAGCTTTGAAAGACCAGGGGGACTTAATGACACATTCAATCAACTGACGTTCAGCTGGGTCTCAGATTATCTTTCACATTCGGTTCTTATAAATGCACCAGCCCACTCATGCATTTTATGGGTTAGCACATTTAAGTTATATTTTCAGTTTCATTTTGTTCTGAATGATTCCAAGAGGGTAGGATTTAGAAGCTTCAGGGTTGAAGCAATGTAATTAGCACACTGCTGGTACAGTTTATTATACATACTGTATGTTATTTTTTAATACTCGAAGATTAATATTTCTTTCTTCAGTATTCTTGACTCCACCAGCTGCCAATACAGTGAAAACATTATTACCTATTAAGAAGGATTGTTCAGTTTCCACACTGCACTTAAAAACCTGGGGGTATAAATATAAAGCCATCTGAAAAAGAAGCAGGCCCAGCATTTGCATAAGGCTCCATTTGGCCCACAAGTTTGTGATGCATTATAGATACATTTCTGGAATTCTTCACACTGGGTATAAATCTGAGTTCTGTTAGCTATGAGCATCCAAGAAGGTTAATAGTCCAAGTAGCCCCTTTCCTTATGTTTTTAGGCACAGACATTATCTCTTTGTCAAAGCTTTTGATTTTAACACGTCAAGACTTTATCTTCAAGAGTTTATCACTGTTAACTGCTTGATTTATGAAGCCTTAAGGCATGTTTCATCAAAGCAGTCATGAAGATGCCTCCCATACGAAACATGACAATCTTAATTTGGCTCCCATGCACTCAGTGCCTCGGTTACATACAGTATATAGGGTTATATGGTTTTGCAATGCCAATCCTCTTAAAGGAGAGCAAAACAAATAATATTTTTAGTGCTTAAAGTTTAGACATTATAAAATTAAGCAATGAGATAAAAAGAAATATCTGCAGTTTTTCATTTTCAAAACGATCTCTTTCACTTGCCTAGCTTTCAAGATCTAACTATTGCACATCATCATCTTGAGACATTATTGTCATACTGTACCGCACATGTCATTTATTTAAAATATAGAGAAAAGCATTGCAAAGCATATCGTTGTAAACTGTTGGCATATCCTATTTTTTAAAGAAATGTTTAGTTAGATGGTTTTGATTAATCATACAGATGCAACTGGCAGTAGAATTATGTGTGAAGGCATCATGACATATTTCAAGTGTAACCTTGTACTAACAGACACTAGTAGACATGAACAGCCAGAAGCAGAATGTTTCAGACAATTTATCTTCTGTTATCATAGACCAGATTGATGAATATTCATCCTCAAATTGCCTTTATTTGACACCAAACTGTTCAAAACATTAAAATTCGGAAAGACAGTCTTTTCCCTTCACATTTAGCAAGGCACTAATTTAAGTTAAATAACTTTGAAAATACAGATGTCATTTTAAAATTGTACTGTATGTGTGACCGAAGACATGTCAAGTGTATATCAAAGATACCTGAATTTAAATAAATTGTATATTTCTTCCATGATATAAATGAATACAGAAAAACAATATTTAAAAAAAAATACAAAACTTTGTTGTGGCAATAAGATACATTACTATGTCTAATTCGAAACCAGTAAACATTAAATTTTAACTATTTTAAATTTTATTTTTATTTAGTTTAAATTTAAATTAAATCCTATACAATACCTTGATAGGCCAACAAGAGAAATGTTGTGGATCTTAAATGAAAGAACCCAGCGCTTAATCTCCCTTCCTACAACACGTGAAGAGTGTGACTGGGAATCTTTCTCTATTGTTATCTTATTCTGAAAACACATCACCAAATTAGGAGAGAACATTTGTAGCCTACAGAACCTACAATTAAGGAAATCAGGATTTCTTCAAATAAATCGGACAGCAAGCTCTCTATAACAGTGTTTAAATTACTTAACCTGGGCTCTAAGATTGATCAGAACAAGGTCCTCTCATACAGTATGGCACAAACGTAGAGGAAGAGGAAAGTGATAGTCTTCCTCTCTGTGTCTCTTTTGTTTCCCTCCTTCTTATTCCTTTTCTTACCTCTCTTCTGTATTCTCTTCTGTGTTTTTTTTATCCTGTGTTACTCTTCATTGATGAAGAAGTTAATAAACTAGAGTAAACCCAGTAAATTCCCTTTGACCATATGTGTTTACCTGCCAGTGAAATCACCTACAACTAAATTCTAAACATACTTCGTAGGGTCTGTTAAGGCCTTTACTAGTGCAATAAGATGTGAACTGCCAAAATTATTTTAGGGCCATCACATGCATACCAACAGCTTGTAGCAATTTATTTAAATAAAACTGTAATTTCAAATACAGTCCACAATGGTTTTATGCAACCATACTGTATGTGTGTGAATATGTCAAAATCATGAAAGGTAGGTAGATCCCTTTTCAGGCCATAAAGGCCCATGGAGAATAGGGGACAAGGGCCAGCAATTTTCTTTGGAGGTGGAGGTGATGTGGTCAGCACCACGCTCCGGCCAGCCTATTACCCCCATAAGGATTAACCTCTGGAACCCATTTGGAAAGCAGGCTGAGTGGATCTGGGAGCCTTCTGGAAGGAATTTGAGCAAGCTACATCACGAAAGGTGGTTTAATATTGAAATACTGTTACTTAACAAGTTAGATTGCAGCAAGACGCTTGTAGCATAAGGTACTTAAAGTGCTTCCAAACAATAAAGGTCTCTGCATCAAGTTCTACAGTCTCTACAGTCCTGTCCTCCTTTGAGCTGTACATGCCAGCATACTAAATTAATATTTTTACATTCACTTTAGTTAATGCTGTAAAAAATAAAATTGAAATGCTTTGTTTTAACTTACTGACCACTCCTCACATTGTAGCTCCTTTAAATATGGAAGAATCTGTTGTGACTTAAAATAGACTGTATCCCTGAAAAATTGTCTAAGTCATCACCACTTATGCCAGTGTGGGACAGCTGAAGATAATTCACAGAATAAGTAACTTAAGTCAGCATTCTGCTCACAGAAAGCCCTTCAAAAGGTTGCCTTTAGGATATCAGTCAGTCAAAACAAGCCGGGATTTAACAATGCAACAGGACAGGTGTTCTATATCTCCAGTTAGTGAAATATAATACTTACGCTTCATCTACACTGGTCCCAGATACAACCAGAACCACCAAACTATCATAAAGCCCAACTAGGTCATAAATCTTAATAACCCCTGTTCATAAATCGCTATGGTTCTTGCAGCTGTCGTCTTCGGCGCTGCTTTTACAATTCGTTCCATTTCATTTAGCACTTGCCAGGAGCATTTAATCGCAGGCTGTCCCTACCAGCTACTGATGATTCATTTACTTTCATTCTTTTGGACCCCTGTTCCCAAGGTGTTTTCAGCTTTATGTGTATTGTTGCAGACAGAGCCTAAAGTAGGCTTCCAAGCAGTTTTCTGCTTTTGTACGGATTTTATTTTTTTAAATTATATATAAATGATATATGTTTTATAGCGAGTTATGAACATGCAAGTGAAGGTAAAAAGACAAAAATCAATAAGATATTTGATCATATGTTTTGAAAAAACCTATTTCCTTGCCCATTTCAATTCCTCCATTTTGGTTTAATTTCAAACTTGCCAAAATACTACACTGCTCCCATCAGAGTAAAGGTTTGATCATTTACTTTCAATTATTCTCTATTAATATTGCTAGTGCTACTTATTGTATAAAACGGACCATTTAGCAGATGGTCCTGTAGTGCCACTGTGTAAATCTAACCCTGAGAATATTTTCCCCATGTCCTGTAATAATGTGAGGACCAGCACTAAAAAGCTATAACTTGTTAGTGTGTTGTAGTTACGTGCAAGGCTAATAGAGTCATTTGGGTTAACACTAACCACCTCTAAACAGTAAGAAGTCTGTCTTTAAGCATTAAATAGTTAAAATCAGTCTGTTTCTGTTCTGTGGGATTTATAAATATCAAAAGATTTTATGTCTTTTTTTACCCTCACCCTCTGTCAAGCTTTACTCACAGATGGGATTACTGTTTACAGATCTTTAATAAACAGGAAAGAATCATTAAGGATTAATTCTTGTTACAGATGTCACGTTCAGCAGGACTTGTAAAGCTGGAATGCCTATAGTTGCCAGTTAGGGGCTTATCTCTGCATTCTTCTCTGTGATTATAGTATTTTTGCACCAGGGGTTGATGCCACTGATGATAGTGTAATTGAATGGCTATCACACTTCTGGTGCTAGCGGAAAGATTTGTTAGAGCTCAGGGACTTATTAGAAGTGATTAATCCCATAAGTCACAGCTAAGCAGCTCCTCACAACAGGATGTTGAGAGATTGAGATGGTTACAGTGCAGTGACAAGACATGTCAAGATAAAAATGAATGTTTAACTACATTGTCTCCTGTTCACATGGGGAGCACAAATGTGTGAATGAAATCAGGATAAGGGTGCAAAAGTAAATAGCACAGTCTCTATTTATCCTATAATTAAACATTATTTTTTTATTATTCTATCCAAATTTCTCTAATATATGAGGCTCTACCTGATGTCTCATTTTGTTTATGGCATCTATCTGAAGGTGAGAGCATAGGATGATGGGATAACGATGAGCTTCTGTAGTCATAATTAACAAGTTCAGGATTTCAGTCTCTTTAAGAATCATTAAGCAAGTTTCCCTGCCTCAGTTGCTCCAATCCAGACAGCTTAATAGGGACCAGCACATCTGGAAGAATCTCTGCAATGGACTAGAGCCTCTTCCATGGGGGAAGACATACTGTATGCTCCAATTCTGCTTGATGTAATGGTAACCAGAATAACATCTGGCTTGATGAGCCACTTTGCACTGCTATGGACTTTGCCTTTTTCCATCTATACTGTACATGTACTGTATGGAAATGTGTTTGAGAACAAACAAGACGAAGGGACATCATTATAAAAGTAAATAAACTGATATTATCTAATGAAAACTTGTTAGTCATGTAGCAAACATTAATACCCACCACTGAACGAAGAAAATACTGCAACTGGACCCCAAGAATCTAAAGATTTAAATGACTTGCTGTGAGATGGTAGCATCAATTTTGTTTGGTTCCAGGTGCCTGTACTGTATGCATGTGAGGGATCATAAGGCCGTTAAAAAAGGCTTTTGCCCTCTGAAACACAGTTAGAAATTTTAACATTATTACAGTATGTTATTTCAACAAGCATGGAACTAAAAAATGTTTTTGTTTTCTTTTTAAGAAAAAGAAATAAGAGGTTTATTGATGTAGACCATAGCTTGAAAACAGGCAGAATTAAGACATATGCAGTGTTAGAGTCACCAAATGAAAAAAAGTACAGATTACTGCTTCATTTCTTAGTACAAAATGCCCAATTGCTTTCCCATAGCTAACATAAAGAAACAGCCTCTATTTGTTAGGTACAGTCTGGATGTATTACAGATAAATTACCTATCTGAAGAGACACGAAACAAGGAGGTGAAAACAGGAACAAAACACAAATAAGAAAAAGGAGAGATAGCCTTCCATATTCAAACCAAAACCAAATTTCCCGTTTTGAATCAATAAGTGTCTAATTATTTGTCACATGTAGCTAGTTTTCTGCATTTACTCTCTTTGACAAGGTTTACAGATGAGCTCAATTCTTTGTCACATGTTGCTAGTTGTCTGCATTTACTCTCTTTGACAAGGTTTACAGATGAGCTCTCACCTCCATCGAGCCCTTTGCTAAAGAAAAAGATAGTGTTTACACAAAAACTAAAACAAGTCATTTCAAAAAGTCTGCCTTACTATGGCTGTTGGATCACAAGGAGCCAGCTTACAAAATATTACAAAAATGAATCCATTTTCTAAAAAAAAGTCATATATCACTCTTTTGAAACTGTTCCGAACTGTTCGGCATAGTTGGTCCTTACTGGTTGTAGTGGACCATTGTCCACCTCTAAATCTAGAATTTAGATGTACTGTAGTTCAGGCCCATGTGCTGTTTAAATGTAGTTCAGTGCCAGGATGACAGAGTTAAGATAGAGAGTGCTGTAGTGTTAGCAGGCTAGCAGGCAAACAATGACCAACAAATAATGTCAAAACATGCTGGTTTTATTCTTTTACTTTTCAGTTAGTTTTGATCATTACCAAACTAAACAGAGAAAGCATGATAGGAAGTCAATAACTTAGCAATTACTATCAAGATAGTGTTTCAAGTCAAAAATACATTTTCCATTTTCCACTGTTTTAATCATCTTCATTTCACACTATATTCTCTCAAGAATGTACACACTTTTGCACTCTTAACAGAATGTGGGCCAAATATTTCAGGATCATGTTTCTTGTTTCATTTCCAGTCAACAGTAACATATTCTTATCTACAAAAAGCATGCAGTTCTCCTGCCAATCTTTGGTGACTGTCCATATGCAACATACTGTATGCAGCAGAAGCGAAACAGAAGCTCTGGATCTCATTGTTTTGATTTTTCATTTCACAAATTGCCAGATATGTTTTATTAAGGCTGTTATTAGGGCTGTTCAGAATCTTTGATTTACAGCATGTCTGAATAGCTGCAGAAGAGATGCTGGTGTTAGCACCAGAATAAGGAATCACCGACAGTAGTTACTGTGAGTATCAGTTATCACTCATTAGGGAATATTAACGATATTACTATTTAGATTATAGAGCATGGTACTGTATATGTATGAGGTCATACATATACAGTAAGGCGTATAAGGGGTAGTTAGTGCTGTGCAGTTGTGGCAATTACTTTGATAAAGTTTCTCATTTTCTATCTTAGTTTTAGTTTTATAAATTTGATCTGTGATGGAGTGATGACTCATCCCAGGTTCTTGTAATATAGCCTGATATATTTCCAATTTGAAAATGCCAGCAGGCTTTGATTTAACTTATACAGCTCCATGCACCTTTCACTAAGTGCCATCAAACACATTGAAATCTCAATGTAAAGTGTTCACTCAGTGTTTCATGACTAACATTGAAACACTTCACAGAGAAAAATTTAGTCATACTATTATGTAGTTTTTTTAAATCCATTTGTAGACTAGTAATGGAAACACTATAAATATAAATATCTGGTAGAAGAGGAATATCCTGATATGAAGAACTGTGGAATCTATCCCCAGACAGTGCCATTGTAATGTGTTGAGTTTGCAAGAATATAATTTAGTGTTGCACAATGTTATATTTTACTGGGCTCCTAGTGGTTGCAGTGGACTTGCTGTCCAAGAGTCCACTGTTGGGCCAGACTTTTGGGGCTGGATACTGTAACAGTTCCAAGATCTCTCTCTTTGTGGAGCACTAACCAAGAGAAGAGGGGTATCTGTGATTTCGTCTATGCAGGGTGTTAAGCCTTCATCTTTGATTACTCAGAACTTTCAGCTTGCATGCATGTTTCATATTGCCTTCAAATCTCATTACATACTGTACTACTGACTCTGCAGCTCAATCCCTGTACAGTATATTTTCCTCACACAAGAACACACAGTCATCTTGCTACAGTGTGATGTATCAGAAAGAGAGGGAGACAGTGGCATACAACTGTCTATATTGCTAATTTTTAAAGATGCTAATTACATTCTCCAAAATTATGGTTCTATTTCCTATTATAAAGCAAAACAAAGAGAAACAAACAGTTTGATTGTGCATTACTTTCTTTATCATTGTTCTATTTTTACACTAGCCCACTCTTCTGTAATTTGTATTACAATTGAATAAAATAGGGGCTGATGAAACATTAGGAGCTATTGTTACATTCATTTATCAAAACAGTTAATTTATTCAATTTTATGTTTTAGTTGTCTTCTTTGGAAACCTGAGACTGAGGGGACACTTGCAACATACTAAAACCATAGAAAATTTTAAAATGATACAAATCAATGCATATAATTAGTTTAAAATGAAACATTCCAGGTAAAAGGAGGGGAAATGAGAACTTAACAGCTTCATAAATCAAGAAAACATCATGGTTACAATGTCTATTGTACAAGGTACTGTAGGTCTCAAATTGCTACAAGATGGATTTTGTCTATAGTGAATAATTTTGCATTCCACTAATTCACACTTCTTGGAATGTTAGAAACAGATGTCCCCTTGGAAACTGAAAAGATTAAAAAATAATACAGTTACTTAATGGGATGTATTTTCTATTTTTAAACACAAGAAGTTGTTACATAAATAATAAAGTAGCACATTTTCCATCTAGTAGCAGATGGGAGTAAGGCAGCTATTTCCACTGTGTGATTTAGCCCTCAATGTAAAAAACATAATTCAATTGACTTTTCCAGGGCACCTGTTCTTAAACAAATTAAAATAAGTGAGTATTCTTATAACAAATAAAGCAACAACGATGTGTATTAATTGAAAATGTCCTCAGTGTATTGTACATGCATGTTTCTTTTTCTCTCATTGCCTTCGTTAAACCTACTGTAAAGGATTCCTACAAAGACATACCAGATGCTGGTACTTAAATTGTCTTACTCCATCCATCAATTTTTTAACCCCTTTATCTAATGCAGGGTTGCAGGGAGGAGCTGCAACCTATCCTGGCAAACAACTTACTAAATAGTACTGTATATATGTTGAGCTATCTCTGTCAAGGGTTATGGGAGTTGAGAATATGCTACATGGCCATGTTGTTTGCAGATGAAACTCTGGATTCATTGAAGAAATGGCTGGTGGAGATCCTTGGATCAATTAACTATTAACTGAATCGACAAAAGTAGACTGAATGGTTTCCTTTTGTAATTTTACTTCTGTTCTTAAGTTTTTTTTTAATCTTGGCAAAGTTCACCCAAGCTTTCACTTCAGTAAAATACTATAGTCTCTGGCGGCTGTTAGATTTCAGATGTTAACAGTGTCTATCTTTAATAGGTAATTTCAGGTTGTAATCTGAATCCCTTTCCTGTGTATCTGTGCTAATTGTTTAATTACCCCCATTAAAAAGGGAATAAATGTAATTACTGTATCCTTCTTAGTATTATGATGCATCCAAAGCCATGGTATTCATTCAGACAATAGGATCTACTATAGAGCAAAAGATTATTTTTTATTGAGGGGAGTGGGAAAGGAGTGATACAAAAGACCTTAAGAGTTGCCTCAAAACTTACATCACAGTTTGGAAGATCTGATAATAACTTTTAATAAACGTCTAGTGGTGTTTCATGATTTGTCCAATCAATCTTGCAAAATAAGCTGGGCTTAATGTAAGATACAGTAGTTGATACGCTTTAGTATTACTGTCAACAATCTACTGATTCATAGTCATGGCATTATGATAGGCTGGGTTATTGTACTTGTAAATGTTAAAGTCTTCACTGCAGAATTCTGTCAAAGCAGGCAACACTTCTTTGTTGAAAATGATTTGGTGGCATACAGTTTATAAAGAAAATGTTTCCTTGAGTGTTATGTGAAGTGAAGTGGAAAAGAACAGAGCTTCCACCCTCTGGCTTTGGTTTAACAATGTGTTGTGATGTATCTATATATATATATCTATGCATAACCAAAACTACAGGGGTCCTGTAGAAAACACCTGTTTTCAATAATGGTTTTGCGATAACACAGGCACCAGCTTTGAAGGACCAAATGAGTTTGTCAGTAAAAGCGTTAAATGAAAGCTGTTCGGCTGACTTTTTTCCTGCAGCTTCAGGTCAACATTGATTTGTTGTCTGAGGCTTAAGTAATCTTTGGCCATAGTAGAAGACTTAATACCTCTCAATTAAGTTCTTCGTTATCTGATTATCGATCGCTCATCTGGTGATTGCGTGGAAGTTAGTAGCTGCTTGTTGCTGATACAGAGGGCACATTGATTAAGTGCTGCATCCTCAGTGTAGAGAGCATTAGTTTTAAACACATTATTTAATGCACATGTGGTTCCTACATGTCAAATAAGGGATATAGCTTTAAAGCAAAAGAAAATGGACACCCTGTAAAATAGAACACTGTGCTCTATGTATCCACTTAACTTGATTAATAAATGAAGAGCATTTGCAGGACATAGTGGAGTGTCTCATTCTTTCAAGATCAAATTCCTCCATAATGCCAATGCGGGGCAAAGTAGATATACCTTGTTATAAAGTGTGGGAAATATATTGACATTTCCCTTGTGCTTTAGGTATTTTTGTGTGAATTTGACAAAAATAAGTTACAAGTTTTTAGTGCTTTGTGGTGGTATAAGTCAGATAACACAGGCATAAGAGCAGTCTAAGCATTTTTAGAAGTACTGTAAGTCTTATTAAAAAATGTACAGTAATACAGTAACACAGTCTAACACTTATTCTACGCAGTGTTCAAGAAAGAAATACTTTTTTATTATTTTCACTGACCTGTTCTCACAACAATTGATACCACTGTGCAACAATAAATACTAGGGATTTTTTATGGTGTCTGTCCATGTCAGCTGTCAGTTGAAGACTTTGAGAATAGTGTGATTTCAAATGCTTTACATGTGTTTTGAACGCAACTGGTCTTGGGGACAATATGCAGGTATACTACAGATCTGAAACAGGCATCACGGAACAGCTGTTGGTTGCAAAAAAGAAAAATATCAAAACAAGTTGTGCATAGGTTCTCAGGTTTTTCAATAGATGGTGCACATACAGTATTAATACAGTAAATATTCTTTTACAAAATCTTTTAACCTTACAACTTTTAACAATAAAGAAACATATATTTGAATACACATTTTATAACTAAGAATCTAAATATAACTAAATATAATTATTCCTAATTAGTAAATATGTAAAAAATGATTTCAATTTCTAAATGAATATTATAAGGAAAATAAAATTGTGTTTTTGTTACAAGAATCTGTATTTGCGGTATGAAGATTCTTGGAGGTACCAGAGACTCCAAAAGGTTGTATTTTCAAAATCAAATTTATCTCAAACTGGAGCCCTTTTTTCTTTAAATAAAAGTATCTCAACACTGAGTCAGAGTCATTCCATAAGGAATTCACAGGGATGACTTTTTTGTTGTTGTGAGTACAGACTTAGATGAATCATAAATTCTTGTGATTATTCAGCAGAAGCCTTGATTAAATTGCATGCCTGCATGCTGTAAGTGTCACCCTCTCTTCCTCAGCCTCTCCATCTTAGAGGAGACAGCTCTGTGACAGATCATATGAGTTGAGGTTGTTTGTCATGCATTTCCATCCCTGGGGCAGCAGGAGGGAATACCGCAGCTAAAAGCAAAGCAAGCCCTCAGGCAACTGCTGTCAGGGTGGCTTTTCACTTTCAGAAAGTTTCAAATAAAACCTCCTGGAAATCCTACCTTAATTGTGTTTACTCTTATCTTTCCTACTGTCCACATTTGCAGCTGTCTGCCTGTGGCTGGGAAAACTTTTGAAACTACTGCCAGAAGTCGTTATAAAAATTGTATTACATTTTTTCCCATTTCCCCGTCCACAGGCTTTTGATTTCTGAAGGAAAGAACCGTGGCAGGGGAAGCCACCTGCACAATTATTACTTCAAGGCAAACAAAAGAACATACTGTAGGTAAGACTGTATGCAAGTTTCTAAATGTTTTTGAATAGATTTATAAGCAAACCTGTGCCTTCCTGCAAATAAATACAGACTTCTTAAAAGGATATTATTTTGGGAAAAGTCAGGTAACAAAGCAGGTGCATTGAAAACCCTTGCTGTTTAAACTTGGTGTGTTATCTCATCCCATGTGCTGTGAACACATTATCCCCCGGACTATTTCAGGATGGCTGGGAAGCGTGACAATTTGAAAGCAGTATTGTCCCAAAAAAGTGTGTTTTAAGAAAGCATTTTATTCAGAAGCAGACTGTTTCCATCGCAGCTGGCTTCTGAGACACAAGCTTTTGAGTAAGTTTATCTGAGAAGACGAGAATGCCTTTGTCCTAGGTAGTGCTGCCAAGCTATTATAAGATGAATCTATTGAAAGATGCTTGAATGTTCTTTTTTCTTTGTTATGTATGTTTTTGTGATATGTGTTCACATCTATGGGTTGATGATGAAATGAGAAAGTCAGAGTTCCCTTATATGTTTGAGCTGGTGTCAGCATGTGCTGATAAAAACATGAAAGCTGTGATTTTGTAATGCATAGTACAGTATATGGTTAAACAAAGCTGTGTCACTTGGTGTTGGTTATCAAGGAAATGTGATGTCTTGTGCCTAAACAATGAATGCATATTGGTGTATATTTGTAAATCATGTGCTTAATGAAGCATTCAACAACGTGGAGAAGGATAACACGTTTCTAACAAGAACCTGGGGACTAAACAAAAACATTAAATAATTCATAAATCGATGCTCTTTCATGTGCCTATAAATAAGAAAAACGCATTATTAATAATACCACCTTAATAATAATAATTCCTTACATTTACAGTATACAGTGCTTTTCACTCCACTCAAAGCACTTAACATATACATTGGACTCACCTCCATTACCAACGTGTAGCACCACCTTGATGATATACTGTAGTGGCAGCCAAAGTGCACCAGTCCACTCACCACACATGAGGAGAACACAGTAAAGAAGTCAATTCCTAGATGGAGATTATTAAGTGGCTATGATGGGTCAAGCCTGGGGAAAAATTTGCCAGGACACCGGCGTAACAGACCTATTTTTTTACCCTGGAATTTTTAATGAGCACAGAGAGTCAGGACCTCGGTTTTATGCCTCATCCGAATGATGGCATCTTTTTTAAAAGCATAATGTCCTCATTACTATACTGGGACACACAGACTACAGGGTGAGCACTCTGTACTGGTCGCACTAACACCTCTTCCAGCAGCTACCTTAACTTTCCCAGGAGGTCTCCCATGCAGATACTGGCTAGGCTCACAGCTGCTTAGCTTCAGTGTGTTGCTAGTTGTGAGTTGCAGGGTGATATAACTATTGCCAATATCTGTTTTTTAGAGAGTAGAGGTTTTCAGTATATCATATTTTTGATAACTTACTCAAAGAGTCTGTGGTGAAATGAAAATCTACAACCACTCTCCAATTCCTCTGCAATCCAGTTTGAGTATTGCACATAATATGTTACTGTACAGCACGTTTTAAAGTATTTTTATTTTAGAGTTCCACAAGAGTGGGATATGTACTCTAAATGGGATCTCTCTTTATGAGGTAAATATTCCGAATATATCATCCTAACATCCTAACTTAAAAATACATCTCCTATGCTGTAGAACATACTGATAACTGCATACAGTATACCTCTATATAAATATATAGTCATCCATCCATTTTCTTACCACTTCTTTCAATTCAAGGCTGCTGGGAAGCCAGAAAGCCAGCAAGCAATGGGCACAACAAGGCAGGATACACGCTTGACATGATGCCAGTCCATTGTAAGTCAGGCACACACTCACTCAAACCAGGGCCAATTTTCCCAGTAGCCAATTAACCTAAGAAACAATAACACCGAGAAAAAACATACGAATAGAGTAGAACAAAAAAACACACAGAAAGCACCTCAGGTCCATAATTGAGCCCACGGCCCCAATACCACAAGGCAGAGCTAACTCAACATTTTCTGGAATAAGAATACTATAGTTATAGCGTATGTACTTTCACAAAAAGTTGTCAATTTGTTTTAAGCCCTCTGACCAGCAATACAGCTTGTGCAGTGAGGAATGGCAACTTGCCAATCACATGAAAGCTCGGTTAGGTGCACTTTTACCCAACAAGATCCAGGTGGAACAATGCCTGATTAGGTCACCTTTAAAAAGGCCTTAATTCAAAGCTTAGGTCACTGCAAGAAAAAGGCCACACTTAGTCAGTTTTCTGTGCATTCCATAATGCCTCGAATATCACCAGAAGCAAGGGAGAAGGCCATTGGCATGCTGCAGGAAGGCATGTCATGTACCAGCGTTTCCAGACACTATGGAGTAAGCAGCTCCACTGTGTCCTGACTGCAGAGAAGGTTTCAGCAGACCAGCAGGACAGATGACCATCCAAGATCTAGTCGCCCTCAAGTGACCACACCAGAGCAGAAGGGACGGATCAGACTGGTCCATGGAAGAGATCATTTCAGATCTGGCACCCATACTGCTGCTGAAAGTCCTGGTAGACACAGTACATATCACACACTAGTCCACAGAAAAGAACTCAGTATGTGCATGTCTTCTGAAAGCTAACAAACACCATCAGCTTCTTTTTCTATGAGCCTGAAATGCAAATATAAGACTTCAGCTCTCTGAGAGAGAACAACTTAAGCAAATCACCAACAAAAATGCAAGGACGGAGTATAATTCAATGGTACAAGTAATAGGTTTATTCCATGCTGAAAAAAAGAAGAAAGAGAACACAACGTTTCGGCCGTGGAGCCTTCTTCAGGTGTGAGAGAGACAGGGCAGTAGGCAAAGGTAAAGTAGCGGGAGAACAAAGGTTGGGAGGGAGGAGGAGTGAGAGGCGGGAGCAGGGGACAGAAAGAGAGGCCAATCAAGAGGTGTGAAGTCAGAATGGGTGCAGAGAGGTGTGAAATGAAACTTCCAATGAATGGAGAAAATTTAAAAGAACAGTAGTCTGTCGTTAAGGGAAGGGAGAAGGTGTGATCCTAGCTGCAGAATAATTTTAGTTTCGGTGGTCTTTCTGATGTATGAGTTTGGAAAACCGTCTTTGAGAACACAGACGGAGAGATTAGAGTGGTCGTGGCCGTCAGAGGTGAAATGAGAAACAATGGGCTTGGAGAGATCTTTAATCTTTACAGCCCTGACGTGTTCTCTGAAACGGTCTCCGAGTCTCCTTCCTGTTTCTCCAATGTAGATGGCTGGGCATTTACCGCAAGAGATACAGTAAATAAGGTTGCTGGAGGTACAAGATGCTGTCTGGGTGATCCGGAATTGTCCTGAGGGGCCTTGAATGAGTGTGGTGGTGGCTGTGTATTTGCAGGTGATACAACGAGCTCTGTTGCAAGGGAAAGTGCCTGGTGTGGATGGTTGTTGAGGGCGGTCAAGGGAGCTGTGAACAAGGAGGTTACGCAGATTAGGTGGTCGGCGATATGAGATGATAGGGCGATCAGAAAAGAGGGCCCCAATGGAGGGATCATCCTGTAGGATGGAAAAGTTGTGGTTAATGGTCCTGGGGATAGGAAGTGTGTTAGGGTGGTAAGGAAGCACCAGAGGAATGCGGTTGTTACGGCGGGAGTTCCTGATCGGGTTGATGGTCCGGGGGGTGTTTTTGGCTCGGGCAAGGGCCCTGTCAATCACACTGCTGGGGTATCCTCTGTTGATGAAAAATGAGTACATTTCGAGGGCTTGGTTCTCGAAGTCGATGTCGTCGCTGCATAATCGTCGTAACCTAAGGAACTGTGAAAAAGGAAGAGAGTTTTTAGTGTGGTTGGGGTGAAATGAGCTGTACAGGAGGTAGCTGTGTGAATCCGTGGGTTTGTAATAAACTGAAGTGGACAGTCGGGGGTAGTTGATAGACAAGTGGATGTCTAGAAACGGAAGAGTAGTGGAAGATATGTTAATCGTATATTTGAGGGACGGGTGGAAGTTGGTGAAATGGTGCAGGAAGAACTCAAGCTGATCGTTGGAGCATGTGGCGGCACCGACGCAGTCATCAATATATCGTTTGTAGAGGTCAGGGACATAGCCAGTGTAGGAAGCGAAGAAGCGTTCTTCTACGCCTTGCAGAATTGGTCCTCACACTGAACGCATTCTCTTTCAATAATCTTTTTTACCAACAGGTCAGTGGAGTTGCCATGGGCACCAGAATGGGACCCAGCTATGCCAACATTTTTGTCGGCTGGGTAGAAGAACGCTTCTTCGCTTCCTACACTGGCTATGTCCCTGACCTCTACAAACGATATATTGATGACTGCGTCGGTGCCGCCACATGCTCCAACGATCAGCTTGAGTTCTTCCTGCACCATTTCACCAACTTCCACCCGTCCCTCAAATATACGATTAACATATCTTCCACTACTCTTCCGTTTCTAGACATCCACTTGTCTATCAACTACCCCCGACTGTCCACTTCAGTTTATTACAAACCCACGGATTCACACAGCTACCTCCTGTACAGCTCATTTCACCCCAACCACACTAAAAACTCTCTTCCTTTTTCACAGTTCCTTAGGTTACGACGATTATGCAGCGACGACATCGACTTCGAGAACCAAGCCCTCGAAATGTACTCATTTTTCATCAACAGAGGATACCCCAGCAGTGTGATTGACAGGGCCCTTGCCCGAGCCAAAAACACCCCCCGGACCATCAACCCGATCAGGAACTCCCGCCGTAACAACCGCATTCCTCTGGTGCTTCCTTACCACCCTAACACACTTCCTATCCCCAGGACCATTAACCACAACTTTTCCATCCTACAGGATGATCCCTCCATTGGGGCCCTCTTTTCTGATCGCCCTATCATCTCATATCGCCGACCACCTAATCTGCGTAACCTCCTTGTTCACAGCTCCCTTGACCGCCCTCAACAACCATCCACACCAGGCACTTTCCCTTGCAACAGAGCTCGTTGTATCACCTGCAAATACACAGCCACCACCACACTCATTCAAGGCCCCTCAGGACAATTCCGGATCACCCAGACAGCATCTTGTACCTCCAGCAACCTTATTTACTGTATCTCTTGCAGTAAATGCCCAGCCATCTACATTGGAGAAACAGGAAGGAGACTCGGAGACCGTTTCAGAGAACACGTCAGGGCTGTAAAGATTAAAGATCTCTCCAAGCCCATTGTTTCTCATTTCACCTCTGACGGCCACGACCACTCTAATCTCTCCGTCTGTGTTCTCAAAGACGGTTTTCCAAACTCATACATCAGAAAGACCACCGAAACTAAAATTATTCTGCAGCTAGGATCACACCTTCTCCCTTCCCTTAACGACAGACTACTGTTCTTTTAAATTTTCTCCATTCATTGGAAGTTTCATTTCACACCTCTCTGCACCCATTCTGACTTCACACCTCTTGATTGGCCTCTCTTTCTGTCCCCTGCTCCCGCCTCTCACTCCTCCTCCCTCCCAACCTTTGTTCTCCCGCTACTTTACCTTTGCCTACTGCCCTGTCTCTCTCACACCTGAAGAAGGCTCCACGGCCGAAACGTTGTGTTCTCTTTCTTCTTTTTTTCAGCATGGAATAAACCTATTACTTGTTCCTTTGCAGCCTACGCATGCTGACGCAGCTACCCACCTGAATAATTCAATGGTGTCCTACATGTTCCTACAGTCTATTTTAATAGTATATGCCTATGTCCAATAATTTCCCATTTTATTGAATCCCAATAATGTGTAGAATAACTTAAATATACACAGTTATTAAAAAGTAAATATTTTAATCAAAGTGTTGTAGGGGTTTTGTGCATTCACTTGGACAAGTATTAATTGTAGCAGTAAGTCACAAAATGATGTTTTGATGGCTATTAGAAAACCTACCTTGCAGGATAACTTAGCAACGCACACACATGGATACTAATACATGACAATACATGTATTAATACATAAAATGTGCACATAAACATAACAGATCTTATAGTGAGGGTTAGCAGAATGCAAAAGATATATATTCAATAACGAAGAGTTACAAACCAAGAGAGACATACATTCAGTATACAACTTCTACACTAGATACTCGCAAGCAAGTACATCACTCATAGGAATTAAATTAATATCAACTCAGGTTGAGGTAACAATTAAATTCTCGAGCTGTAAAGCAGAATGTTGAATACTCATCCAATCTGTGTGGATTCAGATCTCCCGCAGACACAAGGGAATAGCAACAGGTTTTTCTGCATCCAATCGGCGTCCTCTGGCCTGGTGCCAGGCAGTCCTGGTTCGGCGTGAGGTGGGGGAGAAGGAGGGAGAGATTCCTGCTGCTGTGTGCTGGCAGTTACTCTCTGAAGACCAGCTAGTTAGTCCTGGCTGAATGAGCGAGAGTTTGTGCATATGAAAAGTGACTGCGGGTCCAAGCAAGTCACACTCTTTAGACAGGAAGAAGACCGGTTCTTTCCCGATGTAGCACTAGTCCTGAATCCTGAGATTCAGCTGTCGACGGTTCCAACCGTAGTTCACTCGTTGATCAGCCGAGCATTCACGGTGGGGTACGAGTGTTTCACGAGGCTTGCTGCTGGGCTAACCTCGGGCGGATCTTTTGGTTACGCGCGAGTGACCTCCTGTCTTGACTTTTAGAACAAAGTAAAGTCCTGGCACTCGGACACACTGGCCGTCACATGATTGTCCGAGCTGAGTCTGAGAATGTCCTGGAGGGGGCCATCTTCTGGGCCCTGTGCTGCCTCTTTTATCTGGAGGAACTACGGTCATTCATTGGTTGAAAGTTCCGCAGGCATTTGAGACCCATGTGGGGTTACCCTGCCCTACCAGTTCCTGATTGTCTAATCGAGGTGGAGGATGAGTAACAATGCACTCTGACCTTAGGGTTGTAAACCATGGGATGAGACTCTCCTATGGAATCTTACTGTCTGTAAGGCGCCAGAGATGACCATTTATTAGGGTGGCTGGAGAATCTCAGGCTTGGGATTTTTCAGATAGAAAAACACCTTAATCCTGAACCAAATGGAATGGCATCTCTGTGTCTAGCACCACTGAGATGAGGGAGAGAGGGACTGGCAAGGGAGCAGCAAACTTAATTCCTGTATTATTAATAAGCCTTGCCACTATAGTGTTAATACGTGGTTAAATGCTCATTTTTATGGTTGAAAAAATGTAAATGCCAGCAAAACAGCTAAACAAAAAATAAAAAACTTTCTAAATGTTTTAATTTATGATGCTGATCCTGAATACTTAAAGTATGTAGTTTTGGAATTGTTTTAAAGGTAAGGTATGCAATGTTATTATAGAGTAATAAAAAAGTTTTTATGAAAGCTACTGTACATTAAAAAGTCCTATTCAAAAAAAGATTCAGTTTGGTTGAATCTCTGAGTAGTCGGATATATATATATAGTTATCTGTTCTATTACCTTCATATTTATCTATTTGTGTTCATCTGTATTTTCACTGAGCAGTAATTTCTTCTTGCCTTGTTGTGGTAATAAGCACATTAGATCTTTTGAGGATAACTACAAGATGGGAGCTATAAAATAATTAAATAAATGAGGCTAACATTTTAATGAACATCAGTTCCTGACAACTGCTTTCCTTACAAGCAAACAATGAAAATGTAATAATAATAGTGTAAAATAATTAATAATAATTAAATAATTAAGTGTAATTATTAAAGTGTTAACAGATGTGGGATGTGATTTATTTGTTCCCAGTACAGTGAGGTAGCAGAGGAATAAAAAAGCTGCACAATTTAAATGGCATACCAATAATTATTTACACTTATTAACAGTAACACTGTACTAGTATAGTGTAGTATACAAGTAGTAGTACAATACTACAATAGTAGTAGTAGTATTTGTAAGAATTTACTGGGCCCAGCTTTCCACAGAACAAGTAAAAAATGTTAACACTGCAAATTAAATGCAAATACTATTGATGAAAAGGAGAACCTGTTTCTAATAAAATAATACACCATATTCAGGACAATATTACTCTAAATGAATGCTAAACAATGGGAAAGCTTTCATGCAACACCAAACAGTGTGACAATATATAAGATACATTTTGCTAGTAGATACAACAAAATGGAATTAAACAGTTCAAAAACTGTAAGATTACAGTCTCACCCCCTTACTGCCTAACATCTGTCTATCCAGTGCTTAATTTTCTGGGTAGATTTGTGTTAATGGAAGAGGTGATATCAATCTGGTTTGTAAAAGGTGAGAATCATGATGCTGTTTCTTTGTTGGGTGGAGGATTGGAGAGAGACAGAGTCTTATTGTGTGGAGTCTTATGGTACTGAAGGCTCTCCTCTTTACTGTACTGTACTTTACTGTACTACTGCACTTTACTGTACTTTTGATTCCCAAAATGGGTTGGCTTACTGCCCTCCCATGACTTGCCTGGTACTTTCTTAATATGCCTGGCCATCTGGCACTTGGTTATTTTACTGATACTCTGTCACACACAACAGTTATATTAACCTAAATTAAAGACATGATGGGATTTCTCCCATTTTAGTTAGTGTTCACTTCAGCAGTACACTTTGTGTATCGCTTTCTTTTAAAAAATATAATAAGGAAGACGTTTCTAAAATGTTCCAGTTCTCAAAACACTTCAAAAGCATAGTTTTAAACATAATTTTATATTTCTAGAGAAATAAATTGCTATCTTATACAGGTGTGGGTTCTGGGTCATGGTCAAGGTATATTGTATTGCACCCTGCTTTTTCTTACCATTTCAAACACTAACTTTGAACTAGTGACATCCGATAGGCACTTGCTTTAAAATATTTGATTAAAGCCAGCAAAACCACATAGTGTAAGTGGTCTTATCAGCAGTATAAGACAGCAGTACAAGAAGGACAAGAGCTTTGTATCTCTGAATTTATCCATCTCTCATCATTTCTGCAATTGCAGTGTACCAAGGCCTATTTGTGCTCTTGACAATCAGAATTTTGATGGGAAAGCAGATTTCTTCACAGGGGCCCTGCCTGTTGTTTGAAAGTGAAAGTCTTGACCCATTTGTCATTCCACAGTATTGAAATAGAAGGGCTTACCTTCTTCACTGCTCTAAGATTTTCTACAGAAAAGTAAAAAAGCAATACATTTGGAACACTTCTTCTAACAGTTCATTTCATTCTTCTCAACTTGTCTTTTCCTGGCAATTTTCTCTCAATCTCAGTAGGTTGAAAATATGGGTATGTTGACTCCTTACTCATGTTCTTGGCCATAAAATGAAATACATAGAGTAAGTATTAAGATCATAGAAATTATAATCTGTTGTAAATGTAACTGTGACACTGTAAATACTCACATTAACAAAAGATACTATGGCACAGTGCCATTGAAAAAAAAGCTTAAACAACACACCAGTTCCTGAGTTAGAGCAACTAAGTGAAAGGTTTACATTTAGGGGTGTCTCTCAAAGAACTGTGGTTGGACTTGCTATTAGCAGCTGAGAAACTCAAACAGCTAGAAAAGAGCATGAGAAGAATTAGGGTAGCTTTAGGGCATTAGGACAGTAGCTGTCTCAGGGAGATAATCCATGGAGGACCAGAGAGAGAAGCCTTATACAGTACTTGGCACAGTTGGATGTGTTGGATCTCTCCAACAGAGATGGATCTGTGGAGCAGCCATTGTATGGAGCTTATACTGTATGTACAGAGGGAGGAGTACTTACATAAAAAAGGGTCGTTCGGCTCCTTAATGGAATACAAGCAGAGCAAAAGAAAGCTCTGCTTCTAGTCTTCTGATTGCATGGAAAATCATAGTGAAAGTCATGAGACCAATTAGCCTGAACTAAGCAGAACAAGAGGAACAAGAGATGGTCATTAATAAAAAAATAAGAGATGGTATCTAAATACAAAAGCTTTTTTAATATATTTCTCTGTGAAAGAGAGTCATGATGATAGCATCACAGACCTAAACAGAGAACAACACTTACTTGACCAGACCACAGCATTGGGGGCAGAGATAGAGTTATGTTGTTTATGTCTGGAGGGGGGCTGTAGTCAGAAAATTACCTAGAAAGAAAGAGAGAAGGGACCACCAATCTGATTAGTGACTCACTGAGTGAATAAAGCTCACAAAGTGAAGAGCAACATCTGCTAACAACCATGTGTTCTGAGAAAGCTCCTCCTGGGAAAACAGGACAGGGCAAGACACTGAGAGAATGAATAAAAGAAACAGTAGTTAGAGTAAGACCCACCTCAAAGCAAGTGATAAAAGAATACATTGTGGAGAAAGGAAGGAAGTGGTGTCAGCGTGCGTAGGTTGCAAAGGAACAAGTAAAAGGTTTATTCCATGCTGTCAACACCTGAAGAAGGCTCCACAGCCAAAACGTTGTGTCTCCTTTCTTCTCTTTTCAGTATGGAATAAATCTATTACTAGTTCTAAGGAAGAAAGTGTTTGAGTCCCCTAGATTCACTGTTATACCATAAGGTGTAAAAGAAGAGATCTGCATAGATAGATTTGAAGTTTCGATCTGGAGGTTGGTGCAATTTCTTTACTTTTCAAAGTGAGACACCAGGGGCTGACAAGTAAAGATGTACAGTGTCCAGGTAAAGTAATGACCCCTCTAGGAATATAAATACCAGTCAATCAGCAAGTCATTTAAAATGATAGTAGATAAATCAGGTACACTATTGTTAAAAAGTAAGTATACCCTTTTATGATTTTATGAAATATTTAGACATATTTAATCTTCACCTAGTCCTCACCGGGTTCTAACAGTAGATAATACTATCAAACTTCATTTGACAAATAACACAAAAATTCTGAGTTGTCGCTATTAATTTAACAAAATCAACCAACATTACAAATCTTTAGAAATGAGAATTGGAAGTAGTTCATATAAGCCTCTGCACTGCACAGCTTCTGTCTGTATATGTTCCACAGTTGTTAAATAGTGATGTGGATTAAGCAGAATTATTTTTTCTTCATTGCTTTCTGGACTGCGTAAACTCCTATACCGCTACCTATAGGCTACCAAAATGTCTTTACTCGTATCCTTATGTGATTTTTAATTGTTTTTCATATATTTATAACATTATTAGTCCTTGTTATACTTCTGTGAATTACTGTACTCAGACATAAAGATATCAAGCAAATGCAATATATTAAGAAAAATGATAGAAATAGTATACTAAGAGGTATTAAAAATGCAAGAAATGCATTTTTAATGCCACTTAGTACATATAAATATTGATATATTTTGTGCAATAACTGTAGTACACATAGTCTTACACTAAGGCATTTACAGTATTTCTTAAAAACATGAAGGATTATGATCTACTTAAGGTGATGAGAATTGCCATAATATGAGTGTATGCTCCATTTTAAGTGCCTTTTAAACATTTAGAAGTCTGCTTTAAAAATAGTGCTCTATTCAAGCATAAAATGCTCTTTTTTAAATATGAGACTAATGCAATATTATTATTTTTTTAAATGTGAGACATGTTATTAGCTGCTATTGGTATAATGGATGAGTATGAGCAGAAAGGGTTTTAACTACTAAAAGATGATATGTGCCAACAGCTATTTGACTCACCACTATTTTCTAAATAGTCCCAATAAAACTAATGGCAAAAGTTCACATGTTATACAAAACTATAACTAAAGTGTCACAATGCACTGCAGAAGAGCATAAGAAAAACCAAAAAAGAGAATCCCAACATGGCTCCACTAAAATCACTAGCTCTTTTTGTTTTTCCACATGAGCTTTTCATCAATAACTTGATTCAAAAGGATTAAGAGGTTTCCCTCCCCTTCAGGATTTCAGGACAATGAAGCAAATAATACAAGATTCTGAACTGTAAACCAACGTAAACCACTGATGGAAGTGATAAACTGTACTGTAGTCAGCGGCAAAAATAAGTCTACGTTGAACTACAGGTGAATACTAAGCCTGATGAGGGACAGGTTGAGGGGTATGGCATATTTAGTATAGGATACCATCTGGTTCTGAGATCTCCCACCTGATTTTGGAGAACCACAAAGTTATCTGGATTCTAACTCATCTGAGGTCTAAATTACTTAATTGCCATTTAAATTTGGCTTAAACAGTGCAGTTTAACAGGATTTCCTGTCACGACCACCAACCTGCCCAGACCAGCCCCCAAGAGGACTAATCAGTTCCAGCAGCAGGGTGATAATTACAAACGCCGCCGCACGTGTTAATTTCACATCAGATGCCTTACCGTGCGGCAGGCTGCGTTATTTAAGCCTCCCTTACCCGCCTATCGCTGCTCGGTATTGAGTTAACTTCTCGTAAGCTCTACCTAGCTTTTCTCTACCTTTTTGTCTTCCTGGAATTTTGACTACACCTTTTTGCCTTCGGACTACGGATCTCGCCTTGCCCCTTGGATTGTTTGCTAACTGTGTCAATATCGGATTTGTACCTACAGCTCTCTTTTCGGCCTCGATTCTGTCTCACGTTTTGGATTGTTCGCCACCAGTGTCTTTACCGGATTTCGACCTACCTTACACCTTCTGACTACGATTCAGCTCCTGGTTTCGGTTTGTTGGCTTACTTACCTCCCATGACTCCTGCATCTGCATTGGATCCTTTTCACCTCTTCAGAGCAGCGTTACATTTACTGGCCTGTTTACACTGATAATTCAAAGTTACCCATACTGTAAATCTTGCTGGACCAAGGCTCCTGAGGAACAGACTGGTAGAGTTACTGTCTTAACTGAACTGAATATGATAGAAATAATCAGTGGGGACTCAAATCCTGTGTTTAAAGCTATGACCAAATGCAGGGTCCATTTTGCACATTAAACCGTTTTATGAAAAGAGAATTGCAATCTCCTTCTGTTTCTAGGCCAATGTCTATGAGAAAATATACACTTTATATACATTTTATTACACTACAACAAAGGGAGGAATATCAATCTTTTAATATTTTCAGGGCCATGCAATCTATCCTGCTATAATGTTAGCATCTACTCTTACGGTGACTTAGATTTATATGGAGAGTATACTGGAACCCCTGTGAAGTTGCAAAACCTACAAAGAAGCTAGGTTACATCACGTGAACTCAAAGAAATGAGTTTTCTCACTGAGTTGGGAGTCATTAAACCTATTCTGAGGGAGCACAGGTCATTCACCACAGGCCTGTTGTTTTTCTTCAACAAATAATTATGCAGTGCAATAAACAATTTTTACTTGTCGAAGCTAGGGTCTTTATTTCATGCTTGTCTTTCAAAAAAAAATAGTAATACTGTAGATTTGCCTCCTTCATTAAAATCCTGATGCAGGTTACATCAATAGGTTCTTATGAGAGCTACTTGCTCAGCTCCTTCAGCTTATTAGGGAAGTGCTGCAGGTGCCATTAAAGACACCCTTATCTCATTCTAATTAAAATTGCATTTGCTGTTATTTTTTCTGTATCTTATCCCTTCTTTACTAGAAAACTAAGGTTGGCTGGTTTCTTAATTGAAAAGAAATTAACATTCTGTTTTCAGAGAGGAACAGGATATTTACATTTTGGATGATTACTCTTTTATAGGCCTAATTTTAGTATGTTTTTTAAAGCAAATAAATGTCGTTCAGAGACATGTGGAATGTTTCAAAATATCCAATTGGCCACATTTTTCAAAATGAGAGGAAACTGTCAGGATATTACAAAACTATCAAGAGGCCTTGCATTTTACTTAGATGTACATACAGATGCAGCCATTCAAAATGCGCGGGCGATACCGCATTATTTTCCGGTATGCTGTACGCAGTCTACCGCAAGTTACCGGTAAATACCGCTAGCAAAATAATAGTATCCGGAATTTCCGCAAGGTGGAGCTAATAAAGCTCAACCTCTCATGTTTGAGCTGTAGCCATCAAAGTCTTTAACGAAGATATTAATAATAGTATTAATAATAAATGACCTTGGACAAGCTGTAAACTCAAAGTATTGCCCTGGTCCACAGTCTTTTTTTCATTGACCGTCTTTGTAAAAGTAACACCACAGCATTTCGCAATCACGCATTTTTTTCCAATCATGCAAAGTACAGTAATTTTTGAGAATCGATTCACCATGCCTTACACATGCTCATAAAAGAGATTGATTTAGGAACATAAACATATTACCGTATGCAAACTGTACTGTATACAGTATGTATATGTATATTTAATGTCTTAACTGTGCCCGTTTAAGTATTGAATATTCATATCTAATTTTACCACTGAAGGGAAATCTTAGTAGCTGAGCATAAAAAGAATAGGAGCATACTGCAACGCGTGTGAAGGCCATAAACGATATTAATTTTGGAACATAAACATACAGTATATGGCTGGTCTCGGTACTTTAAAGAAAACATACACGAAACATGGTTTCATTATGACCAGAATCTGTCTTGAGATATTTTTAACTTGATTTACAGTATTTGAGAGGTATGTCTTAACACAGATACTACAGTGCTTAAGTACTACTCACGTATATGTTTCTAGGTTTATATTATGCATTTCATACGGTCAAATTACTTTTGAGCAACTAATAAGAAGCGCGAAACGGTATGCGTTTTAGTTTCGTTTCGTGCTGGGACCCGTGGATTGATTAGAGATATCAAGTACATACAAGTCATTTTTTAAATGTTGTAGTTCGTCTTGAAAAAATGTTACGAGTACATCATCTATCAACAATTACACAGGTTCTGTTTCCATATTGCGGATTTTGGTTACGTAATATTATTTTCTAGATTTCACGTTGTGAATATATGATTTGGGCAAACAGAGCCGCAAAGAAGTACATTATGGGTGGTTGTTTTTTTTTTTGCAGTTTTATCTAGAACAAGCGATGCTTAAACCTTTGTCTGATTCTTGTGAAACTATCCACACGACAGTTACAGTACCTAGGAGTTGACTTCAGTGATGTCACTGATGGGATGTTTCTAAAAATCCATCCTCTGTAAAACGTCTTCTCTAGTTGTCCTGCATATGTATTCGCTATGTAATGAAGCTGTGTGTTCTGAGCCTGGATCTCTACATTTGTGTATGAACCAGCTTAGAGGGCTAAAGACAGCTTGTGTTTAAATTGAGTGTAAGGCAATTTATGCTTCTAAAGTCATGGTCAGCATTTTTGTACTGTGCTGTAAACTTGTTCTGTGCCAAGTCACATTATTTTATAGCGTTTTTATAGCGTTATCAAATCCGGTGGCGCGGTGTTAGTTTCCTGACTCCCATGTCACATGGCCTGTGATTGGAACCTGTAATACCGGTTTAATTCGTCACAGCCAGCACTCCGGTTGTAAAGTAGAAGCAGGCGAGATTTCCAGCGAAAAACACCTCCCCCTTCTTCAGGTGTGAGGGTCATCTGCTCAGAATGAAACGCTAAAATGTAATGTAGGCTCTGAATGGGTTCAATTGTGATTTGGGCTTGATTAAGGTCGCTGCCTTTCATCTAAAACCCTACTTGAATCCTTCTAAACTAAAAATCAGTGTTAGTGAGTTCTAAATAAAGAGGTATCCAGGTAACAGTGAAACGGGCGGACAGTCTGGGGAGATCGCCCGTTTTCCATGTAAATAGTTCCCTGGTTCCGCACCCCTTGGTGTTTCTCTCGCTCTCTCTCGGGTCACCTGATCATTAGCTCGAAAGATTTGAGTGCTTTGTGTATATTCTAATGGTAGTGGGGGCAGGGTGTGTGGGAACAGGTTTGGTTGAAATTGCATTGGAGATCTATGTTCTTCACACCTGAAACATTTTCTCTGAAAGCATTTTCTTCGCAGTTTAACCGATCTTGTTACAGCATGTTACAGTTTACTATTATTAACCATATTAATTTTAAGTGCTTAATGTAAAATCTTGTAAAAATATATTTTCATTGTTCAAATATACATTAAGTCTGACTATCATATAATAAGTTAAATACAAAACTAAAGAAAAAATAGGGTTAAATATAATTCAAAATATTTTGCTAACAATGTTAACTGTTTATGAATAATAAAATGTATTAGCTAAGGAGTAGGATGGCACAGTTGTTAGTATGTTTTTTGTTTTGTTTCTTTTTCATAAATACAACAGTAGTACCTGATGTCTCAGTGGCTTTCAAAATTAAATTATGCATGCAAACCTGTGAACTAGAAAGATAACTAAGATTCCATCCATTTATAATGGTGGCAAAGTGGTTAGCATTGCTATCTTGCAGCACTGGGGTCCTAGGTTCAATTCCTGCCATCCTGTGTGTGTGGGGTTTACATGTTCTCTCTGGGTTACATGGTTTTTCTCCATATGTGTGATATGACTCCCTCTCGCACTCCAAAACATACTGGTAAGTTAATTAGTTTATGGGAAACCTGGCCCTGGTCTGTGTGTGTTTGTGTCTGTCTGTCCTGTGATGGACTGGCGCTATGTCCAGGGTGTATTCTGCCTTGTGTCCGTTGCTTACTGGGATAGGCTCCAAATCCTCTGTACTGGATAAAGAGATTAGAAATGGAAGTAAAGGCACTGTGTGGATGGAACTATACACAGTGTTAGAAACCCACTATGAAATGGCAGCATCTCACTGAGAATAAAATATTTTTTACTGCTGGCTTAAGGAAACAGCCTTTCCACCTCTCTTGCACATCAGTATCCATACCTAGTTATTTAAACAAATTGCCTCTAATTATAAACATCTTAATATGCTGGCTCTGTGGATCCGCATCAGCTATGTTTGCCCATTCCTTCAATTCATGTGCATCCAACACACAGTTCAATGCCAGCAACTACACATAATCTAAAATACAATCCTTATTTCAGTATCTATGTAAACATATAGTCTGTTAACTTCATCATCTTCATCAAAAGTATGCCTAACCCCATTAGGAAGTGTTCTTGTTATAAGTGTATTCCTCAGCTTTCCCCAAACTATCTTCTTCTTGCCAACATCTCTAGTCTTTTATCCTGCAATAACTCAGCCAACACTTAAATCTCCAAAAGCTGCTTGTGTTAATTTCTTTAAATCACAAATATCATGTGTAAATACTGGCCATGTAATACTCTGCATTGTGGAATAATAGTTTATTTTAAAGGGAACTAGAGAAACTAAGAACTAGAGAAATCAAGAAAGGCTTTTTTTCTAGAATTAATAAATGCACATCCTGTTCACTGGGGAAATTAAATCCACACTGAGCAATCTTCAATATGTTCAGAATATGACAGCAAGAATCCTATCAGGGATGCATTACACCTGTTTTCAAGTCCTTGCACTGGTTACCTATCAGATTTCGAGTCAACTTCAAAATCCTTATCCTCCTTATATACTGTCCTACAACTGGTATTATTGATCTCCGAATTATTGTACTTGACATGACTTCATTCAGCCTTTCCTGAACGTCTATGACAGGCAGAGAGAGTGCTGTTTCTGGTGCGATCTTTTACAGCTGACATTTCACTGTTTTAAACGAACAAGAAATTAGATTGCTCATAAATCACTTATTCTATATAAACACAGCGTAATTGCCCTCCGAAAATCTTCTTTTTCTTGTTCGTTTTAGAGACCTTGATCGAAACTGATTTTAGATGTCAGAAAGGATTTATTTTCTCTGTATTTCCTACATTGCTTTGTCAAGATTTTAACTTTATATCTAACTTTATATCTAGGCTCAGATTTCAACTATAAATCGTACAGTAATTAATAGCAGTAAATACTGATGTTTATACATAAAAAAGTCATGCCTTGGAGTATAGACCCCCAAAGGAATGCCATAGACTCAAACTGCAAAATAAACACATACAGAAAGAAAGTATTTGTATTGTAATTGCAAATCCTGGTACTGTATGAGTGATTGGTATGACTTTCCTCATTACAAATCTCTTATTAGAATTTAAATTTCTCTGTAACTCCAGGTCAGAACAGAGAAAATGTAACTGCCTTAAGGAGTTTACGATTATGAAAAATAGAAGGATAAGCATGATACGCATGTCTTCTGTCATTTTCTAAGTCATGTTACTGAGCACCAAATCTTATTGAGAATATGAATCCATTTAAGGTTTATACCATTAAAGTAACAGTTTATTCCATGCTGAAAATGTTTGTACCAGACTTTTTTGAGGCCTGTTTAATTGTGTCTGAAGTCTGATGTTGTAAATTTTATTGTTAAAAAGATCCATGAAAATGTCACTACTAAAGTTAGCTGGTACTGTTGGTACTGTAAGTGGCAAGTAGAGCTCATATTTTAGATTTTGTGTAGTTGCTAGCGTTGAACTGTGTGTTGGATGCACATGAATGAAGCGACGGACACAAGGCAGAATACACCCTGGACATAGCGCCAGTCCATCACAGGACAGACACAAACACACACACACCAGGGCCACTTTAAATCTAACCTCAGAACCTTTCTTTTCAGAAGACTTAGTGTCTGTATCTGCTTCATTTTCTAATTTTGGTAGCACCTCTACCTGCTTGTCTTTCTTATATGCATTTACTTTGTAATCTGTGGTCCTTTTATCTGTTTTTACATCTACTGTATTGCTTTGAGATGCCACCTTTAATGGTGATATATCAAATAAAGTTTTTTATTATTGTTATAGGGAAACATGATCAGATTGTCCCTGGTTCAGAAAAAAAAGATCTAAAGTATACTAGTTTGTCACTCTTCTAATTCCCTTTGCTAAATGACTTTTCATACTAATCTGATCAATCTAACTGCCAGTTTTCTGTGCTTTCTCTATCCTGCTAGATTTGCAATTATTCTGAAAATTTTCATCTTGAAATAACTCATTTCTAAATACCTTTTTCACTGTTAACATCTTGCAGCAACTCTGCGACAAAATATACACTCTGACAGTTCATCCTGCTACCAACATTAAATAAAACAAATCTTAAGATTTCTATATTTATGTCTTTATTTAGTGGTTTCATTAGTGACAAAGGCTAAACTTTCTTGGAAAAATGTCTTTTATGTGTTGCGGAAAAAACTGACTTGCTTTAACAAAATATGTTTACAAATCCTTTCACCTGGCATTTTCGTAGTTAGAAATTATGGAGCGCTCTATTAAAAGCAAGGGAGTTTTTATGTCCGTTGCAGTTCTTTTGCAACATGAATATAATTATATTGTTATTAATTTCTTGAGATACGCGATTCCATATTATATTCCCTTTTAATCAAATTCTAAAAGTATGCTTGTTGACTCCGGTATCGCGGTAGTTAAAGACTTCGATGCTTAAAATGTTTAGGGAGAAATGGAATACTGGTGTGTATGTTTTCTTTAAAGTACCGATACCAGCCATATACTGTATGTTTAAGTTCCAAAATTAATATCGTTTATGGACTTCACACGCGTTGCAGTATGCTCCTATTCTTTTTATGCTCAGGCACAAAGTAAAAGGGGATGCTTCATATTGCTTGACTAATTTTAAAAACTAAGTTAGAAATGCAGACGCTCCCTCGGTGCGCTGCTCTGGTGCGCCGGCTCTTACACAGTGCCTGTCTGCCGTAAGCGTTACAATATACATACCCAACACTGCTTGTACCCATCTGTCATGCAAATAAAACACCTTGAATTGAATTGAATTGAGGGGAGAGGGGGGGAATACTAAAGCCAATACTGGCTCAATACCCTCGATGGGCTTTGACGTGCTAATGCGTTGGTTTAAGAGTCCGGGTGTGGCAGGCTTCCAATGTCAACTCGACTCGATTGGAAGACAATGAACATATTTTGTGATATTTAGAAATATAAATTTGTTTGGTGCGAGTGAGGTTTTATTTAATCTCTGACCAAGGGAAACGTTTCATTTTTTCAAAGAAATGTTTGTTAAAAAATTAAGTCATAGTTCTATGGGATTCAATCACAGACCATGTGACATGGGAGTCACGAAACTACTGTAACACACAGCGCCACCAGATTTAATAACGCAATAAAAACGCTATAAAATAATGTGACTAGGCACAGAAAAAGTTTACAGCACAGTACGATAATAAATGCTGACCATGACTTTAGAAGCATAAATTACCTTACACTCAATTTAAACACAAGCTGTCTTTCTGTATGAACCTCTAAGCTGGTTCATACAGAAAATGTAGAAATGCATTAGCCTGATTATGATTAAAAAACACATAATTAAACACGCGTTTGCGATTTAAATCAGAAGACGATTTAAATCAATATAAATGTTTATATTGTAACGCATACTGTCCAGCCTCCATTTCTCTATAAAAATTTACTCTGTTGCACACACACACACAATAGAAGGAGGAACCGCTGTCAGAAGGGAAGATATGTTCAAAATATCGCAAATATCGATCATGTTGCGATATTTTGAAATATAAAAGTCAATTGATTGTCCATAATATCGCTATTCTATTTTTTCGAAGAAATGTTTGTTAAAAGAAAAGTCCGGTACCAGCTGGATTTGAACACACAACCTACCAGTTGCTAGTCACGCACCTAGACCAGTCGGCTACAACACAGCTCGCATGAACAGGTAGGCGAAACAGCCCTACACAGCCCTGTCGCAGCACACGAATACCATTATTAAATTCCTTAGATACGCGATTCCATATTATATTCCCTTTTAATCATATTCTAAAAGTATGCTTGTTGACTCCGGTATCACGTTAGTTAAAGACTTCAAAGCTTAAAATGTTTAGGGAGAAATGGAATACTGGTGTGTATTTTTTTCTTTAAAGTACCAAGACCAGCTATATACTGTATGTTTATGTTCCAAAATTAATATCGTTTATGGCCTTCACACGCGTTACAGTATGCTCCTATTCTTTTTATGCTCAGCTACTAAGATTTCCCTTCAGTGGTAAAATTCAATATCTACAACGGGCACAGCAAAGACGTTTACTGTAAGTCTTTCTACGACAGACCAACGAACCACGAGTGCCCCTGTTGGTCAACCAATCACTTACTGCGGTGCCACGCATCATCTTGCGTCATACTGAGCGACGTCACCTGCGGTACGTGTCTGTGACGCGCACTTTGAATGGCTGCATCTGTACAGTACAGTAAGATACATAAGATGACAAAAATGAGAAAAGTAGCCAACACAGTTATTTCCTTTAGGCTTGCAATGTAGCAGAAAAACAAATATGTTTTCTTATCCCAACAGTTCAGAATAAGGCAACATAAGTTATGTATATACTGTATATGGTTTCAGCACTTTTTGTACACAGTACTTTCACTTTTGTAATGTCTTGTGTTTTATTTATTCAGTCTAAGGCTGCTTTACTCTGTTTTCCTCATGCTTTGGAGAATTTGGAAAAGCCAAAAGCACATACTGTACCTCATATATTATAAAATTCAAACAGAATAACAGGAGAAAGGGAATTTCAACGCAGTTCTCTGAGTTTCCATTCCTATTCTGAGGCTAGGGTGAAGTTTAAAAAAAGTAAAAATGCAAAAATTAAAAACACAACAAAGACAAATCAAACACTGTAATGTGGTGATTGCATTTGTATTCACCACTTCTGAGTTGGTAACTGTGAAGAATTGTCTTTCCATAGATGTTCTACTAGATGGAAGTCAGGACTTTGTCTGGGACTCTCTTTCTGCTTGTTTAGTTACTACACTATAGCTTTGCGTCATTCTCCTGCTGAAAAGTGAGTTTACTTTCCAAGTATAGGTCTTTTACAAACAGAAGCAGGTTTTCCTCTAAGATTTGCCTGTATTTTGATCCATCTATTTTCTCCACAATAATTAGCCCCATAAAATAATGCTGCTACAGCCATGCTAGACAGTAAGAATGGTGTTGGCAGGGCAATGCCCAGAACTTTTTTCTTCTATGAACGTTTGAATATTTCAATTTTGCGTAAAGACATTCACGTTGAAAATACTGTACATCATTTGTTTATACAGTAAGTCAACAAAATGGGACATCACAGGAAAGGGGTGAATTATTTTGCGACTACATTTAATTAATTTGATTTAACAAATATGTAAGATGACTCACTTTAAAGTAAACATCTTTACTTATCTTAAATTAAACATTGCAGCAAGTTGATATACAGTTTATATATGTGTATATAAATATACATATTATATAAATATATAAAAGATTTACACTGAATGATAGTGATATACACTGAATCTTTCCTCAATGCGAAAAAAAAATACAGTAATTGTCAATATATTATAGTGTAATCGCTGCATGTCATATACAGTAGTTCTCTGGGAATCATAGAAGATCCATAACACATAATATTATGCTTCTAAAACAATGACACAATGAGCAACACAGTCATATTACAGAAATACCTACTGTGAAAAAAAACAACTTTTAGTACAGACAACCACTGATAAAATGAGAAATCTGGCATTACAGACTTGTTAAGAAATTTTGACTTGGTCCTATTGTATTTTTTACAATATTTGTAGAATGTTTCATGTTTTTAATTAACTGATTAACATTAAAGTTGATGGTTGCCATGCTAACTGCTTCTTTTATCTATAATTGTCTGAGTTTTTGAAAGTACTTCCCATGTTATTTGCAGAATGGCATGGTATAAAAACACAACCATCTTAAAGTTTTTATTTTAATTAATCTGTTTTTCAGGTTTTTTTCTTATTTAAATTCTTAATTAACTTATTTTCAGTTCCTTCTGAGAGATAACTTCAAAAAAGGGAGAAAGGCTGTCAAATTCTAGAATGTAGGAAAACCAAATGACCATTTTAATTGACATAATTAAAGGCTTCTGCTTTGACTTTCTCACTTGATGAGGAATATGTTCCATAAAGTGGAATGCAGGTAACTGCCAGATATGAGATGAATCTATTCTCAGGTAATGTTAAAAACCGTGACTTTAAATTGGGTTTCAAGCTGTGACTGAATTTGAAAGGTGTCAGCAGGCATCTCACTCAGGATATATGGTTCTAAATGCCAGAGATACCGGTAATTGGTGGCCTGAGAAGTTTGAGCATTAAAAAACAAAAGTCTTTATCTCACAAGAACATTATTTTAGCGGGGGACTAAAATGAAATTATTTGCTTTGTTAAGTGAGTACTCACACTAGAGGAAACCATGTTGTTTAATTTTAAAATTAAAGGGAGATTAAAAGGAAAAAGCTTTTTAGATTTCACTCTAATAATGAATATCATGCCTAGGTGTTCATTATAATTACAGTATATCTCCCACTTTTTGCAAGTGCAATGTTTTTTTTTCCAGGCTGTACACTAGTCCTAAGATTACCTTCCAACAGATTCCTTAGGTTTCTTCGTTATCAAGCACACCTTAAGACTCAGTGAGAGTGATTACATTAATCCAGTTATGTCTTAACTGGCCTTGTGCTGTGGATGATTTTATAAAAACCTGGTAAATCTGTTGGGCTGTCCTCTAGGATGAAGACTGGAAAATGTTATAATCATAAAAAAAACTTTTTTTTATAAAGCTCCTTTAAAGGTGGCTTCTTAAAACGCTGTACAGACTGACAACAAAAACAATAAAAAAATACACTAGATATACAGAATGAGAATACACAATGAGAGGAGACATTAGATCGGGGTACTGAATACAGTAGGAGCAGAGGGGTAAAGAACAGAACCAGCTAAGTAAATGCCCTTCAAAAGAAGGTTTTGAGTCTGGACTTGAAGGAGTTCAGGGAAGGTGACTCTCTGATATCCTTAGGGATGGAGTTCCAGAGCTTTGGGGCATAACAGGAGAAGGCCCTGCCACCCATAGAGCATAGACGGACTTGGAGGAGAGATAGGAGACCAGAATTAAAAGAGTGAAGTTTGCAAGGTGGGGAGTAGGATGGTAGTAGCTCAGACAGGTACTGGTGCCAAGCCAAGCAGAGCCTTGTACTGTAGGTGAACATTTTGAAGTAAACAGGAAACCTGACAGAAATCCAGCACAAGGGCTCCAGGATAGGAGTAATGTGATCACTTGCACTAGACCTAGTCAGGATTCCTGCTGCCAAATTTTGGACATACTGGAGTTTGTTCAATGCGGTTTTAGAAACCCCAGTGAGTAGAGTGTTACAGTAATTCAATTCAGGAGAAGACACATGTGTTTATCAGCTTTTCAGCTATGATAACATGCTCTAGGATGTAGTCTAGCAATATTTCTGAGGTGAAAGAAAGATGTTTTGACAATATGTTGCATATGTGGGTCGAATGTCAAGCCTGAATCAAATATCAGTCATCACAATTTAGATGAGGGTAATTTCTAGTCATCCATGTTTTTATTTTTTCTTAATTAGAGAGAATAGAGACAGCAACATTTGTGTCAGGCTTGGTATGGATGTAGATTTGATTATCATCAGTATAGAAATGATTGTTGAGGCCATGTGATCTTAATAGCTGATCAAGTGGAAACATGTAAATACTGAAAAGTAGGGGGCCCAGTATTGATCCCTGAGGAACACCAGACTTAACTAGTTCAATTTCAGACCTAAATCCGCCAAGAGAGACATAGTGACCGTGATCAGTAAGGTAAGACTTGACCCATTTGAGAGCAGTGTCAGAAACTACAGTCTCAAGATGAGAAGGTAAGATATCATAGTTAACAGTGTAAAAATGGCAGCATGAATGTACTAGTCTGTCAATATTAAATTATGAAAATGTTTAAGTATTTTATTTGATATGATCTTTCATTGCAAACATATTGATTTTATATAAAGTTCTCATTTTTAAATGGATAACAAGAATACAATATCAATAGTGATAACAATATCACTGTGTTCAACCCACTGCCTGATAACTAATATGAGTTAGTTGTGTGTTGCTGGCTTATTAATTAAAATATCTGGCCTCCGAGGGAATGCTAACTTGTTCTGTGCCAGCACAGCCCTGCTGGGACTACATTCCCAAGAAACCTCTGGGGGAATGATCATCTGCTTTGAGTCACCTAACCAGCCACAGGAAGACAATTGGTCAGGTGATTGTTTAAAAACCAGGAAGGAGAGACTTTCTGTGTCAGTCTGTTGGAGTGAAGCCTGCTATTTGAAGGGAGGAAGGCAGAACCCTCACAGGAGGGAGAAGGACTGACTGTGGACCAAGGGGTTCTGTGACTGAACTGTGAGTTTTGAGGCTTTGGAAGTTTTGTGAAGAGTCTCAGTGGAGAGACTGACACATTTCTGTCACCTGTTTAAGTCTGAAGAAGTTTGTCTGTAGCTGAAAAAGAAGCTTAGGCTTTTGATTCTGTTTTTGGTTGCTGGGTTTACACCTCTATACTATAAATAAAGAGCAATGGTGTCTGTTCTCCTGGACCTGCCTAGTTTTAAAGATCCTGTTACAACATGTCCAATAGGTTCTCAATCTGAGAAAACTGAGTTGGTGGACCTCGGTTAAAAGATGTTTGGTTTGGTGATTAGCTAAAACATATTTAACTTGAGTAGAAGAGAAGGGAGTCAGTAAGGAAATGACCAAGTGACATGTTACAATTTTTCAGAGAATGGAGTTGGAAATGCACTTTTCTTATACTTTATGGATTTATGTGTCTCTTTTTATGAGACCCACCTATTTAAAGATACAGCTGCAGATGTATCACATTTTATACATTATTATTGTAACCAAAGGGTTAGCACAGGAAACAGTCCCTGCCTTGTGCCTCGGTCTACAGCTATGTGCAACAGATAATGCATTTTAATGCATTTTTTGTCTCCAATATGCTCTTGGCAGTTCCCTTACTCAGCAAGCTGTCATTTCATCCCACAGAAAATCTCCCTGTGCATAGAGTAAAAGAGGTAGGTTAAAGACCATGTGCCTCCAAATGCACCCTAACTAAAAGGCTTGTTTGCCTTCTTTTTAATTCCCCGTTTATGAATAGAGAACATAATATTTTGTAAATGAATTCAAATATAGTAGCTTTTTTTTTTTTGTTCTCGCTCTTGAGTGTGTTCTCTAAATCTGAAGAGAAGGGGGAGGTTTAGAGTCTCAGTATAAAGAAATATCGTTCCCTTTTAATGTGGAGGCGGTCAAAGAGAAACGTATATCAATGTTATCATTCTCCCACCTGCTTTTGCTTCAGAAATCTCATTGTCTTCCAGAAGCTCAGATTTTGGTTCTGCAAAGAGAAAGAGGGAGAATTTATCTTTTCCCCAGTTTAAAGGGTGCTTTCCAAACCAGCTGTTTTGTCTTTATCTGAAAACCAGGAGGAACCATGCAAGATTTGTAATCCCACAGCACAGTTCTGTTTGCATTTTTATCACACATGATGTACAGTAGTTTAAAAAATTAAATCAAGACATGTTTACATATGTCCCTAAAAGGTGACTGAAATGAGTTCACTCTCAAATCTAAAGCATTTTAAGATCCTTCACAATAAAAAAAAATGATACAAATAATAACTTGTCATTCAATGATAAAGCCACGTTTTACCTCTTAGTGTATTTAAGTTTTTTAAAAGATGCAATTATTATACTTTATGTAAACAGATCCTTAAAGGGGACTTGGTGTAACAGATGACACTGATCCCTGTTGGTCCTATCGAGATGAATGTTGTGCTCCAGTCCTTATTGCCTGCCTAAGAGAACAATGCCTCTTTCCTCTATGATCTGAGCTATTTATGGCATTGCACACATTTATGTACACAGGATTTATAAATAAAAAACTGTATAATAAGCAGGAGAAACCAATAAAAATGCAAAATGGTAAAATGGCATTCTAGCAGTATCATAATGGTTGAGAAGTGTGGTGGGATATGGGCTGGTGTTATCACAGTACCCTGATAGACCCCTTGTTTAACATGATAATAGCCAGAAACCAGCAGCTTTCATCTTATGGATGACTTTATTTCCAAGAGCAAACTGTGCTTCTTTTTTTTCAATGTGCTAAACTACAGTATGTGATCGATATCAGTAAATGTATTAAAGTTCAATCTTTTGGGATAAAAGAGGCAGTTTTGTATATGAATGCTGCTGCTACTTTTGAAAATGGATATCTTTGCATCATTATCCAACAGTTACATTACTGTACCTCTGAGATCACAATAGCAACGTGTGGGGTGGCTCACACTAGGGGCACTGATCCAGGTGTGTCAGCACTCCCTCCACAGACCACCGGGAAAATTTTGCACTCTTACTATTTAAGCTAATGTCCCCATTTTTCTCATACTCTTCTCTGAGAGTAGTGTTACATTTTAGCCTCCTTTCAAGGCATGCACAAGATTCAAAGTGTCTGGGGTTTTGTTCAGGATGCCTACAAGATATTTTCCCTTGCTCTGTCAGAACAATGGTTTAAGTAAAGAAATCTGAGCCCTTCTCTCGTAGTTACCCAGCCCAAGAGATCTATCCACCAAACTGCATTGCCGATGACAGCATTAAATACCTCCCTTTTACACCTCAGCACTAGATTTTATGACAATCTCTAAGGTCATGCTCGAGGATAGAACAAGAGCCCTCACTTGCAGTATCCCAGGCTCAGCAACCCATACACTTGTTCCTACATCTTGCAAGCTAAGTCTTGACGTTGCTCATGCCCCTAGCCATTTATTTGTCCCTCGCAAGTAGTAGCAGTGGAAAACCCAACACTTGGTCATTCTTGTTTGGATGGGACCGGGTCTGCTAGTATTTTGGAGCCCCATTCAGCCTCTCACTGTTTCCCTAGCTTGGCTCTTGGCTCCTCAGGGTAATTATCGGGGAACCCAGTTCCTCTGTGTATTTATCAGAACACTTGGCTCTTTGATGTATATGTAACACGCTGGGAAGACCTACAATTTGGAGCACCCTGCTCCTCTGTATTTAATCATACTGACAGCTTCTGGCTCAACTCACATTCTGTCAGGCTGCCCTTTGACGACATGTCAGCATACTGCTGCTGACATCTCAGACCTGCACCTTATACACAAGCAGACATTACACTCAGTCTTTTAACATATTAATAGCAGAGATTTAACATACTAATAGCCACACCTAGTGTCCATCGCTTTCCTCTTCAACTTGCTGTTGGTGGGATCAGAATTATGTCAGACCTGGACCGTATTCTGTATTGACCATAGCAGCAGTATGCTCTTCGATTACTTTTTGAATATAACTGCTAGCGCCTCTACTGTGTGCCACTAGGCTGTGCAGTATGTCAGTCTGCAATATTAAAAATAAACACACTCATACAATACACAGCTACCAGTGCACCTTCCTCATGCCCAGCCTTGCTGTTACACTCAACCCAGAGCTACTGGGGCAGATTGTGCTCCACCAGCTGGTCTGCTGTGCACCACTGCCAGAAGACACCAGCTAGTCAGACCTTTGTATCACTCTGTACTTCCTGTAGATTGAGGGTCTTCCTGGCCACACTCCTGCTCTCTGGACTTTACTCACTAACTCACAAAACGTCACTCACTGCCAATGAGGAAGTAAAAAGAAAGTAAAAATGCCTTTTGGCTAAGATGCAGTTTGCAGGCGCATGGTCTTTAACCTTCTTTTTTTGCTCTTTAAAGCTTTATTGTGGGATGAAATCATAGGATACTGACAGCCTTACAATATATACAAGATTTACTAATTACAATCTGTAAGTGCTTTCATTCCATCTAAATGATTTCGACATGTGGTCTATAATGCAATTTTGGTTTGTATTTTCCCCTTTGGAGAGCTTTTTCAAAAGCATAACTGTTTTCTGCATAAAGACATGTCTCATCTGTAGCATTTCAGTTTTCAATACAATTGCTTTCATCATCACTATCATCAGACTTTGTCCCATTCCATGTAATACCCTGCCACAGGGAAACTGGATTCCAAACAACCCCCTTAGTTCGCTGTTGGCTGATCCTTTCATTTTCAACAGGTGTAGCTTTATATTATACTGAAACTCACAAGCACCAGAGTTTGAGAAACAGATGTTTCTCTTTGCCTAGGAAGTCAGTGGGGAGGGGGGAAGGAATGTTTATCTTCGAGTGAATAGGGTAACAAACAGATTGATGTTATTTGCAGAATCTGTTGAAACCTTATGCTTGTAATTGTGTTCTGACATTCCTGAGTACTGGTTCATTGTACTTTTCACTGTGAATAAATCAGAAAAAATTGCCCTGAATAATTTTGATTCATTTATTTTATTTTTTCTTATGGGACAGATATACACGAGTACCTTATGTCATGTGCTTGTATGACTTTACAAGAATTCATTAGTCAAAAAATATTTGTTTTTCTAAGTACTTCATCTAGTTCAGGGTCAGGGGAAACAGCTGTCTATCTTGAAAAGCAAAAGGCACAAGCTACATAGAGGTACATCCTTGAAGGAATGCCAGTCCATCACAGGGCAGACACAGACACACTCACACCAAGGCCAATTTTCCCAGCAGCCAATCTGGGAAAAAAGCCAAAAGCCTGTATGGTTTATGAACTGTGGGACAAAACCAGAGCATTCAGCAGAAACATGGGGAGAACATACAATCTCCTCACAGATAGCAACGTACTGCAGGTCTAATCTTGAATCCAGGGCCCCAGGACAGCATTTAAAATATCTGTTCAAGAGAAATATTTGATGAGATTTTTTTGTGAGTTATAATTTTGGTATTGTTTCATCTTTTCTAAATGTTTCTAAGACGTTATACAGCCTGCACTCTGTCACTTGTAGCATGAGTTGCATACTGTAGTCAAGTCAGGTAAGTGACCAGTGATTAGTGTGCCCACCACAAGCTCAAATACATGGATCCTAACAGTAGTACAGACTGACAGAGAAATTACACATGAACCAGGTAATGTTTTGTACATTTATGTTGCATACCATATGCCAGATCACCAATATTTGTTTTTAATATATATCTATTCCTGTGTTTATATATAATATAATATTATAATAATTAATAATAATTGCTTACACTTATATAGCGCTTTTCTGGGCACTCCACTCAAAGCGCTTTATAGGTAATGGGGACTCCCCTCCACCACCACCAATGTGCAGCATCCACCTGGATTTAATTGCAATTTATAAAGTGAATTGCATTATTTTATTTTTTTACCAAAGGAAAGATGTGGCATGCTGCACATCTCTGTCTTGGATATACAGTACAGTACTTGTATGAAGCAGGTCCCCAGAGATGTAGAACAGCAGAAAGTGAACAAAAGAAAGGAGGCCATATGGTCCATCATGCTCATTTGTTTTGATTTTTCTATAGTCCCGTACTCAGTAATAGTGGTAATGGGAACAAACCCCCAGGTAAAATTTACCTTCCCACTCCCAGTGGAAAGGAACAATTTTGAGTACTCAATCAAGCCTAGTCTTTGTGAATTCAGAGGAAACCAGAGCATCTGGAGAAGACCCATATGAATACATAGAGAACACGTGAGCTCCATTCAAAGAGGCAGCTCAAGATGGAATTGAACCCAAGTCCTGAGACCATGAAGCCATGCTCTGGCTTCCAGCCATGATATAGTGGTGCTTATTTTCATGCCTCAGTGAAGATGAAACTAAATATACACATATATGTAATACAATCAGGAACAAAATTGTGTCTTCCACCAAGAAAGCAACATGATCAAAATATAGAAAGTAAACAGAAAGGGTAAAAATGTCTCAAGTCACCATTTTGGACAAAGTGTGTTAAATGTTCAAAGTAAAATAATAAAATGTGTATTGATTTAAAAGATATTTCACTTGTTAATAAAATGTTAAATTATTACCCTGGGATGAAAGATTTTAAATTGAGTTCTTCTTTTCCCACATTATTTAAATTTACTTGCATTTACTAGTGTGGCATGGTGGTGCAGTGGTTAGCATTGCTAACTTGCCCTGGGCTCAATTCCTGGGGTGCTTTCTGTGTGGGGTTTATATGTTCGCCCTGTGTTCACATGGGTTTCCTTTCAAACCATTGCTTGCTGGTGTAGACTCAAGCCCCTCCCTTGACCCTGTACTGGATAAATTGGTTAGAAAATGGATAGATGTACATACAGTACAGCATACTGAAAACGACACAGTAGAGAAAAGTAAAGAAGAGCAAATGGATTGAAATACAAAGAAACACAGCAAAGACTACATGGTTCTAGATGCAAATGGTTCTAGAAGTGGAAAACCGTGGCAAAAATTTGCACATGATTAGTAAAAGTGTGGTAAAGACATTGTAAAACAGTCCAAGAACTTTGCAAATTTAACATGATTAAAAGAGGAGACTTGTGGGACTGATGGTGTGCCAAATGAAGACCATCTTCCACATTTTTTATTCTGAAGCTTTTGATTGGTTTGATTTGTGGGATCCTAGTGGGAACTTTATTTCTGGACAGTCAGGAGCAGAACTTCTGTGGTGTGTGTTTATGGAAGTTTCGTCACAATGCTGCTAAAGCAGTGAAATATTTTTCACATCAGTTCGGATGCCAGGAGGAGGTGCTGGAGGTTAGTGCTCACTATCTTTTTAATTCGTTTTTATTGCTAGGAATGAAGGAATCTTCTAAACAGGACATGCTGAGCATTGCAAAGCCTGAACTTGTTACAGAAGAGTCATATTGAATTCTGAAACGAGCTGGACCCGTCTATTGATTTTTTTATTTTTTTTCCACCCCTACCAGTGCATATTTCCTAGAATCAATAATAAATGTGCTTCACAGGGATGTGAAAGCACTGATGCTGGACAGTGATAATGTGAGGTAGCTGCATGGATGGTCTCCGATATCCATAATGGAACAGCAGTTGTGCTGCGTGGGGAGTGGACTCGTATTCCAGGCTTTCTGGTGACATTAGATCTGTTATTTTCTTCCAGACTAAAGGTCAGAGATGTCAGAAAAAGGATCCTCATGAACCTTACAGCAAGAACCCTGTTTTGTCCTAGTGCAGGATGAGAAAGCTTTCCATGTCAGTTTTTTTCATAAAGGTCACAGGACTGAGCCTTAAGGCAGGGTAGTGAAAGCTGTGCTGTTATTGCCTCAGACTTGCCACCGAGAATTGATTTTGCTTTTAATTTCCTCTCCAGGTTTTGCCTTTGCTCTCTCACAGCCAACATCAGTAAACAGAGCAGTTCTTATTTGTACAACACAGTGTTGGAAAAAGCTGAATAAAACAAAACACAAACTGATTTCGACAGGTGTTTCTCAGTGCTATTAAGAAATACATCTGTTAAAAACATTTGTCTTCTGTAGTCCTGGATGACAGACGGATTAAATAAACAAAAATACACCACAAAAGTTAAGCAACTGTTCTGGAATACAAATGATGATAAATAAATCCAAATTTTAGCTAAAAAACATTCAGAAGCAATAGTTTTGGACCCAAGGACAGTGCAACTTTTAAGGTTTTTGTATGGCCTTTTCTGCAGTATTAAAATATGACAATGCTGCACTCTTCATTAAATTTCAACTGCTATTATTAACTTCCTCTCAAAGGAATGAAGAAAGCAGGCTATGTTGGCCATTTAATAAGGATTTAAACATGGAAAACAACAATTTAAACCATTGCATGCAAATATGTTATTCCCTTGAAGGGAAAGACTCATTATACTTTATTTGGGATTATGTTATAAAATAATCAGGCTGCAGCAATTTGCAGAGCTGAATCTGAATAAACAGAACTTGAATATCAGACAAAGGTTCAAAACCATGTTTTTAAACTGTTTAGTTTCTCAAAATAAGGTAACACAAAATGTACAACATAAAATGTGGAATTCAGTATCACAGGTTTAATATTTAGACCCTGGAGTAAAATTGGTACCCAAATGATAATTAGGGTATTTGAATCCACTGTTGAGATAAATTTAACAACATTACAATGATGTCTTATATAAACTGTCTTGCAAAAGTATCCAGACCTTTCCTATGGTGCTATACTCCAGTCCATCACAGGACAGACACAGACTCACATACCTAGTGCCAATTTTGCCAGAAACCAATTAACCTATCAGTATGTTTTTGGACTGTAGGAGGAAACTGGAGCACCAGGAGGAAACCTACACAAACACAGGGAGAACTTACAGTACATACAACATACATTACATGTTTTGGGTCTCTATGAACTTTTCCCACTAGATTATTGAAATAGTAGTCCATTCATCTTGACATATTATCTCATGCTTGCTTATAGACAGCATTTTTAAGTCTTTCCACAGATTTTCAAGGATTTAAGTTAGGGCTTCGACTGGGACACATACAGTAAGTACATTCAATAAGCCAATCCAGTGTAGCTTTGGCCTAGTGCTTTGGGTCATTCTCCCACAGGAAGGTGAACAATCAGTCTAGTTTTAGGTCTTTAGCAGTCTGAAACAGGTATTGTGTGTGTGCGCTTTGCTTTCTTGGACATTTTCTCTCATCCAGTTTTCTCTGTAGGTTTCTCAAAGTATCTGTTTGCCTCACTGTGGCATCCTTCTTCAGTATCCTACTGACCAGCTAAGCAGTTTGGAGGTCCAGGCTGATCTAGACAGTATCTGGATAGTACAATACATCTTCCATTTCTTCTTAATTGTCTTAAAGGGATAATCAATGTCTATTAAATAATAACTTTATCCCTGAGTTGTTTTGAAAGTTCTTAAGTCTTCCTGGTTGAATTGTTGTTATGAAAGTCACCTTCTGACTTAAGAACCTTACCGAGATAGGTGTATTAATTATGAAATCATGTTTTGAAAGCTCTTAAGTCTTCCTGGTTGAATCTTTGTTATGAAAGTCACCTTCTGACTTCTGAAGAACCTTACCGAGATAGGTGTATTAATTATGAAATCATGAGAACTGCTATTATTTCACACAGACTGAGGCCAATTGTGTGGCTTGTTAAGGTAATTCTTGCATCTGTGAGTTTTGAATGCTGTTGCATTGATGACTTTTTCATTTTTGTCTTTTATATTGCTTATTTAGTTACTTTTTTACTTTTGTTTGGAATATGTTCTGTACATATTGGAATATGTTCTGTACATACTGTATTCTGTACAGAACAGAATACAGAATAAATATTAATTGCTAGTTCAAAGTGTCATGAATGCAATCTTTAAAACAATAAAATGTGAAAACAGCCTGAAAAGATTCTGAGTACTTTTAGAAGATACTGTTCATTCATCCTTTTTACAAATGTTAAATTTCCAAGTGGTGGACGTCTGTTACACTACAAGACACAGGAGTGCCAAAAGGATGGAGATGAAGCATGAATAAAAACTTTTTCACTAGACCTGAGAAGTAAATGGAAACAAGGAATAAGATAGACAGCACTCTACAGAACTGTCATTCCGTAACATATTGGCATACTTAAGCTCCTCAACAGAAAAAAGAGAGAAAATACAGCCTCTTACAGGTCTGGTCTGCCCAAGGACTTTTAAATCAAAGTGAAATTTTAACTGATGAAATTTCACACACAGCCCCCACCCCAAAGGCAGGTAAATTGCAATCCATAAAGACAAATGGAAAAACCTAACAGCAGATGTTAAACCACAGAGCCACTCTGTGTTTATTAGTACATGAGAAGCGAGTTCATGGGGCCCAGTGCTGGGAGCGGATTTCTCATTTAATCTTCATTTAAAGGCTGTTCCCCGGGCCCTCTATTGATCAATACCAAATTTTCTCTCTGCTAACTGTTTTATATCAGAGTACTGTTTAAGAGCACCGCATCATAAAGCCATCAGCAGAGGAGTCAATTGATTCTAGAACGACTTTTCATAGCAGGTAATAAAGTGTTTTTACTGCTGCCTTTAAGATATGAAGTTACTGTACTATAGGTACAATTATGGCCTGATAGGTGCACAACAAAGTGTTAATAGTCAGCCAAAGTTTGGAATGGAGCATCATTTCTTTAAATCATAAATAAGAAATTGGCACCTCACAGCAATCTGTATTGTTTAAACTATTCATCCATCAATTATGAGCAAGCGATCTCTACAGAGGAGGGAAGACTAAAGAGGTGTGCATTTGCAAATGCATTTAATTGGCAGGCTTTCTAGCAAATAGCTCATTTTAATGGGCAGATATTGAAGAGTAATAGTACTGTAGTCTGTCTTGGTTCTGGACAGTTCTCAAGCGGATGAGCATCATATCATTCTACATTTTATTTTGTTGACAATCAGTTAAGGTGTTTTCCTAGAATGTGAGTTGAGAATTTCTCATTTTCATGATCACTACGGGGTTGCCTATTTCTGTAAATTAAACTGTTTTTTCCCTCACAATCTGACTTTGAGATATTATTGCTACTATTGAATTATTTCATAATACATAAAAAAACAGAATGGTGAAACACTATACAGTACATCTAAAAGGAATCAGAAACGAAACTGATGTTAGCATAATGTCTTCTGTAGAGCAACCCTATATTTACTTCAGACTTTCAAACGTTCTTTAAGGTCCCTGCCAAAGTAAACCTGCACCAAACTGGATTCTTAGCCACAGAGGTGGTAGAGGGCTGTGAGCACAGTAGTGTTGTGATTGCTGTTGCCCTGAAGTTAAAATGATTCCTGCTTGGTGTTGACCTGCTGTTTAATTGAACTGGGGGACCCAGAGGGGAAAGAGGTGAAAGCCCATTACCAGCGTGCTGACCCATTCAGTACCCCGTAGGCAATTATGAGGTTACTGACATTATCCACAGCTTTCTGGGGACTGCCACAAATATGCTGACTCTGAGGAACACTGCATGAATAAAAAATTCTGAATGCAATCTTTGTTACTAGCCTCAGACAACTCCCGAAGTGTTCAGCTGACGTTCTTACTTGGAAATGGATAAATGGGACACTTCCTTAAAGAAAAAAAAATCCACAATGACAGCAGAAGAAGTCAGCTGCTAATGAGTCCATTGTGATGCCAGTCATAATGCAGTTCCAGTTTTCTCCTATTTATCTCAATCTCTGACAGCTCTGAGGCCATCGAGGTCAGGTTGCATTTTATCAGTCTACGCAACAGTTTCCTGTGTTTGAGAGAGAAACCTTGCTCTAAATGGGATGCTCTTTTGCTGCAACGGTGAAAGATTGGCTTAAAGTGCAGTCAATTTTAATTTGGTTTTAGACACAGACACCTTGAGATTAAACTGTTACTTGCACATACAGTATTCTCTTAAAATGCCTTGAAGCTGATATAATGAATTAAGAAAGACACATCTATTTTCCTTCTGTTTTTTTTTTAAATTAAATAACTGTTTTTTGTATGTTCTGATCTTGTGTAGCAGGAAAGTAGAACATGTTTATTGTATACATATTTGCATGGTAAAATATTAATCTAGCAAACATGTTTCTAATTAAAAGAATTGGTGCTTTCTTTTCCTAGTGATTAGAAACACCAGAAGGTATGGATGAGACAGAAATATAGAAATAGACATTTTTAGATACTAGGTGAGGACAAGAGCAGGAATCTCTTCAGAAAACTCACAGCTGAAATAAGCAGACATAATTCCTGGTGTCAATACAAGAAAGTCTCATATTGCCTCTAAAACCAAAGACTGTAAAATGGTTTTGCCCATTCCCTGGATGAAGTAATGCATACATTTTGAGAAACAGCCCATCTTTACAGGGAATGTTTTTATCATGTTGTGTAGATGTCTAAATGAATAGCTGTCAAGAATGCTTTGTTTACCTCTTGGCCATGAAACAGAAGGCATTCATCAATGTTTCCTGGCAACAGTCATCAATAAGTAGTCCCCTGCAATTTTGAGCTATCTTTAAGATGTAAAATTTAAGATATTTTTGTAAGATCCTTTTGAAAATTGGACTTTTGGGGTTTTATAAATACATAGAAATTTGTTTTATACAGATGCAGCCATTCAAAATGCGCGGGCGATACCGCATTATTTTCCGGTATGCTGTACGCAGTCTACCGCAAGCTACCGGTAAATACCGCGAGTTACCGGTAAATACCGCTAGCAAAATAATAGTATCCGGAATTTCCGCAAGGTGGAGCTAATAAAGCTCAACCTCTCATGTTTGAGCTGTAGCCATCAAAGTCTTTAACGAAGATATTAATAATAGTATTAATAATAAATGACCTTGGACAAGCTGTAAACTCAAAGTATTGCCCTGGTCCACATTCTTTTTTTCATTGACCGTCTTTGTAAAAGTAACGCCACAGCATTTCGCAATCACGCATTTTTTTCCAATCATGCAAAGTACAGTGATTCACCATGCCTTTCACATGCTCATAAAAGAGATTGATTTAGGGACATAAACATATTACCGTATGCAAACTGTACTGTATACAGTATGTATATGTATATTTAATGTCTTAACTGTGCCCGTTTAAGTATTGAATATTCATATCTAATTTTACCACTGAAGGGAAATCTTAGTAGCTGAGCATAAAAACAATAGGAGCATACTGCAACGCGTGTGAAGGCCATAAACGATATTAATTTTGGAACATAAACATACAGTATATGGCTGGTCTCGGTACTTTAAAGAAAACATACACGAAACATGGTTTCATTATGACCAGAATCTTGAGATATTTTTAACTTGATTTACAGTATTTGAGAGGTATGTCTTAACACCGATACTACAGTGCTTAAGTACTACTCACGTATATGTTTCTAGGTTTATATTATGCATTTCATACGGTCAAATTACTTTTGAGCAACTAATAAGAAGCGCGAAACGGTATGCGTTTTACTTTCGTTTCGTGCTGGGACCCGTGGATTGATTAGAGATATCAAGTACATACAAGTCATTTTTTAAATGTTGTAGTTCGTCTTGAAAAAATGTTACGAGTACATCATCTATCAACAATTACACAGGTTCTGTTTCCATATTGCGGATTTTGGTTACGTAATATTATTTTCTAGATTTCACGTTGTGAATATATGATTTGGGCAAACAGAGCCGCAAAGAAGTACATTATGGGTTGTTGTTTTTTTTTGCAGTTTTATCTAGAACAAGCGATGCTTAAACCTTTGTCTGATTCTTGTGAAACTATCCACACGACAGTTACAGTACCTAGGAGTTGACTTCAGTGATGTCACTGATGGGATGTTTCTAAAAATCCATCCTCTGTAAAACGTCTTCTCTAGTTGTCCTGCATATGTATTCGCTAATGAAGCTGTGTGTTCTGAGCCTGGATCTCTACATTTCTGTATGAACCACCTTAGAGGGCTAAAGACAGCTTGTGTTTAAATTGAGTGTAAGGCAATTTATGCTTCTAAAGTCATGGTCAGCATTTTTGTACTGTGCTGTAAACTTGTTCTGTGCCTAGTCACATTATTTTATAGCGTTTTCATAGTGTTATCAAATCTGGTGGCGCTGTGTTAGTTTCCTGACTCCCATGTCACATGGTCTGTGATTGTAACCTGTAATACCGGTTTAATTCGTCACAGCCAGCACTCCGGTTGTAAAGTAGAAGCAGGCGAGATTTCCAGCGAAAAACACCTCCCCCTTCTTCAGGTGTGAGGGTCTTCTGCTCAGAATGAAACGCTAAAATGTAATGTAGGCTCTGAATGGGTTCTGACTTGCTTTAACAAAATATGTTTACAAATCCTTTCACCTGGCATTTTCGTAGTTAGAAATTATGGAACGCTCTGTTAAAAGCAAGGGAGTTTTTATGTCCGTTGCAGTTCTTTTGCAACATGAATATAATTATATCGTTATTAATTTCTTGAGATACGCGATTCCATATTATATTCCCTTTTAATCAAATTCTAAAAGTATGCTTGTTGACTCCGGTATCGCGTTAGTTAAAGACTTCGATGCTTAAAATGTTTAGGAGAAATGGAATACTGGTGTGTATGTTTTCTTTAAAGTACCGAGACCAGCCATATACTGTATGTTTAAGTTCCAAAATTAATATCGTTTATGGACTTCACACGCGTTGCAGTATGCTCCTATTCTTTTTATGCTCAGGCACTAAGTAAAAGGAGATGCTTCATATTGCTTGACTAATTTTAAAAACTAAGTTAGAAATGCAGACGCTCCCTCGGTGCGCTGCTCTGGTGCGCCGGCTCTTACACAGTGCCTGTCTGCCGTAAGCGTTACAATATACATACCCAACACTGCTTGTACCCATCTGTCATGCAAATAAAACACCTTGAATTGAATTGAATTGAGGGGAGAGGGGGGAATACTAAAGGCAATACTGGCTCAATACCCTCGATGGGCTTTGACGTGCTAATGCGTTGGTTTAACAGTCCGGGTGTGGCAGGCTTCCAATGTCAACTCGACTCGATTGGAAGACAATGAACGTATTTTGTGATATTTAGAAATATAAATTTGTTTGGTGCGAGTGAGGTTTTATTTAATCTCTGACCAAGGGAAACGTTTCATTTTTTCAAAGAAATGTTTGTTAAAAAATAAAGTCATAGTTCTATGGGATTCAATCACAGACCATGTGACAAGGGAGTCAGGAAACTACTCTAACACACAGCGCCACCGGATTTAATAACGCAATAAAAACGCTATAAAATAATGTGACTAGGCACAGAAAAAGTTTACAGCACAGTACAATAATAAATGCTGACCATGACTTTAGAAGCATAAATTACCTTACACTCAATTTAAACACAAGCTGTCTTTCTGTATGAACCTCTAAGCTGGTTCATACAGAAAATGTAGAAATGCATTAGCCTGATTATGATTAAAAAACACATAATTAAACACGCGTTTGCGATTTAAATCAGAACACGATTTAAATCAATATAAATGTTTATATTGTAACGCATACTGTCCAGCCTCCATTTCTCTATAAAAATTTACTCTGTTGCACACACACACACAATAGAAGGAGGAACCGCTGTCAGAAGGGAAGATATGTTCAAAATATCGCAAATATCGTTCATGTTGCGATATTTTGAAATATAAAAGTCAATTTATTGTCCATAATATCGCTATTCTATTTTTTCGAAGAAATGTTTGTTAAAAGAAAAGTCCGGCACCAGCTGGATTCGATCACACAACCTCCCAGTTGCTAGTCACGCACCTAGACCAGTCGGCTAGAAGACAGCTCGCATGAACAGGTAGGCGAAAAAGCCCTACACAGCCCTGTCGCAGCACACGAATACCGTTATTAAATTCTTTAGATACGCGATTCCATATTATATTCCCTTTTAATCAAATTCTAAAAGTATGCTTGTTGACTCCGGTATCATGTTAGTTAAAGACTTCAAAGCTTAAAATGTTTAGGGAGAAATGGAATACTGGTGTGTATTTTTTTCTTTAAAGTACCAAGACCAGCTACAGTATATACTGTATGTTTATGTTCCAAAATTAATATCGTTTATGGCCTTCACACGCGTTACAGTATGCTCCTATTCTTTTTATGCTCAGCTACTAAGATTTCCCTTCAGTGGTAAAATTCAATATCTACAACGGGCACAGCAAAGACGTTTTTACTGTAAGTCTTTCTACGACAGACCAACGGACCACGAGTGCCCCTGTCGGTCAACCAATCACGTACTGCGGTGCCACGCGTCATCTTGCGTCATACTGAGCGACGTCACCTGCGGTACGTGTCTGTGACGCGCACTTTGAATGGCTGCATCTGTATCTTTGAAGTGATATGTTGCAGCATTTGATTAGTTAACTCAGCTGTATCCATTCAATGAACAATTTTTGAAAACTGTTACTTTCCAATCATCAAGACAGTTAGAAAATAACTTTAAATATTTGCAATCATACAAACAGTGTCTGAATTTTAGAATTTTTACCCATCAAATGAGTGGTCCAATGACACCACACAAAATTCTTCTTCCCTTTTTGTTTTGTTTGGTTCGTCAGCAAAGATACATATCTCCTAAAAATGTTTTGAGTTTTTCCAGTAAGCATGAGAAATACTGTATTTTATTATTGTATTTTTATGGAAGAATACCATATTGCATCTTGATTTCAGAGCCATTTACTGGAATTGCAAATTACACCTACCTCCATAGTCTCTGTTCCGCAGAAGCATGGGTATATTTCTGGTGAGACAGAATCTCACCTGTCTTTCTAGAACTGTTCAACCTACCATTCATTTCAGTTTAATTAACAAGTCTAATCAGTGTCAGAGGAACTGCTGCAGCACACAGGTCTGATGAAACAGAGAGAGAGGAACAGAATATGAGAGCACTTGTAGGGTGCTTGAAGGCTCATTAATATAAATGGGGTTTTTATAGGAAAGGCTGCTGGGATAAATTAGCTTGTGTTTGGTGATACAGATAGGCAGTTCTCAGCTGCCAGAATGAACAAACTGTAAATACTTCTGAAGCACAGCAGTAATGTGGAAAATAGCCGACGCGAATGATGAATAATGACAAAGAGCACAAACAGCTTGTAATAAGAACTCTAAATATTTTTTCAAATCTCAGGTTGAATAGCAGCTGAGTGTTTGCCTTTCGCTGATTCAAATCACTAACTTTTTTTAAACCTAGTTTGTTCAATTTTAAAACAAAACAGTTTAATTTGCTTCATGAAACTGAAAACAATTACTTAAAGGTCTCAGAGTCTGACTGGATTTGATGCTGTCAAGGTAATCCTTAAACAGTTTTTGATGGTCCAATATAAGTGTCTGTGTGATTAACTTCAGAGAACCATAAAAATTGTAAAAAGAATAGAAAACGGGACTATTAAAAATAAAAGATAGCATATTTTTGTAAGTTTTGTCAACCATATCCTAGCATTTGATATATCCTTTTAAAGCATGCAGTGCTATTTAACATTTATGTAATTTCTCAGGCATAGGATAGAAAGATGTTCGCTTGCAATCATGGTACATAAGATATGCATTTAATTCTATTTTAGTGTTTCAAATTATTTTACTCTTCTTTATCAAAAGCAACTTAAATTAGTACAAACCATCTAAGAATTATTCCTGCTAACAAAATTCTAAAAAGCAGCGTTTATACAAAATAATTCAAATTACAATGTAACTACTGGAAACAAAACGTTATAACTGGATACTGTATATAGTACATTAATATACTGTGCTAAATAATATGCTTAAACATGAATTCAGTTTACATATTTATTCCATTAAACCAAAAGAAGTCCTGGCACTTTAAGTATACTGTATATTTAAGCATTTTATATTTTTCTAAAAAGACTGTTTACATACAGTACAGTAATGCATCTCATACTGGTAAGTAAAACAAGAATAATAACCAGCTTTCCAAGCAAGTTCAACTTTTGTACAATACTATAGTAAAACAAAGTGGCAGTAAAGTTTTTATAGAGCGAAATGTAAGAAAAAAAGAATGTCTTCAATAATATGCACGAACAAAAACTAGTGTTATGAAACACTGTAGTTAAAGCTTTTATTGAATGTAATGTTAGTGATAAAGAACAATATATAAAGATTTTGTGCATTTAATGACATAATCTCTATTATATAATATAATTCACAAAAAACATCCATGAATTAGATGCTTTTGAATGGCTAGTTCATTTGGTTTATGTATAGGTTTGGCTTAACTCACTTGGATACGGGACAGCTTCTCGCTGTAGAACGAAAAGGCTTGAACTTCATTCAGAGAGGAGTTAACCAAGGGGGGGCAGCAAGGTGGAAATGGGGTAGAGTACTGTAGTTATACTTCAGACGGATGTAAAGGGAGTTGTTTGTACTCAATATACTGTACAGTATATAGCTGATTCCATAATGACTGTCATTAAGAACAGCTGTGTTCTTAATGTGAGACTGTGACATTAACATTCAAATTTCAGTTAATAACTTCCATTTATTGAGAAATAGGCATCTGCTTAATTCCAAGGACACTACCTGAGCCCATAAAATTAAGCTACTCTATTTAACTGGAGAATGACTGTGACATTATTATTAAATTACACTGATATTGGCAAGATTTTGTAAATGTTTTTTATAATGTTGCTGACCCTATAAGAAACAGTTTAGCTAAAATGTGTAAATAAACACATATGGCAACATATTGACCAAAAGAGAAATGTGTTCTTTTCTTTAAAAAAGACTGGTTTATTTCAATGTAGAAACATCAATTAGGTGACAGGGGACCAAAGGAGTCACAGAAATAATATAGAAGCATATAGAAGGACCTAGAATTCCTAGGCATTCATTGCAATAATCATTAGTTTAGCATTACACCAACTTTGATTACTTACACAATCAGAAACTGTATCTGATAATTAGTTGGTATAAATCAATATAATAATGCAATTCAAATGAGAAAAAAATGAAAATGGACACGGAAATTATTTCAAAAGATTGCACGGAGTCAACTACAATATCACCCTGCTGAAATATCATCAACATCAACCAGTAGAACATTTAAAATAATTTAAAATCACATAAAACACAAAATGAAAGGCTAAGATTCATAGTCTAAAACTTATGAGGAAAAGCAAATATATATTATATTATTATATAATATATATTATTATATTTTAGCAAATATAATAAAACACTGGAGAATTTCTACAACAAGTCAACTAAGAAAAGTGCATTTACCGCATACAGTACACCTGTGTTACACTAAAACAAAATTAAAGAAATAATTGAAACCTTGTTGTTATTATTAAATAATTGTAACCTCATTTCCCAAGAAGTTGTTGCAGAAAAAATAATGACTGCCCAAGCAGGAAAATACAGCATCAAGCCAAAAGGCTGTGTTCTTCCCATAAAGCTTTTTCCAAAGCCATGTACAGTATACAGTACAGTATAATGGGGCAATGACATTCTGCTGCAGAATACCATTTCAAACATATTGGTTTTTTTTACCCAAACTTTGTGCAGCAATGTGCATTTTATGAGTATCAGCAACAACATCAAAATGTTGTTAAAAGGAACATGTTTCCAAAAATAACCACAAGTGAATTATGTAAAAAAATCGATACAGATATTTACAAGAAAGTGGAATACGATACCACTACCAGCAATATAAATACATTATATTTAATATTGTTAATGACATTCAGAAACTATTTTTATTTTCAGCTACAAAAATTTCTTTAGTTACATGATTCCACATGAATATTTCCTATTAAGTAGATTTTAAGTTAAGTTCTACAACTTTTTTTTACAACAACAAAAGCAAGTGTTCAATGAAAAGTGCCTGAGTTAAAATGAAGAAAGTGGAATACTGTTGTATACTTAATTTTTTTAGCTACCACTACCAGCTTCAGGTACTGTATGTACATAACTGGAGTTATAATACATTTATATTCATAAGTTAATATAATATATGACTTTGAGATACATTATACTTCTGTTATATTAATTGCCTGTTACCACAATTGCCCAATTTATGAAGTGGATTTAAAGATGCACAGTAGAGAAACTAATTAAATGAAGCAATTGTTGCACTAACATCTAACGCACCACAAGTGCCACCTGTCGATCATCTTTGTCTAGTGAACCACATAGCGCAGTATACCATGGAGTACTGTAGTACATCTAATGCAGCAATGAAAATTAACACACATTCTGAGTGGTTGCATCTGAGTGGTAGGTACTAAGGCATACAGGGCAAGACTGTGGCTGCTTTAATATAGTGAAGTGCAAGTCATTAAGTTGGAGTAGGCAAAATATAAATAAATAAAACTAAGGAATTGATAGTAAATATATACCATGCTCTAGCACTGCACAAGCACAACACAGACAACACACAAAACTGACTTTGTGATTAAACCTCCAGTGTTGGTCATTGAGAATTTCCTATGAGAAGATGACTTGTAGGTGGTACTTGGATGCTTTGGTTTGATCAGGGGTGGTCCTTGGTCCAAAAAGTTTGAGAACCACTGGTGTAAATATTTCTAATGATTATTTTGTTGCTGCATGGTCTGTGATAATACTGAATAAAACCAATGTGTGATTAATTGCCAAGTGCCATATAGATATTGCATGCTTATGTTAGTAAGTTGTAATACTTTAATAACTAAATGAGATTATTAAAGTATTACTTCAGAGTGAATATTTAAATAGTGGCTTGTGATATTATATATCAACCACTTACAGGAGAATAAAAAAACAGATTATTAAAACAGTCAAGAAAACTTCAATCTGAAGCTTATAGTAGTAAATGTCACACTGCGGGAATACAAAAGGCCTTAGAGCAGCTTGGCATAGTTTTGAAATAAGTTTATTCCTGTTGCTATTGAGAGAACAAAGTAAGTAGAAAATATTGTTCTTAGAGCTAAGCTCTTAACTTCACAGTATTGACAAAAAGTAAACTAAAATGCCCCCTGAAGCCCTCAAAAGGCCAAGGACACTTGCACTTCTTGCAATGAGACAAAAATGACTGCTTTCATGTACAGTTTGTTAGCACCTCAGCAGAAGACAATTATTGTCTGTCTATAAACCTGTATTTTGATAGCTATTGCGACCACATAATGTGTTTGGGCCCTTTTTCTCTTTGTTTGTATTTCTTCAGTGAGAAATCTAGAATGTTGTTACACTCTACTCTGTTTTCTCTATTCTCTTCAAAGGTCATCATCTTCCCCTTCACGAATTAGACAGGTGTTTAAGATGCCTCTCCACCCTCTTTGCTTTGCTTTAGTTGAGGACCAGTGTGTGTGTACACTATGCCCTTTACAGGTTTGTTATGGGGACCAGACTAACTGCATAACTGCATTTATCCCACAAACACCACCACAAGTGTGATAAGCATCTGAGCCTGATTCTTTGTCCTTCAGAACCTGGTGGTACTAATACTTACCCATTAGGTAGGTATTATTTCTGCCAGGACACTGGTAAGATCACATGACAGCATTGTCTCCCGGTTGGTCACTCTTCAATTAAAGCTAATATTAAGCAACATATGTAATCCTGGTTGTCACGCCAAGTACACCTAGAGGGCGCTATACTTCTCTCCTGTTCCTAGTTCTCTGTAATTATTCATGTTTTTCTGGTGTGTCTTGTTGTGTAGCCTATTTACTTCCTGCTTCTGCTCTGCTCCTCGCTCAGCAGTGAGGTTCGGATGTCCTGAGACCCACCTAGCACCAGGTCGTTCCTGTCCATGGCCTGAGGACATAGGTTTCTATACGGCATTTCCTGAACAGCTGAGCCTGGGCTAACCCCCGTCTCGTCACTACGCATAGGGTCTATTTTTGCTCTCCTGCCACTCCATGGTTCATCCTTTCCGACATCCGTGACACTGGTTCTTTGAAAGAGAATAGTCATCAAGCTCCATAAATCACTTAATAGCACCTAGGAAAGACAGGGAAAAGCAGTCCTAGGAGAATCCAAATGGATATGCTGGTTTGCACAATACATATAACATGGAATCTTGCTTGGAAGAGAAAACCTAGCCAAGGCACCATAAGATCCAACACAGTATATACAGTAAGTAGCATGCACCCTGGTGTCTCCTGGTCTCCCTTCAAAAGTCTAACAGCTAGATGTTAGGATCTTCCCCACCAAGCTGTCAATTTCTCCTCTAGATTAGCAACATGGAGATTGTTAGACACAGGTCCAGCCAAGAAACAAAGTGGATGAAGTGATGACAGATGACTCACGCCAACAGGAAGAACTGTCCCTGATTAACAAAGAGCGAGATAAAGTGGAAAAGAAAAAATCATACCAGAATACCTGTCAAATTAATACAAATCCTCAAAATAAAATAGAAGTAAGTGAGCTTAAGAAATATTTTTATAAAGGAAAGCTAAATAACTAAACATACCTTACAAATCAATAAATAATAAAGATTTCAAAGTCAGTAGTGGCTTTCCAACACAGTGGTGCCAAAAATGAATAGACTTGTTGGACACACAACAAGAAGAGCAAGAAGACAGCTTTCCATTTACCCTGCATTTCAGGTTTTAATAACTCTCTTATTTACGCAAAGGGGTCTTTACTGCATGTTTGCATAGATATTATTAATTTCTCTGAAAGGGCAATTTACAATGCTTTTCATAGGATCTTCAAAATCTTTTTTTGTAAACTTTGGTTTTACTTCAAATGAAGAGGAGCAATAAGACACTTGAACTACTTTACTATGGATCTTGAAGACTTGTGTTCGTTTTTTACTGCATGGAGGTTGTTAGGGTATTTGGAATGTGAGGGTTGCCTAATTATTGTTTTCAATTATTTCAATCATGGCTTATCGTTTTTGGAATGTAAGACTCAAAATTATAGTGGACGAAAAATGCAAAACACAAAAACAAAACTGAGTACATAAACAAAAAATGACACGACACAAACAAAGAAGAGTGCACAAACACGAGAATTTAAGCACTCAAGGAATATACTGGCCTTTCTCAATGTTCTTTGGTATTTAATGTATCAATCTAATGTATTTACATTGCAGAGCACATACTGTAACAACACAAGACTTTTTGTGAGGTAACTGTTGGGAAGTCAGTGAAAATCTGTACTTGATTTTGCAATACAAGCTCTCAAATATGAACATCTGAGAAATAAAAGGTTAAGTTTTATCAGAGATGCTTTCAATACAATGGCCACCTTGGCTGCTTGAGGTGGCATTTAAACTAACCCTAACCTTTGAATTGCCTGGCTTCTAGCTACTGGAATTGGAAAACTATGGTAGAATACACTGCACAGTGTCTGTTGCTTGGCTACGCATTGCGCCAATAATTCTTTAATCTTCTTTTGCCTTAGCCTCTTGCATGTTGTCTGTAATTGCACTGGAGAAAAATGTCACATTTTATTCTTTGGAATGCTCAAGGTGTGTTTCTAAACTCAGAGATGTATTTTACAATATGTCATCAACAAATCAAAAAATAATAAAAATATAGAGGAAATTAGGAAAGGAGTGATATCTAAAATACAGATAATGGGGTAAATCTGTTGTATTGCTCCACAGACACTTGAATCTCTTACAGTATATTGTCTTTTTGTCTCTGCAAGACAGACTGGAAATTCTAGGCTGTAATGCTGCTTGTACTCTTTGTGAGATATGTGCTTCTGTGGTGTAGGTCATAGCTGCCTGAGGGTGTTGTGATGGAATATTAATCTCTAATATGGGGTCTTTTATGATGTGATGTGATTTTTTTATGTTTATTTGAATCATCTGCTATTAACATTTATAATGGATTTTTGTACTGTTTTTTTTTATTACATACAGCTTTGAATTTTAATGTGCATACAGTATAAGCCTTTTTTGGTGCAATTTAGGCTTTTTGGATATAATTGTTTTTGGTTGTTGTTAGCACATAATATTTGTTGAAGGCTAAAGAAGAGCTGACAAAATTGTGACAAAAAAAGGAATGTATGGTGCATTAAAAAACTAGGCTGATGCTTAAATACCGAGTACAACATGTCATTGCTTTTAACATACAATATTCCATTGTTTTGTAGGTTTTATATTTCACATTAGTGTATTTTATTTTGTTTTCTTCATCCACCAAAATAAAATGGTTGTAAAAACATTAACATGACATAATTTGTCATTTTGTACCATTAACCTTTAACATACCTTTAGCATCAATTTATTAGCCCTATACAATTTCTTGCATTAGGAATTCGTCTTTTCGTATACCCAGCTTGGTCTCCATGAGACACATAGACACACAGATGGGGAGAGAAGCTTGGGGTAAGAGCACAGGGTCAGCTATTGTACAGCACCCCTGGAGCAGTTGGGGTTAAGGGCCTTGCTCAGGGGCCCAGATGGAGTAGGATTCCTCTGTCGGCTCCGGGCTTGTGGAGCTACAAGTAGGAAATAAACATTGTACCTAGAGACAAATTAGAACTGCATGCAGTTTTGATAACCCAGTTAGGTTTGAGGTTTGAGGTTGGAGGTAAGAAAAAAACACTAAATTAAAAATTGAATTTTGTTTGTATGAAATACAGATAACAAAATAACTGCTGCTACAGAAATTCAGGTCATGACAGTGGTAGATGTGTCTTGTGAGCCCCCTAAGTGACAGAACTAAGACAGTCAGAGGTTTCAGTTTGATTGAATCATCTGCTGTGATTTTATCTCTACCTGTGACTTCTTTCATTTGAGCGTGTGTCCTTCTACAGTAATTATTCTCTTTCAAGGGCCTCTGTCACTGGGTCATAGAGTGCACTGACATTTCAGCTTCAGACTAAAACACATTTCACAAAGCCTGTGAAGTTCTTCAGTGAAATGACGAATACACTCAAAAACATAAAAAAATGGGCTCTTTAGTATACCATCGATGTACACAAGACCCTTAATAAAGCAGACTTTAGATAGCGACTTCACCCTTGATTAGAATATGAAAACTGTGACAGGCTTGTTTCTACAAGGACAACCTGAACAGAATTTGAAGTCTCAGCATACTCTCTACCTGGGTTTTCATGCATCACTTTTGATAGCAGCATTAAAGAGATTTTTGTGCACCAGGAATGCAAAAGGTTATTGCACTGACAACTGAAAGAACCAAAATGAAACCCTTTAAGCTCCATATCATATTTTGGAAAATACATTGGACTAAAAGGAAATTCTTTCTTGATACCTCAAATAGATTAATTTCAGTTTCATTAAATATTTGTACTTTCAGTGTACTGTACATATTTGTGACATTTTTTATTTCTGTTTATATGATTTTAGAAAATAAAAGTAAGTGAACAGGAAATTAGGTTTTGTGTTTCACATTAGATCCCAATGGTATTGTCTTTGGTTGTGATATGTCTTTGAATATAAACATGAATCGCTGTAACTTCTTATTCATTGAGCATCACAATCAGTAGGAAGCAGAGTCTTAGGGTTCATTACAGTTTATACTTAGAGACAGTCTTACATGTCAAAAGAGGTTAATGTGTGCTGAACTTTGCAAGAAGACTTCATCTATTTTAGAGGTTGTCATTCAGGAGATCCAACACCTCTAGAAAACATGCAGCATTTTAAAATATTTGCTGGCATAATTGAGTTTGCTATTTATTTACTTTTATGTTACTTTTCCATGTATAGTTTAGCATGTCTTTACTTTTAATAGTGTTTATTATCTCATAACACTTTAGATTTAGACTGCAATTGAATGAATCACTAGAGACCAGCATTTTCACATGACACAACAGGAATTTAATGAGTGTTACCTGTCTGAGAGCAGATTTCGTTGAGAAGAGTATTAACAGGAGAAATGGGAAGTGTAAGCAGAGAAAAAGACGACTAGGCACTCAGTAGCAAGAGCTTGAAAGGCAGAACTGTGGCTTTGGGAATAATTATTTTGGGTTTGTTTGAGAAACAGGTTGAAAAGCTGAATATTGTTTTAGCTGTACAGCGTTGCTTAAAGACTGGGAATGAAATAAGAGATATAGATTTCCTGTTCTTTTTTTAAATTTGAGAGCTGCCAAAATTGAAACTGCACCCTTTAAGAATGAACAAGATACAAATGATCAGGAGGCGCTGAGGGATTATTGATAATGATGTGATTTAGAAAAGGGTTGAGACTAAATGAGACTGTTCTTTCTTGATCACAGTCTGATTACCCTTTAAGATTGTAGTAGTTTTTTAATTTTCAGATTTTTTCAAGACTTACTGTTTCTTTATTGGGACTAAAATAAAGAGACTATGATTTCTTAGTGTTCCCTGGCTGAGCTGGTGTGTCCTGCAGGAGCTGCAGCAATGCTGAGCTGGAACAGGATGTTAATTGGCGAGGCATTGAGGAGCTTCCATTCTAACTGGGGAGAGATGAGTACTGCTGGTCTGTCCTCCAGTCTTTTCACACAGAGTGAAACTTTGGGTAGGAAGACGATTAGAACTTGGCTAAAGTGCAAGATCTTACTCAATTGCCTGGCTGTTTCCTTACGATTCAGTATCCCCACCCTTACTACAGGATTTTCATAAACTTTTGATGAAGTTCCTTGAAGCAGATTAGTTCTCTAGATGCATAAGAGCATAATTATAAATATAATAAAATAATAAAGCAATTTAATAATAACACAACTCCCCCAAAACATTAAATGATTTCAGACCAGTGGCATTGATCTCTTTAGTAATGAAGTCATTTGAAAAATTGTAAAAAGAGAGCACCTGGTAGATCTCATGCAATTTGCCTAGAGGGCTTAATCCTTGTGTATAGTGTATCTAACCACACTTGTTAAGGGAGAGATTGCTCTTAAATTTTAATCTAATATTGTTGGGTGGATTTTAGTCTTTAGCCAACAGATCACAAAGAGTGAGGATAAATTATTTTTGTTCTTCCACTGGGACTACTCATTCTGTGTACTATCCCACATTCTGTACATTCTTTCTACAGACAGTGGTAGACACCCTTTTGAGGACAGACATATCATTAATTTTGCTGATGACTCTGTCATTGTCAGTCTCCACACGGTATTAGACACTGATCACAGGCCTGTGGTGGATTATTTTGTCGAATTGTGTAATAACACCTTCCTTCAGCTTATTTTGATGGAAATCAAAGATAAGGTTGTTGATTTTTGAAAGCAGCCACTAACAAAAAAAGGTGGTGCGGTGGCTCTGTGACTAAGGCTTTATGTCTGTGGCTGGAAGGTTGCTGGTTCATATCCTGTGGCTGGCAGAGGAATCCTACTCCGTTAGGCCCCTGACCAAGGCCCTTAACCCCAGCTGCTGCAGGGGTGCCTATAAACAGACTGACCAGGACAGTGAAAGAAGCCTGCAAAATTATCAATGCACAACAGCTACAGCTGTCTATATCAAACCAATAGTGCAGAAACCTAGTATAATCATTGACTGTCATGACCACCCCTTGTTTAGTGAATTTGAGCTTCTTCCATCAGGGCAGCTCCAAAATACAGATTTATAGCACAAATAAGAATTACAGTACATTCTTGAGTAGTGGATAAAATCTGATACAACCGTAACAGGGCCTAGTACTTTATGAAATAGTCAGCAAGGTGAGCCAGTTTTGGGAGAAATTCTTTTAATCCCCACATCAGCTCTGAAAATTCCTTGTTTAGTAATACTTATTGTCTTCAAACAGTAAAGCTGACTGGATATCTTTGCAAGTATAAAATATGCTTGAAAACATGAGTAATCACTGTTGTAATGTTGTTTTCATACCATTGTGCAATATTCAAACCATATTGTACTGTAAATACAATTGAAGTAAAGGAGCTGGAGAACTTGAAATGTCTCAATGCCTGTGCTGTATGCTAATGGCCCAGATAAGGCATATTCAAGTGAAATATGATGTGATGGTGTGTGTCAATGTCATGCCTACATAAAATGTGTGATGCGTTAAATCTAAGTGCCTCATGTTTTTAAAAAGATGGTATGCTAAGTGCAGCTGTTTTCTGTGTTGGAAAACACATAAAAAACTCTGGAGAGGGGTTCACATGGGATTATTGCAAAGAAAATCTTCTTTGGTCCATGCATCTATAGAGAGAGAGTGGCTGCAGTGTGGGTGGTGTTATGCTGATCTGCTGTGTAGTGGGGGTGCTGGCACAGAGAGACTGTCACATGTCACCCAAGTGGATGTTGCACTTGTGGATAAAGTGGGTCCCCTCTAGTATGTGAAGCACTTTGGTATCCTTTGGGATGAAACACATTATGCAAATGCCAGCAGATGTTATTATCACATTTTTGTTGTTTGCACCACATATGGTTTGCCAATGTGAATAACGTTTTCAGATTGTGAGTCTTTGTTGCTTTGTTAATGGTTATTTTAGAGGACCAAATCCTCCATTATAGAAAAATAAATAACATGAAAGCTTTCCTCACATTTGTTTTTATCAGGCCTCCTTTGACCCATGTGTAACTTAAAAGGAAAACTGGGGGTACTTTATCAAAGTGCCACATGAGAAATTGAAAAAGGCTTTTTGTCTCCTTTGTTTTCCTTGCCTTGATTTATAAGGAGCTTTTTATTTCATTGTTTATTTTATCAGGGGGTCTTTAACCTTGATGTAGTACAATCAGCAAGAACAAACAGGGTTGTAAATGTAGCTGTTAGGAGAAGGGTATTTAATGAGTTTATTTGTTCCACAGCCAAGATTCACTTCTAGTAAACATGGATTTCAATGTTCCATGCTAATCAAGAAATAATAGCATTGACGGTAGTTAAAACAAAATGTACCATCTTATTTTGGTAACATAAGATACCAATGTGTCATATGTTCTGTATGTTCTCTATTTTATCATGCTATGGCACTGTCTTCTAAGGAGAAGCCTAGCCTCTGAGCTAGCGATCCATGCCTAGTCATCAGCTACAATATATTGTTCCACAATCCTCTACACTGCCTGCTGTGTACACAGGATAACAGTACAGTGGGTGACAAACATAATTTAAGGAGTTTTGCAACCTTGCCTTGTTCAAAGGAATATCAATATTTAAGTGAATAATAAAACAGAATAGAAGTTGGTAAGTAAGGTTTGTAAATTGTAATGTCTTCAAATTGATTTGATAATACGTAGTGATAAATATTTCTTTTTATTTAACATGATTCTAAAATCAACCCCTGTATGGATTTTCGATCCTGAGGATGATTTAAAAGTCTTTACTAATGAGCATTGTCTCTATGAACAACTTTTGCTGCTCGCGTCTTCAGCTTCCTCCTGCATGTGCTTAATATTTTACCATTAGTATTGAATATATTGTGAGCTAGTGCAACCATATTATCCTAATTAATGGACTGTGTGTGTTTAGGTGGCTTCCTGAATTTGGGATAATTGACTCATTAAGTGCCAGAAAATGAGTTCCATCAAGGGACTAATCAACTGCAGAACCTATTGACTTTTGTTTGGTAGTGCTTTACTTTATGATATATTTGCCTGGTTTGGCTATCAACACTTTGTTTTAGGACATGTTCATTTTGTTGTATTTTCCTTGAAATAAGAATCTACCTCAAAATGTCTGTCTATTCAGTCACACATTCTCTTGAAATGGACAATTTCTAGTCACAAATTCAGATCAGCATGACCAGGATGTGGCTTATACAGTATTCTACAAGATTTGCAATATATGGAGCCTTATCCACCCCATTCTTTAAGCAGGATCACTCTCAGCCTAGGTTGTGATCAGGGTTCTCTATGGAATTCACATTGAAGTGCAGATTCTCATTTCACTCTTTCCATTAGTTTTAAATAGAAATAAGATACAGTATGGAATTTTTTCCTGATCAGTGCAGTCATATGCATATTCCTTAAAAGGGGACTGCTATCCCAATTTCTCAGATGGGTTGTTAAAATTTGGTAACAAATTAAATACATTGATGTTACAGAAAAAAATTACAAATTTTGAATTAATCACAAAATTATAAATTTTGTGAATGTACTGTAAGTTGCCATGCTGTTAGAAACTTGCGTGATTTGTCCCTTCCTCCTAGAAGTTCTTGTAATGACTTACTGTATGTAATGTGATCTACTGTATGAGTAAATAAAAAAACAGGTTGTGCAGCAGACATTTCAGTGCAGAAATGTTCCAACATGATCTGCATGCATTAACAATTAAGTAGTATTTGTTTGCAAAACTGTGTTGAAATCGAAACCAATATTTCTATTAGATTTAAAGAGATGTACAGTATTCACAAAAAAAGTAACAGGTTTATTCCTTGCTGAAAAAAAGAAGAAAGAAAACACAACGTTTCAGCCGTGGAGCCTTCTTCAGGTGTTAATTCACAAAACTGCTTGTTTACAATGTCTTAGGGCCACACGTTACTGGAAGTTTCGTTGCCTTGTTCTGAATCACAGAATACGGCATTGCGCAGACGTACAGTACCTGGAAATTTCATCTATTTTGTGGTGTAAATTGGAGGTTTTAGAAATTACTGTGTACATTTTACTTTCGTTGTGATTTGAAATGCACTCATCAATGCTGATTCTTTCTAACCACAAAGTATGAAAATAGCCTTGCAGTTCCCCTTTAAGCAAACCACTATTTAACTGCCAGTGAAAACAGTCCTCTGATTTGAAGTTCTTATTTGTCTGTCCAGTGAAAGTTCTTTACCTGCATAATATATAGTATGTACATGTCTGCAGCTGAATTGCTCTCACTGATATTTCCTCCTGGTCCTGTATGGCCACTGTGTCTTCTGGTTTTTATTTCACCCTGAATCCACTGTTAATTTAATGTTTATATTACCATTGTTTCCTTTACTCACTGGGTATAATAAGCTCCAAATCCTGGACTGCAGGCCTCAAGGACTGGGGGTGAATACTCACTGTTGTAGCTTCACAGTGATGGGGGAAATGCACTACATTGTATGTACAGTAGCTTCTTAAAATAAGCAATTACAGTCAAACTTATGTATAGCAGAGTAGATCTACCAGAGAGCACAGTTCACCGTAGTTTAGGAATAAGTTTATTTACAAAAGGTTTTGCAAAGAGTTGAGCAGACACCATTGTTCTCACAGAAATGAACTCTAAAGCACAGGCCAATTCTAAATGCTTTTATACTTGCATATACTGTAGCATGAGAAGCCTTCTGTGTTTCCCTATAAAGAACAAAACACTCCATGCCAAAATAAAAGATAAGCCGCCTTATAAACTAAATGTTATACAACCTGCAATTAAATCTCTCACTACAAACCCAAATGCCACATAAAATAAGAGCTAATCTCCCTGTTTAAAAATTCACCAACAAAGCAGGAAAGGCCTTTTTTAACAGAGGTATTTTTCGCTCAGGAATCCAAGTTCCATAAAAACACTGAATAGAAAGCTCTTCTTACAAGGCTAATATTTACATATTGTAGTTCCAGTTGTGTCTTTTCAGATGATCTAGAACAAGGAACAGACTTCACTGTTCTTCCTGTCTCCTCTTTCTCTCGTGATCTGACCTTTTTCCATTCTTTTTCTCCTTTCTCTCTCTTGATCTTATCGTAAATGGTGTGTTTCTGGACTGTTGATTGACACTTAATAATTTATTCAGAACTTAATTAACTAAGGTAACCTTTGCAATAGCTATGATCAAAGGATCTGGACCCCCTTCATTTTAGCAAACACCCCCTTTGCTTTGAAGCTGTAAATTTATACACTATCAGTTATTATACACTTTATCTAAATTCTTAGAGACATTTCTTACTCTCCTATAGCTGAAACAGCTTCTTTCCCTAAATTTATCTTCAGTGACAATGCTTGATTCACTTGGTTTGACTTGGTCAAGGTTGAATCCAGAGGGAAAATGAATTGTAAATCTTTAATTCTTTCCTTGCTATTTTTTCTCTCTTGCTATATTCTGAACACTCTTTTGTATCTGCCACTTTTGAGTAAACTACATGATCACATGATCTGTTAGTCATCTTCTGAAAATTCCTACCTAGTAAGTTGTGGAAATTTAATTCTGATAAGCTGAAAAAATGACTTGTCTCTACTCAATTGGGGTTTGCTTATCTTACTATATAACCTTGAGTTAAGCCTCATCTTCAGGCTTCTTACCTAATTGAATGCCTCAGCTGTCTAAACATACTTCAACAGATACACTCCCCTTGAGCAGGGAGAGTGGCTCTTCAAGATGAGGTTCGATATAAATCTTCAGTCTGCACATTTGTATTAGATCTACCACAAAGTAATATGGATGTTGCAGATCGATCATGTCCCATCAAATAACAATGAGAGACACTGAATTAACTTTAAAATGAAAAAACTGACTTTCTGATCTTAGTGCATATTCATGCACACAAAATTATGTTACAGGTTATAAGGACAATGATAAGGGCTCATATTCAAAACGAAGCATTTTATCAGATAACTTGAGAGTGCAATCAATTTAACCGAAAATGTCACCAGGTGTGTTTTGTCTTTTGATCTACCCAGTTTAAAAACTATTCTCTTGGTTCTACAAAGCCATTCACATCTGCATAAAGCAGTCATATACCAAAGAAGTTGCAAGGCCTGTACGAGGAGTACAGGTGTCTACAACATACAGTATACAGTAATTGACATAATTTTATGAATTTACAAAACTAAAACATTTGCACTACAATTATAAACATGTTCTTTGATATTAAGGTACTGGCATCAATGAATATCAACATTTAAAAAAAGACAAATTCCTAATTTAAAAAAAAGTGTATATGGCTAATAAAGTGATCTTATCTTATCTTAAGTTGAGTCATTGAAATAATTGTATTTTGTTTCTAGTCACAAGTTTGGGATTTTATTTCTATTACAAAATATAGTACAAACTTTAAAGCTCCAACATATTTAAGAGTTGGGAACAAATAGTTCAAATTAATCTTATTATTAAGACAATGAAGGGTTTGATTGCATAACAGAGGGCCTGGAGCTGGAACAGAAACCAACAGGTGTGTGGGTCAACAGATTGGGACCCACCACTCTAAATGAAAGTGTAACTTAGATGGCCCTGTGACTGACGAGGCCTCAACAGCATCACTAACAGATATCAGTGAGAAATGCACCATTCCTCCAATCGCCACCAAACCTACTGTCACTATCCCGTCTACCGTCCCACTGTGCTTCAAGAGGACTACTATCGTGCCACTGCCTAAAGCAACCAAGGTGTCATGTCTGAATGACTACCACCCAGTGGCACTCACCTCAGTAGTCATGGAAGGCATGGAAAAACTGGTGATGGGACACATCACTGGCAGTTCTCACTGCAGTTCTCACTGGCTCACTGGCCCTTCACACCACTCTTGAGCACCTGGACAAAAGGAACACCTATGCCAGGATGTTATTTATTGACTTCAGCTCAGCCTTCAAGACAATAGTGCCAGGTAGGCTGGTGGTCAAGCTCAGGGGTCTGGGCCTCAGCAACTCCATCTGCAACTGGGTCCTGGATGTCTTGACAGGCAGACCCCAAGTGGTGAGGATTGGAAACAAAACCTCATCCCCTCTGATCCTCAACACAGGGCCTCCCAGGGCTGCTGCCTGAGCCCATGGCTGTATTCTCTATTTACACATGACTGTGTGGCTAGATTTAACAGCAACTGCATATCAGTTTTGCTGATGACACCACAGTAATTGGTCTTATCAGCAACAATGATGAAACTTCCTACAGGAGCTGGGTAGCAGAGCTAGTGGTGTGGTCCCACAACAACAACCTCACACTTAACATCGGCAAAACGATATAGTGGACTTCAGGAGGCATGGTGGACATCACACACCCATCATCATTCACGGGGCTCCAGTCGAAACTGTCAGCACCCTCAGGTTCCTCGGCCTCCAGATCACTGAGAGGCTGAGCTGGTCAGAGAACATTGCTGCCATCCTCAATAAAGTCCACAGTAAAGAGACAGTAAAGGAAGTGGGGGATGAGCAAGACAACGATCACCAATTTGTACCGTAATACAATTGAAAGTGTCCTGACTGGAGGTATTATAGTGTGTTATGGTGGAGCCATAGTACAGGACAGAAAAGCCATACAGAGTTGTGAGGTCTACGCAGAAAATCACTTGGACCAAGCTACCCTCCATCGACCGGAATATATCTCGACCGCTGTCACAACCGGGCTCGAGCTTTACTTGGGGACCCAGTTCACCGTGGCCACGGTCTGTTTTCACCACTGGGTTCTGGTAGAAGGTATTGCAGTATCAGAACACTGACAAATAGATTCAAAAACAGTTTCTTCCCCCAAGCAGTCTGCATCTTAAACAGCTCAAATTAGCACCTGCACTGTAAGGTATTGCACTGTTTGCACTATGTCCTGTCTTGGCTGTATTATAATGTCTATTGTCTGAATTTATTGTCCATGTCTGTTTGTCATTTGTGCATTTTTTTTTCTTTCTCTAATGCTACTGGATACAGCTGAACGAGTAAGCATTCCAATACACTTGTTGTACAGTATATGGCAAATCTTGAAGAAATGTCAAAGAATGAATGGATCCCCCCTTGTAGTACAGGAGTCTTAACTGTAAGCTATTTCTGAAAGCAAGTGGCATTCCAAATTTTCAATCAGGGTATATAAGGAAAATTGGAAATGTTTGGAATGTTTCATTTTGTATCACTAAATGGGTGCATGTTGTTAAGTGGTTATTTTAAATCATAAATAAAACAAACTAGCATTTTTTTTTTCAGGGAACACAATGCTTTTTAATCCAATTTTAAAAATATGTTCTGTACATGTAAATCATACTTTATTTTAAAAAAATAAAGCTTTTTCTAAAGCTTGCAATACAGTACACTTAAACACAGGACCTCAAAGAGGGATGTTTCTGTGATGTTCCTGCCCATCCGTGATATCAGTAGGCAAAATCCTCGAAGGAATTAACACACAACCTATCTCCTCAACGTGAGTAATTAAACACAACAAGGGGAGCACAAGTGGAAACTGCAATGAAGAGCATTTTAAAGATCTTTTTTAAAAGGTGAAGTCTGTGCAGAAGGCAACTGTGTGAAAATGGGTGCCCTTCCAAATCCACAAGCAGTTTAAGGGTCAGGTTGGAAGCAGAATCCAAAGATGCCATATTGGATTCATTCCCTCCATTAATCAAAGAGCAGTTAGCAGCTGTTTCTAGTCCCTTTCCTCTCAGGTCGATATCTGCAAGATGTAAATCTTGTTTTGCCTAATCAAACAAGCAGCGAAAACTGTTTGCCATCCACACAGCCACAATCTATTCCATTATTAATGCTGACATAAATTATTCAGCTGTTGAACTATATATATATTTTAAAAATAGTGAATTAAAAAATAAATCTGAGATCCACATGTTAAATTGGCCTGTTGGAGACCAATAGTAATTCTGCAATTTCACCTTAAGCTATTACAGTCATTGATATTTTTTTAATAAAATGCTGCTGTATAAAAACTCAGGTAGTGTGTTACAATTAAGCACTTCAACGAAAAATAGGTTTCAGTGTGTATCATTAGCTCTAAAAACTTTATAATATTTCTTGGCAGTACAGTATATTATACTATGATTTATTTTAATTTAAACAAAGGTTACTTTCAAAGGTTTGTTTCAGTTCGTATGCTAAATCTCTGTCTTCAGTTTCTTCCCAGCATGTGTTCAGGAAAAAGCCATTGCCATCACTTCTTGGGAGGTAAACTGCTTGTCGTCCTTTAGTTGAAGAACTCAATTATCTTTTATTCAGACAAGCTGTCAGCATTCGAAGTAGCCCTTTTATTTCTTCAAACAAGCCATCAGCACAGCCTTAAACTCCTGTAGTGTTTAGCTTCTGTATTTCCTCAGCGCTCTCCATCCACATTCCATTTCAAACTGGAAAAGCCTGGAGCTCATTGTAAAGGTCATTGTGTGTGAACGGCCATTTCTCTCAAAGATGTAATGAAGTTCCTGTGGGTGACACCCTGTTTGATTGCCAGAAATGCATCCCAAAAATGACAGTGGTGCACTAATGAAAACTCATGGGACTCCCTAAGTCCTTGGAACAAAAATGACACAAATCCTCCAGTAAGATATAAATGGTTTTCCACTTGTGTTATGTTTCATCTCTATTTTCCCTCTCTGCTTCTCAAAACAACACTGACCGATGTTTTTTTTACTCATATCTGATTTGAGAAAACTGAGCACGCAGGGTACTCTTTCTCATCCCCTTAACACCCAGTGGCATTTCTCAGCATCACCATGTCCATTGTAACCTCTTGCAAAATCAGGCATACAGGCACATAGTGGTCTTTGTGTTTGAGGTCAGGAAAGGGGATTTAGAAATAGGTCTGCTGTAAAACGATGTTGTTTCACCACCATGTTAAGAAGACAGTTGAATCATATGGGAAATAATATGGAGTTTGACTGTAGAATTGCCATCTCAAACAAAACTAAATCATCTTATCTCTTTTGAGTTCTGTTGTATACTGTACATTCTTTAAAACCACATTGTCCATTAAATTATTTATTGACTTGACTTGATTTTTTTAAGCCTTCATTAATTTAAGGAAAATAACTTTTAATGTCTGTATAAGTAAATAACAAATACAAAAATGATATAATGATATATATTATAAAAATGATATAAGGATATAATAGGAAACAGGCCCTTCAACCTGTATATATTTAATAGCTGGAAGAGACTTATAGTAGTAATTTTTAAAATGGAGGACTGTACTGTATATTGTACTTAATTGGTCACCTGATTCTGCACATGTTAAAGACAGGGCAAATCCATAAATGTATTGGATTTCAAATCAGATCAAAAGCAAATAATGAGAAAAATCTCTGTAGCTTCTTTTGATGTTAAGTACTTAACTGTAAGAATGTAACAATTAGTAAAACACTAAGCTTCACAGACACTGTACAGTAATTTGCTTCTATAGAAAAAAAAGACTGTAATAGTACACGGATGTAGAAGCATGAACACAGGATTTTTTTTAGATATAATTAAGATGTATGAAAAATCCCAACTACAGTCAGGATGACTGATGGGGACCTTCACACATATTGTTACAAGAAAATCTAGAAGGTTTCCTGGCATTATTCTGTGGATTCAGAAACATTCGAAACCGACTGTATAAGAAAATAAGAAATTCTATCTCACTTTGAGCCCTATCTACCCAGGCGACAGTATCCTATCTCACTCTAGGACTGCTAAACTCTCTACCCAGATCGATACAACAAATCAACATATACAGTCAATGCAAGCATATTCAAACAAAGACGTATTTTATACAAACCAAGCCTCGTGTGAAATGTCCATTATTCAATTCAAATTTAGGACAGGACCCTGGTAAACTGTAACCCATTTACCCCCAACAGCACTTATTCTACTTTTTAGGGAATCCTGTCTTTCAGCTACCAACGTAGCCAAGGTTCCTACCACTGACATGCATAGGATGAAAATTTTGGTTTAGGAACATCTGTCTCTAGGATGACAATAATACAGATGCTGAGCATTTACTAATAGAACTCCATTCCTTCCACACACGTCAATGTATGATAAACTCTTCTCTCGCTCCTTTTCTGTCCCCCTCTTCAAGGTGGTCAATTTCCCCCTCCATCTCAGCCAGATTCCCTCCAGCCATTCTACAGCTGGAGTTCTGGCTGAGCTTGTGTGTCGCTGTCTACCTTACTGTTCCTGTCTTACATTTTGGCTCTCCAGGGTCCAATTAGACAGCACCTGCAGCAAGTTGAATCAATGCAAGCTCTATAATAAAACTGGGGACTCATCCAGAGATCTATTACACACCAAGATATATGTTTATTTTTAAATGCTTCAGCAGTTGGACTCTTTTGACTGACCTAAAAACTCAAATTGCGTAATTTTCAGAACACACTATCCTACTCACTCTCTTCCATCTACTATGCTTTCAACATACAAATTGTGTAATCATTACCATTGCAACAGTAATACATTTTTGGGCATTCTGAGTGGTGGTGTGTATTAATGTTAAAGTGCTAGATGCCTTACTAGAAGGGTGTGAGATTAATACCCAGGGTATTATATTGTTGCTACTGTATATTCTAGACAAATTGCTCTACTCAGATCAATAGCCAGAGGATAAATGAATATTTGTTACACCAAAAAGGTATAATTAGTTGTAAGTCATTTAAGATGAACAAAACAAAAAGAATAATTGTGATTCATGTGAAGGCCATGCACAGGATACTGTACATTTATACTGTTTGTGAATGAATCTTCTCTGTCTGAATGTACAAGGACAATAAGGAATATTGGGATTGTAAATCTGAAGCTCCAGTTCCCAAGGACAACATGGATTATACTGTACCCTTCGATAGAATAAGGGTTACCACATACAGCAGTCTCATATTTGGATATTTTGGAACTATTTTTGCTCCTTTCTAAGTAAGTGTAAATGCTGTAATATGTGATTCTGCATGTGGGAAGTATCAATCATAAGAAATGACTTATTTAAGTTGTAAACTTTTCTATCATACACACCTTTTTCTGTGAAGGAATTGATTTCATTGACCATAAACATAGTTAGATGGCTAATTTGTTTTATGTGTTTTGGTGGCTCTGTCAAGCAGATAGATTAAACCACAAAAAGTCACAAAGACGAAAGGTAAACTCGTAAGAGGAGTATCAGGTTTCTGATGCAAAAGTCTTTTAAGGTGCACTTGTTTTGTTTTTTTAGCCTTAGCCCTTGGATGATTTTTTCAGAACTTAATACATAAAACTGTACAATCAAATTAGAGAACTGGAAAGAACAACGTATCCTCTGGGTTAAAATGCAGAAATCTGGAAATTTCTTGCTCTTTGACGGATTGCACTTTCCACCTGTTTATTAAAACCATCACTTAAAATTACTCAGTTTAAAGCATGTCTGACAGAACTAAATTGAGACTCATGAACACATGAGAAACTGAATATTTACAATTCATGGAACCCATGAACTTTTTTTCAGACTGTGTTTCTGAAATACATAATGGATGGTCTAATTACCTTGATTGTAATGTTATTTAATACAGAAAATAGCAAGCATATCCAAAGTCCTCACATAATTACTAATTTAGGCAACATTAACTACAGATCCAGCCATTTAAAATGCGCAAGGTATGCTGCAGTAAATCACAGTGCACTTTCCGCAAGGAACCCAGAGATACCGTAAGATACCATTATATTTTGAAATAGGGTGAAATACCTTGTAAAACCACCAGGTGGAGCTGGGAAAGCTGCATTTGGACTGTCACCAGAAAACGTTAGGTTTTGAATCCCGGTCAATGCTGAGGGACAGTCTTTTGCCAATTACAGAATTTAAGTATACTTTGTATACTTTTTAGATTTTTAAACATTTTAAACTTTGTATTACAGAATGTTAAACATTAAACTGATTGAAAAGTAGGTATGTTTTATAAAAGCAAGATTGCTCAGTTGGACAAAAGTGCACAACCTTCCAACTTCTTCATACTGTAAATATCTTAATTATGCAAAATACAGTTTTTAATTTGGTAACTTACAGTTGTTTCTGGTTTTAATGCACTTGTTCTAACATTATAAAGCTTATGTACTTTACTTCACAAAAAGTTAAACATTTTATCCTTTTCTGTAGTAAGAACACCACTTGCTGTTATTGGAAATTATTCTGTACACTGAAGAGTTACAGAGGAGTATTGCCTCTTACACATGTAAAAACATTCTAGTTTTAATGTGATACAGAAGATATTATTAATCATATTAATAACTAATGACCTTGGACGGGCTGTAAGCTCAAAGTATTACTGTAGTCCACTTTTTTTGTAAAATCTGCATCAATTTGACTCATTCACCCTTCATTACTTGAAAACATTTTGCCTACCCTTTTCAGCTATAACTTAAGTTGGCAAGCGGTGCGTTGGTGTAATGGCTTTGGCGTGTGACTCCCATGCTGGAAGTTGGGGGTTTGAACCCAGTTCCTGGCATGAGTTTTCCTTTAACAAATTAACATTTTTTTGGTATTTCTAAATATCACAACATGTTCAAAGTTAAGCAATTTATTAATAACAACTAATCATTTCAAACAGCTTGCATTTTAAAATTGTATTTTGTTCGGCGTGATTTGTCACTGATTTTACAACCTTCAATTTATTAAAGATCTACAGTATGTTTGAGACAGGGTGTTCCAGACCTCTGTTTAATTTCTGAAACTCCCTCTGTAGTTCCTGTTTTCACACAGATAAGAATAAACTACATATCCAAATCTTTTCACAGGCGGAAATATGTTCTGTGCTCAATAGCTCTTTTACCACAGTACGCATTATGTTACATCTTTAAGCATCAGTCAAAGCATTATGAAGTCTGTCAAAAATGTAAAAAATGTTACCCAATAGTATTGGTGAAACTGTTACATGTCCTCGATAAAGTGGTTAGAAAATAGGTGGATTTACACTTGTAAAAAACATTAAAATTTTAATGCAATATGGAAGATATTATTAATTATAAATTACCTTGGACAGTCTGTAAGCTGAAGACTTATAGAGGAGACACGTTGAGTCTTTTCAGCTTGGAATTCACTTTTACCTACTACAGTATATTCCATTGCAGCCACATTATGTAACACAGCTCCGTACAGTACTTCTCACAAAGGCTAGGAGTGTTACACCCCGCTGTGTTTGTTATGTAGAATAGACAGTTCTGCTTGGGGGGTGTGAATGAATTTTCAGTAGCATGCTCTGTTGTCATTGTTGCTCTTTAACATAATGCAACCAGCAATCAAATGTCCTGTTTTTTCTTAACACTCGTTGTTCTGTACTGTAGTTTTAAAACATGAACAAAGTCGTGCCACATGTATACAGCACGATGTTGTATAGTTTTAAAGCCACTGCAGTATAGCTTGTGGGAAATGCATTTATTTGCCGTGCATTAAAGTTTAACTCATCAGAGCGCCCTACATTACCAACTTCAAGCGTTTCATTGTGTATTGCAACAGTATCAACAGCAATGTAGTTAATAGGAACATGTTGTTATTTTGGAAACATTTTGACAAGTGAACGAGTTGAGGGATTCGATAATAATAGAGAAATCATAACAATAATCCCTAGTTATTTCATGCTAATCATGCAATCCAACTGAAAGAAGGACACTTAAATCAACATGAAAAGACTTTATTTTTTCATCGACAAAAAGTAACATCACACTCTCTTGTTTAATCTGATTGTTTTGTTGCAGCCCAGACAGTTAAACCAGAGGAAAAGAGCGTCTCTTTCTTAGAAGCATTTAGTTTATCTGATCATATATTTGTTTATAATCAAACAAAGTTAGTTTTGAGAATCTCCGATTCACCATGCCTGTAATGTTTTCCCAGAGACTGCAAGGTGAGGCCCTTTTGCCTCTGGATCAGTTGAAATTTATGGATGTGGTCCACCTCCAGTAAATTTCAAGAGTCACAAAATTACGAAACAGAAGAGCAGCATAACGTACGGCTCTGGCTTTCCTATCTGTGCCGATGCACTGCATTTACCATCTCTCCTCCTTCTCCTGACTGATGGGCAAAAGTTGGATATCTGGGAGAACTGTATGTGGCATTGGCATCTGTGAATTCTGCTGTGGCTGTGTAGATGGTGCTTCCTGAGGGGAGAGAGACAGTGGGGATAGCACCAGCCAATTCCTGGTTGGAGGTGAGCGGGTGAGCAGGTGAGCAGAGAGGATGGGATGGAGTATCCTGAGGCGGTGTGCAAGTAATAATAATTGCTTACACTTATATAGCGCTTTTCTGGACACTCCACTCAAAGCGCTTTACAGGTAATGGGGACTCCACTCCACAACCAGCATCCACCTGGATGATGCAACGGCAGCCATAGTGCACCAGAACCCTCACCACACATCAGCTATCAGTGGGGAGGAGAGCAGAGTAATGAAGCCAATTCATAGATGGGGATTATTAGGAAGCCATGATTGGTAAGGGCCAATGGGAAATTTGGCCAGGACGCCAGGGTTACACCCTTACTCTTTTCGAGAAATGCCCTGGGATTTTTAATGACCACAGAGAGTCAGGACCTCGGTTTTACATCTCATCCGAAGGACAGCACCTGTTTTACAGTAGAGTGTCCCTGTTACTATAGTGGGGAATTAGGACCCATATGGACAGCAGGGCGAGCGCCCCCTGCTGGCCCACTAACACCTCTTCCAGCAGCAACCATAGTTTTTCCCAGGAGGTCTCTCATCCAGGTACTGACCAGGCTCACACCTGCTTAGCTTCAGTGGGTTGTCAGTTGTGAGTTGCAGAGTGATATGGCTGCTGGCGGCGTAGGCAGTGTGTGCTCTGCTGGTGGTGGAAGGCTGTGTGGAGATATACATTGGGCCAGGTACAGCAACCTGCACAGCGGGGAGAGGCACTTTTCAGGAGATTTCAAATTGATGCAGATGTTTAAAAAGAAAGTTGACTTAGGAAATACTTTGAGCTATATGAAAATAAATAAATCCTTAAATATCGTTATTCATTTCTTTAGATAAGTGATTCTATATTATATTCCCTATTAATCAAATTCTACAATGTGTTTTTTTCCTGCAACAATGAGCACAAGTTTTCATAGAAAAGATTAAAGCATTATAACTTTTTATAAAGTATATAAACTTAATATAGTCAGAAGGAGCACGTAAAAACTTTTCCAAAATAACCACAGTATGTAACCGAATGAAAGACTTTGATGCTTAAAATGTTTATGAAGAAAGTGGAATACAGTTGTATATTTTTTTATTTAAACTACCACTACCAGCCATATACAGTTTGATAATATATTTATATTCCTAAATTAATATTGTTTATGATGTTCAGAGACGTTATGCTCCTCTTATTTTTATGCTAAATTTCCCTTTAGTTTAAAATTCCATTTTGATATTCAATATTAAGCAGATTTAAACATGCACAGTAAAGAGATTAAATGAAGCAATCATTTCACTAACAACCAGTGCAACACAAGTGCCACCTGCCGGTCATTTTGGCCAGCCAATCATATACTGCGGTATTCCATGCTATTCTGCAAATAATTTCCCTCCGTACGTGGTTTTACCGCACATTTCAAATGGCTGCATCTGTACCTGAAATGAGCAACTTATATAATCAGAAATTTCTACCTATTTTATTGCATATGTATTGTTTATCCTAAGTGTGCTGGGTTAATGTTTTTGCTTAATGATGGACATTGTTTAGGCATGAGTATTTTGCAACTTCCTTAAGAATGTTTTGCCATTTTTGCAGCCTAATTTACTTAGAGACAGGATTTTAAGAGGTTCTCTAATTTGGTCTCTTGAGGCTGCAGTGTAGTGTTTAGAGCTCTGGACCAGAGGTCTGAGTGATCACAACTTATGTGTCATGCTGCAGTGTAATCTTGAATGAGGCACTTCACTCAGACTGGTCCATTAAACACCCTGCTGTGTATATAGGTCTCCAGGTTGTTACAGTAACTCATAATGTGTTCTCATTTGACTTAACTGGCAAAATAAAGTAATTCAAGAATAAAAAAGACAACTATAACTCAAAGGAATTGAAGTGAAATGCAGAGCCCATGCAGTGTGAACGCAAATGTTTGTAAAGCGAGAATCTGAAGCCCATATTTCCTTCATTTTTTACTTTTTCTTTCCTATGTTGAAATTGAATGCACTTCATCGATATACTGCATATACAGTACTGTGCTATTATGGATGTCTTTTTTTTGTCTTATCTAGAAACATTTATTGAGCATCAAAACAAATATAATTCTAGAAATGTATTATATTGTATTATATTATATATGCTTGCATTGTAGATGTTGATTGATTTTGGCTTCATTTAGATTGATTATTCAAGACTGACAGTGATACACTGAATTGACTTGAACTCTCGTCAAAGCAGTAAATCATCTCATTAATGACAGAGCTGATTGAGAACAAAAATGAGGTAATGCCAAGCATTGCGAAAATTCTGAAAGAAAAACATAGAAGGATACCAATGTACTTTCTTATGAAGTGATATGCTGGAGGCTGGACTAAGTCATCTGAGGTAGGCTTTGCAGCAGTCACACCAAGTCCTTTTGGTGAAAAACCAAGCATTTGTTTAGACCACCATGATGGGTGTCCACAAGCATTGTGCAGAACGATAGAACAACATGCGAGTTGTTGTTTACAACAAGAAAGTTGTCGGTGATTTAAGTGTGACAGTTGGGCAAGAATGTCTAGTTATAGCTCATGCATATTTTTCCCATGTGAAAGCACTAAGACTGAACCTGTGAGTAATACGACCAACAACTACATCACTGGTACACTGCTCCATAGTCCGTCACCTATTCGTCAACAAGGGGACCCTGTGAGTTTAATTTTTTTTGGCATTGTCATTATTGTTGTTTTTTGGGAAAGGGAGTTAGTGAGTAAAACCTAGAATAGTATAGTACATTTTATGTGATTCCAGTATTCAAGGGACATGCAAGCACATTTTTATTTGGTTTCATAATATCACTAATCTTAAGTGCGGCATTAAACTACTGGAGATTTTTGGTCTGATCTGTCTGATAAAACTGGGTTTTATTTCCATTTACCATTATCAGTATTCACAGCATTATCTGTTCATTTGCAGCCTGCACATACTGATGCTACCACCTACTTGAACTGCTCACACATGTTCATTCATGCATTTTTAATATTATTTCAAAATGTATATTTAAATATTGTGACATTTATGATTAGTAAAGATGTCAAATATACTATATACAGTACATATTTTTTATTTGCTTTAAATACAGATGCAGCCATTCAAAATGGGTGGGGTATTTTGCGGTATACCCCGGTAGGCGTGTCGCATCAAAACGCAGTATCACGCAGTATCATGCGGTGTATCGCGTCATTTGACGTCATACCGGAAAGTATCCGGAATCACCTTGTAAAACCGCCAGGAGGAGCCAATAAAGCTTAACCTCTCATGTACAGCATTTGAGCTTTTAAATTTAAACTCTGTATTACAGCATGTTAATCATCTGTCATTAAAAAGTTGGTATATTTTATGAAAGCAAGATTGCTCAGTTGGGCAAAAGTACACAACCTACCTTTATCATAAATATTTTAATTATGCAGAAATATTTTATGCATCAAAGCCTTTACCGAAGATATTACTCATATTATTAATAATGAATGACCTTGGACAAGCTGTAAACTCAAAGTATTATGCTGGTCCACATTATTTGTAACTGTCATTTTAAATGAAAAGACTTTATTTTTTCATGGACAAAAAGTAACAACACAGCATTCCGTTGATCTAACTAACAAGGACGGGACATTAGCTAGCCAATATGATAAAGGAATAAATTACTTTTTTTGTTTATTTCTTTAGCACATTTATTTGAACATTTCCATCGATTGTACAAGCACTGAAAAACTGTCCAATCCCTAATTCGTCGGGTATTTTCTTTTAGTATAACAGACACAAAAACTCCCTTGCTTTTAACAGAGCGTTTCATAATTTCTAACAACGAAAATTATTTAAACTGCGACACTTATCATTCAACCAGAGCTCAAAATATCACAAGGATCCTCAAGAGCACAACAAAGACTGTTTTAAAAGATACTTGTAACAGATACATGAGAATCCAAACTTTTTTATCTACGTCTTTAAAATTTATCACACAGTAACAAGTCAAATTTCAGGGGGGGTCCGTATACCAGAGATTATGGTACCGCTTCAGAAGGGTGTCAGCCAGTCAGATTCCAGGACAGGAATTATCTGTTTTATAATCGAGAATATGTAAGCACGTATCTAAATAAATTAATCATGATATTAATTTAAGGATCTAAATTTCCAAATCTATGTATCTATATAGCTGGTAGTATTACTGTATTTCACTTTCTTTGTAAACACGTTTTGTTAACACCCGAATCGCAGGTGGATTCTGTTTTTTGGTCTGTTATGGTCTGTAGCTCAAATCCTGCTTAACTAAAAATTAGACGCGAGAAGAGTATTGTTGGACAATGTTGTGAGGCTCTGGCGGAATTTCTCTGTAAACTGAACAGTTGTAGAGGAGACAGGTTGTGTATCGCTTCTTTTGACACTTGTAAAAAAAAACATTCCAATGTTAATGCGACACGGAAGATAATGTGGTGTATTGTTCGTTAGTGAAAAGATTTAATCATTTAATCTCTTTACTGTGCACATTTTAATCCGCTTAGTATTGAATATTTATATGGAATTTTACCACTAAAGGGAAATTTTAGTGGCTAAGCATAAAACGCAGAGGAGCATAACGAAGGTCATAAAGGTCATAAACGATATTAATTTAGGAACATAAACATATTATGTAAACTGTATGTTGCTGTTATTGGTATTTTAAAGAAAAAATACACACCAATACTCAATTTCTCCTAAAGTATATTGACATTTTTTATATTTCAAAATAACACGTTCGTACTGTATGTACAGTACACAGCGGTACCGCAGGTTGAACTGTAGGGCACAAATCCACCTGAACCCAAAAGCCCAACATATTAATGTGCATTCGCCTGACGCTGCGCGGTTTTCATCACTCTCTGCGGGAGTAGTTTTTAATTCAGTTTGAATTATAACTGTACGTACTGTCTTCGTATTTGGCCAGGGGTTTAAAGAGAGGGCGTGCCAAAATGTTTCGGTGCCGTCGTCTGCGCTTTAAAGGTACCCCTGTCGCGGAAGAATTTGACCTCGGAACATTCACCCAGCGTAATTATTGTTTCATTGCACTTTGACAGATTGTCTTTAAATCAATTGTTGTCAGAATATCCCCACCTCCAAACAAGAACAAAATTGCAACGATTTTATTAACTGGCTGTTTCAGTAACCTAAAGTATATATCTAAAGTAATAATTTAACAATATATGTAAATGTTTTAAGATATGTTTATGTTGTGAATGTCTGTAGATTGTATCTTATTTTTAGTTTTTGTTTTGTTTCAAATGGCCGGATCCTCAATGGAATCACTTTAACATGCTAATGCGTTGGTGTAACACTCTGTGTCTACAGTACATTGTGAACAAACCGGTTTCACAGGTATTTTCAACCCCCAACCAATGTTGTTTCATCGTTTGTTATCCTGTAAAGCGCTTTGAGGAGCCACCTTTAAAGGGGCTATATAAAATAAAGTTTATTATTATTATTAATATTGATCATATTTTTCCTCCCAGAACTTGTAAATTGCTGTTGTTATTGTTGTTGTTATCTTGTAAAGCGCTTTGAGAAGCATAATGTCCAGCTTGTCAGGTGCATTCTTTTGTAAAATAATAAGTAGAGCTTTGGGCTTATTAGTGCTCCACTTACAGCAACCCAATGTTAATACATTTTGCCTCCAAATCCACCACCACTTGTATGAATCATAGCCCTGCCAAATGATGCAAATTCCGCTGCAATGGTTGTGTGCAGGAATTATTCAGTTTGGCATCTCCCTGTTCAAGTAAACACTGCTCTGTGTGCAAATGCAAATGCATTTAAAAAAAGTTTTTTTTAAAAAAGCCACCTTTAAAGGCGCTATATAAAATAAAGTTTATTATTATTATTAATATTGATGATATTCTTCCTCCCAGGACTTGTAAAATTGTTGTTGTTATTGCTGTTATCCTGTAAAGCGCTTTGAGAAGCATACTGTCCAGCATATTGTATTTCATTGCACTTTGACAGATCTTAATCTAAATAAAAATAAAATAAATAAAACAGGTTTCGATAGTTAATAACCACTTTTTATGCACGAAACATGGGTGATTTTCTTCCTCCTGATCAGTTTAGAAATCTGTGTATGCTGTAAGGTTTTTACTTCTTAATTAAACTTTTAAAATACACGTTTCGAATAGAAAGAAATCCTCTTCCTGGTACAGTATGTATAGCAGATCAACACGTCTTTTTTCCCCATTCACCATTCACCAGAATCACCATTCTGAAGCCCTACCGTAATCTCTGGTATAGGGAGACCCCAGAATTCTGTCCCATAGTTTAGATAGATGATAGATATTTTTATTGATCCCGTGAGGGAAATAAAGTAAATCATTTTCATTTTAGGAAATTATTAAACGCTCGGTTAAAAGCAAAGGAGATTGTCTGTTATAGTGGACATAAAAACAAGAGTTTGCTGCGGCGTTATTGGAAACCCAAATTTAACAAAAAATCGCTGGCATTATATCCTAGAAGACACAGACCGGCACCAGACCGGGAGAATGCCCGCAGCGTAAAAGAAAATGCCTGATGAACTAGGGATGTGACAGTTTCCAAGTGCTTGTACAATCGATGGAAAGGTTCAAATAAATGTGCAAAAGAAATAAACAAAATAATCATTTATTTCTTTATCATATTGGCTAGCTAATGTCCTCTCTTTGCTAGTTAGTGGCTGTGTTTCTGCGTTGGGTAGCAACGGGTGACTATGTTCTCAGGCGGAAGATGTAAACAGCTTAATTTTCGTGTTAAATAATTTTTCTTAACTAAAATTCATTCTATACAGCAATTGCATATTTGGGTACCGTTTCATAAAACTTTCATGCTTAAAATGTTTAGGGAGAAATGGAAGACTGGTGTGTATTTTTTCTTTAAACTACCAAGACCAGCCATACACAGTACAGTTTACATACAGTAATGTTTAAGTTCCTAAATTAATATCGTTTATGACCTTCAGATGTGTTATGCTCCTCTTCTTTTTATGCTCAGCTACTAAAATTTCCCTTTAGTGGTAAAATTTCATATAAATATTCAATACTAAGCGGATTAAAATGTGCACAGTAAAGAGATAAAATGATTAAATCTTTTCACTACCGACCAATGCACCACGAGTGCCCCTGTCGGTCATTTTGGCCAGCCAATCACTTACCGCGGTGCCCTGCGGTGGCTTGTGGGTAGTTTCCCGTACCGCGGGTTTGTACCGTGCATTTTGAATGGCTGCATCTGTATGTATTTAAATCTTTATTTCTTAAAATTATAGCTGGCACATTTGCCTAATTTCCCATTGGCAAACCCAGGACTTCCTAGCTCACAGGTGACAATTCAACCATTTCACCAAATCACCCTTTTGTTTGAATGATTTGTTTGGACAAGCTTTTCATGTTCTATTGCAACAGTCAGGACAAAATGTTAAAATAAGCACATCAAAACATTTCCAAAATAACCATAAAGGATTGAGTTAAAAAGTTAAATGCTGACATTTAAGAACAAAGTGGAATACCCTACCACAAACAGATAAATAAATATTATATTTATATTCATAAATTATATTATATAAATATCATTAATGAGGTTTGGAAATGTATTTTTGTTTTCAGATACCCAAATTTCCCTTTAGTTACATGATTCCATATTAAGTGGATTTAAAGAAGTAGGACAACAGATCAAATAAAGATAGTGTTTTCACTAAGATCTAACACATCACAAGGGACACCTATCAGACTTCTGTGCCCAGTGAAGATTTTTTGAACAGTGAACAGTACAGCAAAGTTATTTTGCCACGGCAATGAGTTTTGACACATAATCTGAGTGGCTGTATCAGTAATACTAGATGAAGATGTAACACTATTCCCATAATACTCACAGGATGTCTTCCTGGTGACATCTACAGTACGTTATGAGTCTCTATGGTGCCTGGCTATAGTGAAGTCCTATAAATCCTGCACAGCTCTGGCAGCTTTACAATTGGCCATTGTCACCGACAACAGGAACTCATATGGGACCCCTTTTTCAAAAGGTTATTTTCTAAAAAAAGATATACAGTACCATTGGAGGGTTTGCAGAGGTATTCACAGGTCAGGAGTACTGCAAGCTGGTAGCGGGGATCTACAGTAAGTATAGCATCAGCCTGTGTTTGACTCACCACCTTATCACCAGGTTACAAATTCACCTTACAGTACACGACACATTCATTCAAATGACTACTCAAAATTTTATTTTAATTTGGCTTCTCTTTTGTTTTTTTAGTGTATGTGTTAATGTTATGTACTGTATGTGAATGTTGTTAATGCCAATGTGAATTCCAGGAGTTAGTTACTTAACTGGATACAATTTGATTTTACTTCCTGAAACCGAAAATCTGAAACATATTTCCTTAAGTTATCCAGTTGATTAATCTCACTTTGTGAAACATCTCTCTGGTGCTTATTGAATCTTTACACTATTAGTAATCTAAGCATAACACCTGCTGGACACACACTGAACTCACACATGGGTGAAAAATAGAGTTAATAACTTCTGTTTTAAAAGATTTCAGATTCGTTTTAAAATTTGTATCTGTGGTAACTGTAATTAAAATGGTGAATATACAGTTATTGTGATTCTACTGTTTATCTCCTAATATTGCAAGTCATACATGTACACATGTTGTTTCACAATGAAAAAATATGCTGCTACAGTATGTTGATGTTCGTGGTTTTATAATTAAATCAAATATGCATTTTTATGTTTATGGTATAATTTGCCTTACATATTTTTAAAACACGTTGTTAGACTACAGTACAGTATATACTATCTACACCAGCATCCTGGTGAAAAAAAAAATCATACTTTATTTAGGCATTTTTTCTCCCAGTCATGACTTTTTATTTCCTAATTAGGACTTCATAAACTCATAGGTAGGACTTTTGATACTATTCTTGTATACAGCAGACTTCATCAAGTACATTTTTGCCCAGCTCAGTAAGTAACATTAACTTTAATGTTGTGGCAAGATATTAACTTTCAAAAGTATTTCACATTTAAATGCAATTGCTACTATTCCTAACAATTCCTAACATTTTCAATGAAATACTGTCATGCATTTAATTTAGTGAAACCCACCTGCATTGTATCATATTATCTCCAAACAAAAATATTGTGGTGTACTATATCTCTTTAATAGAAATGTGTTACAGTACTTGTATTTTTTTGGTTGTCCAGGTTTTTAGCTGCGATACATTTTGAGACCTCTGACATTAATATGGGAGCAGAATACGGCATGCCAAGTTCTTGACAGGTGGCTAGAAAGTTCAAGCACTCAAGTTGCTTTGTCAAATAGCGACAGTCACAGCTCTCATGATTATTTTTTTCCCTGCAACAACAATGGCATTACTGTTGTATGTTGGTATAGGAGATGGGGGTTTTACAGTAATTTGCTGTAACAGTCAGAAATTGTAACAGTATATTAAAGTATATATATGGTAGCACCCTCAGGTTCATGTGGGTATGCACCCTCACTGCTGCCACCTCAGGTCAGCCCCCCACCGTTGGGGACTCAAACCCAGGCCTCTGGCATCACTCAACAGGGACCCAGCCTCTTGAGCCAAAGGGAAATCTCCCGTCAGCATGGCGGCTGCGGTTTCTGCTATTCACAGGGAAGGGCGGTGACATCACCGCGCTGGTAAGCTGGCTCAAACAACCTGCAATGGTGGCTGTATGCGTTACAATATTATGTATAATAATATATAATATATAATACAGATGCACCTATTTAAAATGCACAGTACAACCCCTTACCATGTGAAATTATCTACAGTTCACTGCGTTGTACCGCAGTATGTGATTAGCTGGCCAAAATGACCAACAGGCGGCACTTGTGGTGTCATGTTAGTGAAATGATTGCTTCATTTAATCTCTTTACTGTGCATATTTAAATCTGCTTAATATTGAATATTAATATGGAATTTTACAACTAAAGGGAAATGTAAGTAACTGAGCATTAAAAGAAGAGGAGCATAACGCGTCTGAAAGTCATAAACGATATTAATTTAGAAACATAAACATATTATTTATGTTTATATGGTTGGTATTAGTAGTTTAAATAAAAATTCATATCAGTATTCCACTTTCTTCTTAAACATTTTAAGCATCAAAGTCTTTCATTTGACCTGTATGCTGGAGGTTGGGGGTTCAAACCCAGCTCTTGCTGTGTGCTTTCTTTTAATAAATAAATATTTCTTTGAAAAACTAAAATAGTAAATATTATCAAAACTATATATAATTTGTTGGAATTTCTAAATCTCACAACACGTTCAAAGTTAAGTCAGTTAAGTGATTAACCTTTTCTATGAATACTTGCGTAGTAAAAAACCTCATACTTTTTAGAATCCCCTAAATAGGGAATATAATATGGAATATCTAAAGAAATTAATGACTATATTTATTTAGCTGTTAGTATTACTCTAATCCACTTTCTTTGTCCACACATTTTAGTTTTAATTTGAGTCATTCACACATGATTACTTTCGAAACATTTTTAAGCTGTTCGTCTCAGCTCTCTATTTAGGCAGCCCATTGGTCCAGCGGGTTTTTCTTCTAACAAATATTCTTAAAAAATAAAATAGTATTATGTACACTATATTAACATGTTTTTGTTTTTTTGTATATATATTATAACATATTCAATGTTAGGTTATATTAATAAATAAAAAACGTGATTGAGCAAACGTGAATACTGTCAACTGTTCAACCAGTTTAATTCAAAACACTTTATTCAGTGGGGCAATTTAACAGATGCCTCAAGCCTTAAAACAAAATTGTATCTATTGTAATTAGAATTGAGAATAACAAAGCAGTATTAAAATACCACTGAAACTATCATGTGTCTGGTCATTATTAACAGTATTAATTTAATAATAATAATTTCAAGCTTCTTGTATCTTTTTCAGAGTCATTTTCTTCTTTGGTTTTCATACTGTAAGCTTCGCTTATTTAAATACATATTTATGAGACACAATGTTTCAGATGTCAATAACTTTGTAAACAAATGACACAGAGCCTGCAACCTACAGGTTTAAAGATTTGTGAAAAATTTCACTGCTTTTCACATTTTACAATTTTACAAGACTGTGTTCAAACATACGTTAAATCTGACTATCAAAAAAAAAACAGGATTCACTTTTTTCTGTCACTCTCTACTCTCTCTCACTTGCTGTGATTCGGACACAGAATGGTTAAAAATGGGAACAGGTGAGGCAGGCAGAGGGAAAGGGGAGGCGTCTTCCCACCTCTATGAGTAAAGAAAGTGTCAAAGAGAAATGACTTGAGCGCCATACAGAGTCGAAAAAGTTTGGTGCGGTTGTCACAGTAAGATGAACCCTTTGGGCGAGGAATGTTCCTGCCTTGTGTACGTCTACGCCACCTAGCAATACAAACGGGGTGCTAGTGCCCCTCTACATTGCCACAGGTTCTGTTTAACTCCCAGAATCACCAATGCACACACAGACCAGCGACAAGCTTTTGTATTGTGTAAGTGCCCTTTTTTATTTTCTAACTACATTCATTATCACCCAAAGACACAACGAAAACAGTATTCACAGCAACAGAAGGTCCCATCCAGGGTCATAATGAATCCAAAGGGACAGCAGTCTTTCCTGTAAAGTACTGAAGAGAGGCCACTCGAATGTTTCTTCTTAGTACCTGTAGTCTCTGATGGTCCACTTGAAGGAGAGGGGTACCACCCAGTCCTATTTCCCCAGTCTCCATTCAAGTAACAATAGAAATCCTCTGCGGGCTGTATTACATTCCCCTCAGTTTGAATTGGCTAGCTGGGCCAGTTTCTTTGTTCCTTGCCTTCAGGTGTTAAAAGTCTCTGTAAAGTACCTCTGTTCCAATGCCAATGTCTCTCATGTTTAGCAAAACAAAAATTGACATCTGTTAATGCATTGTTCACTCTCTATAAAGTATGAGTTTGAGTTAGATCTGTTTTGAGAAAACATTTACAAAGCATGAAAATCAGAGTTTATAAAGGCCTAAGAACACCTTTGTTAACCCTTAATTAATACTTTGTTCATTTTCAATAAACTATTAGTCCTTGTCTGTTCATCATTAATAGAGCATTTATAAAACCTTAATATCGCAACCTTAGTGTGAAATGCTACCAAACACACTCCAAAACAAACCATAAAAACCATAAAAATAGCACAATACATTTAATAATCCTTATCCAGATTACAAAATTTTAAATTATGTACACATACAGTACTAACTAAAGGAGAGCAGTACAATTCATGATAGACGTTATCAGAATGAATGAGTGATTCATTCACCCCCTCTGGCTAGGCTTACAGGCCTATAAATGGGTGCTTTAGGAAAGCACTAATATCTTAAAAACACTTTAACACCTATCAATGCAGCTGCAAGTGCAAGCAGCACAGCACCCTATTACAGCTGACATGTATACTTTGGTCTCTTAAGAGGTAGAGACAAAGATAGGAGGAAGGTAACACACAGGGCAAAAACAGACAGATCACATAGAATGAACACCCATGTGCATTATTTGCCCAAATCTCTTTAAATAATCTTACGAACCAATTAATCATTTGGCTCTCTGTGCAAGCTCCCCTCCCAATGATAGATGCCCTGTTACCATTAGTTGATAAGGAAAACAACCATATTAATATAACTCTCACAAGATACTTAAAAAAAACATCTGAGACCAAATCTTGAACAATGAACAGATGGATACACTGATGCTTGAAGTGCCGCAAATACCAATTACAGTATATAAACTGAGAATCAAAGAAAACCCATCTCTTAGAACTGCAAGAAATTTACAAGGTATTATCAGGAAAGTTACAAGATATTGTTTGGAGCAGGTGAATTGACATAGTAATGAACAGACAGGGAAATTAATTATGCTGATTAATGACATTAACAGGGATGATCACCAGGGAATATGAATGTACCATATGTGTCAAGGCTAGGGGTATGAATGCTTGCAACTGGGAACAATACATACTGTAAAGATATGGCCATTTAAAACATGTCATGTTAAAAAATGTCATGCGGCATACTGCAACAAATGTCATAGCATAATGAAAAGCAACATGTCTTGCCCCTTTTATTTTTTCAAATAATCTGATTCAGGACTGTACTACACTCTAAAACTGCCAGGTGGCACAGAGAATTCAGCTGTGTGTGGTTGTCACACAAATCTTATTTTAATATAAAAATGAAATATTCATTAAGTGCATGAAAATGTGCAAACGTTTGTCCCAATCTCTCTAATAACTGTATCAGCCATCAACCTTTTTTTTTACTGCTTTATCCAGTACAGGGTCACAGGGTAGCTGCAGTCCATCTTGGCAAGCAACGTGCACAAGACAGGTGTAGTGTGCTCTCACAAGGCACCAGTTCTGTAGGGGTTTGGGCATTTACTGGGACAATTATTAATTGTAGCAGTAAATCACAAAATTGATTCTTTTAATGGCTTTAGAATCCAACCTTGCGATATAACTCAAACAACGCACACACACAGGTACTAATACACGAGGATACATTTATTAATAGATAGAATATGCATGTAAACCTAACAGATCTTATCGAGAGGGTTATCAGAATACAAAAGGTATATATTCAATCAGTTACGAAGAGTTACATATATCAAGAGGACATACGTTCAGTATATCATTCATTTAGACCGTTTCGTAAATGAACTTGGTTATAACTTCTACATTGGATACTCAAAACAAGTACATAACTCTTAGGAATTAAATTGATATCAACTGGTTGGGATAACAATTGAATTCTCAAGCTGTAATGCATTGAAGTTGAATACTCATCCAATCTCTGGGGATTCAGATCTCCTGCGGGCTCTCTGGCTCCGTGCCAGGCTGTGCTGTGCGGCTTGCGACGGTGCGCTGCTGATGCTCACTGACCGGCTAGTTAGTGTTGGCTTTAACTAGCAAAGTTTGTGAACAGGAGAAAAGATGACTGTGGGTCCCAGCAAGTCAGGAAGAGGACCGGTTCGTTCCTGATGAAGCGCTAGTTCTGAATAGTGATTCAGCTGTCCACAGTTCCGACCTGTTCACGAGGCTTGCTGCTGATGCTAACCTCGGGTGGATCCTCTGGTTACTCTCTGGCAACCTCCGCTCTAGACTCTTAGAACAAAGGAAAGTTCTGGCACTCGGACACACTGGCAGTTCCGTGGTGGTCTGGGCTGAGTCTCAGGATGGTCAGGAGGCACACTGCGAGAATGTCCTGCCCTTGGGAGCCTTCTGCTCCTGGGCCGTCCTGCCCTGGAATTGTCTCGCACCCCTGGAATTCTCCTTAGAATTCTCTTTAGAATAGTCTTGGAGCTCTGTGTTGCCTGTTTTTACCTGGAGGAACTTCAGCTCATTCATTGGCTGAAAGTTCCATGGGCATCAGAGTCCCACATGGGTTACTCGGCCCTACCAGTCCCTGATTGGTTGATCAAGGTGAGATATGAGTCACTTACTCCTGACACCTAGGAATGCAGTCCAGATGTCCATCTGGCACTCCCTAGACAGATAGGCGCCAATGGATGACCATTGATCATGATAGCCAGGCTCAGCTAAGTGCATCCCCATTTGGGAGCTGTCCCTTATCAAAACAAAACATCTTTAAATCAGCCTGCATGAATAGCTTCTCTGTGGCTGCACCACAGAGATGAACAGAGAGATGGGGCCTCATTTGGGAAAGCACAGCAACACTTAATTCTGTCTTATTAACAAGCATTGCCGCTACACAGGTTACACCCTGGACAGGACACTTTCCAATTGCGGGGCACACACAGACAAGACACACACACCAGAGCCAATTTTACAGAAGCCGATTAACCTACCAATATGTCTTTGGACTGGGGGTAGAAACCAGAGCACCCAAAGGAAACCCACATGAACATACAAACTCTTTGCAGATAATTGAACCAAGGACCCTAGTGCTGTAAGGCAGCGATGTTAACCACTGCACCACTGTGCTGCCCCCATGCACAGTTGACAGCTTCCCTGTTACACTAATACACCTCCAAATTGCAGCTTGCATCCGTGCATCATTGAAATTGCTCCCTTTGCTGTTTCCTTTCAGGTAATTGCAACAACATGTGAATAACATGATAATGGACAAGCCTGCACAGCCACAAAAAGAGACTGACTTTTATGTGAGAAAATATTTGAGAAGAACACTTTGGGAGTAGAGTCTGGAAGAGTGACTGTTTTGAAGCTCATAAGCAACTTGACTAACAGGTTGTTTTATAGAGCTAGGTGCTTCAAGAAGTGCAAGAAGTGTAGTTAGTGGTACAATGGTAAGTGGTTTATCTTGCACTGTAAATAAAAGAGCACAAATGTTTACCTTTGGGCAGCATTTGTGTGTCTGTTTTACTTAGAGCTGACTACTTAAAGAATCTGTTATGGCATCCTGCCTCCAAGTGTGGCACACTACCTGTTGTACCTAAAGAAACATGGTAGAAAGGAGAATATTTTCAAGCTTTAGACCTAATAAAAGTTGCTTTTTCTTTAATTTCATCCAAAGGATTGTACCTTTTTACATTAGAGTGTCACTACCACTATACCGGGACATTGGACCACAGCATAAGCACCCCTACTGGCCCCTCTAATACTGTACCTCCTCCAACAGCAGCAACCTCAGCTTTCCCAGCAGGTCTCCCATCCAGGTACTGACAAGGTCACATCTGCTTAGCTTCAGTGGGTTGCCAGTTCTAAGCTGCAAGGTGATCGGGCTTCTATATGGCAAGCTTAGACATCAAGACACCTTAAGAAAATTTCAGCCATGTAGGACGGCTTTAAGAGTTCCACTCACCACCTGGGGCACTCTCCTGCCTCAGCATATGCGTCTGTGTACACAGTTGAATGAAAGCTAAAGGTACCAGGGGTTCAGAAATGCTCATGAGGCTTCCTCCTTGGTCTGTGACTCATTTCACAGGACCTTTTGAAGATGAGTGCATCGAAATGCACCGCATTAGTCACGCACATGTTCAAGTGTCAGAAAACTCAAAATGAGAATCGAAATTGACAAATAAAAAAGTTGAAGAGTGGAAAATGTTCTTTGCTTGCTGGTCTGTTTGTTGTTATTCAGACACTTTGTGTTAAGGGGGATGTTCAGAAAAAAAATTGTTTTCCCCTTCCAAATAGAAAACTAGTTCTTATCTCAACCACTTGAAGAATTCTCCACAGATTTTGCTTGCACACACACAAAGAACTAAAAAGCTACACTTGTCACTTACTGTAGGTCCCAGATTTATTACTTGCTGATGCTTTACATTTCTCCTCCTTGCCAGGTGGTCGGGTGGCTGTAAAGACAATGCTCACTGTAGAATAGATAGGCCAGTTCTCCCAGTTCTCCAGATCCCCAGATCCATGTGGCCTGACAAGCAGTGCCCAGCAGCTTTACTCAGACACCGCAGACTATGGAATTAGTTCTTGTAGGGCACAGCTTACAAACAATGCAGTTTCTTTTTTCCATTTTGTAGAACTGAGGCTTTTTTTTAAGGAATCCATACCTTAAAATGACAGGGCTGAATAGAACATACAGGTGAGGTAACGCATCTCACAGGAGGAAAACTGATCAAACCATAAAGGGCACAAAGCATCCTTGGCTCTTTGTAAATCTCTCATAAAACACAGCTGATGTAATGAAAACACTACTCTTTTTGTTTCAATTTAAAAAAAACAAACGATTTTTTTTTATCTCAGTGGGCTCTGAGATCAGACCATTTTTCCTTTTTCAATGATACCCTGCTGCTAGTGTTTCCTATAAGCACATTTTCTACATTGCCAGTAATTCAAATCCTAAGGACATGGGAAAAAAATAATAAACCAGTTAAATATGTTTTTTTAAACGTTAAACACTGTACGGCAGGCTCTGCTTAACGTGTGGCTCTTCCTGTCCACTCCATTCTAGAATATTCATATAACCTTTTCCTTAATTCTACCAATATTCAGAAGAATCAATAAATAAATTAAGGCACTAGTTCAAAAATGTTGAAATGGAGTAGATTAGAAGGGCCACTGCTGAAGAATGGAGAGATGACATTTTATACATGCAGAACAAAGTCATTAATATTGAAGTATGCCTTAGCAAAACATTTGTATGTGAAAACTGAAAATCTGATTTTATTCATTACTATGGAATTAGTCATTAGTAATTTCTAGTATGAGTAAATTGCTTGAAAATATTTAATCTGTTAATCCACTACAGTTTCAGAGGAATTTATAAATGTTACCATAGTGAGTGCACAACATGTTCATTTAATACCCAGATGCTACTAAGCCTTTTCTCATTGCCTTTTAAAATATTGCTATGGCTCTATGCAAAATGGTGATAGTTATATAGATATTCCAGTCAATTTCCATTTCATTTTACTTACAAAGAGCCTCTTAAAAATTAAGATGAAATCATCTGACATGACAGTATCTCCTGTTTGTTCACACAGGCAGTTGTCATTATAGTGCTTAATGAGGTCTTTGTGTCACTTCCCCTCATTAAGAGAACATATTTCTCTGTTTCTTTAGATCCAGGGCATCCTATTAATGAAAGGCTTTCTCACTTGAGGGTAGCACTTGCTCTCACTGAAAAATAATGTACAGTAGATGAATCTCCAGGGGCATGTTATAAAAGTGATAGTTCAGCTTTGCACAGAAACCTGAATAAGACATACTAGGGTATGTATCATAGTAGTACAGTTTCATTAAAAAAGACTTTTTTTAGCAAAACAATACATTGAATTGCACAAAACATTTTTTTTCTGAAGAGTGATAAGTGACTTACATTTATTTCAATGTAAAAATGATTTACATTGAAAGGTGAAGAACAAAAAAAAAGTAATTTATAATTAATTTATTGGATGTTATTGAATTTAATGTATTGGGAGTAAAAACATTAATAATGACCTGAAGGTCTCCCTTTAAATCTACCTTGAAAATTCTATTAGTTTTATTTATGAATATATATGTTAATCGTACATGTCCTTCCATTTTTCCTTCTGGTATAGTTCTTGGCAGGTACTTTCAGTCTCATGCAGCAATTCTATTGTCATTTTGTTAGCTCAGGGCACTACCTGAACCAAATTTATTGTACACAGTATGTTGTTATATATTCTAATGTACAAAAGAGGCAATAGTCTCATCCAATAGAGTTGGATTTCATTAACAATTTTAAGCAAAATTTAAATTTAAATTCAAAATTGTTTGCTGATTACTCGTTGTTGAAATTTGCATTAAGACAAAATATAGATTTTCTTAATGCAGATGTAAACCTGAAAAAGGCACATCGTGCTCACAACAAGCTATAATAATAAACAATGTCCAGCTACAGTATGTAAAGAGCACTCTCATTGGGACTTGAACCACATTCCTCAGAATAGCAACCACTTGTCTTAACCTTATCTTACCTTGTCTTAGGTATATATTACATATGAGACTGTATGGCTTTAAAGCCACTATAGTACAATATGTGTGAAATATATTTTTCACAAAAATGAACAAAACTTAAAGTTAATTGTTTCCTGATTACTTATTTCTGAAATTTACATTACATTTGGTATATGTTATGTTAAACTTCTGTTTTTATTTCAGCTACCCACATTTCCCTTTTGTTATAAAAATGTTAATATTCCATATTAAATGGATTTAAACATGCACAATAGAGAAACAGTTTCAATGAATTAAATTAAATTAAATTTATTTTCATATAGCGCCTTTCACAACAGGGTTGTCCCATGGTGCTTAACAAAGCAAGTGACCATACATGTTGTGAATACAAAACAGAAAAGACCAGAAGACAACAGAGGAGAGGAACCAAAAACCTCCAGGGGTCCAAGGTCAACTGGCTGTCCAACCCCTTTGGGCATGCTAGCATTATACAACTAAAAAAAGGAATAAATGAATAAGGGTATTAATCATCATGTCTTCTGCATGTCAGTACTCCATGCAGATCTGTAGACCAGCAAAATCCTCCTAAACGATAGAAACTGTATATCTACGATGTCCCTATTAGATCCATGGCAGAGATGCAGTATCCAACTCAGATGGTACCCAGCCCGGGGTAAAGCCGGACATGTGGGGAGGAGAATAGGATAGTTTGGTCAGAACAGATGTATCTACCTGGTGGGCCAACACAGAGACACAAAATGGCATGTACAGCAGCACCAGCAGCCATGGTTATAGCAGGCTATGATGTAAGGTGTGAGTAGGCTATGCTGAAGTAATAGGTTTTCAGTCTGGATCTGAATACTGAGATTGACTCAGCATCCTGAATGTGGGGTGGGAGCTAGGGGCCCTGTAACTAAAGGCTTTACTGCCAACTGTTTTTTATTAATGCTTGGAATATGAAGAAGACCTGCATTCTGCGATCTAAGCGGGAGACTTGGGTTGTATACATTAATAAGTTCCATTAGATAGACAGGTGCCTGACCTCTGAGAACCTTATACTGTAAGTAAGTAGAAGGATTTTGAAGTCTTCTCTGTACCTAACAAGAAGCCAATGAAAAAAGCTAAGTATAGAGGTTATATGGTCTTACTTTCTGCTCCTAGTAACAATTCTAGCTGCTGCATTCTGAATTCGCTGTAAGGTGTTGAAAGAGTGATGGGTGCTCCCTGATAGGAGGGCATTGCAGTAGTCTAACCAGCTACATACAAGAGCATGTATTAATTTCTCTGTGTCTTGAGTGGAGAGAAACTGCCTTAGTTTTGCAGAAACTGCCTTGATGAAGCAATCATTTCACTAAAATCTAATGCACCACAAGTGCCACCTATTGATCTTCTTTGGCCAGCGAATTCCATAGCGCAATGCACCGCACTGCACAAATTTTACTGTATTACAAAAAATACTGCACGTTCTGAGTGGCTGCATCTGTAGGAGCTCATCCAGCCAGTCTGGATATTGAATTCAAGGACAGTACAGTAGCACAATGGTTAGCATTGTTATTATGCAGTAGTGGGGCCTTGGGTTCCATTCTGAACCTGGGGTATTATTTGAATGGGTTTCGTATGTTCTCCCCGTGTTTGTGTAGGTTTCTTCTGGTAACATTACCTATGTTCTTGGTAAGTTAATAACTTCCTAAAGTGGTTAAAATAATTCTTAAGTTCATAATTGGTTACAAGCTGTGATTAAACTGAAAATTGGATTTGTTTGACTGCTATTTTGTCCCCTCTTGTTTTCATTTTATTTTAGTGGACTATGTGCTGCTGTGTATTTATGTCTAGAAAATGTCTAGAACTCATTCCTGAAATATCACCTAAAGGCCTTGTTGCTATGGAAACCCCCAATGACCAAAACAGATTAGAATTGATGAGAAAGTATTTAAAGGTCAAATACTGTACTGGCATGGCTAAGGGTTAATTTAGAAGAATTTGTTATAACTAATGCCCTACCAATACATTTCACATTTACAAATCATCAACCTCACTCTCGGTCTGGGTGTTTTCAAATATTATATTTTGGAAGGTAATGAGATGTTTCTCAGGGGAATGCTGAAAGCCCTTTATGAGTCATACATGTTTAGAAGTCTTTTTCAAAAGTGATCTACACAAAAAGGATCAGAGAAAAAAATCACACTTTTGCAGCTATAAAGCTATATTTTAGTCCCTTAGTGTGCCCCATTTGAAAAGCTGAACCAGTGACATTCAGTTGTTGTGATTTTTTTTGTGTGAAATTTACTTTCATGCAAGACTTTCATGTGTAGGGATGCACAGGAGTCCAGTGAGTCCAGTGAATGTTCAAGATGAGTTTGCAATGAAAATGTCCACTTCTGGAGAACACTGAGGGAGACACATACAAGGTGAATTTCCTACAGTGCCCCGAATTATAGCAAGAGTTATAGAGGTTTTTATAATCCAGCCATGTTATTACCATAAATGGGGGTTTAAGAGTCTGCATTCTACTGATGGTCCAGTGGCTATTCTTGAGGTATTTCTGTGGTGTCATGTACAACTGGTATCTTCAAAATTCTCCCAAGCCAAGTCATTAGACCAGAACCATATATCTACTGTACATAATGTATGTCTACTTGGAATCAAGCATTTAGAACAATTATGCAATACAGTCTTATTAATACAATAATAAAATTATTTTATGCACAAACAGAAATCAAACTGTTGTAGTGCACACAAGCATCTGTTCAGTCATTGAACAATTATGAGAGCTAATATATTTGTTAAATATGTAAAATAGCACTTTGGTTGGCATTAATCAACCTTATTCAGTAAGTAGCTTTAAATCTTAAACATCATTCATAAACTTGAATAGTAAATATGAAGTATTTATCAATCCATCATTTTTCTAAGTGCTTTATCCAATACAGAGAAGCAGGAGAGCTAGGCCTAACCCCGGATGCAGTGCACATACTGTAAGTCAGGAAAAGCCCTGGACAGGACACCAGTCCATCGTATGGCAGACACACACACACACACAAATTTTCCCAGAAGGTAACCCCCACAAACATGGGGAGAACATACAAAATGCAGATAGCAACCCAGGTCCATAACTGAACCCAGGGCCTAAGCACTCCAAGGCAGCAATGTTAATAACTGTGCCATCATGCTGCCCATGAAGTATTTTTGAATTAATTAAATATGAAAATACTTAATATGATATGAATGTATATATTTTTGGACAAATACTATTTTGGAATAATTAATTCAAGACTTAAAATGTGAACATCGAGTGATCTATACTCATTAGAGTTATCACTCACTTCCAGGTGTTGTTTCCTCAAGATTTGTGAAAGTCTCATGGAGAGAGATACAGCTGGATCTGTGTAAAAGATAATGCAGTCATTAGACACTGTGGCAAGAAAGATTCCTGTTAGAACATAGATAGTAAGGAACTTAGTCACAAAGTAAAAAGGATGAGTATGGGGTCACATGTTGTCAATGGATGTACTCATGGTAAGTTGCATTGATTGGCCAGTGCTGATGCAGTTGCATGCACTATGCTCTCCCTTTCCTTGATCAAAGGCCCTCTACACACAGATGTTAATTAATTACCCCAACATTCAGGGTTAACATGTGGGGTTGCTGTCACGAAGCGTAGATCGGGACCCTATGCAGATGGCAGAATCCGAAAGGGAGTGAAACAGACACAGGGAAGAGACGACTAGAAACTGGGCAGGTTGATGAACAGGGGGGCGTGACGACGGTGTACTGGTGCTTGGGGGAGCGTGGCCAAAGTAAACAAGTCCAAAGGAATCCAAAGGGATAATTCAGGGCAAATAGCAAGAGTCTAGAGCTGGGTGATCCGTCCAGGACAGACGAGACAAAGTTTAAAAACCACAGCAGGATCCGGTGCAGAGATGGGGAATAAAAATGGGTTAACAGGGCCAGGTGCTCCAAGCCCCAGACCCAGATGGTCAGGACACCGTAGTGAAGCCTGTGCCATTGGGTCTCTCCTGGACCCGCTGGTAGGCGGGCTTCCGGGTGTCCATCTTCCAAGCTGAACCCAGAATGGTAGGGGCATCTGGCTTAATTAGGGAGGGGCTGGAATAGGAGGCAGGTACACAAAATCAACTAAAACAGGAAAGAGCTGGAGCATCCTTAAGAGGAGGGACTTACGATCATGACAGTTGCAAACAGATTTGACTGGACCTCTGATCAAGAAGGAGGATCTAAGTCAAGAGTCAAGAGCTCATGAAGAGGGCTTCAAAAGCTCCAGTCAACGTAGAACGCTGGGCTTTTGGAAGAAGGAAGGTTTGCATGATAGATTACAGCATGGGACCCAGGAGAGGACACCAGGGACAATTCAGGGATCAGCTGAGGAAGACTCCGGCATCATCCACCTCCCCACCTGACATTGAACTTGGAGAAATCAAGGTAGGAGGGCATGAGGAAAACATGTTGTTCAGGACAACTAGGACTGGAGAAGGTGCCGAAGAACCATCAAAGGAACTACATGGAGGACAGAACTGCTGGACTACAGTACATTAATTATCTCTGGACATTTGTTTGGTAATTGGAATGACCATAAAATACAGTTCAGTGTTTATAACAAAATCTCTCTAGTTCCTTAGAGAAATAGATGGAAATACCTTTGAATAACTGCACCTTTGATTTTCAATAAAAAAAAATATTTTCTTGAATTTAAGGATAGAAACACAGAGTAGGCTGTGATGAGTGAAAAAGACAAAGCTAGGTTTAGGTTTTATGCCTCAAAATTGTCTTAAGCAAACAAAAAGTGAATTCACAGACTAATAACTTAACTTGATGTTCATTTGATAATGTTGTATAGTATTCATCTTTATCCATCAAGTTACGTTCTAGAAGGACTTAAGTTTGTAAGCATACATTACAGTAAAACAGAGCACTGGAAGGTGGATAGTTGGCCTTTGAATGCTATTCATGTACTCTCAAGATGAGGTGGGGTGTTTACTCCCATCCTGGTGGCTGCTCAGAGGTTTCAGGTACACTCCTGCCTCTGCTAAACTTGCATCTCCTGCTGCCTATATGAAGGAGTAGGGCAATAGTATACTGTAAGTTAGTCATGGCCTTTAACTGAGACAAATTTATGCCCTTCAGTCTCAATTATTGTGCAGGTTTTGCAGGTCAGCAAGCAGCTAAATACAGGAAGGAAGATGGATCTGCTTTTGAATAATTGACCAACAGGGGAAAAATAATGGGATATGCTTCTGGGCTTTACTGCATTACTTGCTGGGGAAAGGGCTGCTTGCAATAGAGAAATGAGAGAATACTGTTAATACTCATGGTGAACTCCTGCAAACTGCATACACCTGTATAATTCAGATGGCTCTCCAATCCAGAAAAAAGCAGAAGACCTGTTAGCATGTAATTCAGGTAAGATCTTCAGGCAGAGAGCTTCTGCTTCGCTACACAGCAGATGCACTGGTGATGGGTAACCTATAGATCTGTTCATGATTTAGAACTTTATTAATTATATGCGAATTGTACTCACCATGTAGCTACTGTACATATCGACATCAACACAAATGACCATGGCTGTAGTGGTGGATATTTGTAGTCATGTTGGGAATACAATCCCAGAGTGTAAATCACAGAATTTTTATTTAATTTGCTTAGTACGTATTGCAGGCACAGTACCACTGAAAAAAAAAACAGCTGGCAGGAAATTGTTGACACCAGACACTCAACCAAAGGGAGTTTACTAATGTGTACTGGAAGCATTCTCTAGTGCCAAAAAATTGAAGACAGACAATTGAAGGCACAGTGTTTGATTTTTTTACAGTGGATTAGGAGTGATTATGGGCCTTTAAACAGTACTACAGATGGGTCTGAGCCTAAACTGACTAATAGACATGTCAGTCCACTATTCTATTCATTATGTATTTTTCCTAACACAATAGTATGTTGTGATTAAATTATATCAGCAGCATATAATTGCAAACTTCAGTTTAACAGCAGAGTGTATTAGAAAAAAACTGGACAGGGCAGCATACAATTTTTCCATATTATTCCAATTGTCTCATACTTGCTGTGATGTTTTTTGGTAGACAGGACTTGTCATACAATAGGGCATACAATCATACAATCACATGAAAATCACATTGGTTATAAGGCATACATTGGGCATATAATCACATGGAATGTTTTGACTCCTCAATACAAAAATAGAGAATACTATAAACCTTTAATTTGTGCACAGGTGTTTTCCTGTCAAGGAAAAATCAGGGATTTTCTTGATATTGTATTTCTGTAACATTATCCATGCTTGTACCTGATTTCCATAATGATCAATAAGGATTCTACTGTACGTGTACAGTATGCTTCAATTTTTTGTTCTTTTTGTAACATACTCTAAGGTTAACTTTTATTAAGATTTCAAAATTTCATCCTGCCATAGCAATTCTTGGGACTACATACTATAGAAATACAATTTTGGAAATAAAGCACATTTACAGCATGCAATTTGTTATGTGGGATGGGTTTTAATTCTCTTAATTAAGTGGTAATTATTGCATATTGATTACCAAGCTTTGAGCAGATCACTGAAGTAAAGACCTCCTAGTCCTTCTTTTCTTTGTTGAAGTCACTGAGCTTGTGAGAGTCAGCTTGAGTGATTATCGGATAAAGTCATCACAGCATTAGCGCTGATCAGAAGAATTCAATTTGGGCTAATCCATCACAGGACCCACATTATGTGTGCATAAACAAAGTGGCTAATGAAGTCATATCAAACCTCTGGCATTAAAAACAAAGTTCATAACCAAAATTCCTCTTGCCACATCTGACGGGCTGAAAATTTGAAATCTTGAATGTGACAAAGCCAAAATACAGTCTAGTTCTTAAGAAAATTGAGGAATCTGTAACAGAACTGCTGTCTCTCTGTCCATGTTAGATTACGGTGGGCTGGGGTACCATTCAGGGCCCCTCTGTTATTTTGAGGTTTGTGTTTTGTGTCCTGTTATAGTTCAAAATGTGTTTATTTTGTGAATGGAGTTGGTATTAGTACTCCGTTAGGAAGCAATGCCAGGGATTTCCTTTTCAATGCTGTTTAGCAGCAAATAAGTATACTTTAACCAAGCAAGGCATTCTTTCTTGTACATTACATCTGATCTTTGAGCCCCTGGATAATTCTTCTGTTTTGCCTTCTTTCACATGTGCAAGCTGGTAACATTTGTTATAGAGCAAAAAATGAAAAAAATTCATAGCAAGTGGGTAGCTGCGTCAGCATGCATAGGCCGTAAAGGAACAAGTTAAAGGTTTATTCCATGCTGAAAAAGGAAAAAAAGGAAACACAATGTTTTGGCTGTGCAGGCAAGGAAAAACGTTGTGTTTCCTTTCTTGTCTTTTCAGCATATTTGGAATAAACCTTTAACTTGTTCCTGAAAAAATAAATGGTTTCATTACAAACAGTAGGAGTGTTGTGTGAAACAAGATGTTAGGTTGACTAATACTCTGTTGTGATTATTATTATTATTATTATTATTATTATTATTATTATTATTATTATTATTATCTCAAGTAGAAAAGGCTTTGGTTATAGTTTATGGCATAAGTTATGCTCAAACCAGTATTTTTCAATATTCTGACCAAATTCCAAATATAAATCACTGAGTTTGATGTGATTTATGGTGTTGATATGAGATCAGCATGGCAGTTTTTACAGATTTCTACACTCTCACACAGCTGGAATTTTAAAGCCTTGCTATTACAAGATTTTGGATGTGTTTTTGAGCTAAATTAATTTCTTATTATTCTGATTTTAATTCTGAATTGGTTGACGACCCCTTCATTTTATGAGATACAGCTACACGTTTTGTGTAAACTAAATGTGCTGGATCCACATTCAAATGCAAAACTCTTGTCCTCATAAAATGTCTGCATGTTATGCATTGCAAATCAGCCCTGTTAGAAAACAATTACATTTCTTGCATAGACATTATACTGTACCTACTTTTGGTATACAGTATATTGATTTGGCATACATTGATAATTAACTAGCTTACATTTATTAAACTTTTATAATTAGAATAAAAATAATGAGTAGCTAAATGTTTTCATTGTTTGTTACCTTTGTTATGTTCTTATGAAAAACTGCAGACAGAGGGTGCTCCTACTCTGTTCTGTCCCTAGTTTCCTGTGCTTTGCTCTCCTTCCGGTGTCTCCCTCTCTGGGGCTATATATTTACGGGTCACTTATTCTCCTTCGCTCAGCATTGACATTCGGATGTCCTGAGACCTGCCTAGCTTCCAGGTCGCCCCACGTCCGCTGCCTGAGGGCTTTGGTTTCTATACGACTCCTGAACTGCTGAGCCCGGGCTAACCCCCCGTTCCGCCGCTATGCATATGGGTCTTTTTCTGCTCTCCTGCCTCTCCACGGTTTGTCCCTTCCGACATCCGTGACAATAACATGTTATTAAAAAAAATACAAAGATCCCACACTCTGTGCAAGTTACCACCCCATCTCTTTGAAGCTCATTTTAAAATATGCCTTGCTTTGTATAATTTTAGGCTCAGGAATAGGTTTCCTCAATATCAATTTCAGTGTCAACTTTTGAATGCCTATCCTTCAGCAATTGGCATTATTTTACATTTAAAAAGCAGCAAGTTCTCTTTTCAATTCTCTGTTCCTAGGATGCCCATTTTCACCTCTGTGGTTTGCCTTGTATGAGGAACCTCTATCTCAATCTCTCCATCATATCACTATAGTTTCCTTGTTTTGATTAGCAATGCTCAACATTGCATATTGCTGTATGCTGGTGAATTACTATATGTAGGTAATGCTCCCTGTCTCATTTGATAATTATTTGTGATGACTTTAGTTCTTTATCAGGGTATAAAATTAATGGTCCAAGTAAGCATTAAATTTAGCAATGGAGAAAGCCAGCTGCTTCCAGAAGGTCTGCTGGTCAAACACTTCGTATAGCTTTGTATAACTTGGTAATGACATATTTTTTCTATGTCATAAAAACATTATATCTAAATTAATATGTACATGGAAATTATCAAGAATCAAATTACATTTGCAGCTCTGCCAAAAATTTAAATTTTATTTCTGTTTTGTACAGTATATAATCCTTGACTGTTGTTTTAGATTGCAACAATCTTTATATTGGTGTTCATTTGAAGAAAGTCGGCTCAATTCATATATAATTCAAGATTTCATTACAATTTAGTATCATACCACATTTAATTCATACTCTCTTCACTTTGGAGAAATAAATGTCTTCACACTGTCCCATTACAATATTTCTTGGGACTGCATTTGGGACAATATAAATCCAGCTTTCAAACATCCTAACTTTGAGTGAATTTGGGCACCTTTTATAATGTTTTGGGAATACCTAGAGGAAGCTACATTTTAGGAACAGGTCTCTTTTTTTGTCCACTATTCTAAATTAGGAAGTCCCTTCCCATCCTCCAGTACCATTGCTAAATGATAATTCTGATCTTGGTCTCTCACAGAAACATAAACATCTTTGGTTTGCTTCTCAAGGCAGTAAATTTTAAAAATGTTGGTGTTAAGTTGGGAACCTCTTTATTTCCTCCCCTGACTGTTATACAAGCCTCTCTACAGCTCAAGTTCACTGTGCTGAAGAAGGTGAATGTCACGACCACCAACCTGCCCAGACCAGCCCCCAAAAGAGCTAATCAATGCCAGCAGCAGGGAGATAATTACAAGCGCCACCGCACGTGTTAACCCGGCACCAGATGCCCTACCGTGCGGCAGGCTGCAGTATTTAAGCCATTCCAACCCGCTTCACGCTGTTCGGTATTGAGTTTACTCACTGAGAGCTCTACCTGGCGATTATTGTTCCTTGTATGACCTTGATTTTGGACTCCCCTTTTGCCTTTTGACTTCGGGCCTCTCCTCTCGACTTGGATTGTTTGCCACCAGAGTACTACCCGGATTTTGACCTACCTTACTCCTTTTGATCACGACCTCCCCTCTTGTTTTGGATTGTTTGCTTCTATCGGACTTCCTGGATCCCAAACTACCTTTGGATCATGAACTTGCCTTTCGCATTGGATTGTACACCTGCCGTGTCTTCTGCTTACCCCTGCGTCTGCACAGGATCCATATCTCTCCATTAGGGTTGCCTTACAGTGAAGAGTAGGTGCTTCGAGTGCTTCTTCCTTTTGCACAATGCATTCTTCACAGCTTAAGTTTCATTTGGTTAGAAACTTGAAGGGAAGTACAAGCAATAGCGAGGGGTGGAGAGGAATGTCACACTACTTCATTTCCATTTAAAAAGTTCACGAGAGCATACAGTACATACTGTACCTGTATACCTGTTCTGTTTGGTAAAGTATTTTTACAACAACATAAGGGTTAAAATTATATGGGGGGAATTTTCCAGTCATTGCTGTACATTAGAGAACATACAGTACAGTGCACTGAAAATGGGGCTCTAAAAAAGGTAGGCATTTTAGGATGCTTTTTTAAACTTTATGTCTAAAAGAAAATATCCGGGTTCCACTCAGTTCAGATATAAGTAATATCTCTATATCTTTTCCAGAAAGGTTGGGTTATCAATAAATGTAATTATCTATGTTTGTTGTAAAATAGCCCTAATTTCAAGCCAAGTAAATTAAAGTAATGTCAAATTGCTAAGTATCTATTGCAATGCTAATTCCTCAAATTGTGTCACTATCACACTAAACAGGGATACATGCTTTTGTTGTTCTGTTATTTTAAAATTTATTTTAGGAATACATGTATATATATATTGTATATTATAACAAATAGTACGGAGTGATAACTATGGTAGCTAACAGTCCTCAGAAACAAATTGTTCTACAATATAAAAAACATCATTAGACTTTCAGGGCTAATCTGTTTGTTCCCTTAAATTGTTATAAAACAGGAAAAAAAGGAAATATTGAAAAATGATAAGTGTCTTTTTTCTGTTGATGTGAAATAGACTGCTTCATGCATAATGGCCTCCTGAAGGAGAAGAAGGGGCAAAGAGTATTAACAGTTTGTGTGGGTGAATGTATCAGAAGAGCCAATCTTTCACAGGGATAACAATCTATTTCATGTATGTGCAATTGTCCTTTGAACTCTCCTATCCATCTCTGTTGAGTGCAGGGACTGGAACCTCATTATTTGCATCTATGCAGTGATCCACAAGGTGATGAAAAAAGAATTTTATTAAGAATGAGCTCTTAACATGACACTGACTCTAAATGAATGGGCTGTTGCATAACTCTTTCAACAAAGAAGTTATTCATCTGGAGGTAAAATAATCCTTAGCACAATAGTCTCTTCTTTACACAATGCACTGGACCTTGAGTCACCCATGCTGTTGGGGAACCTTGAGCTCAGCTACAGTACAGCACAAAGCTAGAAATTATTTTCCAGCATTTTTTGGAAACAAAAGCACAGAATTTTTTTTTGCTTCTTATTAACCATGTATGAGTTATTTCTTATAGAAAGTTTAACATAACATCAACTATATTGTAACAATGTTTCTCAGGATACATGAATTTCTGGAAAAGGATATACAGGTATTGTGTCACTTTAGAAATGCAATCTGTTTTTTCTTCTCTTACTGTTAATTATGCAACACTGATTAACTGCTTGAGTATCATATTTAGAGAGGTTGTTGATGTGTCTTTAGGATGGTACCCCTCATTAACTCCAGTGTTACAAAATGCAGTATATATATGTGAATTTTGTAGTAGATGTTTAAAGATATTATATAATGATATTCATTTGGACTCTGATGTCTAATCAGTAACATCTAAAAAGTCATAAACCACTGAAATAAAATTAACATTGAATAGGCTTTGGTAGTTAAACATAACCCGAAAGAGATAGAAACAAGCAGCTTGATGAGTCAGTTATGCAGGTTAATCTCATAGAATCCCTCATGAATTATGGGGGTCCATTTAATTAAGTTCTTGTAATGAAACTTAGATTTTTATAAAGCTTTGAATAAACACTAATTACACAATGAGTGTAAGGGGGTGGACAAAATAATAAAAACACCAAGCAATATGCAGTATGGAGAAGTATGAACTAATAAGGAGTTAGACCTCTCTTTGCCTTCAGAACAGCATCAATCCTTCTTAAATCACTGTTATACAAGTTCTGAATTGTTTCTAATGGAATGTTATTTATAATTCCTTAATAATAATAATTCCTTATACTTATATAACACTTTTCTGGACACTCCACTCAAAGGTAATGGGGATTCCCCTCCACCACTACCAATATGCAGCCCTACCTGGATCATGGGATGGCAGCCATAGTGCACCAGTACACTCACGCATATCAGCTATCAGTGGTAAGCAGAACAGAGTGATAAAGCAAATTCATAGATGGGGATAATTAGAAGGGCATGATTGATAAAGACTAATGGGAAATTTGGCCAGGATGCTGGGGTAACACCCCTACATGGCATATTGGACATATGTGGCATCACATGGCCTTCTGACATATCAGACCAGTCTTCAAGAAAGAAAGCCTCCACTTCTTTGAGAGATGAAGGAGGTGGAAATCTACTTTGTACTCTGTGTTCCGGAGTTTCCTATAAAGGTTCAATGATGTTTATATCTGGAGATTTAGGAGGCTGTGTAAGGTGTTTGACCTCATACTGGTATTTATGAAACCATTCTTGAATCCTTTTGGCAGTTTGTATTGGGGTATTTGTGTCTTAGAATATGAGAACATCTTGAGGAAGCAATGCTTACACCTTAGGGTATACTTGGTCACCTAAAATGGCTTTGTATTCTTTGGCTGTAATTCTACCATGTAAAGTAATAATCAGACCTGATGATTCATTACACCAGGTTATGTGTTCCTGTGCATTGCCCTTGGTTAAGAGATTTCCAAATGGCAGAACATACCATGAATACCATTTTTTTTGTACAAGATGTACAGTTTTTGTTAAAATTGGGTCATGGAGGTGTAGATTCCCTTCTGTGGTCATTCTGAGGCTGTATATATACAGTATACAGTATACAGTATATGGATTTTAGCAACTATCCTGTTAAGTGTCTGTCTATCCATGTCAGTAAGCTTCTTCTTTTCCTTTTTCCCTTATTTGGCATATGCTGTAATGATATTAATTATTTTAATTATTTTTGTCATTTCTGCGGCTGACCTGCAGTTCTGACTTCTTTCAATATCTGTTAGATCTGACATATGGCTTTAGAAACGCACATACACTATATTAAAGGGCGGATTTTAAGACATCTTAAATATTGGAAACAATCAGTATTGATGTTAATACAAAATGTGTTGAATCCTTTTTAATTGAAATTTAGTTACATCAAAATACGATTTATTTTTTGTTAGGTGTTTCCATTACTTTGTTCACCCCTTATACTGTACAGTATGTAGTATACTGTAGTATAGTGTAAAATTATTGCATTGAAGCATTAATATACACATCATACTTTCATACATCATACATTTCAAAAGCTTTTAAACAGCTTCCAAACAATGACCTGAAGAAGGCTCCACGGCCGAAACGTTGTGTTCTCTTTCTTCTTTTTTTCAGCATGGAATAAACCTATTACTTGTTCCTTTGCTTCCAAACAATGTTTGGAAATTGCTCATATGAACTGGATTTTTTAAAAAAAAATTGATTTATTGAAACTGGGGTATTTATCTTATTGACAAAAGACAAGCTAAGTTCCAAGCAGACAGGTTCATTTTACATTTCTATTAAGTTGGCGTAGACATTCCTCACATTTTACTGTATTTTTACTGTGTTTCTTACAGTAGAAAGCAAAGATTCAGTTTCATAGTGCACTGTTGGCTAGTTTGTTTATTCTCTGCACTCCGACTTGCAATTAAACATCTGATGTACTCTGTTGGTTGTGCAAGTTGTTAAGTGAGGAGGTTACATAAATTCCAGTTTGGCAGACATGCCTTTGCAGAGATAAGAAAAAAATGAACACGACACACAGTGTGGCACAGATAAGGCTTTGCTTCAGCTGCATCCTTTTGAACAGACTGGCTGAGCCTGCTGCTCACTGCTCAGCAGTTCTGTGTGAAAGAGTAGTAGTTTTCCCATCACCAGATCATTGCTGTTTTTAATAAGGATGTTTTCTTTAATTGAAGAACAGAGGGATGCTTGATGCAGGCTTTGTTGTCTCTTATGTTCAAATAAAGATTCAATAAGTGTTAATTTTATTCCCCCATTATACTGTATAGGCAAAAGGAGGAATTAAATCCTTATGTGCACATAGTGAAAATGTATCATTTGTGAGGTTGTTGTCAGTCACTTAACCATTACTGTAAATACAGTATACTGTAACTACAATATTAAACAGTAGATGGATGTGTATATTTACCTTTTTAATTAAAGTTTAATTTTGTTTATTATATACTGTATTTCAAACTAGAAATCTCTGGAAAATATTTCAGCATAACTAAAAACTAAAAAGCATAAAATGTATTAGATCTACATTATGTCACTCAGGACTTTATGAAGGATGTCAGCAACAAAGGAGGATTAATAAACACTATGGAGTATCAAAGGATATTTTACAATGTTCGCAACTGAGCACCTTCCAGATGACATTTAAAAATAGATATGCAATGTGTTTCATAGAAAAAGCTTAAAGAAGCAATCTGTAAAAATCATTTTGGCTTTTAAATTGACACCTAATATTTTCAGCTTCTAGATCATGCGAATAAGCAATAAAAATGGCAAACAGCTAGGATAAATTATATTAAAATTGGTTACATTTTTAGAATTATTAATTAATGTTAAAATTGTATCATGCATTAGTAAGACTTGTTTGAATTTGTTGCATACACTTATTATAATCACAATCATGGCCTCCTAATAATCCCCATCTATGAATTGGCTTCATCACTCTGCTCTCCTCCCCACTGATTGTTGATGTGTGGTGAGCGTTCTGGCGCACAATGGCTGCCATCGCATCATCCAACTGGGGCTTCACATTGGTGGTGGTGGAGGGGAGTCCCCACTACCTGTAAAGTGCTTTGAGTGAAGTGTCCAGAAAAGCGCTTTATAAGCAATTATTATTATTACAATACAAAAAGTGTATTGCTGCTCTGGACACAGTCCCAGGAATGACTTTTAACTTCGACTTGTTAAAAGAATTTAAACTTTATATTTTGAACTGTATGTACTAAGAGTAGGCAAAACATGGACTGCTTTAACTCCAACATTAAAGGGAAATGCCAGTAAAACTAAATACAGGAAGTGTGCTCACTCTGGCAAAATTTACACTAAACCTGCAGCAATACAGTGAAGATTTGCATGGATCCCACGCACTTTATTCACAATGGGCTTTGGGAGCCTAAAATAAGCCACCTAACCATATTGTTGAAGCTGATAATCCTGATTATCAGAACCATGAGAATGTAGGTGTTACAGTAAAGACATTCTTTAGAAATGTGTAATATGTTATGATACAGTAAAACACACAGACCTTATGTTTCAATATCATAGCAGTAACATGAAAAGCCTATATTTACTAAAGCTAACTAAGAAAGCTGGTTGAAATAGGCCATATGATGTGCAGTTTAATGTGCATCAGAACCTGCTACAGCTGACCTAGTAGAGATGGGACATAACATGCTCAAAAAGCATGAAGTCTAGCAACACTTATTTGAGATAACTGTTACCGAATACAGTATATGTTCTTGTTTCTTTTTGGTTAATTCAGGACTTCAGTCACAGATTTGACTGAAAAGGATTTGGATATCGTTGAAAGAATTTCAATATCTGATTTCATAAAAACAAAATATTGTAACGCAACGGGGTTCAGGCGGGCGCCCTTGCCGCATTAGGTCGGCCCCCCACCGTCGGGGGCTCGAACCTGGGACTCCCGCGTCACTCAGCGGGGACCCAGCCCGGTGAGCTAAAGAGAGATCTCTCTACAGCCCAGGGGCTGTGGTCCTGCTATCACTGGGAAGGGCGGTGACGTCACCTGCTCTGGTAAGCCGGCTCTTACACAGTACCTGTCGGCCGTAAGCGTTACAATATACTGTACCAAAATCCTTCTCTCCTTAAAATCTTTAGCAAGTGCTTGCAAGCTCAGACACATTTCTGTGTATTTTCTATTTTTGTTGGTGTTTAAGTGAGGCCAAATGGCTAAAGTCTTTGCATTGTTACACTCTTTTTTATACATTCTGTATAAAACTTTCCTTGAAGCTGCCAGTGCGCGCTTTGCTATACTAAAAAACCTGGTACCAGACGAACTGGCTTAAGTGAGAAATTCTTCTCAGGAAGAGAAAGAATAGATATTACAGTATATCAGTTCATGAAAAAGTGTTTTTGTAGACAAGATAAGTCCCAGGAGAGATAGCAGGAGACTCAGAACTGCATCTGCAAAAGGATTTTTTCTTCACTGTCGAATTGGTACATCGCTCTGCTTTTTTGACAGGATAAACCCTGCAGATAAATCAGCAGCAAGAAAATACACTGCTTTCATAGATTAGCACTGCTATGCTTGAGTAGAGAGGAGAGGAGCACATTTCTACCCCACCACCACCATTAACTCTCTCCAAACACTGATCAGTTTAATTTTGTTTGACGTGACAATCTTGTAGTGTCTGTCAGCAAGCACAGTATTAGTGTGCTGCTTTACAAGTCCACCTGGCAGATATACAGAGAAGCACAGGAAAGAATAAGCACTGTAATGCAGTAAGCAGTGGTGATGGAATGTCAAGCGAAGCAATCACTCACTCTAGTTCATATAGAATTGCCCCAGACTCAGGTTAAGTTGCTTTGTTGTTTCTACAGCTGGGAAAGAGGCAGATATTCACTTTGTTGTCATGGAGGTCAAATCACTGGTGCTCACTGCATGTGTCCCAGTTCAGTCAGCCTAAAAATCTGTTGTCACCCAAACCATTAACTTTCTATTCTAGTCATTTACTTTATCTGCCTGCCTGTAGCAGCAGTGTTGTTAGTTTTCACACCTTGTTGTTTCCTTGATCATTAAATGAGATTTTTAAATGCTGCTCACACATGACCTAATCTAGTGGGATTGTTTTTCTCTGTTGCTGACAGCTGAAATAAACCCATTGGTGGGCAGTGAAAAGACGGATGCAAATGTCTAAAATAACAACAATTATAAAGTACAGTGCCCTTGAAAATAATTGGGGCTGCAAAATCAAAACTATTGTACAGGCAGGAAATGTACTGTATATGTGTGATCATTTGATTAATATATAAAATAAGTAAGATATAATATACTGTTGACATTTGTTTTTTAGCTAATGCTAATTGTATCCTGTGGGCAACCCAGTGATTTCAAGTTATCATAAGCCAGTTCTGGGACTGGCAGATCCCCTTAAGAGGCAGCATGGCATAGGAAGACTTACAGATTTACCCAGATGAACTATGGAGAATCTAGGAACTAGGACTCAGGCTTGACCAGTCCTGCTGTAATAAAATAATTGTCTCTAATATGAACCAACAGCTGAAGTTTCTCTGTCCAACAGAAATCTTCTTTTCCAATTAAGTCAACTGGCCCCTTAGAGAGCTGACTGGTGGTAGTTTAACATCTTTTTCTGAGTCAACATACGAGGACTCAGATTTGAATCCACTTCTGTTCAAGCTCTAATACTACCCTAACCACAAGACTAGTCTCATCACAATACTGAAAACAACCAAAAGAATTGAACTCACCATATGACTTTCCTTTATCAAATACACTGGTTCAACTACAAGATTACACACTATCCTGTGTTCCCTACCTCTTGATAGAGAAATCTAGTGAAAACTAACTACATTATATTCCTCTATTATAACCTTGTGTAAACATAGTTATTGCCTCTCCTGAGTGTCTCTAGGCCTCCCCCTAGTGGCTTAAACCAACATGGACACTTTGAGATTCAGCATGTGCCTTTTCAGGACACATTCACTTTAAGTACTTTATAGAGTGTAAAAATCTGTATTTACTGTAGATCCCTTGTAGGCAATAACTGTATGAAGTCCTATACACTCAACAAATTCTTTGGGTGTTCTGATTTCAGTTTTTTCTTTAATTATTTAAATCTGGAAACTGAGTCGTCAAACTGAATATAAGAATAGCATTCATAGTTCATCAAAGAAGACGAGTGAGCCAGTTCCAAAAGTAGCAATGCATGCCCAGGCAAAGCTTCTCAGATGAGGTGCTGTTCTTTGAAGCATCTGCTTTTCTTTCTTCATACTTTAACATTTCTATCACCTTGGTAAAGGTTTATCTCAATTTCATCTGTTCATTATACTTCTCTTATACATTCATATACTTCACTATACATTATACCAAAACACACCTGGCTAAGCATCTTGGTGTACCTCTGAGCAAATTCTGAAGCCTGTTGGTTGTACTGTCATGAAACATTTGCCGGCATTTTTAAACCCTGTACAGAAATGAGTTATTGCAGAGACTTTAGTCAATTTATTTTTTTTCTAGCTCAATTTGTACATTTTCTAGAAACAACAAAAAATGCAATGTTCCCTCTAACCACCATCATAAAGTGGTACCTCCTTCAGTGTTTCAAAGCACCTTTGAAATAACATTAGACAGCTACACTACAACAGAATCACCTTGCAATAAGGAGCTGACTGTGTCTAAGTACTCCAAGTCTTACTGAGGTCATTTCAACACAATAAATAATGTCTGTGAATGAAACAGATAATTGTTTGGCTATAACAATATAACTACTGTATATAGAAAAGATTTAATGCATTTTTTAAACGGACTACTTATTGTCTGACAACTTTGCTTACCCTTTAACAACACAATGCTGTTGTAAAAATCCTGGCTTCAATCTCCGTACAACAGAAGTGAATGCAAAAGCTGATTACAAAACTGTTTTTATTTTATTGTTTGAGTGACACACAGAACTGACAGTAAAATCTGAAACCTAGAGGCAGAATGGCCTGCCAGATGTGAGGTAGTGTTACCAGGAATCATAGCATTTTGCAATGCATTAAACAGAAAGTAAATAGCAGCAGGAGGTAACCTTTTAAATGTGTTTTGTATTATGGTAATTGTTTAAGCAATTTCTTGCCCCTAAGTCTTCCATATGTAGTATTCAAATATAAAACTAATTGATTCATAAAATGTTGAACTACTGCAAAGTGCCTTTTAGGTATTGGAATTCAATTAGATTAGATTAATACCTGCTTTTATTATCAATTAAATTTTTTAAGGACATTTATGGCAACAGTAATATTCATTTTTTTAATAATGTGTTTGTTTTGTGTTTATATGAGCTTTGGTCAGGTGAGGTTATTTCTTGTGAATAACCATTGATTGTATATCCGGTTATACTGTGTTTCAGAACTGTCCTTCACTTTTCAAGGTCCCCCTGCCTCTAAGTAGCTCTTAACATTAGAATTGGCCATACACTTGGTATAGCCATTGGCAATATTTGAGCAGGAGGGCTTTTGTACTGCAACCCCAAAAAATGTAAGATGTGCAACACAATGTCTACATGTATTACCGTAAGCTATCTAGCGATAAATCCTGGTTCGGTAAAAAGAGAACCTGTGTACCATCCAAGCAGTTCGGATGATCTCTAGGCTGAGTGTATAGAAATTATGTCAACATTGATTACATGACAACTGAACATTGTCCCAGGATAATCCTTAGCCAACTAATAACAGCAATCTAAAAGAGGCAGGGTATCGACTTCCTCCACTGCAAGACCTTGACAGGAACATCACAGAATGCAGATCTGCCCAACACTGTTCCATTGTACCCCCATGATGCAACAGGGGTCCTGTCTGCCACATCTGTTGTTCCAGTGAGGTCCCTGCTAGTATGCAGAGAAAATCTACATCCTCTGTGGTGCTTTACAAGAGAAGCATCAGCTATGAGGAACTCAGCAGAGACTACATGCATGATGCGAGTCCTGAGTTTGCAACATGATGTCTACAGTATCTACACAACAAGGGATGAGGAACATTTTGATTGTACTATGACAGGGATACACTATGTGTACCCTGAGTGTGACTGCTGGAGGCCTATAAGGCTGTCACCTGATTTGGAAAGATCAACAAAAATGCTTTCTTAACCTTAAAAGCAGCCCAGTAAGTGTCAGTTTTTTGCCAAACATGTAGTTAATATGCAGTGCCAAGGAAAGAATGTTCTCTGGCCAGATGAGTCAAAAGTTGAATTTTTTTTTGGCCACAATCAGAAATGTTTTGAGTGAAGAAAATCAAACACTGCCTTCCAGCAGAAGAACCTATCCTGATTGTCAAGCATCATGGTATTTATGCAAGGGAACCATCTGATGTTATTGCAGTTTTGTAAGGAAGAAACAGCCAAAACTGCTGAAAGTCCAAGAGATTCATAAACAGGTAGAGAAACATCTATTTGAAGTCACTTGTACTTAAGGAGGTGCCCACCGCTTACTGAATCCTAGGACTCCCATACTTATTAACACAAGAATATTTACTATTCAATCATTTTATTAATTGAATAATCAAAATATCTTATATGTTTGAGTTCTACATGTACTGTATGTTCAATCAGGTTATCTATATCTTTTATTAAGACTTTCAACAGAATGCTGAGTTCTATGTCTAAAATATACTTTACAGGAATATGGACCTACCTAAAGGATTCAAAAACTTTTTTTCAGCATTGTACATCAGAGCTTATGGAAATTTAAATAAGAAAGGAAAAGAATCAGTAAATAATTTGGGAAGTCTATTTGTTAGCCAATATGTGTGGATATTATTGATTTATTGGCAGTAAATACGTATTCACCTTGAGCATATCATATGCCGCAAATAGAACATGAGCACAGATAACAAAGTAAACCAGGAAAATACAATTTTTGTGTTTTGCATGTTTATGTACATGTACAGTATGCGCATGTTTAAGAAACAAAAAAAACATAAACAGTTTTTTTTAATTAATTTTATATAAATAAATGGCTTGTATAATAATCATATAAGAGGAAACTACTGGAAGATAATGTAAAAAGCATGTGAGAAGTGGAGCAAATTAATTAATTTAAAATGAAAATTCCTGTATGGAAGTCAAGTAAGGACAACCATATTATACAGGGAAAGCTTCACAAGCATAATGCTGATGTTTCCTGATGCAACAATAAAGAAGTAATAGCTATGAGCAGTTAGTTATGGAACTCGATATATAAATATATTGCAATTCAAGAAGCCAGGTATTAACTATTCACTAGTTTTTGCATTATCTATCGAATCCAAGAGAGTGAACAGTTAGTATCAGTAAACAATGGGAGAAAAAGGCAGACGTTAAAAAGATAAGAAAAATTGCTTTACCTCTGAATAGCTTTATTGCATTCAGTAAATGTTATTTCATTAGATTTAAGTGGCTTTTAGATGATTAGATAAACCTTGTAGCTGTATTGTGTGTTGTTGTATGTCCCGCCCTCTGCCGACGCAGCCTCAGTGTGTGACGTCATACACACTGTTACAGCTGGACTACAGACTCATCACCCTCAAGCCCTGCTCCGGATAACTGGTGATTTTAATTATGTTTCGCTCTCCTCTACTCTGCCTACTTTTAGTCCATTTGTTAAATGCCCTACCAGAGATAATAAGACTTTGGACTTGCTGTTTGCCATTGTCAAGGATGCATACAGCGCCTCATCATCCCCCCCCACCCTCCACACCCTTTGCAGATCTGACCACAACTTTGTTTATCTCCTATCTCTGTACAAGCCTCTTGTCCTACAGCAACCAGTGACCACCAGGACCAGGACCACTGGTCTTAACCACCGCATCACAGATAGCATAAACTTCTGTGTTGACAGTGCAGTGCCCATCAGGAAAGTGCACTGCTTCTCCAATAATAAACCCTGCGTCACCAGCGATCTGATGGCCGTCCTAAAAAAGAAAAAGAGGGCTTTTGGGCAGGTGCCAGTACCCAAAAAGGGACACCCTAAAGTCTTGAATGACTATAAACCAGTGGCACTGACATCACACCTGATGAAAACTCTGGAAAGGCTTGTACTGGACCACCTCAGAACACTGGTGAGTACAGCACTGGACTTCCTGCAGTTCGTCTATCGGCCACACAGGGGGGTGGAGGCCACAGTCAACTACCTGCTACACAGAGTTAACTCACACCTGGAGAAGATGGGGAGCACTGTGAGAGTTATGTTCTTTGATTTCTTCAGTGCTTTCAACACTATCCATCCCCCATTACTGAGAGCTAAGCTAAGGGCGGCGCAGGTGGACACTCCCTTGGTGTCCTGGATTATAGATTATCTGACATGCAGGCCACAGTATTTACAACTACAGAGCTGTGTGTTCGAACAGGTTATTAGCAGTACTGGGGCTCCACAGGGGACTGTCCTTGCTCCATTCCTGTTCACCTTTTACAGATTTGACTTCAAGTACAACTCTGAGGCATGTCATCTGCAGAAGTTTTCAGATGACTCTGCAATTGTGGGGTGTATTAGTGAGGGGAGGGAGGAGGAATATAAAAGCCTGATTACCAGCTTTGTGGAGTGGTGTCATCTTAACCATCTCCAGCTCAACATCAGCAAGACTAAAGAAATGGTCATGGACTTTCAGAGGAATAAGTCACCGTTAACCCCTGTTTCCATCCAGGGTGAGGACATAGAGGTGGTGCAGTCCTACAAGTACCTAGGGGTATACCTGGATGATAAGATTGGGTGGACTGTTAACACTGACACCCTGTACAAGAAAGGTTAGAGCCGACTCTATTTTGTTACGAGACTTGGGTCCTTTGGTGTATGTGGAACACTGGTATGCATTTTTTATGAATCACTGGTGGCAGCGGCCATCTTCTACGCTGTTGTGTGCTGGGGCAGCGGCATCATGGCAAGAGATGTAAGCAGACTCAATAAACTCATCAAGAAGGCTGGCTCTGTTTTGAGGCTGAGCCTTGACGCCCTGGAGGTGGTGGCGGAGAGGAGATTGCTGACCAAGCTTAGAGCCATCATGAACAATGCCTCTAATCCACTACATGGGACGGTTACTAGACAGCGGAGCACTTTTAGCAACAGCCTGCTCCAGCTATGGTGTTCAAGGGAACGTTTCCGCAGGTCCTTCCTCCCAGCAGCTGTCAGGGTGTATAACACTGCCCTAGGCTAGGCCTTTTAGCCCTTCATCTGCTCATCTATGGACAGTATGTTGCACTCGTACTTTTTGGTCACTGTATTAATATACTGTTTATACTGTGGTATTTTCAATCTGTAAATAACTATGCACATTTTGCACATCTTTTACTGTTTTACAGTGACTATGAGCATATTTTGCACATACCTATTTTTTCCTAACTCTATTTTATTTTTGTATTCTATATATTTTTTAATTACTCTAATCCTGTAGTTATTTTAATTTTAGTCTGTTCTGAGATCTGTCTTGCTCTTCTTGGGCTGGGCTGCTGTAACGCCTCAATTTCCCTTAGGGATCAATAAAGTCTTATCTTATCTTATCTTATCTTATCTTAGTTCATCCAAAGAAATATACACATCAGGCAAACTAGGCCTTGAGAGAAAGTATCTAAGACTCTGTTGGAGGTTGTTTTATAGTGTGATGGGAGCAACCAAAATGAATCAGGATCACAACACAGAAGGTAACAGATTGAAATTAACAAAAAGGATAGGGACTAGGGTAGGTCTAAATATACTGTATATGCTTATTTTGAGGACAGGGCAACAACTTTCTAGATATACACATACAAATCCAGAAACAGCCGAATTAAAAGAAGACCTAAGAAACTAATGGCAATTAATCAGAGGATAGTGGCAGAAGCATCAGGAGATGTTGGATTAGGCTGTACAGAAACAGAAAGAGGAGTGGAACATTGCGAAATAAGTTTTAAAAAGACCGTCCGAAATACTTACTACCATTGCTTATAAGAAGGAGTTTGACATTATCCTTCCTGCCAGTCATTGAATGTGCTTCATTGTTAATTGGCTAATGAGACTCATTATCTCATCCAAGGAATGATGGCCTGTGCGAAAGAGGAAGCAAAGTGGAGAGTTTTGTTTCGTAACAGGGAGAAATAAGACTGAACCATTAGTTTGCTACATTAGGAACCTACTTTGCTAAATTAGTAACCTGGTGCATTTTACCAAAACAATCAAGATTAATTACCTTTTTAATTAATGACATATTTTTGCTATGTGAAATGATTTCGTCTGCTGTTTCACTTCATTGTTTTTCCCAAACTACATGTTCTACAAGGTGATTGGTTGTCATATTGTATTAACTGTTAAATAGATTTAGACAGAAAGCAACAAACTGCTTATAAATACAATCATCAGGTAGTGTTCATTTATTAACCTTTTTTGTTCTTGAGGGATGAGGCTTTCAGAAAGACTGAATTGCAAAAAGAAAACATTCTGAAATACAGAAATAGCTCAGGGAAAAATGTGACTCGGGCCTTGAATCTCTTGACAGACAAACAAAGAAAAATGAAGAAGCTGAAGCTGATAGGCAATTGTTTGCAAATGCCTGTTCATTATTTTTTATCATCTAAAATGTCATTTATCTTATTTATTCCATATCCTGACACTTGTAAATGCATTCATTCCAGTCTTGCTACTATGTACCAAGTATTTACTAATAGAATTTGTATTATTTTTCTTAAATATTTTTTTTATTCATGACTTCCCTGGGGAGATGTCAAATCTAATTTTCCAACATAGCCTACTCGTTCCTTGTTAAACAGATGTGCTGCCGACAGCAGAGCTACACGTGACATAGAAACTGTGGGGTTACAGAATATAAAATGAAGGCTTTAAAGAGTGCATTATCTTACATTTTAATGCATTTATGCTTACATATTGTGATTTGAAGAACAAAAATCTTTTTTAACAAGACACTGTTGCCAAGCTGCCTTTCAACATGCAGCTAACAGATGAGGGACCATCCTGATTGTAAAAAGACATACTTTAAATTTAACTACACATTCAAATATTACTCCTGTTACAGAACATGAGTAAAGCTTTCATTGTTTTTTTTAATAATCTAAAGACTTCCACCAACCATCTCTGCTCACAAGACTATTAAGCAAATCTGCATTAAAAACTGCATTTGGATTTGGTTTACTTAGAAGATCTATCACTGATTGGAGAAATGTATGCATGCCATACGATCAGAATTAATCAAGTTTATCACATGATTGGGATCCTACAGTATAAATAAAATCTATGAGCATGGTAACTCCTTTTCACATTTGCCATTCCTATTTCTCACCCTATACGGTCCTGACAAATCAGATTCTTGTAGCTGTTCTTCAATTTTAAGTGAGTATTGCCTCAGTCAGTACTATTCTCACCCTGTATCTGAAAGCACTCTTCCAGTGATAGAATAATCATTTTGTGTACCTCTGCTTTTAAACTATTCACCTTTGTACCCTTGATGCAGCTTCAGCTGAGGTTAGAATGAAAATACTCAGAATGGGCCTTGCTTCACAAAAGACAAATATAATCCAAGGCTCAGCATGACTAGTGTTTGAAATTTCTGTAGTGTTCAGAGGTGTTTATGTCTTGTAGATCAGGTTGAAATTCATTTAACACACAAAAGAAAATGATGTTTCATGCTTGTTAATACAGTATAATACTTGCTTCTCTTCAGCATAAGCTGCAATAATGACAAGCCATGACAAGCCACCATTAACTTGATCTTGGCACATTACTTCAAGCTTCTTCCTCCAGTGTTGATGGTTGTTGGCTAAAAGGATCAGCCTGTTTGTAACCTTCCTGAATCATCAGCAAACACACAGATGTCAATCCAGCTCGAAGGATCAAACACAGAATGGTATAAAGGAACAAGACATCCTTCTGGAGTGATCTCAGTAGGACACTTTATAGGGGACATTAAGTGGCTATATCTTTTAATTGTTGTTTCATTATTAAGTTCACTTCAAAACTGTGTGTTCCAAGGCCAGCGGTCCAAGCAAATGATTTTGCTTCCCTCTGAGAGAGATCTGAAAGTAATTTAGATTTGTTATGCTGATATGCCTCAGAAACAACATTAGGAAGTGTTTGAATATGCTATTCCATTGGTTCAACTTCTCATGTTTTTTTTCAGCAAGAGCACAGCTAATATCAAAATCACACACAATCGTGAGAAATTGTCATAACATGTTTTCATGTTTGCATTAAGTAGATAATTCATTTATTTATTTAATTTACAATTAATTTATGCTCCATTTGGGGTACAGACAAAACATTACCAGGATGATGCAGCTTTTTGAAAGTGGATAGATGGACATTTAAAAATAAACTTGCATCTTCTGGACTAACAGATTGATTATTAGATACCTTCCAAACAATTGTTTAATCTTCCAGTCACAGATTAAATCATTTTTTTATCAAGTGTGATTTGTACTCTGCAATATGAAAAATGCTCACAATTTAATTAAATCTGAAAAACCTCTTAGATCTTTTTCATAGGTAGCATTGCATTAATAAATCTGAAATGCTCACTGGCACACAAACCAGCAGCATCTGTTTTGTAGAAGCAGATGTCCTTAAAAACATTAATTTGTAACTACAAAAGTAGGATATCTGCTTCTCAGTGGCTGCTTTAGCTCTCTAGCATGTTAGATGCACAGACCCCTGCTGAGGGCTCCATTAGTACTTGAGTGGAGAGGCACATTTCTTTTTCCCAGAGCAGCACGGGTTTCCTGGGCTAAAGCAATCCATGGCCCTTCAAGCCCTCTAAATTTGATGTGCTGGAGGTAAGGTTGTACCTGTTAAACAACCACATTTGCTGAGGTCCCTTAGGTACACAGCCCAGGAACTGCATTACCAGGAAGCTTGTTGGAATAATCCACCATGCGAATATTAACCACCATCTCCACCGGGCCCTGGGAACTGCCAGTAATTGAATTGTTCGCTTCATTTCACTAAAGCTTCTAGACAGCGCTGATGTTCTCACAAGGGAAGTCATTAACAGGTCACACCAAACCCTCATCTCCATCCTGTTTCCCTTGTATCGGAAAAGAAAAATCCTTAAAAGTAACATTTTAGCTATATCCCCCCCTGCAAAAAACAGGGGATTACTGATTACTGAGGTGTTTTGCATTTGAAAGAGGAAAGTCAAGGTCACTATTTAACCCTAGAGGGACAAGCAACGAATTAACACACCTTTAAGTATAAGTCTATATACTATATATATAGGAAGGAAAATTGAACTAAACTAGAGGTCTTATCCCACTGGCCTTAAATAATGAATAGCATGCAAATAGTGAGAAGAAAAGAAACAACTCTCAAGGTTCCATTCCACATGTAAATCACGTAAATGTGAAAGGGCTAAACAATTGCTTTTTATACTAACTGGACCCAGGTTTCTTTTCTGTAAATTTTATTATAGCAGTATCAGAACTGATGTGAGTCAGGAATCATCTCAATATATATTGGCCTGAACTGGGTGACTAGATTAAACATCACAATTATTGCTAAGACACATTAGTTAGTAAAATTGCATAAAATGACCACCCTTTTTTTTAACATGAGCTTACTTTCTTGTTTTGAGACTGTGTTTGGAGTTTCTGACATTGTTCTTACCTTACTGATCACTGACACTTTATCTCACTTGGGGGCTTCAGTTCTGAAGTTGGGTTCATTAAGTCTAATGTTCCTCAGAGCTCAATACTAGGCCCCCTACTATTCAGCATTTACATGTTCCCACTTTGTCAACTATTAAAATCACATGGTCTGAATTATACTCATATCTATGTCCATACTTAACCTGTCACTGAAGAAGTTGTCTCCGCATTCTCTAATTGCATCTCTAGCATATAAACCTGGGTCAAAATGTCCTTCATTTAAACTGCGACAAAACTGAAGTCTTGCTTCTTGTCATCTGCCATCAATTAAGTAAAGCCAAAGTAATAACTCTATCTGTGGATGGCACTGCACTTGAATTTCAATCTAAATTAAAGAACGTAGTGGAGATATTTCATCCAGGTTTGATCTATATGTGTAAAACATTGTAAAACACCATTCTTCTATCTCAGAAATATCACCAGATTGTACCTGATGTTGTTTCTGACTGTAACTGAAAAATTGGTCAATGCATTTGTCTCTAGGACGTATTACTGCAACTCCCTACTCACTGAGGTACAGTATCTAAAATAACACTGATCAAACTTCAGTATGCCCAGGATCCTGAGCAGGTTTTGTGTCAAAAATCCTTATGCTCAGCTATAAGGTTCTACATGGCTTGGAACCTCATTACCTGTTTGATTTATTATCTTTCTACTCTCCACCTTGCAACCTTCATTCATCTGATTCTGGTCTGCTTTTTGCTGCCCAAGCTTGCATACATTTTATGAGTGACAGGGGTTTTACCTGCCTCACTCCCAAATTCTTTTCCCAAAGATATCAGAGAGTCACCTAACCTGAGTGTTTTCAAATCCAGACTCAGAACCTTTTTTTTCAGAATGACTTTTATTAAATTTATGTCTGTGTCCACCCCATCAGCATCTTCTGCATTCTAAACTCTTGTTTTTTATTCAGCTCTGTTATCTCTTACCATTGTTTTGTTTTTTTTTCTTACTGTGAAGTATGTTTTTCTCATTTTTAAGCTATTTTAAATAAAGTTTATTTAAAATTTCCCTGAACTAATGCAAATGTGCATTAAGAGCCCCTGATTTGTGCCCCTTGTGTGTTCTGAGTAGCAAATTAAAAGCCTTCCTGGAAAAGTGTTTGTGTACATGGCCCTTAAAGAAGGAGATAAAAAGAATGCATGGGTTGTCTCTCCTTAAAATAGTACAGTATAGCAGCTGAGTGACAGCTTTGATGGAAGATGGGATATCAAGAAACAAAGTGTTGTTAGAAAAGTTTCTTCCTAGCCCAGTGAAAAAGCAAGCACTTCAGGTGATGCCTTCCAAATGAAACTCTTCAGGATGTCTTGAAATGAAAATGGAAAAGAATCCTACAGCCAACCTCAAGTTGTTGAAGAAGTTTCATAAATAGATGGAAATAGTTAAATATTCACACAAGCTTCAGACTGCCATCAGCGTAATGAAAGAAGAGGTACTGTTTTCAATGGCTACTGTTGAGGGGTTACCATTAAGGCTTCAGCACACTTGGGGTTTCATATTATAGCACAAAAAAACAGCTGCCTTAAAAGACATTTTAATCTAATCATCAATTTTCTAACCCCTTTACCCAATGTGACTCAATGCAAAATGGTTACTGACTCATTACACGTTTTTACTGCTACTAGGTATTGTTTCATGTTCTGTGTAAACCAATATATAAACCATTCTTCCATGAATATATTTTCTAACCACTTTGTCCAAAATAGGGTCACAGGGGACCCAGAGGCTATCCTATCAAACAACAAGGCAGGATACACACGCGACAGAATGCAAGTCCTTCGCGACAGTCACAAACACACACCCACACTCACACCAGGGCCAATTGTCCCAGAAGCCAATTAACCTGTACTGTATGTTTAATTGTATGTGTCACAAAGTGGAAAGAATGGGTGATGGACACCAAGTGTTGTGGGTAGTATGAATGTGAATTGCCTTGATGGGACAGTAACACGTTAGTGATGATTGCATCTCCTGGCCTGATCAACAGCACTTTTAACATACTGTAAGCACCAGTCAATTGCCACACTTTTCAGGGGTAATGTGTGAGGTTGCAAACAGGTTTGATGACCTGTGACTGAGAGGAGGGCCTGAGAACAGAGGTAGAATGATCCAATAGTAATTTTGGCCATATTTGGACAGCTACTTCCTGAAAGAACCCTGGATAGCTGGCTCTGCCCACACAAAACTCCCCCCCACCCCAGAAAGAAAGGGAGACGCCTTTGGAAAAAGGAAGTTATGTGGGATAGATCATGTCAGCCGGACACAGGAGAGAAGACTCAGATGCCAGGGAATTGGAGCAGGGGAGAAAGACCCCAGCATCAGATCCCCCCCCCCACACCCAAAATTGGACTCTTAGACATACAGGATAGAGGGGGGATCACTTGTGGCACATTTGTTCAGAACGCCTAGATAGAGGAGGATGCCTGGAATTTCACTGTTTCTTTATTGTAAGGAGATACACTAGCTGACTGTCCGGGGCTGGGTTCAGAGAATAATGCTGGTGAATTATAAACTAACATACACCATAAGATTTTTTCATTATGGACATTGCTTTGGGTGACTGAAGTCCCGGTGTTTTTTTTTTTGCACTGTTCTGTCACCAAGTGCCTCTGGTGTATGAGTGGTATTGTGTCTACTGGATAGGCAGTTATAAAAATGTATACTATGGAGATATTTTGGGGGTAAGTGGTAGAATGATAGTCTGCAATAAATGGGTTGTTACATATGATGATTGTCTTGTCTGATCTGTGGATGCACTGTTGATTCTAGGAGATAAAAAGGCCCTGTGGCAAGGAAGTAAGGGGCCTAGCACCCTTTATACTTGCTAAGTGGCACAGTCATGTACAAGGCAGGAATAATTCTTGTTTGAGGGATTGCATATCCTTGACACATGTCTTTGGGCTGTGGAAGGAAACCGGAGCAGCTGAAGGCAGTCCAAGCAAACACGGGGAGAATATACAAACTCCAGACAGATAGCACCCCAGTCTGGAATTGAACCCAGGGGCCCTGAGCTGCGAGACAATTTCTTAAACACAGTTTGTGTTCATTTAATCCCTCATGTATGCATCCTGGGCACAGTTACGAAGAGCTTGGTACCATTCCCTTTAGTTCAAGCTTTACAGTCTGTTGTTCTGTCGTAATGAGGGGTTGAAAAGAAATCGAACAGATTGCTAATCAAATTCTCACCTTCCGTGGTACCTCTTTTAAAATACTTTTAGGATTCTGTCTGAGATCAGAAACTGTGATGCGCTTTGATGATATTGCTGTTTCATGATGAGTCATATATTTATGGCACAAACATACAAGCATATTTAAAAAAGTTAGAAGGAAACACCATAGGCATGGATACACCCTAGGGAACAATCATATGGTACACACAGATTCAAACACACACGCCCGGGCAAGGTTTACTTAACCTACCAGTATGTCTTTGGACTGTGGGAGGAAACTGGAGCACCTGGAGGAAACCCATAGGAACATGGGGAGAACATACAAATAAATAGAGAATCTGACAGAATTACTGAGCTACCTATTGATAGCACCAGCAGAGGAAATTTTGGCAGGGTTCAAACCTTTGCAAGGCACTCAGTCCATGGCCCGCTGCGTCTTCTGAACTCCTGGTTGCAGTTTTCTAATGACATCATTCAGATTCAAGCTGGAGATCTGTGGACTTCATGGTCCAAAACCACATTCAACTGGGAGTACTTCAAGATCTACCTTCCTCTTCATATTAGAAATAGCATCTTGAATACAACAATTTAAGATTAAATGTCAGCTGAAACATTTGTTAAGAAGGTCTTTGAGCCTGAAGGAATAAGCACTGTTCTACAGTATGTCCTCTAGGCAGTCATAACATAAGTGTTAATTAAAGCCCTTTTGCATTGAAACAATAATACAGTTGAAGTGTGCTTTTTCTGTCCTTGAGTACAGGACTGAAACTTGGTAAAGGCTATGAAAGTTTAAAATAGCCAAAAACATCAGGAGATTCTATTTTTCATTTTTCATCTCCACTACGGCTACCTCCATGGGGCTTCAACCATTACTATTACTTTCTAACATGAAAAAAGGATTCCCGGCTGTAAAGCATATCTGCCTTGGATATTTTTCAGTTGTCACTGTACTCCAAAGGAACAGAAATTATATCATAGACAGCTTCACCTTTGTGATGAAGTTTCTTTCCTTAGACAGTCCTCTGATGAAGTATTTGCTCAGCCTGGCTTGGTTCCTCTACAGTGCTCATCCTCTTGGGAAGAAATTCAGATTGTGGCACTGCTGTGATTTTTCCTTTTGCTTATCTTGTCTTTTGCCAAAAAAGAGACCTCTGTGAGATATCCACTAATGGAGGCTGGCCATCGATCTTGCCGATAAGGTCCACTGATGGTACAAGTCAGCAGTTGTGCAGCAGACTGGCAGATCCCAAACACTGTGTTTCATTCAGGCTATGATACAACATGAGCTTGACAGGCTTTGATAAATGAAATCAAGCTCCCTTTTCTGTTTAAGGTTGTGGAATATATTGATCCATCTTGTGTGGTTAAAGAGCTTAAGTTCTAAGGGGTTATATCTTTGATATTCTTCTTTTAGTCTTTAAATATATCACAGCTTGTTTTCTTGGTTATTTTTAAAATTTATATGCCTATACGCAGGCATTAAGCACAAATAGTCCTAGCTATTTGCATTATCACAAGAATCTATCATTCTTTCTTTTTCTTTCTGTTAGAGGGATATGTCAGTCAGTGAAGGTTATAAGCTCTAAGCAGTATTCTCCTGGGTTGCTCGGTTTTACTGTAAGCAAGAGCTCTGCCCCAAGCAGATCCCACTGATTCTAGAGTTGACCTTTCATTCAGTCAACTAGAATTTATTTCATTTTTGGCTTACGTTTCTGAATACTGTTTAACTCCAATGCAAGATGAAACAAGATGTATCCTAAGAGATAATTATGATTACGTGCTGTTTTTTATATGATTTGCATCTTATTTGTTTTGATATGTGTGTGCATAGTGCATAGTGTTCATGACATTGACTACAATTTTCCGTGTTTTTATAATAACAATCTATAGTTAATGTCAATGATATTTAGCATAAGCATAAGAGTAAAGGTAATTTGCACGGCACCTACCAAAATCTTCAGAAGCTTTGACAAAGGGAATCCAACAGACTTCATCCAGAATCAACAAACACTAACCAGAGAATATGAATGGAAACTATAGGAAGATGCATCCTAAAAAAATACTTCTTTACACAAAATGTTTGTGCAAGTCTGGAAAAAGCTACTCAGCCATGTTGTTGAAGCCTACACCCTGGCTTCTTTTATGAAATACAGTAACTAGATCAGATTTGGCTCAATCAGCTACTAACTATCAAATTGGCTAGAGGGACCAAATGCCCTCTTCTTGTTACCTTATTCATGTCCTTAAGGAAACAGGGTTTGACTCAGAGAGGTAGATTTTGCTACTTAAAAATGTCAAATGACTGGTTCAATTGTCAAGATAAGCAAAAACCCAAGGATAGAAGCCATACATATTACCATACTGTAAATAGTGACATGGATATGGAGAAATAGGCAGTTCTTGAATGTACAGTATGTGTTTATTCAGAATGCTAATCAGTTATATTAGACTGAATAGAATGAAGTTGAGAATACTGCAAAAGAAGTAGAGAATTTAGAGTCAGAGTTTGATATATTTAATTTATTAGTATATATATATATTATGTATAATACATACTGTATATATTATTTATTTGTATACCATATACAGGTACATGGTCTTAAGCTAACAAATAATACAGTCTTTTGTTTTACTATAAGTCGTAGCTTATAAGATTAATTGTACTGATAAGCAACAGTTAAAGTAAACAAAGCATCATGGGTACATGAAGATGTGTGAGCTTGGCATATTAGTATGATCATATTTTCTATGATCAAGTAGAAATATTACAGTTCAATAACAGTTTCTCATGAATTATACACAAATGACCCTTATATAGGAAGGTCCTGATGTGTAGCTTAGCTGTAGGCTAAAGAAGGTACTTGCTTCTTGTAAGCCTCTAAAGTAAAGGAAAACAATTCACTAATGTAGCATCAAGTTTGTCTACCTAAAATGGTGTAGAGTCTAAAGTAATCTTAATATCTATAGCAGATAGAGGGCAGCGCTTTCACATAAATTAAAGATTTTCTGACACAGCTGCCACCAAATTAGTAAAATACATTTCAATAAAAAATAAGCAAGCCTTCATATAGGTCTCCATAGCACTTTGTCAGCTCTCTCATGCTCTGTGTCAGTTTGCCACAATGCTTAAGGGAGTTGAGGATTAACATGATGATGGTATGATGGCCTACAGACATCCTTTTGCAATCTTTCTATCACTCCTGGAAGGGTTAAAGTACTATAAAAGTAATGTTGAGCAAAGTTCATCCAGGCTTGTTCAGAAAAAAATTGGGTATGGTGTTCATGCCATATCTTGTATAAAATAAGTAGTGATGTCAGGGTTAATTTAGATATAATGGTTTATACTGTATTTTAGGCAGTAAAGTGTTGCAGTGGTGAGCATTATTACCTCTCAGCACTGAAGCTCTGGGTTCAATATTAGATCTGGGGTGCTATCTGTGTGGTGTTTGTATGTTCTTCCCATTTTCTCATGGGTTTCCTCTGGGTGCTTTGGTTTTCTCCCACAGTTCAAAGATATACTGCTAGATTAATTGGCTTCTAGGTAGACTGGTCCTGGTGTGAGCGTAGGTGTTGGTGTGTAGCTGTGTGTGCCCCGCAATTGACTTGAGTCCTATCCAGGGCATATCCTGCCTTGCACCTGTTGCTTGCTGGAATCGGTTCCAGCTGCCCTGCGACCCTGAATTGGATAAAGAGGTTAGAAGATGGATGGATGGTTAATACATTTCAATATCCACACAGAAAGTTAATTATAGCAGTAAAATGTGTGTTAGTTGGGCCAGTAAGCAGTTTGCATTGAGTCACATGGCTGTCAGAACCCCTGTATAAAGTAGATTGAGCCAAGGAGCTACTGCAGATGCAGTGATTGGGAGGAGAGAGGGAAATGTGAGGTTGTTGCCAGTTTTCATATGTATTCAGGCAAAGCTGACATGTTTATCTTTTCACTTTTAGGCTTTTCTTTGCTCAGAGAGGTCTATAACTGGTAGTCATCAGAATTTGATGACAAGGTAGTAATGAGGCTGTAAAAATGAGTATTTATTTACTGTAAAATAACAGTGTCTAAAATGTCTGTCACCAATTGTTGTGTTTTTACTTATACAGGTTCCACAGAATATCAGCATATGTATAGTTCAATAGCTACCATTGTTGACTCATTGGACACACACATAATGTTAATTACATTTTAATTAGTGACCAGATATGGCTGTTGATTTTTTGAGAAATAATTTTCCTTGGAATAACAAAACACTGAGATTTCATAAAAATGTCAGGTACTTAGTATTTGGTATTTGAGTTGCAATTTATTTGCCAAAATAGCTTGATTAATAATCTGTGTAAATAACCATTCAAAAATACATGATTCTAATTAAATTAAATCACCATCTGCATCAAAGTGATCTGCAATGCTTGGAGGCTGTTCAGAGGTAGCACCGAGGGAGGCAAAGTCACCATATTTTTTGGCCAGTGAACGTATGGGATAGTAAAAAGAAAGCGTTGGAGTGTTTTATTTACCTATGGATACTACCTTACCCTTGACAGACTTGTATAATATAATCTGTAGAGATTTTGGGGTGAATGTTTGCATGATTGTTGCACTATTTGACCTACACAATGGAGTGGTGAAGAATTTGTTATGCATTCCACACACGTCTCTGTCCCGTCTTGCATTCCCAATGCACGCCATGTTTAACAAACACTTGTACCGCAAGTAATACCCCTATCATTGTTTACTCCTGTCACTATTTTAGTTCCCCTCTTTCCCACTCACTATTGTGGATACTCCTAGAGTTCCCTAGTGCGTGTTATTATCTTACTAGCCTTCATTTCGGTATTTGATCTTCTAGCCTGCCCCTCATTTTTCGACTTTACCTTTCATCTTGGATTGTTGCTCTCTCGTCTATGCCATGTTCAGACATACTCTACCTGGTGTAGCGGCAAGGCTTATTAAAAATACAGGAATTAAGTTTGCTGCTCCCTTGCCAGTCCCTCTGTCTCTCATCTCAGTGGTGCTGGATACAGAGAGGCCATTCCATTTGGTTCACATTTAAGGTGTTTTTCTAGCTGATACAGTGTCCTGATAAGGAACAACTCTCAATGCTGAGATTCTCCAGCAACCCTAATAAATGGTCATCTCTGGCGCCTTACTGTCTGGGAGATTCCAAGGGAGAGTCTCATCCTAAGTTGTTTACAACTCTAAGGTCAGAGTGTATTGTTACTCATCCTCAGCCAATCAGGAACTGGTAGGGCAGGGTAACCCCACGTGGGTCTCGAATGCCCATGGAACTTTCGACAAATGAACAACCGTAGTTCCTCCAGGTAAAACAGGCAACGCAGGGCTCCTCCGGTGCTCCTCCAGAACTTCTCAGACTCAGCTCGGACAACCACGTGAAGGCCAGTGTGTCCGAGTGCCAGGACTTTACTTTGTTCCAAGAGTCGAGAACAGAGGTTGCCAGCGCGTAACCAAAGGATCCACCCGAGGTTAGCCCAGCAGCAAGCCTCGTGAACCCACCACTAAAGCTCACCTGATCAACAAGTGAACTACGGTCGGAACTGTGGACAGCTGAATCTCAGGATTCAGGGCTAGCGCTACACCGGGAACGAACCGGTCTTCCCGTCTAAAGAGTGTGACCTGCTTGGACCCGCAGTCACTTTCCGTGTACAAACTCTCGCTGGTAAAGCCAGAACTAACTAGTTGGTCTTCAGAGAGCCTACTACTAGAGCATCGCAGCAGGAATCTCTCCTTCTTTCTCTCCTTCTCTCTCGTCGAACCAGCACTGCCTGGCACTGGGCCAGAGAACCCCAATTGGACACAGCAACAAGCCTGCCGCTGTTCCTTTGTGTCCGTGAGAGATCTGAATCCACAGAGATTGGATGAGTATTCAACATTCTGCATTACAGCTCGAGAATTCAATTGTTACCTCAACCCCAGTTGATATCACTTTAATTCTTATGAGTGATGTACTTGCTTTTGAGTATCTAGTGTAGAATTTGTAATCCAAGTTCATTTACGAAATGGTCTAAATGAATGGTATACTGAATGTATGTCCCTCTTGGTTTGTAACTCTTCCTGATTGAATTTATACCTTTTGTATTTTGCTAACCCTCACTATATGATCTGTTATGTTTATGCACATTTTATGTATTAATAAATGTACTGTCGTGTATTAGAATCCGTGTCTGTGCGTGCTGAGTATCCTGCAAGGTCAGTCTTCTAATAGCCATCAAAGAATCATTTTGTGACTTCCTGCTGCAATTAATAATTGTCCCAGTAAATGCACAAAACCCCTACATTTATTGGTGTCTCGTGAGAGGATGCCTACACTGGTTTCGTTTTTGCTTAGTGATTTGGATTGGTGATCTCTCTCTCTCCCTCCTGAGTCCTGCACAGGATCCATACACCCTACCTGCCTGCCCTCACAGAATCTCCTTGAACACAAGAATGCCTTTGGTGTAGATAGAGGGCAACCTTTTTCCTCATTGATACGTTGGTGATGTCTTAATGCAAACAGTTTTTGGAGACATTTCTTTCAAACCATTTGGAAACATTCAGTATTCACATAAATGTTAAGACCACAAATGCTCTTGAATACAATGAGACAGCTTCAAAGAACTGAATTCCAAAGCTTTTCCTGCAGTTCAGCAGAACATCTGTAAGATCAACGTGTCAACACCATCAAAGGGAAACAACCACAATCATCGAGCTTTCACCTGCTGGCTGTACCTGCATAATCAGTGGAGGAACATCCCACAGCAATCTGTCCAGAGGCTGATTAGGGCTATGCATCAACACTAAGGAAGGTGTTAATATGCAGGGAGGTCATACCTAATATTAACTTTGTAAATATTAACTGGCTTTTTTGCTGAGGGTATTACAGGCCAATTGGATTAAATACACCCTCAATTTAAAATAAAGTGGTTATTTTCCAAAGACACATATACACATATCATAATTTTCTCTGCTGTAACTTTTCCGACACAACTTTTCATGCTGCTGTGCAGCTTCAAACAGCACCCCTTATACAGTATGTCTCTAGCTCTTACCATAGGCAAAAACCGTTCAGGTTGGTGTATATCTTACAATTAATAGGTCCATCCATTTTTGAATCTGCTTATCCAGTATAGGGTCAGGCCGAGGAGCAAGATCCTAATTCAGAAAGCAACAGGTGCAAGGCAAGATACACCCTGGACAGGATGCCCTTATATACAGTAAATGCACACATTCACATCAGAGCCAATTTTCCAGAAGCCAATTAGCCTAACAGCATATCTTTGTACTGTGGGAGGAAACCGGAGGAAGCAGAGGAAACCCATGCGAACTTGGGGAGAACATATACTGTAAACTTAATAATTTATACATTTTAAACATTTTGGATTGCAAAAATAACTTACAAATTAATCACCTCAGCTTTGGAGAACTTTTTCATTTGGATGCAACAAAGTCACCTACTGTATTATTGTATTGTTCTGTTTCATTGGGGTCCTTCAACCAGGAGGCAAGAATGACCTGTATTCATTATTTTTGAATAAGAGTTGGCAATGTTATAAAAGGCCTTTATGACCTCTGTTTTTACATTGTGTCTTACATTACTCTGTGTGCAATCCTACAGTACAAAGTAATATAAGCACAATGCAAATTAGAACCTGTTGTTTGGTTGAAATGGTATGTTTAATTATCCTTTACAGTGTTCTGATTTTTATGGCATTCTGATGACTGTAGGCTGGAGTTTGCTCTGTTACAATCATGACTCCTGGATGGGGTTTTTTGCTTACATTTTCTGTGCTTTAAATTGAAACGACTTTTGTAAATCCAGATATTCATTTGTTTTCTGTTGTTATTTTTATAGCTGGTGATTAACAGTGTGAGATACACAGAATAATTGACAGATTGGATTTGTTAATCCCAATGGGTTTTCCATACAGGTTATCCTTAAAATACTGTATATATATTTTTTTTTGGTTAAATAAAGTACAAGATGAAGGCTTTCTCATTTTATACAGGTGGAAAGCTGGATTACAACACTCACTGCCATATTGTTTTTATTTTTTGGGTGCTATTTCTTTTCATGTCCCACTTCTTTGATTTTTTGTTTTAAATATATATATATACAGTACATGTAAAATCAGCATAATGAAAGACAAAATAGATACAGTATTTGCTGTAGGGGGTTATGTTATCAGGTCCAATTCAAATTTGAGTGGGAGTACTGCACAGAGTGAATTCACCCTACTAGAATGAATAATGGTTTCTGTTTAACCTCAGAAATTCTTTATGAGTACACCTCAGGGTACCAGGATACTCTAACTATTCTATTCTATTCTTTTTGCACAATACACGTTGACTACAACACATCTGTTTTTCTTATCGCTGCTTTTCCCTGTATCCATACTGTATTTCTTCAACACATATGAAGTTTAGAATGCAAGTGGTTACAACATTTTTGCATTTTATTTACAGTATACTGATCGTGCAATGCTATTATGTGAGGCCTCGCTTGGTGTGTAAATTGTGCTTATTTTATATAGCCATTCTTTACAGTCTGCTGTGACTAACACACTCATGTTTAGAAGCAAAATTAGAAAATAAAAATAAAATCTTCCTCAAGCTTTTATGAAAACTGCAACAGATGCATGATGTTATTATTTACATTAAGAATCTTAGCAGATGATATCTATAGTACTCTAGATTCAACACAGGGATGCACATACAGTACTTGGTGGTTTGTCTAATCTACTTGGCACAATGAAAGTCATTTAGAACACTGGAAATCACTTAAAATTCCATAAAAGAATTTGAAAGCAGTATTTTAACACTCATGGCTACATAGCATGAAGGATAAAACAGTATAAAAGGATTAGCAAAGTGCGGTTGTGATATATGGCATTAACGATCAGTGTTTAATGAACTGTACATCATAATGTTGCACATTTTTTTAGTTACATTGCAACATTTCTTTTCATAGGAAAATGGGTTCTGGTTCACAGCAAAAATGGAGAAATTTATTCTGAGCACATACAGTAACTTAGATGTAACACCTTTTGTGTACTTCGAACATGTAATGCCTCCATAGTTAAAAAGCTCTTTATTCAGTCTTTTAATGCAGATTATAAACACACTGTTTAAAGTAGCAGTAGCACAGAAACAGTAAATACTAATGCTGAGTTTGTAGTTGGTGACTTCTTATTTTTTTCTTGTTGATGTGTTTCAAGGTGTTGGAGGTTGAGTAACAACTTACTTCCCATGAGAACCTGGGGTTTGAAATGGTGGTAGCTGAAAGGCAAGTTCTGCGTGTAACAGCTCACACAACAAGGCAGCATCAGAATGTCCTGCTGGTACTGACAATGCATACAGCTGCATTGACAGCTTTCTGCTGGAGCTGGAGACGCTTTCTAGAAGTCCAGTTTCAAAAACTTGTTGGTGTGACAAAGGCAATGTGTCTCAGATATACTGTATCGCACACTTTGTCACAACTTGCATGTGTTAAGAGACCCTAAAACATTTATTGGTTCCTTGGCTGATGACAGGAACAATACCAGACAATTGATGTAATGAAATAAAATAATCTAGCCGTCCATAAACTCAAAATTGTGTGATACAAGATAGGGTGTTGAACGGTACACTCAAAAAATGTCATCTATTTTTTTTTTACTGATACTAAAGGAATGACAGATGTCACCCCCAACAAACGGCCCAACATTTTATTTGTTTAATTTTCATCTGGTTCCAATATGATAAACCACTCTTGCTGGCACAGAAACTCTCAAAGAACTTCAAATTAAGGATTAAAAATCTTGAAAAGATGAGTACTAGACTTCTTAACAAACAGGTCAGTGGGGAAATTATTAGCTGATATAATGTATAGGATGCTGCATTTCTGCTGGATTATCACAGGGCTGTGTCCCCTTATTGTACATTTTGTGCACTAACAATTGTAGGAGAAAACATACATAAAACAAAAATCTGATTAATTTGTTGATGACCCAGCCCTGGTCCCAGAAAATGATCATGTGTCCATTCTAAATAATTTTACTATTTTTTGTTGTTAAACATTTTAAAAACAAAAGAATTAATCGTTGATTATAGGGAAAATGCAGCACTCCTCCAACCTACTGTAATTAGTGATCAGATTGTAGAGCTTGTCAATGGCTACTGTTAAGGATTCGGTAAGAGAAACCGAAACCAGTGAATAAACCCACTTGCAGGAGCTGATAAAGCCTAGCCGTGATCCAAAGAAAGCCGTAGTCGAAGAAACTAGCCGAAAGTCCAGGGGAAGCCAGAGATCCAAACAGGGAATGAGTTACCGAAGCCAAAGCAAGATCCGAAACCATAGACAATAGAGCAATCCGAGAGTCCAGGGGAAGCCAGAGATCCAAAACAGAGAGTGAGTACCGAAGCCAAGCCGTGATCCGAAAAACCGTCGTCAAAGGGGGAAAAACCGTAATCCGAAAACCAAGAATGACACAAAGCAGAAGAAGGAGTAGCGCAACTAGGAAGCTCTAAAGGAAAACCAATACTGAGCGAGGAGGTAGGAAAAGACAGGTGTTTAAGTACAGGATGAGACGGGGGTGTGGTGGTGAATAAGAAAACTGATAGGTAAACTGATGGAGTAAGGCTACGCCTTCTTCTGCCTCTTCCGTTGCCGGGAGGCAGGGATCGTAACAGCTACAGAACAAGTACTTGGGATTGATCATGGAAAAAGCCTGAGGTGTGACAAATTTATAAAAAATCCCAACAGAGATGGTTTGTTCTAGGAAATTAAGCTACTTTAAGGTAGACAGAATTATTTTAACACTTTTCTCCAAATCATTATTATTTTGAAGGTGTTTTAGCATACTGTTTCATTTGTTGGATTGGCAACATCCATACCATTAATTGTAATAGGCTGGGAAAACTAGTAAAGCTAAAATCACTTTATTACACTTTCTTGCATTAGGAATTTGTCTTTTTGCATACCCCAGCTTGCTCTCCATGAGACACACAGGCAGGGAGAGAGAAGCTTGGGGTCAGCCATTTATACGGCGCCCCTGGAGCAGCTGGGGTTAAGGGCCTTGCTCAGGGACCCAGTGGAGTAGGATTCCTCTGCCAGCCACGGCACTTGAACCTGCAACCTTCCAGCCACAGACGCAGATCGCAGACGCTTTGTTAATGTTTGTCTGTTGTTGTTGTATTGTTGTGTTGGGCTTTGGTGTACAACAAATTTCCCCCAGGGGATAATAAAGCCGGAATTGATAGTGTCCAGGGTGTATTCTGTCTTGTGCCCATTGCTTGTCAGGATAGACTCTGGCTCCCCAGTGATCCTGAATTGGATAAAGTGATCAGAAATAGATGGAAGGACTGAGTTAATATTGGTAAAGTATGCACAAGTACATGGCCCACTTGTGCTGACCACAGGCTATTGCAGGAAATTGTGTAAAAGAGCAGGGTGGTTAATGTAGTACTGGCAAGTAAAAATAAATATGAAGGTATGTGACACTCCTGAAGATATCCTACCAGCCATGTTTCTCTACTTTACAGTGCTGAATTATCCTGCATCATAACAGTGATGCAGCCTCCCCATTTTAACTATATAGAGGAGTTGACTTCAGAAACTCCCCTTTTAAACTGTAAACCCATTCACCCTCTGTAGTTTCAGGACAAGACTTTTTGGTCAGGGTTGTCACGATCACAACCCCTCCCCTTAAGGGCGCTCCAGCCCTTCCTTGGTAGTTTCATCTCCCACACCTGTTCCCTGTTCCAGCCCCTTTTCAGTTCCCCCTTAAAAGCGAGACGCTGATGCTAATCCAGGCTCTGCATTGGTTTCGGCATCATGCGAGCCTGGGACCAGGATGGCTCCATTATGGTTTTAGCTTCTGTTCTTGTTCCCGTTCCTGTACCCCCTGCCGGTCCCGACCCGGTTCTGGATTTTAATCGTCGTTCTCGGATGGATTGCCTGGCCTTGGAGTTTTTGCGCTGTTTTGGATTTCCCTTTTGACTCATCCCTGGATTGTTTGCCTCAGCCACACCTCCCCTGACCACCAGCACTCCATGGACACGCCCCCCCTGTTTTCATCCCCGCTTCCTGCATGCCTTTTTTCCCAGTGTTTCCTTACTCTACCCTGGATCGTGTTGTCTGCATAGGGTCCGGAAAGAACTCTTCCTGACAAGGGTGTTTAGCTCAGCAGCAAAAATGTTTCTGAATTGAGTGCCAGTCTTCATCTGATTAGTCTACACTTTCTCTTTTACCAGGGTGGGTGAAAGTGTTGGTGACTTTCTGTATTTTATATTTTTTGGAGAGGTTTCAAAATTTCATTTGCACCTATTCGTAGGAAAACAATGTAAAAAACATGAATGCACTATGGATCAGAAGATGTGTGAGGGTGGAAGGTCTGTGATTTTCAGGCTATAACACTTTAGTATATATTACAGATAATTTCAAAGTGCAAATGGAAGGTTTTCGTTGAGTAAATGGAACTCTTGTTGATCTGTATATCTGTTAGCAACAATTCTAAAGAAAAGAACATATACTTAGTTGCTGGAAGACAGGGGTGTTTTTTCTCAATCTTTTATGCACCAAATTAAAGGCTATCAGCCCATGCGGAGAGCTTCAAATGAAAAGTGCTATTTAAGGTTGTACCCTGTCATTGTGGGTGCAAGAGACAGAGAGATCAACAGTTCGATATATACTAATTTAAGGTAACCTAGCTCTTTCAGCACTTCTTGTGTTACACATACATTATAATTATCAAAAACAATTAGAAGAGGGTTGCAGTTTAGAATGTGGAAAGGAGAATTAGGGGTTTTTTTACCATCAGCTGGATGCTGCTTTTTATTGTTTCAATAGTTAAAACTTTATCATTCTGCAGGCTAAAAGTCCAAATGATAGTTTTTGATAATGCATCTATTTAATGACAAGAACCTTTCAGGTTTATGGTGTCTTTTAAGAGTGTGCAGTCACTATGCATTATGGGCATGAATATTAATTATCTCTTGCTGTTTCTCAGTGCTGAGGCAGATGGGTGGGAACTACAGTATCTAAGATACTCCTAACTCTGTTCTTTTGAGTATGTGAAGAGAACTTTATTCTAATCCCCAAGGAACAATAAACATATGAGAGAAAGATTTATGGAGTGCATAATTTATCCTGCTGAAAACAATTAAGAACATGTCATACTGTAATCTTAATGGCACTCCACAGCGCAGTATTTAGTAAATCCTCCTCAGGCATGGCTAACATTGACAAGACATCACCTGTAGTATGCTGTAATGTTCTGGCACTTCTCAAGGGCAAATTTCAACTAGGCAAGCATGAATGCTTTTGCTCAATCTGACCCTTCAACTTCCATTTGTGAATACCTTGAGTTTAAATAACAATGTAATGTACATTGTGTACAATGAATCACAATGTAAATCATAATGAAACATTATATTAAGTTCTGGAGATCGAGATAGCTAGATAAGAACATGTGGGCACTATATATTTTTTTGTCAATGTGGATGTATGGTTTGGTCATTATTATGGCTTGTATCATTTCTACCCATTTTTAAGCCAAACATAATGCCATAATTAACGATGAAGATGCATGTTACGTTTATGGTATACCCCAGGGAAACAGGAGAACTGTTTTAGGTATTCTGTAGTTCTGGGATCTTCTACCACACTTCTAAAAAAAGCAGAATGTTATTGGAGATGTGTTTTGTTAGATCTAATTTTTTAGTTGAGTTGAATAAGTTTGACCCTTATGTTTTATGCAGTTCACTTACATTTGCAGCCATACACCCTGTCTCTCTCAACTGGCTACCCACTGAAGCTAAGCAGGCTTAAGCCTGGTCAGTACCTTAATGGGAGACCTCCTGGGAAGCTATGGTTGCTGCTGGAAGTGGTGTTAGTGGGACCAGTGGGGGGTGTCCACCCTGTGGACTGTGTGGGTCCTAACGCCCTGGTATAGTGGCGGGGACATTATACTGTAGTGTGTGCTGTCTTTTGGATGACATGTTAAACCGAGGTCCTGACTCTCAGTGGTCATTAAAGATCCCCTGGCATTTCTCGATAAGAGTAAGGAGTTATCCCAAATTTCCCCCCTTGACCTTTACCGTGGCCTTCAAATTGTCCACATGTATGAATGGCTTGGACTGGTGCCCTGTCCAGGGTGTACCCAGCCTTGTGCTCGTTGCTTGCCGGGTAGGCTCCGGCTTCCCATGACACTGTATGGTATAAAGCAGTCTGGCAAATGACATGACTTAACTACTGTATAACAAAGGTGACACTGTTCTGTGCCATACTATTATGATCACAGTATAACTTAAAAACTTGTTTAATGCAAGACATATTGAATATGTAACTTTTCTTTTATATGAGGTTTTTCGTTCCCATTTAATATGGGCTATGAATATACAGTTTCTGGAGTGCAAAATATCACTGGTTGATGATAGTTATGTCAAATGGTCAAGCCCTAATGAATATAATAATAATAAAAACATCTGTGTGAATATGCTGCATATGTATTCAGGTGATCATTTTTTTTTTGTTTCTGAATTTTTTATCTTATTTGCTGTTGTTCAGAAAACCAGCAAGCTCAGTTGAAAAAAGAGCAGGAACCTACTGATTGTTGTTATTAAAAGCTATGTAGCCATTGTATACAGTATATCTCATATCAGTGAAAATACTGGACTAACTGACATCAAAAATACTTTGATGAGAATGAACAAATTCCACACATAAGGAAAGCATAATCCGAGAAATTATGATACTGCCTTGAAGAGTTATTTTTTCTTCTTTGTAATAACACTCCTTAAGTTTATATGACAGGTTATCACCTTCATATTAATAAGGCTTAGTGGATGCATCTTAGGATTTTGAAGTGTTTTAAAGGTTAAATGATAGATAAGTAAAACATCACAATAGACCAGGTGCTGCTAAATTACAATTCCTTCAGAAATAGAAGACCAGTGGTTGAAATGAAAGATTCTTTTCTGCTTCTTTGAGATTGTCTGCATCATCTGCTTTGCCCTTTGCCAACAACCACAGTGTTGTTTGTATTCTTGCCCAAGGGCAGGCTGAAAATAAAAATTTCTTCGAGACAATGGAGGCTAATTATTTCTGCTTGAATATAGAATGGACTGGCAGTAGTCTTTTTTATTTATTTTTATACATGGTCGAAACAACGGTCTACCAGCAGGAAAAAAAAAACCTTGTAAATTAATTCTGTCTTGGGTAGTTTTCTTTTTTATATTGTCCACCATAAAACAAAACAGCAGGATAATTTCTCTGTTAGACTTCAGATTGATTTATTCAGTTGTGATGGGTAATGCATCGCAATAAAAAAAAGCAAAAAGTCTCATCACAAGTCTACGCACAACTGCCCCGTTTCTTGTTGCACTGAGCACAGCGTTAGCAATACAGAATGGGGATAATATGAACAGAACTATTTATCTCCATTTATTTGATTGACAAATATATAACGTTACTTTGGCAACTTAACTTGGTGAATAGTGGGAAATTCCAAATTCAAACCTTAATAGTGAAACATGAAAGATATTCGTGTTGTTTTTACAGACAAAAAATAATAAGTAGCTAGGAACAAACCCAACCCTTATACAGGAGTTGTCTAAACAATCGTTTAGTATGTCATTCGTACATGCTGTGCTTGTATAAAAAGTATTCACAATTTTCTGATGACAATTTTTCCTTACATTCACCCATAAACATGATCAGTTTGAGCATTTAAGTTTTGGTTAAAAATACACTCATCAAAAGAAATTTGAATATATATTGAAATTCAGCAAAAGGTGACATCACGTCATTGGAAGAGGGTGAATATAGTACATTTGAAAAGAACTGCAGATATTACAACGTTTTCAGATGTCTCCTAGTCTGAAGTGTAACTGTTATGTGTTTGCTGTCATCTGTGAGACTAAGATTTGTGAAGCGTCTTATCTATGTACACAGAATGATAAAGCTGTGTGGTTCTTGGTAAAACAATCTTTCAATAAGATTTCCAACAGCCAAAATGGCTCACACAGAGCAAGAGCTTAGCCCTATCTCTGTTGCATTAAGTTACTGTCTTACTGCATTAATTTGGAATGCTATAATCTCCTTTGATGAGAAACTACTCTATTGCAATTTAACAGCCCACTGAATAAAAGAAAATAAAAAGGGTTACAAATGAGAGAAAAACATTTGACATCTTATCCAACCATTTCTTAAAAGAACCAAGAGTATCAGTTTCACTTGAAGTCTGCAGGATTGACTTTAAACATGACTGATTATCTTGTCATAGGAAGAATGCGTTTTGCTATATTTTCCTCTTGTGTGGGTGGCATGGTGGCACAGTGGTTAGCTTTGCTGCTTCACAGCAATGGACCCTGGGCTCAATTACTGTGGTGCTATCTGTTTGGAGTTGGTACAGTATGTTCTCTCCATGTTCACAAGGGTTTCCTTTAGATGCTCCAGTTTCCTCCCACAGTCTAAAGACATGCTGGTAGGTTAATTGGCTTCTAAGAATCAAAGTTGGCCCTGGCGTCAGTGTGTGTGTGTTTGTGTATTATTGTTCCCTGGTATGGCTGGCATCCCATCCAGGGTGTATCCTGCCTTGTACCCATTGCTTGCTGGGATAGACTCTGGCTCCCCTGCAAGCCTGTAATGGTTAAAATCATTATAAAATGGATGGATTTCCCTTGTGTCCTCTGCCCATGTTTCACTGTTAATTTGAAGGCTACAGGATTGACTTTAAAGCCTTTGAAGATTTAAATTTCTCGAATCAGGTCCCCTTGTACAATTCTCTGTTAAAGATGGAAAAAAATCAGTTCACTTTTCAAATCACTTTTTGCCTTTCAGTTCAAGACCTTCTTTTAAGCCTTAGAATGTTCTTTGTTTGACTGATTCCAGAACAGTGATATCATTTTGTAAAATTAAGTCTACAATATTCTTAAAAACATTTTTTTAAAATTTAAATTCCATTGATTTAAACTATACACTTTTAACAACAGATCCTAACATTTCCCTTTTCCTAAGGAAACCTAAGGTTTCCTTTTTTTATTGCTTTGCCACTTAGTCTAGGACAGGAAAATTATGTGTCAATTTCTAATCCTTTCTTTATAGATATTTTCTTCAAAATCAGTGTTTCATATTTTTGAAATCTATCTTTGATTCCTGCATATACTCTGTTGCAGTTGTATACATTACAGTATACAGTATGTCATCTGCCAGCAGTTTTCCCACTCCTGAATTTTATCTAAGCCTTAATGAATTTCCTCACAATCTCTACAGCGTTTGCTGTTTTGGTGTCATTAATAGATTATTGGCAGAACTAATAGAACCTAGATCATTGATATAAAATAGAAAGAGCAGTGATTCTAATACAGTACTATAATAAGTCCTTTTGTCACCCCATTATGTTACTGCTTATTTTTACCTTACAGTTTACATACTGTATATAGTCATCAAATTAAGATTTCTTATATCCACCTTTATCAAAAGTATTTTGAAAATCTATTCCATATCATGTGCTCTGGTTGTATCCATTGCTACTGTTGCTAGCTCATGGAATTCTTAACAAGTAAATTAAGCTAGACCTCCCTTTTATAAATCCATGGTGACTGTCACCTAGAATCCAATTTCCACGCAGATGGTCTTCCAGTTTAGTTTTAATTATTTTTTTCTATAACCTTACATGTAATAGACTTCAAACTTAACCATCTACAGGTTTTTTTTTACCCTTTTCATGGATTTGTATTACATCATCAATTTTCCAGTCAATGGCTATTGTCCCTGTCTTGGTTGACCTTTAAAACAGCTTTTTTTTTTTCCTATTCCTCATTTTCTTCAGTACCATTGTAGAATGCCATCAGACCCAGGAGATTTGTTTCTCTTAAGGCATTCTGGTACCTGTAACTATGATGCCACTTATTTGTTAATATTATTTAACAAAGAATAAAGACTAGAATTTAGAATTATTACTTACTAAATAATTGAGCTTTGTTCCATTTAATACATTAATCCTTTTCTTTTCATTTTCTACTGGTTACCCAGTATTATGTTTGACACACAAGCTATATTGTTCTTTTGCTGTCATAGTGCTGAAAACACTACTTTCACCATCTTCCATTGTAATATTATTATCTGTCCCTACCTCTTGGCCTTTCTATATGCCTGGACATCGTAGTGTTTTTAATGGATGCTGTTCTTTTTAAATAATTATTTTAAGTTCTATCTTTCTCCTTACATTTTTATAAATTATGTATTAAAAAATTTTCTTCTGCTTTTTACACTATTATATAATTACTTTTAGGATGGTCTGTGTGGTGAGCCGAATACTCTTAAAATACTGTCATCCATACTTTACTGTTTATTTTTCTTATTTCCTTCTGGTTCTCGTGTCTTCATTTACTGTTTTTCTTCAAATCCTTATTATGTGACCTGAAACCCAAACATTTTTAATATATTCTTCCAAACATACCATGTAACAGTTCCCCACTGGCTCTCTTAACTTTGTTTTTCTGATCTACAGTACCTTGATTGTTTGAAAAGACTAGATACTAGATTATTACAGGTCTCTAGGTGTTCAAATGGCAGAGGAGTCTGGAAAAGGGTGGACTGAAAATGAATGCAGAAAAATCTGAAATAATGGTAATGGAGAGAAGAGGAGATACCATGACCAATGTCGAGGAGACAAATGGAGGAAAACTGAAACAGGTTGATGGCTTTAAATACCTTGGGTCAAAACTGGTAAAGGGAGGAGAAACACTGGAGGCAGTAAAATAAAGAGTGAAAGCTGGATGGAACAAGTGGAGAGAAATAACTGGAATAATCTGTGACAGGAAAATTCCTAGAAAGTTAAAGTGCAAAATGTACAAGACTGTGATTAGACCTGTACTACTATATGGAGCTGAATGCTTGGCAGTTGGAAAGAGGGAAGAGAACTTGATGAGAAGAACTGAAATGAGGATGTTGAGATGGATTCTGCAGATTTCAATGAAGGATAAGATCAGAAATGAAGAAATCCGTAGACGATGTAGGGTGGTGGATGTGGTTGAGAAGATGCGAGAGGTGAGGTTACGGTGGTATGGACATATCATGAGGAGGGACGTTGAGGAAGTAACAAAGAGGATAATGGAATTTGAGGTGGAAGGTAACAGGGGAAGAGGCAGGCCTAGAAAGAGATGGATAGATTGTGTGAGAAAAGATATGGAGGTATGTGAAGGGAGTGAGGAAGATGTGCTCGACAGAGACAAGTGGAGAAGAGCAACCAAAGCAGCTAACCCCAGGACAGTCTGGGACTAAGGCTGTGAAAAAGAAGAAGAAGAAGAAGATGAGGTGTTCTGACAAATTGAGCAAGAAAGTAGTCAGTATCCATTAGCAGTTTCATTTTCAGCTTTTGACTTTCCAGATGTTTGGTTTCTCAGATGTATTTTTTTTCAATTCAAATTACTATTGGACATACTGTAGGATGAGGAGGCTCAACCCCCATTCAGAGGTGGTGATGGGGTATAGGGGGGAAGCGTGAGACCAATGCGAAGGGAGGTGTTTGTGTTCAATATACTGTATATAGCTAATTTGCTTATACAGTATTGTCATGATGGTGATTAGGTACTGCTGTGTGAGAATGGCTTGCCATTGTTATCCCTACTGAACTTCAGTTAATAATTTGCTTTTAATGGTTTTATATAAGTCTCATTCATCTGGATTTTGCATACCTTGCTTTACTCCCCATGACTGAATTACATGCTTGTCCAACGCTCATGCTGAAGCTTCTATTTATTGCATCTGTTGCATATTGCATATTGTCGACGTCTCATGAAGATGTATTCTAAGTATCCTACCTGTACTGTATGTCTGTTCAGATGAGCCTTGCTAAAAAAGGTTTCTGTTGAAACCTTCTTCAGCATGCAACCATGCCCTCGGCCCTGCATTGTGTTCATGGATTTGTGCCAACAGATTAGTTGCCTTGGCAGGAGCCCCCAAAAAAACAAAGTCTTTAAATTTGGTTTGCAGGGAAAGCATGCAGCTTGTGCTAGCGTCCTTTGTCCCAACATGAAAGAGACTCATTACCTGGCCTTGCTAGGAGACTGTTCTGTGGTGGTTTTTGACTGATTTCAGCACTTCTTCTCCAACCTGGAGAAGTGGCCATTATTATTATTATTAGTGTTGCAAAATTAATTATTTTGTTATTAATAACAAAATGACCACAGGGTCAGGAAATAACCCAAGAGATCGTCAGTCATGAGGTACACAAGTTCTTTTGTATCCTCCAGGACTGTTCCTTAATAGAGTATTAAACTATGTTTTAATCTGAAATATTTATTTAAAAATAACACAACTACACAACATCTAGTATTACACAAAATACACCAGCTACACTATAACTCATAGGTTATACCAATAAAACCAATGCTTTTATTAGTAGTAGTATCTCAGTCATTGCTGTTTGCTGTATTAGCTTTCTGATGCCAATTTTATCCAAAAACCATTGCCTCACACATGAATACAATTTGCACAATATTGCAATTGACAAAGATGAAACTTTTAAATATCAAGTAAGCGCAATGTTCAATAGAATTACCTTTAAGCAAAAAGATGCATCTTGGAAATGCACACATTATACTTGTGTAGGAAAGACTGATTGAGAAGAGAGCTACCACAGAGGATTAATTTCACACTAAAAATTTGAATGAAAAAAACACTGACATTTCAGTCTTGGACCCTTCACACACATTTTGTTTTTCTTATTTCCTTTTACATTTCATTGCGGAATTAATCTCTATTTTTTCCTAAAAAGAATATGACTCACAAAAGTATTACAGCTAACAAATGACATTTTCTAGACCATATTTTGTAAACACAAATGACATAACTGTTAACATTGCAAAACAAATAAGAAATATCAGATATACTGTACATATTCTACAGAGTACAATAACAGGAGAGTTTCTGCAATATATGATAGAAACAACTAAATATATATAGGAATGGAAACATTAGTGGAAATTATGTGATCCTTCCTGGTCAAAGGAAAAAAAAATATGGGTGGCTTCTGAATTATGGATAAAGAAATCATGTACAATTAAAGTTCAGCCTGTTTGCTTGTTTGAACAGATTTTAAATCTGCTTGATCAAGTGTGCTTTGTTTACATAAAACCTCTTTTTCTGTCTGTTCAACATTGGGTATCCTACCCGCTCTGTCTGATCTACAATCCATTATATCTGTAATATAATTGTGGGCTATTGTGGCCAAATCTTTGGAGCAAGGTCCAATTATTCTAACCTAACAAGGAGCAGCAAAGCCTGTGTATGTGTATTCCTTTTCAACACATACTGTGCATAGAAAGCTTTCGTGGAATTAATGTTCCTTTGTGAAGCTTTTGCCACACTTAGATCAAATGTGTATTTCATTCTCTAACTGCATAAGAATCATGTAAATGTCAGTGGGTTCACTCTATATATTTTCTGAGGCTTGTGGATTATAATTACATTAATTATAACACCAGTTTCTTTATGGTTAATGGTATGTTTCTAGAAACTTATATTCCTTGACAATAACAAAAAAACAAAAACATTAATTTTGTCAAAACCTTCTAGTGGGTAGTCTGTACAGCACTTCAACATGTAGTGTAACTAATACTGACCTTCCTTTATTATGCTACTGAAAAATGAAATGATACAGTAAAACATGCAAATTCAGCTTGTTTTTCCTGACCTCACTAGCAGTGGAGGAATTTTCAGATCTGGTTCAGGAGAAAGGAAGAATCTAAAAGTACATAATTATAGAGATTTAATAAGATGAGTTTAGTAAGTATGCTGAATACACTGTTTACAATTTGAAATGAAATCCTGAGATGTGATGGATTTGATCAGTTCAAGGTTTGAGTAAATAACTGTTAGAGGTGCATGAGTACTATGGTACTGCAAATATTAAACTATTAAAATGGAATACACTGATGCATATATTTAATATCTACAGTATGAGAAATACAAGCCAAGAGAAAAGAAGGCATCACATTAAGATTGGAGGGAACACTTTAAATTAGGGGTCTTGGGTAGCAGTCCTAGAATAGCACTTACTGTACAAGATGAATACTCAGAATGTAAATATAAGATAAAACAAATTCATTATTCTTGTCAGACTCCACCTACCGCCTGAAAAACTTACCATGAATAAAGACCATGAAGAATTTACCACTGTGTTTTTTTTGCTTTTATTATTATTCTGAAGGGTGAAGGACTACAGTGCAAACACTTTGGGTTGCAAGTGCTGGGAATGAGTAGCCTGGACCTGACACAGTCCAGTGATGTGTGTGCTTGGACCCACAAAGGGGTCATGGGTGGCTATAACAGATTCCTCTTTGATGATAGCATAGCAGGGGACCTGCACATGAAACCAATCTTAACATTTGAGATAAAACTGCCGAGGAAACCACCCCAATATTACTCTTCCTTCTCTATCCAGCAATTGCCCCTAAAAGCATGTGTTTAACTCTGTGTAAGACCTGACTAGCTGTGGAAAAGCTCCTGTTTAGGAGTGAGTCTAAACAGGAGTGAGTCTGCTCTCACCTGTCTTCTTTCTTACTGCTGTGCTGACACGGCAACAATCGAAGCTGATGCTAATTAAAAATGACGAGTCTTGACCTTGTTGAGAGGTTACCAACTCCTGTTGAAAACTAGGGGGCAGTAAAGAGAGTAAGGGTTATAGAATACCTGCTGACAGATAGGATGCATGGAGCCCAGTGAGCAGCAGGAGCTGTAAGAAGAAATCAAGGTGATAGGCCCCAAAGGTTTAAAGTTAAATGTATTGAAAGAAGAAGATAGAAGATCAGGGAGCAAGAAGCACAGAAGTACAGATAAGGAAGTTATAGTAGAATATTTAATTGAATACAAAGAAGAGGAGAAACCTGATGTGTGGAAGAGGAAACAAAAATGAGAATACAAGGTGGACAGCTACTGTATGTGACAGTAGACCTGGCAGACAGAGACATGCAGGCAGACATGGGTCCTTGCAGCAGACTGGAATTCAGTACCATGATCAATGAAATCATCACCAAAAACAGAAGAAGTCTTGTTTACTGCCTATACATCACGGCTATTTCTTTCTTTTTTAACACTTCTTGATCTCCTTTTCCTCTTTTTTTACTTCTGTCTCTTACTTTTTCCTTCATTTGTTAATAGTTGGATTGTTTATTTTTTGCCATACTCCAGTTCAGCTTGTTCAGTGTATATTTTTTTATACTGCCACACCAGAACAGTTGATTCTGAAATAAAGGATAAAATAACAGTGTTCTTCTCTGGGGCATTTTGTGGTGAAATACTACAGTACGTTTATGAAGAATCTGATGGATTTTGGCTACAGTCCAATCATTAATAGCAGGACAATTGAGTACATAGATGTACTCTGGGTTATATGTAAAATGTGAGCAGAAACCAGCGTTTGAAGGCAAGGCAATTAAGGGAAGCATCAAGAAAACTTAACTCGTTTTGAAACTGAGACAGAGAAGTGGCTGGTGAAGAGGACATGGCTAGTCATCTGGAGCTGAATTTTCCCTATATCCATGGAGGACAGCTTCAGAACAACAGAATGGTTGCTGATTTATTTAAGTAGAAAAGATGAAGCAGCAAGGTGAGACAGTAATCAATCAAGTTAGCACAGGTTTTAATGCACATGGACAATTTGAGCAGGAGAAAGAAGCTAACAGTAGTATTGACAGTTTTCTAGAAAATGGCATTGTGGAGAATAATGAGTTAGCATAGTAGAAGTGAGGGAGATCTTGGTTGCTGTCATCTTTCCTAAAAAATAATTCAAAACAGTATTAAACACTGATTAGAAATAACCTTTAAGGCTTCACATAAAATTAAATTTTCTTATTATTATTTATCCTTGTGATAAATTACATTTCCAAGTCCATACAGGAAAATATTTCTTATACTGTATTTGCAGTATACAGTATGTATTATTAATATGCAATTCACCTTTGCATATACAAAATCTTGTGCAGCTACTGCAAAGAGTTAATGTAATGCACTTCACAGTGTGCCTTTCTTGATGAGGAGGATAACAATCATGTCAGTTATTCAGAGATGAGAATCAAATAGCCCCTTTCCTTACCTCCTGTAGTTCCTTTCTTTTAAAGGCTGATACCCCAAGGCATTGTTTTCCAAATCCTTACACAGATGAATGGATAAATGTATTGTAAAAGCATATGGAACCCTAGATATAAAGATATAAAAAAGAGTTTTAATTGAAAAGAGTTCCCTGCTGTTCCTATAGCACTGTTTTGTCTTCTTTCATTGTTTCTGATCACCATATACTGTATACTATACATGTACTGTATGTGTGTGTGATTGTGATTTCTGTTTTCTCTTGTTTACAAAACGTACGCACATTGTACCTTAGTTTACTCTGGTCTGTCTCCTGTGAGCCATTTGTCCTCAGAATCCACTAACATGACAGGATTTTTTGCTTATAATGCTTATAATGTACATATACTGTATATGTATTTTATACTTTTGTGATGTGTGGCAGATTGAGTATAGAAGAGATCTAATTCTTGTCTTCAATGAACTCTAAACTCTTTTCTCAAGTTTTTTTTTTCCTTTGGAGCCAAATCCAATCAGTCACTGCTTGTTTCCGTAACTTGCACAAATACACAAGTATCTGTCACAGTGTCACTGCATGTCAGATCGGTGTGCTATAATGTAAATAAATGATGAAAAGGCATCATTTTTTCTGACAATAGGAAAAAGCATCTGGGGATTTAAATTGCAGGACAGGACATAAAACTACTCATAATGTAATTTCCCGACGTTTTGGCCATCCACCTTGAGGAGGTAATTATTCTAGCTGTTCTTCTGTCATGTTGACATGACCCTGGAGTGTAATTATTTCAGCTGATAGTAGGAAATATTGACTGTAATCAGATAAAAATGTGTTTTTATCATGCATTTGCTGACAGCTTTGAGGTTCTGTCATAAGTGACACATTCTCTTTCACCTTCTTAGTGATGATACTCCAGCTATTTGATGGTCCCAGGGTTGACAACTGTACTGTAGGTGTCATTGTGCTTATTTCTTAAACAGCTCCATACATCATATTGCCTGTTAATCCATAAAACAAAACAATTTTTCTTTTATGATGTCATTTGTTTCAGGTGTGTTAATTGAAAGTGAAAATGTAACAAAATGCAGCAAATGCATTGCAAATGCAGAGAGTTATAGTTCACCCCCTTGGAACAAGTAATAGATTTATTCCATGCTGAAAAGAGAAAAGAGAAAACACAACGTTTCAGCTGTGAAGTCTTCTTCAGGCAATAGTACAATATTGCATTTTAGGCGTAGAGAGCTGTACAGTATGACATTACATCTTACATCACATAGATGTACCACAGTAGTAAACAGCTTTAGACACGGGAGAGGACTTGGACACCAGGAACACTACAGAGAACAGAGGAGCAAGCTCCAAGGATCATTTTCCTCCCCCCTCTACACAAAACTGGACTCAGATACAAACACTGTATGGGGGCAGTGTGAAGAACCTCATTGTTCAGGATTGCTGTGACTAAAAGCAATACCTAAAACTATATAAAGTTTCTTTGCTGTGCCAGAAGGAGGCACAACAGGTTTTGTAAAATAATGCTTTGTGACCTTAATAATAATGGATAATGGACCTTTGGGACAATGGTATTGGTAACTGGGGTGTTATACTCTCCCCGCTACTGCACCTCAGCAGGGCGTGTTGCAATTGCAGTGGTCACTCTGCTGGATCACCAAGAGGACAGGATATAAGAAGACAGGATATACTGTACATAACACCTGGCAGTAGTGAAAACTCTCATGGCAGTAGGTGTTCTAGGATACTTAAACCCTGGTCTGTCACTCCATGGCAATCTGGTACTGGTGTATGCAGGACTTCACCTACTGAACCACATTTCAGTGTCCCAGTGGAGCCCTTCCTGTTCCTGCTTTCCAGTTCTTTTGGGCTCCATCTGGGATCACTGCCCATTGCTGTGCTGTCTAGAGGCTGCAGGGCATTGAATGTTGATTAAAGGTCAGGACCCAGTTCCAGACCTGGACCTCAGCAGATGGCTCCTAGTCTTTTGCACCTCATCTCTGGAGAAGACCACCTAATAAGTGCGCCCCTGTTCAACCCAGCAGTTTGCGATCCTTTTGGATGAAGGTCCTGAGTGGCAGTATCCCCTTAGACCTGTACTATACTGTGGACAAAGCATAACTCCGGACCCTGGTGGCTCTTCCTGTCCTGCACCTGTTTTTCCTGTACTCCCCTGCATTCGAGTTCCCAGCCCGGAACTGCATCCCAGGTGATTCCAATGGAATGTCCGCAACCCCATGCAGCCCTTTCTTCCACAAGCCTGGCTGGGTTCCGGAGCCCAGTCGCAGATATCACAAGACAGTTTTGCCTCAGACTGGCTTTGTTCCAGCCTGTCTAGTGTCTGAGGAGCAGAGAGCCAGATATTACCCCTGGACTGTGATGGTCTAGGTCTTGGGTCTGTAACACCTACAGCCCACACTCCAATTCCCTGGATGCCAGTGCTGCATTGTTACAGGGTCCATGGAGTTCTGGTACAGTTTTGTGAGTGTGTGTCCCTTGTAGATAAATTGTCTCATGTGTTCTGTATGCTGGATGGGTGGTGATAGAAATTGCTCTGTTATGGGGATACTTTTGTAGATGGAAAGATTGATATACTGTAATAAAATTTCTCTTCTGTTCTGTGGGTGCACTGCTGACTCTGGGTGCTAAAAAAAACCTGTTGTAGGCAAAAGGGTCCTAATAAATTAAAGGGTCCTTGAAATTGCTAGGTGGCATAATTGGTTACATATCAAAAGTAGTTCCTGCATTTAGGGCTCACCACCTACAGTATAACAATGTACTTATTAATAATAAGCTAATATTATTAATTAAAGTAATGATAAGCATTTGTGTATTTGTAGAGTAAACGTCACCAAAAGCAATGTAGTAACATTTTATACTGTATTATGTAAGCATCACATAGAGTTGACCTCTAAATTCAGAAATTGCTTTTGCTCTGTGTACAACTAAGCTGCCTAGGAATTATAAAAGGTGCCTGGACCCATCTTCCCTTGCTACAGGTTCTTTTATCTCCCAGGACCACCAGCACACCCAAAGACCAACAAAAGACTTAATTATTAAACAGTACTGCCTAAGTGCCCTTTATATTTTCTAGTGATTACAACATTCATCACTATTCAAAAATACAACAACTACACCATAAAAAGTAACTCCAGGCAGCACACTTGAGTCCAGGGGATCAACAATCCATTTACATACTGTATAAGAAAAAGGCAAAAGAATGTCTGTATTACCCTATGCAGCACAATTACATCAATACATACAAACTTAAACAATTCCTTTGCAGTAGTCTCTGTTGGTAAGAAGAACAACCACAAAGAAGAAGAATACTGCCCAGTCCAATCTCCCAAGTCTCTGTAGTGGCATGGCTGTTATGGAAATCTTCTTGCAGGCTGCTCTCGGTTCGACTCTGCTCATTATCAGCTCTCCAGGCCCATTTCTTTGTTGCTTGTCTCCCAGCACAGTGCTTCATTTCTGTCACCAGTGTCTCCATTGGTCTGAAATTTCTGGGCCAAATTATTCCTCTCTCCTCAGGTCTCACAGAAAGTGGCTTCTCTTGCTTTGTCCGTCTTGCATAGAGAGGCTCGTGGAAGGAATGAGTGCTGCTCTGTCCAAGCCCAGGCTTCTTATGTCCCTTTCGGCCAGCCCATCCCACTCAGTGGGGGTTTGCCATTGCCTCAGTCAGGGGCAGATGAGTCTAGTTGATTACAGTAGGAAGCTTGGTGAAATAATATGGGTTGTTTGAGGCCTGACAGTATGCAGATTTCCAGGTGTTGTGGTGCCCTATCACTCTTTTGTTTCCTTTCCTGCTTTCCTCTGTCCAAGATCTGGACCAAACTGGTTTGGCTCCACCAGAAGCTTCCGCAGTAAATTGTGGAAACTGAGCAAACATTGTGTTCTTCCATTCTTGTTAATTGCATCCTGCCCCACTGTCAGGGTTTGAAGACTCTAATTAAGGGGAGGACACAAATACATATCCTCACCGAAGAAATCACTGGCCATTACATGCAAACTCAATTAATTACAGCCCATAGGCCTTCTTCACTGTTGGAACCTGTTGACACCCTGTGACATATTGAACGTACAAAGAGAATAAATTAAAATAATTAAAGCTAGCACAAATTGAAACAGTATAAAATGTGGATACAAAGTATTAAAGCTGCAAAGTTCTGAAATCAGCCTTATTCCATGTATAGTTCAAGTTCAATTTCAAGTTTATTGTCATTTTACTCATATACATGTATATGGTATAACAAAATGCTATTTAGCTACAGTAGCTCTCAGACGGTAAGAAGTACAAAAAAAAAGTCAGCAGTACTGCAGTTGCCATACCACACTGTGATTCTACCTGTCAGTATGATTTCTGTAGTGCATCTGTAAAAGTTAGTGAGGATCTGGGGAGATATCTTAGCCTTCTTCAACCGTCTTAGGAAGTACGGGTGCTGTTGTGCTTTCTTGATCAGACAGGTGGCATTGTGAGACCATGTGAGGTCCTTGGTGATATGGACACCAAGGAATTTGAAGTTACTGACCCTTTCCATTTCAGACCCATTGATGTGGATAGGGGCATGTCCGTTTTGCAGTTTTCAGGAATCAAAGATCAGCTCCTCGGTTTTGCTGATGTTGAGGGTGAGGTTGTTGTCTTCACACCACGTTGTAAGGAGATTGGCCTCCTCCCTGTAGGCCCTCTCATCATTGTCTGTGATCAGACCTACAATTGTGGTGTCATCGGCAAACTTGATGATAGAGTTGGTGTTATGTTTGGCCTTACAGTCATGGGTGAAAAGGGAGTAGAGCAATGGACTAAGCACACGACCCTGGGGGACCCCAGTGTTCAGAGTTGTGTGCCGGAGGTGTGGTTTCCAAGCCTGACAGTATACTGTGAAAGTTTATGTTGTGCTTTCAAATGTTGGTCTGATCTGCTGTCTGAGGACAGAGAGCAGATTCTCAGTGTGTGGCTTCACCTTAGGGAGAAGATGCACCTGAAAAGTATGTGGAACTACCAGTATCTTTAAAGGACTTTTTATGAGCGTAGTAAGCAGCTTAGCTGCTGGCAATATTGATAGAGAGGGACATATGTCTTGTCAGTGGCTCAAAAAGGAGTTCAGACTTTTGTTGTTGTTTTGCTTGGTTTACAAGCAGTTTCCAACAATGTAAATAAAAAACACTCTTTACCTTACAGTTCCTTTCTTTTGTGTGTTACCCTGACCTTGTCTTCATTTTTATGATACCCTGTTTGACAGCAATGTGAGGATTTTTTAAGACAGAAAATGCTGGATTTAGTACAGATAAAAGTATCCCAGAACCCTGCAATGGTTTCAAATAGAGTGTAGGAAATGCCTTTCCTCAGACTTTGTAAAAGTAATTTTAATTTTGGGCTTATAAGGCTGCCATGATTGGGAAAGGCTGGGGAAGTATTTGGTCAGGGTACTGAAGTTAACACCCTACTCTTTTCAAGAAATACCCTGGCCTCTAGTGAGAGGCAGGGCCTCAGTCTAAGTCTCATCCAATGGACAGCACTCACTTTACCATATAGTGTCCCCATCACTATAACAGGGCATTAATGACTCCTACTGGCCCCACTAACACCTCTTCCAGCATTTCTTCCCAGGAGGTCTCCCTTCCATGTACTGGCCAGGCTCACACCTGCTTAACTTCAGTTGGTTGCTAGTTGTGAGTTGCAGAGTGATATACCGTAGCTGCTAGCTGACATGAAAGAAGAGGAGCTCCTAGCAGAGGCAGATGATGGGTCTTGGCAAGAATATGAAAATAGGATGCAAACAGAAGGTCTTCCTAAATTCAGGAAAAGGTTATAGCTAGAGCTGCCTGTTGGTGTACTGACTAAAATGAGAGATGGGGCCGAGTTATACATCTAGCCCTTAACTGATATGGAGGAAAGTTAAAAAGTTAAGATGCTTCTACATATTGTGAAATGGGTGTTGGCCACTCAGGAGCCATTCAGGTGGTTGATGATGTTGGTGTCTCCAGTACTCCAGAAAGAAAAATTGTTCCCACTCCAACTACACATGGAAGTTTGTGGGCTGCAGGAAATAGGTGGAAGAAGATTGACAGTATTGTATTACCCATTTTCTGTCACATCTCACAAGCTCATAGTTCTTTAACTTTAACTTACATCTATCATGAATGCTTTTCTCTAAATGACACTGAAATATAAAATATACCTAAAGGCATTAACCAGAATATAGTAATTTGAGCTAAGACTAGAACCTATACCTCCTCCATTTACATTTATTAATAGGAAATGCAAGATTTCAGTTTACATAAGATTTTTGCAGAACACATCCACCATGTTAGTCAAGGAATACTGTACCTGTACTAGAAGTTTTGTTTTTCTATTTTCAGTAGCAACGGCAAAAGAACAGTAAAGTATAATGTAAGGTGTCTGAGAAATAAAAATAAGAATTTTTGTTCCTGACAATGACAAGGGTAAGCTGATAATATACTGTATTAAATGAATATTTAATTCAGGTGTTTACAAAGGAATTAAATAACCTCATACTGAAGAGAGGCTCAATTCTATATTAAATAATTTTGCACAGTCCCCCAAGTATTCAAATCACTAAACCATTAACAAAATGACATGATCAGATGTTTAGATCAATTAACTACAAAGTAAGAAACAGCATAGATTTCTCTCACTTGTAATACCTTTCTTATGTACTTATGTATATTATTGCAAAACTAGGAGGAAAGCAGGATATAAGATAATTAAACTAAATACCTAAAATAAACCCAAATACCTGTGCAGTAGGAATGATTTTTATTCCTCTGACACAGTTCTGATGGAAGACTAATAAATTTCAAGGTCAAACCTTAATAGACAGGACAAAATATTTATTAACAAGACACAATAACACAACACAAAATGTTACACAACATATATACAGTACACAATGTACAGTATATACTGCACACGTACAAGTCAATGCTTCTCAGTGGTCTATGCTCTACAGGCTCAGAAACCCAGATTGCTAGCTCTTGAAACATTATGCAACACCTAAATAGGTTACATAGAGAACAAAACCTTCTTTCTTATCTGAATCTCCAGCTAAAAGAAAAAAGTCAAATTGTTGTTCAACAATAGTGGCAATTTAAACCAAGGAGTTTGCAGGTCTGGATTTATGTCTATCACCCATTAACAGAAATTGCTTGTTACTGCTGTGTACAAACACTTGGATGAAAGCAGTAAAATTAATTAGGCTTAAAAATTAATGTCACAGAGAGAGAAAATATGGGTGTGGGGTGACCTGGTGTGATGAAGTGGATGTTGAATATTCAGTGTCTCTGTAAGGGTGGACATTTGTATTTTTGTTTTCTTTGTTTTGTTTCCCATTGATCAAAGGTCCTTGCACTGATGCTCGTTAGTTGCCACGCAGTTTAGATGTTCAATTCAACTTTATTTGTCATTATACTTACATGGGTGCATAGTATAGTGAAAAGTGTTTATCATTAAACTCTCAGGTGCAGTATATAAATAGAACAGAAGACAAGACAATGGACAGTAATACAATAACAATAACATTAACAGTGTAAACAACAGTATGTGCCAGTGCAAAATAATCAAAAACTGTGCAAATCCGCAGAGAAAAGTATACAAACAGGAACAGTGCAGAAGGTAGTATGCAATATGAAAAGGTAATATGGTGATTAATAAATAGTACAACTAGTACAGTATTAAGTACAATTTCAGCTTACATTCAGTTGTTGTGTATGTAGTGGTGTAGGAGTACAGTCATTGTGGGTACAGTCATAGTATGATGGGAGGAAGTGGGGGCTTCACCAGCTTGACGGCTCTGGGGAAGAAGTTATTTGGAGTTTAGTTGTGTGCAACAGAAGGTAGGGGGACAAACAAGTAATGACTGGGGTGAGTGGGGTCAGACATAATTTTAGTGGCTTTTTTCAGACTTCTGGTGTTGTAGATTTCCTGGATGGATGGTAAGGCACTGCCGATGATGTGTTGGGCAGTTTTGACCACCCGCTGCAGGGCCTTACAGCCAGATGCGCGGTGCAGTTGGTGATGCAGCTGGTCAGTATGCTATCCACTGTGCATCTGTAGAAGTTGGTGAGGATCCGTGGATGCAGGCGTATTTTCTTCAGCCTTCTCAGGAAGTACATCTGCTGTTGTGCTTTCTTGATGAGACTGGGGGTGTTGAGTGCCCACGTGAGGTTCTTAGAGATGTGAACACCTAGGAATTTGAAGTTATTCACCATCTCCACCACAAACCCTTCGATGTAGATGGGGGAGTGGACTTTTCCTTGTCTCCTGAAGTCAACAATCTTCAACAATGGTTTTGCTGATGTTGAGACATAGGTTGTTGATTCTGCACCAATCTGCTAGTTGTTTTATCTCCTCCCTGTAGGCAGTCTCATTGTTGTTAGTGGTCAGGCCCACATCTGCGGTATCATCCTCATACTTGATGATGGTGTTTGTGCTGAACTTGGCAGTACAGACATGGGTGAACAGGAAGTAAAGCAGTGGGCTGAGCACACAGCCTTGAGGGGCATGTTAAGGGTGAGCGTGTTGGAGGTGAGATTGCCAATCCTGACAGTCTGGAGTCTGCTGGTGAGGAAGTCTAGGATCCAGCTACAGAGGGTGGAATCTAGACCTAGAGCCCTGAAATTGGTAGCAAGTTTTATAGATATGATGCTGAACAGCATTCTTGAATAGGTGTTCCTTTTATCCAAGCAGGTGAGTGTGGTGTGTAAAGTTTTAGAGATTGCATCCTCCGTGTAGAGGTTTGTTCGATAGGCAAACTAGAGAGGACCAAGTGTTTTTGGAATGCTGGCTTTAGTGTGTGGAATAAGTAGTTTTTCAAAGCACTTCATTATGATGGGGTGAGTGCAATAGGGCGGTAGTCATTCAGGCATGTGAAAGATTTGTGGGTGCTGATTTTGTGGTACTGGCACGATGGTGGTTGTCTTGAAGTAGCTAGGTACAGTAGCCTGGGCCAAGAACAGGGTGAAGATGTCAGTACAGACATCAGCTATCTGCCAGGCACATGTTCTGAGTACCAGGCCAGGGATACCGTCAGGTCCAGCAGCTTTTTGTGTGTTCACACTACTTAGTGATTTCCAGACATCTAGCTTGGATAGTGTGGGGGGTGGGGTGGCAGGGGAGTCAGTGGTCCAGGTGGCTGGTTGGTTCAGGGTTTTGAGCTTTGAGCTTCGAAGCGTGCATAGAAGGTGTTAAACTTGTTTGGAAGGGAGGGGTCAGTAGCGCTTACAGGGCTTGTTTTGTTCTTGTAGTTTGTGATTGTATTAATGTCTTGCCACTTGACATGTGACATTTGGGATAGAGATACAGGTCTGGCTGGGTATTGGACTGAGATGGGGAGCTCTGGAATATGGTGCAAAAACACAATAGCTCATTATTCATTAGACCTGGCCATCTGTATACAGCTCGTTCATCAATAAGCACCAAGCAATTAGCTCTGCCCTAACCAAGCAATCAAAGAGACTCTTCCACCACCAAAAGGAAGAATCCCAAGCCTGGTTAAGGTTATAAACCTTAGCCTTCCTTCAACAAATCTTAACCTAGCCTAACCTCAAAGACAAAACACACAGACAGATGCTTAAAAACACTGAGATTGCAGTGGTTGGACCCAGAAAAAAACTCAGACTGCAGAGACTGAGAACTGAGGAGGAATGCCCCAGCATTATCTTTATTCCCTCTCTACCGAACACTGGACCTGGAGACAGTAGAATATAGAGAAATAGAATTGAATGTTACAATTGCAAGAGAGTAAAAAGATCACTTCAACAGCACTAGTGTCTGTTGCTGGTATGTGGTGCTGGAAAATAAAAATGGCATGGATATGAATATATTCCATGGCAGGAAATAAAGGCCTTAGAACCCTTTCTACGGTAACTGCTAGGAGGTGTAATCTGCTACAAAGGAAAAGCAGCTCCTGCATTTAGTGATCACCAACCTGACATTAAGTAAAAGGTTTTTTTTTTAGAAAAATAAAACTTAAAGAATATACTACTGCTGTAGAGTATTAGAAAAAACCCTTTGAAATTAAAAAAAACAAAAGGAAATGTGAACATACAACAATACTCAACTCAAACAGTTTTAAACATTAAAACAAAATAGCAGTAAAAGAAAAAGGACATATCTCTTAACTTAAAATAATACAAAAACTATGAGACAAAACCAGTAGTGTGGAACAAGAAACATGTCATTTAACAAGAAAACATGTCAGATTTCACAACTCTGGCAAAAGAGATCAGACAAAATCAGAATCAAAGCTTGATAAAAGGACAAACCAATATTTCTTAACAAAATGTAATGAACCAACTCCGCAATCCAAAATGTTACAAAACATACAGTACACCACTTACACAAACATACAATTCAATACTTCACAGAGACCAATCGTTCTACAGACTCATAAATCCAGAATTCTAGCACTATAATTTGCATCACCTAAACTGGCTACAAAGAAAACAAGATCCTGCAACCCAAATTAAAGAATATGACTCAACACTAAATCTCTCTTCCTTCAACATAGATGCTCAAAAGCAAAGGGGCAATTTTCCCCATATTCTAAAGATTCATCGTCAATTAGGAGAGCACATTTTTAGCCAAAAGGGTTCCACAATAAAAAAAAATCAGATTTTCCTAATATAAGACTGCAAGTTCTCCATAAGAAGGTTACAGTTACTTATCCAAGTCCAATCAGAGCTAGATCCACTCACCTGGCACAGACTTAGAGGAAGAGGAGAGTGACAGTGTTACTTCTTTCTTTTGGTTTTTCCTTTCCCCTCTCCCGCCTTTTTCTCTTTGTCCCTTTGTTTCTTTTCATCCTGTGTTTCTCTGTGTTGAATGTGTATATTTGATTATGATTAACCAGAGTAATTGACCAGAAAACTCCCTTTGATCATTTGTGTTGTCTTGCCTGTAAGCTTCCCCTGTATCTTGAAAGCTACAGCATATGCAACTCTTTGTATTTAAATTTCCTGACCCATTTATTGATTATAACAATAGACATCTACCCCCAATCAAGTTGTTTTCTGTACTTATATACAGTAATTTAGAAAGTATGAAACTCTTTCAATACAGTATTAATGAATCATGATCTGAGTCTATAGTGTGCACTGATTACTCAGAGATTGATTAGACTGATTGTTAGCCTGTCTAAATCAGAAAAGATGGATTTAAAATAAACACTTGAACCTAATAATCTTTCTATTAAAGCTGTTTTAGCTATCCAATCAAAATAGAAACAACCTTCAAGGACTTTGGGAAAAAGTGACAACCATCATGCTTTCTGCTTTTTTAATAGTGGAATGTTTTCTTTTTTTGGGGGGTGCTTTTCTTTGCTCTGCCCTATGAGAGTTTCCAGATCAGTATTTGCCTAAAACACCCCCAGCAGTCTTCTTTTTTACAAATGCCCTTTCCCTCACCTTCCTGTCTTTATCGGGATAAAAAAAAACGTGTTACAAAAAGATTTGGTTAGGGTAAGAGAGTTGTAGCCCCCATATGCTGGCTGGAGACTGTACTTTCCGGAATGTGTGTCCTGATTGGGTTATTCACTTACCACTGCAATTTCTGAAGCATGTAATAAAAAGATGAGGTCCTGCATGGCTGTATCCTACAGGGCTTTAGTCATAGTTGACTTTTCTGTCTGAAAGGCTAGGAGACTTCTTAGAAATAGTTTTCTACTGAGACAGCATCCTCTCCCTGTCGATACAGAGTGAGAAAATAGTTTGTTTTACCCTTAGTAACTGCCAGTGCTGCATGCAATTCAATTTACAGCTATGTTTTAGTAATAGACTAAAGCTTCCAGGGTGCAAGAGTTGGCAAAAAATTTTCTGAAACCATATTACAGAACTAAAATTCATAGGTGAAGCTGCATTTTCACAATGCATTATGTTTTTGAAACGGTGCTGAATAGTTTCAACTATTTATCTTGTATCCTTTGTGCCCAGCTACCAGAAATGGTGTAAACACAGTTTCTAATGGTCTTTCGTCAGTGAAAATATTTTTATCACACACACACATGCCTTTTTTCTTTGTTTACATGAATGTGATGGCTATGAATATACAGTTTACAGGTCCTGTAAGAAGGTGGTAGGTTCTCATCTGAACCAAACATCCCACAAAGCAATGGGGAATGAGCTCTGCTATGTGTTGCACCAGAGACAAAAGGAAGCTTCTGTGGAGCTTGGCACTTTGTTAGGTTTTTTTTTTATGCCAGTAAGCAGATTAACTGCCCGGCTGTGTTTATAGAAAGGACAGTTGGAGAAGTGTAGCCAAAGAAAAGCTTACTTTTTATTTTATTTGCTTTACTGCACTGTGTAAATATTTTTCTTTACCTTTAAGACCTTGTAAATCTGTTTATTAACTGAAACTTGCTTATGTAAAGATCCATTTCCAATGCTCTAACAGTGTATTTAAAGCTACTTTAATTGGGGAAATATACTAGTGCAGTAACACAATGCCCTACTAAAATGTGACAGAATGATCTTTTCCATAGGAGTGATCCATCCTGTGCAGAGTAGTTGGAATGGCCCAACATGCACCATGTTGCCTGAAGAATGAAGTAGTAGCATACCAGGCCTTTGCACAGGATGGTGTTCTATGAGGGAAATGGGCAAATTGAAGTGACCTCACAAGAGGCATAGCTATGCACTCCATCTTTCCATGCACTTCTCTGTTTGCTCCAATCTTCTGCACACTTTTCTTCCTATACTCCTTGCTCCATTCAGCCGAAACGTTGTGTTTCTTTTCTTCTCTTTTCAGCATGGAATAAAACTTTTAGTTAACTGATTTAAAATACATTGGGTCAGTCAAATAAACTGGAAAAAATATACTGAGGTTTTTTAACATTGTAGAACTACAGATATATTGATTTGACCACAGAGAATCACAGTACACATAATTACTTTTAAGACACATCGCAGCTGCTGTTTCAGGGAAATAAATGAGCAATCATCCTGACTTGGTTTTGTTTGGGACATAAATTCCGAGTCCTGTTATATCTATTCATAATAGTGTTAATCTTTCATGGTAACTAAAGAGTGAAGTAATCCAGACATACCACAGTCATTGCCAAATTATTTAACTGCGGAAACGTAGAAAAATACATCCTGAAATGAACTTTGAAAGATGTATTTAATTACAGGAGATCAACACAGGTCAGTTAATTGGACATACTTGGGATTTGTTTGATAATGGGGGGTAGATGAGCATCAGCTAGGATTGTCTTGTTTGCAGTGCTATCAACTTGATTTTCTAATTTTAAAGAAAAATATTATTTTCCCATATTTAAACACCTTTCATCTAGTCCTTGAGACAACAAAATATACTAGTGGCCAAAAGGAGTCCTAATAATTTTCTCAGGTTAATTATTTTCACTGTTAAGTCATTAAGACAGCCATTACAGCAATAAATATTCAACAGTAGGACCAGGCCACTCCTATTGGGGTAATTAAGATAGTCTTTATCGGAAATCAACATAGCTTAAACACAGGAACATAAACGCAAAAATGTAAAGACAAAAAGAGAATCAGATTCAGTCCTGGCATTTGAACCCTGAAAGTGTACCATACTCTAAGCTTTATTAAATGACTGTCTCAATGATTTGGACATTTTGGTTAATGTGGAATCTGAAGGCTAAAAACATCTCTCATTTTTCAGTGATGCCATTGTTAGAATAGGGAAAGAGGTTCCCATGCATTAGCTCTTGGTTAGGGCCTTTTTTGTTTCTGATGAGTTGTTTTTTTTGTATTAATTTCATTAAGATACAATTTTGAGATTTAGAACTCACAGATCTGTAAATATCAGGTCACAGTGTTACTCCTGTACGTTTAGCTTTTGTGTATTTACAGAATACAGATGTATTAGATATTGCTAAATATTTGTTTAAGTTTGTGTGTGATAATTATTTTATCAAGCACTGCCAGAGAATAAAGGACACAGGTGCTGTGCAATGCTCAGTAATCCTTGACTTTAGGGAGTAAATTAACTAATCTTTATTAGTTTCTTGCATATGAATCTAATGTCATAGAATTGATTCATTACAATATTACAATATTTTTAAAATAACTCTTAGAAATAAATTCTATTTAGGGCTGTGAAAAAATCACCTTATTTGTAAACATTATTATTTACTTGACTATACATTGAAATATAAAGTTATGGATAGAACTATTTGGTTGTGTTAAGAATTTGAACATCAGGATCATAAAACCTATTGGGTGATGGTTGTCAGATATTGCTGATTAATATTAAAATGTTTATTGTTAAATTTAAACTAAAAGGAAATGAAAAATAGAGCTCTTAAACTTACTGTGCTTGCAGGATTGGCATCTGGCAAGCCAGATGAGGAATAAAGTTTATCTTTATTTTATTTATCTTTACGAGCCAGAGAGAGAGAGAGAGCGATGAGCCAGAGAGAGAGAGAGGGAGAGTAATACCCAGGGGTGCAGAACCAGGGAACTATTTAAACGGAAAACGGGCGATCTCCGCAGACTGTACGCCCGTTTCACTATGGTACAGCTGCACTGGTCAGCGGCCTTCCTAAACCCTAACCTGACAACTTCCACTCCTGTCCTGTCCCTCACCGCATACCCCAGCCGGGCGCTCTTCGGCCGCAGCGCCGGGCAAATGCGCTACACTATTAAAGACCTCTGACTGACAGAAACAGGAACTCTACCCACCACAATTATTCATTTCTTCAGGGTGAATGTTGTGCACACATCAATACCTTCTTTGTTTAAAATGGTGGTGCTGTCTGCTTGCAAATCCCTTCAAGCTGGAAGGGCTGGGAGGTTTAGAAGTGGCACCCAGTCTAATATGGAAATGTTGAGCCTGCTGTCATGCAGTGAGGATTCTTCCACTTTGTGAGATGGCTAGAGGAGTTCCTCAAACACCAGACGTGACTGGGATGTCCAGGAATTAAGCATTTCTGTATCTCCCAGTGTTGCTATTTGCACTATGAAGGCCCTTGACCTAATGCTTTCCCACTAAATCTGCTAACAGGCCTAGAGCCACTCTACAGTCAGCAGAGAATTCTGTGTCACAAGACTGGATACAGCAATACCGTGACATGAAAACTGTCAGCTTAAGAGAGCTGAATATTGTGGATCAGATAGTTTTGGAGGGTTGCCTGAAGGTCCAGTAATTCATGTACATATTCTGGGAGAATAGCACATGTGACTAAACTTTACACCCTGTTGTAAACACTATGAAATGCAAGACCCATACCACATGTCCTACGTTACTGAAACACCAAGAGAAAATATAAAACAGGATCTAGTGGTAATCACCACACCAATTGTTAAGTGACTATGTTCTCCGAAAACGGGGCCAGTTCACTGTGATAATTAACACAATGCTTAATAACCGAAATTCAAGATGGTGGAATTCAAACTGTGAATTCAAATCAGGATGGCTTTGTTTTATTGAAATGGGTGAGTTTATCAGGAATAAAATAATATAAACAAAAGGCATATGGAAAGAGATGAGAAAATGGTTGGAAATACAGTAGTTAGAAAAGTGCAAGTTGTGAAGACAGAACAGTTTTAATAAACTCAAATTCTAGTTAGTGGCAAAAGGCTTTATCTTACTTTAAATCCTTATTACGATAAACGTTTTATGCTATCACTGTCAATCATTGAACCCAAGCACAACGTAAATGCAAACTATTTCTTTAGGAAGCATGCAAACTAAAAAATCTTGGTGTGTCCTTATTGCTTGTGTCTTGGATAGCAGGGAAATAGACATCACCTGATCCATGCTGTGATCCTGATCAGGGGCTGATCTGGCGTTTTTGTGCAAATAGATGGGCTGTTGGCTGGAGAAGGTGGAGCAGCATATCAGACTTTGCTTCCCTGGTCCAGTTGAGCTCTTCGTGTTAAGAAACGTCTTTCAGGACCCTGTGCAGATGATACAATCCGGAAGGGAGTGAACACACACAGAGGGGAGACGAGGAACTGGGCTGGTAGAGGAACCGGGGAGGGCGTGATGAGGGTGCTCCGGGGTGTGTGGTCCAGGTGAGTGTCCAAAAGGGAGTCCGAAGGGAAGACCAGTGCAGGTGAAGGTCCAGAGCTGGGTGATAAATCCAAGACAAACAAAACAAAGTTAAAAGCCGGAGCGGAATCCGGCGAGGGGTTGTAGACAGACATGACAAAGTTAAAAACCGGAGCTGGATCCGGCAAAGGGTTGGGGGGAAGAAAGGGGAACAGGAGCCAGGAGCTCCAGGTCCCGGGCTCGGCTGGTCTGGGACACCTAGGAGGCGAATGCTACCTGAGCCGCGGACGTAGGGCGACTCGGTGATAGGCAAGCCTCCGGGAGTCCGTGTTCCAATGAAGAGCCCAGAACAGAGTGAGCATCTGGCTTTTAAAGGTGGGCTGGAACAGGGAGCAGGTGCACAAAATCAACTAAAAAGTGAACAAGCCGGAGAGCCCTTAAGGGGGAGGGACTACAATCGTAACACTTCACTACTTCTTCTCCTTTGTGAGCTGGCTTGCCTGGGTCTTGACATCTAATCCTCTTGGGCCTAATGTCCACATTTTCCAAACTTCCTGGACCTAACTTCCTTTTGTCATGAGCATTACTTTCAAATTGAGCTTCTTAGCTTGCCCTGTTTATTAGCCTCAGACAAAGACAAAGTCAAAGTCTAGTCTGATTAGGGTTCTGGTTGGCCCATTCAAATCTGAAATTTGCATTTCTCAATAAAATTTTATTGCTTCTATCTATTTGGGAAAGCTCATAACTTCTTCTAAGTAATACACACAAGTTTGATAATTAGATTTCTGAACCACTAATATTTTGCCCATTCATTAGATACCAAAATTTATGCTGCATTTTATATGGTTGTATATTATATGGTGCTTTATGTTTTATTTTAATTGAAATTGAATATTTTGTGTTTACCCCTTTGTAAGGGAAAGAATTATGTATTGTGGCAACACATCCAATACTTCATACAGTCTTTTATCAAAGATGCTATTTTATTGGGTCAAAACTCTGATTTGTTCTACAAACACTGGGATGGGGTGGTACCTCATTTTGCCACTAGAGGAGTGACTCAGTTTTACAAACAATGTGGATGGATCAGAATACTCTTTTTTTCTAAATTCTAAATTCTTTCAATAAGACTTGGTGCAATCCGAATTCTGACTGTTTCATCTGCCTTATCATAAGTTGCTCTTTAATTTAAGACAAAACAAATACTAATTATTCCTTTCATTTATATAGCTCTTTTCTGGACACTCCACAAAAAGAGCTTTACAGGTAATGGGAACTCCTCTCCACCACCATCAATGTGCAGCATCCACCTGGATGATGCGACAGCAGCCATAGTGCACCAGAACACTCACCACACATCATATAAACTGTATGTTTTTCTGACTAAATTTGAAACATTCTTCACTAAAGAAACAAATCATAGCAAGTTAGAAGGAAAATGAAAGTGACTGAAATGACAGAGAAATGGAAGGAACATAGCAACCTCACATTAGGACAAGCTAGGTCTCCATAGGAAACATACTGACTTTGTTATAAGCAGCAGAGGGTCAGTGGCAGCCTGCAGCTCAGGGAACAATGTTTATTATGTGACCATATATATTACTTACCAAATAAATAAATAACCACCTTTACGATACACACTGTCAATATTTACTTCAATAACTGTATATCATCTTGCGCAATGCTGAAAAAATAATTTTAAAAGAGTTTTTTGCTGTACTTACAAAAGGATCTGGTACTTATTTTCCTGTATTAGGTATTTCAAGGCTGTAGTTCGGACAAAATCAATCATAAAATTTACACTCAAATAGAAAAGACCTTGAGGAATTGGTTCAAATGAAAAAAAAAATATAACCATCCTGTTTCTTTTTACCAAGCTAGTCGTACTGAAAAGAAATACAAAAAAAAGATTACATATATTATAGCACCACAATATAGACTCATTGTTTTTTGCCTAATTTGTTATTTTTTCTTTTTCTAATTCAGATTAAAATGTATATTTTGAGGTAACATGAAAAAAATAACTATCTGCATAAAGAAAGCTGTTCTTTGATTGCTTAAGAAAGAACCTCTTTAATCATTAATTGTTCTAGTAAGCAAGTGGTATCTCTGTTGAATCCAACTGTGCAGTAGGAGTATGCTGATGAATGATGCTGTGCCCCATGCCAGATCAGCACACCACAATTGGTATCCATGTCTGTTTATTTGCCCTAAAGGTACCGATGGGGGATATCCAGTCTTCTGCAGGAAGCCTTATTGCCTTGGAAAGTCAATCTAATAAGGAACTGCATGAAATACAATTAAAGTAATAAGACAGACAGACTGGGAAACCTCCCTGAGGACTTCTAAAATGCTTAGATCTGAATAATCTGACCCCTTGAATAATCTAAATAGACCTCCCTCTCGCAGAGCAAGAAGCACCAACTAGCATTACCATAAAAAGTTTATGAGGGGTTATCTATTGTCAGCTGAGGTAATTAAATAACCTAGTTAATGTAAGAAAAACGACAAGCTGAGCTGCTAATGAACAGTCTGTGAATACTTGACATACACACTCATACTGTATATACAGTATGTATATCAAGTCTTCACAATCCGAGTACTCTGAGTGAAGGTGACTTTGGCCGTGGTGGTGAAGATGATGATGATAATGCATGTGTCATTTTCTTTTTTCTGCTTCCTTTCACTCTAATTCTTTAGTTTTGTCATGCGTTTAGTCCTTTCATAGTTCTTCATGTTACAAAACAGCCATACATTAGGAAGCTCCAAACAAATCTACACATCCCTCACCAAACAGTGTGCTTGGCGTGGCTGTGAAGACAATTCAGTTTTTACTCGCCCATTCTTGACCTGCTGGGATATCCTGTAACTACATCAAATACATTGATTGGTCTTTTCTTTACTACTGTCAACATAAAGAAAAGAAAGAAGGTTATTACAGTAAGTACATTTTGCTTATTTGGTAGTGTATTTTAGTAAATCAATCCAAAATGTAATCTGTCCCCATCCTCAAGGAGTCCTGTGTTTGGATCTCAGCCACCAAATTGGAAATTTCCAGATACTCACAACGTTCTCTCCCAAATAAACTTCCTTACGTTTCCAACTGGGACACTATGTACTGTGCTTGTTTCACTACTGACATTGAAACAGCCACATGGGTTGACCAAATTTACAGTATGTCCCTTAGTGTTTTATATACTGCGATCAACGATCCTCTCAATGTGTTTAGTTCTACATTGCAGATATTTAAAATCCCTTATTCTGTCTGCATATTACAATTCCCTGAGACCAGAAATTCTTCTTGTTACTCTTCTTTGAACTCTTTCTAAGGCTATAGCATCTATTTTGTGTCTGGGTGATCTGTACTGAATACAATATTCTGAAAGTGATCTTGAACACTTGTAAAGGTAGAGCATACAGTACAGTACCTTCCCTCAACTTGAATTGCAACTGTTTTGCTATATAGTGCCTTGCAAAAGTATTCACTCCCATTTAATGAAGGCCCATTTTGTTAAGTTAATAATGATGCATATACATTTAAAGTGATTTATAAATACATACACGAATGCACAAACTGAACCACAAGTCCAACACTACACTGAAGTGGCTTAACAAGAAGAAAGAGAATGTCTCTGAGTGACCCAGTAAAATTCCTCACTTGCATCTGATAGAATATCTGTGTCAAAATTTGAATATTGTTGTCCATCAAAAATCCCAAGATAACTTGACAGGTCTTGAGCAAATATGCAAAAATGAATGGGCAAAACCGTTTCATCCTAGTGTGCAAAGTGAGCACTATCCAAAAACTCTGTAAAACAGTTATTATTATAGTTATATGTTATTATAGACTCTGTTCTCCTCAACACAACCAACACTGCCCAAAGACCATAGAACAAGCTTCATACTTTAATCTTTGATCTTTCCCTTAGCTCTAACAGCTCTACATTTACAAATACTGCAGTTCTCAGCTCAGGACATACCTTCAGCAGTGAATCTATCGCCTCCACTAAATACCAACTTCTGTTGTTGGCTGTTTGCTGGCTTACTCCCCATAACCTCCATTATTATTCTCACACTTCCCTGCATTCAGTCTATTAGATTTGTCTTGTTTGTTGCCATCCATCTTTCTTGTTTATTCTTCCTCATTTTTTCTCTCTCCCTGAACCTCATTCCTTTTCCAGATTATAGGGTACTGGAGGTTGCTTCTTCATTTTCTCAAGAGGGTATTAAATCCACATCAACTTTAATTCCATTGGATGCAGAACCCCCTCGTCACTTCTTCTACATATTTCACAACAATTAGAAGAAATGCTCCTATTGCAAGTACCTTTGACTCCTAGCTTCCACTTCAAGTTAGTCATCTCCACCTAAATAATTATCTGCATTGCACAACCTTTGATCACAGTTGCAAGGCAAAACACTTAGCTCATAAAGTTGATTTGGAATATATGTTTTATACTTAGCCTGTTGACTATATTCCAAAATGTATTTTCTAATTGGATGATGGTGCTCCTTGTGCAGTGGAGTTTTTAATGAAAGTTCGAGAAGTGTGCCAGCAACCAAGTTCCCCCTCGCCTCTGCTGTACTAACTCGTAATTCCCTATGCTGCCACTTCCTTTATTACTAGAAATAAAAAAGGAAGCTTCTCATTGTCAGCTCGTATTAATTTTTCTGCATTCCTCTTCCACCCAATCTCCGTCTTTGCAGGTACACTTTGGTTAAATTGTCTCACTACGGAAATCTGAGCTCTTTTGAGCAGTTTAAGTTTCTAATCAATAAACTTTTGTAAATATATTTTCATGTTCAGTTAAGATATCCCTCATGAAGTGTGACAGAGGGTCATAATTAGCAAATGTAAAAAACAAATTCATAATATGGGCAACTACAATAATAAAGAATATAAATATAATAATGGCACAGTTGCAAACACAAAACACAATATTCAAGATTGCCTATATGTTTATTTCATATAACTCCTATATTTTTGCTTTGTGATAATTAGAAAGAGCACTCGGTTATCCGACAATTGATGTTCAAGTAATGTGTTCATTTGTGCCACACAATTTAGAGCGTGGGAGGAATCCCATTGTGATAAATATGAGTGTGTCACTAAAAAAGGCATTAAAATATAGTTTATCTGGGTGTGCTTTACTCACTAATTGCATAAGAAGCTATAGACATTCTCACAAACGTTTAGTGGTTTTGGAGGTATATCTAAAGGTACAGTATGATTGTAATGTAGGAGATGATTTGGGGTAGCACCAGTTTTGAAGATTTTTTAAATAGAAGTTGTTGAAGCACAGGAGTTTAGTTTTCAGTGCATAGAAAATTAGTTTCAGTTTTGATATTTAAGAAGTTTGGATTTGCATTAACGTGAGGGGAGGTGGATGCCTCCATTTCTAAATTCGTTTTTAATTGTAAAGTTGTAAAGTTGTTATTTAAAAAAATCTTTTTATTTCTTAGTGAACACCAGGAAGCCCCCCGCACTTCAAGGTACAGTATCACACTACCAGATACTAATAATGTAACACAACAGGCGACTTGTCTTTAACTGTTCAGATTACATGGGATTGCCGCTCAAGGCTTTGTCTAATGTGACTTTACTGGAGGCCCTTAAAGTACTTTTCATGGACAAACTATGCCATTTTGTACACTCCCCTTCTTGCAGGTAGTCCTGTTTTTCACTGACTGATTTCTGTTTTCACATTTCATGGTTTACAGTATTGTGGTCATTTCAGTTATGTTAAGACCAAAACAATGACAGTGTCACGATTGCTACTCCTCCTCTTAAGGGTGCTCCAGCCCTTCCTCGTTCTCTCCCTTCCCGCACCTGTTCCCTATTTCCGTTCCACCTTAAAAGCCAGACGCAGACGTCACTCCTGGTTCCTCATTGAATTCCGCTTTGTGAGAGCCCGGGTCCTGCTGCGTCTGGCTCCGTTATGGTTTTAACCTTCTGTTCCTGATTCCCTCCGCCGGTCCCAACCCAGCTCCTGGTTTTTAATTCCCTTGGATGGATCGTCTGGCATTGGACTTCTCTTCTGTTTTGGATTCCCTGTTTGGACTTTGTCTTTGATTGTTCGCCCCGGAATCACTACCCCTGGACACCTGCACCCCTTGGACACGCCCCCCTGTCGCCATACCCTTCTCCTGCATGATTTTTTCCCCAGTGTTTCCTCACAATTCTGGATTGTGTCGTCTGCATAGGGCCCGGAAAGAACTGTTCGTGACAGACAGATGATTTTGTTGCACATTACTTGAAGCTGAAATGAATTGAAAAATACTAAAAATGCTTCTGAACATTTAACTCACTGATAGAAGATGTAAAAGCTTAAAAAAGAGACAAACCTCATATTTGCAAAACAGTATTTTATTAGAAATATTTTTTGTATAAAAATGAACATGCTCTACACCTTTTTTTGTCTGATTTTTATAGATAATTCATAAATATCCAGGCACTGTAATTCTTTTTTTGTGTATTTTTTTGTTTTTTTTAATTGGTCAGTACATAAAGCAGACATTATCAATCCATTTTAATAACATACATGAACTTGCCATTTAATTTGGTCAGCACTTACATACTCTATTTTGCAACACAGACAAAGTGTTGAAAAGAATAAAATAGAGGGGAAAATGAAAAGCAGTAAACCTTTTTTAATACACAATCACAAACAATCCCACTAATTTCTTAAAGAAAAATGTTTTCTCGATGTTGCTGTAATACAGTATCTGCCGTTTTGTTGAAGTGAAGAGCGGAAGATTGCAGAAAATTAGTCATTCTGTCCTTCGCATGTTTTATTTTAAAAATCTTAACTTCGGCCGGTTTCCTTCTGGAGCTTATAAAACCATTGGTCTTAGGGGTTGCTGACATTTTTACACAATGTGGCATGAAGATGGTACAAGTAAGAATGATCTCTGTTTTGCCTTGCAAAATGGAACCTTTGAAGAGATAATAGCACCTGGTGGTCATTAAAAAGCTTCTAAATGATACCTTGGTACAGTACCTGACTATTGTAGTATGTTTGCACAGCCTAGCAAAATGCAATGAGTTTGTTTCCTTGCTTTGTTATCTTATTTTCACCCCCTTCTAGGCAACAGTCATTGTGGTATTTCCTCCACAGTGATTTGACATCTAGAGAGAAACCTAAAACGAAGTTCCAGTTTTGACACAGAAGGGTAAGGTGAAACAAAGAACATCAGAAAACCTAAAATATACAACTGCAAAACATTTTTTGCAGTGTTTCGGCTATTAAAAGAATTAGACCCTAAACGTTCTTAAACAAAATAGCTATACATCCTACCTATGCATCAGTCTTACAACACAACTCAGCCTTTCTGTTTTTTTTAATTCTCTGGGAAGAAAACCTTGCAAGTTGTAAGGCAGTCTGGTTCAAGCATAAAACTAATTCTGTAAAAAGAAGGACTTCAAATGATCACGCTATTTAGTGATTCAAATTCAAAGGCAAGATTGTTTTATATAAGGATAATTTAATTTGCTCTGTGTCCTATGGTTTTGTGAACAATGTTGAGTTCATAACTTTACTTGTTATTACTTGCTTGGTGGAAAGACTGGCTATTTTGGTGGCAGTGTGGCTTAGCTAACACAAAGAGGGGAGGCAGTGGGGCCTAGAGGCCTGAGCTACACCTGAAGCACATTCTACTACATAAGGTGTTTGATGTAGGGTCAGTGTTGAGTTTAAGATATAATGTGCTAGCGGAATAGTTTCATTACATTAGGGTTAATGAGCCTTAGATTAAAATAGACTAAATATGAAAGCAAAAATCACTAAACCCTGTCACTCTGGCAGAGTGCATAGTCAGTGGGCATTCAACTAGGAGAGGTAACACCACATTTTCACATTATTCTACCAAAATGCACAGACATTTTGCATTCCCAACACTTTAAACAACACAGTGCACATAATGTATTCTTACAGACATGCTAAACATCTGTATACAATGTCCACAACAACTGTTCAGGCAGTCCTACATTGATTGCTTTCATAATCCTTTACATTGCTTGTGAGGGTTACAAAGAAAAAGCTAATGATATGTGTTTAATATTTAGATTTTATTATTAAATGCTTTTCACTGCAATTAATATTTATTATTAACAAAAAAGGTTATGCATCAAACCAAATATATAAGGCATGCCCAAAACAATTATGCAGTGCACAGCTGCAGCTGAGATGCACATTACGGATTCTTAACCTGCAGGACTAGAAATGGCTCACATTTCCTATCAGATTTTTATTAGTACAGGTTGTCCAAAACCTGAAGACAATATGGACTTCCAACTGTAATGCTGTCTTTTTATTTAATGGTATGCTATAGATATTCATAGTTAAAATCTCCTGATCCTCTTGCCATCATTTCCAATCAAAAATGTGTTCAGAATCATCTGACCAAGTACTTGCGTGGATGCTGATCTACTCAACACCTGTTGAGTAGAGGTGTCCTTGGGCCTTTAGCAGAAATAACCCCACATGAGCACAGCTCCTTCATTGAAAACCAGGAGCAGTTCCATTACTGAAGCCTATAATATTACTTTGGCCTATAGTGAAGGTGGGAGTAAGATACTGTAGCTGCAGCTTCTACATACCAAGTAAAACAAACACTCCTATTCACAACTCTTTACAAGGCCATTTTGTCTTCATTTCCTGGTCTGCTGTGATGTACAATACAGATCTACTGAAACAGGAAAGGGCACTGCTGCCTTCATTTGAAATGAAAATACTTTGCTTAGACTTAATATCTTAGTTTAGTTTTTTCTACGTTTTTTCTTAAAGTAGCTTGTTCCATCCTTTGCATCATTTTTCTTCACCAAGTAAACATGATGAATAAATAGAAATTAAGATTGCCTGAATCATTCTTGCAGACACTGAATATGGATTGACACATACAGTATTAGACAACACTCTGTTTAGGTTAGCTCTCCAGGTTTAATGCCCTCCCTTAATTATCAGCCACTGGTGTCCTGCTGGTATGATTAAAAACCTAAACACAAAAAGAGCTAAAACCAAGAATTTCCTGTATTCTGTCTTCACTACCTTCACCGTTTTTCACCTTCAAGGTATTATCATAGCAGGTAGAAGGAGTGTTATTTACTGTTCACAAAGCTTGCAAAATACAATAGCACACATACACAAAATAAAACACGGCTTCAGTTTCGGTGTCGTTCCCACAAAGAAGCTCAAGTCAACTTCAGCAAAGACATCTCGAAAACAAAAGCAAACTGTGTTATCAACTCCAGAAGGAAAACTCCATCCTGAAGTAATCTTCTGCAGTTACCTTGGAAACTTCGCTGTCTGTTGCCTCTGTCGGTCGCTAGGACACCACCTCATCCTTAGTGACCCCCAAGGACCTTTCCCTGCAGCTTCTGTGGCATTGAATTGCCATGCCTAGTCCCCTGATTCTCTTTCATTTGCATTTAAATTTTTTTTTATTGTAATCCCCATTTTTCCTTGTTTTCAGTCATCATATTTCAGCGTGGTGAGCTCTCCTGTGCGAGGTCAGACCCTGTCACTGGGAGTGGGCGTCCCCGGTGTTAGATTGCATGGTTGCTGTAGCTGATGTAAGTTTGCTTGGAAGCCAACACTGTGAGGAGAAGAAGAGAAACAGACAGAGAGGGAGACCATGATGCAGAGAGGACAGTACGAAACAAAATACTTCAAGCCTAAGTCAACCCTTTGATTTGCCCATGCACACCAAGTCATTGTAGCGGACACTGTCTTCTGTTCCAAAAACGAAAAACTCCAAATGATTCTTTCCTCACCAAGTTTCAAACTAGGGAAACACAGGAAACTAATTGACCATAACAGGATCAACAGGGCAATTATGTAGAATGGGATGAGATAACATTTTTATATTTAGCTTTGCCAATTGTATGAAATATTTGCACACTCCTGTATACAGTAGTCTTGGCTAGCTACTGTTGAACAACTAGCATGGTTTGATTTGTGCAGGGTAAAAAAGGATTAATTCAACAACAAAAGAAAACATTGCCGTCACCCTAGTTTTGTATGTCTGCTGTTTTTTTTTACCTAACTGGTTTTCCTGTGTCATATTTGGCCTCCATTGAAACCTGCAATATTTTTTTAAGCTGAAACACTTAGCTTTTCTTCTTTTGCATTTCCTAGGCATGTGAAAATGTGGTTTGTGTCTGCCCACCCTGTACTGCAAGGTCTGAAGTACTGAGAAGTTCAGCTTTGTCTGGGCAGCAGTGAATGAGTGAAAACCTATTTACTCACTCGCCGATGCGCATGATTCAAAGGAAAAGACTGAAAGCAGCACTATGTAGTGACAAGAGAAACAAAAATTGTCTCTGTAAGCACAATGCAATTTCATATAGTTTTCCACAAAGTGTGTGAAAACTGGGCATTGACACACTAACAGGAGAGGTCCTGAATATGCACAATATACTGTATATATAATCCCATTCATACCTGTCATATTCTGACACTTATATGAAGTCCTAATAAAAATGTCTTAAAAAACAAGCAAAAACCATAGTCCAAAAACATACCATGCACAAAAGGGATCAGACACAAACACAGCAGTATCTAGCAGCTGTGCCATGTGAATCATGCAGGTCCTTGTGCAGACACTCATGCAGAAGGCTGATATGTACACTTTTATACAATTGCCTTTGACATCTCAAACAATTAGGAGTTATAGTGCATGTGTTCTAGGAGCATCAGGCATTTGCTCAAAGCCTCCACCACTTGTTTTTTCCTCTTATAACATTTGACTGCTACTATTCTCCTCAATCCATCTTAGTTTGAATGAGAGTAGCTTAAGCCTGCCATTTATCACTCTTTAAATCGTCTTGATCAGAATCTCCAAAATCTTTGCCACCACCAACTCAAGCTGCACATGAGCAGCCAATGACAAGTGCTGTAGCTAATCGATTACATGTGCCAATCAAATGTAATTAACTCACTGTCAGGTAGTTCTCATCAATTACATCATTTGTTCATTTCTACACATCCATTAAGCTACAAAGCTACTTTATGTACTACAAAATGCAGATTTATCAGGATTAATTATTAGCTTCTAACACGATGGATAAAACAGTAGTAGAAGACCACACTAGTATTGCATCTGTGCATAAACAAGTACAAACACTGAGTGAAAAGAACAGGGTTATCAGCACCGCAGGATACACTGTATTTGTAGGTACAGTATCGTTACCCTATATTGGAGGATAATCATTAAAGGGCTCTGTGTGTTATCTGGAGTGTTACTTTTTTTTAATAGAGTTATAGCACTTACTAAAGTCACTATACACAAAGGAAACAACACCGGTATGCACTAACATGTAACAGTGAAATTTTTTCAGTCATCTTCAAATATTTCTTCCCTCATCTTGTCAGCCCATCTGACCTAGAAACTATCCTACACCGGGCATTTTGATTTAACATAAATTGGCAGTGCTTAACAGAATGGGTACAGTATGTGTTGCTTTGACTTCTTGACACCTGTATGCTCTTAGGAAATATTCAGCTTAAGACTATAACAGTCATCTCTGCAAAAGACATAATATGATCAGCATTAAAGACAAGCAATGGTATTGCTTTTCTTTATTTAAGTCACCACAAACAAAATATATTCCGTTTTCCTGTAATAAGAAAAATAATGTCTTTTGACAGGATGGATGCTCAGGTGTCAATCTAACATTCCTCTTCAGAGAGGGTCTTTTATTCTAGTTTTGCCCCACATCTTTCAATAACTGAATTACTTGAAGTGAAAGAGCAGTGACTGAGCCAGAAGTCTATCTTAAAGGGGGGGGGGGGGACTTGGCAAGACTGAAGAAAACAGCCGCAGCATTCATGCTCATAAATATTCATTCCCAATCTGCTTTAGAAAGAATGAGAAATAAAACAGATTTTGACATTTGACTATCTAAGATCCTTGTTACACATTGATGGCTTTACAAAAAGGTGCCTGCTTTGCATAAAGGATTTTCCGTTCTTTAAAATTTGATAAAACAAGTGACTAATGGCCATCAACTGCCACAATTCCCTCGTTGAGAAATTTGGGCAGATTCACTATTGTTCTAGAAAAAAATGTCATGCAGATGATAATTAAGCATATCTATTTTTGTGTAATTTGAAATGGAAAAGAGAAAAATCGAACATACTGTACATTACCCATTTTACAATTAGGTGTAATTTACTTTCCAATGAAATTGTTGGGGCAGCATGGTGGTGCAGTGTTCAGCATTGCTGCCTTGCAGCTCTTGAGCCATGGGTACAGTTCTAGACCTGGGGTGCTGTCTGTGGGGAGTTTGTACTGTATGTTCTCCCCATGTTCGTGTGGGTTTCCTCCAGGTGCTCCAGTTTCTTCCCCCAGTCCAGAGACATATTAATATGCTAACTGACCCTGTTGTGAACCTGGTGTATCCTGCTTTGCGCCCATTGGTTGCCGGGATAGGTTCTGGCTCTTCCGTGAGCAGGAAAATGCATATCTTTTGTTGGCATAATTACATGTGGCAAATTGCATTAAATTCAAAATCAGATTTAATCAGAGAGAGGAAAAGTTGTTCTTCTGTTTGCTGTTAAGAAACTGTAATATCTGCCTTCTGTTACAAAAGCTGCATTTTTGGAGACTACGTATTAAGTTTAGCCATTTTCTAACTCAAGTATAAAATGGGTGTCATGCTATGTTTATGTTGGACTAATAGATACTCTAACAAATTTTCATGCTACTTATGATAAAAAAGTCACTGCCAGTTCTTCGCATTTATGAATTAAGTCATAGACACAGATTTTTATTTTTATGCTGAATGCAACAGCATATTGCTTTAAAGTCACTTGTGAAAATTATCAAAATAGATCTGAAGAGAAAGAACAAGAAAATATTTCACTTTCTCCCATGCACAGAAAAAATGCCCTCGAGGATGAACAGAAATGCATCGAAGAGTCCTGCATCACGTTGATCATCTGGCGGACAGTCTGACCAGGGTCAGGGAGACGTTACTCAGGGCAAGCTGCTGTTGATACTCCTGGTGATACTCACGAGGCCAGAGTAAGAAAGGAAGGAGGAATCTTTTAATAACAAAGTCTCCGTCATCAGCTTGGCTGGGCTGCTGTGTAATCACAGTACACTGCCACCAATCTTGTCGAGACCTGTGTTAGCTCATTCTATGAGTCAGCCTGGATAAATCTGACCAGGGCCAGTTGATGACAGCTGCATAGCAAAGGAGGAGGGTGCTCTTTATATTGAACCCAGCTCCCCTCCCCCTGAGTCGCAGTGATAAATGAACCCTATTTAAATATTTATGCGCTGCGAGCTCCAGATAAAAAATAGATGGTCCAGAAAGAATTGGAGTTGGCAGTCCCATCTGTCTTTCTCTCTCCCCTCTTATTGTGGTTGCATGCCTTATTATAGCAAATTCCTCAGTTTGTCAATGAGAGAAGCAAATTAGGGGGGAAGCAGGGTTATCAATTGTACCTCAGTTTTGGGTAGATTGATGCTTTCTCCATCAACATGGCAATCCATGTCCCCATCCTAACTTGTGCTCCTGAATTGTGAGTGGGTTGAAAGAAGGGACATATGCAGGGATGTATGCGTTACATCACAAGGATGCACTGGGCCTCAAGCATTCTAATGTAACATTTTGGCTCCTTACAGAGCACCTGGTATCAGATTTGTTGGGGCAGGTGCACCTGTCCCCCAAAACTGTTAGGTCACTTAGGCAGGTGAACCTAATCTTCTAAAAAGGCTGCTAAAGCAGAAGAGAGTCAGGCTGTGTCTCCATTACCTGAGTTCATAAGTCAGAGCCACTCACAGCGTTTCTTTCCTTCAGCAAGCTAGTACAAGCACAGAAGGTCGCAGTTAGTCAATGGGCCTTTGAAACTCAAAGCAAGAAAAGGACTCACAGTTAGGGTAGGAGACTAAAGACCACGCATCCTTAATTTCACGCTCTGTTTCTTGCTTCTAAACTGCTTTTCTGATAATTACAGGTCAGTGCATTGTTTGAGAGGGTGAATGAGTTTATTTGGGAACCCAGAAATTTATGGACACGATAATCAGCTGAATCTAAGTGTTTGAAACTTGAGCGTCAGTATACTCCATACACAGGGTATATTTCTAAGAAGAAGGAAACTGTTACAAGATGTTTGGAGCACATTCTGAGTAGTTTTTGCTGAATCAGATTTGAAAACCATTATCTCTCGATATGGTACAGAACCACAGCCCTTCAGAGCTGTGGGCACTCTATTGGCATCTGTGTACTGGCAGCTATTAAAGACCTGAATATACAGTATGATCAAATGTTTCAGGAAGGTAACTAACATAACGAGTTAGACTTGCATCATACTGCAAATTTATTTCATGTTATTATTATAATATGTGTGTTTAATGAACCCTATGCTAGTAAATGAATGACTAATTAAAGTAATCTCAATTAAACAAGCTTCAGAAACAGAGTCTAAGCTGAACCAATGTTAACTTAAAGTCAGTGTTGACCTAGTACATGGCATGGTGTTTTGTTTAAACAGGTCCAATACACGTAAAAACTTCTGTCACGTTAAAATAAGCATGTCTCTACCCCCTTTAAAGGAGTTTTCATTTTTTTACAATGCTTACTGCCCAATGTTAAAAAAAATATCAGCTTTCTCAAGGACCACATATGGTAACGAGATACAGGTGTAGCTGTCTCAACTCATTTTGCTGCAGCCATGTTTTCTCTAGACCAGGTCTAATCATGTTAATATGACAGTACTAGGGATAGAAGCTGCCCCTCCTGTCTTGATCACCTTGTGTTTCCAGGCTCTCGCATAGCTCGGACTTGGCTTCTCCATTGGGCCGGAAGCTGCCCTTCTGGGTGAACTTGTTGGACATGGTCGCTGCCGTCACCACAGCCTTCAGACTGCGCTTGCGCTTGGGCACATTCTGCTCAGGGTGGAAGAGCACGATGTAGACCTTCGGCATGTAGAGCATCCCCAGAGACACCGAGGCACTCAGGCTGACTGAGATCGTCAGAGTGGTCGTCTGGATGTACATCTGAGAGACCAGAGAAACACAAATGCTCATTGCAACATACAGTATTACCATTCACCTGACACCAGTGTTTGTAAATGAAAGATGTAGGTTTCACTTCACTGTACAGGGTAGTCTGTCTTGTTATTACTGAAGCTTCTGCTTGGTTTACCAGAATAAGGTGCAGGCTTGCATTGTTTTGTTTTGTTTTGTTTTTGGCAACAACCATCTTTCCTTGTTTAACAAGCATTTACTGATATTAGAAGAAGGTTTCGGAGCATTTAATCATTTTGAAAAATGGCACCCCTGGAACACATTTGCAAAATGTCATTACTACCTGATTCACCATTATTTTTGGTAATAAATGACCAGCTATGTAAGAAATAGTCCCAATTTCTATTCATTCTTTAATCTGTGGTGTTATACTGTACAATGAGTTTATTTCATTGTGATGCTGTATGCTTACACAGTATTATGACCACTTTGCTGGCTCCTTGCTGATAATCAACTCAATAATGGCCAACATTCTGACCCCAACAGCCTCTTCATTGCTAGCTGAGAGCATTCTGAAAGCATTACTGTGTTCAAATCGTTTAGGTCTTCTATTATCCAGGGTAGCAGAGAAACACAATGATGTCTGGAGTGCTTGATTTCTTCTATAATAGATTTTTGGCTCACAAAGTAAAAATGCAAAATGCGGTCGTGTTCTATGTACGATATGAAATGGAATACTAATGGAATAATTGGCTAATAATCTCCATAGCAATGGCCATCACGCATGTCTCACCTAGGCCACAAATGGATTTTAAATACAAGATGGGCCTCCACAGGAGCTTAACTAGTAATGGCACTCACTTGAGTGCAGGTTGCACTCTAGGACCAGACATTGAGGATTCAAGCCTGGGTTATGTCACAAACTGACTGTAACTGGGATTCCCCTAGCACCAGTACCACTGAGTGTAAGGTGGGACCAGGGCTGTCTTGGCTGTCAGCAGCACACCTAGCTGTACACTTGGCTGCGCTGCCTGTGATGTGCTAAAGAATGAGTTCTTGGAGGTGGGAGTTGAAGGAGTCTGCCCACACTTCTGGCCTTCTATAAAGCTGTGAGCTGAGACATGATGGCAATGAACACAATTCCAAATCAGTTACGTATAACAAACAAAAATAACTGGTGATTCCAGATGTTATTAAATAATAAAAACACAAGCTATCACTTTGGACATCTTTATAGCACTGTCTCCATACTATTCCAGGATGTACATAATGTCAGCAGTAGCAAGTAAGCAGGTTTGTTAGTCTTCAATGTCTCAATTATTAAAAACTAGGGAGTGAAAAATCAAAAAAAGGCAACTGATTGCATAAATCTTGAGCTGTACAAAAGAGACACAGGCTATTGATTTAGTATGAGCTAAGAAATTAGGTGCTTAGTGTTACTGTATACAGTTTTAGAATGCTGGTCTAATAAGCAAAAATGAGTAAGCTGATTCAATCAGACTGTTAAATCAGACTGGTTTCAACTGGCATTTGTATTAAAACAAAATAGTTGATTGGTTATTTTTCCTAGTCTTTCACAACTGAGGAGTTAAAGATAAGTAATCAACCTACTATGGATTACTATAATTGCAGATGACTGGAAAAAAATAACACCACAGTCCACTTCAGGAATGATAGTATGTTTCTTCTCATGTTTAGAGTATACTGTATACAGTATTTACAGTACAAGTATGCAAAATGCTTGCTGAAATTTGGACTAGTTTGTAAAATAGATGAAGGTGTCTAAATATCTTAGCCATTGATAGCCATGGATAATCCCAGTGTTCTGGAGCCTGTGGTTAGCATTAGCCCAGATAACAGGGAGCTTGTGACTTGTACTTGTGGATTTAAAAAATAGCTTAGAGCTACTGCTGTCTCACCTCCTCTAAGGATCTGGAGTATGACTTCTTTATGAAGCACAGGGATGTGGACAGTAGCTGCTCACTCCCCAATGCAGTCTTTTAATTCCTTCTCACAGCCACCAGAGCACATCTCAGAGCATCTTGTAATCAAATCTCTATTTCCTTTTCTTTTTTTCCCTATTTTCTCTTTCATTCCCCCACACACGAAGCCGAACTGCTGTGACCACCTCTTGTTTGTTAATTTTCTGCAATGCTGAGTTTAATATCGCTGCTTCATCAACCTTAAAACACTTTCCCCAGTCTAGTCAATTATTTCATTCACTGTGGATTCACGTTCTGTGTTGCTCTTAGCATTCCCCATAAAAACAAATAATCTTATGAAAATTTCATGTTTCATGGAACATTTAGAGGCTGGTGGGGTTATTATTCTGCTGCTGTTTGTTTGTTTTTTCAGTTTGTTCTCAGCATTTTCACAACAGAGTCACATTAATTAGATAGTTTATAGAGTAGGGAGAGAGGCTGGAGTAGCAGAATAATTCTCTGGTAACAATAGCAGTGAGTAGAGCCATCGCTCTCCCTCTGTTGTCATGGCCAACAGATATTGAAATGGATATTGAAGACTGTCTATTTACACAGAAGTACTTCCCTGTCACATGGCAGATCAACCAAAGACCAACCAACTCTCTATAACTTCCCTTCATATTTAAGTCAAAACTTCAACTTCATTATATTAGTACAGGGTGAAAGTTTCTGTTAATTTCTCATATACAAGTACTATGCTACTAGTGTGTCATCCAACAAGCCTTGCAAGATCTGCACTATATAGAGGTGCAGAGAAAATGTTAGTACCTTAATTAAGAAAATGCACATAACACTTCACAAATGAGAGCCAGCAGCCATATCACCCCGCAGCTCTCAACTGGTTACCCACTGAAGCTAAGCAGGGTTGAGAAGGGTCAGTACGTGGATGTGAGACCTCCTGGGAAGCTATTGTTGCTGCTGGAGGTGGTGTTAGTGGGACCAGCGGGGGGCGCTCACCCTACTTTCTATGTAAGTCCTAATGCCCCAGTATAGTGGGGGGGATGTTAAACCGAGGTCCTGACACTCAGAGGCCATTAAAGATCCCCAGGCATTTCTAGATAGGAGTAGGGAGTTATCCCGGTGTCCGGGCGAACTTTCCCCCCTCCGCCTTTACTGTGGCCTCCAAATTGTCCCCATGTATTATTGGCTTGCACTTGCTCTGCAATGGACTGGCGCCCCATGTACCCTGCCTTGCACTCGTTGCTTGCCAACTAGGCTCCAGATTGCCGTGACACCATATGGTATAAAGCGGTTTGGTAAATGACATGACTTCATAAATGAATAATAAACTAACTATTTACACATAGTTGTACATTATTACAATTTTCTTTATATGAAAATGGTGTTTATAAACATTATTAATAATAGTAGAGGTCACTGAGAATCAGGCTGTTTGCACTGCATTAATAATGCTCTATCATTATAGATTGCAAGACAGAAATTAAACTCATTTTGTCTCATGAGATGGCATTCTTATTATATAGGAACAAGTAATAGGTTTATTCCATGCTGAAAAAAAAGAAGAAAGAAGGAAAACACTCTCCAATGTAGATGGCTGGGCATTTACTGCAAAAGATACAGTAAATAAGGTTGCTGGAGGTACAAGATGCCATCGGGGTGATCCAGAATTGTCCTGAGGGGCCTTGAATGAGTGTGGTGTTAGATGTGTACTTGCAGGTGATACAGTGAGCTCTGTTGCAAGGGAAAGTGCCTGGTGTGGATGGTTGCTGAGGGCGGTCAAGGGAGCTGTGAACAAGAAGGTTGTGCAGATTAGGTGGTCGGCGATATGAGATGATGGGGAGTTCAGAAAAGAGGGCCCCAATGGAGGGATCATCCTGTAGGATGGAAAAGTTGTCGTTAATAGTCCTGGGGATAGGAAGTGTGTTGGGGTGGTAGGGAAACACCAAAGGAATGCGGTTGTTACCGTGTGAGTTCCTGATTGAGTTGATGGTCCGAGGGGTGTTTTTGGCTCGGGCAAGGGCCCTGTCAATAACACTGCCGGGATATCCTCTGTTAATGAAAAAGGAGTACATTTTGAGGGCTTGGTTCTGGAAGTCGATGTCGTCGCTGCATAATCATCGTAGCCTAAGGAACTGTGAAAAAGGGAGAGAGCCATCTACATTGGAGAGTGTTTTCCTTCTTTCTTCCTTTTTTCAGCATGGAATAAACCTATTACGTGTTCCTTTGCAGCCTACGCATGCTGACGCAGCTACCCACCTGAACTACTTGTTATTATATATGCTTGGCATACACACTTTTCTAATTGTCCACTTGTTCACTTGTCCTTAACTTCCCCTGCCACCATTCATATCAGGCTCCTTTTTGCAACAGAAGCTGCTACTACCCTGCAAATATCTATTCAGCAGCACACCCATACTGTATACAGTTTATCCCCTCTGGCCATTTCAAGATCGCTCAAGACAACATGTTTGTCTAGCAGCTCATTCATTGTACATCTTGCAGAAAGCATCCAGATATTTAAATTGCTGAAACAGGAAAGAGACTGGCTGTGTCTTTCCAGGATATTGTCACTATATTGACACTCAAAGATCAATCCATGTCGATTTCAAGTTCCCCATTTTACCTGTCCCAGCCATGATTACACTGACGTTTTTGTCTGCAACCTTTTATAAGATACCAGGCGCAAATTATCCATAAACTAGGTTTGCACCTTCCAATTATTTTCTAATTTGTATATAAAATCTTTATATTCAGATATAGATATGTATTTAACCTTCTGCAATTTTTCCTGGAATTTGCCTCCCAGATTTCTGTGGTTCTTTGAACCCCCTTTGCTAAACCATCTGAAGAGGCTCCACTGCCGAAATGTTAGGATTGCCAAAAATTTTTCCCATAGAATTGACTTCTACGTGCTCCTTTGCGGCCTGCGTGCTGACATAGCTCCTTATTCGAGCCAATAAAAATAGTTGTTGCCCAAATAATTAGTTCAATTAAGTAACTAACGTCAGGAATGAAAACCAGGGTTGCTGATCACACATGTAAAGTATTTAATAAAATTTTACAGTGCAGGTCTTTGCATTTTCTTTTGAATATTTGTAGTTTTATTTAGATAAATATACAGTAGAACTTCAGTCTCTGTAATATGGGAGTTCCTTTATGTACTTACTGTATAGCACTTCTTTATCCATCTGTTCAAAAGAGAACTGCCTTTTATTTTACAAAAACCCTAAATTCAGAGTAATGGTAATTGATGCATTCAAAAGAGTAGGCCTGTGGTTCACATTTGTGAAACGGCAGGAATTGAATTGCCTTGTGCCAGAACTTGAAACGTACTGGATGAGCAGTAGGAGACATTCCTTTTGTTAAGGTGATAGTAATTGAATGCCTGATTTCCTTCCTTGTATTATAGCAGTGCCCCCATCATTTACTCTGTTACGGATCACTGCAAAGCTGCCATAGGACATACTAATTATTGTTAATTGTGCTCTATTAGACCTTTCAGACAAATGTGGCATGCACTATTTTTGTTTTTTAAGCCTGTTTAGGAGACTTAAAAAAAATAAGTTCATGCAGATAAATAGAGCACATCAATGCATCTAACATCCTGCAGTTTTTTTTCTCACAACTTTTTTTCTCTTCTGAGTGTCTCAACAAGTAAAGGTGTTCATTCCAAGCAAAGGTTAGTAGCTTTATGATCCAGATTTTGCAAGTTTGGTCTTGGGTTACGTCAATAGACATTTGTGACTGGCATTTCGCAGATGGTGACTAACAATTGGCTTTGCACTGCAGGGTTAGAATCAGTCACCCAGGGTACTCTCTTAGCTACCAGACAACCTGACAGACTCTTGTGACTCTTGAGCTAATTCTCTCCCGGTCCCAATTGGCACAGGGGTGATAACTATGAAAGGTGATCAAGGATCAAGGAAGCAAAAAAAAAGAATTATTTTCCAAAGCTCATTCTCAATTGAGAATTGATAACTTGATAAAACCCATATCACAGAGTCATACTGTACATTGACTAAATCTAAATGAACCCATAGAATTCATAATCAGTTATTTTGTATTTAAATGCCTATTTTTTTTAACTGAATGAATTCTGTTTTGAATGATTTGAGTTTTATTAGTGCAAACAAAGACAAAACATGAATCAGAATGTCTACACGTTCACTGGAAGCCATGACACAAATTTTAACAACTTTTATTAGGTGCAGATTCTAGTCAAAAGTATTGCTACTGTACCTGTATGTGCAATGGCAATATGACATAGTAGGAGAGCAGGCAAGACTAGACCTCAGCTGATTGCAATGCTTTGCAGGGTTAAGATGCAGTCTTTTTTTTCTGGAGCTGCTGTATTACAGCTGTTGTGGATAATTTTGTCAAAGCAAATATTTTTGTGTTTTGTCATAGCAAATATTTTTGTGTCGCATGGCATCTCACAAAAAGGTCACTTGATTCATGTAGCAATCTGCAATCCATCAGGCAAAGTGATAAACACAGTACATTGTGATGACTGCTTGAAGAGTGAAGCAATCTGCTGAAAATGCCAAAGCCCTACTTCAGATTAAAAAAAAAAACATTTCAGGGAAATAAAGATCTTAATTTAGCTTGTGTAAATCTGATGTTTCAGATTATTGTGACTTGGGCAGCATGGTGGCATGGTGGCTAGCATTGCTGCATTGCAGCAGAGGGACTATGGGATCAACTCCTGTGGTGCTGTCTGTGTGGAGCTTGTATGTGCTCCCCATGTTTGTGTGGGATTCCTCTTGGTGCTTTGATTTCCTCCAGAAACATACTGGTAGATTAATTAGCTTTTGGGAAAATTGGTCTTGGCGTGTCTGTGTGTGTCCTGCAATGGATTGACAATCCATCCAGGGTGTTTCCTGTCTTGTGCCATCACTTGCCAGGATAGGCCCCGGCACCCCCTGTGACCCGGAATTGAACAAATTGATTGTAAAATGGATGGAAGGATTGATTATTGTTACTCACATCCCCTTACTCAGAACTAGCGATTTTGAGCAGCTGAAAAAATTAGAAATAATCAAGGGTTTTCGACATGAGCATAGCCTATCTAAAGCAAAGCCTGAGACACACCCCATCAGTATCAGTGACCAGAAACTACATTTTTAAGGACAATATAGAGAGAGTTAAAAAATATTTTTTTTATCTTATTCTTCAAACCAGCTGGTTTCATCAGCTCCTCATGTTGTCAGGAGGTACTGTAGTCCATGTCAGCTAACAGGTGCATTTTTTATAAGATAGTTAAATACATTTCATTTAGTATAATTACTAAAATTAACACTAGTAATTTAACAATAGCTTTTAGAAATTTCAAGCTGTCTTAAACCTTTCAAATATGCTCATCCCTTAAAAACATAGTTTTTAATCTCTGGCAGTGTGGTGCATCTCATGACCAGACATAAATGTTGAAAATTCTTATTTCTCTTCAAATATTTGCTGTAAAATGTCTACAGTATTTGATTTCTGAAAATGATCTTTGTAGAATGATCAGTGTGGAAAAACAATGTTGTAAGCAGTCAGTACTTTTGGTGACATTTTGAATGTGTGAAATGATTTGACAAAAATGAGGAATCCAAGTTTGTTTATCATTTTATCACTCTGGTATGCCACAAAGTGTGTAATATAAAGCAAAGAATGATCCATCACTTTCAAGGAGCTATCCTTAGATGCAGTCGTGGCGAACTTCTTAGAAGACCTCACAGCATTGACACAACATTCCCAGCCATTGAGAATTGTATGTGAAACACAACTCTGGTCAGTATCAATGACATGTCATCTCACTGATCCCTGTCAGCTTGAAAATCAACAGTTGAACTGATCTGATAGCAGCATCTCCCAGCTGCTGCCAAAAGATTCCAGTAGCTGACAGAAAATTGTAGGTATTTCTCTCAGCAGCTTGTCAAAAAAATAAAAGTATATACAAAAAGCTACAAAAAAAGGATTAACCCATTTTTGGTTGCTGGTAGCTAAGCTAAGCTAATAGCGCGTTTTCAAAACTTTAACTAATCTAAGCCACATTAGGTAATGTTAGGTTAGGTACTGTATGGTAATCACTGCAGAAGTCCAAAACTTTGAATTCAACATAAAAGAGATAAAGAAAAGTAGACACATATTATTTTGTGTCGCTGAGTAGCTCATCTTGGCCTCATTCAGGAGGGTCAGACCCTATGTCAGTTCTCATGTTGCAGGCTCTCTCTAATGGTTCTAGTGGGAGACACATCCAGTATAATGCACAAATATGGTTTTCAATCAACCCTCATTGTGGTAACATTTCCCAGCACTGGAAGCCCTAGTTGTAGAACTATTATTAAGTTGCACTAATACAGCAGAAAAATCTTTCCTGCAACATTGTTAGAAGTCCATTCACTATTCAAGTGAGTTCTGATTTCCAATGATCCCTACATGGACTTGATGGTAGATGGATTATTAGTTTTTCTGAGAGGTCTTGGTTCTGATTTAGTATTGCACTATAAAATACAACAGTTTGGAGGTATTACAGGCTCCACGGCCGAAACGTTGTGTTCTCTTTCTTCTTTTTTTCAGCATGGAATAAACCTATTACTTGTTCCTTTACAGTAGTAAATGCTTGTTTTCTTTTAGGGATAAAACGTTTTTCAAAACCCTCAACATACAGTAACCAGAATCAAAACATTCTTGTCCTTTGATGACACACTTGTTCAAAACAGTGTCAGATGCTTAAATCATTTCTAAAACCAGTGCCTAACGTCAGCTGATAAATAACAGTATAGTCTTCAATTTTTCCTTTGGTTCAAAACAAATGAGAAACAACACAACAGTACTCAATGGATTAAAAAAATCCAACCAAACTAACTTACTAGTCCTTGTGTTTTGCTTTCATTGCATGAGTAGCATCAATGTATCAGTGTGTTTTCACACACAAAGATGTTATATTTCATAAAATATACTCTCAGTAGAAAACTGAACACTACATAAATAAATTTTAAATCTAACATTTACCAGTCCATCACCATATGTTCTGTAAAGTTTGCCTGTCTTACTGAATTCTGGAATACAATTGTGTCATCATTTTAAAACCTAGATACAGTTCTTTGTTCCAATGGTGTCCCGTGTTGTGAAATTACAAAATGATGCATCCATCCATTTTTTTGTATCCAGATTGGGCGGAGCCATGGCCTTGTATTACCTACCAGTCCAAAATAATGTATTTATGTTTAATTTAAACCTAATATTTTATTTAAAATGTATGGCACGGTGGTTAGCATTGCTACCTTGCAGTGCTGGGGCCCCGGGGTGCTATCTGTAGTTTAATTTCTCCACATGTTCTCCCCATGTTCACATGGGTTTCTTTTTTGGTTCTACACAATCCTCCAACAATCCAAAGACAAGGTAGTAAAGGTAAGTATAATAGTGGTGACAATACGTGGTTAAAGGAAACTTACAACATACAGTACCTACACTTAAGGATTTAATTAAACATGGAATTTCACCTAAGCTTAACAGTAAAGAGTTTGGCATACTGAGAGAAAAGACCATTTAAATTTACAAGATGATAAAGATTAATGATGTTAGAGCTTTTGCAGTTTTACAAGCTTTGAGAAAAACAAATGGAAATAAAAAGGTTATAGAATACCAAAAGCACAGACATTTAAGGATGTAATGATATAGTTTGGTTTAATGGTTACAGAGATTTTAAAATAGTTTAAATGGTAGCAGAAAAGCACCCTGTTGAAAAACATACCACAAAACATAGTGAAAACAATGAGGGTATTAATCTTGTGATTTCACACTACTCTGAGATCATACTGTACCTTTTCATTTAAACCTCATAAAATAAGCTAACAAAGACCAAACATGTTGAAACAAATGAAATAACATAAAAAGCATACTGTAGATACATACGGTAGTTTCTTGGAGGCTAAGAAACTCTCTACTGCCCTATTAAAAGACAGGGTTTGGTGTTCAGAGGGTTATAATTGTCATACTATGGAAAGCTTAAGAATTCTGAATTGGGTGGAAAGAGGAGCAGGTCTGACTTGCTAGCAAGAACAATTTTATTAATCCCCCTCCTCATCTCACAGAGTAATAAAGGCACTCGATTTAAATCAAGTCTCCAGGTTATCAAATGTCAGATTTACTTGGTTACAGTGTGGTCACATTTTATAGATCTCTCTGTAGTAAAACACACTGTGACTAAATGATATATAAAGGCTGTATTAACATTCATCACACTTTTCCAGAGACAGGATGACAGATAAGTTATTATGACTGGGCGTTGAACCTGTGCCCTGATAAAAGCATGGACTGAAAAACAGGCATCAGAAAAGACTCAAGAGGGATTTTAATATTGAAGCTTATTTACCTGTCTTTCTCTACTGTCAGCCTTTGTTGCCTCAATCAGTTTCCTTGTCTTTTCGTGCTGCAGAATGGTTTGAGTCTGCATATCCATACAGTATTAGAAAGGCTAAATAACTGGAGAAAACCAACACCTCTATTTCTTTTCAGGACATACGTGATGGCAATAACAATCTATATTAGCCTTTTTCTAGCGTGCCAAGGAGTTATTGTACATTCCTGGCCATCTTTGTGAAAAAGAAATATTCTACAAGCTAACTAGAAAACAAAACTGTGTTCCCAGCAATAGTTTTTATATTGATCTACTAGTGAAGTCCTTCAAATGTCCAAAAGACTTACTGTCAGGATTCTGAAAATAAATTCAAAGTGCATGGTGCATGGCTAGATTAGATACATAAATCAATACTGTACATACAAGCTTCCATCTTAAGACAGATAGATGTCCTTTAGCTTCACATTGTATTGTAGTTCCAGTTTCTGTGAAAAAGACAATCCATCCATCCACTTTCTAACTTCTTACTTCTGGTGAGGGTTATGATGGTAACAGGCTGAACAGGGCAGACCAGACTCTCCTTTCCAGTCTTCATCTACTCCTGGGGCACTTCCTAGGCAATCTGAGAAATATAATCCTTCCAGTGTGTGCTGGTTCTCTTTCCAGTAGGCCAAGCCCGGTACACTTCCAATGGCAGGTGCCAAGGGGGGCATCCTCACCAGATATCTAAGCCACCTCATGTGGCCTCTCTCAATCCAGAGGAGCAGTGACTCTATCCCAAGGTCCTCCTGGGCTGCAGAGCTCCTCACCCTGTCGTGGAGAGTGACTCCAGATGCTTCAAGGAGAAACCTTTTATCACCACTTGTACCCTGATCACATTCTTTCTGTTACTACCCAAAGAAAAAGTGAGGATAGGGATTTAGATTGACCAGAAAACCAAGAGCTTTGTCCAGAAACTCAGCTCAGGCTTCACCAACATGGTTTGGTACAGCCTCCTCATTACTGCAGCCACTGTACCAATCCACTGGCCAACCTCACTCATGAACAAAACCTCAGTAACTTAATATCCTCCAGTTGGGGCCACTGTCACCCCTCACTGGGGATAAAGCAAGCCACTATTTTCAGGTAAAAAGACAATAAAACTTAGTAAATGATTAAAAGACTGCAAAGAATAGCAGTCCTGTGTAGTTCCTGTGTATCACTCTCATCACACATGCTTATAGAGAGACTAGCAGACAACTTTTCCTCTTCAGCTTCTGACAGAACTGTCAATGAAAAGGACAGATGTTCAATTGCAGATCAATCTGTTATATTTAATTTTTCTTCAGGTTTCACTTAGCAATTGCCCTTCATGCAGTACTCCAGGGAGCAAAAATGTGGATTTGTTTGAACTGACAAATCAGAACTGACTGGAGTCAGTAAGAAACAGTCACAAAACTGTGTGGTCTCAGCCAGCTCCCGGGATTCTTCAGGAAATGGTTGGATAAGCTTCTGAGACTGGTTAGTTGCGAAAAACAAGCATCATCGGTCCATTCTTTTCCAGATTTGATGAGTCAAGCACCCTTTCTTATGCAATTTTTTCCTCTTCAAAAATAGAATTCTTCGCTTAACCTCTCTCAGTTTCCATCACACAGCTGTCACATCACGTCCTCTATGTGTTGCAGCTGCAGGAGAGTTGTTATTTACTTTTGAATGTATTTTACGACACCACCACCACCTTGTCCTCTATTCATGCAGCTCAACTCTTGCTGTACGCAGAGGTGTATCAGAATATTGGGGTTGGGGGGGGGATTATGTCAGAATGTCAGTGAGCAGCTACTGCATATGCCACCCTGTGTCATCTCCTGAAGCTTCTTCCTTCCCCCTGCCTTTTCAAACCATCCATGTCTAATTACATACCTGTCAATCTCCAGCCAAAGGACTAATGAGATCCTGCCAAAGGTATTATTACATTTGTCAAGACTTTACTGAGACATAATGTAAGACTGATGAGCAGGGAGAGATAATCTGAATCTGTGCTTCAAAGCCTGCTATCCTAAAAAAGTGTTAATACAATAATAAGATTAGCTGTGCTATCATTCTGACACATTTGCCCGAGTTTCATTATTTGAGAATTTACAGATATAAGAATTCCAGTGTTACCAGTCCCCTGCATTTAGCAATTTTTCCTGTGCGTCATGAAATGCCAAAGTCATGAACTTATTATTCCCTTTCAGTTTAGTCTTTCTTAAACTGTTAACAAATATGCGGTATACAGTATTAGTCATTCCTTATTTAAATTTCAGTTTAATTCCTCTCAATGTAAAAGTATGGGTCTGGAAGACAATTTCACCAGTATATCAATATCAACTTATTTATGTATCAGTCCATCCATGTAATGAGAAATTAACTAAAAGTGCCCTTAAAAACTTTAGTCAGTACAGAGGATACCAGGGAAATAATTCAGATTGATATGGTACTGAAATATCAGAACAAATCAGAAAAACAAAGCGTTCAACCTTTACTTTGCAGTGATTTAGCTCTTACTGTATTTTTGCTACAAAGCAAAAAGATGTTTTGATTGATATATTAGCAGTTGCAAAAGCATCATTTAGGAACAGCCAATGTTCATGTAGGTCAAAAATGCATTTGCTTTGCAACATAAAAGGCAACCCCACCAGGTTATTTTCTACACAAAATTATTATTTTAAAATACATTGTGATGCAATTCACAAATGTGTTCTTAATAACCTCTCAAACCTAAACTGTTTTGAAACAGCAGCCTATGAAGTCACTAGACATTTCAATATGATATTAATGGTTTCCTTAAAGGAAACTTTGAAATTAAATCTGTTAGACAATATATTCTGTGCACCCTCCATACCATTCACTGTGGTTTAAAATAAAAAAAATATATACGATGTATGACAAGACACACAAGACTTCACACCTCTTGTTTAAAACCTCAGCATATTATCTCCACATTGGCCGCCCTGTGTGGACACCCTTGATTGTGTGATTACTGCTGTATAGTTTTACAAGGGAAGTTCTAGTGAGGAGCTGCATCAGTGCATGAGCTGTAAAGGAATAAATGGAGGCTAATTCCAGGATAAGAGAAAAAAGAAAGAAGAAAAAAACACATTTCGACTGCACAGATTTACTCACTTTGCATGTATCATGAGTGCTCCATAGCTGAAACATTGTGTTTCTTTCTTCCGGCATGGAATTAACCTTTACTCATTATTTTTATAGAAGGCTGACCTAAAACAGTTGCTATGATTAAGATAGAAACATCACGTGTGGTTAGCATCTTAATGATAGTTTGTTCTCTAAAATCATACTAACGAGTGTCTGTAGATTTTCAGAGGAAGTGCATGTAAGAGTACAGAAGCTGCTGCTTTACAAACAAAAAAATGCCTGGAAAAAGCTTCTCAATTATGTTTTTGAAGAAGATTCTTTAATTTAGGCACTATGTCAGATCCCTTAAGAAACTACAGTTTGAAATCCTGGGATCAATAAGCCTTTTTATGTAAAGTAAAAGTAGATGATCTTGAAGTGGAACAGCAATCCCAATTTCTCAGACTGGTTATTTAATCTCGATAATAAAATAAAATCATCTACATTATAGAAAAAAGTAACACATTTTGAATTAAACACAAAATTGTGAACTTTGTAAAAGTGCTGGAAGTCACCAAGTTGTCGCAAACTCACATTTGAATTCCCACAAATTGCAATGAGATTACAGCCCTTTCTGCTCACTGATCTCCATTATGACTAATGTACTGTAATGTGATGTCCGAGCAAATAAGCACACAATGTGAGCAGACATTTAACTGTACAAAAGTTCTAATGTGATCTGCATGCAGAGTTAACAAGTAAAGAATATTTGTTGGCAAAACTCTCGAAATTAAAACCAATATTTCTATTGCATTAAAAGAGATTGTTTACAATGTCATAGAGCCGCACATGTCACTGGACGCTTTGTTGCCTTGTTATGAATCTGAGAATATGGCCCTTCACATACCTGGAAGTTTTGTCTTTTATGTGAATCAGATGATTTACAAGCTACTGTGTACATTTGACTTTTATTGAGGTTTGTCTCGGGTTCACTCATCAATGGTGATCCTTTCTAACCCTGAAATATGAAAATAGTGTTGCAGTTCCCCTTTAAATGACCCTCTCCTTTGTGAAAATTTCTTCATTCTTATGGGATTTAATCACAGACTGTGTTCATTGAAGGCTAAAAATCCATCTCCAGTTCATGAGTTCAAACAGTTGCAAAAGGTTTACGCAGTTAGATGGAAACTGTATAAATTCCCACATCATGTCACAGACTACAGACAGTGAAGCATTTACTTCTGTCACATTCTTCACCAGCTAGAAGATCTCAAAATGGTCCAAAAACGTAACTGAGAGTATTATATTCAAGAAATTGAAATTCCAAAAACATGTATCTAAGCAGTTCAACACACAATCTTAGCTGAGGCTTATTTGCTAAAATGTCTATGGAATAAAATAAACAAGCAAACAGAAAATACACTTAAAAAAAACAAAACAAAAGGCACACTAACTGACTATACCAGGACAAAAATATATTACAGACCTTATTCATGTAATGTGTCACAAGAGCTGCAGAAATCAGCACAGCACAAAGTAATGAAAGTACATTTGACACTATGTTTATTATCAGACTCATATACTTTATAGTCAAAATACAAATAAATCATATAATATTCTGGGCTGTTCTCAATCTAAAATACTCCATAAGTTTGCTGCGCAGAATTTTACTTGTGTTAGAAAACAATGAGTTTCTATATGGAGCACCTGCTCAAAAAAAGAAACAAATATCTTCATGTTTGTAACTGAGTAGCTGTCATTTCTCCACATCGGTCTGTGTGTCTATTATCTCTTTCAATGTTCCTGTCTGAAATCTGTCGAGCATTGAAACAAAACAGCCAAGTGGCATATTCAGAATGTTGAATTAGTTTTGACCAGCTGGAAAAAAATGTACTATTTAACAATAAAAGAAAAAAAATGTCTGCCTTCTTCAGGTTTTCTGTCTTCAGTCCCACACAATCTATACTCACTGGCCAAAATATTAGGATGTCTGCCTCACGTTCAAGCTGGCCGTGTGTTAGCTGCACTGGGAGAGTGCCTTTATTTTAATGGATGATCCTAAAATTACCCTAACTACTAATAGGCTTATTTCTCAAATTTTCCATTATAATTGGCCTTCATTCAATCCTACAGATGTATCCATCCATCCATTTTCTAACCACTTTAGGGTCACGGTGTAGCCGGAGCCTATCTCTGCATGCAATGTGAGCAAGTCAGGATACAACCTGGATGGGACATCAGTCCATCACAGGGCAGACACACAAACACAGATAACGCACAATCTCACACCAGGGCCAATTTTCCCAGAAGCCAATTAACCTCCCATTATCTTTTTGGGTGGTGGGAGGAAACCTGAGCTCCTAGAGGAAACCCATGTGAACATGGGGAGGACATACAAACCCCATACAGAGAGCACTGTGAGGCAGCAAAGCTAATCTTGCACCACCGTGCCGTCCTTCATAGACTCATACAGAAGAAGGCTCCACGGCCGAAACGTTGTGTTTTATCTTTCTTCTCTTTTCAGCATGGAATAAACCTATTATTTGTTCCTTTGCAGCCTACGCATGCTGATGCAGCTACCCACCTGAACTATATATCTATATTACCGATATCTAATTACCAATATACTATTTACTGTCTACTATTTTCCATTTATAGGAATAAAATGAAAATGCTGGGAACTTCTGTTGAAAAGTACACAGGTGATACTGTATGGCCCTAGTACGATTGTTTGCTAGGGATGATAGAGAAGGGGTAAAGAATTACTTTAAACAGATTAGAAAGGTGGTTTGAAGAAGTTTAAGTAGGTAGCTGCGGCAGCATGCGTAGGCTGCAGAGGATCAAGTAAAGGTTTGTTCCATGCTGAAAAGAGAAGAAAATAGACACGTTTCAGTCGTGGAGCCTTCTTCAGGTGTGACACCGCTGTAATGTTGAGTCTCTTTTCCTTGTTTTTACCGTACATGAACATTTAAACTCTGAGAAGATCAATTGCTTTTTTAAAGAAAGCTAGTCTACAGTACGTATATTTTGGTCAGTAAGTTGAAATGATTTGGGGTGAGTCAAAATGTTTTAGAAATGTTGCTAGAATGTAAGTAGAAAGCATCCTTACTTTTGATATTATGGTGTAGTAAAATAGTTGATACTAATTAAATAATTAAAATCTGAAAGAGCTATGTTATATTGCATAACTGATACTTCAGAGAGGCGTTTAAGAATGCCTATGACCAAGTAATATGTAGACACGAAATCTTTTGTTACCTTTGCAATCAGTATATTAAACAGAGTTAAGTGACTGTTTGCTGTATAAAGCTATCGGGTTAGAGTAAGGATAGTTTAATATACAGTAGGCTGGTCCAGATGTGTGTACAGTATATCTGTTGTTGCATGGCTAGGGCTATCGTTTGTTTTTAATGTATTTCTTTTACTTTGAGTGTTATTGTACGTGTTTTGTTATGCCCACTCTTTTGGATGGACAATAAAGTCATATATATTCTTACTGTGCATTTTCATCTTTTTAGTAAAACATTTGAGACTGTTACCCACAAGTTAGAATACGTGAACCAGACTGGGCACAAGTGTTAAATGCATACAGTACAATCTGTTAGGTATCATAAACAGACAGCTATCATTGGAAAATGAGTACAAATAATTTCACACACGGAATTCAGCTGTTCTCACTTTTTTTTTTCTCCCAAATCCATGAAATATTAAAAAGAACTAGTTATCTATTCTGACTCAAATCCAGCCAGACAATTGAATGCTTCTGCTGTGTTTTATATTTTTCTAATAGGGGCCGCAAGCTAATTTAACAACTGCTAATGACTGATCAAAAAGAAACACAAATCTTATCTTTAGCCCTTCAAAGACGTTTCTTTTATGGATTTTATTATTGACAGAGGGGAAAAATTGCCTCAATGAGCACTTTGTTGCTTTGCTATCCTGTTCTTTCTAACTCTGAATGCATTTGGATTAACGCAACCATGAAGGGCTGACGCTAAACCTCTTATTCTCTTTCTCTCACAACTTTAAAGGGGAGAGATAGAAGCATTGGAAAAGGCATTGTGTTTGGTCCTTGCTGCCTTTATGGCGTTGTCGTGTTTTTTGACAGCAATGAAAGGAGGCATGCGCTAGAGAGCACGCCCACACAAGTGTGTCCCTAAGCTTCAGGAAAAAGAAGAAAAAAAATCATTATGTATTTGAAACTCACTCCACCAAACACCACAGCCGCCTGCCAGTTTGTGCTCCCTTTTATCTGAACATGCAGAACAGTCAGTCCCCCACCATGTTTTCTTTTGTCAGAGACAATGGCGCAATTAATGACACACTATCGCTACTTGCCAGCTTCATGTTCTGCTCAGCGTTTTTTATTTGCAGTGTAGGTCAATTAAGAATTCCATACCTCCATCGAACAGAACTCCGGACAACTAGGCTGCAAAGCCTAAGGGATTCTAAATTTCCCACAGAGTCAGAAAGCCACACAATCATCAACATCCCTGAAAGAGTTTCAGAAGATACAGGGAAAAAAAAAGAAACATGACCTGAGGAATGGAGCATTCTAACAAATTCAAGCAAAATTCTGATGTGATTTTTTTTTTTGCTTGACAGTTTTGTTCAAAATCCAGAATTATGTGAAGACATTGATCTTTAAAAACAATAAGCCTTCATTTTGAGATTCTCTTGTTATTTTCATAATTCTTCAATGAGCATTCGACAGAAAAGGTCATGAAACACGCTCTTGCACATTTACCTGCAGTGCCGTGGCTCATTTTATAATCTCAGCATTGGACACATAAACATGTACTGTACGTTGCTCCAAACATTTGGTTATTTTAGAAGGTAAAAGAAACCTAGACACAGATTCAAAAATTTCTGAGAACTTCATTGTACAATACTATACAGTCAATGAAATTGCTTGAGGTATTTCAAAAAAAAGGATTCAACAGTAGTTGATAAAGCTCCTGTACTACCTCTAATCAAGCTCTCTGCTCATTTCAGCACAAGAATGTTTAATTGAAGGAGTTCTATAAGCTCATAAGATCCAGCAAAAAGAGTGTGTTCTTACACAGCAAGCCAAGGAAACATTTTCTGTATGTGACAGAGAGAGCTTCACGATATAGTAAAATGATTAATTAAAATCTGTGATGACAGTGGTAAACTTCTAGATAATGAAAGGAAACACACAGGTATTTGATCTAAAATGTACTAAGAAAGTTTTTCATTCAGTTATTCACTAAAGAATAAGCAGCTACTGTAACATTCCTCAGGCAGCAAATGTCAACATTGAGAATAGCAGGCACTTCTGTACCTAAAGAGTTGTAGGAGTATGGAACAAGCTACCCAGACATCTAATTGAAACCAGTACTTTGTTTAAAAAATGGCATGATGAAAACCTTGGATCAATAAACTATTAGCTGTCAAACAGGCTAGAAGGACCGATTGATCATCGCTTGCCTGTAACTGGTCTTATATTCTTATGTTCTTAGCAATTAAGGGGTCCTGATCACTGTCAGTCAGTGACACAGCCCTTAGATGAAACCCACTATAGGGGTTTCAGCAGAGGACTTCTCTGCTCTAGGTAATCAGGACCCTGGATATGATAAAACCTTACTGTTGAATAGCATTTTGTTATATACAGTATATAAGAACATTGCTCTTCTTTTTGTTTCAGCACTTTATTTTAGGGGCATATTATACATGTTATATATTATATATGCTGTAATATATTGTGCTATTTACAATACATATACTGTAACATGACTATTTCTGATAAAACCTTGAAAATTTGCTATGCTGTATATCATGTGTGTAGAGCTTATACTATATGCTATGTATATAGAACTAACACAAATTGTGTAATGTGCACCTAATAAAAAAACCCGTTATTGTTATTTGTACAGTTATCTTTGGTGATGACAGAAAATGTATGTGCTCTAAGAGCTGTCCTGAAATGTAATGTCATTTTAATGAGCATGTGGAATGAGCCTTTGATTTTCTCATGTTTCGCAATGTAGCTATTCATGCAGAAAAGATTTGAAAAGTGAAACACAGAACTGAACACCCCTTACACCTGCACCTGGAATTCTCTTCATACTGGATACACTATATAAATGTGTACTGTACTTATTATTTAGAGGTACAATGGTCCTTTATGAGTGAGTGTAGTGTTTTGCTTGAATTTTAAGCATGAGTGTCTTTATGTAACGAACTGAATCAGAAACAGAGCAAAAATATGCAAAAGAAAGACTCTTTAAACACATTTTTTCAGAGAATCTGCCTTCCTGTATTAGCCCATTAGGTGTCCTTTATTCCTATGTAGATGAGTTGCTCTTGGCAACAGCAAGTAAGATGGTGATAAACTGATAAATTATGATGTGCAAAGCAGATAAAAAACAATGCTTCAGTTTAAATGTAAAGACAAAGAAACACAGAAAAATGTCCCACTCTTAAATCGCACTGCAGAGAATGCAGAGGCACTGTAAGAAACCTGTCCATAAGATAAACAATTCATGTCTCATGCTTTCAGCAGACACCTCGATTTCTTAGGTGTGCAAGAGTAATGAAATACCCTTGGGTGTGGACGCACTGTATCAAAAGCCAATTAACGGACCTCCCTGCTGCTAGACCACAGCTATATCACATGTTGTGATATCCTTACTCAAAAGGCATTTCCTTTTTACACTTTCTATTCTCACTCATTACCAGTTCTGTATTCCTATTTTTCTTATGTACTGTACACTGAATGACTTTCAGAAGAATTTTAATTTAACATACTATAAAGAGAGCATAAGTAAGGCCTACAGCAACTGCAAGTCTGTTATGAAGAAGAAATAAAAAGAAAACCCAGAGGGAGATGTGTTGGAGGGCATTAATAGATAAACCTACAGTACAGTAGATTGCATCCTCAGCTCCTGGAGACAATGTCAAATCCAGTCCTGTCCTCTTAATGCTTTTTGGAGGACAGGTATGTATTATACTGTAGCTACTACTATTGCTAAAACCCTGTAAGTAATTGCTGTTATGTATAATTCATCTTAAAAGGTAAAATGTTGAACTTCCGGATATCTTCTAGAAGGATCACTGCTATTCACTTTTATCTTTCAGTAGATTCCAAAGAGTTGTTCTGGAACCCACGTTTGCTTGCTTCACTCTGCATCGTGAATTTTCTTTTCACATGTCTTTTGAGAGGCTACAAAATTCTTTTTTAGTTTAAGACATATCCAAGTGCATGACTTACATCTCTATAATACAAGCTAAACTCCCACACCGCAGGTGCTCCTGCGAAAAAAAAATGTCTGCTATAGATTGGTGTCAGTGTATGAACAGACAGAAAGCGCTGATGCACAGCAACAGAAACAAGCACCCTTAATTGAGTGCATCTGAGAGTGCATGAAGACATGTGCTTGTTGCACTGATACTTGGAGGCATTAGAATGGTTCACTTGTGAGTTACCCAGATGCAAATGCATCTCTGACAGGAAAGCGGGGAACATTGTTTGTCAGCTGTTTGTGTGTGAACCATTTATTTAACATTTGAAAATTTCTCAAAAATGTGCAAAACAACAGCAAACCAGAACTCAACCTCACATTATTCCAGTTGTTTTGCCACCAGTGTGAACTCAGAGCACCCTGCAGTAAGTATCTGACAACTTCAGCTGCAAAACTCCTTCAGATATTGTTTTTTGTAGATGTTGTGTAAACGAATAAGGATCGAAATTACAATTTGGTGTCAGAGCAAATCAAAGGGGATACTGTAGATCGCAAAAGGATTAAATCTGTGTCTTTTTTTTAAAAAAAGGGATATGCAGCAATTATAAAATTAGATATTGCAGAATTATTAACATCCCACCAAAATGAACTTCTCTGTAATGACAATAGATATTCTTCCCAGTACAAGGGGTATAAAAAGACAGTTGTAATCAATTCCTCAAATGTCCTGGTCAATTCAACCATACTAATGAAGTAAGGAGGTGTAATCATGAAAGAACATATATTAAGATCTATTAAAATGAGTGAGAAAACAAGAAAGCATAGAGAAAATGTGATGCCATTTGCCAAGTCACATTATACAGTACCATACAGTGTTGCTGGAAGTCGGAGCCTACAGTACCTGACAAGCAACGAGTACAAGGCAGGGTACACCCTGGATGGGGCGCCAGTCCATCGCAGGGCAAGGGCAAACCAATCATACATGGGGACAATTTTAGAGGCCACAATAAAGGCAGAGGGGGTAAATTTGGCCCAGACATTGGGATAACTCCCTGCTCTTATCAGGAAATGCCCTGATAACTTTAATGATCACTGAGAGTCAGGACCTTGGTTTTACGTCTCATATGAAAGACAGTGCCCACTACAGTATAGTGTCCCCGTTACTATAGTGGGGAATTAGGACCCATATGGACAGCAGTGTTAACCCCCATTAAAAAAGCTCTTAAATGTTTTACATTTCACTATTAGAATACTCATTGTCTAACAGGCTCCTTGCAATACTGTTTTAAAACACCAATGCAGTTCTTTCAGTCAATACCTATGTTTATTTACTGTTTGTGCATGGGAACAAGAATTGAACTTTTAAGAGTAATATAAATGCACAGTAGAAATATGAAAAGCATAGACAAATAATGTGCACTGTAATGAAACCTAAGTTTATTTCATATTCAAACTGAAATGCCTTTAGCTATACAAGTATTTTTGCAGTCATTGTCTCCTTCTAAGAATCAGGAAGGGGGTAGAATCATTTCAACAGCTTGCCTGCCAGCATGTACAGTATGTGAATTTTATGAAGGCTGTTTTAAACATCGCTTTTCATTCAGGCTCAGTAGGGCATTGAGTTGAATAAAACATGCAATTAACGTGGGTGGCACAGTGGTGCAGTGGTTAGCATTGCTGTTTTGCAGCTCTGGGGCCCTGGGTTCAGGTGTGGGGTGTTATCTTCATGTATTGTTTATGTTCTCCCTGTGTTTGCATGGGTTTTAGCCTGGTGCTCTGTTTCCTTCTCACAGTCCAAAAACACACTGGTAGGTTAATTGTCCTCTTGGAAAACTGCTCCTAGTATGAATGCGTGCATGTCTGTTTATCTGTGCATGCCCTGTGATGGCTTCCTGTCCAGCGTGTATCCTGCCTTGTGGCCACTGCTTGTAAAATGAATACTGTATACCCCTGTGTATAACGGGGATCTCAGCGGCCCAGGCTGAAGGAGGTCTCCTTTAGCTCAGCCGACAAGTTCCCTGTTGCGTGATGCCAGAGACCCGGGTTTGCGCCCAAACAGTGAGGATAAACTGGCAGGGCAGGAGTGGCAACCCACTCCCAAAGCCAAAGAACCATTACACTTTCTCTCCTACATTGGATGAAGAGGTTAGATAATGGATGAATGTACTGTACAGTATGTAATTAGTGTAGTACAATGATGTACAGTAATGAGTCATCATTGCAAATACTCAAGAAAGGTAACCAGTGAAGTTACTGCTCTCACTTAGAGCACAGGTGAATCCCTGTGATTAGCTAAATTTTCAACATATCACTAGATTGAGCTTGGATCTCTCCAACTGTGCCTAGAGTTCTCCAAGAAGTGGGATACACATGAACTAGTGATGCCTGCAGTGTACTCTTTGAATCTGTTAAAAATATCTTCAGTTTGCATTGCAATATGCAATTTCGATGATTCGTCCGGCATTTGTGACTTCAAGTCACCAATCCTTCTAAGGAGCCCTGCAAAACAGTAGATGGGAGGGCAGGTGCCCTTTTCAGAGGAAAGATATACTGTACATTCCCCTCTTTCCTCTCATACTGGAATGCAAGTCAAAGCAGGATTCGGCTAAACTGAAAATGGTCTATTAAAGACAGAATAACTGTCTTTTAATATTATAATGTTAAATTATAATATTTTCTTTTCAGAATTTACCTTGAATTCAAAATTCAACTTAATAGAATATTTCTTTTAATTTTGTCATAATGTTTTTATTTCACCCACTTAATACTGTGCTGAGGAATGAGCAGAGGACTGATAGATCTAGATTTTCTATCAATTACTATGCTAATTAGAAATCTAAAATCTGAGTTTTTTTAGGCTGGTTTGATTATGGCTACTGATTTGATTATGTTTTCATAACAAGTATTCTTAGACAGTGGTAGAGAAGTGGATTAGAGAGCTGTGGGCTCCAATCCTATGTAGGATGGTACTTATAACCATATACTATAAAAGTATTCACCCTTCTAAAAATATCCCAATTTGTTTAACTGCAAATGATAAATACTTTGAATTGAAAGCGAATGATGAAAAGTAAATATTTGTAATCAGAACTTGGCACTTTATATTTTTTCGTTGTACTGTACATACTGCTTTTATGTCTACTTTAACAATATTAAAATAATGATAAAATATTGCACTTTATTTACTGTATATACTAATAGCAATAATAGCAGTGATTCAAAAATAACACTAACCGCTGAAGTGGCATTTAGGTGCTTCCTAACTACAGAAAAAATGGTTAATGGTTTTAATTAGAAAATAGTGTCTGGAAAAGTGATGACTGACAGAACATAAAGGTGAAAGATTGCAACCTGGAAGCATTTTTCTCCCCAGACAATTACTTTGGCTCAGAACAATCATCTGAACTACTCATACTATATAGCAGCCTGCACAGAAGTGCACTGAGGCTGAGACTAGAGCTAATGCTTAAACTTAACCATGTGGGACAGGTTTCAGTGTGTGGGATAGTTCCACATTCCCTTTAAAAGTTTAAAGCTCCTTAAAAATGAAGGAAGCAGAACAGCACTTAACGTGTACACTCTACTAGCTCACATTCAAGTTAAGAAGCTAGTGATTATATATACTGTGTACCCAATTAACAGTTTTTAATAATAAAACTGCTTCTTCATTATAGACATTTGGATGTGAAAACCCAATGTTTTCTTAGAGGATAAAGTCTATAACTAACAGTAACAGTTAGCTAAATGGGCAGGTAATGGAATTGTACATTGCATAGAAAACTGTAAATGGATCATACAAGCAAAAAGAAAACTTCTTGTTTAAAAGAATTGCTCTTGATGACTTCAAATTAAAGCTCACACTGTATATTAGTATGGTGCGTACCTACTGTAGCTATTCACTGTATCACTGTCACTCTCCTGAATGCTGTAATAGTGAAAGTAAACACTACAAGACCTGTTGCGAAAATATGAATTTTCAATAATTGATTTTCATTTGGTGGTGGATAAAGTAGATCTCCTGCCATATGTAAAGCACAATGCTATCATCTGGGATGTAAAGCACTATACACATGTGACCAATCTGTATTGTTATTCATACTGTAGTTATCACTTTCAATATCTGCTTATCCAATTTGTGACAAATTCTGGTTAATGGTTGCCCATGGCCTATACTGGGAAGAACCGGGTACAAGGAGGGTTAAACCATGGATGGGACTCCAGTCAATTACAAATTGGCAAAATAGACACAAACGCAATCATACCAATGCCAGTTTTCCCAGAAGCCAATTAAGACATACTGCTAGTATAGTATGTCTTTAGACTTTGGGAGGAATCTCACGCAAACACGGGAAAGACAAGCAGATAGCTATTATTATTATTATTATTATTATTATTATTATTATTATTATTATATCTAATACCCATCTAAAACCAGAATGTCCCTTCACCTTTTTCCATAAAACAACTTAAAATCATTAAGGCATTAAGCCAAGGAAAGCGACACAACCAGCCAGATGTTTACAGTGGATTGTCACTTATGCATTGATTCGTCTTATTAGGGGAAAACACAATTTAGATTCTCTTTTGTTACTTGTGAATTATTTGATGATCTGAATATTTGTTGAGGTGCAAAATTAAAAGGATATCGGCAGTTACCATTAAAGACAACGAGCAAGCAAACCAAATAAAACTAAACAAGTGACTCAAATTCCTGGAGCAGAAGATCAAACAGAAGATCTTTCATAACGAATCACTGATAAGACCATGAACAAAATGAATGGATTTGCTACAACAACAGAACAAAACCAGAATTGAGTGGTAAGGCTTTCTCTTTTACATACTGAGATACAAATTGGAATTGAAACAAAACCTACTCATGAATCCCTTTAATCAGCAGTAGAGTTTAATCAGACCCTTAAGAATCAGTTAAAAGGATTCTCAGTTAATCATGAATTGCTTATCTTTACAATAATTTCCTTTGTAAAGGAAAAAGGGTCATGATTAATGATATCTAAGTTAAAAAAGACTCAAAAAAGACTTTGTATGCAAGAAAAGTTACAGAATTTTGAAGTTTGCTGATTAAAAATCAAGACATCAAGAATCTCTGTTTTGTCATACTGTATAACTGTTATAGCCTGTGCCTGCAATGGACATACAGGAACAAAAGATAAAGATGTATCATCAACTTTTTTCAGAACCCACTTGAACAAGTCCACTGCCGATAATATTAAAGGCAAGTGGATAAACATTTTAATTTAGTTATTCTTGTGCAGTATAAATGTGATCTGGATTTGAACCACTGTCTAAGATGCATGTCAGACAAGCACTCACTATGACAAAAGACGGGCCCTTTGCCACAGGGACTTTACATGCTTTTGAGAGTTGGAAGGTAGTACATCTTTCACTAACACATTACATTTGCATAAAAAGTCCAAAGGCAAGTGGCTACTATTAGATGTGAGGAACTCTCTAGACTCCTATTTTCTCTAGATTTTCCCTTACCTTTTCTGTGGACTGCGAGGTCCCAAAGAAGATGGGGATGAAAGCGAGCCAAACAATACAGGTGGTGTACATGGTGAAGCCAATTGGCTTGGCCTCATTAAAGGTCTCGGGTACTCCTCGGGTTTTGATGGCGTAGACAGTGCATGTGACCATCAAGAGCATGCTGTATCCCAGAAGACAGATTAGGGAGAGATCGGAGATGTCGCACTTCAGCACCCCACGGGCAAATTCGGGGTTTGCTGTTCTCTGGTCCTCATAGTCAATGATGGCTTGGGATGGGTCCACCCCAAACCAGATGCAGACCCCCAGTAGCTGCACAGAGATGAGGCTGAAGGTGATAACGAGCTGGGAGGCAGGGCTGATGAACCGAAGTGGATTAACAGACTTCTTTCCCTGCTCGAAGATGCGGTAGATGCGATTGGTCTTGGTAAGCAAAGCAGCATAGCTGATACTCATGCCAAGGCCCAGAAAGATCCGCCGCAGGGAGCATATGCTTGCTTCAGGGGTGGAGATCATGAGGAACGTGGTGGCGTAGCACAGAAAAATGCCTGTCAACAGCACATAGCTGAGTTCGCGCCCTGAGGCCTTGACAATGGGGGTATCATTGTAGCGGATAAAAGTCACCACCACGAACAGCGTGGCCAGGATTCCCAGAATGGCAATGAAAACTGGGATCACAGCCCAAGGAGAACTCCACTCCAGCTTGACGATGGGGATCGGTCGGCAGCCTGTATGATTCTCATTTGGACGCAGATCAAAGCGGCACATTTTACAGGTGTACGGATCTGCTTGGTACTGATACCCATCACAGCGTTCACAGTGCCAGCAGCACGGGATGCCCTTCACTGTCTTCTTCCGCTCCCCGGGGCGACACGGCTGGCTGCAGATAGAGGTTGGCACCTGTCGCATACCCCCAGGCCATTGCATTACATCAATCTGTGGGTTAGAACAGAGAGGAGCTGGTTTTTAACATCATAAACAAGACATCTCTAGATTAAAAGATATTAGTGCGATTATATTTGTTAAAACTCTTTTGTGCTAGAATATTCCTAATGAATCCATAACGTAATTAGGGACAAAAGGCCTAAGCAAAAATAGAACTATCTGCAGTAAGCACACATCTGAGGGCTTTGCTAGAAACTGGAAGAAATTATTTTATAAGAAATTGTGATTACTGTATTCTTTCATGTCATCACACTCCCCCAATCAATTTTCTTTGTTACAAGAGAGAGAATTTGAAACAATGGAGGTTTTCAATGTGACACAAACAATAAATAATTAATAAATAACTATTCATAATTAAGTAATGAACAAAAGTAAACACACTTTAGTAGCTTTACTTAATTCATACTGTAGCACTTAAGTGGATGTCAACATACCAAAGGCCAGTCAGCAGCTATAGTTTTTAAATATTATTTTTTAATGATAAGATACAATACAATTTTAAAGAATATTAATACTACTATTATTGTCAAATAATATGAACCACCTACAAAATGTGTCATGTAAAATGATCTTTGCTGACAATTAAAAAATCAATCAGCAAAAGTAAAAAGAAAATACATCAGCAAATAAAGAAAGCGCTCTGAAATGTCTCTGGGTTATACCGAAACTCTCAGCAGTGGGCAGCATGATCTGCGCCTCAGTGGAGTGATGACACAGATAGCAGTGCAGTGGCAGATAGCAGATAGCAGATAGCAGGTAGCAGTGCAGACTATTTTTATTTGAGCAGTGTGTGAAGCCAACAGGGACCAAACAAATCTTGCTATTGGAAGCAACCATAGCAACATGACATTTTCAAGTTTTCAATATATTATCCTAAGAAAACATCCTTTAGTATTCCACAATGCAATGACCCAAAGGATAAATGGATGTAAAGCTGAGATGTATTAGGGGCCACATAGTGGCGGAGTGTCTAGCATTGCTGCCTCACAGTGCTGGGGCCCTGAGTTCAGCCCTGGACCAGAAGTGCTATCTGTGGGGTACAGTTTGCTCTCCATGTGTTCATGGTTTCTTCTAGGTGCTCCAGTTTCTTCCCACATTCCAATAACACATTAGTAGGTTTAAATTGCTTCTGGGAAAAATTGGACCTGGTGATGAGTGTGTGTGTGTCTGTGTCTGTCCTATGGTGGACTGGTGTCCAGTCCAGGGTGTACTGTGCCTTCCTCCTTTTGTCTACTGGTTCCCCTGTGACCCTAATTGGATGAAGCGGTTAAAATAGATGGATGCACGATCTGAATTACAGAAATGTACAGTATAATGTATTACTGTCTATTATACTGTATATAATTTGTTGCTCACTATAATAATATCTAAAGCCACATCTGAGGGTCTGGAGCAATACAATGTTAGTCACAGTGGCCTTTTTTCTGTTTTTCAAGACTTTATTTTAAGCAGCACACTTAAGCATTTTCTCCAAATTTATATATATAACAAAGAAGCACTAAATAAATTATTTACTGTATACTAACTGAATATGGTGGTGTAAGCTAGTTACTATGGTCATTCCTACATGTGTACTGTATTACTGTATCTTCGAATCTAAAGATGACATTTATGCTAATAGACCTTATTAGGAGAGTGTCACTAATAAATTATGAAATTGCACACTAAGTAAATTATGAAACTGTTATTGATGTCAGTCACATTTTTTACTTCATGATTTCCTATTTTAATCATTATTATAATAATTTGGATAAAGTAAGAAAGACATTTATCCTCTGAAATCCATACGATTTTCAAATGTTCAGTAAGATTTAAAATGCTAAATGTTTTCCAATTATAGAATATTAATCTATTTAGACATAAAGTGAACTAAAATAAAAAGTTTGTCAACCATGAACCGTTCCAAATTTGTTCTTATTTATTTGTATAGCAATTACTGCTTTTTTATGGTCATGGCTAATACATTTAACAGCAAAAATGCTGTTTACGTTTACCACCATAGACAAATTATTTTATCAGAGTTGAGACTTTGCCAAGAAAGCTCAATTTGAATTTTTGGATTTTGTTTGAACTGCTACAATTCATTATTATAAAGCTAAAATGGCTGTTTTTACATATGCATTAGTTTACATATTTAACTATGAGCTGAATAAGTACTAAATCATTTTTATCAATTTTGGAAAGCTTTGTTTTAAAAAAGCATGAACAAGTACAGTAGCACCAGCATCATTAAGAAACATCCAAATGTTTGGGTAGCACTGTAATCATGTTTGAAGAGTTGCAAATTAAGGGAATATTACATATGCATGAGGGAACAATTCAATTAACTTTTAGGGGATTAAAAACAAATTCAAAGACTCCATCATAAAAGTCACAGAACAAACAAAAGAAATTCGAGAAGTAATTTATTAGTGAAAAATATTGCTAGTTAAATCATTTGTAAACAAGTGTCAATTAAATGGAATTTGTTTTATAATTAAAATGAAATACCTTTTACTTTAATCTGCTATATAAAGTGCAAAGTCCTAGGGTAGATATGTAAAAAAAAAATCTTATCCAGAATAAGACATCAAAGAAGTAATTTTGCTAATCCTATTTGTGTTCCCTGATAGTAGTGTGATGACTAACCTGCTAACCTGATGAGTGTGTACTGTACTGTGTAGTTGTCTTCAGGCTCATTTTTTTCTGAGAAAGAAGTTAAAGCATTTTTCTTAATACCCTTCTCGTTCTGCAAAATTAAATTAAATAGTAGAATGGATTAAAGCACTGATCTTAAGAAATATGCTTTGCTGTATAAAGTGAACATACTTCCAAAGCAGAATTTTACCAAACTTAATTCTCATTCAGATGGGCCTTTTTACTACCCAGATGCAACTTTTACCAATTATTACAATATAATAAATTTGTGTTTTGGTGCCACTTTAAACTTAGTGAATTTAATGTGAACTATACACTTTACCATGTAGCACAGTATCTCCAAAAAATACAGTATATACTGAATATTCAAATGAATATACAGTACGGTATATGAATAAATTGTGGTAGTTGCTGTTTCCCTACTGGGTATTTGACAGGGAGACACACTGCACTGAGATGGGTGTCTGTTCCAGAGGACAGTTGAGAGTGACCACTGGTGGAACAACAAGTTGCCTTGGTAACATGGGATGCAAAGGGGCTGGCTAACTTCAGTGAGTAGTATAGTGTTCATGGCTGAGATCCCCCAACAACTAAATAAAAATACTCAGTCCTGCATTTTTTTCCCCCGCTCTGAGTTTACCAGTTCATTTTGGAATTGGACCTCCTTGTAATCATAAAAAGCACTAAAACTTCCTTCTTGACAAACCAGTGTGTTCAAATTCTCAATAAGCTCATGCTACAATATAAGGGGACACCAAGCTGGGTAATGATTTGTTGGAGTTTAAATACCACATGCATAAAGGCTGCCAGACTTGGCAACTTGTTCATTTACTGGAGTTCCATCCACAGGTCCAGGAAATGCTAAATACAAAGGCATCTAAAATTGCAGCTCCAACCCCTCCTGCTTTACCAAGATATTTCTTAGCTTTGTCTCTTTCAGTTAACACTAATCAGGTCAGTAACTAAGGTTAACTATGGGACCAATGTCCAAGTGTTACCTGCAGCATGGCAGAGCTCTAGAATCTGCTCATTCCATAATTGACAACAGCTGTATTAGCCGTGCCCATGGGTTAATCAAGTTGTCTCTACACACACAAAAGTGTTCTGTTAGGCTTTGTGAAATGTGCTGTATTCTCACTAAGAATCGTACAGTTTATTCAGCTCTCTACCTTCTAAAAAGAAGAGTAAGTGGTAGAGGAGCAGAAAATCAGACTGCTTTCCAAATTAGACAACCTGCACACAGAAAGCTTTCACAGCTGGTGTATTATGGTGTGTGGAGGAGGTGGGAGTGTTATTGAAATTGTAATTTAGGGGCAAATCCAGCTTTAGTATAGAAGAGGTTTTATGGTGTTGATGGTAAAAAGCCTATAAAATACAAAAACAAATAAATATTAACATTACTGTTGAAATTACCTTCTCCCACCAAAAAAAAACATTCCATAAGGAAATAGGAAAAAAGTGCATTTTGTATAAGCTGACTTTTGCTGTTAATTTATTTTATCTTTTAGTAGGTGTGCTTTTTTATTGCCTCTACTTACAACTGAGGCATAGAAAGGTCTGCAGATTTCATACAGTGATACACTTAATTGGATCCATTTAATTCTTATCCCTAATCTAAATCTGCTGTTGACTTAAAAAAGCATATACAGTACTACAATATACTATACAATATTGTAGTATATTTGTAGTATACAGTATACATATTCTAATAATCTATTGGTCTTTAAGGACCAGAGTGGCAGATTGATTGATTAAATAGGGTTTTACAAGTAACTATTCCACCAAAATAGCTTCTGAAAAGACACCTTAAAGGTGACTGAAATTAATACTTTCCAAACATGTCAGAAATGAACTAGCTCAGTGCAACATGCTACACCACAGAGGTGCACAGAGGAGTCTTAAAGAACAGATTTGTTTTAAGTACAGAAAACCTTACATTTAAGTGCAGTTGGTTGGTCCATTGGCCAATAACCTTGTACTCTGGAGTGTTGTTCTTGATCTGGTACTGGTAGATGTCATAACGTCCTGGGGCATCCCCATTTTCATTGAATAACACTGGATTCCCAGCTATGCCTAAAAACAGGAAAAAAAGAATATCATTGCTGTAGCAAGCTGGGCGTGCTTTTCCACAGCTTCTAGACGGAACCTTATTCTAATGAAAACCTTGTACATTTGTTCACCTTTGCTGAATATCTGAATTAAGGCTATCGTCTATGCAGTAGGGCATCATACAGGAGGTATGTTTATGATCTATAAAAATAGATAGGAGCATTATTCAGACATGGGTTTCTTTCAAGGCCAATGCATTATGCATTACAATGAACAGCATTCAGTAGGGAAAATTAATTTCACAAGTGCTACCAATGTGCACATCATCTAAATTAAAATATTGCCTATCTTTAACGAATTGCAGCTATGAAGTGTAACCTTGCTCACTCTGCATTTGTATACTAACTAAACTGCACAAGTCCACCGCCATTATTTTACACTAACACATTCGTAGGAACCAAGGTCTTGTCTTGTTAAAATGTTTCTTCAGTTACACAATGTATATAAAGTGTAAGGCCAACAAACAAAAATAAAAATGTTCCATTTCAAGTGGAATAAACACACTCATAAATACACACAAAAATGCTTAGTAAAGTTTGTGTGGTGTGATGAATCAAAGTCACTAAAACAAAGTTTAAGCTTACTGAAAAAAAACATTGAAGGTTTTATCGTACTTCTTACAGGAGGAAAGCCTGAAACTCTTGCTGCCTTGGAATCTACGTTCAGGCTTACCAAAGGAATACCAAGCACAAAACCAGTAAACACCTGGTCCAAGATCCAGGTTTTCATTTTGTCCCACAATGCTAATCTTCCTGTGAGTCAGCACACTGGTAAGATCCACATGATCTCTGACAAAGCACAGAGATACACTGTATTCAGAACATGACCAAATGAAAAAGATTATTGCAAGCTTACGAAATGCAGATGTTTACACAAAAAACAATCACTGCAGAGCAATAACACCTTAAACTTCAGCTTGGGTTTCTCATTTTCCATATCTCTAGATTTATTTGATTTTTCTTGAAGCTATCGTCCAAGCAGTCTTTGGCTTTTTTTTTCTGTCATCCCATATGAATAACAGTTGTTTACAGCTTTGGCTAAAACATTAGGTTGTTACTAAGCTGTTAATGAGAGGAGAAAATGGATGTTGACAGCCGTGTGGGATGTGTTCCTTCACAAAGCGAGCGCTGTCTGGTGTTGTTCTAAATTAATTTCACAGTCTTTAGTTCTGCTCGTTGTTTTAATACAGGTTGTCCCCAAAGTCCTTTTTTGAACAGCCAGATAACAGGAATGAAGTGCATAATTAAAGACATACGCCTCTATCCTCTATTGCTGGCTGGCTTCATTCCATACTAGTGTCCAGTGAGTGTTTGTATAGACATCAGGAGGAAGGGGATACAGCAGCTGGCAGGAAGCCATTCATCTAAATAACACAATGGTTGATGGGAGCAAGAACAAAGAGGATGTACTGTATGCATCTCCTCTCATCCGCGAAGCACCACTGCCCTGAAAAAGCTGTGGTTCACTTTAAAGCAACATGGCTTCAGCTCCATATGCAACAGCTGAGACTAGGCTCACTTCAAAGTGCCAGAAGACATGCTTCCAAACAGAGGCTCAGACGTCTTGTGCAAGCTGCTTTTGCTGCAGAGATTTCTGCAAAGATATTAACCAATAATATTAACCATTTTCTAAAGGGAAATGCTTTTTAATTGTTTCCAAAGCAAGACAAATGACTTTTAGCATTACTGTCAGAATGTAGAGTTTTTATAACACATTACACATTATAATTTATAAATCTTAACAGCCCACACTGTAATATCTATCATGAAAACCTTATTTTTTTAAGTGCATTTGTAATCTGTTTTTGAGATACACTTAAGGATAATTATTTTAGAACATTTCAAGGTATTTCCTACTGTGATCAGAGGCATTAGAGTTGGTTCTAATCATGATAAGCTCAAGAAATTGTGCACATTTTTGTTCTCCAAGAGAAACGCAAGGCACAAATTTAATTTCTTTTCAGTTCTAGTCTGTTTTACTTTTTGTGTGCAGCCTGATTGAAGCTGACTGGATTTTCTCAACACGTGATATTAACTGTGTGAATAAAAATAAAACAAGGTAACAACAGACAGGAGCTTATTTGGGCAATCATGCACTTTTGGTCTCTTACTGATCCAATGATGTTATCAAACCATTTCTTGGGCTAACAGCTTTAACAACATGGCTGGGCTGCTTGTTCCAGACACCCACCACCATCTGTGTAAATAAGCCTCCTGTTTTCAATCCTAAATACACTTCATCATCACTTTCAGTTGTGCTCTCACATTCTTGCTTTGTTAGTAAGTATAAAATAATCAATTGAATTGACTTTGTCAATATCTTTCACAATTTGGGGTACTAATATTTAGTTCCCTTGCAATCCCTGTGTTCAAGAGTAATAACATCCAGCCCCTTAAACAAGAAAGTGTAAGAAATTCCCCTCAAACATGGAATCACTTGTTGCCCTGCTTTAAACTCTTTGTTGGGCTGTGATGTTCTTTTTACAGTGTGGCAATCAGAGCTGTACATTTTATTCTACACGAGGTCTAACTCGTACTTTGTATGACTGCCTGTGATTTTAGTTCTAAATTTCACATACATGTATACCCAAGGCTTTTGTTAAATTTTTAATTGCTTCTCTACTGTACATTGTCTGTCATCATAACAACGGTAAAAACTATATTTTGAAGATGTGGTACTGTAGTGTGGTACTGTGGTGTGGTGTGGTGTGGTACTGAAGATGTGGTACTGTACTTTATTCTCACGAGTGCCTTATACTTTTACAAATACCAATAGGGTGTACCTACAGTAAATCAGGAAATGTTACTGTAATCTGAAATGAAATGATAGGCACATGCTGCAGAATCTGAACCACCACTGCACATACTGTTTTGTGTTTTTAAATTTTACTGAATAAAAAATGTCTAGACCATTTCATTATCCAAATTCCTTAAATTGAAAACAAGAATACAACATTAAGCAATCTCAGAAACAGCACAAATTTTACAACTTCAAGAGCTCTGACAGGGTCCTTGAATTTTTCCAGTTACTTTCACAATGTATTTTTTCATTCTGAGAATAATAAGCAATTTTTTTCTCTTCTATGAAGAAATTCTACCATCATCTACTTGATGATAACATATTTGGATACTTGATACAGATTTGGAGTGAGATTTTATTACCAGCATTGAAAGATAACATGACTATCTCATAGGATATTAAACAAGTGCACATACTTTTTGCTGTCAAATTGAAAAAGTGTTTGTAAAAGTGACAAGGTATTATGCAATGTTTCCTTAAACCTTATCCATTTTAATATAGGTTTCTTTATGTCTGGATGGATATTGCTTTATATCCAGACAAAAAGAAGTAAAGCAGACTTGCTGCATACAGTATATCTCTATTATCATCACAGAATTCTTTCTTATCTACAGGAGCATGAGAGGCAGCTTGTGTTGGAGCCCTGCAGAGCTCTGGGTACTACAACTGACTTTAGGAGTCCTGATCATTCTTTAAAATTAATTATGATGCCTGAAGCTATAAGACAAAGTTTTATATCTATAGACAGTAGACAAGTATGCTAATAGGCTATAAAACATGAAAAAGTATGTCTCAATTTGAAATGCACAGCCCTTAGTTGTAAATAGGAAAAGACAAGCTATAGTTACAGTGCATGACAATAGATTATGCACTATATTACCTGAGAAAATGCACTAAATATTATTTTTCTGTCTTTCTAGTACTGTAGTATTGTATGTCTAGTATTCACACTTGTATTTTTTTATTTTCATTGTACATTTTATTAAGCCCATATTCTCTTTGTAAATAACACAAATATTTTTGTCATAGCAAGTGATCATTATGTAATTTAAAAAGAACAAACACTCAGTACCCAGTTATACTCTTGTCTCTTAATTTTAAAATAATACTGCACCTACAATTATGGTTATTTCACTTTATGCCTTAGTATCCTTGGTCGATACAGCAACTGTACTGTATATGTTGAAATTTGCCTTTGTCACCCAACAATACCTGTAACGCCTAGCTTTACAACTGTCACTGCATTCCCAGAAGTCACACACTGTATCAACAGATTCAAAGAAATGCCATTTGCAAAATCATTCCTATACATACTATTGTAGCGTTCTGCTTCCCCCACCGGCAGCAGTTTCCCTTTCCTTCCAGAAGGGCTATATAAGGAGGAACCCTCTCTCTTCCCTCATCGCATGCCAGGGGTTACCTCGCAACTGTGAGCTCTTCACCTTTCACCTTCCACCTGCCAGAGGCTAGCGCGCTCTGTGCACGGAAAAGGGCAATACATTCCTCCCCTTGCTGCTGCAACTCACCTTCTGTCTGCTCATTCTCTCCCCCTCTTCCCTCCGAGCTGACCAATTCACCAAAATATACTTAAAAATTTCAATGCTGATATAGGGACATATAGAGTTATTGTAACGTTCGGGGGTTCACGTGGGTATGCGCCCTCGCCTCTGCCGCCTCAGGTCAGCTCACCACCGTCGGGGACTCGAACCCGGGCCTCCGGCATCACTCAACAGGGACTCAGCCACTTCAGCTAAAGGGAAATCTCCCGTCAGCCCGCCGGCTGCAGTCCCTGCTATTCACAGGGAAGGGCGGTGACGTCACCGCGCTGGTAAACCGGCTCTCACAACCAATGGTGGCCGTATCGTATGCGTTACACTATATACTTCAGGTGGGTAGCTGCATCTGCATGTATAGGCTGCAAAGGAACAAGTAATAGGTTTATTCCATGCTGAGAAGAGAAGAAAGAAAACACAACGCTTCGGGCAAAGAAGGCTCCACAACCGAAATATTGTGTTTAAAAAAAACGATTACTTGTTCCTAGTTATATACTTTGTCCAAATCAGACATAAACAGTACTTGTAAACTGTCCAATGGTGTTTCATTTTAGACACAATCCCTAAAAATGGATTGTGATATTGTCAGACTATGTGGTACTGTATACATGGGGCTGGTGGTATTATTATTTAATCTGGTGCATGGCACTGAAGTCTTTGACATTTATTTCAGTTCCGCAAAATGAAAAAACCTTGTGCTGGTTCCACAGCGGACATTTAATATAATGAAAGTCTTCACCATTGATGCCCCATCGAGCACAGATTCCACTACAGAGCATTCAGGAGTGAGGTTTCTAAGGGAAAGGCCATAATCTCTGCACATTATAAAATAAATTATACAATGTTAAATAATAGTGAATAGTGAGTTCTTTTCAAACAGTAATATCTGAAAACAGGCTGTTCACTTCCCTCAGCCCAGGACTATTTTTAAATGATTTCTGTGAGAGCCCTTTCCTACTCTCATGTCCTCCACTGCCTTGCTTTCCAAGTCTTGCCTCTTTCAAATTCATCGGATTACTGAGAACTCTGGGGACTTTCTCAGTGCCTTGTCATCCCATATTAAACTGAAGTCTCTTACTGAGGCACAGGCTTTGGCATTTTCACATGTATTAATTTTATTTTGTTTTTTTTATATCTTTTCACTTTAGCACAGTGTATTTTATTTTAGTTGGGATTTATTCATACATTTCTTTTATGGGAGAAAAAATGATTTGCCCAGGCTGCCCTGTTCGTTTACAGAAGTAAAAAAATAAATTAAGAACTTTGCTGTTAGAACTTTGCAGGTGGCATCATACTGTAGTTATTAATTTATAGGGCTAATCTTAAATCAAATTTAATAGAGTATGAAAATTGTAAAATGTTTATTTAGTCTCCATGTTGTAACTGTAAATCTATATAATACCATGATGAGTAGTACCCAGTACTGCATATTCATATTACTCCTCTTGGTTGGATTTTTATGTGGAACAAAATGTACTTAGACTGAGAACCTATTAGATGTCCTTTACTTCAATAATCACTAATTAGCATTGAGTGGTGTTAACAGCAAACATCATTGAATGCATAATTTCAGTTCAACCAAAAGTCTTTTCTTTCCTTGTGGCATTGTGTTGCATTGAACCTTAAAGTATGTTCCATTGTGTTCTTCAGTTCTGTTGTCATGGCAAATAATTTTGCAAGTTGTCCTACAGAAAAAGGCATTAAGCAATTTCATTAATTTTTGTTCATCATTTGGCATGTGCAGCCATTTAAGAGTCTTGCAATTCCACAAAGATTTTATTGTTTATCGTTTGTGCAGATACCTGTAGAAATTGCATACAGAATTCTGAGGCCTTCATAATTTTTCAAAGAGATGGGCCTCAAGGACTCTTAAACAAATTCAGACACATTACCTGACTTTTACCATCAAAATGCCAAACAGACTATAGCTATGTCATTGTTCAACAAGAACTTCAAAGGTCACTGTTCACCATTTATAACTTGTTGGACTTTTAATTGTTTTAAATGGGCTCTGACTACCACTTTCTTTTCCTAATTTGGGTCACATAACACTGAAGCTCCTGTCATCTCAACGTCAACCACAGCACCAAGAAGATCAAGCCCTATTATTCTTAAAACAGAACGAAAGAACACTACATTCTCATCAAGTCTGGCCTCCCATTTTGACCTCTTCAGTCAATTAAAAAATCACTTCAGTTTTAGAGGGGAAAACAAAATCTCTTTCCCAGCTAATGGAGTGCCGGATATTTCAGTATGTGAAGATTACTGAGTGACACCTTGCTCTCTGTTACACAGAACCTTGAATTAAAAGCCATATTCAACCTTTAGAGTGTTATTAGCATTTCATGTATAATGACAATTATTAAAGTATCATGTTCTTGTCTTAAGAATTACGTTTTTTCAGTTGCTCTTAAATTCATGTTTACTTCTTTCTGAAATAAGAGGCAGTAGAGCCGTACATAATTCTTTTTTATGTGATGGAAATATTGACAGGAGTATACTTTTCCTGTAAACCTGATACATACAGTATAACACTTTATTAAGAGCATCAGTGTAATCTAATTCTGGTGAAAATCCATTTGTTTTATGTGAGTTCTGTAAGGTAAGTGTTTCCATTGATATTTTTGGGATAAAATATTAAAAGTAACAAAATGCCACCTCAAAATGGGAGTGCATTCAGGAAAAGAAATTTCCAAACAGTTTTGGGACTACCACAGATACCCTGTGGAGGGGTGGACAGAAATAATTAACCTTCAGGAGCCCTTAAAGACGGAAGATTCTTGCTGAAGCCATGACACATAGATTCTCAAACTGTCCAGTCTGACGGGGCAAACAATTGGAGAATGTGAAACGAAATCAGAAAACTATCCATATAATTCAAAGAACTCCATGATGAAGGCAAACAAATTTGCTAAAGTGCTAAAGTTGTTTAAAAGTGCTCATAAATCAAATTGTATTATTACTTTTTATAAAGAAAGACACTGAAGTGCTCATAAGTGAACTGTAATTATCTGTGATTGAGAAAGACTCTGAAATGCAGCATAAAGTATTTTACCAATTCTGGCAAAAGTGATTGGCTTTGAAGGCTGTAGAGAGGATACAATAGAAACTAACAGCCACAGAGACAGAGCAGCCCCATCAGTTCATGTAGTAATTTATGTCATGCTTTTTCATATCCTTGTTTAGTCCAAGACTAAATTAGATTATATTACAGTATATAATGTAGATTAAAATTAATTAACATAAAATAGTTTAGGCAAGGGACAATTAGGAACTTTGAAACCTTTGGATAAAGTTTTCTTGTGATCAGAAACATGATCTCTTTGTACAGTTTGTACAGTATCTTCAGCGATGTCTTAGCCTACAATATTAAGTAAAGGGAAACCACTTCTTTGATCAGTAAGCAAATAAGGAAACTAATTGGGAGTAATGAATACTGTGTGAAATTATACTGTAAGAGTATTCACTATCCATTCTAGGAAGATGTGTATTCATTTTATATTAATATCTACACCTATAGTTACCTAGCAGTTTCCAACAACTCAAAAACTACAGTACATCTACTAAAAAGAAGAAATGGAATTGGGCTTTGATGTTATGTGCAGTGTATTGATTATTTACATTTCTCAGACATCTGTCAGTTGCAGTCTACTCTCTAAGTTTGTTCCCTTCACTTTAGGAAAACATTGTTACTCGAGCCATCCGTGGAATATGCAGAATGTTGAATAGTCATGTACTGTAGAATAAAACTAAGAGGCTGCAGTGTCCACTGCCTGGAGAAAACAGGAGAACTGTCAGAACACATTAGAATGATGGAGAGAAAGACACAATGAGTAAGGAAGCGATAGGACAATATAATTAGTATGCAAAATTAATGCACATGTGGATCTGTGTATGGCTGTGTGCATGTGTATTTATAGACGTATTAATATAAGTAAAATAACATGGCCATACAAACGCCCTACTAGGGTTATATGGTTGCACTTAAAAAATTAATTTCCACAGGGTACATTTAGTGGGCTTGCTTGAAGACTTCATACACGACCAACTGCATGTGGGAAAGGTGGGCTGAACGTGGTTAACATCGATGCACTGAATTAATCAGTTAAAGTTTCATTGATTCAGACACTTTATACAAATAATGTTAGGAAGTACCCATGCCTTCACTAAAACATATTTGTTTATTTTAAGTCAATTGAAAATTATACATTTCCTTGGCTTTTAAAGGCATTTTTGAACAACGTTTCATTTTTTGTTAAAGAAACTATAATTGCATGGCTTTCAGTATTATCCTCCCAACAAATCTTTAGAGATCCTGAGTTCAATTACAGTATATGTTTGAATTCAAATATTTATTGAAATATTCATTGGAAAAGCTTGATTTGGCCTCATATCATTAAAAGGGGAAGATTTTTCATAAATTACTTTATGGATCTAGATCTTTTATATTTGAAGTCTTTTGTATTATATTTGGTAGCTGGGTCCTATAACAGACAACTTCATGGGAACACCACAAAAAATATTACTTTGGAATCTTAAGATTGATTGTAGCATAACGTTTAATGCACTGATACTTTCTTGCTAAAGCAAGTCACAAAATGCAAAAATATTAATTTTAAATGGTTTTAAGCATCCTGTTAAAATCATAAATATTATTATAAGTTGGGAAAGATTATTATAGGAGATAATGAGTCAAATGAGTTTATTAAAAAACGGAAATGGTTGGCTCAGTATGAGGGATGGTTGAGTAGATTAATATTAACATACCAATTTATTTTTTTTACCTCAGCGTTTCCTATTTTTTTAACTTTTTATTATATATTGTTTTTGGTTTACTTTGTAGTTTTTTTTATCTTAGGATTTATTTATGTGATATCAAATTCTGTATGTATGTTTTATTTGTTTCTTTAAGAGAAAATAATAATGTTTGATTATTCTGCAAATCATCTCAAAGTGAAGGACATCTACTACTCATTAAACTTGTCCATGCTAAAAATTTGCTCCTGTAGTTTTGTCGCCAGAAAAGGGCATATGCTGCTCTGGACCAGAGTGTCTTGGGCCATTAGTCAATACAAACAAGCCTAATTTGCAATTCATCTCACATGAGATTGTGTGAATTTGTTTCTGAATGAAGTTTTTTTTTTTAAGTCTGCAAAAGCAAATGAGGCCTCCATTGAGTTACACTTGTTCTGGTAGTATTTTTATTAAACAACTGTTGTGAAGAAATCCAACTTTCTAGTTAGATTTGGGTTTACAAGAGCTAAGATTCTGGTCTCAATTGCAAAGAACTCCAGGTGTCAAAGATTATCATATAGACTCATCTGTATTTATCCCAGCTCCTAAGTAGACTTTTGCTGCTTTGTAATGGGAAAGCTGTTTAAATCATCCAAATCTAGAGCCAAGCTGTGATTTCTAATTAGAAACCTCAAGCAATCATTTATGAATTAGCATAAGCAATTACAATAGCAGTTTCAAATAGATCTGTGTCGGTTCTTCTTGATGAGGTTTAAATTTTAATAAGTTGGGAATGAATACAAACAGGTAAGCTTTGACCCCAAAATGGGGCTAGTTATTATTTGTTTATTAAACAATGACATTACTAATCTGACCTTCAATCTCATCATGTAGTGAGATCTAAGTAGTGAGGTTGGATTCCTCTTCACCCAACTCTACTCCAGTTTACAAAGTAATAGTACCCAGTTACTCATTAACCTTTGCAATCATCCATTAGTTGAAACTTATTTTAATTTGGAATTGACAATTACTTCAGTCATTTTAGATCTCAATGTAAAATTACCACTTGTTAATTATCTCACTAACACTGCTAAACTCCTTATAACAGCAAGGAAAGATTGAAAAAAATCTAAGTGTGTCCTATCATTCCTATTCAAGTTCCTGAATTCAAGTTCATTATGAGTCTGCAAGTAATAGTGAATCAACACAGCTCTTGGCAATAACACCTATGCTCACTGAAGTCCAATAAGTCACAGGGGTCATTGTTTCAGAATATACTGATTCCCTTAAACTCATCCAAGCCTTGGGTAATTGTCTAACCATTTGGGGAGCTGAAGTCAGTCTAGATTCAAACATATGACAGAAAGTGCCCTCCAAATGTATTTATCCCATTGATGAAATTGGAACAATAAACATTGCATAACAAATATTTTAAAACTGGATAATTTTTCTGTCTTACAAAATTAGAATACTATACAGTAATCTTAAACCCATTGCACACAGCAATATAATTGTTTTTATTAATAATTAATAATTAATAATAATTAATAATAAATAATTAATTTAGCTCAGAAAACATGAGGGTCACAATTACACCTCAGCATTTGCATTTTGTAAACCCTCCTCTGGCAGGTAATATACTAACTGCTGTAGTGTGCTATGATGTGGGAAATTTCCGAACATGTAGAATTGCTTGAAGTCCTTCAGACCTTTGGTTTCAATTACTGAACTTGAAGAAAATTTATTTTGTGTGCAGTTAACCATTGATTTGTTGATCTGGATGTATGCTTTGGATCATTGTTCTGCGGGAATGTCCATTGAGCTTCTAGGCAGAAACTACTAGGTATCTGGCCAAAATGGCCCAGTACTTGCTGGAGTTCATGATTTTCCCTATGTAGACAAAGATTACTGGATCCAGTAGATGCAAAACAATCCAAAAACAAAGTAGACCCCCACAATATTTCACAGTGGTTATGGGTGTTTTCTCATCTTTTTTACACCAAAGCTAAAGCTGATATGCACACCCAAAAAGCTCATTTTCCATCTAATCTGACCATGTGAGACTCTTTCAATTGCCATTCAAATTGTGCCTGGTGGCAGCATAGTAGCACCATGGTAAGCATTGTTGCCTCACAGCATTGGGGACATCCAGTAGATTCAATTCCTGGGTGCATGGAGTATACAGTACATACAGTATATTCTCCCAGTGTTCATGTGGGTGTCCTCCAGGTGCTCTGGTTTCCTCTCACAGTCCAAAGATTGTAGGTACTTTAGGTTAATTTACATTTGGGAACATTGGCCCTGATCTGAGTGTGTGAATGTGTGTGTCTGTGTGTGCCCTGTGATAGACTGGTATTCAGTCCTGGGTGTAACATACCTTGGGTCTGTTGTTGACTGGGTTAAGCACACCCTGCCCCCTGGAAATCTGTACTGGATAAGCTGATAAGAAAACTGGATGGATGGAAGATGTGTGGTAAAGTTGAATGGTAATTTTGGATACTTCATATCTTGAAGATGCCAGTGTGTATTGGAAATATCCAGCTGTTCTTATGGATTTTCAGTTATTTACTAAACCCAAGCACGGTTGACATTACACCATTCATTCACCCATTTTCTGACCACTTTTTCAATCCGGGTTCACGAGGGAGAAACATGCAAGTCGGCAAGCAACAGGGGCAAGGCACAGTACGCCCAAAATAGGATGCCAGTTCATCACAGGGCATACAAACCCAGACACAGACATACAGACACTCAAACCTAGATACAGTTTTCCCAAAAGCTAATTAACTTCCCAGTATGTCTTTGGACTGTGGAAGGATACTGGAATACCTGGAGCAAACCTGGAGCAAACATATAAACCCCACACAGATACCCAGGTCTGGAATTGAACCCAGGGCCCCAGTGCTGCTAATTACTGTGCCACTGAGCAGCCCAAAATTACACCAGTATCCTTATTTTTCTTAAAACGGAAAATACATGTTATCACCATCCTTCAAATTATGTAAGTTGATGGTCATTTGCCTGCAGATATCTAACCATAACCATTATGATGCATGCTACTATAGAATGCTTTCCTTATATTGCTTTCTTTTTATACCCCATGGTAACAGGAAAATGTTAGAGACCTGTATAGAATTTGGAGGCTTCCATTTCCAATTTCCAAAGAGCAGAATGTTACTTTAATATAGATTGTTAAACTCAACAATTTTTGACAAATATGACTTTGCAATTTGCAATACCATTGTGATTACAGTATAACAGTATTAGCTTTTTCTAAGTGAGACACAATCTAACTGGATAATTTTACTATCCCTTACTGGTTGATCTACTGAGGAGGTTACTAGTGACTTTTTGAACTTTTTAAAAATACTATCTCACTTTGTGGACAAAAACTTTAAAAGATGCAGGGTGTTTCAGCAGTTTGCTTGGAGTTAACACCCCCCCCCCCCCCCCAATAAAATAAACAAAAACCATCTCTTTATTGACCAACCCCCTTTTGTAATGTTATAAAAATTTACTGTATTTCAGCAAGAGCAATTCATTCTTTTGGGGTAAGAACTGCAGACTTTATGTTTATGTTGGAGTCCAAACTTACTCTTATGAAAATGTAATTTAGCAAAATGTATCACAGACATTTCATAATCTTACTATGCTAGTGTATTACTCTAGATGGTAAAAGTGAGAAATTCCTATGGTAAATTTACTAAGGTACAATGTCATAAGGGAAAAACCAGCACATCAGTAAAAAAGTAATCACAGAGGAGAGGGAATAACAGAACTCTGTGAATTTAGTACAGAATTATCCTTTTTCTCATGCAGTAGTCCTTTCTAGCACTTTACAAACCTAATGTTTTTCCAGCTGGCTGATATTGAAATTTATTGGTATTTCCACAGTAGACCTTTCCCAAATTAATGTTTAACAGTGATATAATCTAGATCTTGCCCCTATTCAAGGGCTCTTTTTTTTGCCTAGTTCTTATTTACTGTATGTATGAAATGTCGCTCTAGTAGTTCCTGTTCCAAAAATGTCTACTGTTTCCACTGAGACACTTTCCTTCCTTATAAAAGAAGCAATCAGAGATTTTTTTCTATTTTTTTTTGTTCTTTGCATTTCCTGAGTAGAACAGAATAATCTCACTGACACTTTGTGAATATGCATTGCAGTAGTGTGTCAAATTACCTAAGAGCAGCCATGATTTTTACATACAGAACTGATAAATATCCTCACTGGGGCTGTTCTGAGCTTTACTGATAAAAGCTAGTAATTTGCTTGACGTTTGGATGGGGACAGTAAAAACAATGAGAAAGACAGCCTTCTGAATGTGCAAATTGAAAAAAAACATTTATTTTCTCTGAAGGCTAAACATTATCTATAATTTATACATGGCATTACAGAGGCAGGCCACTCTCAAGCATCTGTGGTATATGAACTTGGTTATTGGACCAGGAGTGATCCAGAGATTCTGTGAGGATTTCCGAGGGAGCAGGTGATGTTCATTCATAGATATGCAGCAGCTGCTTCTTCAAATTTTGTATAATTGTCAATACCACTATCTGAGCCAAGGCAGTCAATTAGAGGTGGCTGAATCAATAGAGTAGAGTGACCTACAATGTCTTATGATTTCAATCCCTTGGGACAAGGACAAGATATTCTTGGCACATGGTCATCAAGACACCTGGTCATTACAGAGAGAAGACACAGGAGGAAACCCTTACAAAAATGTACCAGCTCCTTGATCAGATGCCGGCTGTGCTGGACTCAAGCTGCAGTTTAGCTCCAAAAAATTACCTTATTGGGGAATTAATCATGCTTTCAGCAGATCAAAAATGTATTCTGTCTACATTGTTCTATAGTTTGGCATAGTTTTAAAATATAGATTGCCTTGACAAAGTATTCAAACCTTTCCTATCATGCCCTATGTTGTGAATTAAAATTATGCATTCACATTTTTAAACAATATTTTATTCACAACCTGAAATTTCAAATTGAAGATTTCTAAAGGTTAAGATAAATTATAGTACAAGTTAAGAATAAAAGGAAAAAACCCAAAATATGTTTCAGGTGATTGCACATGTATTCTGTGCTGTGCCATACTCAATATCAGGTGGAAGCACTTTTGCAGCAATTACTGGTGCGAGTCTTTTTATACACCTATGTTATCTGCTCTGCAAATTGGTGCAACTTTGTTTGATGTCATTTTTTCCCATTACTAATTTTTGCCCAATCCGCATCCAGTTATTTGGGCAGAACATTTGGACAGCAGTTTTCAAGTCTTTCCACCGAGTCTCAATAGGATTCAAGACAGATCTTTGACTAGGACACTCAAGGACACTCTCTTTCTTACTCATAAACCACCTCAATGTTGGATCATTGCCCTGATAAAGGGCACCTTTTTGTCCTATTTTGGGTCTGAAGCAGGTTTAAGATGTGCTAGTACTTTGCTCCATCCATGTTCCCCAACAGTCTTGACTAGCTTCCCAGTCTCTGCTGATTAGCAGCGGAGCCATAACATAACGCTACCTTGACCAATCTACTGCTAGATGAAGGCCTCCACAAAAGCAGATACTGTACTAATGTCCAGACATCTCTCTTTGGCTATTCACCTCCAGCTTGGTCCTGCAAACTCACTGATTGCATTCTACTTTTTTTTTTACTACTCGTCAACATGCATCACTTCCTATTTGGAAACTGTTACAAAATGGCATCCCGGTTTTCTTGAACTCAGGTCCTCCTTTTCTTTTTTCCAATGCGTTCCTATTGAAATGCTCTTCACTGTGTGTGATAGGATAAAGTGTTGCATGCTGTGTGTCTCTAGCAGGTTAATAAGAGTCTTGTCATTAGGAAGCACAGCAACCACAAGATGAGACTCTCCAGTTCCACCTCACTGGACAGGGCTTCCCATGTGAATGCCAGTGAAGATTACCGCCCACAGTCTTTGGTCATTACCACTTAATTAACAGCCTGGGAGAGGGCAGATCACAGGATAAGAGACAATATGGAAGAGCCATGCATTCTCTCTCTGCCTAATTACACTGATTCATATACACAAACCCTTTGCGCCTTTCTGAATCTTTTCAAAGCAAGGTATGATTATTGTGTATTTTTTAAAGAGAACAAAAAGTCTTACAAAACCGACCAAAGATGTCATAATGTGGAGAAAGAAAAACAAAACAGAAGTAAGAAGTTACTGTGAAACAAATGTTTACCACGTGCTTTTTAAGATTTATTTATTCTACACACCTGAGAACATCTGTTACAGGAAATGCTTTGTTACAACTCAACATAAAGTTGAAGCAGTGTATTGAATAGAAGAGAAGTAGTGCCAATGGAGAATACCCTATTAATATCAACATATCAGAAGGGAATATTTAAATATCTCTGTATGATACTAAAAACAAATGCTTATATCATTAAAGAAGCACTTCATATACTGTTTTTAAAGTAATTTATTAACTGTCCAATTTCTTCCTCATTACTCGGTTCTCTCATTGTGTAACATAAAGTATTCAAATGTATGATACTTACATTATCACGGCACGATACTTTACATCCTCGATAAGATGCCAGTCCATCACAGGGCACACAAAGACACAAACACACACACACTCACACCAGAAGCCAGTTAACCTACAGTACCTGCATATCTTTGAACTGAGGGAGGAAGCCAGAGTACCTGGAGGAAACCCATGTGAACACAGGGAGAATATACAAACTCACACAAATAACATCACATGAATGGAATATAGGGCCCTATTGCTGCAAGGCAGCAATGCTTACCATTGCATCACCATTTAACAAATATATCATCATTAATGTAATCTTTTCATCCATTTGTTGTCCACATAACACCACTCCATTTTTAAGTAATACACAAATGTGTTACTATTCATTCAAAAGCGAATTACTATTCATACTCAGAATTTATTCTGACTGCATACGCCAACCCTAATGTTCCTTATAATGTAAGTATATTGCAAAGTTCCTTCTTGTTTCCTGGAATTTGCTGTCATCAGATCTGACGAGACCAGAATTTGAAACAGATTACTGAGAAGAGTTGATATTTATCACTGAAAATTTTCACTAACTTTCTGGAATTGCATGGGTAAATTTAGTTTCCTCCAATACTCTAAAATCAATGCTGGGTGAGCTGTGTTTACTATGCCAATCATTTGGCTGAATTAGGTTTTGTATTTCTGCTCCCATGGCTGCTAAGTATCCTACAGGCTTTCAAGTGTGTGCCAGGGTACCTGCAGACTGGAGCAGCAGTAAGAAAAAGGCAGGAAATTGGGTCTGATTTTAATAGTCAGTAAACCTGCTCTTTTTATTAGCAATCTCATTCTCTAAAAGTTTAGTCAAAAAAGTGCAGATGAAATTGCTAAACACACAAGAAAGAAAGACAGAAAAAAAGGTGTACTCTACACTCAAAGGAGTATAAATAAATACAAATTGGTATTAGCATTGCAGTATATTGTTGTTGTCGAATAAACAAAGATTTGAAAACACACAGCATCTTTAAACAGTGCTGTGGCTTACTGCATTTTACATTTATTATGGACTTTATCCCTCATAAAAAGTGGCAGGGGCAGTGCAGTGCTTCAAACATTGAATGGTTATGACAGATGACCACACTGGCTGAATGCGTGCACAGATCTTCACTTTCTGCAAATAATACAAGGGCTGAGGCACTAACCCAAGCTGATAACCAGCTGGACATTCCAAAGTGGGTGGGATTTAAATAGAAAATGACTGAATATTTTAGGAAACAGACATTTGTTAACCAGCTGGTGAATGTGACAGAAATTTTGTGAGTGTCTGCATGTTACTACCCAACAATGAATACCTAAATGTCGTCATGCAGCTTGGAGTAAAAGACAAGGAACAGCATATGTTTCTTTTCTTTGTTTCCTAAAGTGAAAAAGAGCACATGGGAATACTGAAATTTTAAAACCCGCTGTTTTCTCAGAAATTTGGGCAAACCGCATTGGAAACAATGGTGGAGAACCGATGGGGCGCTACATCCTATTTCAGCACATTTAGGTTTCACACAATCCACGCTGGTAGAGAGATCAAAGAGAAAGATTGCACAAAAGCAACAGTCACCCTGGGTGCAAATGAACAGACACAGAATTGCCCTCAAACTGTTCAATGCATTGAGAAATATGCTGTGAGATGCAGCAAAGGAGCAGCAAAAAAAGGAGAAAAGCACTTGCAATTTGTTGAGAAGGCGACATCAAACAGATTCCTCTTTCGGCAGACTTTTATCTCCTTCACTACTTTGACTACTGGTACTGTGGCATAAAAGTTTAAATTTCTCATCAGGAACAAAGAGAGAAGTCAGATCAGCGCTAACCTTCCACCCGAGGAATATGTGAAAAGGGAGCAAGAGGAAACTGTTTGAAATGTTTGGTGCTGTAAATTCGCTGCACAGTTTCTCAACCTCATACAATATGCTTGCTCAGTTTTGTATGTTCAGTTTGTAACAGATCTCTGTCTGAGGTTGTGTGTAACTTAAGAATCTGTTCATGATAGCCTGGACTGCCAGGGCCTCTTCCTGCTTCTTCCCTTCCCTTCGTCTTGCTCTTCTTGCTTCACCCACAAGTGATCTACAGTACTTCTTGAACCACTGCACGTATTTGGTTTTGGCGTGGGTATACTTCAGCCGGATACCATTTGGTACCAACTAAGAGCTGAGTCTGAGTTTCTCCAACAATCGGACATAATAACTGTTGGCTCTATCTTGTTAGTTTCTTATCCTTCCCTGCTCCTGTAACTTTCTACAACCTGCAGTTACTGGTCTTTAAAACCTAATGTCAATGAGTGTTGTCTGGCTTTACTAGGTTTATATACTGGGAGATCCACTTTTCCACGGTGTTAGCAATCTTCCTAATTATTCTTTGGAATGCAGATAAAGCCTTTTCATTTGATAAAGTGGACCTTTCACTCCTCCAGTGTGTTTTGCATCATAATGAGTTATGATACCTGTTTGTTTCTTTTTGCTGTACCATGATTTCACTGTATTTTTCTGTTGGTTTTCCACAATATCTACCCAATATCCACCCAATAAGTAAATGGAATGGGTTGAAAGGGAATGTACTGTATCTCTTGGGTAGGGGATGCTAAAATGTTTGGAGTTGATTATTAGGCCAAAAAAAGTCGTATGTTACATTAAAAAGTGAAACACAGTGCTTGTGGACTTGCACTACAAATAAAAACAGCTCTGAACAATATATACTGTATCAATATTGGGGGGATTGCTTTTAAAGAACAAAAGAGAAAGGGCTTAATGTACTTTTTGGGTAACCAGTTCAGTCTGAGTGATCTGAGGTGATCAGAGGTGCAAATGTGGTGTTCAGCACTGTGTGATTTCCTGCCAACAGAACGAACGGTACTGAAGAAGGCAGGAAATCCAGAAGATTTAACAGGAATTTGAGATGTTTTCTTTTGCAGGCTAGACTTTCTCTGACTCATATACTGTATAAATATTCTCACATACACACATCCTCACATACAAGCAGTAATCAAAGTTAAATTTGGTAAAGACCACAGCCTTGCTTCCCAAGTACGTTAAAAGGACCAAAACCTGAAGATCTGGCAAAGGTTTGATTATGTTTAATTGGGTGATAATAGAGAAAATAATATTCATAATTGGAAAATTAGAAATACAGACTGCACAACACCTGCCCTCTTCTGTACAGAAAGAGAACTGCATCTTGTCACCATAGAGAATACTGTAAGAAGTACAGTATGCTTTTTCGTTCAATTGTCATATCAAACCTGGAGGTCTGTATAAAGCCTCAGGCAGTCCAAGAAAAATCTCTCCATTATATGAATGAGATCTCAGCTCAGAACAGGGCTCTGGATGATCTGTGTCCAACAGAAACAGCCTGTTGGGACTGTGCATTGACTAACCTAAGCAAAGTACAGGGTTGATATTACTCAGCAGTGCTTTGTGGAGATGACAAAGCAGTGTGTTCATTGTTTATCTCCTTTTGACTGTGTTGCACACCTCAGCAGGGCAAACTATAGGCACAAATGCTCAGAAACTTCAGGCTGGCCTTCACTGTGTCCATAAGCAACAAATCACTTTAGGTAAAAAGCAACATTTCTACAACTCTTGAAGTGTGGTCGTTTGATTTTATAGTGATTTTTGTTCACTTCCTGGAAAGCCCAATCAGCAAAGAATCTGAAAGTTCAGCAGTCATCTTAATCCTGACCTGAAGATTTGATTTTCTCAAACAGCTTGTTGGGATACCAGGGACTCAATGTGGAGGACTCAATCCTAACCCAAACGACACCACCTCTACTTCAATAAAGGCAAAATCAAGAAATAGCACAGCACATGCTACTATAAATCTCAGATCTACTGTCATGCATACTAAAAAGAATAACTTTGAGGAACAGCTACACCTATGAAGACACAATGCTAAGATATTTTGGCTGTATAATGCAAGTCAAAGCCTTGTATTTTGTTAAAATAATTCCTTTGTAGTGATAATTTTATTGTGTTTTTTAAAACTTGACTGGACCATGACTTCCAAAATACAACAGCTATTCCTATTCAAATGCAAATAGCCAATTTCTGGTCTAAATAAAAATAGGCTGGTAGTCTAATATTTGTCTGCAAGTGGAAACATGTCATGGCTATAGTTTGTAAAAATATTTTCATACAATTTTATATTCACTTGAATATTCACATACTGTATGTCCTAAGCTGATCTGTTATGCTGTATATACTGCATCGCCATTATGTTTGCTTGTTTTTGTACAGTTTTTCAATGTAATATTTTGTAGAAGCAGCATACTTCATGCTTTGCCTGTTATGATTGATCTATGCAATGCACAGTATTTCCCAAGACTGCAGTATTTCCAATATTTAATAAAATACAAGCAGGGATTTCAGCTATATTTTCAACAAGCAAAACCAGAGAAGAAATGTGCAGATGAGAAAAGTGATCAAGTAAAACATGAAATCCTCTAAAATGATCAAAGTATTCCAGGGAGATTCCAGAAACCTGTTTCAAGCCTGACCTGTGAAGTTGACATTGCGGATGAACTTCAGCAGCATGGTGCCGTTAATGGGATCCATCCTGGAGCAGAGGCCCACCTTGCCTGGGCACAGCTCCTTATGCATGTTGTGGAGGGCATGTGCCATGGCATAGACGGCATCAATCACAAACTGCACCTTGCCCTCCTGCTCGTAAGATGAGTCTTTTCCAATCCGCTCATGATCTGCAAGGAAGGAGAGGGGGATATCGCATCGTTAAAGCAGGCTGTGATCATTATTTACAAGAAAAAATGAAAGTGTCACTGAACACAGAATCACTGGTGCAACGACACCTACAATATGCTCTGCGAAACCTAGAATGTGCCTACCACACAGGTGTGTGATCAGATATTTTGCCCTTTGAGTTCAGCGAATTCCACTAAACCTTTTCAGTTAAATTAAAAATACTGTAAAGGTGGCTCAAAAACAGAATGCAAACAGACAAATATTGGAAAACACATTTATACATCCATTTTACTGGTAAAGGTTCATCATGTCATGCTGATGACAAGGGATTTGACTTTAAATATGGAAATGGAAGAAGTCTTTTTAGATGGTTCTGTGCCTCTCTGCATTCTGAAACCTCTGTAATTAATTCCCATACTGTAAAGTGAATGGCTGTTCTTAAATAGACACCATAACCCTGAAAGGTGCGTCTTGTTGGGTGTTTATGCAATGCAAATATGTGTCATGGGGCAGTGTGTATAAAAAGCAGAAAATGCAGAAAGAAAAATAGATGTAACATTAGACAGTTTAGATTTTTTTTCTTTCGTTTTTATACATTGCACTGTAGTTCTACCTCCTGTGAAATCTTCTAGATATAAGAAAGGATACAAACTAGAGAAGGGCATTCGGCCCATCTGATTCATCTGGATTTAAGTAACTAATTTGTAGAATGAAGCCAGGGTATTGGCTTCAACAACATGGCTGGGCAACTTGTTTCGGAGTCCTACCACTCTTTCTGCCAAAAATCAGATTTCCAGGAAATGCACCTCCTCATAGTTTCCACATCCTCTAGTTTGTGTTTTCAGTATTGACTGTGAAGAAGCCCACTGTGTTGACATTATCAGTGCCCTTGAGGATTTTAACAACTTTGATTACAAGGTCCCCCTGTAGTCTTCTCTATTTAGTACTTCAGTTATTTTAGCCTATTGGTGTAAGACATTCCCCTTAAGTCAAGAAAAGTACTTGTCACATTTTTCTGAAATGATATCGAAGTCAAAAGGCTCAAGAGGTCTTACTAGGACCATGTAGAATTTTAACTAAATATCCCCTGACTAACATCTCTTTCTTTAACTATAAATTCTAACATTCTGTTTGCCTTTTTATTGCTTCTCCACATTGCATAGATTCATCACCATAAAATACTTTTTTTCATAAGTATTCTTATTTATGTATTAGATTTATACTTGTTCGCCTTAAATGTCATATGTCAGGTGATTGTCCAGTCTTGAATTTTGGCTAAATTCTCTTTAATTTCCTTTATACATTGTTTGCCTAAACATCACTAGTCTACTAAAAAAATCTAGATCATTAACATAAATTAGGAAGGGCAGTGGACCTACTACTATAGTGGTAAACAGGAATGGGGTTGTGTAAATTTAAATCATATATAAATAGAAGATAATACACTCCCAGACCTCAGGAATAAAATCCAACTACAATACCATGTGTTTTTTCTTTGTTTTCCTGAGATGGCTGTGCAATGAGAAAACACCAACATAGAAGACTAAAAAATAATTACAGCATTTAATTGCAAACCAGCTTGAAAACTGTTATCTGACAGTTATTTATAAAGCCTGTAAGTGTCTGAGCCCAGGCATACCTTCACTCATTCCCTCAGGTACTGTATGGACAAACCTAGCATCTTAAAGAGGTAATCCTGGCTTCTAGACTATTATAGACTTTCTACATTTTGCAGAATCATTTCTATAAACCAGATACTCCACCTCAGAAATACAAACTCTGCTTGGCATGTATAATATTAAAAGGAAATACATTTTGTTCCTAAATTCATTCCTAGTTTCTTCAGGGTTCAAAATACCTGTTATGATTTTAATTGTTTTGGGCTTTTGAAAAACAGTGCTCACTTGCAAGAAACTTCAGGTTAGGAAAGTCATACTGGACCAGCCTCCCGCCTCTTAGTTTGCTACCTCATTACCTTGTATGGGTGTCTTTTACACAGTTCTCAGCTAATTACCTAACCAAGGAAAGGTCAGTTAGTTATATATCCAGAGTCCTACAGTACCTACTGCACTATGATACCCTTAGGTTGTTGTATATAGATATATAGAAATAAAGAAAACCTCCCATTTTGACCTGGGGTTCTCCAGAGCACTCTAGACATAATGCATACACTCTTCACCTGGCCTGTACAGCCCACCGGTGCTTAACACTGGTTAGTGGCCTGTATTCACTAAACGGTACTAAAAGTTAAGGGGCTACAGTATATTATAATCCACATGGTATAACAAGTATGCCACCCAACATGATGATCTACAAAAAGACATATTCTTAGGTGAATTCCAGTTAATGCTGACAGTCTCTATTTAAGAGTGCTTACATTAATAAGCCTTGTTAACTGAAGTTGGCAGTAAAGGTGTTCTGTGTGCATTCCAGTCTAGGCCCCAAGGATGTTTAAAGCATTTCTGTTGCATCTAGCCAGTTAGTGGTTATGTCTGTAGCATCCTACAGGCATTTAATGTACCTTCTATCACTGCAATGCTTCCTGGTACAGCAATAATGGATTCTGTGAAATGTGTTAGGTTTGATCTAAATTAATATACTGTATACAGTATATTCCACATACAGTAGGTCTCTGTATATGTATGTAAATGCATACATATAATTTTGTAGCAACAGTTATTGAACAAATTAAAAAACTTCATACTGTAGGAAAGTACTTCTACAAAGGTTTTGGTTCTAGTTATTGCAGCACGTTATTGAACTCTTACATATGGATTTAATGTGGTTGAGAAAATGCACTCATCAACTTTTTGTAAAGAGCTAGTTTTCTCCCTCTTCTGAAGAAAATGACCAATATTACAGATGAACCAAATGAAAGGTACTGTGTGAATTTGCTCAGTTTGTCATTTGTAACTACGGAGAGTATTTATCCTGTTTTGCAGGTTACAAGACAAAAGGTGATGACAGGCTTTAGGTGTCTCACAATACGAAGGACCAGATGCAGCAGAGTGATTGCTGGAAACATGAAAAATCAAGCAAATGACAACTTTTGCAGAATCTTAATTGCTCTATTGTCTGCTACGTTTATAAATTACTTGAGGTTTTGAAAGAAAAAAGGGAAAGTCAATTAAGGGACATTTATTTTGACACAATTCAGAGAGCTCGTCTTTTCAAAGCAGCAAAAATGAAAACAAAAAAACCTAATTTAAATGTTCGACAATGTTCTGAATAGAACCCTGATTGGTTAAGTGGGTCTTCATTAGTTCACACTTTGGTCTAATCACTACCTGGCACCATTTTGTCAAGGAAAAGCAATGTGTGCAGATGTAACCTCAACCCAATTTACTATGTCAAATAGAGCCTTTAAGCTCTATTATTTTAATTATGGAATTATCTTCATATATTTGTCATATTTAATTGACTTTTTTACATATATATGAAACAAATTTTATATGCTGACAATTTTACTTTATTTAATGTGGACATGAGAAAGAACACTGACTTATTTTTTGGTGGTTGTCTTGTGTTAGGACAAAGGAATGGAGGAGAAACCAGAAGATAAACAGTCTTTGAACTCTATTTCCTCCAGATATTTCTCCCTCTGTTTTTAGAGACCTGAAATGGTTTTCCTTGTCAGCAGTTACTGTTCATTTAGAAACTTAAATTCAATTTACCCCTTAAAATTCTTAGAGTCTTTGTGTTGTTGCATAAAGCAGCTAAACACTGCAGTAAAACATTGAGTGATACTGATACTTAAAATGATAAAATTCTTTAATGTTTTCTCAGTTTTTTATTTCATATTTAATACGTAAGGACCCAGGTACACAAGTAGACATAAAGCATAGGAGTAACGTGAAGAAAAAATAGATAACATCTTTATATGGCGGGCTGAGGTAGAATAAATGTCAATGCCATATTATGGTTTACTCTGCGGGATCCTTTAAGAAACTACTTAATGGATCATTAAGCTACTAGCAACTTACTGAGCAGAGCAGATCAATTGGCCTCCTATCATTTCTGACCTTTCTTATGTTCTAATACTTACTGGTGTTTTACATAGCCGAAGCCTACTCCCAGATAAATTATTAAGCATGTTCTTCTGCTGGTGGATAGGCTGTTTGACAAACAAACAAGAAGGACCCTCTTTGGTATTCTTGGTTTACATTTAATGATCTGCACTGCTTGGCTGTCTGGCTGCATTTAGTACAAGGAGTTTTTTACAGCCAAGCATTCTATGAAAGAACTTTGAATATGACACTGTGTACAATTTTGGCTGCCACATTACAAAAGGGCATCGCTGCTTTTGGCAGAGCTCAAAGAACAGTAAGGTTAATGGTTTTAAACTATTGTCTGACAGGGTCAGGTTAAAAAATAGAGAAGACTACGAGGAGAATTCCTAGTATTTGACAATCTTGAAAGGTATTGAAAAGTCAGCCCACAGGACTACTCCACGCCATGACCAATAAGGAAACAATCTCCATGCACAGTAGAAGCTGAGGAAGGGAGTGTGTATAGAACTGAAAACAAGCAGCATTTTTTTAATGGGTTGCAAGGGTCTGGATCTAGCTAACAAACAGTACTAAAGTGAATTCCCTACAATCCTTCAGGAATTAGCTAGATCAACAGGCTGCTAACAACCAAATAAGAACAGAAGAATAATTACGATGGAAAGGCCAATCTAGCTGTTTGGTAGCTCGTAGTTACTAGTTACAACAAGTGATCCAAGGATCCAAACAGTCGTTTCCTGAAAGAAGCCAGGGTATTAACTTCAAACACATGACTAGGTAGCCAAGATTCTTTCTACCACAATCCTTTGAGTAAAAAAGTGTCTCGTGTCCTTTAATGCACTTTCAGTTCAGCTTGTGTCCTCTGATTCATGTTTCACTGTTCATGCTGAAGAAGTCTGTTGGGCCCACCCAAAACATTCCTTTAAGTCCCATAATATATCTGGTTACTCTTCTCTGGACTGATTCCAGAACAGAGATTCTAGCAAGATATACTGAATGACCTCATTCATTTATAACCTTCCTTATGTTTTTATAAAGAACATTGTAGAAAATCAAGAAAGTCATTGAACACAAAGAACGTAAAGAAATATGGTATAGTTAACTATGTAGAATTCCCTGCTTAAAACTGCATTTTCTGTGGTGCATACTGTATATGTCCCCCTTTCATGTTTATATTTTTTTTAAATGATAGTGGGTATCAGTCATGCACATAAAATACACAGTGCCTCTCTCTTAAATCATTTCTGGAACCAAGCAACAGGAAAGTTGTTAGACATGATTTATAGTCCTCAAACGTTCATTCTCAGGTTCTGTACTTGTATATTATTATTTATTTGTATTCATTTGTGGCATATGTGTGCCACAGAGGGAAGGTTATGTATCAAGGAATGTGCGGGTGATGGAGAGGTAGGAGGAGTAAGAGAGACAGGAGAAGACAGGAATAATAATTTTTCAGCATTAATGTAATTAGTTATGACAGGTGTGTATTAATCATGGCGGCTGCTTGTTCGAGTGGTTTTAAAACATGTTAATTACAAAGCAAGGTTTCAATTAAACACCATGCTCCAGCAATTACGAGTCTCCCATCAGCCGTCCAGGCTCTCTACGAGACAGCTTGTGATTTCAGGGCCCATTTTCACACGGCGTGCAGGGGTTGAGTTGCTGACAGGGCACAGAGTGCCACACTGGCACAGAGAGAATGGCAACATAAGGCTTGCGTCCATTATAGCCTACAGTATGAGCAGATGACAACACTTAAAATTCTGCTCAGACTGTGGTGCCACAAACTGAATGCTAGCTCAAACCCTGAGCATGTAGCCTCTAGGCAGGGCTGATAAAAAGGTTGCAGAGGTTAAACTACCTACCAGTTGAATTATATATATATATACTGTATATCTGAAAGGTTTGTTTGTTGAAATTGTGTACTTTAATATAATCCCACACCAGCTGCATCACACAAAGGAAATATGTGAGCTGAACAATGCAACCTCATATTGTTAATTCATATAAGATAATATAGACCCAGATACTGCTGTTCTTGCATTCTGATTGCTTACTCATTCCTGTGCTGTACTCATCTAGCGATGGGGTCTTCAACTTAATGTATTGTCAAGACACCAAACAAACCTGGAGGCCATAATTTAATAAACATATTTCTTGCATTGCAAAGGTGATTTCAAGTTGATTTTAAGCCCTTCTTCTGCAGATTAAAAGCTCAATAAAACTTCAGGAAAGGGCATTGCTGGTGGTTACTGATGCTGAAAGACTGAATAACTCAGTCAACATTTGATTTAAGTCACAGCAGTGACATCCCTAATTCAGGCTCACTGAGCATAATGCAGTTGACAGAAAATATCAGGCTTCAGGAAAACATTTCTTTCCTTCTTTCATCCATCCATTTTCTGTTCACTTTATCCAGTACAAGGTCACAGGGGAGCCAGAGCTTGTCCCAGCAAGCTACAGGTGCAAGAATGGATACACCCTGGATGGGACATCAGTTCACAGCAGGGCAGACAGACACAAATATGCACACCAGATCCAATTTTACCAAAAGCCAATTAACCTACCAATATGTTTTTAAACTGTGGGAGAAAAACAGAGCACCCAGAGGAAACCCATAGGAAAAACATACAAACTCCACACAGATAGCACCCCAGGGAGTGAACCCAGGGTACCAGCACTGAAAGACAGCTGTGTTATTCACTACACCACCATGAAGCCCTTTTTAATGCAATCTACAAGTATGTATTTAATTAATCCATGTATTAATAAACTCCTCCATTAACTACCCCCGACTCTCTACTTCGGTCTATTACAAACCCACTGATTCACACAACTATCTCCTGTATAGCTCATTTCACTCCAAACACACTAAAAAGCAAAGATTTCGATTTCCAGAACCAAGCCCTCAAAATGTACTCTTTTTCATCAACAGAGGATACCCTAGCAGTGTTATTGACAGGGCTCTTGCCCAAGCCAAAAATCCCCCTCGGGCCATCAACTTGAGCAGGAACTTTCTATCCCCAGGACTATTAACGACAACTTTTCCATCCTACAGGATGATCCCTCCATTGGGGCCCTCTTTTCTGACCATCCCATCATCTCATATCACGACCACCTAATCTGCATAACCTTCTTGTTCACAGCTCCCTTGACCACCCTCACCAACCACCCAGACCAGGCATTTTCCCATGCAACAGAGCTTGTTGTATCACCTGCAAATACACATCTAACACCACACTCATTCAAGGCCCCTCAGGACAATTCCGGATCACTCATGACATCTTGTAGCTCCAGCAACCTTATTTACTGTATCTCTTGCAGCAAATGCCCAGCCATCTACAGTGGGGAAACAGGAAGGAGACTCGGAGACAACTTCAGAGAACATGTTAGGGTTGTGAAGATTAAAGATTTCTCCAAGTCTATTGTTTCTCATTTCACCTCTGACGGCCATGATCACAATAATCTCTCCGTCTGTGTTCTCAAATATGGTTTTCCTTACTCTAACATCAGAAAGACTACCGAAACTAAAATTATCCTGCAGCTAGGATCACACCTTTCCCCTTCTCTCAACGACAGACTAATTTTCTTCTAAATTCTCTCTATTCATTGTAGGTTTAATTTCACACCTCTCTTCACCTATCCTGACTTCACACTAACTGATTGGCCACTCTGTCTGATTGGCCCCTCTGTCTGTCCCCTGCTCCCGCCTCCTGCTCCTCCTCTCTCCCAGCTTTTGTTCTCCTATGCTACATTACCTTTGTTTACTGCCCTGTCTTTCTCACAACTGAAGAAGGCTCCACGGCCGAAATGTTGTGTTTTCTTTCTTCTCTTTTCAGCATGGAATAAACCTATTACTTGTTCCTTTGCAGCCTACGCATGCTGATGCAGCTATCTACAGTACCTGTATTTTATTAAGTAGTTCAGGTGGGTAGCTGCGTCAGCATGCATAGTCTGCAAAGGAACAAGTAATAGGTTTATTCCATGCTGAAAAGAGAAGAGAGAAAAACACAACATTTCTGCAGTGGAGCCTTCTTTAGGTGTGTATTTTATTAATATGATTTATTTACATGATATCAGATAAACTGAGTATAATGTTAACTAAATATTGCTAGCAAAAGATCACGCATATTCTGTGCACAAATGGCTGTGGTGGGTAGATAGAAACAGAACAATGCTCAGAGGTGGTTTAATCCTTATAAGTAAAAGATAACAACAAACTAACCCCTACTTACAGTAGTTTGATGCCTATGCTGCTTTGAACAGAAAAACAGCTCTGGTAGTTGTGTGAGGCAATGTAATACAGTTGATCTTAATGAAAAGCACCTCTGGATTTTAATGAAGGAACCAAGCAAACATACTGCAGATGTATTCTTTTTTTCATCAGGAAGAAAAAGCAGGGGACTGAAAAAAGGATTAATGGGCACATACAAAATACAAAACACATTTAGGAATTGTAATGCTTCTGATTTTAAAAGGGTTTCTTTTACTAGTAATTACAATTACTAATTAAATCTCTTATGATCCATTTTCACAGGTTCCTCTGTTCCAAGGGAAGGTGAAAATCCATGCTTTACACAGAGAGACATGAAAAAGTGATCACATAGAGTCATCTGAAGTGAATCCTACTCCCTCCTCTCAAAATCCACACTTAAACAAATTTTAAATTCTCTCCCCATAGATGACGACTAATGGTGTGTAGCCACTGAAGCTGGTCTGACTTGAAAAATCTGGAAGAAATTACAAACCTCTTCACAAAACTATTCCACTGTCCTTACACTTACATTCATATCCATGCACTGATCTATCCATGAGCTTGCATATCTATCGCCACAGATTGAGGCATGTTTGGGTATTTCTGTGAATTCAGTGGCAATTGTAAGAATAGCATGGATTACTGCAATTTCCAAACCTATGTATTATTATTTTATTATTTTTAGACTGTGTTTCCGTTTTCTTTGATTTACCTTCTCATCCATGAAAAAGTAAACCTAATGCCTTTTTTGCCAGAGGCTTGGAGCTTCATCATACATTTTTATCAGCGTGTGCTGTCATTGTGTTGATCAAATGATCTGCTTAAAAAAACAGCAAATCTTCCACCCACATATACAGCACATATAAGACATACTGTACATGTGCTGCTGCCTGCTCATTGTTACTTTCCTTCATTCAAATTGGCGTAACAGAATGTTTGCTACCACTTCCTCTTAACAGGACTAAACAGCTATTTCATCAATGGTCATTAAAGAAAAAGCACAGAAACACAGGGCCATCACATTGCTATGGCATAAAAGGAAAACAGCTTCTGACCAATGAGACATCCAATAGAGCTTTTAATTGAGAATAATAAAAACAGATTTTCACATAAGCGGCTTCAACCAGTCTATATTCTTATTGTGTTTCCGTTGATGGGAGAAATTTCTAATGGAGATAAGATGAACAGTGCCACCTGAGGGATATTCTTGTACAGATCCATTTCATTGTCTAACTAGGATGACCATGTGAAACAGCAGGTTGGGGGTTAGGCTTGCAGGGTTGCTGCCTTCATGAGGAGAGTGGTTATTTTCTCACATCTTTATCAGTTTCCACAACAGAGGCCTCATGACTTTTTTCACTTTCCTAAATATAGGAAAAAATCCTTATTTTGCAAGAGTCAAAGTGCTCGGGACTCTCCATAAATACAAGCATGTTCCAAGAAATTTTGTATGGGATGCATAGTCACATGCTTTGCCTTCAGTGTCCTTCAGATGTGTGAAATATAAAGACTCTGGATCCATAATTTTTGAAATACAATAAAAAATTAAATCCCTCTCCTCCCAATTTCTTTAGGTTTACACTACACTGAACTGCATTTCATCAATAAGTAAAGTATTTCCACAAAAGTATTTTGTGGAACACCATATTGTTTTTTTGAGCAACAGTTGTCAGTGCGGTAGAGCAACTGCTACATTTATATATTCACAGGGATCTGCTGTGTGGTGTGATTGCTATTTGGTGCTGCATTTCAGTAGTGAATGAAGAGGGTACACCCCTAAACATACTGTAAAGTGCTCTGGGCTCCTTCAAGATGAAAAGTGCTGAAGAGATTTTAGAATTGGATTTTCACTGTTGTACTGATGCCAGTCCTGGAAAATGGTCTACGTTGATATATCTTATTATAATGAAAAATAATAATGGATTCATTATTCACCATGCCTGCCATTCATAAAACTATTCCCTCTGCATTAGTTTAAAAGTTATACAACATATCCTTTGGTATAAGAGTTTGCTAACTGCAAAACTCTTCATAAATGAGTAGCCTGCAATATGTTTTTGTATCCATGTAAAATAAAAATAACTAATCATGTAAGCTCAACACAGCTAACATTTTAATGCAGTTCACAGTAATACAGTACTCATTACAAAATGACACTGTGATGTGTTTAAGTTTTCCTTCCTATCTACTCCTCCATACCTTTCCATGAGGCATTTGCACTTTGCAGTGCATAGCTACATTTCAACCACTACAAAGAATCAGTGAGACTGAGGGACAACAGTAAGATGGAGCAAAAATGTGCCACTGACTTGATTATATAATGCTTATTAATCTTTTCAAGGCTGCTGAGCAGCATCAGAAAGCTCTCATCGTCTTTACATCAAAGATCTCCAGCCGACAGCTTCTGCAGCCTCTCCGACACACTTAATTCATGGCAAATTATCACATGTGGAAAACAGTCAATGGCCTGGTTGGTGAGTTCTGCTTTGGCAGCGGTCCCCAAGAGGTCTCTTTGTGTCGACAAATCAGAAAAAAAACTCTTCCCAAAGATGTGAGGACATCCCCACACACTAAATTATTTTCTTATGTACCAAATGGCACCATTTCTTTAAATCGCAGGTTCTTCAGAGTATTTTTTCTACGTGACAGGCGACAGTGTAGTAGAGATTGTATGAATTTCCTTGATGTAAAAAAAATAACAATATACATTTACTGTATGTATGAACGCATTTCAAGAAAGTGCTCTACAAGAGACGATGATAAAATATACTTATAATTATTGCAACATTGTCTCAATGGTCTTGTAGATCCTATGAAGGCTTTGCTGGGGGTTTTAACTAATTCAATGGATGAAACAGGAAGCAATAATGAAACAGTAGGAAGACCAAAGTAGAAATGTCCAAATTTGAGCTGTCTGGCAATAATCAGTGGTAGTCATTATCAAATGAGGATTGAAGGTACTGGTGCCTAAAAGCTACAGTAAACATTCCGAGCTGGATCAACACAACTGGGGGGCTGCATCTCAGCCTAGGCCATTGGGAACTCATGTAATAGCAAGTTTACCCTGACTGCCAAGGTGCAAGCAGTTTCTGCTGCACTTTTCCATTCAATCCAGAACATGCCTCACTGAACATGTCATCATTTAGCATGACTGTGACCCCATGCGCACAGCCAATGTGGGGAGAAACAATTTGAAATGTGGAGGCTGTTGGAGCCCACACAGAGAAACTTTGGCCTGCATGCAGTGTAATACTGTAACAGAATAGTAGTGAGGACTCTCTGCAGAAAACCAGATTGATATGCAAAGGTGTAGTCGAGAGAGATTAATCCGAGCTCCGAAAGCCGTAGGTAAACAAGCAAAAGCAAAAGTACAAAACCAGAAGCGGAGCCGTAAGCCATGAGGAAGCCGATTGTCAAAACCAGAATGATCAGTAAAGTGCCAAAACCAAAACCAGAAGACAGGGAAAAACGAGGGTCAGGAAGCCAATATACAAGTAGCAGGACACAGCGATAGAGAGAGTAGGTCAAGCCAGGAAAAACCTTATATTGAGCAGAGAGAAGTATGTAAAGCTGCCTTAAATAGGCTGAGGTGAATTGGCTAATTAGGAACCATGCTGGAATGCGAGGTGGAATGACGAGTCCTCCGGGGCCATGGTGTAACAGATACGAGCACTATCCAGGCCATGTGAGTTTATATGGGAGCTGCTAAAAGCAAATTCTGAACATGTTATATTGTAATCTTAATTGCATTGTCAGATTTTGCTATTTTCACTATTTCATCTGGGGCATGAATACATCTGGAGGCACTGTACTATATGTGGGTGGTGTGACAGAATAGTTAAAATGGCAGTCCTTCATTGATACACTGCAGGGGAGCACGACAACAGGATGTTAAGCATTGAACTTGAAACAAAAGGTTTGCATACCAAATACTAATGTACTGGGGAACACATTAATTTATTTTTGCAATTCTGCTGTTGTAGTGCATTGTGCACATAATATATACTATGGAGTACCATACAGTACATATGTGTTTAAACTTGTTTAAATAATTTTGTTTTATAACCACATTTGTCTCTGTTTCCATAATTATCTCCAGAACTCAAGGAATATGTTTGATGTGAATAGGTGAGATAGAAGATGGATGACTGTAAACCCTCAACCCTTTTTCCCCAAAGGGACATAAACACTACCAGTAATGACAAAAAATCACAACATACAGTATCTTTCTTACACATCAGCACATGTCCTACTTTTAAGTTACATGATTTCATTCTGCTCTCTGAGTTTCTACTAGGAAGGCTTTTGCTCATCATGATGTTTTGTTCAATGAAATTTATGCCAAGGTCTATTCCTTCAGAAAAGTGAACCTTGGTTTCTGTGAGCTTTTCAAGACTATTTGTAAAAGAATCCAATAGAAGTGCCTGGATTTTTTTCTTCATCTGAAAAAACAACAAAGAGAAAACAAAATATGGGAACATTTCTTCATGTAGGTACAGTATTTTTTTTTGTAAAAAACACTATTGGGAGAATTGATGCTGTTGAGGTTAACTATTTCTTTGTGATTTATCAAATAATTTCCTTCTAAGATTCTGTTAGAAACCCAGGACAGGCCTTCTAAACTTACAACTTTAAAATGTTAACCTTTTTTCCAGCAACACATGTTGTTTCACCTCCTTATACTGTATGTCCTGCTGCTTTGAATTCAGCAACAAATCTAAATTCTTTCTGGCATACATTTATACATAGACTCCTCATTATTGTGTAGTTTTATAACATATCTCTTTATCTGTTACTTACTGTAGGTCTTTCACTTAGAGCAGAGTGTATGATTGCACAGATGCTCTCAATCCCCTAAAATACAGATTCTCCTCTCTACTTCTATTCTGGCCAGTACACATTTGTATCCATGCAAAAAAACTAAACTGAAAGCCTTCAAATCCTTGCTCTCAGCAAGTGAAGAAATACATACAGTATGTGGTTTTAGTGCACTGGTGCTTAGAAAATAAATATATGGTTTGATTTGTGAGGAAGACGTGGAAAACAATTCCTTGAAAGAATGTCATATCTTTCGTAATGACCCCTGAGAGTGAGATCTAGATATGCCACACAATCTCTTTCTTTAGATCACTTTGTTAAAAGGGCTTAAACAGCAACGTAAACAGACTAGCTGATGACAACCTGGCCATGTTTTATTAGGTATTACAAGAAATGATAAAGCACGACAAATAAAGTTGCGATTTTGCAATTTTATCATTGGCCCGGGAAGGCAGAGAGGAAGGCACAGATTAATAGCAAGTCCTGCAGTAACAAATTCACACACATCTTTTTTGCTACAGCAGCTATTAATTTTCTTTGGGAAGTAAACCAATGCAGGGGCTTTGCTTTGGAAGTGTACAGCTGATAGAAGGAATGGGTAGCGGTTGGCTAATGAGAACTGCAAGCTAATTATTCGGGGAGCTTAGTGGTACGAGGACCACCCTGTTACAACTAACATTACATGCATATACAGTATCTACACACAAGCGCCTGTCATATTAAAAAGATGAGACTTCAGCACAGATGCTATCTATCTGACGCAACAGCAAGCACAAACACATCAATACCTGGTAGCTCAGCCTTGTTCATCCTGCAGGGGCCTGATTTACTCATTCAGGCTGAAAGCTTGGATTTTACTGCAGGTGTGAAGGGATTGAAGAAAATGTTTACAGCTAAATTACATTTCACTAGGGACAACCACATCCCAACAACATCTCAACATCCAAGGGAATGGAATACCTTGAGAATGTTTGGAAATACTTGGTGAGATAAGTTTGGCTTAACTCACTTGGTTAATGGACAGCCTCCTGGCCACAGGAAGAGGAGGCTTGAACCCCCATTTATATATGAGTGAACAAAGGGGTAGCAACAAGGGACGCACTGGGTGGAGGAAGGATGCTTGAGAAGATGCAAAGGGATGTTTTTATGTTCAATATATATTGCTTATTTCTGTAATGATGGTGATTATGTGTAAGATTGATTTCTTGTGCACATTTCTTCAACAGCTATGTGCGGTTGATTTCTTCTTGTTATCCCTCCCGAACTTCAGTTAATAAGTTCCATTTTGAGGTGTTCTTTGCACTATCCCAGGTTATGTATATGTATGTCTGTGTACAGCCATATACAGTATATGCATTGCAATGATACAGTATACCATAGTCTCTAAAGACCTTCCTGATCATTGCTGAATCACATACTCGCATGTTTTGGAGACTTTTATTAGTCACGTTTAAAGGCAAGATAACCATGCTTACTATTTTATACACAAGCTAGACCCAAAATGATCTGATAGATCATATCTGATAAATTGCTCTGTCTTTATATTCTATTTCTATGTCTTCTATTTGGCAGTGGATTAATGCTACTTTTGGAATATTCCCAGTTTCAGTTTTCAGCTCTCCATATTCAATTTTCTGCATGTGAGGGTCCCAGCAGTGGTGTCTTGGTATTCAATTTGCTGTGCTTAGGATTTCAGAATCCCAGCCTCTTATTCATTATGCGGTCTTCAACCAGAAAGTTCTCTTTGGTATTTGCTGTAGTCTTGTTCTGAATTCGGTCTCCAGGGTTACTCTGGTTCTCCCTTGATGTGCATGCTGATGTTTTTATAGATGTCAGCTCATACTCCAAGTCTTCACACTACATTTGATACCAAAATCAATTTCCTTCTTGATTTTGCCAGACTTCAGATTCTGCTTGGCAAACATTTGAAACTTAGATTAGAATAAATATTACAGGGTTTGAACAGAACTGCATACAGAATGTCTGCCCTTGAAAAAAAAAACTTGTGTTTTACTTAACTCATCAACTTACTGCTACGCCGAAAACACCTTCTGTTGCAGTGAGAATGAGATCACTTAACGAGTAAATACCTCACTAGCACTGGATAGACCCTGCCCTCAGTTACATGCTCTGTCATTGGGTTTTCGTCACAAATCAGCCTTTTGCGCAAATCCGTATGTTTGTCCTGCAATCTGCCTGAAAATGACTGAGTCTACCTGCTTCAAGATTGTTGCACGACTGCTGACAACATATTCAGGAACCTTCCTCATCTGCCTAGCTGCTCTGCTTGTCCTTTGTTCTGCCTGGCTGTGCAGGACATCTCCTGTCTGATCAGCCTATCCCCTGCTCTGCCTGACTGCCCAGCACATCCTCTGCTCTGCTCTGTCTGACCAGCCACCCTCTGCTGTGCCTGAATACTCCACCTCAATGTCTCCTTGCCTTCCCCAGGACCTAGTAATTGGGTCCCTCAGCCTATCTCACAGCCACGGGATTCTCCAGGTCAGCTCCGCAGCATAACTTAACATACTCAGGTAGTGTGGAGGTGTGTTAGGTTAACTGCTGATTTCAACTCAGGCGCTAGCATGTATAGTACAGTACCTGGATAATATGCTTATTTACAGTAATTACACTAATTGTATAGGTACACTGTTTAGTTCTGGTTTGGTATATTTGCAAATAAATACATGGCAGCACTGGAAAGACTTTAAGAAAAGGGACAACCTGGACTGTTTTTTTTTCTACCTGGAACAAAGTTGGGAATGTGAGATTTTCCCAATTCATCAATTAAACACATTGAACTTTTTTTTCTGCAAATGTATCACAGGATCTAAGAACCAAAGGGTATGCATGTGGATTCCTATTAAAACATGTATCTGAATTAAGACATACAAAGGATTGTGAGCATTTGGAATCACCATATTGGGCTGGGAGTGTTGAGTCAGGGGCAGCACTCAAGCAGAGCCTTGATAGGATGTCTTAGATCAGTAAGCTGCCATCACTTACATGATTAAAATAGGCTGAATGGCCTCCCATTGTCTGTCAAAATAGTCCCACTATTTTGTCTTCTGTCACATCAGACTTCTGTCTGATGACTGTTTCAACACAAAACCTCAATACAGGCTCAGAACTACAGTAAATAAGTACAGTAAATGCATTTCCTTTAACAATTTGCAACACAGACAATCATACATCTCTGAATTCATAAGGATAAATAATTTGCTTAAACCTGCTAAAGACAGTTGGGCAAGTGTTGCAGCTCCTCAGTTAAAGCCTCGGTTATCAAGAACTGGGAAAGCAAAACACCTATTGATCAAAATATCCTTGCTGTCTTGAGATGGCTGTCAGTGATCAGAATAGGTGAAAAGGCTGACCCAGTGGGGTGGGGTATGGTAGATATTTTGGTTTTGTTTTTTATTGTACTCTAAGTTTTTATTGAACTACTGTAACTACCTGATAAGCTGTGTTTTTATGTCTATAACAGTGGACTTTCTAAATTGGACATGAAGGTCATTCATTTAAACCAGGGTCTGTTTCGTTAACTGTAAGAAAAATATTTATTTTATATTACACCTTAAAAATGAATAATCTCAGCACCCCCATTACCACCAACACATGAAAAGGACATATCCCAATATAAATGCAAAATTAATCAAAGCAAACATAGAAGACAAAAAAAAACACATTTTTTTCTTTCTGTAAAAATTACATTTTTGAGCTACTGTAGATAAAGAAACATTCCTTTGAGATGGTGTTCCAGTGCTTTGAGACGCTATAACGTATGACCCTGTCACCCACAGTGTGGATGAACAGTGGTGGTACATAAAAAGTCAGAACTAGCTCAATGAAAGTCATGTTGACAGGTGTAAACAGATCAACTCAAAACCTCACAGTAAGCCACTGTTAGGAATAAAGTAATTGCTTGCATGTGACATAGTCAGGAATCTAACTGCTGCACTCTGATTGTGTTGTTGCCATAGATTATCAAATTCATTTAGGGCAATCAAATAATCAACCCCAGAAAAAAAAAAACACATGAACCTGGTTTTCCACTACAGATACAGAAAGGAAGAGACACAACAGGCAACAGTAACAAGTGATGGTAATAGTGCTAAGATGGAAAAAGCCTACCATTAGAATGTTCTTAGTTTCAAAAGTAAAGTTTTTCAAAGATCACCTCCACAAACAAAACATCTGACAGACTTGCAGCTTAAGGTAACCGATGAAGGGAACCCAACAGCATAACCTCAGTCACAATTCAGTCACAATTATGACAAAAAATGTTTATATCAGAAAAGCAGTCATAAAGTACTGTCCAACTATCAGACTTAACATGGACATAAATTGGAGTATCACTGCTGACAAATGTTAATAAATATTACAGAACAAAGGTTCCAGTATTGAGCCAATCTTAGAAGTAAAACCAACATAGAAATAAAAAGTTGATACTCAACAGGATACTATCTAATTCATTTAAGGGCAGTAACAATGCACCTAACCAACCAAGCAGAATTCCACCAGAATTAAGATAGTGAACCAAAATCAGCATCCATTAAGAGAACATAGCTGCTTCTGGAGCAGTGGTTCCCAATATTAGTAACAGTCTTTAGCCAATTTCTAATATTCAGAGCTGCACCCATTCAAGTGTGTAGCCTTAAATGTACAGTAAGCCACAAGGTAGGACCTCTGCAGAAGGCAAAAATGCTCATTGTGGGAGTTTCCTATACAGTGTCATGCCCACCTGTATCTGTTTATCATATGTAATTACTCTAACTAGTAGGAATTGTTTAGTCAGAAATAAAGGCAAACAAGTTTAGAAAAACCTGCATACAGTTCTACTGTTCAGTATACGATGGTAGTCCTATGATCTTACCTTTTTAGTCTGTATCAAGTTAGATGAGAGAGGAACAAATGATCTAGTGCAGTTAATTTTGATGCTATGATAATAGAAAACTGTCTGGAACTTGAAGTTCTCATGATTTTATTTTCATCTAAGTGGACGATGTACACTCAACCAGAAATCACACCTAGGTACATATGCAATGGAAGTAAGCTACTGTAGATCATTTTTTCTTCTTTAAAGTTAGAATTCATTCATTGTTCTTGTTACAGATCCAGTCATTCAAAACGAGCGGGGTATGCTGCGGTACAACACGGTGGGCTTGTCGCATCTAAACGGGTTATATCACGTCATTTCGCGTCCTACTGCATTTTACTGTATGCAAATTAGATTTTGTTAATAGTATCCAGAATCACCTTGTAAAACCACCAGGTGGAGCTAATAAAGCTTAACCTCTCATGTACAGCATTTGAGCTGTTGCCAGAAAACACCCGGTTTTGAATCCCGATCACTGCTGAGGGACAATCTTTATTCAATTAAGAATTTAAGTTGTGTACACTTTTAAATTTAAACTGTGTATTACAGCATGTTAATCATTATACATTAAAAAGTTGGAATATTTTATGAAAGCAAGATTGCTCAGTTGGACAAAAGTACACAACCTACCACCTTTATCATAAATATTTTAATTGTGCAGAAATATTTTATGCATCAAAGTCTTTATCGAAGACATTACTTATAGTATTAATAATGAATGACCTTGGACAAGCTGTAAACTCAAAGTATTACCCTGGTCCACATTCTTTGTAACCGTCTTTGTAAACAAAAATACTTTATTTTTTCATTGACAAAAAGTAACACCACAGCATTTCGTTGATCCAATCACGTATTCGTTTCCAATCATACAAAGTAAGTCTTGAGAATCTCCGATTCACCATGCCTTTCATATGCTCATAAACAATATTAATTTAGGAACATAAACATATTATGTAAACTGTACTGTATATGGCTGGTCTTGGTAGTTTAAAGAAAAAATACACACCAGTATTCCATTTCTCCCAAAACATTTTAAGCATCAAAGCCTTACATGTGGTTGACTGAGGTCGGAGGTATGAGCCCAGTTGTTGCCATGAGTTTTCTTTTAACAAATAAACATTTCTTTGAAAAACTAAAATAGCAAATATTATGGGCACTATATTGATCTTTTTATATGTCTGAATATCACAACATGTTCGTACTGTATGTACACAGCAGTACCACAGGGTGCAGGGCGCAAACCCACGTGAGCCCGAAAGCCCTACATTAATGTTGCGCATTTGCCTGGCGCTGTGGCCGAAGAGCGCCCAGCTGGGGTATGTGGTGAGGGGTAGGACAGGAGTGGTAGTGGTCAGGGCGAAGATTAGGAAAGCTGCTGACCAGTACAGCAGACCCACTGTGAAACGGGCATACAGTCTGGGGAGATCGCCCATTTTCGTGTAAATAGTTCCCTGGTTTCGCACCCCTGTGTGGTCTCTCTCTCCCTCTCTGCTGGCACGTGGGAGTGCTGGCTGGTTGTGCTGAATTTCACTCCACAAAGTCTGAGTCTCTGTGTCTACATTGTTTGTAAAAAAATCGGTTTCACAAGTCTTTTCTCACCCTCTTCATTTTCAAAGTAGAATAGGGCAAGTCTTCCAATGAAAGACAGTCCCCCTTCCCCCCACGGACAGACTGACAAATGTTTTCTTAGAAAAAGAGATTCACAGAGCAAAGCTGTGTCAGTCTTCTCTGTAAAAAAGATCGGTTTGAACATCATGGGTGCTGTTTTTAATAAGCTGCTGAGTAAAGAATAGGAATTTTCCTGCTGTCAGCAGTATTGTGTATATACTTTTATGTACAGGCTGTGAAAAGTTTCACAAGTAGAGGTCTTTAAAATTAGGCTGGGCAAATGATTTTTTTAATTCTTAAAAAATAAATCAAAAACGAGATATAATGATGTGTTCCTGCTTAGACCTTGCACGACTTTAAAAGCTATAAAAACAGGTTTTGATAGTTAATAACCACTTTATATGCGCAAAAACGGGTGATTTTTCTTCCTCATGATCATCTTAGAATCTCTGTGTACGTTGTAAGGTTTTTACTTCTTAATTAAACGTTTAAAATACACGAACTTCATAAAGACAACACACGTTTCAAATAGAAAAAATCATATTTTGTTGTCTTCCTGGTATGTAGACAGATTAGCAGGTCTTTTTTTCCCAATCAGAGGCTCTGAAAACAGCGTGCCGACCACTGCGCTCCGTCAGAGGGGTAGGCGGCACCGAGAGAGGGAGGAAGCGCGGAGCTCAGTATTGTACAATGGCTGCTTGGTAACAATTGCATCTGCATTCATAACTTAGTGTTTAAAATTCAACAACGTAAATCATTTTCTTTTACCTCTAAGTCCCTTAATTATCATTAAGCACAGGTTTTTCAACACTTAGACTACTTTTTGATACCATCGTTAGATAAAGCAGGAACTTATTGTACTTTTGAATGACATTACACGTAGAAAGATTACAGATTTTAATCGTCTTTAATTTTGTTATACATTTTAGAAAAGTTTCATCTATACTTACACCACAAAACTATTCTCAATTGTATTTCTGAATGCTATGTTGCACTTAGTTCATTGTTTTAAATACATCTAATTAAGAAAGTTAGGTGTTAAACTATTAGTTATCAATAATATTAAATTTAGCACTGTAATAAATTGTTGCACTTTTCCCCGTATCTTGTAAAAATGTATTTTCATTGTTCAAATATACATTAAATCTATCAGAAACTTAGTTAAATACACAATTAAGGAAAAAATAGGGAAAATATAATTCAAAATATTTTGCTAACTGATTATAAAAATAAAATGTATTAACTAAGGAATAGGATGGAATAGAATAATAGGAATAGGATAATTATATCATTATTAATTTCTTTAGATGCACGATTCCATATTATATTTTCTATTAATCAAATTCTAAAAGTATGCTTTTGTTTACTCCGATAACAAGTATATTTGCAGAAAAGGTTAAAACGATCACTTTTCACAAAGTATATAAACGTACAGTAATATGGTCAGAAGGAGCACATAAAAACATTTCTGAAATAACCACATGTAAGACTTTGATGTTTAAAATGTTTAGGGAGAAATGAAATCCTGGTGTGTGTTTTTTCTTTAAACTACCAAGACCAGCCATATACAGTACAGTTTACATAATATGTTTATGTTCCTAAATTAATATTGTTTATGAGCTTCAGATGCGTTATGCTCCTCTTCTTCTTATGCTCAGCTACTAAAATTTCCCTTTAGTTGTAAAATTCCATATAAATATTCAATACTAAGCAGATTAAAATGTGCACAGTAAAGAGATTAAATGATTAAATCTTTTCACTACCGACCAATGCACCACAAGTGCCCCTGTCGGTCATTTTGGCCAGCCAGTCACGTACCACGGTACGCCGCGGTGGCTTGTGGGTAGTTGCATGTGGTACAGGTTTGTACCGCAAAGTTTGAATAGCTGCATCTGTATATGGCCACCATTGGTTATTCCAAATTCCAGGGTTAGAATAACCAATTGTATGACTCTCATGTTGTGGCTGTTGGCAGACTAGTAGACTTGGTAAACTAATCAACCCACCTTTGAGATAATCATCTTTCAATGCATCACTGGCAGCACAGCCCCGTAGTGGAGGTTCAGCTGCAATTGAAAGAGAGTCTTTCACCTACAGCACTGCTAGTGCCCATGTGGCCATACTGTCATTCAGACTCAAGAGAACTCCTGTGGATTAATTCCACCCTACCCTTGGCAGTGCTCTTCCAAATGTGTACTACTGCTTAAAAAAAAAAAGTCACCTTCAGATACTGTATAACAAGGCCAGGCTTGAACCCATGACACCTATACCCTAGAACCCAGCCTACACTCAATGTGGTGCTTTTATCTTTTGAGCCACTTGGGATTCCCTTCAGATTGACTTTTAACCATGGAATCAGGAGTACTATTAGGCAGCTATCGAAAAGCTGTTTCATCTGAACATCAGAAATTCAGGCAGTGAAGGTAAAACAGAATCAGATAACTTATGAAAGCACACAGATTGTCATTTGTAAAAACTGTAATCAAGAAAAAAATAAGGGGAGAAACAGGAAAGTACAGATATAAAAGAACAGTCACATGATCAGAAAGACTCAAATTATGAATAGGTAAATGAAAAAGAAAAGAGTTGTTAGCTATAACTAAATCCAAAATGTGACCTGGTAATGAAATGGAACAGGGATGGGACGTGGACAATGACTTCAATGACTGGATATCATGGGGCATGTTCATGGAACATTGAACAGTGAAAAAATCAAAAAGTGCTAAAACTGCATGGACAGATATACCTGAACTGACAAGTACATTGAGTCAATGTAGATGGTAAAATCCCACATGTATAAATTAAATTTTAAAACAGCACAGCCGACAAACCAGCTACTGTAATTCACCTAAAAAAAAGATTGTAATAATATACAAAGTGTAGGTGTCAAAGATTTTTAAGACCACTCAAATGTTATATACCCAAATGTAGCAATAGGACTCTGAAAATAAGGTTGTACAACACAGTCAGTCCACCTCCATGGCCAGTAAAGCAACATTTCTCAAACAGTCTGTATTCAGATGGTACAAGGTGATTAAATGATTGCCATAATTATGTTTGTGCTAGCATTCAGTTAAACAAACAAAATTCCAGTTTTCTGACATTGATAAAGTCATTTAGTAATAATGCCTAACTATTCAATGAGCAAATATTAAATGAGGCTAATTTACTGTGGCTGAACTGAGTGAGGCAGATATTTGGCATATGCCCTGCCTGAGAGATGATAACTGTCATTTCCATTTATGAGAAAATATTCCAGGGAGAATATTATACAATATCCTATTGTATCTTTACTTGAATAATTCTGCCGTTGATTGTGAGCTTTGCTGTTTATTCACAACCAACATTGAAGACATTTTGCAAAATCAAAAGTTAAGGTAAAGATGTTTAGCTTTAAGAACCACTATCAGTATTTTCTTGAAATATTTGTATATTTTCTAAATCCCCATTTCTGATTCTTCAGAGAGGGCTTATTATAAGGGGCCAATGCTAATTTGAAACCAGTAGGTTTGGGTAGTGAATAACTGCTCTACAGTATATAATAAGAACTGCAAAACCTGCAGTTGTGTTGTGCAGGTCGACCATTTGTAGAAAAATGTTTACAAATGTAAGTACACTCACAGATGAGACAAGGTCATTCAGCCTGTTATGGATAATAGAAAGCTGCTAGAGAATTGGTCCAAGAACATTACCAGTGCCGTTTTTGAATTATTATAATGAATAAGAAGATAGAAAGTTGGATGTTTTTGGTCCCTTTTCTGTGCATTTAAAAAAAATCTTGGCAAACTCAACTCAGCAGTACAAAGGACAGATTTTTCAATACTCATATTAAAGGCCAGGAATGTCAATCTTATGTCCGCTGGGCAGGATCTAGCATGAAGTTATGTCCAATGTTTCCCACTAGATGATAAACATATTAATTTAGTTATTTTTTAATAAAGATCACTGACATACTGGACCATACTAGTGATTGGAGGACCTTGTGGCTAAATCTCTTATAACGCTACTTAAGTTTATTTTTCATCATGTAGACATAGCTATTGCCTCTGTCACTTTGGTAAGATTAAATATGTGTGGCACAACCTCAGAGATTCAGTGGCACAAATCATGCAAGTCAAGACTAAGCTGATAACATTAAGAAAGTTAACTAACAGCTTTGCAGCTGTTATTTTGCCTCTCATCTAACTTGATAAGGACTGAAGTGAATGGTGAGAAGAAAGAAAGAGAGAAGAAAGGTTGATGGAGAGTGCTGCATTTTTCAAGAGCAGAATCCTTCTCTTCTGGAAGATGGATAATAATTTTACATGGCTCATATGCTTGTGAAAAGTACAGTAACTGTACCAAAGCAGTACAGCATTTAGGCACTAAGTATCTCAAATATAAAGATAAAGTACACTACGTGAAAACAAATAAGCAGAATTATTAGGGACCCTGAAGAACAGCAGTTGCTCTACTCATTCTTGTGAAGCAAAAAAAGCAGCTGTCAAGCCTAGTTATATCGGTAAAGAAACTGCATTAGCATCAAAATTATTTTGTATGGGTAAGTTGCCAAAGAACTGCATGCTTAAGTCAGAGGAATTAGTGAGCCCTGACAAGTGACAAGCCTTGGCAAATATTAATTTGTCAAGAAACACTGATGAGAGATTTGGCAAAATATCTGATTTTAGCTAATTTGAATAGCCAACCTTATTGAATTTACACAAAAGAGTGACAACAACAGAGATGATTTTTTGACAGCTGTGCATGACTAACTGGTAGTGGGCTAGAAAATGTCTGTCTGTCTGGGGACAAACAGCGCTCCTTCAGTGGCTGAAAGGTAAAGTGAGGTTGTAAAATTCAAATGAAAATTACAGACATTAACACCAGAAAGGGAGTTTTCATTATATTATTCAGCAAGATGCACTAAACATGAACAAATTACATGGATATACAGAAGTTTGAATAAGTGTTATGTATACACCTTCATTTTGATAGCCCCCTAAATGCGAAGGACATTAAGGACATGTTGCGGTATCACATCGAAAGTAATCTGCGGGCTGTGCTTAACCTTTTCTTTGAATTGTGTTAAGATACGAGAATCCATACATCATAAAGGAAAGCAGGTGCCTGAATTACAGGATGCAGCTGAGCAGCCTTGCATTTACTGTATGTTAGACAATACAGAGCATCAGAACTGTTTCAAAACAAAAATGCAAGGGCGCAACATGGTTGTGACAGTCTTTTATGACAGTATTTGACCAAACTTCAATTGTGGCATAAATATCTTTTTGGTGGCAGTTATGCACACTTCCTCACATAGAAATTGGTGACCGCAGATGTCAAGGCCTCCAGTACAGTATGTTTCAATGACAAAATAGCTTGAATGAAAATGAGTTTCATGACTGCTTTGAAATTGAGCTGCAGTTCAATACACTTTTAAAAGAAAAAAAATCAACATTGTGTCAACAACGTTTATCAATACCTGGGACTAAATCACACCAAATTGAAGGCATTTGTTTAGTGAATTCTAGCTAGGTTTGGGTCAGCTTTTGCCTGTGTAAAATATGTATAATTTCATTAAACAAATCTAATATCATAACAAAATTAAGGAGCATGTTCATTAAGACAAGTCAAGTCTCAGGACACAGCAGTACACAAAATTAATGTGAGAAAAATACCGTTTTAAATTACTGTATATTTATAGATTTGTTTTGGAGATGGGACAGTGGCACAGAAGTTAGCATTGCTGCCTTTCGGCGTTAGGGCCTTGGGCTCAGTTGGGTGCTTGGGTGTCCTCTGGGTGCTCTGGTTTCCTCCCACAGTCCAAAGACATGCTGGTAGGTCAATTGGCTTTTGTTCCTGGTGTGAGTGTGTGTGCGTTTGTGTGATGGAATTGGTGACTGGAGGCTCAAGGCAAATTCTAGAATGTACTTTGCCTTGAGCTTCACGCTTTCTGGGATAGGCTTTTCTCCTCCATGACACTTTATTGGATAAAATGGTTAGAAAATGGCAGGATGAAAATGGAAAAAAAAATTCAAATGGAAATTGATAAGAGGGGCATGAGATTAGTAATGAAATCCAAAAGTCAAAGTGACTAGAAATAGAATTCCAGCTTTTTATACCAGCTTTTATAGCAGTGAAAAACAGCTTGCCCATGCTGTCTGTGATTTTTTTTGTGTTTTTGTATGTGGTCATGTGGTCCCAATTTAAGTACACATCACAAGGAAATGCTTTGTTCATGTCCTTTAAAAAATAAATATACTGTATACAGGAACAAGTAATAGGTTTATTCCATGCTGAAAAAAAGAAGAAAGAGAACACAACGTTTCGGCCGTGGAGCCTTCTTCAGGTGTGAAGAAGAATACTGTATACAGTATCACATACATTTTCATTTTTCTTTTACTAAATTCAGTATTTTCTTGCTGTACATTATTCTCATGCTAATGTGAGCCGAAGTGCTCTGGGGAAGGTTATCAGTGTGGCACAGAACGCTGTTTAAGTTCAGAGAGGTGTAACACTAACTTACTTCCCTTGCATACTCTCTATCGAATGTGTAAACAATCCCTTTTCTGCTCCAGGAAAGACACTTTCCAAGAATTCATAAAAAAAAAAATCAGTCTACATTCACAAAGTTTAGGAATACAAGAGTAAACAAGAGAAAAATGAAAGTTATATAAACCTGTCCTTAAAGGTCTAGGGATACATTTTCATGGAATTTTAAAAATCATTGCAGATACTGTACTCTTGGTATAATATTACATTCTAAATCTAAAAGGGGATCTGATATGGAAGAGTCCCATTTTAGATTTATATCTTCTTGCACATTTCTTCACATTTTTAAGCTTGCTTGCAGAAGGTTTATTCATAAAATAACGTCTATGAGGAAAGCTACTGGCAAATAGCTGTAAGTGCTCAAGAGCTCCTGCTGCAAGTGGATGAATGAGAAGGGAAAAAGCACTGCGGGAGTCCAAGGGCTTCTGAACAGCCAGTGGTGTAATCTGGCCCTTTCTGAACGCCATTCTGCAGCTGCCATCATTGGACACAAGCTTTAGATAATAAACAATCTTTTACTGTATATTGATATCTTGTGCAATTGCATTGCTTCATCACATTCCAATGTATGTGGAATAAAAATTCCAATGTACAGTATAAACTACTCTGACCTTGATGTCCAGCTCCTGGAGAGCATGCGTGTGTGTCTGCATGTACAGTACGCTACATACAGTATACTGTGTAAGGAACAATTATAGTTGAATTCCATGCTGAAAAGTAAAAGAAGAAACAAAACCTTTTGGAGGTTGAGCCTTCTTCAGTTAAAATAATGGCTATAACAACATTCAATTAGCTTGTGCTCTCAGTGATTGGTCAACCAATAACAACAACCACAAATGAACTGGGATTTACGTAGAGAAGTCATTAGGGCTCCAGACTCATAGGTGGAATGTTGTTAGCTCATGTACAGTATCTCTGCAGACAATGTTGTTTAACCCCTGAGTCACTTTCCTTCAGTTGTCCCATTAAACTCGGCTGGACTACTGGGATTGTTGGGGATAACCCTACAATGGACTAGGATCCCATTCAGGGAGAAGCCACTTGCTCCAAGTCTGCTTCAGGCTACAGAAACTGGAATGAAACTGGGTGTTTCTAATCTTGGAAGGCAGGGGATTAAAATGATTAAAACTTTGTGTACAACTTCCTGAGGTCACTTAAAGACACCTCAGAGCCTGTCATAGGAAAATCAAATCTACCCTCTCAGAATGTTCAGATATTAAGAAAATGAGCTCCAGGATGAACACAAATAACACAGTGATATTTAGGTTGTTAAGGAAATGGCACCGTTGGCAGAAAAATTCAATTTTATTAAAAAAGTGCTCAGTAGTCCTTTAAGTCTTCAAACATAACTGATACAGTATTAGTGATCTATAGAATACTAGTGTTGTTTGTGATATATCAATTACTATTTCTGTTTAGATTATGAATATGCAAAAGAACACCTGGAGTAATGGGTTCTAATGTGTTATAGGAGCTTAAGGGACAGGGGGCACTTGTTCCTCTGCCCTGTCACACCCACACACCGTGTAGCTGGGCTACCACTATGGTTGCACACAGTGCGTCACCACATTTTGCTCCAGAGAGACTTCAGTTAATATCTTCCATCAGCCTAATTCATTACAGCTGTCAGACAGGTCTGTTCTCTGTTTAATAAAGCTTGTCCCAGATGACAGAAGTAGTCTGCAGATAAAATATGATCTGCTGTGCCCATTTTCCTGCCTATATTCTCCAGGACAGTGTTTTTTTTTCTTATTTACCCAGTTCAGCTACAGGCAGGTCATAATCACCTGGTGCAAGAAAATAATTTCACTATAATGTGAGGGTTCAAATTTGGCCTTTGAAATTCTCACTGTGAAGAATACCCTTCTGCAATTCTTCATTGTGTTATTTTTAAATCTACATATGCAATATACTATATATATTGTAAAGCTATATGATAATAATATGCAAGCTTACTGCCGTTTTATCTTAATTTTCTGCAAAATAATTTACCCTTGAGGAGAATTGCTTTTTTGGGGTCTAATCAATAGTAACCGCATGCTAAACTGCATGCATGACTGCACGAACAGTCATGAAAGTCAAAAAGAATGAATATCAACAAGCATTTAGTTATTAGCCTTTTATTACAGTGTACATTAAGTAAATCTGGATGGAAACTATTTGCCTTTTTTAAGTAAATTGAATAAAAATAATTCTGTAAATGAAATGCAATACGTTACACCCCTGTGGTGTTATGTCAAACAAATCAACTTCTAATTAGGATTTAAGAAGTTCTGAGAATTGAGAAGTTGAGAATAACTCAAATAAGCCCACTTTTTTATATGAGGGTAAAAAAAATGCGGGTAAACTCTTACTGGTAACGATACTAATGTTTTTAAGAAATCTGCCTCCATTAAATATGCATCCGTTACATACACCAGAATATCAACTATTTTTTCAAATCTTTTAAGGATTTCTACCGCGCATTAGACCTCAAATGATTTTATTTCTATTTTCATTCACTGCTTATTCCAATCCAGGGTTGTGATGTGAAAGTGTGATAGACCCTAGCCTGGCAAATAATTGGCATAAGGCACACTACACTCTGGATGCCAGTCCATCGCAATTCTTGCACACATGGATATCCAAGTCAACCAACCTAGGCAGCCAAGTCTTTAGATTCTTCTTTGGATTCTGGGAGAGCACTGTAGCACCCAGAGAAAACTTACTGTACAAGAATATGAAAATGTGAAATGCAAATTTCACAGTGTCCCATTTGTTGCTCAATCGGACCAAGTATCCAAGAACTGTGAGGCAGCAACATTAAACACCACAACATTTTGCCAGCCAATCATTCAGGTAATCGCTAATAAATACTGTATATATAGTGTAAGGATGTAATTAAACACATTAACTACTTATGAGACTGTTGGAGTCAAATGGACCACTGAATCACTTCTGCTGTGGTCTTTATCTAATGTGAACTTAAACTTTAATTGATGATGCCAAGCATCCAGTACTACTTTAATGAAAACCTCAATTAAATCATGCAGAACCTTTACATTAACTGAAGCTACCTTGCAGTATAAGGATCTTTCTTTAGAAAATAGCCAGTTTCGAGATTTATTTAAACTGTTGCCTTAATTTTTCCTAAAAATATCCAATGAATAATCTTTGGGCATTTTGTAATGTTTTAAAGTTAAGTGAATTCATAAAGTTACAGCTATAATAAAATCTTAGATCAAAAGAGATATAATTTAATTGTAATCATTTTTACATTTAATATACAGTATTACATTATTATATTAATGTTAGTAATGGGAGTGGTAAAAGTAATAGATACAGCATAAGGAATTATACTGTATCTGTACTAAAACACAAAGAAGAAAAACTTGTTGAAATAACACATTGCATTTATAAAGCTTGTCATTTTAAAGGAATCCATGTCATTTACCAGTAAAGAACATCACCAAATCAGGGTGTTGGGATTGGAAATTCTTATCAAGAGGATAGATCACTATCTACAGGTCCACCTAAACCCTTTACAGCAGCAACTCAGTTATACGAGGAGAATTTCTATTGCGTTTCTGACCAGGTCCAGTGTTGTTAGCATCTGCAGTAAGATCTAACAAGATCAGGTTATAAGGTGGCAACGCTGTTGAGGATAAAAACATAATGCACTGTAATGATAACATACTTGCGCAAACTGCAATGATCTAAATTGTACTATACTTAGTACATTTTTCAAGTTTGCATTAAGCTTTAACTTTATAGTCAAATGCTACAAAACAGCATATAAAAATGATTGAAAAGGTAATGACTGGAAAATAAGGTTTAATGTAGATATGTGTATGGCAATCTTAAAGGAATGCCCTATAAAGGCTGACGGTCTGAAAGAAGTGGGACCTTTTTAGTTCCGGAAAATGATGGGACCTGATTCAAGAATACAGGGCTATGGAAATATGAAAAACCTAAGCCAGTCCCATTGTTAAATCCAATACCCTACATATTTCAATAAAAAGCTGGCTGAGATCCTGGCTGCAATTAGCTAGAAACTACCAAGTGGGATGCATTTGTAACCTTTTTATGTTCTTACTGTGTACTTTAAGCACAATTAAGCACTGATAGAATCACAGATACAGGTATATGATTATCATGATGATGTATATGATATATGTGTAGCTGTTCCAGACAGAGTATACCTTCTTCAGGTTGACACCTGAAGAAGGCTCCATGGCCGAAACGTTGTGTTCTCTTTCTTCTTTTTTTCAGCATGGAATAAACCTATTACTTGTTCCTTTGCAGCCTACGCATGCTGACGCAGCTACCCACCTGAATATATCAGCTGTGTACAGCACACAGAAAAGCCAAGCAACAGGGTGGGATAAAAATGAACAAACTGGCCTTGCTTCTGACAGTAATACAGTAGGTACTATAATGCCAAAATTATGAGTATAATGTAAAGTTCTTGCGAGGAGGAAGCCGTGAGACACCAAATGATGAATGTGTCACTAAACTTTATTCCACACTTTGCTAATACCTCTCCCATCTGTAGTTTAATAAATATTTTGAATCTTTGATGTTTTCATACCAAAGTGAGGGAAGAAAAAACTGTTGAGGTTCATCATTTGACTAAATGTGATGTTGTGTGACAAGGTTAAAGAAAACAGAATAACAGGGAAGCAAGCAAGGGAAGAGTTGGTGCCTGGAAGTCAAAAGTCAATGGCTAGCTACACCTGATGACATGGCTGGACACATGTCAGACAGCACATTCAGGACTCCACAACTGCCTTAAGTGAAAGAGTTTAAATTCTTGGGCTAAATTGTCTTGTCCAGATCCACACAATGCACTGGATGGTTTTAAAAAAGCCCCAAGAGGACATTGAAAATCATCTCAGCACAGAAACACTATTTAGTCAGGCTCTGGGACACTGCTGAAAAAGAGAGTCAGCAACGTCTTCGGTTCAGAAATCTGAAGTTACACCACTGAAACACAAAGCTAATGGAATTGCTTAATAAAGAGTTTTATCTGTTTGTCAGCAGTGGCTAATGGTAAAGGACTTGTGTGGTGACAAGAGAGAAAAATGTGATTTCCTTTGTTCTTTTTTTAACACAGTAGGCTCTTCCCATTTTCACATCTGAAATGAGGTTTTTGTCCCAGTAGATACAGCACTAGCTGGAAAGAAGAGCAGCCTATAAAAAATTGCACGTTGGCTCATGAAACTGTTTTTTTTGGGGCAAGAAACAAAAGGCCCTTATAGACAAAAGGCCTTGATTTTGTGACCCCCCCCCCTTGCCTTTCTCATTTGCTGTCATGCTCCAGACAGAAAAAAAAATCACTTAAAAAATATGTTAAAATACTCTACAAAACACATGTTCTCATGTAAAAAAACAGTCCTATAGTACCACACTTCTCCACATTGTAAGCATCTGTGAGCATGTAAAGGGTGAAGGAATGCAGGCTTTATTATGTGCTTCTCTGCTAAAATGTGTGTTACATCCTTCTCTCCAAGGATTAATTAAGATGAATAGGCCACAGCCCTGGTAGGTTGAAATTTGACCTCTGACGGCTCCTCTCTACATTAATCAATATCAATTATAGGTTCCTTTCATTCACAGATAAAGTGGAATTCACTGTCTATGTCTCTCATTCCCATAACACCTCCTGCGTGCCAGGACTCAGCACTCAGGATCCAGCACTGCCGGGAACTGTCTCTCTAGCCACTCTGTCATTCAAATCAATTGGTTCGTCAATATCTTAAAGAACGATCAGGGCTACCTGAAAGGATATGAACACAGGGTGTATATAGTAGTTCAACACTTTGCATGCTGCTCTGCAAGGTCCTGATTGTCCTGAACTAATGCTTTAGCTGTACAGTATGTACTGTAGCACTCAACATTTGGAGCATGAAGCAATAACCATACAATCAACAAAACTAAATAACCTGTATAATTCTACAAACCAGTCCAATTCTTTCATTCTCATTTGTGGCAAATGTGGAATGACTAAAATTCAGAGGTATCTAGAATGACCTCAAGACTCCCCTGACATCTGGCCTAAAGTAAGTTTTGAGCAGCTGGGATTTTAGACCGGAAGTGTTTTTGTGTGCCCTTCATGGATGTCAATAACATTTTTTGTTTCCTAAACAGCTCATCAGCAATCCCACAGTCATGTTCAAAGGCACAAGAAGAGGTTAATTCCACACCAAAAAGTTAAAAGAAAGAGGAAAAATGCAATGTTACAGCTGTAAAGTCTCTTTAGATGTGTGGAGAAATAATTGAAGGGGCATGAAGTTGAGGAGAAGGGGTGGGGTAGAAAATAAAAGAAGACGTGAGAATGTGTAGCTACTGTGAGTAGAAACATCTGAACGAAGTTCCAATGTCAAAACTTTGTGTTTTTTCTTTCTTTTTATTTTTCAGCATTGAATTATCCTCTGGTTGTTCCATTGTATCCTAAACATTTCCTGTATAAACTACTGTTGTTTATTAGCCTTGCATAAACATCTCTTGCTTTCTAATTAACTGAGGGCATCAGTTAAACAGGGAGAATTAGCAGTTTATCACAGGAGTATAAAACTATAGTATCATGACCTAATTATGAAAAGTTACGAATGCATTTCTGGGTGAAGAGAGGCAGGGTAATTTTAAAGTTTAATCATATTGTAAATGTTAACAGGCCTACAGTATATTTCAGTATACAATATATTTGAAACATTATAATGTATTATTGTTGTAAAGCATATTTTATCTCAGTGCTTTTACATTACAGAATCTTTTTGTGCATAATAGCAGACTGTTTATGTCTATAATAACCATGAACAGCCTTCATGTTTTTTCAAGGTTCTTTTTTCAGTGTTAGGACAGTCTTAATGTCTAGGGACTTTTACACAACTACTTGTGTGCAATGTAAAACAATCACACTGTTCTCTGAGCTGGGAGGCTTGGGCTGTCTTACAGGCCAGTGTTATGAAGCCATCCGATCCACAAGAACTGGCACCGACAGCTAAGAATTGTTCATTACTGTCCATGCATAAATTATCGGGCTGTAATTTTAACAGCCCTGTCGGCAGACAGAAATTACTTGTTCGAAAAATTAGACCATAATGCTCTTTTATCCCTTTTCCCCTCATCCATGAGTGAATTATGACACTTCCCATTCCAATTCATTTATTTCTGAGTTTCTGAAATCACGCTCTGGTAGGTTTCCAAGATCAATCAAAGTGTCCATCAACCCATTCATCTCAGGTCTTATCTATCTTAGGTGAAGAAGGGAGAAACAGTATGGCCATCATTATTGTGCTCTGGTATGGCATCTCTCCACCATTTCATTTCTTTAAAGCAACCAAAAGGCAGGAGACAGAAAAGGTCATTTGTAGGAAAAAAAATCCCCAATTATGTCATCAAAATAATGATGACCTCACTTCACTTACAGTAAGTGGTTCTGTTTCACAGATACAGTACATGAACAACAGAAGTAGATAGAAAAGGAAGCTGGACACCACACCTTACTGTAGGTCAGTGAAGTAGCTAAAAATATAATGAGCAATCAAACATTAACTGTAATAATTCTCATCATGCCAAACAAAGAAAAAAAATACAAAACTGGCTTTGGAATTATTTAGTTTTAACAGATTTATAAAGCTTTAACATCTAAGAGTCTGTTTCTTACAATTCACCTCATTCTTCATCTGTGAACTCTCCTCTTCAAATTCTCTTTGTGAAAATTAATTAACAGCACTATTGGATTGTAGCACAGCACATCTCCTAGCCCATTAGGGTTATTCTGTTTTTTATTAAAACTAGTAGTTATTTTTAATCCATCTTTGTCAAGAAAAAATAACTACATTGTGCTGTATTCAGACTGGCTGAATATTCTTTATTAATATTCTTTGAAGGTACCTTGGCTTCCTAATGGCGGCCCCAGTATCTGTAATTGCCTGTGATTCCTTTAATCAACACATTGAACAGAGTGCAATTTCCTCTAATCTACCATAACGACATGAGCCACTGTGCATGGTCAGGTGGGAGTGGCTTGGAAGTAGTAGGCAATGCTGGAGTAAAATGTGGAAATAAATTAACTTTGTAGCTCAGGACCTGATCAGCACTTTAATTGATTTAATTTAGTAATTGAGGACCTGGCTGTAACAGAGGACTGGAACAGTGAAGACTTGAGGTTAAGACTGTGGGTTAAAAATGAGTTCTAAGAAAATAGACTGAGCCCATGGGTTATACAGCACATTCATTAGGAAGCAAATGAACTCAGAATGCTTGGGAACAGACTTGATTCTGTCTGTCTACTAAAGATCATTGTGATAGTGAATTGTCGTATTAAATAGTGATAAATAATACATTAAAAATAGAATTTCTGTTTTTTAGTGGCAACTTTGATATTAAAATAGAAGGGATTTCATTCTAAATCATTATTACAGTCATCTTTATTTCATTTGATTTATTTTTCAAATTATTTTTAATGCTTAGTCATTTGGTGAACTGTAAATTTTTACTGTACCACTTTGCTACAAATTAGGACACAAATGTGACTAAATTCCTGATACAGTATATAAATTAATTAACTAAACTAGCCATGAATTTGAGCCTAAAAAAACACCATGATCACTTCATGATAAAAACAATAATGCAATTCATATGAAACAGGATCACATTACAGTATTACCTGCTAGTTTCTTTATTCTTGACTACCACTTAAATCAATTCAATTTTTCAAAGATGCTATTACACATACATTAAACAACATATGTACTATAAATATGTTATGAGTACATATATATCTGAGGTGTATTGAGCACAGGCAGTTCTAAATGTATGTGTTTTTAATTTTTTAAGCATTTTTGGTTTAAAGTTTCAGTGGCAGGTTTCCATTAATAGGTAGCATGATGAAGGAGATTCTACTCACATTTACCACCTGAACTAAAGAGAATTTTCTACCAGGTTTGAGACCTGGCCAACCTTGGTGTAATAAAATCAATTCACTCCCTGGTTTCCTTTTTTGTCTAAACTTCAATGGCGTTTGTTCTTCCTGATACAATGGTTCAAACTGCTCCATCCACCCGACTTTCAGTTGATTCTCTATGGAATCAACTGTCTCCTCGGAAAGAGCTTACCAGAGACAGCTAAAGCTATTACCCCTAACTGGTAACATAACTTTATAACCATTCTTACTTACCATGTGTTTACCAGTGAGCACTGATCTCAAACTATACTAGTCTCATCTCAAGACTAGACAATTGTTCCTGTTTTTGTGACAAAGGACTAGTATGCACCTTTGTCACTTGACCTCTCCTGATGTCCATCACAAACTTTTATTCATTTAATCACCTGTTTAATTGATTTGATTTTGTATGTTGTTCCTGTTGTGTTTCCACAGTCTTGTACATATCTGTTTGTTTCACCACATTATGTCAGGGTTACAGAGCCTGTCTCACCTCTGGCTTTCTGTCCAACAAGAGGATTGGGGGTGGGGCTCAGAGTATTTAATAACCTGGCACTCATAGTGTAGCAAGTCTTTGTCTTTGTCTTTAGTGGTGTGGCCTCTTTACTGTACATTGTGTGATTACACAGCCTGGTGTTGACTAAGGCTTTGAAACTGCTAGTGCAAACCTGCCCTGAAAGACTGCAGTTTACTCCTTTTGCTAAATGTTTTGCTTTCTTTTACTGTAAATATTTTCCAACACAGAGCACTTTCAGTAAGCAAATATCATTTAAGCCATTTTTTTTTTTAGTTTTTATTAATTCTGTGAAATCTTGGGTTTACTTCCAGATGGTTTCATCACAGTATTCTTTACTTCTTTATAGAGAACTAATAAAAAATATTATTATTATTCCATGTACTTATTTTCTCTGAAAACTGTCCCTACATTTGCTGTTTTAGCTAAAAGCAGTGATTTTTATGGGTGAGGTAGCACCTTGACATAAACTGCACTGGAGGCTGTCTCCAAGCTGTAGCTTTACTGCAATATATGTCCACTGAGTAATGGTAAGTAATCAATTACAGAACATTAAACTCAATGTTACAAATCTCAGACTAAGAAAGCATACTCTCTGCAAGGTGACTTAAATTCATGACTTCATATACAGACATGATACTTAAAGACTCTCTGGATTTGACTGCCTTTTTATATTTGTTACAGACCATATGGCTTGTTTTTTTTATTGCCAGTATTGCACCCAACTAATTTAAATAATTACTCCACAATTTGTACCTCAATGTTTTCAAGCCATAACTGGAGATCAAACTGCAGTGACTCACAGTACGACCAGTTCTTGGGAAAATACTTTTAATACCCTCTGAGCTGAGACTAATTAATTAATACAACCTTACAAAATGTAAAACACAGAATAAGTTTGGGAAAGAAAATACTCTTCTTTTCTACCTCTTTGATTTGAGAAATAGAATCTTATTACTGGCAAAAAAGCATTGCATCTAAGGCAAGACCTTCCTGAATGCACCCTGTTTTTTTAATATCCAGAAATCTCAAACAGCTTTTAAAATCAAATTATAAAAAGTATCACATTTGAAAGAAACTAAAAATGCTAGCCCTGAATTTATAAAACATGCTTTTGTCAAAGAGTTTCTGTGTGCAACAGCCTGCATTGCATTAGCGAATAATATGAATGATGGGATATTTAATGTTTAATTATTAAAAAGAGGTTTTACACAAGTGTCTTTGTAATTAAGTTCACATTATTTTATTAGGCCAGACTGCCATGAAACAAGCTCTTTAATTAATGGTTGGAAATTACCTCCATTAATAACATGCAGGAAAATTATTTAACTAGCTTGTCTATTTTCCTGTCGCTTTATTATCATCATTTGCGACCTCATGCAAAATATTCCAGGGCCTGCAGGCTTCTTCTAATCAGTAGCAACAGGCAGGGCTATTGCTATGGCTTTCATTGTTATAAAACAGTCACTGATGTACACTATTTTCCTCACAACAAGTAACCACAGATTTTCACAGAATTTAACAGTGCAAATGTTAATCAATAGAAAAATCCAAACATACACCTGTGGGCTGTGAAGAGTTATAGGAATTCTAGTTTTAATCACCTGAGCTTTTATTTACTGTCCTTAAATGAGCCACTCATTGCCTCTGTTAGTAAAGATGGATATAATGTTTAGTGACTGATTGAAGAAATTAGTGAAGTCCAAAAGACAGTGTCTCTTCAGATTCAGATTCAGATTTTTTGACAAATGGGGAAAAAAATACAACAGTTTGTAATAGGTTTTTGTAATCCCACCAACTTTTGTGGTGTGATTTTGGAGCAAGGTTGTGCTGCATGTTACAGTATATTTCAGAATTTGTTCTTTGTCACCTTATCTTATAATAAGTCATCAAAACTCCACAATATTTTTTCAGTCAATTAAAAATGGTTTCTTCCCTGTCCTCATTCATCTCAGACAGAGATTTGGACTTTTTTAGTTTCTACTCTTTCAGTGTAATATTGCCACAACAGACCAATCACTGTGCATCTCAGGGATGATCTCTCGTTTCTGTGCTAAGGATATACAGTAATTGCATGTTACTAAGGGATTAAGTAAAATTCATTGTATTTAGAAGAGGAAGAAATGGAAAATATTTTAATGAAATGAACTGATGTCTTACCGAAATCATGAGTGATATTAGGCTTTTTCATAACTGAAAAAAATGATTTCTTTCTTATCATCTTGATTTCTGTAATGGGATAAAACTACTGTAAACTCCATTTGATTATATTATTTTTATCATACACTGCTTTCATTCAAATTGATCTCAGTAACACAACCACAGTTGATTGGAATAGAGAGGAACTGCATGTTACAGCTTCTCATTGCAGGCTTCCCCTCATCCTAAATCCAAGGTCAATAAAAATTAAAAATCCAGATCAGTTTTAGTTGAGAGGCTGTTGAGTTTAATTATTCCAACATTTATTTGTAAAGTGTTGATCCAATTTTTTAGGTTCTTGTGCAATATACAGTAGCTGTTTATTGTAAAGAGATAACTGTCCTTCCTGACTAAGGGTAGATTGTCTAAACGTTTTCATTAACAAAATATTTAAATTTAGCAGGAAGGTGCTTTGATACTATCATATAATTAAATGTTTTGATTTTTGTGTTCAGAGCAAGCAAGTCCAACATTGTCTTTTAGGAGACAACGTTGTGACTTTTACCACTCATTTTTCATTTACAGTCACAGTTTTCCTGGCCTTATCTGATATAGTACTGTATGTGGAAGTGCAGACTAAAGCTTTTCAAAATGGATCTTTCTTGAATAGATTACAGGTAAGAAGATTAATATTAAGCAAATGGTGTGCAATGTTTCACACACCGCAGATTGCTGCATTAATCTACAGTACATACAGTATTATGCCAGACCAAAATGCCACTTCTGTTTTTCAAAGTAAACTTGCCACAACACTTTTGTGGAATTTGATAAAATGATTCTTACCAACAACAATATAGACAATATTATCTTTTAAGGACTTGATTTCTGCAGTTTCTTTGCAGAAATTAAAAACAGCATTACATTTGTAGTGTAACAGCTTTACATTTGTGCCACTGTACAGTTTAGGAGCAGCACAGTGATGCAGGTGTTAGCATCAGTGCTTCACAGCCCTGCAGCCCTGGGTTCAAATCTGGGCTAAATGTTTGTGTTCACATGGGTTTCCTCCCACAGTCCAAAAAATGCTGGTAGGTTAATTGGATTCTGGAAAAAATGGCTCTGGTGTGTGTACTGTACAGTATGTCTATGTTTGTATCTGTATGGGCCCTACCATGGAATGGTGTCCCATCCAGGATGTACGCTGCCTTGCACCTGCTGCTTGCCGGGATAGGCTCCAGTTTCCCCCTAACCCCAAATTGGAAGAAGTGCTTAGAAAAAGGATAGATATAAAGGTTGATTATGGTTATCAGTGTTCCTAGTGCCAGAAGCTTTTCCATTGCAAATGTGACTGTCTATAGAAGTTGACTCTTGAGTCCTTAAGGATTTGTAGTTAACCTGGTATCTTTGTATTAGCTCAATAGTTAATGACTTTCACCGAATAGAGATATGAAATCTGATTTAAGGAGTATTTAGAAGTAACATCCTATCACCAATTAAAACTGGTACTGTATAGACATAATAGCTGATAGAAAGAGACAGATTTTGTGTTTTTTTTCCTAATTACTATAACTGCATTGTGATGTTTAGGTTGATGCTGACATCTTAATTAAAAGAAAAAAGAAAAAAGAGAACAATGCTAAGATCACGGAGTAATTGTCTGAAAGGTCTTAGAAATTACATTTCAATGCAGCCTTTGACAGCATAAGTATATCTAATATGTGACCTTTTGGACTGTTTTTGTCTTCATTTTTCAATGCACATACTGTACTGTAATTCCAGTGATTACAGATTTTTGCTTTCTATATAAATAGGATATATACATATATACAGTAGGAGATTCAGGCATATACCCAACTAGTGCTTCATAAAGGTAAAAAATCAAAGATAAATCTGGAGTTTATAATCAGAAGTATTTAATGAGTGATTTCTTTAAATAGAAGCTTCACAACTATATGCTCTGCCATCTACTGTTTATACCCTTGCTCTGTTTTTCATTGTGTAGCTTGAGTCCTAAAATACCAGCATCACCCATTGAGATGTAAGTTATGATATTAGCCAACCAAGTCTGGATTTCCTGCTGCCAGTGTAACAGAGTCAATTCATCACGAAGTTGTGATGCAACCCTGTAGAGTAGTGGCATGCAGTCTTGGTCCTGGAGGAACCCGTTTTTCCTGATTTAGCTGGAAATCTTCAGTGGTAACTGGTGATTAACATTTACAATTTGAACCAAGACAGAGGGATGGCTGAATAATGCACATTTCGGAGCTAGCTGTATGACCTTATGTCTTTATACTTGTGGTCTATCCTCAGCCTTGATAAGTATCTAAAACATAATCCTTGAAGTATACATTTATTTTTGTCAATCTAGTCTTCTTTGTCAATCCAGTTTCATGGCCTTTTAAAGTGAAGCTCATTGGAAAATGAAAGCAGCCTATTGTGGAGTGCTTATTGAATTTAATTATTTTAGAGTTTGTTTCTAATGTGCTAATTTGATTTGCTGTTAATTATGTTTCAATTAGAGTAATTGTCACATTTGGCTGATTGTTATTGTGAGGAGTAACATATTGAAATAGCTGAGATGGAAGAAAGGGGGAGAAGGAGTTCATCATTCACAGTTCATCATTCTCAGAGGAGTTTAGCTAAATAAGCAGGTTAAGGAACCATCTTATTGTACATGAAAATAAGGGACCATGGTCTCAAAACCAATCTTCCTGACAGCAGTACTCAGTGTTAAGATTTTATCTCTCTGTCAAGCCTAAAATGAGTCCCTTGGTCTCTTCAAACTAGTTCACATCAACCACAGACATCATTCATTGTAGGAACAAGTAAAGGTTTATTCCATGCTGAAAAGAGAAGAAAGGAAGCACAATGTTTCAACTGTGGAGCCTCCTTTGGGTGACCATTGTGAAGTTAGCCACAATGTACAAAGACACATGAGTCAAATTTATTTTCAAGTTTCTTTCTATAGCTCTTTAGAAGATAATAATCTAGAATAAACTATAATTTCTAAAGCTGTATTTAAATATTACAGTTTGATATTTAATGAGAGAACTGACACCAAGTGACCACTAAGACTCTTTGTCTTTGACCTGACAGTCTGAACCTAGAACAATACTAAATATGGTACATTACTGAAAACCTACAGTATATGTTTAAGTTTGATCATGATCTTAGATTATTGTTTCATAATATAAACAGCTTGAGTACAGTATTGACTTTACAGTATAGACATACGTGGAATGCAACACCCTGCCAAAAATCCAGGTTTCCTTCAAAATTCTAATGTGTGGTGCTGCAATGCAAGAGCATCATTTCAGCAGAAAATGAAGGAAAGGCCATAACCTTCTGAATAACTTTAAATGAAATAGCTGCAAAGTAGTAATGGGCAAGACTACTCAAAGCTTAAAAAAAGCTGTCTTATAATGTCAAATAACTCATCTGATACCCCAGGTTGGGATTCTAAAACTAATCAATGTGTATGTGTGTTTTTCCACTGTATTTTAAATGTCCAGCTACACAAAGAAAAATAAATCTCCACTAGCTCTGAAAGGAACAGATTAACCCAGGGAAATATTTAAACTGAGGACACTTACTTGTGCACTTTTTGATATTGGATCCTTTCTTGAGGGCATGGCGGCTTAGTTTGCAGTGGAAATTATCTTCCCAGAATTCGGCAAACCAGATATTTCTCCTGTTGTTATCCAGTGTGCGGCTGATGAAGTACCGGTCAAAACCTGAAGTTAACAGAAACAATATTGTTATTAAATCTGGATGGTTCTGGGCTGCTGAACATTTTTGTATTTAAAGAAATTGTCAGGTGAGTGTATTCTTATTCTGTACACAACTATACAATTACCAGTTAAACATGAAGCTTTTCCCCTGGAACTACACTTGGTTCTTTTAATAATAATGAGTCCCCATATAATGCTTTGACACAGTTTCACCTTGACTTTGCTTCTGCTGAACACCTGCTGACAAACAATAATCTCAATATTGAAATGTTCAATGATTCTCTAACTGTTGCACATTGTTTCATCCTATTGCATTTTTAGAAACCTGCATGATGTGTTAAAAGTATATACTTTTGAGAAAGTATGAAGCAGTTTACTTCCTCAGCCAATTAGGTTATGCAGCAGATACTGTACCTCCTACCTCTGTAGAGGTACTTGAGACTGTACTGTACATTATCTGCTGTGTCTCAGTTTTGACACCCTTGCACTTTATCCCTGCTGTTTTCTGTCCATTTTGTTGCCTTTAGAGGACTGGTGCCATGTTAGATTCATTCAGTAAAAACAAATGCATGCATCACAAGAAATAAAAATAATCTGTACCTCTGACAGAGAGACGTTTAGGCAGAATAGTGACAGCGCCCTCTGATACCTCTTCTTGGTGCAGCACTGGAGAGATTTTGGAGCCCCAGCTGTCTGATCCTACCCAGAGGAAATGCCCTGTCTGATTGGCTTTCTTGGCCGCTTGTAGCAGACGCCTGTAACAGCAAAAGGAAAAGATTCTTGAGTTTGAAACCTAAAGATCTGGGCCTGTGTTACTCCATCTGCAAAACTTGATACTGGTTTTCTTAACAGCAGACCACAGATGATAATGACAGACAACAAAACCTCATCCACACTGATTCTGAAAACTACCTCAGCTGCCTCTATCCAAGACTGTACTCACTCTTCACTTATGACTTTTCATACAAATACAGTAACAACCATATAATCCAATTTGCTGATAGTACCACAGTAACTGGGTTGATCAGCAAAAATGATGAGTCTGCATACTGTACAGGAATGAGGTAGGAGATCTGACAAAGTGGTGTTGTGACATTCAAGCCAGCCCTGAATGTCACCAAGACAAAAGAACTCATTGTAGACTGGAGTCACACTCTGATCAACATCAATAGAGCATCAGTGGAAATTGTTAGCTGTTTCAGAATGCTTGGGTTGCAGATCTGAAATGACCTGGCTTGGTCCCACAATACTGAAGCCATTCTGAAAAAGGCACAAGAGGCATCTGAGAAAATGTGGGATTAGTAAGCAGATACTCTTGAGGTTTTATTGCTATAGAGAGTGCCCTGACCGGTGGCATTACTTTATGGTACAACAGTACACCACACAGGAAAAGAAGGCCATACAGAGGGTTGTGACATCAGCAAAAAAGCTCATAGTATCTGAGCTCCCATCAGTTGAACAGATCTATGTCAACCATTGCCATAATAAAGCCTGTGCCATAAAACAGGACTATAACTACCGCAGACACAAACTGCTCTGACCTCTATGGTCTGGCAGGTAATACTGCAGCATCAAAACACCAACCATCAGTTTCATGAATAGTTTTTATCCCCCAGTGTCATGTGACATAAACAACTAACATCTAAGTGCAACTGAATTAACGACTACTATTTATTACCACTTATTGTTGAATACTGTATTTTCTGCACTGCATACTACACTGTTATTATATTTATATAGTTTTGTACTGGCACTGCAGAGGATGGAGCATTCAGTGTGGTTTGCGAAGAGCTTGCACCTGTAGGTACTCAGGGAACAAGTGCAGCTCTTCTGCCACTCTGACAGGTGAGAAGCAGGTGGTTTGAGCTGCGGCATTAGCATGTTGCCGATCCCTCCGAGTAATTGGACTAATTACCAAACGCCAGGAGTTGAATTATGAGCCAGCCTCCCTCCCTGCTGTTCTCACAGGCCTTATGCCTAATTACAGCTCCTGCTCTACACTTCACTTGGCTGCCCACGGCCTAAGCTGGCTATACTGAAAGCAGAACAGAGTAAAAAATGCAATAGGTACTGTTCCTCCAGTGGCCACAGCACTGCCACATTACTATTATGATATAGACACATTATTATTATTATTATTATTATTGTGTTTTAATTAATTATTTATTATAATGCAAATTATCTTGGTGAGTTTAGGATATGAGGGATTGTTCTGCCTGTGGAAGATAAGGAAATTCAATCTTGTGGTCTCCCAGCTACTCTTGCATTGTGATACTCTATTCACGTCTCACTGCATTTCTAATATCATGGCCAGCCAGGACATTTATGCTGTTTTTATACTTACTGCATGCAGTCTGCCAGCGAGCTACAGTTTAGCTACAGTGCTACAATGAAATGATGGCAGGTTCCCTTTTGTCTCACCTCAAATGTATACACAACTCTCATATCAAGGAGAAGGTCAGACCAAGACCATGTATTAACATTTGTGTCTTTCCTACATTACGTGATGTTCTTGAAAATAATCTTTACTCTATGAGACTTCTAACTGCTTCCTAAAGCTAAGAACATTGTAATCGCCAAGATTTTCTTTCTTAAATGAAATTGAAATTCTCACATTTTTGCAAATGTCCTGTTGACAGTCAATTCTAGTCCCCTTGAAGCCATTTCTAGGGTAATTTGAGTTGTCCAACTTTTCTGGTAATAATCTGCTCCAGCAATTTCTACTGCAAATTTATTTAGATTTATTAGATTCTTAAAATTAAGTTCAGTAGTTGAGTGTAGAAACAGGGCAGCTGAATTAGAGATACAGCACTAATATCTTAACTGTAAAGCAATCAGTATCCACAGCCATTTCCATGATTCTGAAATACAATTAGATTTGGTATGTTAGACTTCTGCAAGGGATTTACTCGTTTACACAAATGACCAATTAATGTTTTCCAATGAAATAACCACATTTTAAAAGAAAATAGGGTGGGAAAAAATGTGAAACACAGCACTACAAATTAAATTAGCCATATGCTGAAACTGATTCAGTAACCACAATAGTTAACAATGCAAACAGTTACAATACCACTGTTTATTAATACATAATTTGTTTATTAGTTCATAATTTGAACAAAAGTATATAAGAAATAAGATACTCATTTTATTTTTGTTGTTTCCAGGTCCTTCTCATTACTTCAAATACACCACTAAGCTGTTTAATTTTCCAGGCTGCAAATGATGCTTAATGATATCATTATGTGGTCACTAGCGAGGTAAGTCAATGAGGGATTCTGTAAACACTTCTTTTCATCCATCAGTGCAGCCACTGAAAATGAAAACCCTACAAACAACACATTTCTGCACTGGGAATCCTGGAATTGTACCAGGTGGCCTCCTTTGAATGTAGCTGATAGCAGGGACTTAAAACCACATATGGCCCAAAAACGGTTGATGACAGTCTCTTATTCCTACTCTTCCTAATACACTGCTCATGTCATGTACAATACTTGCAGAGCAAAATCTCTGGGAAAAAAAAGGCTGGCACTAAGGAGAAAAGTCCTAAGATTGTTGGGCTGCATTAGGTTTTAGGACTAACTGTAGGGAACCACAGATGGGCTTTCACGTAAGGCTCCAGTGACAGATTGCTGAGATGGGTCTTCAATGTCAGAAAGAAGTATGTTCATCACATATTTCAGGCACTAATATAAAGCTTATTCTGTAGTGTGAGTGCTCGCAGATGCTCATTGAAGCAAAATTCAGGATCCCAGCCATGAAACCTCTACCTCTTGCCTTCAAAGGGATATCTGAACATAAAGGAACACTTTTCTTGCACTGGGTCACAAGGATCCAAGTGCATAGAAGTCCTACAACACTGACATGTTCACAAAAATGTTCAAATCCTTCAGAACTGTGATCTAGGGCCTAAGTGTTGTACATCTGACATTCATTTGGTTGCTTCTGTATAGTCCTAGCCAGTGGGTGATTTCACGTAACATTTAGGGGGGGTGGACGAAGACCACATAAGGAAATCCTTTATGAGCACATGGCTGGGGGTTCCTCCTTACATGTGACTTGTGCTGTTTGGGGATTTTCAGCGTTCCCTCTGCAACAATGCATTAATAAATTACGTCAGTATATACTGTATGCTCTGAGGATGTAAAGATGTGCTTTGGAGCTCCTATTCCTATAACTCAATGTTACCATATTGTAAAGTGAAGTGCCCCTGGGTGATCTTCACAAATCTGATATTAATTCATATGCTAAAGAAAAATAGCACAAAAATATGGCTTATCGTTCTTCTGTACGATTTAGAATGAGTAGGCCTCAGCATGGGATCTTCAGCTAAAGTCCTGCTGATCCAAGAAAGTCCCTTAAAATATGGCTACTTATCAGTAACAGGGAAAACCTTTGTGTTACTACATGTTTTCAAGCATAACCATTGTCACAATGTCCAGCACAGGAACTTTTATTTTCTTGAGGTTTGTTTTATTATGAACACATACAGTGAAAGCAGCAAAGTCTGCAGGCTGTGTTCAGAAAGGCTAGATGTATTACCTGAACTTGGCATGAGCAGCACTACACTGAGAAAGGAGATGCTGAAAGGTGATCCCAACAGGGAGTCACCAGAGTAGAAAACTGGAGCTGTAGCCGCAAAGCCACCTTGGCAATAAAGAAGGATAAGTTTATCTTTCCCAGAAAGTGGGGCATCTGTTTGATACAGGGCTGAGATGAAAATATCCCCAAAAGGATAGCACCGTGAAAAGACTTTTAACATCTTAACAGAAGCAAGGTTAGCTGAGGAGAGCGGCTGACCAGATAGAAATCAAAGAACACACTACAGAGAGGAATATGAACACAAAAAAAAAACAGAAATATCATTTCAGTAACCACACATAGCCCAATTTTGTGTTTTCTTTTTGTTTTGAAGATTAGATTTTTCTTTCTAATCCTATTAAGCCACTGCCGAGCCTTGAAATACTAGGACTATTGTCTCTTTTAAGTCCAAATAATTTAACACGTGTCCCTTGGTGTTATTTTAAGAACATTTAAAAAGATGTCTTGCATAAACATTTCAAAAAATCATCACAAAGGAAAAGACTGAAGCATTAAGAAAAAGGATAAAAGATTAAAAAACATGAAAGCACAGTTTGCAGTTAAAGAAATGAGCACGTCCTTTTACTTGAATTTAAGTCTGTGTAATATGTACATCTTTACTGCCATTTCTCTTATCTATCCTGAAGATAAACTCTTGGTGTCCATGTAAGAATCTATAGCACAATCCACATGTGTAGAAACATTTCTGATTCAGTACTGGTAAACTTCTTTAATCACCCATGTGTGTGACGGTTCATTGTACAAATTTTCTATAATTCTTTTATAAAAATAGTTTTTAAAGAGTCTTGGATAAAGATACCTGATAAAACAATAATAATAAAAGTGTATTTGTGAGAGTCATTGTAAGTGGCAGTTCAAATCTTTCATCTTTAATTGCCTCCTGCCAGAAGATTCAGATTGCATTGTAATATAAAATGTTCATTTGATTGAAATAAATATCGTTTGTAATGATAAAAGTGTCTCTAAACAAATTGGTTGTAGAATAAGACGTTGGGCATATAACCTTAACAAAAGGGCATCTACAGTATGAGCATGCTCTTTCCGAAAAATACTGTTAATTGTGGGCAGGTCTGGGAGAAGTGGTGTGACTCTAGAAAGAAATGTGGATAACACAACATTTCAGAAAAATCTTAACCAAAACAAAATAGTTACAGAAAAAAACTGTTTTTAGTTATACATTATGATCGTGTAGTCTGAGTAAACACAGACACACCCCAAAACCAGTCTCTTAAGACTCAGTGCCAGTTATTCAGTATTTCTTGTAGCAGAAATATAGAGGTGGGCATCTCCTTAGTGTAGCCAAGCCTACCACAGCTAGTAGCCATAAGTATGCAAACACAGACTTAAGAGAAACTTAGAAAGGTTACTTAGTCAATTGAATAATGTTAGCAAACGTGACAGGGCTCATAGTGCATAATGAGCCTTTTAGAGTCAAAACCTGTACCAGGATACCAGCCTTCTGATGTTCTGAAGTAGGATTGATACCCAATCATGTGTGGCCTGGGAACTCTGAAATGTGATATTTGCAATGGTTGGAATTGTTGTTACCAGGCACAAAAAAAATCAATCCCGTTTTAAACTGGGTAGCATTGCATGTAGGCATAAAAATGTTGTTCACCTGCCATCAAAATATTTTTATTGTTAACTATACTGAATTAAGAAAATGGAAAATATTAAAGATGTTGTTTGTACACTCACACCTACTGAGTGTACAATTTTTAAAATTAACCTACCACTATGTCTATGAACTGTGGGAGGAAACTGGAGCACCGGGAGGAACCCCATGTAAACACAGGGAGAACATACAAACTCCACACAGATACTGTAGTACTCCAAGTCCTGCATTAAACCCAGGGCCCCAGCACTGCAAGGTAGCAATGCTAACCCCTATGCCACAGTAGGAAATCACAAAGTTATAATGTACTATATGTTTTAGGCCATACCTCACCACAGTAGTTATTTACCACACAAAAGGAGCATGAGAAAATGTTTGCCTTTCTTCGCTATTCTTTCATGGCCACCAATCAACTAAGCCCAACCATTATACAGAGACTTTGTAAAGCTACTTCAAAAGGATTCTCCATGAACCTTAAGTGACTGTGCTCCAGAGGGAGCGGCTAGAGATTCTGAATTCCTCCAGAGCCCCTACTTCCTTCTGCATGCTACTTACTTGATGTCATCCTCATTTGCAAACAAGATGACCACTCTGGCATTGGCGTTTTCTTTGAGCCGCCGAATAATCTTGTCAAACTCCCCGGCTCTGGGCTCCCGGGGGATTTTCACAGACTGGGCGATGCACACCCCTCCTGAAAGAAAGAGAGGAGACAGTGTCTGAGAAACCCCAGTGGCATTTTTACATGAAGAAGAATGAAAGGGTCACCAGGGAGAAGCAGTCCTGAGAAGAATTTGTGGAAAGGGTTAAAACGTGAATCTGTCAATAGTTTAATAAAAGCAGAGCCTGCATAGTTTATAAAGTCATGTATGGTATCATATTCCCATACCTTATTTCAATAATGCGCAGGGCACATTTGTAATCAAAGGGGGATTTGTTGAATTGCTTGATACTATGGAGGCCTGTGGTACCTCTGGTTGCTATGCTGAAAGTGTGGAAAGCATTTATTTTCCACATGGAATCAATCATTTTGGATTGCTAACAGAACAGTGAACACTTGTCTGCTGATAACGCTCTTGACACCAGCAAACAAGCTTGGGGGCAGGAACAGATGATAAAGTTCATGTTTACTCTGTATGCCATCCTGTTTTTTTTTCCTAAGGAAAAGGAATATGAGTCTGGTGTATCAACCACAGCCTTGGCGTGCACTGTTAAAACACTAATATAATACTGCAGAAATATCTACCAATGCTGGTGGTGGACTTTTTTGTAAATAAACAGTAATCCCTCTATCTCACTCCCACCTTGCTTGTTTTTTTTTATAGAAGCCTGTATATACGACCAAATTGTACAGGTACATTTTTCATAGCTTGAAAAGGACAAGGTATAAAATTTTCCAGTGTGATGGCTGGAGGGAGTATAGCTGAGACTGATGGAACCATTAATACATTTTATGTGACTGTCAATAAGTTGGGAGGAATTTTGTAGCAATTTTAAATGTGTTGAACCTGTAGTGGCAGAGAAAGAGTTTGTTCTGCTTTGAGGGTGAACTGCATCATTTATTTGCAGGTCAGCTTGATTCTTCTTTCATACAGAGAAGGATGGTTAGATTTCTGTAAGGCTCAGTGCATTGAGCTATTCATTACTTGACTTTTTTTCTCTTAGATTGTCCTTTAAATGGTATTTTTTATTGCCTGATGTTTGATTTTTCTTTCCTGTGTTCAATATAAACAAAGAAAAAACCCCAAGGACTTTCACAATCTATAGAAGATTTAGTCATTTGTTAACCCTGCATGATCCCAAACTCTCACAATACCTAGAATAATCCAAGCAGTGTCGCAGGCCTAGAAAGGCATATTGAAAATTATACAGCAGAACCCAGCCCTCAGGATTTAGCTTAACTGAAAAATGGATTTAATATACCAGTAACAATGCATATTGCCACTGTCCCTTAAAACACTACTGAGCACTGTATCATAAAACTTTGAATATTATCACCAGTTGCTACTATTTCCTTATTCGTATCACATCTCACATTTTCTTATTAGTATCCCACATTCTGAGCTCAATTTGCAACAGTTAAGAGATATAAAAAAGTCCAGCGCCTGGAGAGCACACATTCAGGCTCTGCAGTCTTGAGTGATGTTGCTCTCAGGAAGTTGAACATTTTAAATTTTAAAAGCCCACCACCACCACCACTACTCTCATTCATCATTCACAAAATGTAAAAAGACCTGTCGAGAATAAGAATAGTAATATATATCAAAAACAACAAAATACAACTACATACTGTTTATTCATTTTTACGTCTTCTCTGAATAATCCATTTTCCTTCCCCTGTCCAAGGGAATGCTGTCCAGGATAATTTGCATCTGGAAATGCGAATGCGTATGTGTTTGAATATGTATACATGTATGTGAATGCATTTTCATGTGTGGGTGAATCTATATGCATGTTAATGAATGCAAGTGTGTGGGCGCACGAGTGAATGGAAGTTCATCTGTATGACTGTATGTGAATGTGTATGTGAATGAATGTGTGCAGGCACGTACGTCGGTGGATATGTGAGTGAATATGTACATGTACAGTATGAGTAAGTTCACATGTGTATATGTGGGACTAAACAAGAGTGTTTGTGTTTGTGTGAATGGGTGTGTGATTGTGTGTAGATATGTGCCACACAAAGGACTGGCATTTCAGGGAGTGGTCCCACCCTGTGCCCCATAATTGCTGGGCATTACAGAAAATAGATATCCATCACCATACTGTATATGACTTTTGTATAATAAGAGATATGAACATATAGCTCCACTGAGCTCCTAAACATACATTACAGCCACAGTATTCTGTACACCTAAGTTTGACAGCTCAACAATGTTTTGTTTATTTGTTCATTTATCCTTTCACTGTTTCAATAAACATGACTGGTTAGCTATGACACTCCTAAGCAAAGTCTTTAGGTTTCCGAGATATTCCTGTACTGTGTGAATATCACCAGTTCCAAATGATAAAACACAAGTCAGGAATGGGCAAAACGTCTGACATGAACTGTTGTTTTTTTAATTCTGGCTGCTAGCCTTTTAAGCATCCTCAACAAAAAATCTAACATCACAATTGCCACACTATGTGTAAATTTTCAAAATGGTGGCCTGAGTTTTGAAACATTATGAAGCCCTAAAGGCAGCAGACGGGGTGGCGTACATTTACCAGGGCTTGTGAAATGAAACTGCACCAGGTGGTGTGGCAATTGACATTGTCCTAACTCACTTTGGCCAAGGGAAGGTCAGTGGGTCAGTCATTAAACTCACAGTGTGGGTGAATGTGGATTAATATCCTGGTTACTCTGGATGTCTTCAGTGGTGGTAAATACCCACTTATTTTACAGACTGTGAGCTTAGAACAGGGCCAAGCAGATGTGCCTGCTGATTTCTGAGTGCTGAATTCCACTGCATTCCCTTGCATTCATTGCTTACCTGCATTATTTGGCTGCTTACCAACATTAGCTGCCATTATGTGACACTGCAACATTTGATCTTTGTACAGATACAGTCAGAGAGGCCACACCCATGAATGACAGAGGAGAGTAAGAGGGAGGGAGTCTGTATTCAAGTTATCCAAAAACATGGTGGTGACATAGAGCTTCAGAGTAGAAGAAATACAGTAATAAGTACATAAATAAATAGAAGCTCAGGAAGAAACAGGGAAAACATGCCTGAGTCTGAAAAAAGAGAAGTTTGAGTCTCATATGAAGAGGTAACACAGAAATGGACCCAGAGTATTGCTCCACATATTCCAGTTTCTGGAGCTTTATGTGAACTGAAACTGTGGAAGTCTTCCCTGGATGGCATGCTAGTGTATTACAATGTATACAGTTTTTCAGAAATACTGATGTCCTTTTATAGATAAAGGCTGGACTGGAAAACTTCAGATTAAAGTACTGTAGATTACTCATGGGCACAATAGCAGTTTTCACAGTGGGAACTTGAAACCACAATCCTCTGGTTAGGAATCTGAAAACAGAACCCCTGCACTATGCTGACTTTGTTAATTACTGTACATTAAGCAGAATACATGAATGTATACTTCAGGATGAATTATCAGAGTCAAGAAATTAATAAATCATTAGCTTTATTCAAACATTGACTGTTTTGTTAGTTGATTGTTTTTTAGTTCAAGAGAAATACTATGTATAAGTGACAATAGCTACAGTATAGTGATGCTGTGGCTAGCATTGCTGCGTTACAGCACTGGGGCACTGGGGTGTTAATTGAGGTGACATAAGGAAAACATTCCGTAGCAGTATACACCATAATGTCTATCTCTCATGGATATCTCTCAAAACTGCAGGAAACTGGCCATCGATTTCCACAAGTTGGGGAATGCTTATAAAAGAATGTTGTATCCATTTTAAGAAATTTAAGGATACTACTTTAATGTCAGATGTCAAGGTGGCACAGTCCTTAGCTGTCCTAGAACCGTGGGTTCAATTCTGAACTTAGGATGCTATCTGCGTGGAGTTTGTATGTACTCCCCAAGTTCACGTGGGTGTCCTACTGGTGTTCTGGTTCCCTCCCACAGGTCAAAAACCTAGTGTGTGTGTCTGTGTCTGCCCTGTGATAGACTGGTTTTTCTGTCTAGGATTTATCTGTCTTTGGCACCCATTGGTTGGGGATAGACCCCAGCTCCCTCGCGACCATGAAATGATAATCAACTGTGCTTTTAGAACACAGTCAGAGAGTCCAGGATTCCAGAATTCTTATAATACACGTAGAGCTGAGAATTATCACTCATTAGAATTTCTTAGTGCAGTCAGTACTTTATTACTATAAAACCAAATACAAAATCGCATTTAAAACAAAGAGCCTGCATACATTTAGGCTTAGAAATTAACAGTTAGCAGCCTACAGACGCCTGCTTATCAAGATAGGGCTCTTGTACTTGCTAAAACTCACTGACAGCCATCTCATGACAAAGACGAGAAAATATCTTTGGCACAGAAATACCAGCAGATAGATTCACTAAACTGATGCCATAATAAATGCTCGGATTTCATATAATGCCCTAAAAAAAGCTGAATGGTCTTTGTACTATATGAAGGGACTACGAGTTTCATAGATTTACAGAATTGGTTTTGAATGAAAGATTCCCCTGATCTTGTACACATTTACAGATCACATGCCCTGTGCTGTTTCATACACCAGGTGCTTTTTGTACAACCAATGCAGAAATGGACTCGAGGGCAATCCATGGCCGCTAGGACGACACAGCAGCTCAGACAACAAACAAGCCATTATAACTTTGAAATGAATAGATCTAGAAACATAAGACATGATGAAACTTGAAGGTGAAAGAAAATCCAATTTGATGCAGGAGTAGCTTTGAGTTTGTAGGTACTTGTAAACCAAGTGAATTCTGGATAGGAATTCCAGGTCTGGACCAGAATAAAAATTAACACCACACAATTAACACAACAGAAATACAAACAAGCACTTCAGGCAGCACAGTTTAAATGCTGTAGTTTACTAGGTTAAGGTAAATTGTTCCCTGTGCAAGAGGTATAATTCCTGCACCTCATACCGGCCCAGGGCAGAACTGTACTATTGATTTGATTTTGGTATATCAGCCTCCTAACCCTCCGACTGCTTTTCTGGTTAGATTTCTGGAATTAATTGGACATTAACTGGACATAATTGTTCTGTTTAAAGTCAGAAATCAGCTTCTCACACTGACCAAGAAAAGCTTTTGCTGAATTCTGTACCAGTTTTCATTGGGATTTTTTCCCTGTTGATGGTGTGATGTTAATTGACATTATGCATAAAGTTCTTACTCTTCTTCTGTGTTTCAACTTTTCAAATCTTTGTGCTCATTTTTCACCACAGTCATTTATGAATTGCACTGGTATTGTACCGTCATTACTCAAACATGTTGCTATTACCCAGCTGTTAAAAAAGAACTCTAGACTTCCTGTTTAGTTACAGGCCAGATTTGAATCTTCCTTCTTAAGCCAAAGTTCCAAAAGCCTGTGGCAAAATTTCAAGTGCAATATCATTTAATCAGAAAATGAGCTCTTTGAACCCTTTCAGTCAGGTTTTAGGGAATTTCGTAGTACTGTAACAGGCATTGTGAAGGTGACTAATGATATCTTTATAGCTTCAGACTCAGACATGTTATCTGTCCTTGTTTCATTGGAGCTTACTGCTTCTTTTAACACTGTTAGCCATACTATCCCCCTAAATCAATTAGAGGCTTATGTGGGTATTTTAGAGTCCTTTTATTGGTATCTCTGGGGTGCTTTCAGCTGGTTTTCTCATATTTTGTTCTGTTTAAAAGCAATTTGTGGAAATCGGACTCACAGCCTCAGACATCTTTTGGGTTACTGGGACCTTCTTAATTCAGTATCTACTGTACATGTTACCACTTTGCCAAATCATCTATTGTCTTCAGTTTACCTTCCATTGTTATGCTGCTGACACTCAGTTCTGTTTGTAGATTCAATCTCTCTGATCTAGGAGAATGTATTTGTATAAGATCCCTATCAGATGTTCAAAAATGTAATGTATTTTTTTTACAGTGTAAAAGTGCAAAGACAAAAAGTGATGGAGGTCCCCACACAAAGTGAGTAGCATGGATGGCTTTAGAATGGCCTACATTGTTGTTCTTCTTAACCCCTTTTAACAGCTGAAACTCAAATGAGAAATATTACAGGTGTCTTTTTTTATTTTATTTTATCTTATCTGCCTAATATTGCCAGCTTGCTCCAATCAGATGCTGAGAAATTAAATTATACCTTTGTGGTTCGTAGATCGTATTATTGTCAGTATACACAAAATTCAGCTGCAATTATTTGAACCAGATCTACAACCTGCAAGCAAAATACTCCTGTTCTGGATTGGTTCCCTATAAATTTTAGGATTGGTTTCAAAATCCTTCTCCTGACACATAATAGCCCAAACAATCTTACTCGTTGTGGAACTCTCTACCTAAGGCAATACCTGAATCTCTTTGTGCTTTTAAAAAACATTTTTTTACACGCATTTCTTTAAACCTTGCATTTCCTTAGTTTTAATATAATGTAAGTAATATAATACAAGTTAGCAGGTTCAGGCAAAATGGAGATCATTGTCTGAACCACAATCCTCAGAAAGTTCTAGGGAATAAGCTGCTTTCCTCAGTCACCTGACCAGTTGCTGGAACACAATTATTTAGGTGCCAGTTTCAAAAGGAAGCTAAGATTTCCAGTGGTTGGTTTGATCTGCGTTCTGGAGACAGAGAGCAGATCCTGCTCCTGCAATCACACCTGAGGGAGGGAGAAGGATGTGACTGACTAAGGGACCCAAGGAACTTCTGGAAAGGGAGTTCTGAATATAGTCTTGGACTGAGGCTTAGTTCTGAGCAGTATTGTGTTTTGGAAGTTTCAACGTGAGACATAATCTTCTGAAAGCTGGTAAGCAGTATAGCTGCCCAGTTACTTGCTGTATTAGGGACTTCTGAAAGAGTCAGTTAAATGCTCAAAGAGGAGCTTAGGCTTTTGTTTGTTTGGTTTAGTTTTGTGTTTTAATGCACTGTAAACAAAGAGCAATAGTTTTGTACCGAATGGCTATGCCTGGTCTCCTAGGATCTGCCTCTGTAAAAAATAGCTTGCAGTGGCACCCCTACCTTCAATTGTGTCACTCTAACTATACATCAACTTTTATGTTCAACTGTGTTGTGTTAATTTACCACCATATTGTTTCTTTGGTCATTTAATTGTAAATTGCTTTGAGATGTTGACAAATGAAAAACACCACATTAATAAATTGCTTCTATTGCAAAATTTAATTATTTGGTTTTAAAACACATAGGAACGAATAGAGCAGACTGCATCTGACGAATGATCAAATACACTCATGGTTTTATAATGGCCCTACTCTGCCTTCAGTGTGATGCCTACATAGTTTTTTTTTCTAGCATAGAGAAGAAAGCAAAGGATGCATGTAGCAAAGATGAAAGCTAGTGAGAAAATACAGGTTCACAATACAAAAAGCATTTCAAAATGATGTTACCCAAATTGTCTTGCATTTCTGTCCAGTTGCAAAAATGCTCTGCCTGATCATAGGATGTTTGTGTCTGTCTACAAAATTGTTGTTCTCTGTAACTATGCCATCAAAAAAGAGCTCTGTGTTACCCTTCCACAATGGTATTGTTAGAAAGTCCTGGAGGAAGCACAAAAGGTTTTTATTTCGACATTAGGGCAACTGGCTGAATGTGGCCATTTTATTAATGAAGGGACTAAAGACTTGGCAAAATACCTTAGGACAAAAATCAGCAGGCAACAAACGAAGAAGTGCTTTCTCCAAAATCATGAGGCCTTTACTGCATGTTCCACAGGAGTGCTGGTACTCATTCCCAATTGCTACATTCTCTTAAATGGAAAAGGAAGGCATCTACCAGACAGGTGCAGTTTTGGCAGACTGGGAACTAGACCCGGCACTGTGACAGGACTTTCATCATAAATCAGGATACTTACACTTTTGCTCTCCACGGCTTGAAAAAAAAAATGAAGCAGACAGTGGAGGAGACCATGAAACAGGCACAGTACATCATAGCGAATAAACTCCACTATCCCCTGAACGTGGTGAAAGCATTGAAGTTTTTACTTGAAGGTACAGTACTGTACATCTATTATCGGATACACTGGGAAACTAAGTTTAATTTTACAAAGCTGAGCCACATTTCATGCTCAGGAGTCCCCAAGGAACTGCCACACTGGAATTAAAAATCTCTACATTTTCAAGCATGGACTGGGCATTGCTAAGGCAACCATAAAGGCTTTACTGTTAATGCAGTACTGCAGTTAATCCACAATTAACTGCAGAGACTTTAAAACTGTGGCCTGCATTCCACAATTTTGGTGTTACCATTTTTTTTCTGCTGAAGTTCTACACAAAAGCCACAAAATACGTTGCATGCAATTTGATTTGTTCATACTGTATTCTATTTCTTTGTTTTTTGAAAGTGTTGGTAACTGTTTACTGTATGTTAAAGCCTTGGTGAATGTATTATCTGCTGGCATACACAACAACATTGTCAACATTGTCAACTGGCACCAGCGGGATTAATACTCATCCAGAATACTTTACGCTCCAAAGCTAACTGTAAAACTCCAGCTTCATATGACAAATACATTATAAAGCATTAATCAATAAAGTGAAGACGAGTGAAAATTAAATATAAAGAGTCTCTCTGCTACACATTAGAATACCTTTAAAACCTTTACTTCTGTCAAAACATGCTCTTGAACAGCTAAGGCTACCAGAAGATGTTGTTCAAGTATTCACAATGGCATAAACAACCTAAGCAATTATACAGAAACATGAACCTGGGAACACAAGTAGAAAGGACACAGGTATTTAAAACAGAGAACTGGAGCCACCTCTTTACACAAAGGGTTCTGGGAAACTGGTAAAATCTACCCACCCACACTTTTAATGGTTAGCAATGTGGGATTGTCCCAAGAAGAAGAAGGGACTGGTTTGAAAGCAAATGGGTCTTTATTTTCACTTTGTGCAAAGTGTCCTATGTAAACTGATGTGGCATGGTGGTTAGCAGTACTGCTTCTCAGCTCCTGAGTTCTAGGCCCAATACTGGGCTAAAACTGACAGACTTCATCCATTGCACATACAGTTCAGTTGCTGGTTTAGACAGGGGCAGAACAAAGACAGGCACATATTTTGACTCACACATGACATCTATTTGGTTTTTCTGGTGGTTTTAACATGACATTCTAATTGAGTTTTTTTTAAAGGTTAGGAAAGCAACAAGAAAGAGGATCTGTCCACTTCAAAGGCAACGTTCACTTTAAATAAAGGACACCTTCTTGTAAAGTTTATGAAATGCTTCTTGGTTTTATTAAGTTGTGGGTTCCATATACTGTAACTGTCAGAATCCATTCCAACTTACAGCAGTATGTCAGTGAGGGGAGAATGCTAGAGAGAGAGTTAGTAATGTTAAAGTCTTACAAGCTTCACTACTTTACTCATTTACTAGCAATGGCTTCAGAAATAAATAAATAAATTTATTCTGGCCTATCATGTCCATCATATAGCTTGTCAGTCCATGATAATTTAACATAATAAATTGTAACATGAATAGGATTCCCATTCTGAAAGTAATTGTTATAAAACAGGGGCATGAATAATTTAATTCAACTTACAATTTTACCATCTCTTTATTCAATTAATATCACCACAAACCATCTGTTGTTATAGGCATCCAATTTTAGAACAACCTCCTAAAAAATAGTTTTAGTTATGAAATCAAAGCATGAGACCTACTTCTTTAGTCTTTGTCTTCTTTAGTTTATAATTGTTACAGTATACAGCTGACAGTGTTCGGACAGAATTGAGTAATTAATCTTCTATCCAGATACTGTAGCACAGTTTCTCCTCTTTTATTTTTCCACTGCCTGAATGGGTCCATTTCCTTGGAGAAGGCAGCCATTGGGTCCTGGGACTCAAAGTGGTTTAATGTTTATTTTACACATTTTGTTTTCCTCTCCTCTGTGCCCCGTTATCAACTGTTATTATATTGTTTACTGCTATTGAAACCTGTAAAGAGCTCTTTGGCAAAGTGCTGCAAAAGGCAACATAAAATGATTGATTGACACCAGCTTGCTGTGCAAGCACATTACAAAAGTGAACAATTACAGTATAGAGTATGCTCCAATATATTCAGGGAGTACCAAGCTTTACCATGTATTGATACCACACACACTTAATCCATATTTCTACAAATATTAATGTACAATTCATTACATACTGTATGGATAGAGTCAGTCTCTTTAGTGCTAAAATTACTAAGAAGCTCTGTAGTCCTAGTACTGTATGTGAAAGAGGACTTTCAGGGTATAAATTGTTTTTTTTTTCTTGGCACATATCCCCCTGTTTCTGTATGCTCTGGGGCCTACTTCTCTTATTCCTCATCCCAATCCCTATTTGGTTTATTAGTACAATTGTTTGGCCACCTGGACCTTTGGTAATTGTGACTGCCTCAAGTGAAAAAATAAAATAAGAGGAGAGATCCCCCAAAACTCACCGAGGATGCCCTTTGATGCATACTTTGATGTGAAATTCCAACTTTTAGATACCCACTACATTTTTAGCATTATTAACTTTGTATACAGTATGTACTGTATGATATAATGATTACAGGAGCAGTGTTTACTGGATACAGCATTAAGCAAACACAGCAAAATGTATGAGCTCAGAGGAGTCATGGCAGTTTTATGACATCTTGATGTCACACAGATTTAAAGGAAGAAAAAAAGTAACTATGAATTACACTGGGCAATACAGATTCTAGAGATTTATGATCTCTGTAGGAGGTGAGTCCTGTTTGCCTGGCATCTCTATATTCTACTGCATAATTTTCTAGCATCCCTGTTCCACACAGGTCTATATTTGGAAACTTTCTTGAAAGTAAAATTAGCAAGCTTTATAAATATGTCTGGTGTATTTGTATGCGTCCTTAAGGCATGTCTGTCATTTTCCTGTGTTTGTTTATCTCATCTAATTAGAACAGCAGAAATGTCAAAGATGAGAAAACTCCCCAGGTTCTATGTCTCTAAAGTCCCACAGCCAGTACTTATCATATGGGGAAAAATGCCCCAGACATGAAAACCTCTTTACCCCCACTGGAAAGGGAGAATTTAGAATAGATTTCAACCTTACCCAACTAGCAGGAGGAGGGAAACTGAAGAACCTCATGTTACCCCAAATATAGATGGGCAGAACATACAAACACCATACAGACCAATACACCAGTCAGGTATGAAACCTAGGATCATAGAGCCTAAGATAGTTTTGCTAAACATTACATGAAGTAAGAAGTGGGCCAAAGTGAAAATAAGAACTGTGCACTTCCAACCTAACCCACACTGGAATCTTCATAGTGTCCTTCATGTACACATCATAGCAGAGGATACATTATGGTTAAAATATAACCATCAGATTATAAGTAATGGCCAGAAGCTAGACTAATTTATTTTATATACTGTACCTGTAGTTTTATTTCGCTAAGGTCGCATGACTTCATTTCACAAAAGGTGTTGTGGGAGCAGAACATTAATTACAAGGAACAATGTGTAGAGAAAAAAATATTTCTAGGTTTTACATTAGATAGTGTTTAATGTTCCCCTTTTAGACAAAGGAACAGTAACATTATCAATAAAAAATAGATGAAGCTTTAGATTAAGAGCCCTGATTTTTTTCCAGAGACGTCTAACCTGTCAGTTTTGTTAAACTCAGTCTGCTTTTTCAGCATATTCCTCGTGGTCTTTCACAGGGTAGGATAATTTTAGGCTCAGAGGAGCCTAGCTCTGAATGAAGGACTGTCAGATTTAAAAGAGGCTTAGATTCTTTGAAAACATTTTTTTTTTATAAAGGCTGACTATTTCTTTTCCAACAGGAATTCCACATATTCCTTTGTTACTTGTGTGTTAGGTATCTCCCAGAGTAGGTATTATATTGTACCTCCTCTGTAGTCTCTTCATGGAAACTATCTAAAATTCCATTCATGTATACTAGTAATGTTTAAAGTTTTAAAAACAGAAATCAAGAAAACATAGAGATAAATCAGAAGTTTTTCCAAACATTTCTAAAACTTGGGTTGTATAAAGCTTGTAAATATAGAAATAATTTATATGAACCCTTCCTGGCAGTGATACTGTTCCTCAATAATGGTTTTGCTAGGTCCATTAAGCACCTACTGTATAGCATGAAAGCCAAAACATGGTCATTACTATTGTAATGCCTCTCAAGAAGCTATTACTTAAAATCATTCAAATATTTCTGCTAAATATGAGAAAGCAAAGTTTCAGTTAACATTTGTGATTTTTATTTTGCTTTGCATATCATTATAGGTAATCCTCAATAAATGAAATGCTTCTTATAGTCTTTCTTTATATTGAGATAAAAACTTTTACAGTAGGTTAATTTTAGGTATTTTAATGCTCTTTTTAAACTTTTCTAATCAGACTTCAACTTCAACTGCTTCTATACATTTTAATTTTTTTTAAAAAAAATTTTATGTAGGTCACCCTTAAATCTCAGATAATCATTAGAGTGTTCTTACTTTATCATAATCCAACTTAATTTCCAACTGGCATTATACAACTTGATTTGTTCAGAATTACTCACCAGAATTACCCAAAGACCAAGGAAATAAAAGCAATATTCATCATTCACCACACTTAGTACAGTTGGTGGAACTCAAACTACCTCTACATGAGCATTCATCAGAAGCAAGAAACAAATAAAAATAGAAGCCTTGCCCTCAGTTTTTGTACAGTGCAATCCATTACTTTTTGCATACACCTTTTTTACCATGAGAGAGATTTTCTGGATTAGGTTTGGAGATGTAACAGAAATTATGTTTGTTCCTGTGAATTATTCGCTCACAGTACCAGACCACTGGAGTCCCTGAGCACTGAATTTCCAAGCAGCATGTGATGATTGTGCTCTCACCTATGGCCAAGAACAAATATTTAAGAATACACCATTGTGGGGAATTGAAAGATTTAACTAGTCTGGACATATGAACTGAGTGACACTCAAGCAGGGCTAAAGTTCCGAGAGGATGTGCATATTTTGTGCGTTTGGGAGTTTAGGGAAAGGAATTAATGGGATTAACCTTAGACCTGTGTCAGAGTCATATTTACACCAGATCGCACATCATGGATACTACAGGAACACTTAACATCACATGGTGTAGGGGATAATTACCGTTTTGCAAGATATTTACACATATTTGCACAACCCAACAGGAAGCTAAGTCTTAAGTGACCCAGTTGGTTTGATAGATGACAGCTGATGAAGATCAAGATCATTATTTAATGTATTATTTACAGGGGAAGTTGAAAAATATATAAAAAAGGGTGATTCTAAGAACAAACATAGTGAAACTCTGGACCTATGCACCATGGTCTGTCTAACCTGTGGAAACATCAAAAATTGATGTGGAAACAAATTCCTGTAGTTTACGCCGATATTGCCTACTAACTTTGCAAAAGCAAAACCTGCTGTTCTGTTATTTTCTCCTTTAGTGCAGAGAAGCACTCACAGAGAGCAAGCAAGGAATTCTTTTCAGAGTATGCAAATGAGGAGAACATATACAGGTGCAAAACATCCATCATGTGCCTGTTAGCCCTTACCTTAGGAGTAAACGCTCTGAGCTTGAGGAAATTAGAAAAAAAAATAAGCAGGTGGGGGAATAAAGGCGTTTTCTCTTTGCTAGAAAGAGTAGTCATATTTTTCTGGAATGCCGGGAAGCACTACAATGCATGATGTCTTCAACCTGCCTGGAAACGTGCCATGGTGTGCATGTAAGACGCCATGTAATCTACTCCTTTTTAGACTAAAATCATTGATCTCCTGTGTATAATATTCATTATAGGCTCTAAATAGTTCTGCTCATTTTTCACATAAAGGTAAAAATTAGACAGTTGAATATGACTTGGTGAGATGGCAGAATACTTTATTTATGTTATTTGGTTTAAGGATTTTACTTTTTGTATAGTTTAAAAAAGGCATTTGTTTTTTCTGATAATCTCAGAGAGCTACAGCCCAAAGATGCATCAAGGATCTCAGAAATGATTGTGTTAGGAGTATACTACAGATCACCAAACTCTCTCAACTGTGTTGTAAATTGTGAGGTTGTATTATATAATGAACTCAGGAACCTACTGTATATGTCAAGGAAGATGTAGTTATCATGGGAGATCTTAATATCCCTCACATATACTGGGAAACACTATCAGAAAAAGTCAGTAGCTGAAAGTGAAATGGTTGACGTGGCTAATAATTGCTTCCTTACTCAGCTTGTCAGAGTACTGTACCTCCTAGAGAGAATGTCTGCATTGGTCTTGTCCTTTCAAGATTAAGTGAAGAAAACAGAGATGAGTGAACCATTAGTGAACTTTGATCATATACTAGGCTTTGAAGTACACTCAATTAAAATTGAACAAGAACTTAAAAAAATATTAGCATAGAGGAGATAGAAGTTCTTTGAGTACTAGAAGAACATTTGAAGGGGTCTACAATATATACTTGAGGAAAAAAGAAATGTTTTGTTAACAAATTAACATATTCTTCAAGCAGTCACTTAAATCAGGACTTTTCTCAATACCAAAAAAATATCTCAATGTAGCGCCCATCCATATAAGCAGGACAAAATAGAACTAAGCGTCTATAGATCAATACAGCTTACAGTACTTCTACTATATGTAAAATATGAAAGGATCATTTGACCTCAAGTAGAGGATCATTGATATGGCAGTAGGAATCTATGGGCAAGCTAATATAAATTTTCAAAAGGTAAAGGCTCTAGGCTGACTTTGAACAAGTAACGAATGATACAGAGAATATGACAGCATATGTAGATTTTTAGAGATCAAGATTTTTTACTATGTATTCCAAACTGATATACTGTATGATATATTATACTTTATGACTGATACAAATTAGGAAGAGCTATATAAAGGCAAACTAGGTTTACAACAGAATGATATATACAGTAGTTAAAAGTGTAAAAACCAAGGGATGTTGTGTCAAAATTATACAACATACTAGTAAGACCTCATGTAGAATATTGTGTCAATTGTAGTCACCATGATACTGTACAAAAAAATACATTGCTGTTCAGGAATTAAGTGTGTGCAATATGTAAATTGTAAATTGTTTTTTATTATGCATGTCTTAAGATCCACCATAGAAAGTTTTTACTGTCCGTGGCATTTTGCATTGAAAGTTGAAAATCCTATTTCTTTAATGTGCGTGTCATGGAGAGAGATATGGTACACAGCAAAGAAGAAACATCAAAAAGACTTTGTGACTTTAATTGTGGATTTGTTTGTGTTTGTTGTTGCATTTCATTGTAACATATAAAAAATGTTAAAAGCAAAATGCTTCTTTCCTGCTTCCTAGCACTTTTTTTTTCCTCAGAGCGTGTGCCTAAAACAAGGGCAAAATAATGAATTGCATCTTGAGTATATTTTCTTAGTCAAAGCATCAACTCTCATCACTATTAGGGCCAATCTTTTTGTTTTAGAGCAAAGAGAAAAATCAATGCTCTCTCACAGTTCTTTATTAACTGACATTTTAACAGCACTATGGCCACTATGCCTCTCAAATGCCATTGATCTCCTTAACCTGACATCTTGGCTTAACTCACCACCTCTTCCAACCATCCTTCACTGCTCTGAGGAGGAGCATCGTACCAGCTTGGTTGCTCTGGCGTGTAAACCAACCAGGGACACAGGAAAGTGGGAGAACAACCTTTTCCTTTTGCATGTGTTATATCAGATTCTCACAGAGAATCATATACAGTACATACTGTACTGTTTATACAGTAGTATTGTATATATATTTTATATCAGTCACTAGGACAGCCCCTCCCATAATTCAGCTGTTTGAATCATGCCTTAACTGGCACAATTCAATTGAAGGTTACACCTGAGCTTCTTTTGTTCCTCATCGGTTATGGTAGAAATGCAAAATAAAACTACAAATCCACAAATACTGGACATATTTTTTATTGCTATAATTTACTGAACAGGCTAAAATAGATTTTTTCGCTTTTCTTTGTCATCTTATCCAGTCATATACAGAATGTTGAAGGCTCCCTTATGAAACTATATGTTTTTTTGCACTTTATCCATGGTTTTCCAAATTTAATCACAGCACAGAAATACTATAATGCACTGTTATAGTGTGTATTATATGGTATTATAGTGTTGCACAGCTAAGTGTAGCAAATTCATGTTGAAACAATAGGACACCACAACAACATATACAATAAAAGTACAGAAAAACATATTTAAAATTTCATTTAAAAAATTACAGACCTCTTCTAACAAACAACTACTGTACTGTATGTCAAAGTGCAGAAATTCCAGTGTAAACTGGACTTAGATGCTTGGTGGTGCATCATTTTAGTTATGAGATTCATCTCTCCAGTCATTCTTTATGTAAAGCATATCCAATTGTGAATCTTCTTATTTATGCATCTGTTGTTCAGCTCTAACAAGGTAGTAATCCATACTTAATGAATGCCTTCCAGGAAAGTCTTATGGCATTTTCCGCAGATATATATATATACATTTCTAGATAACACCTAGCTGCAGGGTGGATTTTAATTAGAGAGAAGATCCATTCTTGAAATTAATGTATTCTCTTCATGGCTTTTCATCATCAGATGGAATTTCCTTACCGTCACTCTCTTTTTTGTAAGAGGAGACAGAAAATTGAAAAACATTAAAGAAAAGAAGAGGACTCCCATTGCGTAGCAGAATAACTATTTCTGGGTCTACTGTAAGAATAATTAGCCACCCAGAGATTAATTAGATGTATCCTGGAGAACACTGGATTAGTTTAAGTAATCAAACTCTTGGCAGTACAGCAAAAAAAGAAGTTTTAAAGCAAGCAACACGGGTATATTTTGTAATAGCCCACATAATACGCTCACTTTATATGTCAAAGAAAAGCAGCAGACTGTGCAAAGAATAAGCAGCACTAGATCAAATATCTACAACATTAGGAATTAGGAATGACAAAATCATACCCAGACAGATTTAACATTGACTGTAGTTTTGGACAACTTGCTCACTGATAACTGCAGAGCTCCGCTGAGGAGTGGAAAGCAGTCCCCTTGACTGAAATGGGTTATAGAACTGACACAGGCATTAAATCACCAGAGAACATAAGAAACTGTTGACCAGAGTGGTTTAGCGCAGAAATTATGTCTTTCAAATTCTGCCTCATGAAGCTGTTAACTATTTAAAATCAGATTTTAATTTTTGTTTCAATCTCATGTAGGACTATACCACTTAACTGAGAATATCAAGGAAATCTTAGATGAATCACATATGATTGTGTAAATCAACTCATCCAAAAATGATTAAAAATGAATGTCTAAGAAAGTTAAACTGAAGGCTTCTGTCCAAAACTGGGAAATTGGGGAGTTCTTCTGCAGGTCACTGAAGTATCAGTATAATTTTTGCTCTTATTAAATTCTTCCTCCTTTACTGCAGAAGTTCCACTAAGCCATAAGCCATAATACTATGCCAAGAGAATGACATTTTTATTGGTCAGAAATCCCACTTACGCCTTGAAGTTTTAGCAATACCATAATACAATACCATAATATATGAATACTGTATATGACATAAAATACAATAATATGTATTTAAATCACAAAATTATTAAAAGGAAAATTAAGATTTGGGGACTTGCAATGGCTTTAAAATAAGGATACATACACTGTGAGTCAGTGCTTTCTCCATGGCAGGACTAGGTTGGTAAAAAAATTTAACTACTTACTCCGATAATCACAGTTTTCTCTTCATTATAACCTCATTTTGTTAAAAGAAAAGACTGAATGCCTTCTCTATTGGACCTGATTGTCACGGTCACCATCCTCTCCTCCAGAGGTTGCTCCAACCTCCTCACGTTAGTTTCCTTTAATTATTACCTGCATAATTTCCTGGTATGCCTTGTTTTAGTTTCCCTATTTAAATTTACTCCTTCCTGCCTTCGGCGCTCAGTTTTGGTACAGGGTAGCTTGATGGCCCGCCTAGTACCAGGTCGCCCCACATCTGTGGCCTGAGGGCACAGGCCTGTTAATGCTCCCTGACCCACTGAGCTCGGGGCTTGGAAGAGACCCGTATTCCCTGGATTCCTGTCGTCTCGTCTGTGTTTCCTGTTTGTCTGCGTCTCCTGATGGATCTCCCGGCCATGGACTTAAGGACTGCTTCCTGACTATCTTTTGGACTTCCCTGGATATGTTTGCCAACAGATTTTCCCCGCACGTCTGCACGAACCTCCTTACTTCACTATGAGCACCAATAAACCCCATGTGTCTTCCCTCAACCCAGTCTATGGTCCTGTTTCCGGAATCGCCACCTCGCATAGGGTCTAAAACATCACTTTCCACGGGAGACCAACCCGGCTCCTGTGACACTGATGATGAGTTCTGACTATGGCAATTTGGATCTGGAAGATCACTAGTTCCCTTCAATCTTAATCCTTTAAATACACAAAAAGTTTGCAATTGAGAAGAATATATATACACAATATGATCATGCCTACATGAGTACATTCAAGTTAATAAGTACCGAATAAGTGAACAATCATGTCTTTTGTGTGTGTGTGATACAGCAAGTGAAGTCCATGCCACATTCTCCTGAAATAGCAGAGTCCTCAAGGTGACTTTTGCTCTCCAAGTGTGCCTCAATTCCCCCAAAGATCCTGTACTGAAGGCAGCCTGTGGTTCTAAGATGCAGCAAAGGACTGTGTGAATACCTGCCTTTACTGCTGCAGCTGTACAGTGGCTCTGTAAATCCTAAAGTGATGCTGTAAATGTTGGGCACACATGCATGCATATGGTACCAATTGCTCTTCTAATTGCATGGGAATTAGGTGTTTACAACATAATCATAAGACTCACGATAGCTCAGATACGAAAGCCTTTTATTCGCCTCAGTTGTATTCTATTCATTAGAAGTGAAAGATAAGCCAGGGAACACAGAAGGCATTTAATAATGACAGCCGAACTGTGAACTTTCACTACCTTAATATGAATGTGCTCTAAGCTGCAAAAGACAGAAAAATACTTACTGTAGCTGTTTATAGGCTGCTAAACAATCCTTATTTTTATGTTGGACAGTTTTTTAACTTTAAAAAAGATTGTAATATTTTTTTCACCTGTAAACCACCAGTCTTCCAGAAATGTTATTTCCAGAGCATACAATCTGACTCTTACAGAACAAGCTTTCAATGAAATGTATCAATCCATTTATAAAGATAAAAAACAATGTCCTTCACCCAGTGCACTTTCAGCATTCTTCTTCCCGTTCCCCATAAAATAAAAAGGACAAATGCTCGAAAGTAGGCCTTTCAAGCTGAGCATTCATTTCTTCTTATCTTTATAGCCTTTTTTCTCACATTATATCAATACATAGATCCTCAAATCATTTAATTTCACTGATCAATCACACCTGTGGAGCTACAGTAACTCAATAGAGCTGGTGTCTGAACAAAACTGCTGGCAGTCACTCCCAAAACAACTGAAGATTATTCAATGACATGAAGAAACCAATTTACCATTAAACAACTTATTCTAAACACAGATGTATAGGAAGAATGCAACAGATAAAATACACTCAATAAAATACCAGATGTAGTGTTTAGAGTTAAAGAGAATCAAATCAAATCTCAAACAGTGACCTTGAGTCTATCAATATCAATTGTTATGCTTAGAGGTGCCTCAAAACATTATTTTTTAATTGTCGAGAAGCTGTTTCTACAACTTTTCTCCCAAAATCAGAAACAGAACAAGGAACCAGATTTAAAATTGACAGTATTCAATGTTTAATATACTTGTTACATGCAGTGTTTCTTCAGTGTATCACTGGAAACCAGGCTGCAAAGAACAACGAGTGGAACTGAAGCTCTGGAAAAAAGTCTTACCCAAGTGCCTCAAGCTCGTGGGAAGACCAAAGTAGGCAAAGAAAAGGCTTGGATCTTTGTGGGCGACTGTATTCTCTGAGAAAGAGTAAAGACTTTGGAAAACCAAAAAAACCATGAAAGGAGGAAAAGGACTCAGTGCAGTCCAGAAGTTCTGGGACCTGGTGTGGTAGATCCAGTATTTTTGTGTTTCTGTTGAGATAAAGCTTAAAAAAGGTTTCTCCACCAATCCTGTAGCTTCCACCTTAACGTGATGAGATAGGACTCTGAAAACAGAGTAGTCTCTATCTATTTATTACAGAGTTGCAGAATGTATATATTTTTATTCATTTTACAAATACCTTGCCAACGCATACTGGCACTTCTATATCTAGAGCACCTCAGAACTTGCTAAGTAGTTTCCTGCATTTTGAGTGTTTTTTACTGCTAGAGATAAGCCAGAAAGATCCCAGCTGTGATGACCAGCAAACCCCAAGAGTCACAATATACAGTATATACCTGAGATAAAAGAACAATTGAACTGCAAACAAAAGCAGTAAGCTTCTTATACTGACTCTAACATACAGCTCTCTAAAAGCCTTCTGTTTGCTTCACACTGGAAAACTATTTGTATGCATGACAGCTGTTCCATGTATGATTGTATGGTTCATGTATTTGAAACGGCACAAGTCCTCATCCTTTTTTGTTTGTTCCCTCAAGCAATTCAGCTCCCAGTAAAGTCCCCAGAGAACTGTGCATAAGGTTATTTTTTCAGGAAAGGAGACTGTGTTAGGAAGTTTTGGACTATATGTTTGGACATACTGTAGTTGTAGGGCAATATACAGGCAGGCTATGGAGTGGCTGTGAGGGGGCGTATTGTCCCCCCGATGTGTCAAGCATTAAGGATACAAACTGAGAAGGAGTGTTGGGGGAGGGGGGGTGCTGTATGTTCCAGATGTTTCACAAAAAGAAAGAGAGGGTAGAAAAAAATAGAATAGCTACAATGTGTTTGGAAGCTGGAACGTCATTTTGGGAATCCAACCCAGGAGGTGCTCTGTAATCTAGAGGACCCCAGGAGACCGCTGTAGCACTCTACACATTCAGATGTGGCTTTTAAGAAAACTCAATGCTTGTTTTACCAAAAAATGTAAAAACATGTTGATTCACCCTGACTCTGATTAAGAACAAGATCCTCATCCTCCCAGGATCCCACAGTCATGTTCCAACAGGCTTTTGAGAGTCCTGGATTCATTTGTTATAAAATAATTCCTTGGATAACACCCAAATTTGCATTATCACTTTAACTTCTTTTCATATTTTAACCACTGAGGTACTTACAAATGCAGTTTCTGAAAAGGGTGTAACATTTTGTATACTCTTTAAATTTAGGAACTGCATGCTTTGTGCAATGACCCAAATGTCGGTCTCTTTTCCCCACAGGGAATGAAGATGTCCTGATAGTCACACACTGAATAAATTTAAGATTATGACAAAGGATTAGTGATATCCTCATTAAACCACATACCAGGGGAAGCCTAATTTAATATCCTGCTGCATATTGTATCAGCTGAAGATGCTGTTTAATTAAATCTAAAAAGTAAAATAAAAATTGTATTTAGGAAAGAATTCATTAATCTCATCCAACCATTGAAGTAATTTGTACAAAATGTCGGTCATCTCCATTATTAAGTATTAAAATTTAGGAAATTGTGCTTTCAAGCCTGTGTTAAGGGATACATCCATTGTTTCCCTTCCATGTAATTGAAACAAATTATTTTAATATTGAATGTGCTGTCAGGATAAATGTAATTTTATAGCTATTACTATTCAAATTTGGAGTTAGGATTATTATGGCAATTCCAGGCTTAATGGCTTCATCATTTATAAATAAGAACTCTAAAACAACACTCATAATCCCAAAATGCAATATACAATAACTCCTGTTTTTAATTTAGGTTAAAATTAAAAACTTGTGTATTCATACATGCATACATGGACGAGTTTGTATGTATATTTTTACATGTAAGTTTATGATCAAAACTGCCTCACATACAAGCTGAGTAATAGATAAACATTCAGTGTGTTGGGCAGGCTATTCTGCACAAAACTTAACATTTCATTTGTTGGTCTAACATTTGGCCTACAGAGAGAAAGTATATTACGGAGCTCTGTGTCATGTGAATTAGAACCTCATTGTGAGAATCCTTTAAACAGCTTTGTCTGTCAGTTTAAAAGACAGCTCTTTATTTAAGTTTCACCCAAATGTGCATGAACTTAGGTGAGTCATTCACCTCCATAATTTAGAATGGGAATTAATTAAATTAGTTATACAAAAGAAGCAACTTGTAAAGCGTTAAACACAAGAAGATATAAAAGGTTGTTTGCTTGTAAATATAAGATGGAGAGCCCTGGATTTCCGTTTAAAATTGCATTCACATATTCCAAAGTGCCATGTGAATTGGTGTGCCTCTGATTTCAAGATGTACAAAAGAGAATGGAATAGAGGACACAATTCTTTACACAAAGGATTGTGGAAGCATAGATGCTTTCACCCCTCTCATAAATGGCATGTGTGTTACGATCCCTGCCTCCCGGCAACGGAAGAGGCAGAAGTAGGCGTAGCCCCTATCCATCAGTTCACCTATTAGTTTTCCCATTCACCACCACACCCCCGTCTCATCATACTTAAACACCTGTCCTTCCCTACCTCGTTGCTCAGTATTGGTTTTTCCTTTCGACCTTCCCGGTTGCGCTACTCCTACTTCTACCCTGTGTTCGTCTTGGCTTTCAGTTTGCGGTTTTTCCCTTTGGACTTCGGCTTTTCGGATCTCGGTTTGGCTTGGTTACTTTCGCTCTGTTTCGGATCACTGGCTACCCCTGGATTATCGGATTGCTCTACTGACTACGACTTCGGATCACGCTTCGGCTTCGGTACTCGTTCCCAGGATATCTGGCTTCCCCTGGACTCTCGGCTCATTCCTACGATTACGGCTTGCTTTCGGATTACGGCTTGGCTTTGTTCGCTCCTGCAAGTGGGTTCACTCACTGGTTCGGTCCCTCGTACCGAATCCTTAACAGAATACTGAGCCATTTAACATGGACCCAGCGGAGCAAGAGGAGATTCGCTCGGCTCTGGATCAGCACGGACAAGCCTTACTCCAGCTCCAGGCTTCTGTCCAACAGATCTCTGCGCACCTGTCTGCAATGCCGCCCATCGGCAATCGAGGAAGCAACGCTGGAGCTGCCGCTTCGGCTCCGCCCCCGCCAGCTCCTACACCTGCCCCTCGGCCTCTTCCATTAACTCCACCTGACAGGTTTGACGGCAACCCTACGAAATGTCGGGGCTTCTTAGCACAGTGTGCGCTGGTTTTCAGGCTCCATCCGGAAACTTTTTTTTCTCCTCAGGACAAGATCGCCTTCATAGTTTCACTGCTAACTGGCCGCGCTTTGGAATGGGCTACTGCTCTGCTTGATCGCGGGGCTCCTGAAATTCAGGATTATGATCTCTTTTTAGGAAAATTTAAGGGGGTTTTTTGTCATCCCGTAGTTGGTCAAGACTCTGCCTTCCGCCTCTCCTCCATCCACCAGGGCCGCCGGTCTGTACAAGACTATGCTATAGATTTTCAAGTAGCAGCAGCGGAGACTCACTGGAACGACGAGGTCCTTATTTTTCTTTTCCGTCAAGGACTCAGTGAAGAAATAAAGGACCGTCTGGTAAATATGCCGCAATTGGGCAGTACCTTGGAGGAAGTAATTTCACAAGTGTTGGAATTGGATATCAGAATTCGTCAAAGGAGTGCTGAAAGATCTCGGACCCCAATATTAAAGGCTCCTCGGCTATCTCCTATCAGATCTTTCGACTCAGATCAACCTATGGAAGTAGCCCGCACCCAGTTAACCCCTGAAGAACGAGAGAGGCGCCAACGAGAGGGTCGCTGCATGTACTGTGGGAAATTAGGACACTTTAAAGCGGCCTGCCCTGCCTCATACTCATCCTTGAGGCGCAGCTCACCTTCTCAAGTTCCTAAGGTGAGTGAGATTTCTCAATCCCCTCAGTTTTCCTCTGGATTTTTTATTCGTTCTACACTATTCTGGGGTAATAAAGGGAGACCTCTTCTAGCTTTTATAGACTCAGGGGCGGCAGGAAACTTTATTGATGCCTCCATCGCTCGAACTTGGAAATTACCCTTGACCCCGGTGACTACACCACTTCGTGTTCAATCGATCGACGGCTCCCCCGTATCTCCAGGATTTATTAGATGGCAAACTGAAATTATAAGCTTGCAGATTGGCGCCACCCATGTGGAAGACATCTGGTTTTATCTCCTTGAGACCCCAACACATCCTCTGGTGCTAGGCTTTCCTTGGCTACAACAGCATGACCCTAACATTTCTTGGTCCCGAAAATAAATTTTAGCTTGGGGACCCAGATGTATTAAAGATTGCTGTCGTCTACCAGTACGAATTGCACTCACGGCGACGTCCCCTTCAGGGGTTCCTACCATACCTCCTCAATATTCCGATCTACAGGAAGCCTTTAATGAGCAGGAGGCCTTGGCCCTCCCACCTCATCGACCTTATGATTGTGCCATTGACCTTTTGCCAGGTACTATCCCTCCTAAAGGTCGTATTTTTCCGCTCTCCAATTCTGAGTCTGAGGCCCTGCATACAGGATTCTCTGAAGGCTGGACTTATACGTCCATCCACTTCACCAGCATGTGCCAGTTTTTTTTTCGTGGAAAAGAGGGATGGTGGGCTTCGTCCCTGCATCGACTATTGTGGCCTCAATGAGATCACAATCAAGAATCGGTACCCTTTGCCTCTAATTCCAGCAGCTCTTGAGTCGGTGCATGGAGCCAAAGTCTTCACCAAACTGGATTTACGAGGGGCCTATAATCTAATCCGCATTCGGGAAGGGGACGAGTGGAAGACGGCCTTCATGACAACCCATGGACATTACGAATATTTGGTCATGCCCTTTGGTTTGGTTAATGCCCCAGCGGTGTTTCAGTCTTTTGTTAATGACATCTTTCATGATCTCCTACAAATATTTGTCTTGGTCTATCTAGATGACATTCTAATTTTTTCTGATTCCTTCCAGGATCATGTTCTCCATGTCAGAGAAGTACTCTCCCGGCTCATCAAGAATAAACTATATGTCAAACTGGAGAAGTGTACCTTCCATGCTTCGAGGATTCATTTTTTAGGTTACGTCATCTCTCCAGACGGTGTGGAAATGGATTCGAGCAAAGTCTCGGCGATTATTGATTGGCCCACACCCAAGAACCTCAAACACATTCAACGATTTCTCAGCTTTGCTAATTTTTACAGGAAGTTTATTCGAAACTTCAGCTCAGTGGTCACTCCCATAACCTCCTTGACCCGTAAAGGACCAAGACAAGGCAAATGGACCCCCCTGAGGCCGAATTGATTCCAGAACCCATCATTCCGTTTGGTAAGTTCCTGGCTGCGGTAAGATGGGACATTGAGGTGATTGTCCGACGAGCCTTGGTTGGGCAGACGGTACCTCCGCAGTGTCCTCAGGACAAGTTATTTGTCTCTCATCCCGTCCGATCGGCAGTTTTACAATGGGGTCATGACTCCCGCTTCGCTGGACACCCTGGAGTCCACCGTACCTTGGATTTCATCTCCAGAGACTTCTGGTGGCCAACTATGGCTAAGGATATCAAGGAGTATGTCCAGGCCTGCTCTATCTGTTCCCAAATGAAGTCTTCCCGGATGAGGGCAGCGGGCCTACTTCAACCCTTACCCATCCCGGATCGTCCTTGGACCCACCTCTCAGTAGATTTTGTTACTGACCTTCCACCCAGCCATGGACACACGACTATTATGGTAGTGGTAGACCGTTTCTCCAAATCTGCTCATTTTATTCCCCTACCATCTTTACCTACAGCTCGAGAACTAGCAGAATTGTTTGTACAGCATATCTTCCGACTGCATGGCATCCCTAAGGATGTTGTTTCAGATAGGGGCCCTCAGTTTGTCTCCCGATTTTGGAGGGCCTTCTGTAAGTCACTGGGCGCCTCAGTCTCACTTACCTCAGCTTACCACCCTCAGGCCAACGGTCAGACAGAACGCATGAATCAGGAACTGCTGACCTATTTACTGACTTATATCTCCTCTACCCATGATAATTGGGTGTCCTTGCTCCCATGGGCAGAGTATGCACACAACTCATTGTATACCACATCTACTGGCATGTCTCCCTTTAAGTGTGCCTTAGGTTATCAGCCTCCTCTGATCCCTAACTCCCACCCCAACACAGAAGTACCTTCGGTTCAGGATTACATCTCTAACCTTAAGACCTTCTGGAGGAAGGCCAAAGCCACCCTTCTTCGCACCTCAGCTCAGCAGAAGAAGGTAACTGATCGGCGCCGTCGTATACCACCCAGACTTCGACGTGGTCAGTTTGTTTGGTTATCTACTCGTAACCTTCCTCTTAAGCAACCTTCTGGCAAGCTTGCTCCCAGGTACATTGGTCCTTTTCGTGTCCTCGCCCAGATTACCCCAGTTACTTACCGGCTGGCCTTGCCTCCTACCCTTCGGATCCACCCTACTTTCCATGTTTCCCTCCTTAAACCCTTTCACAGATCCACCCTGTCTAAACCGCAACAAAAACCCCCACCGCCTCGAGTAATTGATGGACTTACACGGTCAATAAAATCCTGGATTCCCGATGGTCTCGTGGATCCCTACAATATCTCGTCGATTGGGAAGGCTACGGTCCGGAGGAGCGCTCATGGGTTTCGGAGAAGGATATTCTGGACCCCAACCTCATCCAAGACTTCCACCTTAACTTCCCGGATCGTCCCGTAAGGGCGTCAGGAGCCGCCCGTAGAGGGGGGGGGTAATGTTACGATCCCTGCCTCCCGGCAACGGAAGAGGCAGAAGTAGGCGTAGCCCCTATCCATCAGTTCACCTATTAGTTTTCCCATTCACCACCACACCCCCGTCTCATCCTACTTAAACACCTGTCCTTCCCTACCTCGTTGCTCAGTATTGTTTTTTCCTTTCGAGCTTCCCGGTTGCGCTACTCCTACTTCTACCCTGTGTTCGTCTTGGCTTTCGGTTTGCGGTTTTTCCCTTTGGACTTCGGCTTTTCGGATCTTGGTTTGGCTTGGTTACTTTCGCTCTGTTTCGGATCACTGGCTACTCTACTGACTACGACTTCGGATCACGCTTCGGCTTCAGTACTCGTTCCCTTTCGGATATCTGGCTTCCCCTGGACTCTCGGCTCGTTCCTACGATTACGGCTTGCTTTCGGATTACGGCTTGGCTTTGTTCGCTCCTGCAAGTGGGTTCACTCACTGGTTCGGTCCCTCGTACCGAATCCTTAACAATGTGGAATCCTTTCATAAAATGTATTAGCCTACTGTTAATCAAATTAGTATTGTGAGGCAAACAGACTTTGTGCTTGTCGGTACAGTAGCTTTCATGGTCTTAAGGTACAGGCGGTTTTTCCCAAAGGTAATTATGAAAAATGATTTTCTTTTTTACCACAAATTGATTATCAATGTAATTTGTTGTGAATAAACAGAGACACAAAACTAAAAACAGTGATGCTTTTGGAAGATCCTGAGATGTTTTAGTAACAATTTACTTGTAAGAAGAGAAGCAAAGGTAACACAAACTGAAGAGGAAGGGCACAAATTAGTCCTTGCATAACCGAAGGATGGAAATGAGCACTTGCATACTGTAAGTGAGAATCTTACCAAAATTAAGTTAATGTAGAATGTATACCGTTTTATCTGAAGTACTCTTTGACTATTCCAATGCATTGTAGTTTTGGAGATGTTCTCTGGGTCAGTACCACATGGATGTATTAATATGAATTCTGCTCGCTCTGTCTGGAGTAACCCTATAATACTGATGTTACATAATTTGCATTTCAAGATGCCCCTCAATAATGACAGACCCCTTCACATTAGCAGAACTTGGAGCTGCATAAAACTCCCACAGTCTGCCTGCTGACATGAATTGAAGTTGCCTCAGTGGTGAACACCCACTCTGGTGGCAGTGCCAACGGAAATAAAATCGTGGCAGACTGCCACTTCCAAAATTGCTGTGGAAAGACAGGAGTTTGCTTGTCTTGAAGTAAAGGAATGAGGTTGGTTTCTCATCGCACACAGATCAAGTTGATTCACGTGGACTTTTACAAGGAGAACAGTCCTTGTTTGAGCTCTCTAAAGCACATGAGGTAATATTGTGTATTGAAATTGCATACAAAAGGTGAAACTTCCTGTTGCAACCATTTTTTTTCTAATTTAAGAACCGATAATTTTGTTTGTTAGTCTAGCCTGAATTGGAACATCCAGGTGTGTGTTTTCGCTCATCTTTGGTCAAAGTTTTGAACCCCACAACCGCACAAGGGAGAGAATAAGAAAGTGTAGGCAGACTCATCCTACCCCCCAACCTTCCAGTCAGATCTTATTTTAACGCGTCACAGGGCAGCACAGCCCTGTACCAGAGATTCAGTGTTGATTAGAGGAAAAGAGAAATGAGTACCACATGGACAGCACCCCATTTCTGGAAGCACTCAGGAAACTGGCGGGGTTGATGTGCCACTGTGGGCCAAAAGATCCCTGCCAGCTAAGCCCACCTGTCCATGACACTAACTAACTGTGATTACCCAAGCGGTGGCTCACAATTGTCTGAACATTGCCACTTGGCTATTGACGACACTCCTGGCTAAACCTGTGATCCCAGAGTCCCTTTGATACTCAAAAGAGCTCTTTTCCTGGGCCACTCAGGCAGCCCCACTGCAACCACACTCATATGGGGGGGTTTCAAATGTTACTTTTCTGTTAATTTGCTGAAAGGAATTAATAATATCAATCAATATCAGTTAATTAATTAAGCCTAAGCAGTAGACCGTGCTGATGAAAACTAAACTTTTTACACTTAAACATCATTAAATATCTGTTCTATTGAGTGAAATAGAACTGAGTGAAATAGAAATTGACTGAAATAGAACAGAGCAATGTTTGTACTGGAGACAAATCCCTTGTAACGTTTCCTGAGTTTAGAGCTTATCTCACTGTTACACATTCCAGTGCTCCCAGAGAAATGGTATACAGTACTTCTATACTTTGGGTCACTTCACTCCTCCAGTTGCACACCACTTAACAGGAAAGACCACCTGTCAAAAGGCTTAATTTTAGATCACTTCTTCCTCTGTGAGAACATTTTGCAGAGGTCTGACCTCTCTTCCTCTCATGGAAAAAGGTTGCTGTTTTTTTTTCTCTCCTCAAAAGGTGTTAATTAAAAAGCTATAAAAATAACAAAGTGCCATATGGAAATCCCCGTATGACATCAGACTCTGGATGCATTTGCATAGCGCTGTGCAAAACACATATGTCACAGTCAAGCAGTGATTATCCAAAATAGCTGAAAGTCTTTGGTGAGGAAGCTACACCTTCAAAGTTAAAAGTACCATAAAAATGTAACCAAGTAATATTAATATGGTTACTTAGAAAACATGGCATTTGTCACTGTAAATACATTTAAAAATATGGAAAGTTTACATTAACTTGCAAATGTATTTTCAAATCGTACTTTTTACTGTCTAACTTTTAAATTGCTTTCTTCTTTTATGTTTTGCTAAAACAAGACTTAGAACTAGGAAACAAAATATGACTACTTGCCTTTTTGTTTCATCTTTACGTTCCTACAACCATTAACTTAATGGGTACTGAGACACGGTGGAATCTGGAACTGGAGAAATCTACTGGGGAAAGTGCAAACATCACACAGAAGGGTCCAAAAACAGCACTAACCACTACATGACCATACTTCCCCATCTTTAAAATAGTGTTCAAAATAACGTTTTCTAAGTTTTATCTTTCGTGTTCCTCCTTTCCACTTTTATCTTTTGATGGGTGATGTATGAAATAGCAATTGCTGTTACTACAGTGAGCAGTTCAGAGACTGGATTTTTAGATTCACCAAATTAATATTTTCTTAGACACTCTGCCAAATCCTCCATATGTCACTTTCAGAACAAATGGAAGTAACTAATGTGTGTCTCAGATCTTGGAGTCTGTCCAATTTATAAACCAAGAGCTCTAATCTGCAATATGACAGTTTTTAGATTTACAATGTTGCACTTCAGAGCACTAGCACCTTTTCTGCAGGACAACAGAAACTGTTCCATCAGCTCATCCTGCTTTAAAAAAATGGAGACATGGGACTATTCTCAGAAAATCAAGAAAAAAGAGAGGTAACCATTAACTAAATTTCGTGTTCTGTCTCAGATCACTAATGGAGCATTGTGGCTGTCAACAACTATTTCACTTTCATCTCCACAGTTCTCCTTTGATTCCATTTCTGAAAAGAAAGCAATACTGTATTTGTTTTTCAAGAAGCACAATGGGTTAGAGATGAACCATAAAGTTACTGCACCGTTTAACTTCATCCAGATAATAATCTATAAATTTATAGATTAAAGTATCTCTGTTTGCAGTGTGAAGGGTATTGACAATTTACAATCTATTAGCTCTTTCATATTTGTCTTTTCTACATGGATTAGCCCTGGGTTGCTAAGACAATGTTCTACACATTTCCATTTGTAGCACAAAACATTCAACCCAGGTTTAAAATTGAAATGTGACTGCAGCAGAGTTATTTTCACCTCAGGGTGCCCATGAACATGAGAGTAGCCACAACATGGTCACTCTTTTTTATACATTTATTTTGACTTCATGCAGATGCACTGATATATATTTTCATCAATGTCCATCTCATGTCCCTGTGTTCACGAATGGTGACATAACCTCTAAACACGACATCATGCACAAACTTCATGCTGTTGCCAGCAAGCCTTATTTCATAAAACACAAATGCATAAAACATACTGTACAAAAAAAGACACAGCTATGAAACAGCCTTATTGCTGGCTGTCAATAGGGTGACTTGTTACTTGCGTTACTGCTGCTTTCACCTCTTGTGTTTGACACAGGATGCAAATAGCAGTGTCACAATGCTGAGCCTGGGAATTAACTTGACCCTGTATTTCATAGAACAAGACAAATGTGAATGCGGTCAGAAGTGAACTCAAGGGTTAGCTTGGGCCACAAAGAGCATCACGACCCTGGAATGGAAGGAGAAGTGGGAAAGAGCCTCAGATGTTCAAGGGTACTACTCTACAGAGGAAAGAAATCCAATTACCACTGCTGCCTATTGGCTTGTGAATAAGTGTCTTAGATTTAGCCATAAGTTTATATCATGTCAACAATGGTGCGTTCGATTTCCACTATGATGTCAGGCGTTCTGAGTAATGAAATATTTTAAAGCTAACAGAGAATTAAATCTAAATATTTCTCCCATGACATGAAAGCAGCTGAACAGGTGTAAGGAAAAGAACATTCAAAACCTTTTTATTTGCTATGAGGTAGCATAGAATTTATCTGTGTTATGAGGAAATCAAAACTGTTTCTTCAAATTCTATGGTCCTACTGTAAGTTTGATTCCAGAATCGAATGTCTGTCTAAATGGAGTTTGCATGTTTCATTTATGTTTGTGTGGTATTTTGCCATGTTCTCTGGTTTTCTGCCACCTTATACAGACATGCTTGTAAAGGTTGACTGTCTATATTCAATTGTCCCCTGGGGATCATCTCCCATGTGGGAAAACTTGAGTTCTGCAATTAATCACCTGCCCAGGATTGGATCTGTCCCCTGTCATCAGCTTTAATTAGAGGGTTTCACATGAGAGGGGTGATAATACTTTTTCTTGCAACACAAATTGATACCCAATTGATAAGACAGTGTGATACAGTACAGGTTTCCTCAAATATCCTGATATTGACTAGCTTGTTGGCTTTGAGTAAGACCACATATCTGCCTCCCAGGAGAGAACAGCATCATGTAAAATACTCTTCTAAAGGGATAAACCAAAGCAATTCTGCTTAGAACATTAAAACAATTTTAATTATTTTCAAAGACAAAAGAATAGGAAAAGAACAAGAACATTTATTTTGGAAAGTCTTCAATTAAAAAAAAATAAATCAGAGTTCAAACATATCCAGTTATTCTTTAAATAATTGATTATGTAAAGCACTTTAAATGGAGTCTAATTTAAAATTTAAAACTTTTTTTGCAGTTTAATGTCTAGTTTCCACTTGAAAACACCTCCATGTTTCTCTATATGCCCTATGATCATTTGGACAGGAGATGATCTCAGAGGATGACATGCAGAGTCTGACTGTTCCAAAATGTGTTCAGTGAAGATGTGACGCAATACAACCTGGCATTATGAGTGGCAACTGCTCTCATTTTAAGGGGCAAGTAAGACATTTTATCCTAAACGTATATAGAAACAAATGTACATTATCTGGAAAATGACAAATTATTTTTTGTATAAATGCCAATTATTTTACTAAAGTTTTGTTTTCTCTTCCACAGATGGCGAAGGATTGTAAGGTAGCTGTTAGAAACTTTGACAGCTTATTACAAGTTAATTACATGGGTTACTGTGACAGAAACAGTTTCAAACGAAAGCATAAATATCAAAGTTGTCGACAGCATTTTGACTAACCCTGTACTTGGCTCCACTGTTGACGAGTCCACCTGAAGGGATTAAGTCTAGCCACCAGCATACCAAATGCGTTGTTCTCTTGATACACATGGCATATTGATTACTTTCTGTGCTATTTTTTTCTTGATTTTCAAGTGTGACATTATACAAGCTACTGTAAATGGCCCTATAATCTGTGCTCAATTACTTCTCTCTTGAATGAGGTGATTTAGTGTTTAAGCAAAGGTCAAAACACCTTGAGTGGATCACAGCCACCCACGAATGGTTAGTTAATCAAAATGATGTCAAAAACATTCTTATCCAATAATTGTATACTTTGCTTTTTTTCTCTATGAGCATACATGCAAAAGGGCCCCGACTAGCTCTGTTGGTAGCACATGAGACTTATAATCTCAGGGTAGTTGGTTCAGGTCCCATGTCGGGCACCAGGTCCTCCATGTTGGAGATTGGCCACAAGGCTAACAACCCTATCCCGTAAAAAGAAAACAAACAAATGTTATGGAAACAGTAACAGGATGTTGCTGCTCCTACATGCCAGAAAACAAAATGGGCAAATATCTATTAAAATACAGTACATGTGTAAATAGGGGGGTGAAATTCTTTGGATTTTCGGTAAACATTTGTTGAAATGAGAAGCCTGTTTTCTGTTCTCAAGAACATCCACTACAAGATGGGATTATGAAACTTGGGAACACTGGCAGAGGAAGTGCCCAGTAGCAGCAAACATGAAAGGGGATTTCTCATCTGCGCCTGGGAAAACCCATGAGTCAGCTGCCCCCCCTCCACTGGTTCCTGAATGTGACACGGCAGGAGACTGAGTGGAAGAGACGGCTACCCTGTGTCGAGAGCTAGCTCTGGGCACCAGGAGAGAGCTGCTCTGCAGGCGTGCGGTGGCAGCCTGCAGGACGATCATGGCTGCGGCACTGGGAGACTGAGGAGGAAGAGGCAAGGGAGGGCAGCAGCTGCACGCTGTCATGGCAGACTGCTCCATGCTAAACTGGAGAGCTCACCCCTACGTAAGCAGATAAAACCAGGAGGGGCCTGCCACTGTGCCTGTACTGTAGAAAACACCATGAGGCTTCATCCACTGGAGCGACGACGTTTTTCGCTGTTGCTTGGTTGTTGTTGTTTTATTTTTAAGGATGCAATCGCCTAGGGAACACTAGGACAAAGGGGGGCAGGTTGGGCAGACTTTCTTTGTAGGGAAATTGATTTGATTCAATGACCGGTGGAGATGATTTTTGATGCTGCACGATCCGTTTGTTAACTGTACTCCCATTTTGCAAGCTACTGAGATGCTTGAATATTTAAGTCCTTCAACTGCAAATGTATAGAACAGATAGACATGAAGGATACTAGGGCAGGAACATGAAAAACGCCACTGTGAGCACAGTATGTGCCTTGGATGATATTATTTTCTAAAACCTATAAGTCAGTAACAGGCATATCACAGTAAAATACTATACCTCTAAAATATCAAGGCAAAAGTAATTAAGTATACTGTATATATATTTTTTTAGTTGTCTGAGAATTATCAGATAATGCATGCTTTTTTAATGAAGTGTATTCTTACTAGCACATACCAAGAACAGATAATGTTTTATCTCTAGATGAAGCATTAATAGCTTAAAATGGTAGACTCTATTAGAAAGGTGTTTCATACTGAAGGATTATGTGCCTTATGTGCTGGTAAACCTTCTATTCACCAATGTGACTGAATTGCAAACATATTCCACAGCTAACAGATCAAGATGCTGTTTTTTCAAAGCAAATATACAACAGTGTGATGTATGAGACTCTGTAACAGTTAAGTAGGAGTCCTGTGCTTGACCTACATTTGTGCCAAAGAAGAAGGGGTTGAAAGGACATCAACATAAAAAAGCTAACTGTATGTTATGCAATCTTATATAATGACTTCTAATATCTATATTAACCTTTTCTACAAGGTTTAAGGTTATGTACAAGCCCTATTCTATGTTCATGTTCTATGAAGCTATAACAATCAAACACAAACCCAAGATGTGCATTTGCCTGTTACCATAAGAGGTGAGCACCTCCCATCTCTTTGTGACTATTTGGCTGTCTCTAACTCTAACATTTAATGATGAACATCCACTGAAAGATGCCCTTATGGACCCTTAACAATTTCCTAAAAAGCAGCTGCAAAGAGGGTCTCTCCTGGCGCTGATCAAGGAGCCATGCATTCCTGGGATTCAAAAAGTACATTAAAAACTAAGCATGTGCATCATGCAGTCACTGATAGAGTTTTCTCTGCAGAAATCTTACATGTACACTATTGGCCCAGCTGTGTTGTGGAAAACGCTGACAATTCCAAAGCGATTGTGGATGCTCGTTTTTACATCTTTTGAATTTGCAGTGAATAGAAGAACCTCAATTATCCAGGTCACTGGATTACCCAGGCTCTCTGGAACAAACACCTGGAAATTTACACACTTTAACTGTTACCATCAAAACAGGCTCTCAGCCAATTTACTCCACCTGGCCCTGAAGTAGAGAAAGATAATGATATTTTCTCAACGTGGACTTAAGAGCATACAGATAAAATTTAAAATGAGAAGCCAAGCTGTTTTTTCCTTCATTCTGAAGCTCAAATCAGGTCTACATTCTGTTGTGCTTCTAACATTATCAAAGTAATAACTAGAGTATTAAGTTGTACAAGCATCATTAAGGAATCTTCCTGTTATGTCTTCTTGAGTTACCCAGTACTTAGATTGAACTTGATCCGAATTACATTAATGCATTGTCTTTCTACAGCATTGCAAAGACATACATACACTGATATATTGATATTCCTGAATGTACTGTATGTGATGGTTGTAAGGTTAGGCAGAGAAACACAGAGCTACTTTACACCTTCTTACGCTAAATAAAACTTGAAAAACAAAACTGCCCAGTAAGAAGAAGTTCCAGTTTGTGTGAACACAAAACTCCTGAATACACAAGACTGACAGAATGGATTCTTTACTTTTATTAATCTCTCCACTTTCCCCTCCTGACATTCTCTCTACTTTCAGGCAACTGAGAAGAAAAAGCCGTTTTTAGACCTGCTGAGATGTCAGCGATCCGTGTTGCTGGAATTACATGAGTTGGAGATTGTTGGGGTGAGTGGGGGGGGGGAAATGCATTTGACAGGGTGGCATTCAAACATGGCAGCACATCTAACGGCTCAGCACACAGGCGTTTGCAGAGGGCAGTAATCAAAGGTGAAGGAAATTACAGCCTGTCTTGGCAGAGATATTTTATTCATTCCAATAGAGTGGGCAGCAGAAGAATTCCTGGGTGGAGTTTTGAACAACCTTTGTCAACTCTGTGAACAGGCTTTGTGGAATAAATACTATGTATATGCAAAAAATGAATTATACTGAGAGATGGCAGAAAAGTAATTACTATTTGGATTCAATATTAATTTATTATGTTTGCAATGCCTCTCAGTATACACTGAGTCCTTAATACTAGTTCTTAGGGGTGAAGGGCTTCTGCTACCTAGATACCTGTACAAAGCTGTAGGTCCATTTCTTGACTTGGGAACCATTTTATGTTTGCAGGACTTTCCTGTGTTTACATGGGTTTTCCTCCAGTACTACAATCTCCTCCCACCTTCTAATAAAAAAAAAAATATAATATAGGACTGATTCATTTCTTGAAATTGTCCTTGCACATGGAAGTCAGAGACACCAGAACTCCTCAGTGCATATTTAAAAGATGCAGCATCCATTCCTTGCAATCTGCTCTTGCAGCTCTGATACTAGAAGAAAATGCCAAATGATTTGGGCCTTCCTTTTTGATTTGAAGAAGCTTTTTTCTGCAGTGAGCTCTGGTTAAGCTCTGATTGAGGTGTGATGAAGAGGAAGCAGGGTGTTAAAGACCTAAATTCAGCCCCCTTCTTATTACTGCTACTTGTACTGTAAATGTGCAGCAGTGCTGTGTGTTAACTGTGTTAGGACCAACAACACACATAGGACTTAAGAAGATTTGGCTGATGAACAAAATGTAAGGTCTAATTTACGCTGATGAAGAGTCATTTAATACATTTAAAAATCCCACAATAACACTTCCCCTGTCTTTTCACCAACTGGCTGTCCCATTAACCACGCAATTGTATTGAAGAGTAGTCTATTTGCAGTCATTTTAATACAGTTACAGCAGGAAGGCAGCTGCCCATCTTCAGCTAGGAGTGACAGCATTAGCATTACAGATTTTTCTTCGTGGCCCTAGATTGTTTGCTGAAAGAAGGGTTACAACAGCTCTCCCAAGTAAGAGCTAGATTTAAAGTTGGGATGTGGAGAGGAGGCGAGTTTAGGGATGTGGTAATGAAGCAGCTACTGAAATCATTGTTCCAAGCATTAAAAGTTTACACTTGGCCACTACAGTGGTGATGCTTTTCTCCTAGCAGAAGAAGTGCAGACTCCATCTGACACAAAAGGCATAGAAATTTGCCCCTTACTTCACTGCTGCAAGGCATTTACAACCACAAGGACAGGCTGACACAGCTACTTTAGGAACAGAACATGGCAAAACTCACTGCTGATTTCCATCAGACATGTCAAATGCCCAGAGGGAATTTCATAAGTCTGTAGGGCTTGTTTTTCAGGTCAGTAGCTCTTTGGCTTTTGGTGCTGTTAAATAATGCTACTGTAAAACTACAGTTCCAAGTTTCTAATGTCATTCCCTAAAATGAGATGCAAATATATAAATATTTAAGTTTTACAGTCTTATGGTGCCAAAATAGTATATATTTTACATTTATTACTAAGCAAGACAAATACTAGTGGTTAGAAAGGTGTAGAAATTTCATTTTCTTTTCAGTACAGTATGGACAAATTAAATTAAATTAAATTAAGTCCATGTCATGTTGAATGTCTTGTTTTAATGAGGACTAAAATGACTCTTACAAGAAAGATATACATTATATGTGTGCTAAAGCAATGTTTGAGTTCTCAAAATATTTAATCTGTTTCCTAGCTTATTTCTGCAATCTTTCCACAGTATGCAATTACATATACAGTAGATACAGATTTCCCTCATCCTACTTCTTGAATAAATAAGAAGTACATGACAGGAGTGTATAGTTTCAATGTAAATTAGATGAAGAATGACTCATTTTTACTTCTGCTTAAAAGATTTATAAATCAAATTACTACGGTAGTCTCGGCATTGTGAAACTCAGGAGCCTACCAGAGATATAAGTTGCCTAACAATAGTGGAGGTTTCTATTGGATTCCTGGTACAAGACTGGGTCTCTAGACTATGGAGTATAGTCAGCCTCATAGCCTTCTGTGGCAGGACAATTCTAAAGCAAATACTGTCTGTGGTGGTTTTTAGAACAAGGTGCCCTGCAGTGCAACATTACTGCCCAACAATTTGTTCTGACTAGTTTGAAATCTCTGTCACGCCGAGCTGTCTAGCACTGGCAGACCTGTGGAAACAGAGTACCAAAAGGAGCTGTTTGTGACACTTGTCACGTCTGTCTCTACCTTCTTTTGGAGAAAATAGAAGCGAACACAATAATGCAATAATAATGTTTTTGAGTGTAGCAGAGAATGAGGGAGGGTTCCAGATATGACGTTTACTTGCTTTCATGATGAAATAGTCCAAGGAGATGAAGCATAGTGAATCCACAAGACAGCTAAATACAGACAGGATGCAGATGAACTGTCATCTGCCATTTAAATTAGCACAGCACATAAAGGAATGTGGTTCCATTAACCCTACAAAATACCAAGGTCTCTAGCCATCATCTTCATTGCAATCTACATGGGCTTTTAGAGCCTTGCTCCAGTGCCTTGATCTTATCCCTGATACTCTGAGACCAATCTGGACATGCTGTACAGCACTTGTGATAAAGTATGTGAAAGCTGGAAGATAACATGGCTACATGAGTCCCCTAGGAAGTACAGTACTACATGGGATGCACCCTGAGAAAGACCAGGAGTGGTGTCTCTCTCCAATGAACTGCAGTGTGAAACCGATCCTTCCCTGAGGCAGGTGATTTTCAAATTACAAACCTGAAGCTGGACATTTACATCCATCAATAGCTCAAAGTCTACTAGAGTCACATTAACATCCCACTGCCCTTTATTAACCTTTAACCTCCAAGCAAATCTAGAAATGCTAAAGCAAAGCTTACAAAACTTGACGAGAAAATCCTTCTATTAACATCAGCTGAAAAGCATACAGTATACTGTGTTGTGCTTCTCTAGGGCTTTTTGGGAACTATAAACTTCTCTTCTTCTTCAAGCAGAGCAGCACTAGCCTTATTGTTTTCAAATGCTATTGATTCTTTCTAAAATAACTCTTGTTTACAAAGTGCACAGGAAAATGCATTTGAGATTTACATTCACAGAGCCGCTGTATCCTGAAGTTATTGCAAAAACTGGGAGAAGGGAAATGCTTACTTTTTAGTTTTTTATATGTTACTCAGAACACTGATCTCTTTATTTGGTTGCCTTGCTGCAATTTAAAAAAATATTAAAATAAAGCACATACACATACTGTAGATGTTTGGTTTTGGCCTGCAGTGAAACCCACAGCAGTTGAAGCAAGTCTTGTTTTTAAATTCACCTGTTAATTTTTAAATGAAATGTTTTATAAGTAAGAGAGCACTTTACTGATAAAGTGATATTCGCCTGGTGTTAGCGCTACTCTGTATAATGAGACTTTTACCTCCTATTTTATCTTTCATGAAGGCCACTGAACAAAACAGTCCCACAGAAGGAAAGAAAATGAAAAGCCAGACTGCTGACACCCTCCATCAATCAAACCCACAGTCTTACTCATCATCCCTTTACTGTTTCCTAGAGTGAAACTCTCTAAAGTAGGTGAATCAGCTAATTAGCAGATCCATAAAAATGACCTTAAGATATGTGTAATTGGAAAACAATATTAAGAAATCTTTTCTTTTCTATTTAATGATTTAATCCCTTGTCTCCTAAAATGTTCAAGCCTTTAGGACTGGCATATTGTTATGTGACTCATAACGTTTGTTCGCCAGCATGCCATTTATACACATTTAAGAAACTGCTCTCCTCTGTTTCCAGACTTTGGGTTTACAAAGGTTAGCCAGTCTGTGATTATTTACAGTGAACAGGCCTATTCATACAAGAATAATTTACTTACCTTTCTTACTCTGCACCAACTAGAAAAACGTGTACAGGGTCACATAAGCAACTGCAGTGCTGCACTGATCTGAGTCACAGTTAAAAAAGGATGAGGTTCCATTTTTATCTGATGCTACAGCGAGGTTTGTAGAAGCTGTTATATGGCCATAACACAAAAACAAATCCTACAGGGCATTAACTGCTTGGGAACTTTGTGTTTTTACATTAGGAGTGGAAAATGTAATGGCATCTTTGGGGAAAATCCTGGCATCCTGACAAATCTCTCCATTAGGCACATTGGTGGCTCAGGCAAGCACAATCATTCTGCTTCAATGTTGCGAGATATATTCTTGATTGTCCATACAGGCAAGATCCATAGGACTACATTGTATTCTGCTCCATAATAGCAATTAGGCTATCAGATAGTTTGTAATGGTTCTGCGTGCTAATGTTATTTTGCTGTTCTTTGGGATTGGAAAAGAGAGGCATTTAATATTTCACATTATTATTTTTGTGCTCCAAAGGCTGTCACGACTGACAAAATGCACTCTGAACCATAAAAGTAACTGTTATCTTCTGCAGATTCCCTTCTGAAGACCTATTGTATTGTAACTGCCAGCAGAAAAATGAGGTAAACTTCAGTAATCTGTTGTTCTTGATAGTAGTGGAGAAGGCGCTGTACGCTACAATTGGGTGTTCCCCTGTGACTGCCAGCTAGCCTGGTGCTTTTTAATGCATTTGATTTCTTTCCTCATCAATCAGCTTACTTTTCTGGGATACATGGTCCTACCCCTGTAACCTGATCTAGACAAAAAAGGCACTACAGTGTGTTTTCATTTTCTCTATCTCTAGAGCCTTGATGCCCCTAAAGGGCAGAAAGAGGTGTGATTGACTGCGTACACATTTAGTTTATAGCACCGCTAGTCTTTGAGTTTGACCCAATTTAGATCATTTTGTGACAGCCTTGCTAGTCTGATGATTTATTTATTAATTTCATTTTGTGCTTTATAAATTACCACTGAATGTTATCGAGACCTTTTCAGGTGTAATCAATAAATATCTGGCTCCCTTTGAGTGACAAAAGCAGTGAATATTACAGTTTGTATGAGCTTCGGGCGAAGACATTAATATACCCTGTAAAAGATAATGGTGCTCCTATTGATTCTTGCAGGGCATAGAGCATGATTGACATCAGTTCCAATATTTTGCCCTGGGAAGCTCTTGTATTCAAATAGTTGGCTTAATAATCACTTAACCAATACTGTCTCATTATATTCTGGAGGCAGTAAAGCTTAATAAACAGAAACAGATGGGTAAAGAATATTATTGATGATTTAGGTGACCCCGCTGGTTAAAAAATGAAAATTATTTCTCCTGTTCTGTTTTTTTTCTTTTTCTTAAAAGACTCCCATTTCCTGTGTGCAATTACAGATCAAAAAAGCCAAAATGGTCAGTTGTGTTTATAACACAAGTCTAAAAAATATTAGAAGGCTTGAGAAGTTAAATGAGAATGGATTAGTCAACCCAACAAACTTGCTCATTAACTAGCAATTGTTCTGATTATCTCATCTAATCATATGGGTAGCATTATCTGGACTTTAGTACAAGGACATGCCTCCCCTTATTATTCATATGCAGCTGAACTAAGTTGGTTATAAAGCACAGATATAAAGCAGTGACATCTGTATTTTCACCTGATCTTGTCAGATCTTAGAACCTCAGCAAGGCTGGGTATGGTCAGTACTGGCATGGGAGACCTCCAAGGAAATCCATTTCTGCTGAAAGTGGTGCATCTGGTGGAACTTTTATTCAAACCAGTACCTCAGGTACAGTGGGAAGTGTTGTCTTTTAGAGGACATGTTAAACTGAGGCCCAACTACTTGGTAAAAGATTCTTTGAAACTGTTCTGAAGAGTAGAGGTATAACCCCAGTGCTGGTCACTTGCCTACCTGATGTGCTGTGTTGTAGAGTGCTGGAGCAGAACGGCTGCAGCATGTCACCTACATGTGTGCTGGCTTTTGGTGTTGGAAGCAGTGAATCCCCTTCTGTGTGTAAAGTGCTTTGGAATCCTTGGAATCCTTTATTAAACCAGTCCACCCTTTCATTTTCTATATACAGTATCCAATACAGGGTCACTAGGGAGCCAGAGCCTATTCCAGCAAGCTATGGGCGCATGGAAGGATACACACTGTACAGTATAGAATGCCAACCCATCACAGGGCACACACAGACACACACGCCTTCAACTGGGCCCACTTTTCCCAGAAACCTGTTGGCCTATCAGTATGTCTTTGGACTAAGGGAGGAAATAAGGGCGCCTACAGGAGGATACCCACATGAACATAGGGAGACCATTCAAAGAGGCAGTAATGCTAACCCCTGCAACACCATGTTGCCCTAAAAGCGATACCGTGATTATCGTTTGTGACAGTTTGTGATCCCTCAAGGGTGATTCATATTGTTGTATATTTTAGACCTAAAATGTAACTAGATGTTCATGAAGGTCCTAACAAACAACGAAGATAACCTGATTAAACATTCAACACAAAATCATAAAAACAGAAGATGACCCATTCTTCCTTTCTGAACTGCTTCAATTTGATCATATTTTAAAGTTTACTGGCATGAGCAACTTGCTTGCTTCTTTTGCCTTTTTTTTTACTTTTGTACAATTACCTTTATCAATGTCAAAAAAACATTTTGAGATCACTGCTGACTGGAATACCTTGTATCACAGAAAGTAATATTAGCCAAACAAAAAGATGTTACTAGTAGTAGAAGTAATAGTAGAAGTAGTAGTAGTAGTAATAGTAGAAGAGTACAGAACTAAAAGGATTTTCAGGAAAGACAATAATATCCCCTGCATTTTGGAGTTTCATCAGAAAAGGAAAGGCAGCTCAAAGTGAGTCACTGTGGCCTCAGAGCAAATTTCAAGAGTTTGATTTTGAGCACAAGGACCTTTATTCCTACAAACTTGTGCAGTTTGTCTAACAAATGCCTTTATGAGAGATTTATTTCATCTGTGTAAATTGCATCCCAGGCCAAATTACCAGGAATTAGAAGTTATATTTTTTGTTAGTGAACATAGATTCTTTGATAATTCAAGGTTTCTGAGACTGACAAAAACATCGGCAGCAAGAAGAAAATTGCTATTACCAATGTTAGGCAATCACTTTCAGCTCAACAAAGAATATTTTCCTAACACAGTTATTAGCAAACAAAACTACTTGTCCCAATGTACTATGTTTAAAAAAAACATAAAAACCTAAACTAAATGTACCTAGCAATAGGCATTTAAGAAATGGCTTTTCATTGAATACTGAATTTCTAGGGTGTGTTTTTATCATACTTGGCTCATTCTAACACATATATTAATCGGATCTTGTTTTGTCTAGTAGTGTTACTCAGCAATAAAGCAATGCTACAAATGCTTTTCTCTAGTATGTGTTTCTGAATGCATGCTGTGCCACTGCAGGGCAGCTAAATATTTCAGCTTGGGGACCCCTTTTCAAGAAATCATGCTCAATAAGGGCTGCCACTTTCAACTTCACTCACTGTTAAAAATAAAGTTGAAGAGCATGTCTTCATAAGCTCTGTCAGACCAGATATGGAAAATCATTCAAGTACTGTAGGTGGCTGTATCAGCATGCATAGGCTGCAAAGGAACAAGTAAAGGTTTATTCCATGCTGAAAAGAGAAGCTGTGGAGCCGAAACATTGTGTTTTCTTTCTTCCCTTTTAAGCATGGAATAAACCTTTACTTGTGCCATTGTAAAATCATGTTGATTTTCTACACTGCTGTTGTACAGTGAGGGAGTGAAGAGCTTGCTATGGGTTTTGGAAATATCCTGGACAGTCTCTGAGAACCCCTAGAGATTCCCAGATCAGTAGTTGAGATTTGTGTTGCTACATAAATGTTTTAAAAGTAAAGCAGTCATTTGTCTGTGGAATACAATGGCAAAGAAATAAAGATATGAACATGAATCATGTCACTGGCCAGCTGTGACCAGAATCTCCTAAGTGGTAGCACATACTGTAATTGGTTGAGTGCTGCTGAGGATGGAGTTGGGGTTAGTCAGCCAGTTCTCTCTCAGCTCTCAGTGAAAAAAGCAACTGTCCTACAGGCTTGTGATATCATAGAGAGACACTACTATTCCAGTGGGTGATAAACCTTTCATGAAGGCACTTCAGACTATGCAGCATGTCAGGAGGGACATGGCTCTGATCAGCCGCCTCAGGAGGTGTTGCAACAAACTGATACATATTGTAAAGAAACAACTAGCAATTTCAAATTACGAGCATGCAAAATAAAAAAAGCAAAACAAAAATGTCACTTAGTAATCCAGAACTTTAAGTAAATACCTACAACAGGGAAGAGTGTGTGACTATAGCATCTTCTGATCTTAAAATTAGAATGCTCTTCACTCACCTAATACCTTTGTGATTAAAAAGATAGGGATCAACATAAAGATTTTTCACTTATTTAAAAGGAAATAAGTTATAATAAGTTAAACATGCATCATGCATCAACAACCATGCATAAACATGCATCTACAGTGTGTTTAATAAAGCAAACAAGCCACCGTAAGAAGCCAATTCACTCTTCTGTCTGCCCTCATTTGCAATAAAGACATTCTAATTAGTCTACTGCAGTGTTTTACTGTAGATTCAACTGCACCTCTTATGGAAAAAAATATATGAGGAGAAAAAAACCCAAAACTATTCTCATATAAGAATGATTTTTGGTTCTCAGTTTGTATGATATTTTATTTTGTTGTTGCAAATGCTGAAAACTCATTTTTTCACAGGAACTTTTTAGGAATCGGATAATGTGAAAGCAGAATATAGGTACTTAAAGATGTATGGAGCTTTATTGTAAAGAAAATTATATCTGAGATAATGATATGTGTTCTGTCATTAAGTCACAAAGCAGGTCTTTGGAAAATGTTCTAGTTATTAGATGTACTTGCTAGAAGCCATGTCACTGGTAATTGAAATGACACACTCTAAACCAGAATGATACTATGTCAGAAATTTTCTTGCGATTTCTGTCACAGTTAATTATCCCAAGGTGATACAATGAGAACAAAATAGAATTGAAGCCCCTTTGATAGGCAGTCCATACTGTAACTTCAAACACTTACTCAAAATGTCCTGCATCACATTGAAAGAACTGACAACGCAATGTTATAAACAGGAGTGGGAATATACACAGAGAAAGCCCCTTTCATCCAGCCAGCCATTTCAGGGTCGCAGGGGGCTGACAAAGACTGCTCAGACTCACACCAGGGCCCGTTTTCCTAGATTCTAATTAACCACCTAGTATGTCTTTGGACTGTGGGAGTAAACCAGAGCACCCGGAGGAAACCAGAGCAAACGAGAGAAAACCTATGCGAACACAGTAAAAACATGCAGACGCTATGCTGACAGCACCCCAGCAACTGAACCCTGTACCCTAGCACTGCAAGGCAGCAAAGCTAACCATCATACCAAGATCACAGCCATCATGAACAACACCTCTCATCCGCTTCATGGGACTGTTACTGGGCAGCGGAGCACATTTAGCAACAGACTGCTCCAGCTACGGTGTTCAAGAGAACGTTTCCGCAGGTCTTTCCTCCCGGCAGCTGTCAGGGTGTATAACGCTGCCCTAGGCTAGGACTGTTAGCCCTTCATTTGCTCCTCTATGGACAGCATGTTTACTCCATTGTACTTTTTGGACAATCAGTCTGTATAAACCTATGCACATTTTGCACATATTTTATTGTTTTTACAGTGACTATGATCAGCACATTTCGCACACACCTATGTATTTATTTATTTTTATTTATCTTGTTTGTCTTTTGTTTTATAACTATTCTGATGTCTGTTTTGCTTGTCTTGGGCTGGACTGCTGTAACACATCAATTTCCCTACGGGATTAATAAAGTATTATCTATCTATCTAACCACTGCTCCACTGCTGCCCTTGGCAGTGCATTGCAAACTAATGGTACACTTTTAGACATGGCAACTTTCAATACTTAAAAATCTCTGAAAACTAGGAGCCAGAAAATGAAAAGCTATTATTTAATATAACAGGTTACAGAAACTGATTTGCTCATTACACATAATTGAATCCTAGTCCTATGTACCAGCTGCACAGCATCACACAGACCTAGGGATTTCTGCTCCAAACTTACAGTTGCTGAAGATATTTTCTAGCTACAACAGTTCCGTCTTAAATCCTAAAGTTTATGATTGTTATTTTATGTACCGTACTTGAGCAAAATGGGACTCTGGATATAAACAGGTGCAATTGGGCACTGGATTCCCACTCAGATTGCTGTAGAGGACTCACTGCACCCCCCAGTCAAGGGATTCGGTGGAATTCTGTACAGAATTATGTGAAATCAAAAGTACAGGTAGTTGTGAAAGCAGACTACTAGGAGTGTCATTGTGACTTAATATGGGTGACAAATCATTTAACTCTCAAAGGCCACTAAGACTATGTTCCATACCATTAAAATTAGTGGCTTGCTTCACTTTGTTTTGACATCAGACAGCAAACTGTTTTATTGTACTGCAAACAATTGGCACTTTCTGACTAGTAGCAGACTCACATGCAGTTGGGTACAGTGAAGGTGACCATGTTTTACCAGTTAATTGAAGTGCATGGATACTTTTGTGTGGCACAAGAGGGCTGTAGTTCTTTAGCACTGGATGGGAAAAAAAGAGTAGATGAATTCGGAAACAACTATAATAAAGTTCATATTGTTACATCTTAGCTGAAATGATATGTTGTAGCTTCACAATGGATAAGCAAAGCCTTTTTCATGTTCAGGACAGGGTATGGTAGTAATGATATAAAATCCAACACACATTTGGCATACTTAGGATTAATAGTGTTTTTTTGTATTTCTGACTTATCACTACCCTTTACAAGTTGAAAATGAAGTAAGAAGTAGTACAATTTTATAGCATTTTAGGAATTTTCCTTAAAATATAATACAAAATAATTTAAAAATGTTTCAATTGTTGTTGAACAATATTTACAGACAAGGGACAACGAGAATTTAGGTTTCTCTGCATCTGTGCTGAATGTATCTACTGTATATTGAGTATTCTGATGTTATTAGGTTATCAAATACTTGTTTTACACAATATGTGTGTACAATAAGATACATAAATAGATAAAGTTGCAAAGCAAAACTTTACAAAGATTGAAGGTGGCCAAGATTATTTTTTAAGTCATACAATTCATATCCGGCTTTGTGTAAAATAACCTCTACCTCTAATGTCTTTGACATGACTTTGCAGTCCCACCACACAGGCCAGAAATGCAGGATAAGATTTTATTGACTTTTCTGCTGGAGGTACTTTCATTCAGATATTCATTCATCATTCAGATGGGCCATTAAGGGTTAAAACTATTGGGCTTTCATGCATTAATTTTGGTGATGTGGCTTTCAGTGAAATTACCCTAGATTTTAAAAGAGTGGTTGTGCACTTGTGTCAGGAACTCATTATATTGCAAAGAAAAATCAATGATAAATTTCCAAAGTAAACGCTGCTGTAAGTGGAAAATTGGTGGCTTCTCTTATTCTGAATAGTATCAAAAATGCAATATCTGAGTACAGTCTATGGTTACTTCAGTGAACTATGAAAGTACTGAAAACTACTATATACTCAACAGTGAACTAGAACTACTGAAATGTGTAGAGTGTGGAGCATGAGCTATAGTGAATTCTTTCCTTCTTTCTTGCTGTCTGTAACAAGATGAGCCGAGAAGGGTAAAGCATCTCTTCACATAAATAGCATGTATCCTGCTGCATGTCCAGACACAGAACTAGGATAATACACTGTTCAAATAAAGAAAAGGATCTGAGAGGCACACATGAGGAAGGAAGCTCAAATCCTTGATAGGTGGGTAGTTCTGTATTTGAGTCACAATGGCCTGTGTGTCCAAAGCTTATTCTGGTTGCCAGGCAGGATGCTATCGCCTTTGGGATGTAATGCCTGTCTATAACAGCCAATGGTCCGCATTCATTCAGCCAGAGGGACTGGGATAAAATACAGGGTCCCTCTAGGTTGTACCTGAGGTACAACAGCAGAGTCTTCAGTAGAGACTAACTGTAAACTCACTGCCTACCATTCATGAATCCAGAGACTTGCCCACTATGCTAAGCTGACTCCCCTTCCCTCTCCCTCCATGATGGTGATAAAAAAAGAAATCAGAAAGTTAAATACGACAGTTAAATAAAAGTGTTGAAGAAGCCTCAGCCCTTTGGTGCGTTAAACAAAACTCTTAGTCATTACCAGAATTATAAATGAAATTTTTGAAACAGATGGTAAAGGTCACAACCTACCAAATTGAACACTTTCGCTGTGTAGATGTATTCTAATTACTTTGCGACTTTTCCACCTTTCCCTTCACCAGACAAATCACACTGAGAGGTCAGCACCTTCCATTTGGAATGTTTGCATAATAAAAGCTCTTGATTATCCCACCTCACCAGTTCCCTTGATGCTGTACAGCCTCATGTTAAGTTCTGTCTGTCAAGGAAAGAATTATAAAGGTTCCAGCCGTGAAGCCTAATTCTGGTCCTGTAATTTGCCTCATTTCCTCTAGGGTTTTACTGCGTTATAATGTGGCCTATTAGCAGGCTCCATTAGGACATTCATCAGCTACTCCAGGTATTCAAAATGAACTCTCAAATATTGATGTGGATCAATCTGTAGGTAAACAAGCCTGTTTGTCATGCTCTTTTATACCAAAGCACAGATAGAACCCCGCTTTGTGACAGCTAATGCAAAAGGGAAAAAAAAAAAGCCAAAGGAAACAAGAAGCATTAGTTGAGAACTGGTTAATAATTTAAGTTCCACTGAAGGGAAAGCCCAAGCTGGCAGTGTTAGTCAGATGGATTTCCATGTGTTGATTTCAGCATTACTGTGTTCATACTCAGGTACTCTACGGTTATTAATTGTAATTACTGCAAAGAAACTGAATGCATATACTGTAGTGGCTCAAGTAAGTAAATTCCCTTCTTGTTGTGCACAGAGGTGCACTGCCCCTCTGGTCAATGAGCCAGTCTGTTTGCTACTCCAAGGACAGTACAGCTGCTGTGAATTTGTGGTATGGTGCTGGCATTCTCATAGGTGTCAGAGACTGACGTTGATTGATGTCACTGTGGTGCTTCATGAGCCAGGGCTACGCTATTTCCCTCCATCTCAATCAAATAGCAAATCATGCTCAGTTAACCCCAGGCAAGATGATGGTCAAAACATTAGGCTTGATCGAAATAATTCGAAGAATAAAGTTTCTGATTTCCTGGTGTCATTTTGGTCTTGGTATTAACTTGGTTATTTCCTTCTGACACCCATGTTGAGAATCAGTTCACTGAAACAAACAAAAAGCTAGAGATCAGCCTCTGTACCCATGACTACAGTCAGAAACAGAATCTGCTTGGTGAATAAAAAGACATTTTTAATCAAGTCTCTGCTGGATGTCTTAGGTGGAGGTCCTATTTGAAAACCCACAATGTTCCTTTTCTGTTCGTTTTTTCATCGAAAGCCGTTGTGATGCAGGTCGAAAAGACTGATGCACTTTATCTAATTGTCTTCTTGTTCTCTTGTCTCATGCTGTATTTGCACCCCTCTCAACCCGCTTGTCTCTCACTCAAGCCCTTTCACACACTTACAGTGTCAACTGGCTTCCTGTTCCTTTACGGCTTGCTAGTAATAATGATGAAAGCAAGACCTTGAGCATTCTAGGCTTTGCCTAAAGCCTACTTTTACAAAAATCAAATGAAGACATTCTAATCAATTAACATTTATCCTGTGAAAATGCTAGCCAGGCATTTAGCATTTCATGTGAGGGATGACAAGATCAGACATCAAAAGATCTACAGTATAACTATTTAACTGTATGACTTAATTGGAATTATAATAGAATATAATTGTAATCAGAATTGTTATTTATATATCAGTGGGATTTTGCTCTCATTAATGTTCTGACTAGTTACACTTCTTACAGAGCTCTGTTATACTAAAATGAGACTTCAGATCACAGAGCTACAGTATGACGAAATAATAAGCACAAAACTGAAAAAATGAAACAAATATGAATCAACCAAGGCATGACACTGTTACTCATGCGGAAGTGAACAGTTATATTTCAGACACTGGAGGTGCTGTGGGGAAGCTGGAATATTCTATTTTTCTGTTTTAGAAATGTAGTAATAATATTACCATATGACCACCAGGCAACAGTAACATGCAGTGTGCTCCATATTAATACCATGCGTCACTCATTACTCCTGAAAACTGGAGGAGAATTCTAATAAGAATGCAGGCAGAGGTTGTCATCTTCCTGTTGAGAACAGTTTTCTTAAGAAGCCTTTTATTTTTTTAGGATCATTTTCCTTTCCCTTAATACTCATTGGGAAATCGGGCCCTGGTGTCGCTTTACATAAACCAGCTGCTTTGTTTGGCAAATATAAGGCTAGGCATCTGTTATTCCATTAACTTGTGCAAGCTCTTTTCTTTTGCCTGTGCAGATATGCAGATTAAAAGGTATAATTTCAAAATATTTCAGAAAGATCTCAGCTGCCACCTTTCTTTGTTTTCTCTTCCTCTTTTCACTCAGGAGAAAAACAAGCTGAAGAGCTGAAGATGTGTGGTGAAGTAATTATTATTCCAGACAACCCTAAAATGCACATAAAAACCAGCAGCTTAATTCTTCTCGCCAGCAATGTAGATAGGTAACTGACATGTACAGTAGGGCTATATTTAGGCCTCCCATCACAGCTGAAACCAGCATTTACAGCAATTAAGGCTTGCCAGATGCACAATGCCTAATTCTACGGGGAGATCTGCACTGTACATTGGAAAAGAAGAGTAGAACATTATTACTTGTATGCTGGAATCTTTCTAGAACTACAAAGCACAACCCCTTCATAAACTATTCCTCCCTGCAAAGCCCTACAGGTGTGTTAACCAGTTGTAATTAAACATTGCTCCAAGATGTCTAAAATTCTTGCTGGTGATTTTATTATCATAATCGTTCTATAATATCAGGGGGCTATTGGGGGACTATAAATTGGAAAGGTTGCCGAGGTTTATCAAAAAAGGTTTCTGTGTCTAGTAAGATCTGTTTCTCTACAAGGAGAGCATTTACAACTTTAAAAAGTCCATTTGGCAAGAATTCCACAGAATAATTTCTGTAAAAAACAGTTATCTGTACAAAGTCTGATGAAAACGTCTAATCAATTGCCAGACATCATACAGCTTTGCCTAGCAGTCAGAGCTTTATGATTACTGGGCCTGGACTACGACATCCAGTTCCTGGAAAAAAAAACCATCACACAGCAATGAATAAAATATTTTATTTGTATTGATATGTGTTTTCTGTTATTCCAGACAAGTAAATCTACAAATAAATATAATGTCAGAGATAAAAATGTGAAAAATAAGTCACAGTAAGTGAAATTTCAGATGGAATACACATCACTTTTTTGGTTGCTGAAAACGAATTATGCACATACAGTATGCACACTCGCACTTAACATGCAGCATATACAGTACAGTAAATGTGACAATATAATTGTACGTCTGTTAAATAAATTGAAAGTGAGCTTTATTCATGTAATGGCTCACCTGGAGTTGTAGAAGTCCCTGGCCCACCTCTTGAGGGTTATTGACACCCCAGGAGCCCAATTATACCTGAGTTCTGAGCGCACTCAGCACTTCATACTGTGTGGTAATTAGAGTTGTAGTATGTTTTTTTCAGCAGGCCTCTTGCTGAATTGTTATAAAGCATCTAAAAGCAGCCAGGTGATGCCAGACATAAAATTAGCAACCCTACATTCTCCGAAGACAGATTAAAAGAATATAAAAAAACATTACGCCAGCAAAACAAGGCCATTAAAGTCTGTTTTTTTATCTGGTTTTTGACACCAGAAATTCTGTTAACTTGTTGAAGGAATCTGAATGTGACTCAGTAATGCATCCAGCTGTGATGGAATATTTTGCTTGAATATTCTCTTCAAACCATCATCTCTGCTCCTGGTTTGTTTGCTTTTCCAGCATGATGCCAAAACAGGCTGCAATAAGAACCTACAGTATGTTCTATTATATAAAGAGTTTATACTTTTGATACAGTGTATCTTATTGTCAGGTTGATGCTGTGTTTTATAAGATACAGTTGATATTCACTAAAACCTGGAAAGTGTTCCTTGTAGGACATGTATTTCCATCCATTTCACTATTTGAACTAAACTATGTAACTCTGATCAGCCCAGATAAGGCCAAAATACTGTAGCTGCAGTCTTTGATTTTACATTAATAAAAGATTAAATTAAAAGCCTGGACAGTTCTGCCCCCAACAGTGTGATGAAACACCAAAATGTAATTAAAATTCCTACAATATTTATAAACTGTATTATGTCAGTGCTTACAAGATCTAGCCTGGGCTGTAGAACTGTTAGTAGAACAGATTCTCTGGAGTGGAATGTATTTTCTTTGGTACAATTGTATAAAGGGCTTATGGTTTTTCTATCTTTGAACTGGCAACACCCAGGTGTAAGTACAGGAAATCAGAATCACTGCATATACAGAGTAGGGGACCTGTTACCACCTGCCCTGTAACCCAATTCCCACTCAGGGCTCAAAGGAAAATGTCACACAGTAGTGTCACAAGTAGCCAGGGAAGGACAAAACAGGACAAGAGCACTTGAAACCAAGAAACAAGACAATGGGGACATAAATAGCTAATTGATTACAGGATCCCATCCATCTGCTTCTTGAAAAAAGACAGGATATTGGCTTCAACAATATGGCTGATTGGTTTGTTCCACACTTCCACAACCCTCTGTGTAAAGAATTCCCTTCTGTTCTCAGTTTTGCATGCACTTCCCCTAAATTTACATTATGTTTTCATATTCATGCTTTACTATTGATTCTAAACAAGTTCACTGGAGTAACTACATTAATGCTTTTGGTATATCAGTGATACTCCTTTATTCCCAAACTAGTAAGATATATTTTGTAAAGTCATGACCAGAACTGCACACAAGATTGTAACCAAGGTCTTAATAGAGCATTGAAAATTTTTAACATGACATCCATTCATTTAAAATTTTACACTTCTATGTATTTATTTGCCTTTCTTATTGCTTCCCCACGTTGTCTACAAGATAAAAATAATGTGTCAGCAACTAAGTTTTATTTCACACAGATAGCAGTCATGGCATTTCTCATTTTATTTATGTGAGTTATGTTTTTTCCTACCTGTATGTAATATTCTACATTTGTCTTATAATTAAATGACATCTACCAACTGTTTGCCTAGTCTTGAATTTTGTTTACACCTTCTACAAGGAAATTCTAAATATAAGTTTGCCAGGAACTAGATCATTGATATAAATCAGGAAAAGCAGAGGCTCTACTGTAATATAGCTACAGTTTTCCTACTGTTACTATATACAGATACTGTGCCTGCTACTAACAATTTGAGAATGAATCTTTGATAAGATACTTTATCAATAGCTTTCTACATATCAAAACATTGTATTATATATTCATTATCCATTGCAGATAATGTTTGAAGGTGTTTGAAGAACTCTAACAAGTTAGTTAGACAAGATCTACCTTTTCTAAATCTGTGTTAACTATCCTCTAGTGTTCAATTACTATAAAGATGATCTTCTAATTTAGTTCTAATTATCATTTCCATAGCCTTACACGTAGCTTCTGGTTAGCATTACTGCCTCACATCACTGGGACCCATGGTTCAATTCCTGGGATACTATCTGTATGAAGATCGTATGTTCTTCCCATGTTTGGATAGGTTTCCTCCAGTAGCTCCGGTTTGCTCCCACAGTCTAAAGACACACTGGTAAATTAATTGGCCCATGGGGAAATTGTCTCTGGTGTGTGTGTTTGTCTGCCCTGTCTGCTCTGCAATGGACTGGTGGTTAATCAGAAATATGGTAAAAATTGGCCCTGGTGTGAATTTGTGTGTTTGTGTGTGCTCCGTGATTGACTGGTGTCCCATCCAGGATATATTCTGCTTTATGCCTACTGCTTGCTGGAATAGGCTCTAAGTTTCCCATGTCTCAGAATTGGAAGAAGAATTTAGAAAGTAGATGGATGGAACCTTACATGCAATAGAAGCAAGTCATATTGGTGTAATTACTTATTCAAGTTTAAGTAACTATCTGCTTCTTTCATACGAAAATTAATATAGATCTTTGTCTTTCCTGTGCCTCAGACCTGTTGTTTTTTCCTTGGAGAGCACCTGGGTGAAATATTCATTTAATACAGTCATTGTTCATTTTTATTAATTTTATCAGTTATTTTTAATGTCTTTGAATTACTTCTTCATTTTTATCTCCAAGGCACTTTACATCATTCTTTACTCTTATTTCGTTCTTAAAACACCGAAAAACCTTTTAATATTTATGCGAGCCTCATTTGTAATTTTCTAGTCTATCGCTCTCTTAGTCTTTCTGATACCCTACTTTGCCTGTACTTACAGTTCATTAACCTCTATTTTCTGTAACCATTTTAACCATTTTCTAAAGTGTTTTTTCTCTTTACCTTTTTAATTGATTCTTTTTTCATTAGTAATTACATATCCTGTTCTTCTTTAGAGTCTAAAAATTTAAACTTTTGTTTTTAAGTCTATATGGACAGATTAAAATACACTTCAAGGCACATCACAGTTCCTTGATGGTTCTCTCATTTCTGTTTTCCTCACTATGTTGTTACTGCTTGAAAAGAGCAGACATTCCCTCTAGGAGATACTCTGAAAAACTACAGTAAGTAAGGAAGCAAACTTTTGCAACATTTCTGTTGCAGCTATCAACATTCCTGATGGTTTTACATAATCTAAAAGTTAAAATCTCAAATGATAACTTACTCTTTCACTCATGGTTTTGATTTCATTATATAAGACTTCTTTATAATTGATACAGTATCTAAATGGTCTGGTTGTTAACATATTTCTAACACTCTAGCCATGTTAACCATGTTACATTGATTCTAACACATGTTCATCATCCCTCTATGTACAGGAACTCTTGTCAGTTTTTTTTGCCCATCAGTTTACAGACACATAATGTCCAAGGAACATTTAACAAGAGACCAAATAAAGATATTGTCCATTGATTATTATATGTCCAGGGGATGGGTTGACATCCTTTAAATATCATCCTTTCCCCAGCTGATGAGACGAGGTAGGTGATTTCAGATGTTGTGCATCCCCGTGGCTTCCATGAGCACTGACTCTTCCATTATCTTTTTCTTATATTGCAAATGCCATATTAGCCTAAGCAGAATGAGCACATGTATTCCACAAGAGTGTACTGTATAATTACCCACATCTCCTTCAAGGTGCAATCATACAACACAGTGACCCCAATAATGACACCTGTAGGATCACACAAAAGCCCAGTGCAATTCTCATAGTCATTGCTTTTTTCTTGAACGGACCCAGAAAATCCTGTTGTGTTGCAGGACACCTTAGCCTGGCCAACTGAAACCTTGATTTGTCAAATGTTGGATAAATCAGTTACAATGGGATGATGACAAACCACAGACATAAGCAATGGACTACATCGCTCAGCCCAAACTTCGAAGGAGGCCTTTAATGGTGGTGCCACTCAAGAGTCTCCAGAGTCATCTATGCTGAAAACTGAGCAAAGCAAAAAACACAAATGCTTATGTAAGAATACTGAAGGCACTGTAAATTTTCAATACCAATAATGATCATAAAACTTGTTTTACTCTATAGGACAACTACTTTAACCCTTAGATTAAAGTTTAACTCTTCCCTCCCTAAATGTACAGTTACTTTCCATGAGTTCTATTACTTTTTACCGCATATTCAATGATTATGTCTGGTTCTTCATATTTATAAGTGACAAAACCACAGTGCTACCAAAGCCCTTTTGACTTTTCATAATCCAAAGTTTGAGCACTGTACCAAAATGCTACATTTCACAGATGGATAAAAATATTTGTTTTCCAAATAGACTGGGAAAATGCTCGAAATTCATTAAAAGGAGCAACATAAAGTAGTGAATCTTCTGTTTTGCAGGGAAAAAACACTTTGTTGGAATGAGTGAGTATAACCAAACAAAATCAAAACCTGTGGACTCTGCTGTTCCAGTGGCTTTGTTTCGCTTTATCCTAAAAGAACGCCAGCCAAGAAGATAGGGGGCTGTGACTGACAAGCTTACATAAAGCAGTATTATTTACGCAAAAATAGTTACCAAACAGACCGCATTAAAAGAGCAATTAACATAATCTCTGGATGGTAAAACTGCATGCTTGTTGTATAAATTAGTCTTCACATCTAGAAGAGCATATTTAATGTGTATCCTTTTAGGTCTTGCACTCAAAGTCAGGAATTTATTTTATCTGCATGTGTTTGTTTTCACACATTTTTTTTATTTTCTGCTTTATGATGTTGCTTTTTTGCATTAAGCAGAATTCAGTCAGCAGCAGTTTGAATTTGCCACTGTATCAGAGTATGAGAAAGCCTGGAAACTGATTTTCTAAAGATGCCAAGAGAATTTTTAAAATACTGAATAATACTGTAGTGTAGTGATTAGCATTGTGAACTCTCAGTGTTGTGGGTCCCGGTTTCAATTCCTGACCTGTGTTGCTATCTGCATGGGCTTTGTAGGTTCTCCATGCATTTGTGTGGGTTTCCTTTTCCTCCCACAGTCCAAAAACATAGTGACAAGTTAATTTGCTCACAGGAAAATTGGTCCTGGTGTGAGTGTGTGCATGTTTGTATTTGTGTCTTTCTGCCCTGTGATGGACTGGCATCCTATGCAGGGTCACCCTGCCTTGCACCCGTTGCTTGGAATGAATAGTTTAGGAAATGCCTTATCTAACATGCTGGCAAATACTGTATATACCTGTATATACCAAAATGGCAGGAAAAGAAAACCTTAACCCTGTTTGCATCAAGAATGGCAGCAGAGCACTTTTTTTTAAATTTAAGCAGACCAGCAGTAATACATTCTTGTTTGGCTGCTTTCTATTATACTAGTAGGTAACAATAAACTGTGCATTTGCCAAGCTAATGATTTAATAATCCCACCACCATAAGCTGCACTCATATACTATAAATCTGTACTGTATGTGTGTGAAAAAGAGCAAGAGGAAGCCTGAAAAAGAGAAAGATGCAGATATACAGTACAAGTTTCATCTGAGAAAAGCTGAAAGAGGAATTTTAAACAGAACACAATCTAACACAAAGTCTTGGGGGAAAATGTTGTCATTTTTGTCTTAAGAATGGTGTTAAATTTTACTTTACAAACCTTGGGCTCAGAGGGGAAATGGACAAGGCACAAAGACAAAGCATTTACAGTATAGCTTTAATCATCACCTGCTGACCATACAGATGGGAGAGACATGACGGGTACTCTGCAGACTGCCGGAATGGAAAACAGTTTTCAGTAGCTAAAAGTAAACACTTAAGAAGGTTACCCAGCACTGCACATAGAATAAGGGAGAAGTCTGGGCTGCCACAAAGCTGAGGCCATTCTGCATGTCATCCTTCTGGCTTCAGCATTAACAGTCCCCAGTGTAAAAAAAAAGTTCATACCCTGCAGGAAGCTGCAGGACCCACCCTGACCTGCCTGTTCACCTTGTAAGCACAGCACTCATCCGCTCCATTCACTCTGTTCTCTGTTAGGAGTCAAAGTGAAACTGCAGAGGATGCTACTAGATAAGTACTTCATGAGCTGGTTCTGAATAATGCATAACATACAGGGTATTTGGATAACCCCGAGCCTGCTTCCACTCAAGAGCCATTGTCAAAAAGGCAGAACCGAGGTGTTAAAAGAGACACTTCATCCAGTCTGGGCTTTATCGGCTGTGGGAAGGTAGAGGTTGAGCTGGCAGGTTACTTTTTTTTTTCAGTGCAATCAGCCTGGGGAAACTAAATTTCTTTGACTCTCCTTTCAAGGAATTCAGAGATGCTGAACTGGTTATTCCTCCATCTAGCTCCCCGGTTGGATATTTGCCATGTCACATTTTACATTGGCTTTTTTGATCAGCATTAATAATACACTAATCAAGTCAAGAACTGTAGTTCTTTTGCCACGTCAATGTTAACCTTGCTTGCCTATTTTTATTCAGAGGACTGAAATTAGCACTAAGACCACAAAAGCACATGTGGGTCCACACCAATCATATCATGATTCAAGGCCAGCCCAGAAGTTAACATCTATCTTTGCACCTATTGTGCTTCCTAATCAGCTTAGTTCTTGACAACAGAAACACCTTTAGCAAAATAATGCACACCAGCGTTTCATTACCATTTCATCATGCCTCTGTTAAGTCAGTTTTCTCTTCTTAAATCAATGAATGTGCTGCTTAAACATATTTTGCTGTCATGAATTTGCAAATTTGCATTTGTACTTGGGGTATCATGTACAGACTTTTGTGCCTGGGTGAACCCTCTGGTGAACCCTTTTTCTCAGCTAAAAGAGGAAACCTCTGACATGAACCCAAACAGATGTTATGCAATGAGTTAAACCTCTATTCTGTCTCTCAGAAGCCTCAAAATCATACTACTCTTTATACAGTAGTTCAGAGAAAAAGAGTACTACAGAACTGCTCTATATAGTCGAGAGAAGTTGGCATTCTATCAGTGCCACATTTTCCTCTTGTATTAGGGTAAGCAGGATGTGTGAGAACCTCAGACCAGAAGTACTGTACATATCCAGTGTTTTCAGAATAACTAATCCATAAACCATGCCTGTGAATTACTATGACAATTTATGAGCCAAAATTTGAAGTATTTGTCAGAATACTCTGGTGTTTTTTTTTGCTTACATGCAAAGAAAACTTCAAGAGCTGCTATATGGCTGAAACTCTAAAAGCAATTGTCAGGACTATAGGTTGAGCCTCACCATCCTGACAGTGGTAGATGAATGTGGGCTTCATTACTAGCTGACTGTGACCAGAGAGCACTACCATCCTGACAGTGCTAGTCTGAACTTGAGCTTGACTGTGACTGTGACCAGGCTTCCCATGTACTGTAGCTGTGCACAGCTGGCAGGAGCTGGCTGGGTTTGAAACAGTCAGGGCTTTACTTTTCCGTGTAACAATGTCCCCTGCAGTTTAATGGGTGTCTGTTTGCTTGTTATCAGTTAATAGTCAATCAGTGATAAAACACAAATATGAACAGTGAATCTCACTGTATAAAAAGGTATACAGTACATGCTAGTGTGAGGTTCAGAAAAAAACAACAGGAAAATTGAGATTAGAGAGGCTGAAAGTAAACAAAAAAAATCCTTTGAAATTTTGAGTTTTAAAATTCCATTAAACCATTTAAAATAAAAATCATTAAAATAAAGTGATGAAGAAATTTCCAATGTGATCTCTTATTTAGAGTGGATACCCAGGTGACAGAACATCTGTGGACTGATGTGAAGATGATGCAGCTGGCTCTTGGTACTGCACCAAAATGAAGGTGAACAGCTGTCTGAGAATTTCTACAGTCAATTCATTCATGCAATAGCATACAACAAGAGTAGCTACAGGTATCACCTCTAGAACCTATTCTATTGTTGTTTAAGAGACACTTCAGGACTACTGGCATACAGTATGTTTATAGCAGCAGTGTGCACATTTTCTCTTAATCAGAGTATAATTGTTTACTTTAAGTAATGTGCATGAAGTCAAAACCTGGTCAAAGAATTCTGATGAAATGGTTCATAGGTAAGCCTGTAGTTTTTGTGATTGCACTGTTATTAGTATATTGTGTTTTGGAGCCAAATTCATTTTTTAAAATCAGTGATGCTTTTCCAGGGATTGAAAACACCTCTGCAGGGAAACAAAATTGGTCTATTTATTTGGTCATACCTTCATTAAACAGATTCATTCACAGCAGTTGTAATGACTGGGGATTAGAGCTCAGCTGGTAAATACTTTCTATTAGAACTGTTTTCATTTTAAAAAATGGTTCTTTATAAGCATGTACAGTAGGTATTCTTTTTTAGATTATGATAAAGGAACAAATTAACACAGTTTGAAAATTTCCCTTCTAGTGTGTATTTCAGAGGTAGTTCAGGTAGCAGTACTTTATCAGTTTAGTGTTATTCATCAGGCTCTAGACACATTTTTGTTCCACTGGCACCAATGTATTCTGTTTAACTTTTATAAAATAAGTCTGGTTCATTGCATTGATTTTTTTCCAACTCACAGTTAGAATATGACATAGTTAGCAGCTCAATATTTTGTAAGTAACATGGCTTACAGTGTAATTCCACTGTGCCATTCTGTGTGCATTAAGCATTTACATTTTTATCACTTCTTGAGTTAATGCTGTAGATAATAACTTCACTTTAGGTGTAGTGTTTTAAAGAGTACCAGATGCTGGTGGGTAAGAGCTATATACAACATAATGGCATAATTACAAAGGAATTGTAGTGTATTTCTTTTAAACAGGCACAACACACACAGGAAAAATATACTTTATATGAGCCCCCAGAAATGATGTATGTGTGCATCAATTGAATTGTTATCAGGAGAGGATGCCCCCCAATGCCTCTTGCTGGAGGTATAATGGGCATGGCCCACTGGGAAGAGATCCCGGGGCAGAGCAAGGACACACTGGAGAGATTATATCTTTCAGCTGGCCCGGGGGTGCCTAGGAATACTCCAGGAAAAGCTGGAGACTGTTGCTGGGAAAAGGGAAGTCTGGTCTTTTCTGGACTGCCTACTACCACCATAACCCTCACGAGGGGTAAGCAGTTAGAAAATGTATGGATGGATGAATTGTCATTTATACAATGCTTTAAACTCACAGCAGTGAGAGCAAAAGGCCTGCCCATGACACTGGTTACCCAGCATAAAATGGGGAAATTGAGAAAATACAGCGTGTAGACTGACTAACTGGAGGTAAAGAAGACTGAGATGGACTGAGAGAGGTCCATATCTAATGTGGGGAACTGACAGCATGGCAGAGAGAGACAGAAAGAGACCAAGGAAATGCTCGGGCACAGGAAACTCAAGCCAGCCAAGGAAGACTGGAAGAGAAACTGAGACAAAAGTAAAGAACGTACCAAAACATTTTATTCACCCTGTGGAATGGGCAACAATGGTTATAGTTAGTTTAGCCAGCAACCAGAATAGGGACCCAAAATGTTGGAGTGGTAGTTCCTAACCTTGGTCTTCAGAGCCTGCTGTGTCTGCTGGTCTTTGTTCTTGCTGAGCTTTTAATTATAGGCCACTTTATTTCAGCTGAGATTCTAATTCATGCCTTTCAGAGGCATATTTCTAAAACTGGTTTTAGCTCTTAAAAGGTTGATTGGGAGTATCTCATCATTGTGCGCTGTGCGAAAAATAAAAGTATGCATAATTCATGTCTAAACAAGAAAAAATGCATATTGTTCTTTAAATAAGGAGTTAAAATCATGCCACATATTGTATGTATTACATCTAGATCAGACACAGATTTTCAGAGCTATACGTGCCAGAGGGTAAAAAATGACTGGATAAGATCCACAATCAGCTACTGTACAACTACTGTACCAGACAAGCTACAGGGACTGAATGGCTTCCATTCATTTGTAACTGATTTTATTCTCTTACTCTCCACTTCACAGTCCCACTGTGTTAAAGCTGGATCCACACCGGGATTGTTGATTTCAATCATCTGACTAGATAGTCTTGCTCAATTCCCTCTGGTAGACCCACTATGTGTATGTTATTATGATAGGAGAGGTCAAGTTTTACTAGGTGAGTATTAAGCACTATTTTCTCTGCCATTGTTCAGCTGAGGCCAGATCCAATTTTGAAAGCAATTGCTAAACAGTTGACATCAAAATGTTTCAGTACACATTTAACACACAAACATTGCTTACAGCAATCCATGAGCTTACTGCTACCATCTCAGTTTTAACCACCAGTACCTGCTGCTCCATTTACTGTGTGAGCGTTTGGACCTTTTTAGCTTGTTTTGGAATGTATTATTCTTTATTGTGAGGATGAGGGTAAAACATCTGTATTTTTCAAATCCCTAAAATCTCATTAAAACAAAAACACATGGTTCCTTTCACCCTAAGATGACAGATACCCCTATCTTAACAACTTACAGGGGAAAAGTGATTGACCTTGGTGCTTTGATGTCATTATCTGCATATAAATACTATTATTAATTATCTTAACACATAGACAGTATTATACAGATTACAAACTCATCTGTTGCTTAAATCTTTCTATCACTGATGTGAGAGCTATTTCACAAGAAACACAAATTAAAAGTCTGGATTTTTCAACGGGCAGCAGGGAAGACACCTATTGTACTACAGAGCTGTTTTACATTTTGAGAACTGCAGGCTCTTAAGTCGAATGAAGGAATACCTGTATATCATGCTTGCTATCTTAATCTGCATGAAATGTGCATAGATAGGCAAGTGAAATTAAAATTATAACTTTAAATATGGGTGAGGTGAGTTTTTTTTTTCGTTTTTATATACTTAAAATATTGAGCATGTTATTCTCCTACACCATCAGTAAACTGTACAAAAATGCAAAGAAGTAGTGGAAAATGAAATAGATCAGTGCAGCAGGTTGACACAGTGGTTAGTAGTGCTGCCTCGCAAGGCTAGCGCCCTACAGTAAGTTCAATTTCTGCAGGGCTATCTGCAAACAGTCTGTATGTTCTGTGTTCGTGTAGATTTCCTCAGACAGTCCAAAGACATGATGGTTAGTTAATTGGGTTCTGTAAACAAAACTGACCCTGGTGAGAGTGTGTGCATGTCTGAGTCTGTGTCTGTCTTGCGATAGACTACCGTCCCAGCCAAGATGTATATTATCTTGTACCCACTGCATTGCCGAAATACTGTAGGTACCAGATCCCCCAAGACCCTGAACTGGATTTAGAAAATGGGTGAATGGATGAAATTGTTGCAGTTGTAGAAGGAAAGTGTTGATGTCTCCGGAGCTCTGTTAATATTTATGTGTGAGGTCGGGTTAACAATGTTAACAATGGGTGTTTATTTACTCAGTAGATTTCAGTCAAAAGACTTCATAATATTAATTATCTACAAGGCATGAAATGATGAACTGCATTATTGTCATTGGCCTCACTTCCCAATGTACAACTAGTCTACAGATTAAGAACAGCTTGGCTGATCATCATCCAACCCATTGGCAGGGGAGGGACAGAGTACTGACACAATACTGACAGAGGGACAGAGTGAGGGAATGGCAATACCCCTTACTTCAAGCTCTTCTCCTGACCCACTGTGTCACAGAAGCACTCAGGGTGTACCTGATAGCTACATGCACATGTTTCTGTAGTGTCCTATGACAAATTGCTGTTAGTGAATGTAGATGAAATGGCTTTAAAAAAGATTTAATTTATTTACTTAAAAACCTGTTATATATATATATAATTATCCTCCTCTTTCCTTGTCTGTTTTATTTTGCATTTGTTGTTGGGGATAATCAGTTCTTATAAAAACTGTGAGTGATGACTACACATTAGGGGAAGTAGAAGGTAAATGTATTGCAACTGTACTGCAGTGTTCTTGTAGCTTAGATACTTCTTGTCTGAACCATCACGTTGTAACTCCCATGTGTTAAAGAGGATGAACAGCTTTCAGTAGGCCAAGAAGTATTTTTTCTTGATCACAAGCAGCTTTGCTACTGGAGATTAATTGATGATCCTATTAAAAATACAACATTTGATGGGATCGAAGTTAGAGGCTAAGCACAGAGCACTGTTACTTACATCACAGTCACTAACACACACTTCATGTGTGTGTCAGGAGGAACCTTCCTACTCGATTTGTTTAATGTTTAACTTTTGATTAAAGAAAAAACAGGTCCTGCATAATTTGGTTGAAGCAACAATGATCAGGCTCAACATGGGCTGTCTCCAGTAAATCTGCACTGACTGAGGAAGATCCACATGCACTATTATAATTTGATAAACCAGGACCAGTTACACTTAAGGTACTGTGTTTAAAGACAGGAGGGAATTACTCATCAGGAAGTCTTCTACAGCATTGCACAGACTAGTACACCTTATGTCTCAAGAGAAAACCTGTCTTGAATTTTAAGCAGCAATAAAGATTTTTTGCTACAGGCAAATCACTAAAGGAGAGATTGCTGACTATTTTAAAATTCTTTTATATTTTTTAAATGATCTGTAATCAACAGTTATTTTTTATTTACACACCCAATTTGGAATCGTATGAGCCTAGTCTTACCAGCATTGACTCCCGCAATGTAGGAAATAAAAAGGCACTTGCAGACACGCCCCTCAGGGTCATTCACACTATACAAGGTCCACGGTGCCTTACAGAACAGTTAGCATGAGCAGGACGTGCAGCACGCCACACGCTAATAGGCATCAACAAGCACCTGGGTCACTTATTAACAATGGCCTATCAGAAGATCCTAAGTACCACCCACCCTGTCACAGAAGTGTTCTGCCAGCTATGAACTGCTGATTTTGGAATTCTGATACCAGCCGGCTTGTGATGTGACCTAGACTTGAACCACAAATAGCTGGGCTCCAGATTTCAGCTCGTGTTCTGACCCAGAAGTACCAACAGTTTTAATAGTTCATGCAAAAATTACTGGTGCTTCAGAAATCGGTTTTGGTAAGATTTTTAATATGTTAACTTCATGTTGTATGTCACAACAAAGTATTAAGAAAACCCTTGTAGCGGCATGGCTTATTAATAATACAGGTATTAAGTTTGCTGCTCCCTTGCCAGTCTCTCTCTCCCTCATCTCAACGGCGCTGGACACAGAGAGGCCATTCCATTTGGTTCAGATTGGAGGTGTTTTTCTATCTGATAGAGTTTCCTGATAAGGAACAACCCCCAAGGCTGAGATTCTCCAGCCACCCTAATAAATGGTCATCTCTGGCGCCTTACTGTCTGGGAGATTCCAAGGGAGAGTCTCATCTCAAAGTTTACAACCCTAAGGTCAGAGTGCATTGTTACTCATCCTCCACCTCAATCAGCCAATCAGGAACTGGTAGGGCAGGACAACCCCACGTGGGTCTCGAATGCCTGCGAAACATTCAATCAATGAACGACTGTAGTTCCTTCAGATAAAAGAGGCAGCACAGGGCCCAGAAGTGCCCCTCCAGGACATTCTCAGACTCAGCTCGGACAATCACGTGACAGCCAGCGTGTCCGAGTGCCAGGACTTTACTTTGTTCTAAGAGTCGAGACCGGAGGTCATCCGCGCGTCACCAAAGGATCCTGATCAACGAGTGAACTACGGCCGGAACTGTCGACAGCTGAATCTCAGGATTCAGGACTAGCGCTACATCGGGAACGAACCGGTCTTCTTCCTGTCTAAAGAGCGTGACTTGCTTGGACCCGCAGTCACTTTCCATGTGCACAATCTCTGCTAGTTAAGCCAGGACTAACTAGCCGGTCTTCAGAGAGCCCACTGCCAGAGCGCTGCAGCAGAAATCTCCCTCTTTCTCCCACACCTCATGCCGAACCAGGATTGCCTGGCCAGAGGACGCCGATTGGATGCAGCATCAGCCTGTTGCTGTTTCCTTGTGTCCGCGGGAGATCTGAATTCACACAGATTGGATGAGTATTCAACATTCTGCATTACAGCTTGAGAATTCAATTGTTACCTCAATCCCAATTGATATCAATTTAATTCCTATGAGTGATGTACTTGCCTTTGAGTATCTAGTGTAGAAGTTGTAATCCAAGTTCATTTACGAAACAGAATAAATGAATGGTATACTGAATGCATGTCCCTCTTGGTTTGTAACTCTTTGTTATTGAATATATACCTTTTGCATTCTGCTAACCGTCACTCTTAAGATCTGTTATGTTTATATACAAATTTTATGTATTAATAAATGTATTGTCGTGTATTAGTATCCGTGTGTGTGCATTGCTGAGTTACCCCGCAATGTCGGTTTTCTAATAGCCATCAAAGAATCATTTTGTTACTTACTGCTACAATTAATATTTGTCCCAGTAAATGCACAAAACCCCTACACCCTTTTCCCCATTACTAGGGGCGTTCCTTCATTTCAGAACTTGTCAGACTGCCAGATTAAAATCCAGCTGGCAAACAAATCGGAAATCACCAGCATATTATTTCTACAGTTTAAAGAACAAGCTGGTGTTTACATAAGATTCATTAGCAAGTGTAATTTAAGTTTCAATTATCACTTCCAATCCCTTTATGTATTAGAAGATGCCACAAAAATATCATGGATATAAAAAACAGTACTGCAGAGCTTATCTCTTTTTTAAGTTAAAAAATAATAGAGCTTGTCAACCAATGTCAAATGTCACAACATTAGCTGCACAAAATTATTATTCATATGGTATTTCTCTGGGCAGAGTTAGAACAAACCTGATGTAGGTACAGTAAGTAAAGTTTAAGTTGACTAATAGCTGCAAGAATTTGATTTGATTAATCAATACACTGGGAAAAATAAATGGCAGACATGGAGAGAACTGTGGATTAGAAACAATGTTCTTGTTGGCAAGTTTCCTTTGGATTTGAGATTTGAGAAGACAAAACAGCTCCATGATTTCTGGCTTTATAATGTGTCATTAGCCTGTTGGTGCAAGTTTTGATTTGGCCCTGGCCTAAGGATATTTTTCTGTTTTCAACTTTATTGCCATTATTTGAAAAATATACATCACTTCGTGTTTGCTGTTTTGGCCTGCACACAATAGGTTTGGTTGAAGTGTACCAGACGTTCTTGCAAGGAACTAGATGAGGTTAATCTTTTGCTGAAATGTAAAAAAGACACAATGTGTCAGCTGTTGAGCCTTCCTCAGGGATATGTGTGAGAAAGGAATGATCTCATATCAGATGAAGGTTTCTTTCCACTTGTCAGAGCAGCATGAAAATCTGCTCATTCAGATTGAGTGATGCTGTTTTTTACACCAATTAAAGAGCAAGAAAAAAACTATCACCAACTAGATGTTTCATTCTCAAGCTGAGACAATTTGAGACTGGGACTTCCAGAGGAAAATGGTTAAGAGCTGAAATATGGTATCACTATTCTGTCATCAAAATCAAATGCAATTAATATTAAAATATGTAAATATGTCAATAAGAATACATTTATACTACTTTTATTGTGTCAATCATGGCAACACTGACCTCATTGTGGTATCCACTGTGTCGTGACACATATGTTTATGTTTTCTTACTTAGCTTATGTTTAAAAAAGATGATTATCAAAAGGGAGTAAATGAATTTCATTCCTTCTCTCCAATTTTGCACACATTATATAGCTTCACTATGCATTCTAAATGACAGCCAGACAGCAGCAGCTTAAGCAAATTCAGGTTAGCAAGACAACTGTTTATTTTTTTTAAAATAAATACACACAGGAAAAACGGCAAGAATAAAAACAATCAGTATGAAAATGTAGGCATATGACATGTAATTATATAGTATCTCTAAAGTGTCACAAACCTGTGTACATTAAGTAGGTCAAGGTGAAGAGTGCTTAATATTGATTGTGGGAGCAAAGGAAAAGCAGAGATATTCTTTTCCTCCCTCCTCCAGAACCCACAAAGCAGGAATGACATTGGATATTGAAAAGGCAGAATAGAGCGAGGGCGTTGCTTTGAAAAATTGCTGCCATATCCCAGAACTCAAACCAGTTGCGTGTGAAGGGTTTTGTGAAGCATGAGAGAAATTCCCTGTGGCACTGCACCTACAGTTCAAAACCAGGAGAGAACATTCATAGATATGATATGAAACTGTGCAAAATAGAAAGACAATTGAAGATTGGAACAGTGGAAGGGTGAGTTGGGGTCAGCTGTGGAAGTGTAAGTTTTTTGTCTTCATTATGGGGGTGATTGCAGGTCTCACAGATGTTTGGGTTGAATTAAATATCAATCAGCATTGCAGAAAAAAAACATTTATAATTTACATAATGGGCACCACAGTGTCATAACAGTTAGCTCTGCTTCCTCACAATTCTTGGGTCTTAGTCCTGACACTGTTCTGTGTCGAGTTTTCATGTTCTCCCCTTGGCCAAGTGATTAACCTCTGGGTACTCTGGTTCCCTCCCGTAGTCCAGTAGCATGCTGTCTAGGTTCATTGGTGTCTCTAAAATTGTCCATAATATGAACAGACACTCAGACCTTTGCACAGTTTTCGCATTTTGTTGCTTTAAAGTTTGCTATCATGACATTTTGTATAATGAATTAATATTTATCATATAACCAAACTATTTCACACATTCAAAGCAAAAACAAAATGAAAACGGCAAATAGATTATAAATGTCAAAGAAAATGGAAAAGTCATAATGGCATACAGTAAGCTCTCAAAACGTTTGCTGTGGCAAACCAATAGTAAATTAATTTCGGTGCACAAAATTACCTTAATGAGCAATACAATTAGATCGATGGCCTTTGTGTGTAATAATAGTGGTTCACATGATTTTAGAGCAAATATTCAGTACTTGGTGACTGTCAGATGGTGACTGAGGTTTACTTGGAAGTGAATTTCAAGTAAAGAATTGATCATGAATACCAAGGACCTTTCAAAATTAATACATAAAGTTTTAGAAAGGCAAAGATCAGTAGCAGGGTATAAAACATTTCAAAGACCTTTGATATTTCTTAGAGTCCAGTGAAGTTGATCATAAGCGCAGTGAACTAGAAGCCACTCAGACACTGCCATGATCAGCCTGTCCCTCCAAACTTAAAGTAGCTAGGCAGGAAGGGAACTTTTTAGGAATGCCTCCATGAGGCCATCAACAATTTTAAGGCTTACAGAGTTCAATGGCTAAGATGGGAGAAAATGTTGATGGAACAAAAATATTCCGGTCACTCCACAGAGGGGGCTTGTATGACACTGAAAAAAAAGCATGTCAAATCTGACACAGGTTTTACAACAAAGCACCTGGATGATCTAGCAAAAGGTTTTGTGGTCACATGAGACCAAACTGAAGAATTATGGTCTATATTAAAAGTGTTACTGTACGTCTGGCACAGACCCATCACAGTACATCTCCCAGGAATCGCCATCCCTGCAGTCAAGCATGTTGGTATCCTACAGCATCATGCTATGGGGATGCTTTTCCTGAGAGGAAAACCTACTAACTAAGGAAAGTCTACTAACAAATGAAAACAGGGGTGAAAATTCAACTCATGACAAAATTAGAGGACCAAAGACCTTGGGCCTCCTGATAAAATAAAAAAAAAATCATAACAATTTATTGACATCATTACACATGACAAAGGCATGGATGTTACTGGATCTCTAGTAAGCAACTACTATATTCCTACATCAAAGGTTCAGAAGCAATTTACATGAATGGTGATAGAGCGCACTCAGATAAGCATAAGCAAGCCTGACACTTCAATTCTATCCTACTACAGGAAGCAGCATGTTATTTCCTTGTTAATGCTTAATTAATTTGCTTTGCTACTTGGTTAAATTCGCTTAAACAATTGCAGAATAGCTGAAAAAAGCTTCAGTGGAGTGGGATGAAAGGCCTCTGGTTAAAGTTCCAAGAGCTCTCTTGACAAGAGCACATATGTTCATCTCAATATCAAAACCAATGTAGTAGCAGGTTCCAAAGTTTGGCTTTAATCAGAATTAAAATGGTAATCCTTGCAACTAGAGAGCCACTGGATCTTGTAGGGTTTCTTACTGCTCGTAGTGATTTGGGTCCAAAATATTTAGTTGATCTTCTTAATTACCACTCTTTTCAAGCCCTTAGACATTGTGGAGCTTGAAGCTTCCCAATAAAGCTTGCTAGACTGTGGTTGTCCAAGAAGAAGAGTGTGTTTCATTTAGTATAAGCCAATTATTTAAACTCTTCTCTCCATCCCACTCTTTAGTCTGTATCCACAGTAAGTCTAGGCAGTATTTCTAGCTTGTACTGTACCTGCTCATTCAATTGGGGCTTCGATGAGAGATTCTGAGATTCTGATTGTGACGAAAGGCTATGCTGTGTCAGTGGAATCATTGGTGTTGCAAAGCACTGAACTGCTTTCTGTTTGGTTAGAAGGATAAATCACTGACTTATTACTGTAACACTTAAATAGCCATTCTCTTTCATTCTCTCAGGAAACACTATGAGACACTCCCTGAGGAATTGCACTGCTGGATGTTTGAAGAATAGGTCAGTTAGACTACCAAATCCAATTATTAGCTAATTGTACTCATTTGTAGCATAATAAAAAAACTACCCTTTTACAAGGATAAAACTGTGAGAAAATGTAAAAAAGAGACTTTCCTTGTTTTTAGTTCTATTTGTGCATTTAGGATCAAATTGCTCTTCCTTACCTAATTTTCCAATGGGGTTAAATACACAAAAGTATATGCTAACAGACCTCGCTGGGTCCCTAGGGGTCTTTGACCACACCACAGCAAATCGATTTTAAAATATCTGCATTATAGCAATTACTCATACATAAATGTAGAGATGTGCTCTTTAGTACACTGCATTTACCTGCATTAAGAAATTCATCAAAAGAACTTGACATATATTGTTTACCACAACTCCCCCTCCAATGAAAAGCAGCATTGTATATTTTCTCCAGTAAATATTTTATGCACCAAATACTCTTTAAGTTGACTCAAATTGAAATTAGCACTTGGATTGACTTGGTTGACTGCTTTGCAAGTTGCTTTCATTCTAATATGCTTATATATTATAATATCTAATAAGCTTTTCCTTTTTACAGAAATTGGTTGTTTTACACCAATCACAGCAATTAGACTATTCTTAAAAATGTTTGTGTCTACAAGGAAGGATACATTCAGATGCATCATGCTCTTCCACTGTCTTTCAATTCTACATGCAGACTTTTGTTCTGCATCTGCAGTGAAAAACCGTACATGTGCCACTCTGCTTTCACTCTTTTCTCTGTTACTAATGTTCTGTGCATTACTCTACATTGCCTTTTATGTTGCTCCAGAGGTTATGGAACTGTATCATTTCCTATGCTCTTAGTTCACTTTTATTTCAGAAGCCTGTAGGTGCTGCCCTCTGATCAGTACATAATAGCTGCCATTTCTGAAAACAAGGCCTTTTACAGTATAAGTCTCTAAGCCATACTATTGTTTTTTAAGAACAAGTGGGGTTTTTCCTAACACAAAGACAAAGCTAGTGTCTCTGAATCTTTAATTCTGAAAAAGCCTCTCAGAGCTGAGGAATATATTCAACAAAACTATATCCATAAATGTGAACACACTCACAAAAACAAGTGGTTTGGAATAGCAATTTACATTTCCCAATGGGTTAGTATAATTTTGGTAATTAACAGAAAAGGCTGACAATTAATCTGCAGCCAGCATTAAGTCCAGTGTGCAAGCAGTGAAGTTACATGGGACTGCATCTCTATGAACACCTCAACTACTCCACCCCTTATTATTACAAGGGATATGACTTTATCACAGGAAAAATATCATCACACGTCTTTGGTTAAAAATTTCAATATTAATGTGAAATGTTACATCTTACAATAGCTACAGTCTCACTGATGTCCTCCACATTGCAGCATTTTAAAATGCCTTTACTGCTTTCATTTAAGTGTAAACCCAAGGTCACAGCTTCCATGGCACTGTTTCCAATGTCTATCTGAAACCCCTTTAGAAAATGCTACGATGAATCACACAATCAAGGCACAACCAATAATGTATCATCATTACATAAAACGTATAACGGCCCTTGATGTTGTTTTTTTTAGTTAACCAACAACTAAAAATTGACTGCACTCAATCTTTATAGAACTACAAACAAGGCTTTCAATCCATAATATCCAGCATTGATGTCTACATAAAAAAATAAGAAGTAAATTTTGCAAAATAGTATGTAATCACTCTTTTCAAAAACCAGACAATGTTTTGCATCTTGTTATGCATGGGTTGGAACATATCCAGATTAAATTCTCTGCTTGTTTTTTGGTTACTGGATTCAATTCTCCACAGCAACATTGGTGTACAACTTGGTCTCCAGCCTCTGTTATTCTGTCTAAATCAATTAGCGTCCGTAAGGTTTACAACTGGCGGGGCATAAGAATAAATGCAAACACAGGATTCTGGTGGGAGTTTTATACCGCTTCATGCATGGCCTGCAGTGCTTGAAGTTCAATGAGGAATGGCTGTTCTATACAGTTTTATTACACTGCTGTGTACATTAGTTTTCACAAGGTGTCTGGAACGTGAAGACCTTTAAGAGTTGAGCACACAAATGGAATGTCAGCACTCAGCAGTTGGATGAACAGCATGCTAATAAGGGGTGTCATGGTCAATAGAATTGTTAAATTGTTTCCTGTCCTGTGCTAAATGGTATGCCAATGGCTGAACTAGGTATTTAAGTTCATAAAATGAGTCTTTAAAAAAGTGATTGCGCTCTGTCTACAAAAACATTTCTTCTTTTGTTGACTGTTTCAAGCTTTTTAGTCATTTAATAAACACTCTGGAACTGGAAGATTTCTTGTTCAGCTGCTGTCATATGTTCATGTCAAAAGTAATATATTACGTTTTTGCAACTCAACTTTATTGAGTCAGTTATCTTTACCAGACAGAAAGAACTAGCCAAGCTGGATGGTATTCCTTACTGGACTATAGTAAGGCAGAGTATTTTCTTTTAGTCAAAACCCTTGTAGGCCAGTTAGGGCAAATCTTTCACATAGAATACAATGGCAAAGCTTTACTTGAAAGAGGCTAAAAGACTGTCATAACTCTATCATAAACACTGCACAACATGATATAACAACTTACATAATCCTTTTGTGCACTTGTGCTAATGACCTTACTGAGACACAATTAAAGGTTTCGTAACAACAGATACTGTAGTTTCAGCTGAAAGCTAAGAGCAAAACATCAGGTAGAGAGAAGTCAAGTAAAAATGATAGCAGACACCATTAAGGACTGACAAGAACTTTCTGCAGATGAAGCTCAGTAACAGTGATCTTGATATGTTTATTTTATTGAAATATTGTTTCACTAAATGGAATTTTATGCAGGTGGGTTTAGGGTGGTATATTGTCTTTTTGGTAGAGTTAAAGCTATGGTAGTTCAGGTGGGTAGCTGCGTCAGCATGCGTAGGCTGCAAAAGAGCAAGTAATAGGTTTATTCCATGCTGAAAAGAGAAGAAAGAAAACACAATGTTTCGGCTATCTTCTTCAGGTGTGAGAATGACAGGGCAGTAAGCAAAGGTAATGTAGCATAGGAGAACAAAAGCTGGGAGACAGGAGGAGCAAGATGCGGGTGAAGGGGACAGACAGAGTGGCCAATCGGACAGAGTGGTCAATCAGTTAGTGTGAAGTCAGGATAGGTGAAGAGAGATGTGAAGTTGAGAGAAGGGGAAAGGTGTGATCCTAGCTGCAGGAAAAAAATAGTTTCTGTAGTCTTTCTGATGTTGGAGTTAGGAAAACCAGTTTTGGGTTTAGCTAAAGTTTAAGCTATGGTTTTAACTTTAGCTGGGGTTAAAGCTATGGTTTCTGCCGTACCATACAAAAGTTGTAGATGAAGATCTCCCAACGTAACCTGTGACAGATGCACTCCTGGTGTGCCTTGTATACACCTAAACATGTTGTTTTTTTTGCATGCAGGTTAAAAGACTACTTTTGGAAATATGTGACCAGTGCAGTTCTTTGATGTGAGTGGGGTGATTGTGCATCCAGCTGCTCCTACACAATGGTACCTCACATAGTCCAGTCTGCTCTCCAGGCATCATGACATTTGCTGTTGTATCTAACTGGAGGGTAAAGAAATCTGTCTTACAGATGAGCTGAGATACCTATGGAAGCCCGTTTCTGCCAGGGAGTAAAAAAAAAGGCGCTACGGTATCTCAGAATTGCGACTTAGCATCTCAGAATTCCGACTTAGTAACTCAGAATTGCGACTTAGTATCTCAGAATTCCGACTAAGTAACTCAGAATTGCGACTTAGCATCTCAGAATTCCGACTTTATATCTCAGAATTGAGACTTAATAACTCAGAATTCCGACTTCGAAATAGCCCACATTTCATTATCTATCCTTTTGTTATTGCAACGGATTCGGGTTCTAGGGCTTGTGCCGTCGCCGCTCCCACCCTAGCTTGTGCCTCACTGCATTGGCTCAGACCCAGGTCTTGCCAGCTGAGCTAAAGAACAATTTCTTTAGCCTCGGCGGCCAGCATCCCTGTTATGCGCAGGGGAGGGTGGTGCCCTCACCACACTGCAACCAGATCGTACAACATGTATGTCGGCCGGTCCGTTACACTATATTCGTGAATTGTACAGGATCATAAGATCTATAGGCCTGAAGACTTGTCTTGTACAATGCCCCGATAAAAATCAAATTAATTACACTAATTTTTATAGAATCCCATTTCCGCCAGTGAGGCCTCCATAGTACCAGGATGGAATAGTGCACGGTGGGCTTTTTAAAAAAGTTTTTATTTAAACACCAGAATATGAAATACGATACAGAAATAGATGCTTCACATCCAGAGGAATTCACAATTATAAAAGCTGGAACTTATACTTTTTACATATTTCCATTGTATGTCCTTTATTACTTAAAAAAGGTCTGCTCTGCTTTAGCTCACCTGGCAAGACCTGGGTTCGAGCCAATGCAGTGAGGCACGAACTAGGGTGGGAGTGGCGAGGGCACAAGCCCTAGAACCCAAATCCATTGCAATAACAAAAGGATAGACAATGAAATGTGGACTATTTCGAAGTCACAAATGTGAGATATAAAGTCGCAATTCTGAGTTACTAAGTAGGAATTCTGAGTTACTAAGTCGCAATTCTGAGATACCATAGCGCGTTTTTTTTTGCTCCCTGGCAGAAACGGGCTTCCATAGATACCCCTTTGATGGCACCAGGTAATAAATATTCAATATTGCTCTTATGGAAACATTTACAGCTACAGTAGATTATATTTTGCCTGAAAAACTTTCCTACACCCACCTTTTCCTTTTGCTGCATCTGAATTTGCTTTTGCTTTTTTATGACTGCATTGTTTAGATTAAGCGATGTATTTTGTCAAATTAAATGCTTGTAAGAAAAATAACAAGATCCAGTTGCACATGCCACTACACACTGGAATCAGTGATCAACAGGGTTGAGTACTATAGGAGGCTGGTGGAGCCATTTTCGCATGACACTGTGTAGAAGCTGAGCAAGTGCTTAGATACAGTCACATCTGGAGCATGACAGCACGCCTGGGCAGAGAGAAAGGTTGGATGACTCAAACCTTGCCTCTTTTATGGGTGCCTAGTTGCCTCTGGGAGAGTACTGGCTATCCAGGTGGGACATACATCAGGTAATACAGTACTTTTGGGCATTATTGTCTAGTAAGAGAGCACTATGAAAAGCACATAATAGAGCCCTACCTATACAAAATATGATTATTCTAATATAATAAAAAGCTTTTTAAAATTCTGTCCTGATCCTGAAAGCCCACCTGGACACATTCACCAACTTAATTGTTGTGAAGTCCTCTTGGCTTAATATAATTTGCCATGTCCTCCGTTTCTTTTTCTAAATGCCCAGAGTGGTTTTCATCTTATAGCCTGCAGTTCATGCATCTGCAAAGGAGATTGGAAATCAGAGAATACACTCAGATTTCACAGTCCAGGCATGGACTCTCCTGCCCATTGATGATCTCCATATACATCTGCAAGATGGCATGTTAAGTCCTAGTTCCACTTGCTAACCTCTAAGAATGCATGTTAGTCATAGCCTCTCAGCTATAGTATGTACTGTACAGTATGTGCATGAGATACAGTAAGTTACAGTACATCGCCATTACTGGTTTTGTAGTAATCACCTGGTTTTAAATTGTCTATCAATGCATACTGAATTATTTATTCTTGCATTATTTCTTATTCCCATGCCCCCCGCACAATGGTTATAAATAAAATCTCATCTTTATGCAAATAAAGCTCTTATCTTTTCTAAACGCAGTTTCTGTGTGATTTTATTTTAAACTGAACTTACTTACTACTTGGTCATTAAAAATTCCCTGGCATTGTCTGTAAGTCCTGGGGTATTAACCCCATTGTCCTCGTTAAACTGATTTCAGGATCTGTACAATCTGGTCTTCAAGTCATGAATAGTGTATCTCCATGTCAAACCAACGTATTTTTTCCTATTTAAACCCTGTTTCCAAAGGCTTATAAAAGTCATTACACAGACAGTCCTCGACTTCTGTAAAAGTCATTCTATATATCGGATTTCACTCATTTGCACTTAGATGGCAGCAGGTTCCTTTTCTATTTTACGCACTGCTTTAGCTCACATGAACACATTTTGAAATACAATGGATATACTGTATTAATGGATACAAAATGAATGGATTAAACAGACCCCATAGAAATATAAACCTAAGTCTCTGAAAAAGGGGTGAAATGTATGAATCTTGCAAAACATGTTGGTGTCCCCCATCTGAGATCAGTTAATTCACATTCCACTTTACAACAAGTGAGTGAACTGAATTAACTTATTTCTGATGAATGTTGCCAAAATGTGTGCATATTCAATATGTACTGTATATTTTGCCTTCTCAGAGAAAATTAGAGAATGCTGCTATTGTCCCGAGTAACAGGAATGACCCAACATATCCTATAACCCATGGTTTCCAAACAGTAAAGAAGCAGCAGGAAAGGGCCTTTCCCTGAGAGTATACTGACCCAGATGTGACAAAATGTTCAGTCCTCTGCTCACTGTAGCAAACCTAGACACAACTACATGCACGTCACCCCTGGCCCTTATTTAAATATACACTTAGTTTATCTCGCTAACTTTTACTGCTTTGTATCTAGTGAGTTCTTACATGAGTGCACACTTGTAATCAATCATACACAACAGTAGAAACACTGCGACGTAAAACGTTCTATCCACATTTACATAACAGACAATATCCACCATTTTGCATCCCCTGACTTAGCACCCAAGAAAACACAGCCTCTACAATAGGGTGTCTTTATAGGAGCCTGCATAAAAAATGTTCTCTCAAAGGAGAGGCTTGATGTTGAAGAGGCCTGCTCTCTGGCCACAGAGGAGATCAGTTTGGACAAGAGTATGGGAGGCAAAAATATAGTGCCCTTGGTGTCTTGCATTAAGTGTGTTTATTCTCATTTGTATTTATATGGACAACATTGTACATATTTTTATCACCTGGTATTTCTGCATGTTTGTTGATTTTTTTTAATGGGAGTGGGAATCATTAAACATCACTGACCTCAAGTGCTACTGGAGGCTTGTCCATCATTTGCAACAACAAAATGGGTAACACCCAATTTTTGTAGCACAGTTACATTACTCATGCTGTATGCTACATAGTGGTCTGTATGGGTCTGTATGATATGTACTGTACTGTATATCACTGCAATGAGAGACTGTACCGACATATAGTACATACCTTGAAAACGGATAACAACAGCCTTACCCTGTCTTTTGTGATACATGGGGGCCTTAATGCTCAATTGCAGCAGTCTAGGAAGCGATCATTTTAAAGTTATCATTAATATTTATTTCGGACCATAATTCACGCAGGAGTGAACTGAAGATTTAAGGTGCTGTCAGCATGCCTGGCACTCGGTAAGATGAACGGCCACCTGACGCGCTCGGAGCCCTGGCCTCTCTCGCTCCGCCACCTCAAGCACGGGCCGAGGACACAAAGCTGCACAGCCACGGCATTCAGTGAGCCCCCTGCTTAGCGGAACAGAGAGAGACACACCGTTTCAACCAGAGAAAAGGTCTCTGGGTGGACGCTTGTGCCCAGCTAAAAACAGCACATTATGGTAACCACTCTAGAGTCTTTACTACTATTGTGTTTCTGAAAACAAAGCTTGGAATTGACTACACTACTGCATCACATAATGATCTGTGATGTTGTACTGTTTGCTATGTCATATCTTATTATGTACTACAGTATATTATCCTTTGGTACTGTACACAACACTATAGTACACAGTGGTTTACAACAGGATTAGATAATAATTATGTAAGGTATTATATGACCCAATACAAAAGATTCTTTTATGTAGTACAGTACTGTATGTTTCCCATTTTTAAAACATGGTGGTATACTACACTTTTTAAATGGACTGCCTAGAGAAAGAAAGACCAGGTTTGACTTAGACGAGTAATGGCTTACTTTATTTTACTTTATTGCCATGTATAAGTTCGTAATGGCAAAAGGAAGCACTTAACATATCACAGAGAGGAAATATGTAAAGATTTTATTAGAGATTTATGCATTATATCAGTAGTCAGCTGTTATATTATTTTGAAGTTTCACTAATTACTGTTAGACACTGTATTAGCCTGTACATTTGTAGTTCACAGAATCCATTTAGGAGGCCACAGTATCAAAGTGCAATGTGCTATTTGGTCGCTTACAAATGACAAACAGAAAAACGTTCAGGTGAGTGAAAATGAGCAACCACACGCACCAGTGGCATAATCCTGACCCCCAGATAAAAACTGCTGTCATCTGTGTTCCATACTGAACGTTTGGGTGGAGAATAAGCCCCAGTGCCCGCTAATCATGGGCTCTAGAGTGTAAAGGCAGGTCTTTAAACAACTGTTTCTCAGCATTGATTGGGCTGACACCCCTTCACCATCCCCCACCTGCCCCACCAACACACCTGACCTCCTGGTTTATCTAGGGGGCAGTTTGACTCTCTCAGCCAGGGTTAAAGCCAAAATATCAAAACTGTTTCCCCAATTGCAATGTTTGTCTCTATCTTCTGAACCTACATTAAAAATCAAACCGTGAAAACTTTTTTGTCTGTGTTTCTACTGTAATATTAGTTAAAAATATTTTTTCAGCTTTCTTATCATGCCATCAATATTTATGATGTGGTCTACAGCACCATGATTACTGTTGAAGGAGGGCAGCCTCCCAGCCTCTTTTCCACTTTCCAGCATGTTAATTACTGTGTTCATCTGCTTCGCATGGCTTAGTTACACTGGGAGAGAAAGAAAAAACATTTGGGCTATTGTCACTTACTCACAATTAATTACTATGCTCCTTTCTTTTTTTTACAGGGCACTTTTCTGAAGGGCTCAAAATTACAGCTGGATCACTCCATAGGAGCCCTTGCAATTTCCCCACACAGCAGCACACACAGTACAGTAAAGCCAGGTGTGGAAACACATTCCTGGGAAAGAGCTAGATTTTTGCATGTGCTTGTTGAATGGTTTTGCTTTCAAATGTTAACAGCCGTGTAAGAGATGAATCTGACATTTTTTTGTAAGGCATTCATTTAACATTTAAGAAATTAACTCACAGGAGCCCATTTAAAAAACCTTCTGGCATTTTATTTTGCTATATGCAAATACACCACTTCAGGCCCAAACTCAGACTGCCAAAATGATTTTAGCTCATCAGTCTAAAAAAGGAATGAAACCAGGTTGGCAGAGACGAATAGCTCTGAGGGTTTCACAAGCAAACAAGAAGAAACCGAATCAATCACTCTTCAGAATGTGGAAGAACAATGCTGATGTCACTGGTAAAAATCAAGAAGAAAATAGAAAATAAATTATCCCAGCAAAGGTGATCATTATTTCTTCCGGAACTGCCTAGGCAGGAACATACTGTATTGTTTCAATGAAATAAAAAATATATAACCTCTTCTTTCAAAAAATGGTTTTATAAAGGCTTATGTACAGTATACAAATAATAAATACAGAAATATTGTTTATGGTGCCTGCAATTCTTATTTTGATCAGCACATTTTAAAAACAAAAGCAAAACAACTCTATACTGAAAATTGCAACTAGCTTGATTTTTCTTACCAGTTTTTAGTTCTAAATTTGGGCATTATTACTTCCTGAAATATCCAAAATGCCCCAAGCAGGTTTCTAGATGAACAAGAGCCACAAAACACATATGCAGACTGATACAGATTGAGTCTTTCCAGTGGCAGTCACACCAGCTGCTTTGATCGATTCTGTGTTGGATTTTCTTGTTGCTGCTGTTGGTTTGTTTGTTTTGTTATTTTCGGGAATTAATCAACAGAAGCGCATGGGATGCGCATGCTAACCACGTTCCACATTACTTCATCTTTAACGCTGGGTTTCAGGGTAATTAACAGCTAAAACCACTGAAATGTTTTGACTAGGCAAAAGTAAAAACCCCTGTGTCACACAAGCCTTTCCCTAATCACTACTGACATCTTCTTTAGTATTTTGGCAGGCACTATAAAGTCACATTAGCAGCAATTTCTATTGTGTTTTACAGCATGTTAAGGGAAATCAGATGTCAATGGCTTGCACTTTGCTTCTGGAAAACAATTCCCAGACAGCTGCTGTGGACACATTTCGCCCTCCATTAGTCTCTCAGCCCTGCAGACTCTTTACGGACCTCAGCATCAGCTCCTCCTCTAGAAATCCATGAAAAAAAATTCTGCGCTGCTCAATTAGAATGTGTAAAAGGCATCATTCTTAATACTGTTAAAAAATAGCTGGAAGAAACCTGATGCTTTTTTTTCTTCACTTCTTTATGAAGTTTGGAATTGCAAATTATTTTTCTGTTTTACACCCTCCTGTTTTAACACCAAGTGTTAATAATTACGGCTTTCTACTACCACCTCTTTATTATATGGTTACATTATAATGAGGACATGGGAGAGACCTTCTCCAGCACAGATCCATTTTCCATTTGACAGGCTTAAGTTCCACTGTCCAGTGTGGGAGAGTTCATGTCAATTGAAAGAGCAATATGTTCTTAGCAACACTGCAAACAAACCCCAAACTCACATGGCTTGCTGTGGCCCTAGGTGGGCCACAATTGCCCACACCTGTACCAGTGGCTTCAGAACTACAGGCCTTTGTTTGAATTAGCTGAGCCGCATCCCTAAGAACCACTAGGGAGTCCATGATCACATTTCTCACAATGGCAGAATTGTATATTTAAGAGCAAGCAGCTAGGGTCAGTTCTCTATTCATAATCAGATAGATGATTACTGTATCTCCTAACTCCTCTCAAGTCATATTTCATCATGGGTATCAGATACAGTACATAAAGAATAAGAAAGGCTACAACACTAAAGAAGATCATTTGGTCCATCTGGTAGGTAATTTATTCAAGGATCTCATCCATTTCTTTAAATATTGCCCCCCTTCATTAGAAACTATATTATTCATTGATAAATAAATATAAACTGTAGCTTTACAGTACTTCACTCAGTTATCCATGATCTGTTTTGGAAGCTACCATCCTTGTGTGCAATAACGACCCTTGATTAATTAAAATAATGCATAATCTATTGTGACAGAATTATCAGTGTCTCCTGTCTGAGTTCAATTAATACACATAGAGTCTTTATGACTGTGAATTAACTTATGTCAATTCTAAGTTGCCAATGTCATGCTCGTCGCCTTGGATGAGTAGCGGGGCGAGCTGGTATTTACATGGTAGCCAGCAACCTGTCACTGAGTTCTAGTTACCGTGGTAATTAATTAGACAGTAGCATTGTACCACCTGGAGGCAATTATCTACCATGACCACCTATGGTGGGTCAAGACTGCATAAGCAGTGATCTGGCAGCGCTCAGCACCTCTGTTATAGAGTTTACTATGTCTCTAGCTTTGCCCGAAGTTCCTGAGGTCTTGCTGTTCACTGGATTCTGGACCCTGCTTCACACTGACTTAGTGGTCCGGATTCTTGTCTGGTGTTTGTACTGTGTATCATGATTTTGCTTGTCCCTGTTTTTGACTCTGGACTGTGTTTGCATGAACCAAGCTCGCCTGTCTCTGCTACTTGCTGCAATCAACCTGCTGTGTGCTCGTACGCACAGTTTTTTTGCCTGCTTGCTTCTGTTATCTGCTTGTTCTTGGGTTGTTTTATGAAAACATTTCACTTCTTTCTCTATAGTCACAACATCCTACAACCAAAAGATGTACATGTATGTGTGTTCTGTCTTTTCACAGTATTAGAGAATGTTACTACTGTCCAATGTAACATATATAACAGGAATAACCCAGCACATACCTGTACCCTATGAATGACCCTATAAAAAGAAACAGACCAGGCTAGCAAGGGACTGACCTCATTAAACTAAGAAAGTTTATAAACAAGAGGAAGCCATTGGGTCATCTAGCACATTTGGTAGTTAGTAGTTAGGTGATCCCAGGATCTCACCAAGGTGTTTTCTGAAAATAGGCCAGGGGATCAGCTTCAACAACATGGCAATTATGTAATAGTAACTGTTACGAGCACAGCCAGCACCAATTACCTCCAAATGATTCAATCTTCATTCCACACCTTTTCCCTGCAACTATTTACTGTAAACCCTCTGCTCACTGCTACCTGCGCTCGGTAGCTTACCTCACCCTCCTTTCCCGAAACCCTCTCTACCTCGTCAGGATCCCCTCACCTACGACTCTGGCTTTGGATTTCTCGCTCCTCTCAGATTTGTTTACCCGACTATGTTCTGACTACCTGGATTTGACCTCGCTTGGAATTACCAACCACTCTTCTTCGTCTCCCATCTTGGATACCTTAGCTTTCGGACCACGTCTCAAGACCTGCACAGGGTTTGTAACAGCCCGTCGCTAACAGTAGCTATGTTAATAATAGCATTTGTTCATCCTTCTTTTTTCTTTTCCAGTTGAAAAGACACTTTATCTTAACAAAAAATAAAGATCTAAAAGTTGTTAGGAAAGAAAAAAGATTATGCTACAGAGAAACCCACATGACACCATTCTAAGACTGATTTTCAGCACTTTCATTGTATTGAAAATGGTCTTTTATTTCTCATAGACCTCTTTTTCTCTTAGACCCCTGTGAGATTGTGGTGAACAATTGTGTTACTCATTAAACAACAAGTCAATCTTATGTTTTTTACCCCTCCAGTGACATTAAGGCTCAAACACTGGAGATGAAGAGACACATACCTCTTTCCAATCTTAATACGATGTTAACCTGGAAATAAAGCAGTTTCCCATTACCAGTGATGTAGTTTTCTTTGCAGCACACAGTTCTTCTCAATAGGCTCCCAACTTCAATAACATACTTCAATATACTGCAGAATACTGTAACAATAGCTGCAGTGATGCTGTAGATTCCATCATTTCTGCCACAGGTTGCAAGATAGGAAGAGGTCAAATTATTTCTTGTCTTTTACTTCTTGTTGAAACAGTAAACACAGCGTGGACAACATATTACACAGAAATATAACAATGAGGGAATGCATCTTGTTTTTATTCTGTAAAATGTATGCTTGCTCTTCATAACTACAATGGGCATAATCAGCAAAAGCAAATGAATCAAAATCCAAGCACATACAGTACCTCAAGGGAATACAGTATGCCTTAGATGCTCCTATCTCATATTTCGTATTTATTTTAGTATTTTTAGTATTATTTAATATAATTAGCAGAGAGAACATACTGTAAGTGCTACTCTTCTACCCCTTCTCCTGTATTATTTAATACTCTATGTTTAATTTAAAAAAATAAGTAAATCCAGACCAAATCAATTTTCTATATAAAAAACAGCAGACATAAAAACAGAGACCAGACAAATGCAGAACTGATGTTAGTCAACAGGGCCTGTTAGTAACAAAATCTCAGTCCTTTGAAAATGCTATTTAATATGGCCTTGGCCCAGTTCATGATGAACTTCAGCTTTCTGTCCAGTTACAGATTTCAAGACTAGCACCTGATGGCGTGTTTCCATTAGTTAAAGGTTTGCAATGTGTAATTCACAAGTGAGTCCACTCGAGTTTTAGGAAAGAGGCTTTTAAAGCTAACACATTCTTTCTGTTTGATTTCACAAGATGACTGTTCAAAGCTATTAATGAAGAGAGGACAGAGTTGGACTGAATTTTGTTGTACTACTAAGCAGTTTTACTTCACATCTTAAAAAAGGTGTCCTTTTTTATGACTGTCTTTCATTGTGTAATCTCTGTTTCTAGCTTTATTTGCATTTTTTTCAAGTGAGAAATATTCCAGACTGCCACCATTTACAGTATATAACAGAAATTTCATTGGTAAGTTGCGAAGTATGTTAATGTAAGGTTTTGGAAGGTAACAGCTCACAATATCCCAGTAATCTCTCTCCGTGGGAAAATAAATATTTAATGGTCTCTAAAGGAATACTCAGGCATGTACTGTAGTTGAAGCTTTACCATTAACAAAACAAAATGCATGTTTGGTGGATGATTCTGCAAAGAGGTCCACACGAAAAGCATCGTTAAGAAAGAGATTTATAGCAAGTTGCTGTTCGAACTAATTTCAAACTGTAGGTGCTAGTAGGAAGTGAAGGCAGTTGGGATTATATAAATACAGAAACATTTTTTTTTAATTTCACCACATGGGTATAATTCACATTTTATATCAGATTCAAAACAACAGCAATAATGTTGGAAATCCGATATTACTTATATCAAATCAAATTATATTGGAAACAATCACCTTCAACCATTATCTCATCTTTCTGAAATGGAAGAAAGTAGTAAATTTCATCACAGCACACATAAAACACAATTAGTGCCATTCTAAGTGTTTTATACTGTAGTACAGCACTACTGTATTGATAGGCACATTTGATGTGTTTGTGGGAAGAATAACAGTCCTACAATCATTTATAACAATTTACCTTGTTAATCTGTCTTCCCTGCTGTTAAAACATTTCTTCTCCAATTTTTATCAAAATCATTATTCGGCAGAAGCCATTTCAATACAAATTCCAAACACAGGACCCAGCACAAGCGGAAATGAAACTTCATCTGCTTGGAATGTTCTAGTAATAGTTAATCTAGAATTCTTTACACCAAATATTGCTTACAATATAAAGTATAAAACCCAGGGCCAGTGTGTCACGCTCTCTGCAGCCAGAGGACGCTCCTTCTCTGTCCTGTCTCTCATTTCCGATTCTCTGCTGTCCTTCTGGTGTTTCTCTCTCTCTGGGACTATATATTTCCGGGTCTTTCAGTCTGCCTTGGCTCAGCATTGACGTTCGGATGTCCTGAAACCCGCCTAGCACCAGGTCACCCCACGTCCGCTACCTGAGGGCATAGGTTTCTATACAGCATTCCCTGAACAGCTGAGCCCGGGCTAACCCCCGTCTCGCCGCTACGCACAGGGTCTTTTCGCTCTCCTGTCTTTCTACTGTTCGTCCTCTCCGACATCCGTGACACAGTGTGAATAATAATACTGTAACAATACATTATAAAGAAGACAGCAGAACTAAAATTAAAAGTGCTTTCTTTGCGAGACAGACTACAAAATGTATCACCATGCAATGCAATAAAGTAGAATGACAGGAATTATGGTATAAGCAATTTATGCTTGAGCTGGATGCTATACTACAGTATGTAAAACATAGAAATTTCCAAATGTGAAAAAAGAACATTAGACAAAATTTACATGTTAAATAAAACAAGACTTGCACGATTCTCCTAGAATTTGTGGCAGACAAAACTGATTTCAAATTAGGGTTGTGAAGCCTTAATAAAAATAAGAGTCTGACTCTATTCAAGTAATACTTAACAATCAGAGTAGACACAGGCACACCAGAATTTGATTAATCCTCTTTTTGTTGTTTCTAGTGATGCAAAAAATGCAGGTGGTCAATCCATTTGTCCTTAGGATAACGTTGACTCATTATTAACTTCTCACACTATAACAATGAGATGCCTTGGTTTTCTCTCAGGGCTTGAACATTAAATGAACACGAAACAGATAATAACAAAACTGAAAAAGTTGTATTTTAGGATTTTTTGTAGAAATACAAAAGAGGTTGAAACATACCCACCTTATGCATAAATTAATTCAGATTTTGGGCTGCCAAATTTTAAAATGTGGTTTTAGCTGTTAATAACAATAAGCAATAATAATAATCCTGACAAATTTCATTTACAAGAAAAACATTAGTACAACTGTGTATTATTTGTGTTTGTAAAGCTGAAATAAGTCTTTCTGAAGTGGAAGGGAAAATGTGTGGATATGACGGCCTTCTCTTTAATATTGGAACTGTTCCTAAAATGTCTTCCAGCAGTAGACATTTGCTGGAAGACATGGAGCTGGTGGAGCCCTGGTGAGTTTTTGTGACACTCAGAGAGAGAAGATAGGATTTAAACTCCAGGAGAAAGCAGGAGCTTACCATCCTCACGCGATTTCTGGATGAAGGCCTCCACACCGCTCTCGCCGTAGTTCCCCTCCGATGCTACAGTAGAGACATAATTCCATTTCATGGCCTTGACGATGTCCACCATAGCCTGGGCCTGGTAGGTGTCTGGTGGCACCACGCGGGAGAAGAAGTCATAGCGGGTGTTGTCGCTCAGCTCTGGCGCCGTCGACGCGTAGCTCACCTGGGGAATCTGCAGGGAGAGAGATCAGGTCTCAGGACTCTCTATCTATCCCAAAGAGTCTGCATCTGCAGGAAGGAATTGCACTGCAAACTGCAGGGAGGAATAGTAACGCACAGCATCACCAAGGTCTGAAAACATTGCATCTCCACTGGATACCAGCTGAGCTGAGTTGTAACATCATTATCCTCTGAAAGTAACCCCGTTGCATGAATATCTCAGTGTCGGAGGAACTTTTTCCACTTGCATAACAAACAATATCAAAAATACTATGCCCGTTCATGTTTTTATAATCTTTGAGTGACAAGTGAATCAAAATAAGATGATATAGAGACCTTCCACCATCCATCCAATTACTAACACCTTTATCCAGTCCAAGATGGAAGGGGGCAGTCAGAGCCTAACCCAGCAAGTAATGGGTACAAGGCAGGTTATACACCTGTCCATCACAGGGTACACACAGACACACACACACTCACGCCAGGGACAATCTTCCCAGAAGCCAATTAGCCTACCAGTATGAACTGTGGGAAGAAACTGCAAACACAGGGCGAATTGAATACAGAGCCCCAGCACTGTGAGGCAGGAATGCTAACCACTGTGCCACACTAAAGACCTATCTATGTGGTACAGTATACAGTACATGTATATACAGTATATAAATGTGTGTGTACAGTATGCTTGTCACAGCTTGTTATATGAGGCTAATATTATTTTACGATGTTTTTCTAATATCCGTACCTTTAAGCATTTAACTCTTAAAGGTGCACAAAAATGTATTAATAGCTAGAAGAGCCTTCAACCTTATGACAGCTACTCACTCATGCCTGGAAAGGCTACTTCTGGTAATTTGTACAGTATGGAATGTCTCCTTGAATTTAAAGTAGCCTACCCTAACTGATAATGACTACAATTTATTTTTTGCAGCACAGGCTGAAAAAGGATTAAGCAAAATCAGCATAAGAATAAATCTGAGATTTAAATAAAATGTTTTTTATGAACTTTTATAAACTTAAGAAAGTGTCATTGTGTCGGCAAGGCAGATCTGGTTTGCTATTGCATGTGTTTGTGTACTTGGCACTTTCACTGTATGCATGTAAGAAGAAGTTCACACAATGGCAGCATGTGCTGCCTTTACTGTATAAGCTCACATACAATGTTATCCTGTAAGTAATCAGTAAATAAAACATTACAATATATGAATGGCAAGGTGGTGCATAATCCATCATCACCCGCTCTACCATGCAACACGCAGCACTATTTTAACCATCTAAACTCGCTTCTCGCTGTTGTTAAAAATCCTCTCGTGATACCTCTTTTGGCTTTTGAACTACCTTTACTTTTGACTACGAACTCGCCAAACATTTTGGATTGGACACCTGTTTCTGTATCTACATTCTCCTTCGTCTGCATAGGATCCTCATACCTCATCACTTGGATTCGTTACAGTTTCCTTCCATTTACAGTACTTGTAAGTTAATTGAAAGATTGTTCCTGGTGTGAGTGTGTGCATCTCTGTCTGTGTCTGTGTGTGCACTGCAATGGACTGGTGTCTTGTCCAGGGCTTATCTTGCTTTGAGCCTGTTACTTGCCAGAAGAGGCTTCAGCACCCCCACCATCACTGATCCCATGTTAGAAAAAGCAAATAGAAAACTGATGGATAACATGGCATTAAAACTGCACTGAAACTGTCACACGTAGATGACCAATATACAGTACAGGCTTCCTTATATCTGCAACTGGTGGGGAGAATGTGCCTATTGAAAATTAAGTACTGAAATGCATGAAATCTCAACTCTCTGGGAAATGGTTTTTAAAAGGATTGATATCAGATGCATTAAGGGATATCTGATAGCACAAAGGGAGAAATATTGGGAGCCCTTATCAATGGCTGTGTGCTAGTAAACTACTAGGGCTGGTGAAGAGCATGGCAGACCAAAATCATCTCCTGGCAGCAGAGTTGTATGGCAGGATTCAGATAACTCTTCCCAGTTCACCACAGGGCCACAGAGAACAGTCATGGCAAGCCTGAGTGCCTATGGAGGCAGCAAGAAACCTGAGTATGGGGAACGTGCAAACTCCACACAAACAGACAGAGTCCCTAGGACTGAATTAAAGGCAAGACGCTGGGTCTGTGAGGCAGAGGTGTAAACTGTCATGCCAGCTATTTCTGGAACCATTCAATCCCAAAATCTTATTATTAAAGCAGTGTTTGAAGGGAAAAAGCTTTTAAATTGTTTCTAAGTCACAATATGTAAGTTCACTAAAAGTGGTAAAATATGACCCAGCTCTGCAGGAGATTTGACTTTTAATGGAACAACCCTTCCATGTGGTTCACATATTGGACATCTACTCTAAATAATAGACAAAACAGGAATTTTCAACTGAATGAGTTTTATTGTGCCATTAAGAAATTTGCCTGGTTAACTAAAATTCAATATATTCCCTTTTGTAATCAACCTTATAAGGTAAGAAATATATCTATGATATGAAGAACTATATATTTTTTCACCTAATATATATATATATGATATAAAAATTCAATGTTTATGTCAAATATATATTTTACATTAAAATCTACATTACAAATAAGGTTCATAATGTTGCTTAAACATATTTGTAACATACTATAAAAAATATTTTAGACATTAATATGTTCATTATCTTTATCCACTATTATTTTTTGTTTCTCTCGCTCATATTAAAAATGTTTCAAAATATATTTTGGAAACAATAATACGCATATGAATATGACATGATATATGCATACAGTACATTTCTATGTATAATTTGAGACTGCAACAGAACACAGCCTTAAATTTTAAAAAGACAATTTTCATTTTGCTTTTGCATATTAAAAATCCCAAAAATAAATGTTACAAAGGCAAGACTTTATTTTAGTAGCAAGAAAGTGTTAATGACGTAAAAAAATTGCATTTTTGTATCCTTGGTGAGTATTTTTTAAAGTGACATCAACATGTTAACGACACAAATGTATGCAATGTTTAAAGAATACTGTACATTATGGGCTTTTTAAAAGGTATTAAACATTTGAGTGTTATATACTTTGAATTTTGTGTATACAGTGTATGTGCACATACAGTACCAATAATTGTTTTAGATAGTATATTGTAAATCCATTGTGGATTACAAGTTTAATAAATATATTGAACAGTATGTTAATAATAATATAGAAAAAATTAATTAACATATTGTTCTTTGAAGTTTGAAATGCTTGAAGCCTACTTGTAATCCAACAGATTGTAAATATATTTTCATAACATATTTTCTATAGTAGTTCAGGTGAGTAGCTGCGTCAGCATGCGTAGGCTGCAAAGGAACAAGTAATAGGTTTATTCCATGCTGAAAAAGAAGAAAGAGAACACAACGTTTCGGCCGTGAGGCCTTCTTCAGGTGACCTGAAGAAAGCCTCACAGCCGAAACGTTGTGTTCTCTTTCTTCTTTTTCAGCATGGAATAAACCTATTACTTGTTCCTATTTTCTACAGTATATGTTACATTTTTTATTCAAGTTGGTCAAGTTTGTATTTATTTAAATATGTTGCACATAATGCTATTAATATATTCTCCATATATCTTATCTATCCCAAAGATTGAGTTTTATGCAAATATATTTACAGAAATACATAATATAAAAGTTAATATGGGATAATTTAACAGGTGTTATACAGTATACTGTATGTGTAAAGTCTGCTTCAGCAAGTACTTGCTACAGTACACCAGATTTAGTTCTTTCCTCCTCAGGACTACAATACTGTTATAGGTCTTATAACTAATCCGCTGTTGTTAACATTCCACAACTTGTTGTCCTCAGCAAGAGCCTCAGACCATGTATTTATTGTGGCACTTTAATGCAGCAGTTTGTTTCTGAATTTAATTATACTGATGCTATCTAGATTGCGCATTTAGAATTCTGAACATCACCTTTTTCCTGTTTTAAACAACATATGATAATAGCCTAACTGTAGTCGATTGCAACATTTTTTATATTTACCATGCTAAGTCAAGCAGAAAGGAAAGCAGAAACTGAGTGCAGAGGAAGCTTTCAAACCGGGCAGGTCTTAATGAGGAGAGAGATGGGAAAGGAAGCATAGAAATGAGAAAAATGCAGTTCAATTTGGGAACTAAAGTGTATAAAGTTAACAACAGTTTCAATGACAAAACCGGATGTGTAGTTTGCTTCATATCTCTGTTTGGAAAAAGACCTCACAAACTATAAGACCATTGAACTAGCTCAGAACTGAGCAAAGTTATAAATAAATTGGACCGACATGTAAGTTGATTTCCACAGGCCAAAGCAATCAAATTAGGCCATAAATGTGTTTATTGTCCAGGAGCTTTCTGTAGCTATTTCAATTTTGCAAGGACAACAGGCTAAAGGCATTTTGACATAGTCCATATTTGTATCCATGACTCCCATGCAAACATTGTACTGAAAATAGATCACAAATGAAACATTGAGAGTCAAAATGAGGGCTGGACAATAATTATGTCTCTCATACACAACTGTAGAGCGCTGAAGAAAAGAAATTAATTATGAAATTAATTATACATTCTGACAGTGCACAAGAACAGCATTATGGCAGAACATAGGAGAGATACATTCAATTTTATATGCTAATATTACATACAATAAGCAAAAGGAAAACTGCACCACTGACTCCTTTCTCAGCTCTCAGCTCATGTTATTCAGAAGAAAATAATACTCTATTTTAGCCTAATCAATTACATTTGTTCAAACTTCCAAGAAATATGACTACTGTATGTTCAATACAAAAAACTTGTGCAAGCACTCTTTCTCTCTCCATATCTCTCGCCATATACTGTGCATACATACTGTACCTACAGTACATATTTCCTATCAAATGCCCCAGGGTGGGGACCATGGACATTGTACCAATTGAGATGCTATTCTTCAGATGGCGTATTACACCCAGGCACCTAGGCTAAATTCCACTCTGGTCTTTCTCAATCTTACCTAAATATATTTCCCCTTTAATTCTGGACTGCTGGTGCCAAATGGCATTTGTGTGTAACCCAGGTGGGTGCTACACTTCAGTGATGGTTGAGTGGGTCCTCTGCTATATGTAAAGTACCGTATATTTAGATTTTAATATGAATGTAAACAATTCTTCATTGTAGTAGCAGCAGTAGTTGCATTAGTACATTATTCCATTGGATTACACAAATTACTACTGTATTTAATGTTGCATGCTCTAATTGGAAATGTGTTCTGAGCCATCCAGTTTCCGTCACAGAAGAAAAACTCACCGGTAAACTCCCACCCAGACGGAGATATCACAAGGTCTGCATCTTTGAGAATCGGGCAACCCTGGGACTCTCCGGAATTTCAACCAGTGCATCCTAAAAGCAATTTCTGAGGTATCCAGGCTGGCTAAGATGGTTCTCCAGTGTTGCCAGCAAAGAACATCCCCTCAAAGTGCAGATCATTTTGTTTTCCCTCAGAATTCAATCCTGCCAGTACACTGTGGCCTCATGAACCAAACATGAGCTGCTATTCACATAACCAAAAAAGAACAATAATATAAAATGACTTATGAATAATAAACCACGGGAAAGACGTGCCTCTTCCCGATTAGGAAAATCTGATACAGATTTGTCTTTGATATGTAAATATAGAGGGCGCCAGTTGAGAATATGTCAGAACATACATAATTCAAAACTTTTTATTTTGCATTATCAGCTGTTACAGACCTTTTTCATATAAGGGACAACAAACTTTGCATATAAAAACTGATGCATAAATGTTGTTGCAAGGCCTGCAAGGCCCTTAGACAGAGTCTAAGGCTTGTAGCTGAGAGATCAGATTTAGAAATACAAAGGTTTCACTCCATATAATCATTATACTCCAGATTATATTCCTCAGGTAATTAAATCACTAAAAATGTTTTCCATGAAAACTAAGCATTTTGTCTTATCAGAACATTTACTTATTGCAGGATTTGAAGATTTTTAATGCAGAATGTTCTCAAACTCAGCACAGATTATACACTATAATGGTGAATCCATAAGGCATTACTCCATGATGCAGCTGTCCAGGTGTGATATCAAAAGCCTATTAGACAAACACACCAATATTTTCCATTTTTAATAGTGGATAGCTTTGTCAATTATTTGAATAATACTGTTCTTTTGGATAACTGATATAATATATAGTTTGAGTCACATGATTTTATAGGAATGCCAGGTGCTCACAGCTTGGTATTTCAGTGAATTCACTATTTCCAAAACAAGTCCATAAAGTATCTATATAAAGTGCCATTTAAAACTACATTATTTTTTAAAACTCCTGAACCGCAAAAGACATGTCCACACCTTGCTTACATAATGAGGACCATCTAGTTCCTTTTCACACGATTGAAGGTGGCATCCCTGGGGGAGAAATTGCCCAGAGAATGAAGCTGGCTTCATCAATCAACAAACTAGTCCAGACAAACCAGGGATCCCTCCGGGAAGACCCTGAAGGTTAGTCCTCATCCTGGATGACAGATGGCCAACATACAGGCTCAGGATCATCACATCTGTGGAATCCATCTACTCAATAGTTTTCAAACTTCAGTGGCTACAGCACAAGAAATTCCAAGAACGAATGATATATGTTTTTGCAGAATGACTGCAACTCACCATCTGCCTAAAAATAACCTGCATGTTTGGAGGCTGTTCAGCAGTAACATGTTAGCAGCTGAAAAAAAATCATTACCTTCTTTGGGCCAGCAGATGATCTGACAGCAGACAGGGGAGGAGTGTTTCATTCACTGATGAATACTACTTTCTCTTTGACAAACCAGAGGGATGGCAATGTGTTTGTAGGCATCATGTTTCACATGGTAGTTTTTTGGGGTAAAGCAGTGGAAGAATCTCTTATACAAAAGAACATATTTGGGCAGATAAATGACAAACTTACTACTCAGAATTGTACCAAGAAGATACATTGATGAGGTCTATCAATACCCCATTCCTACGAGCCAATTTGGAAGCATCAGTTGTCCAGCAGGACAATGAAAGACCACGCAGTGCTAGGATTACAATAACATGAGTTTGAGAAAACAATGTTGAGATCTTGCCATTAACACACTGTTCTCCTGAGTCCCTTCTGAAACTGTGGAAGCAACAGGAAATGTGAAAGCAACTCGCCATTAGCAGGAGACAAAAGCAACTGACCAGCCATCGCCAGTCATCACAAGTCAGCTGTGGGAGAGCATCAGTTTTCTGGGAGACTGATAGGTCTATGTGTCAACAAAGCCACTGTCATTGCTCAGCGAAGTCATACCTGAGGCAAACTTTGTAATTTTAACAGTGAGTCACATTTCATACTAAATCTTGTCCAGATTATTTGATCTATTTTGTTCACATTTGCTGTAATATGTTTTTTTCAATAACCACCCAGTCTAATACAGGACTGCTGTATGCTAGAGCCTAACCCAGTAAAAGACAGGTGCAAGACTTGTTGTTTCTTTTGGTATACTGTAGCAATGTACAAAAGATGCTTAATATTAGGGTCCATTTGGTTACTTTTTAACTTTAGTTTTTATTTTAACTAAATAATTGAATTTGTCAACATAGTTAATGGGTTAATGGATTTCATTCAGGGATGCTCAGAGGAAGCATGGTCATCTAATATTAGATTAACAATTTTGAAGTTCTTCCAAAATAGTATCAGAGATCATTTCTGATCACCTAATAGGTCAAGTGATATTTATGTTTTAAGATGTTATTAATTATTTGGAATTTGATCTGTCACCAGTTGCAGACATACAGATAGAAGTCCCTTCCCTTGATCACTTAAATCTGCAAATATACAGTAGTGCATTGTTACACCTTAACTGAACAGATTTACTGTAGACATAATATAAAAATGGTCTCCTTTATAGTAATACATTTTTTATCAGCTGTCAACAGTCTCTTTTGATTTTTAAAATATACCTATGAACATGTATTGATAAACAAAGCCACATTTTTTCGAAGGGGACAGAATGTGGAAATTCGTATACATTTATTTCCTCTTCTTATGCTATTATTTACCCAAAATCACTGAGAACATAGTAAATGCACATTAATGTGGTTTAAGTTAAATAAGCTATTGTAAAAGTCTAAAAGACATAAAAAGTTTTCCTTTTGTTTTTTGCAACTTATGTTGGCACAAATTCTAGATATGGAGCTCTGCCAATGAAAACTAAAAGAAACAATTTTAAAGAGCTAAATGAAGAGGGATACTTAACATTTTGACTGTTGTGAGATGCTACACATCTTGTACATTTTGTCTTCTTTTGCTTCAGAAATGTTCCTGAAAGTCATTACATGACTAGACGTAGATTTGCAGTTCCTCCAGAGCTGGTTGGATGCATCCTGTTATCACTGTGAGACACTGCATCCTCTTTTTCTGCTTACTGAGTGAAAAAATAGGAAGATCAGCTTTGTGCTGCTCAGGGAGAATCAAGTATTTAGCTATTCCCAATTTGAAATATTCATTGGAGATTTTAAGATAACTAGTTCTCACAGCATGTTTTAGTTTTTTCTACCCTCACCAGCCCATAAAGGAATCAATCAAAGCCACATTAGGGACATTTATATAATCAAACAACACTTGACTTGATGGATGCATGGAAAATGTGTATGAGGTCATTTAACTGTAATTTTATTGCAGTATTTAGTGTGTCCATACATCTCCAAATGTGCTCAACATGATCTAGTTATTGTTATACTAATATCCATCACCACTTATACTGGATGAACTGGCTTAACATTTAAAGAAAAAAGAGAAAGAGCCTTAATTACTGGAATAATGTTATAAACCAATTGTGTGGCATTCTGTTGCATCTAAGTGCACCTTAAAGTATAGTAATAACAGTGCATTGTCACTTTCAATGTGACCCTCAAGACCAATAGCCATAGGATTGGTTTTCAGTTCTATTTAAGAAATAAGTGTCAAAAAGGAAGTCATTTTTACATGCAGAAATGGATGTGCAAACAAAGGATTTTCAGTACAAAGCAGATTGTAACGAGACTGGGTTGCGATGAAAAAAGGATCCGATGCAGATGCCGGATTCCTGGGGCGGTGAGTAGGCGGACAGAGCTATCCAGGAGCTGGGTCGTTATCTGAAGGCGAAAGGTAGGTCGAGATCCGTAAAAGGCACTGGTGGCGAACAATCCAGAACGAGAGACAGGTTCGAGGTCGGAACAAGAGCAACAGGGTCGATACCAGAAAATAGTTACGGGTAGTAAACAATCCACGGGGCGAGACGAGAAGCAAAGTCCGAAGGCAAAACGAAGAGGTCAGAAAATCCGATAAAGCAAAGGGAAAGTAACGCTAGGTAGAGCCACAGGTGGAGAACTCAATACCGAGCAGTGTTATGCGGGTAAGGGCGGCTTAAATAATGCAGCCTGCCGCACGGTAAGACGTCTGAAGAGAATTAACACGTGCGGCGGCGTTTGTAATTATCCCCCAGCTGCTGGGACTGATTAGACCTCTTCGGAGTTGGTCTGGGCCGGTTAGTGGTCATGACAGTACCCCCCCCTTCACGGGCGGCTCCCGACGCCCGAGATGGTCGCTGGGGAAAATTGCGATGAAAGTTGGTGATGAGAGCTGGGTCGAGAATATCCCCCTCCGGAACCCAAGATCTGTCCTCCGGTCCATACCCTTCCCAATCCACAAGATACTGCATGGTATTACGGTGCCATCTTGAATCCAGGATCTTATTAACTGTATACGCCGGACGCCCCTGAATAGTACGAGGAGGTGGTGGACGAGCAGGAGGGGCCACCAGGGGTGAACGGTGAAATGGTTTCAACAGAGAGACGTGGAAGGCAGAATGGATTCTGAAAGTGGGGGGGAGCGCTAGTCGGTAGGTGACCGGTGTAATTCGAGAGAGGATCCGGAAAGGACCTATATACTTGGGACCTAGCTTCTTGGAGGATAGGCGCAAGGGTAGATTCTTGGTGGCCAGCCAGACGAACTGACCCTTCCTGAACCGAGGGGCAGGTCTACGACGTCTGTTGGCAAAAGCGGCCTGGTGCTGAGTTGACTTGAGAAGAGATGTTCTAGCCACCTTCCAGAGCCTCCTTAACTTCGAGAAGTACTGTCTCAGAGAAGGAATTGTCGTAACCAGAGGGGCGTCAGAGATGAGGGAAGGTTGGTAGCCTAAGGAGCAAAGGAAGGGAGAGAGGCCTGTGGAGGAGGATGTAAGGGAGTTATGAGCGTACTCTGCCCAAGGAAGTAAAGATGACCAATCATCTTGGGAAGATGAAGTGAAGGCTCTAAGGAAAGCCAGGAGCGTTTGATTAGTTCTCTCCACCTGCCCGTTGGCTTCAGGGTGATATCCCGACGTTAAGGACACATGAGTGCCCAGGGCTTGACAAAAAGCTTTCCAAAAGGCCGAGACAAACTGGGGACCTCTGTCTGAGACCACATCCTTGGGCAAACCATGTAGACGAAATATGTGCTGGACGAACAACATTGCCATCTCCTGGGCTGTGGGTAAGGCTGGAAGCGGAACAAAATGGGCTGATTTGGAAAATCGATCAGAGACCACCATGATAACCGTATTACCTTGACTGCTGGGGAGATCCGTGATGAAATCCACCCCTATGTGAGACCAAGGGCGGTAGGGGACCGGGAGGGGGTGCAAGAGACCCATCTTCCTGGCACGCGGGGTCTTGGTTCTGGCACAGGTAGGACATGCTCGAATATATTCTGCTACATCCGCCCTCATGGTAGGCCACCAGAAGTCCTTACTCAGGAGATCCAAAGTACGTTTGACCCCAGGGTGGCCTGCGAACCGTGAGTCATGACTCCACTGTAAAACCGCCGAACGTAAATTATCCACCACAAATAATTTGTCCACGGGGCAACGGAGAGGGATGGTAGTCTTGTCCAGGGCCCGCCTGACTTGATCCTCAATCGAGCAACGAACTGCTGCCACGACACGGTCAGTTGAAATTATTGGTTCGGGTGCATAATCCAGATCCGGGGGGTCGTGAAGCCGGGAAAGTGCATCCGCCCTACCATTCTTAGATCCAGGGGTATAGGTGATCATGAAGTTGAAGCGCGAGAAGAACAAAGACCAGCGAGCTTGACGAGAATTGAGGCGTTTAGCCGATTGAATGTAAGCCAAGTTCTTGTGGTCCGTGATTATAACGAAAGGATGCTGAGCCCCCTCCAGCCAGTGCCTCCATTCCTCAAGGGCCAGCTTGATTGCAAGGAGCTCGCGATTACCCACGTCATAATTCACTTCGGCAGGAGAGAGCTTCTTGGAGAAGAAGGCACATGGATGTAGAACCTGTCCTTCTTCCTGACGCTGGGAGAGGACTGCCCCAACCCCATAGGCAGAGGCATCCACTTCCACTACAAAGGGCCGGGAGGGATCCGGGTGACGGAGAAGAGGAGCAGTGCTGAAGAGGTGCTTTAAGCGTAGGAATGCCTTGTCCGCCTCTGGGTTCCACTTACCTCGGCCAGGTCGGTTGCGAGTTAGAGCAGAGATGGGTGCAACAACTGAACTAAAATTCCTAATGAACCGCCTATAAAAGTTAGCAAAACCCAGAAAACGCTGGATCTGCTTTAGATTGCTTGGGACTGGCCAGTCATTAATGGCTGCTACCTTAGATGAGTCCATTGCCACACCCAGAGGAGAGATACTGTAACCGAGGAAGTGGATCTTGGAGACATGGAACACACATTTTTCCAGCTTAGCATAGAGCCTATTGTCAATCAATCTTGACAAGACCTCCTGTACATGGCGGACATGATCCTGAGGGTCGGCAGAAAAAATCAAAATGTCATCGAGATATACCAGGACAAAGCTACCAATAATGTCCCTAAAAATATCATTCATAAAAGACTGGAAGACAGCCGGAGCATTGACAAGGCCAAAGGGCATGACTTGGTATTCATAGTGCCCATGCGTAGTCATAAAGGCCGTCTTCCATTCATCCCCCTCCCGAATCCTGATAAGATTATAAGCCCCACGTAAATCCAGTTTTGAAAAGATGGTGGCTCCACGTAAGGACTCCAAAGCCGCTGGAATTAGAGGCAGAGGGTAGCGATGTTTAATTGTGATGGAGTTCAACCCTCTGTAGTCAATGCATGGGCGCAACGAACCATCCTTCTTTTCAATAAAAAAGAAACCAGCACAGGCAGGAGAAGAGGAGGGGCGAATAAAACCTGAGTCCAGGGCTTCCTTAATGTAGTCTTGTAAGGCCTGATTCTCCTTCTGGGTTAAAGGGTAAATGCGACCCTTGGGGGGGAGTGATCCTGGCAATAGATCGATGGCACAGTCGTAAGTTCGATGAGGGGGAAGCAAGAGAGCCTGTTGTTTATCGAATGCCTGTTTCAGGTGAACGTATTGAGGTGGAATGGAAGGTGGAGCATCCACAGGGAGGATAGCGGCGGAGACCTTAACAGGGAGACGACAACAATTGGCATGGCAAGCGTGACTCCAGGCAATGATCTCATTCTTGGCCCAGGAGATGTGAGGGTCGTGTTTCCTGAGCCAGGGAAGGCCCAGGATCAGCGGGTAGGCAGGCGAGTCCAGGAGAAGAAATGAAATATCTTCAGTATGAGTGGCCCCAACCCTGAGAGAGAGCGGGATGGTTTGCAGAGAAACCTGAGCAGGGGTGAGTGGAGAACCATCTAAGGCTAGAATGCTGACAGGGGGTGACACAGAGACCACGGGGATATTCCATCGGTGGACGAAGGAAGCGTCTATGAATGATCCTTCTGCACCTGAATCAACAAAAATCGATAGGGGAAGATGAGTATCAGACCAAGACAATTCCGCCGGAAACAGAGTGCCCGAAGAGGCAGGGGAAAAAACAGCACTGCTGACCTTAGCTGAAAGCTGCGGTAGAGCACGAGGTGCAGACGGTGGTCTTGACGGACAAGTGGCAAGCCGATGGTTAGGAGAAGCACAGTACAAACATCGTCCCTCTCGGCGGCGCCTTTCCTTTTCTTGAAGGGAAAGAGGAGCATGTGGCAGAGCTGGCAAAGCAGGAAGCGATGCCTCGGGAGGGCCATGTCTGCTTCCAGTGGGTCTGTCTGCTTTCCGGATTCTGATGCGGGTGTCCAATTCCAGGACCTGGGAGATTGCTGCTTCCAGGGAATGAGAGTTGATTGGCATGAACACCAAGTGATCCTTCAACTCCTCTGACAAACCCTTACAGAAAAGGCAAACAAGCGCCTCTGGGTTCCAGGCGGACTCTGTGGCAAGAGACTGAAATTCCTCCACATAATCCTGTAGAGGTCTATCACCCTGTTGAATAGCCGAGAGCCGAAGGTGAACCAAGTCCAGACTGTTCTGCGAAAAACGTGCCTGAAGACGCTCCGCAAAGCCGTTGAAATCCATAGGTTGTGAATCGGCTCTGGTAAAAAAAACGGAAGCCCAGTCTAAAGCCTTGCCTGTCAACAGGGAGAACGCAAAACCAATCTGTTCATGTGATGTAGGAAAACGCTCCGGATGCAGATGAAAAGAGAGGTAACATTGAGTAATGAAGCCTCTGCAACCAGAAGGATTACCGTCATATTTTTCAGGAAGAACAAACGGTAAGGTTGAAGGGGGGGTGGGCGGGGCCGCGGCTTGTGCGGAAGAAACTGCAGGAGGAGCTGTTGAAGGTGCCGGGGGCACCGGGGGGGACGAAAGCCAGGCAACGTGATTGGTAAGAAGTTGAACAGACTGCTGTAACTGAGATAGAGCTTGGGAGTGCTGATGGAGGAGGGAGCGAAGAGCTTGCGCATCCGCGGGATCCATACTGTGGCTCGGTATTCTGTAACGAGACTGGGTTGCGATGAAAAAAGGATCCGATGCAGATGCCGGATTCCTGGGGCGGTGAGTAGGCGGACAGAGCTATCCAGGAGCTGGGTCGTTATCTGAAGGCGAAAGGTAGGTCGAGATCCGTAAAAGGCACTGGTGGCGAACAATCCAGAACGAGAGACAGGTTCGAGGTCGGAACAAGAGCAACAGGGTCGATACCAGAAAATAGTTACGGGTAGTAAACAATCCACGGGGCGAGACGAGAAGCAAAGTCCGAAGGCAAAACGAAAAGGTCAGAAAATCCGATAAAGCAAAGGGAAAGTAACGCTAGGTAGAGCCACAGGTGGAGAACTCAATACCGAGCAGTGTTATGCGGGTAAGGGCGGCTTAAATAATGCAGCCTGCCGCACGGTAAGACGTCTGAAGAGAATTAACACGTGCGGCGGCGTTTGTAATTATCCCCCAGCTGCTGGGACTGATTAGACCTCTTCGGAGTTGGTCTGGGCCGGTTAGTGGTCATGACACAGATGGAATGGCAACAATGTGGATTAGGGGTAGCATATTCTTTATGAACTGCTGTAGATTAGACTGTTAATAACTTGGTAAAAACAGACCCATACTAATGATTAAGACATAATAAAAAACAGCTTATTGTTATAAATAAATGTGCCATTAATTAAAAACTAATGTTAATTACATGTCATTTATACATTTATACATTTGCAACCCCTAAGGTATTACCAATGTTTAAAATTAACAAGATTGACAAGCCATCTCCAGGAACCTTGAAACATCAACAGTTAACATCTAAGATCTTAAGCACAGCCTACTTCAAGTATTCACACAAGCCTCTGATGTGTGTGTACTGTATTGATCCACTAAAAAATACTGTATACATCCCTGGGTTGGGAGCATATTGAATACAGTTTCTAATGTTAATAAATGATATAACAATAAATGAAGGGATTTTTACATAATCATGGATTTAGTAAATAACTGACAAGATATTTACTTCATTCCTGATTTTCTATTTTTAATTCTTCTCTGACAACCAAGGCACAAGCTTTATTGGGATAACGCCATAACACCAAAGCAGAATCTTTGATTGTGGAACATGGTATTTGTGATTAAAACGGATTGTCATGGATGGATGTGTTTGGATGTAAAATCTGTAAGTTCACTGAAGCAGTATTAAATAATTAAGAAGCAGTGACTTAGATTCCTCAATTAGCAGTGAAGAAGACTGCTCTAATGGAAGGAATGACTTGAATTTGTCTGGTGTAGAAGCCAGCTTATTGTAGTGCTCTGAGGAGTGTTGAAGGATCCAGTGGCATGTAACATAACCAATGCCTGAGCCCTGTTATACTCGAATGGGCCAAATATTTCTTTAGATATGATAGGAGGACCTCTCTGAAACGGGGTCTTTGTTTCACGGCCACTTAACTGGTTGTTAATAATACATGCCACTGCAATTTGTTAAGTATTTGGGCTTCTGTAGCTGTTACATAAAACTTTATAGAGAAAAAATAATAACTCAACCCATTAGAGCGAGCAAATTTACTTCATCTTGCATAATCATAGTCTTTTAGAACAAAGTTACTGCAGTCTACTTCAAATATTACTTCAAGTCATATGTATAATCTAGATCTTTACAACTGGTTTTCTAAGATCACTTTATTAGCCATATACAATTTCTTGTATTAGGAATTTGTCTTTTCACATCCCCCAACTTGCTCTCCATGAGACACACAGACAGGGAGAGAATCTTGGTGTCAGAACGCAGGGTCAGCCATTAATACAGCACCCCTGGAGCAGTGGGGCCCCTTGCTCAGGGGCCCAAGGGAGTAGGATTCCTCTGCCTGCCGCAGGACACGAACCGTCAACTTTCCAGCCACAGATGCAGATCCTTAGATATGGAGGCACTGCACCGCACTGCACTGCCCACCCGATAAAAAGCCCAATAAAAAAATCAGTCTCAGGTTTTGTTAGTTAATTCTGTTGGTGGCTTGATATTTTGTGCATGTTCTCTCCTCCAGAGCGTATTCCAGTTTGCAAAGGTGACTTGAAACATGACTGAATCTTGTGCAGAAAGTGCGATATGTTAGGTGTTGTACTATTCATAAAAAATCACTTCAGGTAAAGTCTGGAACCTGCAGAACTGCTAGAAGAACACTTATATCACAAACATTGTATTTATTATGTATATTTACTGAGAAGGCTGCTCACTGGGATGAACCTCCAGAGAACAGCAGCATACAATATGTGTTCAGCTTGGTCTCTAGGGAGCAGCAGCAATTCACAGCACAACCATTCATTAAAAACAGTAGATGACAACATAAGGCAGGGTACAAAGAGATAATTAATCATTGTGCCCAATGTTTAATCAAGTTTATCGCTTTGCTTGATTCCTGTTTTTTCTATAGATATAAAACTGTCTTTGTAGTTTTGAGTTTTTATATGTACTGTAAGTAAAGCCTCAATTTCATGTAGTGGATTCTATGGAATCACGTCACTCAAGCTCTTTTGTTGGAATCGTCATTTGGGCTATTCCACAAGTGGATTAACACTGCCTCATTTTCCAAGAAAGTTAACATAATCTTCACAGTAATTAATTTGAAAGTTTCTTGTGTGTTGCAGACTGGTAGTTAAAGTTTCTCCAGGAAAATCAAATTTGGCTTTGGATGTGGAGCTCACTAAGTCTGGCCATTAAAAGTCATCCATCTAAAATAAATTGGTTTCTCTAAAACAATGTGGTATAATGATGCTCTGCATGTAATTGTAGCTCATACAGTTTGAATCCAAAGTACAACTACCATCCAACGCTCCTACCCACACAGTCTAATAAAGTGACATATCCTCTATGCCAAAAGGTTGGGCTTTCATCATGGAGATTTGATAGCTTCTGGGAGTTCTGTAGATCATCATCTTATGAGTCATGTTATATAAAACTGTGGAAAACCTTTGAAACCAGGCTACACATGTAGCCATATACAACATGATAGACACATAATGTCAGGTCTTTAATACTTCCCTTTCCCTCCAGAATGAACTCTTATTCAAATGATAACTCTTACTGTAGTACAATGCAGGTTTTCACTGTTCACTTGTTGTATACTATATGCAAGTCTAACCTACAGTACGTGTCCACAATCACAGTCTCCTGATGGAACTATTACTTGCTTAACTTATAAGATAAAATCAGCTACTGTACAAAGGCTCTGACATTGATTTTCTACAGTTTTGCTTTTACCAGGCGCAATCTTTAAAGCATTCAAAAGGGCGGTTTCAAGCTATTTTGCAGTCATTAAATTCCTCAAAAATTCCCAAATGTTCTCTTTCTAAAGGTGAGAAGAACCAGGCACTCTATTTCCAGAGACATTTTGAAAGTCTACCAAGATGTAGGTCTGTTTTAAAAGAACTGCTCTCAATATGTCTTCCTTAAACTGTGTGTTAAATGAAACTATGAAAGTCTCCGAGGTCTGGCATTTCCAGCATGACTGTAGAGATTGGCTGGCATGGTGCTGTTTTATTCCATTACTTGCAAGCTATCACAATTCTATGGCTCACAATTAATGCCAGAGATTCTGGTTAGTGACTGATACCCTCAGTTACACATTTGTTATTATAACACACAAGAACTAAGACAGCAAACATACTGAAACAGACTTCTTCATGTATCTGCCTTCCATGAAAAAAATGGTGGTGACCTAAAAGACCTGTCTGATTTATTTCTATGGCATAATTGACCCAAGACACTGTTATAACCTCAATGTGCCAGAAGGATATTATGTCATAAATCAGTGGCAAGTAGAGGACTTGACTGCAAATCAAAATCAATATTGATACAAGATTAAGAATCAGAGGGCACAAAACAGGCCTAACCCTGTTTGTACTTGAATGGCATCAATAATGAAACAGGATATTTCTGTGACACTTTCACACTTTTCTGATCTCTGTTGTGTTAAAGTGGTTGCATGTGGCCGGATAAAAGAGCAAATGGTGGCATCCATTCTACAGTCCAATCTGACATCATACAGTATGTTGAAATTCACAATGAGCACCACACCGCTATGCAGCTCCAAAAGAAACACTTTTCAGAAACTGATGTTGTTTCAGCAAAGTCTTCACCCAGTTCTGATTAATTCTGATTGTTTGTGTTTCTTTCCATACTTTACACTGCATTGTGTTGCGCTCTCTGTTACTTTCAAAAGAGAGAAATGCTATTTAAACAAAGCTGTCCTGAACAAAATAAATTAGTAGTAATAATAAATAATGAGTATCAAATGAAAATGGACCTAGAAACACTATAAAAGTCAAGTATAAGTGATAGTTTAAAAAAAAGAAGCAGCAAAACTAGTTTTGCTTACAGAGAACACCAAGGCACTTATACCACACCGATTCGTTGTGAAGGACAGATAGACAGAATAAGAGATACAGTGCTCATCCCCAAAAGTATTGGGATCGCAAAGCTGTGTGAGCCACTTCCAGAGGCAGTCATGCATGTCCAGGCCAAGACACCAAATCTGCCATGCTTCAGAATGTGCTCAGAAGTACAGTACAAGGATTGGCCAGGAATGTTTTGGAAGAAAGTTTTATAGGCAGGACACCAAAGTGAAGGAAGGTTAAAAGTGAGGAGAAAGAAAGAAACTACAGGTACTCCAATGAAATCCACTTTAGCTGTGAAGCATGGTGGAGGTAATGTCATGCATGCCCGCCTCTGGAACTGGCTCACTCGCCTTTATTTATGATGCAGCTAATGAAGGCTGCAGCACAATGAATTCGGCAGTTTACAGAAACATTTTGCCTGCTTTTGTAGGAGAAAATGCTCCCATACTGAAACCTGAAACACATATACCTAATTCAACCAAGGTGTTTATGGGGAGAATAAAGTAGAAAAATGAGATTTAAATCTAACCAAGCGTGAGGTTTCCATACTGAAGAAAAAAGTCAGATCACCACAAGAAAAGGCACAAACTCAAAGCTGTACAAAGGCTTGGCTAAAAGCAAAATACAAAACAAGAAGGGTTTTGAGAACTCAGTGGTTCTCAGAACACATGCAGTTATTGCCTCAAAGACATACAAGTATACAACCAAATACTGACTTTTACACTCTGAAATTTACTTGCCCCTACTGTATATTCACTTGAAATCACTAGGTAGAACAGAAAGTATGCTTTTGTGTTAATATTAACAAATATTTGCATGGAATAACTACAAAATTAAACATACTGTATAATATATGGTACCTATTATTCATATCAATCTAATGATCTCAAATACAAATTAGTTGACTGTAAAACAAAAATACCAGTTTTGACTTATATGGCCCAGTACTTTTGGAAGGCAATGGATATACAGAGATGTACGGCTACAGTCTAACACAGATATACAGGCACCTCATGCTGAGGAAATCGGCATATTAGCATAGCAGACAGGGACCAAAGAAATTCCAGCATAAAACCAATTCAAGAACAGCACCAACGTCTGATTGTAGGCATGATTAAAAACAAAGGAAGTCTCTGCATAGTTGTAGGAGGCAGACGGTGCAGCATAAGGAATCAAGGTTTTGTTCAACGTCTGTCTCATTTAATTCCCAGGACAGTTGAGGAACAATGCCAGAGAATCCAAGAGATATTAATGTGTCTTGGCAGCAAGAAGAAATTTAGTAAAGTATAGAGTAGTGATGGATTTTGCATTATTAAACAAACTTCCTCTGCAGGCTCATACAGCTCTATGAGCCCCAAGCAAGCATGTGCCAAGAGTAAAGCTTTCTGGTTTATCAAAGCAGTTCTAGGAGGTCTTCAGAGAGAAATGGATGAGAATGTCCTGCAAAAAGGAGCCAATTTGTGCTACATCTTTGGCTAAAAGGTATTATAAAATTAAAATATCAAATTAAAGATTGGGCTGCCAATTTGTTGTTAACAGCACGTGTCCATAATAATTTGACGGAAAACTCCTTTCTAATGTTTTGTATTTTCCCTGGAGTTCTCTCCACATTTCCTCCCTATATCTTAAAGACTAGAAATCCTCTTTAAAAAGAAAATTGTAAATGTAGAAATAAGACACCATCTCATAACTAATATCATTACTATCAGTAAAAACTCTGTTATTGGTGGTTCCTGTGGAAATCAATAGCACGTTAGTGTGAAAAGCAGAAAATGAAATATTTTGGATACCAAAACACAGTTTTCAGGTAGTCTTTTTCAGTTTTTAGATAGTCTTTGCTTAAAGAGAGGAGGATAATTTTGCACAAGAGAAAAACACTTAAAAGTTGTCCTATACAGTAACTCAAAAGGAAAAGGCAGGAAACACTCAGGTGGCATGTCAGTAACTATAAAACACTTCTCCAAAAAGATGTGGACTTTTTATTTCAATTATTGTCACACCAGCTAGCTTTTCCAAATATTAGCACTTGTGGTAACTTTTTTTTTACTTCTCTCAAACCTCTTAAAAATGCATTAGTAAATAATTTACAGTATATAGACTTCTAAGTTATAAAACAACACATTTACATGCAAGGTCACAAAGCCTTCAAGCACCAAAGACATCTCATTAGTGCCCTTTTTTCCTTAAAAGAGAGAAAACTATGTCAATGTTGTACAAAACCAACTAAAAATAAACAAGTTAATAATGCAGAAGAGCCCTTGAAATAAATTCTTCAGCTACTGAGAAAATTAGGCATATTGTTAGATTTAAAGGACCAGTAAGCCTTGCACGGAATCAGGTGTCCTTGCAACTTACTGTAACTGTGCTTACGATGGTGTAAATACAGGATGAGCTCTGGGAGCTGTCAGAGGTCAGGGGACAGCAAGACCCAGCACATGTAGAGGGACATGTAAACAGAGGTTTTGAGTTTTAAGTGGTATGCTTGGAAAAAAGGCTACCTAAAATATTTATTAAATTACCTATCTAACGACCTCTGGAATAGCAGACAGATTTCACTACTATGGTAACAGCCAATCTGTGTAATATCATAAATTAGCACTATAATGATAAGCACTAATTACTGTATATAAAAAATATCCATAAACATATTTAAGCAGCAAGAAATATTTAAATCTTGCACTGGGCAAACCAATTAGTTATTTCCTTCTGACACAATCTCGATGTCGTGATTGACATCTATAATTAATGTTTTCATATATTATTATTTCACTTAAATCAGTCTTTCTTGCTACTGCTGTTGAGTTGTTTCTCTGCAAAGAAAGGTAAACAACTCTATACTGGAGATCTTTATTCTTTATCCTCACCATCATTGCAGAGCTCTCTGGAGCTCTGCTACTGCTTCACCTCTAAGCTAAATCTTTGAGACTGGTTACAAATGTCTGCATTTTAATCGCTTTGCTATTGGAACACTGTAAATGGAGGCTGTTCCTAATAGACTCCATTATAAGCGGAATGCACATGTACATTAAGATCATTGAACTTGGAAAGCACAACTAATGATTGTGGTGATCTATGGGTGACGTTTTTTTTCTCCCCATACTAAAGAGGTTACTGTAAATGCTGGGCTTTTATTTTTTTTCCCTGAAGGAGTAGCTGTGTATGAAGTAATCATCACTGTCCACTGCAGTGCAATCAGGCCAGAGAGGCCAGAAAGTGCAAAGAGAGGCATCCTAGGGTTCTGCAGATAATAGCCCAATATTCACTGATGAGAAACAGCAGGGCAGAAGTTCCATCAGTTCAGGAAATTAACCAGAACAAGAAGTGAATCAGAAACAAAGTAGAATCCCACAAAAAATAATTATTTCCTTTGATCATGAGATACATGTGTCACCCTCTACTAAAGGAATAATTCAGACAGTAGTGTCTGCCATTGTGTTTAGAGTCCTTGTTCTTCCAATTCAAATCTCTTGTTTTTAACTTAATGCCATGCATTATAGAAAGATAAACATGTTGGGCAAAATCAAGCACAGACTTTCAGGAAGATAGCCTTCACATAAGATTGTATTGGAGCTGACGGTGCATGGGATTCCACCAATCTTACCATTTTTAAATAGGATGGAGATCTGGAGTTTGCTTTAAGTGATAAGAGATCATGACCTCCTGTCTCGTATTCCTCAGCCTATCTAACCTGAGAGTGTGTTCATTTGACACAGACATCATCACTTCGTAAGGTTCCAAATATGTTGGCTAGTAAAAGACAGTAGAGACAAGTGTTTGTGAATACTTTTATCGAAAAAGGCTTTGTTTTGTTCCCCTGAAGTTGCAGATTCTAGTCAAAATAAGTGCACATATCCTTATCTGACAACTTGTTACTTCCAAATGATGTTTTCTGTCACGATCGCAAACCCCTCCTCTTAAGGGCTCTCCAGCCCTTCCTTGTTTGTTATTCATCACCCGCACCGGCTCCCTGTTCCAGCCCCTTTTCAGTTCCCCCTTAAAAGCCAGACGCTAACGCTATTCCGGGCTCTGCATTGGTTCCTATACCAAGCGAGCCCGGGACCTGGATGCGCCTGGCCCCGTTAAGGTTTTAGATCCTGTTCCCGCTCCCGCTACCGCTCCCCTGATGGTCCCGACCCGGTTCTGGTTTTAATCATTTGTCTCGGATGGATTCCCTGGCCTTGGACTTTTGCTCTTTTTTGGATTTCTCTTTTGACTCATCCCTGGATTGTTTGCCTCGGCCACACCTCCCCCGACCTCCAGCGCTTCATGGACACGCTCCCCCGTTTTCATTCCCATATCCTGCATGCCTTTTTCCCAGTGTTTCCTCACTCTACCCTGGATTGTGTCGTCTGCACAGGGTCTGGAAAGAACACATCTTGACATTTTTAAATTGTGCTGAAACAGATTTTTAGATCAGTGCTGAATTATTTCATGCACATTTTCAAGTTGAAGGCTCGAAATAACTGTAGCTGTTTAAAAATGTAACAAGTTCATTGGCAGAAAAATTGGTGCTACTCTCTGATGAGTCTAATTTGGAGCATACAGAAAAAATATATTAATCAATGCATGATACAGAAGTTGGGTGATTTAGCTATTTAGCCATTTCCAATGGCTTTCTTGAACATTTCAGTCATTGACATAGAAATGTGCATTTTTATGAACAGCAGTAATAATTATTTTTTACTTATATATATAGTACTTATATGAGGTGCTAACTAGAGTGTTCTGGGAAGTGAACACTCTAGTCAGCACCTCAAGAGTGAGAAGTTAATTTTTCAATAGAAACTCTAGTCGCTAAGGTCTCCAGCTCTACCATTGTTCTCTACAGTATGTCGTTTCAACCCTTAACCCATTGTCATCTGTAACTTGTCATCATCTTCATATATTTATTTGCTTAGCAGACTCCCTTATCTATAGTAGGATGGCTTACAGTTGTTCACAATCAAGATAATTTTCTTGACATTTACCTTCCTTATAAGTGAAAACAAAGAAGTTCCATGACATTAGATTAGATACTTTTTAAATGACCAGTACCATACCAGTTTATCATATAAATAAATATGTGGTGTGGTTAACCATTTGCACTCATTACTACAGCTGTATGTCCTACTGGAACAGTTTTCAGGTAAAGTACTGTACCTTCCTCTAAAGTAAAGTAGCAGTCATCCTGCGATTTGAACCTGCAAGCTGATTATTATGAGCCCAGCACCATACCACTGTTCACACTGTCACACAGCATGTCAACCTGGTACTGCTTTTGCGTGCCAACACTTTTTCTTCTTGTTGTATCCCCCTCATCTGTTTTATTATATCCCCAGTTTCAAAGCATCGCATATCGAGTATTTAAGGGACTCCTAAAAAAGTAAGGATTTGTCTGCTGTAAACTTTGAAAGCAACACAATGAAGAGAAGCCAAAGGTAAACTCTCGCTTTAACTTGCTTGTGAACCCCAAGTACAAGGGTATTGCTGCACATAAGACACAACCTTCTCCTTTCCAGCTGGGAGACAACCAAGTAAAAACCAAGCCAGTGACACAGTGACTGAGTATTTGGTGGACAGGAAAGACAAACTCTCCTTTTGTGATCCAACCAGTAGGCTAAACACCATTAAAATGGGTCCAAATGGCAAGCTGCAATCTAACCACAATTATTTAATAAATGTATTACAATATGTACTGGGTATTTAATCTCCCAACCAAAGAATTTTCTTTTTCCTTAGCTAGACACAATCTAGATTTGACTATATTCATGCCTCCCAAGCTCTTTTTCTTGCGTTGTATAATGCAAAGATACAAATCTTGTAATTATCAGATTACCATGCCAGTTTCTGCATATTGGTACTAATTGATTAATCCTAAATGCCCCCCAAACCCCACCATCCTGTCTAATATTTTAATACCACACTATTATATATATATATAATGTTTTTTATGGGACAAAGGTAAAGGCTCAATACAAGATTATATTGTTGCATTTGCCTCACAACTGTATACAGCAAATCTCATCTTTGTAAAATTAATAAAATGGAAATCAGTTTGACTTTTCTCAAACATGCTCAAAAAACTCTTTTTCTGATGCTGTTGCATTGTAAATCAGCCTTGTTAGAACATCATCAAACTTGTGGAATAGACATGTACAGAATTCCTTATACATAAATCTAGGCAGAATTGTTACTTTAATGGTAGTCGGCCAAGCCATTTGCTGGATTTAAGACACCTCAGCAATGTATGCTCCTAACAGTCGATAGGCACAAGGGGTACTGCTGTCAGATCCCACAAATATAAACTCCTTATTCCGCCTTTTCTATTGGTCAAAGTGTACGAGGTTTTTTCAATCTCTTCATTTACAGATGCAGATGCAGAGGGAGCTGTGACTGGAATTCTGCATTCATGTCGAAGCTAAACAAGGTTTTGCAAGTCATGACAAAGATATATCACCTAGCATTGATGGAATTCCTCCTGACTTTCAGCTTATTTTCTTTAACCAATTAAGTCCCCTTCTGCTTTAAGTGATATACAGTTGTATAGATTCACAGAGGGTTATTAAAGCTGCTGTTACATCCACTTTATAGATAAAGATCCCATATTTTTTGCAAGCAACCATCCTATCTCTTTGATGTTCTCCAATGCCAAGCTTAATGCCAAGATGCTATCTCACTGGGAAGACTTACATAACCAAATTAGTACACCATGATAAGATGGGCTTGCATTCAATAATGTTCACCACCTGCTCCACATTGTTTGGGATATCCACCCTCACCTCCATTTGTTGTCCAGTCTTTGGAAACACTAGCTCACATTGTCCCTCAATCTATTATTTCTACTCCTTTTACTTTTAATATATCACTCTTTGCTAGTGATATATTGCTATAGAGAGATAAAGTCTCTCTATTTCCCATCCACTGTTTCTGATAATTTTTTCCTTTATCACTGTATGAGATTAATTGATCCTTCACCATTACAGCACCATGTCACAACGGAAAAGGCCAGGTAAACTTTGTGCTGCTAGTCAAACACTTCAGATACTTTGAAATTTAGATGTACTTTTCTATATTTTTCTTTACAATAAACAGTTTTAATAACATTTTTATATAAGCAGTCACTGACTTTAATAGATTTCTATTAAACTAATTTCCCCAATTCTCTTCACACGCGTGTCTCCATAATAAAAACAAATGACTTTTAGCTCTATGATTCCTCTTTCTCTCCCTTTAGGGTACTTAGATTGAATGCTACTAGACAACTTTCTTCATTCTGCACTGAGAAAGATCTACTGGGGCCCAGCATCACCAAGATTTATATATTATTTGCACTCCTTTGTTTTGCAATCACTGTTTGGTTTAATCCTAGCACTCCTTTATCTTAGGGTCCACTTGAGAAAAGTCAGGTCTTTATCACTTAAGACATAAATGATTTATATATTGAATTTATGTTGGTTTTCCCCTTAGACCTTATAGATTGCATTTTGGCCCTAAAATGATACATTTCATTATAACTTGTTTTGTTATATTGTCAGGGATCTAACTCGCTTATATTCTAAAATCATTAAGTCCATATAAGTCCATTTCTATACTTCACCTGATATAGGGTTTCACAGTCTATAAGATATTTTTAATGAGGATGGTCTCAGTGTGTCATTTAATGGCCTTTTTTCAGTAAAACACAAACCAGAGGACACAAGTGGAAATTATGGAATAATTGTGGAATAATATTTACTAACATTTACCTGATGCTCTAGTCCAGACATAGGTCAAGGAGGCTGAACATCAGATATGTCTTTTTTTCTGAAAACTTTCTTTCATGATTGATTATTTAAATATGTAAAGTCCTCTATGAACCTATGGGAGTGACATCAACAGAATTGAAATTCTGTCATTTAATTATTTTAGTATAGGTGTTACAGTACCTCTAACAAATGAGAAGCAATACAGGGTTGATCAAATAATCTTTCAGAGCATAATAGCGCACTCATACTTGAGTAATTTCCCCTATGTGGAAGGTAGGATTTGTGGTGTGCAAAAGTATACAGCACTGTAATATTTCTAATTGTATAGTTTATATAGGAAAATACATTTATATAGTGCATAGGGGAAGCTAGGGAGGTGCTCTAAAAGTTTAAAAGTGATAGAATGGCCAAACGTCTTGACTGGAAACTGTTCCGGAATCCAAAAACAAAACATGGACGCTAACAAACACAATGGGCCAATTTCTTATATTGGTCCTTTTGGCTTGAAAACCACAGGCAGGACTTGATATACAGACACACTCAGAAAAGCAAAAGGTGGGCAAATAAAGTAGTGAGCAAATGCTTTTGTGCCCAATTGCTAATCTAATTTATTCTCCTGCCAGAACTCTGAGTGCTTTTTCAGCCCAGCACTCAAAACCTATTCAAATTCTGTCAGCAGCGTCCACAGCATGTGTTGCCTCACATTTACAAAACAAAAGACTAATGGAAATTTGTGCCATCAACTAAATTAAATGTTTTAAGATCTTTCCTAGTTCCCTTCTTGGGGGAGGGAGAATGCTTTAATAATTTTATTATTATGCAGTGTGATAAAACAAACATATTTGAGCCCAGCAGTAAAAAGACTTGCCTCTCCACCAAGCAGGGTAATTATTATGACCATCTACTGTAACAATACAAAATGGTTTGCTAGACAGAAAGGCTTCTGTTAGAATAAATCGTACCATTCTTCTCACAATTATCACCCTAACACTTGTGCCGCATTGCTTTAAATATATGACAGTAATGTTCGCAGCACACTGACATAGATAGATGTTGATACATTTAGCTTCTCTGGTTTGTATGCGGGAGGAATGTAGTTGATTGCCAAACCTGCACGCTAGCAGGTCTGAAAGCAGCAACATACTGTATATCTTTATTTACAGATTTTACACTTCCAATTTTTTCACACATTTACATTGAGTCCTTAACTCAAATCAGCCTAGACATGAGGCCACACATTCACACACCATTCATTAGTATTCTTAGAGGTTTTTCTTACACTTAACTCATTGTCCTAGTACAAAACATTACCATTTTGCTCAAAAGCAGATACAGAAGTGAAGTGTCTGATTTAGTCTCAGAAAAAGGCAACTTCAAAAAGGAAGACCTTTTCCATGGTCAGTAATGTCAAAAACAGTCTTCATAATGTGTCATTTTGATGTAAGCGTGGCATACAGCAAGAGGTAAACCTTAAGAAAAATAGATTTCAAAAATTGCACTGTTGCCTCTTTAAATTAAAGTCTGTGTGTTTTCAGAAATTAGATTTCTGCATGTTTTTTCTCCATTTGTCAGTTTTGATTTTAATCAACTTTCAGGACCACTACAGACTTCATTTAAAAACGAAGATGTGAGTTTAGTTTCAAATCAGTCTTCAGGGCCATAGTAGTTGACCCAGGGTCATACCATTATGTATGAAAGAGGAGATTACTCATATAGATTCCTTCATTTCTCCTGCTCCTGATGAGGACATACTATACAAACTCCACGCAGACGACACCCCAGGCATTGAGAAAACAATGCTAACCACTGCACCACTGTAACACCCCAATCTGAATTATGTGCTGTTAATTTATTTCAATGGACAAAAAACTTCTATATGATATTAAAATATAATTCTACATGCAGGAGGTACAGTGCTGTGTGGTGGGCTTCCTGCTTCGAAAACAAATTCCACAGAATTGGTCCCATGTTGATTTCAACAAAGTTCTGTAGTCAATGGAATGAAAAGCAAATTTGAGGAGAATTTCAATCAGATTCAATGTGGTGCCCATGTTCAAATTCAAATTAGTTATTTTCTGCACACCTTCGAGAAAAGTGGTGATATGGATACTCATTGAAAACAAATGACTAATGGTAAATGGTATGGCCCTGGATGAATCTAAAATCTATTTGTCAGGCACATAAGCAGTAAAAACATTTACTGTTTTTTCACACATACCTTCACAGTGTTAATTCTTGACAGTGTTAGGGTTAGGACTAGGTAGACTACTAGGTAAGGTCCCATAGTGAAGCAATACTTATAAACAGGATATATTTCTTATACAAAGGGTTGGAAAGGTGTGTGCGGCTTTATCCATGTTGTTGAAGAAGATTCCCTTTGATTCTTGGAATTCCTATTGACAATGTGTAGCTGACCCTTGACCTTTACTCTGTCAGCTGAAATGCAGATTTTTTTTTCACTGGAAGAAAGTCAAGTCAGAATAATCATGGACATACCTGTATATTGAGATTAAATCAAATCTTGAATCACCTGTGGTTGTCTTTTTCTTCTATTATAAATAATAATAATAATTGCTTACACTTATATAGCGCTTTTCTGGACACTCCACTCAAAGCGCTTTACAGGTAATGGGGACTCCCCTCCACCACCACCTGGATGATGCGACGGCAGCCATAGTGCACCAGAACGCTCACCACACATCAGCTATCAGCTCTCTTGCTCAGAGAGCACAGGTTGAGCCCTAAGATCCAGACCTAGCCTGTCACAGTGTATGATAATACACTGTCACAATCTGGGGTACCCACTGTGATGGGGATCCCCAAAGTGCTGGCGCACATTAGGCCGAGTGCTAATAAGGTTGATTGGGCTCAGCTCATCACGGTTATTTCAGTGCTTGGGACAGCAGCACCTGAGACTTCCTGCGTGCCTTCAAGCTAGCAATTATGCCAGTGACTCAATCCATAAAATTCAATCACATATATAATTTAAATACTTACATTTATAAGACTATAATTCAATTGCTTTACTGTTCCCAAAATATGTAGTCCAGCTATTCATTCAACAGTACAAAGAGCTAAGAGTTACACAATGAGGATGTTGACTGCTCTTATTTATTTATTTTTTAAATTATGTGATATTATTGTATTATTTTTATGAATATGCTTGGATATCAGTTGAACAGAACGCAAATAACTTCCCCTTTGAGTTACAGTGTACAACAACAAAGTATCTTGGAGCCATGAAGACATTTTAACCAAGCTCTCTATAATACTGCTGCCTTTATATCCAGTGATTATGAATGTGCATTTTTTTAAAAAAGTGGATCATTTTCTTAATTCCTGTAGTATCAGTATGTTACTGATGAGCCCTGCAAGATCTTGCTGTACCAGCTCAGTGTCTCTTTGTTACCATGGAAATAGTCAAAGCCTATCACACAAGCAAGACAATTTTTGAACACAGCGTTCCTTTTATACAGTATATGTTCAATTCAGGAATCACCTCACTGTCCCTTTACAATCCACATTTTTGCAATAGATGTGTGCTTCTTTCAGTATTAGTGTATAATAATGTATATGGGTTACTGCTGAAAATCTGGAGGAGAGACCACTACTTTTCATTGGTTTCATCCTAAGCCTTAGATTGACTAATGTCTTTGCACCCATGAACAGGTAACTGCTCGTGACATACAGTGCCTTGCGAAAGTATTCGGCCCCCTTGAACTTTTCAACCTTTTGCCACATTTCAGGCTTCAAACATAAAGATATAAATTTTTTATTTTATGTGAAGAATCACCAACAAGTGGGACACAATTGTGAAGTGGAACGAAATCTATTGGATTTTTGAAACTTTTTTAACTAATAAAAAAATGAAAAGTGGGGCGTGCAAAATTATTCGGCCCCCTTGCGTTAATACTTTGTAGAGCCACCTTTTGCTGCGATTACAGCTGCAAGTCGCTTGGGGTATGTCTCTATCAGTTTTGCACATCGACAGACTGAAATTCTTGCCCATTCTTCCTTGCAAAACAGCTCGAGCTCAGTGAGGTTGGATGGAGAGCGTTTGTGAACAGCAGTTTTCAGCTCTTTCCACAGATTCTCGATTGGATTCAGGTCTGGACTTTGACTTGGCCATTCAAACACCTGGATACGTTTATTTGTGAACCATTCCTTTGTAGATTTTGCTGTATGTTTGGGATCATTGTCTTGTTGGAAGATAAATCTCCGTCCCAGTTTCAGGTCTTTTGCAGACTCCAACAGGTTTTCATCCAGAATGGTCCTGTATTTGGCTGCATCCATCTTCCCCTCAATTTTAACCATCTTCCCTGTCCCTGCTGAAGAAAAGCAGGCCCAAACCATGATGCTGCCACCACCATGTTTGACAGTGGGGATGGTGTGTTGAGGGTGATGAGCTGTGTTGCTTTTTACGCCAAACATATCGTTTTGCATTGTGGCCAAAAAGTTCGATTTTGGTTTCATCTGACCAGAGCACCTTCTTCCACATGTTTGGGGTGTCTCCCAGGTGGCTTGTGGCAAACTTTAGACGAGACTTTTTATGGATATCTTTGAGAAATGGCTTTCTTCTTGCCACTCTTCCATAAAGGCCAGATTTGTGCAGTGTAAGACTGATTGTTGTCCTATGGACAGACTCTCCCACCTCAGCTGTAGTTCTCTGCAGTTCATCCAGAGTGATCATGGGCCTCTTGGCTGCATCTCTGATCAGTCTTCTCCTTGTCTGAGCTGAAAGTTTAGAGGGACGGCCAGGTCTTGGTAGATTTGCAGTGGTCTGATACTCATTCCATTTCAAGATGATCGCTTGCACAGTGCTCCTTGGGATGTTTGAAGCTTGGGAAATCTTTTTGTATCCAAATCCGGCTTTAAACTTCTCCACAACAGTATTACGGACCTGCCTGGTGTGTTCCTTGGTCTTCATGATGCTCTCTGCGCTTTCAACAGAACCTTGAGACTATCACAGAGCAGGTGCATTTATACAGAGACTTGATTACACACAGGTGGATTCTATTTATCACCATCAGTCATTTAGGACAACATTGGATCATTCAGAGATCCTCGCTGAACTTCTGGAGTGAGTTTGCTGCACTGAAAGTAAAGGGGCCGAATAATTTTGCACGCCCCACTTTTCATTTTTTTATTAGTTAAAAAAGTTTCAAAAATCCAATAGATTTCGTTCCACTTCACAATTGTGTCCCACTTGTTGGTGATTCTTCACATAAAATAAAAAATTTATATCTTTATGTTTGAAGCCTGAAATGTGGCAAAAGGTTGAAAAGTTCAAGGGGGCCGAATACTTTCGCAAGGCACTGTATACTGTATATACAGCACATGCTGAAGATGTGTCCCTTGGTGCATGGAGGCACGTTACTTTTCATTACCCCTTGCTTTCAGAGTTTTCGAGGAGGCAGACAATCCAAGGATCTCATCCAGCCTTTTCTTGACAGACGCCAGGGGCTCCGTTTCAGTAACATGGCTGGGTAAGCTTGTTCCACACACGCCAAATCCGCTAGGCTTGTTGTCTTTTTCTGTTTAGGTTATTTCTGCCTCTTAGAGAAGGACATTTTTGTGAGCCCTGGAATGCATCTGGTCACAATCCCCTGAATTCTTAATGAAGTCTTCCTAGTGCATAATAGTTCAAGTGTGAAATTTTAGCTTTACTGTATATCTTAGCATTCTGATGGCATTTTTATTGCTTCCCCCAGAGTGTAAAAAAGATGTACATGATGTGTCAACAAAAACAGAGCACAAAAACACTATTTATTTTGACATAAACATTATCCTTATTACATTTTATCCTATGACCCCAACCCTTCTTAAACTTATAATTTAAATATAGTCGGGACGGAGACAATGAGATATATCTTTTTTTTAGAGAGCAACTCTTCTTGTGTTGAGGAATGATCAATTATACACAGTACCCTTCTCCCCCTATTTTCCTCATTCTAAGTAGGGCAGCATGGAGGTTTGGAGAATGGAATGAAGAATGGAATGAAGGAAGGAGGAGTACTATTTTTTGCCTCAATTCGGGCCTATACCTGTATGTTTGGTTTTCCAAATCACTACTGCACTTGTGACTTGTGTTTATTAGAGAATTGCAATTATTAATTAAGCTACTACCAGCTTCGATTAGTTATCCTATTATGTAGTGAATTATCATATGTGCTCCATGTGAAAATCATCAAGCCTAAACTGAAAGATGTTCAGAGATTTACAGTGTGTCAGTTAACATTAATGAATCACCGCTGAAGCACTATTCAACATATTTATAGCAAAACACTATTTGAAGCCCATAAAATGATAATTAGCTCAAAAAATAATTACTTGGCCTTCTGCCCTGGATGATAAAAAATAATTTACTCCAATTAAATTCTGATCAAGACGCCACAAATGAAATTGTCAGGTACACAAAAGCCTTGCATTAACAACCTGGATTAGATTCTAACTCCAATTAAATCAGAGGGGAGTGTTACATTTTAATATCATTGCGGTGATCAGATAGGGTTTTAACATAAGCCTAAATCGAAAGCAATCCCTGTTTCCAAAATCTAATTTGCCATTCGAACTGCTCAAGGAATTTTAATCCAAGTTTAAAATAATAAAGGCAGATTAAATCTAAACTTGTAGGGATTTTCTGGACAGATTCCCAACCGGAATGAATGTCACACTCCTGTGAGGGAAAGTCTTTTCATATTCATCAGTCTCCAGTGATTCTCTAGGCAATAGACCTTCCAATAGAGCCAGGTTAATCCCTTGTTAACTCAAATGGCCTTAAAATATCTGAGAAGGCAGAGACAATGATTCTGTGGCTTTGCCGGTTTTCCATGTGAGACAGCTACAGGTTTCCAAATGGGGATAACAAAGTCCCTGTGGGGAGCTCAGCTTTACTCTGACGGTAATCAGACTTTATTTCCGTGACAAGAAATAAGTTAACAAATGTTGGAGAATACTTGTAGTGTGACCTTTAATTATACAATCCTCAATACTTACTGAGAGGTGTAGCGTACCTGTATTTCTGTTAAAATATAATGTTATGCCTTAGGTATGAATATCACACTTTTCTAGTTCCTTAATTGGTTTGGAAATGTTGATAATGTGGTTGTTGTCAGATAAAGTAGGTCAATCTTGTGTTTTGGATGCAGTGACAGGCAGATAATCTGGCAAGTCTATGGCAGATAAGAGTAATCAGATATTTCATTGGCATTGACCTTCTACTTCATTTCAAACCTGCTACAAATTCCAATTCCATGTGTTTGGTGCAATTCGTTGGAGATGTGCTGTATTTTGTTTTACATAGCAAAATAAAAATGTTTTTTTAAAGAGCTTTTCCAGTGCATAGTGTAAATATCTGTGGTGGGGGATGAAACTCTAGTCTCACAGTGCTTTGAAGCAGGTTGCTGAAACACTGTAGTGATTAAACACTGTGCATGGCAAAAAAGTGTCTCCCTCATCTCTCAGAATTTAGCATCGCAGAGTCATATTTCACATAAATGAGATGTTAGAAATCCAAAAATATGTTGAGATTGAGACAGTTACTAACACTTGGTTTATAATGCAAAACAAGAAAGAAATAACACCCTTGTTCCACCTGTTGAATACTAAAGTACTGATATACTGTATGCCTTCCCTGCATCAAGATTACATTACTGTGACAACTTACTTACTGAGGAACCTACTAAGGTAATAACAGGCATCAGTATAACCAGAACTGTGTAGTTCGTATTCTTAATAAAAGTATTCTGCATCATATAACTCTTGTCCCCTGTAAATTTTACTGGCACCCTGTGAAATGTAAAGCGTGATTTAAGGTTATCTTGCTCACATAAAAGGCACTGAATGGTGTAGCTCTAGGCTGTTTTAAGGACTTATTGCATGAGTATAGCCTAGTACTTTATCAGAGATCTGCTAATTCAGGTCTTTACATTCTGCCAAAGGCTCCAGACAATTGGCAATAGAACCAAATACATTAGAGACTCTGCAATGGATCACATTTTGAAAACCTTCTCAAATAATCTATTTTTGCCTTTTACGTATAATTTAATGTCAAAATGAAATGAGTGTACTAAATTACTATTAATGGTATTATTTAACTTCGAATTTCATAACAGCAAAAACCATCCCAGGAACACGGGAATTCTGTGAAATGCGTAGTTCTAGTTACCCTCAAGGAGACTCAATTTATAATAAAAAAAAATCTTTAAATCTGTCTCGAGCCTCTGTCTCTGTCTCAAGCCTCATCTCATCAGGCTCCCCTGAAAAATAAATTGGCCGCACAATACTAATACAAGACACTGTGGATGTCCCATAACTGCTATGTCTTTCTTGCTCATTCACAAGCAAATTACAGTGACCGGTTTGCAGCCTCTGAATGAAAGTAAATATTGCTCACACCTGCTTTGCTCATATATAATTCAAAACCATACATTATTCCCTTGTACATTAAATCCACATTATAGGTTACTGTGGCAGACAAAGCCTACATGGATTTTTAGAAGGACCAAATTAGATTTGAAATGATTTGGACAGCAAACAAAAAAGGGCATTGATAACATAATCTGTCTCAAACATAAAAATCTGAGATAACAGGTTTGCTGGAAACATACTGAGATGACAACGATTTTTTTACACATGACCATATGCTAACTACTTCACCAAGCAGTCTTAAAATATAGTGTTTAGATACATAAATTTGATTTTATCTTAACACAATATTTAATTATTATTTTTTCTTGAAGCAGGGAGTTCACCACAGCAATGTTTTTCTTCAAAATGGTATTACTGTACTTCCTGCATGTAGAATTAACTTTCTCCTGTATTATGAACGTTTTCTGTCCACTAAAACAAATTAACAGCACCTTATTCAGATTTGGGTGGCATGGTGGCACAGTGGTTGCCATCGCTAACATTTTTGTAGCATGTAGCATTTTTTGGATTACAGCATTTGGAATAACTTGGTAAATGACATAAGATTAAAAAGTCCATGTCTGTATTGCGTGATTCAGATGACAATAACACAACACAGTTCAATATGTGGTTCAGCGATGCTGGCAGAATCTGTTGCTAAAGCTCTTAACTTGTTTGTCCAGTTTTTTTTTAGTGAGTCTGATACAGCATGAGAAACAATATAATTCCTTTATTCAAACATTAATGCAGTTTAACTTCTGATTTAGTTAGTAATCTCTCTTCACTGGCGTACTTTCACACTGGCTACAACACTTATTCAGATCCCCATAGGTAGCTTCTATACATTAGTGGATTAAATAAACTTTGGTTAAAGATCAAATGTTGCAAGCATGATGAAGTGAGTAAACTGTAAAACTTAAAAGTGATAGGTTTTGGATTTGAGCATCTGCTGCAGACTCTGTTGTTGTACTGTACCTTGAGTGAGGTAGTTCACCCCATTTTCTCCAGTCGAGACAGCTGTATAAATCTGAACCAGCACTGCTGGGGGGTTACTCTGTGATAGGCCAGTGTCCCATCCAGGGAAGAGTCACATGCTCTCACTCTACTTACTGCTACAGACACCAGGATGGGTTCTGTTCTGATGAGTCACTGTGGCTCGGATATTAGGTTTACCGTTTCATTTACTGCATGTCATCATCTGTTAAGATTATTAATTTAAATTTTGTAATGTTTAATGTTTAAAATGTGGGCATTTTTAAAAATGGTTAGCATTCTTCCCTCATGCTGGGGCCCTGGGTTTAATTTTGGACCTGGAGTGATATCCGCATGGAGTTTGTACAATATTCTCTCCCCATGTTTTCAAGGATTTCTTCTGGGTGCTCCAAATTTCTCCCACAGTCCAAAGACATTCCTGTATATTAACTGGCTACTGGTAAAAGAGGCTCTCGTGTGAGTAAGTATGTGTGTTTGTGTTTGTGTCTGTCTGCACTGTGATGGACTGGCTTTCCATCCAGGTTGTATTCTGCCTTGCGTCTGTTGTTTGCTAGGATAGGCTCCGGCTCCCTAGCGACACGTTATTGGATAAAGTGATAGAAAAATGGATGGATATATGTGTTGTCATATTTATAAGAAAGTGTGACATCATCCTAATCACTTAGTGATGTCATAGTTGTCTGTGATTCTGTTACAACTCAGGCTCTGTAGTACTAAAATTGTCCCATGATTTGTTGTACTGGATGGTTAATAGAAGAAAAACAGAAAACATGTTCCTTAATACTTAAAGATCTGGAAATAAATTCCTTTCATGTTCACACTTTATTGATTTCATCAGTTTGGGGCATTTGTATTTGGAATCTCTTTCATTCAGAAATTTTTAAAATGAAATGTGAAGGAGTTATGACAGCTACAGTATTTGTACCAGTTACCACTTTCTGTTATTTGCATCGACTTAACTAACATTCTTTCAGAGATGCTAAGGGAATTATTCTTAATTTTAGGCATTTTCAACCGATAATTCCTCACTCTATCTGTAAGGCATTTGTTTGTTTTGAATCCACAATCATCAATATAGTACAATGTTAATATTATTTTACATCTCTTTCATCTCTTCAGTTAGATCTTTGCATTGACTCTCTATTAATGTTAAAATTGATTTGTATAGTGAAATAATGCTTCTTAGAGCTTTGAACGAACGTTTCCTCCTGATACACAGTGTCTCATCTCCTCCAGCCTTTGAAACTTTGTTGGCTTCATTTGATTAAATTCAGCATTTGTTATTGGAAACTGCTATTTTCATATAATTTTGGTTTAATTATTCATTTAGAATTAAAACATTCAAATTCCATTTTTATGGAGTTGTGCTTTTCATGTATCATATTTAAGCCTTTTGTTTTGCAATTCTAGAAGTCCATTTTACAAACATTTTAACATTTTCAAATCATAGTGGATGCACTCATAGTTTGCAATAAATTGATTTTTAAAGTTCATTGATAACTTTTTCTTCTTTTGAGTATTTGCACCATTTTATTAGATTATTTCAGAAGGGCTCTAGGTTGATTCAACAAGAATTACTTGTATTTCCTTCTTTTTTTTTAGTTACAATAAAAAATCCATTAGCAGAGGCAGAGTCTCTCTATTTTCCTCTGTGACAAATTACATAAAGTGGTTAAGCATTAGGTGTTTTGCATCAGTATCCATCCAGTTTATTTATAAACATAGAAATGAAAAGCATTTTGCTTATTTGCCAAATACACAATTCTGTACTGTAACTATATATCTTAACACAGTTTATTTTTTTACTGTTCCCTCACGTTGTCTAGAAAATGAAGATAAGTAATTTCATAGACTGCCTCTTGAAGCTCTGAGTTTCCCATAAATTCTGCACTTATCTACATTTAATATAATCTGACAGGTGTCTTCCCAGTTAGAATTTTTGTCAAAATCTTTTGACATTCTCCATGTGGCATATATAATGTTTGCTAATCCTTTTTTTTCTATTGTCTGCCAATATCAGTAAATTACTTCTGACTGCATTTCAATTAATCCATCCACCCCATCCATCTATTTCTTAACCACTTTTTCCAATGCAGGGTCATGGGAAAGCTGGAGCCACAGGATACAATTAGGACAGGACACCAGCAGTCCATCACAGGGCACACACTCACTCCCAGAATCCAAGTATCCCATACTGTATGTCTTTGAACTGTGAAAGGAAACTAGAGCACCTGGAGGAAACCCAAAGGAACATGGGCAGAACATACAAACTCCACACATATAGCAGCCTAGTTCCAGAACTGAGCCTAGGACTCTAGCTTTGCAAGGCAGCAATGCTGCCCACTGAACCACCATGCTGCCCATTTGAATCTGCTTAAAACATTAACTTAAAAATTATTGAATCTTTATTTAAAAAAATCTAAAATTCTACACTATATTTAAAATTGTTTAAGCAAGAATTAAATCAACAACATTTTGCAGACTGAGGAAAAGCAAGTTCTATAATAATATAGATATAAATAATATGAGCATAGAAGTGTCAAATGTGTTTCAGACAATAGAACAATTTAAGATTATTCTCATAAACTTTCTAGAGGCTGATGAGTGGTGCAGTGGCTCTGAGGCTAAGGGTCTGGACCTGTGGCTGGAAGTTTGCTGGTTCATATCCTGTGGTTGACAGAAAAGCCCTACGTCATTGGGCCCCTCAGTAAGGTCCTTAACCCCAGCTGCTCCAGAGGTGCTGTATAAATGGCTGACCTGGTGCTCTGACCCCAAGCTTCTCTCCCTCTCTGTGTGTCTCATGGAGAGCAAGTTGGGGTGTGTGGAAAGACAAATTCCTCATACAAGAAATTGTATATGGCCTATAAAGTGATCTTATCTTATTCTTCTGACTCAATCTAAAGAAACAAGGGATGTTATTCATAGACCATTACCAAATCTCTTGCAGCAGTCACTCAGGACAGGGAATGTACCCATAGACAGTAAAACTGCTAATAAAGTAGCCATCCATACAACAAGTTACAAAACTGAACCAAGTAATTATAAACCAATAAGTCTGAATTCTATTACACGTAAGCTTATGGAAATAATGAGACCTAAGCTGGAGGATCATCTGTGTGTAATGGGATTCTAAGAGACAGTCAACATGGATTTCGAAAAAGTAACTGCTGATGCTGATGGTCCATTGCCATGAGCTCTCTATGATTAACAGTGGATTTTCTTTCTATTTGCAAGTCTTCAGTAGCTGTTAGTACATTTTAAAATTTGTATTTTACACCCAAAAATATGTACCGAAAGTAATCACTTTTTAGTCTAGCATAGAACACTTTAGAAAATGTGTGCAGAGGTATGAATCTTTGTAAAAAAACTACAGCATTATAAATGTAACAATAATGTTAAAAAATAAGACTGCTAAAATGTACAATTGCACACAAATTTGTTTTACCTTGCGCTTACAAATATGTCTTTATAAGGGACAGAGTTTGGTAATATTGTAATATTTTGTGGTAATATTTGGCAATATATGTAAGTTTTACCTACAGTATACTACTAATAACAGAATATATTTAACTGAAAATAACCTATAATTAAGAGGCATATAGTTTTTGAATACTTTAAAATGTGATTGATCATAGAGCAGAAAGAGGAGGTATTTGTTTCCAGTTAGCAACATGAACGTCTTATTAGATAAGTACAGTATGCATTTATTAATTAATACTGTATGAGTATTCAGATACCAACATTTTATTCATCCATTCATTTTCTAACCTCTTTATCCAATACAGGATCATGGGGCAGTGGATCCTATCCCAGCAAGCAGCAGGTGTAAGGCATGGTACAACCTGGAAGGGATGCCAGTCTACTGCAGTGCACACATAGACACCGACTTAAACACAGACATGTGCACACTCACAGCTGGTACAATTTTGCACGAAGCCAATCAATCACTATATTTTTGGACTAAGGGAGGAAACCAGAGCACCTGGAAGAAACCCATACAGTACAAGCACAGGGAGAGCATAAACTCCATGCGGATAGCAACCCAGAACCAGAGTTAAGCCTGGTGCATGCCTAATGTGCATGACTGAGAGAGATATGCTTGGATACGCACGATGTTATGAAGAAGAAAAAGATAGTTTCACAATGTTGTGAACATGAGCTTTAGAGGCACAGCATAGATTAAAAACGGCAGAAAGATTCCTGATCTATTTACTACGATTGAAACAGCCAACACTTTCCTGGTCAATTATCCCAGCACTGACTACATAAATAAGTTACCATTCGTTTAACTCCGTTCAGGGAGGCAGTCTACTTTTTGTAAAGTAGTAGCCAGAATTCTACACAAAATTCCAAAGGAGCTCTGACAAGTGCTTTTGTCCTCGTGGTACTTCTCGGAAAGCACAGTACTGTGGTGCTCTGTTTCCACTGTTTCTCTCACCAGAGTGAGTTAATTTTAAATCCTGAGTGAAAGTGAAATACATTGTAGAGCTCATGAGCCCAGGCCAGGACATGTGAGACACAGATGCCTGAGTACAAGATGGCATGTGGGGAGCTACTCTGTGGAAACAGTGGCCTTGTCTCAGGTGGCTGGATCTGTGACCAGGGGCACCCTACAAGTCGTCTTCGGCTACCCCCCCGGAGGCCCTATAGCAGGGGACTTTACTAGGTGACTGTTCTGTTCTGTTCAAGCTCCTGTTGGCTTTCTGAGTTTTATTTTTCTCTTGTTTGTCAAACCTGAAGTTGTGGCTGGCTGAAACTGTCCTGTGAATCCAGTTACTGTAACCAACTACTGTACTGTACCTTTTACAAAATTAATTATGTTCACACTTTGAATTTCCCCAGTTAATATATACTTACTGTATGTGGATTTTCTTATGTTCCATGTAAGATGATTATTTAATTATTTGAAGAAAATATCAGCACGATAAGCTTTGTTAGTTTACTGTTGTGTGCATTACTTAATAAATAGCAAACAGGCATGGTGATCTTAAATGATGCAACATATACAGTATGAAATGACCTTATTGCAGAATTAGTGAACATCAAGTTATTACTTTCTGGAGCTGAGTAATTGATCAGAATGTAATCCTGGATTAGCTGCCACAGTTTAGTGCTCAGGAAGAATTATCATTCATGTGACAAATGTCATAATAAACCCTAAGGACACAGCTCTAGAGTAATTCCCCTGTACAATAAATTAACTGGTATAGCACAAGGAGACTGCAAATTCACATGCTGGAGTTATGTGTGACGGGCATGACGGAGATTTTAATATTGCATGTACAGAGTAAGGCTAAATTTCACCCACAACACAGCAACTTGATACAAAGCTAAAAGTCAAGATACTAGATCATTAAGTCTGAGAACTTTGATTTAGAGTAAAGTGTTGGACTGCTTCCATTTTTATGTTGTCTTAGATTGTGTGTAGTTAAATTCTAGAGTCAGTTCCACTGGCTTTCAGCCCTTCATTATGTGTGGGAACCTAATCTCTGTGGCTAGCAGGAGAATGGTTTGGTGCAAATAGCAGCCATTTGTAGGATCAGTGTCTAGCACAAGTTATAGTTATATCAACTTTCACTGCTCTCTTAGCAAACACATAACTCATCATTCTCTTTGTTTATACTGTACTCAAAGTTTGTGCTTTTCAGGGTAACAATTTTTCCTCTCACTCAATCCTCCTCCTTGGAGCTCTAGGTATCTTCCACTTATCTGTCAGTCCTGCATCCCCTCTACCTTTGACTATGACCCTTACTTTGGAGTCAGAATGTTGCCCTCCTGTGACAGGGAATAAGGTCTCTAAAGCTCCTACTTTTAGAGAGAAATTGACAGACTATAAAACAGTTGTCCAATTTTGTATGCTCTCTGTTCAATAGCACTCAGTACTGTAACGGAAGCATTCTTTCAGGACCCTATGCAGACGACACAATCCGGGGATGAGTGAGGAAAACACGGGGAAAAACCCATGCAGGGGTCAGGAATGAAAATAGGGGGCGTGTCCATAGTGCGCAGGAGTCCGGGGCAAACAATCCAAAACAGAGTCCAATGGGAAATCCAAGACGAGGCAAAAGTCCAAAGCCAGGCGGTCCATCCGAGATGAAGATAAACAGGATTAAAAACCAGAGTGGGATCCGGTGGAGGGTCAAGGGGAAAAAGGGGGAAATGGGACCAGGCGCTACAGGTCCCGGACTCACCTGGTAAAAGAACCAATGCAGAGCCCGGAACAGAGTGAGCGTCTGGCTTTTATGGTGGGCTGGATAGGAGGCTGGAACAGGGGGCAGGTGCACAAAATCAAGTCAGAAGTGAAAGAGCCAGAGCGCCCTTAAGGGGGAGGGACTACAATCGTGACATTTTCCTAATTTACAAACTGTGCTTTGTTAAAATAGAAGAAGCAGTTGTTCCCTTGTTGCATCCTGTGAAAACTTTAGAAAAGTGTTTTCAAATACATTCATAAACTTCACATGATTATTGAGGACACACTCAAAAATGGGCAAGAGGCTTAGCAAGGATACTGGCACCTGGTACTGTATATGGAAACAATATTGTGACATATTGAACAAGGAGATAAGCAGAACTCTAGAAACCTTGATGATTTTTTACCAAAAATCATAAAACCGCTGTTTTTATTATCATTTGCCATCAATGGCATGTTGCACTTTTGACACGGGGAAAAAACAAAGCATTTGCATCATTTCATGCCCAAGGTCAAAAGAAGCTTCAAATGCTAAAAGCGAGTATTGCTGCCACCACATTAGACTCACTTTAAATTAAATCATTACAGTTTTATTAGCCCTGCACATTGTGCTAAATTTAATTAGGGTCCATCTAAATATTTGTGCTTGTATCTTGATTATTTTTTAATTACTAGTAATGTTGCGAATGATGCTTGACTGTTTATTACATGAGATTCAGAGTACAGGGCAAGTGTTTTAAAAGAACAAGTATTAGAGCTGGAGGTATACAGTAGATGTAACTGGGAGATCACTCTCCTGTTAAAGCTTCTTTCCATTTAAAATTCTGTTCAGGCAGCGGAATAAGCAATAATGGCAGCCATTAGAGGAGGACCTTATTTATTTTCCTCTCGATTTGCATCCTTACAGTCTTCGTTTTCCTCTCTGTCCATCTCTGAATGACAAATCAAACTTACACTCTCTTATAGGAGGGCTGAGAAGGCAGATAAAATAAGCCTGTTGGGTATTACTATATAAGAGAATCTCTACAGTTAATGGTGTCCATGACAAACAACCAAACAGTGTGAGCTACTTTATTTAAGAAAATACCTCTGTCATTTATTCTGTTCCTGAGATCATCCTGTTATCCAAACAGACCCTTTGCTCCTCCAATGCAATGGAGGTCAGTAGACTATGACAAAGCCCTTTTATAGTAAGTGAAACAAAGGTTACAAATATTTCAAAGTGGTCACCCCTGAATATTCAGCATGTTTAAATAATAGAGCCCAGTTTGAGAAGAATTGACAGAATAATGCTACTGGCAAGCACCAGTATTAACAACATTAGCACTAACTGTAACACTGACACCGATGCATTTATTATTGCTGCTGCAACTGCAAACTTGCAAGTATTGTGCAGGCCAGGGGGCACTGTTGCATACGTCACACTGAGGACATTCTGGGCAGGTCAGTGTTCCCAAGTCCCAGCAACATTCGGCCTCCTGTGTACCCCTGTCTCAGGACACCGTTTCTCAGTCATCTACAGCACAAAGCATAGTGCTCTATGACTATGTTACCAGAGCTACTTTTAGAAAATGTCAATCTAACTTTGATAAAAGTGACAGTTGTGAAAAAATCCCCTCCTCTCTCTTGAACTGTCTTTCTCTTAACTCAAAACTTAAAAAGACACCGTGTCAAAACAGCCTCTAGAATTTTGAGAGAGATTATTAAGATGTGTCTCCTACAGTTAGTGGCCATCAGCAGCAGCCAAACCACAATAAAATCCCACTGAAAAGTTTCCATATGCTTTGTGGGCTTAAGGGCTTTCCAGAAGACTTCTATGGCGTTGTAATGTACAGTATGTTGTTTTAAAGATGCATTAATACAAATTTTCCCAAAATAAAAACAGTCTAATTTTATGAACTCTTCGGGCAGAAGCGGGTCAGATTGAATTAATTTAACCAAGCTGAAATAAAAAGGGAAGAGGGGCTTCATGCCCACATTAAGAGAGCTGGCCGTCAGAGTGAGGTGATGAGTTTGAAGAATAGAAATCTATGCATCACACAGAACAAAAACAAAATGTCAGGAACATAATTTATTTGACCTTAGTGCAAGGAAATGTTTAAGATTAGCAAATAATTTATCAATGCAATATGTTATTATACTGGAAATGGTCATGGACACTAAAATAGCACGTATAAATAAGATTTACAAAATAAACTGAATCTTATAAATAATTAAGTGATAATAGAAATATTTGCTATTACATACTGTACATAACATAAGTATTTGTTAAGTACTTATAAATAAAGTCAAAGCATTAAAAAGCCAAAGCAATAAGTTGTGCTTCACATTAAAATGTACAAATAATGTACAAACATACTGCACAAAAAAGAAACAAAAATGTACATTCCAAAAGATTAATTAAACCTATTTTCAGATTTATTCGCTCCTGTCTACATTACTGAAATATGACTTTCCTCTTTAATAAATGTTGAACATTAGTAAACACAGCGCATTTCATAAATCTTGAGCAGATTTATGAAATGCTACGCATATGATTTCATCCATTTGTGACACAGGTGATAAATCATCACAGCCCTTCCCTAAAAGTAGATAAATACCACATATGGCTGCTGGGGGTTTGGGCTCTGGTGCCACACGCTCATAAAAACACAGCCTCATTCTCTTGCTCAGAAGAGATGTGTGTCTACCCAGCCTCCCTCAGTTTGTTTGTCGAGGGGAGGCTCACGGTGATGGAAGATGTCGCCTCTGAAAAACACCCATATCTAAACCAATTTTCTACCAGGAATCAGCACTTGTAAAGGCACCCGTGATTGAAACCTCTTAGCTGCCTCAGCAGAATTGCTTCTTTCTCGATTCCATCCAATAATTTTTCAACATCATACCCTTTTTTTATGATAGCTTTATGAGGTAAGTCAATTGAAAACAAATGAACGATGACAACCTTGAGACAACTGTATACAGTAATGTGGTAATCAGAGGAACTTACCTTACTTAAGGGTACATCAGCTGTGCACCATCTGGGATTTGTACCAGCAATCCCCCGGGCTACACCTAATATTATTAGATGTTTCTTTTTTTAGCTTTTTTGCAGCTTGAAAGGGACTCAGATTGGCAAAGGTTTATTTCATAAAGGAGTTAGTACAAATAAAAATTACCTTAGCATGTGCAGATGAACAGATCCAAATAAGGTGAGGCCATTTGACCCATTTAGCTCAATTGGTTTTAACAGTAGCTACTTGATCCAAGAGTCTCATCCAGACATTTCTTGAAAGACGCCATGCAAGAAGCAACAATATGTCTTGTGTTCCTCACTTGTGCACGCATGTCCATATACTGTACACAGTATTTAACACATTGAAAGTTCATGAAAAGATTAAAGTGGCAAAGAGTCCGGATATAATTTTAAAGCAAAGTACAGTATTGGTGCATGCAATGGTCAACAGTATAATAAAAAATAAACAATAACCTCAAGAATGAGAGGGTCTGCGGTTATCAGAAATTGTCTAATGTATTTTATTTAATTCTCTAACATGAGAAAGAGAATGCAGGGAATGCAATTAAACCTTAAAGAGCAGTTGCTAGCATTTCAATTAGCAATACCATTGCATGTGTGCCACAGGCGATCAATTGCAACATTGGGTAAGGTTTTTTTTTTGCTCATTGATCTTGTGCGGGAAGCCAATAGGCACAATCAAAGTGAGCTGATTGCTAAGAAAGTAGACAACAGCTCTACTTGTGCAATTTAATTATCTTTAATGCAGTTCCTTCTGTATCATTTTATAACAGTCAGCTGTTCGATAAGGCAGAAAACGAAGAAATACCTTTAAATATTAAACACAGTGCACAATAAAAATACAAAAACTTTAACTTCAGCCCAACTCCAAATCTAAGTATTCAGATTGATCTTGTCATTTCTAGGATTAGTAGACCTGATATCTTCTAATTTGCTTTCCAGTCAGAAAAATCAAATGTCACATTATCATTCTGGTATGATTGTAAGATATTACTACAAGATAAGCTTTTCAAAGCGTCATATTAAAACTAAACAATAAGAGAAAAGATACACATATTTCCCAAAGCACAATTTGTGTTGTCAAAGATTAACAATTCTGAACCTCTGGGACATACAATGTTGGAGAAATATCAAAGCTCAGCAGGAAATTGCCCCATGGAGCACTACAATAAATAACAGAGCTGCAGAAATAAGAACATGCAAAGTCATACACTGACAGACTTAGGCATTAATACCTAGTCGAGACACTCCTACTCTGTACTAAATGTACACAACAGCAGAAGATGATGACATTTAAAAGCTAAAGGAAAAACTAGGCTGACTACTAAAAGGCAATGCAACCAGTTAAATACTGGTAAAATGCTGGTACTGACAACAGTATTACTGTCAGACTCATACTGTACTCATACCTCATACTATCAAATCTCAGACTTAAGCAAGTCCGAGCCTGGTTAGGATATGGTTAACACTAGAGCAGTGGTGTTGGTGGACCACTAGGGGGGACTCTTCTCTCTGAACCACAATTACCAAACCAATGTCCCAGTATGTTGACAAGGGATGCTGTGCTGTAGGATGTACCACCTTTTAGAGGAGTCATTAAACAGTGGTCCGAAGACTTGGTTATCTTACTAATAGGAGCCAAACTCCAATAAGAGTAGGAGTGTTAAGTCCCAAGTCCTCCTAAAATTGCACTTTGGATTTGCACAACCTGGCCTTCCTAAATATGACACTTAATTCAATTTTGAAGGTCTCCTGGAGCAGACTAGCTTCCCCGTTTCATCCAGGTGGCTCCTGCACTTCAGTGGTGAGTGAAGTGTTTTCCCAACTACTGTATATGCAAAGCACTCAAGGATCCCTTGAGCTGAAAAGCACCATTGAGCATTATAACACAGAAGTGCACTTCCTGTAGGATTAGCAGAGGTATCCTGAGCACTGCATCCTGTCTGCATCTCTGAAACCATGTGTTTCCCCCTGATAAATATGCATCTGTAGATGTATTATGATTATATTTGCTGTAACTGATATGCCTCATATTATTTAGCTTTTTCAAGAGTGCTGAGGTCTTGAAGTTATGCAGTCGCAACTGTAAAACTACTTTGCACTAGGTCCATTTTTACACTTCAGTAATTGATTTGAATGGAAGTCACCTTGAATAAAAGTGTCAAGCTACATAATAATAATGGTGAGTGCTAATAACCCAATCAGAAGCTAAAATCAAGAATGTCTAAAACAGAACAAACAACAGGACATGAAGCGTGAAATTACAGGGGAGATGGGCAACACAAATAATTATTTATTCCTGTAGCTGCTGAGTGATTGCAGTTAAACCTTTTTTTGACTGTTGAATCCCTGATCTGTGGCAGATCCCTCTAAGTTTACAGATATCCCTGGGTGTCCCTGAGAGTTGCTGGATGCAAGGGAATGCATGAGGAGATGGAGCCTTTGTAGTCATGGCAGCCAACACTCGACAGAGCTTCTCAAGGAAAGCAGATTGCTGATGTCAGAAAATTTGTAGCGCATATTGCTGACCAAAATGTAAATTAATTACTTCCCCAGGGCATTGTGAATTTGTACAGAGAAATCTATAAATAGGTCCTGCAAAAAGCAATGTACTGAGCATAACACCAGGTATGTGATTCAGGTCTAGTCTTTTTCTTAAAAGTTTGACATGTATTTCAGATTCTACCAGTGCAGGTCAGTAATAAAGTCTGCCTATGCGCATATTCACACACTTCAGCTCCGCCCAAGGCCAAACCTACAGATGCCCTTGTAATAAAATGACATGAGAAAGTTCTTGAGCCATTCCTGCACTGCAGCTTTGAACCTCAAGGTCATCATTGAATCTGCAGCCCCTGAGAGCTTCCTCCAGAAGCCATGCAGAGTCAGCCAACAAGCCAGACCAGGCAGTCGAAACCCAGGCTCTTTGATGTACTGCCAAGCAGAAGCCCAATGCAACTTCAAAATTCCTAAATTGTTTCAGTGATCTTTTAATGATGTAACAACATCAGACTACCTCACCACCGGGCATTTCTCACTAAAAAAGTGTTTTCATCAGGGTTTTTTTTTATTTAGACTTCTTTTAGTGCTTCTACCATGTAGGTCTACATTTATTCTAAAGAGTAAAGATGACCCTGTAATTACCCTTTCTATGTAGTGCAACCTAAACTAGGTGGGAGGAACTATATAAAAGTCCTAATTTTGCTTTTCGTATACACAGTATCTATAAATGCAAGAGTTATGCAAAGTGAAAAATGAAGGTTTTTCTACATGGTTCGTGTTAGCTGTAGGAAGCAAAAGGCATAATAATGTAAAATCTGTTTAGATGGCCCCATTCCCTTTCAGTATTGAGCAACAGGAAGAACCCATTAATATTTTTTACATAATTTATAGTGACTGACTTTAGTGTTAATGTAATGGGATCCATGCGCTGAGAAATGATGTCACCCCCCTCCCTGTCATGTTAGGGGACTGGTCTTCTAGAATGGTGCAAATATCCACCACCTGGGAAGTAATGCTGTGCATGATCCTGCTTACTACAAAGATCAAATCCTGATAGAAGGGCTGCCTACTTGTTACATTAACACACCTTTAGTGTCAACCAGGTAACAGGAGAGACAGTTCAAACTGTGTGCCTAACATCCAGCTGTACAGTGGTGCTCCCAGCCAGCAGGCAAAACAACCCACCTGACTTTCATGGAAACAAGACACAGCGTATTGTATATTCTGAATGGCAACTGGGTACAACCGCAGCATCTCGGGTTATATTACAGACCAGTAGGTGTTTTGTCAGGGTTCATGTTGAGCCCATTTTTCACACAGGAATCCCCCAGTGGCAGTTCCTATTCACGATGTACCACTACCATGCAGCAATGACCTCTGACAACAGCCAATGAATCAGTAGTATTGTAAAGCTTTCCAGTCTGAAAAATCAAATGAACCACATCATTCTGGTATGGTTGTAAGATATTACTACAAGACGATGGTCGCCAATTAAATATTGTCCGATGTTGTTCCCAGACTGATCGCACTTGATCTTGAATTCATTTTATGATGGATACTATTGGTTTCAACTGCAACGTCACAGCTCTAGCAAGCTACCATTCTAGAATCTGGGCTGCACATTTTGTTTTTTTGAATACTGACCCACTTCTCGTCCACTTCTGAGCTAAAAAGTTGACTAATTGTACAATTGTTAATTAATTGAAATGAGGGATATTTGTACATACGGTTTTGACTGTTATAAGGTGTATCTTTGCTATTCACTGTAAGTTGATTTTGTTGGTTGCCAGTGATAATTGCATGGCTACGAGTTTAGTGCCTGTTTTGTGAGACATTAGCTGATTGTAAAGCTTTCCAGTTTGAAAAATTAAATGAGCCACATTATCATTCTGGCATGGTAGTCAGATATTACTACAAGATAAGCTTTTTAAAGCTTCACATTAAAACTAAATTTAAATTCTGAATTTCTGGGACATCCAATGTTGGAGAAATATCAAAGCTCAACAGGAAATAGACAAGTGGAGCACAACAATAAATAATAGAGCTGCAGAAATAAGAATATGCAAAGACAGACACTAACAGATTTAGGCAATAATACCTTGTTGAGCCCTACTCAGTAATAAAGTTGTACACAACAGCAGAAGATGATGAAATTTCAAAGCCAAAGGTAAAACTTGTCACACCTGACATTCCTCCCCTAGAGGGTGCTCCACTATTCCTGTAATTAGTCCTGTGATTGTTGCTATGTTCCCTGGGTGTACCTTCCAGTCCTCGGGGCTCAACATTAGGGTACGGATCTCACAAGGCCTGCCTAGCACCGGGATATTCTATGTCCGTCTCCTGAGGGCATAGGCCTCATCCACAACAGCTCCCGTTTCCTGAGCCCTGGGTCTGGAAGAACTCGCTCCGTCATCCTAGGACCTCCATGTTCTCCATGTGTTCGTGTTTTCCCCCTTCCCGGGGATTTTAACCTTGTCGCGTCAGAGGATGCATTTATTGTTGATGGACTCTTGGACTGTGCCCTGACCGGCCCTTGGACCTGCTTGGATTTGGATGCCATTCTTTGTCTCCCCTGCTCACTGTCTCACTGACTGTCACTGTTATTTTGTGCACCATTAAACCCCTGTGTGTTTTCCCATACCATGCCTCCTGTTTTATCCAGCTCTTACCACATCGCACAGGGTCTACAACAAAACTCAACATGGACTGCAGACCCTGTCTGTAACAAAACTGGGCTCACCACTAAAAGGCAATGCAAGTTAGTTTAATACTGGTAAAATGCTGTTACTGACAGCAGTTATGTTTGGTAATTTCAGAGTTGTCTTGACCACTTGTCTCATTGTCTAGTCAGCTACTCAAGATTTTTCTTTTCCCTCTCATGCACTTGTTTAGACATATTTGTCCGTGTCACTTCTCTCTACAAGCGCTGTTCCTCGATTAAAAATACAATGAAACCTCAGCTGTAAACTAAAAAAGTGTCAAATAAATCTTTCATTAAAGGAACAATAGTAAAGGAATAATAGGTTTATTCCATGCTGAAAAGAGAAGAAAGGCAGTGGAGCCTTCTTCGGGTGTGAGAAAGACAGGGCAGACAGCAAAGATTAAATAGCATAGGAGAACAAAAGCTGGGAGAGTGGAGGAGGCGGGAGCAGGGGAGAGGCCACTCAGGTGGTGCAAAGTGGAGAGGGATAAAGAGAGGTGTGAAATCGAAACCTGCATATTTTCGAGAAGATTACACAAAAACAAGTCTGTCATTGAGAGAAGGGGGAAGGTGTGAACCAAGTCTCAGGATAATTTTTGTTTCTGATGTCTTTCTGCTATGGGAGTTAAAAAACCCTTCTTTGAGAACGCAGACGGAGAGATCGGTGTAATCATGGCCATCTGAGGTGAAAGGAGAAACTATGGGTCTCCTTCTGGTTTCCCCAACGTAGATAGCTGGGCATGTCCTGCAAGGGATACGGTAAATGAGGTTTGCTGGAGGTACAAGAGGTCGCCTGGGTGATCTGGAATTGTCCTGAGGGGCCTTGAATGAGTGTGGTGTTAGATATGTACTTGCAGGTGATGCAGCGAGCTCTGTTGCAGGGGAAAGTACCTGGTTGGATGGTTGCTGAGGGCGGTCAAGGGAGGTGTGAACAAGAAGGTTACACAGATTAGGTGGTTGGCAATATGAGATGATGGGGAGTTCAGAAAAGAGGGCCCCAGTGGAGGGATCAGCCTATTAGATGGAAAAGTTGTCGTTAATGGTCCTGGGGATAGAAAGTGTGTTATAGTGGAAGGGAAGCACCAAAGACATCAAGTTGTTAGGCCAGGAGTTCTTGATCGAGATGATGGTCTGGGGGCTGTTTTTGGCTCAGATGAGGGCCCTGTCAATAACATTGATGGGGTATCCTCTGTTGATGAAAAAGGAGTGCATTTTGACTGCTTGGTTCTGGAATACTGAAATCTTTCAGTATTCTGGAAAGACGTGTATTAAATGTCCAGGAAGCAGTAAACATTCCTCTTTGTAATATTGCATTTTGTAACAGTGAAGGTTTACTTTATATTTTTGAAAACACAATAAAAACTATGGAGCCTAGTGTGGAGAATTATTATGCATTTTATTGCGGATACAGAAGCTATTATCTGTCTGGGGAAGCCAGCTAAAAAAAAGCAATGGTCTTAATCTGTTAAAGCAACACCAGAAAATTACTCAGATTACAGGATGTGAGGCAGGTAAGAGATGAGAAAAGCAAAAATCAACATGCAGGCAAATGAAAGTGCTCCTCTAAGGCTGGAAAAACACTTAGATGGGTTGTTGACAGATCCTGCCAAGAGACCAAGTTAATGGAAAGTAAGAAAGGAAATCCCTTTCAGCTACTCTGATAACAAGTGCATGAGATGAGCATTTAGTGTACCCCGTAGAAAGATTTTTTCAGATTTTGCTTTTTCCCTCCAATTCTAACCGAAGTACTTTGAACTATGTTCAAAATATTACACTTTCTCTTTATTTACACCACATCTAAAATTAAATTTGATTTTTTCAAGTATGTTCAAACTGTTGATTACACACGAGTACACTTTGAAGAAGCTATTGAGAGATTAAGGTGATGAGAGATGATGTTTTAGCTACAGCAGCTTTAACTGTACAAACTCAGTCCTCTACTGCAGAATTAATCGAAAATTCATACACTGTCTTTGCAAAATCCTTTCTTATTTTTATTCTACTGATTATCGCTCTATATCAGGGAGTTTGTGCTCTATGGTTGCGAAAAGGCTCACAGCATACCCTTTACTTATGCAACTGCATTTAAATACATAGATCAACATATATTACTGTAAGTGCATTTATGAGTGTAATACACAGAATCATTCTGAAACCACAAAACACGCAAGAGGTTGAAAGTATCTGAGAATGGATTAGGTTGAATTGCTTCTCTATTATTATTGTACTTTAGACTTATTTTTGCTACCTTTTTTCTATTCACATTGAGATTGAAGTTATTACATGCATAATGATAGTGATGAATAAATTAACTTTATTAGTAGCAAGCTTCAGAAATAAGGTTTTGCCTGGGTGAAAAATACCACAGTGCCATTTATTTTACATATTTTGTATTTTTTTGTTTGTTTACAAATGCTTGGGGAAGAGGGATACATTTTAGGAACATCTGAATCACAGACTTTGTTATAATTAAATGTTTCTTATTGTACGTTCAATTATTATTCCATGTTTCTGTTTTTGTTTTCACAAACAGTTTAGTGCCCAATGGTTTACTGTAAGTGAAGATTTTAAATTACCCCCTCCTATCTGAACTTTGTAGACTCTATTGTAATTACTTTGGACTCATCAATTGTTTTTTGTAATTGTTCTTTTCAAATGTGACAATTATATAATTGATCATGAACTTTTTTAAATAATGCTTATAGTGGCATAGTGGTAGCCTATCGATGTAACTCATTAATCAGTCATAATATTTTTATAGATGTACTATGTTAATGAAGGCTGAATAATTAAGATGTATATTCTACGGTCTCCTTGTATTAAGTTAAATTAATATTATATTAACCCCATTATTCTTCTTTAAAATTATTTTCAAAGAGATCTGTTATTAATTTTTATTTTTGTACATTAACAAACTATAAAGTACACCTGACACCTGAAGAAGGCTCCACAGCCGAAACGTTGTGTTTTCTTTCTTCTTTTTTTCAGCATGGAATAAACCTATTACTTGTTTCTTTGCAAGCTATAAAGTATGTTGTTAAGAAGGTGTAATTGCTATTTTTTATAATTAAACTATTACTTCTATATCAATCACCTTCAAAGAGCACATGTTTGTGAACATTGGAGTTGCATGTTAATTTTTGTCTGTTGTTTTTCTTTTATATGGATTTAATTGTTTGGCCTACAAATGCAAACATACTCATTTTAGGTTTATTTAAAAAGTACAAGTGGTGTAGAAGCAAGTTCCCGATGAAATCCTATTATAAAAATCTGTAATAATATAGTCTCTCTCCATTGGCTACAAGACACCTTTACTTAGCTTGCATTTGAACCCCAAAATGGTATCAATGTCATAGCTGTCCTTTTCTGTTTAGAACCATATTTATTAATAATTGATGTGTCTCCAATTACATATTCAAATGTTTTTACTGGTTTGGTATTAAAAGCTGCTGACGTAGGTAATTTGTTAATTAGTATCTGATGCCTAGGGAGGACTGTGAGTTAAATATCCCTACAAGCATGGCTCTAAACATACATCCTGACAATCAGGTTAGCTTCCAATCATCCTTATCTTAAAGGGGATGAGCATCATTGGGTTCATCAGATAAAGTCAATGAACTTTATTGTCAGATGTTGTTCCCAGACTGACTACACGTGATCTTGAATTCATTTTATGATGGATACTATTGGTTTCAACTGCAAAGTCACAGCTCTAGCGAGACGCCACTGTAGAATCCAGGCTGCGCATTTTGTAATTGAATATTGACCTATTTAAATGGCAGACTGCTCTGTAGTAGTGATATGGTCCACATCTGACCTAAAAAGTTTTAAAAATTGTACAATTGTTAATTAAATGGAATGAGGGATGTTTGTACTTAGGGTTTAATCTGTTATAAGGTGTATCTTTGCTATTCACTGTTAGTTAATCTTCTTGGTTGCCAGTGAAAATTGCATGGCTACAAAGGTAGCTGATTTTAGGGTGAATAAAAAAGGTAGTTTAGGTAGAACCCAGTGGGTTAATTTTGTAGATTTAGTACCGAGCTGCATACTAATACTGGATGACTAGCCAGTGTGGTATCTCAGGATCATCCCCAGTTGTGTGCTCAATTGCAGTGAAAAAACTTGTGGAACAAAGGTGGAGACTATCTGATCCTATTCATAGTACAGTATTAAGGATTAAGCATTCTTGTTGTTCTATGAAGCAGGAACTGAAGTAGGCTCCAATTCAAAATATATTTGAATTATTTGAACTAATAAGATACTACGTGGACCAACATTAAAACTGTATATTTTACTTTGTTGATATACAGTGCAGTCTGTAAGTATCTGGACAGTGACATAATTTCTGTTGTTTTGGCTCTGTACTCCAGCACATTGGATTTGAAATGAAACAATGGTTATGAGGATTTACATCTATTTTTGGTGAACCACATAGGAATTATAAGCCAGCGGCCATATCTCCCTTCAGCTCTCAACTGGCTCCCCACTGAAGCTAAGCAGTGTTAAGTGTGGTCAGTACCTGGATGGGAGACCTCCTGGGAAGCTATGGTTGCTGCTGAAAGTGATTTTAGTAGGACCGGCAGGGGGTGCCCACCCTGCAGTCTGTGTGGGTCCTAATTCCCCAGTATAGTGGTGGGGACACTATACTGTAGTGGGCACCTTCTTTTGGATGAGATGTTAAACCGAGGTCCTGACTCTCAGTGGTCATTAAAAGATCCCTGGCATTTCTTGATATGAGTAGGGAGTTATCCTGGTGTCTGGGCCAAATTGTAGGCTACATTTACTGTATACAGTATGTACAAAATACTATAAAGGTAAACCGCACACACTTTCACATGCAATACTTCTTGCACTTCATCTGAGAGCATTTTCTAATTTATGTTTGTGGATCTTGACCATTCATGGAAGTTGTGTCTCTACAGTTTCAATAAATAATGACCCCTTATTACCAAAAATTAAACTACTGAAGCCTCAACTATTATCCAAGGGCATTGGGGTCATCCCTTGCACCCCAGACTCCACGTTTTGTTAACCTAGCAATTTTGCTTTTTTTTCTTTGTAGAGGCAAACCATGAATGTGTACAAGAGCACTTTTTACGGTACTCTTCACAAAGTCAGTTATTGCATTCCTTCATACAGTACATCAAATGGACTTCTGATAGAATGAAAAATAAAGAACCCACATAGTTAGAGCCTTTGGAATTAAACATCATGTTGCTTGTCTCTCATGTGGTTAGATACCAGTCCAGTAAGAGCCAATGGCATCACTGTGCACTCACGTGCAGTCCTGCCCAGTCTTGCTGTGGTCTTGGATGATCCACCTGTACAATTTCCTAGACATTAAACACACCTGTTGTTTCAATATATTCTTATTGGACAACTACCACAGCAAAGAGTAGAGTAGTGGTCTGAAGAACTGTCATAAGTAATAACTTCTTTGTCTTTGTCTTAAATACACCCTTACATTTACCTACATATAATAACATTTATCCCACTGTAACTCTAATTCTCGGTATCCCTACTTGTCTGGAGATCCCTTTACTATCCCCTCCAGTCTAGAGTCCCAATAAATAACAGAACAGACTCAAGTGACACCCAGATGTGACTGAACACACTTAATAATTACATCCCGTTGACTTTTATTAATTTAACTTAAATTCGGTTTGCTTACCTCAGAATATTTATCTCAATGTATATCTCAAAACTCACTATTGCATTAGGTGTAAAACTTAAGGTGTAATACTGCTGATACTTTGCTTCATGATTAGAACAAAAGACACAGCTCTATTGTATTGTGGTTGGAATGCAAATTTAGTTAAATATTGCAATTAATTTCCTAGTGGTAAATGCCAACATCATTATGTATTAGCAATATTATTACAGTAATAAGATGATACTACATTCAGAACTTTCCTGAACAAACCAGTGACTCACTTAGTACACTACTAAATTACTTAGTCTATAGGAAGAGTTGTACAGTTGTAGAGTAGTATAATCCTGTACTTCAATCACCTTAAGAGGGCAGCACCTGTTGCTTTGAGTTATTTTCTGCCGCTAAGCTCATTGCAGTCAGTATGTACTAGTTTATACTGAGTTGCTTTTTAACCAAAAGATTGTCCCTAGTTAGTACACTAATTTCAGTGTGCAGCAGGGCACCCCATGAGACTTTGTATTTATGCTTGTAAAGCTTTCTGTTTACTTCCATGTCAAAGCCAGGAAGTTACTTTACACCTGTGTGTAAAGGTTTCCAGATGCTGGGGTGGGGACACATCCTCGCCGAGTAAAAAAAATAACTGATTGCTTTGCTAGTACTGAGAAACAGCAGGCATGAACAGTGTTCCTGGCAATGAAGTAAACTAATGATGGATTGCTTTAAGAAAACATAATTTTCTTTATTTCTGGCTGTTTGTCTTATAAATGTAATTTTATTTGGAAGGAAGCAAACATGAACAATTTTTATTTTAATTACTGCCTCTGTGGTTTACTAATTACATTTCAAATTCTATAATTTCTTAGGGGAGAACAGAAAGCATTACCACCTTTTTTAAGCTGTTCACCTTGCGTCTTGATTGAAATACGGTGAAAAGGATTGATGGCAAGGCTCTGTTCCCCTGAGGCAACAATGATGGCAATGATATCAATGGACAATCATAGGCAGTTTAACTCTAAAGTTGAGCAATTTCGTGGAGCAATTATTTTTCTTCTATTTGTGTTTGCTGTGGCACTGAACAGTAAGAAGATTCTCTGCTTACTGTTTTTTTTTTTTAATTTTCCAGAAGACTTATTGAGGATTAACCCACTTCTGCTCAGTTCCAACAGCCAGCATCCCTTTCTTTTTTAATTTATTTCTTCAGATGTATTTGCGGGGAGAGCGCTTTCTCAAAAGCTAGAAAATAGTACAAGCACATATATACTGGTAAAGGGTGTATATACTGTATACTGTATAAAGGTCTGTTCAATATACAGTATTTTTAAAACTGTTGCTATGCTTGTTTGATAGGTTTGTGGTGTTTCTTTAAAATTCTAGATGTACAATGGTAATATTTCACTGCATCTTGTGCCAGCACTCACTAAACGAAATCAGAAGCTTCTTAGAATGCGCCTGAGGTAAACTACAGTATGTTTTATTAAGTGTGAGAAAATGTACTGTAGTATGTACTCTACATGAGAGGAAACTGCCCTTGATGTTAGTGGACTTTGATGTAAGTGGGCATCAGAGATACCTGTGTAGTCAATGTTAGAAATGCATCATGCATATTTTAAACAGGAATAATTTGTGCTGAATCACACTGGATTTTAAATCCATCAAATGTTTGTGGACAGGCTAAAAATCTTTCAGTTGACACAGTTGGAAGTTAAGATTATTGACCCTTATGTATTGCACTTTATATAAAACATGAACTTGTATACAAACAGATAAAATTACTCGGAGATCATTTTTCATCTTTAATGTTGCATTATAGGAACCTGCAGGTCTTTTAGTGACTACAGAGGTGTCTGTGCTAAACTGCTTCTTGAATCTTCTTGAAAGATCCACATTGGACATCACCAAAAACTGCAGGTGAAAATATAAAAATGTGTAGTTTCGAGTCAAGTCTTGAGTTGGATGTCACCTGGTAACAGAGAGCAAAGGTGATCTCAAACCACAAGGAGGCAAACAATGACAAACGTGTTGGGAGCTGGAAGTGTTTGGAATCACTAGGAGTGAGGCAGAAACACCAGCAATCCACAGAGCAGAGTGAAAGGGAGAACTGTTCGTCTTATGTGCTACAAGCCTCAACAGAACTAAGGACAGGAGACCTATTTTTGTCATTTTATTTATAATATACATTATACAGCACATGTGAAAAAGCTGGAGGTAGAAATACATTAAAAAAATATTTGAATTGCAGCTGTGTGGGTAAATGAATTTGGAGGTGAACAGACTTATTAAAAACTGCGAACTCATTTAATGTCACTAGCAATGCACCATCTTAACAGGGTTATGTTATGACATGTGGAATGGTGTCTATATCTATTGCATTTAAAAAAAACACAAAAAGTTTGATTTTTTTTTATTTCCCACGTAGGACAGGATACAAAAGAGGACCAGTCAGACAAAAAGAGACTAAAGGAAAGGGTCTATTTTCTTTCTACTCAAGAGAAATCCACTACAGCTAATTTACTCAGGCGTTTTCCTTTAAATGCGAAATTCCTTTAAATGCCATGGAAAGCTGGCTTTGATGGGCATCATTGGTCCATCTGTCCTAGGCTGCCCCTGGGCTCAGTCTACCCATCGCTGACCTGGGGCTGGCACATGGAGGGGGGCCTGTGGGAAGAGTGCCCTCCAGACAGGGGGCAGCTGAACCCAGGGAAACTGGCCAGCTGTTCCTCCACATGAAAAGACACAGGGCACTTCTTGTGCCAGCTGTGCCCATCTGGTCAGGCACGCACAGCAGCACAGGGAGAAGGAGGAAGGCGCTGTGTGTTTGAGCCTGACATCACACTCTCTCTGGGGCACGCCAAGGGTCAGGGCAATGCTAATAAGGTTCTCCAGCCCGCAGCTAGCTCAACCAGCTGCCATGTCCTGTGCACAACCAGAGTTGTGTTCTCCATCTCTGTGCTTTCACATGTCATACTTTATCGATCTGGCAGCATCTGGGGTCTCTCAGCTCAAATGTGTAAGGTCAGGAAGTTGTTCATTTCCACATTGCTGGACAAGCCTCTTGAGAAACTAAAACAAAGATCTGTCCCCATAAGGCAAAACCATACAAAACAGTGGAAACTTTTTGCCAGGTATCCCACTTCATGTGTTGATGTTTAATTGTTTTGTGAACACAGTGGTTTGTTTGAGAGAAAAGGTTCAAACTGAATTTAGGCACTTTTTCCAACCAGTTACCAGGCACACTTTGAATACTTCAAGGATCTGAATTTATAGTATTTTTATGCTACAATTAGGTACACTGTAATTCAGCAGGGTCATTCTGTAGCAATGTTTCAAAGTTTCAAATAACTGAGCTGCAATGGAGAATATTTCAAACTGCTTATTACCTTCTCTTCCACTGTAAAGACATATTGCTGCAGTTAGCGTCTCAGATCACAGAAATCCACACTAATAAACATTTTGGCTTTCTTTATTGCATATTGCTTTGCTATGCAAATCATCTCTTTTTGCATATTTACACTCTGTTTCATATACTGTATTCAGTGCAGATTCAAGATAATCAAACCTAACAACATTCCTTCACTCATGGTAATTGTCCATCAATGAACATTATCTAACTTCAACCGCATGTGGCAATTTCAACTTTTCAAATATTCTTCCTGTAATAATAGGAATCATTTGCATGGTAATGTCTTTTAAGAAAAGTTAGATCTGCTCAGAAGCTCTGACAAGCCTCTGAAAAATAAGTTGTTTAAGGAGAAAAATGCTCTTTAGAAATTTTCCACTTTACAGAATCTGAGCTTCTAAATCTTTCCAAGTGATTTTCCAATTGTCTTTGATTTCTCGTAAACAGTTCTGTTGTTTAAAAACCTGAATCACAAAGACAAGAAGTCACACTGAGACAGCCAAAAGAACGATTCTGTGCTTTTCTGACTTTTTTTTTCCTTTTCCCTTATTTAGTGAATACTCCTATACTATGTTACAGGTCCAGTAAACATTCTTGTATGAAAAGTGGTTACTGCTGTGAAATAATCTGACAGCTACTAACCCATCCTGAAGGCTTAGGCATTTCTTCTATTTCTTTTAGCTTGTGTGCTTTTTCCTCCCCCAAAAAAGAGAAATGACACCTGAGTATAGATTATTACATTAAATATAAAGAACTGTGAAATGAAAAGAATAGTGGAGGGAGAAAAATCTCTCTCTACCCCTCAAAAAAGTCTTACAGCGACCACCAAAACTTTGGGAATCCAGGAAACTTGCCTTGCCCAGAATTTGGAAAAGTACATCAATGGTGTTTTTTTCTGCAGTCTACGGAAGAAAGGGGAAAGAGCAGGAACAGACATGAGGTCAGGAACAGAATGAGGAACAGGTGGAAAAAGCATCACTCACACAGGGAAGACGTGAGGTGGGACTGCATATAGGGAGCTGAGAGGGATGCTGCACATTGGTGGGTGGAGGGGAGTCCCCATTACCTGTAAAGCGCTTTACAGTGTGTCTGGAAAAGTGCTATATAAGTGTAAGGAATAACAATAATAATAATAATCATTATTATAAATAGTAATAATATTGTCATCGTTGTTATTATTATTATTTTCAGGCCTATATTCTTTGATCATTTCAAGCGAGAAATATGATCATAACTTCCAAATCAATGGTTCTATTTAAGTAACTAATAATTCAATAAAGGGGTTGATTCCTGCACCCTTTGCTTCTTGAATGGATGTGACTGTAAGTCGCTTTGGATAAATGCATAAATGTACATTTACAAATAACGCCATGGACAGATATGTCTTTATTTTGATCTCCAAATTATTAAATACTGTACCAAAATATCACCCCCATCCTGATTAAAAACAGCTTCTACCCAATAACACTCAATCTCTCAGTTCTCTTTTTCTTTATTTATCTTTTCCTTGAAAATCCACATTTTACCACCTCTGCACCATTAAGCCTGCAGACTGATTTAAGGAGCCAGAAGGCAATCGATTCTCATCAACATTGAAGCCCGCCTCTCTGGCTGCCACCCAAATAAAATTTTGAAAAAGTAATGAAATGAATCGATGAGTCCAAGCAGTTCAAACCTGCAAGTCAATACTATTTTCACTCGGCTCTGAAGGAATGGGACACCATCTTCCTCACTGACAGTCCCCTTCTCTGTCATCATCAAACTCTCAGTCAGCCTCGTAAATGAGTTTCTCGTCCCTGTGCCCACACTCGGGTACAAACTGAGCCACAGAATAATTCGTCGTCACCCTCACAGACTGAAAATACCCTCAAGAAATCTAGCATGTGTAGCTCTATAAGCATTTGGGTTAAAGAGACAAAAAGACAACCTTTCAGAATATTGAACAGGTACAGTATGTACTGTATTAATAATGATGCTAACTTTAACCCTATTTCTGCTCCTAAGACATATAGTAATACTATCTCTGTTATGACAAACAATATGTTACGCATTGTTGTTAATACTTATGTACATCTTATGACTTTCAGAACAGTAGCCAGAAACAATTCTGAATACATTAATAGCGCCATTAATAGCGGAGCTTCTATGAAGCTGTTATGTTGGCTTCATAAGATGGCAGCGAAATCCTGTAAACGTGATAAAAAAATCTGTTATTACACATACATTCCTGCAAAGAACAGGGGAGAGCTTCATCTTTGGGTGGCGAGTGGGGCTGCATGTAGTGTATTTCAGGACAAATCCAGGAGTGATTTCGATGGATTACAAGAATATCAAAAGAGAAAGGAGATGATGGAGCAAAGCAAGCAGAAGCAATTTGAAGCAGACGAAGAGAAAAAAAGGAAAGTAAGAATTTGGACTTTTGGACTTCGCACTCACAGGTTTGTTCCAGGGAGCTGATTAATTCTTGACTGAACAGAATACTGTATGCGTGACCATTTTCAGGAACTACATTGCTCTTCAATTAGATTAATCTAACAGGTCACAACCCAACAAGTAACAAAAATACTGATTTAAAGAACAAAGAGAAAAAAGAATAAAAGGGCAGCTCATAACAAAATTACAATTAAAAGAAACTAACAAAGAAAGGGGGCTGTCCGAATCTTGAAATTCATTTTGTAAATTTAAAGAAAGCCAGGCTGATGCAGTTCTGGGAGCAGGAAAATGGAACTCAGGTGTTCCTCTGTTTTAAATGGGAGCCGCCACATGAGATTTAAGCTTTCAGTTATTACCCATCAGGACAGATTGTTTGGCCCCAGTCAGGCCCACCAACAAAATCTCATGCACAAAGCCTGACCGCAATCATGAAATCATCTTTGAGTAGGAGCCACCTGGGGCCTATTGGTATGACTTCACCAGTTAGATCCAATAATACATGCGTTACATAAAGACAGAATCTTTATTACAGTGTAGTCCCTGTAATACACCTGGGGCACTTCAGAGCAATTCCCTGTCCAGGACTGTCTGTATGGTGTTGCAGATTTTATAAGCAAGTTTAAAATGGATCAGCACATGTGCTACATTTCAAAAAGACAATATTTCCCCCAACTGTTCCTCAATTAGAGCTGCCATGTAGATTGTCTGGTTGTCAGCGTTGTATTGTAGACGTGAGTGGAAGCGCACTGCTATGTGAGAAAAACAATGTGGGGATGAGTCTAGACCCCTAGAAGAAAGATTAAACACAGTCAAGTCTGCCAATGGATGATAAGCTGGAGCAGTGATCCACAGCACTCAGCAGGCACAGCACAGAGGGCTGAGTTGAGCCTGTGATACAGAATGCACAATATCCTTTAGAACCTGTCACGTGCATGAGGGCCCTGGTTTATACTGTAAGTAAAAGTCTGAGCATTTAGGTAAAACACAATTATGTAAATACATTTTTTATTGTCGTTAAGGTTTGTAAACGTTTTTATTGTAAATATCTGTAAATATTTAGTAATTGTTGTTGCTTTGGTAACACTGCAATGTGTCAGCCATGTGTTTGAATTTGATAGCACATTCATATGGGTAAAAACTTATGAAATTCTGAAGTGGTGCCGTGAATTCCTACAGTACTACAGCAATAGCAGGACTGCTTCTCTTTAAGGGCCCTGTTAAAGAAGTCTGTGGTCATTTGTAAAACAGTCTATTGTTTCAACAGAAGCTGGACACTCAATGTGTTTGAATTTAAGAAAGAGCAGTCAACAAGGACATTCAATAGATACCATATACAAGGAATAGACCTTTGATGTTGGTGAGGTTATATCAATTAAATGTTTAATCTTATTCTCTTGAAAATTACAAGTTCTTCTTACAACTAGTGCATTGGAACAAGTGCATTGCAATTTCAAAGAAATGAGTTTCGTTTATCAGAAACAAAAAGAATACCACATAATGAAGCCCATATTAACTATTACTACTCTACATAATATCCTGCTGTTGGCCTGAACTCTCTTCTTTTGGAAACCGACAAATACAGGTATGAGCCGAATGTCAAAACCAGAGATAGATTATTGTTTGTTTTAGGCATTATGCTTATCACACTGGTGATCTTTAAATTTTTTACCAGCATTTGCAACAAAATAGTACAGGCACAAATTTTAGGCATATGATTTACAGATAATGATTAAGCAAATTAAGTACTGTGCCCAGGGGAGTCTGCTGTAACTGTCAGAGGAATGATTTGACTCCTCACATCTACTTCTTCATGCTGTGATTTCTCAATTACTGTTTTGACATTTTTCAGCAATTTGTGAAGATCTAAATTACTGTTTGACAATTTTAGACAAACATTTTCAATGAAGGAGACTCATGTCCTTATCACATGAACACACAAATTAGACCACTTTTACATTTTTTTTGTTTCTTGCCAACTTATTCCCCTTTAGAAAATGGAGTGGGTTTTTTTTGCAAAAGAAATATTTTCTTTTTTTTCCACGAATGGAAGCATATATTGGCTATTTAAAAAAATCTACAACAAACTTCCAATCCCTTTATTTTAATTTTCAGGGAAACCCTAAAAGTGCCACACATTTAAAGCAATGAAGAACTTATAAAGTCTTCAAGTTAATTGAGTATGTAAACTATTAGACTCAAATACAATGTACTGGGGTGAATAAATTATTCATTTACAGATTGCAAACAATTTCTTTTTAAGTGGAGAAGTTGCCGAAAGATTTAAATATCAGGGTAATGTCACCCTCGCTGTGTGTGGCTTTTGACTTGTAAAAAAAGAGCTACCTTAATATGCATAAGGAGAAGAAGATGATAGAAAACTGCATCTCCACATGTGTGGTGTTTTGATTTAATGTTGTGTGTTATAATGAACAATGCAAATCATATTTCTGATAAGTCTTTAAAGAATTGTTTGTGGAGAATATCGGCTTTACCAGTTGAAGACGTGTTTAATGGAGAGATAACCACTGTAGTTTAACATATGGAAATAAGCTCCATGTACCAGTTAAAACACTTTAATGGGACAGAGAGTGCTGTGAAGAGTGCTGACAGAAGAGTGGATCAGATTTTTGCTTGATGATTAGGAATGAAATGTTTTCTTAATTCATGAATGTTTTCATAAAGCGATAGGTCTCTGCTTATAGCATAAAGAACTGAAGCTATTTTCAGTAGAGCACTACCCTGCTTTACAATTCTGTAGAGACCATTTACGTTTAATTTTTTTTCTTTCAGTCCCTCTTCCAGGCCAGTTCCATTTGTGTTCTTTCTGAGCAGAATATCTGATGTCAGTGACAGAGTCTACAGACAGGGCGAAATGCCTAAAATAGGAAAACAATGCAATCAAAAAGCAAGACGTTCAGCACCCCACAGGTTAGGAAACACATCAAGAGTGAGCAAAGATCTTTTCAAATGTGTGCTCATTTCCACTTCAGGATTTAATTACATGTCTTTGGCTCATTTCAGACAAAAGCAGAATGCCTAGGGCATGGTATTCAAATGTTACTGTCTGCAAACAAAATCATTCACCTACAAGCCATGAGAGCCATTCTAGTATAAACTCATCAATAAAGGATTTTTTTTTAATTGTTGGTAAAGAGATGGCTGAATAAGATCTTTGATTGAAGAAGGTGGTATGATTTTTGTTATTCAAATATTTTTTTTCCATTTATCTAATCACAGTGCAAATGAAGGACCTGAATCTCACCTCAGGGTATAGCAGTTAATTTTTTGGATTGTTTTAAAAGAAAACAAATCCACAACCAAAGCCTTTGAATTTTAATTCAAAACAGTGTACGACCCAAGATGACACCCCCCCGCCGAGCCTGTTGCCATTACCAACACAGGCAGCAGTACAAGACGCGTTCTTTAATTGCTTTTGCTGGAGAGCTACAGTAAATCCTTTGCTGGATGGCAAAGTGCTGCTCTGGGGGGAGGAATGGAAAAGAAAACAGTGAAGGAGGCATGCGTGTTGTCACAAAGCTTCAAATTGATTTCAGTGGGCACATCCGTACCCTCATCATAGACCAGAATCGGTAATCTCAGTTTCTTTAACCTGCTGGTTGTATCGACGGCAGACACCACTTCTCAACGACCAGCATTCAGAAGCAGGGAGAATTAAGTGGTATCACCAGAGGAAGAAGAGGCCAACTGTGGGGAGCAGGCAGGTGGCCATTGTGGTATCACCAGCATAGCCAGCTATATCTCACCCTGCAACTCACAACTGGTAACCCACTGAAGCTCAGCAGGTATGAGTCTGGTCAGTACCTGGATGGGAGACCTCCTGGGAAAGCTAAGGTTGCTGCTGAAAGAGGTGTTAGTGGGGCCAGTAGGGGGCACTCGCCCAGCAGTCTGTTTAGGTCCTAATGCTCCAGAGATGTAAAATGGAGGTCCTGACTTGGCTGCTATTGCATCATCCAGGTGGGGCTGCACATTGGTGGTGGTGCAGGGGAGTCCCCATTCCCTGTGAAGTGCTATGAGTGGAGTGTTCAAAAAAGCACTATATAAATATAAGGAGTTATTATTATCTCCTCCTATTTCTCTCCTTCTGAAGCTTGATGGCTTCACGAACGATTGGTCAAACACGATTATCAATTAGGCAGATTAACACTGCACTGAGTCTTTTATCTCCACCTGGGCAGCCCTTCAGTCTCTCCTCTACATCTCACTGATGCTGATTAACCATGTGAATGAGGTAGTGATACTAGGTGGTGCGGGGATGGGTATTTATGGCTGCACTCATGGCTCCACAGCTGGGAGGAGGAGGGGGACAATATCTATTCTGGAGCCGTGAGCAGAATGTGGGGTTCTCGGTTACCAAGGTGGTGCTGAACTGGATGGTTGATTTGATGTTTTTGTTCTACTTCATTTCGTCCTCCAACAGAGTTGGGCAAATTTCCAAAAACATCCTCCCACCACAGGCCTGCATTTGCAGGAATGGTAACTATAGCTTTGAGGATTAATATGTTTTATTTTACCTGGGACCAGAAGGCTGACTTCACTGAAATGCGTGGCCTTGCTGGGCAACGGCACTCAGAGAGGTGATGAAGCATCACAGCTCTGTTTTTTTTAGTTCTTACAGGGCCATTCGGCGCTGCTCTCTTGATTTTCACTATGAATATAAACCATGAAAACCATCCTTCTGACTTCTGAGATAGCAGCAAGTGTCAGAAAAGCTACTGCAAGGATAACTGGCCTGTGGTGGCCAAATACTCTTAGCAACATGTTGGTTCCAGTTTTTCCCATCATTGTGAAGCAGAATGCATAGATTTACTCAGTGAATGTACTTGTGCTTTAGAAGCCAATGACACAAAGAAACCAGAACATGTTTTAGATTATTAATCCCATGTTATATGCTTTGACTATCAAGATAACATCACTTTATTAACCCTTTACAATTTCATGCATTAGGAATTGTTTTTTCGCATACCCCAGCTTGCTCTCCATGAGACACACAGACAGGGAGAGAGCCTGGGATCAGAGTGCAGGGTCAGCCATTGTACGGCACCCCTGGAGCAGTTGGGGTTAAGGGCCTTGCTCAGGAGCCCAAAGCATTAGGATTCCTCTGCCAGCTACGGGATTTGAACCGGCAACCTTCCAACCCCAGGTGCAGAACCTGAGCCACAGAGCCACTGCTCCACCCCATAAGAACCTAAGAATAGTTCCAAACCAGAGGAGGCCATTCAGTCCATCTAGTCCTTTGGTAATTAGTATTTAATTTCATCCAGGGAACAGATCCAGCTATTTATTTAAAGAAATCTAGGTTTCAGCTTCAACAACATGGCTGGATGAGCATGGGTCAACATGTTTGACTCTCCGACTATAGATTCCCAGAAGACAAGACAAGAAGAATGCATGTACAAACACACAACTGCATTCTGTTTTACTAAGGAACATGAAAAGCACCCTTACCTTCTCACGTACAAAATACTGGAATTAGAATGCAGACAGTATTACAGAGTCAATGACAATCAGTACAAAGTGTCACTTGCTGAATAAGCCTCTGTCAGTCACTGCTACAAATAGGAAAAGAGAAGTAGAAACAGAAAGATTACAAAAAAACTTACTTGAGCTCTTTAGGGTATTATTTGACACCACCCTACAAAGTTGAAAAAACACCTCATCTTTGATTGCAGCAAGCTTTATGGCAAGTGTGTTCTCAATCTGTCAGTCTCGCCTCCACCTGCTGTCTCTATTTTCCCCTCTATTTATCTTCGCAGATACGAGATCTAGATTTTATTAGAGCCCAGAAAGGTGTTTGTGCCACTGAAGAAATCAAGAAGAAGTAAATAATGCTCTTTCCAGAGGCCCACATTATGGGACTGAAAGAGTTTTTTCCCTGAAATGTTAATCTTATTCAGGACAATTGAGAAGGCATTTAACCAGTAAAATATTTTGACACCAATCTCCCCTGTGCTCTTATCAAAGAGGTGATAAACAGAACTCTTTTTCCAACCAACAACAAAGTCATTTTAAATAACAATAGCTTCAATCAATGTTTTGTTTGCATTAGTAAATTTACATATTTTATAATTGAGCAGGTCAATCTGCATAACAACAGGATATCACACCAATAATTGATTCTATTTAATACTTTAAGATTTAAAACATTATGGTTACTATTTTACTTACTGTAACTCAATTTATCTAGTATGCTAGTGAATCTAGACAGAGTACCAGCACAACATAAAAGATCCAAAACAAGAATATATAAATATAAAAGCCAGATTAGCGATCCCCTGTTTTAAGAAATGGTTTATGATTACAGTGTATCAAAATGATAGATATAAAACATTTCCATACATTTCTTTGTTTCATCTCCCCACTAAACATCACATTTATAGATGTAGCCACTGCTTAAATGCTTAGGGATCACTGTGGCATTTAGCAGTCATGACAACTCAGATTCTTTTTTGTGTTAAACTTTCAGAGGATCATTACTGCCAGACTAACCTTTTCATACAGGAAAGCATTCGCAATGCTTTGCACTCACAACAGAGAAGATGGGGGGACATGAGCATGTCAATCAGCGATAAAGTGAAATCCAATAAAACATCAGACAGCGACAGGAGCTGGTAATCTAATTTTAAGCCCCCACACTCTCTCAGAGCAGGCAGAGGCTTTACTGGCCTGTTGGTAAACAATCTCGCCGCTGTGTAAAAAGAGGCCAGCCTCTCATGCCAGCCCCTGCTTCGTATGCAGAGTGCCTTCCTTCAGCAGGTCCCTCTGACATCAGCGTTATTCATCTCTGCTCCAAAAACAAAACACTCAATCACAAAGCCCTTGGTTAGGCTAAATGGAACAACAATTATGCCGTAAAAAATGTTCTTCTCATGAGGTATTTTGTATCTGAAACAGGCCTAAGCTATCTGAAATCTAGACCTTAGCTCTGTTGCTTCAGTCACTGTCAGGATTCAATTACTGCCGGGGCTTGGCTCTGTTGGCATTCAAGGGAAACTTTGATTGCATCTCTGCATAGATGCTTCTTTGTTCATACCTAAAGAGGTTAACATCTCTCAAACTGTCAGCATAAGCCGCAGACCAGAGTCAGGCTCTCAGTGCAGGTTCTGGAGCACTCTGATATGTGACAAGATGATATAGTTGGAGAGTGAGCCTTGATCATGACACAAGGGAGGAGAAAGAGATAGAGGAAATGAGGGGGCAAATCAGCCCCAAAGTTGCTGGTGTTAAGACGCAAAGCTGGCTGTGATCGTGTCAGCCTTATCTCGACTCACAGCATGACAGATCAGGCTGGAGGTGCAAACTGAAGTAGGCTGCATTATCTTAACTTTAAAACAATGTTGCTTTTAATGAAGCTCTAATGACGTACAGCAGGGCAATTTGTTCAAAAGCAGCACCCCAGATAAACAAATGAGTCAAAAGAAAAAAATTAATCAGAAAATGGCCTCTTCCAAATTCCTGGGCTGCTGTGCAGCCCAAATGATGGCCATTAATCAGCAAAGGAACAAAAGATTAAATCAAATGGAAGGCTCCGTTATGAAGGCTGAAAGCTGTTATGTGTACTGTATATACTCCTGAGGATCCATCAGTTAAAGTAACCCCTCTGCAATGGAGAGACATGCCAGTACTGGGTGGTTATTACTGGCACTCTTGGGTGCCGGAAGGTATAGAAGCAGTTCATCTGAAGATGTCCTTACAACTAGAAAGCAGCAGGCTGAATCAAAGCAGCTACAGCCCCCCTACTGAGCAATGTGAAAGAGTTGCCATCCAGAAAAAGAGAAATGAAACTACTTTAAAAAAAGTCTGTGACTGGTAGTGTGCCAAAGAGCACTCTTAACTAGAAACCTTCTCTGCATTGAATACAAATGATGTGGACGAGCGTTTTTATCTCTCTAACCACGTCCCATGTCAACTGAAGTTCTTTTACCCCCCGTTCTGATAAAAACGTCTTTTTAAGGGTCAAACGACTACACAATGAGAAATGTTAATTTACAGAGAGGTATTTGTTCCAGTACTGATTTCTTGCATTTTAGGTGCCATTCCTCATATTAGATTCCAAGTAATCTGCTACGTCTCGTGTTATGTTAACATAATATTTTCCCAATTTAGAAGGATCTGTGAATATCTATAATTAACCGTACATCTACAGTATTTGTACCACAATAGTTCTAAAGTTGACTAAACACAAGAACTGACATTTAAGACATAATAAGCTTCCTTCAGGGTGGAAGTGGTACAGTGGTTGGCATTGCTGCCTTATAGTACTGGGGCCCTGGGTTCAATTCCAGACCTTTAGCGCTCTATGTGTGAAGTTTGTATGTTCTGTCCATTTTATCATGGGTTTCCTCCTACAGTCCAAAAATACACTGGAAGATTAATTGGCTTCTGGAAAACCTGGGCTGCTGTGAGTGTGTGTGTCTGTGTGTACCCGGGGACAGACTGGCGTCCCACCCAGGGCGTACAATACCTTGCACCAGTTGCTTGCTGGGATAGGCTCCAGCTCCCCCGTGACCCTGTATGGGATGAAGTGGGTCTGAAATGGGTGGATGGATATGTATTTTCACATTAACCATCAGGCTCTTCTCGATTTCAAATGAAGAGTGGCATTGCTTTCCAAAGGCTCATTTCACAGAATACATTGAATTAAAATGAACAGTTGAAAGACATTGCTCTACTGACTTAAGTTCAATTGAATAATACATGGGGAATTCTTTACTGAAACCTGCTCCTGGGAGACAGTGCATCATGCTCAGTTTGGCAACTAATTTAACTGATTTTGATTTAGCATGGTAGCCTGCCAGGTGTCTGACAGTGAGCTACCGTGGTCGTTCAGTAAACATATGAAAATAAACCCTAGCTTGTGTACAAGAGAAAGCTAGAACAGAATCTTAGTCCACCGCAGACTTGCAGCCTTCCTGCTGTGTCGCAAAGGCAGTCACACTGGGGAAGAGGAAATCATTACTTTTACTTGGTAAATTAAAAAAGGACAACCTGCCTGGCAGAAGTACACCACTAATTTGTGTTTTGTACAATATGTGCGAGTCAGAGACACACATTCTCTATAACAGTTTACCTTTTTCTTTTTGACTTATTCTGACTTACAATTCGGAACTTGTTCATTTGTTTCTGAACAAGTAGCTCGGTCTCAGTATGGGCTTGTGCCAGATTGTTCCTTTAACCAAAGACAAATGCGTAAATGTTCTCGCTGTCTACAGCTATGTTTCAAGCACTCCTCTGACCTATTTTTCTTCATTTTTCCCTGAATGAGCTCTCAAGATCTGCAGTTAATTAAAATGCAACTGTTGGAAGGAATATCACGTTCGGAAGCATCACAAACAGCTACAAAAATAGCTTTTTTATCATTAACACGGCTGCCACCTCATGATCACACACCAAATATGCCTCTCAGGTGTCACCTCAATGAAAATCCATTTTTAAATTGGCAAAACTTTTTTCTCACTGCCGTCAGAGCTTTGGGGTTCAGAATGTCAATGTTGAAATATAATGTACAATATTCAAAAACTGAAATATCAAAGAAGGAAATATACAAACTCCACACAGATAGCACCCCACAAATTGAACCCAGAGCACTAGCACGGCAAGGCATCAATGCTAACAACTGTGCCACCGTGCCATCCTACATTATATAAAATATATGTTTGCATATTATATGTACAGTATGTAAACATATATATAAAGTTATTTACAGTAGTTGAGAGTTTGAGTATTTCACAATAAACTTATTTTTTATTATAAAGTGCACTACTGTTACTCAAGAAAAGTTTTACCTTTTATTTCACAGTAAGTTATTTTTCAATTCTGCCAAGACAAACACTCACACTAACTAGAAGTCATGTGACATTGCTCAGCCTATCAGGAAGAGAGAAAGGCAGTGCAGAATAAAAGTAAAATGAACTGGTATGGACTGTATGATGGATTATACTGTACTGTATGTCTTTAAAGGGAAAATCCGAGGCTCGGATTTTACGCAAAGGCTAGCAGAGCTCACTTGGCTTCTAGCACAATAAGTGGTTTATGGGGCCCCAGACTCCAGCTCTGCTGAGACAGGGTGAGGGCTGGCATTCTGGGAAAAACTGACACCATTATAAAATGGGTAAATAACCCTTCCTTTTCTGGATCTTGTCCCTTGGCCAAACAATAAGACATTTGGCTAAGCTGTGGGAGTGTTCCCACTAGAGGCTAGGGACTGAGCAGAGAGCCTAGCAGGTGTTTTTGCCAAATCATTGAGTCACACTGGACAGGAAGGGACACATCATAAACAACAAAATAAACACACAGAGATTCCCCGACACAGATATCAACCAGACTAACTGACATTAATGCTGTACGTTTTCTCAAAATCGCCTGCCGCCACCCATGCTCCAGCTAGGATATAAGCACCACAACACAGTAACTATTTTTTCTGCATACTTCCTGAATATACCAGAATTAGACAACAAAGAAAGCAAACAGCTCCTACTGTAATATTAAATATTAATATTAAAGTCCCATCATTAATATGTAAATATTTTTATGTTTTGTTTTACATTCTATACATGAAATGTTTTCAGTGAGAAATAAACCAGCTCCTCAAAACTCTCAAGGGCCAAAACACAATAAACTAATTGTGCAGTTAATCCTGCAGTAATATGTTGCTTTGTTACACAGACCACAAGCACTGCCATTTTGAGTACTTAATATAAAACAACTAGTGTTACCACTCATTTTTTCTTTCATTAAATTAAACATGCACACAAACCCCTCCCCTTTCCACAGTGTGGAAACTGTGATAAACACAAACCATTGCCCGATGTGCAGTAGCCTTACTTCTTCAAGGATTAAATGGAAACATCCTGGCTTTCTGAGTGAAGACAAATGCACCATTTAAATGTAGTTCAAGAGTAATGGAAGGAAAAAATGTCTCCCCTGAAAATTTGTTTCATTCAGGATTGAAAAGATAGCAAATTGCTGTTGTGTATTTGTTTTTGGTTATGTACAGTAATTGTTGTTGGCCTATGACATCAATTGTATCCATTACAACCATAAAGTGTCAGTTTCTTTTCCAAAATAATTTTCTGCTTAACTAGGTACTGTGTAGAAAGTGAACCAAAGCCGTGCAAACAAATGAAACATCGTAAAAAATAAGAGAAGAAGCAGGGATTTTTTTAAATAAAAAAGGCCCACTTTACTTTTTAAACATCTGATGTTTTAGAAAAGGCCTCAGCTGAATTAGTAATGCAGGTTCATTAATCACCTCCATAGGGGTCTGCCTGGTGAAAAGAACAGCAATGTCCCGAAGGTGAGGCATCCTCAGAGAACGCTCTGACAGGGAAGAGGACAGGCTTATCTGCTATGATTCTGGCACCTCTGCAAGCCCTGGAGTTTCCAAACATAGTGGAATTATTCATTTTTTCCCCACAATACTTACACATCCTTGAAATAAAGATCATCCTTCTGCATCAACACTTTATATACTGTAAGTCCTGTGCAAAGCATAAGGGGGGCAGCAGGGTGGTGCAGTAATTAGAATCTTTGCCTCACAAGGCCCTGTGCTCAATTCCTGGAGTGTTATCTGTGTGGAGTTTGTATGGGTTTCCTTCCAGTGCTCCAGTTTCCTTCCACAGTCCAGAGATGTACTGGTAGATTTATCAGCTTCTGGGAAAATTGGCTCTAATGTGAGTGTGTGTTTCTGTTTGTGCCCTGTGATGGACTGGCGTCCTGTCTAGGATGTATCCCACCTTAGTCCATTGCTTCAGGATAGGTTCCAGCTCCCCCACTACCCTGTACTGGAGCTTAACAAATGGAAGGGTAGAAACATGGATGGATGGATAAAGAACAAGGTTAGGTTGCTTGCCATTGGTGTTTGTTCTGGATCTGTTTTGTGAATGGCATCTGTGTGTCAAAGCTGCTCATTTTCATTTAGTCTATTACAAAGAGCTGTGAATGTTTCCAGTTTTTTTTCTTGCTATTGTAGGTTGTGGGGCTTTGAACCCCTTGAAACTGTAGCCCATATTTCTGATTTAAAACCACCTATGAATGTCAAGCAATGATTTTCAGAATGAATTAATCTAGCAATCCAAAGTCTATCGCAAAAGCATAGGGTGCGTAGCATGATTGAGTCTACGCAAACATCTCTCTGCTCCCCACACTGGACATCCGTCCATGGCAGGGCCAGCAGGAAATTGATAAATATAGAACCACTAATCAAGTCCAGCCCACATGTCTTTGACTGTGGGGAAACCTGAACATCCAGAAAAACCCCATACAAACATGAGGTCAAACATGCAGACTCCACACAGACAGACACCTAAGGATAGAATCAAGGATAGAATCAATCAGAATCCTGGACCCTGCAGGTGTGAGGCAGCAATGGCCTCCCAAGAACTTCTACAGCTTACTAACTTCAAGTATAAACTTAATTCCCAGGCTGGATCTTTCTTTGTTCATTTGGGATACCAATTCTTTTTGTTATTACAAATGAAAGATTCTGTGTAAGTAGGAGATTCTATCCTCCAAATATGCAATTATAACACTATTGACATAGTGGCATAATTTAATTTCCACCCATGCAAACATGTTATCAAAATCTCACTTATGGCCACCTGGAGCCTGTAGTGGAAGCACATGGTGCACACACATAGAGTACAGTACACAAAACATGTAGACCACAAAGACCACAATCAATTATCCTAATAAGCATGGCTTTGGAACCTTTGGGAGGTGGAAGAAAACCAGAGTACCTGGAGAAAACCAACAAGGAAATGAAGAAAACATGCAAACTTCACTCCTGTTACTTTATTTATTTTAACTTGTTAGCAACCTCGGAACAGACAACAGTCTGTTTCTGCAACAGTTAACAGGTCCACATAGGAAACATCCCACATGAGTGCAAAGCGCCGACATATCAAAGTCAGACAATTTCAAGTTATTATACTTTGCGCCAAAATACAGGCTGTTGGGAAATTATATCACTGCATAATTTTGCATAGTTCTTTCATTAGCCTCATTGCTGCAAGCAAATAAGACAGACTTGGATTATTTCACTGATCTTGTAAAATCTTAGACTTTCTAGTGTGAGAATAATGTGTGATAGGAATTTTGTCTGATTGAGTGTGGAAGTTTAAATCACATTCATTTGCCTGTATTTTTCTTGTTTCTTTTCACTTTTGAAATAAGGTTCCTGTTAAGTGCTTAACTACATTGCTAGCTTAAAAAAGTGCATTTCTTCAACTCTTATAAACTGGTATAAGGTCACTGTGTTCACCTCTTTAACTAGATGATAGCATTTAAAGTTTACTTAAATAAAACCTGAAGTTTTGTTGAAGTGGGAAACCTGAAGTTTCTTTCCCAGTGAATAATAATTATACTTACACAGAATAATAATAATTTATTATTACACAGAAAAGAGAGAAACAGCAGCAAGGAAAATAATTGATGAAAAAATGATTGTGTGACTGCAGATTTTCTTGTGACCGTGATTGCACTCTAAAGATATGGAAAACAACAATGTAAATACATTTTAAACTCTCAACTGGTATTGGTATTCTGGATAAACCCTTCCCTTTAATCTGATTGCCTAGATAACCATAAGATAGCTTTAGATGTCTTACATATATTTGACTATGGCTTAGAAAGTGAAAACATTTTTGCAGGACAGTGAAACTCTAGAAAAAAACAGACATGCTCTTGTAAAATTAGGGGATTAAGTTGCAAAAACATCCTACTACGAAACATTCATTTTGACACTTCCACTGAAGAAAATATATTAATCTTGGCTTGGAAAACCATGAGTATGCATTTATTTAAGATTGCATTTCAGTAATATTTTGTGAATTACATGTAAAATCATTAGATATTTCTTTCTACTGTTCCTTAAGAAACAGAGCAAGATTAATAACATCCGCCTCATGAAAATGTTCCAATGAATGTATTAGGTACGTAATCCATATCTGAGCCACATCAGCACATCAGACCCTGGTTACTGTAGCATTAAACAGACAAGGGGACATGTGACACCCCTCCAGTAGGACACCAGAACAAGAGAGGAATTATGCCCCACCAATGCTACTAGAATGTATACAACTGGATGGGCTGAAGCAGTTGGGCTAATGTAACTCACTTAAGGTACAACAGCAGGTCCACATAGGGACTTGAACCCCCTAGTCATGGATCCAGAGACTTCACCCACTATGGTACATCACCCCCAATGAATACAGTATGTGTAAGTAATTACTGGATTCTCTGACTGTAACAGTAATTGATGTATTTTCAAGAAACTCTACTCCTCATTTAATAAAGAAATTGAGAGTGCACAGCAGTCTGTAAGTCAGGCTGTAATATGAATTTTAATTACTTATCAGGTTTTATTTAATAATATGCTAACTGCTTTATAATTAATGTATAATTGGACTGAAATTGGTGCAGCCTGAGATGAATTGTTTCTAGAAAAAATAAAACCATAATATTTCCCTCTTATTTTGCCTACACAGATGCTCAAATAAGTACTACCACATAATTAGCCAATTAATTGTCCTGCTTTTAATTAATTCTCTGAAGAATAAAGAATGTATGATTTGAATTTCATTTAATGGTTCTGCATTGGTTTTATTTTATTTTTAAGCTCACATTTTTAGTGCTTTATTTTTTTGTTTGCAGACGTTTCCAGTTGGCGGCACCGGATCTGACAGAGTTCCACTGCAGGGGTTTTTCCCACATCACACCTAGAGGCTCAATCTAATTCATTTAGCCATCTGCTCCTTTTCAATCTCTGGATCGTCCACTTCTTTGGGAAAATGTCCCGGGATGCTATCTGATCAGATCATACCAAGTAGCCTGCTTCCCCAGCAACGGGAGCATCACGGAAGTTTCAGGCAGTAATGAGTACACAGAAACATGGGCAGCTGAACCCATGTAGAGAACAGACTGGAATGGAATCCTCTGGTGAAAAGAATAATATGAAATATCACAGTATTGCAGCTCCCACACAGGTCTTCTAACGTAAAAAAGCCCCTTTGTCCTTATTGCACGAGTTTCACAGGAAAAATGTACCTCACAGGAAATCACAGTGTTTTTGCTGGAAACAGAGGTAGAATTATAGATCTTCATTAATCCACAATTCGCCAATATCTATCTGAGGGCTGCAAAGAACTGCTTTGACAGGTGTCAGTAGAGACCAGACAGGCATCATCTATTCACCTCAGATTTTCACATCCCATATCCCTCATTCTTTATGGGTTAGGATTGTAAACATACATCCAATTGCTGCTTCTGTAAAAGTCATCAATCACTATCAGATCCATTCCGTCAAAGAGCTTCAACTACATTCATCTTGATCGCGGCTGGCTTATGCAATGGATATGCATTGAACTATGCTTTTTTTGTTGTTGTTTTTTTATTCCTGTACGTTTCTACTCTGTGGGATCAGGTATTGTCCAACTGCCACAGCCCGGAATTTAATTAAAAAGACCTGTGAGACACTGGCCTTTTAGGTAGAAACAGAAGCTGTCTGCTTTTTCTCTTGCAGCCACGTCAGTCAATTTTTCTGAGCTTACGGTGGGAATAAAGGGTATATAGTCCGATTAGCCTCATTCATCATTTCATCTACTAGGCTTTATTTTCACTGGACCTATTCTTTTCATTCAGAAACATCTTCTTTGATGAGAAGGATTATTGTATCCTAGTGAATGGCATCTGTTCTCCTTTTCCAATACAAAACTCTTAATCAGGTGAAAAAGGATTCATATAACTTGAAGAATTGATTTTGTGCCTCCTCTGTGTATAACATTATTTTTTATATTTCTTTTTTTTGCGTTGTTGTGTTTAGAATCAATATAAATGTATGAGGAAACCTTGATTCAATATATTAATTGCAGTTACAGTACTTATTTTACAGTTTGTCTGTCCAATGACACTTGAAATCACCACACTGTTATTGCTAATTTATACTTAAGTTATAAATAATGTAATACAAACCAGCAGACACAAGTGAAAACCATATGGAAGTGCATTTAAAAACTTAGAAAAAGGAGCACTTCTTTACTCAAAGGGTGGTGGGAGTATTAAAGAATATGCCCAGACATGTTTTTCCCTGACATCTTCCAAGAAACAGCTGATAAGATCCTCAATTCAATTAGCAACTAACTACTAATATGGGATGAATGGCCTCCTCTCATTTAAATTTTTTCTAATGTTCTTTCTTTTGTAGAATGAGGAGAGATTATGACAACTAATATGCCCAAATGCAAGACATTTTGATAACAATGTATCCCTTCTTGGCATAAGCCCCGTATTTAATATTAGATCTAAAACTGAAGACTGAAAGGGAAAATAATGTTTAAGATCAGCACTTTGTTAATCATCTGTTTTACTTCATTACTGCCAACTACACTAACAATCGCAGCAAGCCCTGTCTACTGTATATATCAATAATAGCCCTGATGGCACAAGCAGTTTAGAGTCGATGCAATTCTATATAGCAAGTTCAAAACAGGCTATGGTGGTATCAGTGAAACACTATTTAAACAAATAGGACTTACATTCTTAAATGCTTGAGCCTTAACGCTAGAAGCATTAGGAAAAAAGCGTAAGGTTGCTACATTAACAGGACAGTAAGACACTTATAGGAGAAACATGGCTAGGAGAAGGGGGTGGGGATGAATATAAAATTAATAAAGTAATAATAAATAAACGTAATGGACACACATTACTACAGTAGGCAGGATAGAAGAACTGGTGGTGTGGGGTTGAATATCAAAAATAAACTGCACACTAGAGAACTAGGGCAAGAGAGTACAGGCGGGTTAAATCTACAGTATATAAAATAGAAGTTCTAAGGGCTTAACAATAGGTTTATGCTATAAACCACATACAGTATATGGGCATAAGCTTACTGTATGACACTGTAAGTTCAGAAATAATGTAAACATTATTTGTAATTCAACATAAGGGAAAATGTATTTCTACAAGGTATTATAGCAAAGGTGATGTTATATTACCAGTAGATTTATACTACTTTCCACAGATAAATTCAGATATTGGAGCACAGAGCCTGAAACTGTTAAAGATTACCAGTTTTATAAAGGGTACTGACTAGGGAACATGCACTTTTTAGCCTTATTGACTTTGCAAATATCCAGGATTCCTCCCTGGGGAATCGTGACCCTATTATGATATTTTTTATGTATAGTTTAATATCTAAAGCTTGAATATTAGGACTTTTAATTTTAGAAAAGCAGACTATGGAGGAATGAGGCAGAACGTATGAGCAGTGAACTCAGAACAGATCAATACACAGTCAATAGAACGAGGATGGTTATACTGTACTTCAAAGCATGTTTAAGACTCAAAATGAATTCATCCCTAAAACAATTACATCCAGGTCTAGGAAAGTATTGTCTAAATGGTTCGATGGAGAAATGATGAAAAAAATCAGAAAGTAGTCGCTGTTCATACTGGGTTCAGAGCCCAAGATTCAAAGATAGAAAAATAGTATACAGAGTAACAGGCACAACTGAAAAAGATATTACAATTGTAAGGTGAGATAGAACAGAATATAAGTAATGGAGGCAAAACAAATAATGAAAAATATTTTTCAATACTACAACAGCAAAAAAGCATACATGCAAAACTAAAAATTTTGCTAAATAGTGAATTAATGACAGAAAATGGAAAAAAATAGAAAATATGCTACATACTGTATGTATTTCACCCAGTTTATGCAGAATGTAGGACATAACATATGTATTGGGTGGACATTTTCTGCCTTGCAGGAAGCTACACATGGGATCCAGGCTTTGCGAAAGATCTTTCCAGATAGTAGTGTGACCATGGGCTGGTTATTCAAATGTCAGACAGGAAAAACAGTTGATTATCACTCATATACTGTACCTTCTCTTGTACAGTCCTTCCTTATTTTAATAAAACCTAGATCTTATTGTTGTACAACTCAGTCAATCTGCTGGCAGTGAAGAACCTGCAACAAGTCTGACCCACCCTCACTACAAGCAAAGACAGAAAGATTTCCACAGGCATACCATCAAGACAGTTCTCAAAGTTTGTTTGGCATTGTTAGAAAGTTACAATATACTCAAAAGACTACTGAAAGGTACAGCTTCTAGTATGAGACCAAAAACGTCTGTCAGCTACAAGGATACAAGGACCTTCTTTTTATACAATGCTCCCACAACTAAAAAAATAATTTCTGTTTAATTGTACTTAGCGTTTGTGAACCAGTAGGTGGCACTCTTTCATCTGGACTCCTCGGTCATTAAGGATGCCATCGTCATGAGACTGCTGGGGCGTTAATTTTTGTGTTATAGCTAAATTGCTCTTTGGGTTTGTGCAAATTATCCTCCCTACGTTTCTTCCTTAATTCAAGTGGTGAAAGTAATGTCTCACTCCTCCACCAGATCTGCAGTGAGGTAGTGCAGCTGCCAGAGAACACTGCCACGCCTCACCCAGCGAGGGCAGCACTCTAGTGAATGAAGTGAGACCCCTCATGAGAACATAAGAAAGTTAATCTAATCAGAAAAGAGTGAATGGAAAAATGTGGAATAAAGAGTGCCAGCTTAGACAGAAACTCGTGGGGGGTGGAAGAGGAACCAGTGACGAAGTCTGTCGTCTGGTTTTCATTGATGAATTGAGGATTGATTAAGTGGAAAGGCAACTGTTATAAATAACTGTTAATGTGAGCATAGGGAGGCTTGTATAGGCTGATGAGCCTTGACTGACCAGTTGATTTTGCTTTTATTAAGACAGAATGTAATTATGTTGTTAGAGTGAAATGATAAATCTGACATACGTGGTAGGAAAAGGGGGCTGAAATAAAAATGTGCTGCAAACTCTGAACAACAAAGGTAAATGCAGAAGGCTAGTGAAGGGCTGTGAGTGTTAATCACCAACCATCCACAGAGAGGTGTGGATGCCTGGGAGTCCAGAGAGAAATGTGCTGAGAAGAGAAATTTTGTGAGTAGGTTACTTTGCGCTGTAAAATGGATGAGCAGGCATTACTATTTAGTAATCGTTGGAATAAATGAACATTATTAGTATACTTTAATAGATGAGGTACTTGTCGTGGTTTGATGTACTGTACGTGGCAATGAAGAAGCTAGTAACGTCAGGTTCCTGAGTTTCTTGATTTTTAAAATTCCTCAGATTTAATTTGAGAGAGTCAGTAATATTATTTTGAAATATCAAGAAGGCAGAAAGAAACCCAGGTGAGAAATCTTAGAACCATCCAGAATCCAATCAGTGAAAAAAGAGCACCCTCTGTTGATTATATGAATGAGATATGTGATATCAGAATAAATGAGGACTGATTTCTGATTCTATGTTTCCCAAAAGAATAGCAATAACAATAAGGCTGAGCTCGTATTCCGTAGAAGAGCTAGCCAAAAGGGGGGAGCAGGATTTTTTTTACAGCCCTTCACATTGCAAACCACCTTGCCCTGAGGCAATTTCTGAGATACTCTGGAGTACATGCCAAACCCAATAGGAGTAACAGTGGTCTTTAAACTAATTAAGGTCTTCAGGGGACAAAAGGCACTTGTATGAAAAGTAAATCAGTTCCATGGTTTAGAGAAAAATCTACTTTCGACCCTGCATTTATAGTAATGTGGTTTCAAAGGAGGCGAAGTTAAGGATATTAAGGAGTAACCTTCAGAAATTACAGTATACACAAAGTATGTGGTATATACTGTACTGTATTTTAGCCAAGAAGGAACAGAACTCCACATTGTGTACAATTACAGGATTATAGCTATCAAGATACATGTTAATTGAGTAGATACCTCCCAGGGTAGAGAAGCATGGAAGGAGTGAGAACTGAAAAAAGTAGATTTGCTGTATAATGCAGATAATAATCAGAACTAGGAATTTAGGCAGTTGACACTGGGAATAGAGGATAATTTTTAGGCTGAAAGATCAATAATAATTCACCAAAGGATAAGGGGGCAGGAGACGAGGTTGGGAGTGATGGACAGCAACCAGGTAAAAGGTCCACCTGTCACAATGTGTAGTTTAGGACCCTATGCAGACAGTATAATCCGGAAGTGACTGGAATAAGACTTCAAGGGAAACACAGTAGGAGCAGGACAGGATGGCAGACAGGGGGATGTGACTATGGTGATCTGGTGCTCGGGGGGGCGTGGTGCAGGCGAACGAGTCCAAATCAGTCCAAAAGGGGGAATCTGGGGCGCAGTCAAAAGTCCAAAACCAGGAGGTCCATCCAAGATGAAGACAAGAATAAAAACAAGGAATGGGGACATGGAACCAGGAACAAGGAAGTTAAAAATAGAGCCCAGGACTCAGCTGGTCAGGATGCCCTTCGGAAGCCTATACCCTCAAGCCATGGACATGGGGTGACCTGATGCTAGGCAGGCCTCCGGGTGTCCGTCTTCCAATGCAGAGCTAGGCATAGCGGGAGTGCCCGTCTTTTATAAAGACGGACAAAATGGGGCAGGTGCATGAAATCAACTAAAATATGAAAGGGCCAGAGCGCCCTTTAAGAGGGATTACGATCATGACACCACCTGCAGGACAATAACTGCTTCTGGGACCATGATTCCCTTATTCTGCTCTGGTCATTGGGATGTACAGTAACTACTTAGTAAACTAATCAGGACCACTGTATAGACAAAAGTAATGGAGTAAACCCTCTATAACAAGTTGAGGAGTGATTGCATGAAGTTTTTTTACATAAGTGGTTGAAACAATACATTTAAGGTAAAATTATTTTTTAAATCAAGTGCATAAAGCATAAAGAAGTAGAGTGCTTGAGAGTGCTAGTGGCAGAGAGGCAGGCTACTTGTGACTAGAAACTGTCTCAAAATCCAGAGCAATATTTCTATTGGATTTAAAGAGATGTATTCACAATGTTGTTTACAATGTCATAAGGCCGCAACACATCATTGGACGTTTTGTTGCCTCTTTCTGAATCGCAGAAGATGGAGCTGCGCATACCTGGAAATTTTGTCTTGTGATGTAAATTGGAGGTTTTACTGTGTACATTTTAAATTTATTGCAGTTTAAAGAGTACTCATCAATGCTGATTCTTTCTAGCCCCGAAATCTGAAAACTGTGCTACAGTTCCCCTTTAATATTATTGAAAATTGGTTAAACCAATGGTGTAACCATGCATTTCAGTTCTGCATGAATAATGAGGCAGGATTGGGCAGCACATGTAAGCTTTTCCTACTTCTCACAAAGGCCCAGCAGGTTGTTCAGTGGGGGCCCTAATATTTCTGTCAGTGAGTGTACATACAGTAGATTAGTACAGTACATTAGTATATTAACACAGATTTAATTACAAGGCATACAATGAAACTTAATGGAGTGTGAGCTTCCTCTTGCTGTGGGTTTCCTTATCCCTCTTAGAAAAAGGACAAGTACAGTACCCGTACACCCACTGTAACCTGATGGTATAGGAAGAAAAGGCATTTCTCCGAACACTTAAAGCATACGGCTGTGTTTTTACCACTTTCATATGTTATTGTTATTCCTTAACCTTTTTATTTCAGTCTTAAATGTATTCTCGGTTAGCATTCCTGATTCTAGCCATTTTAGAGGAAGACATCATTTAACCTATTCAATCCAAAGACAGGTAGTGAAAAACAGTTCCACAAGGAAGCTAAAATACTTTAAAAACATTTTCAAATAAAAGCTGGTTATAATGTAAATTTACGCAACTTCCTCGCTTCAACCCTCTCTTTCTTCTCAGTATTCACCATACCACGTGGAAAAAAAAAACCTCTGTCTCTTCTTTCTTTCCAACACAGCGCTCCTCTCCTGTGTGTCAATCCTACTTCAGCTTCTCTTTAATTGAATCAATTCTTATTTTTCCTTTACAAGTACAGGGACAGTAAGGAACACCATAAAGGGTTTTTCTGATGTCTGACACTCAGAGCAAGGACCTTGAATCTGGAAGGGAGAAACAGTGAATTGTGGTTTATAAAATGCCTATAAAAGGATAGTACTGTAGCGGCGAGGCTTATTAATAAGAAAGAATTAAGCGTTGGTATGCTTTCCTAAAGGAGGCCCCATCTCACCCTGTGGTGCAGCCACAGAGAAAGTATTCATGCAGGCTGATTTAAGATGTTTTCTTTTGATAAGGAACAAGCTCCCAAAGGGGGATGCACTTAGCTAAGCCTGGCTATCATGATCAATGATCATCCATTGGCGCCTATCTGTCTAGGGAGTGCCAGATGGACATCTGGACTGCATTCCTAAGTGTCAGGAGTAAGTGACTCATATCTCACCTTGATCAACCAATCAGGGACTGGTAGGGCCGAGTAACCCACGTGGGACTCTGATGCCCATGGAACTTTCAGCCAATCAACGAGCTGAAGTTCCTCCAGGTAAAAACAGGCAACACAGAGATTCAGTGAGATTCAGGAGATTCAGTGGAGAATTCTGTGGACTATTCTAAAGGGAATTCAAAGGAGAATTCCAGGGCAGGACGGCCCAGGAGCAGAAGGCTCCCAAGGGCAGGACATTCTCGCAGCGCGCCTCCTGACCATCCTGAGACTCAGCCCGGACAACCACGGAACGGCCAGTGTGTCCGAGTGCCAGAACTTTCCTTTGTTCTAAGAGTCTAGAGCGGAGGTTGCCAGAGAGTAACCAGAGGATCCACCCGAGGTTAGCACCAGCAGCAGGCCTCGTGAACAGGTCGGAACTGTGGACAGCTGAATCACTATTCAGAACTAGCTCTTCATCAGGAACGAACCGGTCCTCTTCCTGACTTGCTGGGATCCACAGTCATCTTTTCTCCTGTGCACAAACTTTGCTAGTTAAAGCCAACACTAACTAGCCGGTCAGTGAGCATCAGCAGCGCACCGTCGCAAGCCGCACAGCACAGCCTGGCACGGAGCCAGAGAGCGCGGATTGGACAGCAACAAGCCTGCAGCTGATTGTTTGTGCCTGCAGGAGATATGAATCCCCAGAAATTGGATGAGTATTCAACTTCAATGCATTACAGCTCGAGAATTCAATTGTTATCCCAACCAGTTGATATCAATTTAATTCCTAAGAGTTATGTACTTGTTTTGAGTATCTAATGTAGAAGTTATAACCAAGTTCATTTATGAAACGGTCTTAATGAATGATATACTGAACGTATGTCCTCTTGATATATGTAACTCTTTGTAACTGATTGAATATATATCTTTTGTATTCTGATAACCCTCTCGATAAGATCTGTTAGGTTTATATGCATATTCTATGTATTAATAAATGTATCCTCGTGTATTAGTACCTGTGTGTGTGCGTTGTTTGAGTTATGTCGCATGGTTGGATTCTAAAGCCATCGCAAGAATCAATTTTGTGATTTACTGCTACAATTAATAATTGTCCCAGTAAATGCCCAAACCCTACAGAACTGGTGCCTTCAGAGAGCCACTACATTACATTTTGGCTATGGCAACGTTACAGTACTATGGTGCACAATGAATGGAACGTAATTAGTTAGTATGTGTAGCAAATGCTGTTTCTCCCCTTGGTAAGGAAACACTAAAAGAAGAAGATTGACTCCATTCTTTGTTTCTCATAGCACTGGACTGAAAGGGATTGTTTCTTATCTAAAAAGCCCTTTTTTCCATCCACATTTAGCACTATACTTAAGCCTTCTCATACATGATGATCAACGTGCTGGACTGGAATTTTGTGGTGTGAATCTGAAGAGAGCAACGGTATAGGGTTCTGCTTGAAAGAAACTGCTTAGTGACTTAGAAACCACTAAATGCATTCGTTTGAAACATAGGTTGAGTCCCAACATCATTTCCAGTCTGGGCTTTGAAACTATTCAGGGGAAAATGTCCCCAAGCACATATGCATTTAGCCCATTGCCCACCACCAGGGGCAAATAATCACTATTTATTAAATAATCTTTTTTTATTTTTTTAAAAGCTATAGGACAATATGTCTTAAACATATAAAAGGAATATGCTTTTCTTTAAGAACTCCCATAATATTAACAATATCATTTCATTTTCCTACATCAAATACTTTAGAGTTCTACCTAAAAAGGAGTCACAATGGCTCAGGCATTCAAACTGACCAGTATGAGAAAATCTCTGTTCAAAAGCTTATGGTCACATATCAAAAATCCTTAGACAGGCATACAACTACTGTACCTGACAATCTTAGGCATGCATGTGCAACTATACAAGTAGGTAGATAGATAAGACTTTATTGATCCTGTAGGGAAATTGGTGAAACAATGTGGTTGTGCACCACATGGAACAAAAGTTGTGCATACTTGCCTTAGATCGTCAGGTGCACCAGCTGCACCATGCTGGTACACAACCACTCACAGGAAAAGGGGGCATCAGAACAGGGAAAGGTTAATCCATGCTAAACAGTAGAAAGAAACATTTCAGCTGCCGAGCCTTTCTCCAGTGTGTGGGAGAGAGAGGAAATAAGTGGGGATATGAAACAAAGAAGAATAAAAGGCAAAGAGCAAGTGAGAAAGAGTGACCAAGTGAACAGAGATCTGGAGGAGAGGATTGAAATCTGTAAATAGATAGGTTCTAAAACAGAAATTAGTCTATAACAGAAGGATGAAAATCTAGCATTAAATGAGAAAGGCATTGTAAAGGAGGGATGACATTAAGAGGTACCAGCACCTTTTGATTGTTTTAGATCATGGGTCTGAAATTTGGATACTGGAGAGCCCAGATCCAGTTTTACTCAGGTTTCAAGTCACTCTGAAACAGCTTTTTTATATTAGGAATCCTTGTAAGATATCGATTAAATGTGTAAGTAACTTGTTCAATCAGAGGAGCTCTGGGCATTAACGACTGATGGGTCTACAGAACTTTGTCTGAAAAAATCCCTAAATTGCTTAGTTTCAATAAGCACCTTGTAAGAGACCATATCCTCAACCACTCACAAGGGCCTGCATGCAAAAAAATGGACAATGGCCATAAAGAGAAGCTCGGGAGACTTTAGTATTTGCCTGTCTATATACTGTATACTCAGCAGAAAGCGGCACTCAGAATCCCCAAACCACCACTAGTACCCTGCATGTTCGTATAAATACCAAAAATGTCAGAGTACATGGATGAATATCAAATTGTCATTTGAGTCCTTCACCAATTATCCAATCATTTAGTTATTAACACCCACTGTGGCTATTTGAAACAATTAGTGCTATAGTGGCCTCTAGTGGTAGGTTAGCTGTAACTGCAGCCTTCTTAAGTAGGTCTGTCCCAGACACTTGTTAAACTGTTCACATTTAAATTTTCTCATGTCTTTAGATACAATGGCCAGCTATAATATCTGCTGGACAGGGCCTCTGTGGATAGAGCTGGACATCCTTAGATCATCATATCACTTTCTATAACTGCCTATCCAATTCAGGGTCACAGTGACCAAGGCAAGATACACTGTGAGTGGGACACTAGTCCATCACAGAGCACACACAGACACAAACATGCAAAGACTCACTCTGAGACCAATTTATAGAAACCAATTAACATACTAGGAAACTTCTGACTGTGAGAGAAAACTGGACTACCCATGGAGAAAATAAAGAAAGCATACAACCTCCACGCAGACAGCACACTAGGAATGAACCTAGGCCTCAGTGCTGCAAAGCACCAGCTGCTAACTAATATGTCACCTTACTGCCCTTAGATCTTTAGATGAACCTCCTAAATTCCATTAGGCCTTCTTTCTTATTCATGACATGATATTTCATGTTATTCAAGTGAATGAAAAGATGACTCAGATGAAACACAAAATGTAAAATGTATGTCCAGGTTTCTAAGAAAAACAAATTACAGAGCCAAGGTCTCCAGGCTTGTTTTCTACCATAGGATCACAGCTCACAATATGGCACCATTCCCAGATTAACTTGTTAAAGTGTTCTGATATTTGTATAGAAGATAAGAAGCACAACACCAAGGTCTTTCCAACATCACTCAGAGCTTTCGGGCATCTGAATTCTTAATGAATGAACCAGCAAATTCCAAAGTTATAGTGTACCTACCCCAAAGGTATAGCTGAATTTTTCACCTTACATGCTGAGTACTCATACATACAACCCCAAAAAAGCCTTTGTAAAATTTTCAGTTCACTGCATGATTCCGATTTAAAAAATTAATCAGTGACAATACAGTGGCTCCAGTCAGATTACCCCTGTTTCATCTCGTTAATAATCCAAAATTTGTACTTGTCAGGTCTGTACCATTCCCATCCTCAGCAGTGTGCTGCATTATGCACAACACTGTGTTAGAATATTCATTTAATCTTTCTTCTGTATGGCAGATACATGCTGTACATTTCATTTTTCAGTTTTATCAGTTTTCTTTCACAATTTAAAGGTGTCATAGTGTTTTCTTTTTTCTATTTACAAAAATAAACAGCTTGTAATTTCATTAATATTTGTTGTTACTGAATCATCATTTATTGTTAAACTGCACACATTGTTTCATGGCTTTTCCTCCCTCTGTCTCACTCTATGCTTCTAGGAACTGTTTATAAACCACTACAATGACTTCCATCTGCAAATGTTCAAAAAGCACTTTAGAGGGAAGGTCTTAGGATTCTGCAAGAGGCATCAAGAAACTACCCAAAATGTACCCATAAAAGGATAACTGACCCAAACGCAGTAGACTGTCAAATAAAGACGTACTGTACAGTACTGTACAGTACTTGCATTGCAGAGCATGAAATGCCTCAAGTATTTCAGTTGAACTTTAGCACTGTGAAAGGGTAAGCAAGGGAGATATTTTAGAATGAAAATATAATATTTGAAAGCCACCTGAGTGTTCAGATTAATCTCTATAAATAATATATATATATCGGGGTGAGTCTTCAAGTAGTGTTCATATTCAGCATAAAAACATGAATAGCATGGTTTAGTAATACAGTGCTGTTATATTCCATACCACACCAGACTTTAACTAAATTATCTTTTGTAAGATATGCAAGAATATAATTATGCAAAATTGGCTACATTTTCTAGAAAGAAAAATGTAGTACTGTAGCCGTGGTATAATGGAAGAGCCCTTAATATATTTATATTGTTCTCTACGTCTCTTGCTACTCCATTACCTGGCTCCCTATTGTTGAACATTCAAAGCCATTCAAAACCATCCAAAGCCCCATTTCTGATGTGCCTCAATCACTCAGCTTCTGCCTAGCTTCAGTCTCTCCTCAAGCTGCCTCTCCATTCTCCTGCTTCCAGACCTCCTCAGTGATGGAATAAACCTGAAACTTAAATTCAAGTTCAAAGAGCTTTAATGGCATGACTAATTAATTACAATGTTGCTAAATCAATAACAATTAGCAAATATTTACAAATATTTTTTAAGTCTTTCTCTCTGTTCCTCAGGATGTGAAAGACGATCACATACTGGGCTGCTAACTTGATTTTCTTGTCCCCTCCACCAGTACAATTGGATGCTCTTCTTATTCTGGCAACTGTGGGAATTTTGGACAAATGCAGAAAATGTACCTCTTTCTCTACATTACACATCCCTGCTGCCATTGGGTAAACACTGTAGCTTGTCCTCTTTAGGTGTTTGCCTGTGTCCCTCATTTTCTACGGTCAGGCTGTGGTCACTGTGCCTATTCACACTGGGCAGCCAGGTATACCAGTGTCATCCAGTTTCTGTTGTCCAACTGTGGTCACTGAGCTTGTTCACTCTGGGTAGCCAGGTATACCTGTGTCACCCAGTTTCTATGGCCACACTCTGGTCATTGAGACTTTACTTCACCCAAGTCTATATCTCTTTGAAGTCTCTCACATGGTAGTCACAGCTCTTGAGTCTCTGACCATGTCTCAGTGCCCAGTAAATACAAGTCTGTTTAAACAAGATCTCTCAGCTCTCAGTGTCTTTCAATAACATGTACACAGTACAAAACTATTATTTTTACCACTCAGACTATTACAAGTGCATGCAATTTGCAATTACTTATTTAATATAATATCTTTACATTATATGTTACTTATTTTATAATAAACATTGAGGTGTTTACTTTCCAGGTTTGTGTCTATACTTCATATAGAGTATACTGCTTTAGTTCATATCATTTCATTTTGTTTGCGTAGCACTTGTGCTACTCTTCCAATATGAGCTAGCTTTATTGTCATTGTGTTAATTCAATTTATTCGGACTGTACTGTGCCAGCTTGAATATTCTCTTTTCTTACACTTAACATACATTTTCAATATTGTATAATGTCCTAGGTAAAGGCAACTACTAAGCAAATCAAAAATTTAATTCTTATCAACTGGCAACTTGCAGCTGTCAGAAGTAGAAATGTTGATCTTGGGATAACGTATAAAATGATTATAATAAAGAACACCCCACAGCAGCAATAATACAAACCACTCATCAGACTGACACCCCTGTAGTAAATGCACAAGGTTCCATTTCTAGAGGTTGTTTAATGTCAGGTACAGTATTATACCAAAAGGCATTTCAATTCCTTTGTTGCATGACTGCACCATTTCCACAATTTCCAGCTCTTCAGATCCCTCAGCTTTTACCGCTGTTAATTCCACATTACAAACGAGAGGCTGGGAGATGTCTCTCAGAATACTTCAGATCGCCTCAATACGCCAACCTCGCCATTAAGGAGCCAGTCTTGTCTTCTGTAAAGGGCCATTGAATTTGTGTATGAAACTCTCCCCATAAAGGAGACATTGGGTAAAAGCCTTATGGAAATCCTTGTTTAATATGTCTCCGATCTTTCACACTGGAGTGATGAGTCACAGACAGGGCAGTTCAAATTGTATTATCCGAAAGACTTTACTACTACTGTTAAATGGAAAAGGTGATATTCACTGCTGTACAGAATCCCTGCGCTATTAGTTTGATATACCCCGGAAAAAAAGAAAAAAGAAAACAGATCTTCACAAATACTACTGCTATACACGGCTGCAGACACGAACCGAGGAGCTGAAGAATGCAATCAACAGAAGAGTCTTTATTTCTATGGGAGGTTTAAAAATGACAGACAAGTGTCTGTCATGGTTAAATAGTGGGTTAAAAAATAGCTCATCTCTAGCTCTGAGCTCTCTGTCAGTCATTGAATGCACTGTAGAAACACTGTTTTTCAGGGACTTAGTGAGGAGAAGAGATGGGAGAACTTGGTAAATATTGCCTTTTTTCTCATATTTCTTTAATTGTATAGTTTGGCAACAAACACTCCTTACAACACTAGGAGAAGCAGGCAGAATGCTCTCTGGGTCCACTTTGGTGGCATTCCAAATTCATCCATGCCTAAATAATCCTGCCATTCTTTTTTGAGTGCTGGGTAAGGCTCGTCTTCTTAAGAGTTACAACCATGAATTCCGCAACAACGATCACACATTATCAACCACCCATGACTCAAAATCACCGTCAGAGCACATGTGACTCAACGATGAAATGCCCAACATTTCAAGGTTACAACAGGGAAATGTCTGCCATATTGTTAAAACGAATAGGTGCAATGCCTGGCAGGCATCTATTAAAAACAAGTTGTTATTTGGCAGATGCTTTTATTCAAAGTGATTTACAGAGATCAGGGGTGAGTCATGCGTCACCAACTGCTGCTGCCGAGACACAGCAAGAAAGGAGCACAGCAAGCTGAAGCAGCAACATGCTTTTGATTAGCAAACCATAAGTCAGTGGTAGAGTTGGACTTGAATCAGGAGTCTCCAACTAAGTAGCATTTTCTTTAAGAAGGATGAAAAATTCAATCTCCTAATATTTACTCTACTGAAGACTCAGTTTAATCAAACAACCAGTCAGCTCAAACTATGAGTAACATTTACTAAAAGTGGCAGGTTAAAATGGTGTCTAATAGTTCAAGGAAGAGGCTGTAAGAAAAGTAGTTCAGGCTTTGCTTTCTTCTCTCATTCCTTTCAAACAGTGGACTTAGAATCAAATAAAGTGTTCTCCAAAACACCTCACTAGTTTTTCCTTTAAAGTTTATCAGCAGTAGGGATCTGATTTCACATTTTACAGAACATAGTAAGTCAGTACTTTTTCATTAAAAAATCCACCTGTAAGACTCCTTTGGAAGTCTGCATATTTAAACAATAAATTGTATAAAGTATAGTATGACTAAGTGGTCATAAATATCCCAAGAAAGCATAGATAAATATAAAATTATATTACATCATGTTTTTTCTTAATTTCAATCTTTAGGCAGAATGGGTAAAAATCACTAATCTGGATAATTTCAGAGCAACTGCAGTTAAATTAGAGGTTATTAGTGAGTAAAAGTAATACAACAACAGCAGACGATCAGTCTCCAGATGTACTATACTAGTGTACAGTAAGTCTGTATACATGTAATGGTACAATAAACATGCCTGTGTTGCGTTATTGAGCATTTATAGAGGACCTTAAAAAAGCAAGTGAACAAATATGATAATAAACACAACCAAAAATGCAATTTGCCATCTTCAGATAACCCAAGTGAAAATGAAATGAAACTGGGACTTATCTTGTCATTTGATCACCCCATTTATGTTTTCTGTCTTCACTGTACAATGGCTCCCATTCAACAGCATTCACAAAGCCCTGATTCAATTGCAAACCTATTTTGCGTACAGCTAGCAAACCAAAAACCAAGTGCACAGGTGTGAATACACACTTTTCCCTTAGACACAATTTAGCAAACATGTTGTAGTGCATACCTAACCTGACAACGCAGCAATAGCATTGGGCATGGGACAAACTTTAAGGGAGTTACATACAGTACATTTTACGTTCAACTGTAGTGACTTGGGTTCCAACCAATAAGTGATGGGATTTCAATTTGAAAATCAGGTCTAAGCAGTTTCCATTTCACAGCCGAAACAAACAGAAATAGCAATTAAAGAACGTAAGAATGGTTACAAAGGAAGAGAGGCCCACTAAGTCCTATCTAGACCATTTGGCAGTAGCTAATTAATCCAAATTAATCCCCGTTCCTTGAAATAAGCCATGGTATTGGCCACAGCGACTTTGTTGGCTAGCTTGTTCCAAAAACACTTTAAGTAAAGACGTGCCTCCTGTTCTCACTTTTAAATGCGCATCCATATAGTTTTCCACTTGTGTCCTAGTGGTACGTCTTTCACCGTTTATTCAGCTAGAACAAGCAAGGCAAATAAGACGGAATACAAATAAAAAACACAGACTTGGAAGAGACATGGAAACTGTGCTGAGTTTGTATCTGGTCATAAAAAGACAGAGGAGGATAAGGAGGAGACATCCCCAAATATTGAGAACTCATTTGTCTTTTCTGAGCCTTTATTTGATGCACTGTGATGCACAATGTGTACAGCAACATCCCCTCAGCAGACACACAGTCCCCAACATCAGCTGCCTTGAGCTGATCTGGAAAGGGGCTGTGCAGAGGGCACACTCTGCTTGTTGCCCCGAGGGTCTCTGCTGTACTAACATTTTATACTTACAGCGTCTTGAACTGCATGTGAAAGCCAGCTCACTGTCATGTGCAGCGCAAGATGTTGCTGCAGGTTTAGTGAAGCCAGTGTGGAATTTATTCATTTCTCTTGCAAAGATCCAAAAGACAAGGGGGAGTTCTTTTAGGGGGCAATGGTTTCATTATGTCCTGAAAGCCATTGACTGAACATACTGTATGTACAGCTACGCACCCCAGCTTGGATCTTAAGTGCAACTATTCTGCAAACAGATATCATGATGCTAACAGCTACATAATAAATGTGTTTTCTTGGTTTATTCCATCCTTTAAAAGCATAGATACCTTAAGATTGCAAAGAAATTTTAAAATTGCTACTAAGACTGTAAGGAAATGCAGAGTTCTTGTTGGTTACAATCTTAGCCCCCAACTATGTTTTGATTGGCTGCCCTATTTCCTGACCAGGTCTAGTGCAAGTGATCACATCACTCCTATCCTAGAGTCCTTGCACTGGCTTCTGGTCAAATTCCATGTAGACTTTAAAATCCTCATGCTCACCTATAAGGCTCTGCATGGCTTGGCATCTCAGTACCTGTCTGAACTATTATAGCCATACTCCCCACCTCGCAACCTTCGCTCTTCTAATTCTGCTCTCCGTACTGTCCCCCAAGCCCCGTTTACATTGTATGGGTGACAAGGCCTTCTCCTGTTATGCCCCCAAGCTCTGGAACTCTCTCCCCAAGGATATCAGAGAGTCACCTTCTCTAAACTCCTTCAAATTCAGACTCAAAACCCTCTTCTTCAGAAGAGCCTTTACTTAACTGGTGCCATTCTTCACCCCTCTGCTTTTCCTAGTACCACCATCCACGGTCTCCTCTATATATTGTAATTGTGTTTTATCTTGTGTATTCTTCTTATTTATTGTTGTTGTCATCCTGTAAAGCGCTTTGAGAAGCCACCTTTAAAGACACTATATAAAATAAAGTTTATTATTATTATATTATATTTACTACTGATGTGCATTTGCACACACGAATCCAAGCTTCTAAGTCACATTTTTCACATGCTGTTGCAGTAGTTTTCTCATGCTCTCATTTTATTGGTCGCTAGAGCATCTACTGTTTGCAGTGTTGGCTAAATAAGGTCCAATGTGTCTGAACATTGCTCTTTACCATATAGGTACAGATGCACTCAATGGAAAGTACTGTACATTTTGTTCTGTACTGCTCTAGACTAGACTCAGATCACCAGAGGGAATGTTCCTCAGTGTTATGAGGGGGTATTCTCCTAAATTTGTAAATTATTGCATTTTGGAAAGCACAGATTAGTAGTAGTATTAAAAGTACTGTCAGTTTTCATTTCAAGATCCATTCCCTGTTGCACTCATAAGAGAGAAGTATAGCTTGACATATGATCAGATAAAGACACCCACACATTTGGAAGCAAGCACCAGTGTCTCCACTCCACACGCACATCACTGCGAGATGCAGTTTTCCACCCCTGAGCGTGAGAACCTTGTACTCGCTGCCTAATGCTTACAATCCTAACAGATCAATATTAATGAAGGGAGAATTGTTGATCGCTTGTCTGAAGTGCTGTTTTGTCTCATTACCACTTGCAATGCCTAACATATCTTATGTGTAATATACAGAGTCTGGATGACCTGAATGATATTTCACCCATAAAAAGGTGTTTTTTTATTTCTTAAAAAATTGCAAACTTCACTGTTGTACAACAGCTCTTCCTTGAAAGGAGTTTCTGATACACAACAACATTAGAATGAAATGAATGTCAGTCAGCCCCTCATAGAGGATGTAAATGCTCTGAACATAAAAGCAAGATCAAGGAGACCAGCAACCGAAAATGAGACTTTAATGTGTAATTTCATGTTTATCAAGAAAGCCCTTGCAAATGCACTTTGAGGGTGAGATTGCAGCTTATTGTAAAAAAAAATAACGATTCTTTAGGATTGTTCTTGTTTCCTAGGCATGGCCTGAGCTTAGCTCATGAAAGCTTCATCCTTCATAAGACATTTTAACCCAAGGTCCTTGATAATCATTAAAGAAAATACTTGTTATATATTTCAAGCAAGAAAAAAGCTATTAACCCTGCAGGTCTGCAGTCTTAGCTGCTTTCCAGACAGAGCTATGTTCTTGAAAAAGAAGTACTGGTTCTTTCTTTTTATCTGTAAATGAGAGTCTATTTCTCCATAGGTCCCATGCGGGCTTATTTATGCATTTGATAAGATTGATCAATGTCACACTGATATGTCGCTCGAGCTGCACGATCCGAGACAGTGGCCAGTGGTTGTCACAGATAATCGATCTTTCTGACTCAGAAGCAGTGCAGAGAATTTTTTTTCTTTTTCTCCTGATTATCCATTTGTGACGCAAGGAGCCTGTGGCATTCATTTTAATTTGCCACGCCAAGGTGCGGGGATACAAAAAAGAATGAAGCATTTTATCTCTTTCGCAATGTCACAGTTGCTGTAGGGGCACAGAATATAGAGGGATGATACTGATAGTAACCATCAATATCTATGAGCAGACATTTTTTCAGCATAGCAGGATTCTGCAGTTGGTTCCCACTCATGTTAAGAATGACAGGACAATTGCAAACAGATTGGCTGCTGAAACCTGATGACAGGAAAGCTTCAGACACCCTATTTAGTTTCTTTATATCCAACGAGAATCATTGCACAAATACCTATCTTAATCTGTCTGAACATGCTTTTTATGATTATTCTATAATCCATATCCCATGTCACTTTAAAGAACTGAAAGTTAAGCATAGAGTTTTTTCCTATTTTCTAATCACTTTACGCAATACAGGGCTGCAGGGGAGTCCGAGCCTCAACAAGCAATGTTCACAAGGCAGGACAAGCCCTGGACAGGATGCCAGTCCCTTGCAGGGCACATACAGACACAGATACTCATATAATCACACCAGATCCAATTTTCCCTCAAGCCAATTAACCTACCAATAAGTCTTTAGACTGTGGGAAGAAATCGGAACACCTGGAGAAAACCCTCTGAAACAGGGGGGCAACATACAAATTCCACCCAGATCGCACCTGAGGAATTGACCCTGGGTCCCCAGCACTGTGAGGCAGCAATGCTAACTGCTGCACCACTGTGCTGCCCATTGTAAATGATATGTCGATAAATATAAAATACACATATTACTTTAATTCTGCCAATTGTGATTCAACAAATTGCCAGGTATTGTTTGAATTACCTTGTTTTCCAAACTCAGCTTTGGGACTTCAATGTCAGTTTATTTCCCTGTTGAGAAGTGTACCTAAGTTTAGGTTTAAGAAGCATAACATATGGTTACAAATTTGCCTCTTCTTGAAAGAAGCCAGGGTATCATCTTAAACAACACGGCTGTTGTTCCAGGCTCCCATAATCTTTTGTGCTAAACAGTGCCTCCTGTTCTCAGTTTTAAATGCAATTCCATGTAGTTTCTATCTGTGTCCTCTCATTAGGTGTCAAAGATTTCACTGTTGACACAGAGAGGTGACTTTTACAGTTTTGACGGCTTTGCTTGAAATAATGAGCTTTCTGTCCAGTCTGTTGCCTAGCTAATCTGGTGCATGTCAGGCCACATAAAAGCACACTAAGGTACGCCATGGTAAAAGCAGAGTAAATTTTAATAAAGCACTGATAAATACATTGTATAAGCAATAATGTACAGTATATGCTTATGAAGGAACTGCAAAATTAACAGCTTTGCAAAAGCATACTTTCATATACAATAAGTGTATATTGGGACTTTAGTTATAGCATGCATACTATAAAAAACTTGGTGAACCAAAAACCTTTGTGAGCTGTCACTGTCTTTTTGTAACACACTGATGGCCACAGACAGTCTGCTACAATGTGAATCATACCGTACCTTGGATGTCAAAATGTGAAGTATAAAAGTAATGGAAAGAACCCATTTTACCCCATTTTCAGGTGATTTTGGTGGCTTTATTTAGTTCCTATCCCATTTTTCCTTGAAAGGACTTCATGTAGTTTTGGAGTGTCAATTTCAGAAGTAACAACCCTCTCTAGCAAGCTTAATCTTGTCCTTTTCAAAATCGTTTACACTGCTTTGTGAAATGGAAGGAAAAAGCAGACATTATTTTTAAAATGCACTTTTACACTTTAATGTTCATAGCTTTTGAAAAACAAATGTTTCATCTAATTTAACAGGACATGTGGATGTCATGTAGAGATGGGGTAAGCCATTTTAAAAAAAAGACACAGGGATGTTTTAAACAAAAGGTATTTTGAAAGAGACTCACAAAGTAAATCTAAACCTTACTTCAGACTCAACACAGATTCTAGAAACCAAGGTCAGAAATGGTAATGAGTAGCAGCAAGCATACTCAGAGATAAAAAAAAGTTTTTACTGAAACTTAATTTACAACATAATGTTTCACTTGCTACTGTACTTGTGTAAGGAATTACTTTTTAAAATCAACAATAAGCTAGGGGAAAAAATTAAACAGCAGTCAGATGTTTTCGATGTGTGTAAACAATTTCTCCTAATTTGATATTCATTTTCAAAATGTAGTCCCCAATACAAGTAACTATAACAATACAAGTGACTGTAATGCACTACTTTTAAAGAAACTTTACCAAACACTGGGCAGGAGAGAGCTCTTAGGTCAAACTTTGAGGAGGGAGAAAACTGCTAAATTAGGATTGGAATTATTTTACAAATGTAGACAAGTATCTATTTCCTTGCTAAATCCATGCTATTGTCACTTACTAATAATAGTTCAGACTCAAGCTTAAGTATGTACTGTATAAAAAACACGCCTTTCAGAAACACAAAACACATATACTGTGCCAGACAGGCATTTTCCAACAGAGTAACACAGAGACTGAGCCTGAGGCCAGTAGTGTTAGGCAGGCTCCGCAGTGGCCCAGAAAAGATGTCAGTTCGCAGATGCCCAAGTCCCATCAGGCACTGAGATTTACACATCCAACATGAAGCGCAACAATGCAACTCGACATGCCACACAGAGGAACACATGCCTTCACATGAAGGATGTCACCAAAGCCAAGCTGCACATCTTCTTAACCTGGAGACATTTTTTCAATTGCCTCCCTGCCACATGTCACTTGCCTGACCTTTCTGCCAGGACCTCATCTAGAATCAAGGTGACCACAGGGCAGGAAGATTAAACTCTTCAGCAACAGATTTGAGGCACCATTCAGATGCATCTAGATCAAGCCCTGTCGTTTTGGTGTAAAGATCAGAATGAGGAGTAAGCCTCCCTCCATCCCCCTCCAAAAAAACTCTCCCACTGAATCTGGAGCATGGGAGTATCCGTAGGTTGCTAAGAATCCTATTCGGTCCTCTCAACACTTCTTGATAATGCGCTCTCTCATTACCCTCCTGAAGAAGGGGAAATCCCTCTACAATCCCTTTCACAATCCTTATGAATCATTACCATAGTAAATCTTCACCATTTTTGTAATTTCCTTGGTATCACCATGCTTACACCATGCATTAAATGTGATGCTTTGTGCACTGATTGTGTTGTGCTTTACCAATTTTACTGTACTCTGTTCTTATTGAGGTTTCACTGCTCTTTACTGTAACTTAACTTGTGTTATTAATGCCTTGACAGGGACCTCAGACTGGTAAGTGAAAGGGAAATTTGTATTGTGTGATTTTAATTCTAACCATTAATTACAGTCTATTCCTTACAAATAATATATCTACCTTCTTTTTTTTCTATATGAAAAAAAGTATTGCTAGAATTCCAAAAATAATTATGATGCCTCTAGGAATTATCATCAATTTTTAGTACATTTTTGCTCTGCTTGTTTGTCATGATATTAAGAATGTGAGTGAGGAACTCTCTGGCATCTTGTTGTGCACACCTCAAAAAAGAAAAAGAAGCTGGTTTGAAATAAAGCAAAATAATTAAGAATACCTTCACTGAGAAAAGTAAATCAAAGTACACTTTGGTGTTTACAAAGTATGGAAGCCAGCTATATAAATAATGAAATAACATTGTAACAAAGCTTAATCTTCAACACACCTCCATTACTCAGCCATTATAGAAAAGGTAAAAAAAGTTGAGATATAAATGAGATTCCTCTCATTTATATCAATTAATGCAGTCAGAATGCTAATGTATAATTTATGGAATATCGTTCCATACAAGTTATAGCTTTAGCACTTTCAAACCCTTTTTGACCCGGTGCTGAAACTATAGTTTTGCTTCACTCATTTTCCCAAACAAATCACATTACTCTCTACAGCATGAGAGCCCTGCTTTGGGAAGATAGTTCGCCCACACCATCTCATCCACACAACAACCACAGCAGGAAAAGCGAGAGACAAATGGGTTTCTCGAGAAAGAACTCAGTCTTTTAAATGAGCTTTACTCAGCCATTCACTTAAAACAACCAAGCAGCACACTTCCATCAGGCTCTGAAAAATTAGAATAATGTGTGTCTGTTTCAGGGGGTTTTAAGTGGACAGTTTGCAGCACATTTTGGCATACTTTAGGTTTTACTGTCTTCAATGAAGAAACTCTCTGTAAATGCACAACAGGTTTTGTTTTAAGTCCTTTATTATTCAATGGAATTAATTATGGAGATCCTAAGAGTGCTCCTTTAAATTACCACTTACACAACAAGTACAAATTTAGTTTCAGAATAGCGCAGCTGCCAGTTTTCTATCTCTGTGCATTCATTGCAGCCTACCCTCATCAATTCCTTGAAGTGCAGAACTGCCTTCTTATAGCATGTGTTTTAACTGGTCTAGAGCTCTGATCCTGAAAAGAGGAGAAAAACGCTTAAAAGGAAAAGCCACATGTGACAGGAAAATTTATGTTGAAAGACTGGGGAAATGGGGATTCTTCACAAAACAGAAAATAAACAAGAAAAAAATCACAGTGACAAGCGTACAGTGTAAAAACTAATTAGATTTAGCTTCCTTCGGTATGGCTAAGGACTTCATCACCCTCATTCCTTGAAAAATCAAAACAGACTCCACTGATCGCCAAGGACCACCGCACAGAAACAAAGCTTTATTCAGGTCTCAGATGATGCACTACAAAATTAGATTAAATGGTAATTTACCAGCCATTAACACATTGCACTTCTTTGCATATTTTTCAGCGAAGTCTAGTGTCTTTTAATCTTACTAGTCATTTTGTACGTGTGCTCTCAGGCACCCCACTGCTGACTTCCATTTATTGATTGATTTACAATACTGAGACTCCACTGGGACTCCCAGCTGTCCCGTGTGATTCTTTGTAAAAACATAAATATGCTAAAGGTTGTGGAACAGGCAGGAAGTTTGAATTATTAAATGTGCAGTGATAAAACAATGCATCTATAACCAAAAGATCGATAGGCCTTTCTTCTTAAACAACTGTATGTAAAGGTTGAAAAACAGTAGTTGAATTTTGAGTACCATGTCAGTGACGTATTAATGAAACTATAAGATTTAGAATTTTTAACTTTTTTGGTTTGAGTTTGAAAACTATATTCAGAAAGGCAGACGAATTATGAACTTTCCTCATAATTGTTATTAGTATGCTCACAATTTTCGTTAGCAAGATCTTGACTCAAAACATAAATAGATAGGGAGATGAAGGATGGGGGTAAGTGCTGAGAAGGAGCTTTGTTTTTGCAAAAATGTAATCTGTTCTATTAATGGCCGAAATTGTGACGTTACTGTTAATACCAACACAGAATGAGCCTGAATGGCGCTTTTAGTCAGGAAGTGGCCTCAAGGCCTTCTTCAAGTGGTGTTTGAATAGGCTTTTGAATTTGAATTTGGCCTATTATTTCACTTAGAATTAAGAGCTATTAAAGATCCCAAATAACCTTGTGTGTCTTGACCACGTAGTCTGGTGTTGTCTGTGGATGGCACGGGAATGTGGCTAAAGAGACATCATAAAGTTGTATCCAGCTGAACAATGTAATGATACTGTATATAGCACAGATAGGCTCCAACAAGTCTCCAGGTAGGTTCTTCCCAAAACCACGACTCAAAGGTCACTATCCATCACCCAAAGGAAGATCCACCAAGTTGAGATCTGGAGGGTGGGTACCTGAACCAAACCTGATGGCATCTCAGCCATTCACCAACTTGTGATGTGGCCCAGTATAAACTGAAACCCATTCTCACCTCATGGACCCCCCATCTCTCCTCAGTCTCTGTCCTTCTAATTCCATCTATGTTCCCCTGTCTATCTTGTGGCTGGACCTCAAGAAAACAAACTGTGAACAGACTGTTTTAAAGATCAAAGTCAGCAAGATGCTACTTAGCAGAGCTGCTTGAGGCAAAAGCTCTCTCTCCACTGCCTGCACCAGGACCCTCCCAGCACAAAGAAGTTATCACAGACAAACCAACAAACCAATTTAGCAGCACAGAGTATAAAAAGACATTTAGCCAACAGATTGTGGAGTAAAATTTCATTATTCACATCATAATTCGTGAATTCTGAACTGTTACCCCAAGCATGTTTAATGTTTAGTTCACAATAGTAAATGCATATTAACTAGTGTCTGACAATAAAAATGTGATTTAACCGTAGTGTATGTGACTAACAGAACTTACAAGCTGTACTGAAACAAAGTATGGTCAATGCATATTTTAACTTTGAAGTTATTAACTCAGTTCTTTGCAAACCACGAGTGAGTGATCAGCATTCCATGACCACCGCAGCTCATTTCACAGATACAGTATATTCTATTACGTTGTCGGCTTGTTATGCATGTTTTGGTTATACCAATAAACTATATATTGTATATTTTGAATCCATGTATGAGACTGTAAATCATTATGTTTGATTGTTTCCTAAAAGTTGTCAAATGTTCTTGCAAATTACTGTTACAATTTGTGATTGGTACAGCAAATTAAAACCCCAATCTCCTAAAACAATAACGTCACAATTTTGACCATACATAGAACAGATCACATTTTTGCAAAGGACGAAGCTTCCTCTCACCACTTTTCTTCATCTTCACCTCCATTTTCTTCATTTACTTCTACCTCTTTTAAAAATGCAACAAACACCACTAGTCCTGACATATGTTAACATCAAATATAAAATGATAAGAATAGTTTCAAGTGGGTGGCTGCCACTTGGCCCATACTGTATATCTTGTTTGGTTGATGAAGAAGCAGGCAATTGATCCAATAAATTCCTCCAGCCACTTTTCAAAGGAAGCCAGGGTATCAACTTTGGCAGTGCTTTAGATGCTTATTATTTTTATACTATTTTAGCTGTGTATCTTGCCACAACATTTTGCATAAAGAAAATCTGTCTCCGATTCTCTGCCTAAACTACACTTCCGCTGAATTTGCAATTGTGTCTTCTGTTTTTGGTTTCAATTATTTAAATGAAATCCATGGGTTGACTTTGCCAACAGTTTTAAGGATTTTGGATGCTCATAGCAAAGATGTAAATGGAGCTGCTTTTGGAGGAAGATAACAATTGAATTCATTAATGTTTTTATCAGTGTAAATCTGATTATTTCCAATTTTAAAAATGATTGCATTCCTGATCTAGTTATGCAAGGAGAGAAGGGCTGCCTATTTTAATAAGTAGGGGTTTTCCTGCACAATCAAGGAAAACATACTGTAGGATATGGACCAGTTTGCAGTGTAACAGTACTGTTATCATGTTTATCAGAACAAATTCTAAGCAGACAGTCCATTTACAGGAATATTTTATAACTTGTGCCATTTTTTAGCTCACTAAATCACATTTCATCTTATTGCAACTGTTTTTTATGTTGTTCACATTTTTCTGCTGTCTTTAACCAATGCAGAGCACATATACAATATTAAGTACTGCAGGTGTGAATCACTTCCCCAAACTTAGATTGGTGTTAACATTTTATAGGCTGATAAGGCACTGTCTGTACTTTTCCCTTGTTTTGGCAGCATTAGAGGTTTATGGTAAACTTTTCAGAGCTCAGATCGCATTGCATCTTAGAGCTAGTTAGCAAAATCCCCATTACCTATACAACCTCAGATTACAGGTTAAGAAAAAAAGATTAAAGAAAAGAAAAAGAAAAACTTTAACGTTTTGCTATTTCAGAGGGGTAAACAATACCATAGGTCTACCTCAATTTGCTCTACTTAGAAAAGGTGCTGTAAAACAAGGAAGAACAGAAAAATTAATTCTTATCTTATTCCATTAAAGTCTATGATGAATGATGAAGTTTTAAGAACGCGGAAATGATTTAATGTTGTGTAAAGCACCTAATGTGAACAGACCATATATTGAGTTATTGCTGCTCAGAGGGAGCAAAGACAGAAGCTGAAGAAGAATGGAGTGAAATTAGAAAGCACTATATCAATGGCAGTGTGTCTGCACCACTCTCCCAGGGCCTTACTGTTGAAGTTCTTGCTCTCAGATACCCGTGAGCAATTAGACAGCACTCTGTAAGTAATGACAATCTCAAAGGTTAGGTCAAATACCCTGTGCTCAGTTCACACTTTTATCTGCATACATTTTCTGTATGATTCTTCTTCTGTTTTTAACCTTTTAACAATTGAATGTGTTAACTCTTAAATTATCTCTGTATTGCCCATTTTGGCTTATTGTTTTGCATTATGAAGTGCCCTACAGTCTTTTGATTCTCCACTTTAATATGGCTCTACTATCTTCCTACAGGAACTGTCATTTCCCCGGGTTAGTCAAAATGTTATTACAAAAGGCCATAAAATATTATCATTACTCTTTCAGGCATAATATTCTGAAATGGATGGTTGACAGGCTCCATCAAAGTATAGTTTTTCATGCAGTTTCAGTGAGTTTCCATGTTTTTTTTAGCAATTGCATAAGACTCACATCAAACTTACTAGAAATTCTAGATCAGAATGTTATTTGGTTTGTCAATAGTGAAGCATAGACTATTAAAGTTTAGCGAACCTGCCACAGAAAGAGCCTGCCTCTGACACACCTGTCAGATGACTGCTCATGCATCTATATCCAAGAGGTCCTTATGTGTCCATGAAGGAAAACTGTCATATTGCTGTGATTAACACTGCTGATTCACAATGCTTGTGTCCTGAGTTTTGATTCTAGCTCCTTCTGGGTAACGTTTGAATGTTCTCAACACAATTACATGGATTTTCTTATTTCCTCTCACCAAAGTGCATTAGGAAGGTTAACTGGTGTCTTTGTATTGTGTGTGTGCCCTGTGAAGTGCAGGCATCCGAACCAGGGCTTAGTCTAGCCTTTTGCCCTAAGCCTCCAGGATAGACACTGGGTTGCATGACCCTTACTGGAGTTAACCAGCATTTACTTGGCCAGGAAGAAGCCTTAACTATGCAGACAATTTGTATGATTGTGATGTTACCACTTTGTTTCAGTGCCAGCTGAAAACAGACATAGAAAAACCCAGGAATCTCAGACAATACTATGCACTTTCCAGCCCATTCAGCTGCAGTACTTTAAAAGCTTTTGACTGTGTTATTGATCTGTGTGCTTTGGCTACACTGGATGAGATGTGTTTAGAATCCTCCTGAAGAGGATATTGAATTTGCAGAAAAGAATATAGGTTTGTTGTCATTGCTTTGCAATTTACAACCATTGGATAGTCTTTTATTAAAGACTTTCTAGCCTTTTAGCCTGAACCTTCCCAGACTCATGTCTGAAGGTATATGTTTATATAGAGGTATACATCTAGGATTTCAACAGTGTCCTAAAGGCAAAAGATAAGCATTTTTAAAAGCAGGAATGGAAAGGAAATTAATCCAATTAATCCACTAAGGCTTCAGTGCGTGGCTTCATTTGCTACTGTGTGTTTAAAAGCAGTAGCTAGAAAATGCTACTTTAAAAATAGGTGTCACACATCTTAGGTGTCATAAGCAAGATTGTTTATACTGTAGGTGGGTCCAGGTAAAACACGCACAAAATAGCTGTGAGGTAAAAAGATAGCGCTCCACTATCACTTCATTCTCCCTCTGATGTAATACATTAGAAGAGGATGTGCTCTCCTTCTGGACAGCAGATAAGGATAAGGACTAGCCCTGGTGGAAACCTCAGTTTTCTGTTTTTTAAGCTGTCACCTGACCTAATGTCTGATTGAAAAATGTCTTTCAATTGGTCACGTGACTGAGGACAGCATGTCATTCTCTATTGCCTTCTTGGGAAATCGTTTCAGACAATACCTGCCAACTTGTCTGCATCACTGACCCTCTTAAACTAGGATGATAGCTCCCTTTCACTTATACCAATGCAACACCAGAACTGTATTTGCACACACCTCCCACTGCACTTCCCACTCCGCGGCGCGTGGGATTGTGCAGCTTCCATACCTGACGCTAATCAGGGCTGCACTTTAAGATCCCCACGTGCCCGCAGACGGCGCTCACGGCAGAACCGAATGTGTTCCCCTCACCGGCAACACAAACTAATCTCTCTGATCGGAGAAAGATTTTTCTCCTGTACCAGAGAACCAAACTTCTGCAGATGACTACACACCGGCACACCGCAGGGAAGACAACACATGCTCTGCCGGTGTTCAGGCAGCCTCCTAGCACTACCGACACTATCACACTTGGGGCCCAACGTGGGGCTGCCTGCTTTTGTAGTCATCATGGCTGATCGCCTGAGCCTGATGGAAGAGGCAATCCAAGCCCTCACTGCCTCTGTAATGGTGCAATGGGAAACCAACGAGTTACAGCGACAAGCCCAGGGCACCCTCCAGGCTCAGATCTCCACCATCCAGGAGTCAGTTTCTGCTCAGACCAGATATTTACAGGACCAAGTAACTGCTTTACAGGATCTGTGCCGACAGATAGGAGAGAGAATTCAGATTTCACCCACCTCACCCATGCCCGCATCACCGGCACAGGCTCAGGTACAGCCCAGTCACGTCCTATAGAAGATGACACCTGAAGACAATGTGGAGGCTTACTTGAGAGCCTTCGAGTGGACAGCGGAGCGCCTGCAATGAGACTGCAACCTATGGGCCAGCATCGTGGCTCCCTTTCTTTGTGATGAGGCCCAGAAGGCATATTACGATCTGGACAGCGCGTCTGCCTTGGACTATACCTGCCTGAAGGCAGAAATCCTCGCCCGGGAAGGGGTCACAACTCGCATCAGAGCCCATTGGCTCCATTAGTGGCACTATGACCCCCGGGTCTCCGCCTGCTCTCAGATGTACGACTTGATATATCTGGCCAAAATATGTCTCAAGCCACACAACCTGTCTCTGGGTCAAATAGTCGAGTGGTTGTCCTAGACATGCACCTGCAGCAATTGCCCCCCGAGCTGCAACGTTCAGTGGCCCAGCATGACCCACAGACAGTGGACGATTTCATGGCCACCTTGGAGAAACACCTGGCCACAGCCAACCTTGCAGGGCGGGACGAGGACGCCATCAACGCAGGTACACAACAGGAGGGGAAGACATCAGAAACCTACCAGGGGGTCCACCCCAAATTCAAGGTGCACTCAACCCCCGCGGACTGGGCCACCAGGAGAATTCAGGGGTCATCTTGCTGTACCCGATGTGCCATAGAGGGACATGAGTCTGATCAGGGTCATACTGAAGATACAAAAATGGACTGCAACATCGTCCACTCCTCCCGGAACTGGCATAAGGGGACGGTGCATATGAATCCTCCGGTAGAATCCATCCTATTAAATGGACAGCCCCTCCTAGCCCTTGTCGATTCCCGGAGCGCTCTCTGTTTGGTCACCCCTGATGTAGTCCGACCACACCAGGTCAAAAAACGTCATGAGATCTCTGTCGGCTGCATTCATGGGGAGCAACGAGAACACCTGGCAGCCCGCCTACAGCTTCATTTTAGAGGGTGCAGGGTAGTGATCACAGCTGCCGTAGTACAGGGACTGCCACATCCCCTGACTCTTGGAAGGAATTTTCCCCTGTTCAGTGAGCTGTACTCTAGAAATAAACCAAAATGCCAACAATACTCCAAGCCAGAGGTAGGCATTTGCACCCTGGGGAAGTGCAAAAGAAAGGGGGCGTTACCCAAATGAATACTAGTGCATCTGCCTCACCGTCTTCGCCCCCCAGATCTAAGCAAGCCGGGCCATCTACGGACCCCCTTGACAACTAGTACAGTAGATGGGCATCCTCACCGCAGACTTCCCCGAGACCAAGCGGAGGACCCTACCATGGCCCATGTCCGAGCCCAGGTGATTGAATGGAAAGGACAACCGGTGGAGACTGGTCAGGGATGCCCAGATTCTTTTATTATAAAGAATGACCTGGTATACCAATGTAATAGTCCCAATCAGGAGCGGCTTCTGGCTCCCTCGAAACACCGCCGGTTTGTCCTCCACCTGGCACACACACATCTGCTGGGAGCACACCTGGGCGTAGACAAAACCCAGGAGTGAGTCCTGAAAAGGTTCTTCTGGCCAGGAATATACACTGACATCAGGTGCTTTTGTACATCTTGCTCTGACTGTCAGCTAAGTGCCCCGAAAACCGTAATTCCGAGCACCATTACAGCCCCTGCCTGTCATTGACGAGTCCTTCGTTCGCATAACCATTGATATAGAGGGTCCCCTTCCTAAATCTGCCCGGGGACACGAATATATCCTCGTGATTGTGGATTATGCTTCCAGGTATCTGGAGGCGATACCACTACGTAGAGCCATCAGCACCAGCATCACTAAGGAGATGGTAAATCTCTTCACCCGTTTCGGCTTGCTGAAAGAAATATTAACTGACCAAGGGACTCCATTCACTTCACACCTGATGCAGGAGATAGCTAAACTCCTGAACATAAAATTTCTGAGAACTTCAGTACAGCATCCACAAACAGACGGGCTGGCGGAGAGATTTAATAAAACCCTGAAGCAGATGCTGAAAACGGTCTCGCAAGTCGACAGGAAAGATTGGGATTTAATCCTCCCTCTCCTGATGTTTGCCATCTGAGAGATACCCCAAGCCTCCACAGGGTTCTCCCCTTTCGAGTTATTATATGGGAGACAACCCTGAGGAATCTGAGATGTCACCCGGGAGGTTTGGGAGTCGCAGCGCTTGTCCTCCCACAATGTGCTCGACTATGTCCATTCCCTTCAGGACAGGCTTGCACAGCTGAAGCCACTAGTGGGGGAACACCTACAGCAAGCTCAAGGCAGACAAATACTATGACAATAGCGTGGCAAAGGATCTTTCACCCTGGGGATCGTGTAATGCTGCTACTGCCCTCACCGGAGTGCAAGCTTTACACGAGATGGCAGGGACCCGCGAACGGTCAGGACCAGTCACATACAAGGTATACCATCCGGACCACCAAAAAAGGAAAAGATATACCATGTGAACGCCCTGAAACCTTGGAGAGAACCCCCTGTGGAAGAGACAGTTCATGCATTGCTGTCCAGCAACTCTACCTCCTCCTCCATGGATATAATTACTCTCTCTCCAAACCTCTTTCCCCCACAGGTCAAGTAAGCCCAGATGCTCCTGCACCAGAACCGTCACCTCTTTTCAGATCTGCTGTAGTTATATGGGTGCCCCCTTACTGGGTACCCAAAGCAAAGCGTGAGAAGATCCGAAAGGAAGTCCAGAGGATGTTGGAGCTGGACGTCATCGAGGAAAGCCACAGCCCCTGGTCCAGCCCCATTGTGCTCATCCCGAAGCCTGATGGCTCCTGGCGCTTCTGCAATGACTTCAGGAAACTCAATGACATCTCCCGTTTTGATGCCTACCCGATGCCCCGGATAGATGAGCTCCTGGAGAAGCTGTGCAAGGCCAAATTTACCTGGACAACCTGGTAATTTTCAGTGAATCTTGGCCAGCACATTTGGAACATTGCCAGGCCATCCTCTCTTCACTGGAGGAGGCGGGTCTGCATATTAACCCGAAGAAAAGCCGGTTCGGGTTCACATCCACCAAATACCTCGGGTACATTGTGGGAGAGGGAAAAGTCCAGCCTCAGTTAGACAAAATAGAGGCCATCCGGGACTGGCCGATACCAAAAACAAAGACCCAAATCAAGGCTTTCTTGGGGCTTTTAAATTATTATGGATGGTTTATTCCCAACCTTGCCGAGAGGGCTGCACCCCTGACCAATTTCATGCGCTGGGTCCTGGGTCCAGCTCCCCAGACCGTGCGCTGGACCCAGGAAGCGGCTAAAGCCTTTAGTAACCTCAAGGTCGCTTTATGCCAGGATCCAGTCCTAAGGGTCCCGCACTTTCAACAGAGGTTCATCCTTCAAACGGATGCCTCCGAAAAGGGCATAGGGGCAGTCCTATCACAGGAATTTAATGGCGAAGAACATCCCATCCTATACTTGAGCAGAAAGCTACCGCCCCAGGAGCAAAAATATGCTGTCATGGAGAAGGAGTGTCTGATGGTCAAGTGGGCAATCGAAACGCTGAGGTATTACCTGTTGGGCAGGGAATTCACCCTCATTACGGCTCATGCACTGCTCACCTGGATGAAGTCGAATAAAAAGAAAAATGCCCAGGTGACAAGGTGGTTCCTTGCCCTACAACCCTACAACCCTGTTTCGTGGTACAACACGTGGCAGGAATTGCCCTCCGAGACTCTGATGCCCTCTCCCAACAACATCAATTGGACACTTAAGGGATCCCCTCCAAGCTCAGGGGTAGGGTATGTGGAATATACTTCCCACTGCACTTACCACTCCGCGGAGCGTGGGAATGTGCAGCTTCCACACCTGACGCTAATCAGGGCTATGCTTTAAGATCCCCACGCACCCGCAGACGGCGTTCACGGCAGAACCAAATGTGTTCCCCTCACTGGCAACACAAACTAATCTCTCTGATCAGAGAAATATTTCTCTCCTGTACCAGAGAACCAAAACTTCTGCAGATGACTACACACCGGCACACCGCACAACGCACTCCGCCAGTGTTCAGACAGCCTCCTAACACTACTGAAACTATCACAATATTCAAACAGACACCTGTACCAAACTTCTGTAACTGAGGTTATCAGACTTTACTATCATCACCTGACCAACTTCCACATTTTCAAGTTCAAGAGGGAAAATGTCCAGTCTGAAATACTGGATATTGTTCAAATAATGTGAATTTCTTATGTCATCTAATTCTAAAATTCTTCTCAGCCATGAACAGCAGAAAAGCAGACTTAGCTAATGAGGTAACACTTCTCACCTTCCTGGCCAGCATCTGGTCTTAGGGTAAGACTCAATAGTAGTTCGTAGTGTTTGCTTACACCCAGTTAAAAGTTTAATTCAAGGAATTTGGAGTAGGGCTCATTAAGTCTTTTTTGATTACCCATTTAATGGCTTCACAATGATTTATCATCCTCGCTTAATTATCTATTAAAACTCAATTAGAAGCCAGAGGCAGAACTTCATATATATAAGAAACTCCAAAACAAGAGTGTCGGCAGACACACAGACAGGACAGGAAAACAACAATGACAAAATGATATTATCACTTGAGGTGTGAAACTCTAGTAAAAAGAAAATGCGTATCCAAGCACATTACTGAAAACGCTGGCAATGATTATTTTGAAAAAAAGACAACTTTATTCTTTGGTTTGCCTATGTTTTGTTCAAAATGACAGGAACATATCCACAGCAGGTCAAAGAGATGAATCACGGAGAAGAAAATATCACAGATTGAATCAGACAACAGAACCTTGTAGCAGAGGTTCATAGCCCTGGTCTTGGAAGATCACTGCTAGTTTTCATTCATGCTGAGCTCTGCATCCTCAGTGCTTAATCTGCTTGCTTGTTTAGATTTTTAAGTTGTTTATTTTATACAGTATGTACTGTGTGTCAGAAAAATCAAGGGTATTAAAGTGTTTTCCAACACCTTCAGCATACATCACTCTGCACAGCCTCTCCTCAACTTGCTTACTGCAATTTTTGACTTAAACAGCTCAAAACAGCTGATTAACTAATGATGAACAGACACAGGTGGGAATAACTCTCCATCCAGTTTACATTTTAGGCAACTTAGTTACTGAACTGGGAACAAAACTCCCATAAATTAATTCCTACTGAAAACCAAATTCATTTGTTTATGTATTTTATAGTACATGTTATATTATATTATATTTTTAACATAAACAAACCCAGATTGTTTTTTATATCGTGCTTGTCTCTGGGAGGTGAGGGGAAACCAGAGCACCTGCCAAGAACTCCAACTACTGTAGCATGTGAAGCCTTTGCTGAAGTCAACACGGCATAAGCCAACACGTTAAAGAACTTTCGTCCCCTCACAACACCTCCTGACTATTTAGCCATAGACTCTGGACTCAATCTGCCTAAAATGTTACTATTCCACATGGTGAAAGGATGGCAGTGAACAAACGGTACTCTTAACAAATTCCCTGTAGGCTAGGGTTTAATATTTTATATCCTTTTCAGCTTAACTTGCAGAAACAGGAAGTGTTACAGAAAAAGATGCCAGTAGCACAGCAGCAAGCTTGATGTGCTGAGAGGTGAGCAGCTGACTGAGCTCTTTTGTACAACCAGAAAAAGAGCTGATTCCAGCCCCGCCAGGCAGCAGCGACCGCAGCCTTTTCCAGCCCCGCAGCTACTTCTCCAACTTGCTTTTCCAAGTGCGGTAAGCAGTTCCATTTCTGCTGCTGATGTATCAAAAGTGCTTAACTTTCAATCTTCGTATCAGCAACGGGTTTTCCCTGCACAGATTTTAGAAGTTCAAAAGATGTATTAAAGAAAATACATAAGTCATACATAAATGGACATCCTGTAACTGCAGCTTTCAGACTAACTGTATGTTAGAATAAGAACTTAAACCAGAACCTTCATTATGATATGCATGCTTGTAATGTTTATTGTATCTCTTTAAAATCAAGTGTGGAAGGTTTGGCTGATCACAGAGTACCTCAGCATTCTCAGCAGATACGATTTATGAAAAACCTCTTTTAGTAAGAGATTTTGTAGTAAGACCCCACAAAATCTTACAAATGAGAGGAGATCCTGTTCACAGGGCACCTCGAATTGTGTCAGACTTTGGTTACTATTTTGTCAGTCCTCTATAACTAAAGAAAGTCTTACAAATGGCACTTTCAAAAATGGAAAAGACAGATGTTTGAAGCCACATGCAAGCTTTATCATAGCTGTTAGTTTCTTTCAGCAAGTTACTTTATTAAGATGGAACAGTATTTCTCTGAGCACAACACGTTTTGCCTAAACTTATTGTGCAGATCACAGACATTATAGGACACCAGTCAACCCAAAAAGCAACCTCTTCTACACCTCACATTGTCCTTATTTTGAAACCCAGTCCACTGAGCCTGAAGGAGCAAATCTAAACCCAATGTGAAATGGCCGTTCTCTAATAGTTGTATGTTCTGTTGTTAAACAACAGTTGCAGTTTTCTTCCCAAACTGAACAAATCAACAAGTAGAAAAATAATGATTTACTAGTTGGAACACATGGAAATCCTTTTGGAAAGAACGCTTGTGTTTGTGTGGGTTTCTCTGGCATCCCATGTTTCAAACACATGCTGGCTAAGTTAACTGGTGTCTCTGAGCTGTTTGTGTATACACTAGTTTGGACCGATGTCCTGTCCAGGGTGAATCCAGCTTTGCACTTTATGTTTGTAGGATAATCTTGGGATGTTGTGGAAAGACTGGGAATACGAGGAATAACCCGTTTTGTGATAATGGATGGATCAATTTTGGCTCATTATGTTGGTTCTCCTTCCCCAGGATCTCCAGATTCATTCTGCCCTCTCTGTTTCATGTTTAATTGTCTGTGAAACAACTTCATATTTCTGATGAGCTGTGCCCAAACACAAACACAGATTCTATGAAATCTTGGCTTAATTATGATTAAGGATTTTCTTCTGGAGTGCTTTGTAAGACTTTGAAGAGACCAAATTATTTTTCCTCCTGGTTTTTCAGACATCATTTTCAGTGCCTCATAGTGGAAGCTGCTGCAATTGGTGTTCTGAAATATGCAAGTTCCACTGGGAGGAACTTTGTACAACTTATTAAAGTTTACAAGGAATGACGAGATCCAAGCAGAATTGAGATCCCCATCCAGAGTGACCATGGGACAGCTGTAGAGGTTGGAGCAAGGAAGTGTGAGGCAAAATGTAAAAAGATGAATTTGTATATGATATACTGTATATAGCTACGAGAAATGACAATGGGAATGATTATGATTTAGAACAGCTGGTGTGAAAGGTTTGGTTGTCCACAGTCCTCCGACAATTCAGTTAAGATCTTCAACAAAAACACTAAAAAATGTAAACCTTTTTAAACACTATTTAAAATGAGTGATATCTTGACCTGGTATTTGGAGAATATTTTCTAGGTACTCAAATATTCCTAATTTGAACCAAACAGACTTCTGAACTAACCCTACTGCAAGAGCAATGGAGATACATGGATTCTGTTTTTCCACCTAATCCCAATGCATTGTCTGATATGGCGGATCATACCCTGTCTCAAAGATTGTTCTACAATTACAGGCTAAAATAACTGAATCTTTTCAGCCTTGAACAAAGGACAAGGGGACATGATCCAAGTAACCAAAATCCTCAAAGACAATATCAAGCTCAAGGACAAGGACAAGAATTCAGAACAGTGTGAAACATAAATCAGAGGACACAAGTGAAAATTACTGGGCAGCGCATTTTAAACTAAGAACACGTCAAAAAACATTGAAGTCTGAGACAAGGTACCCAACCACATTTTGGAAACTAATATCTTTCTTTTATGAAACAGCTGGACAAGATACTCAGATCAATTAGCTCTGATTGATCTAAGATTGAATAAAGAATGAATAAAGTAGATGGGTCAAATAATCTCCTCTTGATTCTCAACATTCTTATGTTCTTATCTGAATCTACCTCTGCTATTGTGTCTGATTTCCAATGAAACAAGCTTGATTCCAGGAAATAAGGGACATTATTGTTACTTTCATCAAGTATGAAAATCATGAACATTTACTGTTTTCAAAAACTTGAAAGACTTGAAAAGTTATTTGATTACATCACATTACTTGAAAAAGAAAAGAGCATTTAAAGCACTGCTATGTTTACTCATAGATGAATCCCCAAGCAGAGGTGCGTAGCTCCATGAGAGCTACCAGAGTTGTGTTGGGTTTATAAAAGGAAGGCTGTCCTAAGTTTTCAATAGAATAGCAACATCAATGGCTTGCCAGGCACATGTGAGCTTGCAGTGCTTTTGCTGAGTCCTTCTTCTCATGCCTGAGTTCTATAAGGCCTGTAAGAACACAGGTTCAAATAAGATGGTAGCCTTGTATGGACCACATTCCCCAGGAAGCTTTGAGAGAATGAGCTGCTGCTCCGAGTTTAAAAATCAGGAAGCAAAGGCCATTGCTGGGTCATTAGGTGATATCTGCTGTCTGCTGACGGAGGGCAGATCCTCTGTGGGCTCCGTTCAACAGAGGGAGAAGGACTGACCACAGGACTGTGGAACGTGTAAGCTGATTTTGAGGTTTATGAAGAGTGCTTGTGTGACTCTCAGCGAGAGACTAGAATGTAGAGTTGCATGTTTTGAGGCTGGTAAGCAGCTTAGCCAAACAGGTGCAATAGTCAAGGACTGAAGACATCCGCAGCTCAAAGAAGAGCTAGGCTTTTGTTTTGGTGTTTATGTATTCTTGGTTTGGTTTCCCTGTAAATACAAGGTATTATTTTAACCTTACAGCTAAGTGTATGCGTTTTCCTGGCCCCACATATTTTTTTTTAATCATATTACAATATGCTCAGTGGGATGCAAGACCAATAGCCAAGGGAATTTCCTTCTTAGAGGAATTCCTACTGTCAACAATGTTGTGAGGTTGTGAATCATGGTGGAAAGCTGAGATTAAGAGTTGCCTATTTCAAACCAAAAGGTGGAGGCATAAAAAGAAAAAAGTAATTGTCAATGTTAAACAAACAAGACGGTGCTGAGGAGATGTAGCGTGAAGTAGTGATTAGGGCTCTAGCCTCAATAGAAGAAGTCAAGAAATTATACTGAGTGAGCACAATTTTGCCCTGCACTTGGACAAGACATTACCAATAGTTCTGCAGCAAACCCATCAGTATAAATTGTCAGTTGCTTAAGATTTTAGTGTCAACTATATTAAATAAGATTTTCCATTTAGAGCTTATATGGGAGCTTACAGTATATGATCTGCAGAATGGCCCTCAATGCTGCCAGTGTAAACTAGCTAGAGGTTGCTTGTGTCATAACCCCACTTTGGCAAAGACACAGCAGTCTTGAGCTGGGAATGAAGTACAAAAAAGTCAGAGCTATAAGTCAGAACCTATCCCAGCAAGTAACAGGGCCAAGGCAGGATACACCCAGGACACAGACACATACTGTACACTCACACCTAGGGACAATTTTTCACTGAATCCAATCAATCAAACAGTACAGTATATGGAAGAAAACTGGAACACCCAGATGAAATCCATGCAAACACAGAAAGAACACACAAAGTCCACACACATATCACCCCAGAATTTGAACCCAGTGCCGTGACTTCCAAGCACTGTGCAACTGTGCCACTGTACCACTGTACCAACCTGAAAAAAATACTGTTCTATGAAAAGTGCCTGGTAACTTATCTACATTGTTCCTACTATTTTCAGTCATGCCCTGGGGGTGTTCCAGAGTCCAGAATCTCATGAGCAGAGAACACATCCAGGACTGAAGGGTGTTCTGCTAAATAAGAATAAGCTGAATTGCATAACATTTCATGAGTCAGTAAAAGAATTTCAAAATCCATAGGGAAAGAGAGACAGGCAATTGACCAAGAACAGAAACACTGTAGCTTGTTCTCTAGTTTTAGTTTTAATGAGCCAACACGCAGCTGAATTCTGAACTAGCTGCAAATTAAAAATTGAATCAATGCATGAGAAAACAAAACTAGTTGCTAAGGAGCTATAGTCTAGCTCATGTCTTAATTTAGCAATATGTCTTAGCTGAACAGAAACAGATGTACAGGTGGCTCTGATATAATGGGCAAGTTTTAGTCAAAAGATTTCAAATGGCACACAAGTTCCTCACATTTGTCTCCGAGTCAAAGCCATTTGCTACTGTGGATGAGACCAGGAGAGAAATTGTTGCTTACCAAATAAAATTTCCTCTGTTTTGATTTAATCCAGATAAACAGAAAGCTTAGATATTGAATCATGTGAATAACCACCGAAGGACATACTGTATAAAACTGCAAGTCATTAGAACAGAAATTACATTTTCAGGCAAGGCTAGTGAATAACTTCAGTGAAGACCTGAATCTTCTAGTGCTAATGGTAACATATTTCAGAATACCCCTGACACCATTTATGGGAACCTAAACCTATCTGTAGGAAAGCAGGAATGAAACCATAAAGTAACATTACCATTTAAGACTGTTAGATTGTAAAGATGATCAAATAAGAAAATCAATGAAGTCAAAAGCTTGAGACAGATTCAATAGGAACAATAAGGTTAATATCCCACTATAACTAGCCAGCAAGATGTCACTGGTTACTCTCATAAAGGTCATTTCAGTCTTACTGTATATGTAGTACCAAATCCTTTTTGAAATATTTCCTATAAATTCCACAGTTTTTGAAGGTTTGATGGAGAACTGCCAATCAGTCCAGACCTTTACCGAGCAAAGAAAGATTGCTTAATATTAGAATACTTTTATAGAAACCCTGGATGAGCTCTTAAGTACTGGACAACCAGTAGCAAACCAAACATTATCCAAGTACTTATACATACAAATAGTAATTCTCATTGATACACATAAAAATCTTGAGCTTAAAATGTGCAAGAAGACACTGATCTGGTCTGGAAGACTGGGTTTGTATGCAGATCAAAGTACTACTTGAAACTCTGTATTGAATTTAATCATTCAAAATAACAGTTGTAGAGACCTTTGTTAACTAACCCAAAATAAAACTAGCAAAATTTAAGACAGTTATACTGCAAATGTAAACAGCTTTATGAGCAGTTACTGTAAGCCAGATTTTCTTCCAAGGTCTCTCGAGACTCTCATGGCTGTAAGATCTAAAACGATATATAGAGTCAGTCCCTGATGACCATTGGATGCCACTTTAGCAAATTCTATTTGCAAAGGTACTGTAATCTTAATAAATAGACAAATGTGTAGACAGAAAATCTCAAGGGGTAAAACATGTTCACATTCTCCATACTTTAGATATGATATGCTCTTGTTTAGAAGACAGTTGATTTGGGCAATTACAATTAAATTTTATTTAGCTTTTAACAATCCACTTTGCAAAGTACAATCACATCCAGTAATCCTGACCAGTGGATAATTTGGCAGTTGAACTTACACATTCAGTCTTTTTTTCTTTCAAATCCACAGTGTTCTTGGTATCATGACATTTCATTTTTAGACAACTCACTCACTACATTTTCTGGCATGACACGTCTGTTGTGGGTGACTCTTTACCTTAATGACAATAAGCTATGGCCACAATTAAGAATTATGACCACTAGTAGCAAATGTCTTTTAGCTGCAATGTAAATGACATCTTTATTTAAAGAAAATTAATGACTGGAACAGAAAGTTTCTACTGACACAAAAGCTATTTATCCATGCAAAGCTCTAACAACTTCCCCTTCTAGTCTCACTGTGAACTTCTGCTGCAGAGCTCATGCTGCGATCTATCATGGTGGCCTGTTGAGCCTGCAGTGGATAATAGTCACAGTGAAGTTTTGCACAGTGAGCTGTCCTGCAGTTAAACACGACTTGATACGACTGTTCACAGAAGCACACTCGGAAGCCAGTGTCTAAAAACTGTTTTAAAATCCTTGCTGGATTTAAAACGATTAAAATCCTTGCTGGAAAAGTTTTAGTGCCATGTCTCCGATGTCATGTTAGATTGCCATGAGCACTACTGGTTGTACTCAATTCTGATTGGGGTTGGTTCTTTCCACACAATCCTATTTTGTGATTGTGCAATGGTTTCTGCTTTTATTCCAAACCTTGTGAAATCACTTGAAAGTGTCCCTGTAATTGATCCAAACCAGGACTTCTCAAAAAATATTTCCGCTTGATACTGAAAGCAGCAGAACTAAAGTGAAGCTGATTGCTAGCTGTGATTTTATTTTTCCAGCAAAACTAGAGCATATGACCTTTCCTGTAAACATCTTGTATTAAGAGCACTTCTTTCCTGGTGCCTGAAGCTATCTTAAAGTTAACTTGGCCAGACAAAGATTTTATCATATTGGTGAATTGAGTCTTTTTAAGCAGAAAAAGAACAGAAGAATGAGAAACAGAAAATCCACCAATAAACATGTAAGAAATCAAAAAAGTCAATCTCATTCTATCATCTTCAAAGAGCTATCTGGATGCGCTGATTGCACAGCAACTTACAGGTTTGGACCTTGTTTTTATTGACAGAAACATTTATTGAGGCTTTCAATTAATAATTTAAATGTTACAAGAAGTAAACTGAAAATGTGACAGATTATTGTGTGTATATTGAATTCAAATTAGGCACATTAATTTCTGATGCATGGTTTAGTGTTCTTAACACTGACACCTTTACATGAACCTATTGTGATCTGGTTTAATTTGCTCAGAAACTGCAAACTAATTATTTGAAAAGACTAGAGCACTACTGGGACTAAGATGCATGGAGGATACTATCTGGTATTCCCATTAAGAAAAAAAAATGCTTCTGCTCAGCTCAGCAACAGCCATCTTGAAAGCATCAACAAGATCAAATGCTTCCACTTAGGTGTAATTGATTAGTTGTGAAAACACAACAGAGAGACAGGTAATATATTCACAATGCAACCAACAGCTAACATATTCAGTGAGCCTACAGTACGTTTGCCTTCAGGTCTACAGACTCAGTCGTTTGGTTTTAGAAGAGTAAAGACTGATTTTGTTTTGCAAATAAGTAGCAAGCCTTGTTACAGAAAACTCCAGAAACTAGCTTTGCCATTGGCTATATTTGACTATATCATTATATTTATTAATTACATATACAAATAATTCCAGTCTTTCTAATAAGCATGGCTCTTGTTTCTACTTTTTGTCTGAAATAATTAAACAACCTTTTGTTGTTTATTTTTCCTTCAGTGTTGGCACCAAAAATCAGGGTTTACTATAAAACATTATAGAATTTATATGATTGTATTTAATGTACTGTATGGAACATTCACCAAGCAGTGTTGCTATTAACAATAAAACACCTTTTATACACCTTTTATTTTGTATTCAAAATCTGGCAGTGCCCTGTACCCACATCCCGCAGTGAAGGCACAATACAAACATGACTGGTGCCAAACACAGCTTTCTGCAGTGCTCTCACCACCCTCAGTCAGCATGTACAGCATGTGCTGTAAAGAACTAACAATTCTGCACCAGCTATTTCCATTCATTACCATATTACCATCTCCTAAGACAAGTCTTCCACAGTTCCAGTTGTAGCTCCACATCAACAGTCCCACTTTTTGATCCTATCAGCACTAAATGTCCTAGATTCTAAAATCAAAGAGAATGTGTATGTGTTTTATATGCAGATTTCAAAATAATTAAATGCTCATTGGATTAAAACCCTTCAGCATTCAGGGAGCTGCTAAGCCTGCACATATCACACAAGATTAAATGTTACAAACACAAAATTAAAGAAGTTCAGAATAAGAAGGAAAAATAAATAGCACAAAATAATTCCTTTTACTTTGCTACTTTATCCTCCAAGAAGCTGCTGCTTCTGTCCAGACATAAGAACAGTTACAAATGAGAGACCATTCAACCCATCTAACTCCTGTTTTTTTTTCAGTAATTATTTGATCCAAGTATGTCGCCTCGTCTTTTCTTGAAGGTAGTCTGGCTTGGTAGTTTGGTGACTTGGTAGCTTGTTCCAGATTCCCACAACTCTTTGTGTATTTCCACATGTGTTCTCTGGTTTGTGTTTCACTGTTGATTCAAACATAGAAGTCCTGTCACGATTGTAGTCCCTCCCACTTAAGGGCGCTCCGTCTCTTTCACTTCTGACTTTATTTTGTGCACCTACCCCCTGTTCCAGCCTCCTATTCAGCCCACCTTAAAAGCCAGATGCTCACTCTCTCCGGTTTTAATCCTGTTTGTCTTCGTCTCTGATGGACCGCCCGGCTCTGGACATTTGCCTCGTCTTGGATTTCCTTTTGGACAGTTTGCCTTGGATTCACCCCCCAGAACACCTGCGCACCATGGACACGCCCCCTGTTTTCATTCCCGACTCCTGCATGCTTTTTTCCCCCGTGTTTTCCTCACTCTACCCTGGATTGTGTCGTCTGCATAGGGTCCGGAAAGAACGCCTTGGTTACAAGTCAATTCAGGACTAAGCCTGTCAGTTAGGACATTCCTTTAAAACAAGGACTGTACCGTGTGCTCTTCACTGAACTGATACCAGAACAGCAATGTTTGTTCTTTTATCTTGGAGACTAAAACTGCACACAATATTCTAAATAAGGTCGTATTAATACATTGCAAAGTTCTAGCATAGAATCCATTGAAATAAATTCTATTGTTTTTACTATGTATTTTCACATTATATTTGCCAGTTTTGTTGCTTTCCAACATGAATATGAAAATGGTGTGTCAACATCGGCACCTAAGTATCAGCAGCAGTCTCTTCATGTTAGTGCTTCCCATTTTATATTAGTATTATTAGAATATTAGTATATATATATTAATTGCTACCTGCATACAACATTTGCAATAAGTGTTATCTGGTTCAATTTGGTCTATATCTTTTTAGATTCTTTTGCTCTTTTGATCCTCCTAGTGTGGTATCAAGTAAACATGACTTGTTAACAAACTATATTGATCTAATTTGGGCATTCACCCCTGACCTTGTTCATTAACGACTTGAAATTTCCTGTAAGAATTCATCTTTAAAAGAACATCCAAAGCATTCTGAAAATATACAAATCCAGTACAGTGCCTTCCAACAGTATTCAAACCTAGCTATGGTGTCCCAATATGTGAAATTCTTAAATTTCAAACATTTTTCCAAAAAGCTATATTTAATTGAAAACATGAAAGCTGAAAATAAAGACTTCTAAGAGTATGATAAGTAGCAGTAAATGACAGCAAAAACTAAAAATAAAAAAATTAAATATGTTTATGTCAGACATATTCAGACCCATAAAATCAAGACAGTACATGATGGAAGCACCTACAGCAATAATAGCCACAAGTCTTCTTAAGTACTGTACATGTCTACCTACTTTGCACACCACCTTGGTGCAGTCATTGCAATTAATTAATTTCCTACCCTACCCTTTTTTAATTTAAAAAAGAAACTCATAAATGAATGTGATGCTTGAATTAGAGTGTTGAATTAATCTTTAATAAACGTTGTTGAGGCAAACCCTGTATCAATCTTTTGTTTTCCTCTCTGCTTCAGTGTTATTTGAACACCGCATTATTTCTGACATATTTCTCACGTTTTGTGAAGAGTTCCAGGCAAAAAAAACCCTCACAATTCTGGAAAACTTTGCATTCTGATCAGATGGCTTTATTATCAGATTCTCGAGAGGAATTCAGTAATAATCTTATTATCTCTCCTTAAATTCTGCCCTCAATTTATATGCAAATGTGCAGGGAATTTGCCAGACCATAAAAAATTATATTCTCCAGAGAATTAGGTTTGATTCTTATAAAATTTGCCACCAAATTTGTATTGACAGTAATCAACATACTGTACTACAGAATCACGTTTTACAGTGTTTTTAGTAATAATGCTGTATGGGTTGAGATTCTGATTAATTGCCTCCCAGTGAAGGGATTTCAGAGATCTTAGTGTTGGTACAAATCCACTAATTAGATTAATTAAATAAAATTCTGCACATTGAGGTGCCTAATGCTGAATGCTCTAGGAGTGTAAGTTAGAACATGATTGACACTTTACAGTATACTTGCAAGCATTACTCCACACAAGCAGGTGAATTGGCAACTCTGCCTGCAGCACTTACAGCTAGTTTCATGCTGATTTTTCATGTAATACCACATTTGGAAATTTGGCTGGCTTTTGGAATCAGCAAGAACTGATCTGTTATCCATAGTTTCCCACAGCAGCATATTATGTACTTTCTTACTGTACTTGGGCCATGTACAGATACTACAAAACCCTGTGCTACAGTATATACAGTGATTCAGTAAAGAGCTTTGTGGCAAACTGTAAATACACTGCAAATAAAGATTGACTTCTTGATATAAGGCAAGACAAAGTCAATAACACAGCAACCCTTTGGGCCTTTGACCCTTTGACCCTTTGACCCTTTGGGCCAGGCCTCCTGCTGGTCAACAACAGCCATTAAATGGGATGCTGGTTCCATTGCTGGCATTACCCCCCAGCTGTCACGATCGCTACTCCCCCTCTTAAGAGCGCTCCAGCCCTTCCTTGTTCTGCCCCATTACCTGCACCTGTTTTACTGTAGTCCTCGCCCCACCTTAAAAGCCAGACGCAGGCATCAACCCGGGGCTTCTCATTGAATCCCGTTTCGTGAGAGCCCGGGGTCCTGCCGTGTCTGGCTCCGTTATGGTTTTAGTTTCCTGTTCTTGATTCCCTGCCCCACTGGTCCCGACCCGGTTCTGGTTTTTAGTTACTTTGGATGGATCCCCTGGTCCTGGACTCTGCCTCCCGTGTTGGATTTCCCTTTTGGATTTATGCTTGGATTGTTCGCCCCGGACTCACTTCCCCTGGACACCTGCTCACCTCGGACACGCCCCCCTGTCTCCAGACCCACTCCTGCATGATATTTTTCCCTATTGTTTCTTCACCTTCCGGATCGTGTCGTCCGCATAGGGCCCGGAAAGAACTGTTCCCTGACACCAGCAGCGCTGGTTCCAACATGCTGTATACAGCAGGGTAGACTGAAGCAACAATGATGATGAGATGGAGGTAATAAGGTATAGCTTTACAGCAAATTAAAAGTGCACAGTTTCAGGAAAACAGACTATGAAGGAATGATTTAAAGCTTAAAAGAAGCATTAAAGGTAGATAAGGTGGAGAGAATGGGTGCCAACAGTTTGCATAAAACAGTTTGCATAAAAAAAAATAAAACAGATTTATTCCATGATGAAGTCAGGCAATTTGTGGTCCTAATTGTTAAATAAATCAAAAAGAAAAATATGAGGAGAAAGAAAGCAAAATAAAAGTATAAAGTATTTGAAAAAGAACAAGATCCACTTAAATAAAGAGAATAATGACTGAGCGCACAGCTGAAAAGGATATTATAATGGCCAAACAAGAGTAAAGGAAAGGGAATACTGCAATTGATGCTAAAATACATAATAAAATATCTTCTGTATTACAACTGTTCCATATAAAGTTAAATATTACATAATATTACAGTATATTACAGGCACTAGAAATACATTAGATGAACAAATCTCCAGAGCCTGATGGTGCTCCACCAAATGTAAGTCATGACACAAGTGATGTTATTAAAAGGCCATTAACAGATCTCTTGCAGCTGTCTCTTGAGACAAAGGTTATACCTACTGACTGGAAAATTGCTAATGTAGTGCCCATCCTTAAAAATGGTGACAAAACTGAGTCAAATAATTACAGACCAAGTCTTACTTCTGTTACAAGGGAGATTATGGAAATGACAATTAGGACTAAACCAGAGGATCATATCTATGGTGATAAAATACGATAATCTTCTAAGTGATAGTCAAAATAGTATTTAAGAAAGGTACAGTAGGTATTGCTTAACTAACTTGCCAGACTTCATTGAACAAATACCAGCAGTAACAGATGATGCCGTGCATTGCAAAAGGACACAGACCCTTGCACAATTTTCACATTTTGTAGCTTTAAGGCTTGTAGCCATAAGTAACTACAGAAGTAACAACATTTTTATGTACTGTACACAACCTACAGTGTAGTGCAGTGGTTAACTTTAGGGCACTGAGTTTAGTTCTGGACTTGGGGTGCTATCTGCGTGAAGTAGATAGGATTTGGCTCCCCTGCAACCCTTAATTGGATAAAACAGTTAGGAGATAGATGGATGTTTGATTAAAAAAATGTGACATAATTGAAAAGGGGAGAATACTTGTGCAAGGCAGTCAAAGCATTTTCAAAGAGAGATCTTCCCTAGCCAACAGCTGCACATCTATTTGACTTTGAAGCCAAACCAGGGTCTGTAAAACACAACTGCATCAAAGTCATCATCTATTGTTTTTCTAGAATGATATTAACACTTGATTTATGGCTCCCCCCACACTTAGGGTCAGTGTCATACTGTAGCCTGATTAAAGACTCTCTCTCCTGGGTCATATCTGACTGTGACTCTAAGATAAGAAACTGAAGGACTGAGATGGAGTGGGAATACTAGGCAATAAAAAGCTCAACATCCTGAACCTATTTTTTTTAGAAGCTATTTTTGCCTCATAAATAAGAAACCTAAAAGCAATAAATCAAAATGTTCATCAATCACCGTAGTTGTAATTGATTCTGGTGTCAAATTTTAATTACAGTGTTGCATGCTTCGTATGGAATAGCTGCCAAAAATAGGACTGTAAATCCAGTCTTTTGAAAGTACTTCTTTGGTGATGAGACTAGTGCTACATTGAAAGTGGCATTCAAGCCTACTCAATTGCTGGCTGCATTAAAATTACTAATAGCAAGTTAGAACCTCTGCAGCAGGCTTGTAGGCTTGTTTATGTGTCTTGATAGTTTCTCTGAGAACCCTAGTCTAATTATAGGCTGTCTTGAAGGAAACCCCTAAGAGTGCGTTTGATTCTTTTCCCTGGGAAGCAGTGAGGCCACACAAGCAAGAAAAGATCGATTACCCTAGAGACAGAATGATTCTATTTGTCCATCAGAGAGCCAGCCTACTGAAATTCAGTCTTGTGCCCTTTTCTGTGAACTGCTGTTTCATGGCACGCTGACTATGGCTTTAAAGCAAGGATCGTTACTCCTGGCCTCACTCCTGGCTTAATAGTGAACTCCATTCATCCACCCAGTCATTTTCTAACCTCTTCACCCAATTCAAGTTCATGGGAGAGCTGGAGCCTATCCCAGTAAGCAATAGTGAACTCAAACCTCTCAACTTCAAAGACTTGAAATCCTGAAATTAAAAATCATATAACAAATTAAACAAAACACCCCTACACGTTAAGACGTTGCTGTGAATTATGGGTATGAATGGTAACTAACCTGTTACACAGTCACAGTGCTACAAGAGACTGAACTGCCTTATGCCTTTTCATTCTTCCTTTTTGTACAAGTAAAGATTTCTAATGAGATGCCATAAGAGAGTTTGATCCTGTAGCATTGTGATTGGACCAGTTAATTAATATTCATACCCATAATTCAATAATTAATTCAAGCCTCACTACTTCTCCCATGAAGGCTGCTGGGTGCTCTTTCAATAAATGTTTTATCAGGGCTCTGCATGTGTCTCATAACTCCTGATCAGATAATTCTGAGTCAGCCTTCTCTTCCTGTTGGCAGCTGCAGGGCAATCCCAGTGAAGTCTTTTCTGATGCCCAGAAACTCAAAAGAATTCTGTGATTGTATCACAAAACAGAAACTCATTTTCATGCCAGTTAAGAAAGGTTGAAGTGCTGAGTGCACAAGACCAGCACCACTGAGGGAGATTAAAATTCCCCGAACACAGTCAAAGTCGAACAGAAAAACAAAGAAAAACAGGTCTCTTTTTGAGCAAAAGACTCAAAGACTGCTATTTGGTCTCTGAAGAAGAGACCTAACATTGTCTAGCTCCTCTTCCTCACACAGAAATACAAAATAAACAATAGGAACACAAGTACATTGCAAAGATAAGCTAGAAATGAGAAGTGGAAGTTAAGTGCATTTTGTTCATGTAGTTAATAGCATCTTAATGATACAAGGACCTCATCAGCTGGTTCTTGCAGGATCTCCAGGAATCTGTGTATCCGAACTCAACAGGGCTGTGTAATAGATAGTCCTGAAATATTCAGCAGAAGGAGAACAGGTATTTTGATTCAGCAGTATTCTCCACTTTCTGGGGAGGAGTCCTGCATGACCTAGAAGGTCAGAGCGCCTACAAGTGACCATAATTGAATCCTGAAAATGACCAAAATCACATCCTGAAATGAGCTGCACAGATCTGCTTCAAGAACATATCACTGTTGCCAGACATCTATTACCCTTTGTGTGAAGCAGTTTTCAATCATGAAAAATCTTCTTAAATTATTTTAAATCTTAATTTATCTTAATTTTCTATTTATGTCAAGAAGACTTCTTGTCACAAATGTTCCTAAATTAGTGCAACACCCGGACCAATATCTTGCAATACCTTTGAGAATTTTGAATGCTTATCCCTGTAAATCTTAAAGGCTTTCAGAGGTTTAGTGTACTAAGGACTTTGAATATTTCTGATGTTAAGGGTCAAGGATAAGAAACCCAGGCCAATTCTTTAATAAAAACATTCACAGTTTTTAAAATCGCTTTTGATCAGGACATTAGATGGAAAAGTCTTGCTATACAGTCAGACATGTTTGTCAACAAACTCTCTTCAGAGTATACAAATCTGTGAGCTTCTCAATCTTTTTAAGAACAAATCAGCCTTTTTTCTAATTTTGGGAGAGAGGAATAGTCAAATAAGCAATTTGTTGCTTTTCTTGGTACTTCCAGTTAGCATATTTGAGAAAGTGAACTCATTTATAAAACAATTCAGCTATTGCCCTTGATCAACATAGATATAGACAAATAGACAGGCAGGTCATGTGCGCAGAAATTATGCAGACATATTCATTTTGATTTAGTTGTCACATCTTCAATGGTGTGTTAAATCAATACAAATAGGTTCCACATTTAGCCTGATCATTTCCAAGACTGTTTTCCCCAACAAAATGACAAGAATGTAACTGTGGTTGCAGTTATAAAGTTGATGTGAGCTGCATCTGCATTAGTCACTCTCAGTGACTATCCTGTTGGTAAAAGAGTGTTTAATGACCACAAACCAACATGAAAAAAGGATAAAACAACCTAAAACAACACTTGTTTTTTAGAGATCTCTTTGAGGATTTATTAATCACTTCATTGCCCTTTGTCTAACCCTTGCTGAAGGCAGTCAGAGGAGATAATTAGCGAAAGGATGAGAATTGATCTGATGGTCATTCTTTTCTACTCTCCTGGCCCTGTCCTGCTGTAAGATCTACTGCTCTCAGCGTATCTGGGCTGGTTGACTGCACAAGCAGAAAAACATTAATTTGCATAGCTGTGTTTTTTGTGTCAACGGATGTAAATTTTAAATCATCCCTCTTAAATCCAGGTAGCAATTTGTCAAAATAGTATATAATCATTTTAAGGACATGGGTCTTTAATGACCATTAAAGATCCAACCCTTGTTTTTCATGTGTGCTGTCTGGTTCCTATTTTTTTTTTTCAAAAAGGAGTTTGTATGTCTTTTCCTTGTTCACATGGGGTTTTCTCCACACTACAAAAATAGCCCTGCAATTCTTTTAATTTTATTTTTATTTACTTATTTATATAATTTATTATTTGTAAATATTTTATTAAAATTTCAGCTCATTTTTCTGCTGTTTGCTACAGATCTCATTCTGTGCTCCTTGCGGTGCTGTGCTGTTGTGCCAGCTCTCATTGCTCTGTGCTGCTCTAGCTGTAACATGAAAACCCGGCTTTTAGAAATGTGGATTTCAATTATCTGTGAAACAGGGGCTCTCACACTGAGAAAGGGTCTGGAATTCTGATTTCCAACACTCAAAATCCTTTTAGATTTTTTATGTTCCTATAAATCATCAGTAGCCTACAGATATAGAGATAAACCTTAATTGAAGCAATTCAACTGGTTTGCTCTAGTCCCACGCAGATTACAACTCAGAAACCTAGAAAACCTGCAGGGCCAACTCAGACTGAATGGAAAGGAAAGCAAAACAAGATTTACAAACTACATCTCAGCGCCCTTTAATAAGTGCCTATTGTCAACTTGGCTTCTATTTTTTCCTAATTTCCACTATATTTATTCTGCCTGGAATTCCCATTTCTTTACAGGGGCCTAAACATGCTTCAAAACATCCCAAACTCAAAATGAGAAGTATCTGTGTCAAGATTTACGACACAAAACTCTGCAACCAAGCAATCTCTTAAACGCCAAGCAAGGCAAGCTGATTGTAGGATGAACACATGCCAAAGGAACATTAAGCATAAAGTTTTCTTTTGACGAACTGCGTCTCTTAAAAGATTTACAACTTGCTGGAGCTGTGTAATTTCAAGAACAGCTAAGCTCAGCGAGAACAAGAGCCCAGTAAAACTGCAGTAATCATCGGACATACCTGCACAGAAAACTCAGTGTGTGCAGAGACCTTGAGGAAAACCAATAAAAAAATGAAAATGAAAAAAAAAAAATGTAATCAAAGTGCGCTTGTGGTGCTTCGGAACAATATATAAGCACAAGGTGACATCCAAGAGAAAAAAAACAACAGATTTTTTAAAATTTGTAGTTACAGAAGATAAATTTTAGGTAAAACTAATGCAAAGTACAAAACATAACCAGTAGTATAATATAAGGCCATCTGCCAATATTCTGTTAATTTCAATATACAGTAGAAAATTTAGCATCCTCCTATTAAAGTACTTGGTTAATGTGCTTTTTTAAAACCATCCCATAGCAAATGGGGCAGGTGGCGTGTTTTTGGAGATGTCTGGAAGACTGTCCGTTAGATTGTAATCAATGTTCTTGGATTTGTCATGTGTGCACTTATTCAATTTCCTTTATCTGCTGTAAACTCTAAAACTAAAAATGGAAAGAGTTTGTTTTTCTTAATGTTTTTTTTTTTTTATTGGTCTGGCTTTGAATGTAGGGCTTAATGACCATACACCGGCACTGCTGTCTCAGTGATGTCAGGTTGTCAGGTTGTCTCCAAGCACTTGTCTTACCTAATTACAGCAAGGAGCTAGCAGAGAAGCACTCAATCATAACTGATTTTTCATCTATATTGTTCATCTCTGTTGCAAAACTACAGCTTTAATGCATGCATTTTTAAAAAGAAATCACTTGAATAGATCACACTTCCAAAGATTATTGCTCTAGGTTATTGAAATATGTGCTGAGTGTCAGGAAAAAGGGTTTTTATTTCAATGTTAACATGGTTACAGGCATTTCTAATTTTACTATAAAGCTTTAATCCCATTTTAACCCTTTCCCATGGGGCAGCATGCTCCTCTGAATAAGCTCTCTAAGGAAACACTCTGCACAGGAAAAAAGCTGTATAATGGACTCCAACGTAGTTGATCAGGTTTTTCTAGTGAACGGTTCTCTCAAAGAGCATCCAGCTGCAAGAAGAAATTTCAGGCATCAGTTTTGCCTGGATGGTTGACTCGATTACTCTGCAATGGACTGGTGTTCCATCCAGGGTGTACCCTGCTTTGAGCCTATTGCTTGCAGGGATAGACTCCAGCTCCCCCGCCATCCTGAATTGGATAAGCAGATTAGTAATTGATTGGATGGATGGATGTTTATTCATTTGTTTGTCTAGCCATCTTGAGAAATCAAGATCTAGCCAACAAAGCAATATTCAAGGGGAAGCTCCAAACACGCTGAAGTTTGATGGAATGAAGAGTGATGGAAGCAACAAAGGTTGATGAGTTCATTGCATAGCTAACGGCATAGCTAAAGGTAGATCAGCGAAGATTTTAAGCAACTGTTGAAAAAACAAGTCTGAACCACTTTTTAATGAGCAATAGTTCCAGAATATTTAAAGGTTTCACTCACTATTTTTGTGTTCACGAGGAAAAGTAACACCCAAGAATCACATGCATTTTTTGCATGCAAATTTTTATTGAGTTTTGTACTGATAGGAAAATTGGCGTGATGCGCTTGGCTGAAGGCCAACTTTCTGACCACAGGATGAGGATCTCTGGGAGAGAGAAGTGAACAAAGAGGCTGCTACAACAATGGAGATGGAATGGACAAAGGATGCAAAAGAAGAATGCAAATGAGAAAAGGGGCTTCCATATAGTCTTTATAGATTTTTTTAAATAAATGAGGAAATTATGACAAGAATTATAACAATTTAGGACAGCCGAGACCACTTGAAATTAGCTGTTATTGTTATCCCCCATGAACTTTTTTCTATAAGCACATTGGATGTGTGGGAAAGCATTCCAGCTAGTGTTTTCAACACTTTTACCTCACCTTCTGAGGTTTAAGTCCTGTAGCTGAGCTACTAATTTGTGTGGCTGAAATTACAGAAATGAAGCAGCACTTAATAAGAGACATTAAACCCAGAACAGAGAACACAAATGGAATCGAAGAGGAAGTGAGTGTTCACCTGAACAAGAGGCCCTTCTTTACACAAAGACCGGTGGGAGTCTGGAACAAGCTACTCAATCATGTTGTTAATGTGGATATAGTGGTTTCCTTCTGTGAATGTTTTTTTTTATGGACTATTGAACACTATTGACTATTGAACAGCCAACATCAGCATTCCTGCTCCATCAGGAATGCTGATAGCGGCTGTTTGTCAGTGTGGCTACTTAATCAGATTACTCAAAAAAAATGTACAGTGTGGAGATGCTCTGCTCAACAAAGCTGACTGAGTGATTGGTCAAAAGACATACAGTAATTTGTGCATTATACCTGATGGCTGGGTCTTAAAACAAAGGAGCAACATACATGAGTTTTAGGAAAGAAAGAGCTGTGCTCAGCACTTTTTCTGATTTCATTTGAGGTGATTAGAATGTCTAGGAATATATCATCTTCCATGAAAAATAATATTAAATAAAATGCTTATCTATTTTTTGAAAATTGCAAAGACCTTTCCTTTTGCCCACGACATTTATAGCCCCTGCTTGAATAATTATTTCATTCCTTCAGTTGATTTTTTTGTGAATCAGGAGATGCCAAGAGCAAGAAACATATGACAGCATAGCAGAGCATCTCTGTCATTAATGAAAGAAGAACTGGGGCCTCTGAGTCACTAAGTGTAAGAGAGTTTCCAAGTGCTTGTTAAGCCCTCCTACACCTGCTGCGCTCAGACACACTTGCCCTCCAACTAGCCCTGTTTCCTGTCCTGCTTGTCGGCTTTCATTGCTGAAAAACTCAAAGTGTGGGAGAGATTTTTATTTCCTTTTTTTTTCAGAAACTCCGCATTCTTTAAGGTCTGCGTTCTGCAAAAAAAGTGATTTGACTGAGGAGATTCAGCTGACTTGTTTTTGCTATTGTGTTTCTTTTTTTCTCCATGGATGCCTCTACAAGAAAACGACACAGAAGTATGACAACACATGCCCCTGTCTTTACAGAAACCTGCCACTGCTCTTCACCGCCTGCAAAATTGTGTTTTAATTACAATCAGGCTTTCAGTTGCCCTTAATCAAATTACCATTGCAGCGCTGTACCGCTCGCATTTGTCATCCAATAATTAAATTATATTGCATTTGCAGCATTTGCAAGACCTGATGAGATTTTCACAAGGCAATTGGGGACCAGAATGGAAGAGCTGTACTTCAGTTGAAGTGCTCCAAATACCCCCTTAGCCCGCATTACATAACCCTTGTATAAAATGTTAATCAAGGCAATTGGAATAGTCTATGCACTTTTCATAACACTTCGTAAAATTTTAGTTTTAACCCTCTCCAACTACATTAGTTTAGCCCCATCTTCTGATACACAAAAATTCCAAGCAGGGCTGCTTTGGAAAGAAGCCATAGTGTAGTAAAGCACAACACTATGCTGGATTCAGGAATAAAATACACATGCTTGTCTTCTTAATTTCTTATAGGTTTTAACTCAATGATTCTGAGTTTCCCCCACGGGTAATACTAACCCTTTCTGATAAGATACAATTAAATTTAAACCTCACTTGCGGACCCTTTCTACTGCAATGGCAGACCACATTGAAAGGATCCTGCTGAATAACTAACTAACAAATTGCTGATCAGTCCCAAACACATTTGCCTAAAAAGGAGACAAGAGAGGTAATTGGCTCCCATCGGTACCTTTTTTTTTTGTTCTGCTGAACACGACCCTGGCAAAAATGGAACTCCCTCCTACATTGTCAAAATGCTTTAATTCAACCTGACGCTGCACTTATTGCCAAACAGGAACTAAAGACATGCAAGCAGAGTAGAAAAAAACTTTTTCAATACCTGTCATTTTCAGTCAAATTAACAAATCTGAGTGGATTCAATTGGACGTCACATAGCCAAACAAGCAAAAAAATATAAAACCTATTAAAACTTTTGAAAACGAATTGGTCGAAATTGTTAAATGCTTTCCCTTTGATTTCCTGTTTGTATTGTATTTTCCAACATTAATTTTGTAGAAATAACAGTAACACTGCTGAATGGCACAATTTCACATTTCATCCTTCAATTAGATTCAGCTCTATTACACAGTTCTCAATGTAATTGAAAACCGCAGACACATTTTCTAAGTGGCCATAACATCAGCATGAATTACTGCATTTTGCTTTGTAGAGCAAGGAAGACTCTTAAAGTGTCATTCACTCCTGCATATATCGCCTACATGTTGCAGTTGTCATTAATCGCCCCACAGAGCAATTACAATAGACATGCGGTAATTTTAAAAAATGTGGTGGTAGAGAATAGAGAGGGAAAACTCCTGAGATCCTCATTAGTGGACCTTGGGAATATGAGTCGGAACACTACCTTTAAGCTCTAATTAGGAAGAGATCAGCGAATCACTAACAGCCAGAGAGATCCAGGGCCATCAGTGAGCATGCAAACAGGATACAGCTCCAAAGCTCCTTAATATGATAACACTATAGTTCAAGAGCAGTTATGTGCTCTAGCTGAAACTTCAAAGTTTGCCCTTCTCTTTGTTTCTGTTTAAGTATTAGTAGTAAGTTGTGAATGCTCCTGTTTCCTAAATTGTGCCTAGCTATGTCTGCAGAGGTACTTCTCTCTTTGAGTTATTAACAGATGAACAGTATCACTACCATGGCTCTTGATATCAGAGAGAATAATATATTCATTAGTATTCCAAGGTTTGACAAGCAAACCTACTGCTGTGACTCCAGTCTTAGATCTCACATGCAGGTTTAAATATTATGCTAAACAAAGAATATAAAGTACTGTATCTCGGTACTGGTTATTTACAACACACTACAGTCTGACTGCATTGGGATAGCTTAAAGTGCATTGGTGCTGAGGATCAAAATAAACTTTCCTCACTATATTGTCACATATTTTCACAAAACATACAGATCTTAGATTAAATGATTACTTGTTTTTCATGTCATTTTGATTAATTGATCCTACTTAACTGACCGTCAGATATTTGAGTGACTTTGACGGCTGCATAAGCACTAAATCAACTCATTAATGAAAGAATTGAAATGACACAGGTGGCGATGTGATTTATCTTCTTCAAAGTCTAGCGGAAATCAAATAAAAAATACAGAAAGGAACCAATGTGGAGAGGATCTTGGTATCAAGTGAGGAACACCTTTATGTCACTAGGATTTTGGAGGCTGGACAAATTCAGCATATTGCCTCACCATCACCCAGAGACAATACGTGAATGACAGGCATGATGTGGGAAATCATGAGTTATGACACCCAGCCATGGTCGATGGGATAGTCCAAGTGTTATGGTCTGTTGCTACAGAACACTTGTAGTTCTCTAAGGAAAGTTGACTACACAGAGCTACATGGATCCAGTACTAGGTCCTCACTTGCTGCCATTCCTGTGGGCTCATCCTTACATTCCTGCAAGTGGACACAAATCCTCATGGTGCTTGTGTAACAATGGCTTTTGTGCAAGATGTGACAGTTATGTCGTAGATGCCCTCCACTGGAGTACCACTAAATATACAGGTACAGTATGTGGGCTGAGCTGGGATGACATGTGGCATCAGTGGCTTAGAGACCAGTGAACAGACACATGCTTGTCCAGGTTCTATGAGTGGAATGGAGCAGAATTCCGCAAGATAGCATCTGCAACCTGGTGCAAAACAAGCAGATGTGCTATATAGCTTCTATTGTATCCAACCGTGGCCTTTTTTTTTGTTTAGTATATTAGATTGGATTCAAATTTCATCAAGTAGAATGTAGTTTAGGAAAATAAATCAATAATTAACTATTGAAAACAGCCACATTACACACACACACCCTTCTCTAGGGTCCTCCAGATCCTCACCTACTGTAGTTTTGTGAGGCACCATGTAGAGTTACATACTAACTAATGAGAAGGAGTTCCAGAATGTACAGTCTTCTAGAAGTGTTTGAATTATTTTCAATATTATGTGTTGGTTTCATTGAGATAATGATCTAAGACATAGTGCTAATGCAGTTACAGGTACTGTAGATATATTTAGAAAGCCAAGACCTAGCTGGTGCTGGAATGGCTTACCATCAATTCTGACATGAATTCGACTGAAATTAGACAGACAGAAACTGAGGAATCAACTGCTGACACTTGTGAAATGCTTTACAAGATATTTGTCTTAAACTATCCTGAAACAGTCCTCCAGCTGTAAATCGGGAACTTGATTAAATGTACTTTAAATGTATGTATTAATTGAGTCAAACCATAGTTTGTAATACTGTATATTCTCAGTTTATTAAATATGTGTTAAGATTATTGATTTCACATTAAGTTTAAGCGCAAAATCAATGCCATAATAGAATAGTACTATGTCAAACATTACAAGTGTATCATTCATTGAAAGAACTCTTATTTGTACAGTATAGTACATCATGATTATTTTCCCAGAACGTACAGGTTAGAAACTGCACATAGAAAGGTTTGCAGAAAAATTAGCTACTGTATATTAAACCCAGCATCCAAAAACGCAGCAGAATGCAGAACTTTGGCACCTATGGAATAACTGTCCACCTTCTACGTGACGCAGAATTTACCATCGTGTTTGTGTCTGTTCCATTTTGTGCTTGGTGTTGTTTTGCATGTTATCTCTATATAAATGCAGTTAACAATATATTGTGAAGGATTTGTAATTACTAGTCCAAAAAAGTAAGTAGTGTATAAAATATGACCATCTTTGAATCAACTGATAGACTTGTTTTGAGAATAAAAGCTCCCTGTTAAACACGGATGTACTCATAATTCAGCTAAAGTTCTGCACAAAAAGAAATGTATTACCTTGAGCTAGCTGATTAGTCCTAGTTCCCCGAATCATGCAGTGAATACTGAATGTTGAAAAATTATGCCAAATTAATCTTGTCTTTTAAAAAGACAAGACTACTTGAGCCACAACACAGTAACGAAAGGGGAAAAGAAGGAAAATACTAATAATATACTGAGGGGCGTTAAAAATGCTGAACTTCATCAATCAGCAAAAACACAGGCAGAAACAAAAGCAAGGCTCCACTGCAAAGCAAACCTCAAAATACAGGAGAATATAAAATTACATATGAGCTCTTAAATTAAGATGCACCTGAAGGTCCCAAAATGTATTTGAGTAAACACATGAATACACTAATTAGTAGCTGTGTTGCTCTTTTCTTTTCTTACAGTACAGTGGACTTATATACAGAGCTAGCTATTGGTATAACATCAAAATAAAAACACCTGACAGAGAAGGCAACCTAACATGAAGCCCATGTTTCCTAGTCTCCAACAACTTTTATGCTAAAGGAATATCCAGGGATTCGGGAATATCCTGGGAGAAACATTGATTTCCTACAAGAAAGCTCTCCTAAGATATTTAAATTTCTTCCATCACCTAGAGTTTTCCCATTATGGAAAATAAAAAAGCAACAGCGTAACGAAATGATTTATGAATGGCCACAATTAAGGAAGCCATAGCTGGTAAGCTGGGTTACAAGATACTTGGGGTGACGATTCCCAACAAGTGCAGCAAACAGCAGAAATAAGACACAGAGCACACATATCCACCCACTGGGGCTTCAGTGGACTGAAAACAGAAAGCACCAAAGACCTCAGGAGGCATACCTTAAAGAGCCGCAGGATGTTGGCCACCATGATAGAAACAGAGCTGGCAGATGCCCCGATGACGCCCACCACCCTCTCTGGCTTGGTGATGATGGGCGGCCCCCCACTCAGACACTTCACATCGGTGCCGTCCTTCTCGATGAGCGCCTGCACGAAGGTGAGAGACTGCTCCAGGGCGTGGGTGTCGCGGGAGCAGGTGTCCAGGATCCTGGCCCCCAGGGTAATGTTGGGCAGGAGGTCATTGTCGTTGTTGATGCGGTCCAAGGCGTACAGCATGGCCTCCAGCCGGTGGATGCCCTTCTCCTTCTTCAGCTCTCCACAGGCTTTCCCGTCACTGCCCCGCGAGTGGACCGGGAACAGGCCCCCCAGGGAGATATCCCCGTCTATCCGAATGGAGTTCAAGTGGGTGTGACCCGGGGACCTTGGTTTGGCCACCAGCACAGGAAGAAAACAGCAAACCAACACCAAGGTTGATCCCAGAGTGCCTCTCCTACAGCTGGGCCAATCCCACACCCCAACTGAAAACAAAGTCATGGCGCTGAACCAACAAGACATCAGCTTTCTAATCCCTTCTGAAAAACCAAAAAATCTCAAGGGTCAGTCTTGTATCCAGTGGAGGAAGCAGGGATTCAAATGTCTTTTTTCATGCCCCTCTAAGTTGTTTGTTTCTATAAAATGTTATTTTAATTTCCTTATCCTCAGACCAATGTTTTATTCACTCTTCCTCTCATCCAGCTCAGTCACTAGGAGTTGCAGGCATTTACAAAACAGTCTGATGTAGAAGGCAGGGCAATCCATGAAGCGCCTTCTCAGGAGATACACAGAGCAAAGCCAGCTGCTAAGCTCTGTTTCTCTTGCTTGCCTCTGTCTAGTTAATTTTTCATCTCCCGCATGATAGAGAAAAAAATAAAATCAGAAAGCAATGATAGTGCCTGTTACTTGCAGGGGACAATCCGATGCAGGCACGCGTGTTCCCAAGGTTTGTGAATGCACTCCTGAAAGGTAAAGAAAGGACATTTTAAGATAAGATGGAACTGAGAGGGTAAAAAAAGCACAATAAATGAAACATTTTTTTATGTGCCACATTAATCCAGGCACCTTATAATCTAAATTATCAATGAATTATAAAAAACATGGTAAAAATGCCAAATGCAGAATCACATAAACTCCAGAACATCAAGTGACAGAATAACTAATCAGTTAACTGCAACATATTCACAAATATATAATCAAATAAATGACTGTTTTTTTTTATAACAAGTTCACAGACATGTTAGCAAACAGACCCGAAAGGAGTTTAACATGGTCTGACAATAGACCTGACATGGGTACTGTAAATTCATTATGTTGACATATGTTTGTCATCCATTGGGTTGATCACCGGGGGGGTCTAGTGCATCAGAGACTAGCAGTGTGTGTGACCACAGCTGGAAGCAATATAAACTGTACATCTGTGATGCAAGCTTTGCACGAGGTTGCAGATACTTTCTTGGAGAATTCCTCTCTCCTCTCACATAGCCTGAACAAGCATGGACCTGTTCACATTCATTTTCCTGTCAGGATGCTGCCACATTAGAATACACCTGCAGGACGTGCAGCAAATAAGGTCCCAGGACTTTTTTATTGTAAGTCCATGCAATCATGTGGCAGGCCAGACCATCGAACTTGGACCTCCTGTTCGACGGGTCTGTTGTACACAACAACTGGCATCATATCATTCCACATATCTGCGCTACACTTGCTGATGTCCATCAGGATGGTCTACACAAAAAGCAATAGTGCACTGACTTATTCCATCCTCCAGTTCAGAAGTTCAATATAATCATTGACTGTTAGGATCTCCCCTTGCACAGTGAATTTGAGATTCTTCCATCTGGGCATCGATTTAGACTACCTAGATTCAATTGCAATAGAACTAAGTTATGCTTTATTCCCACGGCTTAACCTGCTTACTTATGATTTTTTTCTTTCTCATCATACATGTCTGTGCCTTACTTGTTAATAACTTCTTTTTGTGTTAAATGTATTGTGTATTGTGTCGTGTCCTTTACCTGCCTGTAAAATGTTTTTCCCATCTGGGCTAATAAAAAGAAGCAAGTAACATACTGATGATACAAAGGCATTGCTCCTCTCCATGGTTTTCTTTCTTGATTTTCACAAGGTTTGATGTTCAAAAAGTTAAATCGCCTCAAAGCCTGATAAATCACCTCTCTCACCAAAGGTGTGACTTAGTAGCGATGCTCCAGTCAAGCAACCTCTATTATATTTTATTCTTCTAAAAACAAGCATGCATTATTAGAATGATCATGCCTTCTCTTCATTAGTTTTATTTGGTGCTCAATTTGCAATAACAGAAAACATTTCCAGGCTCTATAACTTGCATTATTTGAGGACAGCATTTGCAATACCAAGATGATATAAATATAACTGTGTGAACATGTGTCTGTAGACTCAATGTTGAATCCAGTTTTGACTCACAAGTGTCATACCTCTGTACACAACAGAGAATGTACATACCAGATATACATGCCAGATTCCACACACAAAATTGCTCTATATTTTAAATTGCACAACTTATACTTTACTGAAGAGTACAAGAGACATGCCCCTGCTATGAATTGAACCACCAATCTTCCAGTTCTGAGCCCTGAGCCCTGAGCCCACAACCCTAACCACTCCACCATGCTGCTACTTAATAAGAGCTACACCACAACCCCCTGCATCAGTACAGGCCACAAAAATTCTTCCAGATCATCCACTTGTGGCATTTTATTATAGCGCAGCTCTTAATTAATTTATAGCACTTCATCAGCACTGAGGAAAATGGCTCTGACGATAATTAGCAAGATATAATACAAAGCAATTTAACGGGTTTCTTGTTTTTTAACATGCATCCCATGTTTGGCATGCAGGGCGTGACTGAAATGCAGTTTGATTTAGCATGCCTTTTTTAACAAATGGCCTTTAATGGAGCCACACACCCACACTGTCCTTGTACGCTGCATGACTCCTGGGCATCTCCCTAAGAATCATATGCCAAGCATGTCATTTCTAACACTCATTCTGCAATGAGCCCACTTAAATTCCTTTATGAAATGTAAAAGTTGTGCATAATCTGAATTTAGAGGATGCATATTTAAAACACATACATATCTGCGCTTTGTATACATACATACAAGCATTCTTCATATACAGTACCACAAAAATAAAACAGGTTCTGTGACAGATAAGAACATGGAATCAGTTGCATGCTTTAAACAAAAGAGACTACTTTTCCCTTTTCTGTCTACTTCAAGTATTACAGTATGGAGTGCCCAGTTTCCCCTGCAGGTGACACTGTACAACATGAACATCTGGGAAGATGTACAAGACAAAATGTTAAAGCGGATCTGTGCCCCAGTGGTTATGTCCCATGGTTGCAGCTGGGAGGACTTAAATGGTCACCCCCTCCTGTGAAGCCCGGACATATGGTGTTCACAACTCCTGGGCTGGGAAATGGAGCAGCAGCAGCCCTCGCACTCTCATCCTGCCAGCCCTCGTCGAAAGTCTTCCGGCATGAGAGCCTGCAGAGCTCAGCAGCACCGTGAGCACCTTGTGTAAGTAGGGCAACATCAAAGCAAAAGCTGTGCACTCCGTGCTGGAGGAGGGTTGCTTTGATGCCGCTGATTAAAAGTGAGTGCAGGAAAAGAGAGAGGGAGACAGAGACAGAGGGAGACGGAGGGGGGGGAGAGGGTGACGTTTTCTGCCAGCCAGCAGCGACTCCTCTTCTCACATTGCTGTACAGCCCCCACTCATGAATCTCGTCTTTGAACATTTCAAAGAGCTGGTAGCAATCCTTAGACATTAACTGTGGCAGAGGCCAAGGGAAACAGTAATGCAAGACCAGGAAAAAGGTTACAGAGGAGAGGAGGCCATTCCGTCTCGCGTGACGTGGCCACTGGCACCATATTGATCTGAAGAACCCCATCAGGATTCGTCACAAATGCTCCCAGTGACTCAGCGTCCTCAACATGACTCATCTTTTGTTTGTTCCTTGCTCTCGGATGCTCTCTGCGTGAAAACGTGCCTCCTGATCACAGTTCTGAATTTAGTGGTGTTAAATTTCAATATACAGTATGTTTGCTCTAGTACAGCACGAAGTATGGAAGTGGAAAGAAAAAAAAACAGCTTGTGTCTGTTGTGGCTTGTTGTTTCAATTCTGAAAACTTCCGTAACATTTCCTGAAAGTCTCCTATTGCAGGGAACAAAACAAATCGAACAGAGTCAGCTTATATAGCCTTGCTGTACATGGATCCCCTTTGTATTAATACCTAGTGTCTTAATGACCACATATCTGTAGGCATTTGATTGTAGTACTCATGGTGGTTTGTCTGGCTGAGTTGAGTAGCAGCTAGAGTAGTTGTTCAATGTGTTTGTGGTATGTACTGTACCAGAGTAGATAAAAATTTATAAAATAAATGTTGGCTGTTGGCCTACTAAAAAGTTGTTGGTCTTAAGAACAGATGTGAAATGTGCTATGCACCTTATCTGCACATAACTTACATTATAATTTCTTCTTAATAATAAAGGTCTGACTCATTAGGAAGCATGTGACCTAATCACCATGTAATTATTGAAGGCCTTATTGACAAGGGTACTGTTAATTGCTTAGAATTGGCCATTTAGGTCCATGTGCCTTTCCTATTTATGTACTCTCTACCTATTAATCAATAAACAATTGTTATTACATCAGTGACTGTCTTGAATATTTATAATAGCACTTAGCTGAAGTGAACATGGGACTCCAAGTGGGGCAAGGTGATATACAGTATCACTGTGGTAAAACCCTACAAAAGTTATTTGCAATTTCACATTGAACAAAAGTGCATTGGAAAGCTTAAGAAAGCAATCCTGATGCTCTGCAGGTAGGTCTGGCTCCTGAGATCAATAAGGACTTTATTACTTTCACTAGGTACCAGCTACAATTTAACAGCATTTACATTAATTTAGTGAGGGGAGCTCAAACATACAAGTAGCATCTACTTCCTACCTTTACACAGAAATAATAAAAAATGCAACAATTCAGCAGGTGAGAACAGGAGAGAGAAATATTTTTGCCATACATATTGTGCCTATCTATAACTCTTTGACATCTCCATGTTAAAGCCTAATGTGCATTCCTGGGTAATCCTTACTGACAGAAAATTAAAAGATATTCCTGGAAGAAATGGACTGAAAAGGTTTTTCATAAAGGATGTTGTTATCAAAAAGATGTGCAACTTTGGTCCAGAATTATCCACTGTTTTGCAAAAACAGACATGTGGAACATCTGTACTGGTAACTTTATACAGTCCTGCCTGTGCTGTGCTCTCACATTCCACTGGGTCCAAACAGATATTTTTATCTCAGCATGGATATCTTCCTCATGAATTACTTCATAAATAATTAATGAAGGCATCCTAACTGAAACATAACATCTCGTTATAAGTCGTTTTGGGACTTCTTTTATACAGCCAGACAGGCAAGCAGATACACTAGAGGTTATTATTCAGCTGACTGGTCAGGCACCACAAAAGGTGAACAGACACAGAGACACAGCCTTGCAGAGGGTGAGTGTGATTCACCATAGCACGGAGCTCTGCATTCCCGTGCAGTATCTTGGATTAATTCTTCACAAACACATCACACACCCTAGAGCAAGGATTCGTAACTAGTATTCTGGAACACATTGTCATGGACTGTGCCGAGTGGACCCCATGAATGAACAGTAACAATATGTATAATACAACACTCTTACTAATCGGCTTTGCCTATGTTGTGGGATTTCCTAATATCAAAACTTTTAAAGGGTCTGTTGACCTATAGTTCAGCTATTAAAATTTGACAGTATGAAAAAGAAACCATAGGAATGCTTACAAACAAGAAGAGACCATCTGGACTGTCTTAATCATTTGCAGCAAACATCTGAAGGATCCTGGGAAATCTGCTTCAAAATGTGTTTTCTTTCTCAAATGTCAACAACTCAAAGCAACATTTCTGTATCAACTATAATTTTATTTGGTTTCAAGCTAACCTTATTTGGGCTGGTTTCTTTAAAATGATATGCCCATTAGAAAAGGGTGAGTTTAAAATCTTGGGTTGTACACTAAGGACCTCTTTTCTGACTATTTTCTGATTAATTCCTTTTTGTATTCATATAAATGCTATATTACCCAAACCAATAATATATTTTGGATGGTATTTTAAGCTAGAATGTCTTTCTTTCTCTTCCCGTCCTTTGTTGTTAGTATTATCTGTGCCAAGCGATTTAAAGCTATAACGACAACAGTATCCATGCTATCTGCTTTGTATTCCAAATGCTTGTGCCCCCATGTGTTCACTTGATTACAATGCTAATAAAAAACAATGATGATAATTATAGCCCGGTGCTTTACAGAGTACGTCTAGAAATAAATTACAACTGTGTGTGATAGTAATTCTCTGGTGGAACTTTGGGGGAACAAGATCTGTTCCACCAGAGAATTTTAATTGGATGGCATTATACAAATTATGAGGACACAACAGTTCAAAAAAGGGATTTGAAAAAAAAAACGATGTGGGGTGATTGCAGCTTTTTCTAACTGTATATTTGCTCTTTAATTCCCAAGCTCTCCTTGGCAGCAGACACTTGTTCTGGACCTCAGTAGTAAAGATGTCAGAAATCAGGGATCAGAGATCAGGGACTGGGAAATCTCAGCTGTGCAACAGAACTCCAGATGTTCAATGGCAGAAAAAAAGATGAGGAGGTAGCATAACCATCAGCTCCCAACAAATCTGAGGAAGGTAAACTGCTGATCTAAAGCCCCTGGCATTTCTTAATTTATTCATTTGGCTGATACGGTGAAGTGAACTCAAAAGCGCAATTTCTAATGGCCAACAGGTGGCGGGCTACTTTACATTCCTGTGGCACTGTGCGTGATGCTTTGATGCTTAACTGGATTGGATATGAGTCCAAATGTAATCCACAGAGATGGTGCAACGTCTATATTTCTATATTGAAAAGAATGAAAAAGGAAATGGTTCAGATGGAGCCTTGTGTTTTTCTTAGAGGAGGAATTCTCTAGTAGAGCTAATGCCTTCCTATAAAAGAAAACAGAAGCTTTTGATAAAATGCATTCTTTTGAGATTTCTTGTGTTTATATTAAAAGCCAGGCATACAAATAGACTCTACTCTCGATTCCTGTAAGAACTCATACTTCATAAAGAAACAGAGCGCATTCACTATAACAACTCGGTAAATACTGCAAAAAAATACTTTGCAAGGCCTTGGTGTGGGTGGAGGAGTGTATGTCCCTCCTCCTGTAAGTGCTTGAGAATTGAATTAACATTTCACTATTTGAAAGAATGAAATGTTACAGTCCAGTACTAACATCGCACAGCAGTTTGTTCATAGTGGCCTTCCCACCTTGTAGTCAGGCTGGGACTGGTCAGTACTAGGATGCATTATCTCCGGGGAAAATCAGATTGTTGCTTTAAATAATCAAATGGTCCATTCGGTGGCAAACTTCGATTTGGACCAGGATTTTCAAAAAAAATTCCCCAGTTATGGTGACACTGTGGTATAGAACGTAGCAGCTTTTGGATGAGATGTAGAACCAAGATTCTTACTGTTTTGCAAAAATAGGACTATTTGAAAGACTAGGGATATTAACCCCGGGGTCATGGTTGAATTTCACTAGGGGCTTTTACAATCTGTGCTTCCTGAGGTTCTGCTTTAACTCAATTATGGATGCAACTGTGGGTACAAAATGTCTGCTACACTTCAGTGATGTCCGACCGTTTCTATTTGTAAAGAACATTGAGATCCTTAGGGATGAAACTGCTCTGTAACTGAGATGAGGTATTATTACAATACAATCTGATCCCTCGAGAGTGTTATGTTCTTGAAAATACTACAATTTACAAAAATATAAAATGCCAACAGAAGTTTTAAAGAGAGAAATAGAGTTAGGGGAATCAAGTGTGCCTGATCACTACCCGATTACATTGCACATTGCAATGTACTATTAATTTTACTCTTCAGAACAATCCAATCTCAGTGCAGTTAAAACAATTATCTTGCACATGCTTTCAGCATTCATCATGCTCCAATTGGGTGATGAAGTTATTGGAGTGCAACAGAGATCTGTACTAGGGCCATTGCTGATGCTATTTACTGTATATCAATTTCTTGTATCATGAATAAAATAGTCTTAGTGTACATATAATTCCAAATTAGGAGGGTTAATCAACACTTTAGAAGTAGTAAATGAAATGGAAAAGATTAAGAAACAATTCAAAACTGGACTTGTCAGATGATGTTTTGTGTAGATAAGGCAGGATTTTGCATGCAGGTACGTGAAGCAAAACCATAAAATATGAAGACAAAATAGGAAATGGTGAGTTAGAGGATGCAATGTATGAAAACAGGTGTTTATCTTGACTCATTTGCATTTTAGACATTGTGGAGAATCAATAAAAAAGACAAAATGTTAGGGTATATAGTTAAAAGCCTGCAATATATATCAGGAGATGTTATGGTAAAATTGTATAATGCCTAATGCATTAAGCCTAATGTAGAATACTACACAATTTTGTATTCTGAAAGGCAACAAATGGCATGGATTTAAAACAGGTGGCATTTCTTTACCCAGAAGGTTGGGAGAGTACAAAACAAGCTATCCAGGCATATTGTTGAAGCTGAAACCCCGGCTTCTTTCACAAAACGACTGAATAAGATCCTTTGATCAATTGACCACTACCAAACAGCCTAGGTGGGCCGGCCAAAATGTTTATCCAACACCTAGTTTTCAATAATACAAGAGTTTTGATTTTTTCATGATATACTGTACAGTATAGTGATATTTTCTTGTTAATAATAATACCAGGGAACAGGGTTAAGGACATTATCATAATATGGTTCTGATATAAGGTATAAAACAGAATCTTTTTAATATTGACTTTCTAGAAATATATTCCTAATTCTTAAATGTATTTCCAATTACTAGAGAATTCCTTTCATTTTGAGCATTCCTATTCTTGCTGGTTAAGACCTAAGACATTTTTGGCCTCCAGAAAGACCTTGTGTAATTGCTAAGATTTTAAAATACTATGCTTTAATTATCTTGTGGCTATGAGCTGTTAGCTCCAAAAATAATTATATTATTTTATTCCAAATTGCCATCTGCTTCATATCTTTCCTTTGTTCTGCTAGTACTGTGTCTTAACCATGAGAACATTCATTATAAAATAACATTTAACTGGAAGCTAGAATGCTGAAACAAAGCAAGTATGTTTGCCCCATTTTTATAATTCTATTTCCTCTCCTAACCTCAGTCTGGGGGTGGCACAGTGGTGTAGTGGTTAGTGTTGCAACCTTGCAGTGCTGGGACTTCCTTCCACAGTCTAAGGATATACTGGTAGGTTAATTGTCTTAGAGGAAATTGGCCTAAATTTGTGTGTTTGTATCTATTTGCGTGTATTGTGTACAATAAATACAATAAGTGTGTGTATTGTATCTGGCGTCCCATCCAGTGTGTATCCTGCCTTGATCCCTTTGCTTGCCGGGATAGGATCCAGCTTTCGCACGAACCTGAACTGGAAAAGGATTTAGAAAATGGATGGAAAAGCCTCCCCTTTGGAATGATGTTGCTCCGATTACAAGTGTCCCTCTGTATGCTACCCTCTTTATAATACCACTCCAGCTCATAGATAGTGACACAGACCCAGAGCTAGTGTAACACTAGAAAACAGATGTAGACTATTATATCACGTGAAAGATACAATATATTCTGAATTTGGAAAAATAAATCTTTTAATTATCTTGGTATAACTAGCTGTTATGCTATTCAAAAAGATTTAACGTTGGCTGATCTTATATTATTTGTGTCTGTGTGTGCCCTGTGATGGACTGGTGTCCCATCCAGGGTATATCCCACCTTGTGGCTGTTGATTGCAGGGATAGCACTGGCTCCTATGTGACCCTGAATTGGATAAAAAGGGTAGAAAACAAGTGGATGATCTTATATCATTGGAAAGTCTAGGGAACTTGGCACAAACCAGGAGAACAAGAGACTTTAAAGGAACAAAAGAAAAACTTAGTTCTCTTAGAGCACTGACTGATCCTGAGAGTACTCTCTCTATTTGCCAGAGCAGCTGAACTGTTCCACTGGCACAAACACAACGGAATAAAAGGACTTCATAAGTAATGCAACAGGTACAACCCAAATTTACCAACACCTACTGAGCTACAGACACTCACACACAAAGTAGATGTGGTCAGTTGGCTACAGTGTTTCTTCATTGCATCCTTGTATGAATATACGCAGACATACCAGTGGAACAAAATTTAACTTTTGTTTAATTACACAATTACCTACAAGCCATTAGCTACCTGCAAGAACGTTTGTGCTATTTGAGTCTTTGTCGACCCCCAGTGGCTTGCCCATTGTCATTACACTCTTAATCCACTACAACAGCGGGCAATCCACGAAATTGCCCAGAACTACAATACATCTTTCAGCTTGTGTGCTTGTGTTTCAACTAGCACCCCTATTTTTTGAGTAGTTTAGTACAATGTTCTCGGGTGGGGGCACAATCCTCATGTGTGTCACATCAGGATATCTGATGGTCTGATCTGGTCGTCAAATAAATGAAAAATCACCTTGAGGACACCATCGCAAAAAATGACCATTTTAATTTTTAATTTAATTTTTTAATTCAGCCATCCATTTTCTATTCCAATACACAAAAAAAAGAAAACCAGCTGAAGTCCAGCTGTCTAGGAACAGAACTAGAAATTCTAACTTTAAGAGCTATGCCCCTGCTGAAATCACACTTATTCCATGAAGAAAACTTGAAGAGCTACAGAAAGAATACTATGATCCTAATGCTTAAACTCGTAGTAGAGGAGATGCAGTTTCCAACAAATATCAAATGCATACTGTAAAAATGACCCCCTACTTTACTACTTCAATGCATGTACAATCACAAGGATCAACTGGCCATTCAGGAGCCATCATCATAAAGTTGGGATAATGAAATCATAACTAGCAATAACATGACTCAAGAAAAAAAAATTAATGACACATCTGCATCTCTTACAATAGTTCTAAATATATGTGCAAAAGTGGCCAATGTGATGAAGAAGCTAGGAAAATACAGCCAGCTTGGCAATAAGTTCTGGAGTGCTCTGGTCATGAAAGACCTATAATAATCATTTATTGATTACGCAACAATTCTCTGTCGGTTGTAGTAAAGGTAGATGATATGTAGCCTGATGTTCAGTGCAGGTGCTTCCTTGCTAATGTTTGAAATTGAGCAGACTAAAAGGTTTAACATGCAGATTTCAAAGTGAATTTGGTAATCTCAGGTACAGTGCAGAGAGGCAGAAGAATTGCACTGGGGGTTTTAAACAGGAGTTTGAAGAAACCTTGAGTACCGTTTTCAGGTCATATTGTCTGAGCAGAAATTGAGGTTGGAATATGGATTAAAACAGGAGATAGAGAGAAGCAGACATGCAATACATGCAATAGCTGAGAGCTTAGGTCTTGTGATTCTTCATTATATTTGTCAGGCATTTTATAATCCAAATTTGACAAGGCATACTAAGCAAATATAGCAGTTAAATAAATAGACTAGGATGTAAAACACACCTCAAAGGGTAGAATGTGTTTATGTCTGTAACAGGAGATTATCTTTACACATCCTCATGGACAAGTATTCTGCTCAGCACAGAGGAAGCTGAGGTATCAGTTACTGATCATCACTATCTTCAGGCTATAGAACACCTGGGTTTGACATCAGCAGAGACTTTCCAGCAAAGCACTCTCTCTCTCCCCTACAATCTGCCAATTCACACTGCCACATGAAAAGAGTACAACTTTAGAAAATAGTTTAATTTTGTGGAGAACATTCTTCCACAGAAAAACAGCTTTTTTGGGGGGGAAGAACACAAAACCAAATTCAATCCACAAATGGAATGTAATTTACATCTACATAACCATATAGGGTTTACACATACAGTTACTGCACAAATAAATCAATTCAAATTTTAGGGAAATTTGGGTCATGATAAAAAATGTTTAATGTTTTTTAAGAGGGAGTTAGTTGGAGATAAAATGGCAGTTGTTGTCTCCTAGTAAGGCAACAGAGTAGGGAAGTGACTAACCATTTCCGCATCTGTTTTCGAAGCTCCACCTGTTAAAAGATCCTGTTACTGCACCACATGGTGTTACATATGGTGGAGGATGCGGGCATACATTGGGGTCTTGGGAAGAAAACTCTCTAGTGACCAATGAGACCTTGTTTTGGAAATAAGTTGTGGAAAACTATTTTGGATAGATTTTTGGTATTTGATTTGAACAATAAGCAGCTTAGATGTCCATTTACAAATAGAAAGAACAATTCAAGAAGCGTAGGCAGAGCTCAGAGAGAGCTAGGGCTTTGTTTTGTGGTTTTTGAGGTTGTCGCACTGTAAATAAAGAGCTTTGTTTTATACCTTACAGCTGCATTTGTGTGTCTGTTTCCTGAGATCCACCTATTACAAAATCCACACCACTTCCCAGGAGTATCACAGTATGTTGGTACCAGTGGAAACAAAAATATTACAGTTCTCCAATAATGGCATTCTTGACCTATCTGTCACTTTGGTTCATATCAGCAGTATAAAAGCTTTTACTGGTGGTCTCTAGTGGATACATCAGTGAACGTGCTAACAAAAACACAGATTAAGTTCTACAATCACAGGTTTGAGTCCAGATGATGTAACATTGTGTCCCCTGCAGCCTATCAAGAATTTAATAATAATAATAATAATTGCTTACACTTATATAGCGCTTTTCTGGACACTCCACTCAAAGCACTTTACAGGTAATGGGGACTCCCCTCCACCACCACCAATGGATGATGCGACAGCAGCCATAGTGCGCCAGAACGCTCACCACACATCAGCTATCAGTGGGGAGGAGAGCAGAGTAATGAAGCCAATTCATAGATGGGGATTATTAGGAGGCCATGATTTGTAAGGGCCAATGGGAAATTTGGCCAGGACACCAGAGTTACACCCCTATTCTTTTCAAGAAATGCCCTGGGATTTTTAATGACCACAAAGAGTCAGGACCTCGCTTTTACGTCTCACCTGAAGGACGGCACCTGTTTACAGTATAGTGTCCCCGTCACTATACTGGGGCATTAGAACCCACATGGGCTGCAGGGTGAGCGCCCCCTGCTGACCCCACTAACACCTCTTCCAGCAGCAACCTTAGTTTTTCCCAGGAGGTCTCCCATTCAGGTACTGACTAGGTTCATACCTGCTTAGCTTCAGTGGGTTGCCAGTTGTGAGTTGCAGAGTGATATGTTTTGTAGGCTTGCACTGCTGTCATTAAGGAAAACACCTCTTTTTCAATAATTGATAAATCTCCAGTACCAGGATGGTGTGACCTCCATTAAAAGTGGCTTGAAGGCTGGCAGACAGAGAAGTCTTAGACCTATACCTCGTTATTCTCCTCTGTGTGTGGTCGCAGTGGCCATAGCTCCGTTACGTGAAAAAGACGTAAAAAACACTTAATTGGCTATTACAAATCACAAGGGTGTAACAAAAATAATTGGTGATGCTGCATTAATTAAAAATAAGCTTAAATGGTATTTAAACTGATAAGAGAAGGATTTATGGGTGACTTAACAGCAGGTTGAGCATGAAGCCAAGACACTGATGCTTCAAGACATTTTCTCTGTGTGTTTGGGATTCCCTCAGCCGAAGTGCACAACTGGTCTACCCTCTACAGGTGTCTGCGTGGTATTTTGTTGTCTGCAACCTGCTGGGAAGCTGTGAGCTTGCATTTTGTCAGCCAGAGCTCAGTCTTTCTCTCTACTAATCAATGTTAGTTCTCCTGTGAGGCACCGTGGGAGACGGGACTGTAACAAACAGTTCTTTCCGGACCCTATGCGGACGACACAATCCAGAATTGTGAGGAAACACTAGGGAAAAAGTCATGCAGGAATATGGGAATGAAAACAGGGGGGCGTGCCCAAAGTTCGCTGGTGCACGGGGGAGATGTGGCCGAGGCAAACAATCCAGAAGAAATCCAAAGGGAGAATCCAAAACGAAAGCAAAGGTCCATGGCTGTGTAATCCATCCAAAAACCAGGGATTAAAAACAGGTGCCGGGTCGGGACCGGCGGGGGGAACGGGTGCAGGAAGCTAAAAACATAACGGAGCCAGGTGCAACCAGGACCCGGGCTCGCACAATGCATAGATCAGATGCAGAGCCTCGAGTGAAGTGAGTGCCTGGCTTTTAAAGGTGAACTGAAATGGGGCAGGAACAAGGAACAGGTGCAGGGAATGAGGCAAATGAGGAAGGGCTGGAGCGCCCTTAAGAGGAGGGGTTTGCGATCGTGACAGGGACTAACCTAGCAAATGAAGGCAGTGGATGGCTCTGATGGATGCACACTTCTTAGAAAAGTTACCAGCAATCCTCTTCCACCCCAAAAGTGTAGGAGAGTGAAAGGAGGCTAAGATGATTAAGCAAAAGTGGAAAGTTTTAAATACACCAGAGAAAACAGGAACAGAAAACAGAGGCCTGCTGAGTGTTGCCTGTAGAATTTCAGAGGATAGAATGGGGATAGAGGGATTTTTTTTTTCAAATCACAGGATTTTCACAGGCTTTGTGCTCTTTAGCATCACTGGATTCCACCAGAGCTCTTCCATTGTACTTCACTAAAGCCCATCTGTCATTCTCTCTGTAATTACACGCTAGCAGTGAATGTCTAGTAGTGTGGTGTTAGACATTAATTAAAACGCTGTTTATAATGCCTCACAAACAGCCTTTCTAATATCATATTTCCTCCGCCTGGTAGCATTTTAATATCTGTCCAATATTGCTTATTCCTTTTGTAACATTTATGGATGCGCAGTTAATTATTTATAATGGGGCCTCAAAATAAAACATACAGTAGCACGAATGTCTCCCATGTAAGAAAGGCACAGTGGAGAAGGGCTCAACAGTTTTACAACGTTAAATTATTATGTGGGTTACTCCAGCATTGTGGCTTCATCAGTACTTCAGGGAATTGAAATGATTTCATCTTCTATTGCAGACTACATTCACTTATGGCCCAGTTTCTTATGAGTAAACCTCATTTTTCACACTGCGATCTAGTACCAGCAGCAACACAACATCATCGCTCAGGTCAGATGCCATGAGGCATGAATTAGCCAGGTCTTCTGTAGGGGTTGTTTATTTCTTCAGCACGATCACAAACACAGCTTTTGATTTCTGAGTAAAGAGAAAGCTCTGCTACTCAATCATCCTTCAAGTAAATAGATTACTTTGCTCAAGAACATCGTTGCCGATGGCTTAAATTGCGTTAGACCTAAACATTGCATGTTCTTATATGAGATTGCTTTGCCCTTATTGTATCACAGCTTTCCTGCCGTGCGAAACCTGCAAATAATTAAAGGAAGCTTTGTGTGCCCGAAAAGAAAAGGATTTGACATGCAACTTCGCTAGTGAGGGCCGTTTGAAAAAATGGCTTAAAAGGCAGTTATCCCACTCAATCTGAAATCAAAGAATGAACACCTGAACAGATTTTGTTTCTTTTCTTTTTTACAGCCATCTGCATTTGCCGGTAAGGAAAACAAAAGCCAGAGCGTTTCAACCAATACCCCAAGTGATGGGGGTACAATTACAAGGGGGTGTAATTGTTTTAAGTGGCATTATAACTAGACAGAACACCAGTGAAACAGAATCCAGGTGATCAGCACACAGGTGTTACAATGCTGTTACTCAGATGGGAAAAATGAAATGTTGAAGAATACTGAGGTAAGTGGATCTCCCACCCCAACTATAATCAATACTTTTTTCTTGTTTGCAGATAGATTGATCCCCTAATTACTGGAAGTGGAAAGTGTGAAAAGCGTTAGGATTTAAAGGGGAACTGCACTCCCAATTTCTCAGACCGGTTATTAAATTTCTGTAACAAAACAAATTCATTGACCTATGGAAAAATTTAGCAAATTTCAACTTAAGCACAAAATCCTGAACTTTGTGAAAATACTGTAAGTCTCCATGTTGTCACAAACTCTTGGTCTCTCCACGGGCAAGAGCGAGAGCTCCGATCAATTGCGAAGTGATGCAACCTTTCCTGCTCATTAGTTATTGCAATGCCTTATATGTTGTGATGTACAAGTGAATAAGGTTGTGCAGTAAAAATGTTCCAATGTGATCTACATGCAGATTTAACAAGTGGCATTTGTCTGAAAATTCATCTGAAAATCTAGATCAATATTTCTACGGATTAAAAGAAATGGTTCACAAACCTACTTGTTTACAGTGTAATAAAGACGCTTCACATCACCAGTGGTTTTGTTGCCTTGTTTTGAATCACAGAATATAGTAATACACATACCTTTCATCTATTTTGTGATGGAAATTCGAAGTTTTACAAGTCACGATAACTTTTTTACTTTTATGGTGGCTTGAAATGCACTCATTAATGCCGATCTTTCTATATAAAGGTAGAATTGCACTTCCTCTTTAGAATTTCACCTTTCAATAAACAGAATATCATCACTTAATTTCTTTGCGCTGTACAGAGCATTAAGTGGAAGCTGGGGTTTCATTCACTGTCTGTCAGACATTCAGATCTGCCAAAATAGATGTGCACAGACGACAAGCTTCCCATTATTGTCCATGTGATTAAGCTCTCCAGGTGTACACTTTTAGCGTTATTATTTAAAGACCAGCTCCTCCAGTCCTCGGGGCTCATCATTAGGGTAAGGATGTCGCGAGGCCCGCCTAGCACCAGGAAACCCTACGTCCGTCTCCTGAGGGCATAGGCCTCATCCCCGACACCTCCCGCTTCCTGAGCCCGGGGTCTGGAGGATCTCGCCCCGTCACCCTTGGACCTCCATGTTTTGTTTGTCCGTGTGCTCCCCCCTCCCGGGGATTTTAACTTTGTCGCGTCCCAGGATGGATTCCTTGTTGATGGACTCTCGGACTGTGCTTTCACCTGCCCTTGGACCCGTTTGGTTTTGGATGCCGTTTTGTCTTCCCTGTACACTGTCTCACGGACTGTCACTATTATTTTGTGCACTATTAAACCCCTGTGTGTTCCCTTTTACCACGCCTCCTGTTTTCTCCAGCTCTTACCGCATCGCATAGGGTCTTCTACAAGATCTGACACGGATTTCAGTCCGTGTTCGTGACACTTATAAGTGTTCCCAAATTTTAATAATGGGTGATTTAGGATAACCATTAAAACGAATTGGATTTAGCCTGGAATCAGAGTTTGAGACTGTGACATCACACTGTGATAACTGATATGCAAGGCATGACAATACAGTTGACTTTTGATTTCAAGCAGAAAGAATGCAATGCATCACAAGCATCTGTACAGTATGTTATGCTGTATAAAGTTGTAATTTTGTCAGAGCTCTCTCACTGTGTTTTGACACAGAATTATCACATACCACATCACTAATTTACAGTGCATATCAATTAAACAGCAACAATATAAGATTAGCAAAGAGTGTAGTGTTCAACATGCACATTAATGTCTTTCAGTTCAAAGGCAGCTTTAAAATTCTGTTCTGTCTCAAACTATCCTGATGAGTATAGTTCCAGATGGTCTCCCTGTGTTTTTTCCTCTCTGACATCATCTGCTATACCATCTTATCCATAGTGACACACTTTTTTTGAGAAAATTCTAAATGTGACAACTGTTTATGTGTTGTTTCAGGACTTTGTTCTGATATCCTCTAGGGACTTCAGTTATTGACTTGTGACCTGAGGCAAGACTGTACACAGGCCTCCAGTGGCAATAAGATAAGGAATCATCATTAATGGTTATTAAAAGCGACCCCAATAGCAGCAAGTTATCAAAGGCAGACCTGGTGAAAAAAATCGAGAGTGCTAAAAAGACAAAGAATGTAAAAAAGGCAGTATTCTTTTAAACCCAAAACTCAGAGTATGATGATCAGTGAAAAATTCCAAGCTAAAACAAGTCCCTGCCGTCATAAATTATGTATCCAAACATAAGCATTTAAATTCTTTCAAAGCGACTGGCACACTAACTTTCCCTTTGAAAACAGGCTTAGCAGAAAGGTTTAGAAAAGCTGAAAAAGGCATATTTTTCCGAAAACTGCTCCTAAAGCAGTCTGAGTAGGAAAACCGAATTTGTGAGCTGAGAGATTGTCAAAGATGACTTTCTTCTCAAGATTCCTGCAGTATGGCCGTTTTTGTTTCTGCACCTTTCCAAGCACAGATCCAGCAATGTTTCCATCACAGATAAGCAGCCTAACACCAAAATTCCCAGCTATGAACAAAGTAGTCAGAATATGCAGCAGAATCTCAAAGCAGAGCAGTAGTGGGTGTTCAAGATAATGACTACTGCCCAGCTGAGAGCAATCCAGCATCACTGTACTTTACTGCGCAGCATGGCTAATCCTTGGCACTGAACACTTGCCACCATCAAGTCTTTCTGCCAGCAGCTCAGGGATTTCTGAGATGGAACTGCACGGCATAGGACCAGTTTTAGCAGCATTTTATATACGGTTCTGAAAACAGGGGCCATGAATATTGAATTACCGTATTCCTTTCCCCCATCCTTAAAGAGCAACGCGACACGCTTGAATTGCTAAAGCATGGAACAGGAACCATGAGATGTGCTCTTTTAATTCACTGCAATTACAGACTGTTGGAACTGAAATGCATAAGATGGGGGAGAGGGGATCCCGATGTGCAATGTTTTGTGCAGGCAGCAAATCCACATTATTGGGATAGATCTTACAAGGAAAATGAATTGGTAAATTGGAATTCAACCTGTGGTGGCATAGTGGTGCGGTGTTTAGTATTGGTACCTTATAGTGCTGGGCCCCTGAGTTCAATTCCAGACCTGGGGTGCATGGAGTTTCTATTTTCTTCCTGTTTTCCTGTAGGTTTCCCCCCATAGTCCAAAACATACTGGTAGAGTAGGTTTATTGGCTTTTAAGAAACTGGCCCTGGTGTGATTACATGCAGGGGTGGTCCGGTGGCTCTGTGGCTAAGGCTCTTCACCTGTGGCTAGAAGGTTGACAGTTCAAATCCTGCAGCTGGCAGAGGAATCCTACTCTGTTGGGCCCCTGAGCAAGGCCCTTAACCCCAACTGCTCCAGGGGTGCTGTATAAATGGCTGACTGTGGGCTCTGACCCCAAGCTTCTCTCCCTGTCTGTGTGTCTCATGGAGAGCAAGATGGGGTATGTGAAAAGACAAACTCCTAATATAAGAAATTGTATATGGCCAATAAAGTGATCTTATCTTATGTCTGTCTTGCAATGGACTGGTGTCCAGGATATACTCTGCCCTGTGCCTGTTGCTTGCCAGGATAACCTCTGGATGGATGGAATTCAACCTTGGGGATTAACCGTGATCAAACTATCAGTCTTATACATTCCATATTGACTATTCAACCAGGTTAAATATTCCAGAATAAACGCCTAAATCAGGTTGTGTTAAAGAAAAACAATTTCGGTGCTGATACATTCCGCAAAGATCAGAACATGCCATACAACTTCTGTTTCTTTCAACATATTTCACAAAATATAAACCTTACCAGTCCTTGTCACTCTGCCAAAAGTTAACTGACCTGTTACGGAACAGCTAGCTTAGAAGACTACACTGTAAAGATGAATAACCAATCGTGCATAGCTAGAGAAATGAAAATATGCTGGAATTAAATTAGTCATAATGCTGTCTGCAAATGAGCAGTAATGATTTTCTTCTCCTTTTCAATTTAGACTTGTCAATTATTATACTTGTCACTCCCTCCACATTTTTCAATTGTCAAATACACAACTCGGCACTGCTACTGTACAACCCTCATATCACTGTAGGAGGAATAGAAAACACCCGTGCTTTGTTCTCAGCTCCTGGCTGTTTTACCCACTGTAGCTCCATAGTGCCTTACTGGAAAGTTAGTACCTACTGGAGGAGGGAGGAAGTTCTCATACTGACTAATCTGTGAGATTTAAACTTAAAGTGTCCTGTTAACTTACTGTATCAGGCATTGCATGATCTGTCTTTTGTGTATCTTCAACAGTTACTATCCCCACACAACTCTCTTCGTTCGGCTGGCTCTAGGATCTTCAATGTTAGGGGACTGAGCCTTTTCAGCAGTAGCCCCTCCTGTGCACAGTACTCTTCCATACCGTATTAAAAATGCATCCACAGCTGATGTTTTGAAATCTTGCTTCAAAACCTATTTTTGGGTTTTCCTTTTTTCATGTTTACTGTACTTCTTTTTTCTAAAAACATGCTTTTGAAGGTGCTGTAGAAGTATACTTGATTGAGAGAGTGAGAGTGAAAGAGAGAGTGACTGACTGATTGATTGCAAGGACACCGGATGTCTGGCAGGTCACAAGGGGTCACTATTGCACAGGAAGCAAAGGAAACCCAGTCCCAGTGCGTGATCAAATCTGCACCTCCTCTTGAGGAATCCCAGTCACTGCTAGCATTAAACCAGTAATGCCTGCGCTAAAATAATTGCCTTTTCTGGTTCAACCACTCAGGAGTCATCATATCCTGATCCACTGCTTAAAAACACTGCCAAGGAAATCCCACACTTTCTACCCGCTTGAAATATTAAAAAGGCCTGTTCAATCTGCTATCATCAGGAATACTAATGGGCTATCTCTCTGTCATGAGCAGGTAGCAAAATTAAATAACATTAAATGGATTTAGATTTTTCTGCAAATGAATTATTTAGTTTCTAATTCACCTTCTGCTTCATTAAACAAGATAATTGTTACATTTAATAGTCTATTAGCCTACTGAACTATCATTTTTTTTCTCTGAAAAATAACTTTACCATATCCTGTATCCTCCTTCGATGCAACATGTAAACCCTGAAGGGAAAGCAAATTTCCAAAAACAGATATCAATTCTCAATGCAGAAAGAAAGAAAACTAAACATTGCCTCTAGTTGAAGCTGCCGCTTTCTCAAGTTCAAGTATGTCTTTATGGAGGCAGAAAGAAACTCACATTTGGAATATCAGGGCTCCTCACTGTGCTTTGTTTCTATAGGAAGTACAGAATTCAATGCTTATTGTTCTTAAAATCAAAACTCAAAATCAAACAGGCTGTTCTTGTTCATTGCTCTAGATAATGCAAGACTTTTAATCACTGAATTATACCTCCATATTCTGAATATGAACCATCATGTTCTTTTATGTCCATTTTGAAGAAGTACAAATGGATCAGGCATGGGGGAGCTGTAATTATATAGAACCATTCTTCCTTTCCTCACACAAAAAGTGAAATGTGACAGGCCTCAAATCGCTCATGTTGTTTTACGGGATTAAGAAGTTATTATATAATTGGTGGTATTGAAGAATGTATGAGTAAGACTAGAATTATCAGAGGGTAAGAAAAGCAGAACTGCCCTGTAGAAAATAAGAACAAATAAAAATTATTTCCTCACAGCCTGTTTACATGGTTTCATGGGTTGGTACCTTATCCATCTGAGATTCATTGAACTGTTTCCTGAAAGATCCGGGATTTTCCTTCAACTAACTGACTAGATAGTTTGTTCCAGGTACTTAAGGCTCTTTGTGTGAAGAAGTGTCTTAATTTCCTTCCAATTACATACATTCTTAACACACATCTAAATAAAATATTAATCCTCAAGTCTACACAGAACTACCCTGTCCTATACTGTATTTGAACACCAGCTTCATTCAGAATTTTAATAAAGATTAGCAGGCACCTCTTCCGAGTATTTTATCAATGGAACTCCGTTACAGTACTGGTTCTGAACCATTCTGTATTATCTGGTTTTCACTGAAAACTCGAGCTGTGTAGAGTGTACATGTTGTCCCTAGAATATTGTGGGTTTTCCTCTGGGTGCTCTTGTTTCCTTTCACGGTCCCAAAAATACTGGTAGGTTAATTGGCTTCTGAGGAAATTGGCCCTGGCTTGAGTGTTTGCGTGTTTGTGTCTGTCTGCCCTGCAATGGACAGGTGTCCCATCAGGGTGTATCCTGCCTTGCAGCTGTTGCTTGCCAGGATAAGCTCCGGCTCCCTTGCAACCCTGGATTGGAAGAAGTGGTAAAAAATGGATGAATGGATGGAAGCTGTAGTTCATTCAACACCTCTCTGGCCAGCATGCACAGAGCTGAAGGAATTCAAGAACTTGCTTCTTTATTAAGTTCTAACTAAAGCATATAAGGCTTTAATTGATATCGACAATTTGGCAAAAATAAAGAGTAGAATGCCATGAATACCTTAAAGGATGACATCAATTTCCCTTCGGGATCAATAAAGTCTTATCCATCTATTTATCTAATGGTTTTCATTTCTCTCTTAAGGAAAGCAAGTTTAAACAGACAGCACCACACAAAGGGGGGTGTCAAAATTTCCCCAAATCCGTACGAGAGATCAAGTTAATTGAGCACTGATAAGTGCACAAACTCCATTGTTCTCAGTTCTGCACTGCTCTTAATTCTCTGGGAGCCTTAATAATCAGCACTACACAATGCCCTTCTCAACTCTCCAAACATCACCAATCCTGTGTCTGGATAATAAGTGGTGGCTCTCTTCATTCTTCCCTTCGTCTTTGACAAGGGGTACCACGAATAATGAGAATGGAATCATCCCATTCTCGGCTCGCTCGCTCTGACTCTCATTAACAAGGGCTGGAGATCTCGCTTGGGCTTTTCAAATACTGTCGCCCATGTCTTAACGAGCACAACAAGCACAAAAGGACCCTCGCTCTTGCTTTGCTGAGACATTTTGTGCACAGGCAGTGAATACCAATGTGGTGGCTCGTGTCCCTGAAGGTTTTACATTGTCAGCCCCAATACAAGGTCTAAGCGAACATCACACAGAAAAACAGCACCCCTCCAGAAATGGTTCATCTTTCCCTTTGCTTTTTGTTCTGTCATTCTGGAAGCACGCAGCGTGCCAAGTTCCACGCAGAGCCAAGCCATCTTTGTGAGTCTCATTCTTTGTAATTTTCTTCCACTCTCCTCTTTAAAGGCTCTACCATGAGAATAAGCAGAGCAGTGAAATTGAACACTTTTAAGCATCATGACATGCAATTTCAATCCTCTTTGAAGGCATGCCTTAGAAAAAGTTTGCTGCACTACAACACAGAAAAGGTGCTGGAAAACTTAAAACACAGTGAAGTGAGGGTAAGTGCACTAGTGAAGCATGTCCTGTAACCCTTGTTCAACTGTAGTTAACCACAGTGACATGAGACAGGAATTTGACCATTTTTCTTTGTGGTTTCACCACATTCTCTACAGCAATTGGGGGGGGGGTGAGAATACTGTATATACTGTACAAAGAAAGTATAAAAAAACTCATCCTGCACTCAGACAAATACCTTTACTTAGTAATAACTTAGTAACCTTCTTGGTACAGCTTACTAGGAAACCCCCAATTTCTCAAGACAGGTCATTAAATCTATAAAACAATATAAATTCATTGATAGTATAGACATTTTTATAAATTTTGAATTTAGTGCAAAACCGGGAACTTGGTGAAAGTATGTGTGAGCGCATCAATGCAGGTTGTACAGCAGACATTTCACCACAGAAATGTCTGCATGCAGAGGTAACAAGTATGTAGTATTTGTCAGCAAAACCGTCTCTAAATCGAGACTATTGGATTAAACGAGATGTATTCACAAGCCTGCTTGTTTACAATGTAATGGAGCTACTTCACGTCAATGGAAGGTTTGATGCCTCCTTCTGAATCGGAGAATATGGTGATGCACATACTGGACATTTTATTCTGAGGTTTTACAAGTTACAGTGTGCGTTTTAATTTTATTGTGGTTTGAAATACACTCATCGATGCTGATTCTTTCTAACTCCAATGTATAATACCATTGCAGTTCCCCTTTAATGTCTTTGTGTAGCAGACAAAAAAACAGAAACTGATTTGAACAGTGGGAGACAGTTTTGCTCACATCCCCATTTATAGGGCTTAGTTACAGGATGCAGGTGGGCGACTACATCTCCCATAGTTCATTTTGGTTCCTGTTTCATGTTCAGTTTTGCAAGGTGCCAGGCATTCCAGTAAAGAGGGGGATCAGCATTTTATCCCACAGATTAAAGAGTTTCACCAAGAAATACAAAAGAGATTATGACTAGGCTAACAATCACACAGAACAGAAAGTGAAGTCAGTAAAGGAAGTAAAGGAAACCTCAAAATAGAACCACTGAAAAACTGAGGGCATGTTAGTTCAGGGTAGGGGTTTTAAGATTCAGGCAAGGTGGACAAATGATTTTTTTTCTTTGCATTTAATGAGGATTCTGTGAAGCTAGCTTGCTCAGTATGCCTGAAAACTGATTCTGTGTTAAAGGGCAAGAAACTAGATAGATATTACTTATAAATCTAATGAAAAATATGCATCTGGTGATTCCATTTTGAAATATAAAATCAATTAGCTTCAATGACAATTGGAAAATAGCGATAAGATAATTGTTTTTCAATTATCTTCAATTATTTTTAATTTATCTTCTAAACTGAGTACATTTTACAATTGATACATCCTTTTTCGGAAGGGAGTTTTTCTCTTAAAAAATAGAAAAGACCACTGACTGGTCAAGGGTTCAGTTCACTCTTCAGGAAGGAGTCTTTCCCTCAAGAGACCCTCTTAAACTATATAGATTGTGCTCTACAGATGAAATAGGCATATTTAGAAAAACATCTGACAGTTCTACAAAATGTCAAAGTTCAGTAAAATCCATTGTCTCAACTATTTGTCAGTAAACCCAAATCCTCCTGTTCCACCAGTCTGTGTAAGTCTTTGAAAGAGACCCAGGAGGCTTTCTGAATTTCTTTTCGTGTTGTGTTCACATGCTTTTAATGTTTGCGAACAGCATTTTGTCCATCTGGAGAATCACTTCAATCTGTCCCCGAGTGTATTTTATTTTAAGCTCTGTAAGCTCTGAGAGGTTGTAGAGGAATTAATCTGAACTGAATCAAGAAGCCAAGCAAATGCACCGTGTATTCTTTTAAACACAAACCTGTTCCTGCAGTTCCCAAAACAAAGCAGGGCAAAACAAATCCACTTGGCATCCTGCTGTGTAGAGTTTTATTAAAGCCTCTCTCAGTCCTGTCAGGAAGTCCTGGGCCTACCTCTACTGTGTTTTATCTCTTTTCACGGGATCTTGACTCTCTGACAGCTCATCATTACCTGAGCAGAGGCAAAAAAAAATATTCTGTACTAGATTGCAGAACGGCCTCTGGGTTAGCCTTCAAGGCTTTCAAGCCTGCTTCGCTCAGCTTTGAGTCTTCACAATTCAATACAGCCTTTGAAACCATCGCCACAGTTTCCTCCTCTCTTCCACAATCACTATCTGCCTGCATTATGTAGCCACTTGCTATCTTAGGCATGCATTTCAACAACATCAACCGGCCTATTAATTATTCAATCTCCCATTCTCTGTAGTTACCTAAAATAAGTTCTCTTTGCACACAAACCTGGCACAAATTTTGTGTTGGACATCCCTCTAAAAATACTGTACCAGATCTGAGGTTAGGCTACTGTACATCTACAAAGCTAAATACAGAATTAAAGCTAGAGAGAGCAATAAAAACCTGTGAAATAATTTGTAGGCCATGTGTTAAAATAGGAGTGCCATCTGTGCTGAAGCCCTGTTTATGAATGGGCAGCATTTGACAGTGTAGAGTCAAAGAGCTATCCCACCAATTAGTGCTAGGAGTTGCAGAAAAGGGTATTGGCACCCTGTCTGTGAATTCAGCTAAATCCCCTAGAGACTTCATTTACTATGTTATCATCTGGAATAATTCAAGAAAAACTAAAGATGTTTTTGATCAGTGTTTTAGCAAATATATTCCAGTTAATTTAATGAGAGATTTACAGCAGATAATGTGTGAAAATACTTTGTGACTGAATGAATATGATGGCCATTCTATGTGCAGTATATGGTCGTAATATTTTGTTTTCTGCTTCTCGAAAGACATATATGCACCTGCGAGAGGAGCTGTTTGAAAAATGCAGCTCAGGACTGGCAAAACGATAATGAAAAAAATGTAATCTGTCAGAACAGTGTTCAGACCATTGCACCTACAGTACACTTCAGCCTTAAACTGAAGAATCAAGTCAGACCAACTTTTAATATATATGGAAAGGAAAGCCTACCTTGTGGCACTATGACATAACAGTAAGCATTGCTGCTTCACAATACTGAGGATCTGGGTTCAATTTTGCACATATTGTACTACAGTATATTTGTGGAGTCTGCACGTTCTGCTCATTTTTGCATGGATTTCCTCCCACAGTCCAAAGACATGCTGGTAAGTTTATTTGCTTCTGTAAAATGTCCTGATGTGACAGTGTGTGTCTTTGTCTGTGCCCTGCAATTGACCGGCATCCCTTCCAGGTTGTATCCCGCCGTGTGGCCATTGCAGGCTGTAATACTAGACTTGGATAAAGCGGTTAGATGGATGGCTGTCCGTCACTATTACAGTATGTTCATATCACTGCATTCACTTTTCAGCCTTAAACCGAAGAATAAAGTCAAACTAGACTTTAATATACAGCATATGTGAAGGAAAGCCCATCTAAAAGGCAGCTATCAACAAACTTGATCATGTCTACAGTGCTTTTGAATGTTGCAAGCGCTTATTAGGTTTTGTTGTTCTGCTTTGCAGTGCGCAGATCTTTGCATGAGACATGACTCACTCAGCCCAGATAGTGTAGGTGCCCCTTAGGTTTGCTGCACTTTATTTCTTGATTATCAAGTGGTTTGATTGCCAAATATCAAGCAGTGATTCTAATCTGTGTTGGTGAATCTTACGAAGCTACACAGGTGATTACAATCAGGCAACATGGACAAATGTTTATGATAAGAACAGCGAGAGTCTGAGTGATGTTATGAGTAATGCAACAGCTAGGGGCAAACTGAATGAGACTACCTTACAATCACTACATAATGAAGGATCCAGGACAGTTAAAATGTGACAATCACCACTTACCAAGGCTGTGAGAAAGCTGTGTGAGTGATTGTTGGAGTAACGTGAAAGAAAAAATAACAGGATGGCATACATTTGGAAGCCAGAATTTCCCCCCACATCCCTCACTCCTGCTCAGCGTTCTGCTTCATTATATATTGTGGCAGTGCAGCAGATGTTAATTTCAAATGTGGAAAGTCAGGAAAAGCAAATCTCACTCTGTGCTGTTTCAACCGTCAGTGACTCCAAAATAGACACCAACATGTTTGTGAGTATAACCGTCTCATATCTGTTATAATTTGCTGTGGCTTAAATTAAACACACTGTAGCATAGTTTGTTTTAGCGAAACTATGAACTATTAAAGGAGCAGAAAAAAAAATCCATTAGGTTATTGGAATGGATTAGGTTTTAGTCTTGAATGGAGAAGACAAATACGGAGCCCAGGAGGGGCCATCAGTAGGAAAAAAAAGTTATATCGAGGAAACGATTTACAATTTGTGCGCACGAAATAACTAAATCGTTCCCTCGTTTTCTTTAATTCGTGCGCACGAAATAACGTTTTCTAACTGTTTCCTTTGTTTGCTTTGTGTCATGGTAGTCGCGCGCACATACTGTAGAAAGCTTCTAAAACGCCAGCATTATTCCCGGCTCCCAACAACACTATAAAACACTAGTTAACGCGTTACCGTGACTTTGTATTAGCTCAATAAAGCCTAACTTTCTGACACTGCTGCAGATTAGGATAATGGATAGAGATTAATTGATTAAGTTCTATTTTGCTTTGGGGATGAGTTATGAGGGCATTATAGCTACTCTTGAACTACAGGGCATCACTGTCAGCAAGCAGCAACTGAAGAGGATTCTCAGGTTTAAAGGGCTCTACTGACGGTGGTATGCAGACATAGAAGAAGTGACTGGCTTTATTGTTGACCAATTGCGAAGGAAAGAGTTAGAAAACATGATTTCGTTCGCACGAATTAAAGAAAACAAGACAAATGATTTGAGCTGATTCGAGTATTCAGAATTCGCGAAGGTACTGACAAAGGCAGGTACAAGATAAAGTCTTCTTCAGTACCAATAGAGAACACAAACCTGAAGGAAAACCAAAGGGAAGTGCATTTAAAAATGAGAACTGGGGGCATTAATTTTCACAAAGGTTGTGGGTTGCCTGGAACAGGCTACTCTGACATGTTGTTGAAGCCAATACTCTGGCTTCTTTCAGGAAACTGCCGGATCACTTAGCTACTAGCAATGAAATGAGCTAGATCGTCTGAATAGTCCCCTTTTCTTTGTAATCTTCATGTTCAAATAATAATCGCTAATTCACCTATTGCATATGAAAAAAACAACAGATTAGAACAGTAGAATTAGTAGAGAGTTTTCCCTTCTCAAGCCATGTTGCTAAAAAGCAAATCTACATGCACTACACTGCTCATTTCTCCTATGTTCCACTCTACCTTGAAATTCAGAAAACCTGAAAGAATAACACTGGTTGTACCTTACGTTTTCCCATCCTCCTATCTAACCAAAGCAGGGTCATAGGAGAGCCAGAACCTATCCCAGCAAACAATGAGTGCAAGGCAGGACACCCTAGACAGGACCTCAGTCCATCTCACAGCACACAGAGACACACATACTCACACCAGGGCCAAATTTCCCAGAACCCATTTAACCTACCACTATGTTTTTGGACTGTGAGAGGAAACTGTAGCCCCCAGAGGAAACCCACATGAACACAGGAAGAACATACAAACTCCACAAAGACATCACCCCTTTTCCAGAATTGGACCCAGGGCCCCAGCATTATGAGGCAGCAATGATAACCACTGTGCCACAGTGCCACCCTGAGTCATCCCTAGCCTTATAAAACAATCTAAAGCTCAATTTCATCAGACCTGGACAGGTTGTTCTGAAGATAAAGCCTTTATTATCTCCGCCAATAAAGTATGACTCAATGAAGTAATAAGGTCACTTCTGTTTGAGTGCTCTACAGAACTGTGGCCAAAAAAAGTATGAATCATTTTAACCCTGTGTGTTATAAATTCCTCTGCCATGTGCCATCTACACTCCTGCTCCAGAAATCAAAGAGCAGAGTATAACAGATTGCTTGAGCACTCTAACAGTTCTAACTGTACCTCACATCTATTTTTTTTTTATCTGCTGAAGCAAAAAAATACCTTCAGACATGAATCTGGGGAAATGAACTCAGAAAAACAAATCATGCTTAAATAAAAGAAGATTTGGGCTATTAGAATGTGCTATAGAGGCAACGGAAGAAGCAGAGGGTTGGGAATGCCCTGTGGCCCTCAGTGCTCATTACCAGCTCTCTCTCTCTGCAGTTGTTCTAACCTTTCTCTTCCCCCCTTCACATCCCATAACAATGATAGAATATAAGAAAAGCAGGGCACTGATAACGTCTTCATGAAATCACTCCAGAAAGACCGGATCCTCCATATCCAAGGGAGCTGTCAGAGAGACAGGAGGCGGCTGACAGATGACCTGTTCATTTCTTCACCATCTCTGACTCCCTTCTTAAGCTTTTGTTCTTCAAATAAACCTGTTACTAAACAGAGGCCAATCCTGTTCTGAACTTCTTTCATTTATCTGCAATGCTTCCTTCCTCTTACATAGCTTACAAAGCCCTGTTTCTGTTATGATAACACTGGAAACCCTCTGGGTTTAATTTTGCTATAGACATAAGCGGTACATAAGAATTTGTAATGTTCCTAACTTGACCCAACCCTAACTCCAACCCTAACCTCATCTCTAACCACAGAAGACTACCTACATATAAAGAATGTCTATAAAGCAGTCTCCCACCTAACTACACTTATACTTATACTAGGGATTGCTCAAAGGGCAGGTATACCTCAAAAGGTCCAACATAAAATGTAGAAACAAGAAATGCTTGATAAACACTCAGTTCTCCAGACTGAATTTATGTGCAAGCAAGGGGCATGTGCTAGATTATGCCAATTGGTTCTAGTCTTTTTAGGAAAGTCAGATCCCTGGGAACAGTGCCTCTAGGTTCATCATATTCTACAATATCATCTTATTGTGAAAGATGAAATCCAGTTGTTGACATCATAAATTTTACTTCAAAGGGCACTACATCCTAATGATGTCCCTGCATAGATTCAATAATGCTCTTGGATCCAGGACTACATAGTGTACATGCGTTCTAAAACTGCAGGTGAAGCATCCCATAGCATTGTCCACATTGCCTAGACACAGCCATAATAATATGACACGTCTATTTGTGATAATATAGAACATTATGGTAACAGTACAGAACTGATTGAAGAATAGACTGATCATCACCACCACAGTCAGCATGGAAAACTGTGACCCCAAATAACTTGGAAAAAAAGAAAGACTCTCAACATGCTGATATCAACTCTTTCTCATTCTTTCTTATTAATCAATACAAATGGAGTAAAGCCATGAGCTGATAAAACACACAGCTTACAGTATGTCACATTTTGCCAGAATTATCCCATCAACGTGTGACTCACAGAAGGGATGACACAGCTCAATTTTTGTGCTTTTGTCTCCGGAGTTAATGTAACCTTAGGATCCCTAAATAGAAGAAAGTGGAGGTTTTGTATTTTCCCAATGCAAATTGCACCTGAGCATATGAGTGGTGTTGAGGGCAGTAGCTCTTGTTGTATTTGCTGTACTGATGAATCTCAAAGAGCTACGTTTAAAGCGAAATTCAATTTAGACGCATTAGCTTTAAATGAACCTGAAAGGAAGTGGCTTGCACGCCTGGCTGTGCCAAAAGCTGCTGCCCAAACCTATGCATGCTTGTGTTAAGAAAAATACCCGTCCTATCTATTTTTTGTCAAAGTCGTCACTGCTGGGCGCTAACAAGCTTCACGGAGAGACAGCGTCGATAAAAGAAGCGGGGGTCAATATATAACATCACTTACTGAAAGAAACCTGCCAGAAACGTGGACATTTATCTGAGTTTTTACCTACCCAGGGGGGAGTTCAGACCTTGATTCCCCTTTGCATCAAGAACACCAGGAAAATGTCAAACATGTACAGCTTGAAAGCAGCCTCTCTCAGCGTGATCCTCCACTGGGATGAGGAAAAGACCTGCAGCCTGATTCCGCTGGCAGGAAAAAATAAGGACTTCAAAGAAACAGCTTTGCTTCAGCTAAGTGAAATTGAGGACAATAAAATGCAGTAGAATTATTAAGTATCTTCTGGTGCCACCCAGGAAGACTTGGCTTGCTCCCTTCCAGTGTTCAAAAAGCTACCTTCTGTCTACTCGAAAGACAGCAGGGTGTGTTACTAATGTGAGCCCACGTAAATGTATTTACACCTGCTGGTCACAATTCACCTGACTAAACATCACACAAAACCAGTGAAAACTAGAAGGTCCCAAAAGAAATATAATAAGATTATTAAATGCAAAATGGAATATACCAGTGTATGAATGCAGCACTCTGAGTTGAGAGTAACAGGAAAAGTTTGGGATGTTACATGTTTTAGCACAGAAAAAAAAACCTTTTCTGAATGTTTCTGTGCTGCCTTCAAAAGTTTCCTTTAGTATCTTCTTAAGTGTTGCTTGAGATGAAGGCTGTTGCACTAAACATCTTAACATTCTGAAATCAGTGTTGAAGGAAAAGAGTTCTAATGTAAAGGTGTTTCATGCAAATACCAGTCCCAGGACTTTAATAGTAGCACTGTTTTGCTGTTTACCCCACTGTCAAAAAGTTCCATCAAAGCACTGTAACATACTGCAATTTAGAACAGTGTAGACAGCCATTTTGCTTAGCATCCCTTCAGCACATAAGAGTGTGATGTTTTGTTCTGCAGGGAAAAAGTTCACCGCCCCAGTAAGTGTTCTGCTAACCTGCTCAATTAATAGTGTTTTAAAGATACTCCATGTCTGCAAGTTCATCAGAATATTCCCGTTGACTCTACATTATTGATACCTACATAAAGATCTCAGTTAACGGGGCTGGACATATTGAACAGTAAGAGGGTTGTGTGGGAATTTTTCTCCCTTTTTTCTTCTGCTGTTTGCATGAATTTCTTCTTTGTAAAAAGAAATTGACATCATCCTTTTATAACAACCAGCCATGCAAGGAGAGCTGTGCAGAACAAGCAGACATTTTCTGAGAAATTTTCAATGACTACAGTGCAGGCCACAAATATTCTCAGGGAGTGTATTCTTAGAAATTCTTGAAATGATTTTCAGTTTCAAGTGGCATGGTGGTGCAGTGGTTAGCATTGCTGCCTTGCAGTGTTGGAGACCTGCTTTCAGTTCTGTACCTGAGGTGCTGTCTGTGTGAAGTTTGTATGTTCTCCCCATATTCATGTGGGTTTCTTCCAGGTGTTTCAGTCCAAAGATATGCTGATAGATTAAATGGATTCTGTGAAAAGTATCCCTGGAGTGTGCCCTGCAATTTAGCATCCTGTCCAGGCTGTATCCTGCCTTGTACCTGTTGCTTGCCAAGGTAGGGTCCAGCCTTGCTGTGACCCTAAATTGGATGAAGCAGTTAGAAAATTAATGGATGAATGGTTTTTAGTTTTAAGATTAATTAGTGCTGCACACTAAAACAAAACTGTCATTTTCCATGTGTATTCAAGGGAATAAAGGAAAAAACAAGTTTAATAATCCTACTATGTTTGAAAACAAACACGAATTTCCCCTACATTAGACTGTTACTCAGAGGTTAAGACCACAAATCTGAATTATTTCAAAAATTATTTTAAAGAGCCTGGTTGAGTCAAAAACAAAGTTTTATTTTTTCCAGAAATAAAAATCTACAATTATTACACTTAGATAGGAAATGTGTTTAAATTACAGCTCATTCTAAGATGTTTTATATTGAGCAATCAAGATTGAATTTAATACTATAAGACAGCACACATGGAGATAGGATACACACTTTGTGGTCTGGAGACATATAGGATACACAAATTGACTTCAATCCAGCTAAGACATATCAAATATCCAAGCTTCATCCCGAAAGGATAAGCTTACTAGGTACAGAGGTAGTAGATAGTAGTTGACCAGCATATTAATTTTGCTACAGTTAGAGGCTACGGTTGCGTTGACTGTCAAAGTTAAACAGTTTATGACATACAGAAATGCTTTTCAAAGCTGGCCCCTCTGGCAAATTGGTGCCCAAGAATATACTGCTCCAGTCAGCAGCAATCCTGCACACTCTCGATACAAGTACTTCAGTAAAAGAACATCATTGAACACTTACAGGTATGCATCTGAGCAATATTCACTTTTGGTTTCTAAGGGCAATTTTATTTGTAAGATTGGATAAAAATTTGCTGTTTACAAACACTGGAATTTAACAGAAAGGCTTTCAATTTTTCCTTCAAAAAGATTCCAATTGCTGTGTTCCAATGGCAGATGAAAACATTATTTATTTCTACACATAAATTCTCTTTCTCTCTCCTCCATTTTCACCACTTTAAAATCTAACAATTACTGTCAGGCAAACTGGAGAGCAAATTCTGTGAAGCACAAAAACGTTAAAATCCTCCCTATTCAGGCTTTACAAACAGGACTATTCATGTGATCAGATCAGTGAATTGGTAATATTACTTTGGTTAACATAAAAGATTTCTAATTTTGCATCTTCTCAATATTTTGTAACCATTGTAAAATTAAATGAGAACATTATAAGGTTCTGAATATTACTTTCCAAGAAGGGCAGATATTTCAGTCTCACATTTTTCTAGGTTAATCTAATTCTAGGCAGGACACAATCACCTGGTGTAGGTATCTACAACTAAATATAGCCAGTGAAGTAAATTAACCCAGCTCAAATGAGATGTGTCAGAGTGGTGTGTGTCTTACTTACAGATGATAAAGAATGCAGCGCAGGTGAAAAGTAGTTCACCAACATGCATATTCACAGCATGGAGGGCTATATGGCTACACCTCAGGATTCTGCTTCATTTTCAGAACCCACTGTGTTGAATAAATCAGGCACAATTCCAACTCATTAGCTGTTAACTGTTAATCTGCTTCTAAAATGTCTTTGAAATGACGCCACAATGCTTTTTGCATTAACTCGTATGTAAAGATCAATCAAAAAGTGCTGATTCGTTTAAAGAGAAATGATTTGCAGCCCTCCTCCTAAGGTGTTACTTCACGACTGTGTCTTTTAAATAGAAGTTGCAAACTTGACATTCATTTTGCACCTTTATTGTTTTCACTCCTCCATTAAACAAGAAATATGTTTGATCAATTTTGTAAATCCTTGTCTGGGAGACCCATAGCATTAAATTCTTGTGGAAACTATTTTTTTTAGTTTTAGTGCATTGCTCCCAAATTTATCTGTTAACAGGAAACCCTTGAACACCAGAAAGAAAATGCTGTGTAACATTTCCCTCAGCGAACAAAGTCAATGCCCATGCATATCAACCTGCATGTAAGGTGCTTAACAAATGCATGACACTCAAAAGCATACTAATTTTGTGTCTGGCTGAAAGTGTGGGTTTCACATGGTTCAACAAGGACACTCACTTACACTGCAAGTTGAGCTCTGTGACCCAGATGCTGCTAATTTCATTTTGTGAGTCCCCAAACAGTGGCACACAATTGTCTGATGCACCATAGAGGGTATTTGTTTTAATAATGTAAGAAAGGTTACACATAAGAAGAGGCAATTCAGCCCATCTAGCTAACTGATAGTAGTTAACAAATGTAAGAATCTAACCCAGAGGTTTCTTGAAAGAGGCCGAAGCCATTCAATACATACGGCTGGGTAGGATGCCCCAGACTTTGTGTAAAGAAGAGCTTATTGTAGATCCCACTGTGTCGTCTGGTTAAATTTTCATTATGATTCTCAAGAAGTCCCCTGGGCTTACACTGTCAATTCCTTTAAGGATTTTGAGCACTTGAATCATGTCCCCTCAGAGTTTTCTCTGTTCAAGACTTCAAAGATTCAGCTCTTTTAGCCTGTCAGAGCAGGTCATTCATTTAAGACTGTAAACAAGATTATATAAAATGTTAGAATGAGGTCTTACAATATCATTCTACAATGTATAAATTATGCACCTTTAAGCTATATACCTTAACATTCTGTTTGTCTGTTTTATTGCTACCCCACATTCTCTAGAAAAAAATGGCACATCTACTGCACATGAATACCTTGACAAGGTAAACAACGACTCTTGTGACTTGCCTGCTGTCAGAGGGGTTGCACTTGCCTCAGTGAGTGATGCACTGCTCCTCCAGGTGGTGTTAGCTCTCCTGTCAGGTGCTGTGCAACCTGAAACCAGTCATATTACAAATGGCTCTGTAGACGGGCATGTTAGACAAGCATGTTGGATCTGTAAAGTTGAGCCACATGGAACCGGTAAGTCCAAACTGAATGGGTATAAACCTGAAAAGGGGAAAATATTTGTGAGCCCTCCTGAAAATGCCAACTGGGCAGGATTCTTCAAAGAAGACAGTCCTTTTGGTGTTTGATGGTTTTCCATGGAGCAGTTTTGACCAATTAACATATGAATGAGTATTACAGTGTACAGTATTTTATAAAACCAGTTTCACTGCAAGATAAAAAATAATCTTTTTAGTCCAATTTTTGTCCCTGGTGTCATCCTCTGCAGGAAACACCACTGAGGTGATAACAAAAATAAGGAACTTTTAAATGTGTTGGTCACAACCAAAACCAAATTTGCTGTTCTTTCTTTCATAACTCCCTTTATCCTATTCATTCGACTGTCCACTAGGTAGACTGAATAAATAAAGCATCAAACTCTCATTATTTCGTAGAGCAGTGCCACAATCAGTAGTTCTGTAATAAGTTTTATGTTCTGAAGTACAAGACACAACAATTTTTAAAAGTGGGTTTGAAAGAATAAAATTAATCTTAGTAGGACTACATCATTAAAATAGGAATGTGGTTTACATGCATCCATCCATTCATCCATTTTCCAACTGCTCCTTCCATATAGGGTCACAGGGGAGCCAGACCTATCAACAAGGGTGTTACCCTGGATAGGATACCAGTCCATCGCAGGGCACAAACAGACATAAACATAGACACAGACACACACAGACACACACACACACACACACACACAGACACACACACACACACACCAGGGTCAATTTTTGCTTGAAGCTAATTAACCTACCAGTGTGTCTTTGGACCGAGTGAGGAAACCTGGAGGAAACCCATGCAATCACAGGGAGAACATACAAACTACACACAGATAATCCCCCTGGTCCTGGTCTGGCAACACAGATCTGGAATTAAACCCAGGGCCCCAGTGCTGCGAGGCAGCACCACTAATCACTAACCACTGTACCACCGCGCTGCCCGGAAATGTGCATTTCATTAAAATAATATATGTATTTTTTGCACATTAATATGTACATCAGACACAATATCTTTCTTTTTCAAAAACTAGTATTTACTTCCTCTTACCCGTACATAGATGAGCTCATGGCGAGGCAATATGAGATGATAAGACAGTTTAAACTGCATTGAACACATACAGTAAACAAGTACAATTCTAAAGCCCAATACGCTTTTCTAGCAGTATTGTAAGTGTCAAACTCTGACATCGGGCATCAGAAATCCTGTATCTCACTAGATCAAAGATAGAGTTGGTTTGCAGGATGAAGCCTTTAATTCCTCAGCCAACCAGCTGTCAAAGGCCTGATGAAGCAAATTGCTTTGGAGGCTCGCTGTGCTTGTCTGAGTGAGGCTCAGCCCAGTGCACCTAAAGCGACTGCCTGTGTAACACCAAAACAGCTTTTCTTGCAAAATTTGAGCTGAAGATGTTCTCCCCATTTGGCTCTGCTGCAGTCCTGTCAATGTTGCTCTATAGCCCCGTTTCAGGCTGGTTCAAGGACCAGAACATAAAGCAAAGATCTCGGGACACACTGGATTCATCTCTTCACAAGTCACTCATCTGGAAAGCTATGAGTTTCCACCTAAATACACCACCTTTTTAAAAAGCAATTAACAGTTTTAAGTTAAAAGCTAGATTTTCAACACCTAGTATTCCTTGACAAATCACCATTTTTAAGACAGTACTGTTCAGCAAGTGGCTCAGCAACCGGGAGCTCACAGATAAAACACTCAATGCACTGGCTGGTAAATTAGGTCCGAGTTGGAGGAATGAAATACAAGTTAAATATGCTAGTGGGCAAGCCACCAAAGTCACCTACAATATCAAGGCAAAACGATCAGCATTTCAGCAACATGTTCTGCTTTGTAGTTAACAGCCTTTTGTGGTTTTTAGTTAAACTGAAGCAGGTCCAATTAACTTTAAAAGGAGGTAGCATAATCCAAAGCATTGCAGCCACACCTACTGTAGAACATTAAATGAGGTTTTGCCATTTCAGTCATCCCAGCGTGTGGCCTTGGACACACTCAGTGCATACAATACAGCTCATTTTCATGGAATTTAAAGCAGATGCTTCATCACACCTCTTTCATCCCTCAATCACAATGAATACTGACCTGTACAATTATCAGCAATACTATGCATCCACTGCAGCGATATATGACCTTTTATTTTCAAGGTTCTTTATTCTTTCACTGTATATTCAGTCAGCTCCCTCCCATACATCATGTCCCGATATTTTCACAGACCTACATATAATTTTATGGTTTTTATGTAAGGGGGGGCAGATTCTGTATGGTAGAAATACCGAAAAAGTATGAAATACAGTAGAAATAAAAACTACATACCGCATATTATGACATTAATATTTAATTGCCTTCATCTGTACTCGTGCGCGCTTGCAGGGAACTCATGCATAACACAAAGATGACATGCAAGTTTGACACAAGGAGTGTTTGCAGGACCAAGCATGGGCTGTCCAAGACCGTGGAGACCGTCCTGCTGTCAGGTGTGAGTGGCACGGTGTGGCCAGTGTCTGGCAGCTGACCTTTAATAATGCAAGCCCGCAGCTGTTGCTTACCTCAGACATTTCCCTTGTTACTGTAAGGTCACAAAGGCAAGGCCCCAGCGTGGCGACAGCCTGTTCCATTTATTTGCTTATTGTGCTGCTGCTGAGTGGAATGTATTTTATTTATGCGGACAATAATAAATCAATCTACCCATGAAGCAGGTAGAGCCCAGCCATCAGCATGTTAGGCTCACAGTGACTGATATCTCGGTCTCTGGCTTCAAACCGATCTGCTCCCTTCCCAGGCAGCAACCTGTGCTACAGATGGGGACAGCCACCAACATCTGATTCGACTGTTGTTACCACACCCTGATTGCAAGGAAGTGTGTTACACAGAGTAAACCTGCACAGACACAAATGGAACTTTACATAACAATGCATGCAAGTTTGTTGTTCGTAATTTCTGTTGTACATTAGAATATCGTGAACACAATAATTTTCTAAATATACTGTAGCAACCCTGCAGCAATAACTCATATGCTGTTGTTACGTTTGGTATATGTGTATATGCATCTTCTGCGCGGAGTTTGGAAGTTTTGAAGTTAATGACTGTAGCTTGGTGTGAGTCAATACAAGAGAAAACAGTTCATCTATACCTCTGCCACAAACAAAAGGGTCAGGGTTACAATATTTTATTTCGGTATTAGACTTTATTAGGTATGCATGTTTAATCATCAATGAGATTCATGATGCTCATTCAAGCACTCATTTCTAAAGAACTTACTGTTATAGAAACAGTGGGTTCTGGATCATAAAATTGTTCAGTTTTCTTAAATATAAAGTAACCCACAGTACTTTGTGTGTTTAGGCTGTATATGTGACCTAGTGAATTTTAGTAAGACATCAGTTAGAACACTGTGAACAACTCACCAAAATTCTACACTGTGACAAAACGACAATGCTGTCCAGGAAACATCTGGGAAAACTGCTAGCTGGATAATTCCTGGTGCCCAAGGAATCTTACAGAAGTTACTTACAGAATAAGTCGGACTACTTCAGCACCAATTGTGAGTTAAATAAGGACTCAGACATACACTTGGAAATGTAAAGGTACTGTAGCTTGGCATTGTAGCACATTCCATGAGAATCTTAAAGCAATGGCCAGATGGGTCAGAAAGCCAGATGCACGCAATATGCAAGTTCATCTCAGGCCTCTTTGTCAGTATTATTTTAGCTCTGTAGGCAGCCTCACTAGCACAATAACCATAATCCCGAATCCCAGAATGGATCAGACTGTTCTGCAATGGGAGTCCTGTGGTCATTCCTAGATGTGGACCCTGGCAGTCACCTGTCAGGAATAAAAAAGGCTGGTGCAGGAGCCCCCAGTTTAGCCTGTGTCTTTGTCAAAAGGAATGTTAGTTGTCTGCTTAAGTTGCTCTAGGGGAAAGAAAGTGATTCAACGTGAATTACACTGGAGTGACACTCTCCTTAAAGGCAAGGTGTTTTTTACCTGCTGAATGTTGTTAGGACATGATGACCTTAACTGCTTCTCACTGCAACAATCTGAGTTGAATTTAATGTAACACAATGCTTATCCTGTATCTTTGTTTTGGGCAATTTAGGCAAAAATGACAACAAAATAATGTATTGAGGTAAGAAGCCAAGCTAGCAGAGGCAGACATGACTGGAGCTTAGCCGATTAAATGGATCAAATTGTCAGAAATATAAGGCACATGAAAGCAAAGCTCGTAGTAGCTGTACCACAGCACTAGGGTGATCTCTAAGGCTAAGGTACCACATGAATAAGATGCCTCTACACTTTAATTCTTCTCTAAGATATAGTTCAGGAAACAACAGAAACAGACAGAAATTCTATTTTGTTGCACAGCTATGTTGTAGACTGCCATTATGAAATACCATATTGTACAATATTGTTATGGAAATGAGATAAGAAATGCTTTGAAGTCTTGTTTATTGCTATTTTCAAAGGTTTTATTGTGTACGGGGCGATTCATATTCAGATGTGACGTGAATTTTCTTCTGTTTCCTTTCCCCTTTTGTTCTTCTAAAAAAAAAAAGTTCACTTTAATCTCCACTCTCATGTTGTCTGAGAAAGAAAGTTCAGCTGGAAAGTTAGTTTCCCTTCTCTGCTTTGGAAAGCTTCTGCTTTTGCTCCAGATACTCATGGCAGAAGAAGCAGAGCTTAACTTCATTGCATTTCTGAACTACGTGAGAGCCCCTCAGAAGCTTCAACACAGACAGGTCCAGGACAGCAGACACACTAAAGACACAGCTGTAACTGGTGGTTAAAACACCAATGTAATTAACAGTGCAGGGAACACAAATTACCAATCAAACACACACCAAAACAAAAGCTTAAGCTATTCTTCACAAAGTCTCTCTTTGACATGCCAGGCAGCTAAGCTGATTATCATCTTCAAACAAACAATTCACTCTTCTCAAAACGTCCAAACTCTTAAACACAGTTTCGTTGTCCACAAAGCTCAGAGTTCTTCAGGTCCACAGTCCTTCACCTTCAACTGAACTGACTAACCTGGAAAGCCTTCACTTCCTGATTTTTAAACAGTCACCTGACTAACAGACATCCAGCAACTGGTCAGGTGATTGGGAGCAGCCGGTCTTTCTGACTGGGAAAGTAGTTTGGATGAGGCTGCTATCTAGTCTGAATCTACTGTCCTGTTATAACGTATTTTGCAGATATTGTGAAACACTGAAATGCTCAAGTGGCAAAGCATGATTATGTTCAACAAGGTATATTTTATTGCAAACTGTGACTTACAAGCAGACAAATCAAAATACTAGCATGTTTCTGCATCACTAAAGATTTTAATATATATGCTTGGTGACCCACATCTATATGTAATATATATCAAAATCTGCCAATCGAATCAGCTTTTAGTCTGAAACCATTTGTGTCTTCAAATGACTGTAAGATTTTGTGAAACATCTCAAAATAAGAATTGCTTAGTTTGCAGTACTGCATTTCTTTAGCAAAACAATTCACTCGTGTGTATTTATGGGCTACAAAGAATGTTTCTGAATAGTTTCTCAATCATCTATGTCAGTCTTCTACATGCCACCTTGGAAGAAACAGTGAGTCTTTACCACCTTGCATTAACCTCCTCCACTGTCTGATCAAACAATAACTTAAGGTCACTTTAATACGGTGTAGACATTAAGGTACAGTAAGCTTCTAACAATCAGGAAATGTTCTAACTGAATCGGAACAACCAAGCTGAACAGCCCTCCGATTCATCACTTTTCTTATGTTCTTTTGCACATTCAGAAAGAAACTTGTTTTCATATCTGGAACTTAGTGGAAAAGGACAAAAACCAACTTGAACATGTCTTTGCAAGACTTCTAATCAATTTTAATGCAATATAATTCAAATCCAAGTTCAACATTTCCTTCTTTAAAAGCATGTCTCTTTGAGTGTTCCTCTGGGTACCAGTATACAGCAGACGATTTCATAGTCTAAGGAAAAAGATTGCAAAAAGAAATATGCAAGTTAAAAAGAAACAATAACACAAAAAACTGTATAAAAACACCCATGGTTGTAATATAACATCATAAATAACAGCCTCGTACGTGCTGAACTAGATTAGCACTGACCCGTTAAATCAGAAATTTGCATAGTTACATGTATATTTTAAATAGCTGAGTAACAGCACTATGTCTGTAATTACTCTCTCACATTTTTACAGCATTTAACCCTGAGTAAGTGTAATGACTTGTCTCGCTTCATCCCCAATGGGTATGTTTAAATGGAAAGTCTTATTTTGTTTGTTTCCTATTTATTTTAGGAACGTTTTAATTAATTATTTGCTTAGCAGGCACCATTTTTCAGGGCAACTCACAAAGGTCACAATAATAAAATCATGATAAATGGCCACTTTTGTGCAATAAAGACTTCAATGGGTGAAAGCAATTCAGAAAACTGTAAAAAGAATTTGTGCACAGATGAAGAGGAGATGTCGTGTACAAATTCCCTTTCTGATAAGAGAAAGAGCAAACAGATAAAGAGGAGTGAAACAGAAATCCCTTGAGCTCCTGTTGAACCCTCTGGGCCAGTGGGCTTTTTCTCGGTATGATTTGAAAGACACAGCCTTCTCTGTTAACTACCAATCCCAAGAACTTCTCATCAAAGCTATGAGATAACCTCTCTATCTCACATATCTCTGCTCTCACTGACTTGATGTCAGAGTAGCCATTTACTGAGGGAAGCTAAGGGCAGTGACTGAGAAAAGGCCACTGCTTCAGGTTAGAATCAAATATCTGAGTCATTTTGGGAAATGAGCTGCCTCATTCTATCAGTGCAAAAACAGCCATGATGCCAACAGCATGTCCCCTTGCGTGAGAAACCAAAGGCATTTCAGGGGCTGGTGAAAGGTATCAAAGGGACAGCTTCAGTGAGCTCATGCTGGGTTTCTCTAGGACAGATTCAGAACTAGTCTTTGTGTTCTTTGCTTTCTTGGAAATAAGAAAACAGAGACAGACTACAACAAAGGTGGCATGGTGGCAGGGAGATTAGCCTTGTGGCTTTGTAGTGCTGGAGCCCTGGGTTCAGTTCCAGACCTTGTGTGTTATTTGTGTTGAGTTTGTGTGCTTCTTCTGTTTACAGGGATTTCTTTCCACAGTCTAAAGATCTACGGGTAGATTAAAGGGAAAGGGACTGTAGTCCCAGTTTTGTAGACCAGTTATTAAATCTCAGTAACAAATTAATTGATAGTATTTCCAAATTTAAAAAAAACTCTGAATTAAGCAAAAAACCATGAACTTTCTGAAAGTACCATATGGTCTCCATTTTGTCGTAAACCCCTGGTTTCGCTATGGGCGAGAGTGAGAGTTCACACAAATTGCCATTCCTGCTCACTAGTCTCCGGAATGACTAATATGAATAATAAGTGAATAAATACAGCTTGTGCAGCAGAAATTTCACCACAGGAATGTTTTAACATGATCTGCATGCAGAGTTAACAAGTAAGTAGAATTTGTCAGAAAAACCGTCTCGAAGTTGAGAGCAATATTTCTATTGGTTTAAAAGAGGATTTCACATTCCTGTTTGTTAACAATGTAAAAGGGCCATTTCAAATAATCAACAGTGAGTTAAATATATTGCCTGTTCTGAATTGCAGAATATGGCGCTGCACATACTGTACCCAGAGATTTTGTCTATTTTGTGATGTAAATTTTACTTTCATTGTGGTATGAAATGCACTAATCAAATGCTGATTCTTTCTAACCCCCAAATATAAAAATAGCATTGCAGTTCCTCTTTAAATGGCTTCTGGGACAATCACCCCTGATGTGAGTGTGTGTTTGTGTCTGTGTGTATACTGAGATGGACTGGCATCCCAACCAGTGTGTATCCTGCTTTGCACCTGCTGTTTGCTGGGATAGCTCTGGCTCCCCTGCAATCCAAAAGTGGATGAAGTGGTTACAAAATGAATGGATTAAAATTATATTTCTTCACAAATCTGTTTTATCATTGTAGTCTGGGAGAACCTTACAAACCATATCAATGTTTCCTACAATCCAAAAGACCCCCAGACTATCTACTCTTCAATAGGCGCACTGCAAATCCCTTTCAGCACAAGGGTTGTAGCACAATGCACAACGCAAACAAAATTCTGTCTATAATTATTCATAATAAAACAAAACTTGCTTGAATTACTTTGTAGTCACACCATGACAGCTTCATACAAACTGTTTCCCAGCATTCTGAACAAGAATAATGATTTTTTTCTTCTGTTGTAGAGTCTGGACATTAGATCAAAACAGAGACTAATAACTCACTTCAGGTAACATAAAGATTCATTTTAAGAGTCTTTAAAGGCCTATAAAAAGCCATTTGATGGGAGTCTTACAGCCATATCAATGCATTATTATAATGACATAACTGCTGGCTAGCCCTCTAATATGCTACATCTGCAGACTGCATGACTGGCCTTATGGCAGGTATGACACAGAGAAGACACCAGTATGATTATTTTAAGTGGTTCTAAAGAAGTGTAATGGAGGCATTGGGAGATTAACAAGATTTTTAACAGGCTTGTATACACTCCAAAATAAAAGGCAGCATGCCCTAGGGAAAAGAGAGAAGTTTATCCAGAATGAGATCAAATTCCAGGTAAGCTATCAAGCATTTACAATATCTTGTAAAGCACGCAGTTCCAGGCTGTCACTTATAGGGGGACCCTGAACTGCTCCAGTACATTTCAGCATAATTAGTCTTCACCTGGGAGAGATGAATAATTTATGAAAGAAAACGTCTTCAAAACTTAGTAGGCTTGGTATAGATGACCTTATGCACTTCCTCTTCCAGTCTTTTACAATTTAATCGCAGTAGAAAGTGCATACTGCACATTAGGGGTCAGCGCAGTTTAAAAATAGTGCTGTTTTTAGACACAATCAAATTAAACACTCAATACATACTATTTACTGCATGTATTAATAAACCGTTGCTCATGTTTTTTAGGGTGGGCGATGAGTCTGTACTCATACAGCCCATACCTGAACTTTCAGTTTGGATTTCAGTTACAACATACTGTACTTTAACAAAGGAATTTTGATTTTGGTATGGTTCTCTTCTTATGTTATGTCATTTGAATTGTGACAAGCTTTTTGTGCTCTGCCCCAGTTTGGGAATTTTACAATTCTCGAACCAGCCAGTGAACCGTTACATCCCTCATGCCATCAGAAGAGAGACGAAGATGATCCACCTCCTCTTGCCAGGTTGACTGCACCACTCACTAAAGAGCTGAAGCGCAAGAGAGGGCAGACATTTCCCACTGACAAGACTGCTCACAGGCAGTGTGTGAGCTGGCTACTCAACACTGCCTATGCACACCCAGCTATGTGCAGAGAAGCATAATGACCTCAGTATAAAAAACCAGCAATGGCTGAACCTCTCAACCCACACCCTATATACTGAATACAGATCCCTAATTTTTGATGCCTTTAGATCCTCAAAACTCATTTTTATATGAGTAGGTGTTTTGTAAGGATCGTAGTTGCGTTATGCAATGTCCCTAGTTTCAATTATGTCCATCAGATAAATCTATGTTCTTGGGTATTATTTTGCACTCCAAGACTCTAGGTTGCTCCATAGAAAACTGTAACTACTGTATGACTCATTAGATTGTTTTTATCACTCTCACCAGGAGAGCCCTTTTAATAATTGGAACTCAGAAGGCTTTCTTGGCCTAGGGCTGATGGCTGTGTGTGGGTATCTGCAAGCCCTTTTCCAGGCACACAAGCTGTTTATTGCACAATTAGCATCCAGCCCTTTGAAAGTGAGAAGGAAATATTTGGCTTCTGATTCATTAATTACTTCAGCGTGATCCAAGGCCTGAGCTATTAATCATGTTAATTATGGTGCAGCCCCCAGAAGCAGTGAGGTGTAAGTGACTGGGCAACGCGGGGCAGGCCTACAAGCTTGGCATTGTGGGCCCATCAGCCTGAAAAAACACCAGCAGCTGGGCCTGCTTTTCTCCATTACCACTGGCTTCTGTGTGAAACGACATGTGATCTCTTGCGGGACAGAGGCACTTCTCTTGGAGACTGCAGCGCCAGCTTGCCAAAGGCTCACCAAGAGCTGTAATTTCCACATACCGTAAGTGATCCGCGATTACCCATGTCCACGCACTGGCAACTGCCACATGTTCATCCTGGCACACAGGATCATGCACAGTACTTAACGGCACCTTACAGGGAAACAGAATGTGTTAAATGAGCGATGGACAGTGAGTATATGCAATGTGTAGCTGGCATGAATGCACTGCCTTCCAGTGTCTTTCATTGTAACACAATCTTGACAAACTTGATAATTGTTGGTTGATGTACACATTACATATCCATGAAAATAGCCAAAAAAGCCTAAAAAACACCATTGTAATTCATACTTGATACAGTCATGATACTTATGTATTCTGTCATTTTCACTCACAAAGCTTATCAGCCATATTACCCTGAGCTTGTGGTTCATTTCTTTATTATTGATTTCAGAATATTCAGAAAAGTTAGGAGTTCTACTTTTTAGCAACGTGCACTTGTTAAACCCTGTTTTATGACTTTGAATTCATTAAAATTTCAGATTTGGCTCTTCACTGAATGTGCTAAGTCTCCTATGAGTCACCAAACTGAGGCAAAGAATAGCAGTTGCATCTCTTTTCTTTTGGGGCTATCCTGTATGTAGGCAGACAAAACGTGCTCCACAGATGTTGTGTGGATAGAAACAGAGGGAGAAACAGATGGTCAAACCAAACAAGTCTACTGCTCTTAAAGTAAGCAACTATTTTTGCTTTGCCATAGCTCCACTTGCAAAGGGATAAATTTCGCTTTGTGTGTTAGAACCATTGTGCTTTTCTGTAATCAGAACATGATGACTTTATTCCTTGTACGTACAGTCTAAATTTGGACAGTTTCATGTTCAACTCGTAAAAGCAAATTCTGGGCACCACTGAATCAAATCGAATCAATATCCATTCTGCAAGTTAAAATCGTTTAACCTTGGGATCATGACTAATCCCAGAAAAAAAATGAAACCGCTGTTTAAGGAAAAGGTGACGAGCAACTTCAAAGGAAGACTGTCAGATGCTAAAGATCACAGAGCCCTGTCATGAGCTGTCCCTCGAATTTGATTAAAGATTCACCATTCAGCACTTCAGTTTAGGGACACTTCTCCCTTCTTGAAATATGCATAATTTCAAACACTCAATCAGATCACTATCATCATGACAGAGAACAAACAGCACAGCACTTAGATCTGTCACTAATTAAGGCTGGTGCACAGTAATCTAACTCATTCTGCTGCTCTATAATGTTTGTTTTTAACACAATTAGGATAGATCTACTATACAAGGGTAGTTTTGAAGAAAACTCCATCTAAAACTTCTACCTAGACAAACCTCCTAGTTCAAATGTTAGGGACATTAATCTGTAGGCTTGGTGATTCCTGATTGTTTTGCTTGTTTTGAGTTCTTGTGATCTAATGGCTTCAATGTCATTTGATTTGATTACTGTATGTTTGATAGTAAAACCAATACAGAACTAATGTTATAAAGCTACAAAACCATGTTTTTGTCTATTCGTTTTTTGCAAGACATTATACCTAATAGATATAGGAAAATGTTTATTTCTGTTTTGAAATGAAGCAAATATATGGACAAAATTGCAACAATAATTTGCTAGATTACCTTATACCAACTTCTCAGATGTTCTGAAAGCAATATTGAGTACGTTTGTGCTCTAGCTGTAAAGCCTATTTTATATGTGGATATGATAGCTCATAGAAACTATCAATCTAAAATAACACCTCTAAAATTTAAGAACAATGTATGATATTATGAGTGGAACAGGTAAAGGTATATTCCATGCTGAAAGGAAAAGAGACACAAAATTTCGGCCGTGAAGCGTTCTTCAAGTGTGAGAGGGAACTACAGTAGCAGATAAATAAAGCATGGGAGAACAAAAGACAGAGTAGTTAACAAGGGGCCAGGAGCAGGGAGGAAACAAGCATTAAAAGCAGGTGAGAATGAATGCCCAAACCCAGGGAGAACAGAAGAAGAAGTGTGACAAAATAGACAGGATTTAGAAGGAGATGAGTCTGTCGTTGAGAGAAGGGGGAAGGTGTGATCCAAGTTTCAGGATAATTTTAGTTTTGGTTATCATTATGGTATTGTGAGTGGTTACTCAATCCTTGTAACAGCTGTGGGCTTTTGGGGCCCAATTCAGCTGAATTAGCTCAGTCTAACATACGTTCTTTGAATGAATGATTTAAAAAAACATGTCGAGAAGAGGATTCCACAAATAAATAATTACGCAGAAAGTTGGTGAATGGCTCTGAACATCAGCGAAATGCAAGCCCAGGAGAATGCTCCTGCTCTGTGCACAAAATGAAAAAGAATGTCAGAGCTCAGAGACTGGAAAACCGTCTGGCTCGCGTGACTTTCATATTTTTAAAAAAATTATACAAAGCCACAATTTAGGTGAAGGGTTATGATGCCAGTCTACTGACACAGAATTCAAATGGTACTTCTTCCAAGTGCTTTTAGGGACATTTAAAGGGGGGTATTAGAGGCAACCAGGTCCCTGTTGGCCTTCCTGCTAGCACTGTGCTTGGTCTGGTGTTAGTACACATGGAGAACCCCTGTCGCTTTAAGAAGAATGACATTAAATTTGAGCAAGGGGGAAATTAAATGAACTAGAAATTGATAACAGGTTGCTTTTTTGTGTTATGGCTTGAAAGCAACATAAATAAAGGAGCATATGGTTAAAAGGTCAAACCCAAGGCGAGTAGAAGTCCAATGAATTAGTCCATTCGTAAAAGAACACAATACCCTTGATGATTGGAGATAAACCCAAAGAAGCAGTAAACCTTATATATTTCATTATTAAGAAAGGATTACAGCATTATTAACAGCTTATAAATCTTTTGTGCAGAAGAAAGAAACTTCCAATTGCATGAAAATCAATATTTTTATCATTCTCTCCTTTTACAGACACTAGTTATCTATTCACAGTCTTGAGCAATTTAATAAAACGCAGTTGTCGTTCTAAGCAGAATTTGGTAGAAACAAAGATCAAGTTAATTTTAGCAAGCAATGTTCAGACTATCTCATATATTAATGCTGATTAACTCCTTGCTTCCTAGTGCTTTTAATAACATCTGATCCTTTTTAGACTAATTATTAAATAGAAGGTTGAAACAAACATTACCACAGAAGAATCAATAAAATGTCTTTTTTTAGTGGACTTATAATAGCTTAGTTTTAAGCAAATGGAAATGAAATTAGAAATCTAAAACTTTTAATGAACTGTCTACCCTTGAATAACCATGTCCTGGACAACCCTAGTCTCAGCAGGTTCCAGATTTGGCCATTTAAGGAAGTCCTTTGCAGTCAGAGGTTTAATTTGAAGTAATATGGAACTGCAGAGGGCAGATTTCCATTCATTAGTATGTTTTGGCCAAAGATGTTACACACATCTACATTATTAGGATCAAAGAGGTCACTCAAATATGTGGTGAGATCAGGCCACCTTTGAGCTGTTATGGAATTTTATAATACATAATTCATCTCCTTAAAAAACAAAAATAAAACAATATTTTTATTACTGACTTGCCAACAATCTTTCTTACTTTAATAATGTTACAGAATAGTAATACATTTTAGACACTGGTCATCTCCCCCACTTAGTTATTTCTGCAGCGGTTAAAAATCCCAATTACTTCCACACACCTGAAAGACAGGATGGTATGGCCCATAAGAACACGCAGTCTCCAAATGAGAGGAGGCCATTCAGCTTTTATAGCACATTTGTCAATTAGTAGCTAGGTGATCCAAGGATCTCATCCAGCCATTTCTTGAAAGAAGAAAGGGTATCGTCTTCCACAACATGGCTGGGTATCTTGTTCCATGCTCCAACAACCCTTTGTGGAAAAACGTGGTTGATGTTGACTGTTGTAAATGTACTTCCATATAGTAAATCATCAACATGAGAGACGTTTCAAAGAAATTTGAGAAAATTGCTTAACGTTTTCATACTAAAGTCATCAGTGGAAAAGTGGAAAAGTAGAAAGGCTTATACTTGGTTTCACTTTTAAATATGGTGCATTACATCTAAAAGTTTTAAATGCCTCAAAAATGTAACAGATATTCTGTAAATCAAGGCTACTTCCTGAGCCTAGAGAATTCAGGGTGCAAGAAGAAACTTAAGGAAACTCCCAGCACTCAGATAGGAAGATTTTGTAGTGTTTTAAGTATAGTATGGTTTATTCATCTATCAATTTTCTAACCAACTCAGCGCCAGAGGGGAGTTGTAGCCTATTCCTGCAAGCAACAGGAACCAGTCAGGGCACACTAGATGGGATGCCAGTTCCATCACAGGGCAGACAGACACAAGCACAAATACACATAAACTCACACTTAGCGCCATTTTTGATGCTAATCAATCTACCAGAAGGTTTTTTTCCTGGGAGGAAACCCACACACGCATAGGGAGAACATACAGTACAAACTCACATAGCACCTCAGGACCGGAAATGTACCCAGGGCCCCAGAGCTCCAAGGCAGCAATGATAACCACTGTGCTGTCTAGTGCAGTTTATCCTCCTTTGCAATTCCCCATATCAGTCTCTAAGAAATACGTATTAACTGTTAAGTGTTAACTGCAGCACATAGCTTCCTTCACAGACCCACAAATAATCTGTGCACAGGCCTGGCTTTGGAAATGCAGATGTCAAACAGGCAGTCATGACGGCCACTAACGCTGCAGACTTCCTCTCTTCCTTGCAAGTTCAAACAGTTCAGTCAAAAAGTTAAATACAGCTGTCACCCAGTCTCGGTTTAAGTCCTTTGTCTCTCCAAATGTTGTTTTTCCTCAAGATTCCCATTTGCCGGGTAGTTGGAAAGGTGCCACGGATGAGGCAGATGTCAGTCGTGCCAGCCATACTAATGGCAGCCAGCTAAAACGGAGCCCAACAGTTAGTGTTTCTCAAAAGATCTGAGCTCAGCGCTCCAGGCAAATAGGGAGCACAAGTCAATGCCTCATTCTGCACATTATTGTTATGTGTGGTACTCAATCACTTCTGAAGGTGCAGCACTGTGACAAAATGAGACATTTCTTTGCATATCCAAGTGCTGCCCATTTCCAAGAAAATAAAGAGTAGCTTGAGCAAGGATGCCGAAATGTGGGGAATCTAAGATTTCCCTGCCTGCTTTCACATTGACTTTTTCACAGGTACAACAGGTAGGAAAATTACCATCATCAGACATCTCCCACATTTGAATGTACAGTAGATGTTTCAATCTGGCAATCAAAGGTGATGCTTATTGAGCTACTGGTTCAGAATATTATTTTTTTTTGCAACGATAGATTTCCTGAGGGCGGTATGGTGGTAAAGCAGTTAACATGGCTTCCTGTCTGTCCTGTGATGGGCTAGCATCCCATCCGGGGTGTATCCTGTCTTATACCTGTTGCTTTCCAGGACAGGTTCCAGTTCCCCCACAACCCTGAATTGAAGAAGCTGTTAGAAAATGAATGGACAGATAAATAGATTTTGTTAGATGAAGCAGAGCTTGTGTAGTGTTCATGAACAAAGTCAAAGGAGCTATCATCAGTGCATCAGCTCTTTTGCGTTTTTAGCATGTGAAGGCTCTCACGCAAGAACAGTCTGAGCTCATTGATCATGGGCTAGAGCCTGGGACATTACACTATTCAACTGTGACCAAGGCTCTCTATTTGAGCTCTGCCACCTTGGGAAAAGGTAGAGGGCAGAAGGTAGGGTGGAATTAGTCAGCTAAGGATCTCTCAGGTCTCATTATGACAGCGGTCTCATTTTCCTCCCAGGTACTTGCAAGAATGCAGTGCTGTAGGTGAGATGGGACAGGGGTGTCTGTGATGTGTTAAAAGATGACTGTCTCAAAGGTGGGGGGGTCAGAGCAGTATGCCTACACTCACTTATTCTCCCCAGGGTACTGTCACAGGTATTTCAGGTACAAGCAAAATGTGAAGAACTCATAACTAGTGATTCTAAGCCACTGCTGGATTTGTGGTTAAAACAAAATCAGTGTTGATTCTATATTTTATAAGAAGACAAATTTAGGTAGAAATGCTTTGGAAGACACAGTGACGACTGCGGAACATGTTGCTGCTGTCTGGAATATGCAGTGCAAAAAGAAGATTTTGAACTGTCAATCCTGCATCAGAATGGAGAGAAAAATTGTGGCTTACTTGTTGAAAGAAGGCCAATAAGTTATCCAAAAGGAATCTTGCAGAAGCCTACTTCTTACTTCACATCCCTTCTCTCTCGGCAACGTTTTCGATGCCTGATTTGGGCCTGTGTATATGGGGAGCCTGAGCCTGGAAGGCCGCTGTGTCTGCAGATTTTCTAGGTCCCCTTAAAGCAGCAGCACCTGAAATGCTGGGATAAGCTGTTAAACCAGTCCAATTAAGCAAATCATGAGCTGATTCATACCATTATGAGCTTAGTTGAACTGAAAAGCTATAGACACACCAGCCCTCCAGGACCAGCACTGGGGACTCGAGCCGTATGTATATGTCCTTGCTGAAGGAGAGGGCTGAGTGATCAGACTGCATCTGCAAGTCCTGGGGATCCACTTATTTGCAGGTTTGGGCTATAAAAATTAACTTTCTATTTAGGGGGGAGTGTAAAATACTCCCTGTGTTGCACACATACATTATTAATTATGATTAATAAGTAAATAATTAGGTCTCATTACATATAAGTCAGAATGAATGGAGGCAGGCCATGCATACATCGCACTGTAATGAGCTTTTATAGAATTCATTCCTTTCACATTATAATAAAGCTGCTGCAATGAGGCTCTCATGACAAATTAAAGAAAAGCCAAAAAAAAGGAAACAAGCCCCCGGCCTGAAGCCCTGCTACTCCTCATTTTAACAGAATTATTATTAAAAGAGGAACAACTTCATTAGTAGAACGACTTTGGATGTATTCTTATTTACAGCTGAGTGGAGGCCAACAGATAGATAAGCCTCAGCCAAAGTCAATGCTACACTCTTATCTCAAGTCATGTAAAACTCGGCACAGCAGTTGTTTGTTTTTGCAACCATTGTATCACTGAATGAAATCACTGTTGTGAGTAATGGCAGTTCCCCAAGCATGACAATTTTCTTCAGGCATAACACATAAAAATCAAAGCAAAAACTACATTAGCTGACATTTGTTCCTCAGTAGTCACCATTTCCTGTACTTTGAAGAATTTAAAAGACTGTTATTATCTCGTGAGGACAGCACTAAAGCTGAGATCTGTTGGCCAGCGTCAGAATGTGCCTGTGAATTAACTAAATTTTGGTTGCCAAATGTGTGACTATTTTTCGAACAAAAGCATCTGCCAGCAACTCTGTTGTCTACTACAAGAGAAAAAAAGGAGCGTTAAATTGGGCATTTCCAAATTACGGGCAAAATGACTTCAAAGCTCTATGCTGAATCTGTAAAGTGACAAAAAATGGCAGGAAATATTGAGAAGGATACAAATTTTGATCTGAATCCCCTCATGTGCTGAAATTATTTTAAAAAACAGTAGCATGGCACATTCCGTCCATTTGAGCTGTGTTAATGGCATTCGCTGGTATCAGAACTGGCGCATGCTGCAGTGAAATATTAATGGAAATCAGATCTATGGGAGCCGGAGAGCTCCAAGGGAGTAAAATGTTTTTCCTTCCCCAATTTAATGCCTGTTTAGTGCTTACCGGCATCTGCCCGATTTCAAGAGGCCTGTTGGAAGCTAATATGCAACTGGAGCTGAATCGGTCAATAAATGCCACATTCTCCTGGAAATGTTTGCTTACCATTGAGGGCATAGTAGTCAAGGTACTGGGAATGTTTTCTTAATTCTGATTAGCACATAGACTCCAATTTTGTATCAGGCATTCCCCATTTGTTTTGTTTCTGAAATGTTTCTTTTCCCTTTTCCTACGCCCAGGGAGTTTCATTACATACGATCAACACTGGCAAGTCAGACATGCAAGCTTTGTATGTACCCCAGTGCTGTTTCAATTGGGTTGAGAAGAACAGAGGGAAAAAATGTTCATAAAGCCTTGTTCATTACATTTTTGAATGCCAACCAGTTTTACTGTTTGACCCGCCACAATAACAACAAGGGGTCCTCCTGCTCAGGTACAGAGATTAAAGGACTCTTTCACAGCTCTGCTGTTGCCAGCTTTTGTTCTCAAATACAGTACAATCAATTACATACAGATGCCCTATGCTGACCACGAATTTTATTCATATCACTGAACCCTCAGGACACACTATTACCTGTAGAATACAGCCAATGGGATAGACAGGTCCCTTCTCCTCAGTATTATCCTCAGTATTATCTCCTCGGGTCCTCAATGGTTTAAAACAATAAGTGTCTTATACCAGTATGACACAGTACAGAGAAGATAGGTGTTCTATGCCCAGTATCGGGAGCAGTACTGAATGTACAGATGTTCACAATGGATGTGTGGATATTTTGCATTTAGATATTAATTAGCTCTAAGATTTGTTTCCTGTAGAATCCTGTAGAATTGTGATTACAACTTCTCATACTCCATTTTTGCACTTATAAAGCAGCTTTGGACTCTCCATTAACATCCATAACCGCAATACATTTCAGACAGATATAGAGTTAAAAATATTTTTTTAACAAAAACAAAGAGTTAAAGATCTTAAAGGATAACAAAACAGGTTCTACCAGGACCAGTGCCAGTGAAAGGTATTAAAATCACTCATTTAAAGATCAATATATAAAACATCTTCAAAAATTGAAGAGACATTATCATTAAAATATATATTATATATACAATAAAACAATAAAATATTGATGAAGAGTGTCCAGATTGAGTGAAATTTTCTAAACTTTCTTAATTAAAAGCCAATAGCATTTTGCAAATAAGAAGTACTTGACTGACTGGGTCTGGTATCACGCTTTTTAATTGTGGACATATTAGTCTGACCAATAATAATGTTAGCAATAAGAAGGCACTAAGAAATATCTAAAAATTAAAATAAAAAAAATCATCCCCAAAATAAACCCCCAACCCAGTAATAAGATCCTATAGCACAAGAAAAAGGGGTTTCAGCCTTGCACAATACAGAAAATAGTGGAATACAGATTTTCTGTTAGTACAAAAAGGTACCCATCTACCCCATTTGCATTAACAATACACACAGAAGTAATAGTAGCAGTAGTGTGTAAAATTATGCACTGTGAAGACCCTGATCTTTTTGGCAATAGTGGCTTGTATAACAAACCCCAGGCAGGCAGTGTTTGCTTTATCGCCTCTAAATGTCCCCTCCAGGGAGTATCAGGTATAAATGGAAAAGCAGAATCTTCACACAAGTGCTAGATACTTTTTTACCTTTGTTATAGACAAAAACAGGCCTGTTAAGTCTTCTACAGTCCAAAATGTCGCTGGCACTTAAGAGTCCATACTCAGCAAAGGAGATGAAAAAAATCGGAGAAACTATCACTGTATCGCTGTGTAGGCTTTCCAGCAAAATGGAAACTTTTTTACATCTTTATACTTGCCCAATTGGTCTGAATTCACTCCAAACACAAGGCCAAGGGGTCACAGTGCTCCCATCTGAAACTGAGAATTATCCAAGCGCCTATGTTTCACTTGCCAACACCTCTACAAAATTAGGACATGCAGTCAGATTTGTCAGAGGTTCAGAACTCAACACTAAAGGCTTATTCTATAACTGGTACACAGACACATTTTCAAGGTCTCTTTTAAACTTCTGCCAGGCAAGAATAAAGCAAAAAGCTGACAGAAATGAGTCAGACATATCGCAAACTTGCAATAAAACTATACAATCCCAGCTTCCCTAATTGGTGTACAAGAAAAAAAGCAATCTACATACCTGGGTGTCTTTCAGGAGAACAGAGCAGACTCTTCGGGGCCTGTGCTGAACACCTGCAGTTCTGTTGGTGACGCCCACGAGCCACTTCAGACAGGTAAATAATGGACACTGTAACTCAACCAATGTAAGACACTCAAGAAATATGGATCAAATAGAATCCATGGAGGAACCTTGGCATGAAGCAAAAAATCTTTCAAAGCCACAAAAATCTCTAACTAAAAATGCTCCATTAAAATTGATCTGTTTGGCAACCAATAATTCTGATCTGAATACATCAGGTTTCCAACCAGTCTTTAAGTGAATAGTGAGTTTAAACAGCATATTGTAGTCAGCACAGAGGAGAGCAACAGGACTCCAGTTCTCAAAACTGTAAAGATTCCCCTTCTATGGTAAAAGTGAAGCAGAAGTGCCCTATACTATACTATTTCCCGGATGACCATGAGTAGATCTTAAGAAAGACCAAAGGGTTTTGTAAAATTCCACAGGCAGATCATTATGGAGTTCCTGAGGAGCAGCACAAAACTCCTGCAAATACTTCATACTTCTGGCCAGCTTACCAGCATGGACTTAAGGCAGCTGAAGGAAATTCTGCATAAAATGCAGTGACTCCACAGTTTTTCTTCACATCTGTAAATCTCTGTAAGAAGCAACAATTCCTACCTGACTGCATTCCCAGGCACTCATCTCACTCCAGAGATGTTTTTTCCTCAGTCCAAAAACCAAATAAGAGGGTACTTTCGTTTTCCTAATATCCTCTGCATCCTTTGTTTCCAATAGATTCACCAACCCCTTTTTCTTAACTGCAGGCTCTCAAACAACTTGACAGCTGGTGTGGATTCCAGGGTATGTTGTAGACCAAGAATATCTGCTTTTAATTCCCCCACAGTCTTACATAAAAGTTGAGCAATCACACATTTTACCACTTCACCTTCCCCCTACCAAAAAAAAAAGATAAAAACCCAAAATGGTAGTATCTTAAAGAAATCATCACTAAGTAAGGCAACCTAAGGTGAAAAGCAGTAAAAATCAATTGTGGTCCAAAAGCCCAGTGGGGGAGACTATACAAGTTTTAATCATTAACGGAATCTTTTAAAACAGTAAAAACAATCCAAGCGAGTCAGAAGAAATTTACTGCCATATGCTTTAAGCCATCTCTACTGTGTTCTGGCACCGTTAATGTTCCTCCATATATCAATTAAATCCAAATCCTGCAGTATTCATAGGGGTTCACTAGTTGAATCTGGATGAGGCTCAGTTCCTATCAACTACACTATACACCATTCAATTAAATCACTTTGCAAAAACTTCACCTGGACCACAACTTGTTAATAGAGCTTCTATCTACTTGAAAAATGTTGTCCTATCCCCACTGTCAGCGAGTGCATAAACATTCACAAAAAGGAAAAGTATCCCATCTCCCATTGATAACAGTTCACACTTTCAAAGACTTCCTCTTCCTGTTTCATCAATGGAAATTGAATCAGCAGAAAAAAATCAGAAAAGCACAACTCTAGCACTCAATATGAGTTCCTTGCCTAAAAAAAAACTCTGTGCGAACTTGTTACCAATCATCCCAAAATACAAAATAAAGTATGTATCTTAGAAATGTTTCTACACTAATTGATTCTCTCCAATATTCATCTCAAACGTGATAGAGATGGGAGGTGAAAAGACATAAAACAAAGATTTAGAAAAAAGAAAAAAGACATTACAAATCATACTATCCTGACTAGAACCACAACTAATGATTTTACCAACATATTTCTTTTCAGTATTTTCCATTTATACGAGCTTCTGAGAGCAGAACCTTCCAATAGTGGAAGGATCGCTTTTCTGCCCATGAGCCAAGCTTCAAATTCACATTAGGATAGTGATCCTCCACATTGTTGCCTCTCATCTCTTTTGTCTGATCTAAACTATTTGATTCATTGAGTGTTATAGCCTCCTAAATTGAGAGAAGACCCCTTAAAGTTATCATCACCCTTTGTCAGAAGCATCACCAGCAGAAGAATAGACAGCTTTTACAGCATTGCCAGGCACACTACTGAAAACTCTCGCCATACATCATCACGTCACTAAACCTAAAATCTCCACAAGTGCATATAATGAGTATGTATGGGTAATGAGCCTGTGAGTATTAATCTCCAAGGGCCAGGACTTGGGAACACAGGTCTCATAGCATTCTTTCTTTAAATAAGTTACAACTGACCAATAAACTGTGGTCAGCAAGTAATGGGAGGTATGATTATGTGACCGTCACGGTTCCGCGCAAGCTCATGCCCTCCGCCACCCGTTTCGTCCGCAGCACCTGGGGCGTGAACGCGGGTCTCCGGCGTAACGCAACAGGGAACCAGCTGAGTGAGCTAAAGGAGACCCATCCCAGGCAGCCGAGGTCCCTGCAACGCACAGGGAGGGCGGTGACGTCACCGTATCCGAACTAGCTCCGCTGCAATTACAGTAGAAGCTTGTCTGTTGATACCCCTGCCTATTTGTGTTTAATGAAGAAATCCCATCAAGGATGTGAGTTAATGAAATAATCAGATATAAGATCAACCTTACTACATCACTAATGAAGAGCAAGGGTATAACTGTTTAAGAGTTGTATAGTCTTATTATTTGTGATACAACCCTTTAGATTTTGTGTCTTTGCATTCCATTCTATGTTAAAGATAATTAATTCACTATACAGTTGATAAGATGTTGATTAATAGTATCCAGACAACCTTAAAGTAGGTAGTTATCCATCAATTAGCATTGTGTGTCACAGTGTGTGAACAGTGTTGACAGGGTTGTGCCTGTATTGTGTTTGTCTTTTTTAACTTTTGATGGTCATTTATAGTTGTTTAGGTATTGTTTTGTTAAATGATTTTAAGTAAATGTTGTTGCAATTGGTGGCAATAGAATTATTTTGAATTGTTTTCTGTTAACAAAGTTAAAGATATGTCAGATGATTTTATTTATTTACAGAGATATGCAGGCTATAGGCAACTCTGTTGAAGGTAAAATTGTGAAATTGGCTTCTTTTCTGAGCTGATCTGTTGTGGCTTTTTAATCTGCAAGTTAGTTCCAAAGTTGTGGAAAGAGGTATTATTATTCATGGGGCTTTGTTTCCAGGTATTATTGCTTGCTGTTCTAGCACTGAATATAACAATGTCTATATTTCCTCCACTTTTGAATATGTCTTATAGGTCCAGAAGAGGTCAAATTCTAATCTTGCACTTCCTATCTCCTATGAATAATTACTTGCTGGCTGCCCACGAGTCTGCATGAATCTTTCATAACCCCCATTCCTTCACCCCAACTTCACCATTGCAGCTGCCTCCCTAGTTCATTCCTCATAAGTAATCTTCAGCCAGCACTGTTATTTCTCCACCTAAGTAAGTTAACATCAAAGTACTAAGTATGCTATTCCTCTATATTTATTGGCTCGTTTCATTCTTATTAGAATCTGTCCGAAATAGAGTTAATTGAATTTTGTAGAAATAATTGGCTCATCACAGGCAGTTCATGACATGGTTTAACTACATCCCTTTTAGATGCAAATCCTTTCATTTGAAACATGTTTATAAGGTGTTAAATCATCTCAATAATCACAATATTGTCTCTAAATTTAGAATTGATGCCAGCAGCTATATTATTTTGGCAATTTTTGACACAATTGCATTTTTTATTGTGGGGAACAAAGGTCACATAATTAAAAACTGGCCTGGTGGAGAGATTGAGGAGATTAGTGGGGGAGTGATCAGGATGTTCAAAAGCTACTGAGCAAAACTGGGCTCAGAACATCACACGGGGGGGCGCTAATACTGATAGAAGTTAAGAAACTCTCGTGGAAGTAAAAGGAGAAGCTTGTGGTTCAGGAAATGCAAGAAATATAGAGGTGGTGGTCCAGATTGAACAGGACAGAGGGGAACTTGGTTATACGGTAACTGAAGTGGAAAGGAAAAATGGAGGAAATGTTGGGTGAAGGCAATAGTCCTTAGAGGACAGAGCAGATGGAAGTCAGAGATGGAGAACACATTGAGCTCTCCCATGAGCACCAAAATAAAATTCCTTAGTATTATTATTATTATTATTAAAATGTTTAAGCCATCTGAGCTGGACTAATCATCTTCACACCCCTCCATTAAGGGACAGGGGTCTGTCTTACAGCAATGCACGTCTGTAAGCCTGTTGATCACTTAATAGAAGTCCCAAGCAATATAAGTAACATAATGTGTGGGACACAATAATGTCATACAAGATTTCTTGAGCTGCATTTTGCAGAGCCACAAAGACAACCATACTGAAAGTCTTACTTTGAGCAAGAGAATTTTTTTTTAAAGAAAGGTCATTTTAAAAAATCGCCTTCCATCCTCTTCCTTAATCAAAACAATTCTAACGTCACAATCTTATTAAAAACTGGTAGAAAACATGCATTTTAGTCCCACACACCAACACTCACTAAGCAACTTCAACTAATGCTGGATTGACTGCCGGGATGAATATGGATTGGGTAAATATTTCTAAATCTTGTAGAATAGTTCAAGCATTTTCTGATGCTCACAGAGGTCCAATGAATTATTTGGTGTGGAAGACATTTTGGGGGCGAAGGGGTCCTAATATTTTGGCCATCATGGCTATAGTAGCCAATGTAAAGACAATTTGCAAGAAGTATCCATTTTTGTACATGTTCAGATCTTTTTGTCTGTCTATTGCAGATATAGGGCAGCATGGTTAGCAGTTAGCCTTGCTGCCTCGTAGGGGAGGGACCCTGGGTTTAATTCCTGGAGTTGCTCCGTGCGTGAAGTTTGTATGTTCTCCCCATGTTCACCTGGGCTTCTTCCAGGCGCTCCAGTTTCCTCCCACAGTCCAAAGACATGGTTGTAGGTTAATTGGCATGTGGGGAAAATTCACCCTGTTGTGATTGTGTGCATGTTTGTGTCTACGTTTGCCCTGCGGTTCACCGACGTGTCATCCAAAGTGTACCCTGCCTTTCACCTGTTGCTTGCTGTCATAGGCTCCAGCTCCCCAGTGACCCTTTCGATAAATTCGATAAAGTAGTTAGAAAATGGCTGGATGGATTTGTTATAGATTTATTATGATTAGGTAAACAAGGTATGTATTTCTGAAATGTATGACATTTTATAGCAAGAACATGCATGCTTTTTGTAAATAAAAACCCTTGACTTTCAAATGTGTCCCACCATACGCCAAAAGCACTACACTGAAATTATGCAGATTCATCTATGTACTGTTTATTCAATAAAACTCCAGAAATTAACCACTGAGCCATTAGTGCAAGCAGATGTCATCTCCACTTACCATCAAAGTCTTTTAATTAAGTGGTTTGAACAGTAGGCATTGAATTTTCCTACAGCTGTGTTTTCAGCCTCAACCTACCTATTTAACTGGACACAAATGTATACTAAGGACAAGGAAACTATACAGGTAGGGAGGGCCAACACCTACATCCTCATTCACAACCTCACATCTTGACCTGAATTTAAACTGCAAAATCTATTAATATAATGTGAACCATTCTGCTGAAAGTATACAATCAGGAGTCTGCCCTTTAGATTTTAGAATTTTCTTCAGATTAATTTTAAAACAACTAATATAAAATTGGTTAAGCCAGATGTAATTTAAAGTTTTGATCTAAAATTCCAAAAGTATCATTTAAGGCTGATATTTCATGACCATAAAATGGAATAACACCATCTAGTACTGGGTTTGCAACTGGAAGGCAGGTGAAAGATCTGATCTTTAATATTGGCCCCAGTGTGTTAACACAAGCTAGATATTTTCAGTTATTCATTATTGAATGTTTCAAAGTTATTTTCTGCCACCTTGGGAAAGCAATTCATAGATCCCTTTCGAATAAGAGTGAAGTTTGCCCCTGTTGGAACACATCATAAACGTAGCCCTGAAAAAGCAGATGGTGTCATGATCGCAACCCCTCCTCTTAAGGGCGCTCCAGCCCTTCCATGTTAGTTTCATCTCCCGCACCTGTTCCCTGTTCCAGCCCCTTTTCAGTTCCCCCTTAAAAGCCAGACGCTGACGCTAATCCAGGCTCTGCATTGGTTCCCGCATCATGTGAGCCCGGGACCTGGATGCGCCTGGCTCCGTTAAGGTTTTAGCTTCTGTTCTTGTTCCCGTTCCTGTTCCCCCTGCCGGTCCCGACCCGGTTCTGGATTTTAATCGTCGTTCTCGGATGGATCGCCTGGCCTTGGACTTTTTGCACCGTTTTGGATTTCCTGTTTAACTCATCCCTGGATCGTTTGCCTCGGCCACACCTCCCCTGACCACCAGCACTCCACAGACACGTCCCCCGTGTTTTCATCCCCGTATCCTGCATGCCTTTTTTCCCAGTGTTTCCTCACTCTACCCTGGATCGTGTCGTCTGCATAGGGTCTGGAAAGAACTCTTCCTGACAGGTGGCTTTTTGGCCAGAACGAGACTGGAATCAGGGTTTTGTAGAAATAGTGAGGTGAACCAAAACGCAGCATGGTTATACAGTAAGAGAACCAATGAGAAAAGGAAGAAAATAGTTAGATTTCAAGTTTTGATATAGTTTAAGGGGGACTGCAAAGCTATTTTTATATTTTGGGGATAAAAAGAATCAGCATTCATGATGAACACTCAAATTCATGTATATGCACACAAGATACTGGACTCCTATATGAGGCTCCACTTAATCATAAAATGACTCTCAGAGAATGTCTGTATTGTTTCACACAACCTGTTCATTTTGAACGAGGGAGGCTTATCAGGGAACCTGATACAAGTATTTAAACTTCTGAAAGGCATAGACAAGGTCAACTCAGAAGACTACTTCAAGACCAAAACTGAAACTACTGCACATCCCAAGACAACAAGAAAACCAAAGTCAAGATATAAAATAGGAGGCATATCTTTAAACAAAGGATTGCAGGGGTATGGAGCAAGCTACTCAGCCCAATGCAAATTGAAGCAGATTCCAGGGGGTTCTTTAATTCATCCTTGGATCAATAAGCAACTAGCAAACAAATGAGTAAGGCTGACCCAGTGTATTCCTTGTAACCTGTCTTATGTTCTTATGTTCACAGGCTGGTGCTTACAGATCCAATTCTAAGTCCAAGTCTTTGACTGTTACAGTTTCAGCGAAGGAGTAAAGAGATACTGTACATCCTGACAGTGAAGTAAGGCAACCATCCATATTCATCTGAAAAAACTCTGATTTGGCTTGAAAAACAATATTCAGGTATGCATGAGATATTTTGTCTTTTTATTTCATTACGAAAACTAAGATTTGCACTGCAGCCAAAGTTACAAATTACAAGTACAAAAGTCAAGAACTGGCCATCCTCAAACCACTAGAGGACAAGAGACAGGTGCACTGTGTGTTTGTTTTTCAGGGTTTTGTTAAGTTGCACATTTTTCAACAGTATATTTTACAGGTATATATATATAAAAAATAATTATCTTGAGGAACCAAGCTGCATTAAATCTGACACTTCATACACATAGCTGAAGCGCATATAGCAGAAAATAAGAAACAGGAAAATGTGTTAAAACTGTCCCCTTGATACATCCAAGACTTTCGCATAAGCGCATAAATTTCTTTGAATTAGTATGTATGGGACCCTCCTTATGGCCAATGCTTATTTTTGCACAAACAGTTGGTTCAGCTTGATAAAGTCCATCCATCTATTCATCTTCTAACCACTTTATCCAATACAGGGTTGCGGGGGAGCTAGAGCTGCTCTTTGCAAGCAACTGGTGCAAGGCAGGATACATTTTCAGGACAGGACACCAGTACATCATAGAGCAGGCACAAAGACAGATGCACACACTCACAGCAGAGACAATTTTCCCAGATACCTATTACTCTCCCAGTATGTTTTTGGACCTAGAGAAAAACATACAATCTCTATGTAGACAGCAGCCAGGAAATTGAGCACAGGGCTCCATCACAGCGATGGTTGGTAGTGCAGCCTTGCGACACCGTTCCACCCATCTTGATCAACCCTGAAGTTGCTACCATTTAACATGCCGGTCCAACAAGAGAAACTTTCTGTTCCTGAATAAGGTGTGATGAGATAGGAAAATGCAGGAGACATTAAGCTCACCGAGGTGGGGGGAGGGAAGAAAGGAGAGATGGTGGCAGAAAGAGAAAAAACTAGAGCAGGGAAGACTGCAGGGAGTAGAGAGGGCGAGGGAAAGAGAGAGAAATGAGAAAGAGAGCAGCAATTAAGATAACTTCAGCCCACTTCAGAGAGCTCAATGGCCTCCAGGGGACCTCAGACACAACTTCTATTAGTGCAGCACTCCGTCTGAGAAGCAAAGTGCTTGTAAAGTTTAATAACCCTTGACCTCTGGGTATATATACCCAGCCAGAGTGTCTGCTCCTGCTGTGCAGCGGCACTCAAAGCTGGGATACCAATCTAATGTTTGTTTTGTTGTCGCTGATCTGCTTAAATCCATATCCTATTGACATTTTACAGTGATGTTACAGAAATTCTTCCCTGCTGTGCTAAGACAGCTGCATTGTGCCGAGGCCTGGGAATTTATCTTTAGCTTCATATAGCTAATGGGCACAAAACGAATTGTAATTTAACATGGAATTCAACATATGCAGAGCAGTGCAAAAACCTAATGTCTGGAGATACAGTATTTACCAAGCTTTGAAAGCATGATTTCCCTGTTTTTAAAAATAACACCCTCATGTCAAGGGAAAGGTGCAGGCAGTTCGAAATTCAAAATAGTTCAGATGGGTAGCCGCTTCAGCATGCGTAGGCTGCAAAGGAACAAGTAATAGGTTTATTCCATGCAGAAAAGAGAAGAACGAAAACACAACGTTTCGGCCGTGGAGCCTTCTTCAGGTGTGAGCTGAAGAAGAGTGAGTTGCTCACATCTGAAGGTTCCACAGCCGAAACGTTGTGCTTTCTTTCTTCTCTTTTCAGATTGGAATAAACCTATTACTTGTTCCAATATTCAAAATGCTTCACAAAACTAGTCTGTTTTGGCAGGGTGGTGGGGAAGACAACATTACTAAAAATAAGTCATCTCGAAGCCTGGCAGCCACAGCACTGGAGTGATCCTGCAGGGATGAGACCAAACTGGATCTCCCAGTCAACCATCCTTACAGTCAAGCATTGTAGTGGCAACATCATTCTGTGGAGATGCTTCTGCTCAACAGGGACTGAAAAGCTTGTGGGGACAGAAGGGAAAATGGATGGAGCAAAGTACAGGAAAATACTAGAGGAAACCGATTTCAGCAGGACAACGTTTCCAAAGCACACAGCCAAAGTAACACTGGAGCAGAATGGGAATAAAACGCCAACATATTTCTTTATTTTTTTCATTTTAGTTCTCACTGACATTTATTGTAATGTATCTTAACCTTGAGTGGCCTATAGTTTGAGCATTGAGGTTTCTAATAAAATATTAAGCTTAAAACAATGTGGACGGCTCATTTTGTAATTTCACAAAATGGGACTATCGAGGAAGGGTCTGAATACTTTTGCAAGCCACTGTATATAAATCACCTTTAACCAAAGGAACCAATCTTGTAAATGTGAAGAAAATGTTCATAAATTACTTAGAAGTATCACCTTAAAATAAAATATTACCCAAAAAAGGTTAATAACAATTCAGCATATCATTCACCTGTGCTAAAATAGCTTCTTTTATATCACCACCACTCTCACTCCTGTTCAGTGATGACTTCCTGCTCTGTCTCTAATGATCTGGAGATTCGTCCTGGCAGGTTTACGAGCTACAATAAAGAAGGAGTTCATGATATGGGTCTCAGCAGAGTGTCTTTCGTTTACCTGTGACTCATGCACTTCAAGTGCAGGGCTGTGTAACCTTGGCACTTCCACAGAACTTCGAAGCAGCCAGGAGCTAATTCACTTTACTGACCCTGCTGCCGGAGATCCCTTCAATAATTAAGGATTAACGGGAACTGAGAAGGAATAGGATCATGCAGAAGTGCCACAGCGCAGCACGAGTTTATACTTCTCCAGACAGCTCAATTCAGTGAAAGACAAGGGCACTGTGGAGAAGAATAACCAGGGCAGTGGTCTTTCGATTTAATCTAAGATCTTTAATTTTATCTACATCTGATCACATTTTGGACACAGCAAACCCTGCCTCAGCATCTGCAATATTTTTTAGTTATTCCCAAAATACGCATGCACTACTGTGTGGACGTTTTACCTTGTTCTACACTTTTCACTTAATATTTTGTCTTCCTGTATGAATAGACAATTCTATAGCAAACTTCTAACAGTTTAGCCATTTCTTTTTTTATATATAAAAGGTTCCTCCAGACAGATTTAAATTAGTACAAAAAGTAGCCTTTTAGTTTTAGACACATGTAGAGAGGAAAAGCACTGGACCACTGTAGAACTTGTCAATTAGATTGCACTGGTAATAGATGTGAAAGATTAGCTACTACAACTCTTCATTTTGGCAGCTGAGTTGTTGTGATCAAGGTTCTAAAGATTCTGATCCATGTGAATTAAAGATAGGTAAATGACAAGCTTGATTTATTACCCATCAAACTACGATAGATTTTTAATTAAGTTGTTCTGGTAGCAGAAAAGACACGTGGAGGCTTTGAATATATTGTTGATGCTGTCAACATGTCAACAAACATCCAAGTCTTTTTCATGAGCATAAGGAAGAGTCAGAGGCTCTCAGGCAGTTGGTGAATCCCTGTCAAAGCCAAATGATGAGCTATTCCAGATTCACACCAGTACTTTGTAACACAAAGGGTCCGGCTTTGTTCTCTGAATGAGTGAGACAGTGCAGCAGCCATTAGAATCTAATTTGTGTCATTTATAAAAGATTGTTAGACATGATCTTTTTTTCCTTTTAATTGTACACAATTATATATTTTTTTCAATTAAAGAGATAAAAGCAGGATTTTCAGTCCATTTATGTTGGTTCTTTTGTCTTGCATCATAGTGGCACAAAAGGCTCAGTTCATTTTTTATGACACCTAAATAACATGCTGTGGCAGTACAGTTTGACACATCTTTATATCAAACACAGAGAAAAACACAATGTAGTCATTGCAATTCCTACAGAAATCATCCTGGAACACCCACGTGCCAACTCCCCATGCCTCTGCAAACATGAGTCTTGGCTTTTGGGTTTTCAGTCACAGAGAAAGGGAGCAATAAAAAAGAAAAAACAATGTTATGGGTAACTGATAATAAAACCAAATTGTTCATGCTTTAATCGACAAAGCTAAGTATTAAATAAAGAAATATGGATATTTAGCTTTTGCATGTACCCTCGTTGATCTGGAATTAAAGCAACAGCTTAATATTCATATTTTCTTGATATTTAATATTACAACAAGTGGAAAACAAGTGGTGTTCATAATACTTATGATTAAAAAGCTTAATGAACACCAGTGCGAGTACTGGAGCATTGTGAGATTTGACTACTAGAGTAAACATCAAAACGGGAGTACTTGTTGTTTAATGGAAGCTCTTAACTGAAATTTGGGAGGGAAAATGATAAAACAAGCCTTTGTCTGGTTGTTATAATTTATAATCATTCCCAACATAATTTAACAAAGCTAAATATATAAATATGCAAACCCTTCCTATTTTCGCATTTCATCTAGTGCACCCTCATCCTATGACCAGGGGGCTGGCCCTCAGCCAAGTGGTTTATGCCAAATTTCACTGTCTAATTACTCTACAAACATCCCGAAACACATCTAATTCTTAATTAGCGGGTGTCGCCATTAATCCTCGTGAATATCTCTTTAGGATACAGTAAGGCAGAAAAGGAGAATAGCAAGATATAGGTTCTGTTGCAGGGTAGCAAACAAATACATTTAACATGCTTCAGTCTTTCTGAATTGTCAAGGTGATGCAGACTTTTTTATTCATTTTGCGAAACAAAGCACAGAGACAAAAGGATGTTCTTTTTTTAAAAAAAGACACAGCGCTTGGGGGCACTTTGAGTGATTCCTCCGAACTGCTCTCCATAACTCTTTGACCTGCGAAGGCTTCACTTTGCTTATGCTTTGTTGAATCTGTCAGGAAAATTCTTCCATTTTCGGACACGAGCTGTACATCAGGGAACAAAGAGAAATTCTCAGGATTTGTTTCCAAGTCGTGCCTTTTTTTTTCCGCTACCGGAGGTATGTGCCGAAGTATTCCCTCTAGACATTCTGAAGCGCATAGGCTGCCTCAGTTGACGGAGATCGCCGCAGATCTTTGAACAAGAACCCCAGCGTTCGGCTCTGCTCTCGCCACTTTCCGCCTCTGCCTCTTACCCGCTTTGCCCGTTCTCTCCCGCTTTCGTCCACGTCTGTGAGATTCACCAATGAACAGTGAACTCCGAAAACAAGAAAATGTAAATAGATGATAATAAGAAGAATTAAACATTTCAGTGACGTTTTGCAATGTAGATAAAGCTACACAAATCTGTAGTGTATTATTACTATTGCTATCATTTCTGCTGCTGCATTTTGAGTACTAGTGCTGTGAAGTATTTTATTCTTAATTGCATGCCAGTTTTGACCATCGTAAATTCGAACTGTAGAACATAGCCTGTATGCACTGTATGTCCCTAACCCTGTATTTGAAGGGAGATATTTTGCTTATTATCCTTTATGGAGTGAATGAGACAACAAATACTGCCCATGGGAGTCCTGCTGGGTTGGGATGGGGCACTGCTTCTTTAGGAGGTAATCCAGATGCAGCTATGCCACATGAGGTATTGTAAGAGGTGATGCATAACTAAACATGTTACCCAGCCCTTACTCAGCTACTGATGCATTTAACATGTTGCCTTGAAACTGTACCAAGAGCCCAGTCCACGGTATTCACAATGCATGCCTCTCTATAGTGTGGTAATGAAAGGAGTTCCAGTCCTCGCACATTACTGAAGAGGAAATAGATGAAGTAAAGCACTGTACTGAAATCTCAGCCAAAGTCAGTATCATCATTTGCCTGCAAACAGACCTTAAGAACAGGTTAATCTATATTAATGCTAGTTCCGATGTAGATACTTTCATTGAACAAACAGTGCACATTACAGTACCTTAGGCTGTATGTCCTAGATTTTGCACTCTATCTCTTAAACTGCACTCTCATGCAGAATGTCTGGAAAACACCGTTTTGAAAATATGATTTACTTGACAGTAGCATACACACACCCACCTGCTTTTCTACAGAGATTGGGATATATCTGCTTCATAATAACTGAGGCCAATGGGCATTCTATTCTTAGTTGAACATTACTCTTACTGTTAAGTTTTAGCATAGAATACTAGTACCTAAAAGTCAGTTAACACACAGTTTCTCTCTGCACTGATCTCCATATTCTTGATGTGAACAAGATCTGTCTAAATTGGATTGAATTGATCACTCCAGTGTCAATAACTCACTAGTGTAATGCAGCCTATGGTAAATCGGAGAAGGTGTGTGTGCTGGGTGTGTGTGTGTGTGCACTATACAGTATGCTTTATGGCTTTAAATTGTTAAGCAAGGAACCAGCAATAGACATATTGGGGGTATGTGATGCTAACTTCTGTTACATTTTAAAATTTGAGCTTCCTTTTTAATCCCTGTAAGTGAGGGAAAGATGCTGAGCTTGCTTCTTCTGCATGGGTTATGAAAGATACTGGCTGGATGAGACACATAGACTGAGGGGATTGCAATATCGTGCTAGGGACTCCCCAGCTGCTCTACAGTATAACTGGAAAATCTGCATATTAATATTTGACCACCTGAAACCAAAGTACAGGGTCACAGTACATTATTCTTGGTGGTGTTTAAAAAATTGTTAGTGGGCTACACCCCAAATAAAAAAAAATAATATTTGGAGATGGGAGCATATATATGAATGCCCCCCCACTGTGTTGAACAGTTAAGGAATTAACTCTTTCCTATACTGTGCATGTAGACATGATGAATACAAACTGACAAGTATTAGTAGCTGTCTTATCAATTACTTCTCAGATGTAGGTGCAGATACCTGATGGTATAAATCGTGATTATATACAATAAGTGTGTTGTGAACATCAACAATTCATTTAAAGCCTCCATTAGCAGTTCCTACTATTATTGCAACTTCACCATTTATTAACACGGGTTAATATGGGTGTGAGGAAATTAAGCCTGTCATTTTGCAATCTCTAATTCACATTGTGAGAAATTTTAAAAACTACTCTAGGAGAACTATACATGAACAGTATTGTAGTATCTAATCCATCAGATTTAGCAATCCAGTTTAGCTGATTGTCGGGTGCTTCATTCCCCAAGTCCAGAAAGCTAAAAGACTGCGTTTGAACTACAAATCAATGTATCAGGCCTGACTTATTTTATAAAATGGGTAGCATTTCTGTAAAAGCACACCATGGAATTGTTTCTGTACAAAGAAAAACACTGAGTGAAAAAGAGTAGAACAATAGAAAATGTCCATGTCTTTTGTACAGCAGTTGTCATAAAGTATGTATCCAGACACATGTACTCTCCCTTTTGAAATACTGGAGCAAAGCATTTGTCTCATGCCATTGAGATGGGTACAGCTCTGCTTTGCCTCTGCCGGTATTCGATCACAGTGACTTGTGGACACAGTGTCATGCCGTAGACTGCAGCAACCTCCACAATGGCAAACTCGGATTAACAGCTCTCGTACTTAAAAGACCAAGGGAGAGAAGAGGGGGTACACATGAATTTCATTGGCTCCTCAGCAGGTGTTGTATTGAGAAAATTATGCAAATTACTTCATCAAAGACCGACTATGCCCAAATCGGGGAAAAGGCAGAAAAAATATATATTTTATGAGAAGTAAAACGGGCGCACATCTTTTATCTGTACTGGACAGCTTCTATTTCTTATCGCTTGACTACCAGAGATTGAAACTAACCAGTAAAAACTCCTTTCGCCCTTCATGTCTCTGGGCATATTTAGCATTATAATATTTCTAAAAACAGATGAGACGTGATGCCGACGCTTTTGGGTATGTTAGAGTAATCGCAGTAACTGGTCATAAAACTAATCTGTAGTACTGAAAACTTTCGAATTTGAGTGCAAAACTAAACTTCCACCGAGACTATATTCACGACTAATCATTGCAATGTAGCAGTACTTTTCATTATAGAATGTAATTTTTCCAATAGTCTTGATATTATCCAATGGACTCCCATATTGTAACTAATGATGATAAAGATTATGGTCTAAATCATGTCATGTTACAGTAGACACTGTTTCCCTAAAAGACAAAAGCAGTCTATATAAAGTAGGAAAACGTATGTAGTTAAACGTACTGTATAATATGGTACATAATTTCACATACGATATTTGCGCTGTATCTTTATAAATTGTGAGACGAAAACCCAGCCAAGGAAAATACATTGTCTCTCGGTTGCCGACACACACTCCCTCTGTTCTCAACTAATTTCGGATCTTCCAAGTACGCTCTGCGATGTCAGAGCGTACCTTGTCGGATTCCCTTGCAAGTCAAGAAAGTGCCGGTTTGTGGAAGAAACGCCTTACCTTGGACAGAATTCCGATGTGTGTGGGGGGTCAGATTTCACAATCCAAACAAAACGATGAGGCTCCGCGTTCAAGAATTCGCAGCCCTACGTTGAATCCAGAGCATCTTGTGCCTCTTCTTCGCTTTGATTTCAAAGATTCGAGCTACAAAAAGCACGCTCGTTTCTGACTCTATCGCTGGCCCTGCGGAGGATTGTTTAACCTATACACACACATTGCTGTCGGGGTGCAAGACACAGATGCTTGTTTCGCTCGTTGGAGTGATGTAAATAATTATACCATCTCCCAGCACGCTGTCTTCTTCTATTCCAGTTTACTCAATCCACCGTGCACAGATCCGAAAGAAACTCGAGCAGTGCCGTACACGCCGCCAGTTTGTTTTAACGCTGTCCATGGAAAAGTGGTGCTGGAAAAAAAAAGCGCTAACAGGCAGGTCCTGATTCCCGGCTCCTTTTGGTTTTTTTTATACTCAGCTGTGGTTCTACAGAGCCACTTGCGTGTAATATTAAAAATTAGCCCTTTACGACTTACCAGATGAAATCCTGTGTGAAGCCGCTGTACTTAATCTTGTAATACAGAGATTTAGTGGCAATGAGAAATGACTGATATTAGCATAGCGCACTCCCCCGCTGGAATGGGGCTGAACTAAGAAGTCAATGCAGCGGATCGTAGATCTAGCCGAGCAGATTTGAAATTAAATGCACCCGAAGCGAATGAGCGAATAACTATAATAAACCCAACCGCATAAACATACGTCTGCTAGATGCTGATACGGTTATTCTTGGATTTTTACTACCCTAGCTATCTTTACAATAAAAACCGTCGGAATCGCAGGAAAATAAAACCAAAGGGAAATTCATATATGATTTTTTTTCGAAGTTTTCCTCTCTCTAGTCATCCCGTGCTTCCAAAACATTTGCTACCACACAGGTTTACAACTGAAGACGCCCCTTTTTACTTTCTCGGAAATTGCCGTTTCCTTTTCAAAGTTATCAAGAAGTCGGAATGCGTAAAACGGTAGCGAGTTATGCTTTTAATGATCCCATTCGACTTTCGCAATCAACAAAACAAGGTAGTCAGTCCCACAGGTGTCCATTCTGTATTTTAAGCCGAGTAAACCGTCTTTTTCTCACAACAGGAGAATCCGAAATGTGCCTTTTCTCAATCTTTACTAGAACGGAATGCTGCTGAGCTCTTCCCAATCGAGGAATAACTTAATCGTTTTCATAGCCAGGGGTGGTTGATGTCGAAATGAATCACGTTTTTTAATGAACTGCAAGGCTCTGCCGCTGGAGTCAGTAGATTTTTTATGCGCTTTTAACTGGGTGACAGGAAACATAAATGCTCTCCAAAAGACACCAGCCGCTATGTCCGAACCGAGATGCTTTAAGGGAATGAAACTATAAAGCCTGTATTAACCCGTACAACATCACGAGCAGGTGTGGTATAGAATATTTAAAATAAAAGCGTCAAGTTCACAGGCGTCCACTTCTACCCATCTGCGAATCCGTGCGTTGAGCGGTGTTTTTCAATGGACTCCTCGGTAAAAGAATTAACGCTGCACGGCTGCTGTTGCTGCTACTGCCGCTGCCACTACACTGGATGGTTATTACATCGCTGAAATTATGCAGCTGCCGCCTGGGCTGTGTAACACTGCTCACTGCTGGGTGATCCCAGCTCCAACTGCCCTGGAAACTGTCCACGGAAGAGAACGAGGTACTGTGGCTGTGACTGTGAAGAAATGAACTGCAATACAGACAGGTCCGCCTCAATACGAAAAAAAAATCTTTGGGGTAATTAATACCATGTCATTAGCCACCTAGTGCATCGCACCGGGCCTTCACCTAACGAGGGTCGCGTGATTAAATACACTGGGGGTCAGAAAAACTGCAAACCAACATTCCTGCGTCTCCCGTGTTTAGCAGCAGAATGCTGTCATCGGGATTAATTAATACTCGGTGTAACCATATATATATATCTCCCTTTCGCTCAATGCGCGGAATACACATGTGCTTTACGCGCTTTAACAGTATTTTTCTCCTGTGCTGCGGTTGTGACTTCAGTTTAATCGCCCTTTCTCTCTCAGTGCTACCTGCTTCGTTCCATACATGAATCGGGGTCGTGGGTCAATCTCTGACCGCTATAATCGAGCAACGTGTATCCTACCAAAAGGGATTAAATATTAGAGCAACTGCGAAAGAGTGTAATGAGGTGGGAACCAAAAAAGAGTAACTCGGTTAAAGCATTTAGCTTAGGATACCGAGATCAAGAAGCGGGCAAACAGCTGATACATGAGGTGGGGCAGCAGATATTAAGAGTCCGCGCACGTTAGCGCAAAAAAGCAAGACACTGATTTTTAGAGAAAAAAAACGAATAAATAACACAGGGCGAGAAGAAGATTTGTTTTCTGCTCTGAAAAGCGCCCCCCCTTTACAACAGCGAAACAAATGTTGGTGCATTAAATGTCAGCAAATGCTAGCAGCCGTTTGATTTACTTATCATTTGTACTCCGAGATATTCGCATTTATCAAGCCGGCGGAGGCTCAGGCTGCTCGTAGCCGAGAGAGAAGAGGTGGGTGGGGTGGCGTTTGAGTGACCGAGAAAAGACGCTTCTCCTCCCTGAACCTTTATCGCTCAAACCGGACACAGATGTGCAGAGGGGTCTGCTGTTATCAGCAGCCGTTCACTGCATACTGCACATAATGCAATATTTATCATCCACATAAATCAATAAGGTTTCATCAGAGTCAAGCAGTTAACCCTCTACGCATTCAGGAGATTGCGTGGATCAAAACCAAAACCTCAAAACCAGCAAGCAAAACATAATAATGAACCTAAATGCAGTCCACGTGTAGTCCACCAAAATCTCAGAAATAATCTCTATCCCATCACTGATTCTTCAAATTTCACTATAAACGGTCTGAAATTCATCAAAATAATCCGATGGTTCGGTATCGTGTTCCCAACATCTGTATCTCGCTAAATCGAATTGATATTGAATCTATTCGATGGTTGCCCGCTAACGATACACCGAATTAATTTACGAGTACAAAAAGCAAGTCAGTGATTTTTAGTGGCGTCACTAAACTTTTCGCGTCGTCGACGAAGACTGGTAGACGTTCTGTGATTCTTGTCTAACCTTAGATTTTTTCCTGAAGCTATTATATTGTAATTAGTGTTTGAACGCCAGGCTTCCCGAGTAAATGAATTTTAACGGTAGCCTACTCGAAATTTCAGATGTTCAACAATCGATCGGTACTATTGGTAGTAGGGTCTTATATTTCGGACTGTACTGAGGAAGAAAATGCGAGTAATAGCTTCCCTAAATTTCGACCGTGAAATAAATTGATAGGATCTATCATAGTACTCGGAATCACTCAAAACTGCGGAATTTCGTTTTTTTTTACTCTGCCATAAAGCTTAAATTAACGCATTGTTTTGCAATCTCTTAATTGGAAACTTTTCAGTTTGTCAGCATTTTAGTCCGAGCATTTGAAACGCGAGGATACATTTTCTGAAACATGTCACGCAAGGAAAGGAAGTCATTAATCCTTTCCCTGTCTTCTTGTATTTTTAAAGACATTGTATCCATCTAATCCCTTTCAAAGGGATTTAATATTGACCTGATACCTGGTAAACGGTTGTCCGCAGCGAACCTAACAGAAAAAGTAACAGAACAAATTATCATTGCGGAGATTCCTCGGTTTCTCTGTCCCTCCCACTGTTTGGAACAGGATCATATTGCCTCTGGGATAGAGACACGAATCACGGAGATAGGAGAGAAAACACTTATAGCAGACATGTAGATGCAGAACAGAGTTTTTTTTATCCCCCCCCCCCCCCCCATACTTAACGAATTTTATTTTCTTCTGAAGGTTGAAGGCGCCGTCTAGTGCCATGAATTGCCTCCACTTGGTATTGATCTAAGTTCAAATCATGGAACCGACTCTGTTATCTTCTTTTCTCCCCACTTACCCTGCTCTTTACTTCCTCTCGAATTCACGTTTAAAATTCAAATTCGTCGTGCATTATTGGCTTTTACAGTATCGGCAAAGCATTCGTGACGTTTTCTCGAGTTACATAACTCAGTGCACAGCCAAATCTTTCTCTGCTGAATTAAAAAAGCATTTACTGCAATGTCGAGTACGCAGACATTGCCAAGAGTTTAGAGTTGAAAGAAGAAAGAACTGAACCGGAAGAATGAAAAGAGTCGTTAAATAAACTTGTACATATCCCGCTGTTTACAGTTAACTACAACTTCTCCTATTAACACGTGTGAAGTGTACTGTATGAGTCTCTCGTTTTAATTTGTTGCCGTGTGCTATATATTTTATTGCCTGCACTGTTGTGATTCCGAATTCTTCGACATAGTTCGGCAGTCCTGAACTTTGTATGACTAAACAGAGGGAACGAATACGTCTCTGGCGCGATCTATTTAATCTAATTGCTGTGCCCTGCTGGACTTCGGCGTTACCCGTCGCTGTTGTAAAGAAAAAGAAAAACTTTGTCCTGCTACAGACTGCACTTTATTTCCTCTTTCTGTGGAAAACACAATGGATAAATCAATATTAAGGATTTGGTTTTGAAGTATTTAAGCCTATGCATAGGCGAGCTATTTTTTGTCACTTTTTATTTGTTTTGGGGGGGACGTGACATAAGGGTTCTTTTTCAAGGTATTGTATAGCTGCAATTGTGTCTTGAGGATGTAAAAGAAATAACTCATCATTTCAATTAAGATGCTATCAAATACCTTTTTACAGGAGTTCATTGCTTAATTAAGCATGTAGTATGAAACTACAGACTCAATTTATCCCTCAAGCCCCTACAGGCATTTTATTCAAAATACTGAATACCCAAAAGCATCTTTATGCCAGATGTGTGTCTTAATGTCTAATCTCTATTCATTAACAGCTGGCTTCAAAGTTGTTGGAAGAAACAGAAGATCAAACTGGCAAAGCAACAGCAAAGCTAATCTCCACTCATCTCTGTTAATTTGAGCGCATCTGAAAAATACATATTGAAAAATGGGATTTTAAGACATTCATTGATTGTGCTATTTTAAAATCTTTCCTTTTTTACACCAATTCAGAGTGCTCCAGTTTTTTTTTCTCCTTTGTTTCAGTATAATGCAACGGTCTATATTCTTTGTACAAATCACGAGAAAGTTACCCCCCCCCACACACACACACACTGACTGCCAAAATATCATTGCAATAAATAATTAATACACTCTCCCAGGATAAATGCTGACTCAGATAGCAGATAGAGGGATTGCTCCATTTTTAACGTCAATGCTTGAGTGCAATATAGGAAACACAAGGTACTGTAAAGCATGATTCACTACACATTCCTCCTTTTTAGTGCTTTCCACTGTACTTTGCATTGGGCTGCGTTTTGCTGTAGATCTCTCGCCTACACATGATATATTTTACATATTGTACTTCAAAACACAGAGTCAAAATCATTTACAACTACAAGCAGAACAGAGCAAGCCTTTGTTGGGTAGCTAGATTGTTTTTGGTAAGAGGATAAGTGTTTGATGATGCTCTCTAGTAAGGTTTTACACACTCCCACACCTGAAATCTAACTGCAAATGGAATATGCCAATGCCAGGATTCAATTTTAACATGAAAATCAAGTGTCATGTTCAATACATCTGTATCCATAATGCTTCACCATTTACATTCATAAGGTGTTGACAAATAGATGCTATTGTCCTCTATTATCAGGCTTCAGATGGGTTGTTGACAATGAATTGAATGCTCCACTTTAAATAAACCTGGAATGCAGGCTTTTCAAATACCTAGCAATTCCCAAGGTGTTTCCTGGAGTGGGTATAACAATCTTCCCAGTCAAGTAATGAGTGAAGCACACCAATTGCACACTTTCTCTCAGCTTCCCCTTGCAAAACCTTGCTCTGTTAATAAAAAGGTAATGAAACTAGAACTCAAGGTCACAAGTGGAAAACTAACAGGTTGTGTATTCTGCTCTAAAAACAGGAGTAATGAGTAGCTGGAACACACTGGCCAGCCATGTTGCGGAAGCAGATTCCAAAGGGTTCTTAAAAGACATAGTCTGATGAGCTCCCCTGGTCAATAGGCTATTAGCAGCCCAATGCGCTATCTGGGCCAAATTCCTTCCTCTCAACTGTGACCATTCTCATATTCTTGATAGGAAACAGGCCATTGAAACAAGCTAAGACCTCATAAGTCCTTGAATGCAGCTATCCAGTTTCAGTTATTGGTATTGGAATCCTGCCTGTGTTGTGAAATATCTGTGCTTTGGGTTCCAGGGCTGGGAAGCACCTTTTGCACATAAAACACACTCTGACACAAGACATACAGCAGGAGACCCAGGTGGGTTCCTGGCTTTTTAAAGGTAAGGGGTTTGAGTCACCAGCCAAAATAAAAGACTTTCTACACCAAACAGACATAAAATCTGTACCCCAGATAAGCATGGTCTAGCCAAATAAAGCTATTTTGTTTATCAAATATGAACATTAAAAACCATACACTGTACAAAGACTAAAAGACTTTTGCCTCTACCTCAACACCATGATTCTACCATGATGCCCCACAGAAACTTTTATTAGGGACTAACTGGCAGTATTGAGTGTTCAATACATTTGCAACTAGTATCCTTAATAATTATACTTTAACGCATGAACAGCTTGGTATCATGAGCAGGGTACCAACCTTTGTGTGCAATTGCACATCTAATTTTGATAGAAACATATCAAGTGGAGTTTGGCAAGCAATGGCTCGTCCACAAGAAAAGCAGATGGAACAGGAGGGGGTTGGAATCTTTTCAGCGATGCACAGAAACAGGTCGGAGTCCACCAGTGCAGTTGCTTAAGTCAAGATCTGTGTAATCAGTTAAAACCCTGGATTAATCATCAATGGATCCCTGGATTTTCCTACTGTTATCAGCCCAGCAGCTTGTAGAACCATAACAGCGTAGCTGCAGAAAAGTTTTTAAAAGAGAGGACTTGCTTAGTGCAATATTCCCTTTGCTATGGGTGAAGAACACAGGGAAAGCTTATCTGGTGAGGCTAGTCCTCCCCTTCTCTATTTACTTCAGGGCTGAAGAAGGAGGGAGGGAGCTTCTCAAATTAGTGTTGGGGCTACAACCACATTCTTCATTGCTAGCTTTCCTCTAAGAGACAAAAAAAACAGTTCTCTCCTGAACTGGAAGAAGCAAGATGCGGGAGAGATCTAGGAGTTTTATCGTTTTCTTCAATGAGCCAGTGTGGCAAAGCAATTAAAAACCAAATAATTGGGTGTATTAAGAGTGAGGTTTAAACGAAGTGAAGTCATGTTAAAATTATATAATGCAAGTGCATGAGACAGCCTCACGTACATTAAGTGTTCCATTTGGCTACCAAGCTACAAGAAGTATTCGCTACCTTCAAGGCCATATAAAGGGGCTTTCCTGCATTTGAAGTGCTGTTGCATTTTAAAGCTCACTGGTAAACAATATTATGCATTTAATAAACAGGTCATGCACATCTTATATGTTGTTTCAGATTAATGACTAGATGAGAAACTCCTACTCTTTCTGGCTATAAAACCAGTGACAGCATTTGCCTGTTGATCTGCTTTCCCAGGGCAACTAAATAAACAGCAACAGACCATCAAACACAGAACACATTAAGAGAGCGGCCCTACACTCTAGTCCCCAGTGAGCAGTGCAGTGTGCAGGTGTTCTCTGCTTCTGTAAGTAATAAACAGCTTAACAGCTTGGGGAAGAATTAAATTGTCCCAACTGTAGCAGATACCCATCACAAATCCCATTCAATGTCTTAAGGGCAGAACACAAATTTGACAATATTCTCTCAAATAGCAAATTGAAGTTAATTAGCCCATAATTCAGAGCGTGGCTAGAACAAAAACTATAAGAGACAGTGATCCCACAGGACCAGAGCTGCGAACCACTGCTTACAAATACAACAGCAAAATCCCACCTGGAATTTGAACCCATGGAACATCACTCCTCTGATTTAAATCAGCTGACAGGAGCTAGAAGACTGTTCTTTTCTTGGTCCAACTTTCAATGACAGAATGCTCTTCATACAGCTCGATACCTGGTTCAGTGCAAAAATGCAGTCAATTGACTCAAAATAACCTTTTCTATCCATTGAATAAAAGGAATATTTACATCAATACGATTGCCATTGATTGCCATTGATTTCAGCACTCTGCCAGTAGTCTGAGTGTACTTAATTAACCTAAGCCATGACAGATGCACAAAACCTTAAGCTGGTCATTAAAATGACACACTTGTGTCCCACTGCCTCTATAAATACCAATATCAGGACTCTTCTTGTTAGGGCCTTTATTGTATTGCAATGGTCACGTTCCACCTGGGAACTTTTATTTCTCCTGTAATTTATGTTCCCTTGCTCCCCTGGAGCTTTGGGCACATGTTGGTGTGAGAGGAGCAGAGCTTGTGAGTGAATTGACCTCTGGCAGTCCTAATGAATTTAAGCAAATAGGGCAGGGAGTCGCTCTCTCCCAGTGTCACAGCTTGGGAGAGAAACAGGGGCCAGTTCCCTCCAAAGCACCGACCCTCCCCCCCCAAGGTTCAGTGCCTTTTCAAGCCCAAGGAGGCTGTACATGGCGATAAAGAAAAAGGCAAAACTGTTCAATGAAAAGTGAAAGAAAAATTTAAACAAAAACATACAGTATAGAATGAAGGGATATTTGACATAGGCCCAAGTAAAAAGGTGAGGTTTGAAGTCAGCAACAAGGTCTTGTATTGAATATGTGACTTTATAGGTAACCAATGTAGAGACTTAAATGTAGGGGTAATGTAAATACAGAGTAACGGATGTTTGCCCATTATGCCTTCTGCCTTCTGTTGCTGTTACCGGAACATACGTTTTTTTACGGGACAGGGTTGTTAGCCTTGTGCCCAACCTCCAACATGGAGGACCTGGCGCCCGACATGGGACACAAACCCACTACCCTGAGATTATGAGTCTCATGCTCTACCAACAGAGCTAGTCGGGGTCCCAAATATAAAGAGTTGCCGAAATCAAAGCTTGATGTACTGTAATAAATGCATGAATTAGGCACTCAACATTGGACATTGATAGAAATTGCCTAATATAGGCAATATTTCTATGATAAAAAACATGTCCTAATAATTTTTTTTTCATGTGGGGCTTAAAGGACAGTAGAGGATCTAGTGTGAGACCTAGATTTCTGACTATGGCTGATGCGTGAATGGAGAAGACATCCATTATTACTGTGAAGCTCTCCGGTTTTTCCAGCTGACACGTGCCACTCACCAGTAAAATTCCTGTTTGAACTGGTATGGGGAGGCGTGTCCCTAACTATCCACACTACATGCCTGCAGTCACTCAGGAGGCCCCAGGGGGCGCTGTGTCATGAGAGCCAAGATAATCTCAGCTGAACCATCCAATTGTGGCTACTTCCAGTCAGAGTCAGCTAGTGACACAAGCCAGGCTTGATCCCAGGATCATAGAGCTCGTCTTGCCCTCAGTTAAGGGCCTTTACTGTTTGAGCAACTCAGTAGATCCAGACTTACGGGCATTGGTCTAAAGTGTTAAATTTTAATCATAGGCACAATTTGTTGTTTTTTTAAAAAACTTATTTTTATGAATAATTAATGCAAACAGACATAAAGGCCTAATTTAAATCATGTTAACATTTTCTTTTATTATTGTTGCCAATGTTCAGACATTTAGACAAACATGTTAGTTTTCTCTGGGTTGAATATTGTGAAAACAATCACCTTTCAGGAGAAATCTTTCAACCACATTTCGAGGTCTGGTGTAGCAGTCCCCATTCAACCTCTCTTACAACTGTGATTTAACAATAGTTCAAGTAGGAGGGAGACAGATTTTGGAGTGCTTAGGGGGGGCTCGGTAACACATTGGTTAGCATTGCTGCGTCACAGCACTGGGGCTCTGGGTTCAGGTCCTGGGCTGCTATCTGTGTGGAGTTTGTACATTCTCTCCATCTTTGCAAGGGTCTTCTTCGGGTGCTCCAGTCCAAAAATATATTGGGAGGTTAATTGGCTTCTGGGAAAATTGGCTCTGGTGTGATTGTGTGTGTGCCCTATGATTTGCTGGTGTCCTGTCCAGGGTGTATCCTGCCTTACACCAGCTGCTTGCTAGGATGAGCTCCAGCTCCCCTGTGACCCTATTGAATAATTCAGTTAGGGAATGAAATACAGGGAATTAAACTACTGGGAGGTTAATTGGATTGGCCCTAAATTGGCCGTGGTGTGCGTGTGTGCATGTCTGTGTCTGTGTGTGTTCTGTGACGGGCTGGCATCCTCTCCAGGGTGTACCCCGCTTTGCGCCCATCGCTTGCCAGGATAGGCTCCTGCTCCCCTGCGATCCTGTATTGGATATCCTGAATGGGATAAAGCAATTAGAATCTAGTGGATGGATGTAATGCTCTGGCATATTCTGTCTGGTAGGCTGCTTGATCAGTCATAGACCATCACAACTTCCAAAACACTGAACAGCTCTGAGAGGATAACAGGGAGAATTTTCTATCACTCACTGTCCCTGAGGTCTTCATGTGACGCAGCAGGCTTCCAAAGCAGAGTGGTATTGTTTTGTGATGCCCCTTGTCCTGAATTAAATAACCCGTACTTTGGCCTACTAGCTCTGCCGCAGAATTAAGAGGAACATGCAGCTCCTTTTGCAGGTCATTCATTCATTTTTAATTAGGAGGCTTTTATCACCCATGCTTTCATGGAGATAAAAATATTTAAGCGGTCTTTGTTTAGGTAGAATTGTTATAGCCCTGGACTGGAGTGGTAAAACATTGCTGCACAGCATGTCTAAGTTCAATAGCCACCTTTTCAATTATCCCATTGAGTGGCGCTGTTGCCGAAGAGCTGACATCCCCTTTCGGAGCAATAGACTTCTAACCCCTCTTGGCACTGCTTTCTGTGCTACACAGAGAGTGATAAAGAAGTATTGTTCAAGTTGATGACTCCCTCGGGGATGCAAAGTTGCAATCACTGAGGCTTGGCAAATTACCTTATAATTAACACTGTCACCGATCTGGAAAAAGAAGCCTAAATAAACTGAGAGAAGCTTGAGTCACTGAGTTATTTATTCTGTGGTTTTTTTTCTTTGTCTGTTTGTTTCGTTTTAATTTGTAAGATACCAGTTTGATCCCTCCAGGTTTATTGAGTATTAGAGCCAACCTTTAAAACTGGGTCACGCACATCATTAAGGAATTCTAACACATGTTTTCTCAAATCACATATGCAGTCCATCAGAGGACAGGAATCAATCTATTATTTTCTTTGGGCTCCTCCCATCACCCTCCCCTCTATCAAAGTCACAAAATGAAAAACCAGCGAAGACCTCAGCCGAGCCAGAAGACTGAACAGAAGATCCAGTGGATTTACAACAGCTTTGAAGCTCCAAAGGGTACATATCACTGCAATAATGTGCAGTGAGTCCTGTTACACTCGATCAATCCTCAGAATGGTCTACACAAGAAAAAGGCATATATATTTGCAATTTAAAGTGCTGATAAATGAACACTTTTGTTGGAAGAGAACACTTAATCTCCTCAAGAAAATGGTACTCTCCAAATAATGTATGTACATTTTTTTTCGTTAGTGCCTGCCCGATTTTATTGAAGCTTTATACCACAGATATCAAACTTCTTACTAATCCTTCCTGAGTCCTGTTTATCATCAGCACAGTCCTTCTCATTATTTAAAATATCCATGCTAACATAGGCTATAGGCCAACAATATAGTTGTCTCTTTGCTTTAAATAAAGCAATGGACGATTCCTAGCCTGGAGACATAACTGACTCATTGAGAACTGTGGTCCTGAAACAGAGGACATGTCCTGTTTTCCTTTCTGACAGGCTTCACATTCTCCAGAAAACATCTACTGCAGGGTATCCGAAGGAAAAAATAATTGTAATCTGACAGTGGCCAGGGATAGATGTTGCTTCTGTAACATGTTTTAATTACAATAGGTTTCCTAATATTAAAACTAGACAGAAAGGGAGTACACTCCACAATAGCTCAGGGATCTATACTGCACAGAAGCACATTGCTGCCATCAAGGAAGAATATATATATATTCCAAGTGGTTGTTATGCTGCGGTCCCTGAGTTCACCGGGCCATGGCGAATGACAAGCCAATCACCAAGCACATGTTCACAGAGGAGCCCCAGGAGTCTTCAGAAAGGCTTGGTGGGAGCAAAGCTTATTAACAGAATGATGAAGTCATTTAAGAACCCAGCAGGGATCGGTGAGGGCCCAGCATTGCAATGCCTCCAGACCTCTTCACCCTACACCTGCTAAGCAGTGTCCTGGTTTCCCTCCCCCCCCCCCCCCCCCCGGTTTTGGTGTTTTGGCGTTTTGGCTAGGGCTGGGCCTCCCGGCACAGCTGACGCATTCTTCTTCTCACGCTGGAGGGGAGGCTCTGTTATACCCGCTGTCTGGAGGCGTCTCTCGGACCGTGGAAACTATTACATTCTCATGAGGGCTCAGGGTTTTCATGGCTTTACTATTGCGATTGAACCTTCTTTCAGCCCCTTTTCTTTAACCACTAATCAGGCCACCAATTTCTCAATTATCGTTTTACCCTTTGTGACAGTGGAGCACACCTCCCACTGTACTCCCTACTCCGCGGCACATGGGAATGCGCAGCTACCGCACCTGAGGCTCACCAGGTTTGCTATTTAAGATCCCCACGAGATCGGGGACGTGGTTCAAGCTTTGAACCCGAACAGTTGTGAAACAGCTACAGAAGGATTATTCTTTTCCTTTAATGAAAAGCCTGTATCGTATATAACGAAGAAGGATCACTTTATGACAAGACTACACACCGGCACACCGCTCACTCCCTGGCTAAGGATAAGAAGCACTCTGCTGGTGCTCAGGCAGTACACGACAATCCGACACTGTTACACCTTTATATTCCACAAGTGCCTCTGCAGTGAAATTTCATTATTCATTTTTCTCTGGCAGCTTGACTTCACTCCACTCAGTGCTCACCTCTGCCCGGTTTCTGCAGGCTGATTCTCAAGCTGCCTGTTCGTATGGAGTCCAGTCTGCCTTGGAACCCCCGACCTCTCCTCAGCTGCCCCATCTTCGCCTCTATCCAGCTTTACTCTGGGAAGCCTCCTACATCTGGAGTCCCGGGCCTCACCTTGTACTGCTTTCCAATTTACTGCTGACCCAGTCTCCACAGCTGACACTCCTGGCTCGCTCCACCATAGTCATGGCATGTGCTGGCCTAGTCTCAGATGGAGACCCACCTCAGAGCACGTTTCCTGTGCTGGATAGCATTGACATGCTTTCCCTGGGCTGCCCCGGCCTGAGTATCCCACCTGGTCTCCATCCTGAATTGCCCCGTGAAGTTTACCACAGTTCCAGATCTGACTGGCTCTCCCATTTTATTTGTTTATTCACTCTTTTCCTTTTCTTTCCACTCCTGAACCACCTTCCAGTATCCCAGCAAAGCCATTCCTATTCTTCAGCTCCAATTTTCTCGGGCTCTCTCTGGTAGCTCTGCCCATGGCTGTGCAGTCCAGAGGCTTCCAAAAGCTGAGACGGGACTGGGGGACGGGCCATAAGCGGGATGTTTCCATCGGACCGACCCAGTGGTGCCTTGGTATCCTGTTCCATCCTGTTCCATCCGCATCCAAGCACTTCCTTGGAGAGCTGTCTTCCAGGAGACCTTGCCAACAGCGTACACCTGGCCTGGTCTGTGAGGGGACCCCCAGAGGGCCCTCCAACTGGACTGCCACCACTGGAGTTTTCTGCCTGTCTTGGAAGTCAGACCCTTCTGCACAGAGAAGCCTACTGGACAAAGCACGGCTGTGGACTTTGGTGGCTCATCCTTGTCCTGCACCTTGTGTTCCCTAAGAAGAGTGAACAAAAGAAAAACTGCTGGACCTGACGGAATGCCTGGCCTGGTACTGAGAACATGTGCCTGGCAGATAGCTGATGTCTGTACTGACATCTTCAACCTGTCCTTGGCCCAGGCTACTGTACCTAGATGCTTCAAAACAACCACCAATATACCAGTACACAAAAATCTGCACCCACATGCCTGAATGACTACCGGACTATTGCACTCACACCCATCATACTGAAGTGCTTTGAAAAACTATTTATACCACACACCAGCATCCCAAAAACACTTTATATTCACCTGTTTGCCTATTGCATAAACTGCTCCACGGAGGATGCAATCTCTATAGGATTACAAACCACAATAACGCACCTGGATAAAAGGAACACCTATAAAAGAATGCTGTTCATTGACTTTAGCTCACCATTTAACACCATCATACCCATAAAACTTTCTACCATGCTGAGGGCTCTGGGTCTAGATACCACCCTCTATAGCTGGATCCTGGACTTCCTCACCAGCAGACCCCAGACTGTCAGGATTGGCAACCCCTCAAGGCTGTGTGCTCAGCCCACTGATATACTCCCTGTTTACCCACGGCTGTACTGCCAAGTTCAGCCCAAACACCATCATCAAGTATACTAATGATACCACATTCGTTGGCCTGATCACTGACAACGATGAGACTACCTACAGGGAGGAGATAAAACAACTAGCAGATTGGTCCAGAATCAACAGCCTATGTCTCAACATCAGCAAAATTAAAGAGCTGATCGTTAACTTCAGGAGACAAGGAAAAGTCCACTTACCCATCTAAATCAAAGGGACTGAACAACTTCAAATTCCTAGGTGTTCACATCACTGAGGATCTTACATGGGCACTCAACACCCCCAGTCTTATCAAGAAGGCACAACAATGGCTGTACTTTCGAGAAGGCTGAAGAAAATACGCCTGCATCCACAGATCCTCACCAACTTCTACAGATGTACAGTGGATAGCATACTGACCAGCTGCATCACAGTCTGGTACGGCAACTGCACCGCATCCGACCGTAAGGCCCTGCAGCGGGTGGTCAAAACTACCCAACACATCATTAGCAGTGCCTTACCCTCCATCCAGGAAATCTACAACACCAGGTGTCTGAAAAAAGCCACCAAAATTATGACTGACCCCACTCACCCCAGTCACAACTTGTTCGTCCTCCTACCATCTGGTAGAAGGTTCCGGACGTTCCAGTCGCACACAACAAGACTCCTAAATAGCTTCTTCCACAGAGTCGTCAAGCTGGTGACCTCTCCACTCCCATCCACCAAACTGTGATCTCTCCTCCCTGCTTCCTGTACTAGAAAACAACTGTACTCCTACACCACTACATATACCATACCTCCAACAATTGAATGTAAGCCGAACTTGAACTTAAAACTGTACTTGGTTGAGTTGTACTATTTGATAATCGCTGTATTATTTTGCACTGTTCACCATATTATCTTGCACTGTTTGCTCTGTTTGTGTAATTTTGCACAGTTTCTATCAGATATGGGTTCTGTCACACTGGTACCATACTTATTGTTTACATTGTTATTGTTATTGTATTTACTGTCTATTGTCATGTCTGCTGTTCTATATATATATACTGCACCTGAGAGACTAATGAAAAACACTTTCCATTATACTATGTACCTGTGTAAGATTTCCTAGATGGGTGGTAAGGCACTGTTGATGATGTGTTGGGCAGTTTTGACCACACGCTGCAGGTCCTTGCGGTTGGATGCGGTACAGTTGCCATACCAGACTGTGATGCAGCTGGCCAGTATGCTCTCCACTGTACATCTGTAGAAGTTGGTAAGGATCCATGGATCAGCCTTCTCAGAAAGTACAGCTGCTGCTTTCTTGATGAGACTGGAGGTGTCCCTTGTAGCTGGTCGCTGGTCCCTTGCACTTGGAGTCTGACCTATCACACCTACAGCCACAGCATAACAATGGTATATCATAATTACAAGATAGGAAATTACATTGTTTTTACAATTATGTAGTGACAGCACCTAGAACTACAAAAAGCCCAGCTGGAACTTAGGGGTTAGTGTTCATTACAATGTCCAAAGCTGCAGAATGTGCACAAACTAACTTTTGACTGGGGTTTAATTATATTGAAGTGCTGCAACTTTTACTTGTCAATACTAGCATTATAACCATGAGGACATGCACACTTGATAGAGAGTATCATGCAATTGAATCCACTGCTTATAACTAAAAGCCAACTAATGATAATTTAGGTATTGTATGACAAAAATAAAGACAAATATTTTTTTTAAAGGAAAAGAACTCTGGAAACAAGGCCTTTCTGTTGTAGCTGTGCCTGGGAAAATGAATCTGATGTCTAGAGATCAGGGGTGACCAACCCCTGTCCTGGAGAGCTACAGTCCAGCAAGACCTATAGGCCATCTTTATATCATCAATTTGTAAAAACTAGAACATGAGTTTTCATTTAATTAGGGATAGCCAGCTGTGGTCCTTTGGAGTCACAGTGTATTGGTGTTATGCCTGGGACAGCCAGAGCTCGCAGCCCTCAGCTTCCTTGGCAACCAAGCACATTCCCATGAGGAGCCACTGGGCCATCTGGACTCGCTCAGGATAATTATACCAGAAACCCTTGCCCAATTAATGGGTGCTTAAATCATCAAGACCACCAATACCTTTTGAACAAGGTTAGCAGTATTAGCCCGAAGTCTACTCTGGATGAATCTGCCCTAAAGATTCTGAGTCTGTCCTGAACCTGTTCTGCCTGTCAGCAACCAGTCCCGTGCCCAGCGTCTGACCAGTGCCTTCATTCCATCTGCCAGGATCTCGGCCCCTGTCTGCTTCTGACCTGAAGACAATGCTCACTTCCAGTCCTGTCCAGAACTGTCGCCATCTCACTTTCATAATCTCTTTCTGTCTTCATCCTGCCTCGGCCATCTCCAGTACTCCAGACCACTTCTGCTTTCTCCTCCAGCCTCTGACTCACACCGAGACCCACCGGAATCTATTTGGATTCCCAGCCTGTCAGTAATAATAATAATAATAATAATAATAATAATAATAATTGCTTACACTTATATAGCGCTTTTCTGGACACTCCACTCAAAGCGCTTTACAGGTAATGGGGATCCCCTCTACCACCACCAATGTGCAGCATCCACCTGGATGATGCAACGGCAGCCATAATGCACCAGAACGCTCACCACACATCAGCTATCGGTGGGGAGGAGAGCAGAGTAATTAAGCCAATTCATAGATGGGGATTATTAGGAGGCCAAGATTGGTAAGGGCCAATGGGAAATTTGTCCCATTCGTCTCATCCGAAGGACAGCGCCTGTTTACAGTATAGTGTCCCCATCACTATACTGGGGCATTAGGACCCACGTGGACCGCGGGGTGAGTGCCCCCTGCTGGCCCCACTACACCTCTTCAAGACACAGCTGTCTCTCTTTAGCAAGCATCATAACAATTTTCATTTCAGATACTTTCATGGCATTTTTATTTCAAAATACTCTCTGAACTGTTTAGTTGATCAAAGTATTTGTTTAAAGGGTTAAAAGATTTTGTTTCAAGAGTTATGAATTTGACAAATTAAAGGAGACTTGCCAGATTTGGGTTCTCCCAGACCATAGCTAGCAACCCCTGAGGCTCACCTTTGGATGACTACTGAGTTTTATTAAATTGGTGCAGATGTGAACAACTATTTCCACCAGCTACTGATGTACCTGTACATTCAAGCAACGAATATCACATAATATCAAAGTAGTGTCCTGAGACAGACCTCTCATTTGGATAACTGTTCAAATTGACTTAAAGCCCTTCTGCGTAAAAGCAATGCACTTTTGTATTTTCAAATTCTCTTTCTCTTAATTCTAGGGTGAAAACTCAGAAAAATCGAACAGCAGTAAACACATCAAACCAGAAAAGAAACATTTGATCAGGCAGAAGTTAAGGGTTCATCATTGCAGGTTTGTTCTGCTAAAACATTCTATTTTACAGTCTATGAACAGCTCTGGGTTCCCTGGTGACACAGAACATACTGTTTAATAGGTATCTTTAAAAATGTATTGAACAGATTGAAGTATATCTTTAACAAAACTGCAACAAGCATTGCCTGCCTCACAAATTTGCTTATTGATTGAACAAGCAGCCCATTTCAGCAACTCAATGGGCCTGAAATACACTTCACTTTGTACAACTCACAGATGGGTATTAGTATAACAGTGGCTGCAGATCACAATATTTTATTCTTGTTAGTTATTGTTGCGGGCAGTACTGTGGCACAGTGGTTAGCATTGCTGTCTTGCACCTCTGGGGCTCTGGGTTTAGTTCCTGGGGTGCTATCTAAATGGAGTTTGCATGTTCTCCCCGTGTTTGTGTGGGTTTTCTCCAGTTGTTCCAGTTGCCTCCCACAGTCTAAACACAGACTGAAAGGTCAACTGGCCTCTGGGAAACTTCTGGTATGAGTGTGTGTGTCTGTCTGCGCCCAGGGTGTATCCTGCCTTGTGCCAATTGCTTGCTGGGATAGGCTCTGACTCTCCTGCAACCCTGTACTAGATAAAATGCTTAGAAAATGGAAGGATGGGTTATTGTTGCCATTTCTTCTGTACTGTTAGCTGTAAGACTAGGTTTGCCCGCAGAGCTAGGGAAAGTAACTTTAAAAATATAAGGTACAGTTACAAGTTAGAGATTCTGTAATTTGATCAACAAGAGAGAAAATTGCTTTAAAAAGAAAGGGTAAATAGAAGAACTGTACATACTGAGCATCAAAAAAAATATCTATGCTTGTAAGGCTTTGAAAATAAAGTTGGCAGATATTTATTGGATGTTTTGGTCCCATTTTGATTAATTATTAACAACTGACAAGATATATTTGAGTGGCTTTGACAGTTGCATAAACCGTAAATAAGCTCACGAGTGAGAGTGTTTATTGATTTATCCTGTTGTATGTCAAGCATAGTGAAAATGAAAAAAGAAAAACTCAGAAAACAAGTAATATGCCCCACTCAACAAGAAAACATCTTATCAAAAACCTTTGTACCAATTGTAACTGTACTGACATGTACCACCAGTCCTCATAAGTGATCAATGTTTTGAAAAGAAAAGCATGACTGAGATCATTACATGTGGCACAGACATGCAGAATGATACATTACTGTTGTGTACAATAGACCAATCAATGGGGAGGTCCAAATGTGATGGTCTGGATGGAAATCTAGAGAACTCCATTCGCATCAATTTCAATCTGATTGCACAGCGCCATATTGATAAAGTCCTGGGCCCTCACTTGCTGTTCTTCTTGTTGGCTCTTCATGATGTCACAACATCCCAGAAGGAAAAGGTACACCTTCATTCTGCATGATATAACATCACCTTTCCTGCAAGATGAGAAACCCCACTCAGGCCATGGAAACCCTACTCACTAGATCTGAGCCCCATTGAACGTTTGTGAGACATACCATCTATGGCTCAGAGACCAGTCAACAGGCATATGCTTGTCCAGGATATATATAAAACAGTACCTGCAACCTTAGACAAACCATGCATTGCAACCGTACAGGTTGTATTGCTTGCAACAGTGACCCGACAGACTACTAACCTGTACCTTTCAAATTCCAACCCCCGTTGAACCCTGTCAATGATAAATTTTAATTATATAAGTTAATCTGCATAATGAATTTATCCATTTTGTGTCTGATCAATAAAATGTCAGTATACCTGCTACAAGAAAGCTATCCGGAAATTGAAAACCTTGTGAATTTGGACTTAATTGCTTTTTAAAAACAAGTTTTCAGGCAACAGAGTGGCTCAACCAGTAGAGACACTTGGTTGGAGCACTGTGTCCCAGAAGTTACAACCTCAAGCCAGGGTCATGCTGCTCCTTTACAGTGACCTGGATTCTGTTAAAGAAGACTCACAATTCTTGGAGTGTCATTGGTGGTAGGGCTGGCATTAGTTAGCCTGGAACCTTGGTTCATGCGAGCAATTTCTGTAACTTCCCATGAGCTTGGAGGTTTGCAGCACTATGCTACATCAGTGAGAGATGTGCCACTTCTCCAATTGGCACAAACTCTACAGTAAGGAACTGTGGAGCTCAAACCCTGTCAATAATTCAATGGGTGGAGGATTCAATGTCAGAAGACTCGATCCAATCTGCCAATCCTACTTTTCCAGAACAGGATTTCTGCTGTGAGTCAAAGCTTAGAGCAACAGTGGGAAACTCAAAAGCAGATGAGTATAAAAAGCAGAAACAGTGTTAAGAAATTGACTTTACCCATTAATGACCTGGACTTGATTCCTCCAAAACTAGAAACTAGCTCCACCAAATACCCTCAGTACTTGTCTTCTTTACACACACAGATGCATGCCATGTTGGTTTCTCAGAGTAATTTGGGAGGTCTGTGCGAAACCCCATGAGAATGGAGCCTGCAGTTCATTTACATTGTGCTGACTAGGGAAATTATGCATGTTTCAATTAGCAAGGGACTAGGGAGAACAAAGCCCTGCTAATGCAGATCCCAAATGAAAAATCCCCTGAAAGGCGATGAGGGAATTGGGAGATGAGCTAACCAGCAGCATATAATCATTTGTGCCTGCCAGCACCAGTACCTGCTTTTACAGAAGGATTTAGAGCAAAACTTTCAAGCACAGAGATGCACAACCCTGGTCTTCTAAGCCAGCAACGTAGCAAATTCAGAAGAAAATCAGTCAGATCAAGCAATAAGTCGTTCAGGCAAGTAGTCTCAAGCTCAAACAAAACTAAAACTAGCCCTTGAGGACTGGATAAATGTTCCACATCCATGGGAGTGAAAGGAATTTCTGAGTCTGCCCTGTCTTACCTCCAGCGTTCAAGTCAAAACCTGCTCTGGCCTTCCTCCTGCTTGAATGTGTATCACCTGTAAGCAAACTGGTCCTTCACAACCCAGTATGTACACTGAACATTGACAAAGTCAATCCAAAGAACATTGTTAGAATTAGCAAAGAAACAAACCAGTGGAAACTTTGTGGGAATTAGTTTAAATCTGAGAAGAGGAAGCTCTTCTTTACACAAAGTGTGGTGGGAAAATGAAACAGGCTGCTCAGCCATGTTGCTGAAGCCCGTATCCTTGCTTCGTTCGAGAAATGGCTGGATGAGATCGACCAACAGCCAAACAAACTAGATGGGTTGAATGGTTTCCTCTCGCTTGTAACCGTTTTTATGACCTTCGGCTCTTACTGTTCACTTCTTTGAAATCCATAAATAACATTTTTTATTATTTTTAATAATTTTTATTAAAACACATGTTCAGTTGAGTTCCAGCTGCTTTTTTGCATTATCTACACCAATGTCCCTGGACTGTAACTGAAATAGATACAGCTTAACTGGATAGTGCATTTCTTTTCACTCAAGAGAAATAATTAAGTGCAAAGGAATTAACTTGTGGACATATGTGTGTAGGGTGGCATGGTAGAGCAGTGGTTGGCATTGTTGCCTTGCAGTGCTGGGGCCGGGTTTCAATTTCTGGCGTGCTATATTCGTAGCTCTATATATGTTTGTATGTGCTCCCCATGTTATCATAAGTTTGCTCTGGGTGATCTGATAGGCTAATTGGCTGCTGGGAAAATTGGCCCAGGTGTGCGTATGTGCATGCTTGTGTCTGTGTTTCGGCACTCTGATGGACTGGCGTCCCATCCACAGTGCATCCTGCCTTGTGCCCATTGCTTGCAGGGATAGGCTCTGGCTCCCTTGCAACCCTGAATTGGAAGAAACAGAAAATGATAGATGGAACAATAAAACAATGCACTTGGACTGTGGTCCTGTGACTGAGTAGAGAGTCTCTTTGTGTATCTAAACATTATAAAGGAACAAGTAATAGGTTTATTCCATGCTGAAAAGAGAAGAAAGAAAACTCAACATTTCGGCAGTGGAGCCTTCTTTGGGTGTGAGAAAGACAGGGCAGACAGCAAAGATTAAATAGCATAGGAGTACAAAAGCTGGGAGAGTGGAGGAGGTGGGAGCAGGGGAGAGGCAGAGAGGCCACTCAGGTGGTGCGAAGTGGAGAGAGGTGAAGAGAGGTGCGAAGTCGAAACCTGCATGTGAATAGAGAAGATTACATGAAAACAAGACTGTAATTGAGAGAAGGGGGAAGGTGTGAACCAAATTTCAGGATAACTTTTGTTTCTGATGTCTTTCTGGTATGGGAATTAAAAAGCCTTTCTTTGAGAACGCAGACGGAGAGATCAGTGTGATCATAGGCGTAGCTGGGCATTTCCTGCAAGAAATACAGTAAATGAGGTTTGCTGGAGGTACAAGAGGTCGCCTGGGTGAATTGTCCTGAGGGGCCTTGAATGAGTGTGTTGTTAGATATGTACTGTACTTGCAGGTAATGCAGCATGCTCTGTTGCAGGGGAAAGTGCCTGGTGTGGATAATTGTTGAGGGCAGTCAAGGGAGCTCTGAACAAGAAGGTTACGCAGATTAGGTGGTCGGCGATATGAGATGATGGGGAGTTCAGAAAAGAGGGCCCCAGTGAAGGGATCATCCTGTAGGATGGAAAAGTTGTCATTAAGGGTCCTGGGGATAGAAAGTGTGTTAGGGTGGAAGGGAAGCACCAAAGGCATGCGATTGTTAGGCTGGGAGTTCCTGATCGAGTTGATGGTCCAGGGGGCTGTGTTTGGCTCGGATTGTATATCTAAAGATTATATACTTTCAGTATGAAAGTTGATTTCTGGGGTGAAGATTGACACTGTAGGCTGTCTTTTGAGGTTTTTGATATAACTGTTGTTTTATTTTTAGTGAAAATAAATTCCTTGCAATGTAAGATCTGCTTTCAGAGGCAATTATAGTTGGGCAATTTGGATACATTTTCTATACATTCCACCCTAGGCTGTTTCTTAAGACCAGTTCCTTAATTATTAAGTTGCTCACTACTCAGTAGAGATAAATAATTAAAACTGTGGTTGAAACAAAGCCCTACAGTGCATTGCACTTGACAGATCACATGGTCAATAACTCAAGTCTTAGAAGGCATGAGCTCCAGAGTTTCTTTTGCGTTATCTTTGAACATAGTAGGGCCACTGTGTTGGGGTGATTTTCCAAACCAGATCATTTCTTTCAAACCTTTTTGACACAGGCGAGATCAGCCTGTATGATGGCCTGTAAATATTGCATGCACGCCGATTCAATGATGCATGGTTTTTGTAATACTTTTAAAACATCACTGTTTAATTGATCAAGTCCTGCACCCCATTTTGCAGAAAAGGGACAACAATTCATCTCCAAAGAATTGCATTTCCACAAAAACAGCTATCATGGCAATAATATGCAAAGTTTTTTTTTCCAATTTAGATAATGAAAAGGTGCAAACCTGTATGAGCTGCAGACAGGAAACAATTTTACATTCTCAGCAGGGGAGAAGTAAACACTCAGCTCCCGAAATGAGATTCATTTTGCAGGAAATGAAGTCCTATGAGAGGTCCAACAAAATAGCAAGGAAACGACAGCATTAACTACAGGGAAAACAGGTACGTTTGAATTTAAACGCTTGTGGGGATAAAGAGTTTAGAGCTTATGCCCTTCGTGGATGTTTCATTGAGCGATTTGAAGGAGTTTTTCCCAATCAGTTCATTAACCTTGTCCAAATTAGCTCAGTCTCGGCAGGCTGTGCCAGTTGGGTATGTGTGACAAGACAGTGCTGTGAGCAGCACATTAATGGAGTTGAGTTTGAATGACAGAATCAAGCCTGTGGGAATCATCATCATCCTCTTTTGGGAATATTAAGTTGACTCAGGACTCCCCTTTTAAGGCCTTGCATGCAGAGGTATTTGAATGTGAGAAACGAAGGCTACAGAAACTGCTTGAATAGAGTGGCTGGTTAATTAGAGTTTTGTTTCCTATTTTTCAGAAGGAGAGAGAGAGGGAAAAGGCAGGGACTGTACCATTAAAATTGCTGTTTCTCTTAATGCACAGAACATCAAGCTTAAGATAGACTGGTATGTCTACTAGAACAGTATCATAATCCTTTCCATAAATGAAGTTTTAAGAGTGTCCATCTATTATTGATATCCCAGGGATTTTAACAAAATGCATTCTGTCACAAAACACTTACACAGAAACACAATATTACTAACAACAATGGCTTTAGATTATGCTAGTACTTTTAAAATGACTTGATAACTTGAGATTCAAATAAAAAGCAAACCGTTATAAATCAAAATGAAGGAATCTACCTCCAGATGTAAAAAGGCAACCCTTTAATGCAATCGTCTAGGCAAAATCTATTGGAATTCAATCAGTGGAGCTTCTTGCAAACTGTTCAGGTCAACTGTTCAGATTCCTTTGAATAATAGATATGCAAAGACAACACAATTTTAAGGGAGTCCTTAGGATATGGAATGTACAACAGACTGAATTGTCAATAGAGTTTTAATACATTAAAAAAATGCACCTAAATTATTAAAAATCACCAATTATAGATGGACAATTTGTGTTTGCTAATCATGAATTAAATACCAATTACATCCTGGCACCAGGAACAGAGGAATGAGGACAGGGCACACCTACAGTTCTTCTGAAACCTCTGCTTGGCAGTGCCATCATCCACACACTGGACACTCCACAGTGCCTGCAGGTGAGGGAATGTTGTTTGGAGGAGTGATATGGCTCTTGCTTCCTATGCTCACTAAGGCCCACGAAACGCCACTTGGACTGGGGCAGATATGATCCATCCCCTGAGAAATTCTTGTCAGTCTCAGCTACTGTGTCAGAACCAGTGTTGCCTCTAAGCTGTGCGCGTGTGTGCGCGCGCACACAGGTTATGAAATCAGCGCACATAGGAAATTAAATAAATAAATTTAATTTATGAAATAAGAAAATATGAAAATAAAACAAACATGGTCGTCAACTGAAAAATGCTAAATTGACCACATGAGACTGGCTGTGAGAGGCCCAACCTGGCTGTGTGCATTATTACTGCTACTCGATAATCAATATCTATCCTCTCGTAGACTCATACCTCACTGCTCATGCTCACTTGATACTCAGTCTTTATTACTGGGCTCATTGAATCGCTGTCCCAGGTCTTTTGGATCTCTATGCTTCTATGAGAATGACTATATTAAAAAAATAATTTCAGGTTTACAATTTTACATACACTCAATTTAGTGCACAGAAGTTTTTGTCACTGGGGAAAACAATTGCACAATTTGAAATTTTTGCACACACAGGCCATTAAAAATTAGAGGGAACATTGGAGCCATAACATTGTGACATCCAGCATATAGACCTCATCCACACTCTGAACCAGGTGCCACTTCAGGCTCCATTGGCTTTTTAATGTTGTTCATAAACATTCTGTGGGAGATTTATTTCACCAAGAGCGAAGTAAGAACTTCCTTGACGTTGCCTTTGTAATGTTTCAACCAGCGAGGCCTCCGTTATATGACATGCCCGATAACTCTGGGGCAGAAAGAGAAAACAAAACAGAGACACGAAAGAGTGGGCCATCAACCATCCACTCATGGGCCAGTAAATATACTTCCTAAATTTTGAACCAGTTACCACAGAAATACAAACGCTTGGCCTCACGGCTGTTAGAACAGAGATAGGTAATTCCAGTCCTGCGGTGTTGAGCTCCTTTAGGTTTTAGAGGCTTTTTCAATTCTCACGTGATTGAAAAAAAGCTGTTCTGACTTCCTATCCACTCAATTACTGCAGTTCAATTAAGTTATGAAAGTGTGAAATGGATTGGAAACTTAAAACAAATGTTACCCAGGGACAGTTTTCGCTAGCCCCTGCAGTGGAGCGTACACATTCCTTTCACATGTACAGATCCAGAAAGTTGTCTTTGAAAAATGCCACACTTGCATTACAGGCTATATTCATAAAGATTTTATACTGCAATGAGCTTATTTCTCCTTTTATAAAACAGAGAGACAGGCTCCTAATGTTAAAAAATGAAAAGGAAATTGTGATAGGGTGGCCCTGTCAGCTAACTTCACAAGACAAGGGACAGCTGCCCATCGTCAGGGTGGAAATAACTCAGGGGTGTGGGCTTGCCATAGAGATGACACATCTGGGGGGTCATTTCTCACAGATTCGCCTACCGGCTCTCTTTCTTATTCTTAGTGGCTGAAAGCCAATGGTCTCCCCTTGTTTACTATGTTCTCATGTATATCTACGACCCCAGAGATCATCTCTGGGAAGATGCTGAGACAATGTTTGTTCACTTGATTTGCAGGTCAGGGAGCCAAAGATTCCTGAGGAAGGAGATTTTCTATTTCTATACGGTTGATAACGCACTTTTTGCGCATTTATATAACACAAAGAATACAGAGTTGTCCTTTTCACCTGGAGCTTGCTGGACAACACAAGTCATTTTTACAGACACATCTCAACTTACTTGTGCTGCTTTTTGTCAGGAAAATAAGCAGCCGGTAAATTAACACGATGGTAGGAGTGTCAGGAAGATAGATAACCGTCCCACTCCCTAATACAACCCCCTAGTTTTCTGACACCTGCCTCGCTGTCACTCCCCCCACTCCTTATCATCCTCTCTCCCTTATTCCTGCCATCCCATGAAAATGTCTGCCTCTTAAACAAAGACAGCCGTTCATCTCTCTCACAGGCAGTGCAGAAATGCCATTGACTAAGAGGTGTTGCTAAGCAGAAGCGATAGTCAGAAGGGACTCCCAGCACACTCAATAGGAGTCTGTACACTCCCATCGTGATTTAACTGCTGAAATTCCAGGGCTTTGCCTTTCTTTGCTCTCTTTCAGCCAAACACAGACACTTATTCTTTCCCACCTTCACTTGGGGAAATGGAAAGTGTTTGCTTCTGTAGTGTTTGCTTCTGTAGGCTATTTTTAACATTTGGTGCATAAAATTCTCTCTGTATTAAAACTTCTTGCTAGGTGAGAAAACGGTGCTTTTTACATTTCAGTCAAACTAGGACACGTTGATGCAGAGTGACAGCCACGGCGGCCCTTTACAGTCACGTTAATTATATATTTTCAGAGTCTAAATTTGGTTTTCTGTCAGATTCATTAGCTTTGTGGGTCATTGCCAGAGTTTTGCACAAAGAAACTCGACTAGTGGGGGGCTTCTATTGTGGATAGTGAGCAGAACGTACTGTAAAACTATCATCACCATGCCTTGGATCAAAGACCCAGTTCATCCACAAATCATACAACATGACAGCGATGCACTGCCTGAGTTTTATTTTTGCTAATGAACGATGTGCAGTCCTGCTGTACAAGTCTGTTACCAGGGCATAATAGCAGAGATAATAACCGGTAATTCCCTTGTAAGGGAGACAAAGTATACAACATCTCATTAAAATGGCAGAATCACACAAGTGCTTCATTTGCAGTGGCCTGGTACTCATCTCTGCTGCACACGTGAGGAGATGGTCACCTGTCAGACGGAGATGGTGTTGAGTCACCACAGTCCCATGTAGGGCTGTTCTTTCAGGCCAAGCATTTACATTAAAGCAAATTGTGTTGGGCTTAGTCCAGAGCTCTCACTGGAGCTTACAGCTTGAACAAGGTGTTGATGAGCTTAAGGGAAGAATCGGTCTCCTCAAGACTCAGAATAAGTCTCAATCTCCTTGAACCCTTCATAACTACTATTAAAAAGTCCCGTACCAAATGCATATTGACAATCTTCTCAGATTGACCAGAAGCAATGCAGCAATCTGATGGCAGCACCTGAACTACAAAGCTTCAATATCAATTACAACAAAAATAATGCCACCTTCAGTGCAAGAATGATCTTTCAGGAACATGTTGTTTGTATACTTTATGTAAAATTGAAGTAAATGTTCCGGCAAGCTATCATCAGACGAAGATATATCAGTATAATTTTTGAGTTGTATTATTTCAGAAAACTGGAATTTAGCCTGGTTACCGAGATTAATACGAGTACTCGTAAGAATAGAGCCATTGGATTATTAGTGACAAAGCAGTCAGGCTTTTGTTTTAGGGACGCATCCAAAAGACAACACTTCCTGCAGCACAGTGCACCAGACTCCATACTAAAATATGTTTTTTTTGTAGTGGGAAGAGCACAACATGATTTTCCTGGAAGATCTCCCACCCAAGTACTGAGTAGGTCCAGCCTTTATTATCTTCCAAGAGGAGATTCAATATGGTAAGAGCTCTTCCATTTCTTGTCCACCTCACATATATTTAAAAGCACAGCATCCAAACTTCCCAACAAAGTCATGCCCTTGAGAGGTAGGCACAGGCTCCATGCTCTGCCTCTCCTCGTGTGCCAGAGGGCGCCGTGCCACACTGTCTTGGCTCATCTGGATGTCTTGAGTGGCACTGGCAGGAGTGACTGCAGCCCGTGCCAGGTGCAGATGCTAGCTGCCCAGGTGTTGAGACTGGCCTCCTGGGAGTTTTTCCATTTGCACGTATCAAGCATTAAATAGCTTTGGCACAGGAATCGCACTGAAGGCTGTGCAGGAAATGGGAGAGCTCTTTTCATCTCAGCTGCTGAATGTGCACTCTCGCATAATAAGTGTCACAGTTTAAAACCCAATGTTTTTACAAAGAATCCTGAAACTTGGAACCTATTCTTTCAAACCATTTGCTTTTTATGCCACATAATAATAAACTTTATTTTTATATAGCAACTTTAAAAGTAGCTTCTCAAAGCAATTAAAAGAGAAAAAGAAAACACGCACAATGAGAGGAGACAGCAAGATTTCAGTTACAGTAAGGATTTGAAATACAGTAGGAAAGCAAAGGGGCCAGCACAGAACCAATTAAATAAAAGCCTTTCTAAAGAAGAAGGTTTTGAGACTGGATTTAAAAGAGCTTAAGGAAAGTGACTCTCTGATATCCTTAGGGATAGAGTTCCAGAGCTTCAGACAGGAGACCGGAATTTAATAAACAAAGGTTGTGAGGTGAAAAGTAGGATGATAGTCACTCTGAATGTTCAGTATATTATTTATTTTGGGGAAAATACCAGATTTCATTTAATCCTGTGTATTTTTAGAGTAAAACATTTTGTTTCATAAGACATATTGACACCCAAGATTTGAGCACATTTAGGAAGGTTTATAGAGTATTTCGTTTGGTTTGACCCACTTGGCTGAGGGCCAGCGCCTTGGCTATGGGCTATAGGTATCTGGAACCCCTCTGCAGAGTGAAGAGTTAACCAAGGGGCAGCTGTTACAGTCACCATCCTCTCCTCCAAAGGGCGCTCAAACCTCCTCATGTTAGTCCTTTTATTACCTGCATTAATTCCTGGTGTGCCATGTTTTAGCTTCCCTATTTAAGTTTACTCCTTCCTGCCTTCTGGGCTCAGCTTTGGAACATGGTAGCCCGATGGCCTGCCTACCACCAGGCTTCGGGAGAAAGCCTGAGGGCACAGGCCTGTTTACGCTCCCTGACCCACTGAGCCCGGGGCTTGGAAGAGAGCCCCGTATTTCCTGGATTGTGTTCCTGTTTCTGCGTCTCCTGATTGATCTCCCGGCAATGGACTTATAGACTGCTTCCTGACTCCCCCTTTTGCCTCCTTGGATATGTTTGCCTTTGGATATTCCCCGCACGACTGCACGAACTTTCCTACTTCACTGTGAGCACCAATTAACCCTGTGTGTCTCCCCTGAACCCTGTCTATGGTCCTTTTTCCAGATTTGCCGCCTCGTATAGGGTCTAACGAAAGAGGATGGATGCTTTCGAGCTATGGTGCTGGAGAAGACTGTTACGGATACCATGGACAGCAAGGGTCACCAATAAAGAGGTTCTGGAGCGCATCAAGCCAGAAATTTCGCTTGAGGGAAAGATCACCAGACTCCGGCTCACTTATTTTGGTCACGTGATGCGATCAGATTCACTGGAGAAAGCAATGATGCTTGGAATGGTCAGTGGAACAAGAAGACGAGGCCGCCAAAGAACGCGGTGGCTTGACGCCATCAAAACGGACACTGGCTTAGGCATAGAACAGCTGAAAGGGAAAGTCCAAGATCGGAAAGCGTGGCGAGAGATGGCCTATAGAATCGCCGAGAGTCGGATCTGACTGACCGGATAACGTCATCATCATAGGATCTAAATATCATCCTCCACAGGAGACCAACCCCGCTTATGTGACAGCAGCTGCAAAGGTGGAGATGAGGTACTGAAGGGTTGCTCGAGATGAAATGCAAAAAGAAAAAGGATCTGCTTATATAGCTTTGCATATCTACAGTATGCCATTTAAATTGCTAGAAATAACATTGGGAACCATCATGATTTTGAACACGAACTTGGGTTTTTGTCATTGCTCTTGCTCTCAGACTTCCATAAATCAATATCATGAGGTAAACAGGTAACAGAAACCACTGTACTGTATATCATAGTGACGACAAAGTCACTGAAAATCACAGAACTTCCCGAAAACATACTCAGCTCCTCACATTAATCACTGCATGCCAGAAGGAGGAATGCATCAAGCACCTCAAAAACACACAGTTTGCAAGTGCCATTCTCTGTATTTAGAAATGTGTTTTGTCTCATTACCTGTGAAGACAAAAGACCCCGATAAGGAGTGTATGTGAATGTTTGTCTGCTCATCCTCAACCTTAAGAACTTATGTGTTGTCTCATGTCATTGGCTGAGCCTGACCAAGAGGGAGGAGCACTGTGTTTTGTATTTTCTCTGCTCTGAGCATCTATTTTCTGTCAAGCTGTTTTTAGACTCCTTTGTATTTTATTTTGGTGGGGAATTATTGTGTTTTCCCCGTAAAAAAAAATAGCACTTGCTCATTTGTTTTCGACCTTGACAGCACATTTGTCTTTAATAAAATAATGAAACATTATTGGTATATTACAGGAAGGTTGAATACTATTTTGCATACTTTCACAGCACTGTAAACCAGAACCATTTTTTGAGAGCACATGGTTGCTTTTTATTTCTTGAGATGGTTAGATTTTTTTCAGTGTTATGAAATATTAGTAATTTTATATACTCTATAAGGCTCTTCCAAGGGCTTTAATTTAAAGAGATTAAAGCCATATGAAACCTGTAAATTAAAAAAACTACAAGCAAAAAATAATTTAAATCTATCATGTTGTAAGATTAAGATACTGTTAAGCTAGTATTGGATATCAGACCATCCCTGTACCAATCTAGTATGCATATCATACAAATTCAGTAATAGAGAGACAATACTGGCATCTTTAAGGTAGTTATTTAATACCAAGAGCTTAATATTACAAAGCTGAGTGCTGGTTTAATGGAAGAGCCAACACTAAGAACTGCTCAGCCGGGCAATTTAATACAGAGGAGCATTCAGTACTGCTCAGATATATTAGAGCTAGCATTATTAATAAAGTGAACTCGGGACTTAGATCCCACAGTCAATGAATTTAATACAGAGGACTCAGCTGCTGATCTTAGAGCTAGCAAATTCAATAAGGAGCTGAAACCTTGCAGCTGGCAAATTCAATAGAGATCCTGGTTCTGTGATCCTGAGCTACAAGTAAGGCACAATGGGGCTCCATAATATAGCACTGGAGTGCTGATGGGACAACTGCAGAGCTGTACAGCTACCTGTACATTCATGCTTTGTAGATCACGTTTGCAGAGAAATGCCTTTATACATGTAAATTGGTCAAAATCACTGGCCAAAATATGAAGATCTTCCCTGAATAGTGTTTTCCCTCTGTGTGCAGCATGGCCATAACCATTCCCCCAGTAGTGTCTCCTTTAGTTTGGACTGCGATGATCTGAACAATTCACTGGTACCACCAATTTTCAGTGGGTGTGAGGTGTGGCTGAGGAACAAGACATGAGTCTGTCTAGTGCTCTTTAAGTCACCCATATATCCCCTGCCGCGGAGTCTGTTTGTCTGGGCTTCTTAACATTCTGGCCAATAAGCACATGTCCTTTGTGTACTGCATACTGTCACAGGGTGCCAACATTGAAGAAGGGAAAAGATTGATGGGCTGTGAAATTGAGTTTGCATGCAATGGTCAGTGATTTTGTCAATATTGGTAGGTTGTACTTTCCTGTGTGTTTGTGTCCTTCCCTTAATTAGAGTCGTCAAACCCTGACAGTGGGGCAGGATGCAATTAACAAGAATGGAAGAACACAATGTTTGCTCAGTTTCCACAATTTACTGCGGAAGCGTCTGGTGGAGCCAAACCAGTTTGGTCCAGATCTTGGACAGAGGAAAGCAGGAAAGGAAACAAAAGAGTGATAGGGCACCACTACACCTGGAAATCTGCATACTGTCAGGCCTCAAACAACCCATATTATTTCACCAAGCTTCCTCCTGTAATCAACTAGACTCATCTGCCCCTGACTGAGGCAATGGCAAAACCCCCACTGAGTGGGATGGACTGACCGAAAGCCTGGACTTGGACAGAGCAGCACTCATTCCTTCCACGAGCCTCTCTATGCAAGACGGACAAAGCAAGAGAAGCCACTTTCTGTGAGACCTGAGGCGAGAGGAATAATTGGTCTAGAAATTGCAGACCAAGGCAGACACTGGTGATGGAACCGAGGCACTGTGCTGGGACTAGGTTTTCCAGGAGACCAGGAACAAGGAAACGGGCCTGGAGAACTGAAGACTGAACGGGCAGAGTGGAACAGAGAGCAGCCTGTGGGAGGACTGTCAATACAGCCCGGCCACTGCAGAGACTGGGCAGATTGGACTGGGTGGTACTCTCTCTTATGTTTGTTCTTCTTCTTACCAACAAAGTCTACTGCGGAGGAATGGCTTCTTTTTGTATATATCGATGTAATCATGCTGCATAGGGTAACGGACTTTCTAGAGCTTTTTTCTTGTTACCAAAATGGACCATTGGCCCTCCAGAATCAAGTGTTCCTATTGGAGTTTGTGTGGTGGATACTGTGTTTTTGAGTAGTGGTGAATGTTGTAATCACTAGAAAATAAAAATAGTATTTTCAGCAATACTAGTGTCTGCTGCTGGTCTGTGGGTGTGCTGGTGGTTCTGGGTGCTAAATTGATTCTGTGGCAAGGGATCCTGGGAAAAATTAAGGTTGCTGTTAGTGGGGCCAGCAGGGAGCGTTCACTCTACGGTCTGTGTCTTTCCTAATGCCCCAGTATAATAAAGGGGATGAGATACTATAAAAAAAGTTCCAGGGTGTTTCCTGAAAAGAGCAGGGGTGTTATGCCAGCATCCTGGCCAAATTTCCCATTGGCCTTTACCAGTCATGGCCTCCTAATAGTCCCCATCTCTGAACTGGCTTTATCACTCTGTTCTCCTCCCCACTGATAGCTGATGTGTGGTGAGCGTTCTGGAGCACTATGGCTGCTGTCGCATCATCCAAGTGGGGCTGCACATTGGTGGTGGTGGGGAGTACATTATTATATTGTGAGGTGACGTAGTCGTGCACAGAGCAAAAGCAATGCCTGAATTTAAAGTTCACTCAAAACCATGATACATGCATATAGAATACATTTGGTCTTCTATTATATTGTTTTCATTATTTAAAACAAGTGCACTGCATTAAAACCATTTTTTGTGCATTGCAGTTCATCCTTTATACCATTTTATGCATACATATAGGTACATAGGTATGTGTGCCGGCAAGTATATACTGTACATACAGTATGTATCTATGCATTAATGTATGTACAGTGCCTATCGAAAGTCTACACACCCTTTCCAAAGTAACTCATTGTGTAGGTTAGCAGTCTGAAGACACATTAAATCAAAGGTTTACTGTACATATTGTATGGGAGCATGTATGGACATAAATACCATATGTATGTGTACATGTGTACAGTATGTATGTACAAAGTATGTATGTGTATGTGTATGTGTGCATGTACACAAGATACTTAGGTACTGTAACTGACAGTGAATAGCATGACTGTGGTACTTATAGCAATCCATCTCATCGTGAAGTAATGTTATAACCATACATTTTGACAAATGTGTTGGTGGGCTGCAACACTCTCAAGAGGGCTGGCAATCGATCTGTGAAAGGAGGTCTTTGCTTATTAAAATGTAGGTGCAATGAAACCCACAACCTCAACCCTCTCTGGGGAGCTCCAGGACTGATAATGTATTGACTTTGACATATTGGAAACAAATGTATTGTTAATTATGAAAGGGGTTAATGAGGTTTTTTGCACTCGGCTCTAATGAAAGAAAAACAATCTGCTATTACTTTTTTCATTAAGCAACTAAAAGTTAATGATTAACAAATGATTGTGATTTGCTATGCTGGGAAAAGCGTGTTACAATTTTCTACTGTTTGACTTCGGAATTAGTCATTTATGTTCAGTTATGTACAGACAACTACAATTTCCAGGGCTCTTGGAAAAATGAGACTTTCTTTTGTCAGGGCTACTAAGGAGAGTTTGGAGAAATTAGTTTGAAATAGCTATGTATTTAAATATTGGGGTTGAACTAAAGAAAGGTGTTTTTTTCAGTATAACAATAGAAATTGTATAACAATAATCTGGAAGCCTGCTTGGGCTTTTCTTTATCTTGGTGTTTAGTGTTCAGTATAGGAGAAGTTAAAAAACAGTTAGCAAAAGAGTGTTAAAAACATATTGTAATTAATTTGCTTGCTTATCTTTTATCAGAACATAAGCCTGTTTGTGTTGTTATTGCATATTTAGTTGCCTGACCCTTTTATCCAAAGTGCCCTGCATTTAAACCTATTCATGTAGCTGGGTATTTTGCTGGAGAAATTCAGGAGAAGTGCTTCACTCAAGGGTACACCAGCAGGGTCACAGCTTGGAGTTTATTATGAGCCCAGAACCCGAACCCTGCTCCATCTTACTGCCAGTATTGATAAAAGGGGATATGGGATATCAGATATGTCCAGTGGATACGGCACTGCATTGAGGAGTAGCAATTACATTTTAAGGAGTCTGCAGATTTTACGGAAAACGTATATACTAGAAAAGTTCCAATAAAGTCGACGCTGAATGGTGAAGGATGTCCGAATAGAGGTGGAATCTGAGTCGGTGTGCTTTACTCTTTTATTGTTGTATTCCAAGTTGCGGTGCATAATATAGCTGAATGTATTTGCCATAGGAGGAACAATACCGCCCTCTACTGGCCATCACTCCAATTGTTATTTAACCAGGCTTGAGAAGAACAGATGAAATAACGTTTTCAGCCTTCCTATAGTACAAACAAGGCCAGGCTGTACGAGGATGACTGCAATAAAACAACGTAGTCAATAGGCTGCGAAGAAAAGGTGAAAACAGCATTGCCTGCTGCATTTCAATCATCACTGGAGGGTTATATTGGATGCAGCAGCGTTTAAAACTTGATAGCAGTCCTGCTTGCTGTGGCATTATGATGTGTGCATTATGCGACTGTCACAGGAAACCGTTTGTTCTAAGCGTTTTGTCTCCGAGAAGCCATGACGGCTGCTTCTTGCTCTTAGTATAACTTTTACGTTTCCTAAACTTTTCTCTTTTTGTTAGCTTCAGCTCAGTATTGAGTTTCTTCCCGACTGAACTTTCAGCAAGAATCTCCTAAGACGAAGTGCTGGCTGCCGGTGTCTGGTGAGCTGTCTGTGCTGTGCTAAACGTTCCCCTTTGGTTCAATACTGACTGCTGGGATGGGAGTATTGCATGAGATCAGACAGCTCCACAATAACCCATTCACTGACAGACGCCATCCAGTATCCAGTGCAAATGAGTTTTAAGAACAAAAATTACAAACGAATGAAGGCCTTCAACCCAACTGGCACATTTGGTTTCCAGCAGTTAATTGATCCAAAGAGCTCACCCTGGCATTTTTGCAAAAGCCTGGTTGTCTGTTTCAAAGTCATGTCCGAATTGTTTATTCCAGACTCCCACAGCCCTTAGTGGAAAAAAATGCCTTCTGTTCTCATTTTTAAAATGCATTTCCACTCGTCTTTTGGTTTTTGTTTGTCTTTTGGTTTCACTTTGAAGACCTTGAGGGTGACTCAAGTTACCTTGTAGTCTTCTCTATTCAGAACAAAAAAAGATTCGTTTTTTTAGCCTGTCAGTGTAGTGCATTGTGCAGTAATGTTTTTTGTAACGTGGTGACTTAAGTTGTACTCAGTATTCTAAATGAAGTCTTACTAACATATTACAATTTAAAAATCCTTTAATTTAAAGACTACAGTTTTAATTATATGTCCTAACATTTGTTTGCCTTTTTTGTTTCCCCCCAGTGTTTAGAAAATGAAGTCTTTCCCAAAAGGAGCCTGTTGAAGCTTGATGTTTCCGAGTGTTTTCTACAATTTTCTTGCCTCTTGTAAGGAAAAGATAACTTACTATAATTCTAATGCACTCTATATTACAGAACAGTAGAGAACGCCCATAATAGCTGTTCAGTCATCTTCCAGCATCAGTTACATCTTCAGCTTTAGTCCCACTAGATTTTCACAGATATCCTCAGAGAGAGCAGATCATTCAGAGGACTGTTTGCAAACCTGCTGTCTATCTTTTTTGCTCAGAAGTGGTTTGTTTTCTTTATTATTATTGGGCATCGGTTCCCTGAGAACCTTCAGACTATCAGAATTGATACCCAGGTTTGCTCTTACCTTCATCACTACGCCAAAGACCTGCACGCCAATTATCATGCCTCTTGCACACTTACATCAGCCTTTTCTACACACAGCACTGCAAGTAAAGAGCCGCGTTTGCTATGACTTAACAGCATTCATGGGAGACAACAGGTGCTCTACTTTGGACTGGATGGGTCAATCCTACGGAACATTCCTCTCTCCAGTACTTTAGTAGGATAGTATACTGTATATGTGTAGAGCAATTGAACGATTAATACATGCCACATATATGTACAATACTGCATGTTTCTCCTGATCAGGATGTAGGAAGTGCAACATGTTAAAGGAAGGCGTCAGACTGCAAGAAGAATCAATGGGTCGTGAACAGGATGAGAAAGATGCATGAAGGTGTCCAGCTATCAACACCCATACAGGGGTCATTCCAGTAATTATCTATTGATTACCTAATCAATGCTTTCCTATATCTGTATATATCTCTCTACTATGCCTTTTGGAAATATCCTACAAAACGTGACTCCACCCCAGCTACTTTGCACATTTTGTCAATGAAAACTTTAAAGCTGTGGGAAAGTAATCCTGTAATATTGTCCTGTGTAAAGCTGCAATGTAGTCACAGTGACCAGTGGCCTCCCAGTCCCTGTGTTTTAAACCAGGTGGGCGCCAGAATGTTCTTCACAAGATACAGCACAGTGCTATAGACCTGGGGAACAATTATTTTATCATAAACATTTATGTAGGCGATCAATAGCACCCACCAGCTAAGGGGAATGTGCTCTGCAGTAGTGACAGATTGAAGATTGCAGCTGGGTCTAGCGATGCTGTGTAGGTGTGTAAGTATAGAGACAGGGTTCAGAGAACTGAGCATCCGTGCTAGAGACTCATTATTCTAATTTGCCCACAGCAGGAATTCTCTTCAAGTCCCATGCAATACATAAACCCAACAAATGACTTTAAAAGTACAATTCAGAAAAAATAAAAAGCCATAAAGACCAGAGTCTTACAATGGAACAACTGGACATATCTGGCTGCTAACAAATCCTGCCACACAGAATATGATTCAGAATGAATTGCCTGTATAATGCACCAAGTAAACCTGCATGGAATCACAAGAGTGATGTTTTAGTGCAAAAAGGGGAAGCAGACCCTGTGTTTGGTGAGAATTCTGACTGCATCACTAATATGAAACTTTCTATACTTGTGTTTTTCTATTAAGTTATAGCTGTGCTATAGCTATTATATTTACTAGCAGTAACTTTCAGAGGACAGCAGCACAGTGCCCCTGGTATCCATACTGGGGAGGTTGTATAGCTATTGTGGTCTAGAGGGAAAAGCACCACCTACTGGTCCACCAGCAGCACAGACTGTAGCAACATGGTTTTATTTGAGGATTTCTTATACTGGCCTGGCCCTGCCCTGCTTAGTGGCCCAGTACTGGCCTGGCCCTGCCCTGCTTAGAATCATAGATCCAGAGATATCCTGTCCTGTCCAAGCAGATCTGTCTAAATAATATTTATCAAATATATCTAAATAAAATATATAAGCATATTTCTACTGGACAGCAACTCAACAATCTCGGAGTGTTTGTTCTTATTTTCCTTCAGAGAAAAGAAACTAAAATGGCAAGAGGCTAGACCCACTGCAAACAAATTAAATCACAGCTGGATCAAGAAAAGACTGAACCTCTAGAGTGACCAAGACGCCCTGCTATAAGCAAAATCAAACAAGTACATTTTGCAGGAGGAACCTGGAGAAAGATACCTGGAACTGTAAGTGTTTGGAAGAATCCTGCTGAAGACCCTCATCCCGTTTATTAATACTAATACTAATGAGGATAACTTTTACTCTGAAGCACGACATGACATGCTTTATTAATTACGAAGGAAATTGACATGTTGTTCTTGAAATGCAAATATCACCCACTATTCAAACCACTTGCAATGCATAAGCAAAAACAAAACAATGTATGCATAGCAAAAAATAATAGTAACAACATCTAGCAAGGTTCCATTTTGGTCTTCGTTGAATTTTTTACTGAAAAGTTTATCTGAGTCACTGTGAATTGGTATGAAAACCCATTAGATTTAATCAAGGCCAGACCTCAAGCAGGGCAGAAAACAGTATGTTCAGGCTCTTATTTCAGAATTAAATTAATGAGCCTTAAGCACACTGAATTGAATTGTGTTCACTGGCATCTGCTACATGTGTTGGTGGATCAGAAGGACAGTTAGCTTCTTCTGATGTCTTCTGCTGTTTTGTTTGCTTTACAAGCTAAGCATGTCCTTCGGAGTGCGGAGTTAATTTACAGGACCTTCCATCTGCTTCTGCTTTATCACAAAGGTATCTTCTGCATGCTTCTGATCTTTAATTCCATTATGCTCTCAATTTCTTCAGCTTGTAGCATCTGCTGTGTTTATCCATGACAAACAAATCTGTACAAATGATACATTTGACACCATCCACTTTGAAAAATGAAGATGTAGCTGTTTTTGTTGTTAGATAACAGGCTAGGGCTTCATCAAAGAGACGCAATTAAGGCAGAAAATAAAGTTGTGGGTTATTTTGCTTCACCACAAGCTGAAGACATTTACTGCGACTCGGGAAGCAGATTTTTACAAGCTGCCTTTCAATTAAGCACATGATTGATTTGATTAGGAAAACTGGAGCTTGGTGGATAAGGGCCAAGAGGCCCTGCAGCCTAAAGAAATTGCAATTGTTCATTCCTAATACAACTCATAACCGCACTCGACAGATGGATTCTCATTTTGAAAATTAAAATATTTAGGCTTGAGATTAATAACATTCTGCTATAAAGATGTGATAGCCATATTTTGTGCACTGAGTGTGTATGTCAGCCTTCATATTATTAGATTATAAATAGGCTTAGAATTTCCTGAACATGTTAAAGTGCATAGTTATTGAATTTCACAGTGATATTAAAAATGACGAAGGGTACAAATTATCCGCGAATGGATGATTGTAATGTTTGGCAGCAGCATGCACAAGTAAGTTCAAGCCAAGCACAGAGTTCCTATTTAATTTTCCTATCAGCAATGCAAGGTGCAGGGATTGGTAAGTTCTCGAACAGAAGTCTGCCGTTTCAGAGAATTCCTGTGGTTAAACTCTGTTTAGAGCTGCAGCAGCAGTTATTCTATGGACTTAACGAATATGACTCCCGTCTTCAGCTCATCAAAAGGCTGCCTCAAAATCATATCTAGCCCTGGTCTAGTTACTAATGCCACTCATTTAGTTGTATTTCACTGCTACTCAAAACACGCATCACTCCACCTGCTCATGACAAATCCAGAATTCTACTTTTTGAGGTTGTTCATCATAAAATAGAAATATTTAACAGAAGGGGTGAAAGGGGTAGAAGTGTATTTGCATCTTAGTGAAGATACTGTATGTATCTCGGATTATCTAACTGCAGCCAAAGAACCTACCTTTGTGACCAAGAGGTTTCGGGTTAAAACAAACTTAACGAACCCCATCATTCTAAACCAGCCTAACAAGCACTCTTGTACATTTCTCTTCTTGATCCAGAAGCTGCCATTTTTTTGTGTGCTTTGTTTTTGTATCTAGTTTTTTCTCTCTTGTTGTTTTTCAAGAAAGAACAGTAAAGGGATACAGAAGTAAAAGGATGTGGAGCTAAGGATATATATCCTTGGCGGTAACTCCTTTCTGTGTCTCAGTAATTTTGAACATGGTATTATTCATGTTCAAAATCATATTTGTATTCTGGTGCTCGATGTGAGTAGATGTCTATTACAGTGCCTCTGCTATCTGCTTTGACTGCAGTGGGAAAGATTCAGGAATATCATGCCAAGCTTGGCCTGGTATTGCTCAGCAAGCTTGAACAAAAAGGTGGATGACACAAAGTTATAAAGTATTTTAAGAATCACTGTATGCACTCATTGACACCAGTTATATCATATACTCTTCAGACAGTAGCAGACTGATCTTTCTGTTTGCATTAGCGATAAATAAATGATCGTCTACCTGAAAAAAGTCATGAATAGAAAAGTAGTTCTTGAGCTTTCTCACAGGTTAGGAGAGATGTCATGCTATTTCTGATTTATTGCTCAGTGCCCTTGCCTTCTCCTTATCCTATAAAACTCTGTTTTTTTATTAACAAAGGAGGTTATGTGTGCCATAATCTTCAGATTAGGGAGCACCAAAGACAGGGACTGAACGTGCCCTCCTTTAAGGAGGTTAGGTTTCCCTTCTCTCTGACAAAAAGACTAAAAGTTTCTGAGCTTTACTGCAAAGAGCACTAAAAGAAAATAAATTTCCCTGGCCTCTGTTGCAGAAGAAATAACAAAATCTATATTAAACCATAATTAGTAATCAATCAGTAATCAGTGTGAATTAGCAACTATGGATTGATGTTTGACTCCTAGATTACACTCGTATGGGACACTTTACTTCCTGTGACCCTAGGGGCTTTTTAGAAACAAAAAGCCAACAAGAAGGAGTAGACCTGACCACACAGAAGACTGACGATTAATCCATAGGGCTTCAATAATTTCCCCATGTAGAAAAATGGAAAATGTTAGTTTGACTGGTGTGACAGAGTGCTTGTTATTTTTTCTTTCTGAATGTGAAATACTTCAATACTTCCCTCTACCTTTCTGGTATGTTTGAGAGAGTGTATGTGATACGAATGAAGTGTGAATGATACTTACCCTTTTTGTTGTTCCCCTAAAATCACTGCAGTGTTCCCCGTTGGAGTATTGTGTTGTGTTGGACAACATGGCCACCCAGTCACCTTTCTGTTTGTAGTTCCCCACACTGCCACATGAGCAGCACTAGCAGTGCTGATCTTAAAGGGAAAGGTTACTAGTAGGCCATCTATAAATAACTCATGTATGATTATTTGTTTGGTTTAAAGGTATAAAAGCTGTTGCATGACTTTGTTAAACTTTACAGGTTACTCTGGATTTGTATTAAGTACTTTGTTTAAAAATTGTCCACCAGATATGAGCAAGTCCCTTTAAGAGAGAAGGGCCCTGGGATAGGAGGGGCTACAAAAGGGACTGGCAGAGCTCAGTATAGAAGAAGGTGCCTTGGAGGAAAGGTGTAGAGAGTACTCCTGTGAGGGTTTTTTTGTTATCCCTATTTTTTTTGGCAATAAATCCAGTTTTGTTTGCATTTGAAGACTGCTTGTGGGAGTTTCTTTTCTTTTGAGCCAAGCCTGGTCACTTGGCCAGTGACACAGGGTAAGAGACATTGTTACTCGGAGGGAAGCAGGAAGGTGTCTAGAATGTAACATGGTCCAGTCTTAGGGGACATTAATGGTGCATAGTTAGAGGTTATAATGGACATGGGAAAAGATAATAGATGACTTTATTAGCCATATACAATTTCTTGCATTAGAAATTCATCTTTTCACATACGCCAGCTTGCTCTCCATGAGACAGACACACAGACAGAGAGACGCTTGGGGTCAGAGTGCAGGGTCAGCCATTGTACATCACCCCTGGAGCAGTTGGGGTTAAGGGCCTTGCTCAGGGGCCCACCAGAGTAGGATGTCTCTGCCAGCCACTGGATTTGAACCAGCAACCTTCCAGCCGCAGTGTCACACCCTCCGCCGCACTGTTAAGTACAGTGACTTAACTTATGTGGACATGTTTCATCTGAGATTGTACTATATTTGCCAACATAACTCATCCAAAGCAGTCTCCTTCCTGCCTGGACCATTAAACTTTGTTTCTTTTGAATAAAGAATTTTGGGGGGCAGCTAAAACTATTATTCATGAGAACTGGGGTCCTTCTTTCACACCAGTAAGGGTTATTGATGGACAGAGATGGAGCCATTTAAGAAAACAAGTCATAAAAGGCTCTTAAACTCCACAGCAGACGAAAATGCATACATTACAGAAAAAAAAAGTTTTTTTTTTTCATTTGTGACTTACCTTAATTGCCTTAGCTTCGGTTCTGGGGCTTTTATCCATTGTGATAAGTGACACTTTTAATCCTATTCTGTGTCCTCTCTGCCCTTTTCTTCAGTCACATTAACCTTTCTTCACTGTCCTCACATTTTGCCCTTTTAAGTCTAATTAAAGTCCCCCTCTACACCATCAAAAAGATGAGCTGTGAGCTTTGTCGTGTTTCATGATGAAAGCCAAACCTTAACTTTCATCTCCTCGGCTCATCCTCTCTCCAGTTTTGTAATCTCTGTAAAATGAGTAGCTAATGCTGAGTGTTGGATTGCAATTAATTTCAGTCGATCGCCACTGTTGATGGCTCTGGGGATGGCCTCATTCAATCAGGGGCTCACACACAGTCATCTGGGGAGAATTATACTAGCAAAACCCTTCATTAACACTGAATTGGGCTCCTGTTGAGTGTGGAGTGGGGGAAAAACTTGCAATGTATCTCAAGACTGCCTTGTGTTGTGTCTGCTGTTGCATGTCGGTATTAAAATTTGGTATTTTCCAGCTGCCTCTGTCTCTAAGGACCCATAAGATCTCCTTTTGGGAACCCCTGCTTTCAATTATCACTTTGTGCCTTCTTCAGCTTCTTATTTGTTTGATGGCTCTTTCTGTACCTCTGTTGTTCTTCACTCTTTTCTTCTCCATTGTCTATAGATTCAAGTGAAGGAAAAAAAATACCCTTTTTAAAAATGCTCAGAAGCACCCAGGAAATGACATTGGGACATTTATCTGTGGTGCACTCAGTGAAACAGTGAAATGGAATTCATAACACTGCAACACCCACATATTTCCGCTGTGCAGTTCTAGGTGGTGATCTGTCAGAAAGTCATTTTATAAGTTCCTTATTCCAGAAATAGTTAACTGAGAAGGTACTGCAGACTAAACAAGGAGTAAGGTCAGCATATTGTAAAACCAAACATGGATGAATGACTCAAACTATTCTGTTAACACAATCCACTTGAAACCTAAGAATGGTTACTTCATTCATCCGTCTGTCTTGAGAATGATTAATTCTGGTGCCAGCACACACCACACACTTTGGGAAAACTCCCCTTTGAATGGGCTGTGGTATTGTGCATCCTCTGTTTCAATATTAATTGCCCCCTAGGAGTCTTCCAACTTTTTGTCATCTTTGTAGCAATATTAACAATAATAATAAGTCATTCTCTAAAGATTTTTACCCAGACTGACTCTCAAAGACTAGGGCATGAGACGTGTGTGAACAGCTACATCATTTAAATAGGCGCCCAGTGTTCTGCTTCATGCAGAGCAGTATAAGGTTGAGTAACTTGCTCAGTGTGATACACTTAGAGTTTGAACTGGGGACAACTGTCCTCCTAAATGCTTTACACTCACTGTAAATTAATAAATGGACAGCTTGCCCCTCCACAAAATACTAATAATTTATGTTTCTTGGGATGATACAGTGGTATAGCAGACTGAAACACTCTCTGTGTGGAGTTTGCATGTTGTTTTTGTGTCTGTGTTTTCACAAGGTGCTCCAGTTTCTTCTCACCACCCAGAAACACACTGGTTGGATTAATCAGTGGCTCTGAATTGTGTGTGGTGTGCCCTGTAACAGGCTGGTGTCCATTCCAGGTGGTCCCACCTTGTGCCTGTGCTTCTAGGATAGACTCTGGGTTTCCATTACCAGAAATAAATGGTGCCGAATGCTAAAACTTGTATTTTTTATGAATATTTTAATCAAACAAAACTCTTTCCCAGCATTGAATGGAAATCTGTAATTGCTGGAAGTCAGATAATAAATTAACCACTCTGTGCACATGCTGCTTGGGTTCCAATAGTGTCCCCAGGATCATCTCTGTTAAAATTTAATCATGACTTGTTCTTCGTCAGCCCCCGAATTCTGCATCCTGTCAGCTGGATGAGATATAATACCGTAGGTGTGTTTTTGCCCCATGTGATTTGGTTCCAGCCCTTTCCGGCAAAGCTCTGTCTGTTGTCAATACACTATAATTAATCACAGGCTGGGGCTACATTCATCAGTCCTGTGCTCCTCTTGTTAATTGGACTGCAGCTGCTTTGTGGATTAATAAAATGATTAATTCACCGGAGTGCCATAATACCACCCTGCTTTCCTGCGCCGCGCTGTGAATTAATGTTTCCTCTGCTGCTGTCTTTTCGGTGCCCTGCACAAGAAGATCAGCAGTGTTGGCTTTAAAAAGGAGGCAAACTGAAAACCACTTAGGAGGGCTACTATCCTACGACAGCGGCGTGATCGCCTACACTTACAAGGGCTGTCAGAGGCTTGTAGTAGAGACATTCACTGATTTCTCTTGGAAAATGCTTTGCCCCAGAAAAGCCTCTTCACTTCCTGTACCTGAGTGACCACATTTGGAAAACGTCCAGTTGGTTTCCCCAAAACTGACAACTTCTTAATCTCTGCTTAGTCAGATTTAAATACCAGGTGCTTCATTCTCTTAGTAAAACTGCATTTCTCAGTTACATTCAATGGTATTTGTTTTTTTAACATGAAAAACAAAAGACCCTGCATAGTACCTAAATGAAATATTTCTTTTAATGCATTTTGGGACAGAGTTCTACACAGCTGGGGTTCTATCATGTCACCTGTATCAGCGCTGCTTCTACAATAATTCACAATGCTTGCGCACGGACAGTGATGCATATCTATACCTAATAGCATGTTCAACTGCAGACCTGTTTCTGCCTGTGAAACAGTGAGCTGTTTAGATCTGCCAAGCATGAAATGTGTAGACTATAACAATAAAAGCTACAGAACATTTAAAATTGAAAAATAGCTAAACTGTTACGCAGGGGCCTGTTCACTAAGCAGTCACCACAGAGCACAGTGGGACCTTTCCCACTTTGAGTTTTGTTACCCAAGGGTGGTTCATGATGCCAGCTAACAGCCTGAGGAGCTGCCTCCGGGAAACAACAGGTGAATTAACTTCCATGCTCACAAATGAATTGACCTTTGTCCCTAAAAGCGTTTCGGGTTGCACATGGCTGTTAATGGCATTCGATTTGAATAGTCGTTTTATTTTCCCACTATCCCGAATACCTCGTTTCTCCCTCAGAGAGGAACAATTGAACACTTTGCTCATGGCACACATTAACACTGGTGCTAATGAAATAGTGATAGAAGTGAACAGTTGGGCAGGTTGTGCACAAATACAAGTGAAAAGAAAAACTTCTTCTGCCCAGAGCAAGGTGGCTGTGCCTTTAAGCTGTTCGTTTGATGAATCCCTGTGTGTCATTTCCCACAGTTTTAATAGTTAATGGGGCAGGAGGTGTCTGAATTACTGATTCATCAATTAGTCTAGTCACAGAGCCCCACGGCAGGGATGCCTCGCCCATTCTCCGGCAACCCGAAACATTCATCAATAGTCTGCTACAGGATACCGCACGTCCAAAGAGCAAAAGACCCCGATGAGTAGTCATGAGACAGACGCTCATTTACCACTGACCATTTGAATCGTCCTGGGCTTTTGCTGTCTGAATTTCCAGAACTACAGCATCACAGATTTTTAACACAGGGTTGCGACAGACGTATTGAATGTTACTGGAGGTCTCTGTGTCCTTGCAGCTGCAAAACAGTCTGTACGTCTGTATACACAACCATCCATCCATTTTCTAAGTGCTTCAATTCGGGGACATGGGGGACCCGGAGCCTATGCCAGCAACCAAGGGGTTCAAGGCAGGATAAATCCTGAACAATATCCCAGTCCATCACAATGCACACACAGACACAAACTCGCACACACTCACATCAGGACCAATTTTCCTGAAGCCAGTTAAGCCACCAGTATTTGTACTGTGGGAGGAAACTGGAGCACCATGAGGTGCGAACATGAGGAGAACATATAAACTCCATGCAGATAGCACCCCAGGAATTGAACCCAGGGTGCCCAGCACTGTGAGGCAGCAATTCTACCTACTGTACCACTGTGCTGCCCTGTATACGCAAACCTGCTCATCAAAACAAACAGATAATACTGTGATGCATCACCTAGAAACTACTGCAGCACAAACATGTCTATCTCAGACAGGTCTTAGGATTCCTATCCTAACAGGCCTTGCGTAACCCAGATGATAATAACACAGATGTGGGAGTGCTTATATTTGTTTAGTGGGATGACACCTTCAATTTCTGTTGTTGCTTTTATTGTTCTCCTTTTATAACAGGACTCTCCAGCACATGTTCAATTTTCTCATGTTGCAAGTGCAGAGCATGCGGACAGACTCCAGATTCAAACGACAGCCTCAGGCAGCTCCACAGACCTGACAAGTCTTGAATGATCTTCAGATTCCTGGGGAGGGATGTCACAGTAACTGTGTCATCTTGCCTAATGATGCCTTCACGGCCAACAGCTGTTGCTGCGGTTTTGTCAAGGTCCTTTACTAAAATATCCTTCATCCTCCATGAGTTCTTTCTTACTTAAAAAGGCTTTACTGGGCATTAGTTGCACAGTGGTAGAATTTGCACCTGTCATACGTGAGATCTGGGTTTCATTCCTGCCAGTGTTGTGCTGGTCTATATTTAGGCAGCAGTGGAGCAGTGTTAGGGCTTTGCACCCTGAACTGGAGAGTCATGGGTTCAGTTCCTAGGTGGAATACTGCTCTTGTAACCTTAAACGAAGTACTTCACTCACATTGCCCCAGTGAATGCCCTGCTATATTTCTAAATACAATACAGTATTGGAGCATTGTCAATTCACTTATCTCATAAAATAAAGGAATAAAATACAGAGTCTCACAAAGTGCTACTCTAATCCCTCAGCTTGACAGTTAGAGGATGTGGGGTTTTACTGCAAACATTTGCTTTTCTTCACTTTATTTAGAAGTGAGCCACTAAGCCTCAACTTGACCTATCTAGGTCATGGCACATAGTCCGGCAAAGTGTTTCCTGTGTCACTGAGAAGTGCATGTCATGAGATGTCTTAAAAGTTTCCTCTGTCAACAACACACTCAGTTTTTGAGTTTCTTACCTATGGTGCATTCTTCCAGCCTCCCTCCCTTGTGAAATCCGGTACCAGTCTGTACCGGAGTTGCACACATTATTCTAAATAAAGTCTGACAAGTTCATTGTTTAATTCCAGCATGTTCCCTCGATTTAAACTCCACGTCCTTCATTATATATTCCAGCAGTTCGAGTGGCCTCTTTTAACGCTTCCTTGCATTGTTGAGAGGAAGACACAATGATTCAGTATTAACAAGTTACAGGGATATGACTTCTCCAGGATCTGTGCGACCCATCCTCTGATTAGAATTTACACACCCATGAAAAAGTCTCAGTCATTTTACATAATGCGATTCTTTTAACATAGAAGCTCACAACACAGGGGAAAGGTACCACTAAACTGCACATCCATCCATTTTCTAACTTCTTCATACAATACAGGATCACAGGGGAGGGAGACCCTATCCCAGCAAGCACTTGGCACAAGGTGAGGTACACTCTGGACAGGATACCACTTCATCGCAGGGCACTTACTGTACAGACACAAACACGCACAATCTCAAACCAGGGCCTGTTTTCCCAGAAGCCACCTATTCTGTCTTTGGACTGAAACCAGAGCACCCAGAGGAAACCCATGTGATTACAGTGAGACTGTACAAACTTCCGGCAGATAGCACACCAATTTCAGAATTGAACTAGGGCCTAACACTGCAAGGCCGCAATGCTGAACACTGCGTTATCTTGCCGTCCATGAAGTAGATACTCCTGCTGAAACTCTGCATGTTTTCAACCCACTTCCACATAGGAGCACTAGATGTCTGAAAACGCAGTTGAATCAGTGAGAAACAAGTAGTAATCATGGCTGAGTTTGACCAGTATCTTTCTTTAGTTGGAACAGCTTTGAAAGCAAGTATTGCTGTTTCAAAATGCCTGAGCCTGGATGTTTTTACTTATTGAATACCTCTGACAAGGTGATTTTTCCAGCAGCTTCATGTTCGCAGTTTCTATTCGTTAAACACTATTTCTCTGATGCAACGTGCAGTCACACCAGTCAGTTATTTCTGTGCACAATACTTTACAACAAGAGCACATCACTTGCATGAATAATAAAAAGGGAATATGTTCTGGAAAAAAAAAGGAGTTTTTCTCGAATGTATTTTTGTTGTTGTTTATTTGTAAGCCGTGTCAGTTAAAGAGTAAAAGTGTTTTCGGTATTTTCTTTCAGTTTTAGGCCTGATTTAGGGGTGACTTTGAATACCACATCAGCTCCGGGCTAGTATCAGATTGACAAAACTAGAGAAAAGTAAGAGAAATTTCTTGAGGTAAGTAATTTAGGGGTTACTGTAAATAGGCCAGAACTGTTCAAGGTAAGGTTATGTTCCCTTTTCAGGCCATGAAGGCCCATGGGAAATGGGGGGCAAGGGCCACCATGATTCTCAACCATCCAACACTGGAGGTGGAGGTGATGTAGTCAGTATCACACTCCAGCCACCCTATTACCCCCAGTATGCATTTAGAAAGTAGGTTGAGTGGACCTGGGAGCTGTCTAGAAGGAATTAGAGCAAGCTATATCACTTGCCCCAACCTGGGATTGAACCCAGGACCTTCTGCTCAAGAGCTAAACACCCTTGTCATCTAAGCTACTATGGCTCCAACCTGTTCAAGGTTAGACAAGGGAATTTTGCATTTTGCCAGGACACAGGGGCTAACCCTACTACTCTTCTCTAATATCCTTAATGACCAAGTAGACAGGACCTCAGTTCTTTCACGCTGGGCCTGACTGCGGAGGATTGGGATCCAATGCGGTGCTCTAGGAAGGGTAGGCGCAAGACGTAGGCGTAGTCGGAGTAAACGGGCAGGGGTCCGAGTCCGGGAAGGCATAGACGAGGCGTAGACGTAGAATCGGAAGGCGTAGGCATAATCGAGGAAACAGGGTGGGGTCGGAGTCTGGGAAGGCGTTGAAGAGGCGTCGACGTGGAATCAGAAGGCGAAGGCTGAATCGAGGAGACAGGCTGGGGTCAGGATCCAAAAGAGCGTTGTAGAGGCGTAAGTACAAAATCGTGTGGCTAAGGCGTAGTCTAAAAAGCAGGGTCAAGGTCCAGGAGAGAAACAGTTGTATCGCGAAGGAGTTGATCGAAAGTAGCTCAGGGAGAGAATCTCAATCGTGAGCACTGACAGGGGGACTAATGAGGGTTTAAATAGAGGACTGATTGACGCGTGCACGTTTGGTACGGGGAGAGCTCGTGGGAATGCGGGAGCGCTTGCCTGCGTGAGGGAGATTCGTGACAAGTTCAGTGCCTCATCTGAAGGATGGAGCCCCCGTCAACGTACCACGGGCCAATGGGCTGGAAATGCTGGGACAGGGTGATAAGAACGCCACCTACTGGTCCAGCAACACCACTTGCAGCCAACCTAGTTTTCCTCTGGCATTTGCTGACCAGGGCTAGCGTTGTTAAGCCTCTGAGATCTAACAAAATCAGGCTACAAAATATATTTTAACAAAATAGCGTCCATTATATTCTATCTAGGGTAGGTGTCTCCAGCCCAAGTCCTGGAGATCACCAGTCCAGTTATTGCTATAGGTCTCACTAAATCACCTCTCCTTTAATGATTAGAAACACATTCTAGGTTATTGATCAATTAAGCAAGTCGTTTGTTTAATTACGAGAGCTCCGGGCCTTGAGCGATGAAGGGTCTGTAGATTTTTGTTCCAAAAGATTGCTTAATTACTAAGTTTAACAAACCACATGTTAAAGATCTTTTAGAAATTGCTTATTGAATTGCGACCTATAAAATGCTGGATAAGGGTTCTCTAGAGACCCCTGCTCTAGAGGGAACAGAAGCATATATAATGAATAAAATAGGGCAGCATGGTGGAGCAGTGGTTAGCATTGCTGCCACAGCGCTAGAGCCCTGATTTCAATTCTTCAGCTGGGGTACTGTCTGTGTGGAGTTTGTATGTTCTCCTATTGTATGCATGCCTTTCCTCCGGGTGCTCAGGTTTCCTCCTATAATCCAAAAAACATGCTTGTAGGTTAATTGGTTTCTGGGGAAATGAACCCTGGTGTGAGTGTGTGCTTGTGTCTGCTTGCACGTTGCTTGCCAAGATCCAGCTTCCCCACAGCCCTGTATTGTTAGAAGCAGTTAGAAAATGGACAGATGAATGAATAAAATATCACTCTAGAATGTTGTGTCTTGTCAGTGTGCACTTTCTCCTCGCAGGACTGCAAACTGCAAAAGCAATGAACTCTGGGGTTATCTCCTGTATTAAGATGACTTTTACAAACGTGCCCTGAGGGACACAGCTGGAAACTGCATTAAGAACTGAAATAACAAGGTAACCGGATGATGTAAAGTATTCCTTTAACTAGCTGGCTGACAGCATCTGAAATAGGGCAAAACAGTGCTGCTACCACAACTTGTTCTCACACGGAGTTTTGTAAGGTCACTGTTCCTGGGGGTGTCTTAACTATTGTGAAAAATGAGGCATGCTGAAGTACAGAAAAAGTACCCAGGGACAGCCTCAAAAAAAAGATTAACGTGCTGTTAGACAGCCTATGACATTCCCTCTGCAAGAATTCCTTGAAGGAATGAACGCAGCCTCTTTCCTTGGGACTCATTAATCACTCTGAAAGAAGCATTTAAAAATGTAAATTGGGGTCCAGTGCAAGGCATTAGAGATTTGTTTTTGAGTACGGGTCCCGCACTTTCCCTTCTGGAGAAGTAGCACCTGCATCGTGCGCAGAGACTAGACTAGGAAGAGTCAATAAAGTTATCTGCATTAAGCTCCACCCCATGTTAAAACTGAAATAAATATTCTTGAAATGAATCTGGAAATCTAGTTAATAGGGAGATAGGCCGGGCAGTGGTTAGCATTGCTGCCTTGCAGTGCTGGGGGCCTGGGCCCAATTCCTCGGGGACTGTCTGTGTGGAGTTTGCATGTTCTCCTGTGTTCACATGGGTTTCTTCTGGAGGCTGCAGTTTCTTCACATAGTCCAAAGGCATACCAGTAGGATAACTGGCTGTCGGTGTGTGTGTCTGTGTCAGCCCTGTGATTGGCATTCTGTCCAGGGTGTATCCTGCCTTGAGCCTCCTGTTTGCTGTAATAGGCCCTGTCTCCTTTGCGACCCTGTATTGGATAAAGCATTTAGAAAATGGATGGATGGAATAGAACTAATGACTGGCCTCTACGGGAAAGGTTTGCAATTACACGGTGGGCTGTACATGAACAACCTTTGGGCAATCCTTTCAAGGGAGCACTGGTTTCTGTGGCAACAGCAGGTAGTAATAGCATGTTTTCTGTACGTCATCCCAAGACAACACAGTGATTTAAATAAAAAGCTTACACAGCGCTTCTCTGGACACTAAAGCGCTTTACACGTAATGGGGACTCCCCTCCCTGATGTGACAACAGCCATAGTGACCAGTACCCTCACCACACACCAGCTATCAGTGGGGAGGAGAGCAAAGTGGTGAAGCCAGTTCAGAGAGGGGGATTATTAGGAGCCCATGATTGGTAAAGACCAAAAGGGAATTTGGCCAGGACACCTGGGTAACACCCCTACTCAATTTTTAATGACTAGAGAGAGTCAGGACCTTGGTTCTACATCTCATCTGAAGAATGGTGCATTTTTTGTGCAGTATAGTGTCCCCATGAGCATACAGGGGCATTAGGACCCATACAGGCCACAGGGTGAGCACCCCCTGCTGGTCCCACTAACACTTCTTCCAGCAGCAACCTTACGTTTTCACAAAAGGTCTCCCATCCAGGTACTGGCCAGGCTCACATATGCTGAGCTTCCTTTAGTAGGTTGACAGCTGTGAGGTGCAGGGTTATTAAAGCATTCAAGCCACTTTAAAGTTATAAATTTAAGAAAAACGACTTTATCTTAATTGAGTCTTAGGAATCTCTCTAGTAATTGTGCAGCCCCAGGTTTTGAAATATAAAAGTATTTCAAAGTCTTCACATGCAGTGTTATAATTCAATTGTTTGAGAGAAATAAAACATTCATTACTGGCGTTCTGCTGCTGTTGTGTTTGTTAAAATTATCGTATTTCTTCTAGCCGTCCTTCGCTAAATATAGAGTTTCCATTTAAACACTGAGCTGAAAATGTGCAGAGAGGCGCTAATTAAATTCCCCTCGTTCTCAGTTTGAAAGCAAGACTTTTCTGTAAAATTAAATACGAACTACCTCTGTGACACCCGCGTTCATGTTAATCTAATTTTGAGTTTTCGCGGTTTCGCATCCATGTGTGAGACAGAAATGAATCAACCTAAAAGTGAGAATGTACACTTAGTACGTTGCCGGTAGCTAAACCTATTTAACTTTTTTACACTTAAAATCTCGAAAAGGCGTTTATTGGTAAAGTGCATCATTTAAACCACCTTGCTTGTCTACTTCTTAGCTCATTTTGTAAAAGCTAAAACGTCATCAAAGCTTATTGTAAAAATAGGTGTGTTTGTATTATATTGTGGATTATTCTTGACGCCAAACAACAGAATATGTGTTTGCTCCAGTTAATACCGCTTAAAAGGGAGGAAGAGTCTTCTGTTTCTACTAGTCAAATTTCTACTTTGTTGGAGATAAATAGACTATACTAGTTATTTCTTAACCATCAACTGCCTGGTAATATTTACTATTACACTTTAACAATCAATATGCTTAAGAAATCAGTGTCTTATTATCTGCAGCCCCATCTGTTGTTACCATAACGATGTTCTAACAAGTATTCTCCATTATTTTTTGTCAGAGTCATATAACAAGTACTCGATAAACTGCACCTCTAACGTGTTAGTTTTCTTTATTCATCCTCAAATTCGAAGAGAAATCGAAGAGTATCCCCACAATAAGAACAAATAAAGTATATTATCTGTAATGTCTTTTTCTTCACAACACTAAATTGCAAACACTGATACGCGTGAACAAAAGCACAAATTGGGGTTATAGGTTTGCAAATGGACGCACGTGTGAAAAATGACAATGGAAAAATATAGACAAGTTAGGTCGTCTCAGAGGCAACTGTAAGATTTGCTAGTCAACCTGTGCTCTCACCTCACCCTCGAAATTCGTCATCACCTCTCGCCACTGGAGGTTTGTTATAGTGTGAATTTAGTCAACGAAAATTATGATGAAAATGTTCGTCAATTACCTGTTTTTATTTTATTTTAGTTAACGAAAACGAAACGCTCACGAACATAAACCACAGTTACGATGACGAAGACTAAATTGCTTTGCATTGTTGTTTGAGTGAATTAAGACGAGACGAAATGAGCCGTCTGACTAAAACTCATGCTGAAATGAATTTCGTTGCATGAAGTTCGTCGTGCGCGCATTTACTTTATGTCTGACAGATATCAGGTTGGCTGTAATGGTACAATTCTAGGGCTGCAGCTATATGTGGTCTGTAACTTACTATACTTGGTCTGTAAGATGACTCACAGCTTTGCAAGATTCACAAATAGCGGGTTGTGCCGTATTCTGTCCTGTTTTTTAAGTGTCCCTCATTTCCAACCGGTCTTTTCTACACATCATGTCCTGAATTCTTATTGTTCCTTAATTGATTGGTTCCCAGCCAGATATAACAATGAGATGTATGCGCTGTATGAATTAGATTAATTATAAAAACCAAAGCACCTCGGCTTTACAAAATGAAAAGCCTCGGAGACGCAAGAAATGCTTGTGGTACTCCGTGTTTACAGTTGGAAGAAAAAGATCTGGAGTCTGGCAATACCTTATATACGATTTACAGTGTGTAAATATTTTTGCCTCAACTATTAAAGGCGATTGCGGGGATTGCAGGTTAAGTCGTATGTTCCAGCAGTTGTTGGCGCGAATCCGAGTTATGTAATTTGCCTAGTGTAACCGCGATTTCCCAAACAGCACAGAATATACACAGTAGTTCGAGTAGGTAGCTGCGTCAGCATGCGTAAACTGCAAAGGAACAAGTAAAGGTTTATTCCATGCTGAAAACAGAAGAAAAGTAACACAACGTTTCGGCTGTGGAGCCTTCTTCGGGTGTGAACAAGGCTCCACAACCGAAACGTTATGTTTCTTTTCTTCTCTTCTCCTGTTCCGTTACATAATATACACTATCAGCAGGGAAAGGGTAAAGTTGGGATTCTTTGGCCGGGGCAAACAGCGACTCCTGTGGCGTGCTAGACAGGTGCAGGTTTTCCGTGATGTCAGTGAGTGACACGTCACTCTTCAGTCATCAGCCTCCTGCTCGGCGGTTCTTTACTGCAGCGTCTGGAATTTGTGCTCCTTTTCAGTTTTTACCTTCGCAATTTTGTACCCTTACTATAGGTTTCTGTCACATTGGACACGAATTTGCCTCTTTAATTGGTCTTCCCTGAAATGTCTCTATTTTCATGATGAAACACCATGAGTAGGGTTACAGGAGGAAGCATTACAACATAAATACAGTTTTAGAGGAAAGTTCGTTTGGCCGATCTAACCTGCTATTGCTGTTAGTAATTGATCCCTGGATCTCATCCAATCAGCTGCATCGCCTTCAACAACATGGCTGAGTAGCTTGTTCCACACTCCCACCATCTTTTGTGTAAAGAAGTGCTTTCTCACAGAGTTTCTATTTGCATAAATTTATATGACTCACAGTGACAATCCTCATGCCACCAGAGGTGTTGTGGTAACAGTGGAATTGCTGTGATGGCATTGAAGTGTGATTGAGAGTGTTTATCGCACTTGGTCTGAAGATATTACACTTGGGATGAGGACTAGTGGGGCTAGAATTTGTATTTGTCTCTCAGTGCTACTATTTTAGTGAGCAGTTTATGTTTCTGTAATTTGCTACATAGGATTGTAGTTTTCTGGGTATCAATCTTTTAAATTATAAAGGGTTATTATTTTAGACCTGTTCTTGTCTGACCTATTTGGCCACTATCCCCAGTGTCCACAGACCATATGGGGTATCAAAGGTGGTAACAGCTTTGAGATACCCCACTATCTACAGGGTAGTGGTAGAAACTATGGTGATGATCTTGCAGATCCTAGAGTGGCTAGGCCGTAGGGTGTATCATTTTGACTCCTGAGCTGGAACACTTTTGTTACACAATTTACTCTAAACTGCTATACAATTCCTTTTCAGAATTTAACTTTTGTACAATTCCTTTTCATAGTTTTAACTTTGAAGGCTTAAGCTGAAGGCTCAGCCCATTAGATTTCGGAGCGCCATTTATGCTGCAGGGTTACCCTTAATAACAAAGGGGATTTAGGTTTTGCGCAGTACAGGTGATTTAAACATTTGAAAAGTCTTGCTTAAAGTAGCATGGAAATTATTCTTTAATTTTTTCAAAATGTTCAGTTTGTCCTCTTCTGCATCCAATCTCATTCCTCGGGTGAACAGTCAATTTCTTAGCTTCACTATGAAGCACATCGGATGAAACTGAATAAACTGCTAATTCAATTGCAGCCTTTACACAGAAACCAGGATAAACTCCTACCCGCTGAGCCTACAGGCTCGAATATGGACTTTACCCTATCTTATTAAACCACAAGATGGTGTGATAGAGGGCGGCTCTGTGTGGAGTTTGTATGTTATGCCTGGGTTATTCCTCCAGGTGCTCCAGTTTTTTCCCTCACTCCAAATACATACTGATAGCTTAACTGGGTTCAGGGTAAACCGGCCCTGGTCCTGGTGTGAGTGTGTGTGTTCTGTGTCTGTGTCTACCCTCCGCCAGACTGGCACCCATTGCTTGCTGGGATAGGGTCCAGCTCCCCTGTAACCCAGACCTGGATGAAGCAGTTAGAGGATGGAGATGGATGTTGTGATAGAACTTTCCGGGATACATGCTTTTTAAACATTGTTCTTGAGAATGCATTCATCCTCTGGTAAATTTGTGCTAATGCTCTACTGCCTCAGATCTCATTTTCCTCTGGCAAAGGGACCAGTGTTCCCAGTGGTGAAAAACCATCAATGGTTAAAAAACAAACTGCAGCATGGCATTGTTCCCACGTCCTTCGCGTTGATGTGCGTTTGGGTGAAACGGTACTTATTTCCTCTCTTGAAAGCAGCAGCAAATTATATCCTGTCAGGAACATTTTGTGGCGAACACAATACAAACAGCACTGAGAGGAGTGGGGGAGAGTATTCGTGCGTGAAACCTCCGCCTCTCTATCACACACCTCTTTTATTAATCTCTGTGGAGAGGTGGTGGTTTAATTACTGCTTTTCAAACGTTCTTGAGTGCTTTCTTTCACCATTTTCCCCTACCTTGCAACGGAGAGCAGGCAGTGGTTGGTGCTTGAACATTGCAAAATGCACAATGTAAACATTTTACCATAGTGAAACTTAAGACCAAGCTTCTCCATCAGTGTTTCAGAATCATTTCTGAGTTCTCCTCCTGCATATTTCTGCCCTTTACTGGGAATTCAGAGATATCACAGGAAGTGATTTTAGCCCTTTTGTGACAAGAGCCAAAGTCTCAAGTCTTCTTGAAATGAAAGAGTGTGTACTTGTTTCAGTACTGTGTGCCCTTGGTGGTTAAAAGTTATATATATTGTGGTTTTTGGATAGTGACTGTCTAAGCCTAATGAGGCCAGGGTTGTTTATGCCAGGAAACCTGCTTGCGCTGACAAACTGATTGTGATGAAACCGCTATCATTTCCTCCAAACCTGCTTTGTCTTGAATGAAGCTCCTTGGCTGCAACTCTCTGCAGGCGTTCGGAGACAGATCTCCCTTGTAGTTGACACAGCTGCTGCTGTAATGCGAGATTATTATTCGAGCAACTTTTTGAGCCACTGTAGTTGCTCGACAGGTTTGCAAAGGGATTTGACCTTTGTGTAACTGCTCGGGGCTCGGAAATGAATCTCATTCAAATCGTTCATTTATGATATATAAACAACCCTACATCAAGTGGTTTGAATAAAACTTGGGACCTAACATGCTTTCACACACTTTACAGCATTGAATGTATACAATGGTGGCAGGTGCCCTACTTATTGACAGAGAAACTCTGTGGACAACCATTTCCCTAAACTGCTGTTCTTGTTCCTCAGACCATTTTTGACAAGTTAGTGAAAGTTTCAGTTTGAGTTCCACATCACACATACTGTATGTTTTGGTGCAGCAACCATTTTTTTCTTAAACTAAAGATTTTAATGAGACAAGCACAGAGCACCACTTAACTGACAATTTTGCAGGATTTTTGAGTAGTGAAGGAAGCGTATTCTGATTGTTTAGTATTCAAAAGCAGTTTAGCCACCCTTCTGCCAGTCTTATTGTCACGAGCGTCATCCCTCCTCTTAAGGGCGCTCCGACCCTTTCGTAATTTAGTTGATTATGTGTACCTGCCTCCTGTTTTGTCTCATTATTTAAGCCTGGCGCTCTCGCTATTCCTGGCTCAGCAGTGGAAGATGGACGCCTGGAGGCCCACCTACAAGCGGGTCCAGGAGAGACCTGATGGCATAGGCTTCACCACGGTGTCCTGACCATCTGAGTCCGGGGCTCGGAGCACCTGGCCTCGTTATCCTGTTTTTACTCCTTGTTCCTGTTCCGGAACCTGTTCCGGATTTGAACTTTGTCTGTTTTGGATGGTTCTCCCGGCACATGGACCCTGCACTGCGCCCCGGTTTCCCTCTTTGGACTCTTTGGACTTGTTCGCCTGCGCCACTCCCCCAAAGCACCGGAACACCATCGTCGCGCCCCCTGTCTGTCATCCCGTCCTGATTCCACATCGTGTTTTCCCTGTCGTCCCTCTCCAGGTACTTCCGGATTATACCGTCTGCATAGGGTCCTGAACTATGCACTTCACGGGAGCCTGAAGTGCGTAGTTCATGGGAGAATATTTGATTTAGTCAATTTCAGCTGGCAATTTTAGGTTTGTATTGCAGATAACCCAAGTTATTGTGACTGTGGGACATGTAGAAAGACATCCATTCAGTGAACCATCCTGCTTGTTAGAAATTATCTGATCATTTATGCCCTTTCATAATGCACTCATATTTCAATCACACCACTATTTCTTCTTGCTCAGCAAAGCAGGTAAAGCCATTTTTATAACCAGAGCCGCAAGAGAAGAAGTTCCTTCACAAGTGAAACAATGGAGCCCACATTCTGAAGATGAGCTTTCTTTCTTGTGCCAGTATCTGCCCTGCCCAAAACATGGGCTGAAAAAGAAAACTTTTTTCTCCAGTGCGGTAAGCAAGCTGTCGATGTGCAGTAGGACTGGGATGCGCCTCATTTTTTTCTCCAACCGCACTATTTCAGCTGCGTTTTGGCTCCTGGCTATCCATGACAGCAGTTTCCTTGTGAGCCTCTTCATCAAGAGCCTGTGGATTCGGTATTGACAATGGCGGATGACTCGCGTTCGATTTTTCAGTGTTGTTCTTCCTCCAGGCAGCCTTGGCACAAGACAGCACATCGTCTCCACCTGGGCACCAAGGCTCTTGCGGGCTACTTCATAAGCTCATGGCGCGCCAGCCTTCACAATCATTCACAGCAATTGATACATCTTTACCCACTGGGCTTGTAAAGTATGTCTGGGTCTTCAATCATTGACATGAAATGTCATTTCTAACCCGACAAGTGCTCAAATATCCTGAGTATAAAGTGGTCCATTCTTTTGCTGTCACATCAAACCCGGGTGTACAAATAGTGATCTAAAATATCAAACCTGGTCCTTAGAGCTCCTGAATATCTGTGACCCAGAGAACAACTGCCCAGTCTGAGTAAATTCTGACCAGTATGAAGCCAAAAAAGACAATCTTTTTCAATTAAGTGGTAAAGCAACAAATAAACTACTTAAAAAGCAGCTCATTTAAATGTTCTCAATCACAGAGATCTAGGGGAAGCACAGTATTTCAGTGTTATCTAACACTGCTTTTATTAACAAGCAGGTTATTAAAAATACAGTGATTAATACGTCAGTTCAGTATAGTATTTATGTCATCGTGTATCTGGTTACGTCACGTAAACTCAGTCTACTTCTGCTTCTGGGGATGTTTTTGGATACAAAAAAAATTCGAACGGTGCTACTTTCATTTTTTTTTCTGTTTGTCATTCCAATGTCAAATGTCTATGTTAATTTAGCTCATTTAAAAAACGCTGGACTGCTCTGATGACATGACCTTGCCAGCGTCTCTGCTCTACCTGTAGACGGTACGCTGTGGGCTCGGACGGACCGCTGGTGCGTGACTGTTAATGAGCAACAGCAGCGGGAACCAGAAACACTGTCGATCGCGGAACCGTCTGCTGGAGCTCCCTGCTTTACTGTCTAACACTTGGACTGAGAGACATTCGGAATATTTTGACAAAGTGTCGAGTCTTTCAGGCCTGCATCCAAAGGAAAAACTCCTGCCTAATTACACGCATCTTATTCTCAACAGAGACCGGGTCTGAACACCAGGCTATCGCCCCTGAAATACAGCGGACATGGGTCTCGGTGGATTTACAAGAGAAGGCCACTAGATGGCGCTGTATTACAAAGAATAACAGAAGATATAAGTTTTGATTTGTCCTACCTTGGGAAAACCCATTTTGGTAATTGTGACACGCTGAAAAACTGTTGTAACTATGAAAAAAGTGCTCTGGGATTTTATTTTTGAGGAATGTTTAAAAGAAACATTGTTTATGCTTTTAAAGGACGATTTACTCGTTTACACAGTTTTATTTCTTGTATTTTTAAAGATTCCCTGTTTCTAATTGTTTCAAATTCAGATTCAAAAGGCTTTATCGAAATGAACGATGAGTTCAGTATTGCTCTAGTATATTCAGATAATTGCCACACATTATTTTTCCTTTAGTTTATTTTTCAGTAACAAGGTGAGAAGCTCAAACTATAATTATTGATAATGTACATATGAAGATAGAAAACCAAACTCGGTGTTTGTGTTTTCTGGTGTGAAGGGCTCAGGCTGGCTTGCTGAGGGCTCTGGAAAAGTGGAGGAAATTTTAATCTAAATTTCTTTAAATTTCAGAAAGCTTTGAGAAGTTCGGGTCACTGTGCATCACAGCGCACTTCTGAACCTTCCCACAAGGGGAACTCTTGAGCTTGTTTCTCTAAAAAAAATACTTAGTATGGCAGGTTGCGCTTAGGAATTTAGGTTAGCAGATCCTGCCAGCCTCTGTGCTGTTCTGCCCTGCTGCTGTCTCACTGAACTGCAAACTCACAGCAGAGCTGTACACGGAGCTGTACACCCCAGCACTCCGAATCAGCTGCCATTCCTGCATCTACAAGGTTCTTCCTTGTACTTGTAATGCACTGTAATATTCACAATGTAACATTTTGATGCTGCCAGAGAATTAAGGCACCAGTATAATAAATACTGCATAAATATATCAGCTGCCATATTACCTCAAAACAGACAGTGCACTGAAGCTCAGCCGGTGTGATCCAGGTCAGTACCTGGATGGGATGTAGGTTGTTGCTGGAAGAGGTGTTAGTGGGGCCAGTAGGGGGCGCTCACCCTTTGGTCTGTGTGGGTCCTAATTCTCCAGTATAGTGACGGGGACACTATACTGTAAAAAGGCGCCGTCCTTTGGGTGAGATGTAGAACCAAGGTCCTGAGTCTCCATGGTCATTAAAAATCCCAGGATGTTTTTTGGAAAGAATAGGGGTGTTACCCCGGTGTCCTGGCCAAATTTCCCCACACCTTTTACCAATCATGTCCTCCTGTTAATCCCCATCTATGAATTGGCTACATCACTGCTCTCTTCCCCATTGATAGCTGATGTGTAGTGAGTTACTGGTCACTATGGCTGCTGTCGCATCATCCAGGTGGGGCTGCACATTGGTGGTGGAGGGGATCCCCATTGCCTGTAAAGCACTTTGAGTGGAGTGTCCAGAAAAGAGCTATATAAGTGTAAGCAACTGTTGTTGTTGTTGTTGTTGTTGTGTTCACTGGTTTCCTCTGGGTGCTCCAGTTTCCTCCCACAACCCAGAGACACACATGGTAGGTTAATTGGCTTCTGGGATAATTGGTCCCGATGTGAGTGTGTGTCTGTGTGTCTACCCTCAGACTGACTGGTGTCCTGTCCAGGGTGTATCCTGCTGTGTGCCTGCTGCTGGCCAGGATAGGCTCTGGCTCCCCTGTGACCCTGAATTGGATAGAGCAGTTAGAAAATGGATGGATGGATATCAACTGCAGACTCAAGCCGAAAGAAATAGAACAGAATGTGAAATGCTGAAATAAAACAAACTGAGTTGACTTAATAATTTCCTTTCGTATCAGTAATAGCAATCATCTTAATCATCATTACTCGGTGCATCATCTGCCAGGATGACAGCTAAGGAAGAGATAAACAGGGGCATGAGCCAGCTACCCCTTCACCTTCTTCCACAGCACAAAACTCTGGTACTTTCCTCTCACATTCTGACAGAGCTGAGTCACACAGCCGCTTCCTCGCTCCACTGTCTCCACTGTGGAGCACTCTGTCCTCTGCAGAAGAAAAGGTTACATTTTAACCCAAAAATCTAAAAGCAAAGACCTTGTGCCTGTTCCCTGTCAGTCTGCAATTTAGTGCACTCTGTAACTTTATTGCAGGAGTCACCTATTATCTCTGTGTTCGTTTTTTACGAGCAGCTTGCTAGCACTCCAAAAATGTTGGACAATATCTTATAAAGCCTAGCTTGGCACCTATTGCCTGTTGGCACTAATTACGAACTAACGCATGCCCTATGTGTGAGCATATTACACTTACATTTGAGAGAAGCATTACTACCTTGTAGCCTGTGGATCTTGTCAGATCTCAAAAGTGAAGCAACACTGGGTCTGGTCAGCAATGGGATGGGAAGCTATCCCAGGGAGCAATGGATAGTACACCAGTCCATGGCAGGGCAGATACACACCAACCACAGACATGCACACACTTACAGTAGGGCCAATTTTCCCAGAAGCCAGTTAATCTACCAGTGTGTCTTAGGATTGTGGGAGGAAACGGGAGCAAGATGGGAGACCTTCTGGGAAAATCAGGTTGTGGCTGTAAGTGGCATTGGTGGACCAGTAGGGGGCACTCTTTTGCCTAGACCAGAATTTCCAAACCAATGCCCCAGTATGGTGAATGTGGACATGGTACTGTAGGAGGTGTGGTCCTTTGGATGAGGAATTATAGCAAGATCCTGACCACTTTGTCAATTAAATGGCCCATCATCAACCGTTGATAAGAGTAAAGGTGTAGTCCTGGTTAAGGTTGAAATTGGGCTTGCAAACCTAAACTTTCCCCTTAATTCAATTGGTGAAACAAGAAATTCTTTAAAGACCACCTTTTCTCTTTTTGTGCGTCAATTCAGGACACATGCGGACACATCGTTTTTGATGATCAGAACTGTCTAAATGTGCAGTATGTGGTGTGTTTTTTTTTTGAAAGGGTCCGTGCACTGTTCTCTGCACACGTATGAAATAAATAATTTTTTTTCATGTGCCAAAGATTTGTAATATTGCTTAAACCTAGTGCCGCTGTGTTGTCTGCCCCTGTCCTTTTCACTCTGAGCATTCAGAAGCTCATTTGACCCACAAAGTGGGATCAATCCTCTGTGGAAAACAAAAGGAAAAAAAAGTCCAATGCAAATGCAAAATTATCCAGTCTTTTATTTGCTATTGACACAATCATTTTGCACAGAAGTTCATTAGTGATAGTGTTCCAGTCCCATAGTGATTATTCCCAGAGTGCCAAGGACAGGCGTATTGATTTTTATTTGAATGTATTTCAGCACTGTTCAGGATTTATACACTCACACTGTGTTGTGATTTGGGACTATTTTAGATTTCGTTTTACTCTTGAAATGTCTAATAAAGAATAACTAGATTCCCCTTAAATTTCTCTGCTCTGGTAATTGTTCTCCCATAAAATAGAAACAAATTTAAGTTCAGAAAAAAGATACGACTAACCTGGCAATAACTGGTGTCAGAACTTTATCTTGTAGAAGTATCGATCTGTACTTTCATGTTTTTGTTAGTTTCTTGGTAACTGTGTCCCTCCTGGAAAATGACAGACACCATCAATGCCTTAAGCTTCCTCATTGGCAGAAGCTTTATAAGTTAGCTTTTTTGTCTTTTTGAAGAAAATGCGTATTTAATGTTTAAAGAACAAAGAACCTTTTATGTATCTTGCAGTTCAAGATCTGTGTACTTACCTAAGCCATTATGGAGCCTGAATCTGTAGATCAGTTTGAGAAGGTCTTCAGAAGTCTAAAGTTAAAATGGACTGAGCCAGTTCATTCATACAGCTGTTGGAACAGCATTACCCAACCAACAAAATCCTTATGAATGAACTAGTATAACGATGACTCATACATTCAACAGCATGGTTGGGAACTTTGAGGAGGCAAGAAACCGGAATGGTTATTCCGTTTGTGTGTACTAGGTCTGAGTTTAAGACAAAATAATTAAACAGGAAATTAATTTTCTGTTCTTATGCATCATCCGACAATTAGGTAGCATGTTGCTTTTTATTTTATTCTCATGGTTTTTTTTTAAATAAACACTGGCTGCTATTTGTTGAATGAAAACCGTGACCTGCTTCCTTAGATCAGTGAGTCAGTCAGTACTCATGTGCTGTGAATCAGCCTTGAAAAATTGTAGGCCTGCCCCCACACCTAAAAGCCCCTCCGTACCTCTCCCACCCCCACTCTCCTCCGCCCCTGGCCTCTCCACACCTCTGCCTGAGAACTTGGCTGCTCGCTGCCCCCAGCCTCCTCTCCCCCTTGTTGTCCTCGGTCTTACTCTCACTCAGTCAGGCTTCTGGCTTGGCTGTCGGTCTGACTCACTTCCAGATACACTCGGGACAGCTACTACTAGCACACGCAAAAGGGGAAACCCAGAATCATTCAGGAATAAGATGTTTTCAACCCGAACTGTTTGTTGACTTGGCTGGAAAATACATTCTGTGGTTTACAAAGTGTCCCGCCCTCCCTCCCCCCTCACCACCCCATCAAAACAACGAAGAGAAAATAGAACCGAATGCATGTGTGTGTTGGAAGGAGAGGAGGGTCAAGTTCTAGCGTTTCAACATTTTCGTTTTTTAATTCTGTCAAGAGAAAAACACAGACAGCAGTGGTCTCGGGTCTTTTTTTTTGGTGAAGTGGGTGGAGACCACCTTGGAGTTTAGCAGCATTCCCACAGACCGGGGCTGCTGCAAAACGACATATCAACTGAAACCCCAGCCCATTAAAGGCTAGGATGACTATACATGTGCACCAGATCAAAAGAGGAAAAGGGGTTAGGATGGGGTCCCAAGTTGCAGAAAACACTGTGGTGGGGTGGGGGGGGGGGGAGTATGGGCTTAAAACTGATTACTTCCAGCTTCAGACACCCATAATAAACATTATGTCTATTGAAAGGAAATCCACGTTTGTGTCCCCAGCCACACAGAGATACCCAGGGAGTCTACTTTGAGGGGCAATGTATCCCACATGTAGTTTTACCACCTTGCAACCAGATCTTATCAGGCCTCAGAAGCCTAGGGGTACCTGGATAGGAGACCTCAAAGCACAATCAGGTTGCTGCCTAAGGTGAACCAGTAGGTGTCGCTCTTCCCTTCTGGACCAGAATTTCTCATCCTCATGGCACTGTCGTAAAGAATACGGCTCTTCAGCACCCCGGCGTCCTGACTGAATTCCGCTCTGGGCTAGCACAATCTGGCTTTCCTATCTCTCTCTTTCCTAGCATTAATCCCGCATCAGCAGGGTCCGCTTGTCAGCACACCAGTCTCCATTTGGTGGTTTGAACCAAATCTTTGAGCTGACGTTGCCATTAACTGCGACCGAGAAATACTCCAACCGGTGCGTCGCTCTGCCTGCCGTCGGAGTGGGAGGAGAACAGAGTAATGTAGCCAATTCATAGAGGGGGATTATTAGGAGGCATGGGAAATTTGGCCAGGACGCCGGGATTACACCCCTACTCTTTTCGAGAAACAGCCTGGGATTTTTAATGACCACAGAGAGTCAGGACCTCAGTTTTACGTCTCATCCGAAGGACGGCGCTTATTTACAGTATAGTGTCACTATACTGGGGCATTAGGGCCCACCTGGACCGCAGGGTGAGCGCCCCCTGCTGGCCTACAATCTGGCTTTCCTATAGATCTCCTTAATTCAGCTCCTAATGCCATTCCTAACTCCTCCACCAGGGGCTGCTGGTGCAGAATGCCTGCTACACATCTCCCAGGAGATGAGGTGCGTTATATTCCATGTGAAGTGCTTTACGATCATTTGGATGAAAAGCACTTTACGAAAGCCATCAATTAAACGTGATCTACTTTGAGTGTACAGAAGAGTGTCCTGACGTTTAGGGATTCACTGTTGAATTTGCCAGTCTGCTAGCACTGTGCTGCTGATTTCACCCAAGCCAGCTGGTATGCAGAGAATCCAAATTTAGACAACACTTCCTAACTGTTAGGAATTCAGCAGTTCCAGGTGTTCAGGGTGTTTCTTTTTGCCCCCGTGGGATTTGTAGTTCAGCACCTAGAGAAGCTGGGTTTTGTTTTAACTGAGCTTGTCATCATGCTGTCCCCTGAGCACTTGGAGTTTTGACTATACTGTTGAGCAGTGTTTAGTTCCCACATGGAAACTGAAGTTGAATTAGATGCTCCTACAGAAAGGATATGTGTGAGTGGCTGAGGTCTCCCCACAGCAGCTCCTGGATTCTGGGTAAGACACATGGAAAGTAGATTCATACCGTGTAGATTTCATCATTGAGCAACCTTTTCTGACTAGTTTAATCAGTTCAAAGAAAGAAACTGCAGGCAGTGATATGGCTTCCAAGGTGCAGGTTGGTCAGGGGTTCGAGTCATGTCAACAGCCAGAAACCAGATGAGAACCAGATGGCATAGGACTCTCATAATCCTTCATGTGAAAAAATGTCTGTTCCTTAACGGTCCTCAACTTCATTGTCCCTTTTCTTGTGTCACAGAAGGAGTCTGTGGTGTTAACTAAACACCTATCAGGAGATGTTTAATTATACAGATGTAATAAGTGCATTTAAAACCAAGGGGGGGCTTATCTTTGCCACAAGAGTTGTGGGAGAATGGAACAAGCTACCCTGCCATGTTGTGGAAGCCGATACCCTGGCTTCTTTCAAGAAATGACTGGATGAAATCTTTGGATTAAATAGCTGCTAATTAACAAATCAGCTAGACAAGCCTAATGTCCTCTTCACATTTGGAACCTCCGTTTGTATTTTCTTATGTTCTGAAATGACTTCCGTTGGCTTAATGGTTACAGTCCCTTTAGTAAACAGGGAGCATACATGCCTACTCATCAGAATCAACCATTTGTCGCCTCCATAATCTCAAAGAGAAATGGGAGAGTTAGCTCTGACTGGGACAGCAGCACTGCATCACACTGATGTTTCTGCAAGCATGTAGGCTGTTATGATTTTGGTCTTCTGTGTTTTTGGCAGTTACAACAGGGTGTTCAGTTTATGTTTCCACTGGCTGCAAATGGAAAGAGAATTCTCAAAGAAATCTAGTCTGTCCTACAAGCAATGTGCTTTTATCGATACAGCCTTCACTTGTTAAATAAAATGTTAAATCTTAGACGCCTAGTATCTTTACACAGCACAGGCATCCAAAATTCCATCCCCAATTGTACATCATTGATTCCCGGTCACTGCTGGTTAGTTACACGTCCCAGGCTGGGTCATGATATCAGTGGTATCTGTGTCACACAGTTTAACCTGCACTGCAAGTGAACACCATGACTGCTTGAGCCACAACAAATCAACCGTGCTTTTTAACAATATAAAGGCAACTATTGAACAAGCAGCTTATTCAGTCTCAACTGATGTCCTACATAGCACCTCTCTGAATCTGGTCATATACTTGCAGAATGCAGCAGAAAGCAAAAAGAAGACATAAATATAAATATTTAAATCTAATTCTATGGCACAGAAAGTAAACTAAATATCACACTGTATTTTGCACTATATCATCTTTGTTATTTAGGGGCACCAACTCCCTGCTCTGGCATCCAATGGGCTGAGCCTTTATCTTAAGCATTCAATGATAAAACCTATGGAAAAGAACTGCAAAGCAGTATACTGACGACACATGCAATTGCTTGGTGCCCTTTTAGACCTATTCTCTGCGGTTTTGCCCTGATTGCATGGTTTTCACTGTGCTTTCCATGGTATTGTCTTGAAAAACCACTGGAAAGCCCAGTGAGAGAAGAAAACTAGTGTCAAATGCAAAACAACCATGGTAAACATTGCACCCAGCATTCTTAGGGACACTGCAGGAAAAAGCAATGGAATTGATAGTGGGGTGACTACATTCCTAAAGCTTTCCACCAAAATGGAAACTGCCCTGTGGTAGAGGGTTCTGGTTCTGCGATTTTGTGCCAGAATTTGGAGAGGGTTTCTTTTGTGGGAAGGAAATCAGAACCTCACCCTAAAGGGATTAAACAGTTGGACCAAGAGCACAGCAACGACACCATAAGAGAAAAAAGTAAAAATGCTCCTTTGTCCCAGCTCCTCTGTCAGCCCAGCCCCTGCTTCGCCATGGACACCACCCTGGTGTCTTGTCCCCTAGATGGACAGCACATTCCTCCCTAGAATTCCCTGAGCTGACCAGAACTTGGCTGGGGTGCAGAGACAAAAATATGGGAAAAATGTGGTATTGTGTTACCGAGGGGGGGGGGGCTGGGGTGGTGGCAGCGAGGGAGGGAGAGACCGACAGAGAGAGAGGAAGGAAGTGAGTGGAGTATGTGAGAGAAAGGAGGTTGCCTGCCAGGCCTGCACATGCTGAGCAGAACATTGGATTCATTGAGAAAAGCGCGCCCTGCTCCATTCATCACAGTCCAGCTCCGCTGGCTCAGTCAAGCTACAGTTTGACAGGGTTTGACACACTGGGCACCCTCCACTCAGGCAAACATGCCCCAAACTGAGTGATTCGCTCCCTGTCTGTCCCATCTTTACTAGACTGTGGTATAGACAAGGCCTTTCGTTCACCTTTGGCTTTATCTGTCACCTCTACCTGTTCCGCAGAGCTACAGCCAAAATATTAAACCACCTCTATTACATAATTGAAGCCATTTCAAACTGATGCTCCGATTGTTTTGCCAGGAACACTGTGCAAACAAGACAGAATGCTGAGAGAAAGACTTAACTGTGAGGCATAAGACTTACCTCATTAAGCCAGGAAAAAAACAATAATCAAAACTCCATGTGGATATGCATGTTTTGGAGATCATTTAGATCCCCTGTAAGTGTAAGAAAATGTGGCTTTGCCAAGTACTGAACTTATCCCTGTGCATATCGCTGAGCAGAAGCAAGGTTCATGGAGCCAAGCAATTTCTTAGAATTGGTTCTGAATTTCATTTTAGCCAAAGCAACCTCCACAGAAGACAAATAAACTTGGTGAAGAAAGCTACCTGTTTGTGTCAAACTGACCCAGCCAGAGTTGGGCTAAGCCCTTCTCTCCGTGATTTGGTAAGCGCTCTGGATTCCTTGTGTTACCTTGGCAATTGTGTGGACTAGCTGTTTACTTAGAGACTGCATTTTGTTACTAAGGCTTTATTGAACTATTTACTATGTCTTTGTTGTTGCATCCAACCCTGCATGCCATTCTAATGATCTTTTCCAACACAACACAAAGTCTGTGCAAAACAGAAACGAGACGGGGAAGTCTTCTAGTGTGTGCACGGCATCTCACGGATGGGCTTGAGAGCAGTGCGCAAAGCTCTTTGTCCTCCGCCTTCCTTCAGCTGCTTTTCTGTTTTCAGGTTATAAGCCGGGTAAGAAAGGACAAGAGCAGGAATAGTGCAAATCTGTGAAAAATGCGAAAAAGAATAATACAGAATTGTAGCTATGAAGTACAGTTCTGATTACCTGTCGCAATTGTGAATTTAATTTTAATTTAATTAAAATTTGAATTTTATTACCTATAGAAAACTGAGCCGATGCATCACTTCTTGCTGTTCATTTGTAACTTTTCCATCCACAATACATCAAGATCCCAGATTTGTCTTTCTACAGACTGCCATTTAACCAATTAGCCTAACGTCCAACTTTCCTTGAATTGTTCTTTGTTGTTGTTGTTGTTGTTTTAAGTTATAAAATAAGATGGTGTTCGTATTTGTTGTTTTTTTCAACAGGAATAGGAAACCGCTGAAACCACATTGACCTGGATTGACACAGAAGGTTTTGGCCACACTTCCTGCACAAACAAGTCTCTGGAAGGTGTTGATGAGAGTTAGAGGGGGACAGACTGAGGTGCTGACCAGTCGGAGTCTGGGCACTCTTCTGCCATTAGAACTGGACAGACTGTGGTGCTGACCAGTTGGAGTCTGGACACTCTCCTAACATTACAGGTGGACAGACTGAGGTGCTGACCAGTCAGGGTCTGGATACTCACCTGCCATTAGAGCTGTACAGACTGTGGTGCTGACCAGTTGGAGTCTGGACACTCTCCTAACATTACAGGTGGACAGACTGAGGTGCTGACCAGTCAGGGTCTGGACACTCTCCTGCCATTAGAGCTGTACAGACTGTGATGCTGACCAGTTGGAGTCTGGACACTTTCCTAACATTACAGGTGGACAGACTGAGGTGCTGACCAGTCAGGGTCTGGACACTCTCCTGCCATTAGAGCTGTACAGACTGTGGTCCTGACCAGTTGGAGTCTGGACACTCTCCTACCATTAGAGGTGGACAGACTGAGGTGCTGACCAGTCAGAATCAGGACACTCTGGGATATTCAATGATGTGATTTACTCAACATCATGTTTTAGGTCATTATCTAATCACAATGAGCCACTCTGCAAAAATAAATCATTTCCATTTAAAAAGCGATCCTTTGCACCGAGAAAGCTTGCTATCTGTTTATTGCAGTCATTCATCTGCCAGAGGGTGATCATTTCAAAGGACTTATAATTTGCTGAGAATAGGCATCCATGAATGTAAACACACTACTGCACTTTGAATGCAGGTAAGTGTTTAATCAAAAGCAGAGAGAGGGTCAGCAAGTTGCATTACAGTGGTGTTTTATTTATACATCTAGAAATTATACTCAATCAGATGGATGGGAGCCCAGTTTTAGGTCACTCAACTGGTGATGTATTTGGAACCCTGGCTGGGATGAGGAGAGAGATTATTCGGATGGAAAGCTGAAACTCTCCTAAGACATTACCAGATTCCTCAAATGTATTCCTAAACAGACTGATCGAGATCCAGAGGGGGTTTGATTAACAAACCGACCAAGGTGTAGCGGCGAGGCTTAATAATAAGGCAGAATTAAGTGTTTCTGAGCTTCCCAAATGAGGCCCCATTTCTCTGTTCATCTCTGTGGTGCAGCCACAGAAAGACCATTAGTGCAGGGTGATTTAAGGTCCTAGGACAGCTCCCAAAGGGGGATGCACTTAGCTAAGCCTGGCTATCATGATCAATGGTCATCCATTGGCGCCTATCTGTCTAGGGAGTGCCAGTTGGACATCTGGACTGCATTCCTAAGTGTCAGGAGTAAGTGACTCATATCTCACCTTGATCAACCAATCAGGGACTGGTAGGGCCGAGTAACCCACGTGGGACTCTGATGCCCATGGAACTTTCAGCCAATCAATGAGCTGAAGTTCCTCCAGGTAAAAACAGGCAACACAGAGAGCCTGTGAGATTCAGAAGGGGAGATTCAACAAGATTCAGGAAGATTCAGAAGAGATTCAGTGGACTTCTGTGGACTTTTCTAAAGGGAATTCAAAGGAGAATTCCAGGGCAGGACAGCCCAGGAGCAGAAGGCTCCCAAGGGCAGGACATTCTCGCAGCGCGCCTCCTGTCCATCCTGAGACTCAGCCCGGACAACCACGGAACGGCCAGTGTGTCCGAGTGCCAGAACTTTCCTTTGTTCTAAGAGTCTAGAGTGGAGGTTGCCAGAGAGTAACCAGCAGCAGGCCTCGTGAACAGGTCGGAACTGTGGACAGCTGAATCACTATTCAGAACTAGCGCTTCATCAGGAACGAACCGGTCCTCTTCCTGACTTGCTGGGACCCACAGTCATCTTTTCTCCTGTGCACAAACTTTGCTAGTTAAAGCCAACAGTGAGCATCAGCAGCGCACCGTCGCAAGCCGCACAGCACAGCCTGGCACGGAGCCAGAGAGCGCGGATTGGACAGCAACAGCCTGCAACTGTTTCTTTGTGCCCGCTGGAGATCTGAATCCCCAGAAATTGGATGAGTATTCAACTTCAATGCATTACAGCTCGAGAATTCAATTGTTATCCCAACCAGTTGATATCAATTTAATTCCTAAGAGTTATGTACTTGTTTTGAGTATCTAATGTAGAAGTTATAACCAAGTTCGTTTACGAAACGGTCTAAATGAATGATATACTGAACGTATGTCCTCTTGATGTGTAACTCTTTGTAACTGATTGAATATATACCTTTTGTATTCTGATAACCCTCTCGATAAGATCTGTTAGGTTTTATATGCATATTTAATGTATTAATAAATGTATCCTCGTGTATTAGTACCTGTGTGTGTGTGTTGTTTGAGTTATGTCGCATGGTTGGATTCTAAAGCCATCAAAAGAATCAATTTTGTGATTTACTGCTACAATTAATAATTGTCACAGTAAATGCCCAAACCCTACAGAACTGGTGCCTTCAGAGAGCCACAACGTTACATATTTGGCTTCCCTGAACGGCTATGAAACATTACAAAGGGCATCACAATTCAGACTATTCCAGGACCACCTGTACAGTACTTGTTTTTACAGTGTGTACATGTACGGATGACATCCAGAGTGCCAACAGAAGACTCAAAAGAGTCTGTAAAAAACTATTATTGGCATGTTGCAAACTAGATCACAGTCAGAGGCAGCAGACAGGGTTGACTCTTTAATACCACACTCTTTAAAAGTGGTGCAAACAAGAAACCTACAGCCAGAGTGACACGTTGCACTTAGGATCAGAAATCTGGGCTTTCTTACTGGGGATTAACAGTTTGGTGAACTTTCACGACACTTTGACTGCAATCCAAATCAAAATCACATTTGAATCCATTGATTTAAACTGACAGAAGTCTGATGAGCACAGGGTGACTCAGAAAATGGAAAGCAATGCAAAAGTGCTCACTGTGAAAATGTGGAATTGGGGTTCTCTGTTTCCAGTTGTTATGATGGGATATCCTCTTTGCTCAGTGACAGTCACTGGCATTAGAAACAACTGACTTCACTCTGCAAAACATTACTGAGCTCTCTAAACAGACAAACTGTGGCCATTCTATTGCCATCACAAATGCCCAAGCCCTCCAGATGATTGCAATATTGATTTAGCCAATCTGGCACCATAGATCATGAGTCTTATCTCTCCTATTGAGAGATCTCTGATTGCCTGATCATAGGTGAGTAATCTGTGACTATTCTGCACTTTTCCAGGCTATTGCTGTCTAATAACTGCACATTTTCCAGTTGCCTTGTTTCCACACTTGACTTGTGCAATACTAAAATGTAGAGTACCAACAAAGGAGATTTCAATCATCACCGTACAACCCCTCTGCAGCAACTCAGCTGCTTAGAGGGACAGTGTACAATAATTATATTTGTCAGTGTCCACATTCATCTTCATAAACCATTTCTCCATTCAGTTTAGATACCTTTCTTGGTTTTCTCAATGGAATTGACCCAGATCTGATTTCAGAAGAAATGGCTTCTTTTAGGAAGTTTCTAAATAACTTCTGTGGCAGTGTGGATAGGTGTGTAGGTCTTTGGATATAAAGTCAGGGGTTCAAATACCAGGTGTGGATACTGTTGACGTATCCTGAACTGCCCCAGCAATTCCAGCTGTATAAACTGCTCCAAACATTTGTTTATATAACAAAACTAGTTAATGGTAACCTCTGTAACTTGCTTCAGATAAAAGATCAGACAAATAAACAAACCACTCTGATAACAACAATGTCAGAAACATCCAACACAGTGTTAGTACAAAGATAGACAAAGGAGAGCTTGCTTCATATAACATCCTCTGCTTTTCCTAACCCCCAATAGGTGTAAAAGAGCCATTGTTTCCTACTGTGTTTCTGTCAAGCTGGTTCCTGAGTTGAAAAGTTCACACACACCCGTCCAGACAATACAAGAGGTGTGATATTCATCCAGATATTTACATTCAACAGTGGAAGCATTTTCATTTTCTGACCTGTCAGAAATCCATCAATCTTCTCTCCCCTTGAGTTCCCTAATGCTGGCAATGCTCTGTACTTGTTCTTGTGTCCAGAAATCCATCCATTTTTAACTGCCTCTTCCACTTCAGGGTCAAGGGGGAGTCAAAGCCTACCCCAGCAAGTAACAGGCTCAAATCTGGGTATACCCTGGACAAGACGCCAGTCCGTCGCTGGGCAGACAGACACTTACACATTCACACCAGGGCCAATTTTCCTAGAAGCCAATTAACCATCAAGTATGTCTTTGGATGGCGGGAGGAAACCGGAGCACCCAGAAGAAACCCATTGGGCATGGGAGAACATGCAAACTCCACACACATAGTACCCCAGGTCTGGAATTGATCCCACGGTCCCAGCACAATGGGGCAACAATGCTAATCTCTGCACCACTGTGCCACCTGTTCTGGTGTCTTTTACTTTAAAAAAACTGAAGAATCTCTCTTAGCTCTAGAAGCCAAGGACCTAAAAAGGATCTTGAGATTATCAGAAGTTTTAGACAAGAGCTCAATGTCAAATGAGCAATGGCTGAAAACTTTATTCAGAATGCTGTTTCCAGACCTGCGCGTAATACCGTATTCCTGTTCAGTGATTGTGGGAAGTGTGAAGCCTCCATCCCCCTAACAGCTTTAAAATAACTACATTTTGTTTGCAGGTAATTTAAAATTGGATTTCTTAAGAGAAAATTGTGCCTGGTTATCTCTAAGTGTCCTACTTCAGAATCATCATCCTGCATTGGGGAATGCTGTCAGCAAAGCTGGACAGCAGCATGATTGCTTTGGTCTCCTTTATTATGTAAAAGACAAATTCGTGTTTACGTTTGTTCCCCAAAAGGCTGTTTTGGTGCTGAAATTGATGTAATCTACACAATACAGTAAAATGAAAGAGAGAAAATATTATTTTTATTATATGGGTTATGAAGTGTGGCCTGGGGGTGCAGTAGTTAGCATTGCTGCCTTGCAACACTGGGACTCATATTGTGCAATACGACTTTTTGGTGTACTGTTCTGTTCTGGTTTGTTCTTTGTGTGTTCTGGACTGTGAGTAACTCTTCTTAGTGCACTTCTCACTGTACTGATTGTATTGTATTATTGTATACAATATTATTATTATTGTATCATTCGTTACACTGTGGCTGTGTTGTCTGTGTTAAGCTGCTGTTGCACTGCAATTTCCCTCACGGGATCAATGAAGTATCTATCTATCTCTGGGTTCAATTCTGGACCTGGAATGCTCTCTGCATGTAGTTCATATGTTCTCCCTGTGTTCGCTGGGTTTCCTCCGGGTGCTCTGGTTTCCTAACATACTGGTAGGTTAATTATCTTCTGGGAAAACTGTACCGTGTGTTTGAGTCTGTTTTTGTGTCTGCCCTGTGATGGAAAGGTATCCTGTCCTGCCTTGCAGTCTTTGCTGGACAGGATTGGCTCTGGCTCCTCAGCTGTAGCCTTTGAAAAATGAATTGGAGGAAGGGGATAGAAAATCACTGGATATTTATTGTGCTAGTTTCTGTTTTATAGCTTTGAATCAGAAATGTGTTTATCGTTTCACTCAGAACGCACTTGTTTGTGTGTGAAGGCTCTTCTCAGACAATGTGAAAGTAAAGCCCTGTTCATTAACATCTGCTCACAATTCAGCAGTTATCACCCTTATTAGATTAGAGTATGTTACTTTATCCAAATAAGACATCCCTGATCTGACTGATTTGTAATTTGTAATCAAGAACTAAAATCAACTGTATATTGCTTTTGTGAGCACAACTGCTGTTCAGGCTGTTAAGAAATGTGCTTATGAAAATTTAGGGATTCACTATTATCCTACCTAGGGGAGAAGGCATTTGTTTTATGGTATAGCGTACATACAAGAGCAACCACTCCCAAAACATTTTTAATTTGTATAAAAGTTTATTTACATGGATTTGCAAATATTCATGAAATAAGCAAACATTCTCTTAGGTGTAAGACAAACTAGTTCAATTAGTCTCCGTACTCTTAAACTGTCGAACAAACAAATGTTAGAAATCCCCAAAAAGGATAAAGACAGAGGATGACAAGGATTGAATCAGTTTGTTTTGTGCCTGGTCTGTTTCCTGCATCCAAATAACTGTAAGAGAGAGCAAAGTATATAACGGAAAAGTGTTTTGATAATATGTATTGTAAAGTATTACAATATGTCCACCTGTCCACTCTGAGTTTGCTTCTGAAAAACAAACCAAAATCACTGTCAGGTTTTGGGTTTGTTCTGGGCTGAAAAGGCTAGTCATTTGATCTTGTGTGTGAATGCTCTGTAATCCAAAGGAACTGCAGCAGCACAAAAGAACAAGAAGCCAAAGTGTAGTTCAGAACATTTCAAGACTCAAAGGTAAGACACTTACATACTTTAACACAGGTTCCAGGAGCTGAATCTCTTTAGTTTTGAAAGTACCACTTAAGGATTTGAATAAAGCATGCATCCAAATCTTGAAAGGTACAGCTCAAAGAACTAGTTAAAACTCGACACAATGTAGGACTGAGAACAGAAGACACAATTTTCTCAAAAGATCGTTTGCTAGAAGGAAACTGGGAAAAACAGAGCCCAGTCCTACAAAAAAGGCTGGATACAGTTCCTAATTTGATTACTAGCAAACTGGTGAACATTTGGATTGGAAAGCCTTCTGTCACCGTGAATTTTCATTTCAAAATATTCTTTAAAGAATATTTTGCGACATGGAAAAGGTGACAACTGCTAAACTGCTTTCAGAGGAATGACATATGCTTAGGACAACAGTAAAGATTATGGTAAAATAACCAGATAAGTAAGAAAATTTCTTGTGCGGGAATAATGTTTACTTAATTTAGTTATCAGGTCTGGAAAATTACATCACATGAAACAATAGTTGTAGTTGAGTGCATATTATTGATAACAATATTAATATGAATTAATAAATGTTATGGAAAAAGGTTAGCACACAAAATTGGTAAATCAGGATAACAACAGCTGACATACTGACTGTCTTTTTTTGTGCAAAGGTGTACTGATGTAGCACAGCAATCTCTAATTATAGAAGATGGCGTTTGCAAAACTAATTTACTGTAGATGGCTTCTTGCTAATCTTTATTTTTAACTTGACTCATATAATTTTCCTAAAATAATGACGGATTACACGGTTTACAGTGCTGGCTATCGTCATTTTTAACTTATCGTTATCGTTTTTTTTTTTCATTTTTGACGTTTAGCCAGAAATACAGTGACGAAATACTTTAATGTGCATTTTGTTGTAAAGTTTGTTGAGGGTATAAATACGATATTTGAAACTATTTGATAAACAAATCTATTGAACTCCATCCATTTCATGTGATTTATCCAGTTCATTTTTAGAATAGTTTCATTGTTCAAAATGCTGAATTATTATTTATGGGGGGAAGCAATTGGGAGGAAAAAAAAGACAGACTGAACTGAGAAAATTCCACAGCATCTATATTTCTTTTAAAAAGTATACAATTAATTTCAGGGCTTTAATGCACTGCAAATCAAACTGCGTTCATTTTTTTCTAACAAAGACGCAGGGCGATCGGACAATATGTAGAATGGATAGGTACAAAAACAAAGCTTAGCTGAATGATCCTTAGTAGTATCTGGATTTTCTTCTATTGAAAGGGTTACACTGTTAATAACTTTAAGACTTTAAGGTTAAAAAAAAAACTTGATGGGCGCACTCTTGCTTTCTCACTTTGCACTGTTGCACTGAAACGATTTCCTAGAAAGTACGCTCCTTGCTGCGCTTACAAAAAATTAAAACCCCTTTTTAAAGAGCTTCACGAAGACCGGCCTACTTATCATATCCCCGCCCCTACAGTTGTTCTTTTCCCCCTTGAGAGAACCTCCTCAAATTGTCCTAAAGTCCCCCTGCCCGGGCTTTCTATTTCGCTTGGAGAACACTGCGCGCTATTTTTAGCACGTATTGGACCGTTTCCAGGACCTGCAACATTTTTTTTAAAAAATTGGTAATTTATCCCCCCACCACCACCTCTCTCTCTCTTTTACTTCCTCTGTCTCACTTCTTAAAAAAAAACTGAGGTTTTTAAAGGGCTGGGTTAGTATGCTTATTTCCTTAGCGTTATATCTACTGTAGCTGCTGGGAGCTTTAAACCGGTCAGGCAAGCGAGCAAGCAAGCCAGACTAGCAGGGAGCTTTTGTTTTAATTTAATCAGAGGACATCACTGTGGGGGGGTGGGGGGAAAGGACAAGCACCGAAGCAGGGAATTCAGCACGGCTGTTTGTGAGCTCTAAAACCGGCCTTGCTTGTAATGTAAGTGAACGGCCACCTTTTTTTCGTAATTTATGTCCAAGTATGTGTTGTTATTTGGATTTTTACGATTGCAGTTAAAATGTAGCTCAAGTGTTGGATTTCTGACTGTGAATACGCACGTTTCATTGTTATTTTTCTGCAATGTATATATGTATGTTTTGCACATGCTTGTCTGCTGATCGTCCTCTTGGTAGCTACCACAGCAAAAGGGGAAAAGATTTATTTTCATTGCGTTTGTATTGACCTTGCAGCCGCCTGTTCCCCTCTGTATAAAAACGAGAACGGTGCTTCTTCACGGTCGGTGTCGGGCTGATATTGTATTTGTGCTTGCTTTGCATATTCCTGTTCGTGCTGGAACTGCGGGGCATCCGTAGCGACCCTGCTTTCAGAAATATTATACACGTTTTTAGGGACGTATTATTTCCATCCTTCAGCTGCAAGTTATGGCGTTCTGAAGCTTTGAATAGCTTTCGTGTATTAAAAAAGCATTGGAAACGTTTCGTGTGCTTGCACGTAAAACAGTGCGGTTTTTCGTCTGTTTATAAATGAATTAAATGGTGGTCTTGGGATTTTGGCCTTTTAACTACTGTTTTGTTTTTAAGAATTGCGCTTTTCAGTTTGTCAGTGTATTGATTTTTTTATTAATCCCCCTCTCACGTCAGTTTTTTAACTTTAGAAATGACTTACGAATCTGTTGATCCAATTAAAACCTGCTTCCATGCAAGTCTATACTAGATGGATTATTGCGTTCACAGATCTGCTGTGTCCTCTGTGTGTGGCGATTCCTATTCTCTTAGAAACCTGTCAATGGGTTTGTCTTCTAATTTTGAACAGAAAAAATTATCAAGTAAAAGTTTTGCAATAAGTGCGAAGTTGATTTTTGGCATGGAAATAGTACCTTTAAATCGTATTTGAATGTTTCATGATTAATCTGGCGCATTTCTATCGAGTTTGAGTGTTTTTTGGCGTGTTATTGTTTTTAGTGTTTATTGCAATCTCCCCTGACATTAATCCCACAGCAGAGAATGTTTGTATAAATAATGTATTTCACATCACACGGTAGGTTATGAACGTCTTGGAGAGCGTGTGTGGTTTGTGGTCTCTGGCGCCTTTTCCTTTCAACAAAGGCGTCAAATTGGATTAAAGTGGTGGAACTCGTGTACATTGAAGAGTTTAATAATCTCGTAGCCGCACCGTGAGGATTTTAACTGTTATGTAATTATAAAAGTCTCTTTGTACTAGGTAAAACAAATACTTGCATTTTATGTAGAAAACACCAACGCCTCTTGTGGAAGTGAAATTACAAAATGCGAATATGTTTGAAAGCAGAAAGCTGCACAGCTGTTCATGAAAGATTTCTAGTTTAATGTTGCTTCGATAAAATACTTTTTCTTGAGAACTTGGCTAGGTGGTGGCGCTTATGAGTACTTTTTATCTCGTTCTTTCCAAAACGGTGAAAAAATCCCCTTATCCCTTACAAGAGGCCAACAGGTGTCTGCGCTGTACAGAGTTCTATTACACAGGCCAATCTGCTCAGGGTATGCTAGGATGTTGCACTCCCGTCTCTTAACGATTCTAGGAGTGAAGGTATCCAAATGTTTGCTTTGAATTGCGAATCTTCAGAGCCTCTGTTCAAGCTGCGTGATCTATAACTTTAAATTTAGATGACAATTTAATACTTTGTAAATTGTCAGTGGGTGCATAGTGCTGAAGTTTAATTCTTCAGTGACTTTGAAATACTGATTTTCAAAATCTCCCTCCCTTCTTTTGAACAAATCCTCTTTGTCTTTAACCTTGCACGCTTTGGAGTCTGTGGTTGCTGGAAGTTGCTCTTGGGAAGGGAGCCCTTGCGTTCAAAGGTGCCCATCGCTAACCCGTCTTCTGTGATTCTTCCCTAGAATAAAGGAACGGGCAGAATATGAGCGATTCGGGTGCAAAAGGCAACCAGTCTCTGTCGCAGAAAGACAAGGATGGAACAGAGAAGAGAGGGAGAGGAAGACCTAGAAAGCAGCCACAGCTAAAGAGCCTTGAAGTAAGTATGAGTTTGGAACCACACTTTGAGCTCTGACCATGTGCTGATCATGCTAGTGTTGAGGCTAAGTTACCAATTGCTTACTTACTAATTTATTTGGCTGACTCACATCTGCACCCATTAATACAGCTGGGTGTTCTGCTGCGTCACGTCTGGTGAGGTACCATCCTCACGGGTGCAAAGCAGTGTCTCATCTGGGATTTGAGCCCGCAGCCCCCCAGTTGAGGTGATCTCTGTTCATTGTAGTCAAAGAACCTAATCTGACCCTCTGAGATCATTTGGGTCCACTCACACTAGGGAAAGCAACATGTGGATGTAACCATGGAAATGAGACCTGTTAAATTTAGCCCTTCCCCTCTGGAGATTTGTGAAATATCTTAACAGTGCTCCTGCCCCCCCAGACATATTTTTCACGGTAAGCCTGTGCTCTTGGTATTTTGATCGTTGGCCTGGAAAGAATTCAGAAATCTCGTTTGAAATTAAACCAAAGGTGCAGACTGTAAACACATGGAACGGACCTTAAGCGATGATAAATCAGTGTAACCTGCGGTAAGGAGGCTGTTGTCCAGGTCTGGCATGTTTCAGTGTTCAGCTGCCATCATTTTTGGGGTTTGTCATTTGTCCTCTCGGACTGGCCAAGACTGCGACACTGCCACTCATGTTAAACTGGTATCACTGTTTGTGAATGTACACCGTAAACGCTCATATAACCTCTGAAATGCACATCTGAAGCGTTTTTGTAAAAGCCTTTTAGACATTGACTAGGTCAGTGTGTATTGTGTTCTGCCTTTCTGAATCATTTGGAAGGTATGGATTTGCTATCTACTATGTTTATACATATAATGGCTGCATGCTTGCTTTTCCGTAGTTGTGCTTCAGATCTCGGATGTGTATATGCTTGGTGCGCAGAACATTTGGAGGTAATAAGAATTTTTCCTATAGTTTTATTTAAAGAAAAAAAAACTTGAAATTAAATGTTATCCAAAAGGTAATGGAGAGTGAATTATTTCAGTTGCATTCTTCAAGGTCAGTGAGGGTCTAACTCAGGCACAGTGTAATTCCTGTTCTGCATGGTAGATGTTCCTGCCAGTGTATGGCTCTATCAGTTGAACTCTGAGAGGCGACTCTCAGCCTGTCTCCTAACTTCCTGCTTGTAACTCTTGTTACTGGCCTTTAACCTGAAAGGGCTGTTTTTTTCCCTTTTCTTCAAATTTTTGTAGGTCAAGGTATTCTCTCAGAAGAGTCCTTTTCTTACAGTGAATGTACTGATATCTTTAATGGTTGTTGTTGGAAATCATCCAATAATAGCAAGTCTAGTTTGTGTATTATAAGGCAATTCGTGTACATTTTTGTTTGAGAATTTGAAAAAAATATATATTTAAATGGTAAGGGCTAAATGGTTAGCATCTCTGTCTTGCAGCACTTGGGCTCTGGGTTCAGTTCCTGGGCTGTTATGTGCCTGAACCTTGTACAGTATGTTCTCCCATGTTCATGTGGGTTTCCTCCGGGTGCTCCATTTCACTCCCTGTGTGTGCTCTGGCATCCTATCAAGGGTGTATCTTGCCTTGCGCCCATTACTTGCCAGAACCTGTGACCCTGTGACCCTGTATTGGATAAGGTGGTCAGAAAGTAGATGGATGGATTTAAAAGTTTTAATGGGCTGATCTGAGTATTCTTATTTGCAGGATCGTTTGTGTAGATTTAAGGCTCCTTTTGTACGAGAGTACATCTTAAAATCTTAAAAAGTGTCTCGTTTAAATTAGACCGCCATTGGCTTGAAACTTCTGTCTAGCTTTGTGGGGAGGGGGCATTCCTTCCCTCCTTCCTTTGTACATTTGTAATGATCTTCATTTGGCCTGGCGGGTTGTCAAAGCTGTGTGAACGGAGCCCCTAAACCACTGCTAACTGGTGGGTTCCTCCTCTCCTCCCCTGATTGGCAAGCGATAAGCGGAGCCAGGCATGTCATTGGCTGGGAGGGCTGTCGTTTGCAGAAGCTGCTGTGGGTGTTAGATTACAGGGTTGCTAATGGCTGCAGCTGTAAACAGACCAGGAAGGTAATAAAAAACCTGCACCACTATAATATACAGCCGGATGTATTATTCATGTCTATTACAGCTCCCGGGCCAGGCAGAAATCCCCTCCCCATTTTCTTCCTCTTTCTTTATTAAAGCTCAGATAGCTGTAGCTGAGGCAGGACAGCTTGCTGTGCAGAACAATTCAGCCTGCCCACCCCTCACCCCTTATTTTACCTCAATTAGGATTATTTCTCTTTTGGAAACTGAGTGTCTGAGGGATTGTGTCAATATTTTGTGTACTGTTTTGCCCTGTGGCATACGTGATGTTCTCCTTAGGTGTTTATACGGTGCTACTGTCCTCATTATATGAAAGCATCTTGCCTGCATTTATTCCTTTACTTTATCCAGCTGTTTTGTTTTTTTCTTGCACTGGGATGTGCTCACTGTTTTTAGGAGGACCACACTCCTTCCTTGAGACAGGGTAGGTGCACAGGCACCTACTGGACGCACGAAGGAGCAAGAACCCCATCAGCTGCCTGGGTGGCGCTGGCATCCACAGCTCTCACTCCGGGCCATGGTTTTGATTGAAAGGCAGCCCTCTACATGGCCGCACAGGGGAGGGTCTCCCTGCACATGTTTTAAATACTGTGGAGGGAACCAGGGGCTGCCAGAGGTTGACCTTATCCTTCCCCCTTCTGTTTTTCCTTTCCCCTCCAATGGCATAACAAAGCAGCAGTCCCTTCTAATCTGCTGAACAATAAAGACCCACACAGCTTTTGTTGGCAAGTGGGAATATCCGACCACAGGGAGTCCAGACCGGACCACCCCTCCTCCATTCTGTGAGACATTCTTTCCCAGCATGCACCTTGAGCAGAGCCACTCGGAGAAAACAATGGGCTTAGATGTATGATAGCTATCAAGAGCTTGTCTGTAAAGGTCCGTTATATCTTCCATTTGTTGTAGTTTTTAAACATTCAACCTTCACGCAGTGTATGAATAATGGAGGGATTTGTATATTATTTTAATCTATAATTCTAGGTTTCTGTTGTCATGCTGGCTTCTCTTGAGATTGCTGGAGCTGTTTAAACCCCCATTCATATCACCCAGTTAACAAGCTGTTGCATGTTTTGAGTGGAGTTGGGATTAAACTGAATCTTGTGACTTCAGAGCACATGGATTTGGTTACATGGGTTGTATCAATATCACACAGTTCTACAAATTGCCCATTAGTGCTCTCCTTCGCCTGTAGTGTTTGAAAACACCCGTATGGACTGGCTGGAGTCTCTGTGAGTTTCTTCACAAGTGTCTTTAAAAATGAATGACCTTGGCATAGTAGTAAGGGAACTTTTCAAAATATGAGGGGGGTTGAAACTTCATCCTGATCTGGCCATGTGTCTGGACTGAAACAAGTCCTTTGAAGTATTCAGCTACCTCGAGCTAGTTGTAATTCTAAGTTTTTTCTAACATTTTTCCTAAAGTACCATATTCTTTATGTGGGGCAGGTAAAATGACAGGACAGCAAATGGGTGGTATTGACCAGTGACTATTTCATAGAGCAGGATTTTTTTAAATGTAGCATCAAGGGCCTGAACTCCTTTTGTACAGCAGCATGGCACTCACTTGCCTGTTTCATTCCTTCTGACAGCCCTACGGCACCAGCAGGCCAGCTGCCTTAACCTTTGAGCTGGGAGAGTGAGATCTTGTGCTTAATTGCACAGTGATGTTTAGTTTGCACAGACTGATTATAAAAACCTACAGTTGCTCTATGTACACAGCAATAAACTGCCTTTAGCCTGAGGGGAGCTGTGTGGTGATATTGACAGATCTAGACTCTGATAGAAAACACTGCATTTTTGTTAGAAAAATAAACGTTATTTTATAAGCCACCATTCATAAAAATGCCTAAATGTGCAGTAAAATTAAAAACATGAAAAACGTCGACATGTAGAATACAAAATTATATAGTAAAAAATCTTTAAGTATGCTAGTATGAATGAGCAAGTTTTTAAAACGGATGCCGCACTTACTGATAGGAATTCCTATCCCGGCCTCCCGGCCAAATTTCCCATTGGCCTTTACCAAACATGGCCTCCTAATAATCCCCATCTATCAGTTGGCTTCTTTACTCTGTTCTCCTCCCCACTGATAGCTGGTGTGTGCTCAGTGTACTGGTCACTATGGCTGCCCGTCACATCATCTGGGTGGGGCTGCACACTGGTGGTGGTGGAGGGGAGTCCCCATTACCTGTAAAGTACTTTAAGTGGAGTGTCCAGAAAAGTGCTATGTGAGTGTAAGCAATTATTATTTTATTAAAGTAAGGGCAAAATACTCATTACCCATTTTTTTATTTCATTTGCTCAGCTTCACATTGTCCAACACTCATCGCATTTTGACATTATGGTACTCTTCCCCCCCAAAATACAAACCTCTCTTCACACCTGCAGTGTTCCCCTCTTTAATAATTTGGAGCATTTTCCGTAAAGGATTCTCTTCTTTTGAGGTTTAGTCCATTGAAATTCACAGTTTTTTGTTTATCTGGTGCTCCACTTAAATGGCAATAAGCTCTGGTGTTCATATTATTAGAAGATTTAGTACTTTTATCCCTGACCAGTTTTTATTCTTGTAAATGTGCACTGTTCTAGAGAACGTTGCCTTTGCCACCAATAAGGCGCATACATTCCTTAAAACTGAAGGACTTGGCAACATGTGGCAGACAGCCACCTGTTGGTCTTAAAGTAGCAGTGGGTGTCAGCTGCACTGACCTCGAACAGTGCTTTCTCTGTGTGCTGCGGGGAGTCTTATTCTCTGAAGAAACTGAACACTATTGGAGCCTAAACTAAACAGTGGTCTTCTCAGGACTTCCTGGAAGCAGAGACCAATTCTGCTTTCTCGCCTATTGCATTGTGGTTTGTTCTTGCCTTCAGGTATTCTAACCTATGGATCAGGTCATGTGGTAGAGGGCATCCCTTCAGCTGGAAAAAGGTCATAGTTGAAACTGGAGAATGCACTTCCTGTGTGTACTGAAAATAACGTGCAGAAACACTCGTTCGACCAAGCTATGCGGATACTTTTGCCCATGTGCCGGTGTAAAATGCTGAGGGCTACAGAAAAAGTCATTCCTTTCGCTTGCTAAGAAACTTAAGAACTACAGAGGAGTGCTGTGTGCCAGTTGTCCCAGGCCACAGAATTCTGTGACCTGTTTCCTCTTGGTCATTAAGCATTTGTTACTTATTGCTTATAGCCAAGGTCTGTACCTTCAAAAGTCCAACATAGCCCTCTGGTTTCATTCATTTTGAATGAAAACCCTACCAAACCTGATCCCCCTGATCAGTGGCAATTGAGTCATTAAATGTGGACTACCTGCAGGTTTTTCTCTAGACAGGTACTGTGAGTCAACCAGTCTGTGAATAGGTAGCCATGGAGAAGGGAAGACAACAGCGTTAACCTTGCTGAAATATTTAAACAGTAATAAAACCTTGCAATGCAATACACTTTGCTGTTTTCTGAGATGCCCTGGTAAATACCACAGAAGTCATTATATTGCAGCCGTGACTGCAAGGCTTGGTTTTTGAACGTCCTGTCGAAAGCTCCCAGTTTCCGAATTGTCACTATAACAAAGCATGTTGTTGTACCCGTTTTTCACAGTTGCAGAGAGTTATGAAGAGAGTCATCAGGATTTGCATTTATAGAATATTTGTCCAGTTTATCTTAATTATATTTGTCCAGTTCTTAACTGTTGTACTGAGGTGAAAACTGAAATTACCTTAAGAAATTGTGTTCTTTGATAATTCAGTGCTAGTATTAGAGTAAATATCAATTTTATACAATGACTGTCAGGCTATACAGAATATACAATAAAACCTGCTATAACTGCAAAAATAAAAATTAAAGCCTATCGAAAACATGTAAGTTTTGAGGCACGGTTTAACAACAGAGGGTTTGTTTTTAATATGGTTTGGGAAAGTATTCCAGTGACAAGGGACTCCTACTACTGAAAAGGCTCAGTCCCCTAATGTACAATGTGAAGTCCTTGGGAACGTTGATGAGCCAAGAACCAGTGGAACAAAGTGAGCTAACAGCGACGTGTGAGGTATGAGCTCATGAGCCAGGCCATGCCACACCTGACAGGTCAACAGGAAAACTTTCAAGTCAGTCTTGTCTGTCTATTTGGAATTTTTTCAGTCCAGAGTGAAAACGTTCTTATGTTGTTGTTTTTTTGTCTTGGTCGGCAATTAAGCAGCACAGTTCTGGACATAATGTGTATTTCATAATAAAAATAATTAATATACCCATTCCTCGATTTAAAAAAAAACACATTTTTGCTGTAACATAGCACATTTTCATACCTGCATTTCATTGTCACTACAACAGAGGTGCATCTCTACTTGTCGACCAAAAGATATCATTCTCACAGTGTGACTTCCTACAGCACTTCCTCGGTGCGCCTGTGTTTTGAGGTGTTTATACATATTAAGTACTTTACTAGGATGATGAAGGTAATTATCATAAACAGGCAACAGCATTCTTACTTTAATGATTCAGGGCTCTGTCTGGGTAAAAAACAAGTAATGCTGACTGATGTTTTAAAACTTGGGAATGCATCAGAAGGTTTAACTTGTAAAATTAATGGAAATTTCACTTGAGGTTTTCACCTTATGAACAGTAGAAGATGACAGTTGCTGTGATTTGCAGCTTTCTTTATTCCTCCTAACGCAAAGCATATCTTAGGTCTTTGTGAGCATTTATTTCTACTGCCCCCTCTCTCTGCAGGAGCCCAGTGGATCCCCATCTCCAAAGCGACCCCGGGGAAGACCAAAGGGCAGCAAAAACAAGACCACGGGCAAGAGCAAAGTGAGTGTCGCCCCCTGCAGGTACCTGCGTGGTCCATCACAAGAACATCACGCACCTGCACTGCCTTTGTGCGTGTCGGTAAAAAGCCCCATCAGAAACCTGCAGTTCATCAGTTGGATCCTGCGGCTCACAACGGCTCTGAAATGAATGGTTCGCAGTTTTGATTAAAAAATGTTGCTGTGCCAGTGTTTGGGGTGGAGCTTATGAGGCATGTGATAACTTAAGGCCCAGACGTCTCCTGAGCTTACAGGGATTTAATGGGTTACTTGTGGTCTTAGGTCCTAATCTCACCAGAAACGCACAAAGTGCTGCTCTACTTTGTACGTCTGTCACCGATGTGTCACACAGTGGTCTTCACATGTCTGGTTGTTCCTTTCCATCCATTTTCTAACTGTTTTTTCCAGTACATAAAATCCAGGGTCTATCCAAACAAGCAATGGGCACAAGGTAGGATACACCCTGGATGAGATGCCAGCCCGTCGCAGGGCACACACAGACACAAACCACACACTCACACAAGGGCCTGTTTTCCAATTGGGAATGAGGAGAAGATACAAACTCCACCCTGATAGTACCCCAGGTCCAGAACGCTATCTACCGTGCCACCATGCCACCCTCTTGTGAGGACGTCTCAGACAATACAGTCCGTAACGGGCATTGTTTCTAATGGCCTAGACTGGTTTTAAATGCTTACCAAATTGCCAGTAGATTTGAAACTGTTTCAGTGCTACTGTAACCAACCAGTCTCTGGCTTTTTAACATTCGGTTTGGAATGTGCCATCACATTCTGAAGGTAGGGTTTTTTAATGTAGTATTGCTGTACATAACCAGGCCACCAGAAAGTAATCTTGGGAGTGCACGTTTCCACATCCATATGAAAATAACCACAAATCATTATTTTTGGAAACGCACAGTATTTCCCTTTCTTTCTGCGCCCAGCTGTCTCTCCCCCAGGGTCCCCACCCCAGTGCGTTGTGAGTCTTGGTTACCCGATATGACAAGGAAGTGATCAGAGTGCAGGCATTTAGCGCACATGTATTAATAATCCCCTCCAGGAGCCCAGCCAGAAAGCACAGCTCCCTCTCAATTGTGTGCTTCCCCAAGCCACTTCAGGACTGACCTTTTGAGATAACTGCTAAACCGTCCAGTGGCTTTGATCTGCTCGTAGTCAAGCATGAACTGACCTGTAGCGCTGTGCCTTCTGGGGTGAATAACAATCTGTTTATGTGCTGTGTTTTTACACTTCAACCCCTGCCAGCTCCCCTTTCATCTCCCTTTTCTCCTTTGTGATTTCCAAAATGTCCTCCGGACGAACTTGCCAGTGTGTAAGTTAACTGGCTATTGGAAATGCCTGGTTGCTGAAGGGAACACCTCAGACAGCAGTGTTTTAAACTTCCTTAGAGTCTGCAGCGCTCAACACATTTAGGCCTTTTCATTCTCGGTTTAATACCTTGTTTGCCTGTGGGCCTGTCATTTTGTGCACGCTGCTCATTACAGGTGCGCAACTCGTGTGCTCGGTTCTGAGCCAGCGCAGTGCTCCTGTTTTAGGCTGGTGGTTGCCATGGCAACGCAGGATTTCTCCATTAGCACCTGCACTGGACAGGATGAAGTGCCGCAGCACAGGCGCAGCCCTGGTCTGCCTTCCCTCTGACACATCAGCTGTACTGGGCCGAAACCTGCTGACAGACGCAGCTCCACACACAACTGCTGTCAGTGCTGTGTAGATAATAGCCTCTTAACCTGGAGCCCTCTGGCTAGGTATCCCTGTTTTTATAGACTCACGCTTGGCTCCCTCTACTGGTGACACTTCTCCCTGGCACTAGACTGGATATGTGCATAATTCTGTAGACTGGATATGTACATAATTCTGCACAGCCTTGACATGGTGATGTGTATACAAGCTGGTACGAAGCACAAAACACAGCTGATACAAACACAGCATTTGGTAGCTTGGCCTTGCACAACATCCAGGTGCTCTTGCCGAAGGCTGGGGCTTCGGTCACAGAGATTGAAGTGTTGAAAATTAGAAGCATTTTATTTGGGAGTGCTCATTTTAATGAGGCACACATCTCTAAAAAGTTCTTTCATGTTTTTTTTCCCCTAGTAAATCAGTTTTCTAACAAACAAAAATGAGAATACAAGTATTTTCTTGGAATTAGGTATCCTTATTGCAGTGGAGGCAGTTTTAATGCTTTTATTTTTTCTGCTTTAGAAATCAACAGCCTCTGCTGGAGGGAAACGCAGAGGAAGACCCAAGAAAGCGGTAAGAGTCCATTTAAATTTCTCAAGATAAAAGCCACATGAAGTCAAGGCCTGAACAGGTGTTATCCACTGTTCGTATTACCTGTTTAAAACCTTTAGTGGTGTTAAGCTTCCCATTTTAGTGGTTTTTTTTCAGGCAGTCTATAAAGACACCTAAGCTCCGGCTTTCAGGACCTCCAGTTGAGGCCCTGTAAAGCTGAAGGTGCGTGTATGCAGAAGGCTGTTGCCAATAGCAACCTTCTCAAAACATTTGCATTTGGCTGCTTATCGGAAAGGGGATTTCACCAAGCCTTCTCGTTTTCTCTACATGAAGAGAACAAAAAAAACAAACAAACAATTTTTCTGTGGCAACACTAAAGCCAGACTTATAGAAGCAGACATAATTTGGTCTGCTTTGGAGTTTTGTGTTTAAGAGGATACAGAAGAGGACTGGGACTCATGAGAAAAAATACTTTCACATTTTACAAATCACTTTCATTATTTAAGTTTTCAATAAAACATGCTGGAAACGGTTTTGTGGTGTTCTTGAGCGTGTGTCAGTGTTTTCAATTTGACCATTTCTTCACAGGCCACTGTTGAAGTCCCGTTTGATGCTAATCTATCTTTTCAGACCATCAGGGTGCAGAATGTTTGTACTGCCTTGACATAACTATTTCTGGCCAGAAAGGGGATTAGCACAATCACAGCAGTTCTAAACAAGCACATTTCTGACTCACCTGATTTTTTCCTCCAGGATAATTTGCATTTGATTCCTTTTTTTACTTTAAGCTCCTGTTCTTATTTTGTTTTGCTCACATTTACCCTCAGGCTTTGAATTTCATTCCTTCCAGTATGTCTTTATAGAAACTCACTTTCCGTTGTGTAAGTGTTGTGTTCACATTTACTTGTATATAAATACGTTAACTCATTTTTGATGAATGTTTGGTCATATCTTGACAATTATGGAATTTTATTTCTGCATGTGTGTGAGGATCTTGTTTGGAAGAAGACCACAGTCTGACTTTAATTAGTGCCCCCTCCCTCATCTACCCCTCCTTTTCCTGGCCAACTCACACTTTACTCATCACTTAGGTTGTTTTGCCTTCAAATTCCTTTTCAATGAAACAGAGCGAGCTGGTGCCCGTCTGCTGTCCCATTCTGTCGTTCTCACCCAACCCTGGTCGATTCACCATCATCGTCCTTTTCTTTTAAAGAAGTGTCTATCCTGAGAAGTCATCCCACTTTGAGATTTTCCTAAGGAAGCAGATGTCTTACATTTGCACCTGAAAACGTGAAAGACTACCACAATTACCCCTAAGAACACTTGAGTGTTTTGCACAATTTTTCAGATTTGCTTTTGTGTTTTGGGGTAAAGTGAAATTGCTATTTAAAAGTCCTACAGGTTAAGAAAATGTCATTAGCAAGCACCCAGGGAGATAAGTAGGCACAAGATTATTCCCTGTGTATTACCTTTTAACATTTAGGTTGTTGCTTTCCGATGTGCTACACATTTGAAAATCTTTCTCATCTCTACTGAAACCTCTGTTGGACAGATTTGCATCACAAACTAAATTTCACCATTACAAGTCCTAAAGTCCACAAGGAATGTGACCTTAAAGCCTCTGAATTATGTCGCTGATAAGTTAGAATAGCAATGATATTTAGGTTTCTTGGGAAAAGACCCTGTAGGTCTGTAGGAGTGCTGAAGGTAGTGAGATGACCACAGCTGCCTTTTCAACTGAGGATTGGGTATGCAGGCTGGTCCTGGAGTCACCTCCTAAAGAATGATACCAGCTCGTTACTGGCTTAATATGACCAATTAAACAGCTTGCCCAAGCTCCTCTGGTTGACGGGTGCAATGATGGGATCGGAGAGCCTGCAGACACAGTGACCCTCCAGTGATTGCCCATTAACTCGGGGACGGTGGCGTTGCAGATAATGTGGCCCATGATGGTAGCGTTCTGCATTGTTGGAAACCATTTTTAATTCCATTGTTCTGAGCCCTGATTTGTTTGTTGCAAGGATCTTTACTGTCATACAGCATATTAAAACCCCATGCTGCTGGAGTGATGGATAGGCGGTCTTTGAACCTCGCTATCCAGATGTTGTGCTCAAATATTGTGTACTCAGTGTATCTCTATTCATCTCCGAGCTGTGAACTTGTAAGGAAAGCTAGACCTTCATTGACCTACAGCTAATGAATAAAGGAGTTTTTGATTCTGCTTAAAAACTCCCTAATGTGCTGGAACTAAGAGGTCTTTCAGGTCTGTATATTATTACAGGGCTGTAATAATGCATCTCATCTGCTTTCTTATTTGTTTTTTGTTTTTAGCTTCTGCTGAGGAGCTCTAGTGGAGTGACCCAGAGTTACCTCAGCAGCTTATTATTTTTATGAATGAAAATCCAGAGACAAGGGTGGGAGGGAGGAGGGTGTTGGAGAGAGAGAGAGAGGCGGGGTGGCGGTGGGGGGGGGTTGCTGAGTCATCGGCATCCTGCTCCCGGCTGAGTCACTAAGCTGAGTACCAGGCCCCGGAGCTGCAGAGTAACCACAGCACTACACAGGACACGCTTCCTCTCACGGCCCCTTTCAAATTCGGCCCTTGGGAAAAACTTGGAGAGCCGCAGCTGATGCATAATGCTGGAATGGTATGCTGTCCATGGGTTCCTGTTGAAGCGTAGTGCCCAAAGTAGTAAACAAATCTGCAGCATGTTTCCAAAACGGTCCTCTTATCAAATGTTCCCTCCCCATCTCCAGGACCTTGCTTTTAATTTGCTGCCATCAGATTGTTTACTACCAGCTCCGGTCATTCCTCAGAGCTGATGAGGCTTCACCAGGAAAAATCCCTTTTAGATGTTGCCAAGGTGGGGGGGACCCCTTTTTACAAATGAGTGAGTCAGCGCAGTTTTGAATCACCTCCAGATTAAAAAAATAAAAAGTTCTTGTGTGGAAAAGCTAAGCGATGCGTCCCTCCCTCACCGCCCTGGGAGGTGAAGGGGAATCTCAGCTGGCTCACGGTCCGGCAGGCCTTAAAGGGCCAGCACAGTATTCAGCCTGTAGTACAGGTGCGTGCAAAACTGGTCCTGGAAGGTTGGTGCGTTTGTGGGTTTTCAGTCCAGCTTGGGTCTTATAAAGCTAAACCAGCTGCTTTCAGGCTTAACAGGACTGGTTTCACAGCTTCTTCCAGCAAGTCAGGTGTTGTTGCTTTAAAGAGACCTGGATAACCTGCAGGTGCACTTCCCCCCACCCCAGACTAAGATTGGACAGCCCTGCCCTAGTGCTTTAGCGTTTTCTCCACTACTCTAGAGTTTGTCAGCGTGTTTTTTTTATTTTTCAACACTAGTTGATCACAATATGCTGACTTACTTTTAAGTATGTCTATGAATTACTTTCAGCCATGTGCACTTGACCCATGTGGAACATTTAGATTCTTTTGCTTTCTAGGGGAAATCTGCTTGTGAATTGCAGTGAATTGTCCCCTGTCTGCTGGATTCCATTCTGTCTGAGCTGTTAATCAGTGGTCCTAATAAATTCTTAATTGATCTACATGCTTATTTAGACTTTTGTTTACCTGTCCCTGTCCTTGTTTTCAGGATTGTTCCGACAACTTCAGCATGTTTATTGAGAGCCTTCTCCCTTATTTCTGTCAATATGGTCACAGAAAAATATTTCTGTCTTTTGTTAAGTCATTTATGGTCCTTCTCTACAGGTTCAGTTGGTTACATTTCAGCAAACATTTGACTGAGGAAAGTTCTAAAAGTCAGAAGTTGGTACGTGTTCTGTACCATGATACCATTTGCAAATCAAATTTCAACTGAAACAATATTTTTAAATGCCTAAAAAAAAACAGAAAATTGAAATCAATTACCCTCAAAGAGCACAGAAGAAAATGGTAACCAGTGGACTGCAGGAATATAGATGAGAGAGGGAAAAATATGCAAGCCCCAGAATGATAGTTTGGTATTCACATGGTGATTTGTTTGCAACATTTATTACTTTTAAGGGAAAAGGCAATGGTTTTGACCCAAAACTACATTGTGCACAGATGAAGCTATGTAGGTGCAGTTAACCTGTTAATTAAATATTTATATCTGAAGTACCCAAAGTGCAGGATTAGTGTGGTGCTAGACTTTAGCTCTGTTCTGTTTTATTGTTGCAGTTGGACAATCCCTCTGGTTAGTTGTGTGATTCAGAAGGGACATTCCTTGCATGTGCATGGCCGTTACACCTTTTTTTGTCCACCTTTCAAGCAAAACTGTATGTAAATGAAAAGCTTGTTTGTCAAAATGTCCTTACAAATTAAGAATCTAATCTGTCTACTAAAGAGGTTGTGATTATAATGTGCAATTTTCTTCAGAATCAGTCAGGCCTCCAGCCTGTTGTCTTCTATGAAAAATTAATCTGGGACTTTGTAATGTTTATGTTTTCCCTGTAAACAGCTCCAGAGTGTCACCTACACCAGTGTTTAATCCTTCACATTGCTGTTTGTACTGCGGTTGCTCACCTTTTAAACTGTATTAATCAAAATAGGTTTGTAAAGAACTCTCAACGATGATTAAATAACACAAATTTGGACAATGCTAATAGGAAATTTCTGTTATTCTTCAAACATGTCTGCAAGTCCATTAGCTTCTTTAAGTTCTCAAGGTCCAAAGCCTTAAGTAAAAAGACTTGAAACCTTGAAACCTTTTCTTCTGAAGTTAGACTGTTAATGGTCTAAAGAAATGCAGGAATCCTATTAGACTGTGGCCCTCAAGAGTGGAGGTGAAGACCTCTGCTACTTTCTGGCTTAATACTGGAGCTTTGATGTACCACCACTTGCTGGAGTGGCAGTTGTGTGACCAGTCTGAGTAGAAGTCCTATTCACACTTTGAGGTTGAGCCCTTTAGTCTAAACACTGGCAGTGCAAAGCAACAGCAATTTGGCTGGGCTGGGCTCATGGTGTGGCCAAGGGCAGGTGTCTCAGTCAGTGAGGGGCCTGGTGGCAATAACTGACGCACCCCCAATCCTAGGTTTGAAAGGAAGGCCTTCAGGTCTGACCTTATCGGATCCTCACTGTCTGTCTGATTGCTTCCAGGAGAAAGAGGAGGAACAGGGTTCCCAGGAGTCTTCTGAAGAGGAAGAGGAGCAGTAAACCGTTGGCAACCCACACTACCTCATAACTCAACTTACTGACTTCCTGTCAACAAGAGCTGGACTGAAACTTCAATACAAACGTCGTCGCTCCCCCCACCTCGCTCACCGCGCCCTTCCCCACCGGCTGCTTGGCTGCTCTCCCCTCTGCAGTCTCCTGTCCGAATGGGAGTCCGACGCATTTCACCCTCGCTCTCCACAACAGCACTGGAAAACAGACATTGTGAGATATATATATATAACAAACTGGCGACTTCCCGTTTAGTTTCATAATGGGTTTTTGGCAATTACAGTGGTCTTTTATACTGGACAAAGGTGAATTTATGTTGCCTACAACTGTTTTTATTGGTTTTTTTTTGTGTGAAGTGGTAATTCACAAGAAAACAATCTGGTCTCCCTCGTACCCATTACAAGGCTTGAGGGTTCGTGGTTTGCAGATAGTTGGACGTATTTTAGTAGATACTTCAGCCATTTTTTACATGGTATAATGCTAAAGGTTTTTGTTTTTTGTTCCTAAACTGATGTCAATTTGTAGAGTTTTTCCATATCATGTCACTTCAGCGATTATCTGCCTCCCCTCCCTCCACTTTTTCAACCCTGTCCTCTGTCAGAAACGTGCCGGAAACGCAAAGCGAGTGTTCTTTGGGGTGTATGAATCGTCAGAAGGTTCCTCCAGGGGGCTGTCGATTAGATTTGGGTGGCCAGGGGAGGTACTGTAGGCTGCATATAGGGAGATGCTGGGCAGTTGGAAAGGGGTTCATGAGGTTTTAGACATGTTGGTTTTTATTTTAATATCAGATAGACTGAATTAAAGAGAATAGATGTGCTGTCTTTGGGAACTGGAGTCTTTCTTGGGATCATGCTTGCTTGTTCTCCAGTTTCAAAGGATACTGACCAGACCTGACCCCCCCCCCCCCCTCCACACACACACACCCCTCAGTCTGAAGTGGCACCCATTGTTTTACTGTATCGCAGAATACTAACATTTTAACCTGCAGCCAGTTTTAATAACATTTACTTTTCTTCCCTCCAACAACAACAAAAAATCTTCCCGAACTGCTCTTTTTTTTTTTATTCAAGAGATTATTTTTTCGATCGAGCTGTTAGCTGTGGGACTGGGCTTGCAGCAGGCGTGTCCAGCTGACAGGCCTAGGCTGGGACCGGTCCGGTGGGACGATCGCAACCTCTTTCTTTTCCTTCTCGCTTGGTGTTCCCCAGCACTGTGAGCTGTGATACTGTAAGCAATCCTTATCTCAGAGCGAAATTGCCACCGAACATTATGGGGAACGCGTATTGTCCTGTACGGGGCCTGCTTGGTCAGTAGGCCTAGTTTTTCCTCATAGCTGGGTATAGCTCAGGAAGGGTTTCTCTGTGCCAAGTGTAAGGACATTTGTTCAGTAAGTCTTGCAACACCCAGCACCTGGGTTCTGCTACCACAAACTCCTGCTACTGCTTTAGCTGAAACGTATGGCTCCTACAATGCATTAGTGTCTGTGTTGCATGCAATAGACTGGGGTCTGGTGACCCTCCCCTGTCCCTTTTTACATTTACAGCGGCAGGGGAGTTTGCTATAGGCTTATTCAAGCCTATTTTCAATTTTTCTGTTCTTTCCAAAAAGCCACAAAAAGAACTGCTTACGCCAGCTGTGACCTGTGCTCTATCTGCAGTTTAGCTCTACTGGGGAGACAATGTTACCACTAGCTTCCCCTAAATGAGAAAAATCCTAAAGTTCCTTTAGGGGCCATTGAGACTGTATGCAGAATTATTAATATAGCTGTAGCAGGGCTGAATATCTTTATACAATGCGCAGCACTCTCCAGAGCTTTGGCAGAAGACATGGTGCTCTCTGGCCTTGCTCTGCACCCTAACCAGTGTGTTATACCAATTCCAGGACTTCACACGTGGGTAGTGCTTGATCAGTAACTGTTGTGTGTCTGCAGTGTCGCTGCTGAAGGGGAGTTTCAGATATCGGTAGTGTTGGCTGACTCCCACCCCTACCCAGCTATGAAAGTTCATTTTCAAAATGCAACATTAGTCATCACCGATAATGTTCAAAGATTAGATCCACCAAGGAAATGCAGTGGCTTTAGGAAGAGGTTGCTAAGCTTGGTCAGTTTGATATCCATTTACCAGCCATGCTTCTTAGTGTAATTAAGTGAGCTGTCTTCCCCACACACACACATTTAACTCACTTCCTCTGCAGTTAAAGTAACCTGCTCCCTGCTCTGATCCTGTACCCAGCAGGGCAGAGCTGCTTTCAGCCAGGTGTCCCCATGCTAGCAGATCTCTGTCCAGCCACTGGGGGGGCAGTGTTGTTAAGTGTCTCCTCTCTGTAGTAGGAGACTGACTCACACTCTGTTCTATCAGGAAATCGTCCATTTTCCACTTTTCTGCCCCCTTTGTTTTTAAACCATTTTATGTGTCATTAGTTTGTATGAAATATGGAGCTGTAAACTAACTTTTTGTATGACTCAGTGTACCCACTCAGTGTACCGAGTTGAAAATGTTCCACTTTGCTGCTTGGCTCTTTTGTGCTTTTATTTGTGATGTTTTAATGGGTGTCAGGGAATTCTTGATCACAGCCCAAATTTTGGGTCTCTCTTCAAACGCAATGCTGCTATGACCCGGTTCTACAACCCGGTATACTGTAAATGGATCTGTCTGTTTTGAGACTGATCCCCAGTTCTCCATACCTCTCTTTAGGACAGCTGATTTATTTTGTGTTCAACTGGTTTGATTTAACTTAATCTGCAGAGAAAGCGACCTCTGATGTCGGCATCTCCTTTTTTTAAATGACCATTAGCTCTGTCAGTAATAATCTGTTACACAGGAGTTTGAATTCAAAATGGCTTACTCTTAATCTGCGGCCAGTTCCTGTTGTCTTACAATATGTGGCTCTTTTTTATTGAACGTACAGAAAAGATACAATAGTGAAAAAAAGTCAGGGAAGTTTCTTAAAACTGTCAGCTTTCACAAAATATTCACTGATGGTGGCAGACAACAATAGATTTTTTGTAATGCTTTATTTGGTGCACTGAACATTGTAATTGTAACATCGTGTTTTTCATTTGGATAACCATTTGTTTGAGAGAACTTTTTTCGGGATGGTTGGTAAAAGTTAGGATCCTGTACTGTTTTGGGACTGTCCAATGCTCCCCTTTGCTTCGATTCCTGCATTCACCATCTGTCTTTTGCTGCGTAGTGGCACTGATTGCTAACTGTGTGAAAATTGTACCCTTTACAGTAGTGGAGGCCTCTACTCATTTAGCAATCACTAATGAGTTCATCCTTGTGCTCTTCAGAGTGGCGGATGGTGATTTGAGAGATGTCCTGACTTTGGAGTCTGGTATCCAGAAGCAAACTGCATAGGTCAGACCTCAAAGTGTACCGAAGGTGTAGTCTTGGTTATAAGATCCATGCTAGATTTTGTTTTAAAAAGGACCTTGTCACAGAAACTTAAAAATGCTAAAAGAGGAGCTGTCACAGGATTCGCAGCTTTGCCGTGCAGCTTTTTCGTTTTTCTCTGCCTGTTGTGCCTTTAAACTTAAGCTTTGCAGTTCACTTGTCCTTCCCCAGAACTGGCATCAGATGATAATGCGATTTCTGATGCCAGTTTGTAAGTGATAGTGCTCACAATTCCTGCTGTGCCCCCTCTTACAGGTACCCCTTATCCCGGCACAGTCCATTGGAACACCATAGCAACAGGTGGAAATGCGCTGCGTGTGCAGTGGCTAAAAAAAGTGATGGTGTGTCCTTCTCTGGTTTGCTTTTGCTATCGGACAAGCGCAGTAAACATGCATTGTGGAGCAGTATACTTTATTGCAAAGGAAAGTGATGGGTTATATCAAAACCTTTTCTTTGGTATTTTCTGAAATGTGCTATGATGTGGCTTGTATTGTGATTCCATTTAACTATTTTTTTTTGTGTGTGTGACACTCTTCTCACCTTCTTTCTCTGTGCACAGCCCAAACCGAAAAAAAAACAACATTCTCATTCCTACTTTAGACTGTCAGAAATAATTTTTCACATCCCCGTCTTGATCTAGGGTCCCCTGCCCGCTACAGAACAGTGGAATCAGAATCAGATGTTATTGTAATGAGTGTCAAAGAAACCCTAAAAACTACATCTCCTGTAAGTCCTCTAATGAGATGACTAGAGGACTTGACTACAGCAGTTCATGCTCATTTTTCCTCTTCTAGAGCACACAGAACACTAGCAACAGGGCACGCATGATGAGCTAAAAACCCTCTCGTTTGTTATTTTTGGTTTTCTTGATAAGTTATGCAAACGCTTGAATATTCCATTCGATTCCGCCTGTTAATATTCCTGGAGCTCCACGCTGTGCACAGACCACTCTGATTTCAAGGTGGACAACTGGTGAAGTGGTAGTAGCTGGGCAGACGTCTACTGCTTCCGCGGCTCTATACGAGAACACAAATGTATTATGTATTGCATGTCAGCAGGTACAAACGCTTTGACAATGTTGTGGGTCGGATGAAATACCTTTGTTCTTCGTGTGTGTGATTGACTTTTTCTTATCAGTTGAGTTGGGGAGCACTTTTGCCTGTTGTAATAGAAAATATTTTTACAGGGTGGGGTGGGGTTTGGGTTGGGCAGAGGGGGGGGAGGGGGAGAATTTAAAGGGAACTGCAAGTGGACTGTCTTTCCAGGTTCTTTTCTGGTCAACACAAATGCAACTTCTTTTTACTTTTAAGGTGTACTGGTTTTTGTTACAGTAATGCAGAATACATGCAGGATTTGCTTCCTCGTCTGTTCTGTAACTACCTCTAGATAATTTTAAGACTTTGATAAACGGATGCTGCTGTACCTGGTTAATAACCTTTTCTTTCACCAGAAATCAAAATGAACCACAGTTCATATCCAGTTGATCCAATATCTGTTCATTTTCTGTTTTGTGCTTTCAGTCTGCTCGTTTTTTTTTGTGAACAGTGTGTGAAGAAATGGGGGGCAAAGGGTTACATTGTAACTGAGGCTAGAATGGCTTTTTCTCAGGCTCTTCGCTGTGACAAACCTGCCTTTCCTGGAAAGGTCTGCAGTTACGGCACAGCAGTTCAAACAACATGAACATTAGAAGAGGTTGCGGCTCTAGAAAGAAACTTTGAAATGTCAGGACTAATTGATGTCAGAAACCACTGATTTCATATGTTGATAGCCAATGAGGACTTGGAAGAATATTGGAACATGATGCATGACTAGATATGGGTTGATGTTGGAGGGAGCCCGTATTTGACACCATTTGAAAAGCTCTTGGATCAATTTTCTTCCACAGTTTTAATCTTGGTTTTTCTCTAATAATTCTGCAGTTTGAGTTCGTTTCTTCAGCCGAGACCTGAAAATAACTTTGACCTTACCAGGTGCTCTTGTTTGCTTTGAGAATTGGCTGCACTGCCAAACTTGATGTGCAGAGCAGCTGAGAAATTTGCCATGTTAGTTCAACATCCATTTGCAGCTCCAAGGATATAGAGCCGTTTTCCCTTTCCTTCAGCAAGTGCGTTGCTTTGAGCCTTGGATTCTGCCATCCTGGCCTCAGCTGAACTCTAACCTACTGTCTTGGTATGTGATGCAACCAGTTCCACTCCAGACTGTTAGGACTAATGCTGATAGTCCAGTTTTTTTGGCATCAGGTTCTGCCACCCTTTTCAGCACACTGGATTGTGACAGTGCTCGCTGACAGGCTTTGTGCAGTCTTACTTCAAGCTAAAGGCACCATTCAGGGAGGCACACAGGTAAAACCATGTGATCTGAACCTTAGGGCTGAGCTACTAGGGTCTCTGCTGGGGACAGGAAGCAACTTGGAATAAGAAAAAAAAAGCAGGATTTGTATTAGCCTCCCCCGTTTCAAACAGGCCTTTTATGAGTGACCAATTCATCGTTCTTGTCTTGAAATCTGACATAAGTACCCATATTCCTCTTAGTTTCCAGTTACAAAGTTGAAGGTTTTATTGAAAGTGTTCAGAGATTTTTGCACAGCCCCTGTGAAGTCCTGCAGACACCATGTTTCTGTGAGTGTCCCTCCCCCCCCACCAGTCCTCACCCTCAGATCCCCTTCCCAGTGAGCTCACGCCCAGGAAAGGGTCCACGCAGGCCTTCTGGGAATGCCTTCCTGGAGGCTTTATAAATGGCCGAGCCAGTGGGTTGATCCTAGGATTAAGAAGGGGAGGTTCAGTAGAAATCTATGGGCTGATCTGAGTCCGTACAGTCCAGGGATGCAGGGAGCCATAGACTGGGAAAGGCATTCTAGGACACTTGCGGATTTTTCAAACTCTCCTGATCAGACATTGCGAAGATGTGATATATGTTTCATCTTTCTGATCTTGGGTTCTCATTTGCAGTACTTGAATAAACTGATTTATTGATGTTTACAGCGTGTGGACTGGTGATTGCTTGACGTCAGTGTCTTTCCGGTATCCCACGATTTCCTTCCTCTGTGTTTTAAAGAATGCACTGGTGACGTCTGTGTCTTCATTGCAAGAGCTCGTGGGTGGCCACTGCAGAAATGACCTGGGGATTCTTTATTGCGTGACACTGTAATCTAGCTGGTCATACAAGAATTAACTGTTATCAAAGCTCTTCAAATAAAAGGTAATTTTGGCTACACATCTATAGTGCCTTTGCAGTTTGTTGGGTTGGCAAAGATCCTTTTTGGGAATTTGGGAACTTTCCCCAAGGGGCTCCATCATTCCCGTTCTCATATTTCCCCGAGTTATTGAAGGCGTGAGGCTGGAAAACCCAGAATCTTTCCAGTTGCCCATGCTAACCATCACGCATCGGAGTCGCAACAAAACCCTTTTCTGCTTCTGTGTGGTAAGAGGTAGCCCACTGATTGAACCGCTGTGCCACGGGTGCTGTCCTCTCAGGGTTGGGTCATGGTCGGCTCTGTGCTTCTATAATGTATAATAATGTAATGTTGCTTTATTAGCCCTATACAATTTCTTACATTAGGAATTCGTCTTTTCACATACCCCAGCTTGCTCTCCATGAGGCACAGACACACAGACGGGTAGAGAAGCTTGGGGTCAGAGCGCAGGGTCAGCCATTGTACAGCATCCCTGGAGCAGTTGGGGTTAAGGGCCTTGCTCAGGGGCCCAACGGAGTAGGATTCCTCTGCCAGCTGCGGGATTTGAACCGGCAACCTTCCAGTCACAGGCTTAGCCTAAGAGCCACCGCTCCACCCCTGGGTGACGACTCCTGCAGCAGAAAAGGCTGAGACCCATTGGGTGCTTTCTTTTTCACCAGGTTTTTGTTATAGCTACTGTATTTGTCATACTAACTATGGGTGTAGGGCAGGCCATATGCAGGATGCAGCTGGGGTATAAAGGCTATATTTAAACCACTATGTGTGTGTGTGTGTACGTGTACGTGTACATAGACAATGAGGCAATGCACCAGTATGAACACCTGTTTATTCTGGAACAGTGTCAAGTCTGTGCAGTTTTGGTGTGACCCTCTTGCTGCACATTCACATGTTCTCCTTTGTACCAAAGTAAGTTCTTCCCTATTACAAATTGTCGCCTGTTATTTCCTTGAGAAGTGCTCACCCATGTCCTGCAGGTGATTCATCTTTGACTATACTGTTCTTGGAAAATGCTACAGATTCATTTACTGCCTGTCCAAGTCTTACCACTAGTCTTCTGTTTGCTGGGAAGAAATTCTCTTTTTTGTTAAAAGAATCATGCAATCCCCTTTTTTTACTGTTAGACATGACCTCTTTCCTCATATGTTTACATGCATTTGTCAAGAATCACACCTAATTCTTGGGATTGGAGCAGTTTGTAGGTAAAGTCTGACTATCCTGGGTTAGTCAAATTATAAAAGATCATAAAGTGAGTTTTAACAAAGTTGCTTTAAGCATTTGAAGGATTTTTTTTAAGGGAAAAGGTATGAAACATTTCACAATGGGGGAAAAAAAGATTGTGCCATAGTTATGTTACTTGAGGAGAGGGAATGATCTATAAAACCTTTATTTTCAAAGTCTATGTTCCTTGTAAGTTTTAAATCCAAATGTTTTTTTAAAAAAACTAACTTCTGATTTATATAACACCGTTGTACAAACCCAAAAAAGTTTATCCTGCAGACATAACACATCTACACTGATTTTCAGCTACACTGTGTAATAACTGTTGGACAGACATTCCCTCCATCCATCCATTTTCTAACTGCTTTATCCAATACAGGGTCGCAGGGGAACGGAGCCTTTTCCCACAAGCAACAGGCACAAGGAAAGAAATACACCTTGGATGGCATTCCAGTCCATTGCATTGCACATGCAAACTCAGAGATGTACACATTCACACCAGAGCTAATTTACCAGAAGCCAACTAACTGATCAGTGTCTTTGGACTGTGGGAAAGAACTATGTACAGTCTAAACCCCACAGCTTGTACATCAGCAAGGCTGCATCACCAGCTGACTGGGTATCCTCAGCTAGCTGGACACCAGTGAGCTGGCAGTGTGGTCAGCAAGAGTCATTCACTCCTTCGCTTAGTGTTAACTCTCAAAGCAAAGCACCATGGGAATCACACAGTAAAACCTGACCAACATCCCTGGCAAACACACAATCTGGAGAGAAAAAAGCTGTGAGATGTTTAATGTGGTCTTCTGTTTGAAATCAAAAACCTCACCTACTACTGGTAAGTCAATTAGAAGTAGAACCAACATTTAAGCTGTATTATATTTAGTGCAATTTCCTAAAAAGTACTAGGTCCGAGGCAATTTTGATTATATAAATCCTTTATTTAAAAACACAATCAGTGATCGTTATAAGTCAAAATAAAAAAAACACCTTTAAATATGTGCTTGTGTACATTCTGTAAAGAAAAACAGTTCATACAGTCCAGTGCTCATTACATTTAAGACTTAATATATTTGATCATCTTTTTTACTTGTGCTGCCATGCCTGGAGCTGTCTGTCTGCAAATAAGCTTTATATTTTGAATGAGACCTCAGGCATTGCACTGTGCTGTATGCTACAGTATGCTTTATGACAATGTTTTTAACAACAATTTTACCCCTGTTCTGCCTACATACGCAGTGTTGAGCATGCACGGTTCTAATGTAGGGTGATAATCACTTCCTCACACACGTGCAGAGACACTGTTGACCCAGCATTAACAGCATTGGTACAGTGGTGCTTATTTGTCCAAATCACACAGTGGGAGAGAGTAACTGTAGCAGTATAGAACCAATACTGGTAAACAATCTGAGTCAGTAAAGCTGATACTTGCACAATGAGAGCTGCACTTTCACCCAGGTTACATCAGCTGTGAACCAGCAATTACTGTTAGTAGACAATGGCATTAAAAAAAACGCCCACGCTCTTTACTGTCTGTGGCTGGTGTTAGTATCTGGAACACTTTGAGCTGACCACTTCAGGAAGAAGGAAAAGAGACAGTCTTTAAGATTCCACAAACAAATCCTCAAGATCCAAACTTCTCAGACAGAACTTTCCTGGTTATTCTCTAGCCATCCATCCAACCATTTTCTAATTATTTCATCCAATTCAAGGTTGAGGGGCCAGCAAAACAAGGTACACCCTGGATGGAACACCAGTCCATCACAAGGCACACACACTGACCAGGGCCACTTTTCCCAGAATCCAATTGATCTACTACTATGTTTTTTGGACTGTTGGAGGAAACCAGACCACTCAGAGCAAACACACAAACATGTGGGGGAAACACAGAAAGCACACCAAGACCAGAAGTGAACCCAGGGCCTCAGCAGAATAAGGCAGCAATGCTAACCACTGTGCCACTGTGCCCCTCTACAACTCTACACTCATACATTTTCTGTTTGTCAACCCTACAGTGCATACTCCTATATGAGAACTGCTGTTGTCTCATCCTGATTCCTGAAACTTTGAAATTACAACAAAAGTGGGTGCACACAATTCCCCCCTCTTTGGTTGTCCACTTTCCTCAGCTGTAAAGCTGGGAAGAAACCAAAGAGTTCACCAGCCAATGTCTCCCCTGTCTGGCAGGAACACTTTTATATGCCATCTATGAGTTGTAAAAGGCCTGTTTTCATTAGCTTCCACAAAGCCAGCTTTTAGCTCAGGGACTGGAAAGCAAACAGGTTTAGACTTGGAAGATAAATCCCCCTATATGATGAAAAATGACTGCACCAAAAATCTTTCGCAGCCTGAACTTAAATATTCCTTTGCTCCCGTTAAACACCTTATACTGTTTACATTAAGGAGCACAGTTTCTGAGGGTTTTTATTTTTAGTAAATATGTAGATCACTTTTAAAACATTTCGTTGCTGTGAGTTTGAGTTAGTATCACAAGAATGCTACCATCTGCTCTCCTCAGCAGAAGACACACAGAAAACAGGTACAGACTTAAGGCGTCAGTGAACTCATTACTGTACTCTACTATTTTAAATGTCATAAACAAATCATAGAGTCTCTGCTCCAGATCTCCTCCAAAGCAAAATGACTTAAGAAAAGGTGGGAGGGGTCATCTAAGTTGGCATCAACTGATGTCTTTAGACATGTTAATTCCATACTGATCTGCTGCCCTAGATCAGTTTAACACCGTCTCCAGCAGGCAGTGATCTGAGAAGGCCAGTCCAACCTATCAGGCTGTAGCCCTTGAGGGCCAGAGCTGCCACACCACTTGCCTCTACCTTTGCTTTTGCCCCATGAGCTGCTTGAGACTGTCTTTGCATCTGACACGTACCCTTCCTGTCACCTTACTGCCTAGTTAGAGCTCTCATCCTGTCCCTCTTTTGGGCTTATATGATTTGGTCAGAGTGGTTGACGAGAAGAATCTCTTCTCTTCAATCCACTGTTCATACGTGGAACTGTGAGCGCTTAGGTTTGAACAGGGCATTTTTCAATTGGGAAAAACACTGAACAGCTTAGAAGACATCAACGTGCACACACAAAAGCCAAAATAGTTTTGTTAGCTTCAGGACTCCTATAGTTTTGGCAAAGTTGCTCTTTTGCAAGGAAATTACTTTCTTAATGTCTGCGTGTAGAGGGCTTATAAATATTAAATACAGCAGCACAAGACTCAGGACAGGCACAGGAGAGAGGAGGGGCTCCCCATAAAGAAAGTGAAGGGGCTGCCATCTCTGTCTACAGACAACATTTCAGACAAAATCACAACACTGTTCGTGGCAAGGCACCAGCAAAAAAGGCTTTACACATAGTAACAAAATAATAAATACACTTCAGTCAGTTCTCTGTTGTATTCCAGGAAAGGAGTGCGCATGAGTGCTACGTGCGAGCGTGCTGTGGGGGAGTAATTAAGAGCATGAGGTCTCATCACTTGTACAAAGTCACGTTTTTGGTCTCACAAGGATGTTCTCTCGCCAGGAGCTGGAACTAAGAAAGAGCTTTGGATCTGTCACAGCTGTTGAAATGAGAACCAGCTGAAAGATTAGAGCTGATCCCAGTAAAAGTCAAAACCTTTATGATGGACAGATGCCTGTGTCCACTTGGCCAACCTGATCTCTGTGCAGATTCTGAGCTCCTCAAGCATGTGCATCCTTCATCAGTAGGGGGCGCCGGTGTTGGTAAGTCGTTGCCCAGCCCTGGACAACCTAGACAGACATAAAGGGCATGTTAAAACACAGAACAAGCCCCCTTTTACAGCTTTTATAAGGAAGGAAAAGTAAGAAGATTCTTGTGGCACAAACTTTTAACCCTGTGTCTGGTACAGTATTACCATCTGCAGGTTCTTACATACCAGGGTTGTTATCTTATTTTGAGTAATACAGAACTGACAGATAAGAAGTTAAAATGATATGGGACTTAAAGAGTACAAATTGTTTCTGACTCTGCTGTCCATAAAAACGGAAATTCATTCAAAAGCTATGCTGTAGTAGTCATGCTGCTTAACTTAGATCAATAACACACAAGGAAAATCTCTTAGTAGCAAGATAGTGGGCACTAGACAGTGTAGTCCTAAAGACCTGTATTATCTAAGAAAATATTAAGAGGGGAATGATATTGTCCCAGATCCTACTCACACCTTCTGTAATCAGAGTGCTATTTTACCATTTGGATGCAGGGATGGTCCCTGCCTATGAAGACTAAGTGGGGCTTTTCCAGCTTTGTGCCTGCTTTCATCAGGCTGCTGAATTCTAAGGGTTTTCCTACATCCTGTGCTCCACCATGAAAAAGGAGATGTTTAGATTTATGGACACATTTCCTCACCTCTTTCCCCCTTTTCCACCTGCTTCTTTATATTTAATTCAACTGGTTTATAAAATTAGTTGACAATGTAAAAATATAAATACAGTAAAATTCTGGACTTCTTTTAATATTATGTGATCTGTTTATCCCTCATACAAGTAGCATAAGGTTTTTTTTTTCTCTGTTCGTATGCTGGAAGGATGTGCTGTTAATGTACCGGCACCACAAATGAAGTTCCTTGTGGAAAAATAACTATCTTCTAAGTCTATGTCTAAATGACCCAAGTCACATTAAACTACGATGACCAAATGAGCTCATGTTCACTGGACACTTTTGCAACTCAGCCTTTAAATTGAAAAACTTTAATGGGAATTGTTACACCCCAGTGTGTGGTCTATGTGTGTTTTTGTTGTTATGTTCCACACATCTGACTTTGATTGTTCTCCCTTCCCCATTGGCCCACCATTACACCACTGTTTCCGTATGACATCATCTTCAATTAGCTTCTCGACCAATCACAACTCATCTTATTCAGTATAAAACATGGAGGCTTTCAGAAGGAAGGGGCCTTTTGTTTGACTTTGGTCCTGCTTGGCTTTTGGTTTTCGCTTTGGCTTTGTTGGTTTGGTTTGTTTTGCTTTGTGTGTATGTGTGTTTTCATAGAGCTTCGGTTTTGTTGTTTTGTTGGTTTCTGTTTGTCTCTTTGTACTTTTGTTTGTTTGTGTTATCCTTATTTTGCCATTACCTTGCCCAAACTTGTTATTGTGTCAACCTTTGTGTTCTTTTGTACCCTATTACTTGTCTACTCTTGTTTGTATTTGTAGTTCACTTGTGTATTTGTGTGAACTTTTGTGTATAGAGTTAGTTCAGGTTGTTGGGTACATTTTGCACACATGTAGTTGATTCGTGTATTAGTCACACTAGTTTAGGACGGGTGAGTGCCGTTTGTCTTGTATGGTTTTGGGTAGTCAGTGGAGGTTAGCTAGGGTGTTGAAGACACCGAAGACCGTGTGTTTCGGGTTTTCTTTTGTAGTCAAGTTAGCTTTCCCTCACTTTTTTAGCCAGCTCCATTTTGTTTGTTATTTTCTTTTTTTTTGGCACCACTCTAGTTCCTTAGCCCTGTGTGTTATTGTGTCCAATTTTGAACCAGTTACTTATTCAACTTAAAATCATCACTTTTGCACCGACCCTTGTTTTCACGCTTCCTAGTCCCTCACCAGAACCCACCTGCTTCCAAAAATTATCCTAAATGTTACACCCCTTTACCCCTAGACACCGGGGGTCGTAACAGGAATCAAATGGGATTTAAAATCTTTAATCTAATGGAAACTGTGACATACTTAATAGTGACCAGTGTTACAGGACTTCTGAAGATAGGTATTGAGCACTGATTTTCATTTCAGCAGAGACATAGCTCTGACTTTACACTTTCAAGTCTTTCAATTTAAGGGTAGTTTATAACCCACCTTGTCTGTCCCATACAGTCATATAGTCACGTTGTGCCATTAGGGGGAAACGAGATCTTAATTCTGAGGCACGTAGTGATCAAGGCAAAGAGACATTCTGTACTTCAAATTACCACCAACTGAGTAAGGTTTCCAGCTTCATTCTTTTATTTTAATGAAAATAATAGTGAATGGTGCTGGTGTGATGAGCGGGGTTGAAGGTTGAACAGCAGGAGCTCCGGAGTCGCTGGCTTTGGGTCAGGGCACTGCCATGAGCTGACTGTGCCCAGGATGGACAGCTAGTGGCTGGGTGGGCATCTGGGCTGGCTGAGCACCACTGGGTAAAGTGGGCTCAGGTCAGGCCAGGGGATCATCGCCCACACAAAGGGGTGCCTGGGACTTGCCGGGCACCTGTTGGCTTTCTGTGTTGGCAGACAGAGCTCATCCGGGCAGTGTCTGCTCCGCAAAAATGGCATAAAAATGGCAGATCGCTCTGAGAAGAGCCCATCTCTGGAGAAAAGGGGTGCAAGTTTCTCACCACCCACCCTGCTGGGCCTATCCCACCAAGTTGACTAAGACATGCTCTTTCTCAGCTGGCATAATTCAATAAAGAGAAAAACTGCCAGATTAACATTTATATTTTACAATAATAATAATACTCAGACAAACAGAAATGTACAGCTTTTAAACTGCTGCCCATATGAGTGATGCTGCACCAGTATAAGTATAATCCTATTAAACTGAAGCAGAGAAGACTTACAAACCAGCTGGGATTGCTTCATACAGAGAACTTGGACCATACAGCTGAAACATGATATACAGACTTTTTTTGTCCTAACGCATCTCAAAATGCCTCGTCAATAAAGGTATTTCTTTGCTTTTCTTCAGGGTAACACCATAGCAACAGACATCACACGTTCCAATCTTTGAAGTCAGCATCCGAAGCTCTTTGATACTTCTGCTGCTGGCAAGAGAAGTTCTTCCTGCTTTCACATCCCTGCAGCTGCCACGAGGGAAATACCAGCTCAGACACAATTTACACCTCCTCCCATCTCTCCAGTGAACATTGCATTCATGTGCACTGATATTATTAAGACTGTCCAGTGTATGTACAGATTATGAGCATCCTTCTCAGCACCTGTGGGTTTCATGTAAACTAAAAAAAAATCTGAAATTTGGAATTAGGAATTAAACAAAAACTGAAATTAGGAATTAAAAATGAATATTAATTCCTTAATCCACCCAAACTCTTGTTCCAATACAGGGTACGGGAGAGCCTGGAGCCTAGCAAGCAATGGGCTAAAGGCAGGTCAAACCCTGGATGGGACACCAGTCTATTGCAGGGCACACAGACACAGACACACACTTACAGCAGTGCAATTTTCCCAGAAGTCAATTAACCATCCAGTGTGTCTTTGGACTGTGGGAGGAAACAGGAGCACCCAGAAGAAACCCACATGAATACTGTTAGAGCATACAAACTCCACACAGATAGCACTGCAGGACTTGAAGCCAGTGCCCCAGTCCTGGAAGACAACAAGGCTAATCACTGGACGCCACTCTGCCACCCTCATTCCTTAATCTATTTTTAATAAGCTTATTTTTTTACTGTAGAGAATTTCTTAAAATAAATTGCCTTAGAATAAGCTAAGAGCAAGAAGGGCAATCAGAATAATTTGGTGTCTAATGCCATACACAGTTACGTTAAAGGAACTGAATCTCTTTATTCTTGAAAGTAAGATATTAAAGAGGGAGTTTGATACCAGTATTCAAAATCCAGCTAGATACCTTCAATTCACAGGGTTGCTTTATCCTCAGCCATGATTCCAGCAGACAATGTCACGAATAATGTAATGAATAAGTATATTTAGGACTGAAACCAGTGGCACTGTCTACAGTGAAGCATGCTATTCCACCATGTCCGAGGGGAACCGTCAACCTGTCCTGCTGGTTTTCATCTCATTCAAACCACATTTCTCCAGTACTAATCGATTACATAAATGATCTGCTTGCTTTACTCAGACTTTTGCTCACCTTGTTTCTTCAGTCAGTTCTAAGTGTGAAAAATACTTGACATTAAGGGTCCAAAAGCTTACAGTAGATAACTTTATACAGCCCTTAATCAACTTGCTTGCTGTTATTTTTGACTAAACTGCCATTACAAGTTGATCAGTTGATGGTGAACAAGTCCAGATGGGAATGACACTCTAAGATCATATATACCTTATGCCAGCAGCCATTTCACTCTGCAACTCACAACTGGCAACCCACTGAACCTCAGCAGGTGTGAGCCTGGTCTGTACCTGGATGGGAGACCTCCTGGGAAAAACTAAGGTTGCTGCTGGAAGAGGTGTTAATGGAGCCAGCAGGGGGCACTCAACCTATGTGGGTCATAATGCCCCAGTATAATGACAGGGACACTATACTGTAAAAAGGTGCCGTCCTTCGGATAAGATGTAAAACCAAGGTCCTGACTCCCTGTGGTCAAGAGTAGGGGTGTAACCCTGGTGTCCTGGCCAAATTTCCTATTGGCCCTTACCATTGATGGCCTCCTAATAATCCCCAACTATCTGGGGGCTTCATTAATTGGCTTCATCACTCTGTTCTCCTCCCCACTGATGTGGTGTGTGGTGAGTGTTCTGGTGCACTATAGCTGCCGTTGCATCATCCAGGTGGGACTGCACACTGTCCCAGTGTCCAGAAAAGCGCTATATAAGTGTAAGCAATTATTAATTAAAATTTAGACATCCCCACAATGGGAGTAACTCCACTGGACACATGCTATCAGTGGGAGACTGTAATGCACATTTTTTTGTGCTGCTGCCAAAATCCATTTGCTTATATTTCAGGCAACACAACTGAATGAGAATGAGACAAATATGCCTGAAATAGACAACTGCATTTGATTAACCTGTGATTAACAGGTCAGCTGTGCCAAAAATAGAAAACACAGTGCTCTTCCAATATCAGTGTTGGCAACCACTGGTCTACACAAAGCTTAGTTAATTCACTCCTTACACTTATATAGCGCTTTTCTGGACACTCCACTCAAACTGCTTTACAGGTAATGGGGTCTCCCTTCCACCACCACCAATGTGCAGCCCCACCTGGATGCGATGGCAGCCATAGTGGACCACTAATTTACCACACACAGGCTATCAGTGGGGAGGAGAAAAGAGTGATGAATCCAGTTCATAGATGGGGATTATTAGGAGGCCACGAATGGTAAAGGCCAATGGAAAATTTTGCCAGGACACCAGAATAACACCCTATTCCTTTCGAGAAACGCCGTAGTCATTTTTAATGACTTTTAGTGATGAGAAAGTCAAGCAACTGAATAAGGTAAAGCTGCAACAGATATGTGTCGAAGTCTTCCCCACTTTGAGTGTGGTGGTTTATTACAGTCCTGTTACTGACTGGTCCAGTCTGCTCATTTACAAATATAGCAGAGGCTGTTCATGCAGATGTCCTAAGTGGTAGAGAAAATGTCTCTCATCTATCATACATATGCAAAAAAAGCAAGAGGATGACCCTGCTTTATGAGAGATGCCAGACACGCAGTGAAGATGGTCTTATAATAATGCAGAATACTATACCTTCATCCTGCAGAGTTCAGTGAAAGCAAAATGAATGTTACAAGTCTCCGAGTTTCTTTTTGTTCCACACCACCACCTAGTGTCTAAGAAGCTGAACTGCAACTGCTTTTATTTCAACAGTAACATGTACAGTACCTACTCCCTATAAAAGGCAGTCTGGCCAGTAAATTGTCCACTTTCAACCAAGACTGCTGCACATCAGGCAACTGTCATTGTAGACTACTTCATCTTGGCTTCCCTATATGAACATTTCTCGCAGAAACTGAATTCAGAACAAAAGACTAGAGACATGTTTTCCATGGAGCGTTGAGTGTTGGAAACACTAAATTAACACACACGCCGGCTGCCGATATATCTGTTTTGAAAGGCATGCCTACTTAAAGACCCTAGTGTTGCCATGCAAACCTGGGCAATCCTTAATGGCTTATATTTCTTTAGCACCCTCTGCTCAAAATAATGTTCAAATGTTCAAAATAAGGATTCAAAAATGGAGAGCTTTCGGTGACGTTTCAATTATCCTGATAACCAAATGAGTAGTATCTTACATCAAACTGGGATTCACACAAAGGAGGCAGTCTATTCTCTCTAAGGGCTGTGCGGGCAGTTTTACTAAGACTCAAAGATGTATCTGTTTTCCGGCCTGCTGAGTAAATTGAATCTGTGAGAAAAGTATCCACATCTTGGCCCTGATCCACTAATTCGGATGCTTGTTTTTCAGAACTGCTCTTGTTGCTGGGGCAACTTAAAAACTCAATGGTGAGCATTCAGATTCAATAAAGCCGCTTTTTGTTTAAAAAAAAAGAATGCTTCAATCAATGGGCACAGCTCACGTTAAGGCATTTTCACACAAAAGCTCTTAATATGTGCGGAGAGCGCTGTATGTCACACCACCCAGCAGAGGGCGCACTGGCTGTCTGGGGGAGTGTGCCGCCCCACAGGGACAAATAAACTAGGTTACTCATTTAGCTCCTTGCTTCTGGCTTTGTAAAGAAAGTGCTCCCACAAAACTCCTCAAATGAGGTGTTCAATAAGTGGTCAAATGGGTTTCCTGTTTTCAAAGTCTCCAAGGATAAGAAAGAGTCCAGTTCATCCAGCTTCTTATATTTTTATTTCTTACAGAATCAGAAAGTGGTAGCCAATAGTAGTGTTACTACTTTCGTTTTCCACCGAGTTATTTTTGTCTTGTGTTTTAATGAGAGATTCTCTAATATTGCTACATTTGAGGTGATTTTGAAAACTAGCACCACTTAATTCAGTTAAGACTCCAAGTTAAGACTCAGATTCAGTGTGACACTTGTTTCTTATTCCAATCTGTGCAGACAAAGTACTGCAACAGATGTGAATAATTCTTTTTAGGAGAAATTCTCAGAATAGAGAGGACAAATGAAATCTGTCCCTGGTTCATCTTCATGGCCAATAATCATTAATCTTTCATCACCCACAGTATGAAGCCGTCTTGTGAGTACAAACATTAGTAGTTATGACTGACCTCTTTGCCAATAGTATTCTACAGTTCTAAAGGCACAGGAAGGACATAGAAAGAAACAGGTCAATTTTGGAAACAGCGGGCACCTTTGTGTCTTCATCCCTCCAGAGCATTTCCTGTTCGGCCTCGTTGAGTTCCTCCGATGGGTCGTAGGTGTAAACGGGGAGCAGCTGATGACGTAACCTGTCGATCCTAAAACACACAAGCGCAAGACAGGGTTCAGGGCTCAGATATTTAAAAACGAAGCTCTCAGGGATGGAAGCTGCTTCTCCTTAATTGAAACCCACCGACGGTGGCACGTACTGGAGCCCCGGGTTCAATTCCTGGGGAGCTACATGGATGGATATTGTATATTCTCCCTATGTGTGTGTGGGAGAGCACCTACAGATGCCCCAGTTTCCTACTGCAGTCCAAAGAAATGCTGGTAGATTAACTGGCTTCAGGAAAAACTGGCCCTGGAGTGAGTGTGTGCGTTTGGGACAGATGAAAACCACAGGTGACAAGGAGAAGATATTAGTGCTTGTTCTTTACACACAGTACTTTGGCAATGGCCTTCTAAATTAGAAAGGTGCAATGAGCAGCTGAAGAGTAAGTAAAGTGGTATACGCACACAGCATTTCTAGCCAGACCTTTCCTGCAAAATGGATCAGAATGAACAGTAGCGCCTGAGAACAGAAAGAGTGCTGCCTACACCTGCTGACGTTCAAGACCTGCTTCAGAGTTTCAGAAACGAATCTCACATGATGCCACACACCAGGTATCATGGAGTGGATGGGATTGCTGCTCTAGATAGCAGTCTGTTCAGCAACACATGCAGTCCTACGATTCATGGGTGTGTCGATACTGACAACTGGACAGAGAAAGACCCAACCTGTCAGGAAAATGTTGTAGAGATTCCAAGGGCAGAAGGTTTGTCCATGTGTCCGTGTTTCGTCATTCTGTTGCAAAACTGTGCACCCTGTTGGTCTTGTGCACCACTTTGCTCAGACAGCTGACTTCAGGTGCTTTCCTCGCACTTTGACGCATGTTGCACCGGTGACTGACAGCAGCACTTTGCAGCCCAATCTGGTTAGATCTCAGAAGCTCAGCCAGGCTGGGCCTGGTCAGTACTGGACTAGGAGACAGAGGACCACCACTGTTGCTGCTTTTAGCAGTGTTGGAGGAACAGGAAGGGGCGCTTTTCCTTGTGCACCAGATTTTCCCAACCCTTGCCCCAGTATGGTGTACAGACTTTTAGATAGGACAATCCTTAAAGTATCCTTAGGCACTTTATGAAAGACTTGGAAGTGTTAACACCAATGTCCAGGATAAATTCCACTCAGGGCGTACACAATCTGACCCACCTAAATTTCTACCTTAATTTGACTGCTGAAGTAATTTCTCACTCCTCCCTTTCATCTGCTGGAGCAGAATGGGTGCTGTGTGTCACCCAGGCAGGTGTTGCATTTCAGAGGTGGGTGAAGTGGGTCCAGTCCTGCAGCACCCTCCAAAGGTATAAGACCAGCAGTCAAAACTGTACTTATTGGTTTAAAATCAAGCATTTTGTGATCTATCCTTCTTATAATCACTTTATCCAATACAGGGTCAAAGGAGAGCTGGAGCCTATCCCAGCAAGCAATGGGCATAAGGCAGGATATACCCTGGACAAGATGCCAGTCCACTGCAGGAAAGACAGACACAAACACTCACACCAGGGCTAATTTTCCTAAAAGCTAATTAACCTACCAGTATATCTTTGGGCTGGAAAGCCATATGAATGTAGAAAGAACATACAAACTCCACACAGATATTACATCCAGAAATGAACCCAGGGCCCCAGCACTGCAAGGCAGCAATGCTAACCACAGTACAACTAAAATGAACATCACAATTTATGTTTTGCCTTTGGGTAAATCCATGCAAATATTGTACTTGATCATATTAGATGAAAAACGTTTGAAAAAAGCTTGTGTTCATCACAGTGATTTCAAGTGACCACAAGTACTGGGGCACATTCACTTTAAGTATATAAGTATATTTTAGGATACAATGGTTATTTTACAGTATCTGTAGCAATATTTTGAATTTTGAAGCAATAACTGCATGTAGTCTGTGGCCCAGTGAGCTTGCCACAGTCTTTGTGTGATTATCTGAGATGCCTTCCCAAGCCTCAATTCAATTTGAGTCTGGAGATTGACTTGACAATTGTCAGTCTAAAACACTTTAATTAATTGCTAAGCTGACAAGCCGCTGCACTACACAAACTGCATCAGACTGACTTACTGATGCCCACTGTTATTTGTGTCACGTCTCAATTAGACTCTCACGGTTTGTATTAGAGGACTGGTTTGTGGGTGAGTGTCTTTAACCCAATTCCCTCTACTTTCACACCTGTCCATGGGATGGGGCAACTTCACTAGTCTGTGAACAGATAATGCAATATACCAGCAGGGTCACCAGCTGGGTCAGTCAGGGTAATAGTCTCCTCTGAGTCACCTATGTGTCCTGAAGCCTGGAAAGCACAGGGTCAAAGCCTGGCTATGCAACATGGGTGCTGTCAGTGGGGTTCAGCTGGGCAGCCACACCTTTCCACCCACAACTGGCTGTGTCAGTTTTCCCTTTAACACAGCAGCTCTGTGACAGTGTGAACAGAGGCCTGGCTTAGTATTGTGTGATTCACAGAATGGATTCTGTCCTGTCAGAGGTCTGTGTTCTCTTTGTGTCTCCTGGGCTAGTGTGGGTGTTGAGGAGACAAACCAGGTCGGACAGAGTACAGCCTTTTCACAATGTGAGGAATCAGGAACGCTTACCTTCTTTTTTTCTGGATGTACATCACCTGTAAAGAGAGGGAAAATATAGATTGATTAGATATACAGTGGTGTGAAAAAGTGTTTGCCCCCTTCCTGATTTCTTATTTTTTTGCATGTTTGTCACACTGAAATGTTTCAGATCATCAAACAAATTGAAATATTAGACAAAGATAACACAAGTAAACACAAAATGCAGTTTTTAAATGAAGGTTTTTATTATTAAGGGAAAAAAGAATCCAAACCTACATGGCCCTGTGTGAAAAAGTGATTGCCCCCCCCCCGTTAAAACATAAATCAACTGTGGTTTATCACATCTTTGGAAAGCTGAGTTCAATTTCTCTAGCCACACCCAGGCCTGATTACTGCCACACCTGTTCTCAATCAAGAAATCACTTAAATAGGACCTGCCTGACAAAGTGAAGTAGACCAAAAAATCCTCAAAAGCTAGACATCATGCTGCGATCCAAACAAATTCAGGAACAAATGAGAAACGGAGTAATTGAGATTTATCAGTCTGGAAAAGGTTATAAAGCCATTTCTAAAGCTTTGGGACTCCAGCGAACCACAGTGAGAGCCATTAACAGTGGTGAACCTTTCCAGGAGTGGCCCACCGACCAAAATTACCCCAAGAGCGCAGCGACGACTTATCCAAGAGGTCACAAAAAACCCCACAACAACATCCAAAGAACTGCAGGCTTCACTTGCCTCAGTTAAGGTCAGTGTTCATGACTCCACCATAAGAAAGAGACTGGGCAAAAATGGCCTGCATGGCAGAGTTCCAAGACGAAAACCACTGCTGAGCAAAAAGAACATAAAGGCTCGTCTCAGTTTTGCCAGAAAACATCTTGATGATCCCCAAGACTTTTGGGAAAATACTCTGTGGACTGACGAGACAAAAGTTGAACTTTTTGGAAGGTGTGTGTCCCATTACATCTGGCATAAAAGTAACACAGCATTTCAGAAAAGGAACATCATACCAACAGTAAAATATGGTGGTGGTAGTGTGATGGTCTGGGGCTGTTTTGCTGCTTCAGGACCTGGAAGACTTGCTGTGGTAAATGGAACCATGAATTCTGCTGTTTACCAAAAAATCCTGAAGGAGAATGTCCGGCCATCTGTTCGTGACCTCAAGCTGAAGCGCACTTGGGTTCTGCAGCAGGACAACGATCCAAAACACACCAGCAAATCCACCTCTGAATGGCTTAAGAAAAACAAAATGAAGACTTTGGAGTGGCCTAGTCAAAGTCCTGACCTGAATCGGATTGAGATGTTGTGGCATGACCTTAAAAAAGCGGTTAAGGCTGATGAGTGGGCCAAAATTCCTCCACAGCGCTGTAAAAAACTCATTGCCAGTTATCGCAAACGCTTGATTGCAGTTGTTGCTGCTAAGGGTGGCCCAACCAGTTATTAGGTTTAGGGGGCAATCACTTTTTCACACAGGGCCATGTAGGTTTGGATTTTTTTTTCCCTTAATAATAAAAACCTTAATTTAAAAACTGCATATTGTGTTTACTTGTGTTATCTTTGTCTAATATTTCAATTTGTTTGATGATCTGAAACATTTCAGTGTGACAAACATGCAAAAAAATAAGAAATCAGGAAGGGGGCAAACACTTTTTCACACCACTGTAGGTACGAGAAGCATTATTGTTCGAGCATTATTATCATCACTTTATTTGATACAGGGCTGTGAGGGAGCAAGAGCCTATCCCAGCAAGCACCGGGCACAAGGGAGAACACACCCTGGAAGGGATGCCAGTCCATTGCAGGGCAGACAGTGACACAGTCACACACACGCACACACTCACACCAAGGCCACTTTTCTAAGAAGACAATTAACCTACCAGCTTGTATTTGGACTGAGGGAGGAAACCAGAGCACCCAGAGGAAACCCATGTGAACTTGGGGAGAACATACAAACTCCACACAGACAGCACCCCAGGAATTGAATACCCCAGCACTGTGCTAAACAGCAAAAGTAACCACTACATTACAGTGCCACCTTCAACTTTATTTTAAATGGAATGAAAGTTTATTTTAATTAAAAATGGTACAATAAAGAGATGAGGGCAGCAGAGTGTAGTCACCACTGTGGACCTGCTGTTGTACCTTGAGTGAGGTAGTTCACCCCATTTTCTCCAGTCGAGACAGCTGTATAAATCTGAACCAGCACTGCTGGGGGGTTACCCTGTGATAGGCCAGTGTCCCATCCAGGGAAGAGTCACATGCTCTCACTCTACTTACTGCTACAGACACCAGGATGGGTTCTGTCCTGATGAGTCACTGTGGCTCAGATATAGAAATTGCCTACCTACAGTTAAAAAGCCATTTTCGTTATACAGAAAGACAGGAGCCTCATAAAGCACATGAACTTCAAAGGTTTACCTGCAAACAACTGCACATAGAAACTGTTTATTTTTACAAAGCTAACAATCCAAACAGAAAGTAAAATTTAAAGAAAGTAAAAGGAAGGGAAACAATCATTCCCCCAGTGTAACTCAACAGACTGAGGTTCTGTATTTTGTTTGAGGTCCTGTATTTGTACTTTTCTCTCCTAATTTGTACTTTTCTCCCCTAATAACAACAGATACAAAGTACCGCCCACCTTCCCCAGAGAAGCAACAGCTACTCATCGAACAACGAGCTTGTTCTTAATTCAAGTGCGGCAAGATACTTATCACCTGATCTTGTAGTCTGATTTTTAGAAAAATGACATTCAAATTGAAAAGGCTGTACTATAAAACAGAACAGGAAGATTCTTAGCTGTAAGGGTACACTCCAAATTCTTCAGGCTCCAGTTTCTTCAAGTGAAGGAGTCTGTCAGCTCCATACTGTGCCCCAGCCCCCCCAGCAGCCTGTACAGGAGCAGAGCCCGAGCACTAGAGCTGTTGATCAGATATCTGTAGCTTCTATTCTTCTCTTCCCTTACCGGTCTTTCTGTTTTCACGTCACGCGCAGAAGCAGAACTTCGGCGCCCATTTCACTCTTCTGAGGAACAGCCAAAAGCCTTATTGACACTTTGCAAGTCAAGCCCTGACACATTTTAAACCTGGTGTGCCAGGAGCAGGTCTCGGAACACTTCAATACTTTTCACATTCGTTTGTTACCCTGTAAGTAGAGCACGGTAACGCCAAATACAGTACACCAATGCTAACAAGACCCCTCCCACCTACCCCAGCTGCGGCGACCCCAACGATGGTGATCAGGAAGAAAGGCACCAGGATGTAGCTGATCGCCGCGTCTCCGTTGACCGCGGGAGAGGGCGGGCCGGTGGAGTTCATGATTGTCACGCTTCTCCTCCAGGTGGGGGCTCCCTCTGCTGTTCCGCTCTCCTCTTACCCCCCCCTCACCTCGAGCTCAGAGCCTGGAAGGGTTAATGGGAGACCTCCTGTTTGTGCACACAGCGGGGCTGTCTCGGCGGCTAGGGTCCTCTCCTGGCACGGCCAGAGCCCTGAGTTTCTTCTGGTCTCATCCTCTGGGCTCATGTGATCGGCGCATGGCTCTCCCCTTCGCTAATCAGTGTGAAATCGCGCTGCCTCGGGGAAGCTGGGAGGAGGAACCACAGCAGCAAGGATCTCAGTCTGTGGCTGACATAGGAATCTTGCTACTTTAAACACACCAATACAAAGGCAACTGTATTAAATATGAAAGTCAGAGACACAATGCAGGCTTCCTGCTATTTAATTCAGCTTTATGCTACTATTTTTCTTTTTAAAGAAGAATTACTTCACACCCTGTGCACTGTTCTTACTTTTCTTTTTCCTTGCTGTCCATCCCCGTTAATAATTATCTGCAGAAAATGTAACTCTAACCACTTTAGAATAGTCGAACTGACTATTCTGGCTGCGGAACTCCTTTACAAAGGGGGGACTTCAGAGCCGACGGTCGGGAAGTGTGACGGGGAGGGAGTCAGTCCATGCGACAGACAGGGATACCTTCCTGAGAACTTACAACTCGAGGTAGTAGAGCACACAGCTCCAGTGGGAACGAGGGTATAGGCTCGGGAGTTCGCATTGGACGCTACAGACACTTTAGGGGGCGTTTTGAAACAGCAGGTAAAAGAATTGACTCATGCAAAATGCTATGATGCTATTTTCTCTCCATAAACGTCATAGTAATTATAAGGGTTTCACTAATATAGTACTTTAAATTATTAGACTTCGTGCCTTAATAACAGAGATACAAGTACAAAAACAGAGATAAAGATGAAAGGATACCATCGCGTCACTAACAAGGTATTCGTATTTTGTCATGCATTGACTCAAAAAGAATCATTCATTTGACATAATGAGCTATTTTTATTACATTTTTTTACCGACTGCCAGTTCTGCAAAAAAATATATTGCGTCTGCGAACTGTCTGATGTTTATGGTAGCACACGCACCGCCCATAGTGATAGAAACGATACTCACCTGCTCCCACCCAGACAGCCCGGCACAGTCTTGGTAACCAGGAAGCAAGCGTCTCGCCGTGATTGACAGCGCAGCACCACAGTGGGTTAGTGACTGAAAAGGGTGTGGGGGTGGAAATCGTTCAGCGCCGGCCAATGGGAAACGTCACACGACGTGCAAGCCCAGCAGCGCGGAGCTGCGGACGTACAGTATAGTCAGGTGCTTTCCTGTGCTGCTCTTGGCGAGTGCTGTCACTCTACCAGCAGAGAGCAGCAGCGCCTTTCATTTTGTCCCCCCTTGTCTTCCGTGAAGCGTTTCTAAAGGATACAACGGTGTGTAGGGTCAGCGTTTTTCTCCTGAACGTTAAAGGCAATTGCACTGAAAACACACGAATGGCTTAAATTCAACTAAAGCATTACTCTTGAAGTACAACTGAATATACATCAATCTGCTATGACAATAAATGACGATAATGTCATCATCACAAAGATGATCGTGATAATTTACTAAAGAAATGTGGCTGAATCTTTATTCGGTGCTCCTAGGAATTCTAACTTCAGAAATGGGCCCGCGAAAAACAAGAAATTCTCCTCAATAAGTATTTCTTAGTTGACTATTTCCCTTACTGATTATACTCGATCAATTCTGATACGCCTCAATCAGCTTAATTTTATGATTTTTAAATCTTTTCAAAGCTGGTGCAAATAGGAACAGACCTAGACCCGTTCGAAATGGGAGTGCAGGGACAGTCAGGGAACGGGTTGTCCAAACTGAATACAGCCGTCTTTGCTAGAGCAGTCTAAATGGAGTTAGTATTTTATAGTCATGTCGAGCTACTGTTGGAGACTAGGAACTGAGAATCCTTGTGTCGCCGTGCTCGAGTATGTTATGATCCAGACGAAAATGAGAAAGCAGGTTCCTCATATTTGCAGAACGGAACTATAACTAGTTTTTTTTAATTACTTGTTCTTAAGCGGACATACGGTACTCTATTTTTACAGCTAGACTTAAGCCGACCAATTTTGTGTGAGTTACGCCTTCCCCACCGACTCGACTTGTAGATGGAGTCACTGTACAGAGGGATGAGCATCTTGTGTGAAATCGTGTGACGAAATCATGGATAGTTCAAACAATTCCATCTTGCCATCATTAATCTTCTGATGTCTCTTTTAAGATTTGTCTTTTCAAGACCATGTCTTATCAAGATCAATGATATATGTACAGTCTTAATTTAACATGCCATTATTTTGTGCACTTTACCATTTGCAATATCTGTTTTCTGTTTATCATATATGTCTTGATATGTTCTTTTTCTATTTTATATATATATATCATGTGTCTATTTCTTGTATTTTGTCGGTTGTGTCCTGTCCAGGGATTACAATGTAAATTAGGTTTGTAACTCTGGTACAGCTTGAGGCACTTCTGTGTGCTGTCACAGTTCAATAAACTAAAACTAAAACCGTTCTCGCTCACTTTGCTGCTGTGAACTTGTTAATGTCGCTGTCGCGTAGGAGGAATGTCTTATTTTTCTTGGGGTCCAGTCCTGTAATAAATTGGTCCGGCAGCGATCTCTAGCACCTGCTATGTGTACTACAGTTCCTCTATTCTTTCCTGTACATTTTCTCCCTGAAAGCGAACTCACTCTCGTGGGAACCGGTTCTGTTCCGGTGTCGCATCCAGTTCAGAAAACCCCTGGATATCTGTATCTGCTCCTGAAGGCGCACACTCTAGAATCAAAGTTGCATTGGATCTTCGATACTCAATTTCTAACATGCGTACCGAAACTCGTTCTAATTTCCCATCCTTGTATACAAACCAAAATGTTTTGAAGTAACCACTTGGAACATTCTTTGTTTATATCTTTAAATATGAACCAATAATGAATATTTTCACTTAATTTGTTATTTATTATGGGTATAACATAAATATAGTAAATGTTATAATATATTGAAATGGTCACTCCATACACGAATGTGTATAACTATGAATGGAATGTAATGTTAAAACTATAAAATGTTCAGAATAAGGAAGCTAAACGAGCATGTGCTATTCTAAATTAGGTTGCCTAGTAATTGAATACCTCTGGCACTTTGTTTTACAATTATACAGTTCTCATATGTTTTTCTCTTGTTGCAGTATTTGTTAAAAACATTCCAAATCGACAACCTTGCTGTTGTTTCTTATTTAAATTACTTCTTGCGTCAGCAGCAATTTCAAGATAAAACTACATTCAATTCCAGATTGCACATTCTGTACATTAGTCCATTATATAAAAATACATTTTACAGACGAATTTCGCCGTAATCTTAATTGTGGCTAGTCTTGCGAGTCCTTAACCTGACGTTTATTCTCGGCTTAATTTGAAAACAAAAAGCAAAATAATTCTAAGCAATGAAAAGCGTTACATTGGAGCCAAGACTCCCCTGAAACAAGATGTCTGTTGGTCATAAAAAAGTGGGCCGTTTGTGAATTACAGTAGTGAACTAGAGCTCTAACGACGGGCGAGTTGCGGGCTCAAACCACTGTTGTTGTAACCTTGAGCAATACTTCCATCAAACTGCTTGAGTTCGTGTTCAGTTGTAAAATTATATATTAGTGAAAATAAATGAATAATCAAAACAAGTCGCTTCATCGAGGAGCCATTGTTCCTCTAACAGTGTCAGCTCGAGCCCATCTCCCTCCAGCAGCACGCCGATGTGTATGTGGCAGCCGTTGCTTTCCGGGTATGTGTTATATTTCCCATTTCTTCTTTCACGCGTTTTCGCCTTTCCACTAAATTGCACAAAACAGCAAGGCTGTCGGGTTTGTTTAACCTGACACGGTGTTTACTCAGGCTTTTATTTCGAGGCAGGAATGTATGTGAGGGGGAGGGTTGGCTGACAGGTGTCCATCAAACCCACAGCTCTGGAGAATCTCTGTTGACATGTCTTGGCGTGCCGAGAGGCAGCCTTCAAAGGCACATTCGCAGTCACGCACAGTCACGATCCCGAGGAGGGGGGAGAGAAGAATCGGGAACAGCACCAGCAAGCGCCAGAATGAATCCCGCAGCGTCTCCTTCTTTCCAGGAATAATGATGCTCGGAAATGCTGTTCCCGTTTAGAATGGCTCCCCCGCCGCCCCCCCTCCCGTCTGCCCTGGAAAACCCAGAAACGCCTCAGAGTAAACAGATGGTCCACTGTGAAATCACCAGTCAGTTCAGAGAAAATGATATTATACTAGGGGGTAGGGAGAAAGAGGTGAGGACAATCGGATCATGTGAGGCAGGGTAATTAATGAGAACTGCAGGCGGCTGCACACAGCCAGGGGCAATGGAGAGATCCACACACGGCGGGAAAGCGGACTGATGGGCAGTCTTGTAGAGAGAAAGAGGGAGTGGAAGTAGTCTACTGGATGTATGTTTGCATTTTTACCTATTTCCTGTTTTTATACACTACTGCTTCCTGCAAAACCTGGCTCTCCAGCTTCAACATCTTCTTGGGCTTCTTCTGCTTTGGGCTGATAAACTCACCGGTCTGATTCCAAACCTCAGACGAGTATAGACACTATCAGGCTGTTCCATGCTTTTCGGACATGTTCAACATGTTATTCGGGGTGAAAGGGTTCTTAATTTCTTAATGTTTAATAGCAATATTGTCTTTTTTAAGACTAGTGAATGTCTAGCCTTGCATGATGCACAGAGGTCAAAGCTGCCAGATACTGCTGTGTTTGTGCCTGCTCCATTTTATGCCCAGTGTTGTACCCAATATATATTAACTGCTTCACACCTACCGAGTATGAAACCGCCTGTTGTTCATCAGTGTGACTTACCTCTGCAGCCCCTGTGCCACAGTCAGGATGACTGCTTGTAGGTGCACTCCCTTCACACAGAAATGGGTCAGAACCATTCATCTGATTCTCTGCGAACTCATGGCAACACCACACTGACTGTGGCACTTGCGAACCCTCAGGGCAGCTTATTTTTAGTTTTTGCTGATAATTTTTAGATGATTAGGCCCCCAACCTTCATGATGTCAGTACTTTTGTGTAAAGAAAGAGTAAAATGTTAAAGTCAGAGGTTCCCTGTTCTGGTTTCTTTCTGTCTGTTCTGAGTTGACCACCACCTCCTGCCCAGAAGACTGACAGTACATTCCTCTTTGTATAGGCAAATGATGGCAAAATGAGCTCTGACAGATTGGCAAATATGGTCACTCAATGAAACTGAAAAGACTTGTCAAAAAATGAGTTGCATGACTATTTTTCATCATTCCTCTGCTGGGTGTCTGTGAAAGGAAATTAACTGCACAGTGTGTCTTCCCTGTCAAGGGAAAGACCCACATGCAGACTATACTGTATTTAGACACATGGATATTTAATTTTTTCTATTGTGTTTGTATCTCACACTCCCACAATTTTGCTGTTAAGTCTGACCTTTGTTCTGAAGTTCTGATGGAATATGAAAACATACTATTGCTATCTGCTCCTCCTCCACTGCAGTGTGGTAAACAATTTGGAAGCCTGATAACCATTCTGCGGCAATCCCACACATTCAGCAATGCAGGGGTGAGATCTAGCCCATTAGACATGGTGATGTCATTAATGGGGCTAGAGAGCTTAGTGCATACAGAGGGAAAGTGGTTGTACAGTATGTCAAAGCCCACGCTAGTATATCATCACAAACATAGTGCGGAGCCTGGGGATGACATTGCAATTTCATCTGATTTTTTAAATTCTGTCTGAATAACTTTACAGCTATAAAGACAATTGAATTTAGGGAGGTGCTGTTCTGCCCCTCAGGCTGCAGGGTGCAGAAGTGACATCATTGTAAACTTCCTGTCTAAAAGTGACCAGAATTCCCTAAGGCTGAACACAGTGGCTAAGCACCTGGGGTGGGTGTGAGTGAGCCTGGGTGTCCTGGGCTTGCTGTCTTGTCACTCCTCCTATCGGTGCTCAAGCCATGCCAAGCTTTCAGACTGTCAGAGGAGAAGGGATTCTGACAGGTGGGCTGATCAGAAGGGTACATGCACAAGTCCTGTACAGTACCAAGGATGAAGGCATAACCTGCGATGATTAGTAATTGGTTGTTCCGGTGGTTAGCATTGCTGCTTTGCAGCGTGCTGGAGCCCTGGGTTCAATTCTGGACCTAAGAGTTTGTATGTTCTCCCCGTGTTCATGTGGGTTTCCCCCAGTGCTACGGTTGCCTCCCACAGGCCAAAGACATACTGGTAGGATAATTGGCCCTGGTGTGAGTGTGTCTGTTCTTGTGTCTGTCTGCCCTGCAATGAACTGGTGTTGTAACCTGCTAACCTGCTATGTGCCTGTTTGTAGCTGGGATAGGCTCCCCGAGACCCTGAATCGGATAAAACAGTTAGAAAATGGATGGATTTTCCACGATTCTCAATTCAATCAATTCAATGCATGATTTTGCAAACGTTATTGTTCTGTACCTAGTTGGGCCTTATGAGATAACAGTGGCATTAAACATCCAGAGACGTCAGGGTCAGTTCACTGTCCCAGAGGTTTGTGCTTTGTAAGCAAGTGATTTGGCAAATTCAAGCCATGGTTTAAAAGTATTGAGTTTATTTCAAAATGTTCTTTAAGAATGATTACTTTAGGCTTTATTGTTCATCTGTTGTAATTCCCGTGGCCCTGCTGTAAATTTCCAAAGAAATTGCGGTAAAACTCACCATAAAATGTTCTCTGTCGCTTTCATAGAAATCATCATGTCTCAAACAATCCTGCTTCTGAAATGCAAAGCACTTTTATCTCCTTCTTCGGTTCCGCCAGTTCCAGGTAAAGCCCATTCTTCATTCTTTCCTAGCAAGGAAAATTCTTGTCATGTGTCTTACACAGAAACACAGTGGCGGATAACAGTGATATGGGAATGAATATTAATTAGCTCTCACCGTTTCACAGTGCTGAAAAGCTGTACCATCTAAAGAAAGTTCCAGTTCGGCTTTGTGTTTATAAAGTCAAAGTTTTCAGCCTTGGACAAATGTTTTGTCCTTGATCGGGGACAAGCATAACTGAAGTGAAACAGGTGTATATCTGTGTCTTCCTGATAGAGCCTGAAACATGGCCCCTGTAAGAGGATTACAATGGCTGCTCTAGAAACGAGCTTGAGTGTGACCTGGGAGGCCAGCCGTCACAGTGCAGGAGCTGAGCAGAGCCCAGATCCCCGGTATCGCGTTAAGCTTTCTCAGAATCACTGGCAGAGACTGTATCCTCCTGCTGTCGAAAAGTCCACTTCACTTAATCAAGTGCACAATAATGACTTTGCAGGCGCATGCAGTGTACCTGTCATCCAGTTGTGTCACCCTGGAGGTTCAGTTCCTGGAGGATCATTGATTGATCACACTTTTATCTCAACTCGTTCCTTATTTATTCATTGATCTAATTGCCTACTTATGTGTGGCTTTCAAGCTGCTGTTTCCCAGAATAAAGTGCTCGCACCTCCTAAATCAGCTGAAACAGTGTGAAAGTATGCCCCATCAGCAGATAATGGAATCCATTAAGACCCAATCTTCCTCCAGTGTCTGTACAATGACAATCACCCCAAAACACTTTCCACCCCATGTAGGACATCTTTGAATTTGAAAAATATACAGAAATGTGAAAAGGGGGCTTGTGGTCAGGTGATTCCTTCCGTTTCAAGGCAGAAGCTGAAACGCAGTGCTTTTCTGTTCGCAGTCCAGTTGTAGCTAGCAGGTAGTCTTTACACAAGGCTAATGGATTTCACACAGACAGGGCCTCCAGTGCTGTGTGCACCTCTAGGCCTGCAGACTGCTCAGACACTGCGAATGGGCACCTTGTCTGCTTCAACAGCTATTCGTTGAAAAGCTGCAGCCCTGAGTGGCTTCCGATGAGCCTCACTGATGACCTGCCTGATCAGGAGAAGAAGCACTGCTCAGACCCCTTGTGCTCTGGAGTTTGAGCCCCTGTGAGGCTAGCCAGTTACAGGCTAGTACATGCGAGCCGATATCATCTGTCCCGTCTTATTTTGCTCGTTGCCTTATTTGGACTGAATCTCCATCGGCTGACGCAGAGTTCATTGATACAAAACATACTGGCTTTTCTGCTTCATCGGTGCAGTTTGTGCAAGAGCCCTCAGCTTGCTAAACCTGTGTGCATCAGAGTTTGAGAATCCAGTCTCATGCCTTCCAGGGGTTCCAGTCTCTGCTAGTCTCTGCTCAGAAACCTGTTTAAGAGGTCAAATGTAAAATCCCATCACCTCTACATATACGAGTGAAAACAGCAGGCACTTTTTTACACAGAGGGGGATCTAAAACAGTCTACCTTACCGTGTTACTCATAGAGGCTCCCTGCATTTCAAGAAACCACTGGGTGACATCCATAGGTTATTAATCTACTAGCAATCAAACAGCTATGATGTGTCCAAATTCATCTTATTTGTCACCTTTCTTGCATATCTCCGGTTTCTGCCTTGCCCTTTAAGTAGTGCATTACCACCTGTCATAGCAGACTTGTGAAATCCCTTATGTCTTCCACAGTGAGTCTTGCTTTGAAAGATAAGCTGTGTGTTACTTCAGTATGCGAATCAAGTGGTCAGTGGGATGTGACAGTTTTCTGCAATGGCAGGATCTGTTCCCGTTTTCCTGTTTTGTTCGGTTCCGATTCCTAGGTTGAAAAGTTCCAGCGCTCTGTCCTCTGAATATAAAAAAGGGGGGCTTGGTGAGAGGAAGGGGGTGGATGAGGAGCAGAGGGAAGGGCTGCCGTTTGAGAGATGCCAGTCAGAAGAAGAGGAGTTCAGTCTGTTGAAATGTCAATCACGAGTCCCAGGCAAGGATTCGTAAGCTGTCACCTGCTGTTCCAAAGTCCAACCATCCAGGCCTGTGGCTGGGTCCGTGGTTCCTAGTGGCCAGTGGTGCTGGGCTCCAGGCCAAACTTTCCATCTGATACCTAACAGAGACAGCCAGGGCCCAAGCTAATTCCTGGAAATTACAGAGATTGTGCCCAAGAGAGCCAACAGAGATTACTGTACTTTCTTTAATCATCAAGTGCTGAGAATGTACAGTGCATGCAAGTATATAAGAGTAGTAATGGTAACAAATCATCTTCATGACAGTCATAACTGAATATTTCAGTACCTGAATCAGCGTCATGGCATTTCTTTTTCTGACCAGTATTTTTATTGCATTTTACATCCACCAAAATACATGGTGCTTAGTCATTATGCAAAAAAGGTGGAAGGCCAGTTCTATCAGGTTTTCTTCTTGCTAACAGATTTATGTCTAGGGTGTAGACAGGAAGCTCAAAGTCTCAAAGTAGTTCAGAAATGGTTGCCAAGCTTTAAAAAATGTAAGGGGTTGACCATCTAAGAGTGTATCTAATTTTCTCCAATTTAAGAAACTGCATCATTATTCATGACATTTCTTTCTGCACAGGTTGGCAACTATAGATAACTCCATAATACATTTAGAAACATCCTTCCATTTTGTTATGTTAATGTGTTCTAATACAATTCCCTGATTGAGAAATGGGCTTTCTGTAATATACACAACTCACAAATACAAGTTGTATTTGTTGTACAAGTGTAACTGAACCCAGGACCCGGAGTTGTGAGACAGTATTTCTAAACATCGTGCTGCCTGTTTCCACGTCGATGTACTGAACTGGTACCGTCTTGTGAATCATGTTGTGTGTTTTGGCTTCCTACTACAATCCTGTTTCTGTGTAATGTGAGAATCGGTTATTTCAGACCTTCGCTGTTCCTGAAACACTTAACTAGAAGGTTGATTTATTTTTGTTTAAATATTTTGTCTGCCAGGATCTGGATTATTCAAGCAGGGTCAGGCTGAGCTCACTACAGCTGCTGCAGTAACTGAAGTGTAAAACCGACAACCGAAAACAGTCTTTGTGTCGAAAGCATTTGTGATAAACTCTTTCTTGGCTTTTATGTTTTTGTTAGTAGGATTCTTTTTTATCTAGGTTATTTGCTATCCTTTACACAAGGCCTTTTTAAAAATAAAGTTGTCTTTATATTATGTGTTGCTGGGTCCTAAAAATGTCAGTATTATTAATACTTACTTATCTTAAAATGGGGTCTTTCCCTCCCCTAATAACAGGTGGAGGGAGAGAGAGGAGCAAATGAGATACTCCATTACAACCATTAATGGAGTCCATCTGGTTTAGGAACTGAGGAGATTCAAGCTACATTTAGTGAAAAGATCTATAGTTTTCTAGTTTTCATCCATCCATCCATTTTCTATCTTTTTCTTCCAATTCAGGATTGCAGGGGAGCCGGAGCCTATCCTGGTAAGAAAGAGGGGCAAAATAGGGCAGACACTGGACACCAGTCCATCCCAGTGCAGACACATAACTCACACGAGGCTGGTTTTCCCAAAGCCCAATTAACCAACCACTATGTTTTTGGACTCTAGGAGGAAACCCACACAAACACAGGGAGAACATACAGACTCCACACATATGACACACCAGGTCTGGAACTGAACCCACAGCCCCAGCCCTGTAAGGCAGCAACGCGAACCACAGAACCACCCTACTGCTCTGTGGCTTATTAAAGATAGATAGATCTTTATTGATCCGTGAAGGAAATTGCAGTGCAACAGCAGCTTAACACAGTCAACACAGCACAGTGTAATGAAATGATACAATAATACAATACATACAATACAATCAGTACAGTCAGTGAGACGTGCACTGAGAAGAGCTACTCACAGTCCAGAATATACAAAGAATAAACCAGAACAGTTCACAAAAGGTTGTATTGCACAATATAAATATAAATGTATTGCACATATCCCTGGCATATATTGCACAAAAACGGTTGTAAACTATATACTTATAGTATATTTGTGGAAATATTTAAGTTTCAAATCTGCCAGGCAGAGTTTATTACTCTTGTTTATTTAGATGCATCTTTGTCAGAGACCAGAGGTTGTCTCCTTTTAAGAATCAGCTCATAGGGCAGTGTCATCTGTGAAGGATTAGTGATTTTATGAGCACCGCCCTGCTTTCTTTTATAAAGATTTATGTCCACTTCTGAGTGCATTATGTTCAGTGTTAGGGATCTGGTAGGTAAAGCCGAATGTAAAGTTTTAGGCTCTTAATCACATTCCAGCTATACATAGTAGTTTTGTGGATACTGATTTGTGTATTTTGTGTCTTGTAAGTTTCTGTAGTAAGTGTTTGTCTTTAAGCGTACTAACTTCCAAACAGGCTAGATGGGCCTAATTTGTAATCTTTTTTTACACTCCTTTGTCCCTCAGCTATCACCCATTTATTTCACCACCACCAAACTGTTAAAGAAAAATGAAAGACGCCTCATGGCCTTGTTTAGTGTTCCCTGTCCAGTGGGGCTGTTTTGTCATTTAACTTTCACTATTTACTTCTAACTGAGCTGGAGTCAGGATGACTAATATTTAACTACTATCTAACCTCTTCTTTTGTCATTAACATCATATTTGTAAGACTCTCTAACAGTAAATATACTCCCTTTTTATAGCAATGTTTTAAATTATATTCGCATAAAATAAAATAGGCAGAAATGTCGTGTATTAGAAGAACTTAATATCCAGGGCCACATGGTATTAATGTAAGATTCACAGAGTCTAAGGCACCTGAAGAATCAGAGTACACGTAGACCTTCCAAGATCTGGCTAGAAATGTTACAAACGGCAGGAGACTAATCAGGCCACAGATGTCACCCAGCCGTTCAGTAAAGGAAGCCAGGATATCAGCAAATCAGCTTCAACAATATTGTCCACGACCCTTTGTGTCCTGACAGGAGGATTCCATCCAGATGTTTCTTGAAAGAAGAAAAAAGGATTATCAGTTTCAACAACATGTCTGCACAACCTGTTCCACACTCCCACAACACTTTGCATAAAGACACGCCTCCTGTTTTCATTGGTGATCATTTAAAGACTGCCTTGCTGTATTAAAAAATATGTCAGCTGCCTGGCATGACTATTCGGTATTTTCTGGGTTGGGGCTACCATGACTGTGATCAAGGTTATTAATATATGAGAAGTGAAAAACAGCTACAATACTGCATAGTGATCAGTCAGCACTCTGGGGGAAGAAATGAAAGAAACTGAAAGGCTTTTCTTAAATGTTTTTATTCAACATGGTAAGTTTGGCTTGTCAAGACAAATAATATTAAAAACAATTGTTGGGTCTCTTTTGGTTCTTTTGCAAACTTTCAACAATCTGCACAGGCAAAGGAGGCAAATTGAATCTCAATTATAATGCATTTGTCTAATTGAAAAATCAGTGCATAACCTTTCCCCAGTCACTCATTTCTATCTCCTCCTAAAAATCTAAAATCAAATAATCATTTCATGCATATCTTTGCAACGTTTACATCATTTTGTAGTTCGCAAGCACATGACTGGTACATTTTCAGTGTTAAGATCTTAATTTGGGCTTAAATGAAGGATTTCATTTCTTGGTCTTCCTTGCTCCTGCCATGATCAGTCATTTTACTTTTCTGTTATTCTCTTCCTCGTGAAAGGAAACAGGCAGTTGCGAGGCAGCAACAGGCTGATTTTTGCATGCCAGTCCAAGATGCATAACGCGTGTTGAGAAGACTAATGCTTGATTTACATGGCCATCCACCTGATGCAAAATTTGAGTTGTCTAAAAAAATCGAGTTTCCACAAGTACAGTGAAGTGGACTGGTAAGGCAGCTGAGCGCAGGCACTGACAAAAGAAACTTTACATAAGAAAGATTAGAAATGAGCAACCGTGCAGCCTCTTTTGCCAGCTTGGTGCTTAGTATCTAACTGATCCAAGGACCTCATCCAGAAGTCTCTTGAAAGAAGCCATGGTTCTGGCTTCAATAACATCACTGGGCAGCTTTTTCCAGACCCCCAACATCCTTTATGTAAAGAAATACTTGCTGTTCTCATGTTTAAATCCACTTCAATGTGATTTCTCTTGGGAATTCTTGTGTTTCACTGTAATTAGTGAAGAAGCCTGTTGAGTTTACTTTATCAACGTCCTTGAGGATTTTAAATACTTGGATCAGGTCCCTTCATTGGTTCCTCTGTACCCAGATCTAAGGCTGCCAAAGTTATGGTCCCATTTCATACTCACTTCACTTTCTAAAATATGCACCTTCTTGATTAGAGATCAAACATTTCCCGCTTCAGTGTAAAAAGACAACTATTGCTTTGATTATATGTTGAAGCATGTGTTACCTTTTGGTTCTGAAATGTAAATGACAGGTAATTTGAATTTCTAACCCATCCATCCACTTTATCCAATTAAGGATTGCAGGGGAACCTGAGCATAGTTCAGCAAGCAACAGGTGCAAGGCAGGATACACCCTGGACAGGACGCCAGTCTACCACAGTGCACACAGACATAAACACACTCACTCAAGGGCTAAGAAGCCAATTAACCTACCAGTGTCTCTTTGGATTCTTCTCTGTTTTTTTCGTACATTTCATTGACCTGAGGGTGTACTTACGAATCGTGCGTAAAACATGTATAGCAGAGGATGGTTTCGATTCATTGACCTCTGGGTTACGGGCCCAGCACGCTTCCGCTGCGTGACTCCGCTGACAGAAGGAGAGCTCTCCTCCGGCTCAACACAGAGTGTTGAGCGAGGGAGCTGGAGGAGAGGATCCTGGCAGACCTCAGAGGGAGGATGAAGCGTGACGTCGCCGAATTTGGCTTCTCCACAGCTAGGGAGCGCTGGAAAGGCCTTGTGGCCCTGTACAGGGACTGAAGTGGAAATCCCTGTTCCCTGAGCTCCTGTTCCGCAGTTTCAGAGCTGGGATAGGGAAATGGACAAAAGCAATTGGTAGGGCTTGGAGGGACTCATTCATTCCACAAACCCGGCCTCATCGTCCACTTGCACTGATTGATAATGGGCAATCACCTCTTTCGGAAAGTTTTAATTTGATGACAGTTTGATGTTTTGCTGGAACGCGTACTGATTGTGAGATGTTTTCTTTGAAATAAACTTTATTTGGATAGAACACCACACTTCATCTTGGCCTTTTGGCCAAGAAGGCAGCATCACACCCCCAGGACACGTGTTTTGTCCAGGAGACGCAGGAGCACACGTGCGCTGGCGCTGTCCCTTCAGCAAAGCAGTGTGGGGCGGAATGGACAACACTAGGCAACTCCTGGGAGTGGGAGCGGTGCTCAGTTACCAGTGCATCCTGCTGGGGGGGGCTGGCACCCACCGGACTGGACAAGGGGACACAGTACTTGCTTTGGATGCTGGTGTCCCTAACAAAACAAGGCCTGTGGAATGCGAGGAACACTCTCATCCGGGACAACACAGAGTGGGGAGCGAGGGAGCTGGAGGAGAGGATACTTGCGGACTTCATACGGAGGATGAAGCGAGACGTCGCCAAATTTGGCTTCTCCATGGCTAGGGAGCGCTGGAAGGGACCGTGGACCCTAAGGGGGAAAAACCTGTTCGTTTGAGCTCCTTCGGAGGGCTGGAGGACCGCAGTTTCAGAGCCGGGACAGGGAGATGGACAAAAGCTATTGGTAGGGCTTGGGGGGACTCTCATTGTGCAAATCCAGCCCCATCATTCACTTGCATTGATTGATAATGGACAATCACCTGATTGAGAAAGTTTTAAAACTGATGTCAGTTTAATAATTTGTTAGAGTGTGTACCTATTGTGAGATGGTTTTTTTTAAATAAAGTTTATTTTGATAGGGAAAAAAATCCTTTGTACTGTGGGAGGTAGCCAGAGCACCCAGAGGAGTCGGGAGCACAAACTACAAGCAGAGAGCACCCCAGGTCTGGAGTTGATTTCAGGGGTTCAGCTAGGCAAGCCAGCAATGCTGACCTCTGCACCACTGGGGGTGGCATGATGGAGTGGGTAAGATTGGACTCATACCCTAGAGGTTGTGGGTTCAGGTCCCTGCTGCAGACTCGTCTCACTCTTCTGACTTTACAGGCAGTTTGAGAAGCACTGAATTATGCCGAGACTCTGAGAAGGGGGGACAAGCTGAACAAAGACCTTTCCAATTAGGGGAGGGAAATAAACGCCACAATATCTGGCTATTCCAACATGACACACAAACGAAAAACGGATGAAAATAGCTTCACGAATCCGGATTGATTAATCAACACTTTTGAGTGATGATGAAATTGATTACCTTGGTCACAGAGGAAAAGAGATTCTCGGTTTTCCTAATGATACACGGGGATTCGGGTAAACCAGTAATTTACATTAGTGAATGTAATCATATTTTTCATGACTGAAACACGTCTGCTGCACAAGAAAATGTTAGGTTTTTTTTTGTTCAATTTGCCCCCTCTGAGCCAAATGATCGGTTTGGCGTCCTGTTCGAGTTTGGCTTGTGAGTGTGTGAAATCAGCGGGTGAACGAATTGCTGTGGATCAGGCCTTTCTTCCACTACAGAGGCGTCAGCTCAACGTTTCCCTCGACGAGATGGAAATGACAGCAGGTCTGGCGAAGATCGATACACGTAGAGCGCATTGCACAGCTCGCGGACCAGAGCGGTACTGCAGGAGACGAACGGGCTACCGCCCCGAGGCAAGAAAAGCAGGAGACATACTGTCCCATCACCCTGAAGCTGGAATATTTGATTACTTCGTGATGCAGGTGATAAAAGAGGCCAGAAAAAGCTCTGTCAAAGCACTTTGGCCTCTGCTTTTACAGTCATTAAAACATGATTGGGACTTCGCCACCAGATTTGATCTGGATTCAGCTAGCTCGCAAGGTGTGGCTCGTTCTAGCCAAATCGCATACTCAGGATTGCCAAATCGCATATTTTTACCCAGGAGACAGCCTGTAGTAAATCTCTACAGCTGTAACCCGACCTGTTGGCATGCTTGCAATTCATACAGTCATTTGAAATGCAAAAGCAGTGGAATCTTCATTTGCTATTTTTCTAATCAGCCCTTTATTTTATGGAGTTTTTATTCGTTTATCATCGTTATTTTGTTGAGCTGAGCAAGTACACATGATTAGAGTGGTGTACAGTAAGGAAAAAAAAAACCTTGGAGAACATAGCAGAAATTCTTGCCAGTGGTGTCCTGAGGCAAAAGGCAATGACGTTCAACCTTAAAAAAAATCGACACCTTGCAGGAAAACGCACTCCTGGTTAGGATTAAAGCTAAAGTGCGTCACGCAGCTGTTTACTGACCCAGTAAAGTCTACCACGCTCCTGGAAGCGGTTTTATTGCTAACTTCTTGGTGAAGAGACAAAAATTCCTGTTACAAACTGGCGCGTGTCAACGCGTTACACAAACATGACGTCTGAGCATGATCCCAGGAATTGGAGAAGTAGTTCTTGCTTTGTCACAGACTGCTCTGTTAACTCAGAGATCACTTTATTGCCCATATACAATTTCTTGTATTAGGAATTTGTCTTTTTACATACCCTAACTTGATCTCCGTGAGAGGTGCAGACAGAGAGAAAAGCTTGGGGTCAGAGTACAGGGTCAACCATTCATACAGCACCCCTGGAGCAGCTGGGGTTAAGGGCCTTGCTTAGGGGCCTAATGAAGTAGGATTACCCTGCCGGCCGCAGGATATGAAGCAGCAATCTTCCAGCCACAGGCACAGATCCTTAGCCACAGAGCCACCACATCGCCCTGCCCCCCCGCACCCCTCTTGCTTTACTGCCAATCATTTGTGGTACGAGTTTAAAAATGGAATGTCATCCTTGTAATCTTTAATACTTACAGTACAGTACTTTGCATGCTTAAGAAAGGACTTGTGAGTTTTGAGGGTGGCATAGTGGTGCACTGGTTAGTATTGCTGCCTTGTAGTGGTGGGGCCCCAGTTTCAATTCTGGACCTGGGAAGCTATCAGTGTAGGGTTCATCCAGGTGCTCTGGTTTTCTTCCACAGTCCAAAGACATACTGGTAGTTGATTGGCTTCTGGGAAAATTGGTCCTGGCGTGAATGTGTGTCTTGTCTGATCTGCTGTCTTGTCCAGTGTGTACCCTGCCTTGTGCTGTTGCTTGCTGGGATAGGCACTGTCTCTCCTGTGACCCTGGAGTGGATAAAGTGGATTAAAAACTGGATGGATGGCAGTCAAGACCTCAGCTGCAGTGAGCACCAGCACTGGGAACCCTTGCATTATAACATCAGCTCCCTGTGTGTTTCTCAGCAACTACAGCTCAGCAATGATTGGGTGCTTTCTGGGTACAATGTACTGCTGTGTCAGCTGTAAGGTGTCTCATCAGGCACCACAACCCTGTACACACTTATCTGGTACGTTCCTCAACATTCTCAGCATAACTCAAACATGCATCAGTGTGCTAAGTCATCAGAGCTGTACAGAATGATTTTTCCATTACTGTATTCAGATTGTTCCTTTGTGTAGCACAACTTAAACGCTAGAATGACTCTCCTAAAGAACTCATCTCTGATAGCCATTGTTTCAATTCGCAAGGGAGGAGAGAAATTCATTTGAGCAGTCCCGTAGTTTCAGGTTTTTGGTTTCTAATCGCATACTGGATTGTTTTGAATTCAAGCAGTAGTTTTCACTTTTGTTGCCAGTTTAGAAACCACCTGTCAAGTAAGAAATTCACAGAGAACTCACAATTTCAATGTGAAAGAAATCTTCTTTACTTCTGATGAAGATCTCTTGCAGGGTGAAATGTTAATCACTGTTTGCATTAATTTAAGGCTGTTAATAAAGCTCAAGCTTACTTTTCATTTATTTTGTACAGTTTAGTATATGGCTCTGGATATGTCTGTGTTCTCCTACTGTGGTCTGGCTATGAGGAGATACAGGCAAGTGAGGATGAGAGCGACCATTCCTGATTTCATGCACTAAAGTGTAGTTTGCTTCTCCTTCAACCATTCACATATTTTATTAAAAACTAAAAGCAAAGCATTCTTTTATTTTTTAGACCAGAATCAGTCTTGTTTCTTCTTTCAAGGATTGACATCTCTGAGTGAGCTCAGCTTGAGTTGTTCTGTAATCTTTTTTTGTAACAACACACTCATGCAATTTTGTAAAGTGAATGTGAAGTGAATGTGAAACAAATGAATCCTGGTCTTGGAGAGCTGGTGTGTTTGTGGAATTTCTAAGACTCTTCCGAGCACCAGAACCCAGAGAGCTGGAGAAAATGTTAAGTTGGTTCCATTAAAACAATAATGAGACAAGTGAGCTTGTCAAGATCTCAGTTGGAAAGAAGACCTGCAGACACACAGGGTCTCCAGGACCAGAGTTGTCTATTCCAGACCTAAGAGCCTTTAGACTGGACATCTGACACATCAGTCAGTCTCCTATAGAGGCACACCCGATCCACGAGCTAGAGTTCAGACAGAACATGGTGGCGGCTCTGAACTTTTAGCGCTACAGAAATTCGCTGACATGCTTGACCTCAGTTGACCTTGCACGCCACATCCGTGAATATCTTGGAGGCTATCACATGACCATGACTTCGACTGGCACCAAGTCTGACACTGGCCTGCCGGGTATCATTCCAATTATTCTCTGCATTGCAGGGAACAGACAGATGTCTTCTTACTGGCCTCCTGTTAATTTATCACAACAGGTTTCCTTCATTTGGGACCTATTTGTAAATGGGTTCTCCATTTCTCCCCTGCATATCTTTTTACAGGCATCACCTCACAGAGCAGTAAGAAGCAGAGTGGCGCACGGAATTGTTCAAACCAAAGCTACTGCACCCCAGACGCACTGTAAAATCTGTAAGGATTTCGAAGCGCTACTTATTTGTTTGTGATTGAACAAAGAACGACAGCCAGCATAAACTAGAAGCCTTGGGCCATCGCAGGCCTGAAGTGAGTTTTTGCATGGTAGAGAGGGAGGAAGTTTGCTTTCTCGGGGGAAGACAATAAGAACAGCACATAAAATAAAATAAAAAGGGGAGGACCGAAATCTGCTATCTTCTGCAGCGCACTGCTGATGGCTTCGCGCTGTGCGGCAATGCAGAAAGCTGAAGGTCGTTGGGAGGGAGGAGGGAGGTGATTGCAGCAGCCTCTAGGAATCCTCATTCCTGGAACACTGAGTCAGACGTGGACTCCAGCCCCTACGTGCCCTGGAGCTCACATTTCCTCTCCTACAAGACTGGCACAGCTGCCACTTCCCTCTTCAGCCTGGGGAAAGGTAGCCCTCTCTCTCATTTTTCTTTCTTAAAGAAACACCCTCCCTCCCCCCTCCTGTTTCTCAAACATGCTTTTCAGTTCCGACCAGAAGGTGATCCTAACTTGGCACATGAATCCACAGAGACTCAGTCTTTGAGAAATCCCCTGACTGACACACGTGCACAGAAAGGTTTTGAAGCAGAGAATGGAGCAACTCAGGCTCGGCTGTTAACTCGTCGGCTGTTGCAGATGGTGGGGCTGATGTTTGGTCTACAAATCAAACAAACAAAAAATAAAGGCCTTTGTGAGAACACAGAGGCCATTGAGGTCTTTAGAGGAGTTTCACAGTCTTTCATTGCATCAGACACCTTGATTTAATCCTGGTGTGTTAAGAATAGCCAGAGCCAGACTCCGTAGACTTCAGCATTGGCTGGGCTAGAGCTGGATCGGATCTGCCTTTATTTGTTTAATCTAACTGTATTTAATTGTTGGATTAATCTAAAGAGTTTTGACAGCATCCTTAGATAGCCAAGGCCTGAGGCTATATCAGTTTGAGCTTTAGTACAGCCATGTGGGTTTATTTACTCAGTCATTATTTATTTTCAAGTTAGTTTCAGCTGTGTTTCCGTCAGAGGATAAATGGAAAGCAGAAACTGCCCTGTGCATCAATTTCATTTACCTAAAAGGTCACCACTACCAATCCATACAAACCCAGCCTTTCTGAGTGAGCTGAACATAACAATGAGAACATTCCAAGAATTAAACAAAAAATATTTGATCATTTTTTGTTTGTGGAAAAAATAGAGAATAGGAAACGAAAATAAGCTAATGAAGAGAATAATAGTAATAAGAAGAATTGGAATCCCAGACATTCATTCAGAAGATTTTGCCTACATTGATGTTGGCTGCAGAATATCCATTTTCTAACCACTTCATATAATTTAGGATCGGGGGGATCCCTGCTGCTATCCCAGCAAGCAACAGGCACAGAGCAGGATACACCCTGGACAGGACACCAGCCCATCGCACGGCACACAGACACAAACCCTCTCGCAAGGGCCATTTTTCCCAGAAGCCATTTAACCTACCAGTAATTTTTAAACTATGAGAGGAAACTAGAGCACCTGGCGAAAACCCAAGCCAACACGGCAAGAACATACAAACTCCCTGCAGATAACACCCCAGGAGTTGAACCAGGGCCCCAGCGCTGCAAGGCACTGTGCCACCATGTAGGCCCTCTGCATAATATGGCAAATTAAAAAAAACAGTTGGAAATAAAGACCATGTTGACTAGACAGTGGAAATGCAGGATGTGTCAGTGCCTGAAGCAAACCTCACACTTCCCTGTGTTGCCAGACAGTAGAGGTACAGGGCAGGTAAAGGAGTAACACTGCCACCTTCCAGGCACTATGCAGTTATGAAAGATGCTAGCTGATCCATTTTCCTTGCTGTGACACATATGGAAAATCCAATTTGGGCGGTGCGGTGGCTCTGTGGCTAAGGATCTGCACCTGTGGGTGGAAAGTTGCCAGTTAAAATCCCGTGGCTGGCAGAGGAATCCTACTCCATTGGGCTCCTGAGCAAGGCTCTTAACCCCAGCTGCTCCAGGGGTGCTGTACAATGACTGACCCTGTGCTCTGACCCCAAGTTTTTCTCTGTCTGTGTGTCTCATGGAGAGCAAGTTGGGGTATGCAAAAAGATGAATTCCTAATGCAAGAAATTGTATATGCCAATAAAGTGATCTTATCTTACATCACATCTTAAGATCCAGATCCTGACGGCATGGCTCTTTGCAAGGGTTGTTCATACATTTGACATTTTAGCGTATCGAATGGACGTGTGAACACAACAGGTGATTGTGGGTAAAGTACCTCAGAGGGCAGAAAGGAACAAGTCTGAGAAAGTGCTGGACAGCAAGCAGATGACTGGCCGAACAGTAGAAGGGAAGAAAAAAAACTCCCATTGCATAGCCGTTTGATTTGTTGAAGGTTTTGCACACCGCAGGTTCTTGTGCATACCAGCAAACATGCAATACAGCAGATTCCCATCTGTCTTTTTACTTTTACTCAGAACCTTGTTTGCTTAGAGCTTTTTCAGATGACCTTACTGTATTGTTCTTATAATTTGTCTTTCAAACTGTGTTATGAATACGGATTCTGGATATGAATTAGTCCAGAAAAGAGAACCAGCTGGATTCCCAGGTTTAAGGGACAGATCTGCTCTGATAGTCTGAGAAGACTACAAGGTAACCTGATCTTGTATTGTAGTCCTCAAGGACATTGACAAAGTCAATCCATTGAGTATCTTTAGAATCAGCAGTGATACACAAACCAGAGGACACAGGTGGAAACTATGTGGATGCGCATTAAATACTGAAAACAGGAGGCACTTCTTTACACGGGTTGTGGGAGTATGGAACAAACTACACAGCCATAATATCGAAGCTGATGCCATTGCGTTTTGCACAAAATGGCTGAATGAGATCCCACGTAAAAATCAAATGACCTAGATGTGCCAAATAGCCTCCTCTTGTTTACAAACATTCTTAAAATAAGATCCTGAGCATAAAACATTCAGGACCACATGTAACACTCAGCTGATCATAGACCTAAAAATAGTTGTTATTGCAGTTAATTACTATTTTACTTTGCTGCATCAAAGACTTATAGCTAGGAAGCCTCCTGTAGTACTGTAAACCTGGTATAGCAGTAGAGTCATATACTGTACATGTTGGAAACAGCAGGATTGCCGGCTGCTTTGTCAGCCTTTTCTCTATCTGTCCTGCAAATACCCCAAATTTGCAATAGCTATCTGCAATAGCTCTGCTGTGAAGGTGAGGAACAGTTTATCTGTGCTGATCTTGGCATGGACTGGGCAGATGGACAGCAGCAGGTATCTATACTGAAACACAGACAGACATGTCTTTAAAGGAGCTTTTATGGGTTTCTTATAGTCAGAAGCTATTGATTGATTGTATAAGATACTTATCTTACAGAACACTAAAAATGAATATTTGTTCCTCTGAGGTGTTTGGAGTCTGATCTTCTTATGAAATATGAAATTGTGCCAATCAGCTCTTTCCAGCTTAAGATCTTGGTGGCCTAAACAGTAGCGATGCAGATCTGTGGTTTCATCTCTTTTGTTAAAACGTCAAGTATGTCACTCCAAAAGCCTCATGTCACACCATTTGTGCCTTTGCTACTTTTATAAATGAACTGCATAGATATCAAGGAAATTAGACCAATGTTTGTTTATTTTGGAACCTTTTCAGTTTTTAGAGTGAAAGAGATGTGACTTGCTTTGTGCCACAAATCCAAAGCAAGTACAGAAAATACTGTACAAATAAATGCTTTTTGAAAACACTGTAAAAGATTGCTTTGAAGACAGGGTCATGAAGTGCTAGACATAGGGTCAAAAATGCAAAACATAAATTAGAAATGTCTAGCTCCAGGTGTGTGGGTTGGGCTGTCCCATGACTACACTGATACTGCAACTAGATTACATATTCTTATCGAAGGACATACAGGTGAGAGTTTTATCAGGATATAACTTTATCTCCAATGTCTTATCAGTATTTTGCAGCCTAACCAAAATCTGAGGCACAAGATAATATGCCAGAAAATGATCCTTCATCTTTTCTTATAGCAAATATATTCCTTATTGCCATCGAGAAGGAGAAAGTATGACTTCAATTTCCAAACAATGCAAAATCTTTCATCAAGTTATCCATCCACCCCTTTTCTCACAGCTTCATGCAATTTAGGGTCACTGGGGAGCCGGAGCCTATCCTGGCAAGCATCAAGCACAAGGCAGGATACACCCCGGACATGACACCAATCCATCACAGGGCAGACACAAACATGCACGCTCACACCGAGACCAATTAACACCTACCAGTACGTCTCTGGACTGTGGGAGGAAACCGGAGCACGAGGAGGAGACCCACGCGAATAAAGGAAGAACATACAAACTCCACACAGATAGCACCCCAGGAATTGAACCTAGGGCCCCTGTGCTGCAAGACAGCAATGCATGCCATCCAGGGCGTTGGCCCAACTTGGATCTTATTCTTCAGGGATAGACTCTGGTGGCACAAACCTTACCAGGATCAAGCAGGTTTCTCATGACACATGGACAGATGCAAACACTGCTTTATTGTTCTGTTCAAAATCAAGCTTCTTCTGAAATGGATAGAGATATAGTGTTTTTTAGAATGAAATATAGACTGTGCTATATACTATTATATCATATACTATTATCTCAGACAGTCAGGAGTTACTACAGTATATGTATTCTGAACACAAGCAATTCACTCAAAGCTGTCACAAGGGTTTTCAATTTTTACAACACATTTGACTGCTAATACAGTTTTGTCTGGGACAGAAGAAACCAGGCATGTCATCTAGCATCTGTAATTCACATCGATCAGAATCTTCAATATTGTGATCCCAGCAGCTGGAGGTCAACTGTCCAAGAGCACCCAATATGAAGTGATATCACAGCTGATCCGTCATGCTTCCCAATTAAATCTGATTGACTCATTACCAGGTGGTCCTTATCATCTGTTTCTCTCTACATATCTGCTTTCTGCATTTCAAAAACTACTTTCAAAATACAGATCTGTCTGATGTAACTGTTACCAAAACGGATAAACTTTGCATGACAACACCAGAGAATTGTTTCTGTACAAAAGAAGGAAAAACGCTAGATGAAGAGTAGAACTGTTTATAAAATGCATTTTTTTCCAGATCTTTTGTTCTAAAGATTAATGTAATGGACACTATTTTACAAGACACGTGTAAGAATGGGATCTCATCTTCAGGGATCTGAGACATCAGGTGCGATACGCTCACCCAGCTGGGAGAACACTATGTGGCCCTGTCACCAGAAATTCATTTGATTCACATCTTTTTCATACAGGTAAAATGAGGGCACATTTGTAAGCTGTTTTGTTTTCGGTGTCAAAAAAACAAATTGGATGCCTTTTTTCTAAAAACATGTTGTTGATGTTTTTAAATTAGACAGCTGGGATTTTTTCCCTCAATTATGTTACTGTTTGTGAGGACAGTCTACTTGGAAATGATCTTCTAGTGTAACAGTGAGGGGAAACTGATAGAACAAGGTTTGTGCAGCAGAGTTCCAGGGAACGGAGTTAATTATGCTTCTCAGAAAGGCATAAAAGATGGGCTAATTCCAACTCCTCCCCCCCAATCCACCACTGCCTCATGGGCTCTTCAAAGACCAGACGCAGCTTTTTTGTTTAATGACCTTCCTTTCCTAGAAAGCTTTGAGCTGCTGGCAGTTTGGAGCCAAAACGAGGGAGGGGAAGAGAGAGAGAGAGAGGGAGGCAGTGAGAGAAAGTCATGCAAAGTTAACAGAGCTCCTTGGCTGGTTTTTTGAAAACCCTGCTCTGACCGCTCACCTCCTATCTCGTCCTCTCATGTACTGTATAAAAGTTGAGGATTTGTTTTTTCCTTTACTGCAGGGAGTGTAGGACTCTAAGTACTGATAAGTAGACCACCATTTAGACTCCCAAATGTGCATTTTATAGGGGGGAAAGGGGGTAAGCTTTGTTTTTTTTATACACAAGAAAAAGCATGTTTTAGTGTACAAAGAAAATTCTGCCATCCATTTTTTACCACGTTGTCCAGTGCAGGGTCAAGGGGGAGCTAAAGCCTATCCCAGCAAGCAACAACGCTGGGACAATGCAGGATACACCATGGACGAGGACGCCAGTCCATCGCTGGGCACACACAGACAAAAATACACACACACACACACACAACAAAAACAAGTCAATTCTTCTAAAGAAAAGGGACTAGCTTACATCTTCAAATGCTAAAGGTTAAAATGTTACAGAATCCGCATATGAAACTGAAATGCGATCACTTTGGCATGTAATGCACACTAATGTTGAAAGGTGTTTTCAGGTCCACGTTGATGTGTTCTAAACCTTGGTGAATGTAAGGGGTGAATGTTACAGTATGCTCAGGCAGGCTGCATCAGAATCTTGTGTCTTCAATTGGGCTTCCCCACTCTCTTGAATAACAAGAGTACCTCAGCACCAAAGGCTCACCCCTGCCTCTAGACATTTAAATCACACTAATGTTCCCATCAGAGACGATTTCTGTTTAATAAAACAAGCTTTCATATGAATGGTTTCTAACGTTATTTTAAGTACACTGCATCACTAATCAGTACTTTGGATCGCTAGTCCGAATGATTCTTACTGAGTGCACATTTGATGACTTCTGAAATTATTTCTTTGCTAACGAGACTTTGTAGTAGCCAATCGTGTCTGTCACATTTTTTCGATATCTCTATACATTAACAATTGAGGTACGATGAAATTAAGCACAGATGAAAGTGTTGCACTACGGTCGCTTGAAAGGGTCCTTTCCATATTAAAATAACTTATTTTAATGAGTGTTCTTCTAGGTTTAAGTAATCAGCGTGTAAGAGTAGCCTTTTTATCCTGTTTTTTGGAAATCTCTCAAATGCATACTTTAAAGATGTTGGATCAGAGAAATGAATGAATCTATCATTTACTCTCATTTTGGGTGCAAACAATCCTGACAATCTTTTCCGTTAAATATTGAATGCTGTGCTTAAGCACATATACTGTATTCTCTTGCTTCCATTTACAGAGATGCATTCTTTGTATATAATTAATACCATGAAATGTTACAGTAGTCCTGCACAGCATTTTGCCACAGTGAAATGAACACACCCAAACGCAGGCACAGGTTTACTCTGATCTCCCTGCACTTCTGAATTCCATGCAATAATTAGCAGGCTTGTGCATGAACGTCAGTGTCAGGCCCTGCACAATAAACGTATAAACGTGGCCTTGCAGGTCCCTGGTGTTATGTCGTACACTTGTGATGCACATTTGAATCTGGAAGGGCTCTGTGAGTCCTGGCTCAATCATGCCACAATTGGCAAAGGTTTGCCTCTATTTTTTCCTTCTTCTGTATTTTTTTGTAAACAGACATAGGGAATGGAAAGGGGAAACGGCCTTCCATGGAGATTTATTTTAAACAAAGCATGTTTCTCTGTACAAAGCCCCCTGTCCCACCCCACCCCCACCCCCCATGACCCGCCCCACTAGTCCAGGTGACATTTGTAGATATCCAATGACTTTTACAGTGTAAAGATGCACAGCTGCAAAACAGAATAAGGCATTGTGCATAGTCTGACGCTTAGCAGTTCAAGAACTCATTTGGTTCCTTTTTCCTTCAAAAACGTCTTTGTGCCGGATGCAGGCTTGTATACTAAACTGAAGGCAGAGCCTGGCAGTGCTGGCCTTAAAAGGGCTTTGCGATGCACAGTCGACAACCGAACGTCCACCCACACGTGCATTCCACCAGCGCGGAAAGCCAGCTGCTTTTCTCTTTTTTTTTTTTGCTCCCTTTCTTTCTTCCAAGAGAAACTCAAAAATGGAATTCAATTATTTAGGAGTCTGCTCCGGCGCTCTTTTCCCGAATCCCAGGGGGTGACTGTGCATTTGAAGAATCTCTTGGTCAGTCAGCGCTGGCTTTTTAGCACGAGGGAGGAAAAAAAACAAAACATGAAAGTGAGCCTGGAACACGTTGGGCTTCTTTCTTCTAGCCGATGGAAAAGGCACAGAGAAGGTGTCTTTGAACTGCACCGTGTAAGCTGACTGCCAAGTCCAATACTGAAAAGCAAACTTGTAATACAGAAATATTAACATAAGATAATAACAATATTCAAAGACAGACTTATAGGTCCCTTAGGTACTTATAGGTCCTTTATTTACATTGTAATCAATCGAAGTAGATCCTGGTAAAGGCAAGCTTAGGGATCATCTTCGAACTCTGTATGATAATAGCAGGAAATGGAATTCTAACATGCAATCTACGACTTGTACACCAAGCTGGCATCATACAATGGAGAATGCAGGATTACCTATGTAACCACTTTGTTCATCTCTTCTTTGTGTTCTTCCTTGCTTGCACTGCAGGACCTGCAGGCTCTGCTTGATAATCAGGCTCACCGCAGTGCATTGGTAAAACCTTTCATTGCTGGGTTTTGGTGTGGAGCAAACAATCTGTGGACAGTTTTGAGAAAAAAAAAACTCGATTTCTGCTTCTTAAACTTGATGAAGGGTATCGACGAAAACACCCGGTAATCTGACCTGAAGAAAAGTCCAGAAAGTATTAGAACCGTTGTCCCAGATTGTCACAGGAACTCCAGTCTGCTACCTGCTCCTTTCCCACAGCACTTAATTGTGAAGAAGTTGGCGCCGGTGGATTTCGGCCTGTGATACAGTACTCTGGCATAAAGGACCACTCCACTGGTCATTTTCAGGAATGGAACTGACTAAAAGGAAGCATGGGATTTTAGTTTACGAATGCGTACATATAACCCCAGTGACTTCCAGTCAGGTAATTGTAAAACGTGTAGAAAAATCTTCTTCCATGTCAAATAAAAGAGACCAGCAATGGACTAATACAACTGATCGCTTTGCCGCACGGCAGTCTGGTAACCACTTGGGCTGGGTCCTTTTTAAACCATGTTGATTTAAAAAAAAACACACACTTAAGAGTCCATAATGAAGGCCCTGCCTCTGCTATAGTAAAAAAGGGTATTCTTGCAAGTAATCCTTCAGCCTCCGAGGAAGAGGCAAGTCTGTGCCGCTGGGTGACCTCTGGTTGATCACTATTCTGCACAGGTGCTGGAGACTGGGGGGGGCCTTATACAGGGGCCTGGTCAGTATGAGCTGGAGAGTGGTCTCTGGAGGAGAGGGGTGTGTCGAAGACTTTGTCTCAGATTTGGGTTCACTCCCGGACCGGGCACCTTGTTGGCAGCTGAGGGCGTAGTGCTGGACCAGGTCCACGACCCCGCTAAACTGCCGCAGTCTGGGACGGGTCAGAACCAGGGAGTCAAAGCCGAAGGCCCCCCCGGAGTGCTCGATGCGCAGGTGGGTGGGCCCGAGGCTGGTCTTCACAGACAGGGTGAGAAGGTAGCCCGGGTTCGAGCTGTCTCTTAACAGGAAGGTGCCCTCTAGTGCGTCGTTCAACACCTGCTTGGCTTGAGCCGCCGTGAGGGAACCCCAGTACCAGCCTGAAGACGAGAGAAGTGGAAACGTTGAAGTATGCCAGCAGCCATATCACCCTGCAACTCACAACTGGTAGCCCACTGAAGATCAGCAGGTGTGAGCCTGGTCAGTACCTGGATGGGAGACCTCCTGGGAAAAACTAAGGTTGCTGCTGGAAGAGGTGTTAGTGGGGCCAGCAGGGGGCGCTCACCCTGCAGTCCATGTGGGTCCTAATGCCCCAGTATAGTGACGGGGACACTATACTGTAAACAGGTGCCATCCTTCGGATGAGACATAAAACCGAGGTCCTGACTCTCTGTGGTCATTAAAAATCCCAGGGCGTTTCTCGTAAAGAGTAGGTGTGTAACCCCGGCATCCTGGCCAAATTTCCCATTGGCCCTTACCAATCATGGCCTCCTAATAATCCCCATCTTTGAACTGGCTTCATTACTCTGCTCTCCTCCCCACTGATAGCTGATGTGTGGTGAGCGTTCTGGTGCACTATGGCTGCCGTCGCATCATCCAGGTGGGGCTGCACATTGGTGGTGGTGGTGGAGGGGAGTCCCCATTACCTGTAAAGCGCTTTGAGTGGAGTGTCCAGAAAAGCGCTATATAAGTGTAACTATTATTATTATTATTATTAAGTAGGACTTCAAATGTCTAAGATCTGGAGGGATCTAAAAGGATCTAATGAAGCACAATGTTATTTCAGGTGGAGACTTGGTTTAGTTATGGGAGCTGGAGGTCACTGACCACAGATGCTTTGGTGGAAGGTGAGCTCTTCTACTCCTTTCTAGAGAAATACAGCAACTTGGCTAAACTGAAGCTGAAAGTAACGTGTAAAAAGTGTATTTTCTGTTTCTATTATACTTGGGAGGAGATAATTCGCTTAATGTAAGCATGAATCGAAAAACATAGTATGTATATAAGTATGTATAATTTGATACAGTTTCAATGGTGCTACGTAGTACATCTTAACATATACTGTATATATCTGCGCCACCGTTAAAGAATGTATTAATAATATCAACATAATGTTTTTTTTAATGTGCAAACAATTCTGTATTGTTCTAGGATATTATTAGTCTAGATTACAACAACAGAGAATAGTTCAGTAAACCCACACACCAATCTGAATTGAATAACCCCCTGCAAAAAAAACCCACGGGCACGTTTGATAACTCATCTGGTCTAAATTAAACCCCAGAGGTCGGAAAAAGCAAGCAAATAAAAACTAATTTAGTTCCAACTCCGCCAGAACCTAACAGATCAGGTTATCTGAATATGTGTTCGGTTTTTAAATGAATTTTCTGAAACAACATCGTGTAATATACTATAGGCATTTTATTAAAATAAATCTTAATCTGTGTGGTCGTTTCATAGGCTATATGTATAGTTTGTAGAAGCTAGCTAGAGAGCTAGCAACAGAAGTTATTGCCGCCGGTGTACGCATGCTTCAAACAAGACTACCGTTTAACTGCAAACCCAAAACACAGAGGTTAAAGGACTGTCCGTCCATCTGTTTGTTGAAGATAAAAACAACCAAAAACTTACCAGACTCGTGGAGGTGAGACATGGCGTTCTCCACACGAGTGAGCTCCTCTGTGGTTTCTCCCCGCTGTTGTTCGGATACCGAGTCCTTTAAACGGACGGGGATGAGCGATTTCTCCGGCAGCAGGCTGGGCACGATCATACGGTTCGCCTTCACAGAGTCACCGGTGGGCTTAAGCGGGAGTCGAAGAGAGGTGGTGGTGACCGCTCTCTCTCCCGCGGCCCACGGCGTCTCTGTGTCAGCCTCTGGAGTCTGCGAAACGCACTGTGTGTGCCCCATCCAAAATCTAAAAAACAGGGAATTTACAGTTGAATTGCAAAGCTGAAAGTACATGCAAAACATGAATCAAGGAAGCTTTATTCTACAGTATTAGACTTGCAAATTTAATCAAACATGGACTTATGAAAATCAAGATAAAAACTCACTACCTGATTCAAAATTAATGTATATACAGAAAGGATATTTTCGTATTTTTTAATCAGAATTCACACGACAATAACATTACATTTTTAACTGGCATTGCTGAGCATAAATGTAATGTGAAAACTTCAACTCTCAATTGCCTATTCATATTATGCACACATCTTCATTAGTTTTAGTTAAAAACATTTTTTGCGTTTTCTAATATCTGCAATCAGGTTTTTATGAAGAAAATTTCAGGCATTCTAAAACTAAGGCGTAAAAAGTTTTCCTACCAATAAACATAGTATATTTACAACCCGTTAATTTTAAGATTTATTTTTACGATTATTTGCTTAATTTCATATTCAACAAAAGGTCTTAAAAGTAAAAATAGAGTCATATCATGATCTTTATAACCTTAATTAGGTTGATCATTGACTGCTCAGAACAAAAAGCAGTAATTAAACCAAGGATAATTTCATCGAGGTCTTATAAGGTAATACCCGTTTCTGAGCTTCTCTGCCATTAGGAACATCATGCGGAAAAAATGACCGCAAACAATAGCGATCTTTTCACCAAGATATCAAGAATCATTTTCATTTTAAATGAATGAATATTCATTTTTTGTCCGATCTCCGTGAAAGGAAAGCGATGCAAAAGAATCGTATCGCAAAAGAAACACATAAGTAAATTAACAGCTAATTGATTTTCAAAACATGATTTTCAAAAAATGAGGTCTTCTCAAATGACCTAATTTTCCATCTGAAAAATAAACACCTGATTAATTAACGATTCTATAGTTCTATATGGTATACAGTACGTGTAAGCGACAGATTATCAATAATATAATCGAGCTGGTTTCGTAAAATATTAACAAAAATGGTATTTCCTTTCCAATTGTAGCATTTGAATTTTGTCGTTTTAAAATTCAACGTGCTTATTAGTTAAAATAAAAAATGACCTATATTTTAATGCAGCTGATAAAGTAGTATTTTCCAAAGCTAATCGACATTCTAAACAGCAAGCATACTTCTGGATAAGCGCCCCTTTGTTGAGCTCTTTCACAGTGAGCTATGATATTTTATTATATTACAGTAATATGTGATTATCATGCACTTTTACGTGAGGTTTCCTCTGTATCCATTCAGATGAAACGCAACGACATATCCGTCAGAGATTAATATTAAACACATTTTATATCATTGCTAATTGGTCGGTTAAATATCAACATGTCTACAAATTGTCGAGTGAACTGCAGCTGTGATCTTCGTTTATCGTCTTTAAAGGGCTGAAACGCACAAAAAAAAACTGAGGACGACGAACTCACCTCGCTCGGTTCACAGCCAGCAGAAACCAATGGGCTCTGGATCGGAACCCTGCAGTACCGTAGTCTCCAGTGCCTACTCTTCAGCTTGTCCCAGTTACACCTTAAAACGGCTGGGTTAACCCCTTCCACTCAGAGAACAAGTGAAGACCGAAGCGAAAGGCTAAAAGTTAGTGTAGTTCTTAAGGAACTGCGAGCGTTTCATTTATTCCCAAATCATAACTGCTGCCGAGTCTTGACTCACTGTTTACCCACTATTTAAAACAAAAATCAGTTTCCGACTAGTAGCATAGACAGCGTGTCGGTCAGTCTGACAGTGTTACATCGAAATAAGCGCACTTTCTTTGAAAGCAAAGGAAAAGTAGGTTGGCAGCTCTCATGTGTTGGATTCTGACTTGACACCTCTTCAGAGCATTTCTTTCACCGAGATTTTATTTTGTTGCTCCAGTGATAAGTCCTATTTGTAACCGTTTCTTTGTGTATATTCCGTATATTCTTCCTGCGCTGAAGGCTGATCCTCGGCGGTGTGGGAATCCGAGATTTTCTGCGCTTCGTATTTTTTCCCTATAAACCAGCGCTCCTCTTTCCAGGAACATTCCCAGAAAGGCGAGTCACGTGTGCGGAGATGCGTTCTGGCGGAACTCCGCCAATCGGCAGCCGAGACGATGAGGTCATCGAGTGCATTTTTTTATCGCTATACAGTTCGGATGGAAAAAGCCTTGTACCTCTTTTCTGGTTCTTCTTAGAATAAAACTCATCCTGGGCTATACTCCAGCAAAACACGAGGTCATGGCATGTTTCTACACGATATATTGTTTCCAGTAAGCCTCTCTATATAACCTTGAATCCATCTCACCTTTTGTACGGTTTCCCCCAGATGGTTTATTTTAACTACAGACACAAAAATGATCTATGCATACAAGAAAAATCGACAAATTGTGGCAGATACGCACACAAACTCTCATTGTATGATCCGAATACTGTTACGCTACTATATATAGAAACCTAAACGAACAACGTCATCGAGGCTGAATTGATCACTATTCTTAACCCGAGCAATCATTTTCAGCCAAACACAAAGCTGTTCATTTTTAACAGAATTTTCAAAAGAGGCTAAAAAAGAACTGCGTCGCAGAGCAGTTTCCAAAACCCGTTTCAAACTTTAAGGCTTTTAGAGGATTATAGAAAACGTGCCACTATCAACTTTGTTGAACAGTATGATGACAGTTTGATAGATATTGCTTACCTTAGTCACGTTTCAGAAATTTTGTTTACTATTTTGAAAATCGTTAACTATATAAACGATTGACAATTAATATCTATCATACATTAATTCAAATACAATCTTGAATGTGATATAGCTGTATTTTTTATTGCATACTATTTAGCGGCCTAATAGTGTATATAGGAAGATATACATTTTGCTTTGTCTGGAACCAGCAGCTTGTAATTGACTAATTACTATAATTAATTAATACTGCATTTTATAACGTTCATGAATGCCCACATCAGACTGAATCAAAAACAGAAAAATATTTTTCTACGGTTAACGTAACAAAACATTAAGCGCTTCCTTTATACCGAGAACCTCTCAAAAACACTTATAAAATGCTTCTTTTTCAAAACAACGTCCATCATTCTCACAAATTTATGCTGCATAATAAAGATGTTGTGCTAATGATAAGCCGAAGAGCGAAGACGTCCAGGTTGAAGATTTACACATGGTACTGAGAAGTAACAGTACCAATAAACAGTCCCCTGCTTACTTGTTTTTATCCCTGGTGTCAATCTTCAAACATCAGGTTTGTACCCTCAACTTGCAAAAGTGCAGATTTCAGAAGTCTAATATTCCCCCCCGAGAACGTGTCGGTTTCGTTTGAAGAGATAGCGAACTGCGCCCCCGTGCGGTTGCATCAATCACACGACAAAGGCCCAACGCCAAATACCTCCCACCAAGAAAAAAAACACCCTTGCAAATCTCGGTTGTGCTGGACTTCACAAGACCATATATCAAGACCGCAGTTTTCAGATAAGCCCGATCCTTCTCTTCCGAATCGCCCGTTGTCGTTTTTTGTACCCAATACCGCAAAAATCGGAGCTTCACAGAAGCCCAAAAGAGAATGCATTTGTCCGAGGAGAAATGGAAATCGAGTATTACTAGAGTAATTGATATCGACTCAAGTACGCCAAAATGTATACAGGTGTATAGCTTCACAGTGAATACAACGGGATTTATTTATTTCAGTAGTAATTTACAAACACAGAACAACATTAATATTTTATTTCGGAAAAGTATAGCTCCAGAACACCGTTTTTTGTATCGCATAGGTAATGATGTGCAAATAAAAGCTACAGACGTGCTTGGTTCGCAGATGTTGTCTGATTTTTACAGGAAACCTCGGGGTTGCTGCCGATACTGTGCCCTCATCTTCAAATGGACAATTTTATACAATGTGATTAATCTAGTGACTTCATCCCCCACTGCAAACAAGAGAATACACTAAACATTAATTATAATACCTACAAGAATTATATTAAATAAACGTGAATTGCCTAGATCAATTTTCCTCGTAAATTATGTGTCGCAGTCATAAATCACATAAAAGCCACATTGCCTCACGACCGACAGCATCCTGTAAACTCGCAACAAAGAAACTTACGTAGCCCTTTGCTTTTGTATGGCAAGGTTTACGAACTTTACGCAAGCAGTCATCCACATAGACTCGTCTAGTCCTGTTGCTTAACCGGCGTCATAAACGTAGTGGGCTGCTGCGTTGTTACGTTAGATCAGAGCGGAATTCGCAAAACGGATTAGGGAGAGTTTTCAGCGCTTGTGCGAGTGGTGAAGGGAAGGTTACGCGGTTTGCGCAGTGCTCTAATAATGGCGTCTGTGCCGAAGATGCGATCTGGTCTGAGAAAATGAAGCGGAGGAGAAGTTGTTTTTATTAATCAAAAGCCGGGGTTTCCTTCAGTGGGCTTTACGTCGAACGCAACGACGTTTCCAAGAGGTTCGGGTTTAAGTTTCGGTCTGTGGAGCCCCGAAATGATGAAGCTTAAGTCGAACCAGACCCGGACCTACGATGGGGATGGCTACAAAAAGCGGGCCGCCTGCCTGTGCTTCAGGAGCGAGAGCGAAGAGGAGGTAAGGCCGAGGATGCGGGGGTGTCGGGGGGGGTGGGACTGGGCCTTGGGTGGGTGAGTGAGTGAGCACAGCGAGGCGAGAGCCCTGGGAATTGGGGAGAGAAAGACGGAGAGGAAGTGATTAGTCGAAAGGAGAGAAGTAAAGGGTGACGGGGGCTAACTAACAGCATGGGGAAGGAGGACAAGATCAAAATGCGGGGTCGAGAAGCCCAGGCAGCGCGTTAGAAAGGCACAGGTTGGGAAGGGGGGCAAGGGTATTCGATAGCCTCTGGTGCTTTGGCCCAGGTACAGGGGGCAGTATGTGCTTCTTGTATTCCGGACTGTCATCGCGCTGCACGGCTCCTTTTTAACTGCAATACCAAAGCCGACTGTCAGTGCGCCTGCAAATACTGTTTCTTTGCATGTTGAGCGTCCAGAGCTCTTTCCAGGGCAGCTGGGTACCGCCTGGAAACGCGGGCAGTCTGCAGCGACTGGGCGTGAGGCTCGCTTGTGCCCAGTTCTGTTCAGTGAAGAAAAAAAAAAGGAAGCGACTTGTTAAAGAAGTGTTTCACCAAACCCGTGAAATATTTCAGCCTCCGCGTATTCCTGGTACCCCGGGCGAGCCGGCACTGCGATTGTTTTCTGAAAACCCGAAAAGACATCAGAAAATAAAAATAGGATTTAGAGAGACGTTGGCAGGAGGGCACTGATGGAGCGCCAAGCCAACAGACCACATACCAGTGCCTACATTTCAGCAGTGGGTCCATGCGTGACGACTGCTAAGGTGTGCTGGGGAAATGTAGTTCCGTTTCAAACCTCAGCCAAAAAGAATAAGGAATGTGAATAAGCGCTGTAGCTTTACAGACGAAAGGCTGAACATGAACAGTTGAAATTGAGGGGAAAGAAGAGGAATATGTTCGTTTTGGGGCTCACATTATTTCTCAAGTATCCACGATCAGACTCTGGGACAAAGGTCAAGGTTTGCCAGCTAAGGTGTTATCTTATCTGGGACAGGTTATGTGTTCTTCCAATTCGTGTTCTGTAAGGAAACAGCAGGCTTCCAGGCAGTGTTATATATATTGTCTGTAATCGGGGGCATCCAAGGGGTTCTCGCATTTGAAATGTCCTTTTACTTTGCTTTCATTTAAAAATATACACTGCAAAATAGATGTTTGCAAACAGATCTGCTTGTTTCAGCATTTAACACTTAGTTTGATGAAATGTAGATCTAAACACGATTAAACCGAATCCAGCTTTGTTAGTACTCCCCGTGAAGGAGTACCAACGCTTCATCCAAATCAGGGTTACGGGGGAGCTGGAGTCTATCCTGGCAAGCAGCGGGCACAAGGCAGGGTACACCCTGGGCACAACAGCACGTCACAGGACAGAACAACAGACACAAACATGCTCACACACACCAGAGCCAGTTTTCCCAGAAGCCAATTAATTTACCAGCACGTCTTTGGACTGTTGGTGGAAACCCATGAGAATTGAACCCAGGGCCCCAGCACTCTGAGGCTGCACCATGCAAATATTCACTCCCCTAAACATAATTACCAAGCCCATCTTTGTGAGTGACACAATAATGTCTGAAAACATGATTTGTATGTCCTAGGAGTATGTTAGAGCAGGGCTGTTTACCCTGGTGTCCTGGTATCAATCCGCTCTGGGCTCGCTCACTCGGGTCTTGCTAAAGTTCCCCTTCTGTTCATGTAAGTCGTGTCTCCCCTTTGAAGCTGATCTGAGGATCTGGGGCTGCACTTCAGTAGTGGATAGCACGGGGGGTCCCCCTCTTGTGTGTGAAGTGCTTTGGGGTCTTTTGAGATGAAACGTGCTACACAAATACTAGCAATTTGAAAAAGCAGTTTTTAGATCAGATGCCAACCCATACTCCAGCTCTGTGGATCAGAGTTCAGCCATGGTAAGTTAAACCCAGCAGTGCCGGACATTGCCTTCTCTTACTCATGACATCCTTGAAGTAAAACATCGCCGGGTGTGAGGTGACTGAGTATTTAGGCTGTGTGGGAAGGGAGCGGAGTACCTCTTTCTGTCCCATTGAGGGTGGCTAAGAGGAATGTCTGTATTGCAGGTGTTGCTAGTGAGTAGTAGCCGGCATCCGGATAAGTGGATTGTTCCTGGAGGAGGGATGGAGCCAGAAGAAGAGCCCAGCGTAGCCGCTGTGCGGGAAGTGTGTGAGGAGGTATGGACCTGTGTTTTCTGTGCGGTTTCATAAAGCACTCATTTGTTTTCACAGCCGTGTGCCATTCTTAAAAAACAAACAAACAAAGTGTTGCCTACGTGCGACAGGAGGCGCCTTGTTTTCTTAAAAACTGGACTTTAAAAGCATTTGCCTTTGTTTGTCTGGCTTTCCTTGTTTTTGTCCACACATGCTAAAAAAAACCTCTACCACCAGCCTGATGAGATGTCGGCGACGGCCTGTTTATGTATGTTTAGAGTTTAGGAAGTAAAACCTTAATATGCTTGTCGTGAAGAAGTGTCTCAAACTCACTTCCTGGAGGGCCTGTTGTCTTTGGGTTTTTGTTCTAACCTGAGCAGTCAGACTATTGACCTTCTTGTTTTCTAAATTAGACACAGACAGGATTTTCTCTTGAGGTCTTGTACAGTTCATTGCACAAGGCACTCAATTAAAGGTGCCGCTGCCTATAAATCACCTGGTTGGAGTGTTAAAATTATCCAGTCAGTTATGTAGTTTGACCAACTATGTATTGTGTGTTAGCAACAAAACCACAAGACTCAGGGCCCCCCAGGAACTGTGATTGAGAGCCCCATGCCTGAGCTTCCCTTCTGTTCATTCGTAATCAGTCTGAAAAGGAGAAGGAGCTTAACAATGAGAAACCTAAGCACAGTATGTGAAAATATGTTACAGAAACTACCTCAAAGTACCACAGAAAATCAGAGAAATAAAGTGGAATAGACATGAAACATATTTCACAGAAAACGTAACTCATGTAACCTACTTACACTTGTTTAGATGAATAAGGCATTTAAATCTGTACTCAGGTGATGGTGCTTAAAAATTAAACAGCGTGTCTCAGTGCACAATGCCAGACACTGTAGTTTGTCTCTTGATAATGGGGGGGCTTACTGAAGCCAAAACCTGAATGCCCTCCCACATCTAGGCCAGTAATGGAACCTTATGTTAAAGTCAGCCTCGTAGAGAACATCATCATTCCTGCAGGCGGGGGTTCAGTAGGGATAGGTGTTTGAATGAATTAGAGCATTGTTATTGGATGGCTCCAGTCCAGTAGCCCTATCTGTGCCGGCTTGCAAAATTCACAAAAACAAGCCTGTTTCTTTAACGGTGCCTAGCTTTGAGAATTTCTGTTTCTACACGAAATCATCTCCCTATTCAGGGTAGTGTGAACAGGCCTGAAGGGTCCAGAGTGGACCGGAAAGTACAGGCTACAGGTTTGGAATCAAGCCACTAGTGTAGTGGAGATGCTACAACAGATTGGAGGGTCTGAGTGAGGGTTGAGTAATCCTCTTCCTGCAGGGCCAGTATGTCTGCTGGTTTTTGTTCCAATTCAGCGCTTACCAAGCCAAACTAGTGGGTGACTGGCATAACTGGACCGATTTCACCACTTCTCCCAACTCTTCAGGTGCTGCTGCTTTATCGAGACCTTGAAAACCTGCAAAACCACTTCTGCACCCCAGAACCGAGATTGGACACCCCGGATCTAAATGTCTTCAGAAGGCAGAAAATGACGTGTATACATGTTTTTAAGCTAGTATTTCATTAAAAACTGCAATTTTCTCAAATTGAAGACTTATAAGGTTAGGATACAGTAAATGTCAGCAAAAACTAATGAGTATTGAGACCCATGGACTCAGTATTTGTTGGAAACACCTTTGACAGCAATTACAATTGTAAGTTTTTTGGGGTCTCTAGCAACATTGCACAGTAGCTTGGTGCAGTTGTTGCCCAGACTACTTGTCAGACTAGCTCATGCTCTCTCAAGCTGCTTGGTAACTCCTTTTAGATATTAATTTTTAAGTCGTTCCACAGATTATGGGTAGGATTCAAATCAGGTTTTTGCCTGGGGTTAGACCCACTTTCTGATTCCCAAGTTGCTCAGGTGTAGCTTTGGTGTCGTGTTTTCTGATTTGCCATTACTGTGGTGTACTTATGTTCCCATCAGTCTTGACGAGCTTCCCAGTCCCTGCTGGCGAGAAGCAGAACTGTACCGTAATGCTGCCACCACCCTGCTTCACATTGTGGATGGTGTTGACTGAGTGATGCACTATGTTGGGTGTTGTCAGATGTAAACTTTGCGATTTGACCAGAAGGTACATATTTTGTCTTGTCTGCCCACAAACCCTTTTCTTACATATTTGCGGTATCACTTATGTACTTTGTTGCAAACTCTGTACACTCTGTACTCTGTACTCTGGCCAGCAGCAAATATCACCCTGCAACTCACAACTGGCAACCCACTGAAGCTCAGCAGGTGTGAGCCTGGTCTGTGTCTGGATGGGAGACCTCCTGGGAAAAACTAAGGTTGCTGCTGGAAGAGGTGTTAGTGGGGCCAACAGGGGGCGCTCGCCCTGCGGTCCATGTGGGTCCTGATGCTCCAGTATAGTGACGGGGACATTATACTGTAAACAGGCGCCATCCTTCAGATGAGACGTAAAACCGAGGTCCTGACTCTCTGTGGTCATTAAAAATCCCAGGGCGTTTCTCGAAAAGAGTAGGGGTGTCATCCTGGCCAAATTTCCCATTGGCCCTTACCAATCATGGCCTCCTAATAATCCCCATCTATGAATTGGTTTCATTGCTCTCCTCCCCACTGATAGCCGATGTGTGCACTATGGGTGCCGTCGCATCATCCAGGTGGGGCTGCACATTGGTGGTGGTGGAGGGGAGTCCCCATTACCTGTAAAGCGCTTTGAGTGGAGTGTCCAGAAAAGCGCTATATAAGTGTAAGCAATTATTATTATTATTACTACATGTTTTGAGATGGTTTTTTTTTTCAGTTCCTTACAAGCTCCCCAAAGTAGAGTGACCCAGAGATTTTTGATCCTTACACCTTTCACCTATCTGAGCCACTAAACTTTGCAACTCTTTCACAAGTTTGCAGCCATTAAAGGCTACCTCCTTCCCCGGCTGCTCAGTTTGGAGAAACAGCCTGACTGACTAGGCAGTGCGTGGGTGCCTTCTGCTTCTTAATGGCTGACTTCATTGAGTATCTCTTTCCACATGGGGTCTTGAAATGGTTTTATGTGCTTCTCCCGATCCGTGCCTTTATACAATTTTATTTTATTGATTTGAAAGCTCCTTTGCTTACCGTTCATTACCTGACTGAGGGACCTTGCAGAGAAAGGTGTATTCTGGAATCGTGTGATTCTGAACCACTATTATTGCTCACGAAGGCCTAAATTAATTTCGGTTTTCTTCAGAAAAGGTAGTCTTGACTGTGCTGTTTCATTTCTTATTCGGTTTTTTTTTTGCTTTCAATGTGTGGAATAGGTTGTAAATATAACACACATTAATGGCTGCTTCAAAGTGTCATAATTGCAAGCTTTAAAGCGACAAAGAATGGAAACTGTGCAAAGGGCTAAATACTTTGCAAGTCACTGTAGCTTATAGCCCTGGGGCCAGGGCATGTGCCCAGTAAAGTACATTCTGGTAACTTGTTGTGCATGAACTAATTACACAAGAATTCCTCAGTTTACAAAGCAGCTTTCCCGTTGCAGAACAGTTCCAAAGTGTGTGTTTTTTTTTTCATTCCAAGCCAGAGTCTCTTTTTTTTTTACATCCAGACAACGCCGGTTACTGTGTGCCTCTGTGTAATTTAAAACATGTGTCACTTTATTCTAACTCTATGCTATTCTAACTTGACCCTATAGGTAGAGATCTATTGATCTAGGTTAAGTCTACATACAGAGTATTTAAGGTTCTTCTAACCCGCATTCTTGCGTAACATTTTTTAAATCTTTTTCAATTTGTACTGCTGATGAATGCGTTTTAAAGTAAAAAAAAAATGTTTTTCAATCTGTTACCTTTATGGAAGTTTCATGGAGGCATTGAAGCACGTAGTGTATTTGGGATCTGTCTGGGCATGGTTGCTGTTTTATCGTCTGTCTGATCAGATTATGACTGTCTATATTGTACTCTCAGAGGATGGTACAGTATTAAGGTGATGAAATAGTTGCACTGAGACAACTGCACTGGGACATATTTAGCAGGAGATGAAATCTTTACAGTGTGTGGAAAACCTAGATGCACCTGTTCAGATTTTTCAAGTAGCCCCACCATTACAAAGCAGGTTTTGAGCGTTTCCTAATTTTATTGTGCCCTTGTTTTTAAGTCTCGTTCCCCAAGCTTTTCTGACTAGATGTCTTTCCGTTTTAAAGCGTGGTCATGTTTTAAGTACAAGAATATATTCACTGACCGAATATTGAAAACCTCCACCTCTTCATTGTGGTGAAGGATTGTGCATTTCGATGTTTCCTTGCTCTGACAAATGCTATAATGCCAACAACAAAAAAACTTGTGGATACGTTTGTTTTTTTTGAACTTCTAGTGCTGATGAAGCATGAGTAGACCTGCAGGGAAGAGCATGGAATGCAATATCATAATCAGCACCTCCTCCGTCTGGCTCAGGCTGGTGTGCTCAAGAACAAAACCAGTATGTACTAGAAAATGACAGTGGCTTGGGTACACTGAGTAATTCACATGCATTGTTATGTAGCACGTACAGCAATATTTCTTTCCTTTTGAGTTGCGTTTGTCCTTCTGACATTTTTTCTCTGTTTTTGCTTTTTTTTTTGCAATGTTTTTTTTTTGGCAATGCCTTTAAAAGACCCCCCACACGAACAAAAACACCAGCTGAGAACCACTACTTTGATGTAACCCTGCAGTTGCATCGCTAATCTTTTTTTTACTACTTTTTCCCAGATAGGTGCTTTGAGCAACAGACGGAGCGCACACCCTGCATTCCCAAAAATTCCAGCTTGACACCTGGTCAATAAAGTGCGCCTGCATGTCTTCCTGCTGCAACTCGTGAGAGAAATTGTGTATATATAGGGCCATGCTGTGAAGATGTTATATCTGAGACACTACGTCTGAACGACTTGGTCCCAAATGCAGCTGTATCTGATAACTCAGTTTCATGTAGAGCCCGAAGCAGACATATACAAGGTAGATTTTAATGTGACAGAAGTCTGGTATAGCTAGACACCTGCATTTGGAGACATTTGTTTTAATGTGGCTGTTAACATAGTATCCTGTTATAAAGATTGCAAAAGTCTGAGGGAGACTTCAGTATTGATCTTTCCTCTTTAGTGGTGTACTTAGATTCACTAATATCTTTGCATCCCCGAACAGAAGACAGTCTTCTGTAGTTATAAGTGGTTGACATAATTGTGTAAGTGGAATTGGTGCACTTTATGTTCCCCTTTTACTTGGAAAGCTATGCCGACATATTTAACAAGCAAGTAAGCTAAGTAGATTCATAAGGCAGCGCAGTCACCCTCCAGTCATAGAGCTTTCCTAGTTGGATAACACATTGGGCTGTCATCACACTAAGATGACTTCTGACCAAAGTCTGGAACACATCGTAAAATTGAGGCACTTGAAATTTCAAGGAAATTCTGAAATTACAGTGCAGAAAAACTACTATTTGGTTCTTTCCATCACCTTCTCTGTACATGCTGTTTACAAGCTTTGGAAGAGTTCTAAATATCTATTCATCCATTTTCTCACTGCTTCTTTCAATTCAGGGTGGACTGTGCAAGGCAACCAGAGCACCCAGAGGGAACCCACACGAGCATGGGGAGAACATACAAACTTCACACAGATAGCACCCCAGGTCTGGAATTGAACCCAGACCCCAGTGCTGTGAGGCAGCAATGCTGACCACTGTGCTGTACCAACCTTGAATATATTACTGTAAATGTCAAACCTTACTATTCTTATTTATGATCTGGTCAGTACAAATGCCCGTTTCCCCATCTGCAATTTGAGAACACTGGCTCCTCAGTCCCTCAGTATCCTTGAAGGACTGCAGCAGCCATTCCCTGTGGTGTTGACTTCACAGGGATCAGAATTATATGAGGTTATAATATGTAATTCTAGTCCACAGTGGTCTGCAGGGTGCCTGGTGAGTCCCAAGAGCAGGAAAAAGGTTCATTGCTCGGATCACATTTCACCTAAACACACAGTAACCTGTAAACAGCTGCAGGCCTAGACTCAAGTTACAGAATGGTGCTTAGTGTCTAAAGGGTGCTAAACTGAAATTTACCACTGCCTTTTTACAGTACATACTGACTGCCGCCTGGATGACCACAACCCATTCACTCAGAAGCTACAATTTGGGCTGTGTTGTTGATCTTTTTTTTTTTGTTCAGTTCTGTTGTCCTATAAAAGCACCCTTGAAGATCGTTTAGCTGTTCAGATGCACATCTTATGTAATGTCCTGTTCTCCTTTTTTAATCCGTTTCAGTAATTCAATGCCAGTGCACAGAAGTGTTTCATAAAGAAACAGCACCTCAAGCCACTTATGTGCAAAGCTCCACTTCCTGGCCAGGCTGAGGCTTGTGTTCCTTGAAATGGGTCCAGAATGAGACTTTTGGAAACAGTGGACACTGAAGTATAGTAGCCCACATAATAGCAGAACCACACATTTCATCTCAGTTTGGCTTGTTTAGGGATTTATTAGTCAGAATATTTTTTTCTGGGTTTTTTTTTTGCACCAGGGTAGAACTGTTTTGATTAGGTCAAAGTTCTAGGCGCCATACAGTACTTACGTGCTGAAAAAGATGTATTTTCCAGTTGGGGTAAAAGTACTATTGTCTGTTAGTTGGATCTGTGATTTTATCTACCAGTTTAAACATTTCTAATGGGAGTGAGAGAAGATTGATGAGTGATAGCACAATGAAAAGGAATAGAAGAGGAATGTGCAGCAAGAAAGTCACTTTTAGCTCAAAGAAAAAAGATCAACTTTGGATATGTATTCAGACTTTTAGTCTGAATAGCGTCCTGACAGGGAAGTTGACTCCCCTTCCAGTGTGTTATGTCACAAAGTTCACAATCATATCAGGAGCGACAGAGAAACTGGAAGGTTCACGATGAAAAGTGGCCGCAGCCGGAAAAGGACCTAAAACCAGGACTGACTAACCACTCCAAAGCCTGATTAAAATATTCTAAACAGCCCAAGTAGATTCAAAATGGAAGCAGTAAGAAAAACGATCAAATTAACCATCATCAGTTCAGATGACTTTTTACTACATTGAAAATAGTTATTATTTCAGTGTAAATACTGGAAGAGACGTGCTCACGCATCTTTACTAAAGTGGATTACTTAAGTGCATGAAGGCTACTGTTGCCAATAAATACTACTATAGCAACCTGTCCTACTGTTAGCCTACAGACGTCTCCACACACTGTGAGACGTTAACTATTTGGATTAGTTTGCTCTGCAGGTAACAGAAAATCCTAATATAATGTGACTGCAAAGCAGAGAAGGAACTGTTAGAAGATCAAGTAACAGCTAATACATCCATCTGTTATCGGAATTTATTTTATTCCTGATAAGGGTCATGATAACCTGGAGGAAGCATAGGACAGCTAAATGCATGTATGAACACATACATGTGCACATGGGCAGCACGTGCAGTATCCTCACATCAGGTGTCACCATCCAGAATAAATCCCAAGAGTACCTGAAATTTTCTTTGGGTCCTTTTCTAAAAGTTGGTGCCTTGTTTGATCTGTGTCAGTGTTTTTGTATTTAGGTTTTTGCTTTTATTCTACGAAAAGAAGTTAGTGAAAAGTCATTTATAGATTATGCCATGTTAGTGTCAGTCTTTAATTTGTATTAAGAGAAAAGTGATTCAGATATAACACCCCAGATAATATATATGGTAACGTGGTGCTTCCTGTATGCAATGATTTCAATCTGAGGTGATTAATGAATTTGAGAAAAAACGTGATTGCAGTAACACAGCAGTTAGTGAACATGCTGAATTTAGATGTGGGATTGAGTACTTCATCATTTAATAATTACTCCAACACCAACTTACCAAGTCTTCTAAGGAATATGAGTTGTATATTATTCAGTCTTGATGAATGCGAGTTCAGTGCTGATTTAAACAAAATTGAAAGTGGGCTGGTTTTATTGGTGATCTCTTCCTGTTGTGTAAGAGTCCTGGTAGTTAGTGAGTAGGGTACAGGGAGGTTGACCCGAAAAATGTTTTTAAAACTACACTGAGTTTGAGATATAATAAAAGGCGCCTTGGGAAAATATAGAGAATATGGCTGAAATTGTGGTGTTGAACTTTGGAACATAAAGATGGACTATAAAAAATGTTCAGTTCAGCAGATGGACATTGCTTTATGCCCAGATTCATAGTTTCATCCACAGAAAACGTCTGTTGCACCATTTGCCAAAAAAGGATTGTAAAAGAACTGTGTCCTTTTAGCTTAGTAGAATGCAGAGGATTTTGAGCAGATAATAGACATGTTGATCTGTTTAAATGTCCCCGTTACCATACCGCTGTATGATCACCTTGAAATATGACGACACTTGTGGAAACTGTGTAGAATATTTTTGTGTGGCATTAGATTTGAGTACTCTAGCATTAATGAGGGGCAGAGCAGTGGCACTGTGGCTAAGGATCTGCGCCTGTGGCTGGAAGGTTGCTGGTTCAAATCCCACAGCCGGCAGAGGAATCCTACTCCGTTGGTCCCCTGAGCTAGGCCCTTAACCCCAACTGCTCCAGGGGCCCTGAACAATGGCTGACCCTGCACTCTGACCCCAAGCTTCTCTCTGTCTGCGTGTCTCATGGAGAGCAAGCTGGGGTATATGAAAAAGAAGAATTCCTAATGCAAGAAATTGTATATGGCTAATAAAGTGATCTTATCTTATGTAATCAAAATTCTCATCCCAAGTTTAAATCAGATCCCAAGTCTCATGAGAAAAGTAGAATTGAGATTGCTTTACGCAGAAGTACTTCATTCACAAACTGATGAGTCCCCTAATTTTCAGCCTTCTTTGATCTGAAGAAAGATGGTCTGGTATGCTTTCAGGTGTCTCCCCTTTGAGTTTCTAGGCTTCCCCATCTTCATCTAGATGGAGTGATAGCGATATGATCCTTCTTAGCCGGTACAGATGGCTGCCTGCTGGAGAGTTTAGCCTGCGTACACGCTGGTCGGGATCACTGCCAGGACACGCAGGAGGAGGAAAAGCAAAAGAGGAGCCACACTCATTGCGTATGCCCAGGCCGTCTCTTCCTCCCTGCCCCTTTCTTTTCCTTTTCGGAGGATTTGATCTTCTCCACCTCCGATGTGGAATGAATCGTTTTCCATGCGCTTTGCTCCAAGCGAGACACGCGCTCCCCCTTCAGGGCTCCTTTTAGACTGCAGGCTCCCGCGGGACCGGGAGACGGCGGGATCAGAGGAGACGCTGCCACTAACCAGCCTCCTCCGTCCACCCTCCTGTCCGGCTGTTGCTGCCTTCCTGGTGGAGCAGGAGGGGGGGGAGGCCAGGAGATGGCGAGACCGGTGGGCGATTGCTGGGAAGTGGAGGGGGGAGGGGGGTGGCTGTTGAGTTCACATTTATTATTAGACTGAAATGTGAACCTAAAGAGGATGGCACTGCAGTGACGCCAGTCTGAACTAATCTGGGCGTCTTCTCCCCCCTTTATGTCTCCTGGGTCCCAGTAGTTATCAGAAGGCCCGTCTGTGCTGGCGGGCAGTATCATCTGTACTGGGCTTTGGGGAACGAAACGCATTTAGTATGTGTAAAGGGCACTTTGTAAACTTGCAAAAAAAAAACTGACGAGATGAGAAAAAGGTCTTTATTATTAATCTGTGTTAATATTTCTCTGTAATATTTGATGTGGCATGGAGAAAGGCAGTGACAAGAATCAGTTTCAGTTGAGCCAAGTGAGAGTTTTTTAAATGCAGAGTCTCTGTTTTTGACTCGTTTGTCGGCTCCTCTTCAGGCAGCTGTGTGGAGGGAGACTGGCTGCTGAAATAAGAATACGATCCTTTCCGAGAGGGTAGCATTTTCTTTCGCCGTTTGCGCTGTGCGGGAGGTGGCCGTTGCCTGGTGTAATGAAACTGTTCTTTCATCAAGTGACTGGGGTTTTTTTTTTCCCATTTAAAATAAAAAAAAATGAAACTTTAGATTGATGTGTTTTCCCAGATGCCATTTTTTAACGCATGTCCACTCAGCAGGGAGTAGCAGGCAATGTGCCAGCAGGTGTAGGGCATTGTGCTACTGCCCATAGCTTGGTTATATCAATTTGGTGTATGAAATGTTAGCACGTCTCATTGTAAGTGCTACATCATTTCAATGCTAAATGTGTATAAAATCGTGATCCTACATAATGGCAAGGATGCAGAATGCTATCTGTGGAATACCTAAACACCTGCTTTTCTCTCCCCTTTGTTGGCTTGATTCTCTCCCCGCGGCACTGCAGCTATACTCCGCAAAGACACGCAGCCTAGCAGCTGGTCCCTTTGTAAGAAAAGCCTTGGGATTCTTAGAAATCGCACTTAGTGTAGCCTGTGCTAGTTTCCATGGCAACACTCCTCTTGTTCTGTCCTCCATCATACAAGGCTGTGAGCGTGCTCCGTAGGTGGCACTGGATAGTCTGGCAGCTGAAGGCAGCACTGTTGATTGCACTGTCTGTGCACATACGGTACCATAAGCTTTAGAATGGCTCCTTTTTTTCCCCAAATGAAAAGGTTTTTATTCCAGGAATACATGTGGAACAAATGAGCAATGCACTACACTGTTCTGCAATCACCCCAGCATGAGTGACGTTTGAAAGCAACAAAGTCAGCAGACAAAGTGCAGCAGGTTTAAAACCTCGTTTTCATTCAAACCAGTGGAGACTGTGAGACTTTTAGGCATCTGTTTTCCCCTAAAGCTTCTTGTTTAAAAGGAGGTTCAAAAGCATCTCTTGAAATTCCTGAGGATCTACTTCGAATGGCTCTTAATTTTTTTTTCCCCCTTGATTTCACAGGCTGGCGTCAAAGGGACGTTAGGACGATTAGTAGGAACTTTCGAGGTGAGTTGATTTTTTTTCCCCGTTGTTCACTACCTTTGCCATATGTGCATAAAGATGTCTTCGAAGGAATAGCACCAGACCTTTGCGGCGTGCCAGTGTGAGGCCACCAAGTAGACATTCCTGAGCAGATTGGTCAGGAATGGTCCTGGATCACGTGCAAGTGAGCTCTGCTGTTCAGCCTTTGCGGATTTGAGTCTGGATCATGTCACGCGTTGTCGTAATTGTCAGGCAGCGAGGCGCAGCTGGCACAGTGCCCCCTGGAGAGGGTAGGAGTCAGTTGGAGGCCTCTCGTGGCTTTCCAGCCAATAGCAGGTCCTGCTACTTCCTGGGCACCTGCCAGCTTGCAGAGACATCACTGAGAGATGCACCGAGCTCCTCTGTAAGGCACTGTAGAGCCCGCTGCCCATTAGACAGATTAATGGCTCAAGGGGGGAGGAGGCCCAGACGAGCATAGCTGCCCTTCCTCATCCTCCTCATGCAGGACACATGTGTTTCTGTGAGCTGAGACCTAAAGAAACAATTGGAGATTCCAGATGAAGTATGAGATGCAAATGGGGAAAAAAGGCTCATGGATCTCAAGAGATTTTGAGTTCTGGATGTATAAGCATATCCTAAAAATCACTGGTAGTACTGTTTTTGTAGTTGCAGAATAGGAAACTTTTTTTTAGATCCGAACTGCAGTTAAAGTTCATTTTTATGGCCCCAGGGCTGACAGTTTTAATCTTTTGTGGTACAATTAGTTTCACTGAAGACCTACAGCTTTTTCATCTTGTGCATCAGATGCTGAATCGGGGGGGGAGTGCAGGTGCTCTTAAAGTGTCAGGCCGATGAACAGCTTGGGGAGTCCCCGCCCGCAGATGGCAAATGTCATAGCCCAGACTCAGCCCAGAGGTCTCCGTGCTCTGGATATTCATGATGCTCATTTCTTACATCCATATGGGCTCAGCCAAGAACAGGGAATGCAGGGAATTAAGTACCATAGTGCTGATTTCCAAATGAATGGTGTCCAGAGCCTTTCGCAATCACATAACTGTTGGTTTTTAATGCCTGTACCCATAACAAACAGCAATTCAAGAGCAGCCGCTGCCTCAACCACTCAATAAAATTCAGTGTTCTTTCCAGGCCCATAAAGACTTTTTTGGCTTCTTTGCAAAATTTCTTCTAGCAAGAATGCGGTAGAGGTCATAATCCCTTGCTATTTCTATAGTGCTTTTCATTCCAGTGGATCCCAGATCCCTGGGATTAGAACCCATGTTCTGACAAACAGCAGCACATTCGATTTTTACTAACCAAGTAGTCAAGTACCTTGGCTTGACAAGGATACCACTTCCCATGGTCCCCCATAAAGGGGTTTTGGTTTAGAAATGTTGGTCTAGGCCCTAGGGAAAGGTGCCACCTAGTGGTCCACCAATAACAGTAGCAACCTCATTGTCCCTGTACATTATCCATTCCAGTACTGATGAGTCTGCATTTCACTTAGATTCAGAGAAGTATTGAAATCAGGCTGCTAAGTACTAATACTGATGTCTGTTGTAAATCATTAGTACAAAGCAAATTTAAATCAAATGTTTAGCATTTTTTAAAAGTCAAAAGTTTGAATGTATTGAAATTTCACACTAAGCTTATTGTCGAACGTCTACAAAACAAGTTGCATTTAATTCTTTAAAAAGTGCTTTATGTATTCACAGGTATTGACAGGCTGTATTAATAATGGAACAGCGAAACAAAAAGTACAGAACTTACAGCTGCTATCTGGGTCTTGTGGGGGCTCTGAAGGGTGATTTGACAGGGCTGTCTTAATACTCATTGATTACTCATTATGTAGCTCTCTTTCTTTATACTGATACAGATTATTGCCAGTTTAAGTGCTAGAGGGAAAACTGGAACCTTCACCTGTTAAATAGATTGATAAATAGGGAAGTGTGGCTTACAAGATATTGACTTATTTTGTGCAGAAGTTAATTGTTCTTTAATTCGTTCTAGAATCGAGACAGGAAGCACAGAACATACGTCTATGTTCTTATTGTAACAGAGGTCCTGGAAGACTGGGAGGACTCTGTCAATATCGGTAAGTCTCATACTCGTGGCTTCAGAGAATTGAGCGTCAAGAAACGCTGAAAAATCGCGGAAATACTAAATGCTATAACCTTTGGAACAAGTATAAGAAGTTAGGTGTGTATGGAATAAGACCTCTCTGCCCCACACAATTGTCGTATTTGAACATTTTAAACATTTAAACATTTTTGGCTTTTGAACAAAACTCAAGAAGGCTCCCCAGTCCAAATGCAGAATTAGATTGTAGTCTCCAATTTTAATACACAGTTGTGCTGCTAATTCTAAACAATTAAAAAGCAGCGTTATCAGACCAGATCCAGTGAACATTGTCACTGCACTTTTGTGCCTGGGGCTATACTGGTCTTAGCACCCAAGTTGGAAAACCTATGGCTTAGGGAATTCTCGGAGAAAGCAGCTTAATTGAAATGTATTTGTTGTCTTATATTGCAGTGTGATGCCAGTTAATAAGATCTAGCAGCTGAAAGGAAACCTGAGTAATGGACACTAATTTAAAGATGACTCTTTGCCTCCTCTTCTCTTGACAGGGAGAAAAAGGGAATGGTTTAAAATAGACGATGCCATAAAAGTGCTGCAGTGTCATAAGCCCGTGCAGGCCTCCTACTTTGAAGCTTTGCAGCAGGGCTGCCTGACGAGTAATGGGACGCCTGTGGTAGCCACCATAGCCGGAGACCTCTCTCCTACCTTCAACATCAACCAGAGCTCAGTCTCCGGTATCAGATAACTAACGCACAACGTGGATATCCCCGAAACTTTCTCTTTATTTCTCTCTCTTTCTTACTCGTTCCTCATTTTTTTTAAACAAAAAAAAACGGTTTGCCTTGCCAGCCTCTAATGCCAGCAGTGATTGGCACAGACTTGACAAAAGTTGAGCGATGGTTATAAAACACTTTGTAAATGTAAAGTTTTTTTTTCTTTATATTGATAATTGCATGAAACACCCGCCCTTTTCCTTTCCTTGTCCTAAACATGAGGTTTATTGAATGCAAGAGCTACTTTTTACTGTTGTGATGTAAAGTATATACATAGTGCTTAAGGTTAAAGCTTTCAAGGGTCTTTTTAATTTTTTTTTATTCCAACCCTGATATGACGTAGTTTCATTGTCTGATTGGATGGGTGAGTGAGTAGTGGCTTTGTTTTGCATGTACTATTGAGCCCCTTGGCTTTTAGTTGTCTTACGGTTTGGGTGAGTTAATCTGAAACAGTGAATTGTTTTTGGCTTCACTATTTTTGGGGGAGGTTTGGGTAGGAGTCTGATCTGATCTGTAAACTCAGCAGGTTACGGTTTAGAGTTTAAAATCCAGCTTGCCTGACTGTGCTTCACGTAGCTGTAAAATTGTTTCCAGCGCAAATTTATGGTGAGTGGGGTGAGCCTGTGATATTGTTCAGTCAGTTTTGTTTCAGTCCCTCCAAAATCGACAGGATATCTCAGGACAACAACAGGGGAGCCAAACTCAAGTCTTCTAAGGCCAGAGTTCTGCCTTATGAGTTGTGCTCCAATATGACACTGTAGTGACCTAATATAATTGTTTATAGGTCTTAATGTGGTTGATGATTTAAGGATGCACTAAATTTAAAGTTTAGGGCCTGTAGTATATGTAATGGCATTGGGTTAAGGAAAAAAAATAACCCCCAATTAGAAAAAAAGACCTCTTTATTAATATGAGTGCTTTGGTTTGCAATAGATCCAGAAGACCCATAAGCCTCAGAGGAACAGTGTCTGGCAAGAGCTTCATGGAGGGAAAATTTGAAGAAACAAAATTTGGTGGGGTGTAGTCTTGTTGGGGTCTTTAACCAGGTGAGCTAGAATGATTGATTGGCATTTTCAGTTTCTTACAATTCTAGACTGGAAAGGTAGTGGAGGTGTGTCAGCTTAGTTTTTTTTTTCCTATTAGTGTCAGCCCATTTAACCTCTGAAACAATTCTGTTGCAAAAGACAATTTCTAGCGATGAGACTGCAATGAAGTCTCTGTCCTAATACACACTATCACTGTACTGTGTAATGTGTTAGTGTCAGTTATGCTTATATCAGTCCACTATTGCAGGACCATTCACACAATAAGATTTACTTTTGGCCACTGACTGCTGCAGCTTGCTGGTTGCAGGAGCATGGTTGCTGAGGTTCCGTCTTTGTGCATTTTGGCTGACCTGCCTGAAATCATTTGGGTTTGGAAGGGGATGCAGCTGTATCTTCTTCGCCACAAAAAAGGAAGAGGTTGAGCCGTTCATCTGGCTTTCATTAGCTTATACCAGCGCTGACCAAGTTGGATCTTTTGTGCTTTTCCCTTCAGCTAATTTGCTTTTTTCACAAATGTTTACTGTCGTCTTCATAAAGTTTTATGTTACCCTTCAGATTAACACTGGACTTTGTAGATAAGGATTTTTTCGGAAGGCACTTTCTAGGTCTTAACAGTGTTTCTTTTTTTTTTTCTGTTCTTGTAAATTTTGTTTAGCGTTTCCTTACTTGTTGGAATATTGAAACTGCATCCCTTCCAAGAACTTCATCACTTGCTTGACATCAAAACAAAACCATTAATAAAAAAAAAAGATGTTTCTAACAAGATATGGAACAAATAAAACTTGTACAGTCAAAACCTTATTTTTTAACCTGTAAAAAATAATGCTTTTTAAACATAAGATTTTCCTTTTCTTCAAAAACGTCTGGCAAAACCGATTTAAGCCAAATTGCATTATCTGCCTTTGTTGTGGTAGGGGCAAGCAGCGATTGGCTCGATACTGTGAAAATAATGGAGCAGCCGTGGAAAAGAAGCTAGACGTTTTAATGTAAATTATCAGTTTAGTTCTGTATAGATTAAAAGTTAAAGACGTAATACTTTTTTTATTGTTTGACACATCGGTAGATTGTACTTTTAGATAGGACATAGTTATTGCTGTAAGATCTGATACTACAGGGTTACAATAGCAGGTGGCAAACCTGCAGAGCACAAAACTGTGTGGATAAATCTTATAAAGGCGTAACAAAAACAGAAGACGAATGGTGGGGGTAGAGGAGGGTGGGGTGAAGGGAGCTTATTAAAACAGTGCATCAAGAGTGTCCCCAACCCCTGGTTTGGTTTTTACTAATCCTGGTTCTTCAGACTTGTGGTGCCGAACCTGTGTACCCTGCATGACCAGCATACTCTACCCCATACTACAGACCGTGCTGAAAAAGACCTGGGAAGACAGAAAAGAAATAGATTCCTTTCATGGAATTTGGCAGTCCTAGTTGATCACTGCTGAAATGTAATTTCTTTCTGAACAAGGCCTGCTTTGTTGTGGATATTATTGGCTGGAAAGGCACGAGAATAGAAAACCAAATCCAAACCTATTTCTGTCTGCTTCCCCTTTTTAGGTAATCGAGGGAATGCCTGTTCTGACCTTGATCCCCGACTTTTTCAGCTATCCTGATTTTGATTGGCAGTCCAAGCCCACTGTTCCTCTCTAACCTGTCCATTTTAACTAGGAAGCAGCAGACCGATTTGCTTTCTTCCGAACACAAATGCTTTAAAAGTAAACCTTCAATTAGCTCCATTGTAGAGCTGGTTAGGTGCAGAGCCTAACTACAGCTGTGATGGGGGGGATGAAGTTATTAATTCATGATCAGTTTGGGCACATGAGTTCCCATTCACACACTTCTGTCCCTGGTATAGGTAGCCTCACTTGCATGCATTTTCTTCACAGCCCAGATGCGTTTCCCTCAGATCTCCTCCTGCTGTCACATCGCGTGCACTGGAGATAACATTTGTGCACAGCACACTTTCTGCTTGTTGTGATTGTAATTTGCTTCTTGGAAACAAGGGGGAAAGAAGAGAAATGGAGCAGTTATCTTTGGTGTAAATGTTAGGCTACTAGAACTGCTTTTCTAATATTTTTATAGCCATTCTGAATCATTCTGCAAATTGAGGTAATATTGTTTTTCAGGCCCAAACACGTGTTGGTGCAATATTATGGCTGTCTTCATGCTGGGCGTATTATGAAGGAACTCGGTTTGGTTTTGAGAATATACGGTATATAGTTCCACAGGGCTCATGTCTCCTGTTTTCGTGTCAATAGGCATGTGAACGGAGGCCAGACGAGATTCGGTTTAATTCAAACTGTTTAATTTTTTTTTTTAATACGACAGCATAATACCTGTGAATAAACCAAGCCAAATTGAGGCAAGTGCTGATTGTTGTTTTAATATTGTGAAGGGCTTTCTGGAGTGGCACTGTCCCGGTTTAGTTGGCGTAGCGCATTGGCATAGTGCTGCACATCTTGCCCCGTTTGTCTCCAAGGCCAGTCCAAGCTTGTACTTGTACACTCCCCCACTATAGGGACCCACATTGGAAAGCCACCTTTCCAGTGGCTGTTGAATTCGAAGGAAGGTCAGGTGTGCATTGCTGTGTACAGGGCTTACTTGTTTTTTTTCTGGGCGGGGGAGGGTGGGTTTGATGGTTTGCATGCAGAATCGATACGTAGGTTTGCTGCAGATTTATCCAAGCAGAAGTAGAAGTAATCGCTGAACCTTTTGCCGCAGGATATTTTAAGTTTTTGATAGAACCTTTTCCCCCCCTGTTTATTAAAGAATTTGAGAGTTTTTGGACAAACCTTATAGTCCGTGTGTGGACTGTTGTGTAGGTTCAACTAGCCCCATTAGCAGCTCCGAAACTGTATGCACTGAAGACAGAAGGAAACTGTACGTTGCTCCATGGCAGATATTATGCCTTTCCCATTGTACTGTTGGTGCCATTAGGTTCATTTAATTCAAATGCCAAACGAAGAAGAGGTAGTGATGGACAGTTGTTTTGTGGAGCAGTGCTCCATATCATTGGAGGTTAACATATGACCCATTGTGCTATAGTCCATGTGCCTGGTCAGGGAGAAGGCGATGATCAATAAAAGAGCCCAGGGTTGAAGCTGAAGAGTTTAGCGAAGGACCTGATGGCATACGTGTCTGACATCATGATCACTCTGTATTTCTCCCTCAGAAGCCCTGTGTAAGGCCACGTGCGGGGCGATCTTTACTATATAGTGAGTTCTGAATGACATGGAATGAGCTTTGGTAATCTATAGGACACAAAAATTCTTTTGTATAAACCAAGAAGAATATACACTGAGCCAGGCACAACACCACAAACTCCAGGTCTGTAGTACAGTAGCTCTGTACTGTACAGACCTACACAAGTGAAACCTAACAGAGAAAATATCCATTTTCCGTGAGTGGTTAATGGAAAAATGAATGTGGTGAAGTTAATGATACATTAGCTGGATCATGTCACCTAGTTTAAGCACTGCCTTCCTTTAAGTAGATTAAACTGCTGGGCACTGGGATTTTTTTGTGTCTCTTTTCTTTTTCAGTAATGACTGTTCAGTTGCTTGTGGGGAGGGCTTAATCCAGCTGTGAAAAGAATGAATAGTATAACTATTTGTACTGTATAGTTCAAACATCAAATGCGTTTTTGTTTGGTGGTTGACTCTGCCTTGGTAAGCATGGTTATAGAATCCAGGTCTTTGTGCTGGACTTTGGCTGATCTAATGCTGGAGCTGTAACTTTTTTTTCTTTGTCTTTTTAACATGTAACTCATTTAACTATAGGATCTGAAGCCCCGTTTGCTGGATAGGTTTGAAACGACAAAAAAGACTTCTAACATTTAATTGTAGTTCAGTAAGAATGACCACTTGTACTTCTGATACCCCTTTTTTCTCTTATGGATTGTGCACAATGTGTGCTGCTGAGCTCATAAGATTTGTATATGTCTGTTATAGCAAACAACGATGTACTGGTGCTGTCCCTCTGTGAGTCATTTAGTGGCGAGACAACGGCTTTTCTTTTTCATTTTTCTTTTTTTAAAAATAATTGCCATCCACTTGTACAAAGTTGGGGGAACCAAAAATGGGGTGTGATGAAGGCTCATCTCAAACTAAAATTAACTTGCATACTTCCTATTTAAGTTCATCTTCCTACCCAGGATCAACACAAAGGTACGCTTTCAAGAGCACATGCAGTCTTTCAGCTCTGGAAGGCCATGTGAGTGAGAGAGATCTGTAGCCCAAAGATCGAGTTAACTAAGCCTCTGTTCCATCTGCTGCACTACAATATTGGTACTGTAAGGTGTAAACTGTGGTACAGATGTCTCATTACAATCAGCATGACCATTTTTAACCCATTTATCGGTACTCTCTGTTGACCACAGTGCAGAACCACTGCCCAATCTGAGACCCCCGCCCTTGTATTGCAAGACTTGCATTTAATGAAAATAAAACCTCGACGACCTGTTTTGTCATTAAATTCTCGACAGCTTTTAGCACCATTATGTTTCCTGTAAGGCAGATTCCCCCAATTTTGCAACAAGTGCTGTTGTCCCTTGAAAAGTAGCCTTTGGGGTGAAGGAAGTATTGTTCCACATACGTAAAAGATTAAGATGTATTTACATAAAAGTGTGCACCCAAGGCGCCTCGCTTGTGCTGCTTATGTCTCTTCAAAGCAGATGCGGTGGGATTAATATTGATATTGGATTAAAAAAGCGAGGTATATTCTCTTTGTTTGCCATTCACGGTGAATAAATTAAGATAATCCCCAGCCTCCCAGTTTGCACTACCCCCTACATGGTAACTGTGACTTTTCACAATTCCTACGAGAAGTACGTCACTGGAATTTTGTTTTTTCCTTTTATTTTATTTTGAATTGGGGATTATGGAATTTAGAAGTACGTGAGGAGACTGAAGATTGTAATATTAATGTGCCAACAAATAAACACACCAGTATTCATGAATAGAGTCTCGTCTTTTTATGTGGGGAATCAGGATTGTGGATTTGATTCACCTGAAAATGGGGTTCAGGGAAATGTCTGCTAATAACTTTAGTGTTTCAGTATGCTGGTACACCGGCACTGATCAGATTAATTCAGATGACTTCTTCAATACTAACAGTAAAGCATGGATTTGTAGACACAAGTGAAAATAGAGGTAATCCATATGCAAGAGAGTAGGAAGTCCTACTTTACACAAAGGGTGGTGGGTGTCAGGAACGGGTGTTGTTGCCAGGTTGTTAAAGCTGATTTCATAATATTTTGCAAGAAAACGATGGTTAAGATCTTTGGTTTATTTAAGAACTGTGTTATTAGAAATCAAGATGGCCCACATAGACCTCTCTTATTTCTGTTGTTTCTTACGTTCTTAAAGAGCATTCAAGTCCACTAGATCTAAATGTGGGCTTTTGATGTAATATGTTTGATATTTGGCCCTTGGAGGTCCGGCAACTTTTAAAGGCAGAATCCCAAGTTACCATTTCATAGTAAGAGTGGTCCTGGTCTTGGAGGAACATGGTTTTCTGAATTATGATTGATTTCAGTTTACTGTTTGGGGTGTATTTGCAAACTTGCTTTCAACTCTTTAAAAGCTCCAATGGGATTTTTAATTGATATCACTTCTCGAGTTTCAAAACTGAAATATAACCAACTGATCCTTTGCAAAAAGAAAAAAGGTTCAGCGTGAGGAATTTCACATCCAGTGTCTCTACCGCTTTCCTGTTCATCAGCTGATCAGCTACAAAGACCTGTTTAGCCAGAAATTACAGTAAGGAATTTCAGGAAATCTGTAAAGTTTTGAATTTTTTTTTAATCTGTATTCCTGAAGTAGAGCTTTTTTTGATATTTGGACTGTGCATATACATGAAAACTCTAAACAAGCAAACAGATCAGTTAAGTTATAAATTAGCTCTGCAGATTTAGAGATCAGCTGGAATGACAAGGAGAAGATACTGTTCCTCCAAGACCTAGGTTGGGAACCACCGGCATAGACTACACTTAAGATATGGAGTAGTTATTGAAGAGAAGTATTTCCGTTAGATCTGCGCTCCATCCACTGTCAGTGTTTTCCTTTGACATGAATGCTAGGAAAAGTGCTAACCTTTATTGCCTAACAAGGTGTTTAAGGTTTGCCACAATTTCTGACATGTCTTCATAAAGGGAGTCAGGGTTACTCTTATATTATTAATTAAATGGTGTAAACAAGATCAATAAGCTGTACTTCAAACTAGTGGGGTAAAAAATGTTTTATGACATGTAATGCCTTGTGTGTTTAATGATGTGGTAGGATGAACAAACTAAGGAAAAACCTTAACTTGTCTTTGGTATAACCTACTTTTTCCTCACATCTGACGTATTTCAAGCAAACAATAGATAACATGTTAAAAGATAAATAATTCCCATAAAGTTAACAACAAGGGGGCATTTGGCCCATCTAGCACACTTGGGGCACTATACTGGGGCATTAGGACCTACATGGACTGCAGGGTGAGCACCCCCTGCTGGCCCCAGCAGGGGCTATACTACTTACTATACTTTACTGTAAACAGGCGCTGTCCTTTGGATGAGACGTAAAACCTAGGTCCTGACTCTCTGTGGTCATTAAAAATCCCAGGGCATTTCTCAAAGAGTAGGGGTGTAACCCCGGCGTCCTGGCCATATTTCCCATTGGCCCTTACCAATCATGGCCTCCTAATAATCCCCATCTATGAACTGGCTTCATTACTCTACTCTCCTCCCCACTGATAGCTGATGTGTGGTGAGCGTTCTGGCGTACTATGGCTGCGATTGCATCATCCAGGTGGGGCTGCACATTGGTGGTGGTGGAGGGGAGTCCCCATTACCTGTAAAACACGTTGAGTGGAGTGTCCAGAAAAGCACTAGATAAGTGTAAGAAATTATTTTAAGTGTCTCTTTATTCATCTCCTACATATGTAGTGGTAGCCCTGCTCCATCTGCTGGTGAACAAAAGGAACTACAGTTCTGGGACAGAAGTGGCAGTAAGATGCAACTGGTTTCACTACCAAATTCTCAAGCTGTACTCAATTTTGGTCATTCCTACTCCACACTCCTCATTCATCAGTGTTCAACAAGTGGAGAGCTCCGACACGGTGCTCCTGCTGTTAGGACTGTGCTTTCAGGATGGGGGTGATATTGTTGCCAACAGGGTACAGGGGAAAGATCTAAACAGTTTTAGTACATTTCTTAAAATAACTGGATTGCAATCTCTCAAGCCAACAGCCAAGAAGGGCACATCTCACAGTACTTGATTTAAGAGCACTGCAGCACTGTACCCCCTTCCTCTACCTCCCATGTGTTCTCTCCAACTCTGCTTGCATTTGGATGGTGCTGTTCATCCCTAACACACAGGACAGCACCCACTACCTTCACCAGTGCAGTGCTGCTCAAAAAGCAAGGACAGAGTGGAGTTTAACTGGGGTCAACACTCATTCTTAAAGCCAATACCAGGCACTCTCACAACAAAGTAGTTAACGTCTCATCTGAAGGACAGCACCCTCCTGCAGTATAATGCCCCTATACTAGGAATTTGGAACTTCTGGTCTAGAACGAAGAGCCCCACCTACTTACCCGCCAACACCGTCTGCCCAACTGCTCCACTATCTCAAAACACTCATCATGGGGAGAACATGAGACATTGCCCTACACACCTCCCACCTACCCCATTACAAAATGAGGAACGGTATAGGAAAGGCTCAATGCTCTCACTTAGAAGGATGGCTCTGTACAACCACCTACCCCGTACTGCTTCATCCTGGTTTCTGTACACAGGCTGGAACTGCTGCAACCATCAGGTCTGGAGAGGAATTACTAGTTGGCATTTGTGACTTCAAAAAACATTTCCCATTACTTCATATTGGCCAAGTAAGTTGATGGCACTCAGATTTAGAAAATGATATTAATGTAATTCCTCATGTCTTGTAGACAACAGTGAAGTTTCACTATAACAAGCAACGCAGAACACCACACAACACCACACATTCTACAATAGGTCCCCCCAAAACTGCCTTCCAAGTCAAACAAGCTACAGACTGAATAAAAGATCTGCATTTTTAAATATTGATAAGCTCCGGTTCATATAGGAAATCAGAGCCATAATCTTAATCTTCACTTTATTAGCCATATGGCTTTATTAGCCATATACAATTTCTTGCATTAGGAATTAGTCCTTTTGCATACCCCAGCTTGCTCTCCATGAGACACAGACACACAGATGGGGAGAGAAGCTTGGGGTCAGCCATTTATACGGCGCCCCTGGAGCAGTTGGGGTTAAGGGCCTTGCTCAGGGGCCCAACAGAGTAGGATTCCTCTGCCGGCCACGGGATTTGAACCGGCAACCTTCCAGCCACAGGCGCAGATCCTTAACCACAGTGCCACCGCTCCGCCCCATGTATCCCAAAAAATACAGGAACCACAAAGAACTGAGTTTTTCACAACTTTATTGTACAGAAAATGAGTGCGCAATTACTGAGGGGCCTGTCCTCGTCCACGGCCAAATCCACCTCTCTGCAAGTAGAAGGAAAAAGGCAATTAGTCACATCCTCACCAACAGCACCTTAGGCAAAGGACACACAACACCTGGCTCCAGATGTAGCTAAGGACTGCAAACCATGAACAGCTTCACCAGTGCTTGAGACACTGTCTTGCCCTCTCCGTTGTAGAAAAAAGCAACCACATTCCCTCCTTGCCCCTGTATTTCTCAGAACTACAGTGAAAGAAAAAGCCCAATCTGAACCTGCAAGTCGAGATTTTTTCCACGGGTAAGAGGAAATACCGGACTCCCGTGCTGTGCTGACAGAAGAGGTGGGAGAAGAAGATAAAGCACACTTACGAACTGGAATTCTGTAGCTGCTCCAGCACCAGCCTCTGCCTTCTTGTCAGCACCAGCTGCAGGTGGAAACAAGTCAGGTTTCAGGGGACAATACTGACACCAGATATCTTTGATTCCTAGATAATGATTCTGATTTTCATGTTTTAAACAAGGTATTCTTTCTATATTTGGGTAAAACATGAAAACTGGAATTGTGACTGTTCTTGAAACATGCACGCGTCTGGGATTCAGATCAAGATGATTAAGAAATTGGGTATTCATGGGTTTTACTTCTTCCAGTTGAACGAGTTCATAAAGTTTAGTTTTTTCATGTGCAATTAATATTGCAAATCGGCTACTAAATCCAAGTGTACTAGAACAGGGAAGTGACTATAAAGGATGTAATCCTTGCAATGCTTTGAAACTGGTTTTAAAGATAAATCATTTGGTCATTTTGTATATTAATTAGAAACTATGCTTAATAAACAACAGTTCAGTTAAATGTGCATATACATTCACTTTGCTAAGGATATCCAGTTTGTCAATAAAGGACAGTTTCACCAAGTTAATATGCAGCAGAGCTTCAAAAAACTGCACTATATTCCAAAGAATAATTATGCGTATTCATGTAAATGAAACGGTAATGGCCATTACATACCCCAGTTACATAAGAAAGTCTAGTTAAACCAGCAGACTTTTTCTGAATGCTTTTAGTTCATGCATCTGACAGAATTATCTACTAAAACTTTATATTACAAAGACATTTACCCAAATGTCTTTATTCTACCCTAATCTTCCAGTTTTGAAAAAAAGCACTGGAAGCACTTGCCCAAAGTTATAAAGGTGCTCAAGTTTAAGTGAACCCAGTTATTTTACCCCTAGATGGAGCCTTTGGGGTCAAGAACCCAGGGAATTAATTCTGTAGAGCAGGGTTGTCCAACCTTAGTTCCAGGGAGCCCCAGTCCAGCAGGGTATATAGGTCACCATTAATTAAATCACTGAAGACTCAGAACAATTTTATGATGATCAATTTAGGAAAGTTGTTAAAGTAATTCAGAGATCATCTGGGATCTAAATCTGATGACTCTTCAGCCCTCAAGAGCCAGAGTTAACCAGGTAGTTACTTGACCTGTAATTTGCAGGTATTCCTTTTCAAATGAATGTTCCAAGCGAAACAGTGGGGTTTCCTGAAAACGGCACTATAAACAAAACCGTTTCATGTCCTTTTGCTGTTTTCTCTCACCCCAGCCGAGAATCAGAAGCTCTGAGCGCTAAGCCATACGCACACTGTGCTGCCCACTTCTGATCTGGCCAGCCTCGCTGTACCTCACCCAGGTGGTCCTTCTCTTTTAAAGGTTGCGACCCCCATTACAGAACTTCTAATTGGGGTCCCATCTTGGAACTGGCCACTTAATCCGGATGGGCTGCATCAGTGAGCGACCAGCCTCTTGCTTAAATCAAACCTAAAGACTTGAACAAAGGCGTGCAAGGTGAAGGCCAGTCCAGCTATCAGCCCAGTACTCACGGGGTGCTGCCGAGCGCCTGTACGTGTCCCTGTCGGCCTCCCCGCGGGCCAGGCGAGCGGGCCTCTCCCCTTCCAGACCTGCCAGGAGAGAACAGCACGACTCCTCAGCACTTTCAGCCTCAAGGCATCACTCCCCATCCAGGCAACAAAGGTACAATTTAAAGACTCGCAAAAGACAATTTCTGCAGCTTAACCAAGCTATTTGACTATTTTACTTCTCATCCTATAGCTATTTCACCATACATGTAATCTTATTTGATTCCCCAATCTTAAAAATACAAACTACTATCTACGAACTACACCGTTATACAATTCAAACCATCCAAACCCACCTCCGGCTTAACCATTTCTTAAATCTCATAATGACCCAGCCTCAAACCCCGTGCTTACAGAGTTCAACCTTCCCGGTAACGAGCATCTTTACTGGTTGAACCAATGGGGAGGCTGTAAGTCTGATCTGTACTGGAGGCGTCAGGTCCATTAGGCAGGACTGGCATGTATTTGAACAGGTCCAACACATACAGAGCAGCAGAAATCCCCGAAACGTCTGAGATTGCAAAGATGTCCCACTCCTATATGTGCCTGACATCGCTTTGCCTTGGCAGTAAACAGAATACTACGAACTCACCAGGCCTCTAGGTGTTGGTTTTTAAGAGTGGTCCAAAGTCCTGGGTAAGGCCTCCTTTACAAATCAACCTCCTGTCCTCCCTGGAGCTAATGTCCCTTTCCGAGACAACAATGCCTACCTTTGGGGCGTGGCCTGGCGGTCTCGGGGCGCGTCTGGCGGCGCAGGGTGGCAGGAACAATTTCGGGCGGCAGGTGCAGGAAGTCCCTCAGGTACTGGATCCCCTCATTGGTCAGGTACCAGTAGAAGTGGCGCCAGGCAAACTGCTCCTTCACATACCCACAGGATTTCAGCGACTGCATTGGGGGGGACAGAGAGAACTAAGAAGCGGGCACTTCAGTGTAATAGGTCCCTTTTCCTAATTAAAACTATGACAGCACGGCTAAAAACTATGACTCTACTTAAGCCTGAGTGAAGCTCAGCTACCCGTACGGATATCCCCACCACAATCATTCAGCCACTCAAAGATGAGGTCAGGACGGCAGTGACGAGCAGCACTGGGGACTGAAGCATCTCAAGGACTCTATAGATCAATCAGCCTCTTGTTTCACGGAAGAAATCTTAATCTGGCAAGGGAGCAAAGGACCTCTTCACATGCAGATCTCATGTTTATTTTTTTACTGACTGCATAACAAAATATCTAAACTAGAATCAACAACTTCCCTACATCCCTTACTGAACTGCGTGTAGAAAAAGGCAGCTCCAACCCTGGTCCTGCAGAGCCCCAGTCCTAAGTCACCATTAAATCTCCAGAATTCAAGGCGCACAGTTCTATTCATGAACAATTACCTGCTTGATTCATCGCTAGTTTCCCCCATCTTTAGAAACAGGTGACCTAATTGGATCAGGGCTCTCTGAGAACAAGGCTGGACACCCCTAATTTAAACAATTTTAGCGACTCACACATCCCTATTAAGAAATTCAGTCCTCGGATTCAAAAGCATTTCTCACAGTGTAATTTCAACAGACAATACAAACCCAAAGGCACAGAGCCGTTACAACAAAAATATTACCAACAAGAGGCCGTCTACAAATGCAGCCCATTTGGTAGCTGACTGGTTGCAGATCTCATCCAGGCACTTCTTCAATGAAGCCAGAGTTTCAGCGTCAACATGGCTGGGCTATTTGTTCCATACTCCCACCACCCTTTGTGTAAAGACGTGCTTCCTGTTCTCATAAATCCATTAACTGTAATCCAATGTGCTACCCCTACAGCACCCATATAAATGACTGCAAACTCATGCAACCAGACCCTGCCTGCCTGAACACCAACAGGACCTCACACCATGCGCCTATAACGCAGGCCTGTTTAAAACCAGAGAACCGCTTCCTCAGCAGAGCAGCCCGGGGGCCAGCCTCACCTGCATGGCCTTCATGACGTGGAGGTTGGGCACGTTCTTGTCAGCCAGCTCGGGGTGCTTGGCCAGGTGCACATCCTTCTTGGCCACCATGACGCCCTCCTTGAAGAGGAGCTCGTAGATGGCAATGCGGTTCTTCTTGGGCATCAACATCTGCAGGGCACAGAAGAGCACAGGCCGGTGACTTTACCGCAGTGAGCTCATTTCAAGCCAGTTTGCAATGGTAACGGATGTAAGAGCGCTCACGTATTTTACGACCCATTTACTCTGCAACTGTTTCACCGAATTTGTGACAAAGTGATTAGTGTTAAAGTGACAATTAAAACACTTGTCTAACAAAGCGATAACTATCGCAAAAGGGGCCAGTTTTCGCCAAAGGCTTCAGCATCTCCTACTACGTGGAAAGACCTTATGTATTCTCCAAGAACTCCCTCCATAAACACACAAGAAACAGAAGGGGCTACATCAACACTGAAATGGATTCCCAACAAGCAGTTCAACACGCCTGTGCAGGCCTAGGTTTATGATCTAGAAGAGTAAAGCTACAAAACACTCCCAATGTGTAATGTGTAAGCAATACGCGAATTTTAATCAACTCCCGAGTAGGTAAGGAAACCGTATAGCATTTCTAAGACTTTTAACACGAACACTCACGGGGTCTTTCAGGACCAGTATCCAACAACAGCAGTTTAAGCTTTGAGAAAGCCAATCGGGCCACAGAACGTAACCTGAATATTAGTTCTGATGCTGCGATTACCAAAACCCCTGCACTCCTTGCAGGGAAAAGCTCTACTATTTTACGCATCGGGTATCAAATCGCTACTGTCATTGACCATTTATGACCTTTTTCTTTTCAACATTCAACCTACTGTGCATGAGAGAGGCCTACTGCCTGGACACCGACATCACCCGAGCGTTTTAACAACCATCTGGAAACATGAAGGCATTTTTTGAGAAATAATCAAATAGTCACATCTGTGAAATGCAACAGGGGGCTTCAACGACACTACAAATGATGATTTCGTTACGATGGTGAAGATATAAGGCAGATAATCCAGCGAGATCAGTCGCCTACCTCTGCAGCTTGCTATGAGATCGGAGCCGGAAAGGAAGGAGCATGCGCACAGCGCATATTTATACAACGGGAAGTGGCGTCTGCCGTAAGGCCCGGGAGAATGCTGCGTCTCGTGCATAGGGGGCGCCATGTTGTACGGAATAGCGAACGAGGTCTTTCTTTATCGCAATTTAGTCAAGAATAACGCCATGCAGAGATATAAAAAGAGCAATCAAACACGTACAAACAACAATCTGCATCGATTAAAACCAGTTAAATAAAAAAATCTATCTGATGGAAGTAAAATACATAAACCAGGGAGTAGAAAAGCAAATAACTCTGTTCAGCTGTTCCAAGGATTGTTTTTAACAACAGTGCCGGAGATTTCAGCGAGTCTACTGTGGCATAAGAATAAGTAGCTCATCTAAATGGGCATGGTGTGTAAGACAAGGCTTCAGCTTTGTGGGCCACTGGAAAGTTTTCAATGGAAAAGGACCATCAGGACAGATGTAGAAGATTACATCTAAACGACAAGGGCTCTAGCTGTTGTGGTACAAGAATCCCCAATGAAATCCAGCAACATTTAAACTAGAAGCAGGGGGGTGGAGCCAATGAAAATCCATTAGGAAGGTACACGGAGATCAAAGACCTAAGGAGAACCAAAGGGAAAACTGAACAAAGAACCAAGTCATACAGTACTTCTACCTGAGTACTTAGAATGCTTTTTGTTATGCTTAACATCTGAATGCTTTGATGCTTAGTGTTAGAAACAAACTAGATGAAACGCAAGCTGCCGCATTAGCAGGTAATCACGATGTAATTGAAAACACAGAAATATGGCTAACTGAGTGTGATGGAAGAGGGCCAGCAGCCATATCACCCTGCAACTCACAACTGGCAGCCCACTAAAGCTCAGCAGGTGTGAGCCTGGTCAGTACCTGGATGAGAGACCTCCTGGGAAAAACTAAGGTTGCTGCTGGAAGAGGTGTTAGTGGGGCCAGCAGGGGGTGCTCACCCTGCAGTCCAGGTGGGTCCTAATGCCCCAGTATAGTGAGAGGGACACTATACTGTAAATAAACGCCGTCCTTCGGATGAGATGTAAAACCGAGGTCCTGACTCTCTGTGGTCATTAAAAATCCCAGGGTGTTTCTTGAAAAGAGTAGGGGTGTAACGCTGGCGTCCTGGCCAAATTTCCCATGCCTCCTAATAACCCCCCTCTATGAATTAGCTACATTACTTTGTTCTCCCCCCCCCCTCCCACTCCGACGGCAGGCAGAGCGACGCGCCGGTTGGAGTATTCTCAGTCGCATTTAATGGCAACGTCAGCTCAAAGACTTGGTTCAAACTTGGTGTGCCGACAAGCAGACCCTGCTGATGCGGGATTAACACTAGGAAAGAGAGAGAGAGTGATGGAGGAGAATGCAGTATCATCCTATACACTCTCTTCCAGGAAAGAGAAGAGAGCACAAGCTGTAGATTTATATATCGAAAAGACTGCTCAGGCTCAGAAATGTAAACCAGAGGAAACAAGAGTCTTCTAAAAATCATTCCAAAGGTATAGGAGTTTGCTATAGGCTGCCAAAAGCAGATGTTGATTGTAATTTGACACTCTATAAACAAATGAGGAATTTTAGTGCAAAAGATGAAGTCGTTTTTTTACGGATGATTTTAATGTTTCACACACAGACTATAGGAAAAAGAACTATAGGCATGTCAGCAGCAGAAATTGAATTGTCCACATGTTTAATGACTGGTTTCTTAACCAGCCTGACAAAACACCTACAGAGGACAATGCTTGTACATATCTGGTCACGACAGACAGAAGCAAACAGGTTGAGAGAACCATATGGGACCTGTGATCATGATATGGTGTACTTTGAACTATATTTTGGAACTGTGACAGGGATAAAGAGAGTTAAACAGGAGATAGGACAGGTAATGAAATCACCGGGAAACAGTTGGCTACAGTATAAACTGATTTGAAGCACAGAACAAATTTATCCCAAAAGTGGGTAAACCAAAAGCTACAAAATGTGTCTCAAATAGTTCAAAGCATGTAAGAGAAAAGAAAGAGTCTTAAAAATGAAAAGGAGTACAATTAATTGCAAGCACACAAAAGGAAGGCCAAGAAAGGAATTGAAATGAATATTGCAGTGGAAGCTAAAATTAAAATATAAACATTTTCTTTCATTGCTACAACAGCAAAACAACTGTCAAGGGTGAAGTAAGATACAGTATATTTGGACCAAAAATGGAAACATCTACAATACAAAGGGAATGGCTGATGTCTTAAATGTGTTTCACTGAGGTGTTCGCTAAGGAATAAAGTCAACAATATACCTTAGGCAGCCAAAAGACAAGCTTCTGTATTAAATAATATAAGATCAGAAGAGGCAAATATATTCTGGGCACAAAAAACACTCAGGATATAAAGTATTCCTGACAGGGCCTGATGATTAACAAACTAACAATTGTTCTCAAGGAATCTAGAGACGTTGCTCACGAGACATTAAGGCAACTCTTCCTACAGACGCTGAAGACAGGGGTGATAGCCATGGACAGAACACTGCTAATGTAGTGCTCATCCATAAGAAGGCTGAGAAAACGGAATCAATTCTTTTTAAATTTGACTTCTATTAATCTAAGGTAATGTAAACAGTTAACATGAACTGAGAAAAGTTAGGTCTTGCCTAACTTAAGACAGAGCATGTGATATGGCATATTTAGATTTTCTTTTGATAAAGGTCCTCATAACGTGTATGGGGGTGTACAGATTTAGAATTTGTTAATTGTTTGATATACTGTATACTGTATATAGATTCCAGTATAGTTAATAAACAAATCCTATTTGCAAATCAAATTAGGAGGTTTAGCAAGCACAGCAGAAGCAATTAAAGACATTCAAATATATTTAGATACAATTCAAGAGTGGAGTAACGCCTGGCAGATGATGTTTAAAGTAGACAAGAGCAGGTTTTGCAAACAGGTAGCAAAACATAAACTATAAGTACAAAATGGGAAATGTTTTAAAAAAGACTCCTGTGTTTATGTTGGCACACATTCTAGACAATGTGGGGAAGCAATAAGCAGACAAAAATTAGAATTTATAGTTACAATGAAGAATGAAAAATGTAGAATGTAAGAGAGAGAGAGACGTTATTTGTCATATGTACATTGTACATTGGGATTCTTGTTCAAGATGTTCAAGATGTTCTGTTGCACAGTACAATAGACAGCACTTTCACACAATGTGCACACACACGTTTCAAACCAGTTAATAAGAAAAAATGATAGCAGTACAATAAAGCACATCAACATACAACTGGTAGGACAGAACGACCAACACACAGGACGATAGATACGTGGTGGCCAAGAGGAGGTGCACAGTGAGGAGGTGCGTTGAATTCTGAATTTCAAAGGATGTTGTGTTAAAAATGTATGACATTAAATAAGGCAATTGTGCAATTGTGATCTTCTTGTTATAGATATAATACTGCAGATCCAGAATCAGTCAGAGCTGAGCATCCAGATACTGTACATTCTGGGGCTTTAAGGAAATTCCTACACTTGACAAGATGGAGGAACAGAATCTCTTTAGTCTTGAACAGAGAGGACTGCGAGGGGCCCTGATATAGTGATTGAAAATCCTCAAAAGCCCTGACAAAGTCAGGCCAGCAGGTTTCTTCAGAATGAACAGTGAAACATAAACCGGAGGACACAATTGGAAACTACATGCAAGTGCATTTTAAACTGAGAACCGACGGCAGTTCTTTACTCAAAGGGTTGTGGGAGTGTGGAACAAGCAATCCAGCCATGTTGTCAAAGCCAGCAGCCTCAATGTAGAATGAGATCCTAGATTCATTAGTTACTTGGATCAGTTAATTACCAGCTATCAAACAGGCTAGATGGGGTGAATGACCTCCTGAATTGAATTTCAACTAATTTATAGCCATCCATGTTGGAATTTCAACTAAACAGTGCAGTTTTGTATGGTGTGTAAAATTATCTTTCAAAGTTTGTAAATGACATGTTAGCCTGTAAGTAGTATAAAACTACAGCACAGGCCTTTACACTGTTATTGGGTTTAGATTTTCCATAAAGTATTAAAAACTATTACATGTATTTGTTTACTTTTTTAATCAATAAACGTGGGTACAAGATGCAAAGATTCAAAATAAAAAACCACCAAAAGTAAAAACACCTTTGGACAATTTTAAGCAACGGGTGTGAACTTTGCTAAAATAATTTTGTCAACATTTCTGTTAGGTACTGTAGGTAGGCAGTTGGAAAGTTATTTCAACTCGAACCGCTAGAGGTCAGCATACGAGAGTATTTGGACACGCTGCTGACGAAAACGTAAGGAAAAAAAGATTTACCGCGCATGAAAGTGGTCATCGGATTCTTGTATCATTCACGCATTTAACATAATAACGTTTTTGAGCTTAATTGGTGAAGGTTATGTTCTGATTTAGATGCTTCTCAATGATTTAAAAACCTGAAAAGAGGTTTATGCTCATTTGTCAGTTGAAAAACTATTTTATCCAGCTCGGGTGACCTGCTGGTGTAGAATCACTTACAGTAGGATCTGTGCCTCAGCCAGAGCCGGTTAAATCAGCAACCTGAGGAGACACAATAAAAAAACAGCTGTCTTGTCCTAGCCAGCAGATGACATACTGTAGCCATGGGTGTCCACTACCAGGCTTGCCCAACCCTGCTGTATTCCTTGAGGGGGACACAGGGGAGAGCTAGTCTGATAGTCCCAGCTTTCCCACTGTGTTCTTCATCTGTGCTCAGAAGAAAACACTGACATGTAGTGTGTCCCACTGTAGAAAATAGTGCAAAATTTCCAGAATACAAATTCTGACACAGAGGTGATGCCTGGAAGAATTACAGACTCTCACATTGAGAAGACATGTAATGCTGGAAGTGATGTCTGCAATGTTAGAACTAGATTTTGTACTATCGCACAGATGTTAGTACATGATGACATATGTGTGGATTTCGATATTTAATCTTTCACTTGTAAATATCTACGTGAAAAGTTAGCAACAATACAATTCTGCTTTTATACAATACAGGGAAGTGTGAGATGTATTTCAATGTGCAGGTAAAATCTTTACTTTAACTGCCCAATGCTCAGCAACCAGCCGCCCCTGATAGTGCAGTATCAGGGCCGTGCCAGTGCAGTTCTCTGCTCTGTAATCAGCACTGCTCACTAATTAGTCCTTTCCAACAGCTGCAAGCTTCCCAGCCTGGCGTGAGCCAGTGTGTCCATGTGCATTCCAACACTCTCCCCTGGCACCTGCAAAGAAAAAACCTACAAGGTGATAAGTTTACTTGGCCATTGCACCTGAAGAGAACCCCTGAAAGGATCAGATGAAGCAAGACCATCAACAGCATTTGAATAAAAACGGTCATTCTGAGTGCTGCCTGCATGCAGTGGTTAGCATTGCTGTGTTGGGGCCTTGGGTTCAAATTCAGACCTGAGGTGCTATCTGTATGGAGTTTGTATGTTCTCCCTGTGTTCACAGGGGTTTCCTCCAGGTGTCCCGGTTTCCTCCCCTAGTCCAAAGACATCCAGGTAGGTTAATTATTTTCTGGGAAACTTGGCCCTAGTATCTGTGTTTGTGTCTGTATGTACCATGTGATAGACTGCTGTCCCATCCAGGGAGTATCCTGCCTTGCATCCATTGCTTGATGGGATAGGTCTGGCTTTCTGTGCCCCTGAAAGGGATGAAGTCATTAGAAGATGGATGGATGATAAGATTTCCAATTATGTCAAAGTTATGTCAGTGTTCAAGAAAGGGGAAAATTCAACTGAAGAAACTACTCAGGGATCTGCTGTACATTCCAGGCGAAATCAGCATAAAATTCCTCCCGGTCCATCTAATTCCTCTAGTTGAAGAGCTTCTCTCAGAACCCCCATGTGGGTTCAGGCACTCGGGAAGCACAGCCAACAGGATTTTTGAAGTCTTTCAGTTACAGGAAAAATGTAGAAAAAGAGACCAACCCTTCTGCTGCTTCTTTAATCTCACAAAAGTGTTTGACTCTGGTGAGGCACAAGAAGATCCTCCTGATGAATGGTGCTCCTCATGATAATATACGTGCAGTGGTCCTCAAGTATTCATTCAGGATTCATTAAAGAGCCTTTTGAAATCCAGACAGGAGTTAAACAAGGGTTTCTCACCTCCCCAAGCTAGTTTCCAATATTTCTGAGCAGCATGCTCATTGGATTGCATACAAGCTCCCTCCTGGGGGGGTCAGATGACTTGCTGAATATACAGCAAATTACTCAAACTTCAAGTCCAGTCCAAAACTAAAACCACCCTCACTTTAGTCACCAAACATCAGTATGATGCTGCACTATAGGCCTTGTCAGAAACATATCAACACCTAAGTGCAAATACATTTACTGAGGTGCATGAGAAGATGGGACTTAGGCTTAACATTCAGAAGTCCACCGTCTGCCAACACTGAAGCTAAAGGGAAGGTTTACTGCACAGTCATCTTTCCTTCATCGCTGTACAAGAATTACATCTAATTATTTGTGTACATTATAAACAAGTTTACTTGAACATGTGCAAATACATGCCGAACCAGTCATTGCATCATGGGCCTGTTCTGATGGACAGTCAAAAGCGACCTACATTCATCTGTATATTCAATTTATACCTGCTGTACTACAATCAGGCTTGTAAATAGTTGTTTAAAACCCTGTAATAAAGGCTCATTGAAACTAGCTCATATCTGACCGGCAGGCTTCTCTGGAGCTTGATCACAACGCATGTGGTGACCAGAGAGTTAAAGAACACCACAGGACAGAGAGCAGCCCCCTTTGATTACAATGGGCTTTTTGCAGCTGCTGCCCTAACGTTCTTTGACAGAAATAGAAAAGGCTTTTTTATTTTGCACTGGCACTCTCCAGGCAGCCATGACATCAAGCTAGCTGCTCCAAAGAACAATCATTTCAGAGCACTTAGAACACAGCGTGTGGGGTCTGGGATGCCTGATGGGTAATTTAAGCACAGCCTCCTTGTGCATCTGACAGGGAAAGTACACTAGCATTTAGCTCCTTTGCCTTTATACAATCTGCAAAGATGCAAAGCTCTAAAAAAACCTGCTTAAAAGTTTACAAAGCCTAGATCCGAAAGAAATAGCCCTCCAAATTTAACCCTGGCATGTGACCCTGATTACTGTATTTGAGAAACATAGGGTTTTCCTTCAACATGCTCAGAGACTTGCACAATTTTAACATGCTCTGTGTAGCATTTGGGGTGGCACAGTGGCACGGAGGTGACTGCTTCTATATCACTGCTTGGTTCCTGGGTGTGATTCTAACCTGCAGTGTCCTCTGTGTGGAGCTTGCATGTTCCCCCCCACCCACAATAGACAATAGACAAGGCGTTTTCTGGGTACGCCTTGTCTATTCCAAGCTGCCAAGACATGCTGGCTATCCTTCCTTTCTCTGTGGCCATTGTAAAGGGTTTTGGAAAGAGAAATTCCCTTTCTTTGTGGAATTTCTAGCATTCATACACCTCCTGCAGTAGGAATCCCCGATTCTGTTCCTGCATGGCCAGTTCCTGGTTTTTCTTCCAACCGACCTCTCAGCTTGTCTAGTTGTTTACTTAACTGGATAACTGTGGGACTTCAAAACAGACTACAAGGTGTTTCATAAGCAGCTATCCTCTTAATTATGTAAAGTTGTAAGCACTTTTTAAGTAATCAAAAGCAAAATTTCTTGAGAAAAATATATATGTAGAAATAAGAAAATAATGAAGTTGTTTTATTTGATTAATTACCAAGCTTGGAACAAAAACCAGTGAGTTTAAAATCCCTGTCCGACAGGGTTAAGTAAAGGAATACACATAACATGCTAGTTTCCCTTATCTTCAGAATCCATCCACCTGACAAAAGTAAAAACGTTGGGAAAGAAAATGGTCCCTATAGTTTAGGACCACAGCAGTTTAAAATAATCCAGCATAAATATGCTGTGTGTAAACTTCAGTCATAACAATGATGCTTACATTAATTTTGTCAATGATCAACAAATATATTTCTTTTCTGTTTATGGATTGAAAAACTTACACCGACAGTAGTACCTTAGATTACGGAGGGCTAACAATGGAGTAATTAACACTGAATTTACAATTAAAAGTAATATGTATTACAAAGCAATATAATGACCGTTATGGTCTGACCAGACGACAATAGAGGCCATTTGATTATCATACAGTTATTAAGTGGTATTAAATAAAGTCTCAAGAGGAGCTTTCTAGAAGGTTTCATGAGAGACAGAGACCCAGATGAAAGCAGCACGTTGCGGTTGTTTATAGCGTAGCGGATGACAACAAGAAAGAAACCCTAAGCTGTTGTTACATAATTATTCAGAAGCGTAACCTCTTTAACATGCAGAAGGATGAGTAGTTAGCAGACAGCATTTCGTAAGGATAGTAAAGTGCGGCGTATAGAAATATGTATCTGAAATGATCTGACAGAAAAACATAACATACTGTCTATATTTCAACAATGAAGGCTTATGTAAGTTATTAACACTTTCTGCTTCAAACTGCATTATTCTAACCTTGTATCGAGCACACGTTGATCACAATGTACAGCGAATTACTGTATGTATACCAATCTGCAGGCAATAACCTTTTCTGATTGTAAATAATGATTAACAGTAATCCCTGATATTGAATCTGCATTACAGCGACTGTATATCAAATTAATTCTGTGGGCTCCCATTCTCCTGCTGCAACTATTATTATCAACACCCATATTTACTAATAACCGTTCTAATAATATTAATAACACTATACTAGATTACATCGTGTACATATCCGCACATCAATTTTTCATTTCTCTGTTTTCCTTCCTCGTGAAAAGCGGCTCCTTCCATGGCTGTAGCTCATCCTGTCGGTTATTAATATGTAACAGCAGGTCTTCCAGTAGGACCGGCCCCTGTCTATTTGTGTATGCGTGATACTCTCAGCCCACTCGCGCAGCGCGTTCCTCGCCAGCAGCGGATGCAGAGAGGCGCTTGCAAACACAGGGTCACCTTCTGTCACTGCTACGAGAGAGACAAGCCCCCAACGGCTCCCGGTCCGGCTGGATTACCCCAAACAGTAAGTCGGTAATGCAGTAATGACAGGAAAACGTCTGTATTAAACAGCATTTCAGTCTACATCGTTCATAAACCACCGCTCAGTGCTTAAGACGATACGATGCAGCATTACTGTAGTTCGCCTGCTGGTTTGTGTTTCGTCTGTATTGTTCGTTCAATTCGCGTAAAAAGGCTTGGTCTCCGCTTCCTTATTGCATGGCATCTCAGTCAATATGTTTGAATAATAAGGGTCCTCACCGCTCAGTATCCCGTTAGTTTTCGGGGTTGGTGTATACGGTCGATTGATAGTGACTTAACCTTGTGGCTTGCCACGCGAGCCTTTCCTTGTTGTTGTTTCCCTGCTGGAGGTACAAACCCGAGAATTTCGCGTCGGTCGGTTTTTTTGCGTACGTGAAGCGTATTTCTTTTGCCATAAATTATGGCGATTTATGTTTTTACAATAAGGGAACTAGTGAAGGGATTTTTTTATCGTAATACGTTAAAGATATTTCGGTTATTGTTGTATATGACGTGATAAACATTGTAACAGTATGAGCAGGTCTTGCATAGTGGAGAAACGAATTTGGAGGAAACTTGTGATGAGGCTATACCCCAAACGTTGTCTTGACTGTGCACCATACGTGTTAAAGGAGTCAATAATTTTTAAAAATCAACTTGAAAATGTATTTCCGCAGTAGGATTTCACGGCACCCAAATCATGACAGAAGACATACTGTAGCAGTCCGGTGAAATGACGTGCGTTTCAATCCTGTGATGACAGCAGGGTGCTGAGAGCCGGGGCGCTGGGCAGGGAGCGTTCCGACAGCCCCGTGTTGAGATAGCGAGATAAACAAACCCGTTTTGCAGGAGGAGGAATAACCTCCTCCAGCTTCAGTTCAACTGCAGCAAGTACAGGGTGATACCACGGGGTCATTTAATCTGTCGGAGTCGGTTTCACATCGTCAGGGATAATTTTTAAAGGTTTTTACACAGTGTACTCGTGCGACGAAATCATGCAAGACAGTACCTAAACTGAAACAGGACATTATTTTAACTCTCAAAATGTCGAGCTGTTATTAAAGTAACATCTTAATGTACGGTTTATGTATTATGTATGAATTACTGTTAATGAATTTGGTCTATAGTGTTTATGTTGTAATACAAAAACGTACTAATTTAACGCTCATTAGACCAGTAAATAAAGGCTATTAGTTGTCTGAATTAAAATTCTAACTCTGTAATCAAAGTATAGAAAGGGAGATTGAGTTATGCACAAGGTGTTGACACCGACTAGGTGTTGGTATTTTTTCTGGTTTATTGTATTTATTTATCTGTCTGACCACAGCCAGCAATTGCAAGCCAGCAGCAAGATGATGCCCCAAAGAGTTTTTGTATTAAGCATATCGTGTTTTTTCCTGGGGCGATCCAGTGTATCGCGTACATCCAGTACATGAGAGGCTCAGAAGATCTCAGGAGAGCGGTAACGGGTGACGTCATCACGATGCTGTGGTGAATGGCAATTCGCGTGCAGGAAGCCCTCATGACAATCCAAAACACAGCTCACTTTAGGTCTTTTTCTATGAATGATCATACTGTTGTAATATGGAATTTCAAGTGCAAATTGATTATTTTTTTACAGCATGAAACGTTGAAATAACAGTCGTTATTGTAGTTTCAAAAATAATGCTAATTGTACTTTTAAGATTATCATAATACCCTACTACACTATCTTGTACTGCCTTTTATTTGTTCTAAACAGGAGTACAGCAGTAATTCTCTTAAATGTATTGTTCAAACTTTTAAAATATATTTATTTCAAAACAATACATAGGGGTAGCATTACTGCCTCGCAGCACTGGGTCCCTGGGTTCAGTTCTAGACCTGGGGTGCTATCTGAGTGGAGTTTGCATGTTCTCCCTGGGTTCATATGGGTTTCTTCTGCGTCCTCCTGTTTCTTCCCACAGTCCAAAGACATACTGGTAGGTTAATTTGCTTCTGGAACAATTGGCCCTGGTGTGAATGTGTGTGTTTGTGTTTGTGTGTGCCCTGTGATGGACTGGTATCCTGTCCAGGGTGTACCCTGCCTTGCACCCATTGCTTGCTGGGATAGGCTCCAGCTGCCCCATGGCCCTAAATTAACAGAAGCGGATAGAAAATGGATGGATATAAGGGTAGCATTGAATCCACAGTACCAGATTCCTAAATATAGATTTTGAGAGGTTGGGTGTTTTACAACCCCTCTCTCTGTGACTGTGAAACAGCCTTCCTAAAACTGAGACTCTCAATCTGTTGTCACTTTTTAAATTGTCTTTTTAAAGTGGTTTTTATAAAGGGTCATTTTACAATATCCGAGTAAAGAGTGGTAGGCTATTTGTCCTTGATTTTTGCTGATATTTTTATTTCTGTGGTGTGCTTTGAGATGTGATGTAAGAATAGGATATTTGACTAAGAACATCTACTGACGCCATCCAGATGTTTGAATTTTTGGGGGTTTAAGTCTTCAGAGAGAAACATGAGTCTATTAGGGTGATACGTGCAGTGGAACAGGCAGTGAAACAGGTTCAAAAATGGAGAAAGTCCTTGCGGAGATTGTGCTCTAGATTGGATCAGTTCACTTCCAGAGCCAGAACGACTGGAAGAAAATTAATCATGTTACATAACACAAGTTCGCCCAGAGGGAGGGAGCATTAATCAGCACAAAAAAGGCCAGAAAGATAGGGCTTTATTAAAAACGTGCCACTTCCATCACAATCTTACCGTATCTCAGAAGAGCATTTCGCTCTTTAATCTCTGTGGCAACTGAATTTAAAAGTCCTCTGTCATATGTTCAAGGACCTAGGCTGTTTGGACTTAATGGATGATTGTGTGTATCAGCACTTTAGCTCCAGTTTGTTGAACTGGCAAATACAATTACTTTCTCATTGATTGGTCCTAGTTTTGTACCAAAGAGCATACATTTGTCTTAGCTTTACATTTGTGCTGATAAACCCAGTTTTCAACCAGACTTCGGACATTTTCTTCAGTCCTTTGAAGTGAGTAGCCCAGGAAAGGATCTTCTTGGAGACTGGCGCCCAGTCTTATTTTATGAAATACCTGGAAGTCAAGAAGGCTTAGGCCTATGTGAGGCAACAAAGAAAAAAAACATTACTCCTGCTCCATCACAAGTTCTGTATTGCCTAAGAGCACACGAGGTCCTCAAATATAAAAATAAATTCTAGGAAGTTGTGTTTTGAAATATGGCTATTCCAACCTGAGGAAGGGGGAGCAATGTGTCTTTAACACAAGAGTTATGGAGCAAGCAACACAATGTTGAAGAAACTGGGCTATATACACAAAAGGTGAAAGGGTTCACTGCAGGCAAACAAGAGGAATTGCTGAGGATTTTTTTTTCTTAATTTTGAGGGCCACTGCCGTGTACTGTATTTCTCTGAGGATCTGTCCGAGGTCCTGAATCCGTTCCCTCAGTAAGGGCTGCTGTGTGGGAACTTTGCTGCACTGGAAAAACTCTGGAGGGCTGGGAGGGGGAGTAATCCAATTACAAGAGATAAAAAGACGCTGTCGTGCTGCTGAACTTCATTTTGCAGACTCCACCTTGACAGCTTTGACCTCTGCAGCGCAGGCAGTGTCCCTGTAGCACTGCTTTGTCTCTACAAGTTCTTGATCTCAAAGCTGGCATTCCACTGAAGTAGGTGTTTTACTGTGAAAGACGTTAATAGAGGTGGTTGTCAGCTCCCCGTGCCTTTAGCCAGGGCTCTCCAGAGTTAGCATTCCCTGAGTGTGACCTGCCAGTGTCACAAACTGTGGCAAACATCGAGTCAGTGCCTATCTAGAGCTTACCTTTTCATGCTAAGCCTTTCATTTTAGAATGCTTCCAGTATATTATCTACTGATGACCCCCAGTGTAGGTGTGATCGCTGTATCTTAATCGGATACATATATAATCTAAATCAGAGTGAATGGGAAGGTCTGGATGAGAGCTGGGAATCTTGTGCCAGATTTGTAGTTAAAGCACCAGACTGACTGGCCCTAGTTTTGCTGAAATGCAGATTGTCTTTTAATGTCATTTCATAAACCAAAAAAAGGGTAATTCTGTATGCTGAGTGTCATTCCACCCATCCATTATCTGAGAGCTGCTTGTTCTTGGTAAGGGCTTCAGTATCCTGGAGCCTCTTCTAGAAGAGCAGGGTCCATGGCAGGACTACACTCTGGATAGGATACCAGTTTGGTGCAGAGCAGACCTAGAAGTACCCCGTGACAACTACTAGATGCCCAGTAACGTAGCCAGCAATGCAAATGAGGAGCGAACATGCAAACTCCACACAGAAGGCACCCCAACCCTAGATCAATCCCAGGACCGAAGAACTATGAGACTTCAGCTCTAGCTGTGACACCACTATGCCGCCCACGAATGTCCGATGGAAAGGTCTAGCAGATTTCTGAACATAATCAAAATGCATTTAATAGTTATGCAGTAGAGTGAAATATATGAGACAGTATCATATTGCATAAATCCTGAGTTTCAGTATGATTTTTATAGAAGATCAATTGAAAAATGTGCTGATTATCCAGTAAGCCATTGAAGACAACACTGCAAGCAAAGCATGCCAAAATACTTTTAGCCAGGGTTTGGCCTCTCTGTGTTCGCACGGAAGATTGACTCGGAAATGATCTAAAAACTCCTCTCAAGAAGTGTTTCTCATAGTAGTCAGTCCACGTGTTAAATGACATTCTAAAAAGCCACAAGGAGAGAACTGCAAAGAACATGCACAATAGCATCTGCAGAAAGGCTACGAGCTGAATGACAGGAATCTGCGAATGAGACGAAAGCTGCTCTTTAAGACAGGAGGCAATCAAGAGACATGACTGAAAGAATGACTGAGAGTGGTCGGCAGCTGTTCGTAGCTGTTTAAATCATCAATAAGAGTGACGAGCAGTGTGTTCGACATTCTCTTCCCACTTAATTATGCATCCTTTCTTTAAAAATAATGGCATGACTAAACAGGGCTTCCTTTCATTAGTCTCAAAGGAACACCTCATAACTGAAATGTTGCTTCCTATTCTAACCCTTGTTGCCAAAGGCAAATTGATAGTCGGGTTCAAGACAGAAGGACGGTATTTGAACAGGTTAGGAGCTGTTTGCACACAGCCAAGTGTGCAGAATCTTGTGTGGAAAAAAGCACAACTGTTCGTAATGTTCCAAGCCAGTGGGGAGAACACTGCGTTGGCAGTAAAGCGAGCTAACTAGGGACATGCACAGTGAACTCTGGTCATGCAGGAAAAAGTGCTTAATCAACTGAATATTTTATTAGTGATGGTGGTGCAGTGGTTATCATTGCTGCCTGCTGGGGCCCTGAGTTCAGTTCCAGATGTGGGGTGCTATCTGCATGGAGTTTGCATGGTCTCTCTGCTTTTGCATTGATTTCCTCCAGGTGCTCCAGTTTCCTCCCACAGTCCAAAGACATACAGGTAGGTTAATTGACTTCAGGGAAAGCTGGCCTTGGTGTAAGTGTGTACGAGTCTGTGTGTCTCACCTGGATGTACTGGTGTCCCATCTAGGTGTTTGCAAGAATAGGCTACAGCTCCCCCATGACACTGAATTAGATGAAGTGGTTAGAAATTTGATGGATATATGGCTCTCTCAATTAGCTGTATTTCTACCTCTGGAAGAACTGGCATATGATCTCTATTCAAGAGCTGAGCACGTTTGGGAGATCTGGACACCCCTTTTCACTTACATTGAAAGTCACCTTTCTTAATTCAGTCAGTATTTTTTCTTTGTAGTATAATTTTGGTAATGGAGGGCTGTGCAATTGTGTCCCTATATGCCATAACACATTACTATTTAGTTTATTTCCTTTTGTATCAATGGACGATGATGTGATTTTATTCTGAATGATGGGCATGCTGTAAATGGACTACTTATTGTTACTGTTACTGTTGAAAGCAAATTACAAAGAACATTATAAAATGTGAACAAAAGAAAATTGATGGATGAACGGACTAGGGAGGAATACATTGGTAATGTGCTGCCTCCTATTCAAAACCCCTCTGAAATAAGATGTTAGAAATGTCTCTAATCACACAAGCTATCCCAGTGAAATCCATCTGGACCAGTCTCACTGAGCCGGTTTATTTCTTACGTTTTTATCATTTTTGTTAGCATTCGGTATGCAAATACAGCAGCAGTGCTTTTAAAATACTGCTGGCTTTGTTTATCTTCATGATGCAACACCCGCTGCACTTTCTCAAGTGAAGGTTTCTGGCGAAAAATTGGTCTTTTATTTGCAGCTTGTGTTCTTGATGGTCTTTCGTCAGCTCTCTCGTTGGCAGAACAAAGAGACTGGAATTTGTGATCCAGCACGCGTAACACACTTGTCGGGTTCCCACTGTCTTCATACAGTCCTTGAAGTCGCAGTTGAAAGGGTGGTGGGTGGTGATCTGCTGGATGACTGCAGCAAAGGGAATGGAAAACACTCGCACACGCAGCATAATGCAAACCGAATTTATAATCCACGTCGTGTTGACAAATTTGCCTTGGTTTCACAATTAACAGCTTTAGATCAATAAGCACAGCAATTGACTGAATTGTCGTCCAGTCATGCAGATTTGCCAAGTATTTTTTTATTATATGCTGCCCCCTGTTGACGTTTTTACATCAGGGGGAGAAAGAGGACATGCAGACAGGTTCCTGCCACCCGCCCAGCCATTCAGCTGTTGACATGCTGCATGAAGGAACGGGCTTACTTTCACTGACTTCCCTGCAAAGCTGTCTGACCACCAAACACATTTCTGGGGCTCAGCTCATGCCCAGATATCGCAATCTGTGCTGGAGACCCTGAAGCAGAGCTCAGCCACTTCTGTGTATCCATTGCAAAAGACGAATACTTTTTCTGTGAGATTGCCGGTTACAGGCTGGAAAAGCAATTCGGAGAAGCTAAGTTCTTTATGCATCGTGCCTCTTCCCTGAAGGAGCTGGAAAAAGGCAAAACTGCTGCTTTTCAGAAAATGGCCGCTATCGTTTGGAATGGTGTCGACCCCAGCCCTGAGGTGTGCAATATGTTATGGGTAAGCACAGGGTTAGTTCTCCTAAATATCATGCTACACCTTAGGTGTTTTTTAGTATGGTATTAGAACATGCTAGATCTTGAACCTGTGTGTTTTTAAGCTGAGTGGTAGCATTGTGGTGCAGTGGTTAGCATTGCTGCCTTACAGCGCTGTGGCCCTGGGTTCAATTCTTGACGTGTGGTGCTAGCTGCATGGAGTTTGCATGTACTCCCTGTGTTTGCATTGATTTTCTCTGGGGGCTCCAGTTTCCTCACACTCCAAAGTCATACTGGTAGATTATTTGGCCTCTGGGAAAAGTGTACCTGGTGTGAGTGTATGTGGGTCAGAGTTTGTGTCTGCCCTGTAATGAACTTGCGTTCTATCCAGGGCGTACCCTGCCTGGTGCCCATTGCTTGCTGGGATAGGCTCCAGCTCCTCAGTGACCCCGAATTCGATGAACCGGTTAGAAAATGGAATGGTGGATTTATAGCCTGACTTGTGTCAGGAGTTGTAGTACAGTGTGTTTGAAAAGACTCACAAAGAGAAGCTTTTTGGCGAGGTATTCAATGGATTGATGTTTCATCCAGTGCTGTCTTGTGGCATTAAGAAGAAAATAAGAAGAGTTATTTTGTAGTGCTTCAGCTGAAAACAGAGCTCATAGACTGCCAACTACTGGTCTTGAGCAAGACTACAATTTACAGATCTGGAATCATGTTCTGCTGTTTTCTGATTGCTCCTGCCACTGGAGCCACTTTGAGCAGTAATTTCTCGGTCACATCTTTCAATTAAAAGAGTGCATTGTCCATTAATGTGTTGATTGCTTTGAAATTACTCTGGGGATGTTGGTTTCAGCTCATTGAGAACAGCTGATTTCAGCGAGCCAGGGGCTGGGTTTACCCTGTTGTCTTTAGTGGCAGTCTGCTGAACCCGTTTTGATTGTTGTGAAGAGAATTAGAAAGTGAGAGAAGAAAAGAAGCACCTTTCATTGTTCATTTGTTGAACTTATACTTCCAAACTGAAATGCACAAGCCAACCCTGTGATTATCCTTGTCATCTAGAATGTACAGTATGCTCGTTTCCCTTTTTCTAAAAAACAAAAGGGTTCTGTTTTTTTGTTTTTTTCTTAATTAATGAAGCCCATGTGCTATTTACACATATTTTCCTCTGGTAATTGAGAAATGGGAGTGGGATGGGAGAGACTGAAGACAAGTATAGTTTTAATGAGGACTGGCCATCCTCTTTATATGTGGTGAAACCAGAATGGAAACAGCAGAGCAACTGTGCTGTTGGCCATAAACCAGGCAATTCTGCGTGGGCTTTAAACAGTAGCAGGCAGTAGCTCTTGAACGTGTGCCCACTTCAGAGAAAAAGGGACACAGCCTGGATTTGAACCTGTGGTCTCCCGATGAGATGACATGACTTCACATCACGTGAGCCTTACTTGGTTTCGGTTGAGGTGTTCACACCTGGGATGGATTTCAGATAACAGTCACAAGAAGGCATTTATTCTACATTCAACTGTCTCCTTAAAAATATTTGCTGTGAAAACAAAATAATAGTATGATCACATTTTAGTGAGCTTTTTGCTAAGACAAATATTTTTTTCATCTCTCTTATAGATAGATAGATGGAATAATTAAATGGTGTCAGGTGACGTTGCTGCGAAAACGTCTTAACCAAGCCTGGTGTATTTGAATCCCAATTGCAATTGTAAACAGACAGCACTGCAGCAGCTGTCAGCTCATTGCCCATGGGAGCAGGTTTGTGATTCATGATGATCAGAATTAGAAATGTTGGAAATTTCTTTACTGTATGATGGTGGGAATCTTCTAACGGTAGTGAAAGTGAATGCTTTTCAGGTTTTGAGGAATCCTTGTTATCCTGTTTTTGACTTACAGTACATGTGCTAGTGCAGTACGTTCGGATTTGCTACTGGATAAGTAGTAATAACTACTTATCCAATTCAGGGTCAAGGTGGCCAGGAGCCTATCCCAGGAAGTATTGGCAAAAGGCAGGGAAGATGTCAGTCCCACGCAGGGCACACATGGACACAAACACACACTTGTACCAGGACCAGTTTTCCCAGAAACCAATCAACCTACTAGTATGTTTTTGGATTGTGGGAGAAAACTGGAATACCAGGAGGAAATGCATGTGAACACAGGAAGACCATGCAAACTCCACACGGGCAGTACCCCAGAAATTGAACCCAGCGCCTCAGAGTTGCAAGGCAGCAGTGGGAGCCACTGTGCCACCCATGTGAAGTGTACCCAAGAGCAAATGTTCAAGAAACAAGCACACCTTTAAAAATGAAGCCAAAAACGAGGACTGTTGAGTTCAGCAGCTTGGTGTCCCTCAGCCTAACCTTCATTCAGTGAGTCTGCAAAACCTTCTGTGCTTGGTAAGGCAACACAAGACCAGGCAACCGGAACTCTGCTTGCTATATAAAGCATCACCTGTCAAACCCCCGTTCCCCATCCCCTGCCTCAGCTGAGCAGTGAAACCCAAGGAGACACTGCCCTTTAAAAGAGCCCCACCAATTAAAACAGAGGTACTAAAAGGCCATCTCTCTCTGTCTCTCAAGCTATCGAGTTCATATTGATTTACGGACGGTCAGGAGTTACTGAAATGGCTGTAATCGGAACCTATGAAAGGCAGCTAATGAGAGTATTGAGGAAAGCCAATATTGTCCGCAGTAAAGATGCCATATCCCTGTTGTCATCAGTTGTGCAGAACTGCTGACTCACAGGTTGCCCAGCTTTCGAGTGTTTTCAGAAGGCATTTGGCATAGGAGTGGGTTTGTGACTTAATGAGGGATTAGGGATTCGTGCCACCCAAGAGAGAGAGACCAGGGCTTCTAGTCACAGAACCTGTAACCAATTATTTCTGTTTGGACAAATTCAGCCCTTTCCCAGGTTTTGAAGAAAATGCATCAATTTCTCAAGCAGTGTAGCTGAGCAGGGTGATTATAGATGCTGACGAACCAAGTGCTGGTAAAATATGATTATTATTAGATTTTGTTTAATTATGGCATTTTGTTATTTGGAGTGTACACCTGAGAGATGTGTCATTTTTGTTGTTGTTTTCTCATCACTATGATGTATTTCTGTGCTAGGAGGTCTGAGCCTCAGTGGTTGTCTTCAGTTTTCTTCTGTTTAGTGAGTGGAAATTGTGCTCAGTTCTACAGCTTGTGTGGTGACTGCCAGTGTAGTTCTCCTACCAGATATACTGTAAGTGAGCTTACTCAGTCTTCAAGCAGTCCACTCATTTCTTGCTCCTGTGCACCTATCTTGTCTTATGGATTGTTGAAAAAGTCCATATTAAAGATGGAGTTTGTCTCAATTGCCTTTTACAGCCTTTTAATTTTTTACTTATTGCATTTTCTATTATCATCGACATTGCTCGTCAATGCTGCTGCTTAGATATCACCCAAAATATTCCTGCTCCAATAAGAATTTGTCTTGAGCAACTCCAGGAATTTCGGAACACGGTGCTTCAGCCATGTGCTCTGGATGCCCCCATCTTATTTCCATTCTGGCCTTGGGATCACGTGGAACAGTTTTACAACAGCTGTCAGTGGAGGAGTTGGCCTAGGTGTTGCTGCTGAGGAGGGGTTATTAACCCGGGTGGGCGTGTCCTGCATTCAGTAGAATGGGTGTATCTGAGAGCTCAGCCGGTCAGAACGAAGATGCGCCTGACACAGGGGCTGCTCCTTGTGTAACGTCTGCCAGATACTGTACAGTTAAGAGTAACAGTAGCTGAGGGGTTAACACCTGCAGGCTGCAATTTGTGGTTGAGGCCCGGGCCCTGGAGGTTTCTTGGCTAGCCTCTAGCAACAGCCTGTTAACATCTGATAGGTGCTAGGGGCTGCGAGAATAGTCTGTTTATTAGAGCTTGTGCCGGAGAGAGGGAGTGTTAGTCTCAAGAGGATAAGACAGGGCCTGACAGATTGAGAGAGGCCCTAGGGAGCTGGTGGTGATACCCAGTCAGGAGAGAGGAGATGGGGGTGGGGGGGCAGGGATTGTGGATCTAGATAAGGAGCTGGAACCCAGCTGGGAATTAGGTGTTTAAAAGCCCGGGAAATCGTACTGATCTTGCCTTTGATTATTTTCTGTTGTGACAGCCTGATGGAAGGAAAAGATTGCCGCTGCTATTTTGTACCGGATCATTTTTTTTTTCTGCTGTTGTTCAATTCAACGTTAAGAAGCAGAAATTCTGTTGTCGCCATTGTTTCTGTAATCTGTCTGTTCACATGTCCATCTAATCTATCTGTGATGCTTGCAGGTGTGAGGTGAAGACTGAAAAGCTCAGAGAGTCACTCCGTGTAACAGTGGGGTTTTCTGCTTTGTTAGATGGAGATTTACTAAAATACTGACATCATTCTAATCAGAAATCTCCAAAATAGCAACACATATACTCTTAAGTGATGTGCCTGATGGCAAAAAAACGTTTTTAATAATGGAGTTGGCTGGAACTTGAAAGGTAACAATATGTGGCGCTGTGCTCATAAATCAGATTATTGGATGACCACTGATTGGGTCTGGTTGGCAGGTCACCTGAGAGACCACCGAGTGGGAAGAGGTCAGTAAGTCACCTCGAGTTCCCTTTTGCTCTCCTACATTTCTGTCCATATTTCCCATGTACAGTAGGTCTCCGCTCCTTTCCCACAGTGCTAAAGTTTGAATTTGGATGTTCAAAGAATTGTCTACCACATGAAAATGAGCAACGTTTATGTCTTTTGTTTTCACAAGGGTGACAGGGTTTTGATCTGGTCTGTCGCTTATTCAGTCTAAGCCCACTGTTCACAGCGGGACTGACAAAATGTCTCTCTTCCCTTTGGAGTGGAACACTCACTACCACATTGATGGAACAGGAAAAGCAATAGTTTGGGTGCTTTCAGCCCACCTCATTATCAAAACTGTCAAGCTGCCTGCCTGCAAACATACAGCTGTTCTGTTCTACCAAGAGAAGCTCAAGAACAGAAGGCATTTCTGCACAGGAGATTTCAGCGACTACACACCAGCACAGATGACTCTGCATTAGAAGTTGCTGTAGTGACAAAAAGGTCCCATCGTACACAATTGCACCCCCTTAATGTTTCTACATGTGATGTAGAGGTGAACAAAGCTGAAAAACGAAGCATGTCACTGAATCTTTTACATAAAAATATGAAAGGGTTTGTATGGCAGCATAGATTGGCTGACCGTGGGTCAGTTTTAAAATATGTATTTTGCAGGGCTTGCATGCTTTTTAGAAACAGTTGTATCAGTGGTACAGCTGGTGACTGTGTTTGTGCCACATGCTGGTTAATGCTGGTTTATACATAATCACAGGAACAGAGCTGTGTGCCCACTCATCTGGATTGGAGTGGGCAGGGTGTGTAGGAGCATTCAATTCAATTCAGTTCAACTCTACACCCATGTTCAAACAGAGGGTTCACTTAACAGGGAAAAAGGCAGGGAGCTGACAGAAATAATCATTCGGCCTGGGAACTAGCTTGTGGAAGTCACACAGAACAAAAAAACCCAACAGATTTACTGTGGTGTTTAAAAATAAAACAAAGCATCAGGAAAAAAGGTGAATTCAGCTCATGTTTTTGCAGGGCAGAATGATGAAACAGCTGCCTGTCGGCCTTTTGCAGTTTTCTTTCATGGCTGTGCTGCACTGAAGGAGTATAAAAATGTTAATCTGACAAATATTGTTGTACTGTCATGTCAGATTAATCATTGAAATTTTTATTTTTTTAAGAGAGCACTTAATTTATAGTTTAAATAAACCTAGCTGATGATGATTATTATGATTTATAATAATAATAATTGCTAACACTTATATAGCACTTTTCTATAGGCAGCCATAGTGCACCAGAATGCTCACCACACATCAGCTATAAGTGGGGAGGAGAGCAGAGTAATGAAGCCAATTCATAGATGGGGGTTATTAGAAGGCCATGATTGATAAGGGCCAATGGGAAGTTTGGCCAGGACGCTGGGGTTACACCCCTACTCTTTTCGAGAAATGCCCTGGGATTTTTAATAACCACAGAGAGTCAGGACCTCGGTTTTACTTCTCATCCGAAGGATGGCGGCTGTTTACAGTACAGTGTCCCCGTCACTATACTGGGGTATTAGGACCCACATGGACCGCAGGGTGAGCGCCCCCTGCTGGCCCCACTAACACCTCTTCCAGCAGCAACCTTAGTTTTTCTCAGGAGGTCTCCCATCCAGGTACTGACAAGGCTCACACCTGCTGAGCTTCAGTGGGCTGCCAGTTGTGAGTTGCAGAGTGATATGGCTTTTACACCATTTGGCAAAAATTACTGGATTATTTTTTGTTAAAATGGATTTTAGTTTAGTCCACACTCTGATTGATACCGTAATGAACAGCATGAAGAAAATATATGTTTGCATTAATAAACAATATGATATATGGGATCTTTAATAGCCAAGCAGTAAGAACCTAAGTATCATGTCTCTTCCAAAGGATGGCACCTATTACATTAGCACCCCCAGTCACACTAGTGGCATCCAAGTTCTGGTCCAGATGTATGAGCTCCACCTTTTGACCACCAACACCACAGACAGCTGCAATTTGGTGTTCCTCATCTTCCATCCCAGTACCAGGCTCAGCTCTCCTAAGCTTCTGGGATCGGAAGGTCAGATAAACATAAACATAAACATGTCTAAAACCACAGTACACACCATGTACACCATGTGTACACCATGTAACCACCATGTAACCACCATGTTTATAACCACAGTACCCACCGTGTCTATAACCTTAGTATACAGCATGTCTAGAACCACAGTACACACCGTGTCTTTAACCTTAGTATACAGAATGTGTAGAACCACAGTACATGCCGTATCTATAACCACATTACACACTGTGTCTATAATCTTAGTATACAGAATGTGTAGAACCACAGTACACACCATGTCTAAAACCACAGTACACACCGTATCTATAACCTTAGTATACAGCATGTCTAGAACCACAGTACACAGTGTGTCTATAACCACAGTACTCACTGTGTCTATAACCACAGTATGCACCATGTCTAGAACCACAGTACACACTGTGTTTATAACCACAGTACACACCGTGTCTAGAACCACAGTACACACCGTGTCTAGAACCACAGTACACACCGTGTTTATAACCTCAGTACACACTGTGTCTATAACCACAGTACACACCATGTCTATGGCCATAGTGCACATCATGCCTGTGATCTCAGTCCACATTGTGTCTATAACCACAATGCACATCATGCTATGACCTCAGTCCACATTGTGTCTATAACCATGCCTATGATCTTGGTGCACTCACCCATCCCAACTTGGTCTCTACATCTTTCACTCTCTCCCTTGTGAGCAGCTCTCAGTCTTTCACCTGCAATGTGGTAGGTCTCAGATTGGAGCTCTTTCTCCATGAAGCCTGTGTTTCCTGTTTATATCAGACCACGTGTGATCACTGCCGCTGTACTGGTCAGATGATGGTGGGTGGTAGGTCATCCCCACAGGCTCCTGGAGCAAAATCCACCATCTGGTCCTCTCCTACTGCTCTGCCAAAACATGCAAAGAAGTTTGTCTAACAAAATGGCTTACAGTTTTAGAAGAGCAGACTATAAAGGAATTAGATAGAATTTAACAAAAGTATAAGGGTATGGGGGGCTTGGTGGCACAGTGGTTATCATTACTGCCTCACAGCAATGGGCCTTGGGGGTGCTGTCTGTGGGAACTTTGTATGTTCTCCCTGTGTTCTCATGGGCTTGCTCCTGATGCTCCGGTTTCTTCCTGCTGTCCAAAGACATACTGTATTGGCAGGTTAATTGACTTCTGGGAAAAGTGGCCCAGGCATGTCTGTGTATGCCCTGGGATGGAGTGGTATCCTGGCCAGGATGTGTCTTGTCTTGCGCCCGTTGCTTACCAGGATCGGCTCCCACTCTTCCACAGCCCTGAATTAGATGAAGTGGTTAGAAAATGGATGAATAGAATGGGACAGAGTAGATACAGAGTCAGTAGAAACAATTCAAGATGTTCAGCTTGAAACAGAGGACAGATTGATCCTGTGTGCTCTGGAAGGAAGTGCTCCAAAAATGAAATGTGAAGAAAATGCAGTTACTGGAACAATTACAGGAAAACCCTTCAGTTAAGGAAAACGCGATGAAGTACAGGTGAAAAAAGGATATTAGATGTGGAGAAGGAACATAATATTGCTGTTGAAGCTGAAATAAATTCTATATTTTTTCAGTACCAGACAATAAATGGGCAATAACGGATGACATAAAATGGCTCAGAGCTCTGTAGATGATGAAAGGGAAATGGCAGGTGTATAAACTAATATTTGTTTCCCTATGCTGTTTACCACAGAAGAAATTAGTGACGTGGCCCTTGTCAGAGGCTGGAGACAGAAAAGTCTATATTAGCCTTACGAATAGGCAGACATTACATTAAATCTCCAAGGTCTGATGGTGTTTCACTGGCTACACTGGGGAGAATAAGGGGTGTTATTTATAGATCAGTCACTCAGTACAGGGGTAACACACGGAGAAAAAATGCTAATATAGCCCACCATCCACAGAAGGAAGCCAAAACACAGCAAATATTTATAGATCAGTGAGTCATATGTCTATTACTTGTAAGGAATGGACATTTACGTGCAAACAGGATTCTAGGGAATTGTCAAGAATGATTTAATAAAAGGAGGCCTTCCTTCGGTAATTTGTTAGTGTTCTTTGAACAAGGAATGGCAGTAATGGGGTATAAACACATGATATGATGTGGTGTGTTTTCAGAAGCCTTTTTGTACATTTCCATGCAATTAATTATTAATTCTGAAATTCTGAGACATAGGCATCCACATTTGTTTTGAGAACTGTGTAGTACAGAGAACACAGAAAGTGCAGATAATGGGGTGAACACTGAGATGTATCCAGAAAAAAACTGAAAATGAGTTGGATATGGCTGCTTCCCGTGTATGGATTGGCAAACTCAGAAAAAAAATCCGAAAGAGTAAATGTTGCAGAGTGAAAAAGAAAGCTGTTGTGAAAGACAAGCCCAAACAGAGGATTTTTCTTTCAGATGGCTTGGAAGAAAACACTTAAGAGTTGGTATTTTATTTGACAGTACACAAATCTCTTCACCCCTTGGGTCTGTGTGAGTCGGTAGTTTGTAAAACAGGGCCTGTCAGGCATGGCTACAGGAGAGAACCCCCAACAAAACGCCCCACAGTACAACTCTGAGAAAAACGGGTGGGTGTGCTGTTTAGTTCTGAGCGTAATTTTGTAATCATAGGCCTGGACAGGCAAACACCCAAGTTTTTCTTTCCTTCTGCTTTCTGAGCTTGTTTGTGTGTTTGCCATCTGAAGCACTGAAGTGTGTCCCAGGCTCCTGTGTTTGGCTCTGGAATGCAGATGCTGGCAGAGAATGGTGTCACATTAGGATGAGGGCTCTCTATCTGAATACCTCTCAGAGGGGCACCCAGGGAGAGTGTCTGGGCTGTGAGAAATCTCCTTGTGTGCTGTTTGCCAGTCATCAATCAGAGAACCATCCAGGGGCTCGCTGGCATGGGCAAGATCAGGTGGAGCCCTGCCATATTATATTGAGCAGCATATTGAGAGCAACAGAATAATCCACCTATCCTTCATTTTCTAACTGCTTTATCCAGCACAGTGTCGCGAGAGAGCCGGAGCCTGTCCCGGCAAGTGATGGGCGCAAGGCAGAGTACACAGGATGCCAGTCAGTTGCAGGACACAAACAGATACAAACACACACACAGCCACCCACACCAGTGCCACTTTTCACAGAAGTCACTTAACTTACCAGACTGTTTTTAGACTGTGGGAGGAAATCAGAGTGCTCAGGGGAAACCCACGCAAAAACAGAGATAACATACAAACTCCATGCATATAGCACCCCAGAGGCACAATTGAAGCTAGGGCCCCAGGCCCCACTGTGCCACTATGCCATAGAGAGAATAATAGTTGACTTAAAAGCTCCATGTACTCCTACGCCTCTCTTCAACCCATAGTGCTTCACTCATAGGAGGGGCCACACACATCCACCACTGAGGTACAGTGCCCGTCTGAGTGGCTGCCCCAATACTCAACAAATCAAGTGGAGGAATGAGAAAATACTTCCAGACAGCAGCTAATTCCAGCTGACCAATTTCTCAGACTAGTTACTAAATCTAGGTGACAAAATAAATTAATTGACGGTATAGGATTTTTCTTTAAACATTCGAATTAAGCACAAAATCGTGAACTTTGTGAAAGAAGTGTAAGTCACCATGTTGTCGCAAACCCCGGGTCTCGCCACAGGCCCACGACTTGTTATGTGACACAGCCCTTTCCTGCCCTCTAGTCACTGTAATGACTAGTGTAATGTGAAGTATGAGCGAATAAATACAGGCTCTGTATGAGACATTTCACCCCAGAAATGTTCCAACGTGATCTGCATACAGACTTAACAAGTAAGTAGTATTTGTTGACAAAACCGTCTCAAAGTCAAGAGGAATATTTCTAATGGATTAAAACTTAATAAAAGAGATGTATTCGCAAGCCTGCTTGTTTACAGTGCGATAAGGCTGCTTCATGTCTTCGGATGTTTTGTTGCCTTGTTTTGAATTGCAGAATATGGTGCTGCGCACAACCTGGAAGTTTAGTCTATTTTGTGATGTAAATTGGAGGCTTTAGAAGTTTCTGTGTACATTTTACTTTTATCGTGGTTTGAAATGCACCGATCAATGCTGATTCTTTCAAACCTCAAAATATAAAAATAGTGTTGCAGTTCCCCTTTGAAGAGGTGCAATTAGGAGAGTTCTTTTTTGTAGAACTTTTCATGCTATTTAAATATAGGAGGGGACCAGCCTTATCTACCGCTAAAGTGCACCCTCCACCTGGGTGAGTTGTTGTGAGCCAGCAGTCCCCTACACAGCAGATTAGGTAGAGATCTGAGGAACTGTTGCACCTACTAAATTAAGGGGGACCATTGGGGGGGGAGGGGGGGGGGGCAATTGTGTAAACTCAGAATGGAATTTAGCCAGGATACAAGGGCCACTCCCTTGCTCTGCTCCATGGGATAGTTAATTTAATGACTAAACAGTTGGGATCTCTGACAATGTTCCTGGCCACAATACTGAGGCAGTGGTCCCCCAAGTTGACTTCTAATAGCAACCTGCTTCTCCTTAGAAGTCTCCTGTTTGAGTATTGACCAGGTCAAGACTTGCTTAACCTCTATCAGCAACTTAGTTCCCAGAAAGGACTCTTTGTTTTTTCTGGTTCCATTCCACCTTGAACTCTCGATTTACATCATTTAACTCCACTAAACCCACATCATTTATTATTCTTTCACAGTCTTTTAGAGTTGGCGACTTGAAAATATGTATCCGGTTGAAAGAATTGGCCTGTTTTCGTACTACAAGAGATTCGTGAATACATTTTCCAATTTTGCCTGTGAGTGTGACACTGTACATCACGTGCGGCAAGTCTGGTAGGAATTGCTGATACCACAAGCATGAAATTACTCTGGGAGAACTGGGTTCTCTTACTATCTTTAAGAGAGGAGATTAGTTCAATATGGAAGAACCCTGTAGCTGACAATGCAATGCCATGAAAACTGTAGAGAAATTAAGAATTCTTTATGTCACAGGGGATATAAAAAAAGTGGATATTCAATCTTGTGGTCTTGGGAAGGTAGCTCTCTGTTAGGCAGATGCAGGAAACCTCAAAAGAATGTCACCTTTGATTAAGGCTGAATTGCATGAGGAATTCATGGAAGGATGAACATGGTCTTTTCCTCTTGGCCTTGGAGAATGTTTGCAAATGTCAACGTGAAGCTCAGCTGTTGTTTCTGCATTATGATGAGATTTACTGCAGACGGGGTACCCATTTGTTAATCTGTGCCCACAGAAGCTCCAGCAGTAATATAAGAATAATTGAACTGAATTATTGCCACACATCAGTGCCTTGTGACGTATAGACCCAGTCTTGCAGTGACCAGTTCACTGATGTATTTTGAGCACAGATTGACATTTGCTGATGTGTTTCTCTTCTGGTGTCTAAGTGTTTTCTGGCAGTGCTGTGGTGTTAATCTTATGGCTCAAGAATGCCATGTTTGTCTTATGGTCACAAAGCAGTGAAAGTCAGCTTTAAAGTCAGCTGGTCATGTTGGGGGCTTTTCCAGCTGCCTGATTTGAATAAGAGATGGTTTCATAATGGCGACTGAACTGCATCAGTGGCTTGTAAGTTTCTGTTGTTGGAATGAGAGGTCATATTGCTTTCCATTCCGTTCATTTTTTTCCTGTCAGTATATACAACACATTTATGTCTTGTGATACTATGATCTACATTCAGATGATATATGTGAATTCATTTTAATATGTTTTCTGCTTGTTTTTAAATTAAATGCCTCTGAACTTTATTTTAATATTTGCAACAGTGTAATTTTACACCTTTCTGTTTTCCTTATTTGGAGAAAATGTGGACAAATGTTTACATTTCCAGTAAACATTTTATAGCCCTCAGCTTGCAAGTGTACATTTTCAATCATCTCTGTTGCTCACTACTTGCTCACTACTTTGACCTTTGATGATACAGTGTGATGATTTTTAAGCACAGTGAAGAGGAACTAACACCACACCTCCACGTCCTCATCATGCATGACTGGAGTGAAGAGGTAACTCAACTCTGAATGATTTCAAGGGTGCTGTAATTGTGTCAGCCTTCAAAAAGGGGGAAAATCCAACTGAAGAAACTAATCGGGGATCTTTCTGCTGAACATCCTAGGCAAAAGCTTGATACAAATCTCCCAAGACTGTCTCATTCCTCTTGTTGAAGAGCCTCTCTCAGAATCCCCATGTGGGTTCAGATACTCAGAAAGCACAGCCAACGGGATTTTTACAGTCTGTCAATTACAGGAAAAACATTGTGAACAGCACAGCATGGTGGCTTGGTGATTAGCATTGCTGCCTAACAGTCCTGGGTCTGTGGGTTTAATTCTGACTGGGGGGTCCTATCTGTGTGTACAGTAGTTTGTATGTTTTCCACCTTGTGTGCATCCTGTCCAGGGTGTACCCTGCCTTCTGCCTTTTACTTGTCAGGGTAGACTCTAGCTCCACCACGACTCAAAATTGGAAGAAGTAGAAAATGGATGTATATATGGTAGGAACAACACCAACCCTTCTGCTACTTCTTTAATTTCCCAAAAGTGTTTGACTCTGAACTGTGAGGCACTCTGGAAGACCTTCATGGTGAATGGTGCTCCTCGTGATAATATACGTGCAGTAGTCCTCAAGAATTCATTCAGGATTCATGAAAGAGCCTTTTGAAATCCAGACAGGAGTTAAACAAGGGTTTCTCACCTCCCCAAGCTAGTTTTCGAACGTTCTGAGCACCATGCTCCATTTGATAACATATAAGCTCTCTACTGGAGTTCAGATGATTTTCTGGTGAACAGTAAGTTACTTAATCTTAAATGAGGCTAGTCCAAAACTAAAACCACCCTCACTTCAGTTACCACACTCCAGTACGATGATGCCTTGACAGAAACATATCAACACACAAGTGCCATCTCGTTTATTGAGGTGTATGAGAAGATGGGACTTAAACTTAACATTCTATAGAGCAAAGTCCTCCATCTGCAAGATCCAAATGATTGAGGATTCGTGATGCGAGTCTGGAGAATGTAGCCTACTACTCGAAAATGTTTTTGATTGATATATTTGGGTGCCAGAGTTAGCAGGTGTTTAAGGATCATAACATTCACACTGAAACTAAACTGAAAGTTTACTGCACAGCCCTCATTCCTACATCGGTGTATAGGACTCAGACATGCAGAGCACACTTAAGTGTCCTATCAACTAAGTTGTTAGCAGACGATCTTAAAAGTGGGAGGACAGACACACCAACAGCAGTATTCTTTCCTACCCCCAGCATTCCATTGGGTGAGTCGTGTCATCCAGATGTTAGCTTAACCAAGGATTGTTTCAAAGATATGGGGAAAGCAAGGATGAACGATGTAACAGTGATATAAACTCCTGGGAGATTATGGCCCCCGACTGAACCAGGTGACGGGGGAACATTAGGGAAGAAACCCAGAAATAGGAATCCAAATGAGAAAGAGAAGTGAGAGTTGGAGAGACATTGCGCAGTTCCTTCTGAGATAACACCTGCTCCACCTAACACACCGTGTCTATCCTGTACTGAGCTTGTCAGTTATCGTCTGGCTCATGGAATGGAAAGTCATTCCTGGCCTGTGAGGGCTAACCAGTGAATGAAAGATGATGACAACGTGCCTTCCTCTGAATCATGCGTTGCCAAGCTACCTAACTTTTCTCACACTGGGAGCCCCGTGGTGCTTGCAGGAATGTTAGCTGATCTTGCTCACTTTTGACACTTCAAGGTCACTGTAAGGCGCTTGGCACACTGCATGGAAAGCGCTAACCTGCAGTGAGTTTGCAAGTTTACCGTTTCAGCCAATTGGAAACACTTGCTTTCCTTTTTCTGTTTCTTTCTAATGGAATATTTAAAAGAAGCCTTATTTCTGGACCGATCTGTTGCTGTTGTAGCTTTGAAAACAGCAACAAATTGGTCCGGAAATAAGACTTCTTGAACAGGTTTACAGCTTTCGTGAACAAATATCTGTCAAGGACATGAAGAAACAAGGAGGAATTTGGAGTGTGTTGCGGGAACATTTCAGTGCTGCGCAGCATCTCAGCTTCATCAAAAGCCTTTGGAAGCTGTTGTTTCTGCAGTGTTGCTGCAGTGTTGTTGCCGTTGTTGCGGTAGTGTGTCGATAACTTGTCAAATAAAAACTCTGGCCCAGAATTAAAGCCGATGGTCACACACAACAAAAATGGAATAGTGTCTGCCTCAAAAAATGAAACAAACAGGAAGCACTGATGGCATAAACTTCCCCTCTCAGGACTAGCTTGCTCTTTCATGAAGCATCTGCCTAATCTTGCTTGGTCTCATGGGGAAATGCTGTACGAACTCGGGCCTCGTCAGTGACGCGCTATGCATTCATTAGAATGTGATTAAAATTTGCTGTTGCAAATCCCAACTTAGTCATGAAAACTATTGATCTCCTGAATGTGCGTCATCAGACATCCAGGGACAAGTGGGTTTCAAGATGGTGTTCTGCTCCTTTAGCTTGCTGCCACAGAGGAGAAGATTAGAGGAGAAGTTCTCCCAATGGGGTCACATGACTGGAAGTTCTGACCCCTGTCGATTTATCATAGTGACCTGGACAGTGATAGGTAGCAGAAGGCCAGCAAAGCCTCACTTTCGCTAAGATTTGGAAATATAGATGACTAATATGATTTTAGTGTGTTCTCTGATGAGTCTGTCATCTAAAGAGGGATGTGGAATACCCCTTGTTACTTTCAGCTGGAAAAGCCATTGAAATGGAGAACTCGATGTCACAGCTTTCCAGCAGCCATGCTGTTAAAGCTCAACAGGACTTGAAGGATTCTCTGAACAGGTGTGCGATATGAGCTCTCTTGTTGAAAGAAGGCTTGCCTTCCACTTTTCCTTTGATGTCCCTTCTTAAAAGCTTGACTGTGACCTTTTGTACTGTGTTTACTTAACATTCTCTCCCAGGAAGAACAAAATGCTATCAAAGCTGACCTTCTCCTGATGTCCAGACAGGACATTTCTGGAAGAATTGCAGTGACAGCTTGGCACCTATCAGAAAATCTATTTCCTGCTTTCCTTTTCTTCAATTTATCTTTTTTTAGAATCATGTCTAAATATCATGTCAAGTGTTGCAGCTGTATTAAGTATCATCATTTCTGATTAGCGTTAGAGTATTAGAGTATTTCCAAATATGGAAATTTCCAATTTTCTGTTCTGCCCTGGCAGATCACACTTAACATTAACCTTAAAATGTTTGCCTTCTAGCACTGAAAGTATTTATGAAGGTGGCTTGACCTTAAGCGCCTGGCCCTGTGACATTCAAACCAAAGTTTTGAATTCTGACGATTGTGGCTTCAGCAATATCCTGTAGATATTTGGCAATTTCTACAAACATTAAAAACACATGATTTCCTCAGAAAACATGGTTTTATAATAGCACATCACACATATATACAGTAGCAGACACAAGTCTTCACACTCTTTGTCTGAAGCCGTCTGAAGCATTAATTATTCATTAATTTGTTGAACGAGCTATCAGGTGATTAATTTTTCAGTAGTTCTGTTGCCAAATAAATAGGGGTTTTGACTCATCTGGTGCTTGACACAGCTGAGTGGCTGTGCTCAGACTGTGTTCTGCTCATAACACCTGAACATGGCCAGAAATAGTCATTTAGTCAATTAATTCTGTTGTCAAGCACCTACAGTACAAAGAATGAAGGCTTAATTGTTGAGACTTCGTTTTAAATAAGAATTAAAAGTTGAGAACTTTGGGATTCTGTTTTTTGTATGATCAGAAATAAGTAGTAACCACTCAGTAATTACAGAGTGCTTTCACTCTAATGGGGTCTTATCAGTGTAGTGTAGCTGTATGTCTCTTTGTTTTATTCTAAATTTAAATGGACTTGTGTATACTTACTTATATATACAGTACTTTAATAATTGGTAAAGATATACTGTATATAAACACATTCATAATTAATTATTAATTTATTCATAATTGTGTAAGGAGATATACTGCATATAGAAAGTCTCCACACTATTTCCATAGTAACACATTTTGTGGCCTTACAGCCTAAAATCAAGATACATTAAATCAGAACATCATTTACCTTTATTTACACATCTACACATAACCACTAAGTGAAGAACAAATGCTCAAAAATTGGGATGGATAAATGTGCACACCCCTGAGTTAGTCCTTGATTGAAGCACCTTTTGCTTGAATTATAGCCATACTTCTTTTTGGATAGGTCTATAACAATATAGCTCACCTAGATTGGGCAATGTCTGCCCATTCCTCCTCACAGAACTGTCTGAGCTAGCCATCTAGCCTGATTGGTAGTTAAACGTACTGTAAATCAATCTCTTCGAGCCATTTCTTGAAAGAAGTTGGGTATCAGCTTCAACAACTTGGCTGGGTAGCATGTTCCCTTTCCCCCACAACACTTTGCGTAAAGCATTGAAACGTTAGACAAGAGTACAAATACAATAGCTGTCTGTGGTAGGATCTCAGGGTGGCGTTCGTTCTACAGTGGGTAGAATCTGAAGATAATGTTGATACTTCAAGCTTGTTCAAGAGTGGGATGAAAACACAGTTTTTGACAGATTAAAGAAGCGAAGGAGGAGACATGGCAATAGCTATGTTTTAGTAATTAGATGGTGGTAAACTTATAATTAAAAACAGGACTGGGAGAACGGCTAGTTTAAGTGCAAAACACCCTTCCATCCATTTTGTAACTGCTTTATCCAATACAGGGTTCTGGGGGAGCTGAACGATAGCCAGGGTACACCCATCATCATCATCTTCTTTCTCCTCCATGCCCTTCTTAGTGGTTGCCTTGAGGGCATGCCCCCAACGGTCCCAACATGTCTTTGGACTGCGGGAGGAAATCCACACAAACTCTGCACAGATAGCACCCCGGAATTGAACACAGGGCCCCGGCATAGTGAGTCATTAATGCTAACCACTGCGCCACCATGCCACCCAAGCAACCTCGTTTTAAAATAAAGATCTGGTGCAATTTAATTTTTCGTTTCTACATTCGCTTTGTGAAGTACAGTCTGAGTCTGTGTTATTATACCGTGCACTGGGAGTCCCAGGATTCAGCCTGTCATTGTTATTTATTCTGAAGGCAAACCTGGGGGTTGTAGTGGAGTAATACTGCTTACTGTCCATTTTCTGTCTTCTTAAGGGCAGAAGTAGTAATTTTTCTCTTTCAGGGCTTCCTGATCCCCTGTAAACTGAAGCGCTCAAAAGGTACAACGTCTGTGAAAATGTAATGATTCTAGTGAGAAGACGGGGAGCGTGTTTGCCCACACCTGTACACAGATCCGCATGTGGAGACACACACACTGTCGCTGCAGTGGCTCGGCCTCCTCTGCAGTGTTTCTTTCCCAGCCCCTCCGTGTTCTTCACAAGACGGCGTGAGGCGAGGTGATTGGCTGCTGAAAATGTCTCGTTAATCTCCAGGGCCGGTCTTTGCCCTGCTAATCTCGCGTCCTTGGACAGGAGGCTGGGAGAGACGGGCGGAGGGGTGGGGGGGGAGGGGAGAGAAGGGACCGAGACCGGAGAGGAATCCACGAAGGAGCGCAGGGAGGCAAGTCAGTCAGAGAGGGAGAGACCAAAGTCACAAAGAACAGAGCAACTCAGAGCAACATAAGCACAGCGGATCGAATTGGACCTTGAGAGGCCGAGGGGCGGGAGCACTTTGCACCCCTTGTTTGCTATAAACTCTGCTTTCGTGTGCCATCTGCTGAGGTGGGTGCTTTATCTGAAAGGCATTCTTACTGCCAGGGTAATGGAATTCAACCCAGACCTGAAAGATCTGGGTTTCAGTGGGATTTTTGCCAGTTGGATTCTTTCTCTTGTCATTTTTATAGCATCTTCTGGTTTCCTGATTCGACAGCATGTCTCAGCCAGAAAGGTCAATGTGCAATACTGGTTGTTAATCTCTAAACTTTACTGTCTTTTGATTTTTTTTAATCACTTTCATTTAGCGTAAATGTCATGTCAAAAGAAATGTGCTTCCTTAGGTAATAGATCTTTAGCATTGTTGTTCAACTCTCATAAGATGAAGAAAATTATAGGCACTTCAAAAGAGTTTTGTTGTTGATGTTATTCAGATAAATCTTGTATAAATTTGGTTAGATCTGACACTTTCTTTTCTTTGCTTTCTAACATCTGTCTCCCTGTCTTGAACGGTTTCCCTCTTCAAATCCAGAGGGACATTTCTCACATGAAGCAGCCCGGGTGAATAGCGTGAACCCTGCTGTTGTAACATAAAGCCAAGGAAAGTATTGTGAATGCTGCACCCAGATTGTGTTGAAATGTGTGTGAAGTGACAGGGACCCCTGTAAGTCTTCTCGGGTAGAAGAAAACCTGAGTCTTGAAAACGGGTCAGATTCCCATGGTGGACAACATGATCCCCTCGGCTTGTGTCGTGTTTCAGATCCCATGACTCGTTCAGTGTTTCATCGGCTGGGCCTCACCCTGCTGCTGTATATTTGGACTGCTGTGCTCTCACCTGAGGTTACGTGCAGGATAGGAAAGGCAATCCATGCTTCAGAGAGTTTGCATTTCTGCTGCTGATGTCAGGAAGTGCTTTGCTTTCTCTAAGTATGAAAATCAAATATAAAAACGCAGAGTTTGTGTATTAGGAGGTTTGTAGACTGACAGCCTCTCGGTAAGCTAACTGCTATCTGTGTATGTGGAGCAGAAACTTGATACGCCCTCTGGGCTTTGACAGGGCGATGAGACGTTCTGTGTCATCTTGTCCCATAATTGCAAATCCTGCTATTCTATAAGTAAATCTCCATTCATCCAGTATCGGTCAGCCACCTATCTTCATGGTGTGAGTTACAGTAGGCCAGAGCCTATAGCGGCACTGAGCACCCAACTGCTCTCTCCTCCTGGACTGGGTACTGGTCCATCACAGGGCCATGGAAAAAGAAGTTATTTAGAATAGTTGATTAAACTTAGCCATAATGTCTTTGGGATTTGGAGGGAATCAAAAGCACCTGGCAAATACCCCCAAAAAACATGGGTGAACATTCAGACTCCATATAGATGAATGCCTAGTGGTAGAATCAGTCCCAGGATCCTGGAGCTGTGAGACTTTAGTAGACTTTAGTCAAATGTCAATTAGTGCGCTGTAAATCCTAAAGCAATGTCTGTATTCTCTTCTGTGTCAGAGATCATTTTAGAGAGCAAATGGACTCAATGGCTCATTCATTTACATCCTGAAACTAAAGTCTATAAAGGTGTTCCAATCAGAGTTATAAAAATACCTCCAGAGTCCCAGGAGCTGAAGGACTTTACTGCATTTATGTATAAAAACAGAAACAGAAATCAAAACTATGCGTGAAGCATTTTACTGTGATTGACTTTGACTGACGTCACATCTTTAGAGCAAGCGCTGTTTGTTGATTGTTCCATTTATATTTTACTGCTGAAAAATTATTTATTATGGTAAATGTTAACAAAATACAGCTTAGAAATTGTTATATGGTCTCCATTTTTATTTAAAAGCAGTCATACATAAACAGTTCTTTGAACGACAAGAGTTCAACTGAAGTTCACTGAAAAATGGTCTACTGTATATCTGCAAGGGTGTGTTTCTAAATGAATTTATTAATATGCAGTCATCTACTGTATGTAGGCATTTATATTGGCAGTGATATACTTCAATTTGTAAGCAATCACTGGCATTTGGAATTGTTGTAAAGGTCAAGGAGGAACAGAACATCCAAATTGAAAACTCAAAGGCTTCTGGGTAGACTTTGGCTGCACAGTTTGTTAGCTGTGACCACAATTTCCCCAGTAGTGACACACAGCTGGTCAGGTGCTTCAGTGAGGTAGAGCAGGCCGGGGGAGTCGTGAGCTTGCAGCGATGTTACTGAAAGAAACACTGCCCGTCCAGGCAGTGCCATCACAGTGAGGCCTGTGGCAGGTGACTGAGACTGGGGTGTCAGAGGACTGTGGGTGCAAGGTCTCCCTCTGCTTCCAGTGGGGCTCCAATTTCGCACCAGTGACTTGGGTAAATTCCAGATCCCCATTTATAAATCGGATGGGTATAAAAGAGAATAATTGACCATTCCCAAGTTAAAATTTAAAAAGGGTTTGCGTGTATCAAAAATAAACTATGTATTTTACAAACCTAGGTATATGGACCTTTAGAAGCTTTAAAACATTACTGCATGTACCTCCAAGCAAATTTAGAATATGTAATCAAATAACAGCTGCTGTTTATTTATACTACAGCTGAATTATGATTATAAAGACCTCACTAACTCTGAATGCTATTGCCAGCTAATGACTGATGGCCTGAAAAGATTCCTGGTGTTTATAGTTACTCCATTTCCATGTCTCTGGGCTCTCTGTGCTGCACTTAGGAAACCCTGAGGCGAGGCTTAATTCAGCCCTGAACCTTGTCTGTGAATAAGAACCCACTTTCCCCTAATAGACGGAGACAAACAGGAATGCAGAAACCAACTGCCCATTGTTGTTGTCCTTCTCTCCAGGTGACAGCTTCAAGCAGCAGGGTTTCGTGAAGAAGAGCGCCCCCTGGGGTTGATGGAAGCCTGACGTTCCCACGGTGAGAAGGTAGAGCCCAGTTATCAAAGCGAGGGGGTTGGGGGTGGGGGTCTCCTGTGCACGCGGGTTTTGGCAGCGTCATGTGGTGCCAGTCTGTCACCCCCATTGGTTAGAAAGCACTCTACAGAGAAGCGCTCTGCATTATGAATACTTAATGAGACAAATGTTCCTTTTATGATAATTAAGTACTCCTCAGCTGCACTGTAAATATTCAATAAGGGATCCCAGGCATGGTTTGCTCAGGGAATTTCCTCACGAGCTGCCCTGCTGTGGAGGGACTGAGAACAGGACACAGAGGGAAAGAGGAGAACTTGTTTGAAAGAGTGAGGCTGGGCGGCTGGGCAGAGATTCGCTGAGAGCCTCCAGTCAAATGCTTTGTGTCCATCTGCTCCTGATGGGAAAACATTGCTTTCTGATTGATCTCTGCCAATCGTAGTGCATGGCCTAGGGTTGACAAACAAGGGATCTTTCCATCCTGGTCTGTGGTACAGTACGACCAGCTTCTTAATTATGTAAATGACGTCTCCTGTTAATTACTTGAACCGTGAATGTGTTGGTGGTGCCAGGCCCTCCGGCGGAGTGGCTTGGAAAATCCTGATGCCATTATATGGGTTTCAAGGCTATACACGTCCATGAGCGTGCGCTGGTGTTAGTGGGCCTCTTCCTCATTGGAAGATGTTTCTGAAGTGAGAGAAGTTGGGGTTTCATCCGGAAACCAGCGAATTCCAGATCCAACAACACAGAGGGAGAGAACAAAGGCAACAATCTTCATCGTGTCCAGGCAGGACTTTATCCTCTCTTTTCTCAGCATGGCCAGACTCAGAGGTTTATTCCAATCCTGTTCTTTTTTTCTGGTCCCTCCAGAGGGATCAGTTGTTGCCTGTTGATATCAGAGAGGAGCTAGGAGAGGTGGATGTGCACGTCCTTAAAAAACGTCAGAGTTTTGGGAAGAGCTTACACCCCTCTGCAGCTAATGTGACAGAGTGTTGTTAGATGCCTGGCTTCTTAACTTCTTAGCAGTGTTTTCTTAACAAATGCTGAGAACCAGTAGGAGGGTGAGGACTGGGAACAGGGGTTCTGGATTCTTGGTTGAGGTAGATGGTGGCATTTTGGGTAAGAGGTGGACTGTTTTCATAGCATAGCCTCTGTGGTTTGCAGTGTCCCCCAAGGGATTTGTTTCTTTAAGGAGCTCTGGCCAGCACACATCCCATCCAGCACATACCTGTGCTAACTGGTACTCACCTGGAGCAGAGCTCCACTGCACATGCCCTGAGGGAGAAGGAGCTGCTTTCTCTGAGAGGCGCGCACTGAAAACCCTGCCCTTTAGGAGCATTAATTTAATCCACCCACTCGTTGCTGTGGTTTCGTGTCCTGTTCTGTGTGTCCAATGTGTTGCACTGATAGTGTGAAGGTGCCCGTGGGGCTGCCATCCTCAAGGGCACACAGAGGGGAGTACTGGTGTAACCACATACTGGAACACTCAGTCGGCCAGCTCCTCCCTCCTGTGTTGCTTCCCAGTTGGAAGTTTCTGAATGGACAATTGTTTAGTGACTTTGCTACTGCCGTGTGTCTGTGAAAGCATTTTCAAAGCACTTTTGCGAAGGGGAATGTTCTAAGTACAGTAAAAGGACAGTTTACAGTATGAGCCAGATGAAAGTGTATTCGACTAATTAATGCATTTCACCACTGATTGCATCAGGAAAGCAAGCTGTAAATACAGGACTCAAACCCTCCTGAATTGCCACTGTTTGACCAAAGCATGATGCTGATAACATCTTCAGCTATACTGATTGCAATAGGAGAGTTGTCATTCAGTATGTGATTTCTGGGTCACAAAGGCAGAAGACTCAATGCACGGGACCACTCCAATTGCTTTTTTATTTTGGGACATGCACAAACATCTCAGGCCAAAGTTTTTTTGTTACTTGAGTATTTTAGTCATTTAGGCATTTAATGAGTACTCCTGGGCACTGTCACAGAAAAAAAACAAAAAAATGTCTCACGCCTGCTACAGAAGGGCATGAGATTCTGATGAACGCTTGTGGATAGCTTTCCTGCTTTTAATGAACAGTTGTGGGCAGGAAGCAATTTTAAGAGGCTGACTAATGCTGTTTTTTATGGCTGTATTATAGAAAAAAACAACAACACTCCTATTACGTTGCAGTTGGATCCATTTTGGGTTTCACAAGCTTCTGCCTCTTATGTATGTCAGCTCCAGATGCTGGACATTTCACTTTTGTTACTCAAAATATATATTTTTTTATTCACTGGCTGATGCAAATTGTACAATATTTTATTAAGTTGCCTTTTTGCCCCCTCAGTACCATTTGTGGGCCTTTAGCTCATTAAACCCAGAATGCATTAGACTCTAGCTCAGTGGGTGTCATCTGAAGCAGTATGTTGGCAAATGTTAAAAATTAAATAAACTCCAGCCCTTCAGGACGCTTTTTCAGGTTCAAATTATGGATATGAATATTTATATGCACACATTTCAATATTTGGATGTGCTGTGAGAATGGCTGGGTCATCACAAGATGTAATTACCGTAGGTGGACTAACTGAGAATTTTAAAGGGGCACAGACCTGCTCCCTGCTGGTCTCCCCTGCTGAAGGCAAGGGGGATTGTGGGTGTTTCTGGGAAATTGTTGCAGTAAGTGAGCAGGCAACAGCTGATTCCTGTTCCTCCAGCCCTGCCCATCAGTCCAATTAATGCAACAGCCATTGCTTTCCCCACCTCAAACTGACAGCGTGTCTGTCACCACCAGCTGTCACCACCAGCCTGGGTTATATAATCACTGCTGCACGCTGTCCAGGACTCTGTGTGAGTGGGTCTCTGCGTGTGTGGGTATGTGTGTGCACTCTTAAACATCTGGAGGCCCGGCCAGATGTAACGTTTCACCCACGCTTTCTATCACAGCACCAAAGATTGCCTTTGGAAAGGCTAAGTTAGTATCAGTCTAGAAGGGACACCTTTGGCTCTTGTGTCCTGTTTTCTTTCATCTTTTTTGGAAACAACACTTTAAAAAATGCTGAGCCCCTGCAATAAAGTCTATACACTTTTACGCCTGTAATACCTTTGAATATCTACTGATGTAATAGGGCACTGTGTATTACAGATACTTTCCAAGCTTCACACAGTAGTTGAAGTAGTGGTGTAGTAAATTGTTGTATATGATCTTAGGGAGGGGTCTGTGACCTGTGTCATGATATACAGGCAGGATGAGGTAACTGGGAGTCCCAGCCCTGTTCTTTAGAATTAACCTTTTCCATTTAGTGTTTTGTTTTCAGTGTGTAGAATTAAAATGAGAATGGGAACAGTACTGCAAAGACACCCAGAATTGCTTACTTCCTGTCCACTGCAGGAAGTCTTTCTTCTCTTTACAGTTTTATTGAATCATCTGACCATCATACTTTGGTTTGGGGATTATGGCCCTTTAAGTTTGGAAAATTGTGGTGCCAGTTGAGAAACATCAGTTTAAAAGATATTGCTTTTTGGCAGTTAAGACTTTATGGCTTTCTGGGGGAGCTGGTTTCTCTTGGCATTTTGGTATCTCTGTAGCCTGGGGAACCTGGTTTTCATTAAACTAACCTTAAGTCCCCTAATTTAATCTTTTTGATTTATAATATTAGGAATTCTTCCAAAATGCTACATACCATCATTTTAAACAAAATGATCTATGAATGTCAGCTTTTCTACATACAACAGCATAAGGATTGCCCCCTATATGTCAAGTGATTGAATTCACTACAACATAATAAACTAATAAACTAAAAAAAGACATTGGTGATCAGTATTGTGTTACATTTCATTAGGGAATAGCTTCATTTCAGAGCCAGTGTGCTGGTATTTACAGTAAGTCTGAAACTGTATGAGTACCTGACTAAAACTGTGTCTGAATGTGAAGGAATCAGGGGAGACGCTTGTGAATCAACAGTGAACGTGCTTCATCTCCTGTAGCATAGAGACTTCCCCCAGTCAATTAAGACTCTTACATAGCACACAGATTACAAATCATAACATTTTAACAGTGAGGATATGTCACGCTAATATGGCAGCTGTCGGGTCCAGAATCTCCAGTGAATAGCACTCTTTACCTCACCCTGTAGGAGACCTGCAATAATAATATGAGCACCCTCCCGCTGATATACTAGAACTGTCCTGGCCCGTTATTAATGTCTGTTTGTTTAAGAATGGGTTTTGAGTCTGTTGCATTAAACACGCGGTAGTGGGGCCTACCAAGTGGCTCAGCTGATAAAGGCACTCTCCTCAGCACAGCTTGAGCACTACGTACGTTCACAGGTTCGAGCCTGGGTCTTGTGACTAGCTGACTGGGAATGGCATCTCCTCTGACGCCCAGTGGACTGCAGAGAGAGTCCGCTCGGCTCTGGCCTGTGAGTGTAGCGTCCCTGCGCTTGTTTACCAGGTGCCATTCAGATTGATTGCGTCAGTCAAGCACAGAGCTGGGAGAGGGAGAGGCAGCACTCCAAGTGTTGCTACGGCAACCAGTTTAATGGTGGGTGAGAGCACTGGGGCAGAGCGGTGTGTACTGTATGTGTGTCCGAAAACATCAACGCAGAGAGATGAAAATTGAACCAATGAGCTGGAGAGGCTTAAGGATGAAATTAGAGGCTCTAGATTTCAGAGGAGGAAAGAAAAAAGAAAAATACAAAAATGCTAACAATGTTTAATGCCATGTTAGTAACATGGCAGCACATGTGACACAATAGATGTTCAGTGAGGGGTGACTCTGATGGACATACTTTAAACTAGCGCCAACATTTGCTAAGCTGGGATTCACCAATATTGGTTTGCTGCCTCCATTCAGTTTCTCCTACAATTTTTGCCCATTCCCTTAGTATTTGCAAACATTTTCCTTCACAACCTCTCAGAAGAGTGAATCACCAAAGACTAAAATAAAGAGATTTTTTGAAACAGTGCAGTGGCAGAAAACATTATTCACGGTTGCAATGAATACATCAGCAGGTGTCTGCTTTCAGATTGTCTCCCCTCTGAAGTTTGATGTTAAATTAAATGTATGTTTTTCTTCTGTGTTTGTTAATTTGGAGTCCTACAACCCAGTTACTGCTAGTTTGAGTGTTGGACATGTCACATTCTGGGATTCTCAAAGTGGCAGGATGAGCATTAGCTGGCCAGGACTAATCCAGCTCTCCTGTGACTCTCCTGTGATTACAAGCAGAAATCAGAGACGTTCCACTGCTTCAGTTGGCACTGACATGGCACTGTATGGCACTGCATGTGGGTGTGTCAGAGGGGTGTGTCTACACAGTGTGTCTTTGGACACACAGCTCTGACAGGTGGGTGTGTCAGAGGGTTGCTTCTACACAGTGTGTCTTTGGACACACAGCTCTGACAGGTGGGTGTGTCAGAGGGTTGCTTCTACACAGTGTGTCTTTGGACACACAGCTCTGACAGGTGGGTGTGTCAGAGGGGTGTGTCTACACAGTGTCTTTGGACACACAGCTCTGACAGGTGGGTGTGTCAGAGGGTTGCTTCTACACAGTGTGTCTTTGGACACACAGCTCTGACAGGTGGGTGTGTCAGAAGGTTGCTTCTACACAGTGTGTCTTTGGACACAGCTCTGACAGGTGGGTGTGTCAGAGGGTTGTTTCTACACAGTGTGTCTTTGGACACACAGCTCTGACAGGTGGGTGTGTCAGAGGGTTGTTTCTACACAGTGTGTCTTTGGACACACAGCTCTGACAGCTGGGTGTGTCAGAGGGTTGTTTCTACACAGTGCGTCTTTGGAGACACAGCTCTGATGGGTGGGTGTGTCACATGCATGAGTTTACACAGTGTGTAGCAGGCGTATCACAGGAGTGTGTCTACACAGTGTATCCTTTGACACACAGCTCTGACAGCTGGGTGTGTCAGAGGGTTGTTTCTACACAGTGTGTCTTTGGACACACAGCTCTGATGGGTGGGTTTGTCACATGCATGAGTTTACACAGTGTGTAGCAGGCGTATCACAGGAGTGTGTCTACACAGTGTATCCTTTGACACACAGCTCTGACAGCTGGGTGTGTCAGAGGGTTGTTTCTACACAGTGTGTCTTTGGACACACAGCTCTGATGGGTGGGTGTGTCGCGTGCATGAGTTTACACAGTGTGTAGCAGGCGTATCACAGGAGTGTGTCTACGCAGTGTATCCTTTGACACACAGCTCTGACAGCTGGGTGTGTCAGAGGGTTGTTTCTACACAGTGTGTCTTTGGACACACAGCTCTGATGGGTGGGTGTGTCACATGCATGAGTTTACACAGTGTGTAGCTGGCGTATCACAGGAGTGTGTCTACACAGTGTATCCTTTGACACACAGCTCTGACAGCTGGGTGTGTCAGAGGGTTGTTTCTACACAGTGTGTCTTTGGACACACAGCTCTGATGGGTGGGTGTGTCACATGCATGAGTTTACACAGTGTGTAGCAGGCGTATCACAGGAGTGTGCCTACACAGTGTATCCTTAGACACACAGCTCTGACAGCTGGGTGTGTCAGAGGGATATGTCTACATAGTGTGTCCATCATCACGTGGCTGTGAAAAGTGGGCATGTCAGAGGGGTGTTTCTCAGGGTCCTGGTTCTGTGTGGTATAGGAGTCACAGTTAAGTGAAGCCGAGTTTTAAACAAAGTAATCCTGAAGTTTTAGAAAAAAAATGAATTTGGAAGAGTGAAACTGTTTTATGGGGGATAAATGCATTTCTTAATAAACCATTTGAAACTAACCGTGAAACAAAATCCCTTGTAACTGGTGAAAGCAGGGCAGACATAATACGCAAATATGGAAGGTCTTTTTAAATTAAATATGAAATGACTTACAGAATTATGAATCAACAATGTATATTTGTAAAAAGATGTTTAAAAAATGAAAGAGTCTCTCTCCCTCTGTAATGTTGTAGTAATGAAGATGCAGCAGTTAATTAGAGCTCATATTAAATGTAATTCCGATGTTGTTCTGATTTTCTATGTGCCCCCACCTTTTCTTTTTTGTACCTTGTGTTTCTATTGTAGGGCTTTTTTCATGAATATGAAAAGATGATATTGTAAGTCCCACTATAATATCATTGCAATAAAGGATGAAAAAACAGGACCCAGTTCTAAAAATCTTTGCTGAAGCACCATGTAAAACCCACTGTCGATTATCCTCAGGCCTTTTGGGTTAGTTGTGTTGAAAGGAATCATCAAAGGAACCTCCTTTGATGATTGAGTCAGCAGTGCCTTCAGCCACATGCTCTGTATATGAAGACTGTATATTGTTTTCACAGCACATTAGATTGTCTTCAGGATAACTGAATTTCCCATCGAGCTGTGTCATAGAGCTCTCCATTCCCACAAACTCACAAACTCTTTTAGTTTAAGACCAGAAGCTGTGTCACCACACTGTCTAAACTCGGCTGTAATTGGCACAGGTTTAACTGTGCTGATTTAACTGTGTTAAGCCAGTCGAAGGCATCGGGTAATTACATTGACTGCGGTTTGTCCTTTCTCTTCTGCAGAGCTATTTCCCCTCCTCCTTACTAGGACTGACATTTCAGCACAGTGTGTGGTTTATACCTACATTTTACCATTGCAGCTATTAAAGAAGGATTTATGTTTTTTTTAGATGCAGTTAATATCTCTGAATCTCCTATAGAGAAACAAGATCTTGTATGTTGAAAGAAGATAATTGCTTATTCTGCTGTTATAATCAAAAGGCAGTTTAACCTCAGTGAATTCTGTAAGCCGGGTTGCCATGAACACATTTCCTGTTAATCTGGTAATTGCCACTTTACTAATCTAAAACTTTAGAAAACGCAGTGAACATGCAGCTGAACAATAACCTCTTACATTTATTCTGAGCGTGAGATTTCTGTTGTTTCTATTGCCTACATTACAAGACACTGAAAGACATTATTCTACCTAACATGAATATGAATTTTTCAAGGTGCATAATATTGTGTAGTGCTGCTGCCACACAGCTCTAGGGCGCTGAGTGTGATTTCAGCCCGAGTAACCTTCTATGTGGAGTCTGCATGTTCTCATGATTGCATGGGTTTTCACTGTGTGCTCTCTCTTCTCTCTGCAGCCCAAAGGTATGTTGTCTTAACTGACGTGTCCAAAATGTTCTCCGTACGCCTGCCTCACCTTCTCCCTTTATTGTACCCAAAGATCATTGAAAATTGGCAAATGTTCAGAAATGCGGCATTGCATAATGGAACGTCTAGGCCTGTGTCATGTCAGCCATTAAGGCAAAAGTAGGGCCCTCGAGATCATGATAAGTATGCTTGGAATGCTTAGTACTTTCCTTGCCCGACATTGCTGAGCTTCTGAGATGTTAGAAGCAAGGCTGAGTTCTCAGTCACTAAAGTTATGAGCTGTGGCCTGCACTAACTGCCAGGACACAACATTCACTGTATTGCTGAGAGTCTGGGATGCTGCCAGAAGGTGTTTTGAAGGAGGCGGTTATGTCACAAGCCTTTGCTCTGCTGTGCCCGATCCAGCTCACCTTAGTGATGTTGTGTGAGTACACACAGGAGGCCCTGCCGAAACAATATAGTTCCCATTCAGTGGTATAAGTGCCAGATCTCACCCAGAACTCGTGTTATAATGACAGGTTTTGGTCTGAGGGTGAACAGCTCGAGTCTCTTCTGCTGGATCAATTCCATCATCTTCTTTAGTGCATGTGTCCTACAACTCGGATCGGATGTACAGAAAGATGAAACTGTGCTCTACAAGGTCCGCAGCACATGCTTCTGTAGCTCAGAAAGAGCAAAGTTGGAATAATTAATGATAGATGACTTTCCACTTGTTTTATCAAAGCCCATAACGTATAAAAAAAGTATAGAGGTTGATCTTAAGAATGAAGAACCAAGGTACTGTGCTGAAATGCACAGGCATTTGTGCTCAGAGGAACACACAGATTTAAACAAACTCTTGTGAGGTGTTATGTGAGCTTCCTAACACATGATAGACTAATAAACATAAATTCATAAAATCCAGTAGAAATCCTGAACTAAAACCAGTGTTGTGGTCGAGGGCTCGTTAGGGTTTGTGACTGCGGTCAATAAACACACGAGTCCAGACACGTGTGCCATGACAGCTGCTGAGAGCAGCACACAGACCATGCAGACCATGAATGAACACCTGAATGCACAGAGTCAGCCTTGCCCGTGTCCATGAGTAATTGAATATAGCGGATCAGTGCCTTCCCATCAAAGCCACGATCCTGTTCCCATACACTGACCCAGCAGGGGAGAGCCGCAGCCGCAGTCCTCTCTGTAACCATGAGTGTTGACTCCCCTCCATCTGTACCCACACGGCCACCCTCCCACACACGAGCTCACACGTACGTACAGACGGCACCGAAGTGCTGGACGCGACGCCTGCTCGCCCGCCCACTCTCTCACTAGCTCTCCAGCAGAACAGGGCTCCAGCAAGAGTGCAGTGTGGGAGCCGCAGTTAAACAGCCAGCCGGCGCCTTCTGTGTCAAAGAGCTGGCCTGGAAGATGGCTTCGTACACAAAATTCAAGTATTTGATTTTTCTGCAAATCGGGATAAGAGAAAAAGCTGCCTTGTTAAGGATCAGGATCTGTTATCCAAAAGTGTTCCAGGAACTGGAGACAATAGACTAGAGTAATTAGCAAAACCGACAATGCGACAGAAAGGCTTTGCCCTGCCAGTGTCTTCCTACACTGGGCTTGAACCTGCCTCTCCAGTTATGACCAGTGGTCAGCCCTTGAGCTGGGGGGAGCTGTTTGTTTGGAACCAGCAGAGGTTAATTCCATTCTGAAATGCAGAAAGAAGAAAAAAAGGTGAAGGCATTCAAAGAAAAGCTTTACGGATGAAACATTGTGTTTTTCGACCTTCTTTCTACCTTTCAGTGTTTTTATACAGGCTATATTTGCAACCTACTGTATATTCTCCCCGCCTGAGATGTTAAACAGGATCAGAATGGCCTGATTCCCCAACAGGGGAGGGCAGTGATGTGTAGACCTGGATTCCTGAACTATTCCCACTTCAAGAAGCCATGGGTGTGCTTTGCTTGGGGTGCCTGTTGAACAGGGATAGCCTTTCACATGAAGACAGTTTAAGAATGTAAATTCTTAATAAGGATTTTGATCTCAAGCTTTGAAGACAGAAGGGGGGACTAACCTTAAAGATTACTGAATAGCAGCACTGCCACTAGTTCAACTACACAGCATATGAGATGAAGAATTTATTCAATTGATCATTAAGCTACAGGAAGGAATACGGGTGGGATGTTTTGTAAATGCCTTAACTGAAATGTATCAGGACCATCTCTGATCATAGCCTGCTTTAAGCGGCTAGACCTTCAGTTTAATGGGTCATACCAAAGATGATTTGTCCGACTGCAAAATTTCCTGTGTCATGTCTGGGCACGGGTAACACAGTGGCACAGTGTTAACATTGCAGCCTCGTGGCACTGGGGCTCCGGGTTCAATTCTGTGTGGAGTTTGTACATTCTCCCCGTGATCGTGTGGGTTTCTTTGTGGTGCTCTGGTTTCCTTCCATAGTCCAAAAGCATACTGGTACTGTAGGTTAATTGGCTTTGGGGAAAACTGGCCCTGATGTGAGTGCACCTCTGTGTTTGCCTGTGTCTGCTCTGCGTCCTGTCCAGGGTGTATCCTGTCTTGTACCTGTTGCCACCCTGTATTGGATACGTTGCTTAGAAAATGGGTGGATGGGTAGGTGGATGTCTGGACACTGTTTTGACATTTCTGGTCTTGCAAGAAGAGCGCCCCCTATAGATCTACCAGCAGCATGTCTCAGAACAGCCTCTTTGCCAGCAGTACACTGACCAGTCCCAGCTCCCCCTTCTTCTTCCTGCGGGGTGAGATGAGAAATGGCCACAGATCGGCTGTTTTTATTGGATGAGCCCTCTGAGAGGCTTGCTGCTCATTTCTATGCTTTACCGTTTAATTACTGTGTCTTTTCTTCCCAGCTCTCTGTCCCATCAATTTGTACCGGATCAGCGAAAAATTATGCAGCGCTCATCTCCCAACCACAAGAGCTCCTGGATAATAATGGAGTTTTCAGCGTCGAAGGGGGCTAGTTAAGACTGCGGATTGGGCTAATTTTTTCATCATTCAAGCCAGTGGCAGCGAGCTAGCTACAGTAGCTCCTCCCCAGTGACTCTTGCATCACTGTTGCCAGACTAATTGCTGTCTCCATACATCCTATTCGCCTGTCATTGTGAGATTCAAAGGAATTTTACAGTGCTGGACATTTGTAGTTTTCATTCCTAAATGTTGAGTAATGACAGAGACTGTAAACTCTGTATAATGGTTAATTATGGCATTTTTTGACGGAGCTGAGAGGATGTGATTTTTAAGGAGGGCCAGTACTATCACATTTATCCACGATTTGTACAGCTGGTGTGTTCTCCCTGTGTTTGCATGGGATTTCATAGAGTATTCAGGTGTCACACCTCTGTAAAACATGTATATCTGGTTTGATTGGCTACTTGAAATTTTCCATTCTAGGGGATCAATACCTGCCAGCTCCACGCTGGGCTAGGAGAGGGGCACCCAAGCTTGTGGCTGTGCCCAGTGTGGGTCCTGGTGCCTCTCTGCCCTGCTCTGGGAATCAGTTGTGGGTGAATCAGAATCCAATGTGTGTAAATGTTTTAGACACATACTGTAGGAGATACGGGGTTCAAATACATTAATGCCACAAAAACAAATGCCAGGCAGCTTTGCATGAGTGCTGTATTCTCCCGTGGTCTAGCCACATGTTTTACCAACATGAAATTAAAAACAAGGAGGGTATGCCAGGATAAGCACTAAGCCATCAAGTTAACAAGTAGTGAAAATTACTTTGCATCTCAAAAAATAGGTATTAAACACTTTGTTGTAGCAAAATTGTGACAATCACGTGATTGTATAACGAGGGGTGATGTACAGTATATAGTTTTTGTTTATTTTCAGCATTGAGTGAGATATCCCAATAAGCTTCTTTTTAAACAGAATAGAAATTGATATAAGATACAGCAATTACAACCGTGATCATTTAAATAATTATGATTAATGTTGCTAATAAACAAGAAGGCAAGCAGCACATTTGGCTAAATTGGTATCAATTTAATACAGAATGACTGCTAATCACATTTTAAAGGGAGATATGTATTTGTGAAATAAGCACCAAAAATAATACTATGTAATGGCTGTTCCTAGTATTTAGATAATTTATGTCAAGTATGGCCCTCTTGAAGTCCATGTCAGTCAAATCCGGCTTCCATAGCAAATGAGCTAGTCATCCCTGGTCTAGATACTTGTTAGAGTCAGGATGTGGTTATTGGGACTATCTATTGGCAGGCAGAGAGAAATGTCTCTTTATTAGATAAGTGCAAGGGTTTGCATGCAGGTAACAAAGACATAAACGATTATAATAAACTGGGAAACAGTGAGCTAGAGGAGGCTACATATACTGTAAAAATGCTTCATACCAAACATGATTTGTCCTACTGCAAATTTTACCATGTCATGTCTGGGCACAGGTGGCACAGCAGCACTCTGGCTCCGTGTTCAATTCCGTGTGGAGTTTGTATGTTCTCCCTGCATACAATTTTGGTCATGACGCTTGCTGCTCTGGAATCAGTCCAGAGACATTCAAACCAACACATCCTGGTGCTTAAAAGTGTGTCCCACAATGACGGACTGGAGGAACTGAAGCTTTTTAGTCTTGAACAGAGAAGACTATGAAAGGGACCTGTTACAAGTATTCAAAATCCATGTCACACAAGTGAAGATTACTTGGAAGAGCTTTTAAAACTGAGAACAGGAGGCACTTTTTATTTTAAAAAAATGTATAGTACAAGCTACTTCTTTCAACAAACAGCTGGATGAGATCTTTGGATCAGTTAACTACTAATTACCAAACTGGCTAAGTGGGCCAAATGGGCTCCTGTTCTTAGTCACCTTTCTAACGTCTTTAATGTTTATGAAAAACCAGTTCATTCATGAACTACAGTTGCTCTGGTACATGAGTACTGTTGTCAGATAATGAGTCATCCCACTGGCTTGATATCAGTAGTATTCCTACAGTTTACCATCCTTTGTCGTCCCTACCTCCCCTCTCTCATTTATACAGGACGAGAGAAGGCCACTTTCTAGAACATAACCAGTAAGCCTCCTGATGTCTTCCCAGCATGACTAGTGCGGGCTTGAGCTGCAGCAGGCAGGGATTCAAGAAGAATGACTAGGCCTGATTGTGAATCGCTGTGGACGAGAAAGTGATTTCCTTTGGAAACATGAAACATTTTGGTTGTGAAATCCGGTTCGCCAAAGGCGCTTAAACATTTCACAGTATAGCAGGGATGTACACTGGATCGAGTGGTCCTGTGTTTTATGGCCTTCACTGAGAAGGCCAGTGTTTTGAGGTGGGTAGGAAAGCAGTGATGTCAAGCATCTGCTGTGAAGGAGGATGCTTCTCACACGAAGCTCTGTGGAGACGCTCTCCTCTGACAGACATGTCAGTTTAGATTTAGCTCACTAGTTCCGTGCCAGTGAGCAACACAAACAGCCCTCAGCATTGCAAATTAGACAAATAAACAGTACAAGATACTCTCTTGGCCTTTTCTGCATTTTATATATTTATTTTTTGCATTTATTTCTACCGGTAGGCTGAAATGAATTTTCAAGGAGGTCTACTGACTCGGTGGTCTAGAAGAACATAGACCATTCCAGCCCCTGAAGAATCAGCAGTTTTAGTGGAAATTTTAACCTATCCTATTACAGTAAGCCTTGGGCCTTCTGTCCCTTCAGCTACAGTTTCACCAAAGCTTTGTCTTTTGATTCTTTTCCTGGAAACTGCATCTTCACCCGAGTGTTATTATTTGTGATCAGCTGGTGTGCAAGTCTCTCAGATCTGACACACACCCCTGCTCACACGCAGTACTGTCTCGGTGGCAAGCCCGTAAGCTCACTGGAGCTCTTCTGGAGATCCAGGCCTGAATCAGCCTTGTGTTCTTCTAGAGAGGTGAGAAGTTGCTCCACCAGTTCAATCGATGAAGAACTGCAGGACACTGGTATTTAGCCAGGAATGATCAGTGCACACCACAGTGGGGTCCTTAAAGAACTCGTTAATGAGTTCTTAAGGCATTGTTCTTAATGAGAACAACACTTCTGGCAGCACACTGTCCACAAGCAGCACACTGGGGCATTGGTTTGAAAATTCTGGTACTAGACTAGCTGGTCCATTGACACATCTTACAGCAGCAATCTTGTTTTCTGTGGAGGTTTCCCACCCCAGTCCTGACCCAGCCCAGCCTTGCTGACCTTCCTCGATCACATGAGATCACACCACATGGTGGGAAGGCTGCTGTCATTAGCTGTAGACTGGCATGAGTTACACATGAGATGTATGAAGTTTTATACGTTTTGTAACTCTGCCATAACAGCCAGTATTTGACTGGTGATTTGCTTAATTGTTTGTTTAATTGGTTTGAGCATCAAACAAATGGGTTCTTGAATGCAAAAGCAAATTGGTCAGATTGTTAAAATTGACCTATATCTAGCCTATCTATTTATCTTTAGTAGGATCTTACTCACAGTCCATTTTTACTCCCACCACTACTCTGCACTCACCAATAGGATACTTTCTGGTTTCTTTACATTAGCATTAGTAAAACTCTGCCCTTCCTGATTCACATTTTACACTCTCCAGACACCTATGATATATCTTGCTTTTAATGGCTAGGACACTGCTTCATGAATTTACCTCCAGTGTCTCTTTTTCAGGGAGTGCTGGTATAGAAGCTGGCTACAAATGAATAACTCGGGCGTCCTTAAGTAGGGTTTTCAGAGTCCAGGCCTCCTGAGAAGAAACTCCCATTTCTGTTCAGTCCTGGCACTGAGTATTCCTGTGCTGGAGCAGCAGAGAGCTGAAGGCTGGAGAGCTGTGCTCTGTGGTGATGCTGCTGAAGGAGGTATTGAGACTGTCTTTTCTTTACAGACCAGCGGGGTCAGTTTCAGCAGGCAGCTCGTGTGTTTGACAAATCTCAGTTCAGCGAGAGGACATTTATAGAGACTGTTCTTAAAAGGAGTCTTGGCACATTGCTCTATACCTGCACATTTCTTACTAGCATTAATAAATTGCTTTTTACATTTTTATAGGAATTTGGTTCTTTACTTGTTTGGCGTAATTTGTTTGCTTCAGTTTGTCATTTCTGCACACGAATGTCTTTGAGGGCTATAGTGTGGTTATTAAGATTGTACTGCGGCGGTTTCAATATGTCTTTTTGTTTCTTAAAAATTAGAATCGTCAGTTATTTTGTCTTATATACCAGTCCAATCTGGGTTCAGCGTTGGCACCTGTCATGTCTTAGCTCACAGCAACGACCCAAGAGGGAAGAGTGAGGAAGTGCAGACAGGCTCTTCTGCTCATGCGTTGCTCACTTGCTACGCCCTTCATCTTTTGGCACACTGACGCCCCACTGGGTAGGTCCAGGACGACAGACACACCAACACACAGCTGGAAGGTGGAGAAAAAACGTGTGCTTCCTTTAAATAAAACCCACCAAAACAAAAGGCTAATTGTTTTGAGCTCTTGACTAACTTCTTCGTGTCCCAAACTTTCAGAGCGGGGTGGCAAAGCCCCTGATGAAAACAAACAACTCACAAAATTTCAGTCTTACCTGGAGACTCTTTTATGAAAATGAAGTCTTTAAGTCAAGTCTCGAAGTTATACCACAGATAGCAGATATCAACTCATTCCCCGCACCTTCATGGGGAATGTGATCCAAACAAAGGCTGCAATTGTGTCTGAACCTGTTGCCAACTTAAAGCAACTCTACAGCAAACGCAGACAGGTACTAAGCCAACTGAAGGAATGCAGTCCCTCTCTAATGACACAGCAAACCTGAAGGCACCCAGGATGTGGCACAGGGTAGAGATCATTGGTGTGCTGAGAGCTGAGAGAGCCTAGGTTGACCAACCCCAGTCCAGCCCTCTTGTGTGCCACACTTAGGGAGTCCCAGTCACAGTAAGTGTCCCTCTTAAAGCAGGTGGTGCTGCACAGCAGTGATGTTTGAAGGCTTAACATCACAGAGCTTGTGTTCTGTGACACTCGGTTGAAACCCGAGCGATTTCAGATTTTCTGGATTTCCTGAGCTGGTCTCTGGGAATTCTGTCTCACCCTTAAGGGCTCAGGTGAGCAGTCAGGTTGTGGAAGGGCTGAATACTGCCTCTCCTCCATACAGTAAGTAGAGTCAGAGTGAGGAGCTGCAAAGCAGCATGGACAGCAGGTCTTGTTCCCTAGTGACGCCGTGCAACAGAGGTGTGGAAGGGCGTGCTTGGCCTGCGCTGACAAGTGCAAGGCCTCGTTCACAAGGTTCATGACGACCTTTTTCCCAGTGTTTCGAAACTTACAAATTCTAATCACACTTATCTGTCTAGATTTAACAACTGCTGGTTGAGCTGCAGCCTCCAAATAAATGAAAAATAAAACAGGTTTTTATGCTGCACAAGGGGGTTTCTGGATGTAAGTAACTGCAGTGCAGTAACGTTGTTCTAAACAGCAATGACAATGTTTACTTTGTTTTGAGAGATGAGAATTTTATTGCACTGTGATTGCATTTCCGTGTGTCTAAGTCTTTTTGTCTTTTGGCTGTTAGAGGCTGCAAGATGAATATCAATGATCAGCCTGCCACGAGCACACTTGGAGGTGCAAAAGTGTAAAGAGCTTAAACATTTTTTATTTTTCGTTACCTTTCATCAGCAGTACTCCACAGTCCATCTTTCACGTGCTGCGCTATATTCATTTAACAATCCCGATGGAACAAAGTGAGTTATTTTTTATTTTTGCACACCCTTTCTGCAGTGTTCCTTGAAGGAAAACCATACTTCAAGGTCGTTCAGTGGTTCCAGACTTAGAGCCTGTCACTCCCATTTTAATCTTCTTACAATAATAGGTTTATGTTTGTTTTCTAGTGCTCAATACTCACTGAGCACTGCGCTTCAATAGCCAGTGGCCAGTAGAGAACAGTCCAACACAATTCAGTGCCTTTAAGAAAGTAACCATGGTCCCAGATCACATGCAGATGGAGAAATGCTGGCCTTGTTTTCTGATTTGTTTCTCATTGTGTGATGTTCTTTTGATTTGTTCAGGTTTATCAGAATACCTTCCTCTGGACACAGCATTACTGGTGAAAAACACGCCTGCTCCTGACAGGCTTAGTCCATAGTAGTGCATGTTTGGAGTAGAGGTTCAGCCGTATTTGTGTCAGCGAAGATACACTCAGCATGTAGCCCACGTGTGACTGGGTCCCTGTGCGGTTGGGTACCTGTGTGACCGGATGCCTATTTGGTTGGGCACCTGTGTGTATGGGTCCCTTTGTTTGCGCACCTGTGCGACTGGGCACCTGTGTGGCTTGGCACCTGTGTGACTGGGAACCTGTGTGACTGGGTGTCCTGTGTGACCGGGCACCTGTGTGACTGGGCAGCCTGTGTGATTGGGAACCTGTGTGACTGGGCGGCCTGTGTGACCGGGCACCTGTGCGACTGGGCACCTGTGCGACTGGGAACCTGTGTGACTGGGAACCTGTGTGACTGGGTGGCCTGTGTGACCGGGCACCTGTGTGCGACTGGGCACCTGTGTAATTGGGCACCTGTCTGGCTTAGTCCCTGTGTGACTGGAAACCTGTGTGACTGGGCAGCCTGTGTGATTGAGTACACTGCGTGTGGATACCTATGAACTTGCAGTCCTTACAAAGAGCTTCTAAGCTCCTGCAAGCCTATGCCTACTGTCCTGCAAAGCACCATGGGCCTAACAGCTGGAAGCTCTGATGGAAATATGTATCATGGGAAATGGTCACAGCCCTCAATCCCTTTGGAGGTTTCAGGCTCATCGCTCTAAAGCCGAGCTGATTAACCAACAATTCCAAATTTGGGAAAAGAAAATATTCACCCAAACACTGGTGAAAGATGAGTGTCCAGCAATCAGCATGCCCTCACCACCTGTTCTATCACTCACCATCACTTACCTGTCCCTGGCCTTTGGGTTCGACTGTAATTCCAAAGCCTTTGCAGCACTGCAGTAGAACCAGGCGTGACTATAACATGTATTACAAACACATTATGTTACAGCAACCAATTAGAAAAATATCTAATTAATCAGATGAATAAATAAAAAAAGTCTGGTATCCTACGAATTTGAACCGTGATTAAAAGTACAGTGGTGTATTAAGTTTATTTTATAGGCGTAGTCAGGTAATGAACCTGACAAAACCATCCATCTGTTTTGAAATCATGAATGTATAATAGGATGAATGAATATGCTGTAAAGTGTGATGAGGGGCTGGGCAGGGAGAGCTCATGAAGGGAGAGAGGGATAAGATCACTCAATTGGCCACATACAATTTCTTGTGTTAGGAATTTGTCTTTTCACATACCCCAGCTTGCTCTCCATGAGACACACAGACAGAAACATGGGGTCAGAGCACGGGGTCAGCCATTTGTATGGCACCCCTGGAGTTGTTGGGGTTAAGGGCCTTGCTAAGGGGCCCAAGAGAGTAGGATTCCTCTGCCGGTCACAGGATTCAAACCAGCAGCCTTCCAGGTCCAGGCGCAGATCCTTAGCCACTGAGCCACCGCTCCCTCCCTGTAGGCTGGGTGGGTGAAATAGTTGAGAATTTGGTGGGTGTGAAATAAATGCAGAAAAGGGGAAGAGAAGAAAGGGATCGTGATTGTGTGGCAAGGTTCAAGGGAGGCCACTGTCCAGCTCCTGACGGACAGGTGTGGCTGCCTAAAATCTTAAAATACCTGAATATATCTGAGAAAAAGCTACTCATTTGAGAAAACTGCAGTCATGAGGTTTGTGCAGCGCGGGGAGTGTTGTGATGCCGGTAGCCGATGGCTGATTTCAGATCTGACTTATCTCTGCCGTATCAGCTGTTCCCCCAGACCTTGCTGTCTTCTGTTTTTGTCGTTTTACAAAAGGTCATTCCCAGCAGCTAGCCGGAAATCGATTCAGGCAGGAACTGGCCTGAGTCTCAGGGTGGCCTGTTAATAAATTCCTGACAGTAACACAGACATCTGCTGCTGTGGACTAACCTGTTATCTCTGACGAAACAGGAAATTGAAGGTTGCAGAGAAATTAACAGTAGAATGCCAAATTCCTGCTGTTATGTTAGGAGAAAACTACAGTATGTGCTTCTCAATAAAGGAGATTAATTTAAAATTCTTAGACAGTCCCTTTTCTGGAATAACCATAATTGTATAAAGTGTACACTATATGTCAGTATATGATGTAACATTATGCATAATGTACGATAGGATAAAAATTAAAAATAAAATATTAGTTTACGTACCCTATAAGAATACACATATCCCTTTTTACGAGCCCTCTTTTTCTGAGAATTTGCTTATACAAGCAATTGCAATTAATCCCCAAATTTTCGAATAACAAACACATAACTCAATATTATGAGCAAGGTTACGAGCAAGATCTAACTTCTCTGCCTGACGCTCCTCAGTTCCCAAGTAGCAACGCGTGTGTGTGAAAGCAACCAACTCCTAAGAGTGTTAATGTTGTTACTGTACTTTCATCAGTGCTTTTGTTTGTGAACATTGCATCGAATATGGCCAGCGTAGCACAAACATTTGTCAGACACTGGATTCATCTTCATTGACTGTACTGACTATAAATGGGAATAAAGCAGAAATTCAACCAACTGTTGAATCTGTACTCGGTGGTGCTAAGTTGAAAACAGTTTCAAAGGCCAGGCATCCAATTTTGTAAAAAATGGCAAAACCGTTATTGGAGATTGAGATCAGATCAGTGTTATGACGTTAAGTTTTCTTCTCATACAGCAGAAGGCTACCTCGTTTAACGATTTGAAGAAAAAAACCACCGAGGATGGTAACGAGACACAAAGGACTGATTATTGTTTACAATAACTGGAATTTATGATAATTCGCTGTTTGTCCTTGTTTACACGAGTATAATTATTTACAGCACCTGATAACAAACATTTAAGGTAGGCTAAGTTTATTTCCTAATTTTCAAAGGTTTGACGACTTTTACATTAAATTATTCATGTCTAAATAAAACAATGCAAAATACAGTATGATAATTACAGTATCACCAATTGATTTGGGAAAAGAAGTTGTCTCTGTCTCTTACAAATACAGTAGGTTATTATATTTTTTTATAAAAAGCACTATATAATTAATTGAATTTGTGCTTGTAAATGTTGTGGGGTGTATTTTGAGCATTTACAGGTGAAAATGGGTGAAAGTTTTGGACTTGGGAACACGTTGTAATTTTCCCCATATAAACAAATGTTTTATTAATCTGGTGTGATTTTTAACAGGCATGAGAACATGTAGTGACCAAGACTAAAAACTGAACTAAATTACACATATTGTATTTCTTTGATATTTTGAGTAAAAAGCTACACGGGCTCCGGATCTTTAGAGCAAATTAGAAGCTAAAAATACATACATCCTTACAATTCTGACTGATTGGCACTGATATACTGTACTATATAGCACTTATTGATAGTGCAAGAAATTGCCGATGTACTGTACAACCAGAGTAAGAGTGGCAGAAAACTATTGGTCTAAATCATGTTTATTTACAGAATTTAAGTATTGTTCAGAGTAGAAAATAAATAGGCAGCACCGATTTGGAATAGAACCATTTTGGATTGGTTAATTATAATTACATGTCTGTATGAAAACCAAACCAATTACAGTGTGTCCACCAGTACTGTGAGGACTTGAGTGGTTGGAGCCGGAACTACTGTAGGCTCATCAGAAACGAGCTTGTGAGGATGGAGGCCCCTCTGTTGGATCATGGGAGGGGGCTATGGTCCAGTTGGAAACGAGCTCAGTGGAATTTTACAGCCTCTCCCTGCCTGCCTTCGCTGTTTGACATTGGGATTATCAATCACCGTAGTGCTCTCTCTGCGGCATCCCTGACAGCCAATGCATTTGCAGGACATCCCGAGCAAGATCCCTCTTCTGCTTCTCCTCTCGCTACTCCCCCACACACACCTCTCTCTCCTGCCTGGCCTGCTCAGTGGTACTCACCCAGGTGCTGGGACCAAATCGCCGGCCTCCTTCTCTTCCGCACTACTGAGAAATCTCTGTGTTGCCAAGTGTGAGAGAGCTCACTTTGCTGTGAGACTGCTGCTGTGATCTAACCCTTTTGAAGTCTGAACGGCAGCGCAGACTTGCTGGGTCGCGTGACTTGCCTTTTGACTTGGCGGAGTTGTTCCTCTGCTGCTGTGCACTGTGCTGTTTTTTTGGGGGTGGGGAGAGGGTTCTGGGAGATTGGGCACATCAAAAAGCTATAACCAAATCACACGTGTAACACTAGTGCATTATATCTTAGGATAATCCTTTTTTTCTCTTCTTACAAAGCTGAATCTCAGTAAGTATTATGAAGTGTATTTCTAAGTGGAGAACCATCGTCAGCACAGGGACAGCCCTGTTTGGGATGGTGCACACAACCATAGATGGACAGAGGTTCCTCCTGAAAAATCTGGGTATACTGGGCAGAAGGCAGACCATCTGCATAGCCTGTCCAGTGGTCCCAGTCACACTGGAGACCACAGAGAGTCTGAGGATTATACACTAGCTGTTAACATCATTGAGCATGTGTGGGACCTGTTCAACTCATCACAATAATAACATAACATAACATCACTTTATTAGCCCTGTATAATTTCTTGCATTAGGAATTCATCTTTTTGCATACCCCAGCTTGCTCTCCATGAGACACAGACAGGGAGAGAAGCTTGGGGTCAGAGTGCAGGGTCAGCCATTGTACAGCACCCCTGGAGCAGTTGGGGTTAAGGGCCAACGGAGTAGGATTCCTCTGCCAGCTGCGGGATTTGAGCCAAGAACCTTCCAGCCACAAGCGCAGGTGCAGATCCTTAGCCACATAATAATCTCCCTTCCTGGGACATGTAAAGATTCTGTGCCCAGAATGATCTGCAATAGCAGAAACCCACTTGGCCAGTGGTTCACACAATGTACAAGTATGCTGATTCTGACAATGGATGATGTCAGATCACCAATTAATTGCCACAACTATACTTGGTTCTTTTCAAACCTAATTTTAATGTATTTTTAATGTATTGTAATACAGTTCAGCAGTTAATCGTAACTCAGGATCTCTGAGATTAATTTACCATAAATCATTTAAAATTAGGCCTTAAAAATCTTTTTGCGGACCTGGCTGTATCAAAAGTTATGCAAAAGAAATTTGCACTGTCACTAGAATCACTAGTGACTAGATTAATAACGTTCCCATGAATTGTGTGATGGATATATTGGGTAATAAGGGGTAGTTCTGTACAGTATAGTAGTGCAAATAATTACAATTAATTAAGTCTGTCTTGACACATTTTTGAGCACAAGTGATGTCCAAAAATTAGATTAAAATCCCCACTCGTTGGGTGATATTGAATAGATTGTGTGGCTTCTGTAATGTTCTGTGTTTGGTGGTACAAAACGAAGGGGGTGGTTTAAAACTTTTAAATAAAAGATATATGTATAGCACAAAGTAATACACTAGATGAATTTTATCTTACAGACTGTTATATACAGCTGTTTTAAGGGGTGAATCGCCAGTCTCCAATGTGTGGGCATAAAAACCTTCCCCCAGGGGAGTTTATCTTACTTCCCACTACATGTCTGACTTAGCTCACTTGATCTCTAGATCTGTACAGCTCCAGCTCAGCAGATTACTACATCTCTAACTTAGGTACCTTGATGCACTCAGAAACAGACCTAAATACTGTATGTCTGATGGTAAATAGGACTATTTTTATAAACTTATCCTCCGTAGGTAAGACTATCCTCTATAGTAAAAAAGCTAAAAGATGACGAGCTTTTGTCGCGTTTCTCATCTGGAGATTCATATGAATGATAAGTATGGTACAGTATACCTTTTATTTTTGGCTAATACATTGATGACATTTAAAACACAAAATACTTTGTGTTCAGCTCAGTGATATTCAGTGACTATATGTTTTGAGACACATTTACTTCTTTTTTTTTGGCAGGGTATTTGGTTGCGTATCCCTAAGAGGCAATATCAGCATGATTTCTCTGACCAATCAAGCTCACCAAACGCTTTGTTGAACCGTTTCAGTGCTCAGCCACCTTGATTTCTTGCCGTATCTCGGGGCACTCTGCATTTTCTTCTTCAGCGTGTCCAACGCATTCTCGGTTGGGTTTAAATGTGGACACTGGCTTGGCCACTTCTACCTTTTTTTTCCCCAATGAACCCCTTGAATGAACTGGCCATATGTTTGGGACCATTGTCAAGCTGCATGGTGAAGCACTGCCCGATAAATATGGAAGCATTTTCTTCTACTTGGGCAGATAAAATGAATTTGGCAATGTCAGAATTTTGTTGTCAATAAAGATAAGGGAGCCAGTTCCAGAGGTGGCCATGCATGTCCAGGCCAGGCCATGCATCACCGCTGATGGGGTAAGAGCATCTGCAGTTCTTTTCTTTCTCCACACTTTAGCCTTCCCATCACTTTAAGTTTAATTTTGGTCTCTCCTATTCTTTAAACTTTGTCCCAAAGCTCTCCTGTTGCTTAGTTTATTCATCTGCTCTCATTACATATCTATGTGTCTCCGGGCAGATTCTGAAGCATGCTGTTGGTAATGTCCCGGTTTGGGCATGGACTGCATAGACTCACAAACTGGCTCACATGTCTTCAATGATGGTTGATGTCAGAATGACAACGACAGTGAATTCTGAATTGTACAGAGACCTTTTTGTTTTTCTATACCACGTGATCACATGAGCTGCTGTTTCTTCTTCCGGAAATGTTCGGCCTGATGCACAGTTCAGCCACCTGGTTTCCACTCTCATACCGTTTTCTATCTAATCATCCCACTAATTATTCTAGGCACTTTCAAGACCCCCTTGCCCTTCAGCGATATGGAGAATTAACATAAAATGGGCTTGTTTTGCGTAGGCCACAGTGACAGTCCCCTTTCTGTAGTAGCCGAGCATAGGTAATATTTGCACATTAATCTCCTTATTTAACGTAAATAACCCTTTTTAATCCTTTGTGCCTGAAACTGGTTCAGCACTTGCACACCTATAACCTTCTCGTCCCTTACGAGTAGTAGCCGTTGAACTTTCCCGGACTCGGAAATTCCATTTTGGCTGGACCCGCTCTGTGATATTTATTACCTTATCGGTGTGCTGACATGTCAATAACCTGCTCTCAATAACCTAATAACCTAAAGTCTTGATGTGAGACCCAAAACCATCTGTCTCACCACAAGACTGTACAAATGAAGAATTTCACTGAAAGACTTTAGAAACCCACAGACTCTCTGTATTAACCAGGAGTTTTACCTCAAGACTCAAAATGTCCAGTCCCCGCTAGGGTTGCTGCAGAAACTTGCCCCCTTACGGGGTTGATCTTCCGCTCTCTCAGAAGTCTCCCCGTGAGGTTCTGTTTCTCACTGTCACACGTGAGAAAACCTGAGCCAAACCTGAGCAGACCTCAGTCGTACACTCCCTGAACCTTATAAGAAAGACCAGCTGTCAACAGGTGAATCTTATCCCTAATAACCTTGTGCGTATTCAGATAATGCTTTTTTCCCTTCTTCTGGAGGGTCTTGACGGCACCCCTGGTGACCTAACTGTCACGATCGTAAACCCCTCCTCTTAAGGACGCTCCAGCCCTTCCTTGTTTTTCACTCATCTCCCGCACCTCCTCCCTGTTCCAGCCCCCTTTATAAGCCAGACGCCTACTCTGTTCCGGGCTCTGCTCTGGTTCCCGTACCAGGCGAGTCCGGGACCTGGAAGCGCCTGGTCCAGTCAAGGTTTTAGTTCCTGTTCCTGTTCCCGTGCCGGTCCCGACCGGTTCTTGTTTTTATCTCGTCTGTCTTGGATGGATCGCCTGGCTTTGGACTTTTGCCCTGTCTTGGATTCCCCTTTTGGACTCAGCTCTGCATTGTTTGCCTCGGCCACACCTCCCCCGAACACCTGCGCACCATGAACACGCCCCCTGTTTTTCATTCCCGACTCCTGCATGCTTTTCCACCCTTGTTTTCCTCACTCATCCCCGGATTGTGTCGTCTGCATAGGGTCCGGAAAGAACGCCTTCGTTACACTGACCATGCAACTGCTCTATCGCAGTCACATACTGCCTATCTGTGACTGACTGTGACACATTAAAATGCTAAAAGACACATGCAAATACAGCACCTTAACCCCAACTTTTAGAAACAGAATCAGCAGTGTTTTGGGTTCTGTCCTTGGTAATCCAGAAATAAATGCGTCTGTCTCTGCCGTTTCCTTCTGGGGCATCAGCGTGGTGAGAAACAAGATTTGCTCATCACAGCTGAAAAGCGTTTTGCTGGAAATCTCAACTGAATTCTGAAATGCTTCTGACTCGTGGCTGCGCACCGTGGCGGTTTGGAAATGAGCTGCAGTGATTGAGTCTGTGTTTGCCCTCGTTTTGCACATTAGCCATCTTGACATGAGTGCAGGTGACGCAGGAGACAGTAATGTGCTCTGTTTTTTTTCACCAAGACACCAACGTCTAATTTCCAATGAAATTCTGAAAGGGAGCGGAGGGGGTGGTGGGTGAGGGGAACAGACTCTTCAGACATATTTCCCTCATATTGCAGCACAAACCTAGTCTTTTCCCCTCTGTGAGTCAATCGAACAAGAAATAAAATTACAGCATGTCTACCCACAAGAAAGCTTGCCTTAATTAATTTAGCAAAGAGATTTTTAATTTTTTTCTCCTGTTTTGATCGTTGTTGCATTTTCCTGTGGTTTTAAATTGAACGTGCCTATACGGTGCTTTACCAACCTCACCACAGCAATACTCTGGCATGCAATTGTAAAGATATACTGTATATCATTGCATACACAAGCACTGCCACAATCCGGTTTAGTAAAGCACAGCAATGCCATGCTGAAGACATAGAAACCCAGAGCAAAACTATAGAGAAACTACTGTACAGGCAGAAGAATCCCAGGGTGCATTTATCATTGCAACCTTGAGGTTTTACTTGAGGAGAGGTTTGTGTAAAAGCTTTCAAGGTTTAGAAATTTGATTTTTATTCATGTATGGAAAAACTATGAAACAATAGGGCTGGAGGGACTACTGTATATACTATGTATTCATGCCATTCAAAAACAAAATGATGTTGCAGCTCTCAGAATAGGATTTCCAGATCTGCCTTGACTAGAAGAGATCACAGGCTCTCTGTGCTCTTTGAGGACCCCAGATCTCCTGCTACCCTAGTTCACATCGGTCAGTAGCACGAGACCACTTAGGCTGATGGTGGAATAGTTCATATCTTTTCAGTAATCAAACAAAGAGCTTTGTTGAGATAACAAAAGCAACAGATGACCTAGTATCTCTGCAGGTCTAGGGTTCGAGCCCAGAGGTTGAATCTCCACCCCACCATAGAGACTTTCCCGGATTTCGGCAGGCCTGCACCCTCACAGTTCGCTAGTTAACAAGCGAGCCATTGTGAGTAAACAGGGGCACCATGACTCACTGTCACAACCCGGCATGAATATTCACACCAGGAGGCAGCTGTGTTTACAATACGTTTATTTCACAATAGGAAGCATGAATGGGCCTGTGTCCTTAAAAACACATACTCTCCTGGAGTTACACATTACTATTATTTATACATTAATTTAGAAGACAGGTGTACAGCGCGTTAAACACACACTGGAGGAACCTCTCTCTGAACTGACACGGACAGCCAGCCTGACTCACAGGAATGTTGTTAGGAACAACACAGGAGTCGTGTCAGATTCCTGATCACACCATGTAAAAGGGATTCAAGGCTCATTTCAAAACTGTTCTTGATTATGTTTAGTTTAGGGACAGTGAAAAGCAGCTTAATTTTTGTTTTCAGATACTAATCTCTTTACAGCCACAATCGTAGAGAGTAGAACTGCAAGCACAACAATGGCAAAATCATATTACCGTAATAATCCATCTATCCTTTATCAGAAAAGCCCTCTATCCTGTTAAAGGATAAAAAACATGGGAAGAACGTGCAAACTCCGCACAGAAGGTGCCCCAGCTCATAACTGGTCCCAGGACCCAAGAGCTGTGAGCAGCAGCACTAACCGCCAGAATGTTAAAGTGCTTGTACCATCCATTACACAAATGTGTACGGGTAGAGAGACTGAGCACCACATCAAAAGCAAAAGGTTAACCTCCAAACCATTCAAAAATGTCCAACTCATGGCCTTTTCTAAATTTTCCTTTGGAAAAAAGGACGAGGCTGCTACCAAACAGTAAGTTGCCAGGGTTGGAAGTATTTTGTTAGGTCAGAGTGAAAATCAAATCAGAACAAACATGACACATCTGTATTGCATAATTCTGGGCTATTCCTAGAGATTGACAGCTTTATTTGTGCAACAGCCTTGCCTTCCTGAAGACCTGTCTACGTGTTTGTATTTACAGAGAGGTTGGTGTCCCCCTGTGGCTGCCTCAGTACCTTTACTTCTTGTTGTCTGTGTCAACAACGCTCTTTTAAGCCATGAGTAAAGAGCAGGAGGCCAGCTCTTACTCCAGCAGGGCACCGACTGCCATGATAGACAATTTCAAACACATTTAGCCTTCAGATCCAGAGGGTGTTGCGCATGGATCAAGAGTCAGGGGTCAAATATCGACACCCTGGGAAAAGAGGCAATTCTGACCTCAGGAACTTGATTCCAGCACCGCACGGTTCTGAAAAATACTGCCAAAGCCTATCCAGAAGACTACAACAGGATCACTTGTGAACCAGAAATGTAGAAGGAAGAATAAAGAAGTTTACCTCTCAAGCTGCCATCTTATCCATTTAATATGCTGCTCCCTCCCACTAATGTTACCTTTGACCTCTGGGAATTGATAAGCGACAGTTTATAGAGAGGCAATCTTCTCTTGTATTGGCTGGAAAAGACAAAAAATAATTTCATATCCTCCTGTCTGATTTGAGGATGAAATGGAATGGGTACCCTGCTTAGTTTCTTACATTTTGTGGTGGTTATGTGTGATCCTAGAGTTTCTGGTGATTCTCTGGGGCATGTACAGCTGCCAAAAAAAACTTTATACAGAGATGGCATTACCTTGAGCAAGTTGCTTGATTCCACTGTGCTCGGTCTTTTGGATTAGACGTGAAAGTGAAAGGCTTCACTAATTTTGACTTTTCGGCAGCAATAATTCTTGTGACTTTGAACCCTAAAGTCAGTGATCTCAAGAAACGGTATAGGGAGGGCAGCTGGTAGGTGCTGTGATATTTGCTGGACGAGCTGAGTGACTCCTTTTGTGTAGATTATCCCACTGTCTTCTCAACCTTTTCTGATGTCGGTCAAAAGACACAGGGTCTTGAACAGGGCTTGCTGCCTCCGTCCATCAGCTCATCAGGAGTCCACAGAGCGTCTGTTTTCATGCAGAGAAATGGAGCCTTCTTTTGCAACCTTTCTCGTTCGGTGCAGTCCCATCCTGGCATTCTGGCACGTGGCTTCCTAAACCGCGCAGTGTTTTGAAGAGGGTTGGGAGGGCTGGGGATCAGTCCGATCACAGGAGATCTTCAAGACACCCACAGCGTCTTCGTTCTCAGCCTTTTCCCCCCTCTCCCGTCTCACCAAGCGCAAGGAGACTCCTGGTGGCCGAACCATTGTATCCAGGAAAACAGTCCCACCCCCTCCTTTTTTCTGCCGTTGGGTGATTAAATGAGTAACTGGAGCACCCCCTTTCTCTCCCCCTTCCTCCTGTTTTGTCACAGCCCCCACCCCTGCTCGCCTCCTGTAGTGGTGCTTGTGGTTGTTGTGTAGCCCAAGCGTTGCTGTTCTCCCTTGCTCCCTTGTTCCCAATGCCCAGCAGTCCTGATGTCTCTCCGCCTCCCAGCCTCAGCTGTTGGCCCTCGGGCAATAGCTCACAGACAGGGGCTCCCGCATTGTCAGGTCTTACAGCCTGGCAAGCAAAGGGTTAAACACCCCTCTTCTTGTCCAGTATAGCGCTCATGCCATCGCCAGTGCAATCCCAAGCTCCCTGTTTGCTGTACTGCTCCCTCCCCTTTCCCAACAACACCCCCTCCCCTTCCCTCTCGCTCTGTATAAACCATTCAAGTGGAACATTATAGGATTATCCTGGAGCCATTGACAAACACTCATGCGCGTGCGCACACGCACACACACTGCACTGGGCTGGAGAATTTAGAATCCCAACAACAATAACAATAACCCAGATGCAGGCACAACAATAAGACGCCAAACGTGCATGCTACACAAAAACGGTCTGTGCTGTATGAAAGGGAACAACAGCAGTTCTGAGCTGATGTAGCCTCACAGACTCGACAGCCTTACGGATGACCCTGGGTAAGCGAATCTTTGCTGCTGAGCAATTATTGCAGAAGATCCCCCTGAAAACTGTCTAGATCTGAATGCATCTTCATCTGCTTGTGTCTCCTTTGCTGGTGGACTACCAACACTCGCAACGTGATTGCAGTTCTTTCATTCTCTGTTTGCATAATAGGCCACATGAGTTAGTGTCATTACGCAACAGAAAAAAATAATCTGCTTGTGTAATATTAGAGGTATGTATCTAAAAATAGGTTGGAGGGGTAGATGGGATGGACATGCTCTTATATTATAGTTTTATATGTTATTTGTATTATGTAGATTATAGCATGGAGGCAGATGAAGGTTACTGGTGAAACACAGCCACACTGAGTTAACATGGTGTCTGTTCTGGAATTCAATGAGATGAACTAGGAGATGTTGTTCTGAAATTCAGTGAGTCAGACACAGATGTTGTGGAATTCAATCAGTCGGACACTGAGATGTTATTCAGGAATTCCGCGAGACAGACACTAAGATGTTCTGGAATTCAGTGAGTCGGACACTGAGATGTTGTTCTGGAATTCAGTCAGTCAGACACTGAGATGTTGTTCTGGGGTTTAGTCCGTTAGACACATAGATGTTGTACTGGAATTCAGTGAGTCGGACACTGAGATGTTGTTCTGGAATTCAGTGAGTCGGACACTGAGATGGTGCTCTGGAATTCAGTCAGTCAGACACAAAGATGTTGTTCTGGGATTCAGTGAGTGAGACACTGAGATGCTTCAGAATTCTCAGGATGGATTTGTGCAGCATTTGGTCTTTTCTCCTCACTTTTATTTCAGCCTGATGTGTGCCGGTGTTCAACATTATTGAACGAATGGTTGCCTAGTGTGATCAATACCAAATGACCTGTGGAGGTCAGGAAGATTCAAATCGAACAATTATCTGGGGATCTAACAGAGTACTCTCTGTCAGTTATATTTAATTTCTCTTTCACTGCTTACCTTTCAGATCTTACACATGGATTGTACTGCTCTAGTTTCTCCTATGGGATGAGAAAAGTTAATGAGCAGAGCAGACCATTCAGCCCATTAGTGCTTGTCATTTACCTGTACACAAATTGATTTATAGCAGCATTTAGCCTTGACTTGAATGTTTTTCAGCTATGAAGCGGAACCTCATCCATGAAACCTATGTTAACTCTCCCCAATTAGACCATAACAGTACAAAAATGAACCATGTCCCACTGATGATGATCTCCAGTACTGCATGTGATACTCATGTTAAGCCAACTGGCCTATGAGTAATTAAGCCATTCTGTTCTCCTCTTTTCTGTGTTGGATTTTGTTATTAATCTTCAAATCTTCTGGAGTTTCCCCTGTTTTCTGCTTGTTCTTCTTTTGGTTTGTACATGACCTCACTGATCTCTTTAACATGAAATTTGCATACTGTTTTTACTGCACCATCAGGACCAGTTGACTGATTTGTTGTTGGTATTCTTTAATTTGCCTAACTACTTGGTTTCTGCTTTTCTGAAATTTTCTGTGCTTACCTGTATACTGTCTGTACACATGCAGAAAGCCAAGCTGCTAGGTGCCTTCTCTATTTGTGTTTTGTGTTGCCATTCATATTATCTCTGTTCTAGCCTGTCTGCTTTATAAGGATGTGGCTCTGTACAAGGGTGTCTCTTTCTTCTCAGATTGCTATACACCAGCCTAGCCATGATATCCAATATAAATACAGGTACAGTAACTGTACCTCTGATGGTCATAAAATTAAACAGGGAGCCAATAGGTGCACAAACCTCAGAATACTATTCTTTTTATGCTGTATTCTGAATTTTGTCTTGAGGAATCTTTTCCAAAGCTAGTATAGCTAGCAAAAGAGATAAATATAGCTAGGAAGGTTCATGTCTCCCTGTGTTTTTCATAGTGCCCACCTGTGACTGCTCTCATGTTTCTTACATCTCTCTACTGCAGGAGCCTGTTTCTCTTCCTCGCAGTTACCTTTATCCTATAATAACCAAATTAAAATGAGACACTTAAATTTCCTTTGGGGTTCCTAAATTGTATTCCTCAAAGGGTATATCCAATGTGTGTAGATCTTCATTGTGCTGGGCATGAAATGCAGGTCTCATGATGTAAAACAAGACTGCTCAAAGCAGGGGCCAAAGAATTATCTCGTTGCTTCTTGAAAGAAATCAGGGTAGAACCTTCATCGACATGGCTGGGGAGCATGATCTGTACTCCCACAACTCTTTGAGTAAAGACATAGCTCCTGCTCTCAGATTGAAATGCATTTTCAAACGGCTCCCACTAGTGACTTCTTTTTACACAGCAGTCTAGTGTCATATGATGGTTGCCTCTGTTTCCCAAGCAACACACAGACAGACGGAGGGGAGGATAGAAGAGAAAGGCTTTTGTCAGCTGTTGTTATGAATTTAGATCTTTCAGATGTTGGAGGGGGGTTCATGTATTCTAACTGTGTGACTTGAGTCTACCTCATCTGTCTCAAGAAAATGATCATGTAGATTTTCCAATCCACTCCGGTTGAGAATTTAGCATTGTAAAATAGCTCCATGACAGAGTTAGGATCTCGGTTTTACACTTCATCCTAAAGGCGGCACATTGTGTGTTTCATAATTAAAGGGATCATTGTAACAATATATGTACTGGCTGCACTAAAATATTGCAATGGAGTGGATTGATGGGGCCTTAAGTTGAGTAACAATTTCCTAAACCTTTGTCTCCGTGATCTACTATAAGTTGAGAGTTCAATATTCTGTCCATTGTTTTTGAGAGATTTGCCTATTGTTAGAAGCACACTTACTGTACTGCCAGTGGCTTGAGTTGACCCAAATAGTCTAGTCTACAGCTCCCCCACTCCCCATCTGTCTTTTTTAACAGGCCTGCACGTAGTTGCAAAATAACTTCGCAATTGTTTCCAATCTTAACCCACTGATTTGATTTGCCAGATTGCAAACACCACAAGTAATGTGCTCCTTGCATGAACCGACTGTGGCTTCTGCTTAAACAAGTTCATCTCGGGAAAATCTTTCTCGCCTTTCCACATGAGTTCACGCGGGTTTGGTGAGTCGCTATTTCAGAGGCGCGGTCCACAGGCAGTCAGGCAGCGTGACAGACGAGAGGAGGTGTCAGAAAAGAGGTGTGTCGGCTGACAACAGCAGTGAGCCCTTTTCCATCTCAGGACATCAAGCAGAAAGATTTTTCCTGGAACAAAAATCAGACAGTGTGAGAATTAATGATGTTCATTTCAGCTTCAGAGATCTTTGCTGATTGTTAAAGACAATTGTTGCCATTATTTTGTTGCAGGGTGGGGTTGATTGCTTCATAAATATGCAAAGCTCAGGTATAGGATCCTTCAGGTACTGCTTAAAGAATTCTAAAAATTCAGCAGCTAAATCCCATCTCTGAAGGTGTCCCCAGTGTGAATAAGTGTGAATAAGAGCAAATAACATGTCACCCTGGTCGGTGCCATCTTGTTACTTAAGATAATATAGATAAGGTCAGGTAGTTTTATCCTCCACCCCCAAAAGTCCCATTCTTTCAGTTAAGTTTCCTGTTGCCCCTGCTGCTGCTCTGCAGGGTGAGCTAGCACTGATATGGCAGATAGCCACTGCTTCAACCACATGTCACTCAGCGCTGGTTGCCATTGACAGGAGACCTGGATCACCTGCAGGCAATTTATTATTTTCATTTGGTTCAGGGATAATAATAATTCCTTACAGTTACTGTATATAACGCTTGAAACCCCACTCAAAGTGCTTTACAAGTGATGCGGACTCCCCTCCACCAACACCAATGTGCAGCTGCACCTGGATGATGCAACCGCAGCTAAAGTGTGCCAGTACCCTCACCACACACCAGCTATCAGTGGGGAGGAGAACAGAGTGATGAAGCCAGTTCAGAGATGGGGATTATTTGGAGGCCATGCTCAGTAAAGCATAGGAGGAAATTTGGCTATGATATCAGAGGTAACACCCCTACTCTTTTCGAAGAGCACCCTGGGATTTTTAATGACTACAGAGAATTAGGAGCTCGGTTTTACATCTCATCCTAAAGGTGGCATATTTTTTGCACTACTGTGCCTCCATCACTGTAACAGGGCATGATGGATCCACAGACTGCAAGGTGAGCAACCCCTATTGGCACCAGTAGCACCTCTTCTAGCAGAAGCCTTAGCTTTCCCAGGAGGTCTCCCGTCCATGTACTGTCCAGGCTCACACCTGCTGAGCTTCAGTGGATTGTCAATTGTAACTTGAAGGGGGATATACAGTAGCTGCTGGCAAGGGATATTTAAGGGCTACTCTGAGATTGCTCTGGGACTCTCAATCCTCTCAACGGTGTTAATTTCGGTTTGGACCCTGGCTTGCTTTGTCCTTGTTTTCCAGACATTCTCTTTGTGCTTCTCTGCAGTGTCTTCCTGGCTCTGAACGGCCACCTGCTCAAGAATAAGGTTGAAATGCACTTCAGAAGGATGTACCTGTTTAAGCCACCAGCTCGCCACATGCTCAGACAGTTGTAGCCTGCATCCCCAAAAGCCACATTTTTTCAGCTCCATTACCACTTCTATTTTGTTGAAGAGATCTAACAGAGAAATTTAAATCCAGCCAAAAGTAATGTTCTTGTCTGTATTCATTACACAAATGTGGAAGGACACAATTACCAGAGTCAAAGGAATATAAATTATTTCAAACTCAGACACCTTAATCTGTCTGGATTAAGAGAATTCTAGGAGTTTAGGGACAAATTCCTGTGTTTTTCAATACAAAATTTCTGCTTTCAGAAATATATTTCACCCCACTTGTATTGTTTTGTGACACGTCAGGCTTTCTTAAGCTAGTGTATGTCCCCACCTTCTCACCCCCAGCCATCATTTTACCACAGATCAAGTTGTACTCTGTTTGCTGACATCCTGCCACATGTCTGGAGCTGTCTTGTATTTACAGCCAAATTTTTGTTTTTTGTGAAAACATTGCTTTAACTGATCCCGTAAAACCTGTGTCACACCTGTACCTTCCAATTCCTTCTCCTGCTACACAAATGGAACAGGTGGCGCAGAAGGTTAAATTGAACCATGTGCTGCAGTGTGCTTCCTTAACAGCTAACTGCAATGCCTCAGAACTCAATGCACCTCTGCACAATGGATGTCTGGCATGGTCTACCATGTTATTTTTCAGGACTATATATTTATTGTTCAGTTGTTATCATTAAGTATGTGTGTAATGTACTGTCTTCATTGTGTGGTGTTGTCTGTCGTATTGTGTCGTCTGCTGTACTGTTTATGTCCCGAGAGAATAAGTATTCCAATGTATGTGTACATATAGGAATAAACTCCTCTACCTACCCTAAACCTACAGCTTGCCAGAGCAAGAATGAAGGAGCGCTGTGAGTCCCAGACAGTGTACCTGAAGCAAAGGTTCCTGGGTATCAAAACATGACCAAGAGTCAGAGACCAGATCAGAGAAGCTGGAAGATTACCTTAAGAAATATAGTTTTAGCAGGAATTCATGTGAACTAGAAATCTTCTAACCTTAACCTTAACCTTAACACCAGCTGAACACTGAAGACTGAGATAGCAGTGGTATACATAACGAACATCCCCAGGTAGTTGTTCGACTTACACGATTGCATTCCCTTAAAAATGCTGCATAAAACAAAAACACGTAAATTAAAAACTCATTCCCTATAAGAATACATGTCAATAGGGGGAATTCTACTCCGAAATAGAGGGTTGAACTCCCACCTAAAACCAATTACAGATTTATTCAAGTCATTTTAATCTGTTTACGTTGTTAATGTTTATTGTTTTCATGTAAATAAGGGAAGGCTGTTGTTTCTGCTGGGTAGTGAACAGTGTGGAAAATGCAGGTGTCAGACACGTCCGGACTGAGCAAATATCTTTGGTCCTTTTACCTTGTGAAACTTTTAAATGATAATGCCATTTACTTCCAAGTTTCATAATTACATTTCCAATCATTTTCCTTAATTCTTTATTGTAGAATGTTTGTTTTAATTGAATGTAAGTTTTATGAATTTGGTATTTTTTTAAAATACAATACACATTTTTGCCTCGAGGTTTTTTTTCATAAAGTAGCTTACTGTAAGTTTTATTGAATTTCTTTCAGATTTTCTGCAACATAAGCATAAGGTACAGGCTAAGACAATAAAGAGATGTTAGAGAGATGTTCAGAAAGCGAGAGAGATGATGGGAGATGGCCAAAGCCTGGAAGAACACAAGACAAAGATTCCCCAGCTTCCTCTGTGTCACCTACGTGACTGCATCCATCCCAGCGTGCACCTGGTATATTGTCTAAAACACTCTGTCAGATTACCTGTTGCTGACCACGCCAAAGGATGTTAAATAGACAACTAATGTGTCCTAAACTGAGAAGTGGTATGTATTCTTGTGATACATTAAATTAAAAGTATGCACATTAAGAGCATAGAATTACTGAACTACTTGTAAGAGGAAACTAAATTCATAGGTGGAAAGCAATATTCACTTACCCCTAGATACTGAGATAACCATCCCTCTGTCCAGCACCCGTGACACCCCTCAGTACACCCAAAGCATTATTTTCTACATACATCCTTCCCTTTCTTCCACAGGTCCTTGAGTCCCACAGACCTATAAGCCAGCTCCACCTGTTATTATGGAGAACTACCTCTGGAGCTCTTACTCTCCTTTCTCTCGTATCAGATCTTAGACACATAATGGACTGAAACCCTTTTCCTCCTGGCTGCTCTTCTACATCTTTCAATTAGCTCAGAGGAGTGGCCAGTTCCACATAATATCCTATCTGCTCTATTCCCAATCCCCCTGAGTGCCAGTTATTCAATCACTCTATGTGTGCCACGTTTCTTCCATGGTTGTTATTTTGTATTAACGATAAGAAGTGTCTTTGCTTTCTTTTTTTCCGTCTTTTCCCTGTCCAGCTGTTGTTTTGTTTTGTATCCCTGGTACTTGGGAATTGTGGGTGGGGCAATGGTGTGCAATTTGTAAATAAAGTAATTGTAAAAGAGTAATTTTGAACAGTGGGGAGTTAAGACGATATGAAAAATTGTATTTGCCTTGGTGCTCCATCAGTACATTTTTGACAAATGCTTGAAGTTGGATGATAATACCATTGGGAAGATTACAGGTCACAGAACTAAGAAAAAGTAAGATTCACAATTGCTTAAACTAAACACAGCAACGCACAGTTACACAGGTCTGTTTTGATCAACTGGTAAGTGAAATTATATTGTACAAGTGTAGCCATTCTCTAACTTTGCTTTGAATGAATATATTAAATATCATATTCAATATCAATATCTGAGAAATACCTGTATGATACAGCAATTATACAAAATGTAATGTATAAATATACATGGAAGGGTAGAACCTAACTCTTCAGAGAGCAAGTAAAATTACTTAGTGTACTTTGCAGTACATTTGCCCTCCAGTGTGGCAAGAATGTCATGAAAAATGTATTCGTTCTGTTCATTCAACAATTGATTCAGAAAGAAAGGCTCGCACTGTGCCACTCTCTCTGTTAGGATAAAAACTGAATATTGTCTGTTTAGTTTGTGCTGCAATAGTTTAGGAATTCCACCGAGTCTTAAATGTCAATGATGTTGATAACGGCAAGAGTCTGCTGGCTTTTCTTGAGCTGACATTTGCTCGTGAGACTAACTAATCACTTATGTTCTATATTAATCCCTGAGCAACAGTGAGCAGAGGTGGTAATAAAAAGCGCTCCAACTAAATGCAGATACTCAGTAATGACAATCCATTAATCAAGGGAAGCACAGAAAGTTCTGGGCGAAAAAGCACTGAACCCTGAAACAGCTCCTCTCTCCAGTATTGCTGAGTCTGATTCAAGGGTTCTTTCAGCTTCACATGGTGCCTATGACTCAGTGACACTGCAATGGCTCAGCAGGTGACATTGCATGAAAATCTAAGTGACATCATCTCAGTGCAGTCTGTGAGGTCACTCAGCATCTTTAATTACTCAATTTACTAGAATATCTTAACTACTACTTGTAAGGAAGAGTAAACGTACAACTGATTCCATGCACAAATACATACAGTTTAATAGGCAATGTTTATTACACATTTTAAATCAGTGATTGAGAGGAGCCGTGGCTTTATTAGCAAATTGCAGTTCTCTCAAACACCCATTTGATCTGTGAGACATCAACTGATGAGTGAGGTGCTGGTGCAGGAGCTGTAGGGAGAGAAAAGGAGAGTTTAGAATTGGAAATTCAGGGTTGTGGGGGAGCTGGAGCCTGTCCTGGCAAGCAATGGGCACAAGGCAGGGTACACCCTGGACAGGATGCCAGTCCATCGCAGGGCACACACAGACACACACATGCAGTACACTCACATGAAGGGCCATTTGTCCTAGAAGCAGCATGTCTTTTGACTGTGGGGGAAACTGGAGCACGAAGAGGAATCCCACTCAAAGATGGGGAGAACATACAAACTCCACACAGACAGCATTCCAGGTCTGGAACTGAACCCATTACCCCAGCACTACCCCAGCACTGCTAACCACTGCGCCACCATGCCACCCCTTAAAAGTACATTTCACAAAGTTCAAATTAAATTGATTCAAATTTGAAAGTAAAATTCCAACTCTTTTACTGGGAATGCACATTGAATAGTCAATGAAGGCTATATAGCTGAACTCCAGCTGTAACACCCATGATATTAGTGTGCCCTTTCACAAATTTTCCATTGCAAAGTGCAAAATGTAAGGTGTAAATATGCTATAATATACGGTACTGTAATAGTAATAATACAGCCATCACTGGTGTAGGCGACAGTGGTTTGCTGTCAACAGTTTATGCCACTATATTACATACTGTACAGTTCAGTAGTTCAGGTGGTGTTCTACTAGTTTCCTTAGCGGCGAGTTGCCAAAATATGTGTTGGCAACAGTTTTTATTTTGGAACAGTCATATTATATGTTTTCATAGTCTGTTTTTCAGCCCAGCTAGTACTCCATATTAAGCTGCAGCTTTTACATCTGTAGTCCATGATAACCAGTCAGCTGTACAGGTATGATCATTCTGAGCTGCAGTGACAGAAATTAAATAGAATTGCTGTTCTTTGCATGCATATTTCTTGTTAATTTGAGATGACTTGAAGATGCGGTGGTCAACTACTAGGGCTAGTATTGTTTCCTCCTCCCCACTGATAGCTGGTGTGTGGTGAGCGTTCTGGCGCACTATGGCTGCCGTCGCATCATCCAGGTGGGGCTTCACATTGGTGGTGGAGGGGAGTCCCCATTACCTGTAAAGCGCTTTGAGTGGAGTGTCCAGAAAAGTGCTATATAAGTGTAAGCAATTATTATTATAGTACAGTACACTAGTACATTGATTACTGCAATGCCCTACTCGCTGGGGTATCTAAATCAACAATGAACAAACTTTAGTTTATCCAGAATTTGGCAGCCAGAATCCTGACTTGGTCACATGAAATTGATAGCATTACTCCTATGAGGATTTTAAGTCTAATTCAAAATCCTCATGCTCACCTAGGCTCTACATGGCTTGAGACCTCAGTACTTATCTGACTTATTATCAACTCCCCACCTTGCAACCTTTGTTCATCTGACTCTGGTCTTGTACAGTACTATGTATGTCCCCCATGCTCATGTACATTTTATGGGTGACAGGGCTTTCTCTTGATATGCCCCAAATTTCAAATTCTAAGGCTAATAGAGTGTCCCCCATTCAGTCTCCAGTCACCTAGGTATGTTTAAATCAAGACTCTAAATTTTTCTTTTCATAAAGGCCTTTAGTTAATTAGGCCATTTTCTAATGACCATGTACTGTATCTTCTGCTGTACTTCTAATCACTTGTCGTTCTTATACAGTATGTCTATATTGTAATTTGTATCCTTTGTTCTTTTAACACCTACTTTAAAGCACTTTGAGATATAGCTTTTAAAGTTGCTAGGTAATATGTATTTACTGTAATAAGTAAATTATTATTATGTTGTTGTTGTTGTTGTTGTTGTTGTAGTGGTAATAGTAACCAATTAACCACAGGTAGAGTGAAGGCACCATGACCTATAATATACCTTGATTAAGGCCTGCTAAATAACTCTGGGCAACATATGTGCTAGGGTGGTAGGGTGGTTTGAGCTGCTGCCTCATAGCTCTGGAGTTACCATGCTGGTTTCCTCATATAATACAAAGGCATGCTGTCCAGGTTTGTAAGTGTTTCCCAATTGCGCACTGTGAGAATGTGTGCTGCCCATGTTCAGGGTGCGGTCCTGCCTTGTGCCCTGTGCCGTGTTAGAGTCTGGCTCAGCGCAACAGTCTAAGGATAAAGAGGACAATGAAAAATAATGAATAGATTGATTATAAGAGTTTCTCATTTGGAAGTGGAGCTGATCATCAGTTACGACTCAGTTATTTTGAATATAACTAGTATAGCAGATTTCAGTGTTGTCTCTTAAAAGTTTTCACAGCAGTCATGTGTTTTTCTGTGTATCTTTCCTGTGACGGATTGGCAATCCCTCCTGGGTGTATCCTTGCCAGCAGAGACTCTAACTTCCCTGTGACCCTGAATTAGAAGAAGTGGTTAAGAACAATAATGGCCTTTTGTGTTTTCTGTTATTAACATTCTCAGATGTAATATGTCCAAATTGCCTTCAGGTTTATTTCTGTTGCAATGTCAGCTAGTAAGATCACTTGCTAAAAATGTTTAAAAAGAGGATTCCAGTTTGCACAGAAATTGGACAACTACTGATTGGAGAGTAAAGGAGTAATTTGCATTTACCTTTACAGATCTCTGAACTTAGATCAGCACTGTGGCCTCTGAGCTCTGGGGGCCTGCTTCAATTCTGGACAAGAGTCTGTTCTCTGGGTTTCCTTTGGGAATTCTGGATTCCTTCCACATCCCAAAGACTTACCAACAGGCTGATCGGCTGTGCTAAACTGTTCATTCTGTGAGGAGCAGGAATGGAGTCCATTTCTCTTTAATCCTCTCCTTGTGGAGTAGTTCTGCTACAGTGCCAACAATCACATACTGTAGGTGAGATAAGAGTCAAATAAAGGACACATAAACCGCTAAATTGCAAATATATTTGCATGGGCTTCATGTGTCTTGCTTATACAGTTTGACAGTTCAGTTAGAGGACTGCCTGGGATTTGTAATATAGCTCTAGGCTTCTGGGTGTTGGAAAACAGGACAAGGTGTTGATGTTGGGGCTTTCACACCTTAGGGTAGGTGGAAAAAGATTTGACCTTGATTGAATTGCAGCAAACTGGAACTGTTGAGCTTTTGGTGATGAGTCACTGTCACGTTGTCTTCACTAAGAAGATTCCAGGAAAGCAGCAACTAATAGGATTTTACAGCATTGTGGACCTGAGGTATTTATCACGGAAAAATATATTTTTCTTCATTTATGTATAATCTGGAGGCATTGCTAATGAGCAGTTTGACTAGTCAAGAACATGGTAGCAGAAGGCATTAGTCACAAAGGCAGGATGGATTATGATTCAATTAAAGGGCATTACAAGAATGGAACTGTACTGCCAATTCTATGTGAAAAAAATTAGAAGGGATAGGAGTGAAATCAATGACAAATTGACATAGTTTCAGCTGCAAATGATCCTTATAGAGGTTTGAAAGAAAGCCAGACTCTACAAGTTTGGCAGCCGGGTTTTACAAACCAAGTGAGTACTTTAGCACTCAGTGTGTGAATCTGAGAGTCTGAAGCAGTGTCAGCTCATGGGTACAGTACATGTGTTCAGGCACAATAACCTCAATAGAAGAAATGAGGGTAATTATTCAAATATGTCAGCTCTGTTTATTGATGATTGTTGTTTATGTCAATTTCACTCCTCCCAATTGTAGTATCCCATTCACAGCCGGCTAACAACACAGGGCTAATTTAAAATGAATGAAAGAAGAAGATGAACATGACACATTATTTGATAATATATTACAAGATATGTTATTAAGTAAGGTATCATAATATATGTGTGACACAGTGAAGCGGTGGTTAGCATCACTACCTTGCAGTGCTTGGCCCAGGGTTCAATTCCTGGGCTACTATCTGAGGGAAATTTGTATGTTCTTTCTATGTTCACAGGGTTTCCACTCTGGTTTCATACCACAGTCCAAAGACATACTGGTAGATTAATTGGCTTCTGGGGAAAACTGGCCCTGGCGTGAGTGTGTCTGTGTGTGCTCTGCAATGGACTAGTGTCCTCTACAGGGTGTATTCTGGCTTGCACAAGTTGTATGCTGTGCTAGGCTCCAGCTCCTCCACAACCCTATATTGGTTAAAAGCAGGTAGAAGATGGATGTATACTAATATACTGTATGTACAAAACATATTTTAGAAAACAGAGAGCTATAAAATTAATGCCAGCCTTGTTGAAAATACAGAGTGTGATGCGAATGAGCTATGTGATCAGAAGTATTCTTGAACAGATTGAACAGTGCCTCGGTTTCTTTGATGTCTCGTTTTAAAAAGGGAAACGTTTAATGTGGGAACAGTTTTCAGTTTTCACTGTCAGACTCTGTACCCGACTACAGATTTCTTTTGCATCCCTGTCTGTATCATAAAATATTTAAAAGATTATTTTTATCCAACTCACAATATGCCGGATAAATACTGATAAATACTTGACACAGCTTTTTGTAATTCATTCGGGTGTCATAGAGGTAAGATTTCTCTGATGGTCTGGCCACATGGATGAGAAAGCTGAACCCCAGAAAGTGATTCAAGGAGGTGCCTTTACCTGATAATATAAGTGAGATTATAAGAAAGACCTGTAAACTTTTTATGGCAGATTACTGTAGATAATGTTAAGAGCAATTTGTAATCTGGAGTCTTGGGTAAAATCTGTATTGCATAAAAGCAGAATGCAGGTACTCAGGCCAACTGAGACCTTACATGTAGAGGCTGCAGGCTTAAGCAGTGGGTTTGCTCAAGTGGATTTTGAGGAATCTGAAGCCTTAGATGCTGCAATTCAGACAGTCAGTAATTCTGTTTGGTTGGCCTGGTGACAAGGGGCGATGTTAAGAGTACCTGGATGGACCCTATACGGCGCTGAGTCTGTAGGGCGTTAGTGTTTGGTGTCCAAATCCCAAGGGGGAAGGTCCTAGTCAAGGTAGAAGAGCTAGGTTGGGTATCACAAGTGTCAGGTTGAGAGTATTCCAAATCCAAAACGAGAGACGAGACGAAGTCGAAGCAGGAGAAAAAAAACAAGGTCAGGTAGCCAGAAGTCAGGACGAGAGTGGTACAGTAAACGCGCACAAGAGAAAGCCAAAGGAAATTCTCAATAGTGAGCGGGGACTGAGTGGAGTGAGAGGGTATAAATGGGGAAGAGCGTGAGGAATGACAATTGATTAATTAGTGCGCGGGTGTTGGTGGTGAGAGGTGCTCGTAGGAATGCAGTTCGTGACACCTAGAAGGTAAGCTTCTCTAATGGCAATTTTATGACAGACTGATGTTGGCCATTAACATGACATGCTGCAAAAGCATGCATTTCGGCTTCCAACTGAGACCCTCGCAGTGTGCCACTAAATGTTCAGGCACAGGAGAGACACTGGAAGGCCATTACACTGCCAGGCACCTACAGTACCTTGGTAATAACCCACTCCTTCCAGTGGGACAAGGGCTTAGTGCTCAGAAAGTGATTTTATTCCATCGTTACATGGAGCACAGGAAACTTGTAGATGAATCAAGATAAAGTAATGCCAGATTATTGTAATGAGACGAGCATGACTCATTAGAACCCTCATGTATTTACTATCATACCTGCATTTTTTTCTATCAAATAGGTATTGAAGTATCTAAAAGCAATACTCAAAGTGCTGAAGGCTAGACACACATTCAGGAATTATTAGCACTGGTATGTGAGCCAGGGATTAATGTTACAAAAATAATGACAATGACAATGTAACCAAAGCTTTTTGTAGAAGGGTACTTAAACTTAACAATACTTTGATAGGCAGGAATAGGTGAAACAGACACACAATGCAGCTATAAGGTAAAGAGAAAAGTGCTCTTAGCAGGAAGAGAAGAGGAAGTTGTGGGAATGCTGGGAGACACATAGTGGGCAGGACGAATGAACCTATATTCACAAAATAGAGAGTACAAAAAGGAGTACAGGAGGCCCAACAGGCATTGGAAAGGACGCCCCCTGGTGGTCCTCTGCAGGCTGTGGACCAGAGGTTGAGACATCCTTTCTTGTTATTAGATCTCAGACTCCGAAGGTTGCATCTATCTACAATACATAGGGAAGAGTAACTTAAGAAACATACATATTTATAAATAAGCCACCATTAAGTAAATTATATTGGTGCAAAGAGCTATGGGGCTGGATGGAGTAACAGATATGGCTTCTGCATTTAAAGAGTCTAACCTTGAAGACTGGTGAGTAAATACTATACATCCCAAGCAAGGACTGAGGGTTGATACCTTAATTACAGGAGCAGATCTAGTGCAGTGTACTGTATGTTTGGAAGAGTAATATTTTACTGAAAGGTCTTACCTTTGAGTTTTGGACAATTAAATCCAGTACAGAGGTAAGGCTTTATTGATGATGAGAGCTTTGAAGAGTCACTAGAGTAGCAGTAATCCAACAAATAGTATTGTAATCCAAAGTCAAACTCGATTGATTGCAGAGAGAGTGGATGGCTTGTTGCACATTTGCCAACAGAGGGAATGAGGTGGCAGGCTCAGAATTCAGCAGTATGAAGAACAGGAGGAAAATGATAGTGGGTTTAGACAGCACAGCACTGCTGAAACAACTGCAGTGCAGTGACTAATATGGAAGGCAAGGTCAGCAAAATCTCATTGCTGAAAGAGTCAGGTTGGAGCAGCAGTGGCAGAGGGAATCATGCATTGATGTTAGTGTGATGGATGCTGGGAACAAATGGTGTAGTGTCTTGTATTTGTACCATGGTGAGCCAACGAGTGGCTGGAAGTGGGTTTCATTGTTCTTCTGAACTTCCCTATTGAACTCCAGTAAGAAATATATTTTCACAGCTCTTCAATTACGCATATAGAAATACCTAAGTAGTATTTCAGTGCTTATCTATTAATATGTCATGTGGAGTATTTGCTTCCTGAAAGTGACTGAACAAGTCAGATTATGGCATAATATTACAGTCATGGCAGACGTCAGACTGTAAGGCATCATTCCAGATGTTACTGTATATGATGTATCACAAATCTTCTGCACATTTAGGGACTGTACAGATGATTTACGATACATCATATACAGCAACATCCAAGAGCAATCCTATTTTCGTTACGATTCACATGGACTGGAGGCATTTTGATTGCACCTTGTGTTCTTGATGTCTCCCAATCCAGACATAGCTTCAAACTGACTTCTTATATGTTGTTTCTATTGCTGATTAAGTGGTACACTGATGAAAGAAAGGGTCGCTCTTTTTTTATCAGTGTAACCCTGATACATCCCAGATTAAGTCACCTGTGAATGACTGAAATGCCAAAGAAAGATGTGTGCTGTCAATACCTACATAAGCAGGGGTTGATAATGACCCCTTTTTATAGGAGAGTCCTGACAGCCCGTACTTTTTACTGAGTTTGACAATAGCTGCCCCATCCAGGAGCAATCAAAGTTTCAGATAGTCTGGTAAATACTCAGTGCACCCTCTACATGTGCTGTAGTCATTATCCATCCATCTATTTTCTAACCACTTTATCAAGTACAAGATCATAGAGGAACCAGAGCCTATCCCAGCAAGCAACAGGCACAAGGCAGGGTATACTCTGGACAGGATGTCAGTCCATCAGAGCGTACCTACAGACACAAACACACACTCACTCACTAACACCAGAGCCAGTTTTCCCAGAAACCAATTAACCTACAGAACCAGCATGTCTTTGGACTGTAGGAGGAAACTTGAGCACCTGGAGGGATTAGTACCCCAGGCCGTAAGGCGGCAATGCTAACCACTGCACCACCCTGTTGTTGTCATTGACGTGTATTGATCTGAGGCCCCTCAAGAATTACACGAGAAGTGCCAAAATAAAAACATTGATTTCTTTTTCTTTCAAACCAGCACACGAGACAACTTCTATCACTGCTTGTATTATTCGGCAATTACAATGCAGGAGCAAATTAACACCTAAAATATGAGGGCAATTAATACTGACCTTTATTTACATTCCCATGCAAGGATATAACATACTGTGGTTGCAAGTGTTGTCAGTGGTTGTCATATATTGTAATACAGGTGCAGGCAGCAAGAGAGCATCTCTTTCACATCAAGTCAAATTCAGTGTTTATGTTTGGGCATATGGGAAACTCAGACACCATAAATCCATAAATCTAGTGCAGATATGTTCTTCATAAAGCGTATAGTCAACAATGTGATTTGACATTCCTGACATCTTTGGTGGTTTCTGCTGTAGAAAACTGTAAAGTGCTCTGGAGCAAAGTGTTGCAAAGGGCATCATACTAAATAGAATCATTGGTTTCCCCATGATTTTATTTTTATAGGCAGCTCCATGCTTTACCACTCTTTAACCTTGATTGGTCAGGAATGAATGACAGGGTTAGAAAGTCAGGAAAAGTCTTGTTCCTGATTTAACTGTGCTCTGCTGAAATTCAGAATTGAGTAGAAACTCATCTGACGATGAAAGGAGTTGATCGAATACGTTTTTGAATTACGTTTTGAAGGTGAGAGAAAGCACCTAAAAGTGTCTTATTCATGCCTTTAGAAAAACAGCTTCTCTGAGTACAGTGCATTAGGGACAGGTTTCCCATTGTGCAGAAACCATTTTCTTGGTGAAAGCGAGGGTCAAAATCAATACAATAGCACCTCACCCCTCAGTGGTAGGGTGGAGGAGTGGTCAGGGCAGTGGATTTGTATATGAGACACTGTGGGTTCAAATCCCATCTAACATAATGCTGTTGCATCTGAACTTGCACTCTGAGTACTTCAGTACAAATGCCCTGAGGTGTGAACTTTGGATAAAAGCATTATTAAAGTAAGTCAATGGTCATAATAGATTCTCTTTGATAAATAGAAGTAGAGAACTGACTAGTTTTAAATAGTAGAGTTTACTATTTATTAGTCGTTTACTGTAGATGAAGTAAGGAATCACACATTTCCAGCCCTAAGTGTTGTGTTGGCAGCAGTATGCCTGATCTCCTGTCACTTTTTGTATCCTTCAGACACAAAAGGTGTTGGGAGTGGCTTGGGAACAATGCAAACAATAATGTATTTCACAGTAAGAAGCACAAGTGTTTGAATTGTAAGTATTACCCCAGATATTGTCCTGTGCTGTAACCCCTATTTCTCTTTCCCATTCTTTCTGGCTCTCAGCGCATGAAGATCCCAGCCCTAGTGCAGAAACTTCCAACTTCCAGCTGCCTCTCCCAAATCCAGGAAAATGTCTGGCTCCTACGATGAATCTGCTAGTATTGAAGAGACCACGGACAGCTTCTGGGAGGTACAAGTGCTGTCCTCTCTTTCAGCTTTATGGAACAAATTGTTTTGCTCATAGCTTTTCTTCAGCTGAATGTTAATACTTCTGAACATCAAAACAGTGTTTGGAATCACAGCCCCAGTACCCCAGTTCAAGCACAATAGCAGTATTGTATTCTGGGAAATTAAAATTTAATTTACAAAACCACAAATTTACAAAACCACAAGTTCACCCCTTGCAAATGAATACTCCTATAGCCAGCCATTTTCTAATAGCTCAGGTGGGTAGCTGCGTCAGCATGCGTAGGCTGCAAAGGAACAAGTAATAAGTTTATTCCATGCTGAAAAGAGAAGAAAGAAAACACAACGTTTCGGCCTTGGAGCCTTCTTCAGGTGTATGTAATAGCTTCATTCAATTCAGAGTTGTGGGGGAGATGGAGTCTATCCCAGCAAGCAGTGGGCGCAGGTGAGATACATCCAGGAGGGGACACCAGTTCATCAAAAGGCACACAGAAACAGACTCACACCAAAGTACTGGATTTTGGAGGAATACAGAGCACCCAGCAGAAACCCACACAAATACAGGGAGAACATACAAACTCCCTGCAGAAAGCACCCCAGGTCTGGAACTGAACCCAGTTCCCCACTCCTACAAAGCAAGCATTGTAATCACTGTGCCACCATGTCACCCTGGTCTCTAAAGTCTCTGTCACATCTCTACGGGACTGTCCCGTTGTTGTTTTTTTTTAATGTTGTGGCTGCACAGGCTGCACTAAAATGGCTAAGTATGAATGAGGAAATGGTTTGGTCTGACTACATACACTGAGCACTTCAAGTTTCTAGCATCTATACATACTGTAGGTTGCACACTATGTTTCACTGTGTTTCAGAAGCTTCAAAACACTTCAGAACAAGGTGTCAGATGAAACCAAACAGAAATTTAACAGAGAGGCAGCAAGAGGAACATGTACAGGAGTAGAACTTACAATACATCACCAGAAATCTAAAAACACACACTTACACTTGCTTTTACAACAGAAAAGCAGTTGAGCACAATGTAGATAATAATACATCCACTGTCACTGCAGCAATGGTGTTTCAGTCTATTGTTTCTGGGCTCCTGTTTTGAGCAGTTTGTGTAGCCAGGCTCCTCCACCATTCACCAGGTTTGACTGGAGATTGGCATGTTGTTCCACAAGCCAAAGAGTCTGCTCATTGAGAACACAGCACCCAGCCTGTGGGCGGGAGGCTTCGACTACACTGGAGAGACTCCCTGTAATAGGCAGTGGAGGAGTCTGCAGTGCGATCCGGCCTGGGTCGAACACAAGCAGAGAGGCAAAGTTTCGTGCCGTAGGGTTTCAGTTCGGTTCACATGATCCTAAGAGGTATAATATTGTAACGCTACGGGGTTCAGGCGGGCGCCCTTGCCGCATCAGGTCAGCCCCGCACCGTCGGGGGCTCGAACTCAGGACTCTGGCGTCACTCACCAGGGACCCAACCTGGTGAGTGAAAGAGAGATCTCTCCACAGCCTAGTGGCTGTGGTCCTGCTATCACAGGGAAGGGCGGTGACGTCACCGCTCTGGTAAGCCGCCTCTTACACAGTGCCTGTCGGCCGTATGCGTTACAATATTAACTAGTAGGTAGTCTGGATATACTGTAGGGAGTCCTGGCTTTAGAAATGTATTAAAGAATTCATGGCCATTTTAAAGAAAGAAAGTAATTCAGTTCTTTAAATAGTCAAGGTGGCTCACTCTTATACCAAAGACCTAGCCTAAAACCTGGATAAGCATCAGAAGGAGGATGGACGTCTCTAGAAGGAGGAGTTTTCTCTAACACTGTAGTTTAACAGGTGTCCAGCCACAGAGTCACCAGTATTTGGTCACCTCTGGATGGAGCTGTCTGAGAGTAGATTATCTGGGGTTACTCTGCACAGCTATGGTCAGCTGTGGTTATAATGGACAGCTGTGGCCAGCTGCGATTATTCAGGACAACTGTGGTCTGCTGTGGTTACCCTGGATTTCATCTGAGCAGCCAGCACTCTGTTCTGGTTTGATAACAAACCGTTAGCATTTCATGAAAACCTCCTGCCTTGGAGCTGCCGGGAGAAGAGGCCCGTCACAACGCAGAGCGGGCAAGCAGCGGTTTGAAGCGCTGTGATTCAGAGAGACTCCTGGGGTCAGAGCTGCACCCCTGGTGGTGACCCCAGTGCTGCTGCTTGTGGCATCTGTCTGCAGACTCGGTGCTGTGCTCAGCAGCTCTGTCTCCCTTAATCCCATCAGCTCCCATCTGCAGGGGGTGTGAGGGGGGGTTGCTGTTTGGGCCTCATCAAAACAACGTAGATTACAGACTTGACAGGATCCCCCCCCCCAGCCAGGGCTATTGCATAACTTCACATGTACAGACACATGAGCCCCTCCTCTCTCCCAGCATTCACTCACGCCCCTGCAGGCTTAGAGGATGGGCTAAAGACCCACCAACATAATCTTAAGGTGGCACAGGAAGATGAATGCCACAACAATGGGACTGATTATACTAGACACTAGAGGCATTCTTAAAATGGAACAGGACAGATACAGTACACTGTAGCTATTGCTTCTGTGTACCTGACTGTGTCATCTGTGTCAGAATTAGTATTGTGATAACTTGTGCCATTTGTAAAGATAGCAATGGGAGCATCATTTCAAGGGGTGCAGTATGTATGGTTCAAAAATGAATTAATCAAGAAAATAATTTAACAGCTTAAAATATAAGAAAAGTTGAAAAAAACAGAATTTTCTCACATTAGCTTGTTGCTAATTGATATAAGTAGGTAATTGATAAGTAAATGAGATGGATATGAGGACAACATGACTAGGCAGCTTGTCTCAGACATGCATTAACCAAAAAGGTGTCTCATATTCACTTTGTGCATTTCTTGATTTCCATGGGGTAGTCTGTCCAATTTGGGATTTTTAACACTTAATGTTATGACTCTTTACAATTTCAATCCTGTTTAGAAGTTATAATCTTTTAAGCTGTGCATGAAACCCTAATCTTGGAGTCTGTGAAGGGTATGTGTTAGACTCTTTCCTGGGGTTGTGAGACCCACTAGTGTGAGTGTGTGAAGGATCTGTGTTAAACTTCTGTCTGTGATTATGAGACTCGCTAGTTTGAAGTGTGTAAAGGGTGTGTGTCAGCCTCATTCTGGGGTTGTGAGACTCACTAGTGTGAAGTGTGTGAAGGGTATGTCAGGCCTCTGTCTGGGTTTGTGAGCCCCACTAGTGTGAAGTGTGTAAAGGGGTGTGTGTCAGGCCTCTGTCTGGGGTTGTGAGACCCACTAGTGTGAAGTGTGTGAACGGTGTGTATCAGGCCTCTGTCTGGGTTTGTGAGACCCACTAGTGTGAAATGTGTAAAGGGTGTGTCAGCATCATTCTGGGGTTGTGGGACTCACTAGTGTGAAGTGTGTGAAGGGTGTGTATCAGGCCTCTGTCTGGGTTTGTGAGACCCACTAGTGTGAAATGTGTAAAGGGTGTGTCAGATCTCTCTGGGGTTGAGGTGAGGTCAAGGCACTGAGCATCTGCGTGATTTTCTGTCAGGTGGGGAACTACAAGCGTGCAGTGAAAAGGATCGATGATGGCCACCGGCTCTGTAACGACCTGATGAACTGTGTCCAGGAGCGTGCCAAGATCGAGAAGGCCTATGCACAGCAGCTGACCGACTGGTCCAAGAGATGGAAACAACTGGTTGAGAAAGGTAGTAAGGGACTGGGGGGCAGGTAACAGTGTATAGTATAGTGTGAACTATAAATGTAGTTGTCAAGAAACTAAGACTTGTGAGGAGACTTCCTAGGACTCAGTTAATTCACCCAGAAGCATTTTATTGCAATTCAGTAGGATGAATCTGAGTTCAATAAACTTTGAACATATTTCATTGGTCATAATATTGTTTAATAAAACAGATGCAGTTAATGTTTTTTAGCATTTCATTTTCTAAAAAAATGAATACACGCCTGCAGTATTTTACAAAAATCTGAATAACAATTGGGTTTGTCTATTGGAACAGAGAACTACAGTAAATGATTAAGTATTTATACTAAGCTTAAGTATTCAGTGTGGATACCTTTTCGCTTCATGTAGGTTACTGATCAGTCTGTTCTGTTGCCTTGTGATAAAGCCCTGTAACAACTTAAGGTGTTCTATATGACTGTCAATTGCTAAATTTAAGATCAAAGATCAAAGCCCTCAATCTGTCCTCTGTTCATTACTCCTACCTGGCTAGTCTGAATTTCATTGTCCCAGTATAAGTGAGAAGGGCCTCAGTTTAAGGTCTTATGGTTTTCAAGAATCTAAAACACTATAATATAAAACAAATGTCTTTTGAGGTCTTAACCGGAGTTTTTTTTTTCCTGCATTTCAGAGCTCTTCTTCAGGTGGGGATTCGGAGTTCCTCATACTCATCATCTCTCTCTGTCTCTGTGTCTGACTCAGGGCCTCAGTACGGCACTCTGGAGCGGGCCTGGCTGGCCATAATGACGGAGGCGGACAAGGTGAGTGAGCTTCACCAGGACGTGAAGAATGGACTCCTCTCTGAGGACTTGGAGAAGGTGAAGAACTGGCAGAAGGACTCTTACCACAAGCAGATCATGGGCGGCTTCAAGGAGACCAAAGAGGCTGAAGACGGCTTCAGGAAAGCACAAAAGCCCTGGGCCAAGAAACTCAAAGAGGTGAGGGCAGGCGCTCAGCCTGCAGATGCTCAGACCTAAAAAAAGAAGCCTTCTCCACTTCGCCACATCTTAGTTTCCACCGGATCCTCTCTTTGCAACCCACCTGTAATGAACTGACGGAGTTGTGTAAATAAAGTTAGTTAAGCAATGGGATTATGAAGTAAAGACTCCATTAGGAGTGTATGTTGGGCCCAGTGGCTCTGATTGGAATCTAGAATGTGTCATTAGCCAGCTCTCTCCAGGAAGCAAAAGGCTGGTACTGTGCCACTGAAGTAGTTTAGGTTCATTAGGAGCCAAGGAATTCTCAGCTCTCCATTCCACAGCAGCTCCAAATGCAGCAAATGTTCAGTCATCCTAGACACATTGTGTGTGAAGAGAAGAAGATGACTGGGCAGCCTATATATCAGAGGAAATCTGTATGTGCTCTTCTCATCTTCATGTCTTGAGTTCCATGGGTTGCAGCATTGAGCCAGGTTGACAGCTGGTGATTGGGGGCTATAAACTGAAAGAAAAATTAAAGAGAGTGCAGGGTTTGGGACTGGCAGAGAGAGCTGTGTTCATCCAAAAACATCACAACTAACTCACGTATTTTTTAGCACAAAATTTGTGGAGTTGGAGTACATGTGGAGCAAATTTTGCTCTTGGGGGGGAAAACGCTTTGGGGGGCAGGAGCTGAGTCCAGTACAGATCAGGCAACAAGTTAATGAGTTAGAGGAGGCTTTATATACAGATGCCTAGGGCTAGCAGGGCCTACCATTGGAGAGTAATGCAGTTTTCCTAAAGATTAGACACTCACGCTGATAGATACTGTTCATAATGCCTGTGGGCCCTTAACCTGATTAGAGATCACCCAGAGTGGAATGCACTGGATGAGTCAATATCTATACAGCACAGCAGTACTTGATGATTGAACAAGATGTGAAGCAAAGCCCAGCTGGGCCTGGAGAACTGTGGGAGCTGAGTCTTACATTTTTTGGTTTTGATTTGTTGTGGAGATCTAAAAGTGTTTTTGCCAAGCAGTAGTCTGAGGTCAATAGAGACAATGGGTTGAGTTAAAATTAAATGATGATGGGTTATTGAGTCCCCAAAGGCTCATCCAGTGAGGACCCTGCAGTCCAGACATTACTGATTCTGTAATGAGCTGTCAGGACTGAGATTTCCGTACTGGCTGCTGAGTGTTGCTAGGTTTGGGTCAACCCAGTGGACTTTTTCCACATCCACAATGAAACTTGAATGAGAGGGCTCAAGTGGAAGCTAAATGAAAGTGAATTGTAGTCTAAGGATCGAAGACCCTTCTTAAGGAATGTTGTGGGATAGAACCAGCTAACCAGCTAACGGGACGGTTCTTAATATTACTGTAATAGAAAGGCTAAACTGCCATCTTATTCAGAAACCACAAAGCTGACTGGAAAAGGGAGACATAACTTATTTTTGGTAATCAAACAGTAATTTCCACATTTGTATGACTAGATAACTAGATGACTAAGTCAAAAGTTGGAAATTTCACTGCTATGTTCTTGAAGCCAAAACCCTGGTTTCTTTCTGGGAAAGTCAATAAAGGATCCCCTAAGCGATTCGGTACCATCTACCAAACAGGTTACACGGGCCAGATGGTTTCCTCTCGTTTTGTCTTATGTGTTCATCTCCGCTCTCCCCCTTGCTCTGTACTGTCCGTCGATGAGACGGTTCTTATGTCGTGTTGTCCCGCTCAGCTGGAGACAGCCAAGAAGGTTTACCACATGGCCTGCAAGGAGGAGAAGCTGGCGGCCGCCCGCGAGGCCAACAGCAAGGCGGAGGCCTCGGTCACTGCGGACCAGCAGAAGAAGCTGCACGAGAAGCTGGACAAGTGCAAGCAGGATGTCCAGAAGGTGAGCAGAGGACGTGGCTGTGTGAGCGCAGGCCAGACCCGGCCCCACACTGTAGGAGCAGTGGTTTGTCAGCAGCTGTTTTTATTATTCAGTAAAGAGAACAAATCAGCCAAGAATCTTCCTTTCTCTGAAGGAGGGGGGGCTCCCAAGCCCTTTCTTAATTGATCTAAAAGTCTGATTAACTCGCAAAATATTCAAAACATTTCACAGCTGCTATAATGTATAAGATCACTTTATTGGCCATATACAATTTCTTGTATTAGGAATTTTGTCTTTTCACATACCCCAACTTGCTCTCCATGAGACACACGGACAGAAAGAGGAGCTTGGGGTCAGAGCACAGGGTCAGCCATTTATATGGCACCCCTGGAGCAGTTGGGGTTAAGGCCCTTGCTCAGGGGCCCAACGTAGTAGGATTCCACTGCCGGCCGCGGGATATGAATCGGCAACCTTCCAGCCACAGGCACAGATCCTTAGCCACAGAGCCACCACACATTATCAAGTAGATAATGTACTTATCTGCAGCTGATTCAGTCATGGTTGTTTGACAAGTGGGAGGTTTGCAGTAGTTAGAAAAGGACATTAAGTTTTTACAACCCTGCCGCATATGATAAAAATGAATAAGCTTAAGCACATACTTACCTATACATGTCTGTTATTATCATGTACAATAGGCATGCTTACAGACAGAGACTATTAATTCAAGAAGCTCCTGACTGGAAAGAAGTTTCCTTTCTTGAATTGTTCGATGTGCAAGAGCATTGCACCTCAGTGCACCTGAGTATATTGTTAGCACTTCTTATACCACAAAACATTCAAAACGCCCTTTGAGATGAGCTGGGCTTTGAAGTAAAATGCTCTTTATTTAAAGAGCTCAGACAGAGTAAAGAAAAGAAAAACAAGACAGTCGCACAGGCAGGTGGAAGTCCACAGCTAGCATATAGCTTGTGTGCCATTTTCCAGATGAATGCATTTGGAAAAGACCTGTTAACCAGAAACATTTTTTGAAATGTTACATGAGCACTACTGTATGTGAGCAACCTAACACAGAATGAAAGAGCTGTAGATATTTCTTTATATCTGTTGAATAGTGATTATTGAGATCTGGTGCATCTTTCTGCATACAAAGAAACAGACACATACCGTGTACTTGCAGTAAGTACAGCCAGAAGTTGTGCTGTCATGCTGTCAGAAAATCTTTAAGTTGGGCCAAAAGCAGAAAGCCTTGCTGACCTCTGGGAAATGAGTTTGACACCACCGCTTTCAAGCAATTATTTGCTTTCATCTTTTTGAGGAAAAGATTCACTTTAAAAGGAAATGTTATTACAGGTTAATAAAGTACGGATATTGTACAATAAAGCTTCACATAAAGATGTTAACCTTATTTCCAGACCCCATACACTCTTTTTCCAATCTTTTAATCAGAAACAAATCTAAGAGAAAAAAGGTTATCTTATGCAACTGCTCACTATATTGTTGTAGCCAGCATATGTTTTGACTCATTTGAGTTATTTCTCTGCCATTTCCGACTCTTTAGGAAGAAGTCTGAGAGGGTTTCTCCTCATAAAGATATTTCATTAGCTAATTGCTGCATGACAGACATTGCTCCTCTGGGCCTGTCACCATGTAATCAAACTGTTGTCCTTGGCCTAGTTATTGAGAAAGAAACCTCGGCCTAATGCAGTCCCTGCAAAGGTTTAACACTGTAGGACCAATTCATTAACTTTAAACCGTGCGGCTGTAAGTCAGGGCTCTTTAATGATTTGCTTTCGCCATGCATTTTTAATAACTGACATTTGTACAGCAGCCTGCACTATTTGTCTTCCAGGACATGGGAATGTTGCATAATTTCACTGCTCAGAAACTGTGTGCAGAACGTTTAGTAGTTTCATCAATTTCTAGGGCTTAAAAAATGACCTACCTCTCATTTTATTGGCTTGTTAAGAGATGGTAATGGTGTGTGTTTTATTTTTGTTAACATATTGGATTTCAACTTTACGTTATGCAGAAATTCAAATGCAAAAGAAGAACAGACCCATTGAGACATCAGCAAGTTCTTAATATTACTGTACTAGAGGGGCTACACTGCCAACTTATTCAGAAACCACAAAGCTGACTTTGCACTGGAAAAGGGAGACATAACTTAGTTTTGGTAATCAAACAGTAATTTCCACTTCTGTATGACTAGATAAAAATGAAGATAGTTAAAAGTTGGAAATTTCGCTGTGGTTAATTGTTGTGTTGCTAACGTTAGGTGCATCGCTCAAGCACATGATGTCACTTCCTGCAATGCATATGCAGGACAGTGGATCACAATGCATTTTAGAAATGTAGTACAGGTATCAGGACAGTCGAATCTTCAATCTTTATCTTTCAACTTCAGCAGATCCCCAGCTGCTCAGTTTTGGGGGGAGGGGGGGCAGTAACTGGGTATAATGGGATTGCTATTGGCTCTTCTGCTACATACCTGGGTGCTTCAGAGGATATTTGCTCCACATTGATTTTAAAATATGCCTGGGTGCACTACACTGGAATGGTGTGCTGTGCTTGTGACTGTGTCATGGTGCTGTGTTCCAGGCCAGGGAGAAGTACGAGAAGGCGCTTGACGAGCTGAACAAGTGCACACCCCAGTACATGGAGAACATGGAGCAGGTGTTCGACCAGTGCCAGCAGTTTGAGGAGAAGAGGCTGTGCTTCCTCAAGGAGGTGCTGCTTGACATTAAGCGCCACCTCAACCTCACTGAGAACCAAAGGTGAGCTTCTGCCCTCCTGTCCCGTAACGTCCCATGTTCTCTTCGAGATAGACTTCCACTTCGGTCAGGGAATTGTGGGTAAGGTTCTGAAATAGCATGTGGTGCAAATGCAGTACCAGGTGGCTCAAGGAGTTTCTTTTTTTGTGTAGGTAGTTCTTAATTTACAAGCACTGAATTTGCAAGTTTTTGATTTAACGTACAGTATCACAGCAAAGCCTTTGTGCATGTCCAGCAAAAGGCAACTGGATGGAGTGTTTGAGACCATATACCGGATACAGTCACACAGCTGGGTTGCAGTACAGTCGCTTGGGTGACACACAGGCTGCTGGGAAGTCTTTGTCTAAGTGTTCCTTCAACCACGGATCATCTCCCATCGTCTTCTCCTTATTCTATTACTTTATTACATGTCTTTGTCATATTCTCTTGACATTTTACATAAAATAGCTTAGCATTAACCAAATTCCATTCCATTTCAAAATCCATTCATTTTCTAAACTGCTTTATCCAGAACAGGGTAGTGGGGGAGCCAAAATCTATCCTGGCAAGAAACAGGTACAAGGAAGGATAACCTTTGAAAGCGAAGCCATCCCATCACAAGGCACACATAGACAAGCACACATTCACACCAGTCAATTTTCTCATAAGACAATTAACCAGCCATTATGGTTTTGGACTGTGGGAGGAAACCAAGGAAACCAGGGCACCCAGATGTAACCCACATGAACACAGGGAGAACATACAGCAATTCCAGACACCCCAGGAATTGAACCCAGGGCCCCAGCACTGCAAGGCAGCAATGCAAAACACTGCACTACTGTGCCACCCCTAAACAACCATTTTCTTCACAAATGACTTTTAATACAACATCATACATCTTTAACATATACATCTTACATGAATAAATCATTTTAATCTGGGAGTTCAGGCCTGTGGTTGAAAATGGGCCCAGAACACACACCCACCATTTACACACGTTCTAATGGGGAACCTGTTTTTATTTGAGTCATTTCAGGAATTTCAGGAAGATTTTCAACTCATCAGTATATTTTAACAGTGTCGATTCCTGTTTTCCACATGGAGGAAACGTGTTTGGATTCTCAGAGCTGTCAGATCAGACAGGATATGAAGAAGGGGCCATTCAGAAATGTGCATGGAAGATGTTTACACTGGCAACCACTGTGTCTCCTAAACTTTTATTCCTGTCATGAGACAACTCTGGGATTGTCTGCCAACCTATTGTTGTTAAACCCTAGTCTTGATACCACATGCCTGTAGTGTTACAGATTTAAAGTAGTTAATAACGGGGGGTGATCTTTATTAGCTTGTACTTATACAAACATGACCCATCATAAGCCTCTGGTCTCCTTGTATGGATCATTGAGATGTGATCATTTTTTAAATATTTAAGGGGCTCTTGAGGGGTTCCACTAGTAAAAGCACTCGTTGGCCACAGTCTTGATGCCCAGCCTTTGCTGAGTCAAGTGTGCACTAGACTTGACTTGACTAACCCACAGTACCCAGGATTCCCCAGCCAATGTGTGCTGAAGTCAGTCAGGGGATCCTCTAGTTGCCAAGCAACAGCGGCAGCAGTGCAGTGCCCTTGGATGGGCAGTGTTGTCAGGGGGAGAGTGTGATTTCACTCCAGAAATGGTGATGTTTTGTTCTCGTGCACATTTAAGAGAGCAACTTTGTCACCAGAAAAAAACAAACACAGTCACGGGGTGCCTCCAGAGTGGCTCAACTGGTAAAGTGATCGCCTCATCTTAAGTTACGCTCAAGGAACATGGATTTGAGTTTGGGATTGTGCTACATTTACAAAAAATAAGTACAGTATGGGAAAACGTGGACATTCATATTTTACAGCAAAGCTGTGCTTTGCTTCAGAAAATATTGAAGTATTCCCGTAAAGGGAGCTCCAGCAGAGTAGGTGTCAAATTCTGGGACACATGACATTCCTGATGAAAGAAGGTAGAGTAGCAATACAAAATTGAAAACCGCATGCGAATTTAGAAAGGAATTTACTGCACCTCCGAGAAACATATCCCCTATGGCATGTAAGTGCTGTTGAGATACATTGGCAGATTGATAGGAAGTATCAGACACAAAGCAATCATGTTTTTAAGCTCTTCAAAGTAATCTGGATGGTGTGTAGGCGCAGATAGCTGCTGTGTGTCAGATGGGCCATGATTCAGCCTAGCCCAGCACTATTAAATCATGAGTTATGCTTATACGGAGGTTTGTGGGATGCAGCATTAACACATACACACACAGCCATCCAAGAGCACCTCCTCTGAGAGAATCTACGGGCATACAGTACATCCAGAGTGAATGCTTAGTGGGCACTGCTCTGACCCCTGTCTCTATTGTAACCTAATCACACACACAAACACACAGTGCATACTGAATACAGCTGAAGGGGCTTGAACACAGCATAGAGTATTTCTTCTGCAGCACTTTACCTTAGGACTTAGGACAGAAAGCTCTCCTCATAGAAAGCACTGTAGAGTTCTAAATTGACTCCCTGCAAGGCCAGTTCTCAACACAGCACAACATAGTAAAAATACAAGGGGCTGTACAGACTGCTTTCAAGTCAAATCTTGTTATCTTCTAATCTTTTTTAATTGTTTTTAATTGTGATTTAAATGATTACGTTTGTTAAAGTCTATCAAGACAAATCAAAAAGCTTAAGAAGAGAGCCCTCTGCAAAAATCCCCTTCTGTTCATAGGGGATTAGTTAGTAATAGCAGTGTCTGTTAGTGGGTCTGTGCTGACTGAGTCTCTATTTTTGTCTCTGTGTTAACGTGAACTCCTTCCTGCCCTTAGCTATGCCAACGTGTACTGGGAGCTGGAGAACACCATCCGCACTGGAGACGCTCAGGAGGATCTGAAGTGGTTCAGCAACAATCATGGCCCTGGCATGCCCATGAACTGGCCCCAGTTTGAGGTACACCCCTCACGCTGTGTCCCACAGAACAGCGCACAGGTTTCCCACTCCTCACTGGGAAAAGCCTGTAAAAAAACAGTTTGAAATCGTGAATTCGGATTACAAAACAGTCATGGTGAAACCACTAGAATTGAACAAGTAAATCAACAAACAAATGATTTTTAAAAAAGTAATTTTCTTTATATCGTTGAGCTATTTGAACAGGAAAAAAATGTTTTAGAAGAAAAGTCTGTGAGATCATCCAACGTTCATCCAACGTTTACACGGATTTATCAGCGCTCTTTGTGTAGTTTGCCCTGTAAGGCGAGTCAAAGCAGACTTCTGAATGCTGTCAGCATTTGACAGGCCATTTTGTCATTCCAGAATACAGCTGACCTGCCACCAGGGGATGCCAAAGGCCCCCTAACAATTGTAAACAGGCATACTTGGTGGTAATTAGTTCATTATTAGATTATTGATGACGAATCAAGAATTTTGATTAGTGGTGTCTAGAGTATAAAAAGGGCCTGTAGTGTTAATAATCTTAATGAGTTTGGTAGGAGTTACTGTATGGGTGGAGGCTTCTTGAGAGCTTTATGAAGGGCAATTAAATTAAAACCTCCTGAGCATTATCTTGATAGCAATTGTGAGATTTTGAGTGTGCAGAACCTCTCTACACGAGGGTGTGCGTCTGTCACAGTGCTTGGGTTTGCTCCTCCTTGCCGTTCAGAAGGTGGCAGAGCTTCAGGCTACTTGTCAAGGCTGTTGCCCTACCCCTTTGTCCCTACTGCTAGCAGCCATATCACTCTGCAACTCACAACTAGCAGCCCACTGAAGCTAAGCAGGTGTGAGCCTGGTCAGTACCTGGATGGGAGACCTCCTGGGAAAAACTAAGATTGCTGCTGCTAGAGGTGTTAGTGGGGCCAGCAGGGGGCGCTCACCCTGTGGCCCATGTGGGTCCTAATGCCCCAGTATAGTGAAAGGGACGCTATACTGTAAACAGGCTCCGTCCTTCAGATGAGATATAAAACTGAGGTCCTGACTCTCTGTGGTCATTAAAAATCCCAGGGTGTCTCTTGAAAAGAGTAGAGGTGTAACCCCGGCATCCTGGCCAAATTTCCTATTCGCCCTTACCAATTATGGCCTCCTAATAATCCCCATCTATGAGTTGGCTTCATTACTCTGTTCTCCTCCCCACTGATAGCTGATGTGTGGTGAGTGTTCTGGCACACTATGGCTGCTGTCGCATCATCCAGGTGGGGCTGCACATTGGTGGTAGTGGAGGAGAGTCCCCATTACCTGTAAAGTGCTTTGAGTGGAGTGTCCAGAAAAGTGCTATATAAGTGTAAGCAATTATTATTATTACTGTATCAGGGAGGGCAGCCGGGTCAGCCCGGGACTGTCCAGCTTGAGACTGACATTGACTGACCAGTTAGACGCAATGATCCTCCTCTCTCAGAGGTAATCCCTGGCTCCAGTTTAGGATAGACGTGTGCCTGATTACTGTCTGCACCTGTGGCTATATCCGAGCATCAGATACATCAGACTGGTTAAGCAATGGAGTGTCCTTTTTATGGAATAGTTTCCTGCAAAGCCTGAGCACCTCTCTCAACCATACTGGCTACATCCAGGGGTTGTAATTTAACCTGTAAATACAGGACCACTTTCCTTCCTCACCTGAGAAAAATATTGAAATGATGACGACTAGATGCAATGAGATCCAAATGAAAGCAGCCAGGCTAACATTCAGTCTCCTCTTTCAAGATCTGACAAGGAAATATCACTGTACAGTAGCTGTGTTTCAGTCTATACCAGAAAACCATGTTGATCCTTAAATGGATTTTGTTGTATTTTTTTATGTGTGTGACTTACAGTATGAGGGACTCCCACAGATAGACTTCCTGTCTTTGGGTGTGTTGTCCTTCACATGGTGGGACATTCATTACTGCTGGTCCTATATGATTTCTTTCCCCACCCAGACTCTAATGATATCAGAGTTTATGCAGATAACAGCCAGGGAATTAATTGCACTCTCCTGTTGTACTTGCACAACAAATAAGATGGTTATATGTGAGATAAGACCCTTGTCCCATCTAGTTAGCAGTAGCTTAATGATCTGAGAATCTTATGCAGCTTTTTAGTGAAGATTTTCTGTGAATCAGTGTCAACCACACAGTAGGACAGTTTGTTCCAGACACACACCACCCTTTGTGTAGGAAAGTGCCTCCTTTGCTCCCTCTTAAATATACTTCCTCTGGTTGTGTCCTTGTGTTTTTGTTTTCAATTTTGATACAAAGTAATCTATTGGTTTTCTTGTGTCAGTTCCTTTCAGGACTTTGAATACTCATATTAATTTCTCTTGCAATCTCCTCTGTTCAATCTCACATTTTACCAGATCAAATACAAAACAGGTCACAGATTTTCTCAGATGCTGAAGACTTGGGTGGAATCATACTTTTCTGTAAACTAGTAAACTTGAATACTTTGACAAGGGATGAACCGTCCTGAAGTAGTCCAGTATTTTATTTTTTAATCAGCTGATAAATGAAATGTGCCTGAAAGACCTGCAGGACTCCTGCCTTCAAGATTGCCTTTGTCCTACTCTGGCCTTGTTGGAGTACTCTTCCTGGGGTCCTCGCCTGTTGGGGTCCTGATTGAGGAGGAGAAACACACAGGGTTCACGATTCACCCCTTCTCTGCTCATCTAGGTCAGCTGTAGTAGGCGCATGAGGACTGACAAGGATTGTCTTGGTTTTTTCCCTGCAGGAGTACAACCCTGACCTAACCCACACCATCACTAAAAGAGAAAAGGTTAAAAAACCGAATGAAGGAGTGACCTTGACTAATGTCACCCCTGGAGTGGAGCATGTGGCACAGGCTGGTGACAGGGGCAGGTAAGTGATGGCCTTATGAAAATGGGTCATACCATTGCAGTGAGAGGGAAGGGAGGGAATTATAAGACAAAGTTTAGAATGAATGGCAAAGAAGTGTCTAGAGCTCAAATAAACTGTGTCGGCTCTATATGCTCTACATAGGAGGCATATCACACTACAGCTCATAACTCACAACTCACTCAAGCAATTCACAATAGGCAGCCCACTGAAGCTCAGCAGGTATGAGCCTGGTCAGTACCTGGATAGGTGACTTCCTGGGAAAAACTAAGGTTGCTGCTGGAAGAGGTGTTAGTGAGGCCAGTAGGGGCGCTCACCCTGCAGTCTGTGTGGGTCCTAATACCCCTTTATAGTGATGGGGACACAATACCGTAAAAAGATGCCCTCCTTTGGATGAGACATTAAACTGAGGTCCTGACTCTGTGGTCATTAAAAATCCCAGGGCGTTTCTCAAAAGAGTAGAGGTGTTACCCCGGCATCTTGGCCAAATTTCCCATTAGCCTTTACCAATCATGGACTCTATGAATTGGCTTCATCACTCTGTTCTCCTCCCCACTGATAGCTGGTGTGTGGTGAGAGTACTGGGACACTATGGCTGCCGTCGCATCATCCAGTTGGGGCTGCACACTGGTGGTGGTGGAGGGGAGTCCCCATGACCTGTAAAGTGCTTTGAGTGGAGTGTCCAGAAAAGTGCTATATAAGTGTAAGGAATTATTATTACATTCAGCCAATGGTAAAGAAATGAATCTACAGTTGCTCAGAATGTTAAAATGTTCCCATAATTGTATTTTCATAGTTTTGGTTTCAACTGGTTGAATTTTAAAGACTGATAATAAACATAAAATGACACAAGAAAAGTTACAAATGAGAGGAGCCCCCTGGTTGCCTGGATCATTGGCATCACTGATCTGAGAATCCCATTCCTTCAATTCTTAGGATACGACACATTTAGCACCGGCTACCTGGCTATGGAGTTAGAGGCTTTTACCCCTCTGTGTAAAGTCTCCTGGCTTGTGTCCTGAGTATTGATGCTGACTTTGAAGATGTGGCCTATATGGACTTGCTCAATACCTTTTGGGATTTTCAAAACCTGAATCAAGTCCCAATGTTCTTAAGGTTTTACCTTAGTTAAGGTCCCAAGGTAGATAACTGAAGTTCTCTTAATGTGTTTGGTAGGAGTTACTTATGGGTGGAGGCTTCTGGAGAGAAGCTTCTTGAGAGCTTTAAGGATTGCAGCTTTTCCTTGTGATCAGGTGTTTCTGTTTGCGCTCTGTTCTGTATTGCTTCTAGTTCAGGGGAGCCTAAATCTGGTCATTGAGGGCCACCATCCGGCAGGTGTAATCAGTCTCTGTAAATCTCCAGCTTCTTAAGAACGTGGAAAGCCTTCAACTTGTTCAGTTAAGCAAATCATGAGTTTGATTAGGTAATTAAGGGCTCCAGTAGGAAGAAAACCCGAAACCTAGTGGCCCTCCTGGACTAGAGTTGTGTCCCCATGCTCAAGAGCCATTCAGTGTGATATTGTGATATTTAGGGTCCTTATTGAGTTTGGTTTCCTGTGGCTCCCAGTCTGTGCCAGTGCAGGGTGAGACTGGGTGCTGGTGCTCTGACCCTCTGTCCTGTTGCCTCTCCCCAGCGTGAGCAGCTACGACAAGAACCAGACCTACTCGGCTGAGTGGTCCGATGAGGAGCCCGCCAACCCCTTCACTGGCAACGAGACCAACGGGGGCGCCAACCCCTTCGAGGAGGAGTCGGCCAACAAAGGGGTGCGCGTGCGGGCGTTGTACGACTACGACGGGCAGGAGCAGGACGAGCTGAGCTTCAAAGCCGGTATGGGCCAGGGCTCACAGTCCAGAACTGAACACAGCTGTTGGCTTTCTTCTGAGGTTTCTGACACCAGTGCATCTGTTTTCTAACCACCTTATCCGATTCAGGGTCGTGGGGGAGCAGCCTGTCCCAGCAATCAATGGGTACAAGCGGGGTTACACCCTGGACGGGATGCCAGTCCATCACTGGGCAGACACAGACACAAACACACACACTCACACCATGACCAATTTTCCCAGAAGGCAATTAACCTACCTGTATGTCTTTGGACTGTGGGAGGAAACTCATGGGGAGAGCATACGAACTCCACGGAGACAGCAACCAGGAATTAAACTCGGGACTCCAGTGCTATGAGGCAGCAATGTTAACCACAGTACCACAGTGGAGTTCAACAGAGCTGTAAATAAGCAATTACAAACCCAGGCTCTTAGCTGAAAAGAGAATGCTTTCTTCTACCCCAATAAAATCTTACATCAGGTGCTGGATTAATAGTTTGTGATTGGTGGGATACTGTTTAGGGCTAGGCTTGCTTTTGATTTCATCTTCATTTTAGCATGGTTCCTTCTGAGTCAAGTTTTCTCAAGAGCTACTTTCATTACCAGCCAGTGTGGTGATAAAGTGTGATGAGGTCCCGGAGTCACTGTGGCACTGTATGTGTCGAGTTTGCAAGATCTCCCCATGCTTGCATGTTTTTTCTCAAAGTGATCTTGTTTTCTCCTGCTTCCCAGGGACACATATGAAAGCTGGGCTTCACAGCTCATTACTCTGGCCTATCAAGAGTGACTCTGATGTTACTAAAATTTATGAGTATTAATTAGTGTGATGTTTTTATTTTTTTATTTTTTTACAGCCTTTGGTTCTGAGCAAACTATGTTCTGAATAACAAAATCCAAATTTGTATATATTTAAAATATTGTAATTTGTAGAGATCTATGTAGATTTCTAGTGCAAGAACCCTGTAGCTGAGAGACAGTAGTGTTATCCACCCTGCTGCCTGTACAGTATCTTATTCCAGGAGGTAACAAAAGAGTTTCGTGCTTCTAGGAGTTATTCTGTGTACAGCTAGTGCTGGCTGTGTAATGGCAGAGAAACAGAACCAAATGCACTCAAAAGAGCTGAGTGGTTTTCTCTTAGTTGTAGCCTTTCTGATGACAGGCAGGGTAGCCAGGATTCTATTGGATGGTATCAGTCAGGAATTGAAGTCGCTTCAAAAATGAGAATATAGCCAGCAGCAATCCCATCATCCTCCACACAGCTCTCAGCCTGCAGGGACAAACCCTCGCTCTGGTTTGTCACTTTTGAGTGGGCTCGTTACCAATTATGACATTTATTACACACACCTGCTACAGTTTAACTCAATTGATGACAATTATCTTAGTGTCAATAAGGTATTATTAAGATCTCTGCTGGTTCTAAAACGGGTGTCAGCATTCATTCTTAGGAAAGATGTGATCAATTAGCATATTGACTCATTACACTGTGATCAAAGGGTGACGCGTCTCTTGTAAGCCACAGAACAACACAAGCCCTTGTTGCTGAAATGAAAGCGCTTGAGGCTCATTGAAATGAAAGGCTGTCACTGTGGCAGGAGTCAATGGAAATGAGCGAGGATGTGGATACACAGTGCTACGTGGCCAAAACCCTCATTATTCCAGCCTTTAATGCTTTTGTTAGTATAATGTATTTAATGGAACAAGCAAAGGTTTATTCCATGCTGAAAAGAGCAGAACGGAAACACAACGTTTTCGGCTGTGGAGCCTTCTTCGGGTGTGAACTGCACTGTGACACCCGAAGCTGGCTCCACAGCCGAAACGTTGTGTTTCGGTTCTTCTGTTTTCAGCATGGAATAAACCTTTAATTGTTCCTTTGCAGCCTACGCATGCTGACGCTGCTACCTACTTGAACTACTTAATGTATTTAATAACTAGTCATTTGACAGATCCTTTTATCTAAAACCACGTAGCACAGACTAAGGACTTAATTGTTCCTGCTAAATCGCTTGCAATAGGATATTGTTTTCTGGTTTTATTTCTACCTAAACCCTTAATTACCTAATTGACTTCTTTATTTGCTATAATGGACAAGTTAAAGGCTTTCCTTTTTTTAAAGTGGAGCTTTAAAGCAACCTTCTGTTTAACACCTGCTGAACAGAGACCCTTGAAGATTGGCATTGGTCTCCCCAGGTCTAAAATCTTATCTGAAAAGACAGAGCAAAAGGGCGTTAAGCATCCTGCTCAGAGCAGCTTAGAATGAGAGGGTTTGAACCAGTAACCTCCTGAAAATATATTCTTCTAGGCACTAGACCACCTAGACTCCAGTAATCTGCAACTGGCAATAATTGTATAATGAGGGTGTTGTCAGTTCTCAGTACTGTGACACAGTCAGAAGCAGAAAGGTTATTTTAACTAAGGCAGGGTTTCCCAATCCCAGTACTGGAGGCTGTTGGGTATTAAAGAAAAGAACAGAATTTGTCTCTATTCAAAAGATTGGGATTTTATTTGACTTACTAAAGGCAAAACGCAATCTACAACATTTTCAAGAGCCTCAAAACATTCAAACAGTTCAATTCCAGACCTGAGGTTCTATCTGCATGGAGTTGTATGTTCTCCCTACGTTGTGTGGGTTTCCTCTGGGTGCTCTGGTTTCCTCCCACAGTTCGAAAACATGCTGGTAGGTTAATTGGCTTCTGGGAAAACTGGTCCTGGTGTGAGTGTGGACATGTCTGTGTGTGCTCTGCGATGGAGTGACGTCCCGCCCAGGATGTATCCTGTCTTGTGGCCATTGCTTACTAGGATAGGCTCCGGCTCCCCCACAATCCTGTAGTAGATCAAGATTAAAAACACCCAAATGTTTCATTTGTGCCAGGATCTTAAACAAAGATAAAATGACTCTCAATGGAGTTATACTGTAGACTAATAGAACATTGTCTTTTTTGTAAAGGTGACAGAGATGACCCTCCAAATGTGTTGTAAAAGGAAGTTTTTTTAATATTCTTCACATTATTCCTTTGCTGTATCATTACACATCAACCAGTTTGTATAAAGTTTGTATTAACTGTTGTAAAATAATTATGCTTATTTTCATATCCTGATTAATGGCACAGGATTTGTGCAGCAGCTTCAATAATCTGTATTACTTTTTGTGTAGTTTTTTACAAAACATGAATATAACTTAAAAAACAAAAACAAATTTTAGAATGACAAGATGAGGTGAAACTCTAGGCATTTCCCTGCTTAAAGCAGACACAGATACCTTAGCTAAGGCAGGGATAGACTTGGTCAGATATTTTGCCTATGCATCAATAACGCTAAAATTAATGGTTTGAAAACCATTGAATTAGACCACCATTTATTAGTTTCTTTTACTGTGTATTTTAATCAAGAGACCATATAGACTTGTACACAATAAGAACCAAAGATACAATAGCTGCCATCTGTACTGTGCTATCCACAAAAATTACAGAAATTACAGCTAATAATGGGTCAGTTACCCTGCAAGTATATTACAGCTGCAGCACACAGGGTCCTCTTGAGAGACTGGCCTCGTCTGTAGAGATATGGGCTCACCCAGTGGTTTTCTCAGGAGATAATAAATATGTTGGCTGACTCTTCGGTTCAGTGGCATTTTGTGTCCTGAATCATTCATCCATTGGGCATATTTTTTAACCACTGCCTATCAACCCTTTAGGCTGTCTAAATGAATATATTAGTTAGGTCTGCTGTTGCCTTCAGTGACTCACCAGAGGCATTTGTACCTATATTAATGCCATTTGTAAGGTCATTTACATCAGCCTTCTTCCCTGTAGCACTGCATATTGAGGTTCAGTCTGCTCTTTATAGTCCTATGGAACATCCATCCATTTTCTAACTGCTTTACCCAATTCGGGGTCGCAGGGGAGCTGGAGCCTATCCCAGCAAGCAGCAGGTACAAGGTGGGGCACACCCTGGACAGGACGCCAGTCAATTGTTAGACACATGCAGACACAGACACGCATTCAAACTAGGGACAATTTTCCCAGAAGCCAGTGTGTCTTTGGACTGTGGGAGTAACCCAAGGACCCCAGAAGACCTGCACATGAAGATGGGGAGAACATACAAACTCCACGCAGATAGCACCCCTGGAATTGAACTGAGAGCCCCAGTGCTGGGAGGCAGCAATGCTGATCAGTGCGCCATCGTGCCAGCCCTTATGGAACATTCCTTTCTCAAATTCTTTGGTTGGGCCATCTACCAGGTGTTACTGTCACAATAGAGGCTCACTGTAACATTGTCCGTTTTCTTCTTCGCAGGGGATGAGCTGACCAAGCTGGAAGACGAGGACGAACAGGGCTGGTGTAAAGGTCGTTTAGACAACGGCCAGCTCGGCTTGTACCCAGCCAATTACGTGGAGTCCATATAATCACCTGATCAGAGGACGCCCAATCAGAGGCAGCTCAGACTGTACCGTCCAATCGTACCGCAGATAGCCAGAGACTTCAGAGCATCTCTTCCCTTGTCAGACTGACGAGCCAAGCAGTCACAACCTTAGTCGTTTAAAAGAAGACTACGTGTTTATCCACTGTGGAGGAGGGGATTTAAAAGAACAAAACAGAACCATATATATATATAAATACCATCCTAAATGCAAGTGCAGGGAATCGTTTTGCATTTTTGTGTAGCTGTGTTTAATATGAATTTCGTGCAGCTGATATGACATTTGTGTAGCGGTTTGTTCTCCTATACAATATGAGTATTATGTAGTCGATGACACTTGTGTAGCCAGAATGAGCTATGCAATGTGCATTGTGTATTTTTGATGACATTTTGTGTAGCAGTCTTGATGCTATGCGTAACACAGTCCTCATTCTTGCATTGGTAATCTGTTGTGTAGCGATAAAATGCTATACAATGTTTTCTTCCGTGGTTTGGTTACATTCCTGTTAGCGGTATGTGATATACAATGTGTTGTTTTTTTTTTCTTGTGTTTAATTCTGGTTCGGTAGCAGCATGTGCTACATGATACTCATCCCGTGCATTTCAAGAACTTTATATCAAGCAGCATTTACACAGCACACACAAAACAGTGTCGGGCATCCTCGAGGCCGCACTGCTGAACAGTAATTCACTGCTGCATTGTAGTACCTGGAAATGCCCTTTCAATTTCTGTTGAGCTGTTGGAAGAACATTTCTCCAACACAGCGCACAGGGGATCCCAGTCGTTTTCTTCCTTCATCCTTTTTTATATACTGTATATGTGCTCGGCTTTTTTTTCCAGTTTTTAGTTGCTGTGTTTTTATTTTTCAAGTGAACGCTTGAGATCATTCTTTAAATGGTTTAATGTTAAGGGAGAGGTGCCGTAAGAGAAGAATCTGGGTTCTTTGCAATCTTTCGTGATTTATTTTTTTCATAGCAGCTGTCTTAGAGTAGGGTTCCAGCTGATTTATTGATGAATAGTCACCCGCTGGTTGGGGTTGGGGGTTTGGGGGTTGGGGGAGACTTTGTTTCAGAGTTGGAAGTGTCTCTGGCTTTGAAAGCCTCGTGAGGGGCTGAAGCCACAAATTCAGCACGCTGAGAGTCAGGCTGTTCTTGGCACCCTGCGGGCTGTGACTCCTGGTCTGCCGGAGAGGCACGGCCGAGCTGTGTTTCTCTTTCATTGTTCAACACCAGCGTTTAGTCCATCACTTTAACAGAAAGCATAACTCCATGACTCTGTTGTCATTCTGTTCTTTTAAATACAAGATAGCACATCCCCCCCCCCACACACCTTCCCCTGCCTGCAGGCTTTTGAGCATTGATTTAACAAAAAGGCTTTGATTTGATCTCCTGGGTGCGTTTTTACCCTTTAATTTGTTAACACGGAAATTCTGTTCTTTCCTGTTAGTAGTCCTGTTCCCTTCCAGGCTGCTAGGGGCTCCTGCGTGTTGCTCACTTGAGTAAAACGAGCTCGTCCTCTTCAGATGGAGGTGCCAGAATTAAACCGAAATCTCTTTTGAACAGAAATCATGACGGCTTTGTGTTAAACCACAGACTACTAAAATAACCGACCCCCTTGCAAAACAATGTCCCATCCATTTGCAGTAGGATAGGACAAGTAGCAGTCCTTCTTGCGTGAGCTCAGATTGTACCTCTCAGACACGAACGCACGGGAACACAATGTCCTCACACTGTCTTCCACTTAGACGCCGATCAAAAAGGGAAAGAACTGCAATTTTTAAAATAGTACGCACGCACACAAAAAGGGTAAGTAGCAAGAAATAGAGTAACACGTAACAGCCTAAGCAAAACTGAGCCAAAGAGAGACTTTAACAGCCCACAAACCACCTGCCCTTGCAGCAGTCCTAACACCTCTTAACCATGGCTGACAGAAGACTGAGTCCCCCAGAATGCTCTGTGGAACGCTGAGACTGGAACTCTCTGTGACTTTTAAAGCAAGCAAACCGTACTCCACTCTTTGTGCTGCAGGATGCATCCCGTTGAATTAAATACAGTTCCTTGCTGGGTGCGAGAATCAAAGTTGTTCAGAGGCACAGGGTTTTGTCTGATCTGCAATTGCTCTTTTACTGTTTTGCTTTTTACCTTTGCAACCAGCACAGCTGTGTCCAAGAGGGTTGTCAAAAACTGATCCATCTGTTCCTATGAGATTTAATAAGCTTTAATAAGCATAACTTCTGACTCGTTTCCCCAGTGCAGAATTATATCTGTTAAATCAATACCTCGCTTCTTAACCTAACTTCAGTACTCTATTGAATGTTCTTTCATTTTTTTTGTGACGGTTTTATGGCTCAGCGCGCATTTCAGATCTCCCATGAAGTCCTCTTGTAGTTCTGGTGAGTAAGTCCTACCAGCTTTTAATTATCACGGGGGAAAAAATCTCAAAATCCTAAATATTTGCAGAGAAGTGTGTATTTCATCTGCATATGAAGGCACTTACAAAAGAAGTTTCCTGTCACTATGAAACTTTGCTCACTCACAAAGCTGTATTACAAACTGTACCATATAACCTGAAGACCTTTTGTCAACAAATCTGAAAAAATACTGTAAGATGCTTTTCTTTACAATATATAGTACTAGAGGACTCTAAACTGCATGATTCAATAATGCGAATAAGGATTATGTATGTGTTCGATACCTCTTATTCCTATACGTTGGCACAGCTTAATAATTGCTTTCTACTTGAGCTCATTTAACTCTAGCTGACGACTTGTGAGAGTGGATAATTATAATTGGATAATAACACAAGGATGAAGCTCAAGTTCCAAAAGACGGAAATTGTTTAGAATTGTTTTTGTACTTAGTCCTTTCTCATTCTCATTTATTTCTATTTTTTAGTTGATTTCTACCTGAGCTTTTGTGTCTTTTTTTAAGCAGTTCATCTTGAGGTGCCCAGTTTTTCTCCAAAGGCAGAAATTATTTTACAGATGTAATACTGAAAACAATGTGCTCGTATTTGAACAATAAGCCTTTACCAACATAAATGAGAAGATTGAACTTTAATACAAGACACAGAGCAAAATGTTCCCTCTTGCGCAGTTTAATTTAAATGTTTAATACCTCTGCTGTTTGTTAATTTCTTCCAAATGGCATTGGAGGTTTCAGACCAGATTCTGCTATGATTTCACAGGTATGAAACAAAATGCAGTACTTTTAATATTGGTTATTTTTAAGATATGGAACAAGACCAAATCTCATAATTTTTGTGCCTGTTATAACTGTTTTTGGTTAAATGCAGTTGCTAGATTGTGTTAGAAGGCTATAAGACTTGACGTAACAGTATTGAATTACCCCATAGATTCACGTCTGAGTTTCAGTATTACTGGCCCACAATATTCACATTGGATAAGATATTTTGATACCAAAGTAGTTAGTTTTACTTAAACATTCACAACAGATTTCCAACTTATAATCGCTGTTTAATAATAATAATGTCTTTTAATACTTATAACCCCTGTTACTTTATTTGAATGTACTTTGCTAGATTTGCATGTAGAAATTTTGGCTCTATCTGTCTCAGCATATCTGCATGTGAAGAAAATAATACGACTTCCAGGTTTTAACTGCCCATTAAGAGGCACATCTTTCCTGACTGTAGCCTTGAGATGTGGTTCACAGTCTTCCCCCAGTGTCACAGAGAAACTAGTTACATGTAAAACGTGAATGTAAAGTGATTCTATTTTTCTGTAACTGTAACTGAGTACTGTATAATAGTCCCTTCCACAGTAGTCTCTGTATATCTGCATTCACAGTATGGGGTTGGACACCATTGTAACCGGAATGCTGAAACTGTAGAGATTGTAAAAAACAACAGACCCCTTTCTTGGTGTCAGTGACGATTAGCTCCACGATGTCTTTTTGCAGAGAGTGTAATGGTTTGGCACTGCTGAAAAGGAGGAAATCTATGATCTGAGCCCTCTTTTCGCCCAGATTTCTCATGTCACCAGCCTGTACATACTGTACGTCTTAGTTCCCACTTTGAGTCTGGCCTAACAAACTCAGTGCACTTCAAAGGGTCCTGCTCTCCAATACACACAGACAGAACCAGAATCTGGGATCAGAACCTGGGAAGAAAGGGATAACGCAGCGTTCTTAATGTCCGTGTCGGTTCTGCATACTTTTAAAAAAATGCAAAATGCGCGCAAATATATGATCAAGTGAACAGATTAAAAACAGAAGTCTTTACTTGAATATACATATGCTGTATGAAATAAATCAGGAGAAAAACAAAACAGTAGGTTCCATAGTGTATTTATTTTTAATTTGTTTTAAATGCAATTGTGAACCTATAAGGGCAAGCGATGGTCTCACGCTTTCTCAGATTTGTATATGATGATGTAATTTAAAGAATATATTATATTGTAACTGTACAACTGTGTGGGATATCACAAAATCTTGACAAAAGTGAAGCGTCAAAGAGAGATGTATATGTAAATGCTTTTTTAATTTTGGTGTTCCTTCGTTTTTGGGGGGGGGGAGGGGCGGGGGGTAATGTTGTGAAAATCTACTGTATTTTAGCAGTCTAGAACCTGTATGTATGTTTAGATTTAGTGCTGTAATCTTGAAACTTCCCAGCTGGTGTAGTGCCTGTTCATCTTACGGTTAAAAGATCAATACGTTGGAAAAAAAAACTACTAATAATGGATATCAATTATAACGAATAAAACTGGATGAAAGTTGTCGTGACGATGTCAAAGCAATGTTGGTTTGAAAGAAAAAAATGGTTCGTGGCGAAGACGAACGTTGTGTGGGTCTTCTTTATTTCGGGGGTGTGAGCGTGGCGCTTCAGTGGGAAGCTCACACCCATTCAGCAAGGGAGTGTGTCTCTGGCGACAATGCCGAATTGTTGTTAACGCACAGCACCACTTCCCAAATTTCACTAGGCTTAGCACCTGCTGTCTTACTGGATCTTCTCCCAATACAGAGTCACGGGAGAGCTGGAGCCTATCCCAGCAAGCACTGGGTAAAGACAGGATACACCCCGAACAAAACACCAGTCCATCACAGGGCAGCCAGACACACACACTCACACCAGGGCCCCTTTTCCCAGAAACCAGTTAACCTACCAGTGCGTCGTTGTAGCGGGAGAGCAAACCAGTTCAAACATGGGGAGAGCGTACAAACTCCACACAGGTTCATAATCAAACACAGCACTGCAAGGCACCAATGATAACAACTGCTCCACCGTGCTGCCTTTGTTTCATGTAATAATTCTTTATCAACAGTTTCCTCAAAGACATGACTGGTAGATAAGAGTTCATAATGGCCATGGTCTACTGGAATGATGATTACAATAATGTGTGTCTTACCTGGGGGTGGGGTCGTCTACCAAGATCTTTAAATAGGGAAAATAGATGCACATAATGCAGCCGTTAGGTGAAAACAGTGCAAGTTATTTTACAGTGTGAGAAAATAAAAAACTATATTGGAGCTTTAACTGTACTATGATTCTCTCTCTATACGTAGCAAGGCAGAAAAGCTACTTACTGGCATAAAAACCTAAGGTACTCTCCCATTCCATTCCAAAAACAACTTTCAATAATATTCATGTTCCTCCCCAACAAAAAGCACATTCACAGGCTCGTTGGTCAGTTGTTTTTCACTCCCTTTGCCCTCTGGTGCAGCATAACAGAAAGCTCCCTTTCCAGTAAGTAGAGGGCACTGGAACCCTGAAAGGCTCAGCTTCTGGGTTTTAACTGGAACTTCCTCCAGTTGATGAGGTGACTAACGATGGCAGATTATTTCCCAATGCTCACTGGGTGATGTGGTGAATTGCCATTTTGTCTCCACCTACTGCTCTCTTACGGAAGGATATCCCAGTGGTCAACATCAGCTGGTGATACGACCCGAGCCTCTGTTAACAATGTCTAAACCTGAGCCTAACCTGTGCTTTTACTGGCTGAGGTGCCTGGGAGACCCCATGACACAGTGCCATAGACACTACCTCTGTACATCACATAGCTCACCGTTTTTTTATGAAAGAACCATTTCTGATCTCAGTTCTGATGGCCGACAAAGATTTAAGAGAAGAGAAGCAGGCGTTCACCTCGTTCAGGTTAACTGAGAATGTGACGCTCATCTGTCATACTCACTCTAGGACATGTGTCCTGGCACCCATGGCAACCAACAATCCTGATTGGACTTACTACTGCCATCTGCCTGCTCACTCCACCTTGCACCCGGGTTCACCTCAGCTGGATCGAGCAATACACGTTATATCATCATTCTACATTTCTTAAATGTGGATAAAGCTCACCGCTCTCTGACTATACAAGGCTTAGCAGTTTAATGATTTTGACCTTTGTTGAGGAGGGAGGATCTCTCAGTGTATTGTGTGGTGTCATCATTTGAAGATTCAGGTACAGCCATTTGTGTTTCTCCTCACAGAGGTACTGTTATTGACTGGCCTTTATTTTATTGTTTTCCAGCATGATGGCATCAGAACTGCGCAGCACAGAAAGTCAGGTGAACATTGAGATAATGAACCCGTTTGGACTAACCCCACACATCCAAATGCTATATAGAATTTGTGGGCCAAAACTTTATGAAGGTGGCAGAGTTGTTTGCATTACTGCCTCTGTGTGGCTTTTGTCTGTTTTCTCTGTTTTCACGCGGGTTTCCACCAGGGGCTCTGGTTTCCCCCCCCCCCACATTCCAAAGACATACTGGTAGGTTAATTGGCTTCTAGGAAAACTGGCCTGGTGTGAGTGTGTGCGTGTTTTCGTGCGTCTACCCTGCGATGGAGGTTGCACTTACAGTGTTCCTCAAGTAGAGGGCAGTGTTGGTCTGTCAAGATGGTAAACTGTCGGACGGAAAGTAAGGAAATTGTACGACTTGTAACACTCATCCCCATCCGAATCCCGCACCCTCCGTACTGTCCGCCCAAGTGCAGTTCGCCCTTTCCCAGGTACGCGCCACAGTTTATCAAAATAAATAGAATATTTGGTACAATTGATATGCATTGTATTATTATTTAGTCTACAAATAGTATGTTTATTTCTAAACGTTTAGGTAAAACAAAACCCTCTTTGTTGCGTCGTTTTGTTTTACCTAGAAGTAACTCAGTAATCTTTTCATTATCGAATACAGGACGTTAAATAATTACTGCGCTAATATTTGATTCTGATAATCTCTACGTTAATAAACGGAGTCCTTTTTCAATCCCACTCGGTACAGTATTACCGGAGAGACCAAAGAACACACAGTCCTAAAGTAAAACTCGCACCGCAGCTATTATACTTATACAATTATACTTGTTTAGAGAGGTTTACCTCTAAAAGATGTATATGAATTAATGAGGACTGTGTTAAATTTCACCTCTCGCCATAGAATATTACAGTGGTTCTCACACCTGCAGATTTGTATTTCACATTAGTTTAATTACCTAATGGAAGCCTTAATTGAACTAATAGCTTGCTTGATTTGGGACATTTGCAATCTCTTTTCTCTTCAAACGTTTTGGATTTTATTTTATTTTTGAAGTGCAGCCATTGAGAAGTACCCCCACTAAAATTTTCATGAACTAAAAACAGTCGAACGTGTCAAATTAATCCTGTTATTAAATAAATTTAGGGTTCAAGCATGTGACTGAGAGAGCTGTCCAGGAACAAAAACCAGCAGGCTAGGAGTAGTATTTGGAGGTCTCCAGGACTGGGTACCACACCCCAAAGGTACAGTACAGTATATACAGTGTTATGTATTGATTGCCTTGCAATGGACTGGCGTCCTGTCCAGGGTGTGTCATGCCTTGTGCCTATTGCTTACCGAATAGACTCTGGTCGCGCTGTGTCCCTGAATTGGATAAAGCAGTTTAGAACATGGATGGATGCTGTATAGTATTTGTATATGATAATGCCATCTTGCAGGCTCCTTCACCTCAGTTTTAAACTCAAAAGTCCTTTTGTACAGAAAAGGGCCTTGAACCTCTGTTCCATGTGTTTGTGTGCTTGTGGAGCTGGTCTTCCTATATGTGACAAGAGCAGCTCTCCCTGCTCCTGCTGGGATTCAGTACTGGCCTCTAGGCTCAAGCACCCACAGCGCTGCTCCCTAGATAGCAGATAGTTCCGTTGTGCTAGAAGACCAGTCTCCTGCTGTGGCAGAGTCTGACACTTCTTCGATTTCAGAGGGGGGCAACGTCCCTCCTGTCGCTGGCTCACTCCATGTGTACATCAGGGATCCCCCCCCCCAGTCCTGTATCTGCAGGGCCTCAGTCACCTGGACTTGTAAGAAGCCAAACCAGGGCATTATTTGCTTAATTGGACCAATTTACCAACTTCTCCCAGCTCTTCAAGTGCTTCTGCTTTAAAGAGACCCAGAAAGCCTGCAGACAGATCGACCCTCCAGGACTGTATTTGCCAGAGGCGCTAAAGAACTGTCGGGATACTTCATAACTGTCAAAAACTTCATAAATATAGGCAGTGAGGTTGTACAGCCTATTGATTTACACCTCTGTGTTCTGAATACGCAATGAGACTTGGAGAAAGTGGGATGATTTCATATTTTTAATGTTTTTTTACTCCTCCCCCCATCCCTTGCCCATGGATCATTGCGTTATAAAGAGAAAATGCATCAACCTTATGGCATAAAAGCAGACTAGTTAAATCACTCTGTTACGTGAGGCCAATAAGGTTTTTTTTGCACTTACTGTAATTCTGTGTAGATGATGATGATGTTGATTATTATAGTCACTCTGGACAGAGAAATAAATTATGATTATAGGTGCATGGTTCAATGTTAGACTCAATAAGCCCATCTCTCTTACAGCCCCTGCCACTGTCATCCAGACCTTCAAGTATGTAATCAATGCTTAGCTGCAGGCTAAACGTAACATCACAAACTGTTCCACACTGCCCAGCACATTTTGGGACATAGGTGTTGCCAAATTGTAATTAGCTGTCGGTCGGATGGGTTGAAATTTGTTAATAAATCCTTTGGAGCTTCAAACAAATGGAACAGAAGTGAAAGCCTTTATAATCTTTCTTTATATCACAGAGGCATCTAGCTAGTGAGTGAGTCTCTCCCTGCCACCTGCCCAAGTACCCACTACCCAGCATCTCCATCTCAATGTGGTCCTGTTATTATATTGTAACAAACGCTCCGGGCAGTGTGGGTAATGACAGGCTGGAGATGACTTTACAGCCTCGCTGACAGTTTTATTGCCCTTTTCATTACAGTGGGGCATGCCACTCATGGAACAGGGAGACAGCTGGTAAGGCAGAGAAAGTGCAGGCAGCCGCTGGACACTGAGGAGGGATTCATGTTGTTTGTTATAACTTGTCGAAGAAAACTCAGTCTTCACTCAGGTTAGGAGATTGTCAAACAGAGATCTTTAATACAATCAGCTGAAGGGGAGCATATCACAGAGAAGGGGTTTCCCCTAGCACTCAAGACATGCTCACTGGACTGAAGTTATACTTTCCTTTTTATACAATAAAAGTAGGCAAGACTTTAACATATCAAAGGAACATACAGGGAAAGGAGCAGTGTCAGAAGTCAAACAAACAGGACAGGGAGATGCCATTTGGCATCCTACAATCTGTTTCATTTCTCTCTGGTTGAATGGGTGTGAGGAATTACAGGCTTTAGAACAGAAAACCTTTCCCGCGCATAGTCACTGTCCTGACCTTTTGACTCAGTCTTCCACAACTGATTGCATTAAGTTTGTGAATACTGTTGTTTGTTGTAGTTGATCAATGTTATTTTAATTTAATCAAACCTAATGCATTATTATTTTAATTATCATAAGGGAAGGTTACATACTGTATGTCTTTTAACAGTGTAGGTCTTTTAACCATGCATACTATATACTGTAGTACATTATGCAACAGTATAGGGATGGACTTAGTTATATGTCCTTATAACTAAGTAAAGTTAATTTACTGATATGTAAATTAGGCTAATTGCAAAGGTTCTCTGCACTGACACCTGTCAAGACTCTACTGTATATTGCAGACTCACAAAATATACATGCATGTTGTATGACAGTCTCCCATATTACCATTTCTGACTGGTTTCACCTCTGTGTTAAACATTCGTTCATTCTAGCAAGCGGTGAAGAAGATATTCAAGTCTGTTATTTAACTAATGTAAGTTGTGAAGTGCCCGTGTTGATATCTGTGTGAGTCCTAGACTCTTATAATGAGCCAGGCATTGTTCATTGGCAGGCCCCTGCACTCTGATAAGTTAGTTTTATGTGTGGTAGACATGGCTTCTGAATACGTTACATGGATGCAAAGTAATAATACAAAGCATTATTACTGATCACCAGAGGGTGTTAATAAGTTAGCAGTTAACTCTCAGTGGATTGTTCTGTGTAATGGCTGGGTCAATTTATTGAGTGACAAACACAAGACACAGAGGTTACTTAGGCAGCAGACCTTCATTCAAAATATTTTTTTCTTCCAGAAATACAATTAAAATCCTTCATGGTTTTTACAGTATAACTTTTCTTTTGTAAAAAAAAAGACAAATCTTGAAATGAGAAGTCAAACTCTGGAAAAAAAAGTATCCAGAAAAAAATTCAGAAATATAGAACGCATTCTGAAGTAAAGGCAGAAATTCCATAATTTTGAAATTATGGAGGTGGGGGGGGGGGGCTAATTGGACAGCAGGTCACCTCCTCCCAAATTATCTCAAGTCCCCAAAAATGGGTGTATTACTCCTGCGTACACACACAAAGGTAAGGATCTGGAACAACAAATGATTTCAGGCAAGATCTGTGGAAAGCTGGACAGAACCCATATCAAGAGGGCCTAGTGGTGTTTCCTTGGAAACCCAAACAATGTGAGAGATGTCATGACCTACGGGTATCCAGTTGTCCTGTTGTGATTGTGTACGGTGTCTTTTCATTGAGATAATCTGGAAACACTTTTGCCTTGCCTTAGAGTCCTGTTTAAGGAACACCATCTGTGCCGTTTAGGGGAAATAAATTAGACTATGCTGAGACAATTTGTCACTGTTAGAGCATCGGCATGGGACTCACACAGGTGAAGAACAGCCGAACAATGCGAACTGAACCTTGATTACCTTCAGATCCTTATTTTCTTAAGTTACATACATCTGAATGACCAACATTTTGATCAAAGATGTTTGGTGATGTGTTCCAATTTAAAATGATCCCTGTATGTTTTGAGCATGGTGCTGGTGTTATCAGTTATAGGAAATGGCCTGCAGCTCACAAGACGGGGTTCAAGTGAAAATAAAGGTAAGTGCCAAAAGATTGCTTTGTAATAATCACATGTAGTACAAAATAAACAGGAAAGGGAGAAAAAAAACAGTATTTGTGAATACCTTTGGAGTACACAGGTTTCCCAAACACAGGTATAATCAGTGAACCAAGGAAAGTTCCCATCAGATGTGTGAGGCAGGAAGTTTTGAGAGTTTACTTTCTAATGACAGAGGTTAAAAGGTGTTTACATTTCTGGGCAGAAAGCCAGTCTCTCACAGCCTTGTTGTAGCATAGCAGCTAGACTCAAGCACAACAAGAGAAAACATTTTTAAAAAAACAAAACAGGGTGCAAACTACTGATCCTAGCGATAAGGTTTGACACTGACTAAAATGTCGATGATAAAGATCACTTCTATCAAATAAAGAGTTCTATTTCCAAAAACCCCCCACCCACCACCCGCCGATAGAGGCCGAGTCAGTAAAAAAGTTTGGTCTGTTTTTCTGTCTGGGAACCATGTGATAAAGACTGTTGACATGCCCTGAAAACAGTCATCTCTGTGAAGGCAGGAGACATGCAGTGGGTGTCGTTTTCACATTTGTATAAGGTGTGAGCTGGTCAAAGTTTGCTCTGTGAAATCATATCGGCTTTAAATGGGGAAAATTGAAAGTTCAGTCCCCAACCCTAGGACAGATAAGCCAGTGTCATAATTGTTGCACGAGCGCTACCTTTTTAAATCTTTAAAAAAAAAAAACATGGTTACCATGAGATGGCTGATGCACTTTTTCCTCGCTGTCAAGGAAAGCTTTAAGGTTCCTTTCATGTCTTGAAATTTGCAGACCCTGTTCCACAATTTGTCTTCACCACTAACTCTGTGCAACATGGTGCTTTTTCCAAAATTATACTGCATGTCAGCATTTCACAATACCAGTCCTTCCTGCTACTGCACCCTCTAATTTCTGTTTCATCTCTGACCCTAATGACTTCATTGAACTAATTATTGGGATAAGAAGTCAAATCATCAATTTATCAAGTCTTAACAAGTGGCTAATTGAGTACAACCTGTAAAGGCCTACTGAACTGAAGTGGCCATTTCTGCTATTTGTTCAGTTCCACTGACATAGTGAGGCCATGTGATTTTTGGTCCATGTGCCATGTTTTAAATATGCGTTTTGCATTTTATTAGCTAATGTTGAACCTTCATGGGTTCAATTCCTGACTGGGGTGCTTTCTGTGTGGAGTTTACACGTTGCATGTTGTCCCTGTTTTTGTACGGGTTTTCTGTGGGTGCTCTGGTTTCTGCCCAGCTTCCAAAGACGTGCTGGCTAAATTTATTAGTGTTTCTAACCTGTCCTGGGTATAGTCCTGCCCTGTGCCCTGTGTTTCCAGGACTGGCCCCAGGTTATCATGACACTTGCCAGAGATACGTAGCTTTCTGGTAATGGACAGGTGAAAGAATTCCCATCTCCTAATGAGCTGCTTGTGCCCGATCCACAAATGGAATGAATTGGTAGGTCAGCTATTTGACTTGCCCACTTTTAGGCTATTGCTGGCAGTGCTGCGGATACAAGATCTTGGATTTCCATTTGTCTAGTCGGGAAAAGCTGACTGGCTCTAACACCAATTTTCAGATGCTTGCCACTGAAGTTCCCCTACAAAATAATCTCAGTGCACAGAACACGAGGGTTTCCTAAAACCAGTCTTTAAAAAAACATCAAGAATGGTGAATCGCTCCCTCAAAACAAAGTCTATTTTTCTTTACAGAGCCCTGTATGGTTCTGTAAACCACAAGAAAAAAGCTCCCCCCCCCCCCCTTCCCATAAACATCTTGACTCACTATACCGGCTACAAACAAATGAGTTCCTCGAAAAGAAGTTAAATATGAAAGAGCAGGCAGAATGTGCGAATGCAAAGGCAGTTGAAGACAGATGAAGCCACTGAGTTTTCCCCCTCTGTCTTCAGGATTTCCTTCATCTCATCTCATGTTCTTCACGCCTCTGGTGCAAGGCCAGTCTTCATCTGAGAGGAGGCGACAAACTTCATCCTTACAGCAGTTCACAATGGCACGGGTGGAATAGCGATACGTTCGGCACATCACCTTCTATTTCGGAAGCCGGCGTCCCTCAGTATCGGCAACAGAACAGTTCGGCAGGAGAGAGTGGCCAGCGAGGCGAGGCTCAGTCAGGTGCCCGCCACCTGCTGGCTCCTTCTCTCGGGCCCTTGCGGTTCATACCGGGTGGACAAACTGGTACACCAGTCTCTGGGAGATATCCGGCTTGCGGATGATGCCCTTCTTGTAGTACTGGCGAATGGAGCGGCTCAGTTTGTCATAGTTCATGGCTGGGCGGTTCTTCCGAATGCCCCAGAGCCGCGCCACATGAGCTGAATCCTCAATTTTGAAAATCCCTGCAAAATGTTATCCACCAATTAGGCCTCAGAAAGAGCACACAAAGGATAGGTTACAGCAAACTCTGCAGCTGTGCAGTTTCTCTTCACACTGTGATCTTTGTGACGCACTTTCCAAAGGTAGCCTGTTCTAGCTCAGTTCTGCATGAGTGAAGTGTTGTTTGCTCAATCAGCTCAAGTGAATTTGGATTTTGGTCTGTACTCACTGACCATTTGAATTTCCAAAGGAAGCCTACTGGACCGTTGCTCTTTAGGACCCGAGATACACAGCCTTGACTTCATGTACAGATGTACAGGAAACAGACAAGCTCTGGTAGGATTGACTGCCTGTTCTCATCTCAGACGTTCTTACAGTGGTATATTCAGTGATGACCAATGTCATTGGTGTGTCAGTGTGGAGCTGGGTCAGAACAAGATGGCGGTGCCGCAGGGCTAGATGCCAGCTAGGACAGACAACCTTCATTCTTATTGTCTGAGCCATTTCAAGACTTCAGTCCAGTAACATCTGCATATACTTAGCTAGGGCTTAGTTCCACTGAACCAGCAGCGGAAGATCATGTATTGATTTTAGTAACTGGAAGTGTGTAGAAAATGCCCTGAAGTGTAAATTATGAGTCACACCAGTCAAACTCTGTGACATAATTTAATCCTTAATTGGACTCATAATGTGCTAATTGACCTTGTTTTTCAGCTCTGTTTAGGATCTCAGAAAACCATTAGTTTATGTACAGATGGGGGGCAGGGAACTGGAATTATAGAGCTTGGTTTGAGCAGACAATACTTCTTTGATCTGGCTAAAGCCAGTGTACAGGAAGTTCCATCCTCTGCCTGACACTCACCTTTCTCCTTATTGAGCCAGCGGATACAACGGCCATAACTGTGTGGCTTCAGCAGCAGCTCCTTCAAGAACTGCCACAAGTGGATTGGCTGTCCCGAACAGGAAGAGTCCGCCTCTGTTGCCGACCAAATGTCATCACTTCCTGGAAACCAAAGACCAGAGACCAGGGGTGAGTTACAATGGAAGCAATCTCTCAATTCAGCCAAAATGCCAGACCTCTAGAGTTTCATTGCTTCTGTTGTAAAAAAAACCTTTTTGACTGTCGGTCCCCCCCCCCACTTTGTTGTTCGTGTTAATATTGTAGATGAAAGAATGTAAGACAGTATTTAAAGCAGCATCTAATGAATACATTTTCTAATAGATAGATAGATACTTTATAATCTTAATCTATTCGTTTTTGGTATTATGCCTACAGCAAATGAAATGAATAAAATGAAAATTCACCCATTTTATTTCTATTTGCTTCTTAGTTTCAGCTTCTTTTGCTTCAGGTTATTCCTTTGTTGACCAGTTGTGGGAAATCATTTATTTAAAAAAACATCATAATATTGGTATACTGTAGCTACAGACAACTGGTGCCTCGCCCATGCAATTTCCACACCTGTCTGAGTCACAGAACTCTTGACAGATCTTCAGCTCACAGTAGCTCAAGAGCGGTAACTACTCCCAGGAAATGGCTGGATGAGTTACCTGGATAAATTTGCTACCAAACCCCTAATTAGCTGGATGGGTACAAGGCCTTCTGGCCGTTTGCAATCCTTCTTGAGTTAGTGGGTGCACAGAGCTTCAGTGGGATCTGTTTCCATTTTGTGGAAGGTTTGTGGAAGAAGAAAGGGCTGGAAAGGAGGGTGGAATTTACCAGAAAATTTGCTGTCTCGGGGAGAACATTCTTCCTTCATCCATGCGGCTGTAGGAGGAGGCAAGAACAGAAAGTGTTTGGTCAGGGATGACAAGGTCATGTAGATCACAGCGCACAGCAGGACACAGTGCCACAGTGAGGTGAATTGCACCCTGCTGCATTAAAATGAACAAAGCTAATGGAGAAATAATGCCTCTCTGATGAAGTATCAACCCCAAACCTCTCTGCCTGATCATCTCACTGGGGGGGGGGGGGGCTGATACAGACCGTCTTGCAGAAAGCTGATGTTTAGGATATTTGAAGGCAATGAAACTACAGTACAGTATATGTGCAAATGCAACACTTTTTTTCTGTATAAGTGTATGTGTGAAGGGGTGCGTCTAATACTTCAGAATTAAATGATCTATTCTTTGCACTTTCAGGAGTCAGCACCAATTACTTTGTCTTGAATATTGTCAAGCGACTGCTGCTCAGTAAGACGTCACACAAGAGTAAATTCTGATAGCAGGGCATCAGATGTACATGCAAAGTGTAAGTGTTTTAAATGTCCTTTTTTCAGGCTGGTGAGGGTTAGGGGAGAATAACATGCTCGTCTGAGAATTAGGCCATGTGCCATGTGACATTGTTTTACGTTGCCATAGAAAAGCGTGATCGGCCATCTTGGGATTCCCAGTTCATCCCGCATGGCAGACATTATGACATAACGCCTCTTCTCCCATTGCCGCCCAGCCTCAGTGTGCTGCAGGCCCAGGCGTACCTGACTTCCAGATGTCCAGGTGGGCATACAGCACGTCCCCACACAGCGGAGACCTCTGTCGGAACTCCTCCTCGCTCATGGTGCACAGGTCCTTCCCGTTCAGCTCGTGGAAGGCCTTCCCCACCTGGGGCAGCCGGTACAGGTGCTCCGTCCACAGCACCCACTTCTGGACGTTCCCCGGGTTCCACTCCATGGGGTCTGCGGAGAACACAGCCAGCCATCGTCGTGAGGCAGGTTCCTTTCGGATCCTTTTATTTATTTTTTTGTAAATAATACAACTAAACTTCTCAAAAATGTGCAGTACAGTATATACAAAAACTCTGCACACAGTGCTCTAATACACGGCTGCTGGTTTTGGTTCTGGCCAAGCTCTCAGTTACACAATTAAAGCTTTAACTGGCTTCAACAGGCTTCATTTGAACGGTGTTTTTAGCTCTCAAACATATTAAACTTCACCTTTTGACTATTGCATTTCATCCGTGTTTCATCCAAGTCAGGGTTGTAGCAGAGCCAGAGCTTTATCAGGCAAGCAACAGGAACAAGACAAGATACACCCTGATCCATCACAGTACAGACCAACACAAACACAGACATGCACACAAAACGGGACAACATACAAACACGCAGATAGCTCCGCAGGTCCAGAATTGAACCCAGGGCCCCAGAGCTGCAAGACAGCAGTACTAACCTCTCCTCCACTGTGCTGCCCTATTGCACCTTATGAGTAACAAAATCTCAAACCATTTAGAAAAAAAAAATCTAATTTTCCAAGAGCTTGTTAGTTGAATTAAGGCTTCCATCAGGTAATTAAGCCCAAGTGGAATGAAAACCAGCAGGTCCAGGACCAGGACTGGAACCCCTGATCAACTCTTATTCAGTCGCAAACACCTTTTTTTCAATTACCAAAGTGCAGATAATTTCAGTGCCCATTATCTTTCTGTTGTAGAATTCGCAGGAGTAGTAGTAGTGAGCCTATTTTTATGAGCCTGTATCAGGTAATGGAAATTACATAAACTTTTATTCTGCCTTGATTTTATTCACACAGGCCCACACATGAAGTTACATTAAATGTTATATTATTCATTGTGCCATATTGTTAAATATCATATTAAGTAGACTATAGCACGTTTCTGTTGTGCTTTGTCAGGAACATAACCTTATAGCTCTACAAAGCCTAATGCTGATCAAACTGCTGCGCACAGGGAGTGTTATTGTAATGATGAATTTGATGTAGCTTATTCACATTTCTCTGGGAGACCTGTTCCAGGGCATTTTGCAATGCAGTGTGAACACATGTGAAAGTCAACAGAGAGATTTGCACAGGGTGGAGTGATCTGCCCCATTCTGATGTTCGCTGCCCATAAAATACAGCGCTGCACCTGACTGCCTGTGAAGGGGGCTTAGCTGGACGTCATCAGAGCTGTACAAAAAACATGGAAAAGGCAAACAAATCGCCAAAGTGTGGCCTCAGAAACACCCCGTACTCAGTGTTTGCACTGTTACATTTAACCACGCGTTTTTGGAGCATGAGAGAATTTTTTGTGGAGAATTTTGTGCATTTTGAAGGCAAACATTAAGGCTTGGCACGCCCTCAGACTTTCGGAAAGTCAGATTCCCATGGCGGCACAGCAGCCTTTAAGTGAGGTGACTTAACTCATGTTTTTTTTTTTATAGCATGGAAGAAAAGTGTAACAACGGGAGGCTGGGAAAATGAAAGTTTGCTGAAAAACAAAGCGGAGATTAATACTGTATGTGTTACTTGTCTGAGCTTCAGTGAGAACTGGAATTGGGTGCAATTTAAAGTCACAATGCAGCCATGAATTAAGGTGGATTATGAGTTTCAACAAAGCGTTCAAGAATGCACTTTGCATTGTACTTTGTACAGTTATCCGTCAGTAACGGTTATCCGTCAGTTCTTATGGAAGATCCCGTTCTAGTCCTAGATACAGCCAGGGGATGGCTTTCTTTTCTGTTATCTTGTAGGTTGGCACAGGCATCCAAACCAGGTGTATATTTCTTACTAGTTACACTAATCTGACATAACCTTATTCTAACAGATTGGTTAAATTAATGCAAAGATTGCCAAAGAATTTTTATTTTCAAAGTGCTGCTGTCTATTTTAGATAGGCCTTTGTTTAATATATAAAACACCTATAAGAATGTTGCAAAGTACTGCACTGTCTTTTACTTTAGTGCACGTTTTGTAAGAGGTTGCATTGCTGCTTGGTCGGGAGAATTCTCTGCACTAAGAAATCCAAAAATGATGCTAACACAACGTTGCCCAGCTGGGGACGCCAAAACATTTTCAGCTACTGCCTAGATCGGCAGTGCAGAAGTCCCAGATTCCTATTGGAGTTTGACTGTGATTGACTGCTAGAGTCTGGCACTGCGGAGCAGTGGCTCTGTGGCTAAGGATCTGCGCCTGTGGCTGGAAGGTTGCCGGTTCAAATGTTGTGGCCGGCAGAGGAATCCTACTCCGTTGGGCCCCTGAGCAAGGCCCTTAACCCCAGCTGCTCCAGGGGCGCCTTATAAATGGCTGACCCTGCACTCTGACCCCAAGCTTCTCCCCCTGTCTGTGTGTCTCATGGGGTATGTGAAAAGACAAATTCCTGATACAAGAAATTGTATTGGGCTAATAAAGTGATCTTATCTGTTGTTCCTTTCTGCTGTGCGAGGCCTCCGTGACAGAAAGGTCACTCACCAGGAGTGATGTTGAGCAGCTTGCAGGCCGTCTCGATGTCCTTCAGGACCTCCCCCACCACCATGCTCTGCACCTGCTCCAGGGAGCGCTCCTCCATCTGGCAGTCCAGCTCGGGGGACACACCCAGGCCCGGGCTGTCGATGACGGGGCATTGCTCGGGCTCCTTCCGGGCGTCCGGCCTGGGGCCGACGTGGGCTCCTTCGGGGACCTTGAGCAGCCAGGCCGAGTCCTCGGTGAAGAGCATGTCGAAGCAGGAGAAGTAGACTCCCGACAGGCTGCGCTCAGGACACAGCAGGTCACGGGGAGGCTTGGTGTCCTCCAGGTCCCAGGTTTTCAGCTCATGGTCCTCTCGCTCCAGGATGGTCAGGGAGCTCTCCGTGAAGCTGGCTCGGCTGGGGTGCAGGGCGCTCGTGGTCAGACCGGCATCTGAAGTCCCCATGGTCTCTGCCATGCTGCAGGGATTCAGAACTGACCATTAGGGAAAGAGGCTCCACTGCTCTCCTAAGAAGGCAGTGATCCACACATAAGCCTTGTAGCAAAGGACAATTGTTGTTTCCCACAGGTAGGGAAGCCTGAAACTTTATTTCTATTCCAAACCAGGCAGTACTATTGTATTCAATACTCCCATATACCAGAACAGAAACTTCATGTAGACTGGGTTCTGGACTAATTAGGAAGATTACTTAATGTTTTCTCAGTAAACACACAGGGCACAGTTTGTACAAGAATAGTCAGCGTTACTATTTCTTTATTGTGCTGCACTTTAAACGGCTGCTCTTTCTCTTTCAAAATGGACAAGTCGCCTCCTGATCTCGGAAAAGGAGGTTAGTGTGTTATCTTAGGAAAATGAGATGGGATTTACCAGGCTTAATTAAAGCTTGTCTAAACGACAGCTTTCATCATTCTTACACTGTATGAACTCTTAAAATAGAAAAAAAAACAAAAATTCTCTCATGCCAGCTAATTTAATACAAGTACTGAAGTCAAAGAGATTTCATGACTAAGTTCTTAAATCAATATTGACTTACACATCGTAAGGTCTTTCAGTTAATTCACCTATTGAATCTTACTAATACGGATTACAGTTTGAGCAGAGGTTTTCTGCCCGTTTCGTGTTCTGCATGAATCGGAACGAATCCATGCTGGAATATGTAAACATCGGAAATATTAAAGCAAAGGTGCTGCTCATTGAGTGCTCCAAGTGCGTAAATGGTAAAGCAAATTCGATTTCTATTTATTCAAAGGCTAATATGGTAAAACAAGCATTCAGAAAAGGATTAAAGTAAAGCTCACAGAAGAAATGCAAATCAGCTTACCTGGAAAACCTTTAAATGCTCATCATTAAGATTATTAATCCATAAATTAGTAACCACATTACAAAATCCTCTGACACCTTTTACAAATATGCTCAAGAACTTCGTAAAATACTGTACCACCCTGCATAAAACTGTGTCATTGAAAGATGCTCGATTTTTCTTCGACCTGCTAAAAGTAAATTTGCTGAACAGTGTTATGGTTGTCAAAGACTTTTGGAAAAAAAAACAATCTTTACCTCTTTTGGAATAAACGTCTTTCAAGACGTTTACATCCAGTTCAATCGCAACAGACCATTAGTAAGTAGAAATCACTGATTTTTCAAGTTTTGAAACAGCTGGGTTTTGTGAGCTCTGTATTCGCTTTACCCCTGGTGTAGATGACAAGGGCCAGCCTGATCTCTGCATCTTTTTATTGGCACTGTTTTTCAAAGGGGGTGGGTTTTTATTTCGGTCTCAGTCCAAAACAATGAGAGATGAGCAAAAAAAAGTATTTCAAGGAAGTCACTGGGTTTTTCTCATAAGTAATGGAGTTAAAGGGATTTGACTGAATCATTTACTTGCGGGTCACCACTTGCCTACAGGCCTCAACGTGGGGCTGGGGGAGCCCCGTCCAGCCCTGGGCTGCAGTTACGTCCAGGTTTCACACTTTTTTCTTGTCCCTGACCCTGCTGTCTGTGAGCTTTCCAGACGGCTGGAGTCGGTTTTCTTAATAAAACCAAACAAAAAGTCCAAATCCGTTTCTACTTCTTGGGCAGGACACTTTGAAAATGAGACCTGACAGCGATGTCATTCCTTTCCCTCGGCTACTCGAGGCTGCCAGATACATCGGCTTTGTTAGGGAAGGGAGCAGCTGTGGTCAACTGCAGGTACCATAGCAATTTCTCTTCCTCCTGAAGGAGTCCTCACAGGCCAGACCGGCTGTTTTTGTTTCTCGCAGTGCTGGAGTGAGACCTCAGTTTGGAAAAAGAAGACGTTTCTTTTGCTTACACTGGTTGGTTAAGCATCCTCTGCAGGTGGGCCTGGCTTTGAGTGAGGCTACACCGCAAGCTGTTAATCTCTCTCATTTTCCGCCTTTATTGAGGCCAGTAGAGAGGAGAGATTCTACAGCCTGAACTGCCTTTTGCCCAGGAAAAAACAGGTGAGCATGTGGAGGTATTTTAGGTTGTAGATTGTTTTATCCGAAGAGAAGGTTCTTTGAAGGCACTGTAAGAAGTCTACGCTGAATCTTGGCCCTCAGGCTGGGGCACGCTTAGACAACCTTTCAGCGCAGACACACTGTATATTAAGAAGTATATAAAGATTGAGATGCATATTTTCACAGTAATATTCAAATTCGAGCTGTCAAATGACCAATTCCCACTTTTGAGTTTAGCTTGTGAAGAATAATTGTCGAAGTTAGAAAACAACGAATTTGGAAAGCCAGCTTTGAAATTGAAATCTGTTCAGCTCTACAATATATCCGTTTGGGCTATGAAAACAAGTGCCTGACTGCCTGTGTCAGGCCATAGTGTCACAAAAATAACTACATTTAACAAAATATCAATCCCTGTATCTTACATTCACGCCTTGCAAATAATTGTGCATTGTTTCAGTTTTTACAATAAGAGTGTTGGGTTTTACACATCCATCTCTCCTGCTTTCAATACAGAGCACAAATTCTTAAAATTATTATGTTTTATCTCTGGCCTTGTCCACGTTCCTAGGACTGTTTGAAACATACTGTACAAGACTTCATGCAACATGACAGCAGAGTGGAAAAGTCTTTTCCCCAGCACCTGGACAAGAGAACACGATAGTCAGGGCCTGATTTTAAACAGTTCTTGTTGTTCTGGTTATTTTTGCACAAGTGAGCAGGCCAGCAGGGTTCCAATCATCTTGCAGCCCATGTGAGCTGGCACTGGACAGGGCTACGAAAGAAACTCTGAAGCTACTCCCGGAGGTAACCCCCAGGAAAACGAAGCTATCCCTTCTGAAGAAGCTCCTTGCTCATCTAAGTTCCTTTCTTGCTCTCCCTGTCAATTTTTCCTTTCATCCCTCCCCCCCCCCCCGCCATCAGAAGGTCTCAGACCTGCTCTTTTCTGTTTACCAGGAGGCAGCCAGCAGGGCACAGCAATCCCAGCATGCACGCCGTGTGCCCTGTCTGTCTTGCGACAGCTTGTGTTAAGCCCATTAGGCCAGCAAATGTAGTTGTTTTCTTTCTTCTGAGGGGAAGAATGAGTGGAAAAAAAGAATCTTAGGCTCTCCAGGGAAAGGATTAAGCCCTTGACTGATCTGTAAATGAGTTTGGTTAAGAACTTCCAATATTCATTTCAGGGAATTAGGGTTTGGTCCATTTCCTTGGGAATCAGCCTCAGATCTTTCAAATAGGATCCAAAGCTCATACAGATAGCCTGCCTGGGAAACTGAATCCTACTGGCCAGACCCCTTTTTTAACCACTGTGTGGACTTCTCAGTTGGTTTTAGGGTCTTCAATTTGAAAATCATGCCATGCAATTTAAAGTGAATTTTAACAGAACTTTCACGTACGCTTTAACAGTTAAGACCCCTTCCTATCAGGTTCATTAGGGAATGATAGATCTTTCAGGCTTACAGCTGAAGTCTCATTAGTTTTGTTTAGAGTCATTTATTCGGCATTATATTCTAGCTCTCTCTTCTGTGGACTAGAATTTCTAGACTGACCCATTATGATGACCGAGGACATTGTCCTATACAGTAGGTGATACTTTTCTTCAGATGAAGAAGACCGTGGTGCAAACTACTTGATCATTACATCCCCTGACACTGCTCATAAGAGTAGAGGAGTCAACTCCAGTGTTCTAGCTAAACTCCTCTCTAAGCAGTCTGGTCTCCTTTAAGTTGCCTTTATTTCAGCTGATGAAGCTGTTTCTCTCTCCTCCCCCTCCTCTGTGTAGTGGAGCTGCTGTACCTCACCCAGGCTATTGCTTCAAGGGTGGATGCAAAACCCCTCCTATATATAAATCCCTTTGGGTTCCTTTGGAATAAAAAAGAGCTACATAAATTGAATTGATTATTCTTATTTTTTCAGTCGGCTAAACTATGTGTTGTTTAGATCTAAAGATAATCCACAGTTTTCTTGAAATAAAATGTATTGAGGCTGTTTAGAGACATTGAGGCATGCTCTATGTCTCCATTTTTCCAAACTGGGCTGGTGAAGAAAGGGGCTGGAACAGTCACTTGAACACACTGCAAAGCACCTGAAGCTGGCTTTGTGAGCACTGTCTTAGAGACAGCCCTGTGAGTCTCATTACAGCACCGGCTGGATTTGCAGGACAGTGTGTGTACAGAGCTATATGGACACAGTGCTGTCCAGTGGTTAGGACTGAGGGCTCACTATGTGCGGACCTGGAGTTCAAGCCCTAGCTCTGCAGCTGACGCACTGGATCTCGGTGGTCCTCCTTTGCACAAGGGGCCAGAAACGGAAGCTGAGCAGCACGTTCTTATAGGATATAGTTCAACCCCCTTAGTCTCATGGAATCTGCAGAAATGGGGGGAATGGAAATGGGGGTGTGGGTTCTGACAGAAAGGGGGAGTGAAAATGGGGGGGGGGGGGGGTGCATTCTGCAAGAAACGGGAGAGCCTTTCTTACTGGCCCACAACCGCCCTCTCTGGGAAAGAGCAGTTATACAGTAGTTTGGACCACAGACCTCTTCCCTCACCAGCCTTTCGTCAGCAAGTTCACCCCACAGTTGTCCAGCAGAGCCTAGCACTGTAGTATACTAGATCTAGCCCTCACTGGCTGTGTTAGTACCTCTCATTTTTACCTTCCAGCAGGTCAGAAAGTGAGTGAACTTGACTCCTGAGCAGCCCGGCTCACTTCACAACCTCGTTTAAAATCTCCCACACTGACACACACCTTTCCTCCCTAGTCACTTTCTATGCAAACAATTACAAGCCTGGAAAGAGATATGTGTGGTACAGAGCACCCCCCACCACCCCTTTGACTCCTCCTATTTCTAAAATACGTTTTTTTTTACTCTTGATTTTGGACTTAGCTTGTGTGTACACTGGGGTGGGGCTGTTTGCATTGGACGTGCGTGGAGCTCCATGTGCCCTTCGCAGTGTTGACAGAGAAGTTTTCAGGATTATTTTTTTTCAAGTCGCAATACTTCTCACAGGGGTGAACTGTGCCGCTGTTGTGTGTGAGATGGAAAGTGAAGAAACAGTTATAACCGTTTCGAAATGCTGCACCAAAACACCTGTGCACTATTGCGGTATTCATGCTTTAGGCAAGACCCTTGAAAACACTAGACTCATGAGTGAGATAAGCCCCAGGGGGGAACTGCAGACCTTGGAAGGAGATGGTGAGAATATAATTAATTCTAATTACCTACAGCAGCCAGGGAGTGCCAGAGATGGGGCAAAGCTGGCCTCGCACCCCTTCACCACCTGGGAGAGCTGTGCTTTGCCCCACCAGTGATCCCCTTTTACTAATCAAAAATTTTTACAATTGGTCTGGGGACTTATGATTGACCCTGAATTTGAATCTCTTTTCCGTTACTACATTTCCAATGTGTGAAAAGAGGTCGTGGCACTGAGGTTTGCTTTATAATTGTTCACCTAAAGGTACGCGGGAATCCTTTCTTTCTTTTCCTATGGTTTCCCGAAGCCTCTGTGTGTTCCACTACTGTTCCACTGCTTCCCAGGCCTTGCCTCCAGCCGGTTGTTTTTCCCAGTGTATGCTGGGGGAATAGTTAAGGACTATTCATTTCACATCTGTCAACAGTGTCAGGACGGGACAGTCAACACACTAGATGCCAGCTGGATTCAGGATGACCGTTCAGGCATTCCAAATCAGGTTATGGAATTGAAAATATGATTGAGGGTCTTTGAATGTCAGAATAAATAATATATATAAAAATATTAGCATAGGTCCTGGAAAGCTAAAATTTCTTGGAGGTTTATCAATGAGTATTCAATATGGACAGCTGCCTTGGAAAATATTGTTAGCAGTTTTTCTGGATCTTGTTGAAGCAGTGCATTCTGGTCCTAGAACACAGCAGGCAGGCATGTGAAAGGCAAACCTCATGGAGTCAGATTTTGCTTCATACTCTGTCCCATTCCCAAAGCCTACATAGTGACTGAGGAAAGTTTTAATTGGGCAGCAGCCAGGGCTGTTTTTTCTGACGAAGAGAAAATGATCTCAGGAAAGAAATAATCTTTAGTCTTTATTAAACAGTTTTTGAACCAGCTGTTTGACAGAGACCTACTACGTACAACCTTTTGCATCCAGTAGTTAAGAAATGCTTTGGTCTGTCCGACAACACTCAGAAGTAGGCAGAAATGCTAAAAAGAGATTTGTATACTATAGTTTTGTGACGTGAAGCAATATTAATACTTCAATTCGGAGTGTTAGGAACTTGAAACACAAAAACATATAGTTTTGTTTGAATCAGAGGGTGGAGATTTGGAAAGGTGTGCTGGTATTGTTCCAGCTGTTTTTCGTGCGTAACTGAGCCGCGCTTTAAACGCAAAACGATAAGCTGAACATTATCAGCGCTCCGGCCTTCAGAACACAACAAGGCCTAAAGGTATGAATGAGAAATAAAAGCTTAGAAGAGGAGCAGGCTGTTATGGGAAGGAAAGGTCAAATTGTAATTGCAGACCATGATAAAAGAACAAATGACAAGGAAGTGGGCCTGAAAAAAGGAGAAGAGAATTTGATGTGGCTGAATAAATACTGAAATCTTCCCACTCCTGGTTTGCGGGGATTAAACCAGAGCACAATGCCTGGACGCAATAAGTCAGAAAATAAAGGAAAGGTCCAGGAGGGGTCACAGCATTGACAGAAAGTTCAAAAGGCCAAAACTGGATGTCCATCCATCTGATTGCTACAGAGTGTGCTAGAGTAGGCGATGGAGCTGGACGAGTTGAGAATGAAATATGCTGCCATGGCTGCAGAAACAGTCAGAGACGTGAGCACGAGTTGTACTCATTGGCCATGCTTGTTTCTGTTTCCCTGCACTGCAGTCTCTACAGGCTATATCTCGAATGCACATTTGGCATTGCTGAACATAATACATTAAAAAAAAAAACATTGTCCTAAAAACAAACATTGTGCTAAAATCCTATTTAGCAGACCCTTTTATTCAAAGCGATTTGCCCATTTATACAGCTGGGTGTTTTACAGAAATACCTTACTTAAGGGTGCAATAGCAGTGTCCCACTGTATATTTAAAGCTCCAGTCATCCACAGCCCTGACCGCTCCTCCTTACTGCTGTCCCAGCAATGAACTGATAGATTGGACAGTACTAGAAGGCAGTTCATTTTTTTTATTAAGGCAGATGAGCTACCCAGTAACTAGCTGGCTTTTGAGAGATCAGGTGCAAGTAGGGAGCTATGTCAGTGAGTGTGGGCTGCAAAGGAACAAGTAAGGGTTAATTCCACACTGAAAAGCAGAAAAAAACACAACATTTCAGATGCTGAGTTTCTTAAAGGACCAGTGTTGTTGGATACCTTTAGTCTAAAGGACAGATATAACCAGGTTTTATACAGCCAAGGTTTATATTAGTAGTCACACTTCACTTGAATGTGATTTTGACGACGTTTAAAGGTGCTACAATTTATGAGTTGCAATATTATTATTCAGCAAACAGAACACCATGACCATTGTTTCAAAAAAGATATCAAGTAAATATGTATTAAGAATAAAATATGAATCTTGTCACAGCAGAGTTCATAGATCTAGAGTTGAGGATAAGGTTAGGGTTGGGACCAATGTGAATAAAACTTTTCTCATAGTGTCCTGTTTTGTTCACGTTTTTGGTGTGCAGGTGTTCATATTTTCCAGATAATCCAGGTTAGGAAAAAGAATATAATTGTTGATCCCATATTATCAGTGCATCCATGGCAAAAGGGGTTATATCATTGTTATATCAATGACATATGAAGTTATTCAGTAAACAAATGTGGAAAAGGATTTGAGATGAGGAAGCATATTGGTATATGGTATATTCAGTATGTAGTACTTCACCGATGGGTTTCAGTAACTTGTGTAGTGCTAATCCGCACGCCCCCTATGTGCACACTAGGTATAAAATGTCTTCTCAGAAAATGTTGCTGCCTCTACTAGTTAATAAAACAAGTAATACAAGGCGGTTACTAGAGAAAATCCTTAGACAACATAAAACAGCAAGTAAAAAGCAAAAAAGAAACATAGCTGAAAGGAATTGTTATTTTTATTGATCTCTGAACATGTGTATCTTCTGTCTTGTGTTATCCTTGCATTCAGTTGTAAATCTTGTAAATCTGTCAACGCAAGGATTAAGTTTTGGCTTTTTGTTAACAAACCTGTTTGCTCACAGTAATAGTTTCAGTGAGGTTGAATTCCGTCATGAATACTTGCACTGCTGTAAATTGGCAGCTTCCTGTCAGGGTATATAGTAATTGTACTTTGTGGTACTTGTTAACCGTTAAATTCATACAAGATACTACAAGAGGTACGATATACTAATGTAACAGTATTAATTCCAGGGAAAATCACACTTATTCTTTGTATTCTTTTTGACCATTTCTGATACTGGAACCATCACACACAATGGTCATAGCAGTGTGGGATTTACTGGGTCCTACTCTCACCCCCTCCTCCTCTTCCACAAGTCTTATTCAAGAGAAGCAGCTGCGCTTGTCCGTGTCTCTCAGGTTCCTGCAAGTCTGGGCTTGCTCCCCAGAGATAAATATCTCCAGCAACTGGCACCTCAGTTAAATTTTGACCCCAAAAGTGCGTCTGTGTCTGGACAATCAGGTGGTGGCAAAGCAGCTCCACACATTGTCAGGAAAGTGTATTATTTAAAGAGTATGCTTGCTCACTGTTGGCACATTTCTGCCTGTGAGGATTCCTGCATCTTTTTTTTCCTGCACTTGGACAAATTCTCAGGTTCTTAGCAGTAGTTTTGTTTTTTCTTCCTACTTTTTCCTGTGTTGAAGTGATTCCAAGTGTCTTTTTCTCTCATCTTTAGAAATGGGCTTCACTGAGGATTGGATTATGCTGAGAGCGAACTAGAGAATAGCTGCCCAGACCATTAGATGTATTTTGAAAAACACATTGAGGTGGAGCAGTGGTTACTGCTCTGAACCTCTGACAAGGCTGTGAGTTTGCAATGCACACACTACTGTCGTATCCTTGAGCCAAAGAGCTCTTTCACGCTGACAGGGATCAGCACAGTTAGAATTTGCATTCATGGAGACAAGAATGTGTGATAGACACGAGTCTCAGTCTGGACAGGGTGAAGTTTTTGTACTTATACAGCCAACTGCACCTGCACCAAGTGATATAGGACTATGGTTTGATAATAGTTACAATTTACTGTATTGAATACTACATTAGATTGGCAAATTATTTCTATGTGATTAAAAGTTACCTATAGATTTAATGCAGAATTTTGAAACCATAAACTAATCTAATTTCCTTTGTTTTGAATGCATTCTACACTTCACCGCTAAGGTTATATTTTTAACGGCTGCAATTTTGTGACCAGATTGTCAAAGACTTTTTCCACAAAACAAATCTTACGTAGAACCTTTATTAAAGATTAACATTCTTTTGAAAATCAGTAACTCTTTGGAAATTCTAATGGGCTGAGTCCATTTCTGATTTTTCTCCTAGAAACTATTCCCTGTGGCTCAATCTAAGGTACCTACAGAACAGCTGGCGGAATGAGTGGAAAAATTATTGAGTATTATTAAAAAAACTGCTGTATGCTGCCGTTAGGTGACAGTTTGACCTACAGCCAAGGAAGGGTTAATGGGATCCACCTTTGACATGTAACTCTGGCTCAACAGGTTTAGATTTTAATCTTGCGTTTAGAAAATAATTATAGTTGTTATTAATTTTAAACATTTGCTTGTGCGGCAGAAGATTCATATAACACTACGGAAACCATACACCATTTACATTTGTAACGAACTTGCAGAATCAGACCAACCACGGTCATACACTCTCGAAAACAAAAATGCTTTCAGTGTGGAGTTTTGATGAGGGAGTCAGCTCAGACAGGTTGAAGGAGCTTAAGATAATTTGCGTTTTCGAAAACCCTGCTTTAGTGGCTGCTTGCTACAGAGATGTGTTACGCCACCCGGAGATGACTGAACCAGGTCGTGTCATTGCTGCTCATGGGTGTGACGGTCAGTACTGCTGACTCGTACTGTGGCTCTCAAGTCGTGGGTTTGATTCCAGACTTGGGTGCCTCCTGTGTGGGTTTTTGCATGTTCTCCCTAGAGCTTCAGCTCCTCTCTCGCCACCCATGCGCGATAGATTAATTGATGTGTCCAAATTGTTCTTGGGAGTGTGTACCCTGCGGAAAGAAACCAGTCCCAGCTTGTGAGCTAATCTCCTGGGACAGGTCCCTGGTTGCCGCTATCCTTAACAGAAGAAATTGATTTTCTGATGAGAGTGGTTCTTTTTTGGGCTTCACGAAAGAACTATATAATTGTTACAGTTTAAGAAAGTCCAGTGCTGTCTTTCTAGTCTTCAAGAAACCTAGCCTTCAAACACAGCTGGTTAACCAGTGTGGTCAGGACTGACACCACAGCACTGCACAACAGGTCTGAAGATGCGTATTACTTACGAGTTGCTCTTCAAGCCAGAAAAACGCATTAGGGGGTGTAATTGTGTGGTGAGAGGAGGTGTCATAATTAAAGAGTAAAAACACTGGGAAAACAGAAGATCTCTTAAATGAAAAGATTTTGTCTTATTAAAGGCACAGGCAGCCTGTCTTGTCGGACCACTCATTGAGGAGCTGGGCAACATTGGTTAACACCTGGTTATCTGTTGTAGAAAAAAATGTTTTAATTCTCAAACTGGGAATCTGTGCAAAAAGCTTTCAGTTGCAATGTCATTAAAATTGGATGAATGTTTAAGACCGTTTACTACAGTTGTCAGTATATCTTTCTGCATTAAAGAACCTGTCTCTATCGAGACAATTATATATCCTTTTATGAAAATGATTCTTACAGTAGGTGTGATATGTTTTTTTGATATCTGATTAATGATACTCATACTGATTATTGTTCGTGCTTATGGTGAAATAGGTATATTTCGGCGTATGAAGAGTATGTAATGACAATGCTGTGTATGATTTAAGGTAGCAGATTCTGTATATACTGTAGATATCTGAGTGTGCTTTCTTGTATTGCATTTTCCATTATTTAACAGTTACTGTATGAGGCACAGCAATGCAAATGCAGCATGTCAGTTTCTCAGATTGTGAGAACGCTGTGTCCTTTTGTAAAACACTGTTTTTAGGCTACATTACAGAAAGATTTTTTAAATATGCTAAGGAATTTTCTAGAAAACAAATGTAATGTTAATGAAAGCACTGTACTCGAGTCTCCCAAAGGCTTGATTGCCATTCTCAATAATTACTTGCAGACTCTCAAATGCTTCCAAATTGTGATCTAGAGCATAAAATGATGCAAAAGCGACATTACATTGAAATACATTGAAATTCAGGCGGAAAGAGTTAAGTCTGTTTATGCAAGGCCACTGCCTTTATGATGAGAAAACTTCCTCTCCTCCGCCTGTTCTCGCCTGCGTCACTGGACGCGAAACGTCAGTTCCCCAGCGGTGGCTGATAAGGTCTGTTTGCAGATGGTGGAAGAGCCCTGCGACCTTTTACGCACACACACGTGTGGGAACAGCTGCACTGTGGGACCGGGGGATCCACCCTCTGGCTGGAAAGACCATCAGGAACACCTGACAATTCACAAGGAGCTGGGCTCCTTGGTGTCAACCTCTGCACACCAGCACCCCCAGCAGGCTGGCTTTCTTACTGCAGAGCAAAATGAGCTCCACTTCCTTCTGTCTCCAAACAAAATCCAGTTGCAACTCAGAAAGTGGGCTTAACCCAATAAAATATGAAATATTCAATTGACCACCCTTCTCAGGTGGTTAAGTGGAACCACAAGTTCATAACTTCTAACTTTAATCCTAATTCCCCGTAGCAAAACTGTATACAGATTTTTGTATGTAATATTTCAAAGTCTTTAAGTTTTTATTGAATTCAGTGACACACTTAACAGGATACTTTGCAAGGCTCTAGTGTGGATTCATCTCCAGAGAGTGTCCAATTCTTAAACTGCGTTTAACCAGATAAATGATTTATTCCTCTTTTCTGGGTTTGTTTCATCTCTGCCTGGAGCTGCACCTCTGCTGGTCTAGTTGCTTTTTTAGTGAAGCGGGAAACAATAGTTCTGAAGATGATTACGTTTGTTTTTAGGCTTTTGTTTTTCCTGTAAATCATGCAAACATTAAACTCTATAAAAGGCTGATATACTGTACTGGTGTGTATTCAACAAGCTATATGTGTAGCAATTCTATCCTGATCAGTATGTTTATCAAAAAATAAGATGCATGTATATTGGATATATTTAGGATCTAACAGGACAATAAACTGAAGATCCAAACTTTATATAGCCAGGTCTAGACTTGTATATGAAGGGTGAAAGAATGATGGATGGATAATCTCTCAGTTAAATTGGATTCCAAAGTGAAATTGGCACTCATTTGGGCAGGATAAGAGTTTTTAAATCTTTGTGATTAGAGCAATCCTTCAGCTCTAGATTGCATTAGGGACTGGCTTAACCGCTTTGACTCAGCTTTGAAGGACAGCTCCCAGACAAAGATTTAGGAGGGCTAGAGGCTTTGTTGGGGAAAGCAGAAAACCACAAAATTGTATGTTACTAAACCATAAAATTGTGTAGTCCTCTACCTTTTCAAAACTGTAGAGGACTACAGTATACAGCGGCACGCTGTTAAAACCAGAAAAGAAACAATTTTGTTCAGACTGAGATGTCACAAAACTGTTTTTTGCTGTTGCTTCATTAAGAAAAGACATGACTGAGATCAAGCCTTAAATATAGTGTGTGGTGCTCATTGTGTCATTGTCATTACAGATCCATTATAATAAATAAATTAGTTCTTATTATAAGCACAATGCAAAATTAATTTTAGGGCTGAAAGACTTGGTTTAGTCCAAGATACTCTGATACAGACATGTTTTGGCGACAATCCACATGTTATTATACAGTACTTATTCATTTCTGCTAGGAGAGTTACAGTATGATATAATGCACATAAGTGCATATTTTAAACTCATGATGGTAAAAAAAAGTTGCATAGTGCAAAAAAGCAAAAAAAAGTGTACAGTGGCATAGTGTCATTGTAAATGTACGGTAGTGATATAACATAGTGCAGAAGATTTTCACTAGTCCACACTGGGTATTAGTGCATGGCAACTATGTTCCTGGGTTGGTTTTCAGTCTACCTGCCATTTCCTTCAATAGTGTAATGTCACTGTATCACAGAGCCTAATTGTTTCAATCATACAGATTATTCCTTTCAATTCAGCTTGATAAAAATATCAAGACAAGTTATTGTTTACAGTTTGTATGGTCTTGCAAAACCTGACCAAAGGGTACAATAGGACCCAGTTATAGTTTGTGATTTTCAGCAAAACCTTTCAACAGGAGTGCATATTCCACATGTGTGAAACAGAATTCAGAATTCAGACAGTGCTTCTCAAATTCACGAACTTCACAGATGGTGCACAGTCGGATTGGAAGAGACAATAAACAGCACAAATATTCAGAAAGTGATATGAAACATACTAAGCAAAATGTGGGAATGAATTCTAATTTACATGTTTGTGTGTTTAGAGAAAATTATTTTAAAAAAATAATTCCCTGAGGGAAATCGCATTTCTTATTCATGGGTTTTCCCATGCTAACTATTTTTCTTTTAAAAGAAGCCTCTAGTGTTTCAGTGTCACTTGCTTCAACAAGAACTAATTAGAGCCAAGTAGAAAGGTACTGTACAGTAGGATGTTTGTCCTTGGTTTCAAACACTTTCAAAATGAAAAGCGGAAAAGTTGGTTACAGACTTGTTTCTTCTCATTTACAGTACGTGTTCAACTCCTGTGTCCCGGAGTCATGTGAATGCAATGCAGGCTCACTGGTTTGCTCATAGAGTTAAGTCATCCAGTAAGTCATTAGGGATAAAATTTCATTCCCTTAAAGTGCTCACATTTCCAAGTGAACCTGATCACTTTGACACTTTTGCCCAATTAATCTCATTTTGTAAAGCATGTTAGTAATGTCACCCCTATAAACAGACTGTGCATAAAGAAATAGTGCTCTTTCTTACCATGCAACGGGAAGAGCTTCGCAGATCAGTCGCTCTTGGGGAGCTGAAGTCCTCTGTCTCTTTCAGTTTGCAGAAACGGGATGCTCTTGCCTCCAGTCCAGAAATGGTCCAGTCAATGGCTTGACTGCTCTGACAGCCCTCTACCCCGAGTCTCAAAAAAAAAGCATCCAAGCGCAGCAGAGAGCGCCTGAGGTCTCGCGCGCAGGTGATGGGAGGAGAACAGGTGTGCTGGACGGATCAGAATGCGTCAGCGGCCCAGTTCGGTCTTCTCCTGGTTCGGGGGGGGGATCGTATACATTCGGCTTACTCTTACAATGCTCACCTTACTGTGAGCAGCTCCTGGCCTGGAGCAGGGGGTGCTTTCAGAGTGCGAGGCAAAGGCAGGCAGCTCTACAGGTTAGGTCTAAGAAGGGGCATGCCTGTGAGTGCGTGGGCGAGCTGGCGGGCTGGCGGGCGAGTTCCAGTCAGGCTAGCCCCGTTTTCCATCGGCCAGTGTGCCTGAGAGTGAAGCAATGCCTGCTCCATGGACTCAGCTCGTATTTATAGAGAGACCTTATTTACCTGAGTAAACAGCATGTGTGTGCCTACCTCAGTCGGAGGTATTTAAATATCTCGGAGAGGGCTCTCTTTCCCCCTTAAGGAAGAAACGAAACTTTTGTTTCCTTCTTATTATTTAACTCTTTGTTGGCCACAGCTGCAGGCGGGGAGAGTGAGGGGAGGAGGGCTCTGTGTGCTGAGAAATGAGTACACAAGCTGCTGGGAATAGATGGCTCAGATGAAAGTTTCCTCCTTGGTTCACAAGGGCACTGCTGCTGCAGCTTGGTTATTTTTCTGAGCTAATCTCTCCTATTCCCCCCTTCTCGTTTCTGCTTCATATTACAATCGCGATTACAATTCTCAGATTACAAGATCTTTGATTTAGGGGTCTGCAGAACTCAGGCTCAGGAATAAAATAATGGCTATCCAATTCGATTGATGTTATTTTCCCACAAGAGGTGTAGCTTTGATTCTCGGCTGAGTAGTTGTCAAACTTACAGCTTGGCACGCGCTGGAAAAATAACATTTCCTAAAATATCTCCTAATATCTGTTTGGTCCTACCTGCTAGAAGGCAAAACAGAAGTATTCACCCACAATTTGTAATGCCCTGTGATAGGATGCGGAGTTATTTAAACACAAAGGCTTTTTGCTGGCTGACTCTTTTGTAAATATGATCATATTTTCTGGTCTGCGGGATAGAGATCTTGAGTGTACTACATAATTTGAATAGTTTTAAATCGTTTTTTTAACGTTTTGTCAGCCTTTTTATTTCTGAAAGGGCGTGTTACTCTTATTGAGACTTAAATTGTTTTAAATATACAGTATAACTAACAAAGGAATGTTAACGAGATGGCGTGGTCAGTAAAAAAAACGTAATCGCACATGCATTGTGATTGTGGATCTAGAATTCCACTACATTGTTTACCAATGTGAAATGACGTGTATGTAACACAATGCCAAGCATAAAATGGAGTAAATACAGCTTAGCAGATAGCATGGCCTTGTACATCACACAGATGCACATGAATAGATTCAATAGTGGGTTTAGACAGATGGAGCAAAAACTGAACAGTTGTGTTTGGCATTGTAATGTAGCAGGGTTGTTTCATATGTACTGTATATATTTCAAATATGCCCTTCTAAATATCTAGGTAAAATCACAGTAAGGTGTAGTAAAATTCAATTCAACTTTATTGTCATTAAACTTACACAGGTGCATAGTATAATGAAAAGTGTTTCTCATTAGTCACTCAGGTGCATTATATAAATAGGACAGAAGATAAGACAATAGACAGTAACACAATAGCAATAACTGTAACATGTAATAACATAACATAAATAACATGTAATCAAGTAATCAAAACTGTGCAAAATTCCGCAAACAGAGCAAGATCACAGCAAAAGTAAATACAGCAAGATCACCACAAAAGTGTGAAAACACGGTAAGATCATGGATAGGTGATCTGTGGGAAATCTTTTCAAAGTGTATAGGAAATCTGCAAAAATCCTGGGCAGATTCGTAATAAAATAAGAAAAGTAAGGAACAAGAGGAGGCCCGTCTGCCTATCTTGCTCATCTGATTGCTAATAGTTAACTGCTCTGAGAATCTGATATAGCTGTTTCTTGAAATAAAAACATAAAAGCATTAGCAGAGTATTAGCAGCAGCTGCATGGCAGTGAAGCTTCTAGAACTCCACAGTCCTTTCTGTAAAGGGTTGCTCTCAGTTTCAGACGCACTTCCATTTACTTTCCAATTTGTCCTCTGCCTCGTGTCGCACTGCTCATTCTGAAAAGAAATCCGCTGGGTACACTGTGTCAGGGCCTTTGAGGGCCTTTTTGAATACTTGTCTCGGGTTCCCTCATAGTCTTCTGTGTTCAAGTATAAAAACGGTTAATTTCCTTCAGATTGTCAGTGTTGGACTCTCAGTTCAGACTAAAGAGACTCCGTTTCTTCAGTCTGTCAGTTTGGGACACTCCCTTAAGCCCCAGAATGTATCTGGTTACAATCTAGACTGACTCTAGAGCAGCGATATCTTTTTATAATGTGGTGATAGAAAATGTAGAATTATATTGTAAATGAGATCTTACTAGTGCAGTGTACAATTTCAACATCCCTTGATATAAACTCTGCACTTTTAATAAGAACACAAGATTCACCATGGTACAATAGAGGTCTGTTATCACCATTTCTCAGCCCCTATTCTACAATCGGTTTTATAGAAGGGTATGAAGGATATTCTTGATTACATATTTAACAATCATATGAATCAATTAAAAAAATGTTGATTTTAAGTTTTCTGGAGGAGCCAGTTTTGTGTTGTGCACTGCACTGAGCCTTGTTCCTTAAATGGTGGTGTTCACATCAACTCGATGTAATGCTAACTAAAATACAGTGCACTCTAGAAGAATGTGGGCAGTGACGTCTAAACTGGAATTTTCATTATAAACCCTAGCAGTCATTTATCACGAAAAAATGTAACTGGTAAGTACGACTTTTAATTATATATATAATTTTTCCTTAATTTGATTTAGTTCAGTTCAACCATCTTTGGTCAATGAAAATGATATTCTGAAGGAGAAAATGTATAGGAATAATTGGCTGACTGGAGTTTATTTATGACGGTCAGCTGTTTATTGGTGGGTAATTAGGAACTCACAAAGGTGCTGTGAACCTGACTGTCAGCTTGACTTTACTTTGGCTTCAGTGATTAGCTACAGAGTCTGTAGTCACAACTTAATAATAATTTTAAAAAAATAACCAAAGAGCTTTCTCTTAAAAGCTGGCAATTTTGAAGCGGGGAGAAAACAGAACTCAGTCTGAACCACGACACAGACATTGGCCAAACAAAAAAACAAGAACTTGAAACTTTCCAAGACAAAACGAAACCACGGCTATTATTACTATATACCGAAAGGACTGAGTCAGCCAAGGAAAACATCTGCGGACGATGACAGAAAAACTAGCAGAGCTGTCAAGGAAAACAAGAAAACCTCTGTCAGTGAAATCTGCAACAGTCTCTGGAGTGAATGGGTGAAAGTGTCAGAACCCACAGTTCACAGAACTTAGCAGAGTTACAAAGGCTGCACTGCAAGATGTAGACCTCTCATCAGCTCCAGGAACAGAAGAGGCAGACTGGAAATTGTTCAGAAGGAAAACGAAGAGCTGGGAGAGTTCTGGAACAATGTTGTAGGGTCAGATAAGATCGAGATAAACCTTTACCGAAGTGATGGAAGATTTACAGTGCAGTGAAATAAAACTGCAAATACTTTACAGGACCCCATCTGTGAAGCATGGTGGAGGCAGTGTCATGGCTTGGGCATGCATGCCCGCCTCTGGAACTGATCTTTATTGATGATACACTGTAAGTAATGAAGGCAGCAGCAAAATGAATTTGGTAGTTTGCTGAAATATTTTGTCGTCTGCTTATGTAGAAGAAACTGGTGCCATATTCATGGGATAGCACTTCATGCAGTATGACAAAAAGGAGGAAAATGTGAATGTGGGATACCTAAAATTAGCCAAGATTTCAATCGAATGGAGCGGACATGCTGAAAAAATAAAGTCAGAATGCTCCATGATCAAGAATAGGCCAATTATCAATGTGGCTGCAGCAAACTCTCTCAAATGATTATGCACAAAGGATTTGGGGAGCTCAAATGCTCTCGGACATCGTGCAGCTATTGGCTCAAAAGGATATGCAACTAAATATTTCACTCTATGAAATTAATTTAATTTGAGTGTCCCCCCAAACTTTGGGTTGAGCTCAAAGTATGCTTTTGTTCCAATTTGTATACTTGTAATTAACCAAAATAAAAGGTATATCATATTTAGAATTCATATAAATCTCATGATCTTTTCAAAGGTTATATTATCCGATTTTCAAGTCAGCAGAAGGAGAGTACAACACATGTAGCATCATGAGCCCTTTTCTACAGCACCTCTACACAAAACGTTGTGTTTCTTTTCTTCTCTTTTCAGCATGGAATAAACCTTTACTTGTTCCTTTGAAGCCTAGGCATGCTGACGCAGCTACCTACTTGAACCTGTTCTTAAGCAGACTATACTGTAAATCTATCAGGATGCTAAATAAGAAGTTATTATTTATTCTGTAGTATATTAGTAGCTTTGATTTGTGGTAAAAGTAGCATCATTACATTCTCAAAATGATCATGGTACATAATGATAAATGACCACTGTACATACAGTAGCAGACAGTGCTCCTGAGATTTTCCAGTTTTTGTTATTGTGATTCCCTGATTAAAATTGGTTAAACGTTGTTTGCTATTCATTTGAAAAGCAGTATATTCATCTTGTGTTTGCCATACAATAGCAAACGTTTCCTTCTCTTTGCCTTCTACTGGAGTGACAGGAGTTGAATATTATCATGGAACAGGTGATTACTATGATGACAAATCAGGGTGTGTGCTGCAGGAATTGTGAACTATCTGACACAGAAGAGGTAAAGACTTCAGTTTTGAAGGTCAAGTTCTTAGCATTTATGTTGTATTTTGGCCCTTATGTAGAAAGTAATATCCAAAGTCCCCATGAACTTGTGCTCCTACTGTTATTTGTGCTTTGTTACCCTGAAGAGCCAATGAATCACACTGAATAGCTGCACACTAGTCCTGTCAGTGATCAGACCCCATGGTCACTGGGATTAATCTGGAAATCTGTCATAATCTGTGCAATTTAGGGCTGTACGAGATAAAGGAAATTAAAATGTCACTCATTTAATTTGTGAAGTTTATGCCATATATGTCTTAATTAATTTGTTTACCAATTAAGGGCAATACAAAGTCTTGAAAGTATTCATGTCAAACCATGTTGTGCAGTTTTAGCTGTGACCTAATTTGCAAAGGAAAAGAGCAAACATGGCAATGCAGCGACCGAATAATTACAGACGACAAATAGCGATACAATGATATTTACACAGTGCCTGGATATTTCGTCTCTGGACGTGATTATATATACAATGTATCCATATAATAAATACGCTAAGATTAGATTCAAACGATTCTGATAAATAACTTTGCCACCGACGCACTGTAGAACAAGTATCAAACGGCTGCAGAGCTGTTTAAAAACTACTAATGTATCACCACACATTGCAGTTAATTAAAACCCCCTAAATTGCTATGTATTCATATATTAAAGCTTGCTTTTTGAGAGTTGTATTTGATTATCACACTTCAGGGCTACACAACTGGGCAGTGGTTATCATTGTTGCCTTGCAGTGCTGGGACCTGGGTTCAATTACTGGGGGGCTCACTGCACGGAGTTTCTGTATTCTCACTGGGTTTTCATGGTTTCCTACTGGTGCTCTAGTTTCTTCCTACGGTCCAAAGACGTACTGGTAGGTGAATTGGCTTCTGGGAAAACTGGCCCTGTTGTGAGTGTGTGTGTGCCTGTCAGCCCTGTGATGGACTGGTGTCTCATCCAGGGATTGTCCTGCCTTGTTCCTGTTGCTTGCTTGGCTCTGGCTCCCCTGTGACCCGACTTAAATGGAGCTCTTAGACACTAGATAGATTTCAGCATTTCAGTTTTAACTACACTTTCAAATGAAATCCATTTTCCTGAATTAATGGGCACCTTCAAGACCTCTGGGGACAACATACATACTGTACTGTGTACAGTAATTAAGCTACACTATCCAGTGTGCCTGTGGTGTGATGTTAACTCAATGAGTTAATCTCCAGCAGTGTAGTAGGTCAAGGAAAAAAAGCAGTTTTATTTTTTCAAGAGAGAATGAATTCCTGCTGCCAGCCTTCACATTCTTTTTGGTTTCATTGCACTAGGAATATGATCTCCCGAGTCTGAGGAGTTTTTTCTCCGTTATTCCGAAATGCACATTCACTTTAAATATCATTTGCATGATGTGACTGTAACTCTGATTGCAGCGCAACCTCCAAATTTGCTAAACAAATGTGTGGAAAGGAGCGGGTATATGCATGATTTTGGCTTGCGCCTGGAAAGCAGGCTTTTTCTGTGTGTGTGTGTGAACCGCATTTCTAAGCTTCTGAAACAATTGCTCATGCAGACCCGATGAGATTAGGTCCGGGAAAAGCTTGCAAAGGTTTGGTGCTGATATATTGATAGAGTTGACAAGGTTGCCAATGGAGTATTTTATAAGCACCCTTTTGATGACGGGAGAGAGAGATATGTAGGGCGGTGTGATCTAACACAGTTGGTTTTCCCGTAATTTGGACTGAGATTTTAAAGTGTTTTGGAGTGCCAAACATGGAGAGACCCAGAGTGGAGATATGCCAGGGGAACGAGTTAATGTTCAACTGCGTTTGATTTGGAACTGAAAGCATTCCTGACAACAGGTCTTAGCTGCACCTTGGCTAAGCAAGGGTGCCAGCCAGCTCCACTGTACCAGATCACCAAGCAGGGTTTGGGCTCCTAGTTTTATTACCTGGAAAAAATGGTCTTTCTTTCATCGCTCTGATACAGGTGACTGTTTTCTTCGATGAAGTATATTTTCTTAACAATGAATCATTCCATTTGTTTCCATTTGAGCATATACTGTAACAGGGGAAAACAGGGAGAGAGAGGATTACACCCACATTAGAAAGCCGTGTAAACATAGTTATCAGCTCCAAGTGAACTTTGCTGAAATTGGTCAAATGGAAAATCAAATTTTAAGTTGTAATTTTCAGCTTAAAATCAACTTTTTAGCTATAAGAACATTTTGGTCTTCTTAAGCTGAGACCACCTCCAAAGGAGGTGTGCACAAGACTCTGAAGGTGTTGATTAAGATAACATCACTTTATTAACCCTATACAATTTCTTGCATTAGGAATTTGTCTTTTCACATACCCCAGCTTGCTCTCCATGAGGCACACAGATAGGGAGAGAACCTGGGGTCAGAGCACAGGGTCCACCATTGTACAGCACCACTAGAGCAGGTGGGGTTAAGGGCCTTGCTCAGGGGTCCAACAGAGTAGGATTCCTCTGCCAGCTGCAGGATTTGAACCAGCAACCTTCTAGCCACAAGCACAGATCCTTAGCCACAGAGCCACTGCTCAGCCCAGGATAGTGATTATAGTGAAATATGATTATTGCAGGGCTATGGTAACGCACCGAACGCTTAACACAGTGTTTGTGTGAATAATTAAATCTCCACTTTCAAGCTGTGTGCCTGAGCATCCACGTCAGGCCATGTGTGATGCTGCTGTGTTTGGGATTGCCCCATTTTGTGCCTGCTGTTGTGACACATTCATAGATCTGTGCCAAGGCTGTTTAGTTTTAATGTGACAAGGCTCAGTATTATTAGTGTTAGCATTTACTCCTCATTCAGCCTTTGTCAGGGTTTTAACTGCATAATGTGTGATAAATCATCTCCATAGGATTAAACTCATTGTAAACTATGAACCAAGGCCTTCTGCACACAGAGGTGCTACTGTGTTCACACCCTTTTTTACGTCAGAAGCAGTTTGTTCTGTGAGCCCAATGCACTACCCATGTTGAAAGCATCCCTTTGGCGCTGTAGAATTAGAAAAGGAAAGCTAACCCTATCTCGCACCCTCTAGACCCGGTTTATTCACCCCTGGCACAATGGTCACTAATTGCGCTTTGAAATTAATTCACTCCCAGTTTTCCCTGCAGTGCAAAGCAGACGTCCCTCCATGTGCTTTCACTCCAGCTCAAAGTGTGGCCAGCTCTTAATCCAGGCAGCGACACAGGAAGTGTTATCAGGGTCAGGTTATCCTGGTCAGGAAGAATGTAATGTGTGTTCCCATAATATTTCCCCGATGAACAAGCGCCTGACTTTACAGGAGACGCTTCTCTGTTACAGGAGACGCTTCTCTGTAACAGGAGATGCTTCGCTGTTTCGCACGCCTGGGGACTAGACTTTTACCACAAGGCAGGCATTGTTTGCTCAGGTAAAGTACTGGGTCAACACAGACACGCCAGTGCAAGCTGTTAGAGATTGCTGTCGCTCTGGCAGCACTGAGGACAGCAGTTGTGCTCCTCCTTAATGTGTTTTTTTGACAGCCTGACTAGATTGTGAAAACTGTCTGCAGCCAGTATCCCATCCCTTTAACACACCCAGAGCAAAGTCATTTTTCCTTTTGGGTATATGTGTATATGTGTCAGGAGTGCGCACTGAAATTGTATCATTTGAATTGCCTTTTCTTCTGTAGAACAGCAATTATGCAATTAGCTGTGTGATCTTTCCGGTTTGCTTCCTTGCACACAGAAAGGAATTATTCGTATTCATTTTCTTAGCAGACACCCTTATCCAGTGTGCCGTGCAAAATACACACTAACACCTAAAGGGAATACACAACGCGCTTTATCACAGTGGGGGAGCAGGAGCCTTACCCATCAAGCTCAAATACAATCAAACAGAAAAAATCAGTAAAAGTACAAATGACAAGAAAAAGAATCAAACTGCAAGGTAAGCACATGTTGAAAGTTCAGGTCCCCTTTTCAGGCCATAAAGGCCCATGGGGAATGGGGGGGCAAGGGCCACCATGTTTCTCAACCATCCAACACTGGAGGTGATGTGGTTAGCATCATGCTTCATCTGGGCTGTTACCCCCAGAAGGATTAACCCCTGGTACTCATTTGGAAAGCAGGCTGAGAGTACCTAGAAGGAATTAGAGCAAGCTCTATCACTTGCCCCTACCTGGGATTGAACCTGGGTCCTTCCTATCAGGAAGCTAGACACCCTTGCCATCTGAGCTACCACAGGTCCTCAGAAGTTGAGAGCAGAGCGAAAACAATGCCATTGAGCAGTGAGCTGCGAGCAGGTGACGAATCATTGATTGCAGTAAAGCAGGAATGCCATGGACTAGAGTGCAGTGGGATCAGGCAGAGCAGTAAACGCACTAAACAAGCCTGTGCAGCCATTGAAGGTCCTAAGGCTCCCAGCTTCACACAGCTCTCTGTAATCATATAAAAATCACTGGGTTGATCTGTGGTTCTGCTCTCAAAGCAATAAAATATTCCACCACATCTTGCAAAAACATCCCCAGTATAAGCTGTTCACTGTGTAGAAAATGCTGTATATTTGAGTAGGATAAGTAGGTGCTGAGCAGGTTAAAGGTTTGTAAACAAACTGGGAGCCCTTTTGAATGGGCTGTTAATACACTGTACATCTTTAGGGGTGAGCTGACGCAACAATGAAAGTATCTTCTACTGAACAACAGCAGCAGGATCTGTAAATTGGTACCCATGGATTTGACCTGATCATTAATGACATCACTTCCTGTTATTTCCATGTTTCATTGGATGTTGTGGTGCAGAAATGTAAATTAGCGGCCGTTGAAGTGTGCAGGGTAGCGCTTTCGCACACATTGCTCCGGAAAAGAATTAACAGTGGTTAACAGATCATACTCAAGGGCCTCTAGCAACAAACTTGTTCTCTTCAAGCACATGTGAAGCCACACAGAGCCAAAGAACAAAGCAAGAAACTGAAAGAAACCAGTGAATGCAGGTGACCTGAACTGATCCTTTGAAAGGCCTTCCAAACCAGAAATGAGCAGAATTTCAAATGTAATTGTTACATTAACTTCTAGGTGCAGGTGTGTGAGGGTGGGAGTGTGGGCGATTAAGACTATGATACAAGTTAATGGCAAATTCAGTTAAAGATCTATGTTTTGTTTGTAGTGCACATGGCTTGCAGGCATACCCGTCTCTCCAGGACAACAATATGATGTAGTCAATTTTAATCACTATTTGTTCTGTGTAAGCCAGGAACCCATGACACAGGAGAATTTGCATGCACAAAAGGTCAAGCTCATTTCAATATTTGCCCACAGTTCTGTGTCTTTAGCTCTGTAATTATAAAATAACAGTAATTCAGGACACATCTTGACGTTATCACCTTACCTTACAAATTCTGGTATAAAAATTTGTTCTTAGCTAACAAAGGAGTCCTTCAGGTTGTAATGTGATTCATGGATTAATTTTAGAAGTGTAGAAAAAGGAGTGGCTCCCTGTGTTAACCCTTCCTCTCTCAGCTTGGTTGTTAACAGGTGGTCACAAATGGGTTGCCATGATCTGGTATGTGAAAATTTGAATTCCTGACATATTTTCTTCAGTGGTTGCAGGCTCAGATCTAGACTGTGCATAGCTCTTGAGACCCCACTGACATCTGACCCTGGCTGGACGTGGTATTTAGTGTGGAATAGGCTGCTTACAGTTGCTGGTCTTCTCACCTATTGACGCCTATAGGTGACATCAGATCTTCTGATTGGCCCTTAAGCCTAGGTGATTCCTTAGTACACAGCACTCTTAAAATCCTCAGAATGTCAGGTGGCAGTTATATTAGTTTGGTAACATGAAAAAAAAAGATTCCTTCTCTTATGAACAGTGCCATGGGATACTTAATGAACATACTAGTTTGACCTCTTTTTAATGTCTCATTCAAAGAACTTCTTGCAGCTTAGTAAAAAAAAAATCTGGTCTATGGGGGAAGAGTGCCATTTACAACAACATGGTTTTCCTTAGCAGCCTCCCATCCCATTACTGACCAGGCCCAGCCTTGCTTAGTTTCAGGCTGCAGAGGGATAGGAGGCATGAGGTGACTGGCTATGGCCAGACATACTGTAAGCTTTCTTGAGCGTCCGTGTAAAAGCATCCCAGTAACCCCCCCCTCTCCTCTCAGAAAACTCAGTGTTACGATTTCATTGCAGGGCAAAAAAGTTACAGACAAGAGAAGCTTTTATTGTATTTATCTTGTATTTATTTGTGCTAATTTTGTTATTTCCTATCTTTGTTACTGTTTTTGTTTGTTTTAGCAGTGTGTCCCCTGATAAGATACTTTTAAAGGCAATGCACGATAAGATTTATTATTATATAAGGTCTTACCAAAACACTTCAAACACCCTTGGCTTGAATTCTACACTCTTCACAACATACCTTAACATTTTGTTGACCTTTTTTGCAGTTTCACTGTGTTGTGCAGGTGTTTTGTTAACTACTCAACAAAACTACCTGAAACCATTTCAAAAACTGCTCCCTCATGTTAAGTGCCACCCATTTTGTGCTGTGTATCGTAGTCGTACTTACTGCATGTACAGTGTACCACGGCAGGTGTTTGCTCAGTCCTGGATAGTGTAATGGCACATTATGGGTTAACACGTCTCTTCTTCGTATAGATCACCACAGCACATTTGATCTCTTGCACTCATTAGCCAAAGTGTTTTGAAACGCAACCAAACAATGTGTCTAGCAGCTGTTTGAATAGGAGGTGAGCTGGATATGGCCAGGTTCTGACCCAGATCCCATCCTGTTTGTCTAGCCTAGCGGGATAGCCTTCAGCAGAGGCTGTGTGTGGGTTTTCAAGGTGAGTTTTCTGGCCAGATGTGATATTGTGTCAAATGGCTATCTCAAGACTGCAAGACTGTTAATTTTATCTTGGATTCCTAATGTTTTACATTCAGACTTTTTCATTTTTTGTTAGCTTTAGCCTCCCTGTGGATATACACAATGTACACATGCCCATATGTACAATATACAGGTATGTAGGGATTCTGGTTTTCGTTAGTTTTTCATCATATAATAACAGTCTAAGCTCAGTATGAACCAGTTTTTAATTTGTTAAATATTATCAGTTAAAACCACAAAAATGTTCATTACAAAACAAGGTTGCTCTTTAGCTTGTGGCTTGGTTAATCTTCTGTTTGAAATATTGTTTTCAGTATTTGTGTTTTTTTGGGGGGAAATTTGGGTGTTTTCTGTCATTGGTAGATCTTGTTGAACTCTCCTATTGATAAAGTCTTTATGTTGTGTTGTATAAAATACTCTTTTTCAGGTCGTGACATCTTTCAGTCCTGTAAACGTCACAGATTATACTAACAATTCAGAGTCTTGGAAAGCAACAAAAGATATAAAGTCTAAAATATAATTTCTGATAATTTAAACGTTTTCTAGCCAGGATAAGTGGCTTTTTGACAAGGAGATAATGGAAGGTTTTTTACACTCTAGAATTTGCATGAACATTCCCTGGAGGCTAGGTTGGGCTTTATGCTCTTTGGTTGCAGAAATTAGTTTGTTTTGGCTTTTTAATAACTTTCACAAGAGTCAATTTAGTTTAGAAGTTTTCAGATGAACAGATAAGCACAATCTGCCACAATGGTTGATTCATTCCTCTCCAGCAAACTGCACAACAGATCAGCAAAAGGAGAATAACTGTCATCTAAATTTCCCATTTCTTCCTCCACTTTAAGAAAACTTGGCAGTGTGGTCACCTGGCACATGCTGGAATTACAGTATCAAACCCACAGACTAACTGCTATGTGTTCCAGGTTCTTGTTGCCAATGAGCAAACAAAGAGCATTACATGCATGAAAGAGTTTGATAATGTGGGAGAAAGTTGAATGTACTGGGGCCCCTCAGCACCCCAAGTACTCACTACAATTGCACATTAAACTCTATGGCCCAGTGCTGCCAGGCTTAGGGTTAGGGTTAGTCAGCCAGGGGTCTCTCTGCTATAAGGGACACTGGGACTCCTGGTACCTCCTGGGCACCTGCAGGCTTACAGTGATGTCAGTGAGGCTCACGTCACTGCTCGGTGCTGTCCCTCCGGAGGTAAGGGCCTGAAAAGTGGGCAGATCCGAGGGGGCCTGTTCCCAAGCAGCACATGAGTCATCAGTGTGAGCTGAGACAAGAAGAAACAACAGGCAGTTTCAAACTGCTTCTATCGTTATAAAAAATTAAGCGGCCAAAAATTGATGAAATGACACCAAGTCCAAGCTGCTCAGTTGTGGTGATACTCTGTACAAACTGTAGCTCTCCAGTCAATACATTTGCAGTTTCATGAATTAACTGCGCCCCCCAGAACACAAGACTTCCAGTTGTACCTGCAGATCATACAATGGGCTCCAGCTTCTCGACACTTCTGCACAGATTCTGTACTACACATTCGCCTGACATTCCAACTACCGAACATTGCAATTTATTAGCCAAATCTCTCAACCAACAAACATAATGTGCCTTATGAATAATAATAATAATAATAATAATTGCTTGCACTTATATAGCATTTTTCTGGGCACTCTCATTAGTCATTAGATGTTAGTTACTGTAGGTGGCATGGTGGTGCAGTGGCTAGTATTGCTGCCTTGCAGCTTTAGGATTACTGGATCCTGGGTGCTATCTGTGTGGGGCTTGCACACTCTCCTCATGTTTGTGTGGATTTTTCCTCTGGGTGTTCCAGTTTCCTCCCACTGTCCAAAGACACGATGGAAGGTTAAATGGCTTCTGAGAAATTTGTTCCCAGTTTGAGTATGTGTGTCTGCTGTGCGATGGACTGGCGTCTTGTCCATGGTGTACCCTGCTTTGTGCCTGTTCCTTGCTGGGATAGGCTCTGCAGGGACACTGTATTGAAAGAAGTGGTTAGAGAATGGATGGATGGGTGGATAGATGTTAGTCAGGTTGTTTGAAAACCATCAGTGCAGCGATGGAATGAACCTTGTTCAGGAGACAAGCTCAGTACACCTGGCTTCTCTATCTCTAGTCCTGCACATGATCACCGGGGGTCGCAGAATCACTGCTGCATAAGATATCCAATAAGAGACACCATCAATATTGCAAGAGAGTAGCAGGCGAGTGTGAGCCTAAGCAATCCAGTTCAAGAGCCTCTCACCATTCAACAGCACCCAACAGTGGAGGACATACCAAGCAGGAGAATCTCCATGAGTCCATAAGTCTAAGAGGTGAAGTCTTCATAAAAAGAAAGCCCATACCCTTGTGCTCCTCTGTGCACTATAAGCCTCAGAATCTGGATACAAGGAACAAGACATCTCTGCTGATGGAGCAATTGCCCTTACACCTTCAACAAGGATATTCCATCTTTAATCCAGAAGCCTGGAATGCAGAACTGGGCCAGACTCCTTGAATTTGAAACACTATGCAGTGTCAGTGATGCTCAGGATTGGCTGTATGCATTCACCAGCTTTGACACTGATGGCGCTGGAAAGCTGCTTGCCTGTAAGCAGATGAAAGCAGACCAAATCAGTTATGAGATCTTCAGTCAGCCTGGGCAAGCGTCAGCAGGACTGTTGGAGGCAATCCAGCAGTTCACCTGCCAAATTCATTTGCCTTGCACTTTGTCTCATCAGATCAATAACCTGCACTATCTGCTCTTCTGCACCTGTAAACTTCCACTTTGTGAAGCCTGCGTCTCCATGCATGTGCTTCGTGTCCCATGCTGAGCTGTGAACTGCAGGTGCTGCCTCCAGTGCCAACTGCAGATGAACTGCTGGTGGCAACACCATCAAATGGATGCTTAGGCCTTCAGCTCCAAATGCCGTTTTCAAACTGTTGCTCTAAAAGTGTGCAAGCTCCTGCGAGATAGCAAACTGCAAGTGCTTGCAAGTGCTCAGTGGACTCGCACTGAGGAGAATACTGAAAAGGAAGAATAGGTTCATAATGGGAGGGAAGACTCTGATGGTGATATTGAAGTGGACTGATGATGAGCTACAGAGGCTCCCCAGCTATGAAAATGTCAGCAGCCAATGCTGGAGCTGCTTGTTCATGGAAGAGACTGTAGAGGTCAGCTTAATTTATTGTACATCTTTTCATATTTCTTTTAATAGTTGAGTGTGCACGCAAGACATAACCAGTCTTTGCTTTTTTGTTGCTACAGTAATGGTTGTTAGAACTGCAGTTTATTACATTTATTACAGTCATTGACCATACTGACTGAAAGGATGTAAATTAATAATGGTATGCGCTCTCATTATAGGAACACATAGAGGTTAAATTCCACACAGAAAAGTAGGAAGACAGAATTGGGGAAATTGGGAATTGGTAAGAATTGTCATTTGAGAAAAACATGCATGATATTTTTATACTAGGTACTGTAGATCACAAACATTAAGATCACACCATTGCTTCCTTCCTATATACAAGATTCTAGAATGATACTAGGTACTACATATTAGGTTACAACTATTATAAACATTATGCCCTTAGCTTTAATAAAATATTTAACACAAAGGATGGTTACTTTCAAAAGCCAGGAACCGCCACAGACCTTGAATAATCAGCCATATATTGTACATTACACGATTGAAACAATCTTTAATTGTATATCCTTACATTTTGTATGCCTTTTTATTACTTCTCCACATTGCCAAGAGATGATGTATCAACATAAATACCTGTCTTTTTCACAAGTAACTTCTTCTATCTCAGTGTTTCCTGTTTGTATAGTTTGTTTTTGCTACCTGCTTACAAAACCCTACACTTGTCCACATTAAACTTAATCTGCCCAGTCTTTTTTTTTGCTGCTTCTACAGTGTTGACTATTTCTCCTAATTTGATATTGTGCGCAAACTTGCCTAGTTTATCAACTTTACCAGAATACATGTGTAACTTGATCAAATTTGGTAGATCAGTGGTCCTAGTACAGATCCCTGTGGTACACCACTAATATTTTAGTATTCACCCCTATCTTTTGCCTGTTTTCTATTTATTAACAAATTCTCATACCAAACATGCACATCTCCCTAAATGCCTACAGCCTAATCTATTATGAGGATCTGTCTCAAATTCATTCTGAAAATATGCTGTTCAAAGAGTAGTGTCAATGACTTCTGAATAATATCTCGTTTCCTTCAATACAGTTGGTTAGATAGCATCAGCCCCTGGGGATTAATTATTCTTGAGTGCTTCTAGTACCTGAAATAATCTCTTCTCTGTTAATAGTATTTAACAAAATTGTCCTTCCCATGCCTGAGGCATGTTGTTAATTTTTTCTGTAGTGAAATATTCATCTAGTACCTCGGCTATTTCCTTTTCAGTCTATAGTTTACCATTTTTTATTTATTTTCTTTCTTATCAGTTGTTTTGCAGTACTGATAATATTTTAGCCTCCTTTGCCTTTTCTAATATCTTTTTTACCTTTGTTTTCAATTCATTGTACCCGATTTCTTTAACTGGATACTGTTGTTTTTATCATTTTAGAAAACTCTTTCTTTATCCTTATATTTTTCCTAATTGAACCACATAGGATACTGTTTTTAAGCTTTTCATGTGCTAAGTCCTGAGATACATTTATTCTGCGCTTCAAGCAGAATATTGTAACAAATACGGCCAACATACAGGTTGTACAAGCCAGTTGCAGCTTGGTGACAGCACTGCCCTCTACTCCTCTGCGCATAACAGGGAGGTTGACTGCCCAGGCTAAGGAAGGCCTTCTTTAGCTCAGCCGGCAATATCCCTGTTGAATGACACTGGAGACCTGGGTTTGATCCTGAGGCAGGGGATGAACTGGTGCAGGAGTGGCAAGGGCCTAGAAACCTGAATTTGCTACAATATGTTTAAATTGTAGCCCTCCATTCTCCAGTTATTTTATATCTATCTACTATTCCAGTTTACTTTTCTTCATCTCTGTCTCATGCTTCAAAGGTCTGCTGTTCTGAGATAATGAACTTTTGTCTTGGACTCAATCTAAGCAGTTCAAGTTAACTTTGCTGGCTACAATAACTGCTATATGACATACAGTACAAATTTTTACCAAAGGAAGAAATGGACTTCCCCTCTAAGCATTTCCGGGTTAGGCTCTGGGTTGTGTGATGCTTTCTAAGAATAAGCAGAATTCTGATAATGAGTAGTTCACTTGCAGCTTTCATATCTGAATGAAACACTTTATTAAACCCAAGAGTAAGGTGCACATTTGTCCTTTTGCTTTGAATGACATTTTTCTTTGCATTTTTGGCATCTGTGTTTCATTTTAATTTTCATAGAGCTGAGTCATGAGATCACACAAATGGTCCATGTCTTGTGGGATTGGACCAGTTTCCCTTCGCATGTTGTGCTAATTTAGCTCAGTTCCACTACAGTTCCCCATAGTTTTCCTGTTACTGTACCAGGATGATACTGAGTAATGTTGATGAAGAAGTCTGGTAAATGGCAAGGCAGACTGTCAAACTCATCTTGGCAGTGTTAGCACTGAACAGTGTATAATTTTCAACTGAGATTTTAACAACCACTTGGGAGATGGTCAACCTTAACATCTCATAGCTCTGCTTGCATATGAGCCTGGTTTCTAATGGTGGGCCTCTTGGCGTCTCTCCTTCTACCCCATCATCTGCCTTCAGCTGCTCCTTAGCTCTTGCTTTAGCAAGTGGGGGGATGTCTAGCTCCCCTGTCCGTACAGCCAGGCTGGGATTAAGGTGGAGACGAAAATCAGTGCTTCCTGCAAACCAGTAACATTTTCCACAGGTTGAACGACTGCAATGCAGGAAGAAACGAGGTGAAATTACTGTAGAAAACCACGAAGGCTTTTCAAGAGCCTTTTACAGCAACATTCCTCTTACAAAACAAATGTCACCTCTGAGAATGTAAATCTCACTCCTGGACATGAGTTTTATGCTTTGGCAGCAAGTGTTAGGCTCTTGCTGTGCTGTTTCAAAAGTTCCAAAGACTGAAGACTCACATTATTCTGTTTTTCCAACATTGTTTCCACTCGTTATTCAGTTTGAGAGCAACTGCACCAAGAATCCAGATATGCTTTAAAGTAACACTCGGCTTCCCAGAGTGTTCAACCCCTATCTTCACCCCTATAGATGACAGGTTTTAGAGGAAATACTGTAAGAGTGCCAGGATCTGTTAACAAGAAACGGCCCATTTCTCTCTATTCTCATAGCTGGTAGTTCCAATCTGGAACTCCAATCTGGTGGTTCCAATCTTGGAATGGCTTCCTTGTAGTAATAGTTGAAAGGCTTTTCCCTGGTCAATAAATTGACAACAGATCATTAACTTTGTGCAAGGTTAATTATTAAAACACAAACCTTCTTTTATAAAGAATGCTATTATTAATCTTACTTCCTTGTAGAATAATGTTACTTTTAGTTTAAAATAGCACCGGGTCCAGTATATGTAGCAAAAACTTCCAGACCTGCTGTGCTATCTACTAGGAATTTGTATGTTTTCCACATGCTTTTCTCCGAGTGCTCCAGTTTCCTCCTACAGTCCAAAGACATATTGGACTATAGGAGGAAAGGTACGTTAACTGGGTTCTGGGAAATTGGCCCTGGTGTTCCATCCAGGGTGCCCCCTGCCTTGAGCCCGTTGTTTGCCAGGACTGGCTTCAGTTCCCCTGCGACCCTGAATGTGATAAAGCGGTTTAGAAAATGGATAAATGGAATTAGCAAAAGACCTGTAATCTGCATCTTGCTATATTGATTGTTAAAAATATATGCAGTTCCTGTGCTTGCTGCCCTGGCTGTAGTTTGTCTGTGTTGTATGCAAGTATCCTGTAATTGTACAGATATAAAGAAAAGTGTGATCGAATATGATTCTAATATATTCACATGTGTGTCTCAGCTATTCTCATGTTGCTTCAGTTCCGCTGAAGGTGTAGTTCAATAAAGATAAGGTAAAGGTCCACAACAGAACCACGTCAGCTCACTGGGCCAGAACTCTTCCTGGTTTCTGTAGCAGTAAGTGGACTGAGAGCATGTGGTTCTTCCTTGATCTTCATCTGCTCCAGTAAGGTTTCACTCTGTTGATCTGGCTTTCTGTTGGACCATGTGGCGGTGCGTCTAACATGGTCCAGGCTGATCTCTCTGACTTGGTGTCTCTGATACTCTGAAAAAGTAGAGCCATTCTCAAAACCCTGTTGATCATATCAGGTTGTTAATGCTGACAGGTCACAAAAGTCAGTTAGTATATACACAAGTGCCAAGGCAGCAGACGTCTGATCACAAGGCAGGCCAGAATATTGCAGGACAAATTTGCACATTTCTTTGAAAACCTGCACCATTTACCCCCAGGAAGCTTCTCAAATTATACATTTTGGCCACCAATCACTGAACAGAACATCTCAAGTGAAGTAGACAATGCTTTGCATTGCTTAAGGCAGGGTGTCCAATTCCAGTCCTGGGGGGCTGGTGTGTCAACAGGACTTTATGCCAACTCAGTTTATGAAGACCCAAGTCTCAGTAGTGGCTTAATTGGTCCAATTTAACAGCTTCTTCCAGCTTTTCAGTTACAGGTGCTTTAAAGTGACCTTAAAAAACCTGCAGACACATCAGCCCTCCAGGACCAGGATTGTACTGCCCTGGCTTAAGGACATGCACACGCTTTAATGAAAGTAAAATGACAGGTAATTTTACTTTTTCTTGTTGCACTTGTTTGCAAAAGTACATATGGCCTGAAGTTCTAACTTGCAGTGCCTGCCTTCAGGATAAGCATTAAGTCGCCAAAGCAAATGGAGGTGAGTACAAAGGGAAATTCAGCATTGCAGAGCTCTTTGATGTCATGACAAAAGCAGGCAGACATTGTTCAGAACAGCCTGGGAGTGTTTTCTCCACAGGAGGGTGGAGATGTACCAGTTAGGCAACCGTGGATCTTCAGTTCCGTTGCTGCATGTCTTTGTTCCAGCTCAACCTTAATTACTCAACAGATCTTCCACACCAGAATCAACAGGGTTTCTTTTCAGTACCTAGAGTTTTGGTAGGACCAAAGACTTTTAATGACTGGAGGAGGTGCCTAAAGATGCCTTCTTCTGATGTGGGAATAACCTCAAAGAAGAATTATACCTGATCCGGAAACTGCTTTCTAGTGATATAACTCTACTGTATATAGTATATTATATACTACGTGGTAGTAGTTCAGGTGGGTAGCTGCGTCAGCATGCGTAGGCTGCAAAGGAACAAGTAATAGGTTTATTCCATGCTGAAAAAAAGAAGAAAGAGAACACAACGTTTCGGCCGTGGAGCCTTCTTCAGGTGTGAGAATTGGTCCTCACACTGAACGCATTCTCTTTCAATAATCTTTTTTACCAACAGGTCAGTGGAGTTGCCATGGGCACCAGAATGGGACCCAGCTATGCCAACATTTTTGTCGGCTGGGTAGAAGAACGCTTCTTCGCTTCCTACACTGGCTATGTCCCTGACCTCTACAAACGATATATTGATGACTGCGTCGGTGCCGCCACATGCTCCAACGATCAGCTTGAGTTCTTCCTGCACCATTTCACCAACTTCCACCCGTCCCTCAAATATACGATTAACATATCTTCCACTACTCTTCCGTTTCTAGACATCCACTTGTCTATCAACTACCCCCGACTGTCCACTTCAGTTTATTACAAACCCACGGATTCACACAGCTACCTCCTGTACAGCTCATTTCACCCCAACCACACTAAAAACTCTCTTCCTTTTTCACAGTTCCTTAGGTTACGACGATTATGCAGCGACGACATCGACTTCGAGAACCAAGCCCTCGAAATGTACTCATTTTTCATCAACAGAGGATACCCCAGCAGTGTGATTGACAGGGCCCTTGCCCGAGCCAAAAACACCCCCCGGACCATCAACCCGATCAGGAACTCCCGCCGTAACAACCGCATTCCTCTGGTGCTTCCTTACCACCCTAACACACTTCCTATCCCCAGGACCATTAACCACAACTTTTCCATCCTACAGGATGATCCCTCCATTGGGGCCCTCTTTTCTGATCGCCCTATTATCTCATATCGCCGACCACCTAATCTGCGTAACCTCCTTGTTCACAGCTCCCTTGACCGCCCTCAACAACCATCCACACCAGGCACTTTCCCTTGCAACAGAGCTCGCTGTATCACCTGCAAATACACAGCCACCACCACACTCATTCAAGGCCCCTCAGGACAATTCCGGATCACCCAGACAGCATCTTGTACCTCCAGCAACCTTGTTTACTGTATCTCTTGCAGTAAATGCCCAGCCATCTACATTGGAGAAACAGGAAGGAGACTCGGAGACCGTTTCAGAGAACACGTCAGGGCTGTAAAGATTAAAGATCTCTCCAAGCCCATTGTTTCTCATTTCACCTCTGACGGCCACGACCACTCTAATCTCTCCGTCTGTGTTCTCAAAGACGGTTTTCCAAACTCATACATCAGAAAGACCACCGAAACTAAAATTATTCTGCAGCTAGGATCACACCTTCTCCCTTCCCTTAACGACAGACTAATGTTCTTTTAAATTTTCTCCATTCATTGGAAGTTTCATTTCACACCTCTCTGCACCCATTCTGACCACACCTCTTGATTGGCCTCTCTTTCTGTCCCCTGCTCCCGCCTCTCACTCCTCCTCCCTCCCAACCTTTGTTCTCCCGCTACTTAAACAAAAAAAAAAAGAAAAAAAGAAAAAAAAAAAAAGCTCACACCTGAAGAAGGCTCCACGGCCGAAACGTTGTGTTCTCTTTCTTCTTTTTTTCAGCATGGAATAAACCTATTACTTGTTCCATATTATATACTACTAATACTAAAATTATTTTATGGTGCCTTTAAAAGTAGCTTCTCAAAGCACTTTCAATCTGACATGACATCTGGCAGAAATTTTTCATAGCCAACTGTGATTAAAATTCTGTCCACAGCCAGGCCTAGAACGTACTGTAGCAGTTGCTGTGTCCCCACTGGATATCTGGCGGGCAGACACACTGGACTGGGAGAGTGACTGGGAGTGGAACAGCATGTTGCCTTGGTAACGTGGGATGCAGGCTAAAAGCAGTGAGCAGCATACCGCCTGAAATCCCCCACTAATGGAGAGAAACACTTGAGGATTTTTTTTTTCCCAAGAGTGTATCAGTACACCAAAATACTCGAAACATGTCGCTCTCGTGATGTGTGCCTCTGGAAAATAAAGGCTATAGATTTTGGATATTGACTAAATGTTCTTCACGTCATTTCGATTAGTTGATCATTAATGACAGACTGAGATACATTTGAGCTTCTTCAACTGTTGCATAAGCACTTAGTGACCTCTTCAGTGACAGAAATGATGGAAAACAGGTGGTGAAGTGATCAAAACCTATTATTGCAAAGCCTGGTGAAAATCAAGACAGCAAAACACAGAAAAGAGCCACCCCACTTACCAAGAAAGCAAGGCCTTTGTGCTGTCTGTATTTTGGAACCTGCAGGCTCACTGTCTGGAGTGTTCACAGCCGCCAATCTCCAACCTGTCAAGACAATACAGCAAAATGCAGTCCTCCAATGGCAGGCCATGATCTGGGTGATGATGAGCCATGAATCGTCGCCAAGATTGATGAGGCTGCCGAAGTGGGAAGCTCTGTGCACGAATGTGTCATTGGTACAGAGCTCTGCTTGTAGTGATGCCACCAATCTGCATCTATCACACTAGACCGTCTCTGTTGATCATTTCTGTTGATGAAAAATGCTAATCACCTAGGACCTACCATGACTTGCTGATAACATGTCTGTTTTTCTCCTGTGGACCTTTTTGTCTTTTGTCTTTTTCCTAGCCATTATGTCAGTTTGTTTCACTTGTATGGATGTTTCTTGTGCATTACATTTTACTGTCACCACAGACTGAAACAACCACATATTGATGGGGAACTGTCATTACACTTTGTTCTCTGTCTTTGCTATTTTAAATGCAAAAGACGTCATGCACTTATGACGTCCCGATGAAGTCAGAGCAACTAAAAAAAAAACACTTTTCACATGGGGTAATGTGTTGAAAACAGGATAGAGGGTTCTAGCCAGAATCAGTAGTTTTAATTCAGGTAAATGTTATCATAAATTATCTCTATGCTTACTGACCTTTTAAAATCTGCGAAAGTTGAGTTGCCTGGATGATGTGTGAATTAAAATATGATTACGTGCTAGGATCACTGAGACAATAGCATCTACTCTCTCTCTATGAGTCCTCCTAGTGTCCACTCAGGGTACACCACGGACAGTGAAGACTGGACAATAACATCACACTGACTTACATTCTCCTCACTGCCTTGCCTGAAACAAACTAAACTGTTGTTCCCCTTCGTCGGATCAGCTGCGCCTTGTGTAGGCAGAGTACAGTAGCCTTGACTACGAATGAAGGGACACCAGGCTGGTTGTGTATGTGCAGGTTTGGATAAAACAAATGCTGTAGAATGGGGAACTTATTGCTTCCTATTCACTTTTCCAATCTTAATTTGAATGGCTGTGTCACCCCAAGTCTGGGTTATTGCAGGTTATAAACAGGTTGCTACTTGTCTTCTTGAGTCAAGCTACTCATCTGTATTATCGTTTCCTAAAAGTCTTTGCAATTACTATTTTAGAATTCTTCACCAAAGTAATGAAATCAGGTAACACCTTCAGACAACTGGCATTCCTACTTTATATGGAGTTAATAACAAAAGTTCGGGAGGGATGATAACAACCAAGTTCAATCAGACTCAGCTGTCAGTAATTAGCAATCGCTCCTGACAATCCTTTCCTCTCCCAAACATTATAAATACCTACGAGATCCCTATCTCTCTCTCTTGCATGTCTCTTGCATCCCACCTCCACCTCTGCAGCTATCCCTTGGTCACCCTGCACGGGGGTCCTGGCCTCCTTGTCCTATGGCCGGGAGGCCAGCCCTCAGCTAAGCAGGTTAAGCCAAAATTTCACTCCATGACACTTTCATCCAATACCAATACCAATAAACTCATTCAGGAATACCAGCTCACGATATTAAACCCACTGCTTGTCTGCTGGACCCCATCCTAACCTTCTTACTTCATTCTATTTTCATACTCTCTGTCCACTCACGAAGCCACCATCATCCTTCAGCTGTGGATTGTGTCCTCAGAACACAAGACTGCTGCTGGTTCACCAGAGCTGGAAACATTCATCCAAGCCACTGATAAACTATCAAATACATTTTGGACATGTTGAGACACAACATTTAAATATGCATGTCTTGTTAAACTTTCTTCAGGCTTTAGACTGCTTTGTTGCACCAAAACAGAGCATGACATGTTTAATCTTTTAATCTTTTAATGGCTTCAGACTGTCTCTATTTCTGTTCCGCTGGGCCCCTTTGATGCTGTGAACCTTGTTACTACCCTGAAGAATGTACTTGGTTTTCTGATACTGCCCTCACCTGTTTTAGCTGTTCCTTACTTGAGAGAAACCAATCTGACCCTGTGGATGAGCTCAGGCTTGCAATAGGACTGATACCCCCTGATCCTACATACTTGGATCTCTCCTTTTTGCCTTATATAGAATTCATTTTCTAACCACTTTATCCAATTCGGGGTCGCAGGAGAGCTGGAGCCTATCCTGGCAAGCAACCGGTGCAAGGTGTGATACACCCAGGATGGAACACTGGTCCATCCCAGGGCAGACAGATACAAACACAGACGCCCACACTCACACCAGGGCCAATTTTCTCAGAAGCCAATTAACCTACCAGTATGTCTTTGGACTGTGGGGGGAAACCGGAGCACCAGGATGAAACCCAAGTGAACACGGAAAAAAGAGACAAATCTGTACAGCGGCAGCAATGGGAGGGGGACTGTGACTGGAAGGTTGCTGGTTCAAATCCTGTGGCTGGCAGAGGAATCCTACTCCATTGGGCTCCTGAGCAAGGCCCTTAACCCTAACTGCTCCAGGGGTGCTGTATAAATGACTGACCCTGGGCTCTGACCCTAATTGTCTCTCTCTCCCTGCCTGTGTGTCTCATGGAGAGCAAGCTGGGGTATGCAAAAAAGATGAATTCCTAATGCAAGAAATTGTATATGGCCAATAAAGTGATCTTATCTCATCTAATGCAAACAACTTTGCCACCCTCACAAAATAATTTTCCCAAACCTTCTATATCGCTGTTGGATGTGTGGAGTTAGGCCAAACAGGTTCATATTTTCAATGTTCACCTGTCTTTCTGTGCCATGCAGAAAATGTTCTGATGCCATCGTGCTGGAAAACAAGAAAATACAGGCCAACAAATAACAGTACCTCCGTTGTTCCAGATGTTGCTGCTCATCTTTGTACCTCTTTGCAAATTCTAATGCAGCCTTTCTGTTTTCATTGCTGATGGAAGGTTTGCATCTTGCGGTGTAGCACTTGTAATTCTCCTGTCATTGTTTTCTGCAACCAGTGAATTGAGATACTGTTATCTCCGCATTCTGAAGATTGCCTGCTGTTTTAGGGTTTTGCTTCAGCTCCAGTGGTTTTTCTGTCATAATCTGCTGTCACTATCCTTGGACGACCTGGTCTTGGATGATTTCTTATTGCTCCTTTCTAAAGACATTCCACATTGTTAATTTTGTAATGCCCAGTCTCTCTGCAATGGTAAGCAACCAGCGCAAGGCAGAATATATGCCTGGCTATAGCAGGGCAGACTGATGCAAACGCAGACTCACACACATTCACACCAGGGTCAATTTTCCCAGAAGCCAGTTAACCTGCCAGTATGTCTTTGGACTATGAGGGAATACCAGAGCACCTGGAAAAAACTCAAGAACACAGGGAGAACATATGAACTCCACGCTGATAGTACTGCAGATCCAGAATTGAGCCCAGGATCCCAGCGCTGCAAGACAGCAATGCTAAGCACTGTGCCACCCTGTATAGAATTTCTCTTGTTTCAAATGTTTCAGCCTCATGGTGTGAATTTCCACCTTTACACTGATAATGTCCAGGAAGTGGCAGCTGCCTTCATGCTTCTAATTATAAAGCTGGTGTTAAGCTTTAGATGCATTGAATTATTTTTGCAACTGAACACTAATATGTCTGTGGTTATTGAACTTGGTTCTCTGCATTGCCAGCAAAAATGAAGTTGTCTAATTAAAGGTTTGAAGATGTCCAAAGCAGACCAATTACAGTTTTACGTAACTTGTGAGTGATGGAAAAGTGTTTTTCCAGAGGATCCTAACCACAATTTGAGCTTTTTAGACTTCTCTATGATCTAGCAATTTCCAAATTCACACAACACACAGTAAATTGTAAGAACTGCACTCTATCAAGTTCTAGCTAAGGATTTTTGAGGTAGTTACAATTACAACCTAAAGTATGTTGTTTTTATCAACTGTAGTTAGAGGACTTTTATTTTAAAATCAGCTGTTAGAAAGCTCAAAGGTGTTAGAATGTGAAGTTATGATATATTATGTCAGTTTTGTAAGGTTGTCATGATGCAAATTATTCTACTGATTTAGATGTATGAAAAATAACTGTGTTCTGAGCATCTCTCAGACTGGGAAAAACTCACATTCAGATGTTTCTACAATTACCAAGGATATCCACCAAGCAATCCCTGCAAGTCTGAAAGCTATTTGTTAATTACTTTAATCGCTGCTGAAGCCTTGTTATGTAAAACATGCAAAACACGACACTGTAGTGATGTTATGCAGTTTTGGCATTACAGTCCTGTGTCCTGGGTATGGAAATCAGCCTTCTTTGTGAACGTCTGTATCAGGCCACTTCATTTTGGTCAAGGCCAAGATACCAGATTTTACCAAGATTTTACCAAGATACCAAGATACCACAGCTTCTGTACTGTTAAGCAGCCTTGGAATAGATGATACTTTCTTGCATGTGACACTATCACAGGGCTACCCCCATCATGTCAATATTGTTTAATGTACTGGAGCAATTGGGGTAAAGTTGCTCAACAATAGAGCACCAGTGTCTACAGCTGGGTCTTGAAGCTAGAACCTTGAACCAGTTAAGAGTCCCAAGTGCAGATCAGTGCTTTCCCCAATTTGAAAGGCACAATACTTAATACCTTTCTAGAACCCACATTTTATAAAGCACACTAATTAGCTTTTGTTTGCAAAAATTAATAATCACATTTCCTCAGGTGTGGAAAGGTTTTTATTGGAACGTTCACACTCTTCAAAAGCACAGATATGGATGAAAATCAATCCCATCATTTGGCAATAAACTTTGTCTCCTGGTGAGAGTTTCTGCTTTCCTAGCCCATGGCATGGTGACAATTAGGGAGAACTCCAGTTCCCTTGCGCTGACTCACTGGTTGTACAGTAGGTGTGACCCCTGGAGAAATCTTATACATGGTCATGGAAAGTTCCTACAGTTTAATACATGAACCTGTAAGGGAATATTATCACAGCCCTTTCAATGGAAGTCAAAGGCTGTGACTGCTGTTTGCCTTCTCTCAAAGTAATGCTCTTCGTTTTCCATGATTTTATCATTTTCACGATAGAACCTTCTGTCGTTATAGTCAAGTCTGGGACATTTCGACCGTACTGTACGTTTTGGAAACAGCGGAACACGTTAAAAAGAAGACCTGCTGCCAGAACCACATTATGGGCAACTCCTCGTTGCTGTCACACTTAACAATTTATTGCCATCTCAACAGTGCGGTTACGGTTTTTCCCACAGCTCTAACAAAGCAGACGCCTACAGTCAAAAGATTTTAAAATATTAAAGTGTAAATGCTCTGAATTTTCTGAAAAGCGCTCCTTTATTTTTATAAATAAGAACGAGCGCTGGTCGAGAAGAATTTATACAGCGAAGAATTTATACACTGGTTTAAAACATTTTGCTATATAAGCATTATTAAATTATTATCCCCGGAAGACGGCTATGGTTGCGAAAGCCGTAGGGTGCCAAAAACTAGGGATTATAGCCGGTAAATCAAAAACTACCGACTCTTTATTCAGAAAAATGAAAGCTGAGCGACAGCAGCAGCACGCATACAACCTACAGATCTACCGGCTTTTGGGTTTTGAGGGTTGACCAGCCACCTGCTCGCGGGAGCACAGTTGGGGGTGCGACTCCTGAGTATTTTCTGATCTTGAAACCACCCGAGAAAAGGCAAAACGTGTCGCCTGCACTTGAAGTCCGAGCCAAAAGTAATGAAATCCTGAAACTCCTGATGGTTTATTTGAAAGCTAAACTTTCTCCGCAAAAAGGCAAACTGCCCGCTGGTATGTACAGTAATGGCAGCGCGGTATTCTCCCTGCACTGCCGACTTTATACAGCGGTTTTCAGGAAACTAGTGCAGTGACTACATGGTTACAAACGCTGCACGTTATCTTCACTTCTAGGTGAACTTGCCATCAAGAGGTAATTTTATTAAGAAGGAAGTTCATATTGGTTTAATATTTTAGTTTCCCCTGACTGACGGATTTCATCATGAAGTGTAATGTTTTGTACCGCGACTATAGTGCCACCTCTTTTTTTTTTAATATGGAAGGTTTTCAGTTTTTTCTGACTCGGGTTTTACTGCTGCGTAATATTCCATCTAGCTCGAGATTAGCCGCAAGGTTTACGCCACGATGCAGGAAACGATTGGAAAATGCACTCAAGGTGAATCCCCCTCTATCCCATAAAAAACTATATTTACCTACAGGTATCACAGTTTCCATCTCCCGTTTCCTTCTTTGTTCGCAAAGTAAAAACCAATTAAACATCGGAGTAAAAGGACGTGTGTTGACTCAGTGCCAAAAAAAAACATGCCCAGCTCTTATGGACAACAAGTATTAAATTATTTTACCCCGAAAACCGTTGGACGTAAAGTTGAAATGTTTTTTTTCAGTATATGAATAAACTCCTCTTCTCATGCAAAGCTCGTGTTGTAAATGGAGTGTTCTTCTGGTGTATTAATTTAACTGGTGTATTAAGTAGTTTTCCAAACTAACCTGCACAGAACAACATTTTGTATCTACATTTTGGCTCCAGATTAGTATACAGGCTGGTGCTGCTAAGATTTGAACTCGCAAGCCCCCAGGCATTAATCTCCAAAGCATGAACTCCAGGTACAGTATGTCCACATGGAGAGCAACTTTTCACCAGATATCCTTTTTAATTTGGAAGCACTTGTGAGTTTTGGTCAATATAGTAAGTTAATTTGTTCAATTGGTTATGTGAGGAATAGCAAGTCCTTTAGAGCAACAGGACACCGGTATTTTCATTTCTAATGTCTCTAAGGTGGGTGGCAGGGTGGTGCAGTGGTTAATATTGCCGCCAGCACCGGGGCCCTGGGTTTAATTCTGAACTATCTGTGTGGAGTTTGCATGTTCCCGTTGGTTGTGTGGATTTCCTCCAGATGCTCTGGTTTCCTCCCAAAGGAAATTTGTTTGCTGGCATACCGACCTGAAACTGGCTGCTGAAATGAAGAGAGAATTTTTAAAAGGGTCATTTGTATTCAGTCATCTTTTTACTGCTTTGTTCTGATTGCCTTACTGTGTTTTTTTTTTACCCAATTACAGATCCCTGATTAAAAAAAGCCAGAAGTACAGAAGTATTTTTTGTCCTAAAGTGACCCGGTTGAAATAATTTTTCACTCTTCTTGTTGATCTGCTGTTGTGTGTCACCAGGTGGGAGGGTGAAGTGGGTTTTTCATTTTTTTCAGTGACAAACATACATATTGGGAGAGTAAAGTGAAATTTGTCATTTTTGTTGTGTACTATTGACATTTCTTTTTTGGGTCAAAAGATAAATGTTTGGCACAAGTACAGATTGTCTGCTTTTATTTCTGGATATGTTTGTGCATGTATTTGGTTACATACCCCTTACATGCAATGACTGCTTCAATTTTGCGACTCATCAACATCAGCGAACTCCGAACTGATACGTTCTTTTGAGATGCTTTGCTGAGCATTCATTTCAGCCACAGTCAGTTGTTGCTTGGTTGCGGGGTTTTCTGGCTTGAGTTTCCTCTTCACCAGGTCAAATGCAGCTCGAGAGGTTTCAAATCTGGAGACGAACATGGCCAGTTCAAATGTTTCCACATCTTCATCCCAAAGAACTCCTTGGTTAAGTGTGCAGTATGTTATGGGACATTGTCTTAATGCGGGGTGAATTGCTGCCCAGTGAGTCTGGGCATGATGTTTCATGATGGCAGACAAGATGTTTCGGTCCACTTCAGAATTCATTTGCCGCTGCCATCATCAGTTGAATCATCAATAAAGACCAGTGAGCCAGTTTCGGAGGCGGCCATGCATTCACAAGCCATGACACTACCTCTGCCACACTTCACAGATGAGGTGGTGTGATTAGGATCATTTGCAGTTTCTCTTTGTTCACTTTTATACAGGTTTATTTCCGTCTTGTCTGTCCACAAATCTTTGTTTCAGGACGGTTGTGGCTCATCTTTGTCCTTTTTTTGTGTGTGTGTGTGTGCAAATTCTAGTCCAGCCTTTCTGTTTTTACTGCTGATGCAAGGTTTGCATCTTGCGGTGTAGCACTTGTAATTCTTCTGTCATAGTTTTCTGCGCACAATGATTTGAGATACTTTTATCTCTGCGTTCCGAAGATTGTCTGCTGTTTTAGCGTGTTTCTTCACGGCTCCATTGATTTTTCTGTCGTCATCTGCTGTCACCTTCTTTGGACGACTCAGTCTTGGCCGATTCCTTACTGCTCCTTTCTTAAGACATTCCATATTGTTGATTTTGTGATGCCCAATCTCTCTGCAATGGTCCTAATTGGAATTTACTTTGCTCTTATCTTCACAGTTGCTTGCTGTTCCATCATTGTCTCTAGTCTTCTCTCTAGTCTTCATCTGGCTTCATGCCTTCTAACTCAAGAGACAGACCTAAAAAGTAAACTTCAAGACTGTACATTCACAGCTCTTTTATTATTTTTTTACAATTAATGCAACACCTGAGCAATTCATAACATCTGTCACCTGTTTGTCTTAATACTTATGCTTAGCTGAATGGGAGATTGAACACAACTCATTTTACATTCTTCTAACATGGTTAAACGTGTATGCAAATTTATACCTAGAAATAAAGGCTGAAATGTACACTTGTGCCTCATCCTAATCTTTTCACTTCATCTTACTTCATTTGCACGCAGCAAAAATAACACATTTCACTTCACTGTCCCAAAACATATGCTTTTCACTGTAAAAGTTAATTTTAAAATTAACTTATATATATTATAAATATATTTTAAAAATATATTTTTTACCCCATACAGTACATGTGTGCATCAGTATATGGATATATACTGTATCTATGTAGTATACATGCTGAGTTTAATGAATACTGAGTATTTCTGTAAAAACAGCATCTAAAATGATTGAGTCAATTAGCTAACACTTCATTCGTCATGGATCATTGTAAACGTTCACTGCATACCTACTGTAGAATAACAAGGATTACAGAAGAAGAGCATACAGGGTGTAGGGTGGTGTGGTTAGATACCCTAGAGAGACAACAGCTGGGTAGCTAACAGCTAGTAACCTATCTTTTTATCCTTTAAAAACAATCCACTTCAAGACCTTTTTAGACTAACATCCTGCATTTGTGAATGGTTTGGAACCTTTGTTGCTTTGCAGTTCATGTGACAGGAGCTGCATAGACCCCTCAGAAATGAAGGGAGTGATGCTGTCAAATAGCCACTGTCTTCAGGTGATTGCGTCCCTCTCAGATGAGCTTGTCAATTAAGGGAAGAGTGCTAGCCCGATGTGTTGGCAGCCCAACCTCTTTAATGCACATTACAGTCAAATTAACAACCCTTTAGCGAAGCCCCACCAGCAGTAATCATTTCAAACAGTGGGGCAAATGTGTGGGAGGTCTCTCAATAACAAAGGCAACAACATCAAGTGAGCTTAATAGCGCAGTGGAAAACTGACAGTGTTTTAAAACTTGTATAGATTTTTTGGAAAAACAATGAATTATACTTGACAATCATTTCTGACACCACTAAATAGTGAGATGTACTGTATTTGCTTACTACACAGCCATCATGCACACACCCTATTCTATTTAATGATGATTCACTAGTCAAGTAAAATTGGCTGATTTTACAACACTGCCATTCTCCTCATCCACAGCTAAACAAAGTTGGTGTTTTTGTGTGCTCTCTTTTGTGCACAGCTTTTTGCCACTTAATAGCAGCAGGGCCCTGTACATCATGTGGAGCCATTGTCTGTTTTCCTTACAGGTTGTCCACAGACGTATACGGTTACTGGTTAAATATTTTGGCTGTAGCCTTTTAGAGCAAATAAAACACACTTAAGGTGTATGTTGGCTCAGCAATTTCGTAAAATGATGCAGCCTCCCGGTTTTATGAATGAAGCCTTTCACCTGATAAATGATTATTGGTGAGGCTAAGATGTGTTGCCTACATTTTTTCATAAAAGTAGTCAGCGCAAACACAGGATTCAACTAGGGTACAACTCCAAGCAGAAAATGGAGCAGACAAAAACACCTGTATCTTGTAGCTTGACCAGGGTCTGAAAAAATAGTTAGGTGAAAGGCCAATACTTAGATGTTATATAATAGTAATGTTATTACCAATACAATACTAGGAAGCATTGCAGGACTTTGACTATGAAGACTTTGCCTTTTCATCCATCTCAATAATTCATGCTCAATATTGAGCAAAAAGGTAATGGTGGCACCAGAGGCTCACTTGAGATGGGATTTCCTGCTTCCTTCTTCCAGGAGTAACCGATCAAGCCTATCCTGTATTTTTCTGGGAGGCGGGAAAATAAAAGCACCTGAAGGACACCCATGCGACAACAAGCCGCTCATGCAGTCTCCACACAGACAGGAGCCCACAGCAAGATTCAAAGCCCGGCTCCTGGAGCTGTGAGGCAGCACAGCTAATCACTATGCAGGTGTACTGCCCATTACTCTAAATATGAAATCAAACAAAAAAAAATATAATTAATGCATCTTGATTTGATTCATTTAGAAATGTGAAACTTCTCAACATCTCATCAGCACATCACCTTCAGTAACTGCTAATTGAATAACCACAGCCAGGACAGGATGCCAGTCCACACACTCACACCAAGGCCAGTTTTCCCAGAAGCCAGTTAACCTACCACTATTTCTTTGTACTGTATTCACCAATATTTTTTTTTTCTTTGGGAGGAAACCAAAGCTCTCAGAGGAAACTCATGCAAACATGGGGAGCACATACAATCTCCACCCAGAAATTGAACCCAGGGCCCCAGCACCGCAAGGCAATGTTGACCATTATTCCACTGTGCCACTCTATACTTAACATGTTGGCCTGTATTAGTATGAGGTCTTCATTTGGATTCCCAGTAAGCAAGGCCCTTCTCATCACCTGACTGCAGAAAACACTTTTAAGATGATGGATACCATGAAGAGGAAGCTTTATAACATGCAGCCTAATTGATTGCAAGCTGTGGTAGAGTCCTGTTGTTGTTTTAAGCTCCCATTGAGAAATTTGTTTGCAGATTCTAGTGGGAATTTGACTGTAGGGATTTTTTGATACCTTGTGAATCCTGAAAAGGGACTTGCGTGACGCTGCTGAGGTCTCAAGAAATATTGGAGACACAGGTTGATCACTCCCCATATTGCCCATGCTGCATTTGGCACATAAATAATGTGCTTGTCTAAGATTTTGCACAAGATAACTTTCTGAGGAATGCACGTTTATTAAAGATAGACCATCTCTGTGTGGCTTACTGGCACTGTATCTGATTGCCAGGCTCTGTTTACCAAGGAATCATTTCCTCAATTTGCTCAACAGCTGTGGAGTGAGCTCAGGAGTCAGCCCGGGCGCAGACACAGTGCCCTAGACGCCATCAGGTCCCCACCCCCTCCGTCCTTCGTCAGATGTCGCATGCCATAGCCCGTCTGTGACCCCACGATGACTTGGCTCTGCTGACGCCCTATAGAGACATGATCCGGCTTGAATTCAAGATCTGCATGCTCAAAGGTTCCCAGACGGCTACAGGGGCCACAAGGCCACAGAGCCCTGCCTGACCTCAAACCCACCCAGCCCAGGAACCAGGGCCTCAGTCAGATAATGTTAAGCAACTGAGGTGCCCAGTTTGGTAACATACAGATTGGCTGAATGGCCTAGTCTCATTTGTAACCTTTCTTGCATTATACTACTCTATACTATTTTAAGATCACTTTATTGGCCATATACAATTTCTTGTATTGGGAATTTGTCTTTTCACATACTCCAACGAGACACACAGACAGGGAGAGAAGCTTGGATTCAGAGCCCAGGGTCAGCCATTTATACGGCACCCCTGGAGCAGTTGGGGTTAAGGGCCTTGCTCAGGGGCCCAACGGAGTAGCATTCCTCTGCCAGCTGCGGGATATGAACCAGCAACCTTCCAGCCACTACACTACCATTTATACACTAAACTATACTACACTACACTATATTTTACTACACTGTACTCCACTGCACTAAACTATAGTACTCTACACCACACTATGCCCTATTACACTAAACTATACTACACTATGCTGCACTATATCACACTACACTATATTACACCACATTGTGCTCCATTACAATATTGTACACCATGGGTGTCTAATCCTGGTCCGGACAGTTTTGTGTCTCAGCAGGTTTGTAGGTCTCTTTAAAACAGCAGCAGTTCAGTGAAGTCAGTAACAAGTTGGTATATCTCAATGTGAGCTGGAATGAAAGTCCACAGACATATTGGCCCTCCAGGACCAGGATAGGACACCATATACTATATATTTGAATGACCCTGAAACATGCACAAATAATTCAAGTGCAGCTCATTGATCTGTGCCTGAATCCTGCGGGATGGTGATTACTAATCCTGCTATGCTACCCATGAGTGCCAAGGTTACCCAAAAAAGAGCCAGGTGTGTTAGAACTGCCTCACAATGCTAGAATTAGAAAACACAGTGCAGTCTGCATCCATACCCAGGCTCAGTCCTAAACTTTGCAGTGTGCATGTTTTTTTTAAAGAAAGGATCAGTCATAAATCATTCATATCAGTTATACAGCTGACACTGTATTTGGAGATACAGGACAAGAAGCAAATTGTGAGGTGCAGTAAAACATCATTTGAAGTACATCTAAATTTGAAAAGGATAAAAAAATATATTGAAATTAATTCAATTTGAAAAGAAGAGTCTAGAGGAGGAAGGACAATGGAATTAGGACTGATCACAAATTTACTCTGGTCATGGTACAATATTCCACAATTTTACAAAAGCAACATACAAACACACACGAGAGGAGGCCAGTCAGCCCATCTCGCCTATTTCCACGAGTAACTTATTGATCAAAGGATCTCATCCAGCTGCTCCTTGAAAAAAGTGATGATATTGACTTCCACAACATGTCTAGCTAGCCTTGTTTCATACACCCACAACCCTTTGTGTAAAGAAGTACCATCTGTTCTCAGATTTAATTGTACTCTCCGTTTCTGCTTATTGCTTCATTTTGTCCTGCTAATTCTGAAGATCTCCACTTGACTCGGTTGGACTATGTAAGTGCCCTTGAGGGTTTGGAATACTTAAGTCCAGTCTCCTCTCAGTTGTCTGTGCTCAAGGCTGAATGTTGAGAGAGCTCACAGATATTGTTTTGTCTGGATTTGTTCCTAGTATGAGTACTAGTAGGAATAAAGCATGCTAGGTCTTGAAGATGTGGTGAGTAACAGGTCAAGCTTGTACTATCAGTCACATTTTTACACTCTTGCCTGCAGAAATGAATGTGAAAAGATTGATTGTGTTTCAACCCTGTTCCACTAATGCTGTTAGAACAAAAAGGTGACTACTTTTATACTTTCTGTAATTTCGGGTCCAGCGCTTAATCTGAATTATGTTCCGAAAGGCTGATAGTGAGGAAAATACCCTGGAGCTTTTATTTACCCCGGCCTCCAACCTGGCTTTTCTTGCAGTTAGACACACAAAAAACCAGTTTGAGGTCAAACACTGATACAATTAAAACAAACTCCTCCAAGGTGGGGGCAGTAATCGAGGTGGGAGGTGGGGTGATTAACATTGCTCAAATTACATTACTGAAGGAAAATTATAGCTGTCTGGTTTGGTGGTGACAGGATCACATAAGCAGTTCACTTCTCTGATAGGTTTTCACTCATTCCTTTGTAGAGATCAAGGTATCTGAACACTTCAACGGAGGTCTGGAATATGTCTGTTACGGACGTTCTTCAAAGTGCAGAGCAGTGAAAAGGTTTTCACAAAGATCCGGTCTAATGTTTATACAAATCGCTTCATTTTTATACACCCCGGCGAGGAGCTGTCAACCTCTTACATTTTCTTAGAAAGAGTAAAACATTGCGTGAGAAAAAGGGCACATTTGGAACATATTTTAAATGTGAGCACACAAAGTATGTTTTTGAACCCTAGAAAAGCAAACATGCAGCTGTTACACATTCTTCAGAGTCCTAATCAGTTCAAAAACTGATCAGTTCTTTGTTCCTGTCACACTCCAGGTGGCCTGCTTTTCAAAAACAAAGGAAATTGTACCTGTACACCTTCCAGGTCCATGCTCATATTTCTGAAGCTCTGTATATTAAAGATAGACACCACAAGACAGTGGACATACAATTGCAGCAGCTCTCAGTGAAGCTTGATAAACAGCTCGTTTTTGTGTTTAAGTGTCGTTATAATTGTTTATAAAGACATGTACACTGAAGAGGAGATTACATTCTCAGTATGGCCCATTGCAGCTGCTAAAAGGTAAAGGTTATTTCTTCAGTGATTGTGAGGTATAATTTGTAGGAAAATCAGAAGCCTGAGAGTGCCAGAAGAGGGCCTTCCTAAGAAGGTGGAAAAAACAGAAAAAGATTGCCCACACACTTTTGTATACAGTTGTATAATAAATACAGTTTCAGAAAGTGAATGGCTGTTTATATGTGTGTTCTGATATCTTCGGGGCTCCGTGTAGCAGTGTGTGAGTATGTGGTCTGATCGGGGGTCAGTGTAGCAGTGTGTGAGTATGTGTGCTGATCAGGGCTCCGTGTAGCACTGTGTGAGTGTGTGTGCCGATCGGGGGTCAGTGTAGCAGTGTGTGAGTGTGTGTGCTGATCGGGGGTCAGTGTAGCAGTGTGTGAGTGTGTGTGCTGATCGGGGGTCAGTGTAGCAGTGTGTGAGTGTGTGTGCTGATCTGGGGTCAGTGTAGCAGTGTGTGAGTATGTGTGCTGATCGGGGGTCAGTGTAGCAGTGTGTGAGTATGTGTGCTGATCGGGGGTCAGTGTAGCAGTGTGTGAGTGTGTGTGCTGATCGGGGGTCAGTGTAGCAGTGTGTGAGTGTGTGTGCTGATCGCGGGTCAGTGTAGCAGTGTGTGAGTGTGTGTGCTGATCGGGGGTCAGTGTAGCAGTGTGTGAGTAAGTGTGCTGATCGGGGGTCAGTGTAGCAGTGTGTGAGTGTGTGTGCTGATCGCGGGTCAGTGTAGCAGTGTGTGAGTGTGTGTGCTGATCGCGGGTCAGTGTAGCAGTGTGTGAGTGTGTGTGCTGATCGCGGGTCAGTGTAGCAGTGTGTGAGTATGTGTGCTGATCAGGGGTCAGTGTAGCAGTGTGTGAGTGTGTGTGCTGATCGGGGGTCAGTGTAGCAGTGTGTGAGTATGTATGCTGATCTGGGGTCAGTGTAGCAGTGTGTGAGTGTGTGTGCTGATCGCGGGTCAGTGTAGCAGTGTGTGAGTGTGTGTGCTGATCGGGGGTCAGTGTAGCAGTGTGTGAGTGTGTGTGCTGATCGGGGGTCAGTCTAGCAGTGTGTGAGTATGTGTGCTGATCGGGGGTCAGTGTAGCAGTCTGTGAGTGTGTGTGCTGATCGCGGGTCAGTGTAGCAGTGTGTGAGTATGTGTGCTGATCGGGGGTCAGTGTAGCAGTGTGTGAGTGTGTGTGCTGATCGGGGGTCAGTGTAGCAGTGTGTGAGTGTGTGTGCTGATCGGGGGTTAGTGTAGCAGTGTGTGAGTATGTGTGCTGATCGGGGGTCAGTGTAGCAGTGTGTGAGTGTGTGTGCTGATCGGGGCTCCGTGTAGCAGTGTGTGAGTATGTGTGCTGATCGGGGGTCAGTGTAGCAGTGTGTGAGTGTGTGTGCTGATCGGGGGTCAGTGTAGCAGTGTGTGAGTGTGTGTGCTGATCGCGGGTCAGTGTAGCAGTGTGTGAGTATGTGTGCTGATCGGGGGTCAGTGTAGCAGTGTGTGAGTGTGTGTGCTGATCTGGGGTCAGTGTAGCAGTGTGTGAGTGTGTGTGCTGATCGGGGGTCAGTGTAGCAGTGTGTGAGTGTGTGTGCTGATCGCGGGTCAGTGTAGCAGTGTGTGAGTGTGTGTGCTGATCGGGGGTCAGTGTAGCAGTGTGTGAGTAAGTGTGCTGATCGGGGGTCAGTGTAGCAGTGTGTGAGTGTGTGTGCTGATCGCGGGTCAGTGTAGCAGTGTGTGAGTGTGTGTGCTGATCGCGGGTCAGTGTAGCAGTGTGTGAGTGTGTGTGCTGATCGCGGGTCAGTGTAGCAGTGTGTGAGTATGTGTGCTGATCAGGGGTCAGTGTAGCAGTGTGTGAGTGTGTGTGCTGATCGGGGGTCAGTGTAGCAGTGTGTGAGTATGTATGCTGATCTGGGGTCAGTGTAGCAGTGTGTGAGTGTGTGTGCTGATCGCGGGTCAGTGTAGCAGTGTGTGAGTATGTGTGCTGATCGGGGGTCAGTGTAGCAGTGTGTGAGTGTGTGTGCTGATCGGGGGTCAGTCTAGCAGTGTGTGAGTATGTGTGCTGATCGGGGGTCAGTGTAGCAGTCTGTGAGTGTGTGTGCTGATCGCGGGTCAGTGTAGCAGTGTGTGAGTATGTGTGCTGATCGGGGGTCAGTGTAGCAGTGTGTGAGTGTGTATGCTGATCGGGGGTCACTGTAGCAGTGTGTGAGTGTGTGTGCTGATCGGGGGTTAGTGTAGCAGTGTGTGAGTATGTGTGCTGATCGGGGGTCAGTGTAGCAGTGTGTGAGTGTGTGTGCTGATCGGGGCTCCGTGTAGCAGTGTGTGAGTATGTGTGCTGATCGGGGGTCAGAGTAGCAGTGTGTGAGTGTGTGTGCTGATCGGGGGTCAGTGTAGCAGTGTGTGAGTGTGTGTGCTGATCGCGGGTCAGTGTAGCAGTGTGTGAGTGTGTGTGCTGATCGGGGGTCAGTGTAGCAGTGTGTGAGTGTGTGTGCTGATCTGGGGTCAGTGTAGCAGTGTGTGAGTATGTGTGCTGATCGGGGGTCAGTGTAGCAGTGTGTGAGTATGTGTGCTGATCGGGGGTCAGTGTAGCAGTGTGTGAGTGTGTCTGCTGATCGGGGCTCCGTGTAGCAGTGTGTGAGTATGTGTGCTGATCGGGGGTCAGTGTAGCAGTGTGTGAGTGTGTGTGCTGATCGGGGCTCCGTGTAGCAGTGTGTGAGTATGTGTGCTGATCGGGGGTCAGTGTAGCAGTGTGTGAGTGTGTGTGCTGATCGGGGCTCCGTGTAGCAGTGTGTGAGTATGTGTGCTGATCGGGGGTCAGTGTAGCAGTGTGTGAGTATGTGTGCTGATCGGGGGTCAGTGTAGCAGTGTGTGAGTGTGTGTGCTGATCTGGGCTCAGTGTAGCAGTGTGTGAGTGTGTGTGCTGATCGGGGGTCAGTGTAGCAGTGTGTGAGTGTGTGTGCTGATCGCGGGTCAGTGTAGCAGTGTGTGAGTATGTGTGCTGATCGCGGGTCAGTGTAGCAGTGTGTGAGTATGTGTGCTGATCGGGGGTCAGTGTAGCAGTGTGTGAGTGTGTGTGCTGATCGCGGGTCAGTGTAGCAGTGTGTGAGTGTGTGTGCTGATCGGGGGTCAGTGTAGCAGTGTGTGAGTATGTGTGCTGATCGGGGGTCAGTGTAGCAGTGTGTGAGTGTGTGTGCTGATCGCGGGTCAGTGTAGCAGTGTGTGAGTGTGTGTGCTGATCGGGGGTCAGTGTAGCAGTGTGTGAGTGTGTGTGCTGATCGCGGGTCAGTGTAGCAGTGTGTGAGTGTGTGTGCTGATCGCGGGTCAGTGTAGCAGTGTGTGAGTATGTTTGCTGATCGGGGGTCAGTGTAGCAGTGTGTGAGTGTGTGTGCTGATCGCGGGTCAGTGTAGCAGTGTGTGAGTATGTGTGCTGATCGGGGGTCAGTGTAGCAGTGTGTGAGTGTGTGTGCTGATCGCGGGTCAGTGTAGCAGTGTGTGAGTGTGTGTGCTGATCGGGGGTCAGTGTAGCAGTGTGTGAGTGTGTGTGCTGATCGGGGGTCAGTGTAGCAGTGTGTGAGTGTGTGTGCTGATCTGGGGTCAGTGTAGCAGTGTGTGAGTGTGTGTGCTGATCGGGGGTCAGTGTAGCAGTGTGTGAGTGTGTGTGCTGATCGGGGGTCAGTGTAGCAGTGTGTGAGTGTGTGTGCTGATCGGGGGTCAGTGTAGCAGTGTGTGAGTATGTGTGCTGATCTGGGGTCAGTGTAGCAGTGTGTGAGTGTGTGTGCTGATCGGGGGTCAGTGTAGCAGTGTGTGAGTGTGTGTGCTGATCGGGGGTCAGTGTAGCAGTGTGTGAGTGTGTGTGCTGATCGGGGGTCAGTGTAGCAGTGTGTGAGTGTGTGTGCTGATCGCGGGTCAGTGTAGCAGTGTGTGAGTGTGTGTGCTGATCGGGGGTCAGTGTAGCAGTGTGTGAGTGTGTGTGCTGATCGCGGGTCAGTGTAGCAGTGTGTGAGTATGTGTGCTGATCGGGGGTCAGTGTAGCAGTGTGTGAGTGTGTGTGCTGATCGGGGGTCAGTGTAGCAGTGTGTGAGTGTGTGTGCTGATCGGGGCTCCGTGTAGCAGTGTGTGAGTATGTGTGCTGATCTGGGCTCAGTGTAGCAGTGTGTGAGTGTGTGTGCTGATCGGGGGTCAGTGTAGCAGTGTGTGAGTGTGTGTGCTGATCGGGGGTCAGTGTAGCAGTGTGTGAGTGTGTGTGCTGATCTGGGGTCAGTGTAGCAGTGTGTGATTGTGTGTGCTGATCGCGGGTCAGTGTAGCAGTGTGTGAGTGTGTGTGCTGATCGGGGGTCAGTGTAGCAGTGTGTGAGTGTGTGTGCTGATCGGGGGTCAGTGTAGCAGTGTGTGAGTGTGTGTGCTGATCGGGGCTCCGTGTAGCACTGTGTGAGTGTGTGTGCTGATCGGGGGTCAGTGTAGCAGTGTGTGAGTGTGTGTGCTGATCTGGGCTCAGTGTAGCAGTGTGTGAGTGTGTGTGCTGATCTGGGCTCGGTGTAGCAGTGTGTGAGTGTGTGTGCTGATCGGGGGTCAGTGTAGCAGTGTGTGAGTGTGTGTGCTGATCGGGGGTCGGTGTAGCAGTGTGTGAGTGTGTGTGCTGATCGGGGGTCAGTGTAGCAGTGTGTGAGTGTGTGTGCTGATCGGGGCTCCGTGTAGCACTGTGTGAGTGTGTGTGCTGATCGGGGGTCAGTGTAGCAGTGTGTGAGTGTCTGTGCTGATCTGGGCTCAGTGTAGCAGTGTGTGAGTGTGTGTGCTGATCTGGGCTCAGTGTAGCAGTGTGTGAGTGTGTGTGCTGATCGGGGGTCAGTGTAGCAGTGTGTGAGTGTGTGTGCTGATCGGGGGTCAGTGTAGCAGTGTGTGAGTGTGTGTGCTGATCGGGGGTCAGTGTAGCAGTGTGTGAGTGTGTGTGCTGATCGGGGGTTAGTGTAGCAGTGTGTGAGTGTGTGTGCTGATCGCGGGTCAGTGTAGCAGTGTGTGAGTGTGTCTGCTGATCGGGGGTCAGTGTAGCAGTGTGTGAGTGTGTGTGCTGATCGCGGGTCAGTGTAGCAGTGTGTGAGTGTGTGTGCTGATCGGGGGTCAGTGTAGCAATGTCTGAGTGTGTGTGCTGATCGGGGGTCAGTGTAGCAGTGTGTGAGTGTGTGTGCTGATCGGGGGTCAGTGTAGCAGTGTGTGAGTATGTGTGCTGATCTGGGCTCAGTGTAGCAGTGTGTGAGTGTGTGTGCTGATCAGGGGTCAGTGTAGCAGTGTGTGAGTATGTGTGCTGATCGGGGGTCAGTGTAGCAGTGTGTGAGTGTGTGTGCTGATCGGGGGTCAGTGTAGCAGTGTGTGAGTATGTGTGCTGATCGCGGGTCAGTGTAGCAGTGTGTGAGTGTGTGTGCTGATCGGGGGTCAGTGTAGCAGTGTGTGAGTGTGTGTGCTGATCTGGGCTCAGTGTAGCAGTGTGTGAGTGTGTGTGCTGATCTGGGCTCAGTGTAGCAGTGTGTGAGTGTGTGTGCTGATCGCGGGTCAGTGTAGCAGTGTATGAGTGTGTGTGCTGATCGGGGGTCAGTGTAGCAGTGTGTGAGTGTGTGTGCTGATCGGGGGTCAGTGTAGCAGTGTGTGAGTGTGTGTGCTAATCGCGGGTCAGTGTAGCAGTGTGTGAGTATGTGTGCTGATCTGGGCTCAGTGTAGCAGTGTGTGAGTGTGTGTGCTGATCGGGGGTCAGTGTAGCAGTGTGTGAGTGTGTGTGCTGATCGGGGGTCAGTGTAGCAGTGTGTGAGTGTGTGTGCTGATCTGGGGTCAGTGTAGCAGTGTGTGATTGTGTGTGCTGATCGCGGGTCAGTGTAGCAGTGTGTGAGAGTGTGTGCAGATCGGGGGACAGTGTAGCAGTGTGTGAGTGTGTGTGCTGATCGGGGGTCAGTGTAGCAGTGTGTGAGTGTGTGTGCTGATCGGGGCTCCGTGTAGCACTGTGTGAGTGTGTGTGCTGATCGGGGGTCAGTGTAGCAGTGTGTGAGTGTGTGTGCTGATCTGGGCTCAGTGTAGCAGTGTGTGAGTGTGTGTGCTGATCTGGGCTCAGTGTAGCAGTGTGTGAGTGTGTGTGCTGATCGCGGGTCAGTGTAGCAGTGTGTGAGTGTGTGTGCTGATCGGGGGTCAGTGTAGCAGTGTGTGAGTGTGTGTGCTGATCGGGGGTCAGTGTAGCAGTGTGTGAGTGTGTGTGCTGATCGGGGCTCCGTGTAGCACTGTGTGAGTGTGTGTGCTGATCGGGGGTCAGTGTAGCAGTGTGTGAGTGTGTGTGCTGATCTGGGCTCAGTGTAGCAGTGTGTGAGTGTGTGTGCTGATCTGGGCTCAGTGTAGCAGTGTGTGAGTGTGTGTGCTGATCGGGGGTCAGTGTAGCAGTGTGTGATTGTGTGTGCTGATCGGGGGTCAGTGTAGCAGTGTGTGAGTGTGTGTGCTGATCGGGGGTCAGTGTAGCAGTGTGTGAGTGTGTGTGCTGATCGGGGGTCAGTGTAGCAGTGTGTGAGTGTGTGTGCTGATCGCGGGTCAGTGTAGCAGTGTGTGAGTGTGTCTGCTGATCGGGGGTCAGTGTAGCAGTGTGTGAGTGTGTGTGCTGATCGGGGGTCAGTGTAGCAGTGTGTGAGTGTGTGTGCTGATCGCGGGTCAGTGTAGCAGTGTGTGAGTGTGTGTGCTGATCGGGGGTCAGTGTAGCAGTGTGTGAGTGTGTGTGCTGATCGCGGGTCAGTGTAGCAGTGTGTGAGTGTGTGTGCTGATCGGGGGTCAGTGTAGCAGTGTGTGAGTGTGTGTGCTGATCGCGGGTCAGTGTAGCAGTGTGTGAGTGTGTGTGCTGATCGGGGGTCAGTGTAGCAGTGTGTGAGTGTGTGTGCTGATCGGGGGTCAGTGTAGCAGTGTGTGAGTGTGTGTGCTGATCGGGGGTCAGTGTAGCAGTGTGTGAGTATGTGTGCTGATCGGGGGTCAGTGTAGCAGTGTGTGAGTATGTGTGCTGATCGGGGGTCAGTGTAGCAGTGTGTGAGTATGTGTGCTGATCGGGGGTCAGTGTAGCAGTGTGTGAGTGTGTGTGCTGATCGGGGGTCAGTGTAGCAGTGTGTGAGTATGTGTGCTGATCGCGGGTCAGTGTAGCAGTGTGTGAGTGTGTGTGCTGATCGCGGGTCAGTGTAGCAGTGTGTGAGTGTGTGTGCTGATCGGGGGTCAGTGTAGCAGTGTGTGAGTGTGTGTGCTGATCGGGGGTCAGTGTAGCAGTGTGTGAGTGTGTGTGCTGATCTGGGGTCAGTGTAGCAGTGTGTGAGTGTGTGTGCTGATCGGGGGTCAGTGTAGCAGTGTGTGAGTGTGTGTGCTGATCGGGGGTCAGTGTAGCAGTGTGTGAGTGTGTGTGCTGATCGGGGGTCAGTGTAGCAGTGTGTGAGTATGTGTGCTGATCTGGGGTCAGTGTAGCAGTGTGTGAGTGTGTGTGCTGATCGGGGGTCAGTGTAGCAGTGTGTGAGTGTGTGTGCTGATCGGGGGTCAGTGTAGCAGTGTGTGAGTGTGTGTGCTGATCGGGGGTCAGTGTAGCAGTGTGTGAGTGTGTGTGCTGATCGCGGGTCAGTGTAGCAGTGTGTGAGTGTGTGTGCTGATCGGGGGTCAGTGTAGCAGTGTGTGAGTGTGTGTGCTGATCGCGGGTCAGTGTAGCAGTGTGTGAGTATGTGTGCTGATCGGGGGTCAGTGTAGCAGTGTGTGAGTGTGTGTGCTGATCGGGGGTCAGTGTAGCAGTGTGTGAGTGTGTGTGCTGATCGGGGCTCCGTGTAGCAGTGTGTGAGTATGTGTGCTGATCTGGGCTCAGTGTAGCAGTGTGTGAGTGTGTGTGCTGATCGGGGGTCAGTGTAGCAGTGTGTGAGTGTGTGTGCTGATCGGGGGTCAGTGTAGCAGTGTGTGAGTGTGTGTGCTGATCTGGGGTCAGTGTAGCAGTGTGTGATTGTGTGTGCTGATCGCGGGTCAGTGTAGCAGTGTGTGAGTGTGTGTGCTGATCGGGGTTCAGTGTAGCAGTGTGTGAGTGTGTGTGCTGATCGGGGGTCAGTGTAGCAGTGTGTGAGTGTGTGTGCTAATCGGGGCTCCGTGTAGCACTGTGTGAGTGTGTGTGCTGATCGGGGGTCAGTGTAGCAGTGTGTGAGTGTGTGTGCTGATCTGGGCTCAGTGTAGCAGTGTGTGAGTGTGTGTGCTGATCTGGGCTCGGTGTAGCAGTGTGTGAGTGTGTGTGCTGATCGGGGGTCAGTGTAGCAGTGTGTGAGTGTGTGTGCTGATCGGGGGTCGGTGTAGCAGTGTGTGAGTGTGTGTGCTGATCGGGGGTCAGTGTAGCAGTGTGTGAGTGTGTGTGCTGATCGGGGCTCCGTGTAGCACTGTGTGAGTGTGTGTGCTGATCGGGGGTCAGTGTAGCAGTGTGTGAGTGTCTGTGCTGATCTGGGCTCAGTGTAGCAGTGTGTGAGTGTGTGTGCTGATCTGGGCTCAGTGTAGCAGTGTGTGAGTGTGTGTGCTGATCGGGGGTCAGTGTAGCAGTGTGTGAGTGTGTGTGCTGATCGGGGGTCAGTGTAGCAGTGTGTGAGTGTGTGTGCTGATCGGGGGTCAGTGTAGCAGTGTGTGAGTGTGTGTGCTGATCGGGGGTTAGTGTAGCAGTGTGTGAGTGTGTGTGCTGATCGCGGGTCAGTGTAGCAGTGTGTGAGTGTGTCTGCTGATCGGGGGTCAGTGTAGCAGTGTGTGAGTGTGTGTGCTGATCGCGGGTCAGTGTAGCAGTGTGTGAGTGTGTGTGCTGATCGGGGGTCAGTGTAGCAATGTGTGAGTGTGTGTGCTGATCGGGGGTCAGTGTAGCAGTGTGTGAGTGTGTGTGCTGATCGGGGGTCAGTGTAGCAGTGTGTGAGTATGTGTGCTGATCTGGGCTCAGTGTAGCAGTGTGTGAGTGTGTGTGCTGATCAGGGGTCAGTGTAGCAGTGTGTGAGTATGTGTGCTGATCGGGGGTCAGTGTAGCAGTGTGTGAGTGTGTGTGCTGATCGGGGGTCAGTGTAGCAGTGTGTGAGTGAGTGTGCTGATCTGGGCTCAGTGTAGCAGTGTGTGAGTGTGTGTGCTGATCTGGGCTCAGTGTAGCAGTGTGTGAGTGTGTGTGCTGATCGCGGGTCAGTGTAGCAGTGTGTGAGTGTGTGTGCTGATCGGGGGTCAGTGTACCAGTGTGTGAGTGTGTGTGCTGATCGGGGGTCAGTGTAGCAGTGTGTGAGTGTGTGTGCTGATCGCGGGTCAGTGTAGCAGTGTGTGAGTGTGTGTGTTGATCGGGGGTCAGTGTAGCAATGTGTGAGTGTGTGTGCTGATCGGGGGTCAGTGTAGCAGTGTGTGAGTGTGTGTGCTGATCGGGGGTCAGTGTAGCAGTGTGTGAGTGTGTGTGCTGATCGCGGGTCAGTGTAGCAGTGTGTGAGTGTGTGTGCTGATCGGGGGTCAGTGTAGCAATGTGTGAGTGTGTGTGCTGATCGGGGGTCAGTGTAGCAGTGTGTGAGTGTGTCTGCTGATCGGGGGTCAGTGTAGCAGTGTGTGAGTGTGTGTGCTGATCGCGGGTCAGTGTAGCAGTGTGTGAGTGTGTGTGCTGATCGGGGGTCAGTGTAGCAATGTGTGAGTGTGTGTGCTGATCGGGGGTCAGTGTAGCAGTGTGTGAGTGTGTGTGCTGATCGGGGGTCAGTGTAGCAGTGTGTGAGTATGTGTGCTGATCTGGGCTCAGTGTAGCAGTGTGTGAGTGTGTGTGCTGATCAGGGGTCAGTGTAGCAGTGTGTGAGTATGTGTGCTGACCACGGGTCAGTGTAGCAGTGTGTGAGTGTGTGTGCTGATCGGGGGTCAGTGTAGCAGTGTGTGAGTGAGTGTGCTGATCTGGGCTCAGTGTAGCAGTGTGTGAGTGTGTGTGCTGATCTGGGCTCAGTGTAGCAGTGTGTGAGTGTGTGTGCTGATCGCGGGTCAGTGTAGCAGTGTGTGAGTGTGTGTGCTGATCGGGGGTCAGTGTAGCAGTGTGTGAGTGTGTGTGCTGATCGCGGGTCAGTGTAGCAGTGTGTGAGTATGTGTGCTGATCGGGGGTCAGTGTAGCAGTGTGTGAGTGTGTGTGCTGATCGCGGGTCAGTGTAGCAGTGTGTGAGTATGTGTGCTGATCGGGGGTCAGTGTAGCAGTGTGTGAGTGTGTGTGCTGATCGCGGGTCAGTGTAGCAGTGTGTGAGTATGTGTGCTGATCGGGGGTCAGTGTAGCAGTGTGTGAGTGTGTGTGCTGATCGGGGCTCAGTGTAGCAGTGTGTGAGTATGTGTGCTGATCGGGGCTCCGTGTAGCAGTGTGTGAGTATGTGTGCTGATCGGGGGTCAGTGTAGCAGTGTGTGAGTGTGTGTGCTGATCGGGGGTCAGTGTAGCAGTGTGTGAGTGTGTGTGCTGATCTGGGGTCAGTGTAGCAGTGTGTGAGTATGTGTGCTGATCGGGGGTCAGTGTAGCAGTGTGTGAGTGTGTGTGCTGATCGGGGGTCAGTGTAGCAGTGTGTGAGTGTGTGTGCTGATCGGGGCTCCGTGTAGCAGTGTGTGAGTGTGTGTGCTGATCGGGGGTCAGTGTAGCAGTGTGTGAGTATGTGTGCTGATCGGGGGTCAGTGTAGCAGTGTGTGAGTGTGTGTGATGATCGCGGGTCAGTGTAGAAGTGTGTGAGTATGTGTGCTGATCGGGGGTCAGTGTAGCAGTGTGTGAGTGTGTGTGCTGATCGGGGGTCAGTGTAGCAGTGTGTGATTGTGTGTGCTGATCGGGGGTCAGTGTAGCAGTGTGTGAGTGTGTGTGCTGATCGGGGCTCCGTGTAGCACTGTGTGAGTGTGTGTGCTGATCGGGGGTCAGTGTAGCAGTGTGTGAGTGTGTGTGCTGATCTGGGCTCAGTGTAGCAGTGTGTGAGTGTGTGTGCTGATCTGGGCTCAGTGTAGCAGTGTGTGATTGTGTGTGCTGATCGGGGGTCAGTGTAGCAGTGTGTGAGTGTGTGTGCTGATCGGGGGTCAGTGTAGCAGTGTGTGAGTGTGTGTGCTGATCGGGGGTCAGTATAGCAGTGTGTGAGTGTGTGTGCTGATCGCGGGTCAGTGTAGCAGTGTGTGAGTGTGTCTGCTGATCGGGGGTCATTGTAGCAGTGTGTGAGTGTGTGTGCTGATCGCGGGTCAGTGTAGCAGTGTGTGAGTGTGTGTGCTGATCGGGGGTCAGTGTAGCAGTGTGTGAGTGTGTGTGCTGATCGGGGGTCAGTGTAGCAGTGTGTGAGTGTGTGTGCTGATCGGGGGTCAGTGTAGCAGTGTGTGAGTATGTGTGCTGATCTGGGCTCAGTGTAGCAGTGTGTGAGTGTGTGTGCTGATCGGGGGTCAGTGTAGCAGTGTGTGAGTATGTGTGCTGATCGGGGGTCAGTGTAGCAGTGTGTGAGTGTGTGTGCTGATCGGGGGTCAGTGTAGCAGTGTGTGAGTATGTGTGCTAATCGCGGGTCAGTGTAGCAGTGTGTGAGTGTGTGTGCTGATCGGGGGTCAGTGTAGCAGTGTGTGAGTGTGTGTGCTGATCTGGGCTCAGTGTAGCAGTGTGTGAGTGTGTGTGCTGATCTGGGCTCAGTGTAGCAGTGTGTGAGTGTGTGTGCTGATCGCGGGTCAGTGTAGCAGTGTGTGAGTGTGTGTGCTGATCGGGGGTCAGTGTAGCAGTGTGTGAGTGTGTGTGCTGATCGGGGGTCAGTGTAGCAGTGTGTGAGTGTGTGTGCTGATCGCGGGTCAGTGTAGCAGTGTGTGAGTATGTGTGCTGATCGGGGGTCAGTGTAGCAGTGTGTGAGTGTGTGTGCTGATCGGGGGTCAGTGTAGCAGTGTGTGAGTGTGTGTGCTGATCGGGGGTCAGTGTAGCAGTGTGTGAGTGTGTGTGCTGATCGGGGCTCCGTGTAGCACTGTGTGAGTGTGTGTGCTGATCGCGGGTCAGTGTAGAAGTGTGTGAGTGTGTGTGCTGATCGGGGGTCAGTGTAGCAGTGTGTGAGTGTGTGTGCTGATCGGGGGTCAGTGTAGCAGTTTGTGAGTGTGTGTGCTGATCGGGGGTCAGTGTAGCAGTGTGTGAGTATGTGTGCTGATCGGGGGTCAGTGTAGCAGTGTGTGAGTGTGTGTGCTGATCGGGGCTCCGTGTAGCAGTGTGTGAGTGTGTGTGCTGATCGGGGGTCAGTGTAGCAGTGTGTGAGTGTGTGTGCTGATCGGGGGTCAGTGTAGCAGTGTGTGAGTGTGTGTGCTGATCTGGGGTCAGTGTAGCAGTGTGTGAGTATGTGTGCTGATCGCGGGTCAGTGTAGCAGTGTGTGAGTGTGTGTGCTGATCGGGGGTCAGTGTAGCAGTGTGTGAGTGTGTGTGCTGATCGCGGGTCAGTGTAGCAGTGTGTGAGTGTGTGTGCTGATCGGGGGTCAGTGTAGCAGTGTGTGAGTGTGTGTGCTGATCGCGGGTCAGTGTAGCAGTGTGTGAGTGTGTGTGCTGATCGGGGGTCAGTGTAGCAGTGTGTGAGTGTGTGTGCTGATCGCGGGTCAGTGTAGCAGTGTGTGAGTGTGTGTGCTGATCGGGGGTCAGTGTAGCAGTGTGTGAGTGTGTGTGCTGATCGGGGGTCAGTGTAGCAGTGTGTGAGTGTGTGTGCTGATCTGGGCTCAGTGTAGCAGTGTGTGAGTGTGTGTGCTGATCGCGGGTCAGTGTAGCAGTGTGTGAGTATGTGTGCTGATCGGGGGTCAGTGTAGCAGTGTGTGAGTATGTGTGCTGATCGGGGGTCAGTGTAGCAGTGTGTGAGTGTGTGTGCTGATCGGGGGTCAGTGTAGCAGTGTGTGAGTGTGTGTGCTGATCGCGGGTCAGTGTAGCAGTGTGTGAGTGTGTGTGCTGATCGGGGGTCAGTGTAGCAGTGTGTGAGTGTGTGTGCTGATCGGGGGTCAGTGTAGCAGTGTGTGAGTGTGTGTGCTGATCGGGGGTCAGTGTAGCAGTGTGTGAGTATGTGTGCTGATCGGGGGTCAGTGTAGCAGTGTGTGAGTATGTGTGCTGATCGGGGGTCAGTGTAGCAGTGTGTGAGTATGTGTGCTGATCGGGGGTCAGTGTAGCAGTGTGTGAGTGTGTGTGCTGATCGGGGGTCAGTGTAGCAGTGTGTGAGTGTGTGTGCTGATCGCGGGTCAGTGTAGCAGTGTGTGAGTGTGTGTGCTGATCGCGGGTCAGTGTAGCAGTGTGTGAGTGTGTGTGCTGATCGGGGGTCAGTGTAGCAGTGTGTGAGTATGTGTGCTGATCGCGGGTCAGTGTAGCAGTGTGTGAGTGTGTGTGCTGATCGGGGGTCAGTGTAGCAGTGTGTGAGTGTGTGTGCTGATCTGGGCTCAGTGTAGCAGTGTGTGAGTGTGTGTGCTGATCTGGGCTCAGTGTAGCAGTGTGTGAGTGTGTGTGCTGATCGCGGGTCAGTGTAGCAGTGTGTGAGTGTGTGTGCTGATCGGGGGTCAGTGTAGCAGTGTGTGAGTGTGTGTGCTGATCGGGGGTCAGTGTAGCAGTGTGTGAGTGTGTGTGCTGATCGCGGGTCAGTGTAGCAGTGTGTGAGTATGTGTGCTGATCGGGGGTCAGTGTAGCAGTGTGTGAGTGTGTGTGCTGATCGCGGGTCAGTGTAGCAGTGTGTGAGTATGTGTGCTGATCGGGGCTCAGTGTAGCAGTGTGTGAGTGTGTGTGCTGATCTGGGCTCAGTGTAGCAGTGTGTGAGTGTGTGTGCTGATCGCGGGTCAGTGTAGCAGTGTGTGAGTGTGTGTGCTGATCGGGGGTCAGTGTAGCAGTGTGTGAGTGTGTGTGCTGATCGGGGCTCAGTGTAGCAGTGTGTGAGTATGTGTGCTGATCGGGGCTCCGTGTAGCAGTGTGTGAGTATGTGTGCTGATCGGGGGTCAGTGTAGCAGTGTGTGAGTGTGTGTGCTGATCGGGGGTCAGTGTAGCAGTGTGTGAGTGTGTGTGCTGATCTGGGGTCAGTGTAGCAGTGTGTGAGTATGTGTGCTGATCGAGGGTCAGTGTAGCAGTGTGTGAGTGTGTGTGCTGATCGGGGGTCAGTGTAGCAGTGTGTGAGTGTGTGTGCTGATCGGGGCTCCGTGTAGCAGTGTGTGAGTGTGTGTGCTGATCGGGGGTCAGTGTAGCAGTGTGTGAGTATGTGTGCTGATCGGGGGTCAGTGTAGCAGTGTGTGAGTGTGTGTGATGATCGCGGGTCAGTGTAGAAGTGTGTGAGTATGTGTACTGATCGGGGGTCAGTGTAGCAGTGTGTGAGTGTGTGTGCTGATCGGGGGTCAGTGTAGCAGTGTGTGATTGTGTGTGCTGATCGGGGGTCAGTGTAGCAGTGTGTGAGTGTGTGTGCTGATCGGGGCTCCGTGTAGCACTGTGTGAGTGTGTGTGCTGATCGGGGGTCAGTGTAGCAGTGTGTGAGTGTGTGTGCTGATCTGGGCTCAGTGTAGCAGTGTGTGAGTGTGTGTGCTGATCTGGGCTCAGTGTAGCAGTGTGTGAGTGTGTGTGCTGATCGGGGGTCAGTGTAGCAGTGTGTGATTGTGTGTGCTGATCGGGGGTCAGTGTAGCAGTGTGTGAGTGTGTGTGCTGATCGGGGGTCAGTGTAGCAGTGTGTGAGTGTGTGTGCTGATCGGGGGTCAGTGTAGCAGTGTGTGAGTGTGTGTGCTGATCGCGGGTCAGTGTAGCAGTGTGTGAGTGTGTCTGCTGATCGGGGGTCAGTGTAGCAGTGTGTGAGTGTGTGTGCTGATCGCGGGTCAGTGTAGCAGTGTGTGAGTGTGTGTGCTGATCGGGGGTCAGTGTAGCAGTGTGTGAGTGTGTGTGCTGATCGGGGGTCAGTGTAGTAGTGTGTGAGTGTGTGTGCTGATCGGGGGTCAGTGTAGCAGTGTGTGAGTATGTGTGCTGATCTGGGCTCAGTGTAGCAGTGTGTGAGTGTGTGTGCTGATCGGGGGTCAGTGTAGCAGTGTGTGAGTATGTGTGCTGATCGGGGGTCAGTGTAGCAGTGTGTGAGTGTGTGTGCTGATCGGGGGTCAGTGTAGCAGTGTGTGAGTATGTGTGCTAATCGCGGGTCAGTGTAGCAGTGTGTGAGTGTGTGTGCTGATCGGGGGTCAGTGTAGCAGTGTGTGAGTGTGTGTGCTGATCTGGGCTCAGTGTAGCAGTGTGTGAGTGTGTGTGCTGATCTGGGCTCAGTGTAGCAGTGTGTGAGTGTGTGTGCTGATCGCGGGTCAGTGTAGCAGTGTGTGAGTGTGTGTGCTGATCGGGGGTCAGTGTAGCAGTGTGTGAGTGTGTGTGCTGATCGGGGGTCAGTGTAGCAGTGTGTGAGTGTGTGTGCTGATCGCGGGTCAGTGTAGCAGTGTGTGAGTATGTGTGCTGATCGGGGGTCAGTGTAGCAGTGTGTGAGTGTGTGTGCTGATCGGGGGTCAGTGTAGCAGTGTGTGAGTGTGTGTGCTGATCGGGGGTCAGTGTAGCAGTGTGTGAGTGTGTGTGCTGATCGGGGCTCCGTGTAGCACTGTGTGAGTGTGTGTGCTGATCGCGGGTCAGTGTAGAAGTGTGTGAGTGTGTGTGCTGATCGGGGGTCAGTGTAGCAGTGTGTGAGTGTGTGTGCTGATCGGGGGTCAGTGTAGCAGTGTGTGAGTGTGTGTGCTGATCGGGGGTCAGTGTAGCAGTGTGTGAGTATGTGTGCTGATCGGGGGTCAGTGTAGCAGTGTGTGAGTGTGTGTGCTGATCGGGGCTCCGTGTAGCAGTGTGTGAGTGTGTGTGCTGATCGGGGGTCAGTGTAGCAGTGTGTGAGTGTGTGTGCTGATCGGGGGTCAGTGTAGCAGTGTGTGAGTGTGTGTGCTGATCTGGGGTCAGTGTAGCAGTGTGTGAGTATGTGTGCTGATCGCGGGTCAGTGTAGCAGTGTGTGAGTGTGTGTGCTGATCGGGGGTCAGTGTAGCAGTGTGTGAGTGTGTGTGCTGATCGCGGGTCAGTGTAGCAGTGTGTGAGTGTGTGTGCTGATCGGGGGTCAGTGTAGCAGTGTGTGAGTGTGTGTGCTGATCGCGGGTCAGTGTAGCAGTGTGTGAGTGTGTGTGCTGATAGGGGGTCAGTGTAGCAGTGTGTGAGTGTGTGTGCTGATCGCGGGTCAGTGTAGCAGTGTGTGAGTGTGTGTGCTGATCGGGGGTCAGTGTAGCAGTGTGTGAGTGTGTGTGCTGATCGGGGGTCAGTGTAGCAGTGTGTGAGTGTGTGTGCTGATCTGGGCTCAGTGTAGCAGTGTGTGAGTGTGTGTGCTGATCGCGGGTCAGTGTAGCAGTGTGTGAGTATGTGTGCTGATCGGGGGTCAGTGTAGCAGTGTGTGAGTATGTGTGCTGATCGGGGGTCAGTGTAGCAGTGTGTGAGTGTGTGTGCTGATCGGGGGTCCGTGTAGCAGTGTGTGAGTGTGTGTGCTGATCGCGGGTCAGTGTAGCAGTGTGTGAGTGTGTGTGCTGATCGGGGGTCAGTGTAGCAGTGTGTGAGTGTGTGTGCTGATCGGGGGTCAGTGTAGCAGTGTGTGAGTGTGTGTGCTGATCGGGGGTCAGTGTAGCAGTGTGTGAGTATGTGTGCTGATCGGGGGTCAGTGTAGCAGTGTGTGAGTATGTGTGCTGATCGGGGGTCAGTGTAGCAGTGTGTGAGTATGTGTGCTGATCGGGGGTCAGTGTAGCAGTGTGTGAGTGTGTGTGCTGATCGGGGGTCAGTGTAGCAGTGTGTGAGTATGTGTGCTGATCGCGGGTCAGTGTAGCAGTGTGTGAGTGTGTGTGCTGATCGCGGGTCAGTGTAGCAGTGTGTGAGTGTGTGTGCTGATCGGGGGTCAGTGTAGCAGTGTGTGAGTATGTGTGCTGATCGCGGGTCAGTGTAGCAGTGTGTGAGTGTGTGTGCTGATCGGGGGTCAGTGTAGCAGTGTGTGAGTGTGTGTGCTGATCTGGGCTCAGTGTAGCAGTGTGTGAGTGTGTGTGCTGATCTGGGCTCAGTGTAGCAGTGTGTGAGTGTGTGTGCTGATCGCGGGTCAGTGTAGCAGTGTGTGAGTGTGTGTGCTGATCGGGGGTCAGTGTAGCAGTGTGTGAGTGTGTGTGCTGATCGGGGGTCAGTGTAGCAGTGTGTGAGTGTGTGTGCTGATCGCGGGTCAGTGTAGCAGTGTGTGAGTATGTGTGCTGATCGGGGGTCAGTGTAGCAGTGTGTGAGTGTGTGTGCTGATCGCGGGTCAGTGTAGCAGTGTGTGAGTATGTGTGCTGATCGGGGCTCAGTGTAGCAGTGTGTGAGTGTGTGTGCTGATCTGGGCTCAGTGTAGCAGTGTGTGAGTGTGTGTGCTGATCGCGGGTCAGTGTAGCAGTGTGTGAGTGTGTGTGCTGATCGGGGGTCAGTGTAGCAGTGTGTGAGTGTGTGTGCTGATCGGGGGTCAGTGTAGCAGTGTGTGAGTGTGTGTGCTGATCGCGGGTCAGTGTAGCAGTGTGTGAGTATGTGTGCTGATCGGGGGTCAGTGTAGCAGTGTGTGAGTGTGTGTGCTGATCGCGGGTCAGTGTAGCAGTGTGTGAGTATGTGTGCTGATCGGGGGTCAGTGTAGCAGTGTGTGAGTGTGTGTGCTGATCGGGGCTCAGTGTAGCAGTGTGTGAGTATGTGTGCTGATCGGGGCTCCGTGTAGCAGTGTGTGAGTATGTGTGCTGATCGGGGGTCAGTGTAGCAGTGTGTGAGTGTGTGTGCTGATCGGGGGTCAGTGTAGCAGTGTGTGAGTGTGTGTGCTGATCTGGGGTCAGTGTAGCAGTGTGTGAGTATGTGTGCTGATCGGGGGTCAGTGTAGCAGTGTGTGAGTGTGTGTGCTGATCGGGGGTCAGTGTAGCAGTGTGTGAGTGTGTGTGCTGATCGGGGCTCAGTGTAGCAGTGTGTGAGTGTGTGTGCTGATCGGGGCTCCGTGTAGCAGTGTGTGAGTGTGTGTGCTGATCGGGGGTCAGTGTAGCAGTGTGTGAGTATGTGTGCTGATCGGGGGTCAGTGTAGCAGTGTGTGAGTGTGTGTGCTGATCGCGGGTCAGTGTAGAAGTGTGTGAGTATGTGTGCTGATCGGGGGTCAGTGTAGCAGTGTGTGAGTGTGTGTGCTGATCGGGGGTCAGTGTAGCAGTGTGTGAGTATGTGTGCTGATCGGGGGTCAGTGTAGCAGTGTGTGAGTGTGTGTGCTGATCAGGGGTCAGTGTAGCAGTGTGTGAGTGTGTGTGCTGATCGGGAGTCAGTGTAGCAGTGTGTGAGTGTGTGTGCTGATCGGGGGTCAGTGTAGCAGTGTGTGAGTATGTGTGCTGATCGGGGGTCAGTGTAGCAGTGTGTGAGTATGTGTGCTGATCGGGGGTCAGTGTAGCAGTGTGTGAGTGTGTGTGCTGATCAGTGCTCCGTGTAGCAGTGTGTGAGTATGTGTGCTGATCGGGGGTCAGTGTAGCAGTGTGTGAGTGTGTGTGCTGATCGGGGGTCAGTGTAGCAGTGTGTGAGTATGTGTGCTGATCGGGGCTCCGTGTAGCAGTGTGTGAGTGTGTGTGCTGAGCGGGGGTTAGTGTAGCAGTGTGTGAGTATGTGTGCTGATCGGGGGTCAGTGTAGCAGTGTGTGAGGGTGTGTGCTGATCTGGGCTCAGTGTAGTAGTGTATGAGTGTGTGTGCTGGTCTGGGGTCAGTGTGAGTGTTTGCACATGTATGTTTCCATGCTTTTATGAGTTAGACACAAGTGCAGCCCACACCCTGGAGTGTGATTTCCCCATCATTCTGAAAACACAATCTTAATTTGCTTTACGTCCTTCTGTCTCCGTCAGCCATATGGCCCTACGGGGCTGCCCTCCCTGTCTTCCTGCTGTGCTGTGGGAGGGGTGCACTGACAGCTTTCCAGTCCTTGATAAGGAATCTGTTGACATCTCCTACTTTCTATTGGAGGAGATGGGAAAACCTGGGCAGGGTAGGACACAGCAGCCCTGATCTGGATCGTGCTGCTTGGGTTCCTGGAAACCAGTGTTTTTCTTCTCCACATGCTGCTGCTGTTTAAACTAACGTGCTTGTGTGCTTATTCCTTTCAAGGTGTCTTCGCTCTTTTACAATGGCGACAGGGTACAGGGCCATGACTGGCTGCCCTTTGACCTTTGACCTTTTGGAAAACATCTGATTCTTGTCACCCCCCCTTTACCATACCATGTTCTGTCATGCCCTTCAGTGGCTGACACTGACAGTAAACCAGTGCCAATTCTGAAACAGAAAATCCAAACAAAAATCCAACAAAAAATCCTGTATTTTTTTTAAGGTTTCTCTGACTTAATAAAACACATTGTGAGACAAGTATTTTTAGGTTGTTAAATATGCAAAGAAATATAAGTATGTAATAATTTAACATAGTAACACATAATTAACTATAATTCTGTGCTTTACTGTTTTGCTTAAATTTATGATTGCCAGTCCTTTTTGTTATAACCACCTAAGCTGGAATTGCTAACTGTGTGTTTTTCACGTCTCAACTCTACAAACACCACGGCTGCACACAGGGAGAATGAGGAAGTATGGGCACACGCTTCTGACCTGCCCACATTCGAGCCAATCATATTTTAAAACATCACAGGCAGCCCCACCCCCTTATGGATATTCAGTGTTGATTAGAGGAGACACTTGTCCCTCACCTACAGCATCACCTTCTGAAAAGCCACCAGGAGGCTATAGATGTTGCTAAGAACTGAGAGAGTGGACTAATTCTCTCCTGCCCTCTGTGATGCTGTCAATTGTGTTCCATCACCTGGGAAATCCTGGGCTCTGTCATGTAGGCACATGACCCAAGCTCAACCTACTCCCAGAGCACCTTTACTTGCTGAGCCAATAAAGGGATATCCTGCTATATCTTTCAATACCTTACTAGTTACTTGCTGGTCTCTTAAATGATCCATATAAGAAGAATAGGTGAACACCCTTGGAGTTGTTAGACCCCTTTCTCAGTGAACCACACAACAGTGGTAAATCAAGCTAGAGATTTCTTTGTTGCAGTGAAGAAAGGAGGACAGATGAAGAACAGATTAGCCTTGTCTTTCACTCACTTTTCCATGGACAGCAACAGACTTTGATTTTTGGAGAAAGAGCAAAATTTCCATACAAAAACATTCATTTTTATGATTGGTCAGTAACGATTTGTTACCATATAAGGTGTAAACGAGATAAGAAAGTTAGGCAGTTGGGCAAATAACTAAGAACCTAATTAGCTAAGACCCTGGTTCCCTTTCATGTTGCCAAATCACGCATAAGATACTGTACACGAGTTATACCTCCAGTCAAAAGACCTTACAGAAACCTAGGCCAGAGGGAATGCACAAAACAGCAGAATAGTTCTTGAGGGCTTAATTGTTCATAATTCATAACAGACAGGTTCCTTCAAAGTATTCAAGTCCAGAGCTGCCCAGTTCTTATAAAAATAGACATACTGTTCAGCTTTAACTTGCTGAATTGATAAAAAAAATACATTTTCCATCAATTCAGCAAGCTTCCATCAATTCTTCAAAAATTGATGATTTGAGAAGAGATCAGGACTGTCTCCCCACCCAATTTCTAATTTCTAATGTGATACTTCCTTTTTCCTTTGATTTTTCTTCTAGGGACAATTTTAATAATTCATGTTTGCAAATAAGCAGGAACTAATAGTGGTGATCCAGACTGTGTCACATAGCAGAGAGGCCAGTGAGTCTCAGTTCAGTGTTGAGCAGCATTAGGATTGCATGCAGAAGTCCTTGTCACTTTCATTTCACTTTGGTTCCTCTGGTGTTTTTATTTCTCGGTTTTCACCAGGCTTGGAGGGATACAAGATGTTACAGTGCAGCTCTGTGAAGTTTTGAGAAAAAACAGTACAAATGTATTGTTTCCTACTGTGCTCAAAACACAAGCACTCCCAAGGCTAATTTATACACCAAAACATCCTTTTGGGTTACCACAACACAAAATCAGTTTACGTGCAGAATGTAAAAGGACAAGCATGGTGTAAGCATATTTCAAACACTCACAGAGTGTTGCTCTCCGTTTTCAATGACTCAGAGATGTCACACGTCATCTTTCTGAATGTAAACTGCCACAACAGGCATCCATTCCCTTCCCTTCTCAGACATGAACAGCACTCGACAACTTTAGAACAAAGCCTTTCACACAGTCACACAGATCCAACTCAACATCATTCATCAGGTTAAGTCAACTCTTCACATGCAGAATAAATGCTCAAATGAGGCAGTATAGTGAAGATGCAACCAAGTCACTGTTGTGTATCATGGTCGGTTATGAATGATCACTTAATGAGATCGCCATCACTAAACATTTAATCGATATTCAAAATCTGCTTTCTTTATTTTTCTATAAAATCGCTCGCATGGATAGTTTTTTTTCTTATGCTCAGTATATAGATAGGGATCGACAGATCTATACTTGATACATCTTATTATTTTGCTAGTCTTATGGGTTACACTTCAGCCATTACAGTACTGAAATGTTTCATAGCGTTCAGGTGCAAGATTATATCATTAACTGATGTTCAAGGGGTCTTCCCTTGTGGCTTTGAGACATGGGAGACAGAATGGAAACATTTCCTTGAGTGATTTGAATATGCACCAGAGAAAACCACAGTTTTCCTCATGGCTGATCTCAGTCACACGACATCAACACCAGTCCAGCACCGCTGGTCACAAGCCACGACTGCTTCTCCCACTGCAACGAGGTGGCAGTTTCTCAGCGCGCCTCAGGCCATGCTAGGCGGAAAAATAACTACCTTTTTTTCACAGCTTGCAAAAAAAGGAAAATAAATTACAGAGTCAATTTACACTGCAATTATCACAATGGGGGAGTATGTTCAGAAATGGTTAATTTGTCTGGATGGTGTGTTTGATCCCTCATAGGCCTCACAGAGAGTAAGCATTAAGGAAGTATTAGTAATGAAGTAATGAGCAGTAATTTTATCTGTTTTGAACAACCGTCCTTTTTCTTATCTCATTTCTAACCTGACATGTAACTCTGACTTGATATTAATGTTTTAACTAAAGGCTGCAAGCACCAAATAATAATTTGTTTCACAAGTCAGCTGTCTGCTAATACTGTGGGGCAGCTGAGAACATAAGAAGAGTTATAAATAAGAGGAGGATTCTGTTCATCAAGCCCGTTTTGTAGCTCATACCTAATTGATCCAGGTATAACTTGATAGAAGACACGATTTTGCCTTCAACATGGTTGAGTAGTTATTTCAAACAGAAGACAGAAGATTGCAACTTCATGGTTTTGATGTTACATGTATAGAATGCATGGCCAGGTATTTCTGTAAATGTCTGAGAGGTATGTTTCATACTCCCACAGCACTTCGCATAAAGAAGTACTATTCTTTTTTTCATTTAACCTTCTCAGTAGTTTCCACGTGTGGCCTCTAGTTCATGTCTGACAGTTAATAATGAAGTTGTGAAAAATGTCTTACTAAGAACTGAAGGTACAACCTTATACATTTTTTCCCTCAGGATTCTGATTAAATTACACACAGGACGTTACTGGTTTGGCATCGTATTCAGATAGCTTCCTGTTTTGAACAGGATGCAAAACCAGTAATGTCCTTGGCAGGTGCATTTGATCAGAGATGTGCCAGTCTTTGTGAAATCTCCATTGTTCACATGGTTTCAGCAACAGGGAGAGCATGTTGCAATTTCTTGTTAGCACATTGTGGCTTCATTGTCCTGCAGTATGGCTAGAGTTAGATCCCATCAGGCATTGCTGTTGTCCAGTGTTGAGTCAGTGAGTAAAAATTCCTGTGATGATTTGATCTGCAGCTCCAAACCAAATTTTAGTGTCTGTAGATCATTTTGCCTCTAATCATTGTGGAAGGCTTTCTCCTTTTTAAACATACATACAGTAACTGGACCAGGCAAGTACTATAATCTTCTCCCCCAATGTGTTCTAAAGCACCAGGCGCACCAGTGTGAAATATTCCATTGTGTGATTAAAAGGTCAGTTTTTTCTTAGGTGTATGTAGTGTCGTTTCCCGTTTTCTGACAGTATCTGTAACAACAAGATGGAAAAACTGTTTTCGGCATTGTAGGAAACTTGTGAAAGACTGATTCTTCTGCCTGTAACCCCAATCGACAGGCTCTGGCCTCACCATAATTGACAAGTAAACAACTCACAACATCCTGAATCCTAGTGTCGGAGCTGGATGGAGAGAAGCAGACATGCATGGTTGGGCTCCTTATCTGATCAATCTCCAGTTTTCATTCAACAGAGAAGCTGCCTCAGGGGTTCTGTCACTCGCATCCACAGGCTAAGGTGTCATCCACTGTATACGTTAACTACAGTACTTATTCTACACCCGAACTTTTACAACCCCTTTGCAATTCGGAAGTGTCTTAACAGTAAAAAGGAAAAGACATTTTTATAAGGTTTTCAGTTTGGCTACATGCATTTGAGTGTTCCAGGAGGTTAACATGGAGCCCCATGTCTGTGGAGTTGGTAAATGTGAAGTGATTGGGATTTCGGGGACCCCAGTATAAGGAACAAATGCTGTGATTATTTGGGGTCACCTCAAAACACTGACCCCTCCAGAGGAGAGATTCCGATGGTTGTGTTTTTCTTGCATGATGATAAGAGTCACAGGAAGGAAGGCAGCTGCAGAGAGACGAGGGGCTGTGGAGGACAGTCCTTGCTCCTCTGTGCTCCTTGCTCCAGTCTTGAGACTGTCCTCACTGAATGGGCAACAAGAAAGAGCTGCAATGAGGATTTAGATATGGGTTTGTAAAAATGACAGAGTTCTGCAATACAAGAATGTTAGTTGGGAAGAATGACTGCAGGTGTCAGAAGATATTCATCTCTTCCTCCTTTGTAGAAGGCCGTGGCTTGTGAACTTTTCAGAGTAGATGCAACACAGGATTCAAGTGACTGAAACACATTGTTCTGGAGCTGAGAACAACACACGCATAAACTTTGTGCAGAGCAAAGCACAACAGATCAGTGAATTGTGATACAGGCCCTGATGCACTATCTTTCACACTGTGGACACAGAGGTGCTGTGGCAAAGTTAAGCAATTTCCTTTTCATCAAGAAATGTCATTTAACATTTTAGAAAGGGGGGGGGCACAACACTAGAGGTGTATAAGGTCCTGAGGTCCAGAGAGGAGCAGCCAGGTAAATTTATAGGGCTCAAAGAAATGTCCTACACTGACAGGCTAAAAGGAACTGGATTTCTTTAGTCTTCAACTGAGAAGACAATGAGGGAGCTGAAGCATTCAAAATCCTCAATGGCATTAACAACATTAACCCAATGACTTTCAGCATGAACTCCGTGGCTTCTTTAAAATCAACAGAGGAATACAAACAATAGGACAGAGTTTGAAACCAAGGAGAATGGCTTGTAGACAGGGTGCTGCTTTACACTAAAGGTGGTCGGAGTGTGGAACAAGCTGCTGTTGAAGCCGATACCCTGGTTTCTTTCCAGCTACTACTATAAAAGATATCCCAAAAGACAACACTTGTTATAAAACATTGAATTGGTGTCTCGAGGAATGGAATGTTTCCACAGTACTACAATGCAGAAAAAAAGCATGATCTCATTTTACATTTATAAATTGACTTCCCATTCCGGCCTTGTTAAGTCTGGGCTGTGGTTACACCCCCAAAAATCTAAAAAATTATCATGAAGTGCAGGTGGGGAAACTTAATCCACTTAATCGATAATTCCTGATCCCAGAGTGCCTGAAGGTTTTTTAAGGTCTCCAGCTGCAGCATCTAAAGAGTTGGGAGAAGCTGTTTAACTGGTCCATAAAAAGCCGAAGACACACATGTCCTCCAGGACCAGGACTGGACAGCCATAACCTACTGCAGTGGTTCCCAGTCCTGGTCCTGGTGACCCACACACAGCATCTTGACTGAGAGGCTTTTTCATGCAGTTTGACACCAATATGTCCCGTAGAAGCAAAAGATAACATTACAGTACATACACGCTGAGGAAGGTTGATTCTTAGAACTGTTTGTTTTGCAGGTTACGAAGGTAAATATCACTAAATTAAAAAGGAAACTCCCAATTGAGTCTCCAGCACTCCGAGGCACACAAGTGGCAGTTTTTGTTTGAACAGAGTCACAGAAGATAAAACAAAGTGTAAACAGCTCTGTGCTTTGTGTGCTCAAGGGCACCTGCTTGTAGGGAAGTGAGATGCAAAACAGTCCGAGTGAAATAAAAAAGAAGACAAAAGGACAGAGCCACAGGGTTTGGCACAGAGTTTCTGTTTGGTTTTGGCGTATCCTTTCTCCATCTCGCCTGCATGGCGTGCCATCCATCTGCATTTATGGCGGGGGCCCTGCAGAGCCCAGGGCAGAACACTGCAAGCTCACAGCTCCCCCGCACAGATCGCTACTGCCTGGCCCACCGAGAGCAGCCTGGCCCTCCTCACTCTCCCATGACGCTCAGTCCATCACGCTTAGTCCAATGAGGGATTCTCATAGCTACAGTATGGGTCGGACCTGCACTGTGTGGATGCCAGACCTCAGCCTCAACATACTTTCCAGAAAAAGAAGACTTCTGCATCCTAGCAGAACCCTGCTAGTGACCCTAGCTTTCAGTTGAGGTTGGACAATACAAGCTGAGGAACCTCCATCAAGAATCCATACTGTTGTCATAGAGCTGCTGCTTGTGGACGAGAGACGTGAGAAAAATAACAGCACTGCGTAAGTGGCCCAATTCCCCATTCAAGTGACCTGTCAAAGCAGAAGCACGAGTTGTTTGGCTTCACTTTCTGTATGGGTGATGTTGTCTAAACAAGCTCAGCGGACAGTATGAGTCAGCAGATTTTATGCAAATTTTCAAACTATCCCAGAACAAAAACTAGTAAGAAGTAGTAAAGGCCAGTTTACAGTACAGTTGGCAGACCTGTAAACACAGAAATAGCAAAGTATCTATCAGCTATCACCCAATCTGCTCATCATTTTCCCATTACCATCTGTAAACATAAAGTACAGCCACTACTTCGCAGACATGGTTAAGGAGAAACCGAGCTTAATACTATAGATGCTCACTATGGCCAAGGGCTATTTTTATCATGTAGATAAGAGATAATGACGACACACTTATTGATGACAAAATCACACAAAGGTGCGATATGGCTTTATCTGGTTTGTAATTGCTATACATACACATTGCCCTGTAGTTCTGCACTTGTTTTTAATTATTGGTACATATTGGGATGCCTGTTAAATGACATCTTGAATACTGTGAGAGTAAAATAATCGCGAGAGCACAACCTTGTGAGAGCAATCAATGTCCAAGCATTCTCTTTTGGGGGGCAATCTTTCGAACTAGATCTGTTAGCTTAGAGAGGGATCAGCGATTACGCTTACAATTCCCCATTTTTCGCAAACAGTCTGTCTCTCATATTTAAGCCTCAAACCACCAGGTGAAAAGTTCAGTTGAGCTCGGCTTGCAGTGATGATACCTGCGACTGGCATTTTCAAGCAGAGTGGCAGTCAGCAGAAACCATAAGCTGTGCATTAGTGACGCTAGGTGTGAGGGTAACTGCCAGTCCTTTTTTTTTAACAGCAGACCCAGAGCGGAGTACTAACCATCCTTAATACTGTTCCCATTTCTTTACCTCTCAGCAGCGTGGGAACAAACCTTGCGCGTTCAGTAGTAAGGGTGGCCAAGGATGAAGCAATTTCTTCATAACACTCTGCCTGAGGTCGTCGGCAAAGAAAATGGATAATAATTATTATGACATGTTTGGATTGTGACAAAGATTTTTGATGGCAATCGGATGTGCAGAGATGACTTCCTGATCACCTCATTCCAGGGCTCAACGAACATCTCGAAACTGTGTTATGTCAGGTGTGGTGTACTCGCCCCGTTGATGAATCAGTTCTTGTAATCTTCCGTTGACCATTTGCATCGTTTTCTGCCACATGGGCATCTCACATTTCTGCCTTTTACACTGCCTTTGTCTGAAACAGAATTCTTTTGAAGGAAGATCTGTAATGAGTTTTTCTGTTGCTTATTTTCGTTTATTACCAAAATAAATGAAATTTGATCAGGGATCACTTTTGTTCTTTCTGGGTTCCATTGTCACCCACGTGGCACTAACTGTATCTGAGCTGTTCCCATTGAGAACAATTAGAGCTGGAAAGAGAGTCAGGCAGGTTGACAGGAGTCCTGTCTTCGTCTGGCCCGTGGGTCAGATGTACCTGCCAATCCACTGCACTGTGAAAGTATGCTTATACTGGAAGGACTACAAAGGCAGGCCAGGTTGAGACATGGACATTAGCTTCACTGAAGCAGATGAAACTCTGCAATTAGTTCACTGTCCTTGTGTGTCATTCTACACAGAAATTAAACTGCCTTCAGCTATAATTCAAATCTAACTGGATAAAAGCAGTGAGCACTGTTTCATACAAAGGATTTGAGGGCACCATTTCAACAGCAATAAAAATAATGTAAATTAAATGTAATGTAAATGTAAGAAAAGTATGATCAAATATTACCAGTAGGTAATCTCCATCAGTGGTATTCACTGTATAGTATTCAGTTACCGCCAGAAGGGATATTATAATAGAAACTTAATTTTATTAATTAATGTTTAATTTGGCTAGGGCCTGCTACAGAAATTCATGGGAAAAAAAACAGATAATTCTGCTGCTCATTATAATATGGCAGAGTTCTGTCTGACAGTAAGGCTTTTAACTGAGATTCTTTTAGCTTGGCTACGATATCACTAGATTGTAGCTACAATGTAAAGTCCTTGTATTTTGAAGTGTTTATGCTGATTTGTTTCCCTCTCTACATTTATGCAGTATTTTTGCAATTCTTCTATAGGTTACCTGCATTACATTGCTTTCGGATTTACTACTATTTGTACTGTGCTTTACTGTACTTTCCAGCACTGAATCATGCTTCTAAAAAGCTTTGCTACTCTTTACTCTGCTTTTACCATTGGAGACCTAAGTCCTAAACTGTTCATTCAAGACACAGTTTCCCCTAAGGCGCTTATTTGTTTAAGAATTAATTCAGTACTTTTCTTTTTTCAGCAAGACAGTTAGACCTGCTAGGTAGATAAATAATGGAACACTCCTTTTTTAGTTGAGGTTTTCTTGCCTGTGTTTCAGCCCCCATGTGATTTGAGTTCAAGCAAGGTGTTTCGGAAAATCATCGTGATTAATGGAGGGAGATGCACCAAAAACAAAGTCAAACCCTCACACCCGGGAAACATCTTGGAATTAGAAATGGTAGACAAATGTGGAATGTACTTGTAAAAAAATACATTCCTTTTCCAAACTCTGCAAAGTTGCTGTTCACAAAGTCAAATGACTGAAATAGGTCTGTATCACTGAAATAGGACCTGGCTACTTAGTGACCCAAGCTGAGCCCTGTAGTCCAGTCTTCACCCACACAAGTAAGAGTGACCAGGAAGCTCCAGGTGGAGCATCACCAGGCCTGGGGTGGGGGGGCTGGAGTCACTAGTTGCCACTTGGGCTTGCAGTAATGTCAGCGAGAGTATCTCTGTCTTCACTAGAATGTCTGAGCTCAGACATTGGTGCCAATGGTGCTCAGAGCTTCTCATATGAGAATGAAATGGATCTCCTGTCGGTGGTATGTTCCAGGAGTCGCCTGGTTGTTCTCTTCATCGCTGGCTGGTGGAACGGCCTTTCAGTGTAAACTTCTGACTGCGGCGCTCAACGAACACCTGTGAATCAGCCAGCACATTCTTCCTGTGCTCAGCTTCTCACACTGCAACCAAGGATGCCCAGGAGACATTCGCTCTACCACCACCTGTGAATACACCAAGAAAATATCTGCAATGCGTAATAACAATTGCCAGGATCCAGCCAGGTCCATCCCGCCTAGTGGACCTCTGACCCCTAATTAGAGAGGCCTTCACACCTCCAGCTGTTGGATGGGAAAATGCCAAATTGCCGGGCTGCACCCTCTAGGAAGTGGAAGAGGTCCTGATGGGCTTCCAAGCTTCCCTGCAGTCCCCCCAGGCCAATGGTTGAACATACACCCTGGCACCAATGTTCTCCAGATCATCCAGCAACATCACACCTTCCACTTCTCCCCTGGGGTCCACAAGAGGAGAGGATAACTAGCAGTTCCCCACTCTGGTGTGAAATCACCAGGTGAACACCAGGCATTGTGGACACCTGTCTTTCCAAGGACATGTTCTACTCTTGGTATCTCCTGATCCTTCACAGTGAGTGTGATCCAGCCTATTCTAGATCCATTCTAGATTTAAGGGGCCTGAACACATTCCACAAAAGGTTGTCCTTCTGCAGGAGTTAGGATTTAGTGAGAAAATTGTTTGCCAGCTCCATAAGGGGCCCAGCACTGTGTTGTGTCGGACATGCCGTTTTAATTCCTCTTCGACAATATGGCTTCCCTAGAGTACTGGTTGTCAGTAAAATGAAAGGAAATGTTGTTTTCTTTCTCCCCACCTCTGCTTCCTGGAAGAAAAATGAAATCTATTACCCCTTTGGTTGGTAGTCCCAAGTAAAAATGGCAGTTGATATTGTGTCAGTTAGCCACAGGGGAGCTCTATAGGTAGCTTTCATAAGACGTTTTAAGAATAGGCCCATCAATAAGGCTGTTTTCCTCTAATACTTGTCATTCTCATTCAGGAAACCAGGTTATTGGGGAATAACACCAGTTCTTAAGCTTAAGCTCGTAATTATCACTTAGTGTGCTATCGCTTAGGAGGTCATCAGCAGCTGCTATGAAAGCAGCATTAAAGTGTTATGCTGCGGCCGCTGGTTGCCAGGGGCAACAGCAAGACATGAGTCAGTCCAGACCTGGGCAGGACAGGGTCCTCCCTCTTTAAGTGGTGGTCTCTGGGCAGATCCCGAGGATGAAAGAGGTATCGGGGGTGGAAAGCTCGGATCAGCCAAGGGCAATTCAGATGCCAGGCAGGAACCCAGGTTCGCTCTTTGGGTCTTCTTCCAGTGGATTAAATACTGCATACTGGTTTGGAGCAGTTTGGTTGGTATGTTTGTGTGGGTTTTAACAAGGCTGCGTGGAACGCTGAGGATAATTTTTGCCCAGGGGAGCGTGAAAGGGCTCACAGCATTCACACGTTCCAGGATTTTCTATGGAATGTAACAAGCAGCCAGCTTACAAGAGGCGAGCCTGAATCAAAGGTGTCGGGCCGAAAGCCAGACTCACTGCCCTGGATGGAGAGGCAGAGCATGACGTCGACAATGGTTGTCTGCCTTCTCTTGTCGTAGGTTCGCCTTCCAAAGATTTGTCCATATAACTCTCCAAACGTCCTCCAGGTTTGTCGCTGCTTGATTTGCAACTGTCACATTTGTGGCCTATAGTCCGAGGAGAGGAAGTTGGAACCCAAACTGACATTCAAATGAATGGAGATAGCCCTCTGGAAGTATTCACCAAAATATTCCGAAAGAGCCCGGCCCTTGTCGGGGTCTGTCCGAAGACCAGAGCGTGACAGGATATGTCCCGTCTCGGATTTGTGAAAGTAATTTTTCTTATTTTGCATAGAGGAAGTTTTCCTGAAGGTGTTGGAAAACCTGCCAGACATGTTTATTGTGTGAGGAATTTCGAGAGAAGATCAAAATATCATAGAGATGAGCCACCACAAACTTCTCCAGAATATTATTATTATCATTAAAGAAATTTTTGGAAAATGGCTGGGATATTACCTAACCCAAATGGCGTGATTAAATATTCATAGAGCCCTGGATAGGTGTTAAAGGCAGTCTTCCACTCTTCTCCTTCTCGGATCTGGATCGGGTTATACGCCCCCCGTAAGCCGATCTCTGAGAAGATGGTCACCTGGCTGGCTCTTTCCAAGAGAGATGGTATTAATGGAAGGGGGTACCGATTCTTTTTAATGATTTTATTTATGTCACGGAAGCTGAATCCCACTCCCATGGAGTGTGTTGTTAAAGACCCTATGCGTGACGGTATATTCCGGAAGTGTCTGGAGAAGCACATCAGGGAGGACACGGCAAGGTCAGGTAGGGTCGACAGACAGGGGGCGGTGACAGTGGTGATCCAGTGCACGGGGAAAGGCCGAGGCGGCAAATCCAATAAAGTCCAAAGGGGTAGTTAGAGCACAGTCCAATGTCCCATGCCGGGAGGCCCATCCGAGACGAAAACAGTTAAAAACAGGAAACAGGGAACTAGGCGCACCTAGTCAAAACCATGACAGGGCAAGGTGCTCCGAGCCCTGGACTCGGAGGTCAGGACGCCGTGATAAAGCCTATGCCCTCGGGCTACTCCCGAGCCCGGTGATAGGTGGGCTTTCGGGTGTCTGTCTTCCAAAGCTGAGCCCGGAACTGCGGAGACGCCGGGCTTAAATAAGACACAGGGGATGAGAAAAAGATAAGAGCGCCCTCTAGAGAAGGGATGCCGACCGTGACAATTTAGTCCCATGTAAGCTGTGCAGGGACAAAGACCTCCATCCCTTTTGAAGCCTGTTCTGCGTTTTTTTCCGATGTTGTCCTTCATGGCTTTGGATTCCAGGGGCAAGACTGCAAATAGTCAGCCTCTAGGGGGCATTGTATGAGACAGGAGATCGATGGGCCAATCATATTCACAGTGTGGTGGAATAGTTAGAGCTTTTTTGAAAAAACACATTGGCGAAGTCTTGGAAGGGTTTAGGCAGGCTGGATAGGTCTGGTACCAGAGCTTCTATTCAAGGTCCGGATGGCAAGCAGTTTCTCTGGTGATTTGATCCCCAGTGAGCTGGTTGCCAGATAGACCAGTCCAGTCCAGGGATTATGTTTCTGTAACCCTGGAAATCCGAGGATGAGTGTACAGTGTGGAGATCTGATGCACAATAGTTCAATCAATGGTTTTGATATGCATTACTTCCACAATTATTGTGAGAGGTTTTGTTCCCCTGTTCCTATCAGGTATCCATCTATGACTTGAATTCCCTGCTGCACCCGAGTCAATGAAGGCCTCTGCTTGCCACTCTCCGTTTCTCCACTGGAGTCTGGTTGGGAGTGTGAGTCTGTTGGAGTTGAAAGGAGATTTAGTTTCCCCACTCAGTACACACTCCTCTTCGTCTGCTGGCCGGATATGTTTCCTGAATGGGTCGGACAGGTCGATGGCCTCTTGCCCCATAGTAAGCCCAGAGGCCTTGCCGTTCATGCCCACTCCTCTCTTCAGGAGACAGGCTGGTCGTCCTGAGCTGCATCGGTTCATCGGTTGTTGATTGGTCTGGTCCTGAGTTCCTCTGGGATCAGTTGGTGGGTGAAGGGAAGGATTTTGAAGCCGGGATTTTTTTCTCCCAAGTGGAACCCACAGCACTTCTCATGGCGACTTATCGTAGTGAAGTATCCAGACAAATTGCCAGGGTTATCAACTCTTCTTGAGTCCTAGGAACCTCGAGTCCAGCCATTAAGTCTTTAATTTCGTTAGACAATCCTGTGTGAAATACCGCACATAGAGCCTTCTCTCCCCAGCCACTCTCTATAGCAAGTTTTAAGCGAATGGCATATGAATGAGCAGGTCCAGGGCCTTGCTTTGGCAGCAGTAACTGGTGCACAGACTCAGCTTCTCTTCCAGGTATGTCAACGGTAAAGCAAGAGCAATTGCTGCAAGAGAGGATCACCTGTATCAAGAGTGCTGATGCCCAGGTCATGGCTTCTCCCATTAACAGTAAGATTATACTGTATAGGCTGCTTTGGATTCACACAATGTCACTTTGGGTCAGAAAAAAGGGGTCGGGGGGCAGATAATAATTAGCACTTTAACTCTTAACTCTAACTGCTTAAAACTCTGCATATTGCTGGGTATTTTCTCACTTCTCTTCTTTGCATTTCTCACCAGTTACCTGTCTCTGCTCTTAATCATCTCCCTCCTCTCTCTTCATCCTGCGGTCTCCCGCCGGTCACTCTTCCCTTCTGCTCATTCTCCTCTCTTGTGTCCCCTTGTGGTGAAACCATACACCTGGACTCTTCAGTACCGCCCCATCTCTGACCACCTTCCTAAAAATCCCACCTCTTAAAACTGCAGTTGAAAATTCTCTGAGTGCTGTAATGGCACTATCTTGTATTGTTTATTGCTTTATATACAGTAGAATTCTAACATTTTGGTATATCACTGCACACTGTGTAACTCCCATACTGATAATTATTTATATTTATGCAAAGGTTTTGAACGCCCCAGCTAAAAAATCTTTATTACAAAAACATTACCAAATGTTGCAAGGTTTATGTATAAAATTATCTTTGTGCACTTCTGGAAGAAGAGAGGTTTTTTTTTTAAATAGATGGCTTAGTTTTCCGATGAGGTACCCAACGCAAATACTAAAGATGTTACTGTCCACCTAGAAAATACAGCGTCTCAACTTGAGACACTCCTGCTCTCTCCAGCTTTTCCGTAGCTTTTGGCTCATCCAGAAACAGCCGGATTTCTGCATTGTTCTCCTGCAGAACTGCCACTCCGTCACAGACAGAAGAGCAATTAAGTCAAAGTAGTTTCAGTTAAGCCCTTCCAAGTTTAGGAAAAAGGCAAACCAGAAGACCCTAAAACTCTCCCGGGCCAGGAGTACGAAATGCTGATCTAATCAATTCTAGTTTGAATTTGAATGAATGTGCAAAGCCTCTTGTGACTTGGTGTTGTATAAACGCTGGATCATTCTGGCTTCATGTTTGAGTGTTGTGCCCATAGATGCCCATGAGCCACACATTCTACTACCCACACCAGTAATCCTCTTGAGCACTTGGCATGCAGTAACAAAGCACTAAGAGCAGGGGCCTCCTTTACAGTGTTCAGGATAGCATCAGCATCACGGGGTTGCAGGGTGCCCTGTGTCCGTTGAGAGGGCTGGCTGAAAACACAGCCCACGGTTTTCTGAAGTGACAGTTGGGCTGCGAAAATAAAAGAAAACAAGTCTGGCTACGTGAACCAAAACAATCTTCAGAACAAGATGTTGCTTGAAAATTGCCTTTATGTGATGATGACTAAGATAATTTAGCCTGATTACCGACAACTGGCAAAGTGCCTGTCCTGTTCATTCTTATCCTGCAGGTGGTTTCAGCTTCTCTTTTGTATTGATTAATCGTTTTCTTAACCTTTTTTTTTGGATCTCTCTCCTGCTTCTTTCCCAACACACAAACCGAAGTTTAACTGTTACATTAGCACTTTAGCAGTAGTGTTGCCTTTATGAGCGTGTGTATCACCTATGCCATGGGAGAAAGAAAGAAAAGGTTAATAAACTAGAACTGGCAAGGGGAGAGCTGCAGAGAACTGGATTGCAAGCCACAAATGTCTGTGTGCATGTGTGGTAACTCTTGCCTGGAGGAAAAATCACCACCGACTGGTTCATCAACACCACTTGCTGGAAAGGCGGCTTCTTCCATGGAATTCTCCATGGATTTTTACCCCCCCCCCCAGTGAGCTCGTAAAAAAGACATTTCATTGCCAGCCACTACTGCTGCATGCTGTATTGTTGGGCATTTGATAAATAAACTTCGATTTGATCTTCGATTTGATCTTGATTTTGATTTGGTTTTGATTTGATTTGACGTGCCATAATGACCTCTGTGGCTTGACAGGAGCAGGAGAGTTAGCAGGGTTAAGACTGTGCCACCGCCAATACAATGGCTTGGTTGTTGGTACTCTAAGCTCTAAGCAGAAAAAAATGATTGCATGGCCTTATGTACACGCAACTTACCTTTAAAAAAGTAATCTATTACAGTTATAAATGACTTTTATAAAGGATTATATTTTTTAAATAATAAGAAGTAAAGGGAAATTGCTTTTAAGCTGTAATATATTACGGTACATACTAACTACATACCCTACATAGATCACTGTAACTGATCACATCTTGTTAATGGATGAGCTGACTGAAACAAACGAGCTGAATGACTTTTACCTGAGGTTTGAGACACAGGACTTCTCTGGTGCATATGATAGTATATTCGATACTATTACAGCTGACAGTAGTGCTGGTAGGCTTGTAATAAGTCCGCAGATGACCCCACAGTCTTTCAGGCACATATGTGCGAAAAAGGCAACAGGCCCCGATGGCATCACTGCCTCTCTTTTAAAAAATTTGTGCCGAGGAATTAACACCAGCATGGTGTCCTTTCTTTCAGACGTCAGTTGACTCTCACTCTGTTGCAACACTGTGGAAAAAAGCCATAATCGTGCCAATACCCAAAAAGCCCTGTCCCTCAGATAACAATGACTACAGGCCGGTAGCACTGACGTCTGTTGTTATGAAATGCTTTGAGAGGATTATGGTATAAGTGAACACTGTACTGGATCCATTTCAGTTTGCATATAAACACTGGCGGGGCACCGATGATGCAATCAACAGCATTATGCATCTTGTCCTAAAACACCTAGAGGACCCCGATGCCTATGCTCGGATGCTGTTTGGGGACTTCAGCTCTGCATTTAATACGCTGCAGCCCCATGTATTGATAAGGAAGTTGAAGCAAATGTCCATTAACCTTAACCTTATATGATGGTCCCATTCATTTTTAACAAATCGTACAGAGTATGTCAGGGTCAACAAAACTCTTTCCGAGTCACGATCTATTAGCACAGGTGCCCCTCAGGGCTGTGTGAGCTCTCCAGTTCTATTCGCACTTTATACAAATGATTGTACAAGCAGTAGTCAAAGCAACTTCATTTTCAAATTTCTCAGATGCATTACGCCAAGAACAGATACAGCTGTTCTTGGCTTAATGCATAGAGGTAGCAGCTCATCTGTAAACATGTCAGAAATCCAAAGGTTTGTGCAGTGGTGTGACAACAATAGCCTAATTCTGAATGTTAAAAAAACACAAGAAATCGTTTTTGATCCCAGAGCAGTTGGTGATCACTCACATGTAGTAATCCACAATGAACTTATCACTCAGGTTGATTCATCTAAGTACTTAGGTGTAAACATAGACAGTAACCTGTGCTGGACTACTCATGTTGAGAGTCTTTGCTCCAAAGTTCAGCAGCACCTATGTTTCCTGCAAAGACTAAGAGTGTCTGGGGTTCGACAGGAAGTAATGCTACTCTTTTACCATGCTGTACTCGAGAGCATTATCAGATATGGTATTACAGTGTGGTTTGGTAATCTATCAGTTAATTTAAAATCGCATCTAGACGGCTTTGAAGGTCATGGGAGTGAAACAGCATCCCTCCCTGCAGAATCCAAAACCAAACAGGCAGGAAAAATTATATCAGATCCTTCCCACATCCTCAACTCAACTCAACAAAGAATATCAACTTCTTCCTTCTGACAAATGTTTTTTGGATAAACACAATTTTGACTCTTACAACCCACTTGAGTGCAATATGTTTTGTGATCTGTTATAAATGTTACATGTTTTCTATGTGTTATACTGTACATGTGCAATAGAGTGATGTGCAATGTTTTTCTTATTTTTTGTAATAGAATAATGTGCAATGTTTTTTTTTGTTTGCATTCTACTTAAATGTACAGGAGTGCTGTGTGTCCATACACAATTTCCCTCAGGGGACAATAAAATCTTATCTCATCTTATCTTAAAAAAATAAACTTCTCTCACAAGCCATTTGGAACTGTAATAGACTTTGTTGTACGTTTTTAAACGTATCTTTCTCCAATACCACACTGGAGAATGGCGGAGGTGATCTGGGTTCATTGAAATTAGTGATTCCAAGTTCAGGAAGGTCAAAACTACAGAATAGCTGGGGATTTGGGAATTTACTTTTTTAAAATGAAAAAAGCAGGAAAGGTTTCAAACAAAAGCAGGTCATTTGGTCCCAGAATCATATACAGAAAGTATTTGAAAGAGCTACATGGTAATTTCTCTCACAAGATGTTTCTCCTCACAATTTCCACTTGTGATTCCTCTTTCTTAAGTCATTGTTACCTCAATCATACCTTAAGATCCCTTCCCCTCAGATAGCTCAGTGTGACTGTTGACATGCTGTAACTGCTGTTATTGGCTTCATTCAAATTTTGAGCCTGTTCAAAAAGCTGAGATTTCCGACTCGTAAGAAATAAAAGATGTAGCAAATCGTTGATGGCCTGATCCTGCTTTCTCACTGCTAACATACTGTATTCCAGCTGTCAACAGTGGGGCTGGCCTTCATTTCGTACTAGGGCCATACTGCACTAGTGTTACCACCGAACCAAACATCCGAAGTTTAACGGGCCTTTGTTTGGCCTTTTTGTGTTAATCCTGCACTCACAATAGCCCTTTTAAAGGGGCTTTATCTCTTCGTCAAATCTGGCTTAAAGCAGTTGCCACGGAAACACTGTCCTTTTCTCAAATGATCAAATCAGATGTACAGAATGACCCAAAGGCCAAAGAAACTGAATGAGGATGGATAATGAGGAGAGAATTAAGGACAGAAATCCTTTTTTGCTGTCCCCTTTCAGACACGTACGTAAAGGTTATTGGCTACACGACCTGGGACCAGTGGTGAATTCAGGCACCGTGATACAGAGCTAATACTGTAAAAGTGAGAGGAGGCGCAGCCCTAGAGGCAGCCTGGGAAGGGGTAAGGATGATGTTCTGGATGAATAATGAAGTCCCTGGCAATGGCTCTGTGCCTTTTCTCAGATCAGCAGCATGGGAGGCTTAGATAACAGAACATGACAGGGTACAGAGGAGACTGGTTATTTTTATGTGATTTGGGCTGTAAAAACTATTGCTAAATGAGCAGCCTGAGGACCTGAGTTCCAGTGTTGGAATGAGCACTAGTCCAGCTGTCACTCTTTTACTCTCCACAAAATCTCTTCCTCTCTAACGCTGAACTGGGCAGCGTAAGTGACAACACACAGATAACAAAAAAATAACAAACATGTGACGCGCTCATGCTGTCCCTTCCTGAGGCTGCATGACGTGTGCCCACTTACTGCAGTCATTGCAGGGCTATCCCACAGAAAGGGCAGAAAGTGAAATATATAATGATAAAGAAGAAAAGGAGAAAAATTTCAATTAAAAATTAAAAAAAACAAGAAGATAAAGGATAAACTGTAAGGAATTTGGACACAGGCCCTAGTAAAAAGGTGAATGTCATTGAGGGCTTGTCTTGAGCTATAACCTCTTGCCAGGCTAGAATGCGCTGGACATGGACACCCCAGATAGTGAGTGACAGGGCTTTGAAGCCTCCAAGACACCAATAACACCAAGGCACTGTTCTCTTAGTGCGTGGAGCACATTGGTTGCTTTCTGTGTTTTTTTCTTCATATTCACTGACTTGAATGCACTTGATATTCACTTACCTTCACATTCCATTGAATTCATGTGCTCAGCTGAGCTCAGTTCTGCTCAATCAATTCACTCTCCTAAAAGGTGTTTACACAACAATTGAAATTGCTCAGGCGTATCAGGTTTAGTCATGAATGATTAGTCAGTATAATGGAAAAACATTTAATGAATACCCAAAACCACACCACTTTATTTTTCTAAAAACATACATGCATAAATATCTAAATCTGTATGTGGATATACTGTTTTATTGATGAGTATATACATGCTTCTTTAGTGATCGTAGTTATCTCATTTGCTTAAAATAAAGAGCATTAACATCTGATTGTGAAACTAGAAATGAGTAGCATTTTAAAACAAACATACTGGGCTGTTGAAAACACTGATAACCACAGTACACAAAGGCCCCATCAGGTTAAGTATATGTAAACTCAAATGCCAGGAAATTCTCTGTTACAGCCTTCTCTGTTACAGCCGGAAAAGGTATTGCTTTTTAACACTGCTGTAAAAGCAGTCGATAATAGCTGTAGTTAAACTGTAGATAGTGTAAATAAAAATTTGCTAGAGTTTAACCACATCGGCTGGCCTCATAATCAACAGAAAAGGGAAAATTGACCTTCAGAAGCTGGTGCGTAGCTCATTTCCCTCCCCTGTTACACAGGCCGCATTTGCTGTGCTTGTCCTTTCCATATCGTGTCATGATAAATCGCTTCTGTAGCCATGTGTAACACTTCCGTGGAATAAATTAGTCACAAATGAATTACTAATTACCTTAACTGAACCCCTGAGAGCACTACTACTTTCTTCAATTAGACTTTTTTAATTGTCAGATACTGGTGTTAAGACACTAATAAAGTCTTAGCAGTAGCTTTAAAACTAGCTATTTAAGGGCTAAAGGCAGTTGTGTAGGTCTGGTTGGGCAAAGAAGGAATTAGAAAAGTCAACACAGTGGATTTTTTCAAACTCAACACGATAACAAAGACCCCAATTTAAGAGCTTTCCTACTGTTCAAGACTGAAACAAGGAGAGTTTTTAGTTGGTGTCTGGAGCTAAATATCCAACCACATTGTTTTCACTGATGCCTGGGTGTCTCCCTTAAAGATGAGATTCTCGTATTAATAAGAGACTGGAAGCCTAGTGCCAGATCGAGTAGCTTACCCTCTCACTCGTGTGTATTTCATTTTTAGCTAAGTACTGCCATGAGAAACATCGCTTGCCCTGGTGCTCAGGAAATCCAGGAAAGTTAACTCTGAAAGACTGATATGAGGGGCAAGAGCAACACTTCAAATAACCCAACGAGTGAAAATCAGTAGAGACTCGCAGTGGTTTCCAAGTTTAGGTGATGACATTTAATTTACATGTCACAGTATTTATTTTGCTTATTGTGTGTTGAAGTACTAGGACAAATATTTGCCCATGCAGGGCTGCTCACCACGTTCACACAGTTTTTTATATTTAAATCGCTGCTGAAGCTGCACTTTCATTTCTGTCTTCAAAGCGGTACGTGGGAATTTGGAGCGAATTGCAGGTGCAGAGTTTTCATCGATCCTTTCATCTGGAGAGGCCATGTGGGAAAAGGTGGCGTTTGGAGTCCTGCCAGCGCCGCTGAATCATTCCTCCGAGATGACAGACGCACGGGTGCATCAACGTGCATCCTGTGATTGATGTGGAGGAAAAAACAGAAGTCTGCCTAGACCCTCCACCAGAGTTTGTGACCGTCAAACCCTAACATGCATGTCTTTGCAATTTTCTTGATGATACACATTTAGTAATGTCCTTCTGTGGAGGAACTATACACAGCACTGCACTATGACCTAAAGGTGTCTCTGTGTGCGTTATAAAAAGGTAGCAAAATGTCTACACAGTAGCCGGACTTGTTAAAGTTCGGCTCTGTGGCACTGAATCCCATTCCTAGTACAGAACGCATTCCAGGAGCCACCTCCCAGCTAGTCTTGTCCGGGGGCTGTGCAAAGCAGTGAGAACTGTGTTGGCTTTTTTTGCTTTCTTTGGAGAGTTGACGCGTTGGACAGAAGTGAACATTCCTTCACAGTCGGCCACCCAGTGCTGAAGATTGCACCTTCATATCGAAGACAGATCAGGTAACATCACCCTGCAGCTGCATTGCTAATCAAGGGCCAGTTTAACCAGTGTTGCATAGTTTCAGAACAAACAGGTGTGGTCTCTTAGAGTGGGTTTCTGTGTACTGACATGCAGTACTGAGCAAACATCTCCAGGGTTCCCAATTATACCAGTAAGGTTAATTACAGTAGGAGTGAACTATACATTTCTTTATACAACAGTATTGATTCCTGAATTCTTAATTCCTCGCTTTTGAGCTGTGCTGTGGCTGGGTAGTCTCTTGAAGGATCCAACTAGTAGACAATACCCGACAGTGTACGAGGTACAGTAACACTGACCAAACAGGGACCAGGAGATTTTTTTGTGCATGGAGATCAGCGACAGAGGCAATCAGATGTTGTTGGCAATGAAGACGAAGGCATCAATTCTTCATGTGGCTCACAGATGGGATGGAAACTGCAGGCGAACTGTTCTGTCTGCTTAATCAGATCAGGAGAAAGCACAACGCAAGCCGTGCTGTGCAGTAGTGCCGCAGAGACTGTAATTGTTAAGGTTCCTGATTCATTAAAGTAATAGAGGTTTTTTTTTAAATTCTAATTTTAGTTTTTGCTTAGCTTGGCCTTAGAGTGTATGAGGAATCCTGGATCACCTTCAGGTAACCAGCTGTAGAGCGGGGTGTCTACTGCAATACTGACTGCATGTGACAAAATTCAGTTACAGTGGTGAGGACTGGGAGTTGGGTTTCAAAGGAGAAGATGAAAATCAAAACCTTAAATGCTCGTGGGCGAGACGCAGTCTGATTCTTATTTATCAGCGGTAATATGATCACTAGGAAACATTTGGCTATGATGAGCACTCCTGCGTAAAGTCACCATGAAGTTAAGTGAGCAGCTGTCAAGAAGTTAAGTTGATTGACTGTCATGGTCTTCCATTAAGTGAACTGTAAAAAGGAGTGAAAAACAGGTCTTTGCTCTGCCAAGTGCAGGTTGAACTCTATGACCCAGGCATTGCAGACTGTGGACCTAGTTGTGTTCAGCACATTGTACAAAAGCCTTAAACATGGGGAACGTTTAAAGGAAAAACTAAGGGGAAAGTAATTTTTAATAGTGTTATGCAACTTGCCAAAGTCTCTTTTGAGGTAAATTCTAGCCAATGATTGCTCTTGAAAAAGCAATAGTGGGAATAGCTGCTTTATTTTTTTTCCCTTTTTCCTTTCCTTTTAATCCTTCAAAAGGATTAAAATACCTCTAAACTCACAAAGGAGCTGAACATCAGGAGCCAGGTAGGAAGATAAAAGTAGGTCTCGCACATTGTGTACTTTGATAACGCCCGGTGAAAGAGCACAGCAACCTGAAAGGTTGAGGTGACCAGTAAGAGAGCTGTACCAACATCTAGAATGTTTCCAGCTCAGTGAGGCCGAGTAGCTTCAGAGTGATGGGAATCAGCCCTTGTGATACCAGGAGTGCCAGCCGTTTCTCCTGCTTTTTCATGGAAGACAAGCCAGCTGAGAGAAACTTTATGACAGCAGTGGGGGACTTTGAGCCCTCTGAAGTCTTTCACATGCGACACCTCCGGTCCTGAAAGAGCCATCCAACAGACTAATGAGCCTGATAAGATGTGAATGTACACAGCAGTGTGCGCTGTAGTTCTTGTGCCATTAAACGTGGGCCTTGTTGCACGTGACCTGCAAAAAACAGAAGGAAACAGAAGGAGTTCCCCGTATTTTCTAAAAACATCAGTACAATGCACACAGGCTGGCAAAATTAAAGTGCCACTTTGACAGTCCTACTCAATAAGTTAGTTGGCCTCTTTGGTGTAAGGACAATGACAGTGTCACCTGCCTAAGATTACTGGAGCCAAGGGGTTCTGGTGGTTAAAGTAAAGTGCTCGACACCAATCAGAAGCTCCTGATCCAAACAGGATCCGGCAAAGCCTTCCAGCATGACACCTCAGACCAGGTGCTGATCCTGCTTCTCCTGCACGGCGAGACAGAGCTCATCCAGAACCAGGCGCTGTTGATCCAGCCTCTGTGAAAAAACTTTAGATCCAAAAAGGTGCCGGGGAGGCGCTAACAGTAGAGAATCAAAGTGAAATGAAAAGCAGCATGAACTTACACAATGCAGCAAAAGAAAAGCAGAGCTCTGCAGTGTCAGAACCAACTTTTTCACACCATTGTGCTGCGGTTCAGGACTGCTGCCATTCAGGACTGGAACACAGTGCCCACGGTCACAGAAACACCCTGCCTTCACCCATTGTGAGCTGCTCTGCTTCATCAGGCTGGCAGTAGCACTGTGAGCAAGCGGCCCATGCAGACCTTCCCTCAAAGTGCCCACACTTCTGTTTTTTGGAAAGTTCCTTCACTCCCTCCTTTCACAAGCTGCTGTGCAGTTCGCCACAGCCAGCGTTTGTGTTCAGGCCGGGTTGTTCTCCTCTGATTTTGTTCTTGCAGGAAACTGTTCTGCTTTCAGATCGGAGCTCTGTGCTGCCCTAAATCCTGGACCCCATCTGGCATCCATCCACTGCCTTTAAATTTCAGAGGGAGACTCCAAGAAGATTTCATTTCTAGAGAGTCCTTACAGTACAGGACATGCACTCTTTGTGTGGGGTTATACTCCATTGATATTGTAGATCTTTGTTTTTGTCCCACGAACAAATCTAGCGTGAGCGCTTCAAAATGTGCTGTTCATTTACAGGTTGGAGAAAGAGATAGAGAAAACGTTTGTATTGTGTTGCATTGATCAGCAAAGTAGTCCTAATTGCAATCCTGTGTCTGAGAGCAAATGTACGCAGGGAGAAAGAGTCAAGCGTCACCAAGCCTGCGTAAACAGGAGGATTAGAAACAGATCTCTTTGTCCTGTGTCTGAGGGTTCCAGATTAGAGCCTCCTGTCTGAGCTGAGTGCTAAGATACTATCAAGAGCTTCAGGATGAAGAGTCCATAATGGTCTCTGTTGGGTCTAGTTTGGACAGAGATTGTCAGCTCAGCAGCTTATGGAAAATGGAGCATTAAGTGATTTTCACTTCCCCAGCTCCCCTTTCTTTTCACTTTCTGTCTCGTTGTCTTTATTTGCCAGCTGCGCTCTTGATTACTTTCATCTGCTTTCTGAATGTTTGCGCAAAGGTTTTAAAGAGATTATGGAAGCAGAGACAGGCCAGGCCAACGCATTAATGCCCTTGGCTCGGGATAATCTGGTCCAAATCGTTTCAAACAAAGTGATCTGCCCTTCTCCCATATAGGCAGTCAGACCCTGTGTTTGCAACAACGCTAGTATCCTCTATTCTGAGATCCAATATTCCAGTTTTAGCAGCTAAATGGAACCATTAGCTGTGCTTGCAGACCAGCAGTGCAAACTGTGCTAAACCTTCAAACAAATATGAAAAAGTATCTAATGATGTTGTTAAAAATGTATAACAAAATTGAATTATAATCAAATGTGTGTTTAAAAACACAAAGTTGTGCAATGACGCAATGCCTTTATCAGACTTGCTTTCCAATGCCTTAGAACCACTGAAAAGTTCAAATATGGACAGCAAATCAAGCATGAGATGTTGAAGGGTATCAAAAACAGAGATTTCTAAGCTTTTATTTTTCTCTATCCCAGGATCATTTTGGAAGGTTGGCTCAGGGGGAGTAAAAATGCGAAAGAACAAAGTTTTCAAAGAAATGAAATGTTGACGTTTAGCGTCTCCGTAGTTTGAAAATATGACACATGTCCCGCTCCATTGAGAATCATTCTGGCCCACAGGCAGCTGCAGACTTTGAGCTTATTTGGGGGGAAGGATATTATTCAAAGGGCTCTTGTCCTTGCCTGTGTCTGATCCAGTATTGCCCTCATTATGTCTTTTTCCTAAAAGTTAAACTGTAAACAAGAACCGGACATTTTGACTGTTGACTATTAATTCACCTCCTTTCAAAATATGTAAGAAGAATAAATAAGATAAACAATTCTTAAGGTTACAATAGACCTAAATTTAATTCAATTCAAGCTTTATTGTCCTCTGGAGGAAAAGTGATTTATGGCACAATCCAATACAATGATAGGCCAAGGAAAACAATGATTGCCACCAATAAAACACGGAAGACAAACACAATGTCTCATCCAAAGGAGGTTGGCATCCTACAGCACAGTGCTCCTGGTCAACTTATTGGTTGGGAAATTCTGGTCCAGGCGGAAGAGTGCCATCTACTAGTCCACAACACCACCTACATCAGCAGCCTGGATTTGGAAACAATCCAAAGACGAGCTCTGGACAGACCTGTCAGAGCAACCTCTGGGGCTCTCCTGTCTTGAGACAAAGTTCTCCCGCCCAGTGTGGATGGAAACAACAGGGGGGCTGTGTTAACTCTCCAGATGGGGTGGGTTCTTGAATTTAAATGACAGAATATCCTATAGGATAACACGGTGGCACAGTGTTTAGTGTTGCTCCCTTACAGCACTGAGGCCCTGGGTTCAATTCTGGACCTGGGATACTGTTTGCATGTTCTCTCTGTATTCAGCTAGGTTTCCTCCCACAGTCCAAAAACATACTAGTAGGTTAACTGCCTTCTGCTTATTGCCTGAATTGGAAGCTGTGCTGGATGGTTGGAATACACTGTAGTTTGTATGAGGCTGGTTTCTAACCTGTATGTTTTGTTTTGTCTCTACAGTATATTAATAGTTTGACTTTATATATCCCAGTCATGTGTTTGAATATTTTAATCTTAACAAATAAAAGTGACTTAAAGGGGAACTGCAACGCTCTTTTTACATTTAGGAGTTAAAAAAGAATCAGCACTTACCACAATGAAAGTAAAATGTACACAGTAACTTGTAAAACCTCCAAGTACCACTTGCTTGTTAACTCTGCATGCAGAGGAACATTTCTGCAGTGATATGTCTGCTGCACAACCTGTACTTATTTGCTCATACATGACATTAGATTAGTCATTACGGTGACTAGTGACTAGTTAGCAGGAAGGACTGCTTCACAGCACAACTTGCTGGAACTCTCACTCTCACCCATGAGCAGACCAGGTGTTTGTGACAACATGGCGACTTACAGTACTTTCACAAAGTTCACAATTTGGTGCTTAATCCAAAATGTGTCGATTTTCTCTATACCGTAAATGAATTTAATTTGTTTTGGGTCTGAAAAGTTGGGACTGCAGTCCCCCTATAACAAAGTTAGATTTGGAAATGCTGGATTCAAAAATCCTCTCAGGTGATAATCTTTGACAAGACTGACTGTCCAAGAGAGCCAAGCAACAGGGTGGAAATTGTGGAGCCAGAACCAACTTTCCATTGATACGTATGGCCAGATAAACCTTTTTTTTTCATCCCGCTGACAGGGGGCTTGACTTCTGGAGCTGCTCAGATGAAGGGAATCCAGCGATACATGTTTGTTCAAAGTATTACACTTGTAGCTCTCGTTCTAATGACAGAAACAAACTGTCACTGGCAAGATTTTGTGTAGTAAAGGTCATGTTCACACGCAGAGACCCTGTGGAAATATTAACAGCTAGTTCTGGGTTCTTAAAACTAACTGAATCCTCCCTGCCTCTCCCTTGCCCCCCCCCCCAAGGCTTTGGAGTTCAGCCAGGTGCCTCCCCCTCTCACAAGCAGCCTCACCCCCCAAGCCCGTTCTTAAACAGAAAACCCTTTCACACATAAACCAGCCACTTCCCACCACAGCCATGTGTCAGTTCTGTCGCCCCCAGTGGAAGTTATGTAATTGCACCTGGGACATCTGGTTGCGTTACCACTAGAGAGGCGCCAGTGTCACTTCACAAGCCTTCAGGTACTTCATCTTGTACAAATTTCTCCCACAGTCCAAAGACATACTGGCTTCTGGGAAAAATGGCCCTGGTGTGAGTGTGTGCATGTCTGCTCTCTGTCCTGTGATGGACTGGTGTCCCATCCAGGGTGTATCCTGCCTTATGACTGCTGTTTGTCAGGAAAGGCTCCAGCTTCCTCTTAACCTAAATTGATTAAAAGGTTTAAAAAAGGATGAATCAATTAATCAACAGTCCACATTAAACAAAACACTGATAGTAGATCTGTCCACAGGCGTCCACCTGGGCATTCTGTTCACTGGTGACTTAGGACACAGTGCAGTCTCAAACTGATACTATCCAGGGTATAGAGCCCATGTGCTGCAAATAGGCCTCATTACTAGTTGTGCTAACCTGGAAGCCCAATTCACATGAGTTGACATTTGAACAAAATTACCTATGTTTTACAGTTTTGGACTGGCAAAATAGTACCTCAGAATAGCACCTCACAGTGCTGCACAAGAAAGGCAAAAATGAAAAAACGCCAAAGCAGTTTAATTCAAAGGCGCAACAGAACATATGAATACAAGCTATATGATAGCTGGCAGAAACTCCTGTGTGGACCATTCTGTTTCAGGGGATGAATAACAGTGCCACAATTTCAATTGAACAGGAGTTGTAGAGAAAGCTTTTGGGGTAGGTTGTTGAAATCATTTAAATATTTAGCTCTTGAATCTATCCTAGAACACAAGATAGTGGTAGAATAAATGTTCAGGACACTTAGAAACAACTATTACTGACAAAATAACAACAGATTAGCAAAATATTAGAAATAAAATAATGTTATTTTTAGTGTTCTTTTGGTTACAGGGTGCCAATAGTAATTTACTGTATACAAATCCACATATATTTGTACACAGTGCACAGTGCAAAAGAATTCATCTCCTTCCAATGATGTCCCATTTTTGGGAATTACAAATTGTGCATATACTATTTTGAAGTGTTCGGTATGTATCATCTGTAATGCCCTACCTGACTGAGAGACCTTGAGGAGAAAGGTGTATGTAGTTAGAAATGTGAACCACCATTACAGCACAGATATAAGTCACTCAAGTTATTGTGTGACGGGTTAAAGTAATTTTTTGCACCCCAACAAAATTAGATTTATCATAGCAAAGGCGGTGAATACGTACGGAAGGAACATGTTTTGTTTGCAGCTTGTGCTGACATTTAAATACTTTCACCCATAAAAAGCCATCAGTTTGCACATTCTGGTTTTGCCTTAAAATATATCTGTTTAGTTCAACACCACGAGACATCATTGGAAGGGAGTGAAAACCAGGCGGCTTTTTTTATTCCCCTGCAACATGCCTATCTGTGTCTGCCATTTTATCTGGGTAGGTTCTCATGAAATCTAGAAAAACATTTGTCTTGGGCTGTAGCAGAACGAGTAACATGTCCCATCAGGTGACAGGAAAAGTGCTCCATCTGCCACAAAGAAGACCTGACTATCAGTTGACTCTTCTCACGTTGGAACATGATTGGTTTTGAGGCCTGACAATGATGCCGGCAGGTGCCAAGAGCCAGTTCAAGAGATATGCAAAATTCCCATTCACTGCTTTGTCACCACTCCTATGCTCCAAGGACACTATAAGCTTGGGATTTCTCAGCCTTTCATTCACACGAAGACACTTATCAGTCAGCAGAGCTATCAGCTTCAGGGAGCTTTCCCTGCATAGGGAACAGAGGGATATCAGGTTTGTTAAAGTAACTGACTCATTTACGGATTCATTAACATTATGGGTTAATGGAGCCCTCTAACATTCCTCTAGTCATCCATCTATCTTTCGTTACATATCTATGTTTTTTTGCAGGAACCAGCAAGGTTTGTTTCAGTTATTTCCTGGCAGTGCTCTGTGTCAGAGTGATGAGCTCCCAGTTAACTCATCAAGAAGGCTGGCTCTGTGTTGGGGCTGAGCCTTGACCACCTGGAGGTGGTGGCGGAGAGGAGATTGCTGACCAAGCTCACAGCCATCATGAACAACGCCTCTCATTCGCTACATGGGACTGTTATTAGACAGCAGAGCACTTTTAGCAACAGCCTGCTCCAGCTACGGTGTTCAAGGGATCAGTTCCACAGGTCCTTCCTCCCGGCGGCTGTCAGGGTGTAGAACACTCCCCTAGGCTAGGACTGTTAGCCCTTCATCTGTTCATCTATGGACAACATGTTGCACTATTGTACTTTTTGGACACTCAATCTGTATATACCTATGCACATTTTGCACATATTTTATTGTTTTACAGTGACTATGAGCATATTTTGCACATACCTAACTATGTATTTATTTTACAGTATATTTATTTTGTACTACTGTACGAATTTAATTTTTCATCTATTCTGATGTCTGTGTTTGCTTGTCTTGGGCTGGGCTGCTGTAACACCTCAATTTCCCTTTGGGATCAATAAAGTCTTTATCTATCTATCTAACACACGCATAAATATCAGGTCGGCATTCAAATTGAAAGCCAGAAACTGTGCTCAGATTGACCGGATTCAGAAGATCCTCTTCAGCCTCGAGTGATTGAGATTACTGGGGCATTTCTAGCCCTGAAAGTTATTGGTGTCAACATCCAGTTGACTATTGGAGGATCAACACCAAAAAAGTACATGGGAACACAAGTGGAGATAGAAAATAGGAAGCACTGCTTACTCAAAGGGTAGTAGATAAGATCCACAGATTAATAAAATACTAAATACAGATAATAAAATAATTAAATACTAGCGACTGGAATGGCCTTTTCTTATTAGTAACCTGTGTTCTTTTGTCTTGCACAATGGCCAGCATTAATATGACTCATAATTGACAGGAAAATAAGAACATTAATAGGTAAGTATGATTTTTAAGAGCTAGTATCCCTTGTTTTTAGGTATCTTCACACAGGGGTTTAAAGCAGTGTCATCTGGATTTACAAAAAGCTGTAAGAAGGCTTTGTAGGACTTCATGTTCGTGTCCTGCACACAACATACTGCAGAGCCCATGTGGGGCGCTTTAACGGCTGCTCCGTCCCCTTTGGTCATGCGCACGCAAGGCAGGCTGGGAACAGTCCCTGAGGGGCGGGACTTGGGGGAACTGGACTGTATATAAGGGGGAGGGGGGCTGTGAGGAGGCCTCTTCCCTCCCGTGTCTGTGTTAGTGTAGGTACAGCTCTGTAACGCCTGTCCCTGTGTTTGTACTGTACCTTTCCCCGGTTCTGGTTAATAAATGTGTTGTTTAACCCCTTTACCTGAGTCCTACGCCTGCTCCATTCCATGCCAAACTCCGCGATCGTACAGTATATACAGTATATTGCTTCACACAACATAATGTAAAAAAAACTCTATCTTTTTAATATGAATTTAATTTGCTAATGTAACCCATTTATTCAAAACATGTGAGTGCTTAGCTCACCTTTTAAAATTCAGGCCACGCCTGCACCTTCGTTTTCATAGGCAAACACTGAGATGAAGTGATATGAGAAAGATTTTATTTTAAGATTAATCCACAGGTTCACACACATGGAATAAATATGGCAAGCCACATACCAGGTGAACACGGAGTCATGTGGTGACCTGAAAATGCCTATAGCTGTGATAATATCGATTGGAAGAGTGCTGAATTTCTGTAGGATCACGATCATGATCAGACAGCGCTGAGTTAGGGACCCACACATTTCTCAGCTGCTGGTTTTAACTGCAGCTGAACTCTTTACTTAAGTATTCAGTCCTGTAATGGCAGGAAATTTAAATTTCAAGGTAGGCTTCCCTTTGTGTAGTGCAGGGGTGACAGACAGATTGCTAATCACTGATGGCTGGGAATGATTGAGCGTGGTTGTTGTCATCCCTCCCGAACTTTCATTAAACTCAATTTTTTCCTCTTTCAGAGCAACAGGGAAACATCCCATAGATATATCTATCCACTTCCACTTTGTTATTTTTTTAACCCTGCATAAAGTGTTAAGCGCTGTGTTTTCCAGTCCTAGTCTGTAATGTTTTGTTGCTTTCTTTCCAAATTAGCACTTAATCAATTAAGTTTATTTAATTAATCCTTTATTGAATACCATCTGATTAATATTGCTTTTAGTCAGAAGTCACACAAAACATCTTATGTGCATCATTTCCAAGAAATTCAGTGATGTTTCACCTGTTCCACCTTGGTTTAAAATTGTTGCTGCCATATGGTTTTTTAAATTTCCCTTATTATCAATTAATGATGTACAGATACATACATACAGGTGGGACTGACATTGACAGAAACTATAAAAATTAGTACGATTAGTATGTGGAATTCTGCATCGGACCATTGTTTCAGTTCCAAGTCATAGAAATAATAACCCTGTGAGAGGAGAGCTAAACCTCATCTAAGCATCTGGCACAGGTGGCACAGTAATTTCTATTAATAAGTAAGCCTTGTTCAGCTATTTAAGGACTGACACAGTTTTAAAAGTAGAATCCAAAAGTTCATTTTAAAGGATTCAAACTAGCAAAGGTTTGGAAAGAAAACCAGAAGACACATTGATATCTCAGGCTCAGGACTGGGAAACACTGGCTGAGTGGCTTTTGTCCTGTTGTCGTTCACACTGACACTGGTTAAAAACAAGGCTGTCTGGTCCTGGTTCTAGTCCTGCTCCTGGAGGGCCAGTGTCTCTGCAGGCTTTCCTGGTCTCTTCAAAGCAGAAGCACCTGAAGAGCTGGGAGAAGCTGTTAAACTGGTCCAGTTAAGACAGTAACCAGCTGGTTTATTTTGCTATGACCTGAGGAATGAAAACCCAGAGACACGGCCCTCCAGGACCAAGACTGGACAACCCTGAGCTGCACAGAGCAAGAGAAGAACTATAGCATCAGCTGGGTCTGGTTAAACCCTCTGACAAGCTAATTGGGCGATTAACAGACAGGTAGGTGTGGGAAGCCATTTTGTCTGGGAAACAGGAGCTTCGAATGTTAGTGTTTGCTGTGTGCGTGATCCAGGCTGTATCTAAACAAACAGGTGAAAATGGGATAAAACAGAACAGCGCTGACGTGTGTGAGGTTTAAAGGCAAAGGAAAAGGAAGGTTCTCACAGGCCTGCAAATAAGTCATTTGTTTATATTCTTCAAAACTGGAGTGGCATTGGCGCATGTTTGTTTGATTTGAAAACCCAGGGCTGCGCATTGGGACTAACACAGAAGATTTTTTTTTCTCTTGTAATGCATTAATCATTTTCACCTGCTTGTTCAGTCCCCACTAGAGCTCTGTGCAGTTATATGGTTATTCATTTTGTTTATATTACTTTGTGTGACGCGGAAACCTCAAATTGTTTATGCGCTAGAGCATGTTGTCATAGTTTATACACCCGACATCCAGTTTTTAGTAGTGTATACCCAGAAAAAGCTTACTGTTATCCAAGTTTTTTTTTCTGTGTGAACGTTGGTCCTGCTGCTGGTCCCACTAACACCACCTCCAGCAGCAACCATAGCTTCCCAGGAGGTCTCCTGTCTGGGTACTAACCAGGCTTAACCCTGCTTAGCTTCAGTGAATAGCCAGTTGAGAGCTGCAGGGTGATATAGCTGCTGGCTTGTTATTGTGTTAATTAGTTAAACATTTTTGAGAACAATTACAGTATAATGCACAAACTAATAAATCAGTTGTTGCATAACTGAGACCATATATGCCAGGGACTGCTGGGATACCAGCCAGACACCGTCTTATGAGACACTAGAATACAGCTTTCAAAACAGCTGCAATTGCATCTTAGAAGTCCTTCAAAATCGCAGTTAGAACTCTTTGCAAAAGTAACATAAAATACTGAAGAAAACTTATTCTGTACTAACATATGAATACCCAAGCTTTCCCAAGGAGAAGTCTTCGGCCCTCTAACAGCATGATCATGTGAGTTACCTCTGTACCGAACCCGACACATTTGTCATAGACTTCAGGTGAATATTCTGCCAGGGCAATTGCTCCTGTTTTTTCGGTAGAAATTGTTCTTTGTTTCATAACCGTAAGGCAAAAAGCTTAAAGGTGCTTATTTGGGGAACAATGAGGATACAAAATGAAGCAAATGTGAATCCGCAATGTTTGAGAATGATCCTGTCATGGTGATGAAGAAGAAACCTGCACCTTCCCCTCTCATTGCTACCCTTCATATCACAACTTAACTTCAAAGGCTGGTGTTGTGGAAAGACACACCTGGACTGTAAAAACGTCAAGTCCGCCATCCCCAAATGCATTGCAGGCGCTTGACAATCAAGTGCCACAAGCAGGATGGATATCAAAGACTAAACAGGTGGAAGAGTTCACCAGCTTTTGACAAGTGCCCAAGAGAGGCGAAGATCTGAGTCAGTGCAGGAGTGGTTCATTTGAACACATCTTGTGGTATGTCCACGTAGAGGACAGGTTAAAAAATTACTTATTACATTTTATTTCAGACTGGTTAATCCCAATTGTGTCTTGCTGCCAAATCAAACATGTTTTACACGGCCCTTTCTGATAAAAGCTGGCGTTTAAGGAACTGTCAGCACTGATATTCTCCGAACTTTACAAGACCCGAGAAGAATATGGACCACGTCCAGATGAGCCAGTCGGAGAACTGAAAGCTCAAAGTGAAATAAACGCCGGACCCTTGCAACAGTGGGGTACCCAGGATTGTATATTTGGGGTGGCAGGGACACCTATGGGGGTGGCATTTTTAAATGATAGTTTGCCTCCTAAAATAGGATGTACTACACTTCTTCTCGGCACCAGCCACTCTGGTAAGCCCTGCGTTACACTGGGAGACAAGGTGCAGCTGACACACAAGCTAAAGCTAACATCCTGGGCAGCTTTCACTGAGCTGCATGGGACTGATCCACCACAGTCCAGCAGTCCGACACCGACCATCTACAATACAAGCTACATGGACGCTCTTAAAATGTTTAAGACACGTTATAATTGTTTCCTACATTTACCTTTGTTTTTTGCTGGTTAAATTAAGACAATAAGGTACTTTAGGTTACACCTAAAATGGGGTGGCATCTGGAGTGGCAAAGCCATATTTAGGGGTGGCAATTACCACCCTGTGCCCCCCTCTCTGGCTACGTCCCTGCCCTGCAGTGGCTGGGACACTGGCTTGCAGGCGCTTGGCTTCGAATTGGAATTTCTCAACTATTCCCAATGAGCTGTCGGGTCAGTGCAGTTCATCTCTTTTCTTGGAAACCACTGATTTTCTTAACCGTTCCTCCTCTTTCTGACACTTGGCTTGTATTTTCCTGTCTGTGTACTCTTCCTGTTTGCATTCAATTCAATATGCTTTCAGGTGTGCGTTTGGAGACGATAGGTCGGCACCCATCCATATTTGAATAGATTTCTTGGATCATCTTCTTGCTGTGCTGTGTCAACACAGTGGGGAAATCAGAGGCTGAGGTGGCAGGCTTTCTGGAAACGGGTTTCCTCTGTGGCACGACTGATTTGCAGGGGTTCATGTGCAGAAGCTTTTATGGAAGCATTTCTCAGTGCATTGAAAATCCAGAGAGGAGGACTTAAACAAACCCAGAGTTATTGGCATGAATTGAAAAAAACGAAAAAATCTTAAAGGTTTTGAAGCTAATATTCAAATCTTAAACGTTAATCCAGCAGACTGTTTCAGGAAAGACCCTGACAGTATGATAAAAGGACCCTATTGAAAACTAAGAAGTGTATTTTGGTCTGAAAACAGGAGGCATATCATTACACTAGGTAGTAACTTCAATAGAGTTCTTTAGGACAACATTGTTTTTATTTTCAAACTCCAAATTTTTACACAATACTTAAAAGGCAGCCACCTACTGTACATGTTTAGAAACAGAAAACAATTAACTAGTTCAAATTCAACCTGTGATGAGGTCTCTTCAGGGTTCAGTTTTTTTAATTGAGCGTTCATCTGGAAGAGAAACCTCTACTTTAAAAAAAACATCTGGGTGAGCTGTTAGTAACAAAACAAGCACGATAAGCTGAAAAAACTTAGCTTTCTTAAAATACTGAAATGTATCTACACAGCTGCAGCATGTGAACTGCTGATGTCACATACTTTCTCTCTGTAGAGATTTTAGGAACATCAGAGGTGAATGTGTTTATTCTGAAATCATGAGGACTGCTATAATTGCACACAGAAAGGGCCACTCAACTCATTGTGTGGGCCATTAAGGTAATTGTATGCACCTGAATTGTTTTCCACAGCAAAGGGTTTGAATATTTGTGCATTAAAGGCAGTTCTATTTTTATTACATATGATCTATTTTTTTTGCTTTGAATGTGTGCAGTAGGTTGTATATAACAATATTATTACTTCAAAGTTTTAAAGCAATATGAAAACGTTACGAAGTTCTGCATACTTTTGCAAGGTTCTATATATACATCAGAAGAACCACATATGGGTGTTAAACTACTGCAATGCAGTCCCTCACGTAGATCACAGTGATGGAAAGGTCACTGCTTAGCTCATAGTGATACACTGTGAGCTAGTGGATGGGAATGTAATTATTTAATTGCTTCAAAAAGTAATGAGGTTCTAATTCAGTAACCTGTTTAGATGAAGGACACTAGCAACTATAATAACATGAGAACACAGGACAAGTTACACAGGTTTTGCATCCAAGATACACACAATTGTCTGACGCCTGGAGCAGGTGAATTCAAGTCGTTGATTGGAGGCTGCATGGTCTCCTCTAATGATATTACTTATACAGGAAACTGCTTAAGTGATATAGATGCCTTCTAAACTCATCAGATCAAAAAAAGGTATTTGACTCACACAACAGATCTGCCAGTACATTTAAATTGTGTAATACAGAAAGAAGGTTGTTTCGGGGCATATCAGAAGATATGTGCTCTTAATGTCATAAACTGTTTAAGACCAAGAAGCCTTTATGGTTATACATATAATCGAAGCTCACTCAATAAAAAAACTGGTCTAATAAGACATGAGAGCTCACGGAAAGCAAGCTAGAAAATCCTAAAGTCTTTGAAAGCAAGCCGAAATCCACAAACTTGTTCTTCCTTCTGAAAATTAGAGAAAATTAGAGAGAAATTCCTGATGTTAGCACGGCACCCCCACAGCTGCGTTTGGAATGCAGCACACAGTTGCAAGTGGCTCATTTCTTTTTGAATTTCTTATGCCCCACTAAAATTGGAGCCTGTGAGGCTAAGGCTCAGCACTTTCTTTTGGGCCTGCTGTAGCATGCACCTCACATTTCTAAATATTCTCATGATCTGCACTGTGTTCCAGCCGTACAGATGTGCACAGATCCCAACGCGAGTCCAGCAGTATATTTGTGTTGAAGACTCAGCAATTGTTGAGGAGGGCTTAAGGAATAGGTGAACCTGATAAGAATGTGCAACAAAGAAACATTATAGTTGTGATCCACACATTTGGCACTGCTTGGCAACAAATGAACTGCTCAGGCAAAGTGCACTCAAGAATAAAAGCACGCAAGTAGGTTTCTTTCAGTGTTAATTTAATCATACAAATGTTCATTTTTTTTTACATACAGAAAAAAAGAAGCTTTCGTTTCTTTGACATTTTTTCTTTAAATGTGCTATCAGACTCGGACTTCAGAGTCGCCCCCGCCTGCCATGCCAACCCTGCGCAAAAACTCGCCAAAAAAAAACAAAAAACAACACCATCGGGCAAGGACTCAAACCCACAATCGCACAAAGAAGAAGAAGAAGAGTAGAAATCCAGCCCAGGAAAGAGAGAGAGAGAAAGGAAAGAACAAGGCCGGACAGTGTATACTTTTTGGGAAGAGGTGGCTTGCGGTATCAGCTCTTGTGAAAACAAACAGCCAGCGGCAGAGCTGAGTGTGATGGATTGCCGTAATAACGAAATGAAAGGTAAACAAGGAACAGGTGTAGTTTGCCCTGAGTGACGGTAGTTTGGGCTGCAAGTCGAAGCTGAATGTGGAAATTACATGTGATGACTGCTTGATCAAGGACCACTTTGGCTTACAGAGCTTCGGTGTCAAATACAACCTTCAGACTGGAGAAGGGGGGAGCAATCTCGGCCGGAGAGCAGGATCGGCAATGGTGAGAGGTTAGCTCACAGTGGAAGACTGGATGAGGATCTATTGGGAAAACCCTCACGGGTTATTAAATGGTTTGTTCCTGGTGTGAAGGCGTGCATAATCGGCTAACTGCTGCACCGTACTGCAAAAGAAACAAAACGTGACATCTTTTGCTATCCGATATGGCTTCAGAACATTTCAGATCTGGGGAGACACAAGCGATCTCCTTTCCAGCAGATAAGGCTTCACGATGGGAGAGCTACAAAAGCACATTTCTGCACGCTGACGTTTGGCTGGCTTGTCTTCTCTCCTGCTTTGACACCCCTTGCTGTGTTCTGAGGCAGGATTGCAATTGGTGCACCATAAAAAAAAGCATCTTCCTTACAGTGTCGCGGTGCTTATTATGTGTGCAGGAGGCTCATACAGTTATGTGGAAAGGAGTCTGATAGCTGCCCAAATAATCTGTGTGATGCCCTTTCTGAACACGAAGATAACTGATCTTCCAGATAGTATCATGCTAAGCGAGTGGCTTTCTCTTCACAGTACTTTACAAGGAAAAAAAAAGGAGGTTTGCTTGCAGCCTGTAGTGTCAGTTCAGGAGGTGAAGCTTGATTTTTTTTTGTTTCACATTGTCACCTCCAGACTCAAAGTTAGAGTGTCATTCCCCAGCGTCGGCAGGAAGGCTTGCCTTTCTGGACTCTGGTGCTGCTTAGGGAATCAGAAAAGAACAGGGGGAAGTTGCCCACCTGAAACCATGAGGCAGGAACTTCATAGAGCCTACCACACTGACCCCACCTGATGACAGCAGACATTAAAACAGCAGTGGTTCTCGCAAAGACTGCTAAGGTTTTCTGAATCCTCACCCCTGAGATGGCAAAAAAAAAGACACTCTCCGATGAGTGTAATGTAAAACTCCTTGTGCTGGACTCACTGCAGGGGCTGTTCCCCAAGAGTGTAACGACAGTCCCGCACTCAAGAAAAAGCACGCTCCTTCTAAAAACATCAGCGATATATATTCTCTGGCTTCTGCAGTAGCACCAACTTGAACGAAGAGGCGTGATTATGGATTTGTACTTTACTTCCCTCTGCTGGAGTACTGTGGTTCTGCGCCTCCGTCACAACCAAATTTTAAGGCATTTCAATCTAATGGCAGTGCTCATATCGCTGACTTGTGACTCTCTTGAGTGATGCCAAAAATCAGACTGAACTGAACCCTTGTACATCACTGTCAAATGTGAAAAACTGAATGAAAAGGCAGTGTAGAACAGAAGCTAGGAGAGGGAACTGGATTTGAAAATACTAAAATCGTTTCAATTTTCTCCTCTGGGAATCACCCCCCCTCCAAAGCAACTTCTTTCATATGATGAAAAATGAATACACCAAAAGCTGGAAAAACAAACCTACCCAAAAAGTATACACCATGAGCTTATCACTAAAAGAAAATGTATAGGAACAAGTCAATAAATTTAAACATTTGCTCAAAACCTACAATCGCTCAATAAATGGCTTTTCCCCTCTTTTCTCTCTTGCGTGTCACACACTCACCCACACTTCCACTCACTCTCGCTCTCTACTTAATTATCTGTAATGACAACTAAAAAATCGTGTCTCTCATCTTGTTTTAAAAGACGTATAGCACTCCTTTTTTTTAATTTAGCATTCATACATGCATACGCTGGGCTTTGTCGATGTCTGCTGTATTATTTACCAGGAACGGAACAAACGATGCGGCCTCGTCTTCGGTTTGTCTTTTGGGTTGCTGTGGAGAGGAGAGGGGTCTGCCAAGTGTCAGTAAGAGATCTCTACACCCCCAGCCTCCCCCACGTGGGGAATATCCAGTGCCACTGCACAGTGATTCCCGGGTTTTAAGACTGTCCAAAAGGATAGGGGCCGTGGATACCCTGGGAAAACAGAAGGACAGAGTGAGTTATTTCTGGGGATCCCAGACACCATCATCTGCACAGATCTCTGCAAAGATCATCCTCAGGATAGTCGCTGCTTTTGCCCCCTTCGCGGTCTTGCTGTAGGAGGTTTGGATTTTGCACTTTATACCCACTCAGATTTGGAGTCGCCGATGGTGTCTGTACATGTCAGCTTGGAGACCACGAGGAGGGGAGGATGAGCTCCACTGACCTGCCTTACAGGAGGGGTCACAGGAGCTGCGCGTTCGTCAAGAGCTGAGACACCCTGCCTGGCTACCCCAGGCGGCACTCTGCCAGCTGTGCCAACTGATAGCTGCGTGTTAACGTGGCCCAGACCAGTGTGGGCCCTGGTCATGCTGTTCGCAAAACAACGTACTGACATAAGCCGACGCTCCGGCTTGAGTAGGGCAGACACGGGGCTTCTGTAACGTCCGAAGGAGATCGAAGGCATCCGTCTTTTAGCTTTAACAACTCTAGCACATTGTTTGCAAAAAAACAAGATGAATGAAAATGATTCAAAGAGGTCTGTATATATCTCAAGCAAATTGACATACATGCAAGGTGTGTGTTTAAGATGTAGATAAGGCTAAAGTCTTGGACTAGCTCCCCACAGAAAACAAATTCCAATCTCTACAGCTGTTGACAGTTTTTCCTGTTTCAGAAGCCCATTTCATCCACCTAATGGGAAACTGCCATCCAGCACAGGACTAGGAAATGGGCTGGTGGATGACTGGCATTTTGATTTAATCTGTACTTTAGTATTGCATTAAGACTTGCTAAAATGTTTATCACACACAACGTGGCTGCTGTAGTCATTTTAGTCTTAGATGCTTTGAATCTTTAAACCAGAAAAAAAAGTTAGAAATTTATAATCAGCATATGTTTTTCTTCTACTTTCCACCTCCCCACGCACGTACTCTCACACAGTTTGCAAGCAGGCCCCCCTGCCCCCTTGATCATGTCCAGTGTCAGGCCACCCATTTTGAGACATGCCACAGACAACGCAGCATGTTCCTGGGGTTCAGCCCCTCGGTCCCTCTACAACAGCGCTGAGTGCCTGCGGGGGTCGCTGCGTTAGCTTGAGAGCCATTCGTCCATTTTCTAACCGCTTCATCCAAACCAGGGTCCCAGGAGAACTGGAGCCTATCCCAGCAAGCAACAGGCGCAAGGCAGGATACACTCTGGATGGGATGCCAGTCCATCACACACTCACACCAGGGCCAATTTTCCCAGCAGCCAATTAACCTACCAGACTCTGGGAGAAAATCCATGTTAAATCCATGAAAATTCATGGGGAGAACATACAAACTCCATGCAGATAGGTCTGGAATCGAACCCAGGGCCCCAGTGCTGCAAGGCAGCAATGCTAACCAATGCTAACCACTGTGCCACCATGCAGTGCCAAGCAAATTGCAGCTTGAAGAATGCCAGGCTCAGCCTGGTACCGATATGACTCGGTTCTCGAACCCGTGCCAAACTCAAGAATCTGCTACAAGCCAGCCGCCACATGGTTTGGTACCTGCCATCATCATGTACTTAAAACCTCCTCTAGTTTGTCTGCTCTCCAAGTGGAACAATTCCTCCCGCCTACATTTACCTTAAGGCCCTCTCCCTTTTTAAGTGCTTCAAGTTCATGCACAGGTGCTTGCAAAACCCTTTTTTTTTAAATGACTCAGAATAACTTTGATAAATGATAAATATCAGAAAGGAGGTCAGAGTTTTTCCAAATAAATGTAACACACATTTATCACTGTTTGCATTTGGCTGAGAAACGGATAAAATCGAAGGGAAGCTCACTCATAGTTATTTTCTTAGAGCCGCAAGACCATGATTTTTGCTTCCCAGAAGGTGTGTATTTGGATAAGTGGGCAAACTAGCGCGCAGACAATCTGCCATTGGTTTGCTGCCCTCGTGTAATGTCAAAGCAAATCACAGAATGTCCTAGGACGGAGATGAAAGAGCTCTATTTCAAAACTCATAAAGTAAGTTTTACATATTGAAGATTGAGCAACAGTGCAGCTGAAACTATATTTACACACTTGACCCTGAAGATCCCTACACCTGTTAACAGAAAGCAGCTGATTCCTTCTAAAACTGCACCAAACTGGAGCACAGGGCACAAGGCAGGACTACAGGCTGGATGCCAGTCAATCACAGGGCACGCACAACCTAGAGGTCTCAATCTGGCATGTCTGTGGAAAGTGGGAAGAATCTAGTGCCCAGTGGAAACCCATGCAGCCTCATGGAGAGCAAGCAAACTCCATCTGGGAAAAATTTAAGTTTGCTTTTCACTGTGACTATGTAAATTTGGAATTTGTAACATTACAAGAGTTATTTCACTGCACACACAAACAATATTTCAATTCAAATACAATGCTAATTAATTACTGGATTTAAGAACACAAATGTTACAAACAAGGACTCCATTTAGCCCATCTACCTCATTTGGTAGCTGTTAATTGATTTTATCCAGCCACTTCTTGAAAAATAAACAGGGTGCAGGCTTCAATAGCATGGTCCATGCTTGTTCCATACTCCCACCACCCTTGGTGTAAAGACGTGCTTCCTGTTCTCAGTTTTAAATGCAATTCCAGGTCATTTCCACTTGAGCCCTGTGGTTTGCATTTCACTGTTTATTCAGTAGACATCCGCTGGGTTGACTCTGTCAATGCTTTGGAGGACTTTGAATACCTTAGTTCCCTCTTCTCTGTTCAAGACTGAAGACTTCAGTTCTCTAAGCCTCTCAGCGCAGGACATTCCACCGATAAACCAAATACGGGGCTTTTTTCTAGATTAATTCCAGAGCTGCAATATCTTTCTATAACATGATGACCAATATTCTCAGCGAGGTTTTATGATGTAGAAGCTCAACAGCCAAAACAAAGCTCAAGCCTGGTTTTAATTGAAAATGTCTATAAAATAGGTTTCATTCACATTTTCAATAAAAAAAAGGCAGAAGAAAATCTGTTGCACAACAGGTTTGGTTTTTGGCAAGGAACACAATTGGCCCATTTCTAAACTGTGTTGCACAAGTGTAGCAAACATCAGACTACATTAATGGGTTTGATATGAGACTGTGGAAAGTGATAACGCACATAAGAACAGCCCCCACACCCTTGGGAAGTTCCTAATAACGCAACAGCCATCCTTAGACTTTTACATTTTCCTTGGGCAATGGGCCTGTGTCACCAACAGTACCTTAAGCAATAAGCAATTGCAGGAAATGGTTTTTTTGGGGGATGATTAAACATTGAGGTTCTGGAGGTGTTTGTGATGAACGCTTTAAAAGTGGTAATGAGGACTGTTCAGTTTTATTTGAAGTCTCTAAGACGGGGCAGTTCGACTGGCAGAGATTAGTGCGGGTGGAGCGGTGGCTCTGTGGCTAAGGATCTGTGCCTGTGACTGGAAGGTTGCCGGTTCAAATCCTGCAGCCAGCAGAGGAATCTTACTCCATTGGGCCCCTGAGCAAGGCCCTTAACCCCAGCTGCTCCAGGGGTGCTGTACAATGGCTGACTCTGCCCTCTGACCCCAAGCTTCTCTCCCTGTCTGTGTGCCTGTGTGTGTCATGGAGAACAAGCTGGGGTATGTGAAAAGACGAATTCCTAATGCAAGAAATTGTATAGGGCTAATAAAGCAACATTATTATTATATTACATTATTAACATCATGACATTATTATTAGTAGGAGGAGTCTGTTACAAGGACGTGTATAGAACTCATATTCTTTGTTCCACAAAGAATCCTCAATGCCCTGTTCTGATCTAAGCATTGTTTCAAACAAAGCAAAGGCCAGCTAAAATAAGAGGAAATAAAACTACAGTTGAGACTCAAACTAGAAGGCATTTCTTTATAAAAGACTTCTGTGTGGTCAAACTCTGGGTCTTCTAGCAATTACCCACATGAAATCAAATGAGCAAGACAGATCCTCTTTTATGTGTAATGTTTCTCTCCTACAAATGTATTTTTCAAGCCCAATATAAACCTTTTCACTGATTTATTACCAGGGGCAAAACAAAACCTGGCATTTGGATCTCCCAGACTTGTAAGGTTGTGCTGCTATTCAAGGAAATGCCTCCTTTCTGGGTTTGTAAGACACCAAAGAATAATTATGGCACCCTTTTCTCCTTTTGATTATATGATTATCTGCTGTGCCAGCAAACAAGAAATGCTATGTCAAACGTGGATTTCACATTTGCTGTTTCATCTGGAAAGGCCTTAGTGTCTATCCCAGTTTTGCAGACAGGCTTTCATGCCACATAGAAAAACATTTTTCATACTCTGGAACAGTACTGGCCCTAGATTGTCTGGTCTAAATTAACAATATATTGTCCAAGATTAGCACAAATCAGTGTCTATGACAGAATTGTATAGAGTTCGTCCATATTAATGCATGTACACTCTCAAGCATTGCAGGGCTGCAGGGGTACCAGGCTTTGTAGAATGATGCTGGCTCAAGTGAAAATGATGACACCCCAATTCAGTCTTAATTTGACAACCTCGTTTCTGTAGGCATGCCGATGTTGGTTACAGGAGCAGTGTCTCCCAACACAAGTGATTTCTTGCAGAGCTGTGATTGGCGTATGGTGGTGCTGGGGGCTGGTATAGTCTCAAGTTGCACACAAACACTACACATCCTTGCTGCTCTTCTGCATCGGCTGAACATATCGCTCTCACAAGGTGAGGTACTTTCTACAGCGAGCATTCTCCTTTTTTGTCAGTTGTCATTTCTCATGCACACACAGTATTTCTGTCCGGTTTAATTGAACATGTGTACCATCACTAATGTTTTAGCTTACCATCCTTCCTTATCATTCGAACATTGTGTAACTATATAGATGTTGTATGTATATTTAACTAAAGTATTGGTCTATTAAAGGGCATCAATAGGAATCTGTCACAAAATAAAGATAGCAGATTCCAAAATCAAAATTTCGGTGTAGACAAGATTTACTGGCAGAAAAAAAAAGCCCATATTCTCCACTCAAAGGCAGAATTAGGAAACGGACCTGATCTTGGACCACATCCTGATTTCATAACTCCCTTAAATAAGGTACACACTATGAAGTGACAGATGTGTAGAATTTCAACAGTGGACCCATGCATGCCGGAACATGCTCCACTGGATGGTGTATTAATTTGCTCAAATGCTTTGAACCATTGAATAAGCATATTAAATCTATAGTAGTGTACAGATTGAACTGAAAAGTTATTCTGATTTGCAGTACAAATCAAACCATATACTGACCCATCTCAATTACTTGAGTAATACTGTTTGTTACATTAAGAGTACTTGCATCTTTCAAGTTACTAAACGTCTTGCAGGAATACTATTTAATTGGTAATGTTACTTTAAAGTAACGAGAGGGACTAGTGCAGGTGATGGGGTGATGAGAAACATGGTCTTGAAGGATCATGGCGCCTTCTTGGAGAATTCATGCCGAAGTTATCACATCGCAATAGTGAAATCACAAAAGCTGTGACCCTAAAACACAATAGTCTTTCTAAAACCTCATCATGTTCCAAGCTGTAAATATCAGCCGTCTGAATGAGCCCCTGTGTCAGGTCCTGCATGACTGATAATGTCAAAGGTAGCAGGTGTTTGTGGCTGCTCCGTTTTGTGACTTGTGTTGTGCCACCCTTGTACTGATCTTTATATCACGGCTGACTGGTTTAACAGAGCAAGGCTCTCTACTTCACAGCCTCCCCCTGAAGGCCACACGGGAAACGACTAGCCTGTGTCAGGCCTGTACGTACCTGGCTGTAAGTCACTACTGATAGGTTGTTTTGGAGACCGTTTGGTGCTATATTTACAGAGTTGTGTGACAGTCCATTTTGATCCTGCTGGATTCGGTCTGGCGTTGCCTCCCAGGGGCCCCCCGGGTCCTTGAGGCTGTTGTCCTCGTCGCTGGAGGGGTGCTTGTTCTTCTGCGGCGAGGCGAAGGGGTTGAAGTTGCCCTCCACGCTGCGGTGCGGCTGGGTGTTGAACTCGGTCTCGAAGGAGGACAGCTGCTGTGTGACGCCCAGGAGCCCGCCCACCTCCACACTCAAGATCACCCAGATCACATCTGACCGAGAGAGAGAGAGAGAGACAGAGAGACCTTTCAGACACGGCGTGACCTTGAGCTGCGGACAGCTCGACTTCACATCACCCGACTCATCCTGAGCTGTGGAAGTGCTGGCAGGATCGGCACAGCGAATGACGTGCTGGTTTGACGGAGGGGCTACACTGGGAGGAAGTGGGAGTTTTATAGCTGCCTGCCCCTGCGTGAGGCAACGCGGAAACGCGGACCGAGCTCTCCGGTCGGAACTAGCGCTCGGATCCGCCCTCCCATCCTGGCTAACATCCCGCAGGAGGTTTCACTCTCACCCCAGGTGAGGGTCAGAAAAACGCACCACATCAGCTTCCTCGCACAGTTAGAACACCTCACAGTTAGAGGAACGGTTCAAATCAAGGTTTAACTAGAAAACAATCTGTTTGCCTCCCTTCAAGTGCGTAAGATTGAGAGAGGGTGTTCCAAGTGTATTTACCCACTCGAACAAAATGCATGAAGACCAGTCTGTGTACATCTGCCAGGACTATTCTGTTTCTACTAAAAGGCTATTTGGGTGCATCTTTAGCTCTACCCAGCTGCTCAGGGTCCTGTGTCCTTGTGTATGCTCCACAGCTGCCAACTGGGTAGGTGAGGTGGTGTTGCCAAACATGACGGGACACTTAGAGCTGTCAGTACTGCACTCCAGCGATACTGAAGGGACTGAAATTTGAAGAACCACATGTATTAATAAAGAACGAAAATGTAGCTCTGACTGATATTAATATTGATTTGCTAATTGATTACTGATTGTTTTTGCTATCATTATATCACTTTTATATCCTGCAATATGCCTGTCCTTCTTTTGTAGTGCTTCTGTATAAGCTTCAAAACTTGTAACTTATGGGAAAGCTACGCTGATCATACCCATTCCTGTGAGAAAGTCTGGAAGATATGAAGCTGACCTTGATTCCTTGATTAATGGAAATTGGGGGATGGTCGTATCAAAAGATACAGATAAGGGCTGGAAGAAACTGACCTCACTAAAACCTCAAGGAAGGGGGGCTGCTACCCACAGAAGTTAAAGTAAGGTACACCAGATCTATGGATCCCGGGGCTGCCATTATAACTTTCTTATTTGACCATACGCTCTGGTGATGAAGATGAAGACTACAGGAGGAGTACTATGGGATGTTGTCGCGGGTAATCTAGGAGGATAAGTGAGATGGCTCAATGAAAATCACTGTACTTCACAAGTTACAGTTAGAAAGTTACAGATGGGTAAAAGTTTGCCAGCCACCCCCACTGGAAAGTATATTTAATGCCAGATGGTTACTCCTCTTCTTTGAGATTTCTGTGGGTTCTGGTCAATGTCCCCTTGGGCACACTGTGAATAAAGAAAGAAGATTCTCCTCACTACCGTCTCTGGTCTGATTCATCCTTGGGGCTGTCCTGACTGCTTGCCTCCAATCCTAACAATCTAATTCATGAAACTCATTGTTGCAGATACTGAGTAGTGAGGGGCACGGAGGTAGTGCTTAGCATTGCTGCCTTGCAGTGCTGGAACCCTGGGTCCAAAAGCCCGGGGTACTGTCTGCATGAAGTTTGTCTGTTCTCCCTGTGTTCATGAGGGTTTCCCCTGGATGCTCTGGTTTACTCCCACAGTCCACAGACATACAAGTAGGTTAACTGGCTTATAGGAAAATCGGCCCTGGGAGTGAGGGGGTAAGCATCTGCAGCTGTGTCTTAGGGGTGCTTTCGTGGAGGACTGTACCCTTCTTTGTGCCCGTTGCTTGCCAGGATAGGCTCTGGCTCTTTCAGGACGCTGAACTGGATGCAGCAGTTAGAAAATGGATTGAAACAAGAGTAAAACAGAGCAACACTGAAGGTTATGAATGAGAGGAGGCCATTTGGTCCATCTAGCATGTTTGATGGCAGTTAACTGATCCAAGGATCTCATCCAGCTACTTCTCCAAAAGGAAGCCTGGGTATCGGCTTTAACACGGCTGGGCAAGATCTCACCGCCAAGAAGCGCCTCTTGTTCCGTTCTAAGTCTATTTATATATTGTTTCTGCTTGACTTCTGGTTTGTGTGTGAACTTTGCCCAAGGCACTAATTAAAAACAGTGTGGACTTGAGCAAAAGCTAGGCTTCCTTACATTACCGAGGGATTAGATGTGTGGAAGAAAAACTGAAATGAAATTCATGCTGAGAGGAGAACCCAATGAGTGCAATGCCACCTAGTGGTGAAGCTATCAAAAGGGTCTAAATGACCTGTTGGCTTCTGGGAGCGTACACTCTGAGGCATTGGTGTTGTTGTTGTAATACTTACATCACAGCCTGTTTTGCAGTTATGGCTTTACCATATGATCAAACAATTTCATTACAAATGACAGCATTATAACAAACTATTAATGCCATTTGGATGATGCGACAGCAGCCATAATGCACCAGTACGCTCACCACACACCAGCTATTAGTGGGGAGAACAGAGTGGTGAAGCCAATTCATAGAGGGGGATTATTAGGAGGCCATGACTGGTAAGGGCCAATGGGAAATTTGCCAGGACGTCGGGGTTACACCCCTACTCTTTTCGAGAAACGCCCTGGGATTTTTAATGACCACAGAGTCAGGACCTCGGTTTTACGTCTCATCTGAAGGACGGCGCCTTTTTACAGTATAGTGTCCCCGTCACTATACTGTAAAATATACAGTATAGTGTTAGTACCCACATAGACCGCAGGGTGAGCGCTCCCCTGCTGGCCCCACTAACACCTCTTCCGGCAGCCACCTTAGTTTTTCCCAGGAGGTCTCCCATCCAGGTACAGACCAGGCTCACACCTGCTGAGCTTCAGTGGGTTGTGAACTGCAGGGTGATATGGCTGCTGCCAAAGAAGTCTTAAGCTTCACAAGGGATGTCCATCCATTAACTGCTTCATCCAATTCAGGGTCACAAAGGAACCAGATCCTATTCCAGCAAACAACGGGAGCAAGGCAGGGTACACCCTGGACGGGATGCCAGTAGATCACGGGGCTCACACAGACTCAAACACTGACACCCCCTGCATGCCATACGAGCTGTGCATGTTCTGCCCCCTAGAAGCTGTGAAAAGCCTCCTGCGCTGGCTTGCCCTGCAGCAGGTTCCCACCCAGGCCCTCATACTGCAGGGAGATGAGCTCCAAAGACTTATCCACTGAAGGGCACTCCAGAAACCACTATCTGTAGTGCCAGCACATCATACTACCAGTATGTCTTTGGATTGTGGGAAGAAACTGGAGCACTCGAAGGAAAGCCCAAGCTGTTGCAAGTCCTGGGTTCAATTCCTGGGATCCTACCTGTATGGAGATTGGATGTTCTCCCCTTGTTCTCGTAGGTTTTCACTGCATGCTCCAGTTTCCTCCCATGGTCAAAAGACAAGCTTATTTGGTGCACAGATTCGTACAATGAACTGGAGGTCATCATCTCATCTTCAACAAATCTGAATTTGATCTCTCATCCAAGCCATGCAGCCAAGTCCACTTGCTCTGGGCTCTTACTGGGGAGTTCGTCATGAGCAAGCCACTTGTTGGACTAAAGCAAGGCAGCCTGCTTTCACTTGTGGGTACAGATCACAACATGGTTCAAAGAGGACCACAGGCGTCTTTCTTGTAGATGAGCTGTCAAGTGAGTCTCAGGGTCTGACCTACCCCCGTAGAAGAGTCCCGTAGCCGTGCACATCCTCCACTGGCCCTGGTACATGCCGGGCGCCGCCGGGCTCCGCATCTGCACGCTGACGTCCGTCACTTCCTGGGGGTCTAGGGACCGGACCATCACCATGTTCACATGGCCAAACTGGTCGCCTCCCACGTACTTCAAGCTCACGCCGGGGGGCCAGGATTCCGTCCCTGAAACGCAGACAGCAGGCCCTGTCAATCGCGACCCCATGGCAACCAGCAGGCCTGTTACACGGTGCCATGGCACCGCCTCGCTCGTTAGCTGTGCTCAAATCAGGAGATCATCATGTGGCACCACTATGAGGATATCCTTAATGCTGATGGGAAAAAAGAAGTCAGGCAGTAACTTGCTTGAGCCTTGAAATTGCTTGAAACTGGTTCACAAACTGTAGAAATGCAGCCTACATGTGCTCGCTATTAGCGCTGTGTTTAGGATGGTCCACTGCAAAGGTGTTGAGCATAAAAGGGTAGGCAGTACACCCAGGTGCGAGCAGTTCAGCTCCAATGATCTCTTTAAGACCTAACCAAGTTTCAGACCAGCACTTTGTGAAATATCAAACTTCCCTATTGTGTTTTCCCCAAACTTTGGACCTGTATGCTTTCCAAAGACCATAATAGTAAGATCCAGGGTCTCTTTCAATAAAGCTAAAATGGATTAGTAACTTTGTTCAGGGGGCTTTGATGCGATTCAGACACCAAACAAATGCTCACTCAAACGCATGTTGACCTTAACAATCCGGAGATCACAGCCTGTGTAACTAGCTGACTAAGACTAGGATTCCCCCAAGCAAACTGGGTGGGAATATAACAAGAAAAAATTTGTTCAGACGAAGAAAGAAGTTCAATATTGGCAATCTGATAATTTTTGAAAAGACACTAACAAAATATGTTTTAAATTAGCCAATGGCTGACTTTCCAGCAGCAGTTCTTTTTTCTGGGCTATATTTTTTTCTGCCTTCTGTGATGTTATTGCGCTCAGCCCTGCTTTGATCTACACAGCTCTTTGGTTTTTACTGTGAAAAAAACTTTGAAAGGGACATGTCTTCTAACACGTTGCTGCTTTTGGACTTGACTGAGCTCTGCTGTACTCTCCTGTAAAGACCGAAGTCCTCTAGATCATGAGTCGTTGATGCCTCCATCACGATAAGAATGAGACGGTGAATTTACTCGTCAGTAATTCAAGCTGAAGCCCTGTTATATCGAAAGCACAAGTTTTAGTATCCCTTTCAAGATACTGTTCTGTACAATAGAAGTCTACGAGAAAAGGAATGACTTCAGAGCCCAGCTTGTAATGAAAACTAGATTTATGTCTCGTGCCTTTTGCTCTAATTTACTTCAGGTGTGAGTTTGCTTTGCGAGTAGAATGTAACAGATTGCACCCTGACCGGTTTGAGTCCTCCAATGCCTAAGTGCCTAAGGATCAGGTTATGTCTAGAAGAGGGGAGTGACAGTAAGTCCAATGAATTGACTTGTGTTTCCATATGAACAATATTAATAATAACTAAACTATACCACAACCTCATTTCGATTTACTCGATACATTTAAAATTATAAAGAGCTGCGCTTGTGATTTTAATTTCCAACAAATCTTTACTTAATTACTAGTTGTGCTCCTCCACCACTGTCTTTCACCATCATCCAGTAAAAGCTAACTCCTGCCTCAAAATGCCTGTTTGTTCATAGGGTGTCAAGTTATACACTGTGTTTCCATAAAGCACTACTAAGTCTTTCCGTAGTCTCTGGGTCCGAAGACAAAATTCTTCATTAAACACCGGGGAAGACATTTTTATTTTACATTATCATGAAATTCATCAATCATGTGCTTGTCTAGTGCATAGACTTGGTGTAACAACTCAAGTGCAAGTGCAATTAAAATACAGGCACTTCCGCACTGAAAAAATACAAATGACGAAACAGCAAGAGAGAAAGGCAACATGTTCAGAGATGGGCAATCAAAATCTGTCAGCACTCTGCACTGAGCACACGTAATCGCTGGAGATATCGGGACAAAAGCAGACAGCCTAGTTCTGTACTCCACAGAAGATTGTGTTAGTAAATGGGAAACCAAATCTGCCACATGACCAGAAATAAGAAAGCCCTATCTAATGAATGCACTCCTGTTGCTTAGTATCACATTATAAACCAGTATGATCCACCTTCAGCCAACATGCTTGGCTAAGGAAGAGCACAGACCTGTGTTCTGTATCCTCCAGGTTTTCGTGAATTGTGTGTCAGGGGGTACTGACTCTCCCTCTCCAATTGTCACGTCTTCGACAAATGACATTGATGGTGCGTTGATGTTGGGGCTCTCAAAGTCGTAGTATGCCCCTATGGCTGCCTGCAGGTTCCTGAGAAGAAAAAGGGGACAAAGCAGTTGAGTGAGTCACATATCTATCCAACGTAACAGAGTGAAAACAAGATTTCCACTGCACAGCAGATAGATCCAATCCAGGTTTTGGGACTTGCAGGCCCTTGGATAAGAAAGCAAGCCTGTGTTAGCAGTAGAAATATGTATTAACTGCATATCTAAATAAGTTTTTCCAAAGCTACTGGAAGGAAATACAAGGCAAAAAGAGTGTGCCACTGCATTTTTGAAGACAGGGGTAAAAAAAACAACAACAAAGAGAAATGTATTTAAATTAGTACTGAAACCAAACCAGGGGTGGCACAGTGCTTAGAATTGCAGCCTTGCAGTGCTGGGGCCTGGGTTCAATTCTGGACCTGGGGTGTGGAGTTTGTATGTTCTCCCCGTGTTTGTGTGGGTTTCCTCCAGTTACTCCACTTTCTTCCTGCAGTCCAGAGACATACAGGTAGATTAATTGTCTTCTGGGAAAACTGGCCCTGATGTGTGTGTGTGTTGGTATTTGTGTCTGTTGTTCTGTCCCGTGATATGGTCAGAATGGTGTACACCCTATGGCCAAGGGTGTATCCTGCCTTGTGCCCATTGCTTGCTGGGATAGGCTCTGGCTCCCCCACAACCCTGAATTGGAAGAAGCGGTTAGATAAAAGATGGATGAATGAGACCAAACCATAGTATTTTTTTAAATCAAGGACAAATAGTCTCCGAGAACAGCAGGTGTCAAAATCAGAGCTGGACTTTCAGGATTTCCTGCCTACATTTTACAGCCCTTTGCACCAATACAAGTACAGATGTTCATTCAAAGTGATTGGTAATGTTTATATACTAGAGGAAGGCTGTGTGAAAATTCTATTCAGACATGTGCATCTCCAAATGTAAAAGGCCTGGAAACCTAGCCCTGAATTACCCCACCACTAAACGCTACTGCCCCATGAATATTCAGTATCCTTAGAAGGGGCGTCATTGTAAAAGGAGTATACGTTTCTTACACTTAACACAGCTGGAGATCAAGTTAACATGTCTGCAAATATACATGGCAAGAAAATGTCATCTTGACACACTCACACAATAACTCCATTCAATCATGGAGTACTGAGCTGATATTCAAACCTGAAGAGATATACAGGACCAGGGCTAGACAGCGTTTTAAATGGAAACCCAGTACCTGGTACAGGATTATAAACAAGAGCCTGCAGCCCTTGAGTCCTGAAATGGTTCCAGCTTCTACAGTCATGTGAAAAAGAAAGTACACCCTCTTTCAATTCAATGGTTTTACACATATCATAAATAACAATCGTCTGGTCCTCACTAACTTCTATAATTAGACAAATCTAGCCTCAAATAACAGACAACACAACAGATTTCACTATGTCATTATTTATTTAACAAAAAGTAAGCCAAAATACAGAAACCATGTTGGAAAAATTAAGTACACCCTTACTGTTAAGGAGTAATTAAGAAGGTAATTAGCAGCCAGGTGCTGCTAATCAAATGCACTTGATTAGTTGATCATCAGGAAGTGTGACCACCTCTATAAAAGGGAAGTGTTATAAGGCCATTTCCAAACAATTTGAAATCCATCATTCAACAGTGAGGATTAGTTACAAATGGAGAACATTCAAGACAGCTGACAATCTTCCCAGGAGTGGGCGTCCCAGCAAATTCACCCCAAGGTCAGACCATATAGTGCTCAGAGAAATCGCAAAGAACCCAAGAGCTACATCTAGGGATCTACAGGCCTCAGTCATCATGTTAAATGTTAAAGTTCATGACAGTACGATCAGAAAAAGACTGAACAAGTATGGCTTTCATGGAAGGGTAGCCAAAAAGAACATGGCAGCACGGCTTAAGTTTGCAAAGCAGCATCTGAACAAACCATAATATGACAACCTTTTCTGGAACAATGTCCCTTGGACAGACGAGACCAAAGTGTAGATTTTTGGTCATTATGTACAACGCCATGTTTATCACCACAAACACCTCGTACCAACCGTCAGGCACGGTGGTGGAGGGGTGATGACCTGGGCACCTTGCAGTCATCAAGTCGACCATGAACTCCTCTTTACACCAAAGTACTCTAGAGACAAATGTGAGGCCATCTGTCCAACAGCTACAGCTTGGCCGAAATTGGCTCATGCAACAGGACAATGATCCCAAGCACACGAGCAAATCTACAACTGAATGGCTGAAAAAGAAAAGAATCAAGGTGCTGGAATGGCCAAGTCAAAGTCCAGACCTCAACCCCATTGAGATGCGGCGGCAGGACCTTAAGAGAGCTGTGCCTTAACGAAAACACTCAACATCAATGAACAGAAGCAATGTTGTAAAGAAAAGTGGGCCAAACTTCCTCCAAAGCGATGTGAGAGACTGATAAACTCATACAGAAAACAATTTCTTCAAGTTAATGCTGCTAAAGGCGGTTCTACAAGCTACTGAATCAGGGGGTGTACTTAGTTTTTCCACACATGGCTTCTGTTCGTTGGCTTATTTTTAAATAAATAATGACACAGTGGAATCTGTTATGTGTTGTTTGTCACCTGAGGTTAGATTGACCTAATTTTAGGACCTGGTAAGGACCAGCTGATTTTTTGTTATGTCCTGGTATATAAAATCATAGAATTGAAAGAGGGTGTACTTTCTTTGTCACATGACTATATCTCCTCATGAGCAGTGTTTACTTAGACTATACCCACTCGATTCGGAACTTGAGTTTCTTACGACTCAAAGTCTCTGGCACTTGACGGCTCCCACACCCACTGGGATGAGAACGAGACAGGCAGACATGCTCCTCCAACACGCCCACCTGCAGAGTCACTTGTCATTTGACAAGCTGAAGGAGTCGTTGCACCATCGGCTGAAGCTATGACGCATCTGCTGCCTGTGTCACTGCAAGTCGTAGGCATCTCCGTCAGTCCGAAAGCCGAAAGAGAACTGGCCCACTAATCCCAGCCCTGTTGTGTGGGAACACTCCTATACTTAAGGTGCTCTGGGGTCCATGGATGTAAAGTGCTTTATAAAAGTGCCTGTAGAATAATATAAAAGTTCATGTAGAATTCAGCCAGGGCACCAGATTAAGCACCCCATCATGTTAAAGTATCAATTTCTTTGCTCTGGGAAAACATATCTGTTAAAAAACCAAAAGGGAGGAGAAGGAAGATTAAGTTTTATTATGATGCGATGTGTGAAAACTGTGAGATGACAGGAGGTCATGAGAGAGCTCCCTTGTTTTGGAAGCATGTTTTTCAGGTCCAGGGAGTCATTTGGCTTTTTTCTGGGCACAACCTCATAAAAGAAAAGACAAGCTAGAATAGATTTTAATAACTTTTCCACCCCTTAATAACTAAAATGACCAAAACCCAAATTTCCACTGACCACTACCATATCCCCTGAATGTCTTTCATGTGTTTTTGGCGGCCTCTAGTGGTTGGCGTTGAGTTATAGTCCTTCCATGGGACAACCGTGTGAAAGAAGCAGCCGAGAGTTGTTATCCATGAATCCAGAGTTAGTATCCAACCAGCTCTACTATTTTATGGATTTGAAAAACTAGATAAGAAGTGTGGCTGAAGTTAGTAAAAGAAAACCGTCAGTGGACATCACCTGCTGCTGGCCAAGAGTGCAGGTGTCCGTCAAAGAAATCTGGGCGTCCTAGACACAGTGTTTCTGTGAGGCGATACTTCAGTATTTCGGGGTTCATAAAAAATGCATTATCATGAAAAATGACACCAGTGAAGACCACGGACAATGCAGTGTGACTGGTTCCCGAAAATATGCACAGATAATGTACTGTCCTGTCTTGTCAGATATTGAGGATTATCCATTAAACTTTAACCCTAGTCTGTATAGAACACCTTGTACAAGCAGAGAGAGTGTGTTTGTTTGGAAGGGGGAGGCGCCTCAGCTATAACCACTGGTTCAGAGAGTAATCCTGTATAGGCAAAGCTTTTCTGTTTTCTGTGGTCAATGGAATTTTACAAGCAAAGGTGCAAAGTTCTCTTGTTCTGTGATCTTTCATATGCTGGCAAACTGCAGCTGTAGGCTGTCTCATCTGATAAAACAAACCTCTGTGGCCGCAAAGCCTACAGTTTCTGGTCAAATCTCTTACCTTACGAGGGACAGATTTGTAACTCCTCCGATTCTCAATAGATATGGACTTCTATGATTGGAAACACATCTGTTTTTTCCATTGTCAGTAAAACTTTCGAACAGGATCTAAAAATGCTGAGCACCACTCCAAAACACTCCATATTAGAACAGATCTGGATTTTAAATCACAAGACAAAACAGTGCTTCCAGACGTTCTTCTATACCTATTCTTCTATACCTGCAGCTTCATGTTTTAGAAGCTCAGTAATGATTAAATTGCAAGAGGCAGTTTTATCAAATAAGAAGAGCCTTCAGATTTTCTTCTTTCCCACATTTCTAGGCTGGTGTCTGGGCTAGCATTTCCAGAACCGTACTTGTGAATACACGCTGATGTTTCAAACTTATTTTGCGCAAATAAAAAGCAAAACAAAATGATTTTTTTCCAGCACTGGTACCCTGAAAGCAGAGTAGAAAATGCATTCAGCACAGTCTCTTCTTTACAAGCCTTTCACCTGATCCAGCTAGATCTCTTTAGTTCTGCAAAGCTGGACCTGGACAGTACTGGGATGGGAGACCTACTAAGAAAACCAGGTTGCTGTTAAAAAGTGCTGGTGGACCAGTAAGTGCTCTTCCTGCTGAACATGAATTTCCAAACCAGTGGTCCAGTATGGAGGCAGGGAACACCTTGCTGTAGGACATACTGCCATTTGGCTGAGATGTTAGGTCCTGCAGCTCCACGTGTTTGGAAACTAAGACCAAATGGCCACCAGCCATATCACTCTGCAACTCACAACTGGCAGCCCACTGAAGCTCAGCAGGTGTGAGCCTGGTCAGTACCTGGATGAGAGACCTCCTGGGAAAAACTAAGGTTGCTGCTGGAAGAGGTGTTAGTGGGGCCAATAGGGGGTGCTCGCCCTGGAAGTCTCTGTGGGCCCTAATGCCCCAGTATAGTGATGGGGACACTATACTGTAGAAAGGCGCTGTCCTTTGGATGAGACGTAAAACTGAGGCCCTGATTAAAAATCCAGGGTCTTAGGGATGTTACCCTGGCTTCCTGGTCAAATTTCCCATTCGCCTTTACCAATCATGGCCTCCTAACAATCCCCATTTATGAATCATCACTCTGTTCTCCTCCCCACTAATAGCTGGTGTGTAGTGAGCGTATTGGTGCACTATGGCTGCTGTCACATCATCCAGGTGGATGCTGTACACTGGTGGCGGTGGAGGGGAGTCCCCATTACCTGTAAAGCACTTTGAGTGGAGTGTGCAGAAAAGTGCTATATAAGTGTAAGCAATTATTATTATTATTATTATTATTATAATTAAATAAAAATACTTTTCAACTTCTGCCTTAATTGAGTTAGTGAAGTAACTTATCCTATGTCCAGCGGAGGGGAGCTGCTGGTGCAGAATGACTGCCACAAGTCACCCAGATGGGGGCTGCTCTTCACTCATGGACTCCTTCTGTCTTTAAAGTGCTCTGCGACTCTTCTGGATAAAAACTGCTTCACAAATGCAAGGAATTATACATTATTTACTGGATTCGGACAAGGCAATTTGTGTAAACTCTCCCAGCTGTGCAGTATGAGATGAGAACTGTAAAATGAATCTTCTACTTTTATTAAAATAACATGCCATAAATCGATATGGAGGGCAACAACGCGTAGCAATGTGCTGCAAAAGCCCCCTATACATGAATAAAAACACCAAGCAGGGCGTCAACAGCTTAACCAGTTACCTCTCTGATGTTCCCTTCTGCTACAGGCAGATAAGGACTCCAGAACCCGCCCAGCACCAGGACAATCTGATTGTCAACCCTTCACATTTACATGCTACACTGTATGATGTACTGCTATTCAGGCAGTGAACATGAACATGCCCTTTTCTGTGACAAATGGAGATTAGTTCAGGAACACAAAATTACTTTGACCAGTCACACAGTTAGTTGAGCGGAGTCTGGCGGGGTGCAATAATAGCGAATTAAATTATTTCAGAATAAAGACACTTGTGTGTGGTGTGTGTATGGTCCCTCGGTGAATTTCAAGCAAAGGATCAAATCTGAAAACCGAGCAGCTTTCAAAACAACTCAGGGACAACGCTGTCGAAGGCACAATTCAGGCGCAAGTTAAAAAGAATGTTCAAAGCCACTGAATATCTTTTTGAGCACACTGAATTCAGCCATTAGAAGTCAAAAGTGGATACTATCACCCAGACACTGCCTAGATCAGGCTGCCTCTGCAACGTGAGCAGCCAGGGAAGGTGGAAACTGGTCAGGGATGCCACTGCGAGCCCATTGCTGACTTTGAACTTTGAGCTAGCTGGTATGTTTTTTTTTCCAAACATTTAAATGACAGTGCAAATATGACAAAAGGTTTTGTGGTGAGATTACTGAACTGGAACTTGAAATGCAGAGTTTTAGATCCAGCACAAACCCAACAAACTCAGTCAGCACCATCCCTCCTCAGGCAGGTTGGTGGCAGCAGTATGTTATGAGGCTGCTTCTCACAGGGAAGCCTGTCAAGGCTAGAGGGGGAAATGGGTGGAGAAAAGTCAAAGCAAATGTTAGAGGAAAAACCTGCTTCAGTCTGCTCAAGACCTAGATGCAGAACAAAAAGTCACCTTTCAGCAGGACAAGGGTCCAGAGTTACCCTGGAGTGGTTTAAGAATAAGACAGCAAATGTCCTGAGAGAGGCCAGTCTGCATTCTTTCCAGGTCACACCTGTATTAGATGTACACTGGAAAAACTGGAACAGAATCCATTCTGACTGGAACAGGACCCCAGCTTCTGAGACAATAAGAGTTAGCATTCTGGAATATGTATTGTAGCACCACAAAACATTAATCAGGATACATCCTCCTATGCTCCGAGTCTGAATCAGCTGTGGTAGAATAAGCTCATAGCTACATATTCCTTTGCTGTAAAACTTGCCTAACAAAACCAATAGCGTTGGGCAGCCATGATATGTCAGAGGCACCAGTATATCCTGCAAGAGTACCTGGTTAACCATTCAGTAAAGCAAACGTATATGTAAAAGTGTCTACTACAGTGATGAACGTTCTGTTCTTCTCTTCTTTCTAGTCTGTGTCCAAAGCATTTCAACAGCATATTTAAAAACGTCTTGTCAATTGCCTCTTCTCTGGGGGGGAGTCTGGGGGTCTTCACTGTGGGCTGAGGGATGCACAGGGAGAAATGCATGCTCGGTAAGTGTGTGTGCGGGGGGAAGGTGTGTGTGTGTGTGCGCGCACCAAAATTAGCATGATGTATATTGCAGGTTCGAAGGAAAGAAACTAACTGAAAATCCTTTCTTTTTCTAAGCATCGTGATGGCCCCTAGCTAAGTGGAAATGCCAACACTGTCTTCAGCCAGCAGGAGGCGCTATTCATCCTCTTCATGCCTGTATCAAGGATATCCAGCACAGCTTTTCTGCCCACCATATGCTCCATTAACCATGGTGCTTGTGGTGGAGTCTCTGACACAGCTGTCTTCGCACTGCACCAGTCCCCCACTCTGGCACACAGCAGAGACCAGACCAGTGAAGAGAAAACCACAAGCAATACCTGTCACAAACATTAGGCTGTCTCTCAGATAGCGGTTAGGAGTGTTAGCCGCGGGATTCACAGACAATGGTGGCGTGAATTAGAACCTCGTACTAAATATTAAGGTGGATCAAGGTAAGGTTTAGTCCATGCTGAAAAGAGAAGAAAAGAAACACAACGTTTCGGCCGTGGGGCCTGCTTCGAGTGTAAGAAAGAGAGGGAGGTCAGCTGTTACTCACCCGAAGCCAGTCTCTCTCTCACACCAGAAGCAGGCTCCACAGCCAAATCGTTGTGTTTTCTTTCTTCTCTTTTCAGCATGGAGTAAACCTTTACTCAATCCTTTGAAGCCCACGCCAGCTGACGCAGCTCCCTACTTGAACTACTAAGGAGGATTATTGAGTTCAATGGTGTTGTGTGAATTTACTTTGAAGGAAGATTACCTCAACCATAATTTGAGGTAATTTGGAATTTGAGGTCAAGTTCTTGTAAGTGAAGAAGTACCTGTTGCTTTAGTCCAAGTGACTTTAACATCACAAATACCTCTTTTTTGGGCAGCCCTAAATCGTCGGTACTGCGAAGTGCGGCTGCCAAGAAATTCAGAACCGACACAAATCTAAAACCTTCAGCAGTGCCGTGGCGACTGTAGTTCCACTGATGGTCAGGGTGGGAGAAAAACAGTCGACCCTGCCGATTTAAAAAGTAATAATCAGCGTAATAATGCGACTGGGATGGACATTTTACCAAAAAAAAAAAGTTCCGTAAAAACTGGACATGTCGAAACGCCCATCGTGTGAAATCATACAAACTAAACTAGCTGACTTGAGCTACTCTTCCCTGCGCCGTTCGGAAACAATTTCGACAGAGGCTCTGAAAACGCGCAGGGAGGAGAGCTGACAATCGGAAAGCCTGGAGCTAGTCGTCTCAGGAAAGGTGAAAGGTGACGGGCCAGGCTCGGAGCGGCGCTAATTTTAGCCGGCGTTGTTGCGCCGCGAGCACCACGTGACCAGTGATTGTCGGGCCGGTCTCGCCCGTGAAATGAGATCATTTACTCGCCGCAGCCCGTGTCCACCGATACTGTGAACATGACTCACGACTCCAGAGTTGTTGTTGTTTTTAAAGACCGGGCTACGTTAATCACCAACGATCTTAAACTTTGCTGGAAAAATCCAAACACCTCGCAAGCGAGTGCGATGATGCAATGATACTACGAGCCCCGACCCCCGCAGGCGGTCGCGCATTTTATCGTGCTGCTCCGATTTTGTGAAATCGATCCGAGACCTCAACACACACGCACGGATCCGCTCGGATCTCGTTTTTAAACACGACATCGGATGGCGATTCATCGCCTTTGTACTCCAAATTAAAAGACAGCCCGTTCGGGACTATTTTGTTTTGGGGCGCTTACAACACTGAATTTGTATCGATCTGTTCAGCAGGTGCCCTTACCTAATGCCACAATGCTGGTACAGTTCACAGAATGGCCCTCATTTACTTACTATAAAATCCTTATGTACTACGGGCATGCATTTTAACCTTTCGGATGTGGTTAGGAGATAGAGACCGAAAGAGAAACTAAAGCAATAAGCCGAGAACGTGTGAGCAATCACACGCTGTATAACTCTGTCCCTAGTCTTCGGGATTGCTAGATGTTGAGGGGTTGGAGTGTTTGATCTTTTTGTCTCGGTCAGAAATGCGCTGCACGGTACAGAAACCTCTGCGAGGCTCCATTATTTACGTCAGTGCGGACTCGCTGCCCTCAATGAAGGGGCTGGAAGTGTAACAGTTACTCTCAGACGCGCACCGACAGGCTGCTACTACTGCCGCTACCAGTCATTCCACAACTCGGCGAGGGAAGACAAGACTTCGCGAACTGGGAGTCCCTTTTTCACAGCCCCTGAACACTTTAAAATCGCCGCATTTTCTCCGCACACAACATGGCACGTATCCCCCCCCCCTTGTTTTCACAAACAGATCGAAACTTCCTGCACTTTCCTTTTCGGTCAGGGCTGTCTGTAAAATCGCCGACGGGGTTTACAGCCTGATGGAAACAACGCAGAAAGACAACATCAGGCGGGCAGCTGTGGCGAACACAAAACCGCGTCACTCTCAGCTGGGCTAACACACAACACAACTCCGTCCTCCCCTTTAACGGCGAAGGCCCCGTGCATCCCCGGACTCACCAGTTGGTCATATCCAGGAAGAAGGCGCAGCCGGCCGGGTTCAGCTGGAACCCAAGAAGCCTTTGGAACTCGGAGATCAGGACGTCCTTGTCGGTGGTGCCCATGCAGCTGAATTTCTGCATGAGCTCCGGGTCCAGGTCCATGTCCATGCCCTCCATGGCGGGTGTCCCGGGGCGGCAGCGGGGGTTTCTCTCCTAATTTAGTCCGAGGCCTCAGCCAGTCATAACAACCAACCCAACAACAAGCTCACTGCGCATGGCTGGGGCGAGCTCTGGGAAGACGCCGACGTCACACTACGGAGACGTCGGCCACAGCGGTTTGAGGTCGTCACGGCGCGTGTGGCGGCTTTTACGTCATCTGTTGCTACTCGAGATGCACGAAGATCTCCCATGTCTTTGATGTCATTCGGATTTCTCCTTGGGAGCTTTGAAAGCGAGATTTATTGTGAGACAAATAATCCCCCGTTTTGGTTTTCATTTAGCACTATTTTCATCCTTTCTGTTTGGAGGTCCTTCATCCCAGAAATCGTTCTCAACACAAAATCAAATTATAGTACTGAGAATTGTGTTTATAAAACACTCAGTGAATCCCAAAGCGATTGACATATAGGAGGTATACACATCATTCTAGACTGAATTGCTAGCCCACCTGATGGCGGACTAGCCATCTGAAGAACAGGGCCTCTTAAAAAACAGTATTCCTGGCCATACTGGGGAAGTGATGTGTAAATTCTGATCTGGGGAAGTGAGCGCCACCTACTGGTCCACAGGCATCACTTACAGCAGTGGCCTGGTTTCCCTTAGAGATCTCCAATTCCAGTACTGACCAGGTCCAGTGTTGCTCTCTGAGATCTGGAGAAATCAGGCTAGACGGAGGTCTAACACTTCTCTCTAATTATCTGTGGTCCTGCTAGACAGTTCCTGAGGGTCTCAACCCTTTGCATTACGAGTCTGTAAATCGTCACGCCGGGACTGAACTTTAAATCGAGTCCCTCTGCTATTGTTCTCGAAAGAACTTGTATTATTGGAAAAACGTATAATAACACTATAAAACGAACCAGAAGTGATTTTTAGTCCTGTGCAGTTACCTTGATTTGCTGGAGGACTAACACAAAGTTACCAGACGGGGGTGCTGTAGTTTGATGGACGTGAATATCTTTAAAAAAATGCGCCGCCAGGGTACGTCACTTCCGATTGCATGGCGACAGGAAGAGCGTTTTCTGCAGCAGTTTGATGTTTGGAGATGCCGAAGTAAGTGTTTTTTTTCATCTTTAAAGTTAATAGCTCGTAATATCTTGTGTTATAATTAGGTGTACGGTGCGCTCGAGTTGCAGTTGAATAAGACAGAGCTTTTCGTGATGGTAATTTATCATGAAAGACCATGTGGTAATATCGAAGTACAACAATGAATGACTCACTGATCGAGCTAACGTTCATTTATTAGATCGACGCTTTTTAATTTAATTAATACGACGCTTCTAAGGTCATACATAAAGTATGGCGCGTAGCAACATTATTGTTTTTTCAGACGCTGGTGCCTAACTCAGTGTGGCTTTTCAGCACAACAAATTAAAGCTTACTTTACATTTATTCACGGTTTATTAAATGGAGAATATAGTTTAAATGCGCCACAGCTATGCAGTTTTGAAAAAAAAGCTATAACTATATTATAAGATAGTGTTGCTAAAGTACGTTGACGCATTTTCTGTTGGTAGGTTTTTTCATAGTTAATAGATTATGATGTTCAATTCAATGTCCCCTGGAAATGTGTCCTTATTACAGGGTTGCTATGTAAATAGGGTCGTTTTGTTTTCCTGGTTAACGGAGTGCAACACTAACGTCCTGAAAATAGTTATATATTTTTTTTTTGTTTTGATTCGCCGGTTTAGTGTCTTGAGTTTGTAGAAGCATTAATCATTTTCTCTTTTCTTTTCCAGGTTTTACTGTGATTACTGTGACACATACTTAACGCACGACTCGGTGAGTTCCCAACTGCTGTGCTGGAAGTCCGAAGTTGGTAAACGGAGCGGATAAGTATTTGCAGAATGGAAACAGGGAGAGATGATTAACATGCTGGGTTTGCAGCTGCGAAATCCGAGCGTGTCACGTTTCTCTTGATGAAATACTGAGCGAGTGTGCAGGCAATCGTGACTGTGGTTTTGTGTCGTTGCTCCACAAACACAAAATTGTTGAGCAAATGTATTGTATCAACAACATAAAAAGTGCAAGAGAATCATTGGGAGGCATTTGAGATGCAGTTGCTTCCAGCAGCCTGTTCTTTTAAAATGACCTTCGTAAACCTTTTGACTAGAGAACTGTTAAGGCATCCCACATCTCAAGATAATTAAATTCAGATTTCTTTATCGAGTTGGGTAATGACGTCTTGCAGCCCTTCAGGGTGTTTGTAGAAATCGTGGAACTAGTGAGCTCTGATTTCTTCAGTTTCACCTGACTGATTCTTTAATACCACTGCAGAAGTGATACTTGACATGAAAGTGACCATTATATCTGCTTGAGACATTTTTCACTTCAGTCCATAGTTTGCTCTGACCCAGACTCGGACTACGGATTTGTTCCAAAACTGCAGAAGTTCGTAGTTGTGAATGGTTCCTGCACGCAGTGATCTTACCAGGTGGTTTAGCAGGGCTGTTTAATGGGTAAAGGGCTGTTTTTCCACTCGGCTTCCCTTGGGGCCAGACTGGTTCATATTTTCCAAAACGCTTCAATGTTTCTGCAGCCGTCTGTGCGGAAGACACACTGCAGTGGGCGCAAGCACAAGGAAAATGTGAAAGACTACTACCAGAAATGGATGGAGGAGCAGGCGCAGAGCCTCATTGACAAAACCAGTAAGTGGCGAGGGAGACTGCACAGGTATCCCTGGATAGTAGGTGGGGAGTGTCCTTGTGGAATCACTGGGGTTTCAAACTTGCTCCTGCTTGACCCTTGAGGCCATTTCCCGTTCAGATCTGAGCTTCTCGCAGCTGATGATTTGATGATTTTATCAAAATGTGTTGGATGGCACGCTGGTGTAGTGGATAGCGTTTCTTCCCGGCAGTGCAGGAGCCCTGGGTTCAATGCCAGACCTGGGGTGCTGTCTGCGTGGAGTTTGTATGTTCTCCCCGGGTTTGTGTGGGTGTCCCCCAGGTGCTCAGGTTTCCTCCCACAATCCAAAGACATGCAGGTATGTAAAAAGGCTTCTGGGAAAACTGGCCCTGGTGTGAGTGTGTGCGCGTGTGACCGCCGCAGTTCCGCGCGGGCTCGTGCCCTCCGCCACCCGTTCCGTCCCGCAGCACCTGGGGGGCGAACCCGGGTCTCCGGCGTAACGCAACAGGGAACCAGCCGAGTGAGCTAAAGGAGACCCATCCCAGGCAGCCGAGGTCCCTGCTGCGCGCAGGGAGGGCGGTGACGTCACCGTATCTGGACTAGCTCCTCTACATGTCACTGTCTCTGTCGGACTGCCATGCCTTCCAGGGTGTGTGTTGTCGTGCACCCGTTGCCGGGAGAGACTCTGGCTCCCCCATGGCTCTGAATTGGATGAAGCGGTTAGAAAATGGATGCATTTTAAAGTCACAGATTTGATGCATCGTCTGTCTAGACGAATGAGTTGACTCCTCTAAATTTCCTTACTTTTCCAGAGCAGCCATAATTGACTTTTACACTTAGATTTATGAGTGATTATTCAGGCAAAATAGTGCATTCATGAAATGTAAGCTCCCTGTGGCATGCTGTCCTGGAATGACCGTTGGCTGGTTTAGTTTGTGTCTTGAGAGGTGTTTGCTGAAATGAAGAGCCCATGTGTTTCTGTTCCCAGCGGCTGCCTTCCAGCAAGGAAAGATTCCTCCCACCCCTTTTCCTGGAGCGCCACCTCCTGGAGGAGCCATGATTCCCCCTCCACCTAACATCAGTAAGTCTTCGAAGGGGTCTGCACAGTGACCCTGTGGTTACCCAGGAGGAGCATCCTTCATAACTATGGATGAACTAGCACCTCTGGGTTTTCCTTCTTCAGGCTTCTGTGAAATAGTTTAATCAAAGTTGTGCAGGGGATAATTTCCACCGTTGATTCTGTTTCCAGAATGTATGTTTTAAAGCTAGTGAGCAGGTACTGCTTGTACTGCTAGTGAGCAGTCAAACACTGGGATTTTGGTTGCCAGGAGGATAGAGGAGAATTACTGGTGTAAATCAGACATCCTCTGGTTTTAAGAGATCTTGTCATTTTGTGCCAGTAGGAGATATTTCATATTGTGTACTCAATTCTGCTGAAAATGTTTTGGCAGAATTATTAATGTTAAATTGAGAACACTACTTCTATATTGTGTAGCATTTTAAGGAAACAGCATTTTTTTTTGGGGGGGGGGTATTTTTTTAGAACAAATTAAAACTGTTATATGGATCTGTGTAGATAAAATTAATGGAATGCTTATTCTTATCGTGATTTTTGTGGATGTTGAAGGAGAACTAGTGGCAATTACATTGTTAGTTCAATGTTAATCCTAGCTATGTTTGTACCCATTTCACAAGGCTGTGAAAATGAAAAAATATTTAAAATCAGATTTGAAGATGATGCCGTGTTTAGTACACATAAAATAAGTACAATCCATCTAGTCTTCACTAGCCTATTGGTCTTTCTGTTTTCATTCAGTCTTGTTTAGGATGTCCGTGATAGTAGTTAATCTGCAAGAAAGGTTGTGATTGGAGCATACAACTGAATGCTTTTTATGCAGGAAGTGGACAGGAAATGGAAATGCGGGGTTTTAGAGAGGGCCACTGAGTATATTGAAAGCGAGGGCTATAGGGTGTGGCTCATGCCGTAATTACGGGATGCTCTAGAAAGAGGCTCAAGTCTTTTTTTCTTCCTCCATCAACCAGGCTTAATCTGAGTGCCTTTATTGTGGAAGAACAGTGCTGCATCCCTCATGCAGAATTCCACAGTGTATACAGTCTATACTGGCTACTTGTTGTGTCCTAATGCCCTGCTAAGTGTTTTTACATTGGTGTTTCTATTTTCATGTCCACTACCTGTAGATGTTGACTCTTTTGTGAGCAGGAAATAGTCCCAGTATCCCTGCTGGTGTGTTGCTAATTTTGTTCATGTGATCTGTTACAGCTGGCCCCCCTCGTCCCGGCATGATGCCAGCGCCCCCTATGGGTGGTCCTCCCATGATGCCCATGATGGGCCCTCCTCCCCCCGGCATGATGCCTGGTGGGCCAGGTGAGAAGTGCCCCTTAGATCTCCTTTAACACCAGAGCTGCACTAACACACTGTGATTATACAGGGTTTCTTTTGGATGTTTTAGTTCCTGATTGGGGATAGCTTCTTGCTTCCTTTCATGAACAGCTATATTATTTTATAGAAAATCTTCATCTATCAGTCTATTCGGATCATGTGGGCTCTTTTCAATGCACCTGAATGCATACTACACTTCTATAAGATTACTTTCGTTTGATGTTTAATAATACACTCAGATATAGGCATACATGCATGTTAAAACTCTCTCTTATTCTTGTCTGGTGTACCTGTTTCTTAAGTCCTTTATCTAAATTCATGCAGGTTTTCTGGAGTTTCCTTCCATTGTACTCTCTCTCTGCTGCAGTTGTGGTGTGTCCCAGTAAACAATAACAATAATTTAATGTATTTCAATTAATTAATTTGTTGGAAATTAAAGCAAAGTAAAGGTTTTGAAGGCTGTGATAATTCATTGTGTACGTGCAGGGAAGGGCATTGTTTCCCGTTAGAGGTGCTGTGTAGACGTTTTTTCTGTTTTTGTCTTATTTTAATGTGATGTCTTTCTGAAAGTTGTGCTTATGATCCCAGATCAGTGCTAGAAGAGTTGAGTCTCCTGCTTTTGTTTCACTGACATTAACTATTCAGGTGACACTGGCCTTAAACCAGCAGGAAAACATTTCTGAGAGTCATGTAGATGGTATGAGGCACCCCAACTGTGATTTAGATGAGTCTCAAGAAACTGTGCAGCTCTGAAGTTACAAAGCAAGAGCTATGATTTCTTTCATGTGATTGAGTGTGTTTCAGCAAGAATTGTTTGATCAGTCTTGGAGATGTCTAATCTCACGCCTATTTGAATACTTCCTTTGCAGGCTCACAATTCCTGATTCCTGGGTTATGAAATGGCAAATTGAGGAGGGTATTGATCATCGGGGGGGAGGGGGGTGCTCTTCTAGTCTTTAAGAAACTAAAACATTGGACCACACTGTTGCATCTTCCCCCGATTTCACCTGGAGTCCGGCATGTCACTCTTCATCATTGTGATGGTCACTTGACATGTGCTGCCTTCACCATTCGCCTCTTGCAAGTACTATTGGTCTGTTTACCTCAAGATAGAAAAAGTAATTAACGAATTAAGTCACAGTTTCAGAGCTACTTTTACACAATTAAGACCACAGTGAATGGCAGAAACTTCCCTCAAAAGCATACAGTCCTGTGTGGCTTTTATACAGCATACCTGTATTGAGTTTGAGCAGGATGTCCTGACAGCCTCCTCCGTCCTTTGCAGCACCAGGAATGCGGCCCCCGATGGGCGGCCCGATGCAGATGATGCCAGGCCCCCCCATGATGAGACCACCCTCACGGCCCATGATGGTGCCGTCCAGACCCGGCATGGTGCGACCCGACAGATAAACCCACCGAGGAGAAGAGACCCTCTCGCCTCTGCCATGCACATCCCCTCACCTGGGAGACGGCTCTCCAACCATCACCCCAGTCAGATAATCCAAGGACAGCAGTGTTTTTAAAATTGATGTTATTTTCATTTTTCTCCCCCAAGTCCTGCTCAGTTTGGTTAACACAGTAGATTCTCCATGATTTAATTCTTGAGACAGCTTGCAATGTTTAAAACAAACAGATAGTTTGTTTGTTAGTGATTAAACTTTTCTTGGCTTGAGCTTGTATAATAAATACTCAGCGAACTATCAGATACTAGAACCTTATTACAATGAGAATGTTTACCTCTAGAGAATCACAAGTGTGTCAAAGAAAGTTTGTTGTACAGCCATACATCTCTACAGCTTCTCTGTGCCAGCATCTTGTTTTGAGAATATTCGCATTGTACAGTCGACATGCCCTGACTTTTTACATTTCACCTTTGGATGCAAATATCAGCCAGTAAAACCATGCAGCTCAGCATCCCTTATGATTAGTAGTTTTTTGCCATTAACATTTAAACATTTTAAAGGTTAAAGTGGTTGGGTTTGTTTTTATTTGCATTTTACAGCGTCTTCTGGGTCGTTCTCCCCCCAGTCTTGAAGCTACGCTATGGCTTCTGCTGTGAGGATTCTCTACAACTTGTCTTTTCATGTATGTTTTGAGAAATAAAATTCCAGAAATGAAGGAGACTGTTGTCTTTATTAATTTGTAGTACTGGATCGGCTGTTTACGAGCAGTTCATTGATTATAAAGTTAAAGCCGAAATGATTAATTAAAATTACAATTAAGGGGCATTTTAAAATGTTTACCATCACTTTGTGTGCTAGTTGTTATTTAGCTGTTCCCTTATGCTGGAACTGGTAATGTTTTGTGAGGCTTTGAGATGAAAATAGCAATATGCTTAATAGTAAGGCTGGTATTTAAACTAGCTGGTATTTAAAATATTTGCCTTGACTTTAAGATCGAATCAAGCATGGGCTGAGCTCTTTCATCAGAGGTTTGAACCTGGGTCGTGTGCCTAGCTGCCAGTGACTGGGGTCCCCAAGGGGTGGGTGCACAGTTGGCTGAGAGGGTCAAGTTGGGTTGGTTGGTCTGGATGCACTTTTCCTATTGACATAGTGCTTCCTGTAGGTACAGTGATAGCTTTAGTGTCTGGCAGGCCCCTGTGCATTTCTGTTGACTTGGTGTTCAGGTCGATGCTGGAGCAGCCGGGCAGTGCCCTCTCCTTCATTCAAGAAGCCCCAGCACACTCACGAGTGAGGCAGAAGGTGTACTGCAGCCTGCTCTCTAGGGGCTGGGGTTTTGCCCCCTGCAGGGGCAGTTCAGAGGGAAGGAGGAGGCTTTGACACCAAGTTCCTGGTATCCTGGAGGGATCCTGCACCATTGTAAAGCAGAGGTTGTCTACGGGGTGCTGGGGAAGTCCTGTCTTTCATGATGCAGGTCAGCACATCTCCAGTCATGGAGAGCCAGAAGGTTTCTGCTTTACTTTCCACCTGAATACAGTCAACTATGGTAGTTGATCTCATTATTTAATTGGACACATTGGAACCTTGTTGTTATGGAGCTGAAGGGTGTAAAACCTACTAAAGGGAGGCTGTTGAGGCCCCGAGTCTGGCCTTAGAGGTTGAAGTTGAGCTGTAGGACTGCACAGCAGATGAGGCACTGACTGATCCCGGGCCTTGGGGCAGTGTCACCTGACTGATTCAGACTGTCTCCAAGGCAGGCAGGTTGGGTCTGACAGGGACGCCTGGATTTCAGGTGGGTGGGACAGTAATGCCCTGTGTATAAGAGCATCCTTCTGGGAACATCAAGAATTGTACAGGACAGTGTTGCCTGCCACTGACACAGTGATCAGCATCACTGCCTCACAGAGCTGGGGCTCTGGGCTCAATTCTAGACCTGAGATGCTAGCTGTGTGGAGTTTGTATGTTTTCCCCCCCCGTTCACGTGGGTTTCTTCCATATGCACCAGTTTCCTCCCACAGTCTGGTGGGTTCATTGACTTCAGAGAAACTTGGCCCTGGTGCAAGTGAGTGTGTGTCTGTATGTGCCCTGCAATGGACTGGCGTTCTGAGCTGTTCATCACTCGTAACAGATAACACAGAAGCCCAGTGGAAGAAATCCATCCATTTTCTAACCGATTCTTCCAATTCAGGGTCATGGGGAAGCTGGAGCCTATCCCAGCAAGCAATGGGACACCAGTCTGTTGCAGGGCAGACATCTGTACAAACTCACACTAGGGTCAATCCCCCAGAATTCAATTAACCTACCAATATGTCTTTGGACTGTAGGAGAAAACCCAAGCAAACAAGGGGAGAACATACTGTATAAACTCCCTGCAGATAGCACTTTAGGTCCAGAATTGAACTGAGGGCCCCAGTGCTACAAGACAGCAATGCCAACCACTGCGCCACCGAAGACATGTTCTCCTAATTTGCATACATATCCCACGTGCATTCCCAATATTGCCTTAAGTTCATATCATTTCAATTCAATTTTTGTAGTGACCACAAATTATTAGGAGACTAAAATACACATCGAGCATATTAAACAGACCCCCAAAACACTAGAACTATAAAGGATTTTATTATTTTTTGCACACATTGCAGTAAATCATCTGTGAGTTAGTTTTACCAATACGAAGTTCAATTGAACCACATTCATGTACTCCAACCTATTTTCTTGTCATTTTTATGTGTTCAAAAGGTGGCGTTATTGAGCTCCTTTTCATTTCTTTTCCTTGAAGTGTGCGTTTGAGAAACAGAAGCCATTTTGGCTCCACAGTAGGCGGACGTCTGAGCCCAGCAGTGAGGGAACGGGGGACTGAGTTTCACCGCCTCCTGCGCACGGTCACCCCTGACCCCCCCTGGCAAGCCCGTCCCCGCGCGCCGTGCTTTGTGGGACCGCGGCAGACCGGGTCTGGAGGACCGGCGTGCAGTGCCCAAGCCTATTATAAGATGTTGGTGCAAGGGAGATGGGATAGAAATAGAACTCCCGCCGCAATATCCGAAGGTTTCTTAGCTCTGTAGCAGTCAAGAACTTCAGCTGACATGGCGGGGATTATAAAAAAACAAATTCTTAAACATTTATCCAGGTAAGGGAAGATGTCGTTTTCCTTTTCTTTTATTACCCTGGAGATCGTTGTCTGTGGTTGCTATGCCAAGCAAACCCAAAAGCTTCTCTTTGTGTTGCCTCAATGGCATGCCTTTAAACTAACGCGAGGCGAAAGGGCAAAACTTTTCATTACTGTTTTGTACCGTAATGTGCTAGTGGACGGTTAAGAACTGGTTCCGTGCTGAGGAAACAGGCACGTCTTGAATGTACATCACCTGCTCCTTCAATAAACCAACCCTGCATTGTATATCGTCAACGTTTCCCATAGTGTATATGAGCCGCCTGAGAGGTGCCAGCCGGCGCATCCTTGAGGCGAATGCGAATTAAATGGACTTTAGTTGTACAGAACCACCTCCTCCCAGTCTCAGCCACAGACTGGGAGGGAGAACACTTGAAATTTAAACAAGCTATTAAGATGGATGTGCATAATCTTTTAAAAACCTATTTGTCCTCAAAGTCAGGCTTTTGCAAACAGAAGCTGCACTAATGCAGATATTCAAATATTTGTTTCCATTATCAATCCAAACCCGGCGACGAGATGAATCGCAACTGCGATTTGCCTATCTGTAGATGTCCCCGGGTTCCCATTCACCTACAGTATCTGGGACTGCAGTGGTTAATAATTTAGGATGACGTAATGGAGTCCGCACAGACCCCGGTCTGTTGTCTCGCGCTCCGTTTTCCACCACCCGAGCTGTGTCGTGAGCACATAGCACTACAGTCCTTAGCGGGGCGGTTCGTCCTGGGCTTACTAACACCCATTCCATAACATCCGTATGAGCATACATCGACTCGATTTCGAAATACCCGCACACAAATAGTTAAAAAGGCTGTATGTTATTGTTCGGTCCTGTGTACCGCAGTAACGCACACGTAGACCGTTATTGTTTGAATTCTTGCTGTCTAACCAAAAAAACCACCACCTCTGCGCCGCTTTTCCTGAGCACACCAACACTTCACCGCGCTACCTGTGTATGCGGCACCCGTGTCATCACGTTGAAAGCTAAGCATAACAGCAGTAAATTTGTAGCAGCATGTCAGACAGCAGCCGGTCTCCTAATCAATATCCCCCCCCCCCCCTAAACAGGCACACATCCTATCTTAGCTGGTGGCTCGTGTCTCATCAGTTGACCCAGTTTCGGAGATGTTTTTGTCTGGGTGCCAAGTGACTGAAGGTGACAGAGAGAGCGCTCCGGGGCAGCCCAGGCTGGAGGCAGGTCTTAAAAGCTTCCGTCATGTCAAGCCCACCGGAGGGCCCGCCACACAGTAGCTGTTGCTGAATTTAAAAGCCTGGTTTATATGGAGGGGTGATACGGTGGCGCAGTGGTTAGCATTGCTGCTTCACAGTATTAGGGCCTGGGTCTGGTTCCAGCCATGGAGTGCTATCTGTGTGGAGTTTGCATGTTCTCCTCGTGTTCATGTTTGTTTCCTCTGGGTTTTTTCCTCAAGTTCCTTCCCACAGTCAAAAAACATACTTGTAGGTTAATTGTCTTCTGGGAAAACTGGCCCTGGTGTGAGTGTCCTGTGATGGACTGGTGTCCTGTCCAGGGTGTATCCTGCCTTGTGCCCAGTGCTCACCTACGACTCTGAATTGGATGTCAGTGAGGGCATTCTGGGATAGCTCGAGGTCATGCCCAGCGGTTGCCCACGCAAAATGTGATGCCCAGGGGGCACTCTCCTGTGACCCTGCCTTGTTCACTTTCTGTCAGTTAGGCTGAGGGGGATCAGCTGTAGATTGGATCGCCCTACTCCTGTACCGGACAGGAGCAGTCCCCCGTCTTCACAGTTCCAGCGGTAGCTGCGGGCTCCCCCTCTGTGAGGGTCTCCCGCAGAAACCCCCCTGTCTCCAGACCTTTTCCACATGAAGGCAGTTGGCACTGCAGCAATGCATTGGGGGGGAAAAAGTCGATTTCCAGAGCTTGTTTTGAGAAAAGTGTGTTACATTAAAAGTGTTTGTTGACTGTTGACTGGTAGTGAAAGATTAGTAGAGCACTGCAGGCTCCGTTGAGTTCCAGTGACTCAGAAATACTCAGCCATGCTAATCTTCACATCCCTTACCAGGGGTGGAGAACAAATGACTCAAAATGTCTGGTCTGTCACTTAAGGTGGTTTAATTTGTTTACTTTTGTGGCCTGAAAAGCAATATGTTGGCATACTGGGTGGCGTGTGTTATTCATCAAATGAGAAAAAAGTGGGGCGGTATGGTGGTACAGTGTCGAGCACTGCTGCTTCATAAACTGGGGCTCTGGGTTCAGTTCCGGACCTGGGGTGCTGTCTGCGTGGAGTTTGTGTGTTCTGCCCATATTTGTGTAGGTTTCCTCCGGGTGCCCCAGTTGCCTTCAGTATTCCAAAGACATTTTAGTAGGTGGCTTGGCTTCTGGGAGAACTGGCCCTGGTGTGTGTGCCAGTGTGTGCCCTGTAATGGACTGGTGTCCCTTCCAGGGTGTACCCTGCCTTGCGCCCATTCTTGGCAGGGTAGACTCCAGCTCCCAGTGTTGCAGAAAAGGCATCTGTATAATGCTGTTTAGAGTAAGGCACTCTGAAAACCTCTGAGTGTTTGGAGCAGCTACTTTAGAAAATACGATTCCAGTACTTTTTTTGTTTCCTCGCTTCTGTCGTCAGAGTAAAATCTCAAGGAAAGTTGCCCTGAATTCGGATACCCGTGGTTTGAAATACAAGATGGGGAGAGGAGTCTGGATCTCTGAAAGGGAGGACTAATTTCATGTTTATATAATATTCATCACCACCAAGGATCCCAAAGCACTTAATGTACAGAAGGGACCCACCTCATCCACCACTGCAGTGCAGCCCCCGCCTGGGTGACACACAGCAGCCATTCCCTTTCTCTCAGCCATTAAGGGGAAGCTGTAGGAGGGCTAGTTTGTGCAGGCTCAGAGTGGAATTTATCCAGGACACAAGGGCTAATAACCCTACTCTTACAATGTGGTCCTTATTGGCCAGGTAGTTCGGACTTAGACTGGCTTAATGTTGCGCTAGAATGCTGGCACCTCCTATATCACAGTGTCCCTGGTCACCGTGTCCCCACTGACCAGGCCCAGCTTGCTTAACTTCTGAGATCTGACTAGATCAGCCTACAGGGTGATAGCACTGCTGTCAATGTGATAACACAAACTAATGCACAATGAAAATACAAGTCAAATTTTGCATCGTTAGTTTATCAGACACATGCATAACGTTATTTAAATTTTAAGGAGCGAACAGATAAGTGTATTGAGATAAAATAATGAACTTAGGTCTTGTGATACCATGAAAACCATCGAGTGCTTAATGTTTTAAGTGCTCAATGTTTAATTCCAGTGGAGTTAAATTTGCTGGAATGAGCTGAGAATCAATGTAAATAGTCTTTGCTCATTTTAGTTACTGCAAGACTGAGAAAGCTGTGGCCCTGCTCAATTTGATATACTGTATGTGTTTGCCATTGGCATGACTGAAAATGCTGCTCTGTGAGTGAAGTTGCCTGAGGAATAAGTTCTGCTTCGCAGGCTAGTTCAGAGAAACCAGGCTCTGAGGGAGACAGGGCATATCGTGCAAGGCTGATCACTACACAGGCCCAGGACCAGCACACCTGTCTGATGATGATAATAATAATAATAATAATTGCTTACACTTATATAGCGCTTTTCTGGACACTCCACTCAAAGCGCTTTACAGGTAATGGGGACTCCCCTCCACCACCACCAGTGTGCAGCCCCACCTAGATGATGCAACAGCAGCCAAAGTGACCAGTACCCTCACCACACATCAGCTATCAGTGGGGAGGAGAGCAGAGTGATGTAGCCAATTCATAGATGGGGATTATTAGGAGGCCATGATTGGTAAGGACGCCGGGGTTACACTGAGAAACGCCCTGGGATTTTTAATGACCGTAGAGAGTCAGGACCTCGGTTTTACGTCTCATCCGAAGGACGGCGCATGTTTACAGTATAGTGTCCCCGTTACTATACTGGGGCATTACGACCCACATGGACCGCAGGGTGAGCGCCCCCTGCTGGCCCCACTAACACCTCTTCCAGCAGCAACCTTAGTTTTTCCCAGGAGGTCTCCCATCCAGACACAGACCAGGCTCACACCCGCTGAGCTTCAGTGGGCTGCCAGTTGTGAGTTGCAGGGTGATATGGCTGCTGGATCCGCCTGTGTAATAGTTTCCACACTCAAGAAGCTGAAGTATGAGAAATTTTGGGAGGACCGAGCCTGCACATCAGCAGAATGTCACAATTCACGCCGAAGCCATGAAAAACCCTGTTTCTTCGATCTGTAGTTTTGTTTGCATTGTGGTTTTTTTCTGCTACGTGTTAAAACTATTTGATCAAAACCATCAGATTGAACTGGAAATCCGTTAGATTCTAAGCACAGCATTTCTTCTGTGCAGCAGTATACTTCGGGCTCAACTGGCCTGTCAACACCAGAGATGTTCTGACAGTGAAGCAACTTGGGAAGATCAGTTCTGCACGAAACAGGAGGATATTGGCTGACTGGGATGGAAATGAATGAAAGCAGTGGTTCTCTTCAAAGCAGGAGAACTGCGTGTTCCCACAGTCTCCAGCCCTCTCCCAAGCTTGCCTTGGGGACTTCCCAAGTCCAAACAGAGTGCTGACTCAAGTTGTTTGGCATTACGTGATAGGTTTTTATTAAGATTTGATTCTCCCAAAAGAGCAGCAGTGCTTTTTTTTGTAGGTGTATATTTCCTGTTTTATAACTTATGTTGTTTATAATGTGTATGATAATTATGGGAAATATTGGACGGTAATATTAAGAAAAAAGATCAACAGTGTAATACTTACCTGAACCCAAGCAACGTAAAATAATTGATAATACTGACAATGATTGATAAATAATACAATCATCTCCAAAATCGTGGTCTTTAAGAGTCAATATGGTAGAAATCATATCAATAATCATTTCACAAGAGATGTAAAAACGGAATTAGTGTTTTTTTTATCAAACGAATTAACATTTAACAGTAACACAGAATGTTTACAATAACAGACCAGGTCCCGTTCTGAAGTGTAAGTTTGTGGTGATTTGTTGTGGTGTTAATGTTTCAGAAGAGGTGGGAAATCAGCCTCCTCTCCTGCAGCTTGTGAACAGTTGGCGAAGTCAAGTGTCACGCCGAACACATAAGCCACAGAATCCCAAAACCTGCTCTTTTTCACAAGATTTACAGGCATGGAAAAAATAACATTATTTTAAAACTGATCATTTATCAGCTTTGAAAAGAAATGCATAAGAGAGATTAGAGGGAGGCACAGTGGTTGGCATTGCAGCCTTGTAGCGCTGCAGCCCCGGGTTCAACTCAGGACCTGGGATGCTATCTGTGTGGAGTTTGTATGTTCTCCCTGCGTTTGTGTGGGTTTCCTCCAGGTAATCTGGTTTCCTTCCACAGTCCAAAGCCATACTGGTAGGTTGGATGGCTTCTGGGAAAACTGGCCCTGGTGTGAGTGTGTGCGTGTCTGTGTGCTCTATGATGGACTGGTGTCCTGTCCAGGGTGTATCCTGCCTCGCACCTGCTGTTTTCCAGCTGCCCCGTGACCCTGAACTGGAGGAAGCGGTTCAGTTCAATTCAAGCTTTATTGTCCCGTGGGGGAAATTTGTTTTACGGCACAGTCAGACGCAACACAATGACAAATAAACATCATCAAAAGGGAAGAGAATACAGTCGTGTTACAGGAGAAAAGAAACAAGAGACAAGGTTACTTTGCATTGTTTAAGAGTGGGAATGAAAGGTTTCCTGTGTCTGTTGGTCTTACACCTGGGGGCAAAGAGGCATCTCCCAGATGGGTGAAGTGTGAATTCGCAGTGGAGGGGGTGAGACACATGATGCTTTTGGCTTTCTTAGTCACCCTCTGTTTGTAAAGGATGCTTAAGTTGACTTGATTATTCCTAAATATTTTGCACTTATATTCACTAATTTACACAGCCTATTACAGTTACCAGTACTTATGTTGCCAAACCAGCAAGTGAAGCAGTATGTTAAGACACTTTCAATGAATGATTTGTAGAAAAGTGTAAGAATAGTCTTATCTATAGTTTAGATACTATACTAGTTTTGTCTTTTTTTATAGACGACAAATGTTGACACTAGAAAGGTTAGAAAGTGGATGGAGGAGAGAGGAGCGTTCAGTTCAGCAGGAGTGATCTGAAGTGCGTTCTGTTGCAGTCTCTGAGCGTGCTCAGCAGCTGGCAGTGATGTAAGAGCAGGTGATTGGTAGGACACACCGGGCTTGGGACAGCTGGGGACAGGGGTGAAGGTGAGGACTTGAATACACAGGGATCAGAGAAGGCAAGGTGAGAGAATAATAATAGTAATAATAATTACTTACACTTATATAGCCCTTTTCTGGACACTCCACTCAAAGCGCTTTACAGGTAATGGGGACTCCCCTCCACCACCACCAGTGTGCAGCCCCACCTGGATGATGCGACGGCAGCCATAGTGCACCAGTACACTGACCACACATCAGCTATCAGTGGGAAGGAGAGCAGAGTGATGAAGCCAATTCATAGATAGGGATTATTAGGAGGCCATGATAGGTAAAGGCCAATGGAAATTTGGCCAGGGTTACACCCCTACACTTTTCGAGAATTTTTTTAATGACCACAGAGAGTCAGGACCTCGGTTTTACATCTCATCCAAAGGACGGCACCTGTTTACAGTATAGTGTCCCCATCACTATACTGGGGCATTAGGACCCACATGGACCACAGGGTGAGCGCCCCCTGTTGGCCCTACTAACACCTCTTCCAGCAGCAACCTTAGTTTTTCCCCAGGAGGTCTCCCATCCAGGTACTAACCAGGCTCACACCCGCTTATCTTCAGTGGGCTGCCAGTTGTGAGGGCTGGAGTAACATTGCCCCCGTGCAGTGCCCACAATCGCCTGGAGTGTGCTGGCAGCTCTTCTCCAGGTTGTGTAAGCCGAGGCAGGAAAGAGAATTCAGTGTGGCACCGAACTGCAGCACGAGTACAGTAGGATAGATCTAAGGAGTACAGGTTCATTAAGAGTCATGCCTCCTGAGGTATCCAGCATTGTGCCGCATGTTGACTGTCATATAGCCTCTTTTATATTCAAAACCCAAAAGGCCTCGACTCTGGCAGGGTGTTAAACTGGATGATTTTGTCAGATAGCAGATATCAAAGCAGCCTTTGTTGATGTCATCAGGTCTGATCGGAGATAGCAAAATGTTAGGCTTGTTAGTCTGGGTGGAACAAGTGTCTCCGTAATGAAAGTGATCTGTGTTTTATGTCCTGAAGTGTTTGGGAATGTTTGTTAAATGTGTCAGTTTTATTTGCATGGTTGAGAATCGTGCATCTTCCATACTTGTGAAGCCGAAACTTGGTGTGATATGAAGTTAAAGGCTTAATGGGCTGAAGATGGTGAGAGGTTCATAAGAATGAATTCAATTCCTGGGTCAGTTGACACAGGGACTTGCCTATACCCACTGCGTCTCACTCTGTTCAGAGTGGAAATGTGAAAGAGCTTAGAAATGCGTGCAGTCAAGCACGAGGGATACCAGGGACAGCAGCCAGTCGCTTGGGCATCACCTCTGCCCTGGACGGTGGGTGACCTCGGCAGTGGTGCCAGGGCAAAGCAATGTGAGGTTCTCTTCTCGGCAAACGAGCTTTGGTGTTTGGCGTCTGAGAAGCAGCCGGGGATTTTATTCTCAGAATGAAGGAAGGAGCCAGCAGCAGAGGAATCATTATCATTCATTCTTGTTCCAGGACTGTCACAAAGCAGCCTGAGATCAAAGCAGCCATATCACCCTGCAACTCGCATTCTGCTGATGTGCAGGCTCGGTCCTCCCGAAATTTCTCATACTTCAGCTTCCTGAGTGTGGAAACTATTACATAGGCAGATCCAGCAGCCATATCACCCTGCAACTCACAACTGGCAGCCCACTGAAGATAAGCGGGTGTGAGCCTGGCCAGTACCTGGATGGGAGACCTCCTGGGAAAAACTAAGGTTGCTGCTGGAAGAGGTGTTAGTGGGGCCAGCAGGGGGCGCTCACCCTGCGGTCCATGTGGGTCCTAATGCCCCAGTATAGTGATGGGGACACTATACTGTAAACAGGTGCTGTCTTCTGGCTGAGACGTAAAACTGAGGTCCTGACTCTCTGTGGTCATTAAAAATCCCAGGCTGTTTCTCGAAAAGAGTAGGGGTGTAACCCCGGCGTCCTGGCCAAATTTCCCATTGGCCCTTACCAATCATGGCCTCCTAATAATCCCCATCTTTGAATTGGCTTCATTACTCTGCTCTCCTCCCCACTGATAGCTGATGTGTGGTGAGCGTTCTGGTGCACTATGGCTGCGGTCGCATCATCCAGGTGGGGCTGCACATTGGTGGTGGTGGAGGGGAGTCCCCATTACCTGTAAAGCGCTTTGAGTGGAGTTTCCAGAAAAGCGCTATATAAGTGTAAGAAATTATTAATTATTAATTATTATTATTAAAGCCCGGGGCCAATCAAACACCCAGCCCCAGGGAATGGAGGTTAATGGTATCTGAGCCATACCCTGTCCCAGATGGAGAGCAGGAAGATTGGACCTTGACTTTACTGAGGGATACATTTGTCAGTGTTTCCACTCTTAAGTGGGATTTGGGAGCATGTTGTGTTGCTTTTTGTGCACTGCTGTTACATTTTCATAGAGCTGCACAATTTTACAGCCCTTTATTCATCAAAACAGGGGCATGAGGCAGCATGAGAGAACCAGCCTTGTGTGCAGTGTTTTTACAATGCGATACACAAAAAATCAAATAAAAACAAGGCATAAGAAAGAAAAAGACTAGTTACAAATGGTCCAGTGTTTCCATCCTTAATAATCATGATCCAGGCTGCATGGTGGATCGGTTGTTAGCATTGTTTGCTTCACAGCCCTGTGGGCCCTGGGTTCAGTTCCTGAGGTGCTGTCTGTGTGGAGTTTGTATGTTCTCCCTGTGTTTGTGTGGGTTTCCCCCAGGCGCACTGCTTTCTTCACACAGTCCAAAGACGTGCTGGTAGGGTGAATTGGCTTCTGGGAAAATTGGCCCTGGTGTGTGTGTTGGTGTGTGCCCTGCCATAGACTGACGTCCTGTCCAGGGTGTATCTTGCCCTGCACCCATTGCTTCCTGTGATAGGTTCCAGCTCCCCTGCAATCCTGAATTGTATAAGTGCTTAGTGAAAGTGATGTGGTGATGATAATCGTGACCCACCGTGAGTGAAAGGACTGCTGCCTGCTGGGTAGAATTAGGCAAGGGTTTGCACTCAGTCCCTCTGAAAGCATGACTCGGAGAGTTCAGTGTCGGGCGTATTGAGTAAACTGCAGCTTTTTGTTTCCTGCAGCATTTGTTCTTTGCCTTAGACCCAGGGGGTTTGCAGAGTTCACAAGGGTTGCTAGCGCACAGCAGACGAAATAAGAGAGCAGAGGCCTAAAGTGGATGCCAAAGCACTCTAGGTAAGAGGGCAGTGGAGGCAGGTGAAGATTAGCGACCCGCCGAGAGAGATGGTAGACGTGTTTACCGAACGTCTTCACTGCAGTTCAGACGGTCTGCCTGAGGATCAGCTTCTTGTGTTCATAATACTGTGACCAGCTCCATTGTTACTTAGTGCAGGCAGTGTGGAAAGACAGGTGAATCAGCCTCACACACAGGTATATTGCCCTGTTGTTTACAGAGGGGTGTGCTATTCACTGCAGGGAGAAGCTGAAAGACCTGAGAGAGAGAGAGCACCCAAACAGATAGGCAAAACAAACAGAATGGAGATGTCCCAGCTGTTTTACAGGGGAGGAAGAGGAAAGAGTGAGCTTTGAAAGACGGGTAGGGATTATGATAAGTGCAACTCTGAGGATGCAGAAAGCTACAATACTGTCTTATCCTGAGTCACCTTCACCCGCCCCAGGGCTTTTGCGTGTGCATACAGAAGTGAATAATTGATGTAGCGCTGTTCATCCAGAAAGATCTGAAAATGCTTTTAATATGGCAGGTACCCACTTCATTCACCACTGTAACGGATGCCCCTGAGATGGTAGCAAAGCAAGGCACACAAAACCGTCTCTAAAATAGGAAACCAAACGGCCGAGGGCACCACCCTGATGTAAAACCTCTGCCCCTGAAATCGCGGTTTCACTCCACGAGCAGCTGTGGAAATGCCTCACCCGGTCCATCGCGTTTAGGCCAGTCCACTCTCGCCTGTCTTCTTTCTTCCCGGCTGGCATGGCAACCAGGTATAGGTAGGTCTTGTACCCCTTTTACCCCCCCAAAACTTGTAAAGATTTCCCCCCAGAGAATCTCACTGTGCGGGTCTGGTTAGACAACCTCTGTCTCTTCTGTGAGGGCTTTTATAGAGAACTGGCGTCCCCAGGTGCAGCCAATTCCCCTAATGTCCTCGCGAGAATGCCCGTCTGGGACTGGCTCAACATCGCCCTCTGGTGGTTCAGCCCCCTTTCCACAGTCCTATACTGCCCTCCCTGTTACAGCCGCTGAAGTTTCGCTGAAGTTCCGTTCCCGCCTGCTCTGTTCTGCACCTGCAGGCCCGCTGCGCAGCAGATCGCAGGAGGACTGGGAGGTTTCTTCACCAGGGGGTATTAAAGGAGAGCGTTCGGAAAGCTCCGCTGTGGGATCCCGGACTCTGGGGCTGCCACCCCTGCTCTTCCATTCCATGAGCTCTTTGATGTCCACGCAGTCGCGACCTTTATTTAATGTCCCATGTGAAGGATCATAGCCTCCTGCATCACCCTGTGCCAGGTTTCCATACTTGGGCATTGGCTTTGGAAATGCAGGTCCAAAGGGGAGAGCGCCACCTGCTGGTCCACTAGCATCACTTACAGAAACAGCCACGTTTTCCTTAGAGATCCTCTATCTCAGTACTGACTAGGCCCAGCTTTGCTTAACTCTTGAGCCTTGAAGGTGGTTTTCTAGTTAATTTACAATCCTCACTGGATGTTCTGTTACTGTTATTATCCAAGCTAATTGGAAGATCATTTGATTTTGTCAAGACTTTAAAATTTCTGTCCTGGTCAGCTGAAAGTGAGCGTCAGTACTTTTTTAACTTATTACTTATTAAAGAAACAATTTACAAGTTAAATATTCACACAATGTATAGCTATATGTATAGACAGTGGGGCTATATACAGAAACATATTTGATTCAAATCTGCATTGACAAAAACAATTAAAAAGAAAGACATTAAGTTCGGCACTAAATATTATATCATTTGACTTCACAAAGTGAGATGAGGTCTTAATGGAGACATTCATGTTTTCCCGGTTAAACACTATTTGTTCAACCGTTCCATTACAAATCTTAGTCACAATATCAATCCCCTGATCTTTAATGAGCCTTTTTATGGTCATCATGTTTTTTACTCGCAGCTAGAAGAATTCATAAATTATTTCTGTCTTTTGGTTCCTTTGGTTCCATGTGATCAGCCGAAAAGTTTCCCAGGTACATAACTGAGAATTCAAAAGGTATCATTAAATTTACTATTTTATTAAGGGTTATGTATATAAATTGTCAATATTGCTGTATCTACAGTATTGGCAGTACCTGAATGTGTGTGATTTGCTACCTGCTCTCCACGTAACCTCCTATACTGTGAAGGGGCATTTGTGATGTTCCTTTTGTTTAACTTGTATTTTAGGGCTGATTAAAAAACGAATCAAGTTTTTTTCCAGTAGAAGTTTCTCCATGTATGTGAACTTCTGGAGGTTTGTTGAAATTTGCATATGTTCATCCACTGATTAGAAGATATTGTATTCTCATTTTCTTTTAATATATTCTGTTGAATCTTTTTTTTTTCATTTATTCAATACTAGTGTATAGTTTTGAAGTTATTTTCTTCTGATTACTTCGTTGATGAGCAGCTGGAGCATCAGTACTTTATGGTTCAGAGGAGAGGTTGTGTTTCAGTACTGCAGTGCTGCCCTTTCTAACGTCAGACAAACTCCAACTCTTTCTCTAATATGTCATACTGGGGTTAAAACCATTTCATTTATTTTTTTCACAATCTGAATTTGATAAATTTCAAATTTACGGGCCTATCTGTAGACACCCCATTTATTTCAAAACAAACAACATAAACCACCTTTTGAAGAAAAGCCCAACACAACCAATAGCTTTTTGTCTTTTCCTTTATGTATTAGCCAGTGCTTCCAGTAACTGGAACGTTTGTTAGCATAATCTCTACAAACCTACTCCTGCTGTCTCTCCAGTTCTCTGTGTCTCTGAGAGAACACCACTGGTTCCTTATTGTCTGACCTGCATATGTCTTCTGTGCAATTGTCTGGCTTATCAGAGCAATGACAGGCTGTAACACTTCGCAGGGTGACTCTAGTGCCGGAAAAGACACCTGGTCTGATGAAGGAAACCCCCAGAGTGAGAAGCATTATGGGAAATGGCAGCTCTTACAGACTTGAACCGCTGTGCGACACTAAGAGCCCCACAAGGGAGTGGGGGCGCGAGGGAACTAGACAAGAAGAGGGAAGCAGAAGCGACTGCAGAGCCTGCAGGAGGTGTGTGTGTGTGTTTGAGCAGTTTGCTAAGGGAGTGTGCGAGACGGGCTGCAGACAAACATCGGGACACAGTCCAGGGCACCAGGGCAGGGCCGGCTGTTTTGCCTCGGGGCCTGGCGGTGCTCTCAGGACTCCAGACTTGTTTTCGCTGCTGGAGTCACCAACAGCTGTCTGTAGCAGCAGTGATGTCAGCTGTCTCCCAGCATGTCGGTTTGGGGGGGGGGTCAGAGTTGGACCAAAATAATAATAAGAGGAACACTCCAAGAAACTTGTGAGATCACCATGACATTCTCATGGGTCTGTCAGCCTGTTTGCTTTGTGCAGGAGGGCCTCCCCCCCCCGTCTCTGGAGCGAGCGGCGGTAGAGTAATGTGAGCACCCTCCTTTACTCCTCGCACTGGAAGGTCCAAAGCGTTTCATTGGCTCGTCTTGGGGGGGGGAAACGGGTTTTGCACGTGGCGCCGTGTCCATTTGACCCGGCATAAAAACACGCAGGGAGGTTCCTCCGTGTGTCTGTGTGCAAGGCGCATTGGCAATGAAGGAACGATCCTGGTTCAGAAGAGGGCCGCACTGGACATACATCTCGAAACACTGAACATGGAGAGCCCTGTGTCCTTGCCGTAGGCCCGAGTCGGGGCTCATTTGCACTTTGTCCGCCTGTAGCAATGAGGAATATTGTTGTTTTTTTTTTCTACTATGTGGCTTTGCAGCCTTTTATGACCCTGGGTTGTGGTCACTTCCAGTTACAGCCGAGCTGAGGTTCTGTGGAAACCTTCCTTTCTTTTTTTTTTTTCTCCCGACCAAGAAAAATGAAAGGCAGACGAAAACCGAGAAGATCTCATACCAGACGCAACCCAGGGGTTTTGCAGGAAGGAGGCGGTTGTTATCAGATCCGTTTTATCTGGTGTGGCTATCAGCCGCTCCATTTTTTTTTTTAAACGGAATCATGATGTTTCTGATACGGCTGACAAACTGGTCTCGGCGCCCAGGTTAGCACTGACGTGTGTGAAGTCCGGCTGTCGGCGTGGACGTCCATCGCACAGCAATACCGGCACAAGGCACAAAAGAAGTGTGGACCACAGGCAGCCTGCATCCTGCAGCTTAGCGCGTACTGCATCCTGCAGCTGTTCGCGTACTCAGTGAGCAGATCCTGTTAAGTCTGTGTGCCTCCCATGCAGCATAGTGTCATGCAGTTATTATGCAGGTCCTCAGTGCCTTTTGCATTCGTAGCCATGTTGCACAACTGTCCTCGTGTTCTGCCTCAAAACTGCCTGCCTGTGCAGAAATGAGGGTACACCCGTCTCCTAAATAGCAGACCCTGCTGCTGAAAGCAGCACTGTGTTCAGTGCAGCTCCGCACACAGGCTCTTCCCAGACTCTTGAGCACGAGCATGCGTGGAATGTGAAAGCTGCCTGAAAGACCTCTAATTAGTGCAATTAGAAATCTAGGCCTAAGGTCACTGCGAAGGGGTCCACTGTATCCCTGCTGATTGTTGGGTTATGCTGAAGTGATGTCTCCTGTGTCTGTTTTTTTTGATGGTTGATGATGTGGAATATTTAGCCATTGTTTTTATATCTGCCCGGGTTGAAATTCATTGATCCTCTTTAATCAGCTGTGCTCTGCTACAGCCTCTGAAATGGCAAAAGGAGGAATAAAGACTCTTGCAGGTCTGCCTCTGGCCATTCTTGCTCCCTCCCTGCCTTTTGGCTTCAAGGGAGAAGTAGCATTGATTTGGAGGAGCCCATGGACATTGCTGCAAGCTTTCCAGTGCCTGGTGGAGCTCGGGACTCACTGCTGTGGAAATGCGCTGGATCAAATGCAGGCTGAAGCCCTTTGTAATCCAGATATCTCTGCTAGAACCGGGGCAGCGTACACAGTGGCATCCAACTGCTTCTGTGCCTTCAGAGTCTGAGCCAAGATCTCCTCCACCTGCCGCTCAATAGCGACCCCTGTGGTTGCCTACTGCCTCGACACTTGGCACTGATGTCAGCTGTGCTGGTGCAGGGCTTGCTGTTGGAATCAGAGTGATGAATCATTTACTGTCCAGCACTTAAAACAAAGAGTCCTGCTTGTAATCTGTGCTTCTTTTGAGCCAGAACGTGCTCAGTGTCAGACTGTCCACCCTCCAGGACCTCTCCAGGCTTTTTTTAATTGAGCGTTTTTAACCCCATTTGTGTACAAATGGCAAACAGGCAGTAAAATATACAGACACACTACCAGAACAGTTGCTTCCGAAAACTGTCAGACACTCTAGAAGCCAGCAGGCGGTTGTGAGCTGTGCTGCTGACGTGGTTGACGATGGGTAGGAACAAAATGAGGAGTGAGAAGCCCCCGAAGGTTCATCAAGACGAGGTTAATCTGGGTAATCAACATCAAGGACGTCTGAGTGTTTGGACTACTGAACAGTTTGGATTTCATTAATCCAGACACACGGGGCTAATCATGGAGGAAACTGCTCTGGGCAGCGTGACGTGGAGAAAGGTAGGCTCCCTGGAAACCGTGTGAGGACTGGGGAGCATGCTCAGGAAAAGGGTTGTGGAACGTGCACGAGCCCAGGCATGATTTACCTGCACCTAGTATTTTGTAAAAGCTGAAGGGGACACCGAGTGGTACAGTATCATAGTGGTAAGCACTGCTGCCTAGCAGCTCTGGGGCTCTGGGTTCGATTCCTTGGGTACTTTTCTGTGTGGTGCTTGTATATTCTTCCCATCTTTGCTTGGATTTCTTCCAGGTTTTCCTCCCCCAGTACAAAGACATACTGACTGGTTCATTGGCCCTGGTGTGAGTGTGTGAGTGTGTGTCTGTCTGCCCTGCAGTGGACTAGCATCCCATCCAGAGGGTCTCCTGCTTCGCACCCATTGCTTGCCAGGATAGGCTCCGGCTCCCCTGGGAGGCTGAAGTGGAAGAAGTGGTTAGAAAATAGATGAGTGGCTAAAGGGAGCACATTGATCACAGACCATCATCAATGATCAATCTAAACAAATGTCCACCACAGACACATTATTGAAGGCATTTAAAGTTACTACCTATAAACTGTGTTACCTTCTCATGTTATTGACAGCAAAAGCTCGAACCTGCAATGAAAGTGCACCGGTGCCTTGCTTGTTAGGTGCGTATCGCAGTGAAGTGTTCTGGAACCTGCGTTGCCCTTCGTACATCCACTCCCTCCTGTTCACATTGATCTCCAGCACCCTGTGAGTTACAAATTCAGCACCTGTTATAATACGCGAGAGAATGGTGTTTGCATGGCAGCTGGCACATGTGTTGTTCAGCTGCGCTGTCATGTTATAGTGTGGCTACGCTCTGGTTAAAAACCATTATCATGCATGATCTCGCAGCACAGGTGCTGAGTTCAAGAAAAACAGTTCGGAGTGGTGCTGTTCTAGTCCTGTTAGAGCAGATTTAGGCAGACGGACTCATCCACTGCTGAGAGGTTCCCTGGCGTTCAGAATGCGCAATGTAGAAAATGCCCTGCTTAACATGCAGAAATGCCCAGCCACCCACACTGTCACACTAGAAAGAGGCTGTAGGAGACCAGTCTGGAACAGCACGGTTACTGTTTTGGAAAAGTTTGAGAACTTTGGCCTCCCCTCACAAGATTCGCTGTCACAGTCTTATTTTAATGTGAGCCCTAAGCCTCTCTTGATCCTGGACTTCACGAGGTGGGCCGAAGGCTTTAAAGATGCCTGCAGTGAATAGAATTTATCTGTTGAGTTTAGTCCGCAAATGAGCTGGCAGTGTTCCTCCCTGTGACAGGCTCCACTTGACTGCTTTCCTATTAGCTTAAAAAAAACCCATCCTAGAGCAGTAACACAAACCAGACTCCTTTTTCCTCGGCTTTGTGTCTTCTCAGACACCTGCTTGTTAATTTGAAGCGTAGCAGTTTGAATCTAGTAAAAACAAATATCTTTTCAGTGTTCGGGTAAATATGTAAAAATAGGGCTGTGGATATTTCTTCCTACCTGGGGTGCTGAACTGGCACTGCTGCGTTTACAGCAGCTCTGTGATGTGGGCTGTGAACAGCTGTAATGTAGGAGGGTCCAGAGGTTTGTTTTTGGATGGTTTTAGTGTTTCCCATTTTTCTTAAGTTATCATGGACCTAGCTATACACTCCGTACTCTCCAGGGCATTTGTGAAATTCCACCCTGCTGTCTCCTCACGACACCTACTTGCTAATCATGCTGCTCCTGCATCTGTGTCTCTGTTTTGGTATCGCTGGTTTGATCCTGGAAGAATCCACCACCTTTTGGATAAGATTGTTTCCTGCTGTAATTCAGAATCACAGGCCTGGGAGGTTTAGACAGGAAGGACTGCGATTTTTGCCGTTTACCTCTTCATCGATGTGGTGAGAAATTCAGTACGACAGGAGCCCTACGATCTCCTGGAGTTAACTCGGGTCACGTCGAAATGACCTCTTGTCTGCTTGTGTCTTTACTTTTGTTTTTAAAAATGATATTACACGCAAGGGCTTGTGAACATTTGAAGACAGGAGGCTGAACCTATTTAAAAGAAAACTGGGTCCCGACACCCAGCTTTGGGACCCAAAGCGTGCCTTGCAAGACATTATTCCTCTTCCGCTGTGGTCAGGGAATATCTTGCAGAAGACTTTCTAGATGCTTATTTCCTTAGTTCTCTCATGCAGTGGGAAACAAAATAATAAACCAGGAAGCAAATTTTACAAGACAGGTATTAATTTGCAGTAATCTGCCAACATAGACACAACATCTGCACCATTATGTGCAGATATTTAGCTGGTAAATATGACCTAGCCCTGTCTTCTACAGAAACAGAAAAATACGGAACTCTACCCTGCAACTGAAATAAAATATATCAAATAAAGCCCTCACAAAGGACTAAATCACTCCCTAAAATAAATGTTAAACTAATGGGAATCTTTACCCTTTTTAAAATAGTGACTAATAAGGGAGATGCCCTTACCTTGGCAGCTCCCACAAATGGGAGATATTTGTAAAACATAATCCAGCATCCCCTAGCCTAAACCCTTGAATCAGTCTCTGTAGTGCTCATATTACCTGGACACGTTCTGGAGTCTGGTGTGCCAAACATGGAGCCCTCTCACTGTTCCAAATCTTCTTCTATCTGCAAAAGCTTTGGCTTAATGGCCTCAATACGAAAGATCCAAGAAAGGAGGTTAATATTAGAGAAGCTGCTTGGCCTCCTGGATTATTGGGGTCACAGAGCGTTTTTTCAGGACCCTATGCAGACAGCAGAATCCGGAGAGGAGTGAGACAACACGGGGAAAAAGACTAGGATAGGGGCTGGAAGAAGAACAGGGGGCGTGTCCAAGGTGCGCTGGTGTTCGGGAGGGGGGGGGGGGTGCGTTCCAAGACAAACTAGTCCAAAGGGAGTCCGTGAGAATATCCTGGGAAAGCCAATGTCCAAAGCTGGGTGATCCATCCTGACAGACCAGACGAGAGTTAAAAGCCGGAGCGGGATCCGGCGAAGGTTCAGGGGAATAAAAGGGGGTAACGGTCCCAGACTCGCTGGTAGGCGAGCTTCTGGGTGTCCATCTTCCAAAGCTGAGCCCAGATTGGTAGGAGCATCTGGCTTTTAAAGGGGAGACTGGAACAGGAGGTAGGTGCAGGAGATTAGGTAAAAGAGGAAGGGCTGGAGCGTCCTTAAGAGGAGGGGTTTACGATCGTGACAATTGGCAGTTGTGAGAAAGTAAGACAAGGGACAGCTGAGGAAAGGCTACAAAGCAGATCTGACCTTAAGAGATTGGGGTGCTTGGAAGAGAAATGTTCTTATACCTCCCTACATGAATCAGTAGTTTACAGGTCTTAATCAATTGGAAGATGAAAATGCAATATTCAGGTATGAGACTTCTGCAGGGATCAGTTTTGCCACCCAAGTTGTTTTGCTGTGGGCTGTTGCAGTTTTGACTACTGCAGCACGTATTTGGTTTATCAGGTCCCATTCCCTGATTTCCTTGTGATGAAAAGCATCTATATCTCTTAGAACATCTTAGCAATGTCATTACCGTTGAACATGGATTTCTTGCCAAGTGACGATCCTGCTTCCAACATCTTTCTGCGGTCACGGCCCGATCTGGTGAAAGTGGCGTGTGATTCGGTGTGTGCCGGAAAACCGCTCTAAAGGCAGTGTCAGTCCAGGCATGGGGCACCACACGGTGAGGAAGATGAGCAGATGTGCTAGTGAGCAATTTCTAGATGCCATGTCACAACTCAAACAATGAAAAGACACATTTTCCCCTGACCGTCTGCGGTTCTGTGAATGAGTTCTGGCAATACACTAGATAATGTGCAATTCATTGCACGCTTGTGATTTTATTATTGCAGGAAATAAGGTCAGCATTCATCTCTATAGCACTTGCTCTTAGTTAAAGTAATAAAGTGGAAAACTCACATGAATCATCCTTCTCCCTGTTCTTGACAGACAAGTGCAAGAGTGGCACCAACCTTAATGACTGGTGGTTCCATAATGTTGTGGGGCACATTTTCCTGGCATGAATTGGGTGCACTCATTCCTGTAGAACGCAAGGTCAATGCTAATTGCTGTTCAATACTGCCGAGTCATCATTTTCACCCCATGACTCTCCCATGGGTTTCTCCCATGATCATTGTGCCCCTTTCCACGGAGCATGTATGGTCACCCAGTGATGATCACAACACTGATGTTATCCTGAACCCAGATCTAAACCCAATCCAGCACTTGTAGGAGGTTCTGAAATGACACCTGAGTCAGTTTTCCACCTCTGTATCATCCAGGCACAAGGTGACTGACTTTCTTGTGGAGGAATGGTGCGGGACTCTATGCTGTGGCATATAGAGGCTGTACTGGCTGAAAGTGGTGGCCCAACGCCCTTATCATTGGTGTTGATATGACCCATGGTGTTGGGTCATTAATTTATCATTGGTGTTTCCATTTTTTTTCCCCTAGCTGTAGTAAACCTCGATTAGAACATGGTAACATCCTTTCAGTCGTGGGTAAAATCTTGTAGCGCTTGGAAACGCAGTGTAAAGAAGTATTCTAAATAGGAAAAATGTTATGATGAATCTGAACAGAGTCCAAGCAGCATTAGCAAGACCTTCGCAATTCAATGCTAGTTGGTCCTGTGGTTGTGTGACCTACCTGTCTCTCTTTCCCCTGCCTCAGGTTCACCAAAAACCTCTCGCCCGACAAGATCAACCTGAGCACGCTGAAGGGCGAGGGTCAGCTGTCCAACCTGGAGCTGGATGAGGAAGTCCTGCAGAACATGCTGGACCTGCCCACCTGGCTCGCCGTCACCCGCGTCTTCTGCAACAAGGCGGCCATCAGGGTGAGGGGACAGGGGAAAGGGGAAAGAGAAAGAACTGATGGAGAGACTCGGGATAGCAGCAGTAGTGGTTAAGAGTGAGACTGATAGCAGCAGTTGTGTGCGAGAGTGAGACTGTGATAGGAGCAGTAGTGTGTAAGAGTGAGACTGATAGCAGCAGTTGTGTGCAAGAGTGAGACTGTGACAGGAGCAGTTGTGTGCGAGAGTGAGACTGTGATAGGAGCAGTTGTGTGCGACAGTGAGACTGTGATAGGAGCAGTTGTGTGCGAGAGTGAGACTGTGATAGGAGCAGTAGTGTGCGCGACTGAGACTGATAGGAGCAGTAGTGTGCACGACTGAGACTGTGATAGGAGCAGTAGTGTGCGAGAGTGAGACTGTGATAGGAGCAGTAGTGTGCGTGAGTGAGACTGTGATAGGAGCGGTTCTGTGCGCGAGTGAGACTGATAGGAGCGGTTCTGTGCGAGAGTGAGACTGTGATAGGAGCGGTTCTGTGTGAGAGTGAGACTGTGATAGGAGCGGTTCTGTGTGAGAGTGAGACTGTGATAGGAACAGTAGTGTGCGCGAGTGAGACTGATAGGAGCAGTAGTGTGCGCGAGTGAGACTGTGATAGGAGCAGTAGTGTGCGCAAGTGAGACTGTGATAGGAGCAGTAGTGTGCGCGAGTGAGACTGTGATAGGAGCGGTTCTGTGCGAGAGTGAGATGTGATAGGAGCGGTTCTGTGTGAGAGTGAGACTGTGATAGGAGCGGTTCTGTGTGAGAGTGAGACTCTGATAGGAGCAGTTCTGTGCGAGAGTGAGTGATGAAAGCCTCTTGCTTTCTCTGATTCTCCTTTTCCCCCTAATAACCCCCTAATTTTTGAAGTGTTAAAGTAATTTAATTTCTTGAACATGCTTAGCTTGTACTTTTTTAAATATGCTCTTGTAAGAGAGTTACTTTGAGAAAATGGGGAGAAATTTTGATTTGGAACACAAAATGTTAGCTCTCACTTTTGCTAGCTCACTGAAGTATAAAGCACAGGTTGGCGTGGTATACTGTGTGTGTGCTCTGGTGGGTTATCAAGGCCTGGTGTTTATCTGATCCGCAGTACAGAGGTGATGTGTTTGAACTCGAAGTGGTACAGACTGCAGGCCTCAGAACAGCTGGCAGTGTCAGAGCTGTGATGTTTTTGTCTCTGTTCTCAGATACAATGGACAAAGCTGAAGACCAGCCCGATCTGTCTGGTATGTATTAACTTCTGTATTTTCTTGTTGGTTATTTTGGTTTATGGCAGGGGCAGTAGTAGATGATATATTTCCTAGTTCAGCCATCTTGTTTCTGCAGTAGTCCGTCACTAGGGAACTAACACGAGCTGAGGGAGGTGCTTTGTATTCACAACATGCTTCTCTCATACCACATAAAGCATGAGAGTCTGTTTCAAAGCAAAGCCTGTATCCTGATACCTGGCTTATCGTTATGTACATTTCCTGTGGTAAATGTGTGGCCAATGTGCAAGGTCAACTATGAAGCACATTTTGTGCCAGATGCCATTTTCATGTTTTTTTCCCTGCGGGTTTTCTAAATTCTTACTTTGCTTTACTACACCAGAACACACCCAAAGAAGGCTTCACAGCCGAAACATTGTGTTTCTTTTCTTCTCTTTTCAGCGTGGAATAAACCTTTATTTGTTCCTTTACACAAGAACATAACAATTTTACACTATACTATAAATTAGTATGCTTGTGGTTATCACTGTGGTTAAATCTAGTAGAGATAGCTCAGTGAGCTAAACTACTGTTTTGTAAGCACACATGCTTACAGGAAAGCAAGTCTGAATCCCACCTCTAATTTTCAAAAACGAAATCTCAGACAGCTTGGTAGATACTGTATATTTAGAAGCTGAATGACTGATGTTGTAATTCCAGTATGTCATTACATGTTGCTTTTGACTTGTCCTGCCAGTTCCTGGACAAGGTGGAGGTGGAAATGAGGACCTGTGAGGAACCACGCCCCCCAAATGGCCCCTCCCCCATCGCCATAACAGCAGGGCAAAGGTCAGCTGCATGCCCCCCCCCCGACAGCCTCCACACGCTAATTCTGTCATCAGTTTTGTAGCTTTTAGGTTCGTCTTACTGGTTGCTCCAGTGCATTATATCCCAGTCGTTAAAATCTCCTACTCTTTACTTTTGCAAGTCTAAGGAACATTTAGAACACCATGAAATATATATTTGTGCTGCAGTGCAGTATCATGCAATATGCAATATGCAATATGCAATATGCAATATATATAAATGTGATAGAATTTTACAGAGAGTGCATGGTAATTTTATATGTGCTGGCAAATACAGATCTGTAAATCAGACTGGCCAGTTTTTTTCTGATCTAGAGAGGTCTCATTGCCTCGCCGCCGAACTAAATAGATACCTTGGGCTGCCCTTCACCAGTAGAGCCCAGGAAATGTGTCGGCGGTGCTGGCGTTTGGGCCGAGCTAGATAGACAAGGCCCTGCTGGTTTTCCCTATCCAGTGGACAGCTGCTCCTTGTCTGAAAGTTAAGTGTGGATTCTGACGCCTGTCTGAACCGAGTGTGTCCCAGTCGGTGGTCCCTGCTCGGGCCGCGGTGTCTAACGGGCCTGTGTCGCTGTGTCGCTGTGCCACAGTGAGTACGGTTTCGCCGAGAAGGTGGTGGAGGGTATGTCCGTGGTCATCAACTCCATCACCATCAAGGTGCGGGCCCAGGCCTTCCACGCCTCCTTCGAGCTCTGGCAGCTGCAGGGCAACAGCCTGAACCCCAGGTGGCAGCGCAGCGACCTCCGCTACACCCGCATCACCGACCCCAAGAGAGGAGAGGTACGTCACGCGAACCCGCCGGCCAGCTGGCCTTCGCTCTCTCCAGGCCTCTTTAGTGCTGAGAGGATGGCCTGAGAACGCTGTGTAGAGAGTGGGGTCACTGTGGGGTCACTGTGGGGTCCTGCAGGAAGCATAGGGCAGTATGGATGGAGCATCACAACAGCAAAGGTGAGCAACAAAGTCAGAAGGAACCAAATATTATTATTTTTTTAAACTGTAAATTTAATAAAGGAATGTAACTTTAACATCCAGAGAAAAATAACCTACATTCTGGGGTCGAAAGGAATGGGCTATAAGAGCTGAACCTTTTCAGTTCTGAACAGAAGACAGTGAAGGAACCTGATACAGGTACAGTGGTGAGAAAAACTTTGTGAACCCTTTGGAATCATCTGTATTTCTGGATTATTTGCTCCTACTGTATATGATCTGTATGACTTGATCTGCAGTATATCATGATAATAAATAAATGCAATCTGATCAGACAAATAACATACAAACAATAGTACTCTTTCATGCCTATATTGAACACAATGTTTAAACATTCACTGTCTAGGCTGGAAAAAGTATGTGAACCTTTAGATGTAGTAACTGCTGGAACCTCCTTTAGCAGCAGTGACCTCAACCAAACATTTCCAGCAGCTGCTGACCAGTCCTGTACATCAGTTTGTTGGTATTTTGGCCCATTCCTCTGTACAGAACTATTTCAGTTCATTGATTTCAGTTCTGAAATTTCTCCTATCTTCAGAGGGCTAGGACCCCAAGTACACTTAATTAGTTCCCCTTCTAGTCTAGTTGTAGGGTAAACAAAGGAATTGATGCAGTGACCTGTCGTGGTTAGTGATTTGTAAGAAACGTGTCTTGCATGTACAGTGTGTAATTCAGTTTTTTCCCCCTCCATCACAAGATAAGCGTGCTCCTGTTTTAGTTTGTGTTTGTAGTGTTCATTGCCAGCCAGATGGTGGTCACACTGTGAAGCCTGGCAGCTTGAAGGCTTGCCAAGTCATAACTTCAAGCGCGAGAGCTGTGCCCATTCGAAAGACTCTGCCCGCGACAATTTCACCCCCACGCCTCCCCCTCCCCTCTGCCTCCCTCTCAGGTGCTGACGTTCAAGGAGATCAACTGGCAGAGCCTGCGAATCGAGGCGGACGCCATCGAGGGTGGCGAGCAGGACCTGGGCAGCACCCCCCTGCGCCTCATCACCAACCAGGGCAGGATCCGCATCGCGCTCAAGCGCCGGGTAGGGGAGACAGGGGAGCCCCCGTTAAGGAGAACCCCCCAAAATGAAGCCCTGCCTAAAATGAGCATATCCAAAAGGATCTGATTCATTTTCAAATGGTCTCGGGAAATATCAGTCCTCTTTGCATGAAATCGCACTGTCCCCAGGGTGATCAGCAAGTCTGAGGTCCCAGCTGCTGTTGGCTTGGTTTTGTGCTTGGTGTTGTGTTTCAAGCACATTGTGTCAGTGTCAAGGCCTCTGGTTTGAACACAGCCTTGCTCTGTCCTGTTCTGTACGGAGGTCCTGTTATCTACAGGCCCAGCTCACTTCAGCTCCACATGCTCTCTCATTGCTGGGTTGCTGGGGTTGTGGGGCTCTGGCACAGGCAACCCAGCCGTGGTGCTAAAGCCGATTTGCTTTGATGGATTCTGAGTGGGATGCGGAACGGGGAGGAACAGCCCCTCTCTGGTCTGTAACCTCTCCGGTGTTCTTGCAGGTGAAGGACTGTAACGTGCTGGCTTCCAAGCTGCTCTTCATCCTGGACGACCTGCTGTGGGTGCTGACGGACTCGCAGCTGAAGGCCCTCATCCGCTACGCCCAGTCCCTCAGCGAGGCCATCGAGAAGTCCGCGCAGCAGCGCAAGAGCCTGGCCTCCAACGGCCTGCAGGTTGGGCTTTCCAAAAGATTTAAGATTCATGTAGTTCCCATACTAGTCATCTGCCCATTTTCTAACATCATTATCCAATTCAGGGCTGCAGGGGAGCCAGAGCCTATCCCAGCAAGCAACAGGCACAAGGCAGGATACACCCTGGACAGGACCTCAGTCCATGACAAACACACACTCCCACCAGGGCCTTTTTTTCCCCACAAACCAGTTAACCTACCAGTTCGTCTTTAGACTGTGGGAGGAAACCGGAGCACCTGGAGGAAGACCACTCAAACCAAGGGTGAATGTGCAAACTCCACGCAGACAGCACCCCAGAAATTGAACCCAGGGCCCCAGCACAGCACAGCATCAACTCTAACCACATCTCTCAGCTATGTTACTGAAGCCAATAATTTGGCTTCATTCAAGAACCGGCTGGATGAGATTCTTGTTCTTAATTCAGCCTTACGGTTGGTAAGAACTGCACAAACAGAAACTTAAATACATTGCTAAGCAATGCTCTCCCCTGCTTGTTCTCAGTAAGGACACAGCCAGTCATGGACAATACAACTTCTGCAATGCCGACTTACAGCACTAAAAGTAAAACTGAAACGGCTACATAGTTCCAATTGATGCATTTCTTTGTCTGCAGAGTTGCTTTAGAAAGAATTTAGATCATGACATGTTGCTGCCCTCAACTTGTGTGACAGCAGTGGGCTGTCAGTGGACGTTGTGCTAGTGGTGCATTTTCAGTGTTGCCTCCCCCAGCTGTGTGCATGCTTGCAGCCAGCAGAATTAACGAAAACATCATTGCTAAGAGGAGATGCGCTGACTTGTATAGGAAACTGTTTTTAAAACGAGCCGACAGATGTGATGTTCATGGCCGATCATTACAGACGTGTGTGTGTGTGACTCCCTGCAGACTGCCCCGCCCTCCCCAGGCTCCCATCCGCCCTGGACGGAGCCCGCGCCGCCCCCCAGCAGAGCCCCCAGCACCCTCAGCCAGTACTTCGAGCTCCATGACGTCAAGGAGTCCTCCTACCATACGCTCATCTCTCGGCTGGACCTGCACATCTGCAACGACAGCTCGGCGGAAGACCCTGGTGAGACCCCCTCTACAAACATCACTCGGCCTCTTCCTATTGGCTGTGTCCCATCGATGGTACGGTGGCCTGTAAACAGGTGGTTCAATCAGATTCCAAAGACAAAAGACAGAGCACAAACGGGAGCTTCATGCATAGCTAGATGCAGAGGAGTTTCAAACTTACACTGCTGAACAATGGGGCAGTTCCTTTGTTTTGGGAAGGTTTGCCTTCAAGATGGCTGGGCTCTGTGCAAAGCTACTGTATGGGACACGCAATTTGTTCCCACGTGTGTTCGCATCTGGGAGGGGAATAAAACAAGTTCATATTATTTAACATATGTTGCTGTCTTTTCTCCCTCTATGTGACAAAATGGGCAACTAGTTTGTTACAGACCCCCTTTACCCAAAGAGTGGTGGGATCAAGTTAACAGGCCATTTTAATTGGCTACCAATTAAAAACAGGATAGATAGGCCGAATGGCCTCCTGTGGTTTGTAACCTTATGTTCTCGTGTTTTTTCGCTCAGAGGAGCCTCGGTCCTGGAGCCCCACAGGAGCCATGCAGCTGACCTTCCGAATGCTGGGCTTTGACTACTACCCCTTCCACCGGCCAGGTGAGCTGTGAAAGAGGGGGATTTCTGTTTGGAGTGATCTGTAAAACCGCTTAACTGAACAAACTGGCTTAATGATCACAAGAAAATTGACCCAGAGCATTAGAAATTGAAAATGTATTGCTTATCTATAAAATTACCTGTTAATCAGTGTTTGGAGAGCTTGTACTGTAGCATCTTTAACCTGTACTTGTATCAGGTTCCATTAATTCATGAACTTGGGTGGATCAGAGCTCTGCCAGGGTACAGACAGGAACCTCGGCTCCTGCCTGCGGCCCAGAGGACTCTGTGCGATCCGATCTCCTCTCGTGTCTCCGGCCCTGGCAGGCGACGGGTGCCGTCACTGGGAGCGGCACTGCGGCGCCATGGAGACCCGGGCGCAGTGGGCGGGGAAGCTGCTGCAGGAGTTCCAGAGGCAGGCAGAGGCGGGGGCAGGGCCCCTGGGGTCACTCGGAGGCTCCCCCATGGCTAGCAGGGAGTCGCCCTCCAAGCGCGCGCCAGGTGCGTCCCCCACTCTGGGTGACCTTGCACCTTAACACGCAGGCCGTCTCCCAATCTCCTGCCCTTCTACATGTGTCTCTTCCTTTTCTGCTCACACCTGTATTGTGTTCATCTGTTGTAATCAGAATTTTCCCTTGGAAGCTTAATAATGAGTTCTGACAGTGTTATACTGTGTTAGGAGGAGTGGTCTCTTATCCCAGCCAGAGTCTAGATTTAAAAATAACACCCTGTTCGCTCCTGGCTTATACACATTACACACAGAGTATGGACGTCTCCTCCAGAGGAGGAGCAGGACGGACTGGTGTCTTGTCCAGGATGGCTGTGTACACAAGGCCACCATCCCGGCCTGTGGGGGTGGCCAGAGTCCTGCTGGCACACTGGGTTGAATGGGGACACTTTGTTGTGAAGCAGAGAGCGGTGGGCTGCCCCCGTTCAGACAGTGGGCTTGCCAGCCAGTGACCGGGCAGGGCATGGCCGAGTGGTGGTGCCCTGAGTGTACAGGAGGGGTGAGGCGTATTGGAAGTATTGGCCCCAGTCGACGTTTTTACGGAAACGGAGTAGTTCTTGCCGAACGGGAGCATCCCGTCCCCCGTGCCCCTGGTGTCGTTACCAGGTGGGGAGTGTCATTAACCTGCCGTGAGACCAATATCCCCGAATCTGAGGTTGGCGGTGACTGCTGAGCCATGGGCTGTCTCGCTGGTGAGCTCTCGGTGCAAGTGGGAGCCGAGCAGCCTGACGTATTACGTTTAGTCCTCGGGTTGTCTTCTGTCTACAGCAGATCAGCTCGCAGAAGCAGCCGCAACTACAAACTGCAGAGAGTGCCCGGTACAGGAAACAATGGCCAATCTGTATGTTATTAAAAAGGAAATGAAAAAGTGGTTTGCCAGGTTTCAAGAGGCTCAGAAGTACAGATGGCACACAACATTTTTTACTGTTCTTTCCAACATTCTGCGACATTCTTTCCAACATTCTTGCATTGTATCAAGAAGTTACAAAAATCACCTCCTTGCAGAACCCAGGTGAGGGGCCCCATGAGACCAGCTGTTTCCTGCCTGTTGCAGGTGGAAGGTGTACATCAGTGCTAGAGGAAAACATCGCCGATCGCTGGTTTTGCTTCGTATTCCCGAAAGCGAGGACTGTCCCGTAGCGGGAAGCTGATAGTGGTCCCTTTTGTTTTGAAGCTGACGGAGGGTCCAGCCCCCCTGAGTGTCCACGGGCCTCCCCGGCGCCCCCTTCCCCCCACAGGCTTCCCTGGAAGCGGCTGCGTGCCAGCTGTGTGGTGGTCAGAGTGGACGACCTGGACATCCATCAGGTACTGCCGCCCGCCTGCCCGCCTGCCCGCCTGCCGCACAGAGTTAGTGCCCCAGTTCTGTCCGTTTCCAGCGAAGTGAGCAGCGATTGTCGGAGACGTGCAGAGCGCACTGATTCAGAAAACACAGAGACAGAGATCAAAAGGAGCCTCCAAAAGTTAAAAAAATCTGCGCCATTGCCTGTAGTGACAAAGGAACAGGCTACGTTCGAAATCTTTAACATTCTTTCTCCTTGAGCAAAAGTCTATCCGGCAAAATTTAATCCACCACTGGCATATAGGGGCAAAGGGCTTTTATAAGAAGTGGGCTCTAGGGCCTGCATTGTGAAAATCTTATGCATCCGGACAATGATGCCCTATAAAAATTCCACAAATTCCAATCAATTGCCAGTGTTTTTTAATCTAGGTTCTGTTTTGCTTTGCGGACTCTTGTGTTTAGTCAGTATCGCTCTGCGGGTGAGTCATGGTGGAAGAAGGTGGTCACAGGCTTTGCTTGTTTTAATGAAAGTCTGGGTTTTGACAGCAGGGAGTGCCCTGAAGCTTAGCGAGGGCTGGTTCCAGCTCGTGGGCATGGCTGAGAGGAGGGGTGGAGGCTTAGAGAACCCCATCTCTGCTGGGGACCCCTGAGAAAAAGTCTGCCACTTTGAGCTCTGTCTTGTACGGTTCTGATCATCCAGCGTAGAAAGAAGCAGGCATCACTGCGCCTCACTATTCAGCGCACAGGCCAGTGTGGCCTGTTGATCTGAGGGGTGTACAGCAAGCCCATTGGAGAAGAACTGCCTCTTCCACATTGGTGTGTAGAAGCAATTATAAATAGCCAGTTCTGTATTTAACAATACAGACAGTTGTCCAGAGTTCAGGTCAGCGCCCGCAGGAGTTTGGAAGTCAGTAGTTGCACGTTGATGGTGCTCATGAAAAGCTTTTGCTGATGTGAGAGAAGGTTATCAAGCAACAAGGGGGGAAACAGGGAAGTAAGTGCTTGTCCTCAGGGGTGCAGAGCCAACCCAACGTCATCTCAAAACAACTTCTCAACTTGACGAGCATGTGATCTCAATCACACTCTGCTGCTCTGGAAATTACCAGAGGTGGTTGTGGGCTGGGGGGGGGAAGCACATTGTGGTTTTGGGTATTTTATAATTGGATGTCTTCTGAAATTCCATTTGTAGCCAAAAACTGCCCCTTTGTGGAAGCACTGATCTTCTGACATTTAACCACAGTAAGTGTCTCACTGAGAAATTCCCACAGGGCAGTGCTTAGGCATATTCTTGGCAGGGTTTTTCCCATAGTTGAAACACAGAAAATTTCTTTCTAAAAGCCCCCAGCTTTGCCAAGTCTGTACAGGAGCAAATAAGTGTGTTCAGGAACTAATTCAAATGAGAAATGTGATGCTAGCGTGTATGACTTAAAAAAGTCTTGGGTAGCTGACTTTAGTCCTCCTCCTTGTTTTCTCCTTTGCATCAGATCTATAACTTGAATCTCGATCAATGAAAGACATGGAATATTTGACAAAATATCCATCCATTTTCTAACCACTTTATCCAGTACAGGGATACAGGGGAGTTGAAGCCTGTACTGGCAAGCAACAGGCTCAAGGCAAGATACACCCTGGGCGGGACGCCAGTCTGTTGCAAGGCACACACAGACACAGACACACTCACACAAGGGCCAGTCTTTCCAAATCAAAATCCAATCAAATCAAAGTTTATTTATCAAATGCACAACAATACGGCGTGCAGCAGTAGTTGCTGGCAATGAAATGTCTTTTCTGCGAGCTCACAAAAATCACAAGAATCACAAAATTAAGGTTACGAAAATAAGGTTACATAATAGTAGATGTAATAGAAATTGAATAAAACTCAATATGAATAGAGCTGCTATATGTCCATGGTGTATGCAATATATACAAGTAGTGCAGTATGCTGAATACAGTGAAAACTGTGTGTCCATGTAGCCATTACAGGTGATTTGCTAAAGGAGCTGCAGGTTGGCTGTTTAGCAGTCGTATTGCCTGGAGGTAGAAGCTGTTCCGTAGTCTGTTGGACTTGGACCGAATGCTTCGGTACCGTTTACTGGACAGTAGGAGGGAAATCCAGGAGCCAATTAACCTACAAAACTCCTTTGGACTGTGGGAGGAAACCGGAGCACCCAGGAAACCGAGCAGATTCACTGCTGGAATTGAACCCAGGGCCCCAGTGCTGTGAGGCAGCAATACTAACAACTGTGCCACCCTTCTACAAATTATGATTTTAGGAAAAACAATTTGTTTTACATCATCACGTACCTTGCAACAGTCTCACTTCAACACAGCGGCAACATAACAGACCAGAAGCTGTAGAAATATTTATTTAGAAAAGAAATGGACATGGAACAGAAACAAAATAGAGACCGGCCTTGTTTTAGGACCTGTTTAAGACCCTTGTATAGCTATGCATGCATTTTAAAACTGGGAAGGCTATCCTTTTTTAAGATACTATAATTTATACTTTTTTATACCTTTAAATTAAATTAAAAATAATTAATAATAAAAAATAACTGACAAGCATGTTAACACAGGAAAATGAACTGTACCATTTCTTTTGGGGGTACCCTCTGTGTGTGGCACTATTGTCTCCACAAACAATGCTGTTTATGTTATAACTCTTGCAGCTATCATGTTGCATTGAAATTTAAACACCACCAGCCTATCCTAGGGCGGCACAATTTTCACACAGTCCAGCCCTGGAAGAATGGGCTTACTTCTCTCATTTTGCACTTCCCTAGGTATCCACAGGGGGGCGCCACAGCAAGAAGCCCCAATCCCTGATGACTTGTAACCGGAGGTCCCTGCATCTCCCAGACACTGTATCAGCCATCCACTTCCACTTCATGGAGTACTACTTCCCTGACAACCCTCAGCTGCCTGGTAACGTGCCTCAGTGTGAATCTGCAGAACCCTGCCATATTAAAATGACAGCCTTAACCAGGGGGATGAATTCACTGGTCAGAATGGTCGGAGCCCAGAGCTGAATAATGCATTGGGCTTGAATTTCAGCTCATAGTTCATTGTCCAGAGTTCATCCCATGGCTACAGCAGGAATTGTATAGGCGTGAGTGAGGGAAAATGATATTGTGCACCACAAAGGTCCTGACACATACGTTCACACATAAGACTGCAGGATTGTCCCCACAGTGTCAAGAGATCAGACGCTGACTTTATTTAAAACAATGTTTTTCACTATATTTTGCTCCAGTATGTATTAGATATTACAAAGCCAGCAGCCATATCACCCTGCTACTCACAACCCACTGAAGTTCAGCAGGGGTGAGCCTGGTCAGTACCTGGATGGAAGACCTCCTGGGGAAAAACTAAGGTTGCTGCTGGAAGAGGTGTTAGTGAGGGCCAGTAGGGGGCACTCACCCTGTGGTCTGTGGGTCCTGCTGCCCCAGTATAGTGATGGGGACACTATAATTTAAAAAGGCGCCGTCCTTCATATGAGACGTAAAACTGAGGTCCTGACTCTCTGTGGTCATTATAAATCCCAGGATGTCGCATAGGGTCCAAAACATCACCCTCCACAGGAGACCGATCCGGCTTCCGTGACACAAGGGAGATTCCTTTTTAGACGTTTCCAGGATAAAGAGTTTATTCATGATTCATTATTCATTTTATATATTAAACCACTCAAAGCGCTTTACAGGTAATGGGGACTCTCCACCACCACCAGTGTGCAGCACCACCTGGATGATGTGACAGTAGTCATAGTGCACCAGTCCTCTCACCACACACCAGCTATCAGTGGGGAGGAGAGCAGAGTGATGAAGCCAGTTCAGAGGGGGGGGATTATTAGGAGGCCAAGATTGGTAAAGACCAATGGGAAATTTGGCCAGGACTCCTGGGAACGCCCTGCTTTCAGGGTGGCCAGCAGATATGTGTGGATTCATAGATATTGACCCTGCCAAGGACCCTGACATGACTGTTAGTTGGTGCTTATTGGTGCTCAGTTCACCCTGAATGATGGTGTTAAATGATAAATGAAATTCTAGTTCCCTAAAACGTTTAACTGCACAAATTGGGAAAAGATACTACTGCAAATGAAAGATGCACTTACCATCCGTCTGCGACTACAAGCTAACAGAGCCCCAGAGAAGGAATTCCCTTCGTCTGTGCTGGGGATGATTCATTGAGGAGAAACAGCCAAGAAACAGGCTGTTTGAACATAATGCAGAGTCCATGGATGTTACTGCCCTCTGGTGGCATAACGGCAGTAAATATCTCAACAGTGCCATGGCTCTGCAGAGTGCAATTCTTCTCTTTAGGGCATATATCCTTCTTCTTTCTGTTTCAACTGAGGAAATGTAAATACACTTGTATATCTTAGGCTTATTTTTAATGTTAATAAATGTCAATGTACATGTGTATAATATTGTATAGAGTGGTGTGCATACCAGAGGATCCCTGGTGCTTCAGCCTGTGGTGCCCATTCTCTGCTCGCTGCCCCACTACACAGCAGGTCTGGGGGAGGAATGACAAACTGCTTCGCCCATGAGATTAAGCCAGACACTTGGGTTAATACCCCGAGCATAATGAACAGAGCCACGGGATGTTTAAAGACTAAGGAATTCAGTTTCATCCGAAAAACGGCACCTCGTAATACTTTTTTTTACACTCTTACACGAGCATTTGTTTTGGAAATTCGGCTCCCAAGAGCCACCAACATTACTGCTAGTGCTGCTCTTTGATCTGAGTGGAATGCGTCCCATCGCTCCGATACAAACTGCGTCTCTTCCTCAGTGACGTGTATCTAGATCTTCGGTGCATTTGTAATGGTAGTTCTGTCGCATGCGGTGGAGATCCCATCTTTACACGCATATCGTGAGCTGGAGCAAAGTTCGTTTTCGGGATTTTGAAGAATATTTTCACATAAAAGGAGACATAGCTGAGGCAGAGGTGCCCTGTAATCTTGGCCCCTTGATGGTGTTATAAGATCACTTTATTGGCCATATACAATTTCTTGTATTAGGAATTTTTTGCTCCCCGTGAGAAACGCAGACAGGGAGAGAAGCTTGGGGTCAGAACGCAGGCTCAGCTATTTATACGGCGCCCATGGAGCAGTTGGGGTTAAGGGCCTTGCTCGGGGGCCCAATGGAGTAGGATTCCTCTGCTAGCCGCAGGATACGAACCAGCAACCTCCGAGCCACAGGCGCAGATCCTTGGCCACAGAGCCACCGCACCACCCTACACAGCCGCAGTTGGGTCTTGAGTGAAAAAAGAACCCCGTTCAAACTTTACCCCATCACTCTGATGGTGCCCGCTTTGAGCAGAGCCGTGTCTGTGCCACTGTCTGACTGTGCTACCTTCCCCTCACTCCCTCTTGCAGTGCCATGCTCCAACCTGTACCTCCAGCTGAACGGGCTGCAGCTGTGCCTGGACCCTGCCAGCCTGGTGTGGATGAACCTGTTCGCTCAGGGGCTGCGGCGCTCTCTGGAGCAGGTCAAGGCCTTCTACAAGCTGCAGGACTCTGGGAAGGCGGAGGAGCACGTGGACGTGCGGATGGATGCGTCGCAGCTGAAGGTCAGGTGGGAGGAGGCCTGGAGGGGGGGAGTTTCAGAAAGGGCGTACTCGGGAATTGTGGTTGGGGCTATGAGTGATCTGCCTGTGCACCACTGTATCACTGTAACAGTATAACAGGAGGTCTGTGCATATAGGACAGGGTACTGTTCGCAGAGATGATTTTTGACTCTGATTGGCTCTTTTCTGGGAGCAATTCTATGTGATGTCCAGGATCGTGCCTGTATCATTACTCTCAGGGCTTGACATGAAGTTCTTTTCTGAGGAAGCGATCGCTTGAGTGGACGTGGTCTGTGAAGACTGCGCACTGATATCTCTCTGTCCTTCTAGCTGCTGGTCCCACTGGACTCCTCCATCCTCGACCACCCTGACCGGCCCCAGACCCTGTGCATCCACGTCTGGCAGGCCGTCATGACCAACACGCGCCACTCCACCCACGGCACGCGCGCCGACCTCCAGGGCGTCTTCCACTCCTTCGCCGCCTGCCCTTTCTTCCAGCCGTCGGCCGATCCCGGATTCCCCAGGGACCGGGCCAGCTTCCACCCCCTGCCCCCGGCCTTCCTGCAGCACGCCCTGGAAGAGGACCGGCCGCTGGACCCCCTGAACACGGAGAAGCCCCCTCGTGCCCAGGACGTGTGGGCCCTCAGCCTCTCCAGACTGGCGCTGGACTTCGAAGGGGCACGGAGAGGCCCCCGGGGCAGACCCCTGCCTTTCGTCGAGCCGTTCGCCGCATCCCTGTGGATGTGCCGGCCCGCCGCCTTCCAGCACCGGCTGCTCTCTCCCTCGCACGCCTTCCTGTCTCGGACCGCCGCCGACACGAGGCTCCGCTCATCGGTCAGCTGCGGCAACCACATCGGCTGCTCCCCGGTCCTGGAGGGGCCTGGGAACAAGCCCAAGTCCAGGACCGTCCAAAACCTGGCTGATCTGAGCCGGCTGGCAGGGAAGACAGCTGAGGCCTCCCTGGAGCAGAACGGAGAGGCGATCCGACAGGCTTCTGTCCACGTTTTGGCCCAGACCTTATCCCCGGTCAAGCTGTGGCTCAATCACTACCAGTACGTGGCTCTGCTCCGGATGAAGGACACCCTGGCCAGCCTGGCCGCCGAGCTGACCAGGGACGTCCGGCAGGACGCGGGGCAGCAGGCGACGGCCCCCAGCGTCTGCCTGGGGCTGCTGCTGGAGAGCGTGGAAGCCGGGGTGCTGCTGCCGCCGGCTGCCACAGAGCCGGAGGAGGGGCGCTCCCCGGCGGAGACGGACAGCCCCAGCCTGACCGACTCGGAGCTCTCCCCTCTGAAGGGGCCTCCTGGCGGGGCGCCGCTGGACACGGGGGAGCTGGAGCTGCCGGTGGAGGAGGCCTGCGAGGCCGTGGAGGAGGAGGAGAGCGGGGCGGGCCTGTCCCCGCCGCTCTCGCCCCCCGCCCGCCCTCTGCGGTCCCGGGACCCCTCCTCCTTCAGCCTGGAGGGGGAGCTGGCCAGTGCCCTGACTGCCACCAAGGACGCCACCAAGGAAGCTCTGAGCGCCTCCCTGGACCTCACCAAGGAAGCCTTCTCCATCACCAAGGACGCCTTCAGCGTCCTGAGCCGGGAGAAGATGAGCTCCACCATGCACAAAATGCTCTTCACTCCCCAGAGCAGGTCAGTCAGGATTCCCCAGGAGCAGTGTATTCATTTTTGTATCGGAGCATCCAAAACCATCCTGGAGTGGATTGGCACTGAACAGGCCTACTGTTTTCTCGCAGGGCTGCACAAACAGGGGGCACTGACCTTGATAAAGGCACATTTCTTCTTTTTTTTTGCGGCAGCTTTTCTACTCAAGTGAGTTCCAGAAGCTACAAATGAGCATCTTATTATAAGATGATGGGTCTGTGTCTCTCGACCTGAGAAGGCACCAGATCATACATGCCTATCTGAACCAAGTACTGAGCTGACGCACAGACACAAACATGGCTAAATTCTTTGACGTGTTCCCCTCAGTCACCTGTTTGAAAATGGGCTATGCATGTCTAAGGTCACAAATCGTTAGTGAAATCTACTCTCCTTCTGTACCTCTAGTGCAGTGGTAATATCAATAACAATGACAATTCCTTACACTTATATAGCACTTTTCTGGACACTCCACTCAAAGCGCTTTACAGGTAATGGGGACTCCCCTCCACCACCACCAATGTGCAGCCCCACCTGGATAATGTGACAACGCCATAGTGACCAGTACACTCACCACACATCAGCTACCAGTGGGGAGGAGAACAGAGTGATGAAGCCAATTCACAGATGGGGATTATTAGGAGGCCATGATTGGGAAAGGCCAATGGGAAATTTGGCCAGGATGCTAGAGTAACACCCCTATTCTTTTCGAGAAAACACCCTGGGTTTTTTAATCAGGACCTTGGTTTTATGTCTCATCTGAAGGACAGCGCCTTTTTACAGTATAGTGTCCCCATCACTATACTGGTGTATTAGGACCAACACAGACCCCTGCTGGCCCCACTGACACCTCTTCCAGCAGCAACCTTAGCTTTCAAAGGAGGTCTCCCATCCAGGTACTGACCAGGCTCACATCTGCTGAGCTTCAGTGGACTGCCAGTTGTAAGTTACAGGGTGATGTAGCTGCTGGCTATATATATATAGTATCGGGTATTGTGATGCCTACTAAATTGGAAATGCATACGGTCGTTGAGTTAGGGCGACACGGTGGCGCAGCAGTTAGCATTTGTACCTTGCAGAGCTGGGGCTCTGTGTTCAATTCTGGACCTGTGGTGCTATCTGTGTAGAGTATCTATGTTATCATGTTCGCATGGATTTTTTCCAAGTGCTCCAGTTTTCTCACACAGTCTAAAAACACACTGGAAGGTCAATTGCTTTCTGGGTAAATTAGCCCTGGAGTGAGTGTACAGTATGTGTCTGTCGTGCAAAGAACTGGCATGCCGTTCAGCGTGTGCCCTGCCTTGTGCCCGTTGCTTGCCAGGATAGGTTCCGGCTCCCCTGTCACCCTGTATTGGAAGAAGCTTTTAGAAAATGAACGGATGACATTGAGTTACTCAGCATGGGAATAGAGTTGTTCCCTGATGACAGGAAGTCAAGTAATTGAAAATGTTTGGATAACTTGGGATTCTTGCAGACCTACGTGCTGATGGTTTTGGTTAAAGTACACACAAGCCATTAAAGGGGAGTTACAGATTTGTCTTTCCTAAAATCCAGTTTTAGTCTACTAAGCTCCTGTAAAACCTGGGTAAATGCAAGATTGGATTATATCAAAACGGAATGACAGATGAGTCAAAGCCCACCCCGAATGGCTAAAAGTTAAGTCGGAGCTTCATCTCTGTGCTGACCGTGTGGTGGACTGACCAACTGTCCTTCTGCAGGGATCAGCCATCTCGCTCCGAGGATCCCCCGGGCAACCTGCGCGTGCAGAGCGTGAAGCACTCCCCATCCCAGCACTCCTTCGAGAGCTCCTCCCTGGACGGCAGCCTGCCTGACGACGGGCTGTCCGTGGACAGCGACAGCAGCGAGAACTTCGTCATCCTGATGGACTCTGGTAAGACCCCCGCGCCCCTGGAACCGGGAGTGTTAGAGTGACCATACTTCAGGCAGTGGCGTTCTGACCCCAGGAGGACACACCCTGCTGACTGCGTATGTTAGCATTGAAACATCAGACATCGACGCGCCAGGTCTGATCTGATAGATGAGGCCGCCTGCTTGCAGATGTGTGTCCTCATTGCTCCCACATGCAGAAATCCTGACAGTAGCAGGGCTTTCAAAATGCTTTTGCCTGGTGCATCAGGAGTTAATCTGTGTCTCCCTGCATCGCCAAGATCTCATTGTCTTCAGTAAAACAGTGGGCTTGATCAGTTTGTCCTGCATAAAATCAAAACCCTTACCCACCCGCCGATAGGGAACGTCAAACCCAGGACAGATCACAGCTTCCCATCTGGAAGACCCAGGAATCCTCTGGCCAGCGCACAGCTGCGATCGAGTGCCCCATGTGGAATTTGCCATTGGCAGGCGGGTCAGTTGTTTAAAATTTGTGCCGGAGCTAATTCTGTTCTGTTTCTGGCGACCTGCCTGGGGAGCGTGTCAGCTGTCTGTGTTTAAGGAGCTGCTGTGTCGGGGTTCTGTCTTTCTCAGAGTCAGGGATGGAGTCCATGCGCCCCGACAGCACCCCTTCTCTGCTGGTGGACCCAGTGAGCCGGGGCAGCCCTGCCCTGGGCACCGAGGGGGGATCCTCTGCGGACCTGAGCAGTTCCCTGTCCCAGAGCACAGAGGACATATCCCAGGACACGGTGAGGGTGTGAGAGAGTGAGCAGGCGTGTGCACAGGGGTAAGAGAGTGAGCAGGCGTGTGCTCGAGGGTGTGGGAGAGTGAGCAGGCGTGTGCTCGAGGGTGTGGGAGAGTGAGCAGGCGTGTACACGAGAGTGAGGGAGAGTGAGCAGGCATGTGCATGAGGGTGTGGGAGAGTGAGCAGGCGTGTGTGTGGGGGCGAGAGAGTGAGCAGGCGTTGCACAATTTAGTGTGAAGTGCAGTCAAGATCTGTAGTTCAAGGAGGGGTATGATATGAAGGTTGGTGACCATCTTGGTGTCTGTGACTCAGAGGCTGTGTCTGTGGCTTCGCCTGTCCCAGGTGTCCGTGTTGCTCCTGCGGCTCAGTACAGTGGGCTGCATGGTAGATGTGCAGGGGGATGACCTGGTGGTGGCGCTGGAGTCTCAGGACCTAGTGCCTGAGCAACTGGGGAATCTGAAAGTGATGCAGCTCCTGAGTGGACAGGCCCCATGTGAGTAACATCTCACTGTGATCTCCCCCTCTGAGGCTTGTTATATACTGTCTTGCCTTGTCAAGTGTCATTGCTCTCCTCTTCCTCCTGTAGGTGCACCATTGGCCCACAAGCCTCCAACCCCTGAGCAGAAGGCCACTCCGGTGGCAAGGATGCGGATAGCAATGGGCCCAGCAGCCGCCCAACATTCCCCCCTCTCCGAGACCGTCGGCTTCCTGGAGCTGAAGCTGAATGGCTGCCAGGCCGACCTCCTGACCTCCACACTGGCCACTATTGGGCCCTTCCTGGAGGATGAGCTGAGTGCTGATGTGCAGCCCATGAGGATCCACCTGGACAACACCACCATCACCCTGAAGGTCAGGACAGACAGGAGTACACAACTCCACCATCACCCTGAAGGTCAGGACAGACAGAAGTACACAACTCCACCATCACCCTTATGATCAGGATAGACAGGAGTACACAACACCACCATCACCCTCAAGGTCAGGAGGACAGGCAGGAGTAGACGACACCTTCGTCACCCTCAAGGTCAGGAGGACAGGCAGGAGTAGACGACACCACCGTCACCCTCAAGGTCAGGACAGGCAGGAGTACACAACTCCACCATCACCCTGAAGGTCAGGACAGACAGGAGTACACAACTCCACCATCACCCTTATGATCAGGATAGACAGGAGTACACAACACCACCATCACCCTCAAGGTCAGGAGGACAGGCAGGAGTAGACGACACCACCATCACCCTCAAGGTCAGGACAGGCAGGAGTAGACGACACCACCGTCACCCTCAAGGTCAGGACAGGCAGGAGTAGACGACACCACCGTCACCCTCAAGGTCAGGAGGACAGGCAGGAGTAGACGACACCACGGTCACCCTCAAGGTCAGGAGGACAGGCAGGAGTAGACGACACCACGGTCACCCTCAAGGTCAGGAGGACAGGCAGGAGTAGACGACACCACCGTCACCCTCAAGGTCAGGAGGACAGGCAGGAGTAGACGACACCTTCGTCACCCTCAAGGTCAGGAGGACAGGCAGGAGTAGACGACACCACCGTCACCCTCAAGGTCAGGACAGGCAGGAGTACACAACTCCACCATCACCCTGAAGGTCAGGACAGACAGGAGTACACAACTCCACCATCACCCTTATGATCAGGATAGACAGGAGTACACAACACCACCATCACCCTCAAGGTCAGGAGGACAGGCAGGAGTAGACGACACCACCATCACCCTCAAGGTCAGGACAGGCAGGAGTAGATGACACCACCGTCACCCTCAAGGTCAGGACAGGCAGGAGTAGACGACACCACCGTCACCCTCAAGGTCAGGAGGACAGGCAGGAGTAGACGACACCACGGTCACCCTCAAGGTCAGGAGGACAGGCAGGAGTAGACGACACCACGGTCACCCTCAAGGTCAGGAGGACAGGCAGGAGTAGACGACACCACCGTCACCCTCAAGGTCAGGAGGACAGGCAGGAGTAGACGACACCACGGTCACCCTCAAGGTCAGGACAGGCAGGAGTAGATGACACCACCATCACCCTCAAGACCAGGAGGACAGGCAGGAGAAGAGGGCATGAGAATGCAGAGAAAGAGAGACAAGGTTCATTGTGACTGTTCTAGTTCCCTCTTGTGCATTCAGCAAGCATCATGATGCTACTACAGGCCAGTTGAGCAAATGTGAATCTGATCTTCCTATCTGCTATGTTCTTATGATCTTGTAATCTTGGTTTCTAAAGGAATCCTTGAATGTTCCAGCAATCTAAAAGGCCAGTCTAATAGAAATGGACTCCAGACCTAAGAGACTGCTGTCTCTGCATCTTGTATTTGTCTCTGTCATTGTGAGTCAAAGCTGAGTTATCTTTTTCAGGATGACGGGCCGAGGATCTATCCCACCTCCCCTCAGCCTGTGCCCGTGATCTTCTCCATAGACCGTGTCCTCTTGGAGCGCACAGATGATGGAGTCTTCAGGCTGAGAGGTGAGTTCGGTTTTGGTTGAAGGCCGGGGTCCTTAATTCTGTTCTTCGTGAGCTACATGTTCTTCTGGACTTGAAATAAACCAGTTAAACTCCTTACTGATGTTGGAAACGAGTTGTCAAGAGAGTTCTAAAGCACTCAAGATTGTGCCCTTGGCACACCAGAGACCTGGAACAATGGTAATTAGGTGGTCCTAATACATTTTTGTGAAAAATATGCTAAAATAGAACAGTTCTTGCTGTAGATTGTATTGTTGGAAACTATTATAATGAAATATTTTGAGCTCATAGGTTGGATCTGCGTCTGCCTTGATGTCCTACAGGAGTGCTTGTGTGACATCTTTACCGTGATGTTGCTGTAACTGAAGGTGTTATTGTTTCTGCCCAGCCCGCGAGTCAGAAACGCCTGCTCAGACTGTTGCTAGGGGTGAGCAGAACACGGAGGCCGTGAGTGGAGCATGTTGGGAACAATCGGACCCTGTGGACTGTGACAGTGCTGGACAGGAAGATAAGGTACCAGAAAAACAGGCACGCCCCTTTTGCAAAGATTTGATCTGCTAGGTAGGAGAAAAGATTAGTTTCAGATTGTTGTGCTTTACTGGGAAGACACATTAATTTTTACAGTGGCAATCAATAGTATTCAAACCCTTGGACTTTTTGTACACTTTTATACAGTAAAATGTGAATCACAAAGAATTTACATGGGATTTTTTGCTATTGATATACACAAAACTCTTTGTGTTGTAGCCATGAAGCCCAATCCTCAGCTGCTGACGATTCCAAATTGGGTGGGGTACACAATGAAAAACAATTGGCATTTTCACATTTTTATTGAAAAAGTTACTCCTCAATTAGCAGTGCTGCCCATTGACTTCCAGTGGCACAGCCTAGATTTAAACAGGCAGCCTCCAGTGAGGTACACCCAGCAGGGATTCCTCTTGTCTTACAGGAATCAGGACCTTGCCTCTTTCAGGTACTATTATAAAGCATCCACTGCCCTAGATGATGGCAAAAATCAAAACGCCCCTCTTTTTTCTGTCAATAAAATCTGCACTGAGACTCTCCCTCCCTGGTTTCAAGAGCTGATCCACAGAATCGGCTCCCGTTGGCCTTCACCTGTGCTGTTAGAAAAGAGATCAGCAGTATCCATTCTCTCTGCACTCTTTAGTCCGCAGTGGAGAGGGTTGGTGAAAACTGCTATAAATATCGCCAGCACTCAGAAATGACTCTAACGGCTCCAAATGGGTGATATTACCTGGATCTGGATAGTGCCCAGGAGTTTTCAGTTGCGCTATACTACAAAGAGCAAAAGCCTTACATATATGTTTATATATAATATATACATATTAATATATGTGTATTTATCCGATTGAACATCAGCTTCACATAGGCTTGCAATAGGGACTGCAGTAACGGGGCAACTGCCACTAGAGGTCGCCCAAGCCCCTTCCTTCTGTAGATACTTGACTACTTTATTGGGTAGCTCATTCATTCATACAGCTCTTGTAAATAGTCTACTTGGTGGTTGTTATGCACTATTTTATTGGTTAGGAGTTTATGTTTTCAGATGGGGATAATTAGCATTGTTTTAAAGTATTAAAAGGGTTTGCTCATCCTTAGAGTTGTAAATTGTGAACGGAGTAATGGTACTGTTACCTCTGGGGTAGCTGTATACAGGGGTGTCTTCACCTCTGTTTCAACCGAGAGCTAGAACAGGCCACACAAGCTTTTAGTGTGGAATGAAGAAGAAAGAAATCACAATTGCAAATGGTGAAATGTTGGGAAGGTTTATTTCTGGGCGGAATTATCCAGAAAAAAAAAGAATGGAGTGTATCAGGAAATGAGCAGAGTATTTGTTTCCTTTAGTCTGTCAGGGCAGAAGCCAATTGGACAGAATTTCCCTTTGTAATATTTCCAAGAAATATCTTTCTATATTTATCTATAGCTTTACATTCCTTTCAGGTAAGATAAGACCTTCAGATTGCTGCAGCAGTGAATAAGTCCTGTAATATAGTAACCTTTGTGTAGTTCCAAATCGGCAAAATTACACACCTGTATTAGTTCTAAAGATTTTGTACAGCTGCATACGTGTTTTCCTGCTGCTCCACAAGTAAGAGGGTAATCCAAATGCCCACGTGTCCCTCTGTCCCACAGAGTTCGCACCTCCGGTCCCGGCTGGCCCAGACGGAGGCTGCCCTCGCTCGGGCCAGCGCAGATCGCGAGCGCCTCCTGCTGGAGATCAGGAAACACGATCCCCTGTTCAACCTCTGACCTCTGCCGCTAGCCCAAGGGGCCGGGCCTGCAGGACTGCGTGCTCGGCTGTTAGTTGGAGAGCTGCGGGAATACAGGTGCAAGACGGAAACTGAGGGGTACGGGAGGTGGGCTGGGGAGCAGAGAAGGAGAAGAGCCTTTATTTGTTAAAAAAGCAGAACAGGCACAACGCTCCATGACTTCTAGGACACCTGAGGATGGGAAGCGCTCTTCGGAGGTTCGTTAAACCCACAGAATTTAAATTGGCTTCAGATTTTTAACCCGTGTTGCCAGCAGGGAAATAGAAGCGGAGCTGGGCTTCACAGGACAGCAAGAATCTAGACGTGCACCAGACCCACACCGCCGGGCTCCTCTGGGTCCGTCTCTGTCCAAGGTACAGAGCAGAGACCGTGCCTGGCAGAGGCTTGGATCAGACCCCTTTCCCATCTGTCTCGGCCGCCCCGTCACAACGCTCAAGAAGAGTTCTTACGTCATCGCAGCGTTCGCTTGTCCACTCAGCTGGGATGTGTGCCTTGCAGATCCCACTGCGGCGCACAGACCTGTTTTTATTTCATACCACCCCCTGGGCCCTCGTCCTGCTCTGTCCCCACGCCGCGGGACATGATTGCCCGCGGCACTTCTTCATCGTGAGTCTTTTGGCGTTCCGTCAGGCGGCTCTTCTCCCCAGACCTCTGACTGAATCGCCCAGCGGATCCGTATCTGTAGCCTCCTCTCATTTCCCAGTTCAGGATCCACACACAATGCCCATACGAAACTGGTGGAATCGTTTCCGGAGACGGACAGACGATCCTCCCGACATGACCGCGCGCGCACCTGTGGCGACACGGAAGATCTCGGCGGATGTGTCCGGGTTTCGTTGTCTTGCCAAGCTTTTTCGGGACGTCCCGATTAACATACTGCCAGAGGGTGAATTCTTCTAGTGGGCGCCCACCCCTTACAATGCCACACTCGAATGGACTTCCAGGCCTGTTTCTGAAGGCTGTGCTTTTTGAGAATGTAGGTGTGAGTTTACAATAGACACAAAGTTGCCAAAAGCTAAAGCTAACACTTGACAGACTTGCGATGTACAGCTGATATACCATGTATATGTGTACATACTGTATTTAACTGAGGATTAGATATTAATCTAATTATCATTTCTGTAAGGAGGAGAGCGTAGGTGATGTTCAGCACTTTGAGGACATACAAGAAGACTTGACAGCGCACTTGACCTATTTAAGACACTTGAGCAACAGGCCTTCCACGATGTTTGAATTGTTCCTCACTTGAATGTTTTTATTTTTGCACACCTGGTCAGAAGGTGACATGAAGGAAATTGACCTCCAGCTTACTTCCTGTTGACTGGACTGGCACCCAAGGGGTTCCGTTACTTCAGGAAAGATGGAACCTGGACCACACCGAGTACTGTACGCCAGGGATGAACCTGTTTACACAGGTCTCCCTGCCAGGCTCCTGTCTCACTCAAGCTGAGCAGAAAGCCATTTTTGTTTTAAGATGCCTCCACTCCTGGACTCCCTGTCGCTTTGCAAGACGGCTCTCGGACTGAATGCGGCGAATCCCTCTTTTCCATTGACTGGCCTGGTCCGTTCTCTGCATCCGTGTCCTCGGAGAGGGAAGATGTGGGAGTTGATACGGCGTTAGAAAAGCGCTAATCGAACTGCCTGGAACCTCCAGTGGAGCTCTTTATACCAAGTGCCGGAAAACCGACAAAAGTCGATGAAAGCTGACACTTGCGAATATATGCCAACAGTATCTGATGCCAGGGACTCACTGTGCCCTGTTTTATGGTGCCAAAAGGGCAGCTGGCACGTAAAGGGTTTGTCTGGCGTGCCAAAGCTAAAGGCCTCCCGAGTCACTTTTTTATCATTAAATGTTCTTGAACATGCATGAGATGCGGATCTCATGGGAACAGGTGGCGTTTTTCACCAATCACTAATCCTCAAGTTAACCTGGTTGGTGAACTCCAAAAGTGAAGGCTGAAATATAAAGTTACCTCCAATTGCTAAACTGAAAACAATCTGATTGTGTTAGGAATGGCTGTCGTATCCGTGCCGTAGGCAAGATCTATCGATCTTATCGTTTTCCTCACTGGGAAGATCCATTTTTATCTTGGGAACTGACGTTACAGTCTTTGCTTCTGCACACGTGGAGTGGATTTGGGATTTTAAAGTGGGTCAAAAAGTACATATGCACGTTTGTACAATTTGTGCAGCAGTATATTTGTAGCAGATTGATTACATTTTTATCACATCTATCTGTTTCGTCCAATTTGTAATTTGTAAAGGTGGTATTAGCTGCCTTTTTTGACAGAGATGTACACACAACTCTTCTGAATCATTTTCTGTTTTATTTTGAGTGGTACAAAGGCATTTTTTAGGTTAGACACATTTTCTACAGGTTTCCAGGAGCTGATGTTGCACCATGTTAATTCTCAGTGTGAGTGGTTAATACTGAAGATGGATATCTTACTACTGAGTGAAATCTATGCAGCAGTTTTCCAAGATGTAGACACCTACAGAACTGTAAGGTAAACTTCTGCCTTCAGTGTGTAACCACACTAGGTGGCAGCAAACTCAGTCTTTGGGCATGAGGTTACAGTGCTGCTCACTGCTGCTGTATAGAAATGTTCTCTTGAGCCAGGAGGTGGTAGTAGAGGAACTTGTCTCCTGTGGTTCTGAAGGACGGTGGAGTGTAGGACAGTGTCCTCTTCTGACTGTGGCGTCTTAAACAGAGTTCACTCTTGACCGCTCACACCAGGCCTCAGGGTCCACAGAGCCTCTCCAGCCCATTCTTACAAAATCCTGCAGATCTCTCACCCTAGTTAAAAGGGTTGAAAATAACACTAACAAAAACAAATGTGCGCCAAGAGTGATTTAAACCTGTTCAGACTTGTGTGAGTTTAACTTGGCTGCAGAATCAGTGTTTCTGATTTTTGCTTTGTCTGTGCTCTTGCTCTTACTTGACAAAGCAGAAAATGGTTTTGTTTTTATTCTGGGTAAAAGCAGAAGCTAGATTGGAAGTTAACTGAAAGTTTTCAGTTATTCTAAGGACTGATCTTTAAAAGGGCAATGTTCCTTTTCTTGTTTCCAAGAAGCTTCTCTATCAGTTCCCCTAACTCCTTAGCACATGGTTGCCGAGCATGGACTCAACCTTTCTCAGACAATGAGACTGGGTTAGATGTGTGCTCTCTCTACACTTTATTCTGGTTCCAAACTAATTGCTGCCATTAATTGATCTGATTGTGTGTTCTGCACTCAGGCTTCAGTTTCACAAAAACCATAGTACAGTCGTTCTCAGTCCTGGTCTTTTGTTTATAAGGACTTTTTGTCAAATCTGCTGTCAACTCTTAGAAGGCAGAATGAGACTTGTAATTGGCATGAACCTTGTGCTAACGGATTTCAGGGCTGCCATCAATCAGATGTGCTAATATATCAGAAATATAAAGCTGAAATCTAATTGGAGTTAAGTAGAAGGAAAAACAGTGATTTACTGGGGGGGTGTCCGATACTGTCATTCCCTCCTGTGCCTCTTCACCATAACTTGATGACATTTTAAGAGCTGTTTAGTCAGAAATGGGACAGAGTTTATTAAGGTTGTGTTCTGACGTTGTTGGAAATAATGTATTTTTGAATCCGGGGCCTGGGTGCAGCAAGCAGATCAATCACCAAAACCTGTTTATTTTGGGGCATCTCTGTTTCTTGTGGCTCATACACCCCCAGCTTCTTAGATGTTCTGTACAGCTCTAAATACACACTGAATGTGATATCTGCACTAGACCTAAGGGCAGTACCTACTCAGTCTGCCCTTGTCAAGCTTTGTATGTGATTAAAGAGCAATGGTGGCTTGATAGAACTGAAAGCCGGTCTATCCCAAATTTCAACCTTTAATTTATCCACTGATGATCCAGTAATTTGACTGTTCACTTTAAAATGAATGATCAAGTCAGGTTTGAGGATAGCAAAAGAAAAACTTTGTAGATCACACAAATGTTAAGAACTCCCCCACAGTAGTTCGAAGAAGTGGCCTTTCAAGAACTTGGAAGAGCTTGCTTTCAAAGTGTGTGGCACAAGAACTGCGAGGCCATTAATGTATTTTGAAAATTAAGATTAATGGGGTACATCACCCCATGAGAGGAAATTATTGGATCACAATTTTATTGTCTGAAATACTCGATTTTTTGCTGATCCGTAGTTGATTTTCAGATTAAAGAGCAGAGAATGTTGTGGTGCTCTGGGAGGGGGGAGAGGAAGTGCCACAAATGTTAACCTGAAGAGAATGAAAGTGTATTTGTTTTACACTTGCAAAGTAATACAGTTCAAAAGGTTATTCTTGCACAGGGCTACAAGCTCAGTTCCTACATTTAAAGGTCTTATGCTCACGTGATTACCAACAATAGGCCATGTTGGCCTCTCATTCCGTTATTCAAAATACTATTCCACTAGCCTACGTTTTTCAGCATTCTTGAACAGTGCAGGCCAGAGCCTTTGGGAAAGTGGTCCGAGCTTGTGGCGACACGTTGGCGCAGTGGTTAGCATTGCTGCCCTACGTTCAATGCCAGATCTGAGGTGCCACAATCCAAAGACATACTGGTAGGATAACTGGCCCTGGTGCGAGTGCGAGTTTGCATCTGCCCTGTGATGGACTGGCGTCCCGTCCAGGCTGTATCCGGTCTTCCACGTGTTGCTTGCTGGGAAAAGCTTCGTCTCCCCTGCATTGGATGAAGTGTTTGGAAATATAGATGTGTATATATAGATAATACAGATATATAGATGGATGATTTGAGCTTGTCTCTCTTGGCAGTAATAATGCTTGCACTTATGAGAAAAATGACTACAGCCCTGTCCCAGAAACGGCACCAAACACGCGTTGGTCAATGTTTTGGAACAGTTGCTTCATCTACTAAAATCCAGTATGATATTCAGAGTTTGAACTATAGAGTTCACTCTAAGCCAATGTGAGACAAACTGCACGACCGTGAACTTATATATGTAACTCAGAAAACGCTCCTTGGGTATGATGGCTTTTCAAGCTTGATGGGATCATTCTGGAGTCTGTGACAGTATTTTAACTTATTTAGAGTTTTGCTTTTATTTAAAATTTTTAGACATGTGGTTTTTAATGTTATTATATATTTTAAAAATGGGTTCTGTGAACCAGTACTGTATGTGAGAGGCTATTTCTAAGTTAAATTAATAAAAAATCTAACATCTCTCAGCTGCACGCAAGTCTTATCTGTGGTGACTGCTAAAGAAGGATGGGAACAAACTGTTCTCTCTAAATGGCTTCATCAGTACGAGTATGAAAGTTTAAAAATGCATCAGAAACTGAAAACTGATATCAGCTGCCTGACTAATTAGAACTCAGGAACACCCCTAAGCTCTCCTGAGATGGTGTCGACATCTTGTGGTGTTCTGTCACGATCTGGAGTGAGATACACAGCTCTGAGGCAGCCATAGGCCAAGCAGACTGGAAAAGCTCCAGAGGAAAACATGCTCATTTCTGAACAAAGTTTCAATTAACTGGAAAATCTAAGTAGGACATTTGTTTTCCTCAATTAAGCATAATTGAGAATTTTAACTGGGTTTTACTGGTAAATAGTAAGTTGTCACTGTTTATATTTATAACAGCATAAAGCTTAAATTGGTTGGCATCTTTCAACGTTTTACACAGCAATCTTACATTACACATCTGCTTGACGTCTCATTTAAGCCATTTAGGCAGAACAGAAGATGACGGTTTACAAAGCCATCCATGGGAAGGGTACAGTTCTGGAAATCGGCCAGCTCACTGGAATAAAAGCAGTTTTGGCAGAAAGCTGCATTTCGCCCCTCAGTCCACCTGCCTTCATCAGGCCTGTTCTGGGACTTTTCTGAGAATGAGGAGCTGTTTAATTTCCACGGTGCAGAGAGTCAGGAGGAGAACGACCAAGGGAGAGAAACTAATCCAGAACCGCTGGCAGAACAGGATCTAGACCACAGCGCAAGATGCCCGCCTTGAAAACGCACACCAGTTCAGGACGGGACAGCAGCGACTGCTGGCGATGGATACACTGCTGTTCTCCCTCAGTCTCAGGTTCTCTGTCCCGCAGGGGCTTAGGGAGAGGCAATGTCGACACAAAGTCTGTCAAAGACGGGACAGCTCTCCCAGATTCCCGCCTAGTGGAGCAGGATGCGCTTGTATTTGGTGTTGGGAATCTGGTCGCGGTTCTTCAGCCTCCTCACTGCTTCCCTCATGTGCTTCGGCTGGAGTGGTGGGGTCTCCCCCCATTTCTCACACACGTCTAGAGCTGGGACAACGACACACAGGTCAGAATTCCACTGAACAGCAGTGTCCTGGCAAAAGCCTAGTTAAGACCAGCTGTCAGCAGATGTAATACTGAAGAGTGCTTTACTGCTTGTAGGATATTCCAAGCTTGAAGCTGTATTATGAATAAAGGTTTAGGGATGGGAGCATGGAGCAGAAACATTTAAAGACAGCAAGCAGAATTTAGCTCCACATTGAAAAGATTAAAAACCAGTTCAGTCTGTGGAGCTAACCTCTGTGTGTTCCTCTGCCGCTCTCCCACTGATACTTTTTGACAGATTTCTCTGTGCTTCGTTATGTGTACAAGAGACTACAAATCAAACGGTCTGAAATGGACCTCAAGGCTGAGCAATGAGTCTCTTATTTCCTTCCCTGTACGAAGGCACAGGTATCATCTGTATTACAGACTCACAGAATAATCAATAGGAGGGTTCCTCAGTGCTGCTTTGAGCTGTTCTCTGCTCTGGCTGTTGTGCACTCTGCTACCTGCACCAGCTGCAGAAAACATTCCTCAAAGGTGACTATCTAGATGGAGTATCTATGTGGTGCTTAGGCTATAAAACCCTTTTTGACATCTCAATCTAAGGAAAATGATCCTAAAGTACAGGAAAGCCAAGATGTGCATTTCTCCTGGGTTAACTTCACATGACGCCTTCTGAACTTTTTTGTTGGTATCTTCCCCTAAGATAATAAAAAGTATGGCATGATACTGCTATTCACGTCTGTACATCAAATATTGTATCGGTGAGGACATAGAGGTGGTGCAGTCCTACAAGTACTTAGGGGTACACCTGGATGATAAACTGGAGTGGACTGTTAACAGTGGCGCCCTGTACAAGAAAGGTCAGAGCCGACTATTTCCTTAGGAGGCTCAGGTCCTTTGGTGTGTGTGGAACACTACTACACATTTTTTTTATGAATCAGTGGTGGCAGCAGCCATCTTCCATGCTGTTGTGAGCTGGGGCAGCAGCATCATGGCAAGAGATGTAGACAGACTCAATAAACTCATCAAGAAGGCTGGCTCTGTGTTGGGGATGAGCCTTGACCCCCTGGAGGTGGTGGCGGAGAGGAGATTGCTGACCAAGCTCACAGCCATCATGAACAACGCCTCTCATCCACTACATGGGACTGTTATTAGACAGCGGAGCACTTTTAGCAACAGCCTGCTCCAGCTACGGTGTTCAAGGGAACGTTTCCACAGGTCCTTCCTCCTGGCGGCTGTCAGGGTGTATAACACTGCCCTAGGCTAGGACTGCTAGCCCTTCATCTTCTCATCTATGGACAGCATGTTGCACTCATGTACCTTTTGAACACTACATTAATATACTATTTACACTGTGGTATTTCCAATCTCTATATATCTATGTGCATTTTGACTATTTTACAGTGACTATTAGCATATTTTACACATTTTTTGCTATTTATATTATTTTTGTATTCTATATACTTTTTAATTACTTTAATGCTGTAGTTATTTTCATTTTAGCCTATTCTGATATCTGTCTTGCTTTTCTTGGGCTCAGCTGCTGTAACACCTCCATTTCCCTTCGGAATCGATAAAGTCTTATCTTATCTCTTTCTTATCTTATGGAGAACTTTACTCATGTAACCTGTAAGTGTTATTACATAGGAGATTGCTAGGTAGGATGAAGAACACTGATGTTTGCCAGGTCTTAACACCAGCTGATGAAGGACTCGGAGCCAAAAACTCCCTTACCTTCCTCAACTACCTCCCCAACAAAGACCTTGGAAATTCCAGACATTGCGATGACCACGTTCTGGGAGACCGATGACCCGGTAATAGACTGGATCAGCTGGAACCAACCACAGAGATCCAGTACAGAGTCAAGGATCAGTCACAAAAAAGGGCTTCAGACCCAAACTGAAGAGAGAAACATTTTCACTCCTGTTCTACCAGGGTCTGAGGAATGTAAAATACCATCTTACCCTTTTGATTGCAGCTTTTGGAAAAGCGGATCGCCGGTACATCTCGTAACGATTCAGCTGCTCTTCTGAAAAGGAGGAAACTAAAATCCTGTGAGAACACAAAAGAACGCAAAAACGTGAGATTTCTGTCCTGACACTGTTTTGACCATAGCAAGAGAAGCCGCTTGTTAGCACCTGCATCAACCTCATCAGCCTTTCACATTGGTTTTCATTTATCAGTCCGAGAGATGTTCTGACCCAGAAACCAATAAAAAAGGGTTAAAGACATGATGAAGGAAAGAAGAAGTGTAAAATGAAACCAAACTGTAAACTCAACAATGGTCTGAACAGCTCACTAGATAAGATAAAGATAAGATCACTTTATTGGCCATATACAATTTCTTGCATTAGGAATTTATCTTTTCACATACCCCAGCTTACGCTCCAAGAGACACACAGACAGGGAGAGAAGCTTGGGGTCAGAGCGCAGGGTCAGCCACTTCTTCACATACTTCACCCCTGGAGCAGCTAGGGCCTTGCTCAGGGGCCCAAGGGAGTAGGATTACTCTGCCGGCCGCGGGATTTGAACCGGCAACCTTCCAGCCACAGGCGCAGATCCTTAGCCACAGAGCCATCGCTCCGCCCCAAAACTTGTGCCCGAACTGGCTATTGAACTCGGATCGCCTAGACAGAACCTCTATCGGCAAACCCGCTGTACCAACAGGCTGCTCGAATGAGGGGAGGTGTATGGCTGACTGCTGTCAAAGAGGCCTTTGTACTCCGGCGGGATGGCATAAGGATGCCTTGTGTGTGTCTCCACCCTCCTCCATCAACTCACTGCATCTTCTGGATCTCGTCCTCGTCCACCTTGTGCTTCTTCTCCTTCTTCTTTTCGGGCTCAATTTTCATCTTCTTGGCCGGCAGAGGGTGACCAGCCAAGGACGCCTCTCCCTCATCGCCGGGACCCGCGTCCTTGAACCCAGAGGAGAGACGGGAGTGTGAGGATGGGGAGGCAGGGGCTGCCGCTTAGTTTTGCACTAAAAAAATAAATAAACGCACAGCTCGGCCTCCTGAAAGGACCAAACTGTGACAACTGGGAAGGGACACAAGGCCGGGCACAACCAGGAGCACACACAAGCTGAGCTCTGAAGATGGCACAAGACCTTGTGTTGATGCTCATACAAACGGCGTATACTCATCTTGCAATCTTATTTTTGTAAGAAGGTGTACTGAAATAATCACCCCCGAAATCTTACATGTGAACACTCTGAGCACTCACAAGCTGTTGTCCAAACACTGGCCACACCAGGCCTAACTTTCATACTGGTCTGTGGTTACTTTTTAAAGGGCTAAATACAAAAAGTTTAATTTCAGCACTTTGTAGATGGGTCTCCATATTAATCATCCAGAACCTTACATCTTATATACATTATTGGCACTCGAGACATTTATGTCGAAAAGGTGACTTCCGAAAAGTCGTATTCGTCGCTCTCATTAAGGTCAAGTATGGCGTTTACATTGTAGCCACAGACGAGTGTTAATTTACATTCCTTAACCACAGTAATACAGTAAAAGGCTCTTCACCGGTTTGTCGTCTTCCTTGGTGTCCTGGGGATGCTGCGATGCGGTAGCGGGGGACTCGGCGGCTCCCGGCTCGGCCAGCGGTGCATCCTCGCTGTCTGTGTGCGGGGGCTCGGCCGTACCCTCCGCCATCTCCGGCCCCACTTCAGCTTTTACCTGGGCAGGGTCCGCCATCACCAGCTCCCGGTTACACCGTGCCTTATTGCCCTAAAGACTGAAACGAGTGTGATCGTCAGGTTTAGCGCTGCGTTTAACCGAGGACTCCTTCAAACGTTCATGCAGTAATTAATTCCACTATAGCTATAATATCCCTGCCTTCAACTAAACCATGGGAAATGCAAAGGAAAACTAGGCTGAAAAACAGAAATCTGTCCAATTGTTTTTTAATGAGCTGAAAGCTACCTACTCAGCGTTTCGCAGTACCACAGAATGATGACGTTCTTATTTTACAATGCCAAGGAAAATCGTTACAACAACAAGATAAAAATAAATATCATTCATCCGAATTCCAGTTTCCCCTTAGCACCAACCCAAACCGTCTAAATATTTACTACTTCTTTATCCGTCTCGCAAGTACTTCCTCTTCCTGTTTGAATGAACTTTATGTGCAGCCCAGGCCGGAGAACGAAGAGAGCTGCTCTGAGATTGCCAGGCTCTGGAAAGTTGAACAGGTCGTTACTTATTTTACGATGTGCTCCTAATATCAAATATCTGAGGATACATAAAGCAACTGTGGCCATAACATTTAGTGTGGATTTCGCTTTTTGTGTGTTGAAAGTGATATAATCTATCAGCAATAGCCTAAACGTGTTTTTTTTTAATCTGAAAATGTTTCATATTAACAGTTTAGGTCTAACACGAGTGACGTGATTATAAAAAAAATACAAATATATTGTAATTGTAGCAAATAGAACTCGGCTGAGAGCATGTGGCCAATTTGAAACACATTTAGTTAAACGGTCCCGTTAATGTCATGGTGTTGAACAAAGAGCAGAACATATTGAGATCCCGACCCGGGAAGAGAAGAAAACGCAATAAAAAGCTGGTCTGCCAAGGGTGTTGGGTTTGCTGGGCGTACAGAAAAAGATGAAGAATCTTGTACTGAACAACCGCATTTGAAGTGAAGTGACCTGATCAGTGCCATAACTGCATTAATAAGGAAGCTGCTGTCTGAAACTCAGCAGACTGTATTCAAATATTGCTTTTCTACATATGACTATGGAACTGCACTACAGGAATTAAACATGGGAACGGAATTTTAGTGCGGAGGAGGGCAAAGCCTTCAAATTCCATTATCTGGATAATACATTTCAGGAGAACATAACAAACGGTTAAATATAAAACTAGGAAATAAAGTTGCTTCCTGTAAATAAGCAATTGATTTTTTTTTCTCTCCTACCCTAAGTCTAACTCGGCAGGCACACCACGCAACAGCCCACATGTGGCTGGGAGACAGGAGAAACCTGCAGACTCCACAGAGAAGACACCCCAGCACAGAAGACTATCCGACATCCACGCAGGGTCGGTTCCAGGACTGAGCTTGGGTGGGGCAGGAGAGTTTAAAGTCACCCTACCCGACAAAATCCATTTCACGAGCTATACTGATACCTGGAACAAACCGTGTCGATTAAAATGTGTTTCTCACAAATAGAAGCTCAACCTATTTAGGATTCAGCTCCATTACTGGCTTCAGAGATAACGTCTACATAAGCAGAAACCACAGCCTCTTAGACTACACTTAAGGGCTCTAGCCCACACGTGCTATGCTCCGCAATTTTGCCCACCCAAATAAAAGTGCCCCCCATATCAATTTCTTTCAGTATTTACAGGCTGAACAACCCTATGTGACTTACACTTGTTAATAACGGATATCCGTTATAGTTAATGAAGTGTATGTGGTAATATTGCTTTCTCGTGTTTGGTAAATTCCTTTAATTTGTAGGCACATCTAAATACATTCTGATACATTTAACGTGTTACATCTGATTTGTTTCTGACACAAAGAAACTGAAACGAATATCTATTTCTTTGTGCTGAGCTGAATTAAAACGAAACGCGATTGTCTTGCTATTCTTGGCATTCTCAGCGCATTATTAAAGTGACTTAAATCCAGACTTGTGGGGGAGGTAGCGGGTGATAGGATTTCACTACCGGTTGGACAAGGTATGGGGTAATGGGGCTGTTGTGAAATGACGTTGGAAAGTAACCAAATGACATCATGAGGAGGAGGCTGTCCTAAGGAAGTGACGTGTCGGGGGGGCAGTCGGAGGAAGTTTGGCCGGTGGTGGTGCTGAAAGAAACTTTCCCTGGAGCGGCGGAGTGGAGCAGGGATCCGGGGCGCGAGTTGCCGCGAGAAAAACATTGATCAGCCGTGGAGGATTATTGTCATTGGGAGCATTGCTGTTGGAGCCTGGATACGCGTCTTGGCCTCTGGGACACCAGGCAGAAAGGGAATCGCCTGAGCCGCTGCCTTGCGTGTGGCTCCCTCTTTGGCTCCATTCTCGAACGGAGATGGGGAAGGAGCAGGAGCTCCTGGAGGCTGCCCGCACTGGGAATCTGGCCGCCGTCGAGAAGCTGCTATCCGGCAAGCGGCAGTCGGCGGGGATCGGTGGAGGGTCCTCGGGAGGCGGAGGGAGCGGCGGCGGAGGAGGCGGCGGTCACAGTTCCTCATCTCACCCGCTTTCGAGTTTGCTCAGGTGAGAGGGGGGGGGAGACCGGACCTGCCGGTGCAGGTACAAGGGAAGGGAGAAGGGGTCCGGCCCGGGTGGAGGAGGAGAGCAGGAGAAGGAGGAGGGGGGATTTGTGCAAAACGCGGTTTGGAGATTATTATTGAGTGGGTGAGTCTTCAGAATGCATAAGCGTAACCCTGGGTGTCCAAAGCACACCCCCCCCCCCCCCCCCCCCCAAGATTTAATTGTTTTTTTCTTGGACAAATACAGTACTGAGCCGATAACAAACGATCTGATAGACCCAGTTCAGCCCACGTCTTTGCAAATGTTTTTTTTTTCCCTCAACTCTCCTGTCTCTGACGCGGACCTCAGCACACCTTTGCTATCGGGTTGCGCCGGGCAAACATTCTTTGAATATTTGCTTCCACATTTCAAGAAGTCGACCTCCCTTTCCTTACCTCGCCATGTTTAATAACACATTACGGGCTGGTGCACACTGCAAGGGAATCCGTCTTTTGTTTGGCGCTTGATATGCTCGAAAATCAGTTCGTGGGAAAAACGTGTGACAAATTTGGTTGGGTTTATGCAGATGTCGCAAGATATCGCTACTGTCATTTTTTTCTTTTGTGTAGTTGATCGCAAGGCACCCACTTCGATTAATTTTGACGTGCGATATTAAGAACACCTGACAATTATTTCCCCATGAAGCTGATGAAAAATACAAGAGACAACAGTAGAGCGTCACAACACGAAGAGACGTTATAATCCCTTTAACATATCAGACACCGACCAAGAAATAGGTCATGATTCTTTTTGCCTTCGTTGCGCTGTTTTGCTGTTTTGTATATGCTTCCCCGGTCGTTTGTTTTGTGAATTCGTGTTGTTTGTACACTCTTTCGAGTTTGCATCGTTTTTTTTAAGCAATATCGGTAAACAACGCGAAAACGTCTACGATGCCGCTCGTTTTTCCACGCGTGAAATCTGGGACTGAAACGTTTTCTGTTCTGTGGGTTTCCACCGGTGCGCGGGCCGGGTGGACGGGACTCCCCGCGGTACCTGGGCGCGCAGGAGGGGCGAGGGTGTGGAAAGGGGCACTGCGTCTGGCGTGCAAGGAGCTGTCCGTGCTGCGGTCATTCAAACTCCTAGTAGTCCAGAATGTGTGAATTGCACTCCTCCTCCTCCTTCTCCTGAGCGCTCTCGGCGAGATGTGTACTGTAAATATGAACAGTGTGCATTTAAAAAAGACGCCCGTAGTCTCTCACAGCCTTAGCAAGCGCGGAGCTGAGCCACCCTGCAGGCGTGTGTCACCGACCTGACTTCGAAACCTAACTCCAAGCAGCTAACGCGTCACCTCTTTTAATTGCAGAAAATGTAATTAAGCATTTAAAGGAGGTAGAAAACTGCAGTTTAGTTTCATCAGAAACTTACATCCGAGAAGCTGAACGAGGGTGCAGCGAAATTCATTTCTGATAAGGAAGGAGACCCGTTTTCGTGTCTATGTTAAGTGGTTTTTTAAGCGTCTGTTCTTCAGGAACTGTGTTTCCTCCTAATCTGTAATAATTTAATCTGGACACTGACGGAAATAGCCGAACGAATGTGCCTCTGAAAACCGTACAGTTGCCTAACGCTATATTTCACCAAGCATCTTTACAATGGCGAGTCCTGACGATGTCTATATATAGATACAGCCTTCGATTACGAAATCCTTTCAGACAAATTAACGCTTACAATTTAAGGTTCGTTTAAGATTTTCGTGTCGAAAGAGTCCTTAAGTCATTAAGACCCCTTTTCCTTTTACTGTTCTGGTAACAGTTCGTCTGTCTCGTTTTTTAAACGGTTTGGAAGTAGTGTCCCATAAAGAAGATTTAAAAACACTACAGATGGTAAAGCTGTTACTGTATGAAGGTGCTACCTCCTCTCGTTTCATCTGTTACCTCCCCCCGAAAAGCTGACCGAATGAATTATCTGAAAAAAAGGGGAACGCGGTAAAAGAAATTGACTCCTGTTATAGCTCATCTATGGGCGGAGGGCGGAGATAACTCACACTCCGTAAACATCGACTTGATGCGTCGTAAAATTAGTCCTGACATGCTGCGCGGTACTTGATGTAATTACATTAAAACCCTCTTAATCGGAAATCCAATTCGGCGGTGTCATGCGCTTCGAGTGGCCCCCGGCATAGCCCGGCCCCCGACAAGTGAAAGCTGAAGTGCACTTTGTAGACTCTGGAGAGCTCTGCTCGGCTCGATCAATGGCTGGCAGGCGTCCATGAGCGAAGATAATGATGACCTTAGCATGTGTTTTAAAGTAACTAACTCGGATGAGGAAGACACCCCTTGCGTGCCCACCCTCAGAGCTCCGCATGTCTACGCGATTTCCCCTCAGAGGACTGGGCATCATTGCTTTAAGTGCGATCCTTTTCTCTCCTGTCGTTTGACTTGAAAGAAAGAAAGAAAAAAACCGCACATCAGGCCTTTGGAAATAACCGTGTTCCGTGGTACCCCGTCAATATTGATTAATCGGCCGGTTTAATGATTGAAATCTTTGGGCTTGTCAAGTTAACCCCAGCTGTGTTTTTCGTCCACTTTTTATTCGTTCCCAAATCCTGATCACGTAGTGTGGTTTTGGTCAGGCTTTCTAAATTCAAAAAACACACGAACCGTAGTAGTGTTTGTGATGAAGGGTAGTCCTGCCAAAAATTCAGAACCAAAGAAGACGAAGGTTCTGAGATCAACGGCTAGCGCAAAAAGCCGTTATTTTAAAAACCAGAGCAACACTGTTTGCCTTTAATAATGCAGTCCCCTGATGAAGTGAAGCATGTAGCTGTCAGACCGATGTGCATTTACCGGTACAGCGCCGAAGCGAAGGACCTAAAATATTTAAAGATGAGAACAGGAGGCACTTCTTTACGCAAAGGGTGGCCGGTGTCTGGAGTACGCTGCCCAGCCATATTGTTGAAGCCGTCATCCTGGCTTCTTTAAAGAAAGGACTGGGTGAGATCTTGGATCAATTTGCAACCACCGAACGATCTCGATCGAGTGAATAGTCTCCTCTCATCTGTGAATATGCGAATGGATTTTGTGCAGGAACAGCTGCTTGTCTGTTCAAGTTTCCATATGCATGTTATTTGTGATGTTGATTAGCCCCTAACAAGGATTCAGTAGTTCAGGTCAGCTCATAATACTGTAGGTCTGCGTGGCACAACACGGCACACTTAAGCCTGTTCGTTTTTTTTTTATGTTTACCATTGTGTGTCAGGCACACCAGTGTGCAGGGCTGATATTTGGACCAGGTGGCGTATGACGATACTATGAGAACTGAACCACTCTGCAGACAGAAATGTTGCTAAATTCACATGAGTTTTATATGGCCAGTGTTCATGGCACTGGATCAGCTGGGACCAGCTCCCAGGTGCCAGTACTGTGGTGACTGTGTGGCTGGTGAGTCTTTGCTGAACTTTACCAAGCTTTGGCTGTGAAAGTGAGTAGCATCAGAAAAACATGGGCTTAGAAAAATCAAAACTGCAAAGTGATGTGTGTGTTATGTGCCACCTGATCTCTCAATTTTCTAACCGCTTCATCCAATTAATTCAAGGTTTTGGGGGAACTGGAGCCTATCGTGGCAAACAGGATGCCAGTCCCTCACAGGGCAGACACACCAGGGCCAGTTAACTACCAGTATGTCTTTGGATTGTGGGAGGAAGCTGGAGCACCCTGAGGAAACCCGCATGAACATGGGGAAACATGCAAACTCCACACAGACAGCACCCCGAGTCTGGAATTGAAGCCAGAGCTCTGCGAGGCAGCAATGCTGACCACTGCTCCACCATGTTCCCCACAGTCCAATCCATGACTCTTCTTTTAGCCTCGGTACAGAATAACGTCGCTGCTCCTGAGCAGATTGGCTTCAGATTCTGTGGTTGTGCGGTGTGTGTGTGTTCTGAGCCCGTGTTTCCACAACCGCCTGGCACTTCCGAGTGCCCAGCCCGCTGAGCCCAAGTGCCAGGCCTCTGCTGATTCTCTAGAGCCCCCGGGGCCCGACTTCACAGCAGGCAGCCCATCTTGGCCGTTTCCTTCGGGCAGGATCCCGGAGTCGAGCGCTGGAAAGGCGTTCTGTGAAGAAGAGCCTTCTGCTTTTTTGCTTACTCCGCGGGGGGCGCATCGGGACTGCGGTTTCAGCCAGGACAGGGATTAACGGAGCCGCCGGGCCTCGGGAGAAGCGGGCAATGGGGCCGAAGTGTGCCGAGCTCGCTCCGTCTCCTCGCTGGCTGGCTGGGGGGGGGCAGGGAGCTGCTCCGTCAGCCGGAGAGAGAGCCTTCCCTAGCGTGCTCAGGCATGCCGCGTTGAGACACCTCAGCGCAGCAGTCTGCCTTGCTCTGGAATGTGCCTGTTCCTCTCCGGGCTTCTCATGCACGCTTTGACAACAAGCCAGCTTGCGAACGTGCTTTGCGGGATGAGCGCTCGGAGAATTCCATCCCAGTGCCGCGCGCGCGCGTGGGACTGGAATTCCATCTCGATCCGGCCTGACGTGGCCGTGCTTCCCCTTCTGGCTGGACTGTCCATCCCTCCATTTTCCCTACTGCTTCTTCCAATGTAGGGGAGCTGGCGCTTATCCCATCAAGCAGTGGGCACAATCCAGGTGCATCCTGGATGGGATGCCAGCCCGTCGCAGGGCAAACGGTCACACGTACTCACACCAGGGCCGACTTTAATAGAAGCCGGTTAAGTTAATCAATCAGTCTGGTCTTCGGACTGTGGGAGCAAACAGGATTACCCAGGGGAAGCCCACGCCAACACTGGGAGCACATACGAACTCTGAAGTAAAAAAGAAACTGGAGTCTTAGTAAAGCCCCGAGATTGCTTTTGGCAGTGCGAGTCTTTAGCCTGGCATTGGAGGTCGGCTGTGCGTGGGTTGTGTACAGCGTCGAAGGTTTTTCACACTGGGTGAAGTGAAATCAATCATTAACGAAACCGAATAAACAGGCGTCTTATCTCTCAGTGAGCCTGAGGTCACAAAGAAAAGCCCCCCTGTGAGGGGGGCCTACCCTGCCATTTTGAAAACCAGAAAAAATCCACAAGTTTGCAGTATGTTTATAATAATTATAATTAATAATAATTGCTTACACTTATATAGCGCTTTTCTGGACACTCCACTCAAAGCGCTTTACAGGTAATGGGGTCTCTCCTCCACCACCACCAATGTGCAGCCCCACCTGGATGATGCGACCACAGCCATAGTGCGCCAGAACACTGACCACACACCAGCTATCAGTGGGGAGGAGAGCAGAGTGATGAAGCCAGTTCAGAGATGGGGATTATTAGGAGGCCATGATTGGTAAGGGCCAATGGGAAATGTGGCCAGGACGCTGGGGTAACACCCCTACTCTTTTCGAGAAACGCCCTGGGATTTTTAATGACCACAGAGAGTCAGGACCTCGGTTTTACGTCTCATCCGAAGGACGTTATTTCCTTATTTCCTTCGGATACCCTGCTGATTTCTTTCGATATGCCCGTTTCTGCTGTCTGTGCTGATTTCTGAGGCTTCATGCTGCCGGGCCACGTTGGTGAAGCATCTGGATGCGACTCATGGATCAATTAACAGCCAAGAGGGTCAGCTGGGCCGAATGGCTTCCTCCGGTTTGCAGCTCTTTGTTGTTGATGAACTCCGATGTTGCCCGACCGTGTCAGCTATGAAGGAACCTGGCTTCACCGCATCACCCCTGGGGCTGGCAGTGAGGTGTTCCTGGATTCAGGGCACGTTCTGCTCCAAGCTGTCGGGATACTGTTCTTGCCCTCATAATGCTCAGATTGCACCAGGAAGACTTCTCCTCGTGTCAGCGTTGCAAATGCCCAATCAACTTACCTGGCTAAATAAAAGAAGTTATTCAGTTCTCGAATTGCACTCCATACAGAATCTTGAACACAGTAACCGTGTTGATTTAGTGTATAAGGAACAAGTAGAGCTTTATGCCATGCTGAAAAGCTGGCTGTGGTGTTTTCTTCAGGCCATCTGTGAAGACACCCACCGGAAGAAGGCTCCACAGCCACAAGTTTGTTTCTTTTCTTCTCTTTTTACGTGTTCCTTTGCAGCCTATGCGTGTTGAAGCCCCCCACTTGAACACGTCGATTTATCTGTTACCACAGGGGTTAGCAGGGCGGCCCAGGAAGATTTAATTTAAACACCACGGCAGATGTTACTGGGCAGCGGAGCACATTTAGCAATAGACTGCTCCAGCTACGGTGTTCAAGGGAACGTTTCCGCAGGTCTTTCCTCCCGGCGGCTGTCAGGGTGTATAACGCTGCCCTAGGCAAGGACTGTTAGTCCTTCATTTGCTCCTCTATGGACAGCATGTTTGCTCCATTGTACTTTTTGGACAATCAGTCTGTATAAACCTATGCACATTTTGTACATTTTTATTGTTTTTACAGCGACTATGATCATCACATTTTGCACACACCTATGTATTTATTTATTTTGTTGTCTTTTGTTTTATAACTATTCTGATGTCTGTTTTGCTTGTCTTGGGCTGGACTGCTGTAACACATCAATTTCCCTACGGGATTAATAAAGTATTATCTATCTATCCATGTAAATTTGTAGCTCAAATAAGATTTGATTTTCCGTTTTGTCTCTCCTTCTCATTTGAGTCTTTCCTGTTCCGTAAAATAGCGGGTCTCACTAAGGAAGCGATCATTCGAAATAATATGAGGCCTCTGTGAAAGCAGTGCAGTGTTACCTCCTGGTGCTGCGTACCTCTTGTCTCTCTGCGTCGATAAATGAGCTTCCGCAGTTCGCTGCGAGCAGGTCCGGGGGGACAGCGGCCAGCAGTCAAGGGGAAAGAAAGGGCTTCTGGGAGCTGTGTGTGACGTCGTGGGTGCACAAGGTGTTCTGGGGGAGTGGGGGTTTGGCCGGCACGTCCAGGCCAGGCTGCGCAAATATCTCTGCCCCTGAGCTCCCTACAGCGCCGGTGTTGATGTGGCCGGTCAGGGGAGCAGGCATCTGCTGACGGGGTAGGAATGGATCAGCAGTGGAGTTCGCAGAGGGCCAGGACTTTGTGTACAGCTGAGCCCTTTCCTCAGGAAAAACAGTCTGCTGAGATGGTTTTTTTTTTAAATCCCTTCCAAGAATAATCTTTTCCACTATTTTTTCATAGCCAGTTCAATTAGCCAGTGGATTTACAGTATATGTACGCACATTATACTGGCAGGTGCTTTCCTAAATGTCCAAGGGCTTGGAGAAGAGCCGATTCAGCTGTTTATATTACCTAGTGATTAACAACAGAAGGTTGAGTCACATTGCAGTTTTTGTTTTATTCCTTCTTGGTGTAGGGAAGTGCAAGTTGTGCTAAAAATGTTCAGCATTGTGCGCCCATCAGACTATCAACAGGAGAGGAAACATAACTGAAGCAAGGCAAATAGGGGGGAAAAAAACTTTGAGAACCCAGGTTATTTGTATGTGTGTGTATGAGAGTGCATTCCCTGCACAATTTCATGTCTGTGCAGCTCGGAAACGTCTGGTTCATGTTCGATTTGTTACGCTCTCGTAAAGATCTTCACCTTACTGTGTCCAGTCAAGGAAGAGTGATGGGAAGAAAAGGGAATTTGGTTCTGGGAATCTTTTGTGTGGGTCAGGTAGAAAACTCACCAGGGAGGAGTTGGGTCTCTCTCCGTGGATCCAAAAACATTCCATGAGTTCGACTGAGATGGCAGGTGATATTTGACAGATTAGACCCAAATGTTAGACTTTTGGTATTTCTGGTGCTGTAATGTTTCCTTTTGAGAAGTAGGAACATAATAGGCACCTGTGATGTATTTGTAATTTGTTTCTTCATACTAATACAGTGCTCTGCATAATTGTATTGCTGCACTGACTCATTCTGTTGAATTATTGGACTTTTAAGAAGCGCAATCTGTGGTAAAGCTTTTTCACAAGTTCTGACCTTTAAATCGCGACTTCTCCAAGTATTCAATCAATGCGATGGGCTGTCCAGAATCCCCACTGCTCTGCATCGCTTCTAAGAGTTGTCCTTTTGTCATACTGTGGCTTTACGGTGCTGGTGGAGGGGAGTCCCCATTACCTGTAAAGCGCTTTGAATGGAGTGTCCAGAAAAGCGCTATATAGGTGTAAGCAATTATTAATTATTAATAATTATCAAAGAGCTTTAAAGGGAAAGGTAGCTGGCGATTTGGCAGATTAGGCCTCACCGGGTTAGGGTGCAGTAACTTGGCTGTTCAAATCGCCAGTGTGACCTTGAGGATCAGGCTGCCCGAGCCTGGCTTTGGGAATACAGCTGCCATTGAAGAAAAGTGTTGTCTCTAATGTTGTGACGCGTCAGAGTCTTCTGCATGAAGAACGATCAGGTCTCTCTTAGGGGCTGGTGGTGAGCGGCCTGGGTTTCCTCGGGTGCAGGTGTCTCGGTCAGCCGAAGAAGGGTTCCCCCCCCAGAGGCCTGGTCCAGAACTGTCTGTCGGGGAAAGGGGAGAGCAAGTCGGCGGCAAACATGTCAAATACAAGGGCTCAAGTTGCTTCCTCCTCTCGTAAACTGTTGCGACCGTGTGGGGCTGATAAATTGTGGAATTCTGGTAAAGTGGTGACTCGGCGTGTTTAGAAATACTGGGGAGGGGGGCTAATACGCTGAGTCATGCTGTATGCTGTCATGTGGCGCTGCTTGTGGCCGGTGCACATGCGTTAAAAGAAGACCACTTCAAACGCACCGAAAAGCTCAAAACCCCGAACTACACCGAGCCTGAGCCGCACAACGGTATTGTTGAGAAACCTCCCAACACTGGTATTTATTGCTGGATAACAGGTTATATGCTTTCAAGTAGATGTTTTTGAGGTGTGGCAGCACGGCGTACTTGTGGTGCGTGGCTATTGAGTTCCTCTGCACAGCCTTTGGATATTAAAAGTTTGGCATTGGTTTGGCGCCTGGAAGCGCTGCTATAGTAGACGCTGTCCTCCAGGGCCGTGGAGGTGAGTCAGCGAGGGCTCTCTCGACTTCCAGCAGCGCCTGGGGGGGGTGGGGGCGTCCGAGGAATTTCTCAGCAGGCTCTCTGTGCGCTGCCGTGAAGCTGAGTCACGAGACAGCTGGTGACTACGGACTGGGGGAGTGTGAAGAAGAAATTGTTTGTAAAAAAAAAAAATGATTTTTGGGGGGGGGGCTTACGAAATAAAGCTTGGTGCAAGTCGTTGACCGCCCCAGCACTGAAGCACTAAAATCTGTTTCCATCATTCCCGGCCTAGAAGAAATTTCATCCACAACCGTCCTTACAAGAACAGCTCTCACGTCTTGAACAGTGGAGGTGACAAGGGCCGCCTTGCTAGCATTCAAAACCGTGTCAGGGTTCATCTCAATGGGCTGTCAGAAGCTGTTGCGAATGAGCAGCACAGGAGGACAAGTAGATAAACGTTTAGGACTGGGAAAATGAAGAGCTCCTCTACGCAAAAGGTGGGGGGTGTCTGGAACAAGCTGGCTTGGCCTGGCCTGGCAGTCATAGCCCTTGATAGCTCCAGGATCCAGCTGGAAGAGATCCCTGGTATCTGCTAGCAACTAAATGACCAAGATGGGTGTAAAGGCTTCCTCTCATTTGTTCTTCTTTGATGTACCTCAACTCTTGAGCCCTGGGAGACTGCTGTGTTACCTGTGTGTGGGAGACTTTATGGATGTCTCATCCACCCAGCTTGGCATCCTCTTATAGGGTGAGCCAGGGCTGTCAGAGCACTTCCTCGTAGACGATTTGCTCAATGTTTTTGTTTCACATTCTTTCCTTCCAAGGCTGTTATGACAGCAGGTTTGGATAAAAGCAGGCAGAAATGAACTCGCCGATTTGCTTTCGCCCTTTTGCGGGGTCTTTTTAAGGGATTTCTGCTTGCTTTAGGGTAAAGAGGTGCCAGTGTGCGCAGATCCGGAGAGAGACGAGCAGGGCACCTGCACTGTTCAATCATTCACTGTGCCTCTTGGGGCTGGGGGAGCTGAGAGAATGAACGATGGGGAGCAGGTTCTGGTCTCGTGCAAGAGCGGCTTGCTGTTCGCCCACGTGACTGAAAAATCAGGTTTACCAGTTGAAATGTCACCAGTGTATCCACCGAGGAGCTCAAAAGAAAACACTTCTGATTAATTGTGCAGAGAGTCAATTCTGAAGGCTACAGGGAAAGTTCTATGAGAAGACAAAACTCGCCCGGCTTAACGTACAGACCGTGAACGCATGTCTATTTCTATTGTTAGTAACAAACTAAAACAACATCTGTGAATGCGTTGCCTCAGAAACCAGCCTGATACCTCTCCCTGGTTTGGAAGTCAGTGTGTGAAGGGAGGTGATTTCATCAAAGAAGATGTCCGATGCCCTGCCCATCTCCAGGAGGCCTGTCAGAGTCCTGTGCCAGTCTGGGTCTTTCACCTGCCCTTGAGGGGGAACTTGTCTGGTCTCTGTGCACAACGTCTGGGAGGGCGGGTTTGGTTTTCTGAAGCCACCACTCTTGTTGGTATCGGTGGCTGTGTTCTGGGCAGACAGACACATGATGAAGCGTCAGTCCCGGTTTTGTCACAGGTGCACTCCAGTGTTGCCATGAGACTCAAAGCTCTTGTATTCTTGGTGGGTGGGGATATTTTTTTCATGGCGGTGGTAAAAATCTTCACAAGTCCATCTCCCTTTATATTCTGTCATGACATATCCATTTCATATCCTGTTATGTGTTGCATTGCGCAACTTCTTTTTTCCCCCCCCTGCTACTGGGATGTGTTCTCTTGTTTGACCAACTCCAGTTTTCTGAAGCGACCACTGGGAGCTCTCGAGCTGGAGTTCAGTCGAGCTCCAGCCTGGGGCAGAAGTGGGGTCTGGAGTTGCCCCAAAATCAGGAAATAAAATCAATAATAGGTGAGAGCAACCACATGCATTCCTGGACCGCTTACACCTAAACAAGCAAAATCACACTAAAGAATATTTTCTTTTTGTGTAAGGCATCCACATTTATCTATACATGTGGTGTGCATTACTGTTACTCATTCATGTACGCAGAATGGATACAGAAACAACCGACAGACTTAACTACACATTTACCTTAATGTTCCATTACGTAATGTTCTGCTGTTTAATCAGAGGGACAGTGAAAATGAACTTAATAGAAAAAGTATGGGTGATCATTAAGTAGACTGAGGCATTTTGGAAAAAGAGTTCTGATCTGAGGCAATTAAGGATATTGCTCTCACTCGTTTATTATTGCTGCTAGTTTTTTACTGATTCAGTGGCAGCATCAAAAACCTGGTCTGTCTCTGGAGCTGGGCTGACAGAAGTGTGTATTCCCTCCCCTGTGGTGAAAACAGTGTGCGGCAGTCTGTTCCCATGGGCACCTGTGCCTGGGGTGTGCAGCCCATTTCAGAGGGGGATCCAAATGAGGACCCAGAAAAAGGGAGTCAAAAAAGTGCCTGATTAAAATTTTCTCCCACTTAAGGATAGAGAAGCGTTAGATGGATGCCCTTTCTCTGGAGGAGCTGTGCAGCTTTCAGCTGACCAAAGTAATTGTATCATCCTCATTAAAGGAGTCGAAGAAGGAGAGCACATCAAAACCATCCTCTCCTACGTGAATACTCCTAGACGACTGATCTCAACTTCCTTTAGTTTGTGAACTTCTGGGTTACAATCATTGCTAATCCAGCAGAAAATGGAGATCGGGTTGTGTTGTTTTTCACGTCAGTGACGCTGTATGCTTTTGTTTCTGAGTTTTAAACTTGAATTTTAGTTTCCGGAGTGCAGAGAATGAAAGCACTGCAGTTTAAATACATGTTGTGGCTGGTGAAAGTGTGGTTTGTTGGAGCAGCGTGCTTTGTGTGTTGTCCTTGTGACAGTTTTCTCTGGCGGGTGATGGTGTGCGATTGGAGGTTTTCATACAGTGATGAAAAAGCAATAGAAACTCCTGTCACTTCAGCGGTTTCCTCTGGACTCTGCGCAGCGTGCCCACAGGAGAGGCCTTCCGTCAGGCTGTAGTAACAGGCGCTCGGCCTCGCTTTGTTTCATCTTTATTAGCAGATGCAGGAAACTGCCAAACTCCCTCACTCATCAGAGCTGTCGGCCAGTTCCTTCCCCCGGCTTTGAAAGGCGGCCTCCCTGGACCGCGAGCGGCTCAAGAATAGCTTTCCCTCTCTCTGGCGATGTCTGCCGCTCTGCGAATGGGGGTTACGCGGAGTTCAGGCTACGCTACAGCAACAAATGTGGGTCAGCAAGAATGTACACGTCTCTGGATGAGCTGTGCTTGTGGGGCTTTCGGAGATGAGGAAGTGGGGGACACAGGGGCTCGATAGCAGGGATAAATCTTCAGGTAAATGGACATGCACCCGTCTGAGTGTTCCTCTTTAGTGCTAGAATATTGGGCGAAAAATTGGAAAATAATCCCAATTTTCTCTCGTTAAGTGCTGCTCCCACACAATTACTCCTCTCTCCACGTGGCCTTTGTAGTTAGAGATGACATTTTGATTATATCTTTTTTTTTTTAAAGCCATCGGCTCTGTTTGGCTGAGCGTTTTTTCTGGAGAGAAGGACAGTAGAATGTCACAGACCTGACTCACTGTGGATCAGGGGAAAAGCAGGCATATTAAAAAAAAAAAAGTCAGCTGTTTTACTTCTACCTTTGTGTGGCTGATCCTTTCCTCCAAAGCAGCTAAACCTTGCGCCTGTTTAAATAGCTGGGCTCTTTGCTAGAGCAATCCGATTGATGCACATTGCTCACAGTGTGTTAAACAACTGAGCTCCACCCACTATTCGAACCCACAACCTTCCAGTTACGAGTCCAGAGCTAAAATCATCTGACTATGCAAGTCAGTCAGCCTTCCTGTTTGACACTGGACCCTAAAGTTTTTTATACTAAATTAAAATCACCAATATTTTTTGTTAGGGAACACACACCTGAAGAAACGTTGCGTTTTTTCTTTTCCTTTCAGCATGACGTAAACCGTTTCCTGTTCCTCTGCTGCCTTTGCATACTGACGCAGCTGCCTGCTTGAATCATTTTTGTCAAACCCACCTGAATTGAAATAGCCAGATGTAGTCGTTCAAATCCTATGACTGCACACGGGAGAATGAGGAATGAGACTTTGCCCATCTTCGAGCCAATCATCTATTATCAAATCACAGCTAGCCCCACCCCGTGCTGGAGGCTCTGTGTCAATTGGAGGAGAGGCGTGCCAATCACCTCAGCACATGCCTGGGTCACTGAGGGAGAAGAGCCCAGGCTGACTGATTGCTCTCTACCCTCTGAGCCAGCCACCACTTGATGAATAATAGCTGAAGTGGGATAGCGGCATGAACCAGGCTCAAATCAATGATCAGAGAGTCCAAACTGAGTCTGAATTTTGTCATATATTTAATGGCTTACCATTAACACCTTCCTAGTACAACGGTGGTGGTCTGTCTGATCTTCAGACACATAAATAGGGTTTTTGTTTTTGCAGCTGTTCCTAGTTGAAATCCATTTGAACAAGTATAGAAAGGACAAGCTAGGCACGCCACAGGCTCTTATTGCAATCTGACCAGTGTGTCCAATGAGACTGTCCTCTGTGTCCAGGTCCCCCTGGTTCATTTTTATTTCACGTGGCTTAATTGATCAGCCTGCTACCTAAACCTGAATTCGTCTGGGCCGCCCGTGTGGCATTATGGGGCAAGCTGCTGATGTACCTTACTGTGATGTATTCATGGTTTGGGGCGAAGCCTGTGTCAGCTCTGGGTCAGAAACCGAAACCTTGACAGGAAAAAGAGCACGAAGGCTTATCGGCACACAGGCTCATCTGGAAATAGAAGCGGTAGCCTGTTAGATCAGAGCTGGGTTTGGCCTCCCTCCAGTTTCTCCGAACAGGCGCGCTTGCCTGGTCTTCCCCTTGTGGTCATTGCGGTTGTGAGCAGGATCTCTGTTTGAGCCTCTCTCTCTCTGTGACCCAGTGTTGCAGCCGCCACCGTCTCCACAGGGAGGTGTCGGTGCCAGTCGGAGGTCATGTACGTTCCTTTCCAGGGGGGCCCCCAGGAAATATTGGGGATCACTGTTTCAGTGGGGAACAAAGAGCCCTGGCTGACCAATCACAGCCCTGCCACCATGGGGGGGGGTTCCTGGTCACAGCAGGCTAGTGACATAAGCCGGGGCTTGAAAAACCCTAATGCTGATGTTGCTTAACTGAGGAACGGTTCATGGTTCTGCTTTCTTCTTAGAAATAAAAAGAGGTTTGAATTTATAATGTCTAGCCCTTTTTCATACCAAGAAATTTTTTTTGATGCAGCGTTTGTATTCTGGATAATTTCCTAGACGGATCACTGTCCAGAATATCAGGACCCCCAGCGATTGTGTGTGCAGCTGGATTGAGGAGGAAAGCAAGGCTTTCCCTGGCCAGAGAAATCCTGGGATGTCAACCCAAAGGGAAGCCGGTAGACCCAGCGGAGGAGCTGCTGGATGTGCAGATCAATCCCGCCCTCCAGGCTCGTCCCAGCCTCAGCCCTGCCAGAGTAGAGGGCAAGTGGAGTACTGGACTGGCCAGGTCCAGTTCCTGCTGCAGCCAGGGGCCCATCGTTAGCGGGCGTTTCCGATGTCTGTCCAGTGAACGTCAGACCCCGTGAGATAGCCCTGGATCGCCAGCCATGAGCATCCCTCGTCTCCTTGTGAGCCTTCTTCGGGTGTGAGGTCAACATTTTAGCCGAAACGTTGTTTCCTTTCTTCTCTTTTCGGCACGCAATAAACCTTTAACTTGTTCCTTTGCGGCCTACGCATGCTGACGCAGCTCCCTACTTGAACTAAAGCCTACTTCTGCTGTGACCCGCTATGCCTTCTGATAAATCTTTTTCTAGATCTCTTCATCATTCCTTCTCCTCCTCCCTGGGCTACTTGCCCCCTACTGTCTCTTCACAGCGATCTGTTCCAACACCAGGCTTTCTAACCACCTCCTATATCTTCATAGACGACGTCGTTATAATATCATTCCTAAAGGTTTTTGCCCTCGCACCCGAGAAGGCCCCACTGCCGAAACGTTGTTACTTTTCTTCTCTTTTCAGCATGGATTTCACCTTTAACTTGTTCCTTTGCGGCCTATGCATGCTTACGCAGCTCCCTACTTGAATCCCTTGTCTCCACCGGTTAAGCGCCCAGCACAGACAGGCACGGCTGCCAGGACCTGCAATAGACCCATCTCTCCAGACGGCACTGGGCAGCCTCTCCGTCGCTTCAAAACCACTCCTTTTTACTTGGGGAAACGAGGAAGGCCTCGTTTTTTTTCTTTCGTTTTGAGCATGCTGGGGAGGAAGGGGTCTCCGCCCAGGTTCCTCAGAGCCGAGTCATGATGAGTCAGGGCTGCTTGTTCCCTTTGCTTCGATCTGCTCGCTTGCTCTGCCGGGGAACAGGCGACGCGCTCCTGTCCAGACTGGAACCTGCAGTAGGGGTAGAATATTCTAGAAATAGCACAGATGGAAGCACTTCCTATGGGTTCTCCTCATCTTCAGAAGTCCCGGTTCCCACCGCTCTCGGCACAGGTAACCGGTGGCCGTCAGGCGAGGCGCGTGTGTGATGTGGTGTTTGAGGCTGACAGCTTGGCGTAGCAGGCGGAAAAGCCCGTCAGCACTCTGCTTCCTGTGCGGTTCCAGTGAGCGTGAGAGCGGTGCTGCCGCTCTGCGCTTTCGTTTTCCGACTCTCCGCCCGTTAGCGGTGCTGTGAGAAACGTCTTGACGGACTTGTCGTGCTTTGTAATTAATTCGGCCTTAGATTGCAGTCTGCGTCCCCTGAACTCCACATATGCAAACGCGCACTTTGCTGTTTGTGGAATTCCGTTTGTGAAAACGGGCTGCCATAGTGGTGGCACCGGGGAAGACGCTGACCCTGCTGCAGGTCTATGATCACGGGTTCGAGCCTGGATCATGTTACAGTCCCACTGTGACCTGAAGCAGTGGCCCCCTTGGCACTGCTCAGCCTGGGTGCCTGCAGACATGTGGTCAGGGAGGGGCACACCTCTCCTCCAATCAGAGCTGCACAGGGGGGCGCTAATAGGTGGAGATGGGGGGGGGGGGGGGCGTGGCTTGAATGTGGGTGGAGTCAGATGTGTCTGCTCACCCTTCATCATCGTGCCCATGTACAGCCACACGGATTATAGATAACAGCTTGTGGTTTTGAAATAGTGTTGCAAAAGTGAAAACCAATCTCTCTGGTATTTGTCTGCTGAAAAATGTAAAACAGCGAGATATCGGCCTTTTCATGAAGGGGGATACTTGTGGGTGAAATATTTTTTTTTTGTTGCATCATGCCCATGTGAGATCAGATTTGGAGACCCTAAAGTGTCAGTCAGTTCGTAGAGAGAGCCTTATGACATTGCCGCGAGCCAATGGAGAGGCAGTGGTTGCACTCACAATTTCCAGTTGGAGTTCTGCTGTCAGTTCGAAAGGAATTGATCTTGTTTCACCAACATCTCGGCATGGAGAACACAATCACAGCCCCGTAGCCTGTGTGATGGTTACCAGGAGGTTTATTGAGTGTTGAAGTTTATCGGAAAGTTCAATGGGGATCAGCTGTGTTTCACTGCATTAAGAGTTTGGAAAGCCTCTGTTGGAGGCAGAGCAGTAGGACATAAGGTAGGACATGTGAACAATTTAGTAACCAGTTAGCCTAGACAAGCGTGTCTTTGGGAGGAAGGAGGAAATGTCAAGATTTTGCAAAAACCCACTGGGATAACATGCAAACTCCACACAGAAAGGGGCCTCAGTTCAGAATTGAATCCAGGACGCAAGAGCAGAGAGGCAACAGCTCTAACCACTATGTGAGGAAAAAAACAAAGAGTATGGCAACAGCCTTTTCGACAAGAAAGCACTACGGGTCCAGTTACCTTGGCCTGCTGTTCGCACCTGCTATCTCAGATAGACATGGCAGCCAGGCAGTAGAAGTCTCAATGCTGCAGGTTCTCTGTGGTAAGAGCTGAAAAAGTCGACTAGGCTGAGAATTCACCCCCTAAAAAGTGGAGCAAAGTGGAGTTTGTCAGCTATTTCAAGATCCTCATCTGGGTCGCCTGCATCTCCGGTATCCAGTTGCACTCCACGGTATTGACTGAATGTTTTCCATCGGATGCACGAAAGCAGTATGGAACCTTACACAGGCGTGCAAAAGAGAAACGGAGAAGTCCGGGTGTATCCTACCTGTGCTGACGGATCACTACAGCCACAGGGGTGAAGCTCCTCTGGTTGACAGCTAGACCTGGACAGATCGGATTACTGCCAGCCCCCGATGTGAGGGTGGATCAGTGCCGCTGGCACGTGGGTGGCAGAGGGCCGGGCTTCGCGTGCTGTGGCTGTGAACTCAAGAGTTGGCGAGGAGGGTGAAGGTGCGCTGAGATTTCAAACAGGAAGTCCTGACCTCTGGGGCTGGAATGAGTTTTGATTCTGAAGTGCGAAGCTTCCACTTTCTGTTCCGTCTGCCAGTCCTCTTATGTCCTTGTGGTCGGCCTCTGCTGGCAAACCTCGAGAATGTGGGCTCATGTGGGAGAATGTGAGTTGTACTCACCACAGGAGTGTCCTTTCTCTTTCTTTCAGTCTCTTTGGTGAGTCGAATATTCAGTCCTTTTAAAAGGCCTCGTCTCTCCGTGCAGCTCTGTACAGAACGGGCCTCTTTGCCCAACTAGGGTTCATCTCCGGCTCTCCCATCTCTCTCTTAATACACTCTTCTGCCACAGCCGACTCGAACAGAATCTCTGCATTGCCAAGCTGTCATTCGGGATTTCCCATGGAAAGAGACGGCTTTCAGGCGGCCCACTGGCACAGTGGTTGGCATTGCCGCCCCACAGTGCCGTGTTCTTTTCCAGAGCCGGGGTACTGCCTGTGTGGAGTTTGCATGTTCTCCCCATGTTCGTGTGGCTTTCCTCCGGATGCTCTGGTTCCCTCCTACAGTCCAAAAGACATACTGGTACAGTAGGTTAATTACCTTCTGAGAGAACAGGCCCTGGTGTGAGTGTGTCCGTGTGTGCCCTGTGATGGACTGGGTGTATCGTGTATCCTGTTTTGCATCCTTTGCTTGCTGGGATAGGCAGGGTGCTGCAGTTCTGGCCATGATAAGGCTCTAGACCAGGAAAAAAAAAGATGGCGATGTTTCTGATCCAAGCCTGCTGCTTGAACGTATGGCAGAATTGCAGCGCCACACATAATTGAATTAAATGGGCCTCCTGGTGTCGAATGAATGCCAGACGCTGCTAGGCTTATATTTCGCTGGGAAAGTCTAATTCCTTTCATGTATTGCCACAGCGCTAATTGGATTTCCTACTAATCCATTTGTTTCCCCCCCCCAAACTAACTCACCTGGATGCCTTTTGCTGAATCCCGTTCAATCTGGGAGTACAGTCCATCAGGACAGATGCGGAATCTGATTGAAATTTCCCTTTCTTTATTTCCCTCCAGCGTTAGCGTACACAGTTGTGTGTACATTTGAAAATTGAGAGTTTTTTGTATTTTTATTCTTAACCATCTATAAGCTGCTCCTGCAGGAATTCTGCACACAGAGCCCAAAACAGCTCCAGACAGAGAGTGACCTGGTGTCTAAGGCCAGAATATTTCTTAATCTTTTAATCGCCACAGTTCAGGCCGCAAGTACTGCTGTTCCCCAACTCCTCAGCCTCAGCTCCCCTACTTCCACGTGTCGCACACCTGTGACTTGGCCATTTTTCAAACAGGTTCCTTTTTGTTGTCTCTTTCTCTTGGCTAAGCAGCGCATGTTTAATACAGAAGCCAAGTCTGTCAGTCGTTTGTTTTTTCAGTGCATTTTGGTGATGAGTCTGTCCCTCGGGTTGTGTTACAGACGTCTGGAGCTTATATTTGAAAAAGGCCTCGTCAAGAGGTTCCTCGTTAGTATTTCTGCACTGGTGCGTACCTCTCACCCACTCATTCTGTTGTTATTCACTCTTCCTTGCTCCTAAAATGACACATGACCAAGGGTGAACCTTAGGATAGGATAGTTCTGATAGTTGTGGCGCTTGTAGATTTGAAAGATGCCGCCTCTTGGTTCGTTAAAAAAAAAAGGCACTGCGTGTGTGCGAGGCCCGCCAAGAAGGGCCTCGGAACTCCTGCTCCCGTCTCTGTGGGGATCTTTTCTCTGGTTTGATTTGTGATGTCTGCGTGCGCGTGCAAGGAGTAAGTAATCAAGCGCAGGCTGGATTCTCCTGAAAGAGCCCCAGGGCTACAAGAGTCCACATCCCTGCCAGAGACGGAGGGAGGGGAAAGAGTCTCAGTCTCAGGCCTTATTCAACCAGATATTTTTTTTTTTGTGTGGTTTATATTCAATCGAAAGATGAAAAGGCTGAAACGATTTATTTTTGTGTCTGTCATTCTTCCTTTCTTGTGCTTCTCTATTGTAATCCAGTGACACCATTCCAAACCTGGGCATCCTGCCTTGTTCGGTTTTTTAGGGTGGGGAGGGGCAGTTTTGGATCAGGTTTATTTTGCCTCTGATCTTAATGCTTTGATTGAACAAATTATCAGATCAGAAGTTGCATTACCTGTTTTTGGAGCAATTGATTAAGATCTCACTGGGAAGTACTTAAGGGCTGTCCCGTTCCGAGATAACAGGGCACTAGATAAGACTCCCAGTGTATAGTAGCTTGATCCATTTCAGGTTTTACAGGTTACAGGCTTTGTTGTATTGTGGTGACTGGGTATTGTATTTTGCTGGGTATTTCATGTGCAAATGTGAGTAGTGCTCACAAGACAAACTGTCATTTATTTCAAAAAGCATCAGCAAGACAGAAATGTGGCAGGAGTTAGAAAGGGCGGTTTTAAACTTTCCCATAACAATTGTAAAAATCTGGGACTAGATTCTGAATCTAACAGTTCTGTAGATGCATTATTTGAATCATTGCTCAATAAGATGCTCTTTTTCAAAAGATTCCCACCAGTGAAGAGTGGCTATCTGTTAGTTGTTGAAATGTGTTCGCTTGGGGTTTTGACAAAGGTAAAGCACAGAATCCCATGATCTGTGTTGCGAGTCTTGCCATTCTCCCAAGAGCTGGAAAATCACATGGTGTTCAGATTATGCCCTCACGCAGTCACACAATCAAGGGTATTGCCAAGGTAAACCAAGATAAATCCCACCTGACTTTCTCCTCTGCTTCCAGCCTCCTGCCTTTGCTTCCCAATGAACACTCAGTGGGAAAGATTGGCAGCTCCTACTGTATAACAAGCCTGTATAACATGTCACCTTCAGCAGGGCTCCTGATGGTGGTGGTGTCTGGGGCTGCTCTGTGGCTCCTGAAGGGGCTCCCTGCTCCCCACTTTCCAATAGGATTATGATACAGAGATTGCTTTGGCCAGGAACAGTGATGGAAGTCTCTGTCCCCTACCTCAACAATCAAATGTCACTGAGAATGTCTTCCTGGGGTGGGGTCCTAATACGTTTAATACTTTGGCCAGCAATTGTACCTGCTCATAGTGTGTGGTTTTGCACCCTGTCATCAGCCCACTGTTTAAGCAGAAGCCCTTTAGACTTTAGAGTCTGGGGTGATGTGCTTTTGTTGAAGAATAACCCTGTGCCTTTCAGAACAAGAAACTATATCTCCAACCTTGGGTGACCACAGGAGCCTATCCCAGCAAGCACCGGGCGCAAGGCTGAATTATTTGATTATTAAGTTAATTGTTAAATGTAATGACTGCTGAGACAGAAACTTTTTAAGCCAATACTCACAACAGGCTGTTTTGTCTGCTTTCCGATCTGCCAGCAGTTATATCACCCTGCAGCTCACAACTGGAAACTCACTGAAGCTCAGCAGGTCTGAGCCTCGTCAATACCTGGATAGGAGACCTCCTGCGATAAACTACGATTGCTGCTGGAAGAGGTGTTGGTGGGGCAGTAGGAGGCACTCACCCTGCAGTATGTACATACTGGGTAATAATGCTCCAGTATAGTGATGGGGACACTATACTGTAAAAGGCGCCGTCCTTCGGATGAGATGTAAAACCGAGGTCCTGACTCTCTGTGGTCATTAAAAATCCCAGGGCGTATCTCGTAAAGAGTAGGTGTGTAACCCCGGCGTCCTGGCCAAAATTTCCCATTGGCCCTTACCAATCATGGCCTCCTAATAATCCCCGTCTCTAAACTGGCTTCATTACTCTGTTCTCCTCCCCACTAATAGCTGATGTGTGGTGAGCGTTCTGGGGCACTATGGCTGCCGTCGCATCATCCAGGTGGGGCTGCACATTGGTGGTGGTGGAGGGGAGTCCCCATTACCTGTAAAGTGCTTTGACTGGAGTGTCCAGAAAAGCGCTATATAAGTGTAACCAATTATTTTTATTAGTTTTTTACCTTTGACACATTAGGAAGGAAATATTAGCAAAGTACGATTTAGAAAGATAAGGAAGAAAAATAAAAATAAAACAGAACAAAACTGGTCTTAACATGAATGACCAACTTGTAAAGTGAGCCCCAGGCGTTCCAGGCTGGTCGTGGAGGGGCACTGTGTCTGCTGTTTTTAAAAGATCATTTTAAAGCTGTGAAATGGGGGCAGTTATACCAGGTTTAGATGGTTTTGGTCATTAGAAGCTGAACTGGACTGACAGCATGTAAAAACACCAGTGATCCACATTCTGCTGAAGCAGTGGATCTTAACCTTTACTGCAGCCTGCGTTCCTTTGGGTCTCAAAACCTGTTCTCGCACCCCTGATAGAAAATTGTTGACATAGGTCAGTTGTTTAAAGCTAAGATGTATCATAAATTTAGAAGGAAAGAGATTGAGAATACATTACCTTAAATACCAAGATTCGATGACACAACGTCATTGTACATGCGTGTCTGTGCTTAATTTGTGTTTTTCAATGATTTACCTTCTAAACCAATCTGGCCAGACTCGCACCCTCAGAAGGGGCGTCTCACTCCGCCAGGGGTGTGTGCACCCTAGTTAACAACCACTGCTCTAAAGGCTCAGCTCTATAATTAGGCCGAATACTGTCGAATACCTGTTTTTGGTCTATTTTAAGTGAGATTTATTGTATTGAAGGCCTGTAATTTGCCATTGCTGTCTGCTTAACAGTCATCCGTCGCAGTTTTAGAAGATCATCTGAAATGACTTTTTAAAGATGCAGTAGCGGCGTGAGCAGTGCTGTAGTCTCGCCCTGGGTCTCTGGAGGGCGCCTCACCATTGCTGACGTTGTGACTGTGCACCAGGGGAGCTGCAGACGTTGCTGGGAAGCAGAGGAGGGGGTTAGTCCCTGAGGGGCTTGGGGCCCTGTCTGCACAGCGTTAATCCGGGTTTAGGATTGACGGGGGGGTCTCTTCCGCTGGCACAGTGCCCGCGGAGGGGAGGGGTGGGCTCTCCCCTCTGGGCACAGCAGACTGAGGCCTCCTGCTGTTCACTGGGCACAGGCCAGGCGCCATATTTGAAGAAAACAGTGACAGAGCTCTAAAAAAAAATTAAAATAACAGTGATGTCGTTATTTCAGTCCACCTGTGCCTATGGTGGAATATATGAATTTGAATTATTTTTTATACGTTTCTGAGATTTTACTAATACTAGATAATAAAAAGTGTAATGAACATTCTTACTGTGTCATCTAGCAGTTGCGTACAAAGCCCTTCAGAATATTTTGCGTCTCTGTTTTAATTGATCTTGGAGACATTAGCTGGACCGGTGGGGCGGACCCTCACGGTAATTAAACCTTGCGTTACAATAAAAAGGTTTCAAAATTCAAAGGAGGAAAGGGGGCAAACCATTTTCCGCTTTTCCAAAACTTCAGCCTACATCTGCCCTTGGGGCTTGGAGGGTAGGGGTAGTTGCTTGCAGCTATTCTAGGGTCACCCCTGGACCTCCTTAATCCAGAGCTTGTGGGGGGGAATCCCAGGATGTGGAAAGATTGAGGTCAGTTCTGTCTTCTTTCTGGGGTTTTCGTGTGAATTAAACAGCCAGGCTGTGTCTTTCGGGTGCTAGCGGTTCCGGGGCGTGGATCCCGGTCAGTCCTCAATGCCTGAGGTCCAGGCGGTCGTCCTTGCCACGAGGCCGGTGGAGACGGGAAGGCCCCCCGCTCTGGTCAGGAATGTCTCGCTGCCTCCGCCGCCTCGCCTCGCCTCGCCTCGCGTCGCTCTCCTGCTCCCAGCTTCCTCATTCCCCCTCCAGAGGCCCACACCCCTGGGAGACAGGCAGCCCCCCTCCCTCCCTCCCGCCAGCCATAGCCGGGCTTTCTCCTCCCGCTCTGACCCCGGGACCCCCGCCGGGGAGAGGTCCGGTTCTTCGGTCTGGCTCTGGAGAGAGTCGTTCAGCAGCTGTAGGCTGTAGCTAAGGCCCAGATGGGCCTTTCAAGGACTTTCACGTGACTCCTGCTGCAGACGGGAAACAGGAATGGACTTATTGACGTTTTAGTTGCAGGAGATAAAACTGACGTAATTGTAAAACTAGTGGATAAACGGGTTCTGTACCCCATGTCTCCACTTTATTTACAGTCTCCATTCCCAGCGGTTATTCTCTGATTTATTGTGCCTAATAAATATGGTTTGTGAAGCAGTTTGATTTTATTGAAGACTCAGCTCTAGTAAGCTCTAGATCAGAGCAAGGGGAGGAACGCTTATTCCTGCAGCTGTGTCCAAGTCCGTATCCCAGGAGAAATGCATGTTTTTCTTCACCTGCCTTTACTAGTCCTGAAGGCATTTGTTACAAGAGTTACTCCAGTCTTCCTCAGTTTAGAGGACTCTTGTTTAAACACCGTGGGGATGTCATAAAGGAGATTCAAGCAGCACGATCGGTTAATGAGGCTGCTCTACCATTCCGGGTCCTTCAGGAGACTGATACTGTGGTTTTCCCGAGAGACATTAATAAAGGGTGGCACAGAGGCCCAGAGGTTAGCATTGCTGCCTTGCAACGCTGGGGCCTGGGTTCAGTTCCTCACCTGGGGTGCTGTCTGTGTGGAGTTTGAATGCTCTCCCTGGTCTTCACATGGGTTTCCTCCCGCAGTCCAAAGAACATACTGGAAGGTTAAGTTGGCTTGGGGGAAAAATTTGGCTCTGGCATGTGTGTGTCTGCCTCGCTATGGACTGGTATCCTGTCAGGGTGTTCCCTGTCTTGAGCCTACTGCTTGCTGGGATAGGCTCCGGCTGCCTAGCGACTCTGAATTGCAAGAAGCAGTTAGAAACTTCTGGATGGCATTAATAAACTGCAGTGACTGGGGGGGGTCAGACAGAGCTGGGGGGGGTCGGTGGGTCCAAATTGCTTCTTCCGTCAGGCACTGAGACTCTCCCGTTGTCTTTCCTGGCTCTTCTGAATTCAGGGATCCCCTGCGCCCATCTTCCCGGGGGCCGTCCGGCATCGCGGGGTCTGTAACATAACCATGTGCTCTGTCTTGGCAGCATCTGGAGGGGCCCCAACGTCAACTGTGTGGACAGTACGGGCTACACCCCCCTACATCACGCCGCCCTCAACGGACACAGGTGAGCTCCGCGCGTCCCTCTTGTGTCGGTCTCTGTCTGGAGCGTGTCAAACCTCCTGAAGAGCCAACGTGTGCTCAGGCACTAGATAGGTTGGCTTTCACGGATGGAGAAGGTAGACCTGTTGTTCTCGTAAAACACAGTCACATTCTATTCATTAATATCCGAAGCCACTTATTGATGCGTCTTTCACGATGAATTGTGGAATTTACGATCTACCTGTACTGCAGTGGCCTAGGTTTATACGATCTGACAGTCATTTGTTTGAGCATGTTTTCAGTGCTGCTGTGTTTGTGTCGTGTTGGCGACAGCTTTAAAGCCTTTAGTATCTAGTATCTTTCCATACCTGCATGAGGTTCAGACTATGGTAGACTCTTGTCATTAAAAACCCTGATGGAGGGCAGAATTCGGCTATCATAACCCTCGTATTTGAACACTTAGAAGAGTCATTCAGCTGGTCTCATTCGAAGACGGTACAATTCACTGCTCTTGCCGGGCGTCCAGAGACCAGCTTGGTGCTCAGTGTTAGTCTGCGTTTGGGCAGAGCAGACTTGTTTCCCCCCCCCCCCCCCCCCTCAGACAGAGGAAGTGTAGAAGGTTCCCGTGGTCAGTCTTAGTCTCAGATCAGCTCCCTCTTTGCACTTTGTGGCTTCCAGTGATTTAAATAACTTAGGGCTGAAGTTAAAATTGGGTCACGTGCTTTCCGAGCACAATTTTAGGGGCAGGGCTGACGGTCATCTCTCAAAGCACTCTGCGATTGTGCGTTTTCTGAGCGATCTTGATTGATCCTCGATGTGATGATACTGTGTTGTCATCTGTGTGGGCTGGCGCAGTAGATCTAGCTGCCTGGCCGGATCATCGCTTTTTAAATGAAAATGTTTTTCCAGTTGACTTATCTGGTGGAATAAGACCTCTTGATAGGCTCCCTGTGGCGGGAACTGGAGCGAACGTCAGCACTCCTCCATCTGTGAAGAGCCAATGTCACTTAGCTGCCGCAGTTGCACTTTGCAAATCTATTGCATCTTGCACCCAGAAGGATCCCTGTTTGTATCTGGACACAGGAGAGAAGTACAGTCCCCTCTGGAGGGGAGTAAACTGCCCCTTTTTGTGCCTCCAGCTCATACACTTATTATAAGGGGTGGCAGAGTTTGTAGTGACTTTGCCAGTTTTAAATGCAAGAACAGATTTATGTAGGACAGATTGAGAAAACTCCTGTTCAGATTTAGCCAGCACACAGGGGACAGCTCTCCTGATAGCAACCTCAGATCTATAAATACCAAAATGCAGCTGAGCCATACTGTTAACTGGTAGAGGCCCTGCCCATAGCACAATGTCCCCAGCTGCTGTAACAGGGCGTACGTTTTATACATCTGTTGAAGAAGGAAGGGCGCCTCCTGCAGGTCTGCCACTGTAAGTTGTAGCAGCAGCTGCAGGCTTGTCTCCTCTAGAATCTCATTGCAGTTCTTCAGTCCATAATCCACATACATCCGGAGGCTGTTGTTGTCCCTGCTGCACGAATGGCAGGGATCTGTGGGATGAGGTGGTCTCTAGGTGCTGTGCAAGAGTGTAACTGTGCCCCCCCCCCTCCTTCTGTCTCCCCAGTGAGGTCGTGGAGGCTCTCCTGCGGAACGAGGCCCTGACGAACATCGCCGACAACAAGGGCTGCTACCCTCTCCACCTGGCCGCCTGGAAGGGGGACCAGCAGATCGTCAGGCTGCTGATTCACCAGGGCCTCTCGCACCCCAAACTCAACGAGCAGGTCTGAAAGCCTCCGCACTCTCTCCCGCTTGGTCATGCCCGCCACTCGCACACTACTGACCCGGCGCCGGCTTCTGGGTCTCCAGTGGGCAGGAGGAGGAGCCCACTGGTGTGCAGCTTGCGGCCGGTGGCTGGGTCAAAGTTAGCATGTCTGCCTGACCAGTTTGCCTCCAAGCTGAGATTGTGCCTGTGGGAACAATGTGGTGAAGCTATAACAGAACTCTTTCCCTGCAGGATGCTGATTTTAGACTTCCTCTGAGCGTTTTAAAACGGGGTCTAATTTCTCTCCCTCCTGGGGAAGCCCTTTCTTGGGATCGGTTCTGGAGGAGGAAAAATGGCCTGCTTGCATCCGCTGTTATTTTGCAGCTCGTAAAAGGGCATAAAAAGGGACCTCAACGATTTTGCTCCATAATATAGTTTTCAAAGTGGCATTTTGTACCACGTCGACAAAGCTGGGGCCTGCTGGTTGTGGTTGTCATGGCCGAGTGAGATCTGGGCCTCTGTCCGAATCCTTGAGGGGCGTCTATGGACAGCCAGTGTGAGGCCAATGTCAAAGGTCCAGTCTGAGTTCTTTAATCCCCAGTATTTACCCTAGATCTTTCCTGCTGGACTCTCGGCGGCTTATTCTAGCCCTTTATTGAACTAATAATAGCTTAAAAAGGACCAAATAGAGGTTAATTCCACACTGAAAAGTTCAAAGAAGAAACATATTTCAGCTGTTGAGTCCTCAAGTGGCAGAACGCCAGCCGCAGTTCTCCTTTCTACTTTTCTGCATGGAATTAACTCCTCCTGTTCATTTGTAGATGATACGTGCTAACGCATCCCCCCCACTGGAACCTATAATAATGTCATTTAATGGGGACCTTCTTCATTGGCTTCTGCTTGTAAAAAGTTACAAATATCTGTAGAGCAGTGCAAAAGCCCTTACAGTCGCAGAACTGAAAACAATTTAAACAAGTCAAAATAGTAGATTAGCTTTTCAACCTGGGGTCAATTAAACAGTCAAGAACTTGGAGCAAAAACTGAGGGACACTGGGACCATGAGGACTTCCCTTAGTGGTCTGTTTTCTGCTGTCGGTTTCTGATTCAGCAGCATAACCACATCTGCAGAGACTCACGTCCTAAAAAAAAAAGTCTGATTTGCATGTTTTAAAACATGCTGTGCACAGTGGTAAAGGCGTTTTTCAAGGGCTCAACTTCTGCGTTCTTTGACTAAGCATGTGTTGGGATCGGGCCGTTAGTAGTGCTGGAAGTGTCACACAAGAGAAAGAAGGCAGTCCTGAGGTGGGATATGTGGGAGAACGTGCTAAATGCTTGTGACATTGGTGATCTGTCGACTGCTCTGTGTTATAATGGGTTTTGCTCAGAAGAAGAGTCAGACACATGCACAGTAGTGTCTTAGTGCTGTGGGGTCTCCAGCCTGTGAAACATGGCTTCACACAGGTGGCCAATCTGACATCACAGGACACCTGACCTCTTACAAGTGGCTGTATGGAAGACTCAGACAGCATTGCATTGGCGATGGCAGTGGAGATGCAGAGAACGCACTGTTCATTACAACTGCTGCCTCCTGTCTTACAAGGCTGCTGAGTAGTGGCAGCAATGCAGAAATTAAACCTCGCGGAGAGAAGCTTCACCAGCGGCCACTTCCTCCACACGGCCTCCTTCTACAGTCGGCAGAAAAGGCAGGGTTCTGTCAGGCTGTTAGCCGGAGAGAGAGTCCACCCAGCTGGAGGCCCGGAGGTACTGCACTGTCCTCTAGGTTGGGTTGGCTCTGTACTCTATTTAAACACAAAATTGCTCAAATCCCATAGTTGCTCCTATTGCGGGAAAAAAAAATGCAAGCTTGCTGTCCTTGCTGTATCGTGATCTGGATTTGTAAGTGATGAGTGGTTGGTCCTTCACAGGTGAGTGGAAAGCGGCAGCTGTAGACTTTTATGGCCCTATTGTATGTCCTCCTCTCTTCAAGACATGAAAACTGAAGCCCTGTGTTTCTCTTGTCTCTATCAAAGCCTTGCATCTCTTAAATCGACCTTTCCGCCAAGTGTTCCAATTCTGTATTTTGTTTTGGTCCAAAAGTGTTTGCACTTGTTTCAGAGGACCTAGATCAAAGCCCATAAACCCTGCACTGAGTTTAACATCACTGACACTGTGTTAGCAGCTGCGGCCGGCTCTGAAAGGTACTGCTGTATGTGAAATACTGTGACATTTTCTCATCCCGTTTGATGCGCAGAGCAATGGTTTCACGGCTTGATTCCCCCCCCCCTTGTACCCCCAGCTCATTCCGGATTTATCTTCTCCGCAGCCTGAAATCCGCTCGCTGAGCTGTCGACCGAGAAATCCTGTTAGCATCGTCCCAGTGTGAAACGAGCAGCTATCTGTGCTAGGCGCCCATGGGTGACCCGTGTTTAAAGTAATAAAAAAAAAAACAGCCCGGATGATTTCCTTAAAGAAACATTTTTTCTATTTTTATTGTACCATTAACGTTAGAGCTTTTTGGGGGCAGGTAACCTTTGATCCCAAGGCATTGCAGCCTGACAGAATGACCTATATAAAAGCCCACCTACCCATCTGACCAGTATATCCACTGATGTCTGGCTGTGTACTGGGCTTGACCCAGGGCATCGTCCCATCTGCTTCCACACGATGGCTGCTCTCTTCATTCCACCTGTGCTGCGTTGTTCCGTTTCCCTGATTTTTCTCCATTTGTGAATTTGTGTCTGCACCACCGCTGTGAGCCCTGCCTGTTTTGAACATTGCCTCATCTTCTCTCTCCTCCTAGAGCTGTGTAGACCACAAAGAATTCAAACGCTGCGGCCCCTTTGACCCGTATATTAATGCCAAGGTGTGTACCCAGTTTGCCAGCCGGCGTCCCTCCCTCACTTTGCTCCCCAGCTCTCTTGACGCCTAGCTCTCTCGGGTTCTGGGGTCATTGGCTTGCCATCCTCGGGTCAGTCTGAAACGCTGCTCGACTCTCTCTGGGGCTGGTGGAGGGATAACCCACTTGACTGCTTGGTGATTTGACAGCTGTTTTTTTTGCAGACTGACATTTCGAGCAAAGCCATCTCTCCAGGGGCGGTGTCACGTCATCCTGCTGAGAATCGCTGGCTTTACCGCACACAGGTTGCTGAATACCGAGACCTGAAACGAGAAATCTTCTTCTGATTACAGATCCTTCCCGTTAAAGAATCAACCCCGGGTTGAGGTTGCATTGTAACTTAAGTTTCTGCAAAAAGTTTACTTTGATTAAAAAAAAAAATCCGTTCTCATCTCTCGTAACCTTAATGGCAGCCACCCTAATGGACAGGAGTGCCGCCAATCGGCTCTGATTGCGATCAGATGCACTATTGGATATCTGATGACTGATTAGAACTGTTTAACGATGCATCGGTTGGTGGGGGTGGCATCTCTTTGAACCGGGCAGCTTTCTTGGGCCAGCAGGCCCTGCTTTAAGTCCTTGGATTTGAAGCTCAGCAGATCAGCACAGTGCTGTGTGCTCACTCTCATGTGAATCATCCCGATGCACATTCTTAGCACTGCCACAGCATACAAAACTTACTGCAGCATTCTAGTGGAGGTGTTTGCATTGTGCACAGGAGCTCGTACTGCAGGAATAAACTTCTTCAACAACCTCATTTTGTTTTGCACATTGCGACTTTATGTTTCCTAGATCCCTGCAAAAAGTCGAAACGTTGGCAGCGTCTAGGTGGGGTGATGTTAGAGCAGGAAGCCGGTGTTTTGCAGAGGGGGGTTCTGGTCCTGAAGGAGAGTAGGTCCGTGGAATGAGCTGCACTGGTTCTGCAGTGCCTCTCGCTGTTACTGGGGTGTTTAGATGGGCCATGCAGTGCCAGAGGGGTAACAGGTATGCTCCCTCACCTTCCCCGTTTAATTCAAATTCCCCAAAGTTAAAGCCGCTGGATTGTCCGCAATTCTTCCTTCCTTCCTCAAACCTTTCCAGTCTCATCTCTCCACAACCAGATCTTAAAACCAGTATTTGACCCTTGGCCGCTGTCAGTTCAAGCTTGATTAGAATTGTGTGTTGTTGGGTGTGTTCTTCCCTAGAAATGGCAAAAAAAAATGGATTCTGGGAGCTGAGCTTTGGATTCAGGATTCCAGAGTCAGGAATCCAGTGCCAGGTCAGAAGACTTCCCTCCTTATCTTCCCTGTAGTAAGACTTGAGGTCACGCATGGTCTCCAAAACAAGACCACACCTACCTACTGTAAGATGACCAGGGGAAGGGTCATTTATATTTTGTTTCCTGATGTAGCTTACCTGTGTCTCATTGTTTTGCTGCATAGGCCTTTTCCAAAAGCGGGTCACCTGGTTATCCTTGGCGGCCATCTTGCTCAGGTCTATATCAAGTATATGAAGTGTTTCGTTCCGGAAATACCGGTTATAAATGACCCTTCCCCTGGTCATTTTACACTACCTACCCACTGACAGCATGGGGCCAAGGATACATAGACTTTCGTGAGAATGGTAGTGCGCACGCTGTACCGAACTGTGGTGACGAAGCAGGAGCTTCGGATGGAAAGCTCCCGATGGTCACAAGCTCTGGGTAGTGACAATGTGACCGAATGCTGGGGAGAGGGAAGTCTGGTCTGCTGTGCCCAGCCTGTTACCACTGCAACCTTCACCAGGGCTAATTGGATAGAAAATGAATGGAAGACTGGTAAACTACAATCTGAAATCACAGCAGCCTCAAACTGGGAGCTGCAAAATAGACAGGTGTGTCTCGTACACAACGCACTGGACTGTTCTAGCAAGCGAGCTGCCCTATTTAAAGGAGGAATTGTATATCATTCCCACTAGGGAATCTTTTCCCTCTCCCTATCCATGAGAAACGTTGCCATGCAGAAATAATGGCTACCTGTACAGCACAAGTCTGCCGCTGTAGGTTTCCTGCCTAACGACAAGTCACGTGGCTGTTATTTATGTGCGATACTGGCGCTCAGCACCAAGAAACACTGAAACGCACAGACCAAAGTTGGTTACTTGGCAAAACCAAAGCTGTCTGACTTGTAGCTCGAGCTGACAATTCCAGTTTTCCTTTCGGCCTTTTCATCGGTCTGGTCAAAACTGATGAGACCCAGATACGAGCAGCCCGTCCTTGAGAAGTTGTGAGTGAGTCTGTCGCCCTAACTGAGAGTCCAGGACAAGCAGTGTGGGACATGGACCGCCTTCTCCATCCCAGTGTAGGTTTTAACAGTCTTAGGTTTTAACTTCTGACTGAGTCCCCAGTGGTCAAAGAGCAGAGTCTATTTACGAATGAAAAATACGGAAGGGAGCTCATACAGTAGTTTCTTCTTTGTGTAATGCAGATGTACTTCAAGCTAAAGCCTTTTATTGTGCACATTAATCAGAAACAACAAAGGTCTCTGCTCATCTCTTTAAGGAAATGACTTGCCAGTTACTGGGAGAGAGGGACGTAGTTAATTAACCTCCTAGGACTGAGAAATGGCTGACTGATCGTGGCAGGAGAGAGGATGAGAGACTGAGAGGAGCGCCTAGTTACATTCAAGGGAGGGAGGGAAACGGGGGAAGCGCATCCTTCTCGCTGGGAAGTCTTTTTCCTCTACATATCCGGGAGGAATTCTGTAATCTCCGTAAAGCAGGGAGCGGGGAAGGGGGGGTATTCTGCATCTCCGAGTCTAATTGCAAAATGGAATCGATTTTAAATGCGGCATAAAGGACGCAGCCAGTAGTTACGGGTTAAAGGATTGTTTGCCTTTAAGAAACGCAGCTCCTACCTCAGGAATTGCTACCTTGAGCATGCTGCATGCTGTCGCCCCAGGTCCCTCAGGAGACACTGCTGTGCTATTTTATAGTACTCTGCAGGGAGCCCATTATACTACAAGGCCAATTTTACTGTAGCCGACCTAATTACTAAGGTGTTGGCAGATCTGTGTAAAAAAAAAAAAAGGACATCATTCGTCGTCTTTCGTGCCTTGTTTGAAATACAACCATGTCCGCTTTCTCCTTCTCTGACTTGTAAAAGTAAAAGAACTAGACGGGCTTCTTGATTTAAGCCTCTTGTCCCTTTTGGCTTATCCTTTGTAAGGTGAACTCCAGCTTTGTGGAGGTAGTCCAACACTAGCCTGTTTTAAAACCTGCTGGACTTGCAGTTATCGAGCCTGTTGGGATGTATGTTAAAGGTGCGGTGCTCTTGAACTTGAAAGTAATGCAAGAGCTGAAACCTTCTCAGACATGGGACGGTGCTTTTTTAACAGTGTTTTCATTATGCAGTTAGGGTCAGAAGGTAGGCTTTCTGACTAATTTATGCTCATATAAACACCAGACAGTCCTGGATATATGCATATCATTCATAAAGGCATAAGGATTCATAGCAATTCATGTTTTCGGTCTGTGATTTTCGCATTCGGAGGGGAGGTGACGACTTTTTACATGTGCTGGTCTTATCTTGCTTGATATTGAGGATCTCAGCCGTCCGTTTCCTAAAAGCAACAGCTTCAACAACATGGCAGGGCATGTTTGTTCCACACTCCCACCTCCCTTTTTGTAAAGAAGTGCCTCCTGTCTTGATTGGTGGATCTTATACGGCACTTTCTTTAAAGAAATCAGGTGTATTGGCTTCAAGAGCAAGGCTCGTTCCAGACACCCACCACCCTTTGTGGAGAAAAATGCTTCCTGTTCTCCTTTTAAATACACTCCCTCATAATCACCACTTCTCTGGTTTGTATTTCCCTGTTGATCCTGAGGTTCGAGGGGCGCACCTTGTTAAATCCTTTGAGGAATCTGGATATTTGAATCAACTCCCCCTTATTTCCTAGAATCCTGTTAGGCTAGGCTTTTTGATAGTTGATAGAGAACTGCGAGCCCACAAGCTGTGAATCGGGGTTTGAATGATACATCTGCAGCTATCCCTGGGCCAGGTGACAAAGCCCGCCTCCTTCCTTACAGTACAGCACTCACAGTGGCTTAATGACCTTTGTCCTTGGGTCCAATGCTTCATCCTGTTGACCAGACACTGGACCGGGCAGTCCAGCCTGTGATTAGGGCTTATTCTTGGGTGAGTACCAAGATCGTAGAGGGTGTGGGAGGTTATTTCAGCTACATAGTTTCACAGCGTAGAAGAGGATTATGGGGGCTTTCTTGGGTTGGTTGCACACAACGAGTCAGCTGTTATGATAGGCTCTGAAACAACTTGTTAAGTGTCCACTTTTCCAAATCTTTACCTTGACCCTCCTGATGGTTACGTTTTGGGCTGTTCAGAAGCCCACTCAGGAAGCTTTGGATGAGAACATCTGTATATGGTAGCTTGAACTGCAGTTGTAAAACAAACGCAGATGGGGAAGAGAATATTTATAGCCTGAAATGTCACCCCCCCTACACACACACACGGTCACCTGATTCCTTGTGCGTCCAAGGTCAGTTGATTTTGAGGGTGTGCTTTTCAACCCACAGCTGTTGGGCAAGTGTCCCGCTGAAAGATGGCGATTTCCATGTACATACCGTTCCCACAGTGACAGCCAGGACCGCAAGCGAGAGCCGCTGTGGCATCGCCCCGGCTGATCTGGGAGAGAGCCCCTGGAGTAGGGAAGTAAAAATTCCCCGTGCATACGTCTTTGCACACCCGTCCAGGAGTCAGAGATTTCAGAGTGTCTGTCCTACAGTGTGTGACCAGGACAGGTTAATGACAGGTGCTCTGTGCAGACCCGCTCTCTGGTCGGCCCTGGTTTAGTTTAATTTCTCTTCCCTCTTGAGGGTGACCGTGTCCTCTGGTCTGTCAGCTGCCGTGTTGCTGGTCACCGTGAACTCTGCAAACAACTGGATATGAAGTTTAAAAAAAGAACGTGAATCGTGTGGGGGGGAAAAGGCAGCTCTGTGTAGCCAGGGACACTTAGAGGCAAATCTTGGCAACAGCAGGAGCTGTTGGTCACGTGGAGGGCGATGGGCAGCCGTGTGGCGACGAGTCAGGCATGCTGTGGTCCAGAGGTTCTTCATCAGTGTGCATTATCATCTGCAGCACCCAGGAGCTGGAGACCCACTGCACGTTTCCAGGTGAAGCTGACGAGCGAGTGGGAAATAGAACAGCGCTCTGGGCTTTTGCTTTGAAATACAGGCAGCTCAATCCCAGCCTGCCACCCCAGCAGGGCCTCTTCAGTTGAGGGGTCATGGTGCGCCGGATTGAACTTCCTTGTCCCAGCCGCTCCTCCAGTTTTCAGAAGGATTGGGCTCCTGGGGTTGTATTTTTGGAAAGCCTGACCACGTATTGCTCCCTGCTGGGAGAGTGCGTTCATTAGACTGGGCATTCCTACGGCTGCGGTTAGCGAGCTTTAAAATGCACATTTGCTCTCTCTCTCTCTCCAGGCGCTTAAAAGTGACTGCAGGTTCTTATGTATTGATAGACACGGGCTAGCCCCATGACCCAGTATCTCCTGTTGTGTGTTTTGATTGCTGCTGCAGTTTTTCGAACTTGTTCCGTGTGAATATTGCAGCAAGCCAGTGGCCTGCGATCAGGAACCAGATGACAGTCTGAGCCCTTGGCAGGATTATACGTGGCTGAGTTGGCTGGCAACACTTGCTATGACAGCAAAAACCCTTACGCACAGCATTGACAGCATTCAGACAACAGAGATGCTGTACTTGGGTTTAAGGCAGAACGATTGTTAATCAGGAGCCTCCTTTTTGCACTGGTGTCTAGGGTTTGCTGTCTGGAATCTAGTTCAATGGAAGCTGCCACTGCACTAGAATCCGAGGAATGTGACGTCTCAGTTGGAGTTTGAATGGAGATATTAGACTGTTTGGAACAGTGTGTAACCTCAGTCACCATGCAATGCAGCCTGATGCCAGGCAGGGGGCTCAATTTGCTGGGCGCTACAGAGCGTGGGGGCATCTAACTCCGCTGGAGGCTCACTAGCGCCCCCTGCTGCTCTTTGTTGTCTGCCTGTCCTCCGGCAGCAACCAAAGGCCTCTGCAGTATGAGCTGCAATAGTTAAAAATGGCGTTTCTGTCTGGGCTGGGATAATGTACTTCCATGACTTCAAATCTAGGAACTCCACAGTGCCAAGCTGGACAGTCATTGAAATTTCAAATGAGGTTCATCATGTCCAAGTTGATGCCCTTTACCATTGCAGTGTGGTTTTCTTCTCTTCTGCCTGGTCTGGGTTATTGCTAGTGTGAGAAATATTTGGGTTAACATGTTCAGTGTTCAGCGTGTGGTAATTTGTTTGGTGCGAGTGAAGTTTTATTTAATCTCTGACCCAGGGAAAAGTGTGGTGTGGACGGTTGAGGAGAGAATGCAGGCTCGCACTGTGTCCGTTATTTTGATTCTTTGTCTTCTTCTGGTTTGGTTGGCTAGTTTTTGTTTTGGTTTTATCAATAAAGTTTGATAATCGGCCAGTGAAAACTCTGTTGTCCTTCACATGAATGCCTGAAACATTTTACCGAACCCAGGATTTTACACTGGTCTTGAGTCCTGCGCCAGTTTCTAGGTGCCCCGCCTGTGACAGAACACTCCCCGACCAGCAGGTGGAGCCCTGCTCTTGGCCCCTGACGCTGGTCTGAGCCTGGGCTATACTGCTGGCCGATGGGGACCAGGATTCCCTGCACGGTGGCGGTTGATTGGCCAGATCTCCTCAGGGCTGGTTGGGCTTGAGTCAGTCCGGGCCAAGATCCACGCCTTGCCCTTGCCAGCTGCCTGCAAGTTTGCGCCACGCCTCCAGTTGGTGCCAAGAAGGGGTGTGTCAGTGGAGTGTGTGTATACAGTGCACAAGGTCGCATTACCCCTGTGCTGGTCAGAGATTGTAGCAGCAGGTGAAGGTGATAAGCAGAGGGTCTTCCAAATGAGCAGGGTAGCACACAGGGAAATACAGTGCTTCTAGAAAGTCTGAACACCCTTTCCAAACTAACACATTTTGTGCCCTAACAGCCTGAAATCAAGACGTATGAAATCAGAATTTGTTCCCTTTACTTACACATAGTAACATGTAACCTTCAAGTGAAAAATGAGCTCAGCCATTCTGAAAAGTAATTACAAATGAAAACATAGAAGAATGGATTGGATATATTTATAGCATTTGCCTTCCAAATCACACAACAAGCTGATTAGCTTCCATCGGGTTTCAATTGTAGTGATTCTGGTGTTTTCAGAATATAATCGCATATTCAATAGTGCAGCTCAAAGAATAGTTAACTATGGGCCACAAGGGGCAAAGAACAGTTAGAAACAAGAGGCTTTTCGGTTTCTGTAGCTTATCTGGGCAAGTTAGAGTAGGACAGGATTGTGCTGAATACATTGCTCAGAAGCTGTAGTGCCAGGTTGTCAGGAGTCGTTATTTGGCAGCAATGAGGGTTGAGGCTGGGCTCAAGGCATGAAGAAAATCTGAGATCTTGTTCCAGTGCTTGGCCGTCTTGCTCCCAGGGTGATACGCCGGCACAGCTGTCAGTCAGGGTGAGTTTCTCTGCGCCAGCTTCTGCATGAAAAATGGAGATCCTCAGCTGAGATCCTAGCTCAAGTGTCGGGTTGAAAATGAGATTTATCAGGTTCAAATCGGTCCCTTTTACTGGCCTAGAACTGAAGTTCTTTTTTTCTACCTAGACTGCCCAGTTTTTCTGAAGCAGACCTGCGGAGTACGTGGTTCACTTCCTTGAAAACTGTGCTCGAGAATGGGATGGTAAACAAAGCAGTTGCTAGTGCATTACAGATGGGGAAATGGCATTTTCTTTTGTCTGAGACGACAACAAGCTCTGAGCCGCTCGAGGGGCCTTTTCATTTCTCAGCTGGGCCGTGGAGTGATTACTTATCCTCCTGTCGGAGAGGGAGAGAGCCATGCTGAGCTGCCTGCAGGGAGACATCAGTTAGAAGAGGAAGTTGGTGATTTTTAACCATTTTCCTCAGACATCTTTGTCCTTAGTAATACAGATTTGGAGGCGTTTGGAGGCCTTTCCCCTGTCAACATTAGCTATTTGACTAATCCAGTATTTCTCTACCCCCAAGCTATTGGATTTAAGATGAGTGGCATTTAATTATTTAACTATTTCCTGAGTTGAGGGAAGGAGCTAAAAATGGAAATCTCCGCAAATTTCTGTGTTCTTAAGCTGCATTGGTTAAACACAGCTACATATAAACAAACTACAAATCCCTCTCCCAAAAGAACCTATTGGTATTTGTTTTAAAAATATACTGTATATTTGTGCAGTGTATGCAAGTTGAGGTGGTTTGAATGGTTTTAATCTTATTTCTCTTTAATGGTGGGTGGTATGTAAAGTTTGTTGAAAATGAATTAAAAAATAAAGGAGAAAAAGGTGATTTAACTGGCCCAACAGGCCAGTGTCGGCCTCGTTGATGGTGTTTCACCAGAGGCTAGACCCTTTCAAACCCTTCTGAAAAGCAGGTGTCATTGCTGTTTTGTTCCCTTCAAGCTGTGGCCTGCTCTCGGGCTATCTGTCACCTGACGCCCTCCTGCTTCAGGAAGTGAGAGGTCCCTGCGGGGTTTGTTACCTGCTGTTGCAGTCTGGGACAGGGAGTGTGTGTGTGTGCGCGCGCGTGTGTTGTTTAAGCGGAGGGCGGCGGGACCGAGCGATTGGGTTGTGGCAGACTTGTCTTCAGGGCTGCCAGTGAGGCCTGCTCTCGCTCTCTCACCTGAGAGAAAAGACCGTTCTGGGACCATAGTGGCACCGATCCACAGTGCTGACCACTGCTTGACTGCGCGGTCCTCCATGTCTGTAGGGATTCCTGATCACCGAAGCGATGAAGTGGCGTGTCATTTGGTGACCTGAGGATGATTACATAGGGCGGGAGGAAAGCCCAAAATTGGCAAAAGCAAATGTGCCAAAGGCTAAACACACAAGCTTTGTGTCAGGATTACTTTTTTTTTTTTAATACTCCGTTGATTTTAGTGGCTAAACAAATAGGGTGTATCTGATTTGTTTTCTTTTAGTTGGCTACAGGAATTGTTTGGAAGCTGTGATTTCTGCCAGTGGATGTGTTACTCAGTACTGACTGACAGGTTGCCCAGACTTTTGCATATTCATTACATAGTTTTGAATATCTACAAAACCGTAAGTAAATAATAATTGTGCCTTAAAATTTGCAAAAAGATGTCACATAAGCACTGCAATGTACATTTTGGCCTTAACATTTGCACACAACAGTATTTCAACATGGTCAGGTGCTCAGTACACCTTTCCTTAACCTCCTGTGTGGAAACAGTTCAGAGCTAATTCAACATGGTCAGTGCTCAATATGCTCTCCCTAGTTAGCTAAGAATGAGATTTTTCCATTAAGTTAGCCATACAGCTCAATACAACCTTATGTCGATGTGTTTGTAGGCATCCCGGTTGAGTAGTGTTTAGGACTCTTTAATTTGGCTGGACTTTTTGTGGATTTCGGAACCCGGAAATAAATTAAACAAGAGGATTGTATCCAGCTGTTTTTTAAAGCATCAGCTTCGGCAACCGTTTGTGTAAATGAGTGTAAATGAGTGCCTCCTGTTTTCAGATTTAGCTGCTCTCTATCTTAGTTTTTGTTTGTCTCCTTTGGTTTATGCTTCGCTGTTGATACAGAATAACCCTATTGGGTTGACTGTGTCAGGGCCTTTCGGGGCTTTGACTACCCATGTCCCCTTCATCGTCTTTTCTGTTCAAGATGATTCAGCTTCTAGCCTGTCAGTATAGAATAAACTCAGGAATATGCCAGATTGTTCTTCTTTGGACAAATTGCAGTAGTGTCTTTTTGTGCAGCAGGGTAGCCAAGACTGTATACCATAGTCTATGTAACATCTGAAAACAAGGTGTAATTTTATAAAAGCTTCTGTGTCCTTGCACTGTCCTGCATTTTGAAACTTAAAAAATTACATCAGTATAGAAGAATCTGCACTGTGCTGTGTGCGTCCTATGGGCATTCCTCGCTCCAGTGCCCTGCATATGTTCTGATAGATCTGAAGCAAACTCTTCCTCTTGGGTCTCAGGTTGCTTTAAGACCTTTGGTAGAATGGGCATCCTGACGGTAACAAAGCATTCTGGACAGGTTCAGCATCTTCATCTTCTGTGTTTTAGAAGGTAAGAGGTGGAGGAAAGAGCAAGAGATTTGAGGACAAGAAAGGTAAATATTGCCCTCTAGTGGTGACTGGTGAGCTCTACAGACAGCTCCAGACAGGGAAGGATTACACTGTTAAAATGAAGAAACCAAAATAGCTCATTGCCTTTTCACAGCTCACCAGTCCTGGGAGGGTGGGGGGAGCTGGTCGCTGGGGCCTCTTATAGTTAGGGGCTACAGCACCTTTCAGTTCTGCCACACTCCAGATGGTGGCGCAGGATCACAGACTCAGGCACGCAGTGCTGTAGTTAACCTCTTGCCTCTGCCCCCAAGCCATGACCCAGGACAACAGTGGTGCTATTTTGTCTTGACCTGTAGGGTTAAAGTGTCAGAACCTGCAGCAGCTGAGGTCTAGGAATTGAATAGAGTTTTGTCCCACAGTAAATCTTCATCTTGAGCACCGTGATCAGTGTGATTTAGTGCAGTTTCCTGTACCAGCTAAATCTCCACCCTGTCTCTGCGAATGTGGCCTTGCCTGAGTTGGCATTAGTGGCATCACCAGACACCTGTGTTGCTCATGGTGTGTGTGAGAGTACTGTAAGGAAGGGTTGAGGTCAATTTGCTTTCTATCTTTTTCGTTTCCTGCTGGGCTTCGCCGATGTTCTCAGAGGAGTGTACATCTGTTACATCAGAAAAGGGACTGAAATGTAGAGACTTGTGCTTGAGAACAAACTTGTTTAGCGGCCCGAGTAACAACACCGATTGATCCCTGAAAAGCTAAACCAACCTGTTTCAGTGTTACTTTTAAAAAGTCCTCGATTGGGATGCTATATCTGGATGTCCTGAACAGGAGGATCTTTGAGAATCCTTTTAAATGCATCTCCTGGTGCTATATGCAGTTGCTTAAGCACTTAATCAGTTGCGGTTTCTGGTTTTCCATCTTATTATTGCTTGCTTTCACCCTGCCTTCTGCACAGTTTTTTTTTCCCTTACAGTCTTGTGGTGGGCATGGTTCAAATCACCTGTCTAAAAGTTCTGCTTCTAAGCCGAAAAGTAAGTGTATTCAAAATGATCGCTACCTAGTTTTGAATTGGAAAGTGCAAATAGAGTTCAGAGCTGAGGTCATAGCTGAGTGTGTGTGTGCGCCTAGCCGAGATCACGGCGGAGCTGTATAACCGTGCTTTTCTTTCCTGTCTCTCTTGCTGATGGGAATTACTGCCGGTGTTTGCCAAAGGTTTTCTGATCCTGGATTCCCTGGCAGTGTCCTTGCAAAGGTGCCAGCCTTCTGCTGCACTCCCACCCCATGCCTCACTTCATCCTACAGCTTATTCCCAAATCCCGGCAATGACAACAGTGCTGCTGATTTCCAGCCCGGAGGAACACCAAAGTACTGGATCCAGCTTCCGGTCTTTTCCTGCAACGCCTACGGTGTTTTGCACTGCAGATAAGCTGCTCACTGATTTCGCAATCGGGTCAGAGCCCGTCAGTGTGTGGTTTGTCGCTGTGGGCAGTTCAGTCTATCCAGGAGTTAAAGCAAAGGCCTTGTAGCCAAGAAGTTCCAAGTTCAAACCCCAGCTGTGCCACCAATCCGCCAAGGCGCAGAGCCTTCCTGTGTCCTGTCCTTTGGATGATCTGTAAAACCAAGCTTGTCGGCAGCTTCTGATGCTTTTGTTTGCTTTGAATGAAATTGTCTCTCACGTAACTAATTATTAGCTAAACTAACCACTGCAGAATTATAACAGAAATGCTGAACAGCTGGCTGACATAAAAATTTAGACTGTAAGTGATCTCCCAGATTCCAGTGCTGTTGTGCTCATTAAACACCATCACCTGCAGGGCATGTTAGCCGTTTTCATACTGTATGTTGCTTTTGCACAGTTTTGCAATTTGGGTTCCAAAGAGAGAGATTTCTAAAAATGGAAAGGCACACTTGACGTTGTCTGTGCACTTTAAGAAGCTAACCTTTGCGAGAGTTAGCGTGACCCGACGAGCATGATCTAAGTGACTAGATAATTGCACATGAGATAATTGCACGTTTGTTTCCACCCCTCACTCTCGTTCTGCGGTCGGCACAAACCAGTGCATTCATTCATTCAGCAGCAGCTAAATATTTTGATCTTTGTTTCTCGTGGATGAAAAATGCTATATAAATGAAAGGAATTATTATGGGCTGTACAGTAGAATGGTGTTTATGTAGCCTCACAGCACTTGAGTCCTGGCATTGATTCTTTCCCACAGTACCTTCTGTGTGGAGTTTGCATGTTCTTCCTGTCTCTGCATGGGTTTTCTCTGGGTGCTCCAGTTTCCTCCCACCTTCTAACAACCTGTGGGCTGGGTTATTTATGCCTGTGTGAGTCAGTAATGGACTGGTATCTTGTGTAGGGTATAGCCCCTACCCCCACTGCTTCTGGAATCGTGTCTCAGCAACCCGAAGTCCTTCTAGGAAGAAGTGGCTGTCCGATGAGTGTTATTGTCATCGTGAGGGTGTGCGTTTGTTCAACTCCATCACAGAGGCGTGCAGCTCTAGGCCGACGGCGATAGCTGATCTCTTCCTCCTCCTCTTGTTTCCTTTGTGCCGTCCCCCGCGTCCCCCCCAGAACAACGACAACGAGACGGCCTTGCACTGCGCGGCCCAGTACGGCCACTCTGAGGTGGTGCGCCTCCTGCTGGAGGAGCTGACCGACCCCACCATGAGGAACAACAAGTTCGAGACGCCCCTGGACCTGGCCGCCCTGTACGGCCGGCTGGAGGTGGTCAAGCTGCTGCTCAACGCCCACCCCAACCTGCTGAGCTGCAACACCAAGAAGCACACCCCCCTGCACCTGGCGGCCCGCAACGGCCACCTGGCCGTGGTGGAGGTGCTCCTGGATGCCGGCATGGACATCAACTACCAGGTGAGGGGGCGGGCGGTGGGCCCCCAGGGGTCAGTGGGGACAGCATGAGGAGTTCCTGTATCCCACCCTCATTTAGACTGCTCAAATGAAGGGGGTTTGTATAATTAAAGGGGCTTAGGGTGATTGTGGGGGCGTAAACTTCCAAGTTCTCATAAGCTGTAGGAGTGGTGCAGAAGGCGTGTGTATGGGTCGATATCTTTTATGTAATATTTATTGTAATGTTTTCATGTACGGTTTGTATGTTCTCTGTAAGTCACTGCTCAGACACAAGGCAGATTTCCGGGAAGTCGGACAGTGAAGTGTTAGCGCGTCGTGTTTCTCCCGTCCTGTGCTCCCCTGCCCTCTTCCACGTTCTTAACGGCTCTGTTTTCCAGACGGAGAAGGGGAGCGCCCTGCACGAGGCGGCGCTCTTCGGGAAGAAGGACGTCGTGCAGAAGCTCCTGAGCGCAGGTCGGCCTGTCTTCTCGTCTTTTTTTTTTTTGCTGCCTTGTTTTTACATGGTTTTAAAAATAATAATGGCTTACACTTATATAGCGCTTTTTTTGGACACTCCACTCAAAGCGCTTTACAGGTAATGGGGTCTCCCCTCCACCACCACCAATGTGCAGCCCCACCTGGATGATGTGACAGTAGTCATAGTGACCAGTACCCTCACCACACACCAGCTATCAGTGGGGAGGAGAACAGAGTGATGAAGCCAGGTCAGAGATGGGGATTAATCAGAGATGGGGCAAATTTGGCCAGGACGCCAGGGTAACACCCCTACTCTTTTTGAGAAACACCTGGAATTTTTAATGACCACAGAGAGTCGGGACCTCGGTTTTACGTCTCAGCCAGAGGACGCCGACTTTTTACATTATCCTTTCCCTGTCACTATACTGGGGCATTAGGACCCACACAGACCGCAGGGTGAGCGCCACCTACTGGCCCTCACTAACACCTCTTCCAGCAGCAACCTTAATTTTCCCAGGAGGTCCCCCATCCAGGTACTGGCCAGGCTCACCCCTGCTGAGCTTCAGTGGGCTGCCAGTGGTGAGCTGCAGGGTGTTATGGGTGCTGGCTCTGGTTTTAGAGTGGAGTTTAGAGGGTCCGGTCCACAGCTCTGCTTCCTCTGTCCTGTCCTCTGGTGTTCATGCAGCTCAGGCAGTCAGTCAGCAGCTCTCAGCCAAACGAAGATTCAGTCACCTCCTTGCACTGTCTTTTTTGTTATTGAGAAGAATAACTGGTAATAACCAGACATACAAAACCTGGTCATTTTAATCTATTTTACGGTCTGCTAATCTTTGTATTTGAGTTCTAACATTCTTTGTCTATCTAGTTCTTTGTGCATTTCTGTCTGTGTCTTTATGTAATGTCTTGATTTTAAACTTAGATTTGTGGAAGGGTGGCACAGTGGTTAACATTGCTGCCTTGCAGTGCTGGAGCCCTAGGTTCAATTCCTTGGGTGCTGTCTGTGTGGAGTTTGCATGTTCTTAATGTGGGTTTCCTCTGGGCGCCATGGTTTCCCCCTACAGATTGAACTAAACTCCCATTTCTCCCTCTGCCCGTGTGTCAACAGGCATCACCGTGAACATTGTGGACAACAAGGGCCTGACGGCGCTGGACACGGTCAGAGAAATGCCCTCTCAGAAGAGCCGGGAGATAGCAGCTCTCATTCAGGGTGAGATCCTGGGCCAGCGCCCCTCCCATCTTAAGGGGGTGTGGTTCCGTTAAACTCTGCCCACTGTTACAGGTCGCGGTCTCTATTTTTCTAATTGAAGGTAAAGATTCATTAAGCATTTTACACTGGAATCGCCTTGTAAAGAGCCCTTCTTACCAAGCTCTCTACCGGCACAGGGCAGGTGCTCTTTGCCTGCTCCTCTGGCACTCCTGCTCTCTCTCCTTCTCTTACCTTGCGGCACGCAGTGAGGCCCGCTGGGCAGTGGGCAGGGGTACCCAGCAGAGCAGCGCTGCTTCTCTCTCTGGCAGTGGAGCTGCCACACGGGAAGCCAAGACAGTACTGGCCTGGAGGTATGGCGTCTGGACATCGGCCCTGGGGCTCTGGAGCAGTGTTCAGTGCTCTCTCTCCCACTCTCGAGTTGAGGCTTTGCAACGTCAGAGCCCGGATCGTGTCACTTGGCTCCACCGTCACAGGGGGCCAGATTGAAGTTAGTCTGCCCAGGGTTTCTTGGCTCTTGGGGATTCCCGTCACCCCAGAGCGCGCGACTGTGAGAGACCCGCCACTTCGTCAGGCCCTGCTGACTGTTCCTGTTGGGGGCTGTGGAGCTCACAGAGTCTCAGAAGATGAAATGGCTGAACCAATACTAGGGCATCGGTTTGGACAGCCTGATCCACAGGGAGCAGTGACACCATCTGCTCCACCAACACTTAAAGCAGCAAACTGGATTTCCTCATTGGCCTCCAGCCCCAGTGCTTCATAGCTGAAGACCCCCCTTCTCTTTTGTCATAGTAAAAGTTCTGCTTTTACCTTTTTTGCTTTGAATTGAATTGCACCCTGCACTTGTGACCTCGACACTGGCTATGATCTCGGTGAAGTCAGAGAAGGTTTATTTTCTGTGACTCACAGCTCACATGACAGGATGTAGTGGAGAATCCCAGAAGGCTCCTCTCCCACCCCTGGTTTCAGCCAGTCAGGAGAATCTAAATCTCAGGTCAAAAGGTAAGTGAGTCCCAGGTCAAAAGGTAGGGTTAACGTTGAATAAAAAATGTAGATCCTTCTCCCGTACTAATGGGTGGTGGCTCCACAGAGACACTGCAGACTAATTTGGACAGCTCGTCTGGTCCCCTTTAACGTCTGTCCCGGCTTCAGTGCTGTTGGTTCCTGTAAGTCAGTGTGTCCTTGATGTGTCAGTTTCTCTCCAGTTCCTGAAGCCGATGGATAAGTACTTCACTCAGGATCAATGTTTCTACCAGTGTGTCAGCATCTCTCTGGGTAATCTCTCTCTCACTCCTTCTTTCTGTTCAGTCCTCCGCACCTCTGTGGCATGGGTTTTGGCGTCTCCCTGTCTCGCTGGTGCAGGCCTCAGCGTCTCGCTGTTCCGCCGTCTCTCCCTGGCGCAGGCTTTGGCGTGTTGGCGTCTCCATGGCGCAGGCCTCGGCGTGTTGGCATGTGGCCTCGGCGTCTCGCTGTCTCGGCGTCTCCGTGGCGCGGGCCTCGGCGTCTCGCTGTCTCGGCGTCTCCGTGGCGCGGGCCTCGGCGTCTCGCTGTCTCGGCGTCTCCGTGGCGCGGGCCTCGGCGTCTCGCTGTCTCGGCGTCTCCGTGGCGCGGGCCTCGGCGTCTCCTCACTGCCTTTGTTTGCAACCTTTCCTGCAGGGGAGGTGGAGCAGCAGGTCTCGGAGCTGATGTCCGGGATGGTGCCACGGCCAGAGGAAGAGAGCCCCTATGAGGTGCTGTTCGAGGCCACATCCTGCCATTCCCTGGACAGCCTGGCCAGCGGCAAGTCCTCCGACCGCGACTCGGGACGTCCCGACAGCGTGGGAGGAAAGGTGAGCTGGGGGGGCAAGAGAGGCGAGGAGCTGGAACCACTGAACATGGACAATGACTTGTTGTAGATGGAAACATTTTCTTTGTTGTCCAAATAAAATATTTTAGGAACGAACGAAATATGGACGTTTGTTTTCCCCAACAACAGAACGAATATATTTTTGCCCTTCTGATTCCGAGTGGACAGTAGTTAATCGGATTGGTCACTTCTGCTACCCCTGTACCAGTGCAGGGAGACACAAGAAGGAGCCTGAGTGGCAGACCTGGGAATATCCCGTGCTTTGAGTGAACACTTTTACTAGTGGGTCACTTCTGGTGTGTTTGAAATGGTTATATGATTTCAGTTTCATTCCTGGAAATGGTGATGAAAACCCCTCTGACGCTGTGTTATAGGACGTTTTCCCCAGAAAGAATACAATTTGAAAATGAAACCATCACTCCCCTTTGTCCACCAGAGGGTGTAGGAGAGCCGTCTGAAAGCCCAGCTGGAATTTCTCTTTCATTTGTGACTGAATAGGCATCCTCTTTTGAGTTCTTTTGCAGCCTGAAAGCCTGAAAGAGAGACAGGTCTAGCACTCTGTCAGGTTTTTCAGAAATAAGCCCAGCATATGTCCATAACAAAATGGATTGCACACAGCCTGAGGCAGAACTGAACCCCGACGTGTTTGTTGTCGTTTCAGAGAGAGCGTCCACCACCGCCTTCGAAACCCCCGCCCGACCAGGACGAGGATCACATCGGCTCTGAGGTAACCCCAGGACGAAGGGACCGAACATTTCTACAGGCAGGAGGCGGCCCATGCGCTGCAGGAGCACAAAAAACGGTTTTATCAGTGTACACGGGAGTGAGATATGAGTGTGTGGTCTAGCCCGGTCACCAGAACAGTCTTGTAGACGTCAGCGAGTGAAGGGGGACAAGCGGCTCCTGAAGAAATGGTGTTGGTAGACCAGTAGGTGGCGCTCTTTCATCTGGTCTAGAATTTCTAAACCAGTACCACAGAATGGGTACTGTGCCGTAGAAGGTACTGTCCATCAGCTAAGACTTTGAACCAGGGGCGTAGCCGGGAATTGGTTTTTGGGTGGGCCTGTGCAAAAGTAAGTCTTAACTGACCGTCCTGCCAGCACAGGGGCATCCCTCCAATTTACAATCCAATCCTCGAGCGGTATAATCAAACAGCAGAATTAGCGGAACCTTATATATACTGTCTCTCTTTCTCACACACAGGTTAAGCAACAATTACCTAGGCTGCCGAACGCCACTGTGCCACGGCAGACAAACACAAAAAAAAAATCAGTGCCTACCTCTGTTGTGAGGTTTTGGCCTTCTAGACCAGAAGCACTTGGAATTGAATATGGCGATAATCTCGTCACTTAGAGAGTTGGCACATACCCGTTCAAATACCAGCTAGTTTGCAAAGGTCTCTCATGAGGACTTTGTCTTTAGCTAAAGAAAAGCTGCAAGAGCTCATTTTCACTTGTTGCTTGTAACAGTTCTAAGTATTTCGTATAGCTGCTTTTAGATTGGTAGTTTCACGACTTACTCTGAAGTTAATATTTTATTGCAAAACACAATGAACACAGCGCAGATTCAAAGTCCATCCGAAATATTGTATTTAAAATGCCATGCAGGGTTCACCTTGCCTTTAAATATTCAGCGGACTTTAGCATAACATACCAGAAGAACGTGCACACACGTAGGGGTTTCGGGGGTTGGAGTAAATGCATCTCCCCAAGGGTAATATCGATTGAGGTGCCGTGAGAATAAAAACTGCGAAGGTATTGAAATATTAAGTTCTGAAGATCTTGTTTGATCCTTCATGATGCTTTTAAACTTGTATGAAACCCACAAAATTAGTATTCTATTTTCGATGCCAAAAGACACCTAATTTGGTAATTCGTGACTTACATCCCACAAGACTTAACACTGAATTGGTATAGTCGCATTACAGTGCTAACCAATTCATCGTACCTTTCATTGCAAGAATGGTCTGCTAATAAAAGCGTCAAATACATACTTTGGATGTATTTTAGCTCTGTAAATGTCATTCACTTAAAAATACTGCAGGGCATTTAGAGGCAATATGAATAGTTTTCTGTAAAATGCACACTCGCATCTATCCATCAATACTATCTTAATGTTATTCATGCATTCCAAAACTTGTAATTTGTTTACAGGAGAAATTCTACAATCTCTTCGTGCTTAACTCCTACAGGTCGAGCACGTATCGAGCTGCTACAAGCAAACGCGTGCGCTGCCCCTTGTGTTCCAGAAACACTTGTGTTCAAGAAGCCAGCTGTACTCCTTAAAACCCAAGATGCCTGTAGCATCTCATGTGTCTTATTTGTTTCGGGACTGGTCAGGTCATCTACACGCGGCTTATTGAAAAATGGAGATACTGTATATGCATTTGTTTTGCCATGTTGGCTAATAAACCAAAAACCTAGCACTAGATAGCTCTAAGAGTGTCTGACGACAACGATAGCCAATTAGGCTACGGCTACCCCTGCACCGCCCCACCACATTTACATAATCTTCTTATTGGTCACAGAAGGTACAGATACATGCTTGAGTTAAGCATGGAGGTCAAGCTGTCTCTGTGTTTCAACAAAATTGAAATGGAAGTGAAACTCAAAAGAGAGCTCAGTCCTATATAGCACCCCTGTTTTTTATACTCTAGTAGATGGTACAGTAATGTTTCCATCAAAAGTCATATTAATGCAATCATGGCTGTCTCTCTTGAATTAGAGAGAAATTAGCAAAAATCTGTTCCAGCTGAAAGTAATTTTCAACAATTTTGTAGCCTTCATGCCTGACTTTAACCAAGCAGAAATGCATAAAGAACCAATGTATGGAGCTAAATATTCATTTTTACAGAGCACTGCTGTATCGAAAAGTTCAGCTTTGACATAAAATCTGATTGCAGTTGAACACCAAGCTCAAAAGAGAGCTGGCATAAACACAGTGATACTCTGCCTAGTGTGCATTACACTAGTGTACAGTGATGTGGAAAACAAAGAACAACATCTTAAAAATCTGTGGTTCTACATATTAATACAAATCTGACTTCACCTAGTCCTCACCAAGTCATAACAGTAGATAAATCTAACTTCATTTGACAAATAACGAACACAAATTTTATGATGTCCTTATTCAAGAAACAGAGATGAAGGTCAGATATGTCTTAATATGTGAAAACAGACTTGTAAGGGGGTGTGCTTTCTTTTTCACATCACTGTATGGCCTTGTGTGTATCACACAGGACACAAACATTTGTGCAGCTGGTTCAGATCTAGGGAAATGAAGGATACATATTGTGGGAGAACTGAAGAAATCCACTGTTTGGGGGTTTTATTATGATTTTCATGTTTTTTTAAAGATGCTGTCTAGAGAGATCTGTGATTTTTGTTTTCAAAGAACCACAGAAGACAGTCAGATGCAGTTGGATCTTTTTCAAGTGAGATCCCTTCAGAGTTTCGGTTGGCCATGCAGTTTCACAAAACGAGCCATGAAATTCATCTAAAAACTTGTTAGATTGTGAAGCTGGCCGCCAGCTTCAGGCTGTGGTCCCTCTGCAGTGCATACGATTACAGATCTATCTGTGAGCGCGCCTGTGTCTTGTCAGTAAAGAGAGCCCCCATCACCACTGAAGATGCAGTGTGCTGTCTCCAGGGAAGATTTGGACTAACAGGTTCGATCAATTAATGACACTAATCATAGCGCCTGGCTTCTCCACTATGTAGCTCTTGAAGAAAACAGGACTAACGTAGGTCTATAAGTATGCGTGTTTGGTCCCGGCTCAAAGATGGCAGCTTATTTGAAGTGCTGTAGACTTGTCACAACCCAGCTCCCTATCTCCCCAATCTCCCAGATGGCTCGGCTAACCAACCGAGACAGGACCATAATTGAAAGCACTTGTACCGCTGCATGTCAATACACTGCAAGTACAAACTACAAAACCGACCCCTCCTCCCCCTGTCCTCTCAGAGCGTCAGTTCTTTCTTATACATATTCATGCATTGAGTCGCAGAGGCCATCCTAGTATGCAGGCGAGCTAGCGAGGCTCCATTTCGAGCCACACTGGCGTTATGAAAGTCCAGGCCTTGGGGATTAAAGGGAACTGTATTTATTCAGACTCCCTCTCCAATTTCTTTTCAACCCGGTGTGTCACAGTGAGGCAAAGGAGAAGTGTAGTAGGAATATCCCAGTTTATATAGCAACCGTAGTCGGTCAGATCCAGTGTTTTGGCATTTCTAAACCAGGCGAAGATCTAGACGACGATAAGGGGAGGAAATGCCAAACTTAAACCCACCTAAATAAAAACGGGATTTGTACCAAGCTTGATTTTTACCTTGCGATAGTCTTCAAGGCCAGTGTTGAATTCAAACGTGGCCCGCCTTTAATTTGTTTGGAAGGGCTAGCCAAGTGTCATTAAGAACACGCGTAGGGTTGCAAGCGAGAAGAGGACATTCAGCGCGTCTGTCGTGCTCTGTTACGAGTAGCAAAGAGATGCGAGGATCTCCTCCGCCTGTTTCTCGAAAGAAGCCCGAGTATCGGCTTCAACACCATGGGTAGCTTGTTCCAGCCTCCCTCAGCCCCTTGCAGTTAAAGCCCCTGATTCCAGTTTTGCATTTCATGGATTTTCCTGTACTTGTCCTCTTGATTTTGTAAGTGAATTAAAATCATTAGTCTCTGCAAAAAAACAACAACCTTGTGCCACATGAATCACGTGGTTGCTTGTCATACATTAATATTACACCCTGGATGCATCGGCTTAAGTGAAATGTTCGCCTCTAATACCGCTTTATCTGCAAGTGTGCTGCAGCTGTCCCAGGCTTGTGCTCTAGTGCACAGTTCTGGGGCGTCATCATGCCAGTCTGCTCATGCAGCTGCTTTCGGAGATGTTTTGACCTGCAGGTTTTTCTGCGTGGCCAGGTGGCGGCGCTGTGGCATCATTCTGTTGCTGTGTTCCAGGGGCTGTACGTCAACAGCCGGATTGCTGACAGGGAGGGGGAGGAGGACCACCCCTATGAGCTGCTGCTGTCGGCGAAAACCAAGATCCCCCCTGGACAAGAGCCTCCACTCCGCACAGGTACAGCAGACCCAACCTGCAGCCCCCGCGGGCAGCGCTTTGAACACGAGGAAACACGAGCCTGCGCTGCGAGACGGGAAGGTTTGGAAGGGCTTGCTGTGTCCAGCCGAAGATGGCCCAAGTTGTTTGGTGGCAGAGGGTAGCGTCGCCGTGCTGGCATGGCGTGATCGTGCACAAAGGCAGAGACAGCGGTTGCTCACTGCCGTCCACGGCCAAGACGACCTCCTGGCAAAGCACGACTGTAATTTCCAAAGATGCAGACCATCTCTTGTGGGTGTACGGATTCAGAAGCAGGAGGAAGGAGCAGTGCGAGACATCCCTGTGGTAGCAGAGCTCGGGGGAGACACCTAATCCATTTAGTCACTGAGGAGGGACAGTTGGCCAGAATGGTCTGTGGCACCTGTGAGTCTCAAAAGAAACAGGATTAGCCAGTTCAGAGCCGCCATCTTCCAATGGCTGTTTTTGAAAGTGCAGGTACAGTGGAGATGAACCCTGCTTATGTTGTAGTGGGAGGGGAGTTGAACTGGAAGCTCCATGACACTCGCAAAAGAAGTTCTGAAGTGTCTGTAACTGTGAGTGCCTAACTGGGCTGCGCTCACACAGGCCCGATGTGTTACCCTGCAATGTTGTCTTTTTCCCCAACACTTGGTTAGAAGTGCCTGCGATGGAGCCCTGACAGCACTAACACTGTGCACAGTCTGATGTGCAGCCAGATACCAGAGGGCTGTTTCTTACCCTACAAGCTTATTCCCGCGGTTTGTTTCTGATCCTTTGATTCATTCTACGCTTAACAGGATTAGGCGCTGTACATGAGTTATTGTAGAGGAGGGTCATGAACTCCTGGATGTGAGGCTTTCTGGTCTTTTTTTGTACAGATTGTTTGTGTTCTGTTGGTGGGTTTAGCACTTTGGTTTTGTTTTGGCTCAGCTGCCACAGCATTTACCAGAGCTCCGTGGCTAAGGATCTGCGCTTGTGGCTGGAATGTTGCCGGTTCGAATCCCGCAGCCGGCAGAGGAATCCTACTCCGTTGGGCCCCAGAGCAAGGCCCTTAACCCCAACTGTTCCAGGGGTGCCATATAAATGGGTGTCTTTTCACCTTTTTTCCTTAATAACAAGCTAAAGGAACTGCAAAAAGGCCTCCTTGGAGCTGCCCAGCCTGCTCCAGTTTCTCGTTTCTGTTCTTGAGCCCTGTGACCCCGTCAATCTGCAGTCCTGCCCCTCCTGCCTGATGCGCCTGTATGCATTATGAATGCATTCATTAAACATTGATTTGACAAATCAGCGCTCCAGTGAATGAGCCTTGCAGATAAACAGGTCCCTGGCATACAGATTAATAAACCACAGGGCTGCAGCTGCAAGGTTTTAAACAGCGGTTTTGCTGGGTTGCTTTCGAAAAAGCAGAGCTTGAAGGGAATATTTTCTTACCAGCTCTCATTTTTTCGCTGCTGGTAGTTCTGAAGGTCTTGTCAGCCACCCCTTCCTACCAGCCTCTCCTGAAAAAAAAAAACGCTTCCTTAGGTATCAACTTCTTAGTTTTCCCCGCACAGCATTTGTCATTTTTGCGTTCGTGCTGGGCCGTGTCTTAAAAATGCAAACACAGTTTGTCTGACATCAGCGGTTAAGAAGCAGGGCAGAAAATGCATTGAGTACAGCACACTCCCTTATCTTTTGCATTTCTTATGCCATTGGCTCTTAAGCAAACCAGATGCCTTGGGGGAAGACTTTCCATCACCAGCTCAGAATGAGCCCTGGATGGGCTGTCCAGTGGTCTCCTGAAGCAGTTCCTTCTGCTTAAGCCCCGGCACTATCACTGCCTATAGTGCATATATTTCTTAGCACGATACCCCACCTCCTCCTGCTGAGCCTGCCTGAAGATCTGGATTCTGGTACAAGCATCCCTGCCTGGCTCAGCTCTATAGCTCTTCTGATCAGTGCCCAGTCAGAGCCTGAGCTCAGGAGTGAGCATTAACTGGGTGGCTGCTGGCCGGAGCAAACAAGCAAATAAGTCAGTAACCTTGCAGCTGCTTAAGGCAAGGCTGTGCAGTTCTGGTCCTGGAAGGCCAGTGTGTGTGGACAGGTTTTCCTTCTGATTCAGCTCATAATGATATAAAGCAGCTGCTTAATGCCCTAACTGGACCAGTTTAGCAGCTTTTCCCAGCTCTTCAGGTGCTGCTGCTTTAAAGAGACCAGGAAAACCTGCGTGCACACACAAGGACCCCCCAAGACCAGGACTGGACACCTCTGGCTTCAGGCATTAGCGTGCAGAGGATGCTTGAAGCCCAGGATTCCCAGCTGTGGCCTTGGTGATCTCAGGGTCCAGAATCCGGCAGGTTTTCCTCTTTACATTGTTGACTGTGTAAGCCTGCAGAGAAGGGCTAACTGGTAAGATCAGATCAGTTTCGCTTTTGTCCTAGGTGTAGAGCTGTCTTTAACTTGAAACCGTGAAAACCTGGTATCCATCACAGGGTCTGGAGGTGGGTATCTCAGTTGTAAGCGCAACAAGTCCTTAGTCGTGCAGCTTGTCAGTGCATAGATAAAAACACAAGGCACCAGGCTGATCCTTTGAGGCAGTTTCCTGTGTTGTTGTCTGTTATCCTGATAACAGGTGTCAGATCTGCTGTTGTCTTTGTGGTCCTGGCAGGTCCTTCCTGTTGCTGACATGCTCTTTTCTGCTCTCTTACAGACAAGGACAAGGATGCCGCCCCCCAACCTTCACACTGCCTCCTACCTCAGGTACGGTTGCCTGTCCCCATACCCCTCCCCCAGCTGGGACCCCAACTCACCCTGAAGAGGCGTCTTGTCTGTCTGCAGAAATAATGAGTCTGCTCAGCAGTTTTTCTCTTCTTCCTTTTTTTTTTTAAGCGTGCAAATTAAATCAGTCCTTTGTGGTTCCTGAACATCAAGCATGCAAAGGCATTCCTGCCAAACGGTATTACTACAGTGCTCTTTTCATCCAAACATATGGCTTCACACACAATCACGTGCCCAGTATTTTGCTCTTGCTTAAGCGAGAGCAGGTCCTGCAAGCCATGAAGCGAAGCAGTTTCAGCCAGGATGCACACATTTTTTACTCGCCAGAGTCAAGATTCCTCAATCAACTCTAGAAGAAAAATCATAGGCGCTCTCACAGCTAAAAAAACACTTGGGGCTTCCCAGTGCCGTCCCATCAGGAGTTGTAATTATGCGCCGCAGCTCTGGCGTGGATCTCTGGGATTCCCACTGGATCACACATCTGGCAACAGCTGGGTTCAAAGTGGACTTGGCTGAAAATTTAAGCAAACAAATTAGTGACCAAATTTTAATTAGACAGACATTTGAACTGAATGACAGGCTTGCTGTTAGGAGTGCATCTGTACATAAAAAAATCTCTTTTACTCACTGTGCTGAAAAACAGGGTCTGACCTATTTTGTTCAGAAGTCTTCAGTATAGGGTTGTCCTTGTATACAAAGTTAAGAGACCATTTGGCTCATCTAGCCCCTGCGAGATTATTTGTTACCTTTTTGTGTTCATACTGCATGTTCCTGTTAGAAATACAGTAATCCAGCTTTTATTCATTTATCTATCCTTGCTCTGCAATGGTGCTGATTGTGAGCTCTTCTGGTACAGTGGGCGTGTCCCTGTGAGGCAGGACAGTAGCCACTCTCTGGTGCAGTGGGCGTGTCCCTGTGACATGACAGTAGCTACTCTGGTGCAGTGGGCGTGTCCCTGTGACATGACAGTGGCTACTCTGGTGCAGTGGGCGTGTCCCTGTGACATGACAGTGGCTACTCTGGTGCAGTGGGCATGTTTCTGTGTGGCAGGACAGTAGCCACTCTCTGGTGCAGTGGGCATGTCCCTGTGTGGCAGGACAGTAGCCACTCTCTGGTGCAGTGGGCGTGTCTCTGTGTGGCAGGACAGTAGCCACTCTCTGGTGCAGTGGGCGTGTCTCTGTGTGGCAGGACAGTAGCCACTCTCTGGTGCAGTGGGCATGTCCCTGTGAGGCAGGACAGTAGCCACTCTCTGGTGCAGTGGGCGTGTCCCTGTGAGGCAGGACAGTAGCCACTCTGGTGCAGTGGGCGTGTCCGTGTGTGGCAGGACAGTAGCCACTTTCTGGTGCAGTGGGCGTGTCCGTGTGTGGCAGGACAGTAGCCACTTTCTGGTGCAGTGGGCGTGTCCGTGTGTGGCAGGACAGTAGCCACTCTCTGGTGCAGTGGGCGTGTCCGTGTGTGGCAGGACAGTAGCCACTCTCTGGTGCAGTGGGCGTGTCCCTGTGAGGCAGGACAGTAGCCACTCTCTGGTGCAGTGGGCGTGTCCCTGTGAGGCAGGACAGTAGCCACTCTGGTGCAGTGGGCGTGTCCGTGTGTGGCAGGACAGTAGCCACTTTCTGGTGCAGTGGGCGTGTCCGTGTGTAGCAGGACAGTAGCCACTCTCTGGTGCAGTGGGCGTGTCCCTGTGAGGCAGGACAGTAGCCACTCTCTGGTGCAGTGGGCGTGTCCCTGTGAGGCAGGACAGTAGCCACTCTGGTGCAGTGGGCGTGTCCGTGTGTGGCAGGACAGTAGCCACTTTCTGGTGCAGTGGGCGTGTCCGTGTGTGGCAGGACAGTAGCCACTCTCTGGTGCAGTGAGTATGTCCCTGTGTGGCAGGACAGTATCTAATTTCTAAGGATGTCAAAGCTGGTTATGCGATCTACTCATTAATCAATCTGATATTAGTTATTGTGTATCTGTGTAAACTGTACTAGCCTTTTTCCTTCAAATTCAAACATCAGACCTGAGTCTGATATCTAACTTCAACAGCCTTCACAATGATTTGATGCTGCTGCTCTTTTAATTAAGACAGGCCCACTAGCCTTTGGCAAAGCTGCTGAATGATTGAACTGTCAGTTTGGGAACACAGAGCTCCCCTTGCAGAAAGAAAGTTGTCAAGGACTGTGGCTGGTTCGGAATGCTTAAAAGCCCATGCACCCTTATCTATCTGTGTGAAAGTGAAAGGCCAGGGGCCTGTAGCCCATTCTGATGCCTTGGCTGTGCCTTTTTTATAAAAGGACTTTTTCCAGATTACCTGAGGCTGATTTGAATGAATGATTATATTTATTTCTAGAAACGTTATAAGATTCAGGTGAGGCACTTTGCTCCAAGTGACAACAGCAGTGTCTCACTAGGGAATTTGAACCCACTACCTGCCGGTTGTAAGTCCAGATACATAAATGCTCTTCCATACTTTGGCCCCGTAAAATATTTTTTAAAAATAGGGTGGCCTGTACTGTACAGACCTCTCTCCAGCGGTAGTTTCAGCAGCTCTAAGGACATGGACATTCATTTCCTGGAGTCGCTGCTTTAAGCTTCTCCACCCTTTGAGGTGCAGTTCTTTAGCTGGGCCAGTAGGGTGCACTGTGATGTGCCCACCCCAACTCTTTGAATCAGTGCCCAGAACTTGTACAGCAAGTGATGTGCTTAACAGAGAGGTGTTGTGTGAACTGCTGGAGGCTGCCTGCAGCATGGTACTGGATGTGTAAGCACACTTAGATAGTGCAGTCCTGCGACTGGTCCAGGACCATTTTTCACTAAAGAATGGAGTTTGGAAAGTAGGAAGAGTTGGCTGTTAACATCCGCCACTTACTGTTTAAGACAGACATGGCCTTCGTTGGAGTATTGTCTGTTCCTTGCTTGAGATCCTCACCTGTTTTCCTCCCCACAATGGCCTTATCATCTACCACTTCTCCTTATCTTCAAAATGATTGTGCTCTTCTCTGCCTTGTTACCTCTTGGCGAAGTTTCTCGCCGTCTCTTACTGCCAGCTCATTCATCTCCCCCCATCCTGATCTCATGATTCTCTACCCTTCCTGTCTCCTAACAACACATTAGCTGCGAGTCCTTTTCGGGAAACCTACTCATCCAGTTTCCGTTTTTTTTTTTTAAACCACATTTGTGTCGCACTTCTGCGTTTTGCCAACGGCGATGGACTGTAGGTTCTTCTCTGAGGGGTGTCCCATCTGTCTCTCCCGCAGTCTCACCAAAAGACAGCCCCGCCCCACGACCTGCGACCCTCGGGCCAGCCCTGTGATTCGCTGAAGCTGCCAGGAGCGACCCTGGGCCCCGGACGGCCAGGCCCTTCTGCCTCAGGAGGTGAGCGCTGCCAAATCATTCATTTACATCCCCTGCTTTCAGAGCTGGCAGTATTTTAACCCCTGCCGGCTTGTAATTGGTATTTTGCAGATCCCCAGTTTCGAGCCTTAAGGAATTTGTGAATTGCAAAAAAATATTGCTCCCACATAATGAATAGTTCTCCACACATCTGATGTCATAGTGGGGCCTGTGAGAAATAGACCCAGCTCTGCCTGCTCTATCAAATCGATTCACTCAGACTGGCAGTGTCCTAAACGCTGGCGCTTGAGAGCCACAGCCCTCCAGATGTTTTTGTTGGTATTTTGTCTTGATTTGTTTTTGAACTAGTCAAATAACATGTTCGCATATGATAGATAGATACTTTATTGATCCCGTGAGGGAAATTGCAGTGCAACAGCAGCTTAACACAGGCAACACAGCACACTGTAACGAAATGATACAGTAGTACAACAATACAATACAGTCAGTACAGTCAGTGTGAAGTGCACTAAGAAGAGTTGCTCACAGTCCAGAATATACAATGAACAAACCAGAACAGTACACAAAAAGTTGTATTTTTTCTCAGAGAAGTGATATCATAAGAGCATCACTTCAAAAAGTGATGAAAGTTGTCCAGTTAAAGCCGTTGGGGATCTGTGGTTTGGATTTCTCCAGAAAAGGCCCTGCCATCCTAGTCTATCATGTGATGCCTTTCTGTGCTTCACTTTTTCCAACCATGTGCATGAATACCAGGCTCTTCCTCACCCTGAGAGGTGAAATCCCAGTCCAGACAATCTGCCAGGTCACACTGTGTCCAGGATCCTTCCTTAAATAGCTGGGTGATGAATGGTTTAGGCAGACGCCTTTATTTAAGGCAGGTGACATTGAATTTTCTCAGTTTGGCAGTCAGCTGTAAATAAATTAGCGCTGAGGCACAGGGCCCTATAAAACGCACAAGGACATAAAGTTGCCAAGCAAGAGGAGGTCTTTCATCCCGTCGACATTAATTGCTCATGGATCCAAGGATCTCCCACCCGGCTTCAGCATCAGCTGGGCTGCTTGTTCCATCCTCCCAGTAGAGTACAATCCAGGGTCCTAGGATTTTCCAGTTCCTGGGTGCTTAAATCCAAATACCACTGTCGGAAACAAGTCTACAGGCAATACAAGAATAATGATTCATTTCTAACCTCTTTATTACCAATTCAGGGTTACACACACACACACAAACACACACACACACACAACCAGAGGAAACCAGAGCACCCAGAGAAGACCCTCATACAAACTCCACACAGATAGAACCCCAGGCCCAGAATTGAACCCTGGGCCAGCAATGCCAAACACTGCGCCACAATGAAAATCAAGAACATCATCAATTAAAAAATGACTGTATATATCCTGCAGAGCCTTACAGGTCCGTGGGATAGGTTGCAGGTGAGCAAATTCTGCACGATCAGTCGATCAGTGGGCTTTGTTTTGCAGATTGTGAGATTTTGTACATGCACATGGTGTTGCTTTGGTCAATTCAAAAAGCAGACCTGTAGCACAGAAGATAAACCAGGAACCAGTGGGGTTGTGTGGCAATCCTCTAATTTGAGCTTCTCCTGTCCTGGGACCACTTCTCTGGACCTGGAAAATGCACAGAAAAAGGAACAGAATCCATTGTATCCAAATAGCTATTATTGACCTAGCTCTGGGGTGAGTATTGTTTTCCTGCAAGTGTGCGGGGCAGAAGTATGACATACAGTGTTTGAATTGATGGGAGTGGCGTTTCCTTTGTTACAAAAGCAGTCCCACTGGGAGAGTGGGGCGTTCCTCTTCTTAAGGTGTCCACAAAGACTGTTTTGCTTAAAAAAACAGGCTTCCTGTAAGTCTTTCAAGATCACCCCCCACCCTAGATTGGCGAAGCGGGGCCTCCTTGTACCTGCAGCCCAGATCTGGGAGACCCTTGATTAGCTGAAACGTTCCTCAGCTGCACCCCGCACGCATGTGGGCCATCTCACAGACACATTACAGAGGAACGTGCTGCCCTGTCTCCTTGGATTCACACTCTGCTCAGGCCTATCTCCAGTCGAGCTGTAACCCCCCCCCCCCCCCCCCGCACTGTGAAAGTCAGCTGTGTCCAAAAGCCTCTGTAGCCTGAGAACCGCAGCCCCTCGCCCACACTTCATCCTATCCGAAGTTTACAGCACTTAAAAACCTACCAGTCTGGGGGGTGGGTGAGCTGGGGCTTCCATTCGCAGACTCCCATTGCATAGCAGTCTGATCTTTTCCGGGTTTTACAAGGTTGAGGTTCGTTGTGCTGTTTCTGCTGCCGGAGCTTTGACTCTTGTCTGTCTGGTGTTTTGGATACAGTGCCCTCTGGATTTGTTCAAATGCCCAGTTAAGTAGGAACAAAAGACATACAGTACAGCACAGAATTTATGGATTGGATGATCGCTTGCTAAAACCGATTCTAAAATTGTTACACTCTAATTGTAGTAGCAGTGCAGAAAAAGTCTTTGTCATAAATAAGTTTAGAAAACACGAGATTCACATTTATTCACACCTCTTAATATGGCTTTTGTTAAAAAAAATCTACAGTAACATTTTGCTCTTTGAAAGTGCAGTGGAAATCCGTTGAACCATGTAGATGCCTCAGAAGGTTTTCCATTTACCTGGGGTATCAATGGAGATAACAGGCTTAAGATGTTCAGTAGTAGCAGTATTGTTTTAATGTTAGAGAGCTCTCAGAAGACTGCTATTGGAGGGGTGGCTATAATGCAATCCACATTTTAATCCACTGTAATCCTGCCAGAGGAGGATTTGCAAAATACTGTCACCAATGGGGGTTACTAAAAATTGTGAATTTCAGGAATTGACGGCGCGGTGAAGTCAATAAGTAAAATAATTTTTCATAAACCCCAACTTGTAAGTGATTTCTCCAGAATACACCCAAGCATTTGGTATAATTAAGAGGCACGTGAATTGTTTATTCTCTGGCACAGCTTTGTTGAAAAGAGTAATAATCCAGGCAGACATGGTTAAACAAATGTTTATTAATAATGACAAGACAAACACTACACACAACGAAGCATACAACACAAAAGTTACATATTTACAAAATGTACGAACAAGGCATTCCACAGGCCTAACGTTCTAATCACCCAGAAAAAATCCCAGACTGCTACTATTGAATTCCCTAAATGCCCACAGAGGCCACAATGATAGATAAGATGCCTTCTTAATAATGCAACACAATACAACCTGCAGTTAAATCTCTGCCACTGCAAACCCAGATGCCACAAAATAAATCGGGGCCTATCCCTCGATTCTAGAAATACACCCAGAAGCAGGAAAGACATCTCTGACTGAGGTATCATTTATAATAATAATAATAATAATAAACTTTGTTTATATAGTGCCTTTAAAGGTGGCTTTTCAAAGCACTTTACAGAATGCCAACAATAAATAAAAAGAATGCACAAGATAAACCACAATTACAATACACAGAGGAGACTGTGGATGGTGGTACTAACAAAAGTAGAAGGGTAAAGAATGGAACCAGTTAAGTAAAAGCTCTTCGAAAGAAGAAGGTTTTGAGTCTGGATTTGAAGGAGTTTAGAGAAGGTGACTCTCTCAGATCTGCCCAGCAATCATTTGCCCAGGACATCCAAAAGCTTCTTTTGCCCAGGAAACCCAAGTTCCCCAAAAACACTGAATAGCAAGCTCTCTTTAGCAAGGTTCTAATACTTAGCTCTGATTAGGCTTCGTTTGGATGATCATGAAGTAGGGGCTCTCGCCTGGTGCAAGCTTCAAGTCACTATTCCTCCTGACTGCTCTTGTCACACACTGCTGTGTGTGTTCTGGAACTGGGCACGCACTCTGGCTTTTCGCCATGTTCTCTTTAGAACTCCATCAGGGTTCGGTGGGCCTAAATCCGCCAGCAGCTTGCTTTTGGTTGGCTCCTGCATGTTGGCAGAGTTGTAAATGAGAGGGGTGTGACTTCCCTAGGTGGTTGTCCCTCTCTGTGGAGTTTGCAGCTTGCCGAGTGGGGAATGTGTGTGACAGGTTGTGTCCAAGGTGGCATGTGTACAGGTCCTAAGGAGGGGGTGTCCGCAGATCCTTGGGGGGGTGTGTGTCCGCAGATCCTTGGGGGGGTGTGTGTCCGCAGATCCTTGGGGGGTGTGTGTCTGCAGATCCTTGGGGGTGTGTGTCCGCAGATCCTGGGGGGCAGGGGGGTGTGTGTCTGCAGATCCTTGGAGGGGGGTGTCCGCAGATCCTGGGGGGGGGGACTGCAGATCCTCAGGGGGCGTGTCTGCAGATCCTCAGGGGGATGTGTCAGGGGAGCCATCTCTGTAGATCAGGGGGCGTGTCAGAATAGGTGTGTCTGTAGATCCTCATTCTCCCGCTGCAGTATGTAGATTGCAGGACTAAAAGTTTGTTTTTCAAATTACAGTAGATGATTATGCTGTGTAAAAAGTCAGCTGCCTTAAGGTGTGTAGAAAAGCTGAAAGATATTAGCTAACATTCTGTCTTTTGTCTTCAGTCTTACATTGATCTCATCGATCCCCCGTTCTCCTGTTAGTGACTTTGCCGCGGGGGATTTGGATCTTCCAAGGAAATATTTTCAGTTGTCGGCCTGTTCTCGGAGAGCGTTTTGCTCGGGACATCCCTCTGTCTGCAGTGTAACAGCTGCACTGACACTCCTCTAGGGGAGAGATGGGCGCTGGAATGCAGTGGGATTCTTTTCGCAGCTGCTTATCAGGGTGGCTGATAGGCAGTTGTCTTGCATTTGCTGTGCACGTTACTAGCTACTAGCAGTTGTGCCCTGACTAGGCTGCCAAGCTTTTGTGCACTTTTAGACACACAAGCCATGCTTGTGATTCAGATGCAAGAAATCATAGAGGCTCTTAACGTATTGTTTGTACCAGCTACCAGTAATTAAGCCTGCAGGACCCACTTCAGTTAGCAAAAAGGCATTTTCAATGGGTGCTTTGTCAGTCTAACATCAGCACTTTCTGATTCCTTGCCAGCGTAAGGCCCTGCGTCTCAGTGCCCCTTTCACAGTGTGTCAGAGCCTGCCACACTGCAATGCCCAGCCAGGGTCCAAACCGGTGGTCAGGCCTTGTGGGTTGCACAGGGCCAGATGCAGCTGGTCAGGAACAAAGGCCGGTATTTATATCGCTGAAACACTGCAGGAAAAGCGTACAATTCCGCTATTGAGACAGGCGTTTCATTTTAAAGTAACAGAGCTCTGTAGAGATGCCAGCAGATCTCCATTGCAGGGTTCTCTGTCAAAGCATCTGTACCCATGCAACATAAAAGTTGAGATCATGTGGTGTTTTCGGCCAGAGTCTTTCCGTTTGCTTCCATAGGGGAGGGAGTAAATTGCACTTAAGACTTTGCACAACATCTGTTCCGACAGGGCCAGATGTTGGTATCTGGGGCTCGGAAGGCGATGCTCATAAAGCACGTTGCCAGTCCCCAAAAGGTTGTCTAGCTTCGGTACAATTTTGTTTCATCTTAAATGCTTTGTTGCACCTCTTTTAGTGATTCATAGACCCCCCCCCCGATTCTGTGCCTGCATTTGTTTTAGTAAAAATCGCCATCTGTCTCTTTTCTTTATTGTAAATAATTAAAAAGTCTTTTGATGAAAGACTCCACAGCAGTCGTTCAAATGATGCATCACTACAGCTTCAGATCTGAAAGTTTGATCCCATGCGTAGGAAGAAAATTATGAAGGAACCATTAAACCAGGCCCCGAAGTCTGATGATTTGTTGCAGTCGTTTGAAATTCTTTTGCACTGTGGGGCAGGGGCTGTGGTTGGTGAGATTGGAAGGGTTTGACAGCAAGTCAGCTGTTGTCTTTCCGAGGGTTGTTTGCGCACGTTGGGCTGCTAATCGTTTTGTCTCCTGCGCTTTGCTCATCCGCCTGTAATGTAAAGTTTCCATTCGGTTTTGGCAGGGTGTCCATTCGCCGGGTAGGGATGCGCTACACAGCACAACGCGCGCGCTCTCTGTGGCTCTCTCAGATAATTAAAACGTTGGGCCCGAGGCATCACACTCTAAAATAACCAGACGCGCCAAGTTGTGTGCTTTTTTTTTTTTTAGAGTGCTGAAAGGTGCATGCTAAGGACGTCTTTGAAATCCTTGTGTTGCTGCAAAAAAGGGACAAGGGGGTAATTTGAGGACAGGGCAAAAAAAAGAAAGCTTTGTCCACGTACCACGCAAGGAAGAGGCTTTTTTTTTTTCGATTCGGCGAAAACGGGCTGTAAAGAAAAACCTCACCGCGTTCACTGTGTGCGACGTTCAGTCCTTCTGTCTTACTGGGCCTGAGCTCGTGCTGAACTCGGCGGTGTTAAGGGGGTTGAGAGTGCTGGATCTCCTGAGGCCAGGATGGGGATCTAGTCCCTTCCTCCTTCCTCAAGCAATGTCGAACCCCCAACCCTCGGTGGCTGTCTGAAGAGACATACAGCAGGTCTGCCGAACGAAGCGCCCCTCTCGACCATCGTCTGGTTCCCGGCCCTCCGCGGGCGTCGAGGCGGTTTCAAGCCAGCGCAAGGTGGGCATCGGGCCGAGTTTCCCATTTGCCCGCCCACGGCGGCCTTAGTGAGATCCGGGCCCTGTTCTCCTCAGGGTGCAGTCCTTCTGGCGCGGGCAGAGGGGGCAGCAGGGGGCGGGTTCACCCCTCAGTGGGGTCTTTGTCTGCTGCAGCCTCCCTGGTGGCAGATTAAATGTCACCCTGCTTTTTGAGAAGCAGTTCTTAAGGCCTGTTGCAACAATATTCTTCAAATAGGCGTGTAAGGGTGTTAACTCCTATTTTGGTCCGTTGTCCTGGCCAAATTTTCCCCCTGGCCTTTACCAGTCATGGCTTCCTAATAATCCCCATCTCTGAACTGGCTTCATCACTGTGTTCTCCTCCACGCTGACAGCTGGTGTACTGGCGCATCATCCAGGTGGGGCTGCACACTGGTGCTGGTGGAGGGGAGTCCCCATTACCTGTAAAGCGCTTTGAGTGGAGTGTCCAGAAAAGCGCTATATAAGTGTAAGGATAATTCTTATCATTAAATGTTTCTCTGACTGCTTACTTTCTTCTCCCTGGCTCTGCCTTTATGGGAGACTTTAATTGGTGTATTTTTTAAATTTGTGGAGGTTCGTGGGTCAAAATCAGTTATTCTAGACATTGTGGGGAAGCAACTAATAAGGCAAAGAGAATGTTAGGATATGTAATTTTAAATGTAGTATTTTAAATCAAGGGATGTAACATTAACATTGTGTGACACACCAGTAAGGCCTCATTTAGAATATTGTGTACAGTTTTGGTCACCACCCTGTGAGAACGATGTTGCTGCTTATAAAGTGAAACAAGTGGAAACCACGTGAAAGCACCTTTAAAAGCAACAGCAGGAGGCACTTCTTTACACAGAGAGGTGTGGGAGTAGGGAACAAGTTATTTAGCCATATTGTTAAAACCAGCTATTCCAGTTTCTATTAAGAAAGGAGATCCTCGAATCAATTAACTATCACCGGAAAGCCTGGAGGGGGCCGAAGGGGCTCATTTGGAGCCATTCTTGCTAATCAGTCGTTTAGTGCAGCCCTGTTTGGCAGAAGCACTCCAGCTGAGAACTTCATGTTTATTCACGTTGGATTGTTTTTATCGCCCTTTAAAACCAGTTATAAGGGGCGATTCAGAAATAACAGTGGCTAACATGTGGAAGGGTCAAATGTTAATTGAAAGCAAATGGCTCACGGCTGCCTGTTGTCTTGCGCAACCACAGGATTCCTTCCGTTTCTCACTACAAAGGCAGCACAGGTCAGGGATTCAGGTCTCTGTCTGCTCTCCACGGCGTGAAAGCTATGGAGCGGTCACACATTCTCGTGGGCTCTGGCTGTTGCTAAACTGCCCTGCTGAGGCCGTGGCATGGGATTACTGTGCGGGGGTGCTGGCGGGCTCAGGGACGCCCACTCGTGACGGAAGTGGGCGGCGATTCGGTCTCCCCTGCAGAAAGGACATTACCCCCAGGGGAACATCACAACAAACTGTAGCTTTTTCGTATCGGAGACCTGCAGAGAGCAGGGGCCTGGGCCTGAGACGGAAAGTGCAGAGATTCTTGGAATCGGTGTGTGTGGGAAGAGCTGATAGCGTGGCAGCAGGATAAAGGGAGTCAGAAGTTATCAGGGAAGTTTTTCCTCCTTGGACCAAAGAGTTTTGCAACAGGATGGAGTGTGCACGCGCGTGTTTTTTTTCCCCGTAGTATCCTGTTACAGGCCAGTCGGTTTTCCTGCTGGGAATCCTCAGTCCCGCATAACTTCCTCGGAACCTGACCTTATAAAGCAGGGGAGGGAGGGAGCGAGCGAGTCCGAGAAAAGCAAACAACACCGGGAGGCAGGCGGGATGAGGGAGGGCGGCCTGCCGCAAGCTGGGGGTCGGAATTTCGCAGCTCTCCGGGGCGCTGGAGACAGTCGGCCAGCCTCTCCCTAAGTTTTTTTTTCCCCCCACAAACAATAACCGATTTGTTCCGACTGTGGGGGCGGCTTCTTGCGTGACCCTCTCGCCCAGCTACTCGGCGTCACTCGCTGTCAGTGACCCCCCCCCCTTCCCTAGTAACTGCTGTTGTGTCTTCGTTCTCCTCTTCAGATAGCGACGGGGATCAAGCCGGCGGGATACCAGAGCAGTTTTCGGGACTCTTACACGGATCCTCGCCCGTTCTCGAGAGCCAGGAGGAGCCCTTCACCGTGCCAGGCGAGGCCCCCCTCGCAAGCCAGGAGCCCAGGACTGTGACTGGAGAAGGCCAGGGGGAAGTGGCCCCTCCCGCGGGGGCAGCCATGCAGGGGCCCCAGGTGCCCATTGACCCGAAGGCCATTTACGCCACCGTAGTGCACACCAAGTCCGACAGCAGGGAAGGCGGCGCGCTGCCCAGCGGCCGGAGCAGGCCCCCTGGTGACCTCAAACTGGCCCGCAGCCTCTCCAAATCGGACTCGGACCTGCTGGTGTCGCCCCCCAGCGAGGAGGACGGCCTGGGCAGCCGCAGCGAATCCGTGTCCAACTGCAGCAGGGGGAAGAAGAGGCTGGAGAAGTCGCCCTCTTTCGCCTCCGAGTGGGACGAGGTAAGAGCCTGGCGCCCTGCAGCCTGGGGGGGGGGGCACTGCGGCGCGAGGAGGGGGAGTTCACGGCCTGTTCCCACGGCGCTGATCCTGATGGGCTGGGTGGGAGGTACGAGCGGTCTGACTGACAGACTGGACACTGCACTGAGCCTGACAGAGGGAATGTAGGGAAGGGTCAGCTTAAACACCGACACTTCTCCCCTGACTAACGGGGCAAGACAACTCTTTAACACTGCTCAGAGCCCCGGGCAGAGCATCCCACTGGCAAAGGCATGAATGCACAATCACAGATATGCAAGATCTGGGGCTTGGTTACACTGAGCTTCTGCTCTTCAAGGATCACTGTACCCTTGAGGATCAAGGCTTTTTCTATACTCAAGAAAATACTACAGGGTGCGGAGATCCTGTGCTGAGTCCTTTAGTGGCCAGTCCACAGCGTGGGCTGGTTTCTTCCCTTCTTATCGACCAGTCCTGTGGGTTCCTGCCTTGTACTCCATTTGATTAGAATGGAAGAATCTGATTAACCTTTCTGAAGCTCCGGCACCAGTTGTGTGCTTCGCAGGGTCCTGCCAGAGTGGATGTTAAAGAGGTCGTGTTTGTGGTCTTTGCATTGGGAGCCGAGATTAAATTAGGCAGCCATAAATCACAGTGTAACTGTTGATCGGGTTTAGGTGGGGGGGATTATTGACTGAGACTGCTGATGTGAGGCATCGGCCTTTGGGCAATCGTTTTAGATTCCTGCCCTCACGATTGCCCCCGTAAATCTGTTTCAGAATTTACTGTCTGTGAGGTCGGAAACATACCTCCTGGAACTGATCACCTTTATTAGATATTTTTTAATGCTTTTCAGAAATACCCTGCAATATATATATATTTTTTTTAGTTGTAAAGATGTGTAGCACACATAACTCAGTCTGTCTTCAACCTGTTTTGTTTGAAACGGCTGCTCTATTGGTCCTGGAGGGCCCACTCACCTGCTGGTGTTCATTCCTCCTGAGTTGACCTCATCGAAGCCTTAACTGAACTCACGAGTTGCTTGATTGGAATATGTGCAAGTTTTCTTGCTGCCTAAATGTTTATGATTTTTTATTTGAGTTTTGAAATGCAATGTTTACTTTCCATTGGTTTAAGAGCTGAAAATATTCAAACAGTTCAGATTCATTTAGGGTCCAATTAAGGCTCCAGTTATGTCACTGAAAGTCTTGAACTGAAGAACTGGGCAGCAGAGGTGTGGGTCTTCAAGACCAGTAGTGGCAACCCCTGATCTCAACGGCTCTTATAAGGCTGGCAGGCAATCTCGAGTCACTGAACTGCAGGAACAATTCTTAGGCCTGGGTTAAAGCTACAGATCTGAACAGTTGGCACTCTTTAACGCTAATTACTGACTCCCTCCAGCCTTTAAAGAGCTGTAAACAACTTTAGAAAAGGCAGCAGTGCAGGGAAACTTAGCTAATACTGGCATGCCAGGGTTAGAGACAGGGAATCAGGAGGCCAGGAGCTCTGTGTGTGCACCTGTGCTACGTTATTTATGTTATGAATCTGAGTTTTTACCCTCTGTCCACACTGAAGATAAAGACTTTTCTATCAGGTGTCTTAATTATGTGGGCAGTCTGGCCACAGGGAAGATTGAACTCTGAATCTGTAGCCCGTATCATTGCAATATCGAGCTCTGCATCTTCTGCAGAATTTGCTCTAAAGCATGGACTTTGTGGAAAATATTTCAAAGTAGATGCAGGAATGTTTTTTTTTTGTGTCCGCGTCTGTCCTGCAATAGACTGGCGTCCTGTCCAGGGTGTACGGTGCCTTGCACCTGTTGCCCTGCTGGGATAGGCTCCAGCCCTGATAGGCTGCAATCCTGAATTAGAAAATGAGATTAGAAAATGGCAGGATGGATGTAGGCATACTTTTTCCAGAGATGGGCTTGGTTGTGTTTTAAGGATAAACTGAAACTCCTTCTGTAACCAGACCCACTGTTTCAAGGTTACAGTGGTGTTGTTAACATTTTCGGGGAGAAGCACTGCAGTGTGCTACAGAGTGGCGATGCCTTTACTGCAGGTCTCTCAGAGGGAGTGTGGATAGCAGCTGTGTTCCACGGTTGGTTGCTTACGCTGGCAGCCTGCTGAAGCTCAGCAGGTGTGAGCCTGGTCTGTGTCTGGATGGGAGACCTCCTGGGAAAAACTAAGGTTGCTGCTGGAAGTGGTGTTAGTGGGGCCAGCAGGGGGCGCTCACCCTGCAGTCTGTGTGGGTTCTAATGCCCCAGTATAGTGACGGGGCATTAGGTATGCCCCAGTATAGTGACGGGGACACTATACTGTAAAAAGGTGCCGTCCTTCAGATGAGACATAAAACTGAGGTCCTGACTCTCTGTGGTCATTAAAAATCCCAGAGCGTTTCTCAAAAAGAGTAGGGGTGTTACCCCTACTGTAAAGTCCAATGGGAAATAAAGTCCAATTTCCCATTGGACTTTACCAGTCATGGCCTCCTAATAATCCCCCTCTCTGAACTGGCTTCACCATTCTGTTCTCCTCCCCACTGATAGCTGGTGTGCGGTGAGGGTACTGGTGCAATGTGGTTGCTGTCACATCATCCAGGTGGGGCTGCACACTGGTGGTGGTGGAGGGGAGTCCCCATTACCTGTAAAGCGCTTTGAGTGGAGTGTCCAGAAAAGCGCTATATAAGTGTAAGACTATTAATTATGATTATTGTTGCAGTTTTTTCGATTTTCCTGGTAACGTTTAAGGACACAGACTGGGTGGGGGACAGTGAAACAGTGAACTCCAGATCAGTTGGCCAACGGTGAGCACACAGTTTTCCTAGAGAGTGATCAGAAGTGATCAAAACCTTTTTATCTGACACTGCTGTGTCTGGAGTTTTTCTGATGCGTGCCGTTGGCTCGGGTTGTTTTTGTATTTAGTGTTTGTACTTGGTGCCGATCCTTGGAAATCCTCCTGCTGTCACGAGGGCAGATGCTGGAAACAGCAATTCCTCTGTCCTGGTGTTCCAGCTGCTGGCCTGTGAGAGAAATATGTGCAGATTTCATGGGGTGGGGGGGGTGTGACTTGCACTCAAGGGCATCCTGTTTTTCTCTTGATTTTGCGATGGGGGGGGCAGTCTCTTTACTTACCATGGAGACAATCAGACTCTACAGGGAAGGGGCCTTTCCTGAGCCCTCAGTGACTCCACCAGAAACAGCACTCCTGCTGCATTGCCGTTTGAGCAATTCCAGGTTTTCTAAGCTGCCAGCTTTTGGGTGAACAGTCCAGCCAAGCACTAGGGTGACAGATTTGTGTGTTGTTTTTTTTTTACATCTTTTGGGCCTGAGCAAGAGTCCGCTGTTCTTAAACCAAAATGGAGCAGTGGGAGTAGTTTTTCTTTCCAGCAAAACTACGGGATCGGTTGCTATTGTATCCGTCATGTTGTAATCTGTCTTAATGTAGTCAAGGCTTAAAAAGAGAACACTGTAGTGGTCTCAGATGCTGCTTGTAAGAAAGAGCTTCACGGGTGATTTTGACATCCCCTTCAGAGCCTGAGCTGTTTCTGTTGCGTGAGACGATCGGGGCTGAATACAGAATGTCCCAGCTTTCTGAAAGCTAATTGCTTCTTGAATGAATTAATGATGGAATATAAAAAAAAATCCTTGATTACTGACTAGGGGGCTCATTTATAAAAGCCAGGCGGGCTTTTTGCGATGGAAGTTAACAGGCTTATGCGTTCTCATTTAATGTAGGAGTAAATGGCTCTGCCTTCCAGGCGATTACAGGCAGACAGGGGATCAGGTAGACTCATGAAGTCCCTCTGTGTTTATGGAGAACAGCTGGCGCTGCTCTCTGTCCTCGAGGCTGAGGTGTACAGCACGTTTGACGTGCGCGGTCTTGCACAGCCTCTTCGTGTCTCACCATTCTTGTCCAGGAGGGGGATAATCCCCCCCCCCGTGATTGTCCAGCTGTCTTAAAGGTCAAGCAGCAGGGGGCTGAATATATTGTGTCTCGTACCATTGCATGTCCCCACCAGCTCGCATTCCCATCTCTGACACTCGAATCCCCGTTGCCTTTCTCCCCTCCTGTCCCACTTAAAACCCCAGTTCCTCTGCTCTGCCCTCCCCACATCTCCTGTCCCTCATCTCTCCTTCTCCCATCCTCGCTCTCTTGCCCTCCTCCTTCTCCTTCCTTGCGCCCCCTGGTGGTGCAACGGCCCGCCTGCACTCTGCAGGACTCCTCTGTCTGAATTTTTCCAGCTCAGTTACTGGTTTGACAAAGATCCCTGCTGGATAAATCTATTCGCAGAACACTGTCTTTTCACTGGGAGAGCGTCCTGATCTGCTTTTTTTATATACTTGTATCACTGGCTTTCTTATTGGCCTGAAAGCTGCCGTCCATGTGCAGCCACTCACAGCAGCCAGAGGTGCACCTGTGACTCCTCCGCCTTCCCATCAGGCCCATGGAGGAGGGTGTCTGTCCTGGGGCCCGCGCAGGGCGTCAGGCTGAGCAGCCCTTGGCAGGGGCCTGTACTGGGGCTCTAACTCCACAACCTGGCAGAATGTAAGCGGTTAAACAGGGACATTCGTTATTGTAAATTAAGAATCTGAAGAACTGTGCTGGGAAGGTATGAGAAGAGGGGATTTAGACATCTGCTCAGCAGAACTGTGTTTACCAAAGAATATAAACTGTATGACTCTTCTGTGGGCAGCATGGGGGCACGGCAGTTAACACCCCTGGGTCCCATAGCTCAGTTTCAGACAAGGGCTCCTTCTGTGTGGAGTGTACACGTTCTCCTGTGTTTGTGTGGGTGTTTACCAGGAGCTCTGATTTCCTTCCAGTACCAGCTAGGTCAGTTGTTTAGTTGATTAGCCCCAGGTGTGCTCAGTTTGCCTGCAGATCTTCTGCTTCTGTGGCATGAATATTGGTTTCCTGCCCAAGGGCCCTTGCTTGGAACACAAGGCTCGGACTCCAGAAACAAACGTGCTTTTGCGCATGCTGGATATTCAGCACGGTGCTGACACTGTCTCACCTGTAAGTGAAAGGATAGGGTGTCTGTTGCAATAGGGCTAGGCGCTGGCACCAGAACTGAGGCAGCCTCTCAAACGCTACTGGCTGTGACCCAGATGACCCATCCCAGCAGAGCCTCCAAGCCACGCCACTCTGCTCTCTAAAATCAGATGGCGCTTGGCGCTGAGAATGCGAATGCGCCTGTCTTTCAGCCCTCTCCAGATGCACGCTCCGATTCAGCTGTTGTCAGGGCGCTAAAGTGTTCGGCGGCAGGCTGAGCCCAATACTTGAAAAACTGAACAAAGTGCTATTTTAAAGAGGTAGGTATAAAGACGGAGCATCAGCAAGGAAAAGGCGGTTTCTGTCAGTATGACCGTGTAATTGATCCTAACAGCACATACTTAGCAACTGCAGGTAGACGTCATCCACCCATCCAGTTTCTAACTATGTCTTCCAGTTCAGGGTCATGGGGGAGCCAGAGTTTATCCCGCCAAACAGCGTGCGCAAGGCAGGGTACACCCTAGATAGGATGCCAGGCCATCACAGGGCACACACAGACACACAATCAACCTACCAGTATGTCTTTGGACTATTGGAGAAAAACCCATGTGATCACTGGAAGAACCTATAAACTCCACACATATAGCCCCCCAGGTCTAGAATTGAACCCTGGCCCCAAAGCTAACTCTTGTGCCACTGTGCCACTCATGCGGACTTCAGGATCTTCATCATGAGAGCACAAGACCAGTTACGAGCAATAAGAGCCATCGGCCCCATCTGATTCGTTCGGTTCTTCAGTAGCTGATTGATAATCACGTCTCTGAGTCTTTTGCAGCAGGAACTTCGTTATCAACAATGTAAAAAATAAAATCTTTCAGATATTTCCCCTTAGGCAGCAAGGCACCTTTAATAGAAAATTTAACGAACTCGCACAAAATGCTTCCTCCCCCTTCTCCACGCAGCGTTACAGCCATTTCAGCGAGCTGTGAAATAATTGTTTTTACTGCACGATAATGAAGTATCCCGTCCCTCGCCCATGTGTGCTGGTGATGAAGTTAACGATTGACGTCCTTAACTTCTTTGTCAGGCTTGTATAGGGAGTAAGTGCAGGCAAGGTGCTGAAGTTAGAGGAATGAACGCCAGATCTCACTGTCACACATCGGGAATCTCTGTAGACTCAGCTCTCTTTCCAGTGATGCGCCAGCCAGTCAGTGCCCATCCATTAAGGGCTTTGTGTCCTTGGGATGTTTGATTAGCAGCCCTGATTGTAAAGATTGGACCGATTTCTGAGCCGAAAGGACATCCGTTTCTTTAAACAACCTTGTTGTCTTTAATCACAGTTTTTGTCGACACATTTTTGAGATGCTGCTGCTTTAATTAAAACAAACAGTTGTGGAGCTGAGCTGCTCTTGGATAACCTACACGAGCCATGATTTCTGTGTGCGGCAGATGTTTGTCTACCAGTAGATCAGTGTCGGGACTGCAGCAGTGACCGCATGGGCGCATAACAGGAGAATATGGACAACATACAGTGTATGAAAAATAATTTGAAAAACACCAGTATGTTTATATGGGTGCGTCACTCACCTCTTGTAGACAATGTTGGGAATTAATTAAAAAGGCAGACAGTTTTGTGCTGTATATAGTTAAAAGCATATGTTATGTTAGGGGCAGCACAATAACATTGGAACAGTGGTTAGCGCTGGGGCCTATGAGTTCAGTTCCTGGGTTGTTATCTGCATGGAGTTTGTATGTTCATCCCATAGAAACCTGCGACCCCGTGTTGCATAAAGCAGTTAGAAAATGGATGAGTGTTATTTTAAAATTGTATAACACACTAATAAGGCCTCATTTAGAGTATTATGTACAATTTTGCTCAGCATGCTATAGAAAATAAACCGCTGCTCTGGACTCTGGAATCCGTCCAGAGAAGAACAGCCAAACGCATTTTAGGCTCACGAGAAAGTCCCACACTAACTGATTGAATTACCCATGTCTTCTGTAAGGTAAATCGGGCAGTTAGGAGTGTGTCCTGTGTTGAATGTAATTTGGAGAATTTGAAATTGGGGTTAAACGTGGAAATATTAAGGTCTGTATGCATTGCAACACCAAGCACAAAAGGGAGCAGAGACTACTCGAGTGTCTGTCTTCTACATCATGTCGGAGGTGTGAAATGGACACTCATCCAAGAGGCTGATTTTACTCTGCAGTGTGGTAGGACACATGGACAGTCCTCAACTGAAGTGTGCTTGGAGGTGCTTGTGTTGTATTAGAGCAGTACTCCCTCATTAGAGGCTGAGGGAAAGGTGTAGGAGCTGCCCGAGTACACGTTAGACACCTGTCCTGCAAGTCTGTTTTTTTACAGCTTCCCCATCTGTGATGGGGGAGTGGCATGCAGTATCTCCACGCCTAGAGTCTCATCCCTGTGTGAAAACAAGCTCTGCACAAGAACCAGTTCCCCAGCAGTTACTGAACCCTGCTGAAACCTTTCCAGTTAGAATCAGGGAACCGTTTTCATAATAGCCTGCTTTCTGACCTCTCGGCAGCCACAGCCGCCCAGCGATGGAGTTTTACTGAAGGCGGACATGGCGCCAAACTCATCTGATACTCTGTAGCAACGAGATTAAGTGTGCGTGTGTAAAATGGAAAAGCTTTTCATCCACATCTCCATCCACTCAAATGTCAGCCCAGTGATCACCTGGAATGTAATTAGGCAGAGATTTACAAGACCTTCTTTCTTTTTTACCTTGAAATACAAACTATACCTTTACTTAATTGAAATAACTGATTCCTTTGTGGGCTCTGCAGATGCCTGCCAGATTAAAATGAGCAGCCTTGGGCTAGGAATGGCAGAGTTGTGGCCGAACACCAGGAGACGAATGAATGTTCACACAGCCGGTGCAGGACAGTTTGCAGGAGAGAAAGGAGCTGTTTTGGGGGGAGCTCAGATAGATGTGGAAAGGCTCTGTGTTAGTTGTTTTTTTTGGCTGGGTTTTAATTTTTTGCCAGTGTTTTTGTTGCACACGCTGCCTCTTGATCTGCCTGGACTTGAAACGTATGTGTCCCTTTGCGGACTCTGAAGACGTTAGTCCCTTCGTGCTCGTAGAGATGCCTTTTGCTGCAACCTGACATCTCATAATTGCAGCAGATTAGCTGTGCCCAGAATCAACACCTGAAAGCAGTTCCTAGTCTGAAATCCGATAGCTTTTGCCATTTGGGAACCGCTGTAACTGTGCACCACCAGCGTTCTGCCTTTGTATTCCAGCTGTGGATTGCTCAAGCCTGGCTTCTTCTTGAACGATTGATCCTGAGAGACCGGACCCTCTCTAACCAGGACTTACAGGGCTGAGCTCTTTTTAACTCTTGAGAGACTGGCTCGCAGCTCTCCCAACAGCTCGGCTCTCGCGATTTCATGTTCACGTGTCAGAGGGGGTGCCGTCTGAGGGTCCTGTCGTTCCCAAGAGCTTTGTATTACAAAAACAAAAATCACAAACAAAAACCCACTCATCTTTCCACTCGGTCGTTACTATTGATCTCATCTTCAGAAGACACTGAAAACTAGCGTTTTGACCCTCCCCCAGGCAAAACGGGGGAGTGAAAAGGCTTGCTGGAAGAGCCGGTGAGCTGCTAAGCACGTGCACGCATTCTGTGGGCCTCCGATACGCAGTTTTCTTTCAGCCCTGTGGGAAATAACAGCCAGCGAGATCGGAAGAGACTCACAATCAGACTGTCATGCTTCGGTGTTCCTCCAGTGTTGATAAATCCGTCACGGCAGTCGCTGGTTGAAGCCCTTCACTTAAGGAGCAGCGCTTCTGATCTCCTGCAGTCCCCTTCTGATCCTTCTGTCTCTTGTAACTGTAGTCAGCGCCATAATGAGCCGGAGCTTTCTCTTCGGCTGCGACATGCTTATTCTTCCATAAGAGAAAGCAGGTGAATGATGGAAGACATTACCAGATTGACTTGCACAGGTGACAAAGGTTAGCTGGGATATTTGAGCACTAGGGTTGCTCAAAGCCCGATACCTTTCAATTAATCAGAAAGAATGAAATGTATAAATCAATACGAAAGACTAACAGGATGAGATCCTTCAAGTGTTGCCAATCCTAACGTGCCTCACATCAGCAGGCTGCTGGAGTTAAGATGAAGGAATTGAATTCCTCTTGGGGGAAAAAAAATTACCGCGCTGAGACGGAGACGGCTCAGGAAGCAAAACCCGTTGTAAAGGATTTTGAGTTCTGGAGCAAATCTTATTCGGTTTCCGGTAGTGGTTCGGTGAAGGAAGACATGAGAACATGGCGCAGTCTAAGAATGGAAGCGAGTCAGCGCTTCTGGTTGATAACCTGGGCTCTAAAGGTCAGCCCCGAGTACTCTCCTCTTGCCTCGGGCTGCTGCAAGAGCCCTTCGTTTGTCAATAAATAACACCGTCGGAAGGAGGTTGGGAGAACATGATAACCTAAATGGGCTAGAATCATGAAACCGTTATTTTCTATAATGCAGGGTGGTGTCTCCATTTGTGACCTTGGAATATTAAATCAATATGACTTATCAATGCCCTGTAGTGAACATTAGGCTCCTCTCGTAGTTGAAAGGCCTTGAGGAAAGACAGATCAGTTCTGGGGTTCACATGCATGCTAAGGGAATGTCGTCATCCACCCACAAATGCCTTATTGTATCAGATGGCTCTCAGGCTTATTTAGCGTCCTGTAGCACGTGCCTGGTTGGACTCCCTGTCCTTTTGCGATTGCTGTGAGTTAACGTTCCTGAAAGGACTTATGGAAAGCTGCAAGAGAGGAATGAAGGGGAAGAATGATGTGGGTGTGGCGACAGTCTCGGTGCATTCAGCAACAGTGCAGAGTGCAGAGCAGTCAGGATGTTTCTACCTGCTTGGAATAGGTCAGGTTGCACAGCTGGCAGTAGTCTACTTCCTTGTATTTGCATTAATATCGTGTTTTGCATCCCATTGAATCTTGAAGTGCTTTGCATATAAGGGATCCCATTCATCTATATTGAGCCCTGTTGTGTCAGCAGCCCCACTACACATCAGATCATGCAGAGAAAAGAGGAATTGCTTCACCCAGCGAATTGAAAGGCAACTTTAGGGAGGCCAGATTGTGCAAACCCTGAGTGTCACCAGTCACTCATCAATTTTGCAAACAGTATCCTGGGATCTGGTCTCTCTGGTGTATGTCTCCTCCTACAGCACATACTAGGATGTTTGGGAAATTCGTGGGAAATCTAGGGAAAGAGCACCACTTCCTGGTCACCTGCAGCAGCCTGGAGCCCTATGATTGACAGCTGCCTACAGATTAATGCTGGTTGTTTCGGGTTTGTTACTCCGTTTTGACTAGAGTTCAGTTTATTCTGAATCGACTCATGCGTCTGGGTCTCTGCTTCAGTACCATCTGCGCAACAGCCTGCAGCAGCGTGAATACCCACAGGATTCACCTGTTTAGCAGTGGGAGTGTGATTGCCCAGTCCTGAGCCAGGATATTTCGCTCGTCTCCACTGAGCTGTTGCAGCCTAGTTTCCCGCCCTGTCGCACTGCAGTCCCGTCCCCAGTTCGTCGTGTCACCTGGCTGCACTGGGACCCTCCTCTGTGGTGGAACAGCGGGGGGCACCCTGCTGCCACCCATTCAGCTTTCACTCACTTCCACCTGGGGTGACAGCTGACCCAAACAAAGAGGATTATCTTTCATTTCTAATAGATAATTTAATTCCGGGTTCAAGGCCCTGATCCCGGGCCCTGGATTCAATTCCGGACTGGGGTGCTATCTGCGTGGAATTTTTTTTTAATAACATCACTTTATTAACAATTTCTTGCATTAGGAACTTGTCTTTTCGCATAGCCCAGACTCACTCTGTGAGACACACAGACACACAGACAGGGAAAGAAGCTTGGGGTCAGAGCGCAGGGTCAGCCATTGTACAGCGCCCCTGGAGCAGCTGGGGTTAAGGGCCTTGCTCAGGGGCCCAACGGAGTAGGATTCCTCTGCCGGCTGCGGGATTTGAACTGGCAACCTTCCAGCCACAGGCGCAGATCCTTAGCCACAAAGCCACTGCTCCGCCCCAATTTTCATGTGCGTGTGAGTTTTCTCCAACAGTCCAGAGACGTGCTGGTAGGTTAATTGTCTTCTGGGATAACTGGCCCTGGTGTTGGTGTGTGTTAATGTCTGTGGCTGTGTCTGCCCTGTGATCGCCTGGGGTCTCATCCAGGCTGTACCCTGCCTTGCGCCTCTTACTTGCTGGGATAGGCTCTGGTTCCCCCGCGCCCCCCGAACTGGATAAAGCACTTCCAAAATGGGTGGACGTTGCGGGAACACATTCAGGAATCACTCTCTTTGTGGAGATGGTTTCTGATGTTGCCCTCCCACACGGCAAGGTGAACATTCCCATGTAGGCACAATCCCCTTGGCTGCTGCCCGGGAGACCGAATTGGAGGCGCCAGGATTGAACTGGCATGAAACTCTTGTCTCCTTCGCAGTACAATGCCTGCTCATGACTTGCTAATGTGGCCCCTCGGCGGTCCTCTCTCCGGCCAGACGTGACAAGCGGCAACCGGGCTTTGTTCCGGCGGTGAATGGACACTGGACAAAAGAAGGCTCCAGGGAAAGCTAACAGGATGAGTTGGGGGGGGGGGGGGGAGGCTCTGGCTGCTCCGGTCTCCTTTCCAGCCTTTCACAAAGTTTGTAGAACTTCCCCTCTCCTCGTAAGCCGCTTTCCTGGGCGGCTCTGATTGATCAGCGCTGAAATAGCGAGCCAGTTTAGACTTTTTTTTTCCAGAGATAGGGAGCGTGGAATAGGCAGGCCTGTGACTTTTCCGCCCTGTGAGAAAGAGCAGAGATGACGCTCTCTGGCTGCTGAGTGATTCAGAACCGCCATCCCAGCCGTGCACTGCTGGAACTCTGTTAGGGAGATTTTCGTGTTCCACACACATTTTATTTTGGTTCTCCAAGGAATCCTGTAAGACGGGTAGTAACATTTCAGCTTCTTTTTTTGTTACAAGGGGGGCCCTGGCTGCTAGATATAAGGTGGTTACCCCAAATGGCAAATTCAAGTTGTGATGTGGTGAAGAACTACCTGGGAACTGACATTCTGGCATTTGAAAGGGTTTTCAGGCTACCTTTTGCTTGTCATCGTCAGAGCTTGTAACATAAAGAGCTTTTAAAAAGGACCAATCGGGCACCAGTCGCCTGCGCGTCACTAACACGAGTGTCGCTCGCTGTGTCAACGGGGCTTCATTTCCCCCGCAGGACTTTGTTTTCCTCTTCCAAGCTTCCAGGAGTTCGCCGAGTGCCAGGGTGTCTGGCGACTGCAGAATGGCAGCCTGGCGTGCACTTTTGTCTGGTTGCCCTTTGTCCTTCAGTGTCATGTAGCCATCTGCTCTGGAATCTGCCTTGTCGCTGTTGTGCGTTTCTGCGTAGGTGCCGCACAGCGTTCGCAAGCCCTGCGTCGCAGCTGTTGACCCATGTGACCCTGTGAACTTTGCCCTTCCCATTGTTTTCCCGAGTGCATCGGCAGAATGCTTTTCTTGCGGCTCTTGATTTCCTTTGTGCTGTGACCTGCATGTGTCTCTCTCTGGCTAATCTGTTTGCCCATCCTTCTACAGCCATCCATCTATCTGCTTTATCCAATTCAGGGTCGCAGGGGCCTATCCTGGCAAGCCACAGGTGCGAGGTGGGATACGCCACAGGCCACACATAGATACACTCACACCAGGACCACCTTTCCCAGGAGCCAATTAACCTACCAGTATTTCTTTGGAGTGAGGGAGGAAACCGGAGCACCAGGAGAAAACCCATATGAACCCAGGGAGAACATACAAACTCCACAGAGATAGCGCCCCAGGTCTAGAATTGAACCCAGGGCCCCAGTGCTGAGAGGCAACAGGGCTAACCACTGTGCTGCCATCATTCACAATACATATGCTTTAATGAGATCGGTGTTGCCATCTTTTAGCCCAATCTCATTAGTTCTCAGGCTAAAGCTGGGCTAATTGGGATGAAAGCCTCTAAGGAAAACCAGGTTGTACTTGTATGTTGTTTCGGTGGACCTGTAGGTGGCGCTCTTGCGTCTGAACCAAGAGTTCCAGACTGATAACCCATTATAGTGATGGGGGACATTGTGTTTTAAGAGGAGACTTCCTTCTGGTGCAGTGTTAATTCTGGAGTCTTCAGTCCTGGTTTGCCCCAAACTGGTAAGCCTAAATCATCCATCTCAAATAGACTGGGGGAAAATATAACTTAAACTTGCTGAACAATCAATCAAGCAACTTGTTCATTGGAGGGAACTCTTGTCCTTATGAGCCGAACATCTGTGTTCCTTGTGTTGTGTAAATGGCTTAATTTAACAAATCATGTGCAACTGTTTATCACTTAAATTTCCTGAAGTCTTTTGAATTGGGCTGTGTCATGGTAACCTGGTAAATGTGCTGGCCTGGGGCTGTCCATTTAATCATTTAATCTCTTATGTTCATAAAAGTATGGGTCTAACCCCAGTGTCCTGCTTAAATTCCCCTCTGGGCTTGTACGATCGGGCCTCCCTGAAGTTCCCCCTTATTTCAGCTCCACTTCTCCACCAGTGCTGTGGATGAAGTGGGTCCTCTCCTGTACGTAAAGCTCTTTGGGATCGAAAGAAAACGCAGAGCGCCGTCACATTACGATGAATCCACTGAAATATACTGGGAGCTCAACTAGTTTTGCAATCCTAATATTAATCCCGTGGATGACCATCCGAGTCATCTGAGAACTAACCGAACCCTCTTCCCCTTTTCCCAGAAGAGCCGGGGCTGTGACTTTTGTAGCTGTGCCAGGAGGGAGTTTTCTCCCGTTGATCAGGAAAACCCGTGCCAGGATATTACCTCAGTTTCACCGAGGGCAGGAAGGGGGATTCCAGAATCCGACTGGTTCGGTTTCCGCCTCAGGATCCTCATGTTGGCTCATTATAGAAAAGTGTGCCCATGTGAGTGCATTCCCTGCCAGTGATTTCACCCTGCTGTGGAGGGGTCGTGCGATTTTTACTGGATGACCCTTTGGAAGGCCTTAGACAGGCCAGTGGTCTGCACGTTGGACACTTATAGGGCTGTGTCTCCGATTAGCACCTGCCTCTGAACCTACCCACACTCGTGCTGGGTCATCTCTGTCTGCAGTACTGCAGCCCAGCCAAGAACAGGCCAAGACTGTTTCTTGCTGGAAACTCAGTAAGAGCTTGGATCAGGTCTTCTTAGGCCCGAGCTTTTTTCCTTGTGTCTTCGGTAACTTATAACGTTTAAGATTTACTCAAGCAGAGTAGGAAGTGAAGCCGAATTGGCTGTCTCAGAGCTGTAGCGTAAGGAAATCCATAAAAAGCAGGTGGCTAGATGTTTGTGTTGACTTCTGTGATGTTATTGTTCATTCTCAATTTTCTGTCCTAACGTGTACACAATCTTATTGACTTAAATTTGTGGTATTTATAAATCTGAAAGCAGTTGCCATTATTTTATCTTGCAGTTGTCACCTTTGTGAGCCCTTGTACGTTAATGAACAGTGCCGTGGGATTTGTAATGATAAAGTAGTCAGGACCCAGGTTTAACTGTACCTTCTACACTTGTGGTGTCCCTGGTCGCCATCCTGGGGCACTGCTTTGGACATCCAGGTCCAGAGGAAAGAGCGCTACCTACTGGTCAACCAACACCGCTTATAGCCGCAACCTGGTTTCCAGTAGAGGCCTTGCTTCCCAGTACTGGCCAAACTTAGCCTTCCTTAGTTTCTGAGAGCCGACAAAGACAAAGCTACAACATTAGGCAACAGACATGCTCATGAGATGATTGTAATGTGTTGTGAAAAGTGACTGTATCTGCCTGGTGTACAATGAGCAGTCCATTTCTAACTGGCAGGGAGAGAGTATGGAATCATCTTATGTCTGCTCTTCTAGTCGCATGGATTGTGGCTTTAAGTGCAGTCGTTCTCCCAGAGGTTAAGGCTTGGACATGAAAGGATCTCGCTAAACGTATTATCTAACCACTTCTGGTTAGATCTGTGGAGCCCTCCTTGTCTGTGTTGGAAATTCATCACTGCCTTTTCTCTTGAAAGCAATCGCAGCCATTATCTTATTCCAATTAAGTACAATCAAAAGGACCTGGGCTTGAGGAGCAGTCCCATGACAGCAAAGCCTAAAGGGCAGACTTGCTAGTTAACCTAAAATCAAAGCAATTCTAGCGCCGGTTATGCCACAGGAAATTCATCTTTGGTCGCTGTTTTTTTTTTCCACGGTCAACTGCTCTCGCTATTTAGTGATAGCCATCGTCGCCGTGTGACGGCAGTCATCCTTATCAGGCCGAGGAAGTGTGCTCTGTCGGAACTGTGCTTGAAGGTGAGCAGTAAAGGACTGTAGGGTACAACAGGCAGAGGCTCTCCTGTAGGCGAGAGAGTGGCAATATTCTACAGCAGCAAAATGAACTGCCAGGTTACGGAAATTGTCAGCTATAGAAACCCTGCATTTGATTCCACACAAAATGAGCTATATCAGATATTTGAAACACGAACGTGTTTGACAGAGTTGCTGTTGGATGGCAGTTGGGTTGCAATTCCAAAACCGAGGTCCTGACTCTCGGTGGTCATTTAAAATCCCAGGGCGTTTCTTGAAAAGAGTAGTAACCTCAGCATCCCGGCCAAATTTCCCATTGGCCTTTACCGGTCATGGCCTCCTAATAATCCCCCTCTCTGAATTGGCTTCATCACTCTGTTCTCCTCCCCACTGATAGCTGGTGTGTGGTGAGCGCTCATGTGGATGCTGCACATTGGTGGTGGTGGAGGGGAGTCCCCATTACCTGTAAAGCGCTTTGAGTGGAGTGTCCAGAAAAGAGCTATATAAGTGTAAGCAATTATTATTATTATTATTATTATTACTATTATTATCTTCCACAGAGATCTGTACTTTCAGCATGATCACTACAAAATGCTAAATTTTGGACATGCTTTAAATCCACTTTTGGAAATTCAAAACAATTTTACCTCAATGTTGGAGTGGAACATGCCACACAGCCGTGTTGAAGTGTTGCTGAAGCCGATACCTTGGTTTCTTTCAGGAAACAACTGGATGAGACTCAGGGGTCAATTAAATTTGAACTACCAAACAGGCTAGATGGGCCCAGTGACCTTCCTCTTGTTTCCAGACGTTTGTGTTTTGTGCTCTCTGTCTTCTAGCACAGGAGGGTGTGTCGAGAGGCTGCGCTGGTCATCTTTATTTGACATATTGGCAGTGTCCTTTTACACAGCTGTGTTGAAAGTATGAAATGAAGAAAGTCCAATCAGTTGGTTAGGATACTGTATGTTTTAATTTGTCATCCCTTGGTGGCCTTTAAAGACACTGTAATGATCCAGGGCTCTCCTGCTGTTCTGTCCAGAGGAACACAGACATTGTTATTGGCTCAGACAAGCAGGCTTTTTATGTGGGCTCTAATCAATGGCTTGTCTGCTGTCTCCCCAATGGTTTTCAATAGGATGGCCATAAATATTAAATGATGAGGCAAGAATCTGTTTTGCGGTCTCAATTGAAGGAGGCAAAATTGAAGATAACCTGACAAATAAACAGACGACTGTAGCACCCGAGAGAAGCTTTAAAACTGTGAAATGCAAGTGTTACATTTTGCAGTGGATTTTTGTCCGTTTGGTCCCTCTGAGAAGTACTCATCTAGGTTTAATCGATGAAAGCAGATGACCCCGTGTGGTCTTTTTGGAACCATCAAGTTTAGTCAAGCGATCAACAAAATGCTCTGCTGCATGCTGGGTAGAACAGGTGCTGTATCATTCTTTAAGAGAAATCACCGAGGTTCTGGTGCGCTCTGTGAGTCAGGTCACACGGTATGCAGACCCTTCAGGACAGCTCTCGTGCTTCCTTTCCCTTTGCGTTGTTGAGATTCCGTAGGTGTTCTTGGCTTCCCAGGAATGGAGGGAGGGGTGGGGTGGTAAGGGCATGGAAGGGGGCGGTGGGTCTGCAGAGGTGAGAAGAGGGGGGTGTTTCTGGGATTCCGCTGGTCGGGCCCCAGCAGATGGCTTGGGTTGACCCGTTACTGAGCTCAGACATCTGCTGCTGTCAGAGAGTCCTGCCTCTTTTCACCAGGCTGCCTGGACATGGAGATATGTGCAACACACCAGGAAACAGAAAAACATCAGTATCGGGGAAACTTGGCCTAATGTATCACACACAGGGCCTGACACAGACGCTTGCCTATAAAAAACAGTGTTGGTCGCAGATGGAGAGAAACACGGTTCGTAAACGGGTTGTGCGAATATCGACAACAGGTGCAAGATGTCTGAAGCTTCTTGCATCAGCTTAAGTAAATTAACAGAGACGGGTGTGTGAAATTAATATTATATCAGTGGTGCTGCTTTTCTGTTCAGTCAAGATAGTTTGTCGCAGGAGTTTTGAAACCTGAAACGGATGAAGCTGCTATGCAGCAGGTGTCCCATCTGTTTCTGTGCCAAGAGGGAACATGGCTATACATTTGGGTCTTTTCTCTGTGTGTCCTCTGAACTCTTTGTACACCACTGAATTCGCGCATTAAGTGCCATAGAGCAGACTGTCTATAGCCAGTGTATCTGAGCCAGGTGATAAGAGGAAGCAGGGGAGTGCCTGATTACACAGGGTGTGCATGTTGGCATCACTTCATTAAACTGCTACTGAGATATTTTGGAAGCATCTTACACCAGTCCTGAGTATCACCCTCCCAATTGCTTTCATCTTCAGAGTAGCACAACACTCTTGCTATGCTGTAAATTTCAGGGGCAGAAATGTTATGGGATTAATTCTACGGACACAGTGTGGGTGCGTCTGAGCAGCCTTGACAAAAAACAAAGCACAAAACAGAGCAGACACAAACACACCAGTCTGAGTTTGCTTGGTTTTGTGAATCATACAGGGCCCGAGGCAGAAGGGTGGATTTTTTTTTACACCACAGGCACAGGAATATTTTGTGGAATTGGACGCTCATGCTACATTTTAACGCTCAGTTCACGCCGGGACACGGTGCCTCGTCAAGGTATTAGTGATGTAGAGTCCACGCGCGCTGTCAGGCTCAGCCTCGGCAGTGCGACAGTGGCGATGGTTTGTAAAAACGGAATGACGATTCAATTTCTTCCAGCAGAAAGAGAAACCGATGCCTCCGACCGCAATACCTCGGAGAGCTAAGTCCTTTCACAGCGTAAGATCACCTTTTAAGCAATATGCTTTGGTATCCTGTGAGCTGTTCTTTTTTTGGTTTTGTGTTTATTTTGCTTTGTTCTTGGTTGGGGCGGGTAGCAGTGTGCGGTAAGGGGACGCTGGGTGTGAGGGAAGTTGGGGCGTCGGATGGGCGCGGCTGCAGGCTGGTTTCCCCAGTGTCTCGCAGCGCAGAGGCCCGAGACCCCTGCCAAGGCCCAAGGCTGGATTCTGCCGTTCTCCCCACTGCTGTTTTTGTTAAACTCAGTCCCCTTTTCACAACACAAATCAATTTGAGCACAAAATCCTTAAGACAAAGAAGGGACTACCCCTGTATCCTAGTGCTAGGTGCTTCAGTAGTGTCCCACTGGGGACTTGACCCCTCTCAAGCAGAAGACATTGGCCCAGCTCTGCCCCTGCTTTTCCTAGCAGTTTCGGAGTCTTCCACTACAGACCTGCAGTCCCATTGTGACCGAATTTGAGATTTAAAGTCCATCCAAGTGTGGAAAGGGAATGTCTGTCTTGTGTTTAGGGGGACATTTTGTTGTCTGGTCTCCAATCCTGAAACTCTGCGACGACTCCGTTCGACTCCCCAGAGGATGGAAAAAATAGGAACCCCAAGCTCCCGTTCCTGTATACTCGGATGCGTGCACGCCTCACGAGGGATTGTGGTGAAAATCTACACCCTCTTGTCAGCAATACGCCTCCAAGCAAGCTTTGAAGACTGGAAGAAGGCAGACGTTATTTGCACGTGGACTCAGGTCACGCAGAAACCATCTAATGTCCAAGTTCGAAGACAGAAGCAGTTCTTCAACGTACAATAAGAATAATGCAAGGGGCCAACTGGGATAAAAATGTTTAACTTTGGGTCGTGACACCCCACAATCTATCCCTAATCTAAATCATAGGGTGCAGGCGTGACTGTATCCTGGACAGGATCCCAGTCATACCGGGGACATTCACCCAAGTACGCAGGGACCCTCAAGAAATTCCAAATTATCCTAGTTGGCATGTCTTATGGAGGCAGGAGCAACTCAAACAAATACAAAGAGAACCAGAAAGCTCCACATGTAAGATGCAGGATCTTAAAGCTCAGAGAGTACAGCTCCATGCATTTCTTAGCATGTAAAAAATTAAGCGTCTTTCTGGAAGTCTGTTCCAGCTTGAAGGATGATCTGGAGTTTTCAAAGTACCGCTCTGTCTCTGAATACCGATATTTGTCCTGGAAATTCTCTTTGAGAAGGGAAAATTCAATGAATTTCAACTGCATCCTTTTACTAACTTAAACGACAGAGTAGCCGGCATTTTGTTTTGAGTTCACCTAGCTGCGGACCCTTCTCCTAGGGTGATTCCTGAAACCAAACGTTCAGTGTGGGCCATCGTAGACTTGCCACCTAGTCTGATTTTATTGCTGCATGTTATCAACCTGCTAATAAGCTACAGTTCCTCACTTCCAAATATTTATCCCACTATTGTACAGCAGCTCAGAGTGACCAGAATCCAGCTGTACGGGCCTGTTTGCAGAGTTGAGACCCTGTCTCCTGTAATGGGACAGCCCCCCCATCACAGCAAACTGGGGCAAGAGCTCCCACATTCCGCAGACCCTGCTGCCTCAGGCCAGGTGGAAACTCCTGACCTGAGTTGACTTTTGTTTTGTAGCAAAATGGGACAAACCAAAACCTGTACCTGTACTGCAAATTCTCCTCTGGAGCCATCAGCTTTGTTGTCCCTAAAAGCGCACTGGGCCTGAGTCAGTGGAGTTCTGCTCATTGCTGGGGCTAAACGTTGGGGGTGGGCCAGTTCTGTTCCACATGGCAGGAACTGTAGTCTTGCTGCTTCCTGTGTTGGTGGCTCAGGGGAGAGGGGTTATCCCGAAGTTTTCCTCTCAGGACACCGGAATCTGGCAGGCTAGCGTATTGCTCTTATTAAAGAGCAAAAGAACTCTCCCAATCCCAAAACCCTAACTTAAAAGCTATAGAGATCCACTTGTTTGGGATCTGAAGACGTTAAATGACAAACAGCCAGTATGACACATTAATGAAATTGGGGAGGAGTGGAGGTGAACTTTCTGGTTGTCCTGTCAGAGAAATTTCGTGGGACCTTTTTTGCTGAAAAACTGTCTTTTGTGTAGGCAGTGCATGCTGGGAGGAAGCAGGTGGGAGGGGTTTGCATGGGCTTCCTGTCCCTTTTCTGTGTTGTTGCCATCGGTGAGGAGCCAAAGAGGCCTGGGGTCAAACTCTGGGGAGCCTAGAGTTTGAGCACCGATTATATGTTTAGAGTTTTTAAGATGTGATTACCTCTTGTTGTAAAGTTAAAAAAAAATCAAGAAAACCGCTAAAAATGCTGTTCGATCAGGAAAGGTAAAAATGATTCAGTTGAATTACAGAATGGTGATTAAAGGCAAATGTTTCTGTTTACAACTATGTGGCACATCTGGGCAGAACTGTAGATTGGGGGAGACAACTACACAATCTTTAGGCCCATTTCGCCACAGTATTTGAGTGTTTATTGGGTATTTATTTAATTATGCCATCATTCCCCCATTACTGATTGCAAATAATCTCCCACACCAAAGAAACTGGCTGCCAAACACTGCATTCCAGCTAGAGAATTGGTTTCCTCTCATTTTCATGCCCTTTAATCCTGGCACAGGTCCTCATACTCTACTTAGCAACTTGGGCACAATTGAAAAACTTTGCCTTAAGAATCTGTGCCTCTTGAGAAATGTATGATAGTTGTCTGTTATTATTGACCTCGATATGAGCTGTATATGGGTCCAGACAGCCACCAGTCTGCACCACCTGATTTTCCCCACTGTGAGCTGCCAGCTCAGGATATTGAGGGTGGGTATACATTATAACTCCACTGCAGTGTCTACATTTGGGGAAAAAAAGGCAGAAGGCATGTGATTGCTACATTAAGGAGAGCTGCTTTTCTCTTCCCTGTGCTGTCTTCAGGACTGAACATCCTAAAGACAGAAGGGGTTTCAAAGGGTTTGGGCTCCTTTAACCTGTAGTCTGACCCTCCATGAAGCTGCAGTCTGAGTGATTTCATCCCTAGCCTTCTGAGCACCTATTACACATTCTGCTGTGTCAAGAAATTAAAGTCAGATGAAAATTGGGCTGCAGACACAGGAAAGAATCCCGTCACATTGCACACGTGTGGTTAGATGCCTCATCTCCCAGGAGCCCTGAACGCTCCAGCACACCTAATGCGTTTCGAAATTGCGTATTAATAAGGTGCTCTGAAATTGGGATGTGATGGGACAGAGTCGGCCTTTTTTCAGGGTTCCTCCTAGGAAAGGTGAGACTGGCACTGTCTGACGGGGATCTGTGGGGTGAGTGTTGAGTCCGAGGTGGGGCCAGGGTGCCGCCCTGCGTGGGGGACGTCGTCTGATCTCTCTCTCTCTGCTCTACCCCCCCCCATCCTCTCCTCCTTCCTCCTCCTCCTCCTCAGATCGAGAAGATCATGACCCTGATCGGGGCCGGGATCGAGTTCTCCAGGGAGCAGCAGCCCTTGGCCTCAGGTAAGATGCCTCGCTCGTGGGCGTTACTCTTGTACTGTTTCGTGTCAATTTGAAGGCCTCAAAATGCGTCTTCCAGCAACTCCCGCAGCCCTGAACCAGGTCAATCCTTCAAACCTGAGATATCTCTCAACTCGCCTTTCTACTAGGGCCTCTGTCTGATCGTCCTATCAGACACTTTATCCTGCACATTTTATTTACTAATATATATTTTTTTTTCTTTTTCTTCATCACTGTGTACAGCGTCCTTAAGGTTGGAAAGACACTTTATAAATGTTATTTATTACTATAGAATGAATGCGCCAGAACAATAGATTTATTTAAATTTTGCAGTAAAGTTAAGAATATGTGGAAAAATTACACAGTTGTAAGAGTTTACCTTAAAATACCAAGGTTTGATCAAACAAAGGCGCTGTACACGTGTGCCTGTACTTAATGTGTTTTTAATGATTTACCTTCTAAAACAATCTGGTATGTCTGCCCCCGGGGGGTAAGTTCTGAGTTATGGTCCTTCTGCAAGTATTTATTTTACATAAGTCACTGGCAGAATCTGGGTTATGTAAGTCAATAAGTTAATAAGTGCTGCTTTGCTGCGCGGGTACACTGGGTTCAGTTCTGGACCTGGGGTGCACTTTGCATAGAATTTGTCTGTTATCCCCGTGTTCACAAAGGTTTCCTCCTACAGTCCACATACATACTGCTAATTAATTAATTGACTTCTGGTAAAACTGGCACAGACGCACACACTACCTCCCGTCAGAGTCGGTCTGCCCGGCGATGGACTGGCGTCCCATCCAGAGTGTATCCTGCTTAGTGCCTGTTGCTTGCTCGGATATCCCCCGCGACCCCGGATTGGATAAAGTGGATAGAAAATGAATGGATGGAAATGTCGATAAAGTAGTTAAGAATCAATTACATAACTGGGGACTAATTAACGAAGCCACACTTAAATACCAGCAGTGTGACGGTGCCGAGCTGTAATATTAACCTTCATTAGTTTGAAGACACTGGAAGCTTTTCTCCCAATACACTACAACAAAGCAGTTCCTTATTGAGGGTATAAACACAGGCCTCCGTACAGCCTCCTTCTATAGTTTTGCCTCACTGCTCTTCTAAACTTGCTTGCCACCTGACAGGGAACAAAATCCCTTTGCTTGACCCGCATGTTCCTGTCCTTTATTAAATTATTTTTAAACGAGTTACCGGACCCTCCAGCCAATTTGTTTTTTTAGTTTGAAAGTTTGGCTGCTGTGAAGCACCAGCTCTTGTGCGTGTTGAACTGCTGACCCCAGCCAGACGCCCGTTATTGGATTAAACTCGCCAGGCGGACAGATGTTTCTGGAAACTGATGTGAGGAGGATGTTGTTTACCGAGTGACACAGGTTCGTCTGCGTCTCTCCTTCCTGTGACTCACGGCCCAGATCTCCCTGCTGACCTCTTTCCTCAGTTGTAGGGGGTCGCTACATGGGCCGATGAAGTCAGACCCATGCTGTTAGGCCAACACATGGAACCTTGGGCCACCACCTCCGTGTATCCATGTGCTAGATCTCTTTTCCTTTACTTCAGCCAGAGTCAGCCAGGACCTGTCCTGTGAATCTCCACGCTCCCCCCCACCCCCCCAGAAATAGGAAAAACAAGATGGCTCAGGAGAAGTTCATCCACTAAAATCGCTTGCAGTGCAGGTGGAGCCCCTGTAGTCCCGCTGTTGCTGCTGCAGTCTCTTGCCTTGAGATTAGAGACTGGAGGAGGTTATTGCCATATGTACACGTACAACGGGATGATCTCTCGGGACATACACGGCACAACAGGCAACACCGCAATGTAGACAGTAATTGCATTACTGTTGAGGATGCGCGCTGCAGTAGTGTAGAAGCTGTTCTTGAGTCTAGTGGTCTTTGCTTTAACAGTGCGGTACCGCTTGCCTGAGCGCAGGGGGGAGAACAGTTTGTGGCCGGGATGGTTGGGATCCTGGATGATGGATTAGGTTGATTGTGACAGTGGATGGTGTGAATCTCATCGATTTGATGGTAAATTATATCCGATAATCCTCTGTGCCGTTGCCACAACCCTTCTTAGTGCGTCTCTGTCATGCGTGGTAGTATTGCTGAACCACACGGTGACACCACTGGGGAGGACACTTTCTATAGTGCTGTGGTAAAAGTTCATGAGGAGCCTCTTCCCCATACCCCATTTCTTTAAGCACCGCAGAAAGTGCAGGCGCTGTTGTGCCTTTTTTCAAGATGGCGACGGCTCGCGTGTAGCTCTCTCATTTGACGTTAGCCCACGGGGATGTCCCAGTCAGGGACATACAGGGAGCCGGAGCTGGGTGGGCTCCAATGTCTGGGGCCTGGCCTGATCCCACCATGCCCCCTTCGGGCTGCGCGTTGACAGTGGGTGTGTGTCGCCACCTCAGTCTTCCCAGGCTGGCACAGGGGTCCTTAACGGACAGCCGAGTTGATCCACCCAAGTAAAAAATAAAATACTGGCGGCTACAAAATGAATATGAATGACCTCCTGGTTCTTTAGTCTCTGTTTATCGGTTCTTGCCAAGGTTTGTCTATAGGAAAGGACTTGATAGCTCTGATTGAACACAACCCTAGCTAGGGCTTTCAGCGCAAGGTGTCAGCTGCGCTCCTAGATGAGTGGATTATCTTATTTTTTTCGTATTATTTTATGATGTGTGTTTGTAGTGCTTCTTCTAAGTGTTTGTGTTAAGCTTGACCATACAGAGCAGCCCAGAAAGATGGAACAGGAAGGGGCAAGGAGGAAGCTCTTTAGTGTTGCACAGATTTCTGAAGCCCACGGGTGAGGGAGTGTGCTGTAGTGATAACGTGTGGAAATACGGGACTCACGCAGGACAAGCAATATGAAGATAATCCGAAAAAAATATCCCACTGTTATTAACTGCTCAGCTATGTGGGCTGAGTAGCAGGGTGATAGTTGTAGGGGCAAGAACAGAATCCTAAGAGGCTGGAGATGCAGAATTGTAATCATTTGGTTAAGGAGGTTGTTGAAAGGGGGAGGGGAAGAGGCTGTTCAGACAGTGACCTTCAGCCTGTGCTTTAACTCGATATGCAGTGAACGACCCTGCATCCCACTCCAGCCCTACAGGCTGAAGACGAGCTGATAACTATCATCATCCTAATGCTAGGCAGGTAAAAAAAAATGCATCAGGACAGATTTTGATTAATTGGATCCTGCAGTTGTGGAGTGTTCCCTCTGTTTGTAGTTCGCAGCTCATTTCAGTTGTGGCTCATGCGCTTCATGTGAATGAGGGGAATTGCAAATAATTGTATCAAGTCAGATTTGCTGGGATGCAAAGGGTGAAGTTAAACAATGTTTTTTTTTTTTTGGAGAACAGTCGGCACTTGTGCATTACAGTTATCTGCATGAGAAATAAATGTGCCTCAGTGTTTGGAATTTAATTTATATCCTCAGTGCCGTACTTTCGAAATTAACTTCCAGGATACAATTAGTGCAATTTACCTTGGAGCAAAAGTTCAGCAACCTCAGATGGTGTCTGTTCTCGCTGTTTTTTGGAAAGATGGCTGGGCTCCTTGACCCAGTTTTAAGGGCTGACAAAGTGACCCAACTTTCCGAGTTTCATTTCCTCTCCAGCTCCGTAATTAGGAGCCGAGCCCCTCTGTGGGACAGGTGCCCCAGTTGCAAGGCTATAATTGGGAGGGCTCGTGTATTTCTGTCGGCTCCCGCAAAGCCAGAGCATCAAGCGGCCGTGATCTCCTCTTCTGGCGCCAACCCACACCCCCCGCCGGGCGCGGCTCGGGTCCGAACCGCTCACCAGGGTGAGTTTAACGTTCAGAACGGGGTGCGTCCTCTCTGCACGCGGCCTCCAGCCCGAGAGTGCTCAGCAGTGCCGTCTTGCCAAGTGCGTTTTAGAAAGGGTTTTGGAGCAGCCGGTTGGGTGATTGTTAGATTTATCCCGATTGCCGCTGTTATCGTCATTCTAAAGACAAAGAATAGACTGTGACAGCTGCAATTTCAGGCTTGGAAAACTGATGGCGCATGAGAGATGTTTTTGTGGGGTTTTTTCTTGCCAGCGTAAAATTAAACACCAGTGGGTTTTGTTAAAATGACACACTCATCTTCATCGACCCCCCCCCGCCAACACACACTATTCTTATTTCTGCCTTAATCGTTTTCATTAGGCAGTCGGGCCATGAGGGACGTGGGGCGGGGGCCCCTCAGAGTGGAGAGTAATTACACACTCCTCGTTAGAGAATGTGTAGAAGACGGGCTGTGGCAGCCATTAATGTTGTGAGACGGCACGCTGTCTCTGGTGAGCACACGGCGCCCAAAACCTCCCCGTGCCTCCCGTTTTCCTTTTCCATAATTGATTTTAAATCGGTTCCAGACCCCCACAACCTTTAGTGTAAGGACGTGCCTCCTGTTCTCAGCATGTCCACTTGGTTTTCCCTTGTCATCCAGCTTGCTGTCCCTGTCGGTTCTGAAGAAGGCCTAAGGTATAACAGCGGACAACTTTTGGAGAAGTGACAGTTGTAAAATCGGGTGCCATTACTAGTTGTTTTGTTTTTTTTCTAAATGCCCGCTGCAAATACTGTCCTTGAAAGCGGTAGTTTGAGTGTTGCTTTTGGGGGTTTTTTCCCCCTCAAAGATTGGAGACTCTGCTTTACAAAAAAAATACTAGGCCAGGAAGCTAATCGCCTCTGTGCTTCGAGTCTGGAGTGGCGAGATAGCTACTCCTCTACCGCTTTTGCAGTCGTGTGAATGTGGAATGAGTTTGCTCATGCGCTCCTGCACTGGAAGAGAACCTTGGAGCACAGTTCAGCTTGTGTGGTACGGTATGCAATGGACTTTTTTTTTTCTTTTGCAAGGCAGGAGAGAAACTCTACATTCTTAGTGACCCACACTTACCCAGGACATCTGCCACGCTCCTCCACTGTGGTACAAAGTCAACGTCCCGAACCGAATAGTCGCATATACCCCCCTTCCTGAGCAGAGCCGTCCATCATCTCGCTTATTGACGTTACACGCTGTCTTGGTTGCCTCTCTAAGCCTCTCTCGGTGTGTGGTGTCCTTTCTTCACTCACGGCTGTATTCTAATCAGTGCCGGGGAGAGGGAGAGGGAGCGGGAGAGAGAGAGAGAGCTCGATTGAGTAAGGGGGAGTGAGGAGAGGGGGAGGGACCTGAGGTCTGGAGCGCAGAATAGCAGCTCTCTCCTTCAGACAGTGAGGAGCAACCCTGCAGCGTCTGACAGAGAGAGAGTGAGGGAGAAAGTGAGGACGCAGAGCCAAAGATCAGAACTATTGCCCAGTTCGGACAAGAGTGTCTCCGGGGGCGCGTGTGCCTTGCACCAAGAAAAAAAAAGCCAACTCGCTCAGACCACCTGCACCGGGGAGACGCAGTGAATCCCTGAGAGGGGAACACGCCGAGCCGCTGGCGTTGCGGGAGAGGGGCTCCTGAAACGCAGGTTTCCGGCGGGGGCAGAGGGACAGGAGAGGAGAGCGGTCAGGTCCGGCCGCGCTGGCTGGGTCTCCGGGGGCGGGGGGGGGGGGGGGGGGCGTCAATGGAACAGGACAAAGGACGGGGCCACAATACGTGACCGAGGAGGCTTGTCGGCGCATTATTAGGGGAGCCCTGTGCCTCCGCTGCCCAGCCAGAACGAGCCGACGGATTGCTGCTGCACGGCTCTGGCTTTGCTGGGAAGTCCGACCGGTGACGGACTGCTGAAAGCCGGCAGGAGATCACCGAGGACAGTGAAGTGTGCTGCGGAGCTAACCAAAGCCAAGCAGCAGAACAAGCCAGATCATTTCCAAGCCTCCAGATCTGTCATTTTGTCACATTTTGTCTCAGCTGATAAGGTTTTCATTTTTTGGGGGGAGGCGACCCGCAAGCGGCAGGAGTTCCAGATAACTCGATCGTATTGATCACAGCTGCTGGATTGCTGGTTTGGAAATATTTAACACTTCATAGGAAGAAACAAAATGTCAATCAGAGTCGGGATGTAGCCGGGCGAGGATGTGTGGGCTTCCTCTCGGCTTTTAAAACATCTGCGCTTGGGATCCATCTGCAACCAAGTCAAACAGACTGTGCGACGCAGCGCTAACAGTTCGGTACCTGTTATTCTAGAGCGAACCGAAGCAGGAGTCCTGGAGAAAATGCTGGGTTTTACCCAAAACACGTGTTTGGGTTCCTGAGGTGTATCTTTTCTTTTCATCCCGAGAGAGGAAGACTAGTGGTAAAGATCACCAGAGACCCAGTCGAGGATCTGAATGCTAAAAGATGTGAGAAAGGAACCTGTTCAGTCACCTGGTGATTTCTGAAACCCCCTCCCTCAAGGCGCTCAGAAGCTTTTAAGTGTGTGGTTCTTGTTTTCTTTTCTGGGGGGGTTCGGCACGGCCGTACCCTTTCAGCGGTTGGCAGAAGGCGAGGTGAAGTGAGGAGCCTCTTTGTTGTTCCGACCTGCGCTATTATCCTTGGTATCGCTTTTGTCATTAGTATTCTGAGGAACGTGCTCCTTCTGCGCTTGCTTGAGTCCAGCAGAATCCGGCACTTTGGTGAGGAGGCACCCTCCGCTTTCGGCTTGAGCAGCTACTCGGCGGAGTGAGAGAGGCAGGGGAGGAGCGGCGGCGTTATCTTAATTAGCTTGCTCCGGTTCCCAGCGACTCTCAGCCGCTGGCGAAAGCCCACCCAACAGCCTAACTCAAATCACTCCCCTGGGAGAATCCGAAAACCGCCCCCCCCCCCCCCCCCCACCTGCATTCGAGCCTGGATCGGCGTAAATCCTCCTCTCGGAGAAAAACATCAAACACTTGAGAAGGGACTTTGGAAACCGCGCCGATCAACGATCAATGTGAAGGGGAAAGACGCCTACAGCTCCAGTAACAAGACCAAAGCTGACATGAAAACTTAAAAAGTTTTCTGGAAGTAGATTCGTTAATTGTTAACGAAGACGGTGGATCCTAAATCTGGCCTGCTCCTGCTTGAATAGTAAGGTCCATAAAAGATGGTAGTTTGGTTTGTTCCAGCAGAGTTACCGACCCACCAGGGAAACGGACCCAGGACTCAGGTGGTCTCCCTCTTCACTCGCTGTTGCTAGCCTGTTGGGGTGTGCTGAGAAATACCCCCCACCCCGTCTTCCATCGGAGAAGCCCATCCCTCGTGTGAAGTGTCTGGGCCCCCGCCTCGCTGTGGGAGCCCCCACCCCAGGCCTGGACGCTGTCTCCGCTGCCCTCCTGGTGTTTCTGCGCTCGGCTGAGCTGGCCGAGAATGATGTGGCAATGCCACGTCTCGTCCTCGGAGTGCCGCTGCTACCGCCTCAACGGCTTCTCCCTGCTGAAGCGTTTCCCTCTCTCCGTAGGCGGCGGGGGCGGCGGCGGCGGCGGCGCCGGGGGCTCGCGGGCCCTGGACCAGCCCGTGGGCGACTGGCTGGAGCACTTGGGGCTGCCGCAGTACGAGAGCAAGCTGCTGCTGAACGGCTTCGACGACCTGCGCTTCATGGTGAGTGCCCGGCGCTTGACCACCTGTGTCTTCCTCCTCTTTCTCACAACCTTTCTCTCCCGTTTGTTTCACCTCCTCTTCCATCATCCGCCGCGCTCCTTCGCGTGCAGACGCTTGGTCCAGCTCCAGCTCTCTTTCTGTCTTTCTTCTCCGCTGCCATTTCCAAACGAGGCTGTAAAGTTGGTGCAACATTGCAAAGTTTGAATGGAGGGTGAGGGATTTTTTTCCAGGGAGGCAGCAGGAAGTGACATTACTTCCTGTGACATCACTTCCGCCCTGGACAGCTTGTTCTTCTAAGCCATCTTTACTTGCCATAGACCTGTTGAAACATCGATTCTAAGCACTGTAATGCTTTTTAAAAAAGGACTCTCTGTTTATTTTGGGGAGCAGATTAGGCAGATTATAGACATCATTGCAATTATCTCTTTCGGGCTGGGCCTCTTATCCTTGTCGTACCAAAACCAGAATTATCTCTTGACTGAGAGCTAAACATGGTTCCAGCTGCTCTTGTAATAACAGTGCTTAGCGGAACATGATGTCATCAATCTCCTTCCCAAAATACAGCTGTTGTGTTGTTTTTTTTATTTGAGTGTTAAAGATAAACAGTTGCAGATGTCTAGGTGGTGCTCTGTACCTAAAACAAGGTTATTTGTGGATTGATCTCTTCATGAATTTAATAAGTATAATAAATACTTTGTTGTACTACATTGCACAATGATGTATATTCTCAGGTTATTATATATATATATGTGCTCCACCTCCAGCACAATGACCAATATACAGTATGAAGGGTACCAAAGAGTGCTTGTAGACCTGTGCACCTTCTCGCAGGTTGTGGGTCAGATTTCTGGGGAATTAAGAACACTGCATGTGTTTCTGTCAGCGCCAGGGTCTATAGAGCTAGAGGAGCTAGAGGCAGACAGAGACAGAGGGTGCTGGTCCACTGCAGCTGGACATCTCGTCCTCCTCAGCCTGGGGCAGTCCACTGCTGGACCCCAGGGGTCCCCAGGTCCATTCTACTGGCTGTGTTCTTCCATCTTGCTCCCGAAGTCAGTTCGTGGACTGGCCTCTGCATTCCATTTGGCAGACGATGCCGTTACCTGCCATCCTAGTGTCCCTGTTCTGCGAGGAAGGGGGCATGGGCTCGGTTTGGTCAATGTGATGTGAGGAAGAGAGGAATGCTCTGTATGTGTTGCACTTCATGAAGAGGTGAATAAGTTTGATCCACATTCTGGGCTCCCATCCTTAAGAATCCAGCGAGCAGTAGAGACAGACAGTCAGATGTGTCAGCAGACGGATGTTAGTGTGTTCTTGAGGCACCTGCTGCGAAGCTGGAGCTGAATTCTCACACTACGCAGTAGCTCTCAGCCTGTTTTCTGGTCAGATGAGACAGGAGACCGCACAGCTGTCCTGAGTAAGAGATCCCACAAAGCGATGCCCTTTCCCCCCACTGCCTTACCGCGTAACAGACCGAGAGACGCGCGTTCTGTGAGGACCTCTCCGATCTCTTGGCAATAAAGCCGACACTCCGTTTTAAAGGTCACCGACCAATAGTTATCTCTCCAAGGCCCGCTTGTCTCGCGCTGCTGCTGTTCTTACAACACGTGCTTAAGGACTGTCAGGAGAAGAGCTAGAGGCGGGAACTCAGGTCTCCTCATTGCAGCTCCTGGTAGGATCATTTCCACGTATTTCCAAGGATTCTGCCAACGTGCAGCCGAGAAAACGTCGCACTTTCACTTGGAGGCTCTGATGCTCAGGGGATCAGCCTCCCTAGCCTGTACTGGATAAGAGGCGACACTCTTGACGAACGAGTGAATAACCTTGATTCACACAATGGGTTCCAATCCTTCAGAATCCGGCAATCAATAGAGCCAGGTGCTCTGATCTGTAGATGGATGGTAGTGTGTTCATCAGCCGCCAGCTGCTCAGCTGGAGGTGCTTACATGCACACAGATGGAAACGCTTACACTAGCTGTGTGTGTTTCATAGCACCAGGAAACCAACTGGTAGGGTAGCTGATGATGTCTAGGTGTTGGTGAGCTGAACATATTCCAAACCCAGCTCTCTTCCCCCCCCCCCCCCCCCCAGCCTGTCCCTCATTTGAAACGGAGAGCCGGCCGAATGGGCCTTCCCTAGCCAGCGCCGATCGGTGAACAGTGCTGAGCCTCTGACAGAAGGCTGTCAGCGATCGACGCCTTTTATTCGCGGGGCTCTCACTGCAGAAAGAGATGGCCGAAAACCACCAACAGGTCCTCTTCTGCGAGCGAATTCAAACAGGGGAGCAATCAAGGGCTGAAGAGGGCCCGTCTCCTTCACCTCTGACCGCGGCCGGTGTGAGCCGGTGCTCCTCTGCCTTGTCGTTGGAGTAGAGAGCCATTTTGATCAGCTTGCTGGCAGGAGCTGCTCTCTGCCTCTGTGGCCCCCGGTGTGCTCATTGTATTTAGGTTTTCTGCTAAATCATCAGGGCTGTGCTGTGCCACGCTCTCAGTAATGAGGATTGATGTGAGCTGGTGGGGGGGGGCGCGAGTGGCTGCACGAGCAGAGCTCCTATAAATCACTGGAGGAGAGGCGGGCAGCGCGCTCTGTCACCGGGCACTGTGGTAGCTGATCCCGTCGGCTCGGGGGGGCGATCGCGGCAAAACTGGGCCCGACTCATGGAGCGCCGCGCATACTCGAGTCTGCATCAATTCCAGTGCTGCCATGTTTGTGCCTGCTCTCTTTTGTGTTTGGTGTTGTGCTGCACCACATATTTTGTTTTCTGAGCCAGAGATGGTGATTTGGCCAGCCCAACCGCTTTGTGTCTTTTGAAGGCCTGTTAGGGACTGGAACTGGGAAAAAAAACCCAGTGCATAACATATGCCCCTGCCTTGTTTTTCCAAGGAGTTTCCTCTCCACTAATCCAGTAAATGTCTGTAGCCAATGAAAATTGCAACCTGGGTGTGGTGTATTGACATTTTCTCCATTGTGACGGAAAGTGTATTGCTTTATGCAAGGGGTTGTGGAAGTGTGGAAAAAGTCCCCCCCATAAAATCAAGCTCCTCTCAGTGAAGGACTTTCTTACATTCGTTAATCCTGATCTGGAGATGTGGGATGATGGAGGCTGACAATTACTTTCCCAAAGCTTGCATCCCCAGAGTTCAAAAGTAATTGGAGCGCCCTGAGCAGGAACATTACTCTGCCTTGTCCGTCCTTCCTCGCCATCTGGGATTTGCCGTGTTAAAATGAGCAGACCTGTCGGTTAAGAGAGTGTGTGTGTGTGTGTGTGTGACACGACACAAGTCAGCACACTCCATGGACACAGCAGGATGAGGCAGTTCGTCCTCGCGGGTCCAACAGGTCCAGACGCAGACATCCATGCGGAGGGCAGGTTGTGTTAGATTTGAAGAACAGTTGTTTTAATGCACAGCTGCGCGTGGGCCATGGCTAATTCCACTCTCGAAGGCGATATCACGTCGGGCTGCTTTGGGCATGCAGACCAGGAGAGGGGGCGTGGGGCTCTTTGGAGAGGCAGTGTCAGTCTCAAGTGTCAGCCAGCAGCTGAATTGTTGAAGAGATGTGTTTGTGTCCCAGGCAAGCCCATAGCCCAATCCTTTAGCTAATAATTCCCGAAAGCAGATCCCAGGAAGCAGTGCTCCATGTGCATTAATAAAAATAATTCCAGAAAGCACATCCCAGGAAGCAATGCTCCATGTGCATTGTTAAAAATAATTCCAGAAAGCACATCCCAGGAAGCAATGCTCCATGTGCATTGTTAAAAGCTCTCTTTCCAGGGTACAGCAGTTTTTCGGCTCAGAGGACGATAACTAGATATACTGTCCTTCAGGTTTGGAGCCTTAGGGAAATTAAGCTGGTTTGTTCTGACGTTTTTCCCTTGTGGCCCACAAATCACTGCTCTGTTCACATAAGGCTTCTGCAGGGGGGAGGCGCAGTGAAAGGCTGGGCGGGTGCTGTATGCTTTCGCCATCCTCTCCCCTCACGGCAGGAGCAGCTCCTCCAGGTCTGGGTAATCCGCCGTGTTCCCAAACACGGAGCGGGGAAGCACGAACAAAGGCAAGCTAATTGCTATGACCTGTAGCTATAGGGGTAGAATTAAAACCGAAGTCCTTATGAAATTGCACAGTCCACTTAAATCCATCTGCTTTGGAGAATTGCATTCATTTCTGCACACCACTTTACCAAAAGCCTGCAGGGCTCTGAAATCCATTAAAAGCAGAGTGACGAGGTTAATTCCTGGCCTCAAAGAGATGTCATATGCTAATAGACGGAGCTCAGTCTCTTTGGTTATAGGCATGGAATATTGCTACTAGGCTTTACATGTTTGTTAGAGTTCGACAGGAATGGGAGGAAGTGCTGTTAATGACCAGAGTGATGTCAAAAGCAGGACGTCCTGCTTTACACAAAAGGTGGCGGGAGTCTGGAGCAGATTGCCCAGCTACATTGCTGGAGTGGCTTCCCTGCAGCAAACCTTCACGAAACAGTTGGATAAATTGTTATTTAATTAAATTTAACAATTCGTTAACTAAGATCGTTACTGAAAGGTGTTTGTACTAGAACCTTACTTATGCTCCTGTTTGTTTTAGCATCGTGGGAGCCCTTTCCTGTGAAGCTATATAGACACTGAAACTCCTGATCAGTCCTGGAGTAATTCTCTGTATAAACTGAGTTTTATTTGCCATTTTAGGGCATATCATTGAAAAATAGGAGATTGTTTGCATGATACTTAAAATTCTAAATGTAACAGGATCCTAGTCTATGGAATGACCACTGTTGCTAATGTTGAAATCAACTTAACCCTCCTGCCTCTTGTACTGATGAGGTTATTTCTCTAGAGTAAAGAAATCCAATTTCTGTAAAATATGGAAATTGGACAGTAAAGATGTGCTTGATGCAGCTACAATCCTGGATCAGTCAGGCCCCGCACAAAGCACAAGACCGTTAAGGTCGCGTATGGCATGACACAAGCTCAAAAACAGCAAGCCTTTATGAGGCTGTGCGAAGAAACCTTTTAAATACGTCCACATGAGCAGACTGGGAAACTGGGATGCAGTTAAATGGGACGCCGGTCTACATAAAGTTAAATCTGTCCTGGCTTCAGTCCCACAGGCCAGAAAACAGACCTCCCACTGGCCTGCTGGCAAGAGGGCAGGGAGGGTTTGTGTTTTTTTAGCCTCATAAGGGTATAGAAAGGCTGAATCTAGCCCATCTAGAGACGTGTGTTCTCCAGCAGGTCAATAATGCATACGCCTCCTGGTGCAGCACAGCCTCTCGGTATTCCCGGCACACTCCCCAGCTCCGAAACCAGTACTGTAGGACTCGCTGTTCGCCCAGGGCATTAATCGCCCCAGTATCAAGTCTCCAGCCTCGACAGTCGTCTCGCTGCAGTGGATGGCCCTGATCGCTGTGCTCGGGGCTCTGGAACACCAGCTCTTGGCCATGCCCGTGGCTTAAATATCCGCGGAATGGAGAGGCCTCTTAATTAGTTAGGTATTGGTTAGGTCACCTTCAGCCGTGCGTACTCCAGCTTGCCAATAAGAGCCGAGGGCTGGGAGACTCCTCCATGTTCCTCTTCCCCGCCCCAGGAGCAGTCTGCTGGGGTTCTGACTTCACCGGGCAAGCGCAAGGATGAACGATCGCTTGTTTCCCATCTGGGCTGGCGACACCATCGGCCATTACTGAATGTGTTTAAGTGTCCTTAGTGCTTGGACAGGGGTCGTCCCTTACCCTTTTCTGTGCATACCTGTTTTCAAGGAGACCTTTTTGAAGTCCCTAGATTACATGATACAGTACTCCTTTGCACCAGCACACAAGCTTGGCTGATTCATCTGGAGTTTGCTGCTGAAATTCCGTTTTTATACATGTGTGTGTAGATGCTATTTATAAGATAAAGATCAGAGAGGGATACAAACTGCTGTTTTAAATTTCACCCACCCACTCCCTTTAACCCACAATCCACGGTCCAGCCGTATTAATGTGACTCCCCCCCTCCCACCCTTTGGACATTATTAAAAAATGTGTCATTCTATTACAATACCTTTAGGCCGTTGATGATTCACAAGGATCATCAGTGTTGTTGTCAGGCCCTGGATGATCCACAGGGCTTAGCTGCTGCATGCTGCTGTGTTTGTGTCTCCTCCATTTTGTGCTTGGTGTTCTGCCTACAAACGCTATGCATGCCAAGGCTTCTCTATTATTTTTTAGCAGGTTTGGCTCTATTTTTCTGTATGCACAGGGCGACGCTGTTCTTGCAAGAAGCTGCAGGGCTCACTAAGGGTTCTGCCTCCCCGTTAGCCCCAGACATTATTAATCAGACCAGTATGGTTCCCATTACCAGGGCAGATTAGAAAAGATAACGAAGCTGCACGTTCCAGCCGTGCTACGATCTCAGGAGCTGTCTCTTCGTGCCGCCAGAGGAATGAGATCAATAAGCCGACGGCAGCTCCGCAGAGCGACAGGAGGAGAGGGAGCCCTTGTTAAAGAAATGGGATGCTCTCTTATTGACTTCAAGAACAATTGTAGTAACCCTTCGTTTTACGGAGACAGATGGCTTTGGTTGGAAACAAAAGGAGCAGAGCTGTAGCCTTGCCTGTGAGATCTGTTTGTGTTTCAGGGTTTTTTTTTTTAGTAATTAGTGTAACTGATACTGAAGGGCAAATTGGTAGCTACTCTAAAATGAAAGCAATTTTAGGTGAGCTGTACTACGATGTATTCCCATTTGGTTGGTGTTGTTTGCGTGGTCAGCTGGTCTCACAATTAAGAGATCTCCATCTGTACCACCGGTCAGTCAGCCATAGCTGTTGTCTGGCCGAGGAAACGTGCTCTGCTTGAGAGGTGTGTGAGAGTGTGGTTTCAAGGTCTGTGGTGCTGTGAGAAAGAACTGTAGTACAACAGCTGAATTCCGTTTGTTGTAACTTTTTTACAAGTAAACTGCTAAGTTATACAGTATAACTTGTTTTACAAAGATGAATTCAAACCAAAATAAACAAAGTAAAACTTAGTGCATTGATGCTCAATTCACTTTTCTTTCTCTACTTGGGGATATAGATAGATATTTTTTGTTTATAACACAAAGGTTCAAAGGAGAAATGTTGTGAAATGAAAGCTTAAAGGGATTCATTTTCCAATGCAAAAAGCTATTACAGGCTATTACTGATCCATCCATTTCCTGACTGTTTCATCCAGTTCAAGGTTGTGGGGGAGCCGGAGCCTATCTTGATGGACACCAGTCCTTTGCAGACACACACACACCAGGCCCAGAAGCCAATTAACGTACCGGTATGTCTTTGGACTGTGGGGGAAAATAACAGAGCACCTGGAGGAAACTCACATAAACCTGAGGAGAACATATGAACTCCACACCGACAGCACCCTAGGAATTTAACCCAGGGCCAAAGTGCTGCCAGGCAGCAATACTAACCGCTGAACCGCCATGCCACCCTGTACTGAACATTTTTTAATGAAGTCTACTTCATTGTTTCAGACCTGTCCGTCTTCTATCTGATCTTGTTTAACATCTTGTTGCTGAAATAACGCCCCTTGTCCTCGTATCAAACCGGATGTGTTGTGACCGTGGGAAAAGCACAGTGAAGTCCCATGCAGCTTTGTGAAACAGTGTTAAAAGCGAGGTATCAGGTGTGGAAAATGTATCAACCTTCTGCAAAGCTGAGCTTCTGTAGGGGTCAACGCGCTCTCCTCCAGCCCCGCTCACAGCTGGCACTGCTGCTGTTGCCCTCGGAGCCCGTGGCTGACGTGACAGCCTCCCCTTTCTGGAAGTTTCCAGGTGCCCTCCCCCCTTTCCCACTGACTTGAGGACCTGGCTCAAAGGGAGCCGCGGTGTGCCTCCTCTCCGCACGCCCTGGCCGCGGTTTTGACATGTCCGCCTGGCGCCTGTCCGGCTTGTCTGGAGCCCTGGGGCCCTGCTCGTTCCAGCTGGGCGGGTTAGGCCAGCGTCGGAGAGCGAGAGGAATGCTAATGGGTGGTGTTGGCAGTTCAGGGCAGGGCCGTGAGGGACTGTGGTGGACAGAATAGTGGAGTAACACGCTTCAGCAGCCCCGGACTCGCACTTGCTCGTATCTTGCAGCCCAGCGGTCATCACGCTTGATCCATGGCGTGTCTTTGAGGCCTGCTCGGCTTGTGCAACTTCGTAGAGTTTCGGGTGTATCGATGGCACTGAAGAATCTAAAAACCAGCCTCTTCCCCTATTCGTTCTGTATCAGTTATTTGTTCAACTCCATTTGTTTGCCGGTTGTACCTTTCAGGTGACTGAACGCTTGCTTGTCCTAGGAGGTGCTAAGTAAGATATAATTATATCAGATACTTAATTCCAGGCATCTCCTGAATAATGCAGGGAAATGCAAAGCTGATTATGTACTAGAAGCTTCAGCAGCGCTGAGTAAGAGTAGTTTGCGCTGTGTGTGACGCTGGTAGTCTTGCTGTGAACTTTGTGCATTGGGACTGACAGAGCAGTAAGGCAGAATGAAAGCTCTAATTGGCCTTTTCCCCTTTGCTCTGCTGTGGGCTATCAACACACTTTGCCGTTTCTGAAGTGGTCATATTGACTGAGCGTCTTCATTTGCTGGCGGTCTAACTGAAGTCTAAATTCTTCCTTTATTTCTTATTTCTCTAGGAGTGGCAGGTTGCGCAGGTCTTGGGCGCTGGGTTTGATTCCCTCTTTGGGCACCTTCTTTGTGGAGTTTGCATGGCCACCCTGTGTTGACACTAGGTTGCCACTCTGGTATAGGCTCCTGATTGCAATGACGCTCACCAAGGAAGGCAGCTTTCTGGTGACGGATGAACTATCCTCCATATCCACTAGTAATAAAGATTTTATTCCATTGCATAATAAAGCCTGAAACTAATAATAAAGTTTTATTTAATATGGGGGGGGGGGTCAACAGATAATGTTTGGGAAGAAGTTTTTTTTTTGCATGGAATAGGAATCACTTCAAAAAATGTCGGCAGTAGTGAGGACACCTGCTGTCACAGACCAGCCAAACATGAGCCATCACACTCCAAGTGCCCCAAGTACTGCTCCTGATCTCTGCACATCTCCTGCCAGAGTGTCTATTTATAATCTGAGAAAGGATTAAAAGCTTGGACTAGAATCTGTGTGCCTTCACAGCATGTTATGGCTCAAAGTGCAGAAGAAAATGTCCTTTCCGAGTGCTGTTCTCAAATCTCAGAGGATCCTCTAAGGACCCCTGTGGTATTTCTTTAAATTAGTTTGTGTACTCAGATTGGAGATGTGGCCTTTTTTCCAGCTTGCCTTGAGCCAGCAACCGATAGAGTCAATATTCCTCACAACCCGACTGGAAAATAGGATAGCCTTAGTAAGAATGATAAAGTGTATTTACTGTACTGTTAACCTGGAAACATGTTTGAGGATTGGAGTAAAGGAGAGAGACTTCTGCATGACTGGTTGTTACCTGAGACCAGAGAAGGATCTGGACATGAAAGTGATGGAGTATGAAGATCGGCCATGATGAAGTGCAGTGAATGACTGTCCATTTCCATAGGCAGATCTGCAGTGTTCACGGTATTCCTGGTATGATGTATGACAAGTGCTTCTAGAAAGCAAATCTCTGCTCATGCCTGATCGTTAGTGAAAATAAAAAGGTGCAACTGAGATGTTCAGCTGAGGTCCTGACTCAATAAAGATCCCCTGGCATTGTTCAAAAGGCCTCAACCCTGGAACCCAGGTGTGCTGGCTAAATTATTCTGGTCTCCCTGATGTTTCCTCCTTGATTCATTTGGGGAAGCAGTTTCTCACTCCTCCACCTGATCTGCTGTGCAGTGGGGCTGCTGGTGCAGAATGGCCCGGCTGGGGGCTGCACTGCGGTGGTGATGAAATGGGTCCAGTCCCTCTCCGAGCAGCAGTAATTACAGCAGCTCTTCCTGGGGGGGGGCTCCTGTTCATTTGTCCTGTGCCTCAGTGCGCCGGTCTGTGACAGGATGCCAATTTGTCAGGGCCAGTGTGTCTCGGCTAGAGATGGTTTAGATTACTCAGGCTTTGCTGTGTGCGTTTGCTGCAAGATCCCGTAGCCTCCTGAGGACTGGAGCTGCAGACCCCTGGGGCGTGGCGTTCTTCCTGCAGCTGGGAACGAGCTGACCAGTTTAGGGGCTTCAGATTTTCTCATGTTCTTGGAAAAACAGGCTGGGGAAAAAAGTGCAGTGGGAATGGGCTAGCCTGATGTTCCCTACGGTCCTCTACATTGTAATGGCTCTCATTGGCTGGGCGTCTTCCCAGGACGCTGGGATTGAATTCCACTCTGCTCGCTGCAGGCTGACTCTGCTGATGTCCTTGACTTCGGCGTGCCAGCGCTTGGCACTGCCCAGGGGGGGTGCCATCTGCTGGGTGCTCATCTTGGCTTCCTTATAGAACTTCGCCGGGCTCCTCACAAGCTTGCGATTGCACCCTTGCTTGCACCAGGTGTACCGTGCCCGAACTTCCAATTAGCGCTGCTGCGGGTGACCAGAAGACCATGCCAGTCTGGCCTGCACACTCCCGAACCCAGAGGCAGGGAGCTTGGCACAGCTTTCGTGCTTTGGCAGCAGTTGTACAGGACTTCAGTCTATGCTGGTTATGAAAAGCTGTGCTTCCTACCATCTCATTTTCCTCTGAAGCCTTTGGTAAGCTAGATAACATATCGGGAGTTTGCCCTCTGTCCTACTTTCAGGCTAGACTGGTTATAGCCCTGTTTGATCAGCTTTCAAACACCCCTCTCCCACAGACCTGATGATCTCTGTAGTGAGAGACAGCTCAGTTTTCACCCATCCCTCCGTCGCAGTGCCAGCGAACAGTACTTTTGTGTTCGCTCGGATCGCATTACTCCAGCTGAAGCGAGCGTCTCTCGGTGCTTCGCAGGCGAGCAAGGGCATTCTCCGCAGAGCCACGCCGGATCAAAATAGGCAGCTTTCCTGTAGCGGTATTGGGCATGGGAGGTGCTAAGTGCCTGGAATTTCCCCCAAGTGATGGAGGAAAACGGTGATTGTATAAAATAGATGGGTCAAATTGCCTTCTTTAATTTGTTACCTTTCTTCTTCATTTGGTTTCTAAATACTGTTTTGTGGGGCTGATTTAGATGTGGGAGCTTCGATATAGGCTGCACTGTTGACAGTACAAAAAGGCAAAAAGATTTTATTCACGTTTACCGAGGGGACTTGGCATTGTTTTTTTCTGGTTCGCTCTGGCATGAACCCCCAACCCTTCATCTGCAAACCCGTCTTTTGTCTACTGTTGGGGAGTGATGTTCCTCCTCACTGGCCTGGGACCCCATCGGACTCGGCGAACCGTCCCCGCCTCCACCCCTCCACCCCGTGTCTTGGATATCCGGGGTGTCGGGTATCCGGGTGTTGACGGCTATCCACACTGCAGGCCCTGGGCTCTCCCCCTGTCCCTGTCAGCATGCTCTGCGGGAACATTATTCTGCCCCTCACACGCAGTCATTCCGCCTCATCCAGAGATCCAGCTGCTGATTACACTGTATTGATCCCAGGCCTCCTGCTGGGTCTCTTCCCGGAGCTCGGTGTGACAATCAGCGCCTAGCTAACAGCCAGCTAACAGGGTGATCTTCCAAGCCGTTTGTCTCTAGGGCTCTTGCTCTCTGAAATTAATTTCAAAGCCTTACACTGCAAGGGGATGGGATGTGAATTGGTCTTTTTTTTTTGCACTGCTTTTGGAAAATGAGCCGGAGGTGAAAATGAGCCGCCACTACAGCAACAGACGCTTTGCAAGCTGTCTTTTAATCAGGCTCCTCCCAGATTGAGAACTAATTCCAAAAACCCAGCTAAAGCAGGCTTGGATATCTATCCATCATTCCAACCGGTTTATCAGGACACCAGTTCATCGCAGGTCACACACATACAAACACGCACACTCACACTAGGACAGACTTTCAGAGAAGCCTATTAACTTACCAGTATGAACTTACCAGACACCTGAAGAAGGCTCCACAGCCGAAAGGTTGTGTCTCTTTTCTTTTCCTTTCAGCATGGAATAAACTTTTACCGGTTCCTTTGCAGCCTTCGCATGCTGACGTAGCTACCTACTTGAACTTACCTCAGATAGTTACGATAGCAACCTCAGGAACCCCAGGGCCCCAGCTCTGCAAGGCAGCACTGCTAACCACTGCACCACCATGCCACCTCCTATACCAAACTAATTTGCCACATTAAAACTAAATAAGCTTTGATTTCTAAAAATGATACGCACTGTTGTAAAAATGTCGTAGAGACTGGCAGGTGTAACAGGTGTTTCCTAGTGTAACTCTTGACTATTCTCGGTGAAGCTTAGATAGAATTCTCACTCAATCAAACCATGCTTGTCATTTAGCATCTGTAATTCACGTCGATCAGAATCTTCAAAAACCGTGATCCCAGCAGCTGGAGGTGAACTGTCCAAGAGCACCCAACATGAAGTGATATCACAGCTGATCCGTCATGCTTCCCAATGGATTGACTCGTTGCCAGCTGACCATCATCACTAACATCACCTGTTCCCTCTCTACACATCTAGAAAACTTGTTTGCAATTACATCATCTGTCTGATGTAACTGGCAATTTCGGTCATTTTGTCTTAAATGTTGGTAGATGGCCAAAGATTACTTTCTTCTTAATAAAGGAAGAAAATGTACTGATAAGAGCAGAACAAAGCAAAGAGTCTTAAGAATTTTGCACAGCAAATATTCATACTGTGCGAGTTCCATCAAGTAGTTCACTATATTAAGTCTACCTATTATTGTGTATTATATTGAGATATGCTGCATACACCATTCCTGTCCTTATGTTGTAACAATTACTGGATTTGGTGGTGTTGGTTTTTAAATGGTCTAAAAAGTGTTGTTAAACTTAAGCTCCTTCCAGTCATTCATTTTTTAAATAGTTTGATCTTTCAGCCTAATTTTTTCCTGAGTATGGGAGATGTTGAGGGCCGGTCCCTTCAGTTTGGAGTGACTGGAATGATGGACTAGGATGATCAATAGTAATCATTGATCCTCACAGGGCTGCTGTGAAGAAATGGCTTTGAATCATCTCTACGAGGATATGATGCACACGTTTTCTCTTGAAATTGAATCTGTGTCTGGCGTCTACTTAAGGTGAAGGGAGGCCTGGTAATAACTGTGGTTTCCAAGCACTGGGACTCTGAGTGCTCTTGGGTATAGACAGACTCGCTGTGTGTTATTGTGTTTATTACTCAGCCCTCTCTTCTTCCCGAGCGGAACCCTTGTTCATTGGCGTTGGGAATTCCCAGCTGCTCCACTGGCTGTGTGCGGCTGGGAGTGTGGGAATTCATTCAGAAGTAGGAGGGGATCCTTACTAGAGTGATGCCTGCTTCTGCAGGTGAATCTGGGCTAGGCAGAGTGGCTTTGGCTATTGGAACCGGGGTCTGGGATCGCCATTGTAAGACGTGGTATAAATATAAAATATAAGTTTCTAAATATACAATTCCTACTATAGTTTCTACTAAGTGGTAACCATATTTCCAGGAGGTGAGGTCGGGGGTGCTGTTTCACATGACTTTTTTCCTGTGTATCCTGTGGAATCATTCCTCCAACAGCGCCTACTGTCACGGTTCGGCGCTCGGCTGCAGGAGCTGGTTTGTTTTCCCGCGGAGATGCTGTGATGCCAACAAGGGTGGGGGGCACAGATCTTTGCCCTGTTTTTCTGATGGAGGGGAAGCCCCAAGTGCTTTCTAAAATGGACAGCAATGGTGGGAGGGGAAATTAGGATTAAATTTGGATAAGGTGAGATGAACATATTTTAACAATGTGGCAGAGACCTTCTAGTGTCAGTTGAGGGCAGGCTGGTGACCCTCAGTAATAGTGTGGAATAGATTGCAGAGTCCGTGGGATAGCTGGGTAATTCTGTAACCTTTGACCTTATCTGGAGAGGTGATGTGGCGTCACTAGCTGAACAGTGTGGTCCTTCTCTGTCTTGTTGTTTCAGGGCAGTAATGTTATGGAGGATCAGGACCTGAAGGAGATAGGAATTTTGGACCAACAGCACCGGAGGAAGATCCTGCAGGCAGCACGATCCCTGCCCAAGGTGCACAGCCTTCATGTGTCTGTGGGGGGTGGGGCGTGGGACGGCTACAAAACGACACTGGATTTGTGTTCGTGAAAGAGCAAGTCAGGTTCTAGGTGCAGGGTGTGTGGTGCACAGTGGCTGAAGTCTCTGCATTTGCCTGTTTTACCCTTAATGGAGAAAATGATTTTTTTTCATTGCTTTTCTCCCTGTTTGGAAAATCACCCATTGGAAAGAAGCAAAAAAAAAACCAATACTTTCTCCATCTGTATTATATAAGCAAGAGTGACACTTGAATTTTAAGTTTCTCTTAGCTTATCCTTATCCGCTATATATTTTGGGTGTCAGACAGGCAGTCATTTATCAGGTGCTTTTCATGGTACGAGCCCGAGGTGTGACAGAGCAGGTGTCCTACATCGCAGGTGAAAGCCCTGGGCTGCGACGGCAGCACCTCCCTGGCCTCCTGGCTGGACATCCTGGGCCTGCAGGAGTATCTCCAGAACTTCCTGGCCAGCGGCTACCGCACCATCGACAGTGTCAAAAACCTCTGGGAGTTGGAGATCGTCAACGTAAGTCCACAGCTGCGTGCGGATGGCTTCTCGACGAAGACAGAAGAAGTCTAGTTCGATGCATTGGAGTCAGGCAGCATGTGAGGGCATTGGGGCTGTCAAGTGGCCGATTCGGTAAAGGTGCTTGTTAGAGAGCGAGGGTTGAGCTCTCTGGTCATGGGTTCGAGTCTGGGCCATGTCACTAGCTGACTGGGACTGGGATTCCCAGCAATGCCGCCAAGGGAATTGTAGGATCAGTCTGCCAGGCATCAGTTGGCTCTCAGCGAACCCCTCGGCCTCCTGGGTAATTTCAGGCATGCAGTGCCGTTGGTGAGGGATCTCCTCTCTTGAAAGCATGTTTCGACATGCCCGGCCAAGACATGAAAACCACGTAGTTGTTTTCCCCTTGGCTCCCCCATCCCCTGTTGTACCCTGTTGCAAATTACTTTGAGAAGGTGCTCACCCTGGAAAAGCACAATCTAAAGCTTGAATTGACTAAGAGGTTAGGGCACAACTGGGCTGGGATACAGCTCTCAGTGCAGTAACAAACCAGGGTCAGCCGAGACCTCAGACTGTTCTTGGCCTTGCAGTGAACTCTCTTGAACATGAGGCAGGATTCGTATTCACATATCCCATAGACCTTTCCAAATCTTTGTCAGCAACCTATGCTTAGCAAGTATCCCCAGGGAGATGCATGATGGTCCAAACTGTAAGGAAAGAGAATAGCTGTGTTTATGTACCAAGAAAACAATATTCAGTGCTGTAAGGTCAGTAACAACAGCTGATGAACATAATGTCATGATGCAGTAAAGTTTAAGCTTTTGTAGCCCTGGCCTGTGATGCTCATCTCCTGTCTTTTCATCTGCGCCCAGGTGCTGAAGATCAACCTGCTGGGCCACCGCAAGCGGATCATCGCCTCGTTGGCCGAGCGGCCTTATGAGGAGCCGCCCATCAAGCCCCCCCGCCTCTCCCAGATCAGGGTGAGTGACGCCCTCGAGACGCGCCAGCACCCTCCCCCCGGCCCGGGGCCGCTCTCCCCCTCCTCCTGACTGGCACGGCGTGTCTGTGTGTCTCCCAGTGCCAGGACCTCGTGTCGCAGACCTCGTCGCCCCTCAGCCACGACTCCTACACGGGCCGCTCCACGGACATGCTGCTGGCCCCGGGGGATTCTGGGAAGCGCAGGACGGAGCACGAACATGACGTCCCACACCGCGCTCGGAGCGAGCGACATCATCGAAGCCACGTGAGACACTTTGCTGGTGGCGGCGGGGGGTACACAAACATACAGCTGAAAACGGAAACTCCTGGTATCTAGCAGTTAGCATCTGGCTAGTTTTCCACAGCTCCTAGGGTCGAAAAAGAATAAGCTAACATCAGACCTGCTGCAGAACACTGGTCAGAGAATTGCAAAGCAGAATTTGCTCTTAATTCACTGGTAGTTTTCTTAACAGCATGAACAGGCCGATCGAGCTAGAGGCCAGACATGGGGAATCACAATTAAATGTGTAGTTTTCATCTGGATAGTTAAGAAAAAAAATCCTGGAATGAAGGAAATGTTTTTTTTACTTAGGAGGTTACTGGATAAAATCCTGACTCCACCAGAACTTAGCAAGTTAGTCTTCTTGTGCTCTGGCCTTCAGATCAGCCCTGATTCAGATTTGACTATTATTTCTCTTCATGACAGCCAGCGTTCTGACTGAGGACTGATTTTTTTTAGAAATTAAGATTGCTGCAACAAAATTGGAAAATCATACATTTTGCCCTTAAAAATCAAATAAACCTAGACAAACCATTTGAATTTTCTGTTATGTATGTGGGTAATTGTACTTTTGACATGAAAGTAAAGGATAGATATATACTCTACTAGGATTTATTTCAGCTGCCAGTAAGAAAACTATTACAAGAAAATGGTTTACTAAAGAACCCCCCAACAGCAGAACAGTGGATCAGTGTTGTGAAGGGAGATTTATATAATGAAAAAGCTCACCTTTTCTCTTAGGCTACAAGCAAAAGATTTGGTAAATCCTGGCAGGCCTGGATTGAGTTTGTGGCCCTATTGAGACCTGATTCTGTGCTATGAAAGAGCACGAAGCAGTCTTTTGTTGGTTATTTGTTGTGTTTTTGCTGACTGTGTTTCTATATATAACCTCCAATCTATACTGGCGGAATGTAGATAGTTAATTTGTATAAAAAAACGCAATGGAAATGAAAGATGAAAAAATGAAAGATGAAAGCAGTAACTTATTTGACTTGGTCTGTGTTGTCTGTGTAAATCCTCTCATCGTTAAATGAAAAGTAAAAAAAAAAAGAGAAAAATGGAGAAATTGCGTGAGGTGCGTTCCCCGTGAACGTCGTGCTCTTCCTGTCCACTCGGGCGTCAGTTTGGCTGTGTCTCCCCCCACCCCCCCGCAGGACCGGCACGATGACCGCCCCCGGGAGCCGCGGCTCACCCTGCGCCCGCCCAGCCTGGCCGCGCCCTACGCCCCCGTGCAGAACTGGCAGCACCAGCCCGAGAAGCTCATCTTCGAGTCCTGCGGCTACGAGGCCAGCGTGAGCGCCCCCCAAGTCTTGTTTCCACACCGCCCCGCGCCTCAGGGGAGCTGCCCAGCCTGCTGGTGTTGCCTCTCTCTCATAGCCACTTCTCTTGGCCCCAGGGTCTTCTGGGCTGACCGAAGTCACATCCCCTTTCCGAGAGCTCCCACAAGGCCATATGCCGAGCCGTTTTTGTTTGCCCATCATTCCTCTTGGAGAAACCTAGAAAGGAAAACCTTTTCCGGGGTTAAAAGAAAGGAATCACGTGGGCTAAGTGTGCCAGCCAGACAGAGGGCAGTGCCTCACAAGTAGGCTGCTCTGTCTCGTGCTCATTTACTTCTAGACCCTCCAGGAGGGGTTTGGACCAGCTTGTTGGTGAACACCAGCGTTTTCCTGTGCTGAGAACAAGGCCTGGATTCTCCATTTAGAGCAGCCTCTTTTATCTCCCTGTATCTGTACCTGAATGAGCTGTTCTGGCTATTCGAGCTAAACTTGCATGGCCATCTCCCAGATAGGCCTCATTATTCATCGATTATTTGAGACCTCTATTTGGCAAACAGTGGGCTATATATTTGGGCCACTTTGGGCTATATCCTTCCTGACCGTTACAACTGGTCCAGCTCGGCACCAGTTCCTTAGCTGGCTGCTCGCTAGCAACCTCCTGTGGCAGCTGTCTGCAGGAATTGCTGGCTGTAACTGGTGTGAATTTATCATTCACTGCCCGGCTCACACGAACGTCGGAGCAGTCGAGCAGGCTTAATTAACGCTTGCTCCTTCCAAAATTGGGGGTAATGAAGCAAATAGCAAAGAAATCACTTACCATTATCATCTCCTGTTTGATAATAGGGGGTTTTGACAGCAAAATCCTTCTCTTATTCTTTGTGTTATTGAAATTAAGATCCATATTTTGGCCATTCGCGTAGTCAATCCACAAGAAACAATTAACAGGGCAGCCCTTCTGATCTCTGTCTTGCAGTACCTGGGATCGATGCTCATCAAAGAACTGAGGGGCACCGAGTCAACGCAGGATGCTTGTGCCAAAATGAGGGTAGGTTGCTTGAACACAGCGTGGAGAAATTCCAGTCTGCATGCTACAGTTTCCCTCTTCCAAGGTTCATTGCAGAACAATTCAAAGACGAAGGGCTGTGAACGGTAAGGGTGTCCTGTAGGCCTTGTAGCCACTCCATTGGCTCAATCAGCTGAAATAATCCATTAAAAGATCAGACTGCAGAGGAGCCTTCATCAGCAGAGGTGATGAGGCCCAGGTGGTCTGAACCCACACATCTGTCAGGCATTCATTCTCATTCTAAAGAGGCCTTTTTTGTCTTTTCTAAACGGTTTCGGAATTTCCGGAAGGCAGGCTGCCGTACCGACGCAGCTGGCGGATGTTAAAATTGGGGGGGGGGGGGAATAAATCACTTGGCAAAGGCTTTAACAGATGTACCTCCTTTCATCGCCGCGCGCTTCATTAATCTGGGCGTAGGGCTGCTGCCAGCAGCGAGCGACTCTGCAGAGAGAAGCCGTTCGGTCTGTGTGAACAAGTGTGGAGCTGGACGGACCCTGGGCGGCTTCCCGCACCTGCCTGCGTGTGCTTTCACAGTCCGCTGTGGACCCGGGTGCTGCTCACACCCTGCCCTGATGTCCACGGAAATGGCTCCCATGAGTCTCTTTGGTTTCCCCTTCCCAGTATGTAGCCCTGGATCTGGGGGCCCTCTTCATGCGCCCCCAACTTTCCATCTCCAGCTTTCTCTCTCGGTAACGTCAACCGCTGCCCTGTTTCCCCCCCCAGAGGTCGACGGAGCAGATGAAGAAAGTCCCCACCATCGTTCTGTCCATCACCTACAAGGGGGTGAAGTTCATCGATGCTGCCAACAAGGTGAGGGAGCGGAGGCTGGTGTTAAGAGCGGGCGGGTTCGGCGCAGGGCCTTTGCCCCTTCAGCCAGGGCATCTTCTCCTCCGGCGCCTCCTCTGTGTCACCCTTTCTGTTGTCCTGCTGTCGCTCGGCCCCTGCGAAACGCAGACACCTGTGCGGAGCTGATAAACCTGCCCTGGTGCCGGCGGTGTGAAGTATCGAGCCACCCCTGGCCCCGATCTCGCACTGCTTATCTGGGATGTATCAGTCCTCTGTGCATTCGGAGGCCTGTTGCTTTATCTTTTCCCTCTCGAGATTAGATCACCGGAATTTAATTCATTTGTTTGCTGTCTGTCTCTCTCCTGTCTCAAAAAAAACCCAAAAAGGTCAGGTTTCTGACGGGCTTGTCAAGATTTGACAGGGCTGACCTTTCTCAAGAAGGTGATAGAGAGAGGATTCTGTTGTGCTGATTTTTCGTGCTGATGAACTTCTCCCCCATTTCAAGGAGGAAAGAGGGGAGGACCGTTTGCTTCTGCTTTTGAGTAATCCAGCTACAGAGCAGGCTTTTGGAAACGAGTCACTCAGCTTCTTTTATTAATGGGAGTTTAACTCCTTGGTTACCAGTCTGGGTACCCTGGCTGTGAATGGGCTTCAGAGCTGGACCTCTTAAGAGTCTGCATTCCAGGGAGAGTAGAGGGAGCTCCCTGAATGTTAAGTGTGGACCATGTTGTACTGTTCCTAGGAAAGTCAAGGGGGGAGAATCCAGCATCTTTCCAGGGATTTACAAACCCCTTACTCTCCAGTTTATATTCATAAAGCACTAGAGCAGGTTAACTTCAGTAATGCCAGATGCTAGCTGGTCTCCCCACTGCTGACACAACAAGTCAGCGTGGCTCATTGAGATTGCGATTTAGTGTGCCAGTGTTCCATTCCTGCCTGAGGTAACAAGGGCTCGTACTTCCAGACTATCTCCGGCAAGACCCTGCCTGTCACGCATGGATTGAACCTGTTTAGTGCTCGCTCTCTGCAGCCAGCTCTGGAGGAGGTGTTGACATGACACTGAAAATATTAGAAGCCCTTCTTTTTTGAAGGATGGTGGCTGGTTTGAGGAACAAGAGACTTTCATCAGCTTATCTGGCTTGAAACATGCCCAGATCCTAATTCTGCTGATGATCCTTGCAGTTCAATTCCACACAACATTCTCCTCTCCATAGGAAGGCCATTGTACTAGAAGACTGGGATGTGGTTAGGACACACTGATTTCAAGAACTTGTAGAATACAGATCAGGTCCTGCTCAGGCTGCTGTTTCTGTTCACAGAGTACCAGAGGCATTAGCAAGTCCCTGTAGCCCATTGGGGGTTCCTAATAATGTGGCCAGTGAGTGTAAAGCCTCACCAGCACAAGTAAATGTCTCCTTGTACTTTTTATATTACTCAAAATACTGTACCGGCTGTGGAATATATAGAGTACATAAGAAACTGATCTGGACCCTAATTACTTGTCATGTGTATTGTATTTCTTTCCTTTCCTCTTTCTGAGAACAGTGAAGGAGGCATGTCTAGCTTGTTATGGGGAGTGTGATTATGGGGGGGTCACATGCTGAATCAGACAGTGATCCACCCCCTGATCTGTCTCCCTCCCCCCTTACAGAATATCATCGCGGAACACGAGATCAGGAACATCTCCTGCGCAGCCCAGGACCCGGAGGACCTCTGCACCTTTGCCTACATCACCAAGGACCTGCAGACCAGCCACCACTACTGCCACGTCTTCAGCACGGTGGACGTGGTAAGGGCTGGGGCGGGGCTGAACAGGTTGGGGTGGGGCCGGGGCGGGGCTGGATGGGTCGGGGGCGTGGCTGGGTTGTATTATGGGCAGGACCGGGGCAGGGCAAGATGAGTTAGGAGTGGGACCAGGGGTCCCTGGTCTCACAGCACCCTGGTGATTCCTGGTGTTATAGTCAGAGATCCTGGGCATATTGCCTACAAGACGAGTTGTTTAATCCGAGGACCATTACAGCAGCATGAGCTCTTCCAGGCCTTGACAGGACTCCTTCAGTCATCCCCTGTGGGGGTTTGGGAAAAGTGGGAATTGCGATCATGTAAGTGTGGGATGTCCAGTCCTGTGCAGGACAGTTGCGCAATGGATCCCATGTTCAATTCCAAACCTAGCGTGATATCCGTGTGGAGTTTGTATGTTCTCCGCATGTGGGTTTCCTCCCATAGTCTAAAGACATACTGGCAGGTTAATTGGGTTCTGGGAAATTTGGCCCTGGTGTGACTATATGTCTGTGTCATTGTTTGCCCTGTGATGGACAGGTGTCCCTTCCAGGTGTGTATCCTACCTTGTGCCCGTTGCTTGCAGGGATAGGCTCCGGCTCTCCTGCGACCCTCAACTGGAAGAATGGATGTCCAGTCCTCAGTCTAGAGGGTGTTAGTCCATCAAGTTTTATCAGGCACTTTAGTCTAACACTTTAAGACTTGGGAAGCTCTAGGGCTTCTTCGGTGATTCAGATATCACAGGTTGGAAGCAGAATTTCACAAGCAGCAGCATTGCAGCCACGTTCTGGTGGGAGCAGGAGGATGCGGTTGAGATTCCTAGTGAAATAGAGAGCCTTGAGAGTTCCCAGGCACCTGCAATGTCCCTGTGTGCCTCCAGTCGGCACTAAACCTCCTGTGTGTTGCTGAACCTGTAGCACGTTGGGAAGAGAACGAGGCCTGTCTGTACCTGCCTGATTTCCCTGTGTTGGGACCATGGTATTATAAATTTAAAAAAGTAGGGAGAGCAGTTCAACTGATCCAACTAGGCTGAAGATGCTGAAACTGGATTGTTCAGAGCTGAGCTGGAAAGAAAGCCTACAGACTCAGCTGTGATCCAGTACACCACTTCTCAGGTTAGTAATCTCAGAGCTAAGCAGGGACTCGAAAAGTGGACAACATAGAGTGCATCCTCCCTCTTTTATACAGGAGTGCAAACGCAATGTTTTAATAGCATTTGAAAAAGCATTCAGTGCTTAGCTGAAATGTATATCTCCAATACTTCTATATCTTCTATACTTGGGAAGACATAAATGGCTGTTTTCTTGTCTTCTGCCGAAGTAACAGCTAGTTATCGTCTGTGTAAGTCTGTTCTAGTTTCAATGACACTCTCTCAAGGGCATCTTTTATGAAAAATTAGAGCTGTGGAGATAAGGAGTGTTTTTGCCCAGATCAGCACAAGCTTGCCGTGGGCGGAATGCTTTTGTATTCCATCCTTGAATCCCAATGGAACACTGTGGATCTACCGCGTCCCCTCTTGACGACTCAAGGGCACAGATGTGACCTTCCTGGGATTTTGGAACTGCGATCTGGATGAAGGTCATTTCGCTTTTCTTTTTCCCAGCTGGCTGCCGTTCAGCTGCAGTCACCTCTTTGTGCTCACTGGCTCGTCTTCAAGCCGGGTCAATCTCGGTCCTGCTGGACACTAGCTCAGCAGGAGATCGGAGGTCGAAAGCCTGGTTTGTGTTTGATTCCACAGCCACGCTTAAAAAATAACATCTCAGAGGGATAAGATTATTTCTGCTCTCTTTTCAACAGCTTTTTATTCGATTGCTGGCTCACGTGTAGGTGCTTTCTGTTTCCCAGATGCCCGGACTTATTTCCTCAAAGCTTCTGCTGACTTTAAGAGATGATGGAGCCAGAGCAGGATAAGGATTGTTCATTCTGAAGACGCCCCTTTACGATGCCTGAACAATTTATAACCTGGGCTCCTCGAGTCCCTCGTTTTTTTCCCCAGCTCTTTCTGAATGCAAACTAGGCTTTCGCTCCTTCAGAGCATGAGAAGATGTCCTGTGACAGTCCAGAGACCCCTGGGAGTTGTGTTCTTTCTCTTTTACCTCACAGGTCTTGCTCGTGAGGCTATGCCATGGATCTAGCTAGGCAGTTTCACCTTCTGGGCTCTTGACTGAAAGGTCAGGGGCACTCAGGGCAGCTGGCGTTGGTGCTGTGAAGATGGTGCTTAGTCCTGCGTGAACTGAGCAGTGTGTTCTGTGATCAACTAGTTGGATTTTATTGCTTATATAACATTAAATATGAAAAGACATTTACACAGCAGGCCAGTGGAGTCTGCCAAGATCTGGAAGTGTTACAGTCTATGTACAGTATATAGATTTTAAATATCAATAGGAAGCCTAGTTATTTACCCATTGTTTTGCAAGGCAAATGTCCAACACAAATTTACACAAACTCTTGTCAAATGCATTGACGCTCATCATTATCTTGTGATTGGAATCAGTCAGGGCTACAGCGGCCTTTTTATTAGTCTGTATCCATACAAGATCCCATGTAGACTATTTGTCAAGTGTTAACACAAGTTAGAATTTATCATCACTTGGTGCTTTGGTATTCTCTAACCGTGTTCTTGCTGTTTCTTGTTTTTGTTCTTGCAGAACCTGACCTATGAGATCATCCTGACTTTGGGACAGGCGTTTGAGGTAGCCTACCAACTGGCTCTGCAGGCCCAGCGCACCAAGCCCCACAGCGTCGCCTCGGCAACGGGGTCAGAGGTCATCGAGACCAAATCCACGCGACCGGTGCCCAAGCCCCGGGGCAGCGTGCGGAAGTCGGCGGTGAGTGGTGTTGGCGAGGCGGCGGCTGGTGCCCCTCCAGGCACTTAGGACGGGTGTATCCGCGATGACTCGACTCTTTCCAGTGCTGAGGCACTGAACTGTAGACTCACTGTAGTATGAGGTGGAGGAGGATGCAGAGCCGCAGTGGAATCGCAGTAGAATTGTCTCCAAATCATGTTCCTGTTCAACTCTAATTCCTCGATGGGGCTCATGCGAGACTGAGGATGAAGTGAGCAATAAATGCAACATTTTCTTCCAAAATCCTGGGATTGGAAATCCCAGATCTACAGGGCTGGCTCCTGAAGATGCCTTTGAGATTCCAGAACATCCCTGGAGAGCTATAGGCTGACACTACATCATCTTCAAGACTCTGATTGTAGTTTCCTTTCCCAAGATGTTTAAATACTTCCATAATGGCATTTATGTACATTAAATCAACCAGTGGCCTCTCCATATGAGTGAACCTATAGGCATTTAGAAATATTATAACACAGGGCGAGTGAGTCCTTGTCACTATGAATTAAAAACAAGTTGTGTATAGATTCCACATTTTTTTCCAATGGATTTTTATTTGAAGAACTTGCACTACTTAACAGCAATGGAAATCTAGAGTTCTAAATCCCTTACACATTGTAGCTCCACACTCTGCTGCTTTCAAGTTCAAATTTGTCCAGTTATTATGATCTAGGAAACTGTTGAATTCTAACATGAGTTGACCCGGAGATGTTAATAATCAGCCAGCTCCATCCATGCAGTATCAGGGTTTAAACCTACTGAGAACAACCCACATTAAGACCCGACAAAAAATTGTCTCATTTCTGGCATTGGAGATTTTCATTTAGCTCATATAAAATCTGTTCTTTTGTCTGCACTTTGAATATGTTGTAACGATTTGCTCCATGTTTTTGAGGTTTTTTGTGAAATTTCAGTGGTCCACCAAGAGTAATTGAAAATGTTGTCATGTTTTGTATATATATGAGGAAATCCTTCTGTAATAGCAAAATAAGAATATGATCTTAGACTGCATTCTATTAACAAGCTTGTTACACTGCTGTGTAAAAGTCCACTCTGGGAATGATTATCGTTGGTCCATACTAATTGTTTTTTAGCTACTTGTAATAACCTGTTTTAAGTGGCAATACCGCATGGCCTGCAATTTGTCACAGTAGTCCATTAATATACACAACACACAATTCTTTTCTGAGACTTGGCACTCACTTTTCATAAGAGAATCGGATTCAAGCCTCTTAACATTGAATGGCATTTATTTTAGGAAAAGAAAATGCTTTGTAGTTGCTTTGGGTTTTGATTGTTACTGTTATGCCAGTGCTTCTTTTTGTCTCTTCTCCTCTTGAGAACTAGCTCATATTAAGTCCTTTGGTGTCTTGATTTTTTTTTCTGTATTTGGAGTTGCCAATTACCTCACCAACAGCAGCTCCTGTAATGTTGTTGTGCTGCTTCGCCATGGCTACTCACAGTGACACGCCCCCCTTATAGTAACACCCATTCACAAGGACATGTCCATCCACAGAGACACGCCCACCTGAACACACCCACATATGTGGCCACGCCCATTTGCACTGGGCACTCCCATGCACAGGGACTTGCCCACTTGCAGTACCAGACTGAAGAGCATGTGGCACGTCCCACACCTGCGACTGCCTGCCTGCTGGTTTGGCCAAGAGGGGGCATCCTTGTTTCCTCTTGTATGCCGCGGGCTTGTTGGAAATGGGAGGGCCATGGCTGAGCCAAGTCTTTCTCGGCTGATCAGAATTTTTCCCCATTGGATGAAGGTACTCATCACATTTAGCGTCACTGTAACCTTGGCTGGCACAGTGCTTACTTTTCTGGTGTTTTGTGGGATACTTTAGAGGCTGACAGTGAGAAAATGAACAAAGGTTTGACATCTGTTTCAAAGGCCTAAGCACACAGTTCCATGATGGGGGCTGTTTGCCTAGAATTGCCAAGGAAGTGTGTTACTGAGAAGCCCATTGAAGAAAAAGTCAAATAAATCTACAGATCGGCAGTCACTCATCCTGGTGTCAAAATAAGCATTGAGAAACATCTTGTTCTCTCTTGTGTCTGGTCTACAGCCAGATTATTCACAATGCTCCTTATATACTGTGCCTGTCTTAGTGTTTGTGGCTGATGTCAAGGAATCATGTGTCTGTGTGATCTGTTGAATTGATCTGTCCTCCTGACCTGTGGCCCAGCGACTGTGACTGCAGGGGTGTGCAGAGGCTTGGTGGTTAACTCATCCTCCTTATCCTTTCAGGACGCCCAAGGCACAGGGGCTGCATGTCCCTGTTCTGCTACTCTGTAGACAGGCTGCCAAAATACTATATAAGGTAAAAGCAGTTCAGAACAAGTAGTTATGAAGGGAATCAGCAATTCATCTGATGGGCACATGAAATACTGTGTTCACCCGTATCTTTCTTACAGTGGAAACCAGCCAATACATGTGCAGGTCCAAATCACTGTTATTTCTACACTTGTATCCATCATTGTCTTAAGGTGAACAACAGGAACTGAAACGAGTTCTGTATCCACACTAATCATGTTAATCTGGGAGGGCAGATTAAGGCTGGGCTGCGCATTCCCTTGATCATTGTAGATTAGCTGTAATTCATTTCCCTTTACCACCACCGTGAAGCTGCATTTGTGCAAGGTGATAATACTGTTGACTGGATCTGTAACCCGAATGACAGGACTGTGATTTTAAAAGAAAAGGGCAAAGACTGAAGCTTTTTCCCCCCAACGTCCTCTGCACACCCCTCAGTGGGACGAAGGCTTGACTAACCTGCGTGTTGCCTCACATTAACGTCTCTCTCTGTGTTTGTCTTTTCGGTTCCTCCTGTTTCCCAGGGTGCTCCTCTGCTTGAGAGCCGCTGCTGTTACTGTCACACGTGTACAACTCACCGCCCCTCCTACCTCCCTCTGCGCTCTGTCAGCCCCGGAGCTCAGGTCCTGCTTTCTCTCTGTCTCTCCTGCTCGGCCTCCTTCACTGCCTCCCGCTGTCACTCCCCCTCCCTTTGTTTCTCGCCCTCTTACCAGCTGATCTTTACCCTGTTCCTGTATCTTCAAGCACCCGATTTTTCTTGTGTTATTTCCGAGCTCTGGCTGCTTGGTCATGCTTTACATCAGGGGTCTCCAATCCTGCTTCTAGGCCTCCCCTATCTGCGCCATCTCACGCGTCCCTAGTAAATCACGTTTGCAAAGACTAGGAACATCCTATGAATCAATTTAAAGTCGCTTTTGTCATTGAGGGACATTTGGATTTTTGTTCCCAGTGTTCTCTAAATTGCATTATTGGAGAGACTGTTTGAACATTCTTTCTTTCCTTAATGATGTCTGATGCAACCTGCCAGATTGCATTCTCCGTGATCCAGGTTTGGAGACCCCTGCTCGAACACATTGTGTCCTCGCGTGTGTGTGGTGTGTGGAAGTGTTCGTCCAACACGAACCGAGAGTCACAAGCAAGACAGAAGGGGGGGAAAAAAAAGTGAAAGAGAGGTTGAGGCTGCTTAGCGGGGTTGGAAGATCTTGGTGCATCGTGAGGTTTGATCACGGAGGGTCACGGAGCTTCAGATTGTCAGCAGGAATGGAAGCAGAAGCAGTGAGGGTGTGTCATTACATGCGGCGGTTAGGATAGCACTCAATTTGAGTACAGAGCAAGCCACGGGGGGCACATTAGTGGAGTGATGGCTCAGTGGGTTCGCTTTGCGTTGGCCAGGCAGAAGCTCCTGAGAGGCTCAAGTAGGAATTAATTTGTAGTGCCGCTGGGCCCTTGTAGCGCAGAGGTCGGCACTGCCTCTGTCTGCTGAGGTTCTGAAAGTGCAGAGCGCCTCAGGCCAGGTTGTGGCAATATGGACGTGAGCTGCATCGGTCCTCTGTCTGGTGCCTCAGCTGTGCTGTTGTCACTGGAGGCTCGTGAGGCGCAGACGAGCAGGAGGCCTTGACGGTGGCACATTTCAGAGGGTGCGTGTGTGTTGTCCGTCTCTTCCCCTGCTGGCCCAAGAAGCCGGGTGAGTCCGGTTAGAGATTATCCGTGTTTCCAGAGCCGGGCAGGTGAAGAGACGAGGCCTGTGTGCGGACAGGGCTGGGCGAGGGCGGCGTTTGCGCAACGTGCGGAGGGCGAAAGCTCTTATAGTGGACAGGCAGCCCGCTGGAAGAAAACCAGGCCTGGGAATGGCAGCTCCTGCGATGGAGTGGACAGGACAGGAGGGCCAGCGTCCTCTCGGCCGCGTCCGGGGAGTCTGTTGCAGGAGCGCTTTGTTCCTGGCGTAGAGTGAGAACGCGCAGGACACATTCACACCACGGCCATGTCAAACAAAACAAATGTGTCCGGCTGCTGCTGACCGACCGTTTTATGCCCTGCTGTTCTCCCTCCGCCCTGTAGATGGAGCCCCTGGAGCTTGAGGCTGACTCCCAATCCCAAGGCAGCGCCACCTGGCTCGTGGACCAGAAGGCAGACTCCAAGCGGACCATCAGCACGAAGTACGAAACCACCATATTCTGAGCCGGCCACTGCCCCCCTCCTGCTCTGTGCCTTTTCTCACTGTGACTCGGGCCACCCCCTGACCCCTCGGGGCTGCCTGCCCCCCGCTTCCTCTTCCTCTGGCCTCTGCCACGAACTGGCCCTTCAGAGCGCCATGTAGCCCTCCCCCTCAGCCTCCTTCCTCGCTGCCCTCCTCACCCTCTGCTCCTGTAACCCCCCTTATTGCTGCTGCTCTTTTCACGGACTAACTGTTCCTTCCACCTGCCCAGCGATTTCTTCTTCCGTCCTTTTCGAGTCTGTTTTTCCCGCCACCCGCACCTTGGGCTAGCTTGCTCCTGACCCCCCCTCCCCCGTCAGGCGTCTGCCGAGCTCCGGTGGGAAACACACAGGTGATGCTGGTAAAAGTGGATTACCTGCACTCAGCGCACGCAGGGAGATCCTAAACTGCGTGGCTTTGCCAGAGCTCAGATGTTTCCCCAGCTGGGTTTCTGGGTGACGGAAGGTTCGACGTCAGCTCTCGCTAAGGTTGCTTTTTGCCAAAACATGCAAAACTGATGATCCTTCCCGGCCGCTACCCATTCCACTGAGCTCTGACGCCAGGACGCACAGTTGGCAGGGCCTTTTTCCTGAGTGCAGTGTTCGTCTCTCCCGCAGGCACTAGCCCAGGGCAAACAGCAGCCAGCCTCCCTCCAAACTCTCCAGGAAGAATCTGTGCGCCGTGTTTCTTCCACTCTCGTGCTTGAAAGTCCGTGTTGATTATTCTCATGGCAGCTGTGCAGTCTTTTTTTTTTTCTCTCCCCCATCTGAAGCTCTTCCTGTCTTAGCAGGCGTTGACCACTGTGAGGCGCTCTGAAGAACTGCTTTCCTCTCAAAGCTCCCAATTAGTGACTGGACAGGGGGAGGAGGGGGCAACGTGTGTGATTCAGCACAACGGGGGAACTTTTTTTATTGAGATTTTTTTTTTTTTTAGAGAGAACTTGTCCCCTCTTGTTTTGTCCCCCTTGCACAATTTCTGAATCCACTGTTTTGACTGTGGAATATACTTTCCGCCTCCTGCGACGTTTCCCAGTTGTTCTCGCAGAGAGAGAGAGAGACGGTCCAGAGTCCTAGAAGAGGAATTGAATGAGCCTGCCTGGGACTGATGTTCTTCTTCTTGATTGCAAACCCAGCTCTGTTTTTAATTCTGCCTGGCTTAAGACTGAGGCCAGCCTTTAAAGGAATCTGGAGTTCATCACTGTGATTTGACCTGAATCCTGGATTTCCTCTAGCAGGAAGGGTGGGAATGTTGCAGAAAACATTTTAGAAATGTGTACCTTCACCACTTCACTCAATGCCGAGGAGCAGCAACAAATGAGCAAGCTAGAAGCCCGATAATGACCCATAAGCACTGTTACTGCCTCGAACCTGCTCATCACCTCACTGCTGAGCTTCTTACTGCAGCGGCTAAGTCCTCTCGAGCTGCAGCCGTTAGTGAATAACCTGATAGCAAGACGGTTCACACCAAAACTAAACGGACTGCTAACGGAAACTGTTACATGTTAATAAAGACACGCGAGTCCACCAGCCTCTTATTTGAACTTCATGCATCCACAGCGTGACTCAACACGCCCAGACTCCTCCTCCTGTTTCATCCACTCTCCATGTTCACGTTCCAGGAGAGCCGTGGCAGGTTCACAAAGCGTCGGCTTGTGCTCAATGCAAGAAGTTGCCTGGACACCACAGTGCAGTGTATTCTAGCTTTAAGTTGTATAGCAGCGACTGAGAAAAGATGGGTGCAGTGGAAAATCGAATGATCAAAAGGGTGATCATCGTTGTTTTAAGGTTTAGTTTTTCATTCTGTCTGCGGGGTGCCTAAAGACAAACAGGCTGCCTTCTCTGAACACTGTCGTATGTGTGTCGGGGTGACCTGGGCGGTGGCACGGGCCCCAGCTTCCCCGCTGGCTGCAGTCGGCTTGTCAAGACTTCGGTCTGGTCAGCTCTTTGTGCTCCCAGACGGCCATCCTGCCTTGTCGAGGAGCTACCCGTGGAGGTGTCAAAGGTCAAAGAGTACATGTGTAGGATGTTGGGTGAGCCAGACACTAAACCATAAAGTGGGCCAAAACTATCCAGTGCTCCTGAACGTCACTAGACACAGAACTGCAGCAGTGATGGCAGGGGTTGAATCTGTGAGGGGGCTCTGGGCTTCAGGATTATGTCATAACAACCCGATTTCCATCACTCCTTTCTTCTCTGGTCGACCAGGCCAGAGTTTTCTGTAGCCTGCCTTCATGCCTTCACCCCCTAACAAAGAGCTGCCACTTCAAGTCAGCTGCATCTAGGGCAGCTTGACGTGAGGTCAGAGGTCATCACCTTTCACTCACATAATCTCCGAGTTTGTGTTAGGCAGCTTCTCATTGAGTTGCTGGTTAAAGATGGCACGCAGTATCTTTTTTTTTTGTTGTTAACAGGCGAAAGTTTAAAAGTAACAGATGACCTATCAAGGACAATCCAGGTTTGATGTTTTTCTGGGGAGGTAATCGTTTTGAGACCGCTTAGCTGCCACTTGCATTCGCAGAACCCTGTAAATCCAGTCAGAAAAGGACTGTGCTTCACGGATGGTGTCTGAAATGAGTCCTCACCCAGGGGTGTGCAGTTTGAGATGGCTAACTTGAAAGTCTAGGTACTTCCCTCTATCAGGTGCTTCTTTTAGATCCTCAGTCCCTTTTTACTCCAGTAGAGCTGTTTTTCTGGTGCCACGTTATGAAGTAATCGCCACGACTTACTAAAAAAGATTCTTTTGTCTTGACCCCAGAGAAATGGTTTTAGTCAAGCCTGCAGCTGTCCTCACTGGTTCTGTTTAAGGAAGGCGTTGCCTGTGCATTATTAAGTGAACCTGTGGATTGGAAACAATAAGAAAACCCTGAAGCTGCTATTAAGAGTCTTTATTCACACACTGAAAGTCCTGGCCTTCAGCATCCAAGTCCTGCTGGCCTTACCTCGCTTGCTGGCCTCTTGGTGTTAAATTAAGGGTTAGCTGCAATCACTGGGAGACAGAGTATCACATTGTTTCCAGGAGCCATGATGCCTTTTGTAGGCTCCTGTTCTCCAGGGCCTTTCCTGAAATCACCTGCAGGTCAGAGACCTGGTTATTTTAACCTTTAACCTTTTGACCAGAGAAGTATAGTTTACCGCGTACAGGAAATCAGCTGCTTTAAATGTCTTAGATGCCCCCCTAAGCTCTATGATCGCAGGTTCGAGCCTGGGTCTGGTGACAAGCGAATTCTCCAAGCAGTAGCGCACCACCCAGGCATTAAATAACCAGGCCTCTTTCAGATGTGCTTGCAGCCACGTGGTGCTGTCAGTGAGAGACATGTCTCTCCTCCAATCAGCACTGCTCCTCCTATACAGGGCGGGGCTGACTGTGATGCGTTCAAAGATGATTGGCTCAGGTCGGAGGAGTCTGCCTAAACGGCCTCATTCTCCCTGTGTGCAGTTGTGGGGTTCATAGCTGCGGGCCTAGATGTGAAAAACACACAAAATGGATATACCAAAAACACCTGACAAATTACCGACACCATCCTATGTCCGAGGCTTACATTCTCCCCACTTTGGAGCTCCTGTCTTGGGCTTTTACGCCAACCAGGGGTTTACATTTGCGCTGGCAAGCTGTCTCCAGTTCTCCGTGTCCTGTTTTTCCCGTTTGTTGCTTCCTGCTTCCTGTCCAGCCTGCCTCTTCACGCTCTGACAGTTGTGTTGTTGACGTTGTCTCTGCTTCAGATTTCATTTGTTTCCTCTAATCCACCCTTACCTGGCAAGTATCACAAAAATCATTTAAATTCGTAGCAATGTCGGTTATCCAGCCAAATCCGGCGACACCAGGCTCTGAGGGCCGTTCTCTGTGAGTGGGTAGCCGCAGGTATCTCCCTGCTTTGATTCTTGGGCCTCCTGTGCGTGCTGGTGGCTGTGTTCCTGACGGTCCTGTTGCTCACGAGCTCTCGCTGTGTCTCCCCTCGTGTAGCTGAGCCCCGGGGTTCGCGTGCGGAGACGAAGCTGAGGCTCCAGAGCGAGGGAGAGGCCGATGGGCACGGGGGTGTGGGAGGGGGGTGCGAGAGGGAGCCGGTGGCGTGCTCGGGGATTAGAAGGCCCTTCTCCCCTTACGCCACCACCAGACCAACCCCCACACCCACAAACTCACAGGCGCTGTCAGGATGTCAAGAAGAGCCCCCCCCCCCTCTCTCTCCACCGCCGCCCAGAACGAGAAGGGGACTCCTGTTCTTCTTCCTTTGCCCTGTAGGGGTCAGTGCTGTCACTCAGTTAGAGGGCCCTGGGAATCTTTTTCTTCATGGTTCCTGAGCTGGGTGCTTCTGTGGAAATCTTTAGCTACGTTGAAGAGTCTCTGCATCTTCAGGGCATTGTTGTTTCTTGCAAAGTGAATTGGTTGTAGTTTTATTTTTGTTTTAATGTGTCTTCCGGAGCGAGGATTATGATTATACTAGCATAGCAAAGGTTTGTCCTGCTGCTTTAACAAGTCACGTCACGTGCCAAAGTATGCTGCATACATTCATTTTTTTTTATCTCCAAGTAGACTTACTACTGTGTATGAGGCCTTTCCAAGTGGTAAGACCCATCTTGTCTTCCTGTAGGGTTCCCTCCTCAAGCTCTTGCCAGCTCTGTGTTTGGACGTATTTCCTAATTCTTTTGTGGAGGTGTGGGTGTCTGTGCATTGTGTAATGTCGGGCCCCTCTGTGTGCTGACAGACCCACCAGATTTCATCCAGAAGAGGCCCACTGAGTTGATTGGCAGGGGCTTGGGGCCTCTTTGTCCTCGGATGTAGCCCAAAAGAATTGCGTTTCAGAAAACTTCCCAACCCACACTAACAAGGAAGTCTTTTTTTTTTTGTAAAAAAACACATGACGAGAGTAGTAGTGGATTTAAGTTTGCTTGCGGCACTGTGAATAGCTGGACATGGTGCCCTGCTGTGACACTAACGGATTTGCTCCAGAGGGGAGAGTTTACTGCAGGCTGGCTGGAGCTGGAGCTGGAGTTGCTATAGCAGCAGGTTGTTTACATTAAAGGGTACTGTAGGCCGTGAGAGAGACGTGAGTGGATAGCGTATGGTACATGTGGTGACAGAAATCCTCCCTCTCCTCTAAGCACTGAGCCAGTCTGCTGTCGACACTCTGCGACGGGTTTTTAACACGATGTAGGTCTGGGACCTGTGAGAGGAGGTCGTGGGTGCCAGTTTGACACTACATCAAATGAGGATTTAATTTAAAAAAATACTATTAAAATGTATTCAAATGAATTTGCTTTTAATTTAAGAAAAGGTTCGTTTTGTTATTGTTTTTTTTATTTAACTGTTCCAGTGCTTAAACTGAGCCAGGCTGGTGTTGAACTTGACGCTAACATGACACAAGCAGAGAGAAAAATTTTAACTGCTGTCAATAACAAAATTCAAGGCCAATAAGCTACTAAAGCAGACATTTTTTTCCCCATAATAGTTTAAAACTGCCCTCTTGCAATCCAGTCCTCATTAAGAAATAAATCCTATGAGACTCTTAGGCCTGAGGATTGTTAAACCTGTACTGAATGTTGCCGTAGTTACTATGACATTCAATCTTTGCCATTTACTTCAGTATTTTTTAGTTTTTAAAATTTTAGGACTGTTAGCTTCACCACGTTTCTTAAGGATGAGTCAAACCCTCAATTCATCAGCCTAGTTCAGTTTTGGCGTTTGCACATCTGCTAATTGTGATAATGGGTAGTTAAGAGGAACTAATCTGTAATATTGTTACTGAGGGCAATGAGAATAATTCTAATGGAACATAAAGAAATCCTTAGTTGTCTGTATTTTGATACTTGAATGATTCCACTCTTTTTATAAATGTATATGTATGTAACGTTAATCTTTGTCACTTTTGTCTAGACTAAAAAAAAAGAACAATGTGTAAAGAAATTCAACATATCATGGTACCGATACCTGCTGTTTTGCGGTAGGAGACAGGCAGGAGCAGACTGAGGAAACTCAGACGGACCTCACTACAGAAAACTAAAACGATTGTAAATACTCTTGGGCTTCCAGTCTTTGTTTTTTTTTATTATTTTTTCATAATTGTACAACTAATAAAAGAACAAACTTGTAACTTAAAATTTTCTGGTTGCATTTTTTAAAATAATAGCTGGTTGCATTTGATTTGTTTCATGCCAAAAGTTCCGCCAGTTCTTCAGATCTAGGAGGTAATGCACTTTATCCAGCCTTGAAGCGTAGCGCCTTTTGGTGTCCAGGTGGCGAAGTGAAAAATTCATCACCAGTGCACAAAATCATCATTTTGTAGTCTTTAACAGGGTAAATATAAAACATAAGGTAGTTACCAAGTCGGTCTTTTGGTTTTCTTTCAAGACTGTGAAGCACAGCCAGAGAGAAGTGGGAGCTAAGAGGAATTGCAGTTGAGATTCCTTTAACAGGAGAAAGTTCTTTACACAAAGGGTTGTGGGAGTCTGTAACGAGCTGCCCATTGTTGAAGCTTGATCTCTTTAAAGAAGTCTCCGGATGAGATCCTCAAATTCATCACTTCCTTAGAAAACAAATGAGCACGAATGGAAACTATTGCTTTTGTTCTAAAATTGTAACTAAAAAGACTCAAGATGATGTGTGTCTGTGTCTGTGTCTGTGTCTGTGTCTGTGTCTGCCCTGCAATGAACTGGCATCCATTGTCCATCCTCACACCCATCTCTTGCTAGGATAGGCTCTGGCTGCCCTGTGACCCTCTTATGGATAGATCAGTGAGAAAATGGGTGGAAGGATGTGTCTCAAGATAACGCTGGGCACGCGCACCAAAAGAGTGAGAAGGCTAAAGGTCTGCCAGTTGACACACTCGGAGACAGGAGTAAAAGGGACTGAACTCAGTTGCACTCAGCATGTGTTTGTAATGTTAAAGGCTCGGATAATTACTTCAAAACGTCTCTTCTTTATCACAAACGGCAAGAAGTGAAACTGAGTTTTGCGATTTTGTCTCCTGCTTCGTTATTGCAGAGATCTCCTTCTTCAGGCCTCCCCAGAGCTCCTGGTGCTGGCGGCCAGCTCTGTCGGGGCTATGCGCCTCGGTGGGGGGGGGGGGGTTTGAGGGCTGGCGGATTGAATCCTACACACTACACAACCACACTATTGGCCTCACAATATATATTACTGTCCAGGCTGTGTTACTGTCCTGTGGTCTCTGTCTGCTCCCATGTATCCGGGGATGTGAGAGGGAATTTGCCCAGGCCTGTGGACCAGTGGGCAGGAGGCCCTCAGGAGACCCACACATCCTGGATCCTAGAGATGGGTAGGAGCTGCAGCGAGTCTGGAGAATCGTCTGCTCCAGCAGGAGGAAGGTATTGATTAACCCCATTGACTGATGTTTTTACAATCGATCAGGCGGTGCAAAAATAACCTCTAGACCGCAGTTACTGAAACAAATTAAGAAATAGGTACAGAGGGGGGTGAAAGGCGTGCTGTTATTGAAGTAACATGGGGATCTGTACCAATGATCTTAATTCCTTTCAAAGATGTGGATTCTGATATCAATTAGCTACTAGCAACAAAATGCACGGGCTGAACGGCCTCCTCTAATTTCTGATCTTCCTTATTTTCTTCAAGCACCAGTCTCCTGGTTGAGCAGGTAACGAAAGGCTCATCAGCACTGCCTGTGGCCTCAGAGCTGTGCCTACAATCCCTCACCGTATCCAAGATTTCGAGGCTTGTAGTGAACACAACAGAGCGCATTGCTCCCTACCCATTATTAGAGCTGATTCGTGTTTCCACAAAGCACTTCTTGTGTGGAGAACTGCTGTGAAACTTGCAGTCGTCTGTCTCGTCCTGCCGTTTCGGCGTCAGGTAAGTGGAGATGGCGATGGGGAGCGGAGGGCTGTGGGTATTCTGAAACGAGATGCTCGCTAATGGCCGGGAATCCGGTTTCCAGGAATCGTGATCAATCCTGGACGAGACCGCTTTCGGCTTGATAATGCTGGTTTACGGTTTCAGCACAGTATCTCTGCTCCTCGTTCAGCAGGCTGGCTGATCCTCGAGGCTCTCCTCTCAATTCTGAGAGGCGTTTTCCATCGCTGGGAGGGGCGCAGTGAGATCCGAGGTGCCTGCTGCCCCCTTCCTGTGGACACTGTTGGACCTCTACAAGAAGGATTCAGTACATCGGCATGCCTTGTGCTATTGAGATGTACAGTATATAGCACTGAAAGCAACAGATAAAAGGGTTTCTCCCTACTCGAAACCCAAAAAAGGAGTATCTGTAACCCCTCCGTTTCCCAAATATCATCTTAGCAACAAAACCTAGTACTGGTCCTTAGATGCAAATGCTTTTAAATTCTATTATTAACAGGAAATATTAAACTCCAGTGACATTTTCTTCATTTCTGTCTAGGTGAAATGTTAGTAAAAGCCATTTGCATTACATTTCTTACGCACTCGTGGAGGCAGACTCTCTGGCATAGTGGCTTGTAAAACACAGGCTTAGCTGTGTATTCGTGGATTTTTTAACCACTCAAGCAGCTTTGGCAGAATGGCCCCTTCGCAGTGTTGATTTGTCTTGAATTACAATTTTAACTTTTGTTTTCCATTTTATAACCATGCACTTCGGAATCGCCCATCGTTTCTTGGGCCTGAATCACTGCGCTGACCCCTCCACCTCGTTGTGAGGAAGAGGAAGAACCGGTGCCCCTCCGGATTTGTATTACGCAGGAGGAAACCTGGCCACAGAGCTCAGCCAAGTGTATTGTCTCTTTTAACTGGTTTCTTCACATCAGAGCCTCCTGATTCCTGCTCAAAATGGAGTTTACGACGAAGGTTCAGGAGGGAAGACAGTAACCGAGTTTAACCGGCCTCAGGTTTCCCAAATCACGATCGTTCCTGAGGTCATTTGAAAAACGGCACTCTACGTCAACCCCTTCCCTCCTTCGTTTTTGTCTGCAGGGGGGTCCCGGCAGCCCAGTTCATCATATTTCTGGCCGGGAGCCCCGGAGCAGCTCATGGGCTGAGGACTGTGCACTGATAAGAGGATAACAGCTGAGCACAGACTGCTCACGTCAAGCCTGTCCAGCCCTGACACTTGACTGTGTGCCCCAGCTGCAGTCAACAGATGCCACACAGGTGACGTTTGAACAGCCATGGACTGCAGTTCAAATGAGAGCACCCTCAAACTGAAGCACTTGGGACAACCCCGGAGATTGAGTGTCGACCAGCTCGCACGCGACTCTCTGTGTCCTCATTTACCCTGTGAAACACAGGCACCACAGAGCACCAGGGCTGATTTCATTTCATATTCCACCGGCGCAATTGCGGCTCGTATCGCGTTGCACCGGTCAAATCGTTAAGTGCTGCAGTGGGAGTTCTTCGGTGGCACCGAAGTAGTTTTGTTTTCCGGCTGCCTTCGCTCGGAAACTGGATATTTTTAGAGACTTCGTGTCTGCGCGCTGACAGGAGTGACTGAACCTCATTCCTTGCCGTGGAGAGCGTTTTGAAACCGACACCTTGTTTCCAAGGTGACTGTGGCATTGCTCCTGTTCTGGGGGGACAGGTGAGCCGTGTCTCCGAGTGCCTGTTGCTTGACTGAAGAGGCTCAATCTCCTTCAGATAGCCAGCCGCCAGTGTTCCCTCTAAGCTGTGCGCATTATAAAATCAGCGCACATGGGAAAGTAAACTGCTCACAAAAAAATTATATTCCAAAAAGAAATGATAATAATAAAACAAACACGGTTCTCAATTGAAAAATGCTAAATTGACCACATGAGACTGGCTGCGAGAGGCCCAACTTGGCTGTGTGCATTATTATTGCTACTCGATAACCGATATCTATGCTCTCTAGTCTCGTAGCTCACTGCCCATGCTCATTCGACACTCAGTCTCTATGACTGGGCTCGTTGAGTCGCTGTCCCAGGTCTTTTGGGTCTCTATGCTTTTATGAGAATGACTATTTTAACAAAAAATAATTTCAAGTTTACAATTTTACATACACTCAATTTAGTGCGCACAAGTTTTTGTCACAGGGGAAAAAATTTGCACAACAAAAAAAAAATTGCGCGCACAGGCCATTAAAAATTAGAGGGGACGTTGCCAGCCTCTCTCCTTGGGGCTCGCTGGTCTAGGTGGGACTCCCACTAACTTCTGAAATGGGACATGTGAAATGGGAGCAGCGCTGTCCTACTTGGTTTTTTTTAAAGTTCTTTAGATGATGATACATAAATGTCCAAATTAAAGGTGTTTTCTTTTTTTGAGTGGGTTAAGTTTAGCGATTGCATCAAGCTGAAATATCTGGGTCTTTTGCAACACCAGTGCGCTTTCATAGGGGACAAGGCACTGAACGCACTGACCAGGGTATCCGGGTTTCAAAATAAAGAGCAAACTACTTACTGCCGGACAGGAGTTGTAATTGGTTTTTAAATCCTAGGCCCAATCTGCTAATGTGGCACTAATTCATTTTTCCGCTTTTGTCCTGTCGTAAACCGATTATTATTTCCTTTCATGACATATAAGCCTAAATCGATTGGCCCTCTCCGACTCATCTTCTCTGATTTGCCTTCTCCGACGTTCGGTAGACAAGGAAAACCGTTGCTCTGTCAAATCTGGTATCTGGATCTCTTGCGTTATGTTACTCCCATTTCACTTCAGAGTGTAGTCATGGAAACGGATGGACTATAACGAGAGGACATCAGCAACAGTGTCTGTGGGGTGGTGGTTGTAGATGAAAGGAAGGTACTTCAGCTTGGCCGTACAGATTTAAGATGGCTGCAAGCAACAGTTGAATTATAGCCTTACTGCATTAAGTAATTTATTAGTCTTGTTGTCATAATACCTAAATTATTCCCTCATCCTGACAGCTGTGAAGAGCGATTGGTATGGAAAAGCCTGGCTCAGTGCTCAGTAACCCAACTTCACTGCCATTCTCCAGAACATCTGTATAGTAAGTCTTTTTACTAAGGCGATAACAGACCCAATGTCCAGTGAATACTGCAGTCCAGTCCTGTGGTCACATGGAAAGAGTACATGGGGTTCTTATTGGATTATTGAGCACAATTCAGCTCATTGACTTACAAAATTCTTTTAAAATTTTTTCCTTACAGTATGGCAGAGTCAAGGATGTTGGACCCATTTTGCCTGCAATACCAGATTTGATTTCGTTCTTTAGTTTTAGCATCATTGCCAATTAGCAACCAGCATTACCCTACACAGCCTTATGCCAAAACAGGACAGATGAGAACTGTGCATGCATCCTCCAACACACCCACAGCTTTGGTCACTTGCCGTTTGACATACTGCAGAAGCTACAGTATGTCTCCATTCGGAGAGTCACTTTCCAGCAGCCAAAGTGGAGGGTAACCATTCTGGCTCAAGCTGTTGTAGCCTTAGTGGTGCTCCGCGAATTGTGCACCATCACAAAGTGCATGTCACGTTTGTAGTCCCTCCCCCTTAAGGGCGCTCCGGCTCGTTCACGTTTTAGTTGATTTTGTGCACCTGCTCCCTGTTCCAGCCCACCTTTAAAAGCCAGACGCTCGCTCTGTTCCGGGCTCTGCATTGGAACACGGATGCCCAGAGGCTCACCTATCACCGAGTCGCCCTACGTCCGCGGCTCGGGTGGCATTCGCCTCCTAGCTTTTAACTTTGTTTTGCTCGTCTTGGATTTATCACCCGGCTATAGACCTTCGCCTGCACTGGACTTCCCTTTGGACTCCCTTTTGGACTGTTCGCCTGGACCACACCCCCCAGGAGCACCTTCGTCACACCCCCCTAGTTCCTCTTCCAGCCCAGTTCCTCGTCTCCCCCATGTGTGTTCACTCCCTTCCGGATTGTGTCGTCTGCATAGGATCCTGAAAGATGCTTCGTAACAGTGCATCCTGGCCACAGGGCCTGATCTACACCTTCACTGCCAGAGCAACTCAGAAGTAATCGAATAGCCTTTGATTTTAAGGAGATGATTCACTCAGAAGCCCTGTAGCTGTGATTACTTGTTATTAGACACAGGCAGACATCGTGAAAGATCAGCATTAGATCTGTCCATAGTTCCTGATGTGTCTCCCAGTTGCATTGTACCTTTGTTTAAATTCAGTTTGAACTGTTTGTCGAATGCAACATGCTTGTAGCTAGTTCACTGAATGCGTCGCACAGCCAATACAACATCAGCGAGATAGCAAAGCGGACATTGAAAATGTGTCGGCGCTGACGCACATTGAAGATTTAGTTTAAACTTGAAGCATGTGTATCAAAAACGAGGCTAAAGGATTTAAAAATCATAGAATACACTCATTTTATTCCAGCTGAACAAGCTCTGTATTTACAAACTCTTTGGCAGAAAAGAGGTACATAAGGTATCCAGCCTATAAAATCATCTCAGTGTAGCAGTTTCACAGCAGTTCTCTCTAGCTTATTCAATATCACACATGCACACCAGTGCCCACAGAACAGTCCACATTAATTACTAAAACCAGCATCTTTACTGTACATTGTTTATACACGTTACCAATTCATGTCATCTGTTACTCCAGTAAAAGGATAAATGCAGCACACGACTGACCTTGGGGACAACTGGGGGATGGGGTGGAAGTGACTGTTTTAATGCTCTGAATGTCTGTTTGCTCAGTATGGTCTCTGGGCTGGTTTAAGGTGTAGAGTCATGCTAGGTCTATATTTAAAGATCCTCAAATCAGATGAAAGCATTGCTTGCTTTGGAAGTGCTCAGATTTATCTACACGGCAGCCCGCTGCCTTCACTGGGGCCATGAATATTTCAACAGAGAGCCCGATTTTACTCGGCAGAGCGTGACAGAAAATGAAAGCTCAAGTTCCAGCCCACTCTACTCTTTTTATAAAAACGGCAACTCCCATTCCAATATTTCTCTAGATTGTTCAGTTTCAGAGAAGCGCAGGAGCCCTAACACTTGCACGCCGTGGTTCGGATCCTTGCGCTTGATCTGGGGGATTTAAAAATGCAGCAGGCAGGCCCTTGTCTTTGAGGGTCAAAACAAGCTGAGGTTGCTGCAGTTTTCCACTCTGTTTAGGCAGCTAATAGGCTCAGCTCTGTTACAAGAATAAAAATGCTGTAAAAGAGACTACAGCATGATTCTTGATTGCTGCCCGAATGTCCCTTTTTTTTTCTTTGTTGTTTTTACATGATTTCAACTTTTTTTTTTTTCTGGCAGACTTATAATGGGGAAAAAAATCAGCCTGTCTTTTGAAAAAAAAAAAACAACAGTATTTACCCTTAAACCAGAGCCCACAAGTACAAGGAAGTGTTCCTTGTAACATACTTTATATAGTACAATGCCAAATGGCTCCGAGTAAAAGGGAGAAGCAGCCCATACAAGGCAGGATTGTGAAAGCGCCTTGACGGTGATCCAGAACGACGTGCCCTGTCCCAGCCGTGAGCCCCAGCCCGAGCCCTGGCCCTCTCCGGGACCCTAGCGGGAATCGATGCCCGTCTCGCATTCCCCTTCGGGAAACAGCGCCTTCTTCAGGATGGCGGAGTAGAAGGGCCCGAAGACCAGGCGGTTGTGGTGAGTAATGCGGCCGAACACTGCTCCGATCTCCGTCAGCTCCGCGCCCACCGAGGCCAGCCCTGCAGGGGGCGCCATGGGACCCTTCTGGCCTGCTGGGGAGCCCAGGAACGTCCGCAGGAAGCTCTGGATACGAGATGCTGTAAGGCAGTCAGAGGAACTGTGTAGGTCAGAAGGTCAACAGTGTAGTCAGGAGAAAACACAGAAAGGCAGGATACACCCTGGACAGGACACCAGTCCATCACAGCGCAGACAGACACGCACACATTCACACAAGGACCAAGGACCAGAAGCTTGCTAACCTGTCTGTAAGTCTTTGGACAGCAGGAGGAAACCAGAGCACCAGAAGGAAACCCACGCAAGCATAGGAAGAACATACAAACTCCACACAGATAGCACCCCAGCGCCATAGCTCAAACCAGGACCCCAGCACTGTGAGGCAAATATGCTGACCACTGCACGACTGTGCCGCCTGAATTGCCTGAATCATAAATTATTTATGATTTATGATTCATTCATTATTTATGAATGATAAATTATGATCGACAACTAGTAAAGACAGGTCAAATAATAATTTGGCCCAGGGATCAGTTGACTCTGACCTAGGAGAGTGCGAACAGGGTTGTCCGTCTTCGCGATGTCTCTGATCTGGCCTCGCAGGACAGCCTCCTGGTCACGGTCCATGGCCGGGCCTCCCTGGGCACGCAGCCCCTGGTTCACCAGCCGCTGCACCTGCTCGCCCACCCCCAGCAGCGCCTCCTGCAGGTTAAATGACCTAGGTGCGCCACACAAAGACCATTAGAACTACAGTCCCTGACATCCTGGTATTTGTCTGCAATCTCAGAAAATTCTGTAGAGCTCTGCATTTCAACTACGTAATCCATTCCTGTCAGCTGGATAGAGGGAAAGAACACTTCTTCTGATAGTCTACTTGTATTACAAATTACATTTAGCCTCTTCTTAAATTTAATTTGTCTACTGGTGTCTATTATTATCCAGTAATTAAAATTACAGTTAGACCACAGTCTTAATCATATTTTTGGTTTAATACCCCTCTAAAACATATGCCATTTCTTAAATTAACATGAGTTTCAAAGTGTCTTCACTTTAACATATGTGAGAGTGGCCAACAAAAGGCAACTTTTACCAGTGTTACAAACAATATACACTGTGTGTACCCTTCATCCCCCACTGTCTCACATTCACTGAATAAATTTATAAAGTGTCTTATTGTAGTCATCTGTACCTTACAGTATGTGCAATCTCATGGTCTGAGTCCAGCACCCCTACACACTGTGCACCCACCTTTCAACACTTACACGCTCATGGTATTAGAACCAGCCTTCTGTGTGAGCGTCCATGTCAGGCCCTGCACTGCCAGGCCTAGCTACTTTGGATTCCTGTGATGGGATTCTTTTAAACCCTGCGGTCTTGTTCACTCAGCCCGTTTGACTCTGCAGCCTCGTGCAGCTGTGTAACGTCTCCTTCCATGCAAGGAGGTCATCACTGGGCGCAAATGGAGGTGAAACTATGCTGCTGCAGTTTCCTCTAGTGTGTACTGATTCCCACAGTCCCAGCTGCAAGTGTCCCAAGCTTCCTGTTCACCAGAGCACACGGCTCTCGTGATACACATGTTTAAATAGGCCAGCTAACGTGATAAGAACCCTGTTCAATAATGCTTCCCTTTCCACGCCGTAGTTTACCTGTACGGCTGGAAGAAAGGGTGCTCATCCTCGTCCTCTTCCAGCGAGCGCACAGTATGGTTCACCTACCTGCTGTGACTGCCCTCCAGCAGGGCAGCCATGACCTCCTTGAGTTTATCTACAAACCCGGGCCCGGAGCACACGGCGCCGCTGCACTGGCTGCTGGTCACCAGCAGAACCGCTGCCATCACGGTCAGCTGGTCCACTTGGCGCTGCAGCCCGTCCATACGGGATCGGTCCATCAGAACTGTCTGGAGGAAGAGAGGAACAGAAGAGTGAATAAAAAAGGCAACTTGACCCTGTGTTTTGCTCTGTATTCGTGGTGTAGTCAGGCTCTTTTACTTGTAGATTCAACATTTCTTTTAGTTATAATTTCTTGCTTCACTCGCTTCTTAATCAACCCAGCTGCCTACAACTACAACATGTAGGAGGGCTGCTGCCCTCTGCATTGTACAGAAGGGCCATCCTGTGTTTCTCATGCTGTGAGCCCCAGTGCCTGCCGGGAGCCTCTCGCTGACAGCGCCACGTGCTCGGGGGCACCCCTCACTTCACAGGGGTCACTGGCGCCAAGCTGCCCCGGACCCGGCCAGAGTGAGCGGTGTTCCGCCAGGTCGGACAGCGCAGGCCAGGCCCGAGCCCTGGACGTGAAGGCCACACTCAGCTGCGAGCGAGGGCCCGGACTGGCCGAGCCGCTTCCGGGAGGTGCCTTGTCTCGTCCGACGTCACCCCGCATAACACAACATCCAGCCATCGTTTCCAGCCGTTCCAAATTTGATTTGGATCTTCAAGGAGTGATACTAACAATGGCAAATGCCAACAAAAATCCCATGCTAACAGGATCATTGTATCCCTGAGTAGAATCTTTCATAGCTAAAATAGCACGGCTGTTCCACAGGGACCCACCACAGTAAGAATTTACGAATTTCCAATAATTTTATCATTTTTTTTACTGCCTCATATTACATTCCTGCTTAGCTTTGTATCTAATCGAAAGAAGGCCCTGAAGGCATCTCTTTCAAGACGCTTGTATTAAGAAGTGGACTTAAAGGTTTCTATTTTCACAAGTACTTTTTTCCAAGTATTGCCTTTATTGCTGTGGGACTGCAGGGCTTTCAGAAACATAGTGGACTTTCAACAGCTGAATGAAGAAAAACAGATGAGTCACTCTGTCCCTGCTATGAAAAAATAAGCTGCATTGAGACACAGAAACATATTTTACGTAGACAACACAACACCAAGCACAAAACAGAGCCAGCACAAAAACAGCAGCCTACGGTGGTTTGGCCTTGTGTGCCATGTAGGGCCTGACGCAGACGGTCACTTGACAGCTGTGCTAGTAAGACAAGGGCAGTGTGTTCCGGTATGTCTGAGATTCACTTCCTCTGCCCTTTGTAGCGTCTCTGTGGCCTACCTCAGGGTAGAGCGGGCACTCGGGGTCCCAGCGCAGCAGGTGCAGGTAGGCCTGGTTGAGCACGGCGCTGGGGCTGCAAGGGGAGCCCTCCTCTCGGGGCGCGGGGGTCTGGCCTGGACTCGGGGCGCCGGAGTCGGGAGGAACACAGGCGGTGGACACCTCTTTCACTGCCCTCCGCAGCCAGGTGGTGGTGTTGTCCAGGGCATCTTGAAAGCACACGTGCCAGCTGAAACCCTCACGCCAGCAGGACACCGGCACTGACCGGCAAACTAGAGCAAAGCCTCTCAGACACACCCTGTCCCTTTCAACAGCTGGGAGACCAATACACGCTTCCTGAACATCTGTCACACCACTGGAGTTACAACACAAACAACTGCCTCTCTTTCTACAGAAGACCTGTCACCTTGAGCAGGACAAAAATAAGTCATGCTTCCTCTGAGTGAGGTTTCATCTAGCCTGTATAAGACTTTTCTTACAGATTCTTCGAGGCTAAATAAGAGTATATTCCATATAAGATTATTATCATGACATTCTTATGAATGTGATGTTACACAGGCTGCACAGACCTCATTCTCGGGGAGAGAGAAGAAAATATCTTACCACTTTAGCCCTTAATGGCAGCAGACTCATTACATCCAGTGGTGTACTGTATTTTACCGGAGCTGCCAAGCGTGGACAATGTTATACAGTAGCACAGTCTGGGACCTGTCTTGGTGTTTATCTGAGTGACAGCTGAGCTGCAAAAACTGCTACTGCCCTTGGAGTTGATTGACCTTACTTTAGATCTTTCAGTATAGGACAGAAATTCTTTTAGTTGCTGATTTAAAAAAAATGCTTCATTATTTAATTTCCAAAAACAGAAAAAAGAGGTATCCTATTTCTGTTGTGCACTTTCAGTGGCTTTTAGTATGTGATATCCCCTGGAGTGCAATGGACAGGATAAAATGAAAAAACATTGATTTTTTTTAAATGTCTCTAAAATATATTTGTTTGAGAATGCTTGTGCATAGATATGCATGTTACATCACTAGTATCAATTAAAGTATCAATTGAAGCTACTTAGTCACCTGTTAGTACATCAGGCAATCTTTAAAACACACAGTCTCCATAATAACAGATATGTGCCTGATGATAACTGGTTAATGGCTCATTAGGAGTTTTCTTTTCATTTTGAACAACCTCTATTAAAAAATTAATTTCCAAGAACCTTTCTTTTCCATTCCAATTAATTTATAATGCATCATTTCTATTCACAGTAAGAGTTGGGAGCAGAATACAAATGACAAACGGCATAGCAATGCCCCCTGGTGGCCGAGGAAAGAACTAATTACCTGAAACTTGTTCAAAGCAATGTGGAAGAGGTGTTTCAGACAAGACGCCACACTATTTCAGCAAATGACACACAGGCTCTCCTTCTTGGTATAACTCCACTGAGCTGTTTTGGTGATAAAGAGAAATCTAACCAAAACCCTGGGTTTCCTGCCCTGGTCCGGGAGAGCTTCAGTCCCATTAGTCTTTAAGCTAATGATGAATCGAGCGCGTAATCTGTTCAATTAGGAGACATCTGAGGAGTACATAGATTTTAGTCTCAGTGAGATATCTAACTTAATTAATTACAAGATCAAAAAGTGGTCATTTCAAAGTGACCTACACACCCTGAGCGCCAGGGCTGGAGATCTCTGCCTCGTGTCTCCTCACCTGGCCGCTTGTCCAGGATCTCCTGGAACTTGGCGCGCTCGTACTGGACGGCCTGCTGCAGGAGGTGGGGCCGCAGGGCCTGCACGGTGAAGTTGACCGCGTCCATCTTCATCAGGCCCAGCACACGCAGGATCTCCCTGAGCAGGGCACAGAGAGGAGAGCTCTCAGTCGGCACGCCACCCAAGCCCGCAACAGGCGGTGCCTCCAACCACGCCGCGACTCACCGGCGCTGGTCAGTATGGCCGTCATGCTGTCACGAGCGAAAGGAACTTCTCTTCAGCTTTCTGTTAGCATCCTTATTGAGGTGCAGTGCCACAGTCTTCATTGGCAAAGACAGTAACTAACTACATTAAAATGTAAGCGATAGAGGCTGCCCCAGGTGGGGCAATTTTTCCAGATCTGTTGTGCCTCTGTATGCCAATGCCAAGTATGGCAAAGGTCTCGCCAACAGCCATATCACCCTGCAACTCACAACTGGCAGCCCACTAAAGCTCAGCAGGCGTGAGCCTGGTCAGTACCTGGATGGGAGACCTCCTGGGAAAAACTAAGGTTGCTGCTGGAAGAGGTGTTAGTGGGGCCAGCAGGGGGCACTCACCCTGCAGTCTGTGTGGGTCCCAATGCCCCAGTATAGCGATGCGGACAATATACTGTAAAAAGGCGCCGTCTTTCTGATGAGATGTAAAACCGAGGTCCTGACCCAATGTGGTCATTAAAAATCCTAGGGTGTTTCTCAAAATGAGTTGAGGTGTTAACCCATCATTCTGGCCAAATTTCCCATTTGCCTTTACCAATCATGGCCTCCTAATAATCTCTGAATTGGCTTCATTACTCTGCTCTCCTCCCCACTGATAGCTGGTGTGTGGTGAGGGTACTGGTCACTATGGCTGCTGTCGCATCATCCAGGTGGGGCTGCACATTGGTGGTGGTGGAATAGAGTCCCCATTACCTGTAAAGCGCTTTGAGTGGAGCGTCCAGAAAAGTGCTACATAAATAAAAGCAATTATTAATTATTACTAACAGATACCAATCCTCTGCAAGGTGGTGATTTTAAAGGAATGAAATGAATGACAAGGACAGCTCCTGATGGAGATGTGTTCAAAACAAAGCTCGTAAAATACAAAAGATCAACCGGCTGAAGCAGACTCCCTGCGGCCTGGCCTCACTCCACGGCAAACCCTGACGTGGGGCCGTCCCACTCACCTGAGCAGAGGCACGGGCTCCGACAGCTCCCGGAGCCGGCGGATCTCGCCGTCGCGCGCGGGGGCGCACAGCGCGGCCATGGTGGCGACGACGAAGCCGCCCAGCCGCTGCAGGTCCAGGGCGCCGTGTTCCGCCTGCTGCCGGATCAGAGCCAGGTCCAGGGCCTCGCCCACCTGCGCCCGCAGCCGCGTGTGGCCGGGCAGGAGGAGCGACAGCAGCGCCTGAGGGCAGGGGAGAGGCGTCGGGGGCGAGGAAAACTGGGATTGAGGCAAGGGCAGGGGAACGGAGGCAGAAACGGAACTACCCGGAGATTTCGAAACGGGGGAGAGGCCGAGAGACAGAAAAGGAGCTGAAGGGAGAGGGGAACTGAGCAAGACGGGCTCCTGAAAGCCAGGATTCCTGAACCCATCTGAAAAGATCTACATGAGAGAAACAATTCAAAGCAGAGCTTGTGAGACACGCAGGAGCAGCGCCGCCCTGGTGGCCGCCGGGAACCTCACCTCTTTGACCTCCTGCAGGAGCCGGATAGCCTGGGTGTAATCTGGAGGACTGAGGGACAGCTGAGCCTGCAGGCTGTCCCAAAACGCTTTGTGCATCATCTCCTTCACTCTGCCCTCTAAGCTGGAGAAACACAAGCACATTCACATTCGTTTTCTTAATTATCATTTATCTTTCCTCCACGGAGAGCGCCATGAATGTTACCGAGGCTCTTAATATTGCGTGCATGGTCTTCAATGTGCAGACGTTGAAAGGCAACTGCAACAAGAATAGGGACATGTAAAATAGACACACTTACTAATAAAATCTACTCTGAAATGTTCATCCATTCTTCGTACGGTAGGCGGTTATGCTAGCGATAGCAATCTTCAGTTATAACGATCTGAAGCAGATACCCTGACTTCTTTCAGAGAAAAGCTGGGAGATTAGTTAGCGTCTACTTCTAGCAACCAAATGAATGGAGCAAGATGGATCGACAGGTTACAAACGAGAGGAGGCCATTCTTACCATCTCTATACTCACGTTAGACTGTTTTGCAGATAAAATCCACAATCATTTTTAGGCCCTGTATTGAAACTAAATACACTACATTGTGTTTTTTTTTTCACTGCAGCTGGTCATTACATTTGCTTCAAGAAATCCTGCCAGTGGAGACCGGGAATGAAAATACAGGGCCTTGCAGAGGAAATTTCAAACTCATCTGAGCTCTCGGGACCCCTCGTGCTGGGCACAGAGAGGGGCTCCTAGCCAGACGGGGACCCCTGTGCCCTGCAGCTCTGTGATGACGTCACTGAGGTACGTACCTCTCTACCAATCAACAGGAAGCCCCTGCACCTCACTGCAGCTCTGTGATGACGTCACTGAGGGACGTACCTCTCTACCAATCAACAGGAAGCCCCTGCACCTCACTGCAGCTCTGTGATGACGTCACTGAGGGACGTACCTCTCTACCAATTAACAGGAAGCCCCTGCACCTCACTGCAGCTCTGTGATGACGTCACTGAGGGACGTACCTCTCTACCAATCAACAGGAAGCCCATGTACCTCACTGCAGCTCTGTGATGACGTCACTCAGGGATGTACCTCTCTACCAATCAACAGGAAGCCCCTGCACCTCACTGCAGCTCTGTGATGATGTCACTGAGGGACGTACCTCTCTACCAATCAACAGGAAGCCCCTGCACCTCACTGCAGCTCTGTGATGACGTCACTGAGGGATGTACCTCTCTACCAATCAACAGGAAGCCCATGTACCTCACTGCAGCTCTGTGATAACGTCACTGAGTGACGTACCTCTCTACCAATCACCAAGAAGCCCCTGCACCTCACTGCACCCCTGGGTGCCACCTCACCCTGTAGGACTCATTTCTGCATCGGCAGGCGGGCTTCTAAAGGTGCTGTATGTGCTGTATTCATAGAGCTGTGGGATGATCCATGTCCCAGGAAATTTAGTACACAGACCAAGGGGGAAATTTCCCATTGGCCCTTACCAATCATGGCCTCCTAATAATACCCCCTCTCTGAATTGGCTTCATCACTCTGTTCTCCTCCCCACTAATAGCTGGTGTGTGGTGAGGGTACTGGTCACTATGGCTGCCGTTGCATCATCTATGTGGGGCTGCACATTGGTGGTGGTGGAGGGGAGTCCCCATTACCTGTAAAGCGCTTTGAATGTCCAGAAAAGCGCTATATAAGTGTAAGCAATTATTATTATTATTAAATGTGGAAACTGCAAAGCGATGCACAACAAAGTCTCTGACAGGGATGAGTTTCCTGTGGGTTTTATACAGCCGTGCTCTAACCTGTAGCCATTAGCCTGACGCAGAAGGCACCTCTAGGACAATTCATTTCTTTGTGTCTCTTGGGAGGGGGGGGTGCTTGCTGTAACAAGGCCTCTGTGATTTCACACATGTCCTGTGTTTCACCTCCAAGCCACCCCCGCTGTCCGTACCTGTCCGGAGGCTGGCAGCTCTGCCTGAAGCGAAAGTCCCTGTTGACCACGATCTCGTGGGCGATGCTGAGGTTGGACACGTTCCTCTCAATCTCCATCACCTCCTCCAGAGGGGCCGGCCTGGGGGGGCTGGCTGCAGGGAGGGGCAGGGGGTCAGAGGAAACAGAGCTATTACACAGAGGTTAATGGGCAAATGTCCAGATGACAACATCTAAATACATGTTATTGCTGTCTCACAGTACTGGGGCCCTGGGTTAAATTTTGGACCAATCTGTGTGGAGCTTGTATGTTTTCCCCCGAGTTCCCACAGTGCCAAGATATACTGGTAAGTTGATTGGCTTCCTGGGAAATTGTCGCTGGTGTGAGAGTGTGTTTGTTTGTGTCTGCCTGTGTCCTACAATGGACTGGCGTCCTGTCCATGGGGTATCCTGCCTTGTGCCCGTTGCTTGCCGGGATATGCTCCCCCGCGATACCGCGCGAGCCAGACGGATTTTGAAAAGTTCACGCTCCAGCGGGCGGTGCGGTAACCCCTGCATGAAACAATAACTCGCAATGTGAAAATATGGCTAGTTGTCAGATAGACGCTTGGACTGCAGGGATGAATGATTAATTTACCACAGGGAGGATCCGGTGTCGCCAGGTCCGGTGCTTCTGAAGGTAGCTCTTCACTCTCCGCCGGCTTCTCCGTGATGTTCGGCATCCCTGCGGCGCACAAAGGTCACACTTTTTAACGAAGACCCTTTAAATGGATCCAGCAAAGATATGGGAAACCGTAGGAACCAGGTATGCATGAAACGCCCTGATGTTGCGCTGCTCGTGTATGACACAGGTGCGCCGACTCACCTGGCGGCAGGTGAACCCAGGACCGGCGCCGTGTACGCTATCCGTGCGAGCAGGAAACAACGTGTTTCACAGTTCGGAAAATGTCATTTTTGTTTCAGAACTCATAACCAGCTGACGAAAAAAAAACAAACAGAACGAGCCACCTGCCTTTTAAATGTTACGTTTTATTTAGTTTCTGTCCTGACAAATTGAGAGGCATTTGAACAACAGGTGCGAAGCGAAACCATTCCTAAACGCTTGCAGTTAAATGTGAACTGAAGCATTTTACGCCGATGATACAGATGAACGTGACAGCTGTTACCATACAAGACTTTATACAACACTCATTAGGCAACATTATATATTATAATCACACGCCATGAGAAAAAAATTAAAAAGTTAAGCACTTTTTTTTATCCAGTATTCACTTCTTTTCACACCATCCATTTAAAAATCTCACAACGACATCGTATCTGAAATGCAGATAAGCCCGCTTACCTACAGTAGTTGGTGGTGCGCTGTCCGAATGTCAAAACGTCAAAACACAGGAGCCCAGGCCAGCGAGTCGCACCGCGAGTAACTTACTCAGTAAGGCAGCAGCCCGGCGCACCGCCTCAAACTTCAAACTGGGCTACACCAACGCGCACTTCCCGGGGACCCGCCGGTCACACTGCGAAACAGGTTGTCCTGTTTCCTTTTTATAAACGGCAGTGTAAACACAGATATTTATACAGACTTTGTCGACATATCACTACTATTATTATTTGTGTAGGGGGTTGCTGTTTCTTCCGTGCTGGTTTTATTTTGGAATTACCGGTTTCCCCTATTAAGATAAAGTTGGTCGGCTCCAATGTTGAACCAAAACAAGGCGGAGATCGACCTTCCTTCCTCCTCTCTACTGTAACAATATGGATTTCAGCTGTCATTAAAACACTTTATTCATTATTGTAGTGGAAATAAGAAGGAGGACTAAAGCTGGGTTCAGAGGTGGTGCTTTTTTTTTTAGTTTTCGTACCGATTCAACTATCGATGAAGTTATGTTGGACACCGGAAATGCATGTACACGCACTGTACTGTTTTTAAAAAAGCCAGCAACGACCATGGCAACAGCTTAGACACGTGATTTATTACTTTAAAAATTGCATCTGTTTAAACTAGCCAACAGAATCCTAGCTGTCTCATTCCGGTTTTAAATACTGCAACCACTTCAGCGTTGTGAAACCCAGCGTTGGCACCGTGACTTGTTCAGACTACCTAACGAAAGCCGCTGTATTTAACTTAGTGTTTTTCTCATGAGGATAAGTCACAAAACCCGGTTCTCTATGGTGCAGAATATGTGGTAAATGTAGCACAAACAGCGACATTTAACAGCAAAATCAACAGTTTTCACTTTAACTGTGAAATAATACCTTAATTTATCGCTGAGATGTATCTTTCAAGTTATTTTTTCAAAAAGCAAAGAAGGATCTTCTACACAGCACAATGGAAAACTGCAAGGAATCTGATACTTTTCACTGTGGCGATAAATGATATAAATGGTTGTTTGGCTGATTAAGTTTATAAAGTAGGTTTTCCATAATTTCAGGATTTCCGTAATTTTATCTACAAATTGACCTTATTTTGAATTTAAAACACATGCTTCATAGTAAAAAAAAACACATGAACTCGTCGCAGCATGTCTCTCGAAAACTTAAAACTATTTTTATACGAGTTACTAGTTCTGACTCCTCTACCAAAGTAACAAGTTATCTTTTTAGACAACAAAAATACAGGTGGACGCGGTAGTTTCCCGATCATCGCTTCACCAGAAAAATAATCTTTTTCCACTGTTTTACCAGTAGGGGGCACCAATTGCTTTGACCTAAAATATGCGTGTATGCAGCCTTGGCTGCTGTATAAGCTCACGGGTGAACAGAGGAGTCGGGCATAGACCACAAATAATTACAAGTAAGAAATTGAGATCAGACTGCCCCACTATACTAGAAAGTAAAACGTTCTATAATGAGGATAATAATGGAATATTCCATTAATTTTTTTGTGTTAAATTTAAATGGTAGCCCTCTGCTTAGCTAGCAGTTTTGTAATGAGTGAAATTAATTTTCTTCCAAATTGCACATAGCTGGACAGTGATGGTAATATAAGTTCGTCTCCTACGAAGCAGTATGATGAAAAAAGAGAAGTTTACACACGCAATTGCAAAAATCCAGGCCTCCAGGGAAATCTCAGTTCATAATTACACTCTACAAAAATTAAGCTGCTTCAGTACTGCTGTAGTTTAGTTTTAAGTAGTATGTTTCTCCCATCTGTTTGTACAGTTAAACAAGTACATTACACATACTGTAACAGTACAGGAAAAATACAGAACCACATCTTATGTTGTTCACAGTCCAATCAATGATATACTGTGATCAAAGTCTCACAAAGGATGAAAACATATTGCCAGTGGAGTGGAAAGAAAACTGCAGGATTACTCCCACAAACTGTGGAGGAATGGAGTCTTACTTAATCATGTCTTGTGGAAAAGGGGGCTAAATGGATTCTCTAATACTGTCAGCATAACACCTTTCAAGAATGCTATGATTTTAAATTTTAAAAATGTAATGTTTAATTATTATGGTTACATTCCTATTCGTACAGATTGGGTTTCTTGGAGAGTTCCAGGATTATCATTGGTTGTAGCAGAAGGGAAGTCAGGAAGGACCAATGTGTGCCATCTTAGATGACATCACAGCCCAGGTACGAGCCCAGCAAGACAAAGCATTGCGTTGCCCTTCATTTATCTTCAGGAACAGACAGTCTGAAGAAATAAAGAAACACATGTTGTCATGTTGATCATGCTTTGCTGAATCAGATCCTTGTGAACATCATACAGCAGCGTTACAGCCTCATGGTGTGGAGCACTTTACCTGGCCCAATCACATATCAGTGTTGAGTGAGATTCGACTCTAAAACTCCACTGCAGCCTAGCATCTAGGAATTCACACACTTTATTCTTTTTTTAAAGGACAGACTATCCATCTGCCTGTAAGCTAGTAATAAGCAATCCATATTTCTATTGCTCATGATAAAATATTTTTCATGCCAATGGCTGATAACACCAATGGGTCTCTAGGAAAGCAACCTCAGAAGTAGAAATCATTTAGAACTTATCATTTCTAAATCCCAGAGTGAAGAAAACAGGGGGTGGGTACTTACAAGAAACAAAGGTGTGTGGGATTTAAGATTTCTGTCCTTTCCCACTAGTCTTTGCTGACCAGATGGAGTCGCAGTGTATGGGTAGTGCTTCAGTGTATGTACAGTGTATGGCAGGAGTGTGCATCTCCAGTTCATTAGGGTCAGGATGCGGCATGAGTTGAAGGTCTCTTTAAAACAAGACCCAAAAATCTTATTTCAATTTCACTTAAATCAGCTGAACATACAAGAGGTTGAGGAGCAGTGGAGTAGTTGCCCTTACAATGTTTCATTAGCATGCAGACCATGGCAAATTCATCACAAACAGACTGAAGCAAACTGGCCTTTAACTCATTACACAACCACATTCCATTGCAGCTCTCATTTACATTATTGAACAACCACACATTTGCATTATTAGGCATTTGATGTGTTAGCTGCGACTCCTGGTGTGCTCTTGTGCCAGCAGAGCAAGATGAGCTCCTGTTGAATTACTAGGGTGAAGTGGCTTTGCCTAATCATATTTCTTTACTAGCTTACTGGCACTCCTAGCTCTAAACAAATCATCCGTGCTTTTTTTTTTTCCACCTTGCCATTCCTTTTACATAACATATCAAAACACTATGGCATTTATTTGTGTCTGAAAATAAATGTTCCTTAAGTAACCTTTAAATAAAGGTTAAAAAAGGTTACTAAGGTTTCTAAAGTGTATGGTACATTACACTTTAGAGAACAATTTATTTCGCTCTGTTGCATAAGGAGTACACATGGAACTTGGCACAAAGGTAAAACAAAAGTTGCAATCATGTTTTAGGGCAGTGGAGTGCTGTGTTCACCCTTCCCTCTTCACCACAAAGAAATATGTTCCCCACTGCAGCCTTTTATCTCCTCCTTGCTTTTCTTCTCTGGTGTCTCTCTGAAGTGCTTTTCTGTGACACAGAAAAGAGAGATGAAAACAGCTCTGCAGAGTGAGTGTCACCCCCGTGCACAACTTTAGTTTTCAAGCCTACAATTCACTCTCGTTGATGTCTGACACATGCCAAGTACATTTCAGGTCCAGTATGCATAAAACATGGAGGACTACAGTCCTCACTGGAATACGAACCCACAACAAATGTTAAAGTTGTCCAATGAATCAGGTAATCAGTTTTGTTCAGGTAGCATAAAAAAGCAGAAGATCTGGAAGTCTTAAAGGACTAGGGTGTGACTACCCTGTCCTATCCTCATAAACCTAGATTAATATCCTTAGAGAATGCATTGTAACCTTCCTGAGTGCAATTCCAGGCTGAATGGACTGTTGCCAAGAATTACGCATTATCACTCTTATAAACTGTTTGTGTACATGTATGCACAATGGCTTGCAATGTACTGTATGTTTGGCACAGAAGATGTAAACAGGTCTTTTGTTTGCTGGTTTAACCTGTCAACAACATTATAGTATTTACCTTTTAGCTGTTAACAGGTCTTTTCAGTGAGGGTTTTTCTTGAATCTTTTTAAGCAAAATACTAGATTTAAAAGGTCTGAGAGACTAAAAACATCCTCTTTCATAACCTGAACCGAAAGGTACACAATGAAAAAAGTTGGATTTCAATGTCTGAAAGGGATTATCCTGCCAAATCAATAGCCTGAAAAGAACGTTTTTTTAATAATTATTTTCGTCGCTACAGGTTTATCTCCCCAGGTGGAGAAAGCAAGCATGATGGGAGTGGTTAAATGTAAAAAAAAATGAGTAAAAATGAATGTCTGCCTTGCTGACTTTTGGAAATGACATTTTTGTAAAATTATCGAATCAGGAATCCGCCTTGTACAAATGAAAATAGTGACTCTCTCTTATTGTTTAGTCTGGACAAAACCTACTATCACATCATTTCAGAGAGCCGCCTATTACTCATTTTACATCAGATGACAACGCTGCTTACATCACGCCCTTTAAACCAAGAGCAGTAAACAATAAATTGAGAAAAAAAACTGATAAAAAGATTTAAAGAAATTCTTACACTCACAAATCTTCATTTTTGAAGAGCTGTTATTTATTTTTTTGGCGTGGCTTGTCTTTTCCTCTTCTCTCTCAAAGATTCCTGCTTTCTGCCGCTATTTTGGCTCCAGCTGCGGACTAACAATGACCAATTTGTCTTGCGGCCTTGAAAAAGAAAACAGTGACCTGGAGCGACCCTCATGAAAACGCGGTTTTCATCTTTCGTCCCTGCGCCGCAAAAAAAAAAGCACTTCAGAGAGATACCGGAGAGGAGTAGCAACACAGACAAAAGACCCGGTCAGTCTGAAGAGACGGAAAATATGTAGTTTTGATGAAGAGAAATGGGTGAAAGCAGTGCTCTACTCCCTAAAAAAAAACTGTGGGCCATTTTTCACTCTTCCTTCTCTGCCAGGTTATCTGTGTACTCGTTACGTGGCAGAAGGAAAGACATTGTTTACTGAAGCATAATGTGTTACAGTAAACTGGTTAAAGGTTTGGACATGAACACTAGCATTTTTTCTTATACTGGGAGAAAACACAGGGTGAGAAAATCAGATAAACCAGTCAGAGAAGTTAGAGTGACAGCAAAAAGCCTACAAAAGCAAAGCCATTTCCAAGGAGGGGACTCACCAGTGGTACACCTTGGATAGCTGGTATAAGGGCACACACAAATCCTCGGCAAACGAGGAATAACTGCCTACGTGACCAAGCAGCAAGAAGGAATCCGTTTTGTTTTACATCACGTCTGATGCTATGGGAAAAATTGGCAACATAATGCCAGGTGAAATGAGAAAAGTATCTGGTTAGACAGTGAGGTCATCGGACTGCCATCAATCTTCAGCCCCCGTTGCTTTCTGGGCTTCTTAAACAAAGCTAACATACCATTGTGTTGATATGCGGAAAATAAGTGAAAATGTCAACTGACTATGCTAAATTTTGTTTTTTTTAAAAACCGCAATAAATGCAGTAAACCACAAACAGCAAAAATAATGCACTCACCACTCTTCACCTCCCTGGTGCTTTTTCTTCAAGGGCAGCATTCTGTGCTGAGTCAGTGCTGCAGGCAGTTGTGTGTTTTTGGAAGTGTTTCAGAGTCCACAGTGCTGCCATGATATCAGCCTCCTGTATCTGTGAAACACTTAGCAACTGGAGGGGATGGCGCAGCAAGATCATAGCAAGTGCTGTGGGCCACTCCAGATGGTATCTTGCGCAGTCAGATCACTGCTGAGATTTCTGCCTGTGCTTAGCTTTTCTGGATTCTAAAACAAGCCCACATTGCCCCTAGCCTCCTGCTGCTGAGGGAACAGAAATAAGACAGTCTTCTTCAGCAATTCTGCTTTGAGAAATCTCTGTCTGATTAAACTTATGACCTCAATTGACCCCACTCCCATCTTTTTTACCCATCATTCTCTGGAAGTTCATGCCTAGCACATTTACATCCAATTAATTAATGACAAAACCTATCATTTTGATGTCTATTATTTGAATAAAATATGCTTAATGCTCTCTTAAAGCACTCTAGATAACATGCTAATAATTTCATTTTAATGCACATCACATTTCCACCCAGGGTAGCACAGTAGCGCACTGTGGTTAGCATTGCAGCTATGGGTTTCTGTAGTATTCTCACTGTGTTCACATGGGGATGCTCTGATCTCCTCTCACAGTCCAAAGGCTTCTGGGAAAACTGGCCCTGGTATGAGTATGTGCATGTTTGTGTGTGTGATGAAGTGGATAGAAAGTGAATGGACATTTCCAGCTGTTTTTGTGCCTGTATGGAGTGGTAATCCCCATATCTCTTTTTATTCACTTTTTAAAGGAAAATAAAATACCTTAATCTAATACTGATCGATTAATTCATTGCATTTTAATAGTTTTTTTTTTTTATTCCAGAGCTTCTCAAGAGGATTTACATACAGTATAAGGTAGAACCTCCTGAAGTATAGCACCCACCTTGGAAATACATGGTAGCCATAACACATCAGCAGCCCCACTACACAGCAGATCAAGTACAGAAGTGAGATACTGCTTCTCCAAATAAGAGAGAACTTTAGGGAAGCCAGATTGCTAGCTCGGAATAGAATTTAACCGGGACACCCCTAGTTTTACAAACAGTGCCATGGGATCTTTAGCAATGTAGCATTCAGAACCTCAGTTTAATGTTTCTGCTCAAGACTGACGTCTCCTATGTCATTCTGGGACATTGATTTGAAAATTCTTGTCCAGGGAGTAAAGTGCCATCTCTTGGTTCGTATGTAGCTACCTGGATTTTCCAGGAGGTCTCCTGTCCCAGACCTGACCAGCTCCAGCTTTGTTTAGCTTCTGAGAACTGACAAGATCAGGCTATAAGGTGGCAGTGCTGGGGCCTGTTATTTGGGTATTAATCAACCGCCCATAAGTTACAGGACAAATAGTATATAAGTACACAATTTTCAGATTGGCTTTTTAAGAAAAGAAAATGTTCTCAGGGGGTATATATTCAGGCAGGGCACAGATAGGTTAAACACCATAACGTCAATTCCGGTCCCTTGGAATGTAGCTTTAAAATTCCCAGACTCCTAATGTTGCTCTGTCAGACAGTGTGTGACCCAGTGGTGTTGAAAAGTGCCAGTGTGTGTCTGACTTTCCTTTCAACTTCAAATATCTGTCAGAGACAGCACCATTTCAGATATTTGATTGATGTCAGATTTAACTGATTGGTATAACATTTCTACTGTGTCCGTGCCAATGTGTGTTGAGAAGGTCACATAAATACACATAAAGAGGGGGTACTTAAGCAATGTTGGGATGTTACTGTAGGGAATACCTGTTATGAGACATTTTTACCCTGTTGTAAGATCCTGACAGTGATTTAAGTATCTGAGATTCCCATGTTTTGTCAAGTTTTTACTACATTTTTTTCTGGGGATGATTTAACCTTTGCTGTCATGATCGCCTTGTTTACTAAAAATGGTGGATCTTGGAAAGTGCAAACATGTAACTTGTAAATTGGTTTCTCTGTATAAATCCCCTAACACTTTTCTCTCACCTCTTTTTCTCACTTGTCTGATTTTATCCCTAACAGTGTATCTTTTGCTATTCTATTTTGTTCTTTTTTCTTACTGGAGGTCATTATTTTTTCATTTTAACTAATCTTTTTACCAAATATGTATCTTTTCACTTATAATCCTACGTGGTGCCATCTTCAAAAAGGATCCAAAATAAGTATTTCTGTTGGTGTGAAGAGACCATTTGCTTTTTTAACCTGCTAAATGTGTACACTAATTTGTTTTTAATATGGTCTTCAATGCCCTCCACCCTCCTAGCTACTGTAGGTGGATAAATTCATGCCTGTCTAAAATATTATTCTGCAATACAAATTGCTGAATCTTTTCTTTTTCCAGAATAGTTGTTAATTCCTCTCCAGGTGGAAATGGTCATTTGTGTTGTTTGTTTGCAAGAGCTTAGTTTACAAAGTATTCAATTTCTAAACCGAAACCTAACATCAATAAACCTTACTAAGAAGTGACTCACTCCTGAAGCACTTTGGCTTGCTTGTGAAAAAGCTCAGGAAGATGGGTTGAAACAGAAATGAGTTAACCGATTTGCAGCAAGACCACACAAAACATGCCATCAAAGCTGGCTGAAGGTTAAGTACTGAAAAATGTTTTCTCATCTATACTATTTATAGAAACAGCGACCCAGAGTCTCCAGATAAGAGCACCTATGGATTTGGGGATAAAAATACATGAACAAGATAAAGGTGGGGACAATGCACTCTTTTAATAATCTTAATAATCAGTTGTGGATTGAGAAGCAAATTGGTGCTAATTGGCAATGTAAGGAGACAAACGCTAAATTATTCTCTAGTAATGCATGAAACACTCCTCTTGATATAAACGGTATCAGACATGGATAATTGAGTTAGTGCATGCTATTTTTCTTCCAAAAACAGGATGGCATACAAGAATACTTCCTGAAATGGACAAGCAACACATCAAAAGAAAAAAAAACATGTCCATGTAAGCCATACCACTGTCAAAATAAATATTGGTAATTGTATAATACACACTTTACAAGCAGCTAATACCTTTTTCATCATTCTTTCAAGTTGCATCCGGGTGAGAACCGACTATAGACAGAGCAGAGAAAGGCAGCTCATGAAATTAAGATTTTCACAGTTCTGTTTCACTAGTTATTTCCGTGCAGGTTTTCACTTTTTTGCGTATGTTAAAAACTTTGAAGGATTTCAAAGGGTTAATTTGCTTAACATCTCTTACTTGCACTGAGCTTCTAACTACAACAACAGTTGGAAGGTCAGGACCCCTTGACCCCACGGTACACAGAAGGTCAAATGCACTGGTGCATTAAGTCCCTTCTCTCTCTCTGCCAGCTTGTGCGTCTTTCAGTCAGAGTCATAAATAAAACATAATCTGGCCTATCTTTCCTGCTAGTGATGTAAAAAAGATGTAAAAACAGCCATATTTATAATACAACATCAATCATTTTAGTGCTGTGCTTGTGAAACGTATTCTGTTTCTTAAGCATTTTTGTGGCTTGTGACTTAAATTTATTGTAATAATGATTGCATTTTTCAACTATATTGACTAAACACATAATTGATTAGTAAATAAGACCGAATTGCAATGAAAAACAGAAGGAGAACATGTTAAGATGCAACTATTAACTACAGCAAAAACGCTATACATTAGAATACCACTTTTACTCAGTTATATACAGTATATTCCTATAAAATATTTTTTTCCTTGGAAAAATATTAGATAAATAACAAATCATTCGGATTTTTACTTCTTTTTTCCTTTTCATATGAGCATTAAATAAGAGTATGAATGTGCTGAACAGATCTGTCGATAAACTGTCGTTTCTAGAATCTCAGAAAAAAGTCTTAATAGAATGTTATTCTTTGCTTCATCTATAGGCTAAAAAGTTCTATCTGTAACATGATAGATCCAGAAAAGAACACTGATTTTCTTGTTCTATCCGTATCTGTAAGGAATATTTTGTACTGCAAATACAATTGATATAGTGTCTGTCATTAGATATACTGTATTATTCTTGTGTTCCTTTTTTAATCTGTATTTTTAATTACTTGGATGTAGCTTTACTTTTTAAATTGTTTTGTAATGTAGTTCGCATTCCTTCATGAGTCTTGAATGTTGCATTTCTGAGGTGTAAAATGGACAGGTGTGAGTTTTAAGAAAAAAGGCTTTCACATCGAGAACTTTGCAGAATACTGAGGACAGGTGTAATATAGTTGAGATACCTTCTGTCTCTTTTCTTCCTGTTTCTGTGTGTCTCATATCATTGTGTTTTTCCACGTCTATTCAGCCATTTGCCATGCCTTGAAAAGTTAGGAATAATTTAGGAATAAGGTCATGGAAAACTGTCATTAACGGCATGGCTGTGATCTAGTTTACCATTTTCTGACATTTCCCATAAAGCTGATAGTACTGGCATGTACCAGACAAAATTACTTAAATACGCGGCAAACTGGAGAAAGTGACAAAGAAGCAGATGATCAGTGGGTTGTGATGGCTGATGAGAAGGCTTTACATTCTCATGCGGGCCTCTCAAGCTACAGTAAATGAGATGTGTTGACAAGAGGGAGTATATGAGAAGTGCTAAAAAAATTATTCTCCACCACTGAGCTTCAGATCTTTTGTGGAAGTAATTTACCTCCCCATAAAACGTTCTCGCATACTGTGATGAAAAGTGTTCACATGCCAGATAATCTAAGAAAAAACAGCAGCATGCAGTGTTGCAGCACGCACACAGTTTAACAGTATACGTCACAATGAAATAACAGAAATTTGCCGATAAATCCAAACCACTCCTTAAATGTGTTTGCCGTCGTTCAGGTTGAAGAGCAACAGTACAGAGCACAGCTACAGATCCTGAGCAGGCTAATTCATGCTTGCTTTTCTTTTCTCCTACGGCTTGATGTCTAAAAAGAAACCAAATTAGAAGCAGATACTGTGTAGCCTGAATTAAATGAATGTGCCTTGGCAGCCGTGACCTTCTTAAGCAAACAGCTATCTATAGGTGTGTGTCTGCCCATAAAATATAATTTTGGAAGACAGTCAACGACTGTTTTACAGGTGTGATAAACGTGTGTTTTCGGGGCAGTCTCTTGCGGTTGAGCTGGGTAGCAGCAAGAGCAAGCTCTATGCCTGACACACTAAATAGAGGCAGCCCCTGTAAATGTGCCTCACCAGTTTTGACCTCTGAAGGCAAACAGCCCCATACAATGCCAGGTATGGACTGGGTCTGACACAAGTGAGGCTTGGGGCCCCTTGTGTTCTTTTCCCGCTTCTGTGCGCAGGGTGGGTGTGCTCTTGTGTTGCATTTGGGCAGTGAGAGATGCAAGCTTGCTTGAGAAACAAGGGAAGGTCAAAATCAAGGCTACTGAAGGGATTGTGTGACGAGTTTAACGAGGTCCATGTTACAGTTGGTACCGATTGGGACTTTAGTGGCTGCGTTTACATTAGCAGTTCCCAACAGCAGACGAATTTTTGTTTATATTTATATTTTATTTATTTATCGGCTATTTGTATTTATCCAAACTTAGAATAAAGTGTGTGTGGGGGAGACAGCAGTGTCATACTGTGAAATAACCATTCACCCTCTTCCCTCTTTTGGATAATCTTTAAACACTTATTCTAAAATCATTTGGGGCTCATTTGTGTTTTTAGCTTACATTTAGCTTGTGCTTGGTGGGAATTAAACTGGCTGACGGGTCTTTCTTTCCAGCTGTTTCGGCCATAAATAGCATAAGGCATGCTTATGTTCATTGAACAAAAATGAGTTATGCCATATTAAAGTCGACTAGTTAAGTAAATAATTAAAGAGAAGTGTATTTATTACTTCGCAGATTTTTCAAGAAGCTAAACGAAGCTCTTGCCGGGAGGTGGGAATATACTGCTCTGCAAGGAATCACATGGAAGAGTTTTCAAAGTGCAAGAGAAAGAGGAGAAAGAGGTGTTTTCAGGTTGCGTGCGTGCTGCAGCCATTTAGAAAGGGAGTATTAAGAAGGGTGACGGAAAGCAGTTAGATGAAATACATTTCAAACACTTGTGACCAATCAAATTCACAAAACAGAGAAAAATATATACTGGGTAGGGCTTTTGGCGAGTACACGTATTAGACACCCAGTGAAATACCCAGTCCGCTGATGTTGCCAAACCTGGCCCGAGTCTTCCGCTATTTTCTTTCCTCTCTGTCCCTCTTTTGGGAGCTGTGTCTCTGCTAGTGTGCGTACGGTGAGGTTGTTTGGTCTGGATGTTGCGCTCAACTCGCATTGATCCATTGATTGCACATGGTCCCCGAGTCTGACCTCCGCGCCCAGAGAAGCCGTTTCCATGGCAACCTCCCCATGCTCTAACCAGCAGCTGATTGTAAATTCCTGCAGAAAAAGAAAATCCTTGCAAGTAGCCGGAGAAAGAGAGAGAGGGAGAGCGAGAGCTGTAGCAATGCGCGGATCTTCATCTCTCCTCCCCCTTCCTCTTCTCGTCTTCACTCTATCTCTCTCTCTCCCCCTCTCTCTCTTATATTGAAATTGGCTAGGGTCGAACATGATCACAGAACTCTCTCCAGTGTTGCACATAGCCGGGCACCTCGTAGTACCCGAGCATTTAAAGTAAAACACGGGGAAGGGAGAGCAACCCGGGCAGGGCTAAGGAAGAAAGGAGTATCCTCACCTTGCTCTTCATTGAACGCCTCAGAAAAATTGTGTTGCTTGCCCTTGTCCGAGGACGTACATGTGTATATGTTTAAGCAATTTTATTATATGTATGTAATATGTATAGGTACGCTGTGATGCGCGCTAGTATTGGATTTTTAGGTTTCTTTTTGGTTGCCTTTGTCCAACAGCCTGATAGTGCTTTAGGAACCAAATCTACTCAAGGTAAGTTTGTTTTTTTATCTTTCATTTTACACTAATTTGGCGCTGATATGTGGGGGCGGGTTGCTTTTAGTTATGCGTTTTTAAATGAGTTTCACACTTGGCTGGAAAATCAGAGCAAGGGAAACGCAAATCCTTTTCTAACGACTTGTAAATAATGCTTTTGTTGAAGTAATAAATAAGTGATCTGTTACAAGGAAACGAGGTACTGGTAGTATCCTAGGCTGGGATACGACAGATAGAAGGCAAACAAGAAACTTAACATAGTTTCTTGCATTATAGTGCTCAAGATAAAAGTTCGAAAGTTTTAAAGGATTATTGCATTTATCACGAGTGTTCATTGTGCTGTTGCGTGATGTGATTTCATTTACTCATAATTCTATCTTATGTTTACAAAGCAGATACAATGTTTTAACTATTATATTTTGATTTACTTATCACTGATCAGTTAAAGCTTTAATGTCTCAACGGATTATCATCCTTATTATTAGAACTGAATTAGTCTGAATTGATAGCAGACATTCATGTTTTATATCCAGTAAATGTATAAAACAAGTTGAATGCAGATACATGGTGCTGGTGTCAATGATCCCTTTTATGTGAATATAAACTCTGAATTGCTGTACTATGCCAGTCCTTTACCATGCCTTGTTCATTCTCGCACAGTTCAGCATAGACTCAGCAATCTCGTTTTGGTAGTCCAGGTGGCTGCTCAGTAAAAGCTGCCAGTTGAAATTATAACAATGGTAGTTACTGCTAATACTCATAATTAATATTACAATAATAACTGTACCCTGAATGGGTCTCAGCAGGACTGCTAATACAGTTCATGTAATTTCTCAAAGGATGTAAGGATGTATGCACTGAGTTACAGACACACTCAGACATGTGTATACACCTTATAGATGAAAGATGTCCATGTATATTGTTAGCTTCTGAAAGTAATGAAAAGTTATTTGTTTAAAACACTTTACAGGAGCTCAAACAGTAATCACCAGGAATCTTAAATGTGTTGGGTTTTTTTTTTGACGGTTGAATGTTCTTTCGTTTTAGAGGATTGTCAAGTGGGGTAGTTTAGTCTAAAAAAGCTTCTGTAATGCATCCCACTCTGAACTACTCAATCTTAAAGATCAGTGGCAGAGTGGTTCGTGAAGTGTTGTCCAGTACTTTTATCAAAAAGCATTGACAAAGTACACTGTAATTACCTGTACCAAATGTGCAGTGTAGATGTGTATCAGTCTGCACAAAGGGAATCTGACAGACCATAGTTAGAAAAAATATACTGTATTAATTTTTTAAAAAAACCCAAAAAATCAGCAAAAGTAAAACATACAGTAACAGAAACCTTTAAAGGCAAAATATTGAAACTGTAATGGGTAATATTGTACATTGGTTAATTTTTAAAACTTACAAATGTTGTTGTTCTCTGCAGTGCTTAGTCTGGTCTTAGTAAGTAAGGTTGGAATATTTATTTGTGACTCATTTGAAGTAGTACTAATTACACTCAGAAGTAGCAGGAAGATCCCATGTAACTTCGACATCCAGTTCAGAATATTGTAGTCATCTGCATTTTGACTCCACACGGCTCATACATAGGATGCCCAAGCAGTGTGGTGAGGTATACAAGTAATGCCACGTTTAAATAAAGAGGAAGAAAAGACGCCGTTTGGGCTGTTGAGAAGCAGTGAAGGAGGGAAAAATGACTATTTTGCACCCTGGGTGGTCTGCTCCCACTTGTGGGAAAACCTAATATTTACATTTTACAATTAGAACTTATTTTTTCCTTTTCTGATTACACATTTTGTTGTTCAGAGCTCAGAAGTGAGCAGGCAACTTCTGGACTCAACCTTACGTGGAGAAAGTACATTGAGCACCACAGCTCATATACAGTAAGGTTTTGTTGCTGCTGCCTTCCCCAGCCTCAGAGAGAAAAGGACCACATTTACAGACCCTCATGACTTAAGATTTTGAAATTAATCCTTGAGTGATGCTATGCACCGTAATTTTGGATTTGTGCACATCAGCACAGCATTTTGTATGGGCTTGTTTATAGTCTTTTGCTTTGAAAAACTTTGTAACTGAAATTAAGGTGTGAAAGGGGAGGATTAAGTACTTTTATGGTAAGACTGGGCACCATGAATGTCTGTTCAGCATGGCCAAATGCTATTAGATTAACTTGTTTCCAGCATGATTTGCCTCATGAGGGGATATGATAACATTTAAAATTAAATTTGTGATGGACATGTAACATGTCTAAAGTGTTCCTTTCCACCTTTTAAAGAAACAAGGTTTTCCTCAGCATCTACAATATGTAAACTGATACTTAAATTATATTGCATTATGTCAAGAATTCTTTTGAGTACTTTGCCATTTTTTTTACTCTTCTTTGTTACATTTTATGGGTGTCCTCTTGTGATGTCTGATGCAATGGGAATGTAGTGTGTTAATAACGTTTATAGTATGATGTAAAACTGTACAGTAAATCTTGGTCACATGGAATAAGGATAAGCTCCCTCTGGTCAACTCTCAGAGAAGCCAATCTGGTGTAAAAGTATGTTAACTGTCTGTGGTTAACCTTCTGATAAAGGAACAGGGACTAGAGAGAGAAAGGAAAAAATAGACAATGACAGAGATTAAGGGGCACAATTTGTGAAGTAAATATTTACTTAACACAGATGTTAGCGACAAGCCTCTTTGTCCCCCATCAGTGTTAGGACAATCCTAGATTCTGCATGAAAAATCATAAGAAAAAGTTGGAGGGTGGCTTGTCTGATAATGCCACCAATCGATTGATGCCCCCAGATCCTGAAGAAGGGGAAGTGTGGAGAATGTAGCGGCCCACAGTCTGATCAAACACTGCAAGAGCCATTGCTACGCAGCGCCAAGGCAACCGAGAGAGACAAAATGACATGCCGCAGTAACTGTGTTGGTGTAACCTTTGCACCTTGCTTGAATGTCTAATTCAGAAAGTCTCTGCTGGAACAGGCTACAGTGCGGACTGTGTGGGAAAGACTCTGATGTGAAAACACTGTGCAAACGAGGCTCACAGGAGAATGTAGTGTACCTGGAAAGCTAGCCCTCAGCAGGGGGAGGGGAGAGTTTTTTTGCTTCATCATTCTTTTCCTTTTAGTCATTTCCACAGGCCTTACTTGTAGCCGCCAGTGTCCACTTTAATGTCTTTGTCAATACTGCTGGCTAAATAAGAATAAGGGCTCATGAAATGATGAAGTATTATGTTGGTTTTCATCTGATCTCAGGCTTGAGCTTTTTTACCCCTGGAGGATATTTTAGTCTTAAATTTCTTTGTCCGTTCCATGAAATAAAACAACGTATTTTTAGAACAAGAACATAAGAAAGGCTACAGGTGAGGAGAGTACTTGTGGCAGGTCTTCCCATCAAGTCAATTCTTCTGAGGTCCCACGTCCAGCTTCAACAAATAGTTAAGGAATTTTGTTCCCGTGCCTCACTGCTGCTTTCCTGTCCCTGGGTTCATGTATTTTTGTGGATCTGCAAGAGGCCCCACGGATTGACGCCGTGAATGCCTTTCGGGATTTTGATGCATAGTGTGAATTGTCACTAAAAGCTTATGTGCACTTTAAGGATTTTGGGGGGAAGTACTCAAGTTTTGTTTTTTTTTTTAATATTTTACAACAGTCCTATAAAAGTGTACAAACCTAAGGTGTTTCTGTGTTTGAGATTTTGTTAACTGAGAGTAGAATGAACATTTTGTAATAGAGCAATGCTTTTTAACAGAGACTATGTACTGTTCATCTCCTCAGTCTGTGTTTGTTCTACAATTACATTAAGGAATGTGTTATTGAGTCTTTCTGAGTCATACAGATGCATTACTGTTTACCATATAAAGTAATATATTCCTCTCTCAGCTACACACCTATTTTGCCTGTTCTTTACTGTGTTTTGACCATGCTTTGGATCTTGTTTATCAACATTTTCTGAATGTAGTGTGTTCTTCAGTAGCCTTTAGCCTGTTACATTGAGGTACCCTATCAAATGCTCCATGGCAGTTATCCAGGCTCACAGTCTTGTCAGTGTAAGATCAATCAAGTTGTGGCCACTGATCATTATGCTTTACCTGTCCAGTGGACACTCTTTCCTTAGTTATCATGGTTGTGCTGATAATCTGGTAATCGTTTTCCTTTTTACAGATTTCCAGAGTATTATGTGGTGGAAGTGCATTTTTTTGTAGACTTATGTGTACAATATTTATTTGGCACTAGTAAAACCTGAACCTGTGTGAACCTGGATGTGAAAAACAACAAAAAAGACGTCTGAGTCCTCTTGAGGCATTTTGTGCTTGATAAGGTCACTGTGGTCAAATCATGCTTCAAAATGAGGTAAATACATTGAACATTTGAAACATTGAAAACAACATTTAAAAAAAAAGACTTATTCTGTGTATGCTGCAGTGTCGTATAACAAAGATGTCCCAACTGCAAATTACTTTTATAAAACATTGCCAGTGCTAGATGGTCTGTGACTGGTGTTAACACCTATTAGCAGTTGGATTAACACTTGAAGATGGCAGTACACCAGGATGAAAGGAATGAATTGTTCATGTTAATCTAGGTCACAGGTGAAAATGAAGCATTAAAGAATTTTGGCATCCAGTGCATTTAAATGCATCTTTGAAAGCATTCAAAAATGTATGTAATATGTTCCAAATTATTGCAAAAGTCTGTCATTTGTGTTCTTTCTCAATATTGTTATCAATTATCACTTTTCCGTCCATGTCTGGATCTATAAAACAGTTTACTCCTATCACCCATGGTCCTTTGGTAATTATTGAATACAGAACTGCAGGTAAATCCCTATAGCCAGGTTTGTAATGTTATTGAAATCAGCATTTTGAATAGTCTTGATCAATTGTAAATTAATGCAGATGTTTGCCTCTGATTGATTTGTTATTATTATTTACTGCCCAGGTGGTTTAGGATGTTAGTTGTGAGTGACTTGTGGATTTTGAAGACACCTTAGCTCACCGACCCAGTGTACCGAGAGACTGTCTGGGGTTTCATAACACAAGTTTATCTCTAAAGGAAGTGAACTGCTGAGCTACTGTACATAACAGAACATGCATCATCACCATTGCCATCATTGTCATTTATTGTTTGCCATTTCACTCCAGAGATGGTAGCATTTAACCTTAATTTCACTGGTGCAGCAGTGACATCCATATAAAAGAGTAGGTTTGAATGCCCTTTTCTTCCAAAATGTAAGGTTATACTTTTTCAATTAAAGGAATCCTTAGGATTTTTATGTAGTCCAACTAAGCATGAACACGTCATCTCTTCTTTATTGTCTCAACAGCTTAGTGGTGGCTGCTCAGTGTAATAAGAATTATTACCATCCGACAGCAAAAGCCCAGTAATATCCAAGTGTTGCATTACTGGGTCAACAGGAAATAAAAACAAATTACAGATCTCCTGGTTGGAAGGCTTTTTTATACACTACCAGTAAGGCTTTGGCAAGAAGTCTGAAGCCAGTTAGATAGGCCTTTTGTGAAAGCCTAGTGAAATGAAGATCTGTCAATTGAGAATTAGTATGCTGAACATTTCTAAATTCAACATGAAGGACCTAGAGCTGTGTGGGATTGAGGTTCAGGTACAACATAGTACAGGTTCTTTGAAAACATTTATAGGACTAGTCCCTGTGTTAATGATTTGCTATGCTGTTATTTAAATAGATTTCAACACTTTCTAGCGGTTAAAAATAGTTTATTAATGCAGGCTCTGGGTGTACAGGACCTGCCTCGTAGAATTTCAGTATTTAATGTTGAACTTGTCTCTAGTTTCTGTGTTAGTCTGGCACAGTCAACAAGTGTTGCTTTGTAAACAGCAGTTTAGCTTTATGCAGTTGAGAAGGTGCGTGCAGAGGACGCTTGCAGATAGGGAGGAGTACCTATTGCACAGCACTTTCCAGCTCTGTGCTATTGAAGCATAATGTGTTTCATTGTAATAGGCAGGAGACCCTGGGCACTTCGCACTGACTCCTGTTGGTTCTGTTGATTCTGTATAATTGGGATGGAAATAAAAATGTTGTTATACTGAAGAATGCATTATGTCAGAAACATCCTTACCTTCAGCACCCTGCCCTTGTGCAGTGTTACTATGGCCTTTGTTCCTGCAAAACACAAGAATGCGAGAGTCTGACATTCTTGTGCATGGGAACCCATTTCTCCTAGTTACTAATATTTACTTTCTGTTAAAGATTGGGAAAAAATCATTTCAGGTAAGAGGTTCACAACAGAAATACAAATTGCTGAATTAACCCTCTTTAGGCTTTTCTCAGCATATCTACGCATGTAGTCAAGACAAACTAGAGTTCAAGGACATAGGAAACCACCCATTTACCAAAACCAAAATCTGACTTCTGACCTTATACAGAAGCATGATTTATGACATGATCTTTTGTTATTATTACTAATATACTTGAATGCACTTTAAACCAAAGCAACTTAAATTGCACCCATTTATACAGCTATTTTAATGTAGCTATTTGGCTGAAGTACCTTGTACAAGATTACAGGAGTGTACCACCTGGGATGCAAAGTAATGTAGTATACTGTAGATTAAATGTATCTGTAAGCCCTTGAGAGGATATTTATTTGTTTTTATTTGTGTATTTATATAGCTGTATTGGGATTACAATTTTTTATTTATGGGAACAACCATTCCAACCGGAAATGGTTCTCTGATAGGTGCTCATGTTTTCCCATTCCTCTTTTTATTAATGTAAACAGACAAATGCTTGGGTATATTAATGATGCCCCCCTACCCTCACTGCGGGTACATCAATGAGTCCTTTCTGGACAGTGTTACCAGGGTGGTGGTACAGCTGGGAGATGCTTACTGGATGAGGTTAGCTTCCTTTATTGTGGAGCTCTTGAACCTTTTGTCAATCACTAGTAACTACACTGAACAGAGTACAAGAAAAGGTTCAGCTTCTCAAAGGTGATCAGCCAGCTTCCCCGTATCTCAGGTGGAACCCGATCGAGATGCTGCATCAGTTATTTGGAAGTCCTGTGCTTAAGGATAAACGGGAGAGTCTCGTTAATAATCCACTCCTATAATGATGTGTACAGTAACTAAGGTTTGCATTGCCACTGCCTCCACTGACTTACTGTCTGACAAAGCTCTTTTAAGCCGTTTATTTATTGGAATGTAATATAAACAGCGTGCAGCGAATGGGGCTCTTAATGTTTTATGTGAGCTTCAGTAGGATCACCACCCTGCCCTGGTCTGCGCTTGGCAGCTCTGCTATATTTACAGTGCTCTGGCTTTCAGGATCGAGTTGATGTGGCATTCAGTGGCAGCCATGCTCACTTCAGTGGTGGTTATGATGTGTTTGCTGCCCCGTCCAGCCTCTTTCTAGCATATAGAGTTAGCAGTGCTTTATGTACTTCATCAGGCAGCTGTGCTGACACTTAGATCATTAATCTCTTGCATTTGTTTTGCTCTTCTCAGGATTTTCGTGAGTCACTGATTGGCAATTGTATGGTTCTGGGGTGTCTATGTATGAGCTTGCTCTGCTACAAGACCAAAACAAAAAGAAAACTAAGCACTGTCTCTTAGACTCATAGTTCTGGCTTTAGTGTTTAATAAATTGGATGAATTTAACATTTAATTTTCTTGGCTGTTCTGTTGGTACATCAATATTTCAGTCTGTAACTATATTATTTCTATATTAAATAATTTCCTAGTCAATAACTGGTATTTCTGTAATATCTGCAATAAAAGCTTATGTTTAGAACAGTTTGTTTACATTCTTCAATTCTAGCACAAGCCTTAGGGCCTGTATTGGAAAACCTATTGTTGTGTTAAGTGATTGAAAAAACAGACACTCTGAAAGTCAAAGGAATTCAGTTAATAACAAAATACTTTACTTTATTTGATGGATTTAGCTAATTCAGGTTCTGCCCGGAGGATGGCAGCAGCATGAATGTATCAGTAAAGCCATTAGAGGTATTGATGTTCTCAATGAGCCAGAAGTACAGTAAGCCTACTGTCTTATCTGCCACCCACAGTAATATCATTTTTTGCTCTGTGGCAGTCTCAAAAGTTGTTTCTGTCTCATATGTCAATATTATTTTTCATGTGCAGCAATAACATTTTGTTTATTTCTGTCTTTAGTGGATACGTTACGTTTTTAAGTTAAAAGTGATCTGCCAAATCAGAATTCGGGTCATACTGAATAGTGTGATTTCCTTGAATCTCACAAAGCAAAGCCACTAGAAATAACCGCCGATTTTACAGTTACAGCCCATACAGTGAGTGATTTCTATCACCTTCCACCCATCTCCATTTATTATGCTATTTTTTTAAAGAAATGATCAAGTGTGGAGCTGATTACGTTTTGCCCTTTCTACATCTTTGTTTCTCTGCAGAATGGGGCATAGATATGAATGATCCTCTTGACTTAACAATGGATGATTTAAATCTGGGACACTAAAGAGTTCCATCACCGGAAGCTGAATTAGAGCAGTAGGTAACAAAACAGTGTCTTTGGTATTAGTGGGCAATAATCAGTCTTGAAAGTCACAGACTGGGCAAGCACCACCAAGGCTGAAGTAATGTTCTTGGAGTTGCGGATTGGTTTTCTAATCATCAAAAAAATATTCACCCCCCCCCCCCCCATTCATTACAAGAGCAGTAGCTCATTCATTTAGGATTAGTAGCCTATGCATCAGGACCCAGTTGAAAATAATAGGCTACAGCACAGTTATAATTATGTTGCCCTGTGTTATAATTGGTGTCTTTGAACCACTTGGCTAGGGAGCACTCAATAAGAATAATTACTGTGTGCATCGGAGAAAGTGTCATGTAACTTATTCAAGTGGTATAAATATAAGGTCTGCAATAGCTTTAATTGCTACTATATACAGTGTGTATATATAAATATCATATTTAGCTTGAAGCAAACCCTTGGCCCTAGTACATAAATACGAGTGACAAGGGGTAATGTTGTTGTCCCAATAGACTGGAATAAAATTAAAACAGGTATATGTGAGATTTGCAGAACTAGCTCTTGTTTTGCATTATTCAGCTGAATTTACAGCATGTAGCCGAGAGGTCGCATCATTCGCAAAATAGTTTCACCAACAAATCACAGCTGAAGCATTAATTGTATAGTATATTCCCAATAGTTCTAAATGTCGCCACGTGGTTCCTGCTTTTTTAGAAAAGAATGTCAGCATACACATACACTTTGAAACAGGAATTCTGTAGCCCTGGGTGTCAGCTCAAAGCAACCCTCTTCCAGAACAGTCTGCGAGCCAGCCTTAGTTCCTTACAGAAGAAAAAAGAGACTATTGGTACAGCATGTATTAAGAGGCGTGATTATTAGGCAGTGCCTCTGTTCATGTTCTGTGAAATGAAATCCTTTTAAGTGGTGCCAAACCGAACATCAGAATTAAATCCTAATAATTAAAATAAAGAAAATGGTTATGAACAGTCCTTGTCTGCTAATGCCTTCGTATTTCCGATTTTTTTTCTTTTTGTTTTAGAAATAAAGCCCACGTAGTCAGCATGACCCCTTTTCTTCAATATCTTGGTTTTTAAAAAAAAAGTGTTTTCCAGAACATAGGTTCACTAATCCAGACAGCATTTTTTTGCCTCACAATGATAGATCCCTCTAAAAGTACCCCCTGAGGTCTTGAATCCTTTTATACAGTTATTATGTCTTGTAAAATGGCAGTGACAGGCTGCCTTGCCATTTGAAGTCTGTCCAGAGGAGCGGCAGTGCTGACAGATTAATCCTCTGGAATATTTAAAGCAGATAAGGCAGAGGTACCTCAGCAAGAAGCTGAGCATTTGGCAGACATGCACAAGCCCTAGCTCATCAATTACAATGTCATGTTAAGTTAAAGGTATATTTATATGACAGTATTTTCTATATTCATATTTTTATTCTAATATTTTTAGTGACTTTAATGTCTTGTTCGTCTCTGTTTATTGGCATCTTAAGAAAACAGGATGACCTGCTAAATGCTTCAGAAAAACCTTTAAAAATGTCTTTTAATGTATTTCTCATTTATCTTCGTCACCTTTCAAGATGGAAACATTTTTTACTAGGAAATCAATAATTAAAACACAGAAAAATGTTTTTCAATTACATGAAATTAAGTTATGAGCAAGAGCAATACTAGCAGCATCGGGATATCAGTGAATTTATGCATCTTTGTACTACATTTATGTAGAAAATGGTAACAGATCTCCGCAATTCATCATTTTTTTAATCATATTGTACTATAAAGTAATACTGATACACACTTCCACACTGCTTAGATTATGTTACCAAATGGAAGCAGCAAAACTTTTTATATCTGAACTCTGATGAGACTGATGTTGTGCTGACTGGCTCTCCTGAGCAAGTACAAATTCTTAGGTCAGATATCTGGGTGTCATCTTTGACCTGAGACTTGCGTTTGAAACTCAGTGTAATGTTATGAAGTTGCCCTTTTTTCACCTTCACAACGTTGCTTGTATCCATTTACATTTTTCTCCAATCCCTACTCTGAAAGTGAATGTATGCATTTGCCTTTTTCAGGCTTGCTTATTGTAATACAGTTCTTGATGATATATCCAAATATATTCTTAACAGGTTACAGCATGTCCAGAACTCCGTAGCTGAGACCTTATCTTAAACTAAAATGTATTAACATATATCACCTGTTTTAGCTTCCTTGCACTGGTTTCCAGTGGATTTCAGAATAACCTTCAGAATACTGCTGCTGCTTGCCTTCTAGGGCTTGAACAGTTTGGGTCTTAATTATAAAGAGAATTGCTGACCTCTCATACAACTACAGTTTGTACTTTTAAGTCTCAGGCCTTCTTCCCAGTAGGAGACTCCAAACACTGGGAGACCAGGCGTTCTGTTCTGTGGCTCCAAGGCAGTGGAATGGCCCCCCAGCCCATCTCAGATCTTACACTTCAGTCAGAACTTTGATTAAAATTCTTACATTTCTTAATTTAAGGAATACACTTACCTTTATACTCTATTTCATTCTGTTTTACTATTTTACTTTAATAAATGACTAGATATATGTGTGTATAGCTGTCTCTATTATTTTATTCTAAAGCACTTTGGGATGTTGTATCTTTATAAGGTGCTATATAAATATATACTATGGATAAGCCGGTATGTATTCCAAGGCGAAGTACTTTGTTTTGATATTCTTACATAATTCTTAGATGTACATTGCTTTACCAAAGGTAGGTGTGTGTTATAGCCCTACTTCTGAAAGGGAAGGTTTCCTTTCCTTATTTTTTGTGTGGAATGCAAAGTGGACACCAGTAAATCAAAGATATTAACTGGACAGATAGCTTGAGTGGATTGATGTGCCTTTATATAGTCAGCATGGCCATCTCCTACCATTTGTTTCCTGCTTTTTAATTTCTTCCCCCCAATCCTTTGCTTCAATAGTATATCACTACCATTACTATAATATTATAATTTTACTATAGTGCTATAATTTTATTAGAATATTATAATTTAATATTATAGCATCACCACCCTGCAGTCTCTCAGAGGCTAAGCAAGGCTGGGACTTGTCAGTAGGCATAAGACAGAAGCCGTCCAGAGAAAACCAGCTTGTTGGTGTAAGTGGTGTTGTGGACCACTTACACCTGGCTCTGTTTCCCTGGGAGCAAAATTTCCAGACAAATACCTTAAGAATGGTGACAGAGTGCTCTCGGTGTTGTCTTTTGGGTGAGACAGTAAAACCGAGGTCAAGGCTACTAGAGCTGTTAGACCTGGAGTCTTCGCTAATTAGCACCCTTGGCTTTCACATTTCAGGCCAGCCTAAATTCAATGGGTAATGCAATTTCTCACTTCTCCACTTGATCTCCTGGGTTGTGGTACTGCTGGAGCAGAATGGTGGCTGCACATCATCCCTTTTGATACAGCACATCTACAGTAGCTAAAGTGAGTCCACTCCTATATGTAAAGTGTGTTGGGATCATTTGGACTGAAAAGCACTATAAAAATGCAATAACTACTATCATCATTGTTTTACTGAGCTCTCCAGAGACACTCTGTAATGTAAAGAAATGCAGGACGTTGGTTTTAAGCTGCTAGGATTTAATTGCTTTTCAGCATCATTTTAGGTTTAAAAAGAATTGAAGTTTGAGCTTGTCTGTTGAGGCATTATTTTCAGTCTGAGGTGGAAATGTAAGATGCTTTGTGTAATTTTAGCATACATCACATCAGTGTCTATTTTCCATCACAGCCCTGTAATGGAGGTTCAGTACTGGTTAGAAGTGAGACGCTTCCCTCACTGAGAGCAGTACGCATCTGCAAGGGCTCACTGGGAGCCATGAGAGGCCAGGCCAGTTAATACCACCCTACCCTCGGTGCCAATCAGACAACTGTGCACCACTTAGAGAATCCCAGTCACAGTCAGCTAGTGCCGAGACCCAGACTCAAACCCAGGACTCCTTCAGACCCTCAGGTGTGTTCCTTTACCAGCTGAGCACTTGGGAGACCCTGTCTGGCTGATACTTGACCTGGGGTTTTTACTGAAACAAAGTGAGTGAAGTACATTGCTCATGGGTACAACAGCAGTGCCCAACCAAGGTGAACCCTGTCCTCCATAATAGTGTCATAGTACATCTCTTTATTAACTGAAAGAGGAAAGTTGCCCCAAAAAGAGAAGGACTGTCAATTTTTCACCTTTAATTTTTGTCTGGCTGCATCAGGCCCTTGATGTGCCAGGTTAGTCTGTGAGCTATCAATATGTTCTAGTTCTTTTGTGTTTGAGCATTTCAAATTTACCTCTGTAAGCCTGCTTTTTCTAAATGTTTAGGACATGTACTGCAGTTTCACAGCTCCAGCTCCTAGGCTATTTGACGGCCTCCCATGTAGACTCTAGTCCAAGCATCATCAATGCACTGCTTCCCTGCTTGTTTTGTTAGATATCACAAAAAGACCTTGCTGTCTCCTTCCTGATCCACCCAACATTGACATCCATCTCACCTCCTGTCCACAGTAATTATTCATTGAAGGAGTAAGGCCTTCTGTTCCTTTATAATGGTTCAGAAGAATTATCTGTATGCCAGCTTCTCACTTCGGATAACTAGGCCAGTCTGCTTGTTTGTCCTGTATTCAGGGAAAAAGATGAATTTTGTGGGTTAGCAAACCCACAACATTGTCTGAGTTGTCCAGGGGACAAGCGCCTAAAGGCAGTTTAGGGTTCAGGGGAGAGTAAATACAGCCTGGTCTTTGAATTGCACACCTCCAGCCTGCCAAGTACTCTGCCACTCCACTGTTAGTTCCTATTGAAGGACACACCATCTATAAGAGGATAAAGATATTTTCATTTTTATACTGTTTATGCTTTTTATACTGTCTTAAGCTCTAGATGCATTCTACAAATATTTATTCTATCAAGTATCTGTTTATCTCCAAGCAGTAGCACATTTCAGATTAAATATCAGATTAAAGATCTGTAATTAAATTAAATTAAATATTTAAATTGAAAGAGGATATAGAAACTGCTTCTGTTTCAACAGAGGTAACTTGCACCCAGCACCTAAATGACATAACAGTATTATTTATGTAGAATAGATTGAAAAACCTTTGGGGTTAATGAAAACACTGGACCATTAACTGCATTTTTTCTGTTACTTGATCTACAGTACATGATAAAGAGCAAACCAGCTTTCTCACACTTGTGCTTAACAGAATATGAAAAGCTCCACAAAAAGGCCTGTAACATTAGACATTCAAAGATGTCAGAGTTATGATGGCTGTATAGATTGAAGACAATTTTATGGTTGATTATAGCAGTTCATGTATTCAGTGAACTTTTTTATTATACACAGTATATTGTTTCTTTTGCCCTGTTTCTGATTCAGTTGAGGCTATTAACAGACTATGTAATGGGAGTAAATGTATTTATTAAAACTTTTAAACCTCGAGGTGTGTAGGGGAAAGAAATTAAGGTCACACCAGCTGAAAAAGCAGTGCTTTGTGCAGCACTGATATAGTTCCCTATCTCATTTCCTTTCACTCAACAGTTAGAAGTGAATTCAGGAGCTGTTTGTTTTTACTGGAACATTGAGTTAGCATGGCAAAAGGCAGTCTTAGCAGAAACAACAATAAACTTTTACAGAATGCATATAAGAAATTACGCAACACGAACGAAATTACATAAAAAGCCATATATAAACTTCACCTTAAAGACAACGGTCAAAGGATCTGTTTTATTTTACATAAATTTGTTTTTTTTCTCAATGTTTATTCACTCCAGTTTGAAATTCCTAATTTTACTCTATTCTGCCAAAACTATTCCCAACAGCTTATATACGTCAACTAAAACAAAAAAAGAGCTTTTCATCTATGTGCGTGAGTCAATTACAAGGGCAGTGTTACTGAATGCATTCTTTTTTCAAGTGTTCAGAAGAATGTCCTCTTAACTGAACCATAACAGTATTGATTCTGACATGTTTAGTTTAGCAGCAGAGGCATTTAAATTTTGAATCACTCCAGTGCAGTTCAGTTTCTGTTGTTCTTGAGACAATATTCTAATCCCAACTAATACACCCTTTTATCTCAATAACTGACTTTTTGTACCATTTCTCTGACGTAAATCATTTGCTAAGTGTATCTTCTCTATTGGAAAAAAAGAGTTTAAAAAATTAAAAAAAAACTCAAACTGAATCATTTGGCATTCTAAGACTGGGTATACTACTGTCTTGAGCCTGTTCATCTGCCCTAAACATCTTAAATCAGTACTTAACATACACATATTTACCTTTCCTTTAGCTTAAGTAAAGTTTTCATGTAAACTGTACAATTTCCATTCCATTGCCTTGTGTTCTTCGAATGAAAATGAGATGGTTGAAACATTATCTCCAATGCACTGTGTTCTGTAATGTCTGAATCTGCAGTAAATGCTTTTGTCTACTTTGAGGTCTTTTCATAGTCTTCCTCCTGAAAATGTTTTGGAAGACTGCTGTGACTTGTTTTTAATTCCTTCAACTTTTACAACGTTTTCTGCAAACATGCATCAGCTCGGAGCCTAATGTCTAACTATTTCACTCCTCGAGTCATAGACCTTCCACTTTAGCAGTCCCAGTCTAGGCTGTGGGGAAATCAAGAGCTTACTGTGCTGCATCCCCTCTGTAAGAGCTGAGTTATATGTGCTGACAAGGGTGGAGCTGCCACTGCATCTCCCTGGACAATGAAACTTTACTCCATACAAATCAAAGCCTTTTCTCAAACTAAAACCTGTTGCATGAAAGCCTACTTTACTGGTTTGAGAGGTGCCTGAAAGGATCACTGGGCAGCTTTGTAGAGCAGTTGTTGGCAGTTCTGAACTCATAACTGAGATCTGTGGGTTCAAATCTCAAATAAGACGATGCTGTTGTGTCCTTGAGCCAGGTACTTCATCCGAATTGTTCTGGGAGATATCCAGTCGCATAAATTGGAGTAAATGAGAGTCACTTTGGATAAAAGCATCAGCAAAAAAAAAAAATAGTAATAGTAATAATCATTATATGGTGAAAATTGTTTAAAATAAAATGAATAAATCACAAGGGGCAGTCTTAGGGCTTTATCTTCTTCAGGGCTGCTCTTCTTCTCAAGGATCTCTCTGCTCACATTAGGTGAAATGTCCTTTAACCTTGATGCAACCAGTGGCACTCTACATGCTCCTGTCACACTGTAAAGGCAGATAACATTTCAATCAGGGCACCACGGAGCTAAAAGTAAACTACCGAAATAGCCTGGTGTTCCTAGAATTCAAGTTCCTGGTTTTCACTGGCGTTGATGCGACAGCTTGTCGCTCTCCATTCAAGATAATTGAAGCCTGCTGTTTTCCTAGAGGTGGTGTGTGTGGCTGATAGCCACGCAGGAGTAATCAGACTTATTAACCTTTACCCCACAGGAAAGCACTTGCTTATATTGTCTTTTCATGAAGCTTGGTAACGACTGCTCGGTGGGGCAGAGAAATGGTGAAGTAACCACTCTCAATATTAAGAGAACCTTAGACTGGCAATAAAGAATAGCTAACTTTGTTTTTCCCCTCATCCACATGACAAGGTTTACAGTTAGAACTTTTATTTGAAACTAGTATAACCTGTATAACACAAATGATATTTAATGTTGCTTGTTTAGGGGAACAGAACAAAAATAGTTGTAATAGTTGCGGAACAAAAAGTACTTGAATGCCACTGATTGTGTGTAATTGTAAACATCCCGTAATCTTTTTAAATGTTTACTCAGCATCAAACGAAACTTATTATTCCATTTATGCACAGTGGCCTCCAAATGTATTCAAACCCCAAGTGAAAAAGAAACAAAAAACACATATACAGTACCAGAATGAGTTACAGATGGGATAAAGTCTTGCTAAGAAGAATTATACTGTGATCATAATAACAGTACAGAGAAATGTCATTGTGCCATACAGCGTCTTTTAAAAGTATTCAGGACCTTCCTATGATTCCAATTTTGTGAATGATGCATGCATATATTTTTAAACTTAATTATTTATTCCAAATCTGAAGACTTCTAAGGATAAAACAAGTTACAGTTAATGTCAGTTAAAAGTACAGAGAAAGATGAAATATGTTGAGTGCATGAGTATTCAGACGCATGGCCGAAGCACCTTTAGCAGCAATTACAGCTGCAAGTCTTTTTGGTTAAGTCTCTATCAATGTTTTACACTAGCTTGATGAAATTTCTGCCCATTCTTCATGGTAAATTTGCTTAAACTCTCATGTTGCCTGGAAATTGCTCATGAACACCAGTTTTCAAGTCTTTTCTCAAGAGTATTCAAGTAACGACTTTGACTGGGCCACTCTATGACAGTCAGTCATTTTCTTATTCTTCAGTCAGTCCAGTGTAGCATTGTCATTGTCCTGCTGAAAGGTGATTTTTTTATCCCAGAATTCAGCCTGAAAGAGGTTGTCCTGTAACATTTTCCATTACGTTGCTCCACGTATCCTCGCATCTATCTTGACGAGTTTCCTATTGATGAGAAGCTTGACGATAACATAATTCTGCACTATATATAGTTGAATTTGAGAAATCATAATGGTCATATTTATTCTTATTATTTAGTATTTCTCTAAATGAAATTCAACAAAAACCAATCTACAGTAACGTTCTGCTCTTTGGAAGTGCACTGGAAGCCTACTGAAGGTTTTCTGTTTACCTGGGGTGTGAAAAGAGGTAACACACTTAAGAAATTCAGTAGTACCAATATTCAGCAATAGTTTGGATTACCATGGTTAAGGTTAGAGAACTGTCCAAACACTACAGGCAAATGTTCCTTGACCTCCACATGTTTGGCGATGGCTATAAAGAACCTACGAAATTTGAATCTTGTTGTCCATTGTATTGTCCATTAAATAGAAATTTAAGACCTTTGGCAACTCTGCCATGAAGAGGGAACAAGTGCATCATTCCACCACAGGAATCCAAAAGTAAGAATTCTAAATCAACACAAACTGATATCTTAAGAATACAAAGTGTCAAAAACTACCATTTGATGCTACCTGCATGAATGTTGTCTTCTGAGGAGGAACCACAAAAAGAGGATTCCCCAGACTACATGTAAATGACAAGTGAAACCATGTTTTATTCTCAGATGAAATGCAAATTGAGCATTTTAGACATGTTCATCAGATTTATGTTTGGCATAAAAAAGGTGAACTCACATTAAGAAAATGCTCATTCCCGCTGTGAAGGGTGGGCACAGCACTGGGTCTATTATGTTTTGGGGTGGATGTGCATCTAGTGGTCCTGCAGCCCTTGAAAGGATAGGGAGAATCATGAACTCATGTTAGCCAAACATCTAGCTCCCTCTGCCAAGAAGTTAAGCTTGGCTGAAAATTGACATTCCAGCATGACAATGATCCAAAGCATACTGTACATCCAAATCAACTAAGAAATGGTTAACTGCACACATTAATAAAATAAATACTCTTGTCTAGCCTTCTTAATTTCCAGACCTTAATCTAATCAAACATTTGCAGCTCGACTTCAATAACGCAATTCACAAATGCAAACCAAAGCCTCTAATGGACCTAGAACAATTGTGCCTGAAGGAACGGTCAAAAACCTGCCTCAAAAGTGCCAGAACTTCACAGCACTCTGCAGGAATTGGTTTGTCAGAGTAATGAGTGGCAGCTGGGAATGAGCAAAATACTGATACATGGGTGTGAATACATGTGACTCTTATGTTTTCAGACCTTTATGAGAAATATGACTTTGCTATGAGCATTGTTATTAAAGATTACAGTATGACGTTTATAATTTTTTCTCTGGAATCATCCACTCTGTAAATCTTTATGTTAAAAAATACATTTTAAGATATTTTTAAAAAGATTTTTAAAGATATTTCTTATTTCATCAGGGATATGAATTAATCTGAAGGGCACTTTGTTTTAGAAAAATATTGTAAACAAATTTTAGATATTGTATAAATGGTTTTGGTGTCATTTTTATTCATTAATTATTTGTGACTATGATAAACTCATACAATTGTTGCATAAACATTAATTTACCTCATTACTGAGAAAATTGATGGGGTGACAAGGTCATTTAAGCATGACCTTATGTAAAGCCTGGTGAAAATGGAAAGGAACGACTTATTAAGAGCATAATGCCTTTATTCCATTAGAATGTTTCAGCAACACTTTAAATGGACTTATCAGTGGGGCCAGTTCCTTTAAGGATGAATCAAAGTTTTGTGTAGATCTCCTTTGTGGTTTTTGGTGAATAAGGCACTGGCATGCATAACAATACACCAGTTGTCCTGTACAACAAGAAATTGATGAGGAGATCCATTTGTGATGATCCAACTCCACTTGTATTAATTGCTGGCAACCTAAGTGTATGGTGCTACATTGATTTAAGTCATCAGTTGCTGCTTGTGTCTCGAGAGATGAGAATATGATTGTTTATGTAAGTTATGCTTATGTGATAAAGTTATACTAGGGATGCTAAAAGTCCCAGACTTGAGCACCACCACTGAACATTAGTGGGGAGATAAAGGGTGGATTCAAGAATCTCATCTAACAGTTTATTGGAAAAAAAGTCATGGTTTTGACTTCAGTAATGAGGCTGCTTAGCTGCTTCCATATTCCCTCAACCCTTTAGAGAAAGAAGAGCTTCCTGTTCTGAATGTTAAATGTACTCTTGTCCTCAGGTTTGTTTTTTTGCCTTTGTCAATACCTATCAGGATTTTGTATTTGGAATTTCCCATTACATACACCATATTGATTTCTAGCCATCATTTGACATTTTATATTTTGTGATACACATTATTCTTTACTATTTGTAACATATGACATTCCTATCTTCTGTGTGGATACTCTGTGTGCATTTTTAGAACAGCTGAACTGACATATTGATTATGGATAATGATATTCTTTATCTATGTTTTAATGCGAGTATTTACTAATTAGTTATAAAAAGGTATACGTGTACCAAAGATTGTATTATTGTGTATTATTATAGAGTATATAAAAAGGGATTTACATTTAAAGGGATTTTTGAAGTCTTATGATTTTATGGAAAACACCTTATGTTTTGTTTTGGGCAGTAGGGTGCATTTAAGCACACTTTTAGCTTCCTTCCACAGTAAATGTTTTGGGCAGATACACTTTTAGTGTTGTGGACTGCATTACCTTACAGGTGTTACATGCATCATTTGTGGTAAAATCATTTGAAAGTTTCAGATTGCAAGTGGGTAAATTAATATTAAGTGTGGATCTGAGTCATTGTATGGGATCACTTGTCTTTCAGTATATCTGTGTCAGAATTCAAGACACTGTAAATAGCCATTTCACATGAGTGATTAACTTGTATCCCCTGTACCCTTCACCCAGGATGCCTGCAACTTGTATGTGTAGTTATCCTGCACTGTTCACAATTGTGAGGAGTGGCATCTTTCTCTTTAGATGTCTTTATTTATCAACCATGGAAAATGTAGATTTTTTTAAAGTAATGTTATTTGCAAAGAAAATTCCAGTGCAGGCTGCAGAAGGGGATTGTCTCATGTGCCTTTTAATTGCTTGTTAAATTTCTTAGACTCTGACCACACTAGTGTTTATCATAGTTTTGTTCTGTCCTTGGTATTGTGCAAATTACAGCTTGAGTAAAAAATTAAACAACTCTAGATACTGTTGAGTTCATCCTTTTGAAAGCTCTGGCAAGCTATGGCGCTATACAAATACACCTAACTGAAAAACAGCTGATACAATCCACTGCCATTTCAGAAGTTGCTTAAATTATTCCTCCCCTTTACTGTATACTGTATGTGACACATTTTTTTCAATTGTGTATTAGACCACAGAAGTCACATAAAAGATGCCCTTTCATTCACAAGAGGCTAATAGCACTGAAATGCAGTATCAGATAAGGATCACATTGTGAAGCAGTTCAACCATGTCAGTCTTTACACTGAGTAATCCCAAACACCTGTGGCTGTTAACTGAGATCAGCTGTGATTAATGAAAATCTCTGTGAAGTGTAGAACAGATTGAATTCCTACAGCATTTACAAAAGGAGTGTTAGGTAAACTGTAGGTGAAGTCTCCTGAGAAATCCATGCACTATCCATGGAAACACATAGAGTTTGTTTAGCTTGACAAAGTAAAAATAGTGCGTATATCATCTTGAGCCCCTGTGAGGCAGGGACATGTGTTGCACAAGGCTGGGAAATATTGACAGCCCAATCCCATCCCTTTCCTCTAGTAGAGTTACCTTCAGATCTTCAGATGAAGTCGTGGTGGGACTGAAACACACAATACTCCACTTCCACCAGAGTTCAGTAGACGTGAGTTCTGTCCAGGGAAGGTGGTGAAGGCCTTTCTTAGCAACTGTGTATTCATTGGTTACCACTTACACTGCCATTCATCTGGTAGGGGCTTTGTCATATTCTGGACATTGAGTCCAGTGTGTATGTTTAATCTCGAATTAACATTGCTGAGTGTTATACTTATTTTTTCAATTTTATGCTCAGAGAACCTTAAAATTAAGAATGACTTTATTTAAGAAATAAAATGTTTGAGTTCAGGTTTTGTGCTATTTATATCAAGCAGTTTGTTTTATTGAATTATGTTGGTTTTGTTGAAACATGCACAACTCAACAAATCAGTTAAAACAATGTTTTATTTTCATGTGGTATCCTTGAAGTAAAACAGATGTTTTTAATGTATATGCAGAATTAAAAAGATTTTTTAAATTACATTCTTGCTGTTGTTTTTTTATAGGTCATATGCAAGTACAGTACCTTTATAAATGTATACTATTAACCTGCATCCATATTATTCAACAGCTTGTTATTCTGCTTTACACTGTTTTCTCTATTTCTCTCTGTGCCCAGATGTTGATGAGTGTGCAGAAGCATTGGATAACTGTAACATCGACGCTATCTGTCAGAACACCCTGAAGTCTTATAAGTGCATATGCAAGTCTGGCTATACTGGGGATGGCAAGCATTGCGAAGGTAAGAGAGAGCCCCAAAATTCTCCTCTCAGATGTGCCCTGGTCTGCCTGCAGACATCCTAAAGCTTGTGTATACAGTACAGTGCCCTACAAAATTATTCAAACCCCTGATGAAACAGTAACAAAACATTAAATAACAGAAAGATATACATCTTTTTATATATAGATTCAATAATATTTCTTCCTTCAAAATATTAAAACTGTAATACAGTAATCTGAATAGCATTGCACAAAACAAAGTCATATTTCTTATATAAACAATTTAAATCCAAAAAACATGAGATTACACTGACTAGATGCCTCTTGTAGCGTGCTAGCATGTTGGTTCTGTTACTTCAGATGGGAACATTCCTACATGCAGAACTTTAACTCTTTAAGTCCTTCTGACCCTTATATTTCCATTAGTGGCCAGCCATCTTGATTTAGAATCAAAAATATTCAATGGGATTGAGCTCTCGAGATTGAGTAAACCTTTCATGAGCATTTATTTTGTGTGCAATTAACTATTCTTTTATTGATCTGGGTGGATGCTTTCGATCATTGTCATGCAGGAATATCCATTTTTGGGCAAGCTTGAGGTTCCTGACATAAAGAACCAGAAAATGTGCTGGTATGTTTTTGGGATCATGACATTCCCTACCTGGACAAGGGCTCCAAGACTCATAGATGCAAAACAGTCCCAAAACATAATAGACCTCCACAATATTTCACAGTGGGTAATGGTGTTTTCTCAAAAAGAGCTTTGTCTTTTTTTTTACGCCAATTCAAATGCTGATGAGCATTCCAGAAAACTCAAATTTCATTTCACCTGACCATTCATTTTCATTGAATGGTCACCTGACATTTTCACCTGAGCAAGCCATTGTATTGTAACGCATACGGCCACCATTGGTTGTGAGAGCCGGCTTACCAGAGCGGTGATGTCACCGCCCTTCCCTGTGAATACCAGGGCACGCAGCCGCCGGGCTGATGGGAGATTTCCCTTTGGCTCAAGAGGCTGGGTCCCTGTTGAGTGACGCCGGAGGCCCGGGTTTGAGTCCCCGACGGTGGGGGGCCAACCTGAGGTGGCAGCGGCGAGGGTGCCCACGTGAACCCCGAAGCGCTACAGTATCTACTGTAATTCTAATGATGTTTAGCAACTTTGAGTTGGCTCTTTTTGTGGTTTGCCCTCAAAAGAGGTTCCTTCCTTGCAGCCCAGCTATGAATGCCATACTCACGCAGGTGACTTCAAACACTTCTCCACTTTGTGCAAGATGCATGTAAGCATTGGACATCTCCAGCTGTTACCTTTGGATTTACGGTTGTCTCCCAGACCACTTGTTTCACAGCCTGTGGTGGCAAGATAGACTTGTATCATATTCCTACTAGGGATGTCCTATATCAGTAGTCTAAAAAATGTCTTAATAATAGGCATTACAGTGGAAAGTGGTATATTCATCTGTTTGTGGGCTCCTTTATAGCCATCTCCCAACTTATGGAGGTCAGTGACGATTTGCCTGCAGTCTACAGTGAGCTGTTTGACTTTAACTATGATTCATGTTGGTGACACAAGCTGTGTATCACCTCCCTTTATAACCCATGGAAACAGAAAATCGGCAGAGACTTCTTTATTTTGATCAGGAGGATATCATTGTACGTGCTAATAGGAAAAAATTCCTGTATAATTGTTTTTGTTAAATTTTATTTCAAGGAATACTGATACTGAATAAATGTCACCCTCTTGTTTTCTGCAATTTATTCATTTCTCAAAAATATGACATTGTGCTGTGCAATGCTATTGTGATGATAGTATAACATTTATAGACTTTTTTAAGTGGGACACATAATTCAATCCATAACTTATTCTGCTAAATGATGGTTCTTGTTCCTATTTTATTGGGCGTATGAATACATCTGAAGGGCACTGAATGTCGTGGAGATGGCTACATTCAGCATGCGATTAAAGTGTTATTCTTGGGCATCTCTAGGAAGTTGAATGCAGCCTTTATTTATGATGAAAATTGTTCTGTGAAAGTGCCATACATATATAAATACACAGTAGTACAGCCACAGGAACACAGAGCCTAGCTTGGTCATACATGGGTAACACATACTGTATATAACACAATCACCCATACAATGTTGTATACATTTAGATTATGGGTTGCAGCAGAGATGTTCCCTATCCAGAAAGCCTATACACAAAAAACAAGAAGAAGCCATATGTTAGTTAGTAGTTAATATGTTCATGGACATCAGTGGCCCAATTATTAGAAAGGTCCTAATAAGTCATCATTTAAAATGTGTCATGGCGATTCATTTTACACACTAAATGTAACACGTGTCTCTTCCTGACGTGCTGTCTTAGAATCACATTGTGCAGTACCATGGCTATCTTTACAGAAGAAAACAGGTGCATTGCCTGTACAGTATGTTTGAATGTACATCTCAAATGCATGTGTACTGCACACACACAGTCATGTGATATACTTAGGAAACTGCAATTAAATGCTCTGACAGGGAAAGACAATCACATTGCATCCTCACAAGAGACAGTGCTTCATTTAAAGGATGTAGTACAGAAGAAACACAGCTTGAAATATTTAAATGATGAAATACTGTAAGTATAGATGTATATAGAAACCTAGCTGCTTGGAAAGTATTTATCCCTGGGGCTTACAGAGCAAAAAATAAAACCTTCTGGGCTCCACAATGAATTTCATAAATCAGGCATATTAAAAAAGACAGCTTTTCCTTTTCTGAGAGTTTCTGATGCAAATAATTCTTTGTACAATGTGTTTCTAAATGCTGGTAGATTTTCCCAGGAGTGATGAGACTAACACATTTCACATTATAGAAAGAGAGGCAAAAACACATGCACTTGCAAGATTTCATGCATGTGGGAGGTGAAACACTAAAACCCAGAAGCTTCGTGATTCAGTGTGGGTCAATGCCATATGGCAGGTTTTACAGGTTCAGGTGGTGATCTCACATGTTTCATATCAAATGAAAAATTAATAAAACCTTGAACTGCATCTTGTATGGAGCCTTGCCTTTCAGCGCTATCATGGTGCTCAGCAGTCTCTGAGCTCCTCTAAATGTGTAATCAAAAGCAGCTCTGAGGGTTTGTTATGAAGTAACCCTGGGAAAACATTCTGTTTATAATCTGTAAAATGAATAGACAGGACAGGTTTTTTAACCCTGCTAGGGCACTTTTGTGCCGAGCAGCCTTGTATCTCCAGCTTCAGATGTTGACTGTAATGCATATATTTTGAATTCAATGGCTGCTTTACCTTCTGTCTCTTTTAGAAAAGAAAGAATATGACATTTTACATAATGTGAAATTACTTTTGTATTTTTATTTTTTACTTTGTTTAAAATGATTACACGTTTATGAAAGAAACATACTCCCTATAAAAGCCCTATGATCCTGTTTTCCCAAGATCATTCAAAGCTGCTGCAAATACATTATGTTTGGGAAAAATACTGTAGTGCAGGTTTAAATATTCAGCATGAATATCAATTTAAAATTTTAGCAGTATGTATTTTTGTGCCACAGATTAAGCAGTGTGTTGCACTTTAGTTTGAGATTCGTACAATTGAAATAAATACCTCTGCACATTTAATGTTTTCTGAAAGAAAAAAAAATGTTTCTTTTTGTTTGTCCTCAAAATATTTTGGATCATCTATTCTGGAAATAATACAATAATGTTCTTAAAAGGATAAAAGGATTTGCAGACTGATATTAAAACTCAGTTATTAACAGCACAAATCAGGAAAACATTAAATTCAATTACTGTCTAGTTTTTGTATTCCTAATTACAGTTTCTGGTGTTTGACACCAGTGCTGACACAGTTTTTAGGGCCGTTCAATACCTGATTGTTCTGTACTCCACTATCAACATCACTCCTTCTGTTGTCAAAGCACTATTGTGTCCAGTTGCACTGATGTGCATTAGCAGGGACATCCTCCTAATCTGTGTGGAAAATGCTATCCTATATTTTTATATGATTAGAAGGAGCATGATCTGTAGTTAGATTTATACTCTACAGCTTCTGCAAGACACTTTGTGGCATGGAGACAGTGATAGCAATTTCTCTTTCTGAGTGCAAATAAGAAATTGGCTCAAAAACACCTTAAAGGCAAATAGCAATCAGGCATGCAGACGTTACCTCCGGAGATTTAAGCTTTCATTGGAAACTCTTCTTCTTTGATATGTTTTCTCCCTCATTTATAGATTTGCTCCTTCTTCTGCTTTTCTTTGGCCTGACAGCAGCTCTCCATGCCGAGAGGTACATCCAGGGTGCTTTTTGTCACAAGCGGGAAAACAAATACAATTTGAAAAACAGCAACTGAGCAGCATTTTGTAATGCTAATGTAGGTCATTAGCACCCTGCTGAGGTAGTGGATGTATGGTGTGAAGCTTTGCTCTTCCCAGATAATACCTCAAAAGAGAAGAGCTCCTTTTTCATCCACTGTGTACTGAGCGCTTCTGCACTCAATACTCTCCACACCCTCAGTTCCATGTAAATAAAGTGTCACATTCAACTCTCCTGTATCCCTATGGTAATTGCCTTTTAGCATTGGGCAGTTTCAGTGTTAAATAGTCTATCTGTGGAATACTTTGGATGTGCGATGAAGTATATCACGTGCCTAAATCTCTACAGAGATTCATAGTGAGGCATTGCATGCACATATTCTTCAGCAGATTGTGAGTAATCGGCTTGTGCTACTTTTAAGATGACGTATATGCAGTCTTTCATGTGGTTGATGAGACTATTTTGATTAACAGGATGCAAATGCTTAGCATGACAAGGGTAATGTTGTCTGTGTCCAAACTGTGAGCCTCACAAATATGTCCCTGTGTGTAAATGTATGCAGCGTCACTGTCATTCATTACGAGAGCGGTCCAAGGGGGAGTCTGTGCTGTATCTTGCGCTCCTCCGAGCGTGTTTACAGATGTTATCTTAATGCAGATCACCCAGCTCTTTATAGCTGTAACACAGAGATGGATGCAATATAATTTTTTCGTGTCCAGGAATGTTTTCAATTCCGTATCTTCTCGTTGAACCGAGCAATGCAAACACATTTACGCAGAAACAGGGTTTCATAATAACACATAGGGCAGTTGCTTTCATCCTGTAGTGTGCATACTGTACGTGAGCATGCAAAGCATGCTTTGCCACCGGTACACAGAACCAGCTACCAGCAGCAGGGAATCCTTTCTAGACCCTCCCCACCCCCACTTACCTCCTTCACCACATTCATGTTCAGCCCATACTGTCAGTTATGAGGGTAATGTCTTATTTGTTCATCTAAAATTAGACGACTAATAAATAAATTAGATACTTCTATGAGCAGCTCTTTAAGGGACGGAGAGAGAGATCACAGATTTTTTTTCACATTCTGAATCGTTTTATTTATATTTAGATGTCTTTTTTTTATTTCTGCAGCATGAGTTCATTAAAAGACTCACAGTAAACCTAAGGAAGTGAGCTGAGGAAGTGTATTTTTCAAAGATAAAAATATCGATGGGTTCATCCATCAATGCACGGTGCTGTGCTGTTTCTTTGGTTTGCCACTTCACTATCTAGTAGTAGAAATTCAGCATGATGACAGGATACTCAAGACACAAAACCAAGCTCCCCAATAAAGGTACTATTTCAGGTTGAGACCTGTATTCTGGACATTACCTCTTTATTCACCTATGTTGGTTTTGGCGTTAGCCAACAATGACTGGGATTCCCCAAGAACATTCACATTCCTGGCACACATTCTGTTCAAACCCTGCCAGGATTGAGTGGGTTTGACTTGGCCAAGGTGTCCTTGGCTTCCTACACAACATTCATCCCTGGGACGGGCCTGTGAAGCTACAGCAGTTTCACTTCTTCACTCAGTGCTAACTGTGCTCTAGGCACTTGGAACTCAGTCTGTGTAAAGGTGGTTGTCTCAACAATGCACATTCCAGAGGAAGGTGTGCACATTATAGGGTGATTCCAACTTGTCAGGGTTAGGAAGAAAAAAAGACCATTTCAGATTGCAAAAATAATTATGTATTAATTCTTAATAAAAGTATTTAGCAAACATAGAGAGGCTGACGTGCGCATTTATAAACGACTGTCCATCTTCCCTGGAGATGGGGATTGCTATCTTGAAGTTCGTTTTGATAACAATAATCCATTTCATAGGGAATAACTGCTGTTTGTAATGTGTTTTTCCCCTGCTGGGAGTTGCAATAAGGGGGGGATCTGCGCATTCATCTTGAACAAAAGACCCCCACCCCCCCACCCCCCTCCTTCCCTCCGATTGATTTCTCTTAAGGAGAAGGCAGGCAGGCCGCTTCCCCGTCCTGTCAGGTTAAATTAAGCAGCCCTCACCTCTGCATCAAAGCCCCCACAACAACAAAGGCAGGCCATCCGGCTAATTTGCTGTAAATTGGCCAGTAAATGAGTAGGGACTGCCTGTACCTCCTGCCTGCACTTCATCAATCCTGCTATAGCTAACCAGCCGCTCGCCTGTGTGTTGTTTCAGCTGCGGCCTTGCTTCATCTAGCGGCTTTCTCCTTCTCCCTCTGTATCTCTTTTTTCCCTTTCCCCCGTTTCCTCTTCCCCCTCTCTTCATATTTCTCCTTCTGTTTTGCTTGTCATTTCCCCTTTTCCTCCTTTCATTATCCACTTGTTTTCTCTGCCGTTCATTTCCTCCCTTTTCCCTGTAGGAAAGGCTTTTGGAAATATATGAATATACAAATTCATTTTTTAAAATTTTATTCATAATAAATCTACCCGTTCACTCACGGTTCTTGTAGTCCTGACATGCTGCTGTTTAATCTATTATACTTCAGCGTCACACATTTTCTTAGCTCTGGCCAATAGATCTTGCTACTCATCAGTCCTTGTAAATCACTATTTCATACTCTTAAAGACGCTTTTTATGTACTGTTATGTATAGATATAATGCCTAAAGGTAAATGAATGCCAATTATATTTTCCCTGAAGTGCTTTTACATGTATGTTAAATAACTTACAATAGTTTACATATAAATGTACTGTTGTTTCACATATGAAATTGTTTTGTTGATGTGCAGTAAGTGATATAAACATATTTAATATACTGTAGTGCCTGAAACCATGTACAATGACCAGTTCATCACACTGCATGCTTTCAAATAGATGAATTGATTGAACTGCCTCACACTTTCTCATTTTGGAAAACTGAAAAACCATCTTAACCAAGTGTGTCGTATTACTTAATCTATATGTGTGAAAAATGGGGTCCAGCGTTGGCTGCTTCTAATGTGTCCCCTGACGGTGTTCCATCTACGTATTTGCAGACATCGACGAATGTGAGAGTGATTACAATGGGGGCTGTGTGCACGAGTGCATCAACATCCCGGGGAACTACCGCTGCACCTGTTATGATGGCTTCAGACTGGCACACGACGGACACAACTGTCTGGGTGAGTGATCTCAAATTCAAAACCCACACACCTCCCACCGATCTGTACAGCACAGCAGATCTATTGATAAACTTTCTAATATCTGTCAGCTCCTTTTCATTTTTGTTCATCACCTTCATCTCCTAAGCCCCTGGTTCTCCATCCCCCTTCCTCAGACTGGTACCAGTCACTCGAGCGGTGCTGACCAGTCCTTGTTGAGACTTACATTATTGATTAATATGTGTTTGTTCTATGGGGTATTTTTAGCTTAAAATAGTCCTCAAAGGTGGAGAAGCTTAAAGAGGTGGTCCCTATTACATAAAAGGTCGAAAATGCACTGTTGTACATAACCCATACACACTCAGCAGTCTATTTCAAAGACAAAGAACCAGAAATAGCAAATCCAAGTCAAAATACGTATAACTCTTTCAGTAATTCCCCATTTGAATTATACCTAGTTAAGCCTCTTAGAGAACAATTAACAGAACAATATAATGACATTCATAAACCTATATGATTATTCTTTCAAAATCAATAGGTACATAAGTTTTCATAGTAAATCAAAAACTAACCCCAGCGATAGTTCTACTGTAGGTCTAAACCTAAAACGTATTATTAAATGCATTTTGACAAGTGTTATGTTAAGTGTGATTACTCTTACATGATGTTTTTTTCTTGATAGTATTTGTTATATACAGCTGTTTTATATTTACTTTAGGCTTCATAACACTGTAAGTACTGTAATACAGTCTAGTGATGTAGGAAGGATTGGCACTGCTTTTGAACATCTCTCTTGAGGATGTACTAGTCAGGGAGTATCAACAGCTGGTACACCTGGCAAATCACAGTGGTAGGTCAATATGTAAAAGCACAAAAACATGCCCATTAATCACATGCATTTTTTTACAATAATAATATCTAATTATGTGGAGACTTGGACAGTTTTCCACTGTCAAAAATGTGCCCTGGCTAAAAAATAATTTATTTAAGAGTTTGTAAATATCCTTGAGGTTAATAAATGAACTACTACTTCTAGTCATTTCCTTGTTGCTATTAACAGGTATATCTGCAGTAGATTCTCCAGTAAGAACTATGAAGTGGTATAAATTTATGAAGACTCTGACCTTAGGACTCAACTTAGAGTTTGCTGTCAAAGGGCAATATTTTTCCAAGGTTTAATGTTACAGTAGTGTGTACTTCACATCATGTCCGTGAAACATACTTTAAACTACAGAGGTAACAAAATTAGGGAAAGCTGACTTTTTTCTAAGAACATGAGCCAATCTTGGGTTTTCCCAAGTTTCTTTCGCAGTTGATTTAGATTACATTGTGGAGTGAAGAGCTTTGAAGTATAAGCAGTGGTAAATTATTAAAAATGACTCAGCTATGAATGCAGTTTCTGCTTTAGTGACTCTGACTTCAGCTGTCTTTAATTAGAGACAAACAGTTATGTGATAAATACCGATATCCCTCTGTGTTACAGAGTTTTACACAGTTCTTCCTGCGTAATCACTGCTCGGCACTGTCTGATGTTCTGCCCCTTAGCTTTACCCCCAGGGGCACATACAGTTTCTTTCCCACTCACACACTTGTCTTAAACTGCCTCCCTCTGAACCTTCACCTCCAAGCATTAGCATTCAAAACTGTCCTCAAAGGACCTCAGCTTACGCTGTAAGGACCAAAGCATGTTCCTCTCCACTTTGCTTCTCTTAGTTGGGAGACTTTTGATCCCTAACAGTATGTGAGCTTGAATCACTACACCTAAATGGCCTGTTCTCTACCAGTCCTTCATCAGTGAATCAGGAGTGCCCTTCCCTGCTCTGAGCTCCAGTCCATACTGCTCCCCCTCCCTTACTCTGCGCCCTGAGCACCAGCCAGACAGTCTGTGTGCTGACAGGGCCCTGGGTGACTCCAGCCTGTTGTTTGGTGAGCGTGGTGCCAACACCTAGATAGGGCGCTGTGCTAACTTGTATCACGGAGCAGCTCTCTCTCGGGGAATTTCCCTGGCTCTGTTGTGCCGTGAAGCCTTGTGTTCGTGCAGCTTTGATAGATGTCAGACTTCAAGCTTAAACGCCTCCAGTAATTCATAAATCTTTTTTTCTTTTTTAAAAGAGATTAATTAATAGTACTTAACAATACCTGAGCCCACTCCCCTGCTGGTTTTAAACATTTCCTAGAAGTGTTTAAAAATTCATCATCAAGAAAATGTGTATTATCATAGACATTTAGATAACACTGAGCCTTGTTTTAGTTATCTTATTTTTCGTGTCTGCATTTAGAATTTTGACAGCTGTCATAGAGGCACTGTGCAATATGAACTTGACTGCAGCATTTGCAGCACCCTAGGCTTTCAGCATCCCCCACGCTGGTACTATGAAATACCACATCTACTGTATATAAGTAATACCAAGACTGAGCAGGATCAAATGATGGCAAGGAAGAAATACAGAGGCTCCACACAGCAACAATGTTTTTGCAGCTACAAATCCCACAATCAAACACAGGGGACAATGAGGAAGCGTTGACAAACTTCACCCAACAGCCCCCCCTCCCCCCCTCAAAGCCATTCAGCTTTTTAGCATATCACACATACCACAGCCCCATTCCATAGATTCGATGTTGATTGGAGGAGAGGCGCATCCCTCAGTGACAGCACCACATACCTGTAAGCACCCATGAGGCCACAGGGGTGACTCAGAGCCTGGAGAGCCCTAGCCCACTAATCCCCACTTCACCATTGGTGGCACTCAGCCACCTGTGTGGGGAATGCTGGCAACTAGTCAGCTAGTGACACTACCCAGGCTCAAACCCATGATCACAGAGCTTAACCTGTGTGTGGGAGAGCACAGTTAACAGTTGAGCCATTCACAAAGCTCCCACTTACTTTCATTTTTTACTACTGAATATCCCTTATTGAATTGTCCCGCAACAGGTGTCCTGTACGTGGAGTGCATACCACACTCCTGGCAGTGTCAGAGTAGTCAAGCTAGAGAGATTATTTTATTAAAGAAAAGGTTGTTTTTTCATGTTGGCAACTTTTCACAAAATCAATACATTTGAAATATTATCTTTGAGCTGTAGCATAGGGTGGGACTGCTACATGATGTCTGAAGACAAAGTGATGAGCAGTTATGAGATCAATGCACATATACAGTAACAAGTCTGAAGTCTTTGGATGACAGACGCTTTTAGAACAAATCCAATTTTTATGGATTGTACCTAAATGCAGGTAGGTTAGGGTCTGGAGAATCACTTTATGGTTGTGCTGTTTTATTATTATTATTCAATGGTGATAGCCACCTGTACTGTGCAGTCTATCAGTGTCTCATACTGATAATGGACAAAAGCACAGGAAGTGACTCCTTAAAATTTTAGTATTCAAAACTTGTAGATTGGCACTTTTCCTTGCTGTGGGTGCTTTCATTAATCATGTTCTTTTTTAGTGGACGTTTTGAAAGTTAAGCTGTAGGTTATTGCAATTATCTATTCAATAAAAATAATGAAGGACAATATTCCTCTTTTCTGTCAATCATAATCCAAGCAAAAACTCTACAAACTTGAGTTTCTGATGTTTCTCGGTTTTGAGATGATTTGGAAACATAGCATGTACATTTTAAATTGCTGTATTGAATTCCATTAAATAGCAAATTCCCCATCTTTATATGTGCAACTCGAATCCTATCCAGTTACTGTCCCGAACTACACATAGACACATTGGTTCATTTTCCGAGTCATTTAACATTGGGCACTTTGGTCTGTACGGATCATTTGCTGTTCAGTGGATGCGCTCCAGTCTTGCATGCATGTGTAATTGATGCTCTGGTAGTGCGGATCATAAGTTTAAAAGGCTTTTGTACACTTGAATGGGTTGTCCTGCCAATATCTGGAAATTTGCTCCTGTGATCCATTTCCTGTATGTATAGATTTATTTTTTCATTCTCCCTCCCTGTGTTTGTTTGTGTCTTGGTCTTCTTGTAAGGGTTTTGCTAAGCAGGTGAGCTGCAGGTCACGTAGCAGAGGAAAACTCCCCGGACCTCATGCTTCTGACTTCATGAAGTGCACTTTTTGGGCTGTGGGATATGTTGGAAGAAATCAGTCTTGTTTTTAGTCAAGCCAGTCTAATAATGTTTCCTTCTGCATTGCACTAAGATATCAGTACTATCCACATTTTCCTGATGTGTTGTAGTACTTAGATTGTCTGTATCGAATGTTTATTTACAATACTGTCACACTGAAATGTCTGGTTCCCCGATTACCTTTCATTCTTCCATAATCTCTGTGACTGATGCTGATGTCTGTAGAATGGTCTCATGCAGAGATGTGGAGAATAAACTATGTTCTATTCCCCTTGATGCCTAACGTACAGTATATCCAGTACTGACAGTCCCGATTCGAACTATAATTAACTACCAAACCTTTTGCTCCACTGTAATAAATTTGTCAAACTGGTGTTTTTTAAACTTTATTGACTTAATAAATTGAGTTGTATGGATCTCATAAGCTCGTTATTGAGTTCTCTGTGCTCAAATTTATTCAATTTTGCTACCTCCCAGTTACTGACACAGACAAGCTCTACAGATAGTAATATACTAATCTGTTAGATCTCTTAAACTCATTTCACTACACTGGGGAACTATAAATCTTTTGCCTGCAGTATGCTTTCTTTTGCTAGAATTATATCTACTATAAAGTTAAAATTAAAGTGTTCTCTCTTCTGTACTCTTGTGTTGCATTATTCACGTCATATTGTCAAATACAGTCTTTTTGTACATGTGCACAAGTGAAAAGCACAGAGACGCAGTACATACACTAATGAAGATGGGATTAAGCTATTTTCCAAGGGCCTAGGTGACTTTGATGGTTTTGTCTTGATGGCTCTTTTCCCAGCTCTAGATTGAGGCCCATAACAGAGTCGGCTGGGTATAATATATTATGTATAGTTAGTGTGTATATATAGTGCACAGAGATAAACATGTTCTAAAAGTAGAGCAGAACTCCTGGGTGGGGCTGGTTGTGTCCTTAGTCTGTATTTCTGTGTGTTTCCGCTTTTGCTGGTGTTAAGATGTGCTTTGGCAAGAAATGGTGAATTTGAAAGGGTCTGGACTTTTGATCGTGATGTCTTAACTGAGATAATGACTACCTTTTCTTACCACACAAACCATGCCCACAGCTTAGTTTCACATGCAGCTCCAGCTTCCTAGAGCCCTAAGCCACTCCAGACTTCTAGGCACATTAGTCAGCTCAGAGTTAATCAGATACATCCGATTGGTAATCAGCACAGGCTTTACTAATTAAGCTCACTGAAAAGTCTGAATTGTGCAAAAGTGCTAAACATTGCCTGTTTAATCTGTTATTTTGTTATTTTGACAGGTGTTTCCCACAACATGACATATTCAACTGAGTGTTATTATATTTAAAATACATATCTGCACAACCCCAGGAATAACTTCATCTTAATCAATGCTTGAGCTCTGTTACATATATAGTGAGAGGCATTCGAAATGCATCAGATGCTGTTGGTTCCAGTATGCATTTGTTGCATTTTTAATGCCTCCCAGATATATCAAGTCAGAAAATGGGTATTTCTTTAGCTAAAGTGTTAGAGTTTGGTAGAGTGACAGTTTTTCGTAGTCACATAGTCAATGTGTGTTGCTGTTTCCAGTCTTAAAAATAAAGCTATCAGAGATGTTTCTTGGTATGTTATTTTGTACAAATCCCCATAGTTCAGTAACGAATACAAAAAGAAAAAAATCTTTAAACCTTTTGGTTATTGAGTGTTAATTATGGTGATTAATATTATCAGTAAATATGTTAAATTAGATCTGGTTTCTAGATGGAATTTATAATATAATCTGAGAGAATAATCAGTTTCTCAAAGAAATGTGCCAACGTGCACAAAATAAGATTTTAACATAACTCTGTACTTAAAAGGTGACATCGTAAAGTTCACACAAAAAAATCTACCTGTCCAACAGTGAAGCCTGTCTGATAGTCATTTTAATTCCATTTTATTTGGTGTTGTTTTTTCTTGTTTTATCACTAATAGGTTGCACCTTTTTCTTTAAACAACAGTGTCACACTAAAAGCTGCAATTTCTGATACTTTAAATAATAGCTTTGAACCTTCTAAAGACATAACCTTTCTTGTCCTAATGGCTGGCAAGTGGTACTCATTGTTTGGGGGTGACAGCATGCTGTAATTTGACATGAGCTGTGATTAGGAAGGCATTGTTAAAGAACACTATTCTAAACATCATATGACTGTGTGACAGGTCTCCTGTAAATGGGCTACTGCTAAAACTAATTACAGTCATTAGAAACTGAAGGAGTACAATATGGGGCCGACTGGCACATCAGGGTAAATTTAAATTCTGAAGCTATAAATTGGCCATGTATCTTTTTAGTGGCATAACAAGTAAACAAGTAAACAAGTAAAGAGTAGACTACTGTTGTTTTCAATGAGCAGCCTTGTATAAAAATAATATATTTGCAACTCAAAAACCAAATACAGTATCCCTTAGTGCTCAAAGGTTTCATACATGTTCTTGCAAAATCCTATACCGCAGGTATAGAACTGTTGAAAGAAAGCTTGATATTTCTGCAGTTTGGGATTCTCATTTTAATGTCCCTGCAGAGTGTGAGATCAGTTTATGTGCTATTCAACTTATAACAGCACTGTCTATTTTCTATAAGCTACCCTTTAAGAAGAGTTACTTATCTGCATATTATAATTATGTGTGTATGTATTCAAGTATTCAAGAGATACAAGTGAAGTCCAGTACGAATAAAACATTTGAAATCTTGGTGGTGATGGTCTAATCAGCAATAATGGGAGAAAAGCACTGCTAGTATCTTGTCTATTTTTTACCTCTGAGAGTGCTTGGATTTAGTTATGAGTTCTACAAGCAAAGGGGATGTTTCCTTTTTTCTTGTAAGGTGTTCAGTAGAACATCTGAATCCTGTCTTTATCGAGCATATTAATTGGTAAATGCCCTTTACACATTTGCTATCTGTTGAGAAATCAACAACCCTATTGTAGGAATCCTAGTTAATTTTAAAAAGGACCATAGACTCATTTGACACTGTGAAAAAGTCGCTGTTCTGCTCCATTGAAGTGAAAGAAAGCAAGAACACACTTGCAGTGTAATTCACAGACATAGACAAAGCACTGCCCTTACCACCGGAGTGTGGTATGCTGTGGTATCTTTTGTACTACAATACGTAAAGCATCTTATTATTACAATATCCCCATATTGTATTACTAAATTTTTGTTGTGAAAAAAAACTTGTTGCATATTGGCTTCAGATATGCAATACACAATGCATGCTTCTTAAACCCTGTACAGTATTCTGAATTCAGTGTAGTTTATTTTTGTTGTACAGACAACTTACTTCATTGGGATTAATGCATGGAGGAGAAGGTATTGGGAGCTAAAGTATTTACTGAATTTGTACTATACAGTTCAATAAAACAATAAATTAAACAGTTCAGCAGAACAATAAAAATGTTCTGCATGTGAACACAAAGAAGCTCTGAAATGATGTCCATTTTAGACATAAGTATTACTATGTTCTTTTCATTATGTTAATTTGTTCACCATAGTTTATACTTGTATGATGATTGAATATTTAGTAAACTCAGAAGGGGAATTATCAAGAATTTGTAGGTAAGATTATGATGTTATTAGGTAATATTATGAATATTAGATGCTTGGAAACAACAGTTTTACAAAGCATGTTATGCAAACCCAAAAGTTTTTAGATATGAAAAGATGTAAAATAAACAGTTAATGGAAGAATGTTAAAAAAGAATACATGAAATCTCTGAATTAATTTGAATTTTAAGGCTGGAGTTTTGTTCTCTATTTATGAACTGGTGGTGCTCAGCTTCTGTCAGAGAACCAAATAACTTTCACAAGAGATGGAAATAGCTTCATAAAGTAAATGGAAGCTGTTTAGAGGTAATAGAAAGGGGGATGACAAGCAGATGTTACAGTAAGTAAGATTGTTCCAACCCTTCTACACCATCTTTAGAATAAGTAAGTTTTCCATCCCTAGCTGTTGTTTTTGAGAATGTTTCGGATAGCCCCAGTGATACAACTGGTAGAAATAGGCAGCAGGTTTCTTGTCTTCCATTTTGTCTTGACCTGAACAGAGAAGGTTAGCTTTTCACGATGTGAGGCTGGAAATGAAAAGCTAATCTAATCTGGAATTGAGAGGTGATTGACTGCAGCTCCTAGCCCAAAGTCAATTAAAGCTGGAATGACGGGTTCATCTAGTCAAGTTAGGGAGAGACAGAATTCAGCAGTGACTTTAGTAAAACACATGGACGTCAGTGTTTGATCAGGCTTGAAACACACAGGTACAGATGTGGTAGGTGTTCCATCCACAACGTCTGTTTTCCTTTTTCCTGAATGGCAAATGGCTATTTCTAATTTGCAACTAAGCTAGACCCAACCTTCTTTTGGAAACAAGTAAAGGTTCATTTCATGTGTCACCCGAAGAAGGCTCCACAGCCAAAACGTTGTGTTTCTTTTCTTCTCGTTTCAGCATGGAGTAAACCTTTACTTGTTCCTTTGCAGTCTACGCATGCTGACGCAGCTACCTGCTTGAACTCCAGCATTCTTTTGTCAGGAAACTTGAAATCTGATGCATTATAAGACAATTTTAAAGCACCATTACACCTAACCACTGTAAGAAACAATATGTTTACAAAATATATTTCCTTTTCCTCTGCTGTCCCTCAGATTAAGGTTGACCTCTGATTGATATTATCTGGCATTGCAGAAGCATTTACCACCAATGACAACTGGTTCCTGTCCCCATCCTCATCTGCATCTACTTGGTCCAGATATATAATTAATAGGAGCAATACTGCTTAATGTCCATTTTTAATTGATAGAGTTAGAATTCACAGTATAGAGCTAGCTTACAATATGTTTGCTAAGCTTTCAAACTGTTTAAACATGTTGCAAATGCAGCAACATAACTTTTACCTGTGTCCCTGCATATACTTAGAATTGATGTTGCTCTAATTCCTTAATTACAATTTAATTTACATGAAATTATCATTTTGACTTGCATTAGCATTAATGTAAACCTAAATCAAGCCTGGAGCTGCAGAGATAAATAGGATGCTATGGATTTTTTTCAAAGCAATAAATGTTTTTGTAGGAAAATGGAAATTCCTGTAATCCTGTAAAAAAAAAAGGGTAAAATTAAAAATCTTGCTTCAATTTTGAAAATGTTCTCCTCATGCAAGGTAAAGGAAAGGAAATGATGATGTACGTCTGTCATGTCTGGTTACCTGCTGGCTCTGTTCTCTGTTCGATGTTTGTGTGTCATTAAATGTATTTACTTGCTTGTTAAAAAGCATGTTCACAAACTCAGGAAATGAAAAGCACAAACACACAAGGTGCTGGTTACCTCATCACCTTTGCTGATGCACTGAGCAGATCACTCATTCTGTACTTCTTTATGGCTGCGTTTAGGGTCCTGTTAAGTTTCTGAGTGGGAAACCAGTCCTCATCGGAATGGTCTGGAGGTTAAGACAGCTGGGTCAGCGATTAAGGAATGGAGACTTGCTCTTCCTCCCTTCCACCACAAAAGTGTCTGTAAGCACAAAATCCATGAGAGGACACACTGTAACATAACCACCATGTTTACACATCTCTTCAGCTCAGCACAAGGCCAAATGTTATATATACAGTGAGGCTATCTGAGAAACCAGCAGACATTGCATCCACAAATAGAACCAATCTCTTCATTTCTCTCTTTCTGATGTTTTTAAGGGAGAGGCGAGAACTGTCTAGTTTTTTTTTCAGAGCCCATGCAGGCTTTTAACTTAATTAAGATATTTTTCCCTTCACCAGAAAAAGTAACTTTTTAGGTCCAAACAACAGGGGCACTTCTTCAGCCATGCCAGAATCCTTTTCCGTTTGGAAATATTTGCTTTGGACGCTGGCCTTGCCCAGCACACAACACAGGCAATTATTGAAGCTATTTGAACAGGATAGATCCACTGACAGGCGACGCCTCGTTTTGAGGGATGAAGGAATTGAGAAATGAGACCTATATTGATGCAGGGGCTGGAACATATCATGTTTGTGGAGCGTTCCTGTGGGATTTTGAAGAAGCTGTGTGTGCATGTGCAGGAGCTGGCATTTTGTGGAGACCGTAATAAAAGAGGCCTGCCAAATTAAAATGAGCAGCTCTTTCGCAGGGAAAAATGGAAGGAGACAAAAAAAAATGAGCACTAAATGGAGCAGAAGGAAACTCAAAAATGTAGTCTTCTGTAATATGCAGGGACCGATGCAGAAATTCATGCAAAAGGCTGAAATGTTTACTGTATTACAGGAATCGAAGTGTTGTTGGGAAACGTGGCATTTCCACCGTGCGTTTGGGCCGTACAAAGTTTGGAATAACGATGCTGCTTATGTATAATAATGACTAATTTATCATGTAAATTTCCTCAAGAAAAGGAAACAACATAGGTTTTTCTTCTTGCATCAGTCCAATAAGTCCAAAATCAATGTCAGCCGAGTCAAAAGCACCAGACTGAATGCAGTGATCTGGCCTGCCTTCGCTGTCAACTGCTTATGCTTTTAATATTTAACTGTCCAATTCGTGATGCGATTGGGATGTGAATAGCCTGCCATTTGCTTAAAAAATAAGGCATCCAGTACATTCCGTTTGGACTTGAGTTTCAAGAGCAAAAAGCTTTAGTTAACTGCTATGAGAACAGCTACATTACTGAAAATGTGTGTGCATTTAGAGGGTGTGTAGTGATGGGGGTCACTTTTCCACTGACCTGGTTAGAAACGCATGAGTTGACATTCCACTCTGCCCCCAGTTTTACTTGGCATGATCTAGCTGTTTCTTCCACTAATGGGGGCATGTATGAGTGTTTGGTTTTTTTTGTGGCGTGGGGGGGGGTTTCTTCTATTAGTTAATTTTTTTCCTCTTGCTTCAATTTTTAATTCCATTGGGCTGAGAATCCCCAGAAAAGAAATCCAATCCTACGGCCTTCCTGGACTGGACAAACAGACAGAAAATTAGTTTCGCATGACGGCTTATTAAAAAATCACTATGTATACAGCAGCTTATTAATGCTGAGAGCCCAGGAGAAGTATAGAGTTCCACTGGGGCGAGTGTAGAGCCCCCTGGCCTGTCGGTGTGTCTGTGCTCACTGTGCTTGGGGGAGAAGGAGGCACAGAGGTTCATTATAGGAGTTAGTACATTATAGTCCTTATACATGAGACACTGTACAGATTATATAATATGGTAGACAAAGGAGAGTGATATTGAATAATGACAGAGCTCCGAGTCACAAAGAGAAATCATTTAGTTCACCCTGAGTTCATTGCAACTTCATATTTAGTCTTCTAACATTTTCTTCTAATTGTATAGTTTGTGATAATGCAGATGCATTTTTTGTAACTTGAATGAAAAAAAAATGAACATTGTAAGCTCTCCTTCATGCACCAGCACATACAGTAAGTCTATGTCAGGCCAGTGCAAAACGTCGTGTGATGATTTCAAGATCTCTCTTGCAATTTTTAATTGAAGTGATGTTTTTGTACATAGGACATGATTTGTTTTGCAGATACAAATTCAGCTCCTAAAGTGTTGTCTCTTTATTTTAAAATATGTAGTCTTTTATTTCTGTTTAAAAACATAAGCAACATTTACATTTTATGCTGGAGGCACGGTTTAATTCCCACATCAGTATTGATTTAAAATGTGGTCACATGCTCACAATAAAAGACCTCAACACATATCCCAGTATATTCAATATATCTGCCTTTTTTTGAATATGTACAGTAGCGCTCGGAACCAAAGATGGTAGCTGCTACTGAAAGTCTCAGGTTTTGCGTGTTGTCATAAATTCAGAGACACATCCTGTCGCTAGGTGAAGTGCAATCCATGAATAAATCCCTTGCTGGTGACATCAATTAATACTTCCATCACACGACACTAAAATTAGGCAGTCATTAGAAAAAAAGGCTCCTGAGAGCTGAGGTTCTCAAAGTCAGGGCACCTTATTAGGTGCTGTAAGTGTGACAGGTGCACAGGTATAGCAGACAGTCTGGCTAACAAGATACAGACAGTTCTGCCTTTTTTTCTGTGTTGTCTGTTCATCCATTACAATAGACTAATAAAGAATCGTGTCTTGCCCCCATTTCATTTTAATTAATGCAAGGTTGGAAAAATGAAACCCAGAAACTTTGATCTTTTTAAATGATTGCCAAAAGTAAGAGCAATACTAATGTTATAATATCTGTGGATGTTTGTCTTGTTAGTTTGTTTGAAGGAAGAAATTCGCTGGGAATTAAAGAAACATTTAAGCACTACCTTACCCAACAGCAAAACGTGTTGCAAGAGTTTGCATGAGAGTGCAGTGGAACAAAGACAGGACAACAGTGTTTGTGTACCACACTCCCGTTTTTGAACCAAGCAGTAAGCGTTTTTACTTCATTGTTGTGTATACAGTATGTAAGCCATCTAGGGCTTGAGTTACCTCAGGGTACCACATGAACAGAATACCGCTGTTCAGAATGTTACATGTACAGTATTTAGCCTAATTACAAATGGAAGAGGAAAAGTCTTTTGCCAAAAAAGTCCAATTTGCACCTGTATCCACATTCTTGTGATGAGGCCAGAGCTAATGGCCTGAGTTTAGTGACTCGTAGGAAAACATATTAGGTCATCTTGTGTGCAAAGATTTTAAGACGCACATTTGTAATTTTAGATGTAAAAAAGGTAATTAAATACCAGATTATTTTTCCACTTAGCCCTTGTTTTTGTTTACAAACGTGCAGCAAAGCTCAAGTTCTGCGTAATTATATAGTAAATTTGTCTTCATATTTATGATGTTTATGACAGTATGTCTGTATTTATGAATGAGGTTTTAGACTGTAATCATCTCAAGCAAACATACGTCAAAAAAGTATATCTGCAGTTTTTTCCAGATTAAAAAAAACTGAATAGGTTCTAGTGATAATAGGATTAGATTATTTCACAAAACTGTTTTGGTTTGCGATTATTCAAATTCTTTAAAACACTTTTAGTTCTGTCCTAATGTGCTAAATACAGATTCAGATGCTCTTAAATTAAGTTGAAGAAGACTTGAGTGTTCCATTGCAATATACACTGCTTTGTAGTCTTGGATGTCTTGGACACAATGAGGTGTTGCAGTGTACTGTTGGTATCAGCAGTCAAAGTCACAATTAAGGTTTTCTGCTTTTGTAACCACAATGACTATTGCTAATACAGCTGAGTTCAGCATTAACCAACCTAGTAAGTTTGCAATATTTAATTCATATTGATCAAAATCCTCAGAAATGTGATCTCAACAACTAATAAGAAGTGTAGTAGCTAATCCATCACATTTACCAATAAAAACTAATTGAGTCAATGTCGAATGCTCCTTATTACTAACATCATTAACACATCCATGTATTACACCAAATAATGTCACAATTTACTATTGAAGCTAAACTGCAGAAACTAAAAATTTATTAATTTCTGAGTAAAAAAAATTCCATAAAATTGTGTTACTGCATGAAGACAAACGTTGAGTGAAAAGGGCGGTGCAGTGGCTCTGTGGCTAAGGATCTGCGCCTGTGGCTGGAAGGTTGCGGGTTTGTATCCCTCAGCCGGCAGAGGAATCCTACTCCGTTGGGCCCCTGGGCAAGGCCCTTAACCCCAACTGCTCCAGGGGCGCCATATAAATGGCTGACCCTGCGCTCTGACCCCAAGCTTCTCTCCCTGTCTGTGTGTCTCGTGGAGAGCAAGTTGGGGTATGTGAAAAAGACAAAATTCCTAATACAAGAATTTGTATTTGGCCAATAAAGTGATCTTATCTTAAGAGAAAAACACTACACTGGCATCCCAGGTGGGTGTTGCTCATGGTACGTGGTGTGAGAAGAGGAGGTGAATTTTGACTCTTAGTAGTGTATCTTCATTAAACATTAATTTAAAGAAAACTGAAAGAAATGAAACTAGTCATGCTTAAACTATTTTCCGATTTTTTAATTCAAAAATAATATCTGATATAAAAATAAGCTTTGTGGAAACAGCAGTGGAAAGATTCCACTGTTACTGTACAGTATGTGTATTTCTTTAAGTGGGATGCTGGTAAAACTCATTTAATCTAAGCGCTGAAGGAAGCTCAGCAACGCCATGTATTGACATCTGTTTTGGCTCGGATGGATCAGGTTACAAAAATTGAAGAGGAATTTGCAACGCAAGCATTTTCTTATACAGTTCCTAATGATTGAAGTCTTTTACCAAACATCTATTGAACTTCACCTTTACCCACATCAGAGAATATATAACATGTCTGTACTGTAGTCATAAAGATAATCATATCATACTCATATCCTATTATTTAATTAATGATCCTCTTTTCTTTCCATTGTGCCAAGTACACACGAAATGTTTTTCTTCAGGAGAGATTTTTCAGGGCAAAATGTGGGGAAATGATTAGTGAAGAATATCTGTGTCGCAACTTTAAATGAGTCTTCCAACCATTCAGCCTTCTTCGGCAACATTTAATGGATTTTCCACTGCCATTCCTCAGCCAGCCACAGTGATGACCTGCGTTTATATTTTACCATCTGAGTCCCACAGTGCTTCACAGTGAAGCTTCACCTACTTAAACAACTCAGGGCTGGAGCATAGTTTCAATACTAGCACACCTTAACATTTTAAATGTCTGACTTTTTCTATGATAGACCCATAGGGAGTTTCTATATTGATGTTATTGTGTACCAGCAAGCTGGACTGTTGCACCTACAGTAACTGCGTGGACATTAATTTTAAGGGTTAATTATTCCTTAATGCACCCACTTTGCCTGTTAATCATCAATAGGGTACTCCTGCAATAAATTCTTAATTTATATGCGTAGGAACTGTTTTTGGAAATATACACTATGTTGCCTTTTTTAGGTGTCATTTTAATCAGTTTTAAATCAGTCTTATAAACTGCTGAACAGGTTTAAACTTTAAACCTTAAAACCTAAAATATACGCACATAGTCTTCCAACCTGCGGTAGGTATGACCAGATTCATTTTGTTTGTAAGAATAGACTGTGAGCATTATAACTAACTAAAGAAGTCCCCAGATGAAGTTGCATGAATTGAACAAAATGTCATTCGAGGAACAGGGCTAAGAAATTTGAATTTGAAAAAGAATCAAAGTGCAGTAGATGTGGATTTGTTTCTTGTTCTCATCTCAGTTTTAAACCCAAGAACCACTAAGAATCTGGGTGCATAAAAGTAAAGAAATACCTCTACCTCTAGCCTGCGAAACAATTCCTGCATTCATTTTCAAATGTAACCGGGCACATAGATGTGATGTGTGAATCTTTCGCATGCAATCACAGAACACCTTTAAGCCGGCACTTGCTGGGTTCACGCTATGCATGATGGTGCTGTTGTGTGTGTCGTGACAGATGTGGATGAGTGCTCCGAGGGAAACGGCGGCTGCCAGCAGATCTGTGTCAACATGATGGGGAGCTACGAGTGCCGCTGCCGTGAGGGCTTCTTCCTGAGCGACAACCAGCACACCTGCATCCAGAGGCCCAAAGGTCAGCCTCGACGACCAGCGCCCTCTAGGGTGCAACACAGATGGGAGGACTAGGCAAGCCATGCTTCCTGTACCCACTTGTGCATCTCTCTCACCTGCCGTTGCCAATTGAAAAACCGGTTCAGTTGTCCGTGGTTTAAACCTGCAGAGCCAGTGTCTGATCCGCTCTACTCAGCCTTTCTGAGCGGTTGTTGCCTTGCAATTTCTTTAGTCTAGTTAAAACGTGAGAATTCTGAGGAGAGGAACATGGGACAGTCACTGTGCCTTGCACCTGATTACAGCTTACAAAGTCCACCTGTTATTCACAATTGTTATTGAATTTCTTAAATGTTCCTGAATATCCTCTTGTGGGTGGTGCTAAATCTTCCTTCTTCTTGTTTTGCCTTTATCTATCATCCTTCTTCCTGCAAAGAAAAACCTCTCAAAGGGGTTGAACCCGGGATGATAATAATAATAATAATAATAATGATAAACTTTATTTTATATAGCGCCTTTAAAGGTGGCTTCTCAAACCGCTTTACAGAATGTCAACAACAAGAAATAACAAGAATACAAAAGATAAAACACAATTACAAATACAAAGAGGAGACCGTGGATGGTGGTACTAAGTATTGTAGGAGCAGAGGGGTGAAGAATGGAACCAGTTAAGTAAAGGCTCTTCTAAAGAAGAAGGTTTTGAGTCTGGATTTGAAGGAGGTTAGAGAAGGTGACTCTCTGATATCCTTGGGGAGAGAGTTTCAGAGCTTGGGGGCATAACAGGAGAAGGCCCTGTCACCCATAGAATGTAGACGGGCTTGGGGGACAGTAAGGAGAGTAGAATTAGAAGAGCGAAGGTTGCGAGGTGGGGAGTAGGGCAATAATAGTTCAGACAGGTACTGAGGTGCCAAGCCATGCAGAGCCTTATAGCTGAGCATGAGGATTTTAAAGTCCATAAGGAATTTGACAGGAAGCCAGTGCAAGGACTCCAGGATAGGAGTAATGTGATCACTTGCACCACACCTGGTCAAGATTCAGGCTGCCGAATAATGGACATACTGCAGTTTGTTCAATGTAGATTTAGATGACCCCAGCGGACCCCAGCGAGTAGAGCATTACAGTAGTCAATTCGGGAAAACACAGATGTGTTGATCAGCTTTTCAGCCACAGTTAGTGATAACATAGGGCGTAGTCTAGCGATATCTCTGAGGTGAAAAAAAGATGTTTTGACAGTATGCTGCACATGTGGGTCGAATGTTAATCCAGAATCGAATATCATCCCAAGGTTTTTCAATTTAGACTGAAGCTCAAGGGATAATGCAACAGGAAAGAGTACTAGTGCTTCAGCACTGCACAGCACAGCACAGCATCCTCCCTCAGGTTTTTTGAAAGTTGTTCAGAACAGCGGTAAATAAACTAGAGGTAAAGTTAGGAAACTCTGAAGAGACTGAGTAATGAAGGACATAGAGAATAACATCTTTGGGTATTTACTAATTCATAAAGTGATACACAGAGGTGGAGATCTGAGTCTCCTTTAAGAATTTGCCCATTTTAATGTATTTATTGAAATTGTACTGCTAATTAACTTTTACTCACTCAACCTAAACTAAATCTGTGGCCCTGTATAATTAATTAACGGCAGCAGTTACAAAAAAGCCTTAGCTTTTCACTTAGTAAAGTGAAGTAATCTCTTCTCTATCTTGCTTTTAAGGATGTCTCTTTGTCGCCATCCCTTTAAAAATATTCTTTCAGGTACGCCCTTGCTGTTGTGCTTAGTGCAGTACACAGTGCATGTACAGTATAACCCCAACACACTGGTGCTTCTTAGATTTTGTAATGTCATTTTGCTTGGAGATAGGGATGACCTTTAAGACCTTGTTTCATAGAAATTTCCACCCATAGTAATCAGCGTTTTATCTTCTTCTGTGTACACAGGGATCCAGGCACTTGTGCATGCTCAAAGTGGTACAGTCACTTTTAACAGATAAAACTGTTAAAAGGTTTGGGATGATGAGGTTCTGTACTTCATCTTAATTTGTGTACCGTTTTTTTCTGTCTTTATGCTTTTTTTCTAATAACCGTGTTAAAACGAAGCAGTTATGAAACCTTTGTATGATGCCTCGAGACATTGAGTAAAGAGCACCCCCCACCCCTTTATTCCTTGAAATTATTTTTTACTGCAGTTTTTAAAGCATCGGTAGCATGCAAATCGCAGTGGGACTGAAAAAAATTAATGAACTATTAAACATATAGCCAGCGGCTGGAGTGGATTATGTTTAAAGAGCATTCCTATGGGATTTGAAAGGATAGTGTTAGGAGAGGTGGGGTGAGAAGTGGGATGTTAATAATGTTGTACAGATATAGTCATATGAATAACAAAACTTATATGAGCTGCTTCCTGTACACTAGAGAAGACTGTTAGCACTCCTGTATTGTTTAAAAGTCTTATGCATCATTGAAAAAATACCATAGAATTGCTTATGTGTTTGTTTGCCTATTTCATTTTGCTTATGCAATATTTCCCAGCCCAGCTATATAAATTATGCTTTATGAATTACTATATTATCTGATATGAGAGCTCTGTGGTATTCATGTGGCGTGAACCTGACCTCAGTCGTTTTTTTATAATGGAGAATTTTTGCAGACTGGTTTTCGTACGATGTGTGCAGAATAGCTGTTTTGAAGATCATTGCAGCAGGCAAAATTCTTAGATAAATGATTTGATAAACATCCCACAGCTCTCATATTTCAAACTGGAATTTGGTTCATTATTCCCTGGGGTGATCCAAAAACAAGGGAAAGAAAATTTGGGGAATTTTGACGATTACATGAACATTTATGTAAATTAGCAAGAAGATGTCTATTAAAAAAATGGTTGTTTTTTTTTTAAAGATGTAGTTGTTTAATTTTTCAATGGTATCATCTAGAGGGCTTCTGAGTTAGCAAGTAAATGTAACAGGGCTATTTCAGGACTGGGATCTGTTATTAGTGGATTGTGTCCTCAGTTTTTCTTACAATATATATAGTATGACTTGTTGGGCTCATATGAGCTTTCAGTGCTTTCGGTTTCCAGTGTGAACAAAAGACAATGGCTAGCAAGTGCACATTTCAAAGAGTTGATTGGCAGTCTGTAAGTCCACACTGGACAGTTCAAAAATAGAAAAACATATTATTATTATTCATATTAAATAATAGTTAAAAACATTTATGTAGTACTTTTCATTTGAAAGGATTCCATAGCACTTCGCATATAGGAGAGGACCCACTTCATTTGGACTGAAGGGCAGCCCCCCCACCTGGGTGACATACTGCAGCCATATCATCTGTTCATTCACTTCATAAAGCATTTTAACTAGTAGAGAAATATTAAAAAGTGAAAACAATAGTAAACACAAACAGTCATAATAAAATCTGTAACCAAAGAAAAGGTGATGCAGCACGATTTCAGTTCTTATTGGGATTTTTTGGGGGATTTTGCAAATGTGGGTATTATCTGCACGTAATTCTCGTTATTGTTCATCAGTATCAGCCTTTCTCATATCTCAAAGGAGGCTGCTCCGGTCTCTCTATTCCCATGTATTGTAGTCCATTACTTTTCCTTTTGGGACTAGCCCAGCCAAAGGTTCATGTACAGTAACCTCAGCCTTTTATTAAATACATTAAAAGTAAATTAGCCTTCTCTTTATGGACTTTGCATTCATTAGCTGTGAATAAGGTGCACTATCAGCTGCCATTGTGGTAATGCCTGGTGCTGCCAAGCTCTTTGCTGGGAGCCCTTGTTAGCAGAAAAATATGCCAATTAGTGACCATGGCTGCCAGCTTCCGTGCCTAATGATAGAGCAGCTGGTGTCTGGTTCTGATTAAAAAGGCGGTTCTAAAGGAGTACCTTTCAGAAAATGAAAGCTTCCATCTTCGTTCGGTGGAATGTAACAGTTCATTTATTTGCAGCACATATTTCCCCAAGTAGAGTAATGAACCCTTTGAAAGGCCAGCCAAAGTGCTTAGTGGTCGAGAGGAATTCCATTCAGGTCAGAAGGTTTCGCTTTTGAAATCTGCCTGAGAGTGACCCCAAACTCAGAATTGTGTGACACCAGACAACCCAAAGAAACAACATCCTATAGAACTAGTGTTTACTCATTTTACACAGCTCTCTTATTTTTAATTGGAAAAGGCCTGTCAGGTTAATCAGACAACATACATGGCTCAGAGGCTCAGATTTTGTAGACGTTTACACAGTGTTATAAAATCAAAAAGCTGTTTTAGGTAGTGTGAAAGTTTTTAGAGACAAAGTGTTAAATTCACAGTACCCCTCCTGACCAAATTGATCTTTTTAAGGGCTTTGCAATGTTGTAACTTTCAGTTCAAGTTGTATGTTGTTATAGATATTTCGGTACCACTCCTTAATTTAGATTAAGCAACCTGACTCTTCATCTTTAGCTTAAAACCGCTCCTGATTCTCACTGAAATCCAGACACTCTTTCAGAAATTTCAGAAATGAAAGACTATTTGCCAGTGTTCATATTACACATCCCAAAAAGATATGTGTGGTTAGCACCCATATTAGTTTCTTAGTAAAACAAAAGTTAACTAAGCAGCCTCTAAGTTTCATTTTCAGAGACACATTTTGTTCTTGTGTCTTATACAGTCTGTCCGTTCTTGAAAAAATAATAAATACAGAGAGAGCATGTGACCGGTATGCAGGCATGGTGGCTTGGGGTTACATGTACATCTCCAGCTTCCTGTCACTCTGTTTGTTTCTTTTTTATTGTCACTGTTTTTTTCTTACAGTCTCACATTGGTCCGTTTTCAGATGTCAGGGACTTGATAAAAGACTCATTCTTCACTTGCCTCTTTCCCCAGTGAGAAGAAACTGAAAGCACTGGTTTCTCTACAGCTCGCTGAGATCCAGCCAGTCTATTTAAACAATCAATGGAGCAGCAGGCCCTGCTCGTTAAAGCTGAGATGGCAGCAGGGAGCGCATGGATCACTGGAGTAGGCACAAACTTTAACACCCACGTGTCACTTATTCAGAAACCGATCTTGAGACTAGAATTCATCTCAGGTGAACAATGTTAAATTTAAAAAGGTACTAAATACTCATGCAATGAAACTGGAAGATTTGGAACGCAAGGTGGATAAGTTGAAGGACCACTCCCTTTGCAATATTACAAAGTGGGTTTTCCAGAGGCAGGGGAGCATGACAATCCAGTCAAACTCTTGGAACAGGCAAATCCTTTATAGATTCCAGTTTTGGCACATTGGAAGCCACACAGAATCTATGGAGATTATTCTATTTGAAGTCACAACAAGCTTTATTTTCAAATTTATTTTCAAGCTTCTCATTGCTTTTGACAGAAAACAGGCTCTCTTAAAGAACCAGGTTAAGGATTTCACTATTTTGTTTCCATTCTCACTAAGCAGCTGTTATACAGTATGTGCTTTATTCATACAACACATTATTTATTCTGCTCTGATATACCTGTAGTCTTGGATACTTATGACTAATATTTCTGTGTTGTTCTGGGATTTATGCAGACTAAATTCTCCCAACAAACATGATCACTGTTTTAGATTTGTTACAAAGGAAAAAAAATAGATGTTGCCATGATACACGAGTCTCATTTCAAACAAGATATATCTTTGTATACAAGGTATTTGATATTAAGTATTGCTATGTGGCAGCCTCTTTTGTGCAGAGTAAAACAAAGGGTGCTTTAATTGTATTACAAAGAAACTTTCAGATTTTGTTTTGGGATTCGCGTGTGAACTAGGGAGACTGACATTTTTGAAAATTAATAATTCAGGTCAAAACTTTTTTTTTATTTTATCCCCCAATGGCATTTGAACTAATTAAGCATTTAAACATTTGGTGAAATCTCTGCTAGCACTCGTTATGTTTAAAATGATTCTTGTCAATTTTAATAATAATTGTAATAGCTGCTCGCTTTCACCTAGCTTTTTTCCTCCCAACAATCCTCAAAGACCTTTATGTATACAGGACCCACTTTAGCTTCTGCTGAAGTGTAGCACCCCGTGAGTGGCACACAGTCATTGTTTGCCAGCTGCCCCAATACACAGCGGTTCAGGTAGAGAAGTCAATTGAATTAAGGAAAGACTTTATGGAAATCAGATTGTACAAGTCCAGAGTTTAATTTAGCTAGGAAACCTCCTTTTTTTAAAAAAAAGTGCCATGTGATTTTTTAATCGCCAGGTATCCTGGAGCTTCGCTGAACATCTGATCTGAAGGATGGCAGCTCTTACAGCACAGTGTTCCTGGTCACAATACTGGGGCAAACTGGTCCAGAATGCGTGGAATGGAAGAGTGCCACCTTCTGGTTCATAAGCACCCCTTACCCCAGCGACCTGATCTCTATTGGAAGTCTCCCATCCCAGTACTAAAAGCTCCACCTTGCTCAGTTTTTGAGATCTGACAAAAGCAAGGTCTTGATATCTGACTTTAAACAAATACAGGTTGGGCTTTTAAAATGTTCAATGGAAATCTTTTAAAAGGAAAACTTTATAGTGTGGTGATGAATGAACCTATTTTGAGTTTCTTTTGCCCAACATTCTGTGCCAAACAGAGGAAATAATTCCTTACTGAGCCTGGTCAGTACTGGGATGGAAGACTTCCAATGAAAACCAGGTTGCTGTTGTAAGTGGTGCTAGTGTACCAGTAGGTGGCTCTCATCCCTCTCAACCATGATACCCAAACTAATACCCCAGACAGACTAGACAGGCCTTATCCTGTAGGAGTTTTCATCCTTCAGATAAACCAATGACCAGACTGCTTAGTCATTAAAATTCCCATGGTGGTTTTTAAGTGCAAGGGTGTTATCCCAGTTGTCTTGGCTAAATTTTACTCTGGACTTGCACAATTTGGCTACCCTAAAGATCCCTCCGAATTCAGTTGATGAAGTAGTTTCTTACTTTTCTACCTTATCTACTGTCAGTTGGGGCTGCTGCTACAGAATGTCTGCTGTGTGTAACCTAGATGGATGTGTAATCCTCTTTTATATGTAAAATACTTTTTCAGGATCATTTAGGATGAAAAGCACTATATAAATGCAAGGAATTACAGCTAAAACATGATAAACAATAAAGTAAGCTACCAGTTGTATGCAAGGTTATATTCCTGGGTGAGACTGGTACTAATTCATGACCTGTATTTACATAAGCCTTATGGAAAGAATTAGTTAGGTTCCTAGCCATCAAAGCTCCCCATAAAAAACTTCTTGTAAAAGGTATTGGCCATGGTTAAACTAACAACATTAATGTTAAAATATGTGTAAACTAAAACCATAAAACCAGTACAAGCACTTACAATATTAAAATGGCAAGACTGAAGAAATAAAGTACTGTACTGTATGTACTGAGGCTAATTTGAAAAATCTACAGCTGACTGTAATGCCATGCTGTGGTGATGCCAATTGGCAGAGATTTGGTGCTGCTTGGTGTGCTGTGATTGGTTAGGTCGTCATTTTATCTTGCAGAATCTAGTGCCACAGTATCTGTGTGTTTGAGTAAATGGTTATTACATTCAGTTCTGCATTTTTTAAACTATTTTTTGTATGTATTTGTAGTTATTAATACTATTACTATTTTTATTATATTTTCAGATTATTTTGTTGCTTTTTTATTTTTGAATGTTATTTTTTAATATTTTACAATGTACCTATTTTTTTCCACTGATCATTTACGATTTCCTTACTTATTTGCATTCAGTCAGAAATTGGTGTGCTGTAGACAACCTTTAGTTTCTGTGGTATCTGGGTTTCAGCAACTGGAGAAATACAACTTAAAATTACCTAGAAATGACACTCATCTGTCCTTTTGATTATTGGCCCTGAAAAAAGTTACCTTATACTTTTAAAGACAATAATACATTAGCAAATCCCTTGTGCTTTTGCATTTTGGACTTTTTTATTATCATCACTTCACTTGGCAAATGAGCTTATGCTCCACCAGGAAGATCTGTAGTACTCAGTAAGGTGCTGTAAGGCAAATGTTTTTTAAAAGATTTAACTGACACATAGAGAACAATCACCGTTTTTACTAATTTACCAATGGAAAAAACCGATGCTGGAATAATTCTTCGCAATATTTTCATTAAAGTTAATTGATGTTAAGATTTCAGGGTGGGGGTGTGTGCCGATGAAAACAGAGAAACCATCACAAGACGGTGAGCCCCATCACCTTGACAAACAGTTTATCATGCCTGGTGTCTGAGAACGCAGTGCTGCTTGATCAGAGACTGGAGGAGCTTGCATGGATATTATTAAGTTCCATTTGACTGACAAACCCCGTTCTGGTATGTAATGAAATAATAACGAAATTACCTTGAACTAAATGGTTTTGAATGTGCTTTGCAGATGACTAGATCCAAACAAGATTTAATTATGTACAGTGCAGATGGCTCCTCTTTCTCTTAACCCTTAAGCAGAGAGACCCAGACTCATCTTTCATATTAAGTGAACTCATTGACTATGCTAAACTGTATAGCAGTTTCTTTACTTGTGGAAACTCTTCAACTTTGTACAACTTTCTATAGTAGTATAAATAATTTTACAAAAATACAGCAAACTGCTTCTACATTGCAGATCATCCAGGTACAGTGGGTTGCAGTGCCTGGTCTTCTGTGTTCTTATGAAATGTAGCAATGTCACAACACTGGTTAAAACACTATAAAATCTTAAATTACCTTTATGTGGTTTACCTATAAAATTCAATTGAAGGCAGGTAGCGCAAGAACCTGTATGGCTGTTAGTTTAAATGTAGCTCAATGTTCAGTTGTAACATATTTATTAACATGTACGGCTGATGCTGTGATGTGATTCCAGATGCAGAGCCTCACCTGATTTACTTAATTCCAGACACTAAGTGTTGTTCTCTTTTACTTACAATCTGACTTTTCATCTTGAGGCAGCACCTATGAACTTAGATTTCACAAATAGTTAAGGGTTCTCTCTTTCTCACTGAAACTTGTTGTAATCACTTGTTTTGAGCAACTCCACAGAATTTTTCAAAGAAATGTTTACACTGTCACAGCAAACCACTTCCTGTGTTTGGGCTGGCCACCGGACATTTCCCTCAGTTTCCTCACAGGGGTTTTCTGCAATTCTCCTCTGGTGAGCCAGATTATTATTTGGAGAAACTAGCTTGCCATAGCCCCATGAGCTGTGTGTGCCATGTTTGCAGTGTACCTATCTGGTCACTGAGTACACAAAGTACTCAAAGCTTTGTCTAGAAGTAGAGCATGCCTGCACTTGGCACATATAAATACAGACTTGCGGACTTAAATTGAAAATAATCAGATATTGACATGCACAGGGAGGTACGAACACACGCAGTCACACTGCCATATGGCCACAGACACACACTAGAATGCTTACATCTGCACACAGTAATGATACCACTAAACCAAAAGGACCACCCTTAGGAATTCATTCACTAAAGCTTCATATGTGATAAGAGATGTGTTATCCAAGGGAAAAAAACAAATGCTATTATACACAGCCAATAAGTATTGAAGTATAAGGTGTGATTTGACACACACGCTTTAAAATTAGTTTATGAGTTCATTAGCATCTGATCAATATACTGTACAAATACTGGGTAATGTATTCCAATGGCATGGAAAGATACAGTAACTCTCAGGAGGGTAATGATATGCATTTGGTGTTCACTAAACCGTGTTAACCATAAATGCATGCTTTGAGTCACGTGGAATGCAGCAAGTGCTATAAACTGAGATCCATCTTATTAAAAGCTTAAGTGTTTTTTGCCCATCTTGAAGGCACACTTTGGCAACAGAAACAGGTGACGGTTTCAAAGAAAAGAGAAGAAAGTTTAAGAGCCTGAAGCACAGCAATTCTCAGAAATTTTGAAAGGCTCAACTAAGCAATTTGTTTTTAGGAGAAAAAATTCTCATTAAATGCGACTTGTGCAAAATTACAGTACTACCTCTATATTCACTGTTTTAAGCCAGAAGAGACGCATGTTATTCTTCAACAGTTCTGTGAAGTTCTGTAAGACAAGGTTCTTGAGTTGATTTTTCTAATTGCCATCAAGGTATTGTTTTGTGGCAGAAATGTTTTCACCTTTTCTTTTAATGTACAGCATATGTATTTTTATTTTATGAATACTCTATAAAACATTTCTTGGTCAAAATATCTTCATTCATAGTATATTTAAAAAAACTGGCTTTCAAACACTGTCTTTTTAACACTTCCCCATTCTTCCTTTATAGTCAGTAACCACAATGTACAGTACGGCTTCAGTACATGGTGTGCCTTCAGGTACACCTTGTGTTCAGGAATTATCTTTAGAACTCTGCTGATTTTTTGTGTGCCCCTTAAGTTGAGGTACATTTTGCTCTGCTAATAGTATGTCATTTCTGTTACCACTACATGCTTCTTAGTGAATGCCACCTTACTTATAGTTATAAGACGCTTGTTAACGTGTGTCTGATGTCCGCTTATAAGAACTTTTATTGAATTAGAGCCTAAGCCTCCTATAGTGAGATATAATGTATCATGCTGAATGTGACTGTGGAGATACCTAATAATTTCAGCTGGAACTTAACTCAGAATACCAGTATTAGCCAACTAATACTAAAGCCCAGTATATACAGTAAAAGTGAAAAGGTCAATACCCCTTGCCAGCAGTGTTACAGGACTGCAGTCGTTGCCATGGTCAGTTCACTGCAAGAAAATACTGCATAACGAACCAATGAAAAATGAAATAAAGTATTGTAATTGCAGTGCACAGGTTGTTTATAGTAAAACTGTATTTTGCTTTATTGATCATAGACTAGCACCGAGACTAGCACTATTTAGAAAGGGTTCTTACCAAATAGTAATCCAACATTATTTTTTTAAAACATTTTTCTCAGTTTTCAAACTTTGCTGAATTTTCCTTCCCATTTGTTACATTATAACCAATTTAGATGATCATGGAGTAAAAAGAGATCAAAGATGAGAGTGAATGCATAGCATTTGTTGTTTTATTTTAGTCACGACTTGAGGAATCTTTTTTTGTTGCTTTTGTTTTTAAAGGCTATTAAATAAAGCCATTTTTCTACTCTAAAATGAGCTTTTTTTTTTCTTCAAATTAGTTGGGGCTGCTGGACCAACAGAGAGATTCTCCTGGTAGCCAGAGAAACATCCTCTTATTTTAGTTTCTTTATTAGAAAACCTGTTGTATATATTGTGTTTTACATTGTGTTGATATTGTATATTGAATACAACACTGTTATATTGTGTTTTGAATCCTAAATATAGTATTTGCTTTGAAATATGAACTGTATACAAATAAGAATAGCTATGTCATACATTCTATATGGGTAAAAGACTATATTTCTTTGAATAGACCAGTAATTGTGTATTAAATCTTCCAAAACACCTTTTTTATTCAGATTAGTGTCAGAGACTGGTAAAAACAAGGTAACTCGCAGTCAAGGCAATGACAGGGCACCTCTAGCACATGCAGTGTGTTTTACCAATATAATAACAGTGTCATAAAATCACAGAGGAGGGATATTCTGAACCCTGCAGGAAGCTGAGCTGTGAATGAATTTCAGACACTGAAGCTCTGATCTCTTAGAATTTGGTGTTTTGTTTAACTTCACAAAGACTGAGTTTTGAGATCTATAAAACCAAATGTGTTGTTTTTGAATTTATGATTCTTACAAGTATATTTTTTAATATTGTGTGTACCAGTATAATCCAGTATAAAGCCAAAAATTTGTTTACAGATGGAAAGCAACTAATTTTGCTTGCTATCCAAATTGTATTAAACACTCCCTCAACTAGGAGTTAAAAAGAAGATAAGTGAGGGATCCGGATTTAATAAAGTTCTAGTGGGAATGATAAAGACTTGATAGAGAAAGTTGATTTCTGTAGGCGTGAGTGTAGGGACTGGTTTATCAGTACTAAATGCATCTGATGCTTCACACACTCAGACAAGAGTTATGTAGAATAGCAGTAGTTGGACATAAAGCGTTTACATTATGTTAAATTCTCCCCTTAACGAAAAAGGAAGAACAAGCACAAGTTTGTTTTAAAACAAACAAACAAACATTTAAACTTGTATATACTTATTTTAGTAACTCTTAACTTAGCATCCACTTAGGACAATAAGATGGCAATTTTGCACAGTAGCAAAAAGGCCCTCATCTTGTTGAATGGAATATTCAATACTAGACTAATTTCTATCCTTCTTTTCCCCTACAGAGCTGAGCTCATCTCACTTATGTTATTCCCTTCCAGAAGGGAAGCCCAAGCCTGCCTGTCTGGCTCTTCACTGGCCGCAGAATTGTTTTTACAAGTGCAAAGTGGCTGCTCTATTGCTCTGCAGACCAACCATATAACTAGACTCTTTTCCTATTCTGTGGGATTAGATCGAACGTTCTACACCCCCCCTCCCTCCCTACCAACCCCCCACCTCTGCCTCCTGCTTCTCATACTCCCCAAAGGGCTGCCCATTAAGCCTGGCCATCAGTCAGGCATCAAAGACTGCACAATGAGGCCTGCGGGACCCTACTGCTTTTGCACTGCACTCTAAATTACTCCCAATTCTTAAGCAGAGTGAAAGCTCAGCACCAGGCTCTCTCTCTCTTTGTCTAGACTAGGTTTTCAACCCTATTTCCCCCTTGAACTAATATATACATCAGTGGCTTGGATGCTTGAATGCCTTGGCTGCATTCATGCTGAATACCCTATACATCTATATAGCAGGAATGCCTTGAACTATGTGACTTGGTTGAAGGGTATCACTCAGCTACTGTGGCTGACATACAGCACAGCACTATACACCTGCATTGATCGTGTTTTCCATAAGGAAAGGAGAAAAGACATAGTTACAAACTTGGAAGCAAAGTACTGGATAGGTGAATTTAAAGTGTCCCTATGTCTCATTTGTAATTTTCTAGTCTGGGACTGTAAGAGAGCAATGTAACAGACCTCTCTCTGCTGTAGTCTGCAATACGCAAACAAGCAGGTAGTGCCTTTTGCACATAGCGTACAGTGCAGTTAAGATCTCAGAATAAAAGTGATATTTAACCATTGCTGTGTAAAGTAAAGGCTTGACTGTTAAGATCATTTACAAAGGGGAATTTATCGCAAATTTGCCTTGCAAAAATGCCTTGCTTTTTCTATAAATTATAGAAATTTTCATAGAAAAAGAAAATATAAAATTACAGCATAATTACTGTAGTACAACACAACTTGCATAGTAAGGTGAATAACAGGATATAGAAGGTTGCTAAATGGACTTCTTTAAGAGTGATTTGTCCCAGGGAAAAACTTTCATTGCTTAACCATCCTAGTGATCCAGGGCTTGACTTGATATTTTTGATACTTGATATTTTTTTGCAGAAGCCATTCACTAGTTACCAGAAGGCTCAAATGAAAATTACAGAATAAAAAACAGCATTCAAGCAGTTCAGTTACCACTGAGCCTGCTCATATTAGCATGAGCAACACTGACACTGAGATAGTAGGTGTATATTATATCAGATTATATCTAATATGGATTTGCCCTAGTAATACCACAAGTAATAAATGAAGAGAGAGGAAAGTGAATATGATAAGCTTCACTCCTGTAATATTATTCTGTTGGACAGGCACATTTGGGGAAATATTGGGATGTTATTTGTGTGTTGGCACGAGCATCAGGCAATATTACGACAACTGAAAGATGGAAAACAGAGAGACTGAAGGAGAATGTGAAGGCCTGTGGACATGACAATTCTTTGGCTGCAGAGCAGAGCACTCACCTCAGTGGGAGTCTGCTGAGAGGCTGTGGTTGTTTCCCTAAATTGATGCTACACCCACAAGAATGTCCTGTTCCACACAGGCTGTCAGAGTCCAGTAAATTCTGACAGGCTCCACAGAACTGAAAAAAGCATGTTCTGTCTTGTTGTAACCATCAAAAGAATTCAGACTAGGTAAGGCACCACAAAATGAATCAATGTTTAGCAAGATGTATATATATATCATGCATCAGACTCTGCAGTTAACTCTTTGTAATGAAGTGCAAATTAAAAAAATTGTATTCGTTCAGTTCTTGGCTCACGTATGTTAGATGTAAGAATCTGGTAAATAACACCAAGATGTCATGGAGTAGCATGACCAGGATATATTGCTCTAAAACTCTGCCTTTACACAACAGTGACAGAATTATTTTTCAATCTAAAAATGAAATTGAAAAAATACATCAAAGTAAAATCTCTGCTTTCTTTTAAGCTTTCTTTTCCCTTCATCTGCTTTTGGGGTCTGTCCCACTAATAGCTTTGCCTACTGTGGCACCTATCAAGGAAGGCCATTAAATATCACTGTTTGGTATGCCTGGACACATTTTTCTCATTAAATAAAATGATAAATATGTCAAGCTGCCCCCCCTCCCCCCGGACACTGTGTAACAGCGGTTATAGAAAGTCCTCAGGCTTGCACCTAAGCAGTCGCTTGGTGTTTTGGGTGCTGAAGAAAGAGCTCTACTTCAGATAGTATTTGGCAGCAAGTACGCACTGTCTGTAACCCAATGTGGCGATGGAACAGGCTAGCCTGGGCCTTATGCACGTTTTCAGTTTCAATGTGCTGACATTTTTATTTCCCTGTTAAAACTTTTAGTGCCCCATTATCTGGAGAAGGAATTCTGCTTTAATTATAGAGCAGCTCTGTGTTTAGGGCATGGTCCCTTAGCAACCAGTGTAGCGAGTAAAGATAACAGTACGGACCATGGGACTCAGAGAACTGCCATGTGCCTCTGGATCACAGAGAAAGCAAAGGGACCTGAGCCAATATTCAAGACTGTTGGGAATTTGGCACCACTGCTGCAGTTTACTGCAGTGTACTGTAAGACACCCCAGTAAATCTATATTTATGTTGTTCTATTTTATTACTACAGAGGGCCACTCCCAAATTCTCTATTAAGTTTTATTAAAGAAGAGAAACTTTGGTTTGATTCTCTTGTGTGGCATTTTTGAGAGACGTAGTACATAGTACTTTGAGAGACATAGCACAAACTTAGTTTCCAATAAAAAAAAAAATTGTCTGCTGCACTTATTATAATATTAGTTACATCACCACATGAACATGATGGGTAAGTGGCTATAGCTTACACAGCCTACAGGCAGCATGCTGAACTGGGTCAATAATGTTAATGTTAATAATGTTGCTTTATTAGCCCTATACAATTTCTTGCATTAGGAATTCGTCTTTTCGCATACCCCAGCTTGCTCTCCATGACACACACAGGCACACAGACAGGGAGAGAGAAGCTATTAGGTTAACTTGCAGGTTATTAGGTTAACTGTCAAGCAAAGCCTTATTCAATAGGTTCAGTAGATTCAGTAGGATCAAAAAGTTTGTATTTTAAAGAGTGCAGATATAGATTTAATACTGTACTGTATATTATTATGATTTTGTACTTGAGAGTAACATGTATTGTATTTATAACATTGCTGTTTTTCTCAGGTTGTACTACATCCTTCTGGTATTAATGTGCTTCTGTCTCCACACTCCTTAGAGTGGCTTGCTGGTTTATTGAATAGAAGCTATGTACTGTAGTGGTTTGTACAGTAGAATCCGTGTTTTTGTTATGTTTCTCATTCTTTCCTTGGGGAGTTTTTAGGGCTCTGGTCTGGTCTGACCGAAGTGTTTCCATCAGTGTTATGGTGGTTTTGCAGTTTCTGTCATCATCTCTGCACCACAAACGTCCTTACCAGTTGACAGAAGCAAATTAATACTGCCATACAAAACTGGCCTGTAAATCCTGTTGACTCCCCATGTTTACAGTGTGTCAGTGAGAATGAGGCAGTGTTTGCTAGATTGTTTTAATTGGTGTTGAAAGTTTTAGACCTTGGAGTATCCACTGAGAAATGTGATCTGCTCAGATATCCAGGCTGAAAATCTTATAGAGAAGGAGCTCGCCAGGGTTAGAGTGCTTTCAACATGTCATTTTTTAACTCCACTGCTTGTCAATACTTTCCCAGTTTTTTTCTTCATCGTCCTATGTACTTGTTTTATGAGATAATGGGGAATTAACAAGCTAAGCCGTTTCATTTTTTTAAATTTTAATTTCTCCCTGTTTTCAGTGAACTGCTTTGTCCTTTTTTAGTGTTTTCTTTATTAGTTGTAGTAAAAATCATCATAAGAATGATCATGTAATAATAATGAAAAACATTAGTCAGCTTCTTGGGGGAAGATCAGGCCTTGTCTCAGTCAGAGAGAATAGACTCATTGTGGCAGGTTTGCTTTTATGGCTCTTAGGAGATGTTAAAGCCCAGGTTCTGGCCCCAGCCCGACCTGGCTTTGATGGATGGGTCTGCGATGCCTGTGGGTCTCAGCTAGGGGTGAGGTGGGGAGGGGGACAGGGCTGCTCAGCATGGGGCCACTAAATGAGCTGAGCAGTGCTTGAATGTTATAGACCAGCCTAATGGAAATAAAGATCCCTGCTGCACTTCCAGAAATACAGCTGTTACAGTAAACACAGATGAGTGTAAAGATAATGGAGTGTTTTATCCATAGCCTTTTATCATTGTTTTTATTTCCAGCTTGACTTACAACTTGTTTGAATTGTACCTTTTCATGCATCTTCTGGGCATCTTGCTGTTGTTTTGTGTTTTGATTGATTCCTGCACCCACATTTGTGGACTAATGGACCGAGCACGAAGAAACAAGGAGTGTCATTGTAATATCATGACAAAGGCGTTGTTGCGTGAGGTTTTTCTCCTTGGATTCAGAGCATTGCTCAAGGCTAATTTTCTATCCCCCATAACCATAATATGTAGTCTTTTTAGAAAAGTGCTTTCATAAAGGGCTTTCAATGGAATAGTCAGGGCAAAGAAAAGATGAGCAATAAAAATGGGCATGAGGTGAGTGCAAAATGGAAAAAACCTTGAAAACACAGAGGACATAAGCTTCAGCTTTAATATGTTCTTTCTCTAAATGCCAGGTGTAATGCTATCCTAACCCCTGTGCTTATGTGACATTATTGCTTAATCCCAGGATCCTCTGAGGTATCCAGAAGGACAAATCTTGTCGGATTGACTTTAATAACCAACAGGTTTAGAGTCTATTTTCGGAGACTAAAATCCCCCATTTTTCTGCCAATACAGACAAATATAGATGCATCAACATATGTCAGTCCTGTCAACATTTGCTTAAAGTGAGAGATAAAGACATGGTTTGGCATAAGGATTGGAAATAAAACAATATGATTATTGAGGCTGAAAAATTGTATTGTGTTACTTAGTAGTTTAAAACAGAAATTAAACCCAAACATTTTCCTCCGTACTATATACTTGAGCTGTCTCAACATGTTCATTTCAGTGGTACAGTTCATTTCTGGCTTTGGACTGCTCATCTCACATCTCCCATAATTCACATGAGACTTTTACACGTGGAAGAACAATTACAGAAAAAGAAGAAATATTGATCCATGTATCTTCTTCTGCTATTTCTTGAGGAAACCCAGGGAAAGCTCTTCAGCAGCATGGCTGGGTAGTTTGTTTCAGGACCCTTCTGTTACAAGGTTAAGGTGCCTTCTTAGTTACAGTAGCATTATTGTCTTCTTTCCTTGTTCCAATGTTGGTCCTGAAATAGTCCACTAGGCTGGCACTATCAAGACCATTCAGGATTTAAAATTCTTGTATCAAGACCCCTGTTTAGTCTTGTATCAAGACTAAAGATAGTTAGGTCCTTTAACTTTCCTTTGCAACTAGGATTCAACCTTGTTAGTCATCTTTGAACTCTTTCCAGAGCTGCAACATCAGTTTTGTACCATGGCGACCAAAATTGAAAACACGTTCTAAATGAGGTCTTACCAGTTCACTGTATAATTTAACATACATTTTCTTTTTTAAACAGACTTTGGTATATTTCCTAGAAGATCCTGGCCTGTTTTTTTTTGTGTTATTGTACTTAAGCATGTAACCTCTTCATACTGTCTTGTCTTTTACAGATCCTGTTCTAGTAATTCACCTTTAAATGTTGATATATACCAATTAATATAATATTGAGTTATTCAAAACCTTTATTTACTTGTCAGGACCCATAATTGATAACCCATATTGATAACCTGTTTCAGCCTTTTCCAAAAATGTGTTTTCTACGGGGCAATTTTAAACAATTTAGGAATGTAAAGATGCACCTGTCATTTCAGGGGTACAACACACTTTTTTTGAAAGGGCAAAATACCTCATAGAATGTGTCTCTATGACCTCATGTGCAGATGCTGCCAGTCTTACTTTATAGCCATTTACAAAATTGAAAATAAGAAATAAGAAAAACAACGACAGAGTACAAATATGTATACATAACTACAGTATTCCGACACATATAGTAGGTGGACAGTATTAAAGACTTTTTGTGATCTTTCTTTAATGGTTGTTCAACTGCTGAACAGAAGGCCCCTTTCTTTCACATGGACACATCCTAGACAGATGACCCATTCTTAAGGTTCTCTAAACGTGTATTTTGAATTTTCAGATATCCTATTGAAAATGACCCCTCCCCCACCAGCCCACCTTGCCCTTCCTCAGCCTCCAGTCCTACAGAAACAGCAGGTGTCTGGGTGGGGGTTCCAGGTGTGTGGAATCGAGCTTGGTCTACATCAAGCAGTCTGTTTCAAGTCAGATCCTTTTTCCCTCCTGCTACATGGCGATGGGCCACCATACACACTGCAAACCCCTTTTATTTCACTTTATTTATGGGACGCACAACAAACCAGACAGCTGGATTTATTCCCTGAGCCTGAGGTCAGAGATCTAAGTAGGAGACACGAGAGAAGGCACAAAGCAAAACACTCTAACAGACAAAAAGGACATCTAAAATGGTGTCGATACTGGATGTGTGTAGCAAGTGAACAGGTTTGTAGTGTTTGTCAAAAACACAGAAAGAATAAAAACAAATTGCAAAGCAAAATGCTTTCAATATATTTACTGTCATGCTGATCTCCTTTGGAACATTGAGGTATCTTTTTGAATCTCTTGCTTATATTAATACTGAAGATAGTTCCAAGCTGGAGTTTCATGAATGGTATAGGAGGCCTGACAGATAATTAAGCACAGACAGACCAATAGACCAAAAGAGACAAACAGAAAGTTAAGTGAAGATTGAGACTAACAGACTAAACAGAAAGGCAAGAAGGCAGAGAAACACAGATAACTGAGGCAGAGAATAAAAACCAGAAGCATAGCTACAGTGGGAGATAGACGAGAGAAAAGGCAGTCAGATATTGGCACACAGACAAATACAGGCCAACAGAATGGAGGGTGAGGTAGGGTCAGCCCACAGAGGTGATGTATGGGCTGGGGTTTGCACAGTTGTCCAGACTTAGAGTAATGAGAGTGCTTTTCTCTGATAACCTCCAGAGGAGGGGAAGGAGGCCAATTGACAGCAGACATGTTGCATTGTGAATCATGGGGCTTGGGCAAACCCACACAAAATACCGCAAGGAAGCTATATTGTCAAACACAGAGCCTAGGAAAACACAGATGAGCTACACAGATGCATGCATATATAAATACTCAATACTCTATACACAAAGAGAACTTGATATAAACATACACAGTCCTTTACAAAACAGTGCTTGCAATTTTTTGCACTCTTCAAAAATAGATTTACAGTAATTTTAAAGTTTTTTACTGCACAGCAGAATTCCTTACAGTTTTCTGTTAAGTATGTATAAAACCGTAAATGTGCTCATCACATTCAGTTGTAGAACAGAAAAATGTGTATATTCCTGTACTGTATGTCAACATAGTTTGTAAATTTCTTTTTAACTTGGAATTAGGAATACTGGACTGATTTTTGCACACAAGAGTTGCACAAATCTATTTATTTTGTTTTTATGAAAAAACAAATCCTTCAGAAGTTATCTGATTAGATTATTGCAACATGGTCAGATTAATACTGTACATATAATCATTATTTTCACTATTTTGCAGTCTATACATTGATAGACAGGGATAGAATTGTAATTTAAGAATTTAAGACAGGCATTAGGTGTGAAATGTCCCTTACCATATTATATGACAATCTGTGGAACCATATGCAGTGCCTTTCTAAACTATTAAGACCTTTGTGCAGTTTGCGCATTTAGATACTCCACATTTTTAAAGCAAAAAAGAAAGAAGTGAATAGCTAATTAAGTGAAAAATCAGTGTTGTATAAGTATTCAGTCTTTTACTGAGACAAACCTAAATTTAGGCACACAAATTTACCTTACCAAGACACACAACTAGTTGAGTTTCTCTTTCTGTGTGCAAATATAGTGGTTCTCATGATTACAGAATAAACACACGTTTCTGTGAGGTTCCTTGGTCAGCTAATGAACTTCAAGCAAAATCTCAACCATGAGTACTAAAGAGCTCTCAAACCAAATGTGGAATAAAGTCTTTGAAAAACACAGAACAGGAGGAGGATACAAAAACAAAACCATTGAAGTCCCTTAATATTCCCATGAGCACAGCTGACTCAATCACGAAGTAAAGGAAGGTGCATGGTACCACCCAGACACTGCCTAGATCAGGCGTCCTCACTCCCCGAGGGAGGCTTCTGAGAGGTCTGGACAGCTTTGGAAGAGCTACAGAGTTCAATATCTCAAATGGGAGAAAATGTCCATACGTCAACAACATCCCCATCAATCCACAAAGCTGACCTTTATGGCAGAATGGAAAATAACATATTCAAGTAATGATGCAGGCATGTGGCCAAGGTTTCACAGTCAGAGATATAATGTCTTATTGCTCAACATTATATTTGACACAGACCCAACCCAGCACATCTCCCACTCAGTGCCATCCTTACAATCAAACATGGTGGTGGCAACATTATGCTGTGGGGGTGATTCTACACAACCGGGACTAGAAGACTTGATGAAATTGAAGCAGAAATGGATAGAGCAAAGTGCTGGAAAAACTGGAGGAAATCCTGTTTCAAACATTTCAAACTGGTGAAAATTCACCTTTAAGCAGGACAGTAATCAAAGTTTAAGGCCACAGCTATATAGCAATGGGTTAAGAATAAGAACGTGAGTTGCCCAGTCAAAGTCCTACCTTGAATCCTCTTGAGAATCTGTGGAATGACTTCAAAAGTGCTGTCTTAGTCATTCCCAAGGAACTCGAGAGAGCTTGAGCAAATCTGCCGACAAGAATTGGCAAAAATATCATCAAGCCAATGTACAAAGACAGTAGAGGACCAGAACACCTTGCAGCTTGTTATTGCTGCCAGTGGTGCTTCCACCAAATATTTTTCAAATATTGAATGAATAATTACAGTATGTAATAAGCAGTCTTTAGTTTAAGCATTCATGTATGTATCATTTTGTCAAAACTTCCATAGGAAGGCTCTGAATACTTTTGTGAGGCACAAACCTATGGATATATGTAATTATTTTAGACTGTATCTTTACAATAGACCCAAATATACCATACATATACACAGAAAGACACACACTATCCTCAGTAAATTTCTGAACTAAGCGGACCAACATATACCTCTAAAGTAGGCACTAGTACATTACAAATTAATTGTACTTGCTGATTAATTTATCATAGGCCTAACTGCAGTCTTAAGTGCCTACTAAGGCAGACTCTCTCACATTCACAGGGCAGTTCTCTCTCAAAATGTCCTAAAGTGTTCTCACTGTGTAATGAGACCTGACAGTCCCCCTTTCTCATTCCTTCTGGGACTCACTTGAGAACAAGACATCAGGTTGGATAAGCAGAAGGAATTGCCTTTGCCTTTTTTTGTACTTAATAAATCGTTAATTTCCCTTTGTTATTGGGGAATTGCTATCTCGGTGACTGCTGGGGTATCACCACTGCAGTACAACCAGCTATCCAAACATTTTGTTGAAGCTTTGGCGTCTTCCAAGAAATGGCTGGATCAATTCGCTGCTAGCCTGCACGTGAGCTTGTTGAGCCAAACAGCTTCCTCTCGTTCGAAAATATTCTTTTGCTTTTACGAAAATTAACGAGCTATCTTTTGAGTACACCTGACTGTAGAAATGTGGTGATAGAGACCATTCAATAGAACATCTACACTGACAGAGCCCCGGTTTGTTAAAATGACCCCGTCCAAAACAGTGGAAATGTATGATTTTCCCAGAGTATTTTATTGCCTGAAGTATAAATATCAGCCTTTTCCATCATGTGCTGCATACTGCACAAGGCCAAATGCTATCTAATAAGTGTTTCGTTTCCAGGTAGTTATTTCTGATATGTCAGGGCAGTGTAAGTCTGCTTTAGAACCTTACTCTTATATCTACCTTCCCCTTCTCTCTCCAAGATGTCTTTGTGTATTATAATTATAATAATAAATCTCGATAGCATTCAGATATCTCTTTTCATCCCAGAAACTCCCAAGGCCCTTTACAGTACAGGAGAGGGCCCTTTATAGCCACCACTGAAGTGTGGCAGTCATTTGGAGCCAGCATCACAACTACAGGTGGAAAGGTGATGAACGGTGTCATTAAAATATTAAAACATACAGTAACTGCTGTCCCCAGCCTCAAGGTTTTTCTCGGATTTCCAAACGAATCCCTGAGCAATTCCGTACATGCTCATTGTATTCCAGAGAGAATTGGCAATGGAAATTCTAAACCAACCGAGTTAATCTCCATTATGTAGAGAATCGTTTCTAAGTAAACATTATCAACATTCATCAAGATTCAAGGTTTTCCAGTTATGTCTGTCTGTGTTTGCCTTTATGTTCTAATGCAACCAACTCCAGATGACCTTCTTTAATTAGTAAAAGAATGCTGATAAGTGACCGGTATAGGCTGATTGAAGAAAATTAGTGGTTTTTCTGGGATAAGCCTTTTTTAAGCAGCTCTTCTACTGCGCTTTTACTTTAACCCTTTTTATTAAAGCAGACAGAATGACTATGCATGAAGAGATTTAGAATGGTACTCATTACAAAAGGGCATTCTTCACAGACTGAAGAATAAAAAAGAAACAAGAACGTTTTTATGTTTATTTTTAAATGTTGATTAAATTAAATGGGCAGCACAGTGGCCCTGGGGCCCAAGGTTCAATTCCGGACCCGTGATTCTATCTGTATGGAGTTTGTATGTTTATGTGGGTTTTCTCCGGGTGCTCTGGTTTCCTCTCACAGTCCGCTGACATACTGGTAGGTTAATTGGCTTCTGGGTAAATTGGCCCCAGTGTGATTGTATGTGTATCTGTGTTTTTGTCTGTCCACTGTGTGATGGATCAAATAGATGGGTGGATCGCACTCAATTCTTGTTTTTAATTGGTGATTTATTTTGAAATATCCATGAACTACAGTGCGTGGTGATTAGAGCAAAGTTAGCAAAGTGGTTGTTCTGGAAAAGACAAAGCTCAAGTAATATCACATCCCAGATTAGCTGTGCATGATAGAATAAGAGCAAGTAGAAGGAAATTAATTTGCAGACTACATACTGTATTTTGACAATGCGGTCGGGTTTATTCTGCCACTCAGTGAATACTCATGGCACCCTTAATTGGATTGGCCTGACCTTTTACCCTCAAGCAGGCAGTCCTGAGTGGGCATGTTGTAGCTACCCACACAGAACACAGGAGAATGGCACAAGGGCTAATTGCTTGCCAGAACAGCCCAATCCACAGAGGAAAGAGAAGCTCAAGCATTTTAAAAGAGATTTTATCATCACTTAGTATGATTAATTCATCTCACAGAAGGCTTTAGTCTGGCTTTAACCCTACTCACCTGTTCATCTGGGCTAGATATGCTTACCAACATTGGTACCTAGATTTTGCTGGTGGCTTTGACTGCTGGAAGGAATTAATTACAGAAGCTTGATTAATGATATAATCTGCTCCTTGAAATAATTATATAATATACACACAGTCCCACTTGTGAAGGATTTAGCTGTGACACCTTTTTACCTCTCATGTCATTTTGTAAACTCATTTGCAGGATTTGTTTTTGCTGGAATAGAAAGTTGGCAAAGCAGATGTAATCGGAAACATCAATATAGAATGATGCATAAAACATGGAACAAGAGGCAAAATAATCGTACATTATAACTCTCTCAGTTCTTTTAAAGTGTACATCTACAGCAATTGAATTTGAATTGTAGTCTTTTTCAAAACTATGGGCAAACCACACTTGGCGCACAAATAACATTTCCCTTTTGAATGTTTTTCCGTTCTTTTATAAACAGAGATTAACTCAATTAATGTTACAAGGCTGTGAGATCAGCTCCTTAGGATTTTCTTTCTTTAGGTGTACATTTTTATTATCACAGATTTGCCAAACACGATTGGGCATGCTCTGAGAGGCTCTGTGAGTAAGCAGACAGACAATGTTCGTCTGTCGACAGTGATGGGTTGAGCCGGGCTCTGAGGGAGGGGGTGCTGGGAAAGATGGATTTTCCAGGAGGAATTTTTGTGTTCATTGAAAAACAAATCACTAAGCACTATTGTAAAAGATAGTTTGGAACTGACATTGGCAAAGATGGCTCAGGTGGCGACATTGAATGGGTTTCGGGTAGGAGCCAAATCTACAGTAAATGCCACTGTACGTTTAAGGCATTGAAACTGCTTCTCTCTCCTCTTGTGTCCCTCAGAAGGAATGAACTGTATGAATAAGAACCATGGCTGTGCACACATCTGCCGAGAGACGCCCAAAGGAGGCATTGCCTGTGAGTGCAGGCCAGGATTTCAACTCACCAAGAACCAGAGAGACTGCAAATGTAAGTGTCCCTCCACACCCACCTCTGACAGGCTTGATTCCAGTAATCACAATATAATTCACCACATTATGTGACTCTTAACAGCTATTGTTTGAACCACTTTGTTTCTAATAAATGCAGTTTTATATTCAGGATTGCAGTATGGCAATTGTAGCTTTAACAGTTTTCAAACAGTGCTGTTGTGCTGTGGGACTATGAAGCCTTATACAGTGTAACTCTTGCTCAGTTTTTTTTTTCTGGATTTTGAGTGCATGTACACACACGTACATACATTTACTATAGTCATTCTTTTCAAGAAAAAGATTTGTGTTTTAACTTTTTTTAAATTCTTACCATTAGTGATATAAGCACTCATCATCAAACTTTCCCTTCTGTTATTTTGATTAATCACCTGTATTATATATTTAAGAACATTAGCCCACCCAAATCAAGTGTATAGGAATATGGACTGGAACTGAAATGATACAGTAACAGCTAAACAATCACCATCCATTATGTTTGATGTCTTTGAAAGACAGCAGAGGGTTAGACTGTGCATGATGGTAGGAGTTTGAACAGAGCCTTTGCATGATCTTTATTCTCAATGCTCATAGATGGCTATAACTTTTGCATGATAACTTAGTCAGCCTATGAATCTGTTTAAGACATGGGAGCAGTTTATGTGATTAGAAAGTCAAAAGGTCTTACAGTTAGTTAACTGGGGAATATCAGTTATTTTCTGCTCAGAGATGGTCATTGTAGTTAGCTGTGAGCAGTGAGATTGATATTAATTGAAAGTTAAGTATGCTATGTTTCTATCATTAACACACAGCCTGAACCACATGGAAGCAGCATGTGTTGGGCAGTGTTATTACCTGCACTGCTCATACTGATCCAGTTCTCTGTTAGTGTTTTGTCAATGATTCTGAGGCATCCTGTGAGCAGCCAGATGGTGGTTCATGTTGGCAGCCCTCTTTGCAGTCACCAGTACTAAATCCACATTGGTCTACCCTGAATGAATCTTTAGGGAAGCAGTATGAGGTCAGTGTGGTTAGGTGACCTGGGGGGAAGAGGTTTGTGGGCTAAGGTGAAACCCAGTAGACTCTAATCATAGTCTCTCTACCCATCTCCTTTCCACTGCCTTCCAGGGTAAGTCTGCTTGTTTTAATTCAGAATAAGTCAAGGGGGGGGTTTCTGTGTTTGGATAAGGATTTCAAAAGTGTTATTCTACTTTTTTGCTAAGGCCCAGGAAAAGAGAAAGGGGGAGCTGGGCTATAATTTACGCATTGTTCCCCTTCTGTTGCTGCAGGTGTTTTTATAGACAGTGGATTGTTGGCATAGCTCCCTCCCCAGGCTGGAAAAAGCTCTTTGTCCTCTACACTTACATATACTCAGAGTGCCTGTGTTTTCAGATCTACAGCATGCATTCATAGCCTGTGCTGGACGTCCTGTTCCAAATAAAAAAATAGTGTACTGTAAATATGTCACTGGGCTCTTTGTTTCATTTCAGTTATATGAAGCCAAATATGTATATTAAAAGCCCCGATTTAGTTTCATGAATTGTTCTTCGTAAAACAGTTCACACATATACACAAAAGTAAGTTTGTATGTATTTGATTTATATGGAGTTGAATATAGAGTATAGACAAGGAGTTGTTTCACAGGTTTGCACATTAGTAGATTTAATGTTTGTATTTCTGGCATGTCATCTCTATTGGACCTTGAAGATGAATTTGCCCAAGGATGAGCACACACAGAACAGAGCACAAGCTTGTATTCCTCTAGCCTGATCTTACACGTACATACAGTATGACAAGTTTCAAACAGAAAGGTGTGGCCCGCCTTCCTGTCTTGGTTGCTCATCATGTCTGTTCTCTGGGACCATGTGACCTTACAATGCAGTACAGATTGTCCCCTGTCTTGCAGTGACTTGTAACTATGGCAATGGGGGCTGCCAGCACACCTGTGAGGACACCGACCAAGGGCCCAAGTGCGGCTGTCACATGAAGTTTGCCCTGCACTCTGATGGCAAGACCTGTGTAGGTGAGTCAGTTCATATGGCTGGGGGGGCTAAGGACTTTTCAGATGATTCTGTCATTCATTTTTCATTTATCAGAACACACATTCACCACTAGCTGCTTTCTATTCTTCAGTATCAGTGGGTGGGGGCAGGTTGGGTGTTCTTCCAGAAAATGGCATGTTTAAAGTTCCTTAATCCTTTAAAATCAGCTGACGCACAAGCCACATCACTGTGACTGATTTAAGTTATCTCAAAGGTGTTATATCAAAGATTTTCATAGAACAATATTGGCCATCATCCTAAACGTAAGTTTTGCGTTCCCTTTTCTGATATTTTACCTGTTTAGCACATAAATGTGGATGGCCAATTCTACTGTATGTATCACTCTACAATAGCCATTCATATTATATGCTTTGTCTTTTTTAGCTGCCAATCCACTTTTATTTGCCCAAATGAATGATCCCGTTTAATACATGTCCGCTTAGTGAAGGTGAATGGCCTAAAGCTGTCAGAATGCACTTTCATAGGATGCCATTTCTGGTGTTAAACCCAACCTCCTCCTGTACATTCTGTAATTTGAATTGATGAGATTTTATTTGAAACACATCCACAGACGTAGTTATGTTAATAGTTATAATTAAGACAATCCAAGATCATTTTGGATAGCCAACATGTAATATACAGTACGTCAAGATGTAAACTTCAACATTTTCTACACAATAATGTTGAATATAGTCTTTGTGTATGGGGATTTCTATGGTGTCCTCTGGCTTTACCAATCTCTAATTATGATGCTTCACTACAGCTTTCTTTTTGCTTTGCTTCATTAGTCCCTGCTTTCTCTGCATGTGATCTTGTGCTAGATCACTAAAACAGCAATTTGGCACAGTAGCTGAGAGAACAGGGTGCTGTCATGCTACACCAAGGGAGTGCTAATACATGGTCATTTCATCCAAGTCACCAGGGGCCTGTGAAGTATAGAGTTGAAAAGTGTGGTTGGATTCACTTTTTTTTGCAGTGTAGGTGCTGTACAACATTAGATTACCAATGAATTTCGGCCTTTGCTCTCCTGTTTTCAAGAGTTTAGAAGTTCAGGTTTCAGTAAGTTTAAGTTATAACCTTGCCTCGGGGCATCACAGGAACAGGATCCAAACTGATTTTCACTTGACATGGCTGGATAGCACAGCACAACTCGAAGATCATGAATACACAAAGATTCACACCTCAGCTTCGGAGGGCAGCCTAGAGCAACACAGATCCCAGAGAGATTCCAGAGAAGCGCTGAAACATTCTCTACAGTCTCACTTTGGGCTTTGAGTCACCAGCCTGCAGTGCCATTCTGGGGAATCAGCTGTCCACTTTGCAGTTGGATGCCTCATGGTGCTGCTACTTAGTGGCCTTAATAGAGCATCCCGTGTTTGAGATGATTTTTTCAAAGCTAAAAAACACATTATAAATATCAACTATAAAAGTAAAAGTAGGGTATGCATTTATTATTATTTTGAACATCTTAAAAAACAACAACAGCAAGTAAATGAGTTGCTTCAGTTAACAGCTTGATGAAAGCTGCGTCTTGAAGGACCCACTGAGAGTGTGAATAATGAGCTAATCAAAGCAGGCTACTGTGCACAGCAGCTCCGGAGAAGAGAGAGCGGAGTCCGAATGAACTGTCGAGAAAAACCGATTTCCCCAAGTGTGGACATTTTTCATCAACAAGTGCAACGTTTGCTTTCTCCCATGTGCAGGCACTGCTGTGCCTGCAGAAAGCTGACCCTGGCTGATGGTGTGTTTGGAATAAATTAGCACATTGTACATGTGCTGAATGCGGTCACAGCCGCCCCAGGGCTGGGGAGAAGGGGGCGCTGGGGGGGGGGGAGGACTCATAAGCATCCGTGTTTAAGTTGGCAGGGAGGGGGTCCCCAGGGGTGTACACATCCTCTTTGATTACTGTGTGCCGGATCATTCTCGGGGCGGGGTCCACCGCTCAGCCTCTCTCTCTGGTGGTGGGTAACTGACTTCCCTGGGCCAGATGCGAAGTGCACATTGCATGGCATCAAGCTCATTCGGTGAAGTCTGCATAACACACTACACAGAGCACACTGAACACAGAACCGACTTTTTCTAAGCTTCTCTTGCCCACTTATATGCATTCATTGCAGTTGTTATATCCTACCATGTACTGTTTAGTACATTAGTCTCTCTTTAGAATACAAAATGTGTTCAATTTGCATAGTTTCTTCTTCTTTTGGCTGCCATTCTTCCATGCTTTACTGTGATTCTTCAGTTGATTCTTAATGCCCCTGCTATGCAATCTAGTACAGCTCACCCTGCCCAGCCCCGCTGAGGTTTTCTGTGTCAGTCTTCTTTTTCAAAGAAACAAAGGACGTGCAAACGTTTCCAGATTGGTCTTTATTCAATTAAAATGCATCAATATCAACAAAGTTCAAGTTATTTTACAATCAGTTCTATTTTAGAATATAACAGAAAGGAAACTGCACTATTTCTGACAGGATGACCTTTTCGTAAACGCTTTTGTAGATGATGTAGAATTTTACAGAACGACCTTTCTAGATGATATAAAGCATCCAGACACATTAAAAAAAGAATTGGCTTAATGTGTTTCAAATGATCAAACTAACAGAGAATTCCGTCCAGTTTCTAAGCCTTGCCCTTAATTTCCATTAGCAACGCTGCAAAACTCTCTCAGGGCAGAGTTCCAGTGTGTTTGCACATACGTTTCCGTAAAGTAAGAAACTAAACAAAACCAAAAAAAGCCATCATGTGGAAGTACTCAAGCTGTTAGTGCAGCAAATCGTAAACATCCCCAAATAGCAGGCAGATGCAGAGTTGCACAGAATCTCTGATCCTCGTAAATTAACCACACACACACCATACACACACACACACACACACACCTCTGCACACAAAAATGTATACTTACACACACAAGCACCCACACACTGGTATACACAAACCCAGACCCGCAACTGAACTGCTGGGCTCACTGTGCGTCTCTAGGGGCAAATATGTATATGTCTCACTGAAGCTTTTCTGTAGATCGAAGGTAGACAGCTGTCACATGTCACAGTTAGGTAGGATCCTTGATGTCAACTTAAACAGAACTCTTTGGCCCCCGCCTGCTTGTCAGAGATGGGGCTGGGCATGGGCACAATTCTGTGTGCATCCATTAATTGCATAAACATCATCGTTAGTGTTAACACCCCAATGATATAATGTCGCTGTAAAAGAAGTGCCGCTTTTCAATTACTGAACTAGAAAAGTGTTTAGATCACAAGCTGTTTTCACAGCTCGAGACACCAAAAGTATCAACCGTTGGACTGGCTTACTGGCAAAGCTGACCTGGAATAGAGTCCATCCAAGACATGGACGTCTGTAGAAAATATGCTGTAAAGAATGAGCAGCCTGAGGAAACTACAGAGGAGGCCGCTGTATTTCGACGTGCTATGGTTTCTAATTGTCCTCTGTAGCTCGCTGCATCCTGAAGATCGGTAGTGCCACGTACAGTTTGTAATGATACAGACTCCTTTGCTGGGGTACAGCCTTTGCACTTGACGTTCTGTAGCCATCCATGAGTGAAGTTCCCTCAGTCCCAGGGCTGTTCTGGCAGGTTAGGAGCAGCCATCACTCCTGTCCTGGCTTAACCCTGCAGCCCTCAGCTTCATCAGTTCTGTGAATCCCTGCTTGCATTCAGCAGTGTTACGCTTCTGTGATCTGGCTCTGGGTATGATTTCTCTGTTTTTCTTTTGTCCTTTTTCTTAGCTGACCATGCGCACAGCTGTGGCCTCTCTTCTCTTCTGTTACTAACAATACCTTGGCTTTGTATTCGTATTTTTTGCTAAGAATTTAAACGCTTACTATAATTCAGTGATTGTTTTTAATTCTATGAGCCAGCTGTTTGTGCACAGACCTGAAACAGCTGACTCTTGGGGTTTGTTTTCGTGGTATTATACCTATTGAAAGCCTTGCATCACGTTTTAAAACCTCTCCCACATTGAACCAGTTACATCATGTGTGTCTAGGCTTCACCGTAAGCCAGGGAAATGCATGCTGATGTGCAGTGTGTAACCAAGTGATGAATGAAATGGTTTTATCTAACATAGGTAATGTAGGCAATTTCACTGTCTGCAGATAAGAACGACTAGGTTTTTAATGAGTATGTCTCAAACACACAAGGAGAGCACATTCAAGAGAGCTTTTCATTGGGCTAAAGTAGTGTTCATAGTTAATGGGACAGCATTTTTACCTTATTTCTTTTTTAATTTGATGACAGAATGCAGCTGAATAACAACTGAGTAATAACTCAAGACCATCGTTGACACAGAGCTGGTCACAGGTTTTCGCTCAGTATAGTGTATTTGCTGCTCTTCCTTGAGCTGAACAGAACTGGAGCAGGAGATGGTTGTTTGTGATCTCTTTTTTAATTAAAACATGTAGTCCTATGCCCAGGTGGAATTCTAGCTGAAGTACATCTGAGTAAAGAGAAACAGATGATTTTGAAGTGTAAGTGTCCCAATAATTTTGAGCACTTCTTCACCATATTCCGCAATCTTACTGAGCTCTCAACAGTGCTACAAATTCATTCTCTTTATATATAAGAAAAGAGATCAATCCATAAAAAGTATAGTAAAATCAATAAAATGATTTTGTAGAGATACTGATATGCATTCATTTTCATACTTAAATATGAAGCCTCTGCCAAGTCAAATTACTTTTAAGATACTATTTTTATCAGATATTTTTACCATATTGCAACAGTTTTAAATTTAACATGTACGGTATCCTACATAGATCCATAGTGAATATTTTATTTAGAATGTTGAGAGATTGGCGGGATCTTTTTTCCCGGTTTCCATGGCAACTCTCAAGCACTAAACCGGTGTTTTTATAATGTGTGCAGGGGAAAGAAGTGTCCAGCAGCAGGCAGCCCCACAGCTGTTACCCAATGGTAAATATGTCTGTTCCCTGGCTTGGATGTGATTGAACTGTAGCCTTGGCGTCCTGACTGTCTGTCTGTGAGGGTGTGCAGAGGTACAAGAACTAAGGTTCAGCCGTTTTCCAAGGTGTCTCCTACCTGTGCCCCGACTCTCCTGGGTTCCTTTGTGAATGCTGTGTCATGTCTGTCACTTTTCTCCTAGACACACTCTCATCCAGCACGCATTCCCGTACACACTGCCCACTACACCCTGATAATCTGGCTAATGCCCTTGGAACTCCCCTCTTTACCTGTATGTTTCTTCAGTTTTGCTGCAGGGCGTTCAAAAAAGTATCACGTCAAATTTTAAGAACAAATCCCTCTTTAATGTTTTTACTACAGAACCTACGAGTTCAGTTAATATAGAGACTTACTCCCAGATCATTTCTGCCACACAGACCTTTAGGTCAATCTCTTTTTTACAGCTCTGGTCCAACCCTTTCTTTTTGTGTCTGCATTGGCTTTTTGAAACTTTAACTCGGAGCATTTTATAAGCACATTTTCCACAGCAAGTAAGTGTGTATCAGGATGTCCCTATGCGCTAAGGGCCTTTAGGTCATTTGTGATATCATTTGACAGCATTGGAGATACAATCCTGGACTGCAATAAGCTTTTATCTCATTGTTCTGGAAGCACAGACTCATAAGACTATTGCTTGAAACTCTGAGGATATCTGTCCAGCTGAATTCAATATCAGAACCCAGGAATGTCAGTGGAAAACAACATTAAACCCAGTCAAATCAGCCTTCCTGGACAAAGACAGAAAATTCCTTTAGTACAGCACTCTTAATTCTGTACTAAACATAAAAATGACTTAAATAACAAAACTCTAGTATTGTTAAATTTTCCAGTTCAGCAGAATCACGCATTTTCTTGTCTTTATAACCAAATAATATGTTTTAGTATCTAAATATTACCATTGTGGATTATGGAGAAAAAAAATTAAATTGAGTGCATGTATTACAGTTGAGATCTAAGACTAATAGCAAGTAAATGCTTGTATAAAATTTTATGACTGTACATCAAAATGATGCTTTATGAGTTGAAATTGAAGGCTAAACTGATGTAAAGACTATTAGAAACCTGGCAGTAAGCATTCACTAACCAAGTCATTTCTTACAAAGGTGCTCTGAACAAATGAATAAATGTTCTAAAGAATGACATTCGCTGGCAGATCCTTGGCTGATTTGGGGCCTTATGCAAAGAAGGGACCTTGTTCAGAATAGGCTTTATTTAGAATAGGGGACTCACCTGCTCCATCTCCCTGGATTTTAAAGGTCAATAAACACAAGACCTACCCTTTCAAACCGATGCATTTTGTAAAAGTAAAAAAAAACTGTATATGAAGGACGAGCTGATTTAGTATTCATTTTATAATGAAACTAGAAATGTCTCTAGAGCATTCAAAGGGCTTGTTTTCCATTCTCAAGAAATAAAAAAAAGCATCAATTTACCCCCTTTAGAGTGAACACATGCAATATTATAAGCTCTCTTATAGCACTGCTTTTGTGAAGGATTGAAACAGCATTCAGAAAGGATAGTAAAATCTTCCTCCTCTAAATAATCCCAGACTAACTGCATGCTTGCTTTCAGAGGTACTTCTGAGTAGAGGATGTACAGTACAATATACAGTGTCAATCAGTGCAAATCCCCCGCTTTAGTGACAATCCACTTTCTCCAGGCTCTGTCTCCACTTACATGCATTGATTTACAGAACTGGGGGAATGGGTTTTGCCATTTAGCACCAAAGCATGGCAGTTCATAGCAGGAGACCAGCTAGGAGATTTCTGCACCTTATTTAGGAATCTTTTAAATTAAAGGAAGCCTGTGAAAAACATGTCTCAAGCTACAGCAGTTGAGAAGAAGAATAGCTCAAGTGAAATGCTGCCTTATTTTTTCTCTGTGGATATCTCAGGTTCATTTCCGAAAGGTGTTGAAAACAAAGATTTTTCATCTTAAAGCAGCGAGTATGAAGCCCTACTAATTCCAAGGGATGAATTCAGAAAATTCAACCATTATTCTTCCAAATTGAATTGAATTCCAAAACAAAAATATTGCAACAGAGGAATTTATGTTTAATGGTGCTTATAATAGACGTTCAGGAGGAAGATTAGATCCTAGTCTCACACCCAGCACTTCCTTTTGCATATCTCTCTTGAATGCCCCCTGCCTCTCATCTACACCCTTGCGTTAAACTTTCTAGCTCAATCCTTTGGACAGCTTATCTTCTTGGATGGACTGCTATTCCCTCAGCTGAGCGAGTCACACCAAATACTCTATACATATTTCATCTCTCACATTCATTAGGAACTAAGAACTAAACTACTGAAATTTCATTTAAAAATGTCATTAAAAAAAAGCAGAATTACCAGAGTGGAGCAGTGGCTCTGTGGCTAAGGAAGACTGGAAGGTTGCTGGTTCAAATCCTGGAGCTGGCAGAGCAATCCTTCTCTGTTGGGCCCCTGAGCAAGGCCCTTAACCCCAACTGCTCCAGGGGTGCTGTACAATGGCTGACCCTGCGCTCTGACCCCAAGCTTCTCTCCCCGTCTGTGTGTCTCATAGAGAGCAAGCTGGGGTATGTGAAAAGACAAATTCCTAATGTAAGAAATTGTATAGGGCTAATAAAGCAACATTATCATCATTATTATTATTATCATTAAAAAAAACATAAAATAGATATGCCACTGAAAATAGATATACACTGAATGTGTTTTCTGGGTTGGCAGTATTCTGATGATTTAGCACAGTGTGCTTGTCACACATTATCGTAATCTAAAAGTTCATTCAATATCGGTAGGTTCAATGAATTAGAAAAGCTACAAAAGCAGTAAAAAATACAAACATTTGCCTGTTTTTCTGAGGGATGACAAGTATACCTACTGTACACATGATATTGAAATCCACAGTGCAGAGTCAGGCCTAAAAGGGGCTCTGCTCCACTGTCTTATCTTGGTTGAAAAGCACAATGTGTTTATGTCAGTAACATCCACAGCAGACCATTGGAAAATCACTAAAGCCTCAAGCCTGGGCATGCACCAAAGTGCCATTTCAATCCTGCATCTAATACAGAAGAGCATTTATAGTATATTATTGCAACAACATCATAAGCTGCAAACATCAATTTAAAACAAGAAGCAACAGAAGATTTTCACTAAACGTTCTAGAAATTACACTCTAGTTCAAACCTTCAATAGAAAGGGTGCATCTGTAATCTGCCTTGGACATGTTCATTTTTTTATTCACTGCTTACAGACAAGCCATGACAATGCCACCACTCTTCCATGGTCTGCTAAAGGCTGCCAAGTCTCACTGCCCTGCAGTGTGTAATTTTAACAAACAGACTGTGCCACTTTGGTAACGCTTCAGTTAAATGCCATTAATTGTTGTTTTTTTTTAAGACAGCACGAATCTGTAATGAATACAACAGAACTTTCAACTTTAATGTGTATTAATTTCACTCATTTCTGGTCTCAGAATGGCACAAAGAAAGGTTCTCAATGTAAACCTACTGAGCCAATTTAAGTTGTTCAACTCCCCCAGTCTAACAGTGATCTGAAAGAATTAATTAATTCTTCATGTTTGCATTACAGAGTATTGCTCTCACTATTCAGTAGGTTCATCACGTAACTACTGACATTTAATTTGCAGTATTTTGAATGCCCAAAATGTTAGTAATTCATACAACCATTATTTGTCAGATAGAGGTTGAGTGGGAGAAGCTAAATGGTGTTCCATTCAGTACATGACTAGAATGAATGCTTGGTATTGTCATACCAATAAAAAAACCTAATACAAAGTAATACCCTTTTAATACCCTTTTCCCTAAACACGAAACCGAAAGATTTCTGCAGCTGAATATAGAATTGTAATGGAAACAAATGCATTTTCTCATTAAATAAACAGTAATTGGAACAATAGATGCTTAGCTAAGTTTCAGATATCTCCATCAGATTTTAATTGAAACTTTAAGAGAGTTTGCATAACCTGCAGTGATTTTTATCTATTGTACAAATTGTACAGCTATTTTCACTGAGCGCTCAAAGTCAGTATTGTTCACCCCAAGAAAACAGTCTACTCACCAGCATAATGAAGCAAATTATTTCTTTCTATTTTAATCACACGCTTTTCTGCCTTTAATGTGTTTTAATTGTTTCTCAACACACTTCATAATATTCATATTCTTGCTTTATATTATTCCCCTAAATTGAATAGAAACTAAAATGTGATCGGTATGCACCAAGTGTAATGCATTTTTCTGGATTGTAGCCAAGACCACTGCAGTGGTAAAAAGTAATATCTATATGAAATAGTTAACTAATCAGAAATCAAAACCATTCACTGGTGTCTTATGGAAGGTACTGTAGAATAATGACATTATCATTTCAAATCCTTAAAAACATCACAGATAAAAACTAAAAGAAAATAATTTTAAACTATACATTATGAATTATTTATCACTGATGCAATCATGTCAGTATTACAGAGTACTGTATTATACCATTTTTTTATGTAACACATTTAATTGTTTGGCCCCTGTGACAGTTTTGGACGTTTCACTAGTTTTAGACACACAAGGTGAGCCAGCGATGAGGGCTGCTTTTTGAATCACATTTCTGAATGAAATGTTTTATGTACAGTGCAGGGGAAGACAACCCTCCCCACATTATCGGTGAGCTGTAAATTATGGTAAAATATTATCTTCTTAAAATACAACATTAGAGAAAAAAACTGAGAAATAATTCTGATGTTTAGTGATAGCTGGCAAAAATAAAGTATGTGGTGTAACTATATCTTAAAGGCCAGTAGTCTTATCTTTTTTGTTACAATTTTGTGACATTTTGACATAATAATGAGATACACAGCTATAAAGTCATCAAATGTTACAACGTTGTGTTGGAGTTTGGTTTTCTGTCTGGGGTGACAGCTATAAAAGCACACTTAGTACTAAAAGTAAATTCAATTGCAAAGAAGAGTAAGATAAAGACAAAAGAATTTTTTGGCCTCATAAAAAGTCGAATGAAGTCCCTCTAAACAGAAGCCTTTAAAACAGGTATGAAAATAAAATTTCTAGAATAGTACATTGTACACATTTCACTATGAGGTAGATTATACATTAAAAACATAAGCAAATATTTATTTAAAAATCTCATTATACTATACTGGTTATTGTTCCACCCCAATTACTTATTTTATGTGATAGTTCTAGATTATTCAAGGTTAGAGAGGCTGTGTGCTCACTCCAAAAAGCTTTTTTTAACTCAGGTTTTGGTTAATATTCATCTCGATATTTGCCATGGTAAAAAGCTTCAGGAAAGATGATAGACAACAGGGTGCTGAGAGGACATGAGATGCATAGTAAAGATCCACCACCACAGGCAGTGGTCATATTAATTTGTATGATATATGCCATTCCTGGCAGAAAAGATTTCTAATGTTTTCCACTGATAATTTGTTTCCTTAGCAAAAAGGAATGAACTTTAGAAATCCCTGCAGAAAAGAATATTCTTCAAAAATAACTGAAATACTTTGACAAGCTGAAGATACACATATTATGAGTTTGAGTCTGGGTTATGTCACTAACCGATGTGTCATTTTGTGCATCACTTCCTGCAGCTCAGAATGACCCTTGTGAGTGTATGTTACCAGTACCTTAGCTGATCACTTTGTATTGAACATTGGAAATGTTTGTCTGAAGTAATGAAAACATGTTTTGTATAATTTTTTTCCTATGTTGCAATAATCTTTTCTATTTAACTTGAGGAAATCCTAATGTCTTTCTTCAGCAGTGGCTGTACGTTGCTCATCCTTCTGATCCACTAAACCATTTAGGCCATATTTTCCTAGACTTGGAATTGTTTAGGAATGAATTTGAGCTTTTAACGTTGTTTCTGAAGTATAACCATCCTTCTTCTATTTACTCTGTACCCATCTGTTCCCACGTAACAGCTCAGCCTCATTCCCCCCTAATGTGCTTTTCTAAGATTTAGAACCCAATTTCAGACTCAAGCTTTAAAGATTTAAAATATACATCAATATACGCCATATTACAGTCACATTTTCCCTTTGATTGCATCATATCTATCCACTCAGCCATATCCTTGTTGTTTGAAAAGATTTGGTCAACAAGAGCATCTCCAAAGTTGGAGTGTATGTAAACTGGGTTAAGAAGTACTCATCAACCTTTTCAACCATATCAATTTTATCTTCTATATTCCCTGTAGCAATATCCCAATTTATCTGTGGAAAATTAAAACCTCCCTGTAACATAAATTCAACTGTAGTATATAATCTCATCATCAGGTAGGCTACTTGCTCCTGTGTCTGTACTAAATTGTCTATAGCATGCACCTTTTGTTTAGTCCTTAAGAATTTCTGTTTTCTATTTTAACCTCTATAGATTCTAACCTGCCCGTAACCTGTTGGCAAAGACCCTACAATAACAAATGGGCGTGCATGCGATTCCAAATTGTGTGCAATAAAAATGACTTAAGAAAAAAAAGCTGAAGGTACAAGCTGTATCGCAAAATAAAATATTCTGTGTTTTTCAGACAGCCTCCCAATATTACAAATGTAGTATATTTTGGGAGTACCAGATTTTATATAATAATTTAGGCAATGGAGTTAGAAGACTGATGGATGCAGTTATCTAAGAAACTGAGGCCTGTGTGTCTTGTTTCAGATTTAATGATCAGCTATCACCCTTGCGTTTATTTAAACAAAGAAGCTACATGTGTGCCTATAGATGATGGTCAGAAATATTCTATCAAATAATATTGTTAGATTGAAGAAAAACACATGCACACGAACTATGGAAATGAAATGAGATGTGAAGGCATTCAGAGAAAGGGCAGTACAGTATCCAGTGTTTTGTGTCTTTTATGGCAGAACTGATGGCTCCCTTTCCTTCTTGCTGTGTCTGTTTCTCCAGAGACTTGTGCAGTGAACAACGGTGGCTGTGACAGCACATGTCATGATGCAGTGACAGGGGTACGCTGCAGCTGTCCCGTGGGCTTCACCCTCCAGCCTGACCGCAAGACATGCAAAGGTACAGTAACATGGCCTCACTCCCCTCCCTGTAAGACATTAAAATATACAGTGACATGGCCTCACTCCTCTCCCTGTAAGACATGCAAAGGTACAGTGACATGGCCTCACTCCTCTCCCTGTAAGACATGCAAAGGTACAGTGACATGGCCTCACTCCTCTCCCTGTAAGACATTAAAAGGTACAGTGACATGGCCTCACTCCCCTCCCTGTAAGACATTAAAATATACAGTGACATGGCCTCACTCCTCTCCCTGTAAGACATGCAAAGGTACAGTGACATGGCCTCACTCCTCTCCCTGTAAGACATTAAAATATACAGTTTCATGGCCTCATTCCCCTCCCTGTAAGACATTAAAAGGTACAGTGACATGGCCTCACTCCTCTCCCTGTAAGACATTAAAATATACAATGACGTGGCCTCACTCCTCTCCCTGTAAGACATTAAAATATACAGTGACATGGCCTCACTCCCCTCCCTGTAAGACATTAAAATATACAGTGACATGGACTCACTCCTCTCCCTGTAAGACATGCAAAGGTACAGTGACATGGCCTCACTCCTCTCCCTGTAAGACATGCAAAGGTACAGTGACATGGCCTCACTCCCCTCCCTGTAAGACATTAAAATATACAGTGACATGGCCTCACTCCCCTCCCTGTAAGACATGCAAAGGTACAGTGATATGGCCTCACTCCTCTCCCTGTAAGACATTAAAAGGTACAGTGACATGGCCTCACTCCTCTCCCTGTAAGACATTAAAATATACAGTGATATGGCCTCACTCCTCTCCCTGTAAGACATGCAAAGGTACAGTGACATAGCCTCACTCCTCTCCCTGTAAGACATGCAAAGGTACAGTGACATGGCCTCACTCTCCTCCCTGTAAGACATGCAAAGGTACAGTGACATAGCCTCACTCCTCTCCCTGTAAGACATTAAAAGGTACAGTGACATGGCCTCACTCCTCTCCCTGTAAGACATTAAAATATACAGTGACATGGCCTCACTCCCCTCCCTGTAAGATATGCACAGGTACAGTGACATGGCCTCACTCCTCTCCCTGTAAGACATGCAAAGGTACAGTGACATGGCCTCACTCCTCTCCCTGTAAGACATTAAAAGGTACAGTGACATGGCCTCACTCCCCTCCCTGTAAGACATGCAAAGGTACAGTGACATGGCCTCACTCCTCTCCCTGTAAGACATTAAAAGGTACAGTGACATGGCCTCAATCCTCTCCCTGTAAGACATTAAAATATACAGTGACATGGCCTCACCCCTCTCCCTGTAAGACATGCAAAGGTACAGTGACATAGCCTCACTCCTCTCCCTGTAAGACATGCAAAGGTACAGTGACATGGCCTCACTCTCCTCCCTGTAAGACATGCAAAGGTACAGTGACATGGCCTCACTCCTCTCCCTGTAAGACATTAAAAGGTACAGTGACATGGCCTCACTCCTCTCCCTGTAAGACATTAAAATATACAGTGACATGGCCTCACTCCCCTCCCTGTAAGATATGCACAGGTACAGTGACATGGCCTCACTCCTCTCCCTGTAAGACATGCAAAGGTACAGTGACATGGCCTCACTCCTCTCCCTGTAAGACATTAAAAGGTACAGTGACATGGCCTCACTCCCCTCCCTGTAAGACATGCAAAGGTACAGTGACATGGCCTCACTCCTCTCCCTGTAAGACATTAAAAGGTACAGTGACATGGCCTCAATCCTCTCCCTGTAAGACATTAAAATATACAGTGACATGGCCTCACCCCTCTCCCTGTAAGACATGCAAAGGTACAGTGATATGGCCTCACTCCTCTCCCTGTAAGACATTAAAAGGTACAGTGACATGGCCTCACTCCCCTCCCTGTAAGACATGCAAAGGTACAGTGACATGGCCTCACTCCTCTCCCTGTAAGACATTAAAATATACAATGACATGGCCTCACTCCTCTCCCTGTAAGACATTAAAATATACAGTGACATGGACTCACTCCTCTCCCTGTAAGACATGCAAAGGTACAGTGACATGGCCTCACTCCTCTCCCTGTAAGACATGCAAAGGTACAGTGACATGGCCTCACTCCCCTCCCTGTAAGACATTAAAATATACAGTGACATGGCCTCACTCCCCTCCCTGTAAGACATGCAAAGGTACAGTGACATGGCCTCACTCCCCTCCCTGTAAGACATTAAAATATACAGTGACATGGCCTCACTCCCCTCCCTGTAAGACATGCAAAGGTACAGTGACATGGCCTCACTCCTCTCCCTGTAAGACATGCAAAGGTACAGTGATATGGCCTCACTCCTCTCCCTGTAAGACATTAAAAGGTACAGTGACATGGCCTCACTCCTCTCCCTGTAAGACATTAAAATATACAGTGATATGGCCTCACTCCTCTCCCTGTAAGACATTAAAAGGTACAAAAGCACCTCAATACGGCAGGATTGCAGACTGAGAATGTTCATAACAACAACAAAATTGCCAACCTACTGTTAAAGTTACACATTAAAATGGTAGCCACCAACTGATAATGAACTCCCAATTAATGCCCCAGATGTTAGCACTAGAACACCACATGTAAAAAGGTTGAGGTTAGAGTTAGGGCAAATACTGTATACGATCAGCATAAGACAGTTGTTAATTAACTTTCATAGTTGTAACAGTTCTCTTAGCATATCAAGTGAAGGCATTTATGTCTCTACTACGGTGTGCATGGACTGGTCAAACCTAGGTGAAATTTAAAATAAGATATCTCTAAAGGTCTAATTGTGGGTATACAGCACAGCTCCACTGTACTCTGAACTGAATTGATTCCTTTTTTGTGTGTTGATGTGTTCCTGGTGAAGGTTTTCATCTTGTTTCTAACATCCTGTGCAGTATGTAAGTATGTTTAGAGGTCACCGGGACTCGTGCTACTGTGTGTCCCTGTTTATGCTGATGTGTGTTTGACTGTGGCCACGAGAGTAAGTTTCTTGCTGCTGTGTCTATGCATCTCTTTTTTTTCGTCTGGTGTGTCTATGTGTCTCATCTGTGTGCGTTTCTGCATGTTTATGCTATATAACTCGGCAATAGCTGAAGAACATGGCTGTTCAATTGTACCTATCAATGTCCAGATCAAGGGTAATGGTGGCGTGTGCGGTGAAGGGAGACAGAAACTGTCATTTTATTTCTCAGCAGAGAGGATTAAAAAAAGGCTAAGTGCTGAGGGCTGCTAACAGCTTGTTAAAGCGTGGTGCAGTCATGTGTGGCCGAAAGGACAACATCACTCTCTTGTGATTGTCCATCGTCTGACAGAGGGCGTGGAGAGTTATTTTAGCACCACTTCAGTATGAACTTCATGCAGCTCCCTCCTCTCTGGGATCATGTCTCTTCTGACCTGCTGCCCCCTCTGCCTGTCATTCTACGCCTTGCTGCACCAGCACAGGAGATTCTGAGGGCAGACTGGGAGCCCGCAATGACAGGTTCTAATCAGAAAAGCAATTCAGGGTTACTGAGGCATACAGAACACTTTCCCATCCCTCAGCCTGTCCGTCTGTCTGGCTGTCTTCTCTCCGAGATTCCTTTTCATCTGGTCTCGCTCTGCTAGTGATTTGACAGAGAGTGTGTGAGGTCTCTGCCTCTCCTGTCACACAGCAGTAAGAGCAGAGAAGAGGATGGAGGGGAAATTGAGAGTTGGTGTCCACTGTCGATACCTGGAAACTGTTTCCCCTGACACCCAGCTGCTTTGAAAGGAATGCCAGGAAGGAAAAAAAAATCGTTACATTTGTGATCATGAGCATGTTTTTTTTTTTAAATGAAAAAAAGAAAACTAACAGTAGACCTTACCATCTTTATATTTTTTCCTCTTCACGTTTTAGTCCAGGAAGTAAGCTGCTCCTTAATCTTCACCGTCACAGGGTTTAAGATCATTCATTCCTTTTAGTTTTCCATTTTAAGTTGAAGAATATGACAAAAACTACGATATGTTGCTATGTTCTGTATGCTGGAAATTGATTTATCTGTAAGCATGCTTTGGAATGTTGTATGCTTTTGCAGATGTGACTGACAGTATTTGAATCTAAAAACGATAAAAATAATTAGAAATTGGTCAGATCGTTTAAATCGAAAAGTGACACCAAGCACCTTAGAAGCAATAGATTCTCAGACGCATCCATACCGGGTGCATGAAAATTATTTTAAAGAGGTACACGTTTGAGCCGTCATGCTGACACAACAAAAACTGTTTTATCTAGCTACTAGTTATATCTAGATCTGCATTAACACACTAATCACTATCAACAAGCAGAAACAAAATACTAGTAAAGAAAACGTTTCATCTCTGAAGCTGCTCCTTTGCCAGAGTCTTATAAGAAATGGTAAACCCCTGCATTAAGGACTTTTTTGATTGCTGTTAATTCTCTTTCATATTGATATGCATTCTTTATGTTAATAGTTGCATGGACCTCTTACTGCCAGTGAGCTGTCTGTATCTCACTCCCTCTCTTCTCTCTAACACTCTCTAACTGTTCTAGTGCTAACATCTGGGGCATTAGTAAAACGAGGATCTCACATCTTACAAAGTCTGTAAGTGCTGAGTCTCATTGCAGTGCACAGTTTAATTAAACTTATTTATCTACCTCAATGAGACAGTCAGTAATCTTCCTCAAAGTACATTCAAGCATGGGACACCCACAATGTGAGTGCTGTTTACTTCAGTCCTAGAACACTAATCACGCCAATCGACAGCCACTGAGTATCCTGGGTTTTAACCACTTCAAGGGCTTCCCGAAGCCTAGGATTGCTAAATATTTCTGATCACGGTGTGTACAGTTATTGCTAATCTTTACCTAATGTGCTTCCCTGTACAGACATCGATGAGTGCCGTCTCAACAACGGTGGCTGTGACCATGTGTGTCGGAACACGGTGGGCAGCTTCGAGTGCAGCTGCAAGAAGGGCTACAAACTGCTGACTGATGAGAGGACCTGCCAAGGTAGCGCTGCTTGTCCGGCGTTTCTTTTGAATAAGAGGGGGCCCCAGAGAAGGGGAAAAAATATCACCCTAACAGGGTCACAAGGCTTTGGATGTGAACCTCACTTTAGTGTTATTTTAAGATCAGAAGATCAAGGTTCTCCTCTGATTTCCATGTTGATTTTTATGACCCTTCTTGTGAGGCAGATATTTACGAGTTTCGACATTCTCTTGAGGATGTAGGGGTCCATCTACACAGTGCAGGTGACTCAGTCCTTGGTTGGAGAAGTATCTACATGGTGATACAATCAGTTTTTTTAGAAAAGCAGTTGATGAGGTCATTTTGTCCAACACTGTCCTTCACTTCTGACGTTGTGGTGAACAGTGAGAAAACCCACCCAGATTATGGGTACATGACTTTCTACAAGAGAAACTGCAAAACTCAATGCTTTCTGTCAGCCAACAAAATGACTTACTTAACTATGTTACCCATTTAGTATCATGATGTGGACAGCCTTCTGCTTGTTTTTATGTCCACATGTGTGAGCCTCAGAACCTCTCAAACTGAAGTACATGAAATCTCTGCTCAAGTAGTATTTTAAGATGCTGTACACTTCCACCTCTTTTGTAACCAGTTAGATGTACATGTCAGGGTAAAGAAATGAGGAGATGAATTTTGTGTGTCCTTCAATATTATGAGGACATAATTACGGCAAAATCCAAGTACCGTCTTTTTTCTGATTTTCTTTTGTCATACCTGACAAAAAAGACAAAAGCCAGGTCCACACTCCTTGCAGTCCTCTGCCACCTTGCCCCCAGCCTTCAGCTGAGGCAGAGAAAGCCAATGGCAGAGAAAGCCTGTCTGGACCTTTTTCTTCTGTTTTTCTTGGAATGCCGCCAAACACAATAGATAAATCCAAAACCTCTCACCACCAACAGTTATGGAAAATATTAAGATAAAGCCGTTCTCATCAATAACTCCCTGTCTGTGGGTATCCAGTCGGAGAGCCCCACAAGACTTCCAGCTTGGAAGAGAATGAATAAAAATAGGAGCCCAACAAATACTTCAAGTCCTGCCGAGAAAACAAGAAGAAAAGAATGTGCAATTTCTAATTATTTGTTAAGGTTGGTTGAAAATCTTATTATGATACACCTAGTCTTATCAAAGAGAGCCCTCAGTCTGACAGATTTGTTTTTCTGTCTGCTGTCCATCCCCCACTTTCACATTCTCTCTGTCCTTCGCAGTGGTGTCCTGAAACAAAGCCGAGGGCATAAAGGCTAGAAGTGTTTGTCGTGAGGTCAGAGGTTATCAGGGGAGTGTGTACAATAGTAGCTCAGAACCTTGTTTGTTTTCACTGCCGCTGACTGTGAATCAAGCAACTGTCAGACAGGGCCCAGATTTTTCCATTCACACTCATTTCCTGCCCACACTGTAGGTGGAATTTATAAAGAAGCTGTATCTTATTGCCCACATTTCTTCAACGTCTGCAATACAGTAACGCTTTCTGTTGAAATATGTATATTTCTATCAATATCTTCAGTGTAATGATTAAATGAAGTTAGACAATTAAGGACAAATTGCAAATGAAACAATAATATACAGAGAGCCTTACGGGCGGCACAGTGGCTAGCATTGCTGTCTCACAGCTCTGGGGGTCTGGGTTCAATTCTGCATGTGGAGTGCTATTTCTCGGTGTGTCAGTGTTTGTACCTGGTGTTTAGCCAGCAACCATATCACTCTGCAACTCACAACTGCCAGCCCACTGAAGCTCAGCAGGTGTGAGCTTGGTCAGTACCTGGATGAGAGATCTCCTGGGAAAAAGGTTGCAGCTGGTAGAGGTGTTAGTGGGGCCAGCAGGGGGCGCTCACCCTGCGGTCCATGTGGGTCCTAATGCCCCAGTATAGTGACGGGGACACTATACTGTAAACAGGCGCCGTCCTTTGGGTGAGACGTAAAATCGAGGTCCTGACTCTCTGTGGTCATTAAAAATCCCAGGGCGTTTCTCGAAAAGAGTAGAGGAGTAACCCCAGCAACCTGGCCAAATTTCCCCCTGGCCCTTACCAATCATGGCCTCCTGATAGCCGATGTGTGGTGAGGTTTCTGGCGCACTATGGCTGCCTGGCTGCCATCGCATCCAGGTGGATGCTACACATTGGTGGTGGTGGAGGGGAGACCCCATTACCTGTAAAGCACTTTGAGTGGAGTGTCCAGAAAAGCGCTATATAAGTGTAAGGAATTATTGTTATTATCTCTCTATGGACTGTTGTGGGAAATCCTTCATCCAAGGAGCAGGACACAGTCTTTGTGGATTCAGTTGTTTTATTGAGCTCAATAATGACATCAACGCGCGTTGGGTCTGTCCTGCGGGAAATCCTTCATCCAAGGAGCAGGACACAGTCTTTGTGGATTCAGTTGTTTTATTGAGCTCAATAATGACATCAACGCGCGTTGGGTCTGCCCCCGCAGGACAGAAGGATCCTCCTTGGATGAAGGATTTCCCACAACATGGACTATCTACTGTATGCGATGGACTAGTGTCCCAGCCCGGGTGTACGCTTTTTTGTATCCATTGCTTGCTGGGATAGGCTCCAGCTCCCACACAACCCTGAATTGAATTAAGCGGTTTAAAAATGGATGTCTCATGGCACTTATAACAATATATAACAAAGCAAAACTAAAAACATTTGAAACATATTAATACTCATAATTTCTCATAATAATATATTCCATTACAAGCACAGGAGTCATGGAGTATGATGAAAGAATCAGTTGTCTCAATCTCTCTAAAATTGTGATTTCTTAAGTTTTTTTCTTTATTGCCAGTACTGTGCTGCAGTGATGACTCAATGAAGAGGCAGACTGAGGCATTCTCTTTGATGTTGTTTATCCAAATGTTTTGATGTTCAAGCTTTTTCTATATTCTTCTATACTCGTTACCTTGTTGAATATCCGGTCACATCTACAAGTGGCTCTGTGCAGGTTTCTTCCTTATCTGAATCTCATTATTAGCCAAGTATCATTTCACCCCCTTCAATTTACCAAGAAAACAGCTTTCTAAAGGCATCAGATGTCTAGACCAGCATAGGTGCTGTGACACAGTCATATCCTTCGCCTTTTCTGTGGGAGCATGAAACAGAGTTTCTCTGTTTTCTGTTTTATCCCTGTCTGAGGTAAACAGAACATGTTAAAGCTAAGTACCTGTCAGCTTCCCAATGTGGTGAAAGTTTAAGTGTACTAGTCTTAATCACTTTTTTGAAGAGGTTTCAAAACAAGTGTCAGTCTTAGACATACCCCAAGACAGGAGTAACTTGAGCCACATCATCCACTATTCTGTGCTTCACACAGCTCGCCTTTTAACTTTCTTGAGATGTTGGTTGGCTTTATTGTTTTAACATGGATAAGAAGGAGCTAAAAGTTAACATGGATTCTATTCTAAGATCCTATTCTTCCTGAATTTGTAATACTTTGCATTAGTGTAAATAACCCTTTGACTAGAACACCAGTTTAAACACCAATTATTCTTTACTGAATAGTTATTAAGAGATCAGTGTAAATGAATAAAAATTGGATACGGATCTCTCAGGTTTGAATCTTTGAATGTGATCATTGTCTTATCTGTGGATTTAAACTCTTCCCTTAACAAATGTTGATTGATGGCTGAAACAAATTCACCTCATGTCACCCAGACCTTCAGACTTGATTGCTCTTCATCCTTATGAAACATAATACGTGTACATCCACACCTTTCCAATTGGTCTATAGCCTCAAAAGAAATAATATATCTGTATGGGAAGGTAATGACCACATGACTCATACAAGGAAATGTTAAATTATTGGTTATGACATGCACAAACGTCTCTGTTTCATCTACCTCTAGAGTTTAGCTGATTAAAGATAGGGTAAGCTGGTTGGCTTTTAGGCAAAAGTACTCTGATGCTTAAACCTGATATTTGAATATTGTTAACAAAAAAACAGAGGAGCCATATTGTCAGCACTTTCCCAGGTGTTGTGCTAACAGGACTCTGGTGAAGAGGGCTCAGCTGCTTCGTGCTAGTCTTAGTTCAAGGTTCAAGGGTCTGGCCTGTTATTGTGTCAGGGTTCAAAAAAGGGAGGTTGGGAGTTGCTTGCATTTTTACATTTGTATTGTTGTTTTTGGAGTTCTGGAGATAACAGCAGCAGTGTCAAAATAGAATTGTGGGTGTGTACTGGGGGGAGGAATAGCTGTGGAACAGGAAGCAGTGGGGAAAGGGTGGTTCTCTGTGTGAATGGTATCAATAACCAGAATTTGCTTGAGAGAAAGGGACGAAAACAAAAACAAGCACCTTAGATGTGGAAGAAGCTGAGAAGTATAAGCTTAACTCCGCAGGTTATCTGGATTTAAACAGTCACGGTGTTACATAGCTGTCATCGCCTGTGTAATTAATCATGAAGGGACTTGCCTGTGTGATGAGAGCGACTGTAGGCATTCCTTCATTCCATGAGTGTCTGAGAGCTATTCCCCCTGCTGCCTCCCTATGAGGGCCTGGTGGTACTGTGCTTATCAGATGCAGCCTCTTCTCCACATAGGCAAGCTTGGATCCTCTATTTGGCACATTGCAGATAAAGCCATTTCTTATCACTGTAACATTTTTTGAACTGCACAGATTGTCTTATTGCTTGTTGGGAATCTGTTCTGTTTTTCCCGTGTGTTGCGTTATTTTGGTGTGTTTTATCCTTTCGGCATTGGGTGAACAACAGGCAATTGCTCGTGACCAAATGAGAAAAGAAGAAAGTGCGTGGCCTGTTCTGGGCTGGATGTGTTTGTGTGGCCAGGCAGCAAACCTAAAGTGAGGATCTGCTAGGCCTGCTTTATCGCACGCATGTGTGTCTCAAGAGGGTGATGCCCTGGTACTATAAATAATATATATATAAAAATCTGAGATGTGCCGATGTGAGAAGACAAAGACTCTTCTGTTTGTCTGGAGGGTGTATTTGTGTTTGTGAGCGCTCTTTTCCCCATTGCCTTGTGGTATCTTGCACGTACACTTGGTACCTGTCTCGCCACACATACATACCTGTGCTGTAAACAGCGCCTACAGAACTTCACTTCTGATTTGGGTCTCCCATGATCTTCTGGAGGAATTTGCTCTGTGAGTGATTTCACTGTAGATATCTTGCCACTCTGCTTGGTTTATTGAGAATTCCACACCCTGAGGAGCTTGTTCCTTGTAACATTAACAGATTTGAATTTGATCCCTGCACAGATTCCCACGCTGAGTTTTTATTATTGGACATCTATCTTGGATTGAAAATCAGGTCATGCAATTCTCACGAAGAAATAACCAGTCTCGAAGCAGATGTACCCTTTGAGCAGCAAGTGGGGAAAAGGGATAGGTAATTAAAGTGGTCAGAAAATGAACTGTTATAACTGAGGGGCCTGCTTATTGTCCAAACATGCCAGTCCACTCAGCGAAATGTTAGTTGTGCCAAGCCTGTTGGGCTTGTGTGTGCTGACAGGGAGGGCATTTTCCCACACCGTAATAAAGTTTTATGTAAAAACTAATCTTTTCTGAAGGTGCTTTCTGGGGTCTGTTCTCTATACATCTCAACCAACACTAGGATCTCACTCTGCACTCTGGCAGAGTCTGCTGTGTGGGACCACTGCCATGATTGCTTATATAATCCAGGCTTATTATTTATAGCAATTAGATTTCCGTGGTTTTAATTAAAGGCTGCTCAGGTGATATCGGATGGCTTTACTGCTGGTTTCACATGCACAGGTGAGATGATTTTGAGGCCAGAGAAATGGAATGGGGGCTGGGGAGGAGATAGGATGTCTTTTCTTAAAGGCATATTAGGATCTAAATCCAGAAACCACTTGTCAGCCTTCTATGAGAGGATTCAGTTGCAGAAACCTGCTCATACGTCTTGGAGAAAATCAGGGCTCATCTTGTGGAGAAAGATAGTAGAATAGACAAGTTGTGTTATATTACACTCTGCCAGTCTGGAAATAATTACTTTTAAGATCAAACTATAGCTACACAGGAGCGTTGCTAACTGCTTTTAGAGAAGTGCAAAGAAACACTCTTGCTACAAATACAGCAGCTTGTAATAATGATGAAACAGCAGTACTGTGAAGTAAATCATTTTTTAATGATAAAATTATCTTTCACCACAGAAAGAATGGAAGGTATTTCACTTGTACTGAGTAAGGCAGCAGGTGTTTCTGAGGGCATTATAGTTTTGCTCATCTGTTTTACATGACTGTAGTCATTTACAGTTATTGGGAATTGACTGGCATAACAACTATTGATCAAAAATGACTGATCTTATCTAGAGATTGCACCCAGTTTAATCAGAAGTACTGTACATATGAAGCCAGCCAAAGGCAATAAAGACCCCTGAGCACTACTGCTGAGCTTGTTGCTACTCAGAGACATCATTCAAACACTTTGAATCTCTTCTGCGCTGGCCAGCTTGGTTGGAAAGTGAGTATGTGTGCAGAATTTTTAGGATTTGAGACAACAGGGAACCGAGAAAAAGTAAAGTAAGAATTTGGCTGCCTTTTGCTGGCAACTGTGTGCTTGATTGCAGTTCCTAAGACAAACGCTTTGCCAGAAATCCATCAGCTTGCCACTTAAAAGTCAATATTTGCAAACATGATCTGAAATATAAAAGCCTTTTTGATAAATGACATTTTGTCTATGATTATTAGCACTTGTGTTTTTGTTTCATATCAAAAAATAAAAAAACGTCTCACGTTCAATTTGATGCAGGTCTTTGCAGTTACTGTGTATCATTACTCTGTTGTTAAATATTAGTTTTCATTGTGTGTTGTGGTGGTGCATCTGTGCACTCCAGGATAATGTGGGTGTTTTTTTCAGACCCTGTAATGAAGGTCTTTTAAATCTGCGAAACCTTAAACATTCCCTTTCATTTTCACCCAAACTCCAAAGACATCCTGTCTTCCCTTTGAAAACTGATCACTTAATAATTGTTTTATCTGCTGCGATTGTTGCTTACCTGTAAAAGTGGTGGCTACAGCGGCCAAGCCAAAGAGGAAACTCCCGTGCGCAGATTATTTATTGCCCTAAATTAAGTGTCACTGGCCAATCACACATGACCAACAGTCGTTGCCATGATGATTCTTTTGCAAACGTAGTGTGGTTTCACTGAAGGCACAGAGCAATCCTGATACAACAAAATAAGAACATTCATAAATGAGAGGAGGCCATTCAGTGCTTATTAGATGTTTGGTTGTTAGTAGCTATTTAATCCAAGAATCTCATCCAGCCAGTTCTTGGAAGAAGCCAGGGTATCGGCTTCAACAACATGGCTGGGTAGCTTGTTTCACAATTCCACCCCCTCTGTATGAAGAAGTTCATCCTGCTTTCTGCTCTAGTTTCCTTTTGTGTCCTCTGGTTTGTGTTTTACTGCTAATGGCGATTAAATTCATAAGGTTGACTTTGTCAGTCTCCTTAAATATTATGAATACCCTCATTCTCTTCTCTGTTTAAGACCAAAAAGGTTTAGACTGATTTAGGCAGGACAAGACTGAGAGAGATAAACGTCTGTACTCTGAATCTGATTTCATCCACCAATAGAATCAAATATTGTTCAGTACAGGTAATTTGAATCTGGTGATAATGTAAATATCCAGTCTTGGTAACCCAGTTTTGCTTGCCTTTAAAGTTTGATCATTAAAATGATTGTTGTTAACTTTTACAGTTTTAGAACAAGCTGGCCCAATCCTGTTAGAAGGTATTTACCTTCATGCAGCTTGTGGCCTACAGATTCTGGACTGTTATCAGTTTCCAAATAAGACTGCGTGTGATAGGGCACTCCACTGCAATGCACCAAATGCCATCAGAGATACAATCTGTCTGTTTTTAATCATGTCTCACAATATACTTTTATACTCTGGACAGGTTTAATGCCTAAATTTCTATCTTAAAATAGTTTGGAAATGACTTTAAATTGTATGTAAAATTCTTCATGTTTTGTATAGATGAGGTTCTTTTGTATAAAAATATATATATTTTTCTATGTTTTAAATGAAAAAGAAATTCCCATTGCATAAATAAAACTATCTTTTGAATATAACTATAATTGAGATCTAATGATAAACCACATCATATAGAAAAGATCTGATGTTTATCTTATAAAATTATTATTACTCTTCATGCTTGCATAAGTGCTTTTCTGGACACTCCACTCACTTTATAGGTAATGGGGACTCCCCTCCACCTAAAATGGATTCAAGATGCCAAACAGAAAAATAGATACATGTACATTTACAATGCTCAACTTCACAGTAATAGCCAAGAATTGTAAAGCTAAATCAAATACAGTCGATGTACACACTGCTTAACTAGTTACATAAATTAAATATTTACCCCTATATAAAGTGCAGATTTTCCAAACAAATGCTGCACTATGGTGACTAGGAACAATGTGCGTAGGTGCGGTCCTTTAAATGAGACTCTAAATTCAAATACAAACAACTTGGTAATTAAAGATCACGTGGCATTGTGTGTAAGAGTAATGGCGTTAAGCTCAATGCCCTTACTAAAATCCTCTTGGAGCTTAAACAATCTGGCTTCCCCAAACTTGCCCTTTAATTCAAGTGGTGAAGCAGTACTTTCACTTCTCCACCTGACCTGCTGTGTACTGGGGCTGCTGGTGTAGAATGGCTGCCATGTGTCATTTAAGAGGGTGCTGGACTGCAGTGGTGGATGAAATGTGTCTCTTCCTATATGTACAGAACTTTGGGATCCTTTGTGATGGAAAGTGCTATATGGATACAATCAATGAGTTAATTAGTTTTACAAAGCAGTAAACTCCCTTTGCACACACAGCGCTGCCATCACACATGCCAGGAACTGTCCCCATCAGTGTCTCGATGTCTTTAAAAAGGGGATGGCTTTCTGTTCAGGTATGCAGAGGTCGCTGTAATGTGTGGATCAAAATTAAAGATTAACAATATTGCTCTCTTCTACGGTGCCTTTGAAAACGTGTTGCTGATTTGACCCTTGGTGTGCATGCATAGCATATGAAATACATATATATTATTAGATATGATTCTTAAGCTAGTCTGGGATTATTATTTACTCTCCTCCCCAAAGACGGTAGACTTCTGAGAAGCAGCTGAGCTGCTGAGAAGGCAGGATTTAATGTAAATATCTGGACATGACAATAGCAGAGGTATTTGCCAATTCAATGCAGTTCATGGCGAAAATGGATCAATCACGTGATCTGGTGTCACATTCCGGCTGCTCTGGCACATTCCTAGATAAAGAAAGTGTTTTCCATGCAAATGGTTTCCATATGGGTCATTACAGCTGTCAGATTCAAATATACATATAAATCTATTTATTAGTCTGCTAAATGAGACTTAACTGACTTTTACAGCCACAGTGCAGATTGTGCAGTGATTGGCACCAGTGGATGGATGGCAGATTCAAAAAGTACTGAATTCCCACTGCCAGCACAAAACCTCTCTTATCTTAAGCAGGTTTGAGGAGGACAGGCATTTGGCAGCAGGACAGTGTTGTGTGCCACTAACTACATGGATCAGCTTGGCTCTAGGCCAGTAAAGAACTACTTCCTTGCTTAAAGTGAAAACTACACTTTTCACAGACAAGACAAGCAGATAGGCCTGGCATGTAAAGAACAAATTCCTGCAAGATTAATAAGCCTGTATGTTGAGGGGTGTTCTAAATACTTTTTATGATATAGTGTTTTGGCATTAATATGAATTACCAAACAGAATATATGTGCGGCAGATGAATGTGATGTCGACCCTTAGGACATCCTTTCTGCCAAGGTTGCCAGAGCCTTTTGCAATAAAGGCAGCATTAAATCAAATAATTCTGTTTATCCAGTTCTATTCCCTGTTGCTGCATACACAAATCTAGCCACGCGATCTTAGATTAACATTTTTCAAACTGTGCCATCTCTCAGAGGCAATTTCAGAGCCAAGAAATTCTCAGTTATGTTTTTAAGTATCCAGTGAATCTGCCTGGCACTTGTCTTGGAAAACCGTGTCAATACCAAGACTTGCTGTTCCCTAAGTTGAGGTGTTTTAGTACAGCGTCACCCCTTACTAAACAGTTAATAATCAAATCAATAAGCTAATCAAACAATTAACTATTTGTACTAACACCTTCAGAAGGAATGGCTTAGAAAGGCTGGAATGTGGATGCCCCTGTTTTAGCCTCATTAAAAGATTCAAGAGAGTCATTTTACTTTATCCTCTGAAGGGGCTTGCTGCTTTTCGAAATGAATGCTCAAGTGGACGCAGTGCACCATGTAATACATTGTGTTCCTCTGTCCTGTGTGTTGACGGCTCTTTCTTTGTTCTTCTTCTGCAGATATTGATGAGTGCTCTTTTGATAGAGCGTGTGATCATTCCTGCGTCAATTCCCCTGGCAGCTTTCAGTGCTTCTGCCAGAAGGGCTACGTGCTGTATGGACTGGCCCACTGCGGAGGTAGGCCACCTGAACCATTTCATCTGATTGTCTGGGCGCTGGATGTACTGAGGCCTGCTATGTTAAAACGAGCAGTCTTAAAGTAAAGTTAATACAAGAGGACACAACACAGGCCAAAACAAGACACTAGTTTTCACTGATTACAATTTCTGATTCTTTGATGGTGTATCAGTGGTGGAAATCTCTTTGCAGTCTGAAACAGCCCCTGAAGGCTTTTTAGATTGGACAGGAAGAAATAAAAGTTAGCTTCTTTATAACTGGCAAGAGAACTTACCTAAAAGCTCACTTATCTTCCTATCAAACAAGAAAGTGTAGTATTTCTAAAAAAGGTCTCTTAGAAATACTACACTGCACTAAAATACACTGCACCTAGAGAAATTCACATGTAGACTCTCTGCACTGAGAGAAATGCACTGCTACTGGCACATACAGACTCTCTGCACTGAGAGAAATGCACTGCTACTGGCACATACAGACTCTCTGCACTGAGAGAAATGCACTGCTACTGGCACATACAGACTCTCTGCACTGAGAGAAATGCACTGCTACAGGCACATACAGACTCTCTGCACTGAGAGAAATGCACTGCTACTGGCGCATACAGACTCTCTGCACTGAGAGAAATGCACTGCTACTGGCACATACAGACTCTCTGCACTGAGAGAAATGTACTGCTACAGGCACATACAGACTCTCTGCACTGAGAGAAATGCACTGCTACTGGCACATACAGACTCTCTGCACTGAGAGAAATGCACTGCTACTGGCACATACAGACTCTCTGCACTGAGAGAAATGTACTGCTACAGGCACATACAGACTCTCTGCACTGAGAGAAATGCACTGCTACTGGCACATACAGACTCTGCACTGAGAGAAATGCACTGCTACTGGCACATACAGACTCTCTGCACTGAGAGAAATGCACTGCTACTGGCACATACAGACTCTCTGCACTGAGAGAAATGCACTGCTACTGGCACATACAGACTCTCTGCACTGAGAGAAATGCACTGCTTCTGGCACATACAGACTCTCTGCACTAAGAGAAATGCACTGCTTCTGGCACATACAGACTCTCTGCACTAAGAGAAATGCACTGCTACAGGCACATTCAGACTCCTTCCTCACTTTTCCATTGTCCTCACTTCAATTCAAGAGCAGTACATACCCAATGAGCAGAAATACTCGCTGTGGTTTTGTCCTTCCGAAATCTCATGAAGCCACTGTAACTCCAATGACAGGATAGCTTTCCTATTGCTTCCTAAGGGGTCCCCATGATTTCCACAGGAGACTTTTTATTAAGGGAATATTAAGATTACACAATCCATGGATTGGATTATTTTAGTGAATTATCATTATCATTATAATATCAATGTTTTTCCCTTCTAAAACACCTATCAACTGAATTGATTACATTCAGTGTAGTTCTTTATTGCAAATATGAAAGTGACTATATATTTGTGAAGAGTTGCCAAAGGCTTAGAGTGTTTCAAATGAATCCTAGCAGATCAGTTCAAAATGTGATCATTAATTCTGTGTGAGCTAATCTCTTGAGAATCTCTGCGTGGCCAATCCCAGTTGTAGTACAGGATCATGTAGAGACAGTCAGGCTGCTTTTCACACTCCCCAAGTGTTTTCAGCACCGCTGCAGTCTTACTGAGGTCGTACGGGGCGATCCCTTTGTTTATCTAACGCCAGAGACTCTGGAGTCAGAGTGCCCATTTTTCACAAGAAGAGCAGTGTAGAAAAAATAAACTCCTGGGCCCTTCCTCTCAATGTGTGCAAGAGTGGAGCGTCATAAATCCTGCTGGCTATCTGAGAGTTCCGACAGAGCAGACAATCTTGGGGGAGCAGGGTCTATCATTCATCACCATTGCTCTTAACAATGGGCAACCCGCCTGCCCTCACACTCCTTCCTGACTCCTGACTCTCTTATACATACACACTCTGACGAGCATGTATACATGCAGTGACACACAGGGGCACAGAAATCTCAGATCTTTGCTGCTGTACACCGACACTGCTCCTGAGTGATACGTGTGGATCTCTTCAGAGCCCTGTAATCAATCGAGCAGCCCTAACTAAATAATAAACCACTGAGACTCTACACTGGGTGGACCACTTTCAGTGCTGTATATGCATGTGACACTTGTGGATTCATTTAGGAATGTGGCTTCAGACTCTAATGAATACATACTGTATGCAGTCTTGAAGAAGGCAATAGGAGTTAGGTTTTGCATTATGCATCTTGAGAAAACTGAACAGTAGCTCTTAACAAAAGTGAAAATGTACAAAGGAAAATTGCTGGGGGAATATATTCAGTCAATGTAAGGAGCCAAGCAGTAGTGAAGCTGTTTGCCATGTAGTGATAAAATTGAGCTAGCCGTGGGACTATTTCAGTACTTAATAGCCCAACCAATTTACCCGTGGTGGAACGTGATTTTTGTTCGGAGAGCCTATTCAGTCGCTTCACTACATGGTTCCTGTTGGCACGGTTATTATATATATATAATACATATATCACCTACAATTAACAATTCATACTTGATCAGTAACATTATTGCATATCCTGGAGCTAAGTTAAGGTATAACAATATGCTGTTCAATAATCTGCAAATATCCATTAGTCATAACTTTTATCTCCCAACACAAACTTAACCTTGCAGTTATTTTTATTTATTTTGGCACAATGGTGCAGTGGTTAACACTGCTGCCTCACAGCATGGGGCCCTAGGCTCAATTCCAGACCGAGGGTGCTGTCTGTGTGAAGTTTGTATGTTCTCCCTGTGTTCACATTGGTTTCTGGGTGCTCTGGTTTCTTCCCACAGTCCAGACTGGTAGGTTAATTGGCATCTTGGAAAATTGGCCTCAAATGTGAGTGTGTGTGTGTCTGTGTGTCTGCCCTGCGACAGACTGGTGTCCTGTTCAGGGTGTATCCTGCCTCGCACCCCTTGCTTGCCGGGTTAGGCTCCTCTGTGGCCCTGAATTGGAAGTGGATAGAAAATGGATGGATGGAAACATTTTATATTTGCAAAGTTAAGAAATACTCTGTAAGCTGTAGTTTTAGTTCTCACTGTAGTCCTAGAAGGTTTATCACAGCTTTAGCAACAGCCATTTTAATTGAATTGTGTTGAGATATCGTTGTCTGACTGGGGACTCAGCCTATCCCTGCTCAGTGGGAGCTTGAGCCATAGATACAGACAAGACTCTCATTGCATAGCATTTTGAGCCATTTCTGTTTTTGACAACCTGCAGATATCTACAGTATAAATCAGTCTACATCGGATTCTTGGAATTTGCTCACAAGGAACAGAAGAGAATTGAATTGATCGATGTGCATTGACACCTATTGAAACATTTTACTGCAAGTTTCTAGTTTGTTTTCCTACTTTCTGAGACTTGGATGAATGCCTGTGACATAAACAAAAAAGCAACTGCATGAAATAATTGAGGTATACCGTTAATTCAGGAGGTCAGTGTGTGCCAGATTCATTTTTTTGTCTCTGCCCAGAATGTTCCACCGTAAAGATGAATTATAGGCCCTTCGGAGCACTCAGAAACATGGCATGGAAGACAGAGCATGTTAAAGGTGTGAGCTCCGGGGCATTCAGGCATGAGCACAGCAAAACAACGCAATTATTGGCAGACAGGCTCATTTTTTAAGCCCATAGAGCACTTTATTCTTTACCAAAATAACAAATACATTTCAGATTGTTGTAAATCACTGTGTTGGGCTTATTGATGTAATGATGTTACTGCACAAGTTAAGTGTAATAATAGTGACTGGTGATCAGACCTTGAATGTAGCAGGATTCCATGTTAATGGCATTCCAAATTCCCCTTTTCTTGTAGAAATATGACAGGAGTTTACGTACCATACTGTCAGGGAGAAATCAACACTCCTATTCTCTTAGCCCGCATGTCTTCCAAGTGAGTTCAGGGGCTGATGAACTACTAGATTAGCTCTATTAAATAAGAGCTTGTATGGCCTGCGTGTGGCTTAGCTGTCAGTTTAAAAGGAGGCTATAATTTACTGAAGTGGTTTCCCAGACTGGGACCAAGTGTACTCAGTGGGGTGAAATGTACTTCCATTCCAGTTTCAGAAGCTTCAAACACATGTGACAGGATCTGGCTAGGATTTCAGCTGAATAACCAGCTCACGAATGAAAATAATCGCATTATGAAGTGTGTGCATTGATGGATATCAAAATAATTGTCTCCTCAAGAAAAACCCTTTATTAAATGATACTTGGACGCCATCCTTTCCTTTGCAGTTACACATACTTTTTCAGTTTTTTAATACTATAAATATAATATGGAAGCACATAAAAAATCTCTCTAAAGACAGCAGGAGCATTTTCTGCACGCCATGTTTGGTGTGATTAATGCTTCTTTTGTTATTGGGGTTTGTCTTCCAAAAGCCAGAGAGACAGGCTTTTCTTTTCCTTTTTGTAATAAATTCTTTGTTTCCGGTATGCTGGGCACAGAGCGGCAGAGAGCTGCGCTGTGTCTTGTTGCCTTCACTATACCACACAACGATTCGGATGAGAACTAATTCTCTAAATCGCTGTTAATACTGGGCTTTGCACCGAAGGGCATGTTTGGTTAGACTGGGATAATGGATTGTTTTAAATGAGACTCCCACACTGGAGCCCTCTTAAATGGAGATTTAGGAGTAATGGGTAGGTTCTGAGCAGGAACCATGATGAAGAAATGATAGAGCTCGCAAAGTCACAGAGAGGCCACAGCTGCCAAGACTCAAACAAGCCTTGAATGGATCAGCGAGAGTCTGAAAACATCCATTTCTCCATAAGTGTAAGGGTGGGTTAGCAAAGGGCTCTAGACTAGGTGTCTCCTCCAACCCTCCAATCCCACAGAAGGTAGCTCCCATGACTTTGTTAATTATCATAGTTTTATATTTAATTACCAATTAAGCAATTAAAGAATGTGGGTGGGGGGAAACGGCCTGTATATTATGGACACGGAAAGAAGCAGGATTAAGCACAACGATATTTTACTCTCCAAATAGCTTCATCATCATTTATACAGTAAGTGTATGAATTAAATAGCAGTATAATCTAGGAGCCTTCCTTACCTCTGCTTGTTTTAGATTGTTTTGTAGGCAAGTGAGAGTTATGTTATTAAAACATTAACGTGGAAAAAAACAAATCTGGGAATGCACATTTTTGAATTTCATGTGACCCATCATATGTGACCATCCCTCTACCTGTGCTTATCTTATGCAGATATTGACGAGTGCAGCATTAACCACGGGGGCTGTAAATTCGGCTGCATGAACACTTTGGGAAGCTATGAGTGTACCTGTCCCCCTGGCTACAAACTTCATTGGAACAAGAAAGATTGCATCGGTAAGTAGGAAACACTGACATCTGGTGGTCAGAACTATGAATCGCAGCTAGCCTTCTCTAAATAAGGAGAGTATGTGCTTCCCTATAGCGCATCTATAAAAAACATTAACATTCACAAAAAACATTTAATATGTCTAACATTTGAAAATTTTTTTTTTTGCTATGCATAAATACAGACTATTATTTAAGTAGACAATACAGTGCACGAAGCAGCATGCAATTGCTGTGCGTTTAGCTTTCGTTAGTTTGGTTGAATAAAAAGGGCAGTGTAAACCAGGACACATGTCCAGGCTTTTACTGTAAGCACCTCTAATAATTTACTTGGCACAGATTTAAAAATGCAGAAGCAAAGTCTGTGCTGTAACTTATTGGCGTGTGCTTGTGTTTATTTTCCTGGCTGTCTGCATTTGTGTTTATCTGTGTCTGTGTGTACATGAGGGCATATATCTGTGAGTGTGTATTTCAGAGCTGGTGAAGTGCGTGTCCAGCTGGGTCTCTCCCAAGGCCAGCCTGACCTGCAGCAAAACTGGCAAGAAAGAGAGCTGCTCCCTCACCTGTTCCTCCAAAGCTCACTATCTGGCAGGTAGGCCGTAGAAACTCACAGGCACAGTGGCCTTGGGCCTCCCTAGCTGCTGTGAAAGGCTGGACCATTGACCTCTGAAATTAACACCTTTCTACCATGTGTAGTTGTAAAATAGTTCGACAAACCCCCTCATGACGGTTAACCCTGTATCTTAAAACTCAAGTATCTGTTTAGTAATATGGCTCAGTTTCAGTAATAGCAATAAACAAGTGGGGAATATGCTTGAGGCAGTCACAGAGGAAATCTTCAAATGTATTTGCATTTCTGTGTGTCTGGAGTGGCTGATGCCCTTGTTTCTTGTGGTTTCATTGCAGAATCTGATAACAGTTATACAGTGAGCTGTGGGATTCCTATCCTCCGTGGCAAAAGTACCCCCAAAGCGAACAGCAGCAACTCACAGAGCTGTATAGGTAACCCCCCATTTCAGTGCTAAACGGATAATAAGCCACAGTTTCTGCATTTATTTCTCTTGTCCAGCCCTCGACGCATGCTGCATAACAGCCATATCATTTTTTTATTCAGTGTTTTTTTATCCTGCAACTGCAGTTGCTGCTGAAGACAGGCTAACTATTTCAGATTGCTTTGATCTTTATTGATGCTTTGTCTCTTGCTCTTCTTATTCATCCTGAAAATAAACGTCATCAGTAAAATTCAGTCATGAAAGTTTTGATGCATTCCTATTATTCTCCTTCATTAGAACAGCTGGCTCAGTCTATTAGACACATGCCAGTATTTCTCCTATTAAGATACAGGCAGCCAAAGATGACATTTTGTTTCGTGCTGATATTATTTAATTTCTTTAGATAACTTCATTTTGATCATTCTCAAAGACTCTTTTATTCTTTTGAATTACTGTATGTACCCTGAACATCATGATTTCTGCCCACTATCACTATTTCCTTTCGTGGGCAGTAAGACCTCCCCCCATTTTCAGGAAATCTGTAGAAAGATTTCTTGAAAATCTCAACGGACTGGTGTATCTTTCCAGGTTATACTAAATGACTGGTCATTTATACATAAAAATATATAATTTTTATATATATATAATATAAAGATATGTATGTATATTATTCTTTATTTGCAATAATCTGAATTTCAGTCCCACTCAGATGTCTCTCTGAACTCTATCATAGCCAGTATTATTTGGAAGGGCATGTGGCCAAGGGTTTGATTGATGACCTTTCAGCACCCCAAAGCTTATGGTGGTTTGGCTTTATCTACATTTAAATATTATTATTGGGCATTTCAGTGAAGAGTGTTTAGGACTTGGCATAGATTATACCCCTTAGACTTTAGGTTCTTTTATTTTCTGTCCCAAGAGGAAGGACTGCATCTTTCCAAATGGGCCATCTAACAGCTTTGGACATATTGGACATGTGGAAAATAGTCAGCCACTTTTATGGAATGACCCTGTAATTTAACTTACAAAAATCTACTAAAAAATACCCCCATCTTTTCTATGATTCACTTTTTTGTTGCTGCTGTCTTTTTGTGAACTCTCTTTGCCCTTTTCATTTGCTGATACTATATTATAGTTATTGTCTACCAATTCAAAAGAAAATAAGAAACATTTTGACACCGGAGATCATTGAAATAGTTGCAAATCAGAAATGATGTTCAGGTTTTGATGCGAGTGAACACTTTTAATGAAATCACAGGATCGGGTAACATTCTCCTTGCACCGTGCTGAAGTTGCTTGTTATTCTGATTATCATTAATTCCTGTATTTTCTGTCCTCTTGTAATGCAAGTGTCATGACACTTATGGAAATGATTGTGATTAAGAGAAGCTGAAGTAGAGTCAGCGTACGGGGTCACTGTGGTGTCAGAGAGGTGAGGGTAAAGGGAGAGAGAACTGATCCTGTTGTGTCAGGTTAACTCCACACGCTGCTCTGTTTGTCTGTAGAGACTCTGGCTCCACCAGTGAAGCACAAAGCCTCTTTCAAGATCAAAGACGCCAAGTGTCACCTGCACCCCAAACTGAAGGGCCGCCAGGAAGAGGGTGGACGCCAGCTGGGGCCAGGTGGGACATGATAGGCGTAAGCATGTGAGGGAGTGTGTGTACAGGTCTACACACTCACTCCCTTCATAAAACGTCTCAGAAGAGAGATGTGAGGAATATGTTGCTCACTCTTAAAGTGAAAGAAATCTGTAACACAGGGGGCAAATTACTACAAAATAATGAGTGCTTACAGCCTTGCTGTGTTAAAGTAAACAGCCCTGAATTACCTGAAAAACAGCCCTCCTCTGCACCTACAGTATAATTATAACCCTACTGCATTAGTGTCGGTGTAAGGCCTTACATGACACACAAAGCCAAATTTCCAGACACAGATGGGTTTGTGTCTGTTCTGTTTTAAATTTGTTGATGTGAAGCAGCTGCTTTTTTTCGTATGCCAGGGCTCTGTATCCCGTTGTCACTGAAACCCAGGGTTCAGCTATAGATTTCATACTGTTTTGCAAGTTGTGGAAGAATTGTAGTGATTCCGTATTTAAAAATATGTCCACCACCGGCAGCAGCAAACTCCAGAATCAAAGGTCATCACTGTCTTGCAAAGCCAATTTCCAGGCCAGTCTCACACACTGAACCCCCCCCCCCTCCTCTGCATGCCTCTCAGTGGCTATGTCTGCTTTTCCCCAGGGAGTGGGCAGCCCTGCAGCGACTGCTTCGTCACCTTCGTCAACCTGAAGTGTGACTCCTCCAAGAAAGCAAAGGGCCGCCGTACCCGCAACCCCCCCAACAAGGAGGTGACCAGGATCACGCTGGAGCTGGAAGCAGAGATCAAGCCCGGTGACGTCACAGGTGAGGGGACACCGAGCGCACCGGAAACATGCTGCAAACGTCTCAGCAAAGAGACCCAGCATCGTACCTGCTAGGCAGGGCATAGTCCTGCCTTGCACCCTGTGTTTCCAGGAAGGGCTCCAGGGTGCTGTCCTAACCAGAAGTAACCAGGCATTGTGAAAATAAAATAAAGAACAGATCACTGTCTGTCCTAGAGCTTCAAATGGTTAACAAATTCTGTAGCTGGCCCACCTCTCCTTAATCCAAGAAACAACTTTTCTTTTCTTTCTTTCTTAACTGTTTTTGCTTCGTTACAGAAAGGCTTACAAGTTGGATCATCACAGTGATGTTTTTTGTAACCTGTATTCTGGTGGAAGTGTCTTGCAGTTCAAAGCACTGATCTCTGTCCAATAAGGGAAAGCATTGTCTTTTGGAGAATAGTCATCTTGTGCCTAAGTGTTGGAAGAAAAAATGTTTTCCTAATCTTGTTATTGATCAAGTTGAAGTATGTTCTTTATTGATTATTTAATGCTACATAGATTACCCTGAAATCAAAGAGGGTGTAATCAACACCATTGGAAACAGGGTGAATAAGGAGAATGGGTTATTGTGATTTTGATGTGCACCTATGTCTTAATGTGTCCCCCCACTCAGATATAATCTGTGTGTGCCCCTGCATTTTCCCAGGAAACTGCAATCTGAACTGCCTAAGACAACGTATGGAGAAGCAGGTGAAGTCCTACATCAAGACCCTGAAGAAATCCATCAACCAGGAACGCTTCCTGATCCGCGTGGCTGGGCTGGATTATGAGGTGGCCCAAAAGCTGGCGGGAGCCACCGAGAAGCAGGAGAACTGTGGACCGGGTCGGGAGAGAGAGAGTGGGCGCTGTGGTAAGGGAGGGGCTGACGGCAGCATCTCCAACTGAGAGACACAGCCATAGAGCTTAGAAGTGTTGAAAAGCAAACATAGGCAGTAAACAGCTTATTTTGTATCTTAACACACTTACCACACTTAGTGACAGAACAGGCACCATATATGTGTGTCAAAAATTGCTCATACTGTATTGATATGGTCTATGTGAGGAGGAGTATATAAGGAGACTATATGAGAAAGACACACAAAATGCAGATTAAATTCCACTTATTTAAAAAAAAGCTTTTCAAAATGTTGTGTTTCTCATTTGTTTTTATCCTGTATAAGACTGGAGTTCTATACAGTAAATTAGCTGAAAAAAAGAGGACTGAATGTCATATAAAAAGAAGCTTTGTCATATAAAAAACATGCTTCTGTATCTGTCACACTGCACACAGTCTCTCACTCATGTCTTTGCTGCTCTTTCAGTCAGATGTGTGCCCGGCTCCTACTACCATGGGGAGCAGGAACGGTGCCTTCCGTGCCCACCAGGCACCTTCCAAGAGAAGGAGGGGCAGCTGGCCTGTGACCTCTGCCCTGGAAGTGAAGGCCATGGACCTTCTGGCGCTCGAAATATAACATCCTGTGCAGGTATGTCCAGAGTACTCTTGCAGCCTTTCTCCAGATGTTCAGAGTACACTTCAATCACAACACAGTGTGTCAAATGACTAGGGTTTTCCTGTCACAAAGCAAAATCCGACTATACAGTTGTTGTGTTTTAACATACCAAGCACTGTCATACTTAAATGAGCAGCTTTGACAAAGAGGGATATAAAAATAAACAATAATCTTTTGTTTAATCAAAAGCCTAATATTTATCCCATTTTTTATATTTAATATGTCACAGCTGTGTATATGCATTCTCACATTCTTTACCAATGTATTTGTATACAGTATATAACATAATAATAATTAACCATTATTAATGGTGATATTATCAGCTTTAAGCTTGATTTAATCAGATCTCAAAAGCTAAGCAGCAGTGATCCTTATCTATACTGGGATGGGAGACCTGTAAGGAAAACTGGGATGATCCTGTAAATGGTGTTAGTGGAATAGTAGGGGGCTCTCTTTCCCCTGGACCAGAATTTCCAGAACCAGTGCCCCAGTGATAAGGAGTACTGTGCTGTAAAAGACAGTGTCCACTGGGTAAGACATTGAAACCACAGTCCTGATTAGGGTCATTAAAGACCCCTTGTCACCCCATGTAAGAGCAGAGATATAAAGAGAGGAATAAAATTCCAATCTTACCTTGCACAATCTGGCCTCATTAAAGTTACCCCTTTATGTATTTAGTGAAGTAATTTCACACTTCTCTACATGATCTGCTGTGTAGCAGGGCTGCTGTGCATCATCTACGTGAGTGCTGTACTGCAGAGGTGGATGAAGAGGGTTTCATCCATTATTTAAAGGGCTTTGTGATCTTTTGGGATGACAAGCAAGGAATAATTATTATAATAATCAAATGTGTGATGATAATTTCTGGAAGGTACTGTATATCTTACTCGATAAATATGCTTTTACATATTTTCCATATGAAGCTGAAGTACAGTAGGTAGCTGAGTCAGTATGGGAAGGCTCGAAGAAACAGGTTTCGTTCCATGCTGACAGCAAAAGTAATGAAACACAACATTTCGCCTGTGGAGCCTTCTTCAGGTGGTACATTTTTTTCTTTCCTTTCATTTGTTTTCCTCTCAACATGGAATAAATCTTTACCTGTTCCATTACATAAATGAAGCGAATATAGAACCGGTATACCCCAGTTATACCTTATATTATAAAATATATTCTATATTTTGAGCAAGTAATAATGCAGCTGTGTTCCGTCTCTCTGCTGCACTCAGGTCAGTGCCCCACAGGGCATTACTCCACCGACGGGTTCAAGCCCTGTCAGCCATGCCCACATGGCACCTACCAGCCAGACACAGGCCGGACCTTGTGCTTCCCCTGTGGGGGGGGGTTGAGCACCAAGTGGGAGGGTGCCAGTTCCTTCCACGACTGCGAGGCCAAAGGTGAGCTAGCCTTCTCCCTAGAGAACCCCATTCAGGGTTCGCAAAGGTGGTGCTACAGGCCGCGTGCTTAAAATTAAAAAAACGTGTTTCAAACCCTAGCCCTAACCCTCTTCCTAAGGACAGCTGATTTATGTTTCTGTTATGATATTTGTTGTACCCCAGACATAGCTCCACTTCAGTGTATAACTATAAGTTCTGCTAGGCCATTATAGTGCAGAATGTTATGTTCCTCACCTATTCTTTGGCCTTACTAATCCATGTCCTATCCCTTTTCTCTGCAGTTCAGTGTTCTCCTGGTCACTACTACAATACTACAGTCCATCGATGCATTCGCTGCCCAGTGGGCACCTATCAGCCAGACTTCCGCCAGAACTACTGTATCTCCTGCCCTGGCAACACCACCACAGACTTTGACGGCGCCACCACTGTCTCCCAGTGCAAGAGTAAGGCCCTTCAGACATGCCTCGCCCTTCTTTGACTCCGTCTGAGTTCTCACAGTGGAATATCTAAACTTGTCCTGTCTGTCATGTGCGCGTTCTTGTACATGTTTGTGTTCACAATACAGACCGGGAGTGCGGTGGTGAACTGGGCGAGTACACTGGCTATATTGAGTCACCCAATTACCCGGGCAACTACCCTGCCAATGTGGAGTGCACTTGGAACATCAACCCCCCACCCAAGCGCAAGATCCTCATTGTGGTGCCCGAGATCTTCCTGCCCTCCGAGGACGAGTGTGGGGACGTGCTGGTGATGCGCAAAAACTGTGAGTTCAGCCTCTCTGCCTTTCTGGTAGCCCTCAGTCACACTACCAGATCGCCTCAACACGATGCGGGTACCATGTCAGTAATGAAACAGCTACGCTAAACAAGGACTAGAACACCACGAAATAAGCTGATTTATATACAGTACCAGAATATGTCAAAAGGAAGTTGACAGCTAATGTACAGTAAAAAAAAAGTTTAATTAGAAGGATTTGTTGTTGCTTGATAGTTTTTTTGTTTAGATCACTGCACTGTTAAATATGTACCCTAAAACATGGTAGAATTGCCCCACTTTTAACAAAATACATTTCAAATACATTTAAAAAAATATCAGCTTTTTGCGTGACTGTGTACCTCTGGCCCCACATGTTACACGAGACCGGATAGTTTTTTTGCGCTCCATTGTTGTGTGTTTTACATATTGTTTGTCACAGCTGCTCATTTTAAATAGCAAGGTTCTGTATCTGTAGTTCTTCCTGAATGTGTTTATTTGTTGTGTTGGTGTTGAAGCTTAATGTTCGTCCGCGATTTGTCACATAACAAAATGTCCTGAACAATTTCTAGTTAAGGCATTACTAATAAGCATTACTGACGTCGTACACACTGCTTCTGTCTCCCTCTTTTGCCCATTATCCTCCAGCCTCTCCAACCTCCATCACCACCTACGAGACGTGTCAGACATACGAGCGTCCCATTGCCTTCACCGCGCGCTCTCGCCGCCTCTGGATCAACTTCAAATCCAACGAGGCCAACAGCGCCCGGGGCTTCCAGATCCCCTACGTCACCTACGATGGTAAAGGCCTAGCGCAGTGTTCACGACACCCTACAGTGTTCAGAGCACCTAACAGTGTTCACAACACCCAACAGTGTTCACAGCACCTAAGAGTGTTCACAACATCCAACGGTGTTCACAAAACCCAATGGTGTTCACAAAACCCACTGGTGTTCACAACACCCTACAGTGTTCAGAGCACCTAACAGTGTTCACAACACCCTACAGTGTTCAGAGCACCTAACAGTGTTCACAACACCCAACAGTGTTCACAGCACCTAACAGTGTTCACAACACCCAACATTGTTCACATCACCCAACAGTGTTCTAAGCACCCAACAGTGTTCAAGTGGTCACAACTCCTAACAGTGTTCACAACACCCAACAGTGTTTACAGCACCCAACAGTATTCACAGCACCTACCAGTGTTCACAACTTGTAACAATGTTCACAGCACAAAACAGAGTTCACAGACAGTCATCTAAAGAAGCATGTGAACACCATCCCATAACAAACATTTCAGAACCAAGCCAAAGGTAGTATTCACAATGGTGAATGTCTCTGTTGGAGATATGTTAGATGTCATGGAGATCTTTAGCAAACTATGATAGAGGTACACTTCTTAAAACATAGCTTTCTACCATAAGTCATGCCTGAACATAGGGTGCACCTAAAGGCTAGCTCGTCATGGGAAATGACATCATACATAGGAACTGCTGTCTATAAATGAAGGAGTAGAAGTGTAGGGTTAGCAGTACCAATATTTTTCCTCTGCTGTTGACCTTTTTGACCTTTCACAAATCCCTGTAGTGGGAAACCATGTACTGCTTTGGGCAATAGTATTCACGTTATATCAAAATGTTTACATTGTTCATTTGTACTGTACATATTTGTCAATGCCATTATAACATGAATACTAATACAGTAATATGTCCAGCACTTTTTGAAGCATAGTTATTTTGCCATGTGAACAATCATATATATTTTATTTCCCCCATACCTCCCCTACTTACTCTTTGATCCCACACTGCGGTGTTTAGAAGCAGTAAAATGTATTGTTCACAAAATATATGCCTTGAAAAAATCCTGTTCCACGGTATGCTGAAATGTCAGAATATCTGTAGGCTTAACACTGGCAGACAAGTCTGAAAGCAAAAGATCCATAGGTTAGAGGCTGATGTGTGTTGCACTGGATTCACACTGTGTGTGTCTAATATCTGCGCTCTGTTTTGCAGAGGACTATGAACAGCTGGTGGAGGACATTGTGAGAGATGGCAGGCTGTATGCGTCTGAAAACCACCAAGAGATCCTGAAGGTGAGACCCTGTGTCTGCAGTCATCTGGATCTTTCCTTTTGGGCTTTTTTAAACCCTAATTTTGGGATGTCTCAAGACTAATCCAAAACCTCTCCTCCTGACACTAGATAGTAGAATTGGGAAAGGTTTTTTTAATGTATCGTGTTAAACACTTTGAACGTTTCAAAACAAGTATATTGGGATAGTCCAGACCAGTGTGGATCTGCTCAGGTTGACGTTCGAGTGGCATGCGTCAGCTGCAAAGGAACACGTAGTGGTGAATTCCATGATAAAAAAATAGAAAGGAGCAACACAACATTTGGGCTGTAGAGAACCCCGAAGAAGGATTTACACCGCAAATTGTGCATTTCTCCTTTCTATTTTCAACATGGAATTATTTGTTCCTTTGAACTGGCTGATGCAGCTGAGCTTTAATTTTCAAGCTGAGTTGCCGGCTCCTAGCCTGACATAACTGGTCTTTGATAATGCAAATGCATTTTGTTTTCTACAGCCCCACTCCATAAAATGTGAAAGAGCAGGGCACAGTTTACGCTTTGCAAACCTGACCTAAAAAACAGTTGAACTGTGCCGGTGTGCCGGTCTCTTGACGTGAGCTTGCTGTTATCCTTGGCAGGATAAGAAGCTGATTAAAACCCTGTTTGATGTGCTGGCTCACCCAAACCACTACTTCAACTACACCACCCGGGAGTCCAAGGAGATGCTTCCACGCTCCTTCATCCGCCTGCTCAGCAGCAAAGTCTCGGCCTTCCTCAGACCATACAAGTAGCCCCAGGGCCAGGGAGCCAGCTACATAGCCCGCAGCAGCAACAAGATGACAAAGAGACTCTCTTTTTATGGCTTTTAAAACATACGTCACTATGCAGATTTTCATTTTTTTTCGGCTTTTATTTCTACCGGCGGATGTCGCCCACCAAGCTGACTCCAGTCTTCTCATTGAGTCAGACCAGATTTTGGTTTGATTGGCTCTTCCCCATCTTTATTTATCGCCACTTGTTGTTGTGTCCATTTTTTGTTTGTCTGAAGTCCCGTGAAAGACGTTCGCAAAACCCTGTGCTTTAGCTGCAGCGAGAACTGTCTCCATCACAGCTGCTTCCTTTCAAGGTGAAAGAACATCCTTATTAGAACAATAAGGAACTTTTACATACTTAAAATGAATTGAAATTTTCACCGGATGTGTGAAAGTGGTAAAGTGCTTTCTTGTTGGACTCTTATGTAGTCTCCTTTTCCTAAAATGGGACTTGAGCTCTGGTATCTCTTATTGTTTTGTACATCTTAACTATGTTCAGAGCATTACTATATTCAGGCTCTTAGAGCAATGCTTCTTAAGGTCTTGCTGTTAAAACAGTTCGATTTCTTATCTTTTTATGTCCGTTTATTGTTGGATTGTATTAGTTTGTGTTGCTTCCTTTTAAACCGTTCTTATATTCCAAGTTAAATAGCTTCTCCAAACAGAAACCTCTATTTTCAGCACACATTTAGTGCTTCCAAAAAACACAGTATAGGAAACCTAGAGAAACCCGAGTCTGTGATCACAATGTGTTTTAATGTGCTTCACATTAAAAACAGTCCCTTAACAGAGACTGAAAAAAAATGTTCCTGGGACATCAGGTGCTCACTTCAATGGTCACTTTAAAACTTGTTTCGATTTGAACCCTTGAATATTTAAGGGTTTCCCCCCAGAAGGAGCTACTTTTGTTGAAAAAAAAATGGATCTGATAGAAGAGAGAGAATTGAAAAGGGAAAAAGGTGACCGAAGGAGATATATGAAAAGAGCAATTAAGGCATACTGTAGCAGGTATTCGAAACTGGCAAGTTATTCAGATAATGCTTAGGCCTCGTTTAAGTCACAGCTGTGACCCTGAGATCTTGATTCATTGTTGTAATTAACTGACTGTGATGAAGTTTGAGCCCAGGTTTTCCAGGTGGCCCACCCCAAATGAATACCCCTTCACCCAAAGAAGCCAAGTCCTCTGCTGATACCTTTCTCCCCCTCCAACTCTGTCCCACCAAAATCAGCTCTTCCAAAGACTGCCTCAGTGGCAAGATCATCCTTTTTTATTTTATGCACTAGATCTAGACCCACCATCCTACCTTTGTTGTAAAAGTGCAATGATTTTAGTCTCCTTTTGTTGTTCTTTTGTATACAGCAAGGGAAGAACAATATTTATACCTGCCAAAACTGTACAATGGAATGTCTTTTTTATTTTTTTAAAGAATATATTCTTACGTTACTTTTGAAATACAGCGACTGGCACTTGGGTTGTATTTAAAAACAAAACAGGATCTAAACTTTTTCATGTCCCTTAAAAATGGATGTCATTTTAATTTAAATAGTAATATACATGTATATATCTAAAGAACATCCTTGCGGATGAACAACTTTACAGGTCTTAAAACAAAGTCCTTCACATTATTGAAACTTCCTTGTGGTGCATATATACTGTTAATACACATAGTGTGCAAGTTTATTAGAATGCCCCCAGTACTTCTGTAAACATTCATCTGCTGTGAATGTGAAACCACTCTTTCTTTAAAATCCTGGTAAACTGTCAAAATAGAAAAATTAGGTTAACAAATTTAATTTATGTCCATATGCCACACATATCAGATCATTTTAAAATGTTTAGAGAAAACTAAAACATAGACTTAAATATAGCAAAATAGAAAAAAAGACTGCTTTGAAGTTTGGTTTTGATTATCTTCACAAAATAGGTGGACAGCAGTCAGTACTATTACCAGCCATCCTATTTGTAGTATCTTATCCCAGGAAAAATGCTGATTAGGTAGAATTTCATATGCCAGTAAGATAATGACTTCAAATAAACCTCCAGTAAAAACTTAACTTGGATTTAGTTGTTATGCTGCTTCAGGTTAGATAGGTTTATGAAAATGTCATGTACAGTACTTTTTTGGGGTACAAAGCTCTATAATTCAAGAACCCCATTAAATGTGCACATCACTGCACAATATTTCTACAAATAGAATAATCTTCTGTCAATTGATACAAGTTTAGCAGTAATTGCATAAAAAAATAAACAAATCGCATGGTTGTCATACTACAAGAACACATTTCCAGGTGTTCCAGTGCACCTTCATGATCAGAGACGCATCAGGAGGACAGTAGAGCCCGGGCTGCCATCGCTGTGTTTTCTTGAATGTTATGAAAGAAGCCAAGCTGCATCAGTTCTCTTGAGTCTCATATTTATATCGGCTTTTTTTTATTATTCCGTTTCCGCAAATCACTGTTCAACCGCCCTCTTCCTCCTCTTCCTTTCCCAGCGCATCAGCCTGAACACAAACACACACTCATTTTTGTTTTATTGCCTTTTTTTTAAAAAAAATAAGAGTTTGCTATGATGATGTATCATAGAGTTGATAATGGTATTTGCACTTGAAAATTGTTATTGCTCATGTAAAAAATAATGTCTGGATTTTGTATTGTCTTTTTTAATGAATGGAATTTGGTGTTCTTACGTGTTTACAAGTTCTTGTGTCTTTCTTTACTGAAACCCGTGGGTCTCAATGTAGCAAAACTAAAGAAATCAGATCTTATATTTCTAGCATTGAGTCATCTTCGTGATCCTACGGTGCCTTCAGTAATACGCAGACAAGACCAAACCTGAGCTCATCTTTTTTACAGTTTCTTTGCATGCATGCATTTTGGAGATTGAATAATTGACCGAAGAGCTACAGCACACCTACACATACATATATCAGCATACTCTATTGTAAATGAAGAAAAAGCCAAACAGGAAGGTAATGCCACGTCATATACAGAAACGGAGAGAGCTTCCTATTCTCACTGCCCAGGAATGTCACAGCTTTGAACAAACAATTCAGTAGAAGCACACATCTTCTTCCAGGCAACTACACATCAGACAGCGAGCCAGCAGGGCTTGCATTCGAGCGTTGCTAAACTTGGGTATCTCTGCACTCCTCCCAGCTCTGTCATTTAACCTGCTTCTATTTTTCATATTAAAGAAACTTGTTTCTAGATCAGAAACAGCCCAGCCTGATGAAGACACCTCAAATCACTGTCATCACCAGCCATGCACATTTATTCAAGAAGAAGGTGCACACCTACAAACAGCTTTCCATGTACGAGGAAATAACCCGTAGAATGTCAATAAAACAGTCAAGAACAGGTCTATGCAAGGTGAGTTTATGCTGGAAATTGGAAGTGTGCAAAGTGATGCTGGAAGTGTATTGAGGGATGCTGCTCACTCCAACACCAATTAACACACTAGGGGAATTTTGCCCTCAGGTATACTGTATTCAGAATGAACATACACCACTTTATTTATCAGAGTTATGAGAACAAAATGGCAGGCGCCCACAGAAACAACAGTGTGTCTGGTGGTAAGAGTACAGTATGTGCAACACATTGATACCAACATTGGAGTTATTTGACCTCGTGGTTTTTAAACTGCAGGAATTGGTAATCCAGGTTGCGTATTGGTAACAAAGGAAATTAAATGGCAGTTCGCTGGCAGTCTTCACAGGAACGCCATGTTCACAGATATTAATTCTATCAGTATTAGAATTGCAACGCTAAAATTCAGTTAAATGGGCAAATGGTGTTTGAGTGCTGGACCGCCTTACTCAAAACGGTTTTGTCACACTGCAGGTACGAAGTTACCGTAGCAATTTTCAGGTGTAATCTTTTGTTTTTGATTAAGTTTAAATTAATTAGATATGGCGGGAAAAGCGCTTCTGAAAGCAGGGATCTGTCTGCAATCTTGTTTGTCGTTGTACCCTATTTTCCGTCACAGTTTATCCGTCCCAGTACGCCTGCCATAGGATCATCACTTTTACAACTATCCGACCTTCGAACTATAGCAGTGTCAAAGGAGAACATGGAAAATCTTTATAGGCTTCCACTATTTAATAAAAAAAGAACTCCAAGCCATTAGGGTATTTAGTATCAGACTTAACGGGAGCCAATAAGCACATAAAAAGAGAAACTAGCGAGGGTGTATTATAACACTGCACCGGACGAGGGCGCTAAGCGTGTACTGCACGCCAATATACCATTACAAAGTCTAAACACCTAAACGCCTGGTCTGTCCTATAAAAACTGACGTATTGTAGCTCTTCGGGACAAACTTTAGTCGTCTAAGTTAATAACATAAACAATATAAAAATATTATTCAGTATCGTTAAAGGGTCGTTGAAATTATGTGAGTTTGGCGGCGGTGGGATCGTCTGAATGTACATACACGCACCGGAATGCTGTGGCAGGGATAGATCAGGATAATATTTGGGTGACCGGTGGCACAATTGCTGAATATTACAATGAATATAAGGAAGTGCACAACCTGGGGCAATTCTATCAGTTCTTACTGTGCTGAGGTCTTAATTTTTCAATTTAATCTGAATTTACTGCGTGCGCCCCGAGGCTCGGGTGCGTAAATACGGTACCTATCCGGGGATGCAGGCGTCAGCAAGAGGCTGGTCGTCACGTGTTGTCACTCTCGCCTGCACAGCCTGCTCCAGACCCGGTCATCAGGGAGGGCACGGTGTTGCAGGATAGCAGCTCCTTGCGTAGTCAAGCTCAGGGAGATGGAAGAGTCGCTCTCGCTGCACTCGGACCGGGCGGAAGACGTGGCCAGCGACTCCAGCTACCGGCACTTCCGCATTAAGCACTTCCACCTGGACTTGGAGGTGGATTTCGAGCAGAGGCAGTTGCGGGGAACCGAGACGCTGCAAGTGAGATGCCTGCGGGATTCCCAGAGCGAGTTGCGCCTGGACGTCCACCCGTCCCTGAGGCTGCAGGAGGTGTCCTTCCTCGGGGTCGGCGGCACGGAGTGGACCGCGGCGCAGTTCGAGACGCGAGGATTCACCAGCTACGGCACCACGCTGGTGCTGAGATTTCCCAACCCTTGGAAAAGCGAGGATGAGTTTCAGGTCGCGATCAAGTACTGCGCGACCGATGGACCAGGGGTAAGGATACATCAGTTTTACAAACCAGGGGGAGAGTAGAGGATGCCTATAGCGGACAAATGAGAGAGAGCGAGAATCAATATGAAGGATTTGGGCTGGACTCCCAAACTAGTGCTTGTGGTTCAAGTTTAAACGGTGTTGTAGCAGGTTTGAGTAAAGTGATTGATCTCATTAGTCCCAGACCACTCCGCGGTATTAGTGGGTTTGTGACAGCAGTCTGATGTGTGGGAGATATCACTGTTTCTTTTACTGTAAAGCAACAGATTTAGTCCAGGTTCTCGTACGGAGTTTTATCATTAACGAGATTTACACAATTCAGTAGAATTTGTGTGCGTCAGCGTTCACTCAGGTGTTCAGATCGATATCAGTCCACAAGTCCTGCTGTCTTGAAGTGTCCGTGAGTCGCTCTCTAGTTTCAATGCTCTTTTACTGAGTTTGTTGGCTGTTTTTAGTTTTCTTTAGTACGAAAAGCCTGTTTCTGTTTCGTTTTTTGCTAAAGAAAAAGTCCTCGTGATTTCTGGAAACGTAAATCCTGCCTGCGGTTTCAGACGTCTGTATGTCTGTACAGTATATAGAAGTTCAGTCCTGAATATGTGACTTCCAAACTTATAAAATAAGTTCTGCTGACATTTGTGTTAAAAATACTTTTTTTCCCCACTAACATATTTAAAGAAATATTGGGAACCAAAATCAATTTATTTCGCTCCCCGGATGTCTCTCTGGTTGGACCTGTTTGGGATTATGAGCTGCAAGTTTGGTAACATTGTTTTAATTGGTCGATCGTGACTCGATCAGGTGTATCATTGTGGCACAATCGCTAAATTGCTGTGTGAATCAGAGAGTTGATTGGCTACAGGAAATGAGGTGATTTAACCTGTTAAATTCTGTTTCTCAAGACTTAAGACTTAAGAAACACAGAAAGGAACCAGTGTCCCCCACTTATCATGACAGCAGTCTTTTCCAGTCATTGGTGTGTTGGAGTAAGGCGGACTCCCCACTGCTCTTTACTGACCAAGGTGTGGTGGAGACCACTCTGGCGGTGACCAGGGAGCGTGGTGCTGATCTGCAGAAGGGAGGTCTGACTGAGATGCTCTTGACAGGTGTGTCTAGTTGCAGTGATTGACGACACTACGCTGATCCGATCTTGGGATCTCACTTGCTACCGTTCCCATGAACGTATCCTACTTACTAGGCTTGAGCCCCAGTGAACATCTGTGGGATGAGGTTGGATAATGCAACGCATCTGAGACTGAGACCAATGAACAGGCTGTGAGAGTGTAAGTTTGAATCCCACAAGACAGCATCTCCAACTTGGTGCAAAGCATGTATCTCAGACACCCTGCTGATGACAAGTGTCAGTCTGCACAGTGAATTGGCATTGTCATGTCTGTTCAGTCATTCCCAGTGCCGGATTTTGGACGTTCGTAGGCCCTAGGCACTTTCCCTCTGAAATGTGTGAAAAGAGGGGTAAAAGCTAATTGAATTGCGTCAATTGACATGCTGCACTTTAAACTATTCTAATGATTGATGGAGCGACTCCTAGTTTCTAGAACAGCCGCTAGATCATGTATGAATATTGATTTTGAGCACCTCGAGTTGATCGCAAGCGTGTTGTTTCAGCTTGTTTTTCGTTAGTCACTAGTGTTTCCCTCCTTCGTAGGCCCTAAAAATTTCATAGGCGCTTGGCACTGTGCTGGCCCTGCTTCAAGAAAGCGTCTCGTTTTCCTGGTAAAGGTTTATTTCTCTTCAACTTCACACGCCCATTTCTGTATGTTGACACAAGTTCACAGGCTGGGTAATATCCAGTCCTTGGAGCTCATAAAACCTGGACTGGATCGGCCTGTGCCGCAGTGGGAGTCTCACCGGTTGCTGTCCAGCTGTCTTGGCTCGAGCTGGAGCCTGGCCAGACTGCGCAGCGGCGGCGGCCTTTCCCGTACGCCTCTGGTTTCCCGGTGCTCAACCGGAGCCTGTTCCCAGGCTTCCACAGGCCGCTGGGGAGGAGCCCCCTCTCGGCCGCGGTGCAGGTACCGGTCTGCTCGCGGCCCCGTCTCTCAAGGCTCCGCCTGTCTCTCTCCCCCCTCCGCCGCTGCAGGTGTGCTGGCTGGAGCCCGAGCAGACGGCGGGCAGGACGAAGCCCTTCGTCTTCACGCAAGGCCAGGCCGTGCTCAACCGGTCCTTCTTCCCCTGCTGCGACACGCCGGCGGTAAAGAGCACGTACTCTGCCTCCATCAAGGTGAGCCAGCGGCGATGCCCCCCAGCCGCACCCCCCCCTGCAGGGGTGGGCTGCCTCACAGCAGGGCTTGGGGGCCCCAGCCTCGTCTTCACTGTCCCATCAGGGGAACACAAAACAGGAAAGACTGCGGACGAGGAGGACATCCAGCCCTCCTGCCCCTTTTGCTTATTGATCTGAGGATCTCGCCCAGTCATTTTTAACTTCAACACCACATGGTTGTGCAGCTTGTTCACCACTCCCTCCACCCTTTGTGTACAGAAGTGCCTCCTGTCCTAACTGGAGGACCTCATCCAACTGTTTCTTAAGAGAAACTAGAGTACCGAGGTTTACAGAGCAAAACTACATGGTTGCGTAGCTTGTTGCACACTCACACCACCCTTGGTGTAAAGATGCGCTTCCTGTGGTCCACTTTAAATGCACTTGATGCATCAAATTATTATTACATTGTTGGGCTTTTTTGTCCTTATGAAGACCTTTAACAAATGGGAGATTGAAAAGCACTAAGAAACCTGCTGTGCTGCTGGAAGATCCTTTCAGTTCTCCAGCAGCAAGTGCTGCCCGTGCTGCCTCAGATCTGTGTAGCCCAGCAGGGTGTCAAATCCTGGGGACAGCCTCTCTGTTTGCATCTGACCCCTGTGGCCTTGTGTCCCTGCTGCACACAGGTCCCAGAGGGGTTCACTGCAGTGATGAGCGCCACCACCTGGCAGCACCGCAAGGCCGACAACGTCTTCCTGTTCACCATGGAGCAGCCCATCCCATCCTACCTGGTGGCTTTGGCTGTGGGGGAGCTGGTGTCAGCCCAGGTGGGCCCCAGGTGAGCCCAACTGGGGGACAGGCAACCTGCAGCAGCTACCCTATGGGTAGTCAGTAGCTAATCTTTCCCAGGATCTCCTCCAGCAGTTCCCGGAAGCTTCACAGACATGGCTCGGGAGCTTGTTCCACTCTCCCACAGCCCTTTGTGTAAAGAGGCAACTCACTGATTCTGTAGCACTCCCCTGGATTGTCTTTGCCAGGGCCTTGGAGGTGTTTGAATGCTTGAACGAGGTCGCTGTAGCAAGCCACATCCTGTAGCGTAGACGCATGGATACAGGTGGCAGCAGGAACAGCTCTGCATTTCTGCTGCAGGGCTCCAGCACCTTACCTGTACAGTCGCACCCCAGCTTGGTCCACGGCGCCCCCTACAGTGGTGCTGAACAGCTGGATTTTCCTTCCTGGGGCAGTTTTAAACTTCTTGGCTCCAGGCCACAGCTGCACAGCTCTGACCATCTGGCTTGTGTGTTTTGATGCATAAAAATCCAGTGGAGGTAAGTGTTAGCTCAGAGCTGTGGAAGAAGGAAGACCTGAAGTCCTTTATTGCCTTCTTTAGGACCAGCTCTGCTGCAACGCCTCTGTACTGATGAAATGAGCAGATTAAGTTCCGTTTTTCATTTCCCTGTGTTCATGCTGTCACTTCCATGACCAGATCCTCCATGACAGTGAAGATCTCTACGTAATGTGGGTTATACAGGGGTAATGCTCACCTTTCCCATTGGCTTCAACAGTAATATCTACGGATTGAGGTTCTTCCAGCAGAACTCTACTTGTGGTTGAAGACCATATTTGTAATCCTGTGCTGTAAATCTCATGCTCGTTGTTAAATGGTTAATCTCAGCCTCTAGAGTTTCTTCATGAGAAACTTTCAAATGCCGTGAGACGTCGGCATGCCATTACTGCAGCCATGCAAAACTGCAAAATAAGCACGGCACAGAATCAAAATCCAATGTGATTCAACCTCAAGAAGCACCTTGGTATCCTCTAGATTGTGATCCCCTGCACTGACCTCCAGAATACAGATAATGATTTGCAATAAAGTCAGGCCTGAGGCATGTGGGTTTGAAACTATTTTCTAATTGTCTGCACCTCATTCAGATCACCTTTGAAAACAAACTTTGCTTTGAAAACTTGCAAGGGCCTGTTCCTCGTCGGGCTGCGTTTGAGGGGCTCCTGTCTGCCGCCAGGAGAGAATCAACCTGGATTCTTCTGGGAACACTTTGAGCTCGGCCTCTTCACAAGCGGCGAGTGCCAGCTCGCTTGATCCTTGAGCCTTCTTATCAGTGCCAAAGCCCTTGCACAAGGAAACTGCTGCGTACGTTAGTTATCAATCTTCATTCTTCAAACATGCTGCCCACATTCAAGAGGATCTGAAGTCAGATTTAAAAACAAACCACCTGAGTGGAGACTACACAGTGTCAGTCATTTTTTTTCAGCAAACATTGGCTTGTTCTGTTTGATCGTCACAGGCTCAGACTTTTTTTCCCATTTACAAAGTAAGTTTTAACAACCTGATCTCAAAGTACTACACAAAATCATGTCAAGTGTAGAGAACAAAGTTGTAAGATTTTTTCTTTTTTAAAATGCAACAGAAGGTGTTTTTTGCTTATTGGGTCCAACTAAGATCAGTGCCGAGATGTAATGTAACATGAATATCTTCTTGCATTCACCAGGTATCTCAATTTGTACACCGATCCCTGACCCACCACTTACAGTAAATACACTCACTGGCCAAAAAATTAGCAACACCCACAGGTTAAAATGTTGTAACCTCTGCAGAAACAAAGACAGGTTTGACTCGGCTTGCGTCCCACAAGGTTTTAAAATGGGTGCAGTCCGCTCACGTGCCCGCGATCCAGCAGGATCATCTCCGTGTGGGGTTGCAGTGAGAGTACTGGGGTTGAAGGTTGGAACGGCACTTTCCAGGAGATTTGGCCGGGGGTGCTGATGGGACCACACATCACCTGTCAGGAGAAAACTCTGTTCATGTGAAGGACCTTGACATGCAGACTCTTCTTCTCCAGTCGTAAGTGCTGAGATTATGGCAGATTGCTGAACCCTGTCCAGTCCAGCCGAAGAGTGGAGTCACTCAACTGAAGCGTTAATAGGATTGTAGTCTCCATTTAGTGTGCTTTGTGGAGAAAGGCCAGCCTGTGTGTTAATATTGACCTCACTGTGCACCAGGTGAGGTTGAAATAAGATTACGGATATTGGAAGGGTCCAATAATTCGTAGTGGAGCTGCTTGTCCTGCCGGCTGTCCACTGTACCTCTGTCCCTCCCTGCAGGACGCGGGTGTGGACCGAGCCCTGCCTGTTGCCGGCGGCCCAGCAGGAGTTCGACGGTGTGATCGAGGAGTTCCTGGCTGTGGGGGAGAAGCTGTTCGGGCCCTACGTGTGGGGCAGGTGAGTAGCCCCGCTACTGTGGGGGGGGGTCAAACATACCTCCAGGCCTGAGGGACTGCGGGGTCCCCTGGTCAGGATTCGACCTCTGTTTGCAGTTCTCGGAGTCAATTATCTGGAAAAATGTCCTGTCTTTTCTAGGTCTGAATCTAAAAGTTCATTTAAAAATAAAAGGAGTCTGGCACTCAAGGACGGTAGTTGGTCAGTCCAGGTTGTATTTCTGGAGGCGTGTGTGTGCAGCTGTGTTTAACTAATCTATATTAAGACACGTGAATATAATTTGTTTTCAAAACTGCTGCTTCAGAGCCATTTACATCAGGATCCCGGTGCTCCAGGCGCAGAAATTAATTTAGGGTGATGAGGTCATTGCATCAGCCAGCTTCCTCCAAACCACCGTTTTAAAAAACCCGACAGGGCACAACACTGCCAGGGTTGGGCTCTTCCTGTGACCTGCTTGGCAGTAGTGGGCTCGCACAGCCTGACGGCGAGAGACAGGCCTCTTCGCTCAGAACGTGGTCACTTCCCTGAGGCCGTTCTGCCCAGCCAGAGCGCTTTCAGATGCACTCTGTTCCAGGCCCGTACGTAGTTAATGACTAACAGGATCAGTAAACCATTGGATTGTATAAAAATAAAATGTTATCGTTATGAATGACTGCCAGAGCCTGGTAAAAAAAGATTACAAGTACAGTAGTTCCTTGCTATACGAGCAACTGCTGTACAATTTTTTTTATATAAATCCAGAATTAATGGGAATTGAATTTCTGTTTATAAGAGGTTTCTTGCTCCAAGCAATTTTTGAGGAACATATTAAGATTGAATAACGAAGGATTACTGTATGGGGTTAATTACACCAGTGCTGGCTTATCCTGGTCCTGGAGGGACAGTGAATCTGCAGATTTCCATTCTGTCTCGGCTGTTACAATTCCAGTCGCCTTGTTATTGGCTTAACTGGACCAGTTTAACAGCAGCTCCCTGCTCTTCAAGAGCTGCTGCTTTAAAGAGACCTTGAAGATCTGCAGAAATGCCAACCCTCCAGGACCAGAACTGGGCCAGAACTGGACTGTCCTGGATCAGACCGGCTGCGTAACGGGGCAGCTCAGCTGGGGTTAAACCCAGAGATCCCTGTTCCAGGCCTTGACTAAATTAGAGATGAGCTAGAGCTTCTGGAGTCAGGATTGCAGGAGGTACCACCTTAACATTAACATCTTTGAGAGGGGCTGGTAATACACAAACCGTTTAGAGAGAAGGTTTTCTGTTCGCCCCCAAAACACAAAAATCAGGACTGTGTCACGGCCGCAGCCTGGCAGTTCTGTTCGTGGTGCGTGAGAAGTGCAGTTGAACTTCTGCACGCCTGAAGGAGGCACGAAGGATGGTGATGGGGAGCTCAAACCTGCGTGCTGTTACCTCTCAGGTACGACGTGCTGTTCATGCCCCCCTCCTTCCCCTTCGGCGGCATGGAGAACCCCTGCCTGACCTTCGTCACGCCCTGCCTGCTGGCTGGGGACCGCTCGCTGGCCGACGTCATCGTGCACGAGATCTGCCACAGCTGGTTCGGCAACCTCGTCACCAACGCCAACTGGGGCGACTTCTGGCTCAACGAGGGCTTCACCATGTACGCCCAGCGGCGCGTCTGCAAGGAGATCTTCGGTAAGCCAGGACATGATGGCCATAACCAGCAGCCATATCAACCTGCAGCTCACAAATGGCAGCCCACTGAAGCTCAGCAGGTGTGAGCCTGGTCTGTGTCTGGATGGGAGACCTCCTGGGAAAAACTAAGGTTGCTGCTGGAAGAGGTGTTAGTGGGGCCAGCAGGGGGCACTCACCCTGCGGGCCATGTGGGTCCTAATCCCCCAGTATAGTGATGGGAACACTATACTGTAAACAGGTGCCGTCCTTCAGATAAGACATAAAACTGAGGTCCTGACTCTCTGTGGTCATTACAAATCCCAGGGTGTTTCTCAAAAAGAGCAGAGGTGTAACCCTGGCGTCCTGGCCAAATTTCCCATTGGCCCTTACCAATCATGGCCTCCTAATAATCCCCATCTCTGAACTGGCTTCATCACTCCGTTCTCCTCTCCACTGATAGCTGATGTGTGGTGAGCGTTGTGGTGCACTATGGCTGCCGTTGCATCATCCAGGTGGGGCTGCACACTGGTGGTGGTGGAGGGGAGTCCCCATTACCTGTAAAGCGCTTTGAGTGGAGTGTCCAGAAAAGTGCTATATACATGATTGGTAAGTGCCAGAGGGGAAAAATCTATTATATACTAAGTTAAATTATATATCTGGAAAATGTTGTTTTTTTTTCATCCTTCAAGCTGCAAAAGCGGTATCCTGTGAACAGATCACTTTTGCTGAATGTCATTTGGGGGCCCTGCTTGTGCCGCCTGACTCTCCTTCTCCCTTCCCCAGGGGAGGCCTACACCTGCCTGGAGGCGGCCACCGGCAGGGCCCTGCTGCACCAGCACATGGACAACACCGGACAGCAGCACCCGCTCAACAAGCTGAGGGTCAAGATCGAGCCAGGTCAGCTCGGCCCGCTCCTGTGCGCCGCGCGGCTGTCGGAGCACCTTGGGAAAGCCGGGGCGATTGAATTGAAAGGCGGCTGCTCGTTTTCGGCTGTGGGGTGGGGCGTGATGTTCGCTTAAGCCGACCTGATAAAGCTCGCCCTCGGTGCCCTGCAGGTCCCAGCGACTACAAGCATGGGATAGCCATTGAGAGCAGGCCATTAGTTTTAATCCGTTTGTTATCTTTGTTTATTTAAACTAAGAGCAGAAGTGACTCCGTATTACAGGCGAAATTAAATAACCTCTTCTAATACGACCTCTTATTTGTAACTGAATCAAAGGTTGCACACGTCACTTGAGAATTAACATTACCAGATGTGCCGTTACTTAAGATTAATTTTACACATGTTCCTAGATAATTAGGAAACTCAAACGTCACATATAAGGAATCTTATAGTGTAAGAAACTGAGGGTTTTATACAATTGACAAATTTTACATGTTAAATATTATTCAGAGCAAATAAACTGTTACCACCCTGCAAATAAAGAATATTCAGAGGAGACGGTTCGTTTTAACCCTTTCATTATCTTTATTTAAACTAAGAGCCTGACCTGCTCGCTGTTTCTCCGTCCGCTCGACAGTAGCACAACAAAGAGCTGGATGGTTCTGCATTACCACACCCTGAACCGATCCTCATCTGTCTGCCCCCGCCACAGGCGTGGACCCCGATGAGACCTACAACGAGACCCCCTACGAGAAGGGCTTCTGCTTCGTCTCCTACCTGGCCCACCTGACCGGGGACCAGAGCCGCTTCGATTCTTTCCTCAGGGTCGGTGTCATCGCTCCCCTTGCGTGGGAATCGTCCTGTTGGTGGGGGGGGGGAGGATGTAGACCTTCACAGACTCTTTAATAAGAAGAGGTGCCGGAGCTTGACTGTCAGCAGGCTGTGCAGAAGCCACACAGTCAGACGCACGGCTGTGAATCTCTACACCCTTAAGGAGCAGGATTTGGCAGAAACGATTCCAAATGCTGATCGCAGCCTAGTACTCGCTCTTCTGTCCTGTCACCCCTCAGTGCACTTGGTAATATAATCCAGGAACCCCCCTACCCCACCCCCCCCCCAGCCATCCTGGGTCATGCTGGTCTCCAGTTTCACTCCCGATTCCTGTCCCTCAGAGTGGAAGAGCACTGTTGTCAGCATGAGATCAGGCTCATTGGGCTTTTTTTATCCATGTACTTTATGAAAATCTGAAATGGGGGTGTTAGTGGGATTCCCTGCTCTCTTTAATGCACCATCACCTGAAGAGCTGGGAGAACTGGGTTCAGTCAGCCCATGAAGGGTACACTGGGACCAGTGGTTTAGGGCAGGTGATGGGGGAAGTGTATGCAGATGTGGAGTGGCTTCAGTCAAGACCGAAGTGGTGAGCAGCTCCAGTCCTTGAGGGTTAGCAGCTGATGGCCAGATGACCTTTGCCCCCCTGTCCAGCCCTGCCCTTAGGTACCGGTGCTGAGAGTATAGCACTAGTGTATGTTTTCTCTCTAGGCCTACGTGGACAAGTTCAAGTTCTGCAGTGTGGTGGCCGAGGACACCCTGGAGTTTTACCTGGAGTACTTCCCAGACCTGAAGGAGAAGGACGTCCACCGGATCGAAGGTAGGGTTCTCCTTCGAGGGAGCAGGGTGCTCGATAACGGAACCGGCCTGCCCTCTCCTCTCTGGCCATTACAGGATTCCAATCCAGCCAGCCTGTCAAAAACCTGAGCCCCTTCGCTGACCCCGCGGCTGATGTGTGGGGTCATCTGGTCAAGTCATCAAGGCATCGTTTTCTCCCGCCAAGTGCCCCTTTGCTCCCGTTTTCCGTGTTTTTGGAAAACTGCCATCAGATAATCACGAGCCACACAGAAGCCAGCACCTTTGCAGGCAGCGCATTTCTTTGTGTTGAGCAGTTTTATTTTTTGAGGTTTCTGTCGCTTGTGGTTACAGGAAACAGTCCTGCTCCTGATGGGCGACATTTTTCCAGCTTTGCTCGTCGAACAGTCAGTCACTAGGAGTGGAGCTGGGCCTGCAGCTTGGCGCTTGTGTTGCTCAGGCCAACTGGATGCTGCGCTCGGTTGCGACCCGAGATGTGAGATTTGCAGCTATCATGTTCGCCCTTCACTCCCATCAGAACTGTCTAAACACATGGCTGGAAAGATAGTAGAGGAAACAAGACACAGTCTGTGTGGGTCCTAATGCCCCAGTATAGTGACGGGGACACTGTACTGTAGAAAGGCGCCGTCCTTCAGATGAGATGTAAAACCGATGTCCCGACTCCCTGTGGTCATTAAAAATCCCAGGGTGTTTCTCGAAAAGAGTAGGGGTGTTACCCCAATGTCCTGGCCAAATTTCCCATTGGTCTTTACCAGTCATGGCCTCCTAATAATCCCCCTCTCTGAACTGGTGTCATCACTCTGTTCTCCTCCCCACTGATAGCTGGTGTGTGGTGAGGGTACTGGACACGATGGCTGCTGTCACATCATCCAGGTGGGGCTGCACACTGGTGGTGGTGGTGGTGGTGGTGGAGGGGAGTCCCCATGACCTGTAAAGTGCTTTGAGTGGAGTGTCCAGAAAAGTATGATGTCTGTGTAAGGAATTATTATTACTGTTAAGAGGTGGTGATGTGTCCTGTCTTCTCCACCGGCTGTGTCTGCAGGGCTGGAGTTTGACCGCTGGCTGAACGTGCCCGGCTGGCCACCCTACCTGCCCGACCTGTCGCCCGGTCAGAGCCTTATGAAGCCAGCGAAGAGCCTGGCAGCACTGTGGGCAGTGGAGCAGCTGGATGTGGTAGCCATCGCTGCCATTGACCCGGTGCCTTGGAGGACCTACCAGACTGTCTACTTCCTGGATAAGGTCCTGGAGAAATCTCCACTGCCCACTGGTGAGAACCTGCACTTGTCATGCTCTTTCCACCAGCACAGATTCACCTTGTCATCCACTGAAACTGGAATGGGGAGTCCTTGAGGAGGGACACATTCTCATCACAAGTCTGGTCTTTCTCCGTTAAAGGCACTGGTGTGATATTACCGTTCACCACTAAATGGCAGACTTGAGCCACGTACCGCCAAAGGTGTTTAAATTATTTTGCACAACTAGAGATTTTTCCATTCACAAGGAAGGATGTCTCGCAACATACAGCACTAAAGAGAAGGCTAGTCAGTGTTTCACATACTTTTTCAAGAATTTACAATAGCTAAAATCGTTTATTATTGTTAAATATTCAGACTCATTAGAAGGAGACATTAGAAGGAGAAGGAGTATTGGCGTGTTTCGTTTGAAACTATTACTTGTTTGTTCAGAAATTCTGCATAGTATTGTTATCATTAATCTTTTCAAAGTGGCATTAATGGGCCTAGTGACTGTCTGACAGGAAATTGAGACTGCAGATTGGAGACTGTGGAGTCCTCTTCAGACTTGTTCCTCTACAGATGTATGTCTTGGCACCCTGCCTCTGAGGCCAGATATTTCCCGCTTAATCTTCAGTAATTCCAAGCAAACTGACAATGTTTTTGCAGTGAATGAAAGTGATCTGAAAGTGAGTGATGTTGTAATAACTTGAGTAAATAAACTGGTGAGTGATTGCCAGTTTTGTGTTCCTTGAGGACTGCGGAAGTTTCACATGGTATCTGAAGTGTGTCCTATGAAGTCTAGTCCCATGGGGCTGACTAGTGCTCAGGGTTGGAGGTGCCCAGTTTAGACAGGGGGCTACAGTGTGGCTGTACAAATGGGATGTGGGATATGCGTTTATTTTACTGGCTCTGTGAGGGATTCTGGGAGCTGTAGTGTCCTGGACTTTTGCCTTGGTAGGTAGGTATAGATGTCAGTACAGTTGTTATTAGATTACAGATTGTCTCTTTCATCTCTCCCCCCTTTCCTCTTGGATGCTCATGATCCGGTTCTCCATGTGTCTTCTGGGAGTTTGCAACTCCTGGAGGACGTCGGATACTGACCTCTCTGGCTCTCTCGCTCTGTCTGTGGTCAGGTCACCTCGAGAGGTTTGCCCAGCAGTATCCGCACATCGTGGGGTCCCACAATGCCGAGCTGCGCCTGCGCTGGGCCCAGGTCGTCCTGAAGAACCAGTACGAGCCCGGCTTCCAGCACGTCAGGGCTTTCCTCAGCTGCCAGGTCAGGGGTCACGGTGACGCGCATTGATAGTGAATCACTTCACAAACCGTGCAGGACTCTCAGCTCCTGCAGTGACGTAGTTTCTCCTTCCGGACCAAAGGGAGGCTGGTTAGAGTGGTCTGACTGATCAGGTTTAATAAGTACAGTGAATACCTGATCCATTGGCATGACAGCAGGCCTCCACTGGGGGCATACACTGCCAGTCTGAAGGAGCTGAACATTTTTAGTCTTGAACAGAGAACACTACAAGGGGACCTCATTCAAGTATTCAAAGTCCTCCAACACAGTGACAAAATCAGCCCAGTAGCCTTCTTTAGAATCAAAAGTGAAAAACAAATTGGGGGGCAGAGGTGGAAACTGTGACAGTGTGTTTAAAAGTGAGAACAGAAGGCACTTCCTGCAGAGCAAAGGGTTGTGTAAGTGTTAACAAGCTGCCCACCAAAGCCATTGAAGCCGATACTTCGGCTTCTTTCAAGAAACAGTAAGAATAGTAACTACATAACGTAAAACGCAAAACGCAAAGTAGGTTGAGGAGGCTCTGTATGTCCTGCATTCACACGTCCTGAAAGATGGCGTGTGAATGCAGTTGTGGAAAAGGAGCATGTTTTCCCACCCTCTGGGTTAACATTGCTGGAGCTGAAGGTGGTTCCAGCACTTAGTCCTGCAGCTCTCCGGACACTCACAGGTACTGTTTTATTTCGTTGCCATGAATTCTCCGGCTGTCTCGCAGGGAAAGCAGAAGTACACGCTGCCCTTGTATCGAGCCATGTGGAGCGGCTCGGAGAAGACCAGGGCCCTGGCCAAGGAGATCTTTTCTGCCACCTCTGGGCAGCTGCACTGCATCGTCCGCAGCTACATCCAGAAGATACTGGACAACCCAGCTCCTGTGTAAGGAGATCGTGTGGCGTTTAGCATTCCAGTGAGTGCTCTGTGCTTGCAGTCATATCAAGGTTTTTAATTTTTTTAATCAAGATCAATGATCCTACTTTTTCTGGAAATTTTGAGATAATTCTTATGTTTATTAAGCAGTACTGAAATGCCATAGAAGTGTGCAAACACCTTGGCACTTAAGACTGTTTTGTGGTGCAGTGTTATCTGCAGCTTCTGCATCTTGAAATGTATGTTAAAAAAAATCTATGTAATTGTATGCTGCTTTGGACAAAACCATCTGCTAAATGAATACATGGAAATGCAGAGGACACTGGGAAACCTGTTTAAAAAGTTTACTGTTGAAAAGAGACGATCTGGCAGTCTTGTTTTGAAAATTACTAGTTTTATTAGGTATCATGAAGAGTTGATGCCCTGTGTTTGGAGTAAAATATTTTAAGCATTTTAAAAGGAAACAAGTGAAAGAAATGAAGCAAAGCTACTCCAGCACAGATAGCCAAGTGAGAGCTTATGGCAGTCTTAACATTACCTGTATTTATCTCCATTTTCTTCCAAGGTGAAGACACTGAAAATGTTCATGAAAAAAATCACATCTATACTTACTCCTATCTTTCGATTTGTAGATCTGACACTTTAATAAAAGATGTAATCGAGCATTCCCCTTATCGTGCAGTAAGTGCATTTTAAAAACGGGAGCCCTGAATTAGAAATTTGAGCAACAAGCTGTAGTGGAGATTACAAAAAAAAACTGAGTACCACAGCAGAAAGGAACATTTATTTAAGAAGTTTTTACATGAAAGATTGACAATATTATTTCCCATCATAAACAGCATTTGTACATTGTAGTCAGGTCCGTAGACAAACATTGCAGCTTCTATCTGCTGTAGCAGGAACACCGAAGACTGCAGCGATGTTGTATCTAGCACATGCTTACTTTGTACAAATCGAGAATAACTGAGTGGCTGAAGAGTACTGACTGTGCATGTGAAGTGTGCACATAACTCAGAACAGTCACTACACCGATACACACAGACAAACTGATTAAAGCCCAGTGGAGCTGTAGCAATAGTCACATTATTTGTACCACTTATTTGGTCAAGTTAAGTGCTACTCGTTATGCAAAACAAGTTTCAGTTTTTAAGTTATTTTAAAATCAGATTGCAAGGACAACCATAACCCATGCCAACTGATCTATTGCAGCAGCTTCAGTTTCACTAATGGTGTGGGAATAGAGCATATCCATGCCTGCAACTTTATAGCTCAACAGTATTAAATAAACTACCCCAGCTAAGCACAGGGGTTGTAAAACAAAAGCATTAGCATGGAAATAAACTAATATGACAGTAGCCAGGTGTTTTCAGGCCCCTGTCCATCTTATGTCCCCAGCACCACAAAGACTAGCACCACTAAAGAGTAGTGTGACTTCTTAGGTCACTTCTCCTAAAATGGCCAGCATACCTATGAGAGCTGTCGAACCTTTGTCATGGATACCTACAGACAGCCTGCCCTGAGAGAGGAAGACTAAGATGAACTGACTTCTGGTCCTCAGTGTTCACACCCCCAAGTGTTTTCAAACATCTTCAGTGCGGTCTCTTGTTTGACAGTAATGAACTAAACAAAAAACTCCATTACTTAAAACAGAACACCACTCAGCATCATGAATTAAACAATCTTTTCCAGTCTAAAGTGCTGCTTCCAGAAAAACTTATTGTAATCTGCAGGATGTAAATGAGGCTCAGGAAAAAGGCAAACTCCAGAAAGGTTCTTTGAAGAGATGCAGCTATTGAGTATGTCTATGTTGCAGAACTATGGCTGGAGGATGCCAAAATCTATCATACAGTCCCGGTACAGTCATGGTTCTGGTCCTATAGACACTCAGGCTGCCAAATACACAGGAGCACCTCTTGCCATAGGGCAGGACTCTGTCTCATCGTGTTAATCAAGGCAAGGAGACATAAGTTAAAGTACATTACATATATATACTATCTATAGACTATATAAATATAAAATGTTCTCCCTAAATCATTCCCATAGTTTTCCAATTGACCCACAGGACATTCTTTTAGCAATTTTTTTGACTGGATTTTAAAACAGCACAACAGTTCATTCACATCTGTTTTTTTTTTATTAAAAAAAAACCAATGCCCTCCTCAGAATCAAAACCAGTAGGAAGTGGGGTTTCTTTATGATCAACACACCTATACTGGTCCTGGTGACCTGGCAATCATGTGGCAAAAAGGGCTCTGGCACTAAGAACAGAGATGAAGGTTGAGCGTTACATTCCAGATAAGGCTTTGTGATCTGCTCAGAAAGGCAACTTTATTCACCTCTAGCTCCTCTCCACAATACAGGTTTTGATCCTATCAGGACAAGAAACAACGGGCTTTAACTCAGGCAGGCAACATGCACCAAGCAGTTGTGGGCAGCTTTTATATACAGTTATAATACAGATTCAAACTGGATTGCAGCATAAGCTGTGAAAGAATCACAGCACCTTACTTGTTCCTGGCTTGTGCCTTTAGTGCCCAACTCGGGTCTTTCCAGCTTGAGACTTACTCTAGAAGATGTTTTAAAGAACAAACATTCACTTAATCCTCATTCGCAAGCAAACCAGGTCTCGCACCTTCGATCTGCTCTTGGAGGCAATGAAAAGCCAAATCCTTACCCATCTGAGCTACTGATCCTTACCTAGTAGAGGAACCTGTCTGCTCTCCTGCTCCTGGGAAGACCATAGAAAATGAGCCACTGGGGCTTGTGAAGCTTCTTTCTCATTATTTACTTTTTCAGAGCAGCAGTTATCAAGTAGGCCTGAGAGATCAGAAGCACCCAACTGTGGTCTCACACATACACATACAACAATATAATAATCATAGTTACGGTTTAGATCAGCAGTCTCTTGCACTTCTACGAGCTGAGAGAGCTCATTTGTTGCGGTCAATGTGTTCTGCTGAGTAAGAAGCAGAAGGGTTTTTCTGCAGGGGAAGAATCACTTCCATCAGCCTTAGAAATCAGGATGGAGATGGACTACATGTGCAAGACCAGTACTGAGAAGGGCAGGTGCTGTTGATGGTTCAGACAAAAAAAAAATCAGATAAAAATACAAAACTAATAAAGAATACATTTTCCTCTCTCCCAGGCCACAATTATGTGCCGAATATCAAAAATCTCTGTGTGCATGGTTTCCTGGGCTCTTCTCTACAGGTACTCCACCATCCCAATGAGAGTTCATGAGGAAAGTAAAAGGCTTGGCAGGGCCAGGGCACCAGGGGTTCTTACTGGTACTGCCGATAGTCTCCAAAGGAGGGCGAGGGCATGGAGGGAGCCTCTTCAGGAAACTGGGGACCTGCAGGGATAGCAGCAGAAGATCAGAACACAGACATGTCTGTCCGAAATACGTTCCTTCACAGAGAAGGCTGCAACCTGCTGGTTTTCATTTCCTAAACCAATATTCTTAACTATTCTTAACTTTGCATACTCCCCTTATTCTGAATCACTGCATGAGCTAACCGCTTCACAGAGCCTTACAACCGTAGGAATGATACGCCTTCTTCCGACGGCTCTCCAGGATAACAGGTGACCTGGGGTCCCCACAAACCAAGGCCACCCTGGATTACTCAAACCCACCCATCTCCAGCTGAAGTGACTCAGACTGAAACCAGCAACATCTAGACTGGGAAGCTCAACATGCGTTTCAACTTAGGAGCCCTTGGTTTTAGTTCCAGATGAAGTCTGAATGACAAATATTTGGTCCTGTTGTGGATGAGAATATGGTTGCCAGGTTACGAACAGACCACTTCAATATCCCAATAAAACCTGCAGGAGAGCTGCTCTTAGAATGTGCACACGACCCCTCTGACAACTAAAACAAATAAACAGCTCAGGACAAGACACGATCAGAAGCACAGAGTGAGCACACAGGTTTTCAACAGCAGAGACCTTAAAATGGACTTTGTATGTGCTCAGTCTTTGTTACATCAATATATCCATCTTCTAACCTCTCCTTCTTCAGAAAGGCTGTTATTTCATTACTGTCTGCTTCTGCCCCACTACATCTCCTACAGGATTTTAACCCCCTCTGTTTTTTGTGCTAATAATTGTTACCGTTTTTGTTGTTTAAAATGTTTTTTCCCCAATAAAGAACTTTGAGAAGATGCTTTTAAAGCCACAATATAAAAATAAAGTTTATGATAACTAGTAGAAGTACAAAACATTTAAGTCTGGAAAACACTCAGTTTAATTATGTAAATCACTAATCCAGAAGAATTAAAATGGCTAAGATGCTTACACCTTCCTTAGGAACTCAGCAAAGTTCTAGAAAAACAGACATACTGAAAGGATTTTCTAGACAAAACTGTATTAGTCTGTCTTGGTATAAATGTAGCGTCTGAGCAGTAGTTCCCAAAATGCATCCTAGTATGTGCATGTCTGTCTTATAGAGCTGTCTTAGCAATATATTCTGTTCATTCCCTTATTAGCCAATTGCATTTCACTATGTCAATAAACACTTCCAACAGCTGCGCACCTCTTAAAAACGCAATTAGTTCTCATTGTTACTTGGAGAAATAAGTGAACCTCATGCAGAGCAATAATGATGTTCACCATTTAGACTCACGTTACAGCAGACTGTCTTTATTCAGATCACTTCAGTGACAACCTTTTACAATGAATACGGAACAGCAAAGTGAGCAGATACCTGAAGACAGGCACAAATACAAGCCATCAATAAAACTACCAACTGTGGACACCGCAGAACCATAAACAGACTCAAGGCAAGCCTCACCCTCCACGTGCAAATAGAAATAAAAAAAAGAAATGGGCACATGCACCAAAAACCCCAGCCTTTTGTTGGACCAGTGCCACTGATTTTCCACCACCACAAAGCACACTGGCGAAGCGCTTGCGAACAACAGCTTAAAGCCACCTCTTTAACACAAACACCTGGAAACGAGGACAGCAGCAGAGATAATCCACAGGAGTTTTCCCTATGGGCACTATCACACATTTCAGCAAGAAAAAGAATATAGAAAAACATTCCGTCCTTTGGATGAGACGTAAAACCGAGGTCCTGACTCCCTGTGGTCATTAAAAATCCCAGGGCGTTTCTCGAAAAGAGTAGGGGTTTAACCCCGGCATCCTGGCCAAATTTCCCATTGGCCCTTACCAATCATGGCTTCCTAATAATCCCCATCTCTGAATTGGCTTCATTACTCTGCTCTCCTCCCCACTAATAGCTGATGTGTGGTGAGCATTCTGGCGCACTATGGCTGCCGTCGCATCATCCAGGTGGATGCTGCACATTGGTGGTGGTGGAGGGGAGTCCCCATTACCTGTAAAGCACTTTGAGTGGAGTGTCCAGAAAAGCGCTATATAAGTGTGAGCAATTATTATTATTATAATCATGACGCTGTAGAGATGACTGATAACACAAAGGTTCTTGAAGCTTCACACTCAGCGAGTGACAGAGTGGAAAGGAAAGGTGCCATTATCAAACACCACTTGATATCAATAATGGCTTGGCCTTGATACCCGGAGTTCATCAGTAAAGGGATTCCTCAACGACGTTCATTTTTCACTCTACAACTGCGTGAGCACAGTGGCTCATCTTGATGGCCAGCGATCGTGGAATTACCCACACGGGCCAGCTGCACAGAAATTCACACCCATGGCTCAAAATCCATGAATGGCAGGCCCTGCGGAGAACAGGAGCTCTGAAGGCCACCTTGGGCGCACTGTACCTTTCACAGGAAACACAGCCCATGCTGCTACAACTTGCTGGAAGTGTCAACTTAAAGAAAGACAATGTTGGAAAAAGAGTCAATTTGATCAAAGCATGTCTTCTACACGAACATGTCAATCTGCTGCTCCACACAGAGGTTTGCTGGCCTTCCCTGGGAGAGCGTTTGACCGAGTTTTATGTACTACCCTATGAAGTCAATCGTGTTTCTCACAGATCAGCCCTTTCTTCTCTCGGTTGCTGCTCCGCACCGCCTAAACGAGCTGAATCCTTTAAGGGCTGAGTGCAACAACTCTCAAAGTGCAGGACATAACTGAAGCCACGACTGAAAGGATGGACACCTGGGCTGGTGGGGTGGAGAAATACGGCACAGAGGCGTTTCCTAGCCTGCACGAATTCCTGGCAACTAAAAAGCTATCATTTCAGGGGTGACATTGGGCAACACTGTCACAAACCTGACAACAGTAAAATAAAAATTGTCCTAACTAGTTTTGCGTAGATTGGTTGACCGTTTTATCCAGTTTAGATAAACAGCTAGGTATTTTACCTGAGAAATTTAAGTGAGGTATAAAAGTATAACAGCAGCAGTGTCTCACTGAGGATTTGAACCCATAACCTTCCAATTACAAATCAAGAATGCCAACCACTGCACCAGTCTCTTTTTTTTTGCAACACCTTTCTCAAATTTTCCTCCAACGTCCAGATTACCTATTAACAAATGAGCAAGAGAGTCCCATAGAACAGAACCCTCAGGACCGAATTCCGGCAAAAGCACAGGTCAGAGTTTCAGATACACACCTCTGGTGTCTGACAGGGCACTTAAGGGTTGAATGCATTGCGCCTTGAGATGCCTGAAAGTGGATTTCTGGCTTTCACCAAGACAAACCCATTCCCTATGACACCCAATTCTATTATTGTATAATTATAATTATATACACTTTTATGTTCCATGAAACTGGGTCATCCATCACACTAAAAGCAACATATTCTCAATACATATTCAATGCAATATTAAATACAATTGCAAAATTATTTACAGATTGTGTGGGAATTCAACGGCTTAAGATACAAAAAAGTAAGTTGGAGGGTCTGTAAAGGCCCGGCAGACAAAATGTTTGGGAGTCACCCGTTTAGACTTTTAAACTTGCTATAGATGGTCTTTAACAAATTCTTTGAGATTCTTTCACTCCCTCAAACGCTAGAGCATCAGTAATTAACTCCTCACACACAGCAGAACACTTGGTAAAAAAGACCCATTTTGAATGAGCAGTCTACTCTGCTCTTGTCCACAAATACATCACAGCCGTACGCCCCAGCCCCCGTTTCTTCACTTTCTTTCCGGCTTCCCTTTCCCTGTCTTGAAAATTCACGAAAAGGCACGTTACTGCATCGCTGTAATTCCTGTGCAGACCCCTAGCCTGCCTGCAGACACTCACCTGTGGGAAACTGCGAGGAAGCAAACCTCGTTAAGAGGATCCCGGCGCCCTCGATCAATGCCAGCAGGATGCCACCCATGGCTGCAGAGCCCACCATAGCCACGGGGCCGTCTGAGAACACAAACAAAGGGACCTCAGTATCTCTGGAGGCAGGCAGGAGCCTGAACCAGTGCCTCAGAGCTCAGCGGTGCCTGGGGGAGAACACATCTGGATAGGCAAAAATCCCTAAACCCAGATGTGTAACGCACCAGGCACCCCCAAGAAGACTCACAGCTGTCGGCGCTTCAGAAGGTGCTTTGACTTGGGCAGAGATGAATACTTCAGTAAACCAGATATTGCTTGCTTTTCATAAACGGGCATAAAAATATTTCTGCAATATTGCTCTTGTCCAGGAGAAAAAAATCAATTCAATGCATTCACAAACTGCTATCGTTTGGCGGGGGGGAGTGAATGCTTTCTGAAGGGACTGTAGAGCAAAGTGGGCAGGGATCAGTAGGAAGCCGGCACCCGTTACCCCACCCACACCCATTGCTGAGGGGACAGCAGCTCTTGGGGGCGAAAGGAAGAAGGGGGGTACTCACTGCGCGCCGCCAGGATGGCCCCCGTCATGGCCCCGCTGGTGATGGAGTTCCAGGGGTCCTCCTTGCCCCGCATTTTCACCATGCTGCAGTCAATCATGGAGAACAGGCCCCCCCACACGGCGAAACTCCCTGTCCGACACAAGCACAGGCTACTGCAACACGCCTCACGGCACCAGCATCACACTCGGTTGGCATTCCTAAACGTCATCTGAAAACGTATCCCATTTCTTTCCATCTCATTTTATCTTGTCATGTATTGTCACGTGGATTTATGGCGTACTGTCACTTTTGATTGTTAATTGCCTTCTTTAATTGCAAAGGAAATGCATTGATATTCCATCACATTACTTGTGATTTTAATCTCTCTGAATTTAATTGTCAAGCACCTTGTCCTACAAGTTTGCATAAAAGTGGCTATATAAGTAATTTATTTGTCTCGGTCACAAAGGCTCATTCAGTACAGCAGGAGGACAGTAGCGCACCGTACATGTGGACCTGCAAACACTCACGATCTAATCGGACTCCCCCCTCCCACCCGTCTCCCACCTGCTCACCTCCCAGCTGAGGGGCTCTTGTCTTGATGGCCGTCACGCTGCCTCGCAACCTATGACCCATTCCCTGGAGAAACACACAACAAGCCAAAGCAGGTCACCCAAGCACAGTTACAGAAAGTGTCAAACACCTGTGTCAGCTGACGACACTGCAGTTACATTGAAAAGGTCAAAAACAGGAGTTTCCAACTAGTCTCATATACTGTAGACAGCGAGGGTCTAGAAGCAGGACAACATCATGACATTTGAAAGACCAAGTGTCCATAATAAGCAATGGTAGTGAAAGAAGCAAGCTGAGAAACTCAAGACCCTGCGGAAACCCCAGCAGCTGTAATGTGGAGAGGCACTCATAGCATCACTGTGAGATTGGCGTAGGCAAACATCACAGGAGGAGTACTCTGACAGCGGGACTGGGGCTCTGGAAAGACATGCAGAGGCACTTCGGACATTAAAGCTGACAAGCAAAAAACAGAATGTTTATTAAAGTGTCTGTATAGCCATCAATCTAAAGCACAGACATTGTCTGTCAGAGAATTAGAATTCAGGACGCCAAAGTATTAAAATGTAGAGGAAACGCAAATCTAAAAACAGTGAAGAATGAACATGATTGTTAAAGAGAGTGCAACTTGACAGCTAAAACTGAAAACTCCTATCATGTATGTACGTTTCAGTCTTGGGATTAGCTTCCTGCTGCAGCTTTAAAGTAGCAAAGTACAGCCTTATATCTGGAAAGGAAACTTCAATCATGCCCTCAGCTACTGGAGCTTTACTGCAGCTCAGTGAAGGAACTAGGGTGCAACAGACAAAGCACTTAGAGCAGATAGAGCCTCTTACACAGCATTAGAGAGCTAGAGGAAATGATTTAGATGCCGCTAGTAGGCAGAGCCTTTAATAAAGGACAGGAGCCTTCTCGTGTAAATAGACGTTTGCAGTTCTAACTTACAAATATAAGAGATCAAGAAAGCCAGGAAAGTACAAAGTGAGTCAAGACCTGCAAAATGCAAGTGACTGTTATAAATATCTGTTCAGTTGAACACTGTAAAATCCTGCCACGCACAAAACGCAACATGGGCATAAAAGGATTTCAGTATCCTGTACTAAAATTACCAGAAAAAGTTTGCACACACGTGCTGATGTTCACGTCTTGCAAACGGAAGGGCCACATGAGGTCTGGTTCATGGTAAGGTAGTGCTGAATGTGCCCCCCACTTCCCCCATTCTCTACAGTCCAGCACAAGGCTGGAAGCTTTCAGTAAGGACAGCGGACAGAGGAAAGGCTAGAAGGAAAGTCAGACTCTGAGTTTAAATACACAGGGGGCAACAAAAGCACTGACAGGACAAGCAGAGCCAGGCTAGGTCAATGGTCCAAAAGAGATGGGCAAAGCAGGGAAATATTTTGAGAAAAACATCAGTTCTGGTGATCAATGCGATGTCTATATGGAGTAATTATAGCAATTTAAAAAATGTGAAATTTTAGAAACCTTAAAAACTGAAATGAATTACTTTTTTTATAGGTAACTACCCCCCAAAACTGCAAAGGACAGCAGAGTTGATGTATAGATTCTCTCTCCTGAGAATCACTTTTTTTTCTGGTTTTCATTCCATCACGATGGTGGAGATCCGTCCAGATAATTTATTCAGCTTCCTGGTCTTAAGACGGGGCCTCTCCAGTCCTGGTCTTCATTCCGACTGAGCTCTGCATGGACCTGAAATCGGCCTCATAATTCGCTTTTCATCACGTCAGCTGCGAAAAAGCTGAACATCTCAAGTTACTTAAAACTAGTTAAGAGCTGAAAACAAGAGCTTTGAAAAGGACCTGATTATTTGTCCCATTAAATAAGTTAGGCTAGAACGAAAGAAGCAGGCTGGCCAGCAAGACAGGGCTGTGAGACTCCAGGCCGTGCGATAGAGGAGTAGTGTCCCAGTACTTACAGCAGGTGAATTTCGAAAGCCCTTGACTGCCTGGAATATTCCTCCTCCAATGGCTCCCATGGTGAAGGCACCCCCACAGTCATCCACGATCCTCCAGGGGCTGCAGAAATAAAGCCATCAATAACTTTCTAATGACCTGACGGCACAATCGATTCGACATTTTCCTGCTCCACCGATCATGGAGAGAGAGAGAGAGAGAGAAGCAGTTCTGCCCCAGGATGTGTCCTAGCCCTGTCCTGCGTTGAAGTCCGACTGGCCCCTCAGCCTCAGCCTGCGTTCTGAAGGTACTGAAATACAGAACCAGGGCACAGGAGCTGCAGTCTCCCTTCTGATGTGCACCCTTTAACCGATAAATATATCAAATAAGCAATAAAAACTGTCCAAGCCAAGAAAAACCCTAAAAATTGATTGAACACACTTTTTCAAAACAGCTCTTCTCAGAAATACTTCTACGCTGTACAAGACTCTGTCTTACACTCTATATATTTATACTCTGCTACTTTTCTCTGCTGTTAAGGACACAAGCTTCTAAGAGCACTGAGCATAAAGGTGCAGGGAAGTGATGAGAGATTCCACCTACAACACAACCTCCTTGCCAGCAGAGGCTGTTGATTACAGACCAAAAAAGAGTTACCTAACTCATCCATCAAATATCCAACTGTTTCATACAACTCAGGGTTGCACGCACACACACACCCACACCTAGGGCCAGTTTTTCCCCAGAAGCTAATTAACCCACCAGTATGTTTTTAGACTGCAGGAGGAAACCCGAGCATCTGGAGAAAACCCATGTGAACACAGGGAGAACATACAAACTCCACACAGACGGCACCCCAGGTCCAGAACTGAACCCAGACCCCAGCGCTGCGAGGCAGCAATGCTGACCACTATGGCCCCCTGCCGTCCCTTTTTCTCTTTAACTCACGCAGGTTAAACTAGTTCAAAGCACGGGGAAAGTGAAGGCAACAAAACGTTGTGTACAATATCGCTAGACAAGGTTGAACTACCCTTGTGTTTTCATCAAGGCGTCATATCACACAGCGCAACCGAGCACGCACCCTTGAACCGCACCCTGACCTCTGGTGGAAGAGATCGGGTTTCTCAACAGGGCTGCGCAGTCCGGAGTCTGGCGGACAAAGCACTTTAAATGAAGCCCTTTCCTCTCCACCTATACTATACTGTTATAGAGCAGTGGGTCGCTCATACCCAATTCTGGATAGCACCCACCCAGCAGGTCTTACAAGTCATGTATTGTCTAAATACCCCTCCATTTTCTAACCATTCTGCCAATTCAGGGTCACAAGGGAGCTGGAGTATATCCTGGCACGCAATGGGTACACACTGGACAGTCCATCACAGAGCACACACACTCACACCAGGGCCAACTTTCCCAGAAGCCAATGAACCCACCAGCATATCTTTGGACTGTGGGAGCCAACCGGGAGCACCTGGAGGAAACCAGTTTAATTTTCACCACTGAAAGAGGAGGTTTGCTCAATAATGTTTAGAGAGCATTTGAAATGAAAATCTTAACAGCCTGTAGGTCTCACGCACATCACACAGCCCGGCTGACTTCAGCACATTCAATTACGCTCTGATGATTTAAGGATGACCAAGAAAACCTGCTAGGTTGTCACTCCAGGACCAGGGCTGTAATAACGACAAGCAGCAGAGGCTGTAATGCAATCGCACGAGTGAATGCCTGTGACCCGCACGCCAGGCTGTCATAACGTATCACCGGCATGGGATCAGTATTACACAACACCGGTGCGTGATCAACAGCACTCTGCCACATCAAAGGTACACACAGCTGCAATCAGCGACCCCACTATGCCTTTTAAGTACAGTCGATTCCAACAATGTGCTAAAGACACAGGTTTCCCTCACTGGTTACGTCACCAGGAGACAGGAAATACAAGGAAAATTGTCTCGTCTTGTAATATGAACTAAGAATTCAGGTCGTAAGAGACTACCGTGGATACAGTCTTACATTCTATTGAGCCCACACAGAATATACACAGGAATCGCGACTTCTGTAAAACAAAAAGCGGTTACACAAGGTCACCCGGCTCGGTCTGTGATGCCAAGGACACCAACCGGCTCTGCAGAGAAAAATTGTGACAGACCGGCCACTGCAGCGTTAGCGACCTTTTCTCACAGTGCCGAAGGAAACTTCCTATATGTTAGCGGGGTTTTTAGCTCTCGTCGTGTAAAACAATCACCATTTGTAATGTAACACTATACTAAAAATAATGACTTACCATGGTTCACGTGCGTACTCCTCCATCTTCTTCTCGGGGTCTCGCTCGGCGGAAAAAGTAGGGCGGAGTCCTGACGTCACAGGAAGTGTAAGCTCTCAGAAACTGGCGCGAGTTAAAGGGCTAGTCCTTCTCTTACTGTGTGTAAATGTAAAGTTAATTTTCGCCATGCGTAACTGGTAGGACTGATAGGAGCATTGCATTGCCCTGGGTTCAATTCCGGACCTGATTTAAGTTGCATGTCTGTGGACTATGGGAGGAAATCAGAGGAAAACTTGTGTGGCCACGGGTATGCCGTGCAATCTCCGCAGAGAAGGTGTCCAAGCCGGAATTGAATTGAGTTGTGGCAGCAGGACTAAAAGCCACTGTGCCGACCACTCAACGCCTAGTAGTGGACAACGTCAACTTAAAATGTCACTGCTACTATTTTGATTTTCAATTTAAAGTTACAATCTGTGTAAACAAAAGACTTTTTTGTTTGTTTTTTTACCTTAAAACTCTGAAAGCATCAATTATTAAGCCGCTTGCCTTACTGCACCAGTTCCATTCCATTGTAGGATTATAGCAGGACCGTTTCTTAATTATGTTGGTTGTTAATTACTTAATTGATACTGCTGACCGAGACCACAAAACATGTTCAAGACTGGTTCAGGAAAAAAGGATCTGTATTCAAAACAACGTCAGACGTCGTTCAGACTACTTCGTTCTGAACTATTACATAGGAAACAAGGCAAGGGTGTCATTTGCTACAGATGATAAGGTACAGGTCCCCCATTGGACCTGAGGGACATTCCTGTACAAGAATGTGTCACCTCTGTACCCTTCATACCCACCCCCAGTCCTCTGCTGCTCTGGTAGCAGGTGAATCCTCCCATCATCAACGAAGAGGGAAAGCTGGGAATGAGAAAGTCCCATTCCAGGTCCTTGATTTCTTTGGAAAGGATTTGTAAGGAAAAGTCTCCTCACTTCCTCTCTCTCGTTCCTTCCTCGAGCCTCCAGCATGGGACTTTCTCTGCAAAGGATTGTGGGAGTCTGGACCAAGACCCAGACAGAGGTACCTGACGTGTTTAGGCCAAGTTATCGAAGCTGATGTCCTGGTGTCCTTCAGAGAATGACTGAATGAGGCTCTCAGATCAATTAGCCATTACTAACTGGACACATTCCGTGAGCTGAATGGGCATCGCCGGTTTCTAACCCTTCTTACAGTGGTATGTGGCTTCATAAATATGTGTGGAATTTGTGTGACTGATTTGTTATTTCACAAAGGCTATCAGGAATATGAATCCCACAGGATTGTGAGAGCCTAAGACAGAAAAACAAACCAAGCCCTGTATCCTGAATTCCTCAGACATGAAAGACTTGAAATGGAATCCTAGATTTACACCATATCTTGGTCATTTGTTCCTCACTCCTACCTCCCTTTGCATATAGAAGCATTTTTATTCTTTCTCAGTCTTGTGTCTATTTCTCCTTTGTTTCCACTTTGTTCTGCCAGATTCTATGCCTCGTACACAAAACTGGTTCACTAAAATTCTCTGACGACAAAAATGCATCCCTTCCACGTGTGAGAGGAAGGAGGTTTCTCCGTCAGACCCAAGCAGTTAAAAATTGGATCTGTCGCAGACGTTCGCCTAGACGGTCGTCTGTTCGCAGACGTTAGAACAAGCATGACCAAATCTACGTGTATGAGCTTTGTCCAGAGATGCTAACGTAGTCTGAAGTGGGATAATAATGAGACTAAACACTCAGACAAGAAACGGACAAGGACTTTGGGACTGATGGTAAATAAATATTTATGTTAGTTTTGTGATAGAAGGAAATGTTTACATAAGCATTTTTTTTTTTTACTCTATGTCTGAGCGGAGAGCTTTTAAAGAGCGTCAGACAAGCTCTTGGCCTTTCTCCCACTCTTAGGAATGGTAATGGAATGAGCCTCAGACTGTGTTTCCATTGAAAAATGACCAAATATAGGCATTTCATTGGTGCTGGGGGCTCTGAGTCTGTGTATGCGTGTGTGGTGGACAGGCTGGGAGGCAACTGAAACATTACTGCCGAGCTTTCATTCAGTACATCTCTCAATCATTGCTGGGGAAGAATCTACTCCTGGAAGAACATGGATAGAGTCTCAGAGAGAGGGATGGAGTTTTCTTTTGTGCCAGAGTACTCTGGATGCTGTCCTATGATTTCCCAACCTGTTCTGGCATGATGAGGGAAGTCCACAGCTTTGAGGGGCACTGTTGGATAACAAGAAGTGGAGGAACAATCTCAAACCTATTGTGTTACCTCTGCCACCAGCCTGATGAGATGTCAGCGACGGCCTGTTTAGGAGTTTAGGAAGTAAAACCTTAATATGTTTGTTGTGGAGAAGTGTCTCAGACTCACCTCCTGGAGGGCCTGTTGTCTTCGGGTTCTTGTTCCAACCTGAGCAGTCAGACTATTGACCTTCTTGTTTTCTAAATTAGACACAGACAGGATTTTCTCTTGAGGTCTTGTACAGTTCATTGCACAAGGCACTCAATTAAAGGTGCCGCTGCCTATAAATCACCTGGTTGGAGTGTTAAAATTATCCAGTCAGTTATGTAGTTTGACCAACTATGTATGTGTGTTAGCAACAAAACCACAAGACTCAGGGCCCCCCAGGAACTGTGATTGAGAGCCCCATGCCTGAGCTTCCCTTCTGTTCATTCGTAATCAGTCTGAAAAGGAGAAGGAGCTTAGCAATGAGAAACCTAAGCACAGTATGTGAAAATATGTTACAGAAACTACCTCAAAGTACCACAGAAAATCAGAGAAATAAAGTGGAATAGACATGAAACATATTTCACAGAAAACGTAACTCGTGTAACCTACTTATGACTGATTTTTTTTTTCTTTAAGGTGTGTTTTATTCTGGTTGTCACTTTTGAGAAATATTCACGCTAATCATTTATCCATCGGTCCATGGCCTTAAAGGCCTCTCATACTGTATGCGTATCACAAACTGTAAAACATGTTTGTTGTCATTTATCACAATAAAACAGTTTTAGGGCTTAATAAAGCCACCTGACTACAAGGTGGAAAAGTCATTGTTTTCCAGAAAGTTACTTTTAATTCACATCTAGTCTAGTAAAAGAGTGAGCCTGATTTGGGTAAGGAAATTTGTTCTGGCTCCATGCCTACCTTAAAACAATCAACCCTGATATTTAGATATCTCATCACTGTAGCATTGTAGTGGGACTAAATACATGACATTCAAAGGCTGTAAGTTATAACTTTCAGTTTTATTGTGATCAAAAGTACTGTTTACGTACAATTTTAAAACACATTGCTCTCAAAAGGTGCATACAATTGCCTTCTGTACTATTCCTTGCACTTAAGGCACTGTAACCTGAAATACTGTAAGACAATTTCTTTAGATGTCAAGTGCAGTATATTTACATGGTAGTAAACATTGGTATTATTAATATTGTAGTACTGTCAGTTTTCCCTTTACATCAACATACAGGTATAGTGTTTTTACACACTCTTAAGTACAGACACTTACCGTTAATCTAGTCAGCTCATATTAAAATTAGCATTTCCAATATAACGGCGTAAAAGAGTTTATGGGCCATACGCTTTCAAACATACATATTTACGATACACAGGAGACACATCATAACATGAGCAACGTTTTAGAAAGTTACCGTATTGGTGTATATCACGATAAAACGTATTAGTAACGTATCTGAACGTAACTACAGTTTTATTTTTCATTTTAAATCCATATGATGCGTTTAACAGTTGAACATCTGGAAGCTGTAGAAAAATAAATATTTACAAAGCTGTGTGAACATCATTCTTCTCAAAAACTCTTCGATACATACGAGAATTTAAGACCTGTAAAACTCTTTCATTGAACTACACATCGCCTAATTTCTCATTTCAAGAATTATCTTCTCCTTTGTAAAGGTATGGGCGACTCTCTTTTTCCTCTTATAAAAAACGTCTTCGGTGTGTTTGAGAACTTAATCCCCAGGCTTCCATTTAGCTAAGGCATGACATAATGTCCTTCTGTTCAATCGTATGGTCTTCTACGTAAATAGAGCGACATTAGCTGTTGGAACTTGTTTTTTTTAGCTGTTGGAACTTGATCGGTGACCCCAGACACGTCATCTTACGTCACTATCGAGGGAATAGTCAGAATTTTGAAGATGGAAAATGAATTGTTACGGAAAGTAGTATAATGTGTTTTAATTAAATATTCAAGACGTATAGGCATGTATAAAATGTATGCTATGGTTGAATGTTTTCCTTTAGAAAACATACAATAACGTACATGTACAGTATCTGCTTACATATATGCGAACAATGTAATATCTAACTTAATGGTTTCCTTCCTAATTCTGAGCAACGCAAAATAGGCCAGTTAATTATTAAGTGGCCTTTTCTCGTGCTGAAAGCACAGAATCCTTTCGAATATCCACTTGACTGGTTACAATTTGATGTTAATTTTCGTCCCTTTATTTCGATTTTATCACAAGCGTTTTAAATTAAAAATGCCGCTGTTTTATCATTTTTAAACACAAAAAACAAAGCTACATGATTCTGCAAAGACATGTTATTCATGCATTTAACTTTAGACTATTAAACAGAATGTGATTTTTTTCATTGCAGGTTCTGAACCTTAGTTGAAAAAAAAAAGCCTAACAGAAAACATATTCATTCTCACCCAGCAACCAGCTTGTCGTCATATGTTTGTTTGTTAGAACTATCATTTGTAATATTTCGCAGAAAAGTTCGGAAATAATCTCGAGAAAGGGAAAAGGCGAGTGAACTACTTGTCGGGACCTACGATCTTAAGGCTATGTAAAAGCTCGGCTTGCTCCGACTTCAATTAGACAGAGATTTCAAAGACGTGGCCCAGGAAGTGCGTCTCTTCACGGTTTTGTTGTGTTGTACTGGCAGCTCTCCATACTGTTCTCGAAGGAGAGGTCAACATAGAGGCTTTTTAGTCAAGTCGTTAACAGTGGAGAGGATTTGCAATAAAGACTAGGAGAACTCCCAGTCGCAAACATAGCAACCCTGCACCCTTGACAGTCCAAGGCCAAGCCGGGGGGTAGGCGTGCAGTGACGTCACGTGAGAGAAGTGCAGCTCACGCGATCGGTGCCGGCTCTAATGCCAGTTAATTGCAACTTGTCAAAGATGATTGGCCAAGATGACAGGTAACCGTGCTCGAGGAGTGTACAACCACAGGCATAGGAAAAGACGAAAGCCGAAAAGACAAGTCTTTAAACAATTTTGCCTGGCCAAATTGGAACGGTAAATAATAAAAAATGTTAATTAATTCAATCCATCTGAGCTCCCGCTTACTTAATCGACCCCTTGATCGAATAAATAATATGATAGTACTTATCCCGTACTTAAATTGACCTATACGTGTTAAAGTTAACTTGAACTCTCAGGTTTAACAGCATATTACTGCAACGCATACAAGTCGGCTTGCCAGCGCGGTGACGTCACCAGCGGTGGACGGCCGACCTGAGGCGGCAGCGGCGAGGGCACATACCCACGTGAACCTGAAAGCGCTACAATATTATTACATATTTCATTCTTAATTAGGTCAATTACGGCGTTGCTAAATTAATTAAAAGAATGAAAGTAGAATGAGGGACTGAGACCCTCAGGCCAGCGGACCCTTGGGGTATTCACACATTTCACACAAACATTTCAGAACCAGCAAAAGGCACAGGAAATTCTGCAAAAATAGAGGTACTGTGACATGTTATGCAATTATAGCCTTTTCATAACCTTTAAGCTTTAAATATCTGAAAAGACAAACTGCATTCAAAGCCACCAGAGGTTATGATTATAAAGAACAGAGTTAAATGTTAAGGACAATTGTGTTTGGCAGTTAATACAGACTGCAGAGAGGAATCACCTGCAGCACATTGGTTAGATCATCTAATGCCATATGTGGACACAGTCATCCTGTTGAATAGTTGCACACAAAGGGGTCATTTATATCATGTTACTCAACCACTGTGTGCAGCAGGGGCGCTGTATATAGAAATGTAAGAGCTCAGTCACTTTGCATTGCAGTCCCAGACAAACAGAGCTGATGCCTTTCATCCCACAGTGATTATTCATCCCTCATCCCCTCACCAGATTTACAAGAAAGTAGCTGCCAGAAATAGACAAGCAAAAGGTTGTTTCTGCCACATTATTCCCAGTGTGAAACATACCTGTCACCCACAGCTTCAACAGACTCAATCATTCAATCTGTATATTCAGAAAGACACTTATAGAAAACACTTTGAATGAAAACAGAAACTGCAACCCTTGTTTCTAGGGAGCTGGTTCAGAATGTGCATCAGTGACAGACAATCTGCATCCTGTCATTAGTTGTTCGGTTCAAGAACCTCTTCCAGCTTTTTCTTGGAGCATAGAAGGGATTTCAGTTGTGCTGTTGCACTCAGCTGCAACCCTTGATGTGAAGAACCCCATCCTATTCCTATGGCAGGCTGTTTTCATGTTTTCTTCATGAAAGAAATTATTCAAAATAAATTAAATCATTCAAAAGGAGTGATTGACTCACTGCATCCTATTAGGAAAGATCTACCCTCATAGGTAGCTATTAAGAGGTGGGCACCCTAAAATTCTTGCACAACTAAAAATAAGTGTCCTTTTAGATGTTGTATACTCTAACACCTCCCTGTCACTGAGTATTATTAGACCTACAAGACCTACAGTGTCACTTAGTGGGGATAACAGTGTCAGACAACAGCAGATCACCCATGCCAGAACTTTGTGAAAGATCGGGGGCCAAACTCCTGACAGAATCTTCCAAACATCCTGCCAGTCTCCTCCCGGAATCCCACAGGAAAGATCTTGTGGATTTCCATTCATAGGAAAAAATGAAGGAATCCTACATGAGTCTGGGATCTCAAATCTGATAGGATTTCTGTTTCTGTTCATTTGCGGCCATCTTTTCTGTCCATGTATGTGAGCAACCAGTTGGGTGAAAGTTGGATCTAAGTTTAGATCTGAACGTTAGTGTTCTACTGTTAGGTCAAGATCACAGACTGCACTGGCTGAACTGAACCATGGTTGTTGGGTCACGCCAGATCACGTGAATCCATGCTTCTACAAGGAATGACAGCACAGTCTGCGGGGCAGCTGCAGTGTTTTTGACAGCACTGGTCCAACACAAGCCCAACTGGATCAGATATCAAGAAGAAAGGCATATTGCCTGCAACATCACTGTCTAATATGTCCGAATTTAAAAATAAGCCAGTAAAAACATGCTTAAAAAATCAGGGATAGAGGTAAAAAAAAATCAAACCTGCTGAATTTAACCAAATGAGTCTCCAGGCAATCTACACACGATTAAAATCCCAATGAGTGGCCATGTAATCTACACTTGAATAAAAGCCCATACAAACAGCATTGCTCACACACTCTTCCAACATACTATAACCTTCCAACTCCAGTGCAAATCAGCATAGCCTCACAGACAGCCAAGCTTGGAGCGTTTTTCTCAGGAGCCCTACACACCACTGCCCCACCTGCGCCCTCTGTTGTCCAGTGTGTGCCAAGACAGGGAGGACACAGGAACAGGAACACAGCAGGTACAGCCCGGATCAATCCTCGCTGTCCGCCTGCCCCCCCGTCAGTACTGTCGGTGATCGCTCGGGCGGCTTCACAGTTCGGAGTTCCTCGAGGCCTGTGAGCTGTCCATCTGCCCCCCAACCCCCAACCCCCTCCCACCCCACCCCCTCCCCCAGCGCTCCTCGACGCTCCAGGTTAGTTTTATCTCAGCAGCTTCGGCACCTCGACCTGCAGGCGGGAAAGGAGAAATCTGGGGGTCACAATCACAGACACATGTCTGGGACATTTCTCAGTACTGGTCCTCTATATATTTCATGTAAAGTTGGAGAAAAACGAGTGTGAAACTCCTGTCTGCAATGCCAGCTGCTGTTATTAGACAGACAGACGTCTGTCTCTCTGGTTTACCTGAACGGTTACATAAGGAAGCAGATATTCCTGTGCTGCTGAGAACAAATCGCAGACGGCTTTTTGCCCTTGCTGAGATTATACATCTGCTAAAAGGCTGAAAGCACTTTTAAAGTGAAATTTAGGGAGCCGACTGTCAACGTGTCAGTTGTCTGGCTCCTGTGAATTGATATTAATAATAATAATAATAATAATTGCTTACACTTATATAGCGCTTTTCTGGACCCTTCAGTCAAAGCGCTTTACAGGTAATGGGGACCCCCTTCCACCACCACCGATGTGCAGCATCCACCTGGATGATGCGTCGGCAGCCATAGTGCGCCAGAACGCTCTCCACACATCAGCTATCAGTGGGGAGGAGAGCAGAGACTAATGAAACCAATTCATAGATAGGGATTATTAGGAGGCCATGATTGGTAAGGGCCAATGGGAAATTTGGCCAGGATGCCGGGGTTACACCCCTACTCTTTTCGAGAAACACCCTGGGATTTTTAATGACCACAGGGAGTCAGGACCTCGGTTTTATGTCTCATCCAAAGGACGGCGCCTGTTTTACAGTAAAGTGTCCTCATCACTATACTGGGGCATTAGGACCCACGTGGACCGCAGGGTGAGCGCCCCCTGCTGGCCCCACTAACACCTCTTCCAGCAGCAACCTTAGTTTTTCCCAGGAGGTCTCCCATCCAGGTACTGACCAGGCTCACACCTGCTGAACTTCAGTGGGCTGCCAGTTGTGATATTAGAAGGGAGCTGTGATGGCACATTTATGTTCAAGGATCTGAAAAAAAATTATTTTGCTCATCTTGGTTTCTTTATCTTTTTAAATATGTCATTTTCTTTGGCCAATTTTTCACACACCACAGTGTTACTGATTATCAAATGATGAGAAAAAGCAGTTTCTGCACAGATGGCTCTTAAAATGTGTCATTGAAATGAGCACAAATCCTTTTTAATTAATAAAAAAGCCTGCGTGGCTGAAAAAGTCAGAGTGCCCGTTAAAGGGAAGAGATATTACAATTATTTTCTACATAATTTTTAAAAATGGTCTAGTTAATTACTTATGGAACGAAAAGTTATTACCACCAATTAATGACCAATTAACGATTTTACCAGGGGATAAGACAAGATGATCTTTCACATGGGAAAGCACACATCTGACAGCATGCCTTCAGACTGCACTTGGCTGTTTTTTACAGCTAACCCCACGATGGCATGTTAAAGATAATGACGAATTGTGGGCGAAATGTGGGCAGACTCCTCCGACCCGCCCACCTTCGAGCCAAACATCACAAGATGAGACACAGGAAGCACAGCCCCCACACCAGAGGTTCAGTGTTGATTGGAGGACAGGTGCGTCCATCATCAACAGGCTTGGGCTACATGGGTAACTGTGTTACTGAGAGCAAAGAGAGCTCTGCTTGACTGATTGTACCCGACTCTCAGTGCCTGCCTATTTCTTGGTGAATCCCAGTGACAGTCCAGTCCAGCAGGCTTTGTGGGTAATTTATACTGTAATCTTCAATGAGCACAGATATGGAAATAATGATAATACAGACTAAGTTAGTGAACAATTGACTCAAATGAAGTTATTAGAAAACCTGAAGACAGAGAGACCGGGACCAAGAGAGAGTATCAGTGAGCTATACTCTAAAACGCTGTTCCCTCTCCATTTGGTTTAAATGTCTGTGTTTAAGAGGTCATTTACTGGCACACCTGACTAGTACTATCAGAAAGGCAATCACACATCTGTACTTAACATATACAAATGTCTGTGCAGGGTACCAATACGTTTTCAGATACATTTTCCCCCCCATTGTCTTTCAGTTTTTGCTCTGTTTGATAATTATTTATTTATAGCAGGGTAACGGTTTGGACAAAGTCTGTTTTGCTCAGGGGCATAGTGGTAGAGCCCCCACCTGGGATGTGAACCTGCAACCCCCTGGTCAGGATTTCCCGGCTGCTCTAACCCCCTGAGATCTCTCTGTCCCCGGGTGTGAGGGTGTAGGGGCTTCTGCCCGGCTCTACCTTCTTGAGCTGTTTGATGTTGCTGTTGCGGATGGAATCCAGCAGCTGGTCCCGGGTGTTCTTGTCGCGGGGTGGCGTGCTGCCCCTGTCGTCCAGCTTCCTCTGCGAGACGGGCGTCAGGGAGTTCCGGAGGGCCTCGCCGTCCAGGGCGGGCGCGGGGGGTGGCGGAGGCGGAGGGGGAGGAGGCCCGGCCGCCCCCGCTTTTCTGGGTGACACTTTGGGGGACGACCAGGGGGAAGACTGCGGGGAGGGCTTGGGGGAGGGCTTGGGGGAGCCCTTTAGAAGGCCCCCTCCGACTTTGGGGACCTCCAAGGAGCCCTTTTTGTCCCCGTCCCCCAGGGCCTGCTTCTGCTCCTGCAGGCGCCGCTGCCTCTGCTTGTCCATGTTGCGGCTCAGGATGTTGGTCATGGTCATGCGGGGCCCCGCCAGCTCGAAGTGGTAGCCCAGTTTCAGCAGGGTGGTGTTCTCCTTCAGGATTTTGGCCATCTCCATCTCCGTCTTGCCGCCACAGATGTGCCGCTGGTTGTGGAAGCGCAGCTCGGTGAGGGTGGTGTTGTTCTGGAGCGCGCGGACCAGCGCCATGATGCCCTTGCCGGTGAGGTGGTTGGAGTCCAGGTTGATGCTGGTCAGGGTCCTGTTGGAGCGCAGGGTGTTGGCGATGGCGAAGGCCACGTGGTCGTCGGCACGGGTATTGGCCAGAGCGAAGACCCTCACGTGGGTGTTGTCCCCCAGCGCGTCAGCGAAGCGGATGAGGGTGTCATTGTTGATGACCTCCGAGTTGTTGATGTTGAGCTCGGTCAGCTCGGGGTCGTTGTTCTGCACCTTCTCCAGGGGCTCGTCGAATATGCTGGAGGTGGCATCGTCCTCTTGCTCCTCCCCTGTAGCGTTGCTTCCAGGACTCTCTCCCGCTGTGCCGGCTTCCAGCTCTTCGTTCTTGAGTGGCTCCCTGGGCTTCTTCTCATTCTCTTGAGAGGCCTTCCCCTCCCTGGACACCTGTTCAGGCTGAGAGCCGGTCTTGACATTCACGCTACACCTCTCCTCACCCTTGGGCTTCTTGTCCTTCTTCCTGCTGTCCGGCGCTTCTCCACATTTCTCTCCTTGGTCTGACTTGCCCATCCTGTCTGGACAGTCCAGGCCCTCTCTCTTGCCCTCCTTGGTCTGGCTGTCCCTCTCCTCTCTCCTGCACGCTGCTGTCTTGGGTTCCTCTCTCTTGGTTTTCCCTGGAGTGCTGGGCACATCGTCTTTCTTGCGCTCCATGCCCTGGCAGTTCTTCTCCTCCCTCCTGTTCTCCTGTTCCTTGCGGGCGGCGGCCCCTCTCTTGCGGGGGGTGTCCTCGCAGGGGCTGTCCCCTTCCTTTCCAGCCTTCTCCACACTCTCCTTGCTGTTAGACCTGGAACAGCGTTTCTCCTGGCTGAGGCCCATCCTCCGCAGGTACTCCTGCTTCCTGCTCTCTTTCCTGGGCTCCCCCTCTCGCGGCTTCTCCTTCTCCCCCACCTTGAGGTCTTTTGTCGTGTCCAATGGGACTCCCTCCTAGACAGGGGACACAGAAGGACAGATTTAATGTGCATGCGGACCAGCACAGTCACAGGACGGACTTTAGCTTAGCTTAGCTGAAAGACCTGCAATCTTTGTTGCCACTCTAAAGGACAAATTGTCATCTATTAAACTTTGAAAAATATTGGGAAATAAGTGCCAGGGAATAACACTGTTCCAAATAAAGGCTGCCTCAAGAATTTTTGCTCCTACTCTGTATTACAAGCTAACAAATGAAGTGTGTACCATAATTCACTTTTTCAATTTAAAAAACTGTCGAGAAAGGTTTCTCTTGGCGGACAGAGAGGACAGAGAGGAAGAAGATCACCAGCGCACGCCACCTCAACAATCAGCAATGTCTAATGGACGTTCAGATCCTCCTGCGACATTGATTCTCTTCTCACCATCTCCGATTTGGCACTCAAGAGTGTTTCTTTCGAAAAAGAAATTCTCAAAAACATCCATTACAATAGCAAGGAGAAATCCAAAAGAAGCAAAGATAAGAATTATAATTAACCCATGTTCATTGCTGACTGGTGGGGCACACTTCATGAAATATTAAAAAAAGTTCTTTTTCATAAATTGCAAGTTATTCAAATTAAAAAGATGCTAAAATACAAATGCCATATCTTAAATAGATAAGGAAACCAAGACATAGATAACACTAGATAAAGGGGTCACACATTAGAAAGTTATTTTAAAGACCACGGCTTGTCATTTAAAGATCTAAATTGATACTATGAAATTCCATTTTGGATTATAAGCAGCAGACTAGTAAACATTTTGCGGCCATAAACATCAATTGTATGGTGTAGTATTAAGCTTTTTATGTGACTGACATAAGAACAAATGTTTACAATCTTTGTTTATAAAAGAGCCCTGAGTCAAGAGAAGAAATACAACATGACCAAGCAAGATTACACTGATATTTTCATGTTATCAAGCTCTCCAATATAGAAATTCTAACCAAACATTTATTCATGTCAAACGACTCATCTCCATTCTTTGTGTATAGAGAGCCAGGTCAAAGGATAAAAATCTCTGATTCGTCAAAGCCATCTCTCGCTGACCCGACTCCAAACGGCTTATTAGCACTGACATCGGCAGCTATGCGGGTTTTATTTTTTAATCACATGGAATCATGGAAATGCACAAGGCATGAGGTCAGATTTGCCCTATTTACATTGTAAGCGGCAAGCCATTTTCAGAAGGTTTACTGGGGAGGATAGCTCCGCCAGCGCAGTCCGAGATTTGTGAGCTTCTGCGTTTGCTGCCGTGAGGAACTGCAGTTCCCTCAGATGTGTCCTTAAAAGGCAGTGTGCATGTAAACCAGCAGCCCAGGAATTTCATCTGCCCAGGATCTCCAGCTCCAGAAAACCAGCACTGACTTCCACACTGCTTCTTTCTGTGCCTATCCTGAAAAAATGGGGGCATTTTAAGACCCCCTTTAAAACACAATTCTAGTGAAAATGCATAGGACTTGAATGCATATTGCAGCACAGCAATGCAGTAATAATTTTGGCAGGTTTTTCCAGACACTGCTATAACAGTATTTAAATTCGAATAATAGGACGGTTTCTAAGGAGGGGCATTTATCCCCAGCAAACTCTCATCTATGCTGTGTTGGGGTGTTGATTACACTACACTCATAATTCCTTGTGTAAAATAAATTGTATTCGCAGTTCTCAGTGGCTAATGGGTGTCCTCAGGGTCCAGGTATGACATTTGCGTCTGGAAGGTCTTAATCCTCATTTGAGAGCTGTGTCCAGGTCTGATCATTAAAAAAAGCCAGCTATTCCGCAGGTATGACTCGCTTGGCACCACAGTGTTGTCAGCTCATGTGTCCCGGCTGAAACATGCTTCCAGCGGCCTTTGTTGAACGTAAAGATCCCGCTGCCTAGCAACATCGAGCAGCGCCGGACCCCAGTGAGTGGCTGACATTTCGCCGGTCTGATCAAGACTGAAACACTTCGCTTTCCTCTTCCCCTGGGCGCTGCGCAAACAAACAGCAACAGCGGTTTTATCGGCCTTTACTACACAGGTGGCTTCTTTCCAACACTTCTGAGCAACAAGCCCCACGGTTTTGGTACAGGATAGTTTCCTTAAAGGATCACCTGAGGACAAAAGTACTTCGGACTTGGAATGGCGGTACATGGTTCACTTGCACTCCTGTTGTGCAGGCAACACTAGCAAAACAGAACTTCTGAGAAGACTTGTTAAAGGTCAAGAGGACAGCTCCTGATGCTTCACCTATAGGCCGCAGGGCATTGTGCTACACATACACTTACTTGCGATCTGCTCTTCATAAGGTTATTTTGGGACAAGTGATTCAGAAAACTACCACAGACCATCACACATGTACTAGGCTTTGAGCAGATCCTGCATTCGATCAGGCCTCAGCCACCCTGGGTAGCCTCACTATTCTCCAGACACAAACAGGCGTTCTGGTCATTTCTACAGCATCCTGATGGTGTCCTATTCTAAAGAAGAAGAAAAGAGAAAGCTATGTTTCATGGGAGTTCCACAATGCTTATGAGCTTTCTTTCTGCTTTGAACTGATGAAAACCATTATACAAATTCAATTGTTTTTGTTACAATTATTATTAAGAGTTGTGAAATATCTCCCTTGCTCTGGCAAGCTCAATACTGACATAACCTAAATGAATTTAAATGGCAGATTCACAACTGTCCTTGTTGTGGATCTCTGTGGGTTCTTTTCTCACAACGGGTGGAGATCACTGCTCTCCCCTGGGAGGCAGATCCCTCCCTGGGGGGGATGTTCATGGAGACATGCAGAGCTACAGTTCCATCCACCCATTTTGTCAATGCCGAAGCCTCTCCCAGCAAGCAACAGGCGCAAGGCAGGGTACACCCTGGACATTATGCCAGTCCATTGCAGGGCACGCGCAGATATAAACACCCACACACACACACTCACACCAGGGGCAATATTCCCAGTAGCCAATTAATCTACCAGTATGTCTTTGGACTGTGGGAGAAATCCAGAGCACCCAGAGGAAACCCATGCGAATATTATAACATACAAACTCCACACACATAGCACCCCAGGAATTGAACTCAGGCCCAAGCGCTGTGAGGCAACCATATCACCCCAAACTACAGTTAAGTTGTCTAAATAATTAAGAGCCTTGGAGTCTTTTTGGTAACTTCATGCAACAATATGCACTTCAAATCAGCACTCTCGCTCAAGAAAAATGATTGAGCAAGATTCTTGGTCTGTTTTGGTCTCATTAATTCTAAAAGCTCTAACAGTGTTAATTGAGCATGTCAGTCAGTAGTTCTACTTTTAGCATTTTATTAGTAATAGTATTCAATGTGCTTTTATGGGCATTCAAGCAATGGGCTTAAACAGGTCCTGCAGATGAAACAGATTGAAGGCACAATGCAGTGTAGAACTGACACAGTCTCACAGACACTTGACCACGCACAGACCTAGGAGACACTGGTGGAGGCTTATACAGAATGCCCGAGAAGAAGCAAACACAGGAGTGGGATGAGGCAGGCCAGAGAGGTGGGTATTCATTTAAATAATACCATTTTCTACTTGCCATCCTGAGCTGACGTTCTGCATTTCACAATACACTCGAAACGCCCACTGCACAGAAAGCATGCCTTGTGACTGAGTTTAGCTCAGGAACTGGAACCAGAATTCTCAGCTCCTCACGCTGCTTATTTACTAAGTTCTGCTGTGTTACGCTTCCCCACGGTCTTTAATTTTTAATGGAGCTGTACTGTAATTCCACACTGCACGTCTCGGTGCTACATTGTCATTCTCTCTTCCTCACTCTTATCTGTGCTGGACAGCAGGCACACCACAGCTCCCAGCTCACGCCACTTCATTCTCACTTAGCTTAATTCAAAAGCGAGGGCCCATCTCAGCGAGGAGGAATTATTTTCCAAACGAAAACACATAGCCGGGCTGTGGTGTGACAGAGACGCTCGGGGGTATTATCTTACTGGATCCCATTTCAAGCACCACGCTCGGGGCAGTATTCCTGGAATGCAGGCCCTGGGTGCCAGGGCCTGATAAAGTTACTCACCCCTTTCCTCACTCAGATAAAAGGGAGCACCTTGCTCTCACACCAGCTATAAGACGTCCGCCTGCCCCGTTTAGGAATCCGCCTAATCTCCATATCAGAACCGACTGGATGTGAGAGGGAAGAGCCTGGTTCCTGCACCAGGATCAGTATTCCGAAACCTAGCAGCATTGTCCAGGCTTTCTCCCCTGCCTGTGTTACTGTCATCCATCTGCACAAGCCTCTGCATCAGTCCCTGCACGAGGACTGATTGTCAAGACTGTTTTTTTACAGCCAAGGTTGAGCTTGGTTGTGTGAGGTCAATACACAGGCCACAAGTACCACTCAGGAAACCTGTTTCACGAATAGATCAGAATGGGGGACGTGGCGAGGAAATTACAGGAAGGAAGGGCAAAAAGTGAGTTAATTTTCCTCCAAGTAAATAAAGAGTGCAGAATGGGAACCAGAGTCTTGTGTTGCTCCAATCAGCTGAAGAGGATGTGTGAGGGAGTCACAGGCTTCAGAATTGTTCTCGTGAAGGAACACAAATAAATATGTTTCCATGAATCCCATCACTGTTGTTGCCAAAATTAAAAAAAAACAAATGACTGTCCTAAGGTGACCTTATTTAAACCCCTTTTCTAGATAGTGTCCTCCCAAAACAGGAGATCTTCCTAAACGCCCTGTTTCCCCCTACAATGCAGAATATAAAGTCAGTTCCAGCTGACCTCCTGTAGCGTCACTCTTCTGTTATTCCTGCGTCTTCTCTGGATCTGCCTCATTAAGAAGTAGCAGCACTCTGCTGTCAGGCTTCTAGCCCCTCCAACACAGGGTTTTAAGTGCTTCGGCTCTTATCTCTGGCCAGGGGAGCTGATACCATCTCCAGGAAGTCAGCTTAGAGAAACCAGCATAAATAAGATTACATTTAGGCTCTCTTCAGGTCCAAAACAGTGAACCCCTCTGACCGAGATTTAGCACTGTTTGTATTCTGTCCAGCCAATAGCAAAGTCAAACTATACAACAGCAGAACACAACCAATCAAAGGACTAATGAAGCCTTATTATATTTACTGCCTGCTGCCCTAAAATCTGATCGACCTATTTCAAAGAAGTGAGAAAATCAGGGTTCCCAGAACCTGCTTGTGGGGCTTGCTATTGTGGAGTTTTTGGGGACCAATCCAATATTCCACTCTGTTGCTGGGACAAGAGTGTCCTTCCTCCATGGACTCTCTATGGACAGGCTGCTTTTCCCAGCACAATCTGGGAGGCCTTGACATATCATTGGGTGTGAAACAATAAAAGTATCTTAACATTTTTAAAACATTGAAAGCTGGGCCAGACTAGCGCCACCTAGCACCAGACCTGGGGAAAATCATCCACACAGAGCGTTTACATACTGTGCGTGTAGCCAAATACATTAGCCTATGTGCACCCAGTGTTGAAGGTCAGGAGAGAGAGTTTTCATTCAAATTGAAATCGATGTAATTCTAATGTGAAGCCTTTGGCATGGTGTAATGTGCCTGAATAGAAGGTTCAGACCCAGAACATACTGAGGGATGTGTTGGGTATGGATTCCTGGGTGTGTTTGGACCTCAGTTTCCTGGTTTCCTGGCACTGACATATCTCATATTCCTTGTACGCCAGAGGATATGGCTTAATTAAGGAATAAAAGAGGTCTTGGACAATGTAGGAACTGCATAACAAGGACTGCCCTGACCACGAACAGGATCCCAGCTCCAGATCTCACCTCTCCAGGAATAAACCAGTGGAAATGGCCTAAGAAGACTCAAACAAGCCTGAAGGATGATAAAGAAGGATTGATTTCCTACAATGGCCCTCTTGCTCCTCGCCTTCAAAGCAGATTCATATCAGATCTGGGAAAAAATGTAATATCAAATCTGTGTCTCTGGAGACTAGGGAATGAGCAAGCCTCACCAGTGGGTAGAAGGAAGAGAAATTCAAGCTGCCTCCTAAAAAGAACTATAATAATGTTTCTTTATTAGTCCTATACAATTTCTTGCATTAGGAATTCATCTTTTCACATACCCCAGCTTTTCTCCATGGAGACACAGACAGGGAGAGAAGCTTGGGGTCAGAGTGCAGGGTCAGCCATTGTACAGCACCCTTGGAGCAGTTAGGGTTGTTAGGAGTTAGGTAGGGTTGCTCAGGGGCCTAATGGAGTAGGATTCCTCTGCCAACCACAGGATTTGAACCAGCAACCTTCCAGTCACAGGCACAGATCCTTAGCCACAGAGCCACCACTCCGCCCTGCTTAACTCTGCCCTGCTCCGAACTGCTTAATGCCTCACGCCTGCTTCATTCAAAAGACCACAATCATGAAGAAATCACTAAGAGTCCATGGGGAAGGTGTCCCTCTACTTTAACAATGACATTTTGATACCATTTTAGGAATTGTTGAGTGATTTCAATACAGACAACCAGTCTTTAGCACAAATTGTTTGGGAATTAAGATTCAGTGAAACCCCTGCTGGGAGAGGGGGTGGACAAACTATACTGCAAAAACGCTGCCTACACTAGTTCTCTTTTCCTGGAGCAGTTCCCAAAAACACCAGGGGGGCATTGCTGGAAGGGAACTGTCATCAAGCGATCTACCAGCTATGAAAGCTCGGCCCAGCGGACATTTTTCCAGAATCCACGGGCCTTGCAGACGTTCGCTCCGGGAAGAAGCTCGTCTACACAAGAGCCCAGGCCCTCTGCCCTCGGCAGGAGCAGATGAACGTGTGCCTCAGTGTCTACAGTCCCACACATGCTTGCCTGCAGAGCCCCAGCTGTGCTCTAACACAGGCCCACCCTGCTCTCCCGGACTCGGGCTACTGCCCTAATCTTCTGTACAAAGGATTATCACACGGTACTGCATAGCAGGTTCATATCAGATTTGGGAAAAAGGAAAAAGAAAAATACTCCCGTTATCCTATTTCAGAACCAGAGGACACACGTGGTTTGGTGAAACTAATAAAAGGAGGCACTTCTCTCCACAAAGGGTTGTGGGAGTGTGGAACAAGCTACTCAGCCATGCTGTTGAAGCCACATCACTGGCTTTGAAACAGCTTTATGTGCTTTCACCATGCCTGCATGTTCACGTTCTTTTTGTGTGTGTTACTCGCTGTGCAGCACAGTGCTTGGTCTTCAGAATCATGCATGTTCACTATGGCCCAGATATTTGTATCATGAACATGGAGCCACAGTTGGAAAACCAGGCAGGGTTTCAGGGACTTGACATACGGTATCTTCAAGCTCTGTAAGAGGAAATGTCACTCCGTGGGACAGAGCTTACAGAGACATGCATGAGGAAAGACTCAAGACACACACAGTGAGAACTCGTGGCTGGGTCTACTGCTCATTTATTTTCACAGTGGAGCTATCAAGGGAGACTTCGACAGCACCCCATTTTTTCTTGTTTCCTGTTCTTCATCTATTCTTGTTCTTAAAGTTTGAAGACTCAGAAGGCCCCCTCTCTCTCCCTCTCGAGACCTCATACGACAGTCGTTACACTGCTGTGTCTCTCTGCAGAAAATCAAGCTCTGTGGAACGTAAGAAGGAGGGAACAAACTTTTCCTGTTTGCAGTCTGTTGTGTTCTGTGGTGAAGAAAGTCAACAGGGCCAAACGCATTTTGTAACAATTACAGTTCTATTTGTCTACACGAGCACAGCTCTTTCAAATTGTCAGTCTCATATTCTTTTTATTAATGTACCTTATTGTACCCGCATGGCTTGCACACACACTTAAAGTAAAAGTTCCTGATTGTAAGTCATGTTAGAAATGGGCATCTGCAAAAGCAAATGATTTATAATAGTAGTATTAATATAGTAAGGAAGACATGAACTGGATGATCACAATGCTCTAAATCTATGTCTGCACACCCAAAGAGATTGAATTTATTGACTGTACATGTGTTTATAGACTCACAATTAAGAAGACTAATAAAGCTGCGTCATCCTATATCCTGTGTAGGGCCCCTCATCATTTCTATCTCCAGAACTGCTGACTGCTCTGATGTGGATTCCTTCTTTCTTTCTTCTCTTTCTTCTCTACGGTACAACGTGTTTTGTTTTCCCTGGTGCTTCACTGAAATTCTGAACGCTTTAAATTGAATTATGTTTCACAAGGTAAAGTAACAAAACAGGATATTTGTATGGATCTCAACAGTGTTATTGTCCTGGTTTATAGCTGCCTGAAGTTTACTGACAATGTTTGTGGCTCATCACTTTAAAGAGATTAATCGTCGTGAGAGGCTGTGATATTGGTCGCATCTCAAACAAAGATGTCTTAAAAACCGCAGCTACAGGCCATACAGTAAATATGCAAGCTCTGTTATCCTGCTTTGACACCAGAGGGAATACTGATCAGCAGATACAGTATAGTACGTCCTCTGAACTCACAGCGAAGAGCAGCGCAACCTGGTCGAGCCGCTGGCCACAAGTCTATCCGCATTAGTCTGACAAATTCACTGTGCAGAGGGGTGCTGACTCAAACTCCCATCACGCCGCCCGTATCTTTAATCTGCTGGCAGGAGTGCTGTTTGTGTCAGGGAGTCCCTGTGACGTGCGCATTATTGACACTATTTAGACAACCTCCGCCAGTCAAAACGAGATTTGTAGGCTTTATCGACTCCACATAAAACCAAAACTGTTTTATGTTTTTAATAAACATGATAAACACGAAAAGCGGCACATCCAGAACTGGGATTTGCCACGCCAAAGGCAATGTCCCCAAAGTCTCCTGAGAAACCCGTACAGAAAGAAACAAACACGCTGAACTTTCGGGAACGTTAGTTAAATGACTCTCGAATTTCCCCTTTTAAGTAGCATACCAGCGTTGCCACGAGAATCGTGCATTTCTTGCAAAAATGATGGCACTGTTTCGAATGAAAGTGAACCGTGTTTGTTTTATAAAAGCTTTTTCTCTGGTATTTTTTCTTAGAATTCCAGTCTCCAAAGGGAACTCAGAGAAAAAGACAAAGGAGACATGATAGCAGGACGCAAACAACGTTTAAAGTTCAACCCTGGATCTGGGAGTCTTCGGACGCTCCCCCCTACCTCCACTGAGAGCTCCCTCTGGATGAGCTTCTTCGTCTCCCGCTCACAGTAGTGCAGCATAGCCTCTCGGTTGTAGGTCCCCGACGGTTGTTTGTCCGTCTGGTTCCGTTGCCGGAGCCCGACGGGCACGTTGGGGTCGGGTTCGGCCACGTCCAGTTCTTTCTCCAGCTCTTCCATCTCCTCAGGCGACAGGTTGGCCAGCAGGTTGTCGATGTCGGGATCCTCGCTCACCTGTCGTCTGTATCGCGACATCCTGGACATGACGACGACCTGGGTGCTAACGAAACCTGGAAGATACAGGAGTATGGGCTTCCACCACACAAAAAAAAGTAAAAATCAAATGTCCACACCAGGTCAGCGGCTCCTCCAGAAACAAAAAGGCAGGTCCAGTCTGCTGAGGTACCGCACGCTGGAGCGAGAAACCGAGCTGCTCTCTCCTGGCAAGCGGGCAGCGCAGAGTGGACAACCAGCGGAGCCCAGGAGCCTGTGAGCAGCGAGACTAGCCTATCAAAGCCGTCTGAAATCCGAGGACATTCCTTGAAATCCTCCGCAGCTCCATGCCCAAATTTAGTTCACAACATTTAGCCTTTTAAAGGCAATAGGAAGAAGGGGGTGAGAGTCGGGTGAAATGTAAAAGCATGAGATGCTGATACGAAGCTGTAGAGTCAGATTTTTTTTCCCCTCGTAATGAAACATCATTAAAAGTTTTGGTTCTCAGGCTCTGGCTGGGAGACCACAAATACTAAATTTGGAAGGCAGAATTCTTGGTTCTTTCCTGGCAACAACTTTAAAATTCTCTGACAGTGTTTCGTTTTAACTTTTTGTTTGTGTACAGCAGAAGAGCTGAATTATTCTGTCTTTCAAAGAATCGAAGGAAGTGCAAAGAAAAATCTAAATGCACAAAAAGTATCAAAATACATGTTCATGAAAAAATTGGGTCAGAAACAAAGCAATATTTGTGAAAAGCCGAGACGAACGATAAAAGATGAGTGACAGCATTGGTTACTACAGAGAGGCACCGTGCCAGCTGGCTCCTGGTCGCTTCCTCTGGGTAGCGGTTCTCCTCACACCTCGGACCCCACCGTGTTCGGGGTGTCACACGCGTGTGAGGGCTAACTGTGGCGCATCATGGCTGCAGTCATGAACTGCCCATGTAAGCAGAGTGAACCCGTGCTAAAGAATAGTGCAGCGTAGACAGGCATCGTAACGCTTAATAGCTTAATATACACGACAGGTAGCGCTATATAAAGGTGTCAACTAAGCAAATGATAATACGAAATAAGGACTATTGCTGGTGCGTTAACCAGGTTTCGACACATTTGAGACACGTTAATCCGTCACTAAAAGGGGGTTTGATTGACAAGACACGACGACTGTTTTGTTTGTTTAGGGTTTGCTCGCTCCTACTATTCCCACGGATGGCCGTACTTTCACATCTGGGTCCCGCACGGACCAGAGCTGTTGTACGTATAGGCCACCCATCAGTAACAGGGCCACTTGAGAAGATCATACTGGTCTGACAACGTCCTCTTCACTGCTGTGTTTGATCCCTACGCCTTTACTAGTGTTAGACCGGGTGTACAGATGCAAACCGACCCCACAGCATGCTGTGCTAATTATTATTCTAATAACTGCTTTTTAGTTTGTATTTATTTGCATAGCTCTTAGGGTCCACCTGAACACCCTCCGAAATCTTCTGATACCAGAAAACAGCACTTAATTATACTTGTACACATTTGTATTGTTAACACAGACCTGTTGTATTGCTAGGTTTTCGGTCAAAGGAAATTCAGATGTACACACAATCTTGCCCATAACCAATAATCATTTATCGACTGAGTAGTTTGAATGTGGTTTCTCGAAATCTGTCCCTCAGCACATCTTTCTTGTCGATCCTAGATTAGATACCGATTAAACTGGAAAACCAAACAAAATGTTCAATGACTATACTACATATTTTACTGTTTAATTAATTGAACATTTCCATTTGATAAATGTTCTGCAGGTTAATAAATACTCACCTTGTGCACTTACGACATTACTTAATTACATAATGTGGACTCCAGTGACTCCAATAATTAGTTTCGCTTTCCCTCCGCATTTTTCTCTAGACCAGGGAATTATTCATATCTAATCACCCAACGTTATCTCTCTGAAAATAACTTGAAACATCAACGATTCACACGTATTAATCGCTGGTTTTGTCTCTTCAGTGATTTATCATTTCTTTTCAGAAACAAAAGCGAAGAAACAGTTTCTAATACAATCGGAAAACGAGTCTAGAAGGACCCCTCCTGGTTGAGATACAAAATGACATGCTTAAGGATAAATCCTTCTAGTTTTAATCTGATTTCTTAATCACGTCTCTGCTCCCTAATTGCATTTCTGACATAAAAACCTAGATGACAAATAAACTGCGACAAGACTAAAGTCATGCATCTGGGCACCCTCCCTCAACTGTGTGAAGCCAATGCAGTAACCCTATCTATGAATGGTACTGTACTTGAGTTTCAATCTAAATTGAAGAACTTGGGTGTGATATTTGATCCAGGTTTTTTGGTTGACCCACATGTGAAACGTATTGTTAAAACATCATTCTTCCACCTCAGAACTATTCCCAGACTACATCCCATGTTCTTGCTAACTGTTGCTGAAAAGGTGGTCAACATATTTATTTTGTCTATAATTGATTACTGGAGCCCCCTACTCACTGAGGTATCTAAATCCACATTGAATAAACGACATTATGTCCAAAATTTGGCAGCCAGAATCCTGACCAGTTCTAGAGCAAGTGATCACATTACTCCTATCCTGGAGTCCTTGCACTAGCTACCCGTCAATTTTTGTGCCGACTTTAAAATCCTCATACTCACCTATAAGGCTCTGGATGGCTTGTCACCTCAGTACCTGTCTGATTTATCTTCTTTCTCTCCACCTCACAACCTTCATTAATCAAATTCTGGTGTCCCGTCTCTCTCCCAAGCCCATCTATGTTCTATGGGTGACAGGACTGTCACGATCGCTACTCTCCCTCTTAAGGGCGCTCCAGCCCTTCCTCGTTTTCCCCCATTGCTTACACCTGTTCCTTTGCCCAGCCCCTCTTTAGTTCCTCCTTTAAAGCCAGACGCAGGCGTTTGCCCGAGGCTTCTCATTGAATCCCGTTTCATGAGAGCCCGGGGTCCTGCTGCGTCTGGCTCTGTCATGGTTTTAGTTTCCTGTTCCTGATTCCCTGCCCCGCCGGTCCCGACCCGGTTTGTGTTTTTAGGTCCTTTGGATGGATTCCCTGGTCTTGGACTCTGCCTCCCATATTGGATCCCCCCCTTTGGATATACCCTTGGATTGTTCGCCTTGGATTCACTCCCCCTGGACACCTGCACTCCTCGGACACGCCCCCTGTCTCCTGACCCTTCTCCTGCATGACTATTTTCCCTGTTGTATCCTCACAATTCCGGATCGTGTCGTCCGCATAGGGCCTGGAAAGAACTGATCATTACAAGGACCTTCTCCTGCTAGGCCCCAGAGCTCTGGAACTCTATCCCTAAGGATATCACAGAGTGACTTAGCCTGAGCACTTTCACATACAGACTCATAACCTTCTTCTTTAGAAGGACTTTTATTTAACTGGTTGTGTGGCTGACCCTTTGCTTTCCAAACCCTTATTGTAACTTATGTAATTCTGCTGTCTCCTCTCATTGTGTTTTTTTTTCTGTAAAGCACTTTTAGAAACCATGATGTAAAATACAGTTTATTATTATTAATTTGTTTGTAAATTATTTTTCAGTTCTTTAAAAGTCATATGGGATTTGTGATTGATATACCCTCAGAGTTTCCCAACTGCTCTTATTCAGATATGCAGCCTAAAATCTACCCAGTGGGACCTCTGTGGAAGGCCATGTTCCACCTGTGTCTGTTAATAAGTTGTAAGAGCAGTTGAGTCAGAACAGCAAGCAAGGTGAGGAGAGACTGTGTAGAGTTCTGAGTGCCGAAGGTGTGGCAACAGTATCCTTGAAGCAGGGTATGTGTGACAATCAGGACTGACCAAAGAAACAAGTTACATAAATGGTTGAAGAAGTAAGCCGTTCAATTAAGTCAGCAATTAGGGCTGAAGATGTAACGAAAACCAACAGTTTTCCTCCAGGACCATGGCTGAGAACCACTGCTGTACTGTATTTGGCTGTGGGCTGCCACATGGCTCAGCTAGTTCAGCCCAATCTCAGTCTATAGACTGGAGTTCCTCTCTTAATACTCACTGCCACTGCTGGCTCAATGGCCTTGCGTCGGTGGAACTTTGCTGATACTTTCTATTATGGAGGTAGGAAACAACATGGATTTTGAAGCCAAAGACCACAAAAGGTTAACTTTTAAGTATTTTATTTATTACAAATTGGCCAGTTTTGTTTCTTCTTTTTTTTTTAATGTGGACATGGCTATCCATCATGTTACTCGACAATCAGTTAACAAGAAAAGCAGGATAGGCAACCACACGGGCAAGATAAACACCGCTCGGGGGAAAAAAAGCCCTCAATCCCACTCAGCAAGGACTTGTTACAAAAGATTACCCCACAAGCCACCCGCCCAAAACTGGTGTGGTTAGTAAACGAGCAGAGAATTAGTTTTACCCGGTTTTAAAATCATAGATTTAACACATCACCTCGGTTTACATTCCACAGATCCAAGAAAACAGTTATAAAACAAAACACTCGGTACAGTATGTCACATTTTCTTATTTAATGCACGCAACAGATCGACTACATCACAACCACTCCATCGCCGGCAGCTGTGTTTTACCATCTATATGGGACTTGCGGGCAGACCTGCTCAACCGGCAACTAAAACACAGGTTTCTACATAAAACGGGGGCCCCACTTCAATTATGGGTCACCTGCTGGAAACAGCTGGCAAAACCTCTCAACAGAGAACGAGTCTGTAGCAAGTAATCTGTTCACTTAAGAGAACTGTGGTCCTTGGGATTGAAGAGAACTGCAATTTTGGTTCCACCTGTTTAATTACCAGTGGTAAAACACAAATAAATATGCATCACCGACACTACTGGCTCTCTGATGAGGAGACGATGGCCATGTATCAGTGGAACTTTATTATGCTTTCTATTACAGAGACAACATGGATCCGGCAGTCATAGACCACAAAAGGTTGCCTTTTTTTATTTGTCCAAATCTTAAGAAATTGGGGATTTAATAGTCACTTTTCCTGCTGAACTAAGGCTCTCCAGAACTAGTCTGAGATCCAACGCAGCCGACATATAGAAGGGGAGTCAAGCAGAAACCAAGGCTGTGTGCCTCCCGCCTGGGTGACCAGCACCAGCAGCCCCACTGCACAGTTGATCAGGTGGACGAGTGAGAAACTGCTTCACACAGCGATTTCAAAGAGCACTTTAGGGAGGCCAGACTGTGTGAGCCGAAGACCAAATACTCGTCTAGGTGCGTCCGATACGCGTTCTAACAGACCGTCTCATTGAAGTGGATCTTTCTGCTCTGGTCAATTCCAAATGACGACAGGCATTTAAAAAAAACACAACAAAAACGAGAATCCTTTAATCACCAGCAGTTCGTGGCCTGGAAGAAAAGCTAAAGTTTCCATCGAAGTGCTGTCAAAGGAATAAATAAATGGAAGTTTGTAAACCACAGCAACAGGGGAGAGGCTGGAGAAATTAGCCATTTGCAGAGTATTTGAACTTCAAAACACCATGAACCAGAACACATGCACAGCCACAAGGATGCTTTCGAGCAGAATTACAGAAGGAGGCGGCTGAGTGAGGTTTTCATATCACCAAGACCCACGAGGAGGAACAACGGGCCTGAAAATTGACATGAGTGACCTTTAATATCTACCTCTTTGTGCTCCAAAACGATTAAGGAGAGAAAAAAAATGAAGCAGAGAAAAGAAAATGGAAAACGCAGAAGAGGAAACCCCAGAGACATGTGATCCCTTTTTCCAGGTGTAGCTGGAAGTCTGTGATGTGGGACTGTGCCCGACTCCCGAGGAGAATACTTCCGATATCTGCCAGCTGACATCTCCACACTGCCCCCTGCTGTCCTGCAGATGCAGCACAGTCCAGCAGAAGTCCCAGCTCAGATCATGCTCCATCCAATGAGAGAAAACAAAGCCGCATGGTGTGAGTTAGTGCTTTTTTTTAAATGGGAGAAGCCGGTGGAGTGACGGCGAGAGAGGGAGGCCCGTCCCTGCTCTTCTGGCGCAGTCCTGTCCCCCCCTCTCCTGCTCCTCAGGGGCCGCTGTACTGCGGGGGGGTGTACGGAGGGGGCACTGCAACACAAGGAACAGCAGCAGGACATCAGCGCTTGGCTTCATCGGTCTTCCTGCCTGCTGTGCTGCGCTGCTATAATAGACACTGCCTCCTCGATCATCATCTGCTGCCTCACAGGAATCACACTGGGCAGCCCTACTTTGTACACACCTCACTGTCATTTAGCTACCACCGCCATTACAAGGCTTACAGTATCTCGCACTGCTACACCAGCATGACCTGCGGCACCTGGGTGTTCTGTGGGAAGCTCCCAGGAGTGCCGGTTAAATCGTAAAAGATCCGACTGCAAAAGCGTGGATCAGGGGCTGTGGCGCTGAGCCAAGTGTTAACCGTTCAGTCCTGGTCACTGAAACAGGTTCACGTCTCATGTTGTGGAAAAAGACACTGAAGTCAAACGTATCGACCCATCTTTCTTCTAACCGCTTCTTCCAGTTCAGGGTCAAGGGGGAGCCGGAGCCTATCCCAGCAAGCAACGGGCACAAGGAGGGCGACGCCCCATGATGGGACACCAGTCCACTTCAGGGCACACAGCGACACACACACCTGGGCCAATTTTCCAAGAGGCCATTTAACCAATTATGTCTGTGGACTGAGTGAGGAAACTGAAGAACAGAGAGGAGATCCACACAAACCCAGGGAGACCATACAAACTCCACACAGACAGCACCCCAGGTCCAGAGTTGAACCCAGGGCCCCAGGGCTGCAAGGCAGCAATGCTAGCTGCTGTACCACTGTGCCCCCCAACTCTGAACTCATTCGAGCTACATCCATACACAGCACACCGTTCAACTGCTTAAAATGGTTTGGCTATTATTTTCACAACCAGAGTACGTCCCTTGAGCTGCCTAGATGGGCTGGAGTATAAATTGGTTTCTCCCACTGGCTCTTACCTGGCTGGCCATACCCAGGATCTGCAGGTGGGTAGGGTGGGTAGGGCGCCGGGGGCATCATGGGATACTGGTGGGGTGCGCCAGGCTGATACTGCGGTTCAGGTGGGTAACCGGGGTACTGGTACTCAGGGACTCCAGCTGGTTTGCCTGGAGCTTGGTGTGAGGAATCCATGGGGTAGTTGGAGAGTGGAATTTGCTGGCCTGAAAAACATCACATTCGCATCACTGACTGGTACACCACTACAAAGCTGACCGGGCATGGCCAATCACTCCCTCGTTTGAAGGACGGATCCAAAGCAGAGGAATGAAAGGAGTCTTGTTTTAAAAAGGACACTCCTTACGAAGAAAACGGTAGCACAATTAAGTAGACACAATGTCTTCAAACCACACTTCCTGTCCGCCGTTCTGCCACCCGTGTTGTAACAAGCAGCCTCTGGTCTCCGAGCATTAGCCTGCGCTCAGGACAAGAATCCCAAACACATCCCTGCTACTCAATTATCCCGCGCTTGAGTCTACTTCCGTGTGCGGCACTGATCTACACTCTCAGAGTCTGACACACCGCCCCCCCCCAGCAGGACCCCCTACCCTCAAACGGAGTCCTGTGCTGCTGGCGGCGCTGGTAGAGGTAGCAGCAGGAGCACATGAAGCAGCACACCACGGTGGCGATGATGGCCACGAAGAGCAGGATGGAGGAGGCGATGCCAGCGATGGTGGTGGGGCTGCGGAGAGAGGCGGGCAGGTTACACACGCACACGCACTCCGAGACTGCGCCCTCCCTCACAAGAACTCGCCACGGCAAACTTTCCTGCCGCATATTACATCCCTGCCAGGATCAGGCAAGACTCATCGTGCAAGTTGTGAAACGTTGACCTTAGATACGCAAGCCCTCCCGCGGATGAGCAGCACAGAGTCGGTGTACCACGGTCACCAGCAGGATGCCGTCTTACACTCGGTCTCGCTTTGCATGTTGTGCAGCTGTGGCATCCTGGCCGTACCTTCTCTCGCTAATGTCTCATTGATTATTTACTGTGTATTTTGAGTGTTTCATTACAGGGCTTTAAATGCTTTGTTCTTTAAGCAAAAGGTTTTTATTTATAAGTATCTTCAATGGTAACTCTTGAGCAAGTCGCTTTCCACTCACGTAAACCATGTACAGACCTACCGAAGAGGATCTTCATGTAACCTGGGGAGTGGGTGTGTTTATCATGGTCTATTACAACCGAATGGGACCCTTTTATCCATTTTTTAAACCACTTTATCCAATAAAGAGTTGCAGGGGAGCTGGAGCCTATCCCAGCATGCAACGGGAGCAAGACAGGGAAACCCTGGACAGGATGCCAATCCACAGCAGGGCAAACACACAGACGCTCACACCAGGACCAATTTTCCCAGACTCTAATTAACCTACCAGTACATCTATGGACTGGAATTGAACCTGGGACCCCAGCACTGCAAGGCAGCAATCCATACGACTGTGCCACATATGTGCAAAACAACAGAGACAGGAATATAGCCTATAGACTGACTGGGCAGATTATGAGGGTGCCAGTATTGATTTAATGGCTGACTCAGTGGCTAGAAGCGAATGCACAGTTCCCCAATCGCCAACAGACCTGCAGCGATGTCAGTGAGGGACGTACTACTCCTCCAATCAGCACCGACTCTCCCAACAGGCACTGCGGAGCAGGACACACGACAAACAGCAGTTCCGGTCTCTGCGTCTCTACATGTCTCTTCCCTCCTCAATCTTAAAGCAATCACCAATTTCAAACTGAGAGAATATATCATCAAAATGGTTTGATTTCAGGTGTTTAACATATAACAATTTCTGACCGCAATTTTTTTATTTCTGACCACAATGGACTCACCTGCTTTGTACAACACCCTCGAACCTAAGAGACACTTGAAGGCCAAGAGAATAGGGGAACAAAAGGAATATTTATGCACCATGTTACGGATCTGTCTTCTCCCTGGGTTGCTCAGAATTTAATACCTGAACTGGAAGAGCATGCAGTGCTTCTGCTCCCTCTCGGTGATCATCTTGAAGCTGTCCAGACAACAGTAGCGGCGGTGGCAGTTCCCGCAGCAGAAGGTGATGAGGGGGCAGTCGAACCCATTGTGCCAGGTGCCGTTCTTATCCACGTACCACAGGCAGTCCTCGTTGGCGCTCACTGCAGACACAAAGGTCAGCAGATGCAAACCCCAGGACACAAGGCAAAGTGCATTTCAGATTGAGAACAGGGCCAGCTTCTGTAGACAAAGAGTTGTGGGAGTGTGGATCAAGCTGTCCAGCACAAGCCGATATCCAGCTCTTTCTTGGAAGAAAGCAGGGTAAGATCTTAGGGTGAGAAGGTAACAGCAACCAAACATGCCTGATGGGTGAATGACCCTCTCTCAGCTGTCATGATTCTTATGTTGTGTGCCACATTAACAGAGAGACATTAACAGAACACTCCCAGCCAAAGTGGTACCTTTTGGTAAAGAAGGGGCTCAAAATGCTCTATAGTTCTCAAAAGGTTTACATAGACAGTATATAAATAACTAAAACTGCTGCTTGGAATCTTGCCCATCATTTTTCCCAAGATCAACTATGAATGGAACTAAAGGGTGAAAGCTAATTTACTCAGAAGACAAAACTCACCACACCCACTCTCTGAAGGGGTGTACAGTCGAAACAAAACCTACTTTCTTGAGGGTCGCAGCAGGCGAAGGACCTCATCTGAGCTTGAGGACAGATCCAGGCTTTTCAATCTGATTAGCGGTTACAGCCAAGGTGAAGGATACAGCATCAGCAGAGGAAGACTGAGGCTTCTCCAGTACAGAGAAGTCACCTCCTCCGTCTTCTCTAAACCTGCTTCACGGGCTCTATTGCAGACTGGGTGGCTCTAGTGCGAGCTTACCGCTGAACTCCGAGCTTCTCAATTCACTCTACTACAGATATCCCAACTGAGAGCCCTAGCAACTGGCAACAACCCTGTAATAGAAATGTGATGATCCAGGTAAATATCCAATCCTTGAATTCAGGGAAACTAACCAGACTATTCATTTGGAGTAGCTGGATTGGTTTAGTTATCTTACAAGCTATCCTGATGAATCAGAAAAATACTTCATAACATTTCAATCTGAAATGCTGTGCATTTGCAAATTTCCTGGAAATATCCAGCACCCACTGCTACAGTATTAAAGCAAATGGATCAAACCACAATGCATGAGGAGTCTTTCCCTGTGGGTGAATGTCAGACTCAATGGAGCCTATCCTGGCAAGCATTGGGCACAAGGCAGAATACACCCTGGAAAGGACACCATACCATATCACAGGACAGATCAACAGACGCAAACACCAACACACACGCGCTCACACCAGGGCCAATTTTCCCAGAAGCCAGTCAACCTACCAGTGTGTCTTTGGAGTGTAGGAAGAAAACGAAGCCCCCAGGTGAAACCCACATGGACACCAGGAGATCAAACTGTACAAACCCTACACAGACAGACCCCCACGTCCAGAACTGAACCCAGGGCTCCAGCGCTGTGAGGCAGCAATGCTAACCACTGCGACACCGTGACACCCCCAGAAATTGGAATTCCAGAAGCTTTTTATTTTAAACTTTAAAACCGGCTGGCAGAAGAAACCGTGAAATAAACCGGCTTTTGCAAAAAGCTCACATTAACATTGCAGGACATTGTCTTGTCTGAATGTAGCTAAAAAAATGACTCAGTATGCTGTGCAATCAAATAAAAGCCTTGAGCTTCCTCACCATGTCAAATTTTCCGAAGTAGGACAGAAAGATAACACATTTGAAATTGCCCGCACAGACCAGTAAGCCTCCAGGCACAATTCATGCACTTGAATTATGATGAGTAATGTACGGGAGTATACATTAATATACAGACTAAGGCACAAGGGGCACTTTACAAAAAGGGTGGTGGGAGTATGGAACAAGCTGCCCAGCTATTTTGTTGAAGCCAATTCCTTTCAACACATAGCTGGATGAGGTCCTCAGATCAATTAACTACTAAGAGACACAACGTTTCAGCTGTGGAGCCTTCTTTCGGACTTCATCACACCTGAAGAGAGCTTTCTTTTCCTTACAGCATGGAATAACCCTTTGCAGCCTATGTATGCTGACACAGTTACCTACATAAACCTCTTCAATTAACTACTACCAAACGGGCTATCTTATGTTCACAATAAGCATCCAGGGACGTCTAGAAAGTCCAGATTGGCACAGAGCTTCTGCTTGATAGCACTTCTGTTCTAAAGACACCTGCAGAGAGGATTTCCAGAGTGAAGCCCTGACTGACCGCTCCTCAGCTTGTCCTTTTGGTCAGGAGATGAAAAAAAAAGGAGGAGGTGCACAGCTCAAGACAACAGCCCTCGCGAAACCCGTTTCTGGTTACCGAAACTGAGCAGCTGCTGTATGTTTTCCCATCATGGCTCCCCCTCTAGATTAATGGCTGTCACTCTGCTCTCCATCAGCTGTTCCTGGGTGTCAGCTGCCTGCTCTGCTCTGAAGGGCCGTCCCTCAGGCAAGACCACAGAGAAGCGGTTGTGTCTGCCTTCAAGCACTTAGTGAAGTACCTCCTCCTTCATGAGTTTACTCCTGTGGTTATACAATACTAGGACCCATCCATCCATTGGCCAGCGTGCCAGCGTGACAGAGGAGCTGGCGCCTATCCTGACAAGCAACAGGAGCAAGGCAGGGCACACGCTCACACCAGGGCCAGTTTTCCCAGAAGACATTTAAGCTACCAGTATGTCTTTGGACTGCAGGAGGAAATCCATGTGAACATACAAACTCTACACAGATAGCACCCCAGAAATTGAAACTAGGGCCCCAGCACCACAAGACAGCAATGCTAACCAGTGCACCACTATGCTGCCCACTACACAATATTCTTGCATCTTTTTAACGTTTACTCTGCTAATACCATCTGCTTTTTCTTCCTAGATTTTCATTGATGGGTAAAGGATATCCCATAAGTACCCCTTACAAGGGTTAAAGGACACACGGATATAAACGCGCCCACAACACCAAAGCAAAACACGGAGCATCATGAAAAAAGCCAAGCTGATCCGAGAATCAGAAAAAAATCATTATGCCTCTCACGGCACTTGGTTTTCTTTTCAGTTGGCACAGAGTTTACGAAGAGAAGTGTTAAATATACTGTATGTACCTAGAATCAAAAGATGACGGCTGGGAGGTGGTTTACAATGAGTGTACATAAAAAAGACTCGTGAGACATATTTTAGAGAGGATACAGTACCACTCCGAGCAGTCGCCAATACAGAAACCTTTTTGTCTTCGGCTGCAGCGTGAAAACAGAAATGTTATTTTCCACGCAGGACAACGTACAGGCTAGGATATAAATAGCTACACACTGTACTTCTTTGGTGCTACGAGTATTTTTGTTAGCTAATAATAAGTGCCGTGTGAGAGTGATGATACAATATTACAGTTATTAACGCAACAATACGTCATCAGCTGTATGATTTTTAATGGTACATTTAAATAAAGGCCAGAGATCCTAGGATTTGTACTTTGTAGGATGTACTGCATTTAGAATTAAACATCCTAAATTGCAAACACCACAGCAAATTGTTTTTGTAAGCACTTTACAGATTTTTAACAATAACGCCCCTCTTGTGAAATGCTTATTATCAACAGCTACCCACCAGATATTCATCCAGTGCAAGAACAGTAATAACAAAATGTAGCAGCGGTTTCCCCAGCACTGAGGATGCACAGACCCGTTATAATGTCAATGCAGCTTTTAACATTTAATTTTCAAGAACAGAGGCCTTTCAGTGTATCTCAGACTGATAATGTATCTTACCTTGCCCGGCGGAAAGCGCGATGACCAGCAACGGCCAAGCCAATACAGCGAGCACGGACATCTCGCCGGAGAATTCAAGAATTCAATAAATTCGATAAGAACCGCAGCCGTTCCTATAGCGGACTACGTGTGTTGCATCCCTAGCACCCACTGAAAACTGTAAAAAATGTGTAATTAAATCCCGTTCGCGACGCAGCGCTGAACATGTAACGGGCAGCCGGCTAGCCGCGTCCAATGACACCGGGCTCCTCTGCAATGACGCTTTCGGAGGCGTCTGAAGGTCCCCAGCGCCCGGCCTCCTTTAGCGCATCCGCAGAAACACGCACCACCGTATCGGGGCCTGGAGAGCCTTTCTCCGGATTGGAGGAAGAGGCTGGTGTCCATCTGTCTGAGCCGATAACACTGGGGCGGCTCTACGGCCTGCCGCCTATGTCCTCTGAGAAACACAGCAGGTGGTTGCGGTAAAAAATGTCTTCTACGCAGAGCTGGTTGGGAATAGTATGCTATGTTTTACATTGTGTCGATTGGCTCTTCCACCAGTGCCAGTTGGGCGGCTTCAGGAGTAGGAGATTAGAGGGTTTAATTAAAGACGCTTAAGTTCTTAATCAAAACACCCTTACTGTTTTATTAAATTGTTGACTTAAGCAGAAGTATAACTTTTCTTTTGCGCTAGAGGGAATTACTAGTTTTAATTATTTGAGCCTCTTCATTTTTTCCCCCTCACTCAGTAATGCTGCTGCCGGAGTAGCTGTTGTTGAACAAATTGAATACTGATTGATTTTCCAAAGCAGCGGCGGTCGTTCAGTCTGCGTTTCACAGTTCTCGGTCCACAGACAAGAGTTGGAGCCGCAACCGGCCTTCAGGATCATTTTTAATTGCATGGGAATCAAGCACCAAGCAGTTTTTTGTAATCGACTTCGTTCTCTCGATAGTCGACTGAACTAACGTGCTTTGGGAACTGTTTTAACTGCTGTGTATTTTTTCCAGCCTATTCGGTCCTGCTAGGTGGTACCTTCGCCCTTTTCTTTCTTGATGAAGGAGTGATGTTCTGTTATGTACTGGATTAGCGTTTTTTTGCAAACTCCTTTAGTGACGAGATGCTCCTGTTCTCTGCCTCCGAATTCATCCCCCTTGTCTGCTGAGGTTGAAGAATAGGGTGCATGGTCTATGCAAACACCTGCCAGGCTTTCTGCACCCACAAATAATCACTTCTAATGCCATTGCACGGTTTTTTAAGTTTATACCCACGTGATTGCTTACCTAAATTAGACATTTATCCTTTGCCTAGATCAGAGGGGCAATCCTGGTTCTGGAGGGCCTGTGTATCTGCAGGTCTCATTCCCACGCGGCTCCAAATGAGCTCAAGCAGCTATTTACTGGCTTAATAGGACAACTGAACCCCTGCTTTGAGATGCCGAAAAATTGTCGACATCGGCCCTTCAGGACCAGGACTGCCCAGCTGGTCACCAGGCTGTAGGTAGCACTGTGGCAGTAAACACAGCTGGGGCCAAGTGCAGTAGCGCCAAGAGCAATAGATTACACAGGTGGATTAAAATAGGGAGTATTGTTAAGCAAGACATTGTCCCCAACAGCTGAAGAGTATTCACATTTCTATATGAAGATCTCTGAATTGCTCAAATTAAATCATTTGGTGATGTGAGCACCATCTAATTGCCCACCTCTTTAAAAATGGATACAGTTATGGCTAGATACAAAATAGCAAGGGTGGGAGTTCCCTGCCTTATTTCAGACAAAAGCCAGAACATTAAATTGGTCCCACTAACCCTTGAGCAATTTAGCCTATCGCCTGATGTTGTGCTGTTGGGGAGTTGAAAGAAACCCACAGCAGCAGCTGGGCTGTAGCTCTCCAGGACCAGACCCGATTGGCAACTACAAGACCCCGTTACACCTCTGTCCCGCCGAAAGGTCCTGCATGGTGCCCTCATTTTCCATCCTTTACCAGTGCCCTACTCCAGGTCGCTCTGAAGTTGGGGAAAAAAAGAAACATTATCTGGAATTTAAGTAATGGGAATACATTGAGGATGGAGTAGAGGTTAGAACTGTTGCCTTGCAGTGCTGGGATCCTGGGGCTCAATTCCAGACCTGGGGTGCTACCTGTGTGGTGATTATATGTTCCCCCCGCTGTCCAAAAACATACTGGTAGGGCAATTGGCTTCTGGGAAAATTGGCCCTGGTGTGTCTACCTGCTGATGGACTGGTATCCTGTCTTGCACTTGTGGCTTTCCGAGACAGTTGCCAGCTGCCCCACAACCCTGTGTTGGATGAAACTGTCAGAAAAACGGATGGATGGAGAATAATTTGTTCCAAGTACTAACACGGGATGAGGAAGCAGTGACCAAGAGCGGCACAGTGGAGGGGATCATGGGAAGTGGTCAAACCCAACTTGACAGCCAAAAACAAAGCCCACGTATTTCAGAAAGAAGCAAAACAGGACATTTTTTCCCTTTTAATTAAGATACCTTTTTAAATGTGCTTTTTTATTGTCTTTTTTTTCTTTTTCCAAACCTTACAAACGTTAGAAACAGGGCTGTGCTCGCAGCCGGCCCTGAACTGAAGCAGATGTGGCAGAGCTGAAGGGAGGGGGAGCACGTCACCGGGGGCCGAGGCCCGTCCTGCTGCGCTGGGCAGGGACAGTTGGGAGCCACTCGCCGCCAATTTGAGGAAAAACAGGGCTCCCCCGCTTTCAGACGGCGCTGTCCAGAAATACCGCCGTGCCACTGCAACTCGAGGAGAAAGTGCCAAGGTTTCCTTCACTGACTGTCTAGACTCTCACGCTGAGCTGACCTGGATGTCGGTGGCCACACCTCTTAGTAAGTGAATTAACTGCGGATGACGACAGTTTTGCGGGAGTAGCCTTCACCACTCTCCCTTGCAAGTGCAGACCGCCGAACCCAGCAAGCCTGGGAGGTGAGACTTGCATCTCGCCTGGCTTCACTTCCTCCCTACAAAGAATGGGCAAGTCTAGGTCCTGGGATCCAGGGAGAACTGATTGGATTTTACTTGATTTGAACCATGGCTTTGGATTTGCATGCCAGTCCTCAGTGTTTAAAGGTTTAAAAGCTGCTAAATGAAAAGCACCTCTAAAACCTACGGGAATCTAGACCCTCAGAAACTGGAGCTGCCCATCCTGGGTTTGTACCACTTCAGAACAGACATGGAAAAGTTATCTTGCTCCCCCTGAAGACCCACTCCACAACCTTTTGCATAGCTGTGTTGTCCTTGCTGGTACATTACCATGTGTCCGCAAGACGACAGAAGCACTTGAGCCAAACGGCCTTGTGGCCTTCATAAAGTTGTGACAACCGTACTTCTGGGATGGACTTCAGTCTTGCAGAAAAACCCAGTAAAGCACGTTTCCCTGAACCCACTTCTCAGAACCGCTGCTTTTAACAAGTGCGTCTGTGTAAAACATGCCAGGACTGACGGAGCACAGTGAAAACTGATTACAAGATCCCCCTGCTGGTCAGTCCTTGAAGTGCTGCCCCCCATCTCCGATTAAAGGCAGTCCAGGGTGGAGGGTGGAGTGGTGACCAACTGCTCCTCAAGGAGAAAGTCCCAGGTTTCTGCCAAAGTCCTTGGAAAATCCGCAGAACTGGGAAGCAAACAGCTGCAGGCTGCATGCCCACTCTCTGTCCCAGAACCACCTATTCCCTTGCGCCCTCCTCACCTGCTTTACGGCCTTGTTCCTTTGTCTCTCCAGCAAAACACGTCAACTGCATCTACAAAAACAATATCCGTCCGCAGAAGGCTGTCCAGATCCCAGTTTGCAACCACACGGCCTGCCCCCCGCCTGCCCTGGAGAGGAGCTGGGATGCGTCCCAGAGCAGTCCTTCGGAAAAAACGTCCTCCCCGAGTCCTGGAAACGCAAGGAACGCGTCCCTTCCAAGATAACACTTTTCCCCTCCCCTCCTTGTGTTTTTAAGCCCCCACGCATTCCTGGCGCCCCCTACTGACAGTCCACCTCCAGCGCAGCCCGTCTCTCTCTCACGTGCAGACTTGTCCCTTTTCCGCACCGAGCCGCGGGGCGAAGAGGAGGTCACAGCCGGCTCTCGCCCTCTCCCCTCCCTGGGCGCTCTGCAGGATGGATGGGTTGGAGCTGGGCACGTGGGCGGCTCCTGGGAGGGATGTGGCGTGGGTGTGGCGTGTGTGCGAGATGGGGTGGCTAGGCGGGGGGGGGGAGGAGGAGGAGGAGGAGGAGGCGGGGAGGCTAGATGCCGATGGACTGCAGAACCCTCCGTTCCGCTTCGTTCAGGTGGCCAGAGAACATGGAGTAGTAGGGCTGCTGCGCGAACTGGCGCAGGAAGTCCGTCAGGTAGGCCTGGAGCGGGGAGGGCGACAAGCACAGAGAGAGAGGCTGCTCATTAATACTGCCAAAAGGGGCGCTGGCTGACGTGGCCAGGTACAAACAGTTCAGATGAAACTGTTACATCAGAGGTCACAGAGGGTTAGTGTCTCTACAGATTTTCGGTCCAGCTGGGCTCTTATCAGCCCGTTATTGGTTTAATTAGACACATCAACCAATTCAGAGCTCTTTGGCTGGTGGTGCTGTAAAAAACAACCTGGAGATAAACCAGTGAGCCACTCTGGAGGCCCTACTGCCTATTTTGTAAGGTTATTATTTTACTCTTAGTGAATTAAAAAGACCTAGGTGGAATCCCAAGACATTCCAGCACTTGATATATTATTTTGGGACAGATGTGGATCCCTTTTTCCCCAGTGTTCAAAGCTTGCAGTTGAGCAAACTGGATGATAAAACGTATGGGTCTTAGTTTCTTCATCGTTCTCTATGGCCATGACATACTTTCTGTAGACTTAAAGGTTCTACCGTGTTGTCAACAGATATATTTGTAGATGAAATGCATCTTCCTAACTTATCTGTGCTGTTTTACTGTTAGAGATCTGAAAGCCCCCTAAAGTGGATTTCTGATGGAAAATTCATTTGCATGTATCTGGGAGAACAATTCAGAAGAGCCTGCAGCAGTGATTTTGGAAATGATCAGCGATTCACCTGAATGTCTATTTGATAAATCGGGTCCTTCAGGGCGTCTGGGTCTTCTTCATCCTCATCTTCATAGTAATCATCGTCTGAGCAATGACAACAAAGGCATCACACACACAACACACAGCGCTTGACTCGTCACACTACAGCGATTCATCTAAACCAGCACTATTAAGTCAGCCACTAAAGGCATGACTGATGCATAATAATTCAGTTTCCCCACTACACTTCTGTCCCAGTGTCAACCCCTAGACACACAACACACTAGAACTAGCTACCAGATACAGTACTGTGGTGTTTGGGTTTACTCCATTTTGTGACTTGTGTTGCAACATACAGATTCTCTCTGTATTAAGGCTGCCCATGTTCTTGTTGCATAGCATAGAATAAAAAGCAGAAGGGCTGACTGATGCTATCATACATCCCTGTGTCATGAAATGAACTATTAAAGGACAAAAAATTAAATAACCACAATCTGACTAATGTCAAAAATCATAAATGCTTTATTCTCTAAAAAACAGCTGTGTGCCAGATGTGAGTGAGTACAACGAGGCAGAATGGAGAGAGGGGGCAGTATTGTGCTCTTACCATATTTGTTGGACGCAATCAGGTCAGACAGCAGCTGTCCAGCCAATCCTTCATCTTCCTCAGCCTCCTCATCCTCTTGTTCCTCCCACATGTCTCCTGAATCTGGAGGGAGAGAGGGATGCAGGCTATGATCAATGCACAGGCAGTCTGTAGATCCACGTGGCACTAGCTAGCTTGGGCTCTCACCTGCTGTTTTATAATGTCTCTGGGCTTTCGAGAGGCTGTGTCAGCACAGTTAGCTCGCTCACAGAGAGCTCTAGCCAGGGCTATGTCACTAGCCAACCGTGACTGATTCTTGGCTTGTTAAGCAATAGTGACTGTCTTGGCTGTGGGAGCTTGCAGTGACACCAGGAAGCTCCTGCCCTCCAATCAATCATAGGTCTTACAAGGCTCTGGGGTTCCCACAGCACGTTCATTGGCATGTGGCAGCGGGAGAATATCCACCGCCCCCTGCTTCTCCTTGCTGGAACAGGGAGCTGCTTTAAACCAAAAAATAACTGGCGATTCCATACAGGAAGGGTATAAAGTTTTTTTCAGCATAGACATAATAACCAGCTAACAACACTGTAAGCTTGCAGGGACCTAGCACATACCAAGAGGTCGTTGTGGGACAGCTGGCTAGCCTGTGACGCACGTGCTCAGTCAATCCAGCCTCAAACTGATGCTATCTTGTCATCATCAAACTGTACAGGTCTGAGCTCAAGCAGCACTGGAGTGTGGCAGACTCTTCACTGCACGAAAACTCCAAAGCCTAAGAATATCTCCAGGAGAAGTCCCAGGTTCCTCCGAAAGGGCAAGGCCAACAAGGTGGCAAAATTTGGCTATGTGGCAAGGAACTATATGCTACACTCCAATATGTACGACCTACTAACAGCCTTTCCTGTGGCACGGTGGGTAGTTCTGACGCCCCTGTCTTTCCCGTACCTTGGCTCCACTCTCCGGCAGCGGCTCGTGACGCGTTGGTCTCCATCACTGAGGAGAGCTCATTGATGATCAGCTTGAAGATCTTCACCAGCAGGGGGATATTGGTCCACCGCTCAGGATCTGGGGGAGAGGGAGAGAGACTTTACCCCAGAGCACAGCGAGGACTACCTTACAGGAGGACTGGCAGAACTGTGGATGGATTTTCAAATATAACCCCCCCACAAAAACACATCCCCACCATCAACTCTGCCAATTTAAACCCCAACAAGCCCAGATGAAAACGTAATACAAAACCAGTTACATCAAAAGGTCTGTCTTGGGTTCACAGGCTGATGGTCAACTTGGAACTCACCGTCAAGTCAACGTTTTTTTTTTTATTATACACCCGTGCCATTTGAAATCCCTACTTGTTTTATGAATCAGCTTCACCTGGAAATGCCGGGGATAGACCTATGGCACGCCCACCTCCAGAACCGCCAGCCTTGGAAGATGCTATGAGCTCCACAGCACCTGACAGGAGAGGTCACACCAACTGGAGATGTCGCCGCGTCCTGGATCGCCCCCCTGCAAGCCCCCTAGCAGACTAACTCCAGCACCACCACCATCACGGTGTCAGGCATGTTTCATCATCTGGGGACTCCTGGAAACTGGATTTCGTCTTAGTGGCGGGATGCAGGTTTGAACATGGGATGCGAGGAGCATACAGCTCAGCCTGCACCTTACTGTTTGAGCCACTCAGGATCAGAGCTGAATGATCTTTTGATTCATACCCAAACCACCTGGGGAAAAAGGTCCCAGGTCCCTCAGAGAGGGCAAGGCCAATGAGGTGGCAAAGGCTGGATGTATGGCGAAGAACTAGGCTGAACACGCAGGGCTGACGAATGTATAAACTGGACCACACCTTGTGTTTCAGTGCGCTGACATCACTGCTCAAATAACTGGAAAAAGACTGATAAGAACATGGTGGGACTGTGTTGTTTTACCACTGGCCCTCTTAGCAGGTGCTAAGTGCTGTGACATAAGGGGTTACAGATCCCACGTTTTTCTGGCAAATGCTCGTTTGACACACCATGACATGACGTGTCAGCTGCCGAACAGTTTTCCAACACTGTTCCCTATCAGTATGGCTGCCAGTGACCCTGAAACGGTCTTACCTGGGGAAAACGCTGCTCCCTTTCTTCCCTGACCTTTTCCTGTCAAAATATCACACACCACGATTAACCTCCTCACCCAGACTGCTTCTCCTTGATCCGACTGTACCTTCGCCTCCCTAAATCAAAGGGGCCTGTTAATCATCTAACTGATTCACCAACCAGATCCAATTAACACTCCCCTTTCCAGCGCCTCTCATTCAGTAACACCGCGGGGCTCAGCTGGTGACCCTCTTCTGAATGAGCCTCGGATTCCCCGAACAGCAGCAGGGTGGACTTCAGCGGGCTGGGCTGTCCCTCCCCCTTGCTGTACAAGTGACCCCGCTGATTCACCAGGTGCCCCTCTGCTCGGCGTACTGCGGGCCTCTAGTGGCCGGGGCGCAGGACGGCTGGCACGTGCGTGCCCCAGAGGGAAACGGGCACGGTCCTCAGGACTCGTGCTCGGGCACAAGGCTCACACCAATAAAGCCTGATCTGCCGGCTGTCCCCAAGTGAATGCACATCGCTTCTAAGCCAGGGCCGTGCTGCGGGTGGGCGGGCGGGCGGGCGAGTGGGCGGGCTGGCTCGTACTCTTGGCACTCTTGGAGCGCGTGCGGATGCCCTCGTCGGGGTTGAAGATCTCCTCGCCCTTCACCATGATGTCCTGCAGGCGCTTGTCGTTGGTGTTGACGCCGTGCTGCAGCAGCTTGCACAGTGCCACCGTGCTGCGGGGAGGGAGACAGGGAGACAAAGTAGGGGAAAAAGAGAAGATGCCATTAAAAGAGAGGCTCCCAATGCTGGTCATCACCTGATGATTTCGGATAATAAAATAATAATACCTTACTTATAAATGACCTGTGCAAACCCAAGGACGCTGTACATAATGAAAAAGAGGAAAAGAGTGAATAAAATTAAGCATAGAGGATACACTGTGAGGGAATCAGACACAGGCCCTAGTAAAAAGGTGAGCTTTAGGTTTAAATTTGAAAACAGTCAAGGAAGAAGAGTTGGAGGAAGGGCATTCCATAACAACGGAGCAGATGAAAAAAGCTCAATCACCAAAAGTCTGAGATTTAGTCCTGGGGACAATGATCCAAGGACCAGCCTCAACTGAACGGGAAGGAATGTAAACGGAGGGGTTAGATTATTTAAAGCCTTAAGTCAGTAACAAGATATTGTCTTGAATCTGTGACTTTATTCACTTTATAGTCCAGCAATGGAGACGCTTAACTGTAGGAGTGATATGCTGCCAAGGTCTGGTATAAGTGTGAGTTTTGTTTTCCACCTGAGCACTCAATTAAATCTTTGAATTCTTAACAGATCTAACAAGTTTTAATTTTCAGGTTTACTCTTTATTTTCACTTTTTAAATATATAGGAGGCTGCCCTTTAACTATTGCATTTCCCAGCTTTGAGTAGAAGGAAAAACTTGCACAGGTCCTAACCCAGCGACTTGTTGGTTCATTTAAGGATTCTCAGGTCAACGGCACAAGGGGTTCCCAGAATCAGAACTGGAACCCCTGTTAAAACACTTCCTGCTTTGGCCAACAGCCTGAACCTCAAAACATGAAGCAGGAGTTCGTCCAAGTGTGACAGGCCTGCAGTGGCCGCTGAAAGGGTATCCAACTCCGGTCCTGGACAGCCCCAGTCAGTCTTACAGGTCACCCTGAATCAGAGAGTCTGCAGCCCTGGTCCTACAGAGCCCCAGCCCAGTCAGTCTTATAGGTCACCCTGAATCAGAGGGTCTCCAGCCCTGGTCCTATAGAGCTCCAGTCCATATAAATCAGTTCCTTTTAAAGACTGACAACTCCTTTGAGCTAATAATGAATCAAACAGGTGATCTGTTCAATTATGAGAATTCTAGTCCTTGAGAACAAGAGTATTTTGATTTTAGTCTCAAATATCCTCTTAAGTACATGACTCAACACCTTCAGAAACTGGCGATTAAACCGTGACCTACAGAACCTGCTGGACTGTGGCTCTCCTGTACAGGGGATGGAGATCTGGGGTCTATCCGTTTACTGCGGACCTCTCCCTCCGTGTTCAAGGCCGGCCTGCGCTCACCTGACTTTGCCCTCGTACTGGCCGTAGAAGAGGTGCTGCCGGCTCATCCACTCGGACATGACGAACTCCAGGGCGGGCTTCCCCGTGGGGCCAGGCAGGCTGCACAGGAACTCCAGCAGTGGCTCCAGCTGGGAGTGTACCAGGTGTGCGAACACCATGATGAGGGACTGGACAAGGGGGGGGAGAGACAGCGGGCACACACAGGGTTACACACACTGCGCCACGACACCCCAGAACGCAGAGAGGTCCGCAATCTCCAGGCCGTGGGGTGGACTCTTTAGTCCCGGGTTATGCTGCGGTACATCTGTGTTTTTTTCTTCAAAGGGGAACCGCAGTCCCAGTTTCTCAGAACGGTTATTTAATTAATTTGTTACAGAAACATTTGACTAATTTCGAATTCAGGACAAAAAACCGTGAACTTTGTAAAAGTACGGTAAGTCACCACGCTGTCGCAAACATGTATTCAAGTTCCCACGAATTGTGATGTGATGCCGCCCTTCCTGCTCACTAGTCGCTGTAATGACTAGAGTAATGTGCTGTATGAGCGAATAAGTACAGGTTGTGCAGCCAACATTTCACCACAGAAATGTTCCAAAGTGAGTTAACAAGTGTATTTGTCGGCAAAGTCAAGAACAATATTTCCACTGGATTAAAAGAGATGTATTCACAAGCCTGCTTCTTTGCAATGTTATAAGCTTCACGTTATCATTTCGTTGCCTCATTCTGAATTGCAGAACATGACGCTGCACATACCTGAAAACTGTCTATTTTGTGATGCAAGTTGGTGGTCTTGCGTGTTACTGTGCACATCTTACTTTCACTGTGATCTGAAATGCACTCATTAAGGCGGATTCTTTCTAACCCTGAAATATAAAAATAGCATTGTAGTTTTCCTTTAAGGGTGTGACTCCACACACAAGTCAGAGAACTGCGGAGAGCTTCCACCAACTTAAACATATAGCTCCCTTCCAAGTGCCAGTCCTTCCCACTCCTATGGCAGAAACGTCAGCCTACTCCAGGTACCACACAACGAACAAGCCTACACCAGATTACTGTATATACAGGTCTTGGGCTGCCCATGTATTCTGTGTCAAAATTGATCACTGTCTCTTTAGTGCCTAGAGTTCCATACCTGAACGGGGTGCTTGTAAAACTGTAGTAAAAAAACAAGCAAAGATGGGAAATATTCTGCTCTACTTATCCACTTTAATTACCTGCATATTAGATGCAAAGAAAAACTATTAGTTCTATCCTTTATATAGGACGTATCATGAGACAGTTTGACAAGCCTTTATAGGAAATGATCTGAAGCTCGATTTGGACACAAGATCACTGCAGGAGACTAGAGGCCATTATTAACATTCTAGCAGTGCAGATATGCACTGAAAGGCAGTCACACCTGCACCACCACAACCACTAGGGGGCGCCCCCCACCTGCATGACGCTCAGGGTCTCGGCCTGCTGCATCTTGCTGAGGATGGCGCGCAGGATCTGGTCCAGGTTGTCGCCCAGCTGCGTGCCGGCCCGCGCGATCAGCGTGGAGACCAGGCGGCCCACGAAGGCCGCGGTGAACTCAGAGGTGCGGGGGTCCAGGAGCTGGCTGACCACCTGCATGACGTACCACAGGCCGCTGTGGCCCTGCTCGTCCCTCCACTGCCCCACCTGCTCCAGGGCCACTGAGACATAGGCGCGCAGACACTCGCCACCGTTCTGCAGAGAGAGAGAGAGAGAGAGAGAGAGAGAGAGAGAGAGAGAGAGAGAGAGAGAGAGCTGTCAGGCCCAGCCGAGCCAGGCGACTGCATCCCAACACGGGACAAAATCAATGTGGGAACAGACAGTGAGGGGAAAAGATGATGCACAGATACGTCAAGAAGGAGCCGACTCCCTCAAAAACAAACCAGAGAAAACCGAGAAGCAATTAATTTAAAAGCATGATGTGTGGGTGAAAACAGCTAAATACAGATCCTCAACCAGCCAAAAAGAGAACAGCTAGGAGTCAAAGAGAGCTCAGAGAGATGATCAAGTGACATTACATCAAGCGCCTCCAGCTGCTGTGAGATGGGATGCTGTCTTTCAGAGGATAAAGCCCCACTGGAGCAGTGCTGTTGACTGCCTGCAGCTGCAGCCAGGCGGGCGTACCTGCATGGTGGCGTTGTCATCCGTTCGCAGGGTGCACTGCGCCACGACGGGGAAGGCCTGCGAGATGAGCAGCTCGGAGAGGGGCGGCTTCGTGTGCCGCACCACCGTGGTCAGGATGTCGATGGCCGTCTGCAAACGGGTAGGCACAGGTTCAGTCTCCCGAAATCTAGATCTTGCCCTGGGCAACTACCTTTATTTGTCCAAGTTGAAGTCCCACAGCGGACACAGTGGGCGGGCGCAGTCGTCCGGGGGACGGACGGACGGACAGGCAGGCCCGCAGGGGGCGGGCGCAGTCGTCCGGGGGACGCACGGACGGACAGACAGGCCCGCAGGGGGCGGGCGCAGTCGTCCGGGGGACGGACGGACAGGCAGGCCCGCAGGGGGCGGGCGCAGTCGTCCGGGGGACGGACGGACAGGCAGGCCCGCAGGGGGCGGGCGCAGTCGTCCGGGGGACGGACGGACGGACAGACAGACAGACAGACCCGCAGGGGGCGGGCGCAGTCGTCCGGGGGACGGACGGACGGACTTGCCCCCAGGGGGCGGGCGCAGTCGTCCGGGGGACGGACGGACGGACTTGCCCCCAGGGGGCGGGCGCAGTGTTGTGTTGTGCGGTGTCTTGTGTGTATGTAAGGTGGCTTCAGAGTGTTACTCACAGCACACAGCCCTGAGGGAATCTTGTCAGCTGGGGCCTGCATGATGCTGATGAGTGTCGGAATGAGCCTCATTTGCATGGGCCCCTGGCAGGCCTCAATCTGGGCGAGCTCCTTAAAGATGTCCTGTGCCAGGGCAGCCACCACAGGGTCTGAGAAAGAGAGAGATCTATCAGAATACACCCCCAGCCCCACTATTGCTCAGGTATGAGCCAATCTTGTCCTCCTAATGTCCTGGGCACCACCGCATGACCAACTATTGTTATCTATCCGATTTTTATTTATAATATAACTCCATGACAACACTTTTTTTATAACACAGCACAGCACTGAAACCCCAGCATCAGAGGAAATGCAACAGGAATCGGTCTGTCCTACCGTTGCTGTATTTGAGAAAGATGGCGATGGTGAGGGGGCAGATCTTGTTCTCCACACTGGTGGTGAAGGCTGGGTCCACAGTGCACACGATGCACAGCGTCTCCATCACCAGCGTTAGCACCTCCGAGCTGAACTGGGCAGCCAGTTGCACCAGGCCGTCCAGCACGCTGGGCAGGAAGGGCTGCATGATGTGGGTGCTGTCGGACATCTTCAGCTGGTCACAGTACCTGGAGGGCACAGAGACAGAGCTCTTCATCCCTGGCTGGCTGTCAAATGCATTGGCTAGTCCATCGGTTCTCACTGATCTGACATTTTCTAATGGACATGTTACAGGCAGGGTCTGTTATTGCAGGCCGTGTGTCTCAGACGGCGAGCATGCGAGAGAGCCCGCGCCAGCGGCCGGGTGTCTCAGACGGCGAGCGTGCGAGAGAGCCCGCGCCAGCCCAGCAGCCGGGTGTCTCAGACGGCGAGCGTGCGAGAGAGCCCGCGCCAGCGGCCGGGTGTCTCAGACGGCGAGCGTGCGAGAGAGCCCGCGCCAGCGGCCGGGTGTCTCAAGACGGCGAGCGTGTGAGAGAGCCCGCGCCAGCGGCCGGGTGTCTCAGACGGCGAGCGTGCGAGAGAGCCCGCGCCAGCGGCCGGGTGTCTCAGACGGCGAGCGTGCGAGAGAGCCCGCGCCAGCGGCCGGGTGTCTCAGACGGCGAGCGTGCGAGAGAGCCCGCGCCAGCGGCCGGGTGTCTCAAGACGGCGAGCGTGCGAGAGAGCCCGCGCCAGCGGCCGGGTGTCTCAAGACGGCGAGCGTGCGAGAGAGCCCGCGCCAGCGGCCGGGTGTCTCAGACGGCGATCGTGCGAGAGAACATATCAGTGGCAGAGAGCCTCACCCCCAGATGGCCCGGACAGCTGAGATCCTTACGGAGGGGGGCTGGCTGTCATGCAGACCACTCACAGTGGCCTGTAGGAACTGCTGGATCAGCTCAGGGGACATGGCTGCTGTGAAGCGACTGGCCGCCCAAAGAGCCCGGCCCAGGAGGAACGGAGAGGCAGCTGGAGGTCAAGAGATAGAGACAGTTACCACCAGCAGCACTGTGACAGACACAGAGGGCCATCTCCAATAACTCTGCATTGCAATTAAACAGACTTTCATTTTTCTCCAGCTGGAAAAAAAACCCCCATCTAAATAAGGTTTAAACAACCAAATACAAAATGAAACCAAAGTCCTTGATCATGATCAATAAATTCACTATAGTAAAAGCTTTAGCTCTAGGCTATTCTGCATTAGACAGACATTCTCATAACACTGACTACCTATGACGGGGATTTCCAGCTCGAGTAGGTGTTATAGGTCACCATTAAACCGACCAATCCAGTTTCTAAAGATAAGGAACAATTCCATTGTGATCAATTAAACAGGTGATCTAGTAAAGTTAGTCATTTAGAGATAATTTAGGGACTAAAGCCTAACCTGCTCTCCAGCCCTGAAGGATCAGATTATTATTTGAATAATTACTCGCTTGATTCATCAATAACTCAGCTGTTGCCAGATGACCTGTAAGTCTAACAAGATTGGGGCTCCCTCAGGACCACGCTTGGAGACCCGTTACTGGAAATTAACTCAGGAAACAATAAGAAAACATTTTTGCTAGTAGGATAGACAAGATTGTTGTGCTGTCCCGCTGGTAATGTATTTTAAGCTAAAACGTAGTGCTTCTGACCCGAGAGGTTGAGGTCGGAGAGGATGACGTTGGTGAGGAAGCCGTGCATGTCGAACTGGACTCTCCCATTCTTGACGTTCTCAGTGATGATGCTCTTCACAGAGCCCAGGGCCAGCATGCAGGCCTCGTGGATCTTCCACCTGTGAACACACGGCCAATCAGGGAAGCTCTGAGAAAGGGGTGGGCCACAACAGCCAATCTCAGACAGTTCTGAAAAGGGGACAAGGCACTGCACAGCCAATCAGAACACCGGGGGACAGACAGCAATAGGTCTTCAGTGAACATGATTTGCAATTAGCCGAATCACCCTTGACACAAAGTGTTAGAGGGCACAGAGTTCATAAAGTTCAAAAAACGTTCTTTGAAAAGTCTATGGACTAGAAATTTTGATTCTAGAAAGCTACTAATTGATTTTTTTAATCAGAATTTTCGACTGATATTAATAAAACCTATCAAATGTCACTGAACTCCAAGGTATTAAAGATGAAAACATAACAGGTCATCCTTGGTCACTAGATATTTAGTAGGACTTGTGACAGAAAAGGCATCAACAGTGTTAGTACAAATTTCTTCAGATGCAGATAAACCTAAGGCTTAGCTTGTATGCGGTTGTCTTCTTATAATAATAAAGCTCAGACATCAAAACTACAAAATATATAAGGAGAAACGGCAAACTTAAACCCTATATCTGATGAAAGGAGTCACTACACCTTTTCACAATTGACCAAATACGTCCACTGCACCAATTGTGACTCAAATTTCTCCTGTTGTCGCCCCTTAGCTGGTGATAATAGAAGAACGTGACAGCTGCCCACAGCTCTGCCTATTGCAAGGTGGCGACGATGATGTCACTTCCTGCCTGCTCGCTCACCAGTGCTGGTTGCCGCTGTTCTTGGCTTGCTCTGCCTCCTGCAGGTGCCGTGTGGCAGCGGCCGCCAGGGCCGCCGCGCTCTCGTTCTGGAACTCGGTGGCCACAGCCTGCCGGGCGAGAGAGCTCTCGTCAGAACACCGCTACCGCTGCAGGAGAGCTGGAAACGCCTCCTACATCGTGTGAGGTGAGGTTGCACATCCACTCCTTTTCTAACCTTTTTAATCAATTCAGGGTCACGGGAGTGCCAGAGACTCTCCCGCCAAGCGACGGGCTCAAGATACACCCTAGACAGGACACTAGTCCATCACAGGGCACACACAGACACTCACACACTCACACCAGGGCCAATTCTCCCAAAAGCCAACTAACCTCCCAGCATGTCTTTGGAGTGTGGGAGGAAATCAGAGCACCTAGAGAAAACTCACTCAAACATGGGGAGAACATACTGTTTTGCTGGTCTACAGAGATCTGCATGGATCTGGATGGATGGATTAATACCTGTATTCATTTTTTTAATTGTATAATGTTAGCATGCCCAAAGGGCAGCCAGGTGACCTTGGACCCCTAGAATTTTTTTTCCTCCTTACTAAGGAGTTTTTGGTTCCTCTCCTCCATTGTCTTCTGGTCTTTTCTGTTCTGTATTCACAACATGTATGGTCACTTAAGCTCCTTGGGGCAACCTTGTTGGGAAAGGCACTATATAAAAATAAACTGAACATACGAACTCCACACAGATGGCACCCCAGCTCCGGAACTGAACCCATACCCAGCGCAGTGAAGCAGCAACGCTAACCCAGCATGTACATTTCTTTCCACAATGCCTTTCCAGTTCAGAATGGGCAGATATTTTTAACACCAGCAACAACACCTGCACCTGCTCTGGCCCAGGTGAGACACACGGGTGTGCTCCCACTGACACACCCCTCTCCGTACGACCTGGGAGGGGCGCTGCATTTCTGAGGGGGCAAACCTGGGGCTTGTAACTCTGGAGACGCCCTGCTCTGCACTGCGGCTTGTGGGATCCGAGTCTGCTAACGGCATGTCACTGGCCCAGGCTTGAACCCAGGACACCACAGGACGTGACGAGCTTGGGAGGCAGCACCTTTACTGGGTGTCCCTTGACTCTGCAGCCACCAAAAGGATTTGGGCACAGGCCAAAATGATTCAAAAGTCACAATCAGCCACATGCAGCCAGCAGGTATATCACCTTGCAACTCACAACTGGCAGCTCACATGCAGCTCAGCAGGTGTGAGGCGGGTCAGTACCTGGATGAGAGACCTCCTGGGAAAACCAAGGGTGCTGCTGAAAGAGATGTTAGTGGGACCAGTAGGGGACAGTATTCTATACTGTATAAAAGGCACCGCCCTGACTTTCCATGGTTTTTAAAAATACCCCAGTGTTCTGGTCAAATTTCCCCTTGGCCTTTACCAATCATGGCCTCCTAATAATCCCCATCTCTGAACTGGCTTCATCACTCTGTTCTCCTCCCCACCGATAGCTGGTGTGTGGTGAGTGTACTGGTCACTATGGCTGCCGTTGCATCATCCAGGTGGGGCTGCACATTGGTGGTGGTGGTGGAGGGGAGTCATTAATAATATTATTATTACTACTATTATTTATTACTTGAGTCTCTACTGCCACTTGGTTATAAGGGCCTCACCAACCCCCACCCCACCAGCGCAACTGTAACTACAGTCTATATGTCATTTCACACAGTGCCAGCCCAGCTATGTGCCACCTCTGATTCTGCTAGTGCTCTCCAGGTCTGCTCTACAGTCTCAGATTACATCTCACCCCAGTGGCTGCAGTTGAGAACTGATAAAACTGCAGTATCCCCTCCCCACCACCACCACCACCACCATCACAGGCAAGAGAATCAGTATGCCCAGACAGGGTGAGCTCTCCGAGATCACAGAGTCCAGCTCTTACCAACAGCAGGTCCTGGGCAGAGATTCGCACAGAGTAGGAAAAGGTTTCGTCATCCTCGTCTTCAACAAACTGCTGCGGGTTGGCAGTCCAAACCGTGATCTGCGCAGGAATAAGGACAACGTCAGAGAGGCTCTTATCGGATACGAGCTGAGCAGTACTTGCTTCTTCATCGCTGCTGTCAAGGGAGAACAGCGGCAGATACAGACATGTTAGCTTGTTAAGGACTGCGATTATTTCCAGATTATCTCACACCTCTCAGAGGAAATCCTCTTCCAAATGATCAAGACAGAGAGAGGAAAACAGAGAGCCATTAGGGAACTGTGACTTTTACACTGCACAGAGAGTCAAAAGTTCAGAAATTCAGGAAAGCAGACATGGGATTGTCATGTGGATTTTTGGGATAAAAGACGAATGAGAATCCTTGGATCAATAAAGCTGCCAACTACCAAACAGATCAGACAAATGGCCTCCTCATTTCTATGTTGTCAGGTAAAACAATCACATTTTCGATTCACTGCACTTAAAGGTAGAATACATTTGAGAACTTTGCTGTAGGTTTGGTTTAGGAGAAGATGTGATTCTGATGAGATTTCAGAGCTAGAACCTAGACTCTGTCCCTTCACAGTTCCTCTTCAGAAAGAAAAGTACACTGATCGCTGCTATTACGCGAGTTTCCAAAACTCACGATGGCTTATGTGCGATTTCATCCCCGACATGTTTACGTTTTGCGTTCTCGGAGTAACACAGCTGAACGCAGCGGTCCGCGGAGGATGCTCAGTTGTCCCATGTGTTTTGTTTTGGAAGCGGTAATTGGGAGGTGCTCCTTAAGTTGCGTGCTATTTTCACAAAATCTTCTACATTGCTGTAAATGAGAGTGGACAAGGTGGCAATGTGTCTAAGAAGGGTGCTGGTGATAACATTTTAGGTGGTGAACTTCACTTTTTTTTCTAAATTTACTGTAGTATTTCTTTATTTATTATGAGTTTAACATGCATTTAAACTGTGCTAACATTTTTATTAGGATATTAGAAAAGCTTTGGTTAGGCATTTGGTTAGGTTGTGAGTGGTCTGCCCCTAACCCTAGTTTTCCCCATAAGTCCTGTTATTTTTATTGTGCGATTTTGCATAAAGCAAGGTTTTACAGGAATGCATCCATCGCGTTATAGCAGAGACGCCTGTACTCTTCACAGCGATGCTTGTGCTAGCACCTGGCTATATACCTGATCCTCCGTGATCTGCATGTAGAGGATGATGTAGTAGATGAGCTCGGGCAGAGCTTTATTCACTGTGCTCTTGAACCTGCTGTTCTCCAGGAGGGTGTGGACGAACTCAAAGATACTGAACACCAGGTTCTCAAAGCCCAGCACCTCTCCTGTGGGGGAAAGGGAGACAGAGGAGGAGTTACAACAACAGCAGCGATCGCTGACAGGAAACAACTGTACAGGCTAACTAGTGTTTCTAATACAGCAGCCATACGATGGAGCAGTTTGGGTTTCTTACCTCTCTTGTGAAGCTCGCAAGCTTTTAAAAATAAAACTGCCACTGCGCACGTTCTCTGACAGTACCGGCACAGGCTGTTTCACGGGTTTGGACTCGCCTGCCACGGTCTGTGGTTCAGACAAGACCCGCACCCAGAACAGCCTGCGAGCCACAGCCCTGCACGTTAAACTTCGCCCGCTCCTGATCATCTTTTGACAGATGGCCGCGCCAGGAGGCAAAGCGGGGGAAAAAAAGGCGACAAGGCAGGCTGGATCCGGTCCCAAATGACAATCCCACAAGGCGCCCTCGGCGTCCCGCAATTGTAAATCGCCCCCCTCCGGAGCCCACGCACCATCCGAGTCCACGGGGTCGTCCACTTCTTCCGTGTCATTGACCTCCGTCCTGACATAAGTACGCAGAGGGTTAAGGAGCCCACATGAGCTGACAGACGCTAGAAGAGAATGGCTGCAGTGCGGGGAAGCGGCAGCATCTTATTCCTATTATTCTTTTATTCTATTTGTTCCTTTTATTCCGATGGGTGGTTTAATACGGTGTGGTGCCATGCCACCCTTTAGCCTTGGCATGACAACATATACACAATGGGGGCGAGAGCAGCAGTCCTAGTCAGAAGACAGTGGGACATTCCCAGTACTACAACCATGCCTCTCTCTGGCTGGGGTCACCACCCACAAATCCCTCAGCGTCATGAATCCTCCCTCCTGGGGCTCCCCAAAGCCTGACCTCACCCTTACATTATAACCACACTGCTGACCCAGCAAAAACCAGTAGGGTGGACATCTGTGTTTGCATCAGGAAAACCAAACGCAGGGATCTATTACTTTATATATTTTCTCCGTTAAACACACAAACAACTTTGTATTCAAAATGCTCACAGGCAGGTCAGGATCTGTGCCTCGGCACAGCTGGTACAAGTGGGTGGGTACAGCTCAGTTGGTTTCTCAGCTCCCAAAAAGATTTTCTTTCCTTAAAAATATCCCATTTTTTTTTTATTATAGGGCCCCCCCAATGTAGAACAGCCAGTTACATTGTACCTCTCCAGAAACAATGCCTGTCGGGCAAACCTGCTCAGGAGGGAACGAGACATGCTGACACGGTCTCTGCAAGCTCTACGGTGGCCAACAAGACAGCGGCCCTTCTCTCGCCCACGTCAACGCCGGCCTGCCCGCACATCACGCCCTGCTGAAAAGACCGACCCCCTGCAAGGGTATCGCCCTCCCCACACCTACACCCTGATGGGTGCCAGCCGAGTGCCACCACTTGAAGAACACTATCTCAGCGGGCTAGTGCCAAGCAGTAGCACCTCGCTGTCCTTCTGAGCCTTTCCTGTGCGGCACTTAGTCATAACGTGTTTGGTTTTCTCTCTATTTTACGCCCCTGCCTTCAGTTGAGCTGGAGACACTTGCTCTCTAACAGACACACACACTCCCACACGCGCCGGCTGGCCTCAGGGTGATGGATATAAGGCAGCGCTCTCAGTCAGAGTGTTCCACACAATGGGCAGGATCTGCTGCATGGAGGACACCATGTGTTTGGGGAAGTTCTTCACCAGCGCAGTCACCGCCTAGGGAGGGGGAGAGAGGTGGAGAGCGATGATCAGCTGGGATTCAAACCACATGGCATGCACATTCTCACAGACGGTCTTGTCACCCGGAGGCCATTTTGAATTGAAACAGAATAAATACATCTTCAGGCAGGTTTTATTATCTGGTGCCATGGTCTGTGATCGGGGCTTTTGCCTGTCAAATTATCTACTGTACTCATCTTTCAAGATGGCGCCAGTCGCTGCTTAGCCCGAACACCACAGACTGACAGGCTGGTTCCAATGTAAAACTGAAGACCAACAGCAGATAAAAATGGAAAACTGGGAACAGAAAGCGTCATGTGGAAATGGATAAAGTCTGGTTTCCATCAGGTCTGGGGGCTTCAGGAAAGCCTGGCTCTGTTAATTAATCCCTTTGAACTCCATGAGAAATGATTCTGCCTGGAGGTGGTGTCGCAAGAGCTCTGACTATTCAAAAGGCCCGCAAACGCAGTCTAGGTCAGGAGAAGCTTAAAAAAAACAGACATCACCAAAGCGCCAAAGCACTTCATGCTGAAAAGAGAAGAAAGAAAACACTACGTTTCAGCCGTGGAGCCTTCTTCAGGTGCCGAAACGTAGCGTTTTCTTTCTTCTCTTTTCAGCATGGAATAAACCTTTTACTTGTTCCTTTGAAACCTACGCATGCTGACGCAGCTACCCACCTGAACTGCCAAGGCACTTCTGTACCTTCCACATTAGCAAAAACAGTGTACCATTCAGGCTTATTTAATACTGCAGAGGGAAGTCTCATCTATTCCACCACACTGGATGCAAACCTAAACTTGCTCCACCTCCAGTCCAAAGCCATAGTCTGAAGTATAGATTTAAAGAAGTCTAGTGGTTTTTCTTAGCTGTTCTGATAAAATATTTTTCCCCAAACTTCTTTCTTGCTTCAAGGCTTGGATGTGGAGGTTGGAGGTCTCCTTATCCACGTCCTGCCCTGTCTCTCACCTTCAGCACCTCCATTTTGAGCCCGCTGTCGGAGGACGGCCCGTCGGGCATCTGCAGCGCCTGGACGAACGCCTCTGTGAACTGCTGGACCACGGGGAAGATCAGGGCTTTGGCGGCCCCCTGGACAGAAACACAGCGCAGGTCTGGTCTGTAGGTCTGCAGGTCTGCACTGTCTGATTACACCTCTACCAGAGCAACACCCCGCGCCCAGCCCTCCCTCTACCTTCTCCAGCTCCTCGATGGCACAGATGAGGTTGGCACACGTGGTGAAGATCTCCACGGCTCGGGAGCGGGTTCGAATGCTGTAGACCTGCAGGGACAGAGCACAGGGCCAGCTCACTCTGTGCCCGCCACCCAGCCCCCCAGCGCTGCCCACTGGCAGTCCTGGCACCTGCCTCATACATGACTGTAACTATCTCTTAAACAGGCAGTGTTTCAATTCATTCTTCCAGCAACAAAGCTCACGCTAGAAACTCATGACAAATCACCATACTGGCCAGTCTGATCACTATCAATTGGCCTAAACTCTTTTTATGTGATTAACATGAGTAATTAATGCAGCAGGTTTGCGACATATCGATAGACTTATAAGCACCTACCACAACTATAAAAAAGGCTGTGCACAGAAAGTTCATTTCCAGAAAGAGAGCACGTAAATGCTAGTAGTTGAGTGCAACAGAGAGAAGAGAACTATATCCTATTGTCCTGTCAATTAAAATCGAATAATCTATGTAACCAGTTTACAGGGAAAATGTGAAGGACTGTTCTGCCGTGGAGGCAAGATTCTTTATTTATTAGATCTACAGCACCAGCTGTCGAGGTGTGGAGAGCCGCCAGGCCAGGTGATACTTCACTGACCTCGCTCAGGGACAGATCCGTGCTGTCCAGGTCCTTTCATCCCCTCCCAATGCCACACAAGCCTCAGACAGCACTGAACCCTGCCCTTTGACCCTATCCCCTCCCCTTGGGTACCTCAGCCATGGTGAAGATCTTGTACATCTCCGGGAGGATCACTGGGGCCACCAAGGGCATCTGAGTGTCCGTCACCTCCCGGGTGAACTCTGGAAGCAAGGGGGCCAGGGTATGAGGAGGAAGAGAAAGAGGAGGGAGACACGGGTCAGTCTCTTCAGCACTCCCCCTTCCTGTTACTACTGTATCCCCAAAATCCCATCCCCCAGGAGCCCAGGACCCCGAGATCCCGTCCCCCCAAGAGCCCAGTGACCCCGAGACCCCGTCCCCCCAGGAGCCAGGTGACCCCGAGACCCCGGAACCCCAGGAGCCAGGTGACCCCGAGACCCCAGGAGCCCAGGAGCCCACGACCCCGAGACCCCGTCCCCCCAGGAGCCCGGTACCCCTGAACCCCGTCCCCCCAGGAGCCCGGTGACCCCGAGACCCCGTCCCCCCAGGAGCCCGGTGACCCCGAGACCCCGGGACCCCGAGACCCCGTCCCCCCAGGAGCCCGGTACCCCTGAACCCCGTCCCCCCAGGAGCCCGGTGACCCCGACACTCCGTCCCCCCAGAAGCCCGGTGACCCCGAGACCCCGTCCCCCCAGGAGCCCAGGACCCTTAGACCCCGTCCCCCCAGGAGCCCGCCCTGCGGTACCTGTGAGCACCCTCATGGCTCCGTGCACGGCGAACACGTCCCCGCTGACCAGCATCTCCATCAGCAGGTTGAAGAGCTCGGGCCAGGCCTCCGGCCAGTCCCAGTGCGCGATGGCCGACACCGCGTAGGCCACGCTGGAGCGCACCTTGCTGATGGACTCCCGCAGGCCGCCGGGCAGCAGCTGGCGGATCGCCGCTTTGGCCTGGCGAGAGAGCCGCGGTCAGGAGGGCAGGCACTGGTATTTCTACAATCCTGAACTCCACAGCGAGAGCCTTACTAGCACAAAGAGAGACAGGAACCTAGAAACAACCCAGTACCGTGAAAGGCAAGAGATGGTTATAAAACATCATTCTCTTCTAACACGTAATTTTACATTTCCCTGATGTAACTATACGACGTTTAAAGAGGACAGGTGCCGATTCTTCTGTGCTTGCCAAATGGATAGCAATTTGGACGCTTTCTCCAGCTTTCAATAAGGTTAAAACCACTTTCCTGTGCCATCTTAATGAGAGACAGCTGCTACACCTCCAGGAAGCTTCCGAGGTGAAAGGTCACAACAACCAGGCCGTGGCGTCCTTACCCTGTCTGTGGTTTCAGGGGGCCGGAACTTCTCCGACTGGGCACACCAGTGGGTCTCCACATACTGCTTCAGGATGACGGAGGCCAGCTGAGGAGACAGAGAGAGAGGGGCCCACATTCACAGGGAAGCACAGCATCACCGTTTTATTTTCACTTAGAAGTCAATATTATTAATATAAGTGAAAATAAGCTTGAAGTAAAAGCGGAAAGCTCTGAAGGGATTCTTCAAAGAAAAAAAGTCTTCTGCTTGTTCGGAACAGCTGCATTTACAGCTTTGGACATCTGCTTCCAATTTATGTTTAGTAATATGCGAGGATGTCCAGTTCCATGACATGTTACAATGCTAAGCCCTCAACTAGTGATAACAGTAACACAGAGCTCCAATTGTGGCCCAAGGATGCGCAGGGCCTGACCTATATGCTCTTACAAGCAGCTGATAGTTACTCTTGTAAAGGTGGTGTAAATGAAAGTGATAACGTCTTCAACATGGCATATAACACGTAAACAACACAGTGCGCTGCTATCAGTACTTTTTTTAATTATTATGAGCAACGCTGACACCTCTATCTCTGAATAGCTACGGCACAGTGCTGTTTCCAATACATCTGCACAACTGAAGAGTCCTTCACTGAGCGCTGCAGGACAGTCCGGCACCCAGGACTTGTTTGTGCTCACCTGCCGAATAGCGAGGGCCCCCTGGGTGTCCACAGTCAGCTCTGCCAGGTGAACTCCGAACTCTGAGGAAACACAACACCGCTATCAGAGACCCGGAACGCTGCTGGTCACAAGAGCGACAACATAACAGCCCGTCGCGAAAAGCACGACACGGAGACAGCTTCCAGAGGCCCGCGGCTCACACGTTCACTCGAACATGCTGGGAGATACGCTAACTGGACTCCTCAAACGACTTAGCATGCAGCACTGGGGTTTGGTGAAGATCCAGCAACAAGGCCACAAAGAACACACCGCCAAGGACGATGACATACACACTGCAGAGTTTTTCTACAACTTATTTATTATTCTGGTTGTTACTATTTATCATGTATCATTTTGTAATGTTGTGTTTACATTGTATGGTGTTGGCTGTTACACTGTGTTGTCTGCTGTACCCATATGTCCTGAGGTATAGGCGCTAGTAAGAATTTCAATGTACACATACATATGGCAATCAACTTCTCTACCTCTATCTCCAGAGGGCATAAGCGCAAGATCATCCCATCATGCCAGAGGTGACTCACACAGCCCCACCACCGGCCACTGAGGTTGCCCATGTTCTTGGAGGTCCTGTTTTTTATGTGCACTGCATTTCATTTGGGTTTATCTAACTTGCCTAGCAGATACCCTTGTCCAGGGGGACTTAGTGACAAGGTAGAAGAGTAAAAAGTGTCATGCAGACAACATGAAACTGTCAGAGCTAAAACAGTACAGGGTGGATACAGAGCATGACTGCCAAAACCCTGCTGGATTCAACCTACAGTAAATACACACAACTAGCAAATTACTTTCCAGGACACAGCTGTTTCAACGGGTCACCCATCTTTCTTGACATCTGTGTGTTTCACACACCCAGTCCACACACCATGGACTCTATAACCTGGCGATGAAGAATGAGGAATCGGAAAACTCTGGGATTTGATTTCATGATCAGCTGAGGGTCTGTTAACAGTCAGGAAAGGGCTGTTATTGTAAAAAACAAAACATATACTCCCTACACTTTGACACTCCACATATGGACACTGTTTGATGCGACAGCACCCATAGTGACCAGTACACCCACCATACACCAGCTATCAGTGGGGAGGAGAGCAGAGTGAAGAAGCCAGGTCAGAGAGGGGGACTATTAGGAGGCCATGATTGGTAAAGACCAATGGGGAAATTTGGCCAAGACGTTGGGGTAACACCCCTACTCTTTTCGAGAAACACCCTGGGATTTTTAACGACCACAGAGAGTCAGGACCTCGGTTTTATGTCTCATCTGAAGGACAGCGCCTTTTTACAGTATAGTGTCCCCGTCACTATACTGGGATATTAGGACCCACATGGACCGCAGGGTGAGCGCCCCTACTGGTCCCACTAACACATCTTCCAGCAGCAACCTTAGTTTTTCCCAGGAGGTCTCCATCAAAGTACTGACCAGGCTAACCCCTGCCGAGTGCCAGTGGGCTGCCAGTTGTGAATTACAGGGTGATATGGCTGCTGGCTATCATCCTTCTCTTCTTCCATCAATCTGAAGGCAAAGCCCTAAACCCGAGACTGGCAGCTGGCAGAGACCCCGCTGTCTAGGCGCCCCTTCCCTGAGGGGCACCGCGCCGCTTTGGGAGACAAAGCGACTGCTGACACACTAGCACAGCTGCTTACCCAGGCTGAAAGACAGAGCGCCAGAGAGGTCATCCCCGCTCGACATCCTGCGGAATCAGCCTTTTACACCAGGGGAGGATGTGGCTGACACACGCACAGGGTTCCCGAGCAGGAGGGGTTTTCACAAGCAGGGCACAGAGACCCCGCGCACACGCCTGCCCTCAGAGCAGACACTCGTGCAGGGACTTATTAGGTTACCCGCGGGGCTTGCTGGAAGGGAGCTGGGATGACATTGACTGTGACTCTGTAAACTGGGAAGTGACTGAGAGAAGGCTGGGCTGGCTAACTGGCACTCTCGCAGAAGGAATTCAAGAAGTCCTTTCCTTCCGACACAGAGGAACAGAGCTGCGACTGGTCCGAACCGCATGCAGTAAGACTGCTTAGAGCCGCAGGGGTTTTTAACCCACCAGCCGGTAAAGCAGAATTGCTCGTCAGAGCGTCAGAGGCTGGGTGGGCTTGGGTTTGCCGGAGTAGCACGTCCCCGCGGCACGCACTGGTCTGGGCACTTCGTGCAGAAAGGATGCCCTGCCAGCCATGCAGGACAGAGATTTTCGGAGGAACACGGGCGCAACGTGCACTCCTCCTCTACTGACGGGAGGGTCACCGAGTTGTCGGGCGTCTGTCAATATTCAGCTGGGGTCACAAACACCTTGAAACCCTAAGAGCACAGACTCCGTCCTGCTGCAGGGACTGTGGGCGATGTCCGGCAGTGAGCATGCTCGCACAACCGTAGGGCAGTTTACTGCAGAACCCAACCTGACCTGGGTTCGTTCCTCAGCTGGCCTGAGTGCAGTTGAAATAACAGACACCTGTTGCAGGAGATATAGCAGACATAAGTGAAAGGTGGGAATACCCATCAGAAAACGCCATCGTGCCAGGCGTGCAGGTATTCTGTACAGTTCTAATGCATGTGCAGTGATCTTTTGCAAACACCCCTTCGTGGCAATAACACCGAGTGATCAGAGCTGTCCTCAGACTATAAAACTTCCAGAAAAACTGCCTGAAACACCAGGCAAGATGCACCTTGCGTGCGCCTTCTCCAGAAATTGCTTTTTTTATCACAAATTAACACTTATTTCAAACAGCTGAACGGCACTGTGAATTCTTGCATTTCTCCACTATGATACAGGTAGAAAACAGGCGTGTAGGCAGAAACATGGGTAACCCTGGGGTCTGTTCCTTTCTCTTTGATCTGCTAGGAAACATGGCACAAAGGCGCTCAATTGGAGCCTCTGTCACAGTGTCCTGTGCCACACTCTGACGCACCCCGCCCCTCGTGTTGTCACCCAGCTGTGGCACAGCTACTCACTATACACAGTCAACTGAAACCAGCTACGGTAACTAACAAGCAAACAAACCCAAACCCTCTCTTGTCGAATCGCAGAGACCCAAGTCAACAGTAGGCATGAGGCTGGATTTCCAGACCGCCACAGGAACAGGTACTCTCAGGAGTGACATCTGTAAGAGGCTTCCAGTATACTCTCCTTGATGAACTCAAACATTCTATTAACAATTTCTCATCAGAGCATTAATAATAATAATCGGCTGAACAAACAGATAGAAGAGCTGGAGTACGCAGCTCCAGGAGCCTGGGTTCGTATACAGGCGGGAGAGACTGCAGTACGCAGCTCCAGGAGCTTGGCTGCGCATATGTGCAGGGAAGACTGGAGTACGCAGCTCCAGAAGCCCGGCTGTGCATACGAGCGGGGGAGACTGCAGTACGCAGCTCAAGGAGCCCGGCTGCGCATACGAGCGGGGGAGACTGCAGTACGCAGCTCAAGCAGCCCGGCTGCGCATACGGGCGGGGGAGACTGCAGTACGCAGCTCAAGGAGCCCGGCTGCGCATACGAGCGGGGGAGACTGCAGTACGCAGCTCAAGGAGCCCGGCTGCGCATACGAGCGGGGGAGACTGCAGTACGCAGCTCAAGGAGCCCGGCTGCGCATACGAGCGGGGGAGACTGCAGTACGCAGCTCAAGGAGCCCGGCTGCGCATACGAGGGGGGAGACTGCAGTACGCAGCTCAAGGAGCCCGGCTGCGCATACGAGCGGGGGAGACTGGAGTACGCAGCTCAAGGAGCCCGGTTGCGCATACGAGCGGGGAAGACTGGAGTACGCAGCTCCAGGATTCCGGCTGCGCATACAGGCGGGGAAGACTGGAGTACGCAGCTCCAGGAGCCCGGCTGCGCATACGAGCGGGGGAGACTGCAGTACGCAGCTCAAGGAGCCCGGCTGCGCATACGAGCAGGGGAGACTGGAGTACGCAGCTCAAGGAGCCCGGTTGCGCATACGAGCGGGGAAGACTGGAGTACGCAGCTCCAGGATTCCGGCTGCGCATACGAGCGGGGGAGACTGCAGTACGCAGCTCCAGGAGCCCGGCTGCGCATACGAGCGGGGGAGACTGCAGTACGCAGCTCCAGGAGCCCGGCTGCGCACACGGGCGGGGGAGACTGCAGTACTAGACTGACTGTCATATTACACTCCCAGCAACAGGAGCAGGGGGCTGACACACGAGCCCAGCAGCTTGAGCCCAGCACCTCCCACTCGTGGCACAGCACCAGAACACTGGGGTCAACCCTGCCCCCCCCCATCACCACCGAGACGATTCAGAGCAGCCAATCAAGCACGACCTGCCTGGTAACGGGAGGTAACCAGAGCACCTGGGGAAAACTAGGGCTGGCCATTTTATTTTAATTAAAAAAGACTGCTTTTTTATTTTGAATGTCTTTAAAATTGTGGACGTTTTAATCGTACCATACCAAACTTCATTACTCTTAGAATGTTGCATATAATGTGAGCACTTATAAACCAAACTCAATTTTAATACATTATAAAACAAATTTCTGGTTATTTTGCTGTATGTGAAATAACCTGGTTCAAATTAACCTCCATTATTATGCAATGCATATGTTGTGTATAGTCAAATATTAGCAAGTATAGAAATACACCACAGTATATAGCAGATCAAGGATTTTTGCAAATTAATGTTATAACAAAAATAAACTGATGGAGCTTGGCATGGAGGCACAGTGGTTAGCATTACTGCCTCAGTGCTGGGCCCTAGGTTCAGTTCTTGGGGTGCTGTCTGTGTGGAGTTTGTATGTTTTCCCCATGGTTTCCTCCAGGTGCTCTGATTGCCTCCCACAGTCCAAAGACCAACTGGTTTAACTGAGTTTTGGGAAAATTCTCCCTGGAGTGAGTGAGTGTGTCTGTGTCCTTGCCTCTTGTATGTTGCTTGCTGTCTCCCCTAAACCGGAAGAAGAAAATGTGTGGTTGAATTGAACTGAGACAGACTGGCAAAAAGAGGCTGTTATACCACCCCAGAGACATCTTCTAACCTGAGCCTGACACTGTTGGAAGAGAAAAAACATCTGCAACCGGTTTCCATATACAGTCTCCATACAGCACTGAAAAGACCACCTGAAGGTTTGATGATGTACAGAAAGTTACACTGACAAATCTCACATCAGCCTGGTCTTCGAGACTGCTTGCTTACTCTCTAAAACCAGTCGAGATCAAAAGGTGGCAGAAAAAAACATACAGCAGGGTAGTTACCCGGTTTCGGACAGATCCTCCAGTAGTGTGCTGAGCTCAATAGCAGGAGGATATTTACGTCTCCCTTATGTACGTGAGTAGAGAGGCTCTTGAAACAATCAGTGTCATCCAAACAAGAAAGGCCGTCTGCTGTCAGATTTTACTTACAGTATGTCCGACTTAATATCTCCCTACTCCCCGCCTCTCAACCTCCGTTCATCTAATTCTGGTCTCCTGTCTGTCCCCAAGCCTGTCTACATTCGACGGGTGACCGGGCCTTCACCTGCTACACCCCCAACGATCTGGATTCTATCCCCAAGCCACCTTCCCTGAGCTCTTTCAAGTCAAGACTTGAAACCTTCTTTTTAGGAGGGTTTTCATTGTATTGCTTCACTTTCCTACGATATTTCAAACCCTTATAGTAATCGTGTAATTCTGCTGTCTCCTCAGTTTTTTTCCCCCCTTATTGTAAAGCACTTTGAGAAGTCACTTGTAACGGGACTACATAAAACAGTTTTATTAGTATTATCATCATCACTACTACTACTAGCCGCATGTTTGTCAACAGACAGAGCTCTCGTCCAAGTCACACTCGGATACAAAGGCACTGGAGTCTGCCACATGGAAACGGGCAGCCCTGCCACAGCTGTGCCATCACCCAGCACAGATGGGTGCAGACGCAATCAACGGTGACTTAAAGGTCGGTTATGGGCTTAACGTAGACAGTCATGTGGGAGACTGCTGGTCCCATCATGGGCTCACAAATCTCTCAAAATTCGGCTTAAGAATGGCCGCTCTGTGCTGAACACAAGTGGGTTTAAATTAAAAAAAAAAAATCTACAAACTCACATCACCCTTATAATGCTTTGAACACATTGACCACTCCGTTACTTTGCTCTCTGCTCAGATGGAAAATCACTTTTGTCCAAAAGGTCTTTCTGGCCTTTAAATAGCCGATTTTACTAAACAGACGGAGGACTCTCCTGGGAGCTCTTAAAGCACAATGGCCAAAGGCATCCCACTTTGTAGTCAAAGGGAACAGTGATCAATTACCGAAAAAACGTTGAATCAGGGAAGTTGTCTTTTGTGACACTACCGTCCCAAGTCAATGTATAAAACATCTGTGCTGCAGATCAGGTGGAGGAGGTAGAAAATGCTTGAGCGGTCAAATCAAGATGCATCTTTAGGGAGGTCAGCCTGGACTCCTGGGTTAACGCACCTACTCTTACTAACAGTGCCCTGAGATCTTTAAAGATCAAGCAGTTAGGACCTCGGACTTAAATTACCCATCAGCAGGACAGTGGCTCATATAGCAGTGTCCCAGGCCACCAAACTGGAGTATGGGTAAATTTTGCTCCAAAACAAAAAATAAGTGTCCCAAGTACTGGTTTACCAACACCACCACTTACACCAGACACCTGGTTTTCCTTAGTAGGCTCGCATCCCAGCACCGACCAGCCTTCCTTAACGTCTTGAGGTCAGAGATACAACTACAAGCTGCTGACACTGCTGGGGCCCTCCTTTAAAATCAACAGCACTAAGCGCCACTTCAAATCAGAGGCCTGAAAGCCAAAAAAAAAAAACCGTAGCTTGGGTCAGTGAAATATGAAGTTCTCCAACTCAGACGAACCTTACAGAGACCTAAGAAAGTCAACAACAGGCAGCAAGTCTTAAAACTGAAGCCTGCGGCGCGTGGGAACATTACCTTCGCCCTCCAGCCTGACTGGTTCCCCAGGACGCCGTGCCTGGGGCCGCGGAGCCCCACAGGGCAGCTGCCACAAGGGTGATGAGCCCTAAGCGGCACAAGCGGGGCCTCTTTGTCCGGGAAGAAAGCCGGAAAGGGCTGCGTCACGACTGGACCCTTCACACACAGCAGTCCTGCGGGCTCTCCATCCAGCTGAGCTTAGCCCTCTAACAGAAGCCTTGAGTGACTTAACAAGTTGCTTGATTGGAATACTTGCAATTTTTTTATGTTTTCCTACTCAGACGTTGGGGATTTTGCTTTGTGCAACGAGTCAAAAAGCAAGAGCGAACATGTTTAAGAGTGGAAAACGGTAAAAGAGTAGGAATCGGGCCTACTAGGAAGTCAAGTTAAGGGTTCAACTGAGGGGCTGAGAGCTGGGCTGGAATGGGAACCAGATGTATGTGTGTGTGTGGGGGGGGGAGCTTCCAGGACCAGGAGTGGGACCCCCTGGTTTCCAGCACCTGCAATCAATTGTGGAAAGAGGCAGAAGCTCCTTTTCACAGTGAGCAGGCCTTCATCTCCATTCACCTTCCAGGGCCTCCTCCAGACACATCCCAGGATCCTGCCCCCCTGCCCTGCTGGAGCACTAGGCCCAGGATCATGCCCCCCTGCAACACTGGGCCAAGGATCCCACCCCCCTGTAGCACTGGGCCCAGGATCCTGCCCCTCTGCCCTGCCCTCCCCTGCCAGAGGACTGGGCCCAGGATCCTGCCCCCCTGCCCTAGCGCTGGGCCCAGGATCCTGCCCCCCTGCCCTGCCGGAGCACTGGGCCCAGGATCCTGCCCCCCTGCTCTAGAGCTGGGCCCAGGATCCTGCCCCCCTGCTCTAGAGCTGGGCCCAGGATCCTGCCCCCCTGCTCTAGCGCTGGGCCCAGGATCCTGCCCCCCTGCCCTAGCGCTGGGCCCAGGATCCTGCCCCCCTGCCCTGCCCTGCCGGAGCACCAGGCAGAGGATTTTACCTTCCTGCTATATGCTGTTCCGGAGCACAGAGTAGAGACACCTCTGTATCTCAAAAACAGGAACACTGATCAGAACCAGATCCAGAAGATTAAAAATGACATACTATAAGTATATCAGAAAGGCTAATATAAGATAAGTTAAGATCACTTTAACAGCCATATACAAATTCTTGTATTAGGAGTTTGTCTTTTCACATACCCCAACTTGCTCTCCACGAGACACACAGACAGGTGAGAAGCTTGGGGTCAGAGCGCAGGGTCAGCCATTTATAGGGCACCCCTGGAGCAGCTGGGGTTAAGGGCCTTGCTCAGGGGCCCAACGGAGTAGAATTCCTCTGACGGCCGCCAGATTCAAACCCACAACCTTCCAGCCACAGGCGCAGATCCTTAGCCACAGAGCCACCTTGTAGGAGTTTTTACTAGCACAAACAGGCCTTATCGCAACTGCAGAAATAGGACTTCATTTTCTAATCGCTTGTTAACCACTGGACAGCTAAAAAGCTGCAACTGTATTCAACAAAAACGAACATCATAATCTTATTGCGAACTAAAACAAGGCTGTAGTGGGTCACATTATACAGCTTTTAAACTGCAGGGGAAACTGAAGGCACAGGCAGAAATTACAAATAAACCACAGCAAATACCATCACAATGGATTAGGTAAGCAAGTACAACATTGCAAAAGAGCATTAAGACTGATAACACCTAAACTGTACTTCAGAGTTCCCTGGCGAACACCTGGAGCCCAGGAGTCAGGATGGCTATGTCTATTCTTCACAGCAGAAGTCCGAACCTGACGTCCAGGTCCCGAAACGCCATTGCCCGTCGCCATGGAGACACCCTCTCCTTCAAGTTCAATGCGAGACGCGCGTGGGCGGGAGATTTGGGAAGGAAACTTCCCCCTCCTTCCCAACACGGAGACAAGAAATCCATAGATCAGGATTTCACAGCGCATCAAACTCATCCCGAGCGGTACAGGCTATTATCCCGTGATGGGAGATGCACGCCATTAACTATTAGGCATAGTCTCACATAAAGAATGACACCCATGTACGCAGATTGTTCTCAAAACAGCACAGCAGTTATTTGGGAAAACACAAACTACTTTTTTTCCAACTTTCACTGGCCCTTCTCATGAATTCACGAAAAAAAAGGGGGGTCAAGACACAGCCGAGACAGCCGAAGTTCGCACTTTTCAAGGTCCCACTTCGCGGCGAGTCTCGCCTCCTCGGTGCTTGACGCGACATTATTTTTTCGCTTTGAGCGGAAAACAATTAGAACACAGTAAAGAGAAATAGAGAATAATAAAAATCTTATTGGACACTGACCAACGGGCAAGCCAAGAAAACAGTCCCAGGTGACGGAAAACCGCACCGTGACACTTCCGAAACGTGCACGTTTCTGCACACACTACCCAGCAAGGCAGAGAGTCACGCGTGGTTGACATCAACACGCGTGGATTCAGTGAAAATGACTGCGTGGTGTTACTGTTCAGACAGTTTTTGTCTTTATTTTAAGTACCCCTAACTGCATCCAAGCAGGCCTGGGGTAACTCATTGTAATTCACATGGTGACATCCTCCTTCCCCTCGCTGCTCCACGCAGATACTCACCTTCCGTGACTTCCAACACTTTGATCTGCTCCTCGGCGGCTGCCCGCACCTCTTGCACCGGGGACAATATCGCGGTCAGCGTCTCTATCAGAGCCTCCTTCAGGCCCTGCTGGACCGGGCCAGCCGCCGCCGCAGCGGAGCCGGCACCCGAAGCGTTCACGCCCGCCATTATTCCTGCCCGCACAGCCGGAGCCGCAGCACAAGTGCAGGAGAACAGAGGCTGCACCGGAGCGCGCCAATGCACGGACCGGCGGGGAGGAGGAGCTCAGGAGGGCAAGAGCGGCGTCCGGCCGCGCCTGCTCCCGGTGCGGGGCGCCTGCTCCATCTCCAGGAGCGGAGGGGCACGACAGGTTCGGAGTTCCGGGGCAGGGGTGTACCGTCGTGAATAACGGGGTCTGCCTTCTTTTGGTATTAGAATTTGATGAAAGCACTTCAGCATTCCCAGCATTTTAAAGACATTCCACATGAAACTCTAGGGGTTTATTAGTACCCTACAGAAAACGAACTCCAGTATTTTGTAGTGACAGAAATATGCATGGCCAGCAGCCCTATCAATCTGCAACTCACAACTGGCAGTTGCAGTTAGTGGGGCCAGCAGGGGGCGCTCACCCTGCAGTCTGTGTGGATCCTAATGCCCCACTATAGTGACGGGGACACTATACTGTAAAAAGGCCCATCCTTCGGATGAGACATAAAACCAAGGTCCAGACTCTCTGCGCCCTTTAAAAATCCCAGGATGTTTCTCAAAAAGAGTAGGGGTGTAAGGGTGTCCTGGCCAAATTTCCCCATTGGTCTTTACCAATCATGGCCTCCTCATAATCCCCCTGTCTGAACTGGCTTCACCATTCTCTTCTCCCCACTGATAGCTGGTGTGTGGTGAGGGTACTGGTCACTATGACTACTGTCGCATCATCCAGGTGGGGCTGCACACTGGTGGTGCTGGAGGGGAGACCCCATTACCTGTAAAGCGCTTTGAGTGGAGTGGAGTGTCCAGAAAAGCGCTATATAAGTGTAAGAATTAGTATGAATATGACTATGTAATTAAGGGGGCACAGTGGTCACCCTTACAGCACTAGTGCTCTGGGTTTTGCTCCCTGTGTGTATTTTGTTCTCCCATCTGTTCATGGTGCTTCAGTTTCCTCCAACAGTCCAAAGGCATCCTGGTATATATGGTGTGAGTAAGTGCATGTCTGTGTGTTTGTCCTGCTATAGACTGGCATCCCATCCAGAGTGTACCCTGCCTTGCCCCCGTTGCTTGCTGGGATAGGCTCCGGCTCCCCTGGGACCCTGAATTGGAAGAAGTGGTTAGAATTAACATGTAAATTGTCATTTACACTTGCCTACCTTTTGTGTTCTGGATTAGGTACACATCTTAACAGAATACCTTGATGGGCGTAGGGAAATGAAAGCGGACTGGGCAGGACAATGGATAGATAACAGTTGTTTCTAGGTTTTCATTTGCAGTGACTTCCAGAATGTTTGTCACTTGGAGGCTGTGTTTTACAGTGTGTGAATAAAGGGAAAAATTCGGATTCATCCACATACTATGGTCAGACAGGTGGCACGAGGCTGCCCTGAAGACAGTACAGAGGTGAGATACCCATCTCCAGCACTGCCTTTTGGGTCCCACGCAGATGGTAGTCTCCTGCACCAGAGCCACCAGTGGAAATGCTAAGGGGCAGAAAGAAACTGGTGTTCGTGTTTTGCGATCACTGCATTTCCACCAGACACCTTGCCCGCAGTACTCCAGAAGGAGGAAGTCTGGGAGAATGAGAAGGGGGCAGCACTGTTTGGGGACTGCGGTCGGCACCACGAAGAGAGAGGGGCCCTGTTGGAGCTCGGACAGCCAAGACCACTGGAGTCACAGACAGGAACTCTCCCAGGAGTCTGATGGTGAGGGGGTATGGAGCTCTTCTGCCTGTGGGGGGCCTGAAGAGATCTGAAGTCCTCCATGTCCAGATCCAAGAGCTCTGCCATCACCACCCGAAAACTTTCTGCTGCAATGGGAAGGGCAGGGACTTGAACCCTGGGTTCCTGGCTAGCTTGCACTCAGGGATCACATACCTGGCCTGTTTGAAAGTTAATTCACTCGGTGAAGCAGTTTCTCACTCCTTTACCTGCTGTGTGTGTGTGTGTGTGTGTGTGTGTGTGTGTGTGGGGGGGGGGGGGGGGCTTCAATACAGCGATGAATAAAATGGGTCCCCTTCCCCTGTATAAATTGCTTTCGAGATCCTTTCGGATAAAAAGCTCTATACAAATGCAATTACAATGGCTGATAATATTTCAGTGGAACACAGTAGTGCAATGTGGTTTGCACTGCTGCCTCAGAACTCTGGGGCCCCAGGTTGTATTCTGGACATGGGGTGCTGCTTGTGTGGAGTTTGTATGTTCTCCCCATGTTAACATGGGTTTCCTCCCACGGTCCACACACATACAGGTGGGGTCATTGACGTGAGGGAAAAGTGGTCCGGTTGCAAGCGAGGGCATGTCTGTGTCTGCATGTGCCCTGCAAAAGGCTGGCTTCCTGTCCAGCGTGTACCCTGCCTTGTGCCCATTGCTTGCTCGGATAGGCTCCAGCTCCTCCAGGACCACCATGGATGGGTTACAGCATGGTGATCTCACATCTCTTTTACAATTGACCGATGTTGAAAGACTACAGGAAAAAATGTAAGCTTAATATTCAAATATCTGAAAACTATAAAATATTTCAAATAAAGTCTACGTATTAATGGTCACTACACTTTATGAGCAATGTACAAAGCAGTGTCCAGTTTCCATTAAGATTTTGGAATGGGCCTATCTGGATAAATGACTTTCACATGCACACAATAGCAAGAGAGCAGCAGGCTGAGACAAGATGGTGGCCCTTGTCTGGACCACATTCCCCAGCATGCTGCAGCAAATGAGCTGCTGCCCTCAGGCACCAGAATAGCTGCAGGAAAACAACTGGTCAGCGACAGCTTAAAAACCAGGAAGCAGAGGTTTTCTGGGTTGACTAGATCCGCTCTCTAGAGGGCAGAAGGCAGCTCCTCTGTAATGCTAAACCCACCAGCAGAGAGAGAGAGAAAGCAGCAGCCGAAACTGAGGGAAAGGAAACTTGTGCGACTATAGAACTGTGAGTTTGTTGCATTGTGGGAGATTCTGAGTTTGAGAGAGGGCTTTGAACGAGTTTGTACTATGAAGCCAATAAGCTGCTTAGGTGCCTGTTGTGCTAGATCTTCAATTAAGAGTTATGCTTTTGTTCAAGTTTTTCTTTTGGTCCCTAGCTCTGTAAATAAAAGAGCAACTGGTTTGTACTTTGCAGCCGCATTACAGTGGATATAAAAAGTCCACACACTCTTAATGAAATTGCAGGGTTTTGTGATGTAAATGTGGTGCCACGTTTTCTCCACTTATTGATGATAGTCTTCACAGTGCTCCAGGGTACATCCAATGCATTTGATATTCTTTTATACCCCTCTCCTGATCGGCACCTTTCAACAATAAGATCCCGTAGATGTTTTGTCAGCTCCTTGCAGACTATGGCTATCCCAGTAGGATACAACCATGAACGTTTCAAGGCAATCCAACAGGAACAGCTGATTTTTATTTGGGGTTACTCAGAATCACTGTCATTGGTGGCAGGGAAGGTGTATGCTACTTACCTTTGGACATGATTTTGAATGTGATTGGTTAACTCCGAACACAACCACAGCCCCCATTATAAAAGGGTGTGTACACTTATGCCACCAAGGTGGTGTAGGTTTTTTAATTTCAATTATTTTTCCTAATAATGATCTATTTGTTTTTCTCTTGAATTTTGCTGGTTGGAAGGTCAAATTAAAGATGGAAAAACGTCTGACATGATTTATCTTGATTTCTGGCTTTACATCACAAAAACCTGCAATTCCAATAAGGGTGTGTAGACTTTTTATATCCACTTTGTGTTTTACAGAGCAGGCCTATTGTAAAAGATTCCATTACAACATGCACAATCGGGCAGTCACAATATGTAAACATGACTTATCTCTTCTCGTTTTGAACATTGTGAAAGATCATATCACTCAGGGCAGAATCTGTTCTAGCAAGAACTCACCCAGGCAGGAAATGTACCAACCAACCAACCTTCAGTCCACATTGTGGGTAGAAAGATTGGGTCTGCAGATTTGAATTGAACATTTACAAGGCATAAAACTATTCCTCTATTTGTTTTTAAAAATCTCATCACACCACTGCGAGTATGACGTACTGTAACAGAGCTGCAAAAACAACTCCTAAAATATTGAGTCCAACCACAAATGACAATTTAATGAAAAGCTTAGATTGTTTCTTGAAGTATCATGAACCAAACATGACCCCCTCCAAAGAAAATACAGGGATACTGAGGAATAAGGATGCTGAGCAACAACAGAAAGTGATATCAATGCATGTTTTTAGAAAAACTCATGTATGTGAATATGTATACATTTGATGACTTCAATTCAGCAGTCGTGATTCACAAATGACACACTGTGCTCAAATGACCTTGTTGCAGAAGCACAATATTACTTTTCTAGACTATAAACTAGGGAACATGCAATGGTGTAACCCGAAGAAAAACAAACCAGTATGCCCATCTTGGAACAATACCCTTGTCATTGGTAAGTTTGCAGCAACACCTCAGTTGGAGCCACCGACTTGAGCCAAGTCCTCCTTAGCAATCCAAGTTTCGTGTAGAGCAGCCTGATGGAGGACAGCAAGTGTGGTGCTGATCTGCAGTACGATGCTTGCGGTGTACAGCAGACCAATCCATGGGAGGGTCAAGAGTGATGGTCTGGGAAGGAGTGTCTTGTCTTGACAGAACTCCACTCCTCAGCAGTTGATGGAAACCTGACTGCCTGGTGCTCCAATGAGAAAGTCCCTCGGCCGTCCCTCCTTGTGGGCTCAACCTGATGGGATAACAGTCCAGAGGGACGATCTTTGTGCAACAGTGGCTCTCAAGAGAAATGGGAATGAAAGTTACTATGCTGTGGGTGCCCTCTGAGCTCTAACACTCATGAGATGCATTGGGATAGGCGTCATCCTAGGCTCCGAGACCAGAGAACAGACACATGCTTGAGCACGCTCTATAACAGGAACAGACAGATCCCACACAACAGCATGTGCAACCTAATTCACAGCAAGCATCACATTTGTTTAACTTGTATCGCGTCCAGCAGTGGCCACACCATCCACTAGCCTGAGACTCATAGTAGATGTACTGCTGATTAACACAGCTGATAAGAAATGACAATCTGTATAATATATGTTTGTGTACCTGATACAAAAAAAGGAAGTCGTCGCAGCAATAAGTGGTTTCTTCCTTTGCAGAGTATGTTAAGGAATGCATCTGGAAATATTTTGATGAATGCAAACATGGTCTTCACAACATATTAAAATAATACCAAAACCTATATCCTTTTCACTCTCATTCCCATAAAAAAAGTATGTTATCGTCACCTTATTAGTGGGCTTTCACCTCCTCGCACAACTCCTCCATCTCTTTAATAGTACATTAGATTTAGGTTAAATGGTGTGATGTTCCCTAACTGTGGCCCTAGGTTTTTATTCTAGTTGAGCTATGCATCACCAGAGGTAACCGATGTGCTTGCTTGTGTAGACGTCTGGTTTATACTTGTTTCTGCACTCCATCCTGTGTTTCAGATGAACCCACTTCAAGCATATTGTTTCCAACACATTCAGCACACAGAACCTACCGATCTTATTTCTGACATCACACCTCATGACCGATGATCAGTTTAACAGACGGGTGAGAAAGATAGTGTATCGGACAACTCCAAAGAAAGCATTTGTAGATTCTGCTGCAGAGGTTCAGCTGGTTACACGTCAGGCTGCACTACTGAAGGAGGGGAGTTCTGAAAAGTGGATTGGTACAGAAATGATACCAATTACAAACTGCATCCAGAGCTGTCAGAGATGAACACACAAAATCTGGCTTAACACAGAATTCAGAATTCAGCCTGTGGTTAAAAATCCAGCTAGAGGAAAAAGAAAGAACAGCAGTGCTTCAGGACCAGAACTGGTAATATGAGAAAGTCTCTTGAGCTGGCATTCTGATTTGCCTCTGGCAGCAGCAACAAACAAGACTAAAAATGGACCACTCCTCCCCAAAATAAAGGGGAAAATGAATAACAGAACAAAGGGTTTTATTCCACAATATAAACTGCAACATTTGAAACAAGCTACCCCCAAAAAAGAGCCAAAGTACAGCTGTGGCAGTTTTACTTTACAAAGTTCTTCCTGTCTGCTACATCACTAGTCCATCTGTGCGTCCCTACAGTCTAACGGTGAGCGTTCTGTACATCAACCAATGCTAAAGCACCAACACACTGTTCAGAAGAGATTTCAAGCCACTGAACTCAGACATAGACCAGTTATTGCTCAGATAAATAAACCTAAACTACAAAAAAGAAAACTATTTCATATTATCCAGATGCTAGTACTAAGCAGTGGGTTTCCAAAAAAAATAAGTTTCTCTTGTACTTTTTTTTTTAATATTTGGTGAAAGATTCCCTGCACCCAGTATTCTCTGGTTCAGCATGCAGGACAATCCCAGAGGTATGAGAAAGAACGCTGCTCTTCACAAGGTGCTTCACTGATCTCTCTCTCTCTCGAGCCAATGGGATGGAAACCCCTGCAGCACACTTCGGCATCCTGTGACTTTAGACAACCACAAAGAGTTCATAGGAGGAAGAAATCAAAAAATACAAAAGTGACCAAAGAGTCTGAAAGTCCTGGAAAACAGTCCCATGAGGAGGGAAGTAGCACCGTGGTTTTCTTGTTGATTTTTTTTAACAAAGGGGAAGGAGAGAAAAGGGGGAAGGATGGGGGGGGTCAGTTACACACCCAGCCCTGTGGCTTACAAAACAAACTGGTAGGTCTTCTAGTCCCCCACTAGACCTCTGTGCTCCTTATTTCCTTATCTGGCCATCTTTTACAGTACAGCGGACACAAATATAGTCCTCCTTCTCGGCCAGCTCCGAGGAGACGCCCACGCAGATCTGGTGGAACCACTGGTTACAGCTGCCGTCACACTGGACCCAGTCCACCTGCAGGGAGATGAGACAGCCTTGCTCAGAGCAGTGCTCATTGCATACAATCCAGAAGACCACAGTTGATGCGCACTTCCCAGTTTAAACCTGCTGAGCATGTTATACCAAGTCATTACATCTTGGTATCCTTATAGTTCTGGATGTGAACCTTGTAGACAGTCCAGTTGGAATAAAGGCAAATATTTGTAAAGTTGTGACATAGCTAACATCCAGATCCAGTACACAGATTGATGAAGCTGGGTCACAGCATCTTCTCCACTGCCTGGAAAGTCACACTCCAAGCCACAAACACACTATGTAACTCCCTTAAACTGATCTTTGTGCTATGAGTGGGCTGTATAATGCACCTGCTTATTCCATCAACACAAAATGCACGTGTATCATCTTACAAGTATAACTTGTCCGTCTATTTTCTTTGGCCAAATCTCCATGGTGTCAAAAGGATCACATGAAGGAACCACATTTCATTGCATTTGAGAAAATGTGATAAGAGCAATTTTAAACCTGTCCAATTCTGTATGTACATTGCATAGGGCATTACGAAAGGATATGCTTCCCTAAAAACAAAGCCCACTGAACACGAATACCAAGAAATAGCAGAACTGTTGCTTTGTAATACATGATGTAGCATTAGCTGCAGAACCACCAGCTGTGGCATGGTTAGCCACCAAGCCGGAGAGACTACAGCGTCAGCTGCCCCAGTAGCAAGACTGACCTCCTCTCCCTCGGGCTGCTGGCACTTCTCTGCCGGACACAAGGCCATATCCTCCTCCGAGTCATCCGAGTGGGAGAGGTCCGAGTGTGTGGAGGGAGAGGCGGAGGCTGCTTTGCCGTCCCGGGATTTCTCCTTGTTCAGTTTGGGCTTCTTCTTCTGGGGCTTCTTCACTCTGTCCCTCCTCTCGCCACTCAACCCATCCTTCTCCAGACGCCGCTTCTGCTTCTTCTCCGCCCCATTCACAGCTTCCTTCTTAAGACTGCAGCTTCCGTCCTGTGAAAACACGGCAACACTCAGCCACACAGCGAATGCCAGAGTCCTGCATGCTTCACAGGTTCTCTCATTCAATTAATTAGCCCTAGCATTTAATTACAATCAGGGATGGAATGGAAACCAGAGGGCCCTGCAGGATGTAGAAGCACAATGAAGTCTTTTCCCCAATCAATTCAGTTCTGAAACATCTCCCCCACACTGTTCCCTTCAGGCAAAGTTTGTTGCGCTTTCATTAAATCCATATTAACATTTGCAGTATGATTTACTAATGCTAAGCTCTTAGAATCATGAAACAAGTCACGTTGAGAAGTCTTGCAACAAAAAACCAGAAAATAAATCCCCAATCAGTGGGATTCAGACACACTTGTAACTCTGGAGTATGAGGCCTGTGCCATTCAGCTCTGGTTCCTGGCACACCTGTGGCTGCCGATTAGGAAGCAAATGGATGGCATGGTATGATTATACCGAGACGTGCCTAATTGATAGCAACACTACAAATGGATAATTGTAGCCAAGGTTTGTTTTAAGATCTACAGACTTCCAGCAGTTGCATCCTAACCAAACACCTGCAAGAATTTTACTGCCTTGATGCTCAGCACCTCATTTTGTGGTGGGCTTCGTCCCTGAGAGTTGTGCTGCTTGGCTCCAGTTCTTTCACAGTTGGGCCCTGCTGGTGAGGTGTGCTGTCTGGTCAGTCCGTTCAGCAAGATCTGATAGAGCTGCTGGATTTCTGGCAAAGACACCTGCAGCAGGAGGCCTTCTACCATCAACTCCTCCAGCTCAGGACTCAGATCTGAGGAGAAAAAAAGCCACAGTTAGTTAACAGGCCCTATTGAACCTATTTTATGGAGATACTGGCAAGTGCATTTAGCACTTACAAAACAGAGGAGACAGTCTAAAATAGTCTTGTAAGAGAAACTACAACACTCAGGAAACAGGCCTGGAAAAAAAAAACTCCAAACAAGTTTAAATCATGGTTTGGAAACCAGGTCCACAGCTTTTTGTGTCTGTCAGAATTTCTTTCAAAAAGCCCTTAAATGCACCTTTTTGTGGTTTATTTATCGCTCGGTTATCAAGTCTAACCAATATTCACAATATCATACTGCAGCAGAGTCTGACAGGGAACATCACTACCGTTTGAGTCAGAAAAATGAGAGCAAAGCCTTCAGGATACCGCTGCTGTTCTTGCCAAAACCTGCTGCTAAATTACATTTAAGAAACCATGAAGAGTAATATTTCTTGATTTTAATACGACAAGTAAGAGGTTAACAAAATAAAACTTTGATTCTGAGTAAACCGAAGTGTGGCTCTTCAGCAAAGCAGTGTTAATTCATGAGACCCGTGTACTTGGAGGCAGTAAACAATCAAATGCACCTGATCAGCCTTAAAAGCACAGTTAGAACACAGAACAAAACAAAATACCTAAACTCTGCTAGACAGAACTAGACAGAAACTACCAGCTCGGAGCTTCAGATCTCACCCCATCGATTTTCTTGGGTTTAAATGCCCTCTTAATTTCTACTGGCATGCTGAATTGAACGCATGCTCCATGCAGTTTACAGGTACTGGCTTTTACACCCTCTGTGGTGCAGAACTGCTCTAACCACAAGAAGCTTTATATTACAAACCAGGCGTGACTGCTCAGCGTGAAACTGTTCCACGTCTCTACTCGTCTCCGAAAGCACTTATTTAAAAATGCGCATACAGTGCAGGCTGAAAGACAAAGATCAAAATCCAGGAAAATCCCATGTGGCCGCAGCACTGACCCTGAATAGGAATGCATCGCTGTTCCGTATAAAAGGCCGTCTGAGGCTGGCCTGCCCTGTTCCACTCCTGAGTCGATGCAAATGTGGCTGCGCCAGGGCAATGTGCCGGCTGCAATAAGCAAACACAAGAAATGAATGGGGGGAGGGGGGGGGTGGGGAAGCATGGCAAGTGCAGCCTTCAGAGCACAGATTTGAAACACTGCAGAAAGAAGGAAGTGTTAGGAGGAACTGTAAATTACATCAGGTCCCAAGGCATCACTCCACATCGCTGAGGGTACCTGCCTGGCACTATATTTAACAGTAATCAGTGTCATTAGTTCTGCATCTGCAGTGCCTTGAGAGTGATGGAATGAATAATTTTCCTTCCAGCCAGTACCGCCTGTATCAGCCAGAAACACCAACAATCTCTCCATGTATCATCAGGATTTGCACAGATAAAACAATGTCAAAAACAAAAAGATGTAGAGAATTAAAATGTTTTCATAGGCTACAAAAAAAAGTGTAAAAAAATAGTGTAAACACAAATAGACCAACTTGACCTCCAAGTCCAGCTCAGGGCAGTAATCCAGGCTGTACAATTTCAGGGTCAGCAGTAGTTTTTAAGACATGTCAAATCGCAGTGTAACAGGATTGTACCACCGGGGAACAGCATCGGTTACAGCAAACCACAATGGAGGTTAAATAACATTTGAAATCCCTCCGCATTTCCCTTAAGGAGATTTAGGGTTTGACTTCAGTATACGAGCATCTGTCTGGGGTGTGTTCATGTTCATTCTGTGTGAGAGGGAGAACGGTAGACTGAAGCTCGGCCTCTTGCATGTGTTCAATAACTGTACAGTGTGTACATGACAGGAAGATGGGCATGCACCTCATCTGTGGATTCAAAATCGGCCTTCTCAAAACCAGCAGGGAGAAAATTAGAAAAAAACGGTTTTATCTTATATGCAGATCCACCATTAACATTAAGTTTGCATCAACACCTTTCAACTATCTGGTCTTTACAAATTTACTCATGACCGACCCTTTTAAACAAACTGTTTTTCTACACTTATTACTTAATTTAGTATTCTCCCTCAACCCATCATGGCAGTCCGTATGGAAGGCACATAGCATGTCCTCCAGCACCCAGTGATCAGTGTTTTTCAGTAGGTGCTAATGGGACACAAGCCCCACTGTTGCCACTGACTGCTCAGGCTCTCTGTCCCATTGAGCTACGGGGGCCGGTGTTGTTGTGCGAAGAGAAGGCGGCTCCGTGCCTACTTCGTGAATTCTCTGTTATTCAGCCTAGACCAGACATGGTTTCTCTAGTGTTTAGAACTTGTTCCACATCTTTGAGGAGTTTTGTTACTAGATAAACCAAATGGGAGTTTATCTTTTAAAGCAAATCCGGGAAGAAACAATTATTAATTTTACAATACAGAATAGTAAACTCTGTTAAGAAGTCTTTTGGTCTGTCGCTTAAAACGCACTGCTTTCATTTACCCCTTACAAGATGCTTTACTTGAAAGGGGAACTGCAACACTATTGTCATATTTCACGGTTAGACAGAATCAGCATTGATGAGTTCATTTCAAACTAATAAAACATTACTTTTGATTTTGAGACGGTTTTGCAGACAAATAATACTTGTTAACTGTATGCAGATCAAGTTGCAATGTCTGCTGTCTCTATCCGCTCATACATCACATTACATTAGTCATTACAGAGACCAGCGAGTCGGAAGGGGGCTTCACGTCACAAGTCGTGGGAACTCAGTTGGGACTGCAGTTCCCCTTTATGGCTACAGCACAGAACACAATATGCTGACTTGCCAAGCTACAATTGCAACAGTATGCATTTCAAACTCGGGTGTTTAAGAGTCATATTTTCAGGTTATGACTTGGACTGAACAGAAAGGAGGGACCCAACACGCGACAATGACCATCACCACACCACACCAGCCTCGCCGGCGACGAGGAGGACGGAAGGGCCTACCTTTCCATTGGCCTCAGCAGTGTGGAGTGCTGTCCCTGGCCAGTGGTGCTGTGTGGGCGAGGCCCCCCCTCGCTCCCGCAGAGGGGGGAGGCTGTGTGAGGAGAAGACCTGCTGGGCCCTGTGCTGCCAGTTCACAGTCCGTTCGATCATGTAACGTAGGGCATCCCCCTCGGGCAGCCGTACTCGGATGCGCTGCAGGGAGGCCAGCAGGGGTAGGATTTTCTCAAGTGGGGGCTTCTCCGAGCGCTGGCAAAGCGGACACAGCCAGGCCTGGGCGGCCTGTGGATGGACGGGCCCCGGCACGCAGATGCTGTGGAAGGCGTCCCTGCAGAGCTCGCACTGTAACATTGCGCCCGCGGGGGGCTTCAGACACACGCACACCTTGAGGTCAGCACAGTCTGCCGTGGGCAGCAGTTTGGACTCATTGGCAGCTCTGAGGGCACCGAGTGCTTCCATCTCCTTTAATCGAACCTCAGCCAGTGTTGCCATCTGTTAGAAGAATCAAAAGGACATATAAATATAAATAAGGATTTGAGTAAGGTGACTTACTCAGCTGGTATGTGAATTAATTATGCTATAAAAACCACTAATTACATAGCAATAGTTCTCTCAGTCAGCATGCCCTGCCACCAGGGGACAAGAACATCCAATAATACCAGACATCCCGATTCTTCCTTAGGGTAAGACATTACCCCTGCTCCCCCTGCAGATGCAGCATGCCCCGCCAACATCACAAATGTCCCATGTTTTAGGTTTTTGCGTGGACATGGGCAGGAGTTAAATGCAAGCATCTCAATCATGCATCAGAAATGCTAAAACCAGGGTTTGTGAAAGCTCCATTTTCTAGGTCAATTGCCGTTTTGAAAGTTATTGATTTTCAAGCAGATAATCTGCTTGATTAAGGAAACCCTTGTCCCCGAGAGCTCAACATTACTCAGTTCATCAAATCACCTCCTTATGTAGATCACAAACGCCTGCTCATATATTAAAGGTTACTGGACGGGGGGGTTGGAGGGACCTGCTTAACCACCACATCAGTCAAAAATCTCACTGAATCCAAACACAGAAAAAGTAACTAAAACCTGAGGAGGCCTTGAAAAAACGTGAACCGCAGAAAGGATTGGGGTGATGCAGACTGTCAGCCGAGCTTTGCCCAGTAAGAAGCGCTGCTGTACTCACAGCAGAGGCCGAGTCCTTGCTCTCCGATAGGGCTCTCTCCACATCACTCAGACAGTCCAACCTCACACACCGCTTCTTTCCACATTGAGCCGCCTCCTTTGCCTTCTTTGTCTTTCTCTTCTGAGCCCCAGTCCCGACCTCACACCTGGGGCACAACACCTTCAGACACAAACAGGCCGATTAAGAAGCCAGAACTCCATATGAAGGCTTTTACCTGCCTATCACAGTAGCAGTGTGCTACGATATAGGAATTACTACTAACACGATACTGTGCAAAAGTTAAGATTATTCCACTGAAAACTGGAATAATTTTATTGTTCTTTGTAATTAAGTTAAATGTGAACTTGTATCAGTCATGAATAGGCAACTGCATTAGATTGAAAGCCCTGTGTCCACCATTTACCTTTCTCTCCATCTGTTAGAATCACATTTACAGTCCAAGACCAGAAATAAAAGTAAACAAATAGTTAATTTCCAAATGATTTGTAAAATACAACAAAGGTAATTTGTTGATTTCTTCCCCTAGTTACAGGTAGCTCCCTATGACTTCAATTCACTTTCTGGCAAGTCCTTATAATCATTTCAGAACAGCAGCTTCTCCTTTGCTGTCAAACTTTGCTGGCAAATTAAACACTGTGAACTAAGTGCAAACTGGACTGCCGTCTTACATCAAGTGGAATGGGGTAATGCAGGAACGCAAGCATGCAGTCCCTTTTTCTGGTGCTCCCATGGCACCCTGCAGTCCATTACCTCCAAGAGAGAGTAGGGTGAATTCTTCATTAGGAAGGTTTTCGCTGCACACTCCTTCCAAGCCTGAACCTCGGAGACCAGAGACTCCAGGCGTACAAGGGAGTCCAGCTGGACTGGAATGGCTCGACCCCGCAGCACCATTTCAGAAAGGGTGTCTAACACAGGAACACGGCCGCCAAGCTGAGAGATAAACACAATCATGTTTTTTTTTTTTTATAAGTGCAAGACATAGTTGTTATAGCTGAAAACCAAAAAAAACACAGAGGATGCCACGTTTTGATGCACATCACAGAAATTAATGTAACACGCATTACTTCTTTTACACTAAAAATCATCTCGAATATCTTCTCTTTTAAGCAATACATATATACATACACATGTAAATTTTGCTTTAAATTGACAAAATCCCTATTACTCTTACATAGTAATTTTGACTTCGGAAATCCTTCTTAGGTGCATGAATTTCATATCTTTGAAGAAAGAACACAGAGTGCTTTATGCTCCCACTGACACTGTCCATTTACACAGGCAACCTGTGTAAGCTGCATTTGCACTGTCCTGCATAATCATGGCGGCTTGCGACCGTATCAGCACCATCTTTGGAATGACCCCACCAGGGTTCTCAACATGAGGAATGGAAACGATTGACAGCTCTGCCGCCAAGAACAGCACGCAAACTGATTGTTCTACTACAAGCCTGCGGGCAGTGGTAGCTCCCATGAACAATATATTGTTTGCTCCAAGTACTCTAGTTGAGGTGAAAAGATCTCTTTGTCCCCAGTTCAGAACTGCCACAGGTGCTTAGCCAGACACAGAACGGAGCCAGCTTCAAAGCAAAGTAATGGATGCATGTGCAAACATTCAATAAACCACAGAATGAAAGGCCGTACCTGCAGTGCCTCCACCTCCTGAAGCCACTCTTTTGCCTTGTGCACTGAGTCTTTGAGCATCAAGCAGTTGGGCAGATAAGCAGGAATGCCTTCCGACTCCTGAACAGCTGCTGCCAGGGTCTCCAGGCTGTGATGGGGCCTTGTAAAAAGAATGGGGTCAACATGAGAAATGGCCATCACCCTGAAAGCTGTCTTTTGTGTTATCACACTCCACATCTTCTAAGAGCTGGGCAGTGCAACACGGTTCTCTTACACTTTTACGCTTAAGTTGCAAACGTGGACGTCAGAATTAAAACAGAACATTACCAAGATTATACAACCGTGGAAATATCAAAAAAATACTGTTATGCCATGTACCCATAATCCACTTTATCAAAAAAAATGGATCTAAGATTTCCAAAGCTTACCCTTTAAAAACAAAATGTATGCTTGTTACAAGATCAGTTAGGTTTTTAACCATTGGATTTTTAACAACCATGAATACAGGATAAAACTGTTGAGATCACATATGTGAACAATCTTAGAGAATCGTCCTGCTGATTTTTAAGAAAGCCTTCAGGGAAAATAAAACTGCATTTTACAGTAAACAACTTGTTCTGCTGCTCCTCTCACTCCCACCCAACATACTGTTACTGGAAATTTCCAGTCGCCACTGATGATCAGTCGATACTGGTGTATGGTACTGCATCTTACTTGAACCTGCAATAGACTGGTGGTATACTTTATCTAACCGTGCTTGCTTATGTTAAAACTTAAACTAGCTCACAATGAATGTGTCCACCATGACTAAGCACTGGCTCTTAAAACCTTTCCCAATTAGGTTTTAAAACACAGAAGTGTCTCACACATCCTCTTACTGAATATTTCATACTAAATATTGTCACAATTAGGCTTTGAAACACACTACCATGATTTCTGAAAGCAGCCCTATTTGATACAAGACAAGAGTATAAAAACATAGGCTGAAATGAGGGCTTGGTACATGTGTAGGATACCCTGACATTTGGTTTTAAAAAAATACTTTCAAAACCTGAATGAATGCATCTAAAAATATTTTACTATAATCCAAATTAAGAATTAAATGACTTAATATTTAGTAGTTGGTGAACACAGAATATGAATATGAACACGAACACAAGCAGTTTACTTCCATTGTCTTGGAGAAGAAGCGCCGATAAAGTTACTGAATTCAGAATGCTTTAAAACATCACAGCCACAAAGGTCTTAAGAGTAGCATCTAGTAGATGCAACACGAGTTTCAAGCTTCAAGTTGAATCAACTTTAAAACAAGAGAAACACCAATCTATGCAGGTCTAGTCATGAAGTGCAGACCTACACACAGCAACAGTGAGCCAAATACTCTTACAATCATTTGATCCTGTTAATCTCTCAGGAAGTAGCCCTGAACTCTAAATGCAACCCTTGCACATTTTCTGCTGCGTATCAATGGCGGATTAACTTTTCAAGCAGCTTTTCATAAGATACGCGTCAGTCCTGAACCCCTCACAAATGTATCACCAGGCTTCATATTATCACGGCTGTCTCAGCAACTGAGACAATTCACCTACGTGGTGACTATCCTAAACTAATGGTTAAGGTCTCGTACTCCAACAGCTGTGTCCCACAGAATTGCTGGCCATCACACTTTTGATATGATGTACACCAAGCAGTGCCAATCATTTCCCGTCTCATAAAACCGCAGCAACAGCAGTCACAGAACGAGGGGACTTGATAAGTATTCAAAATCTTCAAAGGCTCCGTCAAAAACATCCCGGTGGACCTTTTCAAAACCAACAGTGAAACACAAACAAGACGATGGAAAGGAAACAAGAACAAGAGGAACTTCTTTGCTCAGTAGGGTTATGGGAATCGAGGACAAGCCGTCCTCGCTGTGGAAACTGACAGCCTGGATTCTTTTAAGAAATGGCTGAAGGAGATCAATCTAGCTACTTAAATCCAAATGGGCTAGATGGGCTGATGGGCTGTACTCATTTGCAACCTGTCTTATGTGTCAATAACGTTACAAATAGAGGCAAGCGTGATGAATCTGAACAGCTTATCCAACAAAATGCAATGAAAGCACTGAAATGACGAATTAATGCCAATCCGTTTTAAACCAAAGCACGAAACAAGCACGTGCCTAACATTTAAGCAAGATCATAAGCCCGGTTTGTAGATTTCCAAACTGGTTGAAAGTTAAAAACCTCTCACCATGGGCTGCAGTGCCCACCATTAATAATGACAAAATGACATTCCTCACTGTCCATATTCTCGATCATGCCAAGCTGCAGCTTTGCAGGTGTAAAAGAGCAGGAGCGCACATTCCATCACACACAAGGGATTAGTTACTCAAATATTTCACAGAAGTTCCATGGCTTGCTAACGAAACTAGGCGGTTACGCAGGCAAAGTATGAATAATTTTTCCCCCACTCGCTAAATAGCCAACTGAGGGACTAAGTACAGCAGGGACCTTAATTTAATCAGTTTAGACTGAGAATCTGTTGTACTTTAAAAAGTGTAAGCGGTACTTGATTACCAAATAAACTCTTACAAACCTTATTGAACTGCATGCCTTCATGCCTTTCAGCTTTGAAGCATTAATATAAAGCCTGGTGTCGAACTGTAATGAATTTAAAGTTTGCTAAAGTTTTTTGAGGATACTGAGTTTATTACCTCGAGCGCCAGTAACACGCCTGGTAGCACATTACTGCAGTACAATATGTTCTGAACATGAAGTTTGAAAGAATGGTGTTTTATGAGGCATAAACAGCCAATCAGCTGTAGTAAAAGAAGCAGTAGGATTTTGGTTCATGTGATGCCAAAATAAACAAATCTGTATTGGCTGATCATACTGAAAGTGTTTCCTAATAAAGTTTAATTCCTGAGAGTAAGCCTATTTAATACTCCTATGAAAAAAAGAGGTTTTCTCAATGACAAAAGTCTCTCTTAACCTCAACAGGGCAGGCCTAGCATAAGCTAAGAATTTAGACATACCTGTTTTGAGCTTTTCTCATATTAGTAAGCCATGAAAGAAAATTCCTCTCCGATTAATGTCTGCCTCTTTCAAAGTAGCCTGTCACCATGCTGTTTTCTTTAAAACATCTTTATTTTACATTAAGTTTCATAACTAAGCATTTCTAGCAGCTTTTTAAATAAATGCAACGGAAAATTAAACAGGTTCTATCCAGCCAGATACCACCATTGTAAATTGAGACACTCTTCCACTTCCTACAATTCCCCATTAAACTGACTTCAAATCAAAGTTAGTCTCTTATTACCCAATGCAATGTACTGTTTGCAATACCCTGCACTGAGCTGAGACATGTCTAGAAGGCCTTCACATGTCGGCTCTGCCATGTGGCCCACTGGTTTCACACTGTAATCCCTGAAAGAAAATGGCAGGAGTTCTGTGCCTCCAGAGGACAACATCACTCGCACTGTTAGGCCCCACAGGAGCCCCAGCTTAGGAAGGAAAGTGTGTACGGATGTGGGTTGGGGTCTGGTGCAAGCCAGCCCTAGGTTTCCTTAGACAGGTCTACATGGCTCTGGACTGCCTCTAGTCCATTAGGAGTACAACCTGAATAAACACCCTTCAGACGATGAGACATACTGGAGTCACAAAGGAGGAGAAACTCCATTTCCAGATGGCAATATCATGCACAATCCAGCTCTAGGAAGATGTGGTACGAATATATATATATAAAACCAAAAGACAAACAATAGCCTAGAAGTTATGAAGCCGATAAATGTGCAACAATAGTAGGAGCCATGCCATTAAAAGCTTTTTCGGCTGAAGGGTGACACCGATTATAAATGCACTGGGAGCTAATGGAATGATGTCAGAACTAGAGTGACATGCTCACTTTTTGTTGGTCTTGTTGAAAAGTCTAGCAGCAGCATTTTGCACTAGCTGTAATTGAAATGAAGCATCATCAGGAACACGGACAAAACACTGTTTTGCAAAAATTAATAACAGCACGCTGATACTTTGATCACGGTAAAAGCAAGTCAACAATCTTCGCCAATGCACAGACAACAATGGATACCAATGTATTTCTGAGAAAGGGCTGGACTCAGTCCAAGCAGCAACACACATCTTTCTATTTTAATGTCTGGTGTAAACAGGATTTTCTTTAGCAAGTTCCGATACTATAGCCGTGCTTTCTTCATGCACTATTACGAGTCTGCAAACATCTATTAATAAAAAAAAAACAATTACTCAAAACAAATATGACACTGGAAAGTGTTCTCTCTGAAGGCAAGGCAACACCCAGGTTACTCTGACTTCTTGGCAACAAATCAGACATCTCTGTTGCTGGACCCTCACCTGGCCTTGATCAGGCTGTGGGCCTTGTCCTCCCAGTGCTCGGAGACAGTGAGCAGCTCCTGCAGGCGCGCCATGGCCTTCTCCACCGAGGGGTGGGGGCTCAGGCCCACACCCTGGTCGATGAGCCTCCGCATGGTGTCCAGAGTCAGGCTGGAGGGCTCGGCGGAGGCCTCCTGCACCCCCTCCAACCAGCGCGCCTGTTCCAGTCTCTCCCGCAGTAGCGGCAACTCGGGCAGCTCCACATCAAAATCAAAGCTCACGTCCAGGAGGCGCTGGATCTCCGAGGCTTTGGGTGTATCCTCATTCAGTACCTTCTCACTGTGCTGCTGGAACTCCTCCACCCGACTGAGGAGGTCCTGTGAACACGCACACACATATTTCGGGACCAGGTAAGCTGTCTGACAGGATGACCTTTGAAGACAAATGCTGTGCGATCCCATGTGCAATTACCTTTTCAGATGTTAAGCTGCTGGCACAAAACAGAATACATTTTTACAGCAGCAGCTAAAGGTGTCTGCAGTACAAGCAAATTAATGTATAAAATAGAGTCTGAGCAGATTATGACCAATCAAAACCAGTGCCTAAAACATGAACAAAACAGAAAAAGGAAAAAAGAGCATCAGGCAACTTTATCCAGCCATCACTGGGTAGAATGTATTGCTAATAAGATACTCCTGTAACTAGATTTCATTCTGAACATGTAAAGACATACAGTATGTCAAGTGGTGGTATCCCTAAAAAGGCGAATAAAGTTCTATGTGTTTCAGTGTGATGGAGCTGGTTAGCTGAAACCTAGAACTAAATGCCATCCATCCATCATTGGGAAAGGTAAGGATTATGGCAACCCGGATCCTATAGCAGCAACACAGGGTTCAAGACAGGACTACACCTGTCACCTGTCTATCACAGGGAACATGTATGACCAAGCACACAGGGATAATTAAGACAATTTGTCTTGCCAGCATATGTTTGGAGGGCAGAAGGAAGCTGAAGCACCCAGAGAAAACCCATGGAAACACTGGAAGGTCTTCACAGAGAGGACACCCCAGTCAGCATCAAACCCATGACTCTTGTGCAAACAAGCAGAATTTAATTCAGGCCTGAGAATTTGCTTTCTCAAGCAGGAGGACTCCTCCAATGTACTGACATTTAAGACTGAAGTTTGCATCTGTTAAAACTGAACAGTATATAAAAAAAAAACTACTGACAAAATTACAACATAATCAAATTAAAAAATGAATCCCAAAAAAATCCTGGAAAAATATATTTTTTTCTTCAGATGATGCATCTAAATATGCAGCTTTGGCACCAAATGTAGCTCTTTTACCCCTTCGGGCTAAGGAAGCTACATTTTCCTCCAGAGACAGGGTCTGCTTGACATGGCCTCACATTTTATTCTGTGTCCTTGCAAGACACAATGGCCTTCCTCTGAGCCCCCCTCGGCATACCTTCAGTAAGGGGGCCTGGCTGATCGTGCAGGGCAGGGTGTAGAGTTGCCTGACGAAGGCCTGCAGCTCCTCCACCGTGAGCTGGTTCTGAGATTTCCCTCTGCAGGAGCGATACCTGAGATTCACACACTCGTCAGGAGAAGGACACAGCAACACTGTCCACAGATGCCAGGACGGTACAATTCCTTCTTAAAAATAGTTCTGCTCCTAATGCGTGTAACAGCAAAGGGACTCCATGTTTCATCTAAGACCACCAGAAAAGAATGGACGGAGCTCGTTTTAACATTTTTCTTAACAAGTGCTACTTTTTGACACAAGAATCATCATGTTGGAAGATTCAACAGACAAGCCTTTCCAAGCGGAGAGTGAGAAAAACCTGATAAAGATGAGGATGTTTTTCAAATTCATTTTTACTTCCAAATTTGTTAACATTTTCTCTCTCTCTCATTATTTGAACAATTAATTGATGCCTCTGGTTTTAAATAATGTACTGATGTCATGTATAATGTAACAATCATGGCTATGGCCTTCTGCCCAAGTGCAACAATCAGTTAAATGTGAGATCAGGGTTTAATGAAGTAGAACACAGCAACCTTGCTAGCAAAGGGGATTAAACAGGCTGGTGTAATTAGAAAACATTATAGTGGACATAGGAATATCACAGTGAAATACTTTTTAAATGTGCCAAATTATTTGGATACAAAATATACCTTAGTAGTTTAGTTGTAAAACTTTATTAAAATGACCAAGAAAATGTTAATCATCGCATTTATGGAGGCGGGACCTCAGTTCAAGCCCTCTATCATTTGGATTCAAATGTTCAACAGATTTCCTGCCTCTGTAAATGCAATTAATTACATTATTTAATTAATACATTATTATAACTAAATACATTTAAAAGCAGAGGTATCAATTAATTGTTCAAATTAAGAGAGAGAAAAGTTTTGTGACCAAAATCTGGAGGTAAAAATGAATTTGAAAAACAACCCCAACTATCACTCTAGTTACAAATCTTTGCACAGAAGGGCAATTTACACAATATTTTGTAAAACAAATCCACCTAACACAAACAAGTCACAAGAAACACTGTTTAGAATGTTTCCATAAGGTTTCAAGTTAACCTTTAACCATGCTTTCTTGCACAGCCCACTTTGCCTTAATTCACTTCATCATTCACAACTACCATTTACACTAACGCTCACTCAACAGCTTTTACAGTCAGTTGTGCTCATCTCCACTCCCGCACACTTGCCTGCTATTATTAAAACGGTGAACCTAAAATAATAAATCGGAGCTTTATTGTCATTCTTGGTTAACGAGATTAACTTTTGTTTGATACTGGCAACGCAGATCAAATAATTTCTTTCCTTTATCATGTGTCCTATTTGGTGTGCATTTGAATTATTGATTCCAGATAATTAGCACTTTTCAACATGACTTTCTAGATTTTTCTTAAACCAAAGGATTTTCTTAATCTAGTGTCCCAGCTCACTATTTCACTCGCCACTTCTAAGTCTTAGAAATTCTGCCTTTAGAGCTCATGAATTCACACTTTAACCACTCAGCAACACAATCTACCTACATTTAATTTATTTTCCGTTCACAGTGCCACATTTATTGATCTGCTCTTCCCGATACAGAAAGTGACACTTGAAAACTTAAAATAATAACACTACCGCTCTCAACACAATTAACAATGAAGGGTCCCAGCACTAGTGTTAGTTCACTTTGTCTTAAGAAAAATGAAGGAGACAATAAATTCTGGGAAGGTTCAGATGGGAAGGAGGGGGAAACAGGGATACAACACTGCTCTTAACTACATTTAAACCAGGTGATCTGGTGTGATCTGACATGGTTACCTGGTTTGCCTTTTTCCATTTAGCAGCTGCTGTGCCACAGAGGCACACTTTTCTGCATCCTGAGTCACCAGACGCAGGTGGCGCAGGAGATCGTTGTCTGGAAACCTCTTCATCTCGGATTCCTCTATCAAGGAACGAAACTCATCTAGACCTGTTATTTAACAACAGACTCACATTAGAAAACTGCAATGTTCAGCCAACTGGCCTGTTTTTATAACAGGATGCTCACCGTGACCGATTCTCCTCATTTCAAATGCCCTTAATTTCAGACTTTTTTCTCTAAATGTTAGCCCCATCAGGCTTCATATCCTTTACTGACCTTACTTAACACCAGTGTTTTAACATCTGGAAAACCGCAAAAGATAGAACACTTGCTTCTACTGCATGTTTTTTAGGTAACAATTAATAAGTAAATGTCCATGTGGTATAAAATCCTTTTGAGGCTGGCAAATGTTTTAAATGCAAAAGCAATCCAAAAGGTAAAATTAAAAAAAAAATGGGATTCAAATAACCTCTTATCAAAAAAGCTACACCCAGTTGGGGAAACAATGTTGCTAAAAAGAACCACTTCTTTGAAATGTATCCAGGGACTCGTGTTGGGAGTAGAACTGAAAATGACAGCTTATTAAACAATCCACATTTATGGGACTACAGGGATGAACACTGACAACTCACTTCTCTTCTTGTCCATTTTAGCTTCCAGTAACTCGGTCACATGACAGGCCCAATCATCGTAGGATTCTGCACGCAGCTTTATGGCATTCATCATTGGATACAAGTCATCCAGTGTATATCGATACCTGTCACACAGAAAGTATGGAAAACAAAGGTTTAGCAAATACATAAACAGCGGGAGCTGAAAGCATCACGTTTTATGTTTCCAAGGCCCAATTAAACGCTATGCACAAACTTGCCTTACAGATGAGATTTGGTTTTGAACATACTGGGGGATCTAACATTGCACATCAAGCTCCAATACTGGCTCTATTTTTAATGGTGTCAATTTTGCCAAGAGGCTGAAAAACTGAGTCTTGTCCTATTTTGCAGGGGTACAAAACAGGGATTGATTGAGATTGAACCTCAATAAATATCAAGCCAGTGACAATTATGAGACATACCAATAACTGAAAAAAACCCTGCTATGGAAACATAACTGATTGACATAAGCTGCACTGTGGTGGATTCAGTAGCATTTTAAGGGTATAATGCATAGACAAAACAGGCCAAACAACCATCTTCAATACTCTGGATAAAATAAATGAAGCGGAAGCTGGCAACATACTTCAGTGTGTAGTTCTGCACAGGGCAGCAGCAGAGGTCCTTAAAGTGGTAGAGACACACAAGGCTTCCAGGGCTGCAGGGGCAGGTGACAGCAGACAGGAAGCAGGTGGTCCTACATTTGGCACACTGGCGTTCGTCGTCTGGGAGGAGATCATATTCCTCCCTCTCCGACTTAACCACCCCCTGCGGGAATTCAATATCCTTTCATCAAGTAACCGGTTGCGTCCCCACAAACCTCCCACTGCAAATTCCACGTGACTTTGCTATCTGGATTGGAATATACAGTCCCCTCCAAAACTGTTGGCACCTTTGATAAAAATGAGCAAAAAAGGCTTTATGGTGGATAATAACTGTGGAGTTGTCTGTAATCTTTATACGAGGAATACTTTTTAGTGCTTGCTTAAGAGCAAACTGTCGCGATGAATTACCGGAATGAGAATATTAACTAGCTGTAGCTGAACAGTGCTGAAAAGAGAACATTCTAAACAGACTTACAAATTCTGTTGATGAAGTCGTGCACCTGAAGTGTAATATATTCTGGAGGATAAGTCTTGTAAGGGATTTTGCGTTCAGAGGCTCCTCACCATATTCCTGACTTCCTCGCGCATCGCCCGCTCCGCTTTTATCATGACAGCCATGTCCTTCTGAACGGCAGAGGCCAGGACCACATCAAGGGCATCGGCTTTGGAGGCTATTTTGCAGATCAGCTCATCGTGGGAGAAGACGCAGTACCGGTGGAGGAGACGGTAATGGTCCACACACTGCCGGCCCAGCGGCACCTGAAACACAGGTGGACTCAGCTCTGTGCTCACATTAGAAACATTTTTTGTCAACACAAAATTACTTCGAGCCTACCAACAACAATCTGTTAAAGATTTACATTTTTGCTATTGATGTTGGGATTAGGGCTTTTATCTTTGTAATAAAAAATTAAGACAAGTCTTACCCAGTCCACAGTACAGAAATTGACAGCCTCTGCGAAGTTAAAGCCCTGATTGAACCCACTATGGTAGGCTCTGGGAAAGGTGATCACAAATTCGCCTGCACACTGATTGGTTCTATAAATCTAAAAGAAAACACAAGGACGGTATTAAAAAAAGAGAATTTTACCAAAAACCTGATTAAAGTCATTTCCATATAGGAGATATTCACACCTCAGAAGGAAAAATAAAGCTTGTATATGCACGTAACCAGAGGTACATGCACCCAGGCTGTACAGCTTTAAAAACAACACTGTCCTTGGGATCACAGACAACATAACTGAAGACACCCATAGCACAGCAGTTTGAGCCATTTCAGGTTAGCTGCAGGCTCTTGGCCCTGGACCCAGGTAACCCCAACACCTCTGCTTTTACCATCACTGCATGTGGCAGACTGGTTGCAATAAAAACCCTCTAAAAAACAAAAAGAATTGAGATACAGATGATTCTTGAGAGAACACCTGCCCACACCTACTGTAACAATTTTGATTCCAGCCAGACCATAAGAACAAAAAACGAAGAGCTGCAACTGATGGTTCAGAATACAACTATCCTTCATCCCAACTCCACCCATACCCATCGCCAGGGCCTTCCAGAACAGTTTTGCACCAAAAGTCCCCTTTTCACTAAACTCACAAAAGAAAAGCCAACCCTAGTACCCATGAGGGAAGGACTGTATATTCTAACTTGGGAGGTTCTTTTGAGAAAAAGAGCTGATAAATGACCTCTTTCCCACCCCATATCACATGATATCCTGATTTTACAGTTACTGGTTTACTTCCAAGATGTATTTCCCGCTATTGCCCAAGATAAAGAAAAACAAATATCCCTTGTAAAGAGGACGTACCATACATATTTAACACAAGATCATTTTTTCCCCCACTCAGACATACACATAGGTATTTTTTTCAAAGGTAGTAGGAACCCTTCCAGTATGTTCCTGGGTAAATTTCTATTTCTGTCCTTGAGTGCTGGAGTCCTGGAGGTGTATTTCAAATAGCAACTCACTAAGAGATGGGTGCCTGTAATTGTGATCCAAATAAGACATTAGAATTGGAGCAGGAAAGCGAACCTGAAACCCTGCAGGTTCCATGTCTGGCCCATTTAAGTTGGGGTAAGGAAATGCAAGACAGTCTCTAGCTGAAAAGAGGGGTGTGTAGCACAAGTGCACTTACTGGCACTCCGTGGGCCATGAGTGTGTTGGGGTTCATGATGGTGACAAGCTGATGCAGCAGGTCGGGCTGGGACTCAAACAGCTCTGGGGCGAGCTTCTTCATCACGTCCTCCAGCTGTTCAGCTGCATACCCTGGAGCTCCATACCAGGTTTTTGGCTCACCCCTGAAACAATAAGGTAAGTAAAGCCACTGCTCACTGACTTAACTACATATTTTACAGTATTATAGTACAGAAGTAAAATCAAATTCTGAAGACTTTGCAGATAAAAATAAAGAACATATTTGAAAGAGCTAGGGACCAAACACAATTAACTGTATTATTTTAAAACAAATGTTCAGTGATGAGAGAGTCCAAGCCATGGTAATATTCAGGTACTTCCAGACAAGTCAAAACTTCACCTCACCTCAAACTTCAGTCCTGATTAAATTTAAAGTATTAATAACTGATACTGGAAATTTAGGGAAGAACAAATACTTATCAATTACATAACACTGTAACTGAGCGGAGTCTAAAGGAAAAAACCCATTGAGGAACATATTAAACCAATTATTCTTTAAATTATTGACAGAATTGTCAAAATCAGCGATTAAAACATACAACAGAATGTTACGAGATTGGTTTAAATTGTTCAAAGTTACTTTCCTATGCTGTGTATTCCTAATTACAATTCAAGCTTCAAATAGTACTTAAAATTATTTAATATTTGACACAAACAAAAACGATACCTGCTGCTTTTGACATTGAGAGCTGCAAAATAATTAATCAGTGAAGTGAAGTCGCATACCAGTGCAGGTAGTTAATGGAGTAGCTCCAGTGGTCCTCAATGTGCCAGCAGAAGGAAGAAAAGCACATCCCCACATACAGCCAGGGTAGTTTCATCCCACAGATGTCAGCAGTGACATGAGTAAGGACAGAGGGATCCATCACTGGCATGTTGTTCAGGTTCCAGCCACAGCTGAGGTAATTCTGAACAGAGAGTAAGGTGTGTTCAGTCACAAACTCCACACATCTAAGGGGCTGAGATTGCTGCCCACTTAAGACAATCACATACCTAATGCCATATTCAATCAAAAGAAAGCAGCACAGCCCATTTTCAATTCAATTCCCTGTGCTGATTACGTACAGGATTGTACTTAAAGAAGGACTAATTGAGAACAATATGACATATCCAAACCAGCGGTTCTCAATGCTGAATTTAGAGAAACACTGTCTTCTGCTTTTTTCCTCCTGGAAACTTCTTAACAGAGGATTCATTTCAGTTTTCTATTTTAGCTGTCCTTTTTAAAACCTTTTGAGCTCTTAAAATACTGTATTGGGTTTGCAAGTGGTATTAACCCGGTTTCAGAACTGTTCATTCAGGTGTGTTAGCTGAAATGTAACACACTGGACTTTAACAAATACTTATTGTGGGAGAATTTGGTACATTGCCATGCCCACTGATCTTTATTCATCTTGAACTGACTGCCAATTAAGTGTCTGTGTCAGAATAAGGGATTAAAGTTATGGAGAGACTGCCTGAAGTTCCATGTGCTGAAACGAAGAGCTGAGTGCACAAAAAAAGCAAGCAGTTTCATTACCTGCTTCAATTAACACAAGAGATTAAGGGTCCAATTGGTCCTACCTACAGCAGTCCCTCAAGACCAGGACAGAGAACCACTGATCAAAACTATTCCACTTTATTTTATTCTACCTCATTACGCAACACTAAATCTCAGTTTCAGTAATCTCCGCACCTCATCTTCAGGGGCAACTTTGAACCGGCCATCCTTGATAGGGAAACCACTGCCAAATTCCTTGGATGCGATATCTGCTCCGTATTCCACAGTGACATCTTCTTCAATGGTGCTCACCAAACGCCAGAACTCCTTCTCCACCAGTTCGGTCGGCACCATCTGTAACAGTAACAGAGCAACAGGTTAATGAATTCAGAAACAGATAAACCACATATAAATTAGACTCATTTCTTGTTAATATTGTATATTGCACAGTTTTAGAGAGCACCAAAAACTTAAACTTACTTACCTTAGTAAACGGTAACATCAAGGTGGAAACTAAATGTTCTTGGTTTTAAAAAGCATTTGACTTTTTATAGCCATCAGGATTTAAAATAACATTCAGTTTAACAGAACAGTAATAAACATGAATCATGCCTCACTCATGAGAGGGTATCCATACTTACATGAACTGGCATGTTGAAGTAATCTGACTTGAACGAGTCGGCCATCTCTCCAAAGGCACGCAGGGTGTAGTCTCTGTATGCCTGCTCAAACCCAAATGCTTCCTGGGGCTTGCTGCACTCCTATGAGCAAAAGTTAAAAAGATAGTACGTTATGTACTGCCTTTAGGGTAATCATCCATTTTCTAACTGCTTCTTCCAATTCAGGGTCACGGGGCAGCTGGAGTCTATCCCAGCAAGCAGCGGGTGCAAGACAGGATACATCCCAAACAGGACGCCTCTCCATCACAGAGTACACACAGATACAGACACGCACACACCAGGGCCAGTTTTCCCAGAAGCCAGTTAACCTACCAGTATGTTATAGAGAACACAGCCTTTGGCAGTCACAAGACACTGACTCCTTTCACGGCCTGTCACACACAGGACTGGGAAGCACTCTAAAAGAGTGTGGTCAAACAGCGCTTCTCAGGAAAGTCAGAAACTCATTTCTCTTATGTCTTAAACTGAATAATAACTAGGGAATCTTAAAAAGGACAATAACTACCCATTCTACTTTAAAGACAAAATAAAAACCTACAAGTTCCAATTTGCATCTCCTTCTAATCAAAGGAAACGGCTTTAGTTACCTCTGGCAGGGAACAGTGTGCGTGTCATGCTCACCACAGAAAGTGAGAAATAAAACATGATACTTCACAATCTTGAGTTTTCCATTGACAGAAAACCTGTCAGGATTCTTTTATCTCATCCCCCCCCGACCATTCCCCTTTAAAGAGGTTCCCTGTGGAAGTGAACAGAGGCAAAATATGGGACAACCTTGTAAACCCTGGGGGTCAGAATGCTGTGTATTATGGATTAAAACATTCTACCTTCTTAATATAAATAGTAGGTTAGTCATTATATACAAGTTCAAACAGTGTTGCTGTACAATGTTCTGAAAATGTGCTAGAAAAATTAGTAAGTCCCTCAGGTGAGATTCAAAGCCAAAATCTGGCATGGCTGTGGAACAAAACTCCCTTTCATGGTTGGATGGAATGACCCTTGTTCATTAAAAAAAGATAGATAGATAAATACTTTATTGATCCCGTGAGGGAAATTGCAGAAAGAGCAACTACTGCTGCATGCTGTACTGTTGTGCATTTGATAAATAAACTTTGATTTGAAAAATGTAGACTTTCATTCTCCTTAATGCTAAGCTTAATGAGCTCCTCAGTGGACACACAGTGAATGGACATCTATACACCTTAAATTGGAACAGAAAACAAAATGCCTCCACTCTCAAGGAGAGATCCGTTTTAAATGATCAGATCATTAAACAGAGCCAGAATCCTGTAGTACTAGTTCTCCTGCAGACACTCCTGCTGCCTTCTGTTCCTCTGGGGCATGTTAACTCACTGAAGGACACCTGATAATTGCTTTCATTTTAGAAAGGGCGCTCATTACCTGAGCCAGGCACTTGGGACACCTCCAGTCTCCCTTGGGAACATCGTGGAGGGGTGGGATCAGACAGAAAGTGTGGTAGCTGTCATCACAGCCATCGCAGAGCAAGAGACGGTCTTCGTCATTTCCACTGCCGCAAACCAGACAGACATACAGGTCCACCTGGTTACAGAGAAGAGAAGCCTAAGTGTCTCGTGTCTAACATACCTCCTAGGCACTGACTGATCAAACACACAGAACACTAATTCTAAGTGAAGCCCACTTCACAACACCAATGGGTTACACAAACATACAGGTAAGAAACAAAGCCCTATTTTGATCCAGAACGTGACAGAGATAGGAAATATCAACTAATAAACAAGACACACTAAGAAGGGCAGTAAGACAGCCCTAAAACATCAAAATCTGTTAAAATGTCATAAAAAAAATCCATTTCAGTTCTTGTATAACATCCTACAACTTAGTCAGCTGCACACACTTAAAAGTAGATATGGGGAGATTAACAGATAGGACTCATGGCAACAAATGGCAGTATTACAAGGATCTATTATCTAGCATTTAGAAGAATTTCCACTTATTTTTGGAACTTCAAGGGACAGGAAAATCATACCATCTACACCATTCCTTCAGCAACTAAATGGGGTAATGGGAAGAGCACACTTCTCAACAAGTCTTCTTGTTTCTTAGACCACTGCTTGAAACACGGCGATTTAGATATATTTAAAGGTAGGGGAAGAAATCTAAACTGTTACCTTGCCAGGTAGAGATCTGCATGTCACAACAATGGATCAAGAAGTCCCCCACTTACTATACTCACTGCTGGGAGATATTTTTTATTCCGCAGCTTTGCTTTTTCTGGCTCAGTTATCAGCTCCTTTTCAATGGGCTCCTGTTTCACCATCACAGGAATCTCTTTCTCTGTGAAAAGACAACACAGCTCTGAAACAGCTAGCACGGGGCACGTAGTTTATAATGAATTGGTGATTTATTGATTAGCAGATCTGTATGCTGTACAATGAGGCGACTGAAACCAGCTCTGGATATAAATAAGCCTGCAGGTTTCCAGTGCCCTTAACCCCTCCGTTTTTCAAGATTGAAAAAAAACAGACAACTGACCAAGTAATTCATTCAAATAAGAAATGTAGGAAAACTGAGATGAAAACCAGACACCCTGTGGTTTAGGAAACAGCAAACCCATAATCATTCACAGCTCCTCATGCTGATTAGTTAGTTCAGTGGTGGACAACTCCTGACCACATGATTTGATGAATTGGCTGTTTCTCTTCCCAATTCTTAAAACTACTGAGGCAGAAGGAAAAGCCGAGTGAGCACAAAGTGAACCAAGCTCAATTCACTTGGAAACATCGGTGAGATAAACAAACATAAACGGTGAGATAAACGTGAGATAAACATACAGAATACTAAACGTGTAAACTGTGTCAATGTCAAAGAGGACCAAGTTCTTCTCACCAGTTAAGCAAATTTTTTTGTGGACCAAGATTTTGTTTACTTTCATACTGCCATGTCAAAAGCAGACTGGGTAAAAAACAAAAAACACTGCATCCTGGGATACTGCTGAACAATGAAAAAATGGTATAGCTCATTGAATGAAAATCATTGCTGAAGATGACTGCAAAGCTGTGCAAAGACATTGCCCTAATGTGTCTTTTTGTGCTGGCATTGAAGCACACTTGCCAGTCACAAAAAAAATAATCACAGAATTACATAATGATTACCCCAACATCATTGTCCATCACATTTTTTTTGTGTGGCAGTAAAGCTCTTCTGAAAGCCGATCACAGTCCCTCAGCCTGTTTGTATCATCGATGCAGATGGACAAGCACATAGACAACCTTAATTACCAGTGTGGTTTCATTGAAAAGGGGGCACAAAATCACAGTGCATTCATATTGCACAAAATAAACCAAACTGAGTTCATGCGACCAAAAAAAAAAAATCACCGAAAAGGCCCCAGTTCAGCTTCATTAAAGGAAGATCGGAAAAGAGCCAATTGCTTTGGAGTTCATGTTGTACTTCCCAACTGGGTGTGGTTTGTTTAGTTTGGAAATACAGTCAAAACAAACTAAATGAAGTGTGAACACTCCCAGAAAAAAAATCACTGGACTATGGATCTCCTTGGTTGCCATTGCCTGGAGACATTTAAAAATTGTTTTGCGATGCCACAACTTCACTACAAACAAAACACATTTCCTGCAGCCATCAAGCCTACTGTGCAGTTATCAACACTGAAAAGCATCAAGCAGTGGAAGCGTATGATCGTGTGGATTACGAAACTGTACATTCTTTATAAAGGCAGAAATACCTTTCCTGGTGTTACTTAGTTACGTTCACAGAAGTAACTGACTGTTCCTTATGACGGATCACACAAATTATACAGCACAGGGCTGCACTTGAATTCCACCACAATTCCTTGCATGACAACACTTTTATAGTAAGGCTAGTGGCTTGTGAAGTTAGGAACAAGGCTGTGCACAGCTTGAAATGAGCTACAGAAAGCCCATGGTTTTCATTTCATAACATTTGTTTTCCAGATGGGTCAAAGGAAGAATGAGATTTCCTTTTCACATTCTTCACAAAACTGACCTTCTGTTCAATTAAAATTTGAGAAACCACAACCAACCCTGACATATCTATCTCATCTATCATAACGGTGTATCTAAACCTTCACCTACAACCACAATCTCAAGCAAGTCCTTAACTGTAAGTTAAAGAAAAGAACGGTGATTACCTGGCTCATTCTTCACAACAACAGAACCCATCCTCCTTCTCAGGTTGGGTCTGTTGTCACCAGTTTCTCCAGGCTCAGTCTTCACACAGTTTCCCTTGAAGGAGGAAAGAAAAAGAGGTTGTAAGTCAGCGCAGCAGCATTACAAAATGTGTTTCTCCAAGAAAATGTATTGTTCTGTAGTCTTGTAGTAGTCCTCCAGTCCTGTAAAACATCCATAAACCATGACGACTTCCAACAACTCAATGGAGGAGAACAGAATCCTCACATAGCCTTTCACAAGAACAGGGTACAGCACCAGATCCCTTACTAAGAGCACAATCAACCGATTTAACCTCACTGAATGGATGAGGTTGTGCCTTTTATTTGCATTAAAAAAGCTAAGCTTTTTTAACAGGTTTTTAATACTGCAAGCAGCTATCATTTTTTCGGAATTCCACTCGTTTTTCTAAAGATGAGAATTGTTTGCGATGGGCGTGATCCCTATGAGAGGTAATAAGGGTAAGTAGAAGGAGTTCCTCTGAGACGTTCATGAAGCTCTGATCAAGGGTCTTCACCTCAGCTCTCATCCGCTTGGCCCTGCGTGCGGGGGTGCAGGACTCCACAGGCTGGAAAGACTGCCTCTGGGCCAGGTCGTGGGGCTTGTACTCTCTGTCCTTCGTGTCGTTCATCAGCGTTGGCTTCTGTACACACTGGAAAACGAAGACACACAAAACAACTTGACATTAGACAACTACCCCACTGACAAAAAAAAATAGGTGTGTCTTCTCCACAAGGATTTAATTAACAGGACTAAATTAGGAACAGATAAGACTTAGAAAAGCTGTAAACATAAAAAAGTGAACACCTCAAAGTTTCATAAGCTGAGCTCGCAAAACAAGATCGAGACTATAAACTTAGCGTAGTTTAATGCTCAGTTGTTAGAGTTCTGATAAACACTGATGTATTTCAGAAAATAAAGGAACAACAGGGCTAGCAAATGTTTTGCATCATAAAAGTAAAAAAAAATTCAAGGACAGTATGAAGTGTAGATATATGCACTTAAACTCCCCCATGTTTGCTTTTGATGTGCGACCCATACTTAAGTGCATTTTAAAGGTTACATTAAAGCATTTTCTAACATGTTCAGTCGACAAGTTGTAGGTTTTGCATATTTCCACTATCCTGTTACATGGAATTAATATCTTAATATACATTGTGTTTAAATATATTAAAAGTAGACTTCAACAAACATTGAAAAACAAAAGGTTATTATGTTTTAATTATATATTTGATTTTGTGCTTCAGTGCTTGGTTTACCTTTTGGCATAAATACCTGGTATCTGCATTGTCAATTAAAAAAGCCTACCATGTGGCAGCAGTTCTTAAAACAGCACTCTATATTAAGCAAGCCTGATGAAATGCAGGCCTGTCTTTGGAGTGGCTGAGAGCAGCGCTTCTGCTTGTTTAAGACAGGGAAGCTGGTTATGGCAGTTGTCAGCTCAGAAGGCTGAATGTCTTCCACCACAGATAGCAGGACGACTGAGATCACTGTCTGACAAGGGTGCAGAGGGTATTGAGCAGAGCGACTGGAGGATGAGAGCATGCACTTCAGAAGGGAGGAGCTGTCAGCCACACAAACCAGATGGGCCCCAAGCTTTCAAATGTCAAAACGATATAATGCACAAAGAAAAGAGGAAAGAGATCAGTAATAAAAAAATATAGAAGCAATCAAGTCTTCATTAAAAATTCTACCGCCTGAAGAAAAAAAAAAAGTGGTCGCTAAGACATTAGTATATTTGCAGGTCCTCTAATTGCATGTTTCAGAGTAAGTGGCGAAATACTCAATAGTAGCTAGGCCCTTGTCATCACTCAGTTTGTTACAGCCACTGCTGTACACTTCAAAGTCCTCTGACTCAGGAATTGAGATATATCCAGATCTGGAACTGCCAATAAACTGCTAAGGCACCTAATGCAAAAGAGAACTAGGAGAGTTACTCAACAACATATGTGACCTCTTAAATGTAGGTCACTCACAGACCACTGAAAGGCCTGACTGGTTTCATTTTTATTTTTAGATCAGATGGTAGCAATTATTGAGATATCTTCTAGTATTACACACTTCTCTACTTAAAAAAGACACTTGCACATGCTGATACTTTACAGGTGTAATTTCAATTTTCTAGAACAAACTTAATCTTCATAGTAATTTCTTCCACATGCAAACAAGACATCTTTTTGTCACTGGAAGACTAGTCAGTGGTTTCCTGTGCCACTATTAAACTTGTGAATACACAAAATGTACAGTTTTAGAAAGGCTAAAAGATCAACATTTTTTACACACAACTACATTCAGATAAAACCAAACGGCATTTTAAAGGCATTGTTATTTTCAGAGCTACAGTACGTCCCAACCTGCTCTGCTTCCTATTGTGTAAATGGTCTCCTGCACGTAAGAAAGAAATCAATACACCTTGAATTTACAGCTTCAATCTCAACAGGCGAGTTAGCTCATCTGAAAAGCTCAGAGCACCATCTGCTAATCCAACAGGCACCTCCGCCCTAATGAGGAGAGGAGAGAGGAAGCGGTTTCCCACAGGCTTTCATCACTCACCAGAAGGTTGGCTCCAGCCTGGAATAGGTTGTAAGGGTAGAGAATTCGCTCGTAGTGGGCACGCAAATGAGAGCCCACAGCCTTGCCAGGAGCAAAACCCATCCTCAGTGCTATCTTGGTCCATCTTCTCTCTTTACACACAGCGTCAAAGCCCCCTTCTTCAGCCACCAGCTACAAAACAAAAGCACGCAGGCTGTAAACCTGTCTGCAAGCACAGGCCTCACATGCACCGTCGCCCACAGACACCGTGATGCAAGAGCTTACCGCGTCTTGCCATTCGATACTCAGAGGCGTGCAACGCTCTCAGGAAAACCTGTGACACACTCAGGAAAACCTCCTTGTTTTCCCCAACAGGATATCAGAGTTTTCGAAACAGTCAACACTTCTCGAGCCAACTGCATTTCATGAGTTAAGACTTGGTCTTGCAGCTAGGCTAACACAGACTATCACCTTTTGTAAAAAATGTTTAAAACACTTCAGGATTAGTGCTAAAACTATCCACAGACAACTTGAAATTGAATTCAGCGAAGGTCATTTTTCACAGATTAAAATTCTTAAACATAAAGCTGCAGTTAGGAAATAACACTTTATGAATAATCTAGCATCAGCAACAGATATATTACATTCACAACTTCCATGCATTACTTATGCTGAAGTATTCTGTTCACACTTTAATTCAAATCAACTTTAGAGAGAAGTAACATTGCTTTCTACTTTCTTCACCTTATAGCATGTCATTAACATCACTCAAATGGAAGTTGTGCAAGGTGTTCTTACCTTGTTCAGTTGGTATAAATCCAAAATCTTCCTTTCTACATGTGGAATTTTTAATGTGCACCCCTGGAGCTCCCAGAATTTTGCAATCTGATCAAGGAAATTGAGCTTTACTCTGGTCTGGGCCTAAAGAAGAAAATTAAAAGCGAATTATTTTAACCCAACACACTCAACAGTCCCTGCTAGATGTTTTGCACAACATGCAAAAACAGATTTCATGAAGTAATTAAACAAACCACAATAATAATTAAAATAGAGAACATGAATTTTAAAATTTTCTACATGCTATTATCACTTGATATGCAAAGCTCCCACTCTAATCTAATCATGATTTCTGCTGATCTATAAGTCTAGCCAGCACCTTTGACCCAGCTTGACAGGTGCTCTCTTCTGACTAGGCTCCAGTATTGTTGTGGGTACAATAGACTCCCTGGCTGGAAGTGATGAGACGCGTCATGCTGTAGCCTGTAAGCACCAGCCATCCCCATACAAACAGATCTGCTATTGCTTCCTCAGATGGAAGAAATTACAGATAAGTACATGTAAGAAAGTAACACTGCGCTACATTAAGTAATCAAGGGTCCGGGTGGAAAGATCCAGAGACCTGAGTTGTGTGCCTCTGCCCAATATGTCACTTAATTGAACTCACTGTATGCTTACATGGACAAACTGAAGCCATTTTCTTGTTTTAAAGAAACTGGAGATTTTAAAATGCCAATAAGACCTGCTAGACAGGAGCTCCATAGGACTGGAGATGGGCTCTCTTGTTACAGGGGATCCTGAGTGGTTCAATCAGCACCTGTGGGCTTGCAGTTATATCAGCGAGAGAATTCACCAATCAGTGCCAGCTTGCTTCTAAGGCACTATGGGAGCACATTGAAGGACAAATGTCAGAGGAGTACACACGCGCAGGACCTCCTGCTGGACGACTGAGGCCCTCATTCCACAGTGCGCGAGTCGTAGTGAGACAGCAGAAGGCTTTCAACCTGGATGAAGTATTGAACAGAAACTAGAACAAACCTTCCCAAGTTAAAAGTTACCTCTAGTTCATTGAGCCTCTGGATCCGAGGGGTGAAATGAAGCTTATCAACATCACATGCAAACGGAGGCTGCCAGTCCTGAAACACAACACAGGGGATAAGATCAGTGGAGTCCGACAACACCATTCTGAACAGACAACCTGGCACCAGCTCCACCTACCTCTTTGGCACAGACATGGAACTTCATTTGGAGTCTCGAATCCCAAGAAAAGCGGCAAAGCTAAAGCAGGTTCACTTTGCAGATTCCATCGCTTGTTTTATATTCAATCAGCACCCGTGGAGCAAGCTCAACTGCAGAATGGCCACGACTAACATTTAATTTCTACTGATAAACTCAGGGTCTAGGGGTTCTGTCATGTTACGCTACATGTAAACTTCACCGTTAAGGTTTATATTTCTGAAGTCAGGTTACATGAGTATAAATTAAATGCTGCATTACATAAAAATATATATTTTGAAATTCAGAGCTTTCTGTAATTAACAGACACATGGACAGTGGTACAAAGTGAACTTTTTTTTGTTTATTCTGTCCTATTTACATCGTAATTCAAGAGACAAAACACAAAAAACCTTGATAACTCCCCCCGCCTCTCTAAAACACAGCACATCACCAATAAATGCAGCATGCAGAAAGATGTAAAACCTATACATCAATTCAGAGGACTGAAAAATCACAATTCAAAGACAAATTGTCATTTAGGACACGCGAGTGGCAAACCAATGCCATCAAAAAAAAGCATGGAGACTTTTACTCGGACAACAGCTTTACACATAGATGAAAAGACGGATCAAGAACTGAATGGGTGTCCAGCAAAAGAAGTTACATTCGCTGGGAACATGACAAGGAAGAAAATCCATCCCTGATCATCCCCTGGACTTCTACCAGGAATAGTAGTACAGTACCCAGGACCAGTCTGGTCCTAGAGACTGAGACACCTCTAGCAATATGACAACTGTGAAGAGGCAACAGAAGCCACACGTTGGCTGCGATGGATTTACAGGTGACAACAGTCTCTGACATCATGGACACATGCATCTGCAATCACTTTCTGGAGGGATCCTTTCCAAGAGCTTTGGTGAGGTAATCTTTGAGGAAGATCAAGACTATTTTATACTATAAAGGTCCCTTTTCCTGTGCTTTAAGAAAAAAATACATTTTTTTCTCACGGGAAGAACACACTCCCCATTTTAACCAAAGTGCTTTCCTTTAGCCTTTTTTTAATGAAATGCTAAAATAGCCCTTGTACAGGCCATCATGAGAAGAACTTGTAGGTTAAAATCAGAATTCTACAGATTCTGCAAGTGCGCTTTTTTGCATCAGCTATTAGGAAAAAAGGCTGTTCAGCACTCTGTTAGTGCCACCAAATGATTTATTTATATTCTTTATATTTTTTGACTCCACTGTCCACAGCAGCGTACTATCAGTAGTTCTGATTTGAACTAAATTCAGTTCTGTGAAAGACATTTACAAAACTGTGCGTCATCTGAAGGATTAGCGTAATTTAAAACAAACTACAATGAAAAATAGTTGCAGCAACACTAATTTTATTACATCAGTCATTTTGCGTGACAGTTGACTGAAGTAGCCCCCGTTGGTATACAAATCAATTCTACACACTTTCACATCTCAACAGCTGACAAAGAATGAGTTTAGTCTCTCAATGAATTCCCATGAAGTTCTTCCACCCAAACTCTATCCAGTAGTCAGATGAACGCATTCCACAATATTAAGTCATTAAAAAAAAACTTCTACCACATATGACAAAACTGCCAATCCAAAGCTTACAGCATGCAGGAGCTGTGGTACACATCTGCAGGCCTCCTCTTGAGCTGGACCCTTTGCTCCCAAATAACCAGAGAGGAGGCATCAGCAGTGCCTGGAAGTGCACACCCACATGTAGGTAACGTGTTGGTAGAACCGCAGGGACAAGGACCCACAGGTCAGACAACTCTGCTCTGGGTGGGTTCGGAACACTTCGAGCTAGCCTGTGGTATTTGAAGTCAAGGGTCTGTTATCTGAGAAAAATTCTCCAATAATCTAGATCTCATGCAAAAGAGTTATCTTCTGATTTTTTTCAAGGAAAAGTAATACCTATCAATTAATCCTTCCAGTAAATAAAGAAATTGATATAAACACACTTACAAACATAAATACATACAGAAACAAGTAAAGGCTTAGTCCATGCTGAAAAGAGAAGAAACGCACTTTTCCACAGCTGAAATGTTGGTACTTTTCTACTCTTTTCAGCATGGAATAAACCTTTACTTGTTCCTTTGCAGCCTACGCATGCTGACGCAGCTCCCTGCTTGAACTACATTTGGTATACGCAGTATATGATGGTAAAAGGGCCCATCCTAACAGCTCCTTGCAACTGCACTTCTGAGGTTCTGCACATTAAACCACTAATTCTAATCAAAAACAAAACTTACACAACATAGCAGAAAAGCGCAAACACGCAAAATTTGAATTTCAGATTAAAGAGGCCAATATTCACCAGGTACAGCACAATAACGCAAACAACCTTGGTCAAAGTAAGTCAAAACAAGAAGTTGTAAGACTGAGATGAGATCTATGACATCTACTGAAAAACATCAGGGACAAAAGCAAATGAAGGAGCTCTACAGAGAAAGAAGAGAACAAATATATCAGTTGTTCTCCAAATAAAGGAGTGTCCCCTTCTCAACACAAGGATCACAATAAACACCAAAACAGACAGAGGCCACAAACCAATGAAGAGCAGCACTCTCCCCCCTTCCCAAACAGTCTAAAATGCAGACAAAAGACACCTTGGGCTTTGTTTAGGGAAGCAGACAGCTGCAGCTAAGGGGGGGGAGCAGGCCTTGTGGGACCCGTGCTTGGCAGGTAAACACTTCCTTCTGTCCTCCAACCTCGACACACCTGGCAACAAACCTCCAGTTCACACCAACAACACTGCCGCAGCTTTACACCTCCACCTCTGCCTCCACCTCCTGCTCTTAAGAAGAAAAAGAGCACTGCCTTCAATAAAAAAAGAAAACTGTGGGCGGCCTGTGTGGTCAAGACAGCAGTTTGTGCAGTTGACAAAAGCCCACAACACAAAGTCAGCAAGCGAGGCGACTATTTCCGTTTCGATCAAGAGTAGAAAAACGGCCAAACCAAGCCCATCTACAGACCACTGCAAGTCACATTTTTCACATTGCACGACAGTTTCCCTTCTCATCCAAGCCCAGGCTGACCAGAGGCACTGTTCCGCAAGAATCACTGTGACAACACTGGTGTTACCAAATCCACAGGGCTCTTCAACACAGTCTTGAAGCCTGAGCCAACACTCTAAAGCTTTCTAGTGTAGCGATTGCAAACATGAAGTATTTGAATGTAGCTAAATGGAAAAAGACACTTCAAAATGACCTCTTTACAAACATACATGTTAAAGATCTCTCACGACACCTTGGATCAGTTTTGCTACTGCAAAACAGCAGCAGCTAAATAATACAGCTGAACATCTATAGCAAGTTTTCAAAAAACAGCTCTACCTTCTTTATGCAAGTTTGTACAAGCTACAGTACATCAGAGCTCACTGCACAATACAAATGTTTCCTGTGCATTTGGATAAAGTCAAGTATTCTTTACTAGTACATTTCTTAACGGACAGTAAAGCATAAGATAGGAGCTTACACTCCCTATGGCTTTTAATGAACCGTTCTTGAAGTCTATCACCACCTTGAGGTAGACGCATAAGCCTAACAGGAAGCAATTATCTACTGCCCAAACACCCTCAAGGGTGTCATCCTTCGTGTTCACGCTTGAAATTTAAAACACTACACAAAATATTACAGAGGATAACTTAGCACATCTTAGTATTTTACCTGCCATCGCCAACAACTCTACTATACAAAATAAAACAAGGCTGCAAGTGATAAGAACAAAGACAAAATCCCTCTGACTTCAACAGAAGGAAGAGTGCTTTACAGGTCTTCCTCCAGGAGCTTGCAGCTACTGCAGCATGTCAGCCATGAACATGGTTGTCACGCACAACAACAGCCATGGTGCAGCTCAGAGGCTGTTACATCAATATGGCACTCCAACCACTCAGCTTCCTATGCAGGAGCTAGATGGAGACTTGGGTTGATTCAGAATCCCGGGACACTTTACACTCTACAGTGTCACTTATAATGTAAAAAAAAAACACTTTGTAGCTCGAGTTTCTTTTCAGATTTTAATAATAAAGGTGGAAAGGGGGGAGGTGGGAAGAATCAAGCAATCAGATATGCAGGATGGATGGCCAAGGAGCTCCACACACTTACCTTCTCAACTGTTACTTTGTGCCCTACAGACAAAAAACACTGTGCATTCAGGAATTCTAGGGTCCATTCGTCTTGGACTGATTACATTTGCTGGGAAAAAGCCTTCCACAAAATCTTCCACAAAAAACAAACTGGATTCAGGTTGCAGTACTTCAATAAAAGCCTGATAAATTCATTTCAACATTGTATGAAACCTGTTCCCCTAGAAGTGTCTAATATTAGATACAGAAACTGTGTGTGCAGAGTAAACTGCACTGGAATAAAGAGCCTTACTGGTAGTTAGTAAATGGGACTTCACTTCATGATTAAGATAATGGACACCAAAAGACAGTGAAGCCAAGAAATGGACCCATAAAGTCATTAGAAAAGAAATGACATGCGTTTCCTTTTTAAATTAAACTTTCGGTTACATCATGACTAGATTACAATGTTACAATCTAAAGAAAGGTTGGGTGCTCTTATTATTTAAGAGTTCTGCTTATAAATTACATTCCCAAGGATACAATTAAGTTGCTTTAATGTTCCTTCTAGACTCCGGACTTAAATTTATTTTTTTGCCCCACAGCTAAGTTTGGTTAACAAGACAGCAAGCAACACAGCTGTTAATCTGTACCAGGGTGGGGAATTATCTATCTCAACCAGACAGCCCTTTGATTCCTACAGATGCCATTCAATAACAATGGCGACTCTCCAAAGACGTACTTTGCTTGCAAAACAGTTGCAGCTCCCGCCTGGAAGATCAAATCAGGTAATTCAGAATGTCTCTGGTAACCAACGCAATCCACCCATCCACCCATTATTAGCATGCTGCTTATCCTCGTGGAGGCTGCAGAAAGTCTATTCTGGAAGTATGAGGCACAAGGAGGTACCAAGCACAAAACTACACATGGCCTCCGGTGTGACACTGGGAATGGCTTTGCTCAACTGTTCCCGTCAAACTCCAGGCAGCAGGCCTGCATGAGAAGTGACAAAACCAGGGTACCCCACACAGGTAGACTGTGCAAGCCAAAATCGAACACCCAGGATCTGGCACCTCTGAGACAGCAGCATAAACTACCACACCACCCCCCTGCCCACTCTGTCAGAAACCCACCAAGACCTCACCAGGGGTAACAAGTTATGGCAGCTAACAGCAGAGCTCTTGGCTGCTACTTCTAAAGGCTCAGCAGTGTCCATTGATGACTACATATTCCTGATGACTTGGCACTAGAGTCATATTCTGATTATGTTTCCTAAATAAGATTACCCTGATGATTCCCAAAAAGATGGAAAAATTCACCTAATTAAGTTCTCCCGGGACCCCCAAAGTTTCTTTCAGAGGTTTTATAAAAAAAACAATCTTCATCTTTATTTAAAGTGAAAGTAGCATTAATGTCAACAAGATTTGTTTCTTAATTTTAAACAGTAGCATATCTACAATTAATCTAATATTAAAGTATTCTTCCAATAATCATTGATCAGAACGCCTTTTTTTTCCCCACAAAAACCACCAGGACTTATAAAAAAATAAACTCCATTTAAACATATATACCACTTTCAACTATAGTTCTGGATGAAAGGTTTTAATCTTCTCAGGCAATCACTATGTACTTACAAAATTAAAAACTCACCTATCAGGCCATGATATATTATGCCTTTTTCAGGTGGAGCATTTTATTGCAATGGTTATTTGCAGACTTGCTTAACTTGTGAATCGACTGTCATGTGCCCATTTACAAACGCATTACCATGCGTCTATTTGCGTACATATTTCCATACAGAATCATCAACATTAACTATTGGAAACACTTTCACATAGAATTTAGTGTTCAGGAGCAGCGATTATCTCTGGAATACACAGCAGACGATGTCCTAGTCATACCAAATAAAACAGGTTTCATGAATGAAGCAACCTAGCCTTGGTGGAGAAAAATGAAAAGGATTTCTGTATAAACACAAGCATAAAGTCCAGACAGGTTCGATTTTTCAAACACCAGCTTGGTCTTTCTTTAATTTCCACAGTTTTAACGGCAAGACCTGCTGTTCCAAAACCCCTCAGCCTGCAGCTTCTTTCCACTGAACGAACACTCTCAGCAAGTTTGTCTTCAGTTTAATGCAAAAGTGTAGTGAAGTCTTTCAGCTGTTTCTTTAGTTATTCAGCCTACAGGACTCAATAAGATAGGCGTCACTTTATTTAGACAACTGCATGTTGTCAATAAAAAGGAAATGTTTTAATGTATGTGACTTTCAATGGGTGTGTGCTACAGCCAATTTCAGCTTTGGTTCAGATTGAGGGACAGCTTCAAAAACCAGATTAAAAACAGCCCAGACTTCTGACAGGAGAAATAACTAGAAGGTGTCTAAGGATCCCATACCTCTACTGGTCTGGAGACAGCTGCTGTAATGAACCACACTCCTACAGTGTAAGAACCAAATAAACACACAAAGACAGCCTTAAATCACCAGTATCAGTTTACAGATATTTTTAATCATGGACACAGTAGAATTCAATGACCTGAAGCTCTGGTCATTCCTGTCAGGAGCACCGGAAGATAGCTGTAACCTCCCATTACTGCAAACATGGGCTCGGGGTCTCAAGACGCTTAGGGGATAGCAGCATTTCTGATGCACAGCTCCACTAATTGTACCACTTCCATCACTCACAGGTGTCGGAGGCCTTGTGGTTGGAGTCAGTAATGTAATCTGTCCGCTTCTGCCGAAAGCCACAACTCAGCACTCTAGCACAGTCCTACTTATTTTGATATATCATTTTGAGTACAGTACAGCCCTGAAAGCATCTCAAATTTTGAAACTATTTTATTTAGTAGGAATAAACAACTTTGTGATGATGTATAGTCACGTACAGTTTCCTAGAACCTGCAAGAGCTTTAACTCTTCCCTGCTGAGCTTTCATTGTGTATCAGCAAGCAAGCTACGGTCACTTCATCTTTTCCCAACCTAACTGAAAGCTGTGCCCAATAATATCCCGATTATAACAATGGGTTCAGTTTGCTTCTTTTTCATTTCATTTTACAATCAAGCCTGGCGGAGTGAAAGTGATGCCTGATGCCAGTGCTGCACTATCTCAGAACCAAAATGCTGATCTTTCCTCGGTATTTAGTTACACGACTAGTTTCTCTGGCCTTCCTTCTCTGTGTCAAGTTAATTGAAAATAACAGTTTGGCACCACACTGCATGCTGCATAGGTTAAACAATGACTGTGAAGCATCAGGACTGAAAATTTGGCACAAGGGCAGAAAAAAAAGCCAGCTGCTGATCACCTCAAAACTTCGACCCATGGTGTCAGATTCATTTGATCAAAAGCAAACCAATTGGCCAACACAAACTGAACACGCCTCGGCACTGATGAGCAGCAGTTACTGCTTACAGTCATGAATACAGCTGGGCAGGTTTCCTGCACAGCCATAACCCCCATGCAAATCCAAAACACCTTTACCCTCATAATATTTCCGTGTCATTTCCAGGCATTACTCGGAAACGGCACCTGCTGAGCTTGACAAAAGGCCTTGGAGGCGATTCTGTCCACTGTCCCTTTGGACATAATAATCCAGCTCCTTCGGCACTAACAAATAATTTTTCAGTATGTCTCTGGACTTTCAAGCTGTTTTAAGCGAGATACTGTAATGATAGTGTGGGGAAAAAAAACATTTCCTTGTCAAGTCCTTGTGCAACTTTTGTCGCACACCACCTTCACTCTTCCTTATCTCCTCCCAAGTCTCCGAGTTCTTCTTTTTATACTAAAGATGTCAAATGCTGAAAACTGCACAGTTAAACACCAGATGCACCAACGTCTATGCATACGGTCCAAAATCAAAACTGAAGACACCCCGAATTCAGGCAAACACCGCGAGGTGAAGGAACAAACCGTGCACAGCTGACAGGGAGCCCCCCCCCACTCCACAGCAAGTTCATTTCCTAATCCAGACACCTCTCTTTCACACCGTGGGCCACACTCAAGGTGGGGGGGGGGGAGGGGATCTACGATACCGACTACGCCAACAGCTCAAGCCTACTTTTTACAAAATGATTCCAGTGACCCAAACACAGCAGGTATTTTTGTAGAGCCTCATGCCACAGCAGTTACTTAACTGAAGCAAGGATGCACATAAAGGGTGCAGTAGTGAAACCGGCCTGTTACGTGCAAATCCAACTGATCTGATCGTTTTCTCTAGCAGCTGGCTTTACCTTGGAGCGCACTCTGAAAGACGCTTCAAACTGGAGGAAGAAGGCAGAGTTACAAACCACACAAATATGACTATTAGTAATATTTTATACCTTGGAGACTGTTCACATATTTAGTAAAAGCAATACCTTGGCGGTGTAAACCATGAACATGTTATAAACACGGTCACTGCGCTTTCATTGGTGACCACACCAGTGAGCCATAAGATACGCACATTCTGTATTCTTTCACACAATAGCCCAAAAAACTCATAGCTTTATAAACAATGCAATGTCTTTTTTTTACAATAATCACATTTAGACCACCAGTATAGTACATTTTTCAACAAAAGAATCCAACCAAGGTAAAAAAGCAAGTATTATTTACTTAACACCAGTATACTGCAAAGCACTGTTCTCTCTAATTTGTAGGGAAATGCTGTAAACTACAAAAAGGCCTTCGGAATTTAAATAATCCGACACAGCTCTCCATATGTAGTTGAAACCTCTCATAGCTTTGCCCTGCCACAGCAAAACCATTCAGACAATGACGGCACTGGATCTCCCCGAATGTTCTTAAAACTAAATCAACTCAGACTAATTGGTTTTTGAAATGGAGGGTGGGGTTACATCACAATCTATAGTACAGTGCATCATAAATCGTACAGTAACATCATCATATACAAAGGCTTGTACAATCCTCAGCTTGTTTCACCAGGATTAAAACAAGAAATGGCTAAGAAGCCAAGTCCCCCCGAGAATTAACACCCCCACACACATTAAATAACTGTAACGACTATCACTACCTAAATATTTGATCCCGCAAATGCACTTAAAGACAGGAACAACAAAATGTGATGGGATGCTTCCCTCTTCCTCACTTAATATAAACTATCCTCAAAACATCATTTGCACGTTACATACTTCAAAGCAGTGAGAACATGACATAATGACAAACTATTCTCTTTTCTGTTAAAATACATCAAAAAACACTTCACAAAGGAAAAACTAGTATTTTTTTCTTCCTTTTATTTTAAATTCAAAGCCAACGTCCCAAAGCAGAGGAAAAGAGGATTTACAGCACACACAACCCCTTCTTTGTTTTTGTTTCACAAGAATGTGGCAAAAATTCAGGATGCAAACAAAATACAGGGTGATCAATATGAGGATGGCTCTCAGTAGGGCAAGAGTATCGGGGGTGGGGGGGGGAGACAGTGGTTCTCTCTCTCTCCTTGGTGAGTGTTGATGGTGCAGACGTGTGGAAGAATTATTTATTTTTTTACAGTGGCCATGTTTGAAAGCACACCAGTTCTACACCAATTCAAAGAAACGACTGGATTCAAAGATTAGCATTTCTGAGGCCAGCCTTGAAGGCTGTGGTCATTCAGAAATAAATAAATAAACCCTTAATCCACATCTTTTAATTCTTCCACAATAATCCCAGTGTAGTCTCACAAAATGGCCCAGATGGAGCAGTCCAGAGCCCCTGCTAACCACAAAGCCAACATGGAGGACAACACCCAAGAAACAGGCCTGTTAGGTGTATTAGTATTAGTTTCTTACACGTAAAGTTATTTTTTCAAGGAGGGGAATCATACGTGCACAAAGAAACTCGGGACTTTTTTAGATCCAAAAAATAAATAAAATGAAAGAAACGTGGTTACAAACAACCATATGGTACAAAATTTACATAAAAATATAAATTTGACATGTGGCGTTGGCAACAATGTTATTTAAATAACACAATGCTTCATATCAAGTCAATTTACTTGCTAATCCAAATAAAACGCGTTAAAAGGGCTGTGCTTTTACGAAGAACCGGGATAGAAAGATATGGGGGGGAGGGCTTGATATCTGATATCGTTTGATATGTAACGAGTGAAAGCTTGCGTTTCTGTTCCGGTGCCTTTTTTTTTTAAATGGACATAAACATAAGAACATAAATTGAAAAGGGGAGGCAAGTGTTTTTAAATTGTACTTCCTAGTCGGTTCGATAATGAGTCACCGAGGAGAATCCGGCTCCTGCGTGCGAGAGCACACGTACCGATCACTCCTCCGGAGTACACAACTTTCTCCATTCCCCGAAAAACAGCACATCAACACCGCAAATCACACTGCACGCCACGGCCCGAGCTCTCCCCGGCCCACGGGCGAGCCGCAGGAGCCCCAAACATGTCGAGTTTGGGGAAACAAACAACACCGGAGTAGGAGGGATTAAGAACATTTCTGACCCATTTTTTCAGTGTTGACGTAAACCGATTAGAAGAATAGGTGGCGATGCAGGTTTAATTGTCCGCTCGTCGTCAGTTTTTTTTTTAAAAAAGGTAAACGAGTTTTAAAAACATCCCCCTACACAGACACTTCCCCGTGGGGAGAACGGAGGCCGCCGGGGTTTCTCAAGCCAGCTTGCCGGCCCAGGCGCTCCGGTCCCCGGGCAACGGCGGACCTGCGGAGCCGCCTGTCCTCTCGGCCGGAGCAACGGGTCGCCTCTCCGCGGCCCCCGACCCCCGGGCTCGAGTGGGGAAGGAGCTCAAACTTTCGGACGATTTACACCCTCTCCCCCCTCCTCCTCCTCCTTCTTCTTCCTCCCCCCCGGCGTCACGGAACCGAACAGCTCGGATTTCCACGGACTGTCGCCCGGCCCCACGACACCTCCTCCCCGCACACAAGCGCACCTCGCTCCCAAACTCTCCGGGAGCTGCCCCGCTTACATCAAACCCACCTCCGTCTCTCCCCCCCCCCCAAAAGAAACCGGGGTGCAAGAAGGCGAGGGCTTCGCTCGTTAAAGCCGTCCAGAAACGAGGCGTCCCGTCGCTAATGAGCATGAGCAGCAACTCGACCACGTCGCCTGCTCGGGTCGAGGCGAGGCGACTTCACCCCGGATTTTTAGACACTTTCAGGGTTATAACGACAGTAACAGCGCCCGGGCAGGTAAACGGAGGAGCAGGGGGAGAAAAGGCCGTCGAGGGCTTCGATTTTGATCCACCCAGGATCGATAATCGAGGATGGGGAAACCGTTGACTATTCGGCAGCTCAACTGAAAGTTGTAACGCCAGCAGCCAAGAAAGAGTGTTGGGTGTCTTTGTGAATATCCGTCGACAGCACAGTTTTGAGTTTTTTTTATTATTATTATTACTGGTGGGGGGGCTTATGTTCAAACTCGCAGCTACGACATTTAAATGAGGTCTTGAACTGAATGGGTTTACCCATTAATACTTCAGGAAAGCAAAAGGGGGCAATTTAAAAAAAACACACACGGCGTCAGTTTGCATTTATGCAACTATAAAGCTCTCCTGAAGCTCATGGACGTGTTTTTTGGCTCCCTGATGTGTAAAGAGAAGTAGGGCAACTGTTTTTTTCGGCTGGTGTCCCTGTGTTGTGTCAGAATCTCTTCGCAACCACACACACACACAAAGAACCGTCTTCCCTGAAGCCCCGAGACGCCATATTGAAAACTTCTTAAAAAAATAAAACAAATGCACGTAAAAAAAAACTCCCCCTCCCCCCGCCGCACACACACAAACATACACCCCTAAAACATGACAAAAGTGAGGGACTACGGCGTTTTCTCCAGGGGGCCCGCTGGACCTCTCTTGACCGCACTCACCGGCGGCGGGCGGACTTTGCAGATGCCCGTTTTCTCGGCGATAGGCCGGATCTTGTTGATGAAGGCGAACGGGTCGGCGAACTCCTCCCAACTGGGCTCGAAGACCGGGCACTCCGGGGGCGGAATGAACTCGTCGGGCCGCGGCTGGGTCATCATGGTGGGTCCGGTTCCCAGGACCGGGGGGTGTCGGTGGCGAGAGGAGGAGGAGGATATTGAAGAGGGGGGGGAGGAAAGGGAGGTCGAGGAACAATTCGAACCCTTTTGGCGATCTTATTAACCCAGATCCAAACTGCGCTGGTTTCGAGCTCTGTCCGTAATCCACCGTCTGCTCCACCGACTCTCCGGCAACTGCTCTTCCCTTTAACTCGCTGGGTACTCGCCGACGCTCGCTCTCCAGCGCGCACACACACTCGCGCACAGCCGGAGCCCTGCGCTTAGGCGCCGGCCACCTCCGCCACGGCAACTAGTCCCCTGCAATTCTCACAATTTGGCCTCGATCATGTACGACCCATCGATTTATTTACTTATTTCTTGGCCAGATATCTCGGAAAAGGGTGCTTAATTGGATCGTCGATTTTAAAAAAAATATATTTAATTTTGAGACTGTAAATGTGAAAAACCCATTTCAAGTTCAGGAAAGCAGTTTAGACTATTCCACATTTCTGCGTAATATCTCCAGGTTTTATATAAAAGTGTTGGCTTCACGAACACATTATCTTGAACATTATTTCGTCTTGTATTCCAAAGCTCTTTAAAATACTAGATTTATAAATGCTACGATATACATTTCTTGGACACACAGAGAGCAGAAATACTGAAATATTATTCTCTACGTCTGTCAATCTTCCACCTTCGGTGTTCTTTCATTTGCACCGTTTAATGAATTGTCCCGTGTGTGAACAGGAAACTCGAGTGTTGTGTGGATTAACATCGCGTTTTTACTACCAAATGACTGAAGTACAGCAATAAACCCCCGACATGTTCCCTGTTCGTTTCAAATATGGACGCCACTACTACCGTGCCAGACATCCCGGGCACACAAAGACCAAGGACTAGTTCTTATTTTATTGACGAAGTGCTTAATTCCTAACAAAAAAATACGCGAAACAAGCCGTTTATCGAAAAGCCGTTTGGAAATGACCTTGTCGTTGTTATTGTTTTTAGTACTTCACAGCCCTAGCTTTAACGTTTCGGCCATGACTTTGGTCAATTTAGATCCCACGACACCCCATTCCTTTTCAAAACTGCCCAACTCTACTGTTGACTGACGGTACTGCCGTTTTTTTAAATCCTCCATAATTCATTTGTGACATTTCCCCACATATTGCATCGTCTTCAGGGACCAAGCACAGACTTCAAAACGGACGTCCAGACGCCTGGAACAAGGCAGTGGAACAATTTGAATAAATAAACCCTTGTTATGAGAGACCTAACGACAATCTAAATGCATAACCTTCTTAAAATTCCCCCCACTGCATACTTTACCACAAAAGCACAGTGGGAAACAACGCTCTTAACTCGTTGGGTTTATGAAAATTGAAAATGTAGATGCCTTCCACAGCTCAGTGACAAATACACCCAAATTCAACCAACTATTTTTTTTTTTTACAAAAGAATGGGCACAACACAAGTCTGAGCGCTTCCCATTAATGTTTACTTGGGCGGAGGGATACGCTTCAGCTGACAGCTTCACGGTGGCCGGAACTCGCTCTTTAAATAGACTCTGTGGAGTTGCTGATAGGGCGCAGCTCAAGAAGGAGGGGGGAGCTGAAGGGAGGGGTTTGGGCAAGATTCATTGTTAAAAGCAAAAAAAGTCGAAATGAAGGTTTGGAATAAAAATACAACGTGCACCTAATATGCAAACATGTTTGTCTTGTTTTTTTTTTACAGAAGTCAACATGAAGGTGCGTTGGGTTTCCCCTCCCTCCAGTACATGTTTAATAAAGGGGCGATTTATACAAATAAAAAACTTGCATACAAAATAAGATCACGCCTCCGACGTACAAGGTAGGCAAAGATCCAAAAATAGCGAATACTGTACTACCCACCAACAAAACAGGAAGCTGCGAGGAACAATGTGTAAAACAGACTGGTCAGGATTCACACATCGCTTCCGTGTGAAAAAAAACCGAAAAGAATGAGCCCTTAAGTTTTATCTTGGACACGTAACGTCTTTAGAAAAGACGCTCCCTGACGATTTAAAAAAAATGTCCTTCAACGAGCTCACACCGCCGTGGTCCGAAACATCCACATCGAAATATTCACCATATTTCGCCCTATAAACTACACAGAAGCACTCATATATATATATAAACACTCATGTAAGCTTAAATCTGCCTCATAAATGTCTTAATTTGGCAGCCTGTGACACAAAACTCATAACATGGACCAGCACGAAACCTCCTGTAACAAGTCAGTTCTGTGGCTGTCATCAAAAGTAAATAAACGAAATTGTCTGTACATGATCAGGTGCTACCGTGGAGTGAAAAACTGGGGTTGTTTTACTGTAATGAATATTTAAAAAGGCATTTTCGTCCGCGAGTAAAGCGAAACACTGCTGCTTGAAGTTGAAGTGTTGTGTAAATAGGAAACGTGCTCCGGGGTACCGGAGTACCGGAGTACCCCCCGGCTCAGTCACAGCCTGAATCTTAACGGCAGCCGCCTCGTTAAGCATGAAGTCGGGGATCCGGAAAGCCACCTTCTCAAACGGTGACCCCGAATTTCCTACCTTTCTCGTTAATTAGGGTGACTTTTACCAGATTTCAAACGAGAGTGGAGGTCAGCTACGATTCTTCCCCCACACTGACGCTGTTTATGCAGGTACAACGGGTTCGATAGGTGACTGTCCACTCCGTGTGTTCAATTATCCTTTGATTGATGAGTTTATTGGAAGCATCGCAAAGAGGACCCAAAGGAAAAGAGGAAGACGAAAGGACACATGCAGGCGAGACAATGGTGTTTTAAGCAGGATAAAACACGAGAAAGACCGGGGCGCGATCACACATCAACTTATCTCCCTGCCTGACGAAGAGGAGTGGGTTTAATTAACCTGAATATGAGGCAGGTTCGAGCCTCTGTACCATATTATGTGATTTTATGATCTGATTATACGTCTGTCTCTTAATACACAAAGCCCTTTCACAGTCTAAACAGCAACCTTGATATGTGTACACACGATGAATATGGAGACGATAACACCTAGTTCAAAACAGATCAGTCTCAAAATGCGAAACATGATGTCTTCTACTGTGAAACGGAGAGTAACAGGTATTCTGCAGGAAGGCTGTACAAGGTATTACCACAAAGTGCGCTACAACATCGCGTTTTTATGACTCAACACAACAGCAGTACAGTAAAACAGGAATACGGAAAGTTCACTCGAGTTTCCAATAAAGAAAACTACGGCGGTCACGTCCTTCGAATCACTTCTGTTGCTGTTGTTGTTTTACTTGTAGCGCTTCGTAAAAAAGTTTCCGATCTAAATTTTTCCTTCACTTGGAAGGGAAAGCGGAGGCGATTGGTTTGCAGGCTTATGGCCGGGAGATGCGTCGTTTCCCCCTGCCAACTTATGCGAGTACGTTTTGCCGGCCGGCCGGTTGTACTGTTCTTTAGGACACTGAAAGATTAAACACCATCTTACTCGGTCAGATCGACGGGTTTTGACTCTAAAGAGAAAACCCACCGGGGTGTGATCGTTCCTCTCACTTCTTGATCACAATCCCATTAAAGTACATTAAAATAACACTCCCATATCGGTAAACCGAACTTTCAACAGCTGACAACAATTGTTGTGCTCATCTGAACATTTCTGCAGTTTAATTAGAGATGAATTCTAAATTGACTCCACACAGGAGAAAGAATAAAACGCATTGTTTCAGCTGCGGAACTCGTCGCCGTAATATTTTCAGTTGACGGGTGTTTTTTTTTAAAAAAAAAGGTTTGTACTTTTTACTCAAAATAATTCAAACGTAAGAACAACATTTAATAGACAGGACATTTCTTAGACATTTTATTTCCGTTTATATACACATACTCTGTGTTCATGCCGACTCCATTTTGGGCTTGGCGTTGTGCCACAAACTCGTTGCGTCGGCGGGGCAGTTCAAATATGACGTCTTTCCGTACCATCTCTATGGCCAGCAGGTGTAAAAACTTTTACATTTTTCACAGTGTTTAAAGGGGTATTTATCATCCATCACAATCCCCCAATTGTATTGATTCACCCCCTTTACAACGCTTGTAGAAAGAAATAGGTGTATGTAAATAACGGAACTATGAAAATGTGAAGCGTTAGGATTTAAAGTATCTCGTACGGTACACATTACATAAGATACTTCACCTTCGAATTAGAAGTCCTATAATCAGGCCAGGAGAAAAAAGGAACGATACATTTGAAAGTAGTATATTTAAACGCCTCCCTTAAGGTTCATCGTGGGGATTAAATGTCTCTCCTGCCAAGACTTTTTCCCCATCCTCTCGGGGCGGCGCTATAAAACTCTTTCAGCCTTCAGGTTAAGTCTTACAACTGCACAGCACCTACGTATTAAAGCGTAAAAGCATATTGATGAGGACACTAGTATTTTTTTTTAAATACAATTTTCGTATTTTAGCGACCACTGCTAAAAGAGCAGGGCCAAGTCTGTGTACGGAGCCAGTTCCTGCGGTTGCTGTGAATTCTAGGGACCCCTCAGCATCAACCAGCCGGAGACCCATGGACAGGTTCAGGGCCAGCACGTAGCTCACGAATACGCTGCTACTCGCAAAACGCACAGCTAATCAATTTACACAGAGAGACAGGAGAAAGTGGCTCTTTGAGTCGGCTCGCCGGAAGGTGAAATTTATACCACGTCAAATTTACACAAAATATACCGTTACTTGCGCTGCGAATGTCTTTTCTGTGCGACAGCATTGTAGTGGGAGCGCGATGCTTCCGAGATTCCAAGACTGTGAATGTTTTGGACCAAAGATTTGTAATCCTTTCTTGATAACGGCGTGAGCACGTTTTTTTTCAGGAAACTGACACCTATGAAACACCATACCGCCAGGACACGACAGACGAATGCACGCAGCCCAGATCCTAAAGATAATTTTAAAAAGTCGATCGCAGTACCCATGCATTTGTTATGAGTGAAGGCGAACGATCAATGCATTTCACATTAAATCAGCCCAACTGGACGACGCGCTTTGTCAGAGGAGATACTACTTCCCCAGCTGTAGCTGTTCCGGGAAATAACAGCGCTGCAAGTAGCCTATCAAGTTTTTTAAGTGATATTTCAAAAAAAAAGATACAAACGAACAATAAATGACGCTTATCACCCCCAAAACTATCTCCCACTTCCTCGGTTAACACGTTTCTATACATTCATGACGATAACCAGACAAAACATCACCGAAACATTCTCGCCTCTGTTGCAATCGCCCGGCTTTCAGTGGAAAGAAAAACAATCCGCTGCTTTTTCTCATTTTTTTCTCCTCTAAACTGATGGCGCCTCGCCGCGTTAATGAGGGCTATAACACAGCGGCTCTAGAGAACAACCCTAGAACTCTAGAGACACAACGTGTCTGAAGGGGTGATCGCCACTGGGGGTTAATAGGCAGGCTCACTACGGGGAGAATGGTTGTTGCTAGCGTGGCTGAGTAATGCCACGGATATTTACATAAAGGTGGGGGGCGGATGCAACCGTTTTCCACGTGGCAGGACAGGAGTATAGGTTGTGCAATAGCCGTGGTCTTTCGCTTAAGGGTATTATTCCCTGTACCTCTGTACTTTATTAATCGAGGTTTATTACAAACTGCAGATCAGCCCGGATACGTTTTTTTTTTAACCGAAGCTATACAAACGCTGCATATGGCCGACGCCAGGAAATTGTTGCATGAAAACGTCAGAGAGATGGCACCCACGAGTCTCTGATCCCGAGATCCCAATCACGTGGCGGCCTCTCCGTTGTCAGAACCCCGCTGTTGCAGGTCCGTGTGTCATTACCACATCCTGAGGCCAAGGCCTCAGTTGCATCCGACCGAATGTCACCCTTACCGCAGGAAAGGAGCCCCCAGCGAGTTGTGCAGCGTTTTCCGCTAGAATACGCTACTATCATTACTGACGAAGCACTGTTGCTGCGGTGCGGCTGTAATTTTAGGCAAGTTTGCACACTCCGCGTACGCCGGTGCGAATAATAATGAAGTTTCGGTTTGGGAAAGCGGGGCCGTGCTTCGAATTATTTTATTCTACTCCCTGCTCTCGTATTCTGCAACCTTTTATCGGTGGGGAAAAAAAACAACCTTTACAGCTCGTAAATCTCGCATCCAAAGTCGTCGCGAGTTTCAGGCGTCAGTGGGACACTCGAAGCACCTTCCGTACAGCCAGTATCCAGACATTCATCTGCAGTGGATAATGCAACTTAAAATTCCACCGTTTCGGAATTAGTCTCCTGCCAGCTCATCAGGAATCCGGAAAAGGGCAGTTTATGGTTGTACACGGCCTTCATACAGCGATTACGTAAATCCACACAGCTAATGGTGACGGCTCTCAGGAGGAAACGCGTTCAAAAACGGGAACTCATCCTTCCCATTGCAAGAGCGTGGGAGTAGTTCACACAGCAATTCAACAGGACAGACTTTTAGAGTAACTACGCCACAGTCCCCTAAACTGCAGTGTTGAGGCAATATCCAACCCCCCCGGTTTAAGGATTTTTCGAGCTTTGTGATTAACAAAAGTTGATCCAGTCAGTTCAAGAGTGGATACTCAGCTGTTGACTTGTGCATCTATTAAAGAAACGGTTAAAGGAGGATTTAATAAACTGCACAAATTCTCCTTCCTGTGGAGATAAGCCAGGCTGCTGTGCTGCAAGCCCGGCTCAGTCACCACTGGACTGATTGCAATGAAAATGCCATCAGTTCCAGTTTGCCAGACTGGAAAGTTTTACAATTGGTGGAATACAGGCTGCTGGCAGGACTGGTCACTAGTGGGGCTAGTGGACAGTCACCTTATCCACATACAAAACCCCAAACCAGACTCACCCCCCCCCTTCACTCTGGCATTAAAAACTGAACAGCTCAAATCGATGTTGTTACAAGATGACTTTATTCAGCAGCTGCAAAAACACAAATATCAGGACGAAACGGTCGAGAGACGCTCTGGAGACAGGCTCGAGAGGGGACACAGCAGGGAGAAGGAAGTGCTCGTCATGATGTTGGAGGTCCTGCGCTCGGGGGGGGGGGGGCTCAGGCTGTGCCAGCTCAGTACTCCTCCCCCTCCTCCTCGCCCTCCACCGAGTCCGTGCCCACCTCCTCGTAGTCCTTCTCCAGCGCCGCCAGGTCCTCCCTGGCCTCGGAGAACTCGCCCTCCTCCATGCCCTCGCCCACGTACCAGTGCACGAAGGCGCGCTTGGCGTACATCAGGTCGAACTTGTGGTCCAGGCGGGCCCAGGCCTCGGCGATGGCGGTGGTGTTGCTCAGCATGCACACGGCCCTCTGCACCTTGGCCAGGTCGCCCCCAGGCACCACTGTGGGGGGCTGGTAGTTGATGCCCACCTAGAAGACAAGAGGGTAGAGCCTCTTTGGATCCAATCACTCACACCTGCAGCACACTCTCGTGAGAGGTTTGAGGGTGGAGCAAGCTGCCCAGCCATGATGTGGAAGCCAACAGCTTGGCTGCACAAGACTAGAGAAGATCAGTTAACTACCAAGTACCAGACAGGCTTAGATGGGTGGGCATCACCCTTGGCAAGTGAGGGAGGGTTCAGCCTTTGCTTTTAAACTCAAGGAGCAAAGACTACACACTTCTGAGAGGGGTTTAGCCATCCGTGTCCTAACTACTTCTTCCAATTCAGGCTCACAGAGGAGCTGGAGACAAGCAACAGGCACAAGGAATACACTCCGGATGGGATGCCAGTCCACTGCAGGGCAGGGGCACAGACACCAGGGCCAGTCAACCTGCCAGTACATCTTTGAACTGTGGGAGGAAACCAGTGTACCCAGAGGAAACCATCCGAACTCCACAGATGGTACCCCAGTGCCTGGCAGTGGTTATTCAGGGTAGTTGGAAGACTTATCAGGAAGGGCAGGTGCAGCACTTACCTTGAAGCCGGTGGGGCACCAGTCCACAAACTGGATGCTGCGCTTGGTCTTGATGGCGGCAATGGCAGCGTTGACGTCCTTGGGTACCACGTCCCCGCGGTACAGCATGCAGCAGGCCATGTACTTGCCGTGGCGGGGGTCACACTTCACCATCTGGTTGGAGGGCTCGAAGCAGGCGTTGGTGATCTCCGAGACGGACAGCTGCTCGTGGTAGGCCTTCTCGGCCGAGATGATGGGCGAGTAGGTGACCAGGGGGAAGTGGATGCGGGGGTAGGGCACCAGGTTGGTCTGGAACTCCGTCAGGTCCACGTTGAGGGCGCCGTCGAAGCGCAGGGAGGCGGTGATGGAGGACACGATCTGGCCGATGAGCCGGTTGAGGTTGGTGTAGGTGGGCCGCTCGATGTCCAGGTTGCGGCGGCAGATGTCGTAGATGGCCTCGTTGTCCACCATGAAGGCGCAGTCCGAGTGCTCCAGCGTGGTGTGGGTGGTCAGGATGGAGTTGTAGGGCTCCACCACAGCCGTGGACACCTGGGGGGCCGGGTAGATGGCGAACTCCAGCTTGGACTTCTTGCCGTAGTCCACCGAGAGGCGCTCCATCAGCAGGGAGGTGAAGCCCGAGCCGGTGCCGCCGCCGAAGCTGTGGAAGATGAGGAAGCCCTGCAGGCCGGTGCACTGGTCCGACTGGGGAGAAAGAGCCGACGTGTGGGTGAACGTGCCCGAGCTTCGGCCCTGCCTCAGGCATGGTGGCCAAGTGACAAGAGCCCCAGGCCTCCTCCTCCTCCTCCTCCTCCTCCTCCCCCGCTACCCTGTCCTGCAGCTCCAAGACGAGCCCTGGGCAGTCGAGACTCTTGCCCTGCCAGGCCCATTAAAGTCAAACCCAGCTTGGCTCACTTCTGCCAAAACTCTCCCAATGCACAGAGCCAGAAACCAGTCTCATGTATGAGAGGGGCTCAAGACATTCTACACAAAAAAAAAAACAGCACATGCATGTGGAATGTGTGCACTCGTGACTAGTCAATGAAGCAAACCACACTCCTAAACTCAAAGCTTAGTTCAGCATTGAAGTAGAATGGCTCTGGCTGCAGGACTGGCTAATGTGGAAGGTGGCTAGCCTGTCCCAGAACATGGGTTACACTCCACCGGGGGTCTGAAAGGAGAGTTAATGCCCCAAGAGTGTTGTAGTTGATGTCTTCCTGCCCATACATACAAAACAGATGGGGGGTGGGGTCTGTCTCCCCTCCTCTGGGCTTTACTCACTAGCTTGCGGACACGCTCCAGCACTAGGTCGATGATCTCTTTCCCCACAGTGTAGTGCCCACGGGCATAGTTGTTGGCAGCATCCTCCTTCCCAGAGATGAGCTGCTCAGGGTGGAAAAGCTGCCTGTATGTCCCAGTCCTGACCTCATCTAGGAGGGGGAAAAAAAAAAAGTTACAACCTCCTCAGCAACTTGTGCATCTTCACAAATCCCATGCTGCACTGCTGTGACACCATGGGAAATGGGAAAGCCTTCAGAGAAGGCAGCTAAAAGCTCTGCAATGTCTTTTCACAGGAAAACAGGTACGTTATTTCCCCAATCTGCTAGGCAGTGGGGATCAAACCCTCAGCTCTTCAGTCAGCACGTCAAAAACAAAGTTTGTTAACTGAATCGGCCTGTGGAGGCCGATCTCATGGGCTGCCTCCTCTTGCACAACAGGGACACTTTTCATCCGTGACAAAATCCTCTCTGGAAAGACAGCAGTCCTTCACGGAACTTGGAAACCTGTTCTTTGTGGGAGACAGTGCAAGCTTTCAGCAGGAAACACAACATGTCTTGGCAGTGTCTGCCAAGGTTTAAAAACACTTCGGTAAATGTTTAAGGATTACAGACTGTTCTATAGGCAGACAGTTTAGCAATCATGAGGATAACCCAACATCAGGTCTCCAACTCCTGCTTTGCTTGAAAGTTTTTGCTAGTACTTTCTCCTAATTTGGTAAAAAAAATATTACTTTAAGGTCCTGCAGTAAAGCACACTGCAAGCTACATTATGAATGAGGCATGTGCACACTAATGAGAATTTGATGCAAAGAGCTGGATTTTCAGGAGAGCTGATCAGAAGAGACCAAGCAGATGCAAGTGCGGTTCAGAACCAGAAATGACTGCCCCAGCCTAGTTCCGCTACATTACAGAGGTGAAACAAGCCCATCAAGAAGAGTCCCGGCCCCTTAGTCCAATCCACAGGCACCTGTCCATTAACCCCACACTTGGAGGTCTGAGGTGGGCTGCTCAAAACAAGAGCATTTCATGCAGTTACCCTTCCTTCCATTGGCAATACTGAAATTAAAGTTCATGCACTGCCTGGATTGCTGCTACCTTTTTTTTTTTAAAAAAAAAAAAACATGGCAGCTTCTTCCAAGCCACATTTTAGGTTAGCAGAAAACACAGCACAAAAGTAGTCATGAATATTTGATTACGAGTCCAGCCTGAAGGACTTTGTGGCGGGTCAGAAGTCTTATCTACAGGGAGAGATTTTATAAAGTCATCCATTAGCTGCTGTTTGTAGGCGTCGGATGAAGCTCTGAGCTGCTGCGTGTTACAGTAATGTACAGAGACGGGGACAGCCCTCAGGAGTCACTGTACAGACTGTTCTTTGTTCCAGTGGAACGGAGGGCAATCGCTGGCCAGGCCTGTAAATGCACAATCTGCACAAACAAGCTCCATACAAGCTTGAATAAAAATATGCAACACAAATCAAATGGAGCCGAAAGCGTTTATAGTTTTTTAACTAGGCGATTAGGTATTAGTGTAGTCACCAAGAAAGGCATCTGAATCACTTTAAGACTGATTTACACACTTTGTTTGTGTGCCACTACACAGGGAGGACCCCTAAAAAAAAAAAGGGGTAAGATTTCAATTTAAAGACCACAGCTCTGCTTTCAAGTCTGTAATTAGTCAGCTAAACAGGGCTGGGGGGCAATTTCAAATCCAAATGGCCACCCCCAATCAGCCATTTTAAAAATAAAAGGCGTTTTCAGCTGGAACGAGCAACGCTCGCTCAAGCCTGCTCACCCCCTACCCAGGCCTGAGCCCAGCACCCGAGTGCCACCGTCCCAGGATTCCTGGGACCTCTCCCCACCCCACCCACCCGCCCCCCCCAGTCCTCCCTGTCCCCAGCAGACTCACCAATGACCGCAGGCTCCAGGTCCACAAACACAGCGCGGGGCACATGCTTTCCTGAGCCCGTCTCGCTGAAGAAAGTGTTAAAGGAGTCATCCCCGCCACCAATGGTCTTGTCGCTCGGCATATTGCCGTCGGGCTGGATGCCATGCTCCAGGCAGTACAGCTCCCAGCATGCATTGCCAATCTGCACGCCCGCCTGGCCCACGTGGATGGAGATGCACTCGCGCTACACAAGCACACGCGGCGGCGCAGGACAGAGAGAAACAAGACAGGGGCGTTAGGCCGGGTCCTTACCAACCACTGTCGGCTCCAGGTCCACGAATATGGCCCTGGGGACGTGGCGGCCCGAGCTGGTGTTGTTGAAGAAGGTGTTGAAGGGGTCCCGACGGGAGCTGACCATCTCGGCCCCCTCCTGCACCACGCCGTCGGGCCCCACCCCGTGCTCCAGGCAGTACAGCTCCCAGCATGCATTGCCAATCTGCACCCCCGCCTGGCCCACGTGGATGGAGATGCACTCTCGCTGCGGGCCGAGAGCAACAGCATCATAACACCGCCACAGCGCCTCCAGCTGGCGGAACCACAGCAAGTGCAGCTACGGCTTCCACACCCTGGGGCTGCGAGTGGCTGGATGCCGTAATATCAATCCGTGGGAAATAAAAGACACTTAATGCTTCCTGCACGGCTGAAGTCTATATCTAAAGAGCGGTTTAGTTCAGTCTTTCCAGTACTAGGGAAAACTGATAAGTAATTCAGCTCACAAACAGTATTCAAAAGGGATAATTTATAAGGTACTCTAAAGGCCAAGGAACTAAAATTGGGGGGGGGGGGGGGGGGGGGAATCCAAATTCAAGAACACACCTTAAAGAAAAAGCCAGGAGGAGAAAACCGCTTTAAATGGCTGAAGTGTGGGAGTCACAGACTGAGCTCTTGCCAATATTGAAAAGTTCAGGATGCTGAAAGCACAGTGTTGAGTAACACCAAATATCTGTTTGAGCACGATTTTGCTACAAGGCTGAAGCCACATTAAAAACCAGTTTACATTGAAGCTCGTTGATTCTCTACTCCAAACTGTATGGCAAGTGCTCTGTAGATGTCATTTATTATAATGAAGCTCCAAAGGCAGGACAATGACCACAAGCAGCACCAAAAAAGAAAAAAAAAACAAAAACATTTGTAAGTCAGAGCTGTGACCAATCTTAACCCACAACTCCAAGTATCCTCCTCCATGATCGGATTAAGTGGACTAATTGCACTTGCAAGTCAGATCAGGAAGCCAAGAGAATTTCTCACTCCAACACCGATTTCGACACTGAAATGAGTTTGCGGAAAATGTTTCCTTTTGGAAAGCAGGCACGGCGTTTCGCAATTTGAATACCCCAAATTCCTGTCCTCATGCTAAATAGGGCGTGTCAGCACAGGTGTGCTTCTGGAAGGGAGATTTTGCACCCCAATATCAAGCAGGCTTGTGCCCTGTACTCCTACACGACGCTGGACAGCGTCGGTGAAGGGCCTGGCCCAAGACTGTCAAACTACAAAGTTCTCTCTTCGCCTGACCCCTGAACGAATGTCCTCTTTACAGACCTGGCTACCTTAATGGCCAACTGGTTTTACATTAAAGTGCTGCAGGGTTGCAAGTTAAGTCTTAAGTTCTGGGTAAACTGCTTTAATCTGTGTGTGAACATGGCTCAGGTGAAGTTTTTTCTGGCAGCTGGTTAACGAGGGAGGCAGCCTGCTGCCAAGGTCAGTGGGGAGTGGGGCCTTCGGTTTCCGAGCTCCAACAACAACCTTCAAAGCTGAACTGGACTGGGGCTTCTGGGAAGTCGCAGGCAGCAGTCCAGCGAGAGAGCACGAGCCCGTTTCCTACTCCGAAAAGCAAGGTTAAGTCTCCCGTCACAGGGCTACAGACAATGGTGGCTGTGGTGCAGTTTCCTGTACACCTCCAGACAGGAAATAAGGCTGAGCTGAAAGTGTTCTGTAAAGTGTGGCGTGCGCAGACGTCCACGCCAGTCTCCAATGAGAAAGCCCCCTGCGTCATGTCAGACATTATATGCAAACTCACCAGCAGGCTTCCATGTTAAGTGGACTCTTGAAAAGTCATTTAAAACTAACTTGTGCATTGGGGGCCAGCACTCCGCGGAACAGCCAAACAAAGAGGGGCCTGGCCAAGTCGAGCGAGTCCACTGGCTTTCAGGAAAAACTGGCACCGAACTCCGGATTTTCCTTCCGGAAGGAATCAACCAGCAGCCCAGCCAATCTGCTCCAGTACAGCAGATTCAACCTGTGCCTTCTACTTGGACATCAAACCTGTTTACTATGATCTTGAGAGGATGAGAAGGGATAACTTCTGACCAGCTGTGCACCAACTACTACCATCTACACAAGTGCTTGTTCCATCAAACCTGACTTAAGAGTATCAACTCCATCTTGTAAAAATCAACCTTCTGATCTCATACATGGAAACATGGTTACATGGAAAACCTCTACTTGCTAAACCTTTCCTCACATCCGCCTAAACAATCCGTTTACCACATTTTAGAAGCGTCGCTAGAGAGAAGGTGCACAGAAACCCGACATTGTAGAGCTCCGAGGACGTACTCGTCGGCCTTTTAACAAAGGAGGCGGCTTTAGTAACGTGTGAAGAACTGGGCCAGACCGACAGGAAAACGACTAAAGGAAGTTCGTTTTGATGCACTAAGCCGTCAGACCAGCGGGTAAAACCCACCTAGAGAAGGCAGCTGGCGGTGCTAGTCAGCCTCCAGATCTGCGAAACCCGACACGTCCGTGTCAAGACACCGCCTTATACAGAAGGCGTGGGGGGAGGGAGAGAGAGACCGTAGGGCAAAGTCGCGTTTGCGCTCACAGATGAGCCATCAATCATTTGCAGGTGAAGCAATGAGATCCCACAGCACCAACATGGGTGGTCGGCGTAGGACGGGTCTTTATTAGACGTCCCGTTCCATCCTGCGTCCTGCTCCTACAAATCCCAGCCCCCGATGCTGGACTTGCGACTTGCTCGGAACAGCAACCACTTATCAAGACACTTTGCGACACGTTTCGGCCTCATCTGAGCCAGCTATTCGCCTGTTCCGGAGAAAGAGGCGACACGCTTACAGCAGAACGAGCGCCCCAGTCTCTAATCTCCGACAACACTTTCCTTACGATCGCTCATCGACAATCCGCCACTTTTTAGTGCAAAGTCGGGCGAATCTGTGCCGTTTCACAAAGAACGCGTGGCGGTAATCCTCCACCCTCACCAGGCCACAAGTTACAGCGTCGTCTAAAGATCACTGTACGCACAATCCATATATCCTGGTGTCAGGGAATGGACTTTGATCAAGCACTTGAAACGCACCTCGCCAACACCCTCCGCACTTACACGGAAAAGATCTTTACCCCCCCCCGAGGAATCGTCCTCGCTGCACCCAGATCTCCCTCCTAAGGCCCCCCACGTCCACTACACCCGAGACAAGAGACAAGTTCTGGCTCCTTAGGCAGATCCCACACATCCCAGCGGTGGATCTTATAACAGTCCTTTCCTGCAGTACTAAAAGAGTTACAAAAGCTCTTTTGACGCACCAAAAAACGCTTCCGCGAATTTGACCGAATCATCATTGCATAATCCGCAACGCTAAGGAACACTTTCCATTTCAGAGACGTGCTAAACTACGCTCATTTTATCAAATTAAAAAAAAAACATCTCCCCCCTCTAAAGCGGGCAGCTATTGCCGACGAACGTAACAGTAACAAGTTATGCCCGTTTCAGTCTCGCATTGTAACTCTGGGAGCGCAAACTGCAACATATTCAACTTTGGCGCCTTTCGGGAACGGTAACTATCAAACGTGTGCGGTCGAAAAACAGACATACAAATAAAGTTACTTACCATTGCTTCTTTGGTTGTGTCTTAAAAGCAAAAGTTGTGGGAAACAAAAAAAAAAGTGCACGGGTTTTCCAAAAAACTATTTACAGACCGCTTTTTTTAGGTCTAGAGGCTGCAGGTTTTTCTCTTAGCTCCGTTGACTACAGACGCGCTACGGGTCTCCGCCAACACAGCAATGTCAGTGCATAGAGGGGATGTTCATTTTATACCGAGCGTGTAGCACGGCGGCTCGACAGCGCTGGGTTTTCATTGGCGAGTCCTCAAGTCAATCTCCGCATGCTTGGGGGTTTTATTGGGTGAAGAACCCGTACAACCAGCGAACCAGTGTCGGTATTGGTTAAACCGGTGCTGTAACCTCTATCCCAGAGCCGGGGTGAGCAGCGCCTTGCAGAAACGCATTTAAAACTCCTTTTAAAAGCCTCTTTAAACGGCACTAAGTCGGGGTCGACTACTCCACTGAAGCCTATAATGGTTTAATTTAATTCTGAATGGTGGGATAGTTTGTGCTTTTATGGACGGGAAGAAGGTGGGGGGGCACTTTCAACAATTCAAACTTATTTTTGAAATACGTAGGGCTCGAGTTCGCCAATCACCATGAGGTATTTTCTAAAATAACACTTCCCTAACCGGTTTGATCAGTAATGTGTTCTAACTTGAAGGTGACTATTCGCCGCAGAGATGGATATGTAAAAATGCAGTTCTGCCTCTCCTAAATCAAGTGGAAATGGAAATGTGATGGAAATACGATCAATGCATTTGGGAAAGAAATGGAAAAGGCAACTTTAGGAGTAAAACACATTTCATTGCTGATATATAATCCATCCACAGACTCTCTCACAATCATAAGAAGCTTATACCGCAATATCTGTGCGTTTTAGTGAATCAGATATATAGAAAACTAGTTCAGGTGGGGAGCTGTGTCAGCATGTGCAGGCTGCAAAGGCACATGTAAAGGTTTATTCCATGCTGAAAAGAGAAGAAAGAAAACAACGTTTTAGCTGTGGAGCCTTCTTCAGCTCCACAGCCGAAATGTTGTGTTTTCTGTCTTCTCTTTTCAGCATGGAATAAACCTATTACTTGTTCCTATATAAAAATCTATATTTTCTAGATTTCTATATCTATTTACTTGATGTAGAGAAAATTATTTACACGAAATCATTTTAGGGCCGTTCTTCAATGCAGACTTTCTCATCACGGCATGATACTAACCAGCATACAGCATGATACATTTCAAATATTTGGAATTTGTCTTTTTGCCTACCCTAACTTGCTCTCCATGAGACACACAGACAAGGAAAGAAGCTTGGGGTATGTGAAAAGACAAATCCCTAATACAAGAAATTGTAAATGGCCAATAAAGTGATCTTATCTTAATGAATTATAAGTCATACAATGATAATACCACTGCACACATTAAGTCTAGGATAATTATTTTAACTACATGCGCTTTTATATGGAATTTTCATCATTATAACATTATAGCCATTTGTACTGCACCCCTGGAACAGTTGGGGTTAAGGGCCTTGCTCAGAGGTCCAATGGAGTAGGATTTCTCTGCCAGCTGCAGGATATGAACCAGCAATCTTCCAGCCATAGGCACCGATCCTTAGCCACAGAGCCACCACACCGGCCTAAGTGTTGTATAAATGTATACAACACTTATTCCCCACAGCATACCACATGGAGGGGTGAGAAATTGCCTCACCTGTGGAATTAAGAGGTGACTTCAGGACAGCCAGATTGTACAGACCCAGAGGACATTTAACTAGGACAGCAGTGTCAACACAGCTATTCTTACAGATCGTGGACAGAGATCATTAATGACCAAGTAGTGTGGACGTCAGATTATAATATCCCATTCGAAGGACAGTACCTCCTATACTCACAGCTACCAGCCTACCTCTGGACTGGGGGAGACAGCCCAAGAGAACACAGGGAGAACATACAAACTCCGCACAGATAGTACTCCAGGTCCGGATTTGAACCCGTGCTGCCCCCTGTGGGTTATGTTATGACCAGAGTTAACCAGTGTTACCAGTATTGCCTGGGTAGGCCGGAAGGGAGGGGGTCCTCAGCCCGTCCACTTGCAGTCCAGGGAGCCTTTGATCTGGCAGTGTTGTCAGTGACAGCAGATTCACTTATCTAGTCAGTGAAAACGCCCTTATCAAAGCAGCTATCAAGACAGGGCTGACCAATTCTCATGCACCCGAGATGGTAGTAAAAGATAAAAGAAAATAAAGGAACAGAATCAAGTTCCGTCACTTTATTTGGTGAAATAAGATTAGAAAAACACCAAATCCAATGAAGGGACTGGACAAAAATATGCCAGACTTTGACATTTTGTCCTTTTTCAAGAGAACATTGATGTAACACGGGATCTAGATTTATTAAATGCAGCTATTAATTAGCTTGCCATGTGCCTGATTAACAACCTGAAATGTTTAATAACAGATTCTCTATTTGAAACACACTTTTTTTACACAGATGAACATGATGGTGTAATCCCTGACTGGGTGTAAAAAGAAAGTTGTGAAATGCGTGTGTTCATTGATTAATTGCTTAATGAAATACACAGCAAATAAAAAATAATGGGCTCCAGGGTTAGTCAGGCAAGCTGTTGTGAAACAACACGTCAATACACATTTTGTCCATTTCACAACTAATCTGACAGCCCTCAATATTAGAACAGCCCATGTTTTGACTCGCAGAAAATCTCAAGAAAACTTTCAATACCAGAAGAAGTGGCCCTAATGTCTGGTCCTTGACATTATTCTCTTCCCACAAGTTCAGATACCCCAGCTGTGGCCTGACCTCAGTCCAGAACAGATCAGGTGTCTGAGGTAGAACTACATGGTAGCATCTCTTACACAGACAGACATTAGATGTGATTTATTCAAGGGCAAGACACAGTTTCCCACGCAATCAACAGGAGTAAAGGGAACGTTGTGTATACAACGCACTTCATAATAACTTGTTTGTTTTGCTGTCCGATGAGGATGGTTGGATATTGTGGGGGTCTGGAACATCCATCCATTTTCCAACCACTTCTTCCAATACAGGGTCATGGGGGAGCCAGAGCCTATCCTGGCAAGCAACTGGCACAAGGCAGGATAGACCTTAGACAGGATGCCAGGTCATCACAGGGCACACACAGACACACACACACTCACAACAGGTAAAATTTTCCCAGAAGCTAATGAACCTATCAGTATGTCTTTGGACTGCAGGAAGAAACCAGAGCACCCAGAGGAGCACGGGGAGAACATGCAAACTCCACACAGATACCCAGGTCTGAAATTAAACCCAGGGCCCCAGCATTGCAAGGCAGCGATGCCAACCACTGTGGCACCTTGGTGCCAGGTCTGGAACCCTCTGTCAGTACTGCTCTGGAACAGGATTCCTTTGGATTCTTCAGGAAGCAGTCTAATGAGATCAACACGCAGCAGCTATGAACGCAAGATGAGCTAAACACGCTCGTCTTGTTTACACCTGCACTTCTGCTCTGAAGAGACGTTTACTTGTCAAGAGCAGCTGCTGAACAGGCAGGGATGTGAGATTGGCACCCTGGGAGAGAGTTCAGGAAAATATTTCCCAACCCATGGAGTTTATTTAGCAGTCTGTTACTGCCCCTGAAACTTTTATTTGGCTTGGCGCGTGTGGTCTTTGAACTGGTACTCCAGCCTGCTTTTGCTTAGGATCAATTAACATACACTGTGTGAACGAATATCTAAACAAAGCCTGGGTGGTAATGGATGGTATCCGTTGCTCAGCCGAATGGAAAAAATGCAGCTCCCTGCCATCTTCAGCTGTGGAGTACAGCGGTTTCATTGTCTTTTATAAGCAAGGGATCATTTTTCCTTTCGAAAAAGGAGCTCTCAGACAGCTCGCCAGTCTGAGATCTTACTTAGAGAGCAACCCAGCTGCAGGTTTTGAGAAAGATGTGGAATCTCATCCTCCCTACTGCATATTCCAGGCCTGTGTGATGACTGCGTTCGCTTGTTGTCTGGAAATCCTAAAAATGATTTTGATTTCCAGACAAAGAGATTGAACATGCTGGAAGCACAGTTTTTTTTTCATCTCCTACTTTATCTATAGGAGGTGAACAGGTGAAACTCCAGTAGAATCCAGGAGAAATGAGACCTGCAGACAGCACAGTGGTTAACATCTGGTTTCCTCCCACAGTCTTAAGACATACTGGTAGGTTGTCTTCTGGAAAAAGTGGCCCTGGTGTGAGTGTCTGTCTGTGCCCTGCGATGGACTGGGGTCCCATTCAGGGTGTATCCCACCTTGCACCCCTTGCTTGCCAGGATAGACTCCAGTTTGCCTATGATCCTGTCCTGGATACAGTGGTTAGAAAATGGATGGATGTTGCAAACTCCACAGAGACTGACAGGAGCTCTAGGCCCAGCCTGAAGGTGGTGAATCTTTTGTCGAGTCCTCAGGCATTTAGGAAGTCATTGGCTACTTGCTGGACAGCAGAGAAATCCCTGAGCTCGACTTGTGTTGGGAGCAAGCTCCTGTACTGCAGCCCCCAGTTGCCCTGTCTTGACACAGGTTTTCCTACCAGTCCAGACACTGCTATACCATTTAAAGAAGGTTTATGACACTTTTACTGAACAGGCTGTATACTGGGACGCCATGCATTCGTCCCATCAATCATATACACCTGTGTGCTCACATTGTGAAGAGCTGCTGTACGTACGGTGGCTCACTAAGTACAAACAAGAAGTGTTTTTACACTTCTGCACACTCAGCCTACCCCCGGCTGTGCCTGTCAGCTCCGGCATCAGACTGGACGCTCTTTCTCCTGCCTCTCCTGCAACAAAGACCCTTTGTTTCGATGGTCTGAGCCTAACACAATACTACAGCCGCAATACTGACGCTGCTGTTAATCACGGGTCTTTAGAATAGAACCACCCCTTCCACACACACACACACCTCTTTTCTCAACATTTACTCCCCCCTAATTCAGAACCTAAAATAACAGTATGGTATGTGGCTTTTACAAGAGCCAGACTGGGGTCCCGTTCATGCTTTGAGCTAGCTGGTGAGATTATAAAGACAAATGTGGTTTGTAAATACTAGCCTGTGATGAGCAAGTCAGCAGACAAGACTGTTCCGTTTCAAGAATGGCACATGGTGACACGTCTTATTCCAACTCAGGGTATAACAAGGAGCAGCGGGTCCAGAGTCTGGTCTGTTACTCCTCTTCGGGCTTTGGGAACTGTTGGCCGTGCCGATGAAGACAACCGCCACAACAAACACTCTCAGCAAAACTGGCAAAGGGTGCCCTACAGGCACAGCAAGAAGACAGCGGGGCGACGAGTTCGATGCCGGGGAGGGACCCTGGGCACGTGAGCCGCATCTGTGCTTTATCAGCCTGGCTGAGGCCCTCGCCTTGACAGTAACTTAAACAGCAAAGGAAAAACACGGCCATACCTGCTAGCTAGAGACACTGCGCAGAGCAGCCTGTCCGATTAAAACACAGGAGCAACACATCCAAGATCAACCAAGAAGAGCCAGCTGAAACAGAAGAATGCACATCCCACACAGGCAGTGTAGAGCACACAGAACAGACACAAGTCCCCCCACTGCACACGGAGGCTATCAGAGTTTCACTGTCAACTAAGGACGAGGAGAGATGGGCACTCTGTCCACCTTACAAGACCTTCTGAAAGTCTGCCGTTCAGCAGGCATTCAGAAGCGTTTGGATATTTTGCGGACAGGCCGCTCCATAATGCTGTAGGGGCAGCTGTCAACTTGATGACAGATGACAAATTACAACTCTTAAAGAGATGCCAACATCAACTATGAGGCGTTTATGTTGGCTTGTTGCAGTCTCTAGCTCAATAAAAAAAACCCAAAAGTTAGGACATAGTGAAGAGTGTAGTATTCAAATCGAAGGTATGGTACGACCATAGAACCCACAGCTCAGATCTCAAATATTGTGTTCGGTTTTGGATTTCCAGGTTACAAAAAGGACAACGCTGGCCTAGAAAAAGCTCAAGAGCAATCAGATGAATTCCTGGTCAAAAAGGCGTACCACATACAAGCCACTTAGAAGATCTTTCTCTCTTCAGTATGGACACCGGAGATGACAAGGACAACAGTACCAGTAAAAATCCTGATGTGTACTGACAAACACCGTCCATAGGAGTATTTAACGATCAACACTGAAGCAAGGGCACAGACCAAAGGGACCAGTGTATTCTAGATTATGTTCAAGCAGCTATCTACTTGAACGGAACAAGTAATAGGTTTATTCCATGCTGAAAAAAAGAAGAAAGAAAACCCAACGTTTCGGCCGTGGAGCCTTCTTCAGGTGTCTTGCTGGACCTACTTGAACTACTAGTGTATGCTAATGTATGAACCAGCAACCCAGCTAATCTAATAGACCTTACGAGAAATGACTAGACAATGATTCTCACTTAATAAGCTAGTAGCAACCAAATGACCAGGATGATTCATACCATTTCCTATCATTTGTACACTTTCCTATTTTCTTAAAGAAACGAAAACACCAGAAGGAACTCTCCTCAAACAGGAAAAAAAGAGACAGTATCACACGTGTTACTCAAAACAGAAAGTTTTAATTTTCTTCTCCAACACGGGTACGACACACTGACGCTGGTTTTCGGTGGGAGGGAGAGGGCAAAGTCCAGAGGGAAAGAGGAAAGCAGGTGGGTCCAGAATTGCTGAAGCCTGGTTCCAGCTGGTGTTGAGCCTGGGCTGGACCGGGCCAGGCGCAGACCTGGTCTCAGGGAGTCACGCCCTGCTTGCGTCATCATCCAGAGGCTGTCCTGAGCTCTCAGTAGTATCAGCACTGCAGGCCAGCACTGTCCCCACCACGTACTGTACATCCTTTACATGTTCATGCTCTGGTCTTTAAGGTGTACAAAAGGAATAACAAGCAATCATAATACAGGCACCTTTAAATGGGAATTCATAAAAATGAAAGTGGACAATAACCTTGGAATTTATCTACAGAATTTCCTTATCACTTGTCCGATGGGGTGTGCGGAGCTCCAAAACCCAGGGTTGGTCCAGTCGAGAGGGGACCGGCGTGTTTGCAGGACTTCTTGGTCTCTTTAAAGCACCTGTATCTGCAGTGCAATGGGTCCGATTATCAAGCCAAGGTCGTTAGGAGCCGAGGTGGAATGGAACGCTATAGACACGCCGGCCCTCCAGGGCCAGGACTGGACACAAGGGTCTTGGGTGTGATGTATGCCTACATCTGATGGCCATTCTACATCGAATTCTGCTAAAAGCAGCTCTCCTTCTCTTATGGGCGGTGTGGCTGATAAAACAGCACTGTGCCGAGCTTAGAAACCCACTGATGGAGCACTGCACACCCCAAAAAGCTGGTTCTGTACGTCCCCCAGTCACATCCGTTTTTTCATTTTCTACAGCCTGTCCAGGAACTAGACACAACAGAATCGTATAAAAAAGAACTTACAGAAGAACATAATGAAACAAGACAGAACGGTGCATTTCATGCCCTCTATAATAAGACTCCTCGATATTGATGCCTAACGGATAAAGCAAATACCGGTTAGCCCGTCAAGTGGTTAGTGCATGCAACATTAATCACTGCTCTCTGATATACACAGTTAATCTTATTAGATACTACAATACTCTCAGTTTACAGTTCTAACTAACCCCTATGCTGCAGCCTCATGACATCCTGGTAATTGAAGATTCAAACAAAATGCAGCTAAAGGTGTGAAAAACTATTGCTTCATACATTTTGCTCCACCCCCTCCAGATGAGCTCCTTGTTTCCTCATCTAGCTCACGAGAAAGTCATTTACTGAATCGACGTTTGAGTAAAAAAAAAAAGATCTCATCCTGCCCGGATCTGTGTTGTTTCACGCTAGATCTGGACTTTTTAGCGACTGTAAAGCCAATCAGAACATCGGGAGCGACTCCGGCTGTGTGCGTTGGTGTGGCCAGCGTGTTCCTCAGGTCACCTGAGAGAGAAGGCACTCCCCCCAGTCAGAGCTGCCCCCTCCGCGTCCCCCGGCAAGGCCACTCACGCGTGCGTGACCCGCTCCAGCGCCACGTAGAAGCTCTTCTTGTCGTCCAGGCTGTGCCAGCCGATGGGCCCGATCTCGCAGTCCGCACAGATCAGGTACTTCACCTTGCCCACCTCCTTGGTGAAGCCCACGTTCTCGAAGGTGTACATGTCATCCACCAGCCAGTGGGCTCGCAGCACATCCCCCTCCATCGCGCCCTCCTCCTGGGAGCTGCTGGGAGCCCCGGGCTTCTTGCGCATGGAGGGCAGGAACAGCTGCCAGAGAGGGGGGGCACACAGTCAGAGAGAGGGGCTCCCAGCCAGAGAGAGGGGTGTCCTGTCAGAAGGCACCCAGCTAGACAGAGGGGTCCCCAGTCAGGAGTCCCCCAGCAAGACAGAAGGGTACTCACTCAGGAGATACCCAGCTAGACAGAGGGGTCCCCAGCCACAAGTCCCCCAGCAAGACAGAAGGGTACCCAGTCAGGAGTCCCCCAGCTAGACAGAGGGGTACCCAGTCAGGAGACACCTAGCCTCAAAGAGAGGTACTCAGTCAGAGAGGGTAGCCAGGCAGCCAGGGGTCCCCCAGCTAGACAGTGGGGTACCCAGTTAGGAGTCCCCCAGCTAGACAGAGGGGTACCCATTTAGGAGACACCTAGCCTCAAAGAGAGGTACTCAGTCAGAGAGTGGAGCCAGGCAGCCAGGGGTCCCCCAGCTAGATAGAGGGGTACCCAGTCAGGAGACACCCAGCCAGAGTGACGGGCACTCAGGACTACTAGTTGAAGAAATGAACTATAACAGAAATGAACTATTTTCAATTACCCTAAGACAGATATCTTCTTTGACAGTCATCTTTTATAAACAACCATTAAGGCTGGCTGTCACCTTTTTTACTCCCTGCAATTGGATGAAGACCACGCTTTCCGTGTGAAGCCCGCAGAAAAGCTTTATCTCCACTTTCATTTCATTCACATCTATAACATGTCCGGACCCTTCATAAATTCTCCCATCTTGTCGGACATTGTTCATTTAAAGCTATTGTAGGCCGTACCTTTCCGTGAAATTAAGCAACATCTCTGTCGTGTCGTGTCTGATTTCGAAATGAGATGATCTTGTGAATTCCTACCAGCCCACAGCGGAGTGCCGTTAAGGTTTGGGTTCACCGACGGCAGGGGAGCGATGGGCCACTGCCCGGCGGCTCTTATAGGTCTCTCTAACAGTCTTATTAAAAGCTAAAAGCGCATCCATGAACCACGTCGTGGTTACAGCTTCCAGTACTACACACAATTCCAATGCCTACAATAACTATTAAAAATAATGCAACTGACCTCTTTCTCTGTGAACAGCGCCATGCCCGGACACAAAACCTTGGAGCCGCATCGCTGGCACAGAACCGTCTTCGTGTTCTTCCCGTCCTCCGACACCAGCCCGGACCGATCCGGCGAGCCCGCCTCCCCGCTTTCCATCTGCCCCTCCGCCCTGGAGACGTCGCCTGCAAAGGCACGGTTTCAGCACCGGGATCGCACTTCGGGCGGTGTTTCGTTTCCTTAAACCGACAACAGCCACAGCACCTCAGACACCTAGCCGGCAAGCGTCTGAAGAGGCCCCAAAATATCTTTACTTGGACACCCACCTAAGTGCTCAGAGGTCTTGTTTCCCCTGCAGCTCAGTTTTTTCCTTGTTAATAACAGCTTTTCACCCCCATCTAACTGACCCCATTCTAATGAATCGGCACAGCTCTTACACAGAAGCTAGACCAAGACACGGCGTACCATTACGGCTTCCCTCCGACGGGAAACAAAAAACAGAAGATTAACCGTTCCGCTTTGTACAGGAAAGACAATTTCTTTGTGTTAATATTAAACGAATTAAGTGAATGACCGTCCACATCGAGGCTGCAGGGAGGAAAGCATGAAATCTTTATAACGACGTACAGTACTCACGTATCTCAACGGCAATTGCATAAACAAAAGCAAAACACAACAGATCACATTCAAGTTTGGTTTTGGGAGTGAATATATCCTACTGTACTATTTTTAAAAATATGTTGACATAATCATATATTGTTGACATAAAAAGCCTGCAGGGGTTACAACTGGGGTTGGAGATCCCCAGTCCATTAATTTTCTGAAGGCTGGTGAAATCATTTTTTTTAATTATTATTCATAAATTAAGCAAGTGATTTTTCTCATTTAATTCAGAATTATGGGTCTTGAGTGATGGCATGGTGGTGCCATGCTTAGCATTGCAGCCTGGTAGTGCTGGGGCCCTGGGTTCAATTCCTGGGTACTATCTGTGTGGAGTTTGCATGTTATCCATGTCTTTATAGGGCTATCCTCCCACAGTATAAAAAACACACTGGTAGGTTAAATGGCTTCTGGGAAAATCAGGCCTGGAGTATGTATATGTCTGCATGCGTCCTGTAATGGACTGGCCGCCCATTCAGGCTGTACCCTACCTTGCTACCTTTGCTTGCCGAGATAAGGTCTGCTCCCCTGCCCCGGGAGCTACAATGGTTAGAAAATGGATGGATGGTTCTTAAGAACTGAAGTTTACAGTTACAAATAAGGTCGCTTACGAAAAGGGTGAAAATGAGGAATTGACCAAGTGGTTTAGTTAATGAGTTAAATAATTATTCATAGCCCCCAACATGTGATTTCTTTAGAATATACCCGAGCAGCTGGTATTATTAGAAGCATGTGAGTTCTTTATTCTCTTGTACAGCTTTGTCAAGAGGAGTAATAATCCAGGCACACTTGGTTAAACAAGTATTTATTACAATGACGAGACACAAACTACACTACACACAACAAAACATACAACACACAAGTTACTCTATGTACAGTATTTACAAACAAGGCGTTTCAGAGACCTGACATTCTGGTCACCCAGAAAACCCCAGACTGCTACTAAGCATTAAACTCTTAATGCCTACAGAGGCCACATAAGAGATGAGCTGCCTTCTAAATACAACGCAACCTGCAGTTAAATCTCTCTCTCTGCACACTGGATGCCACAAAATAAATGGGAGCCTATATCCCTATCCATAAAATGCACCCTAAGCAGGAAAGCTGTTTCTAACTGAGGTATCTTTTATCCAGGAAACCTAAGTTCCCTAAAAACACAGAATAGCATGCTCTCTCTAGCAAGGTTCCAATACTTAGATCCAGTCAGGTTTGGTTTGGATGATCATGAAGTAGGGGCTCTCGTCTGGCGACTTCAACTCACAACTCCTCCGGACTCTTGTATCGCCTCTCCTTCTTACCTGCTTCTTGTTTCTTCTTTCTTCTCTGTGCTCTTAATGTGTGTGTGTCTTATATTGTGTGTTTCTATACTGCTCATTGATAATCATTAACACCCATCTTACCCAGGTATACCAAGATAAACTGTACAATTGTTTTTGCTGAAGGGAGCCCCCCAGACCTCAGCCAACACCCTCTCTGGTTTGAAGCTAGTGTTTACTCTTCCAAGTGTCACAAACTCTATTTTAAATCGAAGAGACACTTTTCAGTCACCTAAAGCTACAACAATATATTATTTCTAATAATCTCTAATTTACTTAAATTGGCATACCACCTACTTAATTGCTCCCAATTAAACTGTTCCAAATCTTTAGAAATAGGTGATTTAGGGGTGACCCTCAAGTTGGGATCTCCAGGAGCAGGGACAGATCACTGGAATGCTGTCTCTCAGAAATGCTGAATGTTTTTTTTTAAATTGGTACCCTTTTCTGAATTTCAGAATCCCCCCTTTAGGAGTGTGAAAGGTAAACAGCTGGAGTCTACCGAAGCAAACGATTCAGTTAAAGGCATCAATTAGTTCTGGTAACTCAATGCACAGCTGGGACAAAATCTAATAGACACAGCCGTACCTCACAATTCAGAAAAGGGAACCGCTGTTATAGATCAGCCCGAGTTAGGAAAATAATCTGTTAAAGACTGGTCTGATCGTTAAGCACACATAATTTGATCTTAAACTCTCCTAAATTAGTTACTTTAATACATAACCGGCTTATCTGATAACATCTAAATTGGTTGGTATCTTTAGAAATGCCATTCCTCGCTGCAAAGCTAGTCTAAAAATGGTCATTTTTAATTTCACCAGCTAAGTGTATCTCACTAATTGCAGCTAAGAAAAACAATAGCTTGAGTCACAGAATGAAGGGATATAGTTAATTTAAGCAAAAACAGTTTATTGTTTTTGATCTACTCTCTTCCACACAAACACAACAGAAATGACAATCGACAGGTATCCTTCAAGTAAGCTGGAACTCTCTTTCACAAACAAGCCAGCATCCGATTGACACCAAAGTCGCCCACATGATTGAGAGAAAAATCTCCATGATGTGAAGACGGGGGCCTCACTGTGCTCCACTCCCCCAGCACACAGGGCTGTGAGCAGCTGTGTGCGAAGGTATAAGGCTCTGTGTGAAGTCCAGCAGTCGATTCGCAGTAAAATATTGCACTTTAAACAAACCTTACATCATGTAAGTCCATACTGAGGAGAACCAGGTGGATCACAGCGATGGCATTCATGCACAGAGGACAATGAGAAGCTGCATCTTTTGACTCGAAAATGAAAAACAATGCAAATATGAACACTTCCGTCCCGGCCCTGTGCACAGATGAAGGATGAGCGCCTCTCACAGTGGCAACAGAACCGTACGAAGGAAGCTGATGACCCAACAGAGCAGGGGGCTGGACAACCCAACTGGTGTGGGATGGCAGGGTTTCCCCCTCTCCTATGTGAGTTACTCAGCTGTGGCGCTGCCAGTCTCTCTCCCCCTAGTGTTGCCCAGTCTGTGGGCACTGCCCAGGCCAGCTCACTTCTCCCTCAGAACACACACGCCTGCGTCGCAGCGCTGGGTGGCCATTGAGGTCACCACCTCCCAGCTGTCGATGACGGGGTCATAGCACTCAATACTGCTGAGGAGAGAGTTCCCATCATACCTGGAAGAGCCGGAGGAAAGGAGTCATTTTATCGTATATAGAGCCTTTCATGACACCATCTCAAGCGTCTGTACATTGCAGCAAGGTAGAGGCAAAAACAAATAAGACAGTACATAAACTAATACAATATAATAAACAGAATGAATAATTTTTAAATGTTAACTAACTTGCATGATCTGACATAGGCTGGGAGATCATTAATGAGCTTTGGAGAAATTCAACAGACACCTGGTCTCCCAGTGTTTGGAGGCTGGTACTGGAAACTGAAAGAAGGCCAAAAAGTACACTGTGTAGTATAAGGAGTTCACATTTCACTGATGAAGGCAGGAGCCAAACTATTGAAGCCCCAAATGGTTCTCAGCAATATTTTGAATTATATCCTTGAAATCCAGCACAAGGAAACAAAAGGGACTGCTGGATCTAACACATGATTACCAATATCCTCATCCGTTATAAACATGGATCATTGCTTCTTCCATGAAACAAAAGAAAAATCCAATCTGCTGACACGTACAGATCCAGAATAAGGTACAGAGTTTTCTGTGGTTCTGCAGTTTTAAGACTGAATCCATTTGCCAAGTGCAATCTAGATTTCACAAAGTCACGGCAGAAATGGCTGAAAAGGATTGGCAGACCGGTAGCAAGGGGAAGCTAAAATGCTTGACTAAGGGTATATGACTGAAGTGCCTTTGGCATTTTATGTTGCCTGGCATATTCCTAGTTGAGGAACATGAGGATGTCATTCACTCTATTCTAAAACACTGCTGAGACTTACTTAGGCACATACAGTAAATGTCAGGTACAGTGTGCGTTACCCCATCAGCTCAAGGATGGATTACAAAGAGCAAAGCAATGCCACAGACCACCATTCTGAGGATTCCTCATGTGCCCTGCTAATGACGTATGTAAATGCTGTACAATTGCAGGGTTCAAAATGTAGCAGATGTGAACGTTTCTCTAATCCTATAATTCACCATCAAGTCAGATCCATTATCGAAGAATGTTAAGACTCAGCATTGGTTTGTTAAGAAAAATATTACTACGAAGGGAAAGGAACTTGATAACTCGGCAGTTGTTTGGCAAATTCATCCATTTTCTATCTGCTTCATTTAATTCAAGGCGGAGGGGAGCTGGAGTCTATCCCGAAAAGCACCGGCTGCAAGACAGGATACACCCTGGACAGGACGCTAGTCCCTCGCAGGGCAGGTACAGACACAATCACACTCAAACCAGAGCCAGTTTTTCCAGAAGCCAATTAACCTATCAGTATGTCTTTGAAAACTGGAGTACCCAGAAGAAACCCACATGAACACAGGGAACACATACAAACTCTACACAGATAGCACCCCTGGTCCAGAATTCAACCTAGAGCCGCAGCACTGTGAGGCTTCAATGCTAACCAATGTACCACTATGTTGCCCAACTGTACGCATATATAAGATAATATATTCCCATGGATGTTTGACTTTCACTTAGGTTAATAGTGTGCAAGAAAAATATCTGACATACCGTGGGATATACACGAGTGTTTGGGATGCACCGCTGGACAATACAGTCTAGCCATATTAATGACATTTAACTTGCTCTATTTTTCATTAGCCCGAGTCCTTACCCAGCAATGGCGTAGAGTCTACCTCGGAGGACCGTCGCGCCTACGTAGCAGCGCGGCGTGGTCATGCTGGTGACGGTGGTCCAGGAGTCGGTGCGGATGTTGTAAGCTTCCACTGACGCCAGGTGTGCCGTACCATCGAAACCTCCCACCACGAAGATGTGGTCATTGAGCAAGGCCACTCCAGCCCCTGCCACACACACAAGGGCCCTTCACTCAGTGGTCCAAGGCATGAGTGTCAATAGCCAGGACAAGAACACCAACCACCTTGCCTGCAGAGATCTTTATTTCTTGAATATAGAGACTGAGCTCTTCAGTCTCTTCGGTGGTCCACCACTTGTATGCACTTGAAAATCACAGAGGTTCACACTTAATGTATAAAGTTCAAAAGATTATTTAAAAAACAAAAACAAAGAAGAACTGACATCTGTGCACTGTAAAGCAAAGGCTTCTGCATGCAGTACTGAGGGAAGCAGCTGACTGACCTGAGCGTTTGGTGGCCATGGGGGTGACGTTGGTCCAGTGTCCTGTGTGTGGGTCATACCTCTCCACTGAGCTCAGGATATTCAGACCATCGTACCCTCCTAAAACCACAGCAACAACCACATCCTCACACCATCGTCCTCTCAAGGTTAAACGTATTCTTAATCTATTTCTTAGCACCGCAGATGCAGACCATATTTTGTTTTGCTTTTTTTCAGGCAGTTTGCCACGATTACTAACTATACAAGCAGAAACAGCTACTGAAGACATCACTTCAGAGCGCTAAAAGCAAGATAAAAAGTACAGCAAATTAACAACCTAGTGTGTACTGAAGAGCAGTCATCATAAACCTCATTCTTTACCCTGACAAATCTTCCTGTAGGAAACGTGTCGATGAAATCGCGAGAAAAGCAGATGGTATAAACAGTATCTCCTTAATAATGGCTCATTTTCCGCAGTGAAGATACAGTACTAGCCAGGCAGCGTCAGACGCACCGAGACAGTAGATGAGCCCATTGGCCACCACCAGCCCAGCTCCCTCCCTGGCAGTCTGCATGTCTCCCAGCATGCTCCACTGGTCGATGTTGGGGTCGTATCGCTCCATGCTGGTGTGCCGCCGGCTGCCGTCGAACCCCCCCGCCACGTAGATCATGTCTGCAGGCAGAGAGCGCAGATGAGCGCTGGGCTGGGATACGGACGAGCCACGTCCAGCGCTGACAAAAGTCCACGTGAAGACGCTATGCGGTGTTCCAATTTCAGAACAAGATTGCTTGCAGGCATTTACAGGAGAAAAAAGGCCTTGTCCCGAGCCCCTGCCCATGCTGTAAATATGGAGAATTGTCCTGCAGCTGACTGTGAGAATCTGTTCATCTGCAATTATAACGGACTGAAAACCCATCCATCTATCCATCCATTTTCTAACTGCTTTATCCAGTACCGGGTGCGGGGGAGCCAATCAACTGGCACAAGGTCAACCTGGCTCCATATATCCTGGATGGGATGCCAATCCAGCGCAGAGCACAGACAGGCACACACACTCACACCAGGGCCAGTCTTGCCAGAAGCCAAAGTCTTTGGACTGTGCGGGAAGAAACCAAAGCAACCGGAGGAAACCCACACAAACATGGAGAGAACATACAAACTGTTCAGACAGGACCCCAGGAAGTGATCCCAGGCTCCCAGTGCTGCGCGGCAGTATTGGCAATCACACTGGTAACCATGCCGCCCGACCTGAAAGCCATAATAAGCAAATTACCAGTTCTCCCCTCAGAGAGGAAATCCTGGTACTTTTTAACCAGTTTCCATTTAGAAATAGACAGCTGGGACATTCTGTGTCGTGTTCACAAAATCATTAGTAAAGAAGTTGTGGGCCTTCAGAGCACGACAGCGCGCATTACAATCTCACAAAGCTTTTCTCTCCTGGCTGCTTTTTAGAGACGCACGGTTTTTCAAAAGGCCACGTGTGTTCAGTGACTGAGGCGAGGGTGGGCCCACCTCCCAGCGTCGTGGCGCCTGCCAGGCCACGGCGCACGTTCATGGGCGCCACCGAGTACCAGACCCCGTCCTCATCGCCGGTGTAGTCCAGACACTCCACGGAGCTGAGTCGCGAGCGCCCGTCGTACCCTCCGATCACATACACGCGGTCGTTCAGGGACACCGTGGCCACGTAGCGCCTCTTCCGGGTTACGCTCTGCAGATACCAGCGAGACCAGCCCTGTCACTAACGATCGGGAGCAGAGGGGCCGCAGGAGAGAGAACCGCCTGCTGCTCAGCTGGGTGTCGTCAGGGAGAGGCAGCATTCTGAACCACTGTGGACGTTTTTAAAACCGAACCACGACTTGCTGGATCCTTCCCTTCCCCAGTGTGCGAGAGAGAGGGGAAGGTAAATTAGAAGATTTTTTCGATGGATTTTTACTGGGTACAAAATATGGCTTTCAATATTTTTCTGGAAACCAGTACACGCACAAAACTTCAAGTATCTAATCACCTTTTCCTACAGCTCTTCACTCCTCGTTCAAGGTAGAATATCAGGCTCCTATTGCAGAGCAGTTTGATCCGTTCCAGATTTTACAGGCAACAAGATCCAGTTTCACTAATGATACAAATGTGTTTCTCAATCCTCGACCACCTGAGAGATCACAGATGACATGTAGCCTAACCCTGATGTTCAACACTAACCCTGATACTAGGTCCAATCCCTAACCTAACCTTACAAACCAAGGTTTCTGCTGGTATTTTTGCTTTCTTAAGATGAAGGAATTAGCATACAAAATACTTCTTCCTGTTTTAAATTAATTTACTTTAAAAGATTACAAATAAAGATTCAAAATGATACCGTTTTACGTCAGCAAAAAGAAAAAAAAAACAAAAAACATTACTGTTGCTCACAAAAAGACACGAATCACTCACTAAAAAATGTCTGCACTTATTCCCTTCTCCTTTTGAAAACGTGTGTTGTTCAGTTTTTTAAATACATTTACAAGGTGTGTGAAATGTCTAGCACTTAGTGTTCGCTATTATGCAAGAGCCTGCAGCCCATGAGCAGTCTAGTAACTAAACCAGGAGGTACTTACTGGCAGAAAGCTCCACTCCTGTGTCTTGGGGTCATATTTCTCTACAATGTCAATGGGAGACTGCTGACTTCCGAAGCCTCCAATCACCAGCAGGACCTCGTTGGCTCCTGTCAGAGCACAGAAGTGTGTGCTGTCAGGCACAGATTAATGTGATTCCACTGCCTTTGTTTTGCCTCAAGCTGACACTAGACGAGGCTATTTGTTTTTTAATGTTACTGATCAGCTGAGAAAATGGCAGAGAGCCTTGGGTCACAATAGTGTCATGTTGGTCCCACAAGTACACTCAGATGGTCACACCAAGACAATCCCTTGGCTAGCTTCCCCAGTCTGTGGTTGGCTTACACTCCCAGAGTGGCAAAGCCAGGATCTAAACCTGCAATCTCAGGGACACAGAGTTCAAACTCGGTAGGAAAAACTGAATAATCAGCTTCCTACCTCTGTGCTACACAATCATTAGGCCACATATCCATAGCCAGGCTTCTACAACATCAAAAACCCTTCAAAAGCAGTAGACAGCATTTATTTTTTAACTTTGAAATTTTAAAATGAGTCTTACTTTTCTCTTCCTGTAGTTACAGTTAGTACAGTTGGTCAGTCTGGCCACAGTGGGCCTCTCGGTTAACTAGCTTGGGGCCACAAAGGAGTGACCCTGAAAAACTCCCAAAAGGCTGCCCTCTTGTTCTTAACTTTCTAAATCTTAGCGGTGCAGTACCTAGTCGAGCACGGGTGCGAGGCCCCTGCATCTGGCTCCTCAGCTCTGGCCTCAGGTGGAACTTCTTGGCTTCATCGACGAGGTCTCTGCACTGCAGGCTGCATCTAATCAAGGGCTGGGACAGGACAGGGGTGGCTGGCCTGGGTCCAGAGAAGAAACCCCTCCCCCTCCAATCCCAGTCTGCCCCAGCCCAAGGAGACCACTAGAGAAGCCCTACTTAACAAGAAGCAAGTGTTACTTGTCAAGGAATCCCTCCTATCAACTTCAAAAATTGAAATTAGGCTCTTATTGCACTGCACTGCATTCTGGGATTTATATGCCAACGCTGAAAACAGGTGATGGGCATCTGAGGTTCACTACCTCACTACCTCACTACAGAGAGTGAATTTGCATAAATAGCCACAAGGAGTTAAAATCATAATAAGCTTTCTACTTCATCATTTTGACCTGAACTGGAGTCTGGGAAAGGGAAAACCTGAAATGGACCCATCTGTTTTGCTGTGTTTCCCACAGGCTGAGCTCTGGATGACTGTTACCAAGCAGGAGCAGTCAGTCCTCTGTTTAAACACTGTGAGAGCACAGCCCTGCCAGGATGACATTCCCCAGAACCCTCTGGGGGAACAAGCTGCTGCTCTGTCACCTGACCAGCAGAAGAAGGCCAGCTGGTCAGCTGACTGTTTAAAAAGCAGGAATAGGACACTTCACGCGCAGTCAGGGGGAGTGGATGTCTGTTGTCCGAAGGGGCAGAACTGAGAACCCCTGCGTGCACCACTTGGCAGAGGGAGGAGGACTGAATGCCGAATAAAAGAACTGAGTTTTGGAAATTTGGTGAAGAGTCTCAGGGAGAGAGACTTTGTTCAGATGGAAGAATTTTAAGAAGAGATGGGTTCTGAGAACTGTTTATTTGAAGGCTGGTAAGCAATTTAGCTGCTCTGCCACTTTAGTTAGTGAATTAAAAAAGAAGTGTAGACAAGAGCTCAAAAGAGCTTTGGCTTTTGTTTTCGGTTGTGGTGTATTTCGATTCCCCCGCCCCCCACACTATAAATAAAAAGAGCACTTGGTTTCATTGAGCCTTGCAGCTGTGTGGCTGTCGACATGGACCTGCCTACTGGATAGTTCACGTCACGACACGCCCGACGGTTTTGTCACAACACGCGCAGGCGCGCCCAGAGACCCCACCTCGGTGTCGATGACGTCGGTGATGTAGCGGGGGGTGAGCAGGGGCATGCGGACGTACTGCAGCATGTCTGGCAGGAAGGGCTCCCTCTCTTTGCGTGAGTGCTTCACCCAGGTCAGCACGGCCTCAAACACCGGCTCCTCCGAGTCCACCTGGCAGGTGTTTCGGAAAAAAAAAGAAGCTTGCTGTGCTGGGACATACCAAAGAAATGACAAATACCAAAGAAATGACAAGCTGTCGCACCTTGAGGGTACATCAACTGCGTGGAAGGATCTTCATTCTACATTGGGGATCTACCCACCCGACCATTTTCTAATGCTTCATCCAATTCAGGCTCGTGCAGGCATACAGGACAGGACAGGACTCCAGTCCATCATAGGGCAGACACGCAGACACATACACTCACACCAGCAGCCAAACTCCACACGGATAGCACCCCAGGCCCAGAACTGAACCAAGGGTGCCAGTGCTCCAAGGCAGCAATGCTAACCACTGTGTCACCATGCTGCGCTAAACGAGAAAATAATGTGGTTAATTGTTTAATTGACTACTCAGGCCGGAACAATGAATATAAGCCAGCAGGCTCTCCAGGAACTGCGTATGTTGTACATGAAAGATGCCTGGATTTCTCTGGGAAGGCACCGAAGTGTAAAGAATGGAATGTCCTCAACAAACATGCATGAGGCAGGACAGATAGGCATGCTGCCGGTTCAGATTCCACTGGGCCGCCTCTTCACCCATGATCCATTCTGACAGCACGACTTATAAACCTGCCCTTCAAATTGGAATCACAGTCCTAAGTGGATAAAACAAAAACATTCATATGTGCATTTATACAAATAAATATTAAAACGGGGCTACTCACTAATTTGGGAAGGCAAATACACATTATTTGGAAACATGCATCTCTCTGAGGTATACTCTAACTGTTGCTCAACTTTCATCACAGAAGGTAAGATATTCTTGCACACTATCGCAGCAGAGATATAGGCTATATTACTACTTTTGCTGTCGCAGCTGAACATCAGCTCTGCAATACAGAGAGCTGAATGGATGGACAGAGCCTGATTAGTAAGACAACGTTTGGGCCCCAACTTCAATACCAGCCAAAACTACACAGGAAACAAGTACTGCTCGCCAGCAGGTTAGCACAAGCCCGTACAAATAGCCGGCGACATAAAGAGGTAAAGAGATTTCAGCCCACTGATAAGCGCCCACTACTGCACTTACCACAGAATTTCCACAGACCACCTACACCAAGCCACAATCTTTTTGTCCAATTGTCTTTTTGTTCAGTTGTCTTCTGAGTCACTGCAAATTTATTTCATTGTTAACTTTCACCATGCCGGAATGAGGCTGTTGAAAGTTGCCTGTTCTTGCAAGATGGAAATGAACACAAAACAAACAGAAGGACTTCCTCTTTTCTGTATTTTCCCTTTTGCTCTCTACACTGCATCTTGAAATCGATGTGCTGAGGAGGCTTTCTGGAGCCACACTGGTGGGCAGTGTGCAGCAGATTCACAAGAATGATTCTCATTGCAAAGCACAGTGATCCATTTCAGGCTTTACAAGTTGCCATCGCTGATCAAGCGCCTGCTGTTGGTGGAACAATAATAAGATGGTTGCCAGCTGGTAAGCTGGATAACAATAAGATTAATAAGTTGGTTTAGTATTGATCATGAGCAGGCATGCATAGACTCATATCATGGCATTTGCCAAACCGCTTTATACCACATGGTGTCGCGAGAAGCCGGAGCCTACCCGGCAAGCAATGAGCACAAGGCAGGGTACACCCTGGACAGGGCGCCAGTCCATCGCAGGGCAAGTGCAAGCCAATCATACCTGGGGACAATTTGGAGGCCACAGTAAAGGCTGAGAGGGGAAATTTGGCCTCAACACCAGGATAACTCCCTACTCTTATCGAGAAATGACCGGGGATCTTTAATGTCCACTGAGAGTCGGGACCTCAGTGTAACCTCTCATCCGAAAGATGGCGCTCACTACAGTATAGTGTTCCCTCCACTATTCTGGGGCATTAGGACCCACACAGACCGCAGGGTGGGCGCCCTCCACTAGTTCCAATAACACCACTTCCAGCAGCAACCATAGCTTCCCAGGAGGTCTCCCATCCAGGTACTGGCCAGGCTCAACCCTGCTGAGCTTCAGTGGGTTGCCAGTTGAGAGCTGCAGGGTTATATGGCTGTTGGCTGCATAGGCTCATAATCAGCACTAAAACACTATTGACTGTGTTGTTTTTCAGCTTCCTGCAATTTATGTAGGAACATGGTGCTCTTAAAACCTGCAATGAATCAGATGTCTACACAGCCTTTCCCTGGCACGCACACAGCGCTGGGGTCATCCCTCCGCGAGCGTGGGGCTGCACACCTGGATCTCGTCGCACTTAATGAGCTTCTCCACCTCCTCCTTGCTGAGCAGCATGAACTCCTCGTGCTGCACCACGTCGGGGAAGTTCTTCTGGCTGAACACCTCCGCCGCCTGCATGAGGTCCACGCAGTTGTGCGTCTCGGCGAAGTCCCGGATCCCCAGGCAGTTGGACGGGTCCAGCTGGCTCTCCAGGAACTCGCAGCACGCCTGCTTCACACCTGAGCCCCCGGGGGAGGGGGACAAACACACGCAAGCGCGCATGAGCGCGGGTTTGTTCTCTCGGAACCGCTCCGCCGACAAGTGGGGCGCCAATGAAAATGTCTATAACCCTTGCAGAACAGAACCTCGCTGTTCCATGACAGGCTGTCGGACACTGAGTTCACCTTAATAATAATAATAAATTCCTTACGCCTATATAGCTCTTTTCTGGACACTCCACTCAAAGTGCTTTACAGGTAACTGGGACTCCCCTCCACCACCACCAGTGTGCAGCTCCACCTGGATGATGCAACAGCAGCCATCGTGACCAGTACCCTCACCACACACCAGCTATCAGTGGGGAGGAGAACAGAGTGATTAAGCCAGTTCAGAGAGGGGGATTATTAGGAGGCCATGATTGGTGAAGGCCAGGAAGAAATTTGGCCAGGACGCCGGGGTAACACCACTACTTTTTCCGAGAAAAGCCCTGGGATTTTTCATGACCACAGAGAGTCAGGATGAGGATGCCCCCTACTGGTCCATCGAACACATCTTCCAGCAGCAACTGAACTTGAACTTTATTTTAGTTTTTCCCAGGAGGTCTCCCATCCAGGTACTGACCAGGCTCGGACCTGGTAAGCTTCAGTGGGCTGCCACCTAGTCATCTTTATCTCTTGGTCAAGATAAACCTGCTTGGTGGTGGTGGTTTCTACCCCAGTCCAGTTTCAATTCTTTTATGTGCATGTCATTCTGCAGGCACTGAGTCATCAGTGGGTTCTTCTGTAACCTGTATATTTTTCCTCAAATTACTGGCAACCTTCACTATCTGGGTCCTACTGAAACATACGTATTAACACAGCTTTCTCTCTCTGAGCTCTGAAAAAGTGTCTTGTCTATGAATTAGGTTTTACTTTAAGATTTAATGCAACATTGGGTACACTGGTTGTGGTATAACTGTGAATGAGTGCAATGTCACAAAACAAGAACAGAGAATAAATTACGTGCTTGCACTAATCTAACAGCTTGCACCAATTGTGTGACGGCACAACAGGAAGAGGTTACAGAATGCAACTGTTTTCAGGTTCTTGCCCACGCCGAACTGACTTCCTGTCACGTGTCTGGGACATGTACAGTACCCTATACACAGTCATGCACATCCCAGCATGCCCCACTCCCCCCTCACCTTTCAGCTGCAGCAGACAGGCAGCAGGCAGCAGCTCCTGCACGTTCTCCACCGTCACCAGGACCGTCTCCGTGTACACAAAGTCCAGCAGGATCTCCATGGTGGAAGCCGTCAGGCCCTGGATGTCCACGAAAGGCTTTCCCTTCTCCGAGAGCTGCAAGCACAGAGCAGCGACAGGGCCTTCAAGAGTTCAGCTGCGCGCTCTCACACACACCGGTGGCAGCTGATGCAACTTGGGGCAATCTGCAGGCAACTGCTTGCAAGGTACAGTTTTTTCCCCCAAAGAAACAGCCATTTTATCTCATTTTGTATCAGCCCAATATAAAAATAAAACTTGGCGCCGCAGCCAGAAACACCAGCAAACCAGCTGTGTCGACAGCAAACCATGCACAGATCCATCCACAGCGATGCAGCTGGAGTGCAAAGCACATGTCCCACTGCTCCAGATCGATGCATCGAGCTCAGGTCAAGACTGAAGCATCAGCATGGGGCACCTTCAGGGAAAAGCCCAGTGGAGTGGGGAACAACGCTGAACAGTGCAAACCAGAGTGCGTTTCTGTTCAGACAAATCCTGGTGCTGAAGAGGATGCAGCCTTATAGCAATTCCCAGGCTGCTGGATCTGTTCTAAATGTTTTCACGCTGTAGCTCTGCATCACTCACAAGATCGCTCAGTAATGGAACAAGTAATAGGTTTATTCCATGCTGAAAAGAGAAGAAAGAAAACACTACGTTTCGGCCGTGGAGCCACCTTCTCTCAACGACACTCATTTTCTTCTAAATTCTCTCTATTCATTGTAGGTTTCATTTCACACCTCTCTTCACCTGTCCTGACTTCACACTACCTGATTGGCCACTCTGTCTGTCCCCTGCTCCCGCCTCCCGCCCCTCCCCTCTCCCAGCTTTTGTTTACCTTTACCTTTGCTTACTGCCCTGTCTTTCTCACACCTGAAGAAGGCTCCACGGCTGAAACGTTGTGTTTTCTTTCTTCTCTTTTCAGCATGGAATAAACCTTTACTTGTTCCTTTGCAGCCTACGCATGCCGACGCAGCTCCCCACCTGAACTACATCTCTCAGTAATGTATTAAATGTCATAAACACTGTCGTTGCCATCATGTTTGTACATTGCATGTCATTTATGTGATGGCTGTGACATTCTAGTGGATTACATAAATTAATTCAAAGGGTAGAAATGCTTATGTCTGCAATCCAGCAGGTATCTGTTATTGCTGTCACAATTAATAGCTCTCTGAACCTTGCCTTACCATACGTCTCTGGGGTATACAGTTTTAATGTACCATGTCATTTAAGGATTGTTAAAAGCTACATAACCCTGCAACTCCCAACTGGCAACTCACTAAAGCTCAGCAGGTGTGAGGCTGGCCAGTACCTGCATGGGGGACCTCCTGGGAAAGTTAAGGTTGCTCTGGAAGAGGTGTTAATGGGACCAGTAGGGGGCGCTCACCCTGCAGTCCTAATGTCCCAGTATAGTGACGGGGACACTATACTGTAAAAAGGTGCTGTCCTTCGGATGAGATGTAAAATCGAAGTCCTGACCCTCTATGGTCATTAAAAATCCCAGGACATTTCTTGGAAAGTGTAGGGGTGTTACTGGCATCCTGGCCAAATTTCCCATTGGCCTTTACCAATCATGGCCTCCTAATAATCCCCATCTCTGAACTGGCTTCATCACTCTGCTCTCCTCCCCACTGATAGCTGGTCTGTGGTGAGCATACTGGTGCACCATGGCTGCCGTAGTATCATCCAGGTGGGGCTGCCCATTGGTGCTGGTGGAGGGGAGTCCCCATTACCCGTAAAGCTCCTTGAGTGGTCTGAAAAGCACTATATAAGTTTAAGGATTAATATTATTATTAAAATGTACCTGGTCTGATCCTGATGTCGTCATCACTGACATTAACAATAGCATCAGTTTGCTGTTGCAGAACTATGCAGATTGTTTCAGTGGGTTGAATGAAAGTCATTACTATTTAGAACTGTTGCATTTGAAAATAATCACTCATTTAAAGGAAGGTAACAAGGACAAAATGCCTGGCACCTGTTAGAAACAGAAGTTGAATCTGGTCCCTGAGCAACAGCTCAATAGCACCTTCTAGTGATTGAATGAAGTCAAAGTTCCTCCAGTCCCTCAGCTCTTGAGATTGGCTCAGATCTGTGCTGTTTAGCCTTACCTCTCCCACTGACACATCACTCTGTTTCAGTCAGGCCCTCAGAAACTCATTTCAAAGATCCTTAATGGCATGACCGAAGAAGTACAGTTCTGCCAAAGTAGATTTAGTTAACAAACATTTACAGTAAAAACATATTGCCGTCACAAACTCCTTCTCTCCCTCTATCGACCCCTGTTCCACGCTGTCTCGCAGTCCCTGAACAGTGAAGAACTTTCTGATGCACAAACTGTTTAAGCTAGACTGCTCCAACTCCCACAGAACAACTGCAAAATGACAGTGACAACACACTTCTGGCAGCGAAGTGTTACCTCGCTGGTGAACATGGCGCAGAAGTAGTCGCTGCAGGCAGCCAGGACGATGCGGTGGGCGGGGAAGTTGGTGTTCTCCACCTTAAGGGTGATATCACACAGTGTGTTGCTCTTGCGCAGAGCGTTCATGGAGTTAAGAATGGACTTCGCGTGGGAGTTGGTCATGATGTCCTTGGGAGCCATGGCAACAGGGATGGGGACATTCACCTGGAAGAGGAACCCATAAGGATCATTTTGTTTGTAAGCTCATCTACAGTGCAGGTTACTCTGAAGCTTTTTACAGAAAACATACTGAAGCGGAGGGCACAAGTGGAAACTACATGGAATTGGGGTTAGGGGACTATTCACTTCAACTATTTGATAGACTTCAGCTATCCTTAACTACATTTTACAGGTGTGCTGTTGCTCACGTGTGATATTTGTGGTTTGGCTACAGCTCGGAAGGCGTTGCGGGGGGTGATCAGGTCAGCCCACTCCATTATTGGAGTACAGCTCTCCTCTATTGTGGACATTTTTACAACTCGCTGCTTTCGGAAAGCTGGAAGTATTGTTAAGGACAACAATCATGCTGGTTTCTCACTTTTCTCTCCCCTTCCCTCTGGTAAGCATTATTGAAACATAAAGGCAAGTACCTCCAGATTCGGAGACAATTTCTTCCCGCAAGCTGTCAGATTATTGAACTCTACCCCTACCACTGACTCACACTGATGGGTTTTTTCCCACACTGCTTGTGCTGACTTGTATTTAAGTTGCATGTTTTTTTTTAACTTTGTTGTTGCTGCTGCTGTTTTGTGTTTCTGTTTTGGTCTGTCCTTAACATCTTTGTATTGGAGCATACATGCAAATAAGCATGTCATTGCACCTGTGCATATGACAAATAAACTGAATGGAACTGGGAGTGTGGAAACAACTGCCCCATCATGCTGTTAAAGCTGATACCCTGGCTTCTTTCAAGAAACAGGTGAATGAGATCCTGAGATCAATTTCTACAATACAATAACTACTGACTACAAAACAGGCAAGGGGAGACTATGGCCTCATCTTGTTTGTAAGCTATGTCCCTATGTCCTGTTTAGGATGGGTGACATGGATGACGCCTGAAAAGCAGTGAAATGAAGACAGCCTGGGAGTTTGCAGATAGCGTGGTACACATGGGTCAAGTCAGTTCTCAGCCAAAAACAAGGCATTCAGAAACACATAAGAAGAACTTTGCTGTCCTGGTCAAAATTCAAAGCAATGTGACTAGGTTAACTCCTGGCCATTAAAGACACAGGTTAGAAAAAAAAAGTTCTTCAGTCTCCATCAACGAAGATTAAGACAGTACCTTACAGAAACATTAGAAAATCCTGAAAAGTACCAACAAACTGAACACAATGGATTACTGCAGGATCAACTGGGAAATAAGGATCCGGGAACAACAAAGAATATTAATGAAGAACTTTTAAAATTGTGAACATTGCTTTATACAAAAGCTATCTGGAACAAGGAATAATTATTGATAATTTACTAAACACCTGTTGCATAAGACAATTTCCAAATGAGAGTAGGAAATTTGGTAAATATGTACATTACTTATACATCAACAGCCTGATGAAGCAGATTCTCTCTTGTCTACCTGATCTTCTGTGCAGGGGGTCTCCTGGTGCAGAATGGCTTCTGTATGTCAACGAGGTGACAGATGCACTATAGCCTATGAGTGAATTCCTATTATGGAAACCTTTTTAGAAACCTTTAGGGTGAACTGCACTTTTTAGCCCCATATGAGTCTGGTTGATGTAGCAGTGTGACAGCAGTGTCAGCACCCTGTAGCTCGATCTCATGAGATCTCAGAGGATAAGCAAGGTTGGACCTGGTCTGTACTGGTATCTTCAGGATAAACAGGTCATTGTTGTAAGTGGCACTTGTGGACCAGAATCTGGTACCCTTTTTTCTGGACTTGAATTTCCAAGAACAAGAACCACCAGCAGTGGCCCTGTGTCCTGGCCAAATTTCTCCCTGGCCTTTACCAATCATGGTCTCCTAATAATCCCCATCTCTGGCTTCATCACTTTGTTCTCCTCCCCACTGGTAGCTGGTGTGTGGTGAGCATACTAGCACTCTACAGCTGCTGTTGCATCATCCAGGTGGTGCTACACATTGGCGGTGGAGGGGAGTTCCCTTTACCTGTATTGCATTTTGAGTGGAGTGTCCAGAAAAGCACTATATAAGTGTATGGAATTATTATTAGTAATTAACGTAGTACACTGGCTGAAGATACTATCCTTCACAAGAGACATTAAGTTGGTCATTAACGATCCTACTGCACTTTTTGAAAAAGTAGGGTGTTGTAACAGTATCCTGGCTAAATTTCACTCTGTGCTTGTACAGTGTGGCTTTGCTCAAGTTCCCCGTGAATGTAGCTAGAAGTAATTTCTCAATTTTCCACCTCATCAACTGTTTTGCAGCACCGCTGACAGAGAACAGCTGCCACACTCACTCAGGTGGGAACTACTCATTAATGATGGATGAAAAAACGGGGTTCCCTCCTTCATGTAAAGTGCTTAGGGGACTTTTGGGATTAAAAGTGAAATATAAATGCAAGGAAATTTTATTAATACTTTTTTAAATACAACATATATACAACATAAATAACATAAGATAGGTTTTGTGAAAAACAGTGGTAGAGTGGTTAGAATTGCTACCTCGTGGAGCTGTGGCCCTGGGTTCAGCTCTGGACGTGGGGTGCTGTCTGCGTGGAATTTGTATGTTCTCCGTCTGCTCATGTGTGTTTCCTCAGGGTGCTTCTGTTTCCTCCCGGTTTCCTCCAACAGTCCAAAGACAATTAACTTGTAGGTTAATTGGCTTCTGAGAAAACTGGCCCTAATGTGAGTGTATGTCTGTTTGCCCTGTGATGGACAGGTGTCCATTCAGGGTGTAATCCTGCCTTGTGCCTGTCGCAGAGATAAACTCTGGCTCCCCCACGACTTTGAAGTGGAAGATGCCATTAGAAAACAGATGAACGGAGGAACGTTTTTCAAGAAAAGCATTCTTGTCTTAGCTGGTACTGTCAGACTTCGTGTTATCTAGGTGAATTTTTTTATTTAAATAATTTGAAAACAATCAAAAATTCACGTAAGAAAATAGCCACTGGCTATCTCTAGTAACCGTTTACAGTATAAACTACAGTACATTGTTCCTAAGGAACTAATTGTTCCTAAGGAAGCGCACTACTCCAGCGCATGAGCAGAACCATTGTGTACGTCCATGGCCACTGATCCTTGGTTGTCATGCCAACAAAGGTCAAAGGTATTCCGCTTCGAGCGCACGACTTGAATATCAATTTGCAATATTCGTATACAAAATAAACATGTTTTTGTCTGAAAATTGAAAGTCTGTATGTCATTATATGGGTAGAGTAACACAACTGTCTTTTGTGGGTACAATGAAAGTTGTTAGTTTTTCATTTCGTGGCGTGCAAAAAAAAAAGCAATTATGTAATACATTTCATGTTAGAAGTGTAATACGACAAACGGCGCCCTTCAGTCCTCGGTACCCCACGACACGTACAATCGGGCATCCGGGTCACCTTGCCAAAGCTCACGGCCGATCGATTTCACAAAGCTTTGCTGCTAATGCTGGTCCGAAAAGCACCAGTTAACATAGCAGTTTAACTTTAGAGTGTGCCAAATACGTATTGTGCACAGACCCGTATCTGACCGCACGATTTAAGAATGATTTACTAAGAGAATCCTATTCGAGCACGAGGTATCATTATGAACAGAATATGAATCCAGTGCTTACAAGATGCAAAATACTGAGATATATGATATTTATTTTCCTAGCCGGTGGACATGTTTATAACAACCAGATCACCTCAAGAGGTCAAATGCAACAGCCCGTTATGTGATTTTAGAGGTCAACAAGCTCAGATGTAATGTTATTTGAATGCAGTGTACTTTATTACGGACAAAACGTTATTTACCAGCAGATGAGACGCTCCGGTGATTTGCACAGCTACAACCCCCAGCAAAGACGCTCCATACTCCGGCGTATCCGTCACTCCCACACCGCGGTTCTTCTCCGCGGCCCGCGTCTGTTGGGATCTTTCTAACTAAAATCAAGTGTTACCGAAACAAACGTCCACGTTTCTAATCCTCTCAAGACAAGATAGTTTGGTTAGCTCGTAACTGTATTCAAAATCCCCACAGTCACACAGTTTTCATGAAAAACACTGTGCTATCCAGGAAGATAAAAGTCCCAGGTACCAGTTGCAAACACAACACAATGACGTCATGGTCACACACAAGGTGCACACGCCCGAGGATTCCCACGGCCGTGAACGCGCCTTCTTTTCTCTATTAAAAATGCTTAAACTGCTATTTAATGTAAAGAATCTGTGCATAAAATCACAGTTATGTTGCAGTTTACATAAATGTGTAATACATTTACGTGATAGCAGGTAATTATTTGTACGAGTATTTACATATTTAAGTATTTGTTTTGACGTTATTGTTTTTTTTTTGGCTTTTCAATAACCCCAAAAAGCACTCGACTCTCCCCTTTCCTGCCGCTTTCACAGTTCTTGTGTAGTATGGAATTAGAAATTATCAGAAACACTAAGACAGATGTTTCAGATCATGGAAAAAAATATTATGAGGAGACGGTTAACTGCAGTGTTTTTGTTTCCACCGGTTAATTTAAATAAAGACAGCATGTTCATTACTGGAACAAAAAAGCAAAGGACACAGGGGTAGTTCCCAAACCGGGGCTGAGAATCACAGCTCCAGGTGCTGCTGTAAGTGGTGTTGTTGGGCCAATAGGTGGTGCTCTTCCATCCTGACCACACTGTTCAAAAACCAAGGTCCGAGTACGATTGGGATGATGATCGCGGACACCGTGCTGCAGGAGGTGCTGGTCTTCGGGTGATACATTAATCTGAGGTAAAGACTTTGTTTAGTAGGGGTGTCAGTTCTGGTGTCCTGCTTAATTCTACCCTGGGCTTGTACCATGTAGCTTCCCCTTTATCTTCCCTTAATTCAGTCGAAGCAGTTGCTCATTTCTCCCCCTGACCAGCTGTGCAGTGGGGCTGCTGGTGCCTACCAGTGGTGCCTCTCAGGTGGGGGCTGTGCTTCAGTGCTGGAGGAAGAGGGGGCCTATTTCTTTATAAAGAACTTTGGAATTCTTTGGGATGGAGAGCACTAGTAGAATGCAGCTTTGGTCTGTGTAATTATTTCAGAACCTTCTTAAGTACTTGCCATACCTACAAGAGATGCCAAAAAATAAAAAGAGGCACAGCTCATCGTGCAGCAGAATCATGCTTTCCTTTCAGCAGATGAGGCTGTATTATGATTTGTAATTGTAAGTCTTTGACAAGGAAAAGGATATGAGCAAAACCCAATGCTCTGAGGTTGGGAGGCAGAGGCTGGGAGTTTAATATGTAAAGAGTAACAAGATAATCCATACATTTTCTAACGGCTTCTAACAATTCAGGATCGCAGGGGAGCCGGAACCTAACCTGGCATAAAACTGGTGCAAGGCAGGATATACCCTGGACAGGACACCAGCCAATCACAGGGCACGCACAGAGACAAGTACACACACAGTCCCACCAGGGCCAATTTTCCCAGAAGCCAATGAACCCACCCGTGTATTTTTTGGACTCTGGGAAGAAACTAGAGTGCCCAAAGGAAACCCACACAAACACAGAGAGAACATGCAAACTCCACACAGATAGCACCCCAGGTCCAGAATTGAGACCAGAGAACCCCATGCTAATCACTGTGTCACTGTACTGCCCCCTATACATTAACCACTGATCACAACTGCTAGAGTCCAGTGTTGAACTGGTCAATCATCAAGGAGAGAACCGAGGGGCTTCTTGAATGGGTAACAAAGGCAACAAGAGAAATGGTTTCTAACTGTAAGCTTTATTAAATATTTAATAGAACATCTTACATCTAGATATACAGGCTGTGGCTGGAAGGGAGAAATGGATGATCACAGGCCTACATGAAAGGACACGCCATGCGTGTTCAACGCAGTGTTAAAAAGTCTTTGTTAAGCACCCAGCTTTAAAGAGACTTAAAAGAGGCACACCCCTGTCTACGAGCACAGCAGCAGAACAAGCTTATCGATGGGCTTCAATGAACTCTAACTGCCAGATCAAAATGAAAAAGCCACAGATGGAAGAAAGAGAAAAATGATGTCGTCGCTCTATATCCAGGTCAAACTGATTTAGTTGCAACACATTCCGAACTGGCTGCTCCCTGACTGCTCCTGGTGGTTAAAGTGCACCAGACCTTTACAAAGTTTGTCCCTTTTTTATTTCCATTTGCTTAAGGCACAGAAAATACTAAGGGAACACACTGCATTTGGGAGAATAACTAGTTAGATTAAAATCCACCAGATGGTTTCTTTTTGCCCCATCAAAGGTAAAAATGTTAATCATTTGCTGGCAAAGTGGGTTAAGCAACCAGGGGAGTTTATGTCTACAATTTCCACTGATGCCCACCGCACTTTAGATCTTGCAAAGTACATGCAGTGTTTCCTGGACAAAATGTATAAAGGGAACAACTCCTAGAGTACATCAAACTGGAGTCATCCGACATTCGTCTTTGATCTGCACTAGGTTTGAGATGCAAAAGGTAGCAGTTCAGTATCAGTCTTTGCAGTTCCAAACAGTGTTTTAACTGGGATCCTTGTATCTTAAATCAATATCTCATTTTAATGTACAGCAGTTAAAGTAAAATCATCTGAATTTTCCTGCATCTTATTCAATACGTTGCTGTGTGCGAACACAGCTGACATGGTTGCATATTAGACTGATATTGACCATTTTCACTACTCTAGCAAATACAGTTTCTGAAAATGAATATCTGGTGATGTGGAAGGAAATGGACAGGGGAAGAAAATTAGTGTTGCACCATACAGCCCATCGAAAAGACCTTGTGCGTTATAAGTCTGTGCAATGCCAATAAGTTACCTGCTCCATTTCCTCCCAAGCCACAATGAGGAAGTGATTTTAAGAGTATGTGTTTAGAAGAAAACTGTTAGATGCCTAACTAACGACTGCTTGTGTTTCCAGTCAGGTTTTTACATGACGGCGCTCACGAAGAGCGTCAGTTAGCAGAGTTCTTCACATGACAAATTCTGCCAAATTCGGTCACCAGGTTCCCCGCCAAATACTCAGGTTTTGAAAAGAGGGGTACACTTCACTAATCAGTCTGTCCCGAGATCGTAGACAAGATCAGAGCTAATGAAGTTACAATAGAGAACCAACTGTCTCTTCGTTTTTAACCGGCCTGCAGAATTTCCATAAAAAACAAAACGGGAAATGAATGTAAAAACCCAAGAAAATAATGTCCATCACAATTTCTCAGACTTTTGACAAGAACAACTTTTTAATGGCCACTGATTCCCCCCTCTCCGCTACTGATTATCTCCTGGCAGTTTCAGGTGGCGCCCCTGAAGCTTGATTCGCATTCCTGCCTCTTCAATTACAAGTAACATCTAAAATCCGACTGTAACTCATTCACTACCACTGCTATGGGCCTCTCCCACCCTCATATAAAGCCTGTCTCCCTTCAGCCCTACTTTTCTGCTCCAGAAGGCGACAGCCTTCTTTCTCGAATTTCCTCTGCCATCACAATCTCACACCAACAGCTTAAGAGAAGGATCTCATTAGGAATCAGCTGGACCGATACAGTATATAACACCTTTCTCCAGAGGAGAAAGAGTGACGATTTAAACAGACAAGAGGTCTGCGGGATTACAGCTCTCGAGGACCAACTGGGGATCTTTGAATTCATGGATTGAAGGGCGTCTTCAAAGCATTTTCACGCCGGGATTCAGAGCTGTATGGATCTGAAAGGCAGGCTCTGTGCGAGCCTGTGGGCGGCGTTACAATACCTAGATCAAACGAACCTGAAGGACGAAGAGCAGGAATGAACGGCCAACGGACTCAAACCGACACCTGAGCCCAGGGAGTCAAGAGAGACCAGCACGTCCATAGCTGACTTGTAAAACGCTAGAGTCCAGCACCTTCGCTCTCTGCCGATTTCCTTTCCGACTTGGTGTGCGCCCCGCGAAGGACTCATCGAGGCCTTCTCTAAATTTTTCCTTTGGGTTCGGATCACACCGCGCCTCCCTAGCTCCACCTACAGGAACGCGGCAGCCTCCGGGAATGCCTGTCGCCGAATCTCTCGATCCCTCACGGCGAGCCACGTACTTTTGTTCAGCACAGCCCTGTTCCCCCCCCCATCAGAAATGTATCGTCCGAAGGCTGGAGGATCCAAGCAGGAGCTCCAGGGAGAATGCCACAGGGCCCACCCCCCCACGCTCCAGGGCCCGAGGCCGGTCAGAAAGGAAATCGGCAGGGAGAGGCTGATTCTACACGGGGTCCTGCGAGCCCCAGTGGCACTTGGGAACAGTGGGTGCAGGCTGCCCGGGTGTGTGTGTCTGTGTGTGTGTGTGTGTGTGTGTGGGGGGGGGGGGGGGTGCGGTGTCCTCTCAGAGCAGCGAGTCATCGGTGCAGCCTCCTTCCAGGCCGTAGCGGAACTCCTGCAGGTTGGACACGCCGTAGAAGTGGATGAAGGCAGCCGCCACCACCAGCACGTGGAAGATCTGGTGAGACTGAAACTGAAGAGGCAGAGCAAGGGGGGGGTAAGAGAGTGAGATCATGAGACACTGTGAAATCCCTCTGCTGAAGCCCTGCTTTCAAGAGCAGAGTTTTTTTTTTACTTTGTATTTAATGGTGAAAGTTTTCCGATACAACATAATAAAAAATAAAAATTACAGCTTTTATCTTTCATTTTTTGATGAGAATTTTTATCGAATGAACTATTTACATTATGCCAGTATAGATGGGAGGTTATATATAAATACAGTCCGCAAAAACACAGCAAATAACCAACAATCCAGACAAAAGACTGCTTCATCCTCTTTTACAGAACAGAATCAGGTCTCAATTGGGCTACAAACCCACTCCAGGCCTGCCAGGATTTACTAAACCTTTCTGCTTGTAACCCAAGAGAAGAGGTGAGCTTTTCCATCATATAAATCTCCCTTCACAACACTGATAAAAAAAAAAAGATCTGATATAAATAAAAGAGCCAACACTGTAAGAGCTGGGCGGCACAGGTGTAGTGAGAGATAAGCTGAAGTAAAAAGAGGAAAGAGAGGTAGAGGCAGGAAAAGTGGAATGGAGAGGGAAAAAGATGGAGGTCAGGAACAGCAGGACAGAAAACAGCGCGACTAGAGAGAAAGTTACAAGGGGTGACAGATCACAAAGGGTGAGATATATTAAGTGAAATGGCTTATTCCTGCTGTAAAGACCTGTGTATTTTATTTTCCAGTAAGTCCGCACCACGTGTTCAGGGCTTGAATAGCCACTTTGCAACATGCATTTATATATTATAATATTATTATTAACAACATCACTCTATTAACCCTATACAATTTCTTGCATTAGGAATTTGTCTTTTCGCATACCCCAGCTTGCTCTCTATGAGACACACAGACAGGGAGAGAAGCTTGGGGTCAGAGCACAGGGTCAGCCATTGTACAGTGCCCCTGGAGCAGCTGGGGTTAAGGGCCTTGCTCAAGGTCCCAACGGAGTAGGATTCCTCTGCCGGCCACAGGATTTGAACCGGCAACCTTCCAGCCACAGGCGCAGATCCTTAGCCACAGAGCCACCGCTATAGAGTCTAGGAATAAAATGTCTAGTGTGTCTAGTCATATACTCGCCAACAATGTTTTTTCAAAGGAAACAGCAGAGAAACTGCTTACACTGGACAGCAAGCAAGAAAGCCAGGCCAGCCAAGAGACCCGAGCACAGTCCCGGATAAAACTGAAAGAGTGCATGGATCGGGCCCTGGAAAGGGCGCAAGGCCAAGCCATCAGATGCTGCTGTGTTTGTGTTTGCTTTTTTTGTGCTGGGTGATGTGCCAGATAGATGTTATCAGGATGTTAGGAGCTCTCCCTGGACTGGACCCGGCTCACAGGACATCCCCGTGGGGGCAGGGGGCACAGACCTGCAGCTCCACAGGAAAGAGAAGCGCCGTCTTACCCAGATGTCACACTTGCCGGGGAAGTAGCGCTCGGGGATCCTGGCGGCGTACAGCCCTGCGCCGGTAATGTACATGGCGCCCATTAGGAAAAACCAGCCCATCTGGCCCACGGTGGTCGCCTTGACGAAACCCTCAGCGATAGTGAAGTGCATAGTGGGCACGATACCACTCAGGCCCAGGCCCATGAACACTCCTGTGGGGACAACACATGCTGAAGCAGAGGGCAGAAAGACAGACACGGGACAGGGAGCAGACATGCCAAGCCAGGGGGTAGACAGGGGGGCCTGAGGGGCACAGTCTACAACCCAGTGAGTTGAAGCAGGCAAGTGTTTTTATCATTGTTATATATCCATCCAATCTGGAACTGCCATTTGTGTGCTTCTCATGTTTCGGCTCACAGCTATGACCTCTCAAGCACTGATGGGGGAGATCAGGGAAGATGAGGCTCCTTCGAATTACCTGCCTTTGAGCCCGTTCTCCTTTGACGCGCCACAGGATACGTGGCCCTAAACAAGAGACTAAGCTCCTGTCCGAGGAGAGTCACGTCCCTCGTGACAGCACAGGAACTTCTGCAAGCACCCAGGACGTGACGGGGATCTCTGTGTTACTGCTATCTGATAAACCGCTTTTTGGCTGTCAGGAAATCACAGTCACAGTGGGCTAGTAACTTGGCCTAGGCTCGTGAACCTGCGATGCCTGGACCGTGGAGCTCAGGTAAGAGCCTTGAGGGGTTGAGCCACTTAGGAGTCCCAAGCAGGGTAAGATTTAAACAGGTGTCAAACCTGCTGGGATGTGGCCCTGGTCTGGACTGGAAGAGAAGGACACTCGTTTTTAGGATGTGCATGATGTCCTACTATCCTGCTGCATTTAAAAAATTTACAGAACAGCAATAACAGACTATGGAAGTGTCTGAAACAAGATACTGGAGATACTACTTTCTCATTTATTCACATTAAAGTGACCATGACAAATACGGTGCTATAGTAAGTACATCCCATGAAAACATATTTGCATATATGGATATTAGATCTTCATTTCAACAATACTGATAGATAAAGGTGATCTAATTAAAAGGTAATGAAAATTATTCTTTGCAATCATTTATTCAACAAAAAAAGTCAGAAATGCAATTGTCTGCTGTGGAAAAAATAAGTCCACCCCCTAGCTTCAACAGCTGGTGTTGCCCCCTTTGGCAGAAATCACTCCTTGTAGGCCTTTCTTGTAATTGTCTATCAGCCTCCTACAGTACATCGACTTGGAGAAATTTTTGCCCACTCCTCCTTACAGAGCTCCTTCGACTGTGTGATGTTTGAGGGCTTTCTTGCATGTTCTGCCCGCTTCAAGCCCCACCACAGCATGTCTGTGGGGTTAAGATCTGGGCTTTGACTTAGCCATTCCATAACCCTCCATTTCTACTTTGTGAGTCATTCTTTTGTGGATTTGCTTGAGTGTTTTGAGTCACTGTCTTGCTGAAAGGTCCACTTACGGTTCAGCTTCAGTTTTTTGACAGATGGCCTCACATTCTCCTCATGTACTCTCTGGTACAATGTGGAATTCAGAGTTGACTCCTAATGGCAAGCTGGCCAGGCCCTGAGGCAGAAAAACAGCCCCAAACCATATTGCTTCTACCACCATGCTTTACAGTTGATATGAGGTTCTTCTGGTCAAAGGCAGTTTCTGGTTTGCGCCAAACATGACGTCTGGCATTGTGGCCAAGCAGCTCTATCTTTGTCTCATCCGTCCAGGGCACATTGTTCCAATAGTCCTGATCTTCACCTAGGTGTTGTCTGGCAAATTTCAGTTGTGCATCTATATTCTTTTTTGAGAGCAGAGGCTTCATCCTTCCTGACCTCACATGTAGGGTAAAGTTGTGCAGTCTCTTTGGGATGGTTGACTCATGCACTTTGACACTGACTGAGGCAAGACTTGCCTGTAAATCCCTTGATGTTATCCTGAGGTTCTTGGAGACTTCCTGCAGCATCTTTTGGTCTTTTGCATTCCTCTTGATTTAAATAGTACAAATGAGTGCACAATGTGACTTTTCAATGTTATTTTTTAAAATTAGATCACCTTTATTTATCAGTGTTGTTGAAATGACAATCAAATATCCTTTTGTCCAAAAATGTAAAAAAAGACAAACCTTTTCATGGGCTGTACTTACTTTTTCACACCACTGTAAGTGTACTGCTGGTTAGGAATTTTTTTCAGTCATTTGTACACACAACTACTAAGTACTGTAACCATGACTGTGTTAAATTAACAGCTGAGGATGAATTCAGACCACTGCTCCACATTTCAGTTGTGCTCAATACATAAAACAGGAAAAAACAATGGTATGAGTACTATGTAGGATAACCTCTAGATAAAACACAAAATAGGTAAAAAAAACGAAGTTATTTTTGCAGTATGTGTTTACGTGTTGATCAGTATTTCTGGGCTTGTTTGTTCTGGTCTGAGCAAAGGTCCCGTTGAGGAGTGTGTTTCGAACTGTGTTTTGTGAGGTCCCCTGCCCTTGGGTAGTTGGGCTACCGTGTCTGCTCAGCCTTCCGCACTATAGTGCCCCCCATCTGGCAGGGACGTGGTCTTACCTGCGCGCGTGGGCCGGTGGCGTGGGGTAGAGAAGCGGTCCCACTGCGACACGATGATGGCGGCGATGCCCAGCACGCAGACAATGGAGAGGTAGATGAGGCGTGGCTGAGGGGAGCAGTAGAAGGAGTAGTACAGCCAGGGCACGAAGGAGCCCATGATCAGCAGGGCGATGCCGGAGTAATCCAGCCTGCCAGAGGGACAGAGACAATCAATCAACCTTTCCCTTTTGAAACCAACTGTTTCTTTTAAAGCCAGCTTAGACACTCGCTAATGACTTTCTCTAATTGCAGTCTGGTCAGACGTGGAGGAACTTCTCCATTAAAAGGGATAATTGGCCATGAATTAGCTGTTCATTTTGCATTTGTGAGGATTAATTGAAAAATTAATTGAAAAAGTGACCTAGAATCCCATAACCACAGTGGAGAGGTGCACATTTTTAGCCTTTGGGGTGGTGGCCAAATGCTTGTACTTCATAAAAAATGAAGTTTTTAATTAGAAAGCATTAATGCCTTGCATTTATGCTGTCAGATTTAGAAAATAAGTAACTTTTTAAATTGCTAAGCACTCTATGTTACTACAGATAGTGACAGATACTTAAGTTAAAAAAATTAACGCAATTCTTTAGATAAAAAAACAACGTTTTAGTACAGTATTTCAAATACAGCAAAAACAAACATCGAACAGTAACAAGCCCATTTAGAGTGGTGTGGCAGAAACAGACTGAACAAAGGATCTAAAAAGATTAAAAAAGAGATCACAACTGTGAGACAAGGAAATAAATGAATGGAAGAGAATTTAGACTGAGGCAAATGCTTCAGGGACTAGTGTCCTGTCGAGGGTGCAATCTATCCTTGCTCTCTGTGTTTGCTGGGATAGGCATTGCCTTGGTGTACCCCACTAAAGGATGAAGCATCTCTGGATAATGATGTTTCTGATGTACTGAAAGTACCTTTGCACTAGTGAGTGAGGCATGTGTTGCTAAACTGATGCGGTGTCACTCCCGCACTGTGAACGGGTCTGATGCGGCGTCACTCCCGCACTGTGAACGGGTCTGATGCGGCGTCACTCCCGCACTGTGAATGGGTCTGATGCGGTGTCACTCCCGCACTGTGAACGGGTCTGATGCGGTGTCACTCCCGCACTGTGAACGGGTCTGATGCGGTGTCACTCCCGCACTGTGAACGGGTCTGATGCGGTGTCACTCCTGCACTGTGAATGGATTTGATGCGCTGTCACTCCTGCACTATGAACGGATCTGATGCGGTGTCACTCCTAAACTGTGGTGTGGGCAAGGCAGACAATCTTACTTGGAAAAGGTGCGGGACACTTTCTCGGAGTGGCAGTACACCGTATGGAAGAGCCAGGAGAAACACAGGCACAGCACAGCACCCAGAAAGAACATCCCGAACACCACCTTCTCCTGCAGGGGCGCCATGAAGTAGACATTGGGGCGCAGCATTGTCAGGATGCCCAGGCACAGGAACAGGATCAGACCTGAGGAAGCAGATTGAATGATGTTTAGCCTTAATGGATGGGCAGAGGCAGAGAAAATCAAGGTGATCGTAGGGGAGACTGGGAGAGGAGTGAGAAGGAGAGGATTGCAAGATAACAGAGAAAACTGAGAGCGTGAGGTGAAAGGTCAAGGTGGATGAGCGTGGGGCTACGTGGCTGTGTCTGGGGCAGTGCTTTGAGGCTCACCAAGCAGGTGTGTCCAGATGTTGCCGGTCTCGGTGTGGATCCTGAAGATGCTGCCGAAGCAGGCCCGGAAGGAAGGCATGGGCGGCCGGTGCCCGTGCAGCAGGTAGTCATTGTCCTTCAGCCACTCCGGCAGCACGTGGTATGGGATCACCCTCCAGCGTCCTTCCCACATCTGCAAAACACAGCCATTATTAGCAGGAACACTGGGACACTGCACATACACTGAAGTCCCGCTCAGTAAGCTTTCAGTGCAAAACATGACATTGCGCAATGAAAACATTACAATCATAAGTCAAGGTAACCTCACTGAGCACTAACCCAATCCTGCGTTAGGGTTACACCCAATGCAGCGTGTAGACTTGAGCAGCCCAGGACAGGCTGCTGTGGGATGCTTTGCCACTCAAGCTGCGTAGCTGTAGTCAGCAGGTAAAGGCTGGCTGGAAGTGGCCGACTCCCATTGAAGGGCAAGCCCTAACACAAACAAGGCTTTATGTTGTGCCGTTGTAATCCTAGTACCGTGTCTTCTTGCATTGCCACACAGGAAGTTGACGTTTCTAGAGAGGCCCACAGGAAAGGAAAAACTGTTGGCTCAAGGCCTTTGTTAATGTGTGGCGGAGAAGGAAGCCTGCCCTCAACCTGCATTAGTGGAGTTTGTTTGAGTTAAAGGAGATTTCTTCACACTTTACACTTCAACAGCCCCACCACTTGGCTGAGACAGCAGTCGGCACAACTCTCACCACTTTTCACACATGTGTTCTTCAGTCAGGATGGGCACGGGCCAAACAGAATCCATTGGTGAATAAGTGAATTAAACACTTCAAAACTCTGTCCTGACAATAAATGTTCTGTGGCCCACACAAATTTCACTTTTGTCTCTCATCTGTTAATGCTACCCCTGAACAATCTCCAAACATGCAGTCCATTTTCATGCAGACAGAGCCTCAGTTGAGGTTAGGGCTATTTCTTCCTGGCCTGTGCTGTAGCAAGTCTCAGGAAAGAGCAGTGATTCCTTTGCCTTCTAGGATGTGACCTGTCCCTGTCAGAGCAGTGATTTCTGGTTTCTCTGGACTAGTCTGCTGATTGCTGAAGCAGAACACCTCATTCCCTGGGCAGCTTCTCTCAAACTCAGGCCACTATCAATTATTCTGATCGCACTTTAGCAGTCTCCATTACTCAAGCAGGGGATCTTTTGCTGTGCTTGTATAAATTAAAACAATATGTTTTCAATGTCTAGTCATACAAGTCCTTAAATCAATTAATTTCAGCAATTTCAAAAGCTCTTTGTGAAAGCTGTAGAAAGCTTTATATGAAATCTCATGACTTGAGTTCAGTATTGTGTTATACCAAAGAACAATATTACTTAATCAACACCTCTGTCTGCACACTGTTTGAAATTTAAATAACATTATGCATGTGCCCATCATGACACTGACTGAAAATCCGATCATCCAAAACTGTTGTGATATGTGTTTACTTTTAAAAGCGGCAGAATAATATACTCTCCAGGTGGGAATCTATGGAACATTCAGTCTTTGCTGGGCAACACGCTTAGCTTGGGCACAATGCTCTCCGAGATACTGCATGTAGGCTTGAGAAATGGAAAAGTTGCTTGAGCACAAAGCAGAGCACGTGTGTGAGGCTTCTGGCACTGCTTGTTCTCATTAAAGCTGAGTGCCTGTCATGTGGGCACTGGTTCAAGCGCACCCAGCCTGGTGCCAGCATGGCACTGACTGCCTACCTTGTACACAAACTCCTCCATCTTCTCCATGGCATGATGGGCCTGCAGCGGCAGCGTAATCACTCTCACTCCTTCCTCCTCCTCCTCCTCCTCTTCCTCCTCAGGGCAGGCTGCTGCCCCTGCTGGCCCCTGCAGAGGCACAAAGCCACATTAGCCCCTGCAAGCAGGCAAGTGATACTTACGACGGTTTATTACAGTAAACATGGGCTTTATTTCTCCCTTAATCCAACTGGTAATATGATCAGATCCCACTTCTCCATCTGATCTGCTGTGTGGCAGAGCTGCTGCTGGAGCAAAATGGCAGTCAGGCCCAGGTGGATGCTACACTTCAATGGTGGGATTCTGTCTCCCACCTATATGTACAGTACTGAGAGATCCTTTGGGATGAATGCAAGCAATTACTGCTATTTCCGTAACCTTCCCCCTACATCTACCATTCTTGTAATAATCCACTCACTCCGAACTGTCAACCCCGCGGACAGCAGGATTAATATAGTACAAGCCGGAGGACACGAGTGCCAGCTAAAAGGAAGCTCACTTAAGACAGAAAACAGGAGGCTCTTCTGTACACAAAGAGTTGTGGGAGTATGGTACAAGCTACCCAGTCATGCTGTTCAACCCGATATGCCCAAAACAGCTAGATGAGATCCTCACATTAATTAGTTAAGAGCAGCTTAACTAGTTAACTAGCAAGAGTTACAGTAGGTGGCCTCCTGTCATCTGTAACAGTCCTCAAGCTTATATGAAGGAGATACTGGGTACGGTTTGTTGTTCATCCTGTTCTGGATGCCGACTACGCCCCTCCCTCTTTCATGTTGCATCATTGTGTGTGGTCTCACCAATTTTCTGCTCCTGATTTCAGTTGCATTACTATTTGCCAGATGTCCTCACTAAAGGCGTGCCTGTGTCTATGTTGTATTGTGTTTTCCCACAATCCCCTTTACATTACAATTCTATCCATCTGGTATTGAAGGAGGAGAAACCTGTTTAGACATGTCATATGCAAGCAGAGAGTTGTGTGCTGCTTAGCTGTTGAGTCAGGGACCTTTCAACACCAGTCACTGGTAAAGTGATGGTCTGGATCTGCTCAGCTACTTCTGGGCAGAGTACATCTTTGCTAAAGGCCTTTTGTGTTTTTTTTACGTTCCCCTCAATCAGAGAGGCTTGGATCATAAAAAAGATCAGAATTGAACCTCCCCCTGTGATAAAAGTCTGATTATTATCAGTCTATACTAAAAACACAAATAAAATACAAGCAAAACACCAGACCCGTATGGAAGCTTATTAGCGCCACTGAGAAAAATATATTTTTTGTGTTCATATAAGATTGTACTGCTTTTAAACTTGAAACCTTTCGCATTTGTAAGAGACAGTATTGCATTTAAACGAGCTAACATACAGTTAAAATGCGATTAATATGCGAACAACACTGTTATTGTTGGTTAATTGTTGACTCTTTAAGCATAAAGCCCTTAAAAGTTTTTGGACTACACTATGCTCATATCAAATACATTTGAATTTGTAATAACACAGCAAAATGCAGGAAACATGTCATTTAAAGGAAGAAGAAACAGTATTTCTGTGTCCAGTGGCATAGACATGAATGTAAAAATGATAGGGGAATGCCAAAACAAAAACAGTGGTATGGAATGATGGGCACACAACCCATGATACAGTTGTTAGTACATCGTTGGCTTGCTCTACCAACGATTACCAACAATAATACCAGTTACAGTAAGTCAGCAATAGGTGGACGTCTTACTGTCAAGTCATCATAAATGTATTCCGTTCAATGTTTACAGAGAAGGCAAAAACCTATGTACAGTTCCTTTTTTCTGCAGTTTCACATGTAGAATAACATGTTTGGAAGGCCACGTGATTTCTACTTTTCACAGAAACGGCAAAACCGAGACTCGTGTAACCCAGGAATGCTCACTGGCAGGGAGTTCTACTCCATGTATACAAAAAGAACTCCACGCGCTCCTGTCGCTTAATTCTTTTGTGCAAAGAGGAGTGTCACCATATTCTTCTGTTCTTAAAGTCAGTGCTAGTGTGTATGGGACAATACTATTGTATATATATATTGCAACATATCATTATAGCAGGCGATATTGTTCGCAAATTAATTATCCCGTTTTAAGGCAATGTTTACTTGTATAAACTCAAAAAAGTTTTTAGTTTAAATGCAAGACTATCTGTTTTAAACTTTTTTTTTTCCTCTGTAGCGCTAAAAAAAGCTTCCGCAGAGCTGAGGAGCTGGATATAAAACGCACTGTGAAGCTGTGTTAAGTCACGCAGTTAGCTTCGCTAGCTTTCTCTGACTGGAGCGCCAGTGTCTGAGACCCTCTGCATCTCCCTCCCCCTCAGGTTCAGAGGACTCACCCCAGCTGTGGCCCCCTGTGCCTTGCCTGGCCCCCCGGACTCCTCCAGCAGGGGGCCCAGCTCTGTCAGCTCCACATCCTCGGGGGCGCGGCACACCTCGGTGATACGGCACTCTTCATCGCTTGCCGAGCCGTTCCTGGCCGACATGGGGAGATCGCCCTCTTGCCTGGCCTGACCGCTGTGCCCCACGTGCAGGGCACCCTTTCTTGCTGCAGACAGACACAGACACACAGCAAGATCACAACCCCCGCCGCCATGCCACTGACACATCAGCCCTGGTAGGCCACAACAGGGACCCCTGCTGGCCAATGAGACGCACTGCTTGCACATCCACACTTAATTGATCAACCGGAGCTAACATGGTGTTTTATTCCCACATTCCTGGGAGTATCCATTTACTGTACTAGTGATGGGGCAGAAAATCTCCCAGAATGGTCTCAAACGGCTTCGTGACCAGTGTCTTATCTTCTCCGTGCTTTGAATGTTGGGATTTCGGAGGCTGAGAACAAGAGTAAGCATTTTTTCGAATACAGGTTTCGTTTCCTGAAGCGGTGTCTGACCCCTCCAGTCCAGTTCCAGACGCTTGTAGAATCTATGCCAAGGGGCACTGAAGCTGCACTGGTGGGTCATGGTGGCCTAAAGTTAATACACTTTATATTGGTGTTTTCTTTATTTTGACTGTTACCGTGCTGTATATCAGCACATATTCAAGGTTCTAGTCTTTGTATTAAATATGTAAGGAATATTTAAACAGATACGTAAACCATACAGCTCTGTATCGGTGACCAAACTCCCTCAAGGTCTGTTAAAGTAAAATAAGAACTGACTTTGTAAAAGAAACGGTAATTGGTCAGCTCCTAACAGAACAGAACATAAACCCCTTGAGCCTGAAACAAACCAAACTCACAACTCCAATACTTTGAATTGCAGTTAATGGTGATAAAAACATATACTACACCCAGAGCACAATGAATACAAAGAGCTATATACAGATGTAGCTAAGACTCAATGATTCCTTTTAAAGAGAGGTATGATGCTGTCAAATAAACGCTGCCAAAGAGATACCAAGCACAAAACGGAGCAGACACAAACATGCCAACGTACCTGGTGTAGCTGAACACGGAAAACCAGACAATTCCACGGCGCTCATTCTAAAGTTGCAGGGCTGTGTGGGTATCTAATGCATTTATAGTGCCAAAGTGGCAAGTGAGCAGTCAGAGAACAAACGTCACACATTAACGTCATTCTACAAAGCAAAGCTTAAAGCTTCTTTTGACCCACAAACCATCAAGGTCATCGCTGCCAACGACGTACAGGCCGATAAGATGACAGCTGAAACGGTCAAGTCTCCGCATCAGAAATAAGAAGGACGGACGTAGCTGAGGGCTTTGTTTATGCTGGAATTGCACATGTTGTACTTTGGTCCCATTCTTCTTTTCAAGCACATAAACATTCACCCACAACTGCCAAACTGTCCTGTCTGAGGCTGCATACGCTGTCTGGACTGAAGCTGCACTCCAGCATTGGGCTTTGAAGGGACAAAGCCACACTGCCAGATTTGGAAAATTTATCACCTTTGGATGGGGGATTCAACCTCAGTAAATTAAGAGTGTACTCCGACTATAGAAGTTCTCTAAGGTCGACACTTCGTTTTTATTAAAGTGGCTAATTAATCTTTACTCTCACCTCCTGAGTGTATACAGACAGCACTGAGTAAAACAAAACTCAGCTTATTATACTGTACAATTATATTATAACTTTATTACATATTACAGTGTACACTGTAGTCTGTGTACAGTGTACTGTGTCATTTACACTGACAGTGTAAATATGGTATATAAAGAACAATAAATCCATCTATTTCCTAACTGCTTCGTCCAATACAGGGTCACTGTGGAGCTGTAGTCTATCCCAGCAAGCAATGGGATCAAGGCAGGATACACCCTGAACAGGACACCAGTCCATCGCAGGGGAGACAGACAGACACACACACTCACACCAGGGCCACTTTTCCCTGAAGCCAATTAATCCTACCAGTAGGTCTTTGGACTGCAAGAAGATACCAGAGCACCTGGAGGAAACCCACACAACCACAGGGAGAACATACACACAGATGATCCCCCCGGTCCAGAATTGAACCCAGGTCCCCAGCGCTGAGTCAGCAACACTAACCACTGCGCCACTGTGCCGCTCAGGAACAAGACAAAGAAGCAAACATCTTGCAGAGCACGTGCAGATGGCTCCAAAAATCAGGAAACCAGACAATATTTCCAGCACAGAATCAACATCCACACAGCACAGAAATAGGCTTCTGTTTTAAGAACAATGCTTATTCTGATTTCTACCGTCGATCACAGTCACGACCTTAAGAGCTATCATCTAAATAATACAGAAAGAAATGATCAATCTGACTTGAGCGAGTAGCACCAGTAAAGGCTTCAAAGGGAATAACTGGGTTCGGTCTGGGGGTACAGTATTAGTTACATGCCGGACAGTCAGCGCTAAGATCAGTCACATCGAAAACATATCACTGCTCAATAGGTATGCTTCAATCGACGGCATGGATTAGTGAACAACGGTCTGTCTGTAGAGGGCACCAATGCAGTATTAAGCCGGCGACTGCCTACTATATGTTATTATACTTGTGTCACGCAGCTGCAGAAACTGCAGATGTCTGACACTCCGAGGGCAACTTCGCTCAGCAGATGCGGCGGCGGTTTTCCTTCTCAGATCCACGGATATTCCCACCCGAAAGGCCGGATGGTGGCTTTTGGGTTGGCTCGGCGAGATCCGGCCGCCTGCCCCGCACCGATCCAGGGAGACCAGCTCGGCTGGGAGCTGGAGAGCCTCGACACCCGAACGGAACCTGCTGACACCGGAACCGAGCTCTGAGCGCGTCCGGTGCCTGGAAACCCGTCACTTTCCGAACATGCCTCGGCGGCCAACCTCAACTCCAAACTGTCAAGACCTGAACCCGAACCCACGACAGCCGCTTGTGTAACTCAGGAACAACAGACCGACGTGTGCGCGCTTGAATGCCCGGGGCTGAAACCAGCGTCGGGCGGCGAACCCGCCGGTTTTCTCCGCTTCTCAGCAGAGTTCGGAAAACCCTGTCCCGTCTTACCTGGTTCTACCCGACTGGACGCCGATTCCGACCCAAACTACAGGTCGCTTCTTCCGGCTTCCTGGGAAAACAACAAGCCCGGTGAGGAAACGAAGAGGCTTCTCTCTGCGCAGGCTCCGAAACGCCGAAGGCCCAGTAGCGCCACCTGCTGCCCGACGCGGAGGGCGACGCTTCAAACGTCCTGTGCGGTTGTTTTCAATACCTGCTACGTGCTTTGTGGCCACGCAGATTCACCAAGCTAAATTCAGGGGATGGGAGCCCAACGGAAACGAAAAAAAAACAAACACATTATAATCAGCAGGTTAATATTAGCATCCAGTGAATCCTCACATCATAAATTTGGTTTTGAAAATTACTTTTTTTTTAATAATGTTAAAACTCTAAATAAAAACCCCTTTATGGGTTTAGTAGCTATTTTTTTCGAGGATCTCATCCAGGCGTTTCTCACAGAAGCTAATATATCGGCTTCAACAAAAGGGCTGAGCTGCTTGTTCCAGACCCCCACTACCCTTTGTGTAAAGTTGTGCCTTCTTTTTCTTTGTTTAAAGGCACTTTAGTTTTCTTTTGTCTTATGCCTTTGTCAAAGCCCCTGGTGATTTTGAACACTTGAATCATGTACCCCTCGTCGTTTTCTCTGTTAACAACTAAAACTATTTTAGCACAAATAATTTTGCCTGTCGCAGTAGAACTGTCCTGTGACAATGGGAGCGTATCCGGTTGTTCTTCTCCGGTCTGAAAGACTTCTAAAGTAGCAAGATCTCCTGAAACCCCTTATCTGTACTGGCCTCTTTCCATTAACCAGTCCAAAGACATCGTTTACTTTGCTTACCTTCTCCCTAAAACTTAAGAATTCATATTTTATGTAGAACTTTATTAAAATATTTCTAAAAATATAAATATATTTACAGTTCTATTTGTAATCATACAGTTGTAGCTTGTTCAAAAGAACTATAACAGGTTAAACTAGATTCGATTCAATTCAATTCAATTTTATTTGCCATTATACTTACACAGGGATAAAAGTATAAAGTGTTTCTCATTAGTCTCTCAGGTGCAGTTTATATAGAGCAGACGAGACAATAGACAGGAAATACAATTACAATAACAATGTAAACAACGAGTATGGTACCAGTGTGACAGTACCCATATACTAGATCTGCCTTTTCCACGTCGACATTACCTAACAGAATCTGTTTCCTCACACTCTGCTCTAGTTCCAATTCAAACAGGAACGTGACTGAATTGTTTCGGGCTGTTTTAAGGGACACACAGTAACGGGTATTACCGGTTTGACAACCGGTTCTGCAAGTGAATTATTTTTACTAATAATGTACAACGGTATTTTACAGATTTTCAATGTGAAAAAATGTGACATGTTTAGCATTTATCTACAAGTTAATTGTACATTTAATGTTATTCTATCGGGTCGTCTTGTCTTTTTATATACAGATAGTATGTGTAATTTCAGTCAATTTACTGGCTATCCCAATTGTACAATGTGTGACCGTTACCTTTATTGCTAGGTATTATGCCATAATTGTCTTATTTTCTTCTGGATTTAAATACTGTATATGTTAAGCTTTTTATTACGCAAGGTGAGGATTTCGTACTGAATCGTCACGAACAGTTCTTTAAACGTTACCGTAATAGTCTGTAACTTTAATTGTATCCGATATCAATGCATATGCCCGAATGATCTGATTGCTTGTCTTGTTAATTACTGAGTGAATACACATGCATTTAATTACTGTCGTGGAGCTTTCACTCGTATGTGAGCTGAAGACTTATGTTGAAGTACAGAGAGTGAGACTACACACTTGCAATTTTGTCATCTGGAACCCGTATTTACCATTCTCATAATTACATATGTTTATGGACGTGGTTTTCTGGAGGAGCATCGTGTTGTTTCTGAGCGTTATAGTTTTAGAATCTAGTTTGAGAAGCTGCGCTTCCCGTCTGTTTTCACTGCACTACGGCGGACCTTGCAGCTATAGGGGCTGTGATAGACTTAAATTAAGGTTTAATAGTGCGTAACTACGACAGGGAAATAAACTAGTGAGGGAGTTCCTGCTGGAGCACTGCATGGCAGGAGATTTCGAAAAATGGGTATCCCATCGAAATTATTTGTCTTACATTCACTAAACGAAGAAGCAAAACGAACACACCAGTCACCCTAATAGCGTTATGAGTCTTTTTATATACATTGCCCAGAGTAACTCTCGCCTAACGAAAGTCTTTTGTATTGTTAATCAGCTCTTCTCGTTAATCAGAAACAAACAAAAAAAACATTAACAACTTTAGCTCTTGTCCTGCAGGCGATGGGGCACACACAGATACCGCCGCCAGATGAAACCCTCAGCACCGTTTTCAAGGATTTCTCTTTGGCTGCCCCCTACGCCTGTCAGAAGCAGAAGGTTTAATTAACTCAGCTTTGTCTACCCGGAGCAAAAAATACGCGTGGGCACCTGGGCGATAAAATAAATCTTCCCGATGAACTTCATCCGCTTCTACAAGGAGACCGTCACCCGCACCCTGACCCGCAAAGTAGCGTGACGCTAGCTCCATTAAGCGACTCTAGCTTGGCAGCACCTTTCAAAATAAAAGCCACCTAAACAGATATTTAAAAAGTCAGTTTAAATCCGGGTCGGATCGCATTCGGAGCCGACAGACTTGGCTTCTTCGAGCGCGCCCTGCTGGAGTTCCTCAGGATCACCGAGACCTGCATCACGACCGGGGAAATGACGGAACGGTTCCTCTCTGCACCCAAAGAGAGCGAGACCCATCCCGTGTGTGTTCATTTCAAGTGAGGAAAATACAACGTTAACATAATGCTGCCTCCACCGTGCTTGTCCGAAGGGATTCGGTGACGCATCGTGCGGTGTTGAGTTTGCACCAAAGACAACGCTTTGCATTTATACCTAACGCCACAGCCATATCAGCCTGCAATTCTCATCTGGCAGTCCTCTGAAGCTCAGCAGGTGTGAGCCTGGTCTGTAACTGGATTGAAGACCTCCTGGGAAAAACTAAGGTCGCTGCAGGAAGAGGTGTTAATAGGGCCAGTAGGGGGCGTGTGCCCTGCAGTCTGTGTGGGTCCTAATGCCCCAGTATAGTGATGGGGACACTATACTGTAGAAAGGCGCTGTCCTTTGGATGAGATGTAAAACTGAGGCTCTGATTAATCCAGGGTCTTAGGGGTGTTACCCTGGCTTCCTGGTCAAATTTCCCAATGGCCTTTACCAATCATGGCCTCCTAACAATACCCATTTATGTATCATCACTTTGTTCTCCTCCCCACTGATAGCTGGTGTGTAGTGAGCGTGCTGGCACACTATGGCTGCCGTCGCATCATCCAGGAGGGGCTGCACACTGGTGGTGGTGGAGGGGAGTCCCCATTACCTGTAAAACGCTTTGAGTGGAGTGTCCAGAAAAGCTCTATATAAGTGTAGGCAATTATTATTAAACCAAAAAGAACAATTTGTGTCTCGTCTGACCACAACAACTTTGGCCACATGTTCGCAGCATCTCCACTTGTTGTGGCAGACTCCAGGGTTATGGATGGGTTTGCCGCTTAACAGAGGTCAGTTTTGTGTAGATGGGGATTTTGTTGGCTTTTGGATATTTATTGCCATCTGAGACATTGAACTCTGCAGCTCTTTCAAAGTTGGCCTCACAGTACTCTCCCTCCCCTGATTCCTCCTTGCTCAGTTGCTCAGGTAGGAGGGATGATCTGATCTAGGCAGTGTCTGGGTAGTGCAATACAACTTTCACTCAGTAACAAACTTCACCGTGCTCAGATGTATCGTCAGCAAACGCTTTTGAAGAGTATTCAAATATTTCTAATCTTTTTCCTTTCTAAAACTTTATCCCCAAGATGGTCTAAAAAGCTGCTTTGTTTTAATGTTTGAACCTTTGCTTGAAATTCACTACCTGACCGGGGGACCTCATAGAGACGGATGTATTTATTCTGAAAGATGTTGATTATTAATGGAGTTTATAAGGTGTTAAATGTACTTCTGATGTCCCGGTGTCACTGTAAGCTTAAAATCATGTCCTGCAATGGTTATTTATTTATTTGCCCTTAATTAATTTTGGTAAAGACGTATCTGCAGTTTTCAGATGTACAATTATAAGAACATCAACAATTCTACAAAAATAAAGGGAAGCATTTGTTTTATTCTTGAAGCTAATTGAACCCAGAATTAATCCAGTCTTTTTCTCAAAAAAACAAAGGTATCACTGTCAACTGTACGGCTGGGTAGCTTGTTCCACTCTCCCATCACTCTTTGTGTTAAGTTGTACCTCCTGCTCCATTTTAATAGGACTTCCCTGGTGTGCTCAAATTTTCAATTAGCCTACAACTGTTAATAGTAGTGACATATTCCACCACACTTCCTCCTGTTGTGGAATAATAACACGTCATAGGTTATGTGTAAGGCCTCTTGCTCATTATGACGATTATGATCATTATTAACTGAGCCAACCTCTGCACAGTCCACAGTAAATTAAACACGACGATACAATGTAAGTCTCGTACTGTACAGTTATAAACCTTAGTGCCTGACCGTAGTATTAGAAAGGTGATCTTATGTTTGAGAGGCTGAGGTGCAAGAGCAAGGGTTAGGACACCTTCTAAGCAGACAGCTCTACAATGCTACAACACACCGGCTCCCAAAATAACAGAACTGGCCCATTCCTCACTGTGCCCAATGCAATTGACAATTATCCTGATATATGTAATAGTTTATTCCATGCTGAAAAGAGAAGACAAGAAGGGGAGGAAGACCCCCCAGCCAAAATGTTATCTTCTCTTTTCAGCATGGAATAAACCTTTACTTGTTCCTTTGCAGCCTACGCATGCAGACGCAGCTCCCTGTTTGAACTTATCCTGATATATGATCCATCATGCCAAGCTCACAGCTATGGGGCACAAACGTGTGCGTTTGGTCGCTCTCCAGATTAAGTTGCATACTGTAATGAAGGCTTTATACATATTTTATTGATCAGTTTTGCAATAAATTACAGTTCTGTAGAATAAGCATCTGTGGAAATTTAGCAGAGTTGAGATCAGGTTAAGGTCTAGGCTGAGTTATTAATTTTCTACTGAGTCAACATTATGAATGAGTCGACAGGTGGTCTTTACACAGAGAGTTGAGGGAGTATGAATCGGCTGAGCCGCCGATACCCCTTTCAAGCAACGTCTGAATGAGATCCGGAGATCAATCCTGTGATCTAACTAGCAATCAGGCTACACTAGCCAAACACTCTCCTGTCCCCTGTCCTTCTTATATGTTACTGTTCTGCTCCAAGCGTAGACATGTGAAAAGTACTGAACAGTACAAAGAAATCACAACAAAACCAACCACATTTGAGCATTCAAACATTTTATTATGGCATGACGCCAGAAAAACAAAAGGCACCTTTGTCATCACTGAGGCACAGCCTTGACGGCAGCTTCCATTGCCAGGCTGAGATCAATCACCTAGCTGCCATCTCAATCGGTTTTAGAAATTAGAGCCACGACTACTATTGAAACAGATTTCCAAAAGCACTATACCACCTAGTTTTACCAGTAAGACAGCGAGCCACTCAGATCAATCACTAGTGACCGCAGTGTTCATGAAAGTGCTGGTTTCTTTAAAAAAAAATATCCTTACAACATTTATTCTGTAGATCCACACCTCAGACAGCACAGAACCAATATCCAGAAACACCAGGATTTGAAAATGTGCGGGATTAACACAGCAGTTTTAAGGAACTGAAGAGAAGGTGCATAGTCGATCAATAAACGGGATAGTCAAAGCACTGAGCTCAGTGAGAGGCTTACACATTAGGTAAATTATGCAGGTAGATTACTATTATCCACCCAGAGCAACAAAAAACATCAGTGCGCATGTCATTTTCTCATCCTATAACTCATTCTTAGTACTGACCCATGTTTTGTGAGCGGCGGCAAACAATTTAAGAAAAAGTGTCCAGCTGGCAGGATGAGAAGCCTATCATGCTTTTGCACTCCTCGAGAAACGACTCCAAGCACGACTCGTGTACCTTCTAATGAGCCACATCCACAACAGGATCCCTTGCTCACACTAGAGTGCTAAGAAAAAAAAGAGCTCAAGCACAGCGCAGTTCAGACATGTACAGACAGACGTTACTGACCTTCAGTCCATCATGCCCAAGACACCGTGCCAGTTTTAACTAAAGCAGAAACCCGTGTCCTGAGTGCAGGGCACACATTTCTGGGCAGTATTATTTAGTTTCAGGTGCATATATGTTTGCAGAGCTTTTATTACGATTACCTCTCCAGATCACTGAGACAAGCTTCTGGAAACACTACGACAGCTCTGGGATGAAGAATCTGCTCTGACCAAGAGGAAAGAGGCTGTGATGCTCTCATACCTCACCACAGGAGGGCCCCACTATCTAGAAACACTTGTGTGCCGGTACTCTTCTCAGATTCCTAACAATGTGCCTTTTAACATCTAGTGTCGCGTCGGGAAGTGGTCTTGTTCCAAAGCAGAATTTTGTGAATGAGTACCCAACCTTCCAGTCTCTCCTCTGCGCTGCCCCCCGTGCAACACTACAGAGGATGCAGGGAAACTCCAAACGACTGCCTCCGATTTGAATGACCACATGGACCTTTGGGTTCAAGCCCCAGAGCAGAGCGGTTTCGCAGAAAGGTTTCGCAGAACTATGGAATATTAAAACGGTAAAACAGAAAAATGACCCATCACCAACAGGCGCAGGCTTCGCCCTGCTTGAGCTGCCCTTAACGCCAGGCGCCATCCAGCTAAAAAGATGACAGAGCAGCAGAAGAAAGTCAGCAGAGATGGTGGGGGGTGGGGGTGGGATGGGTAGAATGGCTGCAGCTTAAAACACGGAATAGAGTTTGAAAATCCACAGAACATCCAACGGGTGAAAATCCCCCCCAGCACATTTCTCCAGACTTAAAAAAAAGGCCCTTTTAATAGTAAACATTACAGATGTGTCGTGATAAATGCCCTGCTGTGGTTAGTGGATGCGTACTGGGCCCGACCCGAAGGTCCGGAGTCTAGTAGGTGAAGCGCTGAGCTTGCCGGTAACCCAGCTTGTCCAGGCTGGGGTTGCAGGCGAACTGGATCATGGGCGGCGGGCCGCATATCAGCACCAGGGTGTCGTCGCTGGGAGGGGGGAGGTGCTGCTGGATCATGTCGGCGCTGATAAAGCCCTGGCTGAAGTCCCAGACTGAGAGGAGGGGGAGGAGCAGAGAGACGCGGCTCAGCGGGCGGAGAGACGACCCCTGGTGGCATCAGTGTGCCCTCAGGACACTTTGAGGAAGGACGGGATTTGAATGGAACGAGTACAGTGATTAAGCCCTTGATGCTTACTGTTAATACCAGTGACCTTCACGGCATAAGATTACGACAATTCCTGAAAGCCCCTGGTGACTGCAGAAGGGAGCACGTACCCCGTTTCTGACAATTGTCTGTGCATGGGAAGAAATCACTGGGCTGTGTTTCCTGCCACTGCCTCCCTCCATGAAAACTTGTGCTGAATATTGTTAAAATTCCTCCATGAAAACCTGTGCTGAATATTGTTAAAATGTGTGTAAACTAAACGTGTAAAACCAGTGCGAGCACTTACAATACTGTATTAAAATGGCAAGACTGAAGCAATGAAGTACTGTACTGTGTGTGCTGAGGCTAACTTGAAAAATCTACAGCTGACTGTACTGGTGTGCTGTGATTGGTTGGGTCATCAAGTTATCTTGCAGGATCCAGTGCCACAGTGGTACTGTGATGCCGAGCTCTAAAACAGCATACACAGTCAAAGGCTAAGCACACAGATCCTGATGCTGCTTATTACAGGATTCTAGTGAACAAGATCTTGCATCTTATGTCCTAAATGTTTTATTTTTTTGCAGTGCCCTATTATGGTAAAATGACTGACCCTCGCAGTTCAGACCAGCAATGCTCGGGAGCTGTTTGCCTGTCCACATTGGCTGTAGGAACACTAGATCGGTTTGCTCAGGGATGTAGAATCAACATTGATCTCAGCAAATGTGGGGCACCTATTTACCTGTTGCAACTTTACAATCCCATCTTATCTCAAAGCCTCTTGAGAATTGCAGGCCATACTCTCACTGTTTCAGAGTCCTGCCCTGCTGTCTTTTTGTTCAAATGATGGGACAGCAATGTCAGGAGTGAACAGCAGAGGGAGCTGTAGGCCTCTGAGACAGTAAGAGATATTAGCTGCTCTGCCAGCAGAGTATTATTGATTAGGAACAATACCGGAAAGTAACACCTGTTGTAATGCACACTAAATCACAAATGATCCTGAAACAAACACAAACAGGAAAAATACATAACAGCAAATTGTGATCATTTCCAAAATCACCAACATTATCAGTGTGGGAAAATTATGTTAATTACTCATTATTTAGTATTGAACAGTGCATTGTAAAACATCAGTCATGGTCTCTGAGCCACACTCCAAACACTGACCCGCTGCCCTGCCTGCACTGTCGGTCAGCCTACCTTCAGGAGCCCTGTCCACAGTGAACCAGAGCTTGAAGCGCTCTGGGTGTCGGACCTGGATCTCCTCCAGCTCGTCCTGAAGCAGAATGTCCTTCTCCGTCTGCCGGTCAGACACACAACCAGTCAGACGCCATCGAGAAGTGCCCCAGTGCCCCATGCTGCCCCCTGCAGTGCTCTGGAGGCTACTGACAGGAAGCTGCTGTTCTACTGCAAATCCCACAGCTCCCCCCCCCCCAAAAAAAACTGACAATATCCCTCACACCCCCTCCACAAATGTAACAGCTTGTGCTCATGCATGCAGTACAGATAATCGGTGACTCCAATCTGCAATTATTAACAGTCTCAGTGGGGGGTTTTACTACATGAGCCAGGTGAGCTACACCTTCACTAAGGTTGGCCATTTCCTTACTGACCATTTCAATGTCTCCCTCAGACCTGTTTGCAGAATGTGACACAGCACCATTAGGAACGCACTTGTACGGCAGTCTGAGACATGTCGGAATGCTCAGGGCAAACCCTTCCTCATTGCTTTGTCAGCTCCAGCGAGCTTGAGAGCTGCTGACACCTGCCAAATGGCCAGTCCAAATCTTTAAGTGCTGGCAATGGAGGTGTTGGCTTCCACTGAGCACTGCCTGGCCCAGCAGGAGCCCGTGCCTCTGCACAGTGTCGAGACAGCCCTGTGGCTGCGGGGGGGGGGTCTCTGTGGAAGCCAGCGGTTGCTGCCATGGAGGAGTGGGTGGAGATGTGCATGAAAGTGGGGTACGGTGTAACGGGGGGGACAGGGGGTGCTGACCTGGTTGGCGAAGAGAAGGTGGCAGACAGTTTTGTCAGTGGGGTCCTTCATGATGGCACGGATCAACTGCAACATCGGGGTGATTCCTGCACGGAGAAAAAAAACGGAGAGCAATCTAATCTGAGAGAACAGCTTACTGCTACACGGTACTTCATGCAGACTGCAAGCACACACAGAACACCGACAAAGACAGAGACCCGGGGTCAGAGGGCAAAGTTCACCTGCTGCTGAACGGTGCTCCCCAGAATTCATCACATACTGCCCCACTACCACCCCCTGTGAACACTTAGCGCACATACACATATTACCTATATATTACCACCTACACCAGGTGTTCCCCAACCCTGGTCTTGGAGACCCAGACACCTGTCAGGTTTTTTTCCAGCCAAGTTGTGAGTTACGCCATTGATTTTGAAATTGATTAAATAGCAGGATTAATCTGAATGTTTTCAGATTGTAAACCTATGAGAGGGAGCCTTTTAACTATTGAATTTCCTAATTAAAAACAAATCCCAAAGTGCAGTTGAAAAAGTACTTCCAAATGTTGAAATCAACTGGCTTATTCATTCAATTAGGTAACTGAGCTCAGCTGGAATGAAAACCAACTCCAGGACAAGGACTGGGAACCCCTGACCTACACAATCATCCTTTCTTGAGCTTGGCAAACAAAAAGGCAATAGATCTTAATTCAAGTTTATATTACATCAACCTAATTAAAAACGACGAAGATCCACATTTTTTCTTCAGTATATTTGAAGGCCATGAGCTTCATGTAACTGTATAAGAAAATCTGTGATATCCAGATCAGAACGACGGGACTCCTTAAAACATACCGCACCACAAAACTGGACATCTGAACAGAACACAGCATTTACACCCAGGGCTATAAAGTTTCTAACAAAGTTTCCAAAAACATAGTTTCAAGAACCTGCCTATTTTGAAAGCTTTCCAAGATTTGTACCCTGTAAATGAATCTGATCTGTAATATGTCATATTTTTACACAGGAGCTGTCGGCAGCTGGATTGATCACGTTGTCAGGCACGCTGGTACAGTACCTGTGCCCCCGGCAATCAGCCCCACAGCGCTGGCGTTCTTGATATCTGGTTGGGACTTCTTATCTGGCTGCACTGCAAACTGACCTGTGAAATGAACAATAGGGAGATTTGTGAGCCACAGGGACTGTGCTCATCAGTAAAAGCCAGGAAGATTCCCTGTGTGTAACACAACCCCCCCCCCCCCCAGAGGCAAACACTCCCACTGCTTTTCCAGAACTCTCATTTTAATGGCTGGAGTCTGGAATTGTAGCCTACAATGTTTATTTTTATATAAACAGGATCCAAGAGGGTGGTAGCTTTTAAAATATTTGTTTTTGCAGTACGTCAGCGTAGTCTGTAGACTTTCAATCAAGATGTGGGCAGTAGACGTCTTCTAACACAAATGTATTTTTTTTTCCCCGCACTGCACCTTCACAAGCAGTAACTATACGTGTGTTTAGGAATTATTTTTAGAAGGCAGGCATAAAAAAAACTTGGCCTTAACCTGCTTGGCTAAGGATCAAACCCTGTAAGTGGAGGCTGGGACCCCTGTACAGAGTGAGAAGTTAACCAGTGGCAGCTGTACAGGTGGAGATGGAGTGAAGGAGGGATCCAAAAAGACAATGGAAAGAAGAGAGAAGGGCTTCCTGTGGTCTTTACAGCTTTACAGGAAGTGATGTCACAGAGGATTAGGAGCTAGAGCAGTAGAAGTGAAGAATAACTCGGTTGCCGATATCCCTCCTGAACATTCATTAAAAACATCATTTAAAAGTCATGGGTGACAAAATAAACAGGAAATATGAAGAGCCTGAAATTACTTACAAGGTAGTTATAAAGTCTTGCACTCACCTCTGAGAAGAATGCTTTAGATTATGTTCGCTAAATGAGGTTATAATATATATTCTACTAAAAATCAATTAGGGATAAACTGTGGAATGATAATGATAATGTATCAACTGATGCTTTCTGTAGTGATGAGGCTAGGGACAGGATGAATACTACTGCACTATAATTTGCCAGAACCTCCATTTTTTCACTGGTGATTAACAGAATATCTATGGATTTATAAGTTACAGTAGTTATCTCCACCCACCCACCAGCAGTACAGAGAGCAGTACTCTCTGTACTGCTGGATCACAAGCTCTTGATCACAGCTGTGAACTCTGTGAGCGCTTCTCAGAGATGACTGATAAACACCGCACCTCACACACACCAGAAAGAGGTCTACTGTGGGCGTAATGACCCCATGGGGGTCTTGTGTGTTTCCTCACAGACAGGGGGTGTACTGAGAGGGAGATATTGAGGTCTCAGTACCGTGGCCCTGGTATTTCAGCAGCCCCCCTGGCCCCCTGAAGTCCACCACGTCTCCGACCTGCAGGCTCTCCAGGTACTGAGACATCTTGCCTCCTTCCGGGAACTTGGGGTTGACATTCTTGAAGTAGATCTGTGGAGGACAGGGGTCTGATCAAAAGAGCACCGTGACGTATTCACAGGAGCTCTGCTTCAGCTGCCACAGCTGCGGAGCTGGCCGCCGGACTTTGGAAAGGGGCGGGTGAGCAGCTGGCGCCCCCTGTTGAAGGTGCGGTCAGTACCTTCACCACCAGGTCCACAAAGCCCTTGTCATCATCGCTGGACACGGGGGTGTAAGGACGCACCACCAGGTTGCCATCAATTCGAGCAGACAGATACACATGCTTCCCTGGAAGAGGCAACAGCACACCGTCACATAGCGCACGATATGCCGGACTGTTGAGGAACACGAAGCAAAGACAATGGCAGCTCATGCTACACGAGTAGGCACCGGAGGATACATGCAAATCACAAGCTCATACAGGCGTCACGTCTCTATGCCACCTAATGTGTCCTGTCTTTGTGGCGTTAGTGCCCTGTGGCATTCTGGTACTCTCCTTTTTATGCGTGTACCATATTTCATTACTGCATCCACAATACTCTCGTCTGACCAGGCCAGCTGACGTCACAAGTGCCCTGTGTATGTCGAGTATGTATTTAGCGAATATACGTGAAGCTCCAGAGCTACGTCATCAAGCCCCGTTTTGCTTTAGACCCTTAGGGCCTCTCTCTGAAACAGGGCCATGAGGCGTCTGAAGGGCGTACCGACGGGGAGGCCCAGGATGTGGTCCGGCGTGGGCAGGGCGAAGCGGAACTTCCTGGTGTCGTGACTGATCACCTGCGGAGAAAAGCCACAGTGAGGGGAGCCGCAGCACAGACACCTGGGAAAAAAACTATGGACCGTCGCACTGAGCCCGCTGCGCTCTTCCCCCATGGCAGCACCAGAAACCCAGCGAACCAAACACCAGTCCCCTCAAGCAGATTTCCTGAAAATGCGGGAATACAGTACTTTGGGTGCAATGGAATTGAATTATAGAATTCAAAAGTTTAAATTGCCGGGAGGGAACCTTAAGTCATGGTCTCAAAAGACCATGCGACATTGTTTCACCTTCGTGGTGCTGTTTTACTGTTGGGAAACACAGTCATGTCAGTTTGTCGAGTGTGCCGAGTTTGGTGGGTGCCCTGCCCTGACTCTAATACGTAACGACAGGCCAACAGCCTTCAAAACACCATGTGCCATTATTTCCCAGTCCTCCATGTCGGTTTCCTGTAAGTCAGGGTTGAAGACATCTGTACGGGCTAATACCTCTTTGTCAATGAGCCTCAGCTGGTACTTGACGTTGGGGTCAAGCAGGGTCACCGGCGCCTTCTTCTTCCTGCCCAGCAGGTAGCTGCCCACGAAGTAGCCCACTGTGGAGAGGACGGCCACCCCCACTGCCACCAGCACCCCTGAGGTCTGGACAAAGAGAGAGAGAGAAGTGGAGGCAGAAATCCAGAGACTGGAGTGAAAATGTTTGCGCTGGAGCCATGAGCGTAACACAAACAAGAACAGAGCTCATATTACCTACTATTAATAAAACAGACTACATTGTATTGTTCAGGTTTTGCCAGCTGAAGGTTCCATCTGTCTAGAAGGCAACAGTTGGTCCTGGATTTTTCCAGAGTTGTTACTTTGTTCCAAGTAAAGTAAAATTGTATGAACAGATATGAAGCTAAAATCCAACTAAATACTAAAAGTATGCTCATATACTTCAGCAGTGTAATTTTGACAAATAAATGACTACACTGCTGTCCGGGAGGAGAGAGGATTCTAGTATTGTTACCAAGGTACCAAAGAACACACAAAGTCCATGTTGGAGAGACAGACAATTCAGTATAGTAGGGTCTGGACATCTGCAAATTTAACATTCAGGAATTCGCTTATTGGTGATTTGGTCTGGCCGAAGGGGTCTTGGAAGAAAAGCAGAAGAGGATGAAATTGAGCCAAAGGTTGTCAAGCACAACTAGTGAGTGAGTCTCTCCCTGCCCCCTGCCCAGGTACCTACTACCCACCATCTGTGGTCTTGTGTTTGTAATGTAACAATTGCCCCGGTTCTCTGTCCACAGTGACGGTAATGATTTTAGCTGATTACTATAGGTTTGTGATTACTGTTGTTTGTTTTAGTTAACCAGTGTCATTTTAATTAACTTATACCAATCCATCCATCCATTTTTAAACTGCTTAATCCAATCCAGGCAAGGGAGCTGGAGCCTATCTCTGGAACTAATGGGTACAAGGCAGGATAGACCCTGGAAGGAATGACAGTCCGTCACGGGACACACGCAGACACAAACACAGACACGCACATACTGAAGAAGGCTGCACGCCCAAAACGTTGTGTTTCCTTTCTTCTCTTTTCAGCATGGAATAAACCTTTTACTTCTTCCTTTGCAGCCTACGCATGCTGATGCAGCTGCCTACTTGAACTACTCACACACTAGCCAATTAACCTACCAGTATATCTTTGGACTGTGGGAGGAAATCGAAGCACCTGGAGGAAACCCTTTCAAACACTGGGGGGAACATACAAACTCTCTGCAGATAGCTCACCAGGAATTGATCTTAGGGTTCTAGTACTGCGGGGCACTAATGCTAGCCACTGCACCATCGTGCCACCCCAAATGCACTCAAAGCCATTAAAATAAAGAGAAAACTGGACGTTTTGGGTGGTTCTGAGAAGGCAACACTACAGGAATGCAGGACAACCTTTCAAACGAAGTACTGTGTTGTTAAACGTCACTTCTTATATATTTCACATCTGGTAAACTTGGGGGAGCACCCCAGCTTTAGCCTGGAAACACACGAAAGAGCAGGTAGTGCTCAAACAAGCCAGAAACACTTACAGTTTGCAAGTGTAACTTTGGACCACGAAAGAAGCCCCGCTTGGCTTCTGAACCATGACCAGATGGTTGTGCTTCACCTTGAAGTGTGATTGCCAAAATCACGCTGTTGAGCCTCAGTCTTGAGCAGCCAGGAGGCTGTAAACAGACTCGCTCAGCAGCTATATATGGTCATTTTGCAGGGCGGCGAGCTGTGAGCTTCAAGGGTGACTCACATGCGAGCTGCTGGCTGGCTCTGTCGCAGCTCTATTTCTGTTTCTCGTGTGAGGGCATCAGGCTGCTCAGTTCACTGCAGCTCTCTGCTTCTCTACAGCGCTCTTGCACTGTGCCTTTCCGTTCCGTCTAGAACCCACACACAGCACAAGTAACGGCTCTGGCAGAGGCAAAAAGCATGCCACACAACACCAGGCACAGAACAGAGCTGACAAACATTTGGTCCGGCCGAAGGGGTTCCTAGAAGAAGAGCAGAAGGGGATGAAATCGAGCCAAAGGTTGTGAAGCACAACTAGGGAGTGAGACTCTCCCTGCACCCTTCATCGCAGTATCTCATAACTTGGTCTTGTGCATTGGTGGTGCGGTGGCTCTGTGGCTAAGGATCTGCGCCTGTGGCTGGAAGGTTGCCGATTCGTATCCTGCGGTTGGCAGAGGAATCATACTCTGTTGGGCCCCTGAGCAAGGCCCTTAACCCCAACTGCTCCAGGGGCACTGTATAAATGACTGACCCTGTGCTCTGACCCCAAGCTTCTCTCCCTGTCTGTGTGTCTCATGAAGAGCAAGCTGGGGTACGCGAAAAGACAAATTCTTAATACAATAATCTGTATATGGCTAATAAAGTGATCTTATCTTATCTTTGCAGAGCCTGATGCAGATGATCAGGCATGTTTTGGGTACAGGGGTGTCACTGTTAAAGCATTGCATTAGTGCTGGTGTACAGCTCCAACTGTGGACTCCTTAAAAACACGCACAGAAAAATTCCACATCTCCAAACTCTTGTTCTTTTGGGACTTCTTGAAAAGGTCTGTTCTTTTCAAGAAAAAAAAGCAGGCTGCACAGCCTAAAATTGGATCGATGCACACCTCTGTACAGTAAAGCTTTGTGAAGGTGGGTCTCAAGGGCTGCAGCAGGATTCCTTTATCTTGGTAACAGACACTGAGTGTCAAAAAGGCTCTAACAGAGTCTCAGGAACTAGCCTGTTCCTTTAAATCACAGTCTCAAAATCAAGTAATGGCAGACCCAAAAAACAAAAGGCACTGAGCTCTTTGAAGCCCCTGCTATACATCCAGTAAAGACTTATAAGCTTTATGCAAAAATCCAGGAGAAGAAATGTATCCCAGACTTTATGTCTACCACTCAGCAGAGGCACCACACCCAGCTACAATGAGCAAACACACAGCCCGCAGCACCCTGTCGCCCAGGCAGGAGCTTGGCTCCCTTTGAGGACCACACCCAGCGTCCCTGCACGTGCAGAATCTCAGAGTTCGGTGGGCTGCACTACGCCGACACAAGCAGTAATTCTTTCTCTAAAGGTGCTTCCCTTGATATGCCAGCATATTGCTTTATAGAAAGAGGAAACGCATGGTTTTGTCTCCAACTTTACTTGCATCTCAACAACAAATTCGGCAGTTTCTGTTCTGACTTGCACAGTGGTTTCGAACGCTTTTTTTGAACTGCTTGTTTAAACCTGGAGGATGCCTTGCATAGGGCACTCGCACAAAAGGGAAGCTGGTGGAAAACTGTGCGGCATCATTTCCCTTATTTCAGGACAGACTGGATTTGCACTTGATGCAGATGAGACTGCAGCCAGTTCCCCAGGCAGAATGGGTAAAGCTCGTTTGAATAGTGCTGCGTAACGGCTTCATAATCCCTTCACAACTGTAGCACAAGGCGTTACAATCACATGCTCTATAGGACCGCAAAAGACATAACAAAGCATAAGGGGTCATGAATGTCTGGGGATCGTTTTTAGTGCTTGGTACAATGACGATGCTAAATCAAATGTCATGAGCTCTTATGCACGTTATGTCATGTGCAAACATCCTGATCCGTCTGAGAATGTGGTGCATGCTTGTAGTGCATGTAAAAATAAAACACAAAGCTGCACTGAGCTACCGATGGAGACACTAAGGTTGATGCTGGACTCCAGGGAACTGACATCCAAATCTCTTGTCCTAAGGAACACTGGAAGCTGTTAAAAGGGGGCAGAGAGCAGCTACTATCTGTGGCAAGACATTTCCATCCACAAATGCAGTCCACTGTTGAATCCATGAGGACCTGAGTTCTCTTGATTGATCAGATTACTTGTTTGAGTCATCGATACCTTGCTGACTGACCAATAACAGGTGACTGACTGGTATATATCTAAAAGGAAAATACCCGATGACAAAAGAGAACCAATTCCTCAGGAAATAACTGCCCAAGTATTATTTTTTTAGTTTTTGAATGCACTAAGACAATGTGTTGTGTCTTGCAAGACATGAGCCGGTTGTTGCAATAACATTATAGTTCTTATGGGTTAACACTGTTATCACAACAACCTGAGCCAGGATTAGAAACAATGCAGGGAGAGGTTCCTTTTCTTATGTATTAAACAATTACAGTAGCCTGCTGTACACACATTTCCTCACTAACTGACTTTGTCAGCGTTCAGTGCTAATGTGAAGATTCTCTGCAAGGTGCGTTTAAGAAAATACACACAACTTGTTTAAAAAAAACACAAAACAGCACAGCTATTTTTTTTTAATTGTGACATGCTCTCTCTGTCCTTCAGAGGTCAACTCTGAAGGTGAGGACCTTCTTTAATCTTAAAAATTCATTAGACCCGTGTCTTTACCTCTTTAAAATCATCCTTATCAAAACGAATTTATCCCAGACTGGGATAATGCAGGGCTGTCGTCAATAGAAAAGTAAAATAAGCAATTTGCAAAACTCCAGCAATTGAAAATTAAATTATTAACACTTTTACACAGCAATATGTTTAATTGCATCATATCGCCTGTTGTTTGTAACAAAGGAAAAAGTTTCCTTCACTCGAGTTAATTGGACGCACTGCGCCCGTCTGCGGAAAACGTCTCCGCATAGACATCCGTTTGAATACACGGCAACACTGAAAACACAGGATCCGCCTTAAAGAAAGTTAAAGAGGAATCCAGCACCGTGCGTGGACATTTCAGAAAAAAACCGCCCTGAGAGTGTATGCCCATATCCATTAATTATATTATAAAAAAAACAACAACAACTCACTGTATAATTTGTGCATTTGTGGGCGTTATCTAGACATGCAATTCGCAAAAAGCTTAGCAACAACAAGTCAAAAAATAAAAATATATCCGTTACTGTGAGCTGTGAGGCACATTTACTTTAGAAAACGCGATTAAGCACAAGAATAGCTACGTATTCTATTCTACGTACAAGAATAGCTCCGCTTTGAACTGCTCCGTGGAGGTTTAGGATGGTTTAGGATGTCACAAAAGTCTCCACCGTCGACAAAAACGCACACAATTCGCAAAAACTACCATTTTCAGCCGCCCTGCGTTGCAACCTGTGTTGCAGAAGATGAAACTCCGTATTTTGCCTACAGTTTCACGCATTTCCCCTCCAGATCACGCAAGAACTGAGACACTGGGGTTAGTCATGTATCTCTGGCAAAGCTGCGTTCTGCCCCGCTGGCTGGAGAAGATCTTCCATTAACTCGTTACAAGCGTTGAGAAAAAAGATCTCTTACCACGCTGTATCCCATCGTTACTCCGTGGAGGCAATCCTGGATCAACGTCTGTCCGGCACCGCCCGGGTACTGAGACTAAGTGACTCAGCTGTCAAACCCCGAGCATTCCCACACAGTCCGCCTTGATCCCACAATCCAGCGAGATGACGCGCTGCTCCTGGTGGAAAACAGGCAAAGCGCCACAGGCCGATCTCACAGCGCCGCGCTGAGATCGATCCGGGTACTGCCACGATAAACCAAAAATACAGTTGGCATTTTGTTTTTTTCAGTACCTCGCTCAAAACATTGACATGAGCCTAAAACACTTCAATTCAAGCTTTAATATTACCCTCTAGGAGACTTTTTTTTGCAGCAGAGTTCAACCCAGCAATACTACAAACACAAACATCACCAAGTAATATATTCATATTAATAATAACAATTCCTTACACTTATATAGCACTTTTCTGGACAGTCCACTCAAAGTGCTTTACAGGTAATGGGGACTCCCCTCCACCACCACCAATGTGCAGCCCCACCTGGATGATGCAACAGCAGCCACAGTTTGCAAGTACCCTCACCACACATCAGCTATCAGTGGGGAGGAGAGCAGAGTAATGAAGCCAGTTCAGAGACTAGGATTATTAGGAAGCCATGATTGGTAAAGACCAATGGAAAATTTGGCCAGGACACCAGGGAAACACACTTACTCTTTTGGAGAAACACCCTGGGATTTTTAATGACCACAGAGTCAGGATCTCAGTTTTGCGTCTCATCCGAAGGATGGTGCCTTTTTACAGAACAGTGTCCCCGTCACTATACTGGGGCATTAGGACCCACACAGACCGCAGGGTGAGCGCCACCTACTGGTAACACTAACACCTCTTCCAGCAGCAACTCTAGCTTTCCCAGGTCTCCCATCAGGTACTGACCAGGCTCACACCTGCTGAGCTTCAGTGGGCTGCCAGTTGTGAGTTGCAGAGCGATATAGCTGCTGGCCGTTATGGCTGGGCAAACAGTGTGTTCTTCAATCCCTGTTTACTGTTTCCTGCCTCACTGCATTTTAAAATTTGGATGAGGAGGAGGAAACACACAGGAGAAAGACAAACACGCCTGCACTGACACAGTCCTGGCCCTATATGCAAGATGTGTTGTCACTCTGTGACATGCCCAGAAGACGCTAAAGGAAAACGCAATCTACACTACTTATTCAGGAGAATAAACAAAGCTCCTCCTCCACTGCTCAGCTGGGACAATTAATACTCAGATATTTAATATATTTTTTTATTTTTAGAAGGTTTCTGTTCTGGACAGTGTTTCTGTTAGAGTTTAAAGTGGTCATTTATGATCCTTCAAGATGTTTCAGCTTTGTCTGATTGTGATGCCATGTGACCTGTTACATGTTAAGAAATAAACACACAGAAAGGATCTTAGTCTCTCATGAGATGGCATTATGCCTGTCCCTGAAGTCTGTGCACAAGACCAACCACCCTTCTACATCATGGCAATTCTGTGACTGACTGAAAGACATCACAGTCAAGAAAACAGGCAAGGGAAGAATTAAAAATATGTGTTTTATTTTATGCAAAAGAAATTACATACATCCCTTTGAGCACTTAGACTGGCCTCATAAGCATAATTACTGGAATTTATAGAGGTATAATACAGAGCTTCTCAACAAAGCAAAGATAGCCAGCCAATTAGAGGCAAGGCTTCTCACATCAACCAATCAGAGGCAATCCTTCTCCTGACACATGACCAGACCTTAAGAGCTCCTAAAAACTAATAGCACATATGCAGAGAATTCCTATTTTTAGGAACTGATTAGTTCAGGGGTTTGGAGATCCATGCTCAATCATATATGATTATAGATATAGCTCAATCATATATAGGTTATCCATCATGGTATAAAGTATAAAGTATAGTAAAACTTTGTGTGAGTTGGAGTGGGGAGCTGTGCTGCTGTAGGTATGACAAAAGAATAAGAAGAAGTTATTTCCACGCTTAAGAGCAGAAAAAATGCACAGCTGAAATCTTCTGTTTTGTCTTCTTTCTACACTTCTACTCTCAGCGTAGAATGAATCTCTGCGTGTTCATCGGTATGTGCGTTTACAATGCTCCCTATAGCTCTGTTCACAACATCAGCGTGCTTCATAGTTTAAAAGATTTCAGTTTTGATTTAGAGCTGCTGTTATTTGCTATGTAATTGTCTTCTCAAATGCTTGTATAAATGCACGGAGCAATTATAAGAATTATAAACAAATGTTATTAAAATCTTTCCAGCATACATTTGTATTGGGATGATGCCACTTCATTGAAACGACGAAGAATGTTTCGGTATCAGGGAAGGCAAGACCGGCTTCCCTTGCGCCTGTGTCATCACCTGTAGGAGTGCGTGTCCACAGTGCAGGCCCAGCTCAGCGGGCTGTCACCAGAAAGTAAACCTCACTGTCCCCGGGTGTGTCCACAGGCAGCTGTGCGAGGGAGTAGAGTCCCTGGCTGTCCTCCTCCTGAAGGTAAGACACGTTGTAGTACACTGAGGACAGGGGCTTGATCCCAGCGGCGGTGCCAACATTTGCATATCCTGTCTAAATAAGACAGGGGTAAACTGAATCAATCGATAACGGTCAGCATTTGCAGCGTCTTGTTAGGGTTCGGCTCAGTCAGCTGTAACAGTGAATGGTTGTTGTACAGTAAATGAACGTTACCTGTGCAGCGTCTGTGAAAGTTCTCCTGGTTAGATGGTCCTTGGCTGAAAAAAAGCCCACATTCAGTAAGTCATATAAAAATAATTACAGCAACAAAGTGGGCGAACAGAGCAAATTATACAAATCAGCTTTTGTGTAAAAATGTTGCAATGTACAGTAGCATTATATTGATGTATTACACTGTCCTTAGTTATCAGGCTATCCTTCAGAACGATGCACAAGGCCACTTGTTCCACTGCTGGCATACCAGGGCAAGGTGTCGTAAGAGCATTTGAACAGGCGGGTCTCAGTGAAACAGATGCACAGGGTTCCTATATGTGCAGTGTGAACCAAACCTAAACCTAAACTCCTCTTTAAGCTTTGAGCTACACGTTATTTTTACAAAATCCCTCTCTAATAATAGATTGGCAACTAAACTGCCAGCTTCAAAATCCCGAAATCACTTTTCAGAAAACAAAAACCGTCTTTCATTCATAACTTTGGCTCTTCCCAAGAATTCACAGAACCATATCAGGAAGAATTTCCATCTTGCGTCCTCCTACCTCTTTTTTACACGCTGTTGCTCCTGGGAAGTCTCTCATGACAAGAACATGGAAATCAAAATCTAAAATGATGCTGTATGCATAAGCCCTCTCTAGGACATTGTTACCTATCATAGCTGGAATGTGCTCTAAGGAACAGAGTTAGAGTTTGGGGCTTTTTCTTCTGCTTTATTTTCTGGCCACTAGTGGCAATACTTTGTTCAACATGAAAACTGTGCCCTGCTATCTCTGCTTACACTTATGTAGGCCTTGAGGAGGAGTGACACTTTCCGACGAGTTACCAGCCAATCAAGCAACTTGTAGCATTGTCAGTATAATCGTGGATTAGTAAAACTGTTAACTCAAAAGCCACTGATTTTTACAGTGTGATTTGTTTCACACTGTTATTCGTTAACAGTGTTTATCCTCTGTTAACATAATTATATCCAACCTAGTAGATGGTAGGGGAAAAATACCCCTCTAAAATGGGATACTAATACTCCAGCACAATGTCTTTCCTGGATGCAGATTTTATGCCACTGTAGCTATATGTAAATCCATATGAACTCCTAAACTACAACATATTACAAAAATATTTCACATTTATTAACAACTGTGTGCTGCCAGTGTAGAGTGAAATGAGAAATTAGAGTAACTCAAGGAGAATGGTCATTAAAAATTGACCTGGTCCGAGCCCTGACCTGGATCCCAAAGAACACACCTGGGATCAACTGCAGCTGTTCAGGAAAAGACTGCAGAATCCAACCGGGCTACAAATTACAATCCAGGAGGCACAATATTCCTCTGCAAAGTGTCGTGGAAACTTTATCAAAGAAGAGCCAGGAAAGGTGTTCCCATTCACTCAGTAAGGCATTTATTCATTTTGTGCAATATGGAAAAACAGCAACCACCGTTGCTGGGAGCTGATTTCCAAAGTAAAATAGAGAAAGGTCTCTTTTTTATACACTTAGCTGATGCAGCACCTCATCTTGTTTACTTCATTATGGTTGGTTAGTAATACAAAGACAGGCGAGACAGTAATTTTCCAGTCCTTATAGATCTTAGCCTTGAAGGACAGAGAAGACGGCTACGTGCAGTTTTGTATCTGCCTTTTTTGCTGGGGCAGAGATAAACATATTCTGAGAACATCCCGTGCCCTTGACTCGCTGGGTACAATCACACTTTGTTCACAGAATCCAGCTGCTTTTACAACACAGCTCTGCCCGTAAACGACATTTTTAGGATAAAACACTTTTCTTCAGTATCTTTCCATTACAAAAGCTAAAGGATGGTCCTATTCCGTTAAATACATTGTCATTAATTGTCTTTCATGAAAGTTCCTAGTAGCTTCGGTGAACAAGTGTATGCACGGTACAGTTGTTAGACAGTTCCATGTTGCACATTCAGGCACTTACAACTACTTTCACTGAACAGCTAGCTGCCACTGCAGCTCCTGCTGCACAGGTATAGTCATCAGCATCAGCAGGTGTCCTGTCTGTCCAGTGACAGCTTCACTGCAGCATCTCACAGTCTCAGAGGAGGGGTCAGTCACAGGCTACTGAGTCTGGAGAGAGCAGCTCTGCTGCAGCTCTGTCCAGCACAGCCCGGCCCTGGGCAGCAGTGCTCTGCTGAGCTTCACTGATGGGCCAGCTGGAGGAGACTTACCCAGGGAGCGTATGGCTCTCCTCTGTGTGAAAAGAATGACAGCTGCCACCAGGAGCCCACATACTATCACTGCGAGGACTGCCCCAGTCACGACGTGGGTGTCTACTGAAAAACACACACAGTGCTCATAAATCGCATGGTTTTCAATAATGTGATTGCTGTTATGTGAAACACTATTCACGTGACCTAGAATTCAAACAATTCTCAAAACTCCTGTGCAGTTTAAAGTGGAACTGTAATGCTATTTGTATGTTGTGGAGTCAAAAAGAATCAGCATTGACCAGTGTATTTCACACCACAACAAAAGTAAAATGTACACAATAACTTGTAAAACCTTCAATTTACATCACAACATAGAAAAACATTTTGCAGCTATGTGCTGCACCGAATTGTGTGATTCAGAATGAGGCAGCAAGATGTCTGCTAATATGAAGCCCTAAAACATTGTAAACAAACAGGCTTGTGAATACATCTTTTTTAATCCAATAGAAATATTGCTCTTGACTTCAAGACCATTTTTCTGATAAATGGAACTTACTTGTTAACTCTGCATGCAGATCACATTGGAAACTTTCTGTGGTGAAATATATGCTGCGCAACCTCTACTTAATTTGCTCGTACATCACATTACATTAATCATTATGGTGACTAAGAAACAGAAAGGGCCACATCCTGTCCCAGTTTGTGGGAATTCTCACTCTCACCCATGGGGAGACCAGGGCTTTGCAACACCAGGGCGACTTCCAGTACTTTCTCAAAGCTCATGATTTCCTGCTTAATTTCGTCAGTTAATTTAATTTGTTACCAAGATTTAATGACCAGTCAAAGAAATTGGGACTGCAGTTCCTCTTTAAGAAAAGGTCCACAAAAATAAGCTATGGGAGTTGTATTACTTTTCAGACTATTGTTTTTCCTTATTCCCCCCAAATTTGCGAACGATTGTAAAATTCATAACCATTTGACAAAACTAATGGAATGTCACAGGATTGATTGATTGCGATTGTATGAAGCTGAACGAAAATGAGGCCCATGTGTCACACGATTTGGTGGTAGTACTGGATTACATTATTTTTAACGGACACAAATGCAGGGAATCTCATCCACCTGTTTCTTGAAAGAAGCCTGAACACCAGCTTCAACAAAATGCTGTGGCAGCTTGTTCCAGACCCCTGCAACCCTTTGTGTAAAGAACTGCCTGCTGTTGTCTGTCAGCCACGATTTGCACTCACAACCTTGGAAAGGCTGTCTTTGAAATCGGAGGCAAGTAGCACAGAGAAAATATCCGCCCATCCATTTTCTAACTTACAGGATCATTGCTGTCTTGCACCGAGACCTGGGTTCAATCCTGGACAAGGGGTACTATCTGTGTGGAGTTTGTATGTTCTCTCCATGTTCCTCTGGGTGCCCCAGTTTCCTCCCAAAGCCCACAAACATACTGGTAGGTTAAATGACTTCTGGGAAAATTGGCTGTGGTGTGAGTGTGTCTGTATTAGTATCTGTGTGTCCGTTCTGGGATGAACTGGCATCCTGTCCAGGGTGGATCCTGCCTTGCACCCGTTGCTTGCTGAGATAGGCTCTGACTCCCTCATGACCTTTGTATGGGACGAAATGGATTAGAATCTAGTTGGATAGATGCTTGGAAGACAAATCCGTATATAGTCTATGCAGCAATGCCTCCTGGTGGTCAAATGTAAAATTATCTTGAACTACAGACACAGATGGGCTAGATGCAGTAAGACTAATGCACTTCCTGTCTTGGCAACAGGGCTTTATACTTGCTAATGGGCCAGTGCAAAGCTCAACATACTCAAAACTCAACACTATAGAATATTTTTAGAAATGCATATACGCTATATTAAAAAGTGTCCTTGTCTCTGATTATCAGCCTTTATGAAAATGAACTTTTCAGAATAAACCAGTGCCATTCCTGCTTGCAGCTGTTTATTCATGCAGTTAGAAAATTGTGGTTTCTATTTTGTTTTTTTATTTTCACTGTTCTAGCACACCAGGACTAAAATTATCTCTTGAAATAAGGAAGCGAAGTGGAAACTGGAAGGCACTTAAAGCTGAAGGGGGAACAAAGGTTACAGGACAGACTATTTGTGGCTTCCCCTGGCAGCACGTACAGTACCACAGTGGCAGAAAATGTCAAAGAGCACCGCACTCCCAATCCAAACACAATCTTCAAGTAAGAGCTGCACACAACCTGGGCTTCCACTATCATGCTTTATGTCAACTCTTGCAGCCGTTGTGTCACAGTCTGTAAAACAGAAGGAATGCCTAAATTCGTACGATTTACAGGAGGGGATGCCTTGTAAGGATATCACAAGGCTGCTTTCCTAATATGACATGAAATTAAATAAGCTATTTGAAAATAACCTGGCACAGGGGATGTGGACTGCTGCTGCTTTGCAAAACTCCAGCTGTTTGCCACAGAACTTAGCGCCTTAGAGGAAAAAGCCCTTCTGTTATGCAATCTGTGCAAACTGGTTTGCCGGGGGATCTCAGCCACCCACAAATCACTTCATGACAGCAGTTAGCAAAGCAGGAGCAGGATTTGTAAACTTTACTTTATGATCTTTGACTGTTGCGGACGAAAGACTGGAATGAATAATTGCTTCATCACGCCGAGCTTGGAGTCCATTCGGGGTTGTGATGTCTCGGACAATCTTAAAGAAAGAACCATGTGGGGTTAGCATTCTTTGGCTTAGTAAGAGCGGAGATCTGATCAGCATGGTTGTGTTCTTTTCCACAGCATTTGTAGCTAGAAATGTCATGTTACACATTGTCTGTTATAGAAGGTATGGCTGTTTCCTTTGTTGTGTGCTACGGATTTACGTTATTTATTTTTTGGGCCTTTTATTTGTGTGGATGTGTAGAGGGAAGCAAATGAAGTGATGAGGGACACCTGCCAATGAGTCGTTTAGATTTGATGGATAAATGTGATGGGTGAGCTACTACAGCACTTCATCTTGCACGCTCATGTATAGTGTTGGTGTGATCAAGTTTTATATACAGTAGTTGTATGGTGTTGGTGTGATCAAGTTTTATGTAGTTGTAAGGTGTTGGTGTGATCAGCTTTTGTGTAGTTGTATAGTGTTGGTGTGATCAAGTTTTGTGTAGTTGTATAGTGTTGATGTGATCAAATTTTATATAGTTGAATAGTGTTGGTGTGATGAAGTTTTGTGTAGTTGTATAGTGTTGGTGTGATCAAGTTTTTGAAAATTCTGATCAATGTGAATTAATTCAGGTGGGGAGCTGGGTCAGCATGCGTAGGCTGCAAAGGAACAAGTAATAGGTTTATTCCATGCTGAAAAGAGAAGAAAGAAGAGACAACGTTTCGGCTGTGGAGCCTTCTTCAGGTGTGAGAAAGACAGGGCAGTAAGCAAAGGTAATGTAGCGGGAGAACAAAAGCTGGGAGAGAGGAGGAGTGAGAGGCGGGAGCAGGGGACAGACAGAGAGGCCAATCAAGAGGTGTGAAGTCAGGACAGGTGTAGAGAGGTGTGAAATGAAACCTACAATGAATAGAGAGAATTTAGAAGAAAAGTAGTCTGTCGTTAAGAGAAGGGGGAAGGTGTGATCCTATAGTAGCTGCAGGATAATTTTGGTTTCTGTAGTCTTTCTGATGTATGAGTTCGGAAAACCGTCTTTGAGAACACTCCGTCTGTGTTCTTTTTTCAACGTGAATTAAAGTTTGCGAACCAAACTAAGTATTAATAACAGTTGCTGTAATAGTAGAAAACATTTGTGGACACATAGCATTGTGTTGCATCGCATTGTGTTATTACATATATTATTACTCTTAGTAATATCTAAGCCTTTTGAATAGCAGTGTACAGTTTATGATACATATTCTGGTAGTAATTAAGAATACTTAGAAGTATGCTTAATATAGACTCTTCTTATCATTCTGTCAAGTGTTCCCACTTAATAATATACTGTTTATATAGAATGTTATGGATATATTTTAATAGGCAAAAATATATTTTAATATCCCTCTCAGCTTCTGCAGTCTGAGCGAGTTTCTGTAACGACCTTGAAAAGACATAAGAAAGTGAGAGCAGTCTGAATGGAAGAAAGGTGACTGAAGAGAAGAGGCCATTAGCCCATCTTGCCTGTTTGGTAGTTAGTAGTTAACTGATACAAGGATCTCCAGGGTATCGGCTCAAAGAAAAATCCGTTACAACAAAATACAATGTTTGGAAGATTCCTGCACTCTAAATCGCCACCAGTGAGAGGAACTGACTGTGCAAGCAAACAAGCTCACCTGTGAACTCCCTGCCTCCTGTCTGGGTGTTGTGGACTCCCGGTGGGGTGGCAGTGGCCTCCTCTGTAACAGTCCCTGGACTTGAGGGGGACCGCGTGGAGACTGTAGGAGGTGAGGAGAAAAACAGTACGGAGCTACAGAGCTACAGGCTGGAGAGACTCACCAGGCCAAACTTCTAATTCACTCCTACGGGAAATTCCTATTTCAACATCCAGCAGGTGGAAATGAATGTTGAAATAACATCCCAGGACATGAGACAATGCAATAGTGAGACTAGTAAAAACGGTAAAGAAGGGAATTAAATTATTCATTTCACTTTTAAGTAATTAAGCAATTGTCTGTCAATTCAATACTAGTACAACTTAACATGACCCTAAAACAGCCCTGTAGAGCTAAATGAGAGGTGGGATTGATGAAACTGCTTGATCTAGGAAATATGAGAGCAGGACTGCATTAATATTGTCATCACGGACCTGGGCCACAGGGATCAGGACTATATTCCCTTTTATTTATTTTTTTTGCTCACACTGTATGGAAGAGAGTAGTAAATTAGAACATGGTGCTGCCAGTGAGGGACATACCTCTTGTCCAATCAGAGCTGACCCTCCTGTACCCCTCTGCAGAGCTTGTCGAGTGACATAAGATGAATGACTCAGTGGGAGAGCCTGTCTCCTTGAGCCCCTCCTTGTTATCCCATTGTGGGTATAAGGAGTTCTGCTTTGCCAAAACTCTTGGTATTTGCCACAGACCTACAGGCCTGGTATACCAGTTAGCCCTTTAGAGGGAAAAACAGCTCCTCTTGGCTATGAGCCAACATGTAAAGACACAGCTGGAGATTCCAGACTTGGTGGGATACAGCTACAAACTCCTCAATACCAAAAGTGTTTTCGGCTATCAGTTGTGTCACACGTTTGCTCCCAACAGAAGCTGTGCAAAATAGTTACACCTTTTAAGTAGGACAATGTTTAAACAGGACGACATGAGGAACGGGAAGTCAACACACTATGAGCAGAGGAAGTTGGATTAGGGCCCGTGGTCTTTGTGTGAAACAATTTCTAGTCTACAGTAACATGCCCAGGTGATGACAGCACAGTAAGTATTAATAAAGGACTCACTAGTTTACATCATATCAAACCTGCCCATAATATTGTAAACTGACAAATGTACATCTTTTTATTTCAATTAACAAAATTACATACTAATTATTGTATGTATTATTAATGTAACTTATATATACCACATAAATACTGTAAATACAACTATTTCAATGGAACAGGTAATAGGTTTATTCCATGCTGAAAAGAGAAAAGAAAAAACACAATGTTTCGGCTGTGAAGCCTTCTTCAGGCTTCAGACTGTTATTAACAACTGCCCCATTTTACAGGGAGGTCCCTCCATCGGTACCCTTTTTCTAACCACCCAATCTACGTAAATGTCTGGTTCACAGCACCCTTGACCACACTCGGCAATCATCCCCACCAGGCACCTTCCCCTGCAACAGAACTCGCTGCATCACCTGCAAATACATATCTAACAACACGCTCGTTCAGGGCCCCTCAGGACAATTCCGGATCACCCAGACGACATCCTGTACCTCCAGCAACCTCATTTACTGTATCTCCTGCAAAAAATGCACGTTGGGGAAACTAGACTAGGAGACCGCTTCAGAGAACATGTTCGGGCTGTGAAGATTAAAGATTTCTCCAAGCCCATAGTTTCTCATTTCACCTCAGATGGCCATGATCACACTGATCTCTCTGTCTCTGTTCTCAAAGATGGGTTTCTCAACTCCCATCGCAGAAAAACAACAGAAACAAAACTCACCCTGAAACTACGTTCACACCATCCCCCTTCTCTCAATGACTGACTTATTTTGGTGTAATTTTCTTCATTCTCATGCAGGTTTTGACTTCACACCTTTCTTCACTGCACTTCCTGAGAGACCTCTCTGCCTCTCTGCCCCTCCTGCCTCCTCCCCACTCTCAGCTTTTGTGCTATTTAATCTTTGCTGTCTGCCCTGTCTATCTCACACCTGCAGAAGGCTTCACAGCCGAAATGTTGTGTTTTCTCTCTTCTCTTTTCAGCATGGAATAAACCTATTACTTGTTCCTTTGCAGACTACGCATGCTAGAGCAGCTACCCGCCTTAACTACTTCAAATATTTCTATTATCTATCAAAGTCAAATTTGACATTAAATTGACTGCGTACCTCGTGTATCAATGCTCACGTTTATTTCTGTGTATTTATCAAATCCCCATCGCTCCACTCCACAGTAATACACCCCAGTGTCCTGCAGGGTGAGATTATTCATGGTCACAGTGAAGGTCTTGACTGAAGTGTTGTCAAACAGAGAGAATCTCCCCACAGAGACCACAGTGTCCATCTTGCCAGTTTTAATGAGAACATCCTTATTCCCACAGGGATGCCGACACCAGTATTTCTCCTTGTACAGATACCCATCTGGATAGCGGCACTCAATCTCTACACTTCCTCCTTCAGATCCATTCACTCTCCTCTCTGCTGACGTCACACAGCTGAGAACTGGGAAAAGACAAAAAAACAATCGGGATGGAATGATTCTTAAAAAGAAACAAAGAAGTTTCTGCCTTTGAGAGAAATCTAAGTGTTCAATCAGAGCAAAGTTCTCCTGGTGCTGAGGAACTGCTGTAGGTAGGTCCAACTGGACCCTTAATCTCTTGTGTTAATTGATGCAGGTAATGAAACTGCTTGCTTTTTTGTGCACTCGGATCTTTCCCTTACTCTGACACAGACACTTAATTGGCAGTCTGTTCAAGATGAAGAGAGATCGAAGGGCATGACAATGTACCTAATTCTTTCAAGTCCAATTGGTTACATTTCAGCTAACACATCTGAATGAACAGAGTTCTGAAACATGGTTAATACCACTTACAAACCCCATAAATCATTTTAACAGGTAAAAATTGTTTTGTTAAAAAACACACCTAAAATTGAAATTGATGAGCCTCTGTTAAGACCTTGGTAGGAGCAAAAACCAGAAGACAGTGTTGCTATAGGTCCAGCATTGAGAACTGCTGGTTTCAAGCTTCTGTACTGAGTTCTCCAGGTTTTGTTTACTGCACTGCAATACAGACACACACATCTCAGCACAGACACACAGCTCAGGACAGATGCCTACACTGCAGTACAGTCACACACAGCTCAGGACAGACACCTACACTGCAGTACAGTCACACACAGCTCAGGACAGACATCTACACTGCAATACAAACACACACATCTCAGCACAGACACACAGCTCTGGACAGACACCTACACTGCAGTATAGTCACACACAGCTCAGGACAGACACCTACACAGCAGTATAGTCACACACAGCTCAGGACAGACACCTACACTGCAGTATAGTCACACACATCTCAGCACAGACACACAGCTCTGGACAGACACCTACACTGCAGTATAGTCACACACAGCTCAGGACAGACACCTACACTGCAGTATAGTTACACACAGCTCAGGACAGACACCTACACTGCAGTATAGTCACACACAGCTCAGGACAGACGCCTACACTGCAGTACAGTCAGACACAGCTCAGGACAGACACCTACAATGCAGTACAGTCACACACAGCTCAGGACAGACACCTACACTGCAATACAAACACACACATCTCAGCACAGACACACAGCTCTGGACAGACACCTACACTGCAGTATAGTCACACACATCTCGGCACAGACACACAGCTCTGGACAGACACCTACACTGCAGTATAGTCACACACAGCTCAGGACAGACACCTACACTGCAGTATAGTCACACACAGCTCAGGACAGACACCTACACAGCAGTATAGTCACACACAGCTCAGGACAGACACCTACACTGCAGTATAGTCACACACAGCTCAGCACAGACACACAGCTCTGGACAGACACCTACACTGCAGTATAGTCACACACAGCTCAGGACAGACACCTACACTGCAGTATAGTCGCACACAGCTCAGGACAGACACCTACACTGCAGTCTAGTCACACACAGCTCAGGACAGACACCTACACTGCAGTATAGTCACACACAGCTCAGGACAGACACCTACACTGCAATACAGACACACACATCTCAGCACAGACACACAGCTCAGGACAGACACCTACACCACAGTACAGACACACAGAACTCAATAAAGACACCAACACTGTAGTGCAGACACACACAGCTCAGAACAGATATCTACACTGGAGTACAGACACACACAGCTCAGTACAGACACCAACACTGCAGTACAGACACACACAGCTCAGAACAGACACCAACCCTGCAGTACAGACACACAGCTCAATACAGAAACCTACACTACTGGACAGACACACACAGCTCAGAACAGTCATCGACACTGCTGTACAGACACACACAGCTCAGGACAGACACACAGCTCAGTGCAGTCATCTAAACTGGAGTGCAGACACACACAGCTCAGAACAGTCATCTACACTGGAGTACTGATACATACGGCTCAGGACAGACACACAGCTCAGGACAACCACAGAGCTCAAGACAGACCTACACTGCAAAACAGACAAACACAGCTCGAGTTCAGACGGCTCTGTAAGAAGGCGACAATAAAACCACATCTTGCAAACCACATCTTTTGATTTAAAGACTTATTAATGAAATACACAGAAATATGTTCAGTCATTTTTATAACACATTTTTCATTTGTTAAAAAAGTAAAAAACTCCCACAAAATATTGCACTTATCCTTTTCTAACAAATCATCAAATGATCATTTGAAACAACATTTCCTGTCCTGTACACACCTTTCTCAGGGTGAGCGGACTGTCAGGATTAAAAGAAATCTTATTACTAATAAAAATGTTAGTAATATTTTTTAAAACCTCTCATGATTCCAATGTATTATATCAATTTGTAGAATAAGTTAGTAGTACAGTTACTAAAGTTTATAAGGTTATTACTGCACAAGCCTTTAATCATTGCCTTTTTCTTGGGATTTGACCGCTACACCTGAGCACTGTACTCAATGGGTTGTAAGACAACATCCAGCCCCAGTTTTATAGCTAAATCATTGGACGTTCAGTGCTAATTGAATTATTAATATCAGTTGGTGGAAACCGATTAGATTGAGACACTCTTTGCAAGGTTCTGGAGGAGCTTGGTCAAGGCAAGAGGAAGCTTGTCTTGACCTTACCAAAAGCAGGGCACAGTGGACATCAGTTCACTGGGCACACATGCACATACTGTTCAGTAAAGCATGCAAACTCCACACAGAAGGTGCCGCAGTCCAGTGTAAAACCCGAGAGCTAGGAGGCTGTACCGCTGTCTGGAGTGGTTCTGTCTCCCCCCAATTGAATTGCTCAGAAGAGTCAGTATGCGAAGCTCAGTGCCTTAGGTCCCAGCTTATCTTTTGAAGGTCCACAAAAAGACCCAGAAAATAGCAGATTTTTACCTCAACAAAATTGGTCGTTGTTATGAATTAAAATACCTCGACTCACCTGCGAGGAAAGAAGGGATCTGCACAGACGGTCTCATATTTCTCCGATCGAGTGTAAAGGTTTCTGTGTGGCTTACTTGTCAAGCTTCCTGCTACCTTATAAAACAAAATGGTCAAAAAGCTCTTTCGTGAGTCTAGCTGTGGTCGAAACAGAAGGGCAGAAAGGAACTAAGCATCAGTGCAGCCCTTCCGATTTTTTTAAAAAAAAGATCAAATTATCAATAATGAGCTTTCCACTGTAGCGCAAGACAGGCCACTGATGTTTAAAGACTCAGAGATATGGTTTGTACAGCCTGAACAGGCTCAATATAATCTAAATTAAGGCAACCACAGAGTCTCATAGTTTCGGCCAAAGGGGATGTGAGGTCAGACAAGCACTAGACAACAGGAAGAAGTTGTGTTCATGGTCTCCACAAAAAAGCACGTTCAGCCTTATGATGCAACAAGCCAGCTGTTGAGGTGTCTGGTGTGTGAGGTGTCTGACTTTGGATGGATGTGCCTTCTGTGCGGAGTTTGCATGTTCCACTCATTTCCAGGCATTTCCTCCATTTGCCCCGGATTCCTCTCCCTCACCCCAAGAAAACATGCTGTCTATTTTAGTCGGCTTTGGGCAATCAGTTTTTGGGTCTGCACCCATCCAGCATGAATGTGTAAATGCCCCACTCACTGTTTTATTTTTTTCAATCTGTTAAGTTTAGCAAATGAATAGCAATTGTGCATTACAATGTGCAGAAATATGTCAAGCTTAAGGATGTCCCCTGCAGAGGTTATGTTAACTTCTTTTCACTTAGAGATTATGAAACATGCAATTTTTCATAATGACCAGGGGTGCCAAAACTTTAGCATACAACTATACATTTGAGTTTAGTTACCTTTCCAACCCTCATATCAACATTATTCGTGAATCTACAATTAAGGTATCAATAAATTAAATCATTTCTGGTATATTGACCCAGTATATTGACCTAAATACCTGTGTAATCACATCAAAAACATTATCATTACTACATAAATGTGCTCTGATAGATTAGTATGCTGTTTGTGAAAGTGAAACTTGCCACACAGGAAACACACAAAAGACTCAGCAGCAGAACTTGGCCTCATGCCTATGGGTGTCTTCTCGATCATGCAACCCAAAAAGCCTTAAAGAAACAAAAGAAAAGACTAAATTTGATCTAATGTAAAGGAGTCAATTCACAACCCCAATCTCATTCCCCACCTCTCACATCGCCATACCAGGATTGATAGACAATTTCCAACTCTCCACCTGAGAAGTCCAGGAAAAGGTGGTAATACAGAAACCGATCAATTTAATTAACAATTGATTCAAATGAAGTAATTCAGAGTCCAGGGTGATATGAAACCCGGAACAAATAGAGACTCTCGGTGGTGAGAGTGAATACCAGTGGTCATTAGGGGACATTCACCACTCTGTGAAGTAAAAGAACAAAGCAAATCTACAATCACATTTACAACAGCTAGAAAACACAATAACAAAAAAACACGCCGTGCTAACTACGCCTTTCAATTGAGCGCAAGTGATGTCTTTAGAAGCATCACTCCCAATGCTAGCTTTCGGGGGGTTATATACAGCAGGAATTTGGAAAAAGCCATATGAGGATTTGGAATAATATTTTTGGACACTGTAACCAAGGGCGACACAATGGGGTCCAGTGGTTAGCATTGCTGTCTTGCAGCGCTGGAGCTGCTATCTGTGTGGAGTTTGTATGTTCTCCCAGTGATCGCGTGGGTTTCCTCCGGGTGCTCCGGTTTCCTCCTACATTCCAAAGACATACAGTACTGGAAGGTAATTGGTGTGACGGATGTCGGAAGGGACGAACTGTAGAATGGCAGGAGAGTGGAAAAATACCCTATGCGAAGTGGCGGAACGGGGAGTTAGCCTGGGCTCAGCAGTTCAGGAGTCGGACGGAGCGGCGACCTGGTGCTAGGCAGGTCTCAGGACATCCGAACGTAAATGCTGAGAGAAAGTGAATGAGTGACCCGGAAATATATAGCCCCAGAGAGGGAGACACCGGAAGGACAGCAAAGCACGGGAAACTAGGGACAGGACAGAATAGGAGTGCCCTCTGGCTGCAGAGGGCGTGACAAGTGGCCTCTGGGAAAATTGGCCCTGGTGCGTGTCTGTGTCTATCTGCCCTGTGATGGACTGGTATTCTGTCAAGGGTCTATCCTGCTCTGCACTTGTTCCTTGACAGAACAGGCTCTGGCTCCCCCGTGACCCTGAATTGGATGAAGTGGTTAAAAAAATGGATATGTAAACAAGCAAAGACAAAGACAGTAAACGAATAAAGCGAAAAGACTGTTGCAGTCTTGCCAGGTGATCACATATTTTTTTGTATGTCAAAATCAAAATTGCCAAGTGCAGCAATTCAGCTCTGTCCAGAAGCAGAAGCAGCCGTGGTCTGTCTGAGTGCAAGGCTGTACAGCGAGGAAGAGAAGATGGAGAAGTGTTCTGTGTGCTCTGAGAACTGAATGACCAGCAGGTGAAGAACTTCCTCATTACTGAACTCACATTAAGTTATTTTTGTTAATTTCAAAAAATAGATTGTGAACAATGAACAGTGAAAACAATGAAAACTCCACACATTGTAGGTCAGCCTTCTTTTACAAACTATTATTTCTGCAAATGGGAGGAAAAAGATGTGGTAAAACACTTTCAGGAATGACAGGATCTTTTTCAGTGTCTTTGTAGTTAAATGCTGTTGCCACACAAGTCTTGGGTCCCGGGCTTCGATTCTGAGGTGGAGGTCCTTCCCTGTGGAGTTTGCATGTTCCCTATAATGTCTGTATGGGCTTTCTCCAAATGTTCTCTCTCACTTTCCTTGGATATGGTTGCTAGGTTAACTGGTGTCTCCGAAAGCTTCTGCTGCTTTGAAGAGACCTGGAAAACCTGCAGACACACTGGCCCCTCAGGTCCAGGACTGCCCCACCCCTTGTTTTGGATGAAGGATGGAAACATGTTTCATTTAAAACAAAGGACAGGCAGACATTTCCTCGTGCCCTTACACTGTCACCTGTAGGAGTGTGTGCCCACAGTGCAGGCCCTGCTCAGCGGGCTGTCACCAAAGAGTAAACACCCCTGTCTTCGGGTGTGAGCTGGGGTCCAGGCAGCTGTGCGAAGGAGTACAGTCCCTGGCTCTTCTCCTGAAGGTTCGACACGCAGGAGTACACTGAGGACAGGGGTCTGGCGCCTCCTGCGTTGATCTCTTCATACACAGCCAGAGGAACATCATCATTCTGAACAGGAGAGAGATACAATGAATTTAGTGGAGCTGGCCTAGAAACCTTCAGATATCATGCAGCTAAGGAATGCCATAGGTATGATGCAATAGATGCTTAGTTGTTCATCTTGCATCAGGATCTGTCCCAATTAATATTTACATTTGTGATGTTGTATCCTTACAGTTAGCAACACTGGGAAAGCAGAGATCAAGTTACTGAGCAGAAGGAAAGAGATCTGGGTTCATTACTCATTATCCTGCATCCCTACAGTGCCTTGCAAAAAGTATTCAGACATTTTTAACATTTGTTGCTTTAAAGCTTACAGTCAAGAAACTTAGAAGTATCAACTAATATTTTTCATATACATAATCTTCTCCACACACTCAAAGCAAAAGAAAGAAGTAAATAGTTAAAAGAAATAAAAACTGGGAAGTCATGATTGCTTTAAATATTCAAACCCTTTATGGTGGCATACATAAATTAATTTAAGGCCATAAATGTATTATAATGAGCAACACAATTAGTTAAGTGTCCCCTGTCTGTGTGTAATAATAGTATTTCTTATGATTTTAGAATAAATACATCTGTCTCTGTAAGGTTCCTCAGTCAGGTAGTGAATTTTAAGAAAGGATTCAACCATGAAGACCAAGGAGAATTCAGGTTTCAGATGAAATATTCAGATTAAAAATATGTATGCGTTATTTTGTCATTTCACAAAATGGGACATTATAGGAAGGATCCCATTTTGCAAGGCACTATAATCTATATACTTAGATAAGTAGATGCATTCCTGGTGAGTTTATTCGAATCGACACAATTTTATTCACATGGCACCCTTGAGACACCATACAATAATTTTCAAAATCTTACCTCTTCTGCAAATAGCACATTTAAGTTAATAGCACTGGTGTTGTGCCACTCACATTATAACAAAGACCATAATAAGCATAATGAATTTTGATGATTAACTATATAAAAGTTTGACTGGGTGTACAATCTGATCAGAGAAGGTTATGACACAGAATGTAGGATTGTCTTTGATGCTTTATGCTGCTGTTATGTAGGCCACATATCGTATTGCTGCATTTCTGTTGTTTTTCTGCTGCATAAACAACAGATTAGTAACATTTCTGTTTGGTGAAAATGGATAACCAGGCTTAATCTATGCTTATCAAAGGAAGATAAGCTATATGTGAAACCTCTTGTGGGTTTGTCAGGCCACTGTGTCAGCCTGGTCAGGAACTACACACAATCACGATCAGAATCAGACTGCATTCATGTATAGGTCTTCTTTTTATAAGATCACTTTATTAGCCAGATACAATGTCTTGTATTAGGAATTTGTCTTTTCACATACCCCAACTTGCTCTCCATGGGACATACAGAGAGGGAGAGAAGCTGGGGGTCAGAGCACAGGATCAGCCGTTTATACGGCACCCCTGGAGCAGTTGGGAGTAAGGGCCTTGCTAAGGGGCCCAACGGAGCCAGACCCAGGATACAAACCGGCAACCTTCCAGCCACAGGCTCAGATCCTTAGCCACAGAGCCACCATACCACCCCTTTTGACTGTCTTGTTTAAAATGTCTCTGTTCCACACTCTACTATTAATGTCACTGTCTATAGACCCCGAAGCTTAATATGCCTTTTTAGGTGAGTTTACTGATTTACTTTCTTTTTTATGTTTCAGGTTTCAGAGGATCCTTATTCTTGGTGATTTTAACATCAATGTTGATTCAAGGTCTTCCAGTTTAGCCAAGGATTTCCTAGCTTTGCTGGAATGCGTTCCTTTCAACCAGTTCGTTCTCAGCCCACGTCATGACAAAGGTCACACGTTGGATTTAGTAACTGCAAATGCCTCTTTTGTTTCTCACTTATCGCACACTAGGCCTCTCGTAGCTTTTCTCTCTTTTAGCCAAGACCACTTAGCTATTCTCTTTGATTTAGAATTTCCCGTTTCATACTTTTCACCCTCACACTCTGTGGTCAGTTGACCAGACTTAGTTTTGCTACTCTAGACTCTGTTACTCTAGAAGACAGGGTACAAGTGTTTAATAGCTCTTTCTTTCTTGATTACTCTTGACACCATAGCTCCTCTTAAAAATCAAACTTTCTCCAATAATAATTATAATAATAAACTTTATTTTATATAGCGCCTTTAAAGGTGGCTTCTCAAAGCGCTTTACAGGATGACAACAACAATAAATAAGAAGAATACACAAGATAAAACACAATTACAATATATAGAGGAGACCGTGTTAGAATAATGGAACCAGTTAAGTAAAGGCTCTTCTAAAGAAGAAGGTTTTGAGTCTGGATTTGAAGGAGTTTAGAGAAGGTGACTCTCTGATATCCTTGGGGAGAGAGTTCCAGAGCTTGGGGGCATAACAGGAGAAGGCCCTGTCACCCATAGAATGTAGACGGGCTTGGGGGACAGTAAGGAGAGCAGAATTAGAAGAGCAAAGGTTGCAAGGTGGGGAGTAGGGCGATAATAGTTCAGACAGGTACTGAGGTGCCAAGTCATGCAGAGCCTTATAGGTGAGACTGAGACTAAAGTATCCCTATGGTATACTTTACTGGCTCTGCCCTATGGTACACTGACCAGTTGTACTCAAGGAAGGCAGTGGCCCGCAAACTATAAAGTAGGTGTTGTCTTTCTGGCCTGAACATTCATTTTCAGTCTTGGAAGGAGCACTTGACTGACATCTGTGCTCCTTTTGACACTGTTAACTGCGATGTCTACTTTTTTGCCTTGACACTTTATTTGGAGTTTCTGACATGTTTCTGGGTGCTGACACTTTGTCTCTCTTGGCGGTTTCAGTTCTGAAGTTGGACACCATACTCAAATTTACGTCCATACTAAACCTGACATTGAACTGACTGTCTCTGCTCTATCAAATTGCATCAGTGACATAATCATCATTGACATCATTTTCCTTTATTTAAACTGCAACAAGACTGAAATCATGCTCTCAAGCACCTTCCAACAACTATGTAAAGGCAATGCAGTACCCTTATCTGTGGAAAGCACTGTACTTGAATCTAAATTGAAGAACTTGGGGGGTTGGTACTTGGTTCAAGCTTGAAATTTGATCCACATGTGCATCATTCTTCCATCTTAGAAATATTGCCAGACTACATCCTATGTTGTCACTGATAGCTGCTGAAAAGCTGGTCAACACAGAAAAATATGGTTGTAACCAGTTTGCCTCTGCCTCCACAGGAGTTCACACATTGGCAATCATGGGTACCTCCTGCTACAGAGCCACAGAGCATCACTCCCAAAGCGCAGAGAATTTCCCTACTCCAAAGGGCCAGGCCTCCAGCCATATAAATTCCAAAGGGATGACATCACTTCTAGCAACAGCAAGCCTTTTTGTGAAAACATACCAATGGCTGCAGCCCTTACTGTAGATTACATCAAATAAAAAAGTATGGGTAGGGCTATGTGTTTACTTGAAGTGTTTCGGATTATTTCAGAGTTGTGTCTGATGTGGCATTTGGCATCGTAGCTCACATTGCTCTGGATGCACCATAAGTGGTTGTGTGTCTCTCTGACTTCTCTAACTGTGCACTTCACTGCGAGCTGCAGAACTTGATCCGACCAAAATGCCGATAATTTTCCTTTACCACCTTAAATATTAATGTACATTATACTCAAGAAGCACAACTTGAAAAGAGAAAAATGTCACTTTCAGAACAAAGCTGAATAATACTATACTATAACATTTTCTCACTCCTTATTCAGCCCTTATTAGCACAGTCAAAGAATTGTGAATAAGCTGTGGTTGAAGGATGTCATTACCTGCACGTTTGCCTTGGGAAGTTCCATGTTGAGGAGATTCTTAACTGGTAAAACAAAACAAAGAAAAATGTCTTTCTGATTATTGGCAGAATGCATAAAGCTACAACTAGGAACTGATACACACATGGACAAATAAAAGCTTGTTGCTACTGTGCAAACTGTGTGTGCTGTTTTTCTTTCTTCACATGCTGTCTCCCAAAAAGATATACAAACAGAAAATTAAACTTTCTTATTTTCAATGACTGTATTTTCTCATGTGCTTCTAATCTTTCACTGTTCATTTTGGAAGGTCCTCCTGCTTTCCCGTGTTGTGGAGTGACTGGCCGTCTCCACTGCAGCCCTTGTTTCAATTCACCCGATCCAGTCATCAGCATCAGCAGGTGTCCTGTCTGTCCAGTGACAGCTTCACTGCAGCAGCTCACAGTCACAGAGGAGGGGTCAGTCACAGGCTACTGAGTCTGGAGAGAGCAGCTCTGCTGCAGCTCTGTCCAGCACAGCCCGGCCCTGGGCAGCAGTGCTCTGCTGAGCTTCACTGATGGGCCAGCTGGAGGAGACTTACCCAGGGAGCGTATGGCTCTCCTCTGTGTGAAGAGAATGACAGCTGCCACCAGGAGCCCACAGATTATCACTGCAAGGACTGCCAGAATCACAACATGGGCGTCTACAGAAAAACACACACAGTGCTCATAAATCACATGGTTTGCACTAATGGGATTGTTGTTATGGGTAAACTCTATTTACCTGACTATAAATGAAGGCAACCACACTCACAAAGCAGAATATACTGATACAATAGTCAATAGATACTGGAAACATCTCAATGATGCTTATCCTGTCCATAATCCCTGTAATCCCTGGAAAAGACTGGAATAATTCCAAATTTTAAGAAAGATTTTGAACCCAGAGGTGTACAAACTGCACCCGTCTCATTTCCACATAGTTCTCAATCTGGTGAGGCTACTCTGCTCTTTCTGTTTCCAGCTGGTAAGTGAGCAAGCAGCAGTTATGATTCATCTTAATTTACATGGTTTGTCCATGACTTCTTTTCACTAACACAGAACGTATGGAATGTTGGAGGCCATTATCTTTGACAAGATGTCCCAGAATCATATCCACCCTGTCTCCAGCAGAGGTGCACTTTATCTCTAGAAGAATACAAAGGATGCCTCCTGATCTTTTTTTGTAGTTTCTTATTGCCCTTGGGATTAACTACCCAATATATTGTAATGGACCAGCGGGGGGCGCCCACCCTGCGGTTTGTCTGGGTCCTAATGCCCCAGTATAGTGGCGGGGACACTATGCTGTAATGGGCGCCATCTTTCGGATGAGACGTTAAACCGAGGTCCTGACTCTCAGTGGCCATTAAAGATGCCCGGGCATTTCTCAATAAGAGTAGGGAGTTATCCCGGTGTCTGGACCAAAAGTCACCATTCGGCCTTTACCGTGGCCTCCAAATTGTCCCCTTGCACTTGCCCTGCGATGGACTGGCGCCCTGTCCAGGGTGTACCCTGCCTTGCGCTCGTTGCTTGCCGGGTAGGCTCCGGCTTCCCGCGACACTGTGTGGTATAAAGCGGTTTGACAAATGACATGACATGATATATTGTAATGGATATTCAGCACATGTTGATCATTTGGTACTACCCCAAATTTAAAGCTTTAGGTTTCTTGAAGACCCCCAGAGATCTCCATCACCTCTTGAAGACCTGCTTTCCACCAATCACAAGAGGTTACTGTACAGGTAAACGAGCTCACCTGCAAGGGCACTGCCACTGGTCTGTGCGCCGGAGTCAAGTCCAGGAGGTTCCTTCCCTGCTGGGCATGGAGAGCAAGTGGAGGCATCAGTAAGGGAGACAAAACAAGGGATGACCAGTCAGTCAGCTAATCTCTGAATCCACTGCAATACAGCACTGCCATTCAATTCCTCCTTACACTGTGCAATCCTCACTGAGCACTCATGACGCTTGTACTGTCAGACAGCCCTGCTGAAGTGACTCTCTCATACTCTGAAATCAAGGCTGCTTTTCAAATCCTGGAGTTGGCTGGCAGAGCTCAGGTCTATATCCACCCCCCCCCCCACCAACCCCCCTAAGCTTCTGCACCGTCTCCACCACAGATCTGAGAGAGGAGCTGTGTCAGCACAGGAACAAGTAGAAGGGAGTTCAAGGCTGCAGAAAAGTGGAAAGAAGGAACGGAACTTGTTGACTGTGGAGCCTTCTCCAGGTGTGAAGAGAGAGAGACAGGGCACAGGTGCGAACGGGCACACAGGTGAGAAAGAGTTGTCCAGACGAAGGGAGATCTGGGGCCGAGGTGTGAAAAGCTGAAATCTGCAAGGATTTTGTGAAGTCAATGAATGGAGAGGTTCTAGAAACGTGTTGATCACCGAGAGCTGGGGGAAAAAAGTAATCCAGGATCTAGGAAAATCATGGCTTCTGATGTCCCTCTGGAATAAGAGTCTCGGAAGCCCTGTAAAAGGATGCAGACAGAAAAGCCCGTGTAATCATGGCTGGAAGAAGTGGAATGAGAACTAACGGCTTGTCAACGTGGAGGGATCTTTGATCCTCTCTGCTCTGACAAGTTTCTTGAAATTGTCGACCAGTGTTCTTCCTGTTTCTCCAATGTAAACAGCAGAGCTCTTTCTGCAGGAAGCGCAATAAGAGGTTGCTCTACAGATGGCAGGAAGCCCTAGCAGCAGAAGATAATTTCAGCCACCTAATGACGCTATGGGAGATATTTGCACATTACAAACAGGGCAATGTACAAACAGGAAGCCATGGTTATAGGAGGGTCATCACACCATGGGTATTGAAGACTCTTTTAGTCACATGGTCTGTGCTATAATGTTCACACATCTAGAATGTGAGCTCTAAAGAACTCACTGATTTCCCTCATCAAGGCCACTGTGTCACACAAGGACAGTGAAGGAACTAGAACATCCTTTATTTTGAAGCACAAATTTACTACTCCATATGCAGGCATTGGTCAAACGTATCGGTTTTGCCCAGTAAAGTGCAGCGTTGTAATGTCTCACCCTTGAACAAACAGATTTACGTGACTTTGTGTCATTTGTGTCATAAGCCTCATTTCCATTTGCAATAAGAAAGCAGATTTGCATAGTTACATTTGCACAAGTAATTTGCAGTCCCAGACCTGACTAACATCATCAGCTTTCAGGCCTAATCTTGAGATTTAAATGACAGACCCAGTGGTCAATGGCTTGATTTCTTCTTACATATACAGTCCCTACAAGCAGAAAAATAACAATAAAACAAATCAGACTTTGGATGAGGATTCTCAGGCTGTTCACTGTTACTGGCTCATTCAGTGTGTACAGTATTTCAGACTATTGCTGAACCCTGAATTAAATTACATTCCATTATAAACAATTAAGTACAGTAAAAATACAAATAATCGAATCTTAAATTGAGCGATGATTATGTACCTGGACTGACGCTCACTTTCATTTCTGTGTATTTATCAGGTCCCCATTGCTCCAGTCCACAGTAATACACCCCAGTGTCCTGCAGGGTGAGATTATTCATGGTCACAGTGAAGGTCCTAACTTTCTGGTTGTCAAACAGAGAGAATCTCCCTACAGTGACCATAGTTTCCCTCTTGCCAGTTTTAATGAGAACATCCTTCGTATTCCAACAGGGATCCCGACACCAGTACTTCTTATTGTCCCGATACCCATCTGGATAGTCGCACTGAATCTCTACGAGTCCACCTCTTACGCCATGAGCTCCAGATATTTCTTTGGACTTCACAAAGCCTAGAGTGTGGGGAAGAAAAATGCATTAGATTTTCAGAACTGTGTACTGACTGACCAGGCTGTCAGTGCACAGGAACAGGCTGTCAGTATACATGAGCTGAAGCAGAGCAGAAGTCACCTGGGGGCATTTACTGCCAAAACCAAAAGAGTCCAGCACTCAACTTCAATGCTTCTCACTCTTGGTCCCAGGAACCATGTACAGTATCTGCCGTTTTTTTTGGTTCCTACTAAACCCTTAATCACCAGTGCTAATTGATCTACGTGCTGGTTTCGATGTTTTTTCTGCACTCAGGCCCTGGATTCATTATTTCAACAATGTCAGCACACCGATGCACTCTCTCCTGAACACGCTAATTAGGAATTTGTTCCCTTATTTCTAACTAAACAGCTCTTGAAAAGTTAGCAAGTGATGATGAAAAGACACTGGAGGGAATGACACTGCATCCGATACTCCCACATTTTCCTTCTGCTTAAGGCCGAACTGGCTCAACTGAGGACAGTTCTGTAAATTAATCATTTCTGACCCCAAGCTTCTCTCCCTGTCTGTGTGTCTCATGGAGAGCCAGTTGGGGGTATGCGAAAAGACAGATTCCTATTACAAGAAAATTGTATATAGCCAATAAAGTGATCTTATCTTATCTTCATTAGCACAAGGGTCATCCCAATTACAAACCTCAGTCAGCTTAGCCTGTGATTGAGCACAGGGTGGAGCACAACCCAGCTGTCATGCTCAGTACACCTAGAGGGCGCTCTACTTCTCTCCTGTTCCTAGTTCCCTGTGATTATTAATGTCTTTCTGGTGTGTCTTATTGTGTAGCCTATTTACTTCCTGCTATTGCTCTGCTCCTCACTCAGCATTGAGGTTCAGATGTCCTGAGACCTGCCTAGCACCAGGTCACCCCTGTCCATGGCCTGAGGGCATAGGTTTCTATACAGCATTTCCAGAACAGCTGAGCCCAGGCTAACCCCCGTCTCGCCGCTACGCATAGGGTCTATTTTCGCTCTCCTGCCATTCCACGGTTCGTCCTTTCCGACATCCCTGACACCAGCAGACTCAGGGGTGTGACTATTTCGTTTCTCAACGAGAAACCTATTTTGTTTCTTGTTTTCCTACGCTCAAACACAATGCCAAAGCGAAAGTGTAAATACACAGCAGAACTAATAAATACATTTCCGGGTTTTTGAAGAGGCAGAAAAGACTGGGAAGCTGAATGTTTGGTGTGTAATCCTGGTACTTTTGTCTCCATGGCAAATAAAGGTGTACTTGACTTGCAAGCTCATGTTGACTCAAACACAAAAAGGCAGTTCGAGGAGAGAGTTCGTCAACCAAATTAACAGATTATTTTGTAAAATCTGGCATTAAATCAGAAGATACTGTTATTGCAGCAGAGGGGACTCTGCATTTGACACAGTTAAACATCATCACAGTTACTTTACCAATGAACATAAAACTTGGCATATTTTGAAAACCCTCTCTTCATCCCAACCCCCTTCCCAGATAAGGCAATAAGAAAGTTCCTCAGGGTGCTCTCTTTTTTTCTATGTTGAAATATGGTCAAACCCCAGTGGCCAGTGTATTATCCTCCTCATTCTCAACGGGTGTGTGTGATCTATCAGAGCTTGCATCAGTACTCTTGGCATCTATTCCTTTCAGCCATGACATAATACTTGATTTTTGCGAGGTATTCCTTTTCGATCACTTGTTCTGTTGGCAAATGTGGCGCTAAACTGGGTCTCTGAAAGCTCGAGAGGAGTATGAACACTCAAGCATTAGTGCGTGCTGTATCGACGTAGCGAAGTACGTAGGCTGCGTATTTGACACATAAACTAATTTTATTAAAATAGAAGATACGAAAACCCGTCTCAAGCTTTCTGAAACCGATTAAGTAAATCACAGATGAAAGATTTACATAATTTTTAATTATTCAATTTTTAATTCCCAATTTTTCAGTGCACACAAAAACAAATTTCCAGGGTCATCTGGCGTACCACCTGGGGGCACTCCATGTACCATCAGTGGTACGCATACCATAGTTTGAGAACCACTGACTTAGGCTATATTACCACTGTTTCCAGGTCAGTACTCATTGTTTCTAAGGTACATACTAAAGCTGAAGCATGTGTCCCCCAGGACTAGGAATGAGTATATCTGGCCTAATCTATCAGTTACAATATCTGAAGACTTACCTCCGAGGAGAAATAGAATTGACACGCAGGATCTAATTTTCTGATGCATTCCCTCTCGGTTTTTCCTTCCTGATGGGCAGGAAGTGTACTTGAGCCTGAGCCAGTGAAAATGACTGAACTACAGCAGCTTTCAACAATCGTACATGCACAGGACAGACCTGCCCACAATTGCACAAGAGACACCGCACAAAAGCACACACAGCACACGCAAGCACACAAACAGTTCACTCATGTCTGGAAAACAATGACCTCGTGACTTTCTTAATTTTACTGGAAGTGTGCTGTAGTCCTAACAGGAACTTTACAAACGAGCAACATGCATGCATAACTGAGTAAAAGGTAAGATGACCAGGATCTAGATGATGCAGAACTTTCATCTTGTGGTTAAAACTAACCGAATTAAATACAAACAATCTTTACAGCAGGAATACTGAACATGATATGATGTGGATCTTATAATCGATATTTGCTTCTTCTTTAGAGCAATGTCCCAACCATCGACAATTTTTACAGTTTATTTCGGTTTAATGAATGACATCAGTGTGGAGGGTCAAATTTGTAACGTGGAAATATGGTCTCTCATATGTTTAAAGTTGTGTGTAGAAGAATTAATTATGGAAATGATCCTCGCTGGGATCCTATGATCATCAGAGATAACCTCTTCATTGTCATGCCCTCTTCAGCCAGAGGGCGCTCCTATTCTGTCCTGTCCCTAGTTTCCTGTGCTTTGCTGTCCTTCCGGTGTCTCCCTCTCTGGGGCAATATATTTCCGGGTCTCTCATTCACCTTCGCTCAGCATTGACGTCCTGAGACCCGCCTAGCACCAGGTCACCCCACGTCCGCTGCCTGAGGGCTTTGGTTTCTATATGACTCCTGAGCTGCTGAGCCGGGGCTAATCCTCCCTTCCGCCGCTACGCATATGGGTCTTTTTCCGCTCTCCTGCCATTCCACGGTCTGTCCCTTCCGACATCCGTGACATTCATTTTACAGGGTGACCCATAGAAACTTTTTTCCCAGATATTCGTATCATCCCACTGTGCCCACCACCTAAACAGCACAACCTTCTCGTCCACAGATCCTGTTACCACTCACAGAAACCATCCACATCAGGCATCTTTTCCTGTCACAGAAGCCACTGCATCACCTGCACATATCTATCTAGTTACACACGTACACATGGGCTCTTGGCCATTTCAGAATCACCCAGAGAACACGAGTAATCTCATTTCTCTTCCATTTTCTTACTGCTCTGTCTAATAGTGGGTTGTGGGGGAGTCAGAGCCTATCCCAGTTAGCAACAGGCACAAGGCAGTGGACACCCTGGGTAGGACCCCAGTCCATCGCAGGGCAGACACACAGCCATGCACACTCACATCAGGGTCAGTTTTTTCAGAAGCCAATTTACCTACCAGAAAGTCTTTGGACTGTGGGAGGGGCACACGCAAACTCCACACAGACAGTACCCCAGGTACAGAATTGAACCCAGGAGCCCAACGGTGCAAGGCACCAATGCTAACCACTGTACCACTGGCCTGATTTCTCTTATTTCCTATTAGTCTTGCAGGAAATACCTCACCATTTACATTGGCGAGACAGGAAGAAGACTGGCTGACTGTTTCAGACTGTTTCATGCCATACTGCTGGTGTAGCGGAGCTAGTGTGGTGACGTCAGCGCCCTCACTGCACGTAGCAGGGTCCTCAGCTGCCTGGGCTGAGGGAGGTCTCCTTTAGCTCACGCGGTTGGTGCCCTGTTGCGTTACGCCGGAGACCCGGGTTCACGCCTCTGGTGTGGATCACACTGTGGATCAATGATCTGTCTAAGCCAGCAGTTCCCCCTCTCTCAGTCCAAAACACCTTCAAGCCTGGTTAGAAGCGTCACCAATGATGCTGTTATTTAAAGAATGAAACCAAGTGTTTAGCTGAGAGTTCAGGTGGAGCACACATCATTTCCTTCAAGGCCTTGTCCTCCTACACCTGCAAAAGCACTCACCTACCTCTGTACTCCCATACCAAGTGCAATAAGTGCAATACGTTTTCAGATTTGCTATGAAGAATCCAGTGTGTAAAGATCCTTTTGTCACATCAAACAATTCAGTTTAGAACAGTCAGACTCAGGGAAACTTAGTGTCTCTCTGTCGTGATGATTGGTCATATCTCCTTGTTTTATGACATTTGTGATCAGGCCACTTATCATGTGGTTCCTTGTGCGGTGTTGTAATTCATGAATGTGTAATATATCAACACAATACAAAGTGTGGCAAAGTGGAACAGCTACAGAACATTGCCCAATAAAGGAAAGGAGTCTACAGATATGTTGCAATGAACTGAGCTGTGATGGAGGTGCAGGACAGCGGTGGGAGACAGTGCAGTCCTGAAGTGTGGCCACCAGGGAGCATCAAAGGAGAATTAGTGGTTCTAGATGTCTGGGGTGAAAGCATGGTTAGTCAACAGGACACGAGAAGAGGGTGAGAGGAGAGACGAGACACTGGGCGCAGGAGGCTGTAAGGCAATGAAGAGAGCGATAAGGAACATGAGCTGGACACAAGCCGGGATCGGAAGCCATTGAGAAGCTCAAGGAGGAGTTGCAAGAAACCAGAAAAGCAGAAAGAATGTAAGAAGTTTGCATTTTTTTGCAGTTTTGTGTCCTTGATTTCCAGTATAGAATTGAAATCAAGGGATCTTGTTAAAATTGTATAATACACCAGTAAGGCTTGATTTATGATATTGTACAATTGTGGCCGCCACATGATAGAAAGGGTATTGCAGCTCTGAAATCTGTTGAGAGAAGAGCAACATACATTCTGGGTCTTAAAGGAGTGTGCCACACTGACAGGCTGGAGGAATAGAACCTTTTCAGTTCGGAGCAAAAGGAGACTACAAGCGAACCAATACAGGTGTAGCCTGTTGCACCTTGGATCCCCTGTGGCCCTGTACTAGAAGTAGAGGTTAGAAAATGGTTGGATGGAATTAATAATTACTTGCATTTATATAAAACTTTTCACCCCTAAGGATCCCTAAGCTCCGTACATCAAGGAGGGGATCCATATCATCCACCTTCGGTTACTCCTGCCTTCCTGTGGCGTCTCTCGGTCCCAGGCCCCAGGCCCACGGTTGCCCAGGGAAACCAGATCACTCTCAGGAGGGCTCATTGTTTGTTTCCATGGCTGTGACTGGGCCTCCTTAAGCACTAATCAGAACACCAGTTAAGCTGTTACAGTATCTCTTTTCCCATTATTCTCCAGACGTGCCTCTCCAGCGGCGTTTCGTCATTACTATTCACCAGCAGTACTGCCAAAACCACCCTTTTGTTTCTCTCGGCAGACTTTTCAGCGGCTTTTTCCTGAGCTATCCACTTTTCCCCAAAACCCCAGATGTTTCTCCAGCTGTCTCACTCTCACGGTGAATCTGGCTTCACTGCCCTCACTCCGCTGCCAAAGTGTTTTTTTCCTGCCGCACTCCACTCCCGCCTAGAACCTCCGACCTATTTCTTGCCTCTCGCTGTCCACCAGGCACCACTCCTGAGCAGCTTTCTGCACTCGGATATCCAGAGCTCGTCTCGGACTGTCTCTGCCCTGCTGCTGGAGCACTCCAAGCAGTCCTTCCCAGCGCTCAATGCGGACTTCCTTCGCTCCACCTGCTGTTCCCACCTGGCATCCGGGGCTCAACTCAGACTGTCTCTGCCCTGCCACTCAAGTAAGCCTTCACTGCAAGCAGTCCTTCCCGGCGCTCACTGCATCTGCAGATCTCACCTCTGGCTAACGTTGGCCTAACCAACTTCCAGAGCACCGCTCACCCTGTTTTTTCTCGTTTGTTTCTTTCCAGGGCTGCCTTCCAGTGGAGCCTTTCCTGATTCACAGATTCCAGGAGTCCCCTGCCCTGGGCTCCGTCTGGAAGCTCTGTCCATGACTGTGCTGGCCAGGGAGCTCTCAGGCTGTCGCGAGACCCCCGTTTTGGTCCTGGTCTCAGCGGTTGACACTCCCAGCTCGGTCTTAAACTGCGGAGCCTGTACGGTGCGCTGGCCTGGTCTGGGGGGCCTCACTCGGACCGTCCTGGCAAGAGTGTCCCGCCCGGCCTCCTGGGCAGACCTTTCCACCCTGAACTGCACCCTGGGGCTCAGCCCAGTTCTAGTCTGGGGGGCTCTTCCGCCTTCGTTTCTTTTTTTTCATTTTTTCTCTTCACTCCAGAGCCCCCTACCAGCTGGATTGCTGGCTTCTGGTTCTCCTGAGCTGCGTCTGGGAATCTCTGCCTGCGGCTGCGCTGTCCGGAGGATCCCAGTATTTAAGATGGGTCAGAAGTGCTTCAGTCTGCCGGTTTAACCGGGCAATCTAGCATGCAGGTCGGGGCAGTCTCCTTTTCCCTGGGTTGCCCAGCCCAGACCAGCGTAGCGATCCGCTCAGAAGCCAATAGAGTGACACCTGGTGGCCCAAGCTCCCTCAGTTCGGTCGGTGGACTTTGGCGGACAGGTTTGCTTAAGGTTGGAGCTGTGCTGTGTCACCCTCCATTCTCCTCCCAAGATGCAGTGAGCTGGCCTCTCCCTGGACTGTTGTGATCTAGGCTTTTTTTCCCTTGCTGTCAGCCAGAACTTATTTATTTATCACCTTTTTCCCTTTGGTTTTTCCCTCGGTTGTTCCGGAGTGCTCTATCCCCTTACATTCAGGTCTCTACGGACTTCTCTGTGACTCTCCTATTCCTTGCGCTGGGATTCTGATCAATGACACCACTTAAGTGCAACTCCCAATCTTTTACCCTATCGTAGAGTAGAAAATGTCATTAATAAATAAATATACAAGTTATTACAAAATGCCGTTCACTGGATCTTCATCACCACAGAAATGGCACGTGTCAGAGGAAAGGAAAGAACACGCAGCAGAACTTATTGTAGTCAGAGCTGTGGAGTTCTGCTTTTAAATGCAATTTGGTCATGCTTTTGTCACAGCTGAGCCAACAATTCCATGGGGACTATGAAGATTCTGGCCTGCAAATAACACAACATTCGCTGCTGCTGATCAAGTTCACTTGATCCTTATGGGTGTGATTTCCATATTAGTCAGTGACACTCATGCTAAAATATGTTAAGTCTTTTATGTCATCACTTCTACTGTGACTGAATCAGCTTTCTGTAAGTCAGAGGTCATTCCTGGGTCAGAAGGCATTAAAACTGCACAGGAAACCAAACTGAAGTGCAAAACAAATGTCCGTGACTCGGTACTTTTTATAAAAGAAAAGGAAAACAAAAAGTATTCATAAACTGTACAGAAAATTCTCTACTGGGAGTTTTGAAACAACACGCAGAAAAGGATAGGCTAAGCCTACAACCAGAACTACACAAAGACTGAAAGTAAACCAGAATACCAGGTTAAAAACCCTACACTGAAAATGTTATTTGCTAATTTGTTAAGAGGGATGATCATTGGTTGTTAAACTTCAGTAACTGTTAAGCTTCAGGTGTGTCTGAGTAAAATCAATGTACGACTGTTCATCCGAACTGAGAAACTCATTTACAGTAGAGGATGACAGTGTCTGTAAAAGCTATAAGTAGCTGATTAATGATGATGTTGCTGTGTGTGGTTTTGAGAGTCAAAGACCTGATGATTCTGAGAAAGATGTATCAAAGGAACTGCTGTCATTTTTTTGTCTATCTTTGTAGAAATGTGCACAGCAAGGAGGATGATAGGATGCAGACAAACTGTATTCTTTCGTGAACTGTCAGCAAAGTAGTTAGCATTGTTTTCTTTCTTGAGGCTATCTGAACAGTATTAAACATGACAGAGACTCTCTCTTTCTTCCTTGTTTCCTCTTTGTGCTTTGGCTGATACCTCCCTGCAGCTGAAGTATTGTACTTCTCAGACTGTTTGTTTTTCCCCAGAAGGAGCCCTGCCCTTGTGGAGTCTGTCCGTAAAGTCTTAAATCTGGATTATCTCTCTTTCATTTCTGAGGCTGAATTTAGGCTTTATCTTCTCTACTGCACTGGATCCAGACAGTAAGATCAACAGGAGTTTTATGAGAGTAAAGCCCCACAGCGTGTCTTGGGCTGGTGCACAATACACCCACAACACAAAGAAGGAACTGTGGGCCTGTACCTCTGACAAAGTCCCCTCTCATCTGCAGATCCTCACAGACACCTCTTTCCACTCACCTCCGGCTGACTGGGTGGAACTGTCCATGGCTGCTGTCTCAGTAACGTCCATTGGAACAGTCACAGGCATGGAGGTGGACACTGTTATTGCTGGACAGACAAAGACACATCAGTATTGAGGTCTGATCCGGGATGCAAGTCACAGAACAATTCAGTGACGTTTTGAATCAAGTTTATGATGAAAGGCCTTCCTGAGAGACCAGCATGCTCCCCTTCCCTGACCTCTAAAGCACAGGAAAGTCTGAGTGCTGTTAGCTTCTCAAAATGTGTTTCAACTGCAACTGCAGAGTGAGTTACAAAGTTTACTTGTGAAGAATACTTTGACTGTAATGTTGATGACCAGTTCTGGTGAGCTTTTGTTGATCTACACTTAGGAAGTGTCTGACATGGGTACATAATCAAGGTCAGTTATGCTGCCCTTGGTGGTCCAGTAGCAAACAGATATTTAATTTAAGCACATGAGTCAATCAAGAACATTTAAAATATATTGTCCCCATTCACACAGAACAACGTTGAGTGTATAAGTACGTAGAGACAATCTGACTGGACCAAATTGAGACATGGACAGTTGTATTCCTCTGGGGTTAGAACCCATGAGCCCCTTGGACTGGAGCCTGGACTCCCAACTGCTGTCCCATACTTAGAATGAGGCATGACATCACAACATGTGTACTTCCTGCGAACAGTGTTGTGAAAACTGTGGTTTAAAGACAGGCTGTGGTTGAGCAGACTAGCAGAATGACTACTGAATGCTTGAGGTTTGACAGTAGAAACCATCGCACAAGAAAATAAGCATCTGAAAATAAACGATAACTAAAATTCTCTCTTTAATGCTTTTTAAACTTTTACACTTATACTCTAAAAGTGGTTCTGTAAACCACTTTTAGATGCTTCTTCTAAAGCTGTTATATAAAATAAGGTCGATCATTACGATCTTTTTAAAATAATAATAAAATAAATAATGCATGGATAAAAAACACTGCATTGTTACAATCCTGAAATAAATTACCAACATTTTCTCCTCTCCAATGGAACAAAAAGTTTATTCAGATAAACTCTGCATTTTCCACAGATGTGTTTGTGCATTCAACCATTTAAAAAAGTATTTTCATTGTCTTAATCATCTGAGAGGTTTCTGTAACTGTAAGGAATTATTATTAGAGCATTTGAAATAAATACTTCTGAAACCGTTCTGCACTGTTTGCAAGAATGCTTTTAATTTTTCATGAAAAACTGATGTGTCTCACTTTACAAAAACAAACCTTGTACATATATTTTAGATATTTTTTATACACAAGTTGAGCTACTGTACATTGACCCAGTGGCTAATTCTCTCCTAACACAGGCATTTAACAGACAGATGGTTGATGCTAATAGTGGCTTTCTATGGCATGATGGTCCACTGTGGTCACACACTTGGCTTTATTTGCACAATATTAGAAAGCCATTTATCCCTGCTGAGGCTGCAGCTAACTAAAACCTATCCTGGACGCACAGGGCACACGGTGAGACTATTTCTTGATTAGGGTGTCATTGCAACCTTGGTGCATACACACAAGCCCGCAGGCATTTAGTCTCAGTGATTAATTGGGGGGGAGAGAGGAAAAAGGAGCATCGAGTGAAAACCATTGTGAGCACAAAGAAAACATGCAAACTCCACGTAGAAGGATTCACATTGATTTCCAACATATTGTATCTGGGTGTTGGTCTGGGTGCTGATCAACTCATGCTGCAGTTCATTCAAGTGTAGAAGCTGCTTTCAGAGTTTTATGTCCGAGAGAAAAAAGTCATTAACCTTTAATGTAAAAAAGATCGAAAGGGTTTTGACATAGCTCCCTTTTCTTTCATTCTGAAGATTGCTGTTTTATCAGCACAAGTATATGTGGAAGCATTGAAAACCATTGATGTGGGGTTAAATATGCAAGATGGTTTTCCTGCCCTTATTACCGCTGTGACTGTGCTTTGCTTAAGAATCTCAATGATTTTCAGCGTTACTTGGTTACAGGTATTCGAGATTTCTATAGTTATGAGCTTTCTTCCAAGAAATTGAAATCTCAATTCCTAACACTGCACACTGCAGCTAACATATTCTGCTGCGCTGCCATCCGTATATTAAAACACAGAACTTCAGGTCAGACGGAGCGGAGAGTCTTGCTGATGTCCAATTTAAGTTTCTTGCTTTTACAATCTCCACCAGATGGTATAAGCTGGTAATGGCTGGTGTTTGAGGCTGCTGACCGGCCAGCTGTGCTTCAGTACTTCAGCCGGGACCCTGTCACCGCAGCCCGGTCAATCACGGATCTTCCTCTTGTGGAACAAACAACATGTTAACAAACAACAGGCAGACACAATCTTGTGCTTGAAGGAATGTCCTACGCTGACAGGCTAAATGAAAACAGATAACAAGAGGCAGATCTTTCCTCAGAGGGATGTGGGAGTGTGGAACAAGCTGCCCAGCCATGATGTTGAAGCCAATTCTCTGGCTTCTTTATAGAACTGTCTGGGTGAGATCCTTGGATTAATCAGCTACTGAAAAACCAAACTAACGAGATGGGCCGCATGGCCTCTCATTTGCAACTTTAAGCTTTTTATAGCCTTAAATATGGACATATCTTTGCAGTTTTACTTGCATCCCAGAATACCACACTGTTCTTTCCCTTTGTCTTTGTTTTAATGTGGTTGCCATTATTAGACGAGTAATCGACTGTAACAAGTAAAGAACCTATAACATATACGGGATATAAATAAGCTTAGAATTTCCATGGCTAAAATTTAGACGGGAGATTAATCATCGTATCTCAGTGCACTTCATCTTGGGTTTTAATTTTATGTCCTACAGTCTGTTTCACCTGCATCCTGCACCAAGATGGTCATCATCTCTTTAGGATATGGATTCAAACACATCCCAGTACAGACTATTGTTTCCTGTGAAAGTCACAGGCTAGTAATGTGTGCGGCCACTGTACACTTTAGAGAATGAACCCAGTCTGAGGGGCAGCAGTAGTGTCTGGGATTTCAAAGTGAGATCACTGTACTCACCTCTAAGCAAGTGCGTACTCAGCTCAGAGGGCTGGCTGCCAGAGAGTAGACCCCACAGGACTCTGGTGTGGACAGAGGCCCAGGGAGCTGTGCTGTGGAGTAGACCTGCTGGTTCTCCTGCTCCTGAAGGTAATAAACACTGAACACATTGAGCCTGGGAACTCCTGCACCAATCTCCTCGTAACAAACTCCTGGCGCAACATCTTCAGCCTGCGTCAGAAGAGGATACCGTTAACTTACAGTAACAGACCAGACCCTAGACAGGCCAAACTTGGGCCTTAGGCCAAACTTGGAACAGACATTTCTAGATTTAGAGAAACAAAGGACAACTGCAGTCCACAGTCATTCTTACGCATTTTAGGTTCGTAGTTGTGAGCAGCTAACATTCTTCCTCCTATATGGTTTATTAGTCTACACCTGTGTCCTCCTTTCACTTTATTTTAGGGGTTATTTCTATCTTTTGATCAACACTACCAACGGTGTTGACAACATTATGGCAGTTTCCATAGAAACAGAGGTGTCTCTTCCTGCTTTTACAACCGCTCACTCCAGAATGAGCTGTGCACAGGATGTAGCCACTCAGCTCGAGGGAAAGCAGGGGCGCTGCCCTGTCACATCAGGCTATAAGGCAATACATGCCCAGCGCTGCGTAAGACACATGGAGAGGAGATTCAGTTTACCTGTTCTGTGCCTGTAGGTCCGTTCCCAACAGTGGGTTTCTTATCTAGTGCAAAACAAAGTTGGTGGTTAATGTTTAAAAGCAAAGTTTTAAATAATGTAGCTTGGTTTCAATAAATGAATTTGCGGCTGGGATATAAATGCTTGTACTGCAGATTCAATAATAAAAATACACAAGAGGCGGAATTACTAGAGCTGTTTTGCATTAGTACATGCAGCTGGGCTATGTCTGTGATCCACAGATGACCGGGACCGACAGAACATTTATTCAACAGCAGACAGCAACACTTTTACTCTGGCTGACAATCACTGTGGATTCTAAAAATCTCACCAGAGTCAGCATACCCTGTTAAGTTCTTCTGTAAGTGCAACAGTTATGCTTGGAACTAATATGATGGGTGTTGACTCTTGAAATGTCATATGGATATAAAATTCACCAGACCCTATTTTTCAACTCTGTAATAAACAGCAGGGGAAAGTTTTGTGAGCGGAGTGATAGACTGTCCACACCACAGCCTGTAGCCATTTTTGACATTTTATTTTGTGTCATTTATTTTGTGTTTATTTTGTGTAAAATTCCTCCTCTCACCCAGACTGTCTGAGACTCTTGTGAACAATCATCAGTCAGTGAGGATTAAGGTTTCTGCAGACGCACCAGATTGCACATCGATAGGATATTGACAGCGCTGTTGCCTTTCAGGTCTGTGAGGCATGTGGCTAACCACAAAGCTCTGTAGAGTGCCCATTGCAAATATCCTCTTCAGAAACTACTTCAGCATTTACTGAAATAACAGTGTGTTTGTTAAACTGATTTAACTGCTTAAGGGGCAGTTATGCTGAAATATATAATGTATTAGTAAGACTTTATTTTAGAATATAATTTAGCTGCTACAGTCCAAGGAAAGACACAACAGGGATATTCTTGCTCTAAAGGAACTCAAACTCTTTACTCACAAGGGAATGTGATGCAAAATGCTGACACATACTGGCAAAGTTAATCAAATAATCACAGGGACACATCTGGATAATTAGGAAATGCATTTAGGTCAAAATATACTGTAATGGCAAGTCTGCATTTAATAAGTGTCCCAGTGGAAATAGCTGAACAGGAGGCTGATCATTAACATATTATCATATAACTATCTCATCAAATCTTGAACTGGATTTGTAAATTGCAACAGATGAATGGATGGTAATTTTCAATTCTTTAGTACAAATCGTAATATAAGAATGTCCCCAACCTTGCCCGTGTTGTGGCGTGACTGGCCCTCTCCACTGCAGCCTGTGTTTCAACACACCCGATCCAGTCATCAGCATCAGCAGGTGTCCTGTCTGTCCAGTGACAGCTTCACTGCAGCAGCTCACAGTCACAGAGGAGGGGTCAGTCACAGGCTACTGAGTCTGGAGAGAGCAGCTCTGCTGCAGCTCTGTCCAGCACAGCCCGGCCCTGGGCAGCAGTGCTCTGCTGAGCTTCACTGATGGGCCAGCTGGAGGAGACTTACCCAGGGAGCGTATGGCTCTCCTCTGTGTGAAGAGAATGACAGCTGCCACCAGGAGCCCACAGGCTATCACTGCGAGGACTGCCCCAGTCACGATGTGGGTGTCTACTGAAAAACACACACTGTGCTTATAAATCACATGGTTTGCAAAAATATGATTGCTGTCATGTGTAAACTCTATTCACCTGACTGAGACTCAGCCTTCAAGAATAAGCGGGCTACTTCCAGAGAGGTGACAAAGCTAGGACCTCACTCCTGTGCTAGCAGCTGACAAGAACAGACGGGATCTCTCCAATTTCCTGAGGCCCAGTGGTGAGAGGGCTGGGCTGAAGTACAGTTAGCAATGACTCTGAGACACTGCTAGCGTGAGGGAGAGACAGAGAGAGCAGACTAATGGCTACAGCTGTAGAAAACCCCGATAAGGGGAGAGAGCTATGTGAATGACTGTGGAGTTATGGGAAAAACTGTGTGTTAGGAACAGTGCAGGAATCCCAGAAGCTCCAGAGGTGACTGTGCAAATGAGAGAGGGGAGAGTGAAAGGGCTGGAGGCCTGTTTTGAGAGTGAGAACAGGGCTGCCCAGTGGGAGTTAGAGTTTATGTGAGATTAGTGTGGGCAATAGCGCAGTGTCAATTGTTAGTGAGGTTGCCAGAGAGCAGGGCGCAGTAGAGGAGCCCTCACCCACAGAGATGTTGAAGCGTCGAGTTAAGGAAAGAGCTCTCCTGGCGGTTGTGCTAGTGAAGGAGTTGGCAGCTCCTAGTGAGAGAGCAGAAAAGGTACGCCGGAAGCTGTGAGCGCAAAGCCAGAACACGAGAGAGACTGTGTGGGTTTAAGGCGAGAGTGTATTGGAGTCTGAGTGTGAATGTGAGGCGGTGGAGGCTCAGCTGTGTAACGAGGGTGTGAGACGTCAGGGAGAGCTGGAGGTGGAACTGCACGTCTGTGGCTTGACTGGTGCAGGGTTAAAACCAGTAGTCATTGTAGAGTGACAGTGTCATTGATCTGCAGGGAAGGTCGGGAAGAGAAGCAGCCCCGGTCATTGCCATGTCGACCTGCTGTTAAGGCGAAGGCAGTAGAGCAGGTCCAGCCAAAGTGGATCGAACCAGTCGAGGGCTTTCCTCCGCTACTCCCACAGGGCAAGAGTTGTGGGAGAAATTGTCGAGCTTGGGCTCTGTGCTGCGAGGGACCTGAGGAATGATCTTGGAGGAGATCATATACAGTAGGACAGTGCTGTAGATGATTCCCAAATGTGCGTGCCACCTGTCCCGGTCGCTCTAACATGTTCATCATCACTCTTGGAGGAGAGTGCATGTAAAGGAGAAAAAGAGAGCGACAAAGTTTCCCAACAGGCTGTGAGGGGTGTGTCTGGAGTGATGGATGCACCTGCTCGTGCCCACAGTGGCATCACAATAGGATTCAATTCCTGGGGTGCTGTCTGTGTGGAATTTGTGTGGAAGTTGGAAAATGCTTTTAAAAGCTCAAGGTTTGCTTTACATGGTAACACGCACTCCACAGTAAGTGATGTGCTTTTACAATTCTGGTCTCCCAGTTTCTTGTTAATTTAAAAAAGTAATCGCTTACACAAGTAACATGTAACTGTAATGGGTAGCTTTGTAAAAGTAACTTTTCCCAGTGCTAGTCTCCTCTCATTCAGGCTGTCTTCTCTCTTCTCCTACCTTTCAAGAGGAGAATAGCACAAATTGCTCATTAATTATATTTTTATCAACCTTTGTTGCCAAGCTAGATACTGAATAAGAACAAAGGCATATTGATATGGGTAGAAATGGAAGCAAAAGGGCAGAGAGGCAGAAATGTTATATTTGAAAAGCCACTCGGTTAAAAACATATCACCACAGTGGCTGGGCTGACCTGGACTACATTTCCTGTTGTTCAGATGTGGCATACAAACCCTCAGCTTTAGCATGTGTCAATACTTGTGTGTTTCTGACCACCAAATCTCTTTCTTAGAAACACAGAAATAAATGTAGTGCGGCAATAAAAGATGAGGCTGACTTATCTTCCACAAGAGGTTGAAGTCTTACCCAATAAAAGAAGGACTCTACTTGGATATTTTTTGTTTATTGAAAGAAGGGGGAAAGCACAGACAGTGGGAGTTTAACTGAATTGATACTCAGTTTCCAGTTTGAAAATGACTGCAGAAACAACCAGCCCTCAGCATGATAATCATTCCAATTTGTTTCAGGTAGGAAAGTATTCTTAAAGTTGTATTACTGTCAGGTTGATACGATGGTTTACTAGTTTAATACATATATTAGGGAATCAAATCAAGAGTCATTATCTTTTGTGATGTGTCATAGCAGTGCAAGACTATTCCATACATTCATTGTTTTATCCAACAGGGAAGCCTAATCCTGTCCCAACAGGCAAAAGGAAGGACACACCCTGAATGGGACACCAGTCCATCATAGGACACACACAGACACAAACATGCACACACTCACACCAGGGCCAAATTTCCCAGAAGCCATTTAACTACCAACGTCTTTAGACTGCGGGAAGAAGCTGGAGCACCCGGAGGAAACACCCACGAACAAAGGGAGAACATACAAACTCCACACAGATAGCACCCCAGGATTTGAACCCAGGGCCCCAGCCAAGCAAGGCAGGAATTCTAACCACTTCCGTGCCCCCAATACTTATTGTATACAAAATAAAACATGTCTCTGTCAGAACTTAATGGGAATAAAACTAAACTAAAAACTCACCTTTGCGGTCTTCTTTCAGGCTGGTTGTGTGGTCTGGTGGTGATGTACTAAGGGACTCGTTTCCTTTGCCTTAAAAATGATGAGAAATAAGTTTGGTGTGACCTTTTAACATGTTTTGTACAATCATTTACAAACTGAAACCAAGTTGACAAAACTGAAAGTACATGTCTCAAAAGAAATACTTTTCCAAGAAAATTCTCAGCGCAGTTCACTTGTTTTATGCACAAATTACATTTTAGGACCTTTTTGCAAAACACTGTGTGCATGTCCTCTCATTGAGCACAATTGTCATCAAAGAATCCATGTGGAAAGCACTGTCATTCAAAACAATGATCTCTGATCATCAATCAACAGCACTCAATCCTGCATATGAAAACACAGAAATCCTTAATTGTTCATTGAGATCGGTGCAACTTATTTTATACTATAACATTACTGTACAATTTTCAGCAGTCTGTGACTGATACCTCTATTGTATTTTTAGAGACTATTTGAACTTGATGCAAGTGAAACCCCAGGAGAATTCATCTCCAATGATGAGGCTGGGTTCATCCCGACAAAGTGGAGGAGAGGCGGAAGAAATATGATTGGCCAGCAGGCCTTTGTGCAGGTTCCTGGCCAGCGCAGGGGAAACAGTCCACTGTGTGCAGCAATCAGTCCGCATGGGGGGCTCCACCGTCATGCCACCCCAGTTCCCTACAACACTGCCCATCTAATCCCTTTTCTTCACAATCGCTGGAACACTCAAGCGGAGCGGTGGCTCTGTGGCTAAGGATCTGTGCTTGTGGTTAGAAGGTTGCTGGTTCAAATCCCACAGCCTGCAGAAGACTCTGTTGGGCCCATGAGCAAGGCCCTTAACCCCAACTGCTCCAGGGGTGCTGTACAATGGCTGACCCTGCACTCTGACCCCAGGCTCTCTCCCTGTCTGTGTGTCTCATGGAGAGCAAGCTAGGGTATGTGAAAAGACAAATTCTTAATGCAAGAAATTGTATAGGGTTAATAAAGTGATGTTATTATTATACCCCAACAGCCAGGTAAGCCAGAGCAGCTCGTGTACATTGTAATCAATGTCAGCCTCAACTGAGCTGTTCTAGTCTGCAACTGGTTTCTTGATAACCCCCAGTTTTCCCCCATATTCCCCATTCCTAAAGCCCATAGAGGAATTTTTCTCGGCATGGAGGTGGAAGGTATATGACTGAAATCCCTATGAGCGAGAATATCTTCTACAGGCCATGTGGCTTGTGAGGACATGGCTGAAGAGTCCTGCCAGCGCTGGATGAGAATGACCAGGCATGGATGAGCCATATCAGGACTCACTTCACCTACTGCCTGGCAAGTTAACAAAAACCTCTGGCCTAACCCAGGTCAGAGGCAGGAGGCTGGGACAGCATAAACTTTCTTTTTGTTTGTTTCTGTATAATTCTTACAGCAAAGATTGCCATACAAGTAGTGTTGTGTACTGTACAGAACTGGTGCAGCTTGTGCTGCCTTTGTTTGTTTGTGAATGTCATCTGTTTCTGTGTGTTTTGTATATAATATGGTTTACACATTACAGTAGTATACTGTTGCCTCTACAGATTTTGTACTTGCAATACTGTAAAAGCTAATTTTGTCTTTTTTTAAACTAGTTTAGGAAGTACTCTGTAGGGTCTATTTATTTATGGGGTGTGTTTGCCTCTTGTATAAAATACAAAAAAATATTCATTTTGTGTGAGACTTCTTTGATTTGCCCAGCTGGGTGTGGGTTTTGCCTTTTGCGTTTATAGTTTTGAGTACATGGAGTACAATTTCAGATAATGTAAATGATTCTGAAAAACTGTAAAAAGTGGGTTTCATGAAAGCGTTGTCTTCTGAAAAAAAAATCATTGAGCAGCAAACAAAATTTATTCAACATGTTTTGGACATGAATTAGATTCCAATATCTGATTAAGTTTGCATAAACTGAAGAATTTAAAGCAAAGAGGAACAGGAAATAGTCAGATGTGTCAGACAGACCTGTGGTGCTGCTGACTGTGTCCTGGCTGGAGCTGGCTGTCAGCGCTGTGGCAGTGACCTCCTGTGTCACAGTCCCTGGAGCTGAGGGGGTCACTGTGGGGACTGTAGGAGCTGAGGAGACAGACGGAGGCATCAGAGTGGGAGTCCAGACCAGGGTTTCCCCATCCCCAACAATACTTAGTTCATTCAAGCCTTCAATTATCTAAAGCTGCATGTTTGGAACATTTGCAAGAATTTTTTTTTTGCTAACTCAGAAGCTTAGAATTTTGTTACTAGTGAAATACAACAGTTAAAAGGTAACTGTCACCATGTCTGAGAGTTGAAATCAGCTCAAAGTAAGATTTTAATTAAATCAATTAAGGGTTCTATTGTGTAACAGAGCTTTCAAGGGGATGGGTGGCCTATATAACCAGGACTGGGAACCTGGGATATTTTGGTCTTTTCTTTGCAGTTTGTGCTGATATTTAAATTCTATCATCGTTTCATTCTGATACATTCAAGTTCTAATTAAAATATTTACTTAAACATGCATACCTCATTTGTAATTCAACAACAAGGAGAATTTCCTGGAAGGCAAGTTACTGTTGTGTGTGTCCTGCTGGACTGTGCTCAGGGTCCTGCAGTTTCTGATTAATGACCCACTAGCAAGGAAATGAGCAAGATAAGCCAAAAGGCCTCCCCACCTATTCATAACCTTTATTTAGACCTTGAGTTCATTTGCAGTGTGCCCTTTTATGTGCTTTCAGATCAGTTGTAAACTGTGTAAAATCATCTTGACTTTTCTAATGCAGTGTTAACTCCTGAAAGCAAAAGACATTGAAGCACATTTGTGAAAATGTGGAAAAGTGCTTAAATCTTGTCCTGTGACTGTGGTCTCCAGCTGAGCTCTCTTCACTAGGAGTCAACAGTACAGTAAGAACCCTATTGTGTGTTTATTACATGACAGAAATACAACAACTGACTTTACAAATAAAGAAATCGCTTGAGACTGCACATGATGACTTGCCTTTCCTGACTCTCAGATGTATTTTTGAGAGTCTGTCAGTCCCCCATTGCTCCAGTCCACAGTAATACACCCCAGTGTCCTGCAGGGTCAGTCTGCTCATGGTCACAGTGAAGGTCCTGAATGAGATGTGGTCATAGAGAGAGAATCTCCCCACAGTGACCACAGTGTCTATCTTGCCAGTTTTAATGAGAACATCCTTATTCCCACAGGGATGCCGACACCAGTACTTCTTCTTGTACTGATACCCATCTGGATAGCGGCACTGAATCTCCTCACTTCCTCCTTCAGATCCACTCACTCTCCTCTCTGCTGACATCACACAGCCTAGAACTTGACAAGGAAAATATAATCGGTCAGGTCCTCTTGTCACAGAAGAACACATTCATTTTGATCAACGCAAAAAGCAATACCAGTCATTTGTGCCTTTTCCTCATAATAACATAAAATACATCCATCTCGATTCCAAATATAGAACAACAAATGCTGAATTCGTAAATATACCCAGAGTTCAGAACAGAAACGTTGTGGGACAGTGTACTGTTGCACAGTTTTTAAGAAAGCGTGTAAAGAGGCTACAGATCCCATGGAATCTATTTCCTGTTCTCTTTCACAGCCTGTATGGAATGATCTCTCTCTGTCTGATCCATCTCTGTGAGATTTCTTTTAAAGGGTTGCACATAGTTCACTGATGTCTAGTCAAGTAGGTAATAAGCCATTAACTTTTCAGCAATCTATCATTTTATAACTTACATTTTAGATAAATTATAAATTAAATACTTAAATCCTTTAACTTTTTGGGTTTCTTTTTGTCCTGTCATAATCCATTTCTAAACGGTACCCACTAAAAGATAAAGGAGAAGGTAGAATGCTCTCGTGTGTTGAGTGTTTCCTACATGTTGGCAGAGTTATACATCATTACTGAACAAATAAGCACTGCAGGCAGAGGAAAGCTCATCTTACTGCTGCCAGTAATTTACTGTTTTCAAGACTGTTTCAGAGTTAAGCTATTGTTGGCCTTTCTTCGTTAGTTCTATTATTTCTCTTTAAATCTTTATTGGACAGTTGAGTCATTACATGTGTCCACTGATGCAACAGAGCAATGAGACTCACCTGTGAAGAGAGTGAGTACGTGAAGAGAGGATTTCATGTTCAGCTGTTCAGCATCAGAGTCTCCTCAGGTCTGCTGGGTCAGAGTAGAGCTTCCTTTCAGTTCAAGGCTAGGAAATGACCTCATTCTTCTTTAATAGACTAGACACTGACGTGTCTCACATGGTCTCACTCAGAGAAGCTGGTCAAGGAGCTCACAGCCAGAGCTACTGAACAGGCAGACAGTTGTGCACACAGGCACTGCTTGTCCATATTCTGATTTCTGTTTCCAATGTCATTTCATTTACAATTTGCTAACAATTAGGACCTGGTATCTTTATCTGAAATATCTTTTGTTAAATCAATGTTAAGTTGGTTAATTAGGTTCTGGGTCAATGATTAAGAGTCAAACAGTTGAGGAACATAGGATAAAAAGAGCCAGGAGAAAGTAAAAGAGACAGTGGAGCAGGGGCCCTTGTTACAGTCGTCCTTTAGGAGTAGATTGGAGTATTTAAACTTTTTGAGAGAGCTTGCCATTCGGTTATGTTTAGGAAACTTTGATTTCCTGCATGTCCTTGGTAGCTGTCTGGGGTCGTTCTGGTTGGTCAGAACAGGGTTTTGAGATCTTTGAGACCCTGTTGTAAATAGTGTAACTTGTATGGTGTATGTTTAATGTGTCATGTTGTTTAGTTTCTGTCGTCTCATTATTAATAAATATTTGGTTAACTCAGTGTGCCAGATTTATTGGTCTTTTCACCAAAGCTATGCCAGAAAACAAAGAGCCCAGGTGCTTCTAAATATACCAGCCACTTGGGTATATTCTTGGAAAAATCTTGACAATTTGGGGGTTATGATTAGTTTTATTACTGATTGTCCCACTCAGTCATTTCTGGTTTTCTTCATGCTATTGTACGAAGATGTAATTGAAGTTTTTGCGAAATAGGCGAATGTGTGACACTGCATATGTTTAATCAGCATGTTCAAATCCGAGCGAAAATGTCACAAACCGCACGCAGGCACGCAGACGCCATTGCATTCCCACAAGCACCCACTAATTAACGTCACTCACCTGGTCTATTTAAACTTCCACTGCAACGTATCCTCGCTCACTATTGAAGTTTCCTCAGCCCGAGCTACGTATCTAGTGTGCGATTTACTCTGACTTCTCGTTCATTCCTGTGACCCCCTGGATTTCTGACCTAACGCTTCTGCTCTTCAACCTCGCTCTAGGCTTCCGATTTGGATTACGTTCGCCTTGGAATTCAGTTTTCTCTCTCAGACTCGGTGCACAGGGTCTTTTCCCTACTTTTTTTCCCTCGGAATACGTTATAGAAAAATTCCCTGAAGCGGCTCTTTCTGTTGCTGCTGTGAATTATCCTAATGGAAGCCTGGTCAACAAGTGACCCGTCCTAATCAAGTACTGTACGTAGAGTTTCTGGAACTCGGAGAACAAAAGCGGGATAAGCGAGGTATGCCAAATCAAGTCCCTGTAATGCACTTCAATTTCATTTGGTTTTGGGTCTGTCAGATCCATGTAACTATCAAATGGTAGACACGCCATATTTTCAACTAAAGAAGAAGAGTGAAAGCAATGTACAGTAGAAAAGACTGTTCAGCAATTATACATAATATGCATTGAAATGCTTCTCCCCCCCCCCCATTTCTCCTGTATATTATTAAATGGGGGTATTTGTTGTCATGCCCCACACTCTCCCTCGCAAACACCGTTACATTCCCAAACCCGCAGTTTCACAATCTCATTCCTAATTGAACCTTTGACATTCCCCCATGCAGCAGATTCCACAAATTCTCACTCCCAGGCCAATTATCCAACCATGTCCCTCTCCCTTCAGTATTTAAAGTTCCCTCACACCAACCCATGCTCACTATTGACAAGCCTCCTGGTGCGTGTGCGTGTGCGTGTGCGTGTGCGTGTGCGTGTGCGTGTGCGTCTTTTGACCATATGATTTGGATTTTGTGTTTTGGATTGTCTTTCTTGGATTTCCCTGCTCACTGGACTCATTGCTTCTCCAATCGACCAAGCCCCAGGATTCCATGTTTTGGATTGTCCCTGTGCTGCTCCACATTCTGCAGGATTCAAGGTTATGCAGAAGGATCCTCCTATTCTAACTATAGGCTCCCCAACAATTTACCTTAATCTGTAGTTCACTGGGATTGCAGTTGCACTCCCAGTGACAGTGGCAGGAGCAGAGAGGATCTTTTGGAAGCTCTAGTTCTTTAAAACATACCTGAGGTCAACCACGGCACAGGACAGTCTCAGTGGACTGGCCATCATGTGCATCAATCATCCATTGGGTTGATTACTCTCCTATGAAGATGTAATTGATTTTGCCTCCTGAAAATCTAGGTGAATTGAGACATATATATACAGAACATTTTTTTAGAAAACGTTGCCATCTGTTCAGCCTTACTGATCTCACCTCCCTTGTTGAGCGCACTGATTTCTTACTTAATTGCATATTTATTTCTACAATTCCTTTCTATAAAGGTTTCAGTGCAGTAATTTGTAAGTTATGATTTGCTGTAATATGGAAGTAACAGACATTCTATTTATTATGATTTAATGTTCCTGCTTATTACTTTCAATGTTAAAATGTTATCCTTGTAAAATCTGTGTTTCTTGTTCTTCTTTGTAACCTATTTATTATGTGTTCTTCAAAGCTATTTAATACATTTTCTAGTTATATAATTAATTTATTTAATTGTTCTAAGTAGTAAAATTAGGGTGGTGAGGGAGCTGAAAATAATAGTATGTACGGTATGTGTGAATCATGATTTGGAGGGTCTACGTACTAAGATCTTGCCTAGGACCTTCAAAAAGCCAGGGCCAGACATGCTGAACAGGCCTACAAATAGAGAAAAACCTGCCTTCTCCACCAAGCACAATACAACCTACAGTTAAACCTCTCTCTCTTCAAATTGCTATACTACAAAAAGAAAGGAGACCAATCTTCCTATTCCAAAAATGCATCACCAAACCAGGAGAGGCCATTTTTAATCTAGGGATTCTCTGTACAGGATATTAGTTTCCTAAAAACAACCAAGTGCCAAGCTCTCTTAACGAGGTTCTAACACTTCTCAAATCTGGTCATGGAGACTGATCGCAACAAGAACCTTCTGCCTCCACTGTCTCTTGTCCTCTCTCTGGCCCTTCTCTCTTGCCTGTTTATGACTCATTATGATTCATTTACCCAGAACCTGATTAAACAAGGTTAATCAGTGCATCTCACACCTTCTTCCCCTCAACATTCTTGTTTCGAAGTCGCCTTCAACTTCAAATGTTTACACCAGGTGTTAATTATTGTCTCTTGCTTCTTGAGACGCCTCAATAGACACTTCCAATAACTGTAACAATCCCATTAAAAGAACACCGATTTAATAGATGATATTTCAAATAAAGATACCAGTTGCTTGTTGTCATGTAGTTTACAATTTACTGTACTAACACTAGAAACAGACACCACAATATGGATAAGCAAGGTATGCCAAATCAAGTCCCTGTAATGCACTTAGATTTCATTTGGTTTTGGGTCTGTCAGATCCATGTAACTATCAAATGATAGACAAGCCATATTTTCAACTAAAGTAGACTACTGGAGGTGTTTTATTAGACGTTAACTGATTCACTTTTCCCATAATTGTATACATGCTGTGGGGGTCACCTGCTAAAAATCAGCGCTGCCCTGCCAAACAAGAGTGAAAGCAATGTACAGTAGAAAAGACTGTTCAGCAATTATACATAATATGCATTGAAATGCTCCCCCCAACTTTGAAACTGGCAGTTTCTGGTGCAAAATCTACCTTTGTTTTCATTGCTCACTGCATGGAGCTGGTTGAGCTCCTTTGGCAGCTTCTCTGAGTGAGACACTTTGAGAGTGTCTGATAGTGTGAAGTCTATTAAAAGGTCATTTCCTAGTCTGAACTGAAAGGAAACTCTTCTCCGACCCACCAGACTTGAGGAGACTCTGATGCTGAGCAGCTGAACATGAAATCCTCTCTTTGCATTCTCAATCTCTTCTCAGGGGAGTCTCATTGCTCTGTTGCATCAGTAGACAAATAACTTAATTGTTCAATAAAGACTTGTGCATAAGAAACAAATCTATAACTAATAAAGAAAGGCCATTACTTACTTCCGGGTACATTTAGAAATCTGGTATTTGTTTTTGAAAGGCTATTTTAACACTGGGAATCAGGATGGATGTTATTTTGTGTTCTTATGAGAAAACAGCTCAGATGACATGTATTGATTTTTGCTTTGATCAATATTGATCTCGGACAAAAGAACCTGACTGATTTTTAACTTCCTTGTCAAACGCTGTGTGCATTGAGATGCTAGAGATGTGAACGGAATAGTGGGTAGAAGTATAAGGACTGAGACTCATTTGGATAGGGGCAATCAGGGCACAAAGTACTTTTGTTGGGATTCATGTAAGGAAAAGGACGTGCTCATTACAAATGGCAAGATGGACACTGTGGTCACTGTGGGGAGATTCTCTCTCTATGACCATGTCTCATTCAGGACCTTCAGTGTGACCATGAGCAGACTGACCCTGCGGGACACTGGGGTGTATTACTGTGGACTGGAGGAAAGGGGACCTAATAAAAACACAAAAATACATCTGAGGGTCAGGAAAGGTATGGCATTTTTGACAACTGTACAGTAGGTCATTTATTCATTTTTGCGTAATTTTCAAAACCCAGTTATTTTATAGTTAAATGTTTTACTAATACTATTTGTTATTGGAATGCATTACCTTATTCATTATGACTAAAGCATACAGTAGGTCTCTGATTCAATTCCTGGCAGGCCTGGTGCCTTCTGGTGATTTTTCCAAACTGAGTGGTTAATTGTTTTAAAAGAACTAACTGCTTAGACATACAAGAGTTTCCTTAGGTCTTTTACAATTGATGACTCCAAACTTTGACTTCATTAGAGATTCATAAATCACTGGTTAAAAGATCTAAAAGTATGATGTAAATATGTTTTTAATTACCGAAACAGACTAAATTAAAATTGTATACATCAGGAGCTGACAGTGTCTGATGCCTGTGTCTTCTCCCTGTAGCTCTAGAAGGTAGTGCTCTGTGGTAAGTCCCTGAGTCTGATGGCCAGAGAGAAGCTCTTGGAGACACAGCAGTGAAGATGGCAGAGGCCGCAGGCAGCAGGGCTTGAATATAATGGACCTCATCTTCCACTATACCAATGAAGTGCTGAAGGGACTGTCCGGGTCCTGAAGGGCCACTGTGTCCATCCATCTTTCATCCATTTTCTAACCACTGTATCCATACAGTCGCATTTGAGCTGGAGCCAATCCCAGCAAGCAACGAGCACAAGGTAGGATACACCCTGGACAGTGCACAGGGCCATCACACTGTGCACAAGTCCACACAAGCCCATCACAGGGCAGACACACTCACACCAGGGCTAATTGTGCCTGAAGTCAGTTAACCTACCAGTAAGCCTTTGGACTGTGGGAGGAAACCACAGGGCCCTAGTATTGTGAAGCAGCACTGCTAACCATTGCATCATTCTGCTGCCCAGCCACCACAGAACGAGGCAGCAAAGCTATGCACTGTGGAAATGTGCTGCCCAGCCAGAGTCCCTACAGGGTTTGTGGGTTTTTTTAAGCCAATAATAAGCTCATTTACACTGCCAAGAGCTGCATTAGAATGGAAGACTGCAGACACACTTGCCCTTGTCCAAAAATGTATCTCTTTGTGCAAGATTCTATGTAAAAAAATAAAGTATTCTTATGTAAGATATTGATTTTTGAGTGTCTTTTTGTGTCATTTTGATTAATTGATCATCTATGACAAAGCCTGTTATTTCACTCAGAATTAAGTGTTATGAAAGATTTCTAATAATCTTTCTGTGCCTTTCCCAAGCAGGCTTGTGCTTTTCGTATGATGGTACAGGAATTTACAGTAGCTAATTCGGCCCAAGACATTCTTCCTGACTGTAGACTGTAACGTTACTGTCTGTGCTAGACTGTTATGTTATAGCTGATGCGCATTTTAACTCTGCAATGATTAATTCAGATCCCTGAGTGATTGATCAGCCATTCATATCACAGCAGATCATTTTCACAAATATATTCTATTACATTTGTTGCTTGTTATGCATGTTTTCTTTTCAATAAATTGTATGTTGTGTATTTAGGATCTGTGTGCGAGACTATGGATTATGTTTGATTGCATCCTAAAAGTTGTCATGTACTCTTGCAATATACTGCAATTTCTGATAGTTACAGATACAGTGGTGTGAAAAAGTGTTTGCCCCCTTCCTGAATTCTTATTTTTTTTTGCATGTTTGTCACACTGAATTGTTTCAGAACCTCAAACAAATTGAAATATTAGACAAAGATAACACATGTAAACACAAAATGCAGTTTTTAAATGAAGGTTTTTATTATTAAGGGAAAAAAAAAATCCAAACCTACATGGCCCTGTGTGAAAAAGTGATTGCCCCCTAAACCTAATAACTGGTTGGGCCACCCTTAGCAGCACCAACTGCAATCAAGTGTTTGCAATAACTGGCAATGAGTCTTTTACAGCGCTGTGGAGGAATTTTGGCCCACTCATCTTTGCAGAATTGTTGTAATTCAGCCACATTGGAGGGTTTTCGAGCCTTAACCGCTTTTTTAAGGTCATGCCACAACATCTCAATTGGATTCAGGTCAGGACTTTGAGTAGGCCACTCCAAAGTCTTCATTTTGTTTTTCTTAAGCCATTCAGAGGTGGACTTGCTGGTGTGTTTTGGATCATTGTCCTGCTGCAGAACCCAAGTGCGCTTCAGCTTGAGGTCACAAACAGATGGCCGGACATTCTCCTTCAGGATTTTTTGGTAGACAGCAGAATTCATGGTTCCATTTACCACAGCAAGTCTTCCAGGTCCTGAAGCAGCAAAACAGCCCCAGACCATCACACTACCACCACGTCTTGGAAATCTGCCATGCAGGCCATTTTTGCCCAGTCTCTTTCTTATGGTGGAGTCATGAACACTGACCTTAACTGAGGCAAGTGAAGCCTGCAGTTCTTTGGATGTTGTTGTGGGGTTTTTTCTGACCTCTTGGATGAGTCGTCACTGCGCTCTTGGGGTAATTTTGGTCGGCCGGCCACTCCTGGGAAGGTTTACCACTGTTCCATGTTTTCACCATTTGTGGATAATGGCTCTCACTGTGGTTCACTGGAGTCCCAAAGCTTTAGAAATAACTTTATAACCTTTTCCAGACTGATAAATCTCAATTACTCCGTTTCTCATTTGTTCCTGAATTTCTTTGGATCGCAGCATGATGTCTAGCTTTTGAGGATCTTTTGGTCTACTTCACTTTGTCAGGCAGGTCCTATTTAAGTGATTTCTTGATTGAGAACAGGTGTGGCAGTAATCAGGCCTGGGTGTGGCTAGAGAAATTGAACTCAGCTTTCCAAAGATGTGATAAACCACAGTTGATTTATGTTTTAACAGGGGGGGGCAATCACTTTTTCACACAGGGCCATGTAGGTTTGGATTTTTTTTTCCCTTAATAATAAAAACCTTCATTTAAAAACTGCATTTTGTGTTTACTTGTGTTATCTTTGTCTAATATTTCAATTTGTATGATGATCTGAAACATTTCAGTGTGACAAACATGCAAAAAAAATAAGAAATCAGGAAGGGGGCAAACACTTTTTCACACCACTGTATATTTAAAAGCCCCATCTCCTACACCGTGATGCACTCAACTGGCTTTGTTGCATAAATACTAAATGACCTTTTGAAAGAGTCAATTGGGTCTGAATGACAAGGCAATTTAACTTGTTGAATGTCAAAATCAAGAAAGAAAAACTCGGATAGGAACACAACTGCCTCACTGGCATCCTTCTCTAAGACTTGTCACAGAAACACCACAGCAGCAGTAAAAGCACCATCACAGTCAAAGTAACAGTACAGTACATCTCTACAGCATTGTACTTATTATTGTCATATTATACAGTACAATATGGTGGAAGGCTGAAAGGCCTGTGCCCCCTAGTGTGGTGGTAACTTGTGCTTTTTACAGTATATGTGTGTGTAACAGGGGTGAGTGCACTGAGCCAGTGGCAGGAGTGACGGCTGTAAATGATGTCAAATACTGTAGGTACAAGGGCTGTTTGTGCAGCGATATTACACCAAGAGATAAGAGAGAGATAAGATAAGACTTTTATTGATCCAGAAGGGAAATTGAGATCAGATCCCCAGTCCCAGGACATGCATCGCTGTTTCCACTTTTCAATGAACGGAGGGTGTGAGAGCATAGCCCTGGTAGGGAAGACACTCCCCAGATTCCTCTGGGGGAATGAGCTGCTGCTCAGTCACCTGACCAGTTACAAGAAGCCAATTGGTCAGGTGACTCTTTAAAAGAGCAGGAAGACGACGCTTCTAGTGTTGGCGTGTGTGTGACTGGATGGCTGCTGTCTGAGGGGTGCAGAGTCTCTGTGTTCACCACTCAGCAGAAGGTAAACTGACCTGTGACTCAAGACAAAGGAACTGAGTTTTTGAAAACTTTGTGAAGAATCTCAAGAGACTGTTTTGTTTTGAAGAGACTGGAAGAGATTTTGGTAGATGGTAAGCAGTTGAGCTGCTTGGCCACTTTAATGAGGGACTTCAAGAAGAAGTTTAGTTAGTATCTCTGAGAGAGCATAGGCTTTTTGTTTTGGTGCTTGGTTTGTAGTTTTAGATCCTTGCAGTGTAGAAATAAACTACACTGGTGTTTTCTACTTTACAGCTGTATGTTTGGTGTGTCTGTTGACCTGCACCTCTACTTTTAAAGATCCTGTTATGACACCCCCATAGGTATGTCACAAGAGGGAAAATGAAGAATTTGTCTTGGTCTAAAGGCTGCATAAGGGTACATATTTACATTTTGCTTATTTTTGGTTAGTTCTAATGAGATGTATATGGTCTTGGTTTTAAGAAACTTTTTTCTTAAAATAAATTGAGTAATAGGATATTAAAGAATAGATATGAGGACTAATATAACTACACACTATTAAAATAACACTTCTTTAATGAATTACAAAGATACCATGTGCTTATTGTTAGCAATTTGTAAACTACAAGACATTGGAAACAGAATATGGACAAGCAGTGCCTGTGTACAACTGTCTGCCTGTTCACTAGCTCTGGCTGTGAGCTCCTTGGCCAGCTTCTCTGAGGGAGACCATATGAGACACGTCAGTGTCTAGTCTATTAAAAAAGAATGAGGTCATTTCCTAGTCGGAACTGAAAGGAAGCTCTACTTTGACAGCAGAGCTGAAGAGTTTCTGCTGAACAGCTGAACATGAAATCCTCTCTTCACATATTCACTCTCTTCACAGGTGAGTCTCATTGCCCTGTTGTATTGGTAGACAAATGTAATGACTCAACTGTCCAATAAAGACTTGCACATAAGAAAAATATAGAACCAATGAAGAAAGAGTTAAGCTACTGTTGGCCTGAAACAGACTTGAAAACAAATTTCTGGCAGCAATAAGCAATAGTGCTTGCTTGTTCAGTAATGATGTATAACTCTTCCAACACGTAAGAAACACTGCACCACACAAGAGCTACAGTAGCTACCTCTTCCTTTCTCTTAGTGGGTACTTCTTATAAATGGATTATGAGAGGTTAAAAAGAAAATCAACTTGGGTAATTTATACATCTAAAACTTAAGTTATAAAGTTAGTGACTTATCTACATGACTACATCAATGAACTACTGTATGTGCAACTATTTAAAACAAGAATCCTTAATTTTGGGAAATGTGCAGTACTGCCGGCCAAGATGGACTAGACATAGAGAGATCATTCCATACAGGCTGTGACAGAGAACAAGAGATGTGCCTTTAAAAAAGTTGGTGAAATAGATTTTAAGGGACAGGTACAATGTCCCACATTTCTGTTCTGAGCTCTGGATACATTTAGAAATCCAGTCTTTAATTGAATAGGTTATTCAATATTTTGAGTCGCAGTATTTGCTTTCAAAGTTGTTTAATATTTGGAATTGCAATGTATGTATTTTATGTTCTTATGAGGAAAAGGCACAGATGACGTATTTTTACATTGATCAAAATGAATGTGTTCTTCTGTGACAAGAGGACCTGACCAATTATGTTTTCCTTGTCAAGTTCTAGGCTGTGTGATGTCAGCAGAGAGGAGAGTGAGTGGATCTGAAGGAGGAAGTGTAGAGATTCAGTGCCGCTATCCAGATGGGTATCCGTACAAGAAGAAGTACTGGTGTCGGGATCCCTGTGGGAATAAGGATGTTCTCATTAAAACTGGCAAGATGGACACTGTGGTCACTGTTGGGAGATTCTCACTCTATGACAACGTCTCATTCAGGACCTTCACTGTGACCATGAGCAGACTGACTCTGCAGGACACTGGGGTGTATTACTGTGGACTGCAGCGATGGGGGGCTGACAGACTCTCAGAAATACATCTGAGGGTCAGGAAAGGCAAGTCATCATGTGCAGACTCTTGTGCTTTCTCTGTTTGCAACAGCAGTTGTTATATTTCACTTAATATCTATTGACTAATTGTTTATGCTGCACTCTGTCTGCAGAAGAAAATCAAGTACCTTCTGCTTTGATTTTTCTTGTTAATATAAGGCTCCTTAATTCCATCCTACGTTGTGTAATAAACACACTATAGGGTTATTACCGTACTCTGGATGCTTAGTGAAGAGGGCTTAGCTGGAGACCACAGTCATAAGACAAGATTTAAGCACTTTTAAATTTTTCACAAAAGTGCTTCAATCAAGATCTAAATAAAGGTTCCAAATGAGAGGAGGCCTTTCAGTTTATCTTGCACATTCGGTTGCTAGTTGGTCATTGATCCGAAAGTGAAGGACTCGGCGTGCATCACAGTATAACACATTAGACTTCATCAGACTGAACACTGATGACTGAGGGAGGATTTAAACATCAGCACAAACTGCGAGAACTTTGCAATTCACACCTGTCAACCCACTGAAACTGAGCAGATGTAAGCCTGGCTGGTACCTGGATGGGATACCTCCGAGGGGATCTGAGGTTAATGCTGGAAGAGGTGTTAGTGGGGCCCAATAGCTGGTGTGTGGCGAGCGTACTGGTGCACTGACTGCTATCACATCATCCAGATGAGGCTGCACACTGGTGGTGGTGGAGGGGAGTCCCCATTACTTGTAAAGCACTTTACTGAGTGTCCAGAAAGATTCTATACATAAATGTAAAGAATTATTACTATTAAAAGTACAAAACTAAAATATCCCTGCATGCTTCTGCTTAAGGAGCTCCGGAAAGGAGCCATAAGCACGTACAATTAATTATGGAACTGAAGCATTATGCTGATTGGGAGTTCAGGAGCAATGGAACCTCTACTCGTTCTTGCAAAAATTTCAATCAAATAACTTAGTTCAATCAAGGCTTCAATTAAGTAATTAATCTTATTTAAGGTGTCTGGGCCTCCAGGACCAGGACTGGGAAACCCTGGTCTGGACTCCCACTCCGATACCTCCGTCTGTCTCCTCAGCTCCTACAGTCTCCACAGTGACCCCCTCAGCTCCAGGGACTGTGACAGAGGAGGTCACTGCCACAGCGCTGACAGCCAGCTCCAGCCAGGACACAGCCAGCAGCACCACAGGTCTGTCTGACACATCTGAATATTTCCCACTGCTCTCTGCTTTAAAGTCTGGGGTTTACAGTATGTAATCAGATACTGGAATCTAATGTCCAAATCATGTTGAATATAATTTTGTTTGCCGTTCAATTATTTTTTTTAGTTAATGGGTTCATTGCACAAATGAGGAAAGTCTGCTTTTTAAAAAGGTCAACTCAGTCTTGTTTTTTAATCATTTTTAAGGAGACGGAAACGAGTCCCTTAGCAGGTCACTACCGGACCAAACAGCCACGCTGATGCAAGACCACAAGGGTAACATTTTCAACTGAGTTTTTCATTTCCCATTTCCCTAGTTCTGGAACCTCTTGACACTGGCTGGCTTATGCCTGAGCTAAAGCTCTGTTACACAACTTATCCAGAGTAATACTCTCATGAGAGTGATGTATTTCCATCATAAAAAGAACTTTGAATTTGACTATTTTGAAGCAGTTCAGTTACTCTAAATTTCAAAGAGTCTTTAGTGTCCTGTTTTCTTCATAGAAATGACAGCATATTGCTTATTCAAACAAACAAAGTGCATCATTTTAGCTTTAAAAAATAATTCGAACTCAGTCTCATGATGGGCAAAAATACTGCAATGCACATTACACTGCATGCTCAATAATTCAATTTTAACTTGACCTTTTCTTTAGAGAAAAACTTCGTGTATTCAGAAGCTCCCAGCACAATTTCACACAAATGCAGCTAAATGTCGCTTTAATGTATTTTAATTTGATTTATTTAACTTTATACAAAGTTTCCTCTGGGGGTCTCAATTCTGCATAACTTTCAATATAAATTATTTTTTCCCTTGTTCTGGTTACAAAAACATGGTATAGAAAGGTCATGAAAACTTCTCTGCGTTTCCAAATTGACAATAAGAACAGTCTTTGGAAGGGACCAAACTCAACGTGAGTGTCTGCAGAGTGCATCATGGGACAGATATACTGTAATATCACAGACCGAGGTTCCTGGTGCTCATCCTCTGAGTATTTCTACACTGTTTTGCTAATCTCCAGTGTGCTCCAGTCCTAACATGCCTTAGCACAGTTTCCTTGCCATTACAAAACTGATTAATTTAAATGGTTTAAAGTTAGCATTGTCAAATCTTCCTGTATGGCTGTAATAAGCGATCACATTTTCTTATGCAGTACACTGATGCATGAATATGAGAAAGCATATCCCTCAGTGTTTGGTCAGCTGAAGGGATCTGAGAATAGAGGGACAGGACTGGGTCGTCACATCTTTGTTAGGTTAGAAGAAACCAGAACACCCAGAGAACAGTCGCACAAACATAGGTGTTACATGCAAACTCCACACAGAAAGTGCTCCCGAGCAGAACTGAACCAGGATCCAAGACATGACAGGCAGGGGCAATGATATCATCTTGTCTCTTGCTGTGTTCAACATTACTCTCCAATTCTGTTTTTAGATCTTGTATTTTATTTATAAAGCACATGAATGCATGAACCATCCATTAAAATGACTGTGGTGTGACTTTGGGGAAAACTGTAAGCAGTGGTGGATTATATATATATATATTTATTTATTTATTTTCTAGCATTAACCTTAATTCTGACTGTGTATAAAGTGCAGCACTGACCTGATGTCAGTTGTCCACAGTGGACTTGGACAAACGCAGAAGTGTCCTCAGACTGTCCATTGGGCTGCCCTGTTGTCTTCATTCTGACCTCCATTGTCATCGCTGTGGAAATCGTCACAAGACTGAACAGGTCAGCTGAACATCACTGTTGCAGATCTAAGCCATTCATGTGAAGTAGTCAGACTAGGTGTCCATCTATACAGCTGAAGAAATTTAGTCATGAATGGCATCTTCCAAATGTAGATTCTCAATTGTTTTTGGATAGAAGGCTCATCTGTGCTGGCATCCGTTATGAGGATGTAAGATACTGAAGTATCATTGCATCTTACCATGTTATAAGGGAGAGGAAATATGAATCTGCTCATCTAGAATATTGAGAAATCTTAGCCGACTTCACATCCAGTAATCTGTCATCCACCTGCAAGCTTCCTGAGTGTCACTATGATGCTCAGTCATGGTTCAGTATATACCATGACCAGTATAAGTATTGGAGCTCATTCAGTTGGTGTGAATGAGCTACAACATTGTTTTGTGATTAAATTCTATGCTGAAGAAGGAGAATGCTTAAAGCAAGGATGAAGTGAAAATGTTATTAAGCTCCATATTCTTACAAAGCTAAATTCAGTTCTAAGTTAGACAAGGGAGTCCAGTGTATGAAAATAACCCACATTATGGTCACTCAACCAACCTCTTCTGTTACAATCTGTGAAAAGGTCAATACCATGGTCATGACCATGGCCATCGGGTAGACATGTTTGGTATTTGCTTATTATCTTCTCAAAAAGTTTGGCACATTGTTGTCATTGGCTGCTGATATTTCTGAGCGGGTTATATCAGCTTTGCACTGAGGTCTGTCAAGAAAGTCTAAAGCTCTGTTGGTGTGTCTGGGACTCCCATCTTCAGCTCTCTGGGTGTCAGTGCTCCCGTGTTTGTTTGCTCAGGGATGGAGAGAATGATCAGCCTTGGTTGTAGTGTCTCAATGGGGTTGCAGTGAGACATTAGGAGCCGACTGTATCTGAAGCCTGTGTCTTCTCCCTGTAGCTGTAGAGGGAAGCACTCTGCTGCAGAGTCTGATGGCCAGAGAGAAGTTACTGGAGCCATGAAGATGGCAGAGGCAGCAGGGCTTGAATATAATGGACCTCATCTTCAACTACTTGACCAGGGCTGTCCAGTCCAGGTCCTGAAGGGCCACTGTGACCATCCTTCATCCTTTTTCTAATTGCTTTATCAGTACAAGATCACAGGGGAAGTGGAGGCTGTCCCAATAGACTCAAGACACGATACTTTCCGGTTAGGACACCAGTCCATCCCAGGGCAGACGGACACATACTCACACCAGAGCCAATTTTCCCAGAAGTCAATTAACCTGCAGTATGTCTTTGGACTGTGGGAGGAAACCAGTGCACATTGATCCAATGGTAGCAGCACAACGAGGCAGGAAAGCTAAGCACTGTGGAAATGTGCTGCCTGGCCAGAATGCCTGCAGGGTACATGTCAATTAATACAATAATTAGCTCATTTATAAGAGAGTGAGTTATGGAAGACTGCAGCCAGGGCCAGCCCTCTACCTTTTTAGGGGCCCAATGCAAGATCTTGGAAAGGGACCCCTCAAGCTCATGATTTTCACAAATGACTATTGTTAGTTCCCAATGCAACCTTATTTTGCTACTTAGAACAATTAAATGCAGTATAGTGCAGTGTACAAGCACTTAAAACTCCATCAGCCTATGTATGCATACTTTTTGTTCGGCATTTAACACTGTTCAGGCAAACAGGGTGGTAGGGAAGCCTTAGGATATGGGAGTACATCATACACTTACTCAGTGGATAGTCTTTAAACCCCAGCAACATTGCCAGAGACACTTATCTGACAAAACCATGCTGATTTTCTATTAGCTGTTGGTCTGTATGATTTCAGCTACTGTGGGAGAGGCACAAATTGTTTCGTCAGGAGTGAGACTGAGAGACTGTTCAGCTTTGCATTGTCCCACTCCAAAGAAGTGTTCTATAAACCCCACTACCATTAACAAATACACTTATCTGACCAAATCATGGTTATTTACTATGAGCTGTGGGTCTGTATGATAGATTTCAGCTACTTTCGGAGAGGCACAAATTTTGCTTGGGTTGGGAATTAGACCTTTCCTTGTCCAATTCTGCACTGCAGTTTTTCTAGAGGTGATCCACACAGACCAACAATATTAGTAAAGATTTAAAAGTGAATGAAGAAAGGTGATTTGCTATTGACTTTGTGTCTCAACAGTATGTCATATGCCACTTTTGTACAAATCAAAAAATGATTTGTTTTTAATTACAATAAACAAATATTTGATGCAACCCCCTTAAAAGCGTCCATCTCAGAATGCTTTTCATTGAATGGGAAAAACATTTATCAGAAAACAATTATAGGAATAATAATCTACAGGAGTACCAATGGAGGAAATATGCTGTAAAATTAATAAAAATCTTAAATTTTCAAATTTGGGGATTAGTGAAGGTGATCTACAATTTAAAAAATGCCCATAATAAATTCAGCAGAATGTTCAAGCAATTACAAGTTACCATGCAGAAATAAGAAACCAAAGGAGGTGCTTTATTTTCTTGTCATTTCGCATAATGTTGCTATACTCTCTTTCTGCATTACTGTAGTGGATGATGGTCTTTTACTTTGATTGAAATTCGGCTATTAAACACTTGCGGATCATGCGCGTTGTTCAATGTCACTGGCTTCACTTCACGCTACTCGCATAGATAGCATGTGGTTGGATTGTCGTAACCACAGAAATCACAAGCTGCCCCTTCATCCCGGAATAAACACCAGTACCTATGGCTGTTACATCTTCGGAATCCTCTTTCACTCCGGTAAATCAACGGGACATCAAATTTGCACTCGTAAACACCCGCTCTCTACATCGAAAGACTGAAACGCTAAATGACTTAATCACTGATAGATGCGTTGACATTCTGTGCATAACTGAGACCTGGCAGAATCCAAATTAGTTTCTTTTAGTAAAGAAAACTGTCCCGCCATGATTTAATTATGTAGGCAAACCACACCCTGGTGGTCGTGGTGGCTTACAGGCAAGATGTAATTATCAAGGAGCTCTCTATTTACTCTGTCACATCCTTTGAATACCTTGCCCTTGAACTCTGCGGCCCCACTCCATTGTTGATTCTACTTGTTTATCGTCCTCTTAAGTCCTGCCCAGTCTTTCTCTCTGAACTATCTGAACCGCTGACAGCACTAAGCACTAGGACCTGTCCAGTCTCAGCCTGGCGACTTTAACGTTCATGTTGACTCCTTAAACTGTAAATTTGCTTCAGGTTTTTTTTTATCCACCCTGGACTGCTTTGACCTCTCTCAGTAGGTGAATTTTCCCACCCATGTCTGTGGTCACAACCTTGATCTTGTTTGCGCTTCTGGCCAGAAGCCCTGAATGCCTCTAAAATTTCCAACATTCATGACATTAACTGTATACAAATCTGTATTATTTGATGTTGGCGTCCCTCTTTGTTCAGTGAGATGTACACAGTTTTTTCTAGAAATCCGAAATCTCTGAACCACTCTGATTTCTCTAATGGCAATACTTTGTTCTCCCCTTTTACAAAACTGGTCATCTACAACAGCTGACCTAGTCTGTAATCTAAACACTGAGATTTGGATAATCTCGCACTCCTTAAAAATCACTCGATTTCCTTCACGCACTCCTCTGTATGGTGCATACCTGAACTCCGGAACCTGAACCTAGCTGGATGGTGCCTGGAATGCTTGAGCAAAAAATCTATTCTAGTGGTTCACACTCGAACACCTACAAGTCTACAGAGCTGCTCTACCTTCTGCCAGATCCTCCTATATCTCTGATACAATCCTTCTCTGTCATCTACAAGCTCATTAAACTCCCTGACAGCTCTGCTCTCTCTGCCACCCCTGACCTCGGTCTTAAATATTTGCAATTTTTCAATCTAAGATTGATGCTAATACAACTGCAGTTATCTGAATCAAGCATCAACCTTGCAATGAATTCAGACAACAATTCAACTACTTGAGCCCCAGTTTTTCCATTGACCTTCCCTTTGTACCAGATTTTTCTGAATTTAGCTTAACTCCGATCAATTTACAAAAATTATTACCACCTGTAAAACAGCTTCTTGTTGCCTGGATCCCATCCCTTCTTCTTTATTGAAAGCTTGTCTGCCTTAAAGGCTGCATCTGTCACTCCTGTACTGAAGAAACCTGGCTTGGACTCTGATATAATGAACTACATACCAATCTCTAATTTACCATTTCTATCGAAAGTGTAGTTGCACATCATTTACAGGCACATATGACAGTTAATGACTTGTTTGAGCCATTTCAGTCTGGCTTCCGCTTAAATCGGAACACTGAGACTGCTCTTGTCAGGGTTGTGAATGATTTACTTATTGCCTCTGACTGGGGGGGCTATAAGTATCCTTTTGCTCCTCAATTTTAGTGCTGTTTGTGATATGTAAATCATTGCTCAGTTGCAGTGTTGCTCAGTCGCTTGTAGACATTCTTGTCTATCAGTTGTACTGTCTAACTGGTTTTGCTCTTATCTGGCTGGTACTGTAGGTAGCATTTTGGTCCTCATAAATCCCCCATGGACCCAGTCAATCATGGTGTGCCTCAGGGTTCATTCATGGGCCCATTACTTTTTATTATTTGTATGCTACCTCCCAGGGAAATTATCTGCAAACAAGGTCTTCAGTTGCACTGCTATGCAGATGATACCGAGATTTATGTTGAAACCTATTCCCCATCAGGTTTCCCCTGTCCATCACTTATCTCTTGTTTGTGTGACATCAAGTTCTGGTTGTCATCAAATTCCCTGAAACTAGTGACAAAACAATTTTACTGGTGGGCAGCAAATAAATTCAAGGGTTTCACATCGGTGGTTGGCTTCCCCATTCACACGTCAGCCATCGTCAGGAACCTGGGAGTCACCCTTGATCCTCTCCTGCCTTTTGAGCAATGTGAAAAATTTGATCAAGACATCTTTCTTTCACCTTAGAGTGAAATTGCCCTCATTTGACAGTTTTTATCAATGTCAGATGCCAACTGCCTGATTCATACGTTTATAAAATCACGGCTTGATTTCTCCAACTCTTTACTGTATGGGCTCCCAAACTCTCTTCTCAACAACATGCAATGTGTTCAAAACTCCACAGCTAGAGTATTTACTCACACCAGACCCTGGCAGCATATCACTCCTATACTTAAGTCTCTATATCGGTAGCTTATAAAGTCATGAATTCAATGCAAGATCTTTTTGCTGATATCAGGGCTCTGCACAACCTGGATCCATGATACATCTCTGAACTCCTCCATGTTTACACTCTTTCCTGTAGGCTCCATTCAGTTGACGCCAGTTCTCTACTCACTGTTCTCAGGATAAAGTCACAGATTTTGGTGACCGTGCCTCCTCTATCGCTGCTCCGGTGTTTTGGAATGACTTTACAAGAGACAACTTCTTTAACACTCTTCAACTCTAAACTTAAAACTTACCTTTTTTTACCAATGTCTATGTTTGATTGCCTACAGTCAGTTTGTAACAACCTGTATTTAACCTCCTCATTTACTTTTATTGTCCTTGGGTTTTGAAAGGCGCTTTATAAATAAAAGTTTTTTTTTAAATTAAAAAACACTGGTCAGTCCTACCTCTGGTCAGTGGTGAACACAGGGGTTCTGGACTCATCTCCTCAGACAGCAGCCATCCACTTTCACACACTGACACTGGAAGCTTCGTCTTCCTGCTCTTTTAAAGAGTCACCTGACCAATTGGCTTCCTGTAGCTGGTCAGGTGACTGAGCAGCAGCTCATTCCCCCAGATTCCTCTGGGGGACAGTCTTCCCTACCAGGGCTGTGCTCTCACACCCTCCTTTCATTGAATGCTATAAATATTGCTACCTGTTCGACAGTATAATGGTCTGTCTGGTAGCCTGTGTGCACTAGTGACAAGTGCAGCTCTCACTGTTCCTGCCAGGATTCGATTCCAATTACTTGTGGGCTCAAGGAGTTTACAGCGCCACTCCCTAGACAGCAGATATCTCCGCCGTGCCAGAAGACAGTGTCCTGTGCTGTGGCAGCTTGTCTTGTGGAAACACATTTTCCAGCCTTCCACCATATTGTACTGTATATTACCACAATACAATAAACACAAGATGTACTGCACTGTTTCTGTGATGGTGCTTTTACCAGTCTTGGTGAAGGATGGCAGTGAGGCAGATGTATACAGTACCTGTTGTTTTTCTTCCTTGATATTTACATTCAAAAGGTTAAATTGCTTCACCATTTGGACACAATCAGCTTTTTAATAAGGTCATTTAATATTTATGCAACAAAATCACTTGAGGTCACTAAGACCAATTAATCAACATAACATAAAAACAATCAAAAACAATTAATCATTATCTAAATCATTATTAGCAGTCTACCATGCTAACTCAGCTCTTATCAGTATAAATGAGCTAATTATTAGGGTAAAAGAGACACAGCAATGCAATGATTATCATGCTGCCTCACAGCACTGTGGCCCTGGGTTCAGTTTCCTCCAGGTGCTTCGGTTTCCTCCCACAGTCCTACTGGTAGGTTAGTTGGCTCCTGGGAAAACTGGCTGTGGTGTGCAGGGCTGGTCCTTGGTTTAGGCGAACTAGGAGACTGCCGAGGGCCCCGAGGCTACCAGGGGACCCCTCAGTGTGCAATGAAACATATTTTTTAATCGACAAATGCGAGTGAAGGTTCCCTCTAGTGGCTGTTTCTGTTGCCGCGGTGCTAATCTAGGCTATAAAAGTTTTTTAGTTCTAAAATATAATATTATTAGTTGGGAAAGTAAGTATAGTGGTTTATTTCACTGTCGATGTAGTAAATGACTTTCATCATCACTGTGAGATGACAATATCAGTGCAGACTTTTTAGTTGCTGCTACACCAAATGCTGTTTAATTTCAGAAAGTAGTAAATGTTGTGGTCAATTTGACCAAGCTTTCACTGCATCTACCAAATAAGGCATTATTACAATTGAGCTTTTACTCGCGTTGCAAACTATGCTGTAATGGTTTAAAATTAAAATCACGTAGTTCAAACTGGTAGAAACGCACACCATCTTCCAAAAGCACGTACCTATCGGGTGCTGAGAAAACGCAGCACAATAAAGAAGAGCAGGATAAGCAATCTCACACCAGGGGTTCACCAAATCCAGTCCCTGTAATAATGCACTTGTATTTCATTTGGTTTTGAGTCTGTCAGATCCGTGTACTGTAACTAGCAAATGGTAAACAAGCCACATTTTCTAGCTAGACACGTAGACTACTTCAGGTGTTTTGCTAGAAGTTAGTTCAAATTTCACTTTATTACTTTCTATGTTAAAATCTATATTATCTTTGTAAAATGTGTACTTCTTGTTTTTGTATTTAAGTTATGTATTACAGTATGTGATCTTTAAATCTGCTTAATCAAAGTTTTCTAGTTATATAATTCATTTATTTAAGTGTTCAAAACAATTAAATACGTTTGGGGTGGGAGCTGATAATAGTAGTGTATGGGCCAGCCCTGCTGGTGTGAGTGTGTACCTGTGTGTCTGTTTGCTCTGTGATGGACTGGTGCCCTGTCCAGTGTGTATCCTGACTTGCGCCTGTTGCTTGCTGGAATAGGATCTAGTTCCCCCATGACCCTGTACCGGATAAAGCGATTAGAAAATGGATGAAGGATGGATAGACACAGAAGAAGCCCTTCGGGACCTGGAATGGACAGCCCTGGTCAAGTGGTTCATTGAGGTCCATTATACTCAAGCCCTGCTGCCTGCAGCCTCTGCCATCTTCATGGCTGTGTCTCCAGTAACTTCTCTCTGGCCATCAGACTCTGCAGCAGAGTGCTTCCCTCTACAGCTACAGGGAGAAGACACAGGTTTCAGATACAGTCAGCTCCTAATCTCTCACTGCAACCCCATTGAGACACTACAACCAAGGCTGATAAACCCTCATTCTCTCCATCCCTGAGCCCAATATTGAACACAGGAGCACTGACACCCAGAGATCTGAGGATGGGAGTCCCAGACACACTGACACAGGTTTAGACTTTCTTGACAGACTTCAGTGCAAAGGTGACATAACCTGCTCAGAAATATCAGCAGACTATGACAACAATGTGGTGAGCTTTTAGCGTACAGTATATAATAAATGACTGTAATGAGCAATATCATTCGTCTACCTGATGGCCATGGTCATGACTACTGTATTGATTTATTTCAAACTCTCAAAAAAAAATCTAAAAAAACTTTAGCATTTACAAAGAATTAATTTTGTACTTTCTTTGCAAAAACAATTGGCAAACTGCAGATTGGAAAACACCATGAAAGACTGAATTACCTAGGTATAGGTGGAGTCCTAAGCTGACTACTTCACACAGATGGCTTAGATCTCTATTGATCTGCAACAGTGATGTTCAGTTGACCTGTCCAGTCTTGAGACGATTTCCACAGCAATGACAATGGAGGTCAGAATGAAGACACAGGGTAGCCCAATGGACAGTCTGAGGACAATGCTGCATCTATTCAAGTCCACTGTGGACAATTGACATCAGGTCAGTCCTGCAGTTTATACACAGTCAGAATTAAGGTTATGCTAGAAAAGAATAACCCAAAACATTATGTTTGGCTAATTCACCACTGATTACAGCTTTTCTGAAAGTCACACCAACATCAAATAAATATAATACAAGACATAAAAATAGAACTGTAGACTAATTTAGCACACAGCAACAGACAGGATGATGCAGTTGGTATGACTGGTGTCTCTCAACTCTTGGGTCCTGGGCTCCATTCTGCTCTGGAGCACCTTCGTGAGGAGTCTGCATGTAATGTCTATGTTTGTGTGACTGTTCTCTGGCTGTTCTGGTTTCTTCCAACCTCCCAAAGACATGGCAGCCCTGTACTGTCCCTCCAGGGGTCTGTTCTCAGATCCCTGTTAGTGGATTAAACACCGATCAATATGTCATCCCTCAGTTACGCATCACTGTGCAGCACAGGAAAATGTGATCAGTAATTACTGCAGTACAAGAATTTGATTTGGCATTGTTAAATCTAAACTATTTTAAATAAACCTATGTCTGCATAACAGGGAAACTGTGCTAAGACACGGTATGAGTGATGCATGCTGGAGATGAGCAAAACAGTACTGTTGAAATGTTTTCAGAGAATGAGCAGCAGGAACCCAGGTCTGCGGTATAACTGTTTCACTGTCTAGATGCACTCATGTTCAATTTGGTCCTGTCCAAAGACTGTTCTTGGTGTTGGAATGGGGAAGAGATACTCAAGATGTGACCTTTTTATACAGTGTTGTGTACTGTATTTTGGTTAAATATCTACTGAAAGCAAATTAACTTAAAATGAAATTCAATAGAAACCAGGACAAAGGTCAATTTATTCTACATTTGAAAAAAGAATTGAGACACTCATAGACGAGGCTTCAGATGAAGCCAAATTAAAAACAAATCAAAGCAAACCTTACCCGCGTATGTTTGTGTACTTTTGCTAGGAGAAAACAGTGCAGTGAGACCTGTTCAAAAGAGAGGGGAAATCAAAATTCTGCCGGCATAAAGAATCTTTTTTTAAATAGAAGTTCAAGTTAATAGTGTGAAAGTGAACGAGCTGCTGCCCTGTCACCTGACTAATTGCAGGAAGCCAAGTGGTTAGTGTGTTGTCCACTGGAGGGAGGAGGACTGACCGAGGATAAGGGACTGTGAGTTTGGCAACATTTTGTGGAATGTGAAGAGTTTTGAGGAAAGTCTGGCAGGGTCTTTGTTGTTTTTTTTTGGTGGCCAGTAAACAGGGTACCTGCTGGGCCATGATGCTGTAGAGAGGGACTTTGTGAAGAAGTTCAGGTAGAAGCTCAAAGGAGACCTTAAGCTTTTGTTATGGTTGTGGTGTTGTGAATTCCATGTACTGTAAAGATAAAACACACTAGGGTGTTTAAATCTTACAGCTGTATGTTTGTTGGCCTGGAGCAGCCTATTTTAAGTTTAAGTTCAAGTTTATTTGTCATTCCAGCCATATACAAGCATACAGAGGAGCAAGATATCGTTCCCCAGGTCTACAGTGAGAATACAGACAGACACTGACAAGACAATGCAGACACAGACATTGCTGACAGAGAACAGGGTACATGTGCAATGTGCACAGTGCAATTTACCTTACAGGATTTTGCATAGAATACATCAGACAGTATGCCTGACATTAGGCAAAAAATAACTAAATTTCTAGATTTGGAATAGGTGCAGTAGTTACCAGGAGCTTGTTGAGGAGCCTGACAGCCTGTGGAAAAACGCTGTTACGGAGTCTGGTGGAGCTGGACCATATAGTGCAATACCTTTTGCCAGATGGTAGGAGGGCAAAGAGGTTGCAGGAGGGGTGGGAGGGGTTGTCCACAATACTGTAGGCTTTCTATGTTCAGCGTTTGTGGTAGATGTCCTGAATGGACGGAAGGGAGGCTCCAATGATGTTTCCTGCTGTACTGACAATTCGTTGCAGGGACTTGCGGTCTGAGACCTTACAATTCCCAAACCAAACAATGATGCAGTTTGTCAAGATGCTCTCGATGGTGCCTCTATAGAATGTGGATGGGGGGGGGAGGTTTGCCCTTCTCAGTCACCTAAGGAAGTGGAGACATTGTTGTGCTTTTTTAGCTAGGGAGGTGGTGTTGATGGTCCAAGTGAGGTCATCTGTGATATGCACACCAAGAAACTTAGTACTTCTAGCTGTCTCCACAGGGGAGCTGTTGATGTGCAGTGGGGAGCGATCAGTGCGGGCCGTCCTGAAGTCAATTATCATCTCTTATGCCTTATCTACATTCAGAGACAGATTGTTTAAGCACCAATCCGCTAATTGCTCCACCTCCGCTCTGAAAGGTGCCTCATCGTTGTTACTAATGAGGCCAACCACTGTCGTGTTATCAGTAAAGTTGACGATGTAATTTGCACTGTGCTTAGCAGTGTTTATCAGTGCAGTCATGACTCATCAGCGTGAAGAGGAGTGGGCTGAGTACACACCCCTGGGGAGTTCCAGTGTTCAGTATCGTGGTACTACAGATGTTGTTTCCAATGCGGACTGTCTGAGGTCTCTCGGTCAGAAAGTCCAGAATCCAGTTGCAGAGGTAGGCATTGAGATTCAGCAAGCTCAGTTTTTCTATCAGTTTCTGGGGGATGATTGTGTTGAAGGCTGAACTGAAGTCAATGATCAGCATTCTTACATAAGTGTCCCTCTTATCCAGATGGGACAGGGCAAGGTGAAGGCCGAGGGATACAGCATCATCAGTAGATTAAAGATTCTTGTTGTGACACGCCCGCAAGGGTGTCACAAAAGGGTATTCTGAGCAAGCAGTGTAATGTGCTTTGCAGTGTTTTACAGTGACCCCTTAAGACAACATTTATTCTTGTTTTTTCTGTCTCCCACAACACCAGTGCCTGCACAAACCAGCAACAGACACTAGTATGACTACATTCCTTTTTTATTTTATAGTGGTTAAAAGCATTAAACACTGACCACTCAATACCTAAAGCGCATACATAAAACACAAAACCAAAAGACATACACCGCAGGTTGGCCATAAGCAACCTATTAGAAACCAGTTACCCAACAGATGTCCCAAGTTGTAGGGGTGTGAGGACTGGGGTGATATGCTCAGATAGACATGCGAGAGTCAGCTGGAATCCACTGGGTTTGTTTTTCAGATGTTCGGGCTCACAGGGAGTAGCTAGGAATGAGGTGAGAGGCCACAGAAGTGGGTAGAACATCTCTGCCTCTTTCCAGCTGGTGAAGGAGTTACCATTACCAATATTTTTCAGGAAGGCAGGAATGGTGCACCAGTTCAAAAACAGATTAAATCGTAGGAAGGCTGCCTGTCTAATTCTTCACTTTTTTATAATTCGGGATGAGAGAGACAACTTTGTGCCTAAAACAATTACCGAAGGATTATCTTCTTGAAATAATTTTCATCCGTAGGCAATAGCTGCCTTCCTTCTGTTTACCTGCGTCACACTATTTGTAACGAACAGTTCTTTCCGGACACTATGCGGACAACACAATCCAGAATCGTGAGGAAACACTAGGAAAAAGTTATGCAGGAATACGTGGATGAAAACAGGGGGGCGTGTCCAAAGTACGCTAGTGCACGGGGGAGGTGTGGCCGAGGCAAACAATCCAAAAGTAATCCAGAAGGGGAGTCCAAAAAACACAAGAATAAGTCCATAGCCAGGTGATCCATCCAACAAGGAGTTAAAACACGAACCGGAACGGGGAACGGGGAACGGGGCCAGGCGCTTCCAGGTCCCGGACTCGCACGGTGCGGAAACCAGATGCAAAGCCAGGATGAACGTCAGCGCCTTGTTTTTAAGGTGGACTGGGAACAGGGCTCAGGTGCACATAATCAAGTCTGAGGTGAAAGGGCCGGAGCACCCTTAAGGAGGAGGGACTATAATCGTGACACTATTGATGTTGAATTTTGGCCTGTTTAACACCCGTGCAGCTTTGGAAGAAATAAAAAAACTGTGCGCTTTTCATGTAAATGTCACCTTTGGCATAGCCTCTGCTGAGTAAGAAATAAGACACGGGCTAGTCAGTTTCTGAGCACAAGGTCTTTCTTCCAGTTTGTGCAGAGAGCAGCAATTCTGTCCGACTGCATCAAATGTATTAATTACATACTTTTATACTTTTCCAAAGCTGCAAAGACAGTCAACTGTTTTTTTTTTGCAAATGAACTGCTGAAAACAAAATATTTTATTTGTATTTTCTCCCTTCTGACAGATGGGTTTTTATTCAATGTTGAACAGTGCCTTCATTTTGAGAATCAGATAGTTAGCATTGCTACTGTAATGCGCTGGGGCCCTGGGTTCAATTCTGAATTTGGGGTGCTATCTGTGTGGTCTGTATGTTCTCTCTGTGTTCACATGGGTTTCCTCTAGGTGCTCCACTGTCCTCCCAAAGTCCAAAGACATGTTGGTAGGTACATTGGCGTGAGTGCAATGAACTGGAGTCCCTGCCTTGTGCCCGTGGCTTGCTGGGATACGCTCTGGCTCCCCCAAGACCCTGAATTAGATTAAGCGAATAAAAAATGGATTGATGGGTAAAAGGGTGATATACACCAGAAAGCAATAAGCAATGTCTGGTTTTCCCAGATCCATAGTCCCTGCCCAAATGAAGAAAGTGCAGATCTACCTGAGGATGTTTAGGATATGAACAGAAGTGAAATGGATTTCATTGTTCCTTTAAAAGAGGATTCTGTAAAAATGACAAGGAGAGTTGTGGATGGAAGGGAAATGCTTTAGAAGTCATCCTGCAAGTTTTCCAATTGAAGGACATTTCAAAGTTCATAAGAACTATCCTAGGTGGATACTAACACTATACCAATTATTTTCAAGGCTTTTTAACTGCAGGCCAGAGATCTTGCATTTTGGATGACAACATTTTCGACTGCAGAATGAAGCGGACAACAAAGCTGGTATGTAAACAAGGAATCAGTAACTCCATTTTCATCTTTAAAATATTTTTCGGAGAAAAAATTTGTTTTTTTAGCTGGAGTTAGCTGGAGTGAACAGATGAAAAGCTTCCAGGGTGCCTCATCTACAAGAACTGTAACCTAACAAGATGTTAGAGAGATTATCTAAAAGAGATACTGTATACAAGTACAACAGGAAACATTTAAACAGCTTAAATAAGCATACATTTTGGCACAGTAATCCAGCCACCCCAATATTGGGGCGAGATGAAGCCAGGAGAAAATGCATGCACTTTTTGTAACTGACAGCACAAACCTGTCTAGATAAGATGCAGGAGGGAAGGAATAGGTGCCACATTAACATTATGGGTGAATATCTCATTTTGCAGGGGCAAATGAAAGACCAACCAAATTCTAAAATCTCCAGTAAAGGGGTGGGGAAGACACTTCAGGCACTGTGTTGTACTCAATGCAGTCGCTATCCACTGTCAAGATCCTGATGAAGAGGAAACACACCTGGCAGCCATTAATCCAGGAAGAACACTGTTTCAACAAACATCCCCTTGAGACTGCAATGTCCCAGTTAGACCACATCTGGAATACAGGAGTTAGTTCTCAACATTGTAAAAATAACAACATAAAGCTACAAACAAGAGGCGGCTAATTGGCCCATCGAGCCTGTTTGTTAGATCTCATCCAGTCATTTGAAAGAAGCTCATGGCATAGACTTCAATATCATGGCTGGGTAGCTTGCTCCAGACTTTTTGTGCAAACAAGTGTCTCCTGTCCTCAGCCTTCCACATAGCCCCCCCCCCCCCCCCGGTCCTCTGTTTTGTGTTACATATATCCTCAAAGCACACATTCGGCCTACAGGAAGTTCAAAGTACAGTAATTAAACCTGTTTGGGCTCAGTAAATGACACATTGTATTGCATTTTCAATGCCAAATGGCCTCCTCTCATTTGTGACCTTTCACGTTCACATTTTTAAGTGTTTCGTCAAACGTGCGAACACCTTAAAAGCACAGGCAACCACATTGTTTTCAGGCTTGGCGCTTGAGGTGGCCCCCATGTCTGATAACTGCGAGAGAAGGTAAAATGAAAACTGAGGTGTAACTTAATTTAAAAAGAGGCTGAAAACTGTTTTAAATATTAATAAAAACACCCTTGTTAAGGGCAGTTGTCCCTAATCGTTTAATCAAACACCAGTTAACTCAGAATTTGATTATACAATAGGACAATGAAGAGCATATCTTTACCGGGGTGGTGCGGTGGCTCTGTGGCTAAGGATCTGTGCCTGTGGCTGGAAGGTTGCTGGCTCAAATCCCGTGGCTGGCAGAGGAATCCTACTCCGTCAGGTCCCTGAGCAAGGCCCTTAACCTGAACTGCTCCAGGGGTGCTGTATAAATGGCTGACCCTGCGCTCTGACCCCAAGCTTCTCTCCTCTCCTCTCTCCTGTCTGTGTGTCTCATGGAGAGCAAGTTGGGGTATGTGAAAAGACAAATTCCTAATACAAGAAATTGTATATGGCCAATAAAGTGATCTTATCTCATCTTAAAGAATTAAGAGCAGCATTTGTGTCCAGACAAACTGTGCCCTGCACCTTCAATAACCTAATAAAGGTCACAGATGAGAAAAGACCAATTGGCCCATCTAGCCAGTTAGATAGACAGTAGTTAATTGATCCCAGGATTTCATTCAGCTGTTTCTCGAAATTAGCCAGGATTTGGACTTCAAAATGCTGTGTTTGAATTTCATGTTTAAGTTGCATATCCAAACAAAGTGGAAAGATTAGGGAAAATTTGTTTTTCAAATGAAATGTAGTTTTGGAATGTCAGTTTGACGACCCCTTTTAAAAGTAATAGTGTACGTGTTCTCTGGGCAGACACACAATGTCAAGGCAACAAGACCCTGACATGCCGGAGCAAGCGCAGGTGACCCCCCCCCCCGGCGCTGTTAGAACACGCTGGGGCAGACTTTCCCAGCAGGCAGTTAATTAATTTCTTGTTTAAGTTCCAAATGTCTTTAAATACGTCCCTCGCCGTTCACGAGCGCGACTGCTGCTTTGTAGCTTCTTTTCGCCACTTTTCTTTTTTCCTCTCCAGTTTCCCGCTTACTTAATTATATTCAGCGCTTTCTTTGTTCTTTGCGACTACCGCTCGGCAGCCATTAGTGTTGGGTTCTTTTTTTATCTTTCCTTTTGGCTCCCTTTTTCCCCCCTTTTGTTGCGGTGTTCCCCACCTCGCTGTTGCCTGAGACCTGCTTGTGAGCTCTCAGTCAAACGCAGCTTTTTCTCCTCGCCGCGCCATTACAGAGCCACAGATGACACAGTTATGTGCACACCACCAACACCACCATCATTATCATCATCATCTTCTAACCGCTTACTCCTGGTGAGCGTTGTGGTGGTAACAGTATCGGCAGGGTAGACCAGACTACCAAGTCTTTGCACTTCATTCTCTTTAATACAACCGTATCGCTGGAGTGTATTAAATATGCGATATTGCATTCTGAATGTTCTGAATAGATAGATAATACTTTATTAGTCCCGTAGGGAAATTAATGTGTTACAGTAGTCCAGCCCAAGACAAGCAAAACAGACATCAGAATAGTTATAAAACAAAAGACAACAAAATAAATAAAAATAAATAAATACATAGGTGTGTGCAAAATGTGCTGATCATAGTCACTGTAAAAACAATAAAATATGTGCAAAATGTGCATAGGTTTATACAGACTGATTGTCCAAAAAGTACAATGGAGCAAACATGCTGTCTATAGACGAGTGAATGAAGGGCTAGCTGTCCTAGCCTAGGGCAGCGTTATACACCCTGACAGCCGCCGGGAGGAAAGACCTGCGGAAATGTTCCCTTGAACACCATAGCTGGAACAGTCTGTTGCTAAAAGTGCTCCGCTGCCCAGTAACAGTCCCATGAAGCGGATGAGAGGTGTTGTTCATGATGGCTGTGAGCTTGGTCAGCAATCTCCTCTCCGCCACCACCTCCAGGGGGTCAAGGCTCATCCCCAACACAGTGCCAGCCTTCTTGATAAGTTTATTGAGCCTATTTGCATCTTTTGTCATGATGCTGCTGCCCCAGCACACCACAGCGTAGAAGATGGCCACCGCCACCACTGATTTATAAAAAATGTGTAGCAGTGTTCCACACACACCAAAGGACCTGAGTCTCCTAAGAAAATAGAGTTGGCTCTGACCTTTCTTGTACAGGGCGTCAGTGTTACCAGACCACTCCAGCTTATCATCCAGGTGTACCCCTAAGTACTTGTAGGAATGTACGCCCTCTATGTCCTCACCCTGGATGGAAACAGGGTTCAGCGGAGACTTATTCCTTCGAAAGTCGAAGATCATTTCTTTGGTCTTGCTGGTGTTAAGCTGGAGATGGTTAAGATGACACCACTCCACAAAGTTGGTAATCAACCTCCTATATTCCTCCTCCTTCTCCTCTCTAATACACCCCACAATTGCAGAGTCATCCGAAAACTTCTGCAGATGACATGTCTCAGAGTTGTACCTGAAGTCAGAGGTGTAAAAGGTGAACAGGAATGGAGCAAGGACAGTCCCCTGTGGAGCCCCAGTACTGCTAACAACCTGTTCGGACACACAGCTCTGTAGCCGTACATACTGTGGCCTGCAGGTCAGATAGTCTATAATCCAGGACAGCAGGGGAGTGTCCATCTGCGCCGCCCTTAGCTTATCTCTCAGTAAAGGTGGATGGATGGTGTTAAAGGCACTGGAGAAGTCAAAGAACATAACTCTCACAATGCTCCCCGTCTTCTCCAGGTGAGAGTTAGCTCTGTGTAGCAGATAGATGACTGCATCCTCCATTCCCAAGTGTGACCGGTAGGCGAACTGCAGGGGGTCCAGTGCTGTACTCACCAGGATTCTGAGGTGGTCCAGTACAAGCCTTTCCAGAGTTTTCATTAGGTGTGATGTAAGTGCCACTGTTCTGTAGTCATTCAAGACTTTAGGGTGCCCCTTTTTGGGTACTGGCACCAGGAAAGATGTCTTCCAGAGCATCGGAACCTTTTCTAATCTCAGGCTGAGGTTGAAGATGTACTGTAGCACTGAACCCAGTTGGTCCGCACAGATCTTTAGCACCCTGGAGCTGACACCATCAGGACCTGCTGCCTTCCCTGCATGGAGTCTCCTCAACTCCCTTCTGACCTGGTCAGCTGTGATGGATAGGCCGAGGAGGGCAGGGGAAGATGGAGTAGGTGTAGGAGGGATCTCATTATGAGGTGACTGAGGACATGAAGAGGGTGTCTGGGGTGAAGGCCTGTGAGGTGAATGGACAGTGGACCCTGTATCGAATCTGTTAAAGAAAAGATTCAGCTCATTGGCCCTCTCCAGGCCTCCATCACTCTGCTGGCCGCCGGACAACTTGTATCCGGAGATCTTCCTCATGCCATTCCACACTTCTCTCACATTGCTCTCCCTCAGCCTGTCCTCCATTTTCCTCCCATAAGCCACCTTGCTCTCCCTAACTCTCACCTTCAGCTCTCTGTGCTCGCTTCAGCTCCTCCTTGTCACCTGCCTGGAGTGCTGTCAACTATAATACTATATTATGTCAACTATAATACTAATTACACTATGTCCAGTATAAGTAGATTCTTTTATTCCCATTGTGGACCTTCTCAATTGGAACAAGAAACTGATTTTATTTTCATCATGTATGTATCTAACTCACAGATTGACCTTCGGTATTTAAGCACTGTCAGTATTTAAGCACATAAGTAAACCATGAATGTTCCCGTGGTTTACTTATCTCAGTATTTTGTCACAGCTTTGATTAAACCAGCATGACAAAAGGTGGAAAATAAAAATGTTTTCTTTTTGAAAATGCTGTATCCGTGTAAGTCTACAAACTACAAACTAAGCTATACCACTAAATGGACCAAGCAAAAGTCCCCAAAACTGGTCAAGGAGAGACATTGTGTCTATACGTTTTCTGTCCATGCAGGCAATTAATAACCTGAATCAGCTCACTATTGACTTAATTGGACATGGTTAACAGATTAACAGCCATTGGATACACAGACCCTCCAGGACAAGAACTGGGCACCCCTGGGTTAAGAGGGGCAATAGGACACCCTTAAAAGGGCAGTTTCAATGACCCACTACTGTAACAAACATCAGTCCCTGAAATAATTCTCAATTTATTCCTTGTATGAAAGCAGTACGCCCTCTCCCTCTTCTCACACAGAAAAGGCCGCACAGGAAGATCAGAGATTCTCGATTTTTGTCTTTTTTTCAAATAGATTTTTGTGGGAAGAGATGGAAAATCAAAAGCTAAAATTATAGAGGGCGAACTGAAAATGAGAAGTCGAAATGTAGATAAAGAAGGAAGAGGTAGGAAATGTATTTAAAAATGGAGTATTGCTTCAGTAATGGAGAGTTAGATCCTCTAAACTAAACAAAAAGCAGCACATAAATAAAACAAAATACAAAAATGTTTCCAAGACAACTAAAAATTGTTGACAATTCCAAGAAAATAATGTTTTAAAGTGGAAGTGGGTAAATCTGTGAGTACATTTCCATTACTGATGAAAATTTTGCCCAGCCCTACAGTTCCTTGTTCCAAATGTATCCTTGTTCCAATCTGTGCTGCTCTGGGAGTGGAGAGTAAATCAGAGCTGCACTGTGCACTGGATAATGATACCTGCAAATACAGATTAGTTCAGGTCTGTTAAAAAAAAGAGAAAGCTAACATAGACAGCAGGACAATAAACTGCTCATCTGTCCTGTGAACTTCCTGACCTTAGTATCCTCGAACGATACTCAAAACGATACCTGAAAAAAGATACTCGAAGATACTGTCAAAATACCCAAATGGGTATTTGGCCAATTCCCCTTAACTTAGTGATTCCATAGAAATCATTACATATTGTAACGCACACGGCCTCCATTGGTTGTGAGAGCCGGCTTACCAGTGCAGTGACGTCACCGCCCTTCCCTATGAATAGCAGGGACCACAGCCACTGGGCTGATGGGAGATTTCCCTTTGGCTCAAGTGGCTGGATCCCTGTTGAGTCATGCCGGAGGCCCGGGTTTGAGTCCCTGATGGTGGGGGGCTGACCTGAGATGGCAGAGGTGAGGGTGCATACCCATGTGAACCCTGGAGCATTACAATATGTATCTCCTGACTTCTTTTCATTCCTTTTGAGAAAACAAGATTCTGCACTGTCCCTGCAGCCACGCTGTTAAATGGCAAGTCCATCTTGGATAAAGCATGCTGGGATTTTTAAAAAATGTTTTAATATTCTTTCTTTCTTGCTTATTCCTACTAAGGGTTACAGCAAGCCGGGACTAGACTCTGTAGAGGGTACTGCTCCTCTGCAGAGAGTTCACACACAGGGTCAATGGAGAGAGACCAGTTAACCTATCCAGCATGTCTTTCATAGGAGGGGGGAAAGTGGAGTACCCAGATCTGTGAGGCAGTAGCGCTAACCAGCCCTGCCCTGCCCCTCTGCCGAGTACCAACCCCCCAAAATACCAGAAGCAACTAAAAAAAGTGTTTTTTTTCCTGTTCCTGTTTTCCAAAGCCAGCAAAATAAACTCTGAAGATTCAAAAAGGAAACCCAGATGCAAAAGCACAGAAATAATTCCCCCACCCCCTCAGAAATGGTCAGTGTTCTACAGCTGGAGAGCATTTGTCGCTCATATTCTTCTCATATTCACATGTACAGTATGTGCTTCCAGTATCTAAGACTAAAAAACAAAGCCCATGGCATCCTCACTCCCATACAAAAGCACCATCCAGCAAGAGGAATCTTTATACATTTGATTTTAAAGAAGATGTCTGGGCTGTCAAAATCCTACACCCTTAATTGCTGAGCTGATGCAGAGCCTGTGGTCTGTCTTTTATGCGGCTGTGGCATTGAGATTTCTTCCACTTCATCTCGAGGGCAAGGCTGTTTCCAGACTGTGTCTCCATTGTCTGATCAGTTTCCTTCCTTCCTTGAATTCCCGACCGGAGTTTTCGTTTCCCCCTCTTTTTTTTGTACTCAAGCCACCCTGCAGTTTCTGCTGTCCACATATAAAATCACGGGGAGAATATAATATGCTTCAGCACTAAAAAAGTAATCAATACATAAAATACATAATAAGGAGATTTAGTCTTGTACTTTTTCCTGTGGTCTATTCTGTTATGTACTGTAGGTTATACATGCAGAACCCAGCTTCAGTGCAATGCACCTCTTTGACACTGCAAAGTAAAAGCCATACTGTACAACACCAAGCACACAACAGAGGAGGCACAAAACACCAGAATCATGTAGATTGGTGCTCAGCACTGGGTGTAAGTACTCCCAGTATGCTCATGATTGGACAAAATATGATAGTGACAAATGGTGCATATTAGTAAGGCAAGAGCTATTTATTAAAAAAATTACACAATGTAATAAGTTCCCTTATTTAAAGTTTTAGGAACTATGTTCATGCATATTCTCTTACACTGCATGCTGAAAGAGAGCTGGCTTCTTCTGCAAGCCTTTTGCAAAAAGGAAGTGGATCTCTCTTGTGGTGAACAGAGGCAACATACTGGAGACCGAGAGGGTAAAGTCTGAGGAATAACAAAGGCTGTTCAGTAGATGAGTTTCTATCATGAGGATCTATACTGAAGAAATTAGAGTTCAACTAGGGGAAATTTCAGAATGAGGCTAGCAGACCTAGGGGCAATTTGGGCTCAAATGTAGATTGTTTTTGAAATGTCTAGATGAAAGGATGGTAGAGAATTAAAAATTAAAGAGAAATGCCAGTCAAATGTTTAAAATAACACTTTACACTCAATCAATCAGAAGGGCAGTTTATTCTTGTGCTGTGAGCATCACAGGACAAAGAGGTGGGAAAAGATCTTGCAAGATTTTGTTTACCCCAGAAAAAAAATTTAAAAAGTGTTTTGGGTGGTTTAACGGTATTGAGGGCAGTACAGGTCAAACAGCAGATCGAGTCAGATTTGGAGTGTTTTCCGCTTACAGTACATGTGGCTGGTTCATTATGTTGGGCAGCTTCTCCGAGTGAGACAGTGTGAGACACACCAGTGCGGAGTCTCTTAAAAAAGCATGAGCTCATTTCCTAGTCTGAACTGAAAGGAAGCTTCACTCCGACAGAAAACAGCTGAGGAGACTCTGTTACCGAAAAGCTGAACATGAAATCTTCTATGCATATTCTCACTCTCTTCACTGGTGAGTCCAACTTCACTGTCCTTCTACATCAGCACAGATTTCCATAACTAACTGACCTCATTTCTTTCCACTGATTGAAAAAAGGGACAAGTAGAAAATAGCAACTGAGGCTTACTGATGCAACTCTTGTAGTTTCTGGATGCAACCCTCTGATCGCAGCTGCAGCCTGCTGTGGTAGCTTGTTAAATATTGTGGGTTTTTTTGATAAGCACTAAATCCAACACTAATCAGAATAGCAGCTCACAGTGTGGTGTGCAGTGCTCCTTTTAAATCGTATTAACAAAAAGGTCGAAGAAGTTTACGATTATGTTTGCAGAAATCTGGAGAACAAAGCAAATGCTGGATGATCTCAGGGACACTTAAATCTTCAGTTTAAAACTTTAAGCAACTGAATTATACATCAAAATGGTTTATATAAGTAAGGACAAATGCATACTTAATTCGTATATAAACGGAGGAAAGCAGTCTGAGAAGAACAGTCAGAGGTGTATAGTATCAAATACATGTAATTCTAGGTTTCTGAGGCTGGCATGCCTCATTGTCAGGTGTATCTAAAAAGCTGTGTACCTACTGAAATGGATTTTATTTTCACTTTTAAATGACATACATTTACAAATAGAAAAGTAAGGAGGGAACTATCTGAGTGTCACTTGCCAGAATCTTCGCAGGCTATACAGTTTGTCAATTGGCTTTAAAGTGACTTACAGTTCCTTGAAGAAGCTTCAATGCTTGCAGTCATGACACTTTAAATTAGGATTTGTTCATGTTTTGAATACATTTCATAAATATTATTTTTTTCTTTATATTAATATACTGTATATATATTTTTGCCTATATTAACTGTGATCTCATCTTACCCCTAGAGGTCTTCAGTTTGTGCATTAAGAGATGTTGCATTATTTTGTAATTTCACAAAAAGAGGCACCATAGGAAGAGTCTGAATACTTTTGCAAGGCACTGTATGCCTTCTTAAAGCAAATGATGTGGAGAACTGGCAGCTCCCACCGTAAAATATCATACTTATGATCATCATAATTACAGAACAGTAAATATGCAGACCGTGTCTACTTAAACTTTACAGATTTTCACAATCGCTACCTCCAGTCCTATCACAGTGAAATGATATTTTCAGTTCTGTTTCTCTGACACGTTTCCTTGGTAACATACTGCACCAATTTTGTTGGGTCTCTTTACACAATATTAGTGTGCTTTAAAGAGCACAACTACATTAAAAAATGAATTCTGATTTGACCTCCCCTATACACTGCGGTATCTGGTAGAATTGTCATTATAAAAATGAATGGGCATCCTTAGTTTTCTAAGTTCCCATGATTCCAAATACACTCCCATCATTTTATTATCCAGAGACCATTTTATTGGGAGGGTCAAGTTGCTGACTGTTTGGCTGAGATTCCTAGAGGTTATTCTGACAATCTGACCTTGTCTCCTGGGAGACTGTGACTCTGGTCTGCTGTTTTTTTTCTGACACTTTCTTTCTCTGAAGTTCTAGGCTGTGTGATGTCAGCAGAGAGGAGAGTGAATGGATCTGAAGAAGGAAGTGTAGAGATTCAGTGCGACTATCCAGATGGGTATCTGTACAAGGAGAAGTACTGGTGTCGGGATCCCTGTTGGAATAAGGATGTTCTCATTAAAACTGGCAAGACGGACACTGTGGTCACTGTGGGGAGATTCTCTCTCTATGACAACGTCTCATTCAGGACATTCACTGTGACCATGAGCAGACTGACCCTGCAGGACACTGGGGTGTATTACTGTGGACTGGAGCAATGGGGGACTGACAGACTCTCAAAAATACATCTGAGAGTCAGGAAAGGTAGGTCCTCCTTTGCAACCTATTACACTTTAACTATAAAAACAGAAATTAAATCATATCTAATTTTTATTCACAAATGATTTGACTAAAACATCAACCTACTAAACTAAAGCTATGGTTAAATCCAAGATCTACTGTGCTGTGACATTTTCAGTCTTAACCTAATAATAAAATAATAATATTCTTACAGTATATCAGATTGTACCATAGCACCAAAACCAAAGAAGTATAAATACATATTAAAATTGAAACAATATTTAGTAATTGCACTAGAAGAGAAAAATGACTTGCACAAAAATAATCAACAACATTGGATTAATACTTCATATTTCTTTGGTTGCAATTATTTCACCCAATCTTGTTTTACATCTTTGGATTAGATGCTGTCAGCTTCCTAGAGTTTTTGACTCCTGTTCCTTCACAAATGTTTATCAAGAGCAAAACCATTAGAGCTGGTCCTGTAGGTCCAATTCCATGTGGGGCTCAAAAGACAGGAGAGGATCAAGGGTGAATCCCAGATTCCCGACTATGGCTGACTCTTGAATGGGGAAGCCATCCACCATTACTGTGAAACTCTCCAGCTTTTCCAACTGACCTTTGCTGCCCACCAATAAAATTTCTGTTTCGTCACCATTTAGCTTCAAAGACCTTGATGACAACCAGAGCTTGATGGTTCACAGATTTAGAGATAAGTGACAGAGGTGGGAGATCAGAGGTGGGAAGAGGTTTTAACATACATCTGAGTATCATCCGTAAAACAATGAAACTGAAAACCGTGTTTGTGTATAATCTGACCCAGAGGTAGACTACAAATAAAAAGCAATGGGCCAAAGACTGAACCCTGCAGCACACCATGCCTGACTGGGGCCAAGGGGGGATTTCTGAATTTAAAAATGCTGCCTGCCAATCTAAATGAGCACGAGCAGTTAAAAACAGTGCAATTGAAGAGAGTGTCTATAAGCACTTGGGCAACACTGAAAGATTTGCTGTAGAAAAAAAACAGGACTAAGAGCACAGAGCATAAGATTACTTATAGCTCCTCAAGTCAGGCGCAACAAGCAAATCATTCAAAACCCTGACAAGAGCAGTGTTGGTGCCATGATTAGAATGAAAAACAGAGGGGAAAGGTTCAAACAGATCATTAGCTATCATTGGAACCTATTACTGACATGGTACCACATGTTCTAAAACCTTAGATAGAGATGAGTATTGGAATGATTGATACAATCATTTGAAACATTAGGAAAGGGAACAGTTAATAATGTAAGCTATTGACAAATCAAGCAATGAATCTGTTCAAAGAGTACTCTGTCATTGAAGGCTAAAGAGTATGTTGATTTTAGATCTACATGACTTCACTTAATTTGAAAAAAATCTCCTGTTTGATTGCAATATGTTGTAATTATTCCATATCTTCATATATCAGTGATTTGATAGTGATCTACATACGTGCTCGGTTGCAGCTCTCTGGAACCAGCATTTGAAACCCCTGATTTGAGCTTTTCTCATGTTGTGTTTAATGTCAATCTGCACATTTTATGTAGGTCAAGGTCAAAACTATGGACTAATGTCTACATTCTTTGATAACTGCGTGTAATTAGTTGAACAGTGCCTGCCAGAGAGCCTCATGATCTGATGCACACAGGACAGCAGTAGAGAAAGTCTTTTGAGCTCTAACTGTACTGCTTCAGCCTCCCTTTAAAACACAGCTGGACAGCTAAACTGCTTTTATCGGCTTTCTCTGGGTCTCTTCCCAAAAAAATCTTCACTAGCTCATCCTTCTCTGCTCCCTTCTATACCAGGTGCAACACATAACAGAATCTCTGCTAACATCCCCGCTAGTAGAGGTCACTAAGCCCCTGGAAGGCTTCGCTTCCTGGTTTTGAATGCCACTTTACCAATTGTCTTCCACCATATGATCATGTGACTGGACAACTGGTCATTCCCAGTTGCATTTTGGGGGAACATCAGGAAGTCAAGTACCACCTTTTCACAGCATTACATTAAAAATATCTCCTGGAGTCCTCTGATTCTGTCTCGTTGAGTCTCTCTGGTCCAGGGGTCCCAGTGCTGGCCCACATCTCCTGGGTTTTGTTCCTGCCCAGCTCTCAGTTAAGCAATTGAATCCTTCACTGATTTAATAACATGATTAATTTGAATTGGTGCCTTTTGACTATTGCATTTAAATAAAATTCCAAACTTTTTAGGAGAAAATAAAACATGGAAATGTTGCAGTAAAATCAACTTATTTAAGGTGTCTGGGCCTCCAGGACCAGGACTGGGAAACCCTGGTCTGGACTCCCACTCTGATGCCTCCGTCTGTCTCCTCAGCTCCTACAGTCCCCACAGTGACCCCCTCAGCTCCAGGGACTGTGACAGAGGAGGTCACTGCCACAGCGCTGACAGCCATCTCCAGCCAGGACACAGCCAGCAGCACCACAGGTCTGTCTTGACACATAGGGAGCAGAGGTGTGAAACTGTGTTTTGAGGTCTGTGGTTTCGTCGGTACTTCTGACCCACAACAGCACACTGCTGGTAAAGAGACAGACCATAGGTCTCTTAACATCATTTCCTGTTCATGACCTATGTATAGCCAGACTCTCCCTGACATTACAGATACAGTACCAGTCATGCAGCATCTACTAGTCTTACAAAGGATTGAACTCTAATAGATTTTTCTTAATTCTTCCTATTGCATGTTAAGTACCTTCATTACACATGTGCAGGTTCCTGAGGGTTCCCAAGTATTTTCCAGTTTTGCCACAACATGGACTACAGTAGATGTTTTATAAATATTTTATATATATCATTGAGCAGCTTGGTAGAACAGTGTTTAGAATTGCTTGGCATTTTGCGTGGGTTTCCTCCCACAGTCCAAAGACATATCGTTAGGTTAATTGGCTCATGGGGAAAACCTGGTGTGAGTCTATTCATGTCTGCGATGGACTTGGACTGGTGTCCTGTCCAGAGTGTACTCTGACTTGCACCCACTGCTTGCTGGGATAGGTTCTGGCTCCCCTGCAAGTTAGAAAGCAGTTAGAAAATTGATTGATGGATGTCTCTAAAAGAAAACCTAAGAAATTATATTAAAACCACAACCAAAATCACTGAAACAAGAGCTCTACTATCTAGCCCAAAATCTGTGCTTCCCCCTTAGACTTCTACAAATACTTGCTTACAGCACTCAGCTCAAGAGCCAGGACACCCACAGGAAGGGGCTATTTTTAAAGACGATGCCTCAATATGACCTTATACTGATAACAGATATCACTGTGTGATAGTGAATACAGTTTAGCTCAGTGGTTCTCAAACTGTGGTACGCGTACCTGCAGTGGTACGCGCCGTGCCGCCAGGTGGTACGCCAAATGACCCTGGAACTGTGTTCTGTGCGCTGAAAAATCTGGACGGGTTTTCATATTTTGTATTTTTATATTTATTTTTATTTTATACAGTAATACTTCAGTGGACACAAGAGATACTCTGTAATTCTATACCACTCTATAGGAATGCGTGCTACGGACGCAAGTGACCAATTGTATTTAAAAAAAGCTACTGGATCTCCAGCAAATAGGGAGGAAGGAGAATGTGCGTGATTTTGGAACAATGCCAACGTTGTAAACACAGGAATGCATAGAAATGCGTGCTACGAACGCTGGTAATCTTGTGAGCACAGGAAAGCGTGAAAAATAACAGAAAAATATTTAAGAACTGTTCTAAGTTAATTTGAGAAAAATACACCGAGCGTCTCTGTGTTTCTCTCCCATGCGCATGAAATAAAAACTTAAAATAAACACTGAAATAAAAACGGAAACGTGGAAAAATGCAAGCTTGCGGATTGCTAAAGCAGGTAAGCCCCACACTATTATGTGTGGAGAAAAAGCTGCTGAACAGCTCAACCTGCTGCCCCCCCTGAAAGACAAGAGTCATTCATAGAATTATTGAAATGAAAGATTATATCAAAAGTACGCTGACAGCGCGCGTTAAGATGAGCAGATGTTTTTCACTGCAATTAGATGAGTCTGTAGTCGATTTGGCCAATTTGCTCGTTTACGTTCGATACGAGTTTGAGGGTACGTCCCGTGAGGACTTTCTGTTCTGTAAGCCGCTACCAACAGGAACTACAGGAGAGCACGTATTTCAGCTTCTGAATGAATTTATCGAAGAGAATGGCATCGACTGGATAAAATGTGTCGGAGTTTGTACAGACTGTGCTAGAGCGATGACAAGCCGACACAGCGGTGTAGTTGCACGATATAGAGAGGTTGCTCCAGAAATGAATGGATGCATTGCAACATCCACCGCGAGACCTTTGCCGTCAAGAAAATGCCTGACGATTTAAAATCTGTAAGACTGTTGTGAATTGTATCAAGGCTCGAAAAATTAATTCACATCTGCTTTGCTCGACTAAACAGGCTCACCCCTCTCACTGAAATGGTGCTTTTTTATTTTTATTTGTTGTTTTTTTTTCTGTAAAACACTTTGAGAAGCCACATTTTTTATATCAAAGTTTATTATTATAATATTTATTATATGTATGTGTGAGTGTGTGTGCACAGGCGCTCATGTTGGTCATTGAGAATTTCTGGGGTTCCTATGAGATGATGACTTGTAGGTGGTACTTGGATGCTTTGGTTGGATTAGGGGTGGTACTTGTCCAAAAAGTTTGAGAACCACTGGTTTAGCTAATTTAGATGGAGTGTGACCTGTGTTTGAACACTGAAAGAACAATATCTCCTCAGTCCTGTTTTAAGAATTCCAGCACTGTTCAGCTGCACAGGAGTAGATTGGTTTCCATTTTATTGTCATTGACAAACCTGCTGTTTAACAGACTGAGGTCCGCTGCTTCTTCATTAGAAAATTGAAGAGGTGGCTTATAAAGTGCTACCATTTTCCAACAACTTCACAGACAAAAGAAGACCAAGTGTATGCCCCTAATGCCTTCATCATCATCCAGTATAAAATGGGAGGTGGCTACTGAGGTATGCATATCTTAAAAACCGAGAAAGACGTCTGGGGCAACATTTTAATTTTTCCTCATATTTCTCTAAGGTGGCAAAAATGACTCTCTCAATACGGCAGCTACAAACCACACGGACATCTCGAAGCAAGACCATAACGGTAATATTTTGGAACCACAAATTCTTTGTTTTTCTTTTGTAAGCTCTGGTAAGAACTAGAAAGCAAGCGCATTCTGGATTCCTAATCCAATTCTGAACTAAAACAGGAACAGACACACAGGACAGAAAGAAGCCTCATGAATAATAAGCACTTCAGCAGCTGTGCTGACCTCAGCTGAACTTCCTGTTGCTCGTCAGGAATAACGGTCTTATTTCCAGCCTGTATGATGTCATTTGTCCCCTGTGAACTTAAACACAAAACCCCTTCCTTCTTCTTTTTAACCCTGGGGAGAAATGGCAAAATAAGACTGAATGGCTATGTAAAACTGAGTTTAACTGAAACCTTGGATTTTGCTGCCTTAGTACCACAAGAGAGCACGAGTTCTTAAAAGAAAGTGTTACTCTCCTTTAAAAATATGTCAACCGTCATCTGAAAGCTGCTTAGCCCCAGTAAGGGTCATGACAATCTGTAGCCGATCCCCATACTGCACCCTTGTTGAGATGTCAGTCCGTTATAAGGAGCACACACACACAGGAACAACCGAGAGACACCAGTTAACCTCACCAGCACGTCTTTGGAATGTGGGAGGAGACCAGAGCACCCAGAAAAAACCCATATTAACACGATGAGAACATGCAAACTCCCTACAAAAGGCTCCCCTGTCTAGAATCGAACCCAGGACCCAAGAAGTGTGAACCAATAGCAAACTGCTATATCACTGCACCACCTAAAAATGATTCCCATATTCTTCAATGAATGGAAGGCACAGTGACCTGGAGTGAATTTTGGACATATTCAGTATCAGCAAATGCATATTCTGGTGTTTAAAAGGCCTGTTTATTTATTTTTAGATGCAAAGTCTCTGATTGGAGCAGCTCTTGGAGTAATGGCACTTTTGCTCCTGGTGGCCGTTTTCATTCTTGTGAGACAGAGACAGAAGAGAGCCACACGCTCCCTGGGTAAGTCTCCTCCAGCAGGCCCATCAGTGAAGCTCAGCAGAGCACTGCTGCCCAGGGCCGGGCTGTGCTGGACAGAGCTGCAGCAGAGCTGCTCTCTCCAGACTCAGTAGCCTGTGACTGACCCCTCCTCTGTGACTGTGAGCTGCTGCAGTGAAGCTGTCACTGGACAGACAGGACACCTGCTGGGATCGGGTGATCGGGGAACTGTGAGTCAACATGTTGATTTAAATCTAGGAGCCCCACAGGTGTAGAGGCAGAGGAGGTGCTGGGACAGGCAGGATAGGATCACAAGACAATCAGAGACATGGATTTCTGCCATTATACAGTACAGAGAATGACAACTGCTACAGCCCGCAGGTGAAAGAGATGCTTTTGGGGGAACTCCTGAGCTGTGTAAAGGGTAAAGGTGAGGGCTTGGAGAAAGGATCTCTGAAGTCCTTAATTAAAGTCTTGGGTGACAAAACTCGCCAGTAGTTCAGGTGGTTAGCTGCGTCAGCATGTGTAGGCTGCAAAGGAACAAGTAATTTTTTCAGTATTCCATGCTGAAAAAAAGAAGAAAGAAAACACAGCGTTTCGGCCGTGGAGCCTTCTTCAGGTGTGAGCTTCTTCAGTAATTCGCCAGTTGTGACTGAGAAGCTCCGTCTTGCTTATACAGCATTACTCGTAGGTGCGCTTCCTCTTCCTACCAGCAGAGGTCACTCTAACGCTCCATCTCGTCTCTGCCGGGCTTAGCTGAGCTCTGGAAAGCACATTGCCTTTGCTCACTACAGTGGAGTTCATAATCCCCACTGATATTGTTGGAGTTCTTCAAAATGCTTCCAGCAGATATTTACAGACCTCGTGCACAAAATCATTCCCTAAAAACTTTAATTATTTAATACTTTAAGAATTAAAAAAACAAATTTCACTGTACTTTGATGATAGTAAGCAAGGCTATTCTCAATTGCCTTTGATCCTATTGATGACGAGCCTCCTCTTTCTCACTAGATAAGAAACCCACTGTCAGGAATGGAGCTACAGGTACAGAGCAGGTAAGCAGAATCTTGCCTCCACCTGTCTCACACAAAGCTGGGCCCTTGTGCTCTGTAACGTGTGAGGACAGCAGCTGAGCTCCTGTTTTCTCACAGGCTGACCAGTGAAACATCACACAAAGCCAGTGACAGGAAGAGCCTTTCTTTCTCAAGCAGGAAATTACAGCAGCCGCATATTGTACCTTTCAAAGGGCCACTCAAAGGTATTAGGAAAAAGCAGTGAAATGAACAATGAAATCTAACAAAAGGGTGAAAAACGAGAATTGCAGACTTCTAGTCAGCCTGGGTTTGTCAGAAGTTCAACTAGGGAGCTGCAGCAGAGCCTGTGACTGACCCCTCCTCTGTGACTGTGAGCTGCTGCAGTGAAGCTGTCACTGGACTGACAGGACACCTGCTGGGATCGGGTGATCAGGGAACTGTGAGTCAACATGTTGATTTAAATCTAGGAGCCCCACAGGTGTAGAGGCAGAGGAGGTGCTGGGACAGACAGCACAGGAAAACAACACAAAGACATGGATTTTTACCACTATACCATACAAACAATGACAGCTGCTATAGTCTGCAGGTGAAAGAGACTTTTGAGTGAACTCCTGAGCAGCTTCAAAGGTAAAGGTGAAGGCTTGGAGAACGGATCCCTGTAGTCTTCAATTAAACCCTTGGGTGACAATTCGCCAGTTGTGACTGAGAAGTTGCGTCTTGCTTATACAGCACATATACAATTCTCGTAGGTGCGGTTCCTCTTCCTACCAGCAGAGGTCACTCCAACATCCATCTCGTCCCTGCCTGGCTTAGCCCAGCTCTGGACGGCTTATTGCCTTTACCTGTTACAGTGCAGAAACTTTGCGCTGGCTTTGCGATACACTTCCAAAATCCTAAAGCAATTTCAGTTTTAAAAACTGATTCCATTATGATTTTATGATGGTAAACAATGGTATTCTCACCTTGCTCAAGCTGACCAGCGAAACATCACACAAAGCCGGGGACAGGAAGGGCCATTCTTTTTCAAACAGGAAATTACAGCAGCCGCATACTGTACCACTCACAGGGACTAGGACAAACCAAGCAAATAACCAATAAAATACAAGAATAGAATTGCAGAGCTCTGATCAGCCTGGGTTTGTCAGAAGTTCAAGTAGGGAGCTGCGTCAGCATGCAGAGGCTGCAAAGGAACAGGTGAAGGTTTATGCCATGCAGAAAAGAAACACAATGTTTTGGCCGGACACCAATGTGGACTCCTGAAGAAGACGCCACAGCCGAAACATTTTCTTTTCTTTTGAGCGTGGAATAACCCTTTACCTGTTCCTGGATTTAGCAGTATGTGTTCATGAAAAAAAAAGCAGGAACAGCTGCAGGCCTCCTTGCTGGCGACAGAGCATCGCACACAAAACAAGCAGCAGAGGCCCAACAGCTGCAGCCCGTGGGTCCGCTCGCTCTCTGGAAACCAACAGTGTGCCCCTCTGACGCAGAGTGAAGACGTGGCCCCGGGGGTGTATGAAGAGATCGACGCAGGAGGCGCCAGGCCCCTGTCCTCAGTGTACTACAGCGTGTCGTACCATCAGGAGGAGGACAGCCAGGGACTCTACTCCCTCGCACAGCTGCCTGGGGACACACCCGAGGACAGTGAGGTTTACTCCTTCATCACAGCCCACTGAGCTGGGCCTGCACTGTGGACACACACTCCTACAGGTGAGGACTCTCTGTCCCGGGTCCCCTAGGTGTCTTCTCTATGCAGGCATGTGGGTTTTCTCCGGGTGTCTCCCTCCAGGAATACAAACACAACACTGTCTGTGTAAGCTGGTTACGTGACATGTCTAGATTATCTCCTGTATGTGTGTGTGAGCCCTGTGAAGGACTGGTGTCTCCTCCAGAGTGTACCCTGCCTGGGCTCGACCCTGGCTCACAGCAACCTGGTAAAAGACGAAGCAGTTATTGAAAATGAACAGATATTGATTTGCACATAAAATACTGGCGAGGCATGTATATAATGTAGTATAAAACTGGGATGTAGAGAAAAGCGTCCTTCCCATTAGAAGCAGCAGTTTTACTTGTAAAGTCTGTCGTGTCTAGAGAATTGCACTGAACTCTCCCTCTGCCACCACAGGTGGAAGACCTCAGTCTGGTCAATGACCACTAGAGGGCGACAGCGCTCCACTGAGATCAGTGACTGACGGCCGGCGCTGCCCCGGGTCTCCAGTGACCACATGAGCAGAGTCCAGCCGGTGGCACAGTTTCGCACTCGGCAGCTCGAATCACCAGCCAGTCCACCTGATACCATCCCGCACACATTTCGAAAGAAAGGCTCTTAAACACCACGGACATGCGGATCAGGTGCCACGCATGGAAACGAATTGAAGGAGTGAATGAAATGTGCTTACGAGAAACAAAACCTATACCTACAATACCGGAGTATTTTTGCTAAGGCATCTTTAAACATTGCTGATCGGTTTTGAAAACTAAAGTCACCACATTCTCAGATGAAAGGGTTTACCAAGTTACCTGAAGTCAAAAATCTAACCACACAGCTGAAAAGGAAACTGCTAACGTATCTACTTTCGGCAGGTTGAAAATCGACGCGCTCGGCAAAGCCACAATCCTTGCAGCGAACTGTGGAACTCGTTGCAATTCTTTTTACAGCAATGAAGAGTGAAGAAAAAGGTTACTCAAGTGTGGCTTCGGTGCGTTATTTAATAACCAACCATCATCAAAGGAGGATCAGACTAGGTAAAAGCATTCGACTCTTGTATACTTGTAAATTCACTTTTTGTGTGGTTCGCCCATTGGTTTCAGTGATTGTCAGGGTTAAGTATGTAAAGAAAAGTTAAGTGTAGGCGAAACAAGTGAGTAATGATATGATAATACAATGATCCTCATTTCTGGATCTGGAAATTTATTTTGGACCTGCAAATTTTCCAACTCTTTAACCATTGAGGATTTTAATGTTCCTATAAACCCGGGTTTCTAAATTCCCGTCCATGAAAACCACGGACATCCATCCATGAACCTGGATTTCATTGTCTATTTTAATTGAAAGCACCTCTTCACTTGGGAGGAGGGTTAATAAACGGATCCAATTACGCCTCAACAGGACGGCTGAAAAAAATTGGTCTGTCTTCAGCTGTCCCCACCACATTTTCCAGTGTGCTCGCGTGTGGGATGACAGTGTGGTTTGGCAGCAGCTCGTTGTCTGACCGGAAGGTGTTACAGGGGGTGATCAGATCAGCCCAGTCCATCACTGCAGTACAGCTCCCCTCTATTTCAGACATTTTTACAACTCGCTGCCTCACGAAGGCTGGAAGTATCGCTAAGGATACCAGTCATCCTGGTTTCCCTTTGGTAAACGTTACACGAGCATAAAGGCATGAACGTCCAGATTCAGAGACAGTTTCTCCCCACAAGCAGATTACTGAACCCCTACCACTGACTCACAGTGATGTTGTTTTTTTAAGTTGTATGTTATTTACCTTGTTGTTGTTGCTGCTGTTCTGTGTTTGTTTTTTTTCCTGTAATGTCTTTGTATTGGAGCATACCTGCAAATTAGCGGTTCATTCCACTTGTGCATATGACAATAAACTGAACGGAACTGAGAAATTCCTGTGCTAATTCCGTCCCCGCTTGGCTCCTTCTGGATGGGTTAGCCTCCTACTCACTGATCATCAGAGTCCTGCTTCTCTCTGCAGCAGGCCCTAACTGAGGCCGTTTACAGGACTTCAGACACCTCGGCGTCGTCTTCTTGCCCTTCTCCCTCAACAGACTCTGCTTCCCTACTCTTTCTGCACGAAGTTTCTCAGGGATTTCTTCCTGTGCGCTTATTACCTTCCCATTGTGTACAGCGGACTGCCCATTTCATGGTTACTGGCGCCCTCGTGTGGGTGGAATCAAGCATGACAGCTATCCTGAAATGCCGGAACCTCCCCGATCTGTTTAACCTAACACATCGTGTAAAGAGAAAAGAAAAATATTGAAATGTTGAGTCATCTAGAAAACTGGTATAAAATCTTAGTCATTTAACAATTTCAGTTTATATATAGTGCAGCAGTATGATTTATTTTCTATCATCCGTTGCCAGTACATATTGTAACGCAACAGGGTTCAGGTGGGCGCCCTTGCCGCATTAGGTCGGCCCTGCACCGTCGGGGGCTCGAACCCGGGACTCCCGCGTCACTCAACAGGTGAGCCCGGTGAGCTAAAGAGAGATCTCTCTCCGCAGCCCAGTAGCTGTAGTCCTGCTATCACAGGGAAGGGCGGTGACGCGGCTCTTACACAGTACCGGTCGGCCGTAAGCGTTACAGTATTTTACAGAATTAGAGGCTTGAAATCTGATGCTCTTTCTTTCTCAGTCTGGATACTTCTGGCGGAGAGTTCTCTGTTCTTCACAAAATTGTTTTATTTTTTGTTGCTGGAGTAGTCTTGAGCTCATTGCAGCTGTCTAAGGATACAGCTATTACTGAAAATGAACGGATGGACTGCAAAACTTTCAGCTCTGGACAATACGCATCAATGTCTCAAGGAAGAGACGGAAATGACATGTTGCATGGAGAACTGGAAAATTCATTCCTTCACTCTTTTTTATTAACATTTCTCCTTCACAAACTTGGGAATCAGGCTGATAAGCGCCAATCGCTTTCCTCGCCCTCTGCCCTAGGCTTTTGGATAGATTATACGATGTTGTAAATCATCGTATACCCCGAAGAAGGCATCTGAGAAACACCAGACCTTACTAAACGCTTTGCTTCTAAAATAAAATCGCATGCTCTTGTGATTTAAACTTTAGTAGTATTGCAGGACCAATTATAAATGTAGGCACAGGCGTATAAAAGATACAACCCCAATGTCCTTCTTTTCTAAAGCAATCGATCATATCATAACAATATAATTATTAATAAATGCAATTATAGTTAAACGTGGCATGTTATTCTTCCTTCAGAGTTCCCGAAGATTTTTTTTGTTTGTTTAAGAGCAATATTGGCTTCTGTGGTTTTAATGATAGCTGTGCACATTTTCAAGACATAATCTGATAAAAACAACTCGTGTTACGAGACATAAATTAATGCCCTGGAAACCTAATGTACGACGTAGCTCATCTTGAGTTCGAAGAGTGACGTGCGCGGAACTAAGCATGGCGAGGTACAGATTGCATCTGCTCGTTTCTCTCATCTCAATGAGTCAACTCGATCGAGGATCAATTTATAAAAAGCTGCCGCGTCATTTCCTATCACAAAGCAAGACTGTGCCTAAGACGGGACACGTCTCAGTGGAAATGTACATTCCCAAGTGCAGCGGAAAATGAGAGCTGCGCTTCCCACAGTCTGTCTCCTGGCAGGTGAGGAAGTTTGTTTCTTTAGTTTCATTTTTTAACGTTTACTTGTCTGCGATGTTTTCACCTTCCTCTCCGCAAGAACTCAAAGTAAATGGTATAAGTGTCTACCGCCGAGGCACCAAAACACTTTCTTAATGTGAGCATCGGTAAGGTCAAGGTCAGTATGAGCTGGAGCGCTCACCTGGTTAAATTCCAGTCTTGCTTCAGTTGGTGAAGGAGTGTCTTACTCTTCCGCCTGATCTGCTGGGTAGTGGGGCTGCTGGCGCTGAATGTCTGCTGTGTGTCACCCAGTTAGGCGCTGCTCTTCGACAAGTATGCGATAAATCCTTGCTTTGAACGCTGAGATCACGCTCAAAATATATTTTTTTCTGGTTTGAATCCACAAGCAATAGTGTACAAAGAGGCTCGATACCATTCTGTCGTGAAAAAGTCTCCTTCTAAAATGGTTTTACAGACCTCACTCAGATCGTAATAACCTTGATCAATTAAGGTAAACCGTCTTCATAATAAAGTAATTTAGATCTGGGATTAAAAACCAGAAGACTCAACTCTCCTGCAGATAATTTACGGATTCTTTCGCCTTAAAACATTAAGATGTTCAAAAGCAGGATGAGTTTCAAAGCCATTTCCTCATTTCATGTCAAATGAATTCTCCTAAAGCAATTAGTATAATGTCTGAAATTAGCATTCATATTGAAATGTGCTTCCTTTTTCCAAACTAAGTTATCACTTCAAATGTGCACATATTTCTGTATATCTTGAGCACTTGAATCATCAGCACCCTTCGTCCTCTCTGCCTTGAATGGCTGTCAAAGGACAAGGGAATATTTAGATACTTGATACTATTTAGATACATTTAGAAAAATGAGAGATTAAATGTATATATACTTCCATCCATTTCTTATATACTGTGCATTCTTATTTCCATATAGAGGGCTGTATGTTGATGCAGTGGTTAGTGTTGCTGCCGCATTCCGCTGGAGCCCTGGGTTCAATTCCTGACCTAGCATGCTATCTGTGTGGAGTTTCTGTTCACCCTGTGTTTGTGTGGGTTTCCTGCAGGTTCTCCGGTGTCCTCCCATAGTCCAAAGACTAGAGGCAAAAAATAATTGGCTTTTCCCAGTTTTTCCCAGAAGCCAATCAACTTTTGCCTCTAAAAAATGCCCCACTGAACCACAATACAGAAAAGTGGAGAAATATAGCAGGAACAAATATGACAAACACCTTTCACAGTGTAATACATATACAGTTTATGACATGTCAAAAGGGATCACATCTCTTTGGAGTATGATGACAGTATTGCAGTAGCTGATTACCTGTAATGTGATATTGTTAAAGTAACAATCTACAGCTTTTCCTTTGTAGGTTGCTGTCCTCCTTGTCCTTTTGAGTCTGCACTATGTGACTGACAATTTCTTGCAGTCTTGGGCCCTGGACTGCTGCTGTCTTTTCCTGACACTTTCTTTCTCTGAAGTTCTAGGCTGTGTGACGTCAGCAGAGAGGAGAGTGAGTGGATCTGAAGGAGGAAGTGTAGAGATTCAGTGCGACTATCCAGATGGGTATCTGTACAAGGAGAAGTACTGGTGTCGGCATCCCTGTTGGAATAAGGATGTTCTCATTAAAACTGGCAAGACGGACACTGTGGTCTCTGTGGGGAGATTCTCTCTCTATGACAACACTTCAGTCAGGACCTTCACTGTGGCCATGAGCAGACTGACCCTGCAGGACACTGGGGTGTATTACTGTGGACTGGAGCAATGGGGACCTGATAAATACATAGAAATACTTCTGAGGGTCACAGAACGTACACAAGGTAAAAACCAATGTAAGATTTTACTTTGCATTTTAATTACCAGTTTGTGATTTGATGCTTGGATTGAAGGAAAAGCCGTATGAGGAATTTGAATAAACTGACACACTGCTGTTTGTGATTATGGCTCCTCATGCAGTAGAAATTCTCATGCCATATAAGAAATTCTACATGTCATATCAGTTAATGCAGTGTGTTAAAAACTTGATTGTAAGTTTTATTAGCTTTCTGATACTCAGTTCTGCATAGTTAAACATGATGAAAATAAGACTCTCAGCATATTCAATCACAATGTCTTGCGGAACAAGTCAGATGATATCACTGCCTCATGGTTTCTGCAGGCAGTCCTTTCTTTTCAAAGACACCTAATTAGATGTTTGGATCCATTCTAAAGTAGGACTTTGATTCAGCCAGAAACAATAAGAATGATTTCAACAGTTTAGAGAAGCTACTGTAGTTGTTACACACTTCAGCAGTGAAACAGATGCTCTTGTTGAGATGTAGATCAGTATAAATTTACTTCCTTTCATGTTTCAGAAAGCAGACAGTCTGCCTACTGTGTGGCTCTGTGGTAGTGAAGAGTCTTTATGTACGCTACCAGGGACAGTCATTGTGTGGGATTTCAACTCTGTGTTGAGGTTTAAATACATTCACTCCAGTGTGTGCTTCTACCTAACATGACACTCATGGTATCTCAGGAGGCTCTTCAGGCTGTGTCTGAGCTGTAACAGCACTCAGACGTTCCTGTGGTTTAGAGCTCAGGGAAAGGGAGCATGCTGGTCTCTCAGGAAGGCCTGTCATCATAAACTTGATTCAAAACTACACTGAATTGTTCTGTGACTTGCATCCCGGATCAGACCTCAATACTGATGTGTCTTTGTCTGTCCAGCAATGACAGTGTCCATCTTGTCCACCTCCATGCCTGTGACTGTACTGATGGACATTACTGAGAAAGCAGCCATGGACAGTTCCACCCAGTTGGCCGGAGGTGAGTGGAAAGAGGTGTCTGTGAGGATCTGCAGAAGAGAGGGGGGTTTGTCAGAGGTACAGGGCCAGAGTTCCTTCTCTGTGTTGTGCGTGTATTGTGCACCAGCCCAAGATACGCTGTGGGGCTTTACTCTCATAAAACTGCTGTTGATCTTACTGTCTGGATCCAGTCCAGTAGAGAAGATAAAGTCTAGATTCAGCCTCAGAAATGAAAGAGAGAGAATCCAGATTTAAGACTTTACTGACAGAGGGCAGAAAAACAAACAGTCTGAGAAGCACAATACTTCAGCTGCAGGGAAGTATCAGCCAGAGCACAAAGGAATAAAAAGAACAGAAAGTTTCTGTCATTTTTAAAACTGTTTTATCAGCCACAAGGCAGCAAGCAGACACTGCTTCTAAATACATTACTGACAGTTCATCAAAGTCCATCTCAATGTGTCTTCTGCTTCCTGTACACATTTATGTATAGAAGACACAGAAAAATTTGACAGCTGTTTCCTTAACAGCTCTCACAAATTGCAGCTTGCAAACTGCAATTTCATTCCCTTTAGGAAACCTTAAACTCTCCAGACGTCTTCACTAAAGAATAGGTTTACACACTCCGTTGGGCCCCTGGGCAAGGCCCTTAACCCCAACTGCTCCAGGGGTGCCCTATAAATGACTGACCCTGCGCTCTGACCCCAAGCTTCTCTCCCTGTCTGTGTGTCTCATGGAGAGCAAGTTGGGGTATGTGAAAAGACAAATTCCTAAGGCATGAAATTGTATATGGCCAATAAAGTGATCTTATCTCATCTTATTTTACCTAATGATTAGAATCTGGAAATGGAGACAAAAACTATTTCATCCTTGCTGGAAAGAAATAACGATTTTGGTTGTTTTTTTTCTCTGCCATCGTGAGTGATTAATGCTGTTTTTGCCCCCTTGTGAAAAACACAATTATACCCCATAAAATGGAGAGACACTTATGGGAAATCATGTGTATTTTGGTGTTTTCAGTCTTGTGAGACTAAAATCTAAGAACGGTATATTCAGTGCATGCTGTGCCATCAGCAGTTCATCGGTTTTATTTCTGACATTGTCAAACTCTTCATCCTGTATTGCAGGCTCAAATGCCACATCACTTGTACCGGAGGTCCAGATCAGCCAGGACAGCAAAGGTACAGGACCACACCTGTCACACTGTGACCTGGGTTTATCTGCTCAGTCCTCTGATCTACCTGGGAGTCATCGCTGCACTGAGGACCTGGAGTCGGTGCTCAAAAGCCATGCATCACTCATTTAACCCTTAACCTAGTTACAAATATCCATCCATCTTCTAACCGGTTCAAGGTCTCAGGGGGCCCAGAGCCTATCCTGGTGCACTAGTCCATGGCAGGGCACACGCAGACACAAACAAGCACACATTCCCATAAGGGCCAGTTCTCCCAGAAGCCAATTAACCTCCCAGTATGTCTTTGGACTGTGGGAGGAAACCAGAGCACCCAGAGGAAACCCATATGAACTTGGGGAGAACATACAAACCTCACACAGACAGCACCCCAGGCATTGAACCCAGGGTGCCACCACAGTGCCAACATGCTGCTACCTACCATTAAATATCAAAGAGCTAATATGGTGTGAAAATGAAGAACAGGAAAACAAATGATTTCTGATTTTGGAACATTTTTGAACTGCATTTACATTGCTGTGATTTCTGTATTAATTAAAAAAAAACAACTGATATATCTATAGTGAATAAATCAATTGAATAAAGAAAGAACTACTCATACTCATCAATAGCAGGCTGGGTCACCATAACTTATAAGGATCCTTCACTTTTACTTAGAGCTAGAAGACTTACTCATGTAGTTTAATAAAGATCTTTTGTAAAACAGAAGCTGAAGGAAGACAGTGCCACTTACAACAAACACCCATAACCACATCCTGGTTACAGAGTATTCAGTTGTTTTCAAGGGTCCCTCTGACAGTGTAAATAAAGCTTGCATATAACACTCATAGGTGTACCTGGATATTAGTATTAGTAAAGGTCATACATCCACTTTACCCATCGTGTGCTCACCCTAAGGCTAGGATTGGCACACAATGGAAACAGTGCAATTAAACACAAAAACAATAACCACAAAAAACACTCCCTTTAGTAACTGATCTAAACTGCAACAAGATGCTTACAGAAGATGTTCTCAGATCCTCTCACTCAAGTGTGTGACACTTCTGTGGCAAATCTGACACCTTGAGACAGACATACAGTAATAGCAAAAGCATAATAAGATCACTTTATTGGCCATATACAATTTCATGCCTTAGGAATTTGTCTTTTCACATACCCCAACTTGCTCTCCATGAGACACACGGACAGGGAGAGAAGCTTGGGGTCAGAGCACAGGGTCAGCCATTTATATGGTACTCCTGGAGCAGTTGGGGTTAAGGGCCTTTCTCAGGCGTCCAACAGAGTAGGATTCCTCTGCTGGCCACAGGATTTGAACTGGCAACCTTCCAGCCACAGGTGCAGATCCTTAGCCACAGTGCCACTGCTCCGCCCCATGAATAGTTATTCATGTACTCTTTAAAGTGCAATATTTGAATGCAAGGTTTAGAAATTGACTCAATGCCTCAATTTAAAGAAAGTCTTTTTTCTCTACTCATACAATTCTTTGTGTTAAGACAAATCCTCCTGCTCTCAGTCTCAACAATTCCTTAGGTCTGTGTTTCCTATTAGATCTATTGGGATGCCCCTGCAAATACTTTTAAATATGTTGTCTTGTGATCTCTGCTATCCATTACTAAAGAGATTCAGTTCCTCTAATCTGGGCTGTTGAAATGCTGCTCAGCAGCACAATAATTGAAATATATTTGAATGTTACGGAAGGCTTCTGGCTCAGTGTCGCAGCCAGTAGCAGCTCTCACAGTGAATGATTTCAGTCCTGTTGTCCAGGTGTGGCTTAAGCTATAGACGGGCCAGGATTCTCCAAACAAAAGCACACAATTTCAAAATAGTTACGGATAGAGTTGCAAAAATAGAGAATATCAGAAAAAGGCCAAGTGGGTTAGTCAATAAGTCAATTAAATAACCATGTAAAGATACTGTATGTCATGAGTATGCCCAAGTGGTTGGTATAATTGGAGGCACCTGAGTTCTTTGTTCTCTGGCACAGCTTTGGTGAAAAGAGGACTAATTAAGGCACGCTGGGTTAAACAAATATTTTTTAATAATGACAATGCACACACTAAACAACACATAACAAACATAAACATACAACATACGAGCTACACAATGTACAAACCTACAGACAGAGCATCTCAGAGGTCTATGTCCTGAACACACCTAGGAAAGCCCTAGACTGCTCCCGAGTGTTCAAATGCTCCATTACACCTGCGAAGGCCAAATTAATGTAAAGCTGCCTTCTAAACCAACAGAAAAACCTACTGTTAAATTTCTCTATAAATCAAGATGCAGAGAGGAGAGGCTATTTTTAACCAAGAGATTGTATAAACAGGAACCCGAGTTTAATAAAAACATAAGAATGGCAAGCTCTCTTAACGAGGTTCAAATACTGTATATAACTCCTTTCTGGTCTTTCTAGATGAACTTGACAAGGACCTCTTACCTGGCACACGTTTTATTTTCTGTGTCCTCCCATCTCCTCTGTGCATTTCTGTCTGTTTTTCTTTTACCTGCTTTTGAGAGATTTTTTGCAGCGTCCTAGACTGTTGATGACACTCTTCATCATTTACCTGTTACGATCCCTGCCTCTCGGCAACGGAGGAGGCAGAAGTAGGCGTAGCCCCTATCCATCAGTTCACCTATCAGTTTTCCCATTCACCACCACACCCCCGTCTCATCCTACTTAAACACCTGTCCTTGCTCCCATGGGCAGAGTATGCACACAATTCTTTGTATACCACATCTACTGGCATGTCTCCCTTTAAGTGTGCTTTAGGTTATCAGCCTCCTCTTATCCCTGACTCCCATCCCAACACAGAGGTACCTTCGGTTCAGGACTACATCTCTAACCTGAAGACCTTCTGGAGGAAGGCCAAAGCCACCCTTCTTCGCACCTCCGCTCAGCAGAAGAAGGTGACTGATCGGTGCCGTCGTATCCCACCCAGACTTCGACGTGGTCAGTTTGTTTGGTTATCTACTCGTAACCTCCCTCTTAAGCAACCATCTGGCAAGCTTGCTCCCAGGTACATTGGTCCTTTTCGTGTCCTCGCCCAGATCACCCCTGTAACTTACAGACTGGCCTTGCCTCCTACCCTTCGGATCCATCCTACTTTCCATGTTTCCCTCCTTAAACCCTTTCGAAGATCCACCCTGTCTAAACCGCAACAAAAACCCCCACCGCCTCGAGTAATTGATGGACTCCCAGCTTTCACGGTCAATAAAATCCTGGATTCCCGATGGTCTCGTGGAGCCCTACAATATCTCGTCGATTGGGAAGGCTACGGTCCGGAGGAGCGCTCGTGGGTTTCGGAGAAGGATATTCTGGATCCCAACCTCATCCAAGACTTCCACCTTAACTTCCCGGATCGTCCAGTTAGGGCGTCAGGAGCCGCCCGTAGAGGGGGGGGTAATGTTACGATCCCTGCCTCTCGGCAACGGAGGAGGCAGAAGTAGGCGTAGCCCCTATCCATCAGTTCACCTATCAGTTTTCCCATTCACCACCACACCCCCGTCTCATCCTACTTAAACACCTGTCCTTCCCTACCTCGTTGCTCAGTATTGGTTTTCCCTTTCGAGCTTCCTGGTTGCGCTTCATCTACTCTGTGTTTGTCTTGGATTTCGGTTTGCGGTTTTTCCCTTCGGACTTCGGCTTTTCGGATCTAGGCTTGGATTGGTACTTTCGCCCTATTTTGGATCACTGGCTACCTCTGGATTCTCGGATTGCTTTACGGACTACGACTTCGGATCACGCTTCGGCTTCGGTACTCGTTCCCTTCGGATATCTTGCTTCCCCTGGACTCTCGGCTCGTTCCTACGATTACGGTTTGCTTTCGGATTACGACTTGGATTTGTTCGCTCCTGCAAGTGGGTTCATTCACTGGTTCGGTCCCTATTACCGAACCCCTAACATTACCTAGATCTTAATTAACTACTACCAAGGGTAAACCAAGGTAATCTTTGATCACTGATTCTCAGCAAACTTTGAAGCTCCAGAGAACTGGAAATGTTGACACAGGCCAGGTGTTACACATTGTGTCTAGATTCCTCAAGACACTGCAAATGTCACCATAGCTGTAACCATACCAAATAAACAAAAACAAATAATCCCTTTTTATATCTCTTATATATAAAATATATCTTATATAATATCTTGTTCTATTGCAGGACAGGTTGTGTTTGGAGTAAGCCTTGCAGTGGTTTTGTGTGTCTTTGTGCTGGCAGCTGTCATTCTCTGGATCAAAAGGCCAGGTAAGAGACATAACAAACCTAAAGAGCAGGAGATGGACCAGATCCTTCAGGGATACTGACCTCCATCTCATTGAATGCAAACCTGCCTTCAGCCTGACTTCTTCCCTCTTAAACATTAGGACAGAAACTGAAAAAAAAAATGTTTGAACTGTTGAGGATGGAATAATAAAACATTAGAATGTAATTTAAAAGTTTAATGAATATTTAATATTCTTTCGTGGTAGAAAATATCCTAATAATTATGAAAATAATTGAATATAAAATATTATATTTATGTATTTAATATTTACATTTTCCCCCAAAGTTAAGTTTGCTCATGCATTTGGTGTACAGAACCCGTAACCCTGAGCACTGTACAAGACAAGAAATAGTTGTTGCTCATTTGAAATATATTTGCTCTGTTTGAATCCAAACCAAGAATCAGCAACGTGAGAGAAGGAGTTCAATAGATCTGCCTTTATTGGATCTGCAGGAAGGGAGATTGTACAGTGACAAAGTCCGCCATCATATGAACAATCTCGAAAATCTGGTGCAGACACAGCTGCTTATGTACACCTTATGTGCATCACAAAGCTCTTCATTTTCCAAAAGACTGTTAATTCCAATAGATGTGTTTCCTATCCTTTATATCAGGAACCAAGTCAATTACATTCTGTACTCTGCCTCCTGATTATACTCCTTTGTTTTTCCCTTCCTGTGCATCTCATGTGCTCCTTGTTAGTAAGTCTGTCCCTTGCTTGTAAGTGTCCTGAGCTTCTGCGAGTTCAAGGTTAGGTGCTCAGTCCGTACAGCCCAAGTCTTTCAACTCTGTATATGAAGTGCATTTCTGTTCAGACAGAAGGTGTCTAGTGTTTGTGGCAGAGGTTCCCAGCACTGGTACTCACGATTCAGATGCCAGGCTTTCTGTGTCTCCTCAGTTACAAACAACTCTTCACCTGTGAGAAGGGTTCAACTGAACCAAGTCTTTACAGTCTTCAGCTGCTGAGGACTTAAAGAGCCCAGAAAGCCAGCTGGGTTCTAGAAACAGAACTGGAGAGGGGGATTCCTGGTCTGGATCATTGTAGAAGAAACAGTGTTTCTTATATTTTGTATGATTTTGAACTGTACACCTTGAGTCAATTGCAACGAACTGAAAGCAGGGTACTATCTGGAGCTCAACCTATGGTTAGCACACAGCCCTGTGCTAAACTAGGGCACTACCCGAAGACCAGTTGCAGCAAATGTGGCCTCTAAAATTAGTCCTCAGCACCATACTAATCCTTACTGATCAGATTAATTGAAATGTTTTGATCCAGAGACCCTGCAGTTTGTTCTAATTAGAACAACAGCATTTCTGAGCCCTCAGCACTGAGCTGAACTGAGCACTAAGCACAAGTTCAGCTGTTCTCCAACTTTGTTCAGCATGTTTTTTGTTGCACTTGAGCTCAAAGCTGGAGATGCTCTCCAAATAGCACCATATCAACTAATCCACAACTTAGTGTGCAGGTACATGCAAAATCCAAAAGGCCATTGAAATTAACCCCTTGTGACTAATATATCTTTCTGAATTATACAAGTACTCACTTTGATTCCTAGGAAAGAAGTTGACTTCTCTGGCTGAGAACACAAGCACAGCAAAGGTAAGCTATGTCAACTGCGGCAAAATTGTTTTGTGGTCAATAAAATATCTGTGTTTCAGTCTACAAAGACATTCGAAAGGAGTTCTGGTACAGGTCGAAGGTCCAAGTTCAAAGTTCTGTTTGGGGAAGCACCAATTTCACTTTTGTTATCCCTGGTGAAGCCAGTAGCATGGTTTACAGAAAGAATATCCATGCCCACATCTTGCAATGAAGGCTTCTCATTTTATGTCCTGACACTTCTGGAGAGTCCACAGCGCTCAAACTCAAGCTGGTCAGCTTGCAGTCAGCGCAGGACATACTGGGCATGTCTCAGGCTGCTCTCTACCTGACCCAGGTGTGTTTTTAGTGATCCTCGAGCCCCAGGTGAAGTTCCACGAGAAGCCAGCCATATTGATAACAAGCCCCCCAGTGAACATTACAACAGTGGACTCTATTGGAATCTTGGACTTTCTAGGACTTTTGCTCTTTATTGTGGTCACTTTTTAGCATCGGAAATGTGGATCGGTTATCCGCATATTTAGAGACTGTTTTGGTGCTTCCATGCAATCCCAGCAATGTGATGAGCCGATCAATCAGTAGGTTGTCAATACTTCTCGGTGCCTGGGTTGCCCAGTGGTGAAGATGTCAGCTCTAGCTGTGACCTGCACCACAGCCCTGTTGGCGAGAAGTGCTGCCCACAAACTAACTGGCAGTGGCGTCAGTCTGACAGAGACCTTAAAAAAACTCTCCACAGCGCAGGTGCAAACTGAAATCTAGAACATGAGTACTGTGGCAGGTTCTGCTGTTGACCAATATTAATATGACTTTTTTCCCCACAGAGAGTACACAGTTTCATGGATCCACCCAGCTCCTTGTTTCCAGTTTACGCCAATATAAACTGACCAGTGTACTGGGGTCCTTCCACACAGCAGCTGTTGAGGTTCATAAAGGCTGATGCAGCAAAACTATTATTCCTCTTAGAGTTTAGTGTTTAGTGAAAAACTTTTTCAGGAATCTCTTACTGCTGCCTTGAATAGACAATCACCCTAGTACAGGTTATTTCTGCTGTACTCGCCTGAGGAATGGAATTGAGATGGGCCACTCTAATAAGCAGCAAGTCCTCACAAAGCAACACAAAGCAAGACATCAAAAACTAGGTCTCTTGCGATGTCTCCAGGGATGAAGTGCTCAACACTCAGTACCTCTGTCTGCAGCCCTGAATGAGCGAAGCGATCTGGAGGGTGACACTAGCTGGAGGTCACCTATTACTGACCCAAAGATGACCAGCCAATGAGGAACCTGAAGGCTGGGGAAAGACCCGACACCTGAAGCCAGTCAATCGCAATCACATGCCAGCAGCCATATCACCCTGCAACTCACAACTGGCAGCCCACTGAAGCTCAGCAGGTGTGAGCCTGGTCAGTACCTGGATGGGAGACCTCTTGGGAAAAACTAAGGTTGCTGCTGGAAGAGGTGTTAGTGGGGCCAGCAGGGGGCGCTCATCCTGCGGTCTATGTGGGTCCTAATGCCCCAGTATAGTGACGGGGACACTATACTGTAAACAGGTGCCGTCCTTCGGATGAGACATAAAACCGAGGTCCTGGCTCTCTGTGGTCATTAAAAATCCCAGGGCGTTTCTCGAGAAGAGTAGGGGTGTAACCCCGGCGTCCTGGCCAAAATTTCCCATTGGCCCTTACCAATCATGGCCTCCTAATAATCCCTGTCTATGAATTGGCTTCATTACTCAGCTCTCCTCCCCACTAACTAGACCAGCAACTGATATTACTTAATAATAGGAGATCTATTTAAATTACAATCACTAATCACTAATAGCTGATGTGTGGTGAGTGTTCTGGCGCACTATGACTGCAGTCGCATCATCCATTGGTGGTGGTGGAGGGGAGTCCCCATTACCTGTAAAGCGCTTTGAGTGAAGTGTCCAGAAAAAAAGCGCTATATAAATGTAAGCAATTATTATTATTAATTATGTGCGATTATTGGACTTGAAAGGTAGAGCACAACCGGCTTGCTCTCTCAGTTGAACCCTGGCACTCGGACAAGATAATCAACCTCCTGACTGCGGCCACTCTGTCTGAGCTTCTTAAACGTCAGTTTAAGAACCACCAGGATGAGAGTGTGACTTGAGGATCTATTCTCTCTCTCTCTCCATGGGGTTATCAACTCTCCATGGAACAGCCTGGCCAGCGTGTTGCTTTAGATTAATTAATTGTTCATGTTAGAAGTCTCAAGAATTAATAAACTATTATTGATAAAGTTCGGCTCATGCCTATATGTCCATATTTACTAGTTTTCAAGAAGACCAGCAACTGATATTACTTAATAATAGGAGATCTATTTAAATTACAAGTGTTGCAGTTAATGTGTCTGAGCCCTATTGGTACTGTATTAATATCTTTGCAGTCTCTAAGTGAATCATCAGTCATGTGTGTCAAGGCTCATTCATTCACATTATTACTCTTGCTGCTTTGCTGTGCATGTTTGTGACAAAATGGCCTTCAACTGCTATATCCTGACTTGAGGATCTTACAAGACATTATGAGAGACCTTTTAACTGGCTTACGCACATACTGTACCCACAACATACAAAAGGTCCCACCCTCCCACTCTTTTCTCTTGGTTGTTCAGATGCCTGATCCAAAACAACAAGTAAGAAATGATTTACTCTATATGCTCTTCTCCTCTGTTTTTAAGCAATACAACTGCTTCTGCTAAAGTCTCAAAAGTAACTCGCCTTCTGCTCTACAGCTGTCCTTTTTAATTCGTTAGAAAATAGAGATCAGCTTAGAATATCCATGTGAGTCCATCACTCTCTCGCGGATTATATAAAGGTAAAGGATTTAAGGTTGGAATTAAGAGGACATGGGCTCTCTCTTGTGGCTTCTGGTGAAAGTATCGGTCCACCTCGTCAAAACGTTGTTCTGTTAATAAGTTGTGTATTGTTTATTTTGAATCACTGTGCAGATGCTGGTTTTTAAATTCTCTAATTGAGTCCTGTCAGTAATAAACTTACTCTCACAATTCACTGATCTGAGTTCTGATTGTTCTAGCAAATCCAAACCATCACATCGCCACAAGACCCACTGGGCTGTCTTTGGCTACACCTTTGGGGATTTTCCTAATCTTTTCTTTTTTTGTTCTCATGAGATGTGTTTTTTTTCTATTTCTCAGCAGGAGACACTAATTAAACCTGAGAGTACACGTTGTCACTCTCCTTTCTTTGGACTGATTACAGAACAGAAGTGTTTTTTGTAACAAGATGATATTGGGGTGCCGTATAAATGACTGACCCTGAGCTCTGACCCCAGGCTTCTCTCCCTGTCTGTGTGTGTCATGGAGAGCAAGTTGGGGTATTTGAAAAAGATAAATTCCTAATACCAGAAATTGTATATGGCCAATAAAGTGATCTGATCTTATCTTATCTCTTATATTGCACCATTTTTACATTTGCATTGTGATGCTGTGATTAAAATAAAAAGTACCAGTGTGGTGCAAAGACAATCAAAATAGTTAGAGGTATGAGGCATCATATCCTCTTTCTATTTAACATGATACATTTCATCATTACATTTATAATTAACCAGTGGACCATCTGTTCATATCAGTTGGGCACTTATAGTAAATACCTATAGGAATCAATAACACACTTAAGTGTTTTGAATAAATATGGTGTCTTTTTGTATAATGCAGCAAAATGGATTAATTAAGTTTTTGTCATGTTGGATTTGAATGCACCTGTCAAAATACTGTGCGTTTGATACCTATTCAAAATAAAAGAAACTGAAACAATGTTTTGCTGTAACTGTATCTCTTGATAGTTTCTGCTCATATTCTAAGGAGCCACACCAGGGACGTGGCTCCTTCATGCTAATGAAACCATTTACAGGAGCTTAACTGGGCTGCAGACAGGAAAATAAAAAACATAGACTCAATAACGTCCTGGCCAAATTTCCCATTGGCCCTTACCAATCATGTTCTCCTAATAATCCCCATCTCTGAACTGGCTTCATTACTCTGCTCTCCTCCCCACTGATAGCTGATGTGTGGTGAGTGTTCTGGCACACTATGGCTGCTGTCGCATCATCCAGGTGGGGCTGCACATTGGTGGTGGTGGAGGGGAGTCCTCATTACCTGTAAAGCGCTTTGAGTGGAGTGTCCAGAAAAGCGCTATATAAGTGTAAGCAATTATTATTATTATTATTATTATTATTATAAAAGCACAAACATCACTCTTTATTTTCTGATGGTATTGGCTTTGCCATGACTTCATAACATAAATGATTTGGCACTATCAGTATAAGTATAACATTTAAAAAAGAAATAAATAAAAAGGCTTTTATTTTTTTTATTTAAGTCAGTAGTGTTTTGCACGGTAGATGCCAGTTCACTGCTGGGAGCACACACATGCACGCATGCACGCACACGCAAATCTGCAAATGCATATTCTGGTGTTTGAACTTCATAGAGAATAACAATCTGGAAAAATCCATTTAATTATTGTCGAAGAAAACTCTTCACTCAGGTGAGGTGTGGTCAAGCAGAGTCCTCTATTCATGCGCTTGGGGAGGATATAATCATGCAGGTCTCTCGGTCTCTCATACAGATCTGGGAGTAACCTCTCCAACGAGATGGTAAATGCAAAGGTTTATACAGCAAATTCACACAGGAAAGCTCATTCTAAATTAGGACTTATTTTTCCCTCTACAAACATTTCCTTGTAATTGACCACATTATTCTTAAGAAGCCATTTCACCTTGTCTACAGACAAAAGGAAGTATATAAATAAAAGGTGTAAAATTTAGCTAGACATTCTGCATTTCTAGCATTAGCATCAAACCATCAACTAATATACTTGCAATTGTTCTCTCATACTGTTGCTAGGTAAAAGGCATTTTTCAAAGCCAACTTGTCACTATCTTATACACTTTAAAAAAAGGTAAATGCTCAAATTCTTCCTCGTTTTGTTTCAACCTCCTTTATATTTAAAATAAGTTCATAAACAATGAATGATCTGTAGCAGGAAGACAGCAACCCAGTTTGCTCATGCTGTTTTAGAAGCAACACTTGGAAATGGCACTTTTGCTCCTGGTGGCCATTTTCATTCTTGTGAGACAGAGACAGAAGAGAGCCACATGTTCCCTGGGTAAGTCTCCTCCAGCAGGCCCATCAGTGAAGCTCAGCAGAGCACTGCTGCCCAGGGCCGGGCTGTGCTGGACAGAGCTGCAGCAGAGCTGCTCTCTCCAGACTCAGTAGCCTGTGACTGACCCCTCCTCTGTGACTGTGAGCTGCTGCAGTGAAGCTGTCACTGGACAGACAGGACACCTGCTGGGATCGGGTGATCAGGGAACTGTGAGTCAACATGTTGATTTAAATCTAGGAGCCCCACAGGTGTAGAGGCAGAGGAGGTGCTGGGACAGGCAGGATAGGATCAAGACAAAGACATGGATTTCTGCCATTATACAGTACAGAGAATGACAACTGCTACAGTCCACAGGTGAAAGAGACTTTTGAGTGAACTCTTGAGCAGCTTCAAAGGTAAAAATGAGGGCTTGGAGAACGGATCTCTGTGGTCTTCAATTAAAGCCTTTTGTGACAATTCGCCAGTTGTGACTGAGAAGTTGCGTCTTGCTAATACAGCATTACAGTTCTCGTAGGTGCGGTTCCTCTTCCTACCAGCAGAGGTCACTCCAACATCCATCTCGTCCCTGCCTGGCTTAGCCCAGCTCTGGACGGCGTATTGCCTTAACCTGCTACAGTGCAAAAAATTTGCCCTGGCTTTGCGATACACTTCCAAAATCCCAATGCACTTGAAGTTTTAAAAACAGATTTCATTATAGTTTTACAATGGTCCTTGTCATTAGAAGTAGCAGTTTTACTTGGAAAGTCTGTCGTGTCTAGAGAATTGTACTGAACTCTCCCTCTGCCACCACAGGTGGAAGACCTCAGTCTGGTCAATGACCACTAAAGGGCGACAGCGCTCCACTGAGATTAGTGACTGACGGCCGGCGCTGCCCCGGGTCTCCAGTGACCATATGAGCAGAGTCCAGCCGGTGGCACAGTTTCGCACTCGGCAGCTCGAATCACCAGCCAGTCCACCTGATACCATCCCGCACACATTTCGAAAGAAAGGCTCTTAAACACCACGGACATGCGGATCAGGTGCCACGCATGGAGACGAATTGAAGGAGTGAATGAAATGTGCTTACGAGAAACAAAACCTATACCTACAATACCGGAGTGTTTTTGCTAAGGCATCTTTAACATTGCTGATGTCTTGAAAACTAAAGTCACCACATTCCGACAAAATGGTTTACCAAATTACCTCAAGGTTAAACCTAACCCATATTTGAAACGGAAACCGCTGATACCCGTCTCGGCTTTCGCCAAGTTGAAAATCGAACTGTGGCGAGCAAGCGATCTGTGTAAAAGTCGTTGCAATTGGCAGCATTAGAAGAACAAAAGGTTGCTAAAGGGGAAAACACAGTACGTAAAAATGCCAGAAAAGGATTCGACTCATACATAATTGTAAATTGAATTACGGGCGATATGTTTGGGGGTTTCCGTTGGTTTCAGTGATTGTCAGGGTGAAGTAGTCAGAAAACAGGGAAGTGTAGGCGACACAGCAGAGCTGTGGTAATACACTCACCCTCATTCCTCATTGGATGTGGGAATGTAATTGGTCTAAAAGACATTATCCAACTTTAACCATTGAGAATTTTAATATTCCTATAAACCCGGGGTTCTCATCTCCAGTCCGGTTTTCATCGTTTCCTTTATTAGAAGAGCGATTTTCTAGAGACACCACCCAAAGCGCCAGCATGCTGTGAACTGCACCAGTTCTTATTCTCATTAGAAATGTACAACATAAACCGTGTGTGTGCAAAAATGTGCAATCTCAATGCCCCCAGTTTTCGTAAACAAGGTTAGAGTATACAAATATAATTATCATTAAATATAATTATTAGTTATTCTTCCTTCAGACTCATTGCTGCGCACAAGCAGAATTTTCCAAAACGTTTTTTTTTGTTTCAGAGCAACATTGGCTCTGCGTTTTTAATGGTGGTTGTTCAAAACATAATCTAACAACACGGGTTACGAGACATAAATTAATAATCTTGAAACCTAAAACATGATTTAGTTCCTCTTGAGCTCAAAGAAGTGAAAACATTTTTGGGTGGGCTGATCTAAGCATGGCGAGGTACAGATTGCATACAGTATGTTCGTTTCTCTAATTTATCTCGGTGCGGCAATTATGCCACAGCTCAATTTATAAAAAGCTGCAGCGTCACTTGCTTTCACAAAGGAAGAGGAAGCCTGACTGGGACGAGACTCAGTGGAAATGTAAGATATCCAATGCAGTGGGAAATGAGAGTTACGGTTTCTACGGTCTGTCTCCTGACAGGTGAGAGGGTTTGTTTCTTTGGTTTTATTTTTTAAGGTTTATTTTTCCGCTATATCTTCACCGACCTCTCCGCAAGAGCTCAAAGTAAATGGCAGAAGTGTCTAACCGAGGCACCAAAACACTTTCTTAATGTTAGCATCGGTAAGGTCAAGGTCAGTATGAGCTGGAGCGCTCACCTGGTTAAATTCCAGTCTTGCTTCAGTTGGTGAAGGAGTGTCTTACTCTTCTGCCTGATCTGCTGTGTGTCACCCAGGTAGGCGCTGCTCTTCAATTGTGCGAAGAGTGTCTTATTTTATATACATTTGTAAAACAATCCTTTTCTTATTTTAATACACAAGCAATAGTGTACACTTTTTTTAGCTATTACAGTCTCAATGCCATACTGTTGTTAAACAATACCCTTCTAAAATTATTTTACAGACCTCAGTCTGTAATAACCTTGAATACTTAATGCAAAACTGTCTTCGGAATAAAGTAATTTAGATCCGGGATTAAAAACTTGAAGACTCAGCTCTCCTGGGGATAATTTACAGACTCACCTCAAAACGTTAATTTAAGATCTTCAAAAACAGGATGAGCTTCAAATGAACAACTAACTCTTCAAACCCATTGCCAAGAAGAGAAGTGCCATGTTTGTGTCTCTGTTCCACGTGCTGCTCTCTCCTGCCACTGTAGATCTGCGCCCCTGTTCCTCCACTCTGATGCCCCAGCGCCCCAGTCCAGGGGTTGTTCATGGGGCTCCTTCAAGAAGCTCCTACTCCAGACCTGGTGAAAGAGTTGAACTGTGAAATCAAGTAGTTTGTGCAACAGACTAAGAGATGAGAGAATCACAAAGGATCCTCGATCTCATGGTATGCTTAAAAAATATTGAAGATCTCCTTGAAAATTACTTACTGAGCACCCCAGGTGCCTAGAGGTTATTTTACAGAAAGTACTCTTCAAAACCATGTCTGCTGGGTGATCTTTAGCCTGATCTGTGTGCGCAGTGAATTTCCTGAGCTCTGTATCTGTTCTGTTCTGTTCTGAAAACCAAGTTTTCATTTAAAACGTGCACATACTTCTGTATATGAGTGGTGGGCATCTCCAGTTCTTGAGTGCTTGAAATCATCAGCAGCCTTTGTCTTCTCTGCCACTGCCTTGAAAAGCTTGGGGCTAACAATGGTATATTGTCTAGAAACGTAGTATACAGTATGTGCAGCTTTTCTACAGTTAAACATAGAGAGTGGTACAGTTAGAAAAATGTAATATAAAAGGGAATATTAGAAAGAAAATCAATTCTATAAGAACCATAATGGAAAAGAAAAATATTGTTAAATATAGAATTTTAAATACTCTTATTTCTATATAGATGGCTGTACATTGGTGCAATGGTTAGCATTGCTGTCTAACAGCGCTGGAGCCCTGGGTTCAATTGTGGACCTGGGGTGCTATCTGTGTGGAGTTTGTATGTTCTGCCCATACTTGTGTGGGTTTCTGGGTGCTCCGGTTTTCCTCCTACAGTCCAAAAACATACTGATCGGTTAATTGGATTTTGAGAAAAAGTGGTCGTGGTGTGGGTTGTGCATTTCAGTGTTTGTATAAGTTGGCCATGTGATGGACTGGCATCCTGTCCAGGGTGTATCCCACCTTGCGCCTGTTGAATGCCAGGATACGCTCTGGCTGCCCCACGACCCTGTAGTGGAAGAAACAGTTCGAAGATGGCTGGATATTTCATATATCGGCTTTTTGCTCTCCTCCTGGTACTTTTGTTGAACTCTGAAAATCTGACTCTCTCCTGGGAGACTGTGGCTCTGGTCTGCTGTTGTCTTTTCCTGACACTTTCTTTCTCTGAAGTTCTAGGCTGTGTAACGTCAGCAGAGAGGAGAGTGAGTGGATCTGAAGGAGGAAGTGTAGAGATTCAGTGCGACTATCCAGATGGGTATCAGTACAAGAAGAAGTACTGGTGTCGGCATCCCTGTGGGAATAAGGATGTTCTCATTAAAACTGGCAAGACGGACACTGTGGTCTCTGTGGGGAGATTCTCTCTCTATGACAACGTCTCAATCAGGACCTTCACTGTGACCATGAGCAGACTGACCCTGCAGGACACTGGGGTGTATTACTGTGGACTGGAGCAATGGGGGACTGACAGACTCTCAGAAATACATCTGAGGGTCAGGAAACATACACAAGGTATAAATCAATGTAAGATTTTGCCCTGTCTTTTAAATGACCAGTTTGTGATTTGATGTGTGGATTGAATGTAAAACCAAATGAGGAATATGAATACACAGACCCACTGCTGTCTGATTCCCAGCAAATATGGCTCCTCAGGCTCAGGATTTAAGGGGACCAAGAAATTCTAAATGTCATATCAGTTTCTGGAGTATGTTAAGAACTTGATTGTATATAGTATTAGTTCCTTGATACTCAGTTTTCTCGTGTCTTGGCATCTACCAACAAATATGCTTACAGAACAAGCCAGATAACATCACTGCTTTAGGGTTTCTTCAGACAGTCCCTCTTCCCTTTCCAAGATACATTATTAGCTGTTTCAAAACTACACTGAATTGTTCTGTGACTTGCTTCCCAGCTCAGACCTCAATACTGATGTGTCTTTGTCTGTCCAGCAATGACAGTGTCCAACCTGTCCACCTCCATGCCTGTGTCTGTACTGATGGACATTACTGAGACAGCACCCATGGACAGTTCCACCCAGTTGGCCGGAGGTGAGTGGATAGAGGTGTCTGTAAGGATCTGCAGAAGAGAGGGCAGTTTGTCAGAGGTACAGGCCCACAGTTCCTTCTCTGTGTTGTGTGTGTATTGTGCACCAGCCCAAGACACGCTGTGGGGCTTTACTCTCATAAAACTGTTGTTGATCTTACTGTCTGGATCCAGTCCAGTAGAGAAGATAAAGTCTACAGTGCCTTGCAAAAGTATTCAACCCCTATGGACATTTTCACATTTTATTGTGTTACAGCATGGAACCATGATGTATTTAACCGAGAATTTTTGCCACTCATCAACACAAAGTACTCTATAATGTTAAAGTGAAAAAAAATCCAGACTTTTTACTACATTAATTAAAAATAAAAAACAGAAAATAATTGAATCCATAAGTATTCACCCCCTTGCTTTGACACACCTAAATTACCTCTGAAGTAACCAACTTTCTTCTCCAAGTCACATAATTATTTGACTGGAGTGCAGTTGAGGTGTTTCACATTATTTCAGAAGTAATACACCTGTGTCTGGGAGCTTCCCCACTTAGTGAGTGCATTCCAAGGAAAAGAAAGACCAAGGAACATTCCAAGCAGATCCGAGTCAAAGTTCTTGAAAAATACCGGGCAAAGATTTAAGAAAATTTCCAAGGCATTGAATATACCTCAAAGTGAAGTCCATCATTAAAAAGGTGAGAAATTATGTAACAACTGTGAATCTGCCCAGAACTGGCCATCCTCCAAAACTGAGTGTCAGGGCAAGAAGAGCTCTAGTAAGGGAGGCCACCAAGAGGCCTACGCCAACTCTAAAGGAGTTACAGTCCTCCATGACAGTGATGGGAGAAACTGTGCGTGAGACATCAATAGCACGCACACTTCATAAACCTGGCTTGTACGTAAGGAGGGCAAGAAGAAAGCCTTTGTTGAAAAAAAATCATATCACATCTCAGCTGGAGTTTGCCCAAAGACATGTGAGAGACTCAACAATTTGGAGGAAGATTCTATGGTCTGATGAGACCAAAATTGAACTTTATGTTTGGCGCAAACCTAACACAGCACATCACACCGAGAACACCATCCCTACAGTGAAGCATGGTGATAGCAGCATCATGCTTTGGGGATGCTTCTCTGCAGCAGGGACTGGAAAACTCATGACGATTGAAGGAAAAATGGATGGAGCTAAGCACAGAGAAATCCTGGAGGAAAACATGCTGCAATCCGCAAGAGCACTGGGACTTGGAAGACTATTCATTTTCCAGCAGGACAATGACCTGAAACATACAGCAAAAGCCACACTGGAGTAGCTTTGAACCAAAAATGTCCTGGAGTGGCCCAGTTAAAGCCCAGACCTCAATCCAATTGAGCATCTTTGGAATGACTTAAAAATTGCTGTTCACAGACGGTCTCCATCCAACTTGATCCAAATTTTACCCAGAAGAATGGGCAAAAATTCCAGTGTCAAGATGTGCAACGCTGACAGAGATTTACCCAAAGAGACACAGCTGTAATTGCTGCCAAAGGTGGTCCTACCAAGTATTAACGCTGGGGTTGGCGAATACTTATGCATTCAATTATTTTCTGTTTTTTATTTTTAATTAAATTTAGCAAAATGTCTGGATTTTTTTTTCACTTTGACATTATAGAGTATTTTGTGTTGATGAGTGGCAAAAATTCTCAGTTATATACATCATGGTTCCATGCTGTAACACAATAAAAGGTGAAAAAGTCCAAGTGGGGGTGTGTCACGTTTAAAACTGTTCAGCCAGCCGCAAGACAGCAAACAGACACTTGTAACTTCATTGCTGAAAGTTCATAAAATTCTACATCAATGGGTCTTCTGCTTGCTGTGCACATTGAATAACAGTATATATATTTTAATTTTTTGTACACATATATAGAAACAGACAAAAAATTACAGCTGTTACTTTAACACTGTGGCACAACGGATTTTCTTTTTTCTAAAACTCCCACTGTAGACCACTATCAATTTTTTTCTACCTTTCCGCCGCCTGAGAATGTGGTACCAGTCTCGGCTCAGCTACAACTGCTCCTCATGTGACTGCACTGGTGTTCAGTCAGAACCTTGTCAAGAGTCTTAGAGCCAAAGCGCCTTTCTCGCACCCCCGAGAGCATTATTTCGCTCTAAAATACAAAAACTCACAAAATACAAAAAGCGCACTTTTTTTCTCCTCGCTTACACAGTGCTTTTAACTTTTTTCTTTCCGTCCCCGGAGCGCATTATTTTGCCTTACTTTTGCTTTTCTTTTTCTCTTTACTTTCTGACCGTCTGCTCATACACGCGCTTTCAAACGCATCTTTATTTTTATTTTTTTCTTCTTCGTTCTCAATGCATTTTTTGTAATGTTTTGTAACTTGCTCTCTCCTGAGCGCATTTCAGAGCAGCCCTTTACTCCTGTCTCAGAAAGACATCGACTGAATCGGTGTTTGCCGCGGCTCCAAGAACCGTATTGTTACACCTCTTGCAAACGGCACTTTGACCCCCTTCAGAAAACCTTAAACTCTTCAGACGTCTTCACTACACTCACTTACCGGATGTCTAGACTGTCTACAGTATATTGCTACACCAAAATGCAGGATTGTTCTGGAAAATAAGACAAAAGCAGTTTCAACCTTGCTGGCCAAAAATACTGATTTTCTTTTTTCTTCTTTGCCATCTTGAGTGACAGCACTGGCTTTTCTGCCTGAAATGGACACAGGGAGTGTGTGACTGTACACCTCAGCTCGATTCCTACACCTCACCCTGAGGAACATGTTCTCACCCCAGAATGGCCTGGAATAGTCACATCTGTCCTGTCAAGCGCTGAGACTGACACGAGGGTTCTCGCATCACAATGTGAACTTTCCTAGCATGAGAGCTTTCATTAATGACTTTAATCAAACTAAAATAAGTGCAATGACTTGGTAACTGCTGCTGCCTCATAGCATCTGAACATCTGGCCAGTGATGTCATGTGACATCTGCAGTCAGAACCACAGCATCAAGAGTCGACCTGCTAAAACACTTCCGAAGCTGATTGATACCTTGTTTTTTGCCCCCTTGTGGGAAAACAATTATACCCCTTGAAGTAAAGAGGTACTTTTTGGAAGTCGTGTATTTTGGTGATTATAGTCCTGAGAGACTTAAAATCAAGGAACAGTGTAACCTGTGGAAACAGTTTTTTGGAATAATGAAGCCACAGGACTGTGTGCTGATGGGCCGCCTGATTTGAGCTTCAGATCTGCTTACAACAGTTCCTGGGTCTTATTTCTGACATTTTCCAACTCTTCATCCTGTATTGCAGGCTCTAATGTGAAATCACGTGTACCTGGGCACCAGACCAACTGGGACAGCAAAGGTACAGGACCACACCTGTCACACTGTGACCTGGGTTAATCTGTACAGGTCTCTGATCTACCTGGGAGTCTTTGCTGCACTGAGGACCTGAAGTCAGTGCTCAGCAACCATGCATCACTCATTTAAGCCTTTGCCTAGTTATGAATATCCACCCATTTTCTAACTGGTTCAGAGACTAGAGCCTATCCATGTACACTCTGGTTGGGAAGCAAGTTCATAGCAAAGTACATAAATGCACACACACACCATGGCCAATTTCCCAGAAGCCAATTAACCTACCAATATGTCTTTGGGAGGAAATTCTTGTGAACTCAGGGAGAACATACAAACTCCCCCCAGATAGCACCCCAGGAATTGAACCCAGGGTCCCACCACTGTGCCACTATTATCAAAAAGTTAATATGGTGTAAAAATTAAAATTAAGAACAGAAAAATAAATGAATACTGATTTTGGCTCATTTTTTAAACAGCACTCACATTGCTGTGATTTCTGTATTAATAAAACAGAACATCTATCGGATCTATAGTGAAAAAAAACACTTGAATACAGAAAGAAATACTCATACTCATTCTGGGCTGGGTCACCATAACTTATAAAGATGCTTTACTTTTACTTAGAGCTAGTATAATTTACTTACTCATGTAGTTTAATCATCAGGTTAAAGATCTTTTGGACAATAGCAGCTGAAGGAAAATGCTGCCACTTACAACAAACACTCGATTACCACTTCCTGGAAAAAGTTAGAGTATTCAGTTCGTTTCAAGCGTCCCTCTGACAGTGGAAATAAAGCTTGCGTATAACACTCATGGGTGTATCTGTTAGTAAAGTTCATACTGTACATCCACTTACCAATCGTGTGCTCACCCTAAGGCTAGGATTGGCACACAATGGAAACAAACTGATTAAACGCAACAAAAACAGTAACCACAAAAAACACTCCCTTTAGTTAGTGCCTACTGAGGAAGTTCTCAGATCCTCTCACCCAAGTGTGTGACATTTCTGTGGCAGATCTGATACACAAAGACAGAGAAATATAATGGCAACAGCATAATTCTTATTCATGCACTCTTTAAAATGCAATATTTGAATGCAAGTTTTAGAAAATGACTCGGTACAAAGTATTGTTCCCTACTCCCACAATGCTTTGTGTAAAGACAAATTCTCCTGTTCTCAGTCATCATTATGTCTGTGTTTCCTGTTAGGTCCATTGAGATGCTCCTGCAAGTACATTTTAGGACTTTTAAAAATTTTGTCTTGTGATCTCCTCTGTCCATGACTAAAGAGACTCAGTTCCTCTAATCTGGGCTGTTAAAATGCTGCTCAGCAGTACAATGAGTGAAATATATTTTAACCTTATGGAAGGCTTCTGACTCAGTGTCTCAGCCAGTAGCAGTGTTCACGGTGAGTGCTATCCAGGTGTGGTTTAAGCTATAGCAGGACCAGGATTCTCCAAACAGCAGCAAACAATTTAAAAATAGTTACAAACACAGGGTTACAAAAATAGAGAATATCAGGAATAGGCCATATCGGCTAGTCAATTAAATAATCATTACCCCCAACTTGTAATGTTTCTTCTTTGTTCTCTGGCACAGCTTTGGCGAAAAGAGTAATAAATCAGACTCATTGAGTTCAATAAATTAATTAATGACAATACACCCACTAAACAACATGCCACATAAGCATACAACACACAAGGTACGCTACCAATTAGGCGTCCCACTGGCCAATGTCGTGATCACCCACAAGAACTCCACACTGCAACCATACCTCAAATCCACTTTCAAAGGCCAAAACAAGATAAAGATGCATTCCAAGCCAACAGAATACAACCTATAGTTAAATCTCTCTCTACAACTCTGGATTTTTAACTGAGGGATTCTCTAAACAGGAATCCAGGCTTCCTAAAAACAACAGAATGGCAAGCTCTTCTAAAAAGCTTCAAATATTTATCTCCAATATAGTTTTCCTGGCTGATCTGGACAAGGCCCTCTTATGTGGCACACACCTGATTCTCCGTGTCCTCCTATCTCAGGACATTTCTGTCTTTTTCTCTGTAACTGCTTTGGAGTGTTTTTATGCTGTGTTCTAGAATATTGATGACACTCTCCATCATTTACCAGGAACCTAATTAACTTTAATTTTGAACTTTGGTTCAACTACATAAAGGTAAATCAATGTATTCTTGACGATTGCTTTGATCGCTGATTCTCAGCAAACATCTCCTCCAGAAGTTCTGATATAATGTTGATATTAGCCAGGTGTTACACATTGTATCTAGATTCCTCAAGACACTGCAAATGTCACCATTTCTGTAACCATACCAAATAAATAAAAACAAATAATCCCTTTTTATATATCTTATATATAAAATATATCTTATATAATATCTTGTTCTATTGCAGGACAGGTTGTGTTTGGAGTAAGCCTTGCGGTCGTTGTGTGCATCTTTGTGCTGGCAGCTGTTGTTCTCTGCATCAGAAGGCCAGGTAAGAGACTTAACAAACCTAAAGAGCAGGAGATGGACCAGATCCTTCAGGAACACTAGCCTCCATCTCATTGAATGCAAACCTGCCTTCAGCCTGACTTCCTACTGTTGTGCCCTAAGAGTCTCCCTCTTAAACATTAAGACAGAGGTTGAAAAAATTGCTTTGAACAGTGGAGGGTGGAGAGATGAAACATTAGAATCTAAATCTCATTCCATAGTTCAATCAATATTTCATATATGGTATAAAATACTTTAAATTATAAAATATGTTCATAATTACCAGGGTATTATAATGTTTTGAATTTAATATGTGCATTTTTCCACAAATTTAAGTTTACTTGTCATACATTTGGTGAACTCAAAATCTTTAGCAAGACAACACAGAAAATAGTTATTGCTCATTTGAAATAAACAGTGGACTCCGGTATTGTTGGCACCCCTTGATAAATATGAAGAAAAAAAAAAGTATAAAACAAATACTTAGTTCATTAAGCACTGAAATATATTTCCAACATAAGGAATTCATTATCCTGAATTAGTGATTCGATGGAATCTACCAAGACAAAAAACTATCACATTATAAATTATTTTCCCCACAATAAAAGAAACGCAACTATTGGCACCTCTGTTTTTAGTACTTGGTAGAGCCTCCCTGGGCAAGGATAATGGCAGTAAGTCTTTTCCTGTAATGCTTTATCAGGTTGGGGAACACATTGGGAGGAATCCTAGACCATCCCTCCATGCAGAACCTTTCCAGATCCTTGAGGTTTGTATTGTAGGTGTGAGCTTATGGACAGCCCTCTTCAGGCTCCGACCACAGGGTTCAAGTCAGGGGACTGAGACGGCCATGGCAAAAGACTGTTTGTCTTTTCTGTCAACAATTGCTTTGTTGATTTTGAAGTGTGTTTTGGTTCATTGTCATGTTGAAAGATCCATCTTCGGCCAAGACGCAGCCTTCTGGCAGAGGCAACTAGGTTTTTGGCCAAAATACCCTGGTAATTTTGAGAATTCATGGTGCCATCAATCTTAACAAGGGCCCCAGGACCACTGGCAGCAAAGCAGGCCCAGACCATCAAGGATCCCCCACCATATTTTACAGTAGGTACAAGTTCTTTTCGGTATACGCATTCCTCTGCTTACGCCAAACAAACCTGTGATGACTATGGCCAAAAAGTTCAATTCTGGTCTCACCTGACCACAGCACCCGCTCCCAGTCAAAGTGCCAATAGCGTTTGGTAAACTTCAATTTGCACTTCAATTTGTTCCTCTGCAACAGTAGGGGCTATCTTCTGGCAACCCTTCCAAATAGCTTGTTGGCATGGAGGTGTCATCTAACAGACATTTTTGAGATGGGATGACCCCACGATGCAACCAGTCCTTGTTTTTCTTTGCCACCCTCACCATCCTTCTCACTGTGCATGGGGACAAGATGGAGCTTGGGTCCTTTTCCTGGCAAATTAACCACTGTTGCAGCGGTGTAGAATTTTTAAATTGTTGCTCCGACAAGTCGATATTGGTGTTTTTAAGGTTTCACTTATTTTTTGTACCCATCATTTGCTTTGTGAAGATCAACAATGGTTCGCCTCATTTCTCTTGTTAGTTCTTTGACCTTCCCCATGCTGATGGATGACAAAAGGTTCTTCTGTGCGTGTTTGGTCATTTTTATACCCTAGGGAAACAGGAAGTCACTAAAGTACACACATTAGTTCCTTAAGACAAAATTAAACTAAAAAAAGTATAAATGTTATTTTTCAGATGTGTTTGATTGTTTTTGATGGGATCTTGAAGGGTGCCAATGTTTTTCAGGTAGAACAGCGTTACTTGTTTACAATTGAAGCGTGAAATGAAAAAAAATGTTTTAGAAAAAAAGGACAAGGATTCCCCTCACATATGAGTACAGAGCCACCTTAAACTGCATAGGATTTAAAGATCCCAGAAAACCCACTGGATTCTAGAACCTGAGGACTGGAGTGAGGAATTCCTGATCTGGGTCATCGTAGGAGACACAGACTTGGTCATATTTTAGATGAATGTTTCATGATCAATCAAACTTTGTACACCTGGTGACTAATACATCAATCTAAATTATACCGGTTCTCTCTTTGATTCTTAGGAAAGAAGTTGACGTCTCAGAGTGGTAAAACAAGCAGAGTGTCACGATCGCAAACCCCTCCTCTTAGGGATGCTCCAGTCCTTCTTTGTTCTGTACTCATTCCCTGCACCTGCCTCCGGTTCCTGCCCCCCTGTCCTATAAAAGCCAGACGCCCACTCTGTTCCGGGCTCTGCATTGGTTCCTGTACCAGGCAAGTCCGGGACCTGGAGCGCCTGGTCCCGTCAAGTTTTTAGTTCCTGTTTCTGTGCCAGTTCCGCCCCGGTTCCCGTTTTTAATCCCCTTTAGTCTTCGTCTCGGCTGGACCGCCCGGCTCTGGACTTTTGCCTTGTCTCGGATTCCCCTTTGGACTCAGTTTTGGACTGTTTGCCTCGGTCACACCTCCCCTGAACACCAGCGCACCATGGACACGTCCCCTGTTTTCATTCCTGACTCCTGCATGCTTTTTTCCCCCCATGTTTTCCTCACTCTTCCCCGGATTGTTTCGTCTGCATAGGGTCCTGAAAGAGTACTTTCGTTAGACAGAGCAAAGCTAAACCACGTTTGACTGTAGAAAAGTTACATTTTCAGTTATATCTACTGGAGCTATTTCACAGAAGTACAGCAGTAAAGTAACAGCCAGCCCTAAGTCATAGTATAACACATGGGCTTACCCAATGGGGCTGTAGCAACATTTACAAAATATTTTATTGACCAAATGTTTTACACTTGAAAGGAGGTCTGGTCTTGGTCAAACATCAAACGTCAAAGGTCAATTTCAGGGAGTGCGGGCGAGCTTTTGCCCCAAGCAAATTTCAGTGAGGATCCAGCCCATTTTGATAACAAGCTGCACAAAAAAAACCTTGCAATAATTGACTTCAATCTGAATCTTTGCATGTTTTGACATTGTTCCATGCAATCCCAGCAATGTGATTGTGGTGGTTGTGGAGGTGCCTCTGCCATTGCCTGGGTTGACCATTGGTGGAAAAGCAGTTATGTACTTAAATACTGCTTCTCCACCCCCTCCTGCAGAGAGTACACATTTGCTTTTTGTTTAGCTTTGGTCTGTCCAGTTCTGTCTCTTGGTGAAATGTACCTCAGGGCTCTGCTCACCTCATTTCCAGGCTCCCAGTTGGTTCAGCCCTGGTTTTCTCTTTTATAGGTCGGTGATCCCAGAGTTCAGAGTGCAGTTGCCAGCATGGATACACACTGTTCTTTGTTTGCGGCTTACACCAGTGTAAACTGACCAGTGTACTGGGGTCCTTCCACACAGCAGTTATTGGGGTCTAAATAAGATGTAGCAGCAAAGCTTTTCATTCTTCTTAGAGTTTAGTGAAAAACCTTTTCAAGAGTCTCTTACTGTTGCCTTGAATAGACAATCACCCTGGTACAACTTCTCTGCTGTAATCGCCTGCAGGAATGTGAGATGGGCCTCACTAATAAGCAGCAACACAAAGCAAGACATCAAAAATTAGGTCCATCGGGACACCTCCAGTGATGGAGTGCCCAACACTCACTACGTCTGTCTGCAGCCCTGAAAGGGGGAACCATCTCAGTCACAGACAGGACGTCTTTTGGTGCTAAGCCAGTGGAAGAGGATCAGTCAGTCTATTCCCTCTTGGTCTCCATGGGGCTATCAACTCTCCATGGAACAGCCTGGCCAGCACATTGCTTTGGATTAATTCAATGTTCACATTAGAAATCTCAAGATTTAAACTATTATTGATAAAGTTCAGCTCATATCTATAACTCCATATTTACTAGTCTTCAAGGAGACTAGTAACGGACATTACTTAATTATAGGAGACCTATTTACATTACAAGTGTTATAGTTAATGTATTAATACCATCAGGGCTCAAATACATTTGCAGTCTCTAAGTGAATCATCAGTCATGTGTGTCAAGGCTCATTCATTCACATTATTACTCCTGCTGGTGTGCTGTGCATGTTTGTGACAAGCTGGCCTTCAACTGCTATATCCTGACTTGAGGATCTTGTCTTTTTCCTTATAGGAGGCCTTTTAACAACATTTCGACCTGAAGAAGGCTGTTTTCTTTCTTCTCTTTTCAGCATGGAATAAACCTATTACTTGTTCCTATATTCTGATATTTTAAAATATCCAATATTTTAATTTAATATTTCGCATTCAATAATTTGACCTAAAATAAGACCGTGTACTGTCATTTTAAAAATAGTTTATTTTCATTATGGAACAAAAAAAATACAAAATGTTATCTAAGGTGAAAAGTAGATAGAAATGGGCCAATAAGCCACTATTGCTCAGGCTATAGCACATTCTGCTTCCTCTGCCTACAATTTCGGATTTTCAGATGCTCTCTTCCATCCATTTTCTAAACACTTCATTCAGTACAGATACACGCACACTGACACCAGGGCCAGTTTTCCCTGATGTCTTTTCACCTACCAGTATCTTTGGACTGTGAGAGGAAACCCTTGTGAATACAGAGAGAACAAACAATCTAAGAATTGGTTTCATTTTCTTTCAGCCTCCTTTCCATTTAAAAGGACTTTGTACCTATTGAATGATCTCAATGTGGCAGGGTTATGGGTAACACCCATATGGTAAGCAGGGTTATGGGCAAGCACCCCAGTTTGCTTCAGCCCTGAGCCAGACCCAGATAGATTCATGGTACAATTAAAAAACAACAGAGACTCCCACACATACTCAAAGTGTGACCATATCCTACAACAAAACCCACTGTGGTGCCACGTGGATGGGCACTATACTGTTAACAGCACTATCAGTGTATTAGGATCACCAGCCTGCGTGACTCTACCTTAGCTTTACTAGGAGGTCTCCCATCGAGGTAGTGGCCAGGCTCACACCAGCTGAGCTTCAGTTGTGAGTTGCATACTGTAGCTGCTGGCTGATTTATAAACAGCTCTTCTTCACCTGGGAGAAGGGTGAATAACTGATCCAATTAAGCCTTAACAGGATGGATGTATTCCTTTCCTCAGCCTTCAGCTGTCAAAGATTTTCAGATGGGAGGACCTGCTGGATTGCTGAGCTCCTGAGATCAGAGCCCGTGCCATAAACCAGCAGTGGGTTTTCAGAAATTGCACCTGCTCAGTCTGTGTTGTGAAAGGTGTAGGAGTAGATGTAGGTGGCAGTGTTGCCCAGGACATTTGCTCATTCCGCTCCTACTTAGCTCCCTCTGGATGGGGTTAGCCTCTTTATAATTGATCATTCCTTGGAAGTCTGGCTACAGTGTGAAGCAAACCCACAAGCAGTCTTGCTTCTCTCTGCAGCAGACCCTAACCGAGGTGTTTTACACGACTTCATATAACTCAGCGACGTCTTCCTCGGCGAATACTGCTCTCCTACTGGTTCGGCACGGAATTTCTCGAAGATCTCGTCATGCGCATCAATTACCTTCCAATTGTGTACAGCAGACTGCGCCTTTTCACGGCGCCCTCTAGTGGGTAGGGTCAATCATGACAGCCGGGACATCCCCTTAACCGCTCTATTTGGGGCATCGTGTAAAGGGAAAACAGAAAAAGGTTGAACTGTCGAGACATCTAGAAAATTAAATTAAAATTTTAATTAAATTAAAATGTCAAATACTGGCACTATGACAACTTCAGCTGTTATATATTGCTGCAGTGTGATTTATTTTCTATCATTCCGAGCTGTACACCCCAATTCAGCTACTGGGAAACGCCAAACATTAGTAAATGCTTTGTGATATGAAATTGCATAGTGATTTATTTATTATATATAATATTATATATTTGTATCAGAACAATATTGACTCTGTGTTTTAATGACAGTTATGCACATTTTCAAGACATAATCTAACAAGATAACTTGGGTTACGAACATAAATTAAAAATCTGAAAACCTAAAATATGATTTAGCTCCTCTTGAGTTCGAAGAAGTTTTTTTGATGACCGAAACTAAGCATGCTAAGGTAGAGTTTGCATTTGCTCGTTTCCCTAATTATTCTCGACGAGGCAGCTCTACCAAAACTCAATTTATAAAAAGCAGCAGCGTCACTTCCTTTCACAAAGCAAAACGGAGCCTGGATAGGACGAGTCTCAGTGAAATTGTACGTGTCCAAGTGCAACGGAAAATGAGAGCTGCGTTTCTGATGGTCTGTCTACTAGCAGGTGAGAAAGTTTGTTTCTTTGGTTTTATTTTTTAAGGTTTACTTTTCTGATATATCTTCACCTTCCTCTCCGCAAGAACTCAAAGTAAATGGTATAAGTGTCTACCGCCGAGGCACCAAAACACTTTCTTAATGTGAGCATGGGTAAGGTCAAGGTCAGTATGAGCTGGAGCGCTCACCTGGCTAAATTCCAGTCTTGCTTCAGTTGGTGAAGGAGTGTCTTACTCTTCTGCCTGATCTGCTGGGTAGTGGGGCTGCTGGCGCTGAATGTCTGCTGTGTGTCACCCAGGTAGGCGCTGCTCTTCAGATGAGCGATAAGTGTGTCTTTTTATTTTGAATATTTTTGAGTTCATTCTTAAATAAACAACCCTTTTCCAATTTTTAATTCACAAGCAATAGTGTGCACTTTTTTTTAGCTAGTACAAACAGTCTCGATACCATACTGTTGTAAAACAGAGTCATTTTAAAATGGTTTTACAGACCTCACCCAGATTGTAATAACCTTGATTAATTAAGGTAAACTGTCTTCGTAATCAAGTAATTTAGATCCGGGCTTAAAAACCAGAAAACTCAGCACTCCTGCAGATAATTTACAGATACTTTTGCATTAATATGTTAAGATCTTCAAAAGCAGGATGATTTTCCAATCCCTTTCCTCATTTCACATCAGATGAATTCTACTAACTCTTCAAACCTATTATCATTCGGGGCAGAGCAGTGGCTCTGTGGCTAAGGATCTGTGACTGGAAGGTTGCCTGTTCAAATCCCGCAGCTGGCAGAGGAATCCTACTCCGTTGGGCCCCTGAGCAAGACCCTTAACCCCAACTGTTCCAGGAGTGCTGTATAAATGGCTGACCCTGCGCTCTGACCCCAAGCTTCTCTCCCTGTCTGTGTGTCTCATGGAGAGCAAGCTGGGGTATGCGAAAAGATCATTTCTAATACAAGCAATTGTAAAGGGTTAATAAAGTGATGTTGTTGTTTGTTTTGTTTTGCCAAGAAGAGAAGTGCCATGTTTGTGTCTCTGTTCCACGTGCTGCTCTCTCTTGCCACTGTAGATCTGCACCCCTGTTCCTCCACTCTGATGTCCCAGTGCCCCGGTCCAGGGGTTGTTCATGGGGCTCCTTCAAGAAGCTCCTACTCCACACCTGGTGAAAGAGTTGAACTGTGAAATCAAGTAGTTTGTGCAACAGACTAACAGATTTCAAAACTAAAAAGATCCTCATTTCATGGTGTGGCGAGAAATGTTTTTTTACTTGTTCACACCTTCATAAAGACGCAAGCAATTTCGGCTGAAAGCGAAAAAGAAGATCAAGCACCTGACCACCCAAAGCCCTTAGAGGTTATTTTGCAGAAAGTACTCTTCAAAACCATGTCTGCTAGGTGACTTTTAGCCTGATCTGTGTGCACAGTGAATTTCCTGAGCTCTGTATCTCTTCTGCCTCTTTTCACAGCCCACCTCTCAACCTGAAACCCCTCAAAGCCACTGTTGTGTCGTATTATGACTATGTCCTCCACCCCTGTATTTCAGAATGCTTATTTGCATATTACTACTTACACTACTTTAAATACCCATTTATTTACTGTATCTGTTTATCTACTCTTTACATTGTTAAATTTTTACTTATATACCAATACTACCTCAATAGCTGCTAATGATTCTCAATCCCCCCTCGTGTGTGTTCTTCAGTGTTGTACTGTGACATTATGCCCATTGTTTCTAATGTATTGTGCACCTTGGGCCAGGAGAAACTATATTTCGTTTATTAGCCATCTCGAATTTCTTGCATTAGGAATTTGTCTTTTCACATACCCCAGCTTGCTCTCCATGAGACACACAGACAGGGAGAGAAGCTTGGGGTCAGAGCGCAGGTTCAGCCATTTATATGGTGCCCCTGGAGCAGTTGGGGTTAAGGGCCTTGCTCAGGGGCCCAAGGGAATAAGATTCCTCTGCTGGTCATTGAATCTGAACCGGCAACCTTCAAGCCACAGGCGCAGATCCTTAGCCACAGTGCCAGCACACTGTATAAGTGCAGAATGACAATAAAGTGAACTGAACTGATGTGGGTTCGACGGGACAGTGCCGCTGCTGTCCAGCTGTAATATTCTGAATGCAGTTCAGAACCCACTCATGGGTGGATGATGGATCCTAAAATATAAACCACAATTCAGTTTTGTATAATGATAATAAAATATGACACAATACATGAACTCCTGAAAGAAATGAGTGGTAATATTGAAATATGCTATTTTCTAAACCTGCTTTTCATTTCAAACCTGCACATACTTCTGTATATGAGTGGTGGGCATCTCCAGTTCTTGAGTGCTTGAAGTCATCAGCAGCCTTTGTCTTTTCTGCCACTGCCTTTAACAGTTTGGAGCTAACAAGGGTATATTGTCTAGAAACGTTAGACAAAAACGTTTAGTTAAAAACGTTTAACTACAGTTAAACATAGAGAGTGGTACAGTTAAAATTAGATATTAAAGGGAATATTAGAATGAATGTTGATTCTATAAGAAGCATAATGGAAAAGAAATAAACTAGAGAAATGTATATATTCTTATTTCTACGGTATATAGAGGGCAGCACGTTCATGCAGTGGTTAGCATTGCCCTGGGTTCAGTTCTGGAGCTGGGGTGTTATCCCTGTGGAGTTTGTATGTTCTGCCAATACTTGTGTGCGTTTCTGGGTGCTCCGGTTTCCTCCTACAGTCCAAAAACATTCTTGTAGGTTAATTGGATTTTGAGAAAAAGTGGCCGAGGTGTGGGTTGTGCGTTTCAGTGTTTGTATAAGTTGGCCACGTGATGGACTGGCATCCTGTCCAGGGTGTATCCCGCCTTGCGCCTGTTGAATGCCAGGATATGCTCTGGCTGCCCCACGACCCTGTAGTGGAAGAAACAGTTCGAAGATGGCTGGATATTTTATATATCGGCTACTTGCTGTCCTCCTGGTCCTTTTGAATCTGAGTTGAACTCGGACAATCTGACTCTCTCCTGGGAGACTGTGGCTCTGGTCTGCTGCTGTCTTTTCCTGACACTTTCTTTCTCTGAAGTTCTAGGCTGCGTGATGTCAGCAGAGAGGAAAGTGAGTGGATCTGAAGGAGGAAGTGTAGAGATTGAGTGCCGCTATCCAGATGGGTATCAGTACAAGGAGAAGTACTGGTGTCAGCATCTCTGTGGGAATAAGGATGTTCTCATTAAAACTGGCAAGACGGACACTGTGGTCTCTGTGGGGCGATTCTCTCTCTATGACAACGTCTCATTCAGGACCTTCACTGTGACCATGAACAGACTGACCCTGCAGGACACTGGGGTATATTACTGTGGACTGGAGCAATGGGGGACTGACAGACTCTCAGAAATACATCTGAGGGTCAGGAAACATACACAAGGTATAAATCAATGTAAGATTTTGCCCTGTCTTTTAAATGACCAGTTTGTGATTTGATGTGTGGATTGAATGTAAAACCAAATGAGGAATATGAATACACAGACCCACTGCTGTCTGATTCCCAGCAAATATGGCTCCTCAGGCTCAGGATTTAAGGGGACCAAGAAATTCAAAATGTCATATCAGTTACTGCAGTATATTGAGAACTTTATTGTATATAGTATTAGCTTTTGAAACTTAGTTGTGCATAGTTTTAATATAAATATAATTGTCTTTCAGCATCACAGTACAGTATATCACAGTCAAAATGTCTTGCGGAACAAGTCAGATGACATCACTGCCTCATGGTTTCTGCAGGCAGTCCTTTCTTTTCAAAGACACCTAATTAGATGTTTGGATCCATTCTAAAGTAGGACTTTGATTCGGGAAGAAACAATAAGAATGATTTCAACAGTTTAGAGAAGCTACTGTATTTGTTACACACTTCAGCAGTGAAACAGATGCTCTTGTTGAGATGTAGATCAGCATAAATTTGTTTCCTTTCATGTTTCAGAAAGCAGACAGTCTGCCCACTGTGTGGCTCTGTGGTAGTGAAGAGTCTTTATGTAGGCTGACCAGGGACAGTCATTGTGTGGGATTTCCATTCTGTGTTGTGGTTTAAATGCATTCACTCCAGTGTGTGCTTCTTCCTAACATGACACTGCTGAGTGTAACAGCACTCGAGACTTTCCTGTGTTTTAGAGCTCAGGGAAGGAGACAATGTTGATGTCTCTCAGGAAGGCCTTTCATCATAAACTTGATTCAAAATGTCACTGAATTGTTCTGTGACTTGCATCCCGGCTCAGACCTCAATACTGATGTGTCTTTGTCTGTCCAGCAATGACCATATCCACCTTGTCCACCTCCATGCCTGTGACTGTACTTATGGACGTTACTGAGACAGTAGCCATGGAAAGTTTCACCCAGTTGGCCGGAGGTGAGTAGAAAGAGGTGTCTGTGAGGATCTGCAGATGAGAGGGGAGTTTGTCAGAGGTACGGGGCCAGAGTTCCTTCTCTGTGTTGTGCGTGTATTGTACACCAGCCCAAGACACGCTGTGGGGCTTTACTCTCATAAAACTCCTGTTGATCTTACTGTCTGGATCCAGTCCAGTAGAGAAGATAAAGTCTAGATTCAGCCTCAGAAATGAAAGAGAGAGAATCCAGATTTAAGACTTTACTGACAGAGGGCAGAAAAACAAACAGTCTGAGAAGCACAATACTTCAGCTGCAGGGAAGTATCAGCTGAAGCACAAAGGGGAAACAAGGAAGAGAGAGAGAATCTCTGTCATGTTTAAAACTTTTCTGCCAGGCACAAGGAAGCAGGCAGACACTGCTAACCACATTTCTGACAGCTCTACAAAGTGTACATCAATGTGTATTCTGCTTCCTATGAATATTTATATGCATTTTTTATTTTGTTGCACATTCTTATGTAGAAGCAAACAGACAAAAATTGACAGCTGTTCCTTTAACACTGATTTGTAACTGGCAAACAGCAAATTCACCCCCTTCAGGGAACCTTAAACTCTCCAGACTTCTTCACTACACTCCCTTACCTAATGTCTAGTAAAGTCCCTTTTCAGGCCATTAAGGCTCATGGGGGAATGGGCCATCTGACACAAGAGGTGGAGGTGATGTGGTTAGCATCACGCTCCGGCTGGCCTATTACCCCCAAAAGGATTAATCCCTGGTACTCATTTGGAAAGCAGGTTGAGTGGATCTGGGAGCCGTCTGGAAGGAATTAGAGCAAGCTACATCACCTGCCCCTACCTGGGATTGAACGCGGGACCTTTTACCCAAGAGCTAGACGCTCTTACTGTCTGAGCTACCACAGCTCCACCTAATGTCTAGACTCTGTCTATATTGTTACAACAAAATGCAGGATTGCTCTGGAAAAGTAGACAAAAACTGTTTCATCCCAGCTGGACAGAAATACTGATTTTCTTTTTTCTTCTCTGCCATCTTGAGTGACAGCACTGGGTTTTCTGCCTGAAATGGACACAGGGAGTGTGTGATTGTACACCTCAGCTCGACTCCTACAGCTCACCCTGAGGAACATGTTATCACCCCAAAAGTAACCTGGAATAGTCACATCTGTCCTGTCAAGTGCTGAGACTGACATGAGGGTTCTCACATCACAATGTGAACTTTCATAGCATGAGAGCCTTCAACAATTGGCTTAATCTAATTTAAATGAGTGCAATGACTTGGTTAGCACAGATGCCTTATGGCATCTTAACATCTTGCTAGTGATGTGTCATTTGATCTGACATCTGCAATCATGAGCCTGCTAGAACAGTTCTACAGAGGAGTGATACCAACAGAAGGAGTAATACCATGTTTTTGCCCCTTTGTGGAAAAACACAATTGTACACCATGAAGTAGATCAATATTTGAAGTCATGTGTATTTTGGTTATTTCTGAAATCTAAGAACAGGGAATTCCTGTAACCTGTGGAAACACTTTTTCAGAATAATGCATCCAAAGGAAATACACGTGTGCTGATGTGCAGCCGGATGTGAGTTTTAGTTCTGCTTACAACAGTTCCTGGGTCTTATTTCTGACATTGTCCAACTCTTCATCCTGTATTGCAGGCTCTAATGCCACATCACTTGTACCGGGGGACCAGATCAACCAGGATAGCAAAGGTACAGGACCACACCTGTCACACTGTGACCTGGGTTCATCTGGGAGTCATTGCTGCACTGAGACATGGAGTCAGTGCTCAATAAATCATCGCTCATTTAACCCTTTACCTAGTTACAAATATCCATCCATTTTCTATCCAATTCAGTGTTGTAGGGGAGCAAGAGCCTATCCTGGCAAGCAATGGGTACAAGACAGGGTACACCTAGGACAGGACTCACACAGACAAACTCACACCAGGGCCAGTTTTCCCAGAAGCCAGTTAACCTTCCATTATGTCTTTGGATTGCGGTAGGAAACTAGAGCATCCAGAGGAATCCTATGCAGACATGGGGAGAACATACAAACTCCACACAGATAGCAGGAATTGAACCCAGGGTCCCACCAATGTGCTATTGAGTGGCCACTAAGCTCTATATATCAAAAAGCTTTTATTGTGTAAAAATGAAAATTAAGTACAGAAAAACAAATGAAGATAGACTTTGGCTCATTTCGTTAATAGCATTTACAGATCAATTATCACATCTGTAATGAAGATATCAATTGGTTAAAGAAAGAACTACTCATACTCATCAATGGCAGGCTGGGTCACCATAATTTCTAAGGATCCTTCACTTTTACTTAGAGCTAGTATACTTACTCATGTAGTTTAATCAGGTTAAAGATCTTTTGGACAATAGCAGCTGAAGGTAAATGCTGCCACTTACAACAAACACTCAATTACCACATCCTGGAAACAGAGTATTCAGTTGTTTTCAAGGGTCCCTCTGACAGTGGAAATAAAGCTTGCGTATAACACTCATGGGTGTATCTGTTAGTAAAGTTCATACATCCACCTACTCAGCAGCCGTATCACCCTGCAATGCAACTCACACTGAAACTAATGAAGCATGGCAAGTGCAGCCTTCAGAGCAAAGATTAAAAACACAGCAGAAAAAAGGAAGTGTTAGGAGGAACTGTAAATTACATCAGGTCCCAAGGCATCATTCCACATCGCTGAGGTTACCTGACTGGCACTATATTTAACAGTAATCAGTGTCATTAGTTCTGCATCTCCAGTGTCTTGAGAGTGATGGTATGGATAATTTTTCTTCCTGCCAGTACCGCCTGTATCAGCCAGAAACACCAACAATCTCTCCATGTATCATCAAGCCAGCAGCCATATCACTCTGCAACTCACAACTGGCAGCCCACTGAAGCTCAGCAGGTGTAAGCCTGGCCAGTACCTGGATAGGAGACCTCCTGGGAAAAACTAAGGTTGCCGCTGGAAGAGGCATTAGTGGGGGCAGCAGGGGGCACTCACCCTGCGGTCTATGTGGGTCCTAATGCCCCAGTATAGTGACGGGGACACTGTACTGTAGAGAGGCGTTGTCCTTCGGATGAGACGTAAAACCGAGCTCCTGACTCTCTGTGGTCATTAAAAATCCCAGGGTGTTTCTTGAAAAGAGCAGGGGTGTAATCTCAGCATCCTGGCCAAATTTCCCCCTGGCGTTTACCAGTCATGGCCTCCTAATAATCCCCATCTCTGAACTGGCTTCATCACTCTGTTTTCCTCCCCACTGATAGCTAATGTGTGGTGAGTGTACTGGTGCACCATGGCTGCCGTTGCATCATCCAGGTGGGGCTGCACACTGGTGGTGGTGGAGGGGAGTCCCCATTACCTATAAAGCACTTTGAGTGAATTGCCCAGAAAAGCGCTATATAAGTGTAAGCAGTATAAGTGCTTATATATATATATGTGTGTAATAATAATAATTATATTGTTATATTATATAATAAATTAATATATAATTTATATTACTTTATATATTATTATTACTCATTGTGTGATCACCCTAAGGCTAGGATTGGCTCACAATGGAAACAGTGTGACTAAAGACAATAAAAAAAATCCATTCAGGTTAAATATGCCCACAGTGGACGTTCTCAGATCCTCTCATCCAAGAGTGACACTTCTGTGGTAAATCTGACACCTGGAGACAGAGAAATATAATGGCAACAGCATAATTCTTATTCATGCACTCTTTAAAATGCAGTATTTGAATGCAAGGTTTAGAAAATGACTCAATGCAAATAAATGTCTTGTTCCATACTCCCACAATGCTTTGTGTAAAGACAACTCCTCCTGCTCTCAATATATCATTAGGTCTGTGTTCTCAACTATTGGATCCGTTGAGATGCTCCTGCGAGTACATTTTAGGACTTTTAAATATTTTGTCTTGTGATCTCTTCTGTCCATGACTAAAGAGATTCAGTTCCTCTAATCTGGGTTGTTGAAATGCTGCCCATCAGTACGAGGAGTGAAATATATTCGAACCTTACAGAATGCTGCTGATTCAGTGTCTCAGCCAGTAGCAGCGCTCGCAGTGAGTGCTTTCAGTTCTGTTGTCCAGGTGTGGCTTAAGCTATACCAGTGCCAGGATTCTCCAAACAGCAGCAAACAATTTAAAAATACCAAATAAATAAACAAAATCCCTTTCTTGTTCTATTACAGGACAGTTTATTGTGTTGGGAGTAAGCCTTGCGGTGGTTGTGTGCATCTTTGTGCTGGCAGCTGTTGTTCTCTGCATCAGAAGGCCAGGTAAGAGACTTAACAAACCTAAAGAGCAGGAGATGAACCAGATCCTTCAGGGACGCTGACCTCCATCTCATTGAATGCAAACCTGCCTTCAGCCCGACTTCCTACTGTCGTGCCCTAAGAGTCTCCCTCTTAAACATTAGGACAGAGTTTGAAAAACTGCTGCTGGAAGAGGTGTTAGTGGGGCCAACAGGGGGCACTCACCCTGTGGTCCATGTGGGACCTAATGTCCCAGTATAGTGACGGGGACACTATACTGTATACAGGCACCATCCTTCGGATGAGACGTAAAACCGAGGTCCTGACTCTCTGTGGTCATTAAAGCCTAAGTCTTTCAACTCTGTATATGAGAGATGCATTTCTATTCAGACAGAAGGTGTCTAGTGTTTGTTGAGGTTCCCAGCACCGGTACTCAGGATTCTGATGTCAGGCTTTCTGCGTCTCCTTAGTTAGAAACAGTTCTTCTCCTGTGAGAAGGGTTAAATTGAAACGATTTTCTACAGCCTTCAACTGCTGAGGACTTAAAACCAGCTGAATTCTCAAACCTGAGAACTGGAATGAGGAATTTCTGGCCTCGATCACTATAGAAGACACACAGCCTTGATAATATTTTGAATGGTCTTGAATGTTGCGTGTTCAGTCAAACACTGTACACCCTTTGACCGATATATATCTTATTAAATTATACCGGCTCTCACTTTGCTTTCTAGGAAAGACGTTGGCTCCTCTGGCTGAGAACAGAAGCAGAAAACTGGTAAACTAAGCAACAGCTAACCCAGACTCTTACTGTAAGGCATGTAACTCAGTGGGGCTGTAGCAACAATGGTGGGGCTGAGATATTTTACTGACCAAGAAACAAATCTGTGTTTTAGACGACATTTGACAGTGGTTCTGGTCCAGGTTAAAGGTCAACATTTGAAGTTCAAATTGGAAAAGCAGCAATTTCACTTTTGCTATCCCTGCTGAAGCCAGTAGCAGGGCTTACAGAAACATTATCCACTTCCACATCTTGCATTGAAGGCATCTCATTTTCCATGTGCCTGACAAGTTTGTAGAAACCACAGCACTATAACTCAAGCTGTTACGTTACACTCAGTGGAGGACGCAATGAGCATGTCTGAGGCTGCTGTCAGCCTGACACAGGGGTGTTTTTAGCGATCCTAGAGCCCCAGGCGAATTTCAGTGAGGAGAGGCCCATTTTGATAACAAGCAAGCCAATGAAGTTTGCAATAATGGACTTCAATTTGAATCTTAGATGTACTCATCATATGTTGTGAATTTTTAGCAGAAGAAATGCGATTTTTTTCACTGCATGTTTAGACATGGTTTCAGTGCTCCCATGCAATCCCAGCAATGTGAGAGGTTGTGTGTGTGTGTGGGGGGTGATGCTCTGCAGCTTGGTTCAGCCCTGGTTTTCTCTTTTATAAGGTCGGTGATCCCAGAGCTCGGAGTGCAGTTGCCAGCATGGATCCACACAGCTCTTTGTTTGCAGTTTACACCAATGTAAACTGACCAGTGTACTGGGGTCCTTCCACACAGCAGCTGTTGAACTCTAAATAAGCTGTAGCAGCAAAGCTTTTTATTCCTCTTAGAGTTTAGTGTTTAGTGAAAAGCTTTTACTATTGCCTTGAATGGACAGTCAACCTGGCCACAGCCTCTCTCTGCGGATGCAAGCCTGTAGAACTGTGTCTGTGATGGGCCTCTCTAATAAGCAGCAAGTCTTGACTCCGACATACTCCACTCAAAGTGCTTTACAGGTAATGGGGACTCCCCTCCACAACCACCAATATGCAGCCCCACCTGGATGATGTAATGGTAGCCATAGTGCTCACAGTATTCTCTATACACAGAACAGAGTGATGAAACCAGTTCATAGATGGGGATTATAAGGAAGCCATGATCGGTAAAGGCCGATTGGAATTTTGGCCAGGAGGTCTCCCATCCAGGTACTGGCCAGGCTCACATCTGCTGAGCTTCAGTGGGCTGCCAGTTGTGAGTGGCAAGGTGATACGGCTGCTGGCCTGTGTCTCCCCAAGTACTCTCATCTGCCTGCAGCACTGACGACCTGTCTTTCCACCCCATACATCGGTGTGCATCAGCGCCACGGGTAGCATGGAGGGTCATTCAGCTTCTCTGGACAAGGATAGGTATCGGAGATCCAGGATGTCAGCACTGAACCGTCCCCCTCACAGCAGCAGGAACACAGGCGACATCGAATCCAGACGATATCAGCCGGACAGCCATTTCTCCCATTCCCGGCTACAAGATTGGATGGCGCCATTTTGAACTCGTCTGGGAGTTGACACTGCAGTACCAACACAGTGGGCACTGATTTGGTCAGGGGCAGCGTTACTCACCTACTGTATAAGGCTCTGCATGGCTTGGCACCTCAGTACCTGTCTGAACTATAATGGCCCTACACCCCACCTCGCAACCTTCGCTCTTCTAATTCTGGTCTTCTAACTGTCCCCCAAGCCTGTCTACATTCTATGGGTGACAGGGCCTTCTCCTGTTATGCCCCCAAGCTCTGGAACTCTCTCCCCAAGGATATCAGAGAGTCACCTTCTCTAACCTCCTTCAAATCCAGACTCAAAACCCTCATCTTCAGAAAAGCCTTAACTTAACTGGTGCCATTCTTCACCCCACTGCTCCTACGATACTTAGTACCACCATCCACAGTCTCCTCTGTGTATTGTTATTGTGTTTTATCTTGTGTATTCTTCTCATTTATTGTTGTTGTCATTCTGTAAAGCACTTTGAGAAGCCACCCTTTAAAGGCGCTATATAAAATAAAGTTTATTATTATTATTATTATTATTATTATTATTATTATTATTATTATTATTATTCCTGGTAAGCATTGCTGAAAGAAAATGGGCCTGCTCTTGTGCTGGGCAGACCAAAGCAGTGATTTGGCCTTTCTCAAGGGTATTGTTCATGGGGCCTGGTTAAGCATAAAACCACTGACTGGCATGAACCCTCAGGAAAAGAAACTGCACCGAAAATGGGTTCTGATTTGTGCTTAATGGTGATTCTGTTGATTTCCTAATGTGAGTCAAGTTTGGTGGTGTTTTAACACTTATTTTATTATGTTATTTCGCCGTATTTGTTGTAGTGTAAAGGAACAAGGAAAGGTTTATCCCATGCTGAAAAAAAGAAGAAAGAAAACACAACGTTTCGGCCGTGGAGCCTTCTTCAGGTGTGAGGGCGTGAGGTGTGAGATGTAGTGTGATGCACTACAGTTTTGTTATTGTTTTGTTTCATTTTACACATATTGGGACTGTTTTATTTCTTCTTCTTTTTATGTCCTTTTGCTGTCTGTTTTCTTGCTTCATGTCCTTTGCTATAGTTTATGTTGCCCATTGTTATTGTTAATCTTTAGTTAAGGACATGGCAAAGGGTTGTTTGCTTTTCTTACTAGTTTATTTTAGTTTTAAAACATGTTATGTTTATAATGTCTTTGTTTTAGAATTATATACTGTGTTTACACAGAGCAGTAATGTTGAAGTTAATCGGTGTTTTAGAACAGAGCCTACTCAGTGGAGACAATGGACAAACAAATATTCCCAGCATTGTTTAAGGAAAAGGCAACTTGATTGTTTTCCTTTGGTCAGAGTTTCACCTGGGATCAATTGTCTTCATTGTTTTATGTGTTGGTTACTTGAAACAAACAATGTCACTTTGAAGTAGGGAGAAAGTAACATTTTCTCACATTATATTATGTTTTAACAATATTTGCACCTCTGTTGCAACTTAAGAGTTCTGTGAAGTTTAAAAGTGAATTTCAGTGGTTCTTAGTGAAGAGCTTATGTCGATTGGGGAAGTGTTTTTTTTATTTAATAGTAATAGGAATCCCGGTTAAAGAGAATCAAACTCTAACTTTCAAACTCTTTCAAACTCGAAGCCTGCATAGTGCGCTGATTCAGCCCTCAGTAAACGAATGCCCATTGTTGTAAATACAAAGAGCTGAACAATACAGCTTTAGAAAGTACCGGAATGGGTCTGTTCTGTCTAACTGATCTGTGAAGGCACCTTCTCCGGGCAGCTCTGTGGAGCCCTTCTCTTGAGAAGTGGCTGTCTTGAGCCAAGAGAACCATATTTGTCACATGTTTCTACACCAGGACAGTAATCCACCGATAGCAGAAGTCAATACTGAAAATTCCAGTTTAATACTGTATTCATATTCATACTGAATTCAATTCTGAAAAATCAACAAAAGTGCTATACAAATGTAAGGAATTATTATATTTATAATAATAAATATAAATATTAATTATATAATAATATAGTTAATGTTATATTAATTATGAAAATGTTTTATTAAAGTATTTTGTATTTAAGTAGTTCAAGTAGATAGCTGTGTCAGCATGTGTACATTGGTGTGCTAAATAAGCTAATTTGGTGGCTCTGTGGCTAAGGATCTGCACCTGTGGCTGGAAGGTTGCCAGTTCAAATCCTGCGGCCGGCAGAGGAATCCTACACCTCTGGACCCCAGAACAAGGCCCTTAACCCCATCTGCTCCAGGGGTGCTGTACAATGGCTGACCCTGTGCTCAGACTCCAAGCTTCTCTCTCCCTGCCTGTGTGTCTCATGTAGAGCAAGCTGGGGTATGTGAAAATACAAATTCCTAATGCAAGAAGTTGTATAAGTCATCTTATCTAACCTACCAGTATGTCTTTGGACTGAGGGAAGAAACTGGAGCACCTGGAGGAAACCCATGTGAACACAGGGAGAACATGCAAACTCCTCCCAGACACCAAACCCAGGGCCCCAGCATGGTGAGGCAGGAGATGGAGTTCACGGACGCTGAGAGTAACATGAACGGCGTGGTGTCTGAGTACCAGGATGCTACCGTGGAAGAAGAGGGTGAGTTTGAGGAGGAGGGAGATGAGGAAGTGGCATAAGTTGTGTGGACATTCATTGACATGCTAAATACTTTTCTGTTGATCTGTGCCTGCTGAAATGTTTTGCTGTCATTTCTGCTGTCTGTTGCATTCTGTACAGAACGCAAAAAAGAAAAAAAAACATTTAGAAATATGAATGTGGTTAAATTATACATAACACCAATGAAAAAAAGTGATTTTACAGGATTTTTACATAGACCTCACTGAGCATCTTCCAAATATTGTGGTCTGAGACACCCTCTATTATTGGTTAAACATCTTGTCCCATGATGTAGTGGAGGAGGTTCTTAGGAGCTGTAGGCCAGGACCACTGTGCACAAGGAAGACGGCTATCATTCTGCCAGTGAAGTTTTGGCAGTAGCTTAAAATGTTATAGCTGATATTAATTTGACATACCTGTAATATTTGAGAACCACTTCCAAGAATAATCACTGGGCCTAAGCACTTTATTTTGAGCCATTACAACAACAATAACTGGCACTACATTACCTAGTGTACAAGGACAATATTTGTATGTTTTAGAATATTGTAAGACATAATATTCACAAAATACATTTCTGTTTAAACGTACCTAAAGTAAATGAAATCCCATTTTATATCATGTCAAACTTTTATTGATAAATTGAAAATGTTCATAATATCAATTTTCACACTTAATTTACTTACCTCAAATATCACACCTCAGGTAACAAATCTGTCTTCTTAAGTGGAGCTGCAGAAAAATCCCTCTTTGACCCTCCGGTGTCTATTCCATCTTCTGTATTCCCAGATTCATCCGTAAATGTTGCCATCATAGTGTGAGCTGGGTCATTGGAGCATCCCTAAAATAACCATGTAGATGTCCCAGGTTTATTCCCCAGATGTCTCCAGGGTTTATTTTGGACCTTGACACGTTGTAACCCTGTAGTTGTGAGCCTGGTTTGAAAGAATTTCATCCATAGGGACCAACCGTTCAGATACGCTTACAGGAAAGAACAATTGTAAATATGACATGCTTTTTAAAAACCATGTTCATAAATAAATACATAAAGAATTAGATGCCATATATTGGTTAGTGGTTTAATTTCATGTTTTGTGCATATTAAGCTAGAATTAATTATAATACTGGTCAGAGTTGTTTTAATTGTTCATACGAATAGTTCAATACTAAATATCAAGGTGTCCTCCAAGTGACCTTCTGTATAACTCCTTGAATGGACAACCTTGTGGTCACTGTCTTCATTGCCTTGAAAGTGGACCAAAAAAAAAAAGGCTACAAATGTTACAAGTCTCTTTTTGTTTTAGAGCATAAAGTGTTTGTTATTAAATATCACATTTTAATCCTTAATTGTACAAACAGTACAAATTAAGAATTCTTTGAATTTAACCAAAGCTTTTGCAGTATTTAAATTGTCATACTACTGTTTTATCTGTAAGCTAAGAAAAAGATAAGGGTTTATCAAGAACTGTTGACCTACTTAGAATGGAAATCAATATATGTTCCTGAAAAAAGAAAGGCCAAAAAATACTTCACTTACAAACTGAATTGCAATATTCCTCTGAGCAGATAAAGAACATTAGTCGGCCACACCGTTTTATTGCTGCGTCTTTAAATGCTTATAGAGTGAAGTCTTTATCAGCTCCAGGGATTTTATCAACAATCATTCCATGGCGATGTAAAAGATGGTTTGGTATGTAACGTTGGGGATGCGGTGGAAGGTTCTCAGCACATTGTTTTAGAACCACCGGGGAAGGTTTCCCCTGTTTAAAACGCCCCGTCTGTTTCTCATTATGGCGACATTAATCTACATATAAAATACGCATAAAATAAAAGCATAAAAACACCCGATTAAAAATACCACATGATGCAAACGGTCTCACAATACTATAGACACACACATGCCATTACTTCATTAATTTTTTACTTCATTTCGAGTCGCTCACTGGAACGCAAGAAATTGAAATTCAGCAACAAAAATTAACGTCATGGTTCTAAATACCTGCGCTATATAATACACACTACAAGAATGCACTGTATGCATTGCAAACATGGTAGAAAAACATTTTGTCAGACATTTTTCCCGTCTTTTTGTGCTCTGAAATGCATGAACTGGGAAAGTGCAAAGATTTTCCCTTCACCTTGCACAAATAAGAAAGGTTGTGAAACACTTCTTCTACACTACTTAGTGTACGGTGTGTCGATCGATAACGCTGCAGACAGTACCACACCTGCTCAACGATCTGAAACCGCTCCATGAAGTGCCGCAATGTGGGTAAAATGAATGGTTTCCACCAAACTGCTCCCCAAATAGGACAGAACATCCTACGGTCGTGGTGTTTTTTTAACATTTTAAAAAAATGAAAAGGTCTCATCAAGAACTTAACACGTGCATTCCACTCAGCGCCACCATCTCACCTAACAACAGGTATCACCTCCGTTGACAGAACTGTTTTGAACAGATTTTTGTTTGCGTACTCGTTTGTGTTTTGCACTTCTGGGCCACCACAAGCGGGTGATAGAAAATAAATTACACTGCTGCAATATATCAAAGCTGAAGTTATTACATTTCTAAGACTTTATACCCGTTTTCTAGGTGACTCGAAACTTCAGTCTTTTTTCTATTTGTCTTTACACGATACGATACGTTGCACCGATCAGAGGATCTTCCAAAATTTCAGGATAGCTGTCATGCCAGACTCCACCCACTAGAGGGCGCCAGTTGACAGGAAAAGGACCCGTCCTCTGTATACGATGGGACGGAATAGGTGTGCATGAGGACATCTTTAAGAAACTCCGTGTTGACACGAATCAGTTGAAGGAAAATGGCAAGGAGAAGCGGAGGTATCTGAAGTTCTGTAAAACGCTTTGGTTAGGGCCTGCTGCAGTGAGAAGGAAGACTCAGCTGTAGCCAACCCCATCCAGAAGGAGCTAAGCAGGGGCGTAATGAGCAGATTTCCTGGGTAACACTGCCACCTACATCTACTCCTACACCTTTCACAACACATGACAGACTGCGTGCAGATGCCGACGTCGCTGCAGGTTCTGAAAACCCATTGCTGGTTTATAGCAGGGGGTCTCATCTCAGGAGCTCTGAAGTTCTCTGTTATCCACAAAAGCTCCTTTTCTCTCTTTCCAGTATGCGGCTGTACCTTGTTACCGCTGGATTAGTCTTGAGCTCATTGCGGCTGCCTAAGGATACAGCTGTTCCTGAAAATGAACTGAAGGGTTTTAGTACTGTAACATTTCCAGCTCTGGACAACACACATTAACGTCTCTATGAGAAGACGGAAACAACATATTGCATCTATTGGTGTAAAAATGGAAAATTCTGTTCTTTACTCTTCTTTATTAACATTTCTCCTTCACAAACAGGAATCAGGGTGATTAAACAGCCTTCCTTTTCTTTTCCTGTCATGATGCAGCTAGCCACCTGAACTACTTCAGCCTACTCCTGCTGCGACCCACTATGCCTTCCTCTAAATCTTTTACTAGATCTCTTCTTCGTTCTTCTCTTCCTTCCTGGGCTACTTGCCCCTCTCTCTCACTAAACCAGCCTTCCATCTCTTCACAGCGATCTGTTCCAACACCAGGCTTTCGAACCACCTTCTATTCCTTTACAGATGTTGTCCTTATAAGATAAGATAAGATCACTTTATTAGCCCTATACAATTTCTTGCATTAGGAATTTGTCTTTTCACATAGCCCAGCTTACTCTCCATGAGACACACAGACAGGGAGAGAAGCTTGGGGTCAGAGCACAGGGTCAGCCATTTATACAGCACCCCTGGAGCAGCTGGGGTTAAGGGCCTTGCTCAGGGACCCAACAGAGTAGGATTCCTCTGCCAGCCACGGGATTTGAACCAGCAACCTTCCAGCCAGTGCTATAATATAATTCCTAAAGGATTTCGCCTGAAATTCAACACTTTTTCCTTTGACTCTGACACCACCCAGAGTAACACTCAAGAGACTTCTACAACAATTTTCGTGGAAACTAATGCTTTCTACCATTTTCTCCCTCAAACAACAGATCATCCTTTCCGACAACAACATCAGAGAAGCTAAGGAATTTTTACGGCTAACAGCTCCCCATCATCTTCCCTTCATAACTAACCTCATCAGATCCCTCAGCTCCAAACTCTGCCAGTTCCTTCGCTATTTAATCTTTGCTTTCTGCCCTGTCTTTCTCACACCCGAAGAAGGCTCCACAACCAAAACGTTGTGTTTTCTTTCTTCTCTTTTCAGCATGGAATAAACCTTTACTTGTTCCTAATTATTAGTTGTTTGTTATTCTTCCTTCAGAGCCATTGTTGTGCGCAAGCAGAGTGATTTCTCAAAGCTTTTTTTTTGTTTCAGAGCAATATTGGCTCTGTGGTTTTCATGATAGTTGTGTACACATTTTCAAGGCATAATCCAACATGATAATTCAGGTTCCGAGATGTAAATTAATACTCTGGAAACCTAAAACATTACTTAGTTCCTCTTGAGTGTGAAGAAATTGAACTCAGTGATTTCTAAATAATGCAGCCACAGGAATTAGATGTGTGCTGATGTGCATCCTGATGTGAGCTTCAGATCTGCTTACAACAGTTCATCGGTTTAATTTCTGACATTGTAAAACTCTCCATCCTGTATTGCAGGCTCTAATGTCACATCACTTGTACCGGAGGTCCAGATCAGCCAGGACAGCAAAGGTACAGGACCACACCTGTCACACTGTGACCTGGGTTCATCTGCTCAGTTCTCTGATCTACCTGGGAGTCATCGCTGCACTGAGGACCTGGAGTCTGTGCTCAAAAGCCATGCATCACTCATTTAACCCTTAACCTAGTTACAAATATCCATCCATCTTCTAACTGGTTCAGGGTCCAGGGGGAGCCAGAGCCTATCCGGCAAGCAACAGGAGCAAGGTGGGACACACACTGGATGGGATGCTGGGTAAAGACACTGGACACTGGACACACATGGGACACTGGATACAGGCACACACACACCAGGTCCAATTTTTCCAGAAGCCAATTAACTTACCAGCATGTCTGTGGACTGTGGGAGGAAACCAGAACCAAGCAAACACAAGGAGAACATGCAAACTCCACACAGATAGCACCCCAGGTCTGGAACTGATCCCAGGGTCCCACCACTGTGCCACTTTGCCAATACTAACCACCGTTTCTCAAAAAGCTATGGTGTAAAAATGAAAATTAAGAATACAAAAAATAAATTAGTTATATTGGTTCATTTTTAAATAGCATTCACAGTGCTGTGCTTTCTGTATTAATAAAAAAAACAGGTATGACATTTATAGTGAACAAATTGATTACAGAAAGAAATACTCATTATGATTGATACAGGCTGGGTCTGCATAACATGTTAGGATCCTTTATTTTTAAAATAATAGTATAATACTAATTTATGCACTGTTTAAAATGCAACATTTGAGTGCAAGGTTTAGAAAATGCGAAGATGTCTCATTCTGTACTCTCACAACAGTTGGATTTTTGTTTGTTCAGTAGCAGCAGCTAAACTCAGGGTGAGTAAACTAAGTTAACCCCACATCCATCTCGCTCACAGACAGGACTTCCTTTGGTGCCAAGCCAGTGGAAGACGATCAGTCAGTCTATTCTCTCTCTCTCTCTCTCTCTCTGTCTCCATGGGGCTATCAACTCTCCATGGAAAAGGCTGGCCAGCATGTTGCATTGGATTAGTTAAATAATCACATTAAAACATCTCAAGAATTTAACCATTATTCAAAACACATTTGATAAAGATCAGCTCATGACCCTAAGTCCATGTTAATTTGTCTTCAAGAATACAGGTGTTTCTTAACTGTAGGTGACCTATTTAAATTACCAGTGTTATAGTTAATGTATTTGAGCCTGATGTTATTAATATCTTTGCAGTCTCTAAGTGAATCATCAGTCACGTGTGTCAAGGCTCATTCATTCACATTATTACTCCTGCTGGTGTGCTGTGCATGTTTGTGACAAGCTGGCCTTCAACTGCTATATCCTGACTTGAGGATCTTATCTTTTTCCTTATAGGAGGTGTTTAAGTGGCTTACAGATCACAGTCTTTTTCTACAAATACACAAAAACCGCTGCTTCTCCCACCCTTTTCTCTTAGTTGGTCAGTTGCCTGATCCCAATTAAAAATACTTATTTTCTTTCTACGAGCTACTACTTCTTCAGCAGCTATATCACCCTGTAACTCCCAACTAGCAACCCCTTCAAGCTAAACAGGTGTGAAGACCTGCTTTGGAAGAGGTGTTAGTGGGATCAGTAGGGGGTGCTCTTTCTGTGATCTGTGTGGGTCTTTGGGGGGCTGTACATTGTTCCCCATTCAAATAAATGAAACAAAATAATTCTTTACACTTATATAGTGCTTTTCTGGACACTCCACTCAAAGTGCTTTACAGGTAATGGGGACTCTCCTCTACCACCACCAGTGTGCAGCATTCACCTGGATGATGTGACAGCAACCACAGTGCACCAGTACACTCACCACACACCAGCTACTGTATCAGTGGGGAGGAGAACAGAGTAATGAAGCCAGTTCAGAGATGGGGATTATTAGGAGGCCATGACTGACCTCTTTTCAAGAAGCACCCTGGAATTTTTAATGACTACAGAGAGTCAGGGCCTCGGTTTTATGTCTCATCTGAAGGATGGTGTCTTTTTACAGTATAGTGTCCCTGTCACCATACTGGGGATAAGGACCCACACAGATCGCAGGGTGAACGCCCCCTACTGGTCCCAGTAACACCACTTCCAGCAGCAACCAGTTTTTCCCAGGAGGTCTCCCATCCAGATACTAACCAGGTCACACCTGATTAGTTTCAGTGGACTGCCAGGTGTGAGTTGCAGGGGGATATGGCTGCGAGCACACGGTTTAGCTGTTACTACAATATGGTTCTTGGTTGTTTCTGCTCATACTCTAAGAGGTCACACCAGGAGCTCAGCAACTGAGCTACAGTTAGGAAAATAAATCACAGAAACTCAATAAAAGCACAAACATTACTCTTTATTTATTTTCTGATGGTTCTGTATAAGCTTTGCCATGACTTCATAACACAAATCGTTTGGCACTATCAGGATAAGTAAAACATACAAAAAAAGAACTCAAAAATAAAAATAAGTCTTAAAAGTCAGTAGTGTTTTACAGAATCTGTCCTGCATTACTGACAGGAGAGGCCAAAGTGTGAAAATAGTTTTGAATAGTGAATTGAAGTAAAAAGAACATTCTAGAACATAAAATGTAACAGTTTATTAATTAGACTTAATAATTAAAGTCATAAGATAAAATTAACCTGATCATGTTTTAAAACGTTGACTAAACCTCTTTAATTAGAGGGTCTTGCCTTCATGGCTGTTCTTCTTGTTCTAGAAATACGTTTGTAAAGGCACTCAGACTTTATGTATTTCCAGCAGCATGGAATTTCATACAGAATTCCAGTGATCTCTTTCAATGAGAGAGGACCAAGCACAGTGACAACCAGACCATGTTTTGCAGGCCAAACAGTTTCTCATTTTTTGACATGCATCTGCATCAAAAAGTTTTTAAGAACACTTTCAAGCACTTCATGGTCACATTTCTTTACCTCTTCTAAAATTTAAAATTGCCAATTATTATATACCCAGCCAATGTGGAAGTGGCAAACAGCAGCCAGCTCTGAGCTCACACATGGAGAATGAAGAAGGGTACACAGTCTCCTCCTGCTTGCCCATTTATCCAGCCATTTGGCTTTTAACACACCACAGGCTCTGCAGCCACATGCAGGTGAATCAGTGCTGATTGGAGGAGAGACGCATCCCTCAATGACATCACCGCCAGTCTGATGGTGCACAGGAAGCCACAGGCATTGGTGTTTCACCTGCAGCCAAGAGAGCCCTGGCTGACATATCCCAACCCATCCACTAGGGGTGCTGCGTTTATTGGGGAATCCTATTTAGTGAGACTCAAAATCTAACTTTCAAGTTATTTCAGACTCTAGGCATGTGTTGATTCCGCCCTCAGTGAAAGAAAGTCTGTTTTTGTGAATACAGGAGCTGGACAATTCGGCTTTGGAAAGTACCAAAATGGGTCTGTTTTGTCTGACTGATCTGTGAAGGCACCTTCTCCAGGCAGCTCTGTTGAGCCCTGTTCTGGCTCTTTTTGAGCCAAAAGAGCCATATTTGTCAAATGTTTCTACACCACGACTGCACTCCACCGATAGCAGAAGTCAGTTCTGAAATATATACCAGACATAAACATGGGCATCCTTAAACATATATCAGAAAATACATTAAATTCATATGGAGGAAAACCAGAGCACTGCAGAATGGGCAGCAGGGCATCCAGATGAAGGACACACTGCAAAGAGCTTATATTTATATTGACTGTAGGTTTTAAAAATACAACAGCCAGACCATTTAAAAACAATAAGGCACCCAAAGGCATTATTTAACATATATTTTAACACATAATTCAATTTTTTTCATTTTCAGAAATTCATTTTGCCTATGAAAAGACTGTGTATTTTGATTTTTAAAAATGCACTCCTTCATTAAGAACCTTGGTTCCCAGTTAAATTTCACAATTTTGCACAATCCCATAATTCCATACCAGTGTATTTTGGCAGTCTTCCCACACCCCAGTATGAGAATGTAAGCAAAGTGAAAAATCTCTATCTGTTCACACTTTCTTGTGTTTTGGGGACTTCTATGTTCTGTTTATTGTTCTTATGGAACATATAAAAATGACAAAATGCAGTTACTGTAGCTTCGGTAAAAAGTAAACAGAAACTGGTCAATAAGCCACTATCGCTCAGGCTATAAAGAGTTCTGCTTCCCTTGCCTATAAGTTTGGAACTTCAGATGCTCCCTTCCATCCATCTATTTTCTAAACACTTCTTCCAGTAGAGGATCGCAGGGAATCAGCAGGGCCTATCCTGATAAGCAACAGACACAAGACAGGCTACACCCTAGACAGGATGTATGTGTGTCGGCCTTGCCTGTCCATCGCTGGGCAGACACGGACACACTCACAACAGAGCAGTGGGTCTCAGGGTGTGGGCAATTTTCACAGAAGACAGTTAACCTACCAGTATGGCTTTAGACTGTGGGGGGAAACCATGTGATCCAGGGGAAAACACACAAACACCAGACAGATAGCAGCCCAAGTCTGGAGCTGAACCCAGGGCCCCAGCACAGCAAAGCAGCAATGCTAACCACTGCTCCACCATACTGCTTTAAATCCTCCTATAGTTTGAAATATTTGATGATAATGTTTTCAGGTAATTAAAAATGATTGTTTTTGGACAATGCGGACAATTTTTGGACAATGCGGACAATGTTTTTGGACAATGCGGACAATGTTTTTGGACAACTCCACAATGCGATGAGGAGTAGGCGGTCAGGATCCTCTCTCACCATGAGGAAGAACCGAGGAGCTGCTGTAAGAGCAGAGATGGTTGAAAAGGAGCTGAGCAAACAAGGATCTGGGAAACAAGGTTTGTACAGGCAGGCAACGCAGGCAAGTGAGTCTTGGGAGTTTCTTTCCCGTTTGTTTCTGACCTACATTAAAAGGCTTTCCTTTCTACGTTCCTGACTTCAGTGCATGAGGACCACACGGGCTAGAGCTACTTTTAACATAAAAAATAAAACTTAAAAAAGATTTTTTCATTTGGCAACAGTATAAAATTTAGCCGGTAAAGATTAAAAAAAAGAAGCTAGCAAACTGGATAAATTGTGAAGCCATTACGAAAAACGGGTTGTTTAAAAAGTCCAGAAACTTACAAAAAAAGATTCAAAGCGTTTCTGCTAAAAGTATTGGAATTACCATATCTCACATTATCAAGGAGGGAGGAATGTACATCCTATGTCGGCTTGATATAGCCTTAAAATGTTTCCTGAACGTGGTGTCTTCACACAGACATGACGATTGACCTGCGACACTGTCACAGACAGTGTGGCAGAAAGGCCACTATGGATCCAGAGCCGGTTTCTAGCTTATTTCCACGTCGTTGATTCCTGACGATGACTTCAGTGGAACCGAATCAAACCCATCAGATGTTCTCTGTGGAGAGGGATGTGTTAATGAATATTTGGTCACCTTGGTATTTAAAGTCCGTAGAGCTCCTCTGGCAGAGCAGTGGGTCTCAGTGTGTGGGCTAGGCCCCAACACTGGATGGAGGAGGCAAGCTCAGATGTCTTACATTTTTGTTATTTGATGTCTGATATTTTGATTATATTTCAAAAATAACAATTACCAAGCTTAAGATAATATTTTTTCATTCTTGAGGAAGAAAACTTAGATCTCTCTGCCTTTCAATAGCCCAATGTGAACCCAGGGACTGATGCCTGTACTTTGCCTGTTTTTGTCAGTACATCTGTGTGAGACCAATTTCTCATCACTTTTTAAAAGAGAGAAATGGGCAAAGCCTAAAGCATCTCACGAACTCTGTACATGTCTGTCAGTAATTCCTCCTTGATTCCAGCTCTACAGTTAGAGACAGAGACAAATATTATCCTCGTCTAGCAATTGTTGTACTCTTTGGTAAAGTTTTGAAGTATTGTATTTGCTATTATACAATTAGGTTCAAGGGGGTCTTGATTTTTTTGCATGTTATGTTGGTAAATGATGACTGAAAAGGTATTCTTATGCAGCTGAATACAGTGCCAGAATCTGTCTGCATTTTAACCCCTTGGTGCCCATTTTAGCTGACGCATAAAGGTCATTAAAAAGTCAAAAGTGACAAACTGCTGCCTGCACATCAGTAAAACAACTTTTTTAGGAGGGAACCCACATCCCCTACCAATGAAGTATAGTTCCACCTGACTAATACACAGCAGACATTCTACACTTGCGGTCCCACTATGAAACAGATCAGGTATAGAAGTGACAAAGTGCTTAACCAGCTGAATTTTAGGGAAGCCAGACTGCGCTAACACGAGTGGAATTTTTCCTGGACACCAGGGTATTAGTAGCCAATACAGTGTCATGATATCATTGCAAAAGATCTCATGGTACTCTTACCAGCAGTGCCTTCTGCAATGCTAAGACGAATCTGCTTCTTTGTTCATGTTTTGCTCTCAGACTGCGATCTGACAACTTTGCCTGTATTTCCATCCTGGTCCGTCAAGTTTAACAAGGGCTCCACTGCACAGAGCAGCACTCACCTTGGAGGTGAAGGACTTGATCTTGCCAAAGATGGACCTCTTGGTGAGGTAGATCAGGTCATCCTCTGCATCTTCTCCTTCCATGATGGCGCAGCTGTCCGCCGCAGGCAGCTCGCAATCCTTCGCGCTGGAGTTCATCACCAGCTTCGAGTACTTATACTCCAACCTGCACAGCCAACCCCTTCATCAGCACACGTGCGCCATGGCCAAGCCTACCAGTTTCTGCCCCAAGGGGGCACTGTCGCACCCATCTCTTTTAACTCGCATCTGGGAGAATAATTTTGGGGGTAATTTGGGGAAAAAAGGTGGGCAAACTCCCATACACCACGCTTTGCAAACATCCCACAGTTATGTCTGAATTCTCTTCAGGGATCATGTAGATCACACAGAGAATTCTGTTTGGAAATGTAGCAGAAACAGCTGTAAAGCTTGTAGACAAATGACCTTCCTCAAAACTCCCTTCACAACACAGCTTTGACCTTATACTAATTCTGGTACTAATTCTGATTCGTAACATAATATGTTACCTTTATTATTCCGATCAGAACGTAGAACAAATTAATCCTTACAAATTTTAACTAAGACAATCTGTGCCACTTTCTTTTACTTTAAAGAGTGTAGCCTGTATGTGTGTAGCAGGGGCTTGTTGTCAAGGCCGTGTGTCTGATGAGGGCTGTTCCTTCACATTGTGGAAATCCAACAGACAGCAGCCCCCAGGAAATCCCCTTGCATCGACAATAAAAAACCCGCCTGCCTTTCCTGACAGCGCGCAGTCCAGACACTGACCTGCGGGTCCTCTTCCAGAAATAGCAGGTGACGGCCACCAGCAGCAGGGCCGCCACAGTGCCGGTGGACACTCCGAACTTCAGCCAGAAGTCCAGGGTGACGCAGACGCTGACCTTCTGCTCTGGCACAGTCACCCCTCCAGTGCACAGCCTGGGTTCCTGCCACACGTAGGTGGTTTTCTACAGAAACAGTCACACTGAGTCACCTGATGTTCACAGCAACACGTGTAACAAACACCTTTCTTTTGTTCACATGTAAGAAGCCAGGTCTGTAGTAATTTTGTTTAGAATTGTATAATGTTAGCATGACCAGAGGGGTTGGGCAGCCAGTTGACCTTGGACCCCTAGAGGTTTTTTTTTCTCCTTACAGAGGAGTTTTTGGTTCCTCTCCTCCGTTCTCTTCTGGCTTTTTCTCTTTCTGTATGGTAATGTCATGTATTGTCACACAGCTTTGTTAAGGGCCTTGGGGCAACCTTGTTGTGAAAGGTGCTATATAAAAACAAATTGAATTGAATTGAAGTTTAAAGATGGCCAATTAGGAAGAGGGCATAGCAGCTTGGCTTCTAAAATATCCTTCTAAAATATCTTGTTATATGTGCGGTAGTAGTTCAGGTGGGTAGCTGCACCTGAAGAAGGCTCCACGGCCGAAACGTTGTGTTCTCTTTCTTCTTTTTTTCAGCATGGAGCACACCTGAAGAAGGCTCCACGGCCGAAACGTTGTGTTCTCTTTCTTCTTTTTTTCAGCATGGAATAAACCTATTACTTGTTCCTTGTTATATGTGCTCCTACAGTATCTGTAATGTTTCTGTTTTTTTGTCCACATATCTCTATATTGGCTCTGTGATGGACTGGCATCCCATCCAGGGTGCACTGTGCCATATCCTCCTTGCTTGCTTGGATGGGTTCCAGCTCCTCCAAGACCCTGAATTGGAGGCACTGGTTTGAAATTGCTGGAATCTCAGCATCCATATCCAGGATGGATGGATAACCGACGCTATTTCAGTAAGTCTGGTGTGATTCTTTCATTGTTTTAGCCAGGGGAGCGGGAATTTGCTGTCAAACTGCCGTATTTCCAGAAACATGTTTCTCTAAACCCGGAAGGAAGAGAAGGAACAACTAGGCAATTGTTTGATTCCAAGCGGAATGAAATGAAAGCTGCCATGTGATCAACAAGGGATACAAGAGGAGTGATTGCATTTCATCTCAAGGACAAGCAGAGCACTGGCCCCCTGCTGGCCAACACTGGAAGTGCAGGGGGTTGGAAACTCAAAGATCCGAGATCTGAGTACTGGATTTGGGCACAGCGAGGAGGCAGCCGGGTCGTACCTGGATTCCCTTGACACAGGCACTCACGATCTCTTTGTAGTCATTCTCAGAACACAGCGGGCAAGCGTGCCTCGATCGCCACAGGAAGTGGAACGTGCAGCCATCGCAGGTGCCCTCTGGGCATTTACTGGAGAGAGCAGGGAAAAGTGATGATGTCAGCTTCATAAAGATAAATAAGATAAGTAAGCATTTTTAGTTATCTTATAGCACCGAATGAAACTCTGTGGAACCAAAAGATTTTTCTATAGTGACCTTACACATGCTCCCCTTTTATAAACTTACTTTAGCTTTGACATTAATTTACTTTCAAAAGTACCTGGCTCTTCATGATTAAATCTTGAAATTCAGCCCCTGACTGAGGGATCTTCCAGAGATGTGGGTGTGTTTGTTCCGAAATCATGTGGACCCCTATTATTGCAAATTCAACTAATTTTGTGACTGATTCAAGTAATTTTTGCACACCTGAACTAATTTAGGTTTGCCACTGCATTTCTCCCCCCCCCTTTACTATCAACATATTGTATTTTTTTGGCAGTTTGTGTAACTGGCACGTGTAACAAACGTTCAAGTTTTGATAAAAATATTTTCTCTTTAAAAAAATCATTTACAATTTGGCAAAATGTGACATCATTGGAAGGGGGCAATGCTTTCGCAAGGCACTGTATTTATGTGCAACATAAATTTACCAGGTACCAATTTTTGTAAAACGTTTGTAGATACAGCTTTACCGTGCTTGTGCTTCAGTTCCAGGTTTTGGTCTTGCGAATGATATTAGGTGATGGTATGAATGCAGCTGCTCTGAGGCATGCTGGTAGGTAAATTGGCTTCTGGGAAAATCGGCCTTGTTGTGAGTGTGTGCCGGTTGGCGTTTGTGTGTGCCCTGCAATGGACTGGCATCCCGCCCAAAGTGTATCAATCTTTGCTCCTGTTGCTTGCTGGATGGTCTCCAGCTTCCCTGTGACTCTAAACTGGATAAAGTGGATGAAGGGAAGAATGCATGTGTGGTTACAATACCTTGGCAGAGTGAGCACATTGGTCTGGGATTCGGTTGGGTCACACCTCAGTCTGATTGTGGTGGCTCTTCCATTTTTACAGGCCTTAGTCACTTCAACTGACCTGCAAGAATCATCACCAAAATACTCAAATGCAGTTTTTCATTGAAGGCAAGGAATGAATGATTTGTGCATCATTATCGGTACAACTGGAGTCCAGCAGGGGGCAGTCCTCACCTGTAGTAGAAGATGACATCAGGCGATTTGCCTCTGCCAGGGAACAGCTCCTCGGGTGAGGTGATGTTATCGAGCTCGGTGTCAGTAGTAACCCCTGAGAGCGAGAGAGACAAGAACAACAGCCATCACATGGTAGCTGAGTCATTGTACACTAACGAGCTCTGGCGCCACTTTGCAAAAACCTGATCTGCGCGAGCACAAAGCTCTTTAGTATTCATCTGGCCCGGCAGGCAGACCACTTCGACCTGAGATGAATTTTGCTGTCATAAGAAATATTGTGCAAAGTAATGCTTGCTTTAAAAAGTGATACAAAGCAGGGGTGTCCAATCGTGATCCAGGAGTACTAGCGTGCCTGCAAGTTACCTTTCAAGCTCAGCTCTTACATGAGCTCATTATTAGCTTAATTGAATAAATTAATAGCTTCTCCTATGTGTTGCTGAAATAACCTATAGGTTACCCTAACCATCCAGGACCAGGACTGGACAGCCATGATATCAAGGAAGGGGGGGGGGAGGTTCTTGCTCAACGGGAAACATCAAAACCATGACTGCTGAGGTTTACACTGTGTATTATTCTGGAAATGACAAGACAGCTTTCTCTGAACACTCTGTATTTGCTCAGTGTTTCTTTATACTGGACTAATGTGGAATAGGTTAAAGTTAGCAGCTCTGATTTTGTAAGCATGGCCAGTGCTGGTGCAGGGAACTTCTAAGGAACGTTTTTTCTTCTTAAGGTAGTGTTGGGAGATCAGAAGGTGGCTGTCCTCCTTCCAAGGGATTATGCTTTCTGTGTGATGCTAAACACCAACTGTGGCTCATGGTCACTAACCAAGGCTGCAACAAATTCCAGTTTAATACGACTGAAGAAAATTGGGGAAAATGAATAAAACACCTGCTTTCCTGCCCCCAGCCCCCCAAAAGGGACTTTTGGAAAGATAAAAATGGAAAATAAAATTCATTTGATCTTTCTGTCCTCAACTACTGTCTTGTTTGAGGAGCAGAAAGAAATCAGCTGAAACACATCTGCTGGGAAGTCTTATGTTTAACATGAGGATGTTTTACAAGAAGCAAGGAGCTCTCTGTCATTCAGTGTGAGAGGAATATGCGTTCGTCTGCTCGCACCCAGGCAGGAGTGTTTCTACCTATTAATCTGTCTGCAATGCTGAATGGCTGTGAGGAAACCACAGTCTTCTGGGCCCTGACATCTGAGGGTACGAGGGTAGACTGGCAGGCGTATGCAGAGAGCTCTTGTCTGTGGTCTGTAATATTGTCGACACAAGATGCCAGCTTCTGCCCCTGAGGAAAAAAAAGCGAAGCTTAAACATGTATTTAGTCCAATACAGTATAGTTTCTATTTTATGATCTGAGAAACTAGGGGTCATTCATTGTTATGGCCACATGCAAGACTGGACATAGGGAACTCCAGTAGCACTCACAGTCATGCATTTCCATCACAATACAAAGAGGTTTCAGAGCCATGGAAGGAATTCCTGCACCCGCTTAGGGGAAATACAAGCAACCCCGTCTCGGACAGTCACCTCGTTTCCACACAGGCTGATGCTGAAATGATGGAAGTACTTGAGCCCTTTAGGGGTGAAACGGGGTCCACTCTGGAAGCTGGTGGTGTTGGACAGAGGGCCGAAGTCGTACTGCACTTTCACCTGCTTGTGGGCCAGAGTCAGCCTGCAGTCACTGAAGCACGTCGACCGCAGCTGGAAGGAAGCAGAGATGTATTATCCAAATATGTCCACACTAACAGAGTCTCGGAGCAACACTGTTCAGGAAGCAAATAGAAATGAACCTATAATTCCAATGTATCCATCCACTTTGTATCTGCTTCGCCTAATACAGGGCTGTGGGAGAGCCAGAGCCAATCCCATCAAGCAATGGGCACAAGGCAGGGTACACCTTGGACAGGACACCAGTCCATCACAGGGCACACACAGACACACACACCAGGGCCAGTTCTCCCAGAAGCTCATTAACCTACCAGTATGCCTTTGTACTGTGGGAGTAAACCAGAGCACCTGGAGGAAACCCATGTGAACATGAGGAGAACATACAAATGCCACACAGATAGATAGAGCCTCAGGAATTGAACCCGGGCCCCCCGTGCTGCGAGGCGGCAATGCTAACCACTGCGCCACCATGCCCCCTTGAACCTATAATTATTAAACCACATCTATTGAGAATATATAGAGTCCACTAAAAATGGAAGGAAAGTTATACTGTGCTTGCAAAAATTGAAAATTACGTTTTATGATTGTTTTGTGCTACACACAGTGCTGCTCTCTGGACATCCTGCTTTGCAATTTAAAGCATCTGGCTGTAGGCTGATGTGAGGAACCAGTCCTCTTGCAATGACGGACATTTAGAAGATTTCTGGGGTGGAACCGTGGAAATATTTCGGCTAATAATATGCAAAACATCATTCAAACCACCCTGAGCTCTACTTGTTGAGACTCAACAAGGCAATTATCTGCAAAATACCTGGAAAAAAAGCAGAACACTTCAGAGCAGATGGCTTTGCTTTCTAGACACGGGCAAAAGGGCTTAAATGCACAGAAGCCAGATCTATGGATTGAGGCCAGTTAGTGGGGCCAGTAAAGGGCTCTCACCCTATAGTCTTTGTGGGTCCTAATGCCCCAGTATAGTATAGTGCCCCAGTATAGTCCTTCAGATGAGACATAAAACTTTCTGTGGTCATTAAAAATCCCAGAGCGTTTCTCAAAAGGAGTAGGGGTGTTACTCCAGTGTCCTGGCCAGATTTCCCATTGGCCTTTACCAATCGTGGCCTCCTAATAATCCCCATCTATGAATTGGTTTCATTACTCTGCTCTCCTCCCCACTGATAGCTGATGTGTGGGGAGTGTACTGATGCACTGTGGCTGCCGTCGCATCATCCAGGTGGGGCTGCACATTGGTGGTGGTGGAGGGGAGTCCCCATTACCTGTAAAGCGCTTTGAGTGGAGTGTCCAGAAAAGTGTTATTTAAGTGTAAGCAATTATTATTATTCCTGTTTTAATCTCCCTTCTATAGCTGCTCACTTCAGGAGAAACTTAAAACAAACCTCAGAATTTGGGTGCTCCCCTTCCATTGGGCTTGGATCTAAAACTGGGGGTCTCCTACCACTGAAGGAAATGTAATGTGAGAGACTCGTGTTGGTCGAACCTCATTGCTGTAGGTGTTGGGGCCACAGGGAACACACGCCCCCTTGCCAACAGGCTGGTCTGGCCTGAGGAACGTGTTTGGCGGGCACGGCTGGCACGTGCTGCTGCCGTTCTCGATGTAGTGCCCGGGGGGGCAGGGCACGCAGGAGGAGCCGAGCTCCGCGGAGCCCAGGGCGCAGCGCCGACAGTGGGAGGCCACCCCGCTGATGACGTTGGTGATGCGGATGGAGTAGATCTTGGCAAAATCGCTGCTGTACTGTCTGTCCTGCAAGAGGGAGACGGTGACAGCTCTGAGCTCGGTGTCAAAACCCTGTGCAAGCAATCTCAGATTACACATTTAAACTCGTTTTCAAAAACCATAGCTCTTCCCAATATCCATGTTTGCTACAACTGAAGCCAGAAATGGGTCTTTGAATTTCATTTCTTTGAATAGACACTGTGTCACGGATGTCGGAAGGGACGAACCGTAGAATGGCAGGAGAGCATAAAAGACCCTATGCGTAGGGGCGAGACGGGGGTTAGCCCGGGCTCAGCTGTTCAAGGAATGCCGTATAGAAACCTATGCCCTCAGGTAGCGGACGTGGGGCGACCTGGTGCTAGGCGGGTTTCAGGACATCCGAAACGTCAATGCTTAGCACCGGCAGAATGAAAGACCCAAAAATATATAGCCCCAGAGAGAGAGAAACACCGGAAGGACAGCAAAGAACCGGAAATGAGAGACAGGACAGAGAAGGAGCGCCTCTGGCTGCAGAGGGCGCGACACACTGGCTTCTCTGGTTTATTTTTGATCACTATTGTTGATATATTTATATACATTGTATGCTTTATGATCTATTTTTACCACCCATTCTTATTTTTCTACATTGTAACTCCCGTAAGCCTGTACCTAACAGCATGCACACATACATTTGAGCTGGGAAAAAAAGTTCTTTCAATCACTTACGGCTAGATAGAATTGAGCTCTCAAGCTCTGGGATATAATCGGCGTGTCTGTTTTTCCTGCACTGCTGGATTTCTCCCTCAAAAGGCAGTGACACCTGGTGTCAATTTACATTTTCCACTTAAAGGTCAGGTGGCTGCCCAACGACAGCTGTTGCACATGAATTCTTACATGACAGTTCCCGTGGGTGCATTCTGTGTTGCTCCTGTAAAACTTATTTAACTATTGAAAAGCTGAATCTACAAAACAGTGAGTGTCGCTCCTGTGTGAGGCTAATAGAGTCCTCAGTGCCCCTAGTGCTCTGCTTGTCTTTAATTCTGCAGAGTGGCTGCATACACTGGGCTCATGATGGAAAAAGCATTTTCACACAGGAGCCTCCACAGTAACAGAACACCCAGGTAACCGCTGGGAGCTGAAAGTCTTTCCCCCCCCCCCCCCCCGAGAGCGGTGCCCAGGCTCGTACTGTGGAGTAGTTCTCAGTGCGCTGGAAGGCCCAGGTGAAGCTGATGGTGTAGTTGCTGCTCACGATGTAAGAGTAGGACTGCCTCTCCTTGGAGCCGCTCCAGTGCTCCACCATGGTGTTTGCCCTTTCGTTGTAGCCCTGCGGAGAAAGTCCATGAGCTCCTTTACAACACTCATTATTCGAGCCACTGAGCAGACGCTTTCAGCTGTGCATTGGAAAGAGCACAGAACGCTTTGAGAAATTGCTCAGCCAGAAAGTGGCCAGCTGGGGCTTGACTTAGCAATTGCCTGCTGATGAGCCCTATTTAGTTATTCAGCCCACCTCCCTAACAATATCCGACTCTCACTACAGTACAGTGTTAATAAGTTATGGAGGACGGAGGACAATGCGCATTAGCTCACAAGTTGAAGGACATGCGTTTTTATTTGTAAAGCACTTTTTTTCTTATTGGGGGAGCTGCTTATGATAAGGGGCACTGGTGAGATCCCCCCACCCCCAGAAAAAGTATTTACGAAATCCATTCATAATTCCTAGCCCTCCCACTGAAGGCCCAAGCATTCGCACACAACTAGAGCTTTGGAAAGAACAAGGCTGTGTGAAGGAGTTTGGAAGCCAATCGCAAACAAATTGGTGTATTCACTGCTTTTCTCTTTCTGAAAACACCTCCTTGTTCCCTTGAGAAACATGGGAAAGAATCTCACCGCCATGAAATACAGCGTGCAGTCGGCCGTGCACTTGGTCTCGAAGACGAACGTGACCCGGGACAGCTCCTTATTCCCTGAGTCCTTGGCGACCGACTGCGGCTCTCTGGGGAAAACGGGCTCGGTCAGGACACTCGAAAATTCGTGGGAATCGGCAGGAATGCCAAATGTGTTTCAGTGGTCAGAAATAACTTCAGCACGTAACAAACTTGGACAGATTTCATTGTTGTTTGGTTTTCCAGCCAGACTAATAATATGCCTCAAAACTAGGATGATCTCAGCTTAGGAGCCATTGGGAAACCCCTATAAAGAAACTAGGCTATGTTACCCCAAGAAGTGCCTGTTGCAAACATACATATGACCAGCCTTGATCTGATTCAAGGCTATTCACTTTTTTAAGTGTTTGTTGATAAATTGTTAATTTTAGTTGATCAAACTAAGTCAAAAGCATCCATTCACCCATTTTGTGGCCACTTCTTCCAATTCAGGGTCACAGGGGAGCCAGAGCCAATCCAACCAAGCAACAGGCACAAGGCAGGATACACCCTGGATGGGATGCCAGTCCATCGCAGGGCAGACAAGACACACCTACTCACACCAGAGCCAATTACCCTATCAGTATGTTTGATTCTGGGAGGAAACCAACATGAACATGGGGAGATCACACAGACTCCACACAGACTCCACACAGACAACACTCCAGGTCTGGAATAGAACCCAGGGCCCCAGCGCTGTGAGGCAGGAATGTTAACCACTGCACCAGCCTCAGTAATAATATATTAATACTCAGTAATCCCTCTGAATCAGTGGTCCTTAGTCCAGGTCCTGGAGTATTCTTACCTCTGTTTTTGTTCCAGCTGAGATATTCAACATTGAAACGAATTGATCCCCTTAACTGAACTTCTTGCATGAATAGATGCTTTGTAACTTGTTTCTCTACTCAGATATTAGATTCGTCAAAGCTCTGCTGCAGGTGTGTTGTTGTGAAGCAACATCCTGCCCTTTCTCTCCTCAGCTTGCCTATTAAGTGGTTGCTGCTTTAAACAGCTCTTAATAGGTGACCAACAGGTAGGATTGATAAGTCGTGGTAGCAATAGTTATTAGTTATTAGTTATTAATATTAATATTAATAATTATTTCTATCCAACATCTTAGGAGCCAAAAAAGCCTTGATCAATAACAGATTAATTGATTAAGAGCTGATTTGGTACAAACACACAAAGACCCCAGCAGCTGGGTTCAGATCCACTGATATAAATTGAGCTCCAGCACAAACCTTCACAAGGTGTGGAACTGAGTCAGGAACTTTCTCAAGATTATGGCCTTTAACACTTTAAGTCCTGAATTTTTGGTTTTATCTAAAAAAAGTAATTAAGAGCTTGTATTATGTAGGTTTTTCTCATAACCATTCATTCTCTTTGGGAGACTAACTCTGCCCAACGTCCACCTCAGTTCTGCAGTCTAATGTCATTGCTCACTGAAATTCTTCCCTTTTTCCATTTTGAAAAATAGCCTGACAGGCTATATAAAAGGTTAAGAAGCAAAGTGCTGCCTTTTTCAACTGAAACACCAGTTTATCAGAGCGGCCGTCTTCCTGAGCTGTACGTGTTGGTTAAGGCCACCAGAGGGCAACCTAGGGAGACTCTAGAGAGGAAGTGCGGGCTTTTGCAGCAGGTTCCAAGAGAGAAATCTAAGAAGAGTTGGTTTCCATTAGGTTTCTCTGTTAAGCGGTATAGAACACAAGACAAAATGTCTAGTCTCTCAGCAAGATCAGACCAGTGTCATGGTGAAAGACTGTGAGTCTGTTTGCTAGGATAGTTTTAAAGAGTTGGCACTTAAATGAGCAGCAGAGTTGAGTGCGTGCTATTGACTCAGGGTTTACAGTGCCTGTATAGGGTATTTTCCAGCTCTTAGGGAACAGGTTACTTGGAGATCAGTGAAGGAAGAAACATGGTTTGGTTTCCCAACAAATTTAGGTTTATCTTTCACTGGTGAGTTCACCCTTTGAGAAGCCAGTTTGCTCTGTTGGGAAAGGAGATGGGAGTCTCTTTGACAGGAGTGAGTGACTTCCATCTCGCTGAAGGAATCCTTTCAGACTATATCAGTGAGGGACAGAGATTTCCTTTCCTTCCCCAGGGATGCCAGCCACGGCTCCCGCTCCAAGATTCCCTGTAGCTTGGGAGGTTAGTGTGAGTTAAAGAAGATCTGACACAACCAGGAATATAAATGGCGGCTCAAAACCTGCTCCAGATAGAACACTAGCACTGTCCCAGCCTGTTAGAAAATGTAAGCTGGGGAGCGTAGATCACAGATCTCCGACACATCGCTGTGCACCTGAGAGAGTACTGAGCAATACCTAATTCTCAGGTCTGGAAATAATCTTGAACTATTCCCCTAGCTTGGCCAAGTGTCAGACCTTCCTGGGTGTAGTACATGACCTTTCATGGCAAGATGTGGTGTAACAGTACAATAACACTGGACCAAACAGCAGGGCAGACTATAAAAAGAGCCGATGAGGCTGCTGCACCAATATTATTTTATTCCATTCGGTGCATTACCCGAGGGCACACACTGAGCACGTCCCTGGGGGGAGAGAGAGAGTATGACTTGTGTTTGTTATGCTGAATAATGGTAAAATGAATGGCTCACCTGTACCCTGGCACAGTCAGGATGAGCATCATGTAGTCGGTGTCCGAGTCGCCTGCCGTGGTGTAAATGTACTCCCCAGCGACCTCCCACGCTGTGGAGAGAGTCACAGTGCCTGCTGAGCTCACGGGGCAGGCAGGGGCGAGCCAGACAAGGGCCACGAGCTCTCTGTGTTGACCAGTCAGGCCAGACGCACACTCAACAGCCACAGTACTATTATGAAAGATATCTAAAATAATCTAAAATCATATTAATATCTAAATATAATATACGATCTAAATTAATATTTCCAATATCCAATCACTCCATGTGGGATAACAACCTGGGAATATCGATTTCATTGTGCTTCAACCTCCTTTCTATTTTAAATAAACTCATACCTATTGGATGATCTTGATGTGGCAGGGTTATGGGTAACAGCACCCCAGTTTCAGCCCTGAGCTAGACCCAGATAGATTCACAGCACACTTTAAAAGCACCAGGGACACCTAGAGGTTTGGGGTACCAGTGTGAAAGCACCTGAGAGCCCCAAGGATTTTGGACAGCAATGTACTGTACATGTAAATGCACCAGGTACCCACAGGGGCATGGGGCAGCAGTGTTAAATGCACCAGGGTCGCCCTGGGGTTAGGATAATGTCACCGCCTGGGTTTCACCTTACATACCCCAACACCCCCTGCTGGGGTTACCATACCCTACAACAAAACACACTCCGGAACCATGTGGATGAGCACTGAACCGCCAACAGCAGTATCAGTATATTAAGATCTACAGCCTGTGTGACTCTACCCCAGATCTCACTACTCTACATCACACAGGCACTGTTTCTACTGATTTAATACAACAGTATTATTGAACCAGTCAGAGCAGCAACAACAGTTTATATTGGGCACTGAAGTGGATGTGACTGCTTTGCTCATAACATATACACCTCAATTTGAGGGGTAATTGAAATCCATGTGTAAAAAAAAAAAGCCTGACCCTTTTAAAAGGTATTTTTCTATTAGCTAAGGCTTATTTGAAAAAAGCTCACTGGAGATGTTCCAAATTCGTACTAGCAGATGCGCAGAGCTCAGGAAACACCAACAGAAAAACTTGCGCATGAAGGGTTCCCCCCAGCCTGCAGAGAAGAGCCTCTCTCTCACCAGTGTGCCTGCCCGAGTCGCTGTACTCTCTGCTGAACACCGACGTCTTCATGTTGCTGGGCAGGCTGTTCCACCACTTGTACTCAAAGGCCACCATCGGCTCTGTTCCAGCTGGGCACGGGACACACTCTGCGGACAGGCAAGACCGTGACATGTCACTCTTACTTCACATGCTTGACTCTGTCTTTCTACAGGACAGAACACAGAGGGGTCAGGCAAGCCAGAGGTCTCCTGTCCCATTGCCAAGCTCAGGTATCTTTTTAAAGTGACACAGTCCCAGCGCTCTTAAACAGTGCAATGCTTTTTGTTCAAATGAGAATCAGGGTAATATAAGTATATTAAGACATCCAAGAAACATGTGCACTACCAGTTCACAGTCATCCCTTTATATCAGTGTGATCTGATGTGCACGATTTGTGCCTCAGGTATACCTTCATTTAAAGTAGGGCTGTGAAGGTGATGTTGCCAAACAGCCAGCTCTATTGCAGTGCAAATGAATAGGGTTTTCACATGTAGTGCTCGGGAAATTGTGTTAGCCCGTGCTGGGTAACAGTGACCTATTCAGCATTAAAGTGCCAGCAACTGGGGTATTGTTCTGCTTCATTTTAAACACTTCTAGTTAACAATGCACAGAGATTCTTTCAATCTGTTTGGCAATCTGCATGTATTACATGATCCTAGGTGTTCAGATTATGGGTATATAAAGTGTGATACTGGAATAATGCATCTCAATGGGACTGCAGATTGTTGTCAATGATAAACGATAATCTATTATGGCAACCTTTAAGAATTCATCGATGCATTTGCATTGCAACTATTTCTTCTCGGATATGGTTTTGGAAATTACATGGAGATCCAAATGAATGGCAAAGAGATCTTTTCTGATAGCACTTGAGATTAATGGAAAATTCTACCGGTGTTATTAACTGTATAACAGCCATTCGTTTAGGACCATCACAGGACATGAAGACATTCTTTGAAAAAGCTGACAGGGATCTGCTGTTGTAGATTCCTGTCTATGGCACAGGTGATGTGATACTGGGACTGATAAGAAACTATCAACTAAACCGGACAAGGTGACTGTCCTCCATTGCTAAAGCAGTTACTGTATTGATGCTGTTCCCTGCCTGATTGCATGGATTCCAGGTATGTCTATGGCAAGGAGATGGCTGCTCTATAGAGACAGTACCTGTGCCATTGGAATAGGAGCCGTAAGGACAGGGCTCGCAGGCAGAGGCGTTGTTCTTGAAGAAACCCGGGTTACAGGGAGGGCAGTTGATTTTTTCTCCAGAGGCAGGCAGCTTCACCGCTCCTTCAGCATTCTCACTGCAGACCTTTGGCTCAATCCACTTGTACATCAGCTGGGTCTGTAATATAGACATCACATGCCGAGCACAGATTACGCTCTCTCCTGTTACGTAACACTTAAAGTACATTGCATGCCAAGTACAGACTACACTGTTACCTTTCAAGAAACACAGATTTGCATTGGCATTTTCCTATGTATTTCAGTAGCAGCTAAATGGGGCACAACAGATGTGTCCTCTTGTCACATCACAAATTGAGTCAAGCACTGTTAGGTGTAGTTAAATTCCTGTTTTATTTCAGTGTATTCTGACCACGCCAACAGCTACAAATGAGAGGAGGGCCTCCTCTCATTTGTACCTCTTGTTAATAAATATTATTTTAATGATAAAAAAGGGATAAAAAGCAACACTTAACACAGTAGTCTAAAGATATGAAGAGCATTATAGCTGATGGTAGCCTCTATATGACTTACACATACGATCACCTCAAGCTACCAGAGAGACTCTGCCAGCTGTCGCAACTCTATTCATATTGAGTTTTATTCGATTTCTATTACATCTACTATTATGTAACCTTACTTTCGTAACCTTAATTTTGTGATTTTTGTGTTTTTGTCATTTTTGTGATTCTTGGGATTTTTGTGAGCTCGCAGAAAAGCCGTATTGTTGTGCATTTGATAAACAAACTTTGATTTGATTTGAACTGCTTCACACTTGCTTCACAAATGTGACTTAGCAGGCGTGTCCTTTGCTCAGGTGAATAAACAGACTAACGCGTCACGCGGCGGAATTCCTCTGGCCTCGGGGTCCTGGGTGCTCACCTGCCCGCTGGAGTCACAGGGCGTGTGCGTGTAGAAGTAGTCGCTGGCTGTGCACGCAGGCCGCTGCTTGCAGGTCCCTGACCCGATGTCTGAGACACGGAGGCAAAGTGCAGCAGACGTCAACACGCAGGTGAGAAAGGAGAGCGCGGATCCCACACTTCCCACTGGCTTCTATAGGGGAGAGAGAGCTGGACCAGCCAGCTGGGGGTCCTGACTTGGGGTGGGGGGGGGGGGGGGGAACCTGGGACAAGAGTGGCTCTCACTCTAGAAACATTCACAGCAGCCACACACAGAGCACTTGAGGTGGACCTGGTAACTACCAAAGGTGTTCAGGGAGTGTCCTGGGTGATGTGATAAATGGGCTTTGAGTTGTGACTGATGTGCATTAGGAGGGACTGAGTCCCCAAAGGCTCTTTCCCAGGAAATACTCTCAAGTTACCATGATCTTCAGGCACAGAGAATTTGACCCACTAGCACAATTTCAGCTGAAACAGCGTCTTACAATTGTTTCAAGGTTGGGCAGTCTGGGATACCATCTCATTGCACTCAGTCGCTGTCATTCTGCCAAATTATTACCAAGGAAGGAAGTGCAAAAAGTTGCAATTGGAGAGTCAACAATTGTGACAGTGTGATCAGACACCACTTCTTCAATTACAATGTGATCAGTAAATCCCCATGTGATCAATTGCCTTTTCATTGTTTATTATTTATTCATTTGTTGCTTTCTTTTGATTGGTTTTGTATGAGTGCAGCACAGTGGTACAGAGGTTTAGCACAGCTGCCTCGCAGTTCTGGGGGCCTGGGTTCAATTTCGGAGCTGGGGTGCTATCTGTGTGGAGTTTGTATCTTCTCTCCGCGTTTGTGTGGGTTAAGTGGCTTCTGGGAAATTGGCCCTGGTGTGAGGGCATCTGTGTTTCCGTCTGTGTGTCTGTCCTGTGATGGACAGTTGTCCCGTCCAGGGTGTACCCCACCTTGAGCCCATTGCTTGCCGAGATAGACTCCAGCTCAAGCGCTTAGAAAATGGGTGGAAGGATGGTTTTGTATGAAACAGGATTCTTTTCTTCCTCCAGGAAAAACCTCCTGAGGCTTTGAACAGTGATGTGAAACTCCTGTCCCTGAGGCCACAGTCCTACTATTTCTGTAAGTCTGTCAGAGAGCGTGGAAGAGCTCTGACAGAATGAGCACAAGAAGACACTGTGGCCTTCAAGGCTCAGAGCTGCTCACCACTGAGCCTTATTTCTCCTCAGATCCTGGGTAATGAAGAGCTGCTGTCCTTGTCATCCCCCTGAGCACAATCAGCATGAGAGAACCCAATGCATACCTGCATATTTCTCACTGTCGCACTGCTGGCACACTGTGGCACCCTTATTGGAGTAGGTGTTGATGGGGCAGGGAGCGCAGAGGGCAGAGCCTGGTTTGGAGCTGTAGGTGCCAGGCTTGCAGAGAAAACACTCCGAGGTGTAGGCGACCCCTTGGAAAAGGGAAACAAGTCAAGTGCATGTGTACAGGACACCTCGTTCTACCAAGGGCGAATTCAAAGATGTGCATGTGTAGCTCATTCCTGACCACAGATCTATAGCTACCAACATGTGTTTTAACAGTCCAAGCAAGTGTTTAAATTACAAGGTGCTCTGGATAGGATCTTTGGACTGGAGAATGGTTATGGAGGAGAATTAATGTTTAAATTGAGCATAGGACATTATGAACGCGTGTGAGAAAGAATTACCCGTGATGGCGACGTTCCTGACCAGCACGGGCTTTGCCACCGTCTTAGATATTAAGAATCCAGTAGTTCTCCAGTAGAGGACATTATTACCCCGACTCAGTGGAACCTGCAGGAACAGGAAGGTCCAGAAGTCAGTATCTGCCATTTTAAGAAGAAATACATCCTTCTTTGCAAAACAGGTATGATTTCTAAATCAGGAACATACCAACAGAACAGACAGATATATACTGCAGGAAGTGCAGTTTTAAAAAAAAAACAGTAGCACTACAGACAGTAAGAAGAAATCTAGAGGAGATATAATAGATTTAAGATATCATAGATAGGTTTTTCAGTATCTTATAAACTCCTGAAGCTTAAAAGTGTAACAAAAATACAGGAGTAATTGCTGCAGTGACAGCAAGATGGATTTCAGTGGTGGAAATAGCAGGCTCCTGGGTGGATGCGTGTATGCAAAAAAACAAAACATTTCTGATTGGGATCTGTGAAAAAAACAGCTGGGCAAGTTTTTGTAGATTCCACTAAGGAAGCCATGTTCCACTAGGAAGCAAATAAGAAAGAAGTGGAACATGGCTCCTTCTTCTCAGTGAACTCTAATCCTGACATTTATTTAAATTAAACAAACGGCACAGACAGTGTTTGAGCAAATCTATCCACCTACACAATGGCATAAAAATAGAAGTATGGTGAAATCCAAGACCAACAGCAAATAAATATATTAGTGTACATGTATAAATATTAAATGCACTATACAAAACAAGCAATCTGCATAAAAGGCCAAGGTCCAGCTCCTACACAAAGGGCGGTGGGAGTCTGGAACAAGCTTCCTTGATTTGTTGTTCTAGATTGTCCTCACATTTCTTTGTTCTTAAGAGTCTTGTATTAGATCTGTGATTATAAGGAAGACCTTTTTTTTTTCTCTTATCTGCCCGCCTTTTTAGGGATTACCTAAGAATGCAGTTACAATCTAAATATAAAAGAGGAACTTTAAAGACACTGAAGAGAAGTATAAAAGAAACATAAAGAGAAGACCTACACTGTGTGTATCCCAGTCTCCTTCTGTGGTCTGCATCCACCTGGTCTGGGTCTCAGTGGCCTGACATTGGTCATTCTGAACCTGGGAGAAAGACACCATAGAGATTTACCGATTCTGTTCTGCTGCTTTTGCAGAATCGCTGGAGACTAGTATCTATATGCACGTTCACATGATAACTACCACTCAGAATTCATGAATTCTTTTTAAACAGGGCAAATTGCCTTGGAGTTCATCTCTAGTCTTTTTGAGACTTGGAGGGGAATATGTGCTGTTTAGTTTTTTAAACCGTGGAAATTCAATTACGTGTCTGCAACAAATGCAAAAACATCAGACCCAGAAACATCGAAAGGACTTAAGCAGTGAGTGACAAACCCTGCAGGACACATCTCTGATTCAAAGCAAGGGCACCTAAAGTACATGTTTAAAAAACAGTAAAATGGGAAGAAAAAGACGGGTTTCTAAAGCATTTTCTGCAGCACGTGCTAACACATAATATTTTTCCAGATCGCATACACTTTCTCTTTGAAAATTTCCAATGGCCTAAGCGCTGGAAACAGAGGGGAATTCAGACCAACTACGTCACTAATAGAAACAAAGAAGCCGTTAAGAAATTAGGGGCCCTATTTAAAATATACAGTATAGGTGCTATAACACTTACGAAGCAATCAGGATTGAAGGGTTTAAATATTGTGTCCTTTAAACCACAAGACTCTGTAGCTGCCCGGGCTCAGGAAACAGTAGTGCTGTTTCATGTTCATAGTCAGGCTACAGAAATGTTAATCTTGATAAAAAAAACAGCTTCTGGCACTGTGGCTGTTCTGCTTTTAACAATCAGAAAAGGTCAAACTAACCCTAATGTTTCCGGTCCCACTGTATAATCCAGTAACAGAGATCAGTTGTTTTAGCGTATAGGAACTAGCCCTGATTTTTGTTATCACCACAATATTTGCTCCTAGAACAGCAGGCAGGTAAGGGCTCACATCTTTACCATTTGGGCAAATGCAAGACTGAATAAAACGGCGATCAAGTTGCCTCTGTTTCTCCCCTGTTTTTTAAATTATTCAAGCAGGATGGTGTTCCCTCTCCCAAAAACCTTACTCCTGCAGCTAACCAGCGCAGATGAACAACTTATATTGTAACACACAAAAGAAATACATTTAGAAACAAATAATTAGTACAGCCGCTTCTTCCATTCACAGGTAAAATACTTTAGAGACGTTCTAGTGTTTCATGCTGTTGAGGCTGCTGATATCTGCCAGTCGAGCTCATAACAGTACCAAGCAAATTGCTCCAAATTTGTACTGGACAAAACAGTGCATAGCTATATTGATAATAATGCATTTTTTATGCAAGAATTACACAGTAGCTGTCATGTCTCATCGTTGCCTTCAGCTGTGCTGTGAGCTTTTAGATCTTTCAACACATTTTTTACAGGTCAGTCAAGCTGGTCGAGCCAGCAAACGGCGTCTGAACATTTTACTGGAATATTAAGGATTGCTGGTCAAATGCAAAAACAATGCATACGTAGAACTCGAACAGGATGCTGTTGTCGGGGTAGAGGTACTCGAAGGAGACAAAGCCGGCCTGTTTGAGGTTGACGGCGTATGACAGCGTGGACGTGCACTCGTCCGTGTTGGATGCGATGTATTCACCCTTGGGAGTCCAGGCTGACCTGTAAACACACACATTCTTTTCAGATATTTAATGGTCGCAGCCTTTGTCAAGGTTATGTCATGGTGGGTACCAGCCTGCAATGCCTAAAATGTAATACAGGCTCCACAAATCAATCTATTACAGTGCCCCTTGACTAATTGGCACACCATTTTTGGCAAGATCGGGTTCTGGTGGATACCGGTTAAGACGTTGTTTTGATGTGAAACCTTTAATGAACCTTATTCAGTGTTTTTACTTTCATAAAAAAATGTGTTTTTTCTATAAGCCCACTGACAAGGACAGAAATGCAACATGGGTTTCAGTGATCAGTCCATTTACAGTCTCCCAAGCCAGAATTGCGCACACAATGAGGATGCACAGGTTCTAGGAATTAGTCTATTACAATCTACAAGATCACTGGAACACAGGGATGATGACACTGGCCCCACAGATCTGTTTGTTACAGCCTTGCAGGACGAGACCGACTTCCAGTATCGGTTTATTTACAACCTGATCAGGGGAGCACAGGGAAGATGCACTTGTTCCAGGCATCAGTCTATTAACATCTCCCTGACCGCTTGTAGGCAGTGAGGATGACACTCACTCTAGTCTACCATGAGAATACGATCTTGATCTTTAGTGAACTGCATATGTGTCCTGTTTTGCACAACACAACATAATACAAATCACTTTGATAATTCACCAGACACCTTAATCAATGTATTGGAAAGTTATTTCCAAACAGGAGCAGAACAATATTAAACGCACAAGACCATTTATAGTTCATTATTAAAAAAAAACACAGGGTGGGGAATTCTGAACCCCTGTCCGGAGAACACGCACTGGGAGCAGTTACTGTAGGAAGAGGAGGGGTTTGCATCCAGGTCGCTTCCCAGAGTGACGAAGCCCGGGGGCACAGCATCCCACTCGTCCACTCGGACCCCCGTCCCCAGGGAGTATGTTCCAGCGGCACATGGCACGCACGACTGGGTCTTCATCTCCAGGAACTCCCCCGCCTTGCAGGAGAACGCTGAGGCAAGCAGAAAACGCAGTCACATTCATCCAGCGTCTATCTAATTATTCAGCACCCAATATGTCTGCACATTGCAAAGCGCTGCACATAAACCAAGCAAACTAAATCTCTAACATGACAAAGCACCTCTGCACAAACTGTATTTCAGTAACTGCACTGAAGAGTTAAAGGCTCTTGAACAAAGAGCTTTAAGCCAAAGAGACAGGTATCTGGGAAGGTTAAATTGGGCAGACAGACAAGACATACTGTAGGTATGGTAATATATACTGTATATAATAATGTGCATCAACAATAGAATTTCATAGTCAATGCAGAATTTTACAGGTAGCCAGTGCAGGGGCTCCAGGACAGTAGTTATGCACTCAGTTGACTCTGTCCTCATTCTTAAACAGGAAATGTTTGATACTGAAAATGCTTTAACAAAATCATCTTTATGAAAAGTACTTAATCAATGTGTTATTTAATCGAGATACTTCTTTCTTTAGATAGCCCTTATTGTTAATAGAGATTTGAGTGTGGAGCGCTGATAGCCCATATTGTTAATAGAGATTCAAGTTGGGAGCACTGATAGCCCATATCGTTAATAGAGATTCAAGTTGGGAGCACTGATAGCCCATATTGTTGAAAGAGCTTCAAGTGGAGAGCCCTGATAGCTCATATTGTTAATAGAGGTTTGAGTGGGGAGCCCTGATAGCCCATATTGTTAATAGAGGTTCGAGTGGGGAGCCCTGATACAGTAGCTCATATTGTTAATAGAGGTTCGAGTGGGGAGCCCTGATAGCCCATATTGTTAATAGAGGTTTGAGTTGGGAGCCCTAATAGCCCATACTGTTAATAGAGGTTTGAGTGGGGAGTCCTGATAGCCCATATTGTTGAAAAACGTTTGAGCTTGTGGGTTGCAAAGGAACAAGTTGAGGTTAATTCCACACTGAAAAGCAGAAAGGAGGGCTCCATACCTAAAATGTTTTTTTTATTCTTCCTTTGTACTTTTTGACAGAATTAATTACCTGTTTCTTTTCACATGGCTAATATACAGTTAAATCGGTTAACATTATACACAACACCAAGAAGTTTCAAGAAGGCTTCTACTTTCATTGAAGCAACAATACACCATTTTGTGAAAAAGTCTAAAAGTTTAGAGAGTAAAATTTGAAAGACACATATGCATGTGACCTTTGCTCATCGTACCAGACAAGGTGTGGCTGTGGAAAATGAGCTTAACATTTTCTTTTTAACGTTTGGAATTAAAGCAAAGCTTTTTTTTCAGCGGGATTAGGTGGACCCAAAACTGAGGAAATCCCTGTTTAATCTCATTGGCAGAAAAAGGAAAAGGTTTGCAAGATAAACACGAACAGACTGCAGGCAACACCCTTGTATAGAGTGAAATTAAGAAACAGTGTCACCACCCTTTTAGAATCTTAATTAAGTACATAAGAACATAAGAATGGTTACAAACAAAACGAGGCACTTCAGACCATTAAGCTAGTTTGGTTCCTAGTAACTAATTGATAGAGGATCTATTTCAGCTGTATTCTTAAAGGAAGCCAAATTATTGGTCTAAAACATTTTGCAGAGCAGCTTGTTCCAGACACCCATAGCCTTTGTGTAACAAAAAAACGCCTTCTGTTCTCAGGTCTAATTACGCTTCACCATAGTTTCTGCTTGTGTTCTTTAGCTCCTGTTTGACATTTTGCATATTGCCAGTACCTATAGTCATCTTTGTTCAAAGCTAAAAAGATTGAGTTATTTTAAGCTGTAGGATATATCAAAATGTGAGTCCTGGGCTGGGGCAGACTTTCAAAGCACTAAAAATGACAGGAAGTCACTATGATGCATCACTGGTGTGATAGGGTCAAGTAATCATATTACCTGAACACAGTGAATACAGTGCTGAGGTAAATCCAACAGTAGGTGCAACAGCATGGTATGTCATAGCGTAAATTAGAGGTAAACATGACAAAACAAAGACATGATCCCCCAGACACAGCATTTAAAACAATTCAAGGAAACAATGTGATATGCTTTCACAACACTGTCACCACAGTGCTGTGGCACCATGGAAATGGCCTTACTGTATTAGCCAAAAGCAGTAATACAGGTAATAAGCTTTCATTTAAACCCCAGAATTCCCAGCAGTGGCCATTTGGTATGGCTCTTCGTGGAGATCTACCACACCACAGCCCTGTAGTAACGATCCTCATAGTGACCGAGATGCCATGTGTTCTGCTGTTGGAACCTCCATCTTCCATTTCCCTCATTGTGGGATACAATACAGATATGCTCTTGGTTATTACAGAAAGAAACGAGTGTACATGTTTTATATAAAACATTGCCTTTAAAATAAATGATCTGGCGACGTCTAAGCTCTGGGGTGACCTCAGCAGCCTGCCTGTCGGCCACAGAGAAAGGCAGAGCTCAGGTGCCAGTCACTCACAGCACTGGGTGCCCTTGACGGGGTCTGGAAGACCGGTGCAGATTCCAGGGGTGTGGGGCACTGCCACCCTCCAGCGCGAGCCCAGGCTGTCGCACTCCGTGTACTCGAAGCGGTAGTCCGACTGCAAGACACACAACACACACACTGTCAGCATGGCATGACAACATAACTGTGTGACCCATCCCAGCATAGCCCAGTCAGAATGGATTTGACAGAGATTAACCCCATGAATGTGTAATCCAAGTCACTCACTTTAAACACAGGTTTAAACACTAGTGAGAACTCATGCAGTCCCTCCTTGCTTGAAACAGACAAGACAGGAGCCTGGTTCATGTGTTAGTGGGGACGATTTATTCATCATAAATGGCAACATTCCACAAAATGGTGCATTTCTGACATCAGCACAGAAAAAAAACTATTTGCATTTTGTACCATCCATTAGAGACAAGCGCACTAACTAAAAAAGAAAGTAATGAAGAGAATATTAAAATCTAACGTCCGCAGGTTTGATAATACTGCCGTACAATACCGGGGGACAAAACAAGGGACAAGGAACTGAGCTAACCTTCACCCAGTGATCGGTTTGTCAATAAAAAAAGATCTTTAAATTTTCCTAATATACTCCAACAATCTGTAACATGAAAGTTTACAAAAGGTTTCATACACATTACTCCAATATCAAGTGCAAATCAAATACGGTTCTTACTCTACTTGAGTAATCCTTCTATGCAACTCTACAGAAAGCTATGCTAGAAATCCCCTTGAACCTCGCCAGAATTACTAGACTATATTTACAAAGAGCATAAACTGACAGATGTTTGCTCACCTTAGAAATAAAAGAAACCTTAAAATAAAAGAACCTTAGAAATGAAAAATAAAAAATAAAAACTGTATGTTATGTCATATTAGAAAAAAAGTTTAACTTGGAAATGTCATATGTTTGGAAATGTTGCCTGGATTGCCTGTTTTGCATGTTGTTCTTCTCATACCTTTTGTGGTGTTCTGGCAACAATGTGCAGCAAGGTTCTGACATCTTTTTATTTTATTTTGGAAAGAGTGTGGAACAACTGTATGACTGTATAAATCCGGCATCGAAAACTAAAGGGAATGTAATCAATTTCCTTGTACACTCTATTACACCAGTAAAAATCTGCCTCAAAACACTGATCCTGCTCGGGGAAGATGTCTGTTTGCCCTTAGTAAAAATGGCCAACCCCCTCTTTAAATAAAGCACTTAATAAATATTTGTCCAGGAACCTGCCTCACCCTTCTCTCTAATCTCCGCAAAGGGGCTGTGTATGTTACCCAAGCTCTCTCAGGAACAGGCAGTGGCTCAGGAAGGCTGACTTACCTATACAAGAGCTGACAAGAATTTCTAAAGAACGAGTTATATTGCTGCAGACTTTACAGTGCTGCCCTTCTTCACGTTTTTCCACAGGTTTGGGTTTTCCGTTTGTGGTACAAACAACAGCTTGTTAGCCACTGTTGTTTCCAATGCAGGTACAGTATCTAAAAGACGGTAAAGGCCAAAGTCCCTTTCTGAAACTGTTTTAAGTGCCACAGATTTTCCATCCATTCATCCATTTTCTAACCACTTCATGCAATCTAGGGTCGTTGGGGGGGCCAGAATCTATCCCAGCAAGCAATGGGCACACAGCAGGATACAGCCTAGACAGGATGCCAGTCCATCACAGCACCAACACAGCCAAGACAGAAAGCCAAAGCGCAGACATATTCATACCCACACTCACACCAGGGTCAGTTTTCCCAGAGCCCATTAACCTAAGGATGGCAAGTATTAAAAAAAAAATGCTATACTTAAAACAGCTGTAGTAAACTGCTGCTATTTTGGAAGAAGTAATTCTTAGAAATACTTTACCACAGAAACGTAGACCAAAAGAGCAAAGTGATGGCCATTTGGCACAATCTGTTTGTTGAGCAACTTTAATGTAACTGTTTACACAACCGATGTCCTTTAACTATGCCTGCAGCAATATTCATTTCTAGCACCTTCAATAATGGGGAAGACCTAGCTCAAAAACACAGAAAAACAGTTCTGATTGCAGTATAGTCTTTGAGATCATTGTGAGTTCATAGTGGCTAATCCCTTTAACCTACTATGATGTCACTTCAGGAGGTAGTAAACAAAATGATGGGGTCATATAATCCTTTGAAAAACATTCACCTGAAATTCTGCATTTCTAGTTTTAGCCAGAGAGAAATATAGATGCTATGATGAAGAAAGAAAACCCCACACTTACTGGCACCGATTTAAAAATAAATGCAGAGCAAATATTTGAGAAATATCACAATGTAAGACAGTAGGCTAGGACCTTTTTGAGAAAGGTAACTGGTAAACATTTATTTTTAAGGGCTTGCTATTAGTTTTTATTGAGTTGACACACAATCACTGGAACTTTGTGTAGAGTTTCAGGGCTTGAGTTCCAAAGATGTCCTGTGTGAATGCACAGTACAGCCTAGACAGGTGCTGCGAGCAGTAACCCGCAGTCACGGTTAGATCTCCATGCAACTGTCAGCCAGTCTGTATTCTGAGACTCTCTTCATGAGCAATCATCACAATGCACCCAATAGAAATGAAAACCAATAAGCAACTTAGAAAGAGAAAAAAATTCTAAAAATGAAATAGAATATGCATATAAAATGATCCCAACGAGAAGCCAAACATAATTCTATTCAACGCCAGTCACTCATGGGAATCAGTCACAGCGTTCTGCAAGGCACATTGCAAAAATGTGACTTTAAGGTAACTTTAGAATCAAAGTTGTTAAGGTGGTTGCTCTCTATGCTTTTGGGACTTTAGGCTGGAGACACACCAGATCTGCAGTCATGTGGGGCATTCATAAAGACCTTTCCCAGATTCCTGGTTGGTGTGCAACTGTATGTCCCAGGGATGTTGTCAAATTGACACCCATAAACGTTTACCACTGAGAGATCTGCACTGTGTCTTACAGCTTTATTGTCTGTACACCACGTGTCTCCTCAGCCATGTCTGTGTCACAGTACCGTACCCACATTTACCAGACTATACTGCGCACATGTTCATTTTCTCCATTTCTATTATATCATCACATTAAACCTTCAGAAGTTTAAGAAATGCTGATCTGGGCCAATCAATATGTTTAGAGTATTGACCTGATGCAGGTTCCTGCTAGGGAGAAGCAAGAGACTCCAGCAAATCGAAAAAGCCACCAGCAGCTGCTGGGCTGCAGCTTGCAGTAATGTCGAAGGTTGGATTTAATCAAGGTCCTTATCACTGCGGAGAAAATCCCATCAGAAGCAATATCCCACGGGATGAAACATGCTTTGTTCTACTGAAAAAGCTGGATGACGCAACCTTCTAAATTTGTTTTCATGCAGGTCAGATAATCCTTCAACCTGGTACAGGGCTTACCTGTAGACAACAACATCCCAGCCTTGCTAGGCTTACAAGATACAGTACATAAACAATACACTCTGTAACACATCTGTCCTCTGATCCCTGTATTTATGAGGTGAAACCGTGGCAACAGGTCAGGCAGACACAATGTTCTTTCTTCATTTCCAAGAAACCAGGCCTTCTCCCCACCTCAGTGAGCCAAGCTAATGATCCCCCTGGAACAATTACAAAAACACATATCTACACAGTGAATTTTCCTATGATCTGTTTGAAGACTCCGGTAATAGACCTTAGTTTCAAATAGAATTCGGTATTAATTCAAGGTCTTGTGGTCATCTTGAAATAAAATAGAAAACGACTTATCAGGCAGCCAGTTTGTATAATTGTTGTTTGTTCTTTGTGTGAAAATGTTTGCATTCTGCAGCTCAGTTTTGAATGTGTCATCACAGATATGCAAATATTCACTTCCCACCACAGGTAATGGTAACAGTGAAGTCAAAATGGCTATTTTTGCTGTATACTCAAGCAAGTCACATTTCAGATGAAAAGATGAAGGTGAGGCAGAAGTACAGAATCTCTCCTTTTATTTCTGGGTATTTCTGTGCTTATACTGTACACTGTGGAGTTTTGAAATAATAGACATTTGGGACCGTTGGCTGCCAGGTGTTTCGTATTAGTCTGGTGTTTCCTGTTGCATTGATAGGGCAACATAAAAAAGCTGTGAATGTGAAGAGCTTTGCTCTTCTGTTTGGTGTCTGCCTTTGGAGTCAGTAGGCTTAAACCAGCATGAGGACTAGAGAACTGTCAACGAGGTTTGGATATCTATGCAATTTGGATGCAGAATGAAAAGAAGAATTCCATCAGTACCATAGCACAGAAGCTGGGCCCAGCAAATTCAACAATGTGGAATATCTTAAAATGGGAACAAAGCCACTGGTATACTAAGCAATCGGCAACAACCACGCTGGCCGAGCAGAACTGCAGTTCATTATAGAAAAACGATCAGAGCTGTGAAGAAAAACTCTTAAAACCACTGTGGCTGACATCACCAACAGCCTCCACAGTGCAGGAGCGAAGGCATCGCAATCTACTGTTCGCTGAAGACTTTGACAGCAGAATTATAAAGGCTGCACTGCAAGATGCAAATCTCTCATCGTCACCAAAAATAGAGAAACCGTGTGAATGTTGGCTCGCACCCCCTCAGCTTCACACAGTCTGATAAAGTCACTGTCTGCACACGGAATGGGCAGTTGGCACTAATATCTGTAGTATTTAAAGTCCTGCCTCCTCCTGCTCTAGCACTCTGTCATCATGAGTTATCCCCCTGAGAGTCCTGTCAGCAGTGCTGTGCGGTGCAGTTCTGCATTGTGCTGTGCAGTGCAGTGCGGTTTGGTGTGGTGCAATGTTGTGCTGTGCTGTGCGGTGCAGTGCAGTGTAGTGCTGTGTTGTGCTGTGCGGTGCAGTGTTGTGCTGTGCAGTGCAGTGCGGTGTTGAGCTGTGCGGTGTTGTGCTGTGCGGTACGGTGCTTTCCTGTGTTGTGCTGTGCTGTGCAGTGCAGTGCGGTTTGGTGTGGTGCGGTGTTGTGCTGTGTTGTGTGGTGCTGTGTTGTGCTATGCAGTGCAGTGTGGTTCAGTGCGGTGCAGTGTTGTGCTGTGCTGTGCGGTGCAGTGCAGTGCGGTGTTGAGCTGTGCGGTACAGAGCTGTGCTGTGTTGTGCTGTGCTGTGCTGTGCTGTGCAGTGCAGTGCGGTTCGGTGCGGTGTGGTGTGGTGTGGTATTTTGCTGTGTTGTGTGGTGCTGTGTTATGCTGTGTTGTGCAGTGCTGTACACCAGCCTCCTGCTTGTCTCCCAACTGTGATTCCAGATTCTCCCTGGCTTTGTCTACACTCAGATTCCCCAGCTGTGAACCTGTCTGAATCTGTGTTTTTGGAAACCCCTTGCATTTTGAAGTGTGATCTCCATCTTTGTATTGCTCTCTGCACAACAGCATTTGCCTGGATTTAAGCAACTGCCTGGAAATCACCAGCACTCTCCCTATGCTTTTTTATTATAAGACCAGATTACAATTTGATAAAACGTACAGAGATAAGCCAGTAGAAGTCTGGAAAAAAGTGTTGTAGGCAGATGAGACAAAGATAAACGTTTACCAAAGAGACGGTAGGTGAAAGTGTGGAGAAAGGAACAAACAGCAGACAGCCCAACGCACCACTTCATTTGTGAAACATGCAGGTAGTCTCGGTCTGGGCAGCATGGCCACCTTCGGAGCTCACTCATCTTTGTTCATGATGTAACTAATGATTGTGGCAGCAGGATGACTTTAGAAGTAATAATAATAATTAATAATTGCTTACACTTATATAGCGCTTTTCTGGACACTCCACTCAAAGCGCTTTACAGGTAATAGGGACTCTCCTCCACCACCACTATGTGCAGTCCCACCTGGATGATGCGACGGCAGCCATAATGCACCAGAATGCTCATCACTCATCAGCTATTAGTGGGGAGGAGAGCAGAGTAATGAAGGATGGGGATTATTAGGAGGCCATGATTGGTAAGGGCCAATGGGAAATTTGGCCAGGATGCCGGGCATACACTCCTACTCTTTTCGAGAAACACCCTGGGATTTTTAATGACCGCAGAGAGTCAGGACCTCGGTTTTACGTCTCATCCGAAGGACGGCGCCTTTTTACAGTATAGTGTCCCCGTCACTATACTGGGGCATTAGAACCCACATGGACTGCAGGGTGAGTGCCCCCTGCTGGCTCCACTAACACCTCTTCCAGCAGCAACCTTAGTTTTTTCAAGAAGGTCTCCCATCCAGGTATTGACCAGGCTCACACCTGCTGAGCTTCACTGGGCTGCCAGTTGTGAGTTGCAGTGTGATATGGCTGCTATGTGTAAAGACGCATCTTGTCTGCCAATGCAAAGACAATGCCACCAGCCTCATTATGCAGCAAGGCAATGACACACAACACACTGCCAACGAATCAAGGAGTTCATCAGAGGGAAGAAAGTGGAAAGTCTCAGACTGGCCAAGTCAATGTCCTGATCTGAATCCAGCTGAGCATCTGCATCCTATTAAGCATCAATTGCACTTGCTGAAAAGGAGACTGAAGTCAGAAATCCCCTCAGACAGCAACTGAAAATGGCTGCAGCAAAGGCTTGGCAAAGCATCTCAAAAGAGCAAACCAAGAGTTTGGTGATGTCAATGTGTTGCAGACTTGATGGAGATATTGCGTGCAAAGAATTTGGGACAAAATACTCTATACTTTGGCCTGATATTCATTTCCTCATCTCAAATCTGAATTGCTTGAGAATACATCAAAAACAGCAATTTTAACTGTTTTGTTCCAATACCTATAGGGGGCATGGTACTGGTCTCCACAGCTTCACTACAAAAGCTGTACTGTGGGACTGATCGGGATATCACAAGCCTCTGTTTCCCAACACAGTGGCTCATATTGAAGGCACTTGTCAAATCACAGCTCAAGACATATACTGTACTGTATGTAGTACACAGAGACTTGCTGAAAGTGCTGGCTAGACGCAGCCAGTATTGTAGACATCCTATTCCTGTATAGGCCATGCTATTGGCTGCCTTTGGACTCTCCAGGGTGCTGGAAATTAAAAAAAAAATGTTGAATCCAAGCTCTGGCTTCCTCCCACAGTCCAAAGACACTGGTAGGTTAATTGACTTCACTTGGTGTGAGTATGTGTATTTCTGTGTGTGCCCTGTGATGAACTGGCGTTCTGTCCAGGGCGTATCCTGCTTTGCTCCAGAAGGCTCCAGAACAGACTGGAGCTTGTACCAGCATGTGGCATCATGATTTGAGCTGATGGATTGAAATGGCAACGGGCTGGACAGAGAAAGCAGGAAAGATCATCAATGGACACATGAAATACTGAGCTGGATTCCAAAAGTCTAACTAAGGCTCAAGTAAGATAAGGCAGTAGCACAGACATTCATGAAAGAGTTAGATCTTTCATGAAAGAGAAAGGGGAGGGTGTAGAGCTAATCAGGGAAAGTAATGGCTTCAAAGGAGCAGAAGGAAATAAATGTTGGTCTCTAGATAAATAGGAGAACAAGAAAATATTCACAGACTGCTGTGCACTGGAGTGGCACGTTCTGAACTTTTACAAGAATTCAAGGTGAAAAAAAGTCAGCAGAGCAGAGCTGGGTCAAGACAGTCCTGGCAGTGGCAGGGGCATGCTTAAATATGGTTCAGAAACTTTACCTGTGATTCCAGATCTGAATAACTGCTTATTATGTGGAAAACCTCTTTGAAATGGTTTGCCAGTGTTTATGGAATGGCGTAAGAGAACAAACTACGTGTTAAAATGATGTAATTAAGATTACAAAGGCACGTGACTAGATTTTCATGCTGCGCTTGTGATCCAGTCTTTCTATTCTAGAATCCTAGAATTGCACAGCCAAGGGCAAAAGCTTCCATATTCTTCAAGATCAAGACGGAATGGATACAAATATGGAGATCCACAGAATGACCAACAAACGGGCACAAATACACAAGAAAATAAAAGAATCGGATTTGCCTTTGAACAAGGTCACCTTAATACAGCTCTAGGTAACTGCTTAATCGGTCACACTCCTTTGTGCTTGTTTAAACACATGTGGTTTTCTCACAGCTATCAGGGAAATGGTGTTTGAAGCTGACCAGTGTGTTTTAACAGAGCAGATAAGGGAGCAGCTTTTAACTCTCCATGAATCAACAAGTCTAGACACAAAAGCTTGAACAGAAGGAAAGCTCAAACAATAGGAGCTGGTGAATTTATTTCATACCGCGCAGGGTCTCCACCCCGGTCCAAGAGTTCTCCGTCAAATCACCACTATCTAAAGACTGTGATCAATTCAATGGGTGAAATGCAATTAAGCATGTGTTAATCTAATTATTCAAAATATTATTTAGGCCCAAGACCTAAGTACTCTCCAGCCCTCAAGATTCACTGTTCTCTCAATTGATCAAATCACTTGCTGAATTGATCAATAATGCATGGGATTTGCCGATCTGTATCAGCAATGTAGATAAATGTCCCCACCAATGACAACATGTGACATATAAGTCTAATTAACGGGGACTCTCCAGGACTAGGACTGGAGACACCTTTAAAAAACAATATTCTCCAAAATATTTAGCAAAGAGGTGGGCATCTCAGTTGAATAATTAAATACTTTGGATATATTATTATTGATTATTTAAGATAACTGACTTTCAAAATTTCAAAAGGAAGTTGTGAATATGTTATGATGTGTGTCAAATGGATCCACATATATGATTTATCCATGTATAAACTTTCAAAATCTCTCTCTAAGTTTCAAATTGCTTACCTACTGTAAGTGCTGTAACACAATGACCCCAAAACATTAGCGCAACAGCATTGGGCGGTGTATGCGGCATGACAGTACCCACTAAAATACATTAATCAATATACAAGTATATATAGTATACAAGTACTATATATACTGATGGAAAAAAGAAACACAACATTTTCTGGAATGAGAATACTATAGTTATAGATTATGTACTTTCACAAAAAGTGGTCCATTTGTTTTAAGCCCTGTGACCAGCAATACAGCTTGTGCAGTGAGTCATTGCAACTTACCAATCACATGAAAGCTTGTTAGGTGCATTTTTACGCAATGAGGCCCAGGTGGAACAATGCCTGATCAGGTCACCTTTAAAAAGGCCTTAATTCAAAGCTTAGGTCACTGCAAGAAAAAGGCCACACTTAGTCAGTTTTCTGTGCATTTCGCAATGCCTCGAATGTCAGCAGAAGCAAGGGAGAGGGCCATTGGCATGCTGCAGGCAGGCATGTCATGTGCCAGCGTTGCCAGGCACTATGGAGTGAGCCGCTCCACTGTGTCCCGACTGCAGAGAAGGTTTCAGCAGACCGGCAGGACAGATGACCGTCCAAGATCCGGTTGACCACACCAGAGCAGGACTGACACATCAGACTGGTCCATCTGAGAGATCGTTTTAGATTCCAGCTGACACAATGCCCGCATCAGTGACAGGACAGTGAGGCTGCATGCTGCTGGCCTTAGAGCAAGGCAATCTGTCAGAAGCCCCCTGCTCACACCTCCTAGACGTCACACCCGACTGGCTTGGGCCAGACAGAGGCTGCGATGGACTCATCAGCAGTGGCATCAGGTCCTCTTCACGGATGAGTCACTCTTCAGCCTGTTCCACGCAGACGGGAGGGCCAGGGTGTGGAGGAGGAGGTGTTGCGTTTCTTTTTTCCATCAGTATATATACATATATACATAATACAAAGAGAAAATGTACAGATTTTAATAATGTATAATAATAGCATCTATTGTGTGAAAAGAATTATGTATTATTATATTAATATTTACATAAGTAATGCACTGAATTTGTACTTTCTACATTTTCTCCATTGAAGCATATTATTGATCAAGCTGGGGGTAATTATTTCATTAGATGTATGGGAGAGTTATTGACCCTCCAGTAAGACATGATATACAGTATCTCTCTGTTGCTGTTCCCAGTTTAAAATAATCCTAAGTGCAAATTGCAACAGCGGGGATTGAGCCGTCCATCGCCATGTCCTTTTTCAGAGGGTTACTGACCTACTTTTCCTGTTATTGCCACTGGGGTAAAACAGTTCCACTCCATCCATTAGCAGAAAGACACTTATTCCTGAGGAGGGTGACAGCAACCTGGAGCCTAGAAGCACTGAGAACTGCAAGGCAGTTCTAGACCCTGGACAGGAATTCAGTCCATTGTAGGAGAATCCAGCCATCTTCTAACTGCTTCATCCAGTTCAGGGATACGGAGGAGCTGGAGCCTATCCTGGCAAGTACAAGGCAGGCTACATCCTGGATGGTACGCCAGTCCATCACAGGGCAGACACAAACACTCACTCACACTGAGGCCAATTTTCCCAGGAGACAATTACCCTACCTGTATGTCTTTGCACTTTTGGAGGAACCCCACACAAACACACAGGGAACACACAATCTCCACACACACAGCACCCCAGGAACAGAACCCAGGGCCTAGAGGTAGCAACGCTAACCACTGCATCACTGTGCCAGACCTCTTACTATAACGTGGAGATTAATTTAGTCAACATACAGTATCTCTGCTGGAAAAAAACTGGAGCACCCAGAGAAAACCATGTGGTGTGGGGAGAACTTGCAAACACCACACAGAAGGTGCCACAGGCTGGAACTGAAACCAGTGCCGTAAGGCAGCAGTGCCATGCCATTATACTGCCCAGGGGTTACCCACCTACTATGAAGCTTGAATCTAGCTGGTGTATTATTATTTTATTACTTTATTACTTTATTACTTTATAACTTGCAATTCAACCCTGTCAAATCCGCCTTCACACACTACATATTGAACGCTGTGTTTTCGCATGGGAAAGAGCCTTAAAAACCTCCAGAAGTGCAGCAGACAGGTAGGACTAACTCTGCATAACAGGCTGATCCATTACATGAGCTGCAGGGCACAAATAAAACTAATTCTACCAACAAAGCACCCACATGATTTCATATAATTTCATGTAATCTACATTTAACACTTCGGTCTGTATAAAATGACCCTAAACAAGGCCGTAAAGTTAAAAAACAAATCAAGCATTCTGCACATACAGTATATAAATAACAGAAGCTTGTGAAACATAAAAAGGGATTAAACTGATGCATTATTATTGAATTTTGTATTGCATGAACAGTTAAAGCAAAGAAAAACAGCAATGCCACTACACATCAAGAGGATTCAAACACAAACAAGAGCACAAAATTGCATCTAGAAACAAGACCAATCTGTCAATGTGCAGAGCAATATAAATATATTAATCACAGCATCCTATAACACTAAAGTAATCATCACACCTGAGCAGGTCACTCTGCTCTTGTTACCAAGCGACAGATGAGATGAAGGGGGAGTTCTACCTAGATGACCTCTGCTTGGCCTCTTAATGCTCCACGGAGGTACTGTGCTTTCTGTGTGCTTAGATGAACCTTTTCTGTGATAACTGGCAGGGAGGCTCTGTTGTCTGATAACGGGAACCCATTCAAATCACTCCTGAACTGTACCTAGCCTGTTGGGTTATACAAGAGCTGAACAAAGTCTGCAAACGAGAGGTGGCTATTTGGCCCATTTAGATCATTTTGCCGTTCGCACCTAAATGGTCTGAAGATCACATTCAGTTGTTTATTGAAATAATATCTGTAACACTGCAGTACTGTCTTCTCTGTTGGTAATGTTTCTCTTCCTTGTTGTAATGTTGTATGGGACTGTGCCCTAAAACCTTTTTTCCCCAGAGGACAATAAAGCAACAAAGCCAGCAGCCATATCACTCTGCAGCTTACAACTGGCAGCTAACTGAAGCTCAGCAGGTGTGAGCCTGGTCAGTACCTGGATGGGAGATCTCCTGGGAAAAACTAAGGTTGCTGCTGGAAGAGGTGTTAGTGGGGCCAGCAGGGGGCGCTCACCCTGCTGCCCATGAGGGACCTTATGCTCCACTATAGTGACGGGGACACTATACTGTAAACAGGCGCCGTCCTTCGGCTGAGATGTAAAACCAAGGTCCTGACTATCTGGGGTCATTAAAAATCCAAGGGCGTTTCTTGGCCAAATTTCCCATTGGCCCTTACCAATCATGGCCTCCTAATAATCCCCATCTATGAACTGGCTTCATTACTCTGTTCTCCTCCCCACTGATAGCTGATGTGTGGTGAGTGTACTGGTCACTATGGCTGCTGTCACATCATCCAAATTGGTGGTGGTGGAGGAGAGTCCCCATTACCTGTAAAGCGCTTTGAGTGGAGTGTCCAGAAAAGCACTATGTAAGTGTAAGCAATTATTATTATTAATGCTTTAATTGAACTGAATCGAAAACCCAGTTATTGGCTTCGACAACACAGCTGGTAACTTGTTCCAGACCCTCAAAACTCTCCCTGTAAAGAGCGTCTCCTTAAATGATGTTGCCACCGGTCACTGTAAGCCGAGTCAGAACTTAAAACTCTGCAGCTGGACCACAGTCCGCAGTAGTTCCAGCCTTTAGCAAACACCTCGGGCAAACAGGCAGAAGCTACAGCCTGCCTGACAACTTACAGACCGTGTTCTCCGTCACCCACTGCCACCACCGAAATGGCATTTGCATTCCACGGTTTCAGATGATTTCCTTCCAAGGCTGCTTTGCATCTGATTTCCATGCCAGTTAGACTTGCTGAAGATTGCGGCCTGATTAGTCTTTTCCAGGCAGCGTGAGGAAACATTAATGCAGGGCGCGGAGGGCAACATCACCTCTCTCTCACCATGACCTCACAGCTAGCGCCTCTGAAATAAGCCGGACCAGTCAAGCATGAGAAGCAACAATGTTACACTCTCTCACCCTCTGTGAAGTATTGATATCTAAACTGATAGTGATCAATACAGTAGCCCCCAGAGGCGCAAAGCAGGTCTAGTCGTGCCTCACAGACGCACTTATTCTGCCAATACAAATGACGATGAGGTATGCATCAGCTGCAACAAATCAATGTTTATTTCATGTATTTATGGAACATAAAAGCTTTTCACTTTATAGCACTGATGCTTTCTCTGGGCCTTCTCTGGCAGAAGATGTATTTGTTCATCTATAAATAAGCTAGATGTTTTATTTGTGTCGGTTTCCTGGGCACTCAGAATATTCACAGCTTCTAGTCTTATGCTTAATATACCCCATAACTCACTATAGGACAAAAGAACAAATGATAAGAAGGCTTTTCAAAAATGAACCAAATACTTGGATTATTTACAATTATTCTGTGTTCAAGTTTGATTCTTTGTGTTATTTAACCCCCAAACTATCTTTTTGGTATTGAACCACTTAAAACAACAGCTTATACGGTAAACAAAAATATTTAGAATAACATTCCAGTGTTACAACCATATACATCCGTTCTTATGATTTAAGTTCTTAATAGACATGTGCAGCTCAGTAGACACATTCTCCTACTGAAGGCTTGATCTCTTGTGTTAGCAGGAAAGATGGCTGATTTAGCTTTTGAAAGAGAGAAGTTCTGTAACATTATGTCTTGGTCACCAAAACCTATAAACACTCCATTACTCTATTTGTGCCACATGGTACCACTTCACCCCAAACTGTTTGTAGTTTTTGTGTTTGACAACATTAAAAAAAGTTGCAATTTAAGAAAGGTGCAATTTCATCCTGCTCACTTAGCAGCTAAACGGATCTAAAATTTCATCGTGCCACATCTTGACAGAGCCTGTTCCAGACATCCACCACTGTTTGGGTAAACAAGTTTTTCCTATTCTCTGTCTAAGAATGTATTCCCTTTTAGCTTTCAGATGTCTCCATGCTAATGGTTGAAAAGTCAGAACCTGGGTAGACTTTAACACATCAGGATTGTTTCTTCAGTTGTCTTTGCTCTAAACTGACGAGATTAAGAGTCTTACACAAACAGGTTAATGACAATTCCCTAACAGTCTGCAACAGTTTATAAACAGTGGGGGAAACAATGTGATTTGGACAATTCAGAATAAATAAGGAAACATCTTCAGAAAAACAGGATATTACAAATAAAAGACGCCTCAATCGATTATTTTTCAATTTTAAATAATATTTTTTTTATCCATCGATCCATTTTACAACCACTTTATCCAAATCAGGGTCCAAGGAGAGCCGAACCCTATCCCAGCAAGCAATGAGTGGAGGGCTGGATACACCCTAGACATGACGCCTGTCCATCTCAGGACACACAGAGATATGGACATGTACACACTCACACTGGGGACACTTTTCCTTGCATGTCTTTTGACATTGGGTGGAAACCAGAGAACCCAGAGGAATCCCACTCAAACATGGGGAGAACATATAAATTCAAGTAGGAAAACACGTAATGTCCACACAGACAGCACCCTAGGAATTGAACCCAGGGGCCCAGCAGTGCAAGGAAGCAATTCTAACCACCGAGCCAATGTACCACTCTATAGTTTTGATGTTCCATGATAATTGTGGACCATGTAGTCTGAGATTTCACCCAAGTGTTTTAATTCATCTGTTTACAAAGATCAGTAGGAGACTATAACTCCAGCACCACACTGACACTTCTACACAAACCTGAACTGAGCCCCTTTGAGCCTCTCACTTAGACTCTAACCTGAACACTCACAAGTGTTCAAAAACCAGGTGCGATTAACATCGGCACCCTTTTTACTTTTTAAGAGGGCATTTTAAGAGGGTTGGAATGAACCGAACAGATGAAAAAGCTCTAGTGCAAAGTGAGACCATCCTCAACAAACAATGCTACTTTATTCAAAATAAATTGAGCCCATCAGCGTAACATTCTTGAGATTTCTACAGAAGTATTGCCGTATCAAAAGCTTCCACCTTGACTACCCTTTTGGCAGTCTGTTCTGTCAAGCAGTTGAGACATGCATCGTTTTGTATATCAAAATATGATTTCTGTACCTTCACACGTTTTGCTCCAAGAAGTATTAGCTGATGGAGTCAGCAGTTATTTTTCTGTCTAAATTCATCTTTTCAGCAGTGACAGATGAAGGGTTAGTGTAGCTGGGTGTCATTTTTAACACTAGTTTTGTTTAATAGATGCGGAGACTTAGATGTGTCTAAGTACACCATGCACCGCCAATTTATCACACAAACAGCATGAAAATCCTACACAAAGAAAACTTCAGGACAACGTACTAAGCAGTATGAATCACCCCTGTCTAAATGCAAATGAGAGCTGTTTCCAGTTATATCAGTTGTGAAGCACACTAGGAACACTGCAGTTTTGTGTTCTTCCATTGCAGGCCAGGTTGTGACATTTAAGGCAGCTCCAGGCTAAAACGTTAGCATATTAAAGACACATATCTTTTGCATTGAGAAAGCACTTTTCATAGCTGTTGCATATTTACATAAAAACCTGAGAAGAGTCTCTGACAGTCCTCAATTTTAAGTCCTGTATCTCGTCATGGATAAGAAGACCTGGAGTGACCAGTAGCAGCCCAACATGGGGTGGAGCGGTGGCACTGTGGCTAAGGATCTGCACCTGTGGCTGGAAGGTTGCCGGATCATATCCTGCTCTGTTTGAGCAAGGCCCTTAACCAGCTGCTCCAGGGGCACCGTATAAATGGCTGACCCTCTGCTCTGACCCCAAGCTTCTCTTCCTCTCTGTGTGTCTCATGGAGAGCAGGCTGGGGTATGCGAAAAGACAAATGGCTAATATCCTAACTCCTACATGGTTAATAAAGTGATCTCTCTCTAAGAAGAAAGCACTTGCCGTATCTCACAGCCCTGCTTATACCATCCCTTTCCAACCAAGACTAATTCCCCCCTTAAGAGCATGAGTCTGTTATACAAGTCTATTAAAAACAAGACAACAAAACACAGAGGAATAGTGAAGAGAGCAGAATTCAAACTGAGGGACATACTACAAGAGAATACAGTCTTTGTCACTTTAAAACAGACAAGACATTGGTGCCCAGGGAATGCCTGAACAATGACCAGCTAGAAACAATCCTAATCTAACAGCCATCAAGTCATAAAGAGATTAATCTCTTTGATCTTGAGCAGAGATGGATAATGGGCAGACACTGTACAGGTGCTCAAAACTCTGAAGGGTACTGACAAAGTCAACCCAACAGGCTTGACAAAGAAACAAGGACCGGAACACACATGTGGGCACTGTCTAAAATCAAATTTGATCAACCGATTGCGCAGGCTGGGCTCACAGTTACAACGCCATTCACGGATGGACACTGTGCAGCAGCAGGCAGTGGCACGATGACGACTGTGCTGATCTGGCGTTTCCGCAACACGTTTGGAACAGGATGACCAACTTTATCAGTATGTGTCACGAAAATCAAGAACTACAAACCACCTGCTGTTCAAGAGGAGGTTACCATCCAAACATCCGTTCATTTTCAAAGTGCTTCTTCCAATTTAGGGCCGTGGGGTCGCCGGAGCAAGGCAGGATACACCCTGAATGGGACGCTAGTCCGTCACAGGGCAGAGAGACACACAGACAAGCAGACACTCACGCCTGGGCCAGTTTTCCAAGAAGCCAATTAACCTACCAAGTATGCCTTTGGACCGGAGCACCCGGAGGACACTCATGCAAACACGGGGAGAACATACAAACTCCACACAGATAGAACCTCAAGTCCAGAACTGAACCTAGCACATCATGGCACATCACTGTGCCTCCTACTATTACTAATAGCCTGCCGGGATACGCTCCGGTTCCACCTCGACCATGAACTGGGAGAAGAGGTTAGGAAATGCACTGATGGAAGTTACTAATAAGGGCCACAGCCACCTGGATCTTATCCAGCAAATGTAGGATAAAAGGCAGGAATACACTTTGGATGGGACCAGTCCAATACAGTTCATGCATCCACATAGGCAGGATTTAGAGATCCTAATTAGACTTGATCCCATTTCTTCTGGAAGATGAGAGGAAACTCACGAAAACACAGGGTGAACATGCAAACTCCACACAGACAGCACCTCGGGAACTGAACCCAGGGCCCCCACGGTGCAAGGCAGCAATGCTAACCAACGAGCCCAGCAGTACCATTATCACATAAGCATTAACACAAGATGAGATCAAACTGATTTAAACGTAGAAAGAAAAACTATGGCTCCTCAGCCTTCTAGTGAAGAAAAAAATCTGGGTTCTTTATTTTTACTTTTCAGTATGGAATTAACCTCTGCTTGTTATTTTGCCGCCTGTAGGGTAACTCAGAACCCCACTGTAACCTCTTCAGAATTTCAGTTACAGATGTGGCACCCTGCATCCACACCAAGGTTATAAGGTAATTCCTAAATCAAACATATGTAAATTATAAAGACTTAAACAATACCTATTCCAATTCATGTATCCAATGACTCAGATTGTCTTAAGGGTAGTTAAGATCCTCTTGCAAATTAATCGGTTTTTCACATACCCCGCGTGCAAACCGATTAACAGTACTGTATATATTTATAGATCTGTCTGTCCCACTGTAATTTTAAATTGCCCCACTGTTACATTACTTATTACAGACTCATTCGAGATGGAACCTACTACACAGGTACTTTATAAAGAAATAGAAACTGATCGTTTGCTGTATTGTGTTTCCCTTAGAGGGAGCCCTCAACGAAAAGCCGCTTTGCACAAAAGACTGTTCGAGTTTTAGAATTTAGAATTTAGAATTTTCATTTGCGGAAAACGTGTTTTGTTCCATTTTTTTTGAAAGAATGGTCGTCTGTGCCAGTAGCCTGTGGGAGGATATATGCGTGAATAAGGAAGGGAAATTTAACGTCTTTAACGTCTTTAACTCTGGTTAATGTCAAACTGCACTCCAATTTAAGGGCCATCTGACAACGCGCGGTACACCTGCCTCGCACCATCTGTTTCCTTGGAGAACACATTCATTAAAGGCAATTTCACAGCAATCCTCGATTTTGTGTGGGTTACTAAAATTAATCATGATTAATACATAGTTAATAAAGGTTTAATAGAGATCGTGGTACCCCTTTTCTCGAGTAAGAAATAGAGATTATTTAAAGCATTTCTCACAAAGAGAAATCTATTGTGAAACAAGAACTATTTTTCTCAGGAGGTTTGAAAGCGGTAAGGCTGTAAACTTTGCCTGACTTTCGAGACACTGCATGGGCTCTTTAAACAGACTACTGTACCGCCAGTGTTTTCAGACCTAGGATGCACATACATGCTGCCTAAAGATTATACCTGTAGATTATACTTGATTAAAATAAACGCGCAACCACAGCGACGGTATATGGCTCTGCATACACCTGTCCAGGTATCTCATCAACTTCCTCACGCACTTGAGTAAACGAATATGGGAAATGTCTATTTCAACAGGTGTTTTTTTTCCACGTACAAAACGACAGCCCTGTAAAAGCTGGGGTAGTGTTTGAGCCCCAAAGACCCCGTCTTTCAGAGCCGGTTTTTATATATCTAACCCACTTCAGAGCGTTCGTCTCGGATGGGTCCTTACCTCCTTACACATGGGCAGCTGTCTCTCCTGCGCTGTCCCCCCTGGGACAGACACAAGCCACACAGAGAGGTAGCTGGAGACCAGGAGGCAGGTCGGAAGACTCCACGTCTTTGAAAATAGCCCGTTTAAGCCCATCCTGTCTGTCTTCACTGAGGCACTAGGAGCTGTGCCTGGGATTCTAGTGAGAGTGACAGCCGATGAAAAGCGATGGGAAGATACTGATGTCCCAGCGCTCCCGGATGCTCTTCCTACTGACTGAGCGCCTGTTTACTAGCCATCATGGCTCATTATATACACACCTCGGCACTGCGGCTCTCCGCCGCCACTCGGCGGACACGGGAAGTGCCGAAGCCGCAGGCAGCACAGGTGGGAATGAGGCGTTTCCACCTTTTGTGGCGCGCCACCTACTGTGCCCGGACTTACCACATAACAATAGGCAACCCGCCTTGTAGTCAATCTCTCATATTTTAATTGGTAAGACTTAATTTTAACAAACGACTGTTGCTACAGTCTGCCACTGTACATTTCAATACATTTGCTTGCTATGTTTCTAAAAATGCCAATCTTATTTTCACGAATCAAGAAGTAACTAAAATGATCCATGAATACATTTCCATCCCTCCATTTTCTAACCGATTAAAGGTCGCGGGGGAGCCAGAGCCAGGTAGAACCTGGACAGGACGCCAGCCCATCATGGGGCACACACAGACACTCACACACCCTGGACAGGACGCCAGTCCATCACGGGGCACACACAGACACTCACACTCACACACCCTGGACAGGACGCCAGTCCATCACGGGGCACACACAGACACTCACACTCACACACCCTGGACAGGACGCCAGCCCATCACGGGGCACACACAGACACTCACACTCACACACCCTGGACAGGACGCCAGCCCATCACGGGGCACACACAGAAACTCACACTCACACACCCTGGACAGGACGCCAGTCCATCACGGGGCACACACAGACACTCACACTCACACACCCTGGACAGGACGCCAGCCCATCACGGGGCACACACAGAAACTCACACTCACACATCCTGGACAGGACGCCAGCCCATCACGGGGCACACACAGAAATTCACCCCATGTTCTGAACTGAACCCCGGGCCCCAGCGCTGCAGCCGGAACACTAACCACTGCGCTACCGTTCCGCTGCTAAAACCGGATGAATTCGCTTGTCAGAATCCCAAGGGTCATTTCCTCGACGCCTAAGCAGATTCTGATGTGCCATTAATGGGTCAGTGTTGCGCTATTGGACATTGGCCTGAAACTCTGCCCATCCTGACAGTGTACTGGGGACACAAACCACATCGACCACCTGACAGTATAGACCCAGGGCTCTCGGGGTCTCCCAGGGCAGAAACACAGAAATTAAGCAGTCGCTCTCAAAGTCCTACTAACAACCGCTTCAGACTTCCAGGCGCCCACTCTTCAAATTCTCCACTGAGGACCTGTCTGAGCTAACAGCACACACCCGTCGGAATCAATAGCTCCATTCAAAATAAACCGAAGACTCTGTGTTCACTGCAATTCAAAACTCGTGTTTGTGTTAACAAGGACAGGTGTAGATCTCAAATACGTTTTACAATACCCGGGGTTTACAGCAGGTTCTCCACCCAAGACAGCCTATTTTATAGTTAGTTTTAGTTTCTTAAGTGCACGGTCTAAAAAAATACGGCAGGATTACAGATTAAGATTAGCGTTTGTAACGTCCTCTACCAGCGGGTTCGTTAGCACAAGAGCTCCCAGATGGGACCCTGTGTGTGTGTGTCTATTTTATAGGAATGTTACACTCGCTAGATTTTAAAACAACCCCCAGGTCCAGGATCATATAAAGTCGTCCTTTATAAACGGTGCCGATATTGAAAAAAACAACAGTGGTTTGAATTTATTTCTCTGCTGAGAAGGCTTCACAGCCGAAACTTTGTGTCTCTTTTCCGCATTTTAAGCATGGAATAAACTTTTACCTGTTCCTTTGCGTCTTACATATGCTGACGCAGCTACCTACTCGTTTATTAATGATGGTCTCCTGTTAATAAGCAAGAAACTGCATCATTAATCCTGCTACTGGTTTAAATGTTACTGGTTGGTTAGTTTAAATTGGTTTAGAGGTAGAAATTAGTTCATGTGTAAATAAATGCATTGCTGTGTATAGAATTACATATCGAAAGGTATATTACAAAATCCATGTCTAAACTGACATAAGCGTATCTCAATACTTAGTTATCAACGCATTTATTTCTTAATTGCTCGTTTGTGTATTTTTATCTTCCCGGGCCTATATAGTCAGGTATACCATGTAAGCTCTTGTTACTGTTTGTAAGGCTCTGAACAATCTGGCTCCATCACACTTCTCTGAATTCCTTCATGTTTCTGTCGCTGCTCCATTGTTATGGAATGCCCTTCCTCCGACTCTTCGAGAGGCAAATTCATTGACTCTTTCTCAAATCTAAACTTAAAACTCACCTTTTTACTAGGACCTAAATCTGATTGGTTAAACAGTTTATCCAAAAAATGTATGTTCTTGCTTCATTTTATTTACTTCTTATTGTATTGTTTTCTCTTTTTATCTCTATCATTATGTACAGCGTCCTTGGGTTTGGAAAGTCGCTTAATAAATAAAAGTTCTTATTATTCCCCTCCGCATCGACAAGAGATGACGTTCGACTGGTCGAGTGACGTGGGAAAGTGACAAAGGACACGTCACAGTGGGTCTCCTAGCAACCCCAGTGGGCAGTGTAAACAGTCTGAGTGTCCTGTAGGAAAAGTACAGAAGGTTCTGCCGCATCTAGAAATGCCACGATCTCGAGACCCCTTTCCGTACCCAAAATATGAAAACGACGACACCTTTACCGGTAAACCGAAGAACTGTCAGGTAAAACACAACGTGCAAACGTTTTTCGCTTTTTAGTGATAAAAACCATATGTTCTCTGCACAGCAATGAAATGCGTTGTATTAGGATACGGTACATGTTGACAAAATAACTAAACGTGATCCTTTTTAAATTTAATTTTCATAACAAATGTCTACAAAAACAAGTATATTTAATAGAAAAGCTTATTTCCAAAAAAATATTATAGAAGGATCTGAAATTTGAACTTGTTTTACCAAAGGACTAATCTATTCAGTGGGAGATAAAGTATTGACAGGGTCTCTCTACCTTGTTCTTTCAGAAGGTGCCCTTCTCGAAGCCCACTCACCTGGCACAGAACGAAGACCCCTGGAATCGTCTGAACGCCAGAGCTACACTGTCCAGCGCCAGAAGAGAGGTCCTGTATTTCGATCCAGAGGTAAGAATGCCACACGTGCAGTCTGAATGAAAATATAGTCACATGAATGCATTTTGCATCAGAGGATTTCATCTTGGATTAGTGTACCCTTCTGGGTGGAGTCTGCATGTTCATGCCTATGGCGGTTTCCTCCAGGTGCTACAGTTTTTAAAGACACATGGGCTAGACAAACTCGTGGGTCTCCAAACCCAGTTGGTTACCCTGCACCGCACAGAGCAGGAACACTCGTTTGAGCTACTGATGAACTAAACAAGTGAGACCTTACTTGAGGTGAACACTGGTCCTCAAGGGCTGGGAGATATTGTTCTGTTCCTGATGATCTCTGACTGACTTAATTGAACACACTGCTTTTTTAATTGATCATAAATTGCTCCCGGTCTTCATCCATTTATGATCTAAAGGCTATAAAATCTGCTGGACCCTTCAGTTAACTGGTCTATAAATTGTGTGTGTACAGTGCAATGCACTGATGTCCTGTCTAGGGTGAAAAAAGAGACTTTCTGATCATGGATGGTTATCATGGTTACTAAAATGCTAAACCATGGGGCTGCACAAGCACAGCGATCAGCTTCTTTGAAAATGCATTTTTTGTCTTTGCCCCCTAGGTCCCGCAGGACAGGCTGGACTTCCAGCTGAAATCCTTGTACGACCACCACGAGGAGTTTCTGAAGGACAAGAACGAGACCCTGTACCAGAGAGAGACATTCACTGAAGACCACGGGTGAGATCACAGTGGCCAGGAGATCCAATCAGCCACCAACTGCGAGGTTTAAAGTGAGAAAAGTGGCACATAACTAAAATATATATTTTTCTCATGCTTGTGTGCATCTCCTCTAGAGACTAATCATAAATTAAGGCTAGGAGCCAGGAAGAGGTGTTAGTGGGGCCAGCAGAGGGCGCTCACCCTCCAGTCTGTGTGAGTCCTAATATCCCCAGTATAGTGATGGAGACCTGATACTGTAAAAAGGGTGTTGTCCTTTGGATGAGATGTAAAACCGAGGTCCTGACTCTATGTGGTCATTAAAAATCCCAGGGCATTTCTCACAAAGTGTAGGGGTGTTATCCCGGTGTCCTGGCCAAATTTTCCATTGGCCTCCTAATAATCCCCATCTATGAATTGGCTTCATCACTCCGTTCTCCTCCCCACTAATAGCTGGTGTGTGGTGAGTGTACTGGCACACTATAAATGCTCTCATATCATTCAGGTGGGGCTGCATACTGGTGGTCGTGTAGGGGAGACCCCATTACCTGTAAAGCTCTTTGAGTGGAGTGTTCAGAAAAGTGCTAAGTAATGTAAGCTATTATTATTATTATAATGTTGGTATAATAGTCTAAGACTAGTGCCAAAAGCCATAGTGGCAGCCCTGAAAAATGCTATAAGATAGCTTTCTGAGAGGCAGGGCTCATAGGTCAGGGCAGATCAATAGGGCTTCTAATGATCTGTTTTTGTTCTTGTCCGCTTAATCAAATGTAGTGCATTCTATAACCTGACCTTTTTATTTTCAGCTCTTCAGGTGTTGGAAGGCTTCAAGCAATCTCTCACCATCTTACTAGAAATATGAGATCATTGCTTTCAAGTTTTATAAGAGCTGAAACTGATTAAGGAAGGCTGACGGAGCAAATGATTAAACCGAGAGCCCATCGCGATGTTAAGCCCAACAGGGGTGTTAAACTGAGCCAGGGATGTGCAATTCCGTTCCCCAAAGGCAGGATCCCTGCAGGTTTTATGGGTCCTTATTAATTGGAAACTTATTATTTAGGGCCTTGGAAAGGCATGACTTTAATCAAAATAATTAATTCAATTCAATACGATGAGAGGTGGAACAAAAACCTCTCAAAGCACTACGTGTCCCTTGAGGACTGGAGGTGCTCATCCTTCTTCTTAGGTGTGGCAGCATTCCTGCTGTACCCATTCTGTGAAGAACAAAACTGAGGGAGGAAAGCAACATTCAGAGCACTAAACCTGCAAATTTAAGTCTTAGTACAACTACTCTTCAGAGATGCAAGTGAGTTGATGATTGATGTGGCAGACAGTCTTATTCTGTATGAACACTTTGCTCTTTCACAGTGAAGGAGTGCCTCCTACCCCACTCCCTCTCTTAGCTGAGGCTGAACCTGCGCCTGGTGTGAGCCTCTATTTAAGGATTTGGAAGACCGCCCTTGTTTCAGTATGAAGCCCCTCATTTTTTTTAAGAATAGTGCACAAGTTTCCTTGTCCTCCTGGGTAAAAAAGACAAATTTAACTAATTTAAAAGAAATTAGTTCAGAAGCAGGACAGAAAGATTGTAGAGTGATTAGCATTGCTGCCTAGCAATTCAATTCCTAGCTCATTTCCTGACCTGGTGTGTTGTCTGTGTCGAGTTTGTATGTTCTCTCTGTGTTCATGTGGGTTTCCTCCAAGTGCTGTAGTTGCCTCCCACAGCCCCCCAAAACATACAGGTAAGTTAAGGGGCTTCTGGAAAAACTGGCCCTGGTGTGAGTGTGTTTGCCTCTTGTGTGTGTACCCTGTGATGGACTGGCGTCCTGTCCAGGATGTATCCTGCCTTGCTCCGCTTACTTGCCAGGACAGGCTTCAGCTCCCCCTCAATTGGACAAAATGGTTAGAAAACGGAAGGATAGATCAAGTCTCTTTTTTCTTAGTGACACAGCAATTCATAATTATATCAAGGTTGATATCAGAGGTTCTGATGGAAACTTTTGGACCTTTTCAGGAGGATTCTCAAGAACCGTGTGAAAGAAAAGCCTCCACAGCCTGAGCTCCAGAAACTGCCCATTAAATTCTGGGTCAGCCCCCAGAAAGCCTCCATCTACAGCATAGAGGGAACCATAGGTGAGCAGTGAGGCCCCAGGCCACAGTCTGGCGATAATGTCATAGACCAACAACATTCCATTTTACACACAGATTCATCCACAGATACAAATTACATCCAGGAACCAGAGAAACAACTCTAACAACATTTTGCTAGTCATAAAATTGGCTCAGCACATTAAGTGAGAAGGCTCGTTCAGCTCACTTGCTTTGTTGTAAAAGGACAAGGCTCAGAGGCTGAAGCCATAAAGTCTTTTTAAAGAGACAAGACTGCACTGTCATTATTATTCAAACAGATAAGGTTCCCCAACTACACTGTAGCTTTCAATTTACTAAGCCCAGAAGGATGTCCATCTCATTATTGCTCAGGGCTCAGTGTGAGATATCTGATTCACATAGATGGACATTGGTTTACACAGGTGCATCTCTCTAGGATCGATTACTGCTGGGCTGGTCACATTTATTAACTATCGATTTTCCCATTGTTTTCATGCAGGTACTCTCAGTTAAATAAAGCCTTTTTAAAGTAAGGTACCCCATAGATTAAGTAGCTGAAAAACTATATTCAGGTAATTCAAATGCAACAGACCAGCATTGTTCTGAGGTATGCACATATACTGTATCTGCTCAACCACAAATATTTCCCACAATTTACAATGTTTACCATGCCACTTAACTTGGAAGTGGTCCACAAGGATGAAAGGAGATTATTCTGCCTCTATTGTGCTATTATTGCATTTTCAAGGAATGTTTCCATTTATACCAACAGCAGGAAACACCAACCTCTTAAGAGAGCAGAGGCCTTTCTCAGTACTTTGAGAACACCTTGAAGGCAGGGACATTGGTTTAAATTTACATTACACTTTGACCCATGCTGCTTGTGTGGTTGCACCTTTAACACCCTTCAAAGTTCTTTGACATGTATTCAAAGGACAACAATGAGCGGGTGCTGCGAATAAGTGTCACCCCAGGGTTGAGATGTTCATCCAACTCTCCCTTTGTCTTCCCAGAGAGCCATCACAATGCATCCACAAACAGAGGCTACTCCAGGAAACAGGATGGAGGATTCTACTCTACCTAATGCTTCTGAACACTTCTTTACCTTGCAATAAACCCTCTTCATGTGCTTCTGTGGATGAGCAACTTCTCACTGTTAACGCTCTCTGAACATGGCAGACCATGCAGACACAGGGCTTTCACAAGCTGCATTCTCTACCAGCAGACCGCATAGTCCTGGTGGGGGTTACAGCAGAGGAACCTTTCGAGCCAGTTTGTTTGGAAAAGCTTATAGGCTGCAGCAGCTGGTCAGTGGTGTATAAACTGGTTTAAAATCATTAGCGTCTCATCTGTCTGCTTATTTTTTTAAGCCAGAGTAAGAAAACACACCTACTGCAGGAAACACTTTTAGGAAGATCCCAAATACTCCAGTATTAAGTTTATTTCCCAAACCCCAGCATAGCAACCTCCATCAATATGTTAAAAGCAGATCGGGGCAGATGTACTGCTCTTTTAACAGGAAAGATTCTGAGCCAGTCACATTAGAGAGGTAAGACTTATCACTACACAAATCCAGACCCATGCAAAGGAAATCCTTAATGTTACCAATATACTTGGTTTACAATTTAATAAGTTTCTGGATTTTATCTGGACTTAATATCAACAAAGCACTGAGGCCGGCAGAACAGGTTTATCAGCTGTTGCTCTCCCTTCGTGTTCCATCAATCAGAGCCTCATCCCGAAAACAACTTTAGAAAAAAAAGAAAATCACCCCCACCAAAAAAAAAAAGACCACAACCCAGAGGTGCTCAAGCGGCTCTGTTTATTAAAAAGTTCTGGATACATTTAAAGCATTAGATCTTTTACAAACTGATATTGTACACAATATTTAGAAGCCCACTGTAAAGTCTTTTTACATTTTAGAAAAGGTGTACCTGAACTGTCGTTTCATCTTTTAAGGATGAAACTTTCCGATATTTTAAAGCAAAAATAACAACCCGAATAAGAATAAATCACACAAACGCCGCTCAACACGTGTGCCCTCAAAAAGTAAAGCGTTTTAAAGAGTCAGAGGCGTACACTCACTTCTAAATGTCTTTAAGAACCAATGTAGTGGCATAAAATACTTTCCGAAACTGCACGAATCGGGTGATTAGGTCGAGAAGAACGAAAAGATCCTGCTAACACGTTTTCGGCGACAGATATAACGAATTGGATTTATGTTCTGCACCTTGAACACCCATTTTCATAACACGCTGAACATTTTCCCGTACAAACATGCACGTAGACGAAGACGGGTTTCGCATTGTTAATATTGCCGCCTCTCGAGCAGTTAGACAAGGCCTATGATCTCCGCACGAAGAGGACGTGCTTCCGAGCAAGTTGTGCAGGACAAAACGGTTATGGTCAGATCAGAATCGCCTCTATACTCACAGGCCGAGGAAAAGCCCGAGGGGTAAACCCCCCGAGACATTCCCAGCTCTAGTATATCTGATCAATTCATCATCTCTGAACCACAAGTAGTGGTAAAGGCCCTGCAAGCAACGATCATGCCTCATGCACATCGCCGGAGGAACCGGCTCGCATGTCGGGTATTATCATCTCAAGTCGGAGCAGGACCGGAACCCCGACTCGATCAAATAAGATCACGGTGTAGTTTTTATATATTTTTTTTCAATTCAAACAGTCGCACTCACAACCATCAAACATTCATACACACTACGAAACGCTCACCCGCGCATCCACGCATCCACAACACACTCACCCCTCTCTTCCAGCCCAATGATAAATCCACCCCCCCCCCACACGCCGAGTTTTAAACTGTACTGCGGTGCATCACGGTACTGCATCCGCTTCAAACTACTGAAGACAATACCGAGGAGCGCCCTCTAGTGACTGGAAAAGGCGTATTATTTGCGGATGCTTCTTTTTAAAAAACAAGACCCTTTAACTTCAAAGCTTTTTCGCGCTTCATCTATTTTTAAGCAAAACGATTTTCAATACAATAAAATCGATTTAAGCCTCAGAATTAGTTCCTGAGCTTCCCTGTTGCGAGTGTGCGTTATGGCTGCATCCAGATACCCACTTCCTAACGCACTCCGTAATAATTCCTCCCGGTAGTGTCTTTATTTCATTGATGGCTCTCAAGTATTTAACGGGCCTGACTTTGTGCGATACCAGTTTTGAATACATGAATGAAATCCTCCTTTTTCTCTTACGTCTCCAGATATTCCTCGCTTTTAAACCACAGCAACAGCTGTTGTTTTTCTTACAACGATTTTGCTACCTGCCTGTGTGAGTTGCATTATAAATTATAAATAATGACGAAGAAATATGCGATACAACAACTCTCTTTATAGCATGTAATTACCTGTGAAAAAGTAAACAAACGGGTTAGCATTGCTGCCTCGCAGCACTGGGGCTCTGTGTTCAGTTCCAGTCTGTGTGGAGTTTGTATGCTCTCCCTGCTTTCACAAGGGTTTCCTCTGACTACTCGTTGCCTCTCACAATCCAAAGACAAACTATTAGGTTAATTGGTTCTGAGAAAACAGGCTCTAGTTTTAAGAGTGTACAAAATAGATTTTTGCAGACAGATTTTGCATTTCAAGGCAGTGCGGTGGCTCTGTGGCTAAGGATCTGAGCCTGTGGCTGGAAGGCTGCCGGTTCATATCCCGCAGCCAGCAGAGGAATCCTACTCCGTTGGGCCCCTGAGCAAGGCTCTTATCCCCAACTGCTCCAGGGGCGCCATATAAATGGCTGACCCTGCGCTCTGACCCCAAGCTTCTCTCTCCCTGTCTGTGTGTCTCATGGAGAGCAAGTTCGGGTATACGAAGACAAATTCCTAATACAAGAAATTGTATATGGCCAATAAAGTGATCTGATGTGTCTGTGTGTGCCTTGTAACGGGCTGGCATGCCGTCCACAGTGTATCACCCATTACTTGCCAGCACAGGCTCCAGCTCCACACGCCCTTCAAGTGGATGAAACAAAGAAGATGGATGGCAGGGAACCGTCATTTTTTCCACACAGAAGCGGGTGACTGGAACAAATGATTATATCCTGTGCTGGAGTTAAAAAGGATTCTTAAACCCGAGCTGGATAATTCATAGAGAAATGGCTACACACATACTAGCGGACATAGAACTGGAATATATTTATTATATAAATAAGCCACAAGAGAAAAAAAGCAGGCTAATTTTGATAGTATGTCAAAGCTCTCAACTGTTAACATTGATCTTGAGTTCTAGATCATTGGCAAATTTCACACATTCCATTAGATTTGCTATTCTGTGAACAATGGGGGGTTGGGGGGCTTTTTAAAGGGATTTTTCAAACCCATCTCCTTGATGTTTTGTCTCGGTTTCATTGTTCAAGTGATGCGTGAAAGAGATCCTGCTGCATTGTGCCAGCTGTACTGTAGCCACACTGCATCGGATACAAAGAGGGAGCAGAGAGGCTTCCAGAGTAGCAGTTACACCCAAACAATGGAATACAGCCAATTTAAACTGGTCAATCTGACCAGAATGGATTTCCTGTTGAAAGACCCTCATGCAGATTGAAAACTAATCACAAAATAATTGAGCAACTGTGATAACATCAGGATCCTGGGGGTGAGCAGACAGGTCTATTATTTGCATCTCAGAAAACCTCGCTACAATCAATTAGTTAACAGCACACAATGAGCAGTTTTCTCTTTTTCTTTGATGCCAATGGCTATAGCATTACTGTAGAAGATATTGGATGATCAAATCCTGTCTGTAGCGACAGTTATATTGACACAGCAGCTCAGAAAACACGTTGATATTTGCAAGCAAGTCATGTTAATTGGGGGATGTTATGACTTCCTAAAGGATTAGAAATTCACTTATTTAGAAACTTAGAAATGACAAATCCAGGCTTACAAAACCGAGACACGGGTGTGCCCAGCAAATGAAGGCAATTTCAAGGAATTTGGATACTCTTTTTTGCATTCAAATGAAGTTTGTTTTACATGGATTTACTCGTGGTACTCATGGTAGGCACAAGGCGAGCGTTTTATTTGCTTGGATGGGTTTGAAATCCAGTCCCAAAGCCCGGCATTTTGAAGTTCAAATACTAGTCAATGCTAATATCTGCAGATCCATTTCACAAACTCTTCTCTTATTGTAGTGTAACTGGCCTGCTGACATCTCACAAGAGGTGGGTCTCAGACACCAATCAGTTATAAATGTTCACATAATTCATACTAAAGGCACAATTTTAACGCTAGCAGTTAAACTGTAAAAACTACCAACATGGCTTTTGATGAAGTGTGGTATTAATATGTCAACTGTTGAATACAGGCAAGTGAAAATAAAGGAAATATGCACTCAAATGCAATAAGTGAGCCCTACCAAGACACAACTTTGCCCAGAGTGCAAAATAAATAGAGAAAAAGACCTTGTTCTTCTATAAAGTGCATAAGAACACAGTGGCAACTCTGGCATCCTAGCTGGGTGTGTCAGACTCCTGAGGTCAGTAAGGGTCTCCAGTTTTGCAATTGAAGTCCTCCAACGCAACTGAAGGATGAAACCACTAGAGATTTTTGCATTTTGTCCCAGAGGAAAACAAAAAGATCAAGACAACTCCCGTTCAGGAATACTGCAAGTGAGGGAAAAAATGAACCCAGAACACAGCTTTAATGATGGTTTCTCTCAAGTTTAATAAAATGGAAAATACCTACCCCCTCCCTTTTAGTACACAGACATTTACAAGCTAGAAGTCCTACGCTGTCCAGCGATAATGTCTAAGCCCCGTGGGAATAAGTGTGAAGGTGTAGCATACAGACTTTTGATTTGAATTACTGTTGTACTTTTACACACACAGTATTGGCTCCAGCCTACCCTGGCTATTGTCTTCAGGGTCTTCGGTTTCTGTTTGATGTTCCTTGGAAAATATTTGCAGTGCAAAGCAAAAATGTAAAGCTGTGTGCTACCACAACCTTCAATTAACCTGGCAGATCTCCATTGTAATCTCTTGCTGCTTACCAACTTGGACAGGGAGAAGGTAGTCTGGCCTGCACAACGAAGGCTTGTGATTTTCACTGGACCCCCCTTCCACTTTAACACAGGAAAATGAGTGATGGAATTTGACTGCACACATCCTGCTGCAAGACCGAAGAGCAGAGCGTAGCGGCTTCAAAAGCAAATGTAATAAAGACAATACTGCCTCTCATTTCAATTGCCTTGACAAAGAAACACAGGTGATTTAATTAAAAAAAACTGTAATTAAATGTCAGAAGAGAGGACAAATGAAGAACCTGGAATACAGGACACAGAAAAATGCAAAGCCTTTTATAGATAGTTTTTCCAGGACCTAACTCATGAACACCTGGCACACTACTTGTAAATGCAAACGATTCAGTTTAAAGGGACTAACTTCCCAAATCTTGCCCTAATTTGTCATTTACTAAACCAAACATCAAATGAAACTTTGGCCTATTTGCTCACGTAACATGATTAAATCATTGCTGGGTCTGTCCTCGAGACTCATCACTACATGAAGCCAACAGGAACAGAAGGTTTTTGCAGTAGTAGCTTTGACTACATGACATCACTCACTTTTTTTGTGCCTTGATTTGTTTAGTAAGGTTGTGTAGTGCACTTATAAAGTGAATGCAATTATCTCGCAAAAGGATCACCATTTCCCACCCCCGAGAAAAGAATCTTAACAATACCAGTTAAATATATATACACAGAAACAGGGAAGGGTGCAGGTGAACCATCACTTCTGTCTAGTGTCTTGAGCGTTGACTAGCAAAAACCACATTTTCAAAATCCACACAAGTGTTAATTCTTGTGTTCATCAGGTCCTGCATTTCCACAAATCTCTTCTCCACAAATCAAACAGACAGCTGTATTTGATAAGATAAACCATAAATGCAGCTCCAGCAAAACGACCGGACGTTTACATTTTTACAGCTTGAAAGATCTGGAATAAGAGTTACTGGGGCCGGACACTCAACCTGATCAGAGCTACATACAGTACTTCATCAACGCATGAAATCTCCCTGGAATCTGAATGCCCCATGTAACAAACAAATCATAAAATCTAAAATGAGCAAGAAAGGCAATAAGTAACAAACCTTTTAACATCTGAAGAAACACTGTGCAAACCATCACCCTCCCTCTGGGTTTTGAATATTAAAATCTTTTAGTGAAAACGGTTTTCTATTCATCATATTACTACTTGCAAAGATCAGAGGGGGATTTCATAAACAAATACATCTTGCACTTCTTTATCTCTCTCTGCCCCAGCACTTTAAAAATGTACATTCCATTTCCACTGCATTGAGATCAGTGTCACACACAGATTCCGCACAAGAAAGCCCAGCCGACACAGAGGAAAGTGGCTTCTACGCGACTACTGTACCATGAAATTTTGCTTCTTTAGTCTGCAGGCAAAATGAGCTTCCCCCTGTCTAATACAGACCCACAGATGCAAATTTACAAAAAAAATCCTGGAGGATTCGTAGCTTTCATTTGGCCCGTGGGCGGAAAAAAAAAGACAGTTCTTTCTTCTAACAACGTTTTCTTCTCTTGCAGCCCCAATGTATGCTAAACAGGCTCTCCTATTTTGCCCCCCCCCCGGATGAAGAATCAAAAAAAGACAATGAAGAAAGGAACAGGAGAAATAAACGCACACCCAAATTGCCCTTCTGTTCAGGAAATGCCAGGGGTGGCTGGCGGATGCTGAAAGGATCGGCACCAGATGACGGAGCCCCATCTGGGACTCCCGATGAACCGAATGCCGCACCCGCCCTGCAGGAGGAGGGTGGGTGGGGGGGGTCCAGGAGGTCTGAGCACCCTGATTGTCCCGTGTCCAGGAGCGCAGGCCAAGCCGTGTCATTTTATAAACAAGACGTAGAAGGCCATGGCCACACAGGAGAGCGCCACCGCGATGTGCAGACGCGTCCCGATCACTGCCGCTGGAGGAGGAGAAGAGAAGAAGGCACTGTGAGCTGGCAGTCGGGCGGGGGGTGCAAACTACGAAGATTTTACGAAATTTCTACGAAATTACGAAGATAAGCATTTCTGGGGTTACTTCACTTTTGTGATCACTGCAAAGTCACCAGCATGATGCAAAAAATGGACATGTAACTGTGCACAGTTTTTAAGCAGATTTCTGTCCTCCAGCCTCTAAGCAACATTAAAACAATTTACCTAGAGGGATTCGGCTACTCAAAATGCATCAGTCCAGCGCGTTGTCTGTGAAATGTGTCCAGGGGGGAGGTGTGTGACCTTTCTTTCTGTGCACACCCCAGTACAACACTGGAGTGCGGTTGAAACTCTGCTGAGACCCACCTTTGTAGAAGACGCCCCAGATGCCTCTCTTCTCCGACAGCAGCCAGTTCTTTAGCCTGGGCACTTTCTTGAAGTACGCACACGTGCAGACAAACAGCAGGCCAAAAACCAGGATGCCATCGAATGAGTACACTGCCCAGACAGAGACAATACAAACACACTCAGACTGGGGTCGCATTCCAGGAAAGACTGGTCTGCTTGTCACCACGATACACCACAACCATCTCACTGACTGTTTAAATTCATGGAGACACAGCCTTTGCAAGCTTGTAACAGTCTTTTCATTGATCCAACAGTGTTGTACTTCATTCACTGAATGAGCTCTATATTTGACATAACAAAACCTACAGCGTAAAACTCAGACAGGTCAGATTCCACGTAGAGTTTTTTTTATGTTGAAATGTGATGAAAAACGTAGGCACTCATTCGATCCAGAGTTTTTCATAGCAGTTTCCTAGTGAAAATATTACAATTTCAGGCGATGAGACAGCCGCAGCGGGTCGACATTATAAAGGTTTTAAGAGTTGGGATTGTTTTTAAGTTCCGGGCGAGGATCCTGCTTTTCTCGTATGAGAACATTCAATTTAGACGTGAGCTCTAATTCTTATAAGATATAGAAAGCGGCCTAGACAGGACAAATAGGACAATTTAACCTATTAAAGGCAATAGGTTGTGTACACAGAATTTACACTACATAACTTAAACCCCACATCATTTAGTATCAATAACTAAATTCACATTTTATACACATGTACTTTGTATACACAGCGATATACTTTGTATATACACCAATATACTTTTTGTGCAGCTACCATTAATACATGTTTTATGATCCTCACCTAAACACAACGTGTATCGCGTAAGAACTAAGGAATCTTGCTCGGGGAAATTAAAGGATATTGCTAACCCAGAACATGAACACAAGCTAGCAACAAACGAGACTCTGCGTCGTTTTAAAACCCGGAGACTGGATGGATATTGTTCTGAGAAGCATCTGAAAGACAAGAAAAAGTATTTCTGAACTCCGAACACATCGACAAGGCCTGGCGCTGCTGTCACAGGAGCCACGTCCTCAAAATGTCCAAAATTACTTCCTGCTTCACAAAAACTGCAAAGCAGCACATAAACAAAAATGATGTGACTTTGCCTAGCCTTTAACGCGAAAGGGCCGAACCTACCGTTCGTCATGGTGGTCGTGTATTACCGAGACTTCAGATACAATATTCCCGAAGCTGTTCAATTCCCAGCTCTTTCCTATCTCTTCATTTTCCGCCCGCAGTCTCGACCAGTAAACACACAGAGTCAGGAACGAGCAGCCGAAAGCCGAACTAAATCACCACGCCAGGGAGGAGTAATGTAGGACAGAGAAATTGATTGAGTTCGAATGACGTAATCGTCAAGACGGCAGTAAAGGACTGGTGTTAATTTGCCTCTGTGTGTGTGCTGTTAATATTTACTATTACATATTGTTTGCGTTGTTCTGCATCAATACATTGTGTTTATTCTTGTTGTAATTCAAAGCCGTATTTTATTGATTGTTGAATCCCTGTAAGAGCAAGAATAAGAACAGAAGCACAGTCACACTTTTAATTTTAATTTAAAGAGTATCACTCATACTGTATGCAACCTCAGAGCACTCTGTCACAGTTAACTCCCCAGACAAGTAGCAGATGCACCCTGAATGCATTTGTGAGACAAAACATGATGGAAACAACCTTCATCTGCAACTGCCAGTGTGATGTCATGTGCATGATCTGTGCAAGTTTTAAAATTCAGCATTCAGACACAGAACCTCGAAGTTCCGCAACCCTGTCAGGACTGCCTACCAACATGCCATGTTCTCTATCCCAAATAAAGGTAGCTGGGAGGAGCTTGACTTTAGGTAAGAAGAAAGTTGCACAGAGAAGAGTCTAGACTCTTTGTTTTGACTGCTGAAACAAATGGATCACAATGAACATCACAAAATCAAACACCTGAATACCCCAGGCACTTCCTCAGATCAGATATCAACCAATTCAAGTCCCAAATTAATAATCAGCAAAGCATGAATCTTGCATTGTTTTGAAGTGTGATCTAACACCAGACAAGAAAAGAATGATCTAGGAATTGTGGGCTGTGCTCTTTAAGTCAGGGGAATAAGCAGTCCTGGGATGAGATGTGTGGATTGTCCAGGAGTCCTAGTTATAAAATCCATCTCTTGGAAACCTGGATCTCTGTAAGAACAATGCTAGACAGTACAAGGCTGGAAGGCAGCTTGAAGAAAACAAGGTTGCTGCTGGTAGAAGTGGTTGATGACCTGTAGGTGGCGATCTTTTCGCTAGACCTGAATTGTGGGGCTAACCAATATGAGGCCCTTTCCAATCTGCTCCCCTTCAGTATTTTAATGTAATCAGACCTCAGGTGTTAATATTATACTATTATGTGTTCAATAAATAAGAATTGGTTATCGTAAAATTTTGAAAAGGCGTGGACTGGAGGGACAGCAGACTGAGAACCCCTGTTGGAGGCAGTATCGTTTTTCACATGTACTCCTGAACCATCCTCCTTCCTCTTGCGGCAGGCCTAAGAGATCACTATAGCTCTTTTTCAAGCGCAGGGTTGTTAACCACAGTGCCAAAGAAGTGCAACAAATCAGAGCCAAGCAGAGCAGAACCGCAGAGGTCACTGTCTCAAGTTGGGGCTATGTTAAAACCCTTTACTGGGCAAAAAAAAAACAGTTAATAAAATCAAGCCTTTCATTTATTTAAATTCTGCACTCCACTGCTCTCCTCTCCAAAGCCTTCCTCGTGAAAGAAACCTTAATTTCGATAGGCTTCCTAACAAAATAAAGCTGATATCCCAGGCGAGGCTGAATTTCATGCAAGCCTGCCTAGGGAAGTGTATAAACAGTAAGCCATTTTGTTGTCCTTTGGTGCTAATTAGGAAGTTTGATAGGGTTGTTTTGTGCTCAGCTCAGCAAGACTGTACATGTTTCTCACCAGTCAGCAGCCTGAGACAATTAGTAATTAGCCATAGTTATAACACCTTTGGTCACTAATGAGCCGAAAGGGGAATTCAGAAGTTGCCTGTTTAAAGTGACCAACCAGTTGAAGGCCACAGTGGCTTGTCTGAATCGATAAGTGAGATGGAGTAAGAGCAACAATAACACCAGCAACAACAGCAGTGGTGTCAGGTTACATTTCATCTTCAAAAGGTCCCATATGAGGCAAAGCAGAATGACCAAAACAGAGCTGTGCAGACGTCCTGACACGTGTTAGTTTGTAATGGGTAAAAATGATAGAAGATGATCAAAAAAGGCAACAGAGAGACCACAGGGTGCCTTTGCAGATTGGCTTTAATTGTTTGGCTTTTGGTAAAAAAAAAGTCTCAGAGGTTACTGTTTTATTTCCAAAGAATAGTCAGGCTTTGACTAACTTATACTGTACAGAGGAGGTGGTTATCAACCCTTCACATCTAAGCCATTAGCCAGCAACTGACTTTAACCCAGGGCTCTCAAACTTCATTTCTGGAACCTTCGGGTACTTATTTCGCAGAGCTCTCATCATTTAGTTGGTCTGACTATTTAATTAGCTGCATATTTGTAAGACTTCTAGCCAGGCACCAAAGTATTTTATAAGCACCTATAAGTAATTAATTAAAGTTGAGTTTAAACAAGCAACTGCCAAATTAAGAAATTAGTCATGTTTATTAATTAATTGAGTGTTCAGTTGAAGAGTTAATTAATGGTATTTTTGCACATCTCTCTGACCTCTCAGCGTTGCCTTTAGCACACATAGAATTGTCCACACCTGCAGGAGGCTCCACAGCCGAAACATTGTGCCTCTTTTCTTTTCCCTTCAGCATGGAATGAACCTTCAGCTGTTCCACAGAACCGAGATATTTACTAAAACCATTGGATATGTGCTTGCGCTGAAAGAGGCGGAGAGGCCAAATTATTTGGGCAATATACGAAATGGAAAAGCTAAAAAAGGGATAAATGTTCCAATGTGGCGGAGTCTTGGTACTGGACAGACCCTGGTGTGACTCAGGTGGGGGCAACAGGGTGTCCATCCCCGCCAGGTGTCGTATATAAGGCAGTGCAGACACCGACAGAGGAGCAGCTGGCGCAGAGCAGTGTGTGAGCGGTAAGTCTGTGCTGGGCAATGGGAGAGGGGTGCGTGATATATTCCTGTAGTGTCACCTGCAGGGGTAAATGACTAGTTGGAAAAAGGCAAATAGCTACTGTAAATAGATCAATTAATTCAAATACCTGTTTTTTACTGTTCTAGAAAACGTCTTCCATCATCATTATAATGAGTCTTCTTTGCCTTAACTTTGAACGTTGTACGGCAGAGCAGGGTATTTATCTTGGTTGTGAAATCAGCTTGAGCTAGTGCATATGAAAATGTTTTTTGACAAACAGGAATGTCTCACCTTTCCTTTTGTTGTTGGATGAAAGCATTTTTTTTTTTGCATTGACAGTGGGGAATGCAGCATTGTTCAGCTGCCTTGAAGACGTACAGCATACGGCACATTATTTGTAGCATTTGGTAGCAGTAGCTTTTGGAAGAAGTGACACAGTTTAAGCTTATTTGAGTGCCTATGGGGTATCGCACATTTCGACATAGTTCTAGAATTAAAGAGGATAAGTAACTTCTTTTTCTTTGCTGTCAGAACAGAGCTTGTCCATTGGCTTTGCTGCATTTTAAAATACTTTTGTTTAATTTGTTTAGATTTGTGGCAACGCTATCTCCCTATTGTGTATATGTTTAAACGTGCAGGAGGTAATGTCTGCAATAAAGCTGACACTGCGGTGTTTTACAGGTGTTAGGTAGAACAGAATGAATTGTCCCTTCACTTGTTCTCTGTCTTGCAGGGTTGAACAGTGAGACCACAAGAGGGAAGCACACCACCGTTAGCGAGGACTGAAATTATTGGTGAGCTCCAACCTAAAAGGCAGGCAGGCTTAAATAGCCTTTAATAACTTTAAGGTACCCCAATTTACTAGTGTGCCTTTTTTCCCAGATGGAGAATGTCACATTCACCCCCGGGCTGCTCCAGACTCTGCAGGTATCGAACAGCACGCCGGGCCCCAGCTTGACCAGCTCCTATGTGGTCGTGAGTCAGGTGGTGAGGGCCACTTGGTATGTTGTCATTTTCGTGCTGGGGGTGGCCAGCAACCTGCTGCTCCTGCTGGCTCTGCTGCACAGCCTGCGCGAGGGAGGCGCCAGCCCCCTGCACAGCATGACCAGCTTGCTCATCCTCAACAGCGTCCTGGCCGACACCATCTTTGTGCTCTACAACGTGCCTCTCAGCTTTGCCCAGAACATCTGGCGGGACCCGAGGTTCAGCACGGCCGCCTGCATCTCCAGCCAGCCCGTCACCAGCCTGGTGATCTTTGTCAGCTTCTACAGCATGGTGGCCAACTGCGTGTTCCGCTTCTTGGGTGTGGCGCACCCCACGAGCTCCCGGGGGCTCCGCAGGTGGCACATGGGCCTCAGTTTAGGGGTCGTCTGGCTGGCCAGCATCCTGACCTCCCTGCCTGTGTGCTTCTATATCCGCGTGGCGGATGTGAACGGGACGATAAGCTGCGTGCAGGTCATGTCCAAAGCTCAGGCCATTCTCTACACCATTCTCCTGGGAGCTGTGGCTTTCTGCCCCGCTGTCCTGCTCATGGTGGCCCTGTACAGCAAGATGATCCACATCCTCTGGAGCCGGAAGGGCGGGGGTGGCAACGTGCGGCAGAACAAGAGGGCCACGGTGATGATCCTCACCGCGCTGCTGGCCTTCATCGTCATGTGGATCCCCTTCTGGGTGCTCATTTTCGTGGTGGCGGCGGCCCAAGAGCTGCAGAGCTCCCCCATCCTGATCTTCGCCCTGGGGGTGCTCGCGCTGCTGGCTTCCTCCAACTGCTTCGTTAACCCCCTCATCTACCTCATCCTGTCTCCGCACTACAGGAGGAGGCTGGCGCACATGTTCGGCTGCAGGCGGCTCGCAGACAGGCTGGGCGCCACCACGCAGCTGGAGACAAACCCCAACACCGGGGCTACCACCTGACAGCTCCCCACGTGCCTCCCAGTGTCGCGCCCCTCGCTCTCACTTCTGTGTCTTGCACCTTTGTCTCACTGCTGAATTACTTACAGTAAATACGTAACACACTTTCACAAAACCTCTCAGTTTGAGCTTAATTCTCAAGTTCGGCAGCTGTTTTTAGCCGTTATTGAAACAGGCCTGGGTGGCACGGTGGCACAGTGGTCAGTGTTGCTGCTTTGTAGTCCTGGGGTGACATCCGTGTGGCGTTTATGTTCTCCTTGTGTTTGGGTGGTTTTCCTCCCGCAGACCAAAGGCATACTGGTTGGCTAGTTAGCATTTGGGAAAACTGACCCTGGTGTGAGTGTGTGCTTTTTTGTGTGATTGTGTCTGTGTGTGCCCTGTGATGGACTGGCATCCCGTCCAGAGTGTACCCCGCCTTGTGCCAGTTGCTTGCCGACAGACTCTGGCTCCCCCGTGACCCTGTGTTGGATGAAGTGGTTACAAAATGGATGGATGGATGATACGGGCCTCAGATATGGACTTACTCAGTCAAAGACACAAAAAGCAAATCATAGAAAGAATGAAAGGAATCTAACAGCTGTGTGGAGCCTAGTTTTGTGACAGCACGTTACCCGTCTTTGAAACAATTCACCTTACTGTGCTTCTAGTTTTGTACAAATCAAGGGCCGACCAGATATTCTGAGCATCAAGCAGACACACGCAGGGCTTTTCCTGGTGAGATTGTGAGATCTTCTTGGGGTGTTAAACGGTAAGGTGACACTAAGCTGGTAAGGGCAGATTAAAGAACTGTATCTGCCCCTGTTTTTCAAATTAGTTTAAAAGGGCACATGTTTAATCAATATTATGTTTAAATGGAAAAAAAAGGTGAAAAAAGAAACTGAATGAAAAGGTAGTGGTGTAATTTCTTATTTTTTAGTTTTTTTTGTCCTAAGGGTGGTGGCATATAATTCCTAAGTATTAAACACTTTACTACTTTAGCTAGGGTATTAACTGGTCATTTGTAGGCTGGATGGGTTAGGATGGGTCTCTCAAGTGCCAGAGTAGCATAGTGCAAACTAGTTTTAATTACAGGTAAGACCAGAGTTAATGAACTGGATGCCTATTAAAGATTATCTGTTGTCGGAGAATTGCTTATCTCTGGTAAGTGTCATGGCAACCCAGTGCCAGTCCCAGAAACATGAGGCACATGACAACCCCCTGCACAGGACACCAGTCCATCCATGCCATGTGCACATACACATAGACAAGCACAAGAGCTACAATTCAGAGAACAGCATACCTTTGGAAGGAGAACGAAAACTGGAGCAACCAGCAAAACTCACACAAACATGAGGAGAACATGCAAACTCCACACAGATGACTTCCCAGTTCAGAATCAAGCTTACTGTCGGTCCCAAAGGATGTGATGCATGAGTGTGAACTGTAAAACTAGAAGTCACACTGGTATATTAAGATGAGACCCAAAGCCTCCTGGTCTAAACTGTTGTTCATTAAATGATTTCTGATGACTTTATTTATGAAACATCTGTAAATAGTTTATTTGGATTACTTTTCAAATAAATATGTCTCCTAGAAAAGAAAGAGGCCACTCAGCAGCTTCACATTGACACCTGCTGTCATCTCCACCAGGAAACAAAATATTGAAGAAATCTGGTAATTTCCTTAACCAATGGGCTTTGTTTGTGTGAGTTTAGAACATTTATAGATAATTTAAGATTATGAATGAGAGGAGACCATTTGGTAGCTGATAGTCAATTGATCCAAGAATGTCACTCAGTTGTTCCTTGAAAGAAGCCTGGGTATCAGCTTCAACAACATGACTGGGCAGCTTGTTCCACACTCCCACCGTCCTTTGGGTAAAGATGTTCTTCCCGTCCGAGGTTTCAAGTGCATTTCCACAAAGTTTCCATTTGTATCCTCTGGTTCTGTGTTTCACTTTTTATTCCAAAGAGGTTCACTGACTTTATTTTGTCAATCCCTTTGCGAATTTTGAATCTCCTTATACTCACAATATATACTGCAACTCCTTTTAAAAGCTGGCTTTTCATTTGACACACAATTTCTTAAATGTATGCGAAGGACAGAATGGCTTTGGTGTCCACTGATCACTGTGTAGACACATCTCACATTTCCCAGGAAACAGAACCACATCTTCACTTGAGACATTCTCTCAAGTCTCCATTTCCAGCTCTGTCATGCCCAGGACTTAAACACCCAGGCCGCCACAAAAACCAACAGTCAAAAAACTCATGACACCTGGATTATAATATTAAAAATATTTTATTACAAAAGTCACATGAAATTACAGAAGAAATGCCATGTAATGCTTTTCAGTACAAAAATGCTTGTCTGTTACAATTACTGCAATACTGTGGAGAATTAATCTCAGAAGCACACTAATACTTTCGGGAGTCTCAAAATCATTCTCTCAAAGTCAACAAACCCTTGGTTTCTAAAGCAGACCGAAATAACATAAATAATATAGCTTGTCAAATGTTCCCCTGTAACAGTCAATGTGTGTCGAGTGAGGTCTCCAGAACAATTTACTATTGAAAAGTAACAGATTTCATGTCACGGTTGATGAGACAATGTGTCTCACTGTAAAAATTAAATAATAGTCCCCTTTCAGAATGCACTAAAATGTCCAACAGCCATTGTTTCCAGAGTCAACTGTTCCAGTGCTACAGCTTAAAAAAACCTTTTCAGAAACAATGAAGCTCAGATTGAAACACATCAAAGCATTTGTGCCTGTTTCTAACACTTTTCACCTTTGGATCAGCCTGCATTTATAAAGACGTTTTGCCAATTACCCATATTTCTACTAGACAAACTGCATCATTATCTAACCACCAGGCCTCGGGCACATAATAGTACCCTTTTGGTATGAAATACTTCAATAATTTTTCACATCCCAACCTAATTCATTAGGACTGTGTCTAACTACAAGGCCAATCCTACAATCTGCAGGATTATAATGGCGTTTGATAATAAAATGGAAGGCAGGCTTCTAGGATGAAGAAAAAGTCTCCAGCAGTCTGAAAAGGCAGTGGGCTCACATCAAAAACATGTGTGTGCTGGACAGTGTTTGTATTTTGACAAACCAAGGCAGTGCAGCTGCCCATGCTATTGATTACCAGCAGTACCTCCACCAGAAGCACACTGTTTCTGCTATTTAATTAGGTTACAGAACCATTTTATTCATTTTAAACAATTGAACTAAACCTTTCTTCGCTGATCTAAGGCAGTTTACAATAGAAAGAAACCTAGAAAACACGATAGGCACCGAGCTCTTGAGATAACGATCACTGATCTACAGTATATTGTTTCCAATGACATCAACATCACAACTGAGTACTTCTGTTTGTCTTGGGCAGGAAAATAATCCTTAGAGCGGAATAGAAAGAGAACCTTTTCTCATTACAGAAGGATGATCAAACAGACAGCATGAGTTAGGGTTTTGAATAAAGAGTGGGATTAGCCACTCAGCCAGTCAGTGGCAATCTCTCCACCTGGACTGCAGAAATGAATCTATAGCCTGGGACTGCATGTTCAAATCCAGACAGATGTAATAGACATACAGCTGTTTGACTGTTTTCTTTGAGTAATGTATTAGTGTACAAAGGAATTTCACAAAGACGTTGCCTGAGGTGCAGTAAGACCCATATGAAGCCTGGATCGACTCACCTCCTGGGAATCCTTCAACGTCAAATCATTTCAATGGTGCCCAAATATAAACACAAGAATTTGAGAAAGGTTACCTGCCAAACTCATTCCATTGCTTGTAGCCTTCTGATCCAGGAATGTCACCTATCTATTTTTTAATTATTCTTTGAATCTGGGTTCCCCCTGGTTTGTCGGGACCTATATTTCACTTCTACTTGTATCCTAGGAGACCCTTAATTTGGTTGAAGCTTGAAGCTGTGCGTAGTGTTTAGTTTGTCAATACTTTTCAGGGTAATGGATTCAAGACCTCCCCAAATCTTCCATTTCCTGTCATCTGCAAACGCTTCACCCCAACTCCTTAGATTAGGGACCCATTGGGGATAGATTCCCTAGATCTGGTGAAATCAATGCCCAGATCACACCCAAGAAGCCACTGAGGGCATCTAAAATCCATACAGAGATCCACCAGGCTGTCTCCTACTGGAGACTGAGCATGAAGCTGTGCCTCTTTATTTACCACAATATGGGTAGTACAACCTCTTCTAGTGTCCAGGGGGTCTGATACAAGTATTCTAAATCCTCAAAGGTGCTGCCAAAGTCAACCCAGAGGACTTCTTCAGAATAAACAATGAAACAAGACCAGGAGCACAAAGATGTGAAAGTGCATTTAAAACTAAGAACAAGAGCCTTCTTTACACAAAGGGTGGTGGGACGATGCGACACGCTACCCAGCCGCGTTGAAGGTGATTCCCTGCCTTCTTTCAAGACACAGCTGAATGAGGTCTTTGGATCAAGTAGCTATGGACTACCAAGAGATGTAGTCGGGTACAATGGCCTCCTCTCCTTTGTAACCTTTCTCTAATTCTACCGTTCGTTGCATTAGAAACCCACAACTCAAGAACAGTGCGTTGATGACAGGGATGGCAGACTCCCGATTTACGTCACTGACTGTTGGAGGTAAACCCATTCGACAGGCCAAGGAATGTCCTTTACAATAACAGCATGTACTTATCACACAACTACACTGGTCCTGCACTCGTTGTCAGTCAGGGTCAGTTAGTACTCCCCCTCCAGTGTACAGATTCCAGTGAGCTCAGAATCAGAATGGGGCAAAATTCATATACAATTTAAAATATTGCTTTTAAAAACCCACCTTTAAGCAAAGGAGAAGATTCACATAAACTAAACAACACTATCAAAAATCTTTAGGCGCTTGTTACAGTAAGTTCACAGCAGGTACTAATATATACTTATAAAGGAATAGCTATAAATAGATCTATTTTTTTTGCAATATTTTTATAGAAAACTGTTCAAGATGAAAAACATCAAGGTGTTCCTATCCAAGACCTAGCCTTTTAGTACTTTTTTAAATCTGGTTTTACATTTTCAAAGTAAACAGACAGACAGGCTGCCTTACTTAGTGGTGTAGCTCGCTTTTCACTGAAAGCAAAGTTCCATCGAAGTTCCCTTGGCTGGGTAAAACTGGCGCAGTGCTCTGTAGCACCAAGCCAGGCTGTGTCCTGCGGGCTGGTTCTCCTCCAACTCTGAGTCCGGCTCCTAGAGGAATTGTCCAGCTCCATACATAAATAAGACAGGGATTCTCTGGTCTTTCCAGTGGAGACTGAGACCATGCTGAGTGGGGTGGAGGCCGTAGCTACACCTGACTGACAATCTCCGAGTCCTCTTCCTCGAACCACTGCACTGGTGTCCCATCCGGAGCTCTCTGCAGGATGTGTCGCTGAGGATTCTGGGTGGAAAAAGAAAACAGGAAATAAGCACGGGGCAGATGGAACACTACCCTGATGTGAAGAGAGAGATGGAAAGTGGCAGTTTTTTGGGTACAGAGGCCTGTGTTCTTTTTGCGCATCCAGCCTGCGTAAAAAAATACTGTACCGCTCAAAGGACCTTTTTTAACCTAGCACCAGCTACAAATGGCCAACAAGGGCTTCTTCTCCAATATGGCCGTCGTGTGAGCAGTGAACACAGCTGTACTTGGAATCCGCTCAAAGAACAAACGGAGAACAGGGAAAAGAGGAAGACGATTTTGTAAGGCACGCAGAGACTCAAGACAATCTCGGGCAGAGGTAAAAGACGGAAAAATATCCCTCATTTGAGAAACAGTTGATCTCCAGAGCTAGGGGTCATAGAGTTACACAGAAGGAAAAAAGGGAAATACATTTGTCTGTGTGGGCAGTAACTAAAAAAAGCAATATTTCAGCACCAACATCACAAAGAAAGGTACTCATCCTATCATCCTATCAGAAAACAAAGATAACATCTTTCCCACACAGACACAGACTGACACACTCTGCTTGACTGAAGACATGTTATTCAAAAGACTCCTTTAAACCCAATCAGCACTTTTGCCCCATTCCCAATACAAAGTCACTGGGAAGCCAGAGCCTACGCCAGCAAGCAATGGTCCCAAGGACACACAGCGTGCCATACCAAAGGGCCAATTTTCCCAGAAGCCAATTGAACTACCAGTATGTCTTTCGACTGTGGGAGACGACCTACAAACTCCACAGAGATAGCACCCCAGGTCCAGAATTGATCCTTGGACCCTGGTGATGCGAGTCAGCAATGCTGACCACTACACCAACATAGCATTCATCCATCCCTTCAAATCCTCATATTTCAATGCAAAGGCTTGTGTTCCAGTGTCTAATAACCAAGAAGAATCAACACTGGGTTTCATTTAACATATACATGAAAACTTCAAAACTCACTGGTTCTGAGGTTCAAAGGGCACAGATCGCAGAATGGGCCACCAGACAGGTTAAATCCACAGGAAGTGATGACTGAGCGTTTGAAGCAACAGTATAATAGAATCATGGTTACAAAACAAGAGGCGAACACAGTGATGAAACCGGCCTGCCCGAGACCGCAGCCTTTCAAAACAAACAAAAACTTTGCTTTCATGAGTTACTAAGCTCACCTCCCGTCAACCGTGTGAGTCAGACAGCTCATCAGACAGAGCTCACCCAACACTTCAGACTCTCAGCCGCACAGAAGAAAGCAAATCTGACAGGAAGTGAAGAATCCTGAGCAGGTCAGAAACACTTCATCTCTCACCTTCTTTAGCAGAAGCCGCCGAGAGTTCATTTTAAAACCAAAAGGCCAAATGGAGAGACCACTATCCTTATGGCCTCAGTTTATTGCTCTCCCCTACGTGTGCGGAAGAGCTCCTAGCAGTCTAATCCGCCCAACTTTTGGCAGCGCTTGGGCAAATCGTGGCTTTGCTCCCAGCTGCAGCTGGAGTCACAAGACTGGGAGATTCTCGACCAGGAACACAAGGAGCTGGGGGTGTGGGGGCATCGGAAGGGCACTTTCAGTGAGCCACAGGGCATGGGGGCAGAGTGTCTGTCCAGAGACGGAACATGGAGAAGCACAGGTGGCGCAAAACAAGGGCATTTTCAAACTTCAACTTTTATCAACTGGAAGAAAAAAAAACTTATTGTATCATCTAATTCTGATGGGGCAGGGTGGTCAATGCTTTGCTGAAACTAGGTCAAGACCTTAAGAAAACCACAAGAAATGGTGAAAAACACCACTATGGTAAATTTACCATAAATATACTTGGAAATGGAGATCTAAAAATAAAGCTCCTTACATTTCGGTGAAGCTCTCCACTTCCAAAAGATTCCGAGATTCTTCACATACAGGAGAGGATGGCTGGCATCACAAAACAGCAGCACCCCTGTGGGTGAGGTGCCTATTCTGTGCCCGTAGCCCCTCAGTAGATTAGGGGAGAGAGTGAGAAATTGCTTCACAGAGTGGACTTCAGTCAGGAAACTGGGCTTAACAGCCCTAATCTGATGAACAGTGCCATTTACTTTATTAAATAAGCAGGCCCCAAAACAGATTAACTTCTCCTACATTATCCCTGGTCTCCGTACTGGAGAACTGGGCTGGAAAGCACCAGCTTCTGATCCACCAACACTGCTTACAGCTACAACATGCAAGATCTCACATCCCCATGCTGACCAGGCCCAGCCTTGCATAACTGGAGATCTGGCAAGATCAGGTTACAAGGTGGTAAACACTGCTGTTGTGCCCTGTAGGACTAATCCTGCGCTTTGGGTAAAGGCTTTTCCTAGAACCGCCCATCACGAACACCCTAACACAACTGGGCTGGTGTATTATTGTAAATCCCAGTCTGTCTGCAGGAGCTGGCACGGTGCCCTGACTGCTGATATCAGGTGCCAGTCTATTTTCATATCGTGTTTAACTTTTAGGATCGTGCTAGGAAGGCCACTGTGGAAGGGGGGAGTTTTTCTGGGATGGGGAGATACATGCCATGCAAGTAACCGGGCAGCAGCTGAGGGCCCCGGGAGTTCGAACACAAGCCTCCCTGCCCACGCCCGCCCTGATTTTCATCTGCGACAGATCTGGCACAGCATGCACTTCAGTCAGGAAAGGGAAGGGCGCCACCGGGTCCCGAGCTTCGCAGTTGCGGTGTGTACTCTCCCCGCTCGACAGGTGTGGTGAGGACACAGCTATCAGGGCTCCGGGGATGAACTCTGCCTGCTGAGTCACGTCAGGCAGAGACAAGATGGCCCAGAGAGGGAGAAACAGAGGTGGAGTGAAAGAACCGGTCACAAAGAACCCCTCACACCCAGCACTCCCAGGACAGCAAAGGAGGAAGAACAAGAGCAGAGGACAAGGAAGGATTGTGTGTCTAATTAGAACAACGAAGTACCTGCACTCATAAAGCCCTTTACAACCCAATGTGTGTCACACATCACCTGTATTTCACCAGGAAGTCACCGTGTCCCTTCAGGAATGAGGCCTGCTATTTAAGGTGAGAGGTCAAGAAGCACTTCAACCCAATGAATGCAGGGCGACTTCAGAAAGGTCAAAGTTTACAGCACGTAGCAAAGGGACCACGAAGCCAGAACCTCAGTTTAATGTTTCATGCAAAATTGTACAGCACAAACTGTGAGATTTAAAAGCACCCCTTGACTTTGAACAGCTTTTTGAGGCTGTGCTGCTGTGGGAGGCGAGGCGAGGCGGGAAAAGTGAGACAGAAAGACAGAGAGAGACCAAGAGAGAGAGAGAGAGCGGCGACAGTCGTGCCATGGCCCGCGGTGGGCGGGCGGAGGGTGGCACCTGTCCAAGCCCAGCTCCCCGTGCTTCCTCTGGCAGAAACTCCGCCGCTCTGCTTGGGGACGACTCGGCCCGGCCTGGGCGATCAGCACAGCCTGTGGCTCCCCTCCTGGGTACCCGGCCAGAAACACAGCTGATCTCGCTGTAATCAGCACCTTGACCAGTGCGCCCAAAACCTGGCTCTTTGCAAATTAATTCTGAATCAGGCTCTGCTTCCTTGCAACTAGACTTTGAATAGCAAGTATATGCTGTCAATAATATCGAACAATCAAGATGGGTTGAATGGCATCTTGTTTATCATCTTTATTTTAACCCCCACCCCTGAAAGAGCCTGGTTTTAAATGCATCAATTGCTAATGAAAGAAACGGAAGGTTTTATACAGTAAATCACATTCTCATACACCACTTCAAGTGACTTGATGCCTTCCAGATGAGCTTTGTATAGGAGACATGCTGGATCCAGACATCACCAGCACACTTGGTGACAGAGAACAAATGCTTATTACAGCCACTGTAGATACTGTGTGTCAGGAAAGAGTTCCAGCGTCTGCATCTCTGAAGCGTGGGTAAAATGCCTGCCAGATGCTCGGATTGCTTTTGTCAACTTATGTCTCCTGATAACCATCAGATGAACATCCTTTCCAAGCGCTGGAACTGTTCGCCTGCACAGACAAACAGATAAGCCTCTTCTGCCAAAACACTGCCTCAGTTCTGTCTCTGCAATCAAAACTTCCATTGTTCCCAGAGGAGAGCTGTGGGGCCCCAGTGACAATACGACATAGTTCAGCAGCCCCTGACACGACCAGAGATTAAGTATTCGGTACTGTGTATTCTTTACAGTGAAGCTATCACTTTCCGCAACGCTGTAGAATTCTAACTAACAGGAACTGGGTTTTTAACTGGAGAGCTCCTGTTGCTTTGTTCACAGCAGCTCAGGCACTCATTAATACACAATGAGGTGTCTTGGTACGGGATCCTTTTCCGCAGAAATCCGGTTAGAACTAGCACACTGAGCAGACGCATGCCGAGCAGATCCCCCCGTGTGACGAATACAGGAATCAGATGGAATTTCCTCTACTTGGGAGGTTGAGATCTTTGCATTTCGAATCATGACCCTGCGTGCCTTCACTGTGCAAGTGCTGCAAGAACCATCTTTTATTGGTTTTATTAAATCAGATGAAGTCCGCCCTCAGAATAAGTAGACAAAGATAGCCGACACGCAAGTGCCAGAACAACATTAACAGCTGACAAAACGCACATCATACAAACACTGGAAACTTTCTACACAAAATCCTAGAGAGTAATTCTTCCCAAATTCCTCCCGGTATCCTTCATATGTCCTGAAAAATGGGGCTGGGTGGAGGGGGGAGATTTCTAATACCATCCAGACATCCATTCATTTTCTAACCACTTCTTCCAATTCAGGGCCGTGGGGGAGAAAAAGCCTGTCTCAGCAAGCAATTGTGTGAAGGCAGGACACAGACACAGACTCACACCAGGGCCAGTTTTCCAGAAGCCAATTAACCCAACAGTATGTCTTTGGATGGCAGCAGGAAACTGGAGCACCTGAAGGAAAGACTTACAAAGACAGGGAGAACATACGAACTCAACACAGACAGCACAGACAGCTGTGGAATTGATCCCAGGGTCCAAGCACTGCAAAGCTGCAATGCTAAACACTGCACCACCATGCAGCCCAGTTTCTAATTCTCTTCAGGACATCTGAAAGGGGTCCATACGCATCCGAGAAGTTCGTTGCTCTGCTCTTGGCTATCGTGCAGTATTTTCAGCTTTCAGTGGATGAACCGATGAGTTTAAAAGCTGTCACTGTGCCTGCCAGCACCCCTTACATAAGACTTGTTCACAGTATTGCCTTAATCTCCACCTGCAACAAACTACTTTGATCCCTGCGCCTGTGTTGATTTCTGTCAGAGTGGAATAGCACATCTCTTCAGCTAACAGGTCTAAACTGTGACCACCCATAGCTGTCACACCTGTGGAACACTGCTGGACAGCCTTCAAAGCTAGAGAGCTTAATTTAAAAAAAAATCCCTTTTGCTTTCTCGGTAACAAAAGCTACATACCACACAGGCCATGACTGACAGCGTCAATACTTTAATAAGGTGAGAAATGTGTTAGGACTGACAATGAACAGCTCACAAAGCGCTAGTCTCTTATTCACCTTCAATGTACACCACTGTACCACTGAATAACCTGTGCATTGTACAGCAAACATTTGTTTAGCTATTGGTAATAGCAAAGGTTTCCAAAAATAGGTTTCTTGGAATATTCTATTTTCTTTTAAATCCGCTTTTATTTCTTTATACCTTTTTTATTCTTGTGCTAGGAAAAAAATTGGAAAACAGTTTTCTTTAAAATCTACTTTGTATATAGGGCGATGATACTGTTAAATCAACAGGTAGTCATATAGAAGAGAAAACAGGCAAGTTACCCTGATCCACATACATAGGCAGCATTGCTAAAAGGCATCCAGCCTGCACAGGAGATGGGGTTTTCATTCTAGTTAGGCAATCTGGTCTTTGTCACAAATAAGCTTTCTTAGCTAATTTCACTTGTTGTAAATAAATGGGGAAAACCAAAATGAAACTGAAAAAAACAGCAGAAAATTCTTCTTTTCTTGTCCACCCACAAGTCAGAGAAAGGGTTCAGCCCAGCCCTGCAGGATCTGAAGCACCTTCGTGATGCGACAGGCCCGGTACGAAATCCCTGCCAAAACTGGGCCAGTTCTGCAAGTAGAAATTCCTTTCACCTGACAAGCTCACCAAAGGAAGCAAAGCAAATGTGAAGCGAAGAAAAATGTTTTGCAAAAAATTCCACGAAAAAAAAAAATCTCTGCTTCTGTGGCGTTTCCATGCACTCAAGTTGACGAAATGCCAGTTTATTTATTTTCAAATACACCAAGAGGCATCAAAAGTGCAACACATGCTATATGTTCCATCTCCTATATTTTTAATGCCTCTCTGTATATTAGTTCTCTTCTTCCTGCTTTTTAAAAAAAAAACACACTGGAAAACCTCTCCTTCACTAGACGAAGTACCCTGGATACCGCTGTAGACTGCCCCTATCTGGGAAACAACCTGAAGGAATACTGGGTGACAAATTCCAGTCAACCCACCACATTCCTGAACACTCTCATCCTTCTGAGGGGATTTGTTCAGCAAAGACATTCTTATACACCACTGGGTGAGAGGACTAGGTGGCCAGGCTGCTGATAAGGAAAAATAATTCTAAAGAATTAACAGAGATCTCATTATGCACCTGTCAGTTACCTCAACTTCTTTAAGGACATTTTTTTTTGTACTGGAGGTTGGAAGAGAGATAAACAGACAACAGGTTTGCTCGTCTTTTGCAACAAATGAGAACATTTAATATTCCACACACACACACGAAATATTTATTCACATGACATAGTGATATTTGGGGCTTGATTATGAATAAAAGGAGAATCGCTGAAAAATGTATTGCAGAGTGCGGATACAGTAGCCTGGGTTAAATCAAAACTTCAAAGCTCATCTGAAGAGCCCGTCAGGAGTGGACGGTTGTCCAGGGCCTGCAGGGGTCAATCCAGTGTCAAGAACTAGCTAAGGGATTGTGGGATTGGTGTGTAGGGGGAAGATTAGCTTTCGATCCAGGCCAACGTGACACTAAACAACTTCTTTAGTCAAAAGTCAGGGCGCCCCCTTATTTTCACATCCGCGGGCCCCATCTGTTTGAGTAAGTGGACGTCCACGCGAGATCAGACCCCCAAACCGGGCCGTCCCCTCCCCACAGAAGAACCCCAGGTGGGTGCCGTACCTGCTGGCGGAAGGTGTTTTGCCGGGACAGCGGGGACTCCCTCCCCGGTACGCTCCTCATGCGGACCGCCCCCTGCCGGTCCAGGGAGCGGGGCCGCGCGCCCCTGAACTGGCTGCGCTCGTGCCAGGACTTGAGTTCCTCGGACACCACCTCGCGGGGCAGCGCGCAGCTGGGGCTGGCGCGGCGCGGGTGCTCCTTAAGAGAGGGGGCGCGGCTCAGCCGGACGTGGGCAGGCAGGGGCCTGAGCACCCGCTGGGCCTGGGGCGTGACCTCCTCGTACCAGTACTCTCGGGGGTCCCAGTAGTGGGGCACTGGAGGACCCAGATAAAGTCTGCCCATGTCTATCTCAGCAGGTAAGTATGGCCCATCCTCAACATACCCCCGGTAGAAATTGGGCGAGGACACATGCTGTGGGTTTCTGTAAAAGCTTTGGCCATTAAAAGCAGGGTGTATGCCATAGTTCCCGTTGGGCTGCCCACTGTAATGCCCACTGGGATGCCCATTGTGTTGGCTGACATAGTAGTTGCTGGTTCCAGGATAAGGAGGGGGGCAGGGCCTGGCCTGCTCAGAAACAACCTCGCGGTGAGGAGAACTGGCATAAGAGGGCACGGACTGCTCCGAACTGCTGTCCTCGGAGCTGGACTGGTACAGTGGCTTGCCCGCAGTCATCGGCAGAGGCGAACACTCTGGTGAGGGCACAGTGAAACTGGTAAGCCTCCTGGCAGGTAACCTGGCACGTCCTCTCATTTGGTTGGGATCTTGGGGCACATCATTGGTAGGAACCCTGTAAAACCCAAAACATTGGCATCAACTTCTCCTTGAGACATGTGGATACTGGGACAATACGTCATCCACAGGATGGACAATTCTGATGGCCAGGCTCCAAATATACCCACTGATGATCATACTTTTACACTCTTCCTCATCAGTAGTGACAGCAGTTGATGCACATGGTTCCCACTATAACATCACCAAGCATGGAGGGCTTTTGCATACAAGGTGCTCCAACATCCCACTTGTCAGAGACTCTTGCTATTTGACACGCTGCTGACACCGCAGTATAAATAAGGAGAGCTAGCCTGCATTAGGACTGCTCAGCAAGTCCCAGGAAGCACTAAAAGATAACCTCGGGTGACGTAAAGCCACTGAACCTTGCAGCTGCTCATCTAACTGTTGTTCCCTTCTCGGTGATCCCAGAAACAGCTGACACAGGTTGTACAAATTCAGAACTGGTGTACTATGTACTGCTGTACGTTACTACTGTAACGGTCTACTCACTGGGGTTACTAAATCCACATTGAACAAACTCTAGTATGTCCACAATTCAGCAGCCAGAATCCTGACCAGGTCTAGTGCAAGTGTTCACATTACTCCTATCCTGGAGTCCTTGCACGGGCTTCCTTTCATATTCCATGTGGACTTTAAAATCCTCATGCTCAACTATAAGGCTCTGCATGGCTTGGCACCTCAGCACCTCACCCTACTCCCCACCTCGCAACCTTCGCTCTTCTAATTCTGCCCTCCTAACTGTCCCCCAAGCCTGTCTACATTGTATGGGTGACAGGGCCTTCTCCTGTTATGCACCCAAGCTCTGGTACTCTCTCCCCAAGGATATCAGAGAGTCACCTTCTCTAACCTCCTTCAAATCCAGACTCAAAACCTTCTTCTTTAGAAGAGCCTTTACTTAACTGGTTCCCTTCTTTACCTCTCTGTTCCTACTGTATTTAGTACCACCATCTACTGTCTCCTTTGTGTAATCTCATCGTGTTTATCTTGTGTATTTATTTTATTTTTATTGTTGTTGCTGTCATTCTGTAAAGGGCTTTGAGAGGCCACCTTTAAAGGTGCTATATGAACTGCTGATTTGGAAAATGCCAGCTTGGGGCCTCATCACCAACAATACAGCACGTGTCCAGGCACGGCCTCCCGAGAGCTCTGACCTGAAGGACTGGGAGTGCTGGCGCCGCCCCGGCAGCTCAGGAGTGGGGGGGGCGCTGTTGGAGTGGGCGTGGCGCAGTGCCAGGGTCTTGACGGGCACGAAGTGGAAGGGAAGAGCCGCTTCGCCCAGCCGGGGGTCCACTGGCGTCGATACTGGGGTGACAGCGGGGCTACTGCACGCAGAGGGAGAGCGAGGGGAAAGAAGTGAAACAGTCAAGCAATTGTTCTTCACAATTTTGTACATCAAACATTTTATTTTTACTGCAGGAAGAATGCTCTGAGTCATAAAAAGGAGCGCGGTACAGAACTCTTAGTATTAAACTTCTATAAACAATGGAGGATAAATATTTGTGCATGTTAACAGCCTAATTTTCAATTCGGTTATTATTACATCCTTCTACCACTAATGCAAGTTGGAGCAAAACACTTGCTCCCTCAGTCTTAAAATATCTTTCAAAGAGCACGGCACGGCTCGGGTTTCCTTGAACTGAACCACTTCAAAAACATCCGGCACCTTAACCTTCTAAAGTGGTTTGAAAGCATTCACGCACGGACAGAACGGCACGCGTCCGGACTGTCTTTACTGCAAACCACAAGCCGCTAGCCCAAAACAGCACGGCGGGGAACCAACAGATATTCTCACACCTGGTGAACTTGTGGTAAACTTCTCAAGCTGACAGGCTAACACTTGTTGGAGGTTCCCCAGTGAAAAATGAGGTGTGTCATCTAAGCATGAAACAGGCAGATGCAACACTAAGAGTTCTACTGGTAAAGCTTAGCAGCAACATTCAAAAGATCAAGCAGAAGTTCCCAGATCAAAAGTAAAAAGAGTATGAGTGATTTTACATACTTTAACTTCAACGTTGTTTTGTGCAGTTCCCTACTTTAACTTTGTAACACTGTGCTCTAATTCTACAGACAGGTGCATTTGTTCTTATAAATCTCTGAAGAATGCAGAGACAAAATAACACCATAAAAAATAAAAAAAACAGGAGCTGAACTGACAAAGAAACCCACCTCACGTTGTCACATTTGGAGAAAGAAAGAAATGTGTATTGTGGACAGATTTTCTCCATACTGTAAGGGAGCTACTCATTTTAAAAAGGGTTGCTCGGGACAAATACTGGCTCAATTCAAGTTTGCACATACGCAAGGATGGAAATTCCCGACTCGGTCTCTTTGCGGTCCAAATGCTCCTGCTTCACCCTGAGCTGGCAACAGGGCAGGGCTACCAATTCCAGTGTCTCCCCAGGCCACACACAGCCACAGCCACCCGAGGAATCAATCCCAACGAGCCAGATACAGACGGGATGAGCCGTGTGGTTTCTGGTTACTCTCCCACTGCCGGTAACCTAGCTCTAGTGTCAGGAAACCGAAACCCAACTTGACGCAAACTCCCGCGGTATCGTGGCAGAAAAACCGCGCAGTTTCTTTACAGTCCGAACAAAGCCAGCTTTCGCTGACAGGAAGCTGTTTTTTAAGAAACATCCCTTTCACACATTCAGCTTTTCCTTTGGTTGTGCTTTGAGCTACAACTTTATGGATGACAATGCATAGAAAACCATCCCAACCTTGATCCAAAACACGCCTATCTTCTCTCCAGCTCTGTTACTGCAAGGCAACATTAACCAAATACTTTCCTAATGAAAGTTCTTTCAGCTTGAAAATGGTTGGATATTTCAAATTACGTCTAACTCTTCAAAAATGTTATTGAAAAACTATTATTATAATTATAAATGATAAATAAACTATTATTATTATAAATTATTTTTTATTATAGTCAGCAGTTGTGCTAGTGCTGAAAGCACTTGAACATCCTTATTTGCAGATGGAAAAATGAAGCCCGCAGTGCAAATCTGATCCTGTGGTTGCCCTAGACGTCTTGACTGTTATCCTTGGAAAACTGCTACCAATCCTCTGATGTCACACAAACCGGGTTCAGATCTTCAGGATCTGATACTCATTTAGAGGTAATCAAATCCTAAAAGAGGAGTTTGGCTTTTGAACCACCAAGAAATTCCAAACGCGATATGGTTTGGGGGAAAAGTTGAGCACACCCGTTTAGAATCCAAAGTCTGAATTCAGAAATAGACTTGAAAGTAACCGAAGATGTCATATGTGCACGAATACGGGATTTCTTGCACGTTTTCTGGAAAAAAAAGTGGTGTAGTTTACTCCTACAAAAAAGAGTGAGTCTATCATAAAGCACAGACGCACTTAAAGCTAACAGCTTTCATACAGCCTGGTACCAACACGGTGTGGTTTAGAAAGTTAGATCTCATTGATGAAATCGGTCATGCCCTTTCCAAATCTCCTGGTTCACTTCAGACAGGAGAAATCACCTGAAGTCATTCTGAAAGGCATTTACAGAGACATGAGCAGGTGATGCGTCTTTGTTGTTCGGATTGTTTTGTGACACACCTAGAACAGTAAGAACTGGAACAGATCTCGCAGAGGCAGGTGAAAGTGAACAAAGGACGATAAATCCCTGCAGTTTTTATTTTAAATGATGTCATGCCTGTCTGCGTGCTGTACAGGGTGGTGCTGATGAAATGCTGTCTCATAATTTGGTTTCTGTTTTTCTCTATACATTTCTTTGTAATAATGAGTAGATGTCGTAAATATATTGGCCTACATCTTAAGGTGTGTAAGCGACTGTATGTAAAGAAGCTTATTTTTTTTCCCCGCACACTGGATGGAAGGGTGGGGGCCTTGCAGGGCCAATTAGAAATCATCACAAACGTTTTAATTTGAAGTACAAAAAAAAGCCGCTGGCAGCACTGTGGTGCAGTGGTTAGCTTTGCTGCACCACGGCGCCAGGGCCCTGGGTTCAATTCCAGACCTGGAGTGCTATCTGTGTGGAGCTTGTATGTTCTTCATGTGTTCGTGGGAGTTTCCTCCAGGTGTTTCAGTTTCTTTCCACGGTCCAGAGACACGCTGGTAGGTTAATTTGCTTCTGAAAAAATTGGCCCTGGTTGTGAGTGTGTGTGTTTGTCTGTGGGGGGCCCTGCAAAGGACTGGTGTCCTGCCCAGAGTGTACCTGGTCTTGTGCCTGTTGCTTGCTGGGAGAGGATCCGACTCCCCTGTGACACTGTGTTGTATAAAGTGGTTAGAAAATGGATGGATGGAAGAAAAGGCAGCACACGGCACAACTTGAATTCACAATTCAGAAGGCCCGCCTCTCGCAGTTTTTCCACCGAGCCAATGCCAGCATCTCTGCATAACTGCCTTACCTGGACTGGCTGCTGCAGGCGGAGAGCGTCTTCCTGGGCTTCTCGTAGGGCTGGTCCAGGCTGGACTCCTTCCAGGGAGTGTTCTGGATGGGGGAGCGTTCGTACTCTAGGCTGGGGCTGTAGCCCGGCCGCAGGCCGTCCAGGGTCTGTGGGGGGGTCCTCCGGGGGCTTCGGTGAGCCGGTAACGGGGAGGCCTGAGGCGGGGGGAGGGAAGCTGGCGTGTGGACAGGGTCTGAGGTCGGCGGTGCGGACTGGCTGGGTGCCTCTTCTGGTAGAGGAGAGAAACAGCAAGTAAGCTGAGTGACCAGAGACTGTGCATCATCAGCAAACACAGGCCAGTATAACGTCCCACCAATGAATACAGACTCGTACCTATACAGAGAAAGACATCTTCTTAAAGACTGAAGGCCGGTCCTGACTTGCCCTGCTATGTTCTGAAGCTATGTTTTTAGGCTTTGAAGTAAGGTCAAGATGAACCAGATATCATATTTCTTCTAATCAAATTCTTTATTTCTTGTTGGCTTCTTTGAATTAAAAGTAAAATTGTATTCCTATGCCATGTATGAACTAGGAACAAGAATGTTTCCACAGTTTGCAATAACAGCTGGCCTTGATTCATCATAGTTTAATTTTCAAAGACTTTCTACAAAAAAATTAAAGATTGCTTGTACTTTCTCCTCTTTGCTCTTGTTGGGCCTGGAATTTGGCTTCTTTCTTTTGCAAAGCCTGTCGCTCGGTTGCTGTTGTTCAAGCTCCTCAACCTCCACAAGACAGATTCCTACAGAAACTGCACCTCTACCAAAACATCAGTCCCTTTTCTGCAGGGGTATCTGAACTCCTACCATCATCCAGGACTGCGGAGTCCGACAGGGAGCTGTCGTCAGAGGCAGCAACGTCTGGAGACACAAACAAGCAGGGAGTCAGCGATTCCTGACGGGGGAGCCCAGTCTCGTCACTTGTGCTCAACAATCACATCCACCCTCATAGCACAGCAACCCGTAGCATAGTAGCTGGATGAATTTTTATTTGAATATATACTGCCCAAGTTGAAATCGCATGTTTTACGAATCGACCCTCAACTCGTCTTGGATAAAGGTGTTACCCTCCAAGCGTGCACGCCATTTCCATTTTAATTTGCCGCTGGTCGGAAATCTGGTCCCATTGGAGAAAAACCAGACTGGGAAGGATCTACAGTGCGAAGAATCTTTCAGCCCACAGGTGTGCTGATGAAACAGTCTTATAGGAAACGCACTTTAAATACCCCAAAAGAGGGTTTGAAGCACAGCTCCTTCATTTGAAGTGTACAGTCTGCTATATGCGCAAGAGTGAAATGTTAAAATGTTTGGCTTATGGAGGGCGAGCAATACAACACTTCTGTTGCCCGTGGACATGCTGCAATGCCTTCACCCTGAGTCTTGCCTCGTACCCTGACCAAGCCATGGCGTCTGCGGGAAAGCCTACCTTTGTGTGCGGCGGCCAGGCCCGGGCGTGGCGAGCCGTGAACCAGTCTCAGCCGGCGCTGGTACACGGCCTCCTGCAACTCCTTCACCTTCCTCTCCTCTCTCTTGTACTGCTGCTGCCGGCTCCTCTTCACCGGCTTGCTGAGGTGCTCCTCCAGGGACAGCCTCCTGGCCGCCTCGTAGATCTGGAGCTGCAGGGCCAGCTCAGCCTCCAAGGAGCTGAGCACCGGGTCCTGTTGTAGGGGAGCAGAGACACGGGCGGGTCAAGGCCCGATGCAAATACGGAGACCAGATCACAGAGTTCTCCATCTTCTCCTTGTGCTCTGTGAGGTACTTTGAAACAATATTCAGAGAACTGTATTTTGGGCACAACACGGAATGTGATCTCTGAATTTGTGCTGGCCAGCGAGTGCCTTTCAAGTTGAATACCATCAAAACAGTGAAGGCGAAGCACCTGGAACTGGAATGTCAATTACACGCGAGGGTGAACTTAAATTGCTTAATTATCAAGCCAGCCCCTGACATCCAGCTGGCAAAATCATCAAAGCCACCATGAACAACGAAACCAGGACTCGGGGTCATGTGGACAAACTGGCCTTGGGTCCCCGTTACTGGAGTGTCTCAATGCCAGCCTGCCCAAGGGAGAGACATTGGTTCTTTCAAGGCATCCTTGTCCAGATGTCATGGGCAAGCCACATGGGACCAGCAGGCTAATTATAAGGTTAGGTCTTTTTTTAAAAAAAGCTGTATCCAAACCATCCTCCCACAACTACAGACTTTTGTACTAGAAGTATGCCAGGAATTATGGGTATCCTGGATTCCTGGGAATCCTGGGAATGGGAGCTGCAGCTATTGGTCATTTGGGGTTTTGCTGGGTACAAGGCAATCTGGGCAGCTGGCTAGTTCATATGATGAAATCAGTCTTGCTTCCATCATGGCATTAACTCTAAGTCAGTGCTCTGCTCTGGTCATGCCCAGATGGTGTTCAGGCCACAGACGGGATTGTGTGGAGATGTGGCCCACTGCAGGGGCTCCAGCAGACTCCCATGTTAACAGCGCTTTAAATAGTTCTTGTTGCGCATACTAAACCAGCAGATTGGCCTTCTGCTGACAGACTCTCGGCAAGGCCCCGGAACCGGATGTACCTCTCCCCGCGGCAGGATGCTCTCCGCGTTCAGTCGGAAGGCCGCCCCGATGCGGCGGCGTATTTGCGGGGGCTTCTCTCCGGGCAGCAGGGGGTAGTCTTTGGACAGCTGGCCTGTCAGCTCCTGTGGAAACAGTAGCGAGAGTATGAGCTCAGCCGTGTCTCCCAACAGGTAGAGAGCAGACCTGCTGTAATGAGTTTGTTAGGCTCAAGAATCAATTGAAAAGCAAAAAGAACAGTGGGCACAGTCGGCGGGGATTTTGTAGACAACAAAAAGTCTGAGTCTTGAATGATGTGCTAAAATACTAAAATGAAGAGCGTTTCAGCACCACTCTAAAGAAATATGGTTGCCAGAGAAACGACAAAATGTCATTCTCAACGTAATCATACCACAACAAAAAAGAATGAACACAATCATTCCACAATCTTCGTAATCAGGAACAACAAGGACTCCACAGTATGAGGAAAACAAAACAGGTGCAGACATCATACTCATCTTGGTCTCAAGACACGGGACGAAAACGCTCATTAACACAAGTCGACAAGTTCACACAAGCAGCGCTCATGCACGAGAGCAGAGGGTGTGTGAATCTCCAGAGTTGTACCTTTCTGGGAAGAGCACCTCCTGCCCAACAGAGCTGCTTCCTCTGGCCTGGATCTACAGCTCCTGAGCAAAACCTGAGCTGTGCTGGGCGCATACGTTACATGTTGGGACAGGATGAGAACCAACAGCTAAGCTTGTATTATGCAATCCCACTTTTGCTCCTCTTTGCCAGAGCCTGTACTGTGTTGCGAAAAGAGATTATGAGCTGTCATGTCTGAGACAGACACTAGATCACATCTGTATCTAAACGAATTAACATATGAGGGGTTGGAAATAAGAGGAGGCCTTTTTACTGATAGCTAAACCAATTCCAGAATCTCATCCAGGCGTTTTGTGAAGGATTCTACATCTGGGCTAAAAAGTTTGTTCCAGACCCCTGCCACTCATTATGTAAAGAACTGCCTGCTGTTTTTTGAAAAAATAACTAGTTAATTTCTGTTGTGACCTCAGCACACCTTTCATAGTACTCCAAGATTACAGCTGCATAATTCTGCTTTTCAAAAACTGTTAGTCTCTAGATGAGTTTTAGCTTTTTTTTTACAAAGAAATTTAAAAATGAGACACTAAGTGGAATGTGGCTCTAAAAAAAAACCTTTTGTTTGGATTACGTTTGGCCCAACACACTATCGCCACCCCCGAGTGTGAGGACTAAGTCTACAAAGTCACATCTGTTGTAACAGAAAAATAAATGGAATCTGATTTCATGCAAAACATCATTTCCAGCAATAAGTGAAACCTGGTCTTTGAGATAAAACAAAAGTAAAGGCGTTATTTATGAGAAGCCCATGGTCTACCACGTCTGGGGTTTCAACATTTGCAGGCAGCTGTCTTGGCACCAGATCTAAGTAAACATGGGTGTCAAGAGACAGTGATCAACTGAGCCTCCAATCCCCATTCCAAATCCCTCTTGCATTCAGCATGGAACTAAAGGCAGAGTTCCTAAAATTACTGAAATCATGGCACCAACATGCCCCAGCAGGCTGGTCAAGCGATAGTCACAAGCAGCGGGCGATGAGATTTAGAGCACAGATAGCTTGCAACACTGCTCTCTGTCACACTGCTCTTCAGCTTCTGTAGTAGTTAACAGAGTTCACAACGATATACAGTGTTAACTGGGTACACTGTATAGTATCCGTTCACAACGGATATACAGTATTAACTGCTCACACACTAAGTTTCGATGCCATGAGAGGGACACCACTTATCCAGGTTTGCTGCCATGTATGTCAGTTCAAGATAACAGCAAGTAACCATTTATGAATGGGATTTTCCATTTCCTTCATTCTCAATCACATTACCTCTGCAGAATCCCTGAAGCTTGAATTAGACATTTTTCCATGAGGCTTTCCGAGTGCTATTTGGAGTATATCAGGCTCCAGTTAATCTGACAGGCAGCACAGATTCGTACAATTAAGATTTAATATTCTCTTTACAAAAGCAAAAACTAAATCCATGATGGGCAATATTGATCAGTCAAAAGATTAAACGTGAAAAACATTAATTCCCAAAAGAAACAGACTGAAAAGGAGAACAAGTAAACTGAGATCCTAAATTTACATTTTTAATGTAAGGTTTCTAACAAGTATCGTTTGCAACGGCAAACACAAGCCAAACACCACAAGCAGAATCATTATTCAGGATGGAAAAACACAGAAAACACCTTAACCCTACCCAAAGGGTTAGTATTTCTGATGAGAAACTGCCTCTGAAGAGAGCTAAAGTCTTCCACCCAATAATGGAACTTCTCATTAAATAACATTTTAGTCATTGGTGTGGTGGCGATGCATGTGAACGACATAAAGATACCTGAGCAGCCATGCTTCGGCAGGTAAATGTCATTTTTTGATTCCTGAGGGATTGTGCATTTTTTAAGAAGTCTCAAGACAACACGGTAATAGCTTTTTGTATTGGCTGTATTTATGAGTCGCTTTGCATGCTGCAGAGATTGCTGCTGACAGCCAAGGCCTGGAGTTTATGCCAGTTTACACTGATCTAACCTGCTCTCTGGAGATTACAGCAGACACGAATATTCCCAATTCAAAAGAGGCACACGTGTTTAGTTCTTTACTTGGGGTTTCTTGGGTTACACCACTGATGAACAGCTCTTCTCTGAACTCTGGTAGATTTTATTTTACAAGTATGGCTTCTCTTCCAAATCTCAAGCTAGTTTTGCTTAGCCAGCCAAAAGAGACGACCATGGATTTTGTGGACTGAGCAAACTCTAGAATTACAATAAGCCCCAGAGAGCTTTCCTTGGCTGCATCAAGCACTCTACATAGACATACAGAGAGGCAGGGCAGCCCAGGAGTCAAGGCAGGACTCCTCAGGGAATCAGACGGGGATCAGACAGGCGTGCTGCACTCACAGCCTCTCGGATACACAGTTTCTTCAGCTCCAGCAGGCACAGCTCCAGCCGGTCCTCCAGGGACTTGTGTCTGAGCTTGACAGCTCTGGTGTGGGTGCTCAGGTCCTTCATGGGTGTAGAGGGGCTGTCTGGACCTGCAAAACACAACCACAGCACTGCAGCTTCCTGTTTTAACATGCGGCAACATTGCCTTGCGCTGGATTCCTGGTGCACTAAATGCCTAAACTCTATACTTTCTCTCTTTTTCAATGGGATTTCACTGTGCTGTGCAATATTGATGCTTTTTTTACCATGCTAACTCATAAGGAGTTTTACAAGGGCCCCAGCCTGTGTAACGGGACCCATCTGCAGTTGGAGGAAAATCAATGTGCCCATCAAACACAGAAACAACTGCGATCAATTTCACATCATTTGAACAATCCTTGCTCTGCCTCAGTATCGCTCTTTTTACTAGAGCTGCCTAGACTGCATGCTTAGGGTCTGGTAATGGCCGTATTGTGTGTAATATTTTTTCGAGAAAGATATTAGGAATGGAACTGTATATTGAGGATTTCTTACTTGTTGTTTACCAACAAGGGTGTTTCTATCAAAAAGGAAGAGCTTGAATTTTCTCCTGGTCTAAAGACCTCTGTAAAACTGTGTCATGGTCAGCGCAAAATGGGGCCTACATTTGGAAGGGTAATTTATAATTCCAGGAGTCTGGCACATGTTATTAAGTCTAAGAAGTTTAAATGGTGTTGTGAGAAAGGACTGAACCAATTGCAACCTGCTAAAAAAAAGGTATTTCACATATGTTTAATGTGGCATTTCCTTAAAACCCTATGTTAAATTAGGAACACAATCTAGTGGGTCAAGCAGCAAAGGTGCTTGCTTCGAGGTCAATGACCCATACGAGAGCGAGTCTGAACCTGGGTCTTGCCACCGGCTGACGGGCACCAGGATTGCTTAAGCGGTGGCGCACATTGGGCTGGGCACCGCCACGGGATGGTTGGGATTAGTCAGCACTGGCAACTGCTGGAAATTTCCCAAGAGCCTCCAGACTTGTGGCGACATCATCGAGAGACGCACCATTCCTCCAATCAGTGTGGACTCTCTCAAGAAGCTGTGTGTGCAGAGTGTGAAATGATGGATGGTTCAACTTTCTGCCCTTCCTCACTCATGTGGGTACAGGAGTCTCCTCTGTGAGTCAAGCGGTACAGACACACCAGGCCATTCCAGACAGAGTAGTTAGAAGCTGAAAACATGACCTTAATCTGTCACTAACCGACTCCTCAGATGATACCTGACAGGATCGGCCTTCCACCTTTTTCTCCTAGAACCTGCTTAGAGTGATTCGCATTTTGCTATGCTCTTTTTTGTGTCTTCTGTCTCTCTCATTTAGTTTTAGTCTCCTTTTTGCAAGGGAATATGTGGAAGGGACTTGGGACAGAGTCTGGAAATTCCGTATTTTTCCTTTTCATTAATTATTCTCAGATACCACACTGTACCAACAATCCGTGTGTCCTGTAACACGGCCTTCACATGAAACTTATGAATCGCATATTTTTGTTGCTTTAGAGAACACTAAAAATACTTGGCAAAAGAAGCAGTTGAAAAACACAAAAACTGTTAAAAAGAGCATAGCCCGGATGACTGTCAAATACCAATTAAGCATAACAAAAACAAATCAGGGCAGAAACAAAGCAAGTGTAGACTGGAACCACGAGGGCGGCGTTTTTTAACATTCCATATTCGCACTGGGTTCATGCTAAGAGCCAGGGAGCAGAAACCACTTCTTTTGTTTTGCAAAACCACTGGGCGCTTCCATGATGAATCACAGCAGGTAATGAAAGACCGCGCATCATTGACCTCTTCCCCTGAGCCGAAAAAGGTGCGACTTGGGAGAAAAAAAAAAGAGCCATCAGTACTTTAGTGGCGTGTCAACAACGCTGAGCACATGCAAAACAGCTCCGAGCACAACCAGATTAGGTGGCAAGCAAGGAATACAACAGAGTGACACTTCTGTCAAAACGGAAAAAAACGGCCACTGAGCAAAACTGATCACAGCGTGCAAATGGAACTGTATCTCAAAAGCAATGGTTCTCAGCCTTGGCTCTGTCTCCGTTTCAGGACTGCATGCAGTCGCGATGTCTTTTTGCATGAAAATTATTAGAAGCTTGCGTTTCTCAAAAAGAGTAAGGGCGTCCTGGTCAAATCTGCCATTGGCCTCCTAATAATCCCCATCTCTGAACTGGCTTCATCACTCTGTTCTCCTCCCCACTGATAGCTGGTGTGTAGTGAGCGTACTGGTGCACTATGGCTGCCGTCGCATCATCCAGGAGGGGCTGCACACTGGTGGTGGAGAGGAGTCCCCATTACCCGTAAAGTGCTTTGAGTGGAGTGTCCAGAAGTATATGGAATTATTAATTAAAAAAAAGATCACATATATTTTACTACTGTGATAGAGTGATGTTTCATTACACTACTCTGTGTTTCCTAAGTGCAGCATAGATGAATATTTGATAACCCCTCCAGACACGGGCACAGATGTCGGCTATGACAGATGAAGACACAGTGCTGCTTACCAGACTGCAGAATGATCCCACTGTCGGTGTCACTCGTCTCATCTTTACTCTCCATTTTGGGTTCGGTGTCTTCTGGTCTCTTAACAGGAAAGAGGGAATTTCCGGGTCATCGGCAGTGCCTGCAGAAAGGGAAAGTAAGCACAGAGCATGCTTTAAAAAGCAGATCTTTTTTTCCAAGTAGAACCTGATCCTGGACGCACAGAGGCCGCAAATGTCACAGTAGCACCAGCCTATGGGCTTCCTAACCAAGTGGACTGAACAGCAGCAATATTGAGGAAAATTTGGGATTCACGTGGTGGCATCACATAATGCAAGATCTCAACTGGGAGTTCCCAATGTGTGCCGAACAAATGGAGCATCAGGGTTCCAATCCAGGCTGTGCCACCCCTGTTCCCTTCAGCCAGAATGTCCCCAGCTGTGATCCCAAATCCGTAGAGTGCCACTTGGCTTCAATGTGACCCTCAGCCAGGGCTTAGGTGAAGCCAGAGTAGGAGCTGTGGTAACACAGGCAGCAGCAGAAAGAGAAAACTTCCTGTGCTGCGAGATCCTGCGTTGAAGACAGCACGTGAACGATCTGGTTCTCGTGATGCCACTGTCCTCCGGCCTTCCTTCAAGCCGAAGTTGCAGTGACATCATTAAACCTGCGACTGGCCTAACGGCTCTGCTTTAGAAGAGCTTTGAAATTACTCATGAATTTAGAAGGGTAAAGACTTCTTGTCACTTTCATTCAGAAGTCACTTTCAGAGCTCGAAAAAAAGTCAGTTGAAGGGATCATTCCCTCCTATGAAGTTATCCACAGCACAGGCTTAACGACTGCTTTGATCTCTCGGACGTGGTTTAGAGAGTCCTGAACAAGGCAGTAGAACTGTAATCGGAGGAAAACTGGAAATCTGGCTAACAAATGCTTCCATTTCTTGACAGAGAAACGAAAATGAAGGTGGGGTTGGAGAATTGGTTAAAAGGTTGTACTTCAGGCATAAAACATTCTTCACGTGTTGGAATGTAGAAGAGAGACTAAGTGACCCTGGAGCCTCACTCTAAAGAAAGTCAATTTTTCCAAGGCAAGAAAAAAAAAGACAGAAAGGTTCCCAGCATTTCAATCCTACGGCTGAGAATACTGCTGAGAAAACACTCTTGAATGCTGATACCATGCATGTGCTAACAAAACACACACACGGGGGTTTGCGACGTGATCAAAGGTATGAGGCTCAGGGAGTCAGCTGTGGCTTTCTTAAAGACTGATGTCCATTGCACAGATCTGCAACCTGACTGGGTATTAGTTTATACAAGTCGCTGAAAGAAATCGTGCTGGGGCCAATCCGGCACTCCCAACTCCCTGCACTACATACCGGAACACCGCTGCTGAAGATCGGGGGAAAAACACTGTTCCTCAGCCAGGTTGCCCAACACGTGAAAGTCCCACACAGGCACAAACTAGACTCAAGTGCCTCACTCTGAGTGTACAAATTACACAACATCATGGGTGCCAGAGTAGAATGAATAAATCTTTACAACTGGACCTTTACTGTTTTGTTTTTTTCACTAAAGTCCTGGGAATGAATATAAAATTCCAAATTGACAGTGAATGCAACAGATGCAAGAATGTTTTAACTAACCCATCCATGTCAAACAGATGTACACTGCCTATTTAACTGAAGTATATTCTCACTTTTCCACCTGATTTGCAGTGTAGCAGGGCTGCTGTGTGTCACTCAGGTGGAGTGACACTTCTGCGGTGGATGAAATGGGTCTCCTCCTATTGGTGAAGTAGTTTGGGATCTTTTAAGATGAAAACAGCTACAGAAAGCCATCCATTCATTATCTAACTGCTTCACCCAATTTAGGGTCACAGAGGAGCAGGAGTGTATCTCAGCGAGCAACAGGCACAAGGCAGGATACACCCTGGATAGTGTCCATCGCATAGCACAGATACGGACATAGATGAAACAAACTCTAACAAGGACCATTTCCCACTCAGTTTTCCCAGAAGCCATTAACTTACCCCTGTGTTTTTGGACTGTGGGATGAAACCCACACAAATGTGGGTAGAACATTCAAAACCACACAGACAGCACCTCCGGTCCAGAATTGAACCCAGGGCCACAGCACTGCAAGGCAGCAATGCGAACCACTGCTCCAACATGCTCACTGCTATAGAAATCCATTAGGTATTTATTTTTATTTTGATAATGTGGTCATCTACTCGGAAGGAAAGCCTTTCAAGAAAGGTAGGGGTTGCCACTGAACTGATTTATAGTTGCCTCTTCAGTCAGAAGAACAGAAGAAAAGATAGACGCGAGAGGAGGTTAGTTGAGCCCTCTGACCTGTGTGGTGGCTAGTTGTTAAGTAATCCAATGATCTCACCCAGCTCTTTCTTGAAAGAAAAGTTAGAGAATAAACCTTTTGCACGTGGGGCACAGTATTACTATGGCACTTCCAAGACAAGACTCCATGTTAGGTACAAGATGCGAAGCACAATGTGCTTTATTACGTAGCTGTGAACTGTCAAGCTAACCTGAAGAAGCCCCGGTCATCCCTGAAGATGATCTAACCATGTCAATGCCTCAGACCAGACATCATGACGTCTGGCTGAAGCCCCAGGTTTGCTCAGAGGGTAATGCTGAGTGATGTCACCGATGCCCGACTCTCCGGCCATGCAGAGCGCAGTGATGACTGGGTCCACAGGTCTGTGACACACCATGTACTGTACTGTTCCCATGTACTGTGAGTTTCTGCAGTTTCCTGTGACTCACACACAGACTGGTACACGGAGAGCCTGCGATAGCGTGATGTCAGCGCAGGGAGAACTGCTTGCAGTTAAAGCCAACACAGAGAGCTTATCTATGAGCACAAGCTCATAAAGTGGGCTGGCACACTGATAGGCCAGGGGTGGGTAGATACACAGCAGCCACAGCTGTGATTCAGCTGCAGCAACGTTACTTGAAATGCAAAGCAGGAATGCAATTGAAAATTAAAACAGTCACACCCTTGAGAAATTAAGATTCATGGTGAACCACAACTGCAGATTAAGAGCAGCAAATAAAAAAAAGAAGAAACAATTTGTAATTTTGCTTGTATGTCAGTGTATATTAAAGCAAGGTTAAGAGATCTGTGTGAACATAAACACACTGAAAATGTTTTAGAACATTTAGATCACAAACATTAGCTGTGGAATACAGTAGATTAACTTTCCCCCTTTTTGATCAAACATCTAGACAATCAACAGGAGGTGGATTTTATTATCCTATATATAACTCAAAAGTAAAAAAAAAACGCACAAAAAACTTTTCTTGCTGTTTTATGTCAAAGGGATAACTTAGAATCCATACAATAAACAGATCCTTAAATGTCACTGTATTACAATAATCCCAGCGTTAAAACTTTAAGCAGGTACAATGTCGTATTTGCATTACTTCCTCTCCATCAATTTTACAGCCAGATCAAAATTAAAACAAATCGTCACCCCACCCGCTGGCAACACATTTACAAACCCACTGCCGTGCTTCGGCGATTAGGAGAAGCAATCAGCCTGTATTGGTATTGTAATTAGCGAGACGGCCTCAGTCAGGCGACTCGCCTGCCTGGGGAGACCGATTGAGATTCCTTCGCCCCTCAGGAACCAGACTAACACCGGACAACAACTTCCCCAGAAGAGTCAACACCCTGCGGCCGGACGCTCAGCAAGTAATGCCGCTTTAAGAAACATCACCAATAAATCCCGTTCCTTACATTCAAACTGACCAAACAACACATATCTGTAAAATCCCGAGAATTAACGGTAAACCCATTCACGTAACCTACGGAGTCCTCAAATACACGGCGAAAGATATAGGTAATCGCATTTGAGGAAGTAAGACCCATACCACTTCCCAAGTGCAGAAGACATACAAATCATTTGCAAATTATATTTCCAAGTGATTCATAAATCACATTTTCAACTGCAGATTTTCACAAATACTAATCTTTGAGCTACTTTTAACAAAAAAAATAGAACTTTTCCAAATGAATGTGGTCAACATTCATATTCAAGGTATTCGCATTCTTTAATGACTAGATCTAAATTACTATTCGACATTGTACGAAACAGCCCGACCCATAACCTTATAAACAAAAGGCGTATATCCCCATTCACATGAATGAGACTTTGTCAATAAAACGGAAATAGAGAATGAATAAGACATATACTTCTTTAAAAAATTACAGGAGTGAAATCTGCAACTCGAAATATCAGTATTGCAAGCACACGAACGTCTCTCCTTCATTCTCCAATGCAAAAGTTGTACCCGAAATTAAAGGAACAGCAGAATAAGTTTCAGAAGTAAAGCCGAACAAGAAAGACCGTGCGCTTAGGCAGCCAAACGCATGGACTTTCAGTGCAACAGCTCGGTCAGAAGTACTTACAGTGTAATGTACGCGCCACCGGTGTTAGCGCTTTGAAGCTCAGGCGCACTCTGACCCGCTGTCTGCGGGTAGCGCTCGCTGGTGGCAAGCGGGGCGTGGAGCCTCCTGTCCAGGGAGTGGCGAGGCAGCCCGCATACCTGTCCAGCCCCTGTTCGGGGAGGGGAGGGGAGGAGGAAACAACAGGTCTGTAGCTGAGCCGCAACCCGGTCGGAGCTGTGTAAATACCTCAAGTAGGTAGCCGCGTCAGCATAGGCTGTAAAGGAACAAGTAAAAGTTTATTCCATGTTGAAAAGAGAAGAAAGGAAACACAAAGTTTCCTTTCTTCTCTTTTTCAGTTTGGAATAAACCTTTACTTGTTTCTTTGCTATGTAAATAGAGCCGACACTGCTGCCGGGGGAGGAGGAGGTAAAAGACGACTTGCTTTTGCCTGCTTTCCCTTTTCGCGTTTTGGGTGTGCTCGAAAGCCGGAAATCGTTTGTAGAAAGGTACACTTAGCTAACAAGGCCGAAATGTCAATAAACATGGTTTCGTGTGAAAGGCAAACTAGAATACATTATTGTTCTCAGGATAATATGTATCAGTCCGTTGTATTATACATGTCCCACACTACATCAAATAATACTTTATTAATTCATATGCTTATCATAATTAGTAGTAAGTTAACCTGCTGTTTGCAACTAGAGTACAATCAGAGAAGAAGGGTAGCTATAGGAAATGTGATGTTGCTGGAAGCCGACACAACTTATTTATTTTATCGATTATTTAAGACCTGCAGACACCCACTAGTATTCTTGTGAAGTATTTCCTGCAAATTCGGATGTGGTATTTGTGTTTTCGGATATCACCCGCTTTTTTGAATATTGATACTTGAAAGGATTTTGGTAGGAGGATCAAAGCAACAATCCTAATGCGACGACTTAAGCAATATTAATTGTAAATAAAACGTTTAGCCAGTAAGGAGTGCTTGTTGACGTCAGGAACTGTCGAGTCAAGCCCTTGAGACAAAAGAGACTGGACTTCTTACAATGACTACAGTGTTTAAGGCAAACCCGTAGAGAAAAGTCCTTCCCAAGATTAAATATTGTAGCACTCTCGGGTTCACATGGGTGAACGTCGGCCCCCTACTGCTGGGGACTTGAACCCGAGCCTCCGGCATCACTCAACAGGGACCCAGCCTCTTGAGCTCAAGGGAAATCTCCCGTCAGCCTGCTGGCTGAGGTCCCTGCTATTCACAGGGAAGGCTCTAACAACCCACAATGGTGGCCGTATGCATTACACTCTCCCCCACTTAATTCACCGTCCTCAGCAAAGGGCTATCCCATCCCACTCCTAACACCAATGTAGCGCTCCGGGGTTCATGTGGGTATGCGCCCTCGCCTCTGCCGCCTCAGGTCGGCCCCCCACCGTCAAGGACTCAAACCGGGGCCTCCGGCGTCACTCAACAGGGACCCAGCCTCTTGTGCCAAAGGGAAATCTCCCATCAGCCTGGCGGCTGTGGTCCCTGCTATTCACAGGGAAGGGCGGTGACGTCACCGCTCTGGTAAGCCGGCTCTCACAACCCACAATGGTGGCCGTATGCGTTACAACATATTTCTCCTCTTTAGTCTTTTGAGCACCATAACAGATGACTTTTGACACTTTTAATGAATTTTTACAGTTTTTTTGGCATGGGATACAAGTCTCTTGCACAATACTACAAGATATTTGGTAGAATAATCCATAGGGGTTTTAAGATTAAAAAAATGTTGTATTTCATTTTGCAAAATCAAATAATGAATTCCTTCTGATTGTTTTCTCATAAATATAGTACTAGACATAACAATGATCTTAATAATTCAGGAACCACAGTACTGCCACTGCTAAGGCAAGAGGAATTAAAACCAGTGGGGGAGTGTTGTGGTGCAGTGGTTAGCATTGCTGCTTCAATTCCTAGGGAGCAATCTGTCCACCCACCTTCTAACCAAACAATAGAAGACCAGTACTTCCAGTTCAGGGCTGCAGGGGTGCGGGTGCCAATCCCAGTAAGCTATGGGCACAAGGTAGGGTACGCCTTTGGATGGGATCACAGGGCACACACACACACACACACACACACACACACACACACACACACACACACACCAGGCCCAAATTTTACCAGAGGCCAAATAATCTACCAGTACATCTTTGGAGAAAACCAGAGCACCTGGAGGAAACCCACATGAACACAGGGAGAACAGTATGGTCCATGCAGACAGCAATACACTATAAAAAATCTTTGAGATGGTACAGAGTCAACTGTTGAAAGATATAAAAAGAAAGATGATAAAACTGGGCCCTGGTTTGTGAATACCACGTTTTTATCACTACAATGTCTGCAAATCCATGTTTAATCACAAGAAGTATAGTGAGAATAAAATTTTGGCAAACAAATTCTTGCCTCTTTGAAAACTGAAAGGGAAATACTACACGACAACAACATGACTAAACTAATGCTCTAACTGCAGGTGTTATGGCTGCTGACAGTTTAAAGACCAAAGTCTAATTTGCACCATAATGATTTATGACAGACTTCTCCCATATTGAACAAGGCAGTCATTATGGCTACTTCCTCTTAGCTGGCTTGTTTTACCCCAATAGGCTCTGAATAACTGTGCAATATTCAGTCCCACTGTAATAGCAACACATAACTCAGATTTTATCGTTTGGCCCAGTCATACTCTGAAAAGTACCCCAAATACATTTTTGCATCTAAGCATACTGTATGAGTCTTTCACCAGGAAAAGAGACAATCTGCCAAAACCGGTCATTTACCTGTAAAGGTAAATACCCCACCGGATAAACAGGAACTGAAGTAAGTTTGTCCTTTGACAATTAACTTGCAGGATACATTTCCACAGTTAGCCAATTGAACATTAGCTTGGGAAACAGGGGATTTGGCACAGTGATTAGCAAATGAATGGATCTTTATGTGTGATAATCCAAAATATCATTCACAGACCCCCTATTTTCAAAATGAAAGTCATACCAAATTTCCATCTGTGCCCTTTGCTTTAACGAGCAGCACAATTTACTTGAATTAAATTCTCTAGTTGCATACTTTATTACATTTGCTCTGCTCTGTCATCTGTCGTTCTGTCTGCTTAGAATATCACCTCAGGGGAAGCCCATGAGTGGGATGATCATGCTGATCATTCAAGCTCATTAGAAAAATTAGGAAATTACTGTCACACAGTCGGAGGTTTCTGATTTGTTTGCTCTCGAAAAAACTGTATTCAAGTATGCAGTATACTTTGCCGAAGAGAAACGGATAATTCACACAAACATTTGGCTGATATTTGTATCCAAAGCGCTCTATATTAGCAACCATTTCTACAGCAATGTTACTGCATCAATCATCGATCACACATCAATGTCCCACCTAGGATTTGAACCCAGGTAGAAATCCAGAATCTACTGGATATAGTAGAGATACTGTACTGTTTGTTTGTTTGGGGACTTGTGCTAGTAACTACAGAACATCCTCCTAAACAGCACGGCCCTTCTGCACCTGCTGGAGATGGTGTTGTACGGGCAAGCAAGACAAGCACGGATGAGCCACAAACGCAACAGGCGGTCTCCCACCCCCGGGCTGCATTCTATGCACGTTCCAACAGCCTGCTGGGCCATTCAGGAAAGAAACAAAGAATGTTCATGTGCTGTAGCGGCGGCATGCTCCACACTCTCTCTACAGTCAGCGACACCCAGAGCCTGGTCTGCGGTCAGGCACTAGAAAGCAAACTTTGGACCGTGTGGTGGATGAAGAGGTTTAAAAGTCAAGCGCCACCCCTACGCAAGAAGTACAAATATTAACACCCAGTTCTCGATGGACACTCGCACTCTGATAAAAATACTACTAGGAACTTTACTCTTTCTTTCCTCAGTAGGGTCACACCCAGTTGTAATTCCTTACACGGGCATGTTTCATTTTTAGAAACTGTTAAAAAAAAATGCAACTTGGAGCACAATATTTTGAGGAAGAGACAGGGAGGTACCGTAATGACATACACAGGAACTGAGAGGTAACTACAGGCATTGAAACGTTTCTCCAGAGTGTAGCAGCTTGACCTTCGGGAGCTGTCCCAGAGGCACACAGCCCTCCTCCCACCAGCCACACCACTGCCTCAGACCCCTGAAAGACCAGGGAAGCCCACGTCTGACCAATGGGATAGGCTGATCCTGCAGAGCGGTCAGCTGATGGCCCGTCGCCCGTGGAAACCCACTCCGGCCCCGTTTGTCTTTGGGGGCGTGACGGCGCGCGTTTGCGGAGCAGGACCCCGGAGACAGATGGTGTCTCCGGCAGGAATGCCAGCCCCCTCCCCTCCCCTCCCGGTCTCCGCAGCACCTGTTTGCCTCCTCCCCGTGCCACGCGTGGGCAGCGCCCAAACAAAAACTCCGGTCGGGCTGGAAAGTAAAAAGTGCCTTCGGTGCGGAGCCAGAGCAGGAGCGCAGGCCGGGCAGGCCATGTCGCTCAGGCCCTGCAGGAACGTGTCAGAAACGAGGAGGTGCGAGCAAAGAGCTCGGCCAAGCTGCTATAAAGCACAAACATCTTAGAACAGGGGGTCTCCAGCTTCAGTCCCTGCAGGCTACAATCCGGTGCTTAGTAAGTTTCTTTAAATCACCCAAGGACTATTTTACACTACCAGATACTCATGGTTTCTCAAAAGCCTGTTGGATTGTGGTCTGTGAGTGCCAGGCCCTGGCTGCATGAAACACCTTGAGTACATCAGTTTTGAACATGCAAACTGCTGTCCTGCACTGTGTTACTGACTTGCAGGTGTTATGCCAGTATACTGCATAACTCCAGTGCTAGAGTGCTGTAAGACCAGCAGGCTTATAAGTCTCTGTAGCACATGAAGAAATAGAGAGAGGTATTAAACTGGTCTAGTTCAGGTCGTTTAAAATCCATCCGTCAGTGAAGAGCTGTGCTGAAATGAAAACCTACAGACACTGCAGTCTCACAAGTTGTCTGTGTGACACCTTTACACTCAAAGAAACGCAAAGGGGAAATTCAACTTAATTTGCCTCAAGCTTGGCAACAGGCCCACGGACCTGGTTTGGAGGACAGGATCTCGCAGAATTCTGAAGAATCTCTACCGACCATCCCAGAGGACCTTGGTATACCTGTTTCATTTCAGATTTCTGTCGTGTGCCTTGTTGATACCACTGCTGCGAGGGTTTAACAGACAAATCATTCTGTCTCATCGAATTCAGAGGAAAGTGAATGAATGCCATTTCTCACAATTAAGAGGAGGCTTTTATAATAAGTTAAAAATGAAGGATTGATATGGCCCAGTGATTTGCTTTACTACTGCAAGAGTTGGAATAATGGGTTTATAACCTCTGTGAAAGCTGGTGAATTAAAATATGTCCTTAATTACAGTTACAGCAGCTATAAAACAATTTCAGGTTTGAATTTAAGTGCTGCGTATTGTTTTCCTGCTAATTAAAGCAATTAGACCAAAGAATAAACACCCTGAGGGAGCTCGGGGCTGCTCTTAATAGAGATAGGTGAGGATCTGGATAGACAGTTTTCTTTCTGTAAGACACAATACTTTCAGCTGACAAGCTTTTTTTCTTTTTTTATAAGTAGCCTCTTCTAGTTCAGCATTTTCCATTCTGTATTTACAGTTTATGTATGTACTACTTGCATGCAAAACCCTGCAGTTGTTTACATTAAGTGCTATCTGCCTTATGTCTGCTCAGCAGTGAATTTTATCTAAGATTTTAAAGATAAAAAATATCTTTCTGTGCTTCCTATTGAAGTCCATTTTTGGACTCCACAGTACAGGCAGGCCTGTTTTAAACAATGTACTGACACATTTTTCTTGTTCTTATCTAGGTTACCACAGGACACTTTTTTGCTGTAGCTGGAGATAAGCTTTCAGCTTAGAAAATTACTGGAAAATCATAAGATTATCAGACATACAGCACAGTGGTGTGGCAGTTGGTGGTGCTGTCTCACAGCTCTTAGGTTCTGGGTTCAGTTCTGGAACTAGAAAGAAAACGAGACTGTTTTCTGTGTGGAGTTTGCATGTTCTCTTAGTCTGTGTGGCTTTTTTTTCTGGAGGCGTTAGTTTCCTTCAGCCTTCCAATAACATTCTGGCTGGATTAATAGGCGTTTCTAAATTTGTTCTGTGTGCTGGTGTCTGTGAGTGGCCTGTGATGAACTGGAATCCTGTCCACTGTGCATTCATTACTTTCAGAATAGGATTTGGATTAAGGCTTTTGTATAGTGGCAAAGAGTATTAAAAGAAAGTATCGACAAGAAGACGTCAAATAAACGGAACGTTAGAGTATACATACTCTTTAATAAAGACAAAAATGCAATACTGTGATTTAAAGGGACCATAAACACCAATTTAAACCGTTAAATGAACAACAGTTATGTAAAAAAAATGTAATAAAAGGCAGTGCTACACAGTTGTGTGATTCTTAGGGATCATGGTTTGCACACATCACAATATTCCAAATTTCTGCACAAGTCTGAACACGGTAAAAGTCAAACCTCAGATAAGAAAGAAAGCCACAGGTAAAACGATACTAGTTAGGGCATATCAGGGCATACTAGTTAGGGCTAATTACCAAACTGTTTGATTAAACAAGCCAACACAGTCACTGAGATATTTTAGTCGGCCCTCTCAGTGACTATGCACTTCTGTGTCAATACCGAGGTCTGGAGAGAGTGTAGATCATGTTTGCTTTACAGAGGTCCACAGGATTAATGAACAGAATATTCTGTCTATATGCTGCTGACGCGGATATTTTTTTATCCCATCAGCTAGAGTTTTGTCAGTGTAAATCTGTTCCGGAGAAACAGCAGATGTATCTGCTGGAAAATGCAAACATCCGGGAGAAATTTCTATAGGGAGTTATTTAACAGCCAGTCTGGGGTGTTGCCTGGGGGGGGGGGGGGGTCACCCCTTTGCTTTATATTTAAACGAGCAGCCCGTGCGTGTGGCTGCGTCTGTGGGCCTGAGGGAGCACGAATCAGCCCCTGTGCCCTCCAGAGTGGACAGCGGTGCATTCCCAGCCCCAGAAACAACAGCCCCTGGGGGGGGTGATGGAGTCACTCCCCTGGCCTGGCCTGGCCTCCCTGTCCGGGGGATCTGCTGCAGGACAATGAGCCAACAGCCCACAGCAGACAGCCAGACTCCGCTCAGCAGGGTGCCTGCTCTCCCCCGGGGAAGGCGAAATAAAGTCAGCCGCGGCAGCTACAGGTGGGAGAGGGCCATCCGGCCCATCATTGCTCACTTGCATTCAGTTCTGTTCAGGTCGTGGTAACTGGTACTGGTCAGACTGAGGACACCTCCCTCCCTCCACACAGAAAGGAAGCAATTCAAAGTGGCCATCTGAACCGAATTTGGAAGTGCTTGTGGGTTGGAACTGGCGTGTCCAGTGAAAGCCCATGAGAAAATGGGGGGAAACACGCAAACTCCACACAGAAAACCGATCAAATCCAGGCAGTTCAATTCCAGCCAGCGCTGACGCGCCTCACTGCCAAACCACACCCTCAATGTGTCGGGGTCACATCCCTGGCATTGGGGGACCAAGCACTTGTGAACAAAAGAGAGGAGCCTGGCCGATCTAGGCAGTTTGCTAGTTGGTAGCTAATTGATCCCAGGATCTCTGCCAGTCTGTTCTCGAATGAAGTCAGGGTATTGGTTTCAGCAGCTTGTTCCAGCCCCCCACTACTCTTTGGAAGTGAAGCATGTGCTTTGCTCAAGTTCTCAACCCTGAGCAAGGAGTTAAAAGGCAAAACCTGCTGCAGGCAGACGGACAGACTCCAGGCTGGATTAACAGTCTCCTCCAGCTCAACCCAATTCCCCCCCCCCGGCCCCCTACTCCCTCCCCAGTTTCACCCCTCAGCACAGAAAGTAAAAGTGTGCTGTCAAAGGAACGGAAGCAAATGCCAAAGCCCGAAGTGCAAGAACTAGGACCCTCCCCGAGTCACCCCTAAGCAGCACACTGAGCAGCACAGGGAAGAGATTAAGTAAACCTCAAGGGCCAAATTAAAGACAACGGTATCTTCTGAGCATTTGCTTCCCATACTCACTAGAGGGGTGGTGGGTGGACTGATATTTAGGCCAAACCAAACTAATTCTCAGCAGGACTGACTGTGCACACGTAACAGACTGATGGGCAGCCGGCAGCCATTCCACACGCAGGAACTGTCCCTCACACGGGAGCAGGAAAAAGGAAAGAGGAAAAGAGGATGCGCTCCCAGGGAACGGAACGAGCAACAGTCAGTTCGGGAAACCTTTTGTATGTTCTTATCTACATTACACCCTTTCAACGTCGCCAACCTCCGGGAGCGACAGTCAAACTACTGACAGAATTTCACTTGAAAGCGAACGAGGGGACAGATAATGAACTGTCAGAACGAAACAGAAACGGACTGCGAAGGGATGGAGAAGCTTTGTAAAGGCGGCCTGGTCCTGCCAGGCCACTGGCTAACTCTCTATATGATGTGAGGGAAATTCAAAATAAGTTCAGATGCAAGATGCAAGATGCAGATTGATCGGTGAAGGCACAGAATCTCATCCTGCAGGTTTTTAACTGGCTCCTCCCTGTGGTCGGTGATCTCTGACAGTGTACGACAGCAATATCTGAAAATCTCACACACAAAGGGCTGATAGCTGCTATCATGATTCCCATAAAGCAACAGCTACATCCTGAAAAGCACAACCCTATTGCAGGCAAAAGGATACCGCCTTTCTCCTATATTTTCTGTGAAAAATACTAGGCAGCAGTTGCCAACAAGGAAGGACATCTGTCCATTTTCTAACCAATTAAAGCCGAAACTAATCCCGAAAAGCAACAGGCACAAGGCAGGATATACCCACGGCAACACTGTGCCACCCCGAGGGCTGTCTATAAAACCAAAATCATTTTAAAACACCCCTTACGATAGCCAAAGTAACTCCGCGCTTGAACTTCACCCTTGAACTTGTTCTGGATTACATCTGGTGAATGAATGAAAAATTAAACTGCATCAAACTGTTTTTCAAAGCATACACGACTGTACTAAAAAAAAAAAGTGGGGACTGAACAGTAATGCAATGTGTGCTTTAATCACACGGAAACGCAGTCCCCATTCTCTTTGGTCCGATGCCATGAATGTGGTAGAAGTGCATGCCGGCGCCTGTCTCTGACATGTGAAAGTGATGGGAGGGGCCCAGGGGTCTCGTTGCAGAAGTGTTGCAGGAGCAGGAAATCGGGTTTTCGCTTCTGTCTGTAGGAACAGACTGAGCGTCGGATCAGAGAGTCAGAGAGTCGGTCACAACAAGAGCTGACCTCTCTGGTCAGGGATCGGAATGGAAGTATCAAACACGGAGGCAGGGCACAGCAATGAAGTCTGGCTCATAACAGGAGGTCAGGAGAAAATGCACCCAGAGTGACTTAATGCTGAGTACTGTATTTTTTAAATAAGTCTTCCTATCACAATTAATCAGTGACAGAAGCCAGGTGGGGGGACACAGAGTGAAGTCAGAACACAGGGCAGCTGTTGTTAGTTAGCAGCTGGAAAACACAGGTATTGAGATGAAATCCAGTTGATACCAAAGGAACTTTAATTTTTCTTTCTATACAGCATTTTTTAATTCGTTCTGAAATATTTAGTCGATTGTATATGTAAGAACCTCTCCTAATTCTGATTCTTCAGTAATTTAGGTTTGTGTCCATTAGTCTTGTGTGCTCCACTCTGAGCTTGAAATAATCACTAAAGTCTTGACACTGCCATTTGCTTCCAGTTCAAATCAAACCTCACCCCGTCATCTGTATTCCAGATTCTCAGGTCCTTTATGGATCTGTAGAGGTCGGTATGTATCAGCGTGGGGTTAATGTGGGAAGACTTTGCCTCTGCAAAATTCTTTTCATAATGCGGTCACTCCGAGGAGCCTAAACTCCACCTCCTTTGCTCTGAATTCTGCAAATTTCACTAACAAAATCAGACAAGACGTGTGGTTCTGGTGTGTTAAACAAACAAGATCTCTCACTTTGACAAACTTGGTACATTTCGACACTGATTTTAATATCTTCAGACACTGTCCTACGTCGTAATTGCTAACGGGAATTTGAAATGTTTGGATGCATACTGACGCAATGCAATTGACAATTCAATTCCTCATTTTCCATAATCTGGGAAAGTAACTCATAGTCATGGCTGAGAAAACCAATCCTAGATCTGTCTTTGAAAAAAAACGAACTCATAAAACAACCTCATAGATCTTTCCTAAGGCGTCTCCTAATGTCTTAATAGAATTTAAACTGTTACTAAAAGAATGTGGGTGGCCTGATTTAATACAACATTTGGCAAGCAGGACAGCTGCCTGTCCAACCTTTTTTCAGGCTTTTTTGTCACAATATATACTCAATTGGCCTTAAAGTCTGATAAAGCTAGCTTCAAGGCAGCAAAATAAACTTCATGCATTTACTTCATGTAAGTAAATAAGTAAAATAAACTGACAAAATTACCCATCCACTTCCCTGAAAATAAAACAAATCTCCATTAATTCAGAATTACAGTGCTTTTTAGATAGATAGATACTTTATTGATCTCGTGAGGGAAATTGCAGCTTAACACAGACAACACAGCCACAGTGTAACGAATGATACAATAATAATAAGAATAATACAATACAGTCAGAACAGTGAGAAGTGCACTAAGAAGAGTTACTCACAGTCCAGAACACACAAAGAACAAACCGGAACAGAACGGTACACAAAAAAAGTCGTATTGCACAATATGAATATAAATCTAAATGTATTGCACAGGTCCCTGGCATATATTGTACAAAAACGGTTGTGTTGTTTTACCGAACTTTCTTTTTTTTTTAAAGAATCCAAGACTTGTTCATTGGAACGAGACGATACAGAAAACTCTTATTTTCATCTCGTTTACAATTTTCAAGAACACTTCCCCCTCCCAGCAACCCGGTTAATTGAATTGCGCCTCTAATCTGATTTGACATCTGTCAAAGGGCAAGTATAGGAGGTGAAAAGCACCAACAAAGAGGGAGACCAGGGTAAACTGCAGAAGTACAGGGAGAGAGGGGTATCCCAGGGGGAAAATCCATGGCATTGCTATTCAACGGGATTCAACGGGATCAGCTTCTCAGACATGAGCACTTTAATTAAAGTCCTGTCTTATTTCCTTCTGCTTGTTTTCTTCTTGATAAGTCATCCTCTGTGACTTCAGACTACATGGGTTTTATTACTCACTGTCTCACAGATTACAGCACCCCCACTAGACAGGGCAGGGACCTTGTCTTTTACACAACCTTATACATTTGGCAAAGATACGCAGTCTGATGTGTGAAAAGGGCACGGAAAACAGACGCACACACACAAAAAAAAAAACATTCACAGTGACAACAAAACCCAGGAGATTTCGTCAACCCTCACACAAAGTTGACAAAACGCCAGTATCCCCTGAAGTAAAAAAGTGCATGGTTATCTACGATCCTAATATTGTCTTCCCATATAAAAGCAAAGTAATGCGATAAAAAGAGCCCATTCCCTTTTTCCTCCTAGACTTTGACCAGGAGGGGGAAAAAAAAAACAAACTGGACGCAGACAATCAAAAATCTTTTTCAGGATGTGTTTCACCCCAAACCTAAACCTTCATTCCTGAAATTCCTTTTGTGTACGTGTTCTGATAAAGTACTCGGTAAAATGTGATAAGATACTCCCTTCGGCAAACAGCTGCACAATCAATACTGTATTCCCTGGGCCAGCAAGGTCTTAACTAGGCTTTCTATTTCAATTACAAGAAAATGTGAACTTCTTGTCCATAATCAGACTCAGGCCAGCTCTCACTTTTCAGGATTTACACGTCAGTGACAAATCTAGAAGCCCACTAAAAGCCCCAGACAACCTCTATAACTATAAGTTACGCACCCAGGATGTGTACAGTAATGTTGGTGAGAAAGAAAGGACGGAAACACTTCCACTAGCCCGAGAGGCCGATTTCTCCGTATTCCCCTCTCTTTCAGCCTGTTCCGTGCCATGGTACGCGCTGCGCGATGTGTTCACAGGGTTAAGCAATAGAAGCTTGTTGTTAAGGAACTGCTCGCAGGAACATGCCCCTGGACAATTACCGTGTCACGGGTCTAAGTTTCTGCCGGGCTGTCGGCAGCACACAAAAGACCCGTGTTTTCGTTTCTCGGTGGCTCGAGCTCCATGACAACGCTCCAATCGCAAAGATCCCGAGTCCAGTCCCAGCTCCGTCGCTATCCTTTCCCACTATCTCATACTTTATGAGAGGTGTGGACCCCCTCCTTCCTACCTTGAAGATCTGCCCAGCGTGGACTGAAGTCTGAATACACAGAGAAGCAGCAGAAAGAAACATTGCACGGATCACGGCTGTCAGGCGGTCACATTTTCAAGGGAGGAAACAGAATGATAACGTCAACCATGCAAAAGTGAAAAGAACTGCTCCTCTAAGCTCTAAGCTACAAAAACTTAAGTGTGAAAAGATTAATGTGTAACAGTATGGGATAGGACAAACCTGGGAAATCATGTGTTAGTCAGGCGTGAGTACTATACTGGCAGTTAACACACGATTGACATGTTCTGTATAAAGGCTGGCTATGAGTGTATTATCTTTAGTCAGTAATGAATTAGTAATATACACTTTATGTATCACTAACAAAGCAAGTATTAGGCATTTAGTTGGGCTTATGAAGCAGTTTTAGTAATACAGTATTGGAAGTGGAGAAATACTTCACATTTCTCCTCTTCCAAAGTTTTATTGGTTTAACTAGGTGTAACGACTAATACATGTAGCTAATAAAAATATTTCATAATTCACTTAATGAGTGAAAAGCCTTATTAACCATCTAAGGTGACAATAATCAGGAGTGTCGATACGGAAATATTCAATTTGCAAATATGTATCGAATGTTCAGAGTGAAATGGATGCTCATTTCAGGAGCTAATCCAGCACACTGCAGAAGGAGCTTCTGTTGAATGGGGCAGAGGCGTGGGATTGGACCTGGATGAGCCATGGCTTTTTCCAGACACCTTTATTTGAAGAGTGGCGTGAAGAGTAAACAAGATGTGTTGTTTAATGGAGGGCTCAAATGCCCTACAGACCCCCCTCCTCATGGATTCTTACAAATCCCTCCTCTGGGAATGGGGTTTAAGGGAAAGTCTCAGGTCTGTCTGCTACCGACACCGCTGTCAGCCAGCTACAGCCTGACCAGAACCCATATCCTTTGTGCTCATCTGGTAGAAAACATCTTAGTGTCCTATCTGAACAAAACACCACCCTTATGAACTTTCAGCTTGATTGGCCTACCACAAGACTGGTAGACATTACTGTAATTTTACTCTGGTTTCACTTTATTTTACTGCACCAGAACATGGGAATACCATGATATAGCATGATTAATCTTTCTAAGTAGTATTTAGTGTTGTAAACCATGCCATTAACATGGTATATGCAGCACATGACACTACAGCAAATTTATGCATCAAAAGACATTGTTAATCTGTGAAAATCCAGTGGTGAATTTACCAAGGCCAGCATTTCTAAAGACAGTCACACTATCGCCATAACGAAAAAGTCGTATGCTGTGGCCTGCCTGTATCTAGTTTGTACCTCACAAGAAATTCAAAGCATTGACTTCTTTTCTGACATGTTGAGTTTGTTTTTGAAACTGCAGAAATGAAATGCAATGACACATGCTTGCAACTGTCCGCGAATACTGTTTATCAGCCGAGGAGCCCTTTTCGTTCTTTAAGAAAACAGTGCTGTGTTTTGTGAGCCACCTAAGGCAAGGACCAAACATTACTCTCCACCAGCCATGAAACACTTTAAACCTGTTGACAATGATGGAAGACAAACACTGATCTGGAACCGCCAGCCTCACTGTGAAACCTCTGAGGACTAACTTATCCACTGAGTAGGGGCAGATAACTGGGGTGAGATACTTTAAAAGCTTTTTTTTTTATATTTAAGAGTCTTTTGCTGGGTTCTTTGAAGAAATGGCTGGATGAGATTCTCAGATTAATCAGCCACTAAATGCTAAACAGGCTTGCCGGTCTAAATACAGTATCTCTTTCAAACAATTAAATTTTAACTATCTTCTCCCTTTTCTTATTGTAAGACTATTTTGCTGGCTTCTCTGTTGGTAAAATTTTGTCTGTCATTGCGTTGTTATATTTAGAGTGTGCTGTAAAACAAATTTTCCCAATGGGACAATAAAGCATGGATTGAAATGGCCTTCCTCTTGTTTCGGAGAGTTTTTATGTTCTTCTCGTCATCCAGCAGACATTGATGCGGTATGGTACAGAGAAATGAATGGGACTGTTTAAATCTGGAGCCCCAGCAATGGAGACTAAAACTAAAGGCATCAGAGCGAGGCCTCAGCGCTGGTGTTCGCTGAGCTCTCCTTGGCTCTGGGTCTTGCACGCACGTTCAGCTCGGCAACAGACCCCTCTGCCCCTCGGCATGCTGGGAGGTCAGGGAAGGAGCAGCGCATGAACGCCGAGGGCCTCCCTTTGATGCGATCTGGAACAGCTGCTGAGGGCCCAGGAGCGCGCCAGGCCTGCTGATAAGATCGCCGATCGAAACGGCAACTTGAGAGCCTCTGTCTGCAGGAGGTTTGGCCGTTATTCTGCAGCCCAGGAATAGGCGGCCTGTCACTGGTACCCTTATGAAGGCAAAAGCACTGGCTTTACAGCACAGAGTCCCACGCAAAGCAGAGTGTACTACAGCAGGAGTTCTCAGTCCTGGTCATAAAGGCCTACACACCTGCAGGGTTTCATTCCAGCTGAGTTTAGTTACCTATTTGAAGCACCAACTGAATTAACATGTTGATTGACTGGAAGATTTGGAAGATTTATTCTTCCGTTTAAAAGTTTGGAATTTGATTTGACTTATTCTACAGCTAACGAGATGGTAAGAGATGGCAACAAGTTTAAACTAATTCGATTATCAAATGAATTCAGGGCTCGATTGAGAACAGGGCTGGAAGGCAGTGTCCTCCAGGAGCAGAATTCGGAAACCCCTGTACTACAATAATTCCTCGGAGACATCTTTTGGGGGTACATCATGAGATTCCCATGGTCTGGTAAAAAAAAAAAGCCCTAGAGATATTTCTGGAGGCCCACTGAAAGCATCTTAAAACCAAAGCAAACCATGACAAACAGAAGATTTAACCATAGTAAACCCAAACAAAACTTTCAGTATACTTACCATTGAAGGGGTGTGGGAATGGGATTTGCTACGATTTTGACAGACATTGATTCTGCACAACTTTGGTGGGAAGCCTTCTATCTATTTTTGCCTTACACTTCGGTACTAGGTAAAGGATTGGGGTCATTAAATTAATCATTTACACCTTCCTCTATGAACACATAGCACAATGAACTAAGTATTTTGACCGGAAGGCTTTGTTGTCTGACCGGAAGGTGTTACAGGGGGTGATCAGGTCAGCCCAGTCCATCACTGCAGTACAGCTCCCCTCTATTTCAGACATTTTTACAACTCGCTGCCTCAGGAAGGCTGGAAATATCGCTAAGGATACCAGTCATCCTGGTTTCTCACTTTTCTCCCCCCTTCCCTCTGGTAAGCATTACAGGAGCATAAAGGCACGAACTTCCAGATTCAGAGACAGTTTCTCCCCACAAGCAGATTACTGAACTCTACCCCTGCCACTGACTCACACTGATGTTGTTTTTTAAATTGTATGGTATTTAACTTGTTGTTGCTGCTGCTGTTCTGTGTTTATGTTTTTTGGTGTTTCCTTAATGTCTTTGTATTGGAGCATACATGTAAATAAGCATTTCATTGCACTTGACATATGACAATATGTCAATAAGCTGAACTGAACTGATGGTTTACCTGCACGTTACCACGTACCACAGTTCCTTATTCTTCCCAACCCCTTTCTAAGACAGTGCATACCGAACAAGGGTTCTTACCATGATCAGCCATTCCAGGTGCTTCACAGAACAATGTGACAAGCAGACACATTAAAGTGTGGCCCTAGAAAATACCACACACCACTACAGGTAAATGTGTCAAATGAAGCTGCAAAAGCAAGTTACAAGCCATGACTCGGACCAAAAAGCTTTAGACTTGTTAATTGTTTATGCAAGGTTTTGCACAACAGAAGATGGACATTTCTAAACCTGGTTGTAAACTGAGCACATCGTTTACAAGTAAAAGAATGAGTACTGATCAGAATGAAGCAGCACGAAGACAGCAGATAACCAAAGAGGCCTACAAACACAAGTGTCTGGGGAGGGCCGAAAGGAAATAGAACTGGTGACCCTCAACCAACTTCAAGATTGACCCTCCACAAGCTTCAAGAACTCATTAAAACACAAGAGTTTACAAGAGGCAAATATGTGCTTTACATCCACCCATTCTCTAACTGGTTAATCCTATACAGGGTCGTGGGGGAGCTGTCGCCTATCCTGGCAACACCCTGGATGGGACGCCAGTCTATCACAGGACAGACACAGACACAAACATATACACACTGTACACTCACACCAGGGCCAGTTGTTACAGAAGCCAATGAACCTACCAGCATGTTTTCGGATTATGGGAGGAAACTGGAGCACCCGGGGGAAACCCACATAAACACAGAGAGAACATTCAAACTCGATGGTCCCAGAGCTGAAAGACAGCAATGCTAACCACTGTGCCGCCCTGTGCTTTACAATTAAACAGCCGCTTTTCACATGTAATCACATGGCTGTGTAATTGATTGTATCCAGCTACCAACAGAAAATTAATAGTTCCTTATACTTATATAGCACTTTTCTAGACACTCCACTTAAAATGCTTTACGGGTAATGGGAATTCACCTCGACCAGCACAATAAGAAAACTTAACAAATCCATTAACTGGCCCAATTATTTAACCTCAGCTTGCATTCATATTGCATTTTTCATCTCAGACTTTCCACAAAGCACTTCACATCTAGGAGGGGACCCCTGTCTGTCACCATTCAAGCACAGCGCTCAGCTGGGTGATGTGTGGCATAAACTACAGTCTACACTAGATGTAGTGTACATGTGTGTCTACACTACAGGCGAGGGTAAGACATGAGAAATTACTTCAGCAGCTGAAGGAGGAGGTGGGATGGTGTACACCCAGGGTGCAATTTAACCAGGACGCCAGGGTTAACACTTCTGCTCTTAAGAGCAGCGCTCTGGGATCTGACCAAGGAGTCAGTTTAATGTCTCATCTGAAGAACAGCACCTCTTACACATGGCGTCCACGGGGCATCACCATAGGGTTTTCCTTAGATCTCCTATCCCAGTAGACACCAGGCCCAGAAGCCTTGCTCCTGAGATCAGACAGGATTGGGCTACAAGGTGATAGTGCTGCTAATCCAGTGCTTGTAGTAACATTTAAGCACAGACAAGCACTTTAAAGGAGTTTTGTTTTTAAGAAAAGCTGGGCATTTTACAATTTGACATAACAACTTAAGCGTAGACCTTACAGCTACCTGCCAGCAACTGGGCTCTTTGTGTTTTGGCACGCTTGCTCCCTTACTTATATACTCCAGCGAAACCTTTAACAGCAGGCAAAAACTATCGCTGCTGAAAACCAGAACAGCTAATTGTGGCAACTACATTACTCTTAAAGAGACACAGCCATATCAGCCTATGGTCTATCAGCCATATCGGTCTATGTGGGTCCTAATGTCCCAGTATAGCGACAGGGACACTATACTGTAAACAGGCGCCGTCCTTCGGATGAGACATAAAACCGAGGCCCACACTCTCTGTGGTCATTAAAAAAATCCCAGGGCGTTTCTCGAAAAGAGTAGGGGTGTAACCCCGGCGTCCTGGCCAAATTTCCCATTGGCCCTTACCAATCATGGCCTCCTAATAATCCCCATCTCTGAATTGGCTTCATTACTCTGCTCTCCTCCCCACTAATAGCTGATGTGTGGTGAGCGTTCTGGCGCACTATGGCTGCCGTCGCATCATCCAGGTGGGGCTGCACATTGGTGGTGGTGGAGGGAAGTCCCCATTACCTGTAAAGCGCTTTGAGTGGAGTGTCCAGAAAAGCGCTATATAAGTGTAAGCAATTATTATTATTATTATCTCTTTTTCCTCCAGTACTTACCAAACTGCATGTGGGTTACACTAACACACACCACCTTACTTGGATACATGGGATGTTCTCCATTATTATCTATGCTTAGAAGATCAGCTGCCCTGCGGACCTATTCCATAAAGTTATTTGCTGAAAAGACTTCTAAGGGCAAAGCATGACAGATGCCCATCAAGAATCAACACCAGCTGCCAGGCTGGTGGTCATGGACACGTAAACTGGGAGATGGCAAAGCCTTTGCTTCTAATGCAAACACGGAATTCTAATTCCGGAATTCCTTCCAGCCTTGGGGAGCCAGAGCACAGTGTTCAACAGTTCACACGTACTGTATAAGACATCCCGCTGTTGACTGCAGTCTTGCAAGTCCATTGTGATAAACCACAGCAAAAGCAGAAAAAGAAACTGGAGTGTAATAAGATCATGGCAAAACTAAGAGCATACAGCAGAAACACAGTGTAAATAATTCACAGTATATTTTTTCAGGGTCAACCTAACGACTGGTCTGGTCAGCACACATAGAAGATGCAGCACACTCCATTAGGACGCATGTATGGTCGCATTGGCACACAGGTTACAAACTCTCACATTTGTTGCGATTTGAAGACAAGGTCCCGGATTGAGGGACAAAAAGAAGTCATGACTGCAGCTGTTTTCCAAGGGGATTTGTCTTCCTCCTCTGGAACAAGGAGGCCTTTGTGGGCCGACTTGAAAAGTACAAACAAACCTCAAAATTAAATTCCCCAGCTCAAGCCTTTGAAAACTCTCCCTTCACGGTATCAGTGTGTGAAGCTTATCTCTTATCTTGGTCTTGTCTGCTATCAGATCTGTGCACGTCTGTGTTTAGCTTTAATTCCTTAGCTACTAGAGCACAGGAATACTGCAAGGGGCTACAGTAACTACAATTTCTAACCATTTGGTTGCTTCACCGTAGTAACATTTTGCGGAACCCGTATAGGAACTCATTGCAAAGCCCTGTCAAAGGAGCAAAACTTCTACAGCAGTAGCCATGCATAAGGGAACCGATAATTATTTTCAACACGGTGCCGATATATAAAATTCCAAAATACGGAAAAGACTGAAAATCTATATAAACTTCATCCTGGAAAAAATCGAGCATGAGTCGTTCAATCTCTAAAGCAAACAACGGTTAAGAGAACAGTGCTGGACGCGGCTGATCTGAAATACTTACAAAAGTCCATGAGGCAGCCTGAGAGAAACTTACAGCTGCTTTTTACCTCTTTGTATTTCGATCCGCCCTTGAAATTACATTGCTAACAACCACCTCTCCCAACAAAGAAGTCTGACACCGGACTTTGAGGGATAAAGAAACTCTGAAGTCAATTACTTCAGATGGGAAGCCACTATTTTTTTGGTTCTAATCGTTTCTAGCACTACAGACCAGTTAAATTGCAATGACGCTCTGAGAGACACAAAGTAACACAACTCTGTACAGGGGCATCCCTTGGGCTCAGACAGTAGACAAAGGTTACAGCTGTAACACTGCATTTTATGCTATATTTGTATTTGTTTACGTTTTGCATGTAACGCATTTTTTCGCTTCATCTTAATCTTGTTTAAACACTTGATCTTAAATACCGCCAATTCAAAGCTTCAGCATCCCGTTTTCATGTAAACCACGCAAATCAAGCTTTTCTGAATTTGGAATCTGAAACGGACGAGCCTCCCCGTCCCGTGAAAAGGTATTCCCCTATTCTTCTCATGTAGAAATGACTTGCAGTTGTTAAACAAATGAAACCGACTGACCCCACCCCGAGAAAAAGAGGGAAAAATGCCTGTCTCCTCTCACCCGTGGAGAAATGTAAATCTCCTGCCTAAATACAAACACCTCCACAGGCAGCCGTCTCTCCGACCGCATCAAGCTAATTTGACAAGATGACTGAAGCGCATCTGCGGCGACCAGCACGAATTCTCTGCGCACTGATGCTCGTACCCCATTAACTCAATACTAACTTTTAACTTCCAAACTAGGAACAAAATCATCTCTATAAGCCTTACACCTTGGCCCCTAAGACGAGTTACAAACTGGTATTAACTGCACTGCATATTCCTGATTATCTTTAGACTTTTAAAGCACATGACAGAAATCGTTTTTTTCCCTTTTATTGTAATCAAAGTTTGCAAGTGAAATATTCTAACCGAACTAATTTTCTTAGGTCTTATTCTCTTAGTTTCAGGGATAAATACAAATGTTTTACCTTTTCCTGTTTTCTTTAGCAGCCCCAGGGATTCTGAGATCGCTGAGAAGATTTTCCTGTATCCATACCAGGACAACAAGCCCCTACACGCACCCACGTTTTCCACTTTGCGGTATTTGCTGAGCATCTCAAATGTTTTGGAGTGGGACATCTGTCTCAGGGTCATACCATGAGCCAAAGTAGATGGGGGGTGACGGCATGGTGGAGAGATCGCTATTAAATGAGTCAGGGCGAAGGTTGTTCAAACACAGTATTACAGTGTGTCACAATCTGACTTGCGTGTTTTGTAGGGATAATCTTTTTTATTTTCAATGCATTAACGTTATGGGCTTTCACAAAGAAAATTCAACCGACTTCCCCACCCTGTTTTGGGATTCCCGTCATCCCGCTCCAACAGTTTTGTTCTGGGGTTCAATGTGCTCTTTCAAGCAGCACACGGGTGTACCGCGGGTGGTTATTGTGAAGGTTTTCAAAACGCGAGTCGAAGTCCAGAAGAATAGCGCGAAAGAAGGAAAAAAAGCTGTCTGCACAAAGCAAGTGTGCGAGACAGCTGGCTGGTTAGTAGTGTAAAAGGGATGAATTGGTGTCTTCACGCCGACCCCCTCCCGTTCCGAACCCCAGGACAACGTCAAACCGCGCATCAATCACTTCTCTGCAGAGAACATTAAATAAGGGACCCCCCCCCCCCCCCAATTTCACAACATGCTCGATATGTGCTTACGCTTTTAAAAATGTCTATTATCGCGACATGCTTTTATTTACCGTTTCAAAAATTATAAGTTATATGGCTTTGTTTTTATTATCCATTAACTAGGTTTGAGTAGGTGAGCTGCGTGTCAAGAAACAAGTAAAGATCAATTCCACCACGCCGAACAGCAGCCTTCTTCAGGTGTGTGATTTCCGAATCTCTCCCTTCTCCACCTGACCTGCTGTGTGGCGGATAATACTTTATCTTATTTCTCACATATTTGTTTTGCGTCCACGTAGCTATGTTTTGCACACAGAGAGACTTACATACAAACATTACATTAAAAATACAAATACCATTACATAAAAGGCATCAATCCATACATAGTCTTTATGCACCACTCCTACAGGTATCCCACCAGTGTACCAGAACCTGAGCACCTAAACGTGTTCTTCCAGGAGCTGGGGATGATGGGATTTGTTTGAGTGAGGGACTCCCAGCACAGACGGGGAAGTATGCTCAGCCTGAAACTCATGCGCATTCCTGCAGATATACTGTAGAATTCATAGCAGAGGCCCAGCAAAGCCCTGTGACCCGGAGACAGCAGGATCGCTGTGATCCCTCTCCACCAAACTCAAACCATGCTCCACTCTGCGCTGCACTGAATGGGGCGCCTGGTGTCCACACCCCAGCAGATGGCCTCTTTTTTTCCCCTGTCTTGTGTGGGAGGGAAGGGAGCAGCTAATTAAACGGCGGCTCATTTCCATTTGAAAGGCCTGTGGGACTGGGAGTGCTGAGTGGGTGTAAGTTGGAGGCTGGGGTGGGGGGGAAGGAGGGGGCGTAACACAGCCAGCAACAGGCAAGTTAATTCAGACATTCAGTCAAGTGGAATGGCTCCACACACTCCTCACCAGCAGCCTGCAGGGTGATTTAGGCAGGAGCAAACAGACACAGCTTCTTTTGAGGAGAGCTATAGGACATGGGGCGTGCGGCTCCAGATACTCCTGCCAGTGTCACCATCTTGCAAGATATCTGGAGGATATTTGTAAAACATGATGACTTCAGAGCATAGGAAAATGATATAGGATGAAACAAGCTGGTCACTGACAGCTGGCACCTGAAGAAGAGAAGCCCATATTAAACAAATATGAGTTAAGAGAAGCGTTTAAAGAGCCATTGGGAATGGGACTGTGTAGCAGTTGTCCAGTTGTCCTACTCACTTGCAAGCGGTGGGGGGGTAGTATTCACACAGTAGGCAGCCACACATACACTCACATGTCACTCAGTTACCATGGTAACTAATTCTACAGGAGTATTGTGCCACCTGGAGATCACCTACCATACCCGCCTCAGGTGGTTCAAGCTACACAAGCTGTGATCTAGCAGTGCTCAGGTACTCTGTCATACAGTTTATTCTGAGTTTGCTGCATTCCAAGTTCTCACTGTTTGTTGCCCAGATTCTGGATGCTCACTTCTCTCTGAATTAGTTCTTTGGATTCTCCTCTGGTGCTTGGTGCATGCACTGTGTGTTCTTCCTGCCTTACATCTAACTTTAATGTGCCTGTGCTCTTGTTTTGAGTGTTACTCTCAAAACCATGAAGAATGGTGGAACTGTTATGTCTTATTTTTGCGTAGCAGATTCAGGCAAAGGTGATTTACACAGATGTGTTATAGCTAATGGGTTCTATGTGCAGGTACAGCACAGGGCAGACAAGTTTGTAAGATAATTATTGTTTTTAAATGGTGATTGTGTGTGCGTGCGCTTTAGATTGACCCAAAGATTTTGCACTCACATGGACAACAGTCCAACAGATGTCCTACATGTACGTTCAATTCTGCATTGCAATACAGACTATCTGTCACTACAGACCACAGGTAGCTGGGCTTTTACTGTTACAAGGAGTATGTTGTTTTAGTGTGTAGTAATGTGTTGTGTTGTTGTATGGCCTTGCAGAGCTAGTTAATTATTCAATCATACACCCCACTGTGATTTCTGGTCTTCCATTAAACAGTTTTATCATTTAACATTAAACTTTTATCTAGCCCTGCTGTTATCTGAAGATAAGTTATATCCATATGCTGAAAACAAGCTTCTCAAAATATTAACCTTAAAGCTTGTCAAGTGCATTTAAAAAGCCTATTGAATAATCGAGTAAAGCTGGGTCACCTGTTATTTAGACTGTCCGTTAACACCTTTCAACACTGTTTTAGATAAGTGCAAAATGGACGCAGAATACCTGGTACTCATTTTATATTTTTTTCCCCTTTCCATTAAATTTCACAACACAGATACCATTACAGCTCCAAAGTAATAGTTGTTGAATTAGCTAGAGCTGAAAATAGCACCATTAAGAACTGCTGGAGGTCTTGTTAAAGCCTGGAAATATTAATGCAGGGACATCCTTTTTTCAAACCACTTTTTTCTTCATACAGGTGAAGAACAATTGGCTGTGTCAAGGTGTGATGCTTTGTAACCTTTATTTCCAGACATACTGTGCTGCTTTCATACAATTTTACTTGAGCACTTCTTCAGGGCGAGACACAGAAGCCATGATGTGGCCTGGGGTTGAAGAACAGAGGCAGCGTGGGAAAAGTTTCTTTATCGCTGGTGCATCAGTGTTGCAGTTAACCAAGTCCTTGAATGAGACATCTTCTTGTGCAGGCGTTCAGCTCAGACATGGGTTGCCCACAGCCAAGGAAATAGTCTACCTGACACTCTTTCTGTCGTTGACCTACAGTAGGTCCTTAAAAGTGAACAAGTCCACAGGTGCCAGCATTCAGCAAAAGGTAAGAATATCTATTTTTTCATTTCTTTTTCCTTTAAATTGAGGTATACGTAAAACTACACAATTGCTTTTAGGGAATTGTCTGTAGCAAATGCCGCTGTGTGGTGTTCTGTCAGAAGGTGGTCAATAGATAGGTCAATACTCAGCTGAAGCAATAATGCATACTTTAAACCCCCACCCTTTTCAATTGCTTTTAACAATCTGTAATCTGTGACTAATATGTGAAAATCAGTATTTTGTGTAACAAATAAACATCGCAAAAATACCAGTTGCCCCACCCCAAGTAAAAAGGTATAACGGTTAAAAAACTGACTCGGACACAGCAAGTAATTGCAAGACTGCAGAAATCTTTCACATTGATAAAGCACTAAAGTTCTATTAACTGTGTTTCAAAGACTGCTGCCCTAAGCACTTGGTCTTTAGCCAGTAAAAGATGTATGTTTTTAGAAAAAAACACTGTTTCTGAACTGTTGCAGCAGCAGTCATTCGTAGAACAAATATTAAATCACTCTGGCAAACTGGTAACTCCATATTGGTCACTTGAAATGAGGACACAGGAGGTCATGAAACATTACACCTCATATACTCATTTATAAGTGCCATAAGTATCCTGGTAAACAGTACCCAGAGCATGACAATGGAATTAAAACATGCATTTTCATTTATGTATGCTGTTACAGATTAGGCCTTAACAATGACTAATACAGTCATTAATAAGGCTGTACATTTTAACAAATAAATGTTAACAAGAAAGTTCTACCTTGTTTCTGCAGAAGTACATTCTGGTGAAGAACAAGGAAAGATCTCACAGAATTCTTGAGTATTTTATAGGTTTTTGGTTGTCTAGCAGATAGTACTGCTGTCTTAAAGCTGCTCCTAGTCTTAATTTCAGTCTGTCAGACTGGGGTGCCTTCTGTGTGAAGTTTGCATGTTCTCACTGGTGTGTTTTGTTTCTCCAGGTGCTTTAGTTTCATTCCAAAGCCCTGCTGGCTAAAATAGCCACAGGGCTTTCAATTGTGTGTGATCCCAGTCATGGACTGGCATCCTGGCCAGAGTGTAGTCCTGTATTGTGCCATAAGCACTGGTTTGTCACGATATTACCAGGAATAAGTGGCTTTCTTTTAATGGAGATTTTATAAGCTTGTAGTTTGCATCTGTTAGAGGTGCACGTGAAGACCATGTTTTTAAATGAACTGCAGGCATCCAGCAGGTGAAATGTGTGCTCTTTTGGGGCTGCACATTGGTGGTGGGAGTCCCCATTACTTGTAAAGCACTTTGAGTGGAGTGTCCAGAAGCATAAGCAATTATTATTATTATCATCATCAGAAGATGAGAGGACCTGACATTGAGTTCAAGTGACTGAAATGGTGTTAATTCCAAAACTCTGCTTATAGGGAGATGGAGTCAGCTGTGTTTCAGAGGCTTGAAATGGCACAGTTCTAATCAAAGAGAAAACAAGTTCTGAGAAATAACAAGAGTCAAACAGAACAGCTATAAGGCCACTCAAGGCAGGCATGATGGGAGACTCAGTTACACACACTAATTATTCTATTAGAACTTGTTTAGAAGCTCACTGGGACACAGCAGGGACACAACAGGTCTCTGGAAGGATTCTGATCACCTTAGTTTAGGGGGCTAGCTGTCCACCTAACTGCAGGACCTATAGCCACACAGTGACACCCCTGACTGCACTGAATGCAGCAGGGGTAGAAAGCCAGCCTCCTGTTGCTGGAGGAATTCAAGGGTATCAAGGCTCTAGATAACATCAGATCTGGCTTAAGGGCCAAGAGAGACCGCTTACACATGAATCACGCACTTATTTTATTTTGCAGCATTTATCCCAGAATTTAACTTACTTTATCACACCTCTCTGTGCTTTCACCATGATTTAACTGCGTGCTGCAACACACGACGATTCAGGGCTTCATTGCATCTGTTTGCCGTGTCTAACGTTTGTGTGATTCCTAACGTTGCCACTAGGTGTCTCCACTCTCCTTTGCTTGTACAACCAAGCAGCAGAATGACTTGTGTGTTATCTTACAGACAGAACAGAAGAGCAATATACTGTATGTCACAAGATACATAGGATTCTGTTTTTAGATTATATATATATATCAAATTAAATAATAGAAATACAGATCAGAAAAGCTTTCCTTTAATATTATATCTTTCAGTCTAGGAATGTTTCATGAACAACATAAATAGGTGCTTAAATTCCTTGCATGAGCTTGAAATAGTCATGAAAGTTCCCTTTCAGGATAGGATTCAAGGACTAGGCTTCCCTTGTTTCTTGCAAAGGAGATTTAGTTCTGTCATGACCCTTTAATACTGGATGTCAGTGTATCTACGAAAGCCTCTTAAGGTGTTACTAATATTGGGAAAAAGTGTTTTAGCTCTTAAACAGAAATAGCACTTAAAATGATCATTCCTGTCTGCTTTTAAAACAACAAATGTTCTTCTGCGATTTTGCAGGTGAGTCATATTAGTTTGTGTTCAAATCTACTAGAACTGTTCATGATCTCAGGCTGGACTGAATGATTTCTCCATTAAGAATCGAATCAAACAACAATTTATCATTCAGTTAACCCATGGCTGTAGTCTAGAGTTAGTCTTTTTTCATTTTGTGAAGAACATATGTTATCATCAACAGTGTCGTAGCCAAAACAAGGGAGAAGAGAATGCAACTGCTGAGGGAGTGAATAGTTTTTGCCTTGACTTGAAATCTAGCAAAAGTCTATTAAGATACCTTTTATTACATCATCCAACAAAGATTCTCTTCCGGCTGATGAAGTTCATCAAGAGCTGCCGACAAGAAGTGATGTAACCTTTAACAAACTTACCCCCTGGAGCCAGAATTATTTTTCACCTAAGTAATTTGGTCAGATGCATCAAAATGTAATTATAGAGGTCAGAGTTGCAAGTTGAGAGATCAGCATGCCATGAGTCTAGCTGGAGATAAAATAAAAGGGGCTGAGATTGAGAAAGTTTGGGAGTTTTATATGTGAGACCAGCACTTCAAAAAAATTTCACTGCAGTGGAATTTGAAGTCAATAATGAATTTAGAAGTGAGATGTTTCTAAAAACAACTTTATATTACTGCTCCCACCTGGTATTTTGTTACATATATTTGCATATAATGGGGTATTTCCCCTGCGTAAGCAAAGAGAAAACAAGATTGTGTCCAATCAGGCTTAAAAATATGATGCATATTTTCCTTATTTATCAGATCCATTGAGGATGCGTGTGCTTACCCAGATTTTTTCGGTCATCTTTCACTCAATGCAAATTGTTTTTGACAGTGCTATTTTTTAAATGCAGGAATACACAGAATATTCTGCTGTGATCAGCTTTGTCTTCTGGATTTTTTTCACAGTATTTGCATTTCTGTCTTTATTTTCTTCATTATTGAGAGCAAATGAGGAACTACAAATGAGCCTGACTTCCTTCTAAAAACAGCCTGCGGAACATCCCCGATTAGAAACGTACTGTATAGGCTAGAATTCACGACATTATGACATGACATTACAAAATAACATTTTATTGTAATTTAGAAAAAAAGGGTGGAAAAGCTGCATAAACTGCAAAATTCTTCAGAACAGAAAGAGTTGTTAATCGAAGAGAGAAACATAATGTAGGTAGTTGCAATTTTCAATTGTTTAGCAACATCTGTGGGAATGTAAGAGCTGCCTTCACTTCCAGTTACACTCAGCTAGGGGATGCACAACAGCCAGTGATAGGAACCTTCAAAAACCTCTGGCATTATAAGGATATTTCACTAGAGGCTGACCTCATGAATCTGGGGTCTCTGGCAGAGATTTACAGGAAAATAAGAAGAAACTAGAATTTGCTTCTTCAAAAACGAATTGGCACTCAGTGGTTGGGAAGAACATAAATTGATTTTTTGGAATTATTTATACAGTATTTACCAAGAAAGCACAGCACAAAAGGGTAAATCTTGTGTTGAAAATCCGACTTGTTGTGAAGCATTGAGGTCGAGCACATGACGTCAAAACCGACTTTAATTTGCAGAGTAGTATTATAATTTTAGATTGCATTGCTTTTCCAAACAGATTACGATAAGAAAATTACATCCTCCTCCCCTACAAAATCCCCTCACCCTTTGCACTGCCCTCCAGGTTTGTAGCTAAGTTTGCAAACAAAGGTTTGGCACGGTGATGTCAAACTCCCCACTCTCCGTGGAAACAGCTGGCTCTTTGCCTTTGCCAAGATGTCTGCTTTCCTCCTCCAGCTTCTTCTGATGTCGTCTCCCCTTCCTGTGCCCTCATGGCTGGTTCTCACCACCCTCTCTCCTCCTTCTCCACGACCCCCCCCCCCCAACCCCACCACGTCTTCAGTCCCACCCTGTCTCCGGTGTTTGCCTGTTCCCCAGTCCTTCTTTTTCACTGGTCCCTGTAAGAGCTTCCCTGCCACTCATGCGCACTCCCCCCTCCTGGGAGAAGAGCAGCACAGCGCCCGTCCGCACTGGGGCCGGCCCAGGCAGTAGGCAGTGGGTTGCTCCCCCTGCTGGTGCTGGTGTCCACTCGGATGCAGCATCAGTCCTCAAAACCCTCCAGGCAAGCAAAGCAGCTATCTGCAAATGGAAGCAGAAAATTAAACAGAACTGAGAGCGGGACTATGAAAATGAGTGTTAAGACAGGATCTGAAAGTGCAGAAAGACTTAGGTGCGGAGATCATTCCACAGCAACAGAACAGGCCTCCTATTGCTCAAGCCCTCCTATGGGAACTGAAAGAAAGCCAGAGTCTGCAGAGTGAAAAAGTGTAGGTGTGTAGGGAGATAACCGTTCTCTGATCACAGTTCACTCCCATCCATTGTAGATGTCGGACCTTATTTTCCTCTTAAAATATAGTGCATTGCACAGTAAATTGAGATAATGAACTGTGAAAGGCTCTACATAAAATAAAGGTTTTTATTAAGATATGGTGGGTGGCATGGTGCTGCGGAGGTTAGCATTGCTGCTTCACAGTTGTCACGGATGTCGGAAGGGACGAACCGTGGAATGACAGGAGAGCAAAAAGACCCTATGCGTAGCGGCGAGACGGGGGTTAGCCTGGTCTCACCTGTTCAGGAAATGCCGTATAGAAACCTATGCCCTCAGGTAGCCGACGTGGGGTGACCTGGTGCTAGGCGGGTCTCAGGACATCCGAACATCAATGCTGAGTGAAGGCAGAGTGAAAGACCCAGAAATATATAGCTCCAGAGAGAGAGAAACACCGGAAGGACAGCAGAGAACCGGAAATGAGAGACAGGACAGAGGACAGAGGACAGAGAAGGAGCGCCCTCTGGCTGCAGAGGGTGTGACAACAGTGCTGGAGCCCTGGGTTCAATTCTCTCCATGGAGTTTGTCTGGAGTTTGTCTGTGCACCCCTACATGTTCATGTAGGTTTCCTCCAGGTGCTCCAGTTTCCTTGCACAGTCAAAAGACATACTAGTGGGTTAATGGGCTACTGGGAAAATTAGCCCTGGTGTGAATGTGTGCTGGTCTGTGTTTGTATCTTTGTATCTCAGAAGGCGTCACTGTACGCTCTGACAATTCAACATATTGGGGTTACTTAGGATAGAAGTGAGGGCATAATTACAGATTAGAAATCAAAATCACCAGATAAACGGGGCAGCAAACATAAGAGCTGTCATTCACATCTGCTTTAACAAATAAATCGCATCCCACAGATGTAAACGTGTATATATTATCATAAACTCAGTGGACGAAGACAATTACAAATAAAAGTTATGTGAACATGTATTGAACTGCATCAAGTTGTCAGACTGAAACACAAAATGTTATGGTAACTTCTTCACTGTGAACTTGTTCTCCTGTGCTCGAAAATATGGTTTGGTTGTATCATCAAGATAATTTTACAATATGTAATGATCATTAGTAATGTACAATAGATGTTGTAGAAGCAGTAGTTGGTATTGGTATTTGGTAATTGTTATTTTTCATTTAATAATCAGTTGGGTGTAGTTTTAACAGACTGTATTAATTTAACAATGAATTAGACTAGCTCACTGAACATCAAAAGCACCAGCAAAAGAGGAACTAAGAAAACTTCTCTGTGCTTCAGTTGTTTTTAAGTCTACTTATATATTTTGCTTACCTATAGATATTTTATTTTGACCCTGCTTGATTTCCCTCAGAATGCAGATCTGAATTACTTTTTTGCAAGAAAATGGGTGCCACTACTGTTAACAGCCTGAAAAACAAATGCCATTTCCTATCTGAAGTTACACTTCTGAACGATGTGATTGAATTACAGCAGGAAGTCATACGGAATTATGTACTCATGAACAATGTTTATGTGTCTCTGCTGTGCACAGGGAGTGATCTCTATGTATTGGAAGTGCACATTCAGCACATGCACATTATCTGATGTGCTTACAAGATGTTCTAAATTTTTGTGATCAACACTGAATATTGTTCTCAGATATGTGACTCTTGACAAGCTTTTTCTCACATAGCTTCTGAAACCTTAGTAAGAAGCTTTTCCAAACTAGTAGGTGTTTGTTTACACGCTGTAATCATAAGTAAGATAGAGACACGTACAGTAGTGTTTACGAAGCCTGGGGAAACTTAATGGATGTCTGCGAAACATGCTGTATTTCACTCTGTATTCAACAATTGCATCCGCTTACTCACTGTACATTTTTTTCTGGATCTAATAACATGGGGAAGCTATTATTACTGCTCATATTTTCAACTAGATTACATTATGATGCATAATCAACATGTTGAAAATGATTATATTGTTAACACACATTTACACAGTTCATCTGAGTGAAGTATTTAGTTTAGATCAGGGGTTCCCAATCCTGGTTCTGAAGGCCTTGCACACACCTGCTGGTTTTGTATTCCAGCCCAACTCTCAGTTACACAACTGAACTCCACATTTACGAAATAGGATTCATTTCAACTATTTGATTGCATTTAGGTCTTAGAGGTGTTGGAGAATGCTTTTTAACTATTGCTTTTCATGAAAAATCAAAGTGTTCAGTAAAGTAATCAATAATTGCATATATTCTGATCAGGATTAGGAACCTCCGTATTAGATTTTATCCACCCATCCATTTTCTCACCACTTTATCCAGTATGGAGCCTGTCCTGGCAAGCAATGAATACAAGGCAGGATCTACCCTGGACGGGACACCAGTCCATTGCAGGGCACATACAGACACAAACACACACTCACGACAGGGCTCACAGCTTTCCAGGAGCCAATTCACAAAGTAGTCTGTCTTTGGGCTGTGGGAGTAAACTGGAACACCTGGGGTTTAGCTACATGAACACGAGAAGAACATGCAAACTCTGTGCAAACAGCATCCCAGGAATAGAACCCAAGGTCCTGGCACTGTGAGGCAGCAATGTTAAACACGATGCTAATGCCACTGTGCTATTCTGGATTAGATTTTATTCTGAGCATTTTTTAAAATGCACAGTTCTGTTTTTTCCATGATTGTTTTGTCACCTGAATCCTGGAAGAATTGTACAAGTCTGGAAAAGAGAGTTCCCGATTAAGAAACACAAATACTGTATCTCCACAAACTAGGAATGAAAGACAGTTTGCAATACTAATCTATATTATTATATCCGTTAAGAAAGAGAGATAATCCTCACTTCTATACATTTAAGGCTTTTCAGGGGTGCTTTAAATATTGTGTAATTATTACGTGTTGTATCTGCATACATTTTAATTCTCGATCTCCAGGAGTAGTCAAGAATTCATTAGTTGTAGTGAATTCATTTCAGGTTAATAATATCCAGGGCATTTGAGCAAACAACTTTATAGCTGTCCCCAAAACAGATATGACTGTGCATGACTAGTGAATCATTACAGTTTTTGCCAAAATTGATACAAATGAAACCCAACCGGGCCGATTGTCATGAAATCAGCAAAACATTTCACTGGCCTCTCATCTTAAAATCGACACTTTTTTTAGGTATCATTTTAGCAAGCCTAAGCAAGACTAAGGCACCAGTTGAGTAACGGGCTGATGGTCACATATCACTGTTTTGTGAACTTGGGTAAAAGTTTCAAAATCAGTCGCAATAAAATTAAGAAACCATCCTCTGCTGGGCATATCTGATAAGCTGATGGGAATTTTTTTTTCTGTGCATTTTCAGCTAGCAGAAAGTACCAACTGTCGGTTCCGTCTCCTGAGAAGTACAGTTTCAGCTTCAAAGTCGACTGATTGCGACAGAAATGCTGGTAAGGTTTTTTAGGGGCAACATCTAGCACTTAAAAGAAATGGCCAGGCTGATAAGCTGAGATAGTAATGGCAAATGCTAGCCTAGTCACTGGACAGTTTTATTAAAAATAAAAGATACTATCAGAAATCTCTTCCTTAAGATGGGAGATAAAGGATCCTGGTCTGAAAGACATTGTGGGCATAAGTTGCAACATTTTAAACCAAAATGTGATTATTATTTATGCTTTTGAAAATATAGTGAAAACAAAAATGCTCAAAATTAAAATTTTAAATGTATAGAGATTTTAGACACATACTGATGTGTATGTTGGGAATTTAGGTATATGCCAGTGTTGCTCCTGGTAAATGATTAAATGTAAATATAGTCAGAAATATGTATCACATTTTCACATTTTCACTAAACAAGAACGCTGTTGCTTGTTTATAATGGGAGTAATTAGCCTTTTAGCCTAGCACAGTATTTGGTATTGTAAGATACTGTAAGTACACAAGCTAAAATGTGTAAAACGCCTCAGAATGCAGGCGCACTGAGGAACAGTGTTTTGGGAGGTCATGGTGTGAGGCTGGCGTTTCCCAGTTTGCTATGAGGTTTGTACCTTCGTTACAGCGATGATCTCTTTGCAATACAAAACACGGGTATGAAAAAGCGTATTGTTTGAGAGAAAATACCTAAACCAAGTGTTCGTAAATCGAGAGATGGTGTGTTACTCTTTTTTACCCGAGCAGAGTACTGAATTATCATAGAAAACCAATGTTTTTATGATCATTACCTGTTTATCTTGACACAGTAGTAGTTAGATAGATCACTTTACTGGCCAAGTAAGTTTTCACTCACAAGGAATTTGACTTGGTGAGTTGCTCTATACACTATACACATACAGACATACCATATATACACAGACACATAAAACGTTTAAGAAATTAAAAGAAAAATATATATTGCACTTCAAGAATGTGTCAGAACTCTACCTAAGTGTGATAACCCCATACATATATACATATTTGTAAATGACAAATAAACAGTCCATAATAAATATCTATATACAGATAATAATATTGTTAATGCATGTAATGCCATAGTTGTAAACTAAGTGATCGATATTCAATTTTAATAACACAAATGTTCAGTGATTAATAGGAGTGATTAATAAGAGTCACTGCCTGGGAAAAAGGCTGTTTTTGTGTCCTGTGGTCCTGGTGCTAATTTACCTAAATCTTTTCCCTGATGGGAGCCATTGCAAAATATAGTGGCCAAGGTGAGAGGAGTCAGCAATTCTTCTTGGTCCTGGAGATGTAAAGGTCCTGGAAGGTAGGCAGGTCACAGCTTATGATCCTCTCAGCTGTCCTAATAACACTTTGGAGTCTGTTTTTGTCCTGTGTGATGGCAAGTCCAAACCAGACAGTTATGTTAAGATAAATAGGCGGAGAAAAGGTGTAAATCTTCTAAGAAAGCAGATGCATTGATCGGCTGTGTGATGGGAAATTGGGGTGGCATTTTTATTCGGATACAAAGAACTCGCCATCGTTGTAGCAAATTTTGCTTTGTAACTGCTTAACTGCTACAAAACGCATTTGTTGTTATAGAGAAAATTCATAAACGGGGTGTCTGTAAATCGAAGGATGCATGTACCTCAAAAATTTGCAAGAACTTTGTATTGAGGACTGGGCTCAAACACCATCCACAAGACATAATGGTTCAATGGATCTCACCATTAGTAGTTTTTTTTCCATTAAAATATACAGGGACTTCCTTTTAGAAATTAAATAAATGACTTAGGTAGGACAAATCCTCTTGTGGAATGATGATTTTCCCTGTACTCGCACAGAAAGACACAATTGACAGAAAATCTATAGCAGATTCCAAAATGTATTTCTTCAAAACAAAGAAAATTCAATCCTTGTCTTTGCTGCGCAGACACCACTAGGCAAGAGGATAGTTCTTAAAGGTCTTTTTGTACAGGTGTATCATGTTTTAACAGGTGCAAAGCTGTTATCATTGACTCTACACTAGAATAAATACCTCAAGTGTATATGAGACAAGTTCATTCCAATGTTAAGTACCGTCAGTATTTTTGAATGAAGATATGAGACTTAAAGCTGTTAATGCTGGTGGGGGGAATCTATGTTTTCAATGTTTCCTAGTACACAAATATTTTCAACTGACATTCCTTTTATTGTTCATTGATTTTTCTTGGTTTTACCAATCAGACACATAATGCAGAATAAGTGATATTTTCTTACATATCTGTTTTGGGAAGGGAAGTTAGCTCACTGTTATTAACAGCTGCGATATACTGCAGTTGTTAATTTAGGAATTCTACACTAGACATGGTTTAATAAGAGCCATTTCACACGTACTGTAATTTTGCCTTGCCCTGAACTGTAAGAGATGACAGTCCCAAACCCCACCCATTTTCCTGATTAAGTGTGCTGCATAAAACATTATCCAATATGATAAAAGGGAAGATTTTGGTTTTTCACATTTGTGACAATTACGGAAGCAACGTTTTCAAATTCACGAATTGGAGCTTAAAAGCTGTGAAAGATTTACTTGATCCCATCTGATAGAGCAGATAACTCAAAGAAGACAACATCTATTCTTGCACACCTCTGGCTTGGTTCATATGTTTTTGTGTGCCCTTGGAGCAGGTTGTAGTTCACAACCGTGATCGTCATGTTGTGCAGCAAAGCTTTGGCCAGAAGACACAAGCAACTATTTTTGAGCAGAGCTGTTATTGTGCAGAACAGAAAAGAAGAGACAAAGACCATTTTTAAAATGCCATACAGTATGTTCAGTCTAAAAAACTGTCAAACCTCATTGATTGCAAACTATAATTTCCCCTTAGAGTTGCAAGGTGCCAAGAAAGCACAGAGCAGATTTAGTACTTATTTTTATGTAGAGGTCAATAAAAAGTTTATTTCCTGTTTGTATTGAGAGCTGCTTCTCTTATATATAGCTGCACAACTTAATAACTGAATTAGGCTACTTAACTGCTGTGGAAACAACAACAACACAGATAATTACTAGTGACGTCAATAGCTAAGTGTCACGATTGTAGTCCCTCCGCCTTAAGGGCGCTCTGGCTCTTTCACATTTGAGTTGATTTTGCGCACCTGCTCCCAGTTCCTGCCTCCCTACTTAAGCCAGACGCTGACTCTTTTCTGGGCTCTGCACTGGTTTCCAGTACCAGCCGAGTCCGGGACCTGGAGCACCTGGTCCCGTTCCCCCTTTTTCCCCCCGACCCTCTGCCGGATCTCGCTCCGGTTTTTAACTCCGTTTGTCTTCGTCTTGGATTTACCACCCAGCTCTGGACATTTGCCTCATCAAGGATTTCCCTATAGACACTCTTTGGACTGTTTGCCTTGGACTCACCCCCCAGAACACCAGTGCACCATGGACACGCCCCCTGTTTTCCTGCCAGCCCCCTTGTATGCTTTTTTCCCCCGTGTTTTCCTCACTCTTCCCCAGATTGCATTGTCTGCATAGGGTCCTGAAAGAACGCTTTCGTTACACTAAGCTGTTAAATGACATTAATTTCCTCTCTGAACACATGAAAGTGCAGCCTCCACATCAACTGCTGCAAGATCTGTGATACAGGATGTGTGGGCACGACATTTTGACTGCACGCTGACTTTAAAAAGTCAAGGCAAAGAACATAGTACAATATAAATTGTGGAGTCACATTTCAGGAAACCGTTTGGAGGATCAAACCAGTTAAGACTCTGATTCTATGGTTTGTTTTCCCATTGTATCATCTTTCCTTCATGTGCAATTTGCAGCCATTCTAAGAAGAGTCTATCACTGGAATTCACTTAAGGGTCTCTAATTCAGTTCCTGGAGGCTCCAGTGTCTACAGATTTTTACCAACCTGAGTATTCAATTAAACAATTGAATTATTTTCTTAGTCATCTATAGGATTTTTTCTTGAGGTCTTTCACGGTTGACTACTAAAAATGTTTCCCCAAAACACCTTGGAGTCAGGATAGAAGTATTTCAGCTATCCAGTTAAATAATTAGATCTTAAACAGAGAGCTCAGGTGAAACATACAGTATACCAGAAGATACTGGGCCTTCCAGGAACTGGGCTTAAGAGCCACGGCAAAAGATCTCGTACCCACACAGCCTAAGCAGGTTGTAGCTTTAACGTTTGCTTTTATTGCGGTTTACCTAAACAGTTTGATCACAGAGGGCAGGAGTAACATCACTTGTTAATTCTCTTGGAAACAAGAGTTGAGCATGGTTGTTATTCCAGTCTACAAGCGCCATTGCTGAAAAAAAGATCTAGACACTGTAGTTTGCCAGTTTGACAGTGTTCTTGTTTCTGCAATTTTTTTGTTGTTGCACTCTTACTGTGATGGCAGATTCTGAAACACAGGTCAGAAGGTCATAACTGCCATTGTTGGCTTAGAGATGGTTTTGGGTCCAACAGTGAGGTGTGTGGTTTCTGGGCTTGTGAAACATACGCGAGACATTAAACTGAAATAGGAAAGAGAACTCTCAGATGTTTTAGGGTTGAATCAAGGTAAAAAAAACAATGTAGTCTACATTTATTTTAGTAATGATTCTTATTTGTGAAAGAAATGCTTGCATACATTTTTACAGAATAGTGTTCAGTAGTGGGACTTTGTAATGTGACTATCTTAGCTTAATGCTAAGAGAAAATTCATCAATATCCTTATCAGTTTCACAACTGTCCCTTGATCTAGGCAACATTCTATAAATGTGCTCTTACAATTAACACCTTAGAATAAAAGAAGACTAAAACCTTTTCTTTTTCCAAGCATAGAGAAGGCGAGTGAATTCAGATATGTCAGACTTTGAATATCATATTGAGTTCAGTCTGAGCAAGGCTTATTCAGAAACTAAACTGCAGAGGTTACTGAACGTTGTCTCCATTCATCTGATGTTACTTTCTGACACAAATGTTCAGAGCTAACAGTGGTTTAACTTAAAGTTTAGCAAGTTTTTGAACTCAAACAAGGCAAAGAATTCCTTGGAAGTCTTGTCAATTGATTAAGTAAGACTAAAACTGTTAAAGTGGAATCCAATTTCTCTTTATATGCCAGATATTAGTCACCTATTGCCCTATTGCTATGATTCCTGTACGGGATCTGATGAAGACCATTTTGTCTGACTTCATTGGTGTTACTAGTGCTGTTACTTTTATTGTTACTGCTATGTAGGGGGACAGCCAAGCACCTTCAACACTCAGACTTCTTTGTGTGAGCTCTCTTCATTAGCAATCTTTGCAGACAATAGTACTCAATGGTCAGTGTGTAGAGGATGTGGAGAGTGTTAAATATCTGGGAACCCATATTGATCAGAGGCTGAGATACACTGAGAACATAGACAACATTTTTAAGAAAGCCAATCAGAGGCTGTTTATTTAATTCAAAGGTTATAGAACTTTAATTTTAGTCAAAATGTCCCAGAGATGCCATATGAAAGCCTAATCGAGAGCATCCTGGCATTTATCGTGACAGTCTGGTCATGAAAGCAAAACCAAACTGTCCAGGATTGTGAAAATGGCAGGAAAAATAATTGGGAAACAGCAGCCCCAGCTCTGCGATTTATATCATAATACAGTTCACGGAATGACAAGGAACATCGCAGCTGGCTCCACACATCCACTCCACTCTCCATTCATAATACTCCCATCAGGGAGTGTCACGATCGTTACTCCTCCTCTTAAGGGCGCTCCAGCCCTTCCTCGTTCTGTCCCATTCCCCACACCTGTTCCTTATTCCAGCCCCTCTTTAGTTCCACCTTTAAAGCCAGACGCAGGCGTTTGCCCGAGGCTTCTCATTGATTTCCGCATAGGGCCCGGAAAGAACTGTTCGCGACAGGAAGGGGGTATAGGGTACCAGATTCAAATAAAAAAATCAAATAAAAACATTTGTGAGAAGTCTTTTGTCCCCTCTGCAATAAAACTGCTCCATGAAGGTATGGAAATATAGTCCCCCCCATTTATTTATGTATCACAGACTGTTCATGTGATTTTATGTGACTCTTATGTTTTGTGTGTTTTGTATTTCTATGGGAGACGTCACAGGCAAATTTCCACAGTAGTGGACAGTAAAGCATCTGTCTACCGGTGCCACTGGTGTCACTACTACTGCTAGCATTACTTCTATTACTACTGTTGTAACAATACTGCTACAGCTGGTGTTACTGCTATTGCTACTGAAGCCATTACTGTTGCTGCTGATGCTACGGATAGTTTTGTTACTACCGCCGCTGATGCTGCTGTTATTGCTGCTTCTTGTTTTACCACCCCTGTTGCTACAGCTGCTACTAAAAACCGTAATATTTATAAAAATCAGATTTGTTATATTTCTTATGTTTTTCTTAAACAGTGATAGAAATGTGCAAAAAGCCCCACATTAAAAAAATCCAACAGTATAACCCTTGGTTGGCGCAGCATGTATGACATGATGTGAATCTGGTTTTCACTCAGTAGCCAAATAGTTGCACATAATATACCATCAAGAAGGCAATGCAGACACCATTTCTTTAGTTCCTGTGTAAAATGTGCTGTTTCTCTTTGGTAGTTAACAGCTGAACATACAGTGTGATTAGAAATGATCTCGCTTTGTAAAATATGTGGGTGGTATGGTGGTGCACTGGTTCGCATTGCTGCCTCACAGCACTGGGGCCCTGGGTTCAGTTCTGGACCTGGTGTGATATTCGTGGGGAGTTTGTATGTTCTCCCCTGGTTCATGTGGGGTTCCTCCAGGTGCTCTGTTTTCCCCCTCCACAGTATGTGTATACTGTATGTTAATTGGCTTCTGGGGAAATTGGCCCTAGTGTGTGTGTGTGTGTGTGTGTGTGTGTGTGTGTGTGTGTGTCTCTGTGTCTCCTCTCTAATGGAACGCCTTCCTGTCCAGGGTGACTCTGTCTTGTGCCTTTTGCTTGCCGGGATAGGCTCCAGCGTCCCCAAGACCCTGAATTAAGAGAATCGGAAGTTCCCAACCCTGGTCCTGGTGGAAAAACCTGATTGTTTTTGTTCCAGCTGAGCCCTCAGTGACACAATCAAACCCTTTATTGACTTAATGATAATAAGGTTAATTTGAACTGTTTGGTCCCAGCACTTTAACCCTTGTATTTCGTAAGTGAAATAAAACCCAAACTTGTGACTAAAAACAAAATGTAAATATTCAACTGAAGCAACTTCTTAGATCAAGTAAGGCTTCCGTTATCTAATGAAGGTGGGATGGAATGAACACCAGCAGGTGTGTGTTGGTCACCACGACCAGGATTGGGAACCACAGGGTTAGAAGATGGATGGATATAAAGAACAACACCTAAACTAGATGCCAGAGGAACTGAATGTCACGCTTCCAGATCAGCTACCTTCTTCTCCTGAATTAAATGCACATTTGAAAGCTTGCAAAGGAAATGCAAAGGAATCTCAATTTTCATTTTTGTGGTGTTCAAAGAAATCAAATCTGCTGTCTCTGACCACGATGAGTCACAATTAAGGTTCTCATTGTCTGAAAGTCTGCTATGTGGAGACAGTTAGGTGATTTCTCGCTTTGAATCACGGCCCTGAACTTCTGAACTTTCTTTTTACAGCTCTGCTCACCTTTCAGTGCAGATTGTCTCACACTTCAGTGGTGCTGGAACGTGGCATGAAACCTCCTGAAGTCTAGCACATTTGATCAGTCACACTTAACTCATCAATTTTCAAACCTTGGACCAATTTTCTTTTGACCCCTGCAGCGGGTGATTTCTTTAAGACGTTTAGAGATCAATTGTTCAATAGAAATGGGAACTTTAAAGTTCAAGGCCCGCAAGTGGCCATGGCTGACTGAATAGAACCAATGAACGTCCTCACTCGATCAGAACTCCCATGTGCTTTGAGTCTCCAGTGTTCTTTTAGTCTGCATTTCAAACTGAGGACAAGCGGCTCTACTTCACCCAAAGACTGGTGGCAGTGTGAAACACGTTAGCCAGCTATGTTGCTGAAGCTGATCCCCTGGTTTCTTTCAAGAAATGGCTGGATGGGACCCTTTGATCAATTCACTACTAACTTCCAAGTGGGCGAGATGGGATGAATGGCCTCCTCTCATTTTCTAACCCTTCTTATGTTCTTGCTGTATGTTTTACTGATGATTTATTGATGACCACTAAGGCCTGGTGGACTTGCACTATCCAGGATCAGAGACGGTCACCCAGAGCAAAGAACGTGAAATCACTTGATGACATGTTAGTGCTTGCCATTGTGTTGAATGTCATCAGTGCATCCAACTTTTCCCCAGAGACCTTGAACACAAATAAATAAAAGGGAAACGGTACCATTCTGTGTTTTCACCGGTCAAAACTTAATTGTGCTGTAACCGATGGTGGTATTTTTAGTCGAAAGAACCCGTACCATGAAATTTCCTGTTGAAATTGTGTTGATCTGCTGTAGGTATGATCATTGCTACCTCTTAAAACCAGTGCTGTGTCAAAGAGGAGGAAACAGATGCACGGGAGAGACAGTCTTGCACTCAGACACCTTTTTGAGTCTCGAGAGATGCTGAGTACCGTTTTTCTTTCTCCAAACTGAACAACCACAAGCGTTCACAATCAATGTTTTTTTTGGCACAAGCACTTTTCTTATCTTTAGGCGCTACGTGGTTCTTCCGTTCTGCATAGTTCTGCTCTTCTTTGCTTTTTAAGACGGATCGAATCTCCATTGAAGGCAGCCCGCAGGAGAGGTTAAATATGACATAATATTCATGCAACAGTACATAATTTGCTTTTGGGTTACATCCCCCAAGAAACAAGGAGAGGTATGAGAAACTGGAATGAGCATCGGTTTCTTGTTCTATGTTTCATGTGTTGATGAGAGATCGTTCTGGTGCTTTAATTGATTTAAATTGATGCAAAATGATTTTTTTAGGATAAAGCAATATTTTATAAATGTATATAAATACCCTCAAATGTACAATGGAATGCAATGTACAACATTGTAGATTAATATGGATGTATTAATACTAAATAGATCTTGCCATTGCACTGCACTGAAAAGCAGATTTGATTTGTATTTTTTTAAAGTATTTTAAGAAACTAACTAGACTAAAATTATAAAAACCAATGCAAAATTTCATACAAACACATAAAAAAAACAAATAAAACAGCCAGACCATGAACAAAAATCCAAAACTTTCATGTTTGAGCCTTTTAACAGTTTTCTTGTTGAGATAAGAATGGAGTCACCACCTATGACAGCAGTAACCACAAGCAAGGAAGAGTACAAAGCTCAGTCTCTGTCAAAGCATTCAAGAAAGGGCCCCAGATCCTGTGGAATCACCTGTCCTATGGAAACAAATTCTCTCCATTGTAATTGTGGAGATCATCTCCTTGAGCCGGCTCTTGAAATCTGAACATCAGTGCTGATTGTTTTTCCTTTGTTAGTTTGAGCACTGACTCTGAATAGCCAGAGTGCTAATGCAGGATCTGGGGGTACATTCTTCCCAAACACGTTTGTGTACCACTGCAATACTACCCAAAATTTCTATTACAAAGCCAGAGGAGGTGTGTGGGAGTGCCTTCAGAAGACCCACACCTGTCACATAAAAAGAGACTGAAGGATATATTTTGTTCATTTTAGTTTTAGAGTAATGAAGGCAATGTATTAAGTTCTCTTTGCACATACATAGTCAGATGTTAGCTGTCATGGACAGGAGTTTCACTTCAATCAGTGAAATTGATATACATATGTATATCTGACTTGGAACCCCTTTTAGGATTATGGCATGACTTCAGAGCAAGCATACTCTTATGAGAATGAATATTAATTAGCTGTCACCATTTCACAAATCAAAAAAGGAGAAGCTTCAAAATAAGGATGAAGACACTTTCTGTCTGTAATTGTATATATTCAGATCTATTTTAGAAGTCTTTGTCGATGGTTCTTGTGATACCTTGAGTTAATTGAGATTAATTCCCAAAATGTCTTGTGCCTTTTTGCTCTCCAAGGCAAATGCAAACTCTGAAAGTGTTCCTAGGAACACATACACACACATTAAATCTTACCTTCCCAGGGGGTGTATCTCTCTACTAGTGAGTCACTGCCTGTGCATCACCTGATCGTGGTAACCTTTGACACACTGTAACTATGGGCAACTTCCTGCAAATCAGAGCATAAAATCCTAATCCCAAACTGTCTTTAAGTTGTTGGAGTTGTCCCTTAAGACTGAGGCGATTCCTGTCTCCTTCAATTAATTAAAAGTGATTTTGCAGGTTAAATGAAATTGAATTTTTTATCTCTGCTCCAAGATAGGCTGCACAGCTCCTTCAGTGTCCTCAAAGCCCCTTTCTGAAGACTGAATGTGAGGAAAAATACACTGAACCAGTAAAACACATGAGGTAAAAGTCATTTTTGGCCATAAAGATAGCAGACTAGCTTAATAAAGGGGCCATCCAATACAGCCACACCCCTCCTGACTATAATAAGAAGGAACAGTCTTTCAGAAAGCCATACTCGGTCACATGTTTGCCTCGCTGTGAAAACCAGATAAACTGCTTTCACACAGCTTCACATGCAAAAAATAAACATGTGAAGAAATGAAAGAGACTGTTTTGCACATACATAGCAAGGTCATTGCTCTCGAGTGCTGAAAAAATGCTTTTAATACACTATTTTTAACTATAGCTCAGTGAAACGGTTGCTTCTTGTTAAATTTAGAATGTGCAAAGGAAGGAAGCAAAGAGACCATCTGGTAACATTCCATCCTTATGGTTCACCCTCACAGCAAGGAACACATTAGAACCTATGACAGACTATAACAAAGAGGTAGCCATTTGGTCCATCTAAGCCATTTGGTTGGTGAAAGCCAACTGAAATGAGAATCTCACCATGCCATTTTGTGAAAGAAACCAGGGAAGTAACTTTAGCTACATGGTGGAGTAGCTTGTTTCATACTCCCACCACACTTTGTGAAAAAATCGTTTTCAGTTCTCTGTTTTAAGTGCTCTCTTCTTTAGTTTTCCACATGTGTCCTTCGGCTTTGCTACTAATTCTGTAGATGCCCATTGGGTCAAGTTAGTCGAAGCCTTTGAGGATTTTGAATCAAGTCTCCTTTCTTCTCTGTTCGGTGCAAAGAAGATTCAGTTCTTTTAGGACAGGGATGACAATGTCAGATTACATCAGAGTACAATCTTCCTTCAAGACCAGGAATGTATCTGGTATCTCTGCTCCGAGCTGATTCCAGGGCAGCAATATATTTTCTAAAATGTGGTGACCAAAATTTCACACGGTGATCTAAAAAAGATCTTACTAGTACGTTGAACTACTTCAACATGGCATTCCTTGATTTAAATGCTACATTTTAAATTGTGTATACATTGTAGCCACTTTACCCCACACACGTGAGTAAACCCGGCTTTCAGGAGCTGAACCAACTGAAGCAAGAGAGTTCTGTGGCGATCTTGGACAAGCCAGATTCAGACACCACATTCTTATAGCTTGTACTCTGGGTGACAGGGAGTGAGAGAGTAGTTGATCAAACAGGAGTAAATATTACCCTGTAACATCTTCAGACTAGACATAAAATATCAGAAGTGAGTAAGAAGAGGCAAATGAATCTTGAACTGTTTTTTCAAGTGCATTAAAACTCTCAAGGAAGTGAAGTTGCAGGGTTCAGTTTCACACAGAATGAGATAAGATACAGTGACACTGTCACGACCGCCAACCTGCCCAGCCCAGCCCCCAGTAGAGCTAATCAGTACCAGCAGCGGGGAGATAATTACAAGCGCCGCTGCACGTGTTAACCCGACACCAGACGCCCTACCGTGCGGCGGGCTGCAGTATTTAAGCCATTCCAACCCGCTTCCTGTTGCTCGGTATTGAGAGCTCCATCTGGCGATTACTGTACCTCGTATTATTCTGGATTCTGGACTTCCCTTTAGCCTTTCGACTTCGTCCTTGCCTCTCGTCTCGGATTATTTGCTACCAGTGTACTTCCCGGATTTCGACCTACCTTACTCCTTTGACCACGACCTCGCCTCTTGTTTCGGATTGTTTGCTTCAATCGTACTTCCTGGATTCGGAATCCCCTTTTTCCTTTGGATCACGAACTCGCATTGCGTATTGGATTGTTCGCCTGCCTTGTCATCTACCTACTCCTGCGTCTGCGCAGGATCCACGTATCTCTTCACGAGGGATTCCTTACAGACAGTTACGTACCTCTATATACGGGGTTCTTGGCTGTGGTTTTGCCTTTCCCTCTCAATGGTAGGGCGCTGATATTTGTTCACACCATCTTCAGGATCTTCCAAAACATTCTTTATCGCACCATAACCTGCAACAAGCACAGTATTTCTCGGACTTTCCCTTCACAACCTTTGACAAAGAGAGCGGGGGTTACTGTGGATTCAAAGCTGTACTGTGGCTTTCACATATGACAGATGCATGTGTCAAACATTTATGAGTTAAACATAGTTCCAATACAACACTTTTGTAAAGTGTATTTTTGATCTGGAGTTTGTTCTCCTGTGTTTGTGTGGGTTTCCTCTGGGTGTTCCAGCTTCCTCCCACAGTCCACAGACATACTAATTGGCTCCAGGGAAAATTTCCCTGGAGGGAGTGTATGCATTTGTCTCTGCCCTGTGATAGAATGGCAACCCCCTCCAGGCTGTATCCTGCATTGTCCCGGTTGCTTGCCGGTATAGGCCCCTGCTCCCCAGCAGCCCAGAATTGGAAGAAGAAAATGGATGGACAACATTTTGAACTGAAATAAACCATAATACACAAACACATACCACACACAAGGGCACAAACCAGAATAAGGGCTCCGAACACAATGCATGCAAGTACAAAATGCATTTGTTACACAGAAAATTCTTATGAAATCTTATCAGCTGTTTTGACAATTTTATTTTCTGTTATACCCTAGAGGAGTTGGAACATAGCAGGAAGCTGCTCCTATCAGGGCTGGGGCACTTACTGCCTAAATCTGGGGGAAATGCAGTGGTACTAGATTAACTGCTGGATCACGCTGCCAAAAGTAAATTATTGCACCATCGGAAAAAGCATAGCAGACACATCTGCTGTAGTCACACAGCTCTTTCTGAAGACGTCCGTGTATTAACAACTTCACTGACTTATCCTGCTGCCCTCACATGTGTTTCTATAGATATGAAACTAAGGATGCCCACTAAATGTTTAACTACAGATGTCAAGACTGCTAAAGACCCCCCCCCCTCCTTCCATCCACAGAAAGTGGAAACAATATGAGCATGAATGTCACACTTGCTAGTTTCTCACAGACCAAGCTGTCATCCAAGGTTCTCAGGGTTGTTTGAAAATAGATGATTCATTTCACTCCTGAAGTGGGGGATTTTGAGACGACAGATGAACCCTTGAACTCTAAAATTTGTAAGCGACCTACGCATTTTCTCACGTGAAAAAGACCTGTTCTCTTCAATAAATATCTCATCCTGAAGGGGACTAGAAGACTGCTGTCTGCCAGCGTGCTTTGAGGGGTTCTGTCCTGTAAGGTCCTACGTGAAGCGGTGAGTGTCGTTTCTGTTCTCAACAAGAACCTTGTGAGCTTCGCCAAGGCCTCTAATATCTAATATACATCCCAATATCCACACAGCCTTGACCAGCGTGACCGAGTTTGCTCAAGTACTGAAAATGTCAAATGGAAGCAGGTAATGGCTCAATGATGAGTAGATTAAAAAGTCATTTTGGTTTTTGAAGATTCCTTTGATGCATGTTTTACAGCGATATGTGACAACTCTTCATGTGTGACTAAACTTGCTGGCCCACCTTTTTATTACTTTACGCAACCAGGTAAGTCAATTGAGAACACTTTCTCTTTTACCGTGCCAGTTTGGAGACCTGTTTATACAACAGGGCATTTACTGAGGCAGTCTGAAAGACGAGTCCTGTGGTGCCTTGCTCGGGGGTACAGCACCTGGGATTTGAACCCACAACCCTGGCTCCAGCCTACACCCAATCAGCTGTGACCATTGCTGCACATTGCTGTTGGAATGCTTATTTCTGAAATTAAATGAATAATAATGTTTTTTTCTCCACTGTATGCATTATAATTTTTTTGGAATTTTGTTTAAAATACTAAATCCTGGAGTTCAAAAGCGATCTTTGGCTCTTCGATTCATTTTGGTGTCATATTAAAAAATATGTAAAATCGCTATTGCCTACAATAGAAAAATGTTATCGTAGTTCATATAAGATCTGTAAGATCATGTTTCCTTTCTAACGGTTGCATAAGCAACGGAAGAAGCACGAAATATAGAGATTCCCAGGCAAAGTACGACTATCAGCTATTTCATCTTAATGCACAATTAATATGTGGAATATTTTCAGGTTTAAGGCATATTCCTCAAGGTTCCCTTTATTAAAAGAGATTAACGCTTATTAGTTCGTGTTAGATTTATACAATAATTGCTTTTGAGTTTGAACATTTTTTTTTCTCTAAATAGGAGGTGAAATCAGAATGTCTGATTTTCTGCACGAATGGTCATCTCCAGTTCACACGAGTCCAGCATGGATCGAATTCAATAACTGTAAAATGACCAGTCGCAATTGTGGACTATGAAATTGTTTGCAAATATGTGGTAATGTTCTGTGCAGTACTGGCTGGGATGAAAATAATTCCACCACACCGTGTGGTGTAAACGTGAAATAGTGCTGTAGAAACCCTCTATTTCAGGACTGAACAAATCGCCTAAGCGGAGTTTCACAGTGATATTTACAATAGTCATTCAGAAATATCTCTTAAAAACACTTTGGGGAAAGTGTGCGGCGTATATATGAAAGATATTATTAGACTTAACACTTCGAAGGAGATTATGTCCTTACATATGGAGGAAGATTTCCTTACCATTCTTTTTTCATGATAGCAGCAAACGTGCCTATGGAAGTACGCAAAACCGCACGGTGTTTTTCTGATGCTAGGGCTATATTAAACGTATTACCGTAAACATACAGCTGGCGGGAAAAGGGAATGGATAATTTAAATAATGTACAAATACTGAGGTTTGTTGTCAAAAAATGTTCATAGTGGCTTATTGATAGGTAGACCATAATAAATCACACGTGATCTTTTATTTTAAAATGTAAAAACATTGCGCAAAACATTTTTGAAAGAGCTTATATTACAATGACAGTCTAGAAGTAAATGTCCAATTTTTACAAAAGTTTTAGATATTTTTTGTAACGAGATTTCCAGTTTCACATTCTGTAAATGTGTTAAACAATATAATACAAAGAGCGATCAGTTTTATTGGGATGATCAATTAATGCCACGAATAAACATAACGATAATATAACGAAGTACCAGTTGAACTGAACAGAAATTACTAAAATATTTCAATCTTAATGCGTAGTTATAACTTAGGAGGTGCATATAAAATGTTTCAATATGTTGCAATAAAATGTACGTCATTTTTAGCTCCTTTAAGTCATCCGCATTAACTTTAAAACAAAAAAATTAAGCCCGAGACTCCAGTGCAATTCTTCTCAAACTCGCACCTAAAACCACTCATGCAGCACGTTTCAAATTATAAATTGTTTCAAAATATTTTCCGTTTTTTCCACAATTAAAAAAGGTTTCTTCAATATTTTCAGTCCATTTCATATTTAGAAAAGCGTCTACTGATCTTTATTTCGTATACACATTTTATACATATAAGCTACTACTTATTATTTTTTCAAACGGAAAGAACAATAAAAACGTACCCAGTGTTTGAAATAAATTCTAAAGCGAAAGCATTTTCAAAACGCGAGCGTGTACGATCTCACGTCTTCAGTCAAGAAGAAGCTGAGGGCTGTTGAAGTTCTCAGCCTCTGAAGCGAACCTGACAGCGGTTAACACTTCTTTTTGCATCTGCATGTGAAGAGCAGCCCGAACTGAGGTCTCCTTCCATGCAGAAAATAATTTCATGTAGGCTGCGACAGTAAGATGATATCGCTGAAACGTTCGTCTATTAGCCTATTTCCCTCTTGCAGTGTGCGTATACATTCCCATAATTAATTGTGCAAAACAAATAAGTTATTATTTGATAATAACTTATATGCCAGGGACCTGTGCAATACATTTATATTTATATCTATAGTTACATCTATATTTATATTCATATGTGTGATACGATTTTCTGTGTACTGTTCTGTTCTAGTTTGTTCTTGTGTGTCCGGACTGTGAGTAACTCTTGTATTGTATGTATTGTACTATTATTATATAATTCGTTACACTGTGGCTGTGTTGTGTGTGTGTTAAGCTGCTGTTGCACTGCAATTACCCTCACGGGATCAATAAAGTATCTATCATACTATTGATACAAAATTTGCATTTTATTCAAAATGGCATTGAAACAAAACTGAACTCGGAGAAAGTTGCACAGCTCACCGGAGAGCGGCTTTAACAAGTTCTCTGCTGTTACGATAACTGGTGTGGTGCCGAGTGGCGAGCGCTGAAAATCAGAACCTTTCGTTTTTTCATTGTCATACACAGGGCTTTCCTGTTTTCATACAACATAATAAAACGAGATGCCGTTTTAGACAAATGTAAACATTCCCAATTAATCAGGTTTATGACCTACGAAGTAATCACAATTAATCTCTCAACATGATGCCGAATGATATAAAAATACTAAAAAGTTCCTCACAAGTCCACAGACGCAGTTTTATTATTAGCCTGTTAGTCTATTTCCCTCTTGCAATGTGCGTATATGTTCCCATAATTAATCATGCAAAACAAATAAGTAATGATATCGATACAAAATTGCATTTTTATGCAAAATGGCATTGAAACAAAACTGAACTCGGAGAAAGTTGCACAGCTCACTGGAAAGCGGTTTTAACAAGTTCTCTGCTGTTCCGATAACTGGTGTGGTGTCGAGTGGCGAGCGCTGAAAATCAGAACCTTTCGTTTTCTTTCATTGTCATACACAGAGCTTTCCTGTTTTCATACAACATAATAAAACGAGATGCCGTTTTAGACAAATTTATGACCTATGAAGTAATCACAGTTAATCTCTCAACATGATCCCGAATGATATCAAAATACTAAAAAGTTCCTCACAAGTCCACAGACGCAGTTTTAAGCGTGCAGAATTTGTTTTTTAATTGACTGACAAGATCGGTTTTTATCTGGTCAATGTTCTGACACTGGGGAAAAAAAAGCTGGGAAACTGAACACCAAATACCAGGACACCCCAAATCCGAACTCTGCAAAGCTCGCGAACCGCTGCCACCTCTTACTGCAGCGCCGTCTCCGAGAGTAAGTCCTTCACTGCATGTGAACTGAAGACAGGCGGCTGCGAGGGTAACTGGACACGGAGTTACTGTCAATGGTGAGCCCGGAAGAGGACGCGGCTGGAGCTCGACTCCGCCGCTTGATCTGTGGGCCGAACCAGCCGAGACAGAAGCGCAGAGCGTGATGCCTGAAGTGGTGGTCCAGGAAGATGTAAATGGCGGGGTTAGCGCAGCTGTTTAGGAAGGCAAAGCAAGAGGACAGGGTCAGACCCCTCGCCAGGGTCGTTTGAGAGGCGCAGGACAGCGACGCGAACTGGAGCTGGCAGGCGATGAGGATGGTTCTGAAGACGTTGAACGGCAGCCAGGAGACGACGAAGGCCACGATGATGACCAGCACAATCTTGAGCGAGTGTCTGCGGCGCTGTTCGGTTTTGGAGTTTTGAAAGCCGGGTGGGTTACGCAGCTTCACCAGAATGGAACAGTAGCAGGCAACTATTATCACCACTGGGAGCACGAAGGCAAGGAAGAGGGCGACAAGGCTGATCCCGTTGAAAACAGCTGAGTCGGCGATTTCGGTACACAAACTGGCCGTGCCATTTTCCTCCACCCTCCGGTAGATAAGAGAGGGCACTCCTAGCGCGATGGACGCCAACCAGATGACGCAGCAGGTCAAGCGCACGCATTGGTTGCTGCGAATGTATCTGGTGTCCAGCATCCGCACGACGGCCAAGTACCTGTCCACGCTCATGCAGGTGAGGAAAAAAATGTTGGAGTAGCGGTTCACGGCGATGACGTAGCTGCTGAACTTGCAGAGGAAATCGCCGAAGTCCCATTGGTTTTCCTTCGCCGCCGAAATCCCCCAGAACGGTAAAGTGCACACGAAGACCAAGTCCGCCACGGCCAGGTTAGTGACAAAGGTGTCCACCAGCCTCCTGCTCTTGTGCTTGGAGGCCATGATGACGATGACGCACAGATTCCCAATGAAGCCAGTAAAGAAGATGAGAAAGTAGAGGGCAGGTATAATGACGGACTGCCAGGGGAAGGATTTCTGGGGACAAGCCAAGATCTCATCCCAGTCAGGATACAGGTATGTGTTCTCGCTTCCGTTGTAGTAATTTTCAGAGTACTCGTAGTCCGTCGTGTCTGTGGAGCCCGTCGTGTCCGTGGTATTCGCCTCCATGTCGCGCAGTGTGCGGTACTGATAGCACTGCACGGCGTTTAATATGCCAAGTGGGTAGGTCACGTGCGCGCACACACGACGTTTTCTTATCTTTGCCAGCCAGTTTCATTTTTGTTGTTTGTGTTACACCGTGGTAGGCAAAACAAAAAAGTTTTAACTTAATAGAAATGAATGTCCCAGGAATTATACTGGACTAGAAAAAAAACAAATGTTATGGGACAGTGGTTTAGTGGTGAAAATTAAGAGCACATAATAATAATAATAATAATAATAATAATAATAATAATAATGATTAACAAGGATTGTTTCTGCGTTTTTAGGTTTTAAATATCCGACTTCAAACGTACTTTCGAACAACTTCAGTGTACACAAAGGTAAGCAATCTGGCTAAACAGGCATTACATAATAGGTGATTCACTGTCCATTGTAGGGGTGTTTGATACACTGTGCAGCTGTCCATGGGCTTGCATTTTAGGTAACGCACTTAAATGACGGGAGTTCTGGACGTCTGGGACTGGCAGGGGGCTAAAAAAGATGTCTGATACATCCCAGTCAACATTTTAAGACCAGAAAGCGAATTTAAGCATTAAAAACATTTAAATTAAACCCGAAGGTGCCTTTGGGGCAAACCGCCACCGAACCAAACGAGAGTGCACAGAATAAAAGAAGAACGTGAGAGCCGGCGTTTACAGTGCAGGATAAGAACTGCAAGACTAACAACCGCTCAGAGCACCGTCACTCTGTCATCTGTAGAATAAACTGAGCCTCCGTTAACTAAAGAATTGTTTACGAGCGTCCCGAGACACATTTTCTCGTGTGTTAAACACGATTTTTTAAAATCGTACTTGAACTTTGTGAAGCTGAATTAAGCAAAACAGATTTTTTTAAGATGACTGATTGCCAAGGCGCTATATAAAATATAACGACTAAATAAAAAAAGTTTTACGTCTCGTAAGAAAAATAAACGGATATTGATTAGACGAAAGACATTGACATACAATTTTCACAATTTTTTTGGAGATGAAAAAAAAACATACTGCGTTAGTTTGTAGTTTGTGGCTCGACTTTGCGCCTGGGCTCTTGCGGTAACTTCAAACAATGTTAATCCCACAAACGCAACTCAAGTTGCTCCGTCTCAACATGACAGTTTTTACCAGCAAATTTTCATTATGAAAAAAGACACAGCGCAGCAGCGGGAATCCAAAGGTCCAAAAAATAGGCTCGCATAATTTTTTAACTCGCCTCAAGCGAAGTAATTATAGTGTTGCGTTCACGCCTTGAGTTGTCTTGTCAAAAATGAGTGAATTCCAGGAAGACTTTTTCCACGCGAGGACATTTCTCACAAAGGTAAGGTTAACTGCAAGTCGAGTTAAATAGCTCATGATTAGCACAATTAAGAAGGATTTTCGAATGGTTTTTAAATAATTGTAAATCATCTTTAATTTCGAACGGCTTCTCTTGGTTAAGCAGTATTTTTCAGAAATCAGTAATAGGTTTATTCCATGCTGAAAAGAGAAGAAAAAAAACACAACATTTCGGGTGTGACACCCGAAGAAGGCTCCACAGCCGAAACGTTGTGTTTTCTTTCTTCTCTTTTCAGCATGGAATAAACCTTTACTTGTTCCTTTGCAGCCTACGCATGCAGACGCAGCTACCCACCTGATCTTTTTCAGAAATCTATTGTTTTAATGTTTCGGTAGTACGTTTATTTCGCTTATTGAGCAAAATTTGTGGTCGGATGTTCATTTTTGTTACCGTAATTTGAATGTATGGGGGAAATGTATTGTATTTTTTATCATTTTCAACACAATTGAATAATAGAGATTATTTTAAGCGTTTTAGGACATCGCGGTCATAAATGCAGAAAAAATGATGCATCATTGAAATATGTAGCTTTAATGTTTATAGTTTAAAAAATACCTAAAAGTTTTAGAATGCTTTGTGTGCAAAGAAAATGACAGAAAAAAAGTTTTTATGTTCTACCAATTATTATGCAGTTTAAATTATTTAAAAAAATATTTCGGGACGCTTCTAACAAAAGATCTTTTTAATCTGGTGATGAAGTGTTTTGCAGAGAACATGTTAAAAATACTTTTTTAAAGTTTTAAATATCTGTATTCAGAGTTTCCACTGCCTACCAGTCATGAATGTCCCCAGAGTAAAAATACACGAAGAAAATCAAAATACTTTATTTCAAGTGCCTGAACAAGGGGAAACACAACTGACGCTCTCGTGTTGCTGGTAGTCGGGAAATTTAAATTAATGTTAGTGTTTAATACCACGGGCTTTCAGAGTTCAAATCAAAGCGTAGTCAGGCTCCGCCGATCTTTTTAATGTTTTCAGTGTTCGTCTCCTTTTGTGGTCGACTTCGTGGTTTTAACATTTTAAATCCCGAAAACCACTGACAAGAAAACAACTAGCAGAAAAGGTCTTGCTCCGATTTTTGAGATTGTGTTCATTGCATAACTCTGCCTCAAAAATGAAGCAGTAGAACAATAATGATGTAAATAACCCTTTCCCCCACAGAAGGCGGCTATTGTTGACAGGGCTAATATTTAACGTTTTAGTGCTATTTTACTTTAAATTGAAAAATGCCGGGTTTAAAGATGTGATTATTTTTAAAGCAAAATTGTTCTTCATAAACACAAGATAATTTCAATGTCGTTCACTGACATTGAACGACAGCACTTTTTAACCAGTTATTCTTTACAGAGGCTGTGAGTGTAGAAGTTGAACTGACATAAATAAACCACATTTACGATTTCCCGAAAAGAACCATAAAAATGAAATATTTCACGACCTGATCTCAAAGTCTTGTGAATCTTACAAAAATTAGATTTCTTAATATATATATTCCTTTTAATTAAAGAGAGGAGCAATTACCTTTAATTAATACTTTAAATAATAGGTCCATTACCATTTTGTCCAAAGTGACTTAATAGAGACTTGGAAGTGAGCTGTGAATTTATTACCAGTTGTTTTAAAATCTCTGATACAGGCAATGTGCCTGACCAGGAATACTGTAAGAGCCTTTCTGTTAATAGTCAGGCATACAGAGCATAAACAGGTCAGGGTACTGCACTGTGAATCAGTGGAATGGCTTCAAAACCATCTAACATAACTATCAGCCTGCTAGCAATCACACTTCTGATATTTGCTTATTATTGGTAACTACAGAATTTAGTAATGGCATGCTCCTATAACCATCAGAAAAGCTTTTGACAGAGTGAACAAAAACGATATTTGAGTATGCAGCATAGTTATATTAAGAAGTTATTACGTACTGGTCTCGGCAGTATTTTTTAAGCAGTCAAATAAAATTGGTTTAATTGATTCAATGCCGATAGCAAGCTCGTTCTCCAAGTGTTAGTCGTAATTAGATTATTTCTCCCCATTTTCTGACAGTTAGCAAGTTCAAAGCTGCAACCATATAGGCAAACAACAAGACAGAGCAGAAAAGGCAAAATCTACAGCCAGGGCTTTGGGTTTGGAACCGGTCCTGCAGAAATGTAACTTGTAACGTCTCTGTGACATGTCACCTGTGCTATTAAGATAAAGATAAGATCACTTTATAGGCCACATACAATTTCTTGCATTAGGAAATTGTCTTTTTGCATACCCCAACTTGCTCTCCATGAGACACACAGACAGAGAGAGCCTGGGGTTAGAGCACAGGGTCAGCCATTGTACAGCACCCCTGGAGCAGTTGGGGTGAAAGGCCTTGCTCAGGAGCCTAACGGAGTAGGATTCCTCTGCCAGCCACGGTGATTTGAACCGGCAACCTTCCAGCCACAGGGGCAGATCCTTAGCCACAGAGCCACCGCTCTGATGATTTCATTCAACCTGGGTGCTGCAAGGTTAAGGGAAGCTCACGGAACGGAAGCAAATTAATTTGTTTTTCTATACCCACTTTTTTCATTTTGAGAAATCAGTTGCATTCAGTTTTACAGCGGAGCAAGAAAGGTCTGAAAACCTCTTTGTGCGGCCCTATGAAAAATATTGCACCTGTCCTTCTGAAACCTTCTGAAAGTCTGACATGCTGAGTGTGCACAGTCGTCACAGTTCTCCAATGCCTATACCTTTCTTTGTATAGCTTTGCCACAGCCTGGCACATTCGGCCTGGTGCCTCGCTACCTAAGGCTGTGCATTTTTAACCATTACCATGATTTCACTATTCTTTTCTGTACCTTACCAAGCCCTTAACTTTACCATGGCAGATGTTTCTAAGGTGGCACACAGACACCTTTGAGAGGTGTGAATAATTGTAATGATTGAACCCCTCTTGCAAAACCACAGTGAGCACATTTTTCGCCTTTCTGATGAGTACCACATAAAACATCCTGTTTTTTGCTACAGGAGTTGGTGGTGGTTGTTTTGTTTTTTTTTGACTCAGCAGTTGGTTTCGATGCCCATCTTGTATTTTCCTGGTAAGGACAACAGCAAGGCCAGGAAACTGGTAAATACGTCTCGCTTTGAGACATACTTGTAAGGGAGAGAGAAATCGATAACAAATGCAATCCTTTGTGCGCTCTAGGGGCTAATCTGGGCGATGGGGTGTTTCGTTTTACATGCATTATCAGATGTACTGTAGGCAGTGCAGTGGTGAGCCAGGCTGTTTTCTCGTTATGTGTGTACTTGTTTGATGCACAGATCATCAGAAAACCAGCCTGTTTGTCAGTAATCTCACAACCAGAATTGGGTGTACTGGGAACACCCAAGTATGAAAATACTATATGAATATACTATAACCTGAACCCCCTGCCCTCCAAGAAGGGACAGTTTAGAGATGCCAGTCACCATAATCTGCATGTTTTTTAGAGACTGGAGGAAACCAGTGCACCTGATGAAAAACCACACACACCCAGACAGAACACGCAGACTCCACACAGCCAGAATCACATTGAGACGAGGGAACTCTCTCCCCAAAGGGCTTTCTACTAGCAAGTGTCTTTTTTAACCTTGTTTTGTTTAATGTGTAGCGGCAATGCTTGTTAATAAGACAGAATTAAGCGTTGGTATGCTGTCCTAAAGGAGGCCCCATCTCACCCTCCATCTCTGTGGTGCAGCCACAGAGAAAGTATTCATGCAGGCTGATTTAAGATGTTTTCTTTTGATAAGGAACAAGCTCCCAGACGGGGATGCACTTAGCTAAGCCTGGCTATCATGATCAATGGTCATCCATTGGCGCCTATCTGTCTAGGGAGTGCCAGATGGACATCTGGACTGCATTCCTAGGTGTCAGGAGTAAATGACTCATATCTCACCTTGATCAACCAATCAGGGACTGGTAGGGCCGAGTAACCCACGTGGGACTCTGATGCCCATGGAACTTTCAGCCAATGAATGAGCTGAAGTTCCTCCAGGTAAAAACAGGCAACACAGAGGGCCTGTGAGAATTCTGTGAACTTTTTCGGACAATTCTAAAGGGAATTCTAAAGGAGAATTCCAGGGCAGGACAGCCCAGGAGCAGAAGGCTCCCAAGGGCAGGACATTCTCGCAGCACGCCTCCTGACCATCCTGAGACTCAGCCCGGACAACCACGGAACGGCCAGTGTGTCCGAGTGCCAGAACTTTGCTTTGTTCTAAGAGTCTAGAGCGGAGGTTGCCAGAGAGTAACCAGAGGATCCACCCAAGGTTAGCATCAGCAGCAAGCCTCGTGAACAGGTCGGAACTGTGGACAGCTGAATCACTATTCAGAACAAGCGCTTCATCAGGAACGAACCGGTCCTCTTCCTGACCTGCTGGGACCCACAGTCATCTTTTCTCCTGTGCACAAACTTTGCTAGTTAAAGCCAACACTAACTAGCCGGTCAGTGAGCATCAGCAGCGCACCGTCGCAAGCCGCACAGCACAGCCTGGCACTGAGCCAGAGAGTGCGGATTGGACAGCAACAAGCCTGCAACTGTTTCTTTGTGCCCGCAGGAGATCTGAATCCCCAGAGATTGGATGAGTATTCAACTTCAATGCATTACAGCTCGAGAATTCAATTGTTATCCCAACCAGTTGATATCAATTTAATTCCTAAGAGTTATGTACTTGTTTTGAGTATCTAATGTAGAAGTTATAACCAAGTTCATTTACGAAACGGTCTTAATGAATGTTATACTGAACGTATGTCCTCTTGATATGTGTAACACTTCGTAACTGATTGAATATATATCTTTTGTATTCTGATAACCCTCTCGATAAGATCTGTTAGGTTTATATGCATATTCTATGTATTAATAAATGTATCCTCATGTATTAGTACCTGTGTGTGTGCGTTGTTTGAGTTATATCGCATGGTTGGATTCTAAAGCCATCAAAAGAATCAATTTTGTGATTTACTGCTACAATTAATAATTGTCCCAGTAAATGCCCAAACCCTACAGAACTGGTGCCTTCAGAGAGCACACTACATTACAAATGTGTCTGGCTTTGCTTTGTTTTAAAATTTCATTTTGAATTTCAGTTGGACTGCCCTTTGAGATACAGTACTGGATGCTTATGAAAAGCAATTTGTCCATTCATTCATGATCAGAAAACAACTTTTTCTTTTATCTCGGAAGCAGAAGGCACAAGGCAGGGCTTTATCTTGGACAGTACACCAGTCCATCACACCCAGACACACACAAAGACACAGAGACAAATTGGTAACGGCAGTTAAAGCAATATCTTTAAAAGTATAAAAAGTAAAGTATAAAAACATATCTTTAAAAAGTCAGAGGACACCGGAGAACCTGGAGAAAAGAAAGCCATTGTAAATAATGACCATGACTGTTAGTAGTACATTGTAACAAAGGCCTGTTACAGATTCAATCATTAATACAAGTGAGCCAAAATAATGTCTCCAGTCCTAAAGTGAGAAATGTCCTCTTACTATGGAATATTGCAGTTTGGGGCTTGAACATCAGTATTAATAAAGATGCCCAATTTGTAGATCAGTGGAAGAATTATAATTCCTCACTTCTTGCTAGATTTGTTTACTTAACATACAGTATTCGTGATTCTTGTATGAGTAGCATGGCAACTTTTTTTTTTCTGTAAAAGGCTGAAATCAAGTTTTTTCATTTCAAGACATCACGCGCTGTGTTTTCAGTCAGTTCCTCTGGCCTACTTTCTATGCTGTTGCAGATAAGGAAGATAAAGACCACAACAGGTGCATTGATCGCCTACAACTACTCAATGAAAGAAAAGACGGCAGAAAATGACACAAGACGTGAGAAGGAAAAGGAGAGCCAAAACAGACAAATGAAATGTTGGATTGTTTTCCAGTATTTCCAATGCAATCAAAAGACACAATTGTGGGGCCAGGAGGATTATTGGTAACCATAACATCATCAATAACATTTTAAGTTAATTTTAATTGTTGTATCTGTAGCGGAGCTAGTGTGGTGACGTCAGCGCCCTCACTGCGCGTAGCAGGGTCCTCAGCTGCCTGGGCTGAGGGAGGTCTCCTTTAGCTCACCCGGTTGGTGCCCTGTTGCATTATGCCGGAGACCCGGGTTCGCGCCCCAGGTGTGGGGGATGGAATGGGTGGCGGGGGAGCACAACCCAGCGCGGAACCGTGACTATCACATATCGCATTGAAAATAATATCATGGATACTTGCAATGAACATCTATTATGCAAAATGGCTAAGCTGAGCAGCAGAATCACGTGTATCCAAGTCTGCATCCAAGTAGCTCAGTTTGCAAAAAGGTTGTGCATGGGAGAAATGATTCCCGTTTTTCTGTTTTGCTTGCAGAGATGTACTTCAAGTTTCAACCTGCTTCTCTCCTGAATGGTAGACCCCTGGGCATGTTTCAGTTCTGAGAGGGCTAAGAGAATGACCAACTATCTGCTACTGACATCACCTCTTACATCCTGCCTGGGACCATCTGGACCAGTGCTGTGAGCCGGCTCCCCAACACCTAAAGCAGATCCAGAGAACCCGACCATACAGCTCCAGTGTTCCAGTGTTCCCGATAGCTCCCAGGAATCCTCTCTCCAAAACGTCAAGGACTGTAGAGGTGTCACTCCAGTGATAATATGAGTTGGTGAAACAAGTAAGACCAATAACAGTGTAGTCATGGAGAGAGAGGGAACCTAAGTGTTCAACTGCACTCAAAGACTCAAAGGGTGAGCGCCCCCTACTGGCCCCTCTAACACCCCTTCCAGCAGCGACCTTAGCTTTCCTAGGAGGTCTCCCATCCAGGTACTGAACATAATAAATCAGTAGTAATTCTGTCTTCAGTGGACAGCTTCTCAGTTGGCATGGAAAGGCATCAGTCAGAGACTGGGCAGCTGACGGCTCTGTGAAGCCATAGTTCCAGGTGAGGGACAAGGTGGGCAGCAGTAACTCTTACCAGGTGCATCCTGCCCGTGTCCTGCTGAGATTTAAAGGCAGTGATTTCAAATGCACATGTTTAGGTAGGAGGTTAATTTGCACATCAAGGAGACAGTTTCCTGTTGAAAACATTCAGATTGGTTTTTTTTGGTCTTGTTTTTCAATCTTTTTTTGTGTCAAGGAGTGTAATTTCTTTTATATTTAAAAAAATAGATTTGCGGAACTGCCGTCAGGCACCTCAGATTTTTGCTGTGGTTTCCTGGCGTGCTTTTCAGGAGGTGCCACAGCTCCCCCTCTGAGGGGCTGTTGACATACTGCTTCACAGGGCGGTTAGCTAAGATGAAGTCACTCCGGTGCTGGAGGCTCGCAGGCAGACACACCTGCAGCTCCCTGCCAGACACCCAGGAGATCAGATAAGACACAGAGGAACAGAGAAACAAGATCAAACCCAGATCTGAAATCAAGATCAAGCTCTGAGTTTCAGCTCGAAGTGTCACAGCTGTAAAATCTAATTAGGTCTTAACGATGAAAGCAGAGGAGACGCTCCATTTTCGATTTTCTGCAGGCATTTCTTCACTCTTAAGAGAATACCTTCCATTGATATCAGAGTTCTCACTCAGTTCCTGGATGGTCTAGTGTGTTCTGGTTTGTCAATTAAGCAATTAACCAGGTTATTTACTTCGACACTCACAGGATGATTATTTAAGGTCTTCTTCAACTGATTACTCACAACATTCACGTCATTAAATGTACAGTTCATAAGAAAACATTACAATTCGACAATGCCAAATACTGCAATTCTGCAGATAATTAGCAATTACTGAGAACATGATTGGGAAAAAAACAGAAGACACTTAGCCTTCTAGAAATGGAGTCTTGACACAGAAACTAACCCTTGATCAATGATTGTTTCTCAGGCTTGAGCCTGCACCTAAGGCCTGAGCCACTCATGAGCACCATTATTTTTTTTACAGTCATAACTACCTGATCGATTGTGCACGGGAATAGCTATAGCATACTACATATAATCCCCTTCCTGAGGGACCGCACTAGTGTAGCCAGAGGTTACAAGGAGCTCTCTTTCAATCATTGAAAGATAAAATGCTTTGGAAGTGTTCAAATGGTACATTTAAGGTAATGATCATCCCAGTCAGTTCATTCAGTTCAGAGATGGAGCACAAACTCGCAGGTACTAACCCACTCCAGTCCTGGAGTTGCACACCACTGCCATACTGAAGACAGCTATGCCAGATGGTGGTGTTTAAAAGGTGTTCACGCACACTTGCATTTCATTTGTTCACTTGTTAATCCATGAAAGTTCAAAATAAGGAATCTTTTATGGTCAGCTTTAATGCATACATTTTAAGAAACCGATGGAATCCTTCTATAGTGATTCCTGCTTTAAATCCTTCTTGAACTTATTTCTGAAGCAACCTTATCGCAGATTCTTACAGGTTTCCTCGCAAAAACCTTTAATGGTATGATTGTGAGACAAAACTGTTTGGATAGTTTACACACAGGCTCACAGGTGGCTGTAGTTTGAAGTGCACAGCAAGGAGGGAGAATTATTGGATCTGGAACCAGCCTATGTTTTACCTCTTGCTTTACTAGAAACCTGTCAAATCTTTTTCCCACCTCTCTGTCCATGTACTAACCCTGCAGAACACAAGTTATGAACCCATGTCTGTTAAATTCAAAGAGCTTTATTGACATGGCTGATGAATTACACTATGACCAAAGCAATAACAATTAGCAAACATTTACAAACACTTAAATCAATAACATAATATTGTTTGAGACTCTCTGTTCCTCAGGCTGTGACAGGAGTTCACATACTGGGCTGCAGCTCTCAGTTCAGTTTCCTCCCCCAGTAGGACTGGAAGCTGTTCTGGCAGGTATGGGAATTCTGGGATTTGACTTGTTATTCAGAGGAAGATCTCTATTCTCTGTTTATTCCCTGCAGTTTAGCAGCTGTCTGCCACTCTGACCTCCCTCTGTCTAAGCCTAGAATGAATGTAATACATGTCAAATGATTGTCCAGGTGGAGAGATCCTGGAGACCAGCACTGCCATGCCCAGGATGGACAGGGAGGCATGGGTGACCTGTGTGGCCTTGTCTGGGGGAGATGCAAATGACCAGTATGTAGCATCAGTCATCCACTGGGTTTGATTCCATCTGTGATCTTAGGGATATGTCTTGACTGACACAGTGGTGCAGTGGTTAGCATTGCAGCTTTGCAGCACTGGGATCTTGAGTTTAATTCCTGGGGTGTTATCTGTGTAGAGTTTGTATGTCCAGGGTTTTTCTCTGGATGCACTAGTGTCCTCCCACACCCCAGAGACATGCTAGTAGGTCAATTGGCTTCTGGGAAAAAAAATGGCCCTGGTGTGAGTGTGTATCTGTCTGATGGACTGTTTTCCTGTATTCTCACTGCACATTGTCTAGTGTCCCTTCAAAGTAGCAATTTCCTGATAACAGAACTCTTCCAACAAAAATTTTACCTCTGACCAATGACTAATAACTGTACCAGTGCACTTTAGGCTAAACCTCAGCTGTGAGGTTGACAATTCAGCTGTGTTGTGAATCAATTGCCAAACTGTCAGCATGCAACCTGTGCCACCTTAACTGGTGGACTGTGGGCCAGCAACAGGACCATCTCTGTGCATGCTGTGTGTGTAGTGGCAGTACCCTGTTGGAATCTCAGATGAGGAGTTCCGTAACCTTGCTAGTGATTTTAGTGTATGCAAGCTCTTTAGGAACAGAAATGCTTTGTGTCAATGTGTGAGAGATCCTGCGAGTGGAGGCTTTGAAACACCCATTTTCATGGGTAGTGGTTGTGGAGCACACATTCCAGACTTTAGGCTGGATTTGATGGTTAGACAATATTATGTGTAACTGGGCTCAGTGCACTGAGTGAGTTAAAGACTCCTGGATGGTCTAGAGTTCTCCTGCCACAGAGGAACTGGTGTTTTAGTGTGCTGGAGTTTACTGCTGCCCAGGGAGCAGCGCTCTGATCCTGAATGATGTAATTACATTGTACTCTACCAAAGAAATGATTGCCAGTCACATTTATCCTTTGTTTGAATGTCTGACATATAGGACTGCACCACTATCAGATGCCCGCTAGGGCAGGTTTTTTTCTTGTATACTAACAGCCCACACTATTTAAACAACCCTCTGGAATCCAACCCCACAAGGGGAAAGGAATAGGAATTCTGTGGCTGTGTCAACTTCCTCTTTCACATTTCACAGTATTTTTAACAGATTCTGAGTGCAAATCAGTACAGAAATGGTCATAACTGTTGTGTCCCTACAGGTGTCTGTGCAAACAAATAAAATACTTTTTAAAAAACATGCTGTATGGGTGATTTGGAACTGGTAAATGTGTGCTTAGTTTTGTCTAATCTTTACTGTTAGATCTCTGTTTCTTTTTTTTGTCATTCAGTATCCCAAAGGCAACCAGAAACACTGTGAAAATATAGTTAGAAAAGCTAGACAAAGGTCTGTATGTGGCTGAAATTGAGAGCCCCAGAGACATTCAAGGTAGATGCTCACTTACACAGGAGGTCAAAAGACAAGGCAGGAAATATCCTACCTTTTAATATTTTTCCTCTTATGCCATTGCTTTATGTAACAGCAGATTAGTTGATGGGAGAGGTACAATAACTATTGTATGCCCACATTGTCTTTTCTGATGAACAGAACCCCAGAGTGATGAACACACTACAACAGAACATCCACACCTGCAATCTCCTGGTTTATAATACTATTAGGAAATAAGCAACCACTAGTACTAGCCTGTTTTCACCATTCATAACCATATGTGTCCCTCATTTTCCCCTTCAGTTAACTATATGTAAAATAAAATAGTATAGAAATGATTAAAACAACATCATTTAAATTATGATGCAACCAGGCATATAGCACTTAAAAAAATAACTTTATTGCATGAACATCATACCACCATCCACTGAACAGCAGAATGCAAACAACGCTTCTACTGATGACTGTGGCCTTCTTAGAGACTTTCTCCTCTGTTTTCTGTCCATTGAAAGTACACTTCCAAGGCAGAAAAGGCCTGAAGGTGAGAATTTGGTGCTATTAACAGCTCCAGCCCCTTCCTGAATTCACAGAACACTAGGAAAAATGACTGCAACACCAGTTATACTGGATCTTGAGATAACAAACACATTGAGTTTTTTTTTGTTAAAAACAAGCTTTAACCTTAAGCTCTGCAGGAAATTGTATTTGGGAATTATTGTGTTGGGGATGTATCATGGACATTGCCATTGTGCCCTTGAGCTAACTAAGAGGTGGGTGTCACCCAGTCACTGCAGTGTCTAACCTTGCATTATGCTTCTTATTTATAATTAATAATAATAATTGCTCACACTTATATAGCGCATTTCTGGATACTCCACTCAAAGCGCTTTACAGGTAATGGGGACTCCCCTCCACCACCACCAATGTGCAGCCCCACCTGGATGATGTGACAGCAGCCATAGTTCACCAGAACGCTCATCACTCATCAGATATCAGTGAGGAGGAGAATAGAGTAATGAAGCCAATTCATAGATGGGGATTATTAGGAGGCCATGATTGGTAAGGGCCAATGGGAAATTTGGCCAGGATGCCGGAATTACACCCCTACTCTTTTTGAGAAACGCCCTGGGATTTTTAATGACCACAGAGAGTCAGGACCTCGGTTTTACGTCTCATCCGAAGGACGGTGCCTGCTTATAGTATAGTGTCCCCATCACTATACTGGGGCATTAGGACCCACACAGACCACAGGATGAGCGCCCCCTGCTGGCTCCACTAACACATCTTCCAGCAGCAACCTTAGTTTTTCCCAGGAGGTCTTTCCAGGAGGTTTCCCAGGAGTTTTTCATTTCACTTGAACATTAAGACTGCACGTGCTGTTATCTGTCTGGCTCTCTGGATCCTCTACAACGAGCTGTGTTGTTAGTAGTAAACGGCTAACGGACTGACAACAAATATCTTGGGACAGACGGTAGAGCAGCACAGGGATATCACCTGCATTTGTTTTGTGCGACTTCTTTTGGTCTTCTCTTTCTGTGGTATCAAGGGTATCATGTCCCATGACAACGTGTTAATGTCTTGCCGTGTTTCGTCTATATAACCAGCCATGGCTGATCCATCCGTTTTCTAAATGATTCTTCCAATTCAGGGTCAAAGGGGAGCCAGAGCCTAACCCGGCAAGCAACAGGCACAAGTCAGGGTACACCCTAGAGGGGAAGCCAGTCCTACACTGGGGAGCACACAGATACACACACTAGGGCCAATTTCCCAGAAGCCAATGAACTTACTAGTATGATTTTGGATTATGGAAGCAAACCCATGCAAACACAGGGAGAACATTTAAAACTCCACGCAGATACAGTAGCACCCCAGAAATTGAACCCAGGGCCTCCCCATTGCGAGGCAGCAATGCTAATCACTGCGCCATCATGCCTTTTCATTCCAGTTAAAACTGAATATTGTGGAATTGGTTAACTGGTTGATAAATCACATGTAAACGGTGGTTATGGACTCTGGATTTGGGAAAAAGTGTGCAGTTTTCTCCTGTATCTGCTTGCCCCTTTCCTGCCTTTGCACACTCACTTTAAAGTTACAAATAACACGAAGTCAGCCCCACCTAACAGCCATGATTGAAGATTGTGGTGGTAAACCCGTTTCTTTTACACACACACACCAGTATATATACACTACTGTGAACACAAGAGTAAAGAATAAAAACTGCCTAATCTAAGATTTGAGAAAGAAATGCAGTTTTAGATGGGACAGAAGCTTTGCAAAACATTTAGAAGAGATTTTATTTCATCAGTCTTGTGGTGTAAATTTTTGGGTCAAATTAAATACTGAGAGTTTTTGGACTGATCTTGGAATTGTACTTGAGTAATTCGTTTTAGAGAGAGGTGTTTGAAAACACCCCTTGTCCACACAAGGTAGGTTGTACAGTATAGCAAGACAAAACAGCAATATATTTAATGTACTAAATCCACATTTGTGTTCAAATTCAAATTTCTTAAGGGCTGTAACAGTGTGAAGATTGTAAAACTGGAAAAGGCTCAATCTGCTTTAGTGCGATTAGTTTCCCTGCACTCCGAAGGAGACTCGTTCGGGCTGTAGGGAGGATTGAGGGAGATGAGCACTCCGGGCTCCTCACTGCCCCGTCGCCTGGATGTGCCGAAGGCTCTCCTTCACTCGAACAAACTCGGGAATGTTCTCCTGGTCCTCTCTGCGCTTCCTCTCCTCCTGCTCGTACTGCGAAAAGATATCGGCGTGGTTACCGGACACAGTTTGGAGACGCAGGAAGGCTGGGGTTCATAAGGGATAGGAAGCCCTGCACAGGCATGTCTGAAAACAGTAAATGGACAGCAGCAAATAGACTGAGTTTTTTATAATAATAACTTCTTGGATGATGATGATGATGATAATAATAATTAATAATTGCTTAGACTTATATAGCACTTCTCTGGACACTCCACTCAAAGCATTTTACAGGTAATGGGGACACCTCTCCTCCACCACCACCAGTGTGCAGCCCCACCTGGATGATGTGACAGCAGCCAAAGTGACCAGTACACTCACCACACATCAGCTATCAGGGTGTGTGGGGAGGAGAACAAGAGTGATGAAGACAGTTCAAAGAGGGGGGTTATTAGGAGGCCACTATTGGTAAAGGCCATTGGGAAATTTGGCCAGGACCCCAGGGTAACACCCCTACTCTTTTCGAGAAATGCCCTGGGATTCTTAATGGCCACAGAGAGTCAGGACCTCGGTTTTATGTCTCATCCAAAGGACGGCGCCTTTTTACAGTATGTGTCCCCATAACTATACAATGGGGACATTAGGACACACACGGACCACAGGGTTAGCGCCCCCTACTGGCCTCACCAACATAACTTCCAGCAGCAACCTTAGTTTTTTCCAGGAGGTCTCCCATCCAGGTACTGAGCACCTGCTAAGCTTCAGTGGGCTGCCAGGTGTGAGTTGCACGGTTACATAGCTGCTGGCATTTTTTTTTTAAATGTATGTTGCCAGGCATTTATTTTCCTTTTACCTCCCTTAATTTCTAACCAGTGTCGAAGTATCTGCTGCCAGTCTGTCCACTCCTTTCACCCAGGTGAGGTGGGGGTGGCAGGGGCAGCTCTCACTGCTGTCCCAAGAGCCATGGAAGGGAGTTAGGGACAATTACTTCAATCCCCCACACCCTGGAGAACCAAGGTGAACTGAGCCTCACTAACAGGAAGTTAGCACACAGCCCACACTGGAACCAGCACTTGACTGGTTAAACCAATCAGGGGACCATTGGTTCTTTTAATGTTAGCATAAACCAGTTTACACATACTTTTGTTTGTAATTCTGCCCTGTAGCTCATGGTCATGTGCTGTACGGGTTTTTCATTTTAGCATTGGTTTAGTCCAAGGCTGTGGGCCTTCCACTCCCCTGTGTGACTTGTTTTAAATAATCAGAAACTTAACTGATGCAATGATTATCGTTTCAAGCTTGTTGTCACAGTTCATTATGAGCTGACAGGCAGGGCCCCAGGTTAAAAGGCCTGCATCACTGAAAGAGGCCGGTGTGCTGTTTGATGATGTCGTACCTCCTGCAGTTTCTGCTGTCTTTTGCGGAGTTCCTGCTCGAGGTCGGAGGGCGGCTGGAGGGCCTGTTCCTGTTCACGGTGCTGCTCCAGCCTCCTCTGCTCCAGGACTCGCTGCAGCTCCGGCTTCTCCCCTGGCAACAGGCCCCTGCAGCACCAGAAAGCTCAGTCATCTGCAGGTCGAGGTAGGACAGACTTCCCCCACCATAGTGCAGGGCAGGAGAGGGCAAACTGCCCCCCCATAGTGCAGGGCAGTAGAGGGCAGCATCAACTCCCACAGGGGTAGAACAGGAGACTGCAGCACCATCCCTACTACAGAGCAGGGCAGGACACGTACACGCAGCTCCATTTTGAAGTAAGAGCACAGTTACAGACAATGCACTGTTCTTAGCCCACAGCTGTTTTAACCAGAGCACTGTGCTTTATGTCAGTTCTGTGTTTCTTTGCTGCACATTCTCTTAAAAACAGAATGGTACAAAATTCAAATTTAAAATTCTAACCACATCGTCGGAAAAGCTCATGACTTCAAAGGGGACATGGAAAGCAGGCTTAGCCTTTAACCTGGAAAAAAGAAACAGCTTCCACTCCTTTTCAACAGACATCCTCTGCTAAACAAATAGCTTCCAGGGTGGTCAGGTCCTCTGCTCAAAGGGTGCTTGTCCATCAGGAAAGCTTTCCAAACTGCACCTTGTACCCAGGAAGCACAGGGTGCAAGACAGGATTGAACTCTGGCCGGGATGCCAGCCTGTCGCTGGGCACGTGTGCACACACTCACGCACACACGGACAATTCAGACACACCAACTAATCTAGTCAGTCTCCTGCCAAGGGAAGCTGTAAGCCTGCATGTGTTGCATAACAAAATCATTGCACACACCTGCTCTTTTGCTTCTGTCATTGCTGTGCACAGCAGAATCTTAAAAAGTCATTATTCACACGGCTTCTCAGTTCTCTGGCAGCGAGTGGTGGAACTTTGCCTTGAGGGGACATTCCTGCGGAATTCAAGCTCAGCCTGTGAAGGCAAGTGCTGTGGACTTACTGGCCAAATTTCCCATTGGTCTTTACCAAGTATGGCGTCCTAATAATCCCCATCTCTGACCTGGCTTCATTACTCTACTCTCCTCCCCACTGATAGCTGGTGTGTGGTTAGGGTACCGGTCACTATGGCTGCTGTCACATCATCCAGGTGGGGCTGCACACTGGTGGTGGAGGAGGGGAGTCCCCATCACCTGTAAAGTGCTTTGAGCAGACTGTCCAGAAAAGTGCTATATAAGTGTTAGGAATTATTATTATTATTATTATTATTAAAGAACAAGACAAACTAGACTCCCGTGATGGTTCCATTCCGCACTCGGAGAGCTCGGAGAACCCTGCCCAATCAGGGACACTGGGAGCCAGGCCTGGCAGTGGTGTTCGCTGGCCAGTACCTGGTAGCCTGGGCACTGATGGCTCAGTTTTAAAGGGCTACATTGAACCACTGTGTGGGCTCACCACACGGGCCGCATGCGATGCCAATCACATGATGGGCATGAGCGTCATGGACCTGGACTGACTAGACCCTGGCAACTAACACAAACTAAGAAAAGAAAAATAAACTACAAGAACGTTGCTTCAACAGCATCAGCAAACACTGATTTTCAGAATCGCAGTTGTTCACCCTTCATATCCTGTGTATTTTTAAGCAGTGGGCCCTGGTTTTAAATCTCCCGATTAAAGCTGATTAAACGTGGTCATTACAGTAAAAATAGAAAAGGGTGCGATCAGGAATGAAACATATTGACAGTATTCACAATTCACAGGCAGTGTTGCAGCAGTAATGAGGAGATAAGTTTGTAGACCTCAGAAGACATCAAAGTTCATCAAAGCCCATTTGTTTGTTTTCAAACAAAGCCATCATGCTACCAGACTGTTAATCCTGGAGTTAAGTGGATGAGAAAGACTGAGATGTGCTTTCTCGAAATAGGCAGTGGAAAGTTGTGTCCTCAATATAAAGAATCTGTTTATCCTACTGTCCTGGTCTGCAGACAAGCCTGAGTCACCCCAGGCTGTTAAGAGGCTGTGGCTTTAAGCTTCATCTAGTCCATTCTATTTTTCTTCTTGCTAGATGTGGTTCAGTGTGACAGGTAAGTACTGAAATGGTTGAAAAAGTTAAGTTTTGAGGTAATGTGTGGAGATCTTTACTGTGCTTTTCAGTTACACTAAGTTTTCTATTTTTATTGCCAAAGTGTTAAGTTGTTCAGATAATTGCTTGGCACAAAAAAGCATTCATACTTTGGCATGGTATTGGTTAAATAATGGAAAAACAGACACTATTGTTGTTTAAAACAAGACCCCACTGAAGCTTCTACACTTGCGATAGGCAACATCTGCACAGATATTAGTGACACTTGTCCATGTAGTTTTGGTAATACTGTTGACAATTTTGATGACAGTTCAAAATCATGCAGTTTTCCCCTTCTTTGGCCTTCATTGAAATTAAAACCAGAAACAGGTTTTTTTATGTCGAGGATCTCCAAATCTGGTAACAGTCAGGCAGATTCTGACTGGTCTTAAAACATCAGCTGCCTCAGACCTGTGCAGGAGGCTTACATCTGTCCAACTGAGGAAAAAAACATTAATTCACAATCTTCCCTACGGTTTAAACTTACTAGGACTGTCGCCCTTGAAGATCAGACAAGATGAACCCAGATCAAGCAAGAGAGGTTAAATTAATAATATAATAATAATTCCTTACAGTTATATAGCGCTTTTCTGGACACTCCACTCAAACCACTTTACAGGTAATGGGGTCTCCCCTCCACCACCACCACCAATGTGCAGCCCCAACTGGATGATGCGACGGCAGCCACAGTGCGCCTGACTGCTCACCACACACCAGCTATCAGTGGGGAGGAGAGCAGAGTAATGAAGCCAATTCATAGATATACTCTTAAATACTCTTCTCTTTATAAGTCATTGCTGGTGATGGTGCTCTAGCTCCTGTAATACACTGGCATCAGTCCAGCGCTGTGGCCCATGCTCCGGAAACAGACTTCAGCCTGCGGCGACCCTCACTGGGAGTAGGGACTGGCTGATGATGGGGATGGGGCGATTGCTCAATGCAAAGCCATGCAGAGCTCTCCACTTACGTTTTGTGAGCAAGCAGCAGCTCACGGTGCAGGTCCTGATGGCTGGGCGATTCCAGGACGGGGTTGGTCAGCTTTCTCGGCCGGATGACATCAGGGGGCCTGTTCACAGCCTGGTGCGTGGGAGACATCCGACAGACGTAGTTCTCTGGAATGAAGAAGCACGCACGCCGATCAGTAGGGCTTCTCTACAGGCGGATGCAACAGAAGACTGGGGCAGTAGGGCCCAAAAGGTGCTTCAAAGCTCTTCAGCTGTAGTTGATTTAAAGAGATGACTAAAACCTGCCGGAATGACAATTTGTATTTAGATAAGTTAAGATAACTTTATTGGCCATATACAATTTCTTGTATTAGGAATTTGTCTTTTCACATTCCTATTTTTGGTAGAATCCCAACCTGTGGCAAGAGTAATTAAGAGGTCTAAGCTGGAGTGGCAAAGAGACATCTGTGCGACCCTTGATGATGAGGGTTTCTGACAACCTTGGTTTAATTTGGGGTATTTCTTGCTTAGATTGCCTGCCCATACAAATCTGTCACTTTTCTTTTAAAACCAAACAAATTAGTAAAACTATTCTTGAACAGAATGTTTCTCAGAAAATCTTTCACACAGAGAAGGATATTTCTGTAGCTGTAACAAACAAATACAGGAAGGACAGTAAGACTGAACAGGATTAACAGCAAACGTCTGGAAATAGATGCTAATGTGAGAAAGGATTATGGGTAAATGTGAGGGTAACATTTTATGTAAGAGGGTTACATAAGTTGCTTCATCAAGTTTCTCTCCAATGTTTACTTCCTCCACTTCAAGGAAATATAACAGACCTCTCATCCTCTGTTTAAAGAAATAAAGGGTACCTTGTCTCCACTTTTAAAATCTTACTAAAAGCAGAGCTGGATTTCAGTTTTATTAGTAAGAAATTATAGTAACCAGCCAGTATGTTTTTACAAGAGATGAAGATTAGCATGAAGATTCATCTTAAAAACATGGCATAAACTCAAAAAATTGTTTCAATATTCAGATTTACATAAGCTTTTTGACATTTATGCTTTAGATTTGCTCTGTAAAGAGGATCTCTTAAATTGTTCATTTCAACCTGCTTATCATCAAGAACATCTGAGCTTTTTAGTTGAAATATGTGTCCGCTCTGCTCATTGCTATTTAGACTAGAGTATATTCAGAAAATGCAACTGTTAAATGTAATAATCAGCATTCATCTGTACTAATGTATCAGGATGCTTCCAAACTGCAAATGTTACGCATCTTTTTAATGCCTAGAATTCATAAAGAAATGCAAGGCCATTGGATGTTAAGGGTTAAAATCATTTAAATAACAATAAATACAGATAACTTGAAAGTAATCAATTAAAAACACATAAGATATCTTGCACCAAGCCACACCAAGACTATGAAGAATAAATCATCTTGGCATCTAAAAAAATAAATGCCAAATATGAGCCAAAACATATAGCATAAGTCAGCTTTCATGCACAGACACAAGACAGTATATAGAACACCAACACCAGGCGGCAGACACTGAATTCTCAAAAGCTTACTGTACCTTTCCTTGGGTTTCTGAACCCCGGCTTCTGCAGAATTCACCCCGTTAGGAAAAAAAAAACAGAAAGAAAAGGATTAATGTGAGGAAATGGTTTCTATTGATGACTGATGGTATTCACTGTTATTAAAGGATACAAATCAGGTTCCCCTTGCAGAGCACTTGACTAGCAGGCTCCTAGGCAATTCACAAGAGAACAGCACTCTAAATATGCAAACAGACCTTATAGTATTATGGACCAATGGCTTATGCAACAGCTTGTAAAAAGTAGATTAAATAATTATTTGCATTGATGCAGTGCTTTTCATCCAGAAGCATTCCCAAGCCCTTTGCACAGTGAAAATTAAGTATTGGTGCAGTGAAGTGAAATGTGATTTTTGCTGTGCACTAAAGAAACGTACATTTCAGATCAAAACATACAAATGAGACAAAAGAAGAGAGTGTCAGCTTTTATTGGATATTTTTGTGCATTCGTGTTTAACCACGTTCTGGTTAAAAATGTTTTTGTGTTCAATCCCTCTCCCTGTTTAAGGTCAGTATGAGTATTGAGACAAATGAATGGCTATTGCGCCACATAACTGCTCAGGTTTTCTATGTTGCAATATTTGTGATAACATAGAAGAGCTGTGAATGCAGAAGTTTGGTTCCAACTTTTGGAGTTGACTTTTTGGGTCAGCCTCTAGAGTTAGAAGGCATACACCCAAGATGAAGATGAGAGTGTTGTCCATGATGGAAAAAAAACAAGACATCATTATATTTCATCTGCTCACTACCTGGGTAAAGCATGGTGGCCCTTCTGCACCTTCAGTCCCACAATAGGAAGAACAGGTGCAGAGGTGAACAAGTCCTTCACCAGTTGCATTAAGAGGTAACTTCATTGAGGCCAGATCATGCTCAACGAGAGTGGAGTTTAGCCAGGACACTGGGGTTATCACCCTGGATCAAGCAACTGGACAGTGGGATTCTTATTCATCCTTAAGCACCCAGCAGGATTTATTCCCAAAGAAACTCTACTCAAAGCAATGTGTGCAATTTGAAGACCAAAGAATCCCAGAAAACGCGTGGCCCATTTAAAGGTTAAATGTTAAATCAATCTCCTCTCAGCTTTAAAAAAGTTTAGCTTTGGCATCAGTAAACCTCTACTTCATTTAAAGCTTCTCTTGGTCTTCAAAGGATGAGGTAATGGTTTCAGGATAGACATGTTTTATGTTTAAGTAGACTATATTTGTAATCCCTTAATCTTTTATTTTAAGCTGCATGGTCAAAAAAGAGAAAAAATAAATTTACTGGGGCATGTGGTTACATCTAACCTAAAAACAAGCACATGGTGACTTACAGAGGTATACAGAGCTTTGAACAACCAATGTGCTATACAGAGTAGTCAAAACCACATTTGGACACAGTAATGCACAGGAGTCTCTCAGTGTCGCAACATCAATAACAGTAAATAGGGCTGTGTATTTATTTCCAAAGGGTTGTAGAAATAATTGGGTTACATTATTTGAACTCCTCTCATTTGATATTAATTATTAACCTGGATAGGTGACTTACATTTGTACCCACTTATACAGCTGGGTTTTTAATGGACAAACTCAAGTGAAGTACCTTGCGTGAGAGTACAACAACTGTGCTGCACACAGGATCTGAACCGGGAATCCTCCAGGGAGTGCAGAGCCCTGACTATTATTCTACACTGCTGTCCCTAGCACAATATCACCCATAAATTGGAGTATTTACCTATAATATTTTTATGACCAGCTGACTGGACTTTAAGGAACAGGACACTATGAGAACTTGGAATGTTCATGATGTGAGTGTTTATTGAGTAATTCCCCACTGTATGTATACATCATTAGCTGGTGGCCTATTAAAAGCTGAAGAGATTGTGAAGACAATTATGTTGAGGATTCAATATATGTCAGTTTGAGCCCAGATGACTAAGAAACAGTAGAGTCTTAAGACACAATGAGAAATTGCTTCAGAATTTCAATATTCGTTTGTTGTTACAATTAATCATATCAACTGACTAAGGGCAAAAAAGGAAACGGAAGACAGAGTTGCACACCCTGATTAAAGTCAATGTCCCTTGCTAAATATATTTATATGCTCTGGAGGAAACTCACTTCTGAATGCATCACCCAAGCAACTAATATAAACCATCAATAAAAATAGAAGACTGTGAGAACAGGTCCTCTTTGCAAACTGAACAATAAGCAAATTAGTCTAGTCTGCCCTCTGCTGGATAGTTTATTGGAGATCTGTAAGGTGTAAATCACAGCAGTGCTGGAACAACAGCCTCGACCTTTAAGATGTAGAAGGCCAAATGCAAAATGTTAGAGAAAAATGTTAGATCCCATGTTCCAAAAAACTGGGGGTTTTAGTGTTAAGTAGCAATATTGAAGGATGCACCATTATGTGAATTACAACGCAGTCACTACTTGGCGATACCAGCAGAATGGCAGTCATCACTTCCACCTTGAGATCCACTGATGGTGAATGAGTGCCCACTGAGCATCATTAGAGTGAATGGGTGGGGACAAGTTTTCTCTGAGAAGATACAACTCGCAAATGTTCTTGTTACCCACGTTTGATTCAAGTATCAAAGTCACAAGTTTCTCTCGCTCAATGGAAGGGCAATGACCTGCAAGCTACATACTATTTCACACACTGGGTATAAATAATGCAATAAGGGAACATTAACAATAGTTGGCCTTAAGATCTTGACTTGGAGAAAGTAAACAGAGATATGAAATAATAATAAGCTATTTTATATAACACCTTTAAAAGTGGCTTCTCAGAGTGTCACTTTACAGAACGAGAAAAAAAATACACAAGGAGAAAGCAGAATTAAACAGTTACAGTGAGGGTTTGGAATACAGAAAGAAAGCAAATCTGGTTTGAATAGAAGGTTTTGTGTCTAGATTTGAGAATTAGAATTAGACGAACAAAGATTATGAGGTGGTGAGCAGGAAGAGAAGTCAGACAGGTTCTGAGGTGCCAAGCCATGTAGAGTCTTATAAGTGAGCATGAGGAGTCGACAAAGTTGACAAAACCTAATAGAAAGCCAGTGCAAGGACTCCAGCACAGGAGTAATGTGATCACTTGCAAGTGACCTGGTCAGGAGTCAGCTACTGTATTCTGGACATAATGTAGTTTGTTCAATGTGAATTTAGATCATCAAGCCTGGATCCAATATCACCCCAAAGTAATTTAATTTAGATTGAAAATCAAGCTCAGTACCATCCACGGATAGGGTTACTGCTTTGGCTTTAAATAGTTGTTGGAAGGTGCCGAGAAGCATTAGAGACAGCCACATCGGTGTCAAGGTTAGTACGCACATAGATTTGAGTATCATCAGCATAGAAATGTTCATTTAGACCATATGATCTTAAACCAGGGCAGTTCCTGTGCTGTGTAGTTGTCTAAAACCAGACTGGAAGGGTTCGGAGAGGTTATTTGCAATGAGACAGATGTTTACCTGAATTGTTCAGCATGTTCCAAAATTTTTACAAGAAAGGGTTAGGTTAGATATAGGGTGAAAATTGTTTAGGTTGCCCAGAGACAAATTTTGTTTTTTTTCGGCATGGGGGTAACTGCAGCAGTTCTGAGGGACATTGGTACTATGCGAGTACTCGAGGACTCATTTATTGTCATGTCTATTATTTTATTTGAAATAACATGAACTCCAGTAAGATGCACTTGTGGCACAGCTAACACCTATAAGAAAGCTGGATAATCCATCCATCCATTCATTTTTAGCCACTTCATCCAATTCAGGGTTGCAGTGGAATAAGAGCCTGTCCTGGCAAGTAATGGGAACCAGTCTATCGCAGGGCACACACAGACAAACACAAACACCCACCAAAGCCAACTTTCCCAATTAGCCTACCAGTAGTGGGACAGTGGGAAGAAATTGGAACAAGGGGAGAACATACACACTCCACGCAGATGGCACCCCAGGCTCAGAACTGAACCCAAGGCCCCAGCAAAGCTAACCACCGTGCTGCCATGCTGCCTCAAAACTGGAGAATATATATGATAATGTGACTGATTAGATAAAGGAACCTTTGGGATGCAACTGTTTTCCAGCATGAACAGGGTGGCTCTCAGTGTCCAGCCTGTACAAAGAGATTTTCCGACAGCCAGCACGACAACATCCCAGCAGATGCCTCTGAAATGATTAACTCCAAAATTAAATCAGATTAAACAGCTAATCACCCGCCTCCCCCCTCAGGTGAAAGGACGTGCACTGGTTTTCAGGGAACCAGATGGTACATCGTTCATCAGAGTTGGGTAATGCAATGGTACTGTCATGCACTGTTTCAGAATATTTTTCAATATAAGAACAATATTATTGAGGGGGAGGGAATGATCCACAAATTTAACAAATAATTTTGAGATATGTTTAGGTCTAACAGTTTTATCTAATTATATCACTATTGTTGTGCCCACTGTTACATTGAAAAGCTATGACTTATTAATTATTAATCAAAGCATCTCATACTTTCTCAAAAGATGCCTAGGAACTGGCATCAGCAATGTGGCTGGGCAGTTTGCAACAGACACCCACCACTCTCTGTGTAAAGATGTGCTTCTCCAGGTCAGAATACATTGGCTTTTTAAACAAAAAAATCTGCAATTTTTATTGTGTCTCAAGTTTTGAGACCAACATATTTATTATATTTATTTATATAATTTGAACGATCATGTCAAGTCTCCATGTAAAATACTTTCTGCAGGACTAAAAGGAATGAGCGCATTTATCCTGTCTGATTGTTGCTTTTCTTTCAGACAGCTATCAAACTTTAGTTGTACATATGATTTAAGAGTTTATCTTTCTACTCTTACTTTTCTGCATAGCAATATTTCCTTTCTTTTACTAAAGGCCACTCTTAGGAAGAAAAACCAGGAGAACAGCATCACCGACTTATCCCTGTGTGAAGAGAGTCCTTCTTTCTTCAGCTTTGACTTAATTTTTCCTGCACACGCTGGAACAAGTATGTTGCGGAGGACATAAAGCAGGGGACTCTAGCCCTGGCCCCAGAGAGCTCCAATCAGTCTGAATCACAGAGTCTCCAGCCCTGGTCCTGGAGAGCCCCAGTCCAGTCAGTCTGATAGGTCACCTGTTATTACAGATTGGTATCACCTCTAAGCTGCACAGTCCACTGGTTTAAACTCTCTAACCCCCAAAGTACAAATATTGGCTCATTTGGACCAAGATGCACATGGTTTTAAGTACTGTAAATATAAAACCCATGTCTGGACTACAAGTTTTTTTTTTCCCAGTTAATTATATGAGCAGACAAGACCAGGAGTGTCTCAGGTCTACAGAGGTTTCAGTCCAGCTGGGCTCTTAATGATTTGAATCTGAACGGATTAATTAGACCAATTTATCATCTTCTCCCAGCTCTTCAGGTGCTGCTATTTTAAACACTTACCCCAGCCCCCCAGGAACAGAGCTGGGGACCCCGAACTCAAGTGGTTCTCAAACGTTTTCTTGGGGGACCAGCTGAGCTATGAATCACCAGAGCTACAGTAACTGTTGCCTTTACTTGATGTGCTTGCTTGTGTTGACTTCTGGTTTGCTTGTTTCCGCACTCTGTCTTGAGTTTCAGAGGTAACCCACTTCAAGCATATTGTTTCCGACAAATTCGGCACCCAAATTTGTAAGATAGTGTAACTATCTGGTGGAAAGACAATGTATCAGACACCCTTACAGAGAACATCTGCAGAGTTCCAGCTGGTTACCTTTCGGGCAACACAGATAACAGTTAAAATTCCGAAATTATCAGAGGACTGATATCCATTTCAAATTGCATTCAACGATATAAGATATTAACGCAAATTAAAAACTATGAACGGAATAGAAAACTGACTTTAATTAGCTTGTGATTAAGAACTCGGCTATCGGAAAAACAACGATCAACCACTGAATCTACATCTTTTATGTCAAAGTAATCTGTCAGCATGACCGATGTTCTTACTCTGGTGCAGCTGCGCCCATAACACTCATAACCCCTACAGTACGTGTTCTATACGCCACACAAGTGTTGCAATACTGCAGTATTGAATCTCAGCGCGATAACAGAAATGGTCATTTTATGCAGGTGTACTGAATTATTCGAATATTCACCAGTATGTCAAACTTCTGCAACAGCATTGTACCTGTCGGAAATACTGCACGGCCCGAAGCCACATTCTACTCAATCACTTAATGAAAACGATTGAGAACCATAGGACCTAATTTTTTAAAACGTTTTTGCGAATTTACACGTTACTGTCCCACATAAAAAAATGCGCAAGTGCAGCACCTAAAGCGCTGAGAAAGAGTTTTAAATATCAGTTTGCAACACATAAAAGATTGCAGAAAAAAAAAACTCTACGAACATCTGCGAGTGTCATAAAAACTCACTTTTTTTGCATGCGACCCTCCCATGACGGGGAGACGTCCGACTTCCGACGTAGATCGATGCAATTCCAGTTTGGATTTTCAGTCCATTAGTTCGATAAATCCTTCTTTCCAGATTGTTCGAGATATACAGAGATCTTGCTAGCCTCCAAAACCGAGATTTTGAGAAAGGGAGACGGCCCTGTTACGTGAAGCGCAGGTGGTTTTCCATGAATTCTTTTCAGCTGTTTCTAGACGGATTTTTCAAACCAGTTTTAAGTCGTGCCGTCAGAGAGCTCTGAAATCCCATTACAACACCCAGGCTAAACCTCCGGGGCCGTCCTCCTGCTGCACAAAAAGGGATTTATGCTAATTGTCGCCGACATTGTTGCTTCTATTAAGTAAGATAATGAGAGCTACACTTTCTGTCTACGTCTTTTGAGTCTGATACTTGTTCACATGCATCTTGAGTACTTACCCGTACCTGGTATATGCCGAAAATATTAGTAAACAGAGAACTAGAGGCCTTTAAACCAAACAATACGTATGCTCCACCAGTACTGTTACGCCAGGACGCATTGGACGTATTTTTTAAACAAAATGAATTCCAAACTATGCATTGGAAGCGAAGGGAAATACATTTGGGAATGTACTGCACGACTGTAGTTTTTTTCCCGGATGTTTTCCTCACAGAACTCACTTCAATTTTTATTTTTCTCTGAGAGTCCAAGATGGAACTAAAGTCATCAAGTCAGTATAAACGCATATTTAATCTTTAACACATACACGTGCGTTTACAATAAAACAATTTGGACTCCGGCTCGCTGATTTTTCTGAGTTTTCTCTGCTAGAGATGTCTACGGCACCCATGCACACAGTATTTTTACCGCGCTTCTACAAAGGTTTGAAGTTTCCTCCTCGGTGACAAAATGGAATTGCGTACTTATGCATTTGTGCAGTTTGCCTTTACAATAGACAATGTGCTTCACAGATTCGATATCATTTCCAGCCTACGTCGATACCTGTTTATAGTAAATGAGAAGTGTTGCATCTTTCTATAGGAGAGCCGCACAGGTGCTTCTAAAAAGGTGAGCTTGCGTAGAAGACGCTTGTCGACATTTGGTATTAATAAGCTCTTTTTGTTATTTCGAGAGAATTGTAAAAATTAAAATGCTTCCTTTAAAGAGACGAGAGTGTCGTAACTTAATGTAACCACTGGACTAAATATTTCGCAGTTTTTTAAACCGGAACGGGACTTCATCTCCTGCTCACACGTTCAGCAGCTGTGCCGCAGTTATGAAGATAATTAAAATGAAGTTCAGCATGACGGAACTCATAGAAAACCGCAGGTTTGTGGAAGGAAAACGTTCTGTGAGATCCCATCATGAAACTAGGACGTGTGTGTTGGGGCCTCAGTATTTTGCATGCTGAGATGTGATACACTATACAGTACATGCCAACAATGAACGTTGTATCAAAGTGTCCTAGAAGAAGACTGTTGCACTGAAGTTATGGAACTCAGAGACATGGATGATTCTTCTGGGTGGCATGGTGCTACATCACAGCTGTCAAGTCCTGGGTGTGATTCTAGAATTGGGCACCTTCTACATGGAGTCTGTATGTTCCTCTGTGATCACATGGGTTTTCTCCTGGTAATTTGGTTCCTACCTTCCAAAGACACACTGATTGGTTAGATTGGTGTAGTCCAGATTTGTGTCCTCTGCTTCCAGGGGTTGTCACAACCTTTACCAAGATAAAAAGACCCCTAGATGATGGATGGGTGATGACATTTCTCATTTCAGTTTCATCCCATAAGAACCCAAAGGAATATCCCACCTTCAAAGATTTCAAGAATGTCAGTTTCAACTCGTCAATTTCTGCTTTCTTGGTGTGAAAGAATATATCTCTGAAGAATGTAAGACAGCAAGTGAAGAATTTAAGAGAGGTTATAAATGCCAGGATGCCATTAGGCCCTTTTGAAAAGAAGATGACAAAAAGATCACTTGGATAATATTTTTAAGTTTGGTGTTGTGTTATATTTCAGCTGAACAAGACACGTAGCACACCTGAAAGAGGGTTGGTTCCCTCCGACAGGAGACATTTGTGTATCGACACATCCAGCGTGGATAGAGCGTCACACTCTCTCATCCTTCAGCGGAGAAGGCAAAATGCAAAGTTTTTTTAAATGTTGTTTCCGCTCCAAGTTGGAAGGTGGAAGGGCCAGGGGTGTGCCTACGCCATCCTCTCTTGCATATTGCTGTTTGCCCTGCAAAGTCACCTGGTGTGCGTTGTGGAAAAGTTCCATGACCTGCACCAGCTGTTTGGCCTTCTATAGTTGCAGGCTTTCCAAATTCATCCAAGTGAGCTTGATATGTCAAGCTGGAAGGTTGCTGGTTCAAATCCAGTGGCAGGCAGAGGAATCCTACTCTGTTGGGCCCCTGATGCAAGGCCTTTAACCCCAACTGCTCCAGGAGTGCTGTACAATGGCTGACCCTGCGCTCTGACCCCCAATTTCTCTCCCTGTCTGTGTCTCATGGAGAGCAAGCTGGGGTATGCAAAAAGGTGAATTCCTAATGCAAGAAATTGTATATGGCTAATAAAGTGATCTCTCTTATGTTTGTAGCCCTTCTTGCACTTTGAATAGCACAGCCTGATCTTTGAGCCTTTTCTCCCTTGGCTGCAGGGGGCGCTCCTCTGAGGACCCTGTCCAGAGGAGAGAGCGGAGGCGAGTGCACATCGTTTGCGAACTGCCGAGCGACCCTTCTGTGCCAATCCAGGATGTAAGTAGACCCTTGGAGTACAGATGTTTGAGAGTTCCTGCAGTTCTCCATCGTTGGAGCTGTGAAAATCTGGTGCACAAACTGGACAAAATGGGTCACGAACATTTGATCCATCAGATTGTATATTTTAGGAATGCTTTGGTGATGGATGCCAGTGGTCTAAATCTCCTGTAGTGAGTAAAACCCATTTCTGTGGGGAATAACCTGACCTGAGCACTGTCTGGATAATGTATGTAGCACATGTCATGGCAGCACTGTGCATGGCCTTAATGTTGCTGTTTTTTGAATAGGCTAGCTTACTACAGAACCACCCCACAGCTCTGTGAGTCATTTCCTTATATCAGAGTTTTTATGTAATCCCCCCCCCCCGACGGCAGGTGGAGTGACGCACCGGTTGGAGTATTTCTCGGTTGCATTCAATGGCAACGTCAGCTCAAAGATTTGGTTCAAACCACCAAATGGAGACGGGTGTGCTGACAAGCGGATCCCGCTGATGCGGGATTAATGCTAGGATGAGAGAGAGTTTTTATGTAATTAACCTCTTAATCATGCAGGCTAACTGAAGCTTTGTAAAGAATTCTTCTGAACAAACAGTTGTATGCAGTCCCGTTTGTTTCTGAAACACTTAGTGAAGACTGCTGTTCCCCTCGATAAGGGAAACATTCTCTAGCTGCAGTTCTCCAACATGCTGTGTGAGAGTCTTTTCAAACTATCAAGGTATTTCGTTTTAGAACTGTTCTCCTTCATCATTTTAGGAACCAATGACTGGTCTAGACTCCGGCGCCTCATGGTGTCTTCTCTCCACCTTGAGGTGCTTGGCCAGGAAACAGGAAGACCATCTTGTGCTCTGTGCACCAGCCATCCTCAGACGTTCTCGGCTCCTTTGACAAACTGCTCATTTTGGCACATAGGCAGGCAAGTGAGTTTTCATTGGGATTAAAACTGAACGCAAGTGCCTTCTCGCTAACACAAGTATGGCAAAGCTCCAGTACATTGAAATAAGGGCCACGTTATGAATGTAATGTTGCTGCATGAACTAATGCGCTAAACTGACTGCGAGCAGTGGTCAGAGGCAGTGGGCTGAATCCCAGTTGCAGGCTGAGACAAGGGAGCAGGCTGATGAAAGCAGAGATGTGGATGAGCACAGAAAACAGTCAGAGAAACACAGTCCAAAGCCGTGGTCCAAAATGAAGTAGATTTCCAAGTAGGGAAGACACAGGCAAGAGAGAGTTGAAAGAGCCAAGTTCATAGCACAGGAGGGAGTCCAAGGCCAGATCAAGACAGACCGGGCCAATACAGGCAAAGCACAGGGGTGAGAAAGAGACTTAGTCAGCAGCATAAGCGTAGAACAAAGCTGGGAGAAACAAGCAAGCATGAGAAAACTGAATGCCGAGAGCAGAGATGAAGCTCTAAGATTGAGCAGAGAGATACAGTCGAGGCTAGTCTTAAATATCCTGTTGGTTAAAGGTAAGTGATGGATTAATTGCTTATAGGTAGTCGGTCTCCTTTCAGATCAAGTCGTCATGACAGCAGGCTGTTTGTCAGGCTTGACAATTATATGGATTTAGTGAGTGCCTCAGAGGTATTGCTAATTATTTTATTGTAATACTATTGAAGTGCTTTCGTCTAACAAATTGGTATAGTTTAAGCTAATTTGGTCAAATATAATAACAAAGCATGCTCTCATTTTAATTAAAACAGTGTAGTGAATGTAATATGTAGTAAATGAATTATTACTCTTTTCATCTTATTGAAAGACAGATTCCAATTCACTCTGCATGCACTGTGAAGGGTCTTCAGATATCTAGGAATTCATCTGATGTAGCTCATTAGTTCAGCTCAGTTGTAGTTCAGGGTAATTGTAGATACAATTCAGCTCAAGTTGTTTTCAAACACTCAGGTCTGCTTAAGGGCTGCATTGTGCCATAGTGGTTAACACTGCTGTCTCACAGCGCTGTGATCTACTTTCCTCCCACAGTCCACAGCATGCTGGTAGGTTAATTGGCTTCTGTGAAAACTGGTCCTGGTGTGTCTACCAGGGTGTGTCTGCTTACCCTGCGTTGGACTGGCGTCCCATCCAGGGTGTTTATATGACTTGCGCCCATGCTTGTAAGCTCTGGCTCCTCTGTGTCCCTGAATTGGAGGGAAACTAAAAGTTACAGAGACCAGCACTTTATAGTTGTCAATTTGTTCTAAATTTGGACATCAATGATAAATACAGGGTCATTCAATTTCTTCCTGAGTGCGAGAGAGACTGAACTCCTTACTTTTGTTTCAAGCTGGTGTACTTTGGGCAGGTATCGAAGGTCACAGACCTGGGAATGCAGTGTCCTCCACAGAGTAACCCAGCAGACTTCATCTGTGAGTGAGGAAAGGTGCTCATCTTTCCCTCCCTGTCCCTCTATATTGTACTTGTCATTTCCATGACCTACCAGGGTTTTAAATAAACAGGGATGCATTCACTGCAATTCAACTGTTTAAATACCACAGCAGTCAGACCTTGACATGTTGCATAACATGTTGCATGTTGCCAGGGCAGGTTCAGGGTTCTCTCCCAGAGCCCTGAGTGGCTTCAGAGAGTACAGAACCAGTAGGAATGCATCACTACACCTGTAACAACCTGTTTACTGCCCTAAACAGCCTACTCCTACATGGATAGGAACAATGTCTCCTGTGTAAGGTATCATTATCTGTTTGCAGTGGATAAGATGGCAGAGTCTCCAGAGGCCATGCAAAAACTCCCAGTTAAATATGATTCCATTTTGTAACACAAAATATAAAAAGGTCCAAGGCACGTGAATACTTTTGATAGTCACTGTAGATCTCTGTATCGTTTTAAATCTTTAGGATTTGAAGCAGGCTTAATTCTAAACATAGCACTTCTATCTACAGTTAAAGACATGACATTTTTGCCAGCAAGTTACAACACCCCAGCTTTCAGCTCTCTCTCCTTGAGATCTTACCTCAAGATACTCTGTGAATCTTGACAGAAAAAATGGGATTTACTCAGACTACAAGGCAGGTGAGTGAACTTGTTTTTGTACCTTATTTTAGGAAAGTCCCCTCCTTGTTCAAAGCTCTAATGCAGTGGTTCTCAGTCCTAGTCTGTGGTTAAGTCCTTTTCTGAAGTAGTGTGTCGGCTGTTTTTTTTTGATCCAGCAGAGTTCTTAAACACAGGCAAATGTGTTTGGATTCTGTAAGGCCTTTTTAAAAAAACTGCTTTCTTTTCTTTAAAAAAACAAATGATGTTTGTAATTTGTATGAACGCTGCTCGCTGCGGGTGTGTCTAGTACATTTTTTATACCTTCTGTTCACTAATTGATCACTTATTCAAAGTGTCATGAGAAATAAGGGGGCTGATTCTTAATGAGTAAGCAGGCACCTCATAGAGTTCTGTGTTTTTTTAAACCACTACAGAGTGAAGAAAAATGTCTATGCCTGTGCATTATCAATTGGCCAACTAGTAAGAGCTGGTTCTTCATAAATAATGGCAAGTTGAGGAGAGACTGCATAATATTCTATGTGCTGAAGTAGGGTACTTTTGATACTCGGGACTAATCAAAGATCAAAGTTAATTGATCGGTTTGCTTTTTTCAACTTCTATTTAAGTCCTCAATTAGAACTACAGCACTAGAGATGTGGAATAAAAACCAGCAGACTGCTCCTCCAGGTACATGGTCAGGAACCACTGGTGTGCCGCAGTCTGGATGTGTTTGGTCTTGGATATTGTATCACAAATAAAGACACCACAGTGCCAAAGTTTAAATAATAATTATGGAAATGAGAATTGTTTAACATGTTTAACCCTTGTTTGATTGAATCTGGTCTTTGGGTAAACAAGCACAATGGTTTGTATTTATCAATTCAATGTTTGAGATGCACGCAGTATGAAGTAGAAGAAAACAAGACTGAAAAATGAGGTGTAGGAAGCACAGTGGTACAGTGGTTAGCATTGCTACCTCAGCGCTGGGGCTCTGGGTTAATTTCCTGAGGTGCTGTCTGCGTGGACTTTGTATGTTCTCTCTGTGTTTACGTGGGTTTCTTCCTGCTGTTCCACTTTTCTCCCACAGTTCATAGTGGTGGAAAAACATACTGATTGAAAAGGTCAGTACAAAATGAACATCAATACATAATAGAGCATAACTAGAGTTATCGGCCAGCCCCATAATTGTGGAGTGTCTGTGTTTATATGCGCTCTGTGACAGATTGGTGTCATGTCCTGGTTGTGTCCCTCCTTGCACCTGTTGCTTGCTGGGATAGGTACTGGCTCCCCCATGCCCCTGAACTTGATAAAGTGGTCGGAAATGGATGTATGGTTGGAATTAAATGTATTACAAGTGCAATTAAGGGGGTAATTAAAATCAGGTGGTTAAATAATTTGGTAACCAATAAACAAAGACTGAATTTGGGTGATTAAAAGAGATTTCACAGGACCTCAGATAAAAAAATAGTTGATGCTGATTACGCTTAAGAGGGTTACAAAACCATTTCTAAACATCTTGGGCTCCATCCATCCACTGTCATACAGTGAACCAATGGAAAATATTCAAGAGCACAGTGATTCTACCCAGGGTCATTCATCCTGAAAAGAATCAGGATTCTTTTCACCAGAGCACCAGAGGAAACCCACGTGAACACGAGGAGAACATACAAACTCCACGCAGATAACACCCCAGGTCTGGAATTGAACCCAGGGCCCAGTGCTGTCAGCCAGCAATGCTGACCACTATGCCACCGTGCTGTCCACATGAAAACAAGGGGATAATGTACAGTATTTATAATTTTTTTAAGGAAATTACATGATTACAAATTACTCACGACAGCAGTTGAGTGAACATGGCTGATGTTATCCCTCCTGAGCTTTCTTTATAAATCCCTATAATTATAATTTCTTTATAAATTTGATAAAATCCCTAAAATATTCAAGATGGATGCATCAACACGGAAATGCATTTGCTCTTATCGCAGGTGTGCCAAGGACTCAATCTACCCGCCCTGCAGAGGAGCACTCAAAAACAATCCGAACATGACTGCTTTCATCCCGGCTGAAGAAATCCTTGAACAGTTTGACATCTCTCTGCCTATCTGGGGTAATATCCTACTTCTTCTGCTGTTCCTGGTGGTATTTCTCAGATCGTTGTACCTCACTCTCCGATTCCTCCGATATCCAGGCCTTTCGGATACAGGATTCCTTAGAAAACAAGGCTGGAAGGCCACAGGAGAACAAGGGCAAGAGGTGTGGGAAAGAAATGTCTGCCAGTAAAATGCTTTTTTCCTGGTCAAAAAAACATTTCCCTGCATATTGCATGATGCCAGCTGATGCCATTGTTCCTGTACAAGCAGTGTGGGGGAAAAACAGCAAAGGGCTCTATGGTTTATTTAATATTGCTGGTACATAGGTCGTGTGGGTGAGTGGAGGTGATTAAGGAGTAGCAGCTCCCAAACTGGAAGGCTAGTTCAGAATTTTAAAAAAGAGCAGTACACGATCTAGCTGCTTCCTGAATTTCAAAACCCATACCCCTTTTCAAGCACCACATGAAGATGAAATTCTCATTCACTTTTATTTTCACATATATTAGTTCTGCATATATATATATAAAAAAAACATTTCTCTTATTCCGTGCTGTCCAATGCATAACAGCAGAACACCACTCCGTTACAGTTTTAAAAAAGGCACTCTTGACTTAAATTTCATTGAGGTGGCTGACTTCTTCTGGGACAGCAAGCTGTGGTCAATAGGCCAGTTGAAACTGGTACCCAGGAGCCCCAGTGCTTTCTAATTTTCTTAATATGATAAGTTCCAAAGCTCTCCTCCTTCAGGCGCTGTTTCAAGACCCTGGTGTTGCAGGGCAGTGGGAATCAGTTAAGGGCTGACTCCTTGACTGTGATTACAAACCAAACAATTTCCAATCCCCTCACTGTCCCAGGGCCCTTTTAATCATGAAATAACCTCTTCCCACAACTGTCCTTCACACGGTCAGGCATTCTTCTTTTAAATTTTTTCGGCCGGCAAAGGTTAGAGAAGCTGGATTCATTTATACATCAAGTGCTGTGTAAGCGAACTGGGTGGTAAAACAACTCCAAAGAGTGATTTTTGGGGGGTTCAGATGGTTTAGCACTGAGGTGTTCAGATCAGAAAACACTGCGTCTATGCTCACAGAGTAAAGCACACGTGACATGAGCTCCTGTGCTCAGCAGATGTAGCCAGACCCTGGTTCTAAGCTGATAAAATAAAAAGCGCAACCCAGTGGCTGATCTCAGCTTCTAAGTGTCACTGGGTTGACAGAGCTCTCTCCGCAGTTTCTTGTCCAGTGTAAACCTTCCAGGCTACTGGACTGGTACCTGTGGGAGTCTCAGGGGACAGACGCACGAGTCTTGGTTAAAGTGTTCAACACTGTCTGCAGCACCAACACAACACCATTCAAAGCCTCCTCATCTTTCGGGTCTTGCTTTAAGGTCACAATGAGGTCAGCCACCCCTGGGTCCGCGTCCCACGTCAGTTCAGCCAGAACCAGAGTGTCGGAGCTGTAAGTGTACAGGTAGGCCTTCCACGGGCGAGCGCCGGGCCTGCTGAAAGCCAGGGTCTGAATTTTGACCAGCTGCAAGGCGGCCTGCAGGGTTTCTGGGGATGAAGCTGGCTGTCGGCAGGCAAGGGTCTGGACATGCGCCGACTCCAGCTCTAACCAATGCTTCTCAAAAAGCTCGGGGGACAGGGCTGGCACTGTGTTCAGGCAGAAACCATCCCCATTATCGGAAGGGCAGGACGCTGCCTCCTCACCTTTCTCTTTGGCTGTGGAGAGACAAAGTCAACAGGTGATGGCAAGAGAATGGATCAGACTTCTGATATAACTGCAGTTTTGGCTACTGTACACTGTACTAGGTACAGGTAGTTGAAGATAGTTAAATGCTTTTTGAGTACATCAATATGAATATTTGTTGTTAATAAAATATAGTTTTTCTGCTTAGTCTGTACAAAGAGTATGATTGGAAGTATTCTTTGTTTGAAGGAGCTCCATTCCAATCAACAGAATAGAGAAATAATATGTCAAGACTATGATGTGCAAAACTGAACTTGAATGAAATACTGTGCTGAATTGTATGCATTAGATTGAAAGTATCCTGCCAGTCTCAAACATAGATCAGGCTGCTTCCAAGCTTCAAGACTTCAGAACCCACTCTATCAACTCCAGAAGCAAGACTTTATGGACCATCTTATCCTCTAAACACAGTGCAAAGAGAAAAGCTTTTGCCAATATCTAATCTTAATCTGGAAAGTGGAATATAAGATTTAGCTAAGAAGGCTGTCTAAGGGCACATAAAATGATAGACAATGTTATGATGGTGTGTACCATATAAATAAAAGGAAAACAAATTTAGAAAAGGATGTATATTATATGTACACACACAATGCAGAACATCATACCAGATAGCAACTGCTTTCTCGCTGCTCCAACTATCATAAAGAGGTTTTTTTTCCAACAATCTAAACTTAGCTAAAATCTATTTAGGTAAACCCTTTCAATGTATTCATTTTTAGGTCACGTTTTGTGACAACCATTACAGCTGCCAAATAGTGAAATAGAAAATTGAATTAAGTCTCTATTGAGTTCTGTTTGGCCCTCTGCTCACATTTGTACTCAGCTTCCTCATCCACTTAACTAACCCTGACTCCCATTCTACTGAAGTAACCTGCCCTGCTTCTCTGCAGTCTCGAGAAGTGACTGTTCAGCATATAAACACACAGATCAGTGACTTTAGGCACTTGAACTCTCAAAGGCTCCACCTACCTGCTTCAGCTGGTTCTGCAGTACCAAGGGAAGGAGGCTCAGGGCTCCCCCTGGTGGTGGCCTGGGCTGCCCAGCGCTCTCGACCATAAACCGGCACGAGGGAGTTAAAGTCGGAAGCCCAGCTGTTGATGGGCTCCTCAGGCCGACCGGTGATCACGCCCAGGCAGGGGTCGGACTTGGGGCCCTCCAGGACCCGCCTGGTCTCTTCCACCCCGCAGCGCAGCAGGCGGTAGCAGAGCAAAGCTCGGTCGCGCACGGCCATGTTGCTCTCCTCCTCTAAAGAAAAACCAGAAGGAGCTCCATGGGTACCAATTTTTTTCAGAACACTAAAAATCATTTTTTTCTGGGGGAGGGGGTATCTGAGTCCTAATACCACTGCGGCCCCTTTGGGCTCAATTGCTGGGGTGCTATCTATGTGGAGTTTGCATGCTCTCCCACTGTTTATGTAAGACATACTGGTAGGCTAATTGTCTTCTGGGAAACCTGGCCCTGGCGTGAGTGCGTGCCTGTAACTGTACTCTGACCTGTTCCTGTTGCTTGCAGGGATAGGCTCTGGCTCCCCTGCAACACTGAATTGGAAGAAGTGATTAGAAAGCAGATGGATGTATACTAGTGTCCTGAAACACTAGAAGATCCGGTGCTTTGCCCGAGGCTAAAGCGAAGTCAGGTGTTTCACGCAGTGCAAAGTACTAACAAACTGACATCCACCTAATCTGTGCATTGCTGCTTGACTACAGCACTGTACGTTTCCTCTGGTACTTGATTTCTTAGTTCCTCCACGCCTGCACAAGGAAATATTTCCAGCATTTTTGGCACATATTTGCTTTTAGGTCAGCTTGTATTATACCCACATGCAGCTACCAAAAAGAAAAAAGATAAAATAAAGCTTCTATGATGCCACATGAGGTAGTTTTTTTGGAAGAATTAAGTTCATTGAAATTATTTTTCTTATTACTTTGTATCACTCTCTCACAGTCGTGGACTTTTACCATCGACTAATACTGCAGCATGTGCACTGGTGCCCTTCTGGTGCCCCGTAATCAACAAATCCCAATCTTCATGTTCTTTACTGCTCATTCATCCAGCTCTGCGCAGGGACTTCTAACATGTGCCTGCCTCAGTGTCTTTGTCATTGGGTTTTTTTCTCTCCATTTGAATTTTAGATTTACTATATTACTAAGTCACCCTGGATAAGGGTCTGCTAAACAAATACTGACAATTCTGCTTCCTTTTACATTAGCCATCTTGTTCGCTTCCTATTCAAGATGCCCTTGCATAATGATCTAAGCTATTACATATTTGGAACATGTTTGTTCCTATTGTGTCTATGTTGCATCCCATGTTCAGCAGTTAGAACTGCACTAGAGAACACATTGCCTTCTTCCCAAGGCTTGTCCACTTAGCCAGAGCCTTCTTGGACCAGCAATGAAACGTCCAGGCTGTTATTCAGAATCCTCTCCTGCTGACAGTCTTTTTGGGAGCTTATCTTTAAGTGAGTGGGGGGGGCATGATGGCCCACTGGTTAGGTTAGCATTGCAGCCTCACACAGCACTGGGTTTAATTCCTGGTGTACTGTCTATGTGGAGTTTGTATGTGAGTGTGTTTCTGTCTGCCTTGAATTAGCGTCCTGCCCAGAGTGTATCCTGCCCTGTGCCCGTTTCTTGCTGGGAGAAGCTCTGGCTCCCCCGTGACCCTGTGGTGGATAAAGCAGAAGAGGGGTGGGAGGTAGGCAGGCTATACCTATGCAGTGGTAGAGCAGGCGGCCCAGCATGTCCTGGGTCTCAGCAGGACGGGACAGAAAGAGCCGAGTGGTTGCGGTGAGCAGCTCCAGCTTGACAGCTGGAGACACCTCTGTCTTCAGGCTGTCAATGTATTCCTCCAGCACATAGGGGGCGCCAGGAATCTGCTCACCCTGGACTCCCAGCAGCCAAATCAGAGCCTGCTTACCCTGTGCAGCAACAGTTAAACGTCTTCACCACACAAAACCTACCGAGCTTTTCTCAACATTCAGAAATGAATATATTCATTTAAAAATGAATAAAAATACTACCATACCTTAGTAGAATGCATGCGTCTTCAATTATTTTAGAAGAGAAATCATTGTCAATTTAAGTTTAACAAAATGTACTTAATGCACTCAATAAACATGAACTGCATTGCTGGAGATGGAGGACGACAATACTTGGACTGTAGCCGAATATCAAGAACAACCCAAAGCAAAATGCACAGCTGTCAGGGCTTCATAATAGAAAGAAAAAACAATTGAGACAAAAAATACACTGAAAAGAGAAACAAATATGAATCTCGCAGCCTGGTTTGTAGATTGTGCTGGGCCTTGTAGACGGCTGACGTGCATTGCACAGGCATGGGAGTACTGCTGGAAATCGGAGAAATCTGATTTTTTTGAGACTCTACAGAGTGAGCTTGTTCTGCGATGGTGGCGCCCCCTACCTCGCTGTCCTGGATGTGCTCCTCACAGCCCGCGATGGCCTGGCACACCGCCGGCACGCACTGAGGACACAGCCACACCAGGTCGCGGAACGTCTGGACAACAGCTGTGGGAGTAACAGGCAGGAGGAGCTCAGATCACACCCGCTACGCCATAGCATACTTATTGCCGATGTCAAATAAAATAAGTTTCTATTCAAGGGCATCCAGTTGCAAAGATGTCTTTCTTGTGTCTCACTGCCATGCGTTTCTTGCACTTTATTATCCACATCTCATGTATAGACTAAGCACACTGATTATTTAGTGAACAAACTTCATGGCACCAAGCTCTGTGACAATATCCCAGTAGCTGCAATAGAAACTTTCTCAATTTTTCCCCAAAAGAAAGCTCAAGTTCCATTCCAAGAAATCTTGCACATGTAGGAAGTGACACTTAGAACAGTAAAGAGACAAATGGTGAAAGCAAACTGAGCCTTATAATACTGTCCTACAGAATGTACATACTTCCCCACTTAGCAATAACTCGGAGTCTGTAGTAATAACACATACAATTCATGATATCAGACCAAAAGGAGCCTTCAGATTAGTTTTAACCTTCCTCACCAGAAGTAATGTGCTCCTGTCGGAGTCCCTGCAGGCTGGTTAAAACGTTGAGGCATTTCTCGCTGTAAGTTCGACCGATGCGCCCTGAAAGGAAAGAACTTGAGTTTTTAAAGAGCAGAATAATAAATGAAAGATGAATACAGCAGAATGCTGAAAAACAATCACAAAGTGCTTTGGTGTTTCCGCAGCTCCCCTGAGTGACGAGTGACAGACAGTAGCAAGAGGGTCTGTGACAATCGAGCTGTGTCTCATCACCAGAAGAAAAGCCGGGAGCACAGCCTTGTTCAACTGTTTCCTCCCGCTGTCGTACAGAGCAGCGATTTCTAACCCCCGTCCCTGAACATCAGCTGGGGTGGGGAGCTGCTTACCCAAGGCAAAGATGGCAGCCTGCGCCAGCTCAGGGGACACGTCCGTGCAGTACGCCCGCAGCTCCTCCAGGATCATGTCCACGTTCTCGTCGTTGGCGAGCTCGGTCAGGATCTCCATCTTGCGGAACTTGATGTAGCTTGGCTCCGAGTAGCTGCAGAAGAACTTCTTGTAGTGGGCGCTGAAGTGGCCGGGCAGGCTGCGCAGGACCTGCCGCACGTGGCACAGGGCGGCGAAGCGCAGCTCGCGGCACTGGGAGGCGCAGGCGGCCAGCAGCGGGCCGCGGGCGCGCTCCAGGGTGTCGGCCTGCACGCCCGGGTGCGCGGCGGCCAGGCGCAGGAAGAGGCGGGCGGCGGCGGCCATCACGCCGCTGTGGCTGCTGCGCAGGAGGTCGTCCAGCAGGTTGAGGATGTCAAAGAGCTCCTCCTCGCTGCGGGGCTCGTACCGCAGCAGGAAAGTCAGCACATCGCTCTGACCCCACGAGTCCAGGTCCTTCATCCTGAAGAGAAGAACAGACATCCGGCCGTGATTCAAACAGATGTCAACAGATCAGTAAACATGTTCATGGCGGGCAGTTTCAACTGGCCACTGTCCCGTGTCCATCTGGATAGCTTTTCAACTGTCACTGTCCTGTGTCCAGTTGGACAGCTCAAACACATGCTTAAACAGCCGCTGCAGAAGTAGGATGAAGACAAACGACAACTGTACAAGTGACTGCTAATTGCTGCTCTAGAACAACTCTTCCACACTGGGATGTGGCCTGTTAGGTGCACCTGTTCAGAAGGTGGTGAGCGATGGGTTTGTTGATGACAACACCTCCCTCCTCTTTCAATATCTCCTCCAGGGCCCTCAGGCAGTTCACCATGACCACTGGGTCAGGGTCCCGGAGCAGCCCGTACAGCTCATTCACCACAGCGCCATCTGCAGGAAAAAACACGTTACTGCATCTCCATCAGCAGTGCTGTACTCTGCTCGGCTTTTGGGAATCTGATGGGTGATCTGCCTTTTAATACACAAATAATAAAACTGACAATCTCTTGATAAAGAGATAAATCTCTTGGAAAAATGAAGCTCTAGACTTGTTGCCTTTTCTCTATAGCACGTTTCTAGCAAAGTCGATGCAAGGAAAGATAAAAACAGGACAGGATTTAACAATGTAAACTCTCCTGCAGTGGTGCAATGCTGTTTACCAGACCATTTTGTACTTAATAATCATTCACTTTTTTTCCACTAGCACTTTAGTAGGGATCATCATTGCAGTAGATATGAAGTGTCAGCTATGATTTGATGACAGTTGGTTATAGTTGTCAACCCTGGAAGATTGCTATATTCTGCATAAACTAATTTCCTTAGAGTACTCTTCAGTCCTGGCATGCAAGAAACTGAAACAGTGTGGGGCTGCTGGATATACAGTATACTGCGCTGCACAGTATGGTCTGAGAATGCAGCCTTGGCCCTGTTTTTTGCTGCCAAATTAATTCCTACAGCACAGAGAAGTGCTCAAGATGTTTTGTGTTGTGTTGTGTTTGTGTTGAACTCGATACTGCCCCCGGGGCACAGCAAGAATCAAGAAAACCTGCTTCACCGATCTCAGTGTCCGGTGTCATCTTCCGCATCTTGGCATAGCCCAGCACTGCCACCCGCCTCACGTAGGAAGCTTTGTCCCTCAGTCCGAGGAGAAGGGGCTGCTGGACATACTCGCAGATGCCAGGCATTCTGGGAAAAAGACGGAGAGTCACAGATATAAGAACAACCAAGCAAAACTCCTGGAGGATCAGTGTGCTTTAAAAACACTGTCCTATAAAAAGGAAGGAACAAATATAGAAAATGCAGAAAATATAGAAAACACAGGAAATTCAGAAATGTTTCAAAAAAGGAAAAAGAATGCACGAATTGTTGAGGAGCTAGATTTCTGTCAAAAACCAGTAAAACAAAGATGAGGACAATGTGTCCTGATGAAGCTGGAATGTTAAACAGCATTTATGTAGAGTGAGTGTCTGTCTAGCTGGTTTAATTGTTTTCAACAATTCAGGAATGTCAGTAGAACAGTACAATAAGACTAAAAACACTTTGCTTCTTCTTTTGCTTTTGAGCTCAGGGAGCCCAATATAACTGGCTGGTATCATCCTTTGTGCGTTCTGGACCTAACTGAGGGTCGTTATTTAATACACTGCCTTTTGAAAATAAGACGTAGAAAACCGTAGTCTCACATATACCAACCTTGTCATTTAACACTTTCAAAAGATAACTGAATTCAAATCACCTGAAGACCAGAGATGGATGAACACAGCAAACAACCGTCTCACAAACGCTGGCACTGTATGCTGGATGAAGATGAAATCAGCATTGTTTTCCTGCTCTGGATGCAAAGAATGACTTTGAAAAGCTTTTTTTTTTTTTGCTCTGAGGTTTTGTAACCTCCCACGTCATTTGTTTTGCAAAACTGGTCTTAAGTGGAGAAGAAAAATCTCTTCTCTACACGCTAGACTTGCTTGTTTCCCTTACAACTGCTGAGGTAAACAATTAACTGCATCTCCCACCACTGCACCCACCACGTTCTCAGAGAAATCATCTATATATCTCAATATCAGTGATATATCAGTGACAGTCGTCTAATTCTGTTTAATACTCAATCATCCACCCATCTGTTTCCTAACTACTTCATCCAATTCAGGGTCATGGAGAGCTGGAGCCTATCCTGTCAAGGAACAGGCCCAAGGCAGGATACACCCTGGACGGGACACCAGTCCATCGCAGGACACACAGAGACAACAGATACACATGCTCACACCAGGGCAAATGTTCCCAGAAGCCAATTAACTTACCAGTATGTCTGCAAAAATAAGTCCATTTTCTTACCGCTTCATCCTATTCAAGGTTGCAGAGAGCTGGAGCTTGTCCCCTGCAAGCAATGGGCATAAGGTGGGGTACGCCCTAGATCGAATGCCAGTCCTTTGCGGGGAACTCTCAGACACTAACACACCCACACACACACCAGAGCCAGTTTTCCCAGAAGCCAATTAACCTACCAGTACGTCTTTGGACCGCGGAGGAAATCAAAGCACTCAAAGCAAATACGGGGAGATCATACAAACTCCACACAGATAGTAACCCAGGAAATGACCCCAGTGCACCAGTACTGTGCCACTGTGCCGTGCAATCAATTACCGGACCCCTGGACAATCATGTTTCAGATGGAATCACTGCACTTGTACTCCAATAAAACCGTACAGAAGGCGAGCTCTTTATCGGAGCTCTAGGCCTGTCAGTGTGAATCTTTCTGAAGGGGGCTGACCTCAGGTTGCACATGTTGCGCAGCGCCAGGCCTCGCACCATGGGGTTGGGGTCGGCGCAGTCCTTGCGCAGGGTGTTGATGGCCAGCAGCGCCAGGTCGGGTTTCAGGGCGGCGTAGGTGCACATGTACAGGTAGACCAGCTTCTTCTGGACGACGTCCACCGTGGCGCTGGCCTTCACCATGTCCGTGAACAGAGAAGACACGTCCAGGCCCTGCGTCATGTGCCTGTGGGAGTAAGACGTTTCAGCAGCAGATCTCCTTCAGCCCCATCACGAGCGGTCAGCCAGTCCACGGCAAAACCCGTGATAAAAAAAGATGCCAATTAATTTCCAATGGGACCGGCCGGAACAGAATAAGAACCATAAACAGGCTCAGGATCCAGAGCATCCTCCTCTCCTGAGTCTTGACAGAGAAATCCCCAGCCAATATGAGCGACTGCCTTTTATTTGGAAGCTCCACCTTACCTGTTACCTCCCTTAAGCCTCTTAAACACATACTGCTCCTTCACATTTATATGTCCAGACAACATTAACACTACACAAAAATCACCCTGGGTGGCACAGTGCAGAGCTGAGGTTGGCACAGCACAGGTGCCCTGGGTTCAATTCTGGACATGGAGTGCTAACCACTGTGTTGCCCTGCTGTCTTTTATGTCATATTTATTCTTTACATGATGTCTAAATGGATGGTTTGTATCCATTTTGGTATGCCTCAGTGTGAATCCAACAAAATTCCGGGAAACCAGACAATAAAGGATTTTCGTATTGGAACATTTTTCCAGCAGAAAAGGCCTGCCACAGTGTGAGCCCTCCCTGGAAGCAGGAGCAGTCACTGCTGGCTCTAGAGAAACCCCTCTGCCTATTGAGACGTGTATTGTACAGGCGGGACTCACCGGATGACTCTGAAGATGACATTTCTGTAGCGGAGGCGGTCTGTCTGGATGTTGGGGTTGGAGAGAGCTCTCTTCAGCTCCTTCACTGTGTCCTCCGAGCCCAGGTATGGCATCCTCACTGGGCAACACCTGATCAATACCCATACAGGAAGAGCTGTTACTTTAGAGAAATAACACTTTCCTTCTCTGGCTAAGAAAGTCCTATTAAATAAGTACTTAGTGCAGTGGTTTCAAACAGTTCCCAGAGGGCCTCATATTTTCTTGTTCTCTTTTTGTCTTTTCCTCCTTATGGAGTAGTCATTTAAACATTTAGCCTCATTATTTTTCAAAATTAGATATGGATAGGATTTTTCTTAAAGTGTTTTACAGTTAAACAAGACATTCACTTCAGGTATAGTAATCTATTAATAACCTCAGATCTTGGTTAGAAGACTTACAGTTACACAGCTAAATAAATACTTACACCAACTGGGTAATTGAGATCTTGGTTAGAACAAAAATCCCTCAAAAAATAGAACAATAAGCCCTCCAGGAGTGAGAGGGCTTCCGTTCTCAAGCCTGTTATTGGAGGTCCACAAGTCTTTTGGATTTCACTGCATCTGAGCACTTTAACCTCTGAGACTGTTTGATTATCTGCAATTGAATTACTCACTTGATTACTCTTTTAAATTGTTTTGCACGTAGTCTTTGGCTTCAAAAACAGTCAACTGCAGGTAGCGTAGCACCCATTCTTTCCTGAGCTTTCGTATTAAGTGATCGCAGCCTTATTTTTGTCTAAACAGCTCAACTAATTCAAAATGTCCAGACACAGGAGGGGAAGAATCTGTATATTCCACACCCCCACAAAAGGTGGAATTTTGTAACTGACATCCCACACACCAGCATGACTGGAGATGTGAAACAGAAATTGATTGAAGGCTGATTCTAATGACAAACTCCAACCAATTTCTAACAATAATTATTAAAGGTTAATCAGCCTCACTGATTAAGAGCGAACTCAAACCAACAGCCCTCAGATAGGGATACCAAAAGACCAGAATCTAAAAGCTGGTCTAGATTAAAACATACACATCTAGGGTTTTTTAAAGACGATAAAGACTTTTGTGTTTGATATTCCGCTGTCGGATCAGTCATTAACTGTCTAATGTCAGTCTAATCTACTGTCAAATGTTTATGTTTTAAAGCGACTTCATAGGGACCTTCCCACGAAATTCGTCCATTAACTGAGCCCTACTGATCTTATGAGTACGATTTGGACGCTCATATTTCACCTGTCATAATATTTATAAAACCACAGTCCGCATAATCACTCGATACTCCCAATTTTTAAAGATATTTCAATGAAAGTTAAAAAAAAAACAACATGCAGACTGAGATTATTTGTATTTCATTTTAGTTACAAAGTTGTCATTAAGTAAAACGGACTTACCTTCTTCACAGAAAGAGGTAACGCTGTCCGTGTCCAAAAACAGACAGATCCATAACTTTAATAAAAACGCCGATAACTTCCTCCTGTTAGATCTGGCGTGCTCTCCTATTGGTGGAAAGCGGTGCGGCACAAACAATGTTCCCAGTCGAATTCCCGTCCGAAACGATAGTTCCGCGAATTTCACACTTCTTTATTTTAATTCAATACTGTACACACTACTGCTTTTCCCATATATGTTTCATGTTTTCACGTCTTATCTTTTATGTACAGTATATACACTTGCACGCTAGGAACAAAAGTATGAAGAAACGTGTGCACAAGCAATAGGTTTCTAATAGTTGTTTGCCGACGAATTCCTACCTTGTTGTTCGACCTCGACCAATAAAAAGAGAGATTTCTAAATATTATGCGGTAATTGTTGTTTTTGCACATATAGACGGTGCTCTTCCCTGTGGAACAACATTTGCAAACCAATACCCCAGTATCAGGTGGGGACACAGCGCACTAGGTATTAGGAATCCTTGTGTCTGCTGATATTCGTTCCACCAGAGCTCCAAATCACCAGTGCTAACTGATGGTTTTAATGAGGGTGACCAGAAGTCCTCTTTTTGAGACCTAAAATATCGGTCCCACCGGGATTTATAAAATTCCAAAAATTGTTCGGGATTTTGTTTTTCTCGTTACTCAGACTGTGTAAACAAACATAGGCCTACATATTTTCGTTCGTTCCATGCATTACCGGTAGATGTTTTGAACTTACACGCAGCGTACGTTTAGTGTGTGTGTGTGTGTGGCCGTTTTTATGGACATGAGAAATAACATCTTGTTTCATTATATTTCAAAATGTTTCGTTAAAATTGATCATATTTGCAACCAACAACGACAGTTATGATTTCTCCATTTTTCCTCAGATGTTAAGACTTCTGTTGTGTTAAAATGAAAAAAAAAACTTTAAAATAGGGCTATATTTTAGTTTTTCCTTGTTTGCCATTATGGAAGAGAAATAGAAACCCTGCAACTGTTTAAAAGTTTACTAAGAAGTTTCATAAAAACTAGAGTTTAAATTGATAAATTGCTTATCCATACATTCATTTTCTAACCACTTCCAATTCAGGGTTGTGGGGGGCAGAAGACTATCTTGGCAAGCTAAGGGCTCAAGGCAGGGTAAAACCTGGACAGGATGCCACTCTATCGCAGGGCAGACACAAGCAGATACACACATTCACACGAGGGCCGATTACCTACTAGTGGGTCTTTGTGGGAGGAAACAGGAGCACCTGGAGGAAACCCACCCAAACACAGGGAGAACATAAGAACTTCCCAGGGCTGTTAAACCAAATGAAACCTAGGGCTCCAGCACTATGCTAACCACCACACCACCATGCTGCTCACTTACGTGTTTAGACTTTCAGAATTACTCTCCAAAATTATTCTAACACCTGTAGCATGCAAAATTGTGAGAAGTATCTCCTGAACGTTCTTACTCTTCTTCCAGGCTGAGCAGCTATTTATTAATAGCCGATTAATTCACAAGGAACAGACATAGGTGAGAGTAACATTAAACCAGAGCTTTTCTGTCTCCTTCTGCAGTGGTCAAACTGGTTACACATCAGGCACCATGGCTGAATAAAGGGAATTCTGAAACACCTATGAACTGGTACAGGTAGAAATCCCATAGATTGACTATAGACCTGACTATAAGAGTTGAAAGCAAATTGAAACATAATGCCCCATAAAGAAAATCAAAAACAGTCAGCCTGTGACTAAGAACCCAATAGGCGCGAGACACAAGAGGGCCCACAGGACCAGTGTTGGGAACCACAGCTGTAGGAGGTACAATGAGCCGTTAAATCTGGGGTGAACTAGCTGGTTACTGGCTTAATTTGACCAGTTGAACCACTTCTCCCAGATCTTCAAATGTTGGTTCTTTATAGAGACCTGAAAACCTCCTTCCTCTAGGACCAGGAACCGAGTCCCCCCACATTAATTAGAGATCTTGTTTAAAGATCCAACGGCATTGCTTTCAAGAGCAGGTGTGTGAACCCCACTGCCCTAGCTGAACTTGCACAATCTGGTATAGCAAAAACACCCTATTACTCGTATGAGCTGGTGTGGTAATTTCTCTCTTCACCTATCTGCCGTGTGGTAAGGCTGCTGATACAGAATGGCTGCCATGTCTCACGCAGATGGGTGCTGCACTTCAGTGCTTATAAGTGGAGACTCAACTCAACTTCATTTGAAACGCATTAGGATACTTGAGATAAGCTGTAGAAATGAGCATTTAACATGACATGCATTAGTACAAAACGTAATTAGAAGCGTTTCATTTTCAAAATATGCAGCGGTCATGTGCACCAGCCTGGAGCCCTGGGTCTGAGTGCATTACATTGAGGGTGATTTCCATTTTCTGTCAGTGAGACTTTTGACATCCAGCTACTACTCAAACACTCCCCACATGATCTTTTCACCTCCCTATAAAAAGGAGTGCCTAGGAAACTATTGTGGACAACCTGATTAGGGTGACTTGTACAAATCCCCTTTAACTGATGGTTTTCATCACACCATGCAAAGTATGGCTTGTTTGAACTATCAGGGTTATTAAGATTTAGCACCACAAGATGGCTCCTCATCCTTAAAAATACCCAAAACACAAAGCCAAGTAGATAGGATGACACAGCAGTAACCTGTTGCAGTAAAGTGTACTTTTCATGGTACTGAAAATCAAAATGAACTGGAAAAATGTAGTACTAAAGCACAAATCAGGAATGTTGGACTTCAATGTTACCATTTTACTACCATTTTCAAGTTTGTTCCACCACTGTGGTGTGGCTCTTCCTGTGGGGACCATACCCAACAGCAAATGCATTAAATGTTTTCCTGAGGATACTGGCAAGCTCTTGAGTCTCTGGATGGGGGGGGTTACACTCATTCCCTTCATGTAGAATAGAGGCTGGTTTTCAACTTCAGTTTCCAGGCAGCTTAAAAGCCAGTGGCCTCTTACCTCTGGATGTTTCCTTTTCATACTGTAAAGGTGCAAATGATGCAAGGTGTGTACTGCAAATGATACTGTAACCATCATGCTCCATTCAACAGCTCACCGCTTTCAAAAGGTGCTTTCCAGCACATAACAGAAAACATAGCTGGAGAGTTTTGATCATGCATATACATGAACATCTCTACCACAGCCTGTCATTTTCAGTCTCAAGTTGCCCCAATCTTATATTTCCCACTTCTGTTCTTTAGTCAGAAAGTGTTGATCTTGTGGGTTGAGGGCATTAATACTGTAAAGCACAGAGGGTCGGGGCCTTTAAAATGTTCTATAAAGGACTCATTGGTTCAGGAAATAACCTGCTGCATTGCCTGGAAAGAGCCATCTGGCTACAACCTTAGGTCCCTTCTAGGTACGAAAAGGTGATAAGTGTGAAATGAGCCACTGAGCTGTGCTGAAGGTCTTCAGATAAACTAAAAAAAACAGCCAGAACAAATGGGTGAGCTTTCTTTGTAAACCTTACCCTGGTAAAAAAGCACTTTTCAAAGCTGACTGCTGCTAAAAAGTCTTGCAATTTGCTCACCTGCAGAAGAGACTTTTCATAGACAGAAAAGGAAAGGTTGGGAATTTTTTCATACAGGCAGTGAGCCTAGAATCCAAAAAGGTTACATTTCTTTATTAAAAAAATGTGATATACACAAAGGCAAAAAAAGGACAAAAATCCATTTTTTAAACTTTTTATTCGTTCAAAAAAAACATCTTGATACCATAATACCTCAGATACAATAACACACAAACATCCAGAGATCATTGTCATTCGTTTTAGCTGGGGAGACACGGCTGCCACTCAGAAAACCTGCACACCCCAGAGGAAGTGGCACATCTCTGGCATTCCGTTTCAAACACTAGGGCTTCGTGACCACGAAGGAATCCTGTTATAATTTAATACCCTGTCTCAAATGAAAGAACAAGAATGTAGAGATGAGATGTAATCCTAAAAAAATAAAATACCTGCTTTCCCTCCACATTTGATCCCTAGAATATTTAACTGCAGCATATTGTTTTGATGGCCAGGACACCATTGCCATGAATGAACCATTTCCCGACTAAAATTCAGGAAACAGAAAACTGAAAAAGAAACACTGCATATTTTAAATTCTAAAGGTTCTAGACAAAAACTAAGACGACCGATTTCTATTGCATAAAAACTTCGATCTCAAATGTACAATATAAAAAAGTTTGTTGCTATGCATTTCTTGCAGATAAAAACAATAAAAAACTGGAACTTCGGCCCATTGGGAATGATAAGACCTAATCCTGGAGTAAATGGAAGCTTTTGTCAAAAAAATGATCTTTTGCCTTGACAATTATCACCCAGCAAGTGTAACAATTATAACCCAGCATGTGTAACATCATACACGGCACCCATATTTCACAAAAAAATTCAGTCACCATTCCAAAACCTAATGTTTCCACAAGTTCAGCAGTTTTAATATGGAGATTAAATATTCCTTCCTAGCCACTCAATGTGTTTCTCTTCAACTATCAAAGGTGGAAGACAGGAGAAATTCCTGAATATACAGAAGGTGCCAACTCAGCATTGAACAGCCTTCTTTGTGTTCACCCTCTCATTTCAGCTATTTCACCTATGGTAAAGGAAAGTTTAAAGATGCGGTTCAACACCAGTCATTCAAATAAGGTCAGTTCTATTCACAGCTCATTTGAGCTCAACCCCTTCACCAGTCACTGAAGATCAAGAAAGATGCAGGCTCTGGTGGCTGCCTGCTCGGGCGATGAATGTGGACACATGCAGCAGTGAAGGAGCAGAAAGCATGGTTTTATAAACGCACCTCTCTGCTGGTGTCCTCATTAGACCCGTGATGCCAATGATTTAGTCAAAGGCTGAAGTGAGCAGGTTGAAGTCCAAGTTCAATGTTTCACCAACATGGCCAGAGGAAGCACGAACCCACAGAACTGTGCTGTCAGTTATTAGAGGATATGAATGTAGGCACAACAAACTACTTCAAGATTGCACAATGGAAAGATCAGCAAATGTACAGGCACAGTGCAAACTGGGACAATGGGGACATTGTCTGTAGGACAGGGATGAGGCACACATGAGGCCAGCTGTTTCCAAACCTCCCCGGGAAATTTATAATCTAAACATGCAGGGCTTTCCAGCAATCACAATCATGCCTCAAGAACAAGAGGTCTTTCTACAGATTCTAAGAACTGATCATTTCATAAAAGGGAATGAGAAACCTGATGCTCTTTTTTGCTCTGCAGTTTGGTCCCTCTTAGGTATTTAAGAGGACTATTGGCCTGTAGAAAAATTAAGCAAAAATAGCCTGCACATACTACAAAGCCTGATATTATGCCAACACAATACCAAGCGTCTTCGTAAAAACTGTAAAAGTTGCAATACTATGAAGTGAATTTTCACTTGTAGACTTTTTAGCTAGATGGATTTTAAGAAATGTTACTACACAGAGGACATCAACTAAGTTTATTGTTCCTGTCAAAATTCATTTACTGAATCTGCCAGACAGTTCAATCATCCTGCCAAGTCTGATATGCTGTGAAATGTAACTTGTAGTCTACATTGAAAACTTTTGTGCATGGCATTTCTGGCCAGTTACTATTCCCACACTAAATGGCTGCTTGACTCACCAAAAAGACTAGATCACCAGGAGATGATTTAAACCCCATTTTGCATTCCCCCTTACCCCACAAGTGTGAGTACACAACTTGACTATTGGCCACCTAAATACTTATACATTGACTTATTCAATTTAATGCATTTCCAATTCTAGTTTTAGAGTCCAAGATGGAATTGTTAGTCATTAGTCAGCTTGGATTACCATTACAACCCCTATATTAGCACAATTTGCTCCCAGCTTGGAGTGTAAATAGAGCACAGGCAGAGGTACAAATAAACATCTGACAATGACAATACTGGCATCTCTTAGCTAACTGCACACTGCCCAGCCTGGAGCACTACATTAGGATTCAGACTAAATCTATGTATCAAAGGGCCCAAATCTGACTTTGAACAGAAGCCTTTCCATATCCTTTTCCGATTCCTTGTGCTTCACACATTTTGGAATGAGGGACAGACCAGTAAACCACTCCTGGGGTTTTGACATCTTGCCCTCCCACAACACTCCCCCCTTTTGTTGTCCACGAAGCTTGTCCGGGAACTAGAGGCAAGATGAACAAACCCAGGAGACTGACTCTTAGATGATCAGTCTACACACAAAGCTTAGAATTCATGTAAATTAGTTTTCAAGTTGTCTAACCTACAGCACTGCCAAGAACACATAGTTAAACACTTTCATGTTTTAGTATTCACTAAACTCCCTGCTTCCAGGCATCAAGGCACAGTGTTCAATTAAAATTAAAAATTTTCACTCTGTCTACGGAATGCCATTAGTGTACCACTTAGCCAGATATTTCCTGACAAAGGAGAGGTCAGTAATTGGCTTCTGTTGCATAAACTGTATGACAAGACAAATGTCAATCACTATGCCGAGGGTCACACCAAGGTACTTAACAGGTATCATAGCTGGTATTGACCTTATCAGTTCAAAAAAATCTACATAAAAAGCAATTTATTGTACATCAATGAATAAAAACATTAAAAAGTCTTCATACTGCACAGACGTTTAGGTTTAGTCCCTTCCTGATAGATGCATAGCAACAGAGGGCCAGAGCCGTATCTGAGGAATGATCCCGGATTCAGAATTACACTGGTGAGTGGAAGAGGTGGTGAAGGAAATTAACAAAGGACTTTGAGGCTGATGGATACCAACTTCCACCCAAGAGGCACTGTGGAAGACTGTAGACCAAAATAGCCAAGGGTGTACTATTACCGAATTTGTGATTGCAATAAAAAAAAACCTTAGAAAGGCTAAAGAGGCCTTGGTAAGGCAAACAGTGATGCAATAGGCATCTTAATAAAATCACCTTCATATATATATATAAAAATACACACATTCTTCGTGGTTCATCTCAGGAATCCAAGAGATGCACAGAAATGTTTCATCTCCTGAGAAGGTGGGTTTCAGCCTGAAGTCACCATACACAATCTCCAAACCTACATACACGCAAGAACAGGAACATTGACCCAAACTTAATCAAATCTTTGACATGCAAATTTCAATCCCAGCACTCTGATGGCACATTCCTTGCTTTTGCCCAGCATTAAAGCATCGGGGCTGGAATTTACCATGGAAAGGTCGGTGTTCTGACTTGCTCGGTGTTCAAACCCTTTGACGTGTGCTCATTTGTACTGAAATGCTGGACAGCCCAAAAGAGGCACAATACAAAATGTGCGAAGTTCAATCCGGACAAGATTCTTAAAAAACTAGCATTGCACTAAAGCTACCGGCCTACCAAACAGCGTCAACATGGAAGTGTTCCTGTCAAGAGTCAAAGAAGGGACTACCTACAACCTGTGCTACCCAATATCACAGTGATCGCTATTTCTTTTGCTCTCCATCTCAACAGACCTGATACATGTGGAATGCATCCATTGAGTTTTAAAGCACAACTATCAACATACCCATATGGTTTGCAACAACTCAGTCTAAGCTTGCAGCAGTATTTATAAAAACCTTCTCCAGAACTGTTTTTCCCAAACTGATGAAACAGGAGCAGAGGGGAATCAGGTACAGTACTTTCAGGGTTGACGGGAACACGAATATTTGCTTTATAAATACTGCTGGCACCTGGACCAAGTGGAATACTTTTTTTTTTAAAAAAGGCACTAGATATACACGTTTTCAGCTCAGGACGGATAACAATGGAAGACTAATCGGTTGGTTCCCCACACCCCAGTCCCCAAAACAGGGCATTACACCTTCTCCTCTGCTGCTTTCAACTCCTCGTCCGCTTTCTGCGGGGTCGCATCGTTGATGGCCTCCTTCTCCTTGATGGCTCCGTCAATGTTCGTCTCCTCCTCCCTGGCCTCCTGTTTTTCCCTGCGCTCCTCGGCCTTCTGCTCCTTCTCCAGGAGCCTGTAGTTAATGCCCATCCCCACGAAGAGGAAGATGCTACCGATGATCATGATGATGCCACAGCCATAGTAGGTGTACTTGTAGTCGTGGTACATGTCGTTCAAGCTGCCTGTTAAGATCAAGGGGGGGGGGGGGGGGGGGGGGTTTAGAAGGTCACTAATTAATCACATTTTATTAATTTAATCCACCTAACCAGTCTCAAAACTGAATGAAAGGGAAACAAACCATCGTAAGGTAACAGAAGCAAAGTCTCTTCCTTAGCTGAAGTTTACAGTTACTCAGATTAAATGTTCTGATCTAGAAATTAACAAGTCTTTAGGTTTGCTGTGACAATGTGGCTTGGAATTAAGATCACTAAAAAACTTCTCAGCATGCTGCATACTGAACAGACTGCCAAGAAGGCCAAGTCCACTTCATCTGACAGCGGCAGCAGAACAAAGCAAGAGCCAGACTGCTGCTCCTTGCAATTCTGAAGACGTTTAATGTTTGCAAATTTGAACAAAGTTGAGAGGCTGGGTCCAACGAGCTTAATGTCCCGGGGTACTGGGTCACTGCTGACTTCACAGTCATTTAAATTCAGATTAACTGAAGGTAAAGAATTTGTATAACACTTGCCCCACAACTCCAAGTACTGACTTTTACCATAACATCTGCTGTACTGTTTATCACTGGATTCCCAAACACTATTAGCCAGGCAACGCTGTTTTTATAAAGTACATTTGAATAATCAACTGTAAAAGATTTGAACCCTCCACCAGATATCTAACCTTCACCTGAGAAACAATATTTTTGAAGTTTTTAATTAGCTACTAATAGCTTAAGCAAAAACAAAATTGCTACTAAGTCTTTAGGGTTTGATACCTGAGACCCGGGTGAATCTGAATTCCTAATCACTGCAGTTACAAAAGCCCCACTCACCCAGCAGAGGAGGCCCCAGCAACACAGGGCCGCACTCCACAATCGTCACCAGGCCCACGGCGCTGGAGAACCGCTGCGCACCGACCAGGTCCATCAGCGTCTCGAACAGGACGGAGCTCAGCCAGCCGAAGGCGAACCCAAAGAAGATGGAGTAGATGACAAAGCCAGTGTAGCCTTCAGACTGGGGGGCCAGCATATGGCACACCCCGTTGTACAGGACGGAAGCTGCAAAGAAGTACTGGATCCTGGGCCTCACCCACTTGGTGCTGGCCACGAAACCCATGGAGGGCCGGGCCACCATGTCCACAAAGGCCAGGATGGAGAGCAGGAAGGCGGCCTTCTCCTTGGCAATGTCCTTGCTCTTGGCGTAGTTGCTGAGGAAGACCAGAGGAGAGAAGAGGCCGAAAAACATGACGACATTGCCTAGCAGGTACAGCAGGAAGCCCCGGTGTGTGAACAGGCTGAGGTCGATGAAGGTGTTGATCTTCTGCCAGACAGTTTTCTTCTCCTTGGGCTTGCCCGCCAGGAGGTCCGTGGCGGCTGCTGCATCGCCTGCCTTCCCAGCTTCCTGCAGGGCATCGCTGGGCACCTTCTTGGCGACCTGTGGCTTGGGCCCGATTGGCCTCATGAGGGACCCAGCCACACAGCAGTTGAGCAGCAAGCCGCCCAGGATCAGGAAGCTGCCTCTCCAGCCAAAATGGTCAAAGAACCAGCTGTTGAGAGGGGCCAGAGTGGACAGGAAGACTGGGCTGCCAGCCATAGCAATGCCGTTGGCAATGGGGCGTTTCTTGTAGAAATATTTGCCAATCATGGTCAGGGCAGGGTTGAGGTTGAAGGCCAATCCCAAACCTAGAAGTAGAACAAAAAAAAAAGATTAGGAACTTTTGCAGCCTTTGATACATTTTTTTAAACCTTGCATTTGGATAAAACAGCTGCTGTTTTAAAGGAAAAAATAATTGATTCTAGAGGCCCTGTATTGACATCTCTTTTCCAGTCACAGATTTGAACTTATTGGCAACATTTCAAAAGTCTAACAATGGAGTTACGGTCCTAACTTGTAATTTGTCCTAAATTAGAAACCGGACACTGTGAAAATTCATGCATTTTGAAATGCCAGCAAAAAGTTATGTCCTAGCCAAGAGTAAGAATTAATGCAAAATGGGACTGAGCGGAGGGTGAAAAAGTACAAGGGCATGAGCTAGGTCAATAACTTCTCTGTAAGAACTTGACATCAGTAATGGAGGATGTCGCTTTAAACTAAATCAGACACCAGAATAAGAATTTAAGCTTACCTAGGCTTGCTTGATTGCAAGTATCTAACTGATACAAGGATCATATCCAGCTGTTCATGCATCAGGACACAGCCAATTTTTTGCTGTACTTGTCCTTTTATGATTTATTCATATTATAGGCTGTCATTCACTTATAAATGTGAAAACGTCCTTTTTAAAAAAAGACAGGAAGTGCAGAGATGCATTAAATATGGACAAGCCTAATTAACAGCATGGAGGAGCTCCAGAAAAACCTCATTCTTGTGCCAGTACATCACATCACTGTTTATAAGAAAACATGTATCTCTGCTTCATTTTCCAACAGGGCTCAGCAGCTCTCGAGAGCCAAGTTGACAAAAACAAGAAAAAACCCCAATATGATTCAAAAACCAATCCCAAGGTCAATTTCATGAAGCAAAACAGGAAACTGATTCGGGTACTGACCCTCCCCAATCCTGCCCGATTGCCTTGGTCCTGGTGCTCAAGTCATGCTCCAGAGGTCTAGGACTCCTCAGCTAAAACCCCCAGGGGGTCACTGCAGGTGCTTACCTCCCACCACTCCCACGCAGAAGTAGAGCTGCTCCACGGTGTTGCAGAAGGAGGCCGCCACCAGCCCACAGCCCGACAGGCAGCCACCAGCGATCATGATGGGACGGCTGCCATACTTGTTCACCAGGATACTGCTGATGGGACCTGGGGGCAGGGGGACAGAAAAACTGAGCCAGCCGACAGGAGACATGGGCATGCGGCAAGTAAAGATCCCCGTGGAGGCCTTACGCTTCACTTCCGACTCCAACAGGGCTCACGTCTTGGCCCTGTGAGCGTGGTTACGTTCCCAGGCAAAGATCGGAAGCTTGTCTGCTAACGAAGTTCTACTGGCTTCCATTTTATTATGGAAATTAAACTTCAGATTCACTTTGTCTTTCTACCTTTTCACCTCAGTCATAAGTCAAATGTAAGGCACATAACTGAACATACCTGCTACTCCTCATGATGATATAGATGCCATTTCTGGGGGCTTACCTTACAGGACTGCTTAGAAAAAACCTCAAAACTAGCAGATTAACTCTTTCCCTTTGTGATTGCAAAACTTGATAGCGTAGAAGGAGGTAGGTAGTGCTTTTGAGCATTACAGCAGAAAATATTTCACAATGTCCACCTTAGGGTGCCTCTCCTACCTTATTATCAATACATCTATTAGGTGTGGCCCGTCAATTGACAATGTTGCAAAGAGATTCAAAAACAGGGGTTGGCAATCAGTCTAGAACTCGGCAGCAAAGGATCAGAAATGTAAGTCTTCATGAGTCAGACTGCAGAATTCAGACCATAGCTAGGGGGCAGCAGAGCTGTTTAGACTTCTTAGGTCTCTGCAGGCGTACACATGGTGATCAGCTCACATGTCTCCCCCATCCATCAGGTAAGCAACCATGCATGGAAAATCTAACAGACCCTTATTATTAGAAAAGAGAATGGTAGAATAAGTGTTAATTAGCAAATTTTAGGGCATTAAAAGATGGAGAAAATACACTACCGTCTTATCGTGAGTGCCTCAAATAGCATTTCACAGCACAGTTCAAACATTCAAGCAGTGTAACAGATCTTTCCCCCCTCCAAAATAAGGCCCCTAAGGCACAAGTACAGAAAAAGTATGCTTCTAATATGAGGTACAAACTTAATATAAAAAAGTTTAGTGCTTAGAACCTCTTTTATACAAGATCCTCCTCCCCTTCCCTGCTGCAAGCATTTCAGATCTTCACAGCCCAGTTTACAATATGACAGCACTGGAGAAAGACGTAAAAGATCTGTTTCAGCCGAGTTTACATTTTACAAAGTATTACTGCCCCTGCTTGAAATTCATCAATACTGCTACAATCTTTCCTTTTGCTGAAGAGTGTAAATAAGATAGAAATGTAGTTTATGGTGTTCATTAATTTACTGGTTGCTTATTTCACTAAAGGGATTGAATACTTCTGTCTGGTCCTCCATTTCTCAATTATCATCCTGTAGTCTAAGCAGATTCACTAAAGTGGGATAATTCATTTAGCTGGGAGGGGGTGTAGGCTTTAAAGTGAAATAGCACTTTTATAGAGGGACTGAGGAAAAACTGGTCTGTTCAGTGGGAAAGGTCACCTGAAAGAGCAACCAGGCAAGTAAAAGGCAGGAGCTGCATCCCTGTAAAAGCCATGATTCACCCCTGGGACAAGTGGACCTACACATCAAGCCACTCGGCTGCTCCCCCCTTATGCCATCATGAGTGTTATAAGACTACAAAACCACGGCAGAAGCACCCTCAGGGGCAAACCAGGCTCTGAGCTCATTTGGTTTTCTACAGGGAGGCAGAAAGTATACAGAACACCAAAGCAGTACTCGGAATGACTGCTTCCTTTTAGACCTTCCACAAACCTGGTCAAGCAATCAGGTGAAAGCCGAGAGTACAGGGAAACTTCATCTAGGATCAGAATACAGCCTGGAATACTACTTTACCTCCACAAAATTGGGGCTTTTAATACAGACACTAACCCCAAAAAGCTTTAACTAGTACCATGGGTAAGAGATAAATATCCCACTGTAATAAAACTGAGGAGAGCCGTTAAGTGGCTCAAGGGCCAAAAGACATCTGTACAGAGATTGTCATCACTCAGACTACCATAGGTGTTTTGCCCAAGAAGGGATGGTGCATAACCAGCTCGGAGCTGCCATTCTCATGGATATCTACATCTTAGCGCCCCCTACAGTTCACCAGCTGCCTGCAAGCTTGCAGGTCTATCAAAAAGTATTCTCCATTGGAAATGGCAACCAACATTCAAGACCCACACAACAAGATCAGCTACAAAAGTGGGGGAAAAAAAAAAACTCTGCCCTTCTGCACCAGTGAGATGAGCAGCAGTGCCCACACAGAATCGCACTCTGCTCTTCCCGAATTCCAATGGTTAAACAAGTTCAGCTACATTTGAGCAGGATGACAAGGAGGCCGTGTGTGTCAGCACGTCCCAGCATTACTACACTGAGCAAACTGTTCGCTTCTATCGTGCAGCTGGAGAAAAGGAGGGGGAAAAAATGCCTGGGCACAAGCCAACACAAAGCTAATGAGGAACTGTACAGCCTAATTGATGTTAATGAGCTTAATGCAAGGCTACTTGTGCTACCTCTCCCCCGAGCGTTTTCAGGGTATTTTTTGCTTAATTAGGCAATGCCTAAGCAGAGGTTTTGGAGATTGCCGTTCAACCATTAAAACGCAGGGCCTGGGGGCTCCGAGAGGCCCTAGCCACCCGCCTGCAGAGAGCTAGAGAATGGACAGAGTAGCTCATGGTGACCTAGTGTCTCAGGCTCTGTAGAATAAACACGAAGGCCTTCTCTCAGCTGCTCTGTGGCTCCTCTCATCTGCTCAACTGCTGAAAAATACAGAGCAAACAGGAAGCCTGTCCAGTTTCTGATGATACCACTTCCCTAATTTAGTATCAGTGGAGGCAGGTTTAATTCTCTTATCTGCACAGGAAAGGGGTTGGGGAAGCTCATACTGGCAGAATGGAGAGCTCCTCCAGCTCCAGAGACACACTGCAACCCTTCAGCTGGTGAGCTTGTCGGTATGTAGTGCCATCTCTCACTACCACATCTTCATAAACCACACCTGTAGTTCCTAGCCTGTTCCAGTGCTGCAGCAACAAACTCCACGCTCATTCTGAAACATGCAGGTCGCTACACCTTAATGTAAACCCCTCCCTTGCATTATTGCAACCCTAAGTCACACTGATAAACTTTACAAACCTTTTGCCCACAAAAGAAATTTCCCATGTTAGCGCTGTTGGGCTCCAAGGAATGTTTAACTGGGGTTCCCTTTAGTCATTTCTATTCAGTGTGTGCCCGACCACCAATGTTGCTCTATGAAAAATAAGGGTACTGAATTCTTAATCCACAAAAGGCCTACAGTGACAGCCGACTCAATAGTCTTGATGTAGTAGAGCTGGAAGAGGCAGATTGTTAATTTTGGTGAAGCCCTAACTGATCATTACTTTGGTACCCAGACCTTCAAGAGGCATTTACAAGTTTGCACCATAAATCCAGCAGCCATATCACCCTGCAACTCACAACTGGCAGTCCACTGAAGCTCAGCAGGTGAGAGCCTGGTCAGTACCTGGATGGGAGACCTCCTGGGAAAACCAAGGTTGCTGCTGAAGGTTAGTGGGGCCAGCAGGGGGCACTCACACTCCAGTCTGTGTTCGTTCTAATGCCCCAGTAGTGGCAGGGACAACATACCGTAAAAAGGTGCCATCCTTCAGATGAGACATGAAACTTGAGGTCCTGACTCTGTGGTCATTAAAAATCCTAAGGCATTTCCCGAAAAAAGTAGGGGTATACCCTTTACCAATCATGGCCTCCTAATAATCCCCCTCTACGAGTTGGCTTCATTATGGTTCTCCTTCCGATAGCTGGTGTAGTCCGTGTGGTCAGTGTACTGGTGCACTATGGCTGCCATCACATCACATCATCCAGGTGGGGCTGCACACTGGTGGTGGTGGAGGGGAGTTCCCATTACCTGTAAAGTCTCAAAACACCCGGGCCATTCAGGTCAGACCTTGGCACCACTGCAGTAATCCAGTCAGTGGCCAAACAGGCCAGTTCACGGCCTTGGCTTTCAACAGCAAGGCCACCCTGAGATCGTACAGAGAGCCATGTGCATAAGAACTGTCCCTGCCACATTCAGAACAGCACAAAACCAGCAAATGTGACTGACCTACTGTACTGAAGTTACACAACCTTCCTTGCCAGGCCTCAAGGAATCAAAAGTTGTTTATTAAGAGAAACAAACGGATATGTACAAGAGATAAAATGAGCAGTTTCCCTTGCCTGTGAAAAAAGGAAGAAGCTAACAAGCAGGCCAGGTCAGAGGAAGACCTTCCACAAAGAAGCAGGTTGCATTCTTGACAACAGCACGGCCTTGGGTGCACAGCCAAAACATGAAAGGCAAGTGAACAATTGCTACCAGTCAATTCACATCCTGTTTTAAACAACCTCACTTCCGCACACAGCCTAGACCACAGTTCAGTCCATCCAAAACCTAAATTGCACATTTCACATCTTACAGTGTTTAAAACAAAGCCAGCTAAGGGGAACAATTCACTAATGCCAGATGACAAAAGACCCAGAATGGTCTTCAGGGGGAAGGGGAATACAGAGGGAATTTAGCAGTCTCTTTTGGAAACCAAAGTACCCCTCTTTCCACCAAAAAGCACACTTATTTTAATTCAGAATCTGTAGACACTGGATCCAAACGGGATGCGGTAGGCCTCGCATAAGCCCTACCACAGCACCTGGTCTGAGGTTTGACAGAACACAAAGCAACTAGTATACAACTCACACTAATCAGTCTCCTAGAAAACCATCTAGACCGCACATTCGATGGAGTCTGCTTATACATAGCACCAGCCATTACTGCCCATCAGATGTTCAGACTGTGCGTAATGTATTTACAGAGTAAACAGGCTCTGTCAAAGTCTGGCTTCACAGACGAAGCCTGGGTTAGGACAGGTAGAAAGACGAGGGGAAAGTTCACGGTGTGAACAACTTCATAAAGGCTTTATGAAGAAGCTGCAGGAATGTTGTGCAATTCATATAAAGATGTAATGTTATTACATCATGCCCAGAAAGTCCGTTCTTTTTCCATTCTGCCTGACAGGAAGCAAACTCCAGGATGCGGAGCTGAAAAACAGCTAATCTCCTTACTCCATTCTGAACATCAAATACCTGTTCAAAAACATTTATAGTTTACCTGGCACACCATAGAATTCCAGGGCAGAAGCACAGACGGGAATAAAGATTGAAAAAGCTATACTCAGTGGAAAGGCCAGGAAGGCCAGACTGAGCACCTTGTGTTGGTTTACTTGGTTGCTTCAGAGCTGGCAAAAAAATGAAATGTTATGCACCAATAAATCATGCACAGTCTTTTGAATATGGTGCTTTGCCAGCAATCACTCACCAAAATTTGGAAGAATTTTCAAACTACAGTCTGCTTGGTTGTGAGGAATGTGAGAAATGTCAGCATCTGTCAGATGGACTAGAGCTAAAGCAATAACACCAATTACAGAAGACCACAGGCAGCGCGATGACTATTGAATAACTCAATCATCACAGGGGGCAGGAATCACTGGAGGGTTCTCTCTTGCCCGAGTGCTCATAGCCCTATACATTCAACTCTCACTCTTATACAGCTAAGAAAATATGTACAACTACTCTAAGACCTATTTTATGGTCCGTCTTGGATGGGATACACAGATACCTGGGTGATGAGTATGTAGGAATACAGGTCTAGCTTGTGCTTTAGACCATGACAAAATAAATCAGAATAAGAGCAAACCTGACAAATGAAAACCAACAATTTACAGTAGTTTTTACTTCTTTTAAAAACTTAAAAATGCCAACTGCAATCCCTCTTTCCATCAAACTCCTTCTAAGATCCAAAACCTATGAAGATTACCTGGCTGAGCTGTATTACACCAGTGCCTACATGTTGAGCTCTGAATGGAGTGACTGGGCAGGGTGAGAACTGTTTAGGCCTGTGGCATCACAATTTGTTACTGTGTGTAAAAGAGCCCTCTGGGACCCAAACCTTTTCTCAGACCATTCATCTGAAAGCTCTTTGTTCCTTCTCTAGTTAGGCATTTGATCCAGGGCAGTACTCCGATTGGACAGCAACCCTGATTAAAGCCAGGCAGGGAAGAGCAGTCCCATTGTCGATTGTGCTGTCCTCTCTCAGGCTGGGCTCTTCACTACGTGCGCAGTTCCCCGTCGCCGCTGAGAAAAGAATGCGTGTGTGGGCATGTGACGCCCGCGAGATGCAGTCCAAACCTTCCGTGTTGGTCACGTGACTCTGGCAAAACGTTAACCTCGCCCATCTCAGTGCTTCATTAGAACAGAAGGCATGTTTTACAAGAAACCATGAGTCACCTTTTCCCTACCCATGCAAGCTGAAAAAGGCATTTATATGGAGGCATCTTCACTGGATTCTCAATTACAAATCCACAATATGGGCTTTTAGGAAATAAGATGGTTTTTCTAGCAGGAGAGTTAAAGCACAGTCCCTAAACATACCTCTGCTTTCCTAACCACTGTTAAAAAGCATAGACTGACAGACCTTCATGTCTGAGCTTCTTTCAACAGAATTCAGTGAGCAGATCTTGAACAAAGGAGTAAATTCATTCCTGGAAACACTTACTGCTGTGTATAAGCCTGTTAGGTGCCACTAGAAAGCCAGAATGAAAAGTACATTTAATGAGTATAACTGAAGTTTTGTTTACCTCTAAAATGCCTGGTCATACAGCAGAGAAATCAGCATTCATATCCAGAATGGGCATCTTTATTTGGTCCAATATTAAAACCAGCATAGTACTGTACAAAACATAGAACTACTACTCAAAGCAATATGCTTCCAGAGAAATACACTTGATTAGGCTGATGCTTTCATGTAAAAACTCACATCTGCTGTGAGTTTTACTTGAGCAATAATTCAGGTGAATTACCCTGCTCAGGGCACAATAGCCTCACCTGGGACTCAAACCCTAACCACAGTAAGCATATTTTTTCCAAGCTCTTTTCTTTATACCAGCAAGCTGATTAATCTAGTATTGCTTTAGCCGGAAAATGCAGCTTTGCTAGGGAATTTAATCCAATCCGCTTTGCTAACTTCATCCATATTTTGAGGCCAATTGGTCATAAACACACCCCACCTGCCCCCTAATCCATGTTGTAATGCTATTCTGCAGAAAAGATGGGATCATATGGGAGGATCAAGATCAAGGAATCTGCTGCAGTTCTAGGATGGTAGCAGGAAACTGGTGATTTGCCAAGCTGATCAATCAGGGGTGTCAGTCCACGCCTGTGTTCAGGATGCTGGATAACTGCAGTTAAATCTCCTGTGCATAGTAGCTAGTATTTGAGTCCTCCTTTTTACGAGGTGGAGTGAGGTAGTGGTTAGCTAGAGAAAGGTTTTGCTGGCAGGTGTTTCAGTTCTCAACTCCAGCTCTGTCACCAACGCACAACCATCCTTCGACTTCTGATTGGACATAAAACCAACCTCTTAGTGGCATATCTTGAGCATTAAAGGATATCTTGCATTCGGATACTACTACTCATGCCCAAAGGAGAAATTCCTTCACAGATTGAATTAACAGGGAACTTTAGGGAGGACAAAGCGTAGAATGGAATTCAGCCAGGAAACCTAGCTAACACTTGCTGATGCAGTTCATTAATTTTTACCCCCCACGCACACATGATTTAATGTCAAAACATTTCCTGATCTCTAGCATGGTATGACATGCCAAAAACCGAAAACCAGAATCGAAGCCCAGATTCTTGTGAATTGTGATGCCGTCACCACCCAGGAAAGCAAACCCCTACAGTTACAGCTTTTCTAAATAAAGAAACAAGGAAAAACAATTGCGATGTCAAAAGGAAGTCTACAGTAAGCATGAAATGAGTTGAGCTTCCAGTTGAACAAGATGGGGCTGTCTCATGCAGCAGGGAAACTTGTGGATAAGAACTTGGGCTCTGCAGTTGGAACTGTGGAAATTCGCTGGAGTCCAGGCAATAAAAACATCCAGGAGAAGGAGGGAATACAGAATGAGTTCTGCCTTCAACCATGAGAACAGGCTTACTTCCAATGTAATTAGATTAAATGGATAGGTTTGTGGTGCCTCATTTTGAAAGACAAGTAGGTGACATGTGCTATTGTGCTGGTGTCCCAAAAGCTCTTGCCATGGCTAGAGAAAAGTTGAGGACATCCCTCTAGCAGCATCAAAGAGCATCAGATTGTTGACAGGAGATGCCCATCCCCAGTGCTAGCAATGTCCCACTAAGAAAAAAAAAGACTTTTCCCTTATGATTTAACAAGGGCTAAACAAATGTAGCAGCTTGGCAATGTACTCCACACCAGTGTTTTGTAACCCGGGGTGCACACATCTCCTAGAGATGTGAGACATGCCAGATTTTAGAAGATAAATTAAGCACAATCACTTGATTTATCAAAACTAGGTAAACTTGATAGTATAATTCTCATTCTGTAGTTATGTTATGACTGCCCTCTTTGACAAGGGGTGTGAACACATATCGAGAACCCAATGGGTGCAGGCTGCAGTAAAATTCAAGAACCACTGCCTTATACACTACCGCACAGCTCCAGGCATTTTGTGTAGAGTTTTCCTTGTCTCTAAACAGGGGTTTTAGGGATCTTACCTCCAGCATACATTACAGCCAGCATGATGGAAGAGATCCAGGAGACCTGGCTGCTGGTGGCATTGAAGATGACCTCGATCTCTTTGAAGAAGACAGTGATGGACTTGGGGAAGGCATAGGAGAAGCCAATGGAGATGAAGGCACCAGCCACCACGGCCCAGCCCCAGCCTCCCTCAGGAGGGGTGTACCCCACGGGTCCTCCGATTGCAGGTGGCATCTCAGCTTGGCAGAGGCTTCAGAACGGAACGTCAAGTGATGTCTGAGGGAGATGAAGGGAAAAAATAATTCCTTTAACAATTCAATTTATTCAAGATGTTTTACTCCTGTCTTCTGCAAGTTCCTCTACTGCTTCATTCTAAGAGCTTCTGAAGTGCTATAATGTATGAGAAACTCAAGGGTCTTGAGCCCCAGAGAAGGCACACAACTGCAGCAGCAATGCATCTTGCCCTTCATTACCTGGTTCCTTTCCTCAAGCATAATAGTCACTAAACCTTTTCTGATCTTTCTCAGAAACATTCGCTTGTATTTCAGCATTGGCAAGGCTGGGTGTGAACACCAAAAGCAAAAGAGAAACAGCTGTTATCAAATACAGCTGCAAAACTCTTAAGTATGTAAACTACTCCTGTTTAAACGTGGACAAGCTTAAATCTTTCATTGTTGTTTAGATCAGACTATTGTACTACAAATGGAATGAATTTACAGAACTAGGAATGGGATTTCAATGGAGCCCTAGTCTTCTCCATAACTATAGAACCGAGAAAAATTCCTGAAAACGTACAGATTCCAAGACGGGGATCACATGGTATTATTCAAATTGATCCCAAAAATTGAAAGTTAACCTGCACACTGAAACTGATCAAACTACTCTGGACAAATCACACCTTCACCTAAATATTTATGCTCCCATAATAGTTCAGAGAATCAATAAGGTTGGTCCAAAGTAAGGTTTAGTCAGGTGAGCAGAATACGGACAACAGAAAACCTGTTGGAAGTTGATTTTGCGGAAGTCATTTTTACTCTTCCCGACACATGGAATGAATGACCAGGGTGTACACTGGAGTCACTGGACATCGAGGCTTGATGCTTTCACAGATGCAGTGTAAACAGCTGAGGGTCTGAATGCTATACTCTTGACTACTCCCTCACTTGTACACTACCCTTGTTCAGAGAAGCGCACCTTGCAAAGCAAGGAACTGGCACAGAGTGGCACTGTAAACACTTGTAGCTGGTTCATTACTCCAGATGATTCCAGTCAGTGTTTAACTACTCTGCGTCACAGAGGGAGCTTTGAACAGCTTCCTCCGTCCTCTTATTTGTGGGTAATGCACATACTCTGAGCTTAAAAACAACTTAGTCTTTCCTTAAAAGACTTGATCTGTCACATCAGTGCTCGATTCCTTGTGAGACTTTGCGTTTCCAGGAAAGAAGCATTCCTTGCCTGTGGCAGTTTTCTATCTCCTCATTTACATGACATTCTTCTCGGTACAATCTGGTAAATGATTCACTGATTTCCCCAATTCCTTACTGCTCAGTAAAGCTATGCTATAATTACCAGTAATGACACAGGGAAACTTGCGAAACCATCAAGCTGTTCTGAATGTAATGAAGTACTGGTGTCTCCACTTTCAGTTGCCCATGCCTAACACTCATTACAGGTTTATAAATGCAACAGATGTTCATTTTATGCCTTGCTGCCAGGTTTAAATTGTTTCCAGGCAGCAATCTGCAGTGTTCATCTTAACCATTTCCAAATTCTTCTTCACATCTGGACTGTGGAATCCCGACAAGAGAAAAGCCAGCTTCAAACAGGGCAGCATCAAGCAACAATAAACCATTTAAACATGCGCCTGAAGAAGCCAGGGTTCACTAAACTAGGCAGAAGCAGCAGTCTTGTCTGCAAGTGAAAGGGTGAGAACTTCCAACAAGCCCTCTAAGAGCACACAAGAGCCAATGGTCTTGCAACATGACTGTCTAGCCAGCATCAGAAAGCAGCTTTCTCTCCAATGTCTTTGGCAACTGTGCCGTCATATACAAGGTGCTAGTAGGATGTTGGTTTGTTGCAGGACTTGCCATTTGTACCAGAAACTGGAAATGCAAAATCCACTAAACATAACCATACCACATCAATTCCAGAGTAGGGACTGGAATACCAAGGGTTAGCTAAATCCGATAAGGATGCTGACCAAAAGAGGCAGATGAATGCCTATTGCACTAAACATGCTTTTTCGAAAAAATGAAACTGCCCTGCTTTAGCACCAGCATGATCCACAGGAAATCAATATTGCCTGGCTCCAGTGTCTAACATGCCTTTATACTGCGAGTTACTGTGTGTATGGTGATGTTGCTGATCTGAACGGCTATCACTTGGATCCAAGCTTTAGGGACATCACAGAAATGCATGCCAGTACCTTTGAGGCTACAGAACCAATAACACATAAGCAGTGAAAAACAAATATAGTATTTGAACTGGCCCTGTGGGTAGACTAAGGATCATGATTCCTCAATACAATTCAGAAAGCAGACTTAAATCCAAAGTTCAAAGAAAGTCAACTTCTCCCCAACAATACACAGCTACAACTCAGAAACCTTGGCAAACTGAGTATCACTTCATTCATCCTAGAAAGAGAAATCAGGTTGATCTCCAAACCTACACTGGAAGACATTATAGACTTACCGTGACTAGAACCACAATGATTAATCACTCCAACCTTACTAAAAGAAGCCTATTTACACAGCTGAATAACTTGGAAGCAGGCCAGAATTGTACCATTTCACATTGAGGTGTGCAATAAAATAAGAACTGGCAAAGAATAATATAGATGAACTAAAAAGTTTATTGATCTTTACAACCCATAACTTTATAATACTTCATGCAAAGTGCAAAGTTTGAAACAGATCGGTTTCTATCTTTTGAGGAGCACAATAATGGATTGTGAACTGCTGTCTCCATAAATAGCACATGTACAGGACACACACCAATGACCTACAAAGCCACAGGGCACTGTCCTTTCTAAGGTGATTTTGCCCTCAAGGACAAAATGAAGTGACTACAGTATTACTCCCTGGTAACACTGCTCAATGGTACTTAAACTGAATAGTCCATACAAGACAAACATTACTCACCAGATTACGCTTTTTTCCTACACTTGGCAGAGCACTGCTACTACAGTTACATGCCAGTTTTACTCTGTGTGAACCAGTAATTCTACAGCAGTGGAGGACACATCTGTTTCAGACCCAGACATAGAAATGGACACCAAAATTTAAAATAGGTAGCAAGCAGAAAAGGGAAATTTAATCCAGAAACGATTGTTTAAATTTGCTTTTGTCCCAGGGTGCCAATCAGTTTTCAAACAACATGCAAGCTGCCAAATGAAAAGAGGTGTTAAGATCTTGCACTGCTAGATCAAGATGTTCTCCTCAAGCTTAAGCTTCAGCTCCTTTAAAAATGCTGAGAAGGTTGTGCAAGAAATCGCCAACATGGAGAGATTAGCCTCTTGGCAAAGGAGAAGGCCCTGGTGAGAGGGTTAAAAGAGGGCAATTAATCACATCACACAACTGAGCACAGGCTCAACAGAGCACAGCGAGCACTGGCCGGTCCCCATTCTTAACACGGAGCATTATAATGAGCGACAAAGCTGACTGTGCATTTTAACTGCTTTTATTTTTGGAAGTTAAGACTAAACCAAATCAGTGCAATTTCCTGGTCATAGCTGTGCTTCTGTTGGTACTGGATCGGGTGGACATTAGACAACCAAGGTTATCTTAACATTGCAGCAAGAAAGGCAGTACCGACTCATGTCGATGCAGTGCCCGAACAAAAGACATCATGGAGGGTTGCATTTACAGTCAAGAACAGCAGGCGCTACTTTACACAGAGGTTGTGGGTGTGTGTAACAGGCCACCCACCTGTGCTGTTGAAGTCAATACCCTGGGATCCAAGGGGATGCTGCACATTGTTGGTGGAGAGGATCCCCATTACCTGTAAAGCGCTGACTGGAGTGTCCAAAAAAGCGCTATAGTGTAAGCAATTATCCTTTAAGAAATTGGTGTGCCATCTAATCCTTGATTCTTAAACCTTGTGCTTTACTGAACTAACATGAGCAAACCTCCTGTACATTTATGCAGTGAAAAGTGAGCACTTGAGGAAAAAGCTAAGTCTGTGGGCTTTAGAGGAATCACACTTCATTCAGAACACCACACAAATTCAAAACAATGCCTTGTTACTCTTTAAACTCAGCTCGGATATAGCCTCTTCCTTCAGGAGAATGAAAAAACTAAGTATAACGATGTATATATGGGATGTTGTCATTTCACTGACCACTTGCTGTGCTATACGAATGATCTGGCACCAGACAGGAAAACGCCTGAACAGCAATGTTTTTGATCCTTCTGGCCCGTTCAGTCTAGTGCAAGCCCAAGTTACAACGTAACTTTTTCACCAAATTCAATACATAGCGATCAAAAAAAGCACAGGACAGGACTGATCTTTAGCACCCCTGTCCTCAAAACAAGGAAGGACTGTATGCCAGGTCATGAGGGTTACTGGAAGAGTCTGTATGTGTAGTCTGTCCAGCACACAGTTCGTGTCATTGCTCAGACACGGCATCAACAAGGGACACAGCTCTACAAGAGAAACACATGGCACAAACAGAGGAATACAACAGATGTCACAACAAATATTCTGGACAGGTTCTTAAAGTGAATTAAACACTGTCCTCAACCTCAAGAACAACATTTTAAAGATGTAGCCTTTACAGGACAAGGGACAGTGCCATGGCTCACATACATGGATGACTTTTTCTACGTCATGTGAAATATCTCTAAATAGTCTTTAGAGGTAGTCTATCAAAAAGATTATACAAATATTAATATAACTTTAGTAAATAAGTGATTTCAAAGGCATTCATTTGTTGCTGCTGAAAAAAAAATCCCCAAAACAGGTTACACCTGACAAGCAATAGAGGCAAGTCTCCAAAAGATGACTATTGTACGCAAGGTTGCAGTATTATTACATCACCATATAAATATACATGAACAGCGGGATTGCCTACTATACCAAACATACCCTGCTCTATAACAGTCATTTCTTTTCTTGGGAATGAATGTTACAACAATCCAATGCAGTGTTGCAGCTGAATGGCTGCCTTGCTTTAGTTAAGTGAAGCATGCAAACATTTATCCCTAACATGCACCTTATAACCTCAAGTTCTCTAAAAGGGTGTTTTACAGAGATAAAGATATGTACGGTCTGCAGTGCCCAACGGAGCAGATCTTACACGCTGAAAAATAACCCCCGTCTCTTAGTTGCAGGCTTCACAGCGTTTTCCTGCAAACACCAGCTAGCCTGCTATCCAGGACATCCATTCCCCTTAACACACGTGAGCCTGTTTTAGAAAGGCTTGTAACATGTTCCAGAGCTCCCTGGGAGCCTGCATTGTTCTCGTGCCTTAAGTGATTGAACGTTTGTCCAGAAACAGATCCTCGTGTAGACCTGTAATAAGAGGACTAGTGACACAGAACTTAAACGAGTCACGAGAGCACAGCTGAGCCCAAGAATGGGCATTCAGGCTGTCTGGTGTAGAAATCCATACACAAAATATCCTTTGTAACCAAAGGAATATTCTGGTTGCTCAAGGAACCAACGTTAAAACTGATAGTTGGCCTTTTTTCCCCACAAATAAGCAGCATGCTTGTCCTAACAGCTGTTTTAATTTTCAGTGGGCTCCCAATTCCCACATTTTCTCGAGTTAAGCTCGAATGTTAAGTGATCTGTGAGCCCTTTTCATCTAATATACAGGTGGTAGGAAACAGTCATATTATAGCCCAAACTATTTCATATATTAACTAGCAAATGAATATCAAGACTGTTTAGTGGTGGAGAATAACTGTTTTGCTGCAATACAAATGTGAACATTGTTTTGAGAGTGACACAGAGCACATCTAAGAAGTGGAAACTTTTGTAGATCAAATTTCACAAGTCAAAAATTGAGCATTAATCCCAGAAGCTAGTTTTGGTAGAATACATCATGCCCATCACAAAATATAAACACACACTACATAGGACACTAACAATTTTCCACAATTAGGTTGATTTTTGGATCTGAACTTACCAGCTTAAGATTTCAGAAGTGAAGAGCCTACAAGGTCTAATTCCTTAGCGCAGGCAGTTGTCTGTGCCGAAGTGTCAGTCAGGCACAGGGAAGATGTTAGCATTCATTCAAACCACAGGCACATGTGCACGGGTGCCCTGTTACTGCACCTTTATTGAGCAACACAAGAGCACTGGTCAGAGTACAGGAAGTTCTCGAACCAAAGTCCAACAGATCTGCTCAGACCAAAACAAATGCTAACCTCGAAACAAACACGGTTGTGGGGACTAAATACGCACATTCACACAAAAGGTTCAGTAGGGTCAGCTTACCTTTTAAACAGCCGGCAGAGACTTGTACAGCACTAACAAAGTCTGCCTGGTACTTATTGGTCCCGTACAGCCTGAAGATACGCCTATTTTTCTGTGTGACTGTCAGATGTACCGAGGTTAGTGATGTTTTGACTGGAAGGAGACAGAAGACTTCTGTGGCTCCGAGATAACAGGCTGTGTTTGTTATTGATATCCCCCATTACCTTCATACAGGAATATTACAGGATAGAGTCCTAGATTGTACAACTGCAGAACAAAGAATCCTGCTTTGAGAATTGCTGTCCACCGGGACCTGAGCTAATACCAGGCTTTACAATAGTGGTGAGCACCATTCAAAGGTCTTTTAAACTCCCGATTGTAATTCTAACTTTTTTTCCAGTCCCTGTGAAAGAAAAGCCACTAGTTATGTATGTTTGTTTCTAAAGCTATTAAAGAGGGGAAACTGGAGAGACTTCAGAGTCCTGAATATAAACAGAGGCAACACACAAGTCCGGGAACATTCTCAAGCTAATAAACAAACCTTTGTCTTCCAATCTAATCTGAATTATAATCAGTTACTTTCTACTGTCTGTAACGCTCCACAGAGCAGCCCGGGAAAAGCGCACCCCATGCAACTAAAAACAAGAAATGAGAATTCAAAATTTCAGGTATTAAGTGACACTTCACATCTTCAATAAACACCCATTGCATTGTTTTTCATAAAAATAGACGGCGTAAATGTAAAGTAAAAAAGCTTAAGAGCTATTTAGGAAAAGGTTTTTGTATAAAGTCATTTCTCTTCTTTGGATTACCACATAACCCCTAGCATAGCAAGCATACGTTTACATAACATTTGTAAAAATAAGTGATAATAGAACCATAATTCTTGATAGAGTACCAAAAAAAATGTTGCCTGAAGTGCACTTCTGTTTGTAACTTGACTAGAGCAACTCAGGTTCAAGACCACAAACTTTCATCGGGTGTGACATTCTGCAGTGGGTCAAATGGGCAAAAACACCAGAAGGGTTCTGTGCACCTCTGACTATCTTTCAAAAGTACAGAATTGTGCCCCTGAAGCGGCATCTTCCAAGCTTTGATAAAGTCTTAAAAAAGACCTAGCTCAGCAGAATATTTTCATCCCCCCCAATTTCGTTCAATTCTCCCTTCACATGGCCTCATAAATACCAGAGGATAAGCTAGCTCACCATGTTGTTTGGAAGCCTTGAACACTGGAAAACCATAAAGGATGGAAGAAATAACACTTCTACAGGAACTGGTTGACGGGAATAAAAATCTCTTTTGGGGACACAATCGCTTCTGCGGTGGGCGACCCTTGCAGAAGAGGCACCCTAACCCCAAAGAAAAAGGTAATGTAAAAAAAGCACAGACTTTGCAGCCTAGTGATATTGGCAGCTGGGTCAACTTTATTTACAGTAGGTTTTTAGGTGAGCAGGGCAGCCGTGTGACGCACTGCAACCCAGTTTAACAAGCACCCCCCACCCCTTCCATCTACGTTTGTAACTTGGAACTGATCGATGTAGCAAGAACATGGAAAGTCGCTTATTAACTTCCCTTTTTTCACCCCCTTTGTACTCTGAACTGTTTTCACTTTCTCACCCCCCTCCTCAACTGCACACGCGTACACTTATTAAACACAAACACGAAAGGGAAAAGGTCACCTCTTCAACGACCAGGTCACTTAACATTTCTAACAAACATTGTATAAGAAGGAAAAATATCCTTGAACAGTTTTAACAGGATTTTAAAATTCTACCTCCAGTTGTTAAATCAAGATCAAAACCTTGAACCATTTAAGGAAGCCTTTAGCCTAGCAGTACAGCATATTTAACTACCAGAGGCATTCCCTAAATGCTTAAAAACCATACATTTTAGACTCTGCAGGTGAACAAATTCCCAGAGCACACACCACGGTCTTTTCTTACTGGACTAGGTCCATATCCTGAGATGTTATGTCAAGTTGACAAGTCTCAAGACTAAATGGAAAATGGGTGTTTGTAAGGGCTTAAGTTCAAAGGCCAAGCATCCCAGCAACCTCATACAAAACAGCAGCCAAGATGGTACATGAAAACCATCAAACCGTTGAATTGATGCTGGGAAGATTACCAACAACTAAATATTTATGAAATCTTTAACATCACTTGTGCACTCCCAATGAGACCATATACTTTGGGGAAAAGTGATCCATTCAATGCTCCAGCTCAGAAACTATCTGGCCAATCAACTCCAAACTTGATATCCCCTTTTCATTCCCTCAACAGGTCATCAACTTCACCTGCTTGGACCATTGCCATGTACCACAAACTGCTCTGCAAAAAATTTTGGAGTCAATGAACTCCAAAAGGTGGCATCATTCCAGTTTCTTACTTCTCTAGCAGTTGTGGGTAGGGACTTTATTGGAAGCCTTCAAACTGCTTTCTGGTTTGGCCTTCAAGTTAATTGCGCTTATCCAGAATCACATGTACAACAGTACCTCCAAAGGTTTTGCAACCAGAACATGTTAATAGCAACATTAAACCAATCGTCTTCAAACATAAAAGCCAAGCTTAATAGGCAGTAAATGCAGAAAAAATGCACCTAGGTACTTGATATAAACTTTTACAGCTATGCTCCTATCATTGGGAGGTAAATGTCCTTGCAAAGGAAGAGCACTCCACTATCCTGCTCGTGACATTTTAAATGCCATATAATGCAGTACTATTAAAACTGAAATGAATTCCTACACGGAACACAAGCTGAAATGTTGAAAAAAGCTAGATTTGTTTTTCAGGAACTGAAGTCAAGCTGCAGTTTATTTTGCGATGTCACCTGGTAATGTCTAGTAGAGTGTTCTGAAATTCAAATGAAGGGTCATTGCCCACCACACCTAACACGAACCCTCACAACACAACTTGTTACCTACCAGCTACCCAACACTCTTGTCGAGCTGAATGGGAACTAAACCTCTTAATTGGTCACATACTGCCAACTAAGATGAGGCTATTAATACTCCTGTCAAGGCACTAGAGAAAAACACTATCTTGTGGATCTACAGCTTGACTACTTCATGGTCTTGTGAAGAGCAGCTCACTGCTGGGCATGAGCCCTCTGGCTAGAGGAGAGGCTGGTCAAGACCACAATACTTTACCCATAGGTCACGCCAAACAAAAACACGGCAGAAGAACCTCACTTATCCGGCAATTCCTTTCTGATGCTCTGCTGCCACAGCACCATGACCAGCAGGACAAGGGTACAAAGTACATTGAAACCTGTACCAATAAGCATGTTCCCTCTCACATAAGCACAACTTACTCGGCTTGATCACACCGACTGTTCTAAGTCTTAATAATAGGAACCTTCACCAGGATAACGTGTGACTATGGAGACAGCTGCACATGATTAAATAGCAAACACCCCTTGGGTGATTTGGGATAGTCTATCATTTTTCTCCATTGGAAGAGCACATGGGCCATAATTTAGGAGTAAACATTTCATTCATTAACTCAGAGGACAAAGTTCAGCTAGGAAACCTATAGACTACAAAAATGTAGATTTTGGGAAACCATAGTTCTGATGCAAGATTCCATTCTTGTTTCATTAAATCTAAGTTGCTGCTTAAAAAAAACAAGCAAGCAGCAAAAGACAATCATGCCCTACTTTTAACAAAAACTAACAGATTATAAAAGCAGCCTATGAGAAGCAGTCCAGAGAATGAGAATTGTTCTGCTTGAGCAATCAGCAGACTAGCCAGAGATCACTGCTCTGAGGGCGACAGGTCACATCCTAGATGTCAAAGGAATTCTAGGAAGAAAACACCCACTTTGGCTGCCTGCTGGCTTCTATAGGCTGGAGGACATTTGAGACAGAGGTGGAGTTTCTTTTAGGAGTCAAGAAATTGGTGATTTGGGGGCCATCGTGATGAGCACAAGCAAAACAAATGGGGAGGCCATGCGATAAGGGGCACAAACCTTCAGCAGAACAAAAGCTCTGGTCAAGACTGTGTCCACTCCTAGAATACATTGTTAAAGTCCTTGAGACAACAGATTTTCCTGTTCTTAGGAGCAATGCAAGAGATGATTTTCCAGCAGGACAATGCAGTAGAGAAATTACATGGCACAAGAAAAATTGGGGTCTTGCTGTATATAGCTTTTTCTCCTTACAAATTAGTCCCATAAATGTGGGACTAACTCAATTTTAACAACTGAAGGCATTACTGCAAAGCAGAAGCACCTGAAGAGCAAGATGCCCTTGCCAAATTGAAAGATTAAAAAATTCTGGATGACCATTTCAAAGGAAATTACTGCTGAATGGAAAAAAAGAGCTTGGGGTGGGGGGGGGGGGGGAGTAGATGTCTTGTATGCAAATAGTCTGCTCACAGTTATAGGTGCATAACGTGCCAGCTGACACGTACAGCAGAGACATACAGTATCAACCACAACACTATTCCCACCAGTATGAAGCTGGCCTGGATGCACTTGGCAGGAGTTTTTTTTATAGATTAGGCTGAAACCTTTTGTATTTGAAGAGCAACTTAAAATGATTTAAGTCACACTTCCCTCTAATCTACTATACGAGGCACCCTGAGGCTTTTGGAGTGCATTAGTGTGAAACTGCTGCTTCACAAGACAAACACAGGAGAAAACTGGATTATGTAAAGAAATGAGGAAATGATGCGCAAGTAATGACCGTGTGCATGTGTCATACTGCTATATCTAGGTAGCCAACCCATGCACCACCCAAATTCCAAAGCACACAAGTCTAAAACAATGTTTGACTAGATGCCATGGGTTTCCCCTTAAGGATGTGGGCAAAATATCAAAACTGTTCGGTTGGATTCTCAAAACCCCAGTTTATAAACCGCATTCTATTGCTTTTGCTGGAGGCTATTTCAAGTACAAGGGAAAATTAGCAAGGGTAGATGGCAACACTACAGAAGCAGAGCTGCCTGCCAGACAAAACACAAAACAGTAGATACTACACGATGGAATTCACAGCATTAAACAGACATTTCTTTATAACTTGTTCTCTGACGTAAGCCACATTTGCTTTCCACAAGCAAATTCTCCCAAAACCAGTTTCAGACTCAGTCAACTTAAATTCAAAAGAAATATCATATATCCAGGTTTCCACGTAATTCACCCAGCAAAGATAGCTGGCAGGAAGCACAGGCTAACATCAATGACCCTGAAGGCATGAGCCACATCACTTGCCAACTGAAAAGGGATTCACCAAGTGACAACACTCTGCCAATAAGGGGAAGATTCAGGATTAGACTACCAGGACCCCCTTGATTCTCGGGAAAATAGTGATCCATTTGACATTTGCAAGTCGGTCACATTCAGGACAGGGATCACTGCCAGCCCAATCTTAAAACCATTAGAGATTCCAAATTGAGTGGGTGATCAATCAGATGATCAGATTCCACTTCTCTATGGAAGCAAAAGAAATGGCTTATGGAATAGCACTTCCATTTACAACACTGATATTCTTTCCTGTAGAATATCTAGACTATTTTCCCCATTTAGAATACTGTAGTTTTATTTTTTAGTCACCATTTTATAGAAAATATTGCTACTCTATAAACCAGCTACTCTATGTACCAGCTCCTGAAGAGGCTTCACAGCCAAAACTTTGAATTCTCTCTTCTCTTTTCAGCATGGAATAAACCTATTACTTGTTCCTATGTACCTTAATGACACCGACCTGTAAACCACAGATTTCTTCAAAAAGAACAGTAAAAACCCAAAGGACAAGTGGAAACTGTGTGGAAGTGCATTTAACTGAGAACAAAAGGCACTTTATACAAAGGGATGTGGGAGTAATTGCTGAATGAGATCGGATCATTTTGTATACTACCAACAGGCCAAGTGGACTCCTCATTACTAAACTTGAGGTTAATAGGTTCACTAAAAAAAAATCACAGCACTACACCAACACGTGTCTTGAGGAAATGTAGACAAAACAGGGTAGCCAGGGCATCCTGGTAGCCTGGAATTAGGCCAGAAGGCCTCAAATTGTTTATCTGTTTTTCTAACAAGTTGGAAAAGCCTGAAGCAAGGACAGAGCAACTTATAATCCTTTAAGCCATTCTCTTGGGCTGGCAGTAAGCAGACAAATTCACAAAACCTCTCCTGATATTTCACTGGGCCAGAACACCATAACATTATTTCAGAGCCAGAGCAGCACCCTGGCCTGATTGATAACGCCATCTGGCTTGGCACAAGCGGCTTAAAACACCGCTTTCTAGGCACGAACATCCTAAGAAAAAGAAGTCGTTGTACGGATAGGCATCACACCTAACAAACCAGGCAGCAGACCATTTTAAGGGATGTTCAAGTAGGTAGCTGCGTCGGCTACAAAGGAACAGGTAAAAGTTTATTCCATGCCGAAAACAAGATTTTGGCTGTGGAGCCTTCTTCGGGTGTCTGGTTCCACAGCTGAAATGTCTTTTCAGCATGGAATAAACCTTCACCTGCGATTGAGTGAAGGCTAATACGAGGGATGGCCCAAAAAAAAAAATCACTCAACTACTTCCAATTCTTATTCACATTAGTACTGAAGTTCAAAAAGCTCCAGGCACTTTTGAACTCTTCCAGCCACACGTCATTTCCGCTGAGATTACCATGTTCATTTCTCTAAGGTGAAAGGTTTTCCAAGGTTAGCTTCTTAGAGATGTAGTCCTGTTATTCAAGCCTGGGCTTGCAACTCCAGGTGAACAGTACTGCAACACCACATTCCTTATTCTTCATTGCACTGGCTAATTCAGACACTGCATTCAGCATTAACTAGGAATGTCGCAGCAAAATTTACTATTAATGCATCACGGTGCAACGGAAAAAAAGTGAAAACAGAATAAGTTTTGTTCAGAGGATTATGGTAATATCTTTAAGGAAAAACCACATTTGATGGACCTACAATTGGTTTGTACATGAACACATACAGGAAACCATAATGTGTCAGTACTGAATGAAAAGTTTAATTATCTTTATGACATAAGCTGATAAGGGTTAGGGCTGACAAACAATTACATTAAAAGTCAAGATGAACAGAATTGAGCCATATTTCTATATTTCATCATTTGGAAAAAGCATAAATTTGTTACCGACAATGTAGTGACTACATATGTGCAGCTGCTGGAAGAGTTCTAATATGCTGGAGAATTCCCAAAAACTGAACAAAATTTCATATTTCAGAGTGAATTAACCCAGACGTATTAAACTACCTCATATGGGTAGATCCTTGCTCAATTTTAAGCATAGGAAAAAAAATATTTGAGCCAAAGCAACTGCTGCTGTTAAGCATAGACATACAGGTTACTGATCACCCGTAACAACTTTTTCATTCCACTGTGCTTTTTAAATATCACCCCTTTAAAGCAAATGAGTAGAAAAGTGTCAAGTTTCCTTGCTTAGATATGGATATACAGGTATGCTGCTGAACATCTCCAACAAAGAAAAACAACATATTCCAGAACTATATAATTTGATGAGGAAATGTTTTTGATCCTTTTCTACACATTCCAGTTCTTGTAGCCCTTAAAGAAAGCCGCTATACAAATCCAATATGGTCATTCCTCTTTCTAAAAGAGCAGGCTGAATTTTCAACTTGCTTTGCCAAGCACTGCTTTGCTGCCATTTTAGGTCTCTGTACTCACTTGTTCAGCAAATCATAGTGGACTCTATTCTGTTCCTAAGTACCCATCTTACTTTAGCAGGGTTTAAAACATTTAAGAACATGCTTATCCCCCAGTAATTGGCTAGAGATTTTGGCACTAAAGATGCAATCAAAATCACGCTGAGAGGTTGTGGCAGCAACGCACCCGTTTTAACCACAGGATTATGTCCGATTATCCCGGGCTCCGGGAAAGCTGGACCGATACAAAATGCCTCCAGTTTCTTCCTCTGGGCCATATTTGGCAGGCTCAGAGATTTGCCACTAGGGTTTCAACATGATCCTGATTTTAATAGGCACAGCATTCATTAAAATGCTCCTCATTCTAAACAAGCAGGGAAGCTTGCAGCCCATGACTTTTGAATGTTTTGCTGCATTTTAGGAGAGGCTGAACTCCAATGCTAGTTAAAGGCAAAATTGACTCCCACAGCTCTGCTGCTTTGCAATCATGTCTAGACAAGGATAGTACAACTCCCTCCCTTATGTCCTGCTAGTAATGACAGCTCTGACTATCTATCCCAGAGTTCTCCTTAGGAGCTAAAGCTAAGCATTATCCAGTACTTAGCGAACATCTCCCACATTTATTCCTATTGCTCCTTCCGAGTTAAGCACCACTGTTCCTCCGACCTTTAAGGCCTGAGTTGTTCCAAAATCTACAATACCTCACCCAGAAGAAAGGATACTCATACAGTCCCAAAGCTGGTGGCATTAATTAGTTAGGTTGCATTTACCTGTTAAGAGTGAATAACTACTGGAATTTTAGCACATCAAACCTTAGGGGGAAATTCTCCTGTCTAAAGCCCACAGACTGCTTGTTGGAGATATTGCATGGACTGTAAAAATGGAATTGCTTAAAAAAAAATTAATTTTGTCCTTCACTCAGACATTTGTACATTCAAGTTATTGCACCACTACAAGCAGTTGCCTAGGACCAATAAACCTAACATGTGGACAGAAGACACTTGATAGCAATTGAAGATTATACGTGGGAACAAATCAGTATTTTCTTAAATAGCATCCGTCTTGACTGCTTTTTTCATCCATAGGAAATATCCAGTTCGGAACAGATTAATTTTACCATGAACCCAGTTCATAACTTTCCATAGGTATAGGATACGTGCCTGGACACCATATGCACAGTCGTTACAGCTCATGCACCGGAAACACGAGGGGACCAGAGAAACGGGACACCGCTTAAACAACCTTGCATGTAACATACAACAGCCAAAAATAAAGCAGAGGAAGACTTTCAGGTTTCCCTTTTTAAAGATCCTTTACTCTACACTCCAGTTTCCTTGCCCATTGTACTTAAAGCAGAAGACTCCTAAAACAAAGCCCGTCCTGCTCTCGGGCGTGGCAGGGAAACATCAGGCGCTGTGGACTTCAAAAACCAGGGGAATACGCAGACAACTGGGGGGCCCATGAAAAAAAAACACAAAGTCACACCGAACAACTCCAGAGTCCACGCCAAGCCTTCTTTGAAGGCTAGCCAGCACAATTCCAGGGAGATCACGTCTCCGGCTCAGGGCGGACGTTCATCTTGAGACCTTTCCAAAAGTCTCCAGTCCCCCCGAGATCCCAGCTGCTGCTCCACAAGAAGCAGAAAGCAGGATTGCTGGGGCAGGACGTCTGGTATAGCACAGCTGGTCAGACAGGACATTGACTGCCTAGGTCCTTAAGTGCAGGAGCCTGCCACACTCTGCGCTTACAGCTTCTGCATAACCTGCATGACCAAACTCAAGAGCAGAGGGTGCTTACCCTGTTCTTCGAAAGAAAGTCACATTCCAGCACGTTTTACAGGATTCTCCACACTCCATAATCTTAAATGGAATAGTCTTGACTATTGCATCTTCAGAGAAATGCATGGCCATGCGTCGAAGAGCTCCCACGCACTCAAGGAACCAGCTGATTCTCTGCAACCTTTTCAAGATGCAGGATTTTTGCAAAAGAATTTTTAGGGTTCGGCTATGCATATCTAAATGCTTTAACATGTCAAGCAAACGTCAGTAGGAATTTATGGATCATTTCAACGAGGGCTGCTTTCTTTACCTAGAAAACCTTACATCAGCCTCAATCTCTAGCAGTGCAGCATTGCTTCACCACTACAAAAGCAAAAGTCCATTAGTTTGCCTAAAGAATTTAGTTCATTGTAGGGTTAAAGAGTCTGTTGATCAAATTTCAGGGCCACCATTATTCACATTCACGACTGAGAAATAGGAAACCTGAAACACGAATGACCAGGTTTCTGAGGAAAGCACCCACTATCATTATCAGTGTCTTCCCAGCCCAGGGTGTATCACTACTGTGGAGCCTGCAGGCTGCCTGACACCACAGGGCCCTTCAAATAGTTACACAGCACTGCCTGGAAGAGCAGTAGGGACAAGTGCCGATGTAAGTGTAATGGGGCTTGCAACCCTTGCCCTGGTGATCCTCAATACGCTTTCCTTTTTTAGATCACCCTGAACCTCAGTTTCAAAGATTAGGAAGCCCAGGGAGATTAGGAAGAGAACCTGAAGAGAAAGAAACACAGGACATGCTTCTATACTTATAAGGACCTCCCACCAACCTATTCTGCCCTCTGCTGAAAAAAAAAAGACCCAAAAAACTTTTTCCTCTTGGTTTCAGAAAGACATGGCTCATGAGAGCCCCCTTATGATGCCTAGGAGTTTTTGCCTTTGTAAGAACACTCCACATTTGGTCCTCATAATAGTAATACTTGCACAAAGCACCACGCACAGACATGTTAATCCTACAAGCAAAGTCTGATCAATTACATTAGGGCACATGAACCTTTTAGACTTTTAAATTCCAAACCTGGGAAATAAATAAAACAGTGCACATTTAGAGCAGCCAAACAACACACAGACACACACACAGACACACACCAGCACTCCCAGTAGCAGGAGAGCAGACTGGTCTGCTCTCACTCAAGACTGTCTAAGCAAATGAAACAAAAGGAGTGGGCTTGCAAAAAACAAAATAGATTTGGAGTGCTGGCACCAATGGATTCCTTAAACTACAATTTTTACTGCTACGTGTTCACAACAGTCGCCTCCGCAATTTTTCTTGAGCAGTGAACCTTGTGAATAGATGCCAGATTACCAAGGTATGACTGGATCACCCAGTGGCATTCATTCAATGTTCAAAGATTCGTGATGCAGCTTATTTTACCATTAATAAGGCATCTGTTTAGCCATGCATGAGCATTGCCCCTGAAAGCTTGAGAATTAATCTCATTAGGGATTGCTGTAGGCAAACTTTCCTCAGTCTCACAATGACTTATTACATGCACTCCTACAAACAGGTTAATGTTAACCCACGCAAAGAAAGACGGACCTTTCTTATGCAAATGGAGTCAGTACGCGGAGATTCCACAGAACAGGGCTCCGATGTGACTAGGACACAGACCAGCACTGCTGACCAACCAGCCTTATATAACAAGAGAAGAGCTGACCAAATACAATGCTGATAAAGCCAAGTTGTGACTTCCACCGAGCTGTAGGTCTATATAACTAACAGGGAAAAAAAAAAGTTCTTCAGAATTCCAGCATGTCTGAATGTCATTCTGTTTTGCAACATGCTAAGGCTTGTCAAGAGCCAGCCAATCAGAAACTACCTAGCAAGTGATGTGTTCTAAATATTGCAATTGCATTGGTCACATGAAGCCGAGTACTGCAGTCTGCGCTGGGTTAAGGTGAGATAGAGGTTAGGTCTCCAGGGTTTGTCTAAAGTTTCCCGTCCTTCTTAGGGGATAATGCTGAAGGACCTAAACATGCATCATTTGCTTTTTGCTTAAAACTGCTAGATCTCCATCTTAATTTTAAAAAAAGTCAGGAGCCATGAAATGCTACTAACCATTTCTATTAGTGCAGTTTCACATGCTTGACTGATGTACAGATCAATGGCATTCATTTCATCCATACTCAAAAGTAAACATTTAAATTGAGACACAAGGTCAACAAATGCCTCCATTTATGATTTTTATACTTTCTTCAACACCAAAGCAGTGTTGTACTAACCAAACACCATTGCATTTGCAGTAAGACCTTCATTTTATTTTAGGTTTCAAGCCAACAATAACAATAGCCATCTTACCTACGTAACTAGCCATAACCTATAATAGTCAAAATGCACAAGACGTCTACTGAATGAGGTCTGGTCTCTTTTATTGTATCACTTCTTGATGCAGTGCAACAGTTTTAGCAAAAAGTGTTTCATGTACAAAAGCTTGCTTCTTCGGTATGTTTTAAGATGAGCAATAATATTTTAGTGCTTAAAATGGCAAAGGCCCTATTATACTAGCAGGTTGAAATAAAGCAACAGAAGGGAGTAGTTTCCCTTTGCCAAACCTATAAATTGCTCAGTTTCCCCTTATGCTGTAGGCAATTCTAAGGCTGTTGTACGGGTCTTGATTGATTAAAATTGCCAAGGTCATGACAAATGCCTTAGTCTGTTCATATGCTGATTGGGGGGGAGGGGGGGTGGGGTGTTATTGCCTAACAGAACACTACCAAAAACCTCCCACCATCTCAGTTCAAGTGGGAAAGTCAAAATGGAAAATAGCAGCAGCAGGTACAATCAAGTCAACATGAAGGAGCCCCGGATTTTTCAATCAAATGTTCAGCTACATCAGACAACTGCACTGTGCACCAGGCTGCAGAAGATGGAAGATCAGAACATCTCACAAGTTTCAAAAGTAACAGGTAGCTAACAACATAATCTCTTTAATATCCAGAAGGCTATAGTACCTTGCAAAACTCAACTTGTGAAATTATGTCCAAGGGCTCATCACATATTAAGCAGCATGATATGCATTGATGTTGCAACCCCAGGATCTGAAGAGCAAAGATTGCTGTTCGGATTCAAGGATGAAAAGCTTAACCAATCCCCTTTCTGGTGAAATGTATAACTGCCCGTGCCTCCTTTCTTTTACCGATTAAAGTCAATCTGTGGAACAGGAGGATCATCATAACTGCATTGCTGGCTCTACAGACGTACTGCAACAAAGAGGCTATGAGCAGCTCAGATGAACTTACAGTGCTGGTAAGAAATCAAGTAGAGCAAGGAGAGTTCTCATTTTTTATTCCAAATAGATTGAATGGAAGCAATAAACCAATTGCTTTCGATTAGGTTATCAAAGAGCATATAAGAAAGACGAGACTAAGTCTTACACAAAACTAAAACAAAACCCAATTCAATCAACCTATTCAAAATCTTCAACACTGTTAACCCAACAGACAGCTAGGTTTGCAATTAGACTGCACTAGGTGTGCTCTTCACACAAGGACAAAGACTTTCTCTGAGGCGGTGGTCTCCCAGGTTGCTGGACATGCACAGGGATGCACCCTATTGTCTCGGCATTAACAGCTCTATAAGCAATGCAATGGCCACACAGGCTGCAAGGAGTCACGCTCAGCACTAGAAGCTGTGAGCAACCCCTTAAAAGATCACTATTGGCCATATACAAGTTCTTGTATTAGGAATTTGTCTTTTCACATACCCCAACTTGCTCTCTATGAGACACAGACAGAAAGAGGAGCTTGGGGTCAGAACGCAGGATCAGCCATTTATACGGTGCCCCTGGAGCAGTTGGGGTTAAGGGCCTTGCTCAGGGTCCCAACGGAGTAGGATTCCTCTGCCGGCAGCAGGATACAAACCGGGCAACCCTCCAGCCACAGCCGCAGATCCTTAGCCACAGAGCCACCACACCGGCCCATTACCATTGTTCCAGGATGATTTTAGTATTTTTAATAGCAAAGGATGGCAATAAAGCAAATTGTCTGAAGCTATGTTTTGGGTCAAAAACCTCTAATAAAAGTCTCGGAGCTACCCATAGTAGAAGAGTAATAGCTTTTTGTGCCCCTACAGCAAATTCTTACTGACTGGTCAGTTATTCAAATCACTTTGATCTGAATGCATCAGATCACTGTTGCCCAAAAGCAGTTAAGTGAAACTAATCCTACTAATGCAAAGGAGGGGTCAAAGAAGCAGAAAACTATGGAACAGGCAGATTTCTTCCTCGCTACAATGCGCCAAGCTCACTCAAGCACATACACAGACCTACTATCTGTGGAAAGCTAACATGACAAGGAACTTTACCTGCAAGGGGATGAAATAAGGAAAACACGTTTTACAACCTACAGAAATACTGTACATGGGCTTCTCACTGTTGGAATAAGATTATTCAGCAGACTAGCTAGGGGACTTCCAAAACATCGCTCTACGTTAGTAAGCACCCCCCATTTTAAGCATCTCCAAGCAAGTGGGTGTTGCACCTCACTAGAATTCATTCATCCCACTCAATACACTGGTGAATTCAAAATCTGAACTCAAACGTATTGAAAAGCACCTTTTAAATTATTCTATTGGAAGCTCCAAGTTCGAACCCCCTTCCGAACTCGCTGACCCGCAGCTGTACACGTACGAACGTCTGTTGTGGAGTTTAAAGGCGCTTTCTAGCATTAACTGCAAGGCGTTTGTGGGTCCCCAATTCCTGAAGTTCAAAATTCCCATTGGAGAAGCGTAAACCCTTTGAACCTCCGCAGAAGGAAAGAGATCGAGTGTTAGAAATAAGAACTACAAAGTAACGCCCCGTGTACCGAAGCCGTTGGAGGGGGGAAAAAAAAGATTAACCGCTTTTGTTAAACCGAGTCTGAACAAGCAAGACGTTTATTAATTTGCTCTGGTGACTCAACCCATCCGGGGAAAAAAAACGGGTTGTCTCCCAGGACCACAGTATCGGTCCACTGAAGTAGCGGCACTTTTCCTGCCAATGAGAACCCTGAGGAACGTGAAGGAACTTCCATCCGCAGACATTCCAATACCAAAGCATCTTCCGCGTACGCCATTACTGAGGTGGTCTATTCAAGCGGTGCTCATACGCATAAATTCGGTTAGTTCACTTTTTCCCCCCCAGGCTGAGAATACAGTGGTAACCAACGAAGGTTAAAAAGTGCACCAAACCCCGCCGACTCATTAAAACTGATGACCGTTAACTAAAATCTTAAAGAATGAGAATGTTGAAGCGCAAAATTGAACTCGACATTACTCTTACTATACGGCACAAAACGCAACACCCCAGCAAAAGATGCCTCGTTTTAAAAATGACCAGGTTTTCAAAATGCACTACGTTAAAGGATGAGTGGGTAGCTGCGTCAGAGTGCAAGGAACAAATAGAGGTCAATTACACGTAGAAAAGCAGAGAAGAAACATGTTTCGGCTCGAACCGGCTTCAAGAGAGACATGAAAAGCACTTCACCTCCACAACAGAAAAGTTTATTTCTACTTCCCAACGTTAAATTATTTAAACATAAGGGATGTTTCACGCCAGGGACGCGAAAACTGCGTCACCTCCAGACACGTGGAAACACTGAAGCATCACTGCACGTAGCTTGAAAGAGAAGAGTGAATTCAAGTGTAGTAATTTACACTCAATACTACAGCAGAACATGTCGCCAACAGTCGACATGAACGAACGAAAATGTTTAATTGGGAACGACAGTACTTCAGAACTGATTAGGTGTTTAAAAACTACTTTTTTTTATCGGCATGGAATAAGTTAAAAGTCACATGCACTTCCGAAAAACTAGAGGCTAAAATGGCAACACTGTCAACTTGAAGAAGTTACAACGTAGCTGGTACACTAAGTTTAAAAAGCGTCATTAGGTCACAAACTTGTTACAAACTCACTTTTCCTATATAATTCACCGGGTTATATTCCGGCATGTTTTTTTTTAAAAAAATAGTAGCGTAAACCACGTAACCAACGTATAAGATGGTGTTTTAGGCGTGTAATGTATTGTTACGTCGCCAAATCGAATAACATGCGCCTTTTACTAAAACCTAAAGTTGGCGGCTCAGAGTCAAAGGCGAAAGCTGGAAGGAACTTTTTAAACTGACCACGTGTTCCACATCAAAGGCAGTTTTGAGTTAAAAAGCGCCGGTCCGTAGGTCCGCTGCTCAGCTTTTTCACCGACTCGCTCAAAGACATTATGTAACAAGAAGAAACTCCCCCCACAAATCGAAATATAAGTAGGTATTTAAAAAAAAAATCGGGGCTTCTATTTAAAAGGAATTAAAACAGTAGCAGTCCTGTTTTAATCCAAAAAAGATGTTCACCAGAGTTACCAATTCTAAATTTGAAATAAGTATAATATTTCTCCATTCACCATCTCCCACCACACGTTTCTTAGACATTTGACTTACCTTCGAACTGAATCAAGCACGTCCTGAATTTTTGCTCCTTTTTATCCCCTAGGTCCAAGGCAAATGAGCTCACCTAGGAGTTGCGGGCGTGCTGGAGTATCGAGCTGCTTATAACTTCTTCAGACACTCTTAGCTATCCCGGCATGGCCTATTAACACCCCGCCCCCCCTCATTCGCGACGCATGCGTGATTCCTCCTCTCAAACTCGCCTTTGGGTCTGTAGAGCGAAATATGAAAGGGCATCTGTTTGTATGGGATGATGTCAGTCCATGCTTTAGGTTAAAACGCTTAAAGGTTTAGTTAAAAACAAACAGGCAAATTGTTGAATATTTCATTTAACCCACTAGGTCTTAGCACGCCGACTACGTAAAAGTTTAGGAAGTAGCCCACTGCTTCAGATACCTGAATAGACCCGCAATTGCAACGGCCTTATTCAAGAACACGGATCTTTTCATTTTAATCTTTGATTACGCGTACATGTTAACGAAAACTTTAGTTGTTAATGTTAATACTCTGGCACGTTATGTATGTTTTAATTCCAGAGTGATGTTTTTGTGTCAAGAGTACTCTCGATAAACTCTTTGTACCTTCAGTGCTCGCACGTGAAACGAAGAGGCTGGTTTTAAGTAAAATTTATCATTTGTAACGTAAAACAAGCTGAACTGCGCGAGTACTATTGTCTAACGTTTAAACTGGCATTGTGATTTAGCAATGCAGTGTGTGTTATCTGGGACAGAGCAACACGCTTTACAGATTGGCAGATATATACATGCTTTGCGGTAAGATCTTTGGCTACAAATAGATTGGCTTTTGACCTTTGGTCTCCTCTTCAAATTGATAAATCTTTAGGGATTTTGTTAGATTTTAAGTCGACTATTAGGTTTTTATATTCAAAAGAACTTTTTAAAACTAATTTGTTTGCAAATTTTGGGGGAGTCCACGCGTTTTTCCCCTCTTACAAGGTTGTAAATTTGTGTTTTAATAGGGGACGATTTCTAGGCAAATGTTATGTAAAAAACACACTTTTCTTTTTAATTAACAAATGCTGTGTGAAAGTCTAAGCCATTTTGCATTGCATTGGTGTTTTGACGCAGGGTTTTTTCCTGAACAGAAAGACGATACTATGGTGATCTTTTGCTGAAATAGTAGCCATTATTGCTTATTCTAGGTTAATCCTGGTAGGTCTGCTTTCTGTAGCACAAAAAGTAGCCTTTAGCTTTCTGGATGTGTAGAAAAGAACACACGATATTTATAATTAGGGAAACCTGACAAAGAGTTAATCACATTTGGTAAATGTGGATTAGCTACTATAGTACTTCATATTGGGTTGCTCATATATATAATTTACGTTGAGCTGCTCTGATCACGTTTTCAGAGATTGCTAAATTGAAACCTAAAGAGCTTTATATCCTGATAACGCTGATTTCGTCTCACCAACAATTTACGTGGTTATGAAAGTGGAAATCACTGATGCTCTTATCACTTATAATGTAATCCCTGACTGTGTGATGTGTGATGTAACGCTTCTGCACAACAGCGGTAATTTTCGTGTTTGCATTAAAATATATTAGAAGTAAAAATAAATCAACATTGAAGTTGTTTTTATTATTTGGTTCGCACAAGCGCAGTCGGACTTTTTCCCTTTTGTGACTACTGGCCCCTATTAGATGACTCTGTCACTGCGTTTTGAAGCACTCAACTGTTAAAATATAGAAGCATTCACAAGCTAATCTCTTCTTTTTTTTGGAAAATGTGCAGCTTGTTAACATTCACATAATCAGATAAAGGCGCAACCGCGCACTGCCGGGCGATTTCCTAACTTCACTATATTACCACATAGCACAAACTAAAGTAATCTTGTTTTTTCGAGACGCGTTCCAATGCCAGAGCAAAGTCTGATTTGCCTTTTCTTTGCGACAGTCACAAAGAGTTTAGGGTGCCGTTATTGTGCTTATGGTGGTTTTGTGTATCTGATGTATCCAATCTAAATACAGCATATAACACTTTTATCCGACAAGGTTTATAGAGTTTGCAGTTACGCTTCAACAGTTGTATCATCTTCAACAATTTAAGAACGTCAAAATAGTTAAAACCGACAGGATACGATTGAGTTGCATGGAATATGGTACAGTTCAGTGTAATGGAATTTTAATTGTTCATCTAATTTCTTATGTAAGATAATAAATGAAATAAGAACAGATTTACACTACAATGACCTTACAATGGAGACGTATTAACGCAGAAGCCCCTCTCCCAAGCATTTATTGAAGGGTGACATGTATTGTCATAGAGTTTATCACACAGAACATCACAGGTTTTTTGGTGTTGCCTTATTGTCTTTGTATTGAAGCATACATGAAAATAAGCATTTCATTGCACTTGTGCATATGACAATAAACTGAACTGAAGAACTCAAAGCTCACTGTTGTGCAAGGTGTAGAGAAAGGCAGGGGGCTCCTCAACATGACCTTTGACCCCCCGATGGATTCATGAAATGACACCCCTGAGCCTGTCTTATTTGACCTAGATTTTTTTTTACATTTTGGACCAAGAAAAGGGGAAGTAACATGCTCATAGCAGCACACAGCAAGTCAGTGATAAAGCCTGGATTTGATCCAGCAACCTCCTGGTGGCAAGACCTTTTCTGAAACTGCTGGACTACTTAGCCCCCTCCTGTCTGACCCTGTAAGGCTCTGACCCCCATGTGGATCCAGTTCCTCCAGCTCAAACCACACTTCTTTCCAGCCGTGAAACTGAGACCACACCAGGGCTGGGACTTTTAGCACGGTCCCTGCCAGCATATAATTTTAGCCTGAATGAAGTGTCAAAGGAAGGAGTTGCTGTATTTGCAGATCAAATTCTATCAGTCTGCCACTCAAGTACCATTCATTTGCTTCCATCACCTTTTGCCCTGTGCCACTCTGCAGGTATGTAGTTATGGTGTGTGAAGGAGGATGGGCACAGTAGGATGTCTTCTGTTATCTCTGTGAGCAATCGATTGTGTTTGACAAAAACCGCAGACACTGATGTGGCCTTTATTTCAGGGAAATCAGAATGGATATAGGTGTGAGGCTGTATTATCAATACAGACACAATGTTTCTTTGCTTTCCTAAAGAAATGAATGACTCTGAATCTGCCCCTCTTTGTGTGAGCTGTTAAGCTTGAATACAATGCAGATTGCAGATTGTTTGAATGGTCAAAGAAGCTCCCAAATGACTTTTTCCCACCCTATTCTCTTCCTGACTGTTTATCTCAAACTTCGTTATAAATTGCAGATAGAGCGTTGTAGACAAATGGAAAGAATGGAAGAAACACATGGAGATCCCCTGGTTATTTCGGGCTCTCTTTTATTTTAAAGAGCTTCCCGGGAGTTGTAAGTTAGCCAACAGTAGAAATATGTACTTAAAAGTTAAGGACATTTGCATGTGTGTTATTCCAAAGATAAGTCTTGCTTGCAAACCTTTGTATTGGTGGATGTGTGACAGAAAATGAGGTGCTCATTAATCTTGATAAGGCAGGGTGAATTGTGAGCAATTGTTTTATCATTGAGAATTTACACCGTGGTTCCAGCAGAAGTCAACTAAATACACTAGTAGTTCAGGTGGGTGGTTCAGGCCTACTGCCCTGTCTCTCTCACACCTGAAGAAGGCTCCACGGCCGAAAAGTTGTGTTCTCTTTCTTCTTTTTTTCGGCATGGAATAAACCTATTACTTGTTCCTTTAAATACAGTAGTAGATTGTTTCATTTTTATCGAACGTTTGAGGGCATTCAGGACTTTTAAATCTGAGCACGCTCTTTACCGTTTAATTACACCTTGCTAGTTTGTGGGAAGTAACAAAAGCTAATTCTGTTATGTTTCTTTGGTACATTAACCGTTTTTAAAGTCTTTTTTTTGGGGTGGGGAGGGAGAGAAAATGTAAACAATTGCTCCGGCTGGAACAAAATTAAAAACAAAAACTAAAACCAGAGCGCTTTTGTGTAAGAACTGATAGATTGTGAACGCGGAGATTAGACACAGCGATAAATCCTGTCACCAGGAATAGCCAGCCATGTTGGAGAAAATGAACACTAATAAGTGCATGGAAAACAGCCAAGGAATTTAACCAGCTTAAGTCTTTTAAGTGCACCCATTTCCAATTACTGTAAAAAAGAAATTTCATTCTATAGCAATTATTCTGCTCCTTTGGCCCCCTTGCTTCCAGTTAAAAGGACGTGAAATCCCCGTGCCTTTAGGAATCTGACAGTCCTTAATTATTATGCTTATTGAAGTACTGTTAACAAGCAACCGAAGGCAAAACACAGAGCTGAGCCATGACAACCTCTAGAAGAGAGATGAGTTTGCTTCTGTTTGGTGTTCTCCAGGATCAGAGATGTCAGTCAGAACTGGGCCTTTTCCCTCTGCTCACATGCACATATGGTGTTCCTGAAAATGCAGCTTTTGGCCTTCTGCTAGTGAAGAGACATCCCTCCCTGCACCTGAGAAATAGTATGTGCTGCACAATGAAGTCACCCACCAGTGGGGTAGAGAAAACACAGGAGAGAGAGACTACACGACACAGAAATCAAGTTCCTGCTCTATGCAGATGACCTGGTCCTGCTGTTGCCCACAGAACAGGGGCTGCAGCAGAACCTAGCACTGCTAGAGCAGTACTGTCAGACCTGGATGCTGACAGTCAATCTGGACAAGACCAGAGTTATGGTTTTCCAGAAGAAAGCCAGACCTCAGGGAAACAGGTACAAATTCACACTCAACAGCAACACATTGGAGCACACATCCAGCTACACATATCTCGGTCTCACCATCAGCTCATCTGGGAGTTTTGACCTGGCAGTGAAGGCACTGAGGGAGAAGGCACTCTGGGCATTCTACGAATTAAGATGGAGGCTCTTCAACATCAACCCACCAACAAGAATCTGGCTCCAAATATTTCAAAGTGTAATCCAACCCATTGCCCTACACGGCAGTGAAGTGTGGGATCCCCTCACAGATCAGGAGTACACTCAATGGGACAAACACCCCACAGAAACTCTGCACATGGAGATCTGTAGAAACATCCACCGTGTGCAGAGAAAAACACCTAACAACGGGTGCAGGGCCGAATTAGGCCAGTACCCACTATTGATAAACATACAGAAAAGAGTATTAAAGTATTGGCTACACCTAAAATACAGCGACCAAAATTCATACCACCACAAAGCCCTGCTGAGCCAAGAGCTGAGCTCAAAATGGAGCCCCCTGAGCCAGCTGGTCCTGGGGCTCACTGACACAAGCCACACCGACACCAGCCAGCCTCAGGACAGCACTGCTAGAGCAACACAACTCAGACTCAGCCACATCACAGCACAGATCAAACAGCAATATCTCACACACTGGGACACACACACACACACAAACACAACATAAACTGGAATGCTACAGAACCCTAAACAGACAATACACACTAGCCGAATATTTGACCAAGATTAGAAACAACAAAAAGAAACAGACCCTGACGCAGTACAGGCTCAGTGACCACAGCCTGGCCATAGAAACTGGGCGACACAGGCAGACCTGGCTGCCCAGAGAGGACAGGCTCTGCTCCCACTGCCAGCGGGGAGAAATAGAGACAGAGGTGCACTTCCTACTGCACTGTGACAGATACTCTGGGATTAGAGAAACATTCTTCCCGAAATTCAGAAATCTAGTCCCAGAGTTCCCACACCTGCCAGAATCACAAGGGGTCCCAATCCTACTGGGAGAGGGAGGAGGGAACTCAGTTGAACTGGCAGCCCAGTATGTGATCTCCTGTCACAGCCTGAGGAACAGTGAGCCTATCTCCCAATAATGCTCAATATGTTTACAGTATATGTAAATATTTTATGACATGTCTCTGTTGTAAATGTCTGTAATATGTCTGTAGATTTTATTTTACTTTTATTTTATGTTTTGTTCCATGTTAATTTTATTATTTTTATTTGCTTTGGCAACATTGATTGTACCCATCGGTCATGCTAATAAAGCACCTTGAATTGAAAAATTGAATTGAATTTAGAGAGGAAGAGCAAAATGTTCAATTCCAACTGAAACACTTTGAGTGTTTGAGTTCTGGATGACCACAGGTTTTCATGCAATCAAGATAAGAATACACACACATCAGGGAAGCATTAAAGAAAATCAAAGCAGCAGAAAAATGATTATTTTTATTGCACTTAAAATCCAGTTATCCAGTTTACTACTTACTACTATTTACTACTACTACTAATGATGATGATTGTCTTTCTTCCTGAAAGATCCTAGAGAAATTCTCATATTCACGGGGAGCCACCTCATCCGCCAATGAAGTACGATATACACCTGGGTGACATATATGGTTGTCATTCTGCACCAGCAATCTCACTGCACAGTTGATCGGGTAGGTAAGTAAATTGCTTCACCAGTTCAGCTATGGGGGATTTTAGAGAGCTGGGCTTTCCATCTGCAAGCCCAGAATGGAATTTAGCCAGGGTTAACCAGGGTTAACACTCCTACACGTACAGACAGTACCATGGGATCTTGAATGACTAGGTAGTCACTTCTGCTTAATAGCAAATGTAAAGGACAACCGATACAGCACAGTGTCCCTAATCACTAGACTGGGACATTGGTTTGAAAATTCAGGTTCAAAGGGAAGAGCAGCACCTACTGGTCCACCAAACACATTTGTGGCTAATTGGTTTGCCTTGGAAGTCTTCTATTCCAGTACTGATCTAGCCCAGTCTTGCTTAGCTTATGAGATCTGAGCAGATCTGACCTGAGTAGAAGGCAATAATGCTACTGGTCTGTAGATCACGTCATTCTCCTCAAACATTTTTTCATGAATGAGCAAATTTAAGAACCTGATTTGAGGACAATCTCATCTGTTGCTTAATATCTCTTTACATCTTTATATTAACTCAAAGCAAACTCTGACAATGAACCATTTTTTATATGAGTACCGACCAATGCAAATTTCAATTGGATCTCTTTCAAGAGGAAAATCCAAACTGGGCTTCTGCTTATGTAAAGTAGATCAAACTATAATCACAGCCAATGCACTTTTTTAGAAGTCAGGACTCAATTAAATATCTATAAAGAGACAATACCATATGCAGCTAAAAAATAATTGTCAGAATTTCGGGTCAAATTTCGAACTAGTGTTACATCAGTAACTTGCAATTATTTCAATTGTCATGGATCCCTCCCACAATTGTATCTTCCTATAAGGCCACTCACCAGTGAACTTGTGTAAAGAGGTTTCTCGCTTCACACAGGCCACACAACAGAGCAAGAGTAACTGTACTGGTGCCTGATGACATTCTACTCACAAAGTAGTTGTTTTTCATTGTTCACATATGTACAAAATATGATAGTAGCGTAGTTTATTGCCATATGTACGTGTACAGTCAATGCTGAACAGTAGGGGGCCCAGTGTCGAACCCTTAGGAACACCAGACTTAATGTGTCTAATTTCAGAGCTAAAACCCCCCAAAAAGACAAAGTGACAAAGTAAGGTATGATTTGAACCATCTAAGAGCAGTGTCAGAAGTCCAAGCACAGTCTCAAGATGAGATAGTAAGATATCATGGTTGACACTCTAAAAAGCAGGTCTGAGATCAAGAAGAATGAGGATAGAAAGAGAACCAAATCAGAAGCGATTAGAAGACCATTAGTGACTTTGATCAGGGCAGTTTCTTTTCTGTGAGTTGTCGGAAACCAGATTGGAGGGGTTCACAGGGGTTATTCACAGAGGTCACAATGCCACAGTGGTTCAGTGGCTAGCATTGCTGCCTTGCAGCACTGGGGCCTGGGTTCAATTCCTGAGTCCCATCCAGGTAATATCCTGCACACGTTACTTGCGAGGATAGGCTACGGCTCCCACATGTACCAGCCTCCTACAGCACCTGAATGAAGAGAGCAGTGACAGGTCTCTCATCATCCTGAATGAATTTAGACTGACCAACGTAAGGAAAGTGGACAACATAATATGAGTAGGCCTGAGTGGAGGCCACATTGAATCTGATATGTGGGATGGGCAACTGGGGCATATACCTGCATTCTGTAGAGTGTGGGGGTGGTGGGAAGTCGGGCGGGGGGAGGTATTTTATTCATTTGTTAAGAATCCATGAAATGTCAGCTATGCAGCCAACTAGACTGCAGTGAATGAAACACTTAAACTAGCAGGGCCTGTTCTAGTGCTGTCCTCTGGCCCCTAAACTGTGTACCCTACACAGGCCAACAGCTATATCACCCTGCAACTCATAACTGCAACCTACTGAACTTAAGCAGTGGGTAATGTAAACCTGGCCAGTGTATGACCTGGATGGGAGACCTCCTGGGAAAGCTGAGGTTGCTGGATTAGATATAAAAACAAGGTCCCGACTCTCTGTGATCATTAAAAATCCCAGGGGGTTTCTTGAAAAGAGTAGGAGCGTTACCCCACTGTCCTGACCAAATTTTGACCTTTACCAATCCTGTCCTCCAAATAATCCCCATCTATGAACTGGCTTCATTACTCTATTCTCCTCCCAACTGATAGCTGGTGTGTGGTGAGGGTACTGGCACACTTTGGCTGCTGTCGCATTTTCTAGATGGGGCTGCACACTGGTGGTGGTGGAGGGGAGTCCCCATTACCTGTAAAATGCTTTGAGTGGAGAGTCCAGAAAGGTGCTGTAGATGTATAAGGGTTATTTACACATTACACGGGACAAGTAGCCATAAACGGAAAGAAGGAATAAGCTAAACATTAAACATTTGTTACAATATTGCATGTTAACAGGATGACATGACAATGTGCAAGAAATTTAATTTGCACCTTCTAAAACTAAATGAGCTAAATTTATACCTGCTGTGTCTCCAATAAGGATTTTATACGCCTGGTTTAATGTTCATTGTTTATTATGTATAATAAAAGTGACATAGTAAAAGTGGCATAGCAGCTCACGTAAGTATGACTTTAGAGTGACACACCTTTCGAGGTCTGGCACAGGTTTGACTTGTATTGCCCGCACAGATGAGTCCGCGATCTTTTGAATGCAAGTTTTACAAGCAGAAGGGTCTATAAACCGATTTTCAAAGCTGTTTTGCTTCATAGCAAATTTTGGCACATAATATCTCAGCATTGATTTAACAACGGATATTAGAGCCAAGGAGAAGGCAGATAATTTATTTCAAATAGATTCGCTCAAATTCAGAAAATTAATCATAGTTTTCAGCTGCGGACAAAGTATTGGCAGCCCACAACAATAGTACATGTTGATTTACAAGATTTACAAGCTGTACAATAATTATTCACTCGACATGCCTTAAGTTAATTTACTAGGAATCGGAACATCCACTTGCTGTTATGAATAACTTTTCAATGAACGTTAAATTCTGAGTGTCAAATAAGTGTATTTGACACATTTAAATGGAACTCTCCTCACCACACACCAGCTATCAGTGGGGAGGAGTACAGAGTGATGACACCAGTTCAGAGAGGGGGATTATTAGGAAGCCATGATTGGTAAAGATCAATGGGGAAATTTGGTCAGGACACCAGGGTTACACCCTTACTCTTTTTGAGAAACACCCTGGGATTTTTAATGATCACAGAGAGTCAGGACCTCAGTTTTATGTCTTATCCAAAGGACGGCACCTGTTTACAGTAGTGTCCCCATCACTATACTGGGGAATTAGGACCCACACAGACCATGGGGTGAGTACCCCCTGCTGGCCCCACTAACACCTCTTCCAGCAGCAACCTTTCCCAGGAGGTCTCCCATCCAGGTACTGACCAGGCTCACACCTCCTGAACTTTGGTGGGGTGTCAGTTGTGAGTTGCTGGGTGATATGGCCTGATGTTGATAGCTTAACTGCAAGTACTGACCAGTGGTCCTCACTCTTATATTAATGAGGCTCAGTTTTCAGAAAAAAACACATTCCAAAAATGTCTTTTTCAATTTTGAAAAAATAGGCCAGTGGTACTTAACTTTTGTGGGTGCAGTCTTATTATTATTATTATTATTATTATTATTATTATTATTAATAATAATTGCTTACACTTATTTTGCACTTTTCTGGATGCTCCACTCAAAGCGCTTTACAGGTAATGGGGACTCTATTCCACCACCACCAATGTTCAGCATCCACCTCTAATAATATAGTAATATTATTATAGCCAGCAGCCATATCACTCTGCAACTCACAACTGGCAGCCCACTGAAGCTCAGCGGGTGTGAGCCTAGTCAGTACCTGGATGGGAGAACGCCTCAGAAAAACTAAGGTTGCTGCTGGAAGGGGTGTTAGTGGGGCCAGCAGGGGGCGCTCACCCTGTGGTCCATGTGGGTCCTAATGCCTCAGTATAGTGAAGGGGACACTACTGTATACAGGCGCTGTCCTTCGGATAAGACGTAAAACCGAGGTCCTGATTCTCTGTGGTCATTAAAAATCCCAGGGCGTTTCTCAAAAAAGAGTAGGGGTGTAACCCCGGCGTCCTGGCCATATTTCCCATTGGCCCTTACCAATCATGGCCTCCTAATAATCCCCATCCTTCATTACTCTGCTCTCCTCTCCACTGATAGCTGATGTGTGGTGAGCGTTCTGGTGAACTATGGCTGCTGTCACATCATCCAGGTGGATGCTGCACGTTGGTGGTGGTGGAGGGGAGTCCCCATTACCTGTAAAGCGCTTTGAGTGGAGTGTCCATAAAAGCGCTATATAAGTGTGAGCAATTATTATTATTATTATTAATATTACTGTAATTGGTCTTTTTTTTGCTGACCGGTAAGCTGCCGGGCACTGTCGCTCACAGACCCGTCCTCCGAGCTCCGTCGGAAACCTCTCTTCCCGCTCTGTCCTCTCTATCCCTCATTAGCACAATTATAAAGTTCACATGTCAACGAGCATACACCCCAGTCTGCCGGCGGGAGGAAGAGGGCTTTTGGCTGGGCGGCTTGGCGGAATGGACGAGATGAATGCGGTACTGACAGGAGGCACGTAGCTGTTCACTTTGCTGAATCAGCGGAAAAGAACACTAGCGGAACAAGCGCCAAGAAAGACCCATTTTGAGCTTCAAATTGCCAGGCCCTGAATTCGCTGGTATCGCTGATCTGATGGTGAGGTTACGATTTACAATGGGCATATTTTAAAACGCGGGTGATTCATCCGTCATGTGTTTCCAAGAGCTTTTGTTGACACTGCCTGGGGAGGTAGCCGATGTCTTCACACCGCTAAGAATGCAATGAGCAAAGCTTTGAAGTCCTATTGTGCGCAGCTTGGCATCTTAGCGTCTCACCCTCCAGTAAAGAGTCTATCGGAGGCCTTTATCTTTCAGGGATGTTTCGGAGTACTAGCAGTGTTACCAAGGTGCAAAGGATAAAATGCAAATTGAAAAGTCAACAGAGGTGCGCCGAGAGGGGAAGCAAATAACTAAATTATTGTATTGTGTAATCAAGCACGCCTACTGCCTATCCGCTGCAACAGAACAGACGGGCAGCAGGTTATTGTTGGATTAATAAAACGATTTTAAGGTCATACACAAAATTTAATTAATCTTTTTTGCGTCAACGTGATATTATTAAAGTCTTTGTTCTGTCTGCTGATGAAAAAAAATGATACACGCCTTTATTTAATCAAAATTAATGTAACCGCCGTATTTACCGGGGGTATCTTCTAATCACAGCGTCAGGGTGGCACAGTGGTTAACATTGTTGCTCTTCGCTTAAATATCGAATAATAATAATAACAATAATAATAATTTCTTACATGCACCTTTCTGGGCACTCCACTCAAAGCGCTTTACAGGTAATAGAGACTCTCCTCCACCACGACAAATGTGGTGGTGAATCTGGGAATTTTGTGCTTACTTGAACTACTCTAGTAAAGCGTGTAACTTCTTTTTTTGGAAAAAAATTAGAACTTATTTAGAGCGCACTTCGGTGTTTTCCTTTTATCAAAGGGCGTTCTTGCTTTTAAAGCCTTTTGGTTTGAATGTATAGTTTTGTTTTTCTCTTGTTTCAAAACAGTTACCAACAGTTTTACTACGTACGTGTAACATTTTATTTCGTCGGAACAACTTATTTAACTTCCTAAATGTATCATTATTATCAATGTACACAGGTCTAAAGTGATTTTTAAGTCCATCAAGCCAACTTCATCCAATTCAGGGTCACGTGGTAGCCGAGCACAAGGCAGGGTACACCCTGGATGGGATGCCAGTCCATCACAGGGCAGACAGACACTCACTCACACCAGGGACAATTTTTCCCAGAAGACGATTAATCTACTAGTATATTTTCGGATCGCCTGGAGGAAATCCACATAAACAAAGTGAGAACATACAAACTCCACACAGATAGCACCCCAGATCTGGAATTGGATCCAGGGCCCCAGTGCTTCAGGGCAGCAATTCTAACCACTGCACCACCATAATGCCATTCCTATTCAACTGCATGATAATCACAAGTTATCATATTGAGCCTGGTCTGCAGGCAAAGTGGCTAAACATGCAGAACCAGCAACAGCAGTTAATTGAAAGAACTCAAGAGAGAACTTTCAGAAGTCCTGCAGTGCTGGTTCCCCATACCTCAGCTAATCTACGTGAGAGGAAAAACAGCACAGAATCAAGATTTTAATTTTTTGTAGTTAACCTCTCTGTGCTTTCAGCCAGCAGCCATATAACTCACAACCGGCAGCCCACTGATGCTTAGCAGGTGTGAGCTTGGTCAGTACGAGGATGGAAGACCTCCTGGGAAACCTAAGGCTGCTACTGGAAGAGGTGTTAGTTGGCCCAGCAGGGGGTGCTCACCCTGTGGTCTGTGTGAGTGCTAATGCCCCAGTATAAAGACAGGGACACTATACTGTAAAAAGGCGCCATCCTTTGGATAAGATGTAAAACCAAGGTCCTGACTCTCTGTGATCATTAAAAATCCCAGGGTGTTTCCTGAATATCAAACCTATTAAAAACTGGTTTGGTAACCTGATACACACAATAAAAGTAGACTGAGCAGGTAGACTCCAAAGTTATTAGTGCATAATGGCAACAGCTGACAGACATTGGACCAAACAAATTGTGCAGAAGGTCTGTCATGACCACCCCTTCATGGTGAATCTGAGCTCTTTCCATCAGGGTGTGCAAGTTATCTTCTATTCCCACAGTTATTTACCATCTCAACTTGGACAATTCATTGTCATATTTGACCAATTACTTTACTTATTACTTTATTTTGTCATCATGCATGCTTCTTAAGTATCTCACCCGCTGATGAGCTAATTTATTTTTAATTGTGAGGAGTACTTAAAGCTGCTAACTTGTTTTTCTCATCGTATGCATGTACGTTTCTCATTTGTTAATGGGTTCATGTTGTGTTTAATGTATTATACATTGTGTTATGTCTTTACCTACCCGCAAAGCAAATTCCCCATCTGGGACAATAAAGGAGTAAGTAAGAACATAAAGATTACAAATGATAGGAGTCCATCTGGCACCATGTAGCCCGTTTGGTAGTTAGTAGTTGATTGATCCAAGGATCCCATCCAGCCATTTCATGAAAAAAGCCAGGGTTATTAGCTTCAACAACAGGGCTTGTTCCATACTCCCACAACCCTTTTTGTAAAGCTGTGCCTCATGATTTCAGTTTTAAACCTACTTGCTCTTGAGTCCCCTGGTTCGTGAATCATTGCTCATTCTGAATAGTCAGTAGTTTGAGGGTATCACCTTAAACTGTGTAAATTAGGGCCCCATTCAAGGTAATTCAGACTGAATCCCTAAAGTCCTACCACCTCCAGAGGAGGCTGAGCTTGGGTCCTTACAGTCACTTGTGAGTGCAAACCAGACCAATCAGGAACACGAAAATGCAGTCACACCCCCAGCTGAGATACAGGAAAAGGAAACAAACAAACGTGCCCATTTCTTTAAATACCTGAGGTGTGAGTTCATCAAAGCACAAATAGTACTCCTATTTTGGCAACATGTTGTAGGATGGGCAAGACAACAGGTGTGAACACCACCTGATCAGTGCATATAGAGATATGTTAAATTCAGGAGTGTGATCAGTGAAGTGGTGTGCTCAGCTGGTCTGCTCAGTGCAGGAGTGGGATCAGTACAGGGGTGTGATCAATACAAGGATGTGTTCAGCACAGTAGTGTGCAGACTACAGTGGTGTGCTCAGAGCAGGTTTGTGTATAGTGCAGTGGTGTGCAGAGTGCGGAGATGTGTTAAGTGCAGGTGTGTGTTCAGCGCAGTGGTGTGTGGAGTACAGCGGTGTACTCAGTACAGGGCTGTGTTAAGCGCAGTGGTGTGTTCACCATAGTGGTGTGCAGAGTAAAGTACAATGATGTGCTCAGCGAAGTGGTGTGCAGAGTAGAGTACAATGGTGTGCTCAGTGCAGTGGTGTGCTTGGCACAGAGATGTGTTCAGTGCAGTGGTGTGCAGAGTAGAGTACAGTGCTGTGTGAGTGCAATGGTGTTCTTGGCACAGTGGTGTGCTCAGCGCAGTGGTGTGCAGAGTAGAATACAGTGGTGTGCTCAGCACAGGTGTGTATTCAGTGCAGTTGTGTACTCAGTGCAGGGATGTGTTTATTGCAGGGGTGTACTCAGTGCAGGGTTGTGTTGCTTGGCATGCTGCCTATCGTACATGACCAACAGCTGCTAAAGTAACACCCTTGTGTTTTAACCTGAGGGACGTCAGATAGATCGTAAAATCACTGATATCTTGACAGAGACGGACAAAAAACTTTCAGTCTGACAAAGTTTAAAAGCTTAACTGGATGGAAATAATCAACAAAACAAATACAGAAGTGTGCATGTTTAGCAAGATGTGGGAATGTATAGCACTATGTCTTTTGAAATTTCACTTTATCGTTTTTGGGCATTTTCTCCAAGGGAACCACCTGACTTGTTTCCAATGGTCTTTTGATCCAGACACACAAAAGGTACTAGAAAATACAAAAATGAAAACCAGAGTATGTCAATTCACTTACACACCAGGACCTTCAGAACAATACATAATTATACTAAGTATGTTTTATAGTGTTTGATACTCATTTTAAAAGACCCCAAGATGCCTTACAGTTAGGAAGAGACTTCCTTCATTCCCCACTAGACTTCAACTTCCCTTGGGGTAGCAAGCAGCTTATTTTGTGCTATTTTGCCACAGAATTGATAGATACTTTATTGATCCCATGAGGGAAATTGCATAAGAATTGCAGAATACACCAGATGGAGAAGAGAGCAAACACTAAGCCAGTTAAACTAGGGATAGGCCAGATTTTGCTGGGGTACATTGGTTAGGATCGCCCACTATACTGAATATGTGTAGCCCTCGAGATAATTCAAGGATACAGGCTCTTGTGTAACATCTACTATAAAGCACATTGGCCCTTTCACACAATGTGAAGTATGAGTGCTTGCTGTACCGTTTTCAAGTGCGGCTACACTGTGTGAGAGGGAGAGTACGCTGGCATGTGACATTGGCTATGCTCCTGGAAAAGGAAAGGTCTGAGCCAGCCCGAAAATATACCATGTGAGAGAAGTCACCAGTTGTCTCCAGGGCAATATTTATAAACCGCACATATGTTACTTGGAAAAGACGTGGAAAATAATCACATATTGTCCCCATTTTATGGGAGGAGTGTGTGTGGAGGGGACCTTCGTCACTGTCTGTGGGCTGGTGTTGGTGGGGTACAGGGGTGTGTGTGGATCTGTGTCTCATCACAGAGCTGGGTGTCAAGAGAGGTATTGCGACAGAAAATACACACCAGCTGAGTATCTGACCAGGCTAAGAGAGGTTAAGGCAACAGATTATACGGTCAGTGACCACAGCCTGGTCATAGAATCTGGGCGACACAGGCAGGCCTGGCTGTCGAGAGAGAACAGGCTCTACTCCCACTGCCAGCAGGGAGAAGCAGAGACAGTGATGCACTTTCTACTGCATAGCAGCAGTTAGATAGCCTTAGGGATTAGACAATTATTCTTCCCTGAAATAACAAATCAAAACCCTAGAATTCCCACACCTGCTGGAATCAGAACAGCTTCCAGTCATACTGGGAGAGGAAACTGATTAGATCTGCAGCCCAGTATGTGAACTCCTGTCACAACCTGAAGAACAGACAGTGAGCCTGTTTCACAATCAGGTTTTGTGGGATGTCTGTAAATTTACTGTTAATTGTTTCAGCTTTGGTAACACTGTAATTTATCATTCATGCCAACAAAGCTTTTTGAATTTGACTCTGAATATTGAAAGGGTCCTGCTGCTTTATCCCTGTGCCCTGTATGACCTTGAGAACTGAAAGTGCAGAGACGCCTACAAAAGTAATGGGAGTCAAATGCAGGGAAAAGGAGCTAGAGCTGACAAAACATTAAAACTTTACTCATGGAGGGGCGAGGGTGCAGGAATCTTGCATGGAATCCTGCAAGACTCACAGATATAGACCGATGCAATGCAAAGTGTTAGGATAGGATGGCAATTCGTCAGACTCTCCAAGGACGGGCTGGGAAGTCACTGAGCTCACTGATGCAGCCCCTCACTAACCTGTGGTCTGTAGGTTAATATTAAGACATGCCCATTCTGCCTGTACGTAACCTTTAAACTTTGAAGCGATACCAAATGAAACAGCAGAGTGAGCTGGGAAGAGTAATTTAACGCCATCAGGCAGAGATTTGGGGTCAGATTTGAGGTTATTTGTGTAAAAAATGCTTTCTACATATCAATGATCCTTGCAGAACGCTCAATATGAATATGAGGCTGTACGTCACAAAGTACTCAGAGAGAGTGGCAGCTGCCTGCATGTGTCAGGTAAGTTGGGAAGAAACGCAAACCACAAAGACATTTTTCTTTCATGTTAATCTGCATCGTGTCTATCTTGAACAACAAATGTTATGCTGTCAAGAATGTGCTGTTCCTTGCTGGCTGTCTTTTCCGAACTCAGTCTTGTTTTCTTGTGTTTAAATAAATTAAATAAACCTGATGTGTCGTCTAAATCTTCTGTAGCCTTGAAACACTCGGAAACAAGTGTGGCCAGTGACATTATCACATAGTTTTGTTAGCTGTTTTGTTGTTATAAGAAGTAAGAAAAAAACAATCAAGTACAATCAAGCAGAGGTCATTCAGATTTCCCACCTCATTTAGTAGTGTGTTGTTCATTAATTAAAATGAATTAGTTGCTCCAAGGATCTAAGCCATTGCTGAATATCTTGTTTCAGATATTCACATGTTTCCTCACGCCACGTCCACGAGTGTGTGCATTTTGAAGGCAGATTTGACAGAGAGATTGACCACTATGCCATGATTTCAACAAAATTATTTTCAACATTAGACGTTAGACTGCAGATCCAGAAGCATCACTCATGCAGGAAAAAAACAACTAGGGATATTATTAAATTCCCTATTTATTCGATTTGAAAAGGGAAAAGATATGAAAGAACACCAGAAATGGAATCTGCTTATCCTCCTTTATAGTACCAGGTTTTTGTCAATGTCATGATTTAGTGTTACCTTGCTCTTCCTGTTTTCAGGCCTGTATGATCTAGGTGTGACCTTGATTCTCATGTAAAGTGCAATATCCACTTCTGTGTGGGCATTGCTGCCAGATGGCAAAAGACTTCAATGACGGAGCCTGACACATGCCGTTACCTAACTGAGTTTCTTGGCAGGGGCCCAGAGCGCGGTGGCTGAGGTCGTCACGTCAGGGGATAGCAGAGCTCTCATAGTGCTGATGGCGAGCTCTCATTGCATCTGCGGGATCAGTGTCTGGCTGCACCAACCCTTGCATTTCAAGCCTCAGCAATCTTGCTCCTCAACAGTATGGGAACATATTATTTTCACTAGGTGCTGACCCTTCTCCACCCACTTTGACCCGCTCAACCACAAGGTGTAATTCCTGAAACAAAACACTTGTTGGAACAAGCACTGTTTGGAAGGAGGTTCCTGATTGACTCAAGTAGTATTGGCCACCTTTCTGAGTGCAGCAGTACAGATATCACCTCATCAGCTGCTGCCTATGTCATCAGTTGAGTGTGACTAGGAATGTGGTGCATTGCACAGCTGGCCCTGCGCCACTGGGATTTGGGTTTGAAATCAGCTGCCTCATAGTAACCCTTATGTGACTCGCAGGGAGCCGCTGAGCATACAGTGTAATCCACAAGAGCATGATATAGTGGATCGGCAAGGGGTGGAAGACACCCAGGTAATGCCAAGATCAAGCTGTCCCACCAAACTGAGCAGCCAGGCAAGGAGGAAACTGGTTAGGGCTGCTCCAGTCAGGATTTTTAAAAAGTTACAGGGTCCAGTACCTGGGCATGGGAGAAAATGTCCACAGGTCAACAAAATCCAAGTCACGAAGCTGAGGGCTTTATAGAACTGAAAAAACAATATCTCAAAATCCCGCCCTGAGTGTGCAACAAGGCGCCGAAATGATACTGCGAACATGTGGCAGAAATATTTGCAGTTAGATGCGTCAACACCATCACTCCTGTCAAGCATGGTGGTGGCTTCATGTTATTGTGCTGCTTCTCATAAGAAGGGTCTGGGAGGCTTGTCGAGGCTTATGGGAACATAGGTGGAGCAAAGCACTGACAAATCTCAGAGGAAAACCTGCTTTAGACCTAAAACTGGAACAAAAATTCACCTTTCACCTGGAAAATGACCAAAGCATAAGGCCAGAGCTACACTGGACTGTGACTTAAGAATATGATGGTGAGTGTCCTTGGGTAGCCCAGTCAAAGTCCTGCCTGGAATCATATTGGGAGTCAAGAAAGACCTGAAAACTGCAGTCCATAAATAATCCTTTAGCAACTTGAGAGAGCTTTACCAAATCTGCCAAGAAGAATGGGCAAAGAATGTACCAAGACAGTGTGCAATCTTGGCAGTGGCTAAACATTGTAATTGCTGCCAAAGGTGTTTAGACCAAGTATTGAGTTCACAGGTTTGAATACTTGTGCAAACAACATATTCCAGTTTTTTTTCCCCTTTAGTTTTTGCTGACATTTACTGTAATTATTTTTATCCTTTGAAGGCTTCAGTTTAGCATTCAGGTTTTGAATAAAACATTATTTTAAAAAATACAGTATATGCATCATTTTGCAATTTCACAAAATGGGGCACCACAGGAGAGATCTGGCTATTTTGTTCACAACACTATGTTCTACCTATTTATTAAAACAATATTAGCAGTTAGATTTCCCATTGTGCCTAAAACTGTGGTTTTAAAATGCCAGAATCTAAAATTACACATATATGAAAAAAAGATAAATACTTATTCTTTTCCTTTTGATTTTTAAATAAATTGTAGCAGGAAAGAAACACAGTAGCTTGGAGATCCTTTCTTTTCACAATTTGTGGAAATATATTTTTTTGTCCATTATTTAAACATGGAAACAGTTTAACCACAGGTGCGGTGGTTAGTAGGTGCACTTACAGCCCTAGGGCTCTGGGTTCAATTCGGGATCTGGTGTGCAATCTGTATGGAGTTTTTATGTTCTTTCTGTGATTGTTTTGGGGTGCTTTATTTGGTAAAGCTCTCTCCCACAGTCCAAAGACATGCTGGTAGGTTAATTGGCTTCTGGGAAAACTGGTCCTGGTATGAGTATAAGTGTGTGTGCCCTGTGATGGTCTGGTGTCCTGTCCAGGGTGTGCCCTACCTTAAGCCCTTTGCTTGCTAGGATACGCTCTGTGTCTTCCCCACAACCCTGAATTGGATGAAGTGGTTAGAAAATAGAAGGTGGATTATTTCAATTTACAGTGTCAGACACAATAGAGACCTGTGTAAAATGTCTCGTTACAAGCTGGAGGAAGTGCCTAGAAATCACAGGTAGGTGATCAAAAAACAATACAGCTCTTTTAAAAAATAAAGCCCATCAGTTTTATCTGTCCTTGAGATGAAAGAGGTGCAACCTTGTAGATAACAGGGCTTTTTGTAGAGATCAGGGGGTCAAAAGTTAAAATCCATCTCAACTCAGTTACAAGACTGTCCTGGGAGATTTACAATTATATCTGAAGTGTCTCCACTGTGACTAACTCCACAGTATGGAGGAGGTCACAGTCTGGTATTCAGATCTTGAAAGGTCATTCCAGCAGACTACATTACCCTCAGTAAGGAAAGAAGAACTCCAGAGACCCAAATTAAATTAGATTAAATGAATTAAGGACTGAAAGTTAGACTGAAAATGGAAGGCAATACTTTATTTGGAGAGATGTCGGTGTCTGTATGCAAATGTCAGCTGAATGTGATTGGTGAGCCAATAAACCTAGCAACAAAGTCAGTATTTCTATTGCATATGAGGGCGTGTTATTCAGTTGTAGTTTTTGAAACCTTACATGTGTTTCTGAGGGAAATTAATCCAAAGTCTCACAGATTTTAGTCTCTCAGTCCCCTCCTAACATGCCTAATATTGATCTCTTTCCAAAATTATTTTTTTCTAAAAAAATGTATTGAAAATGCAACAATCGACTGCCAGCAGAATAAGAAGACTAATAACTAAATCAGTTTGAGAGGGGAGCACTAAATGCAGGTTTTGACAAAGAGATCTGAAACATTGAAAGCTAAAAATGACATATGTTAATAGAAAAAATAATACTTTTAAAGATACTCTTAATATGATATTACTGGTAACTAATAGTTTTAGCTTTGCCCCTATTACAAAAACGTGAAAATGTACTTCTGGGTACAGAAGGGTACGACACACCGACTCCAGAACAGCGATGGCAACTTCAACATTTCTGATTAAAGGGTGACACCTAGTGGACATAATATGAAATTCAGGAATAGAAATCGACAGCGAAGACGGGCCACTCGTTTCTTGCGGCAAACCTAGATAAACAACACGAGCTATGAGAAAAACTATAGACACCCACAGACAGCAGGCCGTCACACATTTATGTAAATACATTTCTTTGCTGAGACTGGCCACTCTGAGAGACTTGTGTCGGGTGGATCTGTGGATTTCTGGGTAGCATTCTGGAGCTCTATAGAGGCAAAGTTAAATGTAGCAAGTTTTTAACACTGATGTGCTGTTAATTACATTTTTTTTGTCTCTGTCTCTACATACATCTAGCTGAGGATATCCACTCAGCTAGATGTCTTAAGATGCCAGGTCCATTTTCAAGGACACCAGTCATCCCAGTCACAAACTGTTTTCCCTCCTACCGTCCGGTAAACGGTGCCGAAGCATTCGGTCCAAGTCCAACAGACTACGGAACAGCTTCTACCTCCAGGCAATAAGACTGTTAAATAGCCAACCTGCAGCTCCTTTAGCAAATCACCTGTAATGGCTACATGGACACACAGTTTTCACTGTATTCAGCATACTGCACTACTTGTATATATTGCATACACAATGGACACATAGCAGCTCTATTCATATTGAGTTTTATTCAATTTCTATTACATCTATTATTATGTAACCTTAATTTTGCGATTTTTGTGAGCTCGCAGAAAAGACATTTCATTGCCAGCAACTACTGCTGCACGCTGTATTGTTGTGCATTTGATAAATAAACTTTGATTTGATTTGATACACCAGCACTATGCATAGTGGCTGAACATCACAATTGTTATTAACAGTCTGTGCTTCATCTCCATTGTTTTGATCTTCTGAGAGAGTGAAGACTGATACCTATAATGTTTTCTGTTACACAGGAAGAAATCTGAGTGTATCAAGTTCTCCTGAAACCAGCTCTGCGATGCTTTTTTCACAACATCATTACCTCCAACTAGCCTGATCTTGGCAGACCCCAGATGCTATGCAAAACTGGTCAGACTACCTGTAACGAGAACCAGGTTGCTGCTGTAAGTGGCAGTGTTGGACCTGTAGGTGGCGCTCTTGCCTTGAACTGGGAAATCCTAAACCAATGCCAATAGCTATCGAAGACACAGTGCTGTAGAACTGCCGTTGTCATGCCCGAGCAAGCAAGCGCCGGTGATCGGTCCCGCACACGCACCTCCCGGCGCCGTTAGAACACGCTCGAGTAGACTTTCCCAGCGGGCGGCTAATTAATTTATTATTTAATTATTAGTTCCAATTTTCTTTAAAAACGTCCCTTGCTCTTTGCTCAGGGCTGTGTCGTTAGCTAAGCCATTGCACGAATTACTATTTCGTAGATTCCTTACGCCAGTTTTCTTTTTCTCTACGGTGTCGCGCTTACTTAATTATATTCGACGCTTTCTTTGTTCTTTGCAATTACCGCTCTGCAGCCCTGAGTGTTGGGTTACTTTGTGTCTGTTTTTCTCTTCCTTTTCCCCTTTTGTAATGACGCCGAGTCATTACAGCCGTCTTTCAGATAAGACTTTAAATCAAGGTCCTGATTGGTCGTTACGAATTTGCTGGATACAAAATAACCTAAAATCCCCTTGATTTCAAGTCGTGAAGGAATTTCTTACTTCTGTGCCCGATCTACTGTAGTAGGGCAGCTATCTCCTAGGTGGGTCACCCCCAAATCTAAAAAACTTGGTGATTGCCTAGGGGGGAAATCATGTCGACGCAACTAAGTACTGCTATATTTTAAGACCAGAAAAGGTTACGAACTAACGTAAAGACCGGAACGACTTCCCGGTCGTTGTGGTTCGTGATCCCTGCTCAGACCGCTGTGGAGATGCATGTTTTTACAGCTCACACGACGCCCTTCCAGGAAAAAGTTTTGGAGAAATTCCTGCCGCATTAGGCCACTGGGGGAATATTGTAGCTCTAGAAAGAGGGGGGTGCCATTTCAGCAGAGTTCCCTCAAAACCCATTAAAACACAGAACTCAAATTTTGCAAAGAAAGCAAAAAGGGGGTTATTTAAGGAATCAATTTATTTCAGTCTTGACAGATCTACTAGAGTTTCAAAAAGGTACATTAATTTTATAAACGAATAAGCACATTCTTATTAATCGCCACGAACTGAACCCATCGAATGTTTAGTAAATAGCTCAAGGACCAGAAAAATAGTACATTTCTCGCACACGTTTCTGGTCGAGATTCAAAATTCGTCCTGTGACGTATCTATCTGTCTATTTTTGTTAAAGGGTCAGTGGGGTGAAAATAGAAAAATCCCAAACTCATGGCTCAAAGCTCGAATTTGACCTTGCCCTCCCTGCACTGACTCTGCCTCGAGCAGCAGCGTGTCGAACTGGCCATGTTAGTCGACCCCCAGACACACAAAGTCAAACCCTGAGACATAAACCTTTCATCTAATTTTAGTTATTCTCAGGAGAAAAAAAAATCTGCACAGGTTACCTTTTTCAAGGGGTCTCTCTGTAAAACTTTGATGGCTAGCTACAGTTGTAGCAAGTATTATGAATGACGTCGTGCGGGAAGGCACGGACAGGGTGTAGTGTAAGACTGTTGAGGACTTCGACTGACTAAGTGGGCCGCAAAGGAGAAACCTGCAATGCTACAGTAGTATATTGTTGTAAACCTTAAAATTGTTTTGCATTTTTGTCTCAAAACTACGTGATTCCTTGAGTCCTTCTAATCTGCACAAACCAAGCCTCCGGCAATTACTTGCCCGCCTAAACACCTCGACAGCTCGGTAAGTTTTCAGAACTCACGGGCTGGTGCCCCGAGGATGCAAATTCAGACGGTTCTCAGTTTATTTACACCCCGGGGGCACTTGGTTAGCTAGCAAATTTCTCCTCCCCCACTCTATCCTTCAGCCTGCTCGTGTGGGTTGCAGCACCTTGCTCGCAATCCTTTTATCGCGGATAATTTGTTTCCACTGAAGTTATTCTTTCGGAGACCGCTGCAATGTCTGACATGGAATTATAGTAACTTCTGTTGCGATAAGCCCCCCACCCCGCCGCTTCCCTTATTTCATCTCTGATGATGAATAATGGCAAAACTCTACCATAAAGCATTAGAGTGAGAGACGGTAAATCACCCCTTTAATGTGATGTAGACACTCGCTACACACAGATAATACAGGTATCCCTCATTGTGACACGGCAACGTGAAGAAGGCAGAATCCAGCCTCCGCATTCTTCTCCTATCTGTAAATTATTCATTTTCCGGATGGCTAAAGAAAAGAAAATTGAGTCTTCGTTACGTGAGGCTGAATTCCTTTTCATTTTTTTTCTCCGTTTTCCACATTACAGAAATCTGTCCCCAAAGGGAAGGGCGTTGAAGCTCGGACGCAGAGCCAGGTTTAGCGACATGCAGGCTGCTACCTCACGATGCCTATTAAAAACCTTTATCGCCGATGCAGAGACCATAGCAATAGTTCCGCCCACTACTCTGAATCACAAGCAGCTGTATTTAAAGAGGCATCAGCTCTTTATGGTGCCATGTTAGATACTGAGCAAGGGCGCACAGACGTGGCTAACACGTAAGCAACCAGTGTGGTTTTTAATCAGATTTATAAGCACTTATTTATTTTCAATTTCAGATAAGCTCATGAAAGATGACACTGCTCTGGGCAAGCAGGCACACACAGATATACGATTTGTGTGTGAGAGAGAGCTTACAAATGTTTGTACTGTATGTCACATCCACTACTCTTTGCGTAAAGAAGTGACATTTCTCCTCAGTTCTAAAGGCAACTGGCCAACATTCCTCTTGTGACCCTGGGACTTGGGTCTGTTGTTGAGCTGCAAGCAGTCCCTTGGGTCGGCCTTGTTGAGAGTTGTTTAGAACACTTGAATCGAGCTCCCTCACTCTTTCCTCTGTTCAAGGCACGACAGATTCAGCCCCCTTAAGCTGACTGCGTATGACACTGCTTTGAAACCAGCGAGACACTTGCAGTTAGGCAGAACGTCTTGAGATAACCTCTAACGATGAGAAGCAGCTGAGACCCTCACAGACAACTCTCTTGCACAGCACAAGCTCAAAGCATGTGCCAAGGGCAAAATCCCTTTTGAGTCACCAGCAGCTTAGGGCCTGTGGGAAGTGCTTAATTGGAACAATTAGCCCTTAAAATAAATTCCTCTAGGGTGGCATGCTGGCTCAGTGGTTAGTTTGCTGTCTCACACTAGTGGGGACCTGGGCCCAATTCCTGGGGTGCTCTCTGCATTGAGTTTGTATGTTTTCCCTGTGTTTGCATGGGTTTTCTTTGGGTGCTCTGATTTCTTCCCACAGCCCAAGGGTATGCTGGTAAGTTTATTGGCTTCTGGGAGAAACTGGCCCTGCAGGGAGTTAGTGTGCTTGGCTGTCTGTGCCCTGGGACAGACTGGCATCCTGTCCAGGGTGTATCCTGCCTTGTCCACACTGCTTAACAGGTGAGGCTCTGGCTCCCCCGCAATCCTGTACTGAATAAACCCGTCAGAAAATGGATCAATGGATGAAGAAATTTCACTGCAGCAGATCTGAAATTCAGCACAATATAGAATTTTAAGTGCAATCCCTTGACATCGTTTACTGTGATATGTCCCAGTCTGAGCAGCACTGTGGAGCACATGTTAGGTCTGTGAACTCATAACTGGAAGGTTGTGATGATCAAATGTCAGGTGGAACTCTACCAATCCATCCCTCAGCAAGGCACTCAGGTTGCGCCAGTGAAATGTTCAACTGTGCCTGTGTAACCCGATCTGGATAATCAATAATGTCATGGTGGGCAGCACGGTGATGCAGAGCGTGGGACCCTGGGTTCAATTCTGAGCCTGGGGTGATGTGTTCACGTGGATTTCCTCCAGGTGATCAGATATTCACCCACAGTCTAAAAACATACTGGTAGTTGAAGTAGCTTCTGGATAAATTGGCCCCCTGTGTGAGTATGGGGGTGCTGCAGTGGTGTGGTGGCTCTGTGGCTAAAGATCTGCGCCTGTGGCTGGGAGGTTGTCAGTTCGTATCCTGCGGCTGGCAGAGGAATCCTACTCCGTTGGGCCTCTGAGCAAGGCCTTTAACCCCAACTGCTCCAGGGGCGCTGTATAAATGGCTGATCCTGTGCTCTGACCCCAAACTTCTCTCCCTGTCTGTGTGTCTCATGGAGAGCAAGTTGGGGTATGTGAAAAGACAAATTCCTAATGCAAGAAATTGTATATGATCAATAAAGTGATTTATCTGTCTATGTGTGTACGTCTGTGTGTGTCTGCCTTACAGTGGACTGCCATCCTGTCCATGGTGTACCCAGTGGATTGCACAGGCTCCAGCTCCCCTGCACTGGATAAAGTGGTTAGAAAATGGATGGATAGATATTGTCATGGTGGAAGAGGAACGATGTATATTAAAGACGTTGTAAAGCAGAGACCCATACAGTAAAGTGGATTTTGAAGCGTGGGGGGAAAGTTAATGCATTGTAAAAGGTAAATGGTTCTATAGCAAACCAAGTAATTGCATGAAGTTTGAAAAGTACACACCTGGCTTTTGGGGTCTAAACATCTGTATTTGATGTGGATTAGAGGGCCAGGAGTGCTCTGTTGCTGCACAACACACATCGCTACTGACAATTTCCTCTGGCCTCCACTTCGGAATGAGAGGCTGCCTGAATGAGCATTTCACTCACTGCGCTGAAAGCTGGCCCACACCACTCTCTAATGCGATAAAAGCTGCAAGCCAGTAGCCAGGTAAACAACTTCAATTTCAATTAAGGAAGCACTTTCCTGTGGGCATCACTGACACAGACTCATCTCTGAAGGGCTCCTTTATAGGATCTTAGTGCTCACGATGCTTAATTTATTACCTGTTTAAAATCCTGTTAAAAGCTCTTTCCATCATATTGTGTTGTCTTTTTTTCTGCTTAAGTTACCCTCTCGCCCACTCCCCTCCCCCGCGCTTACTGTCTTCAAAGGGAGAGAAATACTTGAAAGAGACTCTGAGGTTGGAACTTTATTTTGCGGTGTGATCAATGCAGAAGTGCTGAAGTTCTCTTCCTGCTCTGCTCCCCTCCACACCAAAGGAAGTTTCCAGAGTATCACAGATCTACCATACTGCCTCCAAAACATACACAGACGCGTGGTGATCAAAGATTTCCATCACCTTTCCTGGCTGGAACAAGTGCCAGATCTCAATTAAAAAGAGGTGGAATTAGTGGAGGGGCAGCACAGTGGTGCAGTGATTGCAGGATGCCTGAGAACTATGCATTTGGTGGGCATAAACAAAATGTAGTTGATTGCCTTCAGCTAAGGGTATGGTGAGGGTGATGACTGTTCCACTAATTCCATCCATTCATCCATTATCCCAGCAAGTGACAGACAAGACAGGTTACCAGAATATATACCATCAGAAATAGCTGAGCAGGTGTATCAATAAGTCAATTAAATAACCACAACCCCCAATTAGTAAAGATTTTGCCTAGAATGTACCACAGTGGCAGGTATAATTAGAGGCACCTGAGTTCTTTGTTCTCTGGCGCATTAAGTAAATCAGACATATTGCGTAGAAAGATTTATGAATAATGTAAAATTAATAATAAACGTTAAACAATACATCACTTAAACATACAGATTTCAAGGTAAACTATTTACAAGCTTGCAAACAAGAGATCCCAGAGGCCTATATCCTGGCCAACCAGAAAAACACCATGCTGCTACCAAGTATTCGACGTTTACATAATGCCTACAAAGGACAAACTAAGGTAAAGCTGCCTTCTAAACCAGTAGAAAAAATCTATGGTTAAATCTCTCCCCCTGTAAATCTGCATGCTACAAAGTGAATGGGAAACTCATCTCCCTATTCTAAAGATGCATCCAATAACCAGGACAGGCAGGTTTTAGCCAGTTATGTAGACAGGAAATCAGAATATCCTAAAAACAACAGAATGGCAAATTCTCTTAACAAGGTTCAAATACTTAACTCGAATCTAGTCTTTAAGGGTGATGTGGACAAGAACGTCTTGCCTGGCACACACTTTATTTTCTGCTTTTCCTGTCTGTGGTCTCTTGTCTTCTCCCCTTATCCTCAGTTTTTGCTCCCTCTGTATCTGCATGTTTTATGCTGTTTTCCAGGACTCTAGATTGACATTTAATCGTTCTCACAGAACTTAATTAACCAAGGTAAACCAGACGATTCCTTTGATCAATGCCTCTCACACCCAGTGTAACTATGTAAACACCATAGTCCTTTCCTGCTTTACTGCTCTGAGAACACTGTAGATGTTGACACTAGCCAGGTGTTAAAGGGGAACTGCAAGGCTATTCTTATATTTTGGGGTAGAAAAGAATCATCACTGATGAGTGCATTTAAACCACAATAATAGTAAAATGTAAAAAGTAACTTGTGAAACCTCCAATTTACATCACCAAATAGACTAAATTGTGCAGCGCCATGTTCTGGGATTCATAACGAGGCAACAAAACATCTGCTGATGTGATTTTGAGACCATTTTGCCGACAAATACTACCTGTAAACTCTACTTGCAGATGACACTGGAACATTTCTGCGGTGAAATGTCTGCTGCACAACCTGTACTTATTTGCTCGTACATCGCATTACACTAGTCATTACAGCGACTAGAGAGCAGGAAGGGCTGCTTCATATCACCAGTCGTGGCAACTCAGTGATTTACAGTACTTTCACAAAGTTCCCAATGTTGTGCTTAATTCAGAATATGTAAATATTTTTCTATAACATCAATGGATTTATTTTGCTATCAAGATTTAATAACCCAGAAATTGGGACAGCAGTTCCCCTTTAACCATTGTACCTAGATTCTTAAAGACACTTCAGAAGTCGCTTACAATATCAAGAACAATACCAATTCCATGCAGATAGTACCCAAGGTCTGAAATTGAACCCAGGGCCCCCATACTGCAAGGCATCAATGTACTACTGCATCACTGTGCTCCACTCATGAACAGTGGAACCAAAAAATTGCTAATATTACTATTATTGTATTATTTTATTGATATTGGCTGTTGTCGCATCATCCACATTGGTGCTGGTGGAGGGGAGTCCGCATTACTTGTAAGGTGCTTTGAGTGGAGTGTCCAGAAGAGGGCTATATAAGTTGAAGCAATTATTGTTAATTATATATTTATATTGAATAAGGCGATATATTTTTATTAACACTGTTCACACACAGAAAAGCTCTGGTTGTTTATTTGGAAGGTCGAAAACATTCCAAATGTTTGGGCACTGTTAAAAGATGGCCATCTGGAAATAAAGACTCGCGACAAAACGGGGAAGTGAGCAGATTGTGAAGTCGGATTCTTCTCGGCACAGCTCAGAATGAGAAATCCTCATTTAGCAAATCTGCCGAATGTATCAATTCTGGATCATCGCAACAAAGTGCCGGGATCCTTATCTTTTTCCCTCGAGTTTAAAATAGACTTGTTCGCTGCACTACGGCGGACTATCGGGAGAAGGCAGTAAAGTACACTAAACAGCCAGTCCATTAAAATGGATTGGGAAAGAACTATCCATATATCACAACACCCCTGCTCCCCTCCCATTTTTAGGTGGTTGGAATGATTTTTCATGTTATAGAAGTCTTGCAAGCGGCCGTATGAAATGATTATATCTGCCAATCCCGGGAAGAGAAAGGAAGAATAAAGAAACTGTAATTTGCATGTAGTACATCTATTTCAAAGCAGCGCTGCCTGTAATTTATGTCTCTCCTTGCCTGTAGGCCCTTTCTTTAAATGGTAATTCCAGCTAGCCTAGAGCAGGTTTGTCAGTGGAGGTATTTATGTAGTCGAAGCCAAAGAAGTCACTAATGAATTATTAATAGGTGCCAGTGCTGTTTTGGGTAATTTACCCCGTGTTCCGCAGTGATTTCATCACACCACCAGGGCTGGGCGGCCAGTCAAATACGAGCCCATGCAATATTCATCACACAAGACTTATGTGTCCTGCTGCTAAAAGCCTCAGGATTGGAGGAAAATAAAGAAAAAACACCACCACAAACAACAAATAAGCTTTCTCCCCCCCCGCCAACATCCCCCAAAAATCCTTTTGTCTTTGAAAAAAAAGAAAGCTGGCTCGCAAGCTCCCTGGCTTTTACTTTCCCGAAGCCGCTTTGCGGAGCCCTTCATCGGAAAAGGTCAAATGACTGGAGCGCAGCAGCCTCCCCTCCCTAATGTGCTTCTTGCCCAGTATTGCTGACCCTGTTTCAATGCCCCTTTCCTGCTTTGATGTCTCGCTAAAGAGGGCCCGGGCGAAAGCGCTCCAGCTGCCGCAGCTTTTGAACTGGAGTGAATTGTGTGGAAATTAAATCAATTCTTCCAGCTCGGTAGCTCGGTAATGAAGAGCCGGGGTCACTGGCGAGGGGACCGGTTCCTCACACCAGTTCTTTTCCTTTCCAGCTGTCATCTCCCTCATGGATTCATTCACAACTTCTTTTTTGTATGGGGGGGGGTGGGTGGAGGGGAGCCCTCTTTGACCCCTAATGAAAGAAAAGAAAAATCTGCCGCTCAAGGCAGGCCTCAGCTGAGTTCAGTGCTTTTCTCCTTGATTCGGCTCTTCCTTGTGGTTTACTTACAGGGGCTGCGCTGTTGGAGAAGGCCTGTATCTATCCACATAGTGAAATACGGTAGTATGTGGTATATAGCTTACCGCAGTTACTGCAAGACTATAGGTTTACCAACTAAGTCGGGACTGTCAAACCCAAGAGTTCATCCCACCTTTGATTTTTGTTTCAACTTGAGTGGTAAATGATGCAATTAAACTATTTGCTTACTTAGAAACATATAGGATGTTTTCTAAGGGCTTTAAAAGTTGATAATTCAAAGCTTTCACTTCATTAGAAATACAGTTGCCTCAAAACCAGTTTGGAGCTTGGTTAGAAATTTAAACGATATAGTTAATGGAATAATTACACTCACTGTATAGAGTGAAGGGCGGCACAGTGGCAGAGTGGTTAGCATTGCAGCCTCACGGCCCTGGGTTCAATTCTGGAGCTGGAGTTCTATCTGTGTGGGGTTTGTATGTTCTCTCTGTGTTTGGATGGGTTTCCTCCCTGTGTTCTGGTTTCCTCCCACAGTCCAAAGACTTAAGCTTAATTGGCTTCTGGGAAAACTGGTGAGCGTGTTTGGGTATCTGCCCTGCAATGGGCTGGTGTCCTGTCCTGGGTGTGTCCTACTCTGCTCCCCTTGCTTTCCGGGACAGGCTCTGAATCCGCTGTGACCCCGAACTGGAAAAAGCAGTTAGAAAATGGATGGATGTCAGGTGAGCAAAATAACACAGAACCCATCGGGCCCTGACTTGACACCCATGACCTAAATCATTTAGCATGTAGTCCTGATAATATTTCTTGACAGTTATAAAGTGTGTTCCATTGAAAATGATCCCCTTCACATAGAGGGTGGGTCCCACATCATCCACCTGATGTGCTGGATCCACGTTACTGTACATTACTGTACATGTTACATCAGGAGGACACAGGAGGACACTCAGGAGGACACAGATCAGGAGGACACAGAGCCCGCCTTTGGTCAGAGCGGCTCATAGTCCTCTTTTGGATCAGGACCCAGAACATATCTGCGTAAAACCTGACTGCTGATTGCAGAGAACTTTTCAGAAGAGCAGTCTTGACAGACAGTCGATGTCGGCTCAGGGACTCTTCAAGTGCACAGCTGGTTTGATCTAACCTGAATTGATCACAGGGGGACTCCCAGGAGCTTGTACGCTGAACCGTAGACCACATGGCTGGCTAAGCAAGGCATGTCTGTTTTTTTTTCTCAGATGCAGAATGCATAATTACAAGCTAGAGAAAAAGAAACAGTAATTACAGTGGGACAGCTTCTGGCACAGAGAAGCCAATCCATTCCAGAATCCACCTTATTGAGCCTATGGCATAATGCCCACCTCAGGCTCCGGTCCACAAGAATAGTCTCCACAGTTTTCACAGGGCCACAGCTCTCCATGAACGATAGGCCTTCACAGGCCTGTCAAGTTTGTCAAAACCAATTTATTTTCACTAGGAAGTGTCATTACACAACATCCTATGAGTAAATAGTTCTCAGAATAAAGAACAAATAAGTAAAGCAAAATCACACCCTGGAATGAGCAAATGTGAAAACGATCCTGATTTCAAGCTTTGCTGTGTGATGTTTTTTGTATACGCACACTTTTCTTGATAATGATAAGACTAATGTTTATACCAATTTCTAACTAGTCAGTTAACAGTTAATATACTATGTGTTTGGGATTTATTGAATATTAACAATGTGTTGATTTTTTTAACCTTATTAATGGTGTTATTTAACAGAAATTCTGGAGGTCAAATTCTAATCCACACTCTTACTGATATAAATACTTACCATCTCATCGTTTCTAGATTCATCCCTCCAAAGTTAACTTTTCTGAAGCATCTGGCTCATTCCAGTGAAAAGGGGATATGGCAGAATTGATCTTTGGCCAGCACTGTCATTTCCTCAGCCAGGGCAACTTAACGCAGAAATGTTAAGTACGCCGCCTCTTGATTTTCGCCGGCTTGTTTTGTCATTATTAGATTCTAAACGCAGGCCTGAATAAAGTGTTTTAGGACTGCATGTGGAGGATGTTCAGTGCTTTTAAAAGTAATGAAGATACAGCCCCCCTTCTCCCCTCAACCATCCACTCCCCAAAAATCAGACACTTTAAAGCACAATAGAGCTTGCACTTCATAAGAAACTAAAACTATACTCAGTGGAATAAGCCAGAGCTATCACAAAGCAATAAGCTTAACTATTGCACCATTTTTCAGTGAGAGTGCGGTTATTGCCTACACTGTTTATTGCTATTGCACTGTGCAGCATTTACTGCCCTAGCAGTAATGCAGTATATAAATAATAAATAGAGACAGTACTACACTGAACAAAATATCAGAATGTCTACAGAAATAAGGAAAGCCACTACCGTAATCTAATTCAATGGTGAACACATTGAAAATAAAAAGTAATTATGCATAATAATGAATAATGATACAAACAGGATACAGATTTTTTTTCTCTGTAAAATAAGTATACACCATCTTAAATGTGATTTGTGCTGGCACATATTGACAGAGATCGTCAGTCTGCACTGCCCAGTGATCTCTGAGCAGAATCTGCCCAGAAGTCTGGCTGAAAATCTCAAAACATCAGTTTGGATTTGTGCTCCAGGATTCTTGGAATCGTAATTGGCAACACAGTCCACCGTTCACAGAAATACACACGGTCTCCGAATTCATTAGCTTGCTGTGGCCTCTGACTTTAGTCAAAAAGACTAAATTGGTACTTTTGGTTCCTTTAGAAAAGACAACTTTTTTAATTTCATACTTGTTGTGAACGATCCAATGGAGAAATTAAATTAGTCATATAATTTCTCTTTTAAAAACTGGTTCTTAAAAGAGAACCAGTTTTAAGAGCCCACTGGTTCTTAAAAATCCGTCTTGTTTCAGGGCTTCTGGCTGCAGACGTCTGTTTTCAAAATCAAAAGTGACCCATAGTTTTTTTTTGACAAGTATGTTTATTGTTGTTTAAACCAACAAAATACATTATGCATAATACATGATGCATAAGTAACATATTAAAGTATTGACAGAACATGTAAATTGCTGGGACAGTGTGTCATCTGAGAATAGTTTCTTAGAAAGGAAAACATAATGAATTTCCAATCCTCTTCCCACATCCCTCCCCAATGTTTCCAAAAAGGTGTAAAACCTAAGGAGAAAGAGAAAGACGACACAAAAACGAGCACAACAAAATATTAATTTCACTAAAATAAACTCTATAACGAATAGTGCAAGACCTAAAAAGCTGTCAGCAAAGCTAGTAAAATCTGAGAGTCAAGACAGTGCGGGATGATGGAGGTGTGAATTTGTCAAAAAACTTCTCAGTCCTGTCCTACCAAAAACCATTTACAAAAATGCAAGAGTAGAAGGCTGAAGAAGAGAAGGTTCTGATTAAAAGTGTCTTCACATTTCTTTCTTGTTCACTAATGCAGCGTGCTTAGCAGACGCATTTGAGCAGTTACCCCGATATAACATGTGTAACCCGACTTGTTGCTTCGTTGCTTATTTAGCACTGCAATGACTTGGAAGAGAACGTCTGATTTTTTACTCTGGTGGCATCCTCTCTTTACTTCCTTTTCATCTCTGGTTGAGCTAGGCAACTCTGTCCCAGTTCTGCTAGGTGTGTACGCCAAGCAGATTGAAGGAGGCTGGATTTTTTTTTTCCGTTTGATGCATTGCTTCGCTCGTTTTGAATGGATAATCCCTTGAAAATGTTTCCAGCTGACGCTCTAATGCGACCTGACTCCCAATTTCTTTCTTTAAAAAAAAAATCACGGTTTTGTCTTCTGTGAACAGAAACCATTTCCCAGCAGCTACCAGGCAACTGAGAAAAAATATCTATGGGAATTGCTTGAATAAAGAAGTTCATTTCAATCAAGCCCCATTTGAAGAGGATATAAATATTGCTGTATGCCTTGATGGTAAAATCCCTTTTCACTTTTGCACAAAATGAGAAAAAAACATCAATACAGATTTAGTTTAATCCTTCCCTTCCTAGCATTTCTGTAAAAAAGAAGAGAGCAGGACTATCTGAAACCGAATGGATTTAATTTCATTTTAAATATCACACACAGATGAAAGGAACCGAGTCTCTTTTGTCTTGAAAATAGGAGACGACATAGGGATTTGATTTAGCGATTCAAAATCCTGAAAGCAACTGAGAAAGCCAACCCCAATTGTCAGACTCAGCCTCGCCACTGTCAGTGTGGGTTTCCTCCCACAGTCCAAAGAAATGCAGGATGAGTTAACTGGCGTCTCTAAATTGCCCACCATATGTCTGTGTGAGTGAAAGTGTGTGTGTGCTAACCCCCCTCCTGGCATGATACACTTCTTTCCACTGCTAGATCTGCCATCTTTCTACAGCTATATTCAGTCATTTTAAAACCTCCCAGGCAGCTTGTAACTAGTAGGTCTTCTTCACAGCACTTTCCTCAGTTACGTGCTACAGTACAGAGACTTTATTGCTTAGTAGTATAGTCCATTTCAGGTTTCTACAAGCTGCAGATGATCATTCCAAATATTCTGACGAAGTAGGGAAAAAAAAAACAAACAAATGTAAAGTTCACTGCACTCCACAGCTGTCTATGCAAATATTCTCAAATTGAGGTAACAAGCTGGAAAGGATAAGGAACCAGATGCTGGCTTAGATTCTACAACCATGCAGTTACAAAAATGGTGGATTAAGATGCAATCCAGTCTGGCTTGCCGTACAGTGGACAGTGAAAGTTCTCCATTTGTGTAACACTGAACTTTTAAGGCTGTCCTCTTCTTTTCCTGAGGAAACAATGTGTCCTTCGGCACTCAAGATAGAGTTCAAGTCAGCCAAGACCTTTTTTTTTGGCCTGTCCCAGAATGTGCAGAGTCGCCGTGCGAAAACAGGACGATTCCCTGAGTCATTACCAATCACCAGTGGCTGGGTGGGCAACACTATAACTCTGCATCCCCCCAAAGACCCAAAGTGTAACGGACATTTCTTTCTGGACTCTATGCGGACGACATGATCCAGGGAAAAGTGAAGAAAACACGGGGGGAAAAAGTCATGCAGGAAGCGGGGATGAAAACAGGGGGGGCGTGTCCATGCAGTGCTGGTGGTCGGGGGAGGTCTGGCCGAGGCAAACAATCCAAAACAGAGTCCAATGCGAAATCCAGGAAAAGCAAAAGGTCCAAAGCTGGGCGGTCCATCCAAGACTGATGGTTAAAAACGGGAATTGGGTCGGAACCGGCAGGGGGAACGGGAACAGAAACTTAAAAACATAACGGAGCCAGGCGATTAAAGGTCCTGGGCTCGCACGATACGGGAATCAATGCAGAGCCCCGAACTGAGTGGGCGTCTGGCTTTTAAGGGAGATGGGAAGAAGGCTGGAACAAGGGGCAGGTGCACAAAATCAGGTCCGAAGTGAAAGAGCCGGAGCGCCCTTAAGGAGGAGGGACTACAATCGTGACACAAAGACCACCTTATTGGGTACGCACGGCCCAGTGCAAGGGCAGTGACAGATGGCATGCTGGAGCAGGTTGACTTCTTTTAATTCCTGGTGCTTTCCAAGCGGAAAATGTGGCTCGTGTTTTCATGGCTGAAGCAGATAACAATTTCAAGTCTCTTCGACAGTCAGCCCCTGCGTCACTAATGACATCTAAACAGCGTATTATTAACAGTGTTTACCGACTCAGGGTGTTGTGATGGAAAACCTTCTGTGACAAATGCATCATTACACCTCGTGAGAAAACTAACAACTCAATATACAGTCCAAACAAGGACACACAGAGGCCCAGGAAGGTATACAGTATATTATACAGTTTGCAGACCATATAAGTGCAGTTTTGCAACTCCTGTAAAGGAACAGAAAAAAATAAACACTTCAATAACGTATACTATCTGCAAAAACGGGACATACTGTATTCTCAAAGTTTATTCCTAGTGATTTTCAAACTTCAGATACAGCTGACTGATTGTTCACTGTACATGCATACATACGGACATACATACAGAGTGCACTTTGTCGTACACTCCTGAGTAAACTAAACAATCTTACAACAGTCCCTGCAGTATTTTATTTCTGGTAGATCGGCAAAAATGGATCAATAAACAGAAGAAAGAAATGGAAAAAAATCTAAACATAGAAATGGTGGACCAGTATGAGTCCTAGGAACACTAAGCCACTGATCTGCTATGCAATTTGAGCATGGTACCTTTGCTTTCTATTGTATTTTTCAAACTTTAAACTGCCATAAACTTACATTTGCTCTCCCTGAGATGTTAATGACTTGGCCACGTCTGTACGCAACACTGAACCAAAGAGTGGTAATGCTGTTGTCCGCTGTGGTCAGTGAGGTTCATGGCACTGTAACCAGGAACTGTCTGGAGTGCATGGGATTGCCCACTCACAGGACACGAGAATCCAGAGAACATGCTGCTGTTGCAAGACTTTAACGACTTTAAAAGAGAGGGGAAAAACTCTTTATGCTTGAGGTGAAATGGCGGGTTGAGACAGCAAAATTTAACAGCAAGCAGCAAATTAGATGGAGAAATTTGGCACTATCAAATGTAGTGATAAAAAATAGCTAAGAGCATTAATACCATTTTGACTAAAAGGCATGGCTAGTCATTGCTGTATCTTTTATTTGGCTACCATCTATAGAATGTCCTATATTGCGACAGTGACTCAATGGTAAGATATCCCTTTAGTAGCACAATAAAAAAACTGTCTTAAAATAACCATAAAATCATAACCATTTAATACTGATACGTGGGTTTTAAAAGTCTTTAGCTTTTAAAAAGAGCTCATATGACAGGATCGCAGGGCCAATTTTTTCTCATTTGCTGTGGAACAAAAAATAAATAAAAGAGATAGCAATGCTGTTAGATGCAATCATTGTGACAATGGCTCTTCCTCTAGGAAAACTCCTCATTTCAGGAGAAAATACAGGCAAACAATGCAGAGTCCCAAAAGCATTTTGTTTAGCACTTATTTAAGAGGCTGCTTTGAACAGAGGCTATCTCCGTGAATTCAATGCATTCTTAACTAGGTCCAATGATGTAAAAATGAATTAGGCAATTGTTATCTGATCTGCTTTCCATGTTCCAGTTTCCAGAAAATAGCTGCTTTCAGTATACTTAAAAAAAGACAATTATGTTGCTGCTGTGCACGGCTCAGAGAGACCAGGAGCCTGTCTGAATACCATATTTAAACAAAGTCTGTGTACGCAATGCATAATATCATAAAAAAAAGTCTTTGTGTGAAAATTAGGGCTAAGAGGAGGATTAACTTTCATTTAATTCTTGATTCACATTGTCCCCGTGATTAATTGAAAGCACAGTAGACTCAGGAAGGAGAACATGTTCCATGTTAATTAGTTCTGAACAGAAGTACAGAAGTTAAGATTAACACAATATTGGGAAGCCTGGCTATGTGTCAGCAAGCTCTGGAGACACAGAGATATAAAAGCCAGAGAACGTAGATTAGATTAGAAGCAGATTAGAGGTTTCTCTTCATACCCTAATGAAAGTAACAATAATTCACATCAATAATGGTTGCTTGTACTGTATGTAGCTCTTTTCTTTCAGAAGAATCTCGCGCTTTCTGAAGTGCTTTACCAACTGAGGCACAGGCCCATCCGAAGTGAAGCCTGGGCAGCCATTCTGCACCAGCAGGCCTCCTACAACGCATACTTGGTAAATTCAACACAGTATTTCACCTTGTTTTTAAAAGTGGTTTTATCATAGTTTTTGCTGCAATTTCCCACGTTTTACATTTTACTTTGCTTTGCTACATCGTGCTATAGCATATGGGGCGTGCTTAGACAAATGGATTGCTGTATATCATGGCATTCCCATAATCCAAGGTAGGTCCACAGTAAACCCGTAGGAAATGCAAAATTACTGTGGGGAATTGGCCAGGATAGAAGGTTTCAGACGCCTCTCATAAACATATTTGAGGAGGAGAACTCCATGCAAAACAATAAAAAATAACCTTCATTACGTTCCAAATTTAGCTGATTTAGAAGAAGAGGAGAAAGGCGAAACGAGAGAGAAGAGACAAAAGCCAATGACGGAACAGTGGAAAAGTCTGAATTCTGAAGGGCTTCGTAGCAGAATGTCACCGCTGTAATGTAATGTTTTAATTTGTTTAGACGGAGCTAAGCCGTAATCTGCACTCTGGGTACTTTTTACCATACGTAAAGAAAAAAGTTGCTTGACACTGGTAGCGTTTTTATCTCCCGTGGAGAAATTATCGAGCAAATTATCCTTCGAAGTTAACAGCGATAAATAAAGCCAAGCGCCTCGGAATTCCTGCCTGTAGCTCCGGCAGCTCTGCGCGGTGCTGCGCTGTTTTTCCGCGTGTCGGATCACACGTTCCTCACAGCTGACAGTGAGCGATCCTTTCTTGTATCGGAAGCACCAGCCCTTAACTGCAGCAGCACCTTGATGAATGTGATGCGTCGTGCTTTGCTTTCCCTGATTAAGTAGATTAATAGGCAAAATTATGTGACGATTGAAACAAAAGGACAGCTCCTTGCAGTTAAGCAGCAGTGTCTCGCCGCAAGATTTCTTCTTACCCTTGGTTTAATTCCGGAAAAACAGCGTCCTTTGATTGGGGCACAAAAATATTTTTGTATTATTTTAATTTGAGTCGTTCCAGCTCAAGTTAATACCATATGTCGTTTCCACTTATAATCCACGGTCTCTTTACTTGCTATCGCAAACCGTTAAACCGTTTCAGTAATTTTTATGCATTGTTTTTTTTGTCTTTATGCGTTTGGGCAAAGCAGGAAGTCTGAATCCTTGGAAAGTATGGTTTGGAACAGCACAAGAAAAAAATACAGTCTGTGTCCTAGGGACCCTATCTTGAATGATGTATAAATATGCGAGAGTGTTCTGAGCACTGACACTGAGAGGCATGTTTTTCTCCTGTCTCTTCTGTTCTGACCTGCACTTTGCGATTGATAGTGCTACTATCAGGACAGACACATTTGTCACAAGATTTCTGAAAGCATGCGAAATTGTGCCATAACACCCAGGTATTTTGCAAATGCATGCTGGGATATGAAAACAGTGAAAAGATCTTAGTTTTGAAGGCAAAGCCGGAAGCACAAACATCTTTTTCAGCAGTGGTTCCCAGTTCTGGTCCTCGTGAACACACCTGTTGGTTTTTGTTCCAGTTGAGCCCTCAGTGACATCATCAAACCCTTCACTGACCTCAAAATAGTAAGATTAATTTGAACTGTTTGTCCCCAGTTCTTGTTGGAGCTTTAACCCTGGTATTTTCTAAGTGAAATAAAATCCCAAACTTGTGACTAGAAACAAAATACAAATATTCAACTGAAGCAACTTCTTAGATCAAGTAAGGCTTCCATTATCTAAAACAGGTGGGTGCGTCACCAAGACCGAGAGTAGGAACCACCGTTTTACAGCATAGTTGTGGATCAAGGCAATCACTGGCTGACAATGAATCACCAGAAAACAATGCAAAAGGTCCTTTCAGCAAGTGTAAAGCAGTGCTGGTGCAGTTTTCCATTAGCTTTATAGCCCATTTTCCAATGCTTTCCACAGCTTGAAGCTTCTGCACCCTTCTCAATTGAGTTAATTGTGCTTTGCAACGCTTTTCTCTGTGTTTTCCATGGTACAGTGCAATGAACAGTTCCAAGGTGCCAGCGTAGTTCTTTAAGAGAGACACAGCTCCTGTGGTTGAAGTACCATATCTTTGCACTGATAAAGGCGAGCATGTGACAAGACATCAACAGCGAGACAGTGCTTTGGTTTGGTACAGAAGAAGTGTCAGGAGCCAAACACAATATTGTCTGTATATGAGTTTCTGAAAATGGGTAGACCCCAGAGCGTCCAAATGCAAAACTGAACAGATTATAGTATTTTCATAAACTGATCTATTTTTATATAGCAGCATCACCCTGCAACTCATAACTGGCAACCCACTGAAACTAAGTGTGAGCCTGGTCAGTACCTGGATGGGAGACCTCCTGGGAAAAACTAAAGTAGCTGCTGGAAGAGGTGTTAGAGGAGCCAGTAGGGGGCACTCACCCTGTGGTCTGTGGGGGTCTTATTGCCCCAGCATATTTACGGGGACACTATACTGTAAAAAGGTGCCGTCCTTTGGATGAGACCTAAAAAAAGGTCCCGACTCTCTGTGGTCATTAAAATTCCAGGGTATTTCTCGAAAAGAGCAGGGGTGTTATCCTGGCGTCCTGGCCAGATTTCCCCCTGGCCGTTACCAATCATATCCTCCTAATAATCCCCCTCTCTGAACTGGCTTCATCACTCTGCTCTCCTCCCCACTGATAGCTGGTGTGTGTTGAGGGTACTGGTCACTATGGCTGCTGTCGCATCATCCAGGTGGGGCTGCACACTGGTGGTGCTGGAGGGGAGTCCCCATTACCTGTAAAGCGCATTGAGTGGAGTTTCCAGAAAAGAGGTAAAACAAGTGAAAGGACCTATTATTATGATTTATACATTTCTGTAGTGTTGCCTTAAAACAAACAAACAAACAAAAGCAAAACTTCTAGGAGAAAGGAAACACCGCATTGTTCACTACAGGTATTAGAGTTCTGAGAGTTTGCCCCAGTATTTAAAATCAATGTCTCAGAAAATTAAGGTTTTTTCCCCAACAAACACAGATATCCTTAATTAATGTAAAATACATTTGTCTTGGGGCACAATGCTGGCTAAAAGGACTCAAATTACCCTCTCCTTGTTATTCATACGCTCTGTTCTCTATTAGAGTTCCAGGACTTTGCCTCAGTATAGTGCTGAATATCTCTGCCAGGGGTAGTGTGGCCTAGATCAGATCTGGGGTGTTAATCTGTGTGGCGTTTGAACCTCCCATGTTTGTGTGGGTTTCTTCTAGGTGCTCCAGTTTACTCCCACAGTCCAAAGACATACGGCCACTGGTAGGTTCATTAGCTTCTGAGAAAATTGGCCCTGGTGTGAGTGTGTGCGTGCCTGTATCTGTGTCTGTGAGTGCCCCGCAATGAATTGGCGTCCTGCCCTTGCTGTATCTCAGCTTGCACCAGACTCCAGCTCCCCCACAACCCTGAACTGGATGAAGCTGCTTGCAAAGGGATGGATGGATCAGGAAGGCTCTACAGGTTCAGGGTCCTTTACCTCTGATATAGACAACTCAGGGAGCATTTCACCACATATTCTGCAATCACCCTTTCAAACACCAAACAGTGAAATATGGCTATTGCGTGTCTTCAGGTGTGGGGAAAAAAAAGTCTGCAAAAAGCCTTTTTCCCGACAAATGTTTTGTAAAAAAAACCCAAACATGGCGCCCCTAGCTTCCAGGACTGTGGAAGTAAGCGATCCATTGTTTTTTTTAACTATGTGTAAGTGGCAGCTGCCTCATTATTTAATAACGACACTTCTGCTCCAAATTCCCCAGAGCGATTACAAGATTTTAGAGCCTGAATCCCATTGTCTACAACATAATAATCCATTTGAACTCAAATGGCATCCAGATTAATCATTTTACTAACGAAGGTGCTTCAGTTTCCCCCCCTTCTCCCACAACACAGGGAGCGAACATAATGAATTCATAATGATGAGACACACTTCACTCATCACATCGCCTCTGTCCTTTCTGTCTGGGCCTGCTGTGGAGAATGAAAACTAATAACCTTCACACCACCTAATTACGCACAAATTTATTTTGCGTTATTTAAAATTCAAAAAGGCCCTAAGCTAATGAAAAAGTTTGGACCTTATTATCTGCGACTTCTTCCCGTGTGAAATTACACACTCCTTCTCTGCCTCTCTCTGTCTTTTTACAAATGCCCTTTTTTTCAAGGAAGAGAAGAGTTAACTCTTCCAATACACATTTTTCATGATTGCATTTTACCACAGAGGTCACAAAGAGATTAAGACACCCTGTTTAACTCCCCTTTCATAGGCAGTTATTTCCAGGAGAAAGGAAAATCTGAGAATGTATTATTCTAATAGCCTCTAGATAGCTTAATTTGTGCAAACGCAAAACTGCCTCACTTGTTCACCCAGTAATTTGAATAGTAAGGCAGTAGGAAACTCCCATTTCTCTTTTCAAAAAGTGAATCTGGCACTTTCTTTGCCAGAGGTGGAGTGGTGGCTCTGTGGCTAAGGATCTGCGCCTGTGGCTGGAAAGTTGCCAGCTCAAATCCTGTGGCTGGCAGAGGAATCCTACTCCGTTGGGCCCCTGAGCAAGGCTCTTAACCCCAGCTGCTCCAGGGACACTGTACAATGGCTGACCCTGTGCTCTGACCCCAAGGTTCTCCTTCTCTCTCTGCGTGTCCCATGGAGAGCAAGCTGGGGTATGCGAAAATATGCAAATTCCTAATGCAAGAAATTGTATATGGATAATAAAGTGATCTTATCTCTTACTGTACTTTGGTTATACCAGTCCATGGTCAGCATAGGGTATTAATGGAACAAAAACAAATTATGTCCTGTGTGACAGTGGAACACACCTCCCACTGCACTTCCCTCTCCGCGGCGCGTGGGAATGTGCAGCCTCCACACCTGACGCTAATCAGGGCTGCGCTTTAAGATCCCCACGCGCCCGCAGACGGCGTTCACGGCAGAACCGAATGTGTTCCCCTCACCGGCGACACAAACTAATTTCTCCGATCAGAGAAAGATTTCTCTCCTATACCAGAGAACCGAAACCTCTGCAGACGACTACACACTGGCACACCGCACGGAAGACAACACGTGCTCTGCTGGTGCTCAGACAGCCTCTTAACACTACCGACACTATCACACTGCTGCACTACAGACAGTCCTCAGGGTGGTAATGTCAGGGGTGCCTATTCAGAGTGCTCGAGACCAGGGACATCCAGTACCAGTCCTAGAGGACTATAGTTGTCACAGTTTTAGATGTCCCTTTAAATCACCATCACCTCGATAAAGGGGTACAGTCAAGTCAATGGATAGTGGAACTGGGCAGGTAAATGGGAATAAAATGTAGGGATCCACCAACTGCCCTTCAAGACCACGTTTGGACACCCCTGCATTAGAGCATAAGAGACTCTTTTTTCTTGCTTTTCTGGAGATACTTCTGGGCAGTTGCCATGGAAAGACAAGAGCTGCTCCCCCACATTGAGCCTAACTGGTATAGGAAACTAGAGATTTAGGGATGAATTTGCAGTCCTGTCTAGAAATATATATGATATCTGATCAAAAAGTGAGAAATCTCCGTGTCACATTTAAATAAATGCAAAGCAGGTGTGTGCTTTTATACCAAATTAACAGCAGTGATTTCATTTTCAAAATAACTTTAACCCAGTCATGCACTTTAAAACAAACTCATTTTGCTTTTTTTTTTGACAGTAACTATGGCAGCAGATTGTCACAGATCTCTGCTGGGTTGAAACGCATCCCAGCAGCGCACACTGCCAAAAGGCAACTTCTTCACAGGTCCCTTGACCAGCTATCTCTTCATAGACTGCTGGAGTAGACCATGTAAACCAGGGAACTGGGAACTGTTCTAAACAGGAGCCTTCAAATCCCGACCTGCACTTTTTCAAAGCCACTCTTGAGCCCAGCTGCGGAGAGAGATCTCCAGTGCAGCTCATTATCTTAACGGATGGGTTCATTAGTCCCATCATGAGCACTTATCTTGGGGGCCTTTAATGTGTCATGAACATCTGGGACTCTGGAATGCAGGAGGAGAACACCTTTATATCATTTAACCAGAATGAGCTCTTCTCTTAATTTTGCTGGCTTCCCAGATAGATCCAACTGCTTATCCTGTCAAATCTCTTTGAGCATTGGAATACCCTCATTCTTTTTCTCGCTGAAACTGAATATATTAGAATCCAATGCGAGAGCCTTTACTCATCTTCTTGTTATTTTTAAAAGTATCTGATGTGCTTAGCAGACAGCCTTACCCAGGGCAGTTGAGAACATGGAAGTGTTGGTGCAATGGCAATTCGTGATATACAACTACAGTATATAAAAATGAATGAATACAGTAAATTGACAATAAGGCTGAAGGAAAAATACAAACAAGAACTAGATCACTAAACAGCTGCTGTGGATAGCAAACAGTAATGTAATCACCCTGATGGTATGCATTCCATGTTTTCAGTGAATAAGTACAATTAGCAAATTACATTGCCAGTTAGATTTTTGTACTTAGTGTAAGACAATGTAAGAGTTATTTTGGTGATGTAGCTGTGTGTGAATATATTACAGCAGTTCAGTGTCTAATTGCTTACACTTAAATAACACTTTTCTGGACACTCCACTCAAAGCACTTTACAGGTAATGGGGACTCCCCTCCACCACCACCAATGTGCAGCCCCACCTGGATGATGTGACAACAGCCATAGTGCACCAGAACGCTCTCCACATCCTCTGATTTACATCACTATATATTGACCTCAGTTTTACATTTCATCCCAAGGACAGCGCCTTTTTTACAGTATAGTGTACCCCGTCACTATACTGGGACATTATGACCCACACAAAGCACAAGGTGAGCACCCCTTACTGGCCCCTCTAACACCAGTTCCAGCAGCAACCTTAGTTTTTCCCAGGAGGTCTCCTATCCAGGTACTGACCAGGCTCACACCTGCTGAGCTTCAGTGGGCTGCCAGTTGTGAGTTGCAAGGTGATATGGCTGCTGGCTAAATTGCATGAGTGCCAAAGACATTCAGAAAGGTGGTCCAGGGGCTGTCAGACTCTAAGAGTTTGAAATGTGTAAATAACCATGCTAAGTTTTTCGTCTGGGAAACACAAGGTACAGTGATTGTTATTCACAGGATGCGATTTCCAGCTCAATTAAAATAAAAATAAGTTTGAAGTGAAAAGCCTCAGTCAAAACAGATGGTTTAGCTTAGCATTGCTACCACAGCCCCAGCAATACGGGATGCAGATTGCAGTTTGGTTTCCCTCGAACCACAGCTTGTTTTATTATAATTAACACAGTAAAAAGTGTTAATTAACGAAGCCCACTTGCTTCCTTTCATTTTACTGCTCTATTAAAACCTGTTTCACCCTGCTCAGCACAGCCTGTCTGATTAGAAAAGTGAAAAATAATTAATTGAAAAGCGAAAGATATTTAATTAGAAAAAACATGAAAAATAAAAAAATTGCATTTTAAACAGATATATTGCCTGTTTTTTTCTATACTAAGCACCTCCCTCACAAATGTCTATTTTTTCTCCCAATGCTTCTGCAGCTGGGATAGTGATATTAACTATATTAGTCTTCCCAGTGAGCATCTGCTTCAGGCTCTGCAGTGGACACAAGGTCAGGCCAACAGACAAGGATATGTTTGTGTTTTACTGGTATGGGGTTTCAGTATTGATCTCTTCTATTTAATAGTTAATGTACCTGTATTATAAAGTGTTTCCCATACCTCTGTATTTTTCTGCAATGTACTTTGAGTAGGAAATCCAAGCAGCATAAAATACAGAAAAACAGGGAGGTCATTTGAAAGTACATAACCATTCTTTCTTTTCAAGCACCCTGTTTTTGTCTCAGTTTAACCTTCTTGCTGAGCACAACCTTCTGTGCCCCTTCTGAAAAATTCAGTCACCAGGGTCTGCTATCACTGAAATGATTTTGAAAGACCTTTGTGAAGCAGCGGGAAGAGGCTCAGGAGAAAATGGCCATTGTTTGAAGGAAGCTGTTATCTGCACCCTGACAAGGACATGCAGATAAATGGGATATTCCCTTGATCTCTGCCTTACAGGAGAGACATGACAGCACAGAGCAAACACACAACAGGGGAGTGGGGAAAAGCACGAATGCTCACCACTGTGGTGCTCCTTGCCCAGTTGCTGTGTGCACCATCTCAGATCTAAGTCATGATGTGACACTGCAGTGTTACAAAGTACTGGTGTTTATCTGTGCAGTCACTCACATGCACTGTCTCTGATATCAGTCATGAAGTGACACTGCACTGCTACAGGATGCTACTCTTTATCTGAGCAGTTGTTCACATGCACTGTCTCTGATATCAGTCATGACATGACACTGCAGTGATACAGTGTGTAGCTCTATATCTGCGCAGTTGTTGACATGCACTGTCTCTGATATCGGTCATGACGTGACACTCCACTGCTACAGGGTGCTACTCTATATCTGAGCAGTCGTTCACATGCACGGTCTCTAATATCAGTCATGATGTGACACTGCAGTGATACAGTGTGTAGCTCTATATCTGCGCAGTTGTTGACATGCACTGTCTCTGATATCGGTCATGACGTGACACTGCACTGCTACAGGGTGCTACTCTATATCTGAGCAGTTGTTCACATGCACTGTCTCTGATATCAGTCATGACGTGACACTGCAGTGATACAGAATTCCGCTCTATATCTCCACAGTCGCTCATGTGCACTGTCTCTGATCACAGTCATGATGTGACACTACAGTGCACTCTCAGGCCCACGGTACAGTGTTGCTCTTTAAGTCAGTAAGTGAATAATAGATGGATCTTCCAGGTAAAATTCATTACTGATGAGTCATGTGCATTCTTGATATGATCAGCTTGACAACCGATTCTCAGGAAATCCAAGTCAATTTGTTAACGAAAGCTTTTTTTCTTTACTCTAAAAATATAGTTTCCTAGGCTCACCATAAATGCTCCCGGAAAACAAGTGGGTATTTTACTTTGACAAGTACATATTCCTGTTATGTACCATCATCAGCTCTGCATAGAACACGAGACCAAACTGGGACAGAGGAGCAAGTTAACCAGGGCACATGTTGATGGACAACACACAGTATTAGTTACATGTCAAACATCTTAGAGTGGACCAATGTTATGTGGTTTTCCACGTGAGAAAGAAAAGAAATGAGGCTACCCACCTTTAAAGTCATTTCAACATTACAGCTAGAGACTAGACCGCGTTTCACACTGGAATCCCCCTGGTTTCTCCCTGCTAGCTTGTCTCAAATTCAGGGTCAGTACATGGCTGTGCATTGCTGTTGCTAGGGCCTGCTTTTCCTGAAGAGCATTAAATATCACAGAAAATCACTTCAACAAACACATGGATCCTGGATTACGCTAATCCAGCCTGAAACACAAGCCTCTGAAGCACACACCCTCCCCCTGCCTTGTAGCAGGAAGCAGTACCAACACTCCTGTTCCAACAACCCTGGGGCCTGCAGCAGCCTGGGACCAAAGTCCTGAAGCTTGCATTCAGACAGCACATTCTCAGAGTGACGCAGACGGCGGAGGGCCTGATCTTCTATCGGAATACGGAGGCAAGGTTTTCGAAGGGGTATTTGATATGAAAGAGGGAGAGCTGCTCCTGAACTAGTGTGTGTAAATGAAACCAAACACAAAGCAAGCCAGCAAGTTAATCTCCAGCTTCTGTTTTTTTTGCACTGCACCACCTTTGTGAAGTGCAGAAATAAAATTGTATTATTATTGCTTTGTTGTGTAAATATTTCTGCAGTCCTCTGTTACCTTGAACTGGTTCTCTGTGAAACTCTGATTGGACTTCAAGGTTCCTCAGGTAATGTATAAGGCAGTGTAACCCAAGATTATTTTAAGGGATTACTGAATGAGTTTAGACTACAAGGAACTCAATGCCCAAATCAAGCAGAGACCATCACTCTAGACACTTTTAAAACTCACTTCAATATATTTTCACTAATGCTTTAAAAATACATCTGAGTCCTTGTTTTACTGGGTCAATTTCCAGTTTTTCCTTTTTTCTCTTTTTACCTTTTATTAAATGTGCCCCCTTGAAATTCTTAAAAAGCAGCCAAATCTTAAAAAGCACCCAAGTAATATTCACTATTATTATTATTATTATTATTATTATTGCTGTCATCAGAAAAATACCCAGTCTTTGCTGCTGTGCTATTCATAGCACTGCGAGCCCGATGTCACAAGCCACAATTCGCCATGCAGGCAAATCTCTTTTAGTAATCAGCAGGGTGCTACAATATCTGCGTCTTTGAAGGCATCGAGAAACAATTTTGCACAACTGATTTTGGTATTGTTTTATTTCCTCTCAGCGCGGAATTTCCAGTTGTGATCGTCTGATTCGTCTATCAAGCAGGTCATGCTTCGACCCACTGCAGGCTCTACAGCTCCCGACAGGAGAGTTAGCGCCGACTGGAGAAGTGGCGCCACTCTCGTGACATCACTCAGGTGCCACCATTTCCCTGGGAGCCCTCAGAGAGCCCTGGTCACCTGACCTGTCCTCGGAGCTTCCCCTTCCACCAAATGTGGCCAGCGGCATGGGGACTCCAGGACACCGTCAACAGGAGACACGACCCAGATTGCGACCGGTGATGTATTCATCGCGGAGCACAGCATACATGCTTCAGATGTAGCCCTGCTTGTATTGGTTGAGAAGGCAATACTGAATGACAGCCTCATGAGCAAAAGGGTGATGTACAGTATGTAAGGCTTTAGGCAGCCTTTTTAATCACACATCTTTGTTTCATATGGCTTATACCAAGAAGCCAAAGACATTACAGAAAATGCAATAAAGCAATGCTTTTAAGACCTTACATTTTGCTGGATTAAGAATTAATCTAGACTAACAGGCTTTGGCAGATGGGCTGCCTTCTCCCTGGATGCTGAATGTTCTACAGCACATTTCCCCTTTATTGCAAGAAACTTTAGAGCCAGCTTAGGAATGGTATTGCATTTGTATATTTCTTCTCAGGCACTCCTCACAGTTGCTCTCTGAGGAACATGAGCAGTGCTTTATTAAAATATTTCACGCTGACGTGCATTACTTTGAGATGAGAAGGCTAATTCAATTTTGGAGCTCATGGAATGCTCTGCAGGTAAGATCCGGGGGGATAGAAGGCCAAAGTTTTTAAGCGAAAAACTAACAGCTGTTTGGGGCCCTCAGAACGAAGACGGTGAATGAAAAAAAAAACAGTGTCTGTAAGTGGCGGAGACAGATGTGCTGTGGCTGTGTAATAGATGATTCATCGAGGTCAGAGTGCCCAGCAGCGAGTGGTCAGTGGCAGCATCTCTGCACTATTACACAAACCTCTTTCACACTGTGGCACAACCTGATGAACTGAGAATCTCTGAGACCACATTGTGGTTACAGTTAAAGCCATGGTTCAGGAAACCAGCTGGGGGGCTTCAAATCAAAGGCCCATTGATCTCTCTGGCTAACCCACCAGCTGTACTACAGCTACCGGAGAGGAAGGCAAGGCCGTTAACCAGCGTATTTAGCTTGTCCCAGCGCACCTTCAAGTTTGTTAAACTGCACTGCTGCAAATGTGTTTCCCCTTCAGCAACATCCACTTGTATATTGTTAACGTAAGCGTCTTGTCATGGATGGATGGATACATGGTCAGGTTTGCTTTAATAAAAAAACACAACTTGGCAGTCTGCAGAAACGTCTGGTCCTAACTGAACGAGCAGCTCTGACAGAGTTAACAGGCGAATTTATTTTCCTTCCCAGTAATGATATTTGATTTTGAATAAGCAATAGAGAAAAATGTGGAAGGCACGGTGGTGCAGTGTTTAGCAGTGCTGCCTCGCAGTGCTGGGAACCTGGGTTTAATCCCTGGGGTGATATCTGTATGCAGTCTGTATATTTTCCTTGTGTTCATGTAGATTTCCTCCATGTGCGCTGGTTTCCTCCTGCAGTCCAAAGACATGCTGGTAGGTTAATAGGCTTCTGGAAAAATTGGCCCGTGTGTGAGAGTGTATCCTACCTTGCTTCGGTTGCTTGGATAACGTAGTTAGAAAATGGATGGAGAACAAAAAAACAGAAGACACTAGGCCCTTCAGGAAATGACACCCATTATTTAAGTCATTTAAGACATAGTAATCGTAATATTTCTGGACAATTAGAAATTTGGTTTTAACCCAAAGGATCTCCTTCTTATAGAAGAGGGGACCCATTTCATCCACCTGAAGTGCTGCATCCATAAAACTAACAAACAGGCGAAATGGGCTGAATGGCCTTCTCTAGCTTGTAACTGTAAGCTCAGGTCCTGTTAGCTTTTTGTTCAGCTGAGCAGTTTGAAGTGTTTTTGTGGACTCATGTGGAGTCCTTTGGTTCAGTTGGTGATTAGGTTTACAGTCCTGTGACTACGTGCTTTCTGATCGGTTATGGGGGAGAACTTGATGAGGAAATGGGGAGATCAGGAAGTGAGCAAGGGAGAACAACCGTGGTGAGAATGTGGAGTATGTGTACATGTAACTGTTTTCTGTAATTAACTGCCAAGAAAAATAATATTTGTCTCCATCCAGTTCCACTCCGTACCGGCAGAGTGTTAACCACCATCACACGGACCCTCCAGTTACATAACCTTTTCTGAGCTGCTCATATTGGGAGTTTAGATATCAGAAAAGAAATACCATAATGACACAAGCTGGGTTTCTAAATTTTTAGGTTTCAGATATAAAGAATAATTGTTATTCTTTAACTATCTCCTTCCTCGATTGTTTACATATCCCAAGTTGCTTCTGCACTTTGAAGTGCATTCTGAGTTTCTTATAAATATACAAATGAGGTTCTCTCTCAACGTCCCTCAGAGCCCTTGGGGCGTATTTGCATATTTGTTTGAAGTGTGCTGGGACTCTGGGCTCTTCTGTGCCACTTCCACCCTCTGACAGTCCCCTGTCCTAAAGCAGCATGGCTCTGGAACTGAGGTGACACAGTGCCGGTTCTCTCAGTGCTACAAGATGTCCTCCTTTTGCTACAAACTCACTTTTTGCACCTTTTGCAGGTAAAGTGAAAATTAATTCCAACCTGAAGTGTGAGGAATGCGTTTGTTTTGCATTGATAGCCCTAAGACCTTTAAAACTAATAGAGAAAAATTAAAAAAACTACACAGAACAGTTTTTATTGAAGGAATTCATTAGAGAGTCTGTGCCATAATGTGCCAGGTTGAAAAACAGATGCCAGTTGCTTATCACTACATTGTATAAACCAATTAACTTTTACCCTAGGAATAGAAAATACAAGTATGCCGATATTGTGGGCAGTAAGAGTTGAATGCTTTTCAGATTACTGCATTTGTTTTTCAAAGTTAGCTCCACTTGAACCTTGCGAAAACACCCACTATGTTTTAAAATCCTGCTGCCAAATGGCACAGTACTGCTTCTGCTGTGTTTTAAGATTCATTTTCTGTTCTGAAGAAATGGATCGTGGGGGCTCCCCCAACAACAGTGGTAGAAATAACAAACAGGTCTACAAACAATTAAATAACTTAATGAGCGATTTAGCCTGAGAGCAAGGCCGTTGCATTAATAAAATAAAATAGCTGCAAACGTAATCTCATTCTTTGTAATGCATTTAATTAATTGCTCCCTGCCCTAGACCAGTTTCTTCCAAATGTACATGTTTTTCATTAGCCGGAGCTAGGCTTTACAGTGTTGACAATTAACAATAAACTTAGGGGTGCACAGGATTAAATCGCCTGGAAGAAAACCAAGCAATAGATTAAAAAACAGGATTTATTTCATCAGCATAAAGGCCGTCGTGTGCACACACAACTGCAAAGGCTTTTTCAGCCCAGTGCAACCCTTTTAAAAGCTTTTTTTGCTTGCACTGTGCCTTATTAATTTGCTCTAAACCTGTCTATCTGACTTTCAAAGTAACAAAAGCCAACTCCAAAAGACAAAGACAAGCTCGATTTGGGTTGGAGTCACACTGTATTCTCTCCTCTGCTAATATGAGGAGCATGCACGGCTGAAACGCTTCCCATGCTCAGACAACACATGGTCAGACAGTATCCTTCAACACAATCAGGTTGCGTGCTCATGCAAATGGTTAATACCTTTTGTGGCAAGCCTGAGGCAAGAGATCGTTTAATAGCAAGGTCATAAGAAAGGTTACAAAATTACAAACAAGAAGAGTCCGTTCATCCCACCTTGCCTGTTGGGCTGTTAATAGCTAATTGATCACAGGATCTCATCCAGCCGTTCTGTGTAAGAAAACAAGGTGTCAACTTCAACAACACGCCTGGGTAGCTTGTTTCAGACTCCCGCAAGCCTTTCCAGTTTGTAATTATGTTAAAAAAACATACACATGTATTGCAGGTGAATTATAGATCCATGTTTGCTGGTTAAGAACAAGTAGTTAAAATAAGGCGGCACAAATGACATACTGTATAGTATCATGCTGGTGTAAATACAAATGCCTGTCACTTACAAAACAAATGAGATTGATGGGTCAAAGGGCCTCCTCTCATTTGTTACTGTTCTCATGCCCTGAAATCTAGATCTGTTCCATTCCTCACTCCTAATTACACTACCCACCTTCCAGCAGTTTTAATGTGCTATTAGGTATTTAGGTAAATGAGTATGAAGATTGCCTAAAATTGTGCTTCTTGGTTCTTCTGTAAATGCGCACTACCACTTGCAACAGCGTGTGTTTTTCCAGTTATGCTACTATAGGAGAAAAAGCTCAGAATCCACAATTACCCTAAAGCCTGGTTCACAGGTTTAAGGATCTGAATATCCTTCAAATCATTTTAATTTGAATCATCAAATCCTTTACTTCATGTTTCTGGTCTCGCCCTCTCTCTAGCTCCCCAGTCTTCGAATTGTAATTTCTCTCTTTACTTTCCAGTGTGAATTAACCTCTACTGATTATTAAATATTCCACATTAGCAAGTACTTAATGTCTGGAAGCACAATTATGGGTTTCACAAAGAGCAAATAAGGTAAAATGGCTTCCTCTGGCTACATCACAATCCAACTAACTCCACTGTTTTTTCAGGAATATAAGGAAATACATTTGTCTGGGGAGAAGTCTCAGTTATGCATTTAAAGTGTACAGGAACATCTATACTGGAACTGAGGAGTTCTGTGACCCCAATGCCATTCAGAAAACACAAGGAATCGGAGAAACCCCAATATCTACCCATATTTCTGTATGCATCGCTTAGAGGAGGAAGGAAACTTGAAAATTATTTTCACAAACAAATGACAGGCTGTTTATAATACTTCTTCCTGAAAAAAAAAAATCACTTCAAAACACAGATATAGACTAGAGGTAAATTCCAGAAAGACAAATAATTTAATTAAGTAAGTGTATTTGTTTTCTAGAGCATAAAGACTTTCACACCCGTATTTTCTAAGCAGTAAACCGGAAGTCAAATTTGCAGGTAGGTGGCGTGATGAAATGTGCAGGAGAAGCATGTGTGCAACAGGAATCTACCTCCCCTTCACCCTTCCTGTCCCCTGTTTTCTTGTTCCTACAGCAGTTCTCCTTGGAAAACAGAAGATGAAATAGTGAATCCAAAAAGGGCACACAAATCCAGCAGGGAATGAAAGACCTTTTACACTGGCGGTTTTGTATAAATGCTGTAAGAACTTGTCTGTAATGGGAACAGCATCGGCACTGTAGATGATCCGGGAAGACTGCAAGTGAGATGGAGGTGTGCTACATCCGAAGGCTTCACGTGCCAGGCCAACACAAGCCTCTGGGGACTGCGCAGCGAAGGCCAGCTAATTTACTTGACCGGGCTCGTGTCTGGGATGATGCAGATGCTGGAGCTCCTTAGAAAACAACCTTATACTGTAAAGGAACAAGTAATAGGTTTATTCCATGCTGAAGAAAAGAAGAAAGAGAACACAACGTTTCGGCCATGGAGCCTTCTTCAATCAAACCTATTACTTGTTCCTTTGCAGCCTACGCATGCTGACGCAGCTACCCACCTGAACCTTATACTGTACCAATATCAAACAAATGTGAAAGCCCTCCCCACTTCAACACACACATATCTCTCCCCCCCCTCCCCGGTCACCTATTTGCCACGGCAAACTTGTGAAGAGAGCACAGTTCAGTGGAAAAGAAACTCATTTAATTGGTTCCCTCATTACTGAGAGAGTTTCTGAGTCTGCTGCAGTTTAATGTATAATTAACCAGAAAACACTTCTCTTAATTGTTTCAAGTTGCAACTGGAACATTCATATATAAATTTAACTATACATATACAGTAAGTTATCTATATCTACATGATTTATACTGTTAAGATATTTATGTTTTCAGCGTAGTCACATACTATAAAAAGCAGAACATTGCAACTAGGCTCTCTACATATGGATGGCTCCAGCATACAGAAATGTATACTGAATATTTATATCAGGTATACACAGGTCAGTCTGAAAGGGCTGGGATTCTCCAGATACTTTAATTTAATTACCTATTGATGAGGACCTTAATCAAGGGTGATTCCATTCTTTTCCATTAAATTATTTTGATCAAATAAGATCACACTCAGAATGAAAACCAGCGGGCTTCGGCAGCGTTCGAGGACTGGAAATGGATTTACGAGTTACGCTGACCTTTGAGAAATTTCATGAATACCTACAACAGCATCCCAGGCAACCGTCACTGGCCAGAGCAGTGTGCGTGGACATCTGTGTCTCATTGGGAGCTGGAGTGAACCTGAAATAATTAGTTTTAAATAAATAGTTTGCTCCCAGGCTCAACCTTTGCTTGCCACATCAGTTAAGAAAAAAAACACTGTGCTTAATTGGCACATAACCGCCCTTAACTCTCGCAAATGCTGGAGATGCACTTACAAAAAAATAATAGTAATCTGTTAGGCGAATTTTTAAGGTTCTCTTTTTACATTGTGGGCATTGTTTCCCGATTCCCTGAGACAGGTCTGGATTTATAGGGTGTGGCCAAGCGGCTAAGTAACCAGCCAATAGGAAAACACAGTCCTGAACTTTTAATGCGGAGCAATCAGCCAATCAGCACCTCCCAATCCAACTTCCACCACCTTCCATTAAAGAGGAGTTTTTAACCTGGAAACATACATGTACATTCTGTACATAAGTCTGTATATAATACATAGGCATGTATAGAGTGGATAATAAAGAGCATCAAACCAGATGTTAGTATTTTCTGTATGCAAGAGCATTATTGCAATTTCATTAAAGTAGCATACCATTCATATTGATCGGTACTATTAAATACCTACTGTGGTGCAGTGGTTAACATTCCTGCCTCACAGTGCTGGAGCCCTAGGTTCCATTCCAGACCTGGGGTGCTGTCTGTGTGGAGTTTGTATGATCCACCCGTGTTAGCATGGGTTTCCTCCCACAGTCCAAAGACATACTCTAGTGGTATGTTAATTGGCTTCTGGGAAAACTGGCCCTCGTGTAAGTGTGTGCTTGTGTACAGGTCTGCCCTGTGATGGACTGACATCCTGCCAAGGTGTATCCTGTGACCCTGTATTGGATAAAATAGAGAGAAAATGGATGGATACAGAAAAAACATATTTGTAATATAAAATATTTCACCACTAGAGGTTAGAAAGTGGGTGGATGAATTAAATGACTAGGATGTAAAATATTATTTATGTTAGAAAATACTTCAGTATAAACACAACAAATGGACCAATTGCAAAATAGACCTTTTTGTTAATTTCTTTAGAAATACATGTGAATGTTTAACATCTCAAATATAGATAAACAGAGGTATAGACTTTTATGAGTCTACATATATAAATGGAAGTTGAAGATTCTGTGGGTTACTCCTTCTGAATGCTGATGGCTATTTATTCTCATTTTATAGCCCTTAAATTGTCTTGCAGTAGTCAGTGTGGCACATCTGTGTTTAATTAGCGAGCCAGCAGATATTCTTAGATAATAACTGTTGGCTAATTACAGATCTATTAATCATTTTGAAAAGGCAATTAAATGCTTAATACTTGATAAAGACAGAATAATCATTCAACTGACTCTCACCTGTGAAATATTTATTAAATGTTAATAGATGTGCTGTAATTAATGGTAACTTGATTAAAACTATCATTTCCATGTCCAATAAATCATATCTTGAATGCAGGTCCACGCAGACCTACATCCGTGTTTATGCAAATCTGTAGCCTTTACCCATCAATCCTGGACTTAAAATATAGATGCAGACTTCAATGAGGTTCCTTGCTAACTGACTTTGTAAAGACAGAGATACTGAGTAAAGTTTAAGCACTAATCTGGGACTTTTTGAAAATCACAATGCCTATAGACATACATTGGCAGAAACCTGATCTATTTGTATGACAAACCAGAGAACCTCACATAGCATTATCTCCACTACAGAAGTCAGGATTACGATGATGAAAGTTCGAATAATGACTGTGTTAATCAGAAACAAGATTGACTTAAGGCTGACTTAGTTTAGTCCTAATAAACCCCTTGTGATTAGTGAAACAATAGCTAAGTTAAATAAGCAAGTGTTAGAATGTTGTAGCCTGATCTCAGACGTGCAGCAAGGCTTGGCTAGGTCAGTACTGGGATGGGGGATCTTGTGAAGAAAATGGAGTTGCAGCTGTAAAGGGTGTTGGGGCACCAGTAGGTGGTGCTCTTTATCAGAATTTCCAAACCCATGTTCTGTTATAGTGACAGGGGAAACTGTGTTGAAGCAGATGCCATCCTTTAAACTGAGGTCATGACTGCTTGGTAATTAAATATCAGTTGGCACTTTTGAAATCGATAGATGTGGCGACTCCAGGTTTAAACAATCTGGCATCTCTAACTTCCCCCTTCTCCGTCTTATTTCCTGTGTGTTGGGTCTGCTGGGTCATAATGTAACACTTTAGTGGCTGTTTGTCCTGTATTTAAAAAAAAACAAACTTTGGAATGAAAAACACTATATTAATGCAAGGAAGTAATACTACACTCCTACAAATTTGTTGGATAGTTTTTGTTGTGGCCTTCCACTACCACAGCTGATTATCATTGATTCAGGTTACTTGGGAATGTACACACCAGATCATTGCAACACTACCAGTTCCCTCTTTGCTTTTTCAAATTCTTCACCGAGGGCTATGTCAAAGAGCGAGCACACTACTTCTTATTTAAAGTGCCTATTTCAGAGCATGTGACAACAAATAAAATAGGGCTTGCAGCTCTTGGTTTAACTGTTGTATGCTGCTGTCGACCTCTAAAACAATCTCCCTTTATCAGGTTTTAAACACATGATTTCAATGGCGGCTTTCTGAGCTGCTTGAGCTGTATAGATGTCCACGATGAACTCAGAATGAGCCCTGCTACGTGGTAGCTGTCGGCTCTGTTCTCAGCTGTTGCTTGACTGAGAGAGTTGTCACGGCAGTGTCACCAGACTTGGGTGGGCTCCAGCTCACGCCAAGTCTCCACTGTTTTGCATTGGCACAGCAGTCCCTGTGACTCTCTGGGTGTGGAGGGGCTGGCAGTGATTTCCCACTGGGCATTGCAAGTGTCCCTACCGACCTGTAACTGTCACGCCCTCTGCAGCCAGAGGGCGCTCCTTCTCTGTCCTGTCCCTAGTTTCTGGTCTGCTGTCCTTCCTGTCCCTCTCTTTCCCTTGGGCTATATATTTCCGGGTCTTGCACTCTGTCCTCGCTCAGCATTGACGTTCGGATGTCCTGAGACCCGCCTAGCACCAGGGCGCCCCACGTCCGCTCCCTGAGGGCATAGGTTTCTATACGGCAGTCCTGAACTCTTTGCACTATGAGCCCAGGCCTTTTTCCCGTCTCGCCGCTACGCATATGGGTCTTTTTCCGCTCTCCTGCTCCCCATGGTTAGTCCCTTTGGTCGTCCGTGACAGTAACCAGGTCAAAGCGTGGAAAAGAAAAGTCGTGGCAGCGCATTCTTCAGACAGATTGCCTGCAGACATTTTATTGGCATTTTATTCCCAAATCGACTATTCCGAAAATCGGCAGGCTGAAGAGCGGATGGCAAAAGGCGATTTCCTATTCTCAGGGGCAGCTGCTCTTTCGCTCAGTGCTTGAGTACATGTTCTGTGACAAAACCGCATGTAGTAAAGTAGGGAAATCAGGAGAAATCCTCTAACTGTTCAAGAAAATGGCGGCGTTTTCATGAGGCAGTTAAGGAAGCCAGCCTCTGCACAAGGAAAGAACCTCAAACTGAAGACAGCTGTCTTGGATTTAAGGTTGGGAATAACTGTTGTGGAGGTTATTGACCAACAGATTCAGAGATGGAGAAAGAACAGCTTTGAAGAGGCTAGTGGGAGAACACATAGTATCCATTTAGCCCCCAAGGAAGACTGCACGTCAGTTTATAATAAGCAGAGAATCGAACGTATCTTCTGGGGACGGTCCAAGAGACAAGCAGAAGCAGTCCATGAAGATTTAAAGAGAAATCATGTGAGGAAAAACGTAGCCCACGTGTAGCAACTAGATTATCAGAAGTCATGGTTAATTCAAGCTGAATAATGGTAATTAGATGACTGCTTGTGGAATGCATCACACACACATTCATATGTATCCTCTAGGATACTCAATAGGAAATCTTGTGTTATTCCATGTGTTCTTAGAGTGGAATTACCAACACATTAGAAAGTATTACTGATACAAATACAGTTGTATACAAAGACACAGTGGAATTCAAATTTAGAGATGATAAAATAATATGAATAGAGTTTTCACCTCTGCTCAGCACAGGCTAAACAGCACTGAGTAATTATTTTTACGAGACGCCAAGAGATTCTATCACTTACCTGACGATGCATCTGCTTCATCTGAAGCAAAAGTTGTTAATATGAAAATTAAGTAGCACATACGAAAAATATTTCTACACACAGAAACACTAACACATTTAATAAAGAGACTGCACTGTCCTGGTCTTTGCCCTAGATAAATCGATTCAGGTTTGTAAGTGTTCTGCTTATAGATGAGCACTCATTTTAATTGCATCCTCCCGTTCATTTTAAAACATCAAAGCCCGCTTGCAATCTATAAGGGACCTGCTGTCTGTTTATTACAAATGAGAGAAAATTTTTTTCCATGTTGCAAATTAGGTGAATATGCTAATGAAGTGTCTTCTTTTAACAAATGTTTCTTTCTGGAACACAACGACGGAGAAAAGAAATGTGCAGGAGCCTCAGCTACCCATTACACAGCAACAATGAGTAAGAAACAATTTGTAAAAGAGTTTTCTCTGGCAGAAATAGCAAGCATCATAAGATAGTTCTGACTTTTTTTCAAGGGGAATCAATTAATTCATTTTCTTATTAATAATAGTAATACAGATTTTTTTTAAAAAAGATATTTGAATATTTTTCTCACTTTGGTTCAAGCCTTTATCCCAGGGAATTTATAGTTCCTAACACAATTGTGTTCTATTTAATTCTGTCCAAATTATTTACATATATAAATAGCTAGCACTATAATGGCACCAAGTATCATATTTACAGTTGTATGCACACACACTTAAATATTATTAATAGCCAATCCAGATTCACCCATGCAAGAACTTTGATCTGAAGAGCACCTTAATGGCTAAAGGGTTAAGCCCTTGGCACAATTGTGCCCAGATGTGAACATTGTTTTTACCTTTGATGGGTTTGTCCTCATACAAATGAATAAAAGAAAAAAAAAGGAATAGAAACCAAACCAAGAACGTTTTGTATCTTAGATGGGAAAATAGAGTTTCAGATCATTCAAGTCAATCCGCTATCTGGGAGAACTTTGTTTCCGGCAAAGCAGCGCAGCAAAGTTTTGCCGGGATGGGAACTGTTGTCCTTCTCAGCTTCGTACATTTGAACGATGACTCCACAAAGCAGACATAATTAATCCTTCAAACCAGATTTGCATACACTATGAGCACAGATGGTTCATTTATATGGAGAGCCGTTGTCAGGTCTGTGGGTGTGAACTGACATTATGGACATAAAAAGTTAATGCAAAGAAAACACGTCTCCCTTCATTATTCATGGAGGCCATGAATAATTAACTGCAAGCATCCTCATATACATTTTTAACATGGACCTGCATTAGCGGACAGTGTGCAGGAGAAAAAAAAAATCACAGGAGCAGTGGTGAGTGCTGTGGGGTGTGCAGGGTTTGGAAAAAAAAAACCTCTGCGGATTGCCAAGAGCATTTCGGGTGATGTCTGAAGAAAGGATGTGAGCAAGCAGTTTTTAAGTGATCCTTCTTCATGTGCAGTGGTACGGCTGTATCAAGAAAAACGTTGCAGGTTTGAGAGTAATATGATTTTTCCTTTATGTATGTTGTTCTAAAATAGTGCAAAATGGGTGTGGGGGTAGTGTGTGTGTGGGGGTACAACTTCAAATCCAATCATCATGTGGCCCCAAGTGTTTGCAACAGGTGCAAAGCAGGGTACACCCTGGACGGGATGCCTGTCCATCTCAGTGCACACACACCCACCCTTACCAGGGCCCAATTTTCCCAGAAACCTACTAGTATTTTTCTGAAATAAGAGAGGAAACCAGGGCACCCAGAGGAAACCCACGTAGGGAGAACATGCAAACTCCACACAGGCAGCACCCCAGGTTTGGAATTGAACCCAAGGCCCCAGCGCTGCAAGGCAGCAATACTAACCACTTCACCAACATGCAGCCCCTTGTTCTCAATCTGATCTAATCTGGAAAATGAAGCAATAATATAAAGGACAATCAAAACTGCATTACACTGCTGCATGTATTCTAAGGAATTAAATATAACGAACTGTACCATGTCTACTGCACTAGACTTCTGGTCCATGAAATTTCTCTGACCTTTTAACGCGCTGAATTAAACAACATGTAATTTCTCCCACTGACCACAGGGTGGAGCCAGAGAGCAACAGTGGGATGATCTCCTGGGGGGGAGCACTTGGCACTCGAAATAAAGTCACAGTTCAAAAGCCTGTCAGTTATACAAGTACTCGGGTCCTGAAAGCTTTTCCATTCTAATGTAACTGCAATTAATCACCACCATTGAGGCCTTCTCTGGAAACAGGAAGCTGCAAGGGTGATGCCATTCCATCAACCCAGAAAATATGTTTAAATTCCCTTCCATTTCAATTCCCTGCCGTCAGCCTAATGTTAAAGTAATATTTGTAAATTAAATGAGAAGAAAGGCTGCCTTCTCTTACGGACCTTGCCACAATAGGCCCCAGCTCTGAGGACTAATAGTCTGCAAATTTCATTTTTGATGAAAATGTGGCGAGAAATAAAAAGTAGTCCTTTTTTTGAATTGCCTTCTTCACTTTCCTGCACCCTGTTTGGGATCTTTTTAATTCAGCATGAAAGAGGCTGTGCAGTTTATGCAATTCTGGCAAAAATGGGTCAGCTCTGTGCCTCAGTGTAATCACTTCCTCTTGTCATTCATTCCCCAAGTCGGTTTCTCAGACGCCCCTCAATGAGGCCGGCCTACTCCTGATAATGAAGAAGCTATTTCTGATTAGGCTGATGATGGTTATAATGCATAAATCTGACTTAAAAAGGACAACCTGCTACCAATGGACTGGATCCCATCTCATTGAGGACCTGCAGGCTATTATCAGTGTGGCAGAAGTCAGAGGGCTCAATTCATTGTCCTCACACCTCTGTCATAAATATGCCAGGCCTGTGCACAGGTCCAGGGGCTGCACCATGACCTGTGGAATTCAGAGAAAATTCAGGTCAGGTGAATTTGAATAAATAAAGTCCCCACCCCGTCAACTACCCAACCCCCCCTCTTCCGGCTGGCCACGGCCTGAGTCGAACCTTAGTCGAACCTTCACCCATATGCGTCTTTGGATTTTCCCTCACCCTCTATCATGTTGACAAAGCCTCCTGACTCGAGTGTCTCATACAGTATAGGTTTGTGTGCCCAACCTGCTGTCCCGTCCATCAGAATAAGCAAGAGGCAGGCAGGCGCCTGCTCACTGATAGATCAGCACCTGTCCACAGAGAAAGGACATTGTTCAGATATAGGAGGCACATTGAGGCGTGAGGGAATATTTAAATAGATACAACAAATGGAAATAATTGCAGCTGGTAAACAATCAATACAGAAGAGGTAGTTTGTCGCCTGCAAACCTTTAGCGGGATAGACGTTCATTAAGTTACTGACATCATCATCACCATCACATCCCTTTCAAAAACTGCTCATTGGGCACAATAGAGAGATACACCCTGGATGAGATGTCAGTCCACCACAGGACGCACACAGACACATTCATACACATTTCCCTGGAGCCAATTAACCTACCAAGATGTTTTTGAACTGTGGAAGGAAACCAGTGTGCTGAATTGAAACCATATTGAACCCAGTGCTGTGAGGTAACAACGCTAACCACTGTGTCACTGTGCAGCCCTAACTGACCCTCTCCCAAATTCTTCGGCCAGTAAAGGGGAGGTCCAAATGCCAGCAGTCTTACTGAAGCAATTTGTCAGTAGGTGCTATCATTGCCTAAAAAACACTTTTCCGCAGATTCCTTCAGAGCCCTGAGCTATGACTGACAGTATACTATGTACGAAACTTTTATGGCATCCAGTTGTAAAAAAAAAAAGAAGAAATCCTTCTTTAGCATTTAAAATTCCCAAGGAGTCCCACTGCACAGTTATGATTTCCGTCCGCGGTTGTTTTTTTAAGGCCCAGGCCAGAGGTTATTGCCAGGAATGTAAAACTCTAGGTAACAGCAGATAGCATCAGCTGAAGCTGCCAGGGTGATTTATATCCAGATACACTGAGCACTGTGCAATCCTGTAGCCCCCAAAACATCCTCTCACACACCAGGGATTTCAAGTGCCTCTCCAGTGAGGCAACGTTAAAGGACAAATAGCAGGGCTTTGAATCAATTATAGAGTTACACCTTACCGCATATAGTACAGCTGTTTAAATAAAATAAAGGCAATTACTCTGTCTCCTTTTTTTTTCAACATATCCTCTCTCAATACTTGGTTTTCAGAATGGGCACATGTGGTACCCTTTGACCTTCTGGAGGAACAGAAACGTGCTTTGCTTTTGCCACCTATTTAAGGATGTAGGGAATGGATAAACTTCAGCACTATACCAACATTATACAGAAATACCTCTGATGAGGGGCTGGAAAATCCAGTTATATTATATTAATAAACTTTAATATATTAACAGAGCATTAACACAGCTTCAATAACCTGGAAGGAGCTGATCATTGATTGCATGACTATAAATAAAAGCCAGATTGTTTTTAAACGTGGATTCTTAATAGCACCTTGACAGCTCATTTGACAATAAATGAGGTCTTTTCCAACTCCTAAGGTACTACAGAAAGCATTTTGTAGACAACCAGAAGCATAAAATGGAGCAGTTACAACCACAGCAGGGCACGGCATATTGTGGCCATTCACATCACGCAATGGCCTCATGCAGCTGCTCAGGCAGAATGCCAGTGTTTACACAGTGTTAACGAGAACCAACATTTTTTTTTGTTGTTGTTGTTGCTGACTTGCAATGAGTCACCCAATTCTTCAAAGAGAATTCACACCACACTGAGAATGGTGGAGGAAAGGCTCAAGAGGGAAATTTCCTGCTGGGAATCGTTCTGTCTGTCCCAGGTGCTCAGTCTCCTTCCTGATCACCCCCGCTTCAGAATTCGGATCAGCGGCCGGAATGTGCCTACGGCTCTCTGACTCAGAGTGGCGGGTTGAGCTGAAGTTGGTTTTGCTCTCTGTCGTGCCCACAGGAAGGGCTGGAGAGCGACTCTCTCCCTATCCCCTCTCATATCTCACTTTTGAGAGTTGCGAAGTGTAGCACAAGCACAATGTTTTGCAGGAGGCGAAACGCGTTGGCGATAACAAGGGCGAGCCGGCTGTACTGCAGCCCTCTCTTCTTTCAGAGTTCCAGTCGTACAGCACAGCGGAAAGGGTGCACAACTATCAGGGCTTTTATCAGCCACAATGCAAAACCATGGGAATATCAACGGAAATGCATAGCGTATGCTTGGAAAACTTCAGCAAATTCACAGTGATAAACCTTCGGAAAGATTGGAATGATTCCCAGTTCATTTACGGCCCACAGTACCCAAATGTGGAACTGTCACAGCTTCACAAATACACTTTGATCCAATACATAGAGCAATAAACCTTTAAAAACAAATTAGCAGTGCAAACCATCTCAACAGATGGCACAGAGGAAAGTACCTTATGCTATACCAACTTTAAATTGTTAACTCTGCTCGTCACGTTTATTAGATTAATTTTTTCTCTCATATGACCCTCAGGATGACTAGAAAGAAAGCCAACTTTAAATAATTATTTGCAATTGCGTTCAGAGACGTTTTGAAGTAATTTATTTAGTTTCAAAGCAACTATCATAACAGGATTTTACCTGCCACCACAGATTTTTTCAAATGTAGGTATTGTGCATTAAAAGTGGTTAATATGTTCAATCGTAGATTACTCACACCATTCCTTAAAGTTATTTTACCGCATAATTCTAAGGTTTCAAGCAAGCCACTTTAATTATTAATGCCAGGCAGTTCTACATTTACCTAGGCTTTCATTCATCAAAGAACAAGTAATTTTTACAAAGGACGCAAACTTTGGTACACAGGAGGTCGATAGATGGAGATGATGATAATACCATTATTTATGGGTGCTTTTCAAGGAACAAAGCACTGTACAATTGCACACAATATATTGAGAGGCATTAGAAATGCAGCAAATGAGCCAATAGCTTTTATTGCATTTTTAATGCCTATTTGTATACAATATACAACACAAGCAAAAAGAAAGTGTGCGAGTGTAGGGGAGGCAAGAAAATTGACTTAGCGAAACCAAGAGCCAAACTAAATTACACATTAAAAGCTTTAGTGAAAAGAGAGCTCTTAAAGCAAGTTTTAAAAATGTTGACAGTGGCAGAGGCTTTAATGGACTTGAAGAGACAGCTCCATATTAGTGGGCTGCATGAACAATGTCTTTGGCAGGGTGATAGTCAGATCTCTGGTTAAGAGCTGGAGAAGCTATAGAGGATCTAAACCGGCCTACAAAAAAAGTCTAAATGTCATCTGCTGAGCAGTGGAACCCAGCTCGTGATCAGACTGTCAAGGATGTTGGAAGGGATGATCCGTGGAATGGCAGGAGAGTGAAAATAGACCCTATGAGTAGTGGCGAGACGGGGGTTAGCCCGAGCTCAGCTGTTCAGGAAATGCCATATAGAAACCTACACCCTCAGGCCAAGGACAGGAGAGACCTGGTGCTAGGCAGGTCTCAGGACAGCCGAACCTCAACGCTGAGCAAGGAGCAGAGCAGAAGCAGGAAGTAAATAGTCTACACAACAAGACACACCAGAAAGACAGGAATAATCACAGGGAACTAGGAACAGGAGAGAAGTAGAGCGCCCTCTAGGTGTACTGGGCGTGACACAGACCTGATGACTATATGAGCACCGGAGTCAAATGATGTACTTGCAGTACAAGCCCACTATTTTAAATTTATGTAATGTAAGAGGCTACCGTTTTGTTGATACTGCCGGTGAAAAAATTCTCTGAAAGGCAGAAGCCACTTATAGACTAGTTAGAGAGGCCATAGGATAAATTAGTGTAATTAAGTCTTGATAAATAATTGTAGAAGTTAATCTAAGGTATGAAACTGTACTTCCCCTAGGTTGACAGACATCTAAAATTGTGTGAAATACCTGTAGGCAGGTAGCAATATTGCTATGCTCACCCGTAGTTTTTATATGTATGTATATGTTTTTTTGTTTGTTTTCATTGTAAAATAATTGGGTTGAATGGGGATATTTTCATATCTATAGTAAAAATGTACACATACAAGAATTTGCAGTGAGGTAATCCACAGGCATATGTACAGTACACAAAGTGGTTTGAGAAATCTTGGTAACTTGTTGTTTTCCTGTGTGGACTTGTGGATGGTAAAACACAATAAAAATCAAAGTGCAAAAAAACTCCTTTGAGAACATCTTTTTTTTTTCTGCTGCTGACATGAAACGTTACAAGGAATGAAAAATGAGATACATATTCGAGAAACCATGCTAAGAACTAATACATTGAAACACCCCTTGAAGGAGAAACAAGAAACTAAAATGGCAACCGTCCAATTTTGCCAACTGGCAAATTAATCAAGTACTTAAACGATTTGGAAGAAACAACACCTGTTAAGCAGATACTAGCTTTCCACCACAGAAGCTAAATCAGAGTTCTTAAATGTTCTTGGAGATTTCAGGATCTCACAAGCTCTTAAAAAGCAAAGAATATCAAGAGTAAAAGCCTACCTCTGAGACTGTGTTTTTATATGAATTTCGTAGTACTAGTTATTATGTCTTGAGCCTTTGTCCTATGTTTTCTCAGCATGAGTGTTTTCCAGCACAGAATATATCTGTGTAGGATAACTGCTTGCACAAAAAGCTCCTGAAAACATTTCTCAGTCACCGGCGTCAAAGAAATTGGTGTGTTCATGATTCAAGACTCGGCAGAAATGGGTCAGACTTGCTACGGGTTTACAGTAGATACCAGAGATCTGAGATCTCAACAGCCAATGCAGCAGAGCTCAGTCACTCCTCCTGCCACACCATGAAACTCTACATGGATCAATATCCAATTCAGCCTGTGTCACTTTCCTGCGATCTCCGCAAGCCAGACGGAATGACTTGTCTCTGCACACTCTCACACCTTAGCTGCACTGTGCCTGTCTTTACGGGTGCTCTCAATAGTCTTATTTCTCTGACACTGTGTTTCTTTTTCGCCATCTCTGGTTCTCTTGCCTCTCCACTCGTTCTACAGAGACGCTGAACAATGTATACTTAGAAAGCACTGAACAGTTTAAGGACCTGTGTCAATTTGCTCCTTCCTGTTTAGTGCAAACTATTTCATAAAACGTATAAATGAGTGTATATCCTATGGTGGCAAAGTAGTGTAGTGGTGAGAATTGCTTCCTCACAGTGCGGGGGTCCTGGGTTCGATTGAGGACCTGGGGTGCTATCTGAGTGGAGTTTGCATGTTCACCCTGTGTTCGCATGGGTTTCTTCCAGGTGGTTCGGTTTACTCCCACAAGTCCAAAGACATACTGGTAGGTTAATTGGCTTGTGAGAAAATTGGCCCAGTTGTGAACGAGTGTGTGTTTGTGTCAGTGTGTGCTCTGCAGTGGACTGAATTCCTATCTAGGGTGTATCCTTCCTTGTGCGCGTAGCTTGCTGAGATAGGCTCTGACTCCCCCCCCCACCCTAAATTTGATGAAGTAGAGATAAGAGATAAGATAAGATTGATTTATTGGCCATATACAATTTCTTGCATTAGGAATTTGTCTTTTCGCATACCCTGATCTGCTCTCCATGAGAGACACAGACAGGGAGAGCAGCCTGGGGTCAGAGCGCAGGATCAGCCATTTATACGGTCCCCCTGGAGCAGCTGGGGTTAAGGGCCTTGCTCAGGGCATACCCAGTCGCATCCTCAGAGCCTGTGCCAATCAACTGGCGGGTGTATTCACAGACATTTTCAACATGTCTCTGGCCCAAACCGTTGTCTCCACCTGCTTGAAGACAACCGCCATCATCCCAATACCGAAGAAAACCACAGTGACATGTCTTAATGACTACCGACCGGTGGCACTAACACCTGTCATCACGAAGTGCTTCAAGAGGCTGGTAATGAAGCGCATTAAGGACACCATTCCGAAGACACTGGACCCGTACCAATTTGCCTACAGGCCCAACAGATCCACAGATGACGCAATCTCCATTGCCATACACACTGCCCTATCCCATCTGGATAAAAAGAACACATACGCAAGACTACTATTCTTCGACTTCAGCTCAGCTTTTAACACTATCATTCCAGAGAAACTAGTCAAGGAACTCAGTGCACTGGGTCTCGACATCAACCTCTGCAACTGGAGTCGGTTCTTTCTGACAGGCAGACCTTAGGCTGTCAGGCTTGGAAACCACACCTCTGGCACACTAACTCTGAACACTGGGGTCCCCCGGGGTTAGCCCATTGCTCTACTCCCTCTACACCCACGACTGTAAGGCCAAACACAACACCAAGGAGCAAGCTTGTCTTCACAATCAAGTGAATTTTCCATCCTTTATTTCATTCTGTTGATGTATGATTTTGTACATCTGATGTTGTTTTGCACATTACCCGTTACCTGTTGTTGTTTTGCACTTTGCTACTTTTTGTTTTGCACACTGCCTGTTGTCTCTGTATTTCTTTTCGTATACAATTGTATTGTTTTTTGTACAACTTATCATCTGAGAGCTAGTTAAATAGCATTTCGTTATACCATATACCTGTATATGAGTACAATGACAATAAACTTTGAACTTGAACTTGAGGGGCCCAACAGAGTAGGATTCCTCTGCCGGCCGCAGGATACAAACCGGCAACTTTCCAGTCACAGGCACAGCTCCATAGCCTCAGAGCCACTGCACTGCCCCAAGTGGTTAGAAAATGAATAGAGGGATGGTGAATAACCTGCTTTCAGATACCAGGGACCAATAAACCTGCAGTGCATTCACTCGCTGATATATTTCTGAATGCAGCACTTTGTGAAACTGAGGCATCACTCACTGGCAAATTCCCCTGAAGAATCTCTTTCCCAGGATTTGCATGCATGCTGCACCTCCCACACTTGTGCACTGGGCTCTCCCACAGTTGAGGACCCACAGACTGATCCCAGGACCAAAGCATTTGGACGAATCGGATGTCGAAAATCATGCATGTCTGCTAAACAGGTGCTCTGTGAAGGGATACCCAAACCAGAGTGAACGAAAACTTGTGGGATGTCAGGGGAGGTGTCAAATCCAGCATCCCAATTAAAAGTGAAATATTTCTCCAGCTGATTAGTATTGGCTGGGCTGCGTGTAAATGCCACCAAGACAACAGTTCATCACTTCATCACCTAATTACCAGTGAAGAGCTGCATTTCAGAGAGGCCGGGTATTGAGCACGCTATTGACTCATCCCTCTGTTTGTCCATCATCGATGTATGGCTAAGATTAGACATTAATCCTCTGGGCAGTGAAGGTCTCTTACAGCTTGTCACAAATCAAATCTTTTTCTTTACATAACCTATTTAACCAGGCGCTCGATAGAGCTCTCCACAGCGGCGTGGCTGCAGAATCTCCCAGTTGCATTTCCAGTGTGCAGAGTTCAATGGGATTTTATTTGATCAGAGCCCGTCTCTACAATTATCATTCCAGCTAACGAACCCGTGGAAGACTGAGATGACAAGAAGTGATGTGGTTTTGGAGAATATGGAATCATTTGGATAGGGTTCTGGACCATGTGTGTTTAAAAAAATGACATATTTCATCTTTCACTTCTTGAAAGATTCCAGGGTATTTGGCTTTGGAAACCTAGGTAGCCTGTCAGATTGGGCCAAGTGCTCCATTGCATGAATGAGGAGTTTAACATTTGCTTTAATTAATTGAAAGATAGTTTTCTTTACCGGTTTCACTTACTAGTCTGAGAGTATAGCTTCCTTACCATAAGGATGGGGCTGTCGGAGCCTTTCACATTTTACTAGGGAGAAACATTAAACAAGAATGCTCTAGACTGGGCATACTGGAATCATGAATTTATATGCTGAAAAGCAGAAGAGGGCAAACTTCAATTGAAATAAAATTAGAAGTTGCTAACTTGAAGTACGGGGTAAAGAGTTAAGGATAAAGTTCCATGACTGCTGTGTTCTAATGGTAATGCTGAGATAATAACCTATGATGCCACAGGGAGGAAGACAGCAAAAAGTTGTTTTGGAATGTTCCCTGGAAGAGGTGAAAGGGCACATTTCATGTGCCATAACACATAGAAGATGGAAAGAAGCCATTTGCAAAAAGGAGCAAGCTTGTCTTCCACCTTGTACAAGAAAAACAAAACTGGTTGGGTGGCCAATAAATATATAATATGCTAAGACTCTCTTTAGGACAACAGGTCCACCATTTCCTGAGGACTGGAAATAATTCTTCTGGCATTTAATCCCTCCCAACATCTAGACTGGAAAATCATAGAGTGAGCATACTGTGCTGTATGTGTGAGTCTGGACTTCAGAACAAGGCCTGACTATCCCCTTCGACAAACCCTTGCTCCAGCGATGAGCTGATTGCCATGTTTTCCTAAGCACCATCTCCTGCTCATCACAGGTGTCTCTCATTTATGTCATTAAATCACAAATTTGTCTTCTGGGAAAACCTGGCCCTGGTGCGAGTGTGTGGGAGTCTGTGTTTGTACCTGCTATGGACTGGCACCCTGTCCAGCGTGTACCCCGGCTTGCGCCTGTTGCTTGACGGAATAGGCTGTGGCCCTGAATTGGATAAAGTGGTTAGAAAATGGATGGATATAGTGTGAAATCAATCAAGCTTTGCAAATGCTATTGATTTGGGATCTGTAAATAGATATGAAGTGTTTTGAAGCTTTCAGTGATAAAGTAACAGGCCCCGTAATGCAATACAAGACGGTCATGGTCACATCGCTTTCTCTGGAGGTATTAAACCTCTCAGCACCAGTAGGCTTGTCTCTCTAGGTAGCAGGTCTCCCACTTCTTCAAAAGCATTTCTTCTTCAGTGCCTTTTATCATTTTACAATTATACAACAGCCTTTAGAACTGCTGTTCCCTTTCTCTCTCTTTCTTTCCTTTTTGGTTTGTGGCATCTCTTTTTTCTCGTTTTCACACAAAGGCACAAACACCCCATTATTCTTCGGTGTTTATCCAAGTTACCTCTCCCCTCATGTGAAGTCAATATGGAGAGAAGAGCTGGCGCCGAGATTATTAAACCCGAGAAGGATTTGTGGAGGACACGCAGAAGTTTAATAGTGACTTATTAACATCATAATTTGAAAAGGCAGGGCAACTAATCACAGGCCTCCATGATAGATTGGCTGAACTCTCTGATAGATTGGGTACGTGCGGTCCTTCCATGGCGAAATGTGTTTTTAATCGCTTTTTGTAATTAACAACCATTGGAGTAAGTGGTGTTGTCCGTGGGGCTCCCCCACAGTGTCACCAATATCACCGGCAACAACCCCCCCTCCCGTATTGCCAAGCTTATTCTGTCAAGCCTGGTTATTGCTTTCATTCTGTTGAGATTGAAGACGAACCACAAGAGCGGACACTATTCGAGACTGTAATGAAGGTCGGGGGGCACAGAAGACGAAGGATTTGAAGTTAATTTTTCTCTATACCAATCAGGCAGTGTCAGGTGATTCAACAGGATCATCTATTTTCAGGCAAAATTTCAATAATCTCATCTGGCCTGTGAGGCCTTTAATGAATCCCAGATATTAAATTCTCCCATAGCTGCTGTCGCAGCTTGGCTGTATTCTGTGTGCGTGGAAACTGATTAAAAGGTCTTATTGTTACCACCTCTGAAAACAAATAACATATCATTACTTAGGGCTCAGTTTTCTCTGCAGTGGTTACACCTTATGTCGTTTGGAAATGATACTGCATGAGGGTGTCTCTCTGATGACCCAGAATGCCCCCAACCCCAGAAAATGATCATCACATTTTGCACACACCTATGTATTTATTTATTTTATATTTATTTTGTGGTCTTCTGTTTTTATAACTATTCTGATGTCTGTTTTTGTTTGTCTTGGGCTGGACTGCTGTAACACATCAATTTCCCTACGGGATTAATAAAGTCTTATCTATCTATCTAAAACTGCTGAGGGACATCAGTGGGACTCTTAAGAACATTTAGTCTTGAACAGAGAAAACTATGAGGAAACAATTAGCAATGGTTTAATATAGATACTTGTATTTTGGTTGTAATTGGTTTCCCTCAATTTTCAGTATTGTTTAATCCACACAGAGCTTTGAGTATCATCCGTATGGCACAGGCTGAGCCAGAAAACAATCAGAAGGTAGTAAAAACAGTGTGCAGATTTGAGGGGGAGGCATGCATTCATGAATACTGCTGAAAAACATTTTAGTACACTCTGAGAAATTTTAGAGAAGTTGAAACATAATAGAGCTACATGCAAGGTTCACTGTATTTTTGAACACAAAATAGTTTGTGATGTTCTTACACCCCTTTCTTTTGTGTTAGTATGGTGCCACAGCATGGGTTTCTCAGACTGCTGCTGTGTATAAGCAAGAGAGTGCCTGTGTGGTACGGCTGTGTACGAGGACATGCTCTTCTGATGCTATCTCTCATTGGATTGTTTCAGTATTACTAGAACCTTATAGCAAAACTTCTAAAGAATCATCATGTAGTTGTGTTTCTTCCTTGGTGGCTTTGTGTGCTGGAAGGAAAATACTACATTAAAACTGAGTTGAAGTGCATTCAAAACCAAGAACATGAGGCACTACGTAAAGTGTGGTGGGATTATGGAACAGGCTACCCAGCCATGTTGTGGAAGTCCGTACCCTGGTTTCTTTCAAAGAATGGATAAGCTCGGTCCTTGGATCAATTAAGCTACTAAATACCAAATGGGTCATATGAGCTGAATGGCCTCTTATTTGTAACCAGTCTAAACTTACCAGTTCCGCTCCTGTGATCTGCATTGTCTAGAGGTGTATTGATTTTATTTTGAAAGTGATGCATGAAAACATTCTTGGTTAAACAAAATAGAGTTGTGGTACGTTTGAAAGTTTAAAATGAATAATTGGCATGTCTGAATGTTTGGGCCTAGGCAAGTGGTGCCAGCAGATCCCACATCAACCGGACACTTTGAGACAGGAAAGACCTCATAGGATCCCTCAAAGCTGAAACAGAATAATGTGTGAACTCAGCAGAATCACATAGCTGGCTTATTTTCTTAAGGTCAACCAGAAATCCCACTGATTTGTCTGTGTGGATTAGGGAGAACTAAGAGAGGGAAAGACTACATTCTCTGTATGGGTACCTATACAACATGTGCAAAATAAGGGCAACAAAAATAAGAAATAATGCAAATACAAAATATCTGAGATTGTTTCGTTTTATGAGAATCCATTTTTTTAAATAGCGCTTAGTGATAATTAAGCAACATCTTCCATTTAACAAATAATTAATGTTCATCTTGTTATGATCAGAGCCTAATTTGTGTTCATTTATAGGTGAGATAAACCTGTCCTGTTTGGAGATGTCCAGTTGATCTGGGGCCAGTTAGCAACTCTAACCTAGGCAAGCAATCTGTAAGTACTGAATTATATGAGGGCAGAGTTGGAGCACCTGTGCAATAGATTAAACAGCAAGCTGCAGCACTGAGGGGGCATTTTTGGCTGTACAGCTTTAGAATAGCCATCCACATCATGGCTTATTTTGTACAAAGTTTTGTCTGAGCAGCTGTGTTCAGCACCTGCAATGAGACCGTACCTTCTGCCTCTCACCACCCACCAAGCTGCACAAACCACGGATGGATTTTCTTTCACTGCCTCGAAACTCCTTTCCTAGTAAAAGGGTGGAAAAAAGCATTCCTTTCATGTCTTATAAAATAAAGGCAATTAGATAAAAAATAAAGCTTATTCTCTGCTCACGCCAGGCAAATTCTTTTAGCATCGAAAAGCCAGAAAGAATCACTCATTATTTTCGGACTGCCTATCCATTCTGGTATGAGGGAGCCTCTCTTGATATTTTCAAAACTGTGTAGACAACCATCAGCTGGGTAATTTCATAAAGATGGGCTGCAAACCCCAGCAAATTGAATTTACTTGTTTTTATCTCGCCATAGCTGTTGCACTAACAGTCTGATAACCACGATCTAATTATTTTCAGTAATTCGAGAGGTTCCTTTTTGTTTTCCTCTTCTCTCCTCCTGTTCTTTCTCCTTCGCTGTGTGTTCTTTTCTGTTTCGGAGAAATGTCCTGCAATCCCGTTGGGGCCCGCAGAGAAAAAAAGTCGACTGAGAAACACATCGATACACTAGGCTTCCTGTGCGCTAATGGCATAAGCAATCATCAGAAGAGCCAGAGATGTCAAATCTTAAGTTACAGAAAAACGAAGGGGTAGCCTAATTATAGAAAGGTGTTATGATCTGAGGATGGCTGTGTTTGCTTATCTCGGATCTCCTTAACTTTCCTTCCATTGAAGTGAAACCGACTGCAGTCGGGGCGCAGTGGGACTCTATTTGTGCCAAGCAATCTTTAAACATTAAACACAACAGGTCTGTGTGACATCTCCATACTGCCATATTACAACCTGCGCTCAGATCTGGTGATGGACTGGGGAGATACTTCTCATTGCAGGTGCAGCCTTTTCCTTAAAGAGTAGGAAATCTGGAAAATAAAATAGATTGTGTACATACATCTTACACAAACAGGAACAGCTGTTTAAGCAAACAGAATCATTTTTCAACAACATTCCAAAAGCCAATCATCTAGATGTAGTTAATATTTATGACAAATGGTTAAAACCTACGGTTGGCACGGTGGTGCAGTGGTTAGCAGTGGTTGCTAGCCCACAGCGCTGGGGCCCTGGGTTCAAATCTGGACCCGGGGTGCTATCTGCATGTATGTTGTCCCTTATGTTCGTGTGGATTTTCTTTGGGTATGCCGGTTTCCTCGTACAGTCCAAAAAGATTCCAGTAGATTAATTGGCTTCTGGGAAAATTGGCCCTGGTTTCCCTGTGTACATGTTTGCGTCTGTGTGTGCCCTGCAATGGACTGGGGAGTCCGGGGAGTACCCTGCCTTGTGCTCGTTGCTCGGTACCTAAATTGAATAAAGTGGTTAGAAAATGGATGGATGTGTTGAAGCCTATAACATCTGTTATCTGTTACAGCAGTGTTAGAAGTGATGTGGACAGTAAAAGGACAAAAAAGGTCGAAGGGCATGGCAGATGGGTGTGCCGTATCCATACCCATATTTGTAAAAATCATTTGTCATTTGCCCTTTAAGTGACTTCCTGAGGATATGACATTTCACTGTTTCCCAGCTATAGCTTGTTTGCTGCAGCTGTTTTGAATCATAGTTGGAGAGAATAAGAAACGTTCCGTCTCATTTGCACTACGGCCACAGCGGAACATCAACAACTACGCAATACAATCTGACAAGGCTAACACCGGACACAACAACAACGACAAGAAGTGCACCAGTACTGGAGGGATGAAGATTGCACCCAGTTCCCACTGAAGCACACTGTCACGATCGCAAACCCCTCCTCTTAAGGGCGCTCCAGCCCTTCCTCGTTTCCCTCTCTCCCCGCACCTGTTCCTTGTTTCCACCTTGTTTCAGTTCGATTTAAAAGCCAGGCTCTCACTTCACTCGAGGCTCTGCATCTGATCTCCGCGTCGTGTGAGCCCGGGTCCTGGTTGCGCCTGGCTCCGTTATGTTTTTAGCTTCCTGCTCCTGTTCCTGTTTCCCCCCACCGGTCCCGACCCGGCACCTGTTTTTAATTCCTGGTTTTTGGATGGATTACACGGCCATGGACCTTTGCTTTCGTTTTGGATTCTCCCTTTGGATTTCTTCTGGATAGTTTGCCTCGGCCACACCTTCCCCGGATCACCAGCGCACTTTGGACACGCCCCCCTGTTTTCATTCCCATATTCCTGCATGACTTTTTCCCCAGTGTTTCCTCACTATTCTGGATTGTGTCGTCTGCATAGGGTCTGGAAAGAACTGTTCGTTACACACACACATTTGTCAGAGCTTAGATTTACAATGGAGGAGAGAGCGCAGATGGCTCAAATGAGCACTAAGGAAGGGGAAAGAAAAATAAGAGGCACACTTATCTTCCAGTCAAAGTTATTGCAGTGGCGAGATGCTGTTTCCTTTAAGGTAACAGTAAAAACGGAGGTGTTTCCACCAACACACACTCACGAGCAGTTATTCCTCTCTTGTTGATTTATCTCAAAGCCCAGGGAGATGACATCATTCTGACAAAGTGCCAGACGTTGCTTCTGATCTTTGATGCTGTGCTAATGGTCAAAATGGATCATCAGGGAAATTCTGTTTGCTCTAGGCTGAACAACAGAAGAAGGAGACATTTTGGGCTGAATTTAGGTATGAAAGAAATGCTGTTATCAGACAACGTCAAACTGATGGGTGGAATCAAGATTAGACTAGAACAATTAGTCCAACAGGTAGAATGAGCTTCTGCAGCACCCAACATGTCACATGGATAATATTTTTACTGGGGACGGAGTTTCAAGACGAACTGTGAAAGTTAGAAAGTTAAAGTGAGTATTATTGGGTGTTTAAAACCATTATTTTGCTCCATGGAAAAAACAAACAAACAAACATCAAGCTTTTCATTCATTTTGGCAATGGAAGTGTAATCCTAATCACTGTGGCATTACCAGACTTCAATTAAATAGATATGAAAGACAGGGCAATAGTATTGGCCACTGCTTTTCAGTCATTATTGGCTTAATAGAAAGAAGGTTATTTTCACAGCACTGTTGTTCAGGCTCTAATTCAGCAGAGGAATTGTGACATTTTGAGTCCTTAATCTAAGTGTGAAAGAGCCATGAAAATAACTTCCTGAAAGAGACAACAACTTCCTTATGCTTCCTTCCACATCCTTATATGGATCAATCATTATAGGCAATTAAGTTAGACTAATTAAGTCCTAATTAAGGCTTTCACAGGCAAATCAGGCAGAAGGTCGTTAAAGAAGAAACGCAAGGTCTTTTTTTTTTACCTGTCAAACCTCACAAGGGAATTAAACCTCAGGCAACCCAAACGATCAATATTCCTTTCTTGAATCCATTTCACGTTAGAAGGCAGGGTTCGAACAGTCCCACATAGCCGTGAAGGTCCTTTTCCTGGCTGTTAATTATAAAACCAATCAGGTTAAGAAACGCAGGTTAATTGGGTCAGGAGGCAGATTATTGGAAGAACGCTGTGGTCAAAAGGAATCTTCCACGCCTCCTGTTATTTTGCTCTTGGGTGTATCTGACTCTTCTGCGTGCATCTTTGGAATAGATTTTCCCTGTGAAAAAATGCTCCTCAGTCTTTGCTTCTTAGCTATATTGTTTGCAGACAGGCATCATTGATACACCAAAAGTTCTTATCTTTGATAAAAAGGAAGGGTTCCAGGAGAGCACTTAACTTCAGCAAGAGGTTTATTTTAATTTAGTTTCCTGGCTGCAGATACTCCAGAGAAAGTGGGAAAACGAATACAAACCCTACTTAATTGTGATATCTTGTTGGACAAAACAACTTTTAGTAGCACGTTAGGGAAGTTAAGTCATGTCTCTTTGACAGCAAAGCATATGAATTCTTTTCATACTCAGACCTTGAGTATGAAATTCTCAAGAAAAGACAGTGTGCGTCTTTTGCAGGTAACTCAAAACAGTTACCAATTTGAACCCAGGTCAGGAATTTTAATTATAATGAATAATGAGTTCATTATTTAGTAAAAACAGAAATGAAAACAAGGGTGGCATGGTGGGGCAGGGGTTGCAGTGCTGGAGCCCTGGGTGCAATTCCTGGGGTGCTATCTGTATGGAGTTTGTGTGCTCTCCCTGTGTTTGCATTTCCTCTGGGTGCTTCAGTTTCCTCCCACAGTCCAAAGACATACTGGGAGGTTTATTGGGGTCTAGAAAAATTGGCCCTGCTGTGTGTGTTACTACCTCTAAACTCCTTGACCCTGAACTGGACGAAGTGGTTAGAAAATGCATTGGATAAGAGAAAGATAAAAATAAACAGTAATTCTCAATGGCAGAGGGCCATTACTAATGCACATACTGTTTTCTTTACTATTCTCGGATTTGGAAAACAAAATGACCTGGTTCTCTCTCCTGTGTGTGGCTCGCGGATATATTGTGAGATGGAAAATACTGAGTTTGATATTGCATTTTCTCAGCCCATTGCTGGAGAAAGACCAGTGCTGTTTCTTAAAAAAAAAGTGCACATTCATGGCTCAGGTTACACCACTAAGCAAATGAGGAAACTGAGATGTAAGTAATGATGCTTATATTTTAGGTCCTCATTAGACCCTTGATTTGTGGCGGAAGTCATTTTTCTGTTTTGACATGCTGAGACAATGCAGCTCAGGCTATTAAGCAGTTCAGTCCATAACCTGAAATATGCCTGCAATTTTGAAAGGAAAAAAAAAACGAGCTGGTGCATAAATAACTTTAAATTTTAATGGTGCACGTTGTCAGAAATGAAGAATGGCCTTTTCACTATCTTTTCATCTGAGAGGAGCGAGCACCGACACAGAAGCTTAACTGGAAATATTTGAAGATGGACCTGTAGTCCCGTGTGTCTGCATGTAAGTAAATTAACCAGACAGGTTTTTTTTTATCTCTGATTGCAGAATCATAATAAAAGGGTACGGTGTAAAAAAAAAAATACACATCTAATTTACCACACAGAGCATGAGCTGGGAATAGCAGGCTATCACACGGCCAGGCTGTGTGAAATGGAGGCTGTAGCTGTCATTTCTGCCACAAGAACCTATTGAATTTGTGTTTACAAGGAACTGCAAACTTGAATTAACCCGAGTGAACTCGGGTAACTTTTAAGTAAAGTTCCTAACTTCAAGCTCTCTGAGGAGGCTAATGGAGTCTGACTTCTCAGCCGAGCTGCACTTTTTCTTCCATGCACGGTGTAATTCCCTCAGTGACCTTCTACCTGTGTGAGTTTCTTCTGATAAGGTAATTTTTTTTCCCCTCTGCCATGCAGTTTAGTAAATGAGATTCCAAGAAGATAGATTTCCAGGGCCACGGGAAGGAGTTATCCGCATGCCGGAGAAATACAGTATCATAATTGCAAGCAGCTTACAGGCTGCTGTTTTCTGGCGGTTTTAAAGACGCGCTGGCCATTTTAACACGGTCACAGCAACTCAGCATAACAGGATCAATCTTTCTCCTGCTCCATGCATAATTCAATAACACTGCAGCCTGTGCACTTATACAAACACACATACTAATTCCCTTCTGAATCAAACCAAAGTATTTGCTCGCTGTATATGGCCTGGGAAAGACTATATAGATGTTTTGAAATCCACCAGAGCATCAAGCACGGATACTTGCTAACAGTTTTCATTATTCCCACATTATACAGGACAACCGTGTGGAAAATAGGTCTAGAGCCTCATCTGAGACTCCTTAAACTAGCACTGTAAGTCAATCAGAGAGGCGCCAATCCCACTGAGATGTCCACAAATAAAATCTCTGCACACAGTTTTCCAGGTAAGACCCACTATGACTACCTGATGTCATAGAGAATTGAGAATTGCCGTCCATGCACTGACTCCCACCCATAGATTATCAGGAATCAGCTTTTTCCAGGCTAAGGTAGCAGCAACGTGGAGCTTAACCTTGATTCAGGGCAGGACTAGACACAGGAGAGGAAGCCAGTCCATCACAGGGCCCACACGCTCTACAAGCATGGTTTTGAAACACTTCACAGCCTAAAATGTAACCTAGACAGCTTGTCTTTGTAAGGAGGGAAGGATCCAACCCACCCAGAGAAAACATCGCAGAACAGGGAAGAACGTGCAGACTCCATACAGACTCACATCGCAGTCCAGAAATGGAAACCAGGATGCAAAAGCTGTAAGACAGCATTGCTAACTGTCCCACCTTTTCTCCTGTATCTTATTTGGAAACCATGCCCAGAAGATTCAAGGGTATTGAGAAATGTATTGCTGTGGCAACACCCCACTCAGCTGTAGGTTTTTGTCTACATTTTAAACTGTTTACCTACATTATCTGATGAACAGACAAATCCAAGATTTTAAGCAGTTTGTTTTACAGCCTGGACTGGGTGGAAGTTCACTTTAACTATCTTTACTTCATATAAATAAAAAAGATAAAAAATGTCCACAGGTTCACAGATGTTCAGTTTTCGGTTTAATTTTTTTCCATGTACCTCTAGTATATGCAATTTTAAAACTACTTTTTGATGTTCCTTGAAAGCAGCAGGCACAAACATTAGAAATAATGTACCTGCCAACACAGTAAAATTAGAAATACCGAATTTAAAAATCCTGAACAGCACTTGAATTAAATGTCTTTGTTGTTAATTTCATTTGCAGTTTAAAGGATCTTTTTATCTCTTTTATCTCTTCAGGGGAAAACGTTAAAAGGCAAAATCCACCTTAACTCCACTATAATTAAGGACACTTTTCCTGGGAAGCTTTTTCAAGGCTTTTTTTTTCAAAAAGCAATAACACTTTCCCAGGCTTTGCCTAAACATCGAAGAAGAAAGAAAAATAGAAATAAGCTTGAAAAAGGTTTAGATGAAAATAACAATTTTACAGTAGGTTCTATTTCTTGTCATCTTTTCTTAATCTAGGTTTCTTTGCAGAAAAAAAACTTTTCCTTCCTTACTTAGGTTGTTGACTGTGTTGAGTCATTTACAGTCTCACAGAAGGTGCTACAACACTGCAGTGTCCTAATTTTTCATTATTTGCAGAGTTTGATGTAACACCTCATACAAGAGTTGGTCTTACCGTGCAGATTAATAATGTTCCTATGATTTTATTGTTTCTGCCAGGGAGCTAAATTACTTTAGATCAAATAGGCTAACACATTTTAAACACTTTACCGCATTGCTTAATAATACACCTCTTAGAAAACTCATTCTTCCTAATTTCGTTCAGGTCCTGGCAAGATTTTCTGACTGGCACATTCTAATTCAGCAAATCTTCTCCAAATTAAACCGAGAAAATTTGCCTCATTTTTATCTCCGGTTCCAATTTCAGCAAATTGATCAAACCAATAAGTATAATATATGGTTATAAGTAATACACATTTATTAAAGTGAAGGCAGGAACTTTCAAAGGGGAGACAATTTAAACCTCATAAAAGGCTACTGTTTCTCTTTCTGTGGGCAATATAAAAACTATGGGTTTCACAACAGAGCTGCAAAATACATTTCTGCTATATAATTTCAACTATTATTTGGGTGCAAACCTACATATAACCTATAACGCCATCATACTGCTAATGAGTCAAAATGAATTGTGCTCCCAAAACAATTTTCTTCCATCCATCTGCCCATTTTCAAAATGCATTATCCATATAAGCATTGCTGGGGAGTTGAAACCAATCAAGCAACAGGTGCAAGGCAGGGCACATCCTGGATGGGACGCCAGTCCATCACAGGGCACAGACAGAAACACATACTAGGGAAAATTTTCCCAGAAGCCAACTAACACACCTGTATGTCTTTGGACTGTGGGAGCAAATTTGAATACCTGAAGGAAACCCACACAGGGAAAATATACATAAACCATACATATAGCACCTCAGGTCCAGTATTGAACCCAGGGCACTATTTTCTTACCTAGGTAAAATTGTTCATGCCAACAAATTAGCTTTTAGTGTCTGTATATTTCATTCTATTGGTGTCCAAGGTTGATGGATGTTGCCTAATATAACAAATAATTGCATATATTAAATACTTTTTATTCAAAAAGATCCCAAAGCGCTTCACATATAGAAGGGAAGAGCACCACCTACTGGTCTACGTCAGGATCTCCATCAATGTTTTTTTAAATAGCTAAACAGTAACGTGACATGCTGCTGTACAACGTGGCTGTAATCATCTACCTACCGTAGCAAATTAATTATAACAATCAATCACAATAAATTACAAAAAAGACTGGATATAGCCCCAAGTCAATTAGCAATCAACAAGTCTGGCAAATTCTTAGAGCAGATTGGCAGAAAATTAATTGAAAGAGAAGGAGTCTGTTCTCATCAATAAAGTAAATGCCATAAGAACAGCATACTTAATTAAAGGTTGTAACCTCGGCCAGGGCGAGTAAAAAAAACGGCAGACAGAATAACGGTTTATTAATAGTCTGGGCAAGAACAGTGATAACCAGTTGGTTCTTTTAACCCCACCTCTGCCAGTATGCGAACGAGCAGTTTTCTGGCCTAGAGTTGAATTGTGAGAAAACCAGAATAACTTAATGAATGCGAATATGGGAACAAGACATATGACAGAAAACAAAATGGGGGGGGGTTTATATATTGGTGAAAGCACTGTCGTGATCAATCAATCCATCCATTTTCTAACTGCTTTGTCCAATACAGGGTTGTGGGGGATGCCTGAGCCTATCCCAGCAAGCAACAATGAATTCAAGGGCTAGTCTTCCCAGAAGTTGATTAACCTATCAGTATGTCTTAGGACTGTGGGAGAAAACCCACACAAACACAGGGAGAATATTCAAACTCCAAAACTGAACCCGGGGGCTCAACACTGTGAGGCAACAACACTAACCCCTGCAGCACTATGATACCCGCAGTGGACCATGTTTACTGATTTTTTGGGATCAAGGCTACAAGGACAAACAACTACAAGCAATCCTAAGATCCCAAGTCAGTCAATTGGTAAACGCAAATGGAATATCTTATTTTGTACACTACAGCTGTCATTGGTTCATAAGAACAGTTACAAACTGCAGGAGCCCCTGCGACCAATCTAGTAGTCGGTAGCTCATTGATCCCAGGAAAAAAAAAAACAGGGTATTGACTTCAACAACATGGCTGGGTAGCCAGACCCCCACAACTCATGCAATGGGGTTTGTTTTTTATCAATATAGAGGGGTTGTGGAGCCAAACTGAGTGGGTAATTGGGAATTCCAAGGGGTGGAGGAGAATAATGTTTCGGGAATTTCTCAATCAAATAGGCATATCCAAACCAGCAACAGCTGTGTAAAGGCATGTCAGCTTATAGCCGTGTAAAAATGAGGAGTGCCGACTGCGGTGTTGTTTTGAAAATGTAAATGGATCTGTCCCCAGCTATTCAATAGACTTGACACAGCTGGCAAAATATTGGACACATATTCCATTCCCCTGCTGCTAAATGTGTTGATGAAATGGCTTTCTATTTAAAAAGCCCCAGATGACTACGACGGTTATTCTACCCTAAATCTATAATGATCTTGTATCAGTTTAAAGCTCCTCTAAGTGCAGGACAACTCAAAGAGCTCTGAGCTAGAGAATCTTGAAAGGAGGGTCATGGCCTGGCTAAATACAGGCCTTAACTTTAAGTCTGGGATATCTATAGCATGGCTACAACTAAACTAGAAATCTCTGGTGGTGAAATGACAGAGTCATATACACCTTTGGGTTAACATTTTTTAATTTTCAATTTTCCAAATATCTCTGCTTTCCTACCATTTCACCATATGACCATGTCACAATATTGCCACAACATGATTGATCTTTCTAAGAATTCACTGTGGTATGAAGTAGTGACCCTTGTTAAAGGATTTATAAAAAAAGCACAACTCCAGTAAATCTGTTTCAGACATCATTGATGTTGGAGCAGGGTTTCAAACAGACAATAACCTAACAGCACTGCAGTTGCAAAGTGTTTTAGAAGCAGCAGTTACCTCAAAGTACTGTACAATGCAAAACCTACAAACATATTTGGATATTATAGAAAAACTCTCCTTCCTACGAGCCTTTAAAAAAAAATTATTATTTTAAAAGGAATATTTAAAAGAACGAAGAGAGTTCCAGTTTTTAAGGTGTTTGGCAGAGAAAGTTACACAATCTGGGAGCCTCACCAGACACTGTCCCTCACAGCCCACAGGACTATAGCTGCTGTGGGCGAAGGTCAGCAGAACAAAGATCTTGTAAGGGAATACATACAAAGTCGTCAGGTCAGCCAGATAAAATACCAATGGGACAGAATGTTTAGGGTGTAATAAAAAACTGGTTTTGCTGCAGTTTGGGATGTTCCGTTGCCTTAGATGGTATCAATTTCTAATTATGGACAGTGCAGTCAGAAGGCCCATGCTTTTCTGACACAGGCAGCTCGGAGCCATGTTGTACACTGTTTCAGCAAAATAGACTCTTGAGTCTTGATTGTTCCAGTCCTGCAGCTCAAAGACAGCACTTGAGCAGAGGTTCTCCTAAAGCTTACAACCACTGCCTTAAAGGGGAACTGCAGTCCCAACTTCTCAGACCGGTATTAAATCTGGGTAAGAAAATACATTCTTTGATGTTATAGAAAATTTTACAAAATCAAGGCTTTGTGAAATTACTGTAAGTCACCATGTTGTTGTAAACTTGCATTCGAGTTCGCACAAATTGCGATGTGATTCTGCCCTTCCTGCTCACTAGTCACTGTAATGTATTGTGACATACAATTAAAAAAGTACAGGTTGTGCAGCAGACATTTCAGCACAGAAATGTCCCAACGTGATCCGCATGCAGAGTTAACAAATCAGTAGTATTTGTCGGCAAAATTTCTACTGGATTAAAAGAGATGTACTCAGAAGCCTGTTAGTCTACAATGTAATAAGGTCGCAACACATTATAGAACGTTTTGTTGCCTAGTTCTGAATCTCAGAACATGGCACTGCACATAACTGGATACCTGCATACAAGTTACTGTGTACATTTTACTTTTATTGTGGTTTGAAAGGCACTCATTAATGCTCATTCTTTTTTAACCCCAAAATATAAAAATATTTTATATTTTCCCCTTTAACTGGAGGGGTGGGATTTCTGGCTGTGGTGAATTTTGTCATCATTTATGAGACAACCAGTCTTCACTCACTGTCACCTGCACTGCGCTCCTGTGCTGGTCACTACAGAAGATTAGATCTCATAGAAACTTGAATTACAGTCTTGTACCTTATGCATTGTGGCTCACCATAATGAATTTATTTACCCTGCAGATTCTTAGAGCACTTTGCTCTTCACGACACCATCCAGCAGTTATATTACAGTTATTAAATATATGCAATATTTTATGCAGTGAAATTGCATCATTAACTGCAAGCTACCATGGATAGCGAGATAATTGAATAAGGAGATAAAAGATGGAACTGTCGGTTTAGTAAATTTTGTACATTTAATGGGAAACAACAAAGAAGAGGGTGAAAACTGGCTTTGACTGAATGAAATCCGACAACAGCTGGCTGTGGATTTAGCAACTCTGAAACGCAAAAAATGAAGTAGAAACTACTTCAACTGTAACAGACATTTGCCCTGACTGGAGCTTATTCTTTGTGTTAGTTTCCAGTAGTTCAATCGTACGCCCCTTTAAATACTGTAAAATAGCTACTGTTACTGAAGAACGGGGTGGTTATGTGTCGGGGGACAGGAGTGGGGCTACATAAGGAACTTACCCACGCGGTCGTTTAGCTAAGTGCTACAGTGGGTAGGGGCAGTTATGTGTCAGGGGAGCCTTCTTTGGGACACCCGAAGAAGAAGCCACAGCCGTGACTGTGTTTCTTCTCTTTTCAGCATGGAATAAACCTTTACTTGTTCCTTTGCAGCCTACGCATGCTGACGCAGCTACTGCTCAAACTACATATGTCAGGGGCCAGGGGTCTGGCTACAGAAGGAATTTACCATGCGGTCTCTAAGTGCTACGTGAGTCCCAGTGAGTCGTGATGCTAGTGGAGGGAGATTAACAGGGTGGGATACACGGGGAGGACTGGGTTCACAACAGCACAACAATAATGCTGTTACAAGTAATAAGTAATAAGTAATAAATAATAAGTAATAAGTAGTAATAAGTAAGCAATAAGTAGCTGCCAGATGGAAGGGAGGGGGGCAGGAGGGTTAGTACAATGAGCAGGAAAAAAAAAACGTTTTTTCATTACACGTCAGCGTGATCGAACGGTGCTGCGAGGCCCTGAACTTCGCTATAAACTCTGGCAGGACAGACTGTTAGCCCGGAGAGTGAGCGCTGAAAATCGATTGCATTTTATTTCTTTCATTCTTTTTCCCTCTTCATCTCAAGGGCCATTCCAAATGAGAGTCTTGGTCCTCTGAAAGAAAAAAAAAGTCATTTGGGCCTTTTAGAGGCCTGCCTTCTGCTCTAAGGAATGTCTTTGGAAATATAGCGGGAGATTAATTTTCATTAAGGATGAGGTGGTATGTGGCGAAGGGGAGTTATTTGTTCAGGAGTTGCTGGGTTTCAGCAAGGCCTGTTCTCAGGCTAAGCCACATGGGAATATTTTTCACACCTCATCAGGGACTCAAACAGTGGGCTGATTAAGGCCTGAGATACACCATCCATCACGACTCACTACAGCTCCAGCACAGAAAGACCCCAAACCATAAAAAAATGTAAACCACATGCAAGCTTTATTAAGTCTCCTGGGTTTTCAGCGCGCAGGAGGCTTGGCGTGTTTGCATGCATGTCTCTCCTGTACGTCTTATGGTGTTTATGACTTGCTAAACCTGCAAGGTGTGCCCCTTGAGTCAGGCCGCAACGCTTTAAATTGTGGGCATCTTAATCTAAAGGCATTCCAATGCCTGCAAGCCATGGTTGCTCAGTGAAGCACCAGATCTTATTAGTATATGATAATAAGTTAATTTATTTCAATGATCTGAATTTCATTGAAATTCCCCACCACAGCCATACAGCCCAGACATTGCTGGTTTGAGTCTGGTCCTGTCACTGGTCAACAGTGGCTTGGATTCCCCCAGTGGTCGTGAACTTGGAAGAGAGTGCTGCTGGGATAGGTTGGCCATTGCTTGACTAGAGCCTTTTCAGCACTTACTGAAAGTAAATTCATTGTGGCCCACCAGGCACCTGTACGTTTGTACTGACATAAGTGATGTCATTGCTCCCCTAATTGGCACTAAATGTCCTGTAAGTTCTTTCCTAGCCTTCATGCTTTAATTCTATGTCTTGTCTTGGGTATACCCCGGCTTGCAACTGTTGCTTGCCAGGATAGGCTTTGGCTCCCCTGCGACCCTGAATCGGAAAAGGCTGTTAGAAAATTTATTTCTGGGTTGGTAAACCACGTCTTAATGTATAGGAGAATTCAAATAAACATTTTGGGGGTTTACAATTTACGTATTGATTTTCTCCATTTTTGTTATGCCACATTTGTAAAAATACAGTATCATGACATGATCGTTCAACAAATTTTTCTGTAGTGCACAAACTCAGTACCCTATGGGACCATTCTTCTGTTGCAGTGTGGCAGGCATCCAGTTTTTGACCGAACAGATCTCATGCACAGACCTGTGACTGTGATGAAGGTGCAGAACTGGGGCCCTGACTGCCTGAGCTCTAACGTCTTCTTCATCACATTTCTGCTTCACTGAAACAGCTGCTTCCCCTGTGCCCTTCCCAGAAGAATGAACAGGACTATCAAGGGTGTGTAACAAGAGCTCACGATGGGGCACGGATGTCTTCTGCCCTCGGTTCTCTCTGCCGAACTGCACTTTAACTTATGAATTAGAAGAAAGCACATGGGACTCCCAGGGGTGGGGAAATGGCCAATAGACGCCTATAATTGTTTAAAAAAACAGGGAGGAGCTGCGGTGAGCCTCCAAGCTCCCTGTGGGCCACAGTCCAAAGAGAAAGAAAATGGCATTTTTTCCTCCTCTTTCTTTGTCACACAAGGCTGAGTTAAAGAGGAGTGATGTCAAAGCCCAGTGCTGTCAGATGCTGGGAATATTAACTAGAGTGCTTTTTACCTGATCAATAAAACAATGGGGACAGGAGGGGAGAGTATTCATTTCGGTCAATAAGCTTGGAAAGAAAAACAGACTGCAAGAGGCAGAAGTGTCAGTAATTCTGAAAAGCAGGTCGGATTTATTTCTCTTTCTTCTGTTTGCTTGTATACAGCAAAACTGTGTCTTTTTATTCCTTCATACTTTGAGATGCTATTTCCATCACCTAGGAAGGATAGATTTGTAACAGGATTTGCCTGTAGATTTGTTGCCAATGGTTATAAAAACCTTAGCCAAACATTAGCCAAATGACCGGATATCTATAAGACCATACATGCTACACTAGCACACACTAGTGTTTCTTAAAACCTGCGCTACTGTCACAAAACTAAAAAGATTCTTTGGAGACCAGAGCTCCTTCAAAACTATTTTTTTCAGATGGATTGCTGTAGCTTCCCAAAATGATATGACATTTCGTCAAATGAAAAACTATTCTACAGTACATATGCAGAATTTACAGCCACACAACACTGACCTTTAAACATAAGGCTTTTGATATGTTGTCCTTTTACATCTCTTAGCGATGCACCAGTTCTGAGCTTTCACAAATAGACAATCTGTTTTTCACCTGATAAAAACTATTAGCAGCAGTCCCCGGGATTAGGCTTGCTCAGAATTAACGATAGAGAAATCAGAGCATCGGATTTAGCAATCATTAGAGTTTAGCAGGAAGTCTACTACAATGCTTCTCTCTCCCAATCAATAAAAAGTCACAGGGCTCTAGAGTGGCTCAACAAGTATTGGTATTCAATCAGAGTGCAGGGGGAGCTTGATCCAGGCAATACAGCAGCGATGCCAGGGGTATGGTTGGTACAGGGCTTTTTATAACCAATTAAATAAAAATCTTGGGACTTCCTGTGCACCTGCAGGCTCTTGATGAAGTCACTTAAGGACATGACTAGCCTCTAATTGACACCAACCCCCCTATATAGTATGTTGGTCCCGACTAGCTCTGTTGGTAGAACATGAGACTCATAATCTCAGAGTAGTGGCTTCGTGTCATGTCAGGTGCCATGTCAGGTGCCAGGCCCTCCATGTTGGAGGTTGGGCACAAGGCTAACAACCCTGTCCTGTAAAAAAACAATGTTACAGTAACAGCAACAGGATGCTGCCGCCCCTACATGGCAGAAGGCATAACGGGCAAACATCCATCCCCTGTATGTCATTGTGGGATAGGTATCATGGCAAAAGCTGCCTGGGTTAGTGGGCAGACAGGTGGGTTAAAAGTGCTTGTCTATCCCTCCCCTCCTCATGCTCCCTGGAAAGGATGGCTCTCTGCTGTGAGCCAAGATGTAAAGATAAAAAATGGCAAATGCAGATTGTTTCGGTATGTCATAGAAAATGGGGTTATCTAACAGACGTTCAAGGGGTCAAATTCTAATCTCACACTTCCACTCTTCTACGTATAAATCTTTGCTGGCTGTGCATCCCTCCCTTCACCCCAACAGCACCCTTGCAGCAGCTCTCTGGTTCATTCTTGGCAAGTGAAGGGAGTTGTGAACTTCGTCCAGTGCTGCTATTTCCTCGGCCAGGCAGCTTAATGGCAAAGTATAAAGCATGCTTTTTTATATTTGCTTGTTTTCTTCTTAGAATTCGACCAAACTACTGCAAATATAATCTGGGTTCCTGCATGTTTGGAAAAATATATATGTAACAGTTTTAAAAACGAAGAAATCAGTAATGAAAATAAACTGGTCACAAATAGAAAAAGAAAGTGTAACGAACAGTTCTTTCCGGACCCTATGCGGACGACACAATCTGAAGAAGTGGGGGAACACTAGGGAAACGTCATGCAGGAATACGGGGCTGAAGACAGGGGGGCGTGTCCAAGGTGCGCTGGTGCACGGGGGAGGTGTGGCCGAGGCGAACAATCCAAAAGAGTAGTCCTTAGGGAATATCCAAAACACAAGGGTAAGTCCAAAACCAGGAGATCCATCAGAACAAAGAATTAAAAACCACGAAGGCCGGGTCGGAACCGGCGGACGGGGAACAGGAACGGGAACAGAGGTTAAAACCTTAACAGGACCAGGCGCTTCCAGGTCCCGGACTCGCACGATATGGAAATCAGATGCAGAGCCCGGATGAGCGTCAGCGCCTGGCTTTTAAGGTGGGCTGGGAATGGGAAACAGGTGCAGAGAATAAAGTCTTGAGTGAAAGGGCTGGAGCACCCTTAAGGAGGGGGGACTATAATCGTGACAGAAAGTCTCTTTCCCCCTTTTATACCTCTTGCTTGACCAACAATGCAGTGCCAAGTTGTTGAACAAAAGTGTAAATCTTTTTTTAAAAAAAGACTGCTTTCTAAAAAAAAAAATTATACAGGAACACTGCTTTCATTCTTACACCGACACGTACAGAAGATATAAGCACCTCCTTCCTTCACCATCTCTGTCAGGTCTTCTAAACCCAATTACATTAGACTCCTTCAGGGTGTTAGGGTAAGTGAGCAGTCACAGTATGCAGAAGGATTCTGTTTTTTTTTTCTTTCTTTACATCAGGAGGTGGGAATTCAATTAAGCAAGCAGAGGAAATTTGATCACGAAAACCTCCATCTTCCAAAAACTAATATTTATGACAAGCTCCTATACATCATCTTCATTTCAATATCAAATAATGGTGTAAGCCTTTGCCGGCAAAGACATTTTTCACTTAACTTCCAGAGACAAAAAGAGGAGTGCAGGGTCTGTCTTGGGTCAATTTTCTTCAATCGGATTACTCAGTAATGTGATTGAATCTCGCTAAGATGCTCTTGAGAGAGTAACAGCTCCCTAGTTTGTATACGGAGCACAGCGCTTAGTCTGTCCATTAGTCAAGTGATACAGCAATGTTTAATGATCCTGTAGGGCTTCTGCTGCTAGCGTTACAAATTGGCAGCTCAAAGTTGTGATGCAAAGTAATAATTATTAATATTCATTTCCTATATTACAAGTCATTAAGAAACAAACAAAAACCCAAGTAATTACCCAGGATGATAGTGCTTTCTCAGTGCTAACTTCACATTCTGACCTCTGGGGCATCAAACATTACAGAAAACCAGAACTGCAAAGTTTTTTCTAGGAGCCAGCTTCTTTTCTTACTGAGTTAAAAAAGGTAACCCCAACACATTGCTTTTTCGTGACAGACTTCATGGCAATGGGGTCTTTTGTCTAGAGGGTGTGTATTTTCAATTATAGCCCCCCAAAATTATCTGCCGTCCCACATTACAGGCCTCAGACTGAGCTTTCTATTGCTTTTAAGGTGGAAATAGAGCTGACAGCAGGTCTTCTGAGCTTCAGCAGCAGTAGTAAACACACTGTTTACTCTCATTAGGCATAACACCAGTGTCTTATGACTAATCCATCTGTGGTGCATGCATTAAATCAGAATCTGTCTGTTATTTCACTCTGCATTGCTTAGACTGTGAGATGTGTTAACAGTGATTTATCTGTTGCATTGTCTGCGTAAGCCTACAACACTAACTAGCTATTGTGGCAAAGATACGCTCGAAAAGAACTCCAAAGAGCCAATTGTCAAGAAGCATGCGCAGGAAACCAGCTCTTTCTCTGCATCTCAAAACAGTTTGCAAATAAGCATCATGGCAGATGTCCCTTGTGTTACAATCATAGTCTCCCTTCTGCCCTGACTGTATACCTGTACAGTAAGATATATCAGACATGTGACTGAAAAGCAGAAATGAGGTGTTAGAACACGCAGTTTCTCTTCTTTACAAGACAAGGGAGTTGTATTCTGTTTGTAAGGGGGAACATGCATTTTTATTAATTAAATCACTTCACAATGAAGCCTGAACATGCATGCGAAGTGCACAAGCAGCTCTAGAAATGAAACAGACATGGGAAGGGGGATGTTGTGGTGAATTCTAATTATTTTGGGCTGCAGGAAGAATCTTCTTAAAGGGCTCTGGGTAAATTCTGTCCCATCTCTCTGCCCACCTGGCTTTGAAATCCCCTTTTAGAAGATTGACTTCTGGTACAGTAAGTGAGGTTGTGACTGGCAATCCTTTTACACAAGAGGGTGTTTTGAAACATAAAACGAAGCTAATGAGAAGTGATGGAGATAGAGAAATGTCACTCTACCTGTGTACGGGGAGGGTGAAATTCATTCATCTGCAGGGCACACACTAAACAAACAGACACACTGAGGATTTTTTTTTTAATGGGAAAGGAAACGTCCATATAGTTTTTGTTGTTTTTCTGTGACTTTCAGGTCTCGGCCATTCACAGGTTTCATTTTCCTGACTTAACAATGGTTTGTGAATTGTAGTGGTCATGGTAACCTCCTATCAGTAGAGACAATTAGGGAGAAAACAAGAATAAGTCAGATAGGCTTGTTTTTTTCTGTTGTTTATGTGGGAGTGGGCATGTGTGTGTTAGTGATTGTGTGTGAAAGTTCTGTGTCAAAGAATAGATCATTATCAATTGATGATGTGTCTTCAACTACTACTGATGCCCAATTGTGGTTTTTAGCATTCACCTCAAAATGAGGCAGCTACCAATTCCCCTACTCCTCCGTACCTTCTACATACCTCCTTCTAGTTAAGCTGTCTCATTTTGCCAGCCTGTTTTTCGCACTAGTTTCAACGCATTATGTGCTATTTCTTACGGGACATCTCTGACAAATAAATTGAACACTTGCCTTTCATTTTCATCTTTACTACAAATTAAAGTGCAGGTCTGATATTTACTAATAAAGAGGAAAAGAACTCAGAGGTCAAATCAGGTAAAATGACATTTTGGACAATTGGGTGGCCAATGTGGAACATTTGAAAATGACAGCTCATTGGAGCTCTGTCAGTTTTTTTTGCAATCTCAGATGTCCCTTATGAACTGATTGAAAACCCCTCAATTTTTTAAAATGATGGGAAGATATATACTGCATATATTTCCGTACTCGTGCATTTAAATAGCAGACACGAGCAGAAGTTCAGAAGTTCTATTTATAAGATAATATTCCAGGCAGTAAAAAAAATGACAAGCTTTTAAAAAAAAAAAAACTTTGAAAGACATAGTTTTTAAAAAAAAAAAACCAGCAGGATTATTTTCAGACTTTCAGTGCAACAATTACCACCTGGTCTCCTAATAGAATTCCCCTGGATTCCGCATGTTTTTTTGTTGCATTTTAGAGAGATACCAAATAAAATGCTAATCTTGCTTTTAAGGACTTTTTTATTTCATCTTAGGATTTTAAACTTTTAATGACTAGATGGTTAAACTAGGTTATTTATTGTATGAAGAATCAGATCATTCTGCTACACAGATGTCACCTTTTGCCCACCTTTTACCATTTGTAGGAAATCTATTTGTAAAATCTCTTTTATATTTATCATTTAAGGTAGGAGCTCAATATTCTTTATAAAGAGCTGTGAACAATAAACTGCTTTTATTAAGGCCAGGGAAAAATTCAAGCATGGGGTTTGTATAAAGAGATAAAACCGCACTTCTTCTAAACACAAACAAATACTGTCCCCATTTACCAGAAAAGATTGTCAGCACTCCCAATTTATACCAATACTCTGCAGAACACCAACAGGAGCAAAATATTGGGCAGCGGTGACAGGGCAAATGCTCACTTCTGGATTTCGAAAATCTTCTGCAAATTGTTTTTGCCAGCCCCAGTCCCAAGTTTCTGTTGCAGTACAACAGAAACCTGCACTTTAATTGACTTTTTGAGGGGCAATTTTCACTGCCATCTAAACACATGTATTCTTTTAAATTAATACAAAAAAGGTCACATATTGCACACATTCAAGTATTTGTTTCCAGAATATTTGTGTATTTGAATCTTTGTATCCTGCTCAGATGAATAAAAACGCATAAATGCACTTTAGTCATCTACAAAAGTTCACTACCTTTGGAAGAGCCTTTATTTGCTCTCATTTGGCCAGAGAAGCTTCACATATCATACCAAGGTGTGGGAAATCAATATTAAGTTGACAAGCCTGATCACTACTAGCTTATTGATCATGTAGAATCATGCCTTTACATTAAATAACCCAACAACTTGCTTTCTACATAACTGGAAAAGTGTTCCACAACATTGTTACAAAAATGGGTGTTTTCACCCATCCATTGGATAGAACTCCATCCACTGGAGTATGTAGGTCACCATTAAATCACCAATCAGACTTTATCTGCTTTAGTTAATAGAATACAGGAGCCTATCCCTGAAGACAACAGGAACAAGACAGGGCACATCCTGGATGGGATGCCAGTCCATTGCAGGGCATACAGAAACACAAAAAATAGACATCCACACTGGGGCCACTTTTTATAGAAGACAATTCACCTACCAGCATGTAGTTGGACTGTGGGAGGAAATGGAGTACTGCTAATCACTGCTCCACAGCACTAACCTAAAATAGAGATTATTTGGGACCAAAATCTAAATACAGTACTTAATACAGTACAATACAGTACAGCTCAGCCTTTAAAGATAAGCATGCTCTTAATGGAACAGATTGCTAGCTAAATTGGCAACTCTTCAGCTATTGATCAACCCTTACAAAAGAGAAGCTAAACTGGGGCTCTCATGGACCAAACTCCTGTCCTGAGACTGCCGGTTCTCGCTGTATTTTTCTTTTCTGGGTTTTTATTGTCCCACTGGCTACCCTACCACTTGTGAACATGTACAGTACCCCACAGAACTGCCCCCAGAACAATCTCATCCATTAGCGTCACCTTGGAAAGCTGCTAAAAGTTTGAGTCACAACCACCAGATTTAGCGGTTTGAGATCAACAGGTATTTTACATATAAATTCATTTTATCCTTCAGCTACACTACAGTAAACAGAATTTGTGGGTCTAAACACTGGAGTGGCGCTCTCAGGTACCTCGGTTCTAAATCGAAACAAGTCGAAAACTATTAAGATCCCTGCTGAATGCCAAATAGCAAACCGGCGTTGAATTTTTCATTAACTCGGCAAACATTTTAAATGCATAACCTGATGTTGTCAAATCCCCAGAGTGCCTGTTTTTTTGTAGCTACCATATGACTCAATGTGCACCTGGTCACTTTGACACTAAGGCATTTTTAAAGTTGATCTTTACTCGAAATTAATTGACAAGTAAATTAAGAATGACACCTTCCCCAAACGGGGTAATGTTGCTAAATGACCCTGCTGAGGAATAAAAACAATGAAGTATTAATGCAATTTTTATTGTACAGATTATTTCTTATCTAATCACTGCCTCGTTTGCATTTACTAATATGATCAAGTGTCTTTTTTATTTTTATTAAGAAAGCGTGCATAAAGCACAAGTGCAACGACTCTTGTCAAATCATTAGTATTGATCTACTGTTAACTCAGACATGAGCGATGGTTGGGAACGGCGAACTGCGGATAGGTATTTACCGCGCTGGGTCATCCTGTAGTCTTCATCTGAGGAAAGGTATATTTCTGTATTAGTTAGCGCACTGATTTCTGTTAAAGGCCGACTTAAACCATATCCTGACCGAATTGTGTCATAAACCAACTATAAAAACCGGTGAAATGCAGTCGCTTTCGGTCGTTTTATTGCTCTTTATTGTTTTCTTATTTCTTCTCCCTTGTTTGCAATTGACAGACGTCATGATCGCGCAGTTCTTTCTGCCAGCTGTTGGAAATTTCCGGACATTGTTATTTTCCAAACGTAACACATATGACATGTTAAATAATCATGGTTGAAATTAGAAAAGAAAATCCTGTATTCAGTGTGTCCATACTTCTTGGGTGTTGGACGTTTTTCTAAATTGGAATAGAGTGACGAAACATCCAGTGGAGATTGCATTTTAAAATCTACTACTGATTTTACAAAAATGACTTCCTTGTAAACACCGAAAACGGCGAGTGTGTCTATACATTTCTCCGGGCAGAACTATATTCACGAGAATATTATGCCAAGTAAATGGGTGCATGGGAGCTATTCGCTTACTACAAACTAAATGTTGCAGAAAGCATTTACATAATTGTCTTCTGGTGTGATATTTGTAAATCACGTTGAATACAGGGATCGAGTGAATTAACTTCTTAGGCAATGCTACTGCGGCAATTTTCAAAGAAAAAAAACCCGATAAGTATTTTCAGTAACCGCTAAATCCAATACAGGGTGGTCTGGAGCCTAACGATTTACCCTAGACCAGTGTTTTACAACCTTTTCTGTAATAGACACCATCTTACCACGACACCCCTCGTTCTGGTACTGCTTAGCTTAGAAACAAAACAAAATAATGGGAAAAAGATCACACATTTTAACCGTGTCTTTCCAACTCGGTCTGGAAGGTCATAACTGAGACCTTTCGACATTGCTCCAGGGACCAGGGTTTGAGAAACAATGCTCTGGAAGTGACACCACTCCCTTGCCAGTCACACACAAGGGAGACAATTGGTGAAAGATGTTATACCTGTTACACTGTCTTGTCCGCCTTGCTCACACTGGACTGCTACTTCCCAGCTCTAGTTTGTTTTCATTCCCTTTTTTTATATTGTCATTCTAAGCCCCCCCAAAATTGAAAATGTGCAAACAGGGTGGTGGTGCCCTGGACTCAATTCCTGGGGTGCTGTGTGAGTTTGTATTTTCTCCCTGTGTTCTCATGGGTTTCCTCCTACAGTCCAAAGACATACTGGTAGGTTAACTGACTTCTGGCTAAATGATGTATTCTGACCATGGTGTAAAAATGTGTGTTTGTGTGTGTGCAATGTCATGGACTGGTGTCCTGTCCAGTGCGTGTCCTGCCTTCTGCCTGCTGCTTGCTGAATTTGGCTCTGACCACCCTGTGACCATAAATTTGATAAAGCAAAGTGCTTAGCAAGTGGATGGATGGAATATAGATTTGCCTGCACTAATATATGAAGTGAGTCATAACAAAAACTAATTCAGCTGACTCCTGGGTCCATGTCAGTCAGAGACTTGTGTCCTGTGATGTTCTGAAAACTGTGCTGTGTATCTCTCAGTGACAGAACTGCAGCCCTACATGAGGACTTCCTGTGAAAATCATAGGAACCATGACCAGCTCATGTCCACCCTACTCCAAGGATACGTAGTCAGTTGTGTTCCACAGTTGGGAATCCCACTCACAGTCAGCTGACAGCCTAGCTCGGACTCGACCCAGCTCCCTGTGGAAGGGATCAGATTACTGTCCTAGTGGGCATCTTTACTATCTGAGTCACACAGGAGCCCTCAAATTCCATCTTCATATTGTGGATTCTTCAGATAATGTCCAAAACAGCTACCAAAACTACCTGCACTCATATGTGATTCAGGTATCTTTAATCTTAGTCAAATAATAGATTCGGTGTTCTCTGTTGGATTCATAAGGCCAAAGGCTGTGACTACTTGATACAAACTAGTTCGTCTTTTCTTAATTGAGTGTTCAATTGTTCTTTGACCTTTATGAGTGTGTGAGACTTCTATCTATCCAGAAATGCATCCATACAATTCATTATTGTGGGGGAGCTGGAGCCTGTCCCAGCAAACATCAGGTACAATGCAGGCTACACCCTGGATGGGACGTCAGTTCATCCTAGGCCAGACACACAAACATAGATACAGACTCGCATACACTCATGCCAGGGCTAATTTTCCCAGAAGCACCTGAGCACCCAGAGGAAACTCACATGAACATGGGCAAGCATACCAACACCACTCAGATAACACCCCAGGAATTGAATCCAGGCCCCAGGGCTGCGATGCAGCTATACTAACCACTGTGCCACCTGTGAGACTTCTAGTGCTGGGAAAATGAATGGTGCAGTCCAGCATTCTATAAAAGCGGACTGGGGAAAGGGGGTGCCCCTGATAGAAATTCCATTTGTTTCCATAGCTGTCGTCTCAGATGTTTGCTTCCAAGTATAAAGGCCCCAACACAAAGAACAACTAAAATGGATGTCCTTGACATTTTTTGTAGGTTGTTAACCTTTAAGGGAGAAAGCGAAACAAATTGTTTTGGAGGAGGCTGGCCACATGAGGCTAGGTATCTTGCCAGAATGATTCATGGGGTCCATTTCCCCCCCCCAGGACTTCAAATGTAGTTCAGGGCACGAACAACAATGAGTTTAGTGTTTTCAACCCAGGCCGCGAGGAACAATTGTCTGAGCAGTGCGCTGTCAAAAAACTTTGTGTCATCAAGCTTCTCTGGAGACTGTGGGAGCAACAGAAAAACAGATTTCCTCTCTGCTATAGTGAGTGTTTCTTTAGGGCAGGGCTGAGGAACTGGAAGTTAGAACATAAAACATTACAAATGATTCTAAGAGATTTAGTCCAACTTGCTCGTTTGGTGGCTAGTAGCCAATAGATCCCAGTATCTCATCCAGCTATTTCTTGATAGAAAAACAACATGGCTGGTTAGAGTTTGTTCCAGACCCCCCACAAGGCTATGTGTAAAGAAACTCCTGTTGTATGTATTTACTGTTGATTCTGAAGGAATCCTTTGGCCTTTGAGGATTTTAACAGGTGAAACAGCTCTCCTCCTAGTTTTCTCTTTTCTGAGTCTGAAAAGAGTCAGTTATTTTGTTCTGTCAGAGAAAGACATTAGTTCAGTCAGCCTTGTGTGTTACAGTATGTAAGTGGAGACTTACAGTGGACTCAGGACTTCACTGTTCTCAAGGATGAATTCAGATGAATTTAATTGATACAGTCAAAGCAGACTGGATAACATTTGCTTGTTTGTTTCTGTTGCCACGCTTTGTATTATTTTTTCATGCATCCATGGAAACTCAGATTTATGTACTGTTGCCGTCTCTGTACTTAACCTTTCAAATGTGTGAAAATCATTGCTATTAATAAAAAACACCTTCTAATCGAAGCTGGCACCTTGTCTAGAGGAAGCCTCTGTTCCTGAAACACGATCAAATTATTTTAACCTTCGTGCTCTTTATCTCAGGGACAGGGGGAAAAAAAAATCAACCTTTGAGGCAAGCTCCATATACTGTACGTCATTCTTTAAGAAAGTCAACGAACAATAAAGTCAAGTTCCCCATTTAATGAAAATGAGCAAATTTAAAGTTTCATTATTCATATCACAACATCAGGCCCTGGCACTTCCCTCCTCCAAGGAATCAGAGTGAAATTTCAATTGACATCATTCTGTGTGCTGAGTTTTAATGTCAATATTGCAGGCAGTCTTCCACGGCCTTGCAGCCTCCCTCCTGACTCTTACAAGAAACTTCAAAGAAACACTTCACAGCAGCCCTCAGTCTTGCATTAAAAATGTTAACCTTGGAGACATGTTAACTACCCAAGAGTAAATGTTCTGGAATTCTAATGAATCCTAAGAAAATAAAAGGGAGAGAAATAATTTTTCTACATACACTGTATACATGAATTTATTCTGTATGTTCTCACCATGTATATTGTGTAGCTGCTGCTTGAGGAAAGATTTAGGTTGCTTTAAAGCCAGATATTCACTGTGTAAGTATCCAAGTTTTGTTTCTAACACTCCGCAGTTCACAAGTATCAAAATATAATTCTAACAAAAAACACCCATTGATCCTAAATATCTCATTTAGAGTGCTATGCCACAAGAACGTGTCTTTAAATCCCAAACCCATACTGCTTTATTAAGACAGAAGAGAAATCCAGGTTAGCTCTCTCTCTGTTTTTCAGGGCAGCGGAGAAACGGGCTGTGTTACTAGAGACTCTGCTTTGGATCACAGGAAAAACTAATTTGCTCATCTAGGATTTGGCCCTATTTGACATTGGTCGACAACATTAAATCGCTAGATAATGCCTGTTTCACGGAGGTCCAGAGATACCCGAACGGGGGAAAATGTTCTGATCTGGATGGATGCCCAATTGCTGATCTACAAGAAGCTTTTCTGGCACAGCATCCAGCAGCGCTGAGTCTGTTCGGAGCCAGTGCTATTATCCTTTCCCTTTCATGTTTGCACAAGCTTTTAATTCACTCCTAACAGGCAGCTAGGTCTGAGAAGTTGAGTGAAAGTGTGCATTGCTGAAATTATACAAAGTAAGGGTTCACATCTCCAGCCTTTGGGGAACTGACCTGGGATTTCCATTCCAAAGGAGCTCTTATATATGTAACTGAATGCAACAAGTTATTTTGTATTGTTAGCTGAATTTCTAAACCAGTAAAGTACCAATTACAGCCTACAATGCTAGAACAGTCAGAGCACTTGTATATATCAACTCCAGATCAAGTGCTCTGTACTGTGTGATGCGTACTCTGAATGACCTTAAGCACGGGTTGTGCATCATTCAAACCTGCGCTTTGGAAAGAAGTCAAAATATACAAGCAAACGGCATTTTGAAATGAAAGAGGAGCTGTAGTATCAGCAGGATCTTTATTAGTAAACTCTGCCTGTCTGTGTCCTTGCTGTGTGATGTGACAGCCAGAACTGTGGCACCTGGGGTCAGCCTCGCTATTTATACCCAAACCATGGAAACACACAAAATATATTATCAGTTTTCTCAGAGTGAAGCCATATGCTAGTCAATCAAAGTTCAGCATGCCCCTTGATACAACATGGCTATTTACAGACACCTCTCCATCTCCCTCAAAGCTTCTCCAGAGCCACATCCCTGAAAGACTAATATTCCATAAGTATTGACAGCTGCTGCTCCCCCAGAGGGATTGCACATTCAATCTATTGTAAGCCAAAGCAGACATCACCAGGAGGCAATCAATACTTCCCAGTGATCTTAGCTGACAGACTCACCTGCAGTCAAAGATGACTTTCAGTTTTGAAGTCAAAGTGCTTTCCATGTGGGGCACCAACTACAGAGACGTCTCTGCAGCTCCTGGTCTTTGGAACAATGCATGTAGCTGGGTCTCAGGTGATGACTGGCTTCAGCTTGGCACAGTAAATGGCAAAAGAGCTGGTATGAACACAGACTTTTCACAACACAATTTATTGAGCCCATCTAGGATCAGACAAAAAAAGTCGGTTAAGGACCTGTGCCTGTGGCTGGAAGGTTGCCGATTCATATCCCGCGGCCGGGAGAAGAATCCTACTCAATTGAGCCCCTGGGCTGGCCCTTAACCCCAGCTGCTCCAGGGGTGCCGTATAAAATGCTCTGACCCCAAGCTTCTCTCCCTGTCTGTGTGTCTCATGGAGAGCAAGTTGGGGTATGCGAAAATACAAGAAATACAAGAAATTGTATATGGCCAATAAAGTGATCTTATCTTAAAAACAGACAAATGTGAATTCCCTAACTCTGCAAAATTATGGTGGAATTGTCTTTCACTTAGATTGAAATGAAGCGTTTCTTTAGTGCCCATCATGTTTTTATTACATTTTAAATATTGTTGCTTTAGAAAGCTATCAGACCCCTCTGTATGTGTTGGAGGAGAGGGGGGTTTTGTGTTCCTGTGTGCCCTGTGATGGACTGGCATCCTGTCCAGGGAGTGCCCTGCCTTGAGCCTGTTGCTTGCTGGGATAGGCACCACCCCCCCTGCACCTTGAATTGCTTAAAGTGGTTGGAAAATGGATGGATGGATATTACATCCATTGTTACAATTATGCAGAAATTGTGTTAGATTTTGTGGTTGCATATCCTTCTAAGTATCCTGTAAGTCTCTCTTTGGAATTTCTCTATGTTCCCGTGAAATAAGTCTTGAAGGATTCTCTCTCCCTGTCTGTGTGTCCCATGGAGAGCAAGCTGGGGTATGCGAAAAGACAAATTCCTAATGCAAGAAATTGTATATGGCTAATAAAGTGATCTTGTCTTAATTATATAATAATTTTGTTTTTTTCAACTTGTTCTTTAAAATGGACATGAGCCTGGATTCTTGAGTGGCTTAACCACCAAAAGTGCTCAATCAGAATGCAAGCAAAGCTCTGAGTGCTTGTGACTTGCTGGCTGCCTGTAAGGTTGCAGTGCTGTCAATGAGTCATTCGATCCCTCCTTCATCTGATGTTAACACCCCTGCTGTGTGTAAAATAGGGGACTGGATCTCATAGGTGTGCATCTGGAAAGGAAAACACATGTGAATAGTACAGGGGCTTTGTAGAATAGTGATTGGTGATTCCAATTTGCTGACAATAAAAAATAAAGCACAGGAGGATGTGAAGTAGCTCAAACCAGTAATGGTGTTGGCTCAGAGTCCAGGTGGAACCAGATGTTGCCAGTGGGAGGCTGAGTTATGTTTCCGGTGGACAATCACTGGATTCCTCAAGAGGTGGCACGCAATTGACAGGATGCCCTAGAGAGGTTGGGTGTTGGATGGCCAGGAAACTCTTCGTTTTCAGTGATGCAGCAAGTCCTGCCACTGGATTGCAACAGCTGTCCAATCCAGCCAGCAGCCATATCACTGGCCCACTGAAGCTCAGCAGGTGTGAGCCTGGTCAGTACCAAGTTGTGGGACCAGCAGGGGGCGCTCACCCTGCGGTCTAAGGGGGTTCTGATGCCCCAGTATAGTGACGGGGACACTATACTGTAAAAATGTGCCATCCTTCGGATGAGACGTAAAACCGAGGCCCTGACTCTCTGTGGTCTTTAAAAATCCCAGAGAGTTTCTTGAAAACAGTAACCCTGTCATCCTGGCCAAATTTCCCATTGACCTTTACCAATCATTGCCTCCTAATAATCGTCATCTCTGAACTGGCTTCATTACTCTGGTCTCCTCCCCACTGATAGCTGGTGTGTGTTCAGAGATGGTTGCTGTCGCATTATCCATGGGGGGCTGCACATTGGTGGTGGTGGAGGGGAGTCCCCATTACTTGTAAAGCACTTTGAGTGAAGTGTCCAGAAAAGGGCTATATAACTGTAAGGAATTATTATTATTAGAGCTCAGCTCTCCTGTGAGGCAGCGTGTCAAATGTTACCTGGCCACAACAGGTGAGAGTGCTGGAGGAGTGTCTTGAGTGGCTGGAGGCCATTGCCTGGCCGCAGTATAGGAGTTCTAGCTGTAAAGCTGAGCCCCCCAAAAATCACTGATTTCAAATCGGGATGATCCGAAATAAAAAAAATAATGGTCTATCCCAATTGCTGAAAAAAAATAAATAATGAAGGCTTATGGAAAAATAACTGAGATGATTTGTGTCATTTTCTGGGGATTGAAACTCGTTACGAAGAGAGAACTGCTGTTTCTCTTCTCTCTCATCCCCACTGGGTGTCATTAATTAAAGCTCTGCGGCCAAGTCACGGAACCCTGCTTGTTTTACACCAAAGGGGTCGTGACAGAAGTCCTCCCGCTTTTGCAGAGTTCCCTCCTTTTTGTCCTTCCAGAGCCCCTTTGAACTGGAACGGATGAATATTAAAAACGCTTAAATATTTATCAGATTCACATTGTGTCGGTGCCGATCTGTGTATTGTCAGTTAAGCCCAGGAGTTGCTGCAATCCCGACTGTGTAGTGGCAAAAATGAGATTAGAGAGTAAAAGTCTCGTACATCTCCCAAACACCACACATTTATTCGGCAGCCTGACCATTTTTAATAATACAGAAAAAGAGACACAACTGTGGGTCCCCGGTGTATTTACGCATAAAGTGTTTTCTGAAAATAAGCAAAACAGCCACAATTGGATTCACTTAGCCTCTGGCCTCTTTTTAATTTTAAAAGAGTAATTTAAAAATGAGCAGAATGCCACTCTAATTACTGAAAAAGACTGCTGTTTTTGCGCACTGGAGAAAATCTTTCAAGTCTTCATGTGGGAAACCCTCTGGACTATTTCAGGGACCCCCAGGGCTCCCTGTGGCTGGCAGCACAAAACTCTTGTAATTACATTTTTTTTTCTTAGCTTTTCTGCTAAAGTGTTCCTTGGCTCTAAGTATGTTGCACCATGCAGCTTAACAAACGTAAGTTAAAAACGAGAAAATGTTTCCACACTGTTCTGGCCACAAGTATCTGCAATAAAGGTAGTAACTGATCTATTAAGGATTAGAAATATTGTTTGTTGAAATATAGATAGTGAAATTATAAGAAGCAGCTCTTTACAAAAAGGGTTGTGGGGGTCTGGAACAAACTGCTCAATCCTGTTGTTGAAGCTGGTTCCCTGGGACGCTTCATGAAATGGCTGGAAGACACCTTGGATCAAGAAGCTACTGAAAACTAAATGAGCAAGATGGGTCAAATAGCCTTGTCTCATCTGTGACCTTTCCTAGGTTATGTTCTTATTCATCAACGATTCACTTCTAAACCCGTTTAACACACATCTGTCCTAGAACACACTAGTAAGGAGGCTGTAATAACTTAACTAAGTTAAGACACATGGCAGCATGGCACATATATATATACTCAAGACATGCTGTATTTCATATTTAAGATGTTTAATGCATCCCCATCTGGAAACCTGACACAAAGTCTTAAATAATCCATCCATCCATTTTGTAACCACTTTACCCAACACAGTGTCCCCAGGGAGGTGGCAAACAATGGGCACAAGGCAGGATACAGGATACGTCTCCTGGACGGGACACTGGTCAATCGCAGGGCACACACACAGACAACAGACATGCACACACCAGGGCCAATTTTCCCAAAAGCCAATTAACCTACCAGTATGTCTCTGGGTTGTGGGAGGAATCCAGAGCATCCGGAGGATATCCATGTGAACACAGGGAGATCGTAAAAACTCCATACAGATAGCACCCCAGGATTTGAACCCAGGGCCCCAGCGTTGAGGCAGCAAAGCTAACCTCTGATCCACTGTGCTCACCTTCACATCAGGAATTAGGCCTTTTGCTTGGTTTTCAGGACTTTAGGAAGGTTGCAAGGGAAAGAGGCTGTTTTGCTATGCCCATGTGGAAATGTAATGTTTGGGAGTTGCTCCTGAAGAGGAGAAAAAGGACATGGAGGAAGATTGACAGCAGTAATTGCTAACACTCATTCTGGAAGGAAGACTCCTTCCTTGGGCCTGTAAACAGGTGAGGGCAGGGGAGAAATAATAGGAGATTTCTTCTTCGGTTGCTGGAGGAGGAATTGCTGCAGATGGCTCTGACACCACACTAAAAATAGAGGCTGTGTGGGCCTGCTGTTTGACAGGGCCTTGAAACAAAAAGACTTTAATGGGACAGTGTTTACAAGAGGCCATAAATAACAGGCCCTCGTGGGGGTTCATTGGTCTGCCAGCTCATAACCAGCCAGGCAGAGTCTACTATCAGCAGACCGCCATTAAAAAGAAACCTCTTACACTTTCACTTGATTCTGTGTAACAATCCCCTTGGTAGACCTCACTTTGTTTTCGCCAGTGTGTCTGGAAGACACAAGCAGTGTTCACATGGCTTCAGTAACTATTTGCAGGAAAGACACAAAATTGCTTAGTAGAGCCCCTGTGTCATATAGAATTAATAACATTTTAATTAGTCTGTTATTTTTTCATACTTTATATGGAGGTGCATATTTTTTTCCCTCTTCACAGCCGCAAATATATGGATTTCAGGAGATACAGAAAACACTTCACAACTTGGAGTGTTTAAATGGCTTATCGGTAAGCTAGATTGCACACGTTCGTGGGTAATGACAAACGTGTGCAAGAGACCATCTGAGAACATGAGACAAATGCTACAAATCAAAGAAAAGCCTTCACACCATATGGCTCATTTGGCTGCTTGTGCCTTATTGATCTGAGCATCTCATCCAAACATTAAAGTGTTTTAAGGAGCCAGTTGCAACATCTTAGTTGGATTGCTTGTTCCAGACTCCAGCATCCCTTTGTGTAAAGTAAAACTGCACATTTGCATCATAAACACACCACCTTCTTAACATGTACTTTTGCCACTATGCCTTCAGGGGTAATCTGCATACCCATCATCTGGCCATGAGGCTGAGATGATGAGCCCTCCATGTGTGTAGCAGGCTAAGGCAGGATTGCAATGAATAGAGATGCAGGGCAACAGGGGTTAATGCTTTAAATTCAGACCTGAGCAGGTACAGTAGTTGCAGGTGAAGGGCAGTTGGCTCCTATTCTACATGCGATGTGCACAAGTTGTAGCAGGACTCCAGCATAAGTTGAATATACAACAGAACATTCCATTTTCTTAAATCATGTATACAATAGATTCAGTGACAAGCATGTGTTCATATGTTCAAGAAGAGCCTATTAAAAATACCTTCTCCTTCCATCCCGGGTCATGGAAAATCTTTGCGCTATCTTGATGTCCATTCTTAGTCAGTCATTCTTGAGTTGAGTGAAAAAAAAAAAGTTTTGAAATAATAAATCCCATTCCCCATGGGAAATCTCCAGAAAGTTCCCAGCTACAGGCTCCTCTGAAATGCCAAGGGAAGAATAATGATGGCAAGCAGATATCATCTGAAACTGTGGGTCAGGGTTTCTTCTGCTTTATATCTGCAACCCTTGGACTTTTAGGTTTCACGTTTTTATTTGGGGGGTGGTGGTGGTGGGGGGAGGGTGTAAGAATTATAATCAGTGATTGTTTTCCAGGTCTAGGAAATAGAAAAGAAACTAAGATAAGCTTGTCAAAGGAACATCTTCAGAATTTTAAAATGAGGCAGCATGCTGGATATTTTTAAGAAAACCACATAACAGAACAATTTTAGACGAGAGATCAGGACTTAAGTGGGTAATTAAAAAAATGTCAAAAACACTTTTTCCATGCCTTGGTGTTTTGAATATCTGTCCCAGGAGGTACAGTATAGATTCTTATTTGGTGTGTAAACCGATTAGATTGTTTCTCCGATGAGAAAAGAAATATAATGGGATTATCAAATTAGAACACCATATTAATAAATCATTATCTACAATGATATTTGGTTTTTTCAGTGGATTGTTGTGACTATATCACTGTTACAATATTATATGAATCTAATCAATGACGATTGTTTTGTTGTTGATTTTAACGATTGTCGATGCTTGCAATTGATTGACTCAATTGCTATTGAATTAAAAAACAAATCTGTCTTATCTGCCGTGTTACCAGGGATTAATTTGCTCCTAGAATAGAGTAGCTTTAATGAACAAATCGGTATACAAACAATGCGAATTTATTAATTAATTCATTCATGAATTCTTTTACATCCTGAATGGAACCAAACAACTTAATCAGATAACCAGAAACCACACAGATGTTGGTAAAACAAACTGAATCTCTTTAGTCTTGGATAGAGGAGAGTGCAAGTAGATTTGATTCAATGTCTGGGCCTTAAATATGTTATCGACCTAATTCTGGCTCAAACTATGGAGCAAGCAGGTATATTTACAACTCAAATTAGGAGGCAGTTTTTTACACATGGAGCAAATTATACAGCCTTGCTATTGAAGCTGTCTTTCTGGGATTACTCTAGAAATTGATTGATTAGCTACTGAAAAACTAAGCAATCATGAGAGGCTGAACGGTTTCTCATTTGTATCCTTTATTAGTTTCTACATTGTAAAATACAATCCCACGTGCCAGCACAAAAATAAAGGATGTTCAGAGTCCACTAAAATACAAACATCTGGTTCAGCAGAATTCATTGTTGAACATTTCTGTGAATTCGCCTGGCCCTGGTTCTCCTTCTGCTCTGGTAGAGCATAAACTTAATTTGGTTTTCAACGAAGAAAATTATCCAAATGCCTTAACCTGTAATTTCCCTACAGCTCCCTAGAAAATCCTCTGTGTGTATTTTAAGAAGCTGTTAGCTTAGCTTCTGAAAAGCAAAATATTATCTAATTTTCCTCTCAGTGTAGTCAGATTATTTACTACGAAGCTCCATGCTGAGAAAAAAAGTGGTCCTTTTCTTTATAGTTTTTTTTTCTGCTGAGCTATATGGAACCCATTTGGAGCCATTGTTATGCACAGCATGCCACAGTAGAGCTGCTAGCTTGCCTGCCATTTCCATTTGCCAAAAGGGGCTCTGGCCTAAGACCCTCAGCCAGCTCTGATCAGCTTTGCAATGCCACAGCACTTAATCAGCCTCCAACAGATTGCACATCCTGACAGAGGAAAACCAGCACAAAGCAAAAGGACCTGAAAGAGAACCAGTTCCAGTGTAATTTGCACACCGCTAACCTGCTACCATCATCTGTGCTGGCTAGATCATGTGCAGGCATACAGTAGAAGTGTGGCACTCTTGACTTTCCAAAGCTCCATAATGATTGTAATGAATAATAGTTCAGGTGGGTAGCTACGTCAGCATGCGTAGGCTGCAAAGGAACAAGTAATAGGTTTATTCCATGCTGAAAAGAGAAGAAAGAAAACACAACGTTTTTACACGAGAAATTTCAACAATTGAGGTAAATTTGGGTTGCAAACAACAAGTAGCCAAATTTTAAAAGTGAAGTGAGTCATATGTATCCCAGTTGCTTCCTACAGGACAACAATTGTATACTTTTAATATCTAATTTTTTATGGCCTGGGGTGTAACTGTAACATTTACAGTTATAGGTTTTTCACATTCACAATGTTTTTTTTTTTTGTATTTCTAGTAAATAACATTATACTGATAAAAATATATTATTGTTAATTAAAATGTCTTATAATATACTATGCTCCCTGAATGGTCCAAATATACAGTATATAGTACTATAGATATTTACATACAGATCATACAATTTGTATTTGTTGGAACAGATAAATTATATTTGGGATTATAATATTAATATATAATATCAATAACCAGTGACATTTCTGAAATTATTGGCATATGTATATGAGTTTTCCCATAGAAGGGCTGGCAAGAACAGACCTTGTTTTGTAACAGCAGAAATCATTAGTGTGTAAATGCAGTTCCCACTGTTTGCTTGAAAACAAGAAAGCATTTCGAATTTAGAATATGAAACTTTATATGGTCTTACATTTTAATTAACAAAAAACGCATTCTACTAAGCCTTTTTATAGCCCACGTTGTTTATTACTTCATTGTGATAGCGCAAATTCATAAATTGCCAGGCAATATCTTTTCTCCTTATTAATGGTAACAATTAACCATCTTTTTTAATTAACGAAAACAAACAACTTAAGATTCAAAGCCAGGAGGTTGGGTACATAAAGTTGTATTGCTTTCATCTGCTACATCATTAGTTTGATTAGATTGAAAGCTTTTACCTGACTTTTACAATTAGCGTTAAGAATTTAATTTCTGCCTCGGTTATTCTATATTCTATTCTTTACAGCCATCCCACTTTATGTCTTACACTTGAATACAGACACCTCTGTTATTTTTGTAAATATGTTTGTCTTCTTTGTTGTATTGAAAACATATTAGCAAGTGCTGTCAAACACCATTCACTTCAGCTTTTAAAAACAAGCATCTTCAGCTATTTTGGAAATCGCCCAAGTTCAAACACAGTGGGCTTGTACACAAAGAACAGCCACGTCCAACACAACAGAATTTCATTTGTGAAAAAAGAACAGGACCAGAAAAATAGTTTTGCGGTTCAGCTACAAAAAGCTATTTTTTATAGCCATTGTGGTCAAAACACAACCGATACGTGCACTTCTGAAAAATAATACCCCAGGTTTATATCACCCCAGCTGTTAACAACAATTTATTGAAAATCATACACTGGGCAGTAAATGGAAGTTACCTGAAGAAAAAGAGGAGTGGATGCAGTGCTAGCAAACTGGTAGCATTCACGCTGTGTTATTTTGAAACTTATCTTTATTCATCTGAGATTTTAACATGAATTACCTTCCACAGCAGAAGATGGTGCTTGCCCACCCATTTAATGATACATGATAACAGCCTGTTAATGTTACACCATTACGCATCCTGCTGCGGCGCTTTCCACTCTCTCTCTCTCTTGCATTTCTGGTGGAAACGTTTAGCACGTCACAAGACAAGGAAGGTGAAAATGTGGAGAAGAATGCGCAAAATCTCCTGCAGGATCTGAAAATGTGTGCCAGAGACGGATGAGGTCTGTAAAACACAGCAGCCTTTCATCTGATCCAAACACAGCTCAACAGTCATAGGAGCTGGGTGTATGGATGGTTCTGTTCGTCTGAGAGGATATTATCTGTTGTTTTGCTTGTAAAGGTTCAGTTTTGAAACCTAAACAATCTGTTAAATGACAAGTACACACTTGCTAGAATGTGTGCCTTTCTGCCTAGTTTTGTCTTCATCACACATTTTAAAAAGGACACATGGGGCATATATAGTATGGTTAAATGGATATACCATTTTCATAAAAACAACACAGCAGAATGGATATTTTACATGAAAATATGCTACTTTAAAAATAAAATAATATGTGATTCTAAAGTCAGTATATAGAGCATCATGCTGTCACATTTGTTATCCAACCCTTCATTTTCTGACCTCTTCTTCCAATTTACCATCGTGGGGCAGCCGGAGACTATCCTGGCAAACCATGGGCACAGGCATGGTACACTCTGGACAGCACACCAGTCCATCAGAGCGCAGACACACACACCAGGGCCAATTTTCCCAGTTAATTAACCTATGTTAAATCAGTATGTTTTGAACTATGGGAGGAAACCCATGCGAATACAAAAAGAACATACAAACTGCACACAGATAGCACCAAAGTTCAAAACTGAGCCCAGAACTCCACCACTGCTAGTCAGCAATGCTGCACCACTGTCCTGCCCACGTTTCTTATCAAACTTGTGAAATGACTTGTCAGATTGATGACCATATAGAGTAGCCATGACTTTTCAAGTTGTGACAGTATAGTACATTAACAAAAAAAGATCTTCTTAATGGTCTTAGTTTGATGACATATTGTTCATATTGCATAACAGGTAGTAGAAACATATTTTTTCGGTCTTGAACTTAGAATGTCTGAAGCAAAACATACGGTTTTTAAAGTGCAAGCTTGCTTCTGGGTGAATTAGCTGAGCTGCAGTAATACCCTCAGATATGAAGATATGAAGATAATGTAAAGACAGGACAGTCAACAGTCACCCGCACCTTTTTGCAACTTAGCTTTGACCTTACTGTACAGCTCTGCGGTGCATATATGTATAATGATCTAGTTTCTGCTAGACAACACGGCAAGCTGGAGAAAATAATCAGAGGCAGAATAAAAGAAAGGAGTCACAGATTACTCACAGCAGGTTTTTAGAAAATGACAGAATAAAGATGATGAAAGTTGGGGTAGGTGGGTCCCTTTGACAAAGCAAACGGATACCTTGCAGCTGAATAACGGCACGATTGCCTAAGCTCAAGACCGAGGACTCCATTTGAATCGTTATTATCCCGATTGCTCTTTTCCTTTAACAAGAATTGTCAGCCAGCACGTATTAACTAGTGTAGCTAGTGTGAGAGAGAGAGGCCAGGAAAGAAAAGGTGAAACAAGCCAACAGAGCAAATTCAATTCAAAATGCTTCTCCGTTGTCCATTACAGTAACTCATAAATACCAATCTGATATCAACTGTTAGTGTTTCCTGGCACAAGCACATACCGTATAGATCAAGATGTAGAAAAGCACACTCCAGAGTGCAGCTAGTCAAAATCTATCTCCATTGTAGAATGTGGCTACAAGCAGTGTCTTAATAATTTAATTGAGAATTAGCAGGACCACAGTGAAAATTAAGGCCCTGTTTGCATTAATGTCCCACAGTGAAGTGACGGCCTCTTACAATGACACGATCATTATATTCGCCAAATTGCCCATCAACAGAAAAAATTAATAGAATGAACCCTAACTAGGTGATTCAGCTACAGTAACTATGATAGCTCATTTTGCTTACCGTACCAGGACAACAAGACACCGCTGTCTTGTTTTCGTGAGGCTCCCAGTGAACAACAAAATGCTCACATGCTATAAGAAGTACCAGACTAAGAAATAAATATTAAAGATTTGTTGTAGCCTGTGTTTTTAATTTTATTTCGTACTTCCATCCTTTTGGATCTTAATATGTGAGGGTATGAAAGATAAGGATCATATCCTACTACATACTTAAACAAAACAAAAGCAGGTCATTGATTTAAAAATTGAAGATCGGTGTTTTTATTTAGCATAATACAACTTCGAAAAAAGAAAATAGAACAAGTCCCACATTTTACTTGTTTACACATTGTAAAGCAGAGTTCTGGCATTTCAGCTCAACAGATGTGCATTGAAATGTGTAATAATTCAAGTTTAACTGGATTTAGTACAAGGGTGTTGTGCTATATTCTTTCATTCCACCCTTAATAAGGATATATCATTGTTGTGTATGTATCTGAGAGGATATACAGTATATGTTGAATATTCATGTTTAAAGTCCTATTTACCCATTTTTAAATATATTTTACTGAGTATTTTTAAGTGTTTATTCCTGAGTGCCTGCGTATCATGGTAGTAGTGAAAGGTTTATTTAATTTATTTTTAAAGTATTGTATATTGTGATATGGGTACCAAAAAGTCAAGAAGTGAGCAGTTACCCCACTGCTCAAAAGTATCCTAAATCTTAACCTAAAATTTTACTAAAGTAAGGCATCTTGAAACAATGAGTCCAAAATGTGCATTTACATTTGTAAAACAAGTTATTAATTTGTCAAAGTACACTGCTGGAAGCATAGTATAAGTAAATTGAAGGATAGAAAGCAGATGGTTTAATAAATCAATTATGAAAACTATCTGAAGAAAAAATACACTTTATAAAATGATTTAAAAAGAACTGCGTCCAGTTAAAGACACAGAGAATAATAATCGGCTCAGCGACAATAATAGGATTATTTTAGACAATGGAACAGAAGTGGTTGTTGTATTTAATGAATATTTCACTCAGGAGGTCACCGAAGAAGGAAGTGAATAACATTCCTCAGACTGGGAGACGATATTAATTATAATTAATATAGAGGTTTGATATTAATTATAATTAGTATAGAATGTATAGAATGTTTCAAATAAAAAGTTACAGGTACTTGAAGAGCTTAAGCTAACCAATAATGGTGTTTGGCATTGTTTTCCACATGGTATTGTAGAAAATGTAGTTCAAGTAGATAGCTGTGTCAGCATGCGCAGACTGCAAAGGAACAAGTAAAGTTTTATTCCATGCTGAAAAGAGAGGAAAAGAAAGTTTGGGTGTCTCATATGCCGAAACGTTGTGTTTCTTTTCTTTCAGCATAGAATAAACTCTTTTACTTGTTTCTTTGCAGAAAATGTATTCTACCAACTGCATTTAAGGACACAACAGCTGTTATTCATAGAAGACTAACAAATCTTTTCCAGCATACTTAAGACAGGAGTAATACCCACTGACTGGAAAATTGCTAATGTAGCATCCATCCATAAAAAGGGATTCAAAGCTGGACCAGGTAATCATAGACCAATAAATCTTACTTTTAATACATGTATGGTATATAAATAATAATGAGAACTAAACACAAGGATGAAAATAAAATCAATCTTCGGAATACTTGTGGTCAAGTTACTCATAAAAGTTTAATTTTCAAATTGCAGGCCCTAGGGATTTATGGTAATACGTGTCATTGGATTCCTAACTTCTTAATCGATAAAAACATACAGGCAAGAGGTGAATGCTTATTTTGGGGTCATGTACAGTAATAAGTGGAATTTCCACAGAAATCTGTACTTGGACTGGCTAATTTATATCAATGATCTGTGTTATATTATAGCTAGAAAACTAGGCAAATTTGTGAATGATACCTAGATGGTAGGGCCAGCAGGCACTGTGCAAACAACGTGGAAGCTTCAAAGTAAATTTAAAATGTTTTATACAAGAATCAAGACAAGAGCACAGTGTTACATGCAGTAGGCAGAAACATTAACTGTAAATGTAAGACTGGAAACAACTGAGTTTGAAGTGCTGGGAAGGATGTAATAGTTGTATAAAAAATAAAAAAAATAAGTTCTTTTTAAACTCTACAGAGCATGAGTAAGATCCCTTTTAGAATACTGTGCACACTATTATAACAGGACATTGATGCTTTGGCTAAGTCTAGACAAAGAAAATATTGGTTTAAAGGAATGTCTTAATCTGACCAATTGAATCTTTTATATTTTGAACAGAGAAGAGTATAAGGGGAGACTATAAGAGTATAAGGGCAGCAGACATGTAGAATTGACAATGACATGAACCAGAGTATGCAATACCTCTGTAAACAAAGGGTGGCTGGAGTCTGGAACTAGCCTACCCTGTTGTGCCATTGAAGCCAATTCATTCAATTCAGTCAGTTACTGTAGTTATGAGCAACCAAATGAATGGCCCAATTACCCTCCTCTCATTAGCCACCTCTCTGATTTTTTAATACTTTTTAATGTCTTGCAGAGTATAAAAGTACACAGTGTCCTGCTGATTTGCTGTCATATACCAGCAGCGGCAAGACGACAACAGCTGTCAGCACAAAGCAAACAGCTGCTTTAAAAGGCTGGCGATTTACGGTGTTAACTATTATTATTAAGATTCCAGACAACTGTGTGATTAATGTCTTTTCGCCCTGACAACCATTTTTCTGAAAGATGACCACACACCATTTAACTCCAGCTGCTATCTCGGTGCTGTTTGTGCATCACTGCTGATGCCACAGGCCAAAGACAACGGGGTTATGTTTTTTTTCTGTGGCGTTGCTGGAAGTAGCTGTTACAACAGTAATTTTTTTATAGATAAATCACAATGGTACATCTGTCCATCCATTTTCTAACCGCTTCATCCAATTGAGGATCACAGGGGGGCTGTAGCCTATCCCGGCAAGCAGCAGGCGCACAGGTAACACACAAACATGGCCACAATAATAATAATACTAATAATACTAATAATAATAAAATTATTAACAACGATATAATTATAATTACATTATTAATAATACAATTATTAATTATTTTATTTAATTGATAAAATTTATAATTAAAATTAAACAAAAATTACACTTATATACTGTAGCACTTTTCTGGACACTCCACTCAAAGCACTTTACAGGTAATGGGGACTCCCATCCTCCACCACCAATGTGCTGCCCCAGCTGTCACGTCTCACACTCCTCAGAAAGGCCGTGGCATTCCCAAACCCTCTATTTCAACCCCACTGGAACCACCAAATTCTCACGTGCATCAGATTCCACAGATTCTCACTCCTGAACAAATTTCCTAATCACCCCTCTCTCCCTTCAATATTTAAACCTGTCTCACTCACCAACCCACCGTCACTATAGAGACTATAGAGAGAACTCCCGTAGAGTTCTCTTGTGCGTGTACTAATCTTCTTGACTGATCTCCCGGTTCCTGATCTTTAGTCCTGCCTTTTTCGACCACGCTTTTTGGAATTATTTTTCGGATTGTCTTTCTTTTCTTCTCTGGTTACTAGACTCATTGTTTCTCCTACTGACCAAGCATCTGGATTCCGTGTTTCGGACATTGTCCTTGTGCTACTCAGTATTCCGCAGGGTTCATGGAAACCCCAACTCTTTTCGAGAACCGCCCCAGGATTTTTAATAACTACAGAGAGTCAGGACCTAGGTCTCATCCAAAGGACGGCGTCTTTTTACAGTATAGTGTCCCCGTTGCTATACTGGGACATTAGGACCCGCACAGACTGCAGGGTGAGCACCTCCTGCTGGCCCCAGTAACACCTCTTCTAGCAGCAAACTTAGTTTTTCCCAGGAGGTCTCTCAACAAGGTACTGGCCAGCCTCACACCTGCTGAGCTTCAGTGGGCTGCCAGTTGTGAGTTACAGAGTGGTTGCTGGCTGCTGCACACACTCAAATCTAGGACCAGTTTTCCCAGAAGCCAGTTACCTTACCAGCATGTTTCTGGACTGTGGGTGGAAAATGGAGCACCCAGAGAAAACTCACAAAAATATGGGGAGACCATACAAACTCCACACAGATAGTACCCCAGGTCTGGAATTGAGCCCAAGGCCCCCATGCTGTGAGGCAACAGTGCTAATTACTGTGCCACCATGCTGCTCATGGAAAGATAGCTGAAGTATTGTCAGATAAAATGAAATAAGCATTGCCTTTAACATGCAACCACCCCAAACTTTCAGTCACAGGATTAAGGAACAGCAGCTGACTGATGAGAAAACCCTGCAGTGGAGTAATAGATGGCAGTTTAAATTTTTTATAAGAGTTGGGGTTGATGTTGGAATGAGAGACGTTATTCCTTTTCACTTCCTGTGAGAGCTCAGAACTACTGTATCTAGCGAACGCCTCACGAAGCAATAAGGTCTGACACAAGAGCACAACTTTCCAGAATTTACTACCTACTTTCCTCCATATTATAAATAGATATGGTCTGTTCTGACACCTCAGGACCTGCCAGAATATTATGGCCATTTGTCCTTAGTACAAACAAGGGTGGCAAATTTCCTGACAACACAATGCAACTTGACAGAATTAATTCTGCTCACCACTGTTTCTCCAGAGTGTAAACCAGAGTGACAGATTTCTGATAAGGTAGCACATTTTAACATCTGTCACTGACACATTTTGCTCAGGGTAGCCCTGTTCTGGTGGCCTGCCTCCTTCAGCAGTCTACAGTGAAGTGTGCTGCTAATGACAGGCTTGGATTTAGATAACTTGAAGGTCTGCAGACTGTAGCTTTTTCAAAAGATTGTGAGTTCAATAGACATATGGGTTTTTTTTTCAGTGTCCTCATTAAAGCTTTTTGTCAGTCATAAATATTGATTGCTGTACTGTATATATTTTCCTCACCGTTTGCCAAGGATGTGCAAACTGTCAGTTTCACACAGCCAAGCTTTAGGACTGCAGGTCACAAATACGTTAGCTTTCTGGTTCATCAGTACTGCTGGTACAGGAGACTCTTAGAAAGCCTGAGAGGAATCTGTATGCTGCGCAATGGGAATCGTGCATCTTATCCGTATAGTCTGTTGGAACGGGGTCTTGTCCATGGTGCTGATTTCCAGAAATCCTGGACCAGAGACTGGCAACCTCAGCACCTGCATTCCAGGCCTTTGCAGCTCTTTGTTGCAGCTCATCCTCAATTCTAAAAGTGACCTGCAGCACTTGGGTTAATTAAGCAATTAAGCAAGCAAGGGAAAAATGTGTGCTTAAATTACTGGAAAATTCAAATGTTTCCCAGTAATTCCAATCCAATAAATGTAAGGTTAATGGAAGCCTCACAACATGGAATCCAGGTGCCAGGTTTGACCACCTATCCACCTGCCATATGGCCGACTGTTAATCAATAGAAACTGTGGAACAGGGCGCCGCTGGTCCGAGTGAATCTTTAGCACTTAGAAGGAATGGGATTCCATGTAAAGGAAACTAGGTCTCAGGCTAAGTTCTGCATGAAATAAGCCACTCCTCTGGGACTAATTAAAAGCCTTAAAAGACCAGCTGGGTGGGAAGGGTTTCAGTCTGTCAGGGCTCCAGGAGAGAAGTAGAAAGAGTGGGATTGAGCTGTTTCACGGGTCTGTGGGTTGAGTAAGATGCAGCTCAGGCTGTACTGAGGGACATTACAGGTTGTGAACAGATGGGCTGTGTGGTAGTTTGTTCACCAGGCTCAATGGGGATGACGTGTTGTGCTGAGGAACAGGGCTGTGGGCTGGACCGGGACTGACCGCAGGTTGTTCCTGAAGGAGTGGGGCACTGTTTGTGAAGACAGCGGCATATTTTCCCTGCCCAGCTAAGAGAAAGGAGTCTAGACAGTCTCAAGTACTCCCTGTGCCCTAAGAGCAGCAGACAGATGGGCGTTTTCCGAGAGACGAGGGAAACAGTTTGCAACACCAGTTCATGCAGTGTCAGGGACACAAGTGATCATTGTAGAGAGGGGTCCTGGATCAAACGGGATTGGCCAGGAGAGTTTGTGAAGAGTAAGAAGGGGGAAGAGTTTGAGAGAGAGAGTGAAGGGGAATTAAGGGTAAGAGAAAAGTCACAATGAAGGAGGAGAGAATGCGGAAGAGTTTTAAAGGGATGTGAGGTAAGAATGAAAGATGAGTGAGAAAGTGCATTGGATCCCATGGCTCAGTTGGAATGCAATGAAATAAGACACCATTTTGTTTTATAAAAGAATAGTTTTGGTGACAAGTATTCACTATCTTTCCCCTTTACTTTATATTGTCATATTTTAATCCACTTATCAAATAATCGTTTTTTAACAGAAGATTTAATTTTTTTTTCAATTCCCTCAGTTTTGGGATTGCTAAAGGTAAAGCTACTTGGCTCCAAATGCCATGACAATGTTACTAGGAGAGAGGAAAAGAAGATAACTGCTACTCTTTTTTCTGTGCTACAAGACCTACAGGTCCAACAGAATAGTTAAGCTTCAGCTGGAGAAATACCTCAGTTCTTTTGGGCAACATTGAAAGCTCACAGGTGTCTGTCAAGCCATAGATGTTACTGTTGTACAGCCCTGGCTAACCACAAGACCACCAAACACAGCTCAGCCAATTGTATGGCACTGTGCAGGGGCTCTGTTCACAGATGGCTAATGACACAGCCCAGCTTCAAACCAGAAAACTGAACTCCGAGGGCCAGCTTGTACTCTAATTGGAGCTATTAATGGTACAGCCACATGGGAGCTACCAAGCTATCACATTTTGTATTTCATATTTCACAGACGTTAGCCAGGATCTTTGTTCTCATCAGAAATACCAGCAGAAGATTAAACCAAAAGAATTGTAGTTTTTTTTAAAAAAAAAAACAGCTTCAGTCGTGCAGGTCTTCAAATAAAAAAATCAAGTCTATAAGCTCCTGAACCTTGCAAGCAATGTACAGAAGATTGCCCTGTCCTACTGTACGTGTGTAGCATAAAAGCAACATCAGCACCAAGCAATGAGAGCACAAACAGTGAAAGGGATCTAACTGTACTTTCAACAATCAAGAGTGACATTAACTTGTGTGCTTTGATAGCTTTTTCATTTGATTTCAGAATCTAAAAATAAGATGTTCAAAGATTACACTCCCCAGGTGTGTATTTGATATCAAAGCAAAGATAGCACAAGTAATATGAAACAATCACAAGGGACCTTAAGGGAAGTGGCAAATGAGATCTGGAGACTCAAATTAATTTCAATAAGTTTTTCATCAATGAGCAGGAAAAAACAAGACACGCACAGACTGGAACTGAAGAAATTGGAAATTCCAGTGCATGTATGGGGCGAAGAATTGAATTTGTTACACACTCTAGGAAAGGCAGCAGGGAAAGGTCAACTGAGGTGCAAAATGAACCTTGTTGCCAACGTCAGAACTGCGCAGGTATGAGGAGGCCCCTCTTGACAAATTGGAAATGCTCCAATTTAAAAGTACAATTTGCCACTATCACCACGCTAAATCCTGGGTGTGGGTAGATGCAATAAAGTACCCACCTACCTTTGTGATCTTCTGGGCTTGCAGGCCTGGGTCTAAAAACATCTGCAAGAATCCAAATACAGGAGTGGGAGAGGAAGGCTGGACTTTATCACAGCTTACAGAACAGGATAATTCTTATCCTCAAGCTCATTGTGTCTTTTGTTTTGTGTTCTCGCGGAACTCTTTAATTCAGTTCGTTAATTAATGGATTTTCTTAATGAGATCTTCTTTTTGCACACACACCTTGAAAACAAAAATCAGTTTAAAGAGGATTGCCACTAGTGCTGGAGAGCCAAGAGCCCCTTTGTGGCCCCTTTCTGATGGTGACGCTACTCAGACTGTACTTCCATGTGCATTTGCTCATTTATAAATCATAAAAGAATGGACTTTGGAGCAGGAAGGTTTGTGAAAAAAAACAGTTAAATGAAAATATCTAAAGTGCATTGTAACATATTGAAAAATTTCAGTTATTTGGGAACATCAGTCATTCAGACTAGTGATGTTGGTTTTCACCTGTAGTGTTGTGTGGCTTTTGTTTGAGCTAAAACTCTTCCTTTAATATTGGTATAATTGGTAACACTCAGTGTTATTAACCTAATTATACATAAAGCAACATAAGAATTGTGTTGACTTCTTATTGAATGCAAACACAAGCAGCATGTATTAGTGACACATTCCATATATGTTTGTATTATTTCCAGTATTCAACATGACTAACGACTAAGAATGGTGATTCATTTTAAAAGTGGAACAGATTCATTTTTTTTATGTGTTGGAAGTGAAAATTTGAGAACTGTATAACAACTGCCCCTTGAACTACATCCTTACCATTTTTTAAAATACAGTTAAAAAAAACTTAAACTTACCCTGCTCAGTCAGTAATTACATCAATTAATTTTGATGCGAGCTTCACCAGGGAGGAAGACCTGAAGACTCAATAGATATTGTGTTAACCTGTTCTAGATGATGACTTGAGGATGACTTTTGCCCTGTCTCTCTCTATTTAGAACAAATTATTTTTACTAGTCTTCAGTTTCTCTGGTATTAACAGTTGTGTTATCATGGCCTTCATTTTATATTCATTTTTAGACTTTAAATCACCCTCCTCCATTCATGGACACTAGAGGCATATTCTTTTGTAGATCTGGAGATGATGTCATGGATACAAGCCAGGGGAAGATTTCAAACTGTGTTAGGCTATGTCTGCTGTAAAGACAACACAGTAATTGAATCCCTGAACAAACACAGGGAATCTGTTGTGAAAGAGGCAGGCACTCAAGAGATAACAGAACTGTGCAAAGCCAGAGTCGCTTGAAGAAGGTTATGTTTTGGTTAGTTAAAATTCAAGAATTATCCTGCCTAAATGCTATTTGCATTATCAGTGTTTCAGCAATAACGAGACTCTAGATTTCAGCTCTTAATTGGATTGCTCCTTCAAGGTCCCTTATTGATATTTTTAAGCTGTACTTCATTATGATAAGTAATGAGAAGATTATTGACCAGCAGTATCCAATTCCAAACTCCATCTGTGATCTAAGAGACCTGTCAGTTACTGGCCCCAAAGGCGAGGAGCAAGGTAGACTGATAGGAAATGATAGTCAGCAACACTCCTACTACTTTGAGCTCAAACACACACATGCTCCCAGCTGTCTGCTTGAAACACATCAATACGTTTAGATTTACATCTGCGAGTTCGAAGTTTAATTTTGCCAATCCAGATTCATACCTCATGAGATCATTTTTTTTTTAGAAATCTATACTCTGCAATACTTAACTTGCCAAACGTCCTTGCTATACCGGAAAAGAGAGGGTAAAGTTCAAGCAGCTCCCCCCCTTGGTAGATAACATTCATTTGTAATTCATATTTTGAATTTGAGGTATCAGCATTTTAAGCTAGGGTGCTGGGTTTCAGGGGTCTGTTGCTCTGTGATGTCATTTTTAAACCACAGGTGAAAGGGTTTTTCCTCTTAATTCTAACACACCGAGAACGATAAGTGTGATTTCAGTGTATGGCCAACAAAATCTATCCAGTGTTTGAAATGGCGTGCTACAGGACTTAGTCTGAATGTCAGAACTGCCAATATTGACAGTACAAATTTGCTGTAATTCAGTCATAAAAGATGTACAGCTGCTTCCATACCCGACTGATTTCATTTGTGTTATTAAACTCTTCCTTTTTGGCTCTAATGATAGAGTACTGCAAACGAAGACTGGAGTGCTATTCATCCCTGTAGTATTTTCCATATCAACACAAAACGTGGGTTATATAGCTAATATCGTTACCTTACAGAGAAGACACAAACTCCCTTGTACATAAAAGACCTCTATAAACTTGTCTATGAAATGTCTTGTGCTGATGAATTACTGCTTACACGGAGACCTTGCCAAAGAAGCTTTATAAATAAGTAACTCTCTGCTTCTTAGATTCTACTTCCATGCTTAACAATTTCTGTACTGCTCTCCCAGAGCACGTGTCTGAGGCCAATGCTACCTTTTGAGGTTTTTGTTTTCAAATCTTCCTGACCAACTCTAAAAGAGAGCTTTAAAGGAGCTAGAGTCTGCATTTTTATTAATCATCATTACCTTTAAATGAATGGGCTCACAAAGTCAGGATGTTTACAATCGTGTAAACACACTTTCTCTGTGAGGCTTTACAACCTCACAGTGCCTGGTCCAAAAAGTGACAAGTGGCTGAATGTCAAGAATTAGAAACACAATCACAAACAAACAAGCAGGAACCAGTCCAGCCCTTTAGAAAAACTCCCAAATGTACCACATGTTAGATCTCAGGACAATATGGATTAAATTCTTTGAGAAGAGGGCACAGCTAGATGACTAATTTGCCACCTCAGGGGAGAGATTACGTATATGAGGCACACATAAATAAAGGCAGACACACAATCCCTTTTGAACCCTTCTGTGTATTCTTTCTGTTAACTCCCTAACAGCAGTAGGTATAGGGTAGTTATAGTTCTGTAAATCAGCACCATGGACAAGACCTTACAGGGGAAAGGGCAGTGCAAAGATTTCACTACAGAAAATAGGATTCCCATTGCACAGTAGATAGACCCATTTCTAGCTTTATACTCAGGTATAGTATCTCCTGTACATCCACTGATACCTGGAAAAGCAAAATATTTCCAGCTAGTTCTCTGTTAATACAATTGAATCTTGCAGACATTCTACATTAAAGAGCGATATAAAGAATAGTTTATCTTTTGCCCTCTAGCCCTTATAAAGTCAATGTGTTTGCACAGTAAATTGGACAGATTCAGAAATCCAGTGTTTGTGCAGAGGGCGTTCAGCCTTTTACTCTGTACACATGTATAGTAAGAAATACATGTAATGACTGCCTTGAAATAGTCAGTGTATGGCTTTGACTTATAACACAGCCTGCAACCATTATGACACTTATATGGCTCTAACTGCTATGCAATGGGAATCCCCTCATTGCCACAGATAAGATTACATGACATGCAGTTGCTTTTGTCAGCAGTTCCCTCTCGTTTCCCCTCATCCTTCAAAATTCGATTCATCCGTGCCGTTTATGTTGGCTCATTAAAAAGAGCAAAGGCTCCAGAATGCAAAAAGCACCGAAAGAACAAAAGAGAACGCTTATCTGAATTAATTAAATGGCATCTGAGCAAAGCCCAGCGCTCAAGCCTTAACAAACCGAAACAGATGAAAACAGCTGAAGGAAATAAAACGTCCCAAAGCTTTTAACCATTCTGGTCACTCCAGCCTGTTTGGTTAACATAAATTAAATAGACCCCGGAGAAAATATTAGTAAAGAGTCTCTAATCCTGAAGGGCTTACATTGTCTTATGCTAATGACAAACTCTGAAAGTGCTTTAATCATTCTTATATAAGAGCTGTGTCTACTGTATATACAGCAGGTACGTCTGCTCTTTTCAACATTACCCTTGACTGGCGCTGTGCCACAATTGGAAGACTGGATTTCTCAAATTGGTGGACAATGAAAGGTTGGGAGAGATAACAGCAGCCAGGTTCAATTGGTCCCAGCTGTCCTAAATCACAATCAATCCTGATATCATTTACTCAATAGAAAATATGATAGAAAGTAAGGTTCTACTCTACCTCACATTCATCTTTTGTATTTTTCCTCACCCCCATGTCCAGCTTCGTAGCTGTTACTTGGACACTCATCACACTACGAGGGGGTCCCAGCCTCTTCATCCTATGGCAGGCCAAGCAGGTTCAGCGACGTTTATTATGACTAAAAAAGTCAATAAATATATTCAGTGAACCATGGAATATCTTCAAAGGTGAACACCTTTAATGTTTACCCGTCCTTGTTCGCGAAAGAGTGTGCCGTGTTGCAGAACTGGAAGCTGATTGCCATTCAAAGAGCCTGCTTTTGTTACTACATGTCCAGGCACTGGCCCAAGTGGATGAGGAAATATGTAAGGAGATTGTTTTCCACGTGTATCACGTGCAGTCAGGCATCGTCAAACTGTCATCAATCAGGAAACTGTTAGGCGCTAAACAAGTGTCCTTGCTATAGTGTTTGAACACTCTTGAGAGAGTGATCTGGAGTGTTGTCACTGCCACAGTCTTGTCTTGCCCTGTAAGACCTGTTAGGTATATTACTGTGGGCCCAAGGCACGACTCTAAACTCAACTTCTTGGAGCACTTCATCAAAAGAGCTAGAAAGAGCACGGGTATGCTTCTAAAGTTGCATTCACTATTATGCGCTTCCATCTAGGACTTCACCTACTGTAGTTGAAGCAAATATCTAAGTCATCAGAGGTGCGTGGTGGCACAGTGGTGAGCATTGCTGCTTTGAGTTCAATTCTGGAACTGGGGTACTATCTGTGTGGAGTTTGTACATTCTCCCAATGTTCAAGTGGGTTTCCTCTTGTGCTCCAGTTTCCTCCCACAGTCCAAAGACATAACTGGTTAACTGCCTTCTGGGAAAAGTGGCCCTGGTGTGTGTATCTGTGTGCTCCCTGTGTAGGACTGGCATCCTGTTCAGAGTGTACCCTGCCTTGTGCCTGTTGCTTTCCAGGATAGACTCTGGCTCCCCCATGACTACACAGCAGTATTTCCCATGGATATTGAAGCAGACTACACAGCAGTATTTCAGGTGGGTAGCTGCGTCAGCATGCGTAGGCTGCAAAGGAACAAGTAATAGGTTTATCCCATGCTGAAAAAAAGAAGAAAGAAAACACAACGTTTCGGCCGTGGAGCCTTCTTCACACCTGAAGAAGGCTCCACGGCCAAAACGTTGTGTTTTCTTTCTTCTTTTTTTCAGCATGGGATAAACCTATTACTTGTTCCTACACAGCAGCATTTCCCATGGATATTGAAGCAGACTACACAGCAGTATTTCCCATGGATATTGAAGCAGACTACACAGCAGTATTTCTTAATACTTCTACTTTTCCCAGTTGAGTTTTTTACCATCCTGAAACAGAAGAAAAAAAAAATGAAGTCAAATAATAAGAACTGGATACTCATGCAGTCACCACTTGCATAGCATTTAAATGTAAGATTTAGAAGCATCACAATGAAGACTGTACACAAGAAAGAATGTGTAGACTCCAATCACTGCGGGCAAATATTTCCCCAGCACAGTCTATTCGTGTTATCTTGGATTTTGATTGCTGTCTATCATCCACATAGTGTTCACAGCTCATTTTTCATCCTAATGTGTAATACCTCGTCTGGGGGTAAATATTTAGCAACAGGATTGTGGTTAATGTTGACACAGTAAGAGGGCCCCTCTCCCCCCTCCTCCTCCAACCCACCTCCTTCCTGCTGTTTCCTATTAGAATAGATGGAAATTCAGGCAATTAGCGAGCCGTTAATGGGCACAGAGAGATTAGATTTTGTACACAAAGTGGAAATGTAGCAATCAGAGGCGAACTAAAAGACATGCTTAATGCCCTGGAAAGTTTATTTGTCATGAGCGATCTGAGGCGGGGGGGGGGAGGGGAGGTAGGATAAGGGCACCATCTCTCCAGAATCCTTCTGGTGCTGAGTTTAGTCAGGACAGGCGATTTCCCTCACGGATGGCTACTCCAGTTCAAGTCCGCCAGGGCTGTGTGCAATAGTACTTTTCCACAGCAAGTGCACTTTTGATTGGATTGCCTTGCCTTTGTTAGATAGATTAAGCACCCGCAGTTACAATGTGCTGCAATCCTGTATTAAACACAGTATGCCAAAGCAAGGATATACAAATTAGAGGCAACATCCTGGGCCAACTAATGCCAATAAGCCAAAGAGCTACAGTATAGGAAGAAGATCCTGGGCAGACTGGGCAAAGCAAATACAAAAAAACATAATAAGAATAATTTGCAAGTTCAAATGGGGTTGAGAGATTCGTGCCGGCACTGAAAAAGGTGTGGAATCGTAAGCATACTGTAGAACCCGAAATTGATGACTGTTACTTTTGGACTGAGCAGCTGGAAGAAATATAAAATAAATAAAATAGGCAGTTCTTTTGATAATATTTCCTTTTAGGTTTGAAAACACAATGACAGGAGGTGGAGATATGGGAAAGTGTTCGGTCAGATTCGTTATGATACACAACCAGAAAAATCTGAGAACTGGTAGAGCATCAACCTGAAACATGATGTTAAGCATGACAGGTCCAGTTGAGAAAAGAACAGTGTTTTAAGTTCTTGCTTAGGATCAAAAAGGTCCACTTGCATTCGTTCCAGCACAACACTTCTCTTTGTTTTATTTGACTTTTTTTGTCATGAATCATTATTTACCCTTAACATCTCTCACTTGTGACTACAGCCTTTTCTCTGTTAAAACACTGCTTTGAGCTCTGTCATGAAGCTCAGGCTGAGAGGGGTCCCCGAATGAGTTTTTTCACCAGTTGGAATTGGCTCTGTGCCTAAGGATCTATGCCTGTGGCTGGAAGGTTGCCGGTTCGTATCCTGTGGCTGGCAAAGGAATCTTATTCTGTTGGTGCCTCTGGGCAAGGCCGTTATCCCCAGCTGCTCCAGGGGTTCTGTATAAGTTGCTGACTCTGCACTCTGACCCCAAACTTCTCTCCCTGCCTGTGTGTCTCATGGAGAGCAAGCTGGGTTATGTGAAAAGAAACTTAATACAGGAAAGTGTACAGTATATGGCCAATAAAGTGATCTTATCTTATGTTCACATGGATTTTCTCCAGGTGCTCCTGTTTCTTCCCACAGTCCAAAGACATACTGATAGGTTAATTGGCTTCTGTAAAATTGACCCTGGTGTGTGTGTGTGTGTGTGTGTCTGTCTGTCTGTTCTGTAATATACATGTCTGGGATGTATCTCGTCTTGTGTTCGTTGCTTGCCAGGATAGACTCCACTTCCCCGAGTATCTTGGATTGGATAAAGCAGTTAGAGTGGTTAAGTAATGGATGAATAAATCTTTACTTGTTAAGAGACATTACCGTTCATTGTCTGGAACTTTCTGCCTATATTTATATTTAAACATTTTTAATTGTTTCTTCAGCCAATGAAAGACAAACTCCAATTATTTTATATCAAAAAGACCAAAACGAGCTTGTTGACAGAGAGCTCTAGGCAAATTTGACTTTTATCTAAATTTCTATTAGCAAGTTGACAAACTACCTTTGTGAAAGTCTGATACGCTCACTGGAAAAAGCAGAAAAAAATACAGTATACTTATAATAATTCTTTTCCAGCCTGGTTTGTGTATTGACAAATGTAGCAAGTGCAAAGTGTGTGAAAGGTAATGTGGGATTTTACACTCTGTATTTAGGTGGGTTTCTTTTGATGCTCTGGTCTCCTCCCACAGCCCACATACATAATTGGTTAATTGGCTTCTGGGCAAAGTGGCCAGAGTGTGAATGTGTGCATGTCTGTGTCTGTGTGTGCCCTGCGATGGACTAACGTCACATCCATGGTGTATCCTGCCTTGTGCCCGTTGCTTGCTGGGATAGGCTCCGACTCCTCCGTAATTCTATATTGGATGAAGGGGTTAGAAAATGGATGGATGTTGTCTTTTAAACAAGATAGAAAGACCATCAGCCATGTGTTGCTTATTATGCACTCATTGGCCCCAGAGTGTCATGAACTTGATTTTCATCAGTTGCATCACAATGGATGGATAGATAGATAGTGCACCTCTCCCCTGAAAGTAACCCAAAACTTAGATGAAGCAGGATAGACAGGAATTCAAAATGAGCTGCTTAAGACATTATTTTTCCATATACTCATTTGAGAACCTCATCCCCAGGTGAGGTCATCTATGGTCAGATCCCCTATGCTAGGGCAATGAGCGCTGTGGCAAGCTCAAGCGATAAAGAATGCATATCACGAGGGATAAAGAAAACAGATTCCAAACTCAATAAAATGAGAATAATAAGCTGCCAGTTCATTGCAAAAGTCTAAGATAAATACAATTTCATGAAAATCCTTTTTGGGGTAAATTAAACTTATTGTGAAAATAAAAAAAAAACCCAATATAGCTGATTTCAAAGAAGCTTTGTTTTCAGCTTTGATTGCAAATATATTGTACACTATCACAAAAAGGAATAAAGACAATGAAAGACACACTGTATTAATTAATAGTGTTGAGCAGCCATTTAGAGAAAGGAGCTGCTCACAGGTGGTCAGCACATGGGGACGTATCAAACTAGATGTCTAAGGGCCCCGCAACCTGCTTGTTAAGTCGTGTTGATTTTTTAATGAAATTAGTCACACGTGCTTGTTTTTTCTGGTCCACCTCATTCCAGAGCTGGGCTACAGAGAAAGCACAGAATTCCAACAGGACTGCAGGTTGCTCCGACACAACGGAAGAATAAATTAGCCTGCTTATGCCATGAAACCCTGTCATGGATTGCTGCACATCACAGCTATATCTCCCTTTGCAGTTTCCAGCAGAATACCGACCTTAATTAATTGAGTACACCGCGCAATTTGAGGCTGTAAATGACCATATCAGAAAGAAAGAGATGTGACAGATATGATTATAAGATTTAGGCATAGAATGGACTAGGTTTAACACTGTGTCTCTGCATAATGACATTTTGTTTTTCTTTTCTGGAGGGTTAAAAGTCGCAGTCGGAAACAAATAAAATGTGGCCTCCCACCAGTGAGGTTTTGCTAGGCCATTGTACCAGCTTCTTCCTGCTCCTTCCAGCAGTTGCTGCCTGTTCTCCCCCTTTTCAGGACTCCTCTACTTCCCCCTTTGTTTGGCTTACAGAGATGTCGGATTTGCTTTGATCGGTTCTCTTTCAATGGGCCGCATGGTGGCACAGTAGCACTGGGGCCTCAGGTTAAATTCCTGGTACACTATAGGTGTGTTCTCTCCGTGTTTGAAAGGAGTATCATCCAGGTTTCCTTCCACATGCCTAACACATACTGGTATATTAAATGTTTTAATCTCTGCTATGAGTGTGTGTGTTTGTATCTGCGTGTGCCCTGCAAAGGACTGGCGTTCCCTCCTGAGTGTATCCTGCCTTGTGCCCGTTGCTTGCTCCACCGTGACCTTGTTCTGAATAAAGCGGTTGGAAAATGGATGGGTGTTGTCTTTTAAACAAGGCAGGGAAGATCGTCCGCCGTGTGTTGCATATGGAGGGCTCATTGACCCTAGAGTGTCAGGACCTTGTTTCTCTCAAGCTGCCTCATAGCTTTTATAATCTGAATTGTGAAACTGCTTGATGTTTTCTTGTCTTACTTCAAGTTATTCCACAATACTTTTTAATGCCCCTTTCATAGTCCTGAGAAAATAATATTAAGTTTGTTTTCATGGAACCAGTTAGTGGCTCTAGTGCCATTGAACCAGTCCAGAAAGTCTATCATGGATGATGTAACAGAAGTATTTGTGAAGATTTCAGATAGATGTGGTTAAGCAGGTTTAGGTGGGTTCCACACATGGAATAAAAAATATTCATAATGTAAGAAAAAATAATTTCCCTATGTTTGAAGAAAAGTAAGAGACAAATATGGTAAAAGTTTACTAAAGTCCAGTTTTTACATTACAACATTTACAGTACATTATCCAGAGTCCTCTAACATTTCCTTTGAGAGTGTGGTTGGGAATTACCTTACGACACTGCACTGCAGACAGTGTAGCATTCCACTGTACCAAAGGGCTGGACCTCCTGCCACAGGACAATCCTATTTAGGTTCCACGGAGGTGATATCATCTTTTGTAACAAGCTTGGTGCCAGATGATACCCACTCTCTGCAGTACCTTACAGGAGGGTTAGCATCAACTGGACAAGTGATGCATCTTTTCCTGACAACAATACAAGCTCACAGGCACCAGACAAGTCACAGTCACTACACCAGAAGCTAAGGACACTCTATCTGATTCAAGCCCACTCAGTGCTGTTTGGACAATAGTCAGCTAATGACAAAACCCATGGTCAATCAAGTAGTAATGAGATCCAACCCAGACTCTTGAGTGACTGCCTTTACTAGCTCAACCACTTGGCATCACCATGCTATTTTTTTCTATGGCATTTGCAAATCTTATGGGACTTAGACATTTATCTGGTTGGTGCTTAGTCACGGCCAAGGCTCTGGACTGATGTTGGGAAGGTTGTGGGTTCTAGTCCCTACCTATGAACAAGCTCCAATCCACCCAGTTGTATAAATGGGTATGGGTATATCTGGAGATACAATAATTCTGCAATGGACTAGCATGTCATTCTAGTGGGAGTTACATTCTGTTCATATGCTTAATGCTATGGACCACTAGGTGCTTCAAGGCTCGAGTATGGATATTTTTTAAACTTGAAGATTATATTCTAAGCACTTTCCTTTGGAGTTTATACGTGACTTCAAGAAAAGTTCCCTTCTTTTAAAAATAACTCCCCCAGAAAAGCCTGCAATGCTGCAGATGCAACTTATTGGAGGAAGTCAGTAAGAATCTTTTGCAGGTGGGTACACTTTGTGATCTTAAGCTTACCAGTCCTGATGAGAAGGGGAAGAAATGAGCCCCTTGGCATTGGGAATGCTTTCTGAAAATGTTTCACCTCATCTGGGGCTTTAATTATTCTGCTTTAGGCTTTGTTAGTTATTTTATTACAGCTTGGCATGGTACTTTGTGTCATAATGCCTACAGGCCACGGTACTCTTTCACCGTGTTTCCATGCATATAGATGTATCTTAATTTTCCATTTGACAGGTTACACAGGGAAGGAAAATTCTTTTCCTTGTGCTATAGAAGAGCAGTTTCAAAGAAGTGGAAAGTAACATAATATGCTGTTAAAGGACAAAAAAGAACAGCAGCTATTGAAGAAGTAACATATGGCTAATGAATTTCACAGGACACACTTTTTAAAAGGCTACCTGCCTCCCCCTCCATCTTGAAGGCGACCAGAGGAATTCCAGCTGTGGAACATTTTCTGGATCTCTGTCTAGTAAGAGATGCGGTGTAAGGGGCATCCAGGTGGGGCTCATTTATGCACAAACAAATATGAAGGTGAAAATGTAGAGATGCTTTGCAGGCAGCTGTGATTTGTATGATAATCTGAAGCTAACACGTTATGAATAAATGTATGTGTGCAAGATTAAAATGGAGATACTGTAACTCATAAATTTTGCCTCACATGTCTCCAACCCAATGGAAACATATTCATGATAATTTGAAGATTATCCAGAAATGATGTGTCTATATATATATATGCATGGCTGCATTTGCTTACACAGGTTATAAAGGCACCCCGATTTGGAAGGGGAGATTGCAAGCGTGTTGTGGATGCCTTTGACATCATTGACAACATCTTCTGTGCTAAATGGAAATGTGTCTTAGCTGTTTAATTCAGGAACTACTCAAATCAGAAACCAAAGCATAGTAGTAATCGACATTTTCAGCTCTTTATTGCCGAAACTCAAAAAGCAAACAGTGGGCCCTGAGAAATCCAGTGGTACATGTCCACTAGTTATTGATCAGCCATTAACAGCTGATTTCTCTAAAAGGTTCAGTACTGCTCCACTTCCACAGTGTAATTAAATAATGCCTTTTTACCACAGAACGCGCAACTCTCTCAATTGTTTTGCTTTCAAACAATGGTGTCCCTGCACAATTGTTGCTGTGTTGTTGTTTTATCAGACAAAATGTATTTTCAACAAAGCGTCTCTTGCAGGTGCTGGTTTGTGTCATGCAGCTGCCTTAAAATGCGATGACTAACCAAGGATCACGTTTGCTATTATTATCTTCCCTTTGTTCCAGATTTAGCGGTGAGTTGAAAGGCAAGGGTCCACCCACAGCCAGTTGTCAGTCTGGAAACTGCACCAAGAATTCAAACAGAAGAAAACAAAGGGCAAAAGATCCCAAGAAGGCTTTGGAAACAAGAACTGTATCGGAGCTATTTCTTTCCACAATTAGAGCTCTTAGAGGAAATTACATCCTTAATGCTTTCTATGACATACTCCCCCCTGTGCTATTAACTTCATAATCTTTTTAATAAAACAGTTCTGCAATTTTCTTTTTTAATACACTACTACAGTGTTTGGCAGTCTTTTGTAAAACTGACAAGAGTTATCGTATGACCGCATGCTGGGTTCCTTAAAGTGTGTGGTTTCTCTTTAATGTGGGAACATGTTAGCAGTTATCAATTAGGCAGACTTTTGCATTCTCATTTTCTAGAATTTCCACGCTGAAAAGGCTCTTTCATGCCAGCATTTCTTTTCTTCATTGCCTGGTGTACTAAACTGTGCTGCAACTGGTCTTTAATTCAGCTGTCAACTTGAAGCATCAATTTATGCTTCTGATTGTCAGATTGATAGATTTACTGTCACACACGTTTGAGGGCAATCAGGCTGTGATATTGGAGCACTGCAGTTACGAAGGAGAAGGGCTGTCAGGGGAATTTCTGCACAATGAACTATGAGTATAAAATTACTTTCTTAAAGATGGACAGCTTATCTTTTGTCTGGGATAAGGCCTAGTGAAAGAGACACTAATTAAATTGCTGTACTCTTGCGGATTCCTGTACGGTTGTCAGTGTGTTTTGCTTTGTTCTCTTAAAAAACAAATAAATAAAGTGCTTGCAAACAACTTTTTTTTATCAGCTGCTCTCATTTGTCGAAGCTTTTTTAACTTTAAGCTTTGTTTTGGAGGGATTTTTTAAGTGAAGGTGCAATATTACAAAAAGAGGGTCTCGCTCATACTTTATACACCCCAGTGTCTTCTAGATTTCATTTCAAGTGAGCTGCTAATTAATTAAGCCCTTAATTGAATTTATTCCAGGGGTCTCAAACTCAATTACTGGGGGGTTGCAGTGTTTTGTGGCTTTTGTTCTGCCAAGCTCCCAGCTTCTTAGTAGGTTTAATTGTTCCATTGATTAGTTAAATGTAACACTTTACGTCCCTGGGTTAGCCAGTCTTTAAAAATACTCTGTCTGGCATGAATTGGCTGGTTTAAGTGGAAATGTAAGAGGAAATATATATATATATATCACAGTAAGAACATGAAACCAAGGATTTCTTAGAATCCCTAAATATTTAACCAGAGATTTCAGGTATTTACTGAAATATTTAGGGATTTGTGTAAACCCTGTTGAAATATTTAGGGATTTTTTAAAATCCCTGGTTTCGTGTTCTTACTGTAACATATAACAGTAAGGCGGTGGACTTTTGGCTCACATGCAGTTCCTACTCTTATGTGTAAGAGAAATTTCTTACACTTGCACTTTTTTCTACAGTGCTTTACATATAAAGCTGTACTTTGCCCAGTAATATCTTTGCTAAAAGCATCACATGTCAAACCACATCACACACATTTAGCAATATTCCAATTTTATTTGACCTTGACCTTAACAGTGGATTAACAAGATCCTAAAAGTAAATCCAAATGAGATAATGTTTCCCAGTGTTTTCCATCTTCTGTAACAGTATTAAGACATAAAACCAAAACTACCTACTATAATTCAGTCACTTCCTGAAAACCTAAAACTTCCTGGTGGCTAATCAGGTGGGCTGGCTCAGGAATCCTCATCTGCAGGAATCAGTCAATAGCCTATTCCAATTCAGACAGTGATTAAAATGTGTGTTATATTCTGCAATCATTTTTAAGCATGAACTGCCAACAAACAACCAACAGTTTAGAAGTATCCTGTTTTTAAACCAAACTTTAACTTAACAAGCCAAGTGGACAGTTCAGGGCCTCTAGTTGTAGAAATGTCCCACCCTTGTCTTAGGGAATTTCAATTCAAAGCTCTTCAGACTGGGAACAAATGTAACTTTTTGATAGAAATTATTTTAATTTTATCATTTTATCCCCACCTCATTTTAATTTGTTGAGTTGTTTTTGTCTTTTCTGCTTGGCCCACAGCAACGACTCCAGTACCATGCAGGGAGATCGAGGAAGGGCACCTAGGAATGTCCATCCCAAACAAACATTAACACAACACTACACAAGGCAGTGATAGGAGGATCTCTCATTGATGCTACATGATTCCTGTCTGGTTTAACAACGGCTGAAGGACTAATCTGCTGGCTAATTCCAGGACTGACACCAACCTATATAAACAATGGTGAAACTGTAGATAATTAAGAACTCAGAAGAATTAGGAAGTTATAATACTCCAGTCCATACCCAGTGCATTGACTTACACCTTAGCCTGAGTTTCACATGACCAAGATTCTAGACTTGTAACTATTCCGAGAGTTCTTCTAAAAACAGAGTTCAGCTCGTCACTTAGTTATTAAGCTTAGTTATTAAGTGCAATATGTTTCTACATTTACAGATGCTAAGTATTGCCCCCCACAGTCTTAATATATTTAATTCAGAAGGACATAGTGGGGCGGAGCAGTGGCTCTGTGCCTGTGGCTGGAAGGTTGCTGGTTCAAATCCTGCAGCTGGCAGAGGTATCCTACTCTATTAGGCCCCTGAGCAAGGCCCTTAACCCCAACTGCTCCAGGGGTGCTGTACAATGGCTGACCCTGTGCTCTGACCCCATGTTCTCTCCCTATCTGTGTCTCATGGAGAGCAAGCTGGGGTATGTGAAAAGACAAATTCCTAATGCAAGAAATTGTAAAGGGTTAATAAAGTAATGTTGTTGTTGTTATTATTATTACACCTTAAATACCACTTGCTAGGATGAATGATATTCAGTAAACATGGAAAAAGTATCATTACTAAACAAGTGTAATTTAGCAAGCAGTGTTTAATACACATATTATTGTGTATAACAACATAAAGATTGGTGGCTATGGAGTACACCAGCACTTACTGCTTGTAACTGTATATATGTTGCATTGAGTGAGATCATGATGAAAGCTCATTGTCTTTATTACAGTACCTTCAGAGATTCAGAGCCCAGTGAGTAAATAAAGATTTAAGGGAGTGGAAAGGACTCTCATCTAACACTGTTGCGATCCCATTCTGCCACTGTTTCATCTATTTTTAACCCAGTTTAGTGATATGTGTCTGCTGACAAAGCAGGAGCTCCATCCTTTCGGTGGCTACGCTCATGTTGTCAGACAGCAGCTTGCTCTGCCCGTAGCCAAAGGGGATAATTGAAGCAACAGCTTGCGGGTTTCTTCCTTGTTTTGTCTCTCTGTGGAGATTCCCAAAGATGATAACAGATGAGAGCAGCCGAAAGTGAAACACACAACAGAAGCCCCCCAGAGTTCACGCTTTCTCTGCTCATAACAGTATGTCTTGCTTCTTGCACAATTAATGCCGCGATACAACCTGCAGAGTGGAGCTATGGAGGGAGAAACATAAAACATGCATTTCTCTCTCTTTCTCAGCTTTGTTATGTCTTTATTAAGCTTATTAAATCTTTTCAAGTATATTTAAACTTATTACATTTAAATGACAATATGCATATACTGTATTATTCACAGAGCAGTTGTGACAAATGCTGTCTTAGTTGTCATTTGCAATTGGCACTTGTAAATGCTTATAAATTAATACCTGCTGAAATTTCATTGCAATTAACTTAATTTCATTACCAGAGAGGATTTCAACAGCCTTTAGTCTACAGAGCTTTCTGAAGTTGCTGTTTACTTGCATTGCACCATGGCTATCTGTGCAAGCAAATATTGTTCAGAACATATACAGTATACAGTAGTACTGAAGTACATGTCATTGTCATGATACTTGTACTTTAAATTGTGCATTATGTGATTATGAAAAATATATGAACACAGCACCAAGCTTTGTTTTAACCCAGAACAAATGTGTTCTCTCCTGGGTTCCATGACCTTGGTGTCTTTAGTTTGGATTCCAGCTGAGTCCTCACCAACTTCAGCAATATTTCAGCAAATCTTTCATTATTTTCTAGAAATGCTTTGTTTTAAAAATTAAACAATGTGTAATTTGGTATGATTTGGCTTTACAACACAGCTGTTACAATCTGTGCTTTTGTGAAATCTGTGCTTTCCCTATGCAGGGAAAATGAGGACCTGTAGATACATGACTCCAACATACTCACCTGTAAGATGAATATCAGCGTTTTGTGCACAGCAAGCCCATAGTGTCTTACAGGAGAGTGAGTACTGATTGGGCATCTCTTACTGATGTCTCAAAGTGCATGTGACTGGCAAGTTTCAGGAGTAACTGAAAAGCTGTGAGGACTGTGGCTGACCATGCATTTTATATTATACTAGTTTGGCTGACACAGAGAGCAAATTGTGCCCTGAGTGGGTGTCTATATTAATGATTCACTTGGGAACCCCTGTAGTTGCCTAATTTTAGAGTTCAGGTCAATCTAACGTGGTTCGTAAGAGGGTTGTAAACTGCAAAATGTTAGATACAGCAAAAAAGGCTTGAATCATGTCTTCATTGAAACAATAACTAGAGAACACCTTGGTCAGTGCCATGCAAATTTTATTCATAACATGCAAAGTGGGAAATAGTACAGCGATGTCTCTTCTTAAGAAGGTTCATTGCAAAAGTGAATGTGATTATAGGTAGAGACAAGGTAGCCGCCTCAAAGTTTTCTTCCTCTCTACTGAGATACCACATGACACCTCCTGCCTCTATCTGTACTCTGTCACTATCTCTAGTCTGTCTTAGCTTTGGAAGTGAAACTGCATGGGGCAGCAACATGGAAACTGCACTGGATTCTTTCAGATTTCTGTAGAGAAATCAAGCTTCAGGCTTAAGTTGTCACCTGCAAGCTAAAGAAGCAACGGGTGTGATATACAGTACAATAGGACTGCTGCCACTGCTACCTCTAGTACTGGATTTAAATACTCTCGAAACACAATACGTCTCTGTGCCCAACTTTGTGTTCTGTTCTTGAGCAGTACTCAGTAGGGGAGCTGACTCATCACTGTCAGTGCACACCAAGATCGAACCCTGGACTCTGTTATCATCAGCAAGATCGCTCAAACCACCCTCCCTGCATCACCCTCGTCATGTTAAACTAGACAGAAACTGGTAGATGAATCACTAAGAAATGTGTCTGCACAGGACAGGAGGGCTTTGAGCAACACATTGAAGGCACTGTGAACCTTTGGTGGACTTTAAAGAACTGCTCTGCAGAATGAAAACCAGCAAGCAAGATACAGCTATGATCAAAGGAGGGGTAGAAGCAATCTGGTTCCTTCCTCATACTGTTAACGCTTTTTCCAAACCTCCTACACAGACAATCAGCACCTACAATCACATTAACTGCCAGCCCACTCTTCTCTATTAAAAGAGCCATCAGCTCTGTATTGTGTTTTTGAACAGTTAACATCTGTTTCTTACTTCTCTTGGCCGAGTCATCTGTAGGGGCCTTAGTGGTACTGGAGGAGGGAGGTGTGGGGGGGGAGATAAACTGTGAGCTGCCATGCACAATGTGATACAGACATGAGAATCTCGACTATTTTCTCAAAACACAACTGTTCATTCATCGCCTTCAGGCCTGCAGAGGAATAGCAGCTACAATGTTTCTGTCAGAGGATTCAGCAGAAATTCCAGCAGAAAGATCTGGCCATTTCAATACTGTCTCACAGCCTGACACAAAGCTCCTTTCATAAAACAGTAGGACAGTGCTATCCTTCCCTCTCTAGAGTGTCCGACGCTGTCAAGTTATCATGATAATGATGATAAATTTCGCACGACAACAGGAAATTAGGGCTCCATAGCTGGTGTAAATATTTTTAGACCTACAGATGTTTATGAAACAGGAGATTTTCAATTGAATTAACGGTTTTTATTTGCTATGAGTACCAGTACTGTACAAAACATCTGAACAGGTATCACTTGCTTTGAAGGAGATTTAATTTGCTGTGTCACAATTTATTTTAAACATATCAACTGTATTAGGCATTTGCTTCTCTAACAAAATGTAATAAACTAGCATTTAATATATCACAGATAGCTTCTGAGTATTTTGTTCTGAATTTATTTTTTTTTATTCCAAACCCTGTCTTAAATTGTATAACAATAGAAAATTAAGAGGCCTGCGGACCTGAGTATCTGCTTAAGAGTAAGGGGCAAGCTGTTGATTGACACTCTGGACAGATATGATATAGAGATCAAGAAACAAAACAAGTAAAATGAACCATATTTCCTCATTTATAACCTTTATGATGTGCCTTACACAATCAAATTCTTTTTATTTTTAATGATCAAATCATGGCAGCACAGTGACGCAGTGGTTAACATTGCTGCCTTGCAGTGCTAGGACTGGGTGCTTTCTGTGTGGAGTTTGTATGTTCTCCCTGTATTTGCATGGGCTTCCTCTGGGTGCTCCAGTTTTCTTCCACAGTCTAAATTGACTTTTAGGAAAATCGGCCCTAGTGTGTGTGTATTTGTGTCTGTGTGTACCCTGCAATGGACTGGCGTCCCATCCAGGGTATATCCTGCCTTGTGCCTGTTGCTTGCTGGGATAGGCTCCACTGAAACACTCAATTGGATAAAGTGGTTATAAGATGGATCGATGACCAAAAAATATTTTTTTCATTAATGACAGTAATATAATTTCACAAATTCAAACAGACTTCTTAAGGCCTGAATCTGGTTCATTAGTGTTTACAGATAATTTCGGCAAATGAAAGTCTACTTATAAGTCCCAGTTGTCTCACAGTCAAACATTTCTGCTTGTTACGCAAAAGCAGATTGCTGATTGAGTGGGAATGATTTAGATCTTTTCTTTCCTTGCTTGTGACATGCGGGAATCAATTAAAATTCAGGCTAAATAAAATAGGGAAAAGTGGCACAAATCATGCTAATTGCTCCAGAAGAGAAAAGCAAAACTGCTGACTGTATGATAACTCGGCAAAACAGTCATCTTCAATGTCAGCCTTGTAATGAATCTTCTTCCTCAATGGATGTGTTTCGGAGTCTGTCCTTTTCCAATTGCCAGTATGCTGCACAGGTTTAAGAAAAGTTCTGACAGTGTTATTAGAATTTAGGGGAAGAAAATGGAAAAAATAAAATAAAATAGCAATAAAATAACCTACATGAATACTGTATGTTGTGGATACTGCTGCATTGTACAGTATGTAACACATAGATTAATTAACCGTAAAAATCAGCCGATGACTAAATCATGCTTCAGTGGTGACCTGACCAAGGGACTCACACCACTGAGGAAGAAAATGACTGAAAGAAAGAAAAGAAATCAATAAGATATAAATAGCAGTACAGGACAGAACAGGAAGGTGCAGTGTTAACAGGTACAGGTGTCAGGACACAGAAGATTTAATAAAAAAACTGAGAACTCCCTCAGATACGAAGGTTGATAGTTTTGCTCACTCTGCACATTATTTCAGTCATTAGCGGTGTCAAACTGAAAAGATTCACGCCCCAAAACAGCAGCTGCTCTAGAAAGGCCAAAAGAGATAGAAATACTACATCTAAAATTGCAAGACGGCTCAGAGAACTGTGAGGCCATAGTTAATGTATCAGTCTCCTCATTGGCTTCAATAAAAGACTTTCAAAGCTTTTCTTTTTAAAACATCAAAAACAATACAAACACCAACGTCTCTGGACTGTGGGAGGAAACTGGAGTACGCAGAGGAAACCCGCATGAACACAGGGAGAACATACAGTATAAACTCCACACAGATAGCACCCCAGTTCCAGCATTGAACCTAGGTTAACCACTGAGCCACTGTACTGCCACCTAGCATTATTATTATTACAGTTTTTGGATAAAGGGGGTTTCTATATACTGTACAGTAAATATAAAATGACACATTAAGATAGTCAAGTGGTTTTCCCCTTGCTATTTTTTCAAAATTACAATATCCTTTCACTGGAATGGAGCCTAAATCAGCCGGGACAGTATCCACTACCAAGGGGAAGACGCCGTTCTAATGTCAGTGTCTGTCAGGGATACTGGGAACAGTGGCAGGTAGGAAAATAAAAAGAATAAGAATTTTAAAGAACACCAGGCACAAATGTGCCAGACCGCAGCGGAAGATAACATCCACAACCAGACAGCGACCAGCCTGTTGACTCATTCTATTGTGAGACGTGACTCTCTCCTGTAGCTGTAGGCGGGTGGCATTTTTTCCCTTTTGTCATTTTATCTTTCACCGTCTTACTCTCTCTCTCTGTCAAGATGCTCAGCAAAACAAGTTAGAAGTCAGCTTTACATTGCTAATGTAATCTAATAATTGTCTGCCTACCAGGCGGTGTGTATCCGTCAGTTATTCCACTTAATTGACACTTGACCAAGGCTCAGAGGCTGCTTGGCTGCCTTGCAAGATCCTACTTGCTGCCTGACCTGCTGCGTCTCTGTTTGCAGCACCGGGACCTGTGGGAACTATATTCTGACACGCTCAGAGGGTAGGAAAAGAGAATCACAATTGCTGACTTATTTGGAAGGATATTTTTTGAGCAACAGGGGGGACAGTAACAGTGCCCATCCAATTCAGTGACCCACGCATACAAATGTGCAAAGATATTAATAAAGAATGCAGGACAAATCTGTTCCTCTGGCTGCAGTGAAAAGGTCACAGTCTAAGAAAGCTTATTTGGTCTGACTGGTTTCCTAAAGTCCAAGTACTGCTCTGGGAGGAGTTTTCAGATGGATCTAGAACAAAACAAAATGGCTGTTTTCATCCTGTGCTTTGAAATTTATTTCAATGGGGTAGCATACACTGTACATAAACTCATCAGATTAGTTTTTTTACAATCAATCAATCAATCAATCAATCAAAATGTTTTTAGATATTGTCTGCACGGGTCATATACCTAAAGATCTTCCATTATCCATTTTTGTAAACTGCAAATTATTAAACAGTTTGTAAATTAAATATTTGTATTTTCTGCATAAATCATGTAATGTACAATATGGGGGTTTTGGGCCCCAGCATTGCTTGTCAAGGGCCACACTGTAGCGATATCTTTAATCATCAACATTATAAAGACCCAAAGAGAAGCCTACATTGGTTCACTTTAATTCTTCGATTATGGCAAAAGTCTCTGTTATTCTTATATGAATTCAAACATTACAGTAATGCTAAAAAAGGCAGGAGGTCTGTTATTTATTATAGATTCTGTTAGCTGTTACAGAAGAGCACAGCTGTGCATGGTGGTTTGGTTTTGTCTGAATGGCCAAGCAATACAGGGATTGGCCTGAAAGAGAAGAGGAGGGATAGAGGCATGTTAGGAGAGAAAAAAGTTACTGTATCTGCTGTTTTGTTCTACAGATGTGTTTTCCATTTGAGCAGCTGTAAGGCTGTGTAAAGAAAGCCAAAGTCTCAGTCAGCCCCCTCCATTGACATAGCTCTACATGCACATTAATCTTGTGAGTTAATTAGAATCTACTGTAGTGCTATGTGGCTAGGGCCAGAAACAACCAATGAGCACTCACGCAGGAATAATAAGTTAAAAGCATAAAACACTAGCACAGTATCAGTATCCATGACCTCCTGCGTCTTTAGGTGTTACAGTCAACTTGAGAGTTTGCACTTAGTGCTGAGGAACAGAAATAATCAGGCCAGTAAGAATTGTGATACGTTACTGGTTTCTCCACAGAAGCACACGGTCGCACTCTATTCCATATATAGGAACTCTAGTTCCCAATGGCTTATTAACAGTTATCACCATTTCAGTCTGCAGAGCTCAAACAGCTGGCAGCCGTCCTTTAGCACATTATGCCTGATTGCCCAAGACTGGTGTGTGACTGGGCCGCATTTTATTTCTGGTACTTGTTATTTGTCATTTTCCTTACCTTGAATTGTCAATTGCTAATTGTTTGACCTAGTGGTAAAGCCCTTGTACCAGCTCAGGCTGCTGTGAACAGCACATGCACTTGTAGGAGGCAACCATTTTTGTCACAGGGCTTTGCAGTACAGTTAACATTGATTGTAAGTGCAAATCAGGTTGCTTTGACTGAGAAGGCTACAAGCTTAAACCCACCCTGCAGGTCACGTGCCAAGACACCAAGGCAGACATAGACCTTTCCCAAGCCCCGGTGCTGTAGAGTACAGTAGATTGTGCACTCCCACTGGGAAAACCGGTTCACAGCTGATTTCAACCAGAGCTGTCTTTAGTGTTTGTGATTTTTAAGCAACAAAGCATGAGCTGAAGAATCTGTATCTGGAAGCAAATCTTCATACACGTGATAAGTTACTTATTTAAAAAAAAAAAGTGATCCAGTAGTGTGGAGGTTAGTACTACTGCCATACAGCTCCTTGGACCAGTTCCAGTCTAGGGTGCTTTCTGTGAAGAGTTTGCATGTTGCTCCCCCCATATTTGACTGAGACTGGATTCCTCTCACCTTCCAAGGTTGTGCCAATGAGGTTCAGTGAGATCAACAAATGATCCCTTTGGCCCTGAGATAAATACTGGCATCCCACCCAAGTTGTGGTCTCACCGTGTGCCCTGTTCTTCCCGGACAGACTCTGGTTTGCGGCAGCCCTCAGCAGGAATAGGAGGCTTTCGGATAACAGATTGATGGATGGGTTTTGGAATGAAGACGCATGCAGCCCGTTTCCTGGCACACAAAGAGGGAGGCCATAAGAGATGGGAAGCGAGAGAAATGCAAGGCTTGGGTGGTTGAGTATCATCTTACGCAGTACAAGCTGCTTTTAGATTTTGAAGGTACTCATGTCGCCTTCCTTCCCGCCTCCCTGTGCCTAGTTTCTCAGCAATCAATTTTACTAAAAGGGATTGTTGCATCTTTAATGTAGCTGCACTTGTATGCCCAGAAAAGCTGCCAGATAGATTTTCTGCCACGTTTCCATGATGGCAGTCAATCAGATACACAGACACTGGGGAGAAATCAGGACTAGGATGCACAGGGGGATTCTCATACTATTGAACTACAAGCGTCAGGTTGCGTTATCTATAGTCACTGGGTGTTCGGCAGGTGGTTATGTGTCCTTTATTAATATCTTGTTTCCGGGGGCCTCCTAGAATCTCTCCGCTGTTGTTATTTTTCTGTCAGAGGTTATTTCGCTAAGCTTTCCTGTAAAGCGAACCGACCTGCGCATGGGACAAAGATCTTTCTGTCACCACATTGGTGAGATTGGGTAGCTTTCTGCTTGAACACTGGAACCTTGGAAAAATGAATAAAAAACCCAATAAGGAAAAGTCACTCCTGGGTGATTTTAACAAAATGTGACAGTTACAAAGCTGCATAGAGAAATTGGGTTACTAGAGGAGTAACTAGAGGAAATTAGGTTCCTTCTGTGGAGTGGCTTGCTTGTATTTTTTAACAACTGAGCTTCTGAAAAAAAACAACCAGTATGTACCTACCCTGGGAATGCCAAAAAAGTGATCTGGAAAAACTGACAACGAAAAATCTTTCATTTGTTTTTAAAACTCAAAATAAGAACACCGAAAGCTCCTCAGATCTAGATCTCTGAAATGGAAAAATGAGGAATGGAGACATGGCCATGAAGCTGATGTTATGGACAGAAGGACTCTCCAAAGTCCTAAGGTCCCTGTGCTCTGTGCGTGATAGATCTGGGAACCTGCCTGAAAGGTTTACATATACAGTACATGGAAGAGACAGTAACTGTGAGTAGATAATGATGCTACGAACGTGTACTTTGGAGGAAACTTAGGGCAGCTACTCTCCCTATAGCTGATAACCCTTACCCACTGCAGTAAAGATTCAATTTTTGGGTCACTAGTGAGGTTACCCCTGTTCTTCTGGTCTGGCCCATGGCTATGCCATACTTGCAGCTCTCTGCAGATCCTTACAGCTCCTTCCTACTTTGTGGTGATATTGCACAGTTAACAAAGCTTCTTAATAGACTCCAAATATGCATATTACTGCTGAAAGCATGCATGCTTTAATAAGCAAGAGTATTTTTAAAGCTGATAATTGGAAAAGTGTGACGTGACATGTCACTACATCTATAGACTTCACAAGAACTGAGAAAGTTTAGCACGGCCATCAAGAAATACTGTAGCTAGAATGCATCCTATTTTTTAAAGCTGTTACCTTTCAACAGCTCCGTGCAAACATTACACAGTTACAGCACAACTGCGCAGAGGTAAGGAGCATTGGAAATGCAGCTGTTGTTCAGAGCCAATCAGTGATTCTGTACCAATATTCCAGTGCACAGGCTTGTACTGCAAAATGTAGTTTTTATAAGACAAAAATTGAACAATGAAACAATGGGATCTTTGTATTTAACCCATTATCATCATTTACAAGGATCAAAAATAGACAAAGCCTCCAAAACTGTCTGTCACAGAGAGCTGGCAGTATCTGGGGCTTTGGCAAATCAGAATGACTTGTTTTTTAAACTTCTCTTGTACAGATAAAACAAATCCATGAACAGTGGAGTTGACCTGGTTGAACGTGTTTGCAGGGAAAAAAAGAAGCATTATACAGTACCCAGTTATGTAATTGCCCCAATAGGTACAGTATGCAGCTCTAACGCAGCTATTTTCAGTTTACATAGCATCCAATATAATTATTAGAAATTATCAACCCATAGAACTGTTTCTTTGGTACTTCTGCAGTTGAAGACTATGTTGGGCATGTGCACTAAGATAAATGGGTTGAAGTCTCACTGCAGTCTTCTTACACAGAGTGATTGCATTGCAAATTTCTTAAACATTGGTGTCTTAATTGAAGAAATCATGCAGCTCTAAGTTGGATCCTCCCATTGTATAGTATAGTCTGGAATATTTGCCAAAACCCCTGGAATCAGATGCATGGTTGCATAATTCATTCATTCTCAGACTAAATCAGAGCAATGTTTTAATCAGCTACTGTTTTGAGAGCGGTTATTGATATTGATTAGGCAAAGATTTTTGATTCTTTCATGAAAACAACATATTCAATGTACGTCATTCTTCTCTGTTTTTAAATTGTCACTCTGGACAAAAGGAAGGACAACAAATTAACATTGAAATCCAGCAGCCCTACTAGCATATTCAGATCGCAGGGGTCTATCTAGATGATTTCCAGGCTGACAAGAACATGGCATATTTTTTTTAATATGTCCACCTGTGTTGCTTGGAAACCGCAAACATGTTTCTGTGCATTCTCAACAGGAACCGAGTGGAAGACAAAAAGTGATTAAAAGGACAGGATATGGGAGACAGAGAGAGTACAGTCAGCCTCCAGCTTCTCTGGTTATCAATGCTCTAGGCCTCAAGAGAAAGACTCACGGACAACCTAATGTTCAATTATATTAGCAAGGCCAGGATTATTGCAAAGCGGGGACCAGTCAGACATTTCAGAGCTACACTCAAAAATATTAATTACATTAGTTGAAGAGAAATGAAAACAACTATAGATAGAAATATATTGTATCACACATTTATAGGATAGCCACAGGGCCGTCTCAAATAGGGGGGCGAAGGGGGCGGCCTCCCAGGGCCCCGTGTTTTGGGGGGCACTGTGTCGGCCAAACGCCTCCCTCCCACTCCCCAATCCCAAATCCCACTTCACACACGCATAAAAATATAAATACATACAAGTTCAAATATTTTAATAAAGCAACACAAAACTCTTATTTTAACTCAAGATGAAATCTAAAATTAGTGGGAGAGCAGGTGTTTTATTCAGAACTGGAGGCCTGTCCCGCACTAACTACACATAGGCCGTCAGCCGCAAGCTAAAAGTGATTGCGCCATAACTAAACTAGCTTGGAACATGGCAAGCACAAGCAGAGATAGGGGAAAATTTGGAAAATACTCCAGTGGGGGCGAGGAAAGAAAAGGAAGCAGAAGAGGGGGGATGCAAATGTGGCACTGAAATGGTCTTTGGAAAGGTTTGTTGTAAAAACCAGAGGCAAAGAAGAAATGGACACAGGTGGTGATCTAGCATTGAGACACCTGAAGGCACCGATAGCATTAGTATGTCTGTTTGTGCAGGCCAGCTAGGGAGCTACTGTATTTCATCACCTCAACGCTGCTCCCTGCCATCACCACTACACACAAGAACTCCCCACCCCTTGGGACGGCCCTGGGTAGCCATATGAATTTTTGTTCACAAAACGCTTTGAAGCAGGATGTTTTTAAAACTGACCTTACACTGAAAGAAATGTGTACATTAATATGATGTGCCTGTAGGGATTAACACTGGTGCTTAATGACTGTGTGACGTAAACTTGTAATACCGATCAGCCGTTCACTGTTCCTGCCAGCTTTAAGAGAACATCTGACCAATGCTACTGAAAGTCTGGGAGAGGCACTGTGAATCAGGTCTTATACACGATCCGTACTTAAAATAAAACAGTCCATTCATTCATTTATTTTCTAACTGCTTCATCCAATTTATAGTCCAATTCGCTGTCAGTCCATTGCAGTGCACACAAAGACAGACAACATTCACTCACATGAGGTCCAATCTTTCCAGAAACCACTTAACGTACCTGTATGTCTTTGGACTGTGGAAGGAAACCAGAGCATGCGGAGGAAACAGCTGCAAAACCAGGGGGAACATACAGTACAAACTCCACACAGGTCGCACCTCGGGTCCGGAATTGAACCCAGGGCCCCAGCGCTGTTAGACACTTGTTAACCACTGTGTCCATTGCTTGTCAGGATAGGCTCCATCTCCCCTGCAGCCCTGAACTGGATACAGCAGTAAGAAAATGGATAGATGGAAGTGCTTTCATATAAACTGCAAAAATCCTGTTTTAACAGAACCTACAGCAATAGTACAACGCAAAACCTATGCTTTCAGTTCCAATGTGCTTTCTATTCACCAGGCCTGCAGTCTGTGCAGCACACAGCCACCTTGGCCACGGTTTCTCTTGCCTTCCTGCCCCAGAGTCATAAGATCACTCAGTCGTGACTAAGCTGTGGGCCTGCGGCCTGGGCCTCAGTTCCCTGTTCCCTTGAAGAAGGCAAAATCTGTGGGCAGGAAGGGCAAACGGATAAGCCACTTTACCTAAAATAAAACATAAAGAGATTTTCTGTAAGCTAGAGGTCAACACTGTTGTACTTCAAACCGTGGTTCCCTACACAGAGTTTCTTTATAGACCTATTGTCCTCTGTACCTTCAAGATATGTTTCTTTACTTTCAGCACTAGTCTGTTTGGAGCCGACACGTTAACACAGCACTGGTGTTAACGTTTCAAAGCGCTGTCCCTCTCACGCTTGCATTAGAACTGGTTCCCATTGCTGGCAGTGGATCTCCAATGCATGTTGGGAGATCTGCTCACTGGGTACACTTCTCACAGGGATCAATAGAAGCCATTACTGCACAAGCAATTGGCCACTGGAAAACCTGTGTCACTCTTCTCATCCCCGACTTTGACCCAGGCAAATTTCCATCAGGAGTTCTGCAAAGGGCAGGGAATTCCTGATTTCTGGCAACAAGATTGTGCATAAAGGGACATCTGAATGTTTCTCTCTGTGATCCTCTTCTTAAAGAGGGCATCAAAACTCTGCAATTCCCCTGTTATTTATCTCCCTCTAACTCTCAAAGGAACTCTCAAAGTGCCCCATCTGTGTTTGTTGTAGTCAGTATGGGTATGTAGAGCTGAGAATGGAGAAAACAGGAAAGTGAATGAAGACAAACATCAAGGTTTATATATACAGTATACTGTATATCTTTGGGTGGCACAGTGGTGTACAGTGGTGCAGTTGTTAGTATTGTAGCATTGTTACCTGTCAGCTCTGGGGCTCCATGTTCAGTTTTGGACTAGGGTGCTATCTGCATGGAGTTTGTATATTCTCCCTGTGTTCACAAGGGACTCCTCTGGGTGCATCATTTTGTTCCCACAGTTCAAAGACACACTGGTATGTTAATTGACTTCTATAAAATTGGCCCTGGTGTGAGTGTGTGTGCGTGTTTTTGTCTGTGTCTGTTCTGCGATAGACTGGTGTCCTGCACCCCAGGGTGTATCTCGCCTTGTGCCCACTGCTTGCTGGGATAGACTCCAGCTCCCCAGAGACCCTGTATTGGATAAAGCAGGTAGAAAACATATAGGTAGAGGAACATATACCTTTATCTGTTCAGAGACTCCTTTCTATTCATTTCTTGGAACCTTATGCCTATACAGTATTTTCCTTTCAGCTTTTTAATCATTTCTTATTCTTATTTCTCCAGAAAAGAAAAGGAAAAATAAAAGAAAAACTCCAACCATTTGATATCAAAAAACGTAAAACGAGCTTGTTGACAGATAGCTCTAGGCAAATTTGACTTCAGACTAAATTTCTATTAGCAAGTTGAAAACCGCAAACTACCTTTGTGAAAGATCTGATATGCTCACTGGAAAAGATTTAAGATCCTTAAAAGGATTCTGTTCCACCTTGGTTTGTGTATTAACAAATGCAGCAAGTGCAAAGTGTGTGAAAAGCAATGTGGGATTTTGCATTTGGAATGAAGTAAATATTTCTTTTCAATTTAAAACACACTTTGGTTCTTTCCTTATTATTTTCTCCCAGATGTCAATTTTCTCAGAAACCAACAACAATAATAATCCCCGATGTTCCGCATAGCCCAGTGTAATTGAGGCAGTAGGAATCTAACAGACATATACCAATACTTATGTCTGTAGAATACCACAGCAGATCCAGCATAACTTCCACAGCTAACCAGAGACTATTTTGAGGAAATTCCCAATGCCTGTTATACCTTAACAATATTGTATTGAGTATTTCCCCGGGTTCAGTCGGTACTGGCCTTCACCTAGCCTGCCATGTGTGGTACATTGAACTTAAAGGCCAAAATGCAGTTGTGACGCTCTTACCCCTCATTAACTTGGGTCACGTGACAGTCACGGCCCATGGTCTGCAAGAGAACTTCTAGAGAGTTCTACCTGCTGACACTGAGATTCTCCAAAAACAGACTGACGGATTTCAGTTTAGTTTATCTGTCGTATGCACAAGTGCAATGAAATGCTTATTTACATCTATGCTCTGATACAAAGACATGAAGAAATCACCAAAACATAAACACAGAACAGCAGCAGCACCAACAACATGTTAAATAACACAACTTAAAAAAAAACATGTCGGCACAAGTGGTGTGAAAAGAGAAAAAAACACATCAGTGTGAGTAGTAATGTAGTTAATGTAACCTACCAGAGGGAAGGGTGGAGAAAAGTGAGAACCCAGGATGATTGTTGTCTTTAGCGATACTTCTTGTGAAAATGTCTACAATAGAGGATGACCTGATCACCCCTTGTAATGCATTCCGGTCAGACAACGAGCTGCTGCCAAACCACACTGTCATCCCACACGCGAGCACACTCTCAAGAGCGCACCTGGAAAATGTGGTAAGGACAGCTGAAGACAGACCAAATTTTTTCATCTGTCTGAGGAAGTAAAGGCGCTGTTGTGCCTTCTTTGTAGCTCCAGTTACATGCTGGGACAACATAAAATCATTAGTGATGAAGGTCCCCAGGAACATGAAGCTGCTAACCATCTCTACACCATCCCACTGATGTGAATAGGGGTGTGGTCCCCACCCTGCTTTCTAAAATCGATGGCCAGCTCTTTGGTTTTGCTGATGTTGAGGGAGAGATTATTGTCGAGGCACCACTCCACCAGGTTCCTGACTTCATCCCTGTATGCTGTGTCATCATTACTGGAGATTCGGCCAATGTGTCTAGCCACACAATCGTGGGAAAAATGTTTTAGGTAATGGAAAGTTGGTGGAGAGAGCAGACAGTCAGAACAACATCACCTGAAGATCAAAAAAATCTGAAACAAATCTTAAATAAAAAACGGCAACATATTATTCATTAGAGTAATTACAGTATATATTGTAGGACAGAAGAGATTCTGTGGAAAATTTTGTAGCTGGTCCTCAGGGAGATTTGTTGTTGTTAGATGTCAAAACTGATTCTCATATGTCTTTCTGCACAAATCAGATTTTTCTTGGGCATTATGAAAAGAAAAACAGAGAAGAATTTCATTCCAGAGGAAAAAAAATATGACTAAAAATGTTCTTGGTTAAAAGTCACGACACCGGTCTGTTAGTTTCTAGCTCTCAGTGATTTGCCACCAGATGGAATTTCTATTAGCAGATCACAAACAACAAACTATATTTGCAAAAGATTAACATATATGCTCACTGGAGAAAAAAAAAATAAAACACTTTTTCTTTCAGCTAATTTATTGCCAAACTTAGCATGTGCAAAGAGTGTGAAAGATACCGTGGGCGTTCACATGTGGCGTGAAGCAAATTATTTCTTTTTACACATATTTTGAATTGAGATTAATCATGTTTCAGAATTCTGTGTGCAGAACCACTGTATTTTTCATATTGCCCTGGATATGCCTTCCTTACATCAGTGGGAGAACCAATAAGTGTTTCACTATCCTTCTAAATAAAATGTTTAACACATACGTATAGTACCAGTACATCCTGGACTTTACAACATAACAGGTTCAATGTAACTTAAGGAAGCTCCCACAGAGACCATCCTGAAGATTGCGAGCTAAAAATAGTAGAGTGAAAATACTTTTCCGCAGAATGTACAGTAATACAAAGCTTTTCGAAAATCACATTTTGTATAGAGGAGAATCCAATGTGCTAACTGGCTAAGACACCATTTTTTTCTCTCTCCTATCCTTCCCCGGTCTGGAATCTCTGAGCTCTGGCTCCGTATTAACTGCCCTGAGGACTCCAAAGGCATCAAAGCTCCTGCAAGCTCACAGCAGAGAGACTTGCCCAACACACTATCCCTCTACTGGTCCGCTAGGCAATCCTGCCTTCAAAGAGGAGAGGTGGGTGGATCAGAGCAGAGGAAGGCAGGCTTCCAACTGGGTTTTGCCAAATTCTTTTTCTGGGTAACACTGCACTCTTCAAGCAAACACGGGAGCCTGAGTTTTTGTTCGTTGCAATTCTACTGCTGGAGCGCGGACTGACTCTTAGCTTCCGGCTTTCCGGGCTAAAAAAAAAAAGAGCTGCATAAGGACAGCTTTTCTTTTTCATAATTCAGAGCTGAGCAGATGCAGCTTCGAAGGAGCCAGTGATGACATCTGTATTTTCCTCTTTCATTGTGGTTCTTCTATGTTTGCTTATTCTGATTGTCCAGCTTGATTCTTCTGTGATTGCCATACTAATGAACATCAAACTTACTGTAGCTTCTCAAAAGTCAGTGTAAGAGGAGGGAATCAAATTGGCCCGCAGGTGAGCCATTGTGCTCTGAAGCATGTGTAGGGCATGTACAGTATATCTAATCTTGTTTCCTCGAATTCTTGCCCATGTGGGAGCTCTTCTAAGAGGCACATTTATCGAGAATAACAAGTTTGGGGAGGAAGGAAAATCATTCAGACATACAGTAACAACAGAGAATTACAGAGGACATGCCAAATGGGATAGAGGAGACATAATAAATTCAAAATAATCAAGCATTTTATCGAAAAGGGTGTAAATTGGTAAAATAATGTTTTCACAGATTTAAAAGCATTCAGATTCCTTAGACAGTTAACATTAATGTGAAGGGGATCTTTAAAACTTTAGCTATGTGTAATTTAAAGCTCCTGGAAGTTCATGCAGTAAGGCCGCTATATCCATTTTTTCTTTGCAAGCAGCCAGGGCATTTCGAAAGCAAACTTTTTAAAAAATCCCATCCATTACAAGACGCTGCTTATTCCTGGTAAGGTCTGTGGAAGGTAAGAGATTATCGCAGAGGTTCAGGAGGCAAGGTAAGACCCCAAGATGAGCAGGACACCAATCCACCGAAGGACACACACTTACAGTACAAACACGCAGGGACAAATCGGAGACACCAACAGACGTGCCTACTTGGCAGTGTGTAAAAGTGGCTAAACTCCACGCCACTGAACCAGGCTTCCTGAATTTTAACGCAATTGTATTGTGCTCTGGTGGTAGGCACATAATAGCTTTTTAATATATCACAAAAAAATGAAGGGATGTATTTTTCATCACTATCTGTGGATAAGTTACAAAAACGGCTAAAAGGTGTTTTAGTATACTGTACAGTATATAGCAGCAAAAGCTTTCAAATTGAAAGCAATAGAAATTATGCTAATACTCTACAGCACACTATTAAGACATAATGTAAAATATGTTAAGTTTCAGTCCAAACATCACAAACAGTTAAAGAGTAAACTGCACTTTTAAAATGAGTTTATAGAAATGCAATCAGAATAGGTTTTGATCTCCAAGGAATGTCATACACAGTCGGGTTAAAATAGAACCTCTTCAGTTTTGTTTAGAGGAAATTCCTAACAAAATCCCTAAAAGTATCAATATATTTTTATATAAAGACTCCATGAAGACAGAACATGGAATCATGAATGGAATGTGTAATGAGATACATTCAGAACTGAAAACAAAAGGCTCAGTTTTGCACAGAGTCAAGGTGTTGAATCTGACACTTCGAACCTGTTAAGAAGCAGAAGGATGATACTTCAGCATCAATTATCTATGAATAATCCAATAGGCAAGATGGCTTTGGCAGCTCTTCTTATGTTCTATTGTCCCTGCAATCCACACTGTGGACAACCCTACACTTTGGGTCAATTGGCGGTCCTATTGAAATCCAGCCATTTTCACAGAAACATCCACCAATCTATTTTCTAACCACTTCATTCAATTCAGGGTCACTATCCCGGCAAGCAGCTTTTTGGAGACCCTAGGCAACATCTTGGAAATGAAACAAGTGAACAACTAAGGGAAAGGAAACAACTGAGAACAATTAAATAAATGAATTATATCACTTATATCACAAAAAAGTTTATTAATCAGTTTTGAAGAACACATAAAAAAACTTACAAACAAGAACAAGAAGCACACATTGTAAGTAATAAATAGGATCTTTAAAAACAATAAACAGAATCTGTTATTTCGAAATGAAAGCAAATCATAACTTACAAGTTGCTGCAGTGAAACCTTTGTAGAAAGGAATTGTTGAAATAAATATGAAATGAAGTAATAAATGCACTCAATAACAAGGGATGTAAGATCAATAAGGCAGAGTAGATGGGAAAGTTTTATAAAAAGCATTTATTACTAGAAATCAAGTTGCCTAAATTTTTCAGTGCATGACTGATGCTCATGAAGCCAGTCCGCTGAGATGGTCTTGATGGTCATGGCTGAACTCAGGTGTGTTTTAATCAACTTGAGCTCTGAAAAGCTCCTCTCTGCTCCAGCCACTGTCACTGAGAGAGCGACTGCAACCCCAAGGGCTACAGGCTGGGTTTACAAAACCTCCATTAAATGAAATACAGCAGAAACAGCAAGAAAAACGGTGGCTTTTATGTTGATTATGTATAATTTAATTAATGCATAATTTTACTTGGCCAGACAGCGCCGATATCTAGCCAGGTGACTCACATGGCATGTGTACAAGTGCTTGGAATAGGAATCTGTTAACTTCTACTAAAACACCTCTAGCAGTCTATGTGTCTAGCTAGAAAGTATGGCTTGTCACTAGTTACATGGATCTGATAGACTCAAAACAAATGAAATGCAAGTTACTGAATTGTTAATATGGATTATTACCATGGCTTGATTTTAAATACTTTTTTGGGAGGTTTTGAGATCACTCATCCTGCTGTTTTTTTCCTGCCTTTCAGAAAGAAATTGTGCACTCGATTATGATTGGTCATTTTTTGACTAGGCTTCCATTAATCCACAGTAGCTACGGAAAAGGCCACTAGAAAGAACATGCCGATTAAAATAAATATGTTGTGTTCCTCACTGACGGGGCTGTCTGGCAGCCTCGGGCCCTAGGCAGTCGCCTAGTTTGTCTATGCCATGCTCTGCTGGCATGCGTGGGCACAAGGCAGGATACACCCTGGTCAGGACGCCAGGCACACACAGGCACAAGCACGCATATATTCACACAAGGGCTAAGATACTACACTTTACAGCTTAATCATACTGTACCAATATTTAGACCATGATACAGTTTCATCTTTTGATATCTTGTCAACCATACATTAGTTCACCCACTTGCTCTCAGTTTTTCCCAGTTGTTGACTTTCCTGTTATCGGAAAAGTTAATATATCGATCTAACATTACAATTTAGTCTCTTGCCTCTGGACTTTCTCCCCCCCCCCCAATATTGCTAACTAATGCATTTTTCTTTTTCATCACAAAAATTGAAGATGCATCCTAGTCATGATCTTACCACACCCAGAGGCTTTGAGTTGTGAGTTACTGTACTACAGACATGACAATTTTGTTAAGGTGATAGCCCACATGTAGAAGTACTGTAGGTGTTATCTAAACAAGGTTGGCCACCAATGAATCAACTGTATATCCAGTAATGATTAAATGTGGTTTGAATAATAGGAGTATTACTTACAGTTTTACACTCTATATCAATTTTCTTAATTAAAATACGCATTTAACCATCGACCCGGATGGCCAGTATTGATTGCCGAGTCATTTATATTTGCTGTGTTGACCTGTTGAAACATTCTTTACGTTTAATAATGAAAACCACCACGCACGCTGCATAGATAGCTTTTTCATCACTGCACAGCACAGCAGATAAGATATTCCCTTCTCAGAAAAAGGAGATATATTCTTGTCTTTGAGATTCAAGGCCTCTAAGAGCCACTTTGTCCCCAACATCCGTACAGGCATCTCATTATTGTGACTGAGGTGTTAAACACTCTCTGCTCTGCTGGAAAATACAGAATGAAGAGAAGGAAGAAAACATATTGGGAAGTCACAGATGCAGCAGCACAAATGTCGAAATTCAAAGAAGGGAAACCCTTTCCTGTTTTCTCCAGCGGGTCGGGCAGCATACCGCAGGCAAAGTTGAAACCTGGGCTAATTATTAGTTATTGCATGCCACTCAAGGAACCACAACTAATTGTGTCAGGAGAGAGCTCTCCAAGAAACCCAGTGGGAAATTTGGACTGGAAGATGCCCGGCTGACCCTCCAGGTGAAGTGTTTATGAAAGCACAGCTGTCGAGACGTCTTCGTGGCGATGAAATGAAAGCTGGGAATTGGCGAGGCTGTTGTTACTGCATTGTAATTTGGGCAGAAAATTAAGGCACAGCTTTGAGACAGGAAGGCAGCATCTCACTTCTAGGGAGGCACGCGGATGAAATTCAGTTGGGTTTCTGAGAAATATTCTGAAGCGTGTTTAATGGCAGGACAGATGACGCTGGGTGAATGCTGCACGCGGCACGCAGCGAACAGCACCGTCTGTGTGGCACAAGCCCTTAAAAATGAGTAACAGAAAGATTGCACTGTCTGTACAGGGCTTGAGTTAGCCAAAGTATTCCCAGGTGTGCAAGAGAGAGCAGTGGGAGCCCTCCATCACATGCTTACCATGTGTTACAGTGTATTAATACACAAGTATAATATACAAGTATTACCAGGTATTACAGTGTGAACAATGGCACATGGCAGGACAGGTGATAACTTGTTTTGCAGGATGTGCATCTGGTCATCCTTCCATGATGGGAGGATCACTGCATAAAGCCAAGTTGATTTACAGCTATAGATTGCACACAAAAAAAACCCCCACAAGCGAGCCTCCAAAATCACTGCTGCCTATTTCTTTCACTACTCATTTCAATACATTGCAGACAACTCAGCTCTCACCTCGCACAAAAGAAATCTGGCCTTTTGTCAAGACCGCCTCTTCTGACAAAAAGGTTGAGCAACATAATAGAAGCATTTCTTTGAGAGTACTTTGAATCACAAGTGGATGTATGCACTGATGCTGTTGCAACATTTTCAGTGGATTCAAAATCCGTGGTTGGAGGCAGTTTGGAAAGAAAGGGGTTACACCATTGTCAGGAAATTGTCCGTTTTTGTGTCGGATTGCTTCTGTTTTGTTTGCTTTGCTTTCGGTTCTTTGTGTCTCGGTGACCTTTGAAAAAGTCTGCTGCTCGGGAGAAAAACAGATAATTTCTTGTCCTTGACCTGTTTACCTTACCCCCCCACCACCACTCCCCTCCACCACCACTTCCAAAAGAGTCGTGGAGCAATTTGCTTTCCCTCTTTTCAAGATGCAGAGGAACTCTGCTTTTCTTATACCAAGGCTGCTTGATGTCAGGCTCTTTTAATTACATAAATAATTGAAGGAGTGTTGCATCTCTCTCTCTCCAAGCCTCCAATGATAGATTTACTCTTGTATTTTCCTTCCTTTTGTTCGCTGACCAGAATTGATTTCTAATGCCGTAAAGCAAGCTGAGCTATTGATCCTGCCAGGCTTTATTATGAGTTTCTGTATGACTGATTGAAAGCTGAATGTGCAATTTTGAGAGAGATGTTGAAAATGGTAAAGAATTAAATCTAAGTGGCAATCTGAGTCAATCCAATCCATACAAATACATATGACACGTACTGTATCACCGCCCGGCACTGCAATTTCTGAAATTAGGCCTAGAAAAGGAAAAAAAAAACCCTTATTTGTACAGTATGTATTTTTTCCCTCTGCAATTGACTACATTGGTATTTTCATCAACTTGACAATAGAAAGGGATTTCTATTGGGATAATACACTAATCCCATTAGTCCCACTGACCTAATGAAAGATTATTTTGTGATATTTTTCAGTTCTTCCATGGTTTGCCTGTTCTGCAGTTTGTGTCATACTTTACCTTAATTTTTTCCCATGATATTCCCGTAATGTGTTTAACTTTACTCTGATTTTACCCTGATATACTGTACAACAGTAGACATTTGTAAGGGGGCTTCTGTGATTACAGAAAGAATGATTGAGCAGGGTACAATAGGTTGGTCAGCATTGAGACTTCCCATGGGGTTGAGTTATAGTGAGATTACTTTTTGTGATTAATCAATCTTGAAAGAGTGTTTGGTGGACAAAAGCCACCAGGCTAAATTCCCGAAATCACACTCAGGCACAGCTTCAGGTTTTAACTTGTAAAGTCAGCTGCGATTCTTAGAAAGATCCAAACAGCTGATTGCGCTTCAGTGAAGAAAGCTGAGTAACTTTGGATTTTGTTCTGCTAAAGAGACCCCAGAGTGCTTTAAATTAATAATGAAAGTCTTAGCAGTGACACAAAAGGTCCAGTCAATGGTCAGGGTAGCTTGCCCTGCCATTAAGTCAGCCTTAGATAGCCTCATTGAACCCAATTTCCAATAACAATTTTCTCTGCTTATTTAATGTTTTTCTCATAACCTCCTTAGGTGGCCTCCTTTGATTTGCGTAGCCAATATTGTCTCCCCAGCCTTCTTCCTTTTGCATTGGGTTGGAACATAACTATTGATCCCTGTAACTGCAGGTTGCATGAACAAAACATTGACAAATGGCCACTGCACAGCTCCTTTGCTTGTTAATCAATGCAGATAAATAATCCAATAAAGCTCACTTAATTTGTATCTCTTGACGGGTGTAAATGCTCCCCTCCAATGGCCAGTCAGGCCTCTTCACACATCGATTTCTGTCTGAGGGGGCGCGGTCTTGGTGGTGCCAAGGCGATCGCTGTATGCAAAACATGGCAGGCGGCAGCCAAAGACTGCCCTCCTCTTCTCCAGTGCTGGAGATTGCAGATTGCTCAGTGATTCTCTTAAAAGCACTATAAAATGCAGTTAGCCTGAAAAAAAAAGAGACACGCTCCTCTTTTACAACTATCGGAAGATCATACCTACAGTACATGCAAGACTCTGTCTATCGGAAGGAGTTGGCCAGAAGTTTGCCTGTTCTGATGTGTGTCACCTTCACCTATTCACCCAGTTTTTTGCATGATCTATTGTAAACGAGCAGAGGCAATCTCAAACATTTGGTCATTTAGCCAATTACGATTCTCAGCTTTTGTCCAGTTGTTTCCTAAAAGAACCTGGAAAGCTTGCACCAGACACCTACACCTTTGTGTAAAGAAACGTTTCTTACCCTTCAATAGCCACCCACTCAGATTGCTTGCCTTCCTCAACTTGTGTCCTGCCTCACTCTTTATTTTTCTCCAGTCAAAGACTTTTTTCTTCTCTGTCTGTATCATTCCCCGACACTATGCAGATAATGTTACCCTCTTTCTGTGTCTTTGCATTGATATCATCACTCTGCGGCTGAATTTCCAGTTTGTGTTCTTCTGAAACAAAGTGGAAACTCAGACAAAAAAAATATTTTACTAGGACGAGGAGTCAAGTTACTGTGCTTATCAGGCCTGGTTTGTTTTACAGGGCCAGACAGGGGCAGATTCAAGAGATATCCCCTACTATATTGCCTCCAATTTCAAGCCTTTGCTAGCCTTTCCTCTTCAAGTTGTGAGAATTGCTCTAAAACAAACCTGACTAGACTGAAAGCCACACTGGAGAGTGACAAATCAGAAAGACCGGATCTTGTCAGTCAAAAAAGAGGAAATCATGAAAAGCGTTTGTTGCAAAAGCTCAGAATTTCAAAGGGTAATAAAAATGTCTATGCAGAGGACTTACTTCAGGATTGTTCTGATTCTTTAAGAAAAATCTGGATGAGGTCATGCAATGAATGTGCAAAGAAGTAGGCTTCTTTATTTTGCAGTTTTTCTAATGTCCTTATGAAAGCTGAAATTTCACAATACAGCATTGCTATAAGTCTCTGCATCGCATCCTTTCCTTGAACGCCGTTCAATCTTTTTTTAGAAGCAGCCTAAGTAGAGCTCGATAGCTGATGAGATAGATAGGTAAGCATGGCAGATAGCCAGACAGGAAGAAGTCACAGAATAAGTGGCAGCAGATTTGCACAAGAGGAAAACATGCAGCAGGAAAGACAAAGGAGAAACCAAACGAGAAAACGACACAGAGGGCCTCAACTTCAGCTCTCCACACGGGAGAGGCAGGCTCTAAAGAGCTCGCCACACCGTCTCCAAAGGGATTGGCCTTATCGGTTTCATCTGTCTATCTTTCAGATTTTTATCTGACATTGATTTAGCTGTGGCCTCCAGCAGATGACCTTTACTGTACGCGTTAATTAAAATGTCTTTGAAAATTAAAGCTAACCTCCAACGAACGACCTTGTTTGTGTTTTCACCATGCCTGCTTCGTTTTTTTTCTTCTAGAAATCTCGTTTCTCTGAGGAGGGTGCTCACTCTGTGCCGTCTGTTTTTTCTACCCAACATTGACCTGCCATCCACTGAAGTATCAAATGGCCCATTTTAAAAGCCATTGCATTACGACTCCTGTGTCGTAAATCACCAAGTCCCAATCGGCCCAATTAAACTGGCGATCTCATGTGCAAGTCTTGCACAACATTTTGGCATCTTGTGGGGAAAGATTAACGAGAATCTCTCACTTTAATCGTTCTTAATAGAGCCTTCATACTGTACTTCAGTTGTTGTTCTTTCTACAGATCTTCTACTGTACAGTGTTTTACAAAAGAGCAAATGCACCACCTCCATCCATTCCTCCCCTAACTGCTTTATCCAATTCAGGGTCACAGGGGAGCTGGGGCCTATTCTGGACAGCTTATCCACACAGACACAAACAAACAGATAGTTAACCTACTCGTATGTCTTTGGACTGTGGGAGGAAACTGGAGCACCTGGAAGAATCCCAAACATGGGGAGAACATATTGTTACAAATGGGGGGTTACGAAAATGGTGAAAATCAGGAATTGACTGAGCGGTTAAGTCAATAAGTAAACTAATTATTCATAACCCCCAACTTGTAAGTGATTTCTCCAGAATATACCTGAGCTGTTGGTATAATTAGAGACACATGAATTCTTTGCTCTCTGGCACAGCTTTTCTGAAAAGAATAATAATCCAGGCACACTTGGTTAAACAAATATTTATTACAATGACAAGACACAAACTACAGTACACAGGACAAAACATGCAACACGCAAGGTACTCTATGTACAGTATTTACAAACAAGGCGTTTCAGAGACCTGACATCCTGGTCATCCAGAAAACCCCAGACTGCTACTAAGCATTAAACTCTTAATGCCTACAGAGGCCACATAAGAGATGAGCTGCCTTCTTACTAAATATAATGTAACCTGCAGTTAAATCTCTCTCTCTGCACACTGAATGCCACAAAATAAATGGGAGCCTATCCCTAATAATGCACCCTAAGCAGGAAAGATGTTTCTAACTGAGGTATCTTTTACCCAGGAACCCCAAGTTTCCTAAAAACACAGAATAGCATGCTCCCTCTAGCAAAGTTCAAATACTTAGCTCTAGTCAGATTTTGTTTGGATGATAATAATAATAATAATAATAATAATAATAATTGCTTACACTTATATAGTGCTTTTCTGGACACTCCACTCAAAGCGCTTTACAGGTAATGGGGACTCCCCTCCACCACCACCAATGTGCAGCATTGCAGCATCCACCTGGATGATGCGACAGCAGCCATAGTGCGCCAGAACGCTCACCACACATCAGCTATAAGTGGGGAGGAGAGCAGAGTAATGAAGCCAATTCATAGAGGGGGATTATTAGGAGGCCATGATTGGTAAGGACCAAGCAAACAGAAAACATCCTCTCTGCTTTGAAGCTAGAAGTGTTTACTCTGCCAAGTGTCATAAATGTTATCTAAAATCGAAGAGACAGGTCTCAGTCACCTAAAGCTGTAACAATATACAGTAAACTCCACAAAGACAGCACTGCAGGTTCATAATTGAACTCAGGGCTCCAGTCCTGTAAGGTTGCAATGTTAAGCACTGTACCATCATGCCCAAATGCATCATGTAACACTACAAAATACACTTTATTTTGACCACCACCACTTAATGTGCCTTGTACTATAGCTACTATTCTTCAAAGAAGCCAAACAAAGCCAGGCTGAGAGTTGGTCATCCCTTCAAAAATGAAGATTAAAAAACATTTAAACTATTAACAGGATAGTTTTGATTACAGATCTAGAAAATATAAACCATAAAAGTCAGCTTTAAATTTAAAGGGGAGTATCAAAGTCTTTGGGTTAAGACCTTCCCTTTCTGCCTATAAAAACTAGTTGGAAATTAGTGACTTTGGTACTTAATCAGTGACTACTGTCCCAGCTTGCTTCTATCCCCGCCCTATGGCGAAGTGAAGACTGTAAAGAATTTTGCTCAACGCAGCCTGAATTTATAGCGTTCATTATAGTGTGCATCAGGATACCCAAACAGCCTTCATGATCACAGCTCGTTCCTCGCTCTCGCTTGCTCCCTGGCCATCTCGCAAAAACTCCTGTTGTGCAAATAGGACACATGATATACTGAAGGAGGATAATGGGAAATTATCCGTCTTGCTCAGGGGTAGCTGCGATTGCCTTCTTCAGAGTACCTTGGAAAGGAGGCAGCCCGCGTCTCGCTGTGCTTCCCTGTCGTGTATCACGCACTTATCAGTACCGCTTCCCCCTCAGCCTACTGCTGATAGACGTGATCCATCTTCCGCAGGTTTGATTAGTTCCCTATCGTCTCGGCGCGTGTGGAGTTTACCCATAATGGAGTGCAGCACCACAGCGGGGCCTCTGACTGCAGGAGAGCAGAGCTGGGGAGATCACTGCAGGCCGGCACTGATCTCTGAGAAAGATCAGGGAATTCAAAAGTGCTTTTCTAGCGTGGCACGCACCCTGAATATGGGGACAATTAAATTGGATCAGGGTTAAGAACTGCCTTGGGCATTGGGGGTTTAGGAAGTTTACCAGCAATATTCCCCTGTGGCATACCATCATATTATCTACTATATTATCCCTCAGGGGTAGTGGACTTAGCCCTCTGATTGGCTTAACTTGTCCTCTGCTCCCCTTTTTATCATGGCACAGTTCTGGGCAAAGAAAAACTAGTGTAGGAATCTGACTTTTCAACTGCCGGAGGGTGCATTTTTCACCAGCTCTCTCCTCTGTAATAATGATATCAAGGGACAGGAGATTAAGCCATTTGTCCTGTTCTGCTGTTTTCATGACACAGGCATCTCAAAAAGCCTGACACTCATGGCAGTAAAGGCTTTTTTTTCCCCAATCTGTAGAGATCCTCCAACGTCTATGAAGAGAATCCACAACAGATTCTCTTCTATGAAGTGTTAAAAGAAATGACACTTTCTGACTCAGGTACACCCCACCTAAGAGCACAGAAAGACATAATCACAGACAAGGACAATGTTATCTCTTTTTAGTAGAAGTAAATGCAGCACTACTAGCAATTTTACTGCTGGCTCAAAGCTGTCATTAATGAACCCTTACACTATGCTCCAGAAAGCAAAAGTTTGCAAGCCAGAAAAATGACAGGGCTAACTGAACTGTAAAAGTTTTTAATATTGTGTTCTTGAGAAGTCATATGACCTTAATGAGTGGGCTGAATTAATACTAGCTTAACTGGGTAGTGCTGAAGTTGTAGACAGCACAGCATCCTTAGTGCTGGATTCCTTGCATTTCATTAATTGTGTCTACATTTTAAAGTCTGGGAGAAAGAGCAAGGGGGATTCATGAAATTCTGAAGAAGAAATGGAAGAAAAAATACACCTCCTTTATCGGGTAGAGAGCTCTAAATGTCAGGAGCAGATTATGAAAAATGAGTCCAACAGGGTTTTCATATTTCGTCGGCTGTTCTGCGACATCATTCTGACAGTGTCCTTTTTCACCTCCAGTAACGCTGATGCCTTCCAAAGTAACACAAAGAGCACACGGAGGATGGGGGAGAGTGTATCTAATGAGTCAGCCTGACTGTACTGTTTGAAAATACGAACCACTGTTTCCTGCTACACAGGGGAAGGCAGGCCATCAAAAGCCTACTGAAACTGGGTAATATATTACACACTGAAAAGGTCAGAAATGTTTCTGCAGACCAGGGGGCGTCCAATCTTGGATGTGGAATGCTATACTGTCTTCAGGTTTGCCTTTTAACTCAGCCCTAAACCTAAATCAGCTCATTATTGCCTTAACTGGTCCATCTTAGACACCGTCCTACCTATACCAAGAACTGGCAATGGACTTCTTCACTTGTTTTAGACAATTACAAGATTATTTATTTGTTATAGGTTTCCATTCATTTTACATTGTGGTGCGCGCAAATAAATGCACATTATAAATACAGTAACACCGCACGTACATAGCAAAGGACCAAAACTCAAGCATTACAACCTTTAGAAATCTAAATATTATGACTTGTTTTTAATAAGAATTACACCTCTTCGACATAAAGACATATTAAGAAAGACATACAAACAGGTAGGCAGAACTGTGTTTTTATGGGGTTTTAATTGTAGTAGGTTTTACTGTGAGTGTTTGAGCCCATCTGAATAGTAAGGACTGCAAGCAGATTCTCAGATCCCAGTGTCAGGTTTGGAAGAGTTATAAGATTATCTTCTTGCAATGTTTTATATACTACCACAACAGATACTAAATAGAAGTAACTCTCAGTCACACTTCTAAACAACTAGAAAGTACAATACTCCACCTGATGAAACTCAAGTTCAATGCAGGTCAGCCCTTCAACAAATGAAATCCTTTATCAGAGCAGGAAAATCAAGGAGGAAATCATTGAAAGATTCAAGATACAAGTCTCCTGTAAGCACAAATTTTTGCAGGTGTAGAACAGTAATCCACAGGTTGCAGAAGAATATAAAAAACATTTAAAGATCACTTCCTAGCAAAATAATGTCCCTGTTTAATGTCTGTACATGGAGGTTTTATACTGTAGGTTTCCTCATACCCATTTCTGAATTGTAATTTTTGGGATGGAAAAGATTTTTTGGGTTTAACCAAGGTGAGTCAATAAGAAATAAATTTGAAAACAAATCTTATCCCAAAAAAAGGACAATGTCTAATACACAATGATTGTGTACAAGCCTTTGTCCTCCTTTGGCAGCCTTTGTACTGTACATTCATAAACAAGTACAGTTTCTTACCCATTTCCCCAAGAGATCTACTAAAAGCTGCACATTTCTCGTGAATCAAATTAAACTTATTATATTCCATTTATACAACTGTCTCCTGTAACTAATCTTCTATATATGGGATTGATCTGTTTAATTACCTATTATTATGGTGAGTTCTGCTGAGCTTATTCAATTACAGGGAGCTGATGGCTGTATTTCAGACTGGCTGCAGAACCTTTTGCTTTTTATCATCAGTCAGTTTGGGTGGGAAGTTCGATCAAGACGCTTAATCTCAATTTCAATACACAGAAAATAAATCACTGCATCAAAATCAAAATATTGCACGGGTTCACGAGGAATGACAGCAGCCGAAAGCTTGGGAGAAATTAGAATCGTTTATTGTGATGTGGAGATTTGGCGTAACCCGCTTGGCTGAGGGCCAACCTCCCGGCCGTCGGACGGGGAGGATAGGACCCCCATGCGACCAATGGGGTAGCTGCAAAGGTGGAGAGGGGGTGGAGGAGGGATGCAGAAAACGAACGAGGAAGAGGAGAGAGTGACGTTTGATATTTATGGAGACCGGTTGCTTACGTCAGAATTAGTGAGAATTGCAGCAGCTGTGTCGAATGAGCGCGGCTGCCTTCATTCCTCCCGAACTTTCATTAAAAACTCCATTTCACGAGGAATGACAGCAGCCGAAAGCTTGGGAGAAATTAGAATCGTTTATTGTGATGTGGAGATTTGGCGTAACCCGCTTGGCTGAGGGCCAACCTCCCGGCCGTCGGACGGGGAGGATAGGACCCCCCAAAAGAACCAAGCGGGACCCCCAGTCACCAGTGCAGAAAAAACAAAAACGAAAGGTTATTGGGCCAATTCAGCTGAGGAGAGAAAGTGCCTGCTTGAGGATACCGGGGTTAGTTTTAATGTATGCATGGTAAGCCTCAGAGGATCGACGGCCGAGTTACTTGATGAGATACTCGGGTATGCCTTAGCGAGCGGCGGAGGATGCGGCCCCTGATCCAGAGAATTGTTTAGGAGGGTATCAGGATACGGCCCGTCTCGTTTGCGAACAGAGGGACAGTAGGCGAAGCTCCGGCGGCGGTGCGAAAATGTGGGTAACGGGATAGAGGCTCGAAAGGGCTTACGTAGGAACAGTTTGAAATAATAAATGAGAGTGGCGGATCCGAGTTGGTTGGTTTTGCTTTTCTTGAGATAGAAGGTCAGTGTCTCGGAAGATAAGATGGAGATGTTGGATAAGCAGGGTTGAGAAGAAGGATCGAAGGATGTGGAATTAGCGGTAATTTCGGAGCACCTTAGGAAGATAAAGAAGGCTAACGAGAATAAAGATTCAAGAGGGCGGTCGACCCGGGGCGAGTGGTAACCTGACCTGACGACGTAGATGCGGGATTCAAGGATGTCTGAGGTAAGTGGTGCGCGTAGGTTCGGAAGTGGTTTTTCAAGCCACTGAAAGCCTTTAAGGAGAGTAATTTGAGGGTGGATAAGGGATGGACAGATCGTGCCGAAAAGGAGTGGATGCCGCACAGGTATACTTTGGCGGTGGATGCTCGTACCTTGAGTGAGTTTCTACGATAGCAAACGAAGGATGATACGGTGAGAATGTCAAAAGAACGGAATCTTGTTCGCGGAGAGGTGGAAGGATTGGAAGCCCTTCCAGGCATTGCAGTAAGAATTGAGAGTTCGAGGGGCGATCCCTAAGAGGATAGTTTGCTGGGCCAGCTGGGGATAGCGATGGAAAGGATGATTCAGAGGAACGCGAGTTCCGAATAGGGAGGTACTGTGCACGGGTTCAGTCTTGCATCTGGTGCCAAGTTCCTGAATTGAAAGCGAGAGAGAGAGTCAGCTATCTCATTAAGGTGGCCTGGAATGTGAGCAGCTACGCGGATGAATTGATGTGTGAGAGAAATCCATTTAAGGCGGCAGAGGAATTTCATGATGAATTGGGATGAAGACCTTCCTTTGTTGATTATATGAACTACTGCATGGATGGCCGAATGGATGAGGACTGTTTTTGTTTCCAATTGTGGCCCCAAAGAGAAGCAGCAACGACAATTGGAAATATTTCTAACAAGGCCGATGACTGGTTGGCGAGAGGGATTGGAGAGAAATCAGGAGGCCAAGGGGCCGCAAACCATTGGCCTTTGTAATAGCCTCCGAAACCGACTGAGGGGGCTGCGTCTGTGAAAAGCTGGATATCCTCAGTGTCAGAGAGGAGGTCATCGAAGGAAAGAGATGCCCTTCAAGTTGGCCAAGAGAAGCTGCCAAAGCCTGAGCTCGGATTTGCAGTTGGCTGAAGGGCTTACGTGGTGGTAAAGAGAGGGCACGGAAGAGGCGAGGTCGAGAAGGTAGACCGTCCTTGAGAAATGATACGCATGGCGTAATTGAGGTGGCCGAGCGGAGAGAGAAGTTCCCTCTTTGTGCGAAATTCGGCGGAAGAATAGATAGAGATATACATCTGGATCTTGTCGATTTTGTCGCGAGGCAGGGAAGCGGAGAAATTGATGGAATTGAGGGTGATCCCGAGGAATTGGATTATGAGAGGGGCCAGTTGTTTTGTCCATGGCAAGGTGTACCCCTAGTTTCCTAAAACCGGAAAGAAGTGTGGTGGAGGCTCTTGCAGGTGGGGTGTGAGGAAAGTCTATGGTAAGGAAATTGTTGAGAAGGTGGACGAGAAAAGGAAGCTCATAGTTATTCGAGGGGATCCAGCCGAGAGCTTCAGCTAAGGTACCGAAAATGTTTTGGGCTACTCCTACGTCCGAAGGTAAGGCGGACTGCGAAGAATGAACCGCCAATGAACTCCGAAGAGGTGCCAGAGGTCTGGGTCGGGAGGCATAACTTTAACGGCACTGGAGATGTTGGCCTTGGCGAGCCCGGACGGACCGCTATACCAATGGGATCGATGTGGTATGCAGGGAATGGGGAAGAGTCAAGTGGGCCAATCGTGAAACCGTTCTCGACTTTGGATGCTAGCAAGGAATCAACGGAGTGGGGGATCGGCGGTGGCAGATTGCAAATTTTTGCAAAGACGAAGGAAGAAGGAAGTGTGCACGGGCCTGGTGAGAATCCGAAGGAAAGGCCGTCGAGTAAGATGTGGGTGGAAGAGGGGTCGGGGTGACGGAGCAGGCTGAAAGCAAGAGTGGGGATATCGATTGGGGTAGACGGAAAAGCCAGTAGTCTTTTGGGAACGCTGAAGGTGGAGCGAGCATGGAAGGGCCGGCGGGGGCAGGCAGAGCGAGCATTAGCTTCGCCGCAGAAGCTGGAAATGTGAAGGAAGCGACGAAGGGGGGAGGTACGTGTAGAGGAATTGAAGATGTTGGAGATTTGTTGGCCTCTGATCATCACGATGGGGCGACCGCGAACGTCTTTGGACCGGGAAGGTTTGAAGAAGACCTGGCAGGAGAATAGATGCTGTGGGGGAGAAGGGGCGGAGTCAGGGTTGGGCTTGCGGACAGTATCTGGGCAAAGATTTGATGAATGTGTCCAAGAGGAAGTCTTGGTCGCAGGAAAGAGCTTGGACACCGGTGAAAGTGCGGCAGTAAAGCTCAATGTCGAGGGCTCCCCAGTAGGTGTGCTGGTTCCATTGGAGTAGGCGGGCAGCGGCCTCGGCCAAGAACTGCTTATGGTAATCGTAGAACGGGGAGCCCTTGAAGAGGACAGATAGATCGGGGATGCTGTGCGCGTAATCGTCGAGTTCCTGACGACGTTGGGGAAAAGCGGAGCACGTGATGTCGTGGAAAATGCTGAAAGCCAAGCAGAAGTCGAAAATTCGAAGGACTGAAGCAGAGTGAGGGTCAGAAGATTTGAGAGTAACGGAAATCGAGCCGCGGTCGACTGTTCTAGAATCGGAGTTGCAAGTGGAGGAAGAGAGAAGGTGAGCTAGATTGACGTCCGCCTCAGAATTTGCTGCCGGAGTGAAAAGGGAATGGGAGGAGGACTAAACTTTAGTGCGTTAGGAGGAGCTGGGAGAGGGACGGCTGTTCGGAGAGGAAAGTCCTTAGTAAAGGGGAGATTGGAATCCAGGGCCGAAGGCATGGGATGACGGATGCCGTGTTGGACACCGGGGAAGGGAGAAGATGAGGAGGGAGGAAGAGCGGAAAGCAGATTGTGGTAGGAGGGGTTTGACGGATCTGGGGCCTGAAGCTCGGTGGCTTGGGATATGGAAGCCGAAGACTGTTGAGGAAATGAAGCAGGGGCGAAGGCTGCGTTAAGGACTGAGGAGGCTGCTGAGTCGTCTTGGACGCCAGGGGGTGGGGGAGGGTAAGGGCCGCCTGCTGGCTGAGCTGGGGGTCGTTTACTAGCTGGCCTTCGGGCCGTGGAGACAGCAGCAGGGGCCGAAAGAAAAGAAACCGGGGCCGAAGGCACCAAGCTGGCGGAGCTTGAGCCATGTTGGACGCCGGAGGTAGAGACAGAGGAGAGTGCAGAAATTAGATTAAGCGGAGAAGGGGGGGGCGTGAGCCTGGGGCCTTAGACTCAGCAGCAAGGAGATTAGGGCAGGAGGCTGGGTGCAGTTGTTCAGCAGAGGGATGGATTGCTTGGGGGAAGAGACAGACACGGACATAATCAGGACAAGACAAGACGAGACAAGACAGAAGATGCGACAGGCAGAGGCGCGGGCGGCCTCGGGGTCCTCACGTTGGGATGAGTGGCGGCAGCGCGGGTGATGTCATCAGAGGGCGCCGGGGGAAGCTGGGGAGTTGATGTTTCCTTATGTAGACTGCGGTTAAGTACAGGGAAAACAAGCTTTTTTTTTTTTGGAAGCGTTTCTTTTAAAATGGACGCCATGTTTTCGAAGTATCCTCTGGAGGCTTGCTACGGTCCGGTTGGAAGTCGCGAGGGATGATCCAGGAGAAGGGGGAACCGATGTGCGTGAAGCGCGGCGGCAGGGACATCCTCGAGAGAAGCGGGGGTTATTTGGAGATTTTGCCGTGGAGGAACGGGGAGGCTGGGTTTGTAATGAGAGAGGGACTACGACGGCGGAACGCAGTCTTCGGCGAGGAGTTGGATCTTGTGAGGACTGGCTGGGAGATGAGCGGCGCTGATGTGGCACGGCGGCTGAAGGAGGCGATGAGACGGAGGTGAGGGGAGCTGTGGGGGGTGGACTGGACGAGAAGGGTGGGAGAGTCTCCTGCGCTGCAAAAAGGTCTTCGTCGGAGCGGCGGATTTGTAGATCCATGAGAAGGGAGCACGGATTCGAGCTAGGCGAAGACAAACCATGCAGAAAACGAACGAGGAAGAGGAGAGAGTGACGTTTGATATTTATGGAGACCGGTTGCTTACGTCAGAATTAGTGAGAATTGCAGCAGCTGTGTCGAATGAGCGCGGCTGCCTTCATTCCTCCCGAACTTTCATTAAAAACTCCATTTATGATCAGGATGCAATGACCTACACTGTCGGAAGCCTCACCTCTTCCGTCATGGCTCGGAACATCTTCAGCGACAGGCGTCTCAAGACCAGACCCATTCACGTTTCTGATCAAAGCACCAACCCTTCATCAGATTGACTCCACAAGTCTGGAAGAAAAGTAATTCCAGTTACTGATGTCTGCGTTACCCTCACTAAGGATAACCCCTCGAAAATTCAGCATGAAGCCTTATGCAAACAATATTGAAGGAAAAGAAAATATCTCACTGGTTCATCCTATATACTTGAGTATGGAGTCATATTAAGTTTGAACTGTACACATGGTCCAGTTTGTGCCAGATATTGTTGTACAGAATTTTTGATAGGCTGAACATAGGCTGAAAGCTTATTTAATTTTATCTTGCGCGAAGCAGACTGTGATGAAAGCAGCATAATCCAGAAACCAAACTGGCCACTGTTCGGCTCAATTTTTCTCCACACCAGGTAAGGATCGATTGCATCAAATGTCGTGGCCAACCAAACTGGGATCTCAACAGAGTTACACCATGACATTTGTGTTATTTGACATTTATATCCATCTTAGGATAAAAAACAGACACACACAATCAGATCTACAAATACAAGAAATGCAGGTCTTAAAGCGTGCCAGGGGAGAAGAGAGGAAACATTTTTCAATGTGGCTCTGTGCTTTTATATTGTATGTCTCTGCCTCCTGCAGCTGTTTTGAAAGCACACAGCAGTAGGTCTATAACAGAGACAGGGAGGCTGGAAACTGGGTTAATTCAGGTGGCTTTCAAGCCTTTTAGAGCTTGAGTTTAAAATCACAGTCCCATTATGAGCAATATGATATTGCAGGTGTCAGCTTAGCCCCCCTGTGAGCATTAACCCACATCGCAAAATGTAACAATTCAGCACAATTTCATATCCTCGCAGACTTTACCAAAATGAGAAAATAATATTTGATGTGCATGAAGGTTGCTCTGTCCTCTCTGTGGGCGGAGAGAGGGGTCCTTCAAAAGCAAGATTTTTCCTTAAAGTTGCCTATTTTGTGCCTGTTCCTTGGGCCAAGATGAGTTTTGGGTTACCAGAGTCCACGTTGAGCAATTGAAAAACCTACTTCTGTGTGCTTTTTATCTTTTGTGTTATGAAAATTACCAATGCCTTCTGTATGCTCCTCCATTTTGAGAAGGTTATAACTTGACTGACCCCAAATTTAAATGGAAACCTGCCTGTCATTAGGAGGGAGATTAGACAGGGCTAAGAGTATTTAAAGCTGGCCCCTGTGAAGCGACCAGTCAGTATTGATTTACCTTTTCTGTACATTTTCTTTTGATTTATTTAAATGAATAGTATTTTTTGGTCTATTTTCTCTGGGATTTGGATTATTTTAATGACTACTGCAGCAACCCTTAAGTAATAACAGGGTCAACGTCACTGGATGTTACAGTATGTCTTCACTCTTGAGCTTATTTTGTAGAACTCTAGATGCACTTTGAAGGGGCTGGGTTCAGAACATTTCAGGAGACACAGAAAGCTGTCAAATTGCATAAGCCAGGAGGTCTCACGAGGATTCGGCCAGACGCAATGTTCCTGTAAATATGGGTGGCAGATGAAAACATAAGGGAGGAAAGGGAAATTAAGAATAAGAAAGAAATACAGCATCTCCAACTTCAGTGTAAAAATTTGAGATCTTCTGTCAATCAAAGACATGGTTATCATGGGTCATAAATACATTAGTCGTGCTTTTACCCTGGGGATATGAAAATTTAAAATGATACTCTGTCATAAAAAATTCTGATATTTTCCCGCTCTTCATAATTGAAGGCCTAATAATTACTTGTCTTGTACGGTCACAGCCGGTTAGAATTACAAAGCAGATTCACTCCTCAGAAAAGTGCTAAGTGTGACACTTGATGAGTTAATAAGCCAATGGCTTATCTCCTAGTTGTATTTTTTTTCTTGTGCTTTCTCTTTCTCTCTCTCTCTATTGATTGGGATAATAATTATTTCACTTAATCCCAGGCTTTAGCTAGCTCTCCTTGTAACCCCTTACACTAATGTCTCTTCTCTACCACTCAGCTTTTATCCCTCAGTCTCACCAGAGACCTGTAAAGACTTTCCTTTTAATGAAACCATCAGCATTTTCACAGGTTCTGGAGCAGACCGGCTGCAGATGGGAATCAATAGCCAAGGATCAGTCACAACAATAAGTGTGGGAGCATCAGACAGATTGCATTTCAACAGCACCTACTGTCTACTACGTACGCACGCAACAGACAAGCTTTCTGCCAGTAGAAGAGGAGTCTGCCAGGATACTGGCATGTCACCTTGTGGTCCCACAAGGTGTTAGAGTGGCGCCTGTTGAGAACCGCGGCCTGTGAAAGAAATGGATACCTAAAGATTGAACATTCCTAGTAAAAGCTGATCTTAATGTCACTGTAAGAGTGCAGTGAAGAACAGGGAATGCAGGGTTAGGAGAGGAAGTGCTACTTAGAAGCAAAAGTGCTCATTGGTATTGAATATATACCGAAAAGGGATGGCACCCCCTTGGGTCCTGGATAGAGCTGAATCCTTCGGGTGGTGGAGCTGCTATTTTTTGGCAATTAGCTACTTTCTTGCCTTGCAGCTCCTTTGGGAAATATAAATGTCTTTATAAAGCAGAACTTTCCTGTTGGCGTGACACTGACCAGGTTGTTGACCTGCATCTCTCTGCACACGCTGTTGGTATGACTCTAACCAGGTTGTTGAACTACAGTACATCTGGGTACAGCAGACTGTCGGCACGGCTGTGACCGGGCTGTTGAGCTGCGTCAGTGTGCAGCAGATTGTCGGTACAGCTGTGACCGGGCTGTTGAGCTGGGTCAGTGTGCAGCAGACTGTCGGCACAGCTGTGATCGGGCTGTTGAGCTGCGTCAGTGTGCAGCAGGCTGTTGGTACAGCTGTGACCGGGCTGTTGAGCTGCATCAGTGTGCAGCAGATTGTCGGTACAGCTGTGACCGGGCTGTTGAGCTGCGTCAGTGTGCAGCAGACTGTCGGCATGGCTGTGATTAGACTGTTGAGCTGCGTCAGTGTGCAGCAGGCTGTCGGTACAGCTGTGACCGGGCTGTTGATCTGCATCAGTGTGCAGCAGACTGTCGGCACGGCTGTGATCAGACTGTTGAGCTGCGTCAGTGTGCAGCAGACTGTCGGTACAGCTGTGACTGGGCTGTTGAACTGCATCAGTGTGCAGCAGACTGTCGGCACAGCTGTGATCGGGCTGTTGAGCTGCGTCAGTGTGCAGCAGACTGTCGGCACAGCTGTGATCGGGCTGTTGAGCTGCGTCAGTGTGCAGCAGACTGTCGGCACAGCTGTGATCACTGTTGAGCTGCGTCAGTGTGCAGCACACTGTCGGCACGACTGTGATCAGACTGTTGAGCTGCGTCAGTGTGCAGTAGACTGTCGGCACGGCTGTGACCGGGCTGTTGAGCTGCATCAGTGTGCAGCAGACTGTCTGCACGGCTGTGATCACTGTTGAGCTGCGTCAGTGTGCAGCAGACTGTCGGCACGGCTGTGATCAGACTGTTGAGCTGCGTCAGTGTGCAGTAGACTGTCAGCACGGCTGTGACCGGGCTGTTGAGCTGCATCAGTGTGCAGCAGACTGTCGGCACGGCTGTGACCGGGCTGTTGAGCTGCGTCAGTGTGCAGCTGACTGTAGGCACGGCTGTGACCGGGCTGTTGAGCTGGGTCAGTGTGCAGCAGACTGTAGGCACGGCTGTGACCGGGCTGTTGAGCTGGGCCAGTGTGCAGCTGACTGTCGGCACGGCTGTGACCGGGCTGTTGAGCTGCATCAGTGTGCAGCTGACTGTCGGCACGGCTGTGATCAGACTGTTGAGCTGCGTCAGTGTGCAGCTGACTGTCGGCACGGCTGTGATCAGACTGTTGAGCTGCATCAGTGTGCAGTAGACTATTGGCACGGCTGTGACCGGGCTGTTGAGCTGTTTCAGTGTGCAGCTGACTGTCGGCACGGCTGTGATCGGGCTGTTGAGCTGTGCCAGTGTGCAGCTGACTGTCGGCACGGCTGTGATCGGGCTGTTGAGCTGCGTCAGTGTGCAGCAGACTGTTGGCACGGCTGTGACCGGGCTGTTGAGCTGTGTCAGTGTGCAGTAGACTGCTATAATGGCACTGACCTGGTTAACAATGTGCTTCACTCTGCACTGGGCTGTTGCCCTGCCTGTCTCAATCAGGATTTTAACATCAACTCAAACCAGGCTGGTAACCTGTCTCTGACTCCTCCGGTATAATATATTGTGTCTTTGCCTAGAGCTCCCACATCAGCAGTGGTCAAGTTACAGACACTGCTCCTAATTCAATACCCTGAGCTGACAGCTCTCTTCCCTCAGGGGTGGAGAGATCCTACAGGGATTTCTAAAATCTAGGAGTACAGACTGTAATGAGTTAAGAAATAACCTCATACATCAATGCTTCTAAACTGAAGTGGCACAAACCAGGATTTCTGGGACTTTGCAATAATCCCCAGAATGTGAGAGGATTGTGGGAGGACTAAGACTCCAAAACGTCCTAACCTGATGACTTTATCAAGCAGTCATGAAGGCACCAAATGCCTCATCTTAATTAGCTGTTATGTAACATGCAAGGGCAGCACTCTCATACTGTAGATTGGCACCAAACACAGTCTTGTTTATGTTCCTTGAAAACCAAAAACTTATCGTCTGCGGGTGTATTGCCACTGCATGGCTGTAAGGAAACGTCAGCTTATGTACCACACTGGTATTGGCAAAATATAATTTTCATAATTTTACTCTTTCTAGAAAACTAAGAAATCCCTGAATGTGTTCAGAACACATTAAACAGAGCTCTGTATTCTTTTGTCCATAGGAATTTCATGAGTGAGGCTTAATGTATTTAGAAACTAGAATGTGTTTAAATTGTTTCATTGCACTACTTCATTAGACACAAGATATTAAAGTGCAATCAGCAATTCATTTGAGATGGGACATCATTTGAACCTTCACAGTGTTACATGAATATTTCTCTTAAAAAGCTATACCCCCCAAAAACTGAAAATGTATTTTAAATGTTAGTGATTAGGGCATGTGTTAATGCTTCCTCAGAATTTTGTAATACACATTAGATACAGTAGGGTTCATATTATAATTATGTGTACTCCACTCTACATTTATGTTTAATTAAGTTTAATTAATCCCAAAATTAAAATTAAACTAGAGTATCATCTGTATGGCAATATGATTCTAGGGGGTATTCATGTGGATTTTGAAAATGTAGGTTTTGCTTAACATGATGGTTTTTTAAAGAAAGCAATAGCAGCAATGGATACCGACAGATCATAATATATGGATATTTAGGAAAAAGTAAAAGGTTTATTCCATGGTGATAAGAGAAGAAAGCAAACAAGATTTACATTTTCAGAAAACATTTGATCAGTTCCTTATAAATTTTTTTTGCAGGCAATAGGCATTCAAGAATTTGCATGTCTTCAAACTGAGAACTGGCTAAACTGTTTGGATAGAAAACAGACTGCTCCAATTGGACTGATGTAATTTGTGGACTACCCCAGGGAACTGTACTAGGACCACAGCTGTAGTCAGGGAGGGAAACTGAAATTGAAATAGAATGATCCACAGAAGCTTACAGGGGAAATTTAAAGATATGCGTGCATTTACAAATACAGTAAATATTTATAGTTAGGTATAAAATTCAATACTAGTCAAATGCCTGACAGATACATAAGTATAACGATGGAAATTTACTCACAGACTATGTAAAAATTAAAAGCATATCTCCTATTTTTCATTATATTATTATAGTTTTGTGAAATGTTATGATAGTTTGAAAGTGGCAAAATATGGCACCCAATAATGCAGGCAGCTTTAAAAGTAACCCCTTACCGTTTTTAAATATTAAAGCCCTATGCCACATCGATAGAAAATTGAAGTCAGTATTCCTTTACTTGTGAATTCCCAGTCCTAACTATTAACAGCACAGCAGTAAAACAATTAAAAATCCCATCACACTGTGGTTCGATTTGTTTTGGTTTTTAATACTGCCAACACCAGGTGCTGTTCGTTTAACACTTTTTTTTTTCTGGAGTACAATTTGCATAATTATTTTTAAACACATTTCTTTACAGTATCATCAGTGTGATCTGAAGTGATCCTGCAGCTTGTGGAAAGTGACATAGATCAAACAGCCCTCCCCTGAGTGTCTTATTTGACAGAAAACTGCACTTTGCTTCAGTACCTGTTGTTTTCGCATTTAAAGGGCCAACAATTTTCCCATTTTGTGTGTGTCATCAAATTTGCCACACAGGATGGATATTTAAAGATGTCATTTATTGTGCTGCATTCTTGTTATGTCTGCTAGAAGAGAAAATAATTCCTAATAACCTTCATCCCATTTATTTACAAGCGCATATTACAGTTTATCATTCCAACAGCTCTGACATTTAAGACATAGAAGAGGCCTACTGTGTATGTTAGTGCCAATTACAACACAGCAAATTGAGCTCGGTAGCAAATCCATTATTAAGTGGAGTGTATTAGGGAGGCACACCAGTTTGGGTCTGTGGCTAATCTACAGACATCTGAAAAAAATCTCTAGATTAGTTTGGCACTTTCTGTGACAGCAAAATTACACCATCGGCTATAATTTCTTGACAAATAGAAATAAAGTCACCATCTTTTCCACCTTCACCAGTCTGCAACCTGATCTTGTCAGGCTTTAGTGATTAATCAGAGTTAGAGCAGCTCAGAATTTGGCTGGTTGACTTCAAAGGACAAAGAAAGGATTGAGAAGAGGTCATTTGGCACACCAACAGCATGGCTGGGAAGCTTGTTTCTGACCCCCTAACCCTTTGTGTAAAAAAAAAAGGGGTTTCTCTTTGTTTTTGTTGTGTTTGCCCCACTTGCGCTGTGTAGTTTGTGTCGTATTGTTGATTTTGAAGAAATTGTATTATCGGCTTACCCATGGGAATGCTAGCTTTGTGCAGCACAACCACCATGGCGATTGCCAGAGTCTGCCAATTCCTCAGCTGTCATAGAATCAGGATGATTATCAATACCCTCAGCACACAATTTAACCAGTACGTATCTCGTTTCAGCGGGTGTTTAAGTCCAGCAGTACAATGCTCCTTGCTGAGTGTTTGAGTCAATTCCCACATCTCAGCGTACCCTGGCTTTGCTTGTGAGAGTTTTACTGTTTGTTTTAACCTTGGCTTCGGCCATCCTCTGGATCTTCCCCGTTTCCTGGCTTGTCTTCTGTGTACCAGACCAGCCTGTTTGACCTCGCTCCAGAAGGATCTCTCCAGTCTGGACCCCTGCGTGACTATCCATGACCCCGTGTGTGAAACCTCACGCAACATTAGTTTCAATTTCGCCAGCTTGCTCTGCCCATTTTCTGCCGAGGCTGCTCCTGGATTTATTCTGTCTCCTGGCTGCTGCCTCCATCAGGTCATTGCTCCAAATCTGACAATTATAGCTAGGAATAGGCAGACAAGTTACTGTACATCTCTCTAACATCAGGCAGACTTTGCAACAAATGTGCACCATACCACTGCAACCCTACAGTATGTAAGCTGGCACTCTGAGCATAAGTGTGGTGACCTTATAATTTATTGGTTTACCAGCTTGTTTGTCTGTCACTACTGTCAACATGACATTTTTGTTCTTTTAAGCTAGATGGGTGGATGATGAAATATTTGTTTGCATCCTTACTACTTGATTTTCAAGATGGGAAATGGCATTAAACAGCAAATTCCTTGTCTCCTGAAACTGCAGTCAGCAAGTAACATTTAAAGCTGATGGGAAGTTTTTGACAAGGATGTCTTTTTCCGCTTTCAGGTTCCTCCGATCGGTATCTTCTCCAGTTAATGACCTGTTCAAGCAACAATTTTCCCCTCTTCTTGAAATTCAGCCACCATCCTGTCGATGCCGCTCATTTCAGCACCGTAAAAGAAAAAAAATGCAGGGACTCCCCAAAACGTAAGCCACCATTTCCGGAAGTTGGAAAGCATACCAATACAGTACAATATGTAAATGCTTATAACTGTTATGAGCAGTAGTGTAGGGGTGATAAAGTAAAGAGGTGTTAAAACACTTTAAAAATGGTTCTACCTCTACAGTAGACAATTCAAGTCACTATGAACTAAATTAATCACAATTGCACCCAAAAATGCAATTGAGTCATCCATTTTTGGTCAGTCGGAGGCTAAGTGTGATACATGATCAGTGGTTTATAAGAGAGTCACTGGTTAAAAAAAACAGATCTAGTAATAAGTCCAAATATATCGTGCAATATTTGGATTCTTGTGAAGTCTGAGTGTTCATTACGTCATCACAAACCAGAGTACTGGCACTAAAGAATTTATTGCTAGATCATGGTTATTATGACAGTACTGTAATTATATGCAATTACAACATCATCCTTGTATTTCAGGTGTGTAGTTCAGGTGGGTAGCTGTGTCAGCATGCTTAAGCTGCAAAGAAACACGTAAAAGGTTTATTCCATGCTGAAAAGAGAAGAAAGGAAACAATATTTCAGTTGTGGAGCCTTCTTTGTGTGTGAAGAAGGCTTCACAGTCGAAACGTTGTGTTATCTTTCTTCTCTTTTCAGCTTGGAATAAACCCATTACTTGTTCCTTTGCAATCATTCTTGGATACTGCACAGCACCTTTATGCTAAAACTCATCTTACAAAGTAATTCTATGGTGCATTTTCACTGAACCAGCACCTTTCACATCACTAGAATGTTTTTCTGCCACTACTACAAGGGTAACAATGGCAGAATTTATTCCAGACAACACACACATAAGAGAAGATGTGTATACGAGTGTGAAGCAGAACAAGACTGAGGCAGCATGCACCTCTTACATAAAGTTGGATTTATGTAAGTCAGGAAAGCCATGTATCACTAAGTAAAACCAGGTTGCTTGTGCAAGTACCTTTGATAGACCAGTAGGTGGCAGTATTCATTCTGCACCAAAACTGCCAAATTAATGCCCCAGTATTGTGACTGGGGATACCATGCAGCAGGAGGTGCTGTTTTTTGGAAGAGATTTTAAATTGAGAATGCTAGGGCATTAAAGATCCCATGTCATAGGTCATAAGAGTAAGAGTGTTCATCCAAGTGTCCTGGTTAGATTTTACTTTGGTTTGCCTGATGTGGCCTTCCTGACTTTCCTCTTAAATTTAATTGGTGAAAATTTCTCTATTCTGCACATGATCTGCTGTATAATGGGACTGATGACAAAGTGGGAATTAAGTGGGATTCATTCTAGGAATACGTACAGTGTGGGACCCTATGGGGTTAACAGTGCTATAGAAATGGAGGGAATTATTTTAGTTCTGGAGCTGAGCCTTATTAGCCTCAGTAAGTCCTCAAACCAATAAATCTTTGGTTAAATTAATTCTTAATAACATATCCAAAATGTAAGAGCTGAGCATCCTACAACACAGATGAAAAATAGTTTGTGCAGTATATTCAGGACATTTCAGAGCGACACCACACATGAAAACCTTTATCAAATTAATCAATGGACTTAGTGTACAGAACCATTATTCATTTAAAATCTACAGCGATGGAAAGCCATGACATTTGTCATCATCAGCCTGACGCTACCATTGGAAAGGGCCAGCCGAAAATAGACTCCCACAAACAAAAGTCAGTGTGTATTAGGCTAGATAAGGGGGAAATTTAATTTTTTATAAAAGCAACGCCCCAAAAAACCCTATTATTTGAAAAAAAGGATGACGGTAAGAAATCTCATTTTTTGATCAGAAATGATTCAGCATATTTTTCCCCCAGATATTTAATTTCAGCAAATGGTGTCACCCATTTCCACTTGGTAATGAAGACATTTAAATTAGTCATTTTCGTGTGGGTTTGTACTTCAATACACTCGAGACTGTCGAAAAGACTGTCTGAAATCAAATTACATGTGACCTTTGCAGCCTTCTTATTAGCATTCTCTGGGTGGTTTGGATTCTAAAGTAGATGCTTTGGGTGAAAGACTAGTTAATGAGGCAGCATCTTAATGTTTTATTCTTTTTTTCACATTCATGCCTTGGGAAATGAAGATATACTATCCTGTGCATGTACGGAATGAAAAGGAAAACACAGATCTAATACAAAGAATATTCCCAAATCACTTTTAGGTGAAAGCTCCCCCTACTAGGAAGTACTGCTGGCAGATGCTTGAAACCAGCAATGTCCAGGGAGAAATACCAAACACGGAATCTGAGAAATAGTTTTCATTATTTACTGCAGTTTAATCTCTTACATGCAGTTGCTGCATATCTTAATGTTTGTTATACCGAACTAGTTCAGCTGATTAATTATTGTTTTCAGCTGCAAACCTTTTGTTTGATCCCCTGTCCCCTGATAGTATGCGTGTAACCGATGACTTTGTGTATTGCACTCTTTAAATTTAACAATGAGGGAAGCCTTAGTAGTTTGTCCTGGATTTGCAGCAATGTAGGAGTGTGACTGCCTAGAGAACTGGCAATTAGGGTGCACTGCGGGGGAAAGACAGCCCCACAAAAGTTATAATTGGTGAGAGAGTGGGATAGAAATGGATGTTGTTTGGTTATTTACTTGTTACAGTGCAGGGGTGCTATTTGGATGTAAGGATTGTGCCCTTTTTAACTTCAAAAGATGCAGACTGTAGCAGATGACTGCCTTTTCCAAGGGGCTGGGGTGAATGCAGGTGTTCCTCAGCAACCCCTAAATGATTTGGGTTTGATTTCTATAATTGATATTAAAAAAAAAACATTTCTGTCCGGCAAAGGCTCCAGATTACAGGTCGTCTCCAGAAGTCAGGGGTCGACAACAGGGGTCAGTACTGAGACTACAGCAGGACAGAGACAAGAGTCGGATTTTACTTGTAAAGATGCAATATTTACAATTCTAACATTGCAATGTTTACTTTCTGACACTACACTACTTCTGACACTACAAACCCAAGGAGACAAACACTATACATCTGCTAAAAAGCACACTCCCAGTGGAAGGGTTTTTAATTAATGTAGCCATAGCAGAGTTTCCCTGTCCCATTTCTCGGTACACAATGCTCTTCTGTCATGTTTTTCGCTTTTTGTTCCAAGTCAATTTTCAATTCACATGGACCCTTTTAATTGCAATATTGGCTTCAATACATTTAAAAAAAATCAGTGTAAATGTTTTGAATGTGTTAAAAACTACTCTCATTTAGATGTATTCTTTCAAAGATATGGGAACTCAAATAATTGGGGTTATAAAGAAATTAAAATTTTTGTTTTGGAATCAGAGTGTGAATAAACTATGAGCAATGGTGACAATGTTATTTATATCATTCCTTTTGAGACCTATTAAGAAGTGTGAAAACAGACATAGGGCAGAAACAATTTAATAAATTTAATAAAAAAGCTGAGGATGGACTTCAGAGCTAAATATTGGGATGAATACTTCTAAAGCAGTTCATCTGTGAAACAAAGCACTGAATTCAGAACGTGATTAACTGTACTATATAATCACTTCCTGGGAATCAGTCGGTACTGGGGTTAGAGTACACTGAGGAAATACCAGGTTGCTGCAGTATATGGGGATGGTGGACAAGAGGTGGTGTTCTTCCCCCTGGATACTGTTTACAAAAATAGATATATTAACACCAGTGTCCTAGCGAAATTGCACAATTTGGTCTTTAATAGGTTCCACCTTAATTTAACTGGTGAAGCACCTTCTTACTTCCCCATTTTCCACTTCTTCCACAGCTGTGTCATTTGGCTGTTGGTGCAGAATGGCTGCATGTGTCACACAGGTGGGGGCTGCATGTCAGTGATGCATGAAATGGAGACCCTCCTACATGTAAAGCACTTTGGGGTTCTTTGGCCTCAAAAAGCACTATACAATATAAATGGAAGGAAATATTAAATAGTGCCAAATTGCAACAACAACAAAAAATACCCCCTGTGACTAACCACCCAGCATGAGTAGTCAGCCAAAACAACAACTGAAGCATCAGAAAACAAAATATTTGCAGGTTTAATATGGGAAATTAAAAAAGCAGGCCAGAACAAAACCCAACCAACATCTACTACACCACCCAGGCCAGGTTATGTACCATATGTCCCACCCGTGGTCCTCTTGATGGAGAGGTGAACCTCCATTTTAAGCGGTGGGTCAACAGGCTCTGTAACCTAGACACAAGATGGTGGAGCAGACAGACCAACAGAAGCCAACATTGTGGATCCACAAAATTGTAACATGACAAAATACAACAATAAATATAGTACAAAAAATATATAGCAATAGATACTACAAACATAACTAAATACAAATGTCCTGTGACGGGCCACAAGGACTTGGAACAGCCCTTCATCACACCTCCATGGTAAACAATTAGCACAATATTGTGCAGTTTGATCCTTGCATGTTGGGGCCTAAAGAATGAATAAATTGAGGTATCCATTTCCCCTGCTTTAGTGGATGGACTGAAATACAATCCAATGCTGCGTATTCCTGTGACAATAGTGCTTCCTACAATGCACTGTCACGCCCGACATCCCTCCCCTAGAGGGCGCTCCACTACTCCTGTTATTGTTCCTGTGATTGTGAATTAGCTTCCCCAGGTGTACCGTTATGTTTACTGTTATTTAAAGATCAGTCCTCGGGGCTCAACATTAGGGTAAGGATGTTGCGAGGCCCGCCTAGCACCAGGAAACCCTACATCCGTCTCCTGAGGGCATTGTCCCATCTCCGACACCTTCCGTTTCCTGAGCCCAGGGGCTGGAGGAGCTCGCCCCGTTACCCTTGGACCTCCATGTTTTGTCTGTCCGTGTGTTCCCCCCTCCCGGGGATTTTAACCTTGTCGCGTCCCTTGTTGATGGACTCCCGGACTGTGCCCTGACCTGCCTTTAGACCTGTTTGGATTTGGATGCCATTCTCCCCCGTTCACTGTCTCACGGACTGTCACTATTATTTTGTGCACTTTTAAACCCCTGTGTGTTCTCCCAAACCACGCCTTCTGTTTTCTCAAGCATCGCATAGGGTCTACTACAAAACCCAACACGGACTTCTGTCCGTGGTCGTAACATGCACAAGCTGATCTTGAGGATGGGCCAGCCTCATGGACCGCTATAGACATAAACCCATGCTACAAGTTTCCCAAATATGAACAAGAAACTAAGTCACACTTATAATAGTATGATATTAGACAAAGGGCTTAACACTCAATGCCAAACTTCTACTTATTACATTCCCTAATTAGCTTTGTTAATTAATTATATGCTTCCTTTGCAAATAACTTGGAGAAGTCTTTTCATGAGCAAGTCAGACTGCAATGACAACACGGAACCCTACAGAGCCCAGCATGTTAGATATCCATTTAATAAGACACGTGACCAAGAAGAAATTTCAATGCAGATGACAAGTCCTTCTCCTCTAAGTAATTAAGACAAGGAAGATAATTAAACAACCACATTCAATAAAGCACAAGCATTATATGAATAGAATGCAAGGGATTCTTAGGGATGAAAATAATTAAGTATACATTGTCATGTTAAAGGATGGACCCCCAACCCCAAAACTATTGTTCAGTGGGCTCCATGACTTAGGTGACAAGACCTTTCTGCGTGTGTCAAATTCTACGTGATGCACAATGCCACATTCTGCTGTGTTTGTAATGCTCCCTCCTGTGCTTCATGGTGTGTCACATGCAGATTTTTTATTGTGGCAAGGCATCTTGCTTTAGTATGCCATGGCTCTTTTTGATATTCCCAGAGAAAATGTACTGAGCCAAAGCAAAGTCCTCCACTGATGTATTTATGATGCTATTTGAATGACAGACAGTCCAAGGGACAAGCTCAACTTGATTATTTTTCAGGCTCTCCATCTTCTGCGTGGGCTGTACTGTACATTGCCTCTGCCTGCATTCATAGATCATGTATGATGTGGCACCTCTATAGGATTATCAATAAGCTTATAGTGCCACCAAATTGTGCATGACATGCTAAACCTTTTAAGAGAGAATAAAGACAAAAATCCAATCAGTGGAGGCATCCATCTTTGGCAGCTTGTGTTACTCTATTCATTTTGCATTTAACTTTTAAGAGCTTCTGACAACCCCTTGACAAAGCTGCTCCGCCGATCAGCTTAGCACAAATGTATCATGTTATCTGGTTCCACGAATCGTATTAAATATGAAAGACTTGCATATATTGGAAGATTGCAAATTGTATTTTTAGATCTCATTTTTTTTCATCCCAAGTGTTTGAATTACTACGTTGTTTTTCTTTATATAAGAAAAGCAAAAAAACACAAAATTAATTAGACTGAACATCTGCAAACTGGCCTGAAGCCAGTATGTCTCAGGAAATCAAAGTTTTCTCCAAGAAGAAGAAATTCTTTTTTCTGCCAAGATGTCATGAAATTTCATCCTGCTTTTCTTACTCAGATCCTGCCTTTCTGTCCCTCCTTGAGGTATAACCCCTAAAATAATCCCAGAGTGCACTCTAGATTTTTAAATCCCAGAATGGTGTTTTCTCAGAGCAAATGTGATTCACAGTAAATAAACAGGGTAAAGAAAGATCCTTTCACTGAGGTTCTAAGACACACCTTTTATATGGTTCAGAAACACACCGAGGCAGAGGTGCACAGGCTGCATTGACTCTCTAGTTTTAAATAAAACATGAAGTAAAAGTCTATCTTCTTTAAGTATGAAAGGAAATTAGAAAGACTCTGAATGGGAGGTAGTCATTCAACACCATCTGTTCATTTGGGTGCCAGTAGATCATTAATCCAATCTCATCTAATCATTTCTTTAAGGATCTCAAGAACCATGCTACAGCAATATGGCTGGACAGTATCTTCCATACCCTCAAAATTCTGTGTAATAACATGCTTGTTAGATTCTTAAATGGACCACTGCTCAGTAGGCATTTATATTCTTGAGTCCTTCATTAGTTTTTTCTCCTGAAGTAATCTTTGGTTTTACTGTTAAGTGTGAAGTGACCCCAGTAGTTTACATTTTCAGTACCTTTGAGAATTATGAAAACCTGAAACAACTCACACTCCCCTCAGTTTGGGACTAGACAGATAAAGGGAAGTGGATTTTTTTTTAAATGTGTTCTGGCAGAACTGGCCCTGATTCCTTCATAGTAGCCTCAGGAAGATCCCAGCTTCAGTCATGTTAAAACCCAGACTGGACAAGTCATTGTGCGCTGTTAAAAAACCCTTAATGACTGCGATTTCTAACGCTGATGGAAACTCTTTGCTGTGGCAACAGTAATAAAAGACTCACTCAACGCTTGCAAATTTCTCTGCAGCTGCCTGCCCTGAAATATTGATTTTTTGGATAGCCTTTTTTTAAAGGGGAAAATGGAAAACCAAGGACAAACACAGATCCAAAAGCGGCTACCCCTCCCAGGAATTAATGAACTGTCCTAGTTTAAGGGTGAAGCCCACAGTTAGTGTAATACCGTACCCCATATACCTCCGTAGGTACAAAATAAAATGACTAAAATGCTCTAAACCTTACCCTCATTTGGGTAGTAATGAAATAAAATCCACAAACTGTCGCCTACATTCAAAGTGTTACAGGATTATTCTTAATTTACATACATATTGCATTTACTCTCAGATATGCAGGAGTAAGTTTCCCCTGCTTTGGATATCTGTTTCTGTAATATCTGTACCCAGTTTAGCTCCATTTCATTAACATGCCCAGCTCTTTCTCATGGAATACCATAAAATTCTTTTTACAGCACCCAGACATTGTGTGTTTGTGTGAGGTGGTCATGGTCTTGTTCTCATCACATTTGTAACCTTTCATATGTTCTGGGTTCCTCTCTCCATTGCTGGCAGGCTGCACTTCCTCTTGACTATCGGGGCTGTTAGGATTGTCCACATTTACAACTGAAATGACATCCTTGCATCCACTGTTGTGGCAATCCAGAGCACATCCCAGAAGTAGAGTTTGCTGTACAGGATGCCAATTCAGCTCAGGACACACACACATAGGAACAAGACACATTGCACAGCCTGCCCAGCTTGTATTTGGAAGGCTGAAGGAAACAGGAGCACCGAGGGAGAAACGTATATAAAAAAGGAGATGACATGCAAGCTCCCCACAGACAGATACCCCAGTCCGAATCGAACCTTGCACTGAAATCACATGGAAATATATTTTCACTTTCACAGCCAATATAGTATAGGTATAATCTAAAGCAAAATATAGAAGGATACAATTTTTTATCCTGGGACATTAAGTTCGTACCCTTGCCTACTGAAATATAGGTTTTGATCTAATGATCTAACTGCAAGTGGTCTCTTTCCAATGAATGAACAGTCCACTGCGACTTGCCGTCGTGGGGCATGCATGGCACGTTGGAACTGCCACAGAAAATAAAGTTTACCAGATCACTGTTCGTTCTTGCCTCCTGTGTAATCAATCAACGGAGGGTACTAACTGTCAGCCAGTGACAGCTCTGGTGTAATTAAATGTGCAAAGACCGCTTGGTGCTGGGAGTTCTGCGTGTGACAGAGAGGACTTTAAATTAGTTCCACAGGTGGGAAAGCTGATGCCAGTCTCACTCGCCAGCCAGGGCTCTGTGATTACATGTCATTCGGAGGCTGCAGAGGTGTTACTGAGAGCAGTCACAGGACATCTACTAGCTAACCTCCAGGGAGACAGGTTTGTACTGGGCTGTTGAGAACAGGCTGTGCTTCAGATTGAAGGCTGTGCTAAAGTTTTCTCATTTCCTTGCCCCTTCGCTTTTGTTAACCCCTTCCCAGCTTATTGGGCACTAATACGTGACAGCTGCTAAGAGGTGAGGAAACTGAGTCGTTTGGATCAACTGTGCACTCGCCTGGGATCAGCAAATCTTTCCTCTTTGGGTTATGACCATCCACAATTGCACAGCAGCAATTAAGGAATGCCTAAAAAATATGTATTCTCTCTTTCGCCACAAAAAAACAGACAAGCCAAAACAGGGAAAGGGAATTACCTTGAACAAATCCTGTGTTGCACAAAGTATGAAACCCTTCACAAGGATCTGCAAATGTCTTTACAGTCAGCTCTTGTTTCAATTAAGGTGAAAATGTCCTTGTCAGGAGACAGGACTGAAGGATACTACTGTTTAATGAATGCTTAAAGGCTGCTGTAAAATGCACAGATAAATTGTGTGTATGTGTTGTGTGTGTGTGTGTTGGGGGAAGAAGTTTTGTAGATCTTGTGGCAAATTTAGTCACAAATGCAGTAAATGAGGACAAACAAGTCCATATATAGTTATGCAACTATGTTGTGAACATAGCTGTTGACAAATATTGTCAGCCTGATTTTTTTTTTCCTGGTGCAAATCATTCCTCTCAAAAAAAGCACAACCTATGTGTTTTAATATTTATTTTCAGTTCTAAAGCAGTCAGTTGTTTTCCCTCTGCTGTGTGTATGACTACTGCAATGCCTTCTGGGAGATTCTGTATGACATTCCATGCATGTTTGCTATTTTGGTGTCACCAAGCACATACTGTATTGTATTTTTTTCTGATCTGGCTCCAAGTGTGCAACAGACTCTCTTAATGAGAAGCATCCCTCAAAATGTGTCGTGTAACCCTGGGTGGAGTCTGTAGGTCTTTTGTTGCAGGACAGGAGAAAAATCTAGTCAGCGAGTGTAGCTGTGGGGATTGGATGAAAAGGCACATCTTGCAAGAATCTGTGTGCGCCATTTTTTGGTTCTTGCTATTGGTGGAACGCCAGGGGTCTGCATGGGTAAAAGCTCTAGGAAATGACCTTGAAAAAACAAGACGTTGCCGAGCCAAAGCTGCTTTTGATGTGAAAATGTTACTTTTATACACTAGCCTAGACTTGCTTTTTTCTTTATCTTTCAATTTTGAGTTTTTACATGGAAGATTTTACATTTGAAAAGAGCAGGCATGGAGGAAGAAGTGGCAACACAGAGTACATAAACTATAATATATATACAAAGACAAATAGAATCAGTTGGGATAGCATATATTTCAGTGGCTAACACTAGCAGGGATATACAGTAGTAAGCCCCTGAGCTGCCCAGGTATGCCTGGCAAGGAATTAAACTGCGGTGGCCATCTTTCACACATTAATCAAGTTAAGACAATACTGTAGGATACGAGGGCAAATTAAATTCTATTTGCAATTTCATGCATGGTGCTCTGAACGGAGCAACATCTGAGCGGCCAGTTTTTCAGCAAGACAAGCGTGTAAGCTGCAATTATGCTGAGGCACCTCACTGCTTGGTTTGGGCAAAAAAAGAGAACAGAAGCCATTTCAAATGCAATCTGAGTGAATGTAGCATGCAGTAATGACTGGGGAAGGAGTGCATGAAAATTCAGCCTAAAGAGTAAATAAGAAACATGTCTCTGTCAGCTTTTATTTTTACTTTATTCCCCCAGACTTTTGTCAAATTTGTAACTACAACAGAAGAGCTTTGCAATCCTGGTCTCGAGAACCAAGTGCATCTTGGGTTTGTTTTCCATCTGAGCTCTCCATTAGTTAATTGAACTGTTAATTGCACACATTGTTAGCTTCAGTAGCTCTGTCTAATTGAGCAATATCAGAGAGCAGCCTGGAATAAGAATGGTGCAGAGGGTCAACCCGGACAATGCAGGCTTCTGTGAATCTGTGTAATATCTCCATTTCTTAAAACCTGAAGGCCAAGCCTATGTCCTCCCTTTAGTTCCCCACAGTAACCAATGGAAATACGAACCATTAGGCTCTGGGACCAAGGCCAGCTCCACTGCACAGTGAGTCCTGCACATACTGTAAGAGCTGCCCCCCACTGAATTGTTAAACAGCACTTACAGTATCATTAAAAACTAGACAGCATCCCTTTCTAGAATTGAAAGTCATATCTAACGTCTATAAAAACACTTTTCTCAGGCCTCGACACAGCTTATGTAACTGGAGAGATACAACTGAACTCTCTCTGGACCTTCCAAGCCCTATTGTGCCAATTGGGTACCACTATCTTTTGATAACTTTGATTTTTCTACTAAGCAGATGGTGGTACCAGAGGGATGTAGCCCTGTAACTCGAGCATGTTTCTTGATTAGTCATGTTGCTCTTAAATTTAAAGTAATGACTAAGTTAATGGAGTGGGATACGTACATTGAATTGATTTTTGTCTTCTTGACATTACATCTATTTTGAGCAAAATAAATAATTTACTTCCCCCATCTACATATAATCCCAGAAGTAGTGAAGAATAGCCTAATCCTTTAAATAGTTCAAGTAGATACTGTAGCTGCGTCGGCATGCGTAGGCTTGGGGGTTAATTCTATGCTGAGAAGAGAAGAAACAACGTTTCGGCTTCAGACACCCGGAGTAGGCTCCACAGCTGGAACGTTGGGTTCCTTTTCTTCTCTTTTCCACATGTCATTAACCTTAACTTAATCTTTTAAATGGCATTAAATTGCTACTATACTTTCTCGGCTACGATACACTGCAAGAGGTTTAACTCCTGGACACCAACAATTAAAATTAAACAACTAAAATTGGGGGTACACCATCCCAATAACCAACTTGCTCATAGATCTTTTACATATTGCAGCACTTCTATTTTTTCAAAACATCACATTACAAATATGTTGTAAGATGCAGCTCGCCAATTAACCTCTTTGGTTAAGTAAACTGCTAATAACCAGATAACAAGCAAATAAGCAAACTGGTCTTTTCCAGCTCTTTGATAACAAAAACCACTTCTTTTCCATTAGCTGATTATCTGGTTCATAGGTGAATCCCTGGTAAAGAGATTGTGCAACACGGCCTGATGGATTTTCAGCCAACCACTGTTTGTGTATGTGATAGCAAAGAGCATATTCTGTCTGGTACTCTAGACTTTTCTAATCTAACACTGCTGTCAAGTATACTGCATGGTTTACAGAAGCAAGTAGGCTGACATTTTTACTTACAGTATTTTGGGCCACAGAGCGGTAAACCCTCCTATTGCAACTTCACTGAAGGATTTTTGACTGCATTTCCTGTGAGTAATATGTATCCAGTATAATACCTCCTAAGGCATTACATAAAAAAGTAAATATATCAGGTAATGGGGACTCCCCTCCACCACCACCAGAGTGCGGCCCCAAATGGATGATCCAACAGCAGCCATAGTGACCAGTACCCTCACCACACACCAGCTATCAGTGGGGAGGAGAACAGAGTGATGAAGTCAGTTCAGAGATAGGGATTATTTGGAGGCTATGACTGGCAAAGGTCAGGGGAAAATTTGGCCAGGATATTGGGATTATACTCCTTTTTTCGAGAAACTCCCTGGGAGTTTTAGTGACTAGAGAGTCCGAACTTCAGTTTTATTGTCTCATCCGAAGGATGGTGCCTTTTTGACAGTATAGTGTCCCTGTCGCTATACTGGGGCATTAGGACCCACACAGACCATAGGTGGAGTATCCACTACTGGCCCCACTAACTTTTATCTTTCCCAGAAATTTTCCCATCTTTGTTCCTCATCCAACCATTTCCCAACCTCATCTTCCGATTCAGGGTTGCAGGGGGAGCCTGAGCCTATCGTGTAACGCAACAAACGCAAGGACGTCAGTCCATGGCAAGGTACACATGGTCACAAACACGCACACACTCACACCAGGGCCAATTTTCCCAGAAGCCAAAGAACCTACCAGTACGTCTCTGGACTGTGAGAGGAAATCAAAGCACCTGGAGGAAGCCCATGCAGATACGGAGAGAATATCTAAATAGACAGCACCCCAAATCCAGAACTGAACCCAGGGTGCCAGCACTGCGATGCAGTAATGCTGACCACTGTGCTGCCCCAAGATTTGCACTTGTTAGGTCTATTGAAAGACTGACCATAAAGCATTAACAATATGATATGTTGCCTCTAGCAAGGTATTATTAGGCAGGAAGTGTGACCAGTGTTTTGGTCCCGAATGCCTGAGTGTTCTGTGTGTTTTCATCGCCCTTTTCTAATTGCTTGCCTTCCTGCTGTATTTTCAGTGTTTGAGGCTGACAGACCCGGGAGGCTCTCCTTTTAAGGCGGCTCTCCCTCCCCTGTTTTATTTTTGCAAGCATGTAGCTCAAGGCTATCTTCCAGCAGAGTGATTTGTTTATCCTGAGATCTTGTAAATTGCCTTGGGAGGTGTGAGATGGTAAAAGGCACTATATAAATCCAAGCTGATTGCTTTTGCAGTTGTGCACCTGAGGAGACAACCTTGGAGGGCACTTTACATACTTCAAGCATCAGGACTGGAGCAGGATTCACGCATGCAAGTGACAAATGAACACTGAAGCTGCCACAGTCCTCGTCAGTAAAGTACTCTCATCTGCAAGGAAGACGTACAGTACAGTATATTTATTACGTGTATGCTGCACAAATCCTAATCATGCTCCAACTGGGCACGTTCCCTTTATACATGCTTCATAAAGAGAAACATAATGAAATGTCTGAAAACGCATTTCAGATGTAGAGTACAGTATATGGCAACTCATAATATAATGACATGCATTTGAAAATCAATTTACATTTCATTCATGTGTACCTAACATGTTCACATATAAATAAATTGGTGGAGCACTCCAGCTGCCTGGCTCCGCGCAGAACAGAATCGGGCAGGAGTTTCCTGTGATCTGGCATGCTTTTATTCAGTTGTTGGAATGGTCAAGTGGGCATCAAGGGGGTTATCTGGTGCCTCTCTCACAGGACAAAAGGGAAGAGGAGCATATACTGTACACATCTTCAAAAACTGCACATCAGTTTTTCATGCTGTGAATACCAGAGTTTGCACTGGGGATTCAGTATTGATTGACGTTTGATGCAGCTTTGACAGACATCACTGAAAGCTCACAGGCACTGGGTCCGTCCTAAGGGTCTCTGTTGATCATAAGATGCATTGACTATGTCCTGTTCATCTAACCTTAGTGCTTGGTTTCCTTTGCTTTTTAACTAAACAAAGTCATGAGGCCATCTTTGAAGGCCTTCAAGCTGTTATCAGCTCTCAGCCTTATTTGCGCCAGATCAATTCATGAAACATCATGGTCCAGAAGACCCACATGGACGCCTCCTGTAACCTAATTATGTTCTAATTGGGATGTACAAGCAACAATATTCCTATCAGATCTGCCTGTACCTCAACAATTAAGTAAGATGCCTCGAGCTTTCAATCCATTGACACTCAATAGAGCAGCACGTTTCTCAAGATGTCAGAGAACAGCATGGATGCTTTAGCGAGTGAGGCAACACTTCCACAGGAGCCCAAGGATCAAGAATTAGGCAGACAGAGGATAATATGGTAAATGGGCTGTTGTTAGGCTCATGTAAATTTCACAAATGAAACTCTTTGCAGCCTCATCATCTGAGATTATCCCTCACAGACAAAGAAAGGAAAGTGCCTGGGACATCGATCCCCTTATATAAGTTTAATCTTTTGTAAAATAGAGTAGGTGATTTCTTTAAGTGGGTTTTATGGGTGAAGCTTTAATTCCCTGACAGCCTAAGTGGCCTTTTTTCTTCTTCAGCTTTTGAGTGGCCCCTCGGTGTCTGACAGCTATGCACCCAGAATGCACTTCCCTGCCTGATTTACAGGGACCGATTGACCTGCAAAGGCAACAATCTGCCAAAAGTCCAAGATTAAGTGCCTATGTCTGAGCTGACAGGGGCTCATGCTGCTAATTTTGCATGATGTATGGCTTCTATGCCTCTTTTCCATCTTCTCAGACAGGAGGGAAACGAGGCAGCAGAAAGATTTCCATTACAACCACAGTCCCTCGCTCATTAGCAAGACGCAGGCATTTATACCAGGCGGAATAGTGACCACTAAAGGTGTTGGCCTCACAATTCCTTGCTGTGTTATAGCAGGTCTCCCTTTACATATAGGGGTAAACAATAAGAGATGTTACCTTCCGTTAGGACAATTAATCATTTTCAGTTACTTCTAACAGTGACTAGATTCTAAACTGGTATGCAAAGGGTAAAAGGTAGGATGCTATCCATCATCAGGCACAAGGGCACACAGACTCATGAATGAACACGGGGAAATTTAGAGACACCCATTAACCTGGGCTGTGGGAGGAACTTAATAGTAGCTGGAGAAAACCCAGACGAACATAGGAAGAACATGCAAACAGCACAACAAGCCTTCAATCTGAAGCATATGTTTAGATTTTAATAGTAAGGCCTCTTTTAATTGACAATTTTGCCCATCGTGTTATAGCAAATAGTTACACTGAAATCAGTCCATAGTAAAGCCACCAGACATTCCAGAGTTTAAAAGAATGTCCTGCACTGACAGGCTGAAGGAGCTGAGTCTCTTTAGTCTTCAGGGAGTGTCCTGCACTGACGGGCTGAAGGAGCTGAGTCTCTTTACTCTTAAAGGAATGTCCAGCATCGACAGGCTGAAGGAACTAAACCTTTTAAGACTTAAACAGAGAAGACTGCAAGTGGACCTGATACAAGTATTTAAAACCCCCAAGGGCTTTTGCATCAACCCAGCAGATTTCTTCAGAATGAGCACTGCTGCATGAACCAGAAGGCACAAGGAGAAACCATGTACAGTAGAAGTGCATTTAAAACCAAGAACTCGAGGCACATCTTTACACAAAGAGTTGTGGGACTATGGAACAAGCTACAAAGCCATGTTGTTGAAGCACATGCCCTGGCTCATGTTGAGAAAAACTTTGGATCAATTAGCTGGATGGATCCATTCCCTTCCTCTTTTTTTGGAACTGTAACCATTCTTATATTTCCATATGCATCTCAAAACATGTACCTGTATATATAAATAGGGCTAAGCTTTAATGCGGTCTTTACTCCTTTAAACAAGCTCTAAAACATACGGCACCAGCTTTCCCGTGCTGGATACATTTGTCACGATAAAGTGAATTTGGCTTCATCCACTGGCATCTTAATTTTGTAACACTATTCTGCAACTTTTAAAAACATGTTATGTTTGGGGCGTCAGCTGCTGCAGCTGTGAGCATCCTGACAAGGGTGACATTAGGATGCAGGACGATGTGTGTCCGGACCCGATTCTAGTTGTGGCTGGTCTTCGCTAAGTTTTTTCCCTCGTTCCCAGAAGATCCGTGATAACCTTCACACACCCGACAAAGTGCCGACGCGCTCCCGTTGTGATTATCGCTCTGGGAGATCTGTCGCTTATCTCGGTAATGAGAAGAGCACGACCGATTTTTATCTGAGGTCTCCTGGAAAATATGTAACAGCTATACCGTTCCAATACCCTTTTTCCTAACGTCTGTGCAAGGAAGAGGAAGAGGAAGAGGAGGAGTGAGTTATATGCAGCTGAAGAGTACAGGTTCTTTTCCGTGCCGCAGCGGCCTCACAGAGATTGGGTGGGAGGGCTCGCTGCACCCTGCTTACAAACACACTTTTGAATGCTTCAGAATGGATTAACCCAATTCATGAGCATTCGATGACTTCTAGCTACAGGTATGACTAACAGCTCAGTATTATGCAGGATTGAAACGACTTTCTTGCAACACTCTTATTCCATCAGATTTAATTAAAATATGAATATGTTCAGTCTGGGAATGTAACTACTGTAATAGTCATTTAGTGTAACTCTGCTTTGTACTTTTAGTTTTCATGTTCTTACCTTGTATGTACAGTTTATGATCATTACCTAATATAAATTTGATATATACTGTATAGTGCAAGTTACACTCAATATGGGTGCATGTTTGTCTAATCAGTTATATAACAAACATTTTGTTTACATTTGTTTACATTTACAAATGTTTACATTTTGTAAACATTTACAACAGAAACCAATTTTTTAATTTGTCTGTTACTTATTTGATGCTTACATTTGCTTTGAATGGATATTTACTGGAATAGTTCAGCACCGTTCATGAGGGTACAGCAGCAGTATCATATCTGGGCTTTAAACCCACAACCTCCAAGTTACAGGTCCAGAGTCCTAACCACTCTTGAGGCAGCTGAGTCAGGGGAACTCCACAGGCAGCCCGCAGGGAACTTCACAGAAGCAGTAAATTTACAGAAACCGGGCGGAGTGAGCACACACTCTGGATACTGACAGGTGAGCTGAGTGAACCAAGCACACAGGCAGACATTGTGCTGTGGTCAGCTAGGCACACTTGGAAGTGCAACAGAGTGGCGCACACAGGCAGAAAACACAGTTCATGTCTATGGGTGGGCAGGAGGAGGTCGAAGCCAGGAAAGCTGTTAGAACTTCCTGTAGCAAGGGCAAATCCAGGAGACAATGTTGTAATGGCAATCAGAGTCCAAAACCGAGTAAGAGATCAACCAACGAGGAATCCAGGAAGAAAGCAGAGATCAGGAATCCAAAAAAGGTAACAGTAGGAAAACAGGAACAGGGCACAGGCAAGGCTAGGGAAAACAAGGACAATCGAGACTTAAGAGGTTCACTGTTGAAATTTAATGACAGAGCCCTGAGCTCTGTCAGGTCTGAGTATTCATCTTAAACACCTGGCACGGGCATGATCATGAACCATCTCCAGGTGCACCAAGTCTCCTGGTGATTGGTTTATGTGGCAACCAGTGTAAGGAGATGGGTAGACAGTGAAGTGACCGTCTGTCTCGTCAAATCTAGCTTGTCCCCTGCTCGGTAGTGGGGGCGGACATAACACCCTTATTGCTAGTTTCAAACTGAGCTCAAGGGCCTTGTGGTGCCACTGCAGTCATGAATGTTCCCTGGCATCAGACTAATTTTAGGTGTCAAGGTTAGATAAGCTTGCCTAGGGCATTATTTTTGCACCACAAGGCTGTGCAGAGGCCTGATGACGCTTGCTGAGCAAGAGCTGCTGGGCTCAAGAGTCTTGCGCCTTTTTCTTTGCTGTGCTAAATTGAACTTTTCCTGAAGTCTTCCTGTACGAAGGTTCACTTCACCAGCTCATTAGTGCTCTGCATCTCTCGCCTTTGGCCATTTAATGTAGTCCTGGATGTCCGTCAGCGATAGCTGGCCCTGTCACACTGCCCTTTCCTTAGAGCCTCTGCTCCTTATCTACAACACAAACTCCTGTACCCTGAAGCATGTTACCAGTGTCTCCCCAGATAGACAGCCAAAACTAAACATGTAACATGGACAGAAAAAAACATGCCATATCAATTGCATCTACAATCAAGCTGGTAAAGCCCCTGGGCACAAGCCAGATGGGTTGAGTTACTCAAGAAACACTAATTATTGCACACTAGCATCTCATTCGAAATGCATGGTAGTGTTTACATCATTCTTACCCAAAATGAATGCTAATGAGATCATATTAAACGTGACCTCTTTTCCCCAAAGCCGAGGTGTTTGCAAGAAAGAAGGCGCCAGAGCAGGTCTAGCGACAGCAGGTAACAAATAGCAAAGAATCAGACAAGTTCATCCTGGGACAAGGAGAACTGGGACACTGTGTCCTTTGAATCCAAATTTTTCTGGTTTTCCCTTTAAGTTTACTTTGGCAAATTTACTAATGCATATTCGCATTTTTGCTGCAGCTCTTCACTGTGCCATACTACACTGGAACATTTGAACACTATGATGCCATTAAAAATATTTCTAAGGCTTGTTAACTACAACACCCATGGTTTTCTTGTGACCCAAACCCATAAAGCTCACCGAGGGCATGTTAAAATCAAAGAACTGCAACACACCTACAGTATGGTACAATCCACACTTGACAGATGAAATTCCTACAGTAATATACAAGTAATTTCTAAGGGTGGGATAGAATAAAAAGCTAACTTAAAGCTAGAATAAAAAAACTAGAATAAAAAGCTAGAATAAACTAAGTTTATAAATCACCTCTCTCCATCTTTAAAAATTTGAAAGAAATGCACAGCTAAAATCTAAAAATAAGTGCAATGACAAAACCAAGAAATGTTTCCAGTTATATGTAAAATAGTGTAACTATTTGCTATTGTGCTCCCTGTAGAATTTTTAAAAAATCTGAATTTCTTCAATCCAACTCAATGAGGACTTGGAGAAGTAGGCTGAAATTATGCAGAGCTGGGGTGTTAATCCCAGTGCCCCAGCTAAATTTCTGTCTGGGATTGTACAACCTGGTACAACCTTAATTCAACATTTGAAGCAATTTCTCACACTTGCACCACATCTAATGTGAAGTAGAGGTGCTGGTGCAGAATGACTGCTGTGCATCTATAGCAGGTGGGGATTGTACTTTAATTGCCAAAAAAAAAAGTAATGGGGACTCCTCATATGGTTAAAACAATTTGGGTACCTTTGGGAGGAAAAACACTTTATAAAAGCAAGGGACTGATTAAACAGACTGCCAACATTCAAAAGAATGTTAAATACATTTAAGCCAGTGAGTCACTGCTAAAATGGCAACACTGTGCAATGCTACACACCGTAGGAAACACTGTGGACTCCAGGAAGACATTTGAATAGCCATTTGAAATATATGGCCCAGTAAAGCAAATTGTTGGGGTTTTTGGCCCAATGTGACCTTCAGTCATCACACGGTTCTCTAACACTCCCAAGTTAGTACTCAGCTCCGTCAGCCTGATTAAACTTCATGCCTCCTTGGAGTGTAAGAATCTGCTGAAATGATTCTCAGTCCTGCCGAAAAGTCCTGCTGATCCTTTCCGATTGCGAGGCAGTTGTTTTTCATTTTAATTTTTTTTCAAAAATAGAACATCAAGCCCTTCTGACTCCTACATAGCAAAATGAAAGACACTCGTGACATAACCTACAATTATTCACCTTCGTCACAAAGAGTGACAATGTGTCAGCTGCACTATTGTTTCATTACAAAGTAATAAAGCCTGTCAAACAGGGGTGAACTGTCATAGCTGTCAAGAGAGAAACAAGAATCCAAGTTCCACTGGAGGGGGGCACTGTACCATGACCTACGAGTGTGCAATCACTGCATTTAGTTTGCATTTTTTTCCCACTTCATATTCAAGGCTGCTGTGTTCATATACAGTAAACATTAAATGCTTTGCTTTTCTTAATTTAACAGCAGACCTAAAGTGAAAAGAATGCGTTCATAAAAAAAGATGTTCCCAATGAATTTTCACTATTTCCCATCGTTGAAGTAACAGTGGTGGTTTGCAGAAGCCAGAGTGACATGATCGATCTCTCCAGGAAGCTGTCCTAGGTTTCGGCTTGAAACTGGGGATAAGGTTGTAGATAGACAACATGTGACTCTCCTACCTGGCCTAAGCTTCAAATGTCTGTTCTTCAAAAAGCCATATTCCTAGTAAGGATTGCAGTGGTTTTCTGCATTTCATTCATACATTTCAGCAATTTAAATCAAATCTGCAAGATGCAACGACACTTCATAGCCATTTTTTTTCCCCACCAGCCATTGCCTCTAAACCTGGAAGGCTTTCTGAATTGAAACATTCTTCTCGTCTGCTTTTGCCTACAGCCATAAATCAGAGGCACATTCACCAACAGTTCATGCCTTTTGTGAAGTTAGGTACATTATACTTTCCCTTAGAGCAGCACACCAAAGAAAAGGCCTGCTTTGCTGCTACTTTAGCGTCCTCTGGAATCATGGGACATAATGGAAAACTCCCACAACTGTGGACAGGATGGGTCATACTTAGGGAGCAAATCAATCTCTAATACTCTGTACTATTGGAATATAATGATCTAAAAATATGAGCTCTGTAGTTTACCATGACTTCCTCTACAGAAATCCTTGTATTTTCTTGTACTTCTAGATTGTGGTTTGTGATACGTTTCAAACTTTGCTTTAATGTGTTTCATGATGGCAATTGTCCTATGGTGAGTAGCATTAGTAGTTAGCGCTGCAGTACTGTGACCCTGGGTTTAACCCTGGCCCTGAGGTGCTATCTGTGTGGAGTTTGTATGTTCTTCCCGTGTTCATGTCTATTTCCTGTGTGCGCTCTGGTTTCCTCCCGCAGTCCAAAAACATACTAGTAGGTTAATAAACTTTTGTGAAAACTGGCCCTGGTTTTTTGTCCAGGGTGTACCCTCCCTTGCTTCCATTGCTTGTTGGGATAGGCTCCGGCTCCCCCACAGCACTAAATCGGAAAATGCAGATAGAAAATGGATGGATGCTATGACCCTAACACCTATGATAACTAAAATTTATCCCACCATAATCCATTCTTCTAAATGTTCTGCTACAGAGGGTTTCTCATTTGCTGAGCTCCAGTTGGGCTCATCTTGTCAGCTATTGAGTCTTCACCTGTCATGTACAAATCATTATTTGAAAGTTTGTTTGGAAAGTGAAAGAAACACATGATCTGGCTTTTATTACATTTTCCAAGATTTGAATAAAACCTTACAACATTCCCCACAAATACCCCTTCCATCCCAACTCATGACTATCCATACCTCCCTCTTTGAAATGTTCCTGTGCAGTATTAGATGTTATTTCCCCAATATGGTCCCCCAAGATTAAAGTAACAATGGAAAAAAGCTTCTCCTATCTACTATATCAGCTGCAAAAACAGCATCGTTTCCTGAATGTCAGGGCAATACACAGTGACATGAAGGGTGAATTGCTTTAGTCTTGATAGGCAACAACATTTTGCAAAAATGAGGTTGCAGCATGCTTAACAAAACTGCTTTGAAGAGCAGCGTAGGTTCTCTCTTGTGGGACTTGTGAGGCATATTACATTATAACCTGATTAGCTCTCAGACTCATTACTAATGCATTTAAAGACTTCTTTGAACTTCGGCATGGAACATGATCAGAATGTGATCACAGTTATTGGAATGGGGGTTTTTAAAAGAGAATTACCAAAACGGATAAATGTAGACCATGAAATTTTGTGAGGACTAAAAAAAAAAGGAAAACAAGGCTGAGTAAAAGGAGATCAGAAAAACAATGACAGATGACGTGTAATAAGCAAACTGATCCAGCTCTTGTGCAGCTCTTCCTCTGATTGAATCTCTAAATATACACATGCAAAAATCCAGCCACATTCTCTCAGGGGCACGCGATGCATGTTTGGCCAGAGAAACGAACGTTCTGCTTCAAACCGATTGAATGGGCAAAACGATGCCTTTGGTTCTCAAATCTTCTGAAAACTGGTGGAACACACAGTTCAACTGCACCTGCCTTTACCCCCATCTCCAGCTCGACTGCACACAATCCTGCTGGAAGAATGCAAACCAGTTCCTTCCCAATAATTCCAGTGTTTTGTGGAATACATGCCACACAGTATCTCATTCGTCTTTTTTTACAGGTTCTTAATATTTTGTCCAGTGAGCTTTCTGTATGTGCTATAGTTTTGAGATTCTTCAAAAATATATCTTCAGGATATACCTCAACCCAGAGGCCCATGACTAACCCTTCTTGACACTGTGCAGCATCCTAGCACTTTTTGGGTGTTTTACTCTTTTGTTGATTGTCTGTTTCTTGGGATAAAAGCATCTGCTAAATATACAGTAAATGCAAAATGTACTGTAAATATACAATATACTGCACATGCACTGCAGACTTACCTAATGTATAACTGGTATTATTGCCTGCATTTTGTTGTTTCTTGTATGCATTTTGGTATTATTCAAGGGGCGTATTTGTTTAGATTCCTAGTAATTTTTCTTGAAAGGTTGCAACATGCCTGTTTCTGCAATATGGAAAGAGGTTTTGGCTGAACAGCTAAAGTTGTTTTACTGTAGGACTCTATCAATTTTTGCCTGTACTATACAATGTTCATCACAGTGTAAAGTGTATATACTGTAAGCACAGTGCAGTTTGGTAAAAGCAGAAAGATAAATCCCCAGAATAATCAAGGCTGAAACATTGAAGTAAAAGGTCTGGGTACATTAACCACGGGCAACTTCGTACGAGTGGTATCATGGCTGTCAAACAGACTGTCATGCATAGTGTTTTGTCTAAAGCATTAGTAAAGCAGTCACATCATATAGCTCAATCCATTTCAGGTTTATATGGTGATCATTAACTCTATAGCCATGCACATAGAGAAGAAATGTCTTTTTTTTCCCTTTTTTGGAACCATGCATATTTATAGAAGGAGACCCTCTTATGCACTGCAGATCCTCTTAACACTTTCTATCTGATTCTCCATAGATGCTATTCTGGTAACAGTTGGATTGAAAGGAATAACATTTCAATTTGAATGTCTGCCAAGAAAAATGGAAAACATGCAGTTTTTGTCCTTTAAGGAGATTCAGCATCTCATTTTTTCCTAGACACCCACTTGAGCATCTGCTGCATGCAGCAGGTGTGTTCTTGATTCTTGAAAACAAACAAGCGACACCGACCGTGAGAGTAATGCTGTCCACCTGCGCGTTCGGCCTGGCCTATCGGTGTCCTGGTTCGTGGGTGACTTCTGACCCCTTCTGATTATGCCAGCGAGGGGAATCTGAAGCTTCAGTTTTCAGGTTTTTTAAACCTGTGGCTGCATTCAATGTTGTTCCTCTTATTTCTCCAGACTCTCTCTTACTAGAATCAGTCCACGTTGCCAATTAAAAAGCGTGCAACAGCATCTCTGTGACATCTTCCACAATTCCATATCTTTCAACTTGTGTTTTTCACCCAAGTTAATGAGACTGGAAATGCAGGAAGCTCCCCCCCCCCCCCCCCCATCATGAATATCCCAAAGCGATGCATTTCTACACATATGTGAAAAATGGGCTCTGATCTATCTATTTTTACATGCAACTACAGAATATATACTATGAGGAGCTTGGTTCAGAAAATTTAAACACATTTCAAATGTTCTTCCTCAAAGGTATGCATTTACTGTATGTGTATCTGTGTTATACAGTATATTAATTCAGCATTCAGGAATTTCAAAGGGGCTGATGTTGCTTGCAGCCTCCACTGTTTGTTCGTGCAAGGATATCTTACTAAAAGAAAACATCTTACAGGCTAAACAGAGTGCAACAGAAAAGAATCAGGGCTGCACAGACATCAGAGCACACAGTTATTTTTGTAAGGTCTAAACAACGAAAAAGGGTTACATTTCTGAAGTAATCCACCCTTTTCAAACTGCATTCACCAAAATGAAATGAGATTTATTTTCTTTCAATTTTTACTCTCGCGTATTCCACTCAAAACATCACTTCTTAACAGATCCGTTAAGGGGCTATCAGTCAAATGGGCCAAATGCACTAAGCTGCTCAATGCTTTTTATGTCCTGACGCTGTAAAAAATGTTAAATGTTAATTTGCCAATTGAACTACTATAAAGCTGTCATAGAGAAACTGCCTGAATAGACTTGTGGATGTCTGTCTACCTTCTTTTTTATTTTCTGTGTCTGATACGGAGTAAACATTAAACACAACAAACTTTGGATTTCCCCTCTGTTACATGAATGGAAAACTCAGGATCCCAAACTGGGAGGGGACAGAAAGTAGAATATTATCAATTTCAAATTCATTTTGGAATTCATACAAATTCATTCATTCATTTTAAAGTTAAGGACCGTAATGAGTTTCCAATGAATGCACAAGGATCTGCCAGTTGAGATCTGCCAGAATAGCTGCATTGTGGTTGGCACTTATCGAATTGGGCACAATATACCGTATATGTCAATTGGGTGACAGGTGTGGGCAGGCGAAGTGTGCTGTAGCAATACTTGTTTGCACAGCCACTACTTCGGGGCTCTGTGAAAATGGGGACTGTACGATCGATCATCTTTGCTAGCCAGGAGCATCACATGACCAACACTTCAAAAGGGATGGGGCACATCATGCCGTCACTATTCAAAATGACACGTGTGGTTGCTTATGTATCATCGCCCTAGACTAACTCAGGAGTTAAGGGGTGACAGGTTTGATAAGAAAAAGGAAAATGTAATTGTAGCTTCCAAAAATAAAAATACAGTATCACACATAGTATGGTGTGATGAAGCCACTATTCTGGGCTACTTCAGAGGAACACTTAGAGCCGCATTTTAATTTTATGGATTATAACCCTTATAGGGGAATTTGGTCAAAAACAAAATCCAAATACAAAATAAACTGCAGTTTCCAAGAATATGTTCAGGACATATTCCACCATCCAGGAAGTGCTATAAATTTTGCTTGCTAACCCCAAAGTTTTCCTGACATGCTTTAAAATGTGTTGTAGAACTTTGCTGGTCTAGGAACTGCAAATGCTATATACAGCCATGTTGTATGATGGTTGGTGCTCGATTAAGCTACAATGCAATGGCTCAGTGCTCCCAGATTGATGTAGATTGTCTTGAGTGACCATTGCTGTGGGCAGACAAGCATTACTGTGTTGAAAGATTAAAGATTTATGTTGATGTAGCTGTAAGCACAAATTGTCAGTAGAATACTATGCTCTGATGCTACCTCTGATAACAAAAGGTCAAATCCCAAAGCTGTCATTCATGTCCTCTACAACATTATAAAACCATTATCCAAATAATGTTGAACCCTTTCACATTGCTTAGTTGACCTTTTATGGTTTGGTTTCATTTCATGCCCTAGTACTACAAGAGACCCATGAGACAGAAATAGCATCAAATAGTAAACATCAGCAATTACCAGTGTCTAGTGGGTTGTCAACTCTATTGATGTGCCATCAGTGCTGCCGAGTCATGAGGTTAAACAGAGGAACCTCTTCGTGCCTAATAGGATTTGCGCCTTTTCCAACAATGACCCGTTATGGGCTGCTCAACACAGCTGACCAGGTCTGGCTTGATTGTGGGTGCTTCACGATCACAATCGTCTTTCTGAAGCCACGCTCGATCCTAGTGCTGGTGGATACATCCCAAACATCAAGCTGCTTCACACAGCAGCATTCTTTCTGGCAACGTCCACAGATGTCGATGTCACCACACCACTGCAGTGTGTGATTAAAGGTGATGCACCTTTCGTAAGTGCAAAAACTTCCTTTGAAAGTGTGAATTTGCCATGACACCTTTTACAATATGTAATATAGATTGTGCAATCACACCTTTCTGTCATTTCATACAAAAGAGGCAATTATTTATTTTCTGCAAGCACATCACAACCTCACCGATTGCTTAATAGGCTAACACCAGTTAATTAATAACCAATGGAACACTGTCTGGGTCAAAGTATTCTTTACTCAAGCAGACATCCCTAAACTGGGAGTTCCTTCTGGATCTCTTGAGACCTTCACTAATCAGACGGGCATCTGAGATGTCTGAGATGCATTTCTGAGTAGAGCAGAGGAGTTAATTGTACTTGTACATTGTAAATTCTAATTTGCGCCTCAGAATCTCTCAGGACATGCACAGTACAGCAGATGACACAGTATGACCGACAACAACACACAATAACAACTTAATAGGGGAATTTGGTCAAAAACAAAATCTGAATGCGAAATAAACAGTTTCTAGGAATATGTTCAGGACTTATTCCACCACGCAGAAGTGCTTTCAATTTTGCTTGGTAACCCCAAAGTTTTCCTGACATGCTTTAAAATGTGTTGTACAATTTGGCTGTATATATGCTATTCCCTAGACAAGCAATGTTGTATGATGATGGTTGGTGCTCGATTGAGCTACAATCCAATGGTACAATTCCAAAGCAGTACAGCAACATTATCTAAGCTGTTTGTCAAGCCAAAGAACAAGCAGTTTTATACTGTACAGCTGTCCGATCATTAGAAGAATACTGAGAATAAAAGGTATTTTAAGAAAAGAAGTCATTGTTCACAATCGTTAGAAATACCCCTGGAATAGCTGAACTGTTTCAAACAAGGACATTTATCACACTTCCAAGTGTCCATGAAAGAAGTTTATGGAGGCCCTGCAGGTCTGCCTGGAATAAGTAACAAATAAGCCTGACAGCCTTGTGGAATATTTTACCCAACATTTGGTAAAAAATTTCATACAATTGTACTTCTGGCCTTATAACACAAACATGATGTTACATATGGAGATACTCTGTAAAAAGTGGACAAACCATCCTGAGTCTCTTGCTGATACTGTAGCAGCATGTTCATGAGTTATCGATTGCATTTATAATAAAGGTTGATATGCTAACACATGACATTTTAAACAATAACAGTTGTTTTAAAAAAATAACCCTAGGATTTTGAACAGTGTGTGTGTCGGAAATGCACATACAAAAGAAAATATTTAAAAATAGAATTTCATTCGCACCCAAAAAGACTATAACAGAAGGAGACAATACCTCGGAAAAAAAGTTTGCAGTCATTCTGGCAGTTGGGTTTAGAATCTCATAACCCCATTGCACCAATTTGTGACTGTAACGTAAGGTCTCGATCAGCATCCCGGGAATTAATTTCTGTGCCGGGAAAGATCATGGCAATTATTTCTGTGCATTCTGAGATGAGGGATTTTGGGGAACAAAACATGAAAAGAAATGCTACCCGAGTCTACTTCTGCGTAAAGCACAAATTAATATCTTGGGCATTGCGGTTTTGTTCTTAATGCAAAGAAAATCAATGTATAGCACTATATATAATACAATACTCATGTCAAGCCATTATTTTTTTATGGCTGCATCTGAACAGACTACTAAATTCTTTAGAAGAGAGTAGTGATTATGAACCTTTCTATATTCACAGCATTCCAGGGACCCTCCTATGCATGAAAAGTTAAATAAATTCACTAGAATGACTGCATCCCTGGGTTTACCTTTGCTGTTTCTGCAGTGGGGCCTCCTGGGCTGAAAGCATAGGCTCAGAAAATTCAATCTTCCTGATGGAGCTCAGCGATTTCATATTTACCCTTGAATCGTTCAGATTTAGGGTCAGTGCTGCACATCAGAGGTATGAATGTCTTCATAAACGAGCTTACAAACGCCTTAAATCAAAGAGCTTAAACTAACCTGATCATCTCTCAGCATAAACAGCACAGGCAAATAGGAAGCAAATACAGTAGATGCCCATGTTTATTTCACAGTTATACATTACTCGAGAACAGTACAAGTGGGATTAATAGTTTGTGCTGCCAGCTTTTTGTCTTTTGCAAGACAGCTCTATGTGTATGAGGGGACCACAGGATGTGGAAATTTTGCAGAGATGCGTCAAGGAATGGACACATTTTTTCACCTTTTGTTTTCAGAATTGTCCTGTGCACGTCCCTTCCTTCTTATTTGAACATATACAGTTGATTACACGGCTCCATGCTTTGGGTAAGTGACCTCTGGAGAAGCTAAGCAGAAGTGCCTTCTGGGGAATCCTGTTGGACTGGACAGTAGTGGGGAGCAGTGGTTTCAGTTCTGGATGGGTTGTGGGTTCAAATCCCAAGTGAGCACTGCTGTTGTACCCTTGGTCAATGTACTTCACCCAAAGTGTTCCAGTAAACTTCGTACAGTAGAGTAAAAATGTAAGTTACTTTGAAAAAAAGTATTGGTCAAATACATTAGCATACAGTTAATCCTGGTCTGATATACTGTATAGTTCTTTTGCAGGCAACTACTGTAGCTGTGACTATCCAATAGTCCAAAATATTCCAGCTCATTTCTCAATTGCCCACTTCCACCATGGGATGCTTTAAACATTTTACCAGTTTAAGACATAGGGCAATACCAGGAAAAACAAAATCTCACTATTTAGTATTTTGCCACACTTACCATTTTTTTTACCACTTATTTTAACAATCCCTTAATAAACTGGTACTTCAAATTGATTTGACATAACTTACTAGATAAAGCCATTGTGAAAGGATTCTGACTGGAGAGTATAGAAAAAAAATTGAACAAAGAGGAATAAAAGGTTATGATGACATACAAAAAAAATTGGAAACGTATTAAATTTCAATTTCTATTGCAAAAAGTAATATTCATGAGTATATGGCAGCTGTGATAAGTACTTTGCTACTTAGTATACACATTAGATATTTTTCCTAGTCATGCAACTCAAAAGGCATATTTTATATGATTAAAAAGATTAAGGTATTCATATAACCCCCCCTCACCCCCTGCTTCAATCAATACTCTACACCACATTACCTCCTCAAGTGAAGATTCTTTTATTGAGTTGACCTTTGTGTTTTATGGAATGAGCACTATGATGTTATTGAGAAAACATCGATGAGGAAAAAGTCACTTTCTTCCATCATGCGGTGAGATCAGTTGCAGAGCTGCGCACATTATAATTTCACGCAAATGAATATTGATTGACACGTGACCTGGGCCAGCAGAGAGACGCTGTAAATCCCACGCGGGTAACCTTCAAATTTCAGGTCTCTTTTTGGGTAATTCTTTCATGCACTAAGATTCAACTGCAACTGACTCCCAAAGCAATTAAGTTATAAAGTTGTCAAGAGACGCTTAAAAAAAATAAAGCGAGTGGTCTGTTATTCAACAAAATGCGCTAAGCCATTCCAAATGACCGGTTCCCGACGTCAGTCTTAGAATAAAAAGCACATCTAATTAACCGTTTTGCTAATTTGGGGGAAATAAAACACGTTTGAGAGGCACAGTTCCGCGAGCTCTATTTTCATCTTTGCCAGTGTCCAAGACGAATGTTACTTTGAGCTCCGGGAAAAACACATTGGTTTTTTTTTTTACAGTGTACTGTACTGTACAGTATCTATGCCCGGTTCAATATTGTCCGCGCTGACGCACACGTTATTCAACAAAACAATTAGCACTTTCACAACTTTGTTACAGCGATCTTTTGGTTATTGTCAGGGGTTTATTTCTACAGATTAATGTGACAAAAAATTAGACTGACGCCACTTGAAAAAAACTGGTTTGCTACAGCAGAGTGGCTATCAGTACGTTTGTGGCCGTTTATATACTTAATTAACAATACTGTATATGGGGTTGCTTTTCCCGAAAAGTCGATACCTGTTCTTATGCTATTGAGGTACAAATATGAATTTAGCATGATATTTTTGCCTTTAAAATATTAATTTCGCTTTAGCACATCTTAACCTGGCTAAAAAAAAGTCTATTATATCATTTCAAGCGTTGCCTTTGCAACCATGGTTCTCTGTAATTCTTTTATAGATTAGAATGCGCTAAATCCCTTCCACCTGACAAATATGGGCAATAATGGGGAATGTGAGCAAACAAGGAATTGTGTGAAACAGAGGTTTATTTTATTATGCTGCCAAAATAGAAATCTGCCGTGATTCTTCCTTGAATAGAAATGAATACATACATTTAAATTTGATTTGCATTTCTGACAAATGCCCTTCAGACAGGCATTTGTATGCACAGGACTGTTTTTCTTAAATTAAATCCAGTCTTTTGCCACATAAAATAAATCATTATTCATTCATAAACAATGCTGTTTAATGTATGGAGAAAAGAGAAATGTTAATAAGCCATTTTCTTAGCTCGGTCGACAGACAAAACAAAACAGACTGAAATGTCTTGAGGCAGTCTGTAAGCTTAAATGCATACAGTAGGTAGGATGAATCGTCATCCTGTTTCAGATAATTAAAATGAAATAGGTTCTGTCGCCTTATTAGGGAACCTAGTGCTTGCAGATTTGCCATTTCATGACCCTCCCCTGGAATTGAATGCTTTATAATATGCAGCCAACACAGCCCTTAATTCAGAGTGAATACTGGAATATTTGGTAGTAAAAATATACTGTAAAAATCATTAACTCTTACAAAACTGCTGTCATCAAGATTACACATTATGTCTGTTGCATCCACATGCTTTGCAAAAGGCTATGGAACTTGAAGAAAAATGCTAGCATCGGTTTTGCTAGACAATAAAGCAAACAAAACCACAGTGAAAAACAGCACATTCCATTATTTTACCTTTCCACTTATGGCTTGGAAAATAGAGAAGATCTTTCAGGAAAAGGTACGTCAGGCAGAACAAAAAAAACATTAAAAAACAGCTTTCTAACCACCTTTTCCAATTCAGGGTCATGGAGGAGTAGGATCTTATCCTGGCAAATGACAGGCTCAAGGTAGGGTACACTCTGGATGGGACACCAGTCCATTGCAGGGCACACACAGACACAAACATGTACACACTTTCTCCAGGGCCAATTTCCCCAAAGTCATCTAACCTACCAGTTTTTGACTGTGGGAGAAAACTGGAGCATCAGGAGAAAACCCATGAAAAACACGGGAAGAATATAAAACTTCACACAAATAGCACCCCCGGGTCCAGAATTGAACCCAGGGCCCCCATGTTGCAAAACTAACTCCTGTGCCACCATGCCAAAAAATAGCTGTAATTATTTACAAGGCAATAACTCCTATACGAGCACAAGGAGATTGACGACATGTGGGCATTTACCTTATGATGAGCTGCATACTGTCACACCCCGCACTCTCCCTCGCAAACACCGTTACATTCCCAAACCCACTGTTTCACAATCTCATCCCTAACTGAACCCATCACATTCTCACAGGCACCAGATTCCACAAATTCTCACTCCCGGACCAATTATCCAACCACGTCCCTCTACCTTCAGTATTTAAAGTTCCCTCACACGCCAACCCATGCTCACTATTGAAAAGCTTCCCATAGTATTCTCTTGTGTGCATTTCAACCTTTTTGACTGGTCTCCCAGTTCCTAATCTTTGCTCCTGCCTTTTTTTGACCACGCTCTTTGGATTTAGTTTTTCGGATGGTCTTTCTCGGATTTCCCTGGTTACTGGACTCATTGCTTCTCCAACCGACCAAGTCCCTGAATTCCATGTTTTGGATATTGTCCCTGTGCTACTCTACATTCTGCAGGATTCACGGCTACATCTAAGGATCCTCCTATTCTACCTATTGGTTCCCTGACACATACACAGCTCTTGGCAGGAGAGAGAGTGCTGATTGAAGGACTGTAGGCATCCAAAAAATTGCAGAAATATCAATTTCACCTACAGTAAGAGCATCCTGGTCTATTATCACCCAAACCAACCACTGGAGCTCTCGGCAAATCATACACCCCCACTTAGACATTTCGGTAACAGCTTAGCTTGTGATGGACTCTGATTCAAACCAGAGGAATCTGGGCCATCGTGCACAACCTGCTCTTTGAGCAAACTGATTTTCCCAATTGAGCTGCTCAGGAGCAGCAGGAGTTTAAGTGTTTTATACAGAAGGTCTCAAGGTATGTAAACAAGTGACCAAGTATGGTAAAGTGCTAATGTTCTGTGATATTTGCAGAGACAACAAAATAGTTTCCTGTGCTGAATATATCAATATTTGATTTGTTAGATTTGGCTGCAAATGCTAGCACTGGGCACAAAATGGTAGGCCCCCTTAACTGCCTCCCCTCTTCCGCACCATTCAGCAGCGTCCATGCCATCAGCCCCTGACATGTGAGGAAGCTGCGATGAAAGTCAACAGAAAGAATGTAAGGAGAGATAGTGCTGGAGGTAGAGGCATAAATTGAATTAGTGGTACAAACGTATGACTTGCCTGAGAGAGAGTGAAGCATCACCGAGACCCAGATAGCAGAAGCAAGCTTTCCTGAGTGTCAAAACCCAGGGAAGGTCAGAGGTCATGTCAGGAAATATGGAAGATGACCAATTATAGGCCTCACCTCCATACACACATTAAGAATTTTTAGTTTTAGCAGAAATTGCAAGGAAGTAATTGTTATAAGCTGCAGAGAAGCTGCAGTAGCTTGCTAGGTAGAAATTGCACTGAGTGAAATTTGGAAGGTGAAAGCCAACTGAGCTTCTTCTACAACAGCTGCAGTAAATAAAGATAAAGATAAGATTTTCTGTTTTCCGGTGTCCTGAGAGTTATCTTTCCCACTGCACAGGGCTACTGCATGCTGGGTTTTCTAAATGCTCTATCCATCCACACAACCATTATCAGACAGCACTTTACAGTGCAGAGAACTGTAGGTCTTGCTGTTGTGAGTGATGTACTGTAAGCATGCACTGGGCTTCCATCTCACACGAATAACAATAAACCGTCATACTTAAGATCCCATTTTTGAAACGCAATCTGGAAAGTGCATTATATTAAATACACATTCCCAATTTTAATTAAATTCAACACTCTTATCTGAGGACTGCATTTTTCTTATCTGCTGACTGACTTATTTGCATGCGACTCGAAGAAGCTATATTTCTGCTGATCTACAGTATAGTTATGATGCTAACAGAAAAGAACCTCTTAAACTGACCAGACACTTCAAGTCTCTCCAGTCAAACCTGCAGAACTTATTAAAATGACTTCCACAAGGCAAGCCCTGATTTATTCCATTCTGCAGAAATGGCGGTTCATTTTGATCGAGTGGGCTGGCAAAGCGCTTGATGTTGACAGATTGAAAGTCTGCCTCTGCTGCACTTTTGCTGTGTGGAGAAGAACTGGACATGTTAATTTCATTTATTACAGTTCCAAATGGTTCTGTACTGTACGTCATAACGTTTTATGGAATGCGCACCCGTCGAAGATATTTGGATTTGCCTGGATGGGAGAAAGGATGTTGAGAACTCCAAATGCATTCCATCTGTGATCTGCTTACAAAAAAGACAAGGTTTCATTAGCATGATTTGAGCCCGTCACTCGGAATTATGCTCGGATCATTTGAAGCACTGCAGGTGAGAGCTCTCTGTAATCCTTCAGGAGTAGAGGAAAGATGCAGCTGCAGACGGAAGAACCGGCACTGTGTATCTGTAACAAGGTTATTAATTGTTAATGTCATAAATGGAAACTTTGCTTCTTAGAGTTGCACACAGATGTACAGCTGGCAGCATGCAAGAAAAATACAGTCCTTTCTGAAGGAAAAACATACCAATTTAAAATCAAAAGAAGGAATGCCGATATCGAATACCTTAATGCTGTATGCAGGTTTTGTAGATGTTTGAAATTTGTTTTTAAATGTATGGGTTATAAGTTCAGTTCGTGCACAAGTGGTAGTAAAATCTCTGACAATGGTGAGAACTACAGTATGTTTCTTTAAACTGTAATGGGGTGGACTCGTCTGTAGGGGGCACTTCTCTAGCTGCTTTCAGTGATGTCAGAAAGGCAGCTGCCGTAAAAATGTCTGCACCACACTAACCCTGGCTGCAGCACTGATCCAACTACCATCAGTTTTGCTGGTGATGGAAAGCCAGTGTGGCAGTATGGTGTTCACTGGGCCTGGGTTTTTTAGGTGAATTCAAAGAAGTCGTCACTGCCCTGGTGGAGGGCAGACACAGCTGGAAGGTGAACCAAAGCAGTCTGATTGCTTTTTAAAATGTACCACTGGACTCTTCCTCTTCCTCCTCCAGCAGAGCGGAAAGGGAAGAGTTAACAAAAATAACTAAAAAATAAAAAAGCAGGATGTTTCTCACATTAAGGATTTGGCTATAGAGTGTTGTGTCCATGGTAGGCTTATATTGTAAATGCTGTGTTAATTACATCTGCTTTGGCAACACTATAATTCATTGGTCATGCCAATTAAGAAATCGGAATTTGAACAGTGGTGTTGCATCACTCCTCCGGTTTGTGTTCAGTCTCTAGAAGGTATTGCTGGATGCACTGCAAGATCAAGTAGTAGATGGCCCTAGTACACATTTCATAGGGAAATATGCAATGTCTTTATCCCTCTAATGCTGCCTCAGGTCTTAACATTACTGTGTCAACTAGCATTATGAACAACAGGGCATAAGAGACTTAAATAAAGCTGTAGAAGAAAGAGAAAAGGGATTGCAGCAAGCCACACTTACTGAAACTCCCAACTGCAGTGAACAGGACCCCTGTTTAAGATGATTAATGTAGAATTCTTAAGTAATACCACTATGAATTACAAAATATTAAAAGTATAGCTGCAGGTCAACAGATCTACCTGAGCAGATTAAGTGAATAACTGCTGATTCTACACATACAGTAGCTTGACTGGACTGGGGTTGTACAGGTTTTCTAATACTTCTGTTTCCCCTGCTCACACCCCCAGGTTAGTTTATAGGAACCCCTCAGAAAAAGGTTTAGCAGTTGCCAGTCCAGAGGAGAATTGTGTATCTTTTCAACATTTTATAGATATCCCTCAGCAAAGATTTCATACTTCAGTTGCTCAGTATGCGCATGTGAATGTAAGCTTTCATTAGATTGTAACTCCGGAAAAGAACCTGGCACAATTTTGAAACCATCAAGCAAAGAACAGAAATTCTCAATCCTAAATTCCTAAATTCTCAATCCTTGAACTATGCCCCTGTTCAAATCTTATGTCTTTAGATGAGGAGAGGCAAGGCTTCTTAGTTTCTCCTCCGATTCTACAAGATGTCCCTGCAGCTGCAGAACAGTTAAGCTCAGAAAGTGCAGTTAGGACAACTCCTTCTCAATTCTCTCACCATTAATGACTCCTATACTCATCGGCTCATGTCAGGTTAATGAGCCTCAAAAACTCATTGTCATCTCAAAGTGCAAAGGTTCACATCAGGTTACGGGGGTCTCATTCGAGGGAGCACAGGGGTGCAGTGGTTGGTGTTGCTAGGGCCCTGGGTTCAATTCTGGGCCTGGGCTGCTATCTGTGTGGAGTTTGTATGTTCTCCCTGTGTTCACATGGTTTTCTCCAGGTACTCAAGCTTCTTCCCACTGTCAAAAGACATACTGGTAAGTTAGTTTCTAGGAAAATCAGTCCTGGTGTGAGTGTGTGTGGTCTGGACAGGTGTTCCATCCAGGATGTATCCAGCCTTGCGCCTGTTGCTTGCCAGGATAGGCTCCTGCTATGACACTGAATTGGGGGAAGTGGTTAGAAAATGGTTTGATGGATGAAATACCTTATTTGATCCAGAACGCCCTGAAACTCAATGGGAAGATGAGCAATGAACAGCCCAGCTGTCAGCTATCAGAACTCCCCACTGAAAGCTAGCAGTAAGTAACTGGAACTCTGCTTTCTGACCTGGACAAGGGAGTTTGTCTTAAAATCAAGTTTTTTTCCCATTAAAGTGTAGAGACTGATTTTCTGACATTGCAGTAACAAAGATGTCAATGTTTAAACTGACTGGGCCTTTGATGATGAAACCTGGACTTTGCAGGGTTGGCCTTTCTAGAGGTCAAAACCACTCTTTTCAGATACTGTATATCCCTTTTCATAATGTTTCTTAACATGACTTATTGCAAAACAGGAGGCTGCTGGAAATAGGTAGAAAAAGCCTGTAGAAATGCCTGACCCTTGGAAGTTAGGGAAAGAAAAAATTCTGGTGTCTCCCTGCTCAGCATTCATAATACACTTGTTTCAAAACCACACCAACTGCACTGTGACCTCTTGCAGTATCCCTAAATCAGAACAATCAGAGCATAAACACTCCAATGCAATCTGGCTTTTTTTGCAAATGTGTTTATGGACATACACAACAATGAAAACTAAAGGTAAAACAAAAATAAATAAGCAGCCATTTAATTATGAATAACACCACATCCTTAGTATGTTAGTAGTTCTGCATTGAAGTGATTCAGCCCAGAAAAGTTCAATCTGATGCAGCACAAAGCAAAATTATTTACATCGTATGTGACATGCTGATTTTTATTAATTTTTATTATTTTATGAACAAGCGAGGTTTTGAGCCATTTCTAAACTGCATAGAGGGATTTCAAATTTACCCTTCTGGCTTCAGTCCTCTTATCCTGCTGAGGAAATCATTGTACAGCAGCTTGGGTGTGTTTAACAGATGTTTTCAGATAACTGCCTGGATAGTAGTTGTTTCATTACATTCTTATTACCAAAACACAGTATCATTATCTGTAGAGCACAGGGGCAGTAGCACAACACGAGCAGTATATTATTGTGGTCAATATCGCCACAATCTAGGCTGTTCTATTTCCTGTTCCTCATGACTAAAGTTACAAATGAAAGGAGGCAATCAGCACCAATTCCTCCCATAGCCCATTGACGCAGTTTTATATCCTTACACAGTCATTACTCCTAGTGCTCAATCTGTAAAACGTCAACCAGCATTGCAAGCACATACATTCTACAAGGAAGATCTGATTAATTCCAAAACACTGCAGGTCTCCAAAGCATTCTTGTGCACTTCATATATGTAAGATAAGACACTGTACAGGACATCATAGCTACTGTATGAAATGGTAACTTAGAACATGCTGTCAACATCACAAAATTCTCATCTTCAAGCACATTAGGGTGAACATTGTGTGGTGCTATTCTGTTTGAGCATACCAATTCTGAGCAGACTCAAACATTACATTATGCACTGTGAAGGTGTCTTGACAATGGGTAACAGCTATCCATTTTGAAGCATTTGGACCCATTTTGGGTTTCACAAGTGTGTACACATCTTTAGTCTGGAACAAAGGATATCGAGAGGAGACTTAATCCAAATATCTAAAATCCTAAAAGGTATACTGAAGATGGAGTCAAGCCAGGAGGCCATTTCACACTTAGTAGTACAATGAGGACACAGGTACTCAATGAAAACTAAAGGGACATGATTTGGGACAGAGAACAAGGAAAGAGTCTTTAGACGAAGAGTTGCGGGTGTTTGCAACAGGCTTCCCAGTTACGTGGTCAGGGCCCAAACACTGAGCTCCTTCAAAAATGACTGGGTGAAAACACTAATTTAAATTTTACTCATGAGGAAAAAGAAACTAGCGAACGAGCTAGTTGTGCCAAATAGCTTTTGTTATCAAACCTTTCTTATATCCTTATGTTTGCAAACCCCATATTCCTTTCAAATGCTCCTTCAGCACAAAATGAATCCTAAGATATAGATATCTCTTGTCCCTACTCACTGTATACAGTTTATTAACTTTGGACTTGTTGATGTTACAATTTAAGTTGCAGAACATCTGCCTATTCCCTGATTTGGTCTCTTCACATACCCTGTTCTGATTTGCCAGTGCACTCATTCTTGTGTTACAGTACCATGCCTATTTTAATGTAACCAAATTATTTTTGTCATCAAAAACTTGAAACGTAACCTAAACATAGAATTTACAAGGACAAAGATAGAGGAACATTTTCTAAAAACGGTCTGGTATATGATCAAAGTTTACTACTTATGCACCCAAATGGACATCAAAGCAAGGGATAATTTCCATTGAAGAGATGCAATTGTTTCCAAAACATTGAGATACTCAGATTTGTGCATACACTGCATTTATTTCCCAACAAATGGACAGTGAATGATGCACAAAACCTCTTAAGGATCCTTTTTGGGAGACTTGGGTTTCTTAACCCCTCCACTATGACTAAAGAGAAGGAAAAAAAACAGGATTCAGCAGATTTGTAATATTGCATATCCTACACGGAGGTGTGGTTTTATTTTCCAATATTGTGGCCAGGTTTCACAGAATTCTTTTTATAGACAGAGCCGTGCAATTTCCCAGCTTTTTTATTTATCATTGGGAACCTAGCACAGCACTCTTCCTCTGCTGTCATTCCTTTTCTTTTAAAGACAATGTGGGGAAATAAAACCCTGTAAGGTGAGCACATTTCCAAAATGGAACCTAAGGTTAAAAAGCTGAAAGGCATTTTAGATGAAAGCAAAGCTCAAACCGTTGTGTGCTTTAAATTCTAACTGGTGCAGAATGGCATCAGCAGTGTCACACAGCTATCTGTACTATCTGTACAGTAGGTTTTGCTGGGCTTTAGAGGGAAAGGTTCTGAAACTTTCGGCATCCTCTGCAGTGGGCTCTTGCCTCTCCATTTTCTGAACCAGACGTTACACAAACATCAGTTCGCTCAGTCCTTCTCTGCCATGTGCAAATACCTTTCTTTATTTTCTGGACACCACTCTAAAAAACCAAAACATCAGGCAATGAATGCCCGAGGGCTCTCAGAGGACGAAATACAGACACCATCTGCGAACAATCGAAGCTCGGGGTGAGCCATAACTTCAACACATCATGGGACTGGCCAGTGCAGCCTTGTTCCTTAGCACTTCTCTAATTATGTAATGATATAACTATCATTTTATGTTAGGTCTGTGTCTTTCACAAGCTGGGCCTGAGAAATATGACCGACTCGTACTGTGCAGCTACAAGACTGTTTCTGGAATGCAAGACTGCCCTCTGATTCAGTCCTCAACTGTTTATTTCACATATTGTCCCCTTTACTTCATGAATTCAGCAAAGAATTTCAAAGATCTCAGCAGTAAACTTCTTTGAATAGCAAAACTGAAACATAAATTTTAAAAAAATCCAGTTGTAGTGACCCTTTTCTGTTTTTTTCTCCACTGGCAAAGGAGCTTACATGACTTTTATACAGTTCACCTGTAGCATGAAGATTAATCTTCCAATTTTGAGAACAGAAGGTTCTCTCCTCCTGCACGCTAAGCCATGATTGAGATGTTTCAGAAGATGACTGGTGGCCTTCAAGCAATGGGAAAAAAAGATGTACGTTTCTGTTGACAGGTTGATGGATGAACGACCTTGCTAAAATGTGCTCTTTGAAATAGTGTTTTGGGCTAGATCACACCTATAACAAATACAAGTTCCACACCACAAAGCACAGTGATGTAGGCTTATAGTGGAGATAAATAGGATGGTGAAAAATGATGATGAGTCAGCCTTTGGTTTAGACACCCTGTGCAGTGGTCACATCCTCTGTGACTGTCATTCACGTGTGTGTTAAAAGAATCTGCTCAGAGTAATTGGGAAAACAGCAGGAATGGAACTCCCACTGCAAAGACGATTTACTGATTTCAGACTTTTATAAGAGCTTCAGGCATATAAGACGGGAATGTAAAACACAAACTTCTTACTTTGAGTATTAAGAGTATGTGGTGAGACATGAAGTCAACTGGCATGAGTATTTTAATAATTGAATGCTTCCAACCATGCCATTCAGTGCCAGTACCAGGGACAGGTGGTAATCCTGCAGACCAACAAAGCATTTAAAGCCACTCACTCGTTGTGGTATGATCTCAGAATGAGCAAGATTTTGCACACATGTAGTAACCAGTCTTTTTCACTGGTTGACTTTAACTCCCTTTGGTTCCACCAAAACCAGTAGCACACATCCAACTTTCAGTTACCATAATAAGCTCTTGGCAAAAGAATGCAAGATAAATGTCTATAGTAGAGATCTGTTCATTGGTTTCTTATCTGGAGTTTCTCCCTGACATACTATAACACCTGATGCTGGTCTGGTTCAAGTTCCCATCTTCCAGAAGAAGGTATCTTTCTCACCTCAAGATGCACCAGTGATGAATTTTGAGATGGGCAGAGTAGCATTGTGGAGTTGTTTCAACGCTTATAATGGTTATGCATTGACCTTGTACATTGTAAACTTGTAAGGTGGCAGTGGTGATGAGTCCCTGAGACCTTAACGTGTAACGTAACACAGCTACACTGAATCCACCACCCCCCGGTGCTCGGAAATTAAATGCCCTTGTGCTGTTTTACATCACAGACATACCCAATAATAAATGCCCACAGCTCCTACATCTGTGTTGACTTCATTATAGCCCGGCATGCCTTTAACATAATAAAATTACTTTCCCCTTAACAACAAGTAATGACCCCCCGCTCCATGCCTGCGGAAGATTATTCTCTCCATTTACAGGATATTTATGAATTATTAATGCTCTAATTGTGAGTTGCCATTGTAATCCAAATTTGATTTATTCGCTGTATCTCATCAGATGAATTTACATTTCTCTCTTCCACGGTGCTGTACGCTCTGGAGTTTCCTCCTGCCTGTCCTGTCTTCGTTTGAGGAGAGCCAGGGCTCCCATTTTCATTTATTTATTTATTTTTGTTGGATCTGTTATCTTTCAGCAGCAGGAATCAGGGATTGCAAATGAGATATGACATTTCAATGTGCAGCCCCGGTAGAACAAGACTAAAATAGGCAGTGAGAAAACGAGCTTGGTTATCTTTAGGAAATAATTTGAGTGACCTAGGTGCAACGAAGGAGATTAAATATATTGAGTCTCACGGCTGAATTTACAATCAATAAACCCTTTTCCCTTCTGTTTCTCTCTCTCTTTTATTCTCTCTTATAGCCAAATTAATATTCCTAAGATTATCGTATTGCAGTGATTCAGAGGTCTGTGGAGAGTTAATCTAACTTGTTAGCAATGGTTCTGCAGACACACTACCCCATAAGCTTTTTAAATTAACGTGCAATTAATGACCCCCAGGTGCTGATCCCATTTTCTAGGAGCTGAACTTCCTAATGGGATTACTAATGTACTTATTTTCATACATGTTTTAATTGAGTGTGACACTGAGACTTTTCTGCCCCAAAGATAATGACTCACATGTGAACATGCATGTTAAAGGCGAGGGAAGTATGAAAAGAATAGGCTGAATTAAGGTGGCAGATTTCTACTAGAGGTGCAAATCAGTTCTCTGGACTGCTATCTGATATGCCATTGTGCATTAAATTTGTTCAGCACATTCTGAGCATATTTTCCAGAATAACAATACATTTATACAGTGTGAACACATACTGCATATAGAGAGAATTTATGGGGAGAAGCAGAAGGGAGGTATGCACAGGAGCTGCTTTCCCCAGAAAGATTACACAGAGAGGGAAAGGTTCTTTATATGCTTCTCACAAGTTAGACATTCTGGTAGGATTTTCGAATCTGTTGCAGTGCTTCTACTCTAGTTAGAACACTAAGGCACGTTTTGGATCAGAGTGTAGAGGTACAGAAGAGCTACGCTGGCCTGCTCTCTTGGTTTGTACTGGCAATCTGAACAGGGAGACTGTCCTGCAGAAACTCGAGACAGATGCCTGTTAGCAAGCACAAGAAGTGGTTCCTCTTGGAGAACCTTGGTTGGGAGAAAGTAGCTGGCAGCAACTGTAGACACCCCCAGGGCCAACATTCCAGTCCCAAGCCAATCACAGGACTCGAGCCCTACTGAGCCTAACCAATGACTGCAAAATGTCAGTTCTCTTCCAGCAACAGCAGACTCGAGAGGATGTGTCAGGAACTGACGGCAGCCAGTATTGATGCCACTCACATTTTGCATGCATTATTTATGGCCACAGAATAATCAATGTTTTTACACACAAACGTAGCTTCTGCCTTTCTTTGTAAGCCTCAAACTTGATACTGTAGCGATTAAAAAATATACACAGGTCCTGCTATCAAATGCTTATTATTTCTGCCATTCTCTGTTAACAGGAGAGTACTGTAGTTAGGCTGTGAGAAGGTATCCATTAATCCAGTATCCGTTGGCATGTTTTGCCATGCTTCAGAGATAAAGCTACTGTTCATGCTTTCTTTACACTAGACTCTTAAGAATCCTGTATCACTCGTCACTTCATTGTGATGGATACAGCCAGTTTCATTGGAACAGTCAGAGGATATGCAACAGAGTGTGCAAACACTCTGTACTTCACCGAAGGAGAAAAGGCAAAATCTTCATAGTGACATCTTTTTTTAATGCTGCAGCACCCGGAGAACCTGCTTAGAAAAAAAAATATATATTTCACCAAAAACAAACAGCAGCAGCAAAGGAGGGATAAGCCAATTTAAGACGTGGCTCTTCAAAGAAAAAGCCACAGTGAGTCAAAGGTTAATGAAAGGGCACCCGGGCTGCAGCATGAAGATCTGACTGCTCCGTGGAAAAGAAAGGGGATTAGCCAGCACTCATATCAAAGGGTTTGCTCTCTACTGCAGCCTTTTGGTTTCACTCGAAATCCCTGCTTTTCTCAGGGGTACTCGGGCCTCGAGTGAAATCAGCTGTGTTCAGTTCTAGGCTGAGTAAACCCAACTGCCAGAGCTGGGATCTTCTGTTCTTCACACAGGCTTCTTCTGTCTCCGTTTTTAAATTCACCAAATGACTCCATAATCCTCAGGACTCGGAGACACGCGTACATTTTTCAAAAGCCCCACCACTGAAATAACTGAAGGCACAGACTGCTCCTTAGCTAAATTGCTATTGTGACTTAATTATTGAGCTTCTGCACGACAAGGCGGTAGTATTTTATGTTAAAGATTAAAAAAAAGAAAATCTCAAGGTGCATTTTGGAACACTCCTGTTTATCATTCTTCATTTGAAAACTGTTTTTTCATCCTCTGGCACATTAGAAAAATGAAGGAAAGAGGAAAATAGGCCCCATTGGCAAACTGGAAAAAAACATGAATTTGAATCTTATAAAGAACTCTACAATTACACTTATTTGTAAAATGTAGCAACAATACACTGTTTTTGCAAAGATTTAATGCTCATCATACCCATTACTTTGTTTATAAGTAGTATAGTGTAGCATTGTGGATCCTGGGCTACAGGATAGTACAGTTCTAGATCTGTGGATTATTTTGATAGTTAATCTATTCTTTATGCAGAAGCCACAAGTTCATGGCTATGTGGAGTCTCCACTCCCTGAACACGGTGACATTCCATCACAGGTCACTGACACCCACAATGAGACAATCTAGTGAGATCAATCAACCAAATAAGTGGGACGAAACTGAAGCAGTTGGAGGAAATACAAACAACAGGTGGCGCTATGGAGCTCTATTTGCACACGAGGGATATACAGTAAGAACCAATAAAATACTAAGTCTGTCAGCCATTTTTGTTTCCAGGTATTTTCCACACTTACAGCATTGTTTCTGAAAAATGACAAGCCATTAAATGTTAAAACAAAAAATGTGCCACATCCACCAGATGTGTGATACATTGACTTGTGTAATTTTCTTATTGGTGAAAAACAGGGGTCTTTTTCACATGGGTACGAGAGCAAACTTCTTGCTGAAGACCATCTTTTTTTAACATGAAAAGTGGTTCTTTTTTGAAGGAACGTGATTGAAAATGACAATTATGTAATTCCATCGCCTATGTCATATTAATAACTAGCTCGATGAAACAGCATTGAATAAAACAAGAACCAAATTAATGATCTCTTCATACACTAAGTGCCATACATGGATTTCCCATTTTAATGAATTCATGGTGGTGTCCTTTATGCAAAGGCTAGAAACAAATGCACAGTAAGAAAAATCTGGGATTTCTATTTGCCATTGTGGAACAAACTGCAGACAAATTGCCCTACTTTGAGTTAATATGCTATGTGGCTCATTTACCTCTGATTGAAAATCAACCCAGCTGTCTTCCAAACACTCACATTTCAGGTGCTCTAAGTGACATTTACAACATATAGACATTTATTTTGGAACACCTGAGCAGACATGCAGTTGTTTTGAATTAGATTTTCAGAGCTGTACTATTGCCCAGAAAGATGTTCCCAACAGCACATTACTGTATACACAAGACATGAAGATACTCTGAAACTGTGCACAGTTTCCGCTGTGAGCCTAGAGATGATGGAAAAACGGGAGTAGAAACTCTTAGCCAGGCCAGCATCTGACTCCGTGCCCATAGGAAAAGTTACAGTATCGCTTTTTGTTGATAACCTGCACTTAAAACTTAAGAACTTCCCCCCCCTTTAAAAATGAAACCTTGTACTATACATAACCATGGAATGTATCCACAGCTGCAACATTATTAATATTAACAACGTGGAAGATTCAAACTGACTCAAAAGGTAAGGGGGGCAATATTGGTGCTACACAGGCCTCAGAAAGGGATTTGCTCCCTAGACCTTTAGCTGTGATCAAAAGTGTGAGATGTGGTCTGGATTTGAAGGGTCAATTTGAAAGCAACAAAACAAATAATCTCATAAAACATGAAAGAACTTTGGCTGTTACACAAAGTGTATCACTCTGGGAGCAGTTTTTACAGTTTCCCCCCAAAGCAATGAAACTGCTAATAGCAGTAATTACTAATTTACAGTAAATATATCAAGAGTCAAGCACTCTAGACTCAACATACATTTTAGTTGTTGCTACAGAAAATGAAATTCCACAAGGAGGATTTGCAGGGCTCTGTAAATGTTTCTCAGCTCCTTGACAAACCCTGCAGTAGGACCAGAACGGGACGAGCCACCTTGCTAAAAGTCCTCACAAGATAGTTAAATGGGAAGATCTAGAGGTGCCAAGTCTCAGCTCTCTTCAGAGATGTGAGAGGGGTGATGCATGCTGAGTCCTGATATTCTTAATTAACTTCAAGGTTGAATGTGTGAAATTTAATAAAGGAAATTAAAAGATGTTAATTTCCTGCTCCAGAGCCAATGTGCTGCCATGAATAAATTAAAGTAAATCAGCGAAATTGGTCTCACAGATTAACACTCTGTGTGCAAAGAAGTTTCTTTTTCCCAGATTCTGGAAGGTAATATCTGAAGTAAAGCAGGCTAAAAGAAGGTATTACTTTCTTGCTCTAATTACCCATCTTAACGTACTTGATTCATTTCCACATTTTATGCATATAAATAGATCTATTGTTTTGCATGACAGCCATCACAGAATCTTAAATGTGATTTCATTGGAAGTCATGTTTAGATTAAAGAATTCTTTTGACTTTAATATATTTAAATACATTTCACCGTTCTTTAATTTTTGTTTTTGAGAGTTGGGTTATTCTAGGTTGCCACCGCTTAACTTTTGCGATGATAAACAAGATTCTCGTGTCAAACGTTATTTATTCTGAATTCTAGCAGCTTGCAAAGCAATTACTGTGACTAAATGAATATGCTGCTGTAGTTCTGTACCCCCATGATATTTATTGTAAATGTACTGTAGAATACTAAGCTTTTTGTTAATGGAGTATCTTCATAAGACATTCTCTAGTGCTTAATACCATTTTGTGATTAAAACCATTTCCATTCCTAAATTATTGTACTTAATCTGTATGAAGGTTAAAATAAAATTGTGTTGAAGTAGTGGGGGAGTAGTTTCATAGTTTCTAACCACAGTCGATAGCCATTTCTGGAGGTGTACATGCACCTTGGCACATTTAATTTCTCCATTCACCTGGAATATTTCCTACTGCTTACTAGAATGAATTATTTAATCATCTTTGAAGTCATCAACAAGTATTGTTTTATAAATGAAATTTAAATTAAACAATTTTTTCACTTTCACGTTGAGGGTGGCAATACTGTATTTATCAAGTCACACGTATTTAGCATCAATATACAGTACTACAGTAGCTTGCGCAAGCTGGGTACCACTTGACAGGAGACCAAGGTTAAGTTTTAGGGGAGTCTAGAAATTAAGTTAAATTGCTAATTTACTGAAGTCATTTCTAAAATGCATTCAACTATCTCAAATGTGGTGTATAAGTTCCGTTGCATATGTATAGCGCTTTGGGTAAAGAGCATACAGTACTGTACATTGTGTTCCCTCAGTATCTACCTGGAGTTAAACAGCATCTGGCGAAAAAAACATGTTCCTTGAAACCCCTTTGTCACCATTTCCTAATATAGAACTTCGTTACATTACCTTGTGAAACAAAATGTTTCTTCATTACAGTGCTTCGGAAAAATGCGTAGCAATCACGTTAAATTCAGTAATCCTCTGGCATCGGAAACTAATATAGGAAACTTGGATTAAAATCTATTTTTATCAGCTTTTGAGAAGCAATCAAACATATAACATTGTGAATATCTCCAAGTGATCTGGGTGAGAAGGCTGAGAATAAAAAACTGATACAAAAACCATTTCTTAGGAAGGAAATCTACTTTATTCCTAAGGTATCTCTTTGATGTAGAATAGACAACAGCAACATTTGTTTCATTCGAAAATCGCAAGTGTTCGATTCTTACTTTTTGAGAATGCATGAAAACCTTTTTACTAATGATGATGACTAGTTTCAGTTAAAAAGAGCATTAAAAGGTAATACCTGGTGCTATGTCCTTCTGAAACTTAGCGACACTACTGTACATGGGTGCATCGCTAGGATACTATGCTGACTGCTGAAAAGTCAAGTGTTAGGACAGAAAGCATTAACATTTCCTTAGGAAGTCTGGTGGATAAATTTCAGCAACAATGCTACTGTATTAACGCTTTGTAATGGGATCTTTCCACTTTTCTTCCCCTTTAATCTGCATGCTCCGGTGTCAAATCCAGATCAGGTTTTAATAATCCAAGAGTGAAATCGGTTCTTTCAGAATTGTTTTTATCTGTTCATGGAAATGACCTGGGAATCATATTTCTAATTGTTTGTTTTTTTACTCTTTGACTAAAAAAAGTTTGAGCTATTGAACGAGATGGCTGGTACGAGGTTCGTGCTTAAAGGTAAACTCTACAAAACTTTGTCTTGATCGTTTTCCAATTAATGTTCTGCACAACGATGAGCTTGGTTGTCTTGATCAAACCATTTACAGAAAATAGGGCTAGATGCACAAATTTAACAATATACTGTAGTTTTAAAATTGGGCAGCAAAGATGATGCGGAGGTTTGCACTGTTATCGGAGTGAAGTTTGCATGTTCTTCCCATGTTCGTGTGGGGTGTATCCTGCCTTGTGCTTGTTGCTTACCAGGATAGGCTCCAGCTCCCCCATGACCCTGAAATTGTTGAAGCAGTTGGAAAATAGATTGATGGATGGTTTTGAAATTGCATTTTTTTATTTGCTTCAGTTCAGAAAATTTTACTTTTTAAAAAAAAATATGCTGTAAAAGTTAATGCCTTGTTTCTTACTTTAAGATGTGCAACCATTTCTACATCCAGGGATGTACAAATGCATATTACTCCACTTAGAGTATCTAATTTTAAATGTCATTTAAATGTAAATATATAGTAGCATGAAAACCCTTCATTTTCTCAGTATATTTTTGGATATAAATAATGAGTTGCAATAACATTACCCAGTAAATTGGTAGAATATAATGACTGTTATTGTTGTACCCGAGGAATTGTTCAGTCAAGGTGGGAAGTTAAACATCAGATTCTCAGGTTACAGTGCTCTTCCCCCTAATTAAGACACATCCCAGCCCAATTAGCCATAATTAAAGGCGGGGCTACACCTGCTTCTGCCACAATAAATAGAAATACTAAACGTACTAAATGTGAGACTTTGTTTATTCCAGGAAAATGACTACATTTCATTAGTCAGTTTAGTAAATGTTAAATTAATATATCAAGGATTTTTTTTCTTAAAACCTTGTAGCATATATATATAAATATGCTTTCAGTGCACCAGGGTCTTTTCATGCTTTTCATGAGTTTACACTTTGCAGTTCTGCTCTATCTATACAAAATCATACATAAAACTGTATAATACTGTGTGCATGCAAGTTACTACCTTCCTTCACTTAAGCCTCATGTAAATGTTCTTTTTTTACAGTAACTAAAAAAAAACACTGCAGGACGTGTTTTAATCCTGAAGAAAATGTGCTATTATCATGACTGCTAATTAAGCAATTAACTAATGTATTAGTTGTTGGTGCAAGAACAAGATGTGAAGGTGCACTCATCTGGCTGCTGGATTCACAGGGAGTTAAACTCTCCATTATTCAATGCTGCAACCTGCAGATTCGAACTACAGCCGACACTCCTGACATCTCCTGCAAATGTCGCTCACAATCAATTAACAGGCTGCTGATAAACCTTGGAATAGCTCGAATTAAACTCGAAAGTCTAATTAAGGTCATACAGACAGCTTCAGATCTGCAGAACAACCAGGGGGGAGGAAAAGGCTCTGCAATTTACCATTCTTGGAGACAACAACACTGCAACAGAACATTAAGAAATATGTTTAGCAGTATTAGCAAGATAGGTCTCTCCTTAAGTGTCCAGCCTGTCCTTTATGTACCTCTTTTTCTCAACCTTTTTCGTCAAATATACCTGTCTTGGTTTAAGTTTATCATGTAACAAGAAATAAAGTTTTACTGCCTCACAGAGTCATACTGTAGGTTCCATTCTAGTTTTTTACGCCTGTCTGTGTGGAGCTTGCATGTTCTCTTTGCAATTATGTGGGTTTTTGTCGGGTAATCTTGTTTTCTCCCACCTCGCATGCCAAATGTAGGGTGTTTGACTCTTCTAAACTGATCCTTCCTGGCGAATGGAGGAGTTGAAGGAGAATTTATATTGTTGGGGCTTGTTTCCAGTACAAAAAACTGGCTATGGGACTATAGGGTAATGGAACCAAATGAGCTGAATGACCAAATGGCATCTTCTCATCTGTGGCCTTTCAGATATCAGAATGTATTTAAGTATCTGGTAGACTGAGAACAATGACAGGTTAGCCAGTGATCACATAGTGGGAATGGGGAGCGGTGGCTCTGTGGCTAAGGATCTGCGCCTGTGGCTGGAAAGCTGCCAGTTCAAATCCCACAGCCGGCAGAGGAATCCTACTCCATTGGGCCCCTGAGCAAGGCCCTTAACCCCAACTGCTCCAGGGGCGCTGTACAATGGCTGACCCTGTGCTCTGACCCCAAGCTTCTCTCTCCCTGTCTGTGTGTCTGTGTCTCATGGAGAGCAAGCTGGGGTATGTGAAAAGAAATTCCTAATGCAAGAAGTTGTATAGGGCTAATAAAGTGATGTTATGTTACATACAGTGTATTGATATAGCACAGTTACACTTGTTTGGCACAGCCTGAGCCAATAATTCTGCAGAAAAGAGCTTCTGCATATGCAGAGGAGCTCTGTACTGTTCCCTCACACTGCATATCAAAAGAATATTGTCTAGAGTCTAGGATTGGCCCTAAAACACAAAGCTCACAACGCATTAGGGACTAAGAAATCCATTCTCTCAGTACATTTGAAGAAGTGGTGCAAATCTAATCTCTTGCTTTCTTGGAGACTCACAGGTATCCTTGCATCTCCCAAAATGAGGACATCCCACTATATTGGCAGTGCTCAGCCATTTGTGTGTGGCCTCTTGGGGTATCCTGGTTATGGTAGCCTAAAAAAGGATTTCTTTTGACCAGCCTTGGTAATTCACAAGAGACCAGGAATGCTTGTATGCTCATCTTGAGCACTAAATTAGCATCTTATTCTTGGTCACCCCCTGCATCTCCTGGCTTTTCATTTCAACTGGGCTGTTAATTACTTTGGCTAATTGAATTCTTTGCTTCATTAGAGCTGTGTTTTTAAAGCAGTTTTCATCATTAAAAGGTTGGACAAGGTTAGGAATTAACAGTAACCCCGCACAGAGTGCTGGATTTTGAATCTTCTTTGATTTAGGTGTTTCTGTGGAATTTAACCAGCTGGGTCCATAAAGCTTACTATGGAAGAGTTCAATGCAGATTAATTCTCACGTCTCTTTTCATGTGCATAAGATTATCTCAAGGCCTACTGTACAAAGAGTTATGTAGATAGACTTAAGTGAAGACTGGATGTTTGTTAAACTTCTTTGCAACAGTATGTGTAAAGCAAGGGATTTCTGAAACTGGGGACCATGCACAAAAGATTCCCTTAAGGAATTTAAGGATTCATTAAGCCTCTGTTATAAAGAGCTTAGCTGGAAATAGAAGACGCAGGGGGTCCCCAATGCAAGGACAAAAACCAGCCATATATACTTTACGTTTCATTCAAGAAACGCATTCAAAATCTTGAGTATATTTTTGAAAACTATTAATTGATCCAAACTAATTAAAATTAATATATCCCACACCTAACAGCAACATCTACTCTTAAAAACACTGTAACAATGAATGGTGTCTCTTGCAAGACTCTATACATGCTGTCTGTACTGTGCTCTTCAAATAAATTACAAACAATAGTTTGTAGTATGTGTCAACTATTGTCTCCATGTGGGCAGTGTGGTTACAGACACCTCTGTGCTCCTGACCTACACAGTCAGCTTACAAACCCCCTCTAGAGGTGGATTGACCTTTTAGTGCAGGGGACTTGAAAGCTTTTGGTTGCAAACCTTACATAGGGAACCTGACAACCCATCATAGAATATGGATTCCAATGTAATATTTTGTCTCCCTCTCTCTGTTCAGTGTCCTGTTTAGCTTATGTCTGGGCCATTCTTCTGCATGACATAGAATGCTACTGTTCAGACAGAGGGATTTGTGGCTTGCAAGATCCCAAACACAGATGTTCTAAATTTATTTGCTCACTGCTGCTGTACAAATGCAGTCTTGTGAAGCCGAAGCCTGCTTTTCCTAGAAAACCCGGCTTTACTGATAGTGAATCCCTTTTACTGCAGGATTAACACAGTAGCCCGAAACTGGTGTCAGGAGATATCCGCATTAAACTTCTGGAAACTTGCTTACAGAGAGAGAGGAAAAAGAGCTTGCCCTGTGCTTTGCTAATTCTTTGCAACTGCACATCAGGATATACAGAAAACTGTTCATTCTAAAACTGCAAAACACATAGTATATCCTGAAGCTGTGAATGGTCTAGAGAAAGTTAGATTAAAAAAAAGATTCCTTCCTTAATGTGCAACATTGCAATAACCTTTAAATTCCTCCATTCCAGGAGATCCAGTCAAAGGAGGCTGATGTCACCTACAGTGGTAGCAAATCAGTTTTCCCTTACAGGAAAATCAAGTACTGACTGCTGAGACTGGAAAGAAGACGTGCAATTTAAATGTATTACTTTGCTAGCGATCGCAGCAGGTTTCTGTGCTTAGCAGTAGCCACTATGAGCTGGCCATGTGTATAAATAGAAATAAGTAACTGGTCTTAAACCTACAATTAATCAAATGTAAACGTACAAGTTGAATGAAGTGAGTCAGGGGAAGGAACATGTACTGTATGTTTGTGAGCTCTTTATTAACGTTTATTGATTTGCATATCCATGCTATTGACTGAATAGTTAACAGAAAGCACTACCGTGGGAAGGAGTTCTCTTGACTCAAGTATCCCACTAGCTACTGTGCTGGATGTGTACGAATGCATTCATGCAGGTCACTCAGTGACTATGACAACCTATAAAAAAGCAAATGCATTTGAAAGTTAAGAACAGCTGGAACGCAACTAGTATAGTACATGTAACTCAAAAGGTTCTCATTTGGCTTTCCCCAAAAAAGAGTAGACTAGAAAGTGTCTAACCAAGACATCCATTATACTGTACCTAAACTACTCCGGAGGCCCATGCAGCTTGAGTCCTAGAGTGCACTCTGGGTCTTACGTATTACATTTACCACAGTATTTTCACAAATTGCCATGATCATATTGCAGTTTGACTACAATAGCAGCAACAGCAATAGTTCAAATTTAGAGGAGTGCTGGTGGACAAGTAGAGACCTTCAGGCTTGGTGTCTGTTAGTTTTCTGTGTTAGTCATCTGTTGTGAGAGTTGATGGGTTAGCAGGGTGGAAAAGAAGTAGAGGGAAGTTGCCTTTGCTCCTCCCATTCAAGTGATAAGCACAGCAGAAGAATATCTGAAACCCTTTCAGACTACTGGGTGGCTCTTGACCAGTGAAGGAGCCAACTCGGAGCGCGGGAATCTCGTTGAGTCCATGTGACACATAAAAGCTTGGACTGTCATTTTTAATTGTAATATGCTGTAGTATAAGAAGAATAGAGATATCTACTGGAATGAGCACAGTAACTGTTAAAATATAGTGATATACTGTATTGTAGCATACAAAGATCCTTACTTGACTGATCTCATAAAATGTTCACTAATATACTTAAAGTTGTAAAGTGGTAGTGTAGGAGAACGACAAGATTAACAGGCACGTTTCCGTGGTAACGCTTAACTGGAGGCGGTGATGAGCTGGACACCTTGGTAACCCAGTGTAGCTCAGCTTTCTCAGTCATTAACCCTTGCGCTGTGTGGGAGTGTCCTGTTCGGTTCATCTGGGAATTTGTGAGGGGACACTCTTCTCTTTCTGCATTAGTTTGAATCAAAAAATCGAATATACTTTTGTGGTTCTTCACTGGATAAAAAAAGGGGTCACTTGTACTCCTCCTCAAAGTGCACCCTACCTACAGTTAATTGGAAACTCGTGTCGATGTGCTGCCAAGATATTTGGATTTATGGAATAGATAAATGGCTTTGAACTGCAGACCAGTCATTTTAAACTTTTAATCTTGAAAGGGGATTTGGAAAAGATTCTATCCTGCAGAGCAAGCTCATGTACTTTTTTTCCCCAAATAAGAAGCTGACATATAGGGTTTTATTAATTAAACAGTTCAAGTTTTTTTTTTTGCTAGAGGCCAACTACTGTATGTGATCTAGATTTTAAACAGGAGCAAAAAGCTTTAAATGTTGTGCCTAGGTTTTTAATCACTGCTCTATCTTGTTATACCTCCAACCCTTTCATTTCACTTCTTAAATGTTTCGTTGTCTTATTGGTGAAGGACCTTGGTGTTCTGTGGTCAGTCTAATTCATTTTTTTTTTCTATTGCAAGCTTGCAGGGCAGATAACTACTGTATACTGAATATCCAGATTCCTTTTTATGATGCTTAAAATTTACAGCTGTTACTTTTTTATCCACTCCAGTTGTGGATCCACCAACTCTTAGCCAGCTCAGTGCATGGTCACAACTCAGGAATGTTGAAATCAGCAAATCTGTGTCTATTGAAAACATTTCACAGCCATCACATCACAAAACACTGCCATCACCCTGTTCTTTGCCATTTGCACTCACAGCTTTACAACTCGCAGCAACAAGTCTGGATGGAAAACTGATGGCACTCACCTCAGGTACATAGAACATGGAAAAGCCACAGGAGTTACAGTAGGTTACAGTAGCTTGACCAGCCAATTTCAGACCTGTACTGCACTGCAACCTGGGTTTAAATAATAGACCCCTTAGTTGTTAAGCCACAAGAGGACTCTTAATGTCCAGCTTTTATGTGGAGCTTTTCAAACCCTAAATCAAACCCACTAATCTACTGTACGTTTCTGAATTCCACATAAACCATGCTTCATATTAAGGTTGATAAAAACAAATACAGTAACTAGCTATAATACTAGCAATAGTAATGCATTAGATGTTCAACCTCTCTCCCTTATTAATCAAATTAAAAAATGGATTGGCTTCATCACAGTTCTCCCCACTGATAGCCGGTGTTTGGTGAGAGTATTGGCACACTATGGCTGGCGTTTCATCATCCAGGTGGGGCTGCACATTGGTGTTGGTGGAGGGGAGTCCCCATTACCTGTAAAGTGCTTTGAGTGGAGTGCCCAGAAAAGCACTTTGTAAGTGTAAGGAATTATTAATTATCATTATAATCAGTCTGTGGTAGATGCTCAATGTTTTAAATACTTGGGAACAGTAAGAAAATAGCATTTAAGAAGGCTAGTCTGTGTATATTTTTGATCAGGAAATTGAAAGATTTAGAGTCAAAACATTTTAGAGAGGGTTTATAAAATGTTGATAGAAAGTATCTTTACTTTTAGCATCACAGTGTAGGAGGGTAGCCTAAGTATTAAGAGAAACTGTAAAACTGTTAATATTGATTGTAAAAAATTGGACGAATACAATAAATAGCTTCAAGAGAAACCTTTAGGTCCCTGTGCAAATCGTATATTAAATGCAGCTCAGTGACTGTTTCTTGTTATGAAGATATTAGTGTAATGATAGTGTAATATAAACAGATGTATGTAAATGTATTGTTGCACATAGGACTATTGCTTGTTTTAATGTATTAATGTATTTATAATATGTTGAATCATTAGTTTTTGTAGTCTTTTTATGGTGGTCAAATACACTTTCAGATGGACAATAGAGCTACTGTATATACAGTACTAAAATTATTAAAAGTGAAGAACTAAAATCTTTCATTAGTGTCTTTGGCATCCTCTACTGGTCGTCCTGTTCTCATTACATCCTATCCTCCAGCGGGACACTGTCACCTGGGGTAGTAAGCTTTTTAACTTTGAGGAGAATAAAGAAAAATACTGTATATGGCTTCTGCTTCCAATACTTTCTCTGCTGCACTTTCGGAAGCATTGTCACGTGAAATGCTTCAAATTGAAAAAGGTTTTTATTGTGAGCACTTTAAAAATATAAACCCATGGCAGTTTAAATTAAATAAAGCAATGCAAACACTTACTGTATATTTTTCCCTACTCTGACGCCTCAGGACTATATGTGTGTGACTTCAGCACTAAAGTCTCTTGGCAGTTCTTGCCAGAGGCTGCCATGAGTCCTACAGTAATCTTTATTAGTTTTGCTCAAGTTAAGTCTTAAGATATCTGGCATGTGTAGAGTACCGTCTACATCATTTCCAATTGGAATTTGTCTCCCATCTCCCTTGCCTCCCATGGCAGGGGCAATGGAGGAGGTAAAGGCAAAAGTTTCAGAATGGAATACGCTCTCATCCTAGCGTTAATCCCGCATCAGCAGGGTCCGCTTGTCGGCACGCCCGTCTCCATTTGGTGGTTTGAACCAAATCTTTGAGCTGACGTTGCCATTAAATGCGACCGAGAATACTTCCAACTGGCGGGTCACTCCGCCTGCCGTCAGAGGGGGGAGGGGAGGAGAACAAAGTAATGTAGCCAATTCATAGAGGGGGATTATTAGGAAGCATGGGAAAATTGGCCAGGACACTGGGGTTACACCCCTACTCTTTTCAAGAAGAACCCTGGGATATTTAATGACCACAGAGAGTCAGGACCTCAGTTTTACATCTCATCTGAAAGATGGCGCTTCTTTACAGTATAGTGTCCCTGTCACTATACTGGGGCATTAGGACCCCCATGGACTGCAGGGTGAGCACCCCCTGCTGGCCTCACTAACACCTCATCCAGCAGCAACCTTAGTTTTTCCCAGGAGGTCTCCCATCCAGGTACTGACCAGGCTCACACCTGCTTAGCTTCAGTGGGTTGCCAATTGTAAGTTGCAGGGTGACATGGCTGCTGGCATACCACTCCGTTCTGAAGATCCAAATCAAGTCCTGTAATGTTGAAATAATTTTCGAACTGCTTGCATTCCTATATTTCATCCCAATGCATCCAGAATGAGATATCAAAGATCCAACATTGTATCCATAAAAAAAGTGTAGCCCCTATTTGGGTTTCATATGGCAGCCATTATGCAGCCTCATCACACATCAGGTGAAGGATGGAGTAGTACTTCAGCATTTGAATTTTAGGGGATAATACTGTACAAGCCCAGAGCTGAATTGTGCCATAACATTGAGGATAACACCCCTACTCCTAAGTAGTGCCATGGGATCTCTAATGACAAACTGGTCAGGACCTCAGTATACCTTTAAATCCAAGTGCCAGCACCTCAAACAGCACAATGTTGCAATTTACCATACTGGGGCATTGCCATGGAACTTCCGGTCATGAAAGAAGAGTGCCACCCACTGGTTCACTTACAGAAGTATCCTGGTTATCCTTGGAGGTCTCCTACCCCGATACTGACCAAGGCCAGACTTGCTGAGCTTTCAAGATCTGATTACAAGATGGAGTTGGTACTGTAGGAAGGGTGGCGACAGACACAGAGGTGTGGATAATCTAGGAGATGACAACTTTTTGCTCCCCCCATTAATGAGCATCTGTAGAAGCACAGTCTTATTTAAGTCTGGCTTGCCCTTTTTGATATACAGTGTAAGGAGTATTAATGACAGTTAGAATCTAAAAAGGCAGTTGTAATACATTTTTTACTTCACATGTGAAATGTCCACCAGACAGGTATAATTAGATCTCATTAGGAGTTTGTTTTTCTTGCAGTGCCTGAGGGTCACTTCCTGGGCAAAGAACAGTATGGGAATAGACATTGGATGCTTGAAAGAATATGGATACTAAATGAAACATGTTTGAATTGCCAGAGGCAAGACTGTATTACAGTACAGTAGGCCTGCCATGAAGTATACTCCTCCTCTCGCCCACACTCCTGTGTTATTGTAACACCGACCCATGAAGAGGTCATCCCATTACAAACAAAAAATGATTTACACAGCTGGGGTTAACATCATGAAACACTAGGTAGTAATGCAGCTTTGAAAGAAAGCTCATTTTTGACAGTGTGCCCTAGAGCAGCAATACACTCTCCTGGTCTTGGAGAGAGACCACCCTGCAGGTTTAATAAGGAACTGAAACTCCTCATTGGCACAAGGCCTGGAGACAGAGGTAACACAAACCAGAACTAATCCAGTGGAGTCATTAAGTGCTCAGATGGAGTGGAAAGCCAAAGGATGTGTGTTTCACTTTCTGAAACTTTAATACTCTACATTTGCACACCTTTCCTTTGACATTCTCAGGTTATTTCCTAGAGTTTTTGTAATGTTTTACCATGTTTTTGTTCTACACTGTATCCTTTCTCAGTAATAATAAACGTTATTTTATATGGTGCCTTTAAAGGTGGCTTCTCAAAGCGGTTTACAGAATGACAACAATAAAAAAGAATACACAAGATAAAACACAATTACAATATACAGAGGAGACCATGGATGGTGGTACCAAGAAAGGCAGAGGGGGTGAGGAATGGAACCAGTTAAGTAAAGGCTTTTCTGAAGAAGAGGGTTTTGAGTCTGGATTTGAAGGAGTTTAGAGAAGGTGACTCTCTGATATCCTTGGGGAGAGAGTTCCAGAGCTTGGGGGCATAACAGGAGAAGGCTCTGTCACCCATACAATGTAGACAGGCTTGGGGGACAGTTAGGAGGGCAGAATTAGAAAAGCGAAGGTTGCGAGGTGGGGAGTAGGGCGATAATAGTTCAGACAGGTACTGAGGTGCCAAGCCATGCAGAGCCTTATAGGTGAGCATGAGGATTTTAAAGTCCACATTTCTGAGGTGAAAAAAAGATGTTTTGACAATATGCTGTACATGTGGGTTTTTCAATTTTCAAGTACAGAGCCATCTACAGATAGGGTTACAGGACTGGCTTTACGAAGTTGATGGGGGGTGCCAATAAGCATGACTTCAGTCTTGTCACAGTTAAGATGAAGGAAATTGAGTCATCCAAGTTTTTATGTCAGAGATGCAATTAGATAGAATAGAGACAGCCACATCAGTGTCAGGTTTGGTATGGATGTAAATTTTAGTATCATCAGCATAGAAATGATAGCTGAGGCTATGTGATCTTAAAAGCTGACCAAGTTCAAACATGTAAATGCTGAAGAGCAAGGGGCCCAGTATTGAGCCCTGAGGAACACCAAACTTAACAAAACCAATTTCAGACCTATACCCATTAAGAGAGACAAAGTGACAGCAATCAGTGAGGAAAGACATGAACCATTTGAGAGCAGTGTCAGGAACTCCAAATAGTCTAAAGACGAGAAAGTAAGATGTCATGGTCAACAGTGTCAAAGGCAGCAATCAAGAAGGATGAGTATAGAAACAGAAGCTATAAGAAGATCGTTAGTGACTTTGACCAGGGCAGTTTCTGTGCTGTGAAGTTGACAGAAGATTGGAGGGGTTCGAAAAGGTTATTTGTCATGAGGTGGTTATGTAACTGAAATGTGACAGCACATTCTAGAATTTCTGCAAGAAAGGGTAAGTTGGAGATGGGGCAAAAATTAAGATTGTCGAGAGCCGTGTTAGGCCTTTTTGGCATGGGGGTAATGGCAGCAGTTTTGAGGACCGTTGGTAGAATGCCAGTTCTCAAGGATTCATTTATAATATTGAGGACAATGGGACAGAGAAGAGAAAAAGGACTGAAATAAAGTGGTGGGAATGGGATCTAAAATAGATGTGGTGGGTTTCATGTGTGTAACTAGTTTATTGAGGGATGCCGAGTCAAAAAGAGAGAAGCTGCAGAGAAGGGAACCAGAAAAGTTGGATAAGGAGGGAGGAGGTATGGAAATGATATATGCAGTGGAGAGAATGTAATGTCGGATGTTGTCGATCTTGGAGCTAAAGAAATCTAAGAATGTGTTGCAAAGTTCTCAAGCTCATGTGGTTGGTTCCCTGTTGCGTTACCCAGGAGACCTGGGTTTGCGCCCCAGGTGTTGTGGGACAATACAGGCACCAGAGGGCATGAGCCCGCATGGAACCGCGACAACAACACTAGCACCAAGTCATCTCTTTTGTGGCCTGAGGGCAGAGGTTTCTACCCGACATCGTCTGACCTCCAGAGCCCAGGGCTAACCCCATTTTGCCGCTACGCATTGGGTGTTTATTGCTCTCCTGGCCATTCCACGGCATGCCTTTCCGACATCCCTGACAGGCACAGGTTGCCAGAATGGTCTAGGGGGATGCTTTAGCCTGCTCTTCAGTATTTCCACTTAGTAGTAAGACCAGCCCCCGATGCGGAATTGCACAGAGCAGTTGGGAAATAGATGGATAATATCAAACAGTACTGCTACTGTACAGTATACTGTATATTGAAGCAGATCTGTGCCTCTAGCATCCTAAATTCATTCAGATGATACTTTAAAAATCAGAAAACCACCGTAGAAAATAATATACTCCTACTCCCTCTTGAATACTCATTACTAAATGGTTTTGACTACTCTGACAGAGTTGAGGCATTTTACTATGTTGCTAGGAGGCTTGGTATTCAAGAGCCAGCTTCCAGTGCCTTACATTGCATTGTAAGGGATGTGAGCAAAGATCTATTCACCTTGCCAAATAAAAACAAACATCAGCATTTTACACCTAACTTGGGAAAAAGTTTGCACTAGAAAAAAAAGATCAAATTAGTTGGTTTCAACACCATTCATCTGCTCACTGCCGTGACAAAGACCAGCTAGATTTTACACAATTCAACAGAAGCAGACTATAACCCTGGACTGTAAATAACCCAGGATTTGTGCTTCTCTAGGATAACTCTGGATAAGTCCTCAATGCAATATATGTACAGTAGATGCAGCAGTGCAGAAAGACTCACCAATAAAAGTGCTGTGAAGGCTTTTCCCATTTGGACACTTCAGTTTACAGCTTGCCAGACAGCTCTACATGAAGACTTGTGCCTCACTTGAGTACCTGTTAGTGAGGACTGCCTAAGCCATGTTCTCACCTGTCCCAATGAATGTATTGAATGCAGCACTTTAACTACATCTTATTTTTTTGTTTCCATAGGATATTTTTCTAAAATACTGTAAAATATTGACTTTTGCTGATGATGGTTACTGTATGTTGCATTAGTAATTATAAGGTTTGATATCCACCATGGAGAAATTTGGTAGAAACTTGCCTTTTCACTATAAAGATATATGCTTTATTTAACTCTTTATACTTGCAATACTTAAGCATTTGAAAATGTAATATATCTTATTTACGGTTATTCCTCTTCAGGAGCTACCCGGTACATTAGTTTTGTTGCATTGTGCTACTTACTGCCGATAATGCAACCTATGTTTTTGTGAAGCCACCCTACTTCATAGTGTGCTGTGTTACTTTTATAATGACCAATTAGGAAATCATGCCTTTCTTCTGCCTAACTTGCTGTTACTAATACAAAGCACGATTCAAAAGAATGAACCTGCAGCTGACAAGATTTAGATCACTGCACTGAGTACTGTGTTATTGACCTTTTGAGACCCTATCTTACCAACAGTAAAACACATTTTGTCACTTCAGTAGCTTGCTTTGCGTTACAGGCCAACACCTCTATCAGCGCCTTCAATTAATTGGTATTTGTGCAGAGTAACCATGGAAGATGTTCCAAAGCCCTGTCCTGAGACAGTTAGTAGGCTTAAGAACTCTCACCATGATTTTAAGAGGGAAAAGTTCCAATGAGCAAGTTTTCATTCCTTTAACAGAACAAGAATGTAAGGAGGTTACAAACAAGAGACCATGAAGCCCATAAGTCCGATCAGCTGTTAGTTGCTCATAATTGTGGTTATGCAGAATGTATTCCTCTTTTCTCAAATTCAGAGAGTAGAGAGTAGAGGAGAGTAATGCCATGTGTACATGTACTGTACATTCTGTAATTCTTGTTTGCGCTGATCTCTCGGGACATACAGAATAGAGCAGCTGATACTGTTCAACAGACAACACCAGACATTAAGACAGTACATTACAAACATAATAAATAATACAACCAGAATAATAAATGCTGTGGAGGACAATATGTAGTAGTGTATTGTGTACATAGTGTATGTTGTAGTGTAGTAGTAAATTATATCCTATAATCCTCTGTGCCGTTGCCACAACCCTTTGTAGTGCATCTCTGTCAAGCATGGTAGTATTATTGAACCACACAGTGACACCACTGAGGAGGACACTTTCTATAGTGCTGTGGTAAAAGTTCACGAGGAGCCTCTTCCCCATATCGCATTTCTTTAAGCACCTCAGAAAGTGCAAGTGCTGTTGTGCCTTTTTCAGACTGGCTACAGTGTTGTGAGACCAAGCCAAGTTGGTAGAGATCTGCAGGCCGAGGAACCTGAGGCAGCTGACAGTTTTCACTGCAGTTAATGCTGATTGGGGCGTGACTTCCTCTGGGTCATCCAAAGTCCACAATGAGTTCTTTTGTCTTTTTGACATTTAGGGGCAGATTGTTGTCAAGGCACCAATCTGTAAGATGTTTCACCTCACTCCTGTATGCGGACTTGTCGCTGTTGCTGATCAGCCCAATAACAGCCTGATTCATTTCTCAAAGATGGCACACTTGTCCAGTATCGCACCTCTTAATTTTCAACCAAACTAATGATTAACTTAAGTGCATTAAGTGAACCCTTTCTTCAATTCTAAAGATCATAATATAAAGTGGCCAATGACACTTGCAGGACTGTGGCCCTCAAGTACCAGGAGGGAAAGATAGTGATCTAGAAGAACACATTCATACTTTCCTGTATTGCAAAATAGCTCAGCAGCAAATGAAGAGAAAGATCTAGAGACTTAAAGCAATGGTGCTCAACCATGGTCCTGGAAAGGTAGAGTGTCTTCTGTTTGCTCCCCCCCCTCCGCCCCGAGTTGTCAGTTATTTAGATTGAATGATAAAGTATAAATAGTGATAGATCAGTAAAGGATCTCATTCTGAGAAGGGGTTGAGCCATTCAAGGAGAACCTACATTATGCCATTGATCGGTGGGAACAAGGATTTTAAAACCAGCAGAGTCTATTCAGCCAAGCACACCAAGCACCTCCAGGTTAGGGTGGCTGTGCAGTAGTAAATATTGCAATACCGGTGTAGATGTGAGCTTGCAGTACCGTCACGGACAAATGCATTGCTCTCCCAATCAGCCCTAACTCTCCAGAATGACAGGATCATGCTTAGAGCAGGAATACTGGCAGTCAGCTCAAGCAAGTGAGCTTTTTTTATAGAGTGAGTACAGAGCTCATCCCCTTCCCCCACTGGGGGCAGTGTAGGAATGATAGAAGTCTAGATAATTAACAGCTGGTGCTTAGAATTTTTACAAATTCAGTAGAAAATAACCTGTCGGACTGCGGCTCTCCAGGAACAGGAAAAATCGTTCTAGACAGAAATTTGCTTTGACACTTTTAGTTGAACTAAGTATGTAATGCCTTTTTATTGAAGTGACTTTGGAAAAAATAGAGATGAAAGTCATTGAATAGTGTTTAAGGGGAATGTCAGCTGTGTATGCTGAGTGCTTAGCCAATCAAGGCTTCTGAAGGGTAGGTTTTTCTGTGCTACATTGAGTTCCTCTCCTCATTAGCAGCAATGCCTGACACAGGTTTTCTGTATCAGTATTGTGTTGCTTTGTAATTCTCCCTGCTAAATAAACACTTGCTTGTTTTCACTCTCCCCCCCTTTGGCATTTTCCTTGCTGGTTACACCACTGACTTGCAATATTAATTTCAAAGTCAAACAAGCTCAGGTCTCATGTGGAACATGGCCAGGGATCAATAAAAGTAGAAAAGTGTTTGAAAATCAGGGAGTTGTAGCTTTGGGTGGCACAGGGCTAACTTCTAACATCATGGTGTCAACTTAACTCCTGCTTTTGACTAAATTCTACTACTAATTTGTCTGAAACATTGTTAGTTTTCCCCCTTTGTGTTTCTTACAAAATACATAACCAAAGCAAATCAGCAATTAAAAACCAGAGACATTCAGAGGTAGTGCCTACTTAAGATTTGAAGATTTCTCCTAGCAGTCAGGAGGGATTATGACCAGGGGTTTTCTACAGCCCTAGAAAAAGAGAGTTCCTTCATAAATGTATTGATTTGTTCAAAGACATTTACTGAAGATCTCCTCCTCAAGTTCCATTGGTGCTGGACTCCAAGTCAAAGCATGTGTCTACCAGAACTCAATTATCTTTCGGTTTGCTTTTAGGTTTATCGTGTAATTAGGAAGCATCTTGGAATTCCATAAATCTATTTTAAGATATTTTAAAGCTAGATAGATTTGTGTGGGGTGCTGCATTCTATGTGTGAGCTACAAAGAAACCAAAAAGAGCATAATTTCATACCAAAAAGTAAAAATAAAAAAAGCATTTCAGCTTTAGAACGGGAAGTATTTCAATTTAAAATGTGTAAGTTGCTTCCTGTCTCCTGGCTGTCTAAAACCCTTTCTGTTACATGGAGACATAAAAACAAAATGTGCAAAATATTCTAAATTGGGTTTTAATTAACACATTGTATAACCTTAACATTACTCCCCTGGATATAAACTTAATTTATGTATCCAAAGACACTGCTGAGAGCCTAATTCAGATCCCCATGATGCTTCGTTAATTACATCACCTCAAATTGAAATTTCACCCTTTGACAAGATTTTTCTGCACATTGCAATCTGTGCTTAAACACCTTCAGTGGATTTTCATATGAGAATTGATCTATTATAGCAGCCTTCTGCAAATCAGGGGAGGTGCAGTGGCTCTGTGGCTAAGGATCTGTGCCTGTGGCTGCAAGGTTGCTGGTTCCTATCCTGCGGCTGGCAGAGGAATCCTACTTCGTCAGGCCCCCGAGCAAGGCCCTTAACCCCAACTGCTCCAGGGGCACCTTATAAATGGCTGACCCTGCACTCTGACCCCAAGCTTCTCTCCCTGTCTGTGTCTCATAGAGAGCAAGTTGGAGAATGTGAAAAGAAATTCCTAATACAAGAAATTGTAGATGGCCAATAAAGTGATCTTATCAGGATATACAGTAACGTATAATGCAAACTGTGTTCCTGGTGTGGCTCTGGAAAAAATCTAGAAGAAATCTGCCTATTCTGCATTCATGCTGTCCAATAGTTAACTTTTTTCTTATTTTAGATGTAATAAGAGTGAGATTGACTAAATTGCATTTTCTTTGCTCAGCTTTTTACCTCTTTTCGTTTAAATGGATAGGTATCACATAAGCAGTTTTCCAATGGGCTGGCATTCCCCTGCCCAAAGTGCCTTTTAAAACATTCTAATTAATGGTCTATAAATAACATCCCACATTTCCCTTAGGGTGCAAAGTTGACAGCACGTCATGCATTACAGCATTAGGGTTGTTTGAGAGCTCCTTGCATTTGCTTCACAAATTGCTTTATCCTAATTAGGGAGCTAATTGATGAATCCACCCAAAAATCCACTGGGGAACAGCTTTTTAAAAATTCTGTGCAGTCACTCAGTAAGACTATCCATGCAGAGCTGTCAGTTAAGACTCTGATTCTATTCCTATAAAGATGTACACACCTCTGTCAAAGGCCAATGCATTGCTCTCAGTTTGTCACTGTATTGTAGCAATACAGAGATGCTCATGTCCAGTCACGCAGGGAACCCGCCTAGCAAGTTTTACAGTCTTTGTAAAACTTAAGATGTGGAAAGTACTTCTAACCTTTTCCAATTAAGCTAAAAGCTACTTCAACAGGGGATTTAAGAGCTGAGCTGGACTGAAAACCGGCTGGCTGCAGTGGTGATCCATAAACATCCCTGAAAAGATGGAGTACCTTCTTTACTCGCCTGATTCACAGTGGTCACACCTTTTGAGATTAGACAGTCTGGGTGTCATTCCTGGGATAGTAAAATAGTGGCTCAATTCTTGAATACAGGTTTTATGCATAACGCTATGCACTAGGCCAGATATGAAAGCTATTTTTTTTCCCCATCAGTCATGTGTATGAGTGCAATGATTGTGTAACCTAGACAATAGAAAATAAGTGAGTGAAGAAACGATGTGAATTATACAACTGATGATTCCTACAGCAGTTGGGGATTGAAATTGGAAAAGTTCTAGTGAACCGCTAAACACAAGGCCACATTTTTGTTATACAATGTATGGATGCACGTTTTAACCAAAGCATTGTTCAGATTGAGTGCAGATTTTTACTGCTGCTCCATGGCAGGCATGCAGTGTTAATGAAGCAGACCTGAGAACTGACATGGTTTCTCAATTTCCCACCCTTGTTCCTCCCTGAATCAAAGATTCTTCACGTTGAGGTTCCCACACTGACTCATCAATGATGCTCTTAGGCTCATGATCCTTGTGCTCTCATCTTAGCCTGAGCAAAGTACCGCTGCTGTCCTCAATGCCATTACCTCTGATAACTTTTCAACAGTCTCTTTATGCATTTCCTTCAGTTTATTTTATGTGGATTGTAAAGCTGTCAAGATGGGATTGACAGCCACACCATGTAAAAACCCTGGGTCTGTTGAAGAGCCAAGAGCTGCTGGCTGAGATATTCAACATGTTTGTTTTGGCGCAGCCCAGACATGATGACTTAGAATGACTCACTGAGCATCCCCCTCATTTCAGTGAACCATACTGTTACTGCAATACATCCAGGCCCTTACTACTACTTATAGGTATCACACCAGACCTTTACTGTACCTGAATAATGAGCCCCATTTGTCCAAAAAGCGATAGCAGCTTTTGCAACAGGGTCTAGGGGAAACCTAGGATATTGAGATAGTGAAGGGAATTCTGCAAACTTGTCTAAAGCAAGTTTTGTTGTTAATTTGAAGATGGCCTTTTCAAAAAAAGCATTAGGATGCAAACAGTTTTGTACCTCCCATCCCTAGACACTGGAATATTCCGGAAATACCTCATTGTCCTGATGTAATTGTGAGTGCCTTTACAACAGCACACAGGGACTTATGTTCTTTTTACATCCATTCTCAGGCTCAGTGGTCTAGGGATTATGACTTTCAATTGTCTTTTTTTTTTTACTTGACCCACATCGAACTAACACAGGCAGAACATAGGTCTGTTATTTGAACTCTGCGATCGGCATGCCATGTGTGGTGTCCAGCCAACCAAACCATTTTCTCAATGGGAATCTGACTTGGACAGAAACATTATCTCAAAGCTCGCCATGGATCTCCTGCCCTGAAAATAACCTCCCACCCACAAGCACATTACATCAGTATTTAATGGGGTTATTACAGCAAGTATGCTGAAAGATGCTTTGTGTCTTCCCTGTACACATACATCTATGTATTTTCTAACCATTTCATCCAATTCAGGGTCATGGGGAGAGCTGGAGTCTATCCCAGCAAACAATGGGCAAAAGGCAGGATACACCCAGAATTTACTACAGGGTGCACATAGACAAACATACTCACACCAGGGTCAGTTTTTCCAAAAGCTAATGAACTCACCAGTATGTCTTTAGACTGTGGGAGGAAGCCTGAGCAAATGGAGGAAACGCATGTGAACATGGGGAGAAAACACAAACTCCACACAGACAGCACCCCATGTTCTGCAATTAGCAATTTGGGAAAACATGCAACCAGGCCCTCAGGGGTGGTAAAGTTTAAGCCATCTCAAATCGCACCTAACCCAGAACCAGGGGCCTATCATGACATCAGCACAAACACTTTGCGGTAGTATGAAGTTTACTCTCAAGAGGAGTGAAAGGTTAAAAGCAAATGTTAAAGCAGGCTGCCTTAAAACCAGAGGGCGGTAAAAACCATGTCACCTCAATTAACTGACATCAGTCACAGAGCTCCGAGTGGTCATAACACTAAAAGTAAATGTCACAAAGAAACCTTTGGGCTGCAAGGCATATAAAAATAATAAATTCCTCCTGAATCTGTAATATAGAGGTGACAACTTTATCACTGCCGTGTTTCCGCGCTTATCTATAATTCAGAAGCATGTTAAGATGCAGCGTCCTTTTAATGAGGGCTTATTAAAAAACGTATTTCAAAACGATCATAAAATGATGCCAACGGCTCTCTGTTTTAACTTCCAAGATTGAACCAGGGTTTACAGCATTACCATGTTGAAAACAGAGGGAGTTAAACTAAAATATTTTCACCTGATTACACCAAGACATGTAGGGTAATCCAGATGGAATGACCTCAGCTAAACTGTTCAGAAGCACAAAATACCTCATGCATGAAATCCATGCATGTACCCGAATTCCCGTTTTAATGAATGCTATCATCTCATCTCCAATGAAAAGCAGTTTTTCGTGCTGCAATGTTAGAACAGAACAAGTGGGAGTGTGTCTGCACATGATATTGCTTAAAGGGAAAATGCAGACCAAGACAAAAAAAAACACATCAAACTCTCCAACACTGCAGTTTAGAACATGTTAGAATGTTTTGCAATGCTTGTATAATCCAAAAAATATCTGGAACTCCAAACTGCCTGTTTCACATATACTGTACAGTATGTCATCTTAGATTAGTCTCCTAAACAACGGAAGATGCCTTTGTTTTCCTCTTCTTTGACTATAAGCAGGCACTTGAATTGATGTGCTGTGGCACATTCCCAGTGCAAATGTCTGTGGATGCTTTAAAAACACCCTGTGGAACCATCCAGTTGGTACCGCATTGGAGATCTGGACTTACACACTCCAATAACGAAATTGGGCACGTTTTTTTCCTGTTGGAGCTGAGTTTCACCTGGTCATTTCATTCTAGTCACCTGGGTACTTCTTAATTTGACAGCAGCATTTCCAACTTGCAAGCTGATATCATCATATTGGAGAAGCCAGTCAAGGCTGGGGCTGGTAATCTTTTGGGAGAACCAGTTTGCTGCTATACTTGGAGAGGGTGGACGTGTTGATAGCTGTACCCCCTGTACCCCCTGGTCCTGAGTACGGTGGGTCACACATACCTGGATATTAAACATCCCATGACACTGTTTGATATGAGTAGTGGGCCCCCCTAAAGTTTCCTTTTAATTAAATTCATAAAGCAATTTGTCTCTCCTCTACCTGACCTGCTGTGTAGTGGGGATGCTGGCACAGAATGGCTGCTGTGCATCTCTCAGGTTGGGACTGCACTTCAGTAGTGGATGAAGTGAGCCCTCTTCTTACTGTATATTTAAAGCACTTTGGGAACCCTTGGGATAAAAAGCACTAGCTAAAAACAAGGAGTTAATTTCGCAGGGAACTCTTTTCTTTGATTATAGGCTTGGGCATTGCAGTTACTTAAAAAGGTTTATCAACCGTTCATGCAGACAGGAAAAAAACGCTTTCAGTACATGGTTCCACTTGATGTGTCCAAGAGGATTTATTGATAAAATGACAAGCTAATATGATCTGCCTTCCCTAACAGTGCAAATCTCCTTGCTTTGTCAAAATAGCTTGGGCCTGTGCTATTAGCCTGACAACCCTCTCCCTTCCCCCCACCATTGAATTCATATTAAAAATGCCGCATGTTTACTTACTGTACTATTATTGAATCGAAGTCTTATTATTGAAGTCTTGCGGCATGTGTGGAGAAGGTTCTTCAGTAGTGCATCTTCTTCCTCAAAATGCTGGGCCAAAGATAGACAAGAGAGCATTTTTTTAGAACCAGCAAAAGAAGATAACAGGCTGTATTAACAACGTTTGGTAACCAAACAGTTAGGTGTCAAGAACTTAAGAAAGGCTGCAACCGAGAGGAGGCAACTTCGTCCATTTTCTTCACAGAAGCCAGGTTATTGACTTCAGCAATCTGACCAAGTAGATTCCATATTTCCACAACTCTGTGTGTAAAATAGTGTCTCCTGTTCTTAGTTTTAAAAACACTTTCATGTAACTTACACTTCTGTCCTCTGTTTTGCTTTTCACAAACCCCTACAAACAGCTACCGACTTCAAACCATGAGCTGCTAAATGGAATGTGGCTTTCCAGAAAATAAATATCGATTCAAATTATAGTCTTTGGAAAAAAACACATTTAGCTAAAGAGAATAATCCTCCTTGATACCACTGTCCAAACAACTATAATGAACCTTCAGTGCTGAAAAGCTGTACTCTGTCCATTCAATTGATTATATTAGGATCAGTAAAGTACCGACTTCGTTAGCTATTCCCAAGTTTGTTTTTAAACTGCTTACCATACCACAGTGCGTGGCATTGCTGCCTCTTAGCACTGGGGCTCTGGGTTTAATTCCTGTCATGCTATCTGCATGGAGTTTGTATGTTCTCCTGGGTTTGTGTGGGTTTCCTCCTACAGTCCAAGCACATACTGGTAGGCTTCTGGGAAAAGTGGTTCCAGCGTGAGTGTGTGCGTGTTTATGTCTGTATGTTCCCTGCGATGGACTCGTGCTTCATCCAGAGTGTACTCCACCTTATGTTCATTGCTTGCCAGGCTAGACTCTGGCTCCCTCATGACCCTGTACGTGATAATGCGACTGGAAAATGTAATGGACTTTTTAACGAATGTATTTTGTTCCCCATACAGTACAGTATGCACCTCAGTGTAAAAATTAAGCTTTCTACAAAAGCACACTGGTGACCTCCTGTAGGGTTATACAGTATTTTGTAGGTCAAACAGATCATGGAATTTGGTGATTTTCTAGTGTTGCAAACCTCACAGTAACATTTTCCATGAATCATTCTCGGATAGAAGCATGTGCTGGTGCCTTAATACACAGGACTGTGGCTTTCACTAGAGCATTCTATAACAGGAGAAGCAGCTGTACCTACAATGTCACGGTGCATGTCCTTGGATGTCTGAGTGCTTTCCATGAGCCATATTATCATAAATCTAGGGACATTAAGCCTTCTTTCCACCCTCATGTTCTGTAAGAGAACAGTAATTTTCTGACTTTCAGCTCCATGTTGTACAATATGACATCTCTTCCCCTTTGTAGCACTAGCAATCATATCCTTCTTATTACTGTAAAAGCAGAGTACACCTCTGCACCCAATACCATCAATATTAACGGATGCTCAGGTTATGAAAATGTCTGTCTCTGACATCTGTCAGCACACAATCTGTAAATGTGGTTAATATGCCTCCCAGACAGTCTCTTCTTTATTTAGTTCTGTTATTTACATTTAAATGACAAATGTTTTATAAAACTTTAAGAGCCATTGCCAGGTAAATTGTTGCTTTGTTTGTAGCGACACCTGATTTTGTAAATTTAGACATACCATCCTGAAAACACAAACAAACAATTATGTATTGTATTTAATTTAATACATATAATAGCATAGGACATAGTACATTGTCAGCAGCTACTGTATATCACTCTGCAACTCATAGCTGGCAACTTACTGAAGCTAAGCAGGTGTAAGCCTGGATGGTCATTAAAATTCAATGGGCGTTTCTTGAAGAAAGTAGGGATGTTATTACCAGGGTCCTGGCCAAATTTCCCCCTGATCTTTACCAATCATAGCCTCCAAGTAATCCCCATCTATGAATTGGCTCCATTACTCTGTTCTTCTCCCCACTGACAGAGTGGTGTGATGAGCGTGCTGAAGCACTCTGGCCTTTGGCTTTTGCTTTGTCTTTTTAACATTATCAGAACACAAAATTGTGTCAATTAACACTAATGCAGGGACATGAATTGGGATTGTTGGGTTATAACCGACACCAGGAAGGGAAACTACAATGCCAGCGTGTTTGATGCATAGCATTAAACTATTGATAACACAGCTAAGACAAAATACTGACCCTAAAACGGAGCAGACAGACATCTGTATACAGTATGACGGTGTAGGTATTTTGTGAATTTACTAGCACAATGTTTGGTTGTAACAGTAAATTGCATGAATTTACTTTGGTTATTAGGAATCATAGTCGTCAGAACAAGGAGTCTTCTCAAGGAATTACGCACGGAATTCATCTATTGATGCATAAAAACAATGAGCACATAAAATCATTCAAAATATCAAGCTGCTAGCAAGTATACAGAAGAGCTACATAAAAACAAGGATATTACAGTCCTTTTAGAATACCGTTGGTCACACGAGTTTCCTAATCAGTCTCATCAATCAACATTCAGGCACTCTTAAGTAACTATGGCTACTTAGACAAAATTGACATCAACATGTGTTAATATAACAACTTTTTTTTGAGAGGTCGAATATCGTCTTATACTTATCCATGACAATGGATTCATAAACACGCAGACAGAAGGACAGGGGTCCAATGCAGTGCTGTCCAATCCCTGCTCTGCTGGCTCGGTGCCACACCAGTCCTTAGACAGCTCAAGGTATTGGGGAGAAGGAGAGATCTGCCATAGCCTTGCACTCACTGTCGATTCCCTCAAATGGGTTGTCAGGTTAGCATCGAGCTGAACTGGGGACAAAGTCTGTGCACAGGGTAGTGACAGCCAAATTGGGGCGAGTCGCACAGAAAGGAGAGAAACCAGCATAGCGATTACTGCTGAATAATGCTCTATTCAGGCATGTGAACGAAAAGAGTAACTATTGCACCGGTGATCAAGCGTACATACAGTGGTAGCTAGCTGGTCACAAGGTTCTGCTGCAGGCTAGATCTTGGGCAGAATTCTGTCTTTACGTATGGGCTCACCCTCAAACTTGGCACTTTGGGAATAAGTTTAAGTCTCAAGGTTTAGACAAGTGTGGGGGACACATGGTCCTATTGTCAACCAAGTTGGCTCAGCGGAAGGAGGCGGCGGCGCAGTTAGAGGTGATACTCTGCTTTTTAACTGGGGAAAATACAGTTGGTGATTGGTCAAGGAGCTTCCAGGTAGAGTTGGTACCCACACCTACAGGTCCCTAATTGGTTGGTCATCTTGTTGGATGATTGACCATGTCCTGTGACTTTTAGGATTACCACCAGATGTGCCTATGTTCCTCTGCCAGACATTTAGTTGCCATCTTAAAGGAGTATTGTCACTAGATGACTGTGCTGGAAAAAGATCCTTATCCAAAAGATAAGCTAATTTCCCTCACTTGCTCATACGCAAAGACCACTACTGTAGGTCATCCAGTGGCTGAGAAGACAGAAAGAAAAATATACTCTTTGGGTATATTCCTGTTCCAGGCACATGATTGTTAGAAATACTTCATATCACTTAAGTCTAAGTGAAATAATAGATGTTGTCCCTATAATGGTATTGGAATATGCCATGCCTGGCAAGTGGAGAAAAAACTGGTACCATATTCATACAGCAGTGACGGGTCTGTGGGCAAGAACTTAAAATGAACTATTTTTTCCGCACTGTGGAGTTTGAAAGCTTTTCCTATTCTCTTAACATTTTAGTAACATTAGGTTTATGGGGCTGCAGATTTAATTTAAAAATTGGCCGTAACCTATACCATCTAAAAAGACCATTAAGAAAATTATTAATACCCTGGTAGTAAGTACCTCCACTAATGACTAAATGCATGTTTTAGTGGAACAGTTTGTTTGCATTTGTGAACTATTTGAAATTCCTAATCTAAAAGCTTTTTATAACTTCTTCTGAATGATCTGTACCTCTGTTAAAGTGACAAGATGGGGAGACACTGGCTCTTATTTAGGAAGAGTTCGATGAGCAGTGTTAATAAAGATTTTGGCACTAAGAAAGTGAAGACAGTAGGGGCACTGCAACACTTCTTTCATGTGTCCCTTTGATTTTTAACATGCCACATAGCTCTATTCCTGGGTGCACAGAAAACATTACCCATTTCTCCAGTTTCAGTAACCAGCTTATTCTTAGAGCGTCCAAGTGAGCTGGAGCTGAGAAAGGGCGATGATGGCGGAATTTGGCAAGAGAGAGAGAAGGGATACAATTGCAAGGTGCAAAACGGACACGTTAACTTCACACAGAAGGCAACCCAGGATCAGTGGGGCAATAGAACAAAACAACCACTGCACCTAGAAAACATCTATAAAGTGAAACTCACATGGAAAAAGAAGAAGCCAAGAAAGATTAACTAAAAGGGAAACAAAAACACAGAAACAAAACTAGAAAACAGTTGGAGTTGAAGTCAGCTTTGTTTCATGGGATACTGAGAGTATAAAATGCATATTGCCATTTCCATAGCCTTTACAATGAGATGTTGGACCCAAATGGACATTGCCCTATTTTGCCAGAATGCAATTTGTTTTCTCTTTATTTCAGGTGTTTTAAATAGTTTAGCTGGTAGCAAGGCTGTTGTTTCACACATTTTGATTAAACGCACAGAAATGGCTCAGGGGGATTCAACTCCAAGCCCGTTTCTCTTGGGTTTCGTGTGAAACAATAAATAAATAAAAAAATGACATCTACATTCAAAGGGCATCAGTGTTTACTACCACATGGTGGTTAAATTGTCCAGTTTTGAATCATGGCTGAAAAGTAAATGCAAAACCTTTTGTGTACAAGTGACAACAGCAATATATATGCATGAACACAGCAGTCCTATCGGAGGAAGCAGGGAGTGTTCTTCTGAATTAAAAGCCATCTCGGATGACTTAATTCAATGCCAGAAAATTATATTTATCAGTGCCTGGCTTTTTTTTCCCCCCTTCTTTGTCATCATGTTCTTTTGATCTGAACAATTCCATTTAGCAAATTAACAAATCTGTTTACCTGCTGTTGCACAGGTTCTTTTGAATGCAAGCCTGAATCTGTCCAGGTCATTTTCTTCCAGTTGGTTTGAATGGCTAAAACATTCTGAATGCTATTATACAGCCTCCATCAAAAACCTTGCTAGAATTCTGAATCATTGACCCTAAGTTACCGACACATTGTCCTCAAGGTAATCGACTTCCATTGTATAAATATGCTAATGGTGGGCCAGTCAGCAAAGTAAGTAAGAATGAAAAGAGAAACAGGGATTTGAATTTCAGGTACAGGCAGCCATTCATTTCAGTACCTTTATTTTTTTTTTATATTTAACAATAGCCCGATAGCAGATAATGTAAAATTCAGTCTTCCTTTCTTGTCTGTTTGGCTGATTTTAGTTGCATTATTCAGCGCAAAAGACGTTTATAAGCTCACACAACACTCGACTCAACATTTCCAGGGCATAAACAACTAGCTTTAAAGTCCCTCAGGGGGATGGGGTGGGTTAACTCAGAAGCAATCTGAGAGGAATTGGGCTTGTCAGAGCAGTAAAATTCAAGAGGTAGTGGCGTCATGTGATGGAGTCTGCCATGTCCCACAGGGCAAATTACCCTCAATGGAAGCAAGCTTCGCTTTGTACTGTGCAGTTAACCCCATGACTCAGAGCTTATTTTTTCTTTAGAAGAACACCTGAAACCTTGGACCGTTCTAAGAATGGGTTGATTAGCCAGGAGCCCAGCTGCTTCACAATAAAGCTAGAATAAAAGTTGATTAACTCACCCAGGATCTAGCTCTTACTTTACAGCCACTAACGGATCGGTTAAAAAAAGACCATACAGTGTTCATAATGTATAATTCAGCTTTATCAGCACTGTAGATTCTAAACGTTCACGTCATTCCCATGAAAAATTAATATCTACTGTATGTATCCAAGTTATTACTGATAATGTCTGGATTGCTAAACTGTGTTCTGTTATGTTGTTCATTCTTCAGAACAAGAAACAAGGGCAAACTGCAACTGGAAGTTAGAGATGTCATAACGGCCTACAGGGAAAAAAATGACACGAGGAGTTTTCATATCAAACTACGAACCCTGACCAGATGGTAGAATCGCACATTTCATACTGTTACAATACTGTAGTCCTATAAATACCAGTCTCCTTTGCTACAAATGGGGTATATTTATTGAGTGTTATTTTCCCCCCTACTCCCAATCAGTGTATCTGCTATAGTTCACATTCCAGTACAATGGAGATACAAGACTGCATTTTGGGGTGCATGCTAGTGGTGACTCCTCACAGCTCTAGGGTCCCAGGGTGCCTTGTGTGTATTTCCCCCCCATGGCCATGTGGTGTTTTCTCCAGATGTTTCAGTTCCTCTCCATAGTCCAAAGACATGCTGATGAGATGAATTTGTACAGTATGTCTAACTATCACCATGTGTATGGTTTGTATTGGACTGATGTCCTATCCAACATAGGCAGTTAAAAGTATTAAGTATTGGAACAGTGAAGTGACATTTGTCATTTTTGCTGTGCACTAATGACACTTGTATTTCAGATCAAAACGTTAATATGAGGCAAAAGGATAAAACTTCAGCCTTTGTTTCTGGGTATTATTTTACATACATGTTTAGCCATGTTAGAACAAATGTCTTTTCTTGTGCTAAATCCCTTTATTTCATGCAAGCAAACAGTAAGTATTGAGACAAATGGCTAAAAGGTCAGGTTTACATATTTTCTCCCTATATTTCTTGCTCCCTGTGACTGCCTGGTTATACCCTGACTCACTACGACTGGGTTTGACTGGATGGGTCTTTTCCAAGTCTGTTCAACACTGATTCATCCTAGTAAGTTTCACAATTCACCATAAATCTTATTTGTTTCTAATGGAGCCTTTTTTCTGAGCAAGCTAATTCACCTATAAACGTTACAGTGAATAAGATAAATCAATGATCAATAAATCTTGAAAGTGATTAAACTGCCAGAAGAAAGCTGCCAACGGACAAAGTTACAAGGATTTATTTCAGTGTCTATGTACACCAACAGTGTTTTGAGGTACTTTACTGGGTAAAACCAAGAAAACAAACATTGAACAGAAATAGATAAAAAAGCCAATATAAAAGTTTATTATAGGTTTGTTTTTTGATGCATTTGTATTTAAAGGTAAAAATGCAAATAAAATAAGTCTTATGTTTTCTGGAATTCAATTTATGACAAATCTGTTCTGTGTAATTCTATTCTAAGGTTATGCTCCATTTCTTAAGTCAGACATTATCCAGTCCGTAACTCATTCTGCTACAGTATGATGTTTTTTTTTTATTCTACTTCTTCAGATGTATGAATAAATCTGGATGTCATGGTAGTTATCAATATTTCATAGCAGTAAACAAAGTGGATTGACAGATGTTGGTTCAATACAGATCTCCTTGGCAGGACCAACTCCAGCAGAGTTTTGCACTATTTTAGATTCATCCTGTCTACAGTATCTCCTGTCTACAATATCCATGTCTCTTAAAAATGTCAAAGCATGAGAAGTCCTGGTTCATGCAGCCTGCTTTACTGCTTGTGCAGGCATTTGTGAATTTACACCCCATGTACGTTTTTCAGATCAAGAAAAATTGAAAATTTGTAATCACTTAGAAGTGTTATGCAGTCTCCAAAAATACACTGCAATTTATTTTCCTGGGCTAATCACTCACACCTGCAGCACCTCTCAATCAGTTGAGGATGAAGATAAACTAACTGGATCATTAACAAGGAACAATTCCAGCATTCTTGTGGTCATTTTATTCTAAATGAAACAAAGCAGTTTTCAAATTCAACATGCTGTATGATGCAAAAGTATGTTAAATCCCTTAATACTGGATGATGCATTTGACGAGACTACATAATGCACAGTCAAAGGTTTTACCTGTGCATGCACTCCTGCTGCCCCTTACTGAGGTCATGGTGTCATTCTGTAAATTGGCTGTATGAAAGACTCAAGCAATTGGCATTTTTTTAAATCAACCTCTATAGTGTAGGTCAACATTCAGGTTAAGCCACAGGTGAAGCCAGGATCACAGCAGGACATAAGGGTCAGATTTTTGTTGCTTTAATTCTGGCAAATTTTCATTTTTCATTAAAAATGGCCTTTTTATTTCTGCTCCTTTTCTTTAGATGGCTTTGTGCTGAAAGGAGCCATGCACAGAATTTCATAGCTTTGAAAAGACAACAAAGGGACTTGCTGCTCATCGATAAAGAACAGCGCTCGTTAAGATGCAGAGCATAGAGTTTTCCATGAGGGTGCGACATTCAACACATCTGCTAGTTCCAAGTGAAGTTATGTGGGTGTGTGCAGCTGTATGCATTAATAATCTTAACCTAGCCTAGCAAAGTTATGATGCTGTTTCTTTTCAAACGCAGTGTATTATGTCGCAGAGCAATAACTCTGGTACATTCATCACACCCAACAAAGACTTGCAACCGAAATCTCACATGTTGTGTGCTATGAGGTTTAAATCTATTTGAATTCAGAAATGGCAGGCAAGATGGGTCTATAAATCTTGCATTCCAAGTCCACAGCATAAGAAAAGTATACAACATCCCACAGACAATTTTGTTAGTAAAATGTCAATACATTTGAGCCAATGCATATTCATCAACTGTCACAGAGGCTTATTTTGATTTAACCCCTACCACAGTGAGAAACTACATGGAGAATGCAGCCTAAAGTAAGCTAAAGCATTCACTGGCAAACAATTAGTAGTCTTCAGGACATTAGGGCTTATTAAAATAAACCGACTGTTACTCTAATAAAGACAAAAGTTAAATCCAGTCTCAGCATTATAGTTCAGCTAATATCCAGGATTCACAGACACATTGTAAAGACAAACTGAGGCATTGGCATAAAAAAATTGGGACCCACTTTAAATCATATGGCACAGCAGGTGGGTCAAAAACTGCCCACTGACATTCACAATGCATCAATGTGACGTGTGAGGACAATTCCATCCTTCCTGAAAACAAGTTCTCACTCAGGGCTGCTTCTCCCAGCCTGTGAAAAGTGGGCCATTTCCAGTTAGCAGGCCTGACACACAGCACAGGAGTTCAAAGCTAATCACACTATGAGGTGAAGAGTACTTTTTAATCGTCTAGGTATGCTTCATCATTTTCTGATCACAAATAAAAGAGTGGGCATCAAATTCAAGCCATGTACACATGCTTTTTGTCAAGGAAATGCAGTTTGAGTTTTGTCATAAGGTTTTTGTGTTTTTGTTGAGAATTTAGCACCATCATCACTTAATGAAATTATGATCCTAGAATAATCAAGTACAATAATCAACTGTACAATAAGCTCTATAAGTCATCTGCACCAAAAGAGAAAAACAATTCAAATAAAAAGGTACACACACTTCCATGACTGTGTGTGAGAGTAGAGGCTCTCAATTTAACACAGTGGAACCCATTAGCTGTTGTTCATCAGCTCTGGCCTGATGAATCGCTGTACTCTAGTATACACTTTGCTGTCTACATCTGTGTCAATACTGCTATACTGTGCAATAACACTGTTAGGAGCTGGGGCATGCACCTTTACTCCAGTGTTTCTCAATGCTTGTTATCCCACTGCACATTTCAACATGTCACTGGCCAAAGCCCAATATTAATCAATAATATTATTTATTATTTCAGTATTTAATATGAGTATGTATCAAAGTGCATAGTTGCCTTATTCTGGTAGGAATTGATGAGATGCATGGACCTCTAAGTTAGACACTCCGTTTTCATTTTTTTAGATCTGCCAGACTCACTCCACATGATTTCCCTCATGAACAGTCTTAGAGTGTGGCCTCTGTCTCATGAGTATACAGCAAACAAGCAGCATGGCACTTTGGTTACTGCACAGAACACATACTGTATATACTGCATTCATTTTTCTCATTTGACTTTACAACACAGAGAACTAATTTAATGTCTGGAGATACACTGGTAGAGAAAGGCTGCTCTATTTTACAGGGTTTTGAAATATGTGCAGCCCAATACCATCTCATCCTCTGCCAGATCTGAGAATCATTCTGCCCAGAGAAGATGATGGGAGTCTATCACATATGGTCTGCCACCAAAAAAGGCACTCTAGACCTTTGTCTGGAGGTTCCTGATGTTTTGGCAGAATGTCAGACAAAAGGCAGACACTTTTGGTGCAAAAGTTGAGCATCTAACTTCTGTTACTAAACATTTTTTCCACATGGTCACCACATTCCAGGTCAATGAATTGCCACAAAATTGAGTGTGACAGAGGAGCCTGTCACAAGATACAGGTAACACAGAAAATTCACTATTCATACACCTTCCATTGAGCAGTAGCTAGATACGTTCCTGAGGATGCACACTCAGGGCTTGATTAGTAGCTGCTATTACTTCATTTCACATACATTCACATACAAAAAACACTTACTTATGGGTATGAGGGTATAAATGAATATTGTGGCATAAATGGAGAGCACTCTCAAAATGAATGATACTCACTGTTTGTTTGGCGTTGGTACTTCTGAGATAGTCAACCTATGGTGGCCTCAGAAGGCCAAACCAAACCTAGCTCTAAAGGTGTATTTATGGAGATGGTTAAAACCACATGCATGTGAAGAGGGGGAAATGTTATTGTTTGTATTTCTGTTTATTTGAACCAGGATAAAAGGAAATGTAAAATGTGTATTAAGATATATTTGATTATGTTTTTTTAAGTAATTGAATGAATGTATTATGGATGTATAATTTGTGAAATTTTGAGAAATGGTTTGTTCCAAGGGGGGGAGGGGCTTACATACTATATAAGCCGACTCCTCAGCTTACTAATCACTCAGCTGGTGAGTCAGGTAGTTGTGACTAAAATTAGGGAGAGTGCAATAGGAGTGTTTGTTTTTATTTGAAGGATTATGTTTTCTTCCTTTATAGGGTTTTTTCTTGTGTGGGGAAGTGGGGAGCACTGTAAATAAACTGCACCTACTGTACTTCACTTGCGTGCTTTGCAGTGGAGCCATTCTTTTATAACATACTGTAGACCTACTTTGGCCTTCCTCAGGCCATTGTGTGACATTGACCAAATGTCTCTATGCTGGATTTATACTCTTTGATATCAATGTATAGCAAAAGGACAAGGTTTTGCTTGTTGCTTTTGTGATTTTATTTCAGCCACATTAATAACATTAAAAAGCCACCATCCAGTGTCTATTAGGTGCAAGCAATGCGGATTATCAGTGTGCACACATAGAGATTTTAATGTGTACTGTATATTTAAGCAAGCTTCCCAACAGCCTTAAGTCAATTGGTATTGGATACAACTTTCCATGTAAGATTAAGGACACATCAAGCCTGTTGCTCCCAGTTGCACATGACAAAGAGCTATGGGATGGAGCTATAACTGAATCGTATAATGGTTCCTGTAATTCATATAGAGCACCAACACATTCTGAAATGCTGCAAAACACTGTCGATTTCCAGATGTGGGCTGGTTGTGTCCTCGCCTTTCCCTTAGTTTTTCAGTGTTCTATCTCATAATTTTCTAGCTAAATGTAGGGAACTCAAATGCAAAAAATATATATTTAGAACACATTAAAATGACATTTAAGAATGTCAGAGATGTTAGCACAAGCACTTTGAAAATGAAAAGAAGGAAAAAACTGGCAGAGAAAGCCTCATTTAAAGCCATGAGGTTGAAGAATCAGGAATCAGTGCAGCTTCATGTGAAGTGCAGGGGGAGGGTACAACCAGTTTAGGGAGTGAGGCAGCTTCAGGCATGGAGTAGCCTGTACTGACAGAATGCATGATGAATGATTTGCAAAGCCCAGAGCAAAGATTTAAATGCATGAAATGGCAGTTCAAACAGGACTGAGATTCCACAAAATGCATCCAAACAAAATCTGTGCTTTACCACATTTGGCATAAAGATTTTGCTACAAGTACTTCATCACCTGTGGCAGCACAGAATAGTTTTGACCAGGGTTGGGTGAGGGCAATTTAGTCAGGTTTCCTCAGTTTCTTTTTGGACCCTGAGTTGTGCTGAAGACCTGCAAGGTTGACGTGTAGCTGGCAGGATGGGTGTTACTTGAAATACTTCATATTCTGAAAATCAGTGATTCCTGCAGGGTGAACTGCGGTGGGTGGCACTTACAGAGAAAAGCTGGTGTAGTGCTTATCCTGTTACTGTCAGAGGCCTGTGTACTGTATGTCTGACCAAGAGAACTGTTGCTTTCAATTTCAAAAACAAATCTTTAATTATAAAGACTTTTTTGTTGCTTGTTTCTTCATGGTGCCTTTGATAGATACAGACAGGCTTATTCTTTATTCGAAAGAGATGAAAAGAAAATAATTTATCCACTGCCTGAATAATTATAGGTGCAGCATGTGGATGCAAATTCTCTATCACTTAGAACAAGACTGGGAATGGTCCCGGGTTGGACTCCTCAAATAAAAAAAGGACTCCTTTCACTTCAATAGTCTCCCAGATTTAATCTGCCATAGCAGGGAAGATTAAAGCCTGCTCTATTATTTAGTTGTTCACAAAGCATAGGAGAGAGAAGCAGTAAGGTAAAGGGGAAAATGACTTTATTACAGAGGAGAACTGAGGCAGTTCTCTATTAAAGCAGTGGGTCCCATCACCCTTTCAAATCAGCAGTCGACATATTGTACCTCATGCATTCTGCCTTCTTTTCAGCTCAGTTATTCGTTTTTGTACTAATGCCTTAATAATGATAATTAATTTGTCATTTAGGGGACACTTGTATTCAAAGCAACTTACAGAAGGCTAGGAGTTCAACTACACAGCAATTGCTGCCGTAGAGTCACTGACAACAGTACCTCGGTATTCCAGGCCATGTATAAAGGACTTGCTCATTTTGACAAGCGTCGAGACAGCAGCATGAACCAGGGGTCTCCTCTGGTGACAGGACATGTCCATTAACCACTCCCCCATGCATCTGTTTTTGCTCTCGTTTTTCTATAGCCTCCCGTTTCCTGGTTACCAGTCAAGCTGCAGGAATTGCTATTTTTCCATTGGTGGAGAGAGCCCCTTGCAACCAGTTCAGTGGCATCAGGGGCACACAGATATCAGATTGTGAGGAATCCTGGTTGGCTACTGACTACAGGTTACTCTTGGAACTTGAAAATGCTAACGTGTTGCTACAGTTTTAGTCTCAACGCTCTCAAAACAAAACGATCTTCTAATCCACAAGCACACCAGCAGACCATTCTGGTCCATCACAGCTCACCTATAAAGCAGAGGGGCGAGACAGAGAGATGCAGTAAGAGATATGTAAATGTAAAGAGAGAAAACACCTGGCTTGCAGGCTTGGCTTTTCCTGACAGTTTTGTTTTAGCTTCAGTTTGATTCGGAAAGCAACGCCACAGATCGTCTGCCCTTGAAAAGTCCCACGATACCAAATCTGTGTCACTCAGGGCCTGGGAACAGCTTGAATTTTTAATTATAAAACAGTGCTACAGACCTAGGCAGTCCCTTTCAGGAAAATAGAAAGACTTTTAGGCCACTCTCTCTGAAGTCATTTAAGACTGAAGCTAAGAAGCAAAGCTTCCCAGGCATGCGATTATTCGAGCAAATCCCTCGGGGGTCAGGACATGTTTTACATGTTACACCAAGAGCATAGATTGATTCAAGCATCTTTTTCCTGAAAGGGACAGCGCTGCTTTTAACCTGACAGGGTATGACAAGAATTCAGCAGAAAATGACAGCCCCCCCCCCCCACTGTTCAGCCAAATTATAAGAATGATAATTATCACCCAATTGGCAACAATGACATACTGTAAAAGTTCTTAACCCCATGTTAACCAGGCTGTGACATCTATGCTGTTGTACTGTACAAGCTGTTTATTCTGATGCCTAAAAATGAAGGATTGCTAGTGGATCAATATAGACAACCCCAGAGCCAACCAGAGCAATAACTTTTAATCAGATATTGTGTAATGTGAGATTTCTCAGTACAGTTCTTAATTACTAGCATTACTGATATTTCAATTACAGGATTTTTTAAAGTTTTGTTATCATTATCCTCAAAATGTCCTTGGAGTCTGATAATATAACAGAAAACTGCATTTAGTATTACAGAAGACAGGAAGATGTATTCCTAGAACTGCTTGCACAAACAGCTTAAAAGGAACTCACTGTTCACTGTTCAGAACTGAACAAAAGAAACAACTAGGGGATTGTCCAATGGCCATTTTGTGGCAGTTCAAAAATGTTTTTCCCCACAAACTGTGGCGATATCCCATCTGCCCCATAAATCTCTCCATACTGTAGTTTCCACTGTGTAGTGTTTGCCTTTAGCATTGAAAGTTCTATACCTCCCACTTCCACCCCCCCATATCTTTCCTAATCTCTCTCTCTGCTCTGCTTTACAAGGCTTTTATTCCTTAGATGGACCTCGATTATCCCTGCATACACCTGGACTACAGTACAGTGACTAAACTCTGCCCACATGAGTTAAATTAGCTGCCTCCTACAGAACCCTCCCAGGAATATTTCAGCTGAACCTCCTATTCAGAGATGTGGAATCCCTCATAGTAACTTCATACAAGTACTCAAAATCCTGAGAGGTGTAAACAGAGTCAATCCCAAGGTCTTCTTCAGGACTAATAATAAAACCAAGTACCCAAGGACAAGAGAAAATTGAAGCACATTCTTTAGAATCCCTTCAAGAAATGGTTAGATATGATCTTTTGTTCATTTGATACTAGAAGGATAAAGTATTGATCCAAAGTTCTCATTTTTAGGTTTCTAATTTGGAGCCCTCTATTTGAAATAATGCAATTTACCAATTCATTCTGATTAAAACTTAAGATGATTCAGAATCCACTCAGAGGTTGAAGATATTTCTGTAGTCTGAGACATACCTATTGGTATTTTCATTATATTGTAGACATTTGTCACATGGAAGAACCAGTGGAATAAGTTTTCAAAATGGTCATTTATTGAATCCAAGTCAAGCTACATGACTGGTGAAAAAATGTTTGATGAGTGCCAATAATTTTGGCTGTGACTTGGGCCTGCATTAGTACTATGGTTGCAAAAGCAATTAGCAAACAGAATTTTGGAATGCCTGTTATATGCAGTAGGGGGTAAATGCAAATTTCAAACCTTCTCCTAACTCTTAAGGGCTTAAAGCCATGCAGTTCAGAAGAGTAGTTAATTTAATAATTCAGGATAGAGAAACCCAGTTTTAAGGGCTGCCTAGAAGACACTGAACAGCAAATCTCTGTAATAAACATTTACTTGCATTCCCACCAGTACTAGGATCTCCACTCAATCAGAGAAAACCAATACCAAATGCCAAGACATCAGGAAGTTTACCATTAGGTTCTATGTCACAATGTTTGACTGCACTTGAGTAACCAAACAGATATTTTCTTGAGAAAATGACCATTTCTCGAAATAATAAAATTGGCCATTCAATGTTTTTGACCATGAAAATACATTTTGGAAAAAAAGACGAAGATGGTAAAAACAGTGAATAGCCAAGGTCAATAATATCCAAACAAATGCAACAATTCTTTCATTAACCACCTTATATGCGTGTCCTGTTTCCTTAAGACAACCCAACAGTCTTCTTCTCATCAATGAAACTGGAGTTAGGGGCTGAAATAGAAAGAAGGTCAATGTTAAAGTTTAGAAATAAGAGGTGCTTTTTTACATAGAGTTGTGGATGTCCCAATTCCCAGGAATACTTTAGGGAATGTATGGTTGAGAGTCTGGGACATGGGTGAGCAATCCTGGTCCTTGGGGGGGCAGAGGTGTCTACAGGTGATCTTCAAGGTCTTCAAGGTATTTTCAGGTCTCTTCCAAACATCAACACCTGAAAAGCTGGAAAAAAAATGTTGAATTAGTCTCATTAAGCCAATAATGAGCCAACTGACCTTAGGTGCAGAGCTGGAATGAAACCCTGCAGACTCACTGACCCTCCAGAGTCTGGATTGCCCCTCCCTGGCTAAACACTAATACACCAATTACCAGTGGAGCAAACTGGGCCAAATAGCTTCCTCTTATTTAAAACAAAATCTTTAACAGCAATGAATTGCTTGGGGACACATTTACAGTATGTATGTATTTTTCAGCCATGTACTGTAAGTTAGCAGCTCACCTGTATGCAAAACACAGGAAGTTCATCTCTTTATACTTTCAAACGATGTGTTCCTATCCTCATCATACAGAGAGTGGGGCATTTGCAGGAGACCAGGCTGCAACACTGAACTAAGCGATACGGATCACAGATCGACCAGGAAGCCTCTGCGAGGAGTTAATTGAAGTCAAACAAAGTCATGGCTTCTTAGATCTTATAGATGACCTACATTTGTTTTTTCTTTGATGATCAGCACAAATGCCTTTATTAAACAATGTCCCCTTATCTTGTGTTGAATATCAAGTTATTGTAAAGCTTATATGGGGAGACATTTGGCATGGGAAATCCGACATGGAAATTTGTTTCACTTAGCAAAGGTTAAGAATATATGAGAAACGGTGGGGCGGCACTGTGGACTCGCAGCACTAGGGCCCTAGGTTCAATTCTGGATTGAGGGTGCAGTCTGTGAGGAGTTTGTATGTTCTCTCTGTGTTTGGGGGCATTTCCTCTGGATGCTCTGGTTTCATCCCTCTCACAGTCCAAACACACACTGGTAGTTTAACTGAGTTCTGGTAAAAATTGGACTTAGGTATTTCTGAGCATACATGTACAGTATGTGTGTGACAGCCCTGTGATGGACTGGCTTGCCATCCAGGGTGTATCCTTCCTTGTGCCCGTTTCTTGCCAAAATAGGCTCTGGCACTCTAGTGACGCTAAATTGGAAGAAGTGGTTAGAAAATGGATAGATGGGTGGAAATGACAGTAGTTGTACTGTTTAAGGTCAGATGAAATTCATAATAACCAAGTATACAGTGGTGTGAAAAAGGATTTCTTATTTTTTTGCATGTTTGTCACACTGAAATGTTTCAGATCATCAAACAAATTGAAATATTAGACAAAGATAACACAAGTAAATACAAAATGCAGTTTTTAAATGAAGGTTTTTATTATTAAGGGAAAAAAAAATCCAAACCTACATGGCCCTGTGTGAAAAAGTGATTGCCCCCCGTTAAAACATAAATCAACTGTGGTTTATCACATCTTTGGAAAGCTGAGTTCAATTTCTCTAGCCACACCCAGGCCTGATTACTGCCACACCTGTTCTCAATCAAGAAATCACTTAAATAGGACCTGCCTGATAAAGTGAAGTAGACCAAAAGATCCTCAAAAGCTAGACATCATGCTGCGATCCAAAGAAATTCAGGAGCAAATGAGAAACAGTAATTGAGATTTATCAGTCTGGAAAAGGTTATAAAGCCATTTCTATAACCACAGTGAGAGCCATTATCCACAAATGGCGAAAACATGGAACAGTGGTGAACCTTCCCAGGAGTGGCCGGCCGACCAAAATTACCCCAAGAGCGCAGCGACGACTTATCCAAGAGGTCACAAAAAACCCCACAACAACATCCAAAGAACTGCAGGCTTCACTTGCCTCAGTTAAGGTCAGTGTTCATGACTCCACCATAAGAAAGAGACTGGGCAAAAATGGCCTGCATGGCAGAGTTCCAAGACGAAAACCACTGCTGAGCAAAAAGAACATAAAGGCTCGTCTCAGTTTTGCCAGAAAACATCTTGATGATCCCCAAGACTTTTGGGGAAAATACTCTGTGGACTGACGAGACAAAAGTTGAACTTTTTGGAAGGTGTGTGTCCCATTACATCTGGCGTAAAAGTAACACAGCATTTCAGAAAAGGAACATCATACCAACAGTAAAATATGGTGGTGGTAGTGTGATGGTCTGGGGCTGTTTTGCTGCTTCAGGACCTGGAAGACTTGCTGTGGTAAATGGAACCATGAATTCTGCAGTCTACCAAAAAATCCTGAAGGAGAATGTCTGGCCATCTGTTCGTGACCTCAAGCTGAAGCGCACTTGGGTTCTGCAGCAGGACAATGATCCAAAACACACCAGCAAGTCCACCTCTGAATGGCTTAAGAAAAACAAAATGAAGACTTTGGAGTGGCCTAGTCAAAGTCCTGACCTGAATCCGATTGAGATGTTGTGGCATGACCTTAAAAAAGCAGCTAAGGCTCGAAAACCCTCCAATGTGGCTGAATTACAACAATTCTGCAAAGATGAGTGGGCCAAAATTCCTCCACAGCGCTGTAAAAGACTCATTGCCAGTTATCGCAAACGCTTGATTGCAGTTGTTGCTGCTAAGGGTGGCCCAATCAGTTATTAGGTTTAGGGGGCAATCACTTTTTCACACAGGGCCATGTAGGTTTGGATTTTTTTTTTCCCTTAATAATAAAAACCTTCATTTAAAAACTGCATTTTGTGTTTACTTGTGTTATCTTTGTCTAATATTTCAATTTGTTTGATGATCTGAAACATTTCAGTGTGACAAACATGCAAAAAAATAAGAAATCAGGAAGGGGGCAAACACTTTTTCACACCACCGTATAATTTTCTTGGCTACTAATAGCTCATCACAATTTGGGTTTTAAATACTTATGAATCTATGAGTCCAGCCTATGAGACCACAGTATGATATTGCACTGTATTTTGAGATACAGGAGTTCAGTAAAGCGATCCTTCTCTTAATTCGTAGCAATTACAGGGATCAATTAGATCTCCTTGATAAGACCATTTCTTCCTGCTACTGGAGGTGAGCTGTTGCTAAGAAATTGAGCAAATGGAACAATGTATTTCACCTCAAATAACTTAATCGATTTTTTTTTTCCATTTTAAGAGAAACCGCACCCATCATGTGAAAGGAGCATGTACGCTACCTTATTAACCCTGTAAGTACTACATGGAGATCCAAAAGCCTCTCACATTATTACATTCCGGACTTTTATCCTTGTACAAAACAGATGATGTGAAACCATGTAATTGACAATGGGTTCATACTAATAAACTCCATCAAACTTCTTAATCAATAACACTAGTTGATCTTTGGTGGATTTGGAGCTCAAACAGACTGAGAAACAGAAGATGGAAGCATTCCAAGACCATGGTTCAGAAGCACTCTTCTAGAGCAGAGCTCTAGAGTTGGAGCTCTGGCCCTGGACAGTTAGCATGTCCTCTGGTTTTCTAGGTCTCTTTATAGTACTACCACCTATAGAGCTGTGTGAAGATGGTAAATTCGTCCAGTTAACAGCGCTGATCTAACCATTAATAGCCAATAGCTGGCATGAAAATCTCCAGGCTGGGAGCTGGATCCGAAGATTGCTCTAGGGCAGTGTTTTGCTGGTTTTCATTCCAGCTGGCTGTTATTTACCAGTGCTAATTGCCAACAGTAACTGATCTGCTTTGTTGGTTTAGACGGTGTTTTCCACACGCGGTCTTCAGCTAATGAGAATATTTTTTTAAAAAACCTAGAAAGCCTGCTGGATTCTGGACAGGGACGGCAGTTGTGCGTCTATGGAAGTAAATTGCAAAACTATAAATCGTGGCAAGACTTCTAAGCTTTTGCAGGAGCACCTGCGTTAGGCTCCTGCACCGTGGCAGATCTCCAGGTCTGCTGTGCTGGCTGAAATATACATCATGATGCTGAGCCAAGAGGCTAGAAAGAGCACAACAAATGTGCTTTTACTAGTACTCTAACAAGTCTTTTCAAGAGCTAATTGTGCTGAAATACAAGACAGATAAGTCCCTATATTGGAAATAGATTTAATTACAGAACATTAACCATAATGCAATAACAAGCCACAGAGTACTGCACTGATATTTACTCCTGGTCCTGGAGGGCCGCCATGTCTTCTGGGTTTCATTCCACACTGGGCACTTAATGACTTGATCTGAATCAACTGCTCATTTAATGGGTCTGTGTTACCACTGTTTCCAGGTCTCTACTGAACAGCATGAAGACTCTCTTACCTATGAAACCTGGTGGGCTGTGACCTGGATCAGGACTGAATATCACTTGTCCACTGTATGTTTCAACACCCAGGTTACATGACGGAAAACAGATTTTTCATTCTGCAGTCAACAGCATGTTGTAAACCAACAATGAAACACTAACCAGAGAACACAGATGATACCGAAGGGAAAATGCACTTTGGATGGTGGTAGGAGTCTGGAACAAGCTATCTTTTCAACCATGTTGTTTCTTTACCTGAAAGAAACCAGGGGACTGTTTCATACAGTAAAGCAGATTGCAGAGCTAACTTGATAACGTTAGTAAACATGTTTCCAAGAGTCTAGATGTTCAGTTTCATGAAGCATGTACCCTGTTAAGTATTGCAACATATCCTCTATTCTTCTCCTGCTCCAGGACAGGTTAAGTGAAACTTAGCCTTACTCTGTGGTTAAGAGCTCAAGTGACAGGCCAATCTGTACCTCCTGCAAAAAACACCACCACCTTTTCCAGGGTTCCAGTTGACATTAGAGCTTTGCAGAGGGAATGAAAGTTTAAAGATAGCCAAAACTCTATAGTACACCAATAATTTTTATTTTAAAGATATTGCTTCAGGAGACAGGGGATACTTTACACTCATGATCTCTTAAGCTTCTAGGTCATTGGATATGTTAACTACTGAAAAAACAAGCAAGCTAAAAGGGCCAAATGGTTTCCTTTCATCTGTCACTGTTCTTAATATAAATTAAACTTAAAAAGGGAAACAAGTCAAATGCAGCAATGCAAAATGGTCTCTCTGCGTCTCATGCTACAATCCATACATGTACTGTGTAAAAATAAAGGTTTAGAGGGCATTTCAGTATCAAAACCTACATGATAAAAAATTATTCCTTGATGTGAACATGAGCACAGAGTCTGGGCAACAAATCCACCCATGAGCTCATTAACCTCAATATCAGAAACAAGCTCACATCCTTAGCCTCCCTTGAGCACACCTGCCCATCAAGAGCGAGGCCGCGGGAAAACAGGGGCGCGTGTTCCTTTAAAAACGCCTGCTCCCGCACGCGAGCGGCTGCCGTCCCTTTCGGAGGACAAACAGTCCATGATTGATGCGTTTCCCGCAGTCTAGGAGACTTCTGCTGAGCCGCTTCACGCACCGATAATGACACATGATGGAAATCCCTGTCTGGATGTAACATTTCAAAATGAAGATGGATAGTTTCCCGTATAGAAACTGATTTAGTTCAGCTGGAAGTTTCTTAAAATAATTTTAGCAGTAATAGCTTCGTGCAGTTACAGCTTCCAGCATTGTAATGGTGCAGGTAGAATTTTGAGCCTCATTCTGCAGGCCCTCACAGGTATTCTGTGCCATTATAAACACGAAGCTTTTAAGCTCGGGATCCTTTGTCACGATGAAAGTCAAATAACACAGGAGGGATTTTCCTGCTTTTCCATGAATACGTAGCACAAGGTTAAGGGAAACAGCAAGACCTACATTACCATACACAGAAACATCTAGAGACTTCCGTTGGGCTTAATACCATGTACAGACATGTACTGTATGATTGTGGCAGGCTGGCTCCCACACGGTATTAAGAAATAGAGGTTAGGAACAAGCCTTTTTAAAGGGCTGATGGAACAAGTAAGTGATTGTTTGCCCAGCCAATGAGAACAAGGTACACACTTAAATTCCCGTGCTAGTCAATCAGCCATTAAGACAGCCCAAGCAAGATAGCATTCCAGCTGCATGACCTAATTAGACATGGCAGGTAAAACATACTACAATGGTATTTTCACACACCTCATGCATTTCTTAATACTTGTCAATATTGTCAAGCTTTATAAGTCACCTCCAAGTAAAACCACAACCACTCATGTCCCAGATTTCACTCCATTATTGCAGAATAACTCCAGACAAGTGAATTCACTTAGCACAATGACTTGTATTCTACAGATGTACTGTTCTGACATGTCAGCTTTTTTTCCTCCCTGTAATGTTTCCTCTTACTGACAATATTAGGAGTAGCAGCTTCAATGAGAGTCACAACCAGCTGTTTATGATCACTGTCTTTGCTTTTCAGCAATGCTTTGAGTGATTACTAATCAAAACTCAATTACAAATACAGCATATCTCAAGATATCTTGCCTAGAAGATCTATGAAGATGTATGATCTTTCCTAAAAGCTCTAGAAGAACTATAAAGCTTCTTTGTTCTGACTTTGGAGACCCACTGACAACGCTAGCAGGGAAATCCCTCCACTCTGGAGGAGTAGACTTTTCTCAGCTGTCCGTGACTCTCCAAGATCCATTTTCCTAGTCTGGCCTCATAGCCCTGTGAGTTTAATTATTAACCCAACCCTACAATGGCTCAAGGTGAAACCAGCATTAATTGACATCAATGAAGTGAATAATTGAGAAAGCTAAGTCATATATAGTTTAAGAGACTCTCCAAAGCAAGTATCGGTAAGCTGGTAATTTCACATAGAAACTCATAAATAGTTTGAGTAAATAGTTATACATTATTATACATAATACATTGTTTAAAGAAGTGTAAGAATGACACTAATTACAAGACCAATAGAGTCACACAGCATGTAGACAGCAGCAGTACAGATTGAACAAGTAATACAAGCCTTCTTTTGTTCACAGGGGGAAAGTGTCTGTGACAGCAAGTAGAATGAAGAACAGTCTCAAGGCCTGTCAAGACCAGTGACATGATCGACGGGAAGCTAAATGTTCTGTGAAAGAGTGAGTCCGAGCATTACTGCCCTGAGACTTGGGATGACATTGGTGTTTTTCTCCAGAAACTTCACAAATTGCTGTTTTTCAAAGCACTCTGGAACAATGTTTAAGGTTAAAAGAATAGGGAGTGTGTGTGTGGGCTACAGACTTGTAACTCTAAAGTCTGAGTCTCAGCTCTGGAATCCTTCTTTGGAGTCTGCATGTTTTCCCTGTGTCTGTAGGGGTTTTCTCCAAATATTCCAGATTCAGCCAATCTCCCAAAACATTCTGGCTAGGTTAATTGATGTCTAAAAACTGTCCATGCTTGTGCTTATGTGTGCAATGGTCGTCCAGACTGCTAGACGTCAAACTGCTACAACTCTTAACAGGGGTAATTGTTTTTCTGTTGATGGATGGATGGAATGTGAGTATAGCAGAACACCACAAAGGTCCTACATGAGAGATGGGGATTTGGCCTCATTGAGTTATATTTCTGTATAGTCCCATAGGCAGTGCTCCCTTTGCTGAAAACAAGCCCCTCAAGCATTAAATCCCCTTAAATCCTCCTTCTAGAATTGAACAACTCTGCGTACCCAACCCAACCTAACTTGTACAGTATGTCTTTGGGAAGTGGGAGCCCATTCTAACACTGGGAAACTATAGAAGCTCAACAGAAGTAGCTGCTGGACCCTGCAGCTGTGAGACAGCAGTACTAACCATCACGCCAGCCTTGACACATGAAACAGTCTGGAGGTTTGTGGTATTTTTGGAATTTTTCCTACTGTCTTCTTTGTTTGGAGTATTCAGCTGAGCACTGTAGAGATGCTGACGACATTACAAGCCAAAAGGATGGCTGGATTTTTATTTTGTTCATTGCATTCCATACTTTTCTGCCCCTCACTCATCCATCAAAAAGGACTCCTGAGAGGGTCAACCAGTACAGGGACTTGCTCAAAGAGCAGGTTGATTCCTGTGGTTTGAGTTAAGGCTATGTCATCAGTCATCTGTGACCAGAATTCCCTTAACGATACTACACAAGTGAATGCTGCATAGCGGCAGGAGTTTGGGCTGAGTTAAGTGCTTAGAAATATCTAATCTAAGTAATACAACTGGAGTCAGTGCTGTAGAATATACAGTGGAGAAAACCTCTACCCCAATCTATTTTCAAATACAGTGCTTTGATTCTGACTGCTGAGGAAAACCGAGGTCCTGACTCTCAATGGTCATTAAAAAGATCCCCAGGCATTTCGCGATAAGAGTAGAGAGTTATCCTGGTGTGGAGGCCAAATCTCCCCCCTCAGCCTTTACTGTGGCCTCCAAATTGTCCCTAGGTATGATTGGCTTGCACTTGCCCTGTGATGGACTGGCGCCCTGTCCAGGGTGTACCCTGCCCTGTGCTCGTTGCTTGCCGGGTAGGCTCCGGCTTCCCGTGACACCGTGTGGTATAAAGCGGTTTGGCAAATGACATGACACGACTTACCTTGGCTACAAGACCAGCAACATTGGAGAGCAAAGAAATTGAAATCCAGTCAGATGACTGAGCAGGAACATTTTGGGATAATTTGTTTCCCCTTGCCATCCAGGGCTTTTCCAATTCTTTTACCCTCCAGTGAGGACTGAAAGCAAAACACCACAGCCTAGTTTTCCCTTTTCAAAACAGAAAAAATAACAAATAAAAACAGAAACACATATATTTCATGGACTATAAAAGGGAATTGTCTCGTGACCATGCAATGTCACAATGTAACCATCAGCATAACAAAAATGCCTGTAATATACCTACAACCAGGTACAATTTGAAGAGATTTTAGTCTCCACCCCACCTCATTTTTTTTCAGCTGCAGGAAGCTTATTTTAACTTGGCCATGTTGGCCGACATGTCTCTGAGATTTGTGCTGTTGTAGTTTTTTTTTTTCAGCAGCTTGATGTTTTTGACTGATAGCACATCTTGGCTTGTCGGATCCCAGTTTTTTTTTGTAGATATGAAATATTTTGATCAGATAAAAAAAATAAAGGGAAAAACAGCTCAGAGCTAAGACAGACTGCTTTAATCCTTGCACCTTCTTGCCCACAAAATGCACCTTCTCCTTGTTCTGCCGCGGCAGGATCAGAGAGAGGAGAGGAGAACAGAAAAGGGAAACTTGTCTTCCTGCGCCTGCTTTGAATTGATCCATCTCTGTACCTCTAACACAGCACAAAAGAAACAGAAAAGGTGAAATCAAAAGAAATAAATCATTAAAAAGCCACTTCCTTTGCAAAACGATACAAGGGTCTTTCTCTGGTGTAGTGCAAGGTCTGCATGACAATAACGTAAAAAAAATTCTCAGACCAGGGTCATGACAAAGAGACAGGACTGCACAGCAAATAAGAACATGGCACTACTGAGCACATAAGCCATGTTCTTAAACTGGAAAGGCAATCAGGAATTGTGTTAATCGTGATCTGACACCAAGTCCCAGAACTTTAAGGAGTGAATATGAGATTTAAAAATTGCTGCATCACTACATTGCCCTGCTGGAGCTGTACATGGTATGAAGGTGTAGTGGATACCACTACTGCTCCTCATTGCTGCCAGGAGCAGGGTTTGACTCAGCGGGGGGGGGCTCCTGTCTGTTTGGATTTTGCATGATTTCCCTGGATTTGAATTGGGAGCTCAGTTCTCCTCCCACCTACCACAAACTGGCAAGGTAGGCAGAGTGACTACTGGGAGCAAGTGTCTGTCCAGTTCATTATCCCACCCTGCCCTTTGCTCTTTAATATTGTGCTAGTTCTTTTAATTATGACTGGTAAGAACCTCAAATCTTTTGTGGATGGCTGAGTTACTTTGATGAACTTTTACAGAGCTCAGTGTGAGCAAAATTAGTATTTTGTTGGTTCTGTTTCCTCCACTCTAGTCCCAGTTTCTTTGAGTCTCAGGAAACTTGACATAGGTTTTATTACTGTGCTTTGTAATGCATCTAAAGGCAAACATATTGTATTGAGTGATGTAAGGTGTTATAATATACATGAGCTCATTATAAATTGTAGTTGTATTAGATTTACTGGCGGTTCCTCCTGAAAAACACCAGGCTGTGATCTGTGATCATGGTGTTGAGTGTGGTTCATGTTATTAACTGACTCAGGATTCCCCAAGCAAAAGCACACAATTGGCTGATTTCTGCAAAGGCAAGGGTGGGGTAAGTTGGCTCTGGATCTCTCGAATCTCAGTGACAAAGCGTCCTCTCAGGTGATGGCAGGCAACTCTCCAGCACTCACGCTCTGGTATAGGGTGTCTCCTGCAATCAGCATTCAGCTTCTAGTACAGAGGTGTCTGTGATGTGTTAAAAGAGGAGTGGCTTGAAGTTGGGTACGATACAGTATGTTGGAGGAGCCTTCCCTCACTTCCTCACTCTTCCCTGTGTGCGGTCACAGTGTTTGTGGCTACGAGCCAAGATGTGAAAAACACTTTCTTGTATAAGAAATAAAAAAAACACAAAGCAAATATATGACTATTGCTTTACTTCTTGTACTGTTTTGATTGGGAACTGTCTATTGTTAGACAATTTAGCACACACCTGCAGCCCTTAGACCAGAACAACAGAGCTAAAGGCACAGCACACTCTTCTCGACATGCCCACTGGATTCCAGAACCCCCAGCAATCCCAGCAGAATTGGCTTCAGCTGGATAATGGAGCTCACAGGCAGATCATAGAGGTCACAGCTGCACACCAGGCACAAGTCCACCCATGGTGTTGCTCAGCCAATTCCATGGTGCTTCTCGAGAAATGTTGGTATCAGATGGCCAAGGCCAGCCCCTGTTTGAACTGGCACGGGTTGAACTACGGGGGGCCAGTTCCTGCTGTGATTGAGAAACCTTGACTGATTGAGGCACACTAGAACCACATGGACAAAATATTTTTTACCATTCTTTCATCATCTTGCATGTTCTTTTTAACCTCACACTGTATGGGCCTGCCTACATCCCAACACCACCCAATTTTTCTTCGTCATCTCTGCCTGCTTGTGTGTTTCTTTAATTTCTTACTCATAGAAGCAGTTATTCTAGCTGAATTTTAGTCTGCTTTTAAATAGCATCTGTTTTTATTGTATTTATCTACAATAGGGGACTCAGCTGTTAATCAGCGTTGTTTTTCATGTCTGGCTGGTGTGTAAAAGTGATGTGTTGAGCCAGTAAAACTGTTCAGCTCACTCCTCCTGAATAACTGAATGAGAAACCCTTTCCCTGTTCTTAAGCGTATATTTTGAGATGTAGAAGAAATGAACGGCAGTCAAGTTTTTTCCCATTTCAATATTTTGTCACAGGAAGGACTCTGGAGACAGGTAGCCCTTTGCTTAGAAAGAAAAGTGTGGTGTTAAATACTGAAGACAGGAGTCAATTTGTGTGTCAGTCTCAGTTACCTTTCAGTTTTGCTATGGAGTTTGCCAAATATTACCATCAGGCATCCCTCATAGTGACATAAATGAGTTGTCACCGGCTTTAATCAGTGGGACAGAATGGGATTTAAACACCTCTGTTAAGCACAGGAGCTATTAACACAGCAGGAATTGTCAGGTGGGTGTGCTCTACGCTAAAATTAAACTGCTAGCTCGATCAGTTTTAGCGATGGTGACTGTCAAATGGTCAGGCGATTTATTTTCAAATAAGCTTTCCAGGGATCTGATTAAAAGCTCTCCGAGCACATTAGGTCCTGAAGAGCCGTCGGGTAAGCAAGGAGTCAGAGCGGACAGCAGACTATTAGGATTTTATTGCTGGCTGGCAGTGCAGTGAATAAAGCTCAGGAAGTATGCTTTTCTTGTGTCACAATAGATGGAAGTGAGACCCAGCCTTGTCTTCGGAATGATGCCAATGACCTCCTTCGTTTTATTCGGAGAATTGGCTCCGGATTGAGCTGGGTGATTTTAATTTGTCAAAACTGTTTACTAACATGCCTCCAAGGCTGCTGTACAGGAGTCCACAGGTAATGGAAAGCATATCAAAAGCTTGAAGGGATACACAGTGAGCGAGAGAGAGTAAAGTGGGGGAAGGGGAGGGGCGCTTCCCTATTATTATTATTCTGCCTTTTCTTGCAAATCAATTACCATCAAATGCAAATAGCAGGACATTATTTATTTGTCCATTAGCAATGAATAATTCAAATATTCATTGCGAGGAAAAGCACCAGGGACTGTGTTGGCAAATGGAACAATGCACAATTTACATCTTTCATCGGGGATGTCTGTGCCTCATTACTTAGTGCTCTTTTAAATCAATACCCCTCCACTCCAGCAAGAAGGATGGCAATTTCTGGGCAGCGCGAAGCAAGGTGAGACAAGCCATTCAGCCTCCTCTGTTTATCTGTTTAGTGGCAAGTGCTAATTTAGAGGCGATGAAATACTGAACAGGCAGGCTGCTTGAAAGCAAAATGACTAATTCAGCTACAGGCTGTCATCAGACAGGCCATCCCAGAAGCGCCCCAAGGCCATGCCAGCTGAGTTCCATCAAGTCAGAGGACAGAGTATCGGAATCTGTAGCTTCACCTCACAGCGAAGTGAAAGTCATTCAAGGATCGAGCCGGATCAGCTGACAAGGTCCACCTGAGAAATAAAGGGTGGATTGCCAAAGCAGACCACTGCCATAGTGGAGCCATTCTCTGTCCGTGAATAGGGGAAACTCCCCCCCCTGCAACAGATACACACACACTCCTCAATCTCAATTCATCCATCAATCCATCCATCCATTTTCTAACTGCTTCATTCAATTCGGGGTCGCGGGGGAGCTGGAGCCTATCCCAGGAAGCAGATTACATCCTGGATTGGGCACCAGTCCATCGCAGGCCACACAAACACACAAACACACACACACTCACACCAGGGCCAATTTTGCTGGAGGGCAAATAATTTACCACTACAGTATGTCTTTGGACTGTGGGAGGAAACTGAAGCACAAAGAGGAAACTCAGGACCTCGGCACTGCAAGGTAGCAATGCTAACCACTGTGCCACTGAGCTGCACTTTAAATAAATCAAAAATTGTTAATTGGTTATCTGGCAGTGACTCATGTACATATACAGAGGGAGAATGAGGACTAGTGGAAACAATCACCTGCCAGAGACATTCACATTTTAATGAGGTCCATGTTCCACAGCTCCTAGGAGGAGAGTCCCACACCCCTCTGTTTGAACACAAAGATTTTTTAGGGAAATGTATAGAGTTTGAGCTTCTGCCACATACTGAAAGTCCTTTGCAGTGTAGTTTATTTTAGAGAAGTCTTCACACACCCAAAGAGAAGGCTCCAAAGCTGAAACATTGTGTTTCTTTTCTTTTCAACATGGAATAAACCTTAACTTGTTCCCTTGCGTCCTACGCATGCTGACGCGGCTACCTACTTGAACTACTTACAGTATAGGACTAGTGTCAAGCACTAAGGGCATTCACTTCTAGTCTACAAGAGCCTCAGAGGTTTCTGGTTCTTCTAACTGAGCTAATGTTGGGTTGACCTGAATCAAACATTCAGTCAATTGAGCGAACGGAACATTTTGCCTAGGTTGGTCGAAAACAGTCAAGAACACCTGTTGAGCTATGGCCCTTGAGAGCTGGAATCAAGGCCACAAATAATAAACAGTTCAGTGGCTGAGACAGTAATTTTTTGGTTCAAAGAAGAAATTGCTACAAATGCAGGGTACTGGACTGAGATTACCATCTCAGGCTCAAATGAACATCAAGTGGATGCTGCAAACGGTTGTTCCCTTGATGTTGCCACAGGCCCAAAATAACTACAGTTTCTCAGGGCCTATTCCTCAGTTCATCAACAGAATTATATGATTTAGTCACCCATGATTAACATAATCTTCCATTGTTGATGTACATTATATAACACCTTGTGCTGCTCTGTGTAGAGCACTCCGGGGGACCATTAAAAAGCATGTTACACAGCAGATGATTATTCTTGTTGCTTGTGCCCACAACATACCTACAAAAAATGTATTCTTCATACACCGCCCAATTTGGAATCCCAGATGTTTTGAGACTTCCCACTCCAGTAACAACTTTAGTACATGGGAGACAATAAGACATGGGGGTTCTCTGCTGACACACCCAGCTGAAGAGATCCTGTGACATTTGACACAATGGAAGATCCACAGTGCCTGACAGGGGAAAAGAGGCCAATTGGAGGAGAAACACGCCTCTCACATGACATCACTACAGGCCTGCAGGCACCTTGCCAAATCAAGGGTGTTGCTGACTGCTGGAAAGCTGAGATCCCTGGGTGAATAATCACAACCTCGTCCTGACAGCACTCTGCATTCCATCTTTCAGCTGGGTGGAGGCTGAGATGCCTTAATGGCACCTGGTTGCTTTCATTTGCAGACATTCCTAGTCTTATTCTTGCAATAGTGTCCTCCAATGTTTTCTGTTGTCTTTAAAGCTTGTTTGGTTATCTCGTTTTTTTTTTCTCGTGAAAGTCCAGTTTGTGGATGTTTTTTAGTTTTGTTCTGGTTTTCAAAATTTAATTTTAAAAAAATGCTCATAAAAAACAAATGTGACGGCATTTGTGGCAGATTTGGGGAACTTCAGTGTTGGCTGCTTAGTGACATGACCCAGGATCAGACTTGAGATGTACTACAAGACAGATTCATTCCTTGTCTGCTGTCTGTCTTCAGGATTAACCTGCGGCTCCTGACGCATTTCGTACATGCATACTTTTAGAGCAATGCTCTGCAGTTCTGAATTTTACATGTGCTCAAGTGTTTTCCGCTCATATGATCCGTGCCAGCTAAATTAAACATGGAGGCACGAGAAGGAGTGGAATCCCAGTGTGCAGTGATCTTGGGTTTTTTTTTTCTTGTTTTTTGAAGACTAAAAGCAAGTTAACTGGAAAATCAATGTGAGTCTTTCGTGCAGCAGAAGTAAAAGAGTGTTAGCGTTTCAGCAGTCAAAGAGCACTAAGACCTGCTTTCCAGTCTCTGCCTCAATGTACTGATTCTGCTCAGATATACAAACAAACGTCTCCAAATTGCACAGCAGCTCGAAACATTTCAGGGCGAAGAGCTACAGGCTCTTATGTAAGCTGTCACCAGGTGCTGGGCACATCAAGCTCTTTGCTTTCTATACAGTGCAGCTGCTCAAACAGAAGTGTGGAGCTTGATCAATCCGATCTGTACAATTGTACATAACAAAATAACAAACCTAAAATACCCTAGGCTTTGATGTTGCCTTACATAAGATACTACAACTCATAAAACCAGAAATAGATTAAACTGCTACATGAAGTACTGCATAGGTTTAAATTCTTTCCAGTCCTGGCTCTGTACCCTGCATCTTGGCAATTTTGCTCTTTCATTGAGCATCGTCATTAAACATTTGCTTGAGTCCACCTTTCTGGCCTATGTTCAGCTCAAAGTTGGCAAAATGGTCCTTGTCGTTCAGGTAGAGGAATGCACCCTTGTGCTCTGTCTAAGGAAGCTAAGGACAGTGCTGTGTTTTAAAATCCGTTGAATATCGGAGATTGACAGAGGAGATTTTCTCAAAAGTAACTAACTTTGTAAAGGCTGGTTTTCTGACATGTATACACACAGGACACCTGTGATGTGGCTCGGTAGCAGTGAAGTGAGTGCTTAAACTGACTGGGCCAGTGAAAGTTGTGGCAACCAGACATGGCAAGTTAGCCATTTCTAGAGGTCAGAAATATATGTTCAGTGCTAGTGTTTAATAGACATTCACTGGGAATAATAAGACCCAAGAATGAGGTGTATTGAGAATGTTTATTGAGTGTTTTAATCATAGTAAATTTTGTCTGAGGGCTAACTTCCTGGCTAGAGGATGAGGTGCTTGGACCCTGTGTGGAGTGAGGAGTTACCGAGGGACAGTTGCACAGGTGGAGATGGGGTGGAGGAGGAATGTCCAGTAGAAAACCGATGTGGGGGAGAGAAGGGGATGATATATAGTATACTGTATACAGTATATATCTAGTCTCAAGTGTTTAAACGATTCTAAATTATGTCCCTTTTCATTGTAACAAAGGAGTCCCTTCATGCTGTGTCTAAGGGGGGTAGAAAACACATAGAAATGGCCTATGCCCTTAGATCTGAGGAATGAAAGAGGTTTTGAGAGAAACCTTTTTCAAAACTACAACGAACTGTGCTGCCACGTCTTGCCTCCCAACAGCTCGAAAGAGCAGAAAAAAAGGATTAAAACCCTTTACTACACTGATGTTTCCCTCGTCTCGCTCTGTATTTCCTGCCTCTTGTCGTCCACTTCCTCCTCTCTTCTCTCCAGGCTCTTGTGCTGCTCATTCCTATCCCTGTGGCTGATCTTGACCCCCCCCCGACCACTGTCCAGTGCTTCATACTTCCTGTACTGCTTGTGTTTCCATTTGGAAAGCCTGTAGACAGCAATTCTGTGACTCACATTTAATTTTCCACACTTCTTTTGGATATTGTTTTCAGTAAAATCACTCTACTAACTTCTTCTTTTCCTATGTGGCACTCTGTATTATGTACAGTATTTTTGCTCAATTAATATTTTACAGTCCGCTGAATTGGATAAAGGCACCAGCTAAGAAATATAATTAACTCATAATATAGTAATAAAAAGATTCCAATTAATGCAATAATTAAACCCTACGATTCGTGTACATAATTAATTGTTCAGCAGCAGCAGAAACCAGGAGAGAGAAGAGAGTGTTCTGTGGTCAGTGTATGGAAAAGGCTCTTGCTGAGCAGCTCTTGTAGTGAAGTTAAAATGTGACAGGCCAATCTTGGCATTTAAGGCAATCCTTGCATGTCCATTTTCAAAGTATTGTTGAGAGATATTCACAGCTGACGACCTCAGCCATCAAGGATCTTACAGATCATTGACATTGTCATAGACATCCCTCAATTAACAACTGATGACAGGCTAGACCAATTAACCAATTGGCACACTAATTCAAATAATTCAAATGAGGTAACGGAATGCAAATATTCTGCAGAATTGGGTTTGTCACCTCTGGTATAAGGATGATATCTGGCTTAGGAGAGAGCTCAAGAGGTGGTTGTAGGTGGTTCTAGATTTACAAAAGATGTAGTAACATCTTTACCAAAAAAACTGCAGGAAAATGTCTTAATCTATCAATGCTGACCCTATTAATTAACTCAGTGGGATTCTTTTTTTCATCTTTGAAAGAAAACATATCCAGTGAAGGGCTGATCAGCAGGACTACCTGTTTGATCTGGAGGAGACTGAGACTGTCCAGACTGAAGTATTCCTTAAATAAAAGAATTCTGGTTGAAATAAAAATGGAGAATTTCCCAATTAAAAATATAAGGAGAACTAATTATATAAGAGCAGTGTTCACAGTGAATTAATTACCTATTGTGAGCAAACAAAGAACATCTTACTTCACCTTTCAGAAACTCAGCCTGTCAGAAAACCTTTGAGATTGTAAGAGTCCAGACAATAACACTGCCTGATACACTTGCCCATAAGCATGCCGAATAAAAACACAACAGAAGTGATTTTCAAACAAATACACTCCTGCGCTTTCGCAGTGACACAGGAGAAGCCTGGCCAAATTCATAAAATCCCTGTGCTGTGAACTATCATTTAAATTTCCATTTGTTTTTCTTGCTCCAAGGTTAAATGTTTATGAATATAAAGTTGTTTACAAACTGACACAGCAAGCATGACCTACTTTTCCATCAAACCTCTCACTCTTGTGGCCTAATGAAGTCACAGATTGTGTTGGGAAAGGCAGTACGTGTACATTTTTCTGTGTGTGTGTGTGGGGGGGGGGGGGGGCTGTGGCACTGAAGGTGTAAAGCTATAAATGTCACGAGTGATAGACAGCAGCCGCTTTCTATGAAGGTGGGGAGGAGGGGGGGCATCAGTCATATAGCATGGCAATACTGTCAGTTCAGGTATCCCATAATGAAAAAGAAAAAAATCGCACCACACTGCAGCACACTGATGTACATGAGGTCTCTCCTTCAAAGCTTCTCATCTGAGTTACCCGGCTATTTCTATAAGCTTTTACCAGCCCGCACCTCTGCTGAGACTGGATAACAGAAGAATAAAGTGCAGCACAGCTTCATTTTTGGGGGGTGGGGGTTGGGACTTTTAGGGAGCACCTTCTGGAGCTGCTGCTGGACTTACAAACTGTGCTTTTCCCTGCGGAAAGAAAGCTGAGCTTTCTTTCCTTATCAGGATGTTCATTAAAGTAATCAAGAGAGAATTCTCCTGTTGCCAGGCCTTTCCGGGTTTGGTTAAAATTCCAGCAGTGCCCTCTCTCAGGCACGGCAGCAGCCGACTTTTCCTATAATTTACTCCTCGGCTCTTCATATCAGCCTGACCTTCAAGAGCGGAATTAGACGGAGATATGAGACATCTCTTCATCCCCATTCAGATGTAATAATGCCCTTTATCGCGACACCAAAAGCTTAATTAAATGGAACCCTGAGCGCTACCAACACAAAAATCTCTAAACGCGATCAGGCCAAAAAATGTCAAAAAGGAGGCACCCCACGTACAGCTGGGAATGAGGTTTTTTATTATTACAGCTGAAACAGATCAAATCTGCACAACAGCAAGGCAGCAGATCTCAGCCATATCATTTCAAGTGCTGCTGTAAAGATGCCCATGTCGAAATAAACTTCAGGCTAAATCATTTTCAGGGGCATGAAAACGATTCCCTTGATCTAGCAGGTTATTTTATTTAAGCCTTTGTTCCTCATTTGACCTCATTTGAGTGAATAACTCTGTAAAGTCATAAAACAATATCAAGAATGCTAATTTCTAGCTCCTAAGTGCTGAAAGTGGTCAATGAATTCACATAGTGAGTGTAGTGGAGTGCTTAGAGTTTGCTGGATCAAATCTAAGCTGTGCTACTGATGACCCATAACTAGTCACTGGAATTAAGTGGAGTAATGGCATCTTTAGAAAGTTTGGTCTATTGCCAGACAGGACCCTGAGAGCTGTTGCAGCAGGATCAGTGAGTTTCTGTCTAAAAAACAGAAGAATTAAGGTTAAAGACAAACTACAGGCATGTAGTTTGCTCTGTGGGCCTGTGAACTGAACAGGAGCTGATGGATTAACAATACGCGTTGTTCAAGAGCAAACAGGAGCTGTCTTTACCTCTCCTGCTCCAGTGAAGGTCCTGTAGCAGTGAACAGGCATTGGCAATACCAGCAAAGAGGTTAGAAGCAGGGAAAACAGCTGGACGATTTTCAGACTGATATAGGAAAATTCTTTTTTCTGCAGATAGAGATCAGAGCAGCACGAAAAAGGACTCCTTAGTTTAACACGTTCAATGCATCACTACCATTAAGGTTAAATAGTACAATATACTGATCAATTAACCATTGTCTGCTTTAAGAGATTATAAAGGTATAAATTTCATTCCACAATATGGAGAGGGCTGGCTTTGTGAGTTAACACTACTCTTCTTGGGGTCCATGTACAGGGCATTGCATTTTGAAAAATGGCTGTTAATGCAAGCTAAAAACTCTTTGTTCAAGCTCTAATAAATCCCCATCATTGAGAGTTTTTTTTAGATCAGCAAATGCTGGGAAACAAGTAGCACACCATCATCCAGACATCAGCTCTCCAAATTGTCTTGACCTCGGCTAGCAGCCTATATCGAAGGACACACTTCACACCTTAACAGTTTTAAATAATGACACAAGGCTTGCGGTAGATGAGTGATCCCCCTCTGCTCTCGTCAGAAAGATGAACATTTCCATTAAAATGCCGATGCACATTGGAACAATGACCTAGAAAATCATCTCTGAGAGATATTCCATAGCTTGGTCAACCTGCACCACACCCCAACCCCAAAAACACACTCCACTTAAAACCTGAAGAGCTGTTCTTTAAATTCTTATCACAGAAGGGTATGGCAAGTGCCTTTTCTCTTTGAAAGCAGGAAAAAAAGTCAAGAAATTCTGTTTTTGCAGAAGAAAAGAAAGGTATTAAAAGAGCAGTAAAGCTATGTGGCTGAGCCTGCTTGAGTGTGTCTTGACACAAACCTTTTATATTGCATTGCGCCATTGGGTAGAAGGGAGTGCGCTCTAAATAAAAGATGCTATAGAGTGCGGAGAGTCTCAGATGGCTGCTCTGGGTAGTGATAAAGGCATTACTGGAGAGTTGGCTGACAGATTGGAGGCTATATATATTGAACGGTGGGTAAATTTGGCCAGAGTCCTATTAATATTTAAAGAACAGTTTTAAGACAAACCAAGCTACCATATTTACAGTATGTCTGTGCTGAGGAAACACACATATACAACATGAACTCACAATTAAAAAAAAGATGGGAAGGAAAAGAAACTGCCAAAAAGGCAAGCAACCATTTAACAGGGTTTGCAGTACACTGCCTCCTCCATCTCTACTAGATTGGCGATTAGGGAGGTGTTAAACAGACGAGTGGTATAAACTGAGCCTATGTGTTCATATAATAGTAAGGCAAAGTACACCGTGTGAGGAAAGCATAACTGCAAAACGACTCATACTGCAGCAAGCATGTTTGCATGCAATAAAAATTATTCTTAGGTGATTTAGAGATTTCTCAGGAAGAAGATGGTTTGAAGGAAAAATATAAAAATTGACATATATAGTATGTGCATTTATATATAAAAGAAAAGGAAAACCTTTTCTGCAGTGTTTAATTACAGTATATTGTGGTGATCTCTAACATAATAATTATAATCATTCTTATAACATACTGTAAGAATTCTTATAACTATAGAAAAAAGGGTCCTTATGGACTAGCATTAAATTAATTCCTCTGTTGCACTGACCTTATTAACCTACAGTTACAATATATCTTTGGACAGTGGGAGTAACTCCAAGCGAACATACAAAATCCACACAGACAGCACCCCAGGAATTGAACTCGGGGTCCCAGTACTTTGAGGATGCAATGCTAATCACTGCATAAATGTGCCATCTTTCTTATTAGTAGCAGTATTATCCAGGGCAGCTTACCACAGAGACACATACTGTATATACTCTATATGAAATGTTATACAGTACAGGTACAGTATGTAACATTCAGGAGCATGCAATTTAATAACATGAAAAATAAGGCTGACACAAGCTGGGAGTGCAATGCAAGCACTGCACCAGGATCTAAAAAATATAAACACTATGTGGATACCAGTGATGAAGGCAGCTGAGAGCCTGTACTCACCTCCACTGTGATCAGGACCAATAAGAAACACAAACCCCCCAGCCTGAGAGTCAAGGACACACTGAGTGCTGAGAGGTCCCAGGTGCTGTCTAAGCAGAGGAGCCTTGAGCAGTCTTGAAAGGTGGTCAGGGACCGGGCGCTTCTGATTTCTGGGGATATTTCAGGCCACTGCAGAGGAGAGGGGTAACATTTGGAGGTGGAAGAGAGCTGCAGAGGGGCTTTAGGGAGAGATAAGGGCCTGGAGGTACTGCAGGCAGAAGAAGAGCAGCTGAGACAGCAGAAGACAGGGACTAAGGGCTTAAATCAGAGGCATGTGGTAATAGGGAACTTACATTAGTTAGTAGTCAGTCTAGCTAATCGATTTACATGGAATATACAGGCCTTGACATCTTTTGGAAGATTTTAGCTGCATCATTTTTATGGATGGCGCTGCTGCCATCAAGGAAAAAAATATTTCATGTGCTGTCTTGTAATTATGAGAGAATTATCTCGGAATTATGAGATAATACGTTTTCTCATAATTATGACACATTAAATTATCTTGTTATTACGAGATAGTAAATTATCTCGTAATTACAAGATACCAATCATGATATGAGTGTATGGAAAACTGATTACATTGTGCAATGAGAGCAGCACCTAAAAGCTACCGATAGCTCAGATGGAACTTTGGGTTTAGCATTCCTGACAGTGTCCAATGCTGCAGAATGTGTATGGACTTACGTTTGACTAGGGTTTAGTCATAATGAAACGTTGCAATTTTTACCTAATGTGAACACAATTACTATATCATTATCTTTTCTCAAATTAATCAGTGTAACACCCTACTCCTGTCCTGGAGTCACTGCAATGGCTTCCTATCAAGTTTTACATCAAAATCCTCATGCTCACCTACAGTACTCTATAAGGCTCCACATGGCTTGGCAATTTATTACATGTCTGACTTACTATTGTCCTGCTCCCTACCTTGCAATCTTTGTTCCTCTCACTCTGCTCTCCTCTCTGTCCCCCAGCCTATCTACATACTATGGGTGACAGGGCCTTCTCCTGCTCTACCCCAAGCTTTGGAATTCTATCCCTAAGGATATCAGAGAGTCACCTTCCTTGAGCACTTTCAATTCAAGATTCAAAACCCTGCTCTTTAGAAGGGCTTTTATTTAATTGGTTTTATGTCTGGCCCTTTGCTTTCCTACTGTATTCCACGCCCTTGTAGTAATTGTATAATTCTGTTGTCTCCTCTCTCTCTGCCTTTTTTTTTTACTGTAAAGCACTTTGAGAAGCCACTTTTAAAGGTGCTATATAAAATCAAGTGTAATTTTGTACATAATACATAATATGTAATATATGATAAAGTTTATTATTTTATATTAAGTGTTATACCGTAAATAAACTATGAGGACACTCACACTTATTCTTAAACAAGAAAAAAAACGTACCATGAAATCAATTCCGAAGCTTCAAACAGTGTACAGTAGGTATTGTATGACAATTGTGATATCACGTGATAATTACTTAAAGTATGTGTTAATGTACAGTACTCTCTCATAATAATGAGATGTGTCTCCTGCAATTACAAGATAACACGTGAATTTTGTTCCTCCAACTTCTCAGACTTGTCAAGAGGATTATGTTCTGCAACAATATATTTCTTAATTCAAAAATGTTACAAAATGGAAATATCTAAAAAAGTTTCAACAATCCACATTTACGTTAAATCCTTATTTCACACCAATAATTGGTCTTGACTGAGTGCTACTTATATTAGATATGTGAATTTACTGTACACAAGGAATGGCTGCTGGGTTTCATTCTGCAAGTATAAGTGTCTCATTCCTCTCTGGTCCAGTAGGCCAGTGTACTTTCAGGATTTCACTGTAACTCAGACTTTCACATTATACATCAGCTCATTATTGACATATACTGTATGGACTGGTTTAGGGTGATGTGGTGGCGCTGTGGTTAGCATTGCTGCCTCACAGCACTGGTGTAACGAACAGTTCTTTCCGGACCCTATGCAGACGACACAATCTGAAGAAGTGAGGAAACACTGGGGAAAAAGTCATGCAGGAATACGGGGATGAAAACAGGGGGGCGTGTCCATGGAGTGCTGGTGATCTGGGGAGGTGTGGCCAAGGCAAACAATCCTAGAAAAAGTCCAAAGGAGAATCCAAACGAAAGCAAAAGTCCATGGCCGGGTGATCCATCCAAAACAAGAGATTAAAAACAGGTGCCGGGTCGGAACCGGCGGGGGGAACAGGAACAGGAGCAGAGAGTTAAAAACATAACGGAGCCAGACGAATCCAGGTCCCGGGCTCGCACGATGCGGAAATCAGATGCAGAGCCACGATTGATGACTGCGTCTGGCTTTTAATGGGGGACAGGAAGGAGGCTGGACCAAGGGACAGGTGTGGGGAATAAGGCAAACGAGGAAGAGCTGGAGCGCCCTTAAGAGGAGGAGTAGCGATCGTGACAACTGGGGCCTCGGGTTCAATATCTGGGGTGAGATTGGATCAGGTCAAACTCAAGATTATCTCCATAAGAAGAACCAGAAGCCTCTGAGGCTCTTGTAGACTAGAGCTGAATGCCCCTAGTGCTCAGCACTAGACTTATAATACACAAAGTGGTTCAATATGCAGACTTCTCTGAAATACACTACACTGAAAGGGACAATCAATAATTGGCAGTAGTTCAGACACCATACAATTCCCTCAAAAATCTTTCTGTACAAACCAGAGGGGTGTGGGGCGGCTCTCTCCAGCTAAGCTAAGAGCTAAGAGCTGTGGAGCATGCAGCTCATTAAAAGGTAAATGTCTCTGTCAGGTGTGTGTGTTCATGAGTCCCCATGCTCCCTGTGCTGGTATAGGAGTCACTGCCAGATAAACAATAATTCTTGATTTTCTTTAAAGGGCAGTGTGGTGGCACAGTGGTTAGCATTGTTATCTCGCAGTGCTGGAGCCCTGGGTTCAATTCTGGACCTGGGCGCCTCTGTGTGGAGTTTGTATGTTCTCTCTATGGTTGCTTGGGTTTCCTCCCACAGTTCTTTCTTCCTACTACAGTACATGCTGGTAGGTTAATTGGCATCTAAGAAAACTGGCTCTGTTGTGTGTGTGTCTCTGTACATGTATGTCCAGGGTGTATCCTGTATCGTGGCTGTTGCTGGGGTAGGCTCCAGCTTACCTAATTACAAACTAGATAAAGGGTTAGAAAATGTGTGGATGGATGGGTCAGCTTAACAGTTTCTGCCAGTTCTTCAGACGGTGCTGCTTTAAAGAGATCCAGAAAACCTGCAGACACACTCCTCCACTGGTGTATGGACACGCCTGGTCTTCGTGCAACCTCAATTTACAGAGTGCGAGATGTGATACCGTATTTCTAACACATAGTTTTTAAAATGCTTCACACTCTTTCCTCACTGAAAGTTGCACTTGATGCGAAGTGTGTCAACTGACAAACAAAATTCCAGCCACGTGCAATAAATAACCAAGTGAAAAAAATAAGTGGCTCTTGAGTAATAATTCGTGGAAATGTTGAGGCTGTTACATTTCAAAGGTTGGTTAAAGATTCTATGGTTGTCATTCACTTTTGTATCTCTTCACACTAGGCGTTGCTCACAATAACTAGTCATTACATTAGGCAACTAGTTAATTTGCTAAATTACTGGTGTTTCTTGCTTATTTACTAATTAACAGATGCATTCATTTTATAAAATAATTAAGCATTGTGAATTACACATTTTAGCTGTGACTTAATACAGTACTCGTTCCCCACAGTTTTTTTTTTATTTCCCAGCTCAATTTGTGCTTCCCTGCGCTTAATCGTTTGAAATGTAAACGCTTAACAGATGAAATTCATGCCGGGTGTTAAATTGAAGTCCTGACCTTTAAAAAAAGAAGAAAAAGACAGAGGATTGTCAGGATTCTTCACCGCCACCCTGCCCCTTCCGAAAATCTAGGCGCACACATTCATCAAATACTATCTTCTCACATCACGGGTGGATATTATTATTTCAATCTGAAATTGAAAATTACTTCACACTTACAGTATTGCCTTAAACTCTGACCCACACTGACGCGTGGTTCTCCCACGCATTAGAACAGGGGTAAAGGCAGGAGATTCGGCGCTGCAAAACACCGCTAATAACACGGACTCTTTTTTTTTTTGCTCGAAGTAATTTTATCATTTTATCAGCTCGACTCACTTGAGGCCAGGTTAGCGAATCGATTTAGAAACTGAAACAAATCAATTACCTGGTTACAATAGCCAGCTTCGAACAGCATTAGTACTGGGAAGCTCGGTTTCTCACACGTGTAATGGTGCAAATACATTTGGATTTTTGCAGACCTCCTGCACAAATATCCTGTAACCATCCGCAGACTGATCCAAATAAAATCCAAAAGGCGACAGTTTAAATGCAATCACAGTTGAATGGACTATACCCCTGTAATACACGTTGTGTCCTTCAGGGTTTGACTTATTGAATTTGCTATTTAACACTTATTTGCCAGATTAAGTTTAATTCCTTTACAATCTGACAGCAAAACAATGTCACGCTCTTCTTTCCTGGATCGAAAATACCACAGTTTCAAGATATTTTTCGCAAAGCAAAGAATCTGTTTTATTTTATTAATGCAAACAAAGGGATTGTATTTCTGAGATTTTTATTTAAATGCAATTGTTGTGTTTTGTGTTAAAAAATAAGAATCGTGGAATGCAGTGGTATGAATCCAGCACCCATGGAGTGTGTACTGTTCATATACTGTACAGTATATGGGATACACATGAAATTGGAGTGAGCATACACTGAAGTGATAGAATCAGCACTATTTTACAGGCTGGTAATGCATTTTCGTTTTCAGAACATAACGGTTATGGTGGTTTCTTTTGAAAACGTATTCTGTAATAAAAGTGTGTAATTAAACACAACACTTTAAAACTAAGACATCAATACTCAGAGGTGATAGGGTGGTACGGTACTTTGCTTTGCTGCCTTGCAGTACTGGCGACCTGTGCTTAATTCTAGACCTTCGGTGCTATCTGTGTGGAGTTTGCATGTTCCCCTGTGTTCATGTGAGCTTCCTCTGGATGCTCTGGTTTCCTCCCACAGTCCAAAAAGATTCTCATAGGGTAATTGGCTTAATGGGCTGGTAAAATTGGCCCTGGTGTGAGTGTGTGCCTGTCTGTGTTTGTCTTTTTCTTATCTTCCCAGTGGCGGACTGGCATCCTGTCCAGGGTGTACCCTGCCTTGTGCCCGTTCAATGTTCGGCTCCCCTACGACCCTGAATTGGATGAAGCTGTTAAAAAATGGATGGTTGGATCAATACTTGAAAAAATCTCTTAATTTTACTAGGGGCTGTGCTGATATGTTTTGGTGTTAATAAAATCTGTGTTGGGTTGAAGGAGGAAAAAGTCTTAAAAAATTCAAGCACATTTCGGAAAAGAGCAAGAACAAAACAGTATTGCATCTTTAACTGAAGATAAAAAAACTAAATTAAAAAGAAAGATTCGATTTAAAAATGCATGATCTAAAGCAGGATTCAGAATATTTGATGAGCACTGCTCTTGTGTGAGGTTCAGATAAGACAAACTTTACCCTGGAAGTATTGTAGAAAGACAAAGGTAAATACACAAGGCTTGTTCAATGGTACAGAGCTTATATCTTATATCAGTTCCCATCTCCAGTGAACAACCGGCCATCTTTAGGGTGGTGGGGGGCTCAGTGCAAATCACAGTGAGTGGAGACACTTTTCCTGCACTATCACACCCCGTTTTCTGCAACACATCCCTGTATCACAGTCTCCCCCCAATATATTCAGTAACATTTTTATATATCATGGGCAGTGATGTGCATTTTTCTTTAAAAAGACTCATAGATTGCAATAGTGAGAAGAAATGAAAAGCAGGAAAGCGTAATACTATTTTTTTTAGTAGGGGGCCGTCTAAGGCCTAATGATTTAGACATACAGTATTGCAACTAAGTTTACTTTTTGATAATTGGTTGAAAATGATTTGGAAAGCAGAGCCATGCCACAAAATCCCGAGAAGCTTAAAACTGGAAGTATTACTACTAATAGTACTACTATGTGGTCATTAAATTAAAGCACAAGCAATTGAGTTTAATTGACATTGGTATTGTTACGATGCAGCAAGGCGCTGTGGCAGGCTGCAGAGAAGTACAGGCTGAAAGGAGACATCAGGGGTTGTAATATTCTGGCGAAGTGGAGGCTTTTTAGCTGAACCCAAATGCATGAGCTCGAGGTTCTTTGGGTTGTATCAGGAATTAAAGGGAAGGCTCAGCTGGAGCTCATCGAAGGCAGCCTAAGGCACAGCAGAGCAGAACGAGGGCTGAGACCTAAAAAAAGAGCATTCAGCTTCTGAGCTGGAGATACCCAAAGCTACAGAGTCTGGAAGCACTCCATGGTGCTGAATCTGTCTTCTTTAGGACCTAGAGGAGATGCAGTCTCTTGTAGCCAAAAGGTTAGGATCACGGTCTGTAGAACGCAAGCTGATGCTTTACAGGGCTTAATGTCTGAGCACTTCCAGAGTGGCCCCTTCAGAATTTACAGGGACCTGGAATGAGACGACTAGGTACCTGCCTGAAAGGAGATGGTTTGGACCAAGTGCCATCCAATTCACATGCTCTGCTGCACAGGAGATCTGCCATCTGGAGTAACAGAGGACTGTGAGCCACCACCAGCCTGGATGTAACAGGTATATACAGTATCTGAGCTTGGAGAGAGACACCTTGCTTAGTCCAGAGCAATACACAAATGATGTTGCTGAACAGAAGATCTGGAGAAAGTCAAATTCTTAACTCAAAGATCCTCTCAGCCTACCTATAAGTATTTGCTGGCTATCCACAACTCTATATAGATTTTTCCTTACCTTTGTAGCTTTCACTAGGACAGGAGTCAGTTTCTCACCTCTTCTCGAACAAACAGCTCTTCAACCTCAAATTTTCCATGGAAAATAATAATCTCTCTGCTCTCCAGTTCTCCTGGTGTCCTCCATGCAACTCTAGAACAACCACAGCCAATTTATTTTTCTTTCTCTTCCACTTTCCCCACTTGTTGACCACTGATGATCAGTCTATTCCAAGAGTTCATACCATTTTACCCCTCCTCCATTGGAGTCCAGCTGGCACAGAGTTGGCCCTCAACGTTTTCTGTTCCCAAAGCTTGTACCTGCGAATGTAGTTAATATTTCTTCTTTTTCTTTTGGAGGGTCCACTTTGAATACTTTGAATCCTCATTCTTTCAGTTCTTGCAAATTTCATCAAGTGATAACTCACTACCAAGCTCCTATCCTGCTTTTACATCAGTACAGTTCACCTTAGGCTACTCCTTCCAGGGCATCACATTATCTTTGGTGGCCCACCACAGAGTTCCAGTCTCAAGTGAGCTAGGTTAGGGCTTGGTAGCTGTACTGCCGCCCGTTTGCTGACTTGCATAAAGCATAATGCATGCTTTTTATTGACTTAATTCACCATCAGTGTTCCTTCGAAACACTGCTTATCCAAATCTACTTCGTCAAACACAGCTTGCACTTGTATCATATGCACATTACAATCACTTCACACTACGCTCATTCCCTGATCAATTCCTGCGAAAGTTTGCAGCCAAACAGATGAAAACAGGTTCATGTTTAAAGGAATCTGCTTCAGCATTTTTGGGATCCTTCTGGGGGTGGTTTCAGCTCTGATCTTTGGCCAGGGCTGTCATTTCCTCAGCCAGGTGAGTTAACAGTAAGCACTAAATTATTAAATATGCTATCCTTTTATATTAATCAGCTCATTTAATGTAATTTGATTGAAGCACTGAATGAAGTTTTTGTGTACTGAAACTGAACAAAGTACCATACTCAAAGGTATAACAGCTGCAGCATGCTACCTGGGATTTGAACCCACAACCCTGCTTCTAAAGTCTAGAGCCCTATCCATAACTCCAGATTGCTGCTAAACAGAAACACAGCACCTAGATGATTATAGTTTATTAATATGATTAAGATATTAAGTGTTAGAAAGCACCAAAAGGCAACTTAAAAGCACGGTGAAGCCATGGAGGAAGTGAAGATGCAAGTGTGAATTTATTACACTAAATCCGTCTAAGGGAAGACATCAGGAGAACAGTCTTGAGACTCCAGATGAGTGCCGTCTGTGTACACACAATTCTACATAGTCTTTTTGTAGCCTTTTGGTCTAGAAAGTCCAAAAATTTGACCTAATAGGGTTCTCTGGACATTTTTAATCCCATTTATAAACCAAAGGATAAGCTGAAGGAACAAGGTTGATATCAGCAGGTGCATCTTAAGAACAGCTGAAGTACAAGACAAGGTTCTGTGCTGTCAAACTCCAGCAGTAACATAGCAGGTAGAGCCAAACAGCAAAGGAGAGTTTCTATTGATGCACAAAAGGATTGCTTCATAATAATCATAGTGGTAATGCTTCTCCATGTGCCATGAATTGTGGGAGGGCATCACCAGTTCAGATCTCCTAGACACAGCACATGGGTTACTAGGCTTGGCGATGCCCAGTTTTGCATACAGATACTGGTTTTCTGTTCCTTCTGCATGGGGTGTTACTGTATTTGTTATTCATACTGACTTGATGTATTCTTAGGAAAACAACAGTCTGCCTGAACATGTTGCAAAAGGGTAAACTTGAGGAAATGGGACATTGATTACCCAGTTTCTGCAGCATGGTTTTGATCAACTTCAGCAATTCACTGCAATTTTAAATAGGGAAGCCCATATACTCAAAGATCATGACACTTTAAAAATTGCTAAAGATGTAGAGATATGCAAAACAAAAAGCAGCCAAAAGTTAATTCTAGTTTTGTATTCTGGATTACATTTCAAAATCTCTTTGCTAATTGCTGTGGTCTGACTTTTAAAGGGGGCCAGCCGACTTGCCTTTCTAATGCTAAATCTATATGCCACCTGATCTGCGGTAATTAAGTGAACGAGGGCATTTTTCAGTGGCACATGCTGATTGCTTCGATTTCTCTTGCCAGGCTCACTCCAGGGGCCGTTCATGATTCTTAATTAACAGTAGAGCTTAAATTAGGAGTCATTGTATGGCTTGTTGCCGTTAGAGGAGTTTCGTAAAATTCACCTGGCACTGTAATACTGATGCTAAGGTTGCTTATAAATTTCATTTTTACAATATGGATCTTAATATTTGACGTTGTAGAGCCATACAAACATACTAGGGGTATTATACTATCAGTTTCATTTTTTCAAAAGAGACAAAAAAATTCCAAAACGTAATTAGATTATTTGTCATATTTCACTTGGGGACATGGTGGCATTTCTACAGTTTAACTGCTAAGTGTCGAAGGGTTAAATTCTTTCTCTGTATACCATGTTCAGCATAACACCAGCTGCAATATTAAATATATCTGCTGTTGATAAGAGCAGTGTCACGGGAGCTGGGTCAGACTCCTGTGAAGTGTGTAGTAAAGACCCAATGCGTGACTGTATAATTTGGAAGAGTCTGGAGAAGGACATCAGGGGAAGAAACAGCAGTGTTAGGACGGGTTGACAGACAGGGTGAGGTGACTGTAGTGATCAGGTGCACAGGGGAAACCAAGGCAACCAAATCCAGGGGTCCAAAAGGGGTAGTCAGGGTGCAGTCCGTTATTCAAAAGCCGGGAGATCCATCAAAGACGAAGACGATTAAAACCAGGGAACAGGGAACTACGACCAGGAACACGGAAGTTAAAAACATGACGGGACTAGGCCCCGGGCTCAGTGGTCAGGACATTGGGGTGAAGGCCTATGCCCTCAGGCTTCCCCTGAAGCCTGGTAGTAGGTGGACCGTCAGGTGTCCATCTTCCACGGCTAAGCCAGGAACTACGGAGATGCCGGGCTTATATAACATAAAAGGGAGAAAACACAGCTGAAAGTACTAAAACTTAAGTCAATACAAAAAAAGTAGGAGCGCCCTCTAGGGGATGGATGACAACCGTGACAAGTAGGGGCCTGCAGACACAAAAACGCTTTTTTTAAGAATCCCAAAGAATTGTTTTTGTGAGGAAGGCCAATCTCGACACCTGTTGTTAGAAAACACTGATATAGCTCAGTTATGTAGACCTCATATGATTGAGGCAGAAGTTTGCTTAATCGATAGAAATTAAATAAGATTTAAGTTTTTTTCTTTTTGAGACTTACAGTAAGCACTTTGTCTTCCTTATCAAGTCAGCTGTAGCTTTCTGGTTAGAACCATCCTCCTAATTACAGGGAGTGTGCTTCTTTTCAGCCAAATGTAGAATAAACGCCTCTTCTGCTCAACAATAAGGTCTCCAGTGGTTTTTTACTCTACAGTGTAATGCACCATAGATCTGTATACCACGATCATCATTCTTAGCAGTGGCATGGACTATTTAAAGGAATCTTAACAGCATCCTAGCTGTCTTAGAATGACTAAGTTTTCTCTCACCCCATTCTACAAGAGCAATGGGGAAGGAAGGAGGCAGCGTGCTTTTCTTAGGAGTGACAGCTCAGAAAATTGGTGGCTCTACCCTTCCTATCAAGCTGTCATGGACAAGCTCCACAAAAGCCATTGCAAGTGTCCTGAGATGCTTCCTCTGGCCACAGAGCCCAGATCTCAATTTCAACTGGTCGTCCAGGAGCCCTCACCTCCATTCACCTTGGATTTCCATGACTTATTGTTTACTGTATAAGTGCTCGCTGGTGGATTGAAATGTCAACAGGCTCCAATTTGAAGTGCTCAGTGTTTGTCATTCTTCTGTTGGGTGGAAAGCACAACCCTTGCAACATTATAGGTAAATTGCTATTGATTTACAGGGATCACTGTGCCTGAGCTTGCAGCATTTATTGCTGTCCAGGCCACTTTGCTGGATTGGCTGTTCCAATTACAGTCAATGCAGGTAACAACGGCACCTCGATAATAACCAACAGAGCTGTGAGTGGAGGGCAGCCCCCGGCTGGGGCGCAAGACTTCAGTTAGTTAGCTACCTGACAAACACTGCCTGCAGGAAAGCCCTCAGGAATTTTCTGTCTGAAAAGAAAAATAAACACTTCTCATTCTTCCTGTCTCTTTAATAATTCAATGCGAATACAGTAATATGGCAAAAGAATCATTCTGCTCATTTGTTTTTCTCAGTAGACACACATATTTTGTGTTGAGCAAGGCGACAGTGGTGTTCAGACTTTGAACAGCCTGCTATTTACCCTTCATATTTCTGAATGAATACAAGCCCCTCTCTGTGCTATACGTTTTGAGCACTTGTGGAAACAGTAGCCTTTTTCGTTCTGTTTTCCTTTTTCGTACAAAGCACACTGTGTAGCACGCCAGCCCATTGAGACAAAAAAGATAATTTTTAAAGAAATAAACTTGCAACATTTTATAAAGACCAGGTCATCTTCTGGAAGACGTTCAGATGCTTCAGCAGAGATTTTGGAATCTACTTTCAAATAATATCTAGTTAAGATGCAATGTTAAGATTACAAATAGGTTTTAGCCTTAAAGGCATAATGATCTCTTATCATGGATTGAGTTTAGAGTGCACAAGAAAACAATAGAGAAGATGGTTGTCATATCTGCATTTGGTAACTCTTTTCTTTTACAAGCTGGTTTTCTGGTGGGTGAACTGATTGAAGAGTATTTTAAAGCTCCTATTTCAACCCTTCGAGCCCATACCCCTCTTTCCACACATAAAGTCTGTTGTGTCTGGTGCATAGCCTCTTGCCCTAAAAGGTCTGCATGTTTTTTAAATTCCCTCCTCTCTCTGTCCTGAAAATTGATGTGCATTTCGAACAGTGTCACTCCTGACAGGTGTCTAACTCTCACTGCCACAGACAATGCAGGGCACAGCAGAAGGGACAGGCACTGCTCCACTGACATCTCTCAAAAACAGCTATATTCTAGCCACTCTTATGGCAGACACATTTGCTTAACAGAAGAGCTCAGAGAGTTAGTCAGATGGCGTTTTGTTTGCCAAAGGAGTTTACAACACTGACTAGGGTAATTAACATTTCAAATTGAAGGAAAGCATCAGGAATTTGTTTACAGCAGATCAAGCAACACTGTGCTAGAAAGGAACCTTTTCACATTGGGTGGGAGGTAAGAAATTCACAAAAAAATTTCACTATTGCCATCAGTTCCAATTAAATGCAAGCCTGTTTAAAACAGCAATTGAGCACTTTGCCTATTTGCAAAAACTTGTCAGATGGCTCAAAGGAGAATCAATGCAAAAGTTGTCCTAGTCCATTGTTTTCAGCTTCACTTGGTGAGGTGAACCTGAATATTTGAGTAAATATTTGGTAAGTTCTGGATGTGTATAACTCATTCACAGCTACAACCCCAGAACAGCATTTCACAAAGGTACCACTGAGTGTAAAACAATTATAGAAACCAAACTGTGGGCATGCCTATTGATTTTAACTTCTAGGGAGGGAATAAGTCCTTGAAAAGCCGTATCATCTCTGTACAATGCTAGCCAGTCTTGCCTTCTGTCTCCCTGCATACAGTATGTCTTACTTTTCATGGGAAAAACTGGGGAGTATATAACATAATAAGCAGAAGGTAAACTGTGAAGTAAAAAAAGAAACCTAAATTTTTTGCACAATACTATTTTAATTTCTGAACTACAAGTTCTAGTATCCTGATTAGGACTGAGAGGGTGAAAAATTGTGAGTATGCAATTGTGTTACACTCATAAATTCTCTTAGAATTATAGTAAATCAATGTTTTATTTCACCTAACATTTCAAGATGATTTTCTTATACCAGTGACTGAACAGTGCATCTGCATTTCTATATGTATATATGAAAAGACTATTTTTACAATAGTTAAATTATTTAAATAACTAGCAAAGATGTTAATTTTCCTAAAGAAAATTCTAGAGACGAGAAAAAAAAATACATTGTGGGCTATATTGAGCTGTGGAAGATAGGGCAATGAGGGCTTCCATTTACCCCGTGATTTCAATCAATGGGGCAACCTAATTTTTAAATTCTGTGGCTAACAGTCGGGTCATATAGTTTGAAATGATAATCCTGAGGGTGGCATTTTCAAACTGTGCCGGACAAAAATGTGGGAGTGTGAGAGCAGAGGGGACAAATGAGACAAAGTTTGAGATGGCGCCGAGAAACCGAGAAACATACACACTGAGGTGCAGTGATCGTATCTGGCTGTGTATTCAGTGCACACCTGGGTAAAACTGCAACATTTGTCGTGGAGCAAACCAGATGACAGAGTGATGATAATCACAAATTCCCAATCTGCTAAGGTGTTAATGTGCCAGACTGAGACAAAGATATTAAAATGACTTAAAGTGATGCGTTGACCCTTACCTTTCTTTTCTGAACAAAAAATAAATAAAAACCTAAATACAAAAGGCTATAAAATATCAACGTGGTCATACTGTTTTTCTCTCTAATTCTGTTACATATAAAAAAGCAACTATTTTAACTTAGAAGATTGTTAAATTGTTCTGTTCTCTCGGTAATCTTGCACTCTAAAGACTGAAGACCCAAACTAAAGAGTTTCTGTTCAACGGGTAATGAAATACTCTGCTGAATTGTGGAATGGCCTTGTAATGACCACTGAAGATCTAGTATCTTTCTGCTGACCACTCTATATTCTTGTACACAGTGTGTTTTTTGTAACATTTTATTCTTAATCAGGTGTTGTGATAGTGTCAGTATGGCTTTTAAGTGAATTTTGAGGTGCTTTTAAGTTCCTTTTAATTGTACAGTGCTTGGAGATAGTCTTGTAGCGGCAATGCTTGTTAATAAGACAGAATTAAGTGTTGCTGGGCTTTCCCAAATGAGGCCCCATCTCTCTGTTCATCTCTGTGGTGCAGCCACAGAGAAGCTATTCATGCAGGCTGATTTAAAGATGTTTTCTTTTGATAAGGGACAGCTCCCAAAGGGGGATGCACTTAGCTAAGCCTGGCTATCATGATCAATGGTCATCCATTGGCGCCTATCTGTCTAGGGAGTGCCAGATGGACATCTGGACTGCATTCCTAAGTGTCAGGAGTAAGTGACTCATATCTCACCTTGATCAACCAATCAGGGACTGGTAGGGCTGAGTAACCCACGTGGGACTCTGATGCCCATGGAACTTTCAGCCAATCAACGAGCTGAAGTTCCTCCAGGTAAAAACAGGCAACACAGAGAGCCTGTGAGATTCAGTGGACTTCTGTGGACTTTTCTAAAGGGAATTCAAAGGAGAATTCCAGGGCAGGACAGCCCAGGAGCAGAAGGCTCCCAAGGGCAGGACATTCTCGCAGCGCGCCTCCTGACCATCCTGAGACTCAGCCCGGACAACCACGGAACGGCCAGTGTGTCCGAGTGCCAGAACTTTCCTTTGTTCTAAGAGTCTAGAGCGGAGGTTGCCAGAGAGTAACCAGAGGATCCACCCGAGGTTAGCACCAGCAGCAGGCCTCGTGAACAGGTCAGAACTGTGGACAGCTGAATCACTATTCAGAACTAGCTCTTCATCGGGAACGAACCGGTCCTCTTCCTGACTTGCTGGGACCCACAGTCATCTTTTCTCCTGTGCACAAACTTTGCTAGTTAAAGCCAACACTAACTAGCCGGTCAGTGAGCATCAGCAGCGCACCGTCTCAAGCCGCACAGCACAGCCTGGCACGGAGCCAGAGAGCGCAGATTGGACAGCAACAAGCCTGCAACTGTTTCTTTGTGCCCGCAGGAGATCTGAATCCCCAGAGATTGGATGAGTATTCAACTTCACTGCATTACAGCTCGAGAATTCAATTGTTATCCCAACCAGTTGATATCAATTTAATTCCTAAGAGTTATGTACTTGTTTTGAGTATCTAATGTAGAAGTTATAACCAAGTTCATTTACGAAACGGTCTAAATGAATGATATACTGAACGTATGTCCTCTTGATATGTGTAACTCTTCGTAACTGATTGAATATATACCTTTTGTATTCTGATAACCCTCTCGATAAGATCTGTTAGGTTTATATGCATATTCTATGTATTAATAAATGTATCCTCGTGTATTAGTACCTGTGTGTGTGCGTTGTTTGAGTTATGTCGCATGGTTGGATTCTAAAGCCATCAAAAGAATCAACTTTGTGATTTACTGCTACAATTAATAATTGTCACAGTAAATGCCCAAACCCTACAGAACTGGTGCCTTCAGAGAGCCACTACATTTACATTTTGGCTATGATTACATATTTGGCGTCCCTGAGCCGGTTTTCTTACATTACAGTCTTATGAAAGGTGTTATAGAAAATGTTGCTGTGCTCGCGTTTACTTTTCTGGCTGTTTGAAGTTGCTCTCTTTTGTAGTTTTTGCCTAAGCATCCATTCCCTTTCCTACTTAATCACAGTGTCAGGAACAGCTCTTTCACAGACTTCCATTATGTTTCCATAATGAGCAAGGGGGAAACACATTAGCATCACCTCCATGCTGAGAGACCTATGGAAGAGTCCTGTGTAACGATGAGATATTTCCTTCCACTACATCTGTACAATGTAAGGAGCTCATGCCTTTGTGGAACAGCTTTGTAAAGCAGAATCAAAAAAGAAGTTGTTTTTTTATAAGCAGCAAAGTTGGCAGTGCATAGAAAACCCATTTTAGATGTTTGAAGCCCAGAGGAGACAGAGCAGTCGTGGCTCCTAAGTACTATAATTCCCATCTGCCAGGCTCAGCCGGACCTCGGTAGATTGGGATCCTATGCGAGGCACCTCTGATAGCGAAGGTTAGGAGTTGAGTCCATAGGCGAAGACGTGGTCGAGTACAAGAGCTGGGGTCCAAAATCCGGGAAGGAGTCGAGAGATCGTAGGTACCAAATGGGGAGGCAAAGACGTAGTCGAAGGAAGGCGTTGAGTCAGAATTCTGGGGATCAAACAACAAGCAAAGCAGGGTAGGAAACGTACGAATATGCAGCTCAGGGAGTAGACCTCAATCGTGAGCGAGGAAGGGAAGACTAGTGAGGGTTTAAATAGTGCTGAGAAGATTGGTGCGTGGACATTTAGGGAGAGAAGAGCTTCTAGGAATGTTGGAGCTCTTACATGCCCGTGTGCGATTCGTGACACCATCATTTGAAAAGGAAAAGTGAAATCAACAAGTATTTTCAGTTTATACCCTTGTCATACTTGTCAGTTTGCACACACCAAATTTTAATCAGCTGAGCTCTATTGCTATAGCCCACACACAAGCCCAGGATGGGTGAGAGTACTCATATTGTTAAATCCAAAGCAGACACTAGCTGGTACATCCACAACTTTTCACATTGCTGATTCCACAGGTCTGATAGAAGAGTTAGCGTCATCTGCAGGAGTAACATTCATTGACAGCAGCCCAAGATCATGTGAACATTGCAGGTTCCAAGGGTCACCAATAATGAGAATGTCCTTCTTGATAACTCAAGCCCAACCAGTACAACTGGAAATCCTGGTCCTATTGTTGCCTAGACTTGTGCTCCTGGTCCTGGTTCTGTGTCTGCTTGTTTTATCTGACTGAACCATTGAACACCAGTGGTAATTTGTACCAATAACTGACCTACTTACCAGTTTAGTATGATTTCCTGAATTTAGTCCTTGGTTTCAGATTTAGCATAGCACATTATTTACAACTTCAAATTTCTGCACTCTCTCCTCAACTCCAAGCATGCACTCCCTTATTTCTGACCTAACAGCTCTTAATAGGTGATCAACTAGTGATGAAGAGAGACAGATGGCACAGATCAGACACGGAGATGTCAGACATCACCCACAATGAATAACACAATGTCAGTCTTTTTCCTTCTACTTAACTTCAATTGGTTGTATTTCAGCAGATACACTTGAGTGAGGACAGTGCTAATTAACACAAGGTTCTGACCAATTCCAAATCTGATTCAGCTTTTCTAAACCAAAAAAGCAGATTTAAGAAACAGATACAAATAGAATAGAATGAATTTGTGATTAAGAAAGGCTAGACACAAGTTTGGACCCACTGTATTGAGGTGTTTTTTTAAAAAAAGGCCTGAATGTAAAATAAAGTCTAAACTAGGGAGCAGATCAGTTACAGACACCAATTAGCACTGGTGATTACAGGCCAGGTGGAATAAACACTAGCAGACACAGGTATCTCCAGGACATGGGTTAAGATCTCAGTTCACAAACAGGTGAAGGAACATGTTTAGGTTGAGCTTCCCAGATATCCCCCTGAAAAGCTTGTGATAGGATTCGGAAAAGAAATAAAGAAAATAAAAAAGCAAAATACAGCTATGAACTGCTCCCTTTAAGGGAATAATTGGTGGGTACAATAAAAATAACTGACACAAATTTACAGCAGGTGTAAAATTCAATTACTGAAGGAAGACACCAGATTCACTGGGCTTAGTGAACCATTTTATCACAAGATCCTTTCACAGTGCAGAGCTCTGTTACTGTCATGGAATAGGGAAATACAGTATATAAATACTCACTGTAAAAGTGTCATTCAGTGTGACGTTTGCCTGGAATTGTACAGACTTAGTGAAAAAAGAGCATAGTTAGATGCAATTCTCAGTAACGAAGGAGTTCCAAATCTGGTCCCAGAGGTCCAGACAGTCCCTTCAAGTTTTATGGGGTTCTTTAAAACATTACTTGCTTAGACCCAGGGAGAGCAGTTCAAATTTAGTCTATGGTAAAGCTAAAAAGAATAGTGGTCCTTGATTCTAGTCATCCCTTCACTTGACTCTGACCACCCCTTTTTCTGACTACTACTTTAAAAAAAACTTAGTGAGAATGAGATCTACTGTATATGACTGCTTTATCTCCTTTGCCTTGTGTAAGATTCCTCATGCTAATAACACGTGTCTTAGTGAACATGCCTTGTGTTAATTATGTTTGTCTTAGCAAAGTTGTCTTCTGTTAACGATGTGTGAATTACTGAACCTGCCTGGTGTAAACAATATTTCTCTTAGCGCAGGTGTTTCTGTGAACAATGTATGAATTAGTGAACAGACCGGGTGTAAACTATATGTGTATTAGCCTTGCATTAATGTAAATGACGTGTTTTAGTGAAGATGCCTTGTGATAAAGATATTTGTCATAGGGGAGATACATTCTCTTAACAGCATAATTATAAAATACAAACGTTTAAAAAAAACAAACAATGTTTGGGCTTTTCAAGAATCCTGTCATGAAGAAATGAAGAAATGACAACTCTGCTGTCTACCAAAACAGTCTCAGAATTTTGTGGAGGTGAACTATTTTGTCATCTTTTCTGTCTTTAATATAGGAATTCCATCAGATAGGTGCATGAAATAGAATTAATGTAGGTTACAAGAGTGGGCTTTCTGAGGTCAAGTAGTTTAATACATCCTACAAGCTCAGCCAAAAAGAGAAAGAAAAGTGTCCTGCTGATTATTTCTTTCTGTCACAGCACATTTGTATGAGTTTTTGTGTCCAGGTTGTCTTTATAATGCTCTAGAGACTGAGCAGGCTCTCAGGAGGAACACGTATAGCCAGTGAAGCATGAACAAAGACAAGAACAGACCAGTACAGAACCACAGAAGTCCGAGGCAGTTTGGCCCAAACAAGAGGCCTCTGTTGCCCTGTCTGTTTCAGAGGAAAAATAAAAGAAAGAGCTCAGCTCCAAGCTGAGAACTACAGAAAACAATAAATGAGGCTTCAAAGACACGGAACCAGAGGCACGCAGAAAGAAATTTAGGAAGAAGAATGAATGTTTATCCACTACAAAGAGAGCAAACGCCTCCACACATTTGGCTCAAAGGAAAGCAAACAAATTAGCCATGGTCCTCAAAGGAATACCTGAGAGGAATAGCTGTGACCAGAAATTTCAGGATGTAGACAATGGAAGCAGCTAGCACCAAACAGCAATGTTTTTGGCCTTAGAAAGAACTTTAACTGCTGTGGAGCTGAGTTCTTAGAATTGAGCGGAGAGGGCACCGTTTTGTTGATACAAAAAATGACAACTTTCTTTGATTTTAAAAGTTCTTTGGGATGTTTACTTCACAGTTACATATTTTGCAAGGTGATATATCCAAGGGATCTTCACACGTTCTCGTCAAAGACATGCGGTTTATTGTTTCACCTACTGCAAACAAGCAGAACGCTTGTAAATCAGGGTGAATTATGTCTGAAACATAACTCTTGGGAACCCATGCTATCATGGGTGTTATTACTAGCCTGGGTTGTTGTGTTGCATTGCATTGCAGTCTGGCTGGTGGCTTTCAGGTAAGTGATTTGGGTAAAGTGGTTTCCTCAAAATACTGATATGCAAATACACAGTGAAACTGGAACTCACACTGCTTGAGAGCTGTGCAATCAAGGTAAGAGGTCTGATTCCTGCATGGCGTTCCTCCTGTCATTCACTCTTGGAAAAGATCTCCTCCTTGGTCTATTCAGTGTTATTTTACATGCACAAATAGAGAGCAACAGACTGTGGGAATGCCCGGCTTTATTTTAGTGTTCCCTCAAATTCAAATCATGCCAATTATTGCTTTGTTCTTTGTTTGTTATTTGTCTTTATTTCATTTTAAACTGATAGCAGTGACTTTATTAATCCTGGCATTGGTTTTCTGATTTTCTCTGAGGGTAATAAAAGAGATGACTAACTGGTTCAACCGCTCAGGACGTAATTAGCTGTAATTAAGACACAGGAGGTATCCTGTGACTGTGTTCTGAGTCAAGCTACTTGATAAATTACAGAGAGGAAAAAAGAGCTGATTTAAAAGTAGTTTGATGGTTTGTTTTTCACAATCACTCATCTATTTGGGGACTTCAGGGGAAAAAAACAAAAGAAAACAAACTTTCTGTGTATGAAAAGCCTTTCCTGCACAGAAATCAATTACACTTTAGTGCACACACAGTGTTTCCTCATTCATTCCCTGCTACATTAGCATTAATCTCTCATGCATGAGGACTTGAATTTAAAGCAGAAAAAAGTGATTTTTTTAAAAATGTGGCATAAGAAGCCTTTAGGAACTTTCTGCTACTTCACCATAATGCATAAAAAATCACATTATCCTGCTGTTTATTAAATTATTAATAAGCAGTCCATTTTTTTCCTTCAGGCCACAGTCTTCTATAATTTAGATCACTCATCATAAAATATTCCTGAAAAACAAGGCACAGAGAGTGGTGTCTATTTATTTTCAATTTTGTTTTAATAATGTAACACATTTGTCTAGTTTTTCAGGTCAAATGAGCAACCAGTTTGCTTTCATACATACAGTCCATTGCCCTTTAGAACCTCCTTAAATATTAGATGATGGGTAATTTAGATAAAAATCACTAGGAAAACAATACAGGGAAATGTTTATTGCAAGTAAAAAGATTTATTATCACCTCCGTCTGACTGAATAACTGCTAAGACCTTTCGGGCCATAAAGGCCCCGTGGTGCCACTACTGATTCCATTTCTCTGACAGCTTTGCTCTGTTCTGTTCTGCAGAACATTTACATTTTCTGACTCCTTTACTGTAACCTCCCTTATAAATATTCCACTGTACAAACGTCAGGAGAATAAAACAGAAAAATAACCACATAAACTGGTTTCTCCATGATGACCACCCCCCCTTCACCATGAAGATTCTGGCAGAATACACTATCACTTTGGAATAAAGTTCTAGAAGGTTCTGGAATTTGGAAAGACATACTGTATCAAAGGGAGGCTTCTGCGGGGAGACTGTTAAAAGTAAATAGTTCACTCTGCAATATTCAGCTTGTTGGATTTTTGTAAAAATAGTAAAGTTTAGTTTTATATAGCACCTTTAAAAGTGGCTTCTCAAAGCGCTTTACAGAACAACAGCAAAAACAAACATTGGTAGGAGATGTACAGTAGATGGGGGTATGGAATACAATAGAAAACCAAAGGGGCACACAGATCCAGTTAATTAAGAGCCTTTCTAAGAAGAAGCTTTAGAGTCTAGATTTGAAAGAGAACTGGGAAGAAGACTCTCTGATATCCTTAGCAAATTAAATAACTATGGGAATGATCTGTGTTTCACCTTGGTTCTCTTAGGCTCTCAAGATGTAGCAGGGGTAACTTAGGACTGTTTAGTCATGTGTAACTTTTTGTTATAATTGGAATGTAGACAATGTGCATGATGGCTGTCGCACAGCAACACTAATTAATCCTTGACAGGCCTGTCCAGCCTGGTTCTGGTGAGGTGTTACTTGTACAGTACAAACTCCAAGTAATACTTTGAAACATAAGCTGGCTCTTCCCTAGAAGAGAAACAAGATATAACAGTTTCTTAATCCATTGTGTCTCTGATTTTTTCAAGCAGCAGTGTGAAATTGCCTAGTGCAAGGGCTGGGTGGGTATGAGCTGGTCATGTGACATGATGATGGGCAACAGTGCCTTATGTGGGTTTAGCAAGCTTGCTGGCTGAGCAAGACACATCATCCCCCTGTACTGTGAGCTCTGGATCTTACAGAGTGAAAGAAGGGTCACGGCACTCTTGGTGCTCGTAGTCTTTATCCCTCCCATTCTGTCTGCTGTAAAGATCTTAGCCCATTCAATTGGGAAGCAGCAAATTGGGTATTTATTGGTCAGGGATACATTGTGTAGGTTAATTAAAGTCATTAATTCTAGCAAGTGGTAGTTAGGAAAGAGGATGTTAATTCCTATGTTGCAGCTCCAAGTATCCCACCTTCTGCATTACAGCATAAACTTTCAACATACAGTACAGCTATTCATCCTGCTCATGAAGATAGCACCCCCTTAGAAAGCATGTTAGAAATAATCAGAAAGCTCTACATAAAATTAATTATTGTTTCTGTTTGCAATGATAATATTATAATCTTCTGACCATCGATTTTCATCTAGGACGCTACAGATCGGTAATCACTCCTTGCATGTATGTTTCCATCTCAGTACAGATTCAGACTTCTCATTGCCTGAGTGCTGTGTGTTTCTGGACTGATAATGACAGCTGATTCATGCACTGGATTCTTCACCCATGGTTTAGCAGTGAGCGTTCTATTGTTTCCTCTCAAACAATAATGTCACGTGTGTTAAATTCACCTTCTGTTTCGGGACTCTTTGGCTTCTGCAGCGTTTTTGAAAACTGAGGACTAAAAAGCTCAGTTTTGAACATTACCATTATCTCAAAATCATTTCTTCATTTAGTTACTATTTCTTATTTTATTCCTTTTCATCAATGTCAGAAAATGCACAAGCCCTTGAGATTTTTCTAGCCTTGTTTCCAAGATACATTCCAGATTATTCCGAGTTTCAACACAAGCTGGTGAAACTAAACACTTATCTTTGCCTAATCTTGCGCTGCGTGTGTCTGTCTGCTCCCGATGAAGGAAAAGGGAGACGTTTTGTGCCGTCTGAGGGAGCACAGGTTGATGTGACAATAGGTCATCCCTTGACAGCACAAGGGAAAATATAAAGACTTCTGAAAAATATGCCACTCTGCTTAAAACACATTCTGTGACATTTGCAAGAGTTTGCCATCATGACTAGGGCTCAACTTTGCTCCTCTGACATTTTGTCAGTGACTTAAATGAACTAAAATGAGATTCACAGACACCACTGTTGCAGGTCGTTGGGCTGTTTTTCTGCTACATGGCATTGTGTGGGGAGGGACTTTTAGAGTCACTTACTGAGTTTATGGACCCACACAGACCCATTTTCAATATCATGAAAGTATCAACTGATACTAAGCTGTATCAATTGATATGGTACAATTGATATGGTAAGCTGGCATGTCTTCATAAAAATGAAATTTGTTTTGCATTGCCTGTGCTGTACAGTATATACAGGAAAAGTGCAAATTGCATGTCTGTTTTTGATGTTGCAGTGCTCTACCCAGGATGGACAATAACTTGCGTTTTTCTTATAAAATTGGTTTTCAATTTTGTCACCCTCCTCTATGGTTTTTGCATTGCTTTGCAGCAAAGGAAAATCATACCAAGGGGAGGAAGAGGCGTATCGCTGCTTTTTCTTCGATGGCTGCATTTCCTGAACTAACCTGCCATTTTTTTAAACTACAAGTGTCCCACAATAGAATTAGTACCAACTGGAGGAGCAATGCAGCTGTCGCGGACAACACTGTGGGTGTGCTGTTTCGCTGTGTGTCCCAGCAGGTGGCGCTGTGCAGCAATGACCTTACCAAATCAGCAGTCCATGAATGACAGGATTCAGACAGTGCTCTTAACCTGCATCTTTATTGCTTCAGCCTTTCAGGAGTTTCCTGCTTTTCCTAGGTTGGTGCTTTTTTTTCCAGGCTCATTCTAATATGACCCGTGATATTGATTTGGTCTAGACTAGTCTAGGTTTTTTCATGCTACACCTGCCATTCAAAGTCAGTGGAGTCACTGTGCTTTCTTATTTAAATTGGTGTTTAGGTGCCATAGCTTGAAAAAGCATTTTCATGACCATAAAGTGAGAAAAAAGGCCACAGACTGAGATGGTGACAGGGTAATTATGGGGTCTGGAGAGTCTCAATAAGTTCTACTGTCTAGATGTTGCTGGTTCAGACAATAAATGGGACTCTGTAATAAACCAGCACTCAGAGTGTGATGATTTCCAGGCAGGCTCTTGAATCCAGGTGCAGGCTGGAGCACAGTGAACCGAGACAAAGTTGGAGATGACACTTCAGAATCCAAGGAGTTTCCAAAGGCACAGAGTCAGAAAGAAGAGGTTCATAGCCAGGTGACCTTGAAGCAGACAACTCCAGTGAGGAATTAGGATCATAGTCAGCAGACAAAGTAGGATTCTGGTGCACAGCAAGCTGACAAGGCAAAGCAAAGTGAAGCATAGCAAAGCGTTGTGAAACTAACAGGACTGTTGGAGAACACAGACAATGGTGGACTGCTAGAGCAGAGGTAGTCAGACCTTAAACACTATAGATGTGAACAAGGTAGTAGCCAGCAGTCATATCACTCTGCAACTCACAACTGGCAGCCCACTGAAGGTAAGCAGGTGTGAGCCTGGTCAGTACCTGGATGGGAGACCTCCTGGGAAAAACTAAAGTTGCTGCTGGAAGAGGTGTTAGTGGGGCCAGCAGGGGGTGCTCACCCTGAGGTCCATGTGGGTCCTAATGCCCCAGTATAGTGACAGGGACACTATACTGTAAACAGGCTCCGTCCTTTGGACGAGGTCAAAACCGAGGTCCTGACTCTCTGTGGTCATTAAAAATCCTAGGGTGTCTCTCGAAAAGAGTAGGGGTGTAACTCTGGCGTCCTGGCCAAATTTCCCATTAGCCCTTACCAATCATGGCCTCCTAATAATCCCCATCTATGAATTGGCTTCATTACTCTGCTCTCCTCCCCACTTATAGCCGATGTGTGGTGAGCGTTCTGGTGCACTATGGCTGCCATCACATCATCCAGGTGGGGCTGCACATTGGTGGTGGAGGGGAGTCCCCATTACCTGTAAAGCGCTTTGAGTGGAGTGTCCAGAAAAGCGCTATATAAGTGTAAGCAATTATTATTATTATTAATTGCTAGTTAATTAGAGGCAGGGGGTACTGCGTACTGTGTACCCCAATGGCTGTGTCAGATTGCTTGAGGCTGACATTTGCATGGGTGTTACAGGACAAATGAGTGTACAATGGGCTTAGCGCTACTGAGCTTAAAGGCTTTTAGGAGCTCACAGTGGGTCAAAAGCCGAGCTGCTTGTTGATGTTAAAGGAGAGCATCCACAATCCTCAGTGTGGCCTATTGAGATAGAGGGCATACAGCAGTGAGCCACACCATTGGTACGATGGCCTCAATTTAGCTGCCCAATCATTAATAATCTCCTTATAATTTGTATTCCATAAATTTATTGCATGGAAACCTCACACTCTGTTTTTTCAAGGCTGCATCAAACAGGTGCTCACGCTGAGCTAAAGAGATCTTGTTTAAACTGCGTTGCGGAATACTTCAACCGCTTTTGCTATTAAAAGACATCAACACTTGAGAGCAAGACTGTGGATTACTTAATGGTGTCTGATTAGTAGATTGCCTAATGGCAGATGATTGCAGCTTTAAAAGAAGGTAGTCAGGCAACAAACACCAGAGGCGAAGAGCTCTGGCTGTAACTTAAAGTGCTGCTGAGAGCCTAAGAGTGGTTCTTTGAAAATCAGTAACTGTAGGGGATAGAAATTAATGAAGATTAGTTGATCAGCTCAGGGAGTCTCCACTAATAAAAATAATAATTATTCATTTAGCAGGTCCCTTCTTTGGGAGAACGTACAGAGAGCCGTGAATTGTGCAGGAACTGTACAGGCACTACCTAGGAAGGGGAATGAGTGTAACAGGTCTAGTCGTCTCAGTCTTGTCTGAGTGGGGAGCAGACATGGTTCAGTAAAGTGCGGTACCCTTCCCAAGCCCAACAAGGAACCCAGTAACAGCCCTGTCACCTTAGCATCTGGAGCTGTCACTGTCTGTCGATGTTTAATTGCTCCTCATTCAGCTTTCCAATTTACCAAACTGTTTAATCTATAAGGGTTTCTCTCCCTTGCTACCTATGTGTTTTTAACAACATAAGAATGGTTTCAAATGAGAGGAGGCCATTTATGTCCTCTGGTAGTTAGTACAGTAGGTACAGTAATTGATCCTAGGATCTCATCCAGCTGTTTCTTGAAAGAAACCAGTTTGGCTTGAAGAGCAGGGACTATGAGCTTGTTCCACACTCCCACAACCCTTTAAGTAAAGAAGCAATTCCTGTTCTTGGTTCTAAATGTACTTATACTCAGTTTCCAATGTTTTTTATGGTAAACATTTTCATAGTAAGACCCTTGTGCAATTGAAGAGATTGCATGGGCAAATGTCAGCATGTGTTAGAAAAAAAAAGTTTCGTATTTTAACTTTGTACTTTACAGGCAGATTCTTTAAACCGCTATGCTTTCTTCTTTATCACCGTTTTAGAGGCTTATGTTATCACCACACATTTGCCTGTCGAAGTGTTTCTAGGCAGATGAAATAAAAGGGCTCCCAGAAGCCTGGTAGGACACCGTGCCTGGGGGGCGTTCAGGAGAGGCTGTATCTGATGTGTTTCAGACGACATGTTTACCAATAAAAGAGCAAGATTGTTCTTTTGAGAAGCACAATTTGACCTTTTCAGTATTCTGCCCCAGATCACATCCCCAGTCCCTCAACAGCTTTTGGGAAAAGGTTTTGCAGGTCAGCACAGGTGCCAGAAAAAGGAAAGGTCAGGATCAGTTTTAAGACGAAAGTTTGCCGATTAAGATTGGATTGGGTATGTCACTATCAGAGGTGCATGGGTCTTGGTGACCTTGCTTAAGGCTTCAGTAACACAACAGAGGCTTCTAAAAATGTGTAGGGACTTCTGGAAGAGGAATGGTTTATTAAAAAGTCAATTTATTAAGGAACAGGTAAAGGTTTATTCCATGCTGAAAAGAGAAGAAAAGAAACAACGTTTTGGCTGTGGAGCCTGCTTCAGTTGCCCTGGTCACACCTGAAGCAGGCTCCACAGCCGAATTGTTGTTTCTTTTCTTCTCTTTTCAGCATGGAATAAACCTTTACCTGCTCCTTTGCAGCCTATGCATGCTGACACAGCTACCTACTTGAGCTTCTTCAATCCATTTATTAGTGCTTTACTATGCAAACATAACGACAAACGTCTGCAGATCTCTTGGAATTCAGCATTCATCTACCTGTCAAACAGCTCAGGAGAGCAGGGGTTTCTACAAATGAGATGAGGGATTTCTGATGGGCCAATTAATGTTAAAAGATGATGATGCAGACATTTCATTCAAATGGATGAAACAATAACTAGTGTGTGTAATCAGAGCTACACACAGAGCTGGTCAGAGCTGGTCTAGGTGGACCAATGATCAGGGCTCAGCGTTTAAACCCTAGTTTCACCACTGACTTGTATCCTCCAGCACCCATTTAAGATGCCTTGTTTCATTTGCTTAATTCTGCAAATTTCATCAGGTAAAATGCCTGTTTAATTCCTAATTTTTATTATTGTTGTCTTTAAGCTTTCATGTAGCACAGAAAATGCATTTCAGTCAGCTGTACCACAAAGCTCTCAGCATCTCCTAAGTGATGAATCCCAAGTTCCCATTGATTTCTAGCCTGTTTTAGTTAATGACTCCAACCGCAGCCAAGAAATGTATTTTAAGTAGTCGGATTGAGACTGAGAAACCTTTAAATCAGTCTAGATTGCATTTGTTTGAAGATGTTGTTGAGCTAAATTACATTTTGATAGCAAAAAAAAATGTATGGCCACATTTCTCATCTTTTGAACCCGTGTAAGCCTCTTTCCCAATTTCTGTGTTTTTTGTATTTGCTGTGTTTTGCCGTTTTGAATTTCGCAAAAACCTGAAACACAAGTTGTAGCAGGGAGGTTTCAAACTCTCAAAGAACAACTCTGCCACTTATTTAAGTGCCTCTCCTTGGGAATGCAAGTGTTCATCTGAGAAAAGAGGCATGATATCCATGTCTTCCCCATCTCCGATTTTGTCTGAGAGCATTTTAAGTTACCAGTGTGAGTTATTAAGAGTCATCTGCCCTGAAAAATCAATTAATTTCACAGCAGAAGCAGAGGAATCGATGGTGCGAGGCTGAAAAAAACAACAACTGTGGAAGTCAAGAAGAGAGCATTCTAAAGGTTCAAGAGTTGCTGTGGTTTCGGGAGCCTGGGGGCCAGGTCACCCTGTGACATTGAAACAGGGAAATCAAAACCTCATCAGGCTTGATTGTTCTATTGATCTCTGTCACATGACTGTGGCCTGAAGGGTCTGTCATCACATCACCCTGCTCTGACATCTCCCAGAGATAGAGATCGCAGGCCTCTTCTCGCAGGGTTATTCACTTTGCAAATCCAGCACATATCCGGTCCCAGTCAAAACACAGACTTACAGTATCTGCCCAAGTTCTGCTGTGAGTCTGACCAGCTCACATTGAGATTTGTCGAATTTTTTTAAATAAAAGTGGGACAGAATTTCCATAAAACATTGACATACAAAAAAAAGGAAACAGATTTTTAGAAGATTTAAGCACATAAAACTAGGTCAAAATGTTTGTTATAAGCAAAGGATTGTGAAAACATACTGGACATTTTAAACTTCAAATACTATCAGGGAGACAGAATGTGTTAGCAACAGCCTGTGTGCTTTATTTGCCTGGACAAGAAAAAGTAAATCCTTTTTGAGGGAAAAATTGAGATGCTTCAATGAACTCCATATTGGAACATGAAGTACAAAGGATATTTTATTCATTAACAAGATGCAACTTTGGCCCAAGAAGTGATACTGTATATAAAGTGATATACTCAATATCCCAAAAGGAATATATTTGAAGTGAATAAAATAAAGATTTAATAATCTGCCTGTCTTTAACCTGCTTGGTTTATGGGATGATAGTTTGACCATGTGGATAAGGAAGTCAGAATTACCTATATCAGGAACCAAAGGGTTGTATACTGTATATGGGTGGGGGCAGGTGGATGTGCTGCATTGAAGCATGAGCAAAGAATGCTGGGAAAGAATTTCTGAAGTTCAGTATTTACACCCTAGTGAGCATTCAACTATGGTTTGGGATACTGTCTCTCTCCCAAACGTTCAATGTCAACCCTTTGAGGTCATGATGTTCATGTTCATAGAATAGTTCTGTATAAATATCAGAGAAAAATAGCAGACTGCAAAAATAAAGAAATAGGAAATACTTTTCAGGTTGAAATACTGTCGTCACCTCTCCCACAATAGCTGAATTTGGAGTCTGATCAATTCTGGACTCAGAATATCAGTTTGATATACTGTATTTGATACTTTTTCAAGTGAGAAAGCCTTTGGATGCTACCAGTAGAATCAAGTTTTGTTTTAGCATTTCGGGTAAAGCAAAAATACTTTAAAGATCTAAAAAGAAGGAACAAAAATTTTTAAAAGTAGGTACTGTACATGACTGCAGTTAACAACAAGGAAATGGCTGCCCCTTTAAGGTACCTGTCATATTGTAAAACTTGAAGCATGCTGAAAAGAGGTTTGTTAAAGTCAAGTACTTTCTCAAAGGGCTTGGGCTGGATCACGGCATACATGAAAAGGAATTCCATTACTGTGTTAAATCTCATTTTACCTTTGGTATCTGGGAGTCTCTGTTGAAAAAATCATCAAAGCGCTGTACCCCACAGCAACTCTGCATTTCAGACAAGATGAGTGCCTGCCTTCAATATTACCTTGTTTCTCTCTCCCCTTTAAAGACAGCTCAACCCCCCTCAGAAACATGGAACAGTCTGCGTGAATGGCACAAGCAGGGCAGTTGTGCAAAATGGCAACACTTGACAAAAACACAATTAAAGAAATTTTAATTTCAGGAAGCTGCTCTTTGAAAAAAATATGCATAACATTTTGAAACCATTTTCTGCAGACACTTCTTGGGAACCTTCACATTGCGTGAGCGTTTTATTTTATATTTTATGAATTTTTTACGTGCACCTCAGGCATTTTGACACCAGACCTAACGTAAAGCAATGCTGTTTAAATTTGGTTCCACTCTGTGATTCTGTGTTATTATTCAATTGTAAGGACTAGTGAAAAGTAATTTATGCCCATTGGGGATGCTTAACATTTCCACCTCACTTGTCAGTCTTTTGGCTAAAGCCATTTAGGAAGACAAATATTAAAGTCCATTTGCTAGGGAGAGAAACTTCTGAAACATACTACACAATTCAGAAGATTTTGGAATATAGAAACCCCATATGGATCTCAGATATAGTAATATACACATCTGAAATCCTGTGTGATATATACTGTACATACTGTATATGTACTGTATATCATAGATAGCTGGACATTAATCTACAGTAGCGATGACATCTGTAGTGACACATATCCTTCAGCAGAGCTATTAAGAGTAAACTGAAAACCAGGAGATTATGTGGGTCTCCTGGACCAAAACAGAGGACTACTGACTTAGAGAGATAGAAAGATGTGCAGTAAGTTCAGTGTTAAAGGTGTGAGAAAATGAGGTTTATTATCAAATATCACACTTATGTCACACTTACTGCTTTGAAATTTGAAGAAAGTATTTATCACCATCTGGTTTACTTATACTCTCTACAAATAATTGTATTTTAAAAATGTAAAATGAGCACTGCAATGATGTGTCTTGCATAGCATATAAAAAATGAAAATAACAGGCAACATGCACCACACCACCAAGCGTGATCCCCAATTCACTGTGTGTCAGTGCTCTCACAGCACAGGGGAGGTCATCATTGCACAGGTGTCTTCCTTTAACCACAAACTTCAAAACTCTGCAACAACTTCAACAGGTAATCTGCTTTAATGAGTGTTTATAGACCAAATCTGAAACCCGAGCACCTTGCAATCCATCAAGAACTATCGCTGACCGCTTGTGATCCACCAAAACAAAAATGTCCAAAATCTTTTGGAAATGCTAATGAAAACACAGTGAAATAAGTTACATTTTGGGACAGTGAAGTTAAATTTGTCATTTTTACTGTGGATTAATGAAATTTGTATTTCAGAATTGTAGTAACAGACAAATAAGTACTAGAACCCGAGATGAAGTTTGGATAGCTGAGTTAATTGCATACAAGGAACAATAAGACCAAAGTATTGTTTGAAACGTAGGTACAAAACCTCCAGTTTATATAGCAAATTTCACACGCTTCTGACACAAATTGTTACCATAGTAATGGGGGGTCCCCTATGTTTGGACATTCCCAAGACCTTGAACACTTGTGATGGTTGGTTTTATCTTTCCTTAGTTGGGGGGGGGGGGAGGGGTCTTTATTTTGCACTTGGAATTTCATATCAATTAACTCCCATCCCGCCATAACTCAAAGGTGCCTAAACATGGAATGTCTTGTGAAGAAGTCTTTGTGCAGAAAGAAATCAGGTAACCCCTTTTTCACCTCTTATATCTTTCTTCAGAATAAAAGATTAATATGAAGCAAGAGTTTAGAGATTTAGACTTTATTTCAGGGAATTAATTGCACACATGGCTAGCCATGTTTAAATAATGTCGTTTGTTGTGTTTAATCTCACCATTTCAGGTGAGGAGAAGTACTGGGAGAAACACACCGATGTGTTTCTAATTCCCATGTGTTGCATGTTGCATTACTTGTGAAAACATATAAGATCTGTGAGTGCATTAACCTGGACCCAGCCCTTTTGGGCTTTGACTTTTTGGGTCAGCCACTCAAGGTAGGAAGCATAAACCCAGATGAAGACTAGAGAGTTGTCTATGATGGAAATGCAAGCAACTGTACAGAGTAGAGCAAAAAAAATCCAATTAGACCTATTGCAGAGATATTGAGCATACCAAAATCAACAATATACAATCTCTTGGAATAGAAAAAACACAAGACAAGTAAGCAATTGACAAAGACCAGGTTGTCTAAGGAAGACAACAGCAGTTGATGACAGAAAAATCATTAGAGCTGCAAAGAAAATCCCTAAATCAGCAGCCAAAGAGACTGCAGATAGTCTCCAGGGTGCAAGGGTGAGAGTATCTCAATTCATGGTGTGCAGATGATTTAGACAGGAGAATTAAAAAGGCTGCACTGCAAGATGCAAACCTCTCATCAGCACTAAAAATAGAAAGGCCAGATCAGAACTTGCAAAGAAGTTCAGAGATGAGCTACGACAGTTGTGGAACTAAATTTTATGGATAGATGCACAAAGATAAACCTTCATTACAGTGACTGAAAGGCAAAAGTATAAAGAAAGAGAGGAACTGCAAGTGATCCTAAACACACCACCTCATCTGTGAAGCATGATGGAGGTAGCGTTGTGGCTTAGGCATGCACAGAGATGTCCTTAGAACTGGCTCACTGGTCTTTGTTGATGTAATTGATGATGGCAGCAGCAGAATGAATTCTAAAGTGAACAAGAACATGTCCAAAAAATGTCCCGTGTCCAAAAAATATATAACTTCAAACCCATTGGATGACAACTCTCTCGGCAGGAAGGCAATGATCCAAAACCTACAGTATATCACTCTTAACAAAGTCAGGAAAATGAAGAACTGAAAACCTTTGAACTGACCAAGTCAATTACTCATCGGAATCCTTTTGAGCATGTATTTTATTTGTCAAAGGGAACACAGAAAACTCCAAAAAACAAGCAACAGCTAAAAGAATCCTGGCAACTTGGCAAAGAATCTCGCACTAATATCTCAAGAGTCTCAAGATATTGATGTTTCACATCCTTGAAACAGTCATTGCATATACGGAGTAACATTACACTACACCAACATTACACTAGTTTAATTTAAGATAATTTGTCCCAGTACTGAGTTGAAATGGAGGGGATTGAGCACAAGAGCATTCTTGTTCTAACAGGGTTTAATATGTATGCAGAAATATACCCGGAAATAAGTTCTGTTCTAAAATCACGTTCTGTACTTTTGGCCCTTATTTTTCTTTTAATCTGAAAAATAAATGTCAATAGTTTACAGCAAAAACAACAACTTTCACTTCACTAACCCAATACTTAAAGTATTCACTGTAGATGTTAAAAGATTAAATGTTAATAGGTGACCTACAGTATGAAACCCACAGGATGGTGGGTCATCCGACCTCCAAAGCTGCCTCACAGCCCAGGCAGAGCTTCAGTTGAATAGCCTAGTTTTGAGATGACAACTCCACACCTTCTTCTGTAGGTTTTGTTTTTTAATCATTTTTTGGATTAAATTGCATTTATAGAATTGTATATTCTTACAGCTAGAAAATATCATGGTATAGAGGTACCACATAAAGCTGCAAAGATAAAGTTCTATTTGTTGAATGTGATAACCACATTAGCACCAATCTATTAATAAAGACTAAACAATAAACAATAAAAGGGATGCTGGGGATCAGTATCATTTTTTTGTTCATTGATATGATAGCCCAGCTCTCATTTTTTAGTGTAAAACAATTCCTGATGCCTCTTTTTATGGACCCTTGAACAACAATGACCTGTGACATCCATTTTTCATTGTTGAACAGAGCACAATTTGACAAAGCTATAGTCAAATGAAAGTCACTCAAGGAGGAACTTTCAATAAATCAGACCTAAAGCATTGCTGGAACAAAAACACAATTTACCATAAACAACAAGCGTGATCATAGAGCTGAAAGCCAATTCAATTTGTCTCATTCTGAGAAAATAAAATAATAGAAAACATTTTCAAACTATTGCTTTGAGAAGAACCAAAAACACACTTGGGAAAGAAAAATAGCCTTTCAAGTTAAATTGCAACAGATGGTAATAAATTAGGCATTACAGCTGGACATAGAAAGAAGAAGGGAAATTCAATTCATCTCATTTATATCTTCCCACAATGCTCAGCTGTCAGCCCTAATCAACTGTTCCTTGTGTCAAAGCTTATTTTTACAAAAAGACAACAATTTAATATAGTTCGATTCAGTATCAAAATATATAAATGCCCACACTGGAATATCAAGGTAGCCACTTTTATGGTGCTTCTTAACCTTACTTGCAAGTAATAAAACACTCTCCTCAAAATGTCTAATGGAATTAGAAGAAGATTCTTGTTTGTAGGGTAAACATGAAGCAGTAGTAGGTTGATGAATTTGGAAAGCTCTTCCAGGGTTAGTTCATTAATATAACTTCACTCAAGCTGTGTTTTTCATCAACAAGTAAATTTCTTATACATACACCAACACACACACAAATATATGTCTGCAAGTGTACTGTTCATGCAGAAATACCATCTTGGATACTGGAGTCCTCAGTGCTAAGGAGCTAAATAAGGCATGTACTTGGTCTTTGATTTCTTTCTGAGACAAAAGAAATACGATGGAGTCATACCAAGAGAAGCTTTGGGAAAGCTAGGTGAGTGTTCATCACAGAGACTTTCCAGCAGGTGTTCTGTGCAGAGGGGGGGATTCCACATCAAGTCCAATTTGGGAACATGGGAAACCATTGCAGCGGACCGCAGCAAGTGAAGGCAGGCATTGGGACGAGTGAACAGAGGAGGCACAAGATGTGGGAGGAGATGAGAGAGTGCCGACGGCAGTGGGCAACCCTATCTCCTTTACTGCCAGAGTCACACTTCACCTGCGGAAAGTGCAACAAGGCCTGTCGCTCCAGACGTGGACTGTACAGTCACAGTAGGCGATGTAAATCTAAAAACTGTCTAACCATGGCGCAAAACCATTGTCTCGTGAGACAGACGGATGCCAGAGACTCTATAATAGTTGCTCTTTCCAATCTAGAGAGGACAATGTAAACATTTACCCCATAGTGTTCATAGGAGGATTGATGTCTGTCCTGGTCACATTGCTACATCCAAACTGGCTTACTATTGTCTTAAGATGCCCTAACCTACAGTAGTTATTTATCAGATATGCAGTGGATGTCCTCAAGGAGTTACAAATGGCGATGGAAATTAAAAGTTAGTTCCAGCCGATGTAATGAAACTGCAGTTGAAAGGTTAGCTTGATGTGTAGCAACAAAGCTGAGTTTTATGATCTAGAATGATTTTCAGAATGATTAGAACAAACATTTTTTTATTGCCTTGAACTGAAAACGAATCCTGTATATCATAACTAATTTTCTTAGGAATGCTAATAAGATGAGCTTTGTGTAAGCAGAATGTGTTGAGATTCTGACACAAACCTGGACAATATTAACTGGGTCAATTTTCCCACTAATGATGAATGATCTAGAGGTACTGTATAGTACAGTGTATCTCTTTATCTGCATTCAAAGAGGAAGGTACATATCAATTAAAACCCTAGGTGAAACCCTATTTAAATGGGTTAAACTGACAGGGCTAACATTAGCCAGCAATAAGGAACCAACTGGATGGGGATGATATCATATGATGATATCACAGTCAATCACCGCCAATGACAATTTGAAGTGTTGATTCATAACCATTTACTCTCCCTTTCCAAGGTGTTGACAAATTTTTCTGTTCAATCATCATGTGACTGCGGCCACTGTTGTCCAAACTAAAGTACAAGATACAGAACTGCAAAGAAACTCGGTTGAAAGCAACTGTTGATATTATGCCCAGACCCCTGTAAACCAAACTTTTGCCAAAGACATCTGCAACAAAAGAGGTTTTGCCAAGAGCTCCCCAATTGGAATTTTGCCTGATCAATGAAATGATGTACTGTTTGACTTTTGTTGACATGCCTGAATACTCATGCATATTAAACATAGCAGGCATATATACAAGAAAGCAGACTTTCTTATTTTTCCTCACTTAAGTTTCAATTGGAGGATGTTCTAATGTGTGGAAATTTCATGTGATTTATCCAGTTTCCCCTTTATTGTAGTCATCCTTTGGCCCAGAGGCAGTGTACAATGATTGGATGTTGTGACCAGATCCAGCATTCCTTTCTCCACAGGACCATTTATGCTGGCCTGGCCAAAAATTCTACTTTGGATCTGTATACTTTCAGTTTTGAAATTATAACCCTTGAGAATTAAGTTATTATTCAAACATGTGTTTAATAAAGATTAATTCACTACATTAAATATTTTCTTGTCTTTCCAGTGTGTGAATGCTGATGTATTATATGGGACTGGTTTAAATTATGAGGCTGGCTAAAATAACATGTATTATAGTTAATGTATTTGAAACCTGCTATTATTATCTTTGCAATCCCTGAGTGAGTGATCAGCCATGTGTATATTGGCAGATTGATTCACATTTATTTGAACTCTTAGACTGGTTTTATTTTGCAATGTTCTATTATTCTGTTAATAAAAATTGTGTATTGTATTCCTTCACATTCATGTCTATGTGTCTCCATTTGTTATGTTGATTGATTCCTTGCAGTAATAAAATGCTCGTGTAATTTACTGTACCAATTACAAGTTATTTTAGTGAATTCAAACCATTGTCACTACACAGGAACCACTGTAAAAGCATCACTTTGTACAATAAAAGTTCTATTAATAATAAAAATCTATCAATCTGTTTTGCTCATAGAGAATTCCCAAAATAGTTAATCTTGTAAGCTTTATTATAATCTCTCCTTCTACTGGTAAATTGAAGAATTACTAAATCACACACACACACAGTGAGAAACAAACAGTCATGATTCACTTCCTCTTTCTGGTTCAATGTTAGATTGCCTGACTGTCGTCAGCAAACAACACAATGTCAAACTGTTCATTCCTGAGCTGTCTCGGAACATGACCTGCTTTATAATATTTCAACTCATTAGCCAAAACAGTGCTGACCCTCAAAAAATACTATCACACAATCAAATCCTCACCAACAGAAGCAAGCTTTGACGTTACTAGACTGAAATCAACATGGTTCATATCACTACTAGCAAGAGAGTGAGGAGACAGGAGGTCCTGTGGGACCACAAAGCATCATCACAAATGACAGTTAAGCTGCTTACATGCAGAAGCAATTACTATTCCGCATTTATAAATCTTCACATATTTTCACATTTCCCGTATATTTGTGATTCTTATCATTGCAATTCCTGTGTGTAATAAAGTAGTTACCACTGTGCCTTTAGAGCCTAGTGTTACAGTATCATCAAATCATAATTTTTTGCTTTTTTAAGACACGTTCATACATTTACAGCATTTTTTTAAGCTCAGTTGTGATTGTTTTGAACTTTGTGATTGTTTGTGATTGTTTGGATAATAATAATAATAATATTCTCCCCATGTTTGTTTGAATGACTTTAATAATAATTTAATAATTGTGAATGGTATAATAATAATAACAATTCTTGGAGACAAACAGATACTGAATACTACAGAATGTGCAGAGACTCGGGAGAAAACGAGCCACAAATGTCTGAGCAGCTGTAAAAAAGCTGAAGTAGCAAAACTCTGAATCTCCTATTCCTGAGGGCCCTCTGGGACTTTTTCCACCGGAGCTCCAAGTTACTTAAGGGAATCAATAATTTACTGAATTGATCGAAACTGCCATTGTTTCTAGGTCTTTAGACAGTTATGACATGAATATATCTTTAATAACTCACAGGAGTGTTGCTCTCAGGTGCTAGAAATGGATATTTCTGCTATAAACATGGACTAAGCGCATAAAAACAATTTAATGACATAGTTATTGGAGGCAATGTGTTGTACTTGAATAAGAAACCCAGCACTGACAGGTCATCCAGTCCAGTGTCACACTGATTTGAATTTGTATACATTCTCTTGACTATCCTTGCTGCTAAAAGGCTCTTAGTCTCCTCAGACAGCTTGGGGCCCACCTTGTGTTGAAAGCCAGTGTGAAAACATGGGGGGTTGGACATTTTGAAGATAGCATTAGTGTAGAGAACATGTGATGTAGCAACAAGGGCCTTAGTGGCAAGGGATTCTCAAACAGCATCTCTTAATCAGTACAGTCCCAGGATGTTTTGACAATAAGCCATTGGGGGCATCACAGAATGTACGCTACAAAAATAACATGTTTCTCCTGGATAGCTCACAATGCACCCTTGGTCAATATCTATATTAATAGAAATTCATTATTGGACAGCACAACTCAATAAGTTGTTCTGAACAAGTTAAACAGATTTTCTCTCAAACTCAGCTAATTGGACCATAATGACAAAGGAACACGTAACAACCGAAACGTTGTGTTTTCTCTTTTCAGCATGGCATAAACCTATTACTTGTTCCTTTGCAGACTACGCATGCTGACGCAGCTACCCACCTGAACTACCATAATGACAAATTAACCAAACACTGCTAATAGCAGCTAGTGCATACTTACTTTATTACAGCTTTCTAGGCATTCAAACAGATGAAAATTAAGATCATCAAAAATACATGAACATCCTGTTGTTGGACAGCATCAGAGGCTCTTTTACCTCATCGTCCTCACCTATGCTGAGGAATCCCAATGACAGTGCCAACTTTGACCTGCATTCTTCTGATTCAGGAAGGCTTGAAACGACTAGCCACCATTAGGGGATCATATGAAGCACAAGTCAAGACAGCAAAGAAATAGAGTCAATATAGTAGTGACAAATTTCACTCAATCATATTCTTAATGGCTCTGGGGGTTGTAAATAAGCTATTTCCCACTCTGTGCATAGCGTTAAAAACAGGTGCATGTTAAAAATTCACAACCAAACCATTATTTAAATCTAAACGCAATTATTTTAATTTAAATAAATCTAAATGCAAGTAATGCATCCAGTGAATCGCAATGGTTAATGTATAAGGCACAAGAAAACATAACCTCTAATTTTAGAAAAGGTGTATTTGAATGTGCTCTGATGCTTAATGTCAGATTTTAATAATTAGATTTAAAATGCCCTTTTCAATACCAAGACTTAATATATACCTGAATTTTTTATTTGTAGATTAAAACAAATCTACAGGAGAGGTCACTATAAAAGTATCCACAGTTCAGATAATGATATTTACAGTAATGATTTCCTGGCAAAATATTACAAGAAAAAAAAACTGTTAAATCTTTTTAACTGAAAATATTGAAGTACAGTATATGAAATATTTTAACAGCTACATGTGGCATTTGCAGTATTTGGTCCCTGTCAAAATATTTGAGTCCTGACAGGACAAGGAATTGTGCTCAGAGGCTACAATATGTCAAATAAACACAGTTTTTGGACATTTCTATTGAAAATGCTGAAATCAAAACTAAATCACAATGTGTCAACTATCTTTGAAATTACTACATAATCCTTCCACCCTTTTTTCCCATTTCGATGTTATGAAAGACTGGAGTAAGATCAAAGATGGCAGTCTGAAGTATGTCGGAGAGATTTAATAACAGCAGTTGTAATAGCAGTGATAATGTTGGTTACAGACACAGAGGCAGAGCACTTCTAATCTTTTGGAATGCTACTGTATCGTAGGAGAAAAGCAAACAAAGGTTTCAAAATGTATTGAATTTAAAGTAAACACATGCAGAGCAAAGAGGATTATAGCAAAGCAAGATACAGTTTTGCGCTGTAAAATAATTCACCCTTTCCTACGATGTCCTGTTTTGTCCATCATTTGCAAATGATGTCTACATATTTTCTTAAAGTAAGGCCACTCAGCTAATTGTGCAACTTAACTAATTGAGGTTTGCCATAGCAAAGAGGGTAAATACTTTTGCACTCAATATATAATTGTTTTCGATTTTTCTTTGCAGAATTTGCTGACATTAACTTCTTTCACCCACAAAAGTATGAGCATTCACGGTCCAACATAGTCACTATAAAAAAGTGTACATGTTTTGTATGATGAAGAACTGAAAGTCTCTTGTGGTACACCCCTTTTTAGAAATCTGAGAACATCTAACCTGATTCACTTGTCCTTATGTTCTTCTGTTAGATTCAGTCGTTCTAATTATTTAATTGAATTAATTAAGCCTTTATCTAGGCCCTACAGTGCTTAATTATGTCATTTTACCTATTAGAGCTGTAGTGTAATAGCCCTTCAGGAATTCCCTTTGGCACTCCAGGCAAGGTAGAGTTATCGAAGCCACTTTAGTTCTAAGGCATGTATTAGGCATGAATTACTCATTAATTGGAATTGTATGGCTCCAGGAAAAAAACGCACTATTAGAAATGCATTGAGCATGAATTCCAAATTAGAAATGAATCACTCATTGTGACTATGGAATAAAAAAAGTGTTTATTATGGGAGGCCGACACTGAGCATGTTTTCCAATGTCACAGCCTATTGCTTTGACCAGAGCTGTTACATGTTCATGCAGTGAATCAGCTGTGTTTAACATGTAAACCCTAATTAGGCATTCAAGATTAATGCAGAATAGCAAAGTAAACAGGACTTGATCTACGCAAAGGTTTGGTGCTTTGCAGTTTTGCAAGCTCCAGGCTTTTGTTTAAATGATGGTAATTAACAGAGCCAATCGAAGGACTTTTGGAATGCGTGCAATGAATATGTTCAATTACTTTCACCCACTTACAAACACAATGTTAGTCACAGAGTGCTAGGAACTGCAAAAGTAGGAACAGAAAGTCTGCATCGGTGTCTTCGAGGTTTTTATTTTAATGCTGCACGTTCTGAAAGCCCATGCCTTGCCCTGGCCATCCTACAAGTCTAATTAATGAGTTGCCATCCCTCTACTGAGTCCCACAGCTAGAACTGAAATGCTAAAGACAGGCTGAGCAAAGATGCTGTGTTGAGATTCGGTCTAAAATAGCAAAACTGGAATCTATATGCCATGTTATACTGTAGCTCATGAGAAAAATAACAGAGATGAATAAAATGGAATTTACTGGCAGCTGTAGGCTGGTGTTTTTCAAGCTTAGACCTGAGCCTTTGACATCGGAAAGATGAACTCTGAGGCTGATATTGTAGAAAGCAGGAGCCTGTGGAGTTCCCTCTCAGGCATGGGCCATAATAGCTGGAGCTGATGCTTTCCACCCATCAGCCGAAGCACAGGTAACATATTATGCCCTGGAGAAATGGCTTTGCAATTCGAAACAACAGCAGCATAGCAAGTTCCTGTGTTGCAGGAGTGCAGCAACCGATTAGAAAGCACATTGTGAGGAACCAGATGCTCGGAGCATGTGTCTCACCTGCACAAATGAAAAGATTTCCGTTTTCCTTTTTTTTGCATGCTCAGAGAGTACCGACACAAATGGATTTCTTACCCATTCTATAGCATCCATCCCTTTGGAGAAAAGAATGAAAACAAGTCTTTTTTTTTCAAAAGGAAGTCCTGGAGGTCATTCTCCAAGATACAAAATAATACACCTTGAATGAAAACTTACAGATCAGAACCCTAGCCTAGGAAGATCAGCAGCCTTAAGACCCAGATACTGTATCTACTACAACTTAGAAGAAAGCACTAAATTCCCCAGTCACCGAACATGTACTTGCAATTCTATATATTTTTACTTAATTTCAGACAAGTGCCGTCAAACTGCTTCTCAAATTAATTCACTAGAAAATCAGACATTTCAATTCCCTGTCACGATCGTAATACCTCCTCTTAAGGGTGCTTCGGCCCTTTTGTATTTTAGTTGATTACATGCACCTGCTCCCTGTTTGTCCGTCTTTATTTACTACCGGATTATATCGTCTGCATAGGGTCCTGAACTACGCTTTGCGGGAGCCTGGACCGGCTCCCGTTAAATTCCCAGAATGAATGTTTGTCAAAATTAGAACAAGCTTTGCTGACAAATTCATAATACTTAGTAATACATAATACTTAATTAGCAAAAACTTACATCAGACAGAAGCTCCTAATATTTAAACATTCAACTTCATTGTTACTATATACTTATCATTAATATTGTAATAAGACAGGATTGGGTGCTGTGGGGTTCTTCAATAAGCTCACTCACACAGCAGAATATGCTGTGAACACAAGGGACAGCAAACACTTGTTCCTTGCAGGTTGTAACAGAGACAATTTACCTCAAAATGTACCTCAGTCACAGTATTGCTAAGGGAAAGCAGTAAAAAATATTGAATATCAAGACAGTTCCCTGCTCACAGTGGCAAAAGCTATCTTGTGATTTACTAACCCAAGATGTCCACCTGTTGTATCCTCTAATGTAGGCATCAGGGGAGAGTGCACCTGAGAGGCGCCTCATTCACCCAAGGTGATCAGCCCATCAGAGAGTGGTTTACCTCACATTGTGCCTCCCACACATCATGGTGCTGTGTGACCCCAACATGCCCAGACATGTTCCATGTTCAGTCCCGTACACTGAAAGTCACAGAAGTCACACTCCTCAACACCCACACAGCCACACAGAAATCAGATAAACAGGGAGATATATTTATCTGTGCACCGGGAACTAGTCATATAGTGCACTTATTTATAAGCCCTGTCTTCTGGCTCCAAAGCCATTACAATATATGTGATGTGCAAAAGTCTTAACCTCTATCTGGAGACGGAATGTACAGTAAGTACTGTATGTTATGAGCATCAACAGTTTATGCTTTTCAACTCTACAGAAATGTTACTGTTAATAATACAGTTTTATTTGGGTGAGAAGAAACCAAGCTTGTCATTTACTGTACCAATCTTTTATTCACGTGGATTAGACTCTTCAAAGCATGATCACAATTTAAGAGAAGCTATACTTGAACAGCCAATATTAAGTGTTGCAGTAGCTAATGCATCACATGTCAAATCCAATTGACGCCTTGTCAGTGTTTTCATCATTAACATCATTTGTGCCTGTCTACTAATCCATAAATCTAAAAGGCTACTTTTTGTACTACAGAATACAGATCTATACAGTATATTAACTGTTAGCCTAAAACATTTTGACTAGATTTTAAATACAAGATAATCTTAATATTGTGTTACATAAAAACTTGCTTGCATCATTCACTTTTTAAAGTGTTTCACCTGATGCATGATAGACAGGTTCAGAGAAACATAATCTATAATTGACATATGACTGGAAGACCCAAAAGACTGGATTCTTAAGGAATGGAACGAAGCTTTGATTTGGCAAAAGAAGTGCAAAAGGTGTTGTAATCTATCTATTAAATGTGCAAAGGTACATTTGAACATCCTCATATCATGTTGGAAAATTGCTGGACATTGAAGATAAACTCTATCGACTGCAGCAAGGTGCAAACTAGACTAATTTTAATCCACTTTGTTATTCCTATTGTTAAAAGAGTTCTCAGTCCAAACCTCATTATGCAACATTGATCCGAAACAGAATTAGAACTGACTTATTTGTAAAACAAAGAGGGAACTGGAACACACCAAATCCTTGATCTCACTGTCACAAAAGCTGTCCTGGACTATTTGGACAAACAAAATGTGTAAAGACATTTCAAAAACTCAGACAATCTTTCTGAGCTCTTGAAAGAAACAAGAATCCTCATTTCACAAGAGTTTGCAACCAAAGTACTGTATGTGGTAACCTCCTTATGCATCTGAGTAGAGAAATGAATAGGATTTTTGCATCGCAGTGTACAGTGTACAGAATGTATTCATCCCCCTAAAATTCTGTTGAGTTTCTGTATACATTATGTCTACAATGTGTTTTAAAGTAAATATTAAATAATGGTCCAAAGTGTTTTATACACTTAATGCATTTTTATCCTCTTTTATTGATCTGCACATTTCTAGAACTTTACAACCGAGTCGTTTGGAAACCTTCGTGCTCTTCATTGTTGAATCTTTGCTTGAAATTCACTACCTGCCCGAAGAAACTTCCAGAGACAGGTGTATTTTTTCTGACATCTCGTGATCCACTATTATTGCACAAAGAAAGAGGCCATTCAGCTAATTGTGTGACTGATCAAAATAATTGTGTGCACCTGAACTAATTTAAAATTTACATAGCAAAGGAGGTGAAGAGTTTTGCAATCAACATATTTTAGTTTTTTCTTTTGTCTTTGCAGATTTTACTGATTGCAGGGGATTGTGCATTTGTAAGTATCTTCCTCCCCTGTTGTGTTCAGGTGGTCCAGATTGACGTTTTTTTTTGCAATGTGTGTATGAACAAGTATACACTCCATTTTGCTATAGCAGATCTAAATTAGTGGCTCACATGATTTCAGAATAAATTTAGGTGTGCCTTTAAGGTTCCTGAGTCAAACAATGAATTTCAGAGATTAAATCATGAAGACCAAAGAGCTTTCAAAACAACTCAGTGATAAAATTCTAGAAAAGTCAGGAAAAGAGTATAAAAAATTCAAAGACACCAATTATCCCTTTGAGCATGGTAAACATGGTGAAGTTGGGCATTAAGTGGAAGATGGAACATACCACCCAGGTATTGCTTGATTTACTATGAATAAGAATTCCAATGTCAATGTCAATTCCAGACTTTGAACTTGGCCTTAAGAAGCCAGGCAGAGGCAAGAAATTGGTTAGGGGTGACACTGTGAGCACAGTGAGTGCAATAGTCACGTTAACAGAGCTACAGAATTCAATGGCTGAGACGGGAGAAAATGTCCATCAGTGAACAACATCCTGGTCTCTCCACAACAAGTATGGAATTGAAAAAAAAAGCAACAAAGCTTTTAGGTGATCCAGCAAACAAGTGGCAAAAGGATTTTTGATCAGACACGACATGATCTGAACTTTCTGGGAAAGAAGGCTGGCTTGTTGGTGTGAGTGAGCCTCTGGTACTGTACATCTCTAAAGCAACATCAGATTTTCTGAATGCATCAGGCAGCCCAAAGTGTTTACAGGCTGTGAAAGTGCATTTTGATCTGGAAAAAGGTGCTATACCACTGATCTGCACCAGCTGAAAGCTATTGCAGTTGTAAATGTGCAAAAGTTTTGGCAGAACAGTAAATATACCTATACTGTATGGTACTACAGCTACTTAAACAACATGCCTGTAATTATTCATATTTAATATTATGTGCCTTTTTTAACTTGCCTGAAGTTCACCGCCTTCATTTTTTCCTTGTTACCTTGCACTCCAGATATTGCAATTCAGTTAGAAGTGTTTTCTTACTTATTCTGTACATAGGGATGATTCTTGTACAGCTGGGACTGGCACCAGACACATTTGAGGGGAACATCCTGAAAGTTCTGTGAAAATAAAGTACAGTTTATTTTTAACTTGTGTATTGAAAAACTTGGTCAAGATGTCAGCAACGAATAGATGAATTATTGATAGGTGACTTAAACAGCCCAATTCAATATATTTTAGAAAAACTTCCTTTGTCCTTAAAGCAACCACTGACAGTGCTATTTCTCATTTTGATAACAAATTAAGAAAACAGGTTTAGAATAACTATTAACTCAAGTCAATAGGTTTTACATTAAATCTGCACCAGAGTCCCATGCCAATTATTATAAAAACTCAAGTTTTCAACAGATGAATTTAAATTTCAGGTTTAATAAATTAAGTAATTTATGACTAATGCCTGAATAATAGATCCTTTCTTCAAGTTGTAATTGGGTTATTAGATTTCCAATTAGTTGTTTTAGACATATTTTTTCTATCTCAGCAAGTGTATCTTGAAGAAAAATCAGTGTTCGTCATGGAAAACTGAAGTTTAACTCAGCAGCACAACTTTGCAGCACAAACTTAGAGTGCAGTGAGACAACTTCCTTTTTCACCCTTTTCATGGACAAAACTGACCACACAGCTGCACAGACAGTACAAGAGAGTGACCGGGGTTTATCAGTCCTGCTCCTCAGGGTAGCTTCGACTTTCTTGCTTTCATTCCAGTTCAGGTTAATTAATCCCTTTAAATTAAACTCCTTTATGATTTTCAAAAGCTGGTTGACAGTAGAAACCAGCACCAACCCACCAACATCTGCTAGCACTGAGAGCCCCCATGTACTATAGGTGGCATCTGTTGACTATTCTAACATCTAAGCATCTAAATTTTCAACAGTTGTCCTAGTGGGTTAAACTCAGAACGCATTTAACACAGTGCTCCCCAGATCCAGTCCACTGAGTCTAGCAGGTTCTGCTGGTCTCACCAAGTAAATTGAGCCAGTTTGACCCTCCTTCACGAAAGTGAAGCAGCTGACAGTTTAAGCACCATTGCATAACTGAAATGGCAATGAAATGGATTAGTATGATTCCATATCACAGCACAGCTCCATGTTCTGTAGAGACACTGGAAAAAAGGTTGAAAAAGATAGAGAAGAGCATCTAAACAGACATATAGAACCTACTGGACTGTTGTTCTTAGGGGCAAAATTTTGGGAGCCCTTATTTAATGGGAATGTTGATACAATGTGATTCCCAATGGTGTAACCACATACTAGTAAAAGCTGCTTAAACAACTAAGGTAGGAGTAGCAATTTATTTGACAGGTTGAGGACAGGGACAACAGAGCCTGCTAAACGTCTTGGCAACAGTTTATTTAAACTTGTAAAGCTGAGTGTTGACAACAATTAAAAGCAAGGATACGTATAAAATAAAACAACAGTTTAATTAAGGGTACAATGAAGACAAAGTAATTCAGAGCTCAGCTCAAATCATTGACGGAGGATTTGAGAACTGTGACAGAGGCCAGTGAAGAGCAGAAAATTCAGTAGATTTATATAAGGTACAAGAAGATCCAGAAAATGTACAAAAACCTTAAAATACTGATGCAGAGGTAGATACCCCCCTAAACACACACTTCCTCATTTGTCTTAAGGAGAGTCACTGTAGGAAATTCAATTACTTACAGTAGTTCAAAAGTGGGCACTGTGCAGTAGATAAGAACAATTGCATAAATGAAATGACAACTGAAATGGCAATAAAAGGGGTCTGAGAGGTTCTGTAGCACAGCAAAGCTCGTTGTTCTGCAGAGCCGTTGGAGAGAAGGTCAGTACAGCTGTAGAAGAAGGTCTTCAGCACTGTGAACCGCACTTGTTTCTTTAATCATGCGATCGATCTTTCTGTTTGACAAACGTTCTTCAGCGACTGCTCTGCCAGAACATCTTTACCTACGATCTCTCAGTGTCTCTTTACCTTGATAAGACTAAGGAGTGAGGCAGTTTAATCTACTGTAGGGGCCCAGGATTCAATTTCTGCCACACTCATTCCACTGCTTCTGAGTTAAAAGGACAAACGGAACATGCTGAAGAAAACCTTCGCATTACCCCGGCCCAATCGGCTGTTTATTTTCTCCTCTCTTGGAAATGGAGCTTTAGAATCATACTGATCTGTTGAAATGAACCAGCTCAGGACAATTCCAGCTTCAGTGAATCATTTTGGTGTAATGAACTGATTGCTTTTAAGACTTCTGGACTTCAATCTGTCTTGTCTGGTCGTTGAATAAGGCAGCACTCCCTCAGCCTAACTTTTTTTTACTTTCAAAACATTTCTGGACTTATAACACCTGTCTCTCTGGTTGCTTTGGATCAAAGACAATTCGAAAATGCACTTGATTATACACAACACCAAACACAAAAAAACCCAAACAGGAACATGGTGTTGTATTGCAAGACAACAATGCAGAAGGCTGATATTTGTACCACGCATGCAGAATTACTTTGAGAAAAAATCTTACAAGTAAACAGTTTTGAGGGTGATTTTAATTTGAATATATCTGTGGCCTGTACATCCACAAATGGGAAATTGTGTTTCCATTATACTATTAATACCATAAATTCAATACATTCATTTGAATTTGCTCTACATTTAATGGAAATTGGCATGGACTATATTCCTTATAGAGGTTAATATCTTTAAATTAAGTTTCTGAAGAACTTTGGTAAATTATTTTCATTAACATTTTTGTATGTATACGCTGATATGCAGATAGGAGATTAACTGATCAAAAATAAATTCTGTCAATTGTAGTAATGTTGGTTGCCATGGTGATTGGTGTTTACTTCTTCCATTGACAATCAAATTTCTATGCAGGCAAACTGGTAGCAATCATAAAAAACGAAGTCTGCATGTGAACGAGATGCTCTGACAAAGAGTCTTTGATCAGACTCTTAGCTCTTTCTTGTGTTTTTACAATACATGCAAGTTTCGCAGATTACAGTGTGCCGAAGTTTTCCTTTTTCAATACTCGGTTCTTTCTCCCGTGCACGTGCTGAAAATTTTAAGTTAGTAGATATTATGGCTTTGTTATGTTCTCATAAAAACCGAGACTTTTGCAAAAGGAAAGCCAGACAGCGTCCATGTATCTAAACCATTGTACACGAGCCTCATACTTCTCATTTGGCAACTACCGGCAATTTTTTTAACACTGATGTTTCACTTGAAATTTAGTACATGGCTTTCCATCCCCTTTCCTGTCTTCTTTAAAACATTTTCAATTGCCACAGTGGCCATTTCTCGCTTCTCAAATACCAGGGGACAGGGTGGGAGAGAGAGGATTTAATGTTCTACAGTTTCAATTTCCCTAGGAGACACAAAACCACAGAAAAGCAGGGTGAGTACAGCTTTGAGCAGAGCAAAGGAGCTTTGAAGAATGTCCCTTTTGCAGTATTGTGTCATACGTGAGCCTTTATAAATGCAGATAGCATCTGCAAAAGCAATAAAGGACAAAAGCCAGCTAATGGAACTGCAGGTTCAGTTTCTGAAGATGTCACAAGCATTAGCATAACGCATTCTTAATCACTCTGTCACGGAATTGGCTTTTTTGTGTTGATTGGTCACACGATTACAAAGAGTTGAGGACTTCAGGGCTTCCATTCACCTTTCAGCTGAAAGCTGCTTTGCTCAGCACAGGGATAGAAGTCAGCTCCTTCTCCTGCAAACACAAGAGTCAGATTTCTTTGTTAGCCTACAGTTGTTTTCTCATGCACATCGGACGTCCCTGGCTAGGGTTTCATCTCAGATCCTATAACCTACGCAGCTATGAGTGATGCCTCTGCCTAAAGAGAAACAGAAATATCTCACACACTTTTTGACGAGAGCATATAAAGATGGCACGCTTTGATTTTAAAATGCGAGCAGGAGATCCTTACCGCCCATCAAGCAATAAGCTGTTTCTAAAATGACACATTACGGTTTTTTTTTCACTTTGACAAACACTTTACAATGCTTTCGTTGAGGCTACTGAGCACCTCGATCGGCACAGGTGGCTGTCAGGTAGGGTTAGCAATGTAATCCGACCTCCAGGGCTTCAGAACTGGGCCGTGTCACGAGCTGCCCATCGCAGGGCATCCTGCTGGAGGTGGCAGAGGACTGACCACATACTGCAGAGCTACTACATAAAGCATCCCTAGATGACAATTTAACTGAAGAGAGCTGCATCTCTCCTCCCTCTGATAAATGTAGACTTCTGTTCGTGCTGAGGGCTTCTAGTCTGTATAAAGAAACTAGTGTCCCCATAAACTGCACAGTCCCAAGCTGTATAGACATTGTATTGAAGGAAAGAGGGGGAAACCACACATGACACTATAGAACCGCAAGAAAACATAGGAATCACTGCCCCAATTTACCCTATATTTTATAGTGACACACTATACTATATTCTCTCTCTCTCTTTCCTAGCATTAATCCTGCATCAGCAGGGTCCGCTTGTTGGCACACCAGTCTCCATTTGGTGGTTTGAACCAAATCTTTGAGCTGACGTTGCCATTAAATGTAACCGAGAAAGGGGGGGAGGAGAACAAAGTAATGTAGCCAATTCATAGAGGGGGGTTATTAGGAGGCATGAGAAATTTGGCCAGGACGCGGGGGTTACACCCCTACTCTTTTCGAGAAACACCCTGGGATTTTTAATGACCACAGAGAGTCAGGACCTCGGTTTTACATCTCTTCCGAAGGACGGCGCCTGTTTACAGTATAGTGTCCCTGTCACTATACTGGGGCATTAGGACCCACATGGACTGCAGGGTGAGCGCCCCCTGCTGGCCCCACTAACACCTCTTTCAGCAGCAACCTTAGTTTTTCCCAGAAGGTCTCCCATCCAGGTACTGACCAGGCTCACACCTGCTTAGTTTCAGTGGGTTGCCAGTTGTGAGTTGCAGGGTGATATGGCTGCTGGCCCCACACACTATACTATATTGTACTATGTTATATTGCACTGTATTGTATAAGACCACAACATTGTGTGGCCTGTTAATATTCTGTGATGCTTGTCAGCTACTGTATGTACATGTGTTACACATGTAGTCGATAATACACAAATCACATTTGCTTAGATTTTAAACATCTCCTGCTCTAGTGCTAGCACTGTCCTGTAAGTGCAAGCAAAATTAAGAATTCAGCATTGCTGAGGGGAGGGGATTTGAAAAGCAAAATGACTGATGGGTGTAAATGGAAAAGTAATAACCCTGCACTGTCTCAGGGTGTCCTTGCTATTAGGGAGCTGGACGGTCTCCTATCTGTCACTGCAGGTGTTTTCTATTTACTACCATCTTAATTCCCCTCCTCATTCCTTTCCATGCTGCATGGCTTAAACAGAGCCCTCCCTGCAGTAGTAATGGCTGCTCTCCCTCGAGTCTATGCAGTAGCGAGAGAAAAAAGAAAAGGCTTGCACGAGTCAATTGGGATTGCTCCCTGAGCAGTGCTTTACTTTAAACCTAATTAAGAGAATTAAGCCCAGAGGTGACTACAGCTTGTGTAGCGTGAAGTCTTTTTTTTTTTAAGGAAAATAGACACCCAAGGCAAATTTGTCACCAAAGGACGATGCAAGGGCCTTAACCTAATTCTCTCCTGGAGTGCTCAGATTCTTTCATCCCAGAGCTAAAATTGTGGAGATGTTGAGAGACTTTTTTCTAACTCAATTTGTGTCTTTTTTCTTGGACTGCATTCTAATAAGTTCGCTGCTGTACTATTTAGAATACTGTGGGATGGACACTCCAAAATGTACAGTAGCCTTCTCCTAGTATCGTCTAGGACTTCCTTCACGGCGCAGGGCTTAATTTACTATAAAGAGTTTCAAAGGCCTCAGATATGCAAAGTAGATCAAAACATGTAGTGTTGTGGTAAAATGTTTTTTCTTCCTTCAGTCTAGAAGATCACACTGTCAAAAGCAAGAAGTTACACAGGAAAGATATCTTCTTCATTTCATGGAATTAACAATCACCTCAGCTGAGGAAATGGTGGTTGAGCATATCTCCTGTTGAGATGTCAATAAATACAGTATTTAGAATTGTCAAACCTGAATGGCTTAGGAAACTGAAAATCAAGCATATGTTTGAATAACAAAATCTGCTAAGCAAACCAACTAACTACAGTACATACTATGTATATACTGTACTATTCATGTGCAATTGTTGTAATGTTAAACGTTCACACTCTCTAGAAAATAAAGGGAACCGAATAGAAACTGGCCACTTTCTGTTTTAACTCATGAATGTAAAGACTTTAATGATAAAATAATTAAAAAAGGAATCTCTGGAATCAAAACGTATATAAAGAGGCGTACACGTCTTGTACTGTTGTATCTATTACTTGATCCAGGTATGTCCTCCTTCTTCAAAATACTGAGATTTTTTAAAACTCTTGGTTTAGGTGGATTTCTTTTCATTGGTCTGCATACTTTTCTTGGCCGGTCTACAGTGAAGAACTGGTGCATTGCTACTATACGATATATCTTCCCTTTCCTAAAGTGTGAAGTCTGGACAGGGAGACATCATGCGAACTGTGAACTAGTGCCCCAATATCTAAAATCTACTTGTCATTGTGCTTCCGGAAACCTCCACTAAATCTCTGTAGCATATCTGACAATTGCATTCAGAATTCTGTTAAATACTGACTGGTAGAGAACTGAGCGTGTGGAACATTATTGTGACCATAGTAAATTGTAACTGCATGGGACCTTTGTAATATACAAGTAACGGCAAAAAGGGACATTTGACTGACGTTGAAGCTATCTCTGCTCAAGGCTGGTTTTACACTGGACGATAATTTTAGCCGTTACACTCAGTAATTGATGTCCTTTAATTGAGAGCAGTTATCACTATAGCATGTTCATGATGATATAGGGCCTTTGATCAAGGTAGAGGAGTAGTAGCAGATTTGTTTCTACTGACCTTCAAAATTCTGTTTTAAAACGGAAATGAGATGTTTAAATAAGAGCTACACTGAATCAGCCTGATTGGTTTCTTGCATTCTCACAACACCTTTTTTCGTATCACGTCACAGCAGGCAATAACTGTCCAGAGTAAGGCGACCTTTTACATTGTACCATATACTCTTTTCCTTCTTCTTTGCACTTCTTAAGTCTTTTTATTAGCATCAGAAGCAAGCAGTTGAAGTATGGGGTGAAAGTGCTTTACTATTTTATGGGGAGAACTGTTATTTAGAGCTCTGTACATCACAGACTGTTCCCTTTTGATAAATACTTTATATTCAATATCGTAATTCACCACTGCCCCAGGGTCTAGAGAGGAAAACCCGCTTACAGCTAGAACTGTGTGCACTGTGCTTTGTGACCTCAAATGTTAAAAATTGCAAATTGTTCCTGTCAAATAAATAGACAATAAGTGAATGCATTCCCGTACAGTATATTGCAGTCGGCTCGATTTTTCTGCTCACGTAGTAAATTTGCAGGAAGGTGCAAAGTCGCCTCGTGACTCCAACAAATGTTTCCCTCTGCTTTCTTTTAGGATTTTTTTTCCCCCAGTGGGTTTTGCATTTGTCCCCGCCTGGTTCAGCAGGTGCCATGACTGTGAGCTGCTTCAGTCCCTGTTTCAAAGCTGTGCTATTTCTCAGATTGGTTCCAGTGAGGTAAACTAATTACACTGAGGGATGCGAGGCCCAATGTGATTATCAGACCACGCGCATCCTTCCAACCTGTACAGTATATCTGCAGAATCCATTACAACTCTTTTAAATATTCATGCCCTGAATTGAAATATTGATACGGTTTTCTTAATATAAGGTAAATTAATGTATGACTATCAATATTGCAGCCATGGGTATGAATGTTTAAAAGCTATGTGTTTTTTGTGCTGTGCAAGAAACCAAAATCCTGCTCATTTCTGCCCTGGAAATAAGGCTCATTGAATGAACTCAGAGTCTTTAAAGCAGAGCTTCCCAGCTTTAAGAACATAAAGATTGCAAACAAGAAAAGGAAATTTGGCCCATCTAACTCATTTGCCACTCCTCCTGTTCTTGACTTTAAAAACACTTTGACAGTTTCCACTTGTCCTCTGGTTTTTGTTTCACTGTTGATTGTGGAGAAGTTAGCTGGGCTGGATTAGCCAGTGGCCCTCAGGATTTTGACTACTTGTGTCAGGTCTTCTCATAGTCTTCTCATGTTCAAGAAAAAGATTCCGACATTTCTTAACTCCTGATACTATATCTGGTTGCTCTTCTTTGGAACAATTCCAGAGCAATATCTTTTTCATAATGTGGTGACAATAAATAATATGCAATTTTCTAAATGAAGGCTTACTAGTGCGTGGTACAATTTTAATATACGCTACAGTAACCTTCCCAGATTTAATGCCTACACTTTTATCTATTACAGTCTAACATTCAACTTCTCTTTTTAATACATTTTTCAGTTATCTAAATGTACTGTACATGACATGTCAACATACAGTAGGCACCTAAGTGCCTAAACACCATTTTCATAAATAGTTTCTTTAAGCTCAGGGTTTTTTAGTTTGTATCTGCGCATTAGTTTATGTTTTTGCTTTTTGCATTTAATATCATGAACCACATTAAACATAATCTGTCAAGTGTTTGTGGATTCTTGAAATTTGTCTAAATCCAAATCCTTATATTTGGTACCATTTGCTAAATTGAATAGTTGACTATAAAAGAATCAAAAGCATTGATAAAAATTACAAAGAGCAGTGATCCTAGTACTCAAATAATTGTTATCCCCTCTTTTTGTGCATTTCACCCCTAATTTGTACTTTCTGATTTCTATCCATTAACCAGTTCTCTATTGAAATACATACATTTGTCCAAATACCTATTGCCAGTATTTTTTAGAATGAATCATTTGTATGGAACTTTTTAAAAAGCCTTTCCTTTGCACATTATCATATGCTATATAACATATGTCTCTGTCAATTGTAGTTATAGTTTGTTTAAGGAAGTACAACAAATTAGATTCAAGACCCACCTTTTGTAATCCATGTTGGCTGTGCACTAGGACCAAATGTCTATACAGGTGATCCCCAAGTTTAATTTTACTTATTATTTCCATACCTTTACATCCACTTTTACACGTCAATGTCACGATTGTAGTCCCTCCTCCTTAAGGGCGCTCCAGCTCTTCCTTGTTTGCCTCATTCCCCGCACCTGTTCCTTGTCCTGGCCTCCTTCCAGCTTCCCTTAAAAGCCAGGCACTGATGTTAATCCGGGCTCTGCATCTGATTTCCATATCATGCGTGCCTGGGACCTGGTTGCGCCTGGCTCTGTTATGTTTTTAAGTTTCTGTACCTGTTCCTGTTCCCTTTGCCGGTTCCGACCCGATTCCTGATTTTAATCTTTAGTTTTGGATGGATCACCTGGCCATGGACTTTTGCTTGTGTTTTTGGAATTCGCCCTACGAACTGATTACCTTTGGATTGTTTGCCTCGGCCACACTTCCCCTGTGCACCAACGCACTTTGGACACGCCCCCCTGTTTTCATCCCTGTATTCCTGCATGACTTTTCCCCAGTGTTTCCTCACTACTTAGGATTGTGTCGGCCGCATAGGGTCCTGAAAAAACTGTTCGTTACAGTCAAATGTACTTGTCAGATATATAGTCTCTCTCTTTGGTGCATGAATTTCTGAATACTTTTCAGAGGAAGCTGAACCCTTAAAGAAACTAACAAAGTGCAAAACCACTGTCTCTCTGTGCTGCAGTGTTTGACTGCCAGTTCTAAGCCTCTGTTTTTTGATACTGCCAAAAGTGTTGATCTATATATCCTGGGTCTGTAGGGCCATATCAGTAAAATCAATAAAGACAGATATTGAATATTTAACTGCTGGTTAAAGAATTTTGAGAATTTAAACCTAAGAGGTTGGTTTTCAAACTTCTAAATTGTGTAACATCTAAAATCTGTTCAGGGCCATGAAATCTCTGAGAGCAGAAAACAGCAAGATCCAGATTTAGCAAGTCATAACTTCAATTGTCTAAATGAGAACTGATTTAGAATGCTGGCAAGAGGAGACTGGAGTCTGGAAGACCTAGACTAGGTACAATAATGCAAGATATGGGCTCTCAGATGTAATGCCTGTGCCCAACGGAGGTAACAGGAAAATTACATGTGACCCTAGACTTTGCTGTTATTTTGGATACACTTGAGTTGTTAAAGGCCTTGTTTTAGAGTATGTATAGAAAAATATATAATACAACCTTTCCATCTAGGTTTTTTGCTTGACTTTATCTGAACCTGTCTGTACAGTAACACATCATACCAAATCTTCCATTGTATTGAAAGAAAAACATTATTACATGGCTCCCTATCTTAAAAAGTAAAGGAAAAATAGCACAGTGGTCCTCAATTTCAAATTGGTGAAACAGGGATACACTGCAACTACGAACAATGACACAAATCTAACACACACGTCAAATACACACAGATAAGAAACGACAGATTTACCCATTCTTTTCACATCCTCAGTTCAGAGGAACCATAATCCTTCCCACCTCAAAGCTTGAAAACTGTGTAGCAGCTCCTGGCTCCTCTCCATTATAATCAGTATCATTTTTAGTCTCCTGCCCTGATCCTGCATTTCGATAAGAATGTCTGGTTCTCATTTACAACAATCTCTTTATTGCTTAAACCAATTACGGCCTTAATTAGCCGAGATTAACATGGTCTTATCAAGTTGCTTTATCACTTAGACACAGATAAAAGGTGTGTGTAAATACTGAAGCAACATTGCTGATCAGGACCCATGATCTGACTTCCATATTTATATAAGAATTAGCTTTAGAACTTTTTACTTGTCCAGCAGTATATGGTATCTGTAACAGATGAAGAATGAAAACTGCAGAGAACAAGAAAGGAAATTTAAACTGCACAATGGCAAAGCAGAGTGCTTTTCAGACTTCTTAATTTAACTGGCGTTTTTAATAGTTGAGTATATAAAATACATCAGCAGTAAAACCCAGAAAAGGGGTATCGTAAGACAAGTAAACATGTTCACACAGTGCACCTGGGACTGTTGTCTCAGACATGCTAGTATTATTGCTTACTTTCTGCCTGGCTTGTGATGCCTAATATGGATAAAACACATGTTGTCTTCTGGTTTATTCATGTTTGGAAACTTGAGGTGTAGGTGTAAGGTTGAACTGACAAGATTGGGAGTGAAGGATTGTCTGTGAAGATAGCTGATAAAGAAAATCCAGGATAGACACTCTGTAGCAATCTAGGTGTGTGTTTCCAATTAGAATGGTTTGTCCTGGGTTGTTGATGTAGTCCACGACAGTTCCCACTAACCCTAGCCCTCAGTCTCCTATTGTCATTGTATGCTTTTGAAAGGCTCAGAATCCCATTTCAAACTCTTCCTGTATCTCGAGGCAGTCTTAGATCAATTCTCCCATATGCAAATGTAGGACTTCTTCATGTTGGCCTTGAGAACACCTGTGAAGCCGTTTTTTTGTACTCTTGATCACGTCATGGCTGAATCAACAGGAAAAACACTTACATTTTAGAGTCTGGAATTGGACATTCAGATGACATGGATGTTGAGGAGCAAAACTGATGTCAGATGATTATTTCCTCAATGCTCATTGTGTTGGTTAATGACTGCTTGCTTAGATCATTAGACCAGATCTGGGAGCTACTCATCCAGCACCTGTTGACAGAGGAGGTTAGTCTTTAGAGAGTAACAGTGCTGACAATTGCCCAAAGTGAGCAGACACTACAGTATCCTCAGTATCCTGGAGCTTGACCAAGGTCTGAGTATTTTTATTCCTGAATCATTATCAGAGGTGGAATACCTTCCATTTCAAACTAAGCAATTAAAGAAGGAACTGGATGCCTAAATGCCTGGTCTCATAGCACTGATTCTCTGGAAAAAACTAGGTTGCATGACTTTCTTTGCTTTAACATTTTAATATATTCTGCATATTCTTATGGTCAGTTCAGCAATGTAGCAGAGCAGATGTTGGGAGCACAGGTGTATCACCAAGGGACGGGGTCATTTCATATGGCAAGCCACATTCTTCAAATTCTCACGAGGAATTTACTCAATTGGCTGCACCTGGAAACTCTAGCTCCCTATAAAAGCAGTTCCTGAGACAGGCAGAGTTCTTTACACAGAACCACAGGGTTAAGAAGAACAATGAGCAGTTAAAGGAAGATTTGGAGGTTCAAGTGATCTTCTGGTACAACTAATCGCAAAAAGATTATGGGGGGTAATATTGATAGCAGCCTCGGTCATTTTCCAAGTTGGGATGCCAGTAATTAAGAAGGCGGTTAATAAGTGCACGTGGTCAACCGGAATCGACAGAGTGATGTTCTCGCCACTGCAATCCAGGAAGTATACAGAAAACCCCTACCCATGCTGTCAGAAAGGGGGATCATTTACAAGTATATAACATTAATCGGATGAAGTGGTTTTATTGTTAAGAATGTGGGGGGAGGTTTGATAGAAAAAGGAAAAGAGCCTGCACTCTAACCTTTTTCCAAATCTTCCAAAACAATTCAACACCTACAGAAAAGTAAAAATGTACTTAGTGGTTGCATGTCCCCTGTGCCAACAGCTTCCTACCTCGTCTCGCAGGACCAATATTGCAAACGGACAAAGAAATGCAAAGCGAAATATGCCAAGTTCTTAAATTGATTACGCCTCTCCTGTGAGGGAGATCATCTGATTTCAGGAAGAGGTAAGGTATTGCAATTCACCTCTCCCATTATAGCTCCCTTGTTCTGAATTAAAAGCAATGTTTTCTGAATTGTGCCGGCCTCCTGTCCACTGTAGCTTTAGAATCTCACGTGACTTGCTTTTTGTGTGTGTGTGTGCTCACACAGGACTTGGAATGACTGCAAACCTCCCAGCCTTGTCAAATGCCCTGGAGTGCTTAATTGAAACACTGGAAAATTGCATTACATTTGCAGTATCAATCTAGTCCCTTTGGACTAATCAAAAAAGCAAATCAAGTCCTACCAATCTGGTTTTCACAAACAAAAGAAGATATCAGCAGAAATGGAGTAATGTAGTTGACCTCACCTTTCCTGTAAAGTGTGAGGAGGTGGTTTCAAATTACTTTTTATGTTCAAATGAATATATACAGGGAGTAAAGAAATTAATTCCTTATTTATTTAAAAATTCCTCTCATTTATGAAAATGTCAAATATTCTGGGTGGAGGATATGGAAGTTTTGCCTTTAAATCATTTGCATGATTATACTGTACATATACAATGCAGTATGTTTCATTACAAAACATTCAGCCCCTTGCAGTTTTTTTCTTTATTTGCTTTAAAATGTGCAGTCATGACACTTCGAAGTAGAAATATTTATAACATACACAACCTGTGTCACAAATTCAGAGCAAAAAGGTCTGGAAAATAGGAGTATTCAAATCCTTTGCTGTGGCAAACCTAAATTTAAGAGCAAAATATTACCTTAATAAGCCACACAATTTGGAACAGTAGTTCTCATGATTTCAGAATAAAAACAGCTGTCTCTGATAGTTTCCTTGGTCAGGTAATGAATTTCAAGCAAAGACTCAACCATGAAAGGAGTCATCAAAGTTTCTTAGTATCACTGCAATCATCAAGAGATGAAATGTTGGTCATACCACTAAGACACTGCTATTCAAGCTACATTACTGTAATGTCTTACCCTTGGAACCCTTCAGTTTGGGCATTGAGGTTTTGAATAAAATATTAAGCTCAAAAGATGTGGCTGCATCATTTTGTAATTTCACTAAATTGGACATCTTTAGCAAGGTGTGAATACTTTTGCAATGCACAGCAAAAATAAAGTTTCGTTATATGGTAGTGACTCTCAAATTAAGGTTTTGAAACAAAGAAAGGGAACATGTTTATTTGAGATGTCAACATGTCACATACACAAGGACACTGCAATTTGTAAGCTTTATTTATGCATCCGTTCCACAGGTCAGCAAAGGAGAATCACATTGTGTAACACTGGTTTTAAAATCAAACTTGTACTGAGCCCTGCTTTACATAAAAAAAGATGTCTGCCCTTCCCAGCTGACTGCACAGCCACCTCCTCTATCGCATTAATTACTGGGCTCCAGATCTGAACACCTGAAGTCACTACAAGGCTTATTCCTACCAAGGGAAAATGTACTATAGAAACCTGTTGGGATTCCAGCTAGTTTCCAAGTCATATTTTTACATTTCTAGTTAAAAATATCTCCAGAAAATAAGGAAATCACAAGGGCTGGATTGTTTCCTCTCAGATATTTTATAGCATTTTATTATGTATGTCTGTCTTCTCTCGTAATATATACATGAGCAGAGTGTTAGAAACGGTGCGACCAAGACTGAAACAGCATGAGTAAAAAAGGGCTTTTGCCCTCATTATATAAGAGGTTTGCTGCTGCTGTTACAGAGGAGAAAAATTGAAATAATATATCGAAATGCATATTTGAATTTTAAGTCCAAAATGTGCAAATTTATACCAAAGATTGCCTCCATCGTTCTTTGTCGCACTAAAGAGAAAGATAAATAAAAATTATTCTTTGTGGATGTTTCATCCTGTATAACATTAGTTTCTATGTACAGTAGATTTGTTTTCGTTCACGAAGAAATTCCAAATAAATGACATACTGTATAAGTCTAGGCAGCCGAAAAACCATTGCATTCCACCACACATTCACCAAGACAGAGTGAAAAAGAAAGAGCTTAAACCAAGGTTCAGAAATGGGGGAAAATGAAGTTTGGGTTAACCAGGAATGTAGACACTTCAGTAGTTTGGTCAAATTCTAAGAAATAAATAAACCTATAAATAATATAAGTATAGCATACTAACATACTGGGGTGATATCTTGCTTGGCTGGGGAAATGGCAGCTAGCCAAGGATCAGCGCTGTCACAATTTCACTCATTTTTGAGGAATGAACCAGGGAGACAGCTGCAAGGGTGCAGTTATGATGAAGGAAGGAGAGATAGAAAGATGCATGCAGAGGCCTAGGTAGCCAACTCGTATTAATACCGGGAAGAGTGGCAATGAAAGATTAGAATTTAACCTCCTTCCAGACATCTGTTTAATAACATAAAAGCAGAAAACAGAAAGAAAAAACATTTTCTTTCACAAGGTAGTCTTCAGGTGTGGAGGAAGTTAAAACTGCCAAAATTATTGGATTGTTTCTTTTCACTTTTCAGCTCTACTTGTTGTTTTGCAGCCAGCACACTGATGGCTTTTTTTGGTTCAAATCCAATTAATTACCGACTGCAGTTTTGGAGAACCTTTTAAAGTAAAGTACAAAATAATTATAGTCTTCATATGGATTCTGAAAGTTGTCAGACATATTATTGTCTGAATAAGAAAGCCTATGGTTAGAAATGGAAACCTATCTGTAAACTGTGAAGTTTATTAAGGGATTAATTGAGCCAAGGAATTAATCAATGGAAATTATTTTTATTTTCAAAATGTAATATTGTATTATTTAAAAAAACATCTTTGGATATCACAGAGTTAAGTTCAAATGTAGACAATATGCCAGAGAAATCATGTTCCGTTTTTACATTGGCGAATTTGAAGATAAAATGGAGGGTTAAAAGCATTCACCCAAAAATCTCAGCAGTAGCTCTGGATTTAAATGAGACAGACAGCAGAACAATTCAGAACAGAATTTCAGGATGTCAGGTTGCAGTGGGATCATCTAGACACAAAGAAATATCCACTGCCAATGCACAAAATATTATTTTGGACATAGGAAAAACTGCGTTCTGATGTGTTCTATGGGCTACAAAGTCTTTGCCTCTTAGCATCAGAAAAGCTTTGCAACCTGAGTGACAACCTTCTAACATGGTGATGTAAAACACAGCCAAGGTTACAAAATAGGCATAAGAGATAAAAAAAAAGTTGCAATTGTTTATTTTATTATTTATAATGCAATGACTCCTTAATAATTTAAAAAACTACATTTTGTGGATTACATTGTAAAGTAGAAAAATCATTTATCTTCGTCTTGTGCCCTAATAAAAATGAAAATGGGTTCACAGTAAATACCAAATATGTGTTGGTTGTACTTAGACTCCTATTAATTCTTAGTGTTCATAGTGTCCTGACACCTGCTGTTTTTATTCCAGTTAAACTCTCGGTTATACAATTAAACCTCCATTTGATCTTGAAATCATTCCTGTATGAGATATTCTCTTTCAGGGGGTACCATTATAGAATGAACAATTGATCCATTAATCAACTCACAAATCAAATAATCAAATATTTAAATTTAAAAAACAGCCCTTTAGTTCACAAGTCCTGCGACATTTTCTATAGATTACCTTCCAGCTACCTGCAAAATGCATCCTTCTTGCAGTGTATGAATCCACTATTTGAAAATACACATCAGGGCAATGGTGCTTGGAAGGCTTCCTAGAGTTACTGCGCTTTGAAATGGTCAAGCATTAAAATACAGTACCGTCAGAGCCATATCTGAGCAGATTAGGGCCTTGTCTCAGATCCCTGTTTCAAGGTGTACAGTATAAACTCTGATCAAAGAACTGCCGAGAGAAAAAAAAAACGCATTTTTCCATTTTGGATGTTAGAATACCTGCAACTGCAGGACCATAAGTCACGCTCACAATATGAACAATTAATATTAGGGTAAAGCAAATTACAGCAGGAACTATTCTGATTGGAGAGATTAATTTCACTCTGACAGTTATAGATTATGGAAAGGCTCCTATAATGCTGTGCTTCACTCTCTTCATATCCCTGATATTAAGTTCCCTGTCTTACCAAATCGCATGTGATTGCTATCATGCTTCTGCGAATTAGCCACTGACTTTTTGCTGATGTATTGCTTTTTCTTACCAGCTGCACCAATGATACTTTTAATTTCCTCATCTTTGATTTAATTTCCATTTCTGAAATTGCATTTCCTGGAGGTATGGGCAACATTGTTTTCACCAAGCAAACAGGAGCAGAAGGATGACTATGCAGTGTCTAATACCTGAACAAGGCAGGGGTACGAAAGCAATTTGGGAATAGGACTGCAGCAACAGAGGTTGAGACAGAAATCAATGTAATTGAAACTAAACCTTTTGCAACACACTCATTTATAGAAAATGATAAACCTCCTTGGAGTTTGGAGGATAAATGAAATTTCCAACACTGAAATTGGTGTACAGAGTCAGTTACAACACTGGAGCCGAGTAGCAGAAAAAAAGAAAAAGAGTTAATTACATAAAGACAGAGATCAGAGGATACTGAGCTCCACAGTGTTATCTTTTGACAATGCTTTGCTCTCAGCTCTTCAATTATCAGTTTTCTCTAAGAATATCCACTCTTCCTGAACTGTGTTTTAAGTAGAATATCCAGTGATCAAACCCTTGATTACACGAAATACTACAGTACATCTCCTTAATGTCTCCTGTAATCCAATGTATCAAGGAATAGCTGTCATAAACGAAAAATAGGTGAAATATATTTTTTGAAATATATTGTTATTTCTGAAAACAAGATAATCTACAGTATATAACCACTAAATGTCTTTCTGTGAGAATGACATTCAGCAATGATGTTTTTTTTTATTCCACATTTAAAATAATGATACAGGGAGATGTTGTGAGCACAGATTTTTTTGCAGGTCACATTTAGCCTTGTCTAGAAGATCACCCTAAGTTCTAAAGTTAGTTTGCCCTGTGACCACTCTTTCATCATTACAGCTTTGCAAAGCTCTGGCATAGGGTGATTAGGTCTGGGAGCTAAAGGCTGTGAAGTTAGAGAAACCTGTCTTCACAGCTCACTGATTCTGCACCTGATCTTTCACCTCTAAAGCAGAGAACCAAAGCTCACTGTGAGGATATTTGGGCAATCTAATATATACATTTTAAAATACTCCATTCAGAGTATTTTCCATCCTTTAATTAAAGTCTTGTCAAGTGAAGATGTGCTCTAGTGATAATCCAGTGAGCTCATTTGAGAAGAAGCTGTTATTTGAGACTGTGCTGCTTCCCATCAGAAACTGGAAAATGTATTCATACAGTATATGTGCAGCTGCAGCTGGGTGAAGAGGAATAAAACTTTCTTCTGTAGCAACATAAGAAAGGCTACAAATGTTGCAAACTCTGTCCACCCTGGCCCAAGAGAGCCCCAGTTCAGCAGGTTTTAAAGTCAGCCTTTAAGTCATCAATTTCTTAAGGGCTGGATCTATTTAAGAAAGATCATTTAAACAGGTGGTGTGTTCAATTAAGTAATTTAGGGATAAACTGGAACAAAAAATCAGAATATCCTTCACCCTTCAAGGAGCAGTGATCTCACTCGAGGAAACAATACTTGTTTAATTGATCAAATATTTAAACACATGTTTCTAACCTTTAAATAACAGAGTATTTAGGGTGGTGTATAAACTCATCTGGAGGTCTCAGGACCAGGGTTAGAGACTTAACCTGATCTTGCTGATTTGGTTGTTAGTGGTTAATTCATCCAAGGACCTTGTCCAGCCATTTCTGGAAAGAAGACAGGATATCAGCTGCAAGATGGGTGATTTACTTTTATTCCTGAAGAAGTCATCTGAGTTGACTTTGCTTATGACTTTTAGGATTTTGAATACTTGAAACAGGTCTCCTCATAGTCTTTTCTCTTTAATGCTAAAAATATTCAGTTCCTTCCTGTCAGAGTAGTTCAGGTTCTCCTAAATACTTCAAGGGCTTAGATGGAAGGAAAACAAGTCACCTTCTGGCTCTCCAGGACTGGAGCTGTACCCCACTATCCTTTCAACATCAGCATTAGGTTTAACGTAATTAAGATCATCTTTATAAAGCATTTTGTGCATCCTTAAAACTTGAAAGGAGTGCTCAATGTGTTCTTCTTTGCAGATTCCCTCCCCCTGTATTTGAAGAATATTGGCATTTTTCCACATGCATAATTCATTGAGTACACCTGTTTATTGTTGGCATCCAGCTTGTATTTGGCACGCTATGATTATTCATTACAATAGCCTTCCATCTACAATGACAGTATTTATTATGACAAAGTGCACGCGCGATCTACCCTGTATGTTTCGCGCACAGCTGAACAGCCTTAATGCCAAAGTTGTTCTGTTCTGCCGAGACGACACAGGACTTCATTTAAACATCCAGTCACGCATTGACTGACTTACAACTTGCATTGCCATTCTCTGCCTGCGATGTTCATGGGAGTACAGTAGCAGTAATACAGGACAGTAAAAAGGCTTTTTTTTCACCTCATTAAAACGGAGCAGTCTACCAGTCCAACTTAAGGAGCTAAACCATCAGGTACAGTGAGGATGACCGGCCAACCACAGCTTCGTGAATATATTCAGGATGGCCTCAAAATGAGACCAGACATACTGGGTTTTCTTTTTCACATTCAAAGCATTTCTCTTAAATTGTTAATTTAAGCCAGAGGTTCTCAATTCCAGGCTAGGAACCCCTGACACCTGCTGCTTTTATTCCATTTAAACTCTCAGTTCCACTATTGAACCCCTATTTGAGCTTGAACTATGCAATTGCTTTCAGGTCATAAAATGATTTGTTGACAGATTCCTTTTAACCATTGCATTTAACGTAAAGCTTCCAGCTATTGTGTAGATGTACTACACAACTCTGAACAGGATCCAGTTAGGCAATTTATTAATTGTTCAATCAAGAAACATTCACCAAGAGGATCCTGGCAACTGGAGCCGAGTAGGACCGTCTTAAGCTAACAAACACATCTGAGGGACTCATAGAAGAAAAATTGTTTTTTTACACCAGCCAGAAATTGCTTGTACAGCCGATCCAATGTGTGACCCTTGCAAACACAGTGAATGCAGAAAGTAAGCATTTCCCTTTTGCACTGAGGAAGAAAAGTTTGTTAGAAAGACCCTGAAGGTGCCTCACCTGCCCCCCACTTTGACTAAATAAAGCAGTGCAGACTCATAGTTGTTTTAGGGGAAAAGTAAAGTCTGAAAAAAAAAGAGTTAATTGATTAATAGAAGCATTATAAAACATAAGGTGCTATCCTCTCTGGATATAATTAGCATGTGCCTGAATCATACTGTAGTTTAAAGAAAAGATGTACATATAATTTTAAAAAAATCTGCTCATGTGACAATAGTTTTGTTTATGCTTATTTGTATTGCCTGTTCTTGTGTCTTCTGTTCTTTTGTTTGTTGTAACATCTACTTTTCCCAAAATGAAATTTTAGGAGGAGTATATATTGCCACCATTCTGTAAGTGTCGCGATCGTCATCCCTCCTCTTAACTGCGCTCCGACCCTTTCGTATTTTAGTTCATTATGTGCACCTGCCCCCTGTTTTGTCGGCCATTATTTAAGCCCAGCACTCCCGCTATGCCTCACTCAGCACTGGGAGATGGACGCTTCCTCACGGCGTTCTGACCATCTGAGTCTGGGGCTCGGAGCGCATGGCCTCGTTACCCTGGTTTTTATTCCCTGTTCCTGTTCCGGATCCCGTTCCGGTTTTTAACCTTGTTTGTCTCGGATGGAACTCCCTCTTCATGGACTCTGGACTGCGCCCTGGCTTTCCCCCTCAGACTGTTTGGATTTTTTTGCCTGCACCACGCCCCCCGAGCACCAGATCACCGTCGTCACTCCCCCCTGTCTGTCAACCCGTCCTGATCCTCTACATCTCTTCACTGTTGCCCTTCTCCACTTAAGTAAGTACTCCACTTAAGTACCGTCTGCATAGGGTCTTGAACTACGCTTCACGGGAGCTTGGATTGGCTGCCTTTACAGTAGGAGGAAATATTGCAGTGACCGTACTGATCAGCCTGGTTTTGATAGATCTAGAAACTAGAAAGAGAATGCTGACATTCAGGGAAGATTAGAACATCCGGTGCCTTTGTATTATAACTTTATTCATTTACCTACATTGCATTTTTAGTATACATGGGGTTGATCTGTGGCTTCCAAATGCAAGCTGATTCATTTTTGTTCCTCATTGTAAATGTTATATTTAAAAAAGCAAGTATTTTATTAGTTTAACCTCATGAACTCAGTAGTTTAACGCTTTTAATACATTTAATGAAGGATGATACAAACCAATTGCAAAGCAAACCATTCTTCCAGTTTGAAAAGCTTAATGATGTTTTTGCTGTAAATAGTCCAAATGGGCATTTCAATTAACAAGGAAACCAACATTTAATAGACAGATGTGTTTAGGAACGTCTATTGAGAAGACAGACACAAGAGCTTTGTTAACTACGAGTTAGAGTCGCAGAGGTGAAGCAGAATGTGGATGTCATTCCTCCTGAATGATTGTTAAACACTGCGCTTCGTCCTGTGACCTTCAATGTAACCTACTTGTTTCAGACTGTAGTACCTGACTCACTTTGCCGGGCTGGTGAGGACTTGGATAGAGTATAGAAAAGAAGTGTATAACAGTGTGCTCCAATTCAAAATGACCCACCATGTCCAAACAGCTCAATTTGCAGTGCCTTTTGCATGACAATGGCGTAATATGTTTTGCGAGGCAAGATATGGGTTTTCTAAGTCAGCTACTAAAGCTAGGTAGGATATTAAAACTGGGTTTAATACTAAAGCTAGGTAGGATATTAAAACTGGGTTTATATTTTTCTTCCTGAAAATCAGGAATCAGTAAGTGATATTTGCAGCAGTGGACACTGTCAGAGCACTGTCGTTGAATTTGACAGCACGGTACACAGCCCCAGGATTAACAGACAAGCTCCAGACTCTTGGCACAGGCAATGCAAATTTGAGGCTGTGGTTTTGTCTCTCACTGGGTAGCAAAATCAACATCCAAAAAGAAAGGCTGGCAGGGTTTTAAAGAATTATTCACTTCTCTACTTACCATTACAGACCTCAGTCACTCGTAGACGCATTTAATAATGTCCCACAACTGCAATAGACCAATCTCCAAACAAAGAAGAGAAGGAAATAAAGGTAAGGAAAAGAAGACAGATTTAAATCATTAAAAGATCCATCCAGCTATCAATTTCTCTTAAACTGCTGTTTTGAAACCACTTTTGCTTTCCAAATATCCTATTCCAAAGCGATCACCTTGTTTTTGTCACAGCTTAGTTGTCACATCATTATAACCCTGACAGCTTGCAACACAGTCATTAGTGGAAGAGGTCAGGGCTGAAGATGGCTTATGCCTCATGGAAAACTAGGATTCATATTCTTTGTTACAGGCTTGTTACCAGCATTCAACATAGGGTTCACCAAGATTAGAAGCCATTACTCAGTTTTTAAATTCAAGGTCAAAAGACCACAGCACCACTAATCACAAGTGTTTCCTGCCAGCACAGGCTAGTGGGCTCTTATCTTCATTTCTTTTTTTTTCGTCAGCAAGGCAGAGGAAGGTGGATTAACTAAAATGCTTTAGAAGCAGAAATTTAGAGGAGTGGGCTTTTTCTGCTACACATGAGTCAAGATTAGCGCCTACAGTTTGAAAATTACAAAAAATCAAGAACAGAAAGAACAATTTTCTTACCTCTGGTTACACATAGTACTGCCCGAGGTAAAAGAAAACAGATCTTTCAGTAAATTGAAGACTATTGAAAAGAGAGACAGACTTAATTTTTTGTATTTTCTTATTTTTAGCTGTTTTCATTCCAGGCTAATTTTAAAACATTGAGAATTTATATTATATTTATATGAAATGCTGTTACATAACTTAATACCTACCAAAAACTCCTAGAAAGTTTTTTGTAAGAACATTGGTGCATACGGCATACCAGCTTGTTGCTGTGAACCTGCAAAACATTTGCTTTTCTTTTTCAGAGAATGGGCTTGTTTCAGCCTGCCCTCATTAAATATTTGAAGTTGAAGGAAACCAAAGCAGTCCCTGGAATGCACAAAATAGTAGGCACATTATTTTATTACTTAAATCAGCAGTCAATGCCGATGACCTCACAGTTTTTGAGATCAGCCACACAAATACACTGAAACAAAAAAAGAGCTTAATTCCCTGTCATTCTGCCCATGTACAGTATGGCATGATATCTTATTGCCTAACCCTATTGTGGACAATATGAAGTTCCTGTAGCAGGAAGCATTCTGAACGTTTAACTTGACATTTATAGCACTGTCTGCAAAACATTTCAACCATCAAACAGATTTTAAAAAAAGAAACAGTTCAGGGTTTAACATGCTTGACTTTGCTTTGTGATGTCTGAGGGCTTGGGTTCATAGTCTTGGGTTAGGTGAGGGTGTACTGCCATAGTCCAATGCGTGATGCAAAGCAGAAAAAAGAGGCAAGATAAAACCCCCATAAGTACTGGATAGACAGAAGGTAAGCAGGGATTTCAGATTCATAAGCCTGGCTCTTGAGCTGAAGGCCAAGCATATGTTATAATAAATAAATGAAAAATAACTTGAATCCATTCCAGTCTGGAGAAAGCTCACAGTGCTCCCTAGGCAATGATGTTTTGTCTGTTCCACAGAACCTGATGTCTCTGCATTTCAAGTTGGTGAATCCTAACAACTGTGTCATCTGGGGGCCTCCTATTGACAGATAAATGCTGGTAATAGAGGCAGACACACAATCTCCCCCATACAGACACCATTAGCATCTAACCATCTCTGTTCAGTTCTGGATAAATACAGTACATCAGCAGGTCTGTCACACTACTAAGGTGAACAATACCTCTTCCCACCGTCATCAATCGCAGACACACACATTGTTGTGTTTTGACAGAAAAATAGCTCCACTTTGTATTCAGGCTATTAAGTAATTGAGCATATTCTCCCCACCACAACCACCTCCATGCCTGAATCTCATTATAGTGAGTGAAGTCTTCGATTTTCCACTGTCTCCTCCCATTACGTATTCAAGCCAATACTCCAAGCACAATAGTTACAAATTTGTTTTTTTATCACTCTGTAATACTTCCCATTCACACCGAGATATTAAAATATAATCTTCTTAGGTGCCGTGAATGTATAATCAATATTAACATATTTTACTGCTCTGTTTCTATTGAATAATTGATGTTCCGCACACTCTTGCTGAGAATGAAATAAGATGTAGAGGTATTAAAATAACTTCTCCGAGATAAAAGAAAATTGATTAAAAAAGGGATCACTAAAATTAAAGAGGAGACGAAAGCCCCCCGAGGGACGCGCTTAGCATATAAATGAACAGGAAAAGAAAAACTTTAACAAAAGTTATGGAGTCATTTATTTGACTCCATACTTTGCGTTTTGTAAGCAGTATTTATTGAGATAATTACACGTCTAATCATTTGGCTTTAGCCTATAGCCTGGCATCTTCCAACATATTTTTAACCAAGCCAAGGTCATTAAAACATTGTAACTTATTTATGATTTTTATTTAATGAAATAATGATTAGAGCTATCAGAGAATGCATACCGAGTATCGCACTGCGAGATGGTAATTAGATTTTCTCTCTCCTTCTCGCTCTGCAGCTGTATGTAAAGTACCCTCTTCTGATGTCAAATTTAATAACGGCGGAGTGTGGGCTTGCAAGCGTTTACAGGAAAATTGGACAGGCCTTCAACTAGTCTCGCTCTGTACTTGTATTTTGTTACCATTAAATGTATTAGGAACAAGGTAAGCTCTGTAAATGACACGCACCCCTGTGACAACCCATTCCCCTGTGGAGCCTCTTTGAAACCAGTCGTCAATTGTTCAGCTTGTGTCCCTCCAAGCATGAGTACCTTCTCATCCTCCAGGGCAACTCAACCTGTGGTTCTTTCAGTGCCTTCCATTGTGGTACTTTGGTACAACCAGGTCCTTAATTGCTATTTCGATCCCACTAATTAATTCAAGAAGGGATGCAGCTACAGTACATTGCCGGATGGAGTAGATTGGAAGGGCCACAGGTTAAAGCACCCTGGTCCAAGGTGATTAGCAGCACACTGGGTTTAACTGGAAACCTCAGTGTCTGTGAATGAGCTAATCATTGAACTATTATTTTGATAGTCCCATCTGCGTGGAAATCATGCCAGATGTAATTAAGCTAGCCCCCTTTTTGACATGTTTGTACATTAGATGCCCACAAAATATAATAAGACACAAGACTTTCTAACAGAAATTGTTAATTTGCTTATTTATCAGCTATTCAACACATCTGAGCGCTTAATTTCTATGCATTGCCTGTCAAGTTGTAACAGCACAATCATTAAGACTTGTGCTAATTATATTTATTCAAAAAATGCAAGTTTTAAATTCCATAGCCATCTCCCATTAGTTCCAATTTAACAGAGTGGATCAAATGACTGCAAAGTTGTCTCTCTGGCCCTGGTTAGTTTAGGATCAGCACCATTTAATACAGAAACAAATTACATAGCTAATCAATTGAAGTTATCTCATTAAAAGGAGAATGTTCCCTAACCCTTGGTGAGACTGTTTAACATGACAAAATCCTGTACTTCATATTAAGAAGCTGAAGTTAAATGAAAATTTAGGAGAAAGACAGACTCCAGTCCTCACCAATCACTAGCTCTCCAGGATATATGAGCCTCAGGATTGAACAGACTCAGTACTCTTCCACTATATCCCGAGTCACCGATGCAGTGCAATGCCTTTGCACTCACCTGAAGTAGTGCAGCAGCCATGAGACCATCCAGCAGCGGCTGAAGCAGTGAAGCAGATGGTGTTCAGGCAAGCGAATGTGAAAGTAGATACAGTCTGTAGTCAAACAGACGAGGGTCGGAGGCAATGATTCACAGAGTAAAAGCACAGAAAGGATTCCAAGAAAGTCATTGGGGGGGGGGGGTAAAGTTGAAAACAGGAAAGGCAGTCCAACGCATGGTCAAGGAAGCCATTTGAAAGTGCAGAGGAACACGAATGAAATCCAAAAGCATAGTCGAAACGGAATGAGGAAGTCAAAGCCAGAGAACAATAAACACAGAAGAACAAACTAGAAAACATTGATGTATGAATGGGACTCTAGGACTGAATGAGGGATGCTGTCATTACAAGGCTTGAATAAGTGTTTAATTGCGCACCGCTGGTACAGACCTCTGTCCTGATCTCGTTCATATAGTAACCGGTGGGTTCACAGACTCAGTTGAGGATTGCCTGGAGATGGAGGTTCTTCCAGAGTGAGGACTGGTCTCACGTGCAGAAGGCTTTTTATTTGTTAAAGGGTGGTCTATACGATACCAGAAATTCATCCCTCAGGTTCCCTTATATAACACAAGGAAGTTAAAACCAAGCAGATCAACAAATGGCTCTTGTCACGGAAGCCAGGAGCTAGCGGTGGAGAGAGACTGGTGAGATGGGAGGACCCTATGCGTAGTGGTAGGAACGGAGCGAACGAGAGGGTTTGTCTGGGCTCAAGGTATCGGGTGGAGTCGGGGTGAGACATAAGCCCTCAGGTATTGGTCGTGGGGTGACCTGGTGTGGCGAGCCTCTCGACAACCGATCCCAATGCCGAGCAAGGAGGAAGGCGAGACGCAGAAATATAAAGCCCCAGACACAAGACACACCGGAAGTACAAGGAAAGCACAGGGAAACTAGGAACAGGACAGAGCAGGAACGCCCTCCAGCTGTGGGCTGGTACCCACCCCCCCCCCCCCCACCCTCAAGGGCGGCTCCTGACACCCAAAAAATATATAGGCAGCACAGCACTGGGGGGAGGAAAAACCTCATTTAACTGAAAGGAAACCTCCAGAGAGCTACCCCCTCCTCTGGGGTAAAAAACATTTATTGGGTGGAGGAAGGGGGGGGTAAAACTCTGGGGGAGCGAGACAAAATAAAAACATACAAAACATGTAACAGAGCACATACAGAAAAACATAAGCCCTGATGGAACAGTGGAACAAAAAACACAAAAATGACTGACAAAAAATAGGGAGACAGCGGATGTGGGAGCCCAGAATGAGTAGACAGCGGGCGTGAGAGCCCGGGTAGACAAAACACGAAAAATAAAACAAAAATCACACACAAAAATAACCCCTGATAAAATAACAGGGGGACAGGGAACATTAACAAAACCAGGGAGACAAAGAATAACGGGACAGAGAACAATTACAAAACCAGGGAGACAAGGAACCAGAAGCCGGGTAGGCCAGGGGACCAGAAGCTAGAGAGGCTGGGAAACCAGAAGCCAGGAAAAAGGACAAGAGAGACTCGGACCAGAAGCCAGGGTGGCCAGAAAAACAAAAGCCAGGGAAAGAAGTAATGGGAGACAAGGAACAGAAGCCAGGGTGGCCAGTAGACCGCTCTCGGGGTCCAGTGTAGGCTCGGCATTCTGTCACAGAGGCCGGGAGCTAGCAGTGGAGAGAGACTGGTGAGATGGGAGGACCCTATGCGTTGTGGTAGGAGCAGAGCGAATAAGAGGGTTCATTCGGGCCCAAGGTATCGGGTGGAGTCGGGGTGAGACATAAGCCCTTAGGTTTTGATCGTGGGGCGAGGGGCGAGCCTCTCGACAACCGATCCCAATGCCGACCGAGGAGGAAGGTGAGACCCGGAAATATAAAGCCCCAGACACACCGGAGCTATAAGGAAAGCACAGGGAAACTAGGAACAGGACAGAGCAGGAGCGCCCTCCAGCTGTGAAGGGCGTGACAGCTCTATTGTAATCACATTTTCTGGGGGGTGTATACTATGGAACACTTTAAATGCTTCCTACTTAAATCTAGTAATCTAGACACCTGTAAGCAATCTTTGAAAAGGAGCAAGTCTAGTGAATTTTCTTTCTTTTTGCAGATCAGTAATGCCTTGCCACTCCTCTCACTCCCTAAATTTGCATTGTGAAGCACAGCTTTAAAGTTGAGAAATACACAAACGGCTTGAGCATTCCTGACATTTATCACCCTCCAGCTCCAACTATAATTTATTAAGTGCAATAAATATTGTTTTGCTAAACTATGCTAATTTGATGATAATCTTAGCAATTATTCTAGCAAGTGATAGTTAACATTTTTAATTTAAAGCCGTGGGTGTGAATACTTATACATTTTATTATTTATTTAATATTTATTATTTAATGAGCTTTTAATTACCCTTTTATACTTAATACATCAGTTACTTTGTGGGGATTGAAGGATACTGACACTATAACCTGTAAATGTCTAGGCTGTAAAAAGGAGCAGATGATAAAATACATACTGTATAACATACATAAGAAAATATATATTCCTTATTTTAGAACAAATGGTTCATTTGAGGTCATGATTCTGCAAAAAAGACACAGGAAGCACTGATCTGCAGGGCCAGTTTCAATCCCAGTTCCTAGGGAGGGCACTGAAGGAAGGGTTAATTTGTTAAAATGAAAAGAATCAGCCCGAGGAGATGCTGCGTGGAACAGGGCACTAGTAATCATTTGTCTGTGTGTTCCCAACAAATAACGTTAACAAAAACGATGCAATGACAACAGAACGAAGGCCAGTCTGAGGAACTGGCAATTAAAGAAAGTAGTTTTCGAAAGCGTCACTTCATCAAGGGCAATTTCAGATAATGTATAGAATCATTTACAAGACACAAAATTGAACAGCTCCACGGGGAGGGTGACCTGTGAAGCGGGGGGCAGATTTGTCATTTACGTCAGTGCCTCGAGGAAAGAAGCCCATAATCACCCATGCCCGGGCCTTCAGTGCTGCGTCTGGGAAAATCAAGCGCTGGTGGGATGACAGGGTGCCCTGGAACAAGAGGGGCTTAAAGAGAGAGCTACACCGGGTTGCACATGAGGATGGCTTAAGGTGTCGAGCATGAACTGTGAGACGGATGATCCAGAAGCTGATGGCTGAAGTGGCTCTTCCATTGTAATTGGCCAGGAAAAAAAATAGCTTGTTTACTGTTTTGTTTACTCATCTGTGGTCCTTGCATCCTTCCTTTGAAACACTTCAGTATCAAAGAAAGTAGGTCAACGTGCAGGGCTGTTCATCTCCTGCACCACTTCTTCTTATGATGACGTGTAAACACACCTAGTAATGGTAGCTGTCCTGTATTGGGCACACAGCAACACCAGATCTATGGAGACTAAATGCATCACTGAAATGGTGATACATTTGTCAGATGATCCCAAAACTCCTTTTAAAAAACCCTTTAGAACATTTCTAAATCTGTTTGTCTTCTGTTTCTTCTCTGAAAGCCCATCATGTGGCAATCATAAGCATCAGAGCTGTTCCTCAGGATATTTAAGGACAGAAGGAGGTAGAAGGAGTAAGTCTTATTCAGGAGTTTGAGAAAGGTGGGGGGGGTAGCTTGATCCAAACAAACAGAAAGGCGCTGTGTTAATTTCCACTGGAGTCCAGCCTGTTATTTCTTTGTCTGCCATGTAACGCAATGACATTGAAGTTAGGATTCATCTGCGTGTGGAAATAAAAAAAAAGAACAAAAGAGGTAGCAGAAACCCTCCCTCCTTCCAAACCCCCATCATATTCATTCTGGTTCACTTGCTGACAACTGTGACACCTGGTTGTGTTCTCTTAAACAGCACGCCGACCTGCTGGGCCCTAATTTGATTGCTTTCTAATGAAATTGTCCTCAAAACCCCACCTTTGGAGACAGTTGTCAACCTTCCAAGCAAATGACTCCCTGCCTCCCGGTTCTCTCTCTTTTTCTTTGACTGAAGCCGAGCTCCTTATAATTTGGGCACATTTTCTTTTAATGGAACTGCAGCCGCCTGGTTGTTTTGAAACAAAGAGAGGTTGTCAGAGTGTGCCGAAGAGGAGCGAGTGACAGGCTCTGAGGGGAGGAAGTAATGGAAAAAAATGTCCAATTTTGTGTCAAATGTAAAGAAACGCTTCTAAAGGTTTACCAGGTTTGGGGGGGTGGGGGCTAAGGGGGGAGCCGAGCACAATGGCAGACACCCAGAGGGGTGCAGCAACAAAGAAGCAGGAAATCTTGGCGAAGTGTGACAAGATGTGGCACAGCAAAACTAAAATCACGAGAAAAGCAAGAAACTACCTTGAAGGCTTGCACAGGGAAAAGAACACAGCCGAGCAGTTATTCAGCAAAGTTCTGATTGTGACAGAGGGACACTGTTTAGCAGAGGGTGCGATTGCACACTGTAAATAATTCAACAGTATTCCTTTTGTTCACTAGTTTGGCTGGTATAATTGAGTGTACTCGATTTTATTTAGGCCTACAGCTCTCCACACCAGCCTGGGTGGGCAGAAGATAATACGCAGGTAATTTTCGGCAAGCAGGCCAAGTGTCTGCCTCTCATCTGCAGCTCGCTTTGCATTCTTACAGGCATTGTGTAGCAATGCTGCTCTTTTCAAGACAGAGAACTCAGAATGCGAACTTCTTGGCAAACTTCAAGTCCTACGGACTATGGCCAAATTTGCAAAGCTCTTTTGCTGCACACTAACAGTGGGCTTTGTGGGGCCTCTTATTTAAAAAAAAACAAAAACAAATGCGAAATGTGAGCGTTTGTTGCTATCCAAGTGATTGTGTCAATATTTTGCAATATTCCCAGACGTGCAACCTTTTTTTCAAAAAAAATCTGCTTTTGTTATTCTTTCCTGTCTAGTTCCACATTCTCTGCATTTGGTATTGCACCTTTTGTGCTCTGCAAATGTGGCAGGATCAGGCTGTGATTTTAAACCTTGGGGAATTGGTCCATCTAACTTCTCGTTTTGTGAGCCAAGGCATCGGAGAATGCATTGCTCCTATTCTCGGAAAAGGTTTGAGGTCATTTTTGGTTTTAAAACACGAGATCACGTTTTGCCAAGAAGGCTAAACAAGACGTCGGAAGGGTGTTAGTGCTACTTCAGAGAAACTCAAGGCTGGCTAAGTCGCCTGCAGGATTGATACCATCCTTTAATGGATCTTCGTGATGGCTTGTCAGGAGAAAAGCCTGTGCACTGTCAACAATATACTGCACCTGACCTTCAGAGAGCTTTCTAGCACTAATACATATCGGCAAGTTTGAAGAAGACACATTAGTTCAAGTTCTCCACAGCTGCAGACGTGCTATATGACAGATGGTCACAGGGGACAAAAAGACACTAAATGCTACACTAATAATTATATATGGGTACAATTTTACCTGTGCTGATCTCTGGAGGATGCTGGCTGCTGTGACTTTGAGGTAGGCGACAGACCACGATTGCCTGGACTTATTTATCTGGGCAGCCGTGTCGCGTTTCAAGGACTTTTGCAGGGCAACGTCCTAGAGCTGTGGCACGCTCGCAAGAAGAAAAAAAAAACATGGATCGGATCTAGAAATACTTCTCAACAAGGATGCAGGGATCTTCTCAGTCCAATAGCTGAAAAAAAAATCACCTGGGATGAGACTACCGTGTGACAGTGAGACTTTGTAAAAGGTTTAGAATGCCTGATTGGAAGGAGAAGGGTCTTGCAATTATGAACTGAGCACACCAGGCAAAGAATGTAGAGATGAAAAAGAAAGTAAGCAGCAATTTCTGACACATAAGTGCCTGGGAGAAGAATATACTGATGCTCAAAGGGGAACCCCACCACTATTTTTATATTTCGGGGTGAGAAAGAATTGGCATTGCTGAGTGCATTTCAAACCACAGTGAAAGTAAAATTTACACAGTAACATGTTGGACCTCCAATGTACATCACAAAATATAGTAGATGAAATTTCCAGGTATACGCAGGGCAACAAAACTTCCAGTGATGTGAAGCAGCCTTATTACATTGTAAACAAACAGGCTTGTGAGTACATCTCTTTTAATCCAATAGAAATATTTTGCTCTCAACTTCGAGACGGTTTTGCTGACAGATACTCCTTACTGGTTAACTCTGCATGCAGATCACATTAGAACATTTCTGTGCTGCACAACCTGTACTTATTCGCTCGTATTATTCATTTTGCATTACACTAGGCATTACAGTAACTAGTGAGCGGGAGGGACTTCTTCACATTGCAATTCATGCAACTCTCGCTCTGGCCTGTGGTGAGGCCAGTGGTTTTCGACACCATGACAACTTTCCAGTACTTTCACAAAGTTCATGAGTTCAAGTTGTGTTTCATTCAAAATGTGTAAATTTTCTTAGCGAGATCTGATATCTGGTCTGAGAAATTTAGTGTGCAGTTCCCCTTTAATGGATCCGAAAATGTGATCTTTAACACGGTTGGTGCACAGCTGATTCCACACTCCCAAGAGTCTGTGTAAAGAACAGCTTACATTTTCATTCCCAGATGCATCCAGCTTGAAATCCTACTTGTTCTCAGTTCTTTGGTTCATTTTAGCATTACAGAGCTGCTAAAGTTTTATTGCCTATCAATGCCTTTTTCCTGGCTTCCTCCTTTTGAGATGAGGCCAGGCACTGCCTTTTAATATAGGAGAGTTGAATTTAGAGTAATAAAAAATAAAGAACAGCTAACTCTGGCAAATAAATCTTTTTCACCACCTTTACAAAAATTAGGTTCTTGCACAGTTTAAGTGACTTTGCTTCAGAACACTAGAGTGAGAAATTACTTGCATTCAAAAGTAATGGCTTCATCTTTTTCCCATTTGTACATTTTAGTTGCCAGTCTCCCTGTAATTTAGGATGAGTTTGAAGCAAAGGTTGAGATGCTGCAAACTTCATCCTGTACTCTATGATGGATTATATACAGATATGGGAAGGTTATGGTTAACATGCAACAGCCATTCTAAAACAGGTTTGGGATTTTGATTGAACACAGGCCTTAGTTTGAAAAGAAGATCCTTCACTTCACTTTCAATAACAACTTATTGAATTCAAGGTCATGGTGGGGAAGTACTGAGAGCAAGGAAAGATACAAACACAGACATACACACACTCATACCAGGACCTGTTTTCCAGTATGTTTTTGGAATCCCATATAAACATGGCGACAACTTACAAACGCCACACAGATAGCACCCTATGAATTGAACCCAGGTCCCCAGCACTACAAAGCAGCAATGCTAAACACTGCACCACCCAGGTCCTTCCCTAATATGGCCAAATGCAGTTACCAGTGTGACCAGAGTACAAGCATTCTCAAAGCAAGAACAGGACATTCCTAATTCATCACATGAATAACACAAAAAAGATGTTGTTTTTTTAGCAATTTCACTTATTTTTGTTCTCCGTGCGTGTATGTGTGCATAAGACCAGTCTCGTCCATTCATGTTGGTATTATTGGCTATGCAAAGGAATTATATTTTGGATACAGCACGTAAGATTTTTGTTGAGATACTGGATGCGGCTGGAATCCAATCTCACTTCAATGTTGCCACCACTTGCCAAAAAACAAAGGAAAATATTTCTTTTGATCTTCTTAACACTTGGTGAGAGCAAACTCTCTTATGTTTTAGAAGAGAATTTTTCATTTACTTCAGTGTGCTTGAAAGTACTGCTGCTCTGTACTAAAATGTGTTCAATCTTTTTGTTTGTTCCAACTCTGATCACTCTCCTCAGAACTCCTAAGAATAGAAGAGGAATGTGGTCAATTTCACATTAAGCATTAAGCATTGATACTTTTCACACCTCGTGAATTCACAAACCAACATAAGTCAAAAACGGGTTATTAATTTTAAGGCCAACCAATGACAGAGGTGATTAACATACAGTACAGTAACACAATTAATCCTATAAGAACATAGTTGAAAAATGAAATAAAAGGCAATGATACCTATCCTGCATTGTACACCGGTGCACAGACTGAATTTACGCTCATTTACAAAAATATCATCAGCAGAAATGTTCTCTGGAATCAGATTTCTCTCAGGAAACATCATTTTCCACTGACTTGGAATATTTTCTGTAACAGAAACTGCCGGGGAGATGTAAAAAAATAACACTTACAGGATCAGAAGACCATAAATTATTCTCAAGTCATCTATTGGGAGAAGCTACCATCAGCAGACATCCTTTCATAAGCTTGTGAACAATGCTGGGGTGCTTAATTGGATTCCACATCTCCAGCTTGGACAGGCTGTCACTTGCAGTGAAATGTTTTTGTCATTGCATATTTCTGCTGTCTGTCTCATCCTAAGACTTATTCCAATTTAAATCCTGTTTTTTTTTGTCCTTTTCAAAATACATGTTCCTCCATTCCTCATCTCCCTCCGACTTGTGTTACAAAGCATTTTCGGAGCCTGTCGACATCAGCAAAGGAACTGGGCTGTGTCAGTTTTTTTCAAGCTGAGCTCTTAGCTTTGGAAAGGCAGAAAGCTAGGAGCTACAATATGAGAGAAGTCAAATAAAGCCAGGCTTGGATTTTACAAAACAGAAAAGCGGCACATTCGACACTCGGCATACTTTGCGCCAGTGAGATGCATTCCAGCACCAGAGTTTGGGAAGTCTAAAGGTCATGTCAGCACTGTGATCAGGTCTTCCATGGTCATATTGGTCCAACAAGAGGAAGGTGAAGGACAGCTGTGGAGCATCCTGTCTGTCTGATGGGCCTGCCTATATCTGTGACCACTTGCTTCTCTGCGACACCATTAAATTAAATGTCAGACTTGTGTGGCAAGATGAAGAGCCAACATTGTGCAGAGATCGGGCCCTGGTGAAATGACACTTCCTCAATCCAAGAGCTGCTTCTCCGAGCACAAACTCCTCGACAGGCCATGGCAGACTCCTCCGGGGAGTAGCGCAGGAACAAAAACACCAGGCAGTGATAAATAAGTCTCAACATACAGCAGCAATCGAAAGGATTGATCCGGGCAAGTATCTCGCTGATATTCCTGCCCCTCTGTCAAACGGCTGCAAGAGGGAGATGGATTCTGTCTGACAGAGTACTGGATTAATGAAACTGCTGAAACGGCTGTCCCTCTTCTGAGTCAGAGCCTTCGCCACTGGCTCTGAATACAGAGCAGCGCAGTCTCCAGATGGGGGGTTACCATTAAATGTTTAATGAAGATAAAAAAGCAGAAAAAAACAATTATAAATGGATGCAATTATATGTAGAGAAGCAGCACGAGGATCTTGAAATGGTTTTGCATATGCCGTACTCATACTGTCATTTCCTCTACATCTGCTACATGAACAAACTGCCTCTGATTTTTTGTGATGAAGTGCAGCATTCATCTCCTAGTGCTACCATTTTTTTTAAATACAGTCATTGCTGGCTTACGAACCCATTACGTATGACAATCCAGTCAGTGCAGTGGGTGACAGGCCCCGCATCTTAAAATTAACTCTCAGACCTTGTAAGAGTCTTGTAAAAGTAAGAAGATGTAAGGATGTTAATACAACTCCCACTGCACTGCAGTTTGATTTATGGTTTTATAAGATTCAGCTTCCTGAAATAATTCACCATTGAAACAGCAAATACTGTTTAAAAGCTCTTTTTTAGTCTCTGTAGTGCTACTCAAAATAAAGCTGTTCAACACACTCAAATTACAAAAAAAACTGCACTGCTAAATTTTGCCTAGTATAATAGGATCTTGACAGTAACAGGGAAATGCAACTGTTGGCCTGTTATGTTTTTTTCCAAAACGAAGGCAAAACAAAAAGCTTTACTTTGAAAGAGCAAGTTTTTATCAATGTTGCACAGCACAAAAACATACAATACATGTAAAGTATAAAGGAGTTTAATTAACATGATGGGAACGTTAGTGCTCTCCCACTATTTCCTGATTTCTTCTGCAGAACTACAGCTGTATTATCACAAAAAAACAAAACAAATTAAATAAGAAAATATATTCTTACCTAAGCTTTAGACCTCTGCTTGCATATCTCAGTTGCTATGGAAAGAAAAAAAAACAATTGTGTGTCTCTGATGAGCTGCAATTGCAGTACTGTATTTCTAGTTACAATGCTAAAGAAGATCACATTTTCAAGAAAGAGAAACTGGGCACCACACTGGGGGCTCTGTTGAAGTTCATGAAAAGAATGAGATGACACTCATAAGGGTCGATAGAGGGTGTAAGGGGTTGTGCCCAGAGGGTGAGCTACTCGTCTGAGAGCAGCAGAGCTGCAAAGATGAATTATGTTAACACGATCTCTTGGGGTAAGACTGGCACAATAACTCGATTGGCAGCCGCCAGTTTAAAAAATAACATTTTAAATAGCATCAATAGGGGAAAAGTGGCAGTCTTGGGAATTAACATGAATAGCTGGCAAGACAATCCAGAGCCTGTTTCAGAAGGTACAGGATGCAAAGCAAGACTGCACTCTGGCCAGTGTAACGGGAGCAGGTCCAGGCTGCCGCGAAGTGTAGTTCAGGACCCTATGCAGACGGTATAATCCGGAAGTAAGTGGAGAAGGACATCAGGGGAAGGTACAGCAGGATTAGGACGGGTTGACAGATAGGGGGGCGTGACGATGTTGATCCAGTGCTCGGGGATCGTGGTGCTGGCAAACAGATCCAGACAGTCCAAGGGGAAAATCTGGGGCGCAGTCCAAATTAAAAAACCGGGGAATCCATCCAAGACGAGACAAACTAGTTTAAAATCTGGAATGGGATCCGGAACAGGGACAAGGAATAAAACCATGGTACTGTACGAGGCCAGGCGCTCCGAGCCCTAGACTCAGATGGTCAGGATGCCGTAATGAAGCCTATGCCGTCGGGTCTCTCCTAGACCCGCTGGAAGGCGGGCTTCCGGGCGTCCATCTCCCAGTGCTGAGCCCAGAATATCAAGAGCGCCAGGCTTAAATAATGAGAGAAAAAACAGGAGGCAGGTGCACATAATCAACTAAAATATGAAAGGGTCGAAGTGCCCTTAGGAGGGATGACGATCGTGAAAGCCAGTCGGTCACAAGGCACAAACACACAGAGAATTGGGACCGCAGTGCACTTTACCAGCATGTCTTCTGGAGGTTCAAGGAAACTCAGGTAACCAGAACAAACCCACATGTACTTTGCATAGGGAGAACATGCAGGAACCACACAGAAGGTACCCACTCAAACCCAGGACCAAAGAGCCCATAATTATTCTAGCTTCAGTAGTCTTTGTAAATTTGACAATGTCTATTGTCTTAATAATGAACAAGACAAATTCTCCTTTTCAGCAATTGATGTCACCATCCTATTTATCCACTCTACTGTATTATATTTTGTGGCAGATGTTTTGGGACAATTATATGCCCAGCTCAGATTTATAACGAGTGCATTTTCACTGATTTCCATTTAATTTGTTTTGTTGGTGGTGCTCTGTGCTTTTTTGATTGCAACAGCACTATTCAAAGAAACTGAACATTTTCAGGATCACACTGAACAAACTCCCAGCAACAAAACCTGCTGATTATAGCCCACCTGTGAGGTGCACCATTCTCACATTTTACTTACAAAGCAAAAATAGTCTTCCTCTTTTATACATGCAGTGGAAAATGCCACAGATTGAAATGTCCTTGCTGTACTTTTGTTCTTTTAAGTTTGTCACAAAAGCAGAAGGCAATAAGGTTTAGCTTTTAATGATCAAAGCAGCATGTAATGAGTCCCTTTATAAAAAAATACCTTCACAGGCGACCTTTAACCTCTCATGAGAAGCAAGCCATTGTGAGTGAAGGAAAGTTTGAGATTTAATGTTTTGTAGCGGTTAAATGAAGTGTTGTATTATTATTAATAGATCTGTATAAAGAATGAATGCTTGATGAACAAGCTTCTTACAAGGACATTTCTGGAATAGTACCATGCTGTGTATCAATGCTCCACAAGCTGTACCTTGAGTAATCCAACTATAGAAAGACAAGGAATTTTACAAACTAATAAACTGAGGGCCCACTGAGAATGCTTCAATGTATATTATTAATGGTAAACACTTTTCACAACAAAATAAACCTCAGAAAGACCTTCATTTCTTATTTATACTGTACAATATACTTAAATATTGTTACATTTCATTTGCTTCTGCTTTTTCATGCCCAGTTTACTCTAGCTGTTCCAACCATTGCTCACAAGCAGTACTGTGTTACATGGTACAGTATACTGTAAACTTACATACATATTTCAACCCCTTATTACATATACAAATGTGATAGAAAGGATACTTTTCACCTGTCCAATTTCGAATTGCTTCATTTTCCTATTTCAACTTTATGACCACAGCTCCAGTCCTGCAAGAGAGAAGGAGGATTATGACCATCAGCTGGAACTTTCATCATGGGGCAAGCTGTGAGACAATGTCTTACTGGAGACACTGGAGAGAGGTTCATGAGCTCTGAACTCTGGGACTCAAAGAAGTGGAAGAGATTATTTTCAGTGAGCGACGACATGCGACTGCAGAATCAATTAAAAAGGATAAAAAAGCAAGTAGATGAGGACTCTGAAATACACTGGAATATATAAATATACAGTATATAGGCTGGTTAACACTTGAGTGCTATCTGTATGTTCTCCCAGTGTTCATATGGGTTTCCTCATGGTGCCTGGGATATCCTCCCACAGACCAAAGACATACTGTATACAGTACAGTAGGTAGGTTAATTGGCTTCTGGAAAAAATGGTGATGGTGCACCGCACTATCAAGAGGCCTGAAAACTACAGCCAATCACATTGCTCCAGCACTTGCAAGGACACAGGCCCGTTCAGAACTGCAGCATCATGGAGGCAGACATCTTGGAATCAAATGCAGTAGGCTTTACACTTGGGGGGGGGGACCCCAACAGGATGAAGATGAAGAAAAGACAAGTTACTTAGTGTCACACGAATGGATATTATGACCGCTTCAGGTTTGAACTTTGATCCCTCATTAAGTAAAAAAAAAGGGCCTTAACCATTTCTGAAGCAGCAAAGAAAATGACTGATGATAAAGGAAGACGCCACAGAAGTTGAGAGAAGTCAAACATGAAGACGGCAATGTTCCTGTTGGAAAACCTCCTATTGGTGTTTCTCATGTCTAAAAAGCAACCGCAACATGGATGTACATAACACTCTACAAAACTAATCCTCTGAGGGAAGTCCTGGGATCATTTGCCCAGCAGACAGCCGTGCACTTCTAACCCCAAGTGTTTTCATATCTTTGCAAAATCAAAGGTCTTGTTGAAGCTGGTTTTCGTTTTCCATCTACATACTTCTGAATGACAGAAGCCTTTTCAGAAGCCAGCTTCCCTTGCAGTCTGCACAAATGAGACAGGTCCAGAGTGAAGCAGCTGGTTAACAAAGCCTTCTGGTCCTGTAAGCATCTTTCAGCTAAGTACTGTATGTAGAGGCTGAGCTCTCATTCAGGCTGAGTGAGGTCGGACAGGGAGTACATTCTGTTAGTATTCAAAGAGAGCATTGCCCCCCCCCCCCCTCAGCTTGGCTCTCCCTAGCCACATCACTGTTCATTTCTCTCTGCTAAAGAAATGCCATGGCTGGTATTTAAGAGTGTGCTGTTTCCTGTCAGCCACTGAGGACGATGGAGGGGATCACTTTCAGATTAATGAGGAGAGAAATACGAGCGGACAGGAAAGTAATTAACAAGAACCTCCAATCCCCGTTTTCCCAAGATCCCCACCCGTCGCTGTTATCTAATTAAAAACTCTGCCATGGGACACCCAGATCAACCTTTTCATTAAAAAAGACCCCTACAGAAGAGTGACAGAGTGAAGAAATACACCACTTCTGTCAGCCATAATCGCTTCTCCATTTATGATCTATTCAAATATGTCTAGGTTGGCATCACATTTAGTGCTGCTGCCTCATAGCTCATTGAGTCCTGGGTTGTCCTGTGTGTGTGTGGAGTTTGCATGTTTCAGGTTTTTTGTCACTGTAAGCCTTACAGTGGACTGATGCTTTATCTAGGATGTAGCCCCATCTTCAGCCTCTAGATTCCAGGATAGGTTTTCTGATAATGGGATGGATGGTCTCTGAACAAATCTCTAGGACATGGTTTCAAAAGCTTTTGCATAGCCTGCTTTTAAAACTTTATTTTAAAAAATAGTGCAAATCTGGGGAAACAGCACAAGAAAAGCTCCCTGGGGGATCCTCCTTTTAAATAATAAATACGTCTCTCTGAGAAGGAGTAGCTTATGTTTTATTTATCCAAAAAACAACGTGAAAGCTCTTATTTGATTGGCACATTTTGCAATAAAATTCTTATCCTGGAAAGCATTTTTCCTCCAAGTTAGAAAAACATATACTGTACAAGATCCTATAAAAGACTTAAATCTGGTTTATCAGCAAACCCATACCATGAGACGCAAAGCCATTACTCACATTTTTGTTTTTATGTATAGTAGTGGATTTGTGGCCAAAACATTTTGTCTACTAAATAAATTACTTATTAAAATTTAGCAAGTTTATACTTTTGTATGAAAAAGTAAGTTGATGTTTCTTGGGAATGTGTCCATCCTGAATACAGCAATCAAGCCTGTCATTCCTTAAATGCACTTGGAGAGAGAGAGGCAGGGATCTGTTCTCAGGCCTGTACCGTCCTGCACAGGCTCTCACACACTAGTACTGCAGGATGGAGCCAAAGCTAGACATTACTGACGTGCTCTTGACTCTCAGCAATCAAATTCTTTGAGTTTTTAAAGAAACATTCAGGAGAGATGACAGCAAACAAGTTCTCTACGATGCCACCTCCTGAAAAGTTATTCATACCACAGGAAGACCTTTTCTCTTCCTTGTATCTGTTCCTTACTTGTACAGCTACCACTTAGTTAACTCCTCTCCCTGCATGGGGACCCAGCTTCCTCATCCTATGGCCAGCAACGTAAGCCAAAACGCCAAAATGTTTTGTGCCCTACTCCTCAACCAATCCCATAGGCATTTTTTCATAGTTTTGTTATTCCTCATGAAACATAGGTCTTAGAATGTACAGTATGCATTGTTGATCTACTGTACTGTATAGATGCTTTAAAAAATGTATTAAGGTTTAATTTTTTTTTAATACAGTAGTCTTCTAGAATTCAGAAAACTACACACAACTGCCATTTTTGGAATCTCTATTTGCAAAAGGTATGCAAAATGTATGCACATCTATATACAAGTGTCCCCAGGCAAGGAGAAAATTGAAACTCTGGCAGGAAATTGTAAGAAGTGACAGTCTAAAAGCTAATACTTACACATACTGTAACTGATCTCTGGCAGCTGATTTGTGACAGCATTTTGTTTACGTCTGAAGGTTGGTGATGAATGGTGCTGAAAGGTTTGATTTGAGTGGTAAATGGATGACTGCAGCAGTGGGGACTGACTGAGTGACCACATAAGATAAGCCCCGAGTCCCCAGAGGTTCAGTGCTCATAGTACTATACTGTATGTGATTAGTGTTGGGCAAAAAGAGGAACCCAGCAGGTTGATAGCACCGGATAGCAAACACCAGGAAGCAGTCCAGCACATGCACAAGTGCATTCAGGCCAAAACTTCATTTCTCATGAGTGCTCCAAAACAACCGTCAAGTTCTTTGGAAAAGGAGTAGCTCAAGATGTTTATCCATGTTGAAATTGTTAAGGGGGATGAGAATTTTAAGCTTCAGTTCCAACCTTTTGTGACAGAGGCTTTACACCGTCCTCCAAAATATAGTCCTAATGGTTTTCTTCTCACTTGAGAGTGAAACTCGGTTGAAAGTTTCCCGCTGCGCCCACTAGCCGTGGTATAACGGTGTTCAGGATACCGAGCACATTGTGAGCTATCTTTTGCCATTTGACTCCTGGATGGACCTTAAATGTTATGACATTCTACCAAGACAAGTGGCTAAGAAAATACAGTATGGTGAGATGTGTTTTGTTTTCAGGTTTTTATTCTTGCATTCATGTACCTCATCTATTCATCTATGAATTGGCTTCATTACTCTGTTCTCCTCGCTGATGGGTGGAGAGAGTACTGTGCTCACTATAGCTGCCATCGCATCATCGAGGTGGGGCTGCACATTGGTGGTGGTGGAGGGGATAAGTGTAATGAATTATTATTATTATTATTATTATTATGATTATTTCCTGCAAATCTTATGTCTGGATGTGCACAGACTTTTGTCTCTGTCTCAGCAGAGCTCCAGACGGTTCTGAAGCCAAAATTAATGGCCAGGCCATGGCAGGTTACACCTCGGCTTGGGAGTTCTCAGCGGGAACAGAGCGAGAATGTGATTTCAGCAGAAAAGCGGCAGTCAAAAACACGGTTTAAGTGAAGCCCCAGTGGGAGAACATGTCTCGCAATATAACTCATCAGGGATTGGTTTTAATTAAAACATGTTTAGGCATTCCTGCTGCTGATGGCCTACTTTTTAAGAGCAAATTAAAATGGAGAGATTTAAGAATTCAACCCTTACTGCTCCATTTACAGGGTTAGATAAGCAGCTGTGTTTAAGCAGGAAAGCAGTATTTGGGAACCTTGCACAGCACAGTGGGAAGAAGGCGCATTTTCACCAATTTGAGAATCCCGAAACGTAACAACTCAGGGGAACAGCCAACTGTGTGGGCAGATTAGTTATCAAGGAGAGTAATTATCTTTAATAAAGGCCCTCTTCAATTTGCCCCCAAGGTGCTCTACCTCTCTAGCAGTGCACTTGTGGTGTTTCACTACCTCTCGCATCCCTCCTAAGGAATTAATTGAGTTCAGTTCTTCAGAGTAGGTAAAAAAAGACATTACTCTAGCAATGGATTGGAACTGTCCCATTACAGATTAGTTCACCCAGTTGAAAAGCAATATTTTGTGGGGGATTTATGCATTTGTGTTGGCTGGTTTTAGGACACTCACAGAAAATTGGCATTAATATTTCAAAATTGAATGGAACAGCTGTTAAAATATTGTAGCTCTGTGTTTGATTGTTGCACTGTTTTTTTGGAAACAACCATAAAAATGGAGGAGTTCTCAGATAAGAAATGATATGAAAATCCTCTTCACTCAATGTTAATTTCAGCTTCAAAGGCCTTGTTCTTACAGACGCTGCCCCTCTAGACTAACGGACTGTAGTGTTTTTGTGCTTTATGATTTTATCGACTGTTAGGCTGTTGCGTGACCCTGAATTGGATGAAGCAGTTTGAAATTGGATAGATGGTTGTTAGGCTGTGCTTTTTACAAAATATAAAAATTTATGCACACAACCAGTTCTCCAATGAAGTACTTGAATAGAAATACTGTATGTACAGTACTGTAAGTGTGTGAAGAAAATCTGTGTCTAAAAAAAAACAGGACAAAGCAACTGGTATTGGAATAATCTCAGTTTACAAGTCCTAGAACAGGGATTCCCAGTTCTGGTCTTGGAGTAACACACACCTGCTGTTTTCTGGTCCAGGCCTTCTCTCTGGTACACAACTGAAGACTTCATGATCTTCATGATAATTTGAACTTTTTGATTGTTTTCCATTCTTAAATATGTTGGAAGTGGCTTTTTGACCATTGTATAGAATAAGTAACAAAATGACCATACTTTTGTGTGGAAACATTGCAAGCATTCCAAGGATGAAAAATAGTTCAATTCAAGCTTCATGTGAGTAAATTAGCTCAGCTGGAATGAAATCAAGTAGTTATGTGGGCCTCCAGGACCAGGATTAGGTCATTTTGTAGGATTAAAAAACATGTAAAAGGGGTAAATTACTGTACCTTCATTCCCTAAACTATTCCCTAAACTGGTCAGCCAGTCTCTGTGATGTTCATATACTGTAAATGTAACAACATATTTTTTGCAGAAGACACACTACATGAAATTCTATTGGATTATAAGAGATATATTCACAAGCCTGCATGATTACAATGTAATAAGGCCGCTTCACATAATTGAAAGTTTTGATTCATTGTTCTAAAACAGAATATGTCGCTGTGCATACTGTATCTGGAAATGTTGTCTATCCTGTGATGTAAATTGGACGTTTTATACATGTTAATGTGTACATTTTACTTTCATTGTGGTTTTAAATGCACTCATCAACGCCAATTCTTTCTAACCCTGAATTATAAAAATGATGTTGCAGTTTTCTGCCCACATCTACCTTCCATGCCAAGCACCTTCTGCAGCAACAGAAGTGGGCATGCTTACCGTTTCTAATCACTCCAAAACAGTACAGTTAAACCACGTCAAAACTGATTTTAATGGGATATCTGGCAACTTTAGACATCAGTAATATTGTTTCACACCCTGAGAGGAGTAAATACTGCTGGATTACATAAGTGACAGGAGCAAGATATCATGGGTAGAATGAATTGTAAAATTATATGCCCACTCCGTTTAGAATGGCCAATGGTTTTTAAGGCTCAGCTTTCTAGGACTGACTCCTAGAGAGCTTGGGGGAGAACCGGACATTCAGATTTACTCCTATGACATGCCCGCCTGGGTAGTCATTCCCCAAATTATATGTCGTAAAGCTCTGCAAAGAGCTAGTCAGCTGGAGAATCAGCATAAGCCTACAGGCAACCAGAAAGTCAATTACTGGAGTTGATGTTTGCTGGGAAGCCCAGAAAACCCTGCCTGATTAATTCCAACACTATTCTATGTGGAGCTCTGCCAATGGTGCTCCACCACTCGCTTCAACTCTTACTACAGTACATCCATTACTCCTGGAGCTCCGTCAGTCACGTATTTAGAGCGTGTTCAAGTGTGAATGGAACTAAAGAGAAGAGCAGTCAATCAGAACAGTCCAACCGATTCAAACAATATCCCTCTAGAAAAAAAAGAAATGAGAAACAAAGTTATCACAACCTTCCTCATTTATTTTACACCTTCTACCTGGTACTTGTTAACTCTGACTCGATGGCCTACAGCTCCCTATTTGCAAGACGCAGCTCAGAAAATATGAAAATAAGAAAGCCACCGCCACTCTCAGATGCCACGCAACTAGCACTGCATAATTCTGCCAGCCCATCAGTCAGTAAGATTCAACAGTAATTTGTCAAAGCCCTGACAAGTCTCCGAAAAACCGTGCCGTCGTGACTGTATAATTAATCATTAATGTCTCTTCCCTTGTTTTCATTACGCTGAATTTGTTAAGGGGAGACGCGGGGTGTGGGTTGAATGTTAAGCATGGCACCAACAGTGTCACAGCAGTTGTGCACCTCCTCATTGTGCGCGGCTGTATGTTTCCATCACCCTGCCTGTTCTTGTGCTCCACTGACAGATAACGGCAATAAGTCTTTTTCTTTGAAATGCTTTTCTATGCTGAGTAACCTCCCCCTCCCCTTCCTTTTATCTGCTTCTTTGTAGCCTGGCAGTTCTCACCCCTCCCTCGGCCATTTATTTATCTGTTTCCCCCAATGTAACCATCTGTTGTGATGTGCTCTATTGTCTTTGCATATAAAGTTATTAAGCAAACACAGTGCTTGATGAATGTCCTTCTGTTACTCATGTATGGGTCAGGAACAAATTCTAGGTCATTTGAGTAGACGTGCAGACAATCTCTTTTTGTTAGATCAGTTCCTGTAATACGAAGGAAACTATGCTAGAAAAAAAAATCAATCTAGGGTATCAGGTACACCAGGTCATCAGGTCACAGCCCAGAGAGAAACAAACTGGACTGCTGCTTTTGCTGCTGGTTTTGATCCATTTAAGGTTTGACAAGTTGCCGTATCCTACATAAGACACAGGAAGCTACTTAAAACTTTGCAGCCTTGTTTTAAATACATTTGCAGTGATTGATACGGACGTCAAACAACATTAAATTTTTTCATCTTTCCGCCCCGTAATTGTAATCTGTGCAACAGCCACAGGTGATAAAATGTCAAATGGATCAAAATGCTACGCAGTGGGAACTGTTTCTCTGTACCTCGAGTGATGGCAACAGACCGTTAAAGATCAATTCGAAGTGAAGGCTGCTGAGTACAATCAAAGACCTTGTTAAAGAGTTACTATTATGCTAGGCCACTGTGCACACATGTTTCAGAGACCAGGGCAAATATGCATACTGCAGGTCTTAGCAGGGATGAGGAGAGCAGAACATAGCCCACCCACCCCTCCAGCTTCACATGACTTAAGACAGTATAATTATAAGACATACAGTATAATCTGAAATCTTATTTGTTCTAATGCTCCTTCTACAAAACAGAAAGCAGCAACCTATCCAACTTTTGTTTCAGCACTGAAACAGAACCTCAGCAGAAACTTGCCAACCCTCCTGAATTCTGTAGTCCTGAAGAGAATGAGTGCTCTCAGAAGCAACTGTAAGAAAAACTGGCCATGCTTCATTTGAACTAGGCTTTATGTAGCCTGTATAATATCGTCATCTTTATAAGATGTTGTAGCATGCATAATCCTTTACGAGCATTCCTACAAAAGACAATTGATACAGTACATACAGTAAGTGTTTAAAACACATGCATTAAAAAGCACATTATAGTATATTTAATGTTTTACAGTAGGGTTGGGTTGAGGATTAAAGTTTGCATTACTTTGAAAAATTATGCACCTGCTATGAGTGCATGTTGGCATAACATTTCTACAACGTCTCTAAAAAGGCAACATACAGTACTGTAAGTGACTAGTCCAATCCAATGGCAGCATTACTGACCAATGCATGCCTAAATCTGACTTTCACACAAGAGAGACTACCACACACTGACCCCACTTCCCCTGAGGAGAGTCGGGGGGGGGGGGGGGGGGGGAATCAGCCAGAACAGACACCCTTTGGTAGTTATGAGGTAACAGCTCTAACTCCCCAGAAGTCACCCCCAGGTCTCTGTATCATGGCAAGGGCTACAGGCTGCTCTCGGGTTGGGGACTCCACCCTTGTGCTTAACACAGTACCTGTATATTGGCACTCCATCTGGCTGCTAAAAGAAATTGCAAACTAACCTTTCTAGGAATGCTCTCTAGGGCTTAAAAGCAAGAACTTCCTTCTTTCAAAATATCTGCCAATTTTTTATGATGTCTTCACATTGTCATTGCATTTCCCCTTACAATGCCTCACTACACTGCAGACAATTGGCAGGGCTTTTTCATTGCCAGATTGCTAAATTGCTAGAATTTACCCACATTAAGATTTTGCCTTTACCCTACCTCCATCTGTTCCACTGCTGCCTCAGTTTCTCCATGCTTTACTCCTCCACCACAGTAAAGCACAGTGAAACTGAAACTCCATACCTACAGTACAGTGCCTTGCAAAAGTATTCAGGGCCTTGCATACTGTAGCTTTTTGTGTTGCTTTAAAGAAACAAATAATATTTATATACAAAATCTACTCCACAAAATAGGCAGCAAAAAAAAAAACTCAATGTAGATAATATGAAAGAAAAATGGAAAATTCACTTTGCGTTGGCGCACCAAAATTAATTTAGGTGCACAAAATGACTTAACAAGCCAAACGATTAGTTGAGTGGCCTCTGTCTGGGAGCAATAATAGTGTTCCACATGATTTCAGAATAAATACATTTATCTCTGTAAAGTCCCTCAGAGGGAGAGAATTTCAAATAAAGGTACAATTATGAAGACCAAGAAGCTTTCAAAACAACTAGGTTATAAAAGTTGTGTAAATGTAAAGATCAAGAGAAAGATACTGTATAAAGACATTTCAGAGCACTTTACCATACTTCAAAAGATATACTGTAAAGAAGAGGAAGGCACCCAAGCACTGCCGAGATCAGGATGCCCCTCCAAGCTGAGCAGCTGGGCAAGCAGGAAACGTATTAGGAATGCCACAGTTGGGCCATTATTTTAATGGCTGAGATAGGAAGAATCTTGCATGAGTCAATCACATGTACTTCATAAAGCTGACCTCACAGCAGTGTGGTTTAAAACAATACACCTGTGTATACTGCAAACATGTGGCAAAATGTTTTGTGATTCAATAAGACCAAACTGGACCTTTTTGGTCTAATTGTAAAGTGTCACTCAGAATAGTGGTGACAGTATTACTTGATTTGGACTGGGAAGCCTGTCAACACCAATGGGAAAAACAATAGAGCAACATTCCTCTGTCAAATCTTACAGGAAAACCTGCTTCAGACCTAAACTGAATTTTTGTCCCAGTGTTTCAGCAGGATAAAGACCCAAAGCACAAGCGCAAATCTACACTGGAGTGTCTTAAAAACAAGAAAGTGAATATACTGAAGCCCCCGGTCAAAGTCCTGACTTGAATCCTCTTGAGAATCAGCAGAAAAACACTTCCCCAGCAAACTGAGGGGGTTTGAACAAGTCTATAAAGAAGAAATGGCAAAAAGTGCACCAAGCCAGTGTACAGAGTTGGCATTACCCAAAAAGACTTGCAGCTGTAATTGCTGCGCAGGGTGCTTCCACTAAATATGAAGTTCCCAGGTCTGAATACTTACAGTATGCAGTCAACACATTTGAGTTTGTTCTCTTTAGTTTATCTTTCCCTTGGAAATCTTCCAAGGTTTTAGTAGAATCAGGGTTTTACGTGAAATATTACACTAAAAGTGTCATTTTGTAATTTGTTAGAGTTGGAAGGCTTTTGCAGGCCACTGTATATTAGGAAGGCAACTGGGGCACGGAGGTCATAAAAGAACCTCATTATGACATCCAGCACTCCAGTTCATCACAGAATTCCTAGCTATATCTATGCATCCCTGACAGATTTTTTTTAGGGAAGCCTTTAGTCAGATTTCACTGGAATAACTCTGCTTTGACAGGGCCATTTCGCATTCGAAGCCAGACAATTTCAAAGTGACGTCTGAGAGTCTGTTACCTGAGTGCCCACCAGTGAGCAGTTCAGCAGCAGGTCTGTGCTAGGGATTCATTCATCATGAAGAGAGAGATGGGGGACCTTATTTACATGAGCTTGGGAAGCCAGCTAAGGCATCATCGTAATGTGTGTGCAACGTGGGTCTTCAAATGTGGAAGACAGTTATGCCAAAGGCTGGATAGCACGTGTCCATAACAATTGGGATAAAATAAATAAAACCACAAAGGAGGGAGGAGCAACAGCACTGCACATCTCACACCCGCTGTGCAACCACACTCCTGCGCATTTTCTAGCACTACATTGCTGTAAGGTTACAGAAGTCATTCTTGATCCTGCCTTTATAAAATCTTAACCATTTCCATAGCCCTGAGCCATGGTTTTACATAGAACCTCTCACAATTGTAGGCAGTATTTGAATAAGATAGATTATTCAGTGTAGCACACTGCAGGAATTACTAGCAGGTCTGACTGCAATCTACAGAAAGCCTGTGGGCAATATCAGCAGTATTTGACCTTCAGTGGAATCTATTTAACACCAAAAGCAACACACTTCCTCTTGAATGTTCTGGAAATAAAGATGGAAAAACTGTACTGACTTATTGTTTGAGTAACATTGGGCAATTCTGCACACTAATGTCACTTTGTAGCATATTGCAAAAACAGAACAGCTTACATGCACACACATAAGCTGTGTGCTTTATAAGGAATTAAAAAAAATATTTCAACAGGAAAGTAACGTCATACAATTGGTGCAGATCTTGGAAATAAAGTCTTTTGGATTGTATTCAGAAAAGGGGCACATTTCTTAGCTTGCTAAAATGCATGGAATATAACACACATATAGAATTTGAGCAAGTATTTTCACAGCAAAAATTTTAACAAATGCTTGAGAAGTTGTCAAATATATACGGATTTCTTAAATCTGGATATGCCATTTCTTAGTTCAAAAGATTTCACGGCGTTTTCTAACTTAAGCGTATTGTTATGTCAGATTGAAAGGCATTTTTTTTCTTCAATTTTATACCTAGTGTTGTATATTTAGACAGAGGCAGTTGTCAGGGTTTTTTCTAACAGCCAGGAGCTCAGCAGCCAGCGTTGAGAAAGTTCAGAAGAAAATTAAATAAATCCTTTATGTACAGTTGGAAAAAAAAAACAGTACGAAGGGAAAAAAAAGTTTCTAGCTAAATCAGTTTAAATCTGAAAAGCAAAGCAGATTTAGGTGAAGAAAAATAGCTTGTCATTTATACTAAAATACAAAAACTTTGCAAAGACAGTACACCTGTCAGCGTCAAGGAAAAAAAAGTGTAATAATGCAAGATGGCAAAGTGCTGCAGCTTGTTCTGAGGAGATGTCTCTCGCTCATCTCCAGAGCAAAGGAAAAGACAAGACACAGAGACGGGATTGAAAGGCAACCAACCGTGTGCTAATTTATTCTTGTTCTCTTTAGATGACATGTATTAAAGTTGTCTGACTTCATTCGCATTTAGGTCAACACAGTGCCGTTTTGTTACCCTTTAATTCCATTAGGCCTGGAGAAAAAAAAAACAAGATATAAACTGTGCTTTCGGACCAGTGTACAGCACATGCGAAATGTAATGGTCATTCCTTAAACTCCGGCTTTTTTTCCCTTCCTTTTCCTTTTAAAGCATTTAGGAAGTGTCTTCAGAAAGATGCGCGCTGTTTCCCCAGCGCATGGCTGCGTTTACTTGAATTATTCATAACAATAAATGTGGTAACACTTTAGTCTAACGGGACACGGTTAAGAGCACATAACTCTAATTGGTTTCTAAAGTTTGAAGGAAAAAAGAATACTGGGTAAAGTCTGTCACAAATCACGTTATATTTAAAGCTGTAAATAATCCGGCACTTGCAGAACAACGTAATTTTTATCTAGTATGTGGTTGGAGCCAATTTTTGAAGGTCTTCCAGTTTGAGAAATTGTTCATATCAATACTCATGTATTTGATACGTGGGTGGATTTAAGGTTCTCCAAAAACATGCTTGTGTGTTTGAAGAGCAGCATGGCTAGCAGCAGAACAGATTTTGTCATTCATTCTGGAATCGAGGCACATAATCTCTGAAATTTTTATGAATTAACATACAGTAAGTACAGTCGCAACTACAATATGTTGCACTAACTAAAATGAAGAGTTCATTCTGGTGCAACTCAATACATTCCTGTGAATAATGGCAAAATCTTTGCATAATCAATCTTTGCATAATCTGTGACACCACTTCAATCTACCATTATGCTCATTCCCAAATGACATTTGCACACTTGGGAGCAACACATACTGTAGGACTCAGAAAATTCCCAGAATAATATACTTTACTACTTCAAATTACAGTACATCGTTAAAAGTACTTCTTAACCTAAAATTAATTGAAATAATAAAATCCCTGAATTTGTTAACTATAATAAGGCATATGCTAAATCAATACCTTTTCAATTTGTATTAGATTCCCTATGAAATCTAGAAGAATCTGTTTCTTCCAAAAATCTTACAGTACTGTACATATTCCAGCCTATCCTAGCAAGTAACAGGTAGAAGACAGGACAGGACAACAGTCCAGTGCAGGGTACACACACAAATGTGCACACAAGGGACAGTTTTTACATATTACTAAGAAAACCTACAGTAATTCAAATAGAACATCAAAACAATATAACTTCACCTTCTCATGAGTGGGAAAAAAAAGACCTTGAATTTTATAACATTTGTCATTGACTTTGGAATCAATGGCGCCTGCAAATAACTTGTACTCTGGAAACTCCAAAAACTCCAAAACACATTCAACTTCGTTCACCTGTGTGAGTTAGAGGACTTGAGACCAGAGTCAAGTGTAACCTGATTTAATCAGTTTGTGTTTTCTTGTGCATGTGCTCCTGAACATTCACATACATTTTTGCATTTATGAATCATTGGGTATCTAGCTTCAGAATCCAAAAGTTCAAAAACACATACTGTACAGTAATATTAAATCTAGAAGTAGTGGATGCTGTAATGTGCACTCTCCTAAGATAAGATCACTTTATTGGCCATATACAATTTCTTGTATTAGGAATCTGTCATTTCACATACCCCAACTTGCTCTCCATGAGACACACAGACATGGAGAGAAGCTTGGGGTCAGAGCACAAGGTCAACCATTGTTCAGCACCCCTGGAGTAGGTGGGGTTAAGGGCCTTGCTCGGGGGCCCAACAGAGTAGGATTCCTCTGCTGGCTGCAGGATTTGAACCAGCAAACCACAGGTGCAGGTCTTTAGCTACAGTGCCACTGCTCCACCCCACCCTGCATTTTCAGGTTTCTGCCTTAAACATGATTTGATGTGCGGTCTCAGACACTGGGTGCTAGGAGGTGTGCCTATCTTCACAGTTCAAATAGTCATCAAACCAGTTGCTACAAAAAACTGGCTACTGGTATGCAGGGTTTTGGATCACAAAGCAGTGACATCCTTATAACAGGGTACGCTGGTACTACAAGGATGCAATATACTGTAATAAGACCTGTCATGGGTAAAACAAGCTTCTCTGGGTTTGAATATACAGATCACCTGCATTTCCAATGTAAGCTACCTGGACAAAGTAACATGAGCTATGTACTGTACTATATATTGGGGTGGAGCGGTGGCTCTGTGGCTAAGGATCTGCGCCTGTGTGGAAATTGTAAAGGGTTAATAAAGTGATGTGATGTTATTATATGACCTGTGCAAACATGGTCCAACATCAAAGTGTTTAACAGCATTATAATTCTTCATGCAAAGGACAAAAAGGACAAACCGCAGGGTGAAATTCATGATCACATGGAGGCGAAGAGATTCCATATCATGTAGGTGTGACGCAAGGTTTTTAATAACAGCAGGAAAAATACCTTGAACACATGGAAATGTTTAATGTGTTGCGATTCGGGAAGACTGGAGAAATGTCGAGTTGGTTGGCAATAATGACAAGTCGGGCCATGGGCCGTTCATGCAAAACATGCCTCTGCCAGGTACTGAAGCATTTTACAGATGTTCACAAATCCACCAGGACATGGGCCTTTCTGCTGCATTGGACACCATTTCCAAGCACCCATGAGTGTTTCCAACTTTACTGGGGGAGAGGTGCCTTTCCTTGCCACCAGTGCCCATCCAGAAGATGGTTTACAAGCAACAGTAATGTGCAACAGACTGTGAAATCTTGGCCCCAAGACCTTGGCACAGACTTGAGGCACTGGTATCATGCTGGGACAAATGGTCTAAACAGGTTGGGGAATATACAATGTAGAAATTGTTGTGCACAATTGTTGGGCTCACCACTGGTGATACCTGTAGCTCTGTAGAAACATACTAAAACTCTCTCCTACAATGTCATATGCCCTGATACAGCTGGATAATTCCATGGCATAAAATAAACTCCCCCCTGTACATGTCTCCCTCAATATGCTTTAAAAAAGAATGCACCTAATACATTTGAAGCAGAAACAACAACTGTGAATCACACTGAACACTCAGGATATCAATAAGTGACAAAAAAGGAAATATGCATTACACAAATTATTTATTCAGTCAGTGTTAATCAACACCATTTTTTAAGGCTGTCAGGACTAGGAACAAAATTTAAACTCAACTGCTCCCCGAAATAAAACATCTAAACATGTTTCATCATGGCAAAATATCCAAGACTTCTGCAGAACAGTGCTGGACAGTGCAGTGTTCTGGTCTTTTCACTGAGCTTTTCCTTACTTAAGCAGAAACTATTTTTTTTAAGTTTAACTGAAATACATTTTGTTTGCAGCCAACACCTAATCCTGACAGATCTCTATTTTGTGGTACATAATATAGTCATTTAGCTTTATGAACCTACTAAAGGATATAAATGAGAGGAGGCAATTCAGCCCATCTGGTCTGTTTGGTACAGTAGTAAGTAGTTTTTTAAGCTAAAGAACTCATCCAGATATTTGTTGAAAGAAGCCAGGGTATTGGCTTCAACAACATTCTGTAGCTATACAGCTTGATCCACACTCCCACAGCTGTTTGGGTAAAGAAGTGCATCCTGTTCTCAGTTTGATGCACTTCTAATTAGTTTTGATTTGTACCTTCTTTAGTACAGTAGGTCACTGTTCATTCTAAATAGTGTTCATTCAACCACAGACCATTAAAGACTAAAAAGGTTCAGTTCTTTATCAGCCTGTCAGTGTAGGACATTCCTCTAAGTCCATTCCCAAATGTGAACCATGTGTAATTTGAGAATTCATCTTTTATGGGGAACACCTTCAAATACACCATATCGTATGTTCTGTTTGTATCCATTACAGTTGTTTGTTCAAAGAACCCTAACATGTTGGTTAGGCTAGATGAACTTTTTCTCAATCCATGCTGACTATTCCCGAGGATGTTTTTTCCATATACAGTAGGTAATTCTCCAGTTTAGTTCTATTGTGTCCAAAAGAATAAATGTCATAGAAATCAGACTTCATGGTCTGTAATTACTGTACTTAAATGAGTTTTGTAACCCATTTTATGGATGTGTAGAGAGGAATAAATGTTAACGATGAGAAACACCAGACAACCAATCAATTAGATTTGATTGGCAAGCGTAATGGATTAGGTAATGCGACACTGCAGTTGCTGTAATCAAGGTTTTGGAACATTCTGATCAATGTGAATTAAAGATGCTAAATGACAAGCTTAGTTTCTTATTGCTATGCATTTTTGAGCCATTATTAGGACTATTTTTAATGAAATATTCTGCTCCTCCATGTATTTTATTTTGGATCTCATTAAATTATGCCATAAATGTCTTTACCTACTGTAATTACACAATTTGCTACATTCAATGACAATTCATAGTGGATGACAAAATGGTAATAATTTAGTTTAGAGCTTGTATAAGTTGTCTTGGATAAAGACATCAGTTAAATGAATAAAAGTAAAGGTCATAAAGGTCTACAAACAAGTACTCAACTAGGAGGGCCCAGAAAGGTCCATTTCAAAAGTATTAGTAGTACTGTAGTAAAGCCTCTATTTTGACTGACCATTGAATAGACTGCACATCAAGAGATCACAGCTGAGAATGCCAATCTCTTCCTTCATCTCCTGTCAGTGCCCTGGTTGACTGACTGCTCTGTGCCACAACAAGCCAAAACCGTCAGGGATCAGGCTAGAAATGGAGCTTTCACTTGAATTTACTTTTTGTACTTGATCTGAAAGCTGTTGGCCAAAAAAAGAAAGCCTTTCAAAACAGTAAAATGTGGAAAGAGCAATTTTTGTGCAGAAACGGAGAACAAAAAGGTTCCCAATCATTCTGTCTGAAAAGTTATAAAATACTTCACATTAAAATGTGTTGTACTGATGCCTCATAGATCCTGGGTCCGATTTCCGGTACCAGACTGGAATGATTTCTGCAAAGGGTTTGCATTCTCTTCTGCCAATCCAGGTTTTTTTTTACCAGGTACTGCTTCATCTCATCTCCCAAAGACATTGATGAGATTAATATAATGTCTCTGAATTACAGTATATCTGTGTGCTTATGTGGGCGCATGGTTTGAGCTGAATGGGTCATCTAGGACACATTGTAGTCTTACCTGGAGCTTCTGGGTCAGTCTTTGAGTTACCGTGACCCTTACAAGGACGAATGGCTCTCTTATAATGGATAGATGAAATGGCAGAGGGCCTGCAGAAAATTGTTTAAGTATTTTTCATGTCCTTTCAAAAAGGAGTATTATCTGTTGGGAGATTGTTATAATTACTTTTTCTTTTGGTGTCTTTTTTTAAACAGCCAGTCTTTGTGTTTACCAACCTTGATCTGCAGCTATCGATCAAAGATCACATAGCTGACTGCCAAAGGAGATATAGCTTTTGTCAGTCTTTTTTTGTACTGGCATTTGATATTAAATGAGCAACTGAACCATGTAAACCTTCCTGAGTGCGAGACAATATATTTTCAGCTAATCTTCCCAAGTTCACTTACATACAGCCTTCAGATTTAATTGGCTCCATCTGCGTTTCAGACTTGGGGGAATTTGTGCACAATGACAAGAGCCCGTTGGTATGATTGCACCATTTGTTGTCACTTTTATTCATGTCACTACTGTTTTGGAGGATCACAGCTCTTAATACCCATTTACACAGCCTGAACTCTTCATAGGCAGAATATTGCAGGTATTTCCATCATGCCTGCACATAAAACTGGAGAACCTAATCAAAACTGCATCACTGTGGAAATTTTAGCCAGAAGATTACAGTCAGAAAGTCTGCAAATAAGCCAATTGGTCCAAGGATCTCATTCAGCCTTTTCTTCAAAGAAGAAAAGGTATTAGCTCAAACAGTGTGGCTGGGCTGCTTGTTCCAGACCTCCAAAACCCGACGTATAAAGGAAAGCCTCTTGTTCTCACTTTTAACTACACCTCTTCTTTAGATTGTCCTCACATTACAATAAAGTTCCTGCATACTGTACATGTGAAGCACAAGCAGAGTTGGAAACTGTCCAGTTTTTCCTTGTTTGTTTAGGGACTTGAACATTTTTCTCTTCCTTGGAAATTAAAAAAAAGTCAAGTGGCTTGCAATGCCTATGCCTGTGTGGTTAAATATTAAACTCTCCAGTTGCTCCAGGTATAATTATAAATCTGAGCCTGACTTCATTTCACCATACGCCATTGTAGGGAAATGGCAGCATAGCTGATTCAGTCTGTATAACAGTAGGAGTGCCAAAATATGATACACCAGCACTATTCACTGATCCAGACTCACCAGTACTTAGCATAGTGACCCCTATGCCCACACAGATTTATATAAATATACAGTACGTGAGGCTTTTCTTTTTCTATGCTTATTTAAATTCACAGGATTTAACATAAGCAGATTTAGTTTCCTCGGTTAAAAACACTATTTCTACTGATTCAGAAACAAGGGGAGCGGGTTTTCACTTGACATCACACCAACAAGTGTTTTGCCTCAACGCAAGTTCGCAGACAATGATGTTCACTAATTGCAGAGCCCGTTTAACGTGCGTGTCAGATGGGCTGTTTCACAACATTGCTTGTGGTGAGATTTCTTTTCACCAGCAGTCAAAAAAAATTATTTGGAACAGAATGGAGATGTAATGAGCAATCATTACAAGCATGTTGTTCAAAATGATAGTTAATACTAATCATCCTCAACTCATTTCATTGGATTGGGAACAAAGGAAGACATTGTATCTATACAGACACCAACCTCTCAATGTGTCACATTTTCCCCATAATTCTATGGCACATTGCCATGACTGCTCTTGACTTTGAGCTTCAGTGCTTTCTAAGGTACTGTAGTTCCTGTGCCATGACCTCTACCATTGTGATATATTATGATATCCAGAAAGCTGTTTCAGTCTCAGCTCAATAACGCTGTCACAATACTGTCACAGCATTTTATATTTACCATGTTTGTCACATAATGCTTCATATCATGGTTTCTCATCTTATAACATATGCCATCAAGATTCCAATCTGCTCTTACCAAAGCTATGCCAAAGTTCACTTTTATAAATAACAAGAAAGACCACAAGTAGGACAAAAACCATTGTCCAATCACTGAAAAACTGTACTGTGAACAGATTGCATTTTCTACTGAGCTTACAGTAGATTCTTGAAAAAAAGCAGGAAAGATATGTAACTGCTGATATGCTCTCATGTCCCAGGAGAAGGTTTATTAAAAAACTATTAATGCATTTGAAGAAAGTGACAAACTCCATTACTGAAGAAATTATCTGTGAACTATTTCAATAATTGTCACAACTGGAGTTGCGTGGGCACATTCCCAAATCAGGAATAGCATTAGCGCAAAATAGATTTAAAAAATAACACTCTCATCCCTCCACGCCATGAAAATAAATCAGAACGTGAGCACCAAGAAATCTCAGTGCTACTGTTTTCAACTACCAACACTGCGTGGGAAATTCTCTATCACCTGTGGAGCTGTTAGGGACTGATTGCACTCAGTCAACTGTGATCAAATCATCAGTGTCAGACCAGTTGCTGTTTAACAAGGATATTACCTACCTAATATTCATAAGTGATATACTATAAGAAATAAGATCACTTTATTAGCAATATACAATTTCTTGTATTAGGAATTTGTCTTTTCATATACCCCAGCTTGCTCTCCATGAGACACACAGGCGGGGAGAGAGATGCTTGGGGTCAGAGCGCAGGTTCAGCCATTTATACGGTGCCCCTGGAGCCCTGGGGTTAAGGGCCTTGCTCAGGGGCCCAACGTAGGATTCCTCTGCCGGCCACAGAATTTGAACCAGCACCCTTCCAGCCACAGGCACAGATCCTTTGCCACAGTGCCACTATAGAGGGTTGCAGTTGGATATGGATATCTTCATGTTGAAACCTTTTATACATAGTATATTAAAAAGAACTAAAAAATGTAGACAACCACATTTAATAAAAAGGGTTGCAGGACCCAGGGTTGCAGGCTCTAAAGCTTGACCTAAGCTCTAGAGCCTAAAAAAAAGATAATTTGTGGGGATTGAACTTTGATATTTCAAATCCAGAGAAGAGTTGACCATGTTAACTCCAAGATCAACACAGAGGCTGGGACCAGAGAACAAATAAAGATTTATTGTTCTTAACATGTTTAAGATGGGGGGAAAATGGGGGGAGGGCAGCATCATGGTGGAGTGTGACAGCGCTACAGTGGAAACGGTAAGTTGTTGTCTGCATGGAGTTTGTATTTCTCCCTGTGCTTGTGTGGGTTTCACCCCACAGTCTAGCGACATACTGTACTTGTTGGCTAATTGGCTTCTGGTAAATTGGCCCAGTTGTGAGCGTGTACATGTCTTTGTCCGTGTGTGTCCTGAGATGGACTGGCGTCCTGTCCAGGGTGTGCCCTGCCTTGCTCCTGTTGCTTGCTGGGGTAGGCTCCAACCACCTGTATTGAATAAAGTGGTTAGAAAATGGGGGAAATGTCTGCATATGATGAATTGTGAGTGATTGGAACGTCTAACTTAACTCCCTGACCGATTGATCTTAGGTTTTAAACATTAAAGACAGCCAGTCTAGGCTCTTCAGCAGCCTCTGATGGTAAGTTTGAGCCCAGCCACATCTCCTGCTGTAGTTGGAAACACACACTTCTGCGAAGACAAGCCAGGGCTTGCGAGTTGATTTGGGTAGGTGGAAGGTTGCAGAGGGCCCTTGGGTGTTTTGCTACAGTAGTTAATTAATAAGTAACATCTGTCAGGGAGAAGCCCCTTTCCCTTAATTGGATTTGCAAGAAGTCTTTAGTTCCACATTGACTTTTACCAATTATTCACCTTCACCGAAACATGCAGGTATTTAATCATCCGGTCTGTGGAAAGGGGGGCTGATATTTGCAAGTGAAAATATAATAATTACCAAGTTCGTCAAAGCACATTATTAATGTAGAACAGCTCCCCAAGTCTTAATTAAAAGAAAAGAAACTTTGGTTTCAGAAACTACAGAAACATGTATTTCAATTTACTATTATACAAGACCAAAACTCCAGAGGATTTTTTTTTCCTTTTAAAAGATATGACGGGACAAGGTGTAAAGCTGTTATTTTATAACATTGTTTAAAACAACATTATTTTCTAGAGGAATATATTATCATCAATTTAGTTAGCAAGTGCTAGGAAGACTTCTAGCATATCACAATACCTTATAGCATACATTGTCTATTAAAAATTACATTATCATAAATGTATAAATAGGATAAATCATGTTATCCTCTTATGAAGTCTAATTAAAATATCTCAAGAAAAATTGAATAAAACAGAACAGCTTATAAAGTCCTCTGTATTTGTTTTGTTTAGTGCTGTTTATTTTGGGGAAATTATTAGGGATTGAGTTGGGAGTCTTGAAGGAGTTGTTAATGTCCATCGATACTGAATATACCCCAACTGCTCCTGCACTATTTGTATTCATATCAGGACGGGCTGTGTACCATGCCAATATGCATGGTAACATCATGTCTGACTGTGGTATTCCAGACACCTGCTTTTACAGATATAAAAGGCTTTCGAAACTGGAACGTACAACATTTTTCTAAAGTGACAATATAAACATGCAAGATTTTTTCTTCTGCACAGGGGAAACATTTAACCTTTAAATAAAGCAACCAAAATAGAAGAGAAATAATGCATGAGGCCAAATACAGTTCTTCCTTAATAAGGTCTCCATCCTATCTGACTGCTTACCTCTTTGGAGCTGTTTGCAAAATCCAATTAGCCATGTGAGATTGAGGGGAATTTGTTAAGCTAATTCAAATTATTCCCATATATTCAGTTGGCTGCCAAGCCCAACAGATAAAAATCAGTAAACAGCGGGAATCATCCCATCACACAGCAGCCAAGAATTGAAAGAATTTTTTCTGTAAAGAACTGTAATTCTTTATAACCACTTTAAAAGGTAACAGTGCAGGTCAAGGGAGTCAAACATCTGGCTCATGGGCTGGGACTGCCCCACCAAGCCCATTTTACTGACCCCTGTAACACTTGGATGAATCGAATCTTGGCCAATGATTTTGACTGCCTAGTCTGGGTGTGTTAAATCCACACATGAAGAAGCACCCTTGGTGACATTGCTGTATCAGTCTAGCAAACATACATTTCCTGTGGTCCCTGCCAATTACAGAGCTCTCTGTGTGATAATGTCAAAGATCAGGTGTGTCTTTGCAGGAAAAGCATAAGATCTGTATAGACACTTCCTGCTAATTTTAGATCTAGCTCAGTGACTGAACTGCTATTGCTCTCAATGAAACCATACCTACCGTTTTTATGATCCCCAAAAATTTGTAAAAATAGAAAGAGCAACTCTATATTATGGGTGAAATGTATACTATGTTGCATGGTTCAAGAGAAAGATTTTTTTTTATTTCTCTGTAGTTGTAGATGAAAAACTGACACACGTTATTGTGCATAACAGGTACTGTAGCTCTTTGCTAATAGTTGTAGAAGCCATTTTTTTTCCATTTTCATATCACTGATATCTAGCAAATACTGTTCACCATTTTTGGTGTTTGCTACATTACATCCCTCCAACCTTGCTTTGTGCCGCTTCTTTTTCCTAGTTCAAAACCCAAACTCTACACATTTTATGCTAAATATGAAACAGTTTTGCTGAACTGTTTCTCACTTATCACAGGTGCCATGTTAGTATTAAGAGTCCTTCAATGCATAATTTAGAGGGAATGCTAATCTATAATCCCATAGTCTGATAATTCAAGAAATGGGTGTATGTGGTTTGCAAAGGTTCCTCAAACCTGTTCAGAATGTACAATTTTTACATTGGGAAAATTCCCATTTTTTACATGGTAAAGCTTAATTTGTTTCTTGAGGTCTAAAAATATGCCCAGTATAGTAACATTAAGAGTACTGAATTGTCAGACTAAGAAAACTACTAGAACACTACTAGTACTAGTAAGCTATCTTCATTTTTTTCCAGTGTTGAATGTCTAACTAATATTTATTGACAACTGCTAAGCAAGTAAAGCTACTAGGAAAACCAGTTGCAGCAAAAATGGCTTGTACAATGGAAACAGGTATTAAAAACATTTTGTCATTGCAAATATCCTGAAATCAAGCATTTGTATGGTGAGAGGCAGGTATATCCACATTTTATTGCCCATTATGGGACATGAGGTCCTGACAACATTCCTTTCAACAGATAAGTCTGACAAAACCTGCTCTAGGGGTTACAGGGAACGTTATATACTGTAGTCCCCCATACTCATTGCCCATATTACCGACAACCTTACTGAAAATACAATGCCAAACTATACAGAACCATGCTAAAGAAAATGAAGACACTAATGTAGTACTACCGGGAGCAATGTGGACAGGTGAGGAGAAGGACCTGTGTCCTTTAAAGAAAGATGATCGCACAAGTCTGCAGTCTAGAAAAGGCAGAGCTCATTGACGGCAGGTGGGTCCAACCCTTAAACCTTGCGCCACTGCTTGAATTTGTACTACAGTGGTAGGTACCTCTTTTCGAAGGTAGCTAGCTCTGGAAAAAAGAGAGCAGTACAGCTGGCATTTACAGTTTAATCCCGTCTAGCATTGCATTCTCCCCAGTGTCCTTTACAGCAAAACCACAGTGAGTGTAACGGGTCTGATGAGATTCTCCTTGACATCACTTCCCCCACGACCTTGAAGAAGGAGGGGAGAGAGGGGCTGGCCCTTCAGTGCCACTAGCTTGTTGTACTTATCTGGGCTGTGTGGTCAGGTACTCATGTGCCCAAAATGGTGGATTGAATCTAGGATCCAACCACACACACGAGATACGGACTGAGGTCTACCAGGTCCCTCTAGTGGAAAAGTAAGTGAGAGCATTATCACTTATTATCAGATCTGCATGACTTTGCAGGGAGAAGCTCTTTCCACTAGACAGCACGCTATGCTGAAGGAAGCAAGGTGCCAGGATACACTGTACATTAAAAATGAAAGTCATATTCACACGTGATTTGGGCATTTCAAGTCACCATTTTGCTTTGCAAGAGTTTCTCACGAGCACAGTAAAAATTTAATGATTTACTCTAATTAGCAACAATGACTCATTTATCAAGTATAAGACATAAGAGAGAGTGGGATGTCACACAAGTGATCAAATAAACTGAAAAATTTCTATCTATATGCATGTTTTACACCAAAAGAACAAAAGCCTTATTAATTTCTCATCAGTTACAGGAATGGGGGTACAAAAGGGGAAGAAAGTCACTGTTTCTTTCCAGACTCACCCACGTAAGTTATTTTAAGAAAAGCACACAATTAAAATATAGTTCAGTAATATTAACTGAAAATAAAGCCACTTAGAAAGTCATTCTGTGTGAATTTCTGTTTAACTCCACTGAGATGGAGCTCCGTGACCCAACAGTTGTGAGACAGTTCGAAAACACCATGAAACAATGATATTTCACCTAAAGGATATAAAGAAAAATGTGCTGGCAAGATTTTGGCTTCTTGGTCTCACCCACTGCTGGAACATGCCAACACAGCATGAACCAGAGCACCTGAGGACTCAAGCTGGACATTCACTTAACTAAATGAAAGAATACCTCCCTTTTATTTAACTAGAGAATTTTTAAGTGGTAATCTGTTAGAAGGCAAACATTACTAAATAAGGCCCCTGCTAGTTACCTGGAATCTTAAACTAATTCCCCAATAGTCATTTCAACCCCTTTCATTAAATTGATTAATTCATCTATACAGAAATAGCAAGAGCTACAGTTCTTTTGATTTCTTTTCATGAAAGAGTCAGACATTATGATTAATGATTAGTTAAAGAATTAAACTGAACACTATTTGTCATCCAGTCAGTTCTCTTAATAGCCCAGAGCCAGTTCCAGTGTTGGGACAGATTCTTCAGATATTCTTTTAAATAAAGTCTCTTGAATTTGAAGTAAAGAAATTAAAGAAAGCCTTTCTTTTGGAAATCAAAAGTGAAATGGTTAAATTACCATGATTTCCTTTCAGATTTCTCCAAAGAAAATGAGAAGATTTTGTTTTTTAGTGAGGCTCGATTTCACCAGCTCCAGTTGTCTAAACTCCCAAAATTCAGCATTTCATATTTGAGTGATTCGGTTGAGAGAGTTACAGAGCGGGCCGACTTATTTTGCTGAGAATCTTCACAGTCACCGCAGTATTTAACAGCTATCTCGGACAACGCCTACCTAATGATTACCTGTCCCTTTCTCCCTGTGACACGCAAAAAGAAAAAAAGGAAGGGGCAGATGCGGGAATATGGCTAGAAAGCTATTAAAGTGTCCATACATCCGAAGTTTAATATCTAGAAACTGTCATCCTCGCCTCTTATTAACTCGTTTATAGGCTATGAAGCTGGAAACTACCCCTGCTCTCTTGTTCCCATGCTGTAATTCTAGAAAAGATTTCCTTTCGAACTGACATCAGCTCAGAATCAAGGTGATGCAATCTGGGTGGTGAAAATGAAAAGACATTAGTCACCAGTACTCAGCAAAGGATCGTGCTTCACAACAAGGACAGTTACTTCCACATATCTGGAGAAAGACAAGTGGCCAGTGCAAACAGCAGAGATGTTGAAAAAGGCTGGGGTCTCTCTCTCTGCCTGGCAGGCAACGGATTAACACCCAGCAGATGGGAATGTAATGACCCTTGATAATCGCCCGGATAGCTTTCTTTTGGCAGCGTGCAAAAACAAACACCAGGCAGGATAATGTGAATCGACCACAAGCGTCTGTCTATAAAAATCAAAGAGCCACACTAAACAGGCAGAAGACACATGAAAAGAAATAACTTTTCGCAAGAGTTTACACAACCTGTAACATGAGAACCTCCACACACACCCATCTGAACTTAAAAAAGAGCCATTAACTCACAGCAGCTTTTTGCAATTTGCTAACAGTAAGCATTCATCAGGCATCAAAAAAGACCTTTTTGCTATGTCTACAACCAGTCTGCAACCAGTACTGACAGAATCACTAGTTTCTCCTCACTCTTCATTTCCTTGAAGCCACCCTGGGACATCACAGGCCTTTCAGAGTTTAGACCTCCTCCCATTTTCATGTGTGCAATAACAACTCGACATGGGAGTCTCCATAATTACATTTTAGATATTACTGCTCGCTATATCCCTTTAAACTTGTAATGAGCCGGTTTACTGCTTAATTATTAAAAACACAAGAATCTCACCATCATGGAACAAAGTTTAAAGAATTAATCCAAGTATTAGGTCACATAAGGGTTCCACTGTTATACCTATCTTCCAACCCACCTGGAATCAACTGCTGGAAGCCAGCAGCTGAAGGAGTCCTCCGAACCAGCACTGGCAATGCCCGTTCTACTGTAGGTGATGCCACTGTAGGACACCTTGGTTCAAGGAGGCAACCACGGGAATCTGTTCCTACCAACAAGACCAGTGTTAAACAGCAGAAAACCAAAGGAAATGAGAGATCTCCTGTCCTGAGCCTGGAAAGCTACCATTCATTAAAAATTACACTAGCCTTTAAATCAAATCTAAAGCCCCCGATCAATTTAACAACTAATGTACAATTAAGTAATTTAGAGATGAATTTGGAACTAATCAGAAAATCCTTCAGCATGTCTTTCATTGAAACATTACTTGCTTAATTGATCAATGACTTAAGCAAGCGCTCCTAATCTTTAATACCAGAAGATTTATGGTGACATGTAACATGGGTTCCCAACCCTGGTCCTGCTAGTTTTTTGTTCGATCTTTTTCCATTAGAATCTTTCCAAGATTTTTTTCTACACAAAAGGCTGTATATGTGTGGCTGTATATTCCTCACACCTGAAGAAGGCTCCACGGCCGAAACGTGTTTTCTTTCTTCTCTTTTCAGCATGGAATAAACCTTTTACTTAGTTATAGTTAACTAAGTAGTTAACAGCCAACTTCCTACATGTTCAGGAACTGAAAACATTATAAGACTGCAAATTAAACTTTTTATTATAAACAAATTAAAATGGTTATTATTTGAATATCCAGGTGAACTAAAAACCAGCAGGTGTGTGAGTCCGCAGTACTAGGATTGTGAACCCCTGATCACAATCCGGGGTACAGCTGGACTGGGGGGTCTTCAGGACCATGGTTAAAAAACTAAAGGCTGAAGACCCACTTCACAAGCAGGTCATGCCATGTGTTAGTTGAAGCTGTAGCACCTGATGTTGTAAAAGAAGCTCACCACAAAAAAGAGCTCAGTAAAACAAATTGGAATAGACAGATTTGTAAACTGGAAGAGACTACATTAGGACCTGTTTAAACACTGTGGTATGCAAACAAGATTATTGAGATTCGCTCCAGGGGTTGGCTGGTTTTGTCACTACTGGAATAAGGGTAGAGGGAAATGTGTGCTTGGATTTGTCCAGACAGCAATAAGTGTGTGTGCGAGAAGCTCTGCTTCTTCTACAGTGTGTTTAATAGACTACAAGTAAATGGAATCCTATCCTTATAAAAAAAAAGGGCAGCATTTCAAAAGCCCAAGGCAAAAACTGATTCATGTGATTGAAAGATAACAAATCCTTTCAAATAGCTTCTTTTTATATACGATGCTGTTGTTTTACTGCATGGCTCACAGCAGACTGATCCCTTGCCATGCTAGCTTAGCTCTGAGGTTGCTGGCCTTCAATATCAAGCAGCCTGCAACAGAAGTGAGAGGCGAACTGGATCAAAAAGGTGCCATAATTTGACTGCACCGTTTCCACATTCTCCCTCAAATTTTAAATCCCCCAGTAATCCTCTCTCAGATCGCCTGCCACACTACCATATCATACACAGGGCCAAGGGAATGTAAGCCATGGTTCGTTGGTTAAACCGGTCCAAAAATAGGCATAAGCCTCAAGCGTGCAGAACTGGACTACGCATGAAGATTAGGTGTCCGTTTGAAGTGGGACACAATTTGTCCCAAATCAGACACAAGTAGATGGAAATGAGCAGGCTGTGCCACAGAGTTTTATCTGCACTTTTGTTTGGTTAAAAGACACAGCTGACATTACCCATCATCCCTCCCCCCGGACAGATGTTCCGCTGTAGGACTGTACGAGTTCGGACACGTTCCTCTCAGCCTGTCCATCCTTTCGGGGGTTAATTACACGCATCTGGAAGATATAAATCAAAAAAGCCCGCAGAGGAAAGGGGGTGTCGATACAACAGATTTCTCTCCTGACCTCTGTGGAGGCAGACGCGTGACGGGACAATCCATCTACCTCGTTGACTTGTGGCTTGTAGGCTTTGATTAACCTATTCAAATCTCGTCCCCATGTTGCCCCCATGACAGTGGCTGTCCCCAGTCTCTTCTCCCAGAGGCAATCTGCAGAACAGATTCCTGAATCACCTCCATCAAATACCGAGGTGACTGGGAAATGGGTTGCTGATCCAAGGGGACAGGATTTTTTTCTCCTAGTTTTTTTTTAGAGGACTTTCATTTTATCTAAAAGACATAAAAATCCCACTGGATGGCTCCAAAATTATTTCTCTCTAGGATCTACAGCTCACAGCGGAGGAGAACACTAAAGCACCGCAGGGTGGCTGCTTTGCTGAGCAGCTCTGGGCTACAACGGTGTGTTATTCATTGAGGTCGAACGTTTTTGCCAGTCAGCTGCAATGCAAAACTTGCATTTTTTCTTCTCTGCTAGTGTGAGCACTTTGGATTTATGCTATACTCAGAAAGAAAGAATTTCATCCTCCTGTCTAGGATCTGTGCTTAATTTAAAAACATTGATATATCCATCCATTTACTAAATGCTTTATCCAATACAGAGTAGGGTGTTTGGGGAGTCTATCCTGCCAGCAGCCATTTCGCCCTGTAACTCACAACTGGCAACCCACTGAAGCTCAGCAGGTTTGAGCCTGGTCAGTACCTGGATCGGAGACTCCTGGGAAAGCTAAAGTTGCTGCTAGAAGAGGTGTTACTGAAACCAGTAGGAGGCGCTCACCCTGTGGTCTGTGTGGGTTCAAATCCCAGGCCGTTTCTCAAAAACAATAGGGGGTGTCACCCTGGCATCCTGGCCAAATTTCCCATTGGCCTCCTAATAATCCCCCATCTCTGAATTGCTTTCATCACTCTGTTCTCCTCCCCACTGATAGCTGGTGTGTGGTGAGAGTACTGGTGCACTATGGCTGCCGTCGCATCATCCAGGTGGGGCTGCACACTGGTGGTGGTGGAGGGGAGTCCCCACTACCTGTAAAGCGCTTTGAGCGGAGTGTCAGAAAAGTGCTACTATATATACCTGTAAGTGTAAGCAATTTTTATTAGTATTATTTTTGCAAGCAATGGGCACTAGGCTGGATACACCCTGGATGGGACACCAATACATCACAAGGCACACAGATCAATTTTCAGAAAACAAGTATATAGCCTACCAGTGCCTTTGGGGTGAGGGTGGAAACAAGAGCACCCAGAGGAAACCCATATGAACACAGACAGAACATCCAAACTTTACACAGACAGCATCCCAGGTTTGCAATTGAACCCGGGGCCCCAGCTCTCCGAGGCAGCAATGGTAACTACTGTGCCACTGGTCTGCCCAACACCAATACTGTCTTTTCCAAAACTACACGAATTGTGCAGAGGATCAAAGAAAAAAAATGCAATGATAAAGTTAACTAGTTTACATGGAAGAATTTAATGCAGGACTATGCAATCCTGGCCCTGGAGGTCCTAGTTTAATCAGTTAATAGCTTACTTAATTGGACCAATTTATGTTTCTACCAACTCTTCAGGTGCTGATACTTTAGAGAGACCTACTGTACATCATCACAACATCAGCACTCCAGGATTGGAGGTTGTTTGGTTTAATATATTTAACTACATACAGGTTAATCAATTTTTTTAATTTATTTTTTTATATGAGGTTTCTCATGCCATCAAGAAACATACAACAAACAACAAATACTGTATATTTGGTAAATCTATTAGAACACTATACTGTATATCCCTTGTAGAAAAAAACAGTGAGACCCAGCTGGATGACAAACTGGACTTCTAAAAACCAATCACATACAAATACTGTATTTCCTTTCCATCTCCAATATTTCTAGCTGCTCGATATATTTTTTTTCTACATAAAGGTTTATTATATTCCATTTCAAATAATATATAACAAAAGTATGAATAAATTCCATCCATTAAGACAATATCACTTATTCCCAACAAGGGATCCGAGAAGCATTAGAAAAAGTTTCTGAATGGAACCTTGGTATGTCAGATACACAATTTAATAATTCCTCTTAACCTAGCCAGCATGTCTTTTGGAGCATGCCACCTACAATTGTCTTGAATGAGTACCTTTATATATAGCATCTTTTCTTAAATTCAAAAACAGAATTGTTTTAGAAAAAGACATCACATAATTTATTGACATTGGATTCTGAAAAGTTTTTTTTTGAAGAAATAAAGCTTTCCCAAGAATTTTTCATTGCCATACTGTGTTTTCAAGAACAAACATGAACAGAAACTAAGCTGTGTAACTGAATTACACTTCAAGTACTTTGGGCACTTGTGGTTCTTGTTGTTGTTTTTTAACCATTTGGGAAAAAAAATGTATGAACATTATGGTGAAGTACGTCAATGTAATTGGATCAATGGGTGAGGTTTTTGCACATGATTTCTTTAAAAGAACGGGGAAAAAAGGAATAGCTAGCTTACTTCCAAGTATTTGTTGAGATCCAATTGTTTTTCATTTGATTCCGTCAGCTTTCATTACCGCCTTGGAAAATTTAATTTAACTGACACTTTTGGAGAATAATTCATCTAGTTTATACTTACCAGATGGCCTGTGTAGAGCACCATTTCTACCTTGCTTTAGGATAGTAAAGGGGACAATGTGAGAGAAATTATCACCTTTTAGACATTCTTTGACTCAGATTATGTTGTCCTTTTGATAAGCCACTTAACATCCTCTTGCCTGCAAACAAAAAAAAAGAGTAAGAGGAAATGTCTTTAATATCCATCATCAAAAGAGTGACTGTACCACCTTCTTGCCTGGTTTTTCAAGATAATAGAAGTGGAGGAAGTCTGTATTTTGTCAGTATTGGGTGACATCTACGGAAAACCAGGTTGGTGTTAGAAGTACTGATGGTGGACAAGTACTTGGTGTTCTGCCTTTAACTAAATGTCATGACTATCTGGTATTTAAAACATCATGGCACTGCAGCTAAGGGTAAAGATGTTTACCCTTGGGTCTTGCTCACAATCCTCTTTGGACTTGTACAATCCCTAAAGTTTCTTGTTAAAGGTGAACTGCAGTCTCAATTTCTCAGACCGGGAATTAAATCTCGGTAACAAAATACATTCATTGGCAGTTTTGCAAAGTTTTACAATTTTCAAATGATGTGCAAAATCTTGAACTTGGTGAAACTGTAGAGTTTGGTCGCCAAGTTGTCACTGGTGTGACCGTTGCGGTTCAGTGCGGTCTCGTGCCCCCGCCTCTCCACCCCGCAACACCTGGGCGCGAACCCGGGTCTCCAGCGTAACGTAACAGGAAACCAGCTGAGTGAGCTAAAGGAGATCTCCCCCAGCCCAGGCAGCTGAGGTCCCTGCTACGTGCAGGGAGGGCGATGACGTCACCGTGTCCAAACTAGCTCCGCTACACCGGCAGATGAGAAACCACTGGTGTCACCACAGGAGAGTTAGAGATGGCTCAGTTTGTGACATAAAGGCGGCCCTTTAAAAGATGCTTTACTGTCAAGCATTTGACTGTTCAGAACATAGTGGCTGCACACAAAACAGAGAATCAGATCAGCAGAAATCCAAACTGATTCCTTTTCCAAGGGGTCATCAACCAGCCAAGAGATGGTTAATAAACATGGGCACAGAAGTTGGTCCCATCTACAAGTTTCTTGATGCGATTCGGAGTGATATAAAATCAAATAAGTACAAGTTGTGCTGCAGACATTTCACCCCACAAATGCTGGAACATGATCTGTATGTTGAGTTGACAAGTAAGTAGCATTTGTCACCAAAACCATCTCAAGTCGAAAGTCAAAAACAATATGTTGAATTCAATTCAATAGCACTCATTCCAATCGGCTGTTCAGGTGATGGCATGGGCTATGGCTCAGCAAGTCCTTCAAAAACATACAGTAAATCCTGCTAGAATTCTTCTTTAAAGTGTGATTTACTATAAAATAAGCACCAATATAAATGAAAGAGCACTATTCCAATACTTGAAATTGAATATGAGTGTATTTTAGTTGGTTGGAAGTTTGCTCCCTTGTTTGCAATACTTAGATAATGTATCTAAAAAATCTCCTGGTCTTTGTTGGTTTCATGAAAATATTTAAAATTAATATACAGTGTAGTTGCAAAATTCACTTGGTCTAAAGCACTTTCACTATAGGATCACTTTTGTGCCGTCGCATGTTTTTGTTGCCTCATATCGAATCACAGACAATGACAGCAATACAGTGCTACAGTATGTATACATTGAAATTTTCTCTCTTTCATGATGTAAATTTGAGGTTGAAAACATTGCTGTGCACTTGGTAGATTCATTGTGAATTGAAAAGCACTCATCGTTGTCGGTTGATTAGAACCCCGAAATATAAACATAGCATTGCAGCTCCTCTTTAATTCAATTGGTGAACACCTCTTCGCCTTCTGCTGTCATACAATGGCTTCTGTGCATCATCTGAGTGGAACTGCATTTCTGTAGTGTTAATGCTTAGTTTAACCAATGAAAATGTAATTTGTCCTATGCAAATGCCATTTATATTTACAGTAGATTCAGGCATTTTTCTGAAAGATGGAAGCCTTCTTTCACCATCTACAGCACAAAACCAAAGTTTGGTCAGGTTATTTATTTCAACTTTGACAGTTAGCTTTTGGTTGTTTTTGGGATGGAAACAATTAGTAAATTGTTAGAACACCAGATTTGGACTTCCAATTTTCTCCCGTCTGGTAGGGATGATAGCTCCAACGCTAGGCACTTGTTTCTGATCTGAATTGTTTAAATCAAGCCAATTAGCTGAACTGCCATTTCCTTAAATCCTAATCAGCTGGTAACCGAGAAATCCTTTTCACAAAAGATGCAAGACTCCAGCACTCAAAGATTTTGAATTGCCCAGCTCAGGAGTACTGGAACTCACTGATGACATTACGTACCAATCTCAGAAAATCACTTGCCACCAGGCAACAGCACAGACATGCAAAAAAGAGACCCGAGACCTTTCAATATTTATATGGCAATGGAGCACAAAAAGGTTAATTTTCATATCTGAAAGAAATCAATTTCAAATACCTGCCTCGTGTGCAGCATGAAAGAGCCTCTCTTGAGGCTCCAAGTAAGTGTTCAAAACACCTCCCATCCTTTTCAATAAGGGACAGCGGAGTATATTGCCTTCTGATTAATCTCCTTTAATTATGCAAATCGACTTAGTTATCTCAAGTGACTTAAAAGTGTTTCAGTATCTATTTATTATCGTGCTATGGAGAGTGCATTCCTTCAGGATTCCCCTGCATTTGGTATTCAAGCCATTTCTAAATTAAAATCCTAGGTGATCTCTGGTGCATTGTACCCTAGCAATATTTCCCCACCAACAAAATGCAAAATTAGTCATTAGTTTAATGGCTTTTTAGTAAACAAGAGCTGGGTCCTTTACCAATCGACCCCCTCTGATCTTTCAGAGCATGTCTCATTAACTGACACATTCACATGTTTCTTATCTTTCAAAATTAACTTCATTATGAAAGAGCTTCCCTGGTGATGAGCACTTTCCCCTCCCCAGTAAGGATATTGAAATTGATTGTTATTTGGAGGAAGCATGAACAAATCTGGACAGTTCTCTGCATATGCATGAAAGGTTGGAAAAGGCCTGTAGCAAGCTGTTCAAATAGGCTTAAAATTGCCACCCAGAGCAAACTGTGGAAATTTCTCCTATTTTCCTTTTAGGGGACATCACACTTTTTGCACAAGAAAAAAAACCCCGAATGGAATTACACCAAAATGTGGCGGTACATGTGTGGAAGAGATCATCAGGTTTTCACGTGGCAATAATCTTAAACCAAGTCATCCTTTAAACTGTGAGTAAAGAGGTGACATCTTTGAACATGCACCACAGGCCTATGAACTTTTATTAAGAGGCAAACGAGCTTCAAAATGAAGCATAGAATAATCAAACCCATGACTGGCAGACACTTTAATTATACACGTTTTATGTTAATGATGTAAGAAACAGAAACCTAAAAGGACAGATGAAAATTTGAACCACAGATGACTCAGCTTTTCTACATTTAAAATTCATATTGTTGTATTTTTCTTTTACAATTATAGCATTTTAAAGTACAGTACAATGCACTAAGTAGCTGCTCTCCAAATAAGAGTACCCATTACCCATTTTATCTACGATGCTGGTTCAAGGATGTAAAATAATTTTTATCACATTTTAATTTGAGTAGGTCTTGGATTTTATGCAATTTTATTGATAGAAGAATGGTATTTTATTTTCATTAGGGCAGCGGTTTTACTGCCTTTTTGTTTTAGGCCTCATTACCAATCGTGCGTAAAACATTGCTTACATTGTTTATACTCAGTATTTAGAATGTTCTCATGCTCAATTAAAGTCTGATTGATCAATCTTGAGTAGGGCATTCGTTCACACACATCTGAGCTATATGTGTTAATAAATCCCTACTGAAGTTAGTCAAGTTGCTCGGACAAATATCTTGCAATTCAGACGCATACAGGTATGTCCGGCCACGCAAATACGACCCCTAGGAATGAAATACACTGTCTCTACATGTGTGATTTAACCTAAAAATCAATGCGTTAAAGAAAACGAAAATAAAGAGGCGCGGATGCCAGCCTGAAAATGAGTCGAAACCCTCAAGAAAACACTGATGCGTGACTTTAACAAGCCTAACACACTAGGAGGTTGAAAAAAAGGCATACTGTAATGTTGCGATTTTATAATACATTCCCATGTTAATATATGTTTTCAGTTTACATAACTATATTATTCAGTTCTAAAGTGTATTATTGTGCGCTTGAAATGTTAATGAAAAAACTACAACAGTGTATTCTGTACTGTATGTATGGCGGGGATAATCATTGCTGATACCAGTGTGAGGAGAGTAATTATATTATTATGATAATTATATATTCTCATCTTATTCTAGCTTCTCTTGCATTTGTTTTCACTGCGCAGTGATTGTGTGTCTCTATCCAGGGTGTTAGATTTTTTTCCATGTCAGTTTCATCACTTCTGTGCAATGAAATAATAGGTAGTCTGGACTATAGAGGTAGTTACCAAACCTATCCGTTGCCCCTGCAGCATGTGCTGTCTTAATTGTCCTGGCTGAGCTCTTCATTATTTGACTGAACTCCATATTTAGTTAATAATTGATTCATTAAATATTTTTTATTGTTCGCATCTCTTCAGCTTTAAAAAAGTCCTAGACTAAATAAACGTTAAGAAGATTAAGGAGCGAGTGAGAGTCCAGCAGACACTGGGGTAATGAAGTCCATCAACACCACAGTTCCTGACTGTAGTGGCCTGTTTTTTTTTTTTAACTGGAGGTCTCCGTTCTAGTACTGACTAGTCTACTCTTGCTTAGCTTCTACCTACAGAACAAAGCGACAGACTACAGAAATGCATCTTTTGTCTTTTTGGCCATTTTAAAACAATGCAGAAATGATTTGGCAAGAATACTTTGAAATAGTGATGTCACTTTATTTTTATGCTGTGGATCATTAATTACGTAATTACCCTAATAGCATTCATGGCATAGTAAAGCTAGATCTTGGATGATAATTAGAGTAACGTTTTGACATCCTCAGAGTATAATGTTACAAATACCCCCACTTAACTTTCATCTGGAATGCAATTAACAATAGCTCAGCACCATCTGATTTATATTTTCTGATGTAAATGTCAACAGCTGAATATTCATGCACGAAGAGATGCCGATGCCTTGTATTGTGATATTTCCTTTCATTGCAAACCTGTTTTCTCACAAAAGGATTAATTGCAGATTTGAATCGCAGATTAGTTCGCCACTGCTTTCAATTTCCGATCTTGGCGCCCTGGAGTAATACGGAAGATAAAGATCTTTGAAACTGATACTTCTCAAAAAGGAGAAAAGGAGATGTTCCTAGTTTATAACTCGGCTGTGTGCGAGCAAGGTACGCACAGTGACTGTCCATCTAAAAGTGCAGGTAAACTCACTTTTTAAATTTGGTTAAAGCAGGCAAAGAAGAAAAGACCCAATCTTGCTAAACTGAACACCTTCTGTATACAGTATGTGTAGCAGAATAGGGCACCCTTACTATACATCCTTCCATTTTCTACTTGTTTAAAGAAAATACAGGGTTCCAGGGCACCCAGAGCAAACGACATGCGCAAGACAGGATACATCCTGGACAGAACGCCAGTCCATCGCAGGACAGACGCACAGATACAAACACACACACAGTCACCCCGTGGCCAGTTTTCCCCGAAGTAAATTAACCAGTAGGTCATTAGACTGTGGGAAGAAACTGGAGCACCTAAAGGAAACCCACAAAAAACACAGGGAGAACATACAGTACAAACTTCCCAGGAATTGAACCCATGGCCCCAGAGTTGCAAAACAGCAATGATAACCACTGCACTGTGGTTCCTCCAGTCCTACAGGCACAATACAAATATCAGCTTTTTGATGGAGCATCTGTGTCAGGCCGTGCATGATGACAGGGCCATGCTGCCAGATAATTGCTATTCACATCTGCCCTATTTCGTGACTGCTGTTGTGCAAGCTTGTCTACTGCCTCTGTGTGAAGGCTGTTTGTTTTACCTTCATCATTGTTCCTCTTGAGTTGCCATCTGGCTTTGTCTCACTGTTAAGGGATGCAGTGACAGAAGTCAGGTTTTGTAATTCAACCTGATGTAATCCGCCTTGTCAAATGGTTGGAATCACCTTGCTTAACCTTGGCTGACCTTTTCCGCATTCCAAATCGAATGACGTGCCTAGAGAGCATTCTGACAAAGCTGATTAAAAATCCTGCCTTGAGCTTTTCTCCTGGAACTGCAAAAGGAGCCAAACTGTTCAAAGTCAATCTAAAACTCACTTTATTCTTTGGGATTTTCACATCTCTTTATTGTTTGCTCATTGTGCTTTTTTAAATTGACATAGACAGCTGAGTTCTTCTAACTCCTGTAAGAAAAAACAGTAACTTACATGCACCCACAAGTGGTTTTAATAGAGGGGGTCCTGTATTTCGGGGTGGCACAGTGGTTAACATTGCTGCCTTGCACTATTGGTACTCTGGGTTCTTTTCAAGACCTGGGGTACTATCTGTGTGGAGTTTGTATGTTATTTAGCTTCCGGGGGTGTCTGTGTCTGTGTGCCCTGCAATGGTCTAGTGTCCTATCCAGGGTATAGGCTGCTTTGCTGGAATAGGCTCTGGTTTCTGTGCCACACGATTACTCAGTTAAATAATTGAAACCTTAATAGTCCTGATAATCGGTTTAATTTGTTTAATTTCTTTTCATTGTTTTCAGTTTCAAAACATGTACGAGGTTACCTTGTAACAACTGTAATTCTAAAGTAACTTAAAGACACGAACCTTTCAGTTATAGAAAGGTTCTAACCCAGTAAACTGTTGGTTTACTTAAGAATCTGTTTGAGTAGTGAAAACCAACAGCTACTGTACGTGGGTCTCCAAGACCAGCACTGGGGACCCCTGCTCTAACAGAGGCAAGGTTACTGCGCTGTAATTAAGTCTTTTCTTTTTCACTCAGTAGCAGCCCAACCTTTCAAAACCCAGGAAAACTGGGCTGGTGAAACATAGACTTTAGAAGTTAGAGTTCTGTAAATGACGTCTGACCCTTTATCTTTCCTGTGTGTGTGACATCTGAAGGAGAGAATGAAGGTGCATGTTGATAAGCATATTAAAAGTGATAGTAACAAAGAGAAATAACTATTCATGGAGGCCCCAGGAAGCTGACACTATCTTTATGCATCCTCAACTCCCCCATATCACCCATATGCCACAAACAGTGGTGAAGACCGCCTAATCCCTCCTGTAATGAAGTTTGGCGCTTCTATGTTTTATTTTTGTCCTGATACTGCCCGGGCATGGTGCATGTATTTTATTTTTTGCTGCGGTTTATTTTCCCCTTAATCTTTTAATGACATGCGCTAACTATGCTTTCAGGATTTTTTAAAAGCCAAATCCATCGAGTGGATTCCATTTGGAGATTAGCCAAATCAGAAAAGCATCTTAACGCGCCCACTTTAATACCTATCATGTGTGCATGAATGTTTCTAGTTTTTGTCAGGAGGGGCAATAAGGGCACAAAAAATGTGGATGTTTGACAGCTTAACTCCTTGCAACGCTTCCTGCATTTCTACCAGTCTATTATGGTTTCAGACTAGCTTTGTTTGTAAACTAATGTATACAGGCATTATGACATAACGAAAAGATTACAAGATTAAAGTACCCCTTCAAATGGCCTCTGGATTCTGTAGTGTTTCTATAAAAATGCGAGTATGACACTCACATGAATGAGATATTGTACTCCCAAATCCAGTTTTCTTCATTTATTAACAGCTTCAACCCATTGGTTTGATCCATTGGATTCTGGTACCTGAGAACCAGCATTGAGGTTTCCTGCAGATATCCATGGCAGGGTCAGGGGGTTGCAGTGTGGCTCCAGTAATAAAGGCACTTTTAGGGAGCAGATGGTGAGCCCTGCAGCCTGGACATCCCTATCAGGGGACCACAAGCCTAGTTTACATCACTAGCTGGCTGGGTAATAGCAGACTTTTCAGTTGCACTAATCCCAGGCAAAGAGTATTTGTTATGCATTAAAAAAAACAATATACCATGGCTTTGCTAGCTACTACATGATAATGACTCTCCAGGAATGTGATGTACAGTCCACTCTTTCCATCCATTTTCTAACTGTTTCATACACATACAAACACATACTCGCACCTAGGACCAATTTTCCCAAACATTTAACCTACCAGTATGTCTTTGGACTGTGGGAGGAAATAGGAGCGCCCAGAGGAAACCCATGTGAATACCGGGAGAACACACTAACTCCACACAGACAGCACTCCAGACACGAAAAGTCATAAGGCTGTCAATTAAGAAAAAAATTAACAGAATTTTATAGAAGAGAAAGAACAGAATTTTATAGAAGAGTGATCCAACGTTTCTTCATAAGATGGAAACCTTGAATTTTCCAGGGTGTCCTCAAAGGCCCCACTCAGCCATCCTACACTCCTGGCTTTCCCACCTGAAGGTAAAACTGCCTTGGGAAATGTCTAGAATGAATGTTTCCAATATGAAGAGAGATGTTTAGTTGGAGATTTACAAGTCTTGTTGAACTGTTAAATTCCACATACTGTATTTAGCAAAAAATTCTTTTTTTTTGTTTAGTTTAGATTTTTCACATCTAATTTTAAAACTTTGAACCTGTGCTGTACATTCAGATATTCTCAGTAAAAAGCAAGAAACAGCTAGGAACCCAGGAAATCTTCTCAAGGCACTTTGAAAACCTCAGTGCTTCAACGTCGTCTCCTGATTTACCTGTGAGTAGTAACCTCCTTAGTTTTTGTTTCTACCATATACTAGCCACAAAATGAGACAGATGGACTCAACTGGCCCTATCCTATTTTTCTTATTAAATGTTTTCTTAAATGAAGTGTTGTTGTTTTATTTGTGAAAGAAAGGTTTGCTTGATAGTTTGGAAATCCCCCTGCTTCTTGTTACTTACACTTCAGGTGTTAATCAGTGTTAATAACACAGTGGTCTCTGTTTAAACATGGGCTATGGAGTTTTTTTTTTACTCACTTGGAATTTATTTGAAAAGTAAATTTGGGTGAACTAGACCCACCCCAGCATTCTCCTCAATCCCTCCCCTCCCTATTGTTGGGCCTGTTTGAAATCATCTACCTATTATCAGAAAGCCACTTAATCTGTTGAGGATCACTGCACGTTGACTAAGCTTGTCCCTAACATACTGGGACCTGGGACAGAGCACTCAGAACTTGCCCCCCCCCCCCACCTTAATGAGACATCTGTCCATTGCAGGATGACAGAGAAAGGGACAATTGTGAGTAGTAAACCAAACCTAACCTACATGCATTTAGGGAGGATAGAAGAAAATACTCAACAATCCATAGGAACATGTACAGAACATGCAATCTCCACAAAGTCAGACATGCCCATTGACTGCCAAGTGGAACCTTCAGCCGCCTATACTGCATGTGGGTGATGACAGCAGCACTTACAGTAGATGCATCAAATGTTTTGTCATAGACACAAGTAGTGCAGCAAAAGATATTACCAACACAGATCAGTACCACTCAGTTGTTTATTGTCTTACATTAACTGAAAGAAGTATAAAATATTTTATATACAATTTGTTACTTACAAAGACAGCACTTCCATTCTTGGGCAGTTCTGTGACCTGGGACTAAAGTGACAACATCATTATGTACAGTAAGCTTGTCTGCTTCCCATACAGCATTCCAGGTGTGGCATGGTTTTCCTTGGCAAGGAATTCAAGCCTTTATATCAAGACCTTACACCTTCAGAAGTTTATGTAGTTCGATGCACTCGGCATGAAAATGGGACACAAAGGTCAAAAGCCTGAAGCTCTGAAGAAAATAATCACTTATAAAATCACACGTTTTTGACAAAGCGACTTCAAAAAGAAATGCAATTGTATTGATTTTAGGACAAGGTCAATACAGTTGAAGACCCGTTTGAAGTCCAGGCCTGTGATTGGATTATTCAGTCTATCAGAGGAGAATTACTTTGTGCACAGACTATACTATGATAGGAATAGAAATGAATACATTATTAAGGGATACATGGCCACTCACAAAATATGACATATCAGTACCATTGCTTCCAATTTGTATAAAGCAGAGAGCCAAATGTGTCCACTTGTATGGTAGTAATGGCACTTTTTATAACACCCTGTCTTGACTATTGAGTTTTCTGTGAAAACAGTGACGATTACTGTACATTTTGGTGAGCATTCCTGAGTTGAATAATGGCCCAGGTTCTGCAAATAAAAATATCACAACAACTTCACAATGCTGACCATACAATCTGAGATTTGTTTTATGCTGCATTGCGGTAACAGGTACGCCACAGTGGTCAGTTATATTAAGCGATGCGTTTCTGAAGGACACAGCTCTGTTCCGGAGCTCTTTTAAAAGATTTCCCTTTGCTTTCTTTAGTTTCAGCAGACTGTGATGGTAGATCTCTCTACCCATTGGAAATGAAGAATCATTGGTTTCTACATTTTTTCTCTCAGCCTTTTGCAGAAACCACATTACAGGTATATTTTCACTAGGCTCTATTTTTTCTGGTAAATAGAATTCTTAGCAAAACAAGAACATCATTAGCATACTACTAAAGAAATCAACAGAATATTTTAAAACCTTAATGTCAGTCAGGCAAGTTTAAATCGATAAGGGATGTTGGACAATCAAGCTGTGCTCCAAAACATCATTCAGGAGAGGGGTGGGGTGTTGGGGGTGGAAGGATTACTGTAAAAAGAATATTATGTTTTTTTCTTTAAATTAAATGGAACAGAAGTCAGAGAAAGCTGTGTTTCATTCAGAAAGTCTTGAAAGAAAGAGAATGGCATTAAGTCTATTAATCATTCAATGTCGATATGCTGAATCACTTTTAGAAATCCACCTAATGTTTTCACTACAGATTATTACTTACATAACGCAAACCTCTATAGAGTACAATATTATGGGAGGCTGTGATAATGCCTGCAGGAAAATGGCACATCTCCTGTGTTCTTTTCATATCATACAGAAGTGCTGATTGCCTGCACAGGAGTGCCTGCTGTGAATGTGCTTGCCTGCCTTCTGGCGTACAGTACATGGGACTTCTGAACTTTTCTTCTAAATGATGGTATGTCATCGCAGCCAAAAGTTAAGGGCTCCCCAACAGTTGCTTGGGATATTCGGGTAATCTCTGCCTGAAAGAAAACAGACTGGGTGGATTACAATCTTCTCTGGACACATTTATTAATGCAGCAGATTTGCATGTGCAATCAAATCACCGTCCCAACAGGATTTTGCTCTGAACAGTCCTTTCCTTAATCTAGAGATTACTTGAATATCCTCAACAACTGTTGGAGAACATCGGATAAACCTCACTTTCTCTAATCTAATGTTTTTCAGGAAATGGGGCTTTCAACAGCCTCAGAATAGTTTGTAATTGGCTGTCGCACAAACATCCCTGAAAATTTATGAATATGAAAAACTGTGTATGTATACCTGATTGGACCCACGAGTTAAATTTTATCCCTGTGTCTTCCTGTTGTAATTTCTACCCCCCATGCTAAAGAGATTGGTTTTCTTGTTAAAACAGCAGTTTAGAGCTTTAATTAGACATGCTTGCTTGAAGAAGCTACATTTTTTCGTAGATCTGATGATATTCTATGCATCAATGGTTTACTGAAAAATAAGGCTGGCCACGCCAAAACTAAAAGGCTTGGGCTCTCTTTGGTGGCTCAAGCAGTAAAGGTGGCTGCAACAAGCACAGGTTGAGCTCTTTGATCCAGGCAGTCCAAGATCACGTTTGTGTCATGTCACTGTAAATAGGAATTCCTAGGCAGCAGTGCAGCGAGGCCTAAGGTTTGGGTATTAGTCAGCTAGGGCTCTCTCATCTCCTAGAATAATGGCTACCTGTAACTTGCAGTGACATGAGGGAGAGATGCACCTCCCCTCTTCAGCATGTTTCCATGAATGCCCCAACAGGTGTGTGGGTCAAAGGAGCCTGTCTGGCCCTTCTCAATCGTCTCCTGAGGGCACACTATTGTCACTGAGAGCCAAGAGGCACTGTAAAACACACAAGCAACGACTCCTAATTCAGTGGGTAGATAAGAATAATGGTCTCTTCCACATTCTTCTTACGAATAAATGGAAAGGGCCGGTGCTAAGAGGGTTGGGTCTCGTAGTTCAGAGATAGCAGATTCAAATATGGGTTGTGTTATCAGTTGACTGGGATTTCCTCCAAATGAATGGCACACTGTAGCTGGGAGAGTTTCAAGAATGGTGACTGTTGCTGCTGCCAGGGCTACTGCAGACTTAAAAGTGAAAGCTCCATTTGTGTGTACCATGGAACTGATGGTGTGACTCTGTTTTGGTAAGGGTGTAGTGTCTTGGCCACATCTCTCCTATGAGGGTGCATTAATGGTGGGTAGGTAACTCTGAATAAAGGCCAAAGCCTTCCTTGGTTTCTGGGTCTAGTATGAGATGCAAATGGCTCCCCAACTGGAAAGACTGAGTTCAGTTCATGACAGAACTACCCTACAAAACTTTGGGTACCAATTCACGCATCTGAGTGGTCTGATTGGTAGGAGGACAAAGCTCCTTCTCAAGGGCACAGACAGTTTATCCTTGAAGGGGGCTTGAACCCATGGCCCTCTGGTCAGGAGCCTAGCCACTGATCTGCCAGGTCTCCACATGGTATGGTAGTGACAAAGTGGCAGCTACAAGCTGGAGGGTAGAAAAGGAAACACTATTAGCGACTACATATCGATTTACTTATGTTTGGGTAAATGTGATCTGCAGAGCCTGGGGAATCCATATCAGCTCAGAGCAAGATCAAGACCTCGAACGCTGCACCTCTGTGTCTGAGGAGAACTGAAAGGGAAAAAGACACTATTTTAATGCCCCTGTGCATTCTAAAATGGCTATTGGTAACAGCATGTAAAGTCTCTAAGAAATAGGGCAAAGCACCCATACTGACAGCACTGTGCACTGAGTACACTGTACGAACCGTGTGTAGCAGCAGGTATAATATTCACACATGAATTATCCACATAAACTGACAACCATTGTACTAGGCAAAAAAGCTATTTTTTCTGACTGGAATCCAACACTTTAAAAAAAGACTCTGCATTTACGGTTAGCTGACAGCACTTGAACAGAATATGTGTTTGGCCCCGAAATTGGTTTCCTCTCATGCCCTGCTCTTAATAATAACAGCTCATATTAGAGTAGTAATGGCCTGACAGATAAAGGCTCAAAAGTGACAAGCATTATGCTGATAGGATGTATTGGAAAACAGTCTTTGCTCCATACCATTTTCCCATTAAGCATCCTGATGGACTAGGTCTATTTCGAAGAACGCCATCAGGACCAAGTCTGAGTGCATTTCCTCTTCAATTACTCCAATATCTGCAATGATGCCTAATTGTAAATTAGCGCTGCTGAATCACTTGCAAATGACATTATGCTAATATCATTACCCTTGCCTTTTAAAAGTCAGTTGTTGTGTTTTTCCTTCTCCTTTTTCTGACAGCCACATAAACAAACCTTTTGGGATTCGCTGCCGGAATGCAAATTATATTACCCGCAAGAAAGCATCAGACCTTTCCTTCTGTCATAGCAGACAACCGAACAAATTCCCAGTTCCCAGCTGCAACACCGAGCTTACTGTTACCACAAGAGTGCACGAGGGGGTGTAAAATACAACACACCACTGAGCGCACTCTTGTTGCTGCAGAGAAGTGGCAGCTCATAAATTTGCACACTGGATTCTGAGAAAGCAGCACGTCCCGGCTGCTTCCTTAGTCTGCTGGCAGTTTCCCAAATAATTCAAACATAGAATGAAATCTGCTTCCTTCCACACTTCTGCAGAGCCTTTACAACTGATTCATGAAGCTGTCAGACAACCAAGGTTGAGCAAACACTCACAATTTGGTCAACTAGCGCAGTTCTCCAAGTGTTTTGACAATGCCCCTCCTTTCCACCCCAGTGGAAATTTTTATATCATTTCACATCTCATTTCTCCAGATTTGTGTAGACCAGGGGAGTTCCCACCCTAGTCCTCAGGAGCCATGCACCTGCTGGGTTTCATTCCAGCCAAGCTTTGCAAAATAATCGAAACCCTATTTGAGCTCATTGGGTAAGGAGCGTTACCACAAGATTCCACAAGATTCCCAACCCAGAAAAAAATCTACAGCAGTGGAAAACAACTCCAGTCTTGGATGTACTGAAGGATTCCAGTTTTCTTTCCATTCTGACCCCTAATTACCTGATTGAACTCATAATTTGCTTAATTGGACAAGCTTTTCATTGTTCTTAAGAATTGGAGATTAACAGAGATCCATAAGCTAGGCACCAGTCCTTGAGGACCGGAGATGTGCCCCCTTTATCTAGATGATCCTCTTAGCATAGACTTACCAGGTTTTCACGCTGACACCAAACACTCTTTCAGATCGACAGGACATATTACTGGTAAAGAAGACAACAAATATGAGAGTGTAAGCTATTGATTAAAACCACCATGTAATCAGGACAGCCTCTTCAACAAAACATTTACAAAGTCAATTTTCTTTCTCATAACTTCTGGCAGTTAGCAAAGAGTTTTGCTTCTTGTGACATTTTGTCTAATCTGTTACTGTTTTCCCCATGGATGAAATTCATGCTTTTATGGTCAGGAAAGACTTGGCCCACCTTTTTAGACCTTTTTTATCATTTCATTGTTGTCGAGATAGGAACAAGTAGAGATTAGTTCCACACTAAAATGTAGAAAAAATGCACATACATAAGGAAGGGCTCACAAATGAAACAATTTATTCTTTCTTGCTAAACTTCAGAGTAGAATTAACCTCTGCTTCTCTGCCTGTTTTTTTTTGCAGCCTGCACATGGATCCAACTCCCTGATCAAACCGCATTGTTATTAGCTGGCAGATTTTTAAAAGAGTTATGATGCCTGAACAAAATGCATCGGAAGTTAATTATGCATGTAAAATACTTTAAAGAGAAACTATAACAAAAGTATTACAGATGTGGAAAGAAAAACATACTGATACACAATCACAGAAATAGAATGTTCAGTAGCTAATTGGGAGCACGCAGAATGGAGCTTGCAACTTTTGTTTTTTTAACTACAGTCGTCAATTATTATATACCCACCTGATTTCATAATCACCATGTGTTTATCCTACTGTATCTTGACTCACAGCTACAAACTCCACAAGTGCACACAAGGAGAATGAGAAAGTGCCGGCAGACTCCTCAGACCCAACGCCCGCCCAACTTCAAGACACCTGCCTTTTAAACGCGTCACTGGAACATAGACGCATACTGTAGGTTCAGCGCTGACTGGAGCTGAGGATAACATCGCATGTCTGCAAGTGTCCAGGAGGACACAAGGTTCACTGTGTCGCTCAATAACAAGAGAACCTTCACCGACTCTTTCCATCCTATGCTCAGTGGCGCCACCTTTTGGGGAATCCCAGTCACATTCATGTCATGACCCACGCTCAAACTGGTGACACTTGGCTCTTAGAGTTCAATCTATTTGAGAGCGTTAACAGTTCAGCCACATATTACTTGCATTTTAAAAAGCAAGCCGATTCGCTGGTTGAATCTTAGGATAATGAAATACTGAGCTCAAAGCTCAAATTGTGTAATTTCATAAAAACACCAGGTACTCACTGTTTTGGTGTTTTAGTTTAAATTGCTCAAATTAGTTGATTGTGATGTTTCAAAAAGTCATAATTTTAATCACAATATGAAAATGGAAAAGATGCGACCTATGCCCTGCTTTGAGTACATGATGAAGATCCCCTTCTGGCTAGTGCTGACATTCATCTACAGTATATGAAAGTAGGAAGCTTGTCTGTGAGAGAATTTGCTCAGATAATGAGAGGGACTAGCCACATCTGAGAAGGCAGGGGTGTCATCATGCAGGATTAGGACCAACATGACTGTGATTCATCCGCTTTTTCATTTCCAGACTGCAGTTGCTACAGCATGACATTCCATGAGGAAATAACTTCCACATCTGCAGAGAGACTGTAGCTCAATGTCTGCATAAAAAGGATCAGCTCAGCGGCCATTCAGGGGTAATGTTAAAAGCTGAAAGATACAATCATTGACCTCCGTGGGCCAGACAACATTTGAGCTGGCAGTAGAGAGATGTGGCTTTGTTCAACTAGTGAATGTACATTTGCCCTTGACCACAGGCACGTGTGAAGGAAGACATGGAGATGACATGATGTGGGTTATACTGGAGGTTTTAATGTTTAAGCCAACTGATTATTCTGATAAATTGATGAATTCCTTTGGCACAGACTGAAGACAATCTTACTGGTCCCAAGTGCATGGAAAAGTCCTTGAGCCCACAGATTTTCCTCTGCTCCAAGTCAACCATGTAATGTTGTTCTTCCAGCAGGGCAATGCCAAACCACATAGTGCTACAATGCAACCACCTCAGGAAAACAATGACAAAGCCACGGTCAACTTTTTTCTCCTGATCTGTGGGACCAATTTGCTCCAGCCATCAACTGGAGACTACTGCAAACAAGCTCTACTAAACGACCTTCCCCAACTGCATAGGAAGAGTGATGGAACATCCCACAGCTATCTGTCCAGAGGCTGATAAGGTACAGTACAGTATGTGCATTGGCACTGCCAAGATTGTTTTAATGCTCAGGGAGGTCATACAGTACCTGATACTACATTTGTAATAATTCTTTTTGACAGTATTATATACTCCATGCTGAAAACCTATCCATGATTCCTTGTTCTGTATTTTTGTTTGCTCTTTCTATGATTCTGTTAAATCTATGATTAAAATAACTGATTATATTGAACCCATTAGAACTGCACATTACATTTGCTGTATGTGCATCAGTAATATTGTAATGGGAGCCGGTCCAGGCTCCCGTGAAGCGTAGTTCAGGACCCAATGCAGACGGTATAATCCGGAAGTAAGTGGAGAAGGACATCAGGGGAAGGTACAGCAGGATTGGATGGGTAGACAGACAGGGGGGCGTGACGACAGTTATCCAGTGCTTGGGGGCCGTGGCGCTGGCAAACAGATCCAGACAGTCCAAGGGGAAATCTGGGACGCAGTCCAAAGTCCAAAACCGGGAGATCCATCCAAGACGAGACACAGTTAAAATCCGGAAAAGGATCCGGAACAGGCACAGGGAATAAAACCAGGCTAACGAGGCCAGGCGCTCCGAGCCCCGGACTCAGCTGGCCAGGATACCGCGATGAAGCCTATGCCGTCGGGTCTCTCCTGGACCCGCTGATAGGTGGACTTCCGGGCGTCCATCTCCCAATGCTAAGTGAGGCATAGCGGGAGCGCCAGGCTTAAATAATGAGAGACAAACAGGGGGCAGGTGCACGTAATGAACTAAAATACGAAAGGGTCGGAGTGCCCTTAAGAGGAGGGATGAGGATCATGACAATATATACTTTTCACTCAAATACAGGTTAGGCCATTTAGCTTAAGTTACAAAATGTTTGCAAAGCTTTGGGCATGATCGTGCTGATTTGGCTATCAGTCTTCCATTGTAAAACTGGCAGATTTATTCAGGTCCAGTTACCAGGTTTTTGAAAATACAGATATATTTCTGAACAGCCGGAGTTCGGCTTACTTTATTCTGTTTAATTTGGAGATTAAAAAACAAGAAAAAATATACAGGTTTTAGTTTCCGTCACCATGAGCCACCTTACATTGGTTTGTATCCTTCATGAAAAGCTCAAGTTTAGTATGCTTCCAACATATACTGAAGTCGCTTAACAGATAAATTAAAGTATTGAAAACGTACTGGACTTTTTCATTTTCAGGATTTTTGGGAGGGGGGAGAGGCATAAAAATTCTCAAAAAAGAAAAAAAGATTAGAGCCCAGAAATAATACTAAAAAATAATATCATATGACAAAATTAATAGGGATCCAAAGACATTTAAAGCCACTGTACAGGTTTTGAGTAAAAAAAAAAACATGTACCATTATGTATTTAAGATCTGAAGTGAGATTTTTGACGTGTGTTTTTGTCTTTCTTGTGGCATCCCAAGTCCAGCCACTGACCCAACGACGGCCTAAACACAGGTTTCCCATCCTCCTGTTTAGAATGCACAAAGAGAAGTAGCTCATATAATAAAGACAAGGTATTGGAATTGATTTGTTCCTCACGTTCACAAGTTCACACACGTACACATAGTAGCTGTCCCAGTCGAGTTCTCACGCCTGTTGGGGGCATGTTGTTATAATTTTCCTTCCACTGAGTTTTCAGCTTTGCTTGCTTCCTGCCGCAGAAAAGTCCTGTCCAGAAAGCCAGGTTGAGTCCCCAGGTCCTCATCGCTCAGCCAGAATGAGTGTCTATCCATTCCTCTGATCTGACTAAATGTATAAAACGCTGTCCCTTGTCATGTGGTCAGACTTGGGGCACGACTATCGCGTGACCTGGAAAGCAAAAAAAACAACAACACACTGGTCAGTCAAGCAAACCCTCAAAATAAAAATAAGATGACAACCACAAGGAAATTTAAACTCCTAGTTCTTTTCTGGAGAAAAGCCTTTCTGGAAATCACACTTTTACTTCCCCTTACCCCGATTTAGACCCTCCAGGTGCTGTACATTTCTTTCAACTTGAAGGATCTGAACCTTAGACAGGCCAAATTAGATACCCCGCTGTCTTTGGAGGCAACCAATTGGTCAGTAACATGCTCAGAAACTAGAAATGGCTTCTGAAGGCAGATGGGCATCAGTTTTAATATTTAGTTTGAATTTGTGAGCTTGTTCCCCATTTTGTTTCTCACTTGTATGTAGAGCTGTCGTCCACTTATTTTGTACCATTTTATGTTCCTTCATGTTTTTCTATTGAAACTCCACTTCTGGAATATAGTCCCGCAGTTCCTTCATTAGCCCATACAGAAGCCGGTCTGTCACATTTACCTTTGCCTGGCTGCCAGAACAGGGCTATGAATAGTAACAGAGACATATGCGTGGTACATGATGTTAATATCCTCAGACCTTAACTAAGCCTTTGATTTTGATACTCTCTTCACGTATGGTGCAACAAGCTGACACTGACCAGGACTGCACCACCTTCCTTAAAAATCCCCTTCAGTTCTAATGATACTCTCAGTCTTGCAACTTATAGACAGATAACCACCACTGCGTAACTGCAATACGAAGGATTTAAGTTCACTGTCACCAGGCTGGGTTGACATGATGGGATGGTGTCTTTGGGTCCGAATCTGGACTTGCATCTTTCTGTGTGGAGTTTGTATGCTCTTGATGCTCCCATTTCTTTGGGTCTTGCAAAGTCCTTAATATCTTCCAAAGCCATGCTGGCTAGACAAACTGGACGTAAGGCTGTCTGCATGTGTGCCCTGCGTGAGACTGGAATCCCGATCAGCAGGTTGTCCTGTCTTGCGCCCGAGGCTTCTGGAATAGGTTCTTACTGCCACACTTATCGGGAATAAGCAGGTGTCTAATAATGGACGGATGAAGAAAATAAGGTTTACATTGAAGATCTCTGATACAGCACAAAAAAATAAGCTCTTAAGTTACAACTGTGGTCATCTAATACCTGCTAATACACACCATACCTGCATGTGCTTGCATTTGTCAAGAGAGCTAAATTAAACATGTGCGCTGAGAGGCTGAGCTCTACGGAAAATGACAATTTATAAACCATTATTATAATAAGACACTCTGAACGTTTAACATGCGATTGAGTTCTCTCCCTTGTGTACTTATTTGACACTGAAATAGTGAAGCAATTTAACATGCTTCCATAATACATTGCGATAGGGCTGAGTCTTTTAATAAGGCATAAGGTGCTACCAGTAGGGCTTGCCACCACAGACCTTTTCGGCTGTGTGTATTGGCACCTATGATTCATTAAGATTGATTCATTTAGCAACTGGCATCAGCTCAACTCTTTTGGCCAGAATCTAGAAAAGACTAATTGGGCTACTCCAGGTGTTACTGTTGTCACTAACTGCCTCCTCAATTCTCCAGCCTAGAGTCACATCCCTCTCTCCAAGCGCGCCCTAAGTAAGAACTTTCATTAGAAATGTATACTTTTCTAATTTCTCTGTGAAAGTTTTAGCTTCTAGTTTTGTGATTCCCAGTTTAATCTTCTTCTTCTCACAGTGGCAGTTTTGCGTGGAACATGTGGGATCTTAAGACAGTTGGCCCCTCTCACATCTCCCCCACTGTCATCTGCTTTCTGCAGCCTGAAACTGGGATTCTATCAGGCAGCAGGCCCAGCTGTGCTTTTACTGGAAACACTTTGGTGTTTTGGTCTCTTTTGAACACCTTTTTCTCACGCAGGTAGGTAGTCAAGGTAGTAACAAATAAAGCTGACAATGACCTAGACTGCATGGGTATCACATAACAGATTTTTCCCAAATTCACTTCCCATGCCACCTTGTGACACTGCGGGCAAATTGTTCCACAAAGTCACAGGAAAACCATTCCTGTTAATCACACAATATTAGTCTAGTGAAGTCAGAGGATCATTATGATTTGCTTTTAACAATCTGCTGGTTCATTCAGTGTTATGCACATTTCTTCCCCGGCATTCCCTCTTATTATAATAGCAATATGATTTACACATGAATTTTATAACAAGCTAGCAAGACAGTAGTAAACAAGAGCAAAGGCAGAGTACAAACCCTGTTTAATGTATACTAAATATAGAAATGTACGGTAAAACATGATTGAAATACATGAACATGAATAATTAATATAGTGTTCATGCTAGAATCAAGATAAAACTACAGGAAAACACACTGGATGAAGCTACCTGTTCATTTTTGATTAGGATGATCTTGGTGGTTAAACGTCTCATACTGAAGCTACTGGAGAGTGGAATGGATAGAAGCTCACCATGCGACCAGGGACACAGGAACTAAACTGGCAATTTCCACATTGACAGAATGCTAGATAAATAAAATACCCAACACCAGTGACACATACCGATGCACTCCTATAAGCCATTGCTGGGGAGGAAGCTGTTTTACAAGTTCCTGCTTTCAGCTCCAAGAACCAAAGTCAGTTCTCCCAGCTTGCCTGCTTTGGAGAAGATGAAATTCATCAAGCAACATCTATAAACAGATTGCCAATGGAGAAATAATTGAGATATAAAAGGATATTCAGGTTCAGTCCTGCAATTTCAGAGCTCCAAATTATTGTGTAATTGTCAATTTTCCCAACAACACATCATCACCAATAATGCATGCATAATATAATACAATAAATGCTGTATATCCATTAGATCCTGCATGATGCACAGGGATGAGCTACCATCAAATGCTGCTTGTGCCTACTCTGTTTTGTGCTTTGTGTTGTGTCACATATACTTTGCTGTATTTCATATGAATTTAAGGGCCGCTCATTTAAAGTTATAAGCAACAATTGTGGCAATTGTGTTCGCTTTACTTTTATAGTTATGCATGCAGTAGCTGCTTCTTCTGAATTTAAAATAAATTGTTCAAAATCAGTCCTTATGTGCCTTCAGATCTCACCGGATAAACCTATTCCATTCCATTTTTCTCAGGAATCAGCAGGTTTTAGTTGTTTTGTCAGTGGATTCCCAACTAATTTTCAGCAGGGTAATAAAGAGAACACACGCAAGCCCCTGAGTAAAATTACAATGGATTTGATTAGCTGGCTTTTTATAAGGCAGGGTTTCCACTAAAACACACTTTCAACCACAGTTTCTTATTTTCCACTTGGCAAAATTTCACCACCCCCCACAATACGCGGAACAAATTAATTCCCTTTCAAGTTGTTTTATTTGGTAGAGTTGGTGGCCAGGGCTTTGGCCGTCACTTGTAAAATACGTCAATGTTTTCTGGCTACCCAGCTTCATTTTAAACATTTTAACTACAGTAGGTTTTTGGTGTGAAAGCATTTAAGGCAAGGTGGGATCAAGTTTTAATGGGCACAGGAATTGCAAACCTGCTAGACACGTGAAGCTAAAAGCAGCCATTTTGTTTCAGTTGCTCCTCTTCAGCTGGTCAGTTTTCACTTATTTAAAATGTTCTGAATTTATATATTTTCATTATTTCCCATTATTGCTAAATAAGGGAAATACATAAATTAGCCACTTTCTAAGGGTGAATAAGGAAAGTGTCAATGAAATGATAAGGTGGATAGTACTGCAAACAAGTCTGAATTTAATTCCGATCAGGATGTGTATCCCCAAATGGAGTTTTGCTATTGTACACAAGAATCTTCAAGCACAGGGCACATTGGTTAGTTTGGACACCAAAACCATTTGGAAGAAATACATAGGCACAGAGGTTAGCATTACTGCCCTGCAGTGCTGGGGCTCCGGGTTCAATTCCTAACATGTGGTGCTGTCTGCAATGGGTTTGCATGCCCTCCCCTTGTTTGTTTTGATGGCTTTCCTCTGGGTGTTCCAGTTTCCTCCTGCAGTCACAGACATGGTGGGTGAGCTCATGTGGAATTCGGCCCTGGTGACAATATGTGTGTGTCTGCCCTGCAGAGGACTGGCATCCCGTACCGACTTTACCCTGCCTTGCACCCGCTGCTTGCGGGACAGACTTCCCCGTGACCCTGAATTAGAAAAAGTGGTTTAAAAATAGATCAAATGGATAAAGAGTTAGGTTTTCCGACACAGTAATGGAGGATGTGTCATGTGTTCTTCCACTGAGTTCAATATTGAATGCACAAGAATCTATTCCAACTGATTCCAGCAGCCATATCACCCTGCAGTTCACAACTGGCAGCCCACTGAAGCTCAGCAGGTGTGAGCCTGGCCAGTACCTAGATGGGAGACCTCCTGAGAAAAACTAAGGCTGCTGCTGGAAGAGGTGTTAGTGGGGCCAGCAGGGGGCACTCACCCCATGGTCTATGTGGGTCCTGATTCCTCAGTATAGTAACAGGGGCACTATAATGTAAAAAGGCGCCGTCCTTCAGATGAGACATAAAACCGAGGACCTGACTCTCGGTGGTCATTAAAAATCCCAGGGCGTTTCTCGAAAAGAGTAATTTCCCATTGGCCCTTACTAATCATAGCCTTCTAATAATCTCCATCTCTGAACTGGCTTCATCACTCTGTTCTCCTCCCCATTGATAGCTGGTGCTTGGTGAGTGTACTGGTGCACTATGGCTGCCGTCGCATCGTCCAGGTGGGGCGGCAAAGCGCTTTGAGCGGAGTGTCCAGAAAATAAGCAATTATTATTATTATTATTATTAATAATAACGATTAATATTCCACATGTTCCACATTTTTTCTTATCAACTATGGACAACCGTGTACGGTTAAATGGGATCAGTTCTTTAAGATCTTATTTGTGGCATAGAATCTTTGTACACCAGACAAAAAACAACCAAACTTTCCATCAGAGTTCTAGCTGTGATCACTGAAATAAACCTCACAGTTTACTATCCTCTGGGAAACAGGAACATGTATCATTCACACCACCAGCTACTACATCAGCTGGCAAACCAAACCTAGTAAATAAAGTTTTTGCATGGCAATAACAACAAAGATTTCATTTTTTCCTCTGAGGGGAAAAAAACCCTCTCTCATGGTCAATTAAGGATTCAATCCAGAATTTAAATTAACGAAGCGGCGAAACACAACAGTGATAGGCACAGCTTGAGCGAAACAAAAATAGCCCTAACCATCATCATCCCATTATTTTCAATAACCGCTAATCCAATTCAAGAAGCACTGTGCACACACAAACACAAAGACATACACATTCACACCAGGGCAATTAACCTAGCAGCACGTTTGTGGACTTTGGGAGGAAACTGGAGCACCTGAGATGGGGAGAACATGCAAACTCCACACAGACAGCACCACAGGAATTAAACACAGGTCCCCAGCACTGCGAGTCAGCAACGCTATCCACTGTGCCACCATGTCATCCTACAGTATAGCGCTAACCTTTCTTTCAAATCAAATTTTTAGGCATCATACTTGTAGTAGAGTTTTTCTTTTAAAATCTGTTTCATAATATCATAGTTCTAAAGTACCTCTTGAATAAATCACAAGGCAGATTTAACAAGTAGATTAACATGGAGTTAAACCCCCCAAAAAAACTTTCCTTTACATTCCCTGATCTCCTGACAGCACCCTCATTCCTCTGCAGAATGAGAGAATGATCAAGAAGCTTTCGCTACATTTTTGCTGCACAGGTGCTGCAGCTATTGATGGTTGTTAACAATGAAAAGTATCTTTTTGTTATCTTCATGATTCATTGTCCCTCAACTTCACTCCGCGCACGACTGTCGATTTCAATTTACAGCCCCGCGTTAATGGGGCTTTAAGAGGGAAATCAATGCGATGGATTGGTGCCCAGGATGCACGTTGACCTCTGTAACATAAAAAAAGTCTTTCATTTTTTTGTTATATATATACACCATTACACAGAGGCAAGTATTGATCTTAAAAAAAAATAATCTAGGCTTCCAAGAAAACAGGACTCCAGGATGAAACGAGTCGAACGCGAAAACGTCTCCACTTTATTCTTTGTCGAAGCTACAATAATGTCGTTAAGAAATGTGACAAAATTTACAGTCTGATCACAAAATAAGGATTAAAACAAAATCTGCCACTTCCATATGGAGCAGTGGGTTTCTGTAATCTTCTGACATTTATCAGAATGCCTCTGTGTCTGCAAATGCACAGTGCTCTACAAAGCTGTCCGAAAAAACAGACCATGGGAAATAAACAGCTCAAATGGTGGGCAAAGTCAAAACCACTGTAGTGAGCTGAATTGTGCCTTCATCAATTTTTTCCTTGTAATGATTGCTTGCATTTACACAATTTATTTGCATCCCAAAGGACTCCAAACCACTTTACATGCAGAAGAGGGCTTGCTTCATTAATAAAGCATAGCACCCATCTTCACAACGTGTGGCAGTCATTCTGAGCCAGCAGGCCTACTACAAAATGCAGAAGGGAGAAATTGAAGTAGGGACTTCGGGCCACATTGTGCAGCCCAGAATAGAACTTAGCCAGCACACTGGGGTTACAGTAACACCCCACCTCTTACAAACAGTGCTATGGGATGGAAATGATCAAGTAATCAGGGCCTTGGTTTAATGTCTGATCCAAAGGACAGCACCTCCTACAAAGCAGTGTCTCCAGTAACCATACTAAAGCACTGTTTTGGAAATGCTGGTCCAGAAGGAAACGCGCCACCTACTGGTCCATCAACACCACTTACAGTAGTAACCTAATTTTCCTCAGAGATCTCCCATCCCAGTACTGAGCACATCCAGTCTTGCTACACTACTTTAACAAAATCAGGCTACAATGAAGTAACTTTGCCATCGAATCATCTTTATGATTAAAATCTTTATGATTGTTTATTCATTTAGGTTGATCCTAGAAAATTCACTATGAGGTCAATGAAGAAAAATTGTGATACAAAGTGACAGTCATTCTGGTCTTCTTTCAGAGGAAATCTCCACGGAATATCTGTCAGAGCTGGTAAAGGCAATAAATGACAGGCAAAACACAAAAACAATATAAACAAGGACCTTAACTACAATGTTGGAATAAGTAAGAAGCTGAAAACCAACTTACTGTACACATTTGGAAATAATTGAAGTCAAACGTCGAATGTGACCATTTTTATAGCTATTGTTTTTACATGAATTATACAATTAGTTTGACAACTCTGTTTTTTAGGCACGACAATGATATCATCCTTCCGTGTCTATTACTGATAAGGACATCGTAGGGTAGGTTGAGGGGCCCATAATAAGTCAAATTTGATCACTTCTGTCTCCTGAATTGTTGATAACTCCATTCAAATCTAGCCAGGGGTAAGGTAGAAATGTTCTTTAAAATCATGTTCTTGAAAATTTCACGGAATGTCAATATATTTCTACCCTATTTTATATAAACATATTTAGGTAAGATATTTTCATATCGCATTGGGTCTTTCTACAGCTTATTTTTATTATAAACAAAGCATGGGAATTTAACAACTATCATATAAAGGAGTGGGGAGGGCTTGAATACCAAAAATATCTACTGTACCTTCACAGACCCACACCTGATAACCTCATACTATGCAAAACACAACAGACAATGCAGGAGCAGCTGTCTCGGTAACCATGGAAATAACAATGGCCAACCAAACAGTTGTCTCAGTAACCATATACAGTAGATCAGAATAGTTAGTTTTAGAGGTGCCAATTAAATCCATAAACTCTGAACAAAGAAGAGCTGCACTGTCAGCATAACAAACTTCACTTCATTGCGAATGCCATAGTAAGTCAATATTTTACAGCTGCTGGAGAAAAAGCCCTTTCAACTTCAATACTTGCTATTTTATTCCCCTCACACATATATAAATCATTGAGAGTGATAATCATTCCTCTCAAACTGAGAGATGGAGAAGCTGTTTTCTAACCTGGTTGTGCTTCTTTATCAGACCTTTTAAAACTGAAACAACTCTGTCTGTTTTTGTTTAAGTCAGGAAACGGACAGTGCCACCTTCACAAGATGAACAAGAAGAAAAGGTTTGTCAGAGCCTAGCAGGGAAGTCATGGCACCCAACATTGTAAAGCTCATCTTCAAGCTCAGTATTATATCCCTCCATCTCTACATCTTCTTATGGGCTCAGAGCAGGCAAAATGGAGACTTCCTCCTGCACCAGCGAAGAATGAAATTCTTTCTTAAAACACATTTGCATATGGATCATTCTATCCCTTTTTTGTTTGCAAAAGAAGGCCATGTGCAAGGTCCACGAATGCTTAGGTCCAAAGATGAATAAAAAGAACTTGTGAAAGAATGATAAAAATACTCCTTCATCCTTTTCTTTTTTCTTGTCTTTTCTTCTACTACTATGCCATCACAACTACTAGAAGAATAACTAAATGACTAATACTGTACTATATGTGTACTAGTTCAACAATGACTCCTACAGTAATTGCTTCAGTACACCTACTGTACCTTTAATACTCTTATAGGTTTTGACCACTGCTTCCACTAAACTCCAGCTCAGCTTCAACTGCTAGCCCTACTACAATAACTCACGATACAATAACCACAGCATTGGCAAAAATAGTAATATTAATAACAACAACGATGATGAAGAAAAAGAAATACAGTGCCATAAATACCAACATGCAAAATCAGACTCAAACAGGATTACAGATGCTTTTCCATTAAGAAGACAAAGCTGCTGTGATGAGATAAATAAACACCAGTAAAAAATCAGTGGCTTTTCACGTACATCCCTTCAGGTCCCACCTATCCCCACACTACAGCCGCCCCCTCCAAACCACTACTCTGACCCCCCCCCCACACACACACACACACACACACACACACACACGCAACATTTTCTAGAACACGCTGTTTCTTTTTTTAAACATAATCCGCCACTGAAGCATTCAGCATAATTACGCTTTCCTCAACGCTGGATGCTTATGGAATTATGCAGCTGATTAACCGCGATATGCGGTCTGCATTATTAACGAACTCGATCAAACTTTAATTGCTCCAGTGTTGCGGAAGGTCCAGGGGGCCGTGGACATGTGCGCTGACCCTATGCAAGTGTGCGCGTGTGTGGGCACACGCGGGTGTACACGCAGGAAGGAAAGGCAGAGATTCCTAGCAAACCTGGGCACCAATTCATCCCAGCGCTCTGCTCTTGTCTCAGGGCAAGAGAGCCATGAATTATTAACCCATAGAAAACAAAAGGTCTTCCACTTCCAGCTCAGCTAGGTATGAATAATGGAGAGCAAGCGACTAACGAGCCTGTGTTAGTCAGGAGCACCGAGCATGAGCAATGGCTGAAGGCTAAAGGCATCATGCTGGGAGCACAGGAGGTAACAGGCTACCAAAAACGATATATTCTGCAAGTGCAGACTCATTCCTTTTCTGATCAAATATTTACCAACACAGCTAGCATGTACAGTAGCTACTGCTCATTTTTTGTCAATCTTTTGAAGTCTGGTCCAAGATAGATTTTTGTTTTCCAAGGGAGGGACTAGGCCCAAACCTATTTTCTCAGTTCTTTAGCTCAAAGCGCAGAAGACAACTGGGTCACTGCCAACTGCCTGTGAAAAAGAAGGCCGATAGAAAGCTACTGGTTGTTATTTCTTAATGTTTCTTTTTTTTAAAAAAAAGGTGGTTTGCAACCTGCTCTCCTGAAAGTTGGATTTTGAAGGTTCTTTTTCAAGCTGATCTTTGTTATTCTAGCAAATGTGTTCTTGGACAAATCCTGACCGCTTAGCATCATATCTGTGTAATTAATAAAGGATATTGCTCTCCGAAATCTTTTTTCCCAGACCCAAGCAAAATGAGAATTGATATCAAAGGGCTTTTTGTTTGGGTGGGCAGACTACGTTTTGTCTATGAACTACTTAAATGGAAGTTCTTAAGGAAAGTTTAGGAGAGGTACAGTATCAGGAACTAAATCACTTTCACCTCATTCATCGCTGGCTGCAGTATATATACTGTATATCATCCTCAGACTCCTCTTTTGGGCATTTAATCTCATACATCCCCTCCTCCACCCAAACCCTGCCCCTCCACCACTCCTCACCCTCTCACTGCCGGGGGGACCCAGCCTCCTCATCCTACAGCCAAGGTTCCATGCTGGTTAAGCCAAATGTTACCATAGTTAAAATACTCAAACATATCTAACTCTTGGGTTTTGTTATTCCCTGTGGACTTAATTTTGGTATGCTTGGTGAACCAGGCTTCAGGGTTACTTTGCAATATGTGATTTAATTAGTACACTGCTCAAGTACTAATTAGCCCAGGCCCAAGACTATCACATATTCTAGAAAAATATATATAGAAAGGGATTAAAACCAAGACCTGCGTCAGAGTGGGTAGAAACCAAGGCCTACTCTTGTACAGCCAATTCTGTTTTTAGGCTCTGACTGTGTAACAGATGCAAATCTATCTTAAGTAAATGACATGTGAAAACAGTCAGTCAGTGATCTCATTCTGGGTCTCTGCAGTCCCAAAACACCACAGGAGCCCACAGCCATCTAAACTGGGTTTGATAACAACACAGTTGTACAGTACCTGTGTCGGGATGTTTCCGAAATTGCCAAAAAATATTTTGTCAGACCTACCATATACATGAGCATGAAATCTGAAAATTGGGGAAACCACTTAACAGGAAGAAGCAATGTAGTGCAAGCTGGAGATTCACAGCACTACTTTGCACTTTCGGAAAAGTGAGGACTGGGGCCATAGGTACTGTACAGTTCCTGAGTTCAGGTCCTTTTAGAAAGGTGACGACTGGGGCCATGGGTTCGGTTCCTGAGTGGATTTTGGATGGTCTCCCCACATTCATTTCGGTGTCCTCTATGTTCTCTAGTATCTTCCCACGTTGCAAAGACATACAGTACTGTACCGGTAGGTTAAGTAGCTTCTAGGAAAACTGGCCCCAGTGTGCATTTTTGTGTCTGTGTGTGTCTGCCCTGCAATGGACTGACGTGCCCACACCGATTGCTAAGCAGGATAGACTCCGGCTCCCCTGTGACCCTGAATTCGAAGAAGCAGTTAGGAAAACAGATGATTGGATGCAAGTGACGGCGCCCACCTTGGTTGTTTTGACTTTGTTTCCCGTGCTGCAGCTCCAGCCGGTGAGATCCGGCAACACTTTACACTCCTCTCCATCCAGACAAGGCTGCATTTGGCACCACCATTTCTGGGCAACTATTGAAGCTAGGGGAAGGAGAAAAGAAGACGTCAAGAGGGGACAGAGATGCCAACACAGAGTGGGCACGGTGGCAGAGAAAACCCTGCATGCCATTTGAAAATACGACTAGAAAAAAAAGTGGGAGCATTACAATATGGAATGTTAATCTGTGTTAAGCTCCCAAAGGGGCAACACTGTAACTGAACACCTGGTTTTCTAAGTGTAGTGAGTAAACAGTAAAACAAAATGAGAAGCTGCTTAATAAAAACATACATTTTACTTAGTACAGAATACTTCATCCTAAACCTGGAGCATGAAATGCAGATTTTTTTAAACCTGTATTCTTAAGCTAAATTTTCATTTGAACAAATACTGACAGACACAGTGTCTTGTGTAACTCTGTCTGCCAGCTTACATTTATCACACTGGAAAAAAAAAACCCAATATCACTGAATAAAAAACACACACATTCAAACTGTCCATAGGGGCTCTTAAATTGGATATATAACACCAACAATTTTATTGCTCTGTTTTCTTGTGATATTAAAAAAGTATAAACTTTGCAGTGTGTAAATATTTTATGTCTACACCTTTATTAGAGTTTACCACTGTAAATTTTTTTTCCAGATTTACCAGGCTTAACCTGAACATACACTTTAGTTTGGCATGTTTCCCTGCAGTTCTTTAGCACTTTTTCTTACTATACTTTTACCATGTTTTCTCTGCATTATGATGCATTTTACAGTACCTGTACGTTTGCCATGGCATGGCACAGTAAACGTTTATCAAGGTGACACTGAGTATTTTGAGGGATTAATTCCACCACTGCACTGCAGTCCAGGTCTAAACAAAGCCCTTGAGCTAACGGAACTGTTGAGCCATGGGCACAGAGGTCAGAAATGCTGGAGACCGCAAACCTACCCAGACACCTTATTAAACATTGCTCTATACAAGAAGTGCTGTCAAGAAGGAGAAAAGAGTAAAGGCAGTTACAGTAAAGAAAATCAAACATGAAAAGAAAAATCAATCTCACTTGCAAGCAGACACTGTTCTCCCAGTATTAAATGACCAGCACCAATGTCCGGCTGCCAGTACTGTCCTGTGGGCTTGACTAAGAAACACATGAGCTCAGAAACTCACTGGTTGGCAGAACACATTCTTGTTAGGAACCTCATTTCTTCCTCAGACCGAATTCATCTGACATAAATGCTCTCTTTAGCCCAAAGCGCTGTCGCTAACAGAAGTTGATGATGACAGCGTGGGTGTCCGGTAAAGAAAGACATAAACAGCCTACATGAAGAAATGCTTGGAAATCACAAAGTTAAAAATGGATTGTACAAATAAGAAATCGATGGCTGATTTTTGAATTCCCCACAGACCCTTAGATTGAAATATGATTATTTTTGTACTGAGCAAAAATAAATCAATAGGACCTACTACACTGTAGGTCTAGATAGTGTGAGGTAACAAACAGCCTATGTTTTTCGTGTTTTTGTCCCTACTCCTACTCTACTATGTGGCTCAACAGCTTGGTTGTTTTGGGTCAAGATAAAAATGAAATGTGGATGGCAAATTTACAAAATTCAGAACTGTATGAGAATGCAATACTGAAGGTGAAGAGGTGACCAAAAGGAAAATGTTGAAATCTGAATGAAACTGAAAACGTATGTATTATTTTCCATATGCAATGAAAATTGTGGCCCATTTTGAAGTACTACAAAATATACAGTACAAGAAGTACATCAATGCAGATGTCAACAGAGGGGGCTAGTACTGTAGAATTCTCTGACATACTCTGTGCTCCAATAAACTGTATCTCCATACTCCTCTGGCAGGGTATATAAAAACCACAGACATGCTAAATTAAGCCAGAATAATTTTAAATAAATATTTGTTACTTTTAGTAATGATTCCTAATATTATTTGAAATACAAAATTTCCATAACTTTTATATATAATAGATAGTATATACAGCTAAAAAGCCCTCAAGCTGCCAAGTAGAAAATGTGGATGATTTCTCTTTTCCTTCCTGTTTCACTGCTCCTTGACAATCTGAGACACTTGATGATATACTGGTACATTTCTAATGAAAGAAATTGGCTGCTTTTGAATGTACTCTGTCAGTGTCTTTACCAGCACTTTAAATTCACATCCATTCAGATGGCTTTTTGCTTACTTACATTTTTTGGGGAGATGCGTCTGCCTCAAAAGAAAACAGTGCTGCTTGGGGCAACACTGTGTCATTTCAGGATACGGTACATAAGGACGTTGGGATGTTATGGTATGGATGAGTACAAGATGGTTTAGACCGACTCATCAAGAGAAAATGACCGTGCAGAATGTCTGGACAATGTCAGCTGGAGCAGAAGTAAGACTGGAATTTCTAGCGGGAAACTGTCATTGGCATCTCCCTTCACTGCAATTCTCAACGCAAATTATTCCAACTCCTTCAAAGCTTCAGGCAGAAATGTACTATTTAAACAATGCCTCAGGGTTATTAACAAGAACGTGTTAGCATTCAGACATTTGAAAGCCAGCTGATCCTACCATCAACACACGAAGGGGCAGCTCTCGTCGTTCCAGCCACCTGCCCCGGGAAACAGGAGCACTTCACAGTCTGGGACCTCTCCTCTATCTTGTTCTTGTTGCAACAGCGGTGGGCAGCAATGACCTCACAGGTCCCAGCTTTGACATGAACTGGGAAAGACAAACAAAAATGGGTCCTTGACAAAAAAACCAAACAGCAGGAAACTGAGTCAACTCCAAATGAGCAGAGACCCGTCCATCACGGGTTTGGGCAGGAGCTTCAACCTGTGTTTTCAAAGTGCAGTACAGCTCTATTATGCAACCCAAGAGACTGTATATATTCAGGGAAGAACAGTAGCTGCAAGACCAGCTGCTTGTAGGAAATAAGAACACGAGCCAGTGGTCTTTCTGTCTTTGATGCAGTTACTGTACATCCTTTCATTTGAACGGTCTGCTTCTAAATTCTCTCCACTACTTAGCCAGCTGCTTTTGGCAAGGTTATGGGCACAAATTGCAAGCAACTTCCTTTGGAAAATTTGCACTGAACTAAAAGTTTCCCAAAAACTTAGGAGTGCAATCTGTTCATTTACCCTCACGAACACTGACTGTGGTAAATCTTCATGTGGTACATGCTGTGGTACTTTTTCATGTGGTTGTCAGAAATTCTGAACCATGTTGTACTGTGCCTCTATGTCATCATGATGGTATTGTGGTAAACTACATTTTGCTGTGATTTTACTATGGTAAAACCACTGGAAACATTTATTAGCAGTAGGGCTGATGACGATTTTTTTGCCTCTAGACCTCTAGACATCCTTGAAAAACTGAAATCCTGTTATCGAATTTAAACTGTGCACAAAACACCCAGCAACCTGCCATTTGCACAAAACGACCATTCTCACATTCACATCTTACATTTCTTCGGGTTCTAGTGTGGTCAGAAATCAATTACTGTACTTAGACTTTACTTCCAAGTCAGAGCTTCACAACTTGTACAGGTATATATAGTACAGGGCACTGCCCTATTTGACACCACATTCTCATGTGATCACTGTATATTTGTGTAAAATGCTGTGCACAATTGTTGTCCACTAAATCTTTCTCCAATTTTGTGTGTAATGAGTTGACTTGCCCAGAACCACACAATGTTCATAAATCACTTATCTGAATGGGCCTGCTAAATTCATATCTATGAACCTTTTTCAGTATATACAGTATAATACATATATAGTATACTGTATACAGTAAGATTTTATCTGAAGCAATGCATAGACAAAAGGGTCAGCAAGTACAGAATAATTAGAGTTTTAAAAGCATGGTGCTGAGAACTAAATTCCAGCTATAGCACTTTCAGCCAAAAAGTGCAATTTGAAAATTGGTATTGCTGTGTATTTAACCAGTTAAAGACAAACATTTCTTTGACAAATTGAAAAGCTCTTAAACTGTAAAACTAACGAGCAGAGACTATTCTGTTTCTCAAATTAAACATTTCAACGAATCACAGTTCAAATGGAGACAGATTTCTTTCTTCCTTCAACAGAAATGCAAAAACAATTTTTACAGCAGGTTTAGCAGGTCTGTGACTGGATGAAAGGGCCAGAAACGACCTTGAAACTCAAGATTTTTTCCCCCACCAGAATTTTTTAAAGTTTTCAACCATGGGAGTTTTTGTCATATTCCAATTGTGTGTATTTACATGGAAATCTCAGAGAATAATAAGGGAGGAAATTTAAAAACAAATGAAAATTATGGCAAGAACCTCAATTTTCAGCTTTTGGGTTAAAAATGTTTAGAGTTTTTAGGCTTAAAGGAAAATGTATATAATCTACAAATAGCTGTTTCCTGCTTCACGAATAGCCTAATACAGAAGCCATACAAGTCATTTTCCACACATGCTGTTTTCATATATTTTACTCTAGTCATAGGTTTTAAATGGTCAACAAAGATACAGTACAGTGCATCTGTCTTGTGAACGACAGTCCAGTGCATTGCTGCAGAAAAATTTTGGGACAATTTTAGCATTCACCACTGCTATCTGTTACCGGTTTTGGAATAAGCCAAATAAGGAGCGCCTTGCTTCAGAAATCTGTACTGGAAAAGACTGGAAGGAGTGACATTTGATTCTCTTCTAGTTCTTCAGCTGTTATTATTGAGGTTATTTTCTTTTTGTTTTAGACAAATGCTTGTGCGCAAGTCTTTCAAAACCAAACACCATTTTGAAAAGCAAGACGTAAAATAAAAGAGATCACAATGGAAAAATAATATTAACATATTGCTAATTAACTGATGTGTTCATTGAGTAACCTCAACACAGCCTCAGTTTGGACCTTTGATATCCAGATCAGGGGGCCTATATACTGTACAGTGAGCTGCACATTGAGATACATTGGAAACCTTGTCTGACTAGTTTGAAGCAGACAACATTTTTCTCTAGGACAAAAAAAGCTTTGGCTTTGCTGTGGAAGAAGAGGGTTAATGCTCAGTTTTGCTTCTACATATGGTAATTAGATTTGTGTTGTTTACTGGATTAATTCAGAGCTTCAAAGATTTAGAATTGTTTGTAGGGGTGAATAAACAGCAAGCTTTGATTTTACCATTTTAATGAGACCTCTTAAATCCAGGTAAGATCTGTAACATTTGCATGCAGGACTTCAATATGCAGTAAGTCATAATATTAAAAAGGTGTAAAATGATTAGCTAAAAACCATGGGTTGGTAATGTACAAAAGCTTGGATTTTCAATTTTTTAATATTTCACAAAAATTTCAGAAGTTTACAACACTATTTTTATTAGATCAACATACTGCACTAGGTACCTTACTGTAGTTACTTCTGTAATTGTGATTAGTGTTCTAATGTTATGTACTGTAGGTTGCCTTGGATAAAGACAGCTAAATTTCTAAATGATTCATATGATTTTTTAAAAATGACACTATAATTCTACAGAAGACTGATAGGAAGTGTCCTACAACAAAGTTTCAGAATCCTGTCTGAAAGGACTCTTCTTATATTCATATGGATTGGCAATTTGGAACATAATTTGCAAATAGATTGAAAATAGACCCCCCGATGTCCCATTAAAGAGCAATCCAAAAACCTAATTTAAAACATTAAAAACATTTAGCTTCAAATCCATCAGGAGTCACTCACTTTCCAAACTCCAGCCATCAGCCAATTTAAATGAAACCTGTAACTCGGTAATACTGTAAGAGATAGAAGTTCGAGTCTTTAATATGTTAAAGCTTTAATGAAAATAAACTGCAAAGTTTTGGGACAGCAAACCAAAACCTATTATTGCATTACATCAATCAATTTGTATCTGTGAATGATACAGTAAGTACATTATAATATACATTTTATTTTTGAGTAATTCCATGCGTACATTCAACTATTGTAGAGCACAAGTATTTGCACACATTCTTTTTAAGCACATTTTAGAGTGTAAAAGTCAGTATTTGGTTGCATAATACTTTAAAGCAATACCTGCTTGAAGTGGGTGAACCAGTCTGTGAGCCCAAAAAACTCTTTTTATAATCATATATCATCTCTTTTTATAATGAGATGCCACTGCGGCCACTCCATTCTCAATTCATAATGCTCCCATCAGGGTACCAAATTCAAATAAAAACATTCATAAGCAGTCTTTTGTCCCCTCTGAAAATAAAACTACTCAATAAAGGTATGTAAATGCATCCCCCCTCCACCTATTTATTTATCCATCTATTTATCTACAGTATCACATACTGTTGTTGTGATTTTTTGTGATTTTATGTGACTCTTATGTTTAGCTTGTGTGTTTTGTACTTCTGTGGGAGAAGCGAAAGACAACCTTCCACAGCAGTGGGCAATAAAGTATCTATCTTTAAATTCTTAAGAACATAAGTACAGCTACTGTACAAACAAGAGGAAGCTACTATATTTGTCCCATCTATACCATTTGGTATGTGGTAGCTAACTGATCTACTGTAAGATTCTCATGCAGTTCTTTCTTGAAAGAGGGCCAAGGTATTGGGTGGATTGTGCTATACTCCAAGAACCCCTTCTTTTAATTCATCGCCACAGACAGTCGTTTTCACTTTTGTCTTCAGTTTTGTGTTTCACTATTGTTTGTTTCACTTTGTCAAGGTTTTTGAGGATTGTGAATACTGGTATCATGTCACCTCGTAGTCTTGTCTCTTCAAGACTAAAAAGTTTCCTTCAGCCTGTTGATGTAAGATATTCATATATCCCCTCGAGTGTAAGTTAGTTGCTCTTCTCTGGACTGCTTTCAGAGCAGCAATATCTTTTTTAGGACTTGGTGACTAAACCTGTATTGCAAATGACACCTTATTAGTATAGAATACAATTTTCAAATAATACCCTGTGATTTTAATTCCATGATTTTAACTACACAGCATAACATGTTGCATTTTTTATTTCTTCTCCACATTGTCTGGAAAAGGTAAACTATGTGTCAACATAAACACATAGTATGTTTGTTTTATAACTAGCCCTTTCTGGGTCAGTGTTTCCCAGTTAGTATTCCTTGGTTGTTGTTTTTTTCCCATGTAAAATGTTGCACTTGTCTACATTAAATACCATCTTCTAGGTGTTTGCCCAGTTCTGAATTTGATCTAAATCTTTTTAAATTTAATTTGCTGTGTCTATAGGGTGTGTGAGCCCTCCTATTTTGGTATAACCTGCAAATGTGACTAGTTTACTAACTATACCAGAATCTAGATCATGGATGTAAATTATAAAGAACAGGGTCCCCATAACATCCCTGTAGTAATTTAATTCTTGCCTAGTCTTGTGGTATTCTGACTTCAGTTTTGTTCCTTAGCAAGTACACTGAATGCTCAATTGGATTTAAATCTGGAGATTGACTTGGCCGGTATATGATTTTTCACTTTAATTTGCCTGATGAGCTCCATACAGTAGTAGCATTGGTCAGATATTTGGGTCACTGTCATGTGATGGTGAATCAGAATGAAAGCATTTTGCCGACATGCTATACTATAGAAATGCAAACAAATCAGGATAAAAAAAAGCCACAATGTGACATTTTGAAAATTTAGCCAAGTAAAATTGTAAAGGTTTGTATGACTGGACTAAACTGAACTCTGCCCGCTATTCTACTTGTATGGCATCACCTAATAGTAAAACTAATTCTTTGCAGGTCTAGAGCATTGTTCATCCCAAAGTACAGTATCTTATATACTGGATGGGACTTTCTTTATCCATTACTGAAATGCTGTCCCCACTACAGTGACACACAGCAGCCATCCTGTGCCAGCAGCTCCACTATAATACAGATCAGGTAGAGAAGTAAGAAATTCCATCAATTAAGGGGGAGCTTTTAGAGGACCAGATCATATACTGTAAGCCCACAGCAGAATTTAGCTAGGATACCAGGAGAAACATCATAGCAACAGTAAAGTGAGATCTTTAATGACCAAGTAAAAAAAAACATCTTTTAACACCTCATCTGAAGAAAGGCACCTCCTACTGTAGTGTTCCTGTTCACCAGAGTGAAGATTTGGTTTAGAAATTATGCTCCAGGGGGAAAAGTGCCACTAAAAGGTTTACCAACACTCCATCATCACTGTATCCAGCTTATCCCTGTACTTTCAGACCGCAGCAGTCTGAATTTTTATCACTGTTGAAATGATATGGATAATTTTAACAAAACCCTAGTCATTACACTCAGAGAACAGTGGGGTTCGAGAAGCACTGAGATCAGCAAGCTGCTCTCAACTGGAAGAATGTGAAAAGACAATATTCTTCGGTAGGTAATGTAAATATAGCTTGCTTACCCAGTCATTATTTATCATTTTAATTTATTTTGCTAGTCATTTTTTGTAGAACACATCTGCCAGCATCACATGTGGTATTACACAAATACAGAGGCATCTCTTTTGCCTACTGCAGAGAGATGTAACGTACCGGTAATAATAATTCTGAATGTGCAGAATACAAAAATGACAAACTATCAATCATTGGGTGTGGTAGAAAAATTAGATGCCAAGCAAAGATTAATTGCCCTCTTATTAGCACTGCAAAAATCTGCAATCACAAGGAAAAGAAGCTGGGCTCAAACTCCTGGATTACCACTGCCCTGTTTGATGCCCACTCAAACAATAAACTGGACTCACAGATAGGTGCTGAACCTAAGTCTGTACTGAGGAAACTCAGTTGATCATCAGAGCCATGACAACTGCTAATTTACAGTGTAGTCATGTCTGTTGGTTGAATGACAGGAAAGGTGGACATTAGGACCCAGGAGGGATGAAGGCTTCTGCACTGCCCCACATCAAGCACACTGAAGTAGTCACATCTAGGGCACCAGATATGCTCCTATATTGATGGGAGGCTCCTTCACAAGGATGTTGTCCATTTCCCCTTGTGTTATTCTATTATGCAGGTGAACTCAGGGGAACAAAGAACATCCAGCAGTCAGGGTAACACACATACAGTATGTAAGAAAAAGGAACACTTTATGCTGCAGTAGATACCACTTTCAGCTTTGCATTCAAATTAACAGTTTCTCACTTTACTGCCTACTCTTGTCACTGTTTGGGTAGGAGACAAGAGACCATCAACACTGATTAAAATGAAAGCGTTAATGATTCTTAACTTTAGTGCCAGACTGCAGCTATCAATAGTATTAAATCACCTGGATCTGACTACAAAAATAACATGGTTGCTAAAAAGGCTGAAGCATTAAAATGGTGTACTCTTTAACCTTAACAAGGTTATTTTCTACAATGTGAAAAGTTGCTTCAAGCAACACCTACAGTAAAAACAAGAAACACTTAAAGGCCAAACCAAAGAGAAAATTCATTAAAGGTGTTTAAGACAGCATTGTGGCAGTTGGTGTGCTGCCTCACAGCTCCTGGGTCCTGTGTTTGATTCTGGACTCCCACCTCCCACAGATACAGTATGTTAGCTAAATTTACTCTGCTATTCTGAAACGTCTCTCTCTGCAGCTCTGCATCCAGTCCCAGGCGCAAGCTGCTTTGTGCCCTGCGCTATGTAGGTTTCCTTGATTTTTGCCACGATAAGAGGCTTTATGGAGGTGGATATGGATAAGGATGTGACATATAAATACATTGTAATATGTTGTAAACGTGAAATTTACAAACATCAGATATACTGTAAAACAAAACGATTTCCTGGACTCCTAAAGGCACATTGTAGAGTTAAACAGATTGCACAGTGTACAGAGAGGAAAAGTACAGACTGGCCTGGGAAAGATTGTTTTCAGAGGCTGATTCAATACCCTAAATGTCCACTGGGACATGTCTGCAAGCAGATGCTGTAGCTGGAGATTTACAAAAGTGAAGAGAAGCAGCAGCAATGATATTTGGGCATTTCGTTTGGAGAGCTGCACTTAACAGTTGCTTCACATGGTAAGCAAGGTTTGTTTAAAACCCTGTATTACTACTCAGGGAAATAAATTAGGTTTGTTTGGTTTTTTTGGACAATGGAATTTTATTCTTCTCCCTGACAAAAAAAAAATATGCTTCCATTCCCCCCTTTCCTCTTTCAGAGGAACCCGTTTGTTCAACCCCTGCAGTAGGGTTGACTCACAGAAAAACAACGTCACAATCCAGTGATGATGTTTATATTCCAATGAATTCACTGGTGCTGAATAAACACAACCAGGGTGTTGAAATACATTTTAAAGAATCACACAAGTGGGAAAATAAACATTCCCCTTGAGCAGCTATACCAAGACCCTGCAAAAGGTTAGACATAAACGTGAATAACCACTTCACGACAGGAACAAACAGTAAGAATCTCGGTTGTGTTAATGTGCATTCTTTGTCTTGATTTGTCTTTTTTAATGCTGCCAAAAACAAATAGGGTGTTTTTTATTGTTCGCTGCTGTTTCATTTGTCAGTTGTGAGGGCTACAGAGCACAGTAATCTGCCTCCAGCCAGTCCTTGGGCACTGGCTCTTCTCTCTGCACTGGGGAGACAGTAAAATCCCAGCTCTTTTCGTGAAATAACAAAAGCACACCATCCCTGTCAACTTTTCTGAATTACCAGAGCTTACCAAATTACTCTCCCTTCAAACAAAACATACTACTGCCAAGAAATATATGCCTCGCTCAGTCCTGATATCTCCCAGTATTTTATTTTCCCAAACAAACCCTGCGGTTTGGTCGATGGGGGTTGAGTTAGAATCCCGTTTAAACTGGTGATTTTCTTTACATTTACATTCTTTCATGCAGCACAAATACATTAAGGGAACTGGAAGAGGAATCCTCCTCTGATGAAATCCATGTGGCAGTTCCTTCGGGAATGTAAAATATGGTATTGTTGAAAGATTTGGTAAGAATTCCACATGCAGTCACACAGCTCGTCAACATAAATCCATACAGACCTGAGACATTTGTATCACACATTAAGGCAGATGTGGGTGCACACAGCGTCCCTCATTCATGATTATCTGAACACAGTCTGAGGTGTCGAATCAAATGGAAAGAGGATGTTTATTGTCAGGTATCAGATGGTTTGTTTTTAACTGATGTCGTGGAACATCCGGATGACTAATGGTAAATGTCTTTCGCAATAAATCAACCCCACAGTGTTACAGTATATACAAACACAAAACCAACAGAACTACATGCTGAAAATAAGACGGATGTGCTGTACTGTTTAAACCACCTTACATAAGAATGAAAGTTGAAATAATGAACAGATTATTTTGAGGGACTGTATACTGGAACAGACAAGACATCTACTGTATTAATTATGATCAATGCTGAATTATGATATCTATCAATCACATTTGATTAATTCAGTTCAATTACTGAGAGGCATGAAGCCATGGTGGCGATACCCTAGGGCCCTAGTTTTCATTCTGGGCTTGGAGGGCCTGTTTGTGTCAAGTTTGCACATTCTTCCTATGTCTGTGGGAGTTTTCTCCAGGTTCCTCCCAGAAGTGTACAGGGTATCTTTGACTGCTTTAGGCTTGTCTTGTGTGTACTGAATTCGGACATACCAGTGGTGCTCAAGTCAAAACTGGGGCTCTGTTTGTAACTGTGGTCATGGCTGGTACACAAGAAGTAGTTTACAAATTCATACCCTAGCCTTTTCTCTCACCATTGAAAGCCAGCCGTATAAGTACAGTGTTATGCAAAAGTTTGGGCACCCCAGGCCAAATTACATATTTTGTTGATTTTCTAAGTGAAAAGAAGTTAACACAACCTCTGCAGTGCACAAACTTGAACTCGAAGTTTGACATATTTCTGCAAATATTAATGCACAGTTACTGTTTATTTGCTAAATTTAACAGACTAAAAAAAATAGCATATTAAATGTGGCATGTGCAAACATTGGGTTGATCCACTAGTGTTATTTTTTTGTAAGGTCGCAGAATTTAATTGACTCGTTAGGCCTTAATCTCAATCAGGTGATGACAATTCCAGAGCTTCATAAATTATCTGACTCTTCAAACCTCTCAGGGTGTTGTGCTTACACTCAACAAACATAGGCTCCTCTAAGCAGCCGACTGAGGATTAGAAAATAAAGATGACTGACTCTTACAAAGCAGGGGAAGGCTATAAAAAATATCTGAATGCTTCCTGCTTGCAATTTCCACTGTCCAAAATGTCATTAAGAAATGGAAGTTAAGGGAAACTGTTTATGTCAAGACAAGAGGTGGAAAACCAAGAAAAATCTCAGATAGAACTGCTCATAGACTGGTCAGGAATGCAAAGCAAAACCCCCCATATTACTGCAAAGGACCTGCAGGAAGGTTTGGCTGGCACAGGAGTAGTGGTGCACCCGTCTACTGTGCAGCGTTGCTTGCACAAACATGATCTGCATGGAAGAGTCATCAGAAGGAAACCTTACCTGCAATCTCATCACGAAAGTCAACGTCTGAAGTATGCAACATAAGTATGCTAGATAAGCCAGAGGGGTTTTGGAACCAAATGCTGTAGTCTGATGAAGTAAAAATCAAACTCTTTGGCTACAGTCACCAAAGGTACTTGTTTGTAGACAAAAAGGAGAAGCATTTGAAGAAAAAAACACCTTGCCAACTGTTAAGCATGGAGGTGGATCTATTATGTGTTGGGGTTGTGTGGTAGCCAGTGGCACTGGAAATATTGTGTGGGTATAGGGAAGAATGGATTAAGTATCAACAAATCCTGGAAACTAATGTCCCACATTCAGTGAAAAAAAAAGCTGAAAAGAGGTTAGATATTACAAGACAATGATCCAAAACATACCCCAAAATCAACCATGAACTACTTCAACAAACAAAAGATTAAGGTTTACAGTAGGAAAGGCCTTCACAGTCCCAAGACCTGAATATTATTGAAAATCTGTGGGTAGATCTCAAACATGCAGTGCATGCAAGACAACCTAAGAATATTTCTGAACTAGAAGCATTCTGCAAGGAAGAGTGGGAAACAATTCTTAAAGCAAGAATAGAAAGACTGTTAGCTGGCTACAGGAAACATTTGGAGGCTGTGATTTCTGCCAAACTTTTGCACATGCCACATTTACTATTTTTTTCAATCTGTTAAATTCAGCAAATAAATAGTAATTGTGCATTACAATTTGCAGAAATATGTCAAGTTAAAGTTTGTTCGCTGTAGAGGTTGTGTTAACTTCTTTTCACTTTGAAAATCAACAAAACGTAATTTGGCCAGGGGTGCCCAAACTTTTGCATACAACTGTATCTGGTAGAAGCTAGTGCATGTGGCACAATATTTATGTTGAAAAAATCCCTGTTCGAATTCCACCCTGAGTCCTGGAGAGCTACTGTACAATCCATTAGGTTGTACAGGCCACCCTTAAATCCATTTATCGTGGTCCATTTCTTATAAACTGGACAATTTTGACTACTGAATCAGGTGATTTGCAAACATAACTAGTTTGGACACCATTTGATATGAAAACATGTTCCAAGTCTTTACAAACTGATGTGTCACCTATAAGGCCTACAGGACCAGGGTCAGTCACCCTAGGGCACTAGGGCATCAGTGCCTATTGAGACTTGTTGATGTTAATGGTCCCTAATTTTACACATATATCTGGCTGCAAGGGCTGCACAGTGGCGCAGTGGTTAGCATCCAGGATGTATCCTGCCTTACGCTTGTTGCTTGCTGGGATAGGCTCTGACTCCCCCACAGCCCTGTCTTGGAGAAAGCAGTTAGAAAATGGATGGATGGATCTGGTTACGGCTAAGGACACAATGAGCAGTTTCCTCATAGCAGCCCAGCAGAGGAAACGTGACTACAGGTGTATGGCAAATTGTAAAATGGTATTCAACGTGCCAAAAATATTTTGGCAAATTTAACAAGGCGACATTTTAGCAGGGCATAAGGAAAAGGGAAATAAGAGCATTTTCTTTACAGTGTAATATAATTAATTGCAACACACCAGACTCTGTACAGGTTGAGAAAAAAAAAAGGACAACCGAAGTCAGATTTTTCATTTGTGCCAAACGGTTTGTCACATTCAGACTGCCACTAACACTCCTGGGTGATTTGCAACATACCGATATTTGCATATTCACATTGATCATCCCGTAAGGAACAGTTCTGCGTGCAATGTTTTACCTCAAGGAATTTCATTATGTGGACACTGCCGAATTGTCAGCGCTTATGAAAACATGTTACCCTGGCAGAAGCAAGAACTCTTTCAGGAGACGAAGTAGCGCAGCACTACTTTTGTTTGTTCGGGTGAGGCGTGTGACCAAAGTCCGTGAGTTAAAGCAGCTCATCAGCATTCGGCGGGAATGCTGAGGGAAAACCAACAACAATTAAACCATTTCGAGTTTAAAATGTTATTCAGTGCCGGTCAATATATTTTGTCAATATAACCTGAACTTGTCCGGAGGTGTCTATTCAAGATGCAGCGGTGGGGAAAAGTTTTAAACTGAACTAACAAAATGAGCAATGATTGGCAATAAGAAAAAGGGCCAGTTCAGGGTCATGGAGAAGCTGGCGGAAAGCAACAGGCACAAGGATGCTCCTTGGATGTGGATGGGACTTCAGTCCACCATAGGGCAGACACAGACATGCATACACTCACACCAAGGCTCCCACTTTCCCAACAGAGAATTAAGCTGCCAGTATGTCTTTGGACTGTGGGAGGAAACAACAAATTCCACACAGATAGCAATCCCAGGTCTGGTATTGAACCCAGGGCCCCAGCTCTGCGAGGCAGCAATGAAAAGCAAATACTGTATGCTTTGTATGAAACTTACAAGAAGTGTTTTACAGAGGCCCTTGCCTGCTTTTAAGGAAGCACATGGCTGAAAGGGACTTGTGGTGGGCAGCAACAAATAAATACCGTCTCAACATGCACAAAGAAATAAGCCACAGCTCAGCAGGCATTGGACATTGTCAGTAGTTGTGGGAGTAGTCGTAGGTTTTAGTGTATATTGTGCATGAAGGTAAGTGATAGTTCCTAATAATGTGGTCAGTTTATTATGTCAAATACCATACACCACGACTATGAATGACCATGATTGCTCTTGAGAATCAACTTCATTTTGTACTATAAGGCCAGATAGATTCTCCTTCTAAACTCTGCAGCAATAACAACAACTGACAGGCTTCAGTCCACTTGATGTCAATTACAGAACCACTCTGGTTTATGTGTCTAGATTCAAGCCCTTATCTCTGGCAGAGTTCTGGGCACCCTAACCACTCAGCCCACACTAACATCCTACTGAAAGTAGGAGAGATGTGAATGCATTAACCAACCCAGGGGACTGGCATCACCACACACTATGACACATGTTAAGTCAGCTCTAAAGCGTGCCTATCCTACTTATCTCTGAATGACAGGGATCTGCACTCCTGCATTTTCTCTTATGTTTAATTGTTTTTACTTGTCGCGTTGCCCAAGATCTGTCCGCTTTCTACTTGTCAGTGCTCCGCCGTAGTTGTTAGATGACATTTTGTCAAAATATTCCCGCTTCTGAAAAGAATTCTTAAGAGAAGAGTTCCAAAGAAGTTTAAGGCGGGAGCAAATTAGTCCCAAACAATGTTCTGAAATGCTTTGGTGAAGTGCGTTACATTGAAGCCTGCGTTTCACCCCTACACTTCACTTCCTCAGAACGGCTTTTCACAACGTGTCAGTGCTAGGATTGATGGGTAACCTGTCAAGTGACAATCGAAGCAGAGACAAGAGCAGATATCAATGGAGAACCACGGCAAACGACATGAAACGGGCACGGGAAACGGGCGGGAGAAGCACAACAAAGTTTAAACTTGACAGATACAATCTCGAGCCTGATAGGGAACAGCAGCATTTTAGAGATGTGAAGTGCTTATTGTCACATCCATATTGCCAGACAAATAAATACAAAAATATATATTCTAACAGTGCGGGTTCTTAGGTGGAGCTACAGCGAACACCGGTAACAGTCAACGCTCCATCTGAGGGGGCAGAGGTCAGCAAAAGAGGGAAAAACTAAAAAAGGAAAGAAGAAATTGGAAAAAGAAAAATGCACCGCTTGGAACAGCAACATCCAGACTAGACTGTCCCTGTTTAGTGGAGTCAAGTCTGGGGAAAAATATTCTCTGCTTGGAACAGTGGAATCCAGCCTGGACTATCCCCATTTAGTGGGGTCCAGAGTGGAGAAAAAGGAGAATCAGGCCAAAAGCAAGAGAAAACTCAACCTGCCCCGGGGAATCCTCACTACAGGATAGGAGAAAAGAAAAAGAAAATAAAAAAGCAAAAACGCAGCTTCAACACTCTCTTCACAATCCCCTCCGGGACTGTTGCTGGAATGTTCTCTTCTTGCAGGGATATCAGGACTGGAGTCCTGCTTGCTCGTCCCTCTGGGGAGGTGCTCAGTGTGTTCTTAAAGGGCCTTCACAGCTCCGGCTCATCCTAAATTAGCCAGGTTAGTTGTGGTTGTTAAGGCAACGTGTTGCCCTTAATCCTGGTGACCGCCTCCACACTGAACACACCCCTGCATTATGCCACAAAATGTATATTATAAAAGGCTTAAAAATCGACACTGTAAAAGACAACAAGTTAACTAATTGACCAGCATTTCTATACTGTAAGGTACACTTACAGTACCGATCACAGTCTTTCTGGAAAACATTGGAATGTTCCTACAGTATAAACAGATAACAAGTGTATATGAAGGTTATGAATACTACCAGCCTAGCGGTTTTGTTGTTTTACATTTAGCCAATTTTGAGTTACATATGGTCAGAAGCTGACTTGGCTCTCCATTTCTCATTATTTCATCTGTCCAAACCTATACCTAAATGAGCCAAAATGGTGTCCTGAGCCAATCTGATAGAGGTGTTCCTCAAAATAGAAACTGTAACTGGGTTTGTACTCAAATATTGCTCGTTTTTATCTTTGTAAAATATTCTGTCGTTTGATCCTAGTTACAGAGCAAGAGTGGTTGCAATATATACAGTATAAGTACAATACCAAGCACCAACAAGAGAAGTCTCAGACACAGCGTTGTTTGATAATGTCTGCCTAGGTTTTTCCAGGGCTAAATTCATGTTTTGTTATCATGCAAATTCTGAATAAAAGTCTAGTGAGAAAAGTGGGAATGTTAACAATTGGGAATACAAATCTTGAATAAACAATGGATACCATCTCTGTGTTGAAGAATATTTGTCTACTGTACACCTCAAAACCCTTCACCTTAAAGCTGTTGATCATATACAGTATATTCAGAAAAAAAATGAATTTGAATCAGTGTAGAGACAATGTTAAAAACAGGCATTGCATGTATCAACAATAAATGACACTAGTTGAATGAATGAATGCATCTGGGTGGTTCTATGCAACTCTAAATTGGAAAAAGAAACAAACAAAAATAAATCCACACTATGCTCAGCAAAACAACAAGATCCAGATGGCTTTTAGCCAGCCTGTGTGCTGAAGAATCAATGAGAAGGTCTTTGGATAGGAGAGATCCACTATATATAGAGAGAGAGATACTGTATTGGCCTCAATAGAAGGTGCATTGATGTTGACTTAAAAAAAATTCCTATGCAATAATCCATGCTCGCACTTGACAACATTTATGGACTATTTTATTGACCCTCATTGTTTCCTCTTCATCATAAAAGTGCAGATTTGTTGCCAGCTTCTGGAGAGTGATGGCGAGATGGTAAAATGGGAAAATGTCTCTGCTGAGAAATCAGTGATGGTGCTTCGCTACTAATTTACTACAGCAGCCCAAGCCAGCCTTTCCCTGCTCGTAAATGACTATGGTTGCAAGAAAGAACTGCTCTGCAATATTCACAAGCTTTTGACCTCTGGAATCGTAACCAGCAGCTGTTGCCTGGATTCGCAAGGATGCTTCCGTCAAACAAGATCAGTAGACACACATTCACGCTGTTAGGCTTTATTGAAACGGCCAATTTCAATTCAAGAGCTCATTGTTAACAGCTTCCGCTGTCACTCAGTATACAGTGTACCTCCTGCCCTACCAGATGTGCTCTATAAGGCACAGGTCAGTGTTGTCTTGACACAAGATCATGCCAGATTATTTATATCTTAATGATCTAACAATTGTGTCTTTCCCTTTCTTAAAGGATTCCACAGAGTCAGCTTCAACCACATGGAGTGCAACCAAGGATGCCAGCTCTCAAGTTGGGACCGCTTGAGAGCTGGAATCCTATAAGCTGACTGGCATAAACATTTGTATGAAACCAACTTTCACAGATTCATGAAACAATCCCTTAAGATCAAATACTGTATACCATGCCACACAGCCTAAAGTAATCTACTGCAGTAGATAACTTGTGCAAAGAAACCTGGGAGGTTTGTTTGGCACAATCTGTTTCTCAAAATCTACATATACAATATACACTTTTTTTTTTTACAAATTAAGCGTTTGATTTTTACAATTTAAGTGCTATTCTAGTTGGCGTCTTGTATTTTCTGAATATTTAGATGTAATTAAAGTAAAGCTGACTGGTCTATAATTTCTTGGCGTGCAGGTCTCCAAGAGAGTCCGATGGCTTACAGGTCCGAGAAGGGCGGGGCAGCAGAGTGGTCAGTAGTTCCAGGCTAGAGGTCGAATCCAGGTTGCGAGATCAGCGAGGCAAACACATCCGACGAAAGGGTTGACGAGAGGTCCAAGGCTAGATGGGTCTTCGTGTCGGTGGACAGAGGTAGAGGACGATGCAAGCTCAGGAGGCGGACAGATTCTTAATACCGAGCGAGGACTAGGAGTGAACGGAGGGTTTAAATAGTAAAGGAAGAGGAGATTGAATAATAAGGATTAATTGATGCCAGCTGTGCTTGTAACACTTGGCTCTGTTGGTCCCTGTTTTTAAGAAAGGGTGCTACGTTTCACCATTTTCCAATCAGGAAGCCACATCCCCCACCCTGAGAGTCATTCTAGGGGGTAGTCTATGAAACACCTCCCTTACACAAGTGGGAAAGTACTGTCTGGTTGGAGATGATTTGTTTCAATACTCTTGGTCCATTTAACACCTCCCCTTCTGCTATGTAGATCTGAATAGGATTGCTTTATTATTACAGGCACCATTTAACAACTCCTATCAAAAATACATTTTTAAAATACTAATTGACTTATCTTGTTTTATACGCGAGAGTGAAATTTACATTTTGAAAGGGAATTACCATAGGGCCACATCATTCTACACAATTAAAATGGGACCTGGGTGTATTAACAGTTAGAGCAGTGTACTGTCCCTAGTGGTATCTTATGTCAACATGAACAGTAGAGTGCATCCTTTCCAACAAGCGTCACATACATCACAGGGGAAGATCGGGTTTTCCTGCAGTACAAAATAAATCTGTTTGAAATTCAGAATTTCTTCTACTTCAGGCAGAAAAAAAAACACCAAAAATTCTACAAGGGGTACTGCATCCAGAGATGAGGGAAATAAATCTCAGTGGAGTTGGGTTTTAATTAGATTACATTACTCAGCAAGATTGACTCATCTGTCTCGAGCTGTAAACTGAGCAGCTGAAATTAAAATTCAATTTACGAACGTGCCAATGAAATTAGCATGCAGGAAAAAGGTACAGTCAGCTTCCCTCCGATGGCTCTCAGAATGAGTTTTTCTTTTTTTTTCATGTAAAAAGAAAAGAAAATCTAAGTGCCTGAAAGCAAAAACGATTGAAGCCGTGCCATTCTGTTACAAAAGCACAGCAGAATGCCACCCATGTTCAGTAATAACCTAATCAGTCACATGCGTTGTCCCGTTTAGTTTCCAAGCAATAAAAGACAAGGTGGAAATAGCAATGATGGGAGCCAACAGGCAATGTAATGACTCCAGATTATTCTTTGACATAAATTGCGCTGTCTGAATCCAGATAAACTGACAATGGTAGCAGCTCGTGTCATTGGGAAACATTTTGTTCTAAGGTGTTGCAAGGTAGGTCTTGCCTCCCTTTTTTTTAAATAGAAAACATTTATTTGAACTGTAACTTTGTAAAGTTTTCAGGAAACTTTAAATACCTTTACTAAATTTTCAGTGTGGTAGGATTTCGTGAACTTGTGGACATTTTTACATTTGCTTACAAATGTCATAAAAACAGTGCTGCAGAATGGTTTGCAAAAATGCAGCCTGGCCCAACAGGATAAGGGTGTGAAAATGGTGAGATTCATTTCAATATTGTAAAAAAAAGGATGTGTATTAGAAAGCATATACAGTAACTACAACCTCGTCAGTCATTATTTTACAGCAGAAGTATAGTATGAATTTTGTAGTTCTGGATGCTGTGATTCCATCAATGACCAGCTGTACGATTAGAGTATTCTGGCCGATCTTCAATTTTTATTCATGCTCACAATTCCTTACTATCTGCAGTTTAGGTCCAGTTTCCAGGGAGCTGAAGTGTTGAACTAAGCATACTATATCTCTTATACACGAGCATTTTGAAGTGCACAGGTGATGGTTAAGGTTGTACTGAAATTGTTCATACTGTATTTATTAACTTGTCTCCCTTCAGAGAGGAAGGAGCTTGCAAGGTTAGTGATGTTCTCAAGGCCAGACATGTTAATTTTAGTTTTTATCTTTTTCAGGTTTCGCCAAAGCAACCCTCAGCAGAGACACTATTTGGGCAGAGCAGGAGAACAGATGGCAGGATCTGACAGATACAGACATATGAGTGTGTCGAGCTGATGGAGTCCTTGTCAGAAGCATATTCATTTGCAAGTATTCGACTGGCAATGAGGCGGAGGGTTCCTGCTAGCTCTGCTGTGTGGGGGCAGCTATTGATTGGTCAATTATCGTCCCTTGAGGAGTGTAGCACCCTCATAAGCTAATGGCTGCATGATCTCCAAGAGTTATTAAGTCCTGGGGCTGCAGAAACATTGCCAGAGCTGTCTCAGACACAGCAGGCGCTCTGTCATCATTTGATTCCCATCCTTTGGACACACATCACTTGTAACTGGAATGCAGGGGGGAGGAACAGCATTAGAGCCCTGCTGCAACTGCCTGAGAACAGATTAAAGACTCGTTACCTCTCATTGCTGCGTCATCAAGAAATATCAGTCGTGCCTGACAGCTTTTCCGGCCTATTCTTCAAAAAACATTGGGTAAATCACAAGAAAGGCCTTCACGTGTTCATGACTGAAATCGAATCCCAACTTTCTGATTGTTTTCCTTTTAAACCCAAAACAACTTCATTTTTGTCAAAAGGGTGTGCCTGAAGTGCCATCTCACTCTCTCTGAGATGCATAGGACTGAACCGCAATCATTTAGTGATGATCTACACAAGGAAAACCACTTAAGTGTCACCTCAGTCCGTGCATAAACACAGCTCAGCTTAGACAATACGGCAGTGTGACAGCCTGGCACAGCACAATAACTGATTTCCCACCATGCATCCTGCTGTGTCATATTCCCCACAATGCACTGCTGTGTGGCGGGTGTTCACAGCATCTGCAGAGCTTTTCCTAAGTTACAAGATTCATGGTGCACCATAGCATACACCTTTCTGTCATACTACCTGGATATTAATCATTAATTTGTCTGATGCTTTTGTTCGAACCAACTCACATTTATACCAATTTACACAGATGGGTATTTCACCAATGTATTTCACATACATTGTTCAAGGGTACAACAGCAGCATCCAACACAGGACTTCATCCCATAATCTTCCAGTTATGAGTTTAGAGCCCTGATCATTCTTCCACTCTGCTGAAAAAAATGTGCAACTGGAGTCACTTAGAATGGAAAATAATGATCAAGTCTGAATTATGTTTCCTCTAGGTGCTCCAGTTTCCTCCCCTCCCTGAAGAACCACAGCTGGAAACTAGATTAATAGCTAAATCTGAGTGCAATGCATCTTGCAACATCACAAATGTTTACAAAATATATGATGTCCCTGTTGAAAAAATAAATTAAGATTCGAAACTGGGACATGCACATTTAAAAGATAGACATCACGACAAGTTGTGCTGGAGAATTAAAAAAAAAAGTCATTTATATAAAAACTTTTGTTGACAGATACGAATGTCCTAAATATTTCAGACACACTAGTTCAGAGGACTGGTACCAATCCCGTGATCCTTTGCAATACACTGTTACCAAGCAGGATTCAGGACTGCCTGAATCTCCAGCAGAAAGATGGATTTCAAGTCAACACAGAGCACTTGAGAAATGAGCCTTTACCGTTTCCAGCATTCAAATGGTGTTCGGACATGAGCAATTTTTGTCATACAATAAAGTTGGAAGTTCCAAACAAAATGCATTGGTACTTTTCAGAATGATCAATGCAAATCTGCCTGTAATGAGTTATGTAATAAGCACCCAGAGGATTTGCCAACAGTCAGAATGTAACACATGATTAAGCAGGGATGAAGCACAAGTTCCTTCAGCCTGCATTGACTCAGCAGTTTTGTGTGTACATACCACAAATGAACATATGTTTTTGGTCATAAAGTGAGGGCAAACCTAACCATACAGGAAAAAGACTTAAAATTATTACCTACTTAAACTTGGATCTGTACAGTATAAACAGTCTTTTCCCTTCTGCCTCTGGAACAGCCAACCAGACAAAAAACGGAATGGTTGGCTGGGAAGATTTATTGAACAGTTTTAGTGGCAGTTTTTATCCTTCTGCTGCTCAAATTGTCATTTTAGCATGTAAAACCTGGGGCTCGTTCTAAATTTACTCTTTGCAGAAAGACAGACATTTGTTATATGTTACGTTTTCGAGAATAATAAAGGCAGGGACAGCCTTCTCTTCTCGAAAATAGCAACTGTGTGCCTTGTGTGGAAAAATCCTTCTGTATGTTCTAATGAAAACCAATAATAATAAAAAAACATAACAATTTTAATTTATAAAGTGCCTTTCCAAACCAAGAAGCACTGTAGATAGTGAAAAGAAAAAAAAAGTACAATAAAAAGTAAAAGAAAAAAATAAAAACATACAGGTTAGAACGTACTATAGGGCAATCATATTGTACATAGGCCCTAGTAAAAAGGTGAGTTTTGAGTTTAGATTTGAAGAGAGTCAAAGAATGTATGGTCACAAGTGTGAGATTTAGTCTTGGTACACTGAGCAAAGGACCAGCCTCAACTGAATGGAGCCTACAGAAGAGAGTGGAAAAATGGAGGAGTTTAGAGATGTGCTGTATGCACGTGCCAGGTTATTTACAACCTCAAAATTCAGTAACAAGATCTTGCATTTAACATGGGACTAGATAAGATCACTTTATTGGCCAAAACCATTTTCTTGTATTAGGAATTTGTCTTTTCACATACCCCAACCTGCTCTCCATGAGAAACACAGACAGGGAGAGAAGCTGGGGGTCAGAGCAGAGCACAGGGTCAGCCATTTGTACAGCGCCCCTGGAGCAGTTGGGATTAAGGGCCTTGCTAAGGGGCCCAACGGAGTAGGATTTCTCTACTGGCCACTGGATACGAACTGGCAACCTCCCAGCCACAAAGCCACCGCACCGCCCCCCAGTAAGGTAACCAATGTGGAGACTTAAGTGTAGGAGCGATCATACTGCCAATGATAAAGTGATCATACAGTACACAATGATCACTTCTAAACATCTATTTGTGGTTATACTTGGAAGTGACTGAAGCTGTAGTCTGATTATGGAAGTTGTAAAAGCAGAGTTCTTGAGAGTTTTTCACTGATGGCCTTTTTTCATAATTTTCTACTCATTTCATTTGCATGCCTTTCTGCGTGAGGCAAGATCCAGTTTTTAGGTGATAGCAATTCACTTTTCTTATTACTTCATTGGCAGGAACAGATATACAAGGATACTGACATGCTCCCCGTATTGCAATCTGACATTAAGACTGGAACACCCAATGCCAACCCCGACCATTTTCTTTATTTGAACACTCCTTGTTCACTTAGTCAGTTCTAATGAGGGATTATGCAGTTTTGACTTGGTAACCTAAAGAAAATACGAGGGCACATTCAAGTCTTGCAATTATTACAGGAGTTATCAGAAAATGGATCTGGGAATGAGCCCGAGAGGATTTTGATGATAAAAAAACCACAGATCCGAATGAGGTTTTTTGGTAGAGAAAGATACGTTTGAGTGATGCCATAGCCAGTAAAGATGAAGGAACTGGAAGACAAAATAACAGTTTGACTTTCCTCACATGTATTTAGCAAGCCATTACAGTTTTCCAATCGGTTCTGCCATGAAAAAGTGTCTAACAAAAAGATGCCAACATGATTAATTGATTCATAAATGGCCGCCTCATTTGCAGACATCACTGTGGCCACCTACCTTAAGCAGGGGTTTGTAACTTAAAGGCTGTGACATTGCAGACTTTAGCAACGGTCAGCCTAGGTCTACAATTAATGAATTCACTAACATTCCTTAACTGCCATTTACTACAGTGGCTGAGTGCTCAATAGGCATACAAGACAAATACAGTGCAGTAAAGTGTAGTTTAACCAATGGTATTTAGTGCACTTTGTAAATGGGAGAATTAACCTTGTCTCATGGATGTAGGCCGTTCTACCTCCATCTTTGATATTGCATGAATCGTCTGTAATAGCCAGATGGCTTAAGCTGATCTTGGCCACAAGACAGGTGTGCTTTCAGTAACTACATATTCCTTCTGTCCATATCTGTTTTATTAAGCTGTCCCCCTCAGCTGCTGCTGCACGAGTCTCTTTTGTTGCATCACCCCTGAGGCTCTGGAACCTCCTTATGAAGTGGCAAAAATGGCACAGGCTGAAAGGCACCCGTTTCCAAGCCTGCGCACACCTGAGCCATTTCAAAATGCGATAAATCGTTTGACGTAGCATGTTGGGATGGAAAGGAGTCATGAAATCAGCGTCATGTTTTCCCCCCCACTTTATTCGAATTTCAGGGCTACTGGGTGGCTCGGGCAGCGAAGAGGATTGGTCAGAGAGCAGGTGAAGCAGTGAAGACCACTCCAGTGTCACTGAGTCAGCCATGCATGCTCCTCCAACCAGACTCAAATGTGTAAGACAGGTTGTGGGGGAAGAACAGCACTCATCCTTCCCCCTAACCTGGTACAAGAGTCATGATTATGAGCTGGGCGCAGACTGGGCGAGTATAGAAAAGGAAAATCATTTGGATGATATATTTTACATATATATGGTATTTTGAGATATGGGGTGGTATGGGGCATGATGGTTAGTCCTGCTGCCTTACAGGTCTTTGGTCCTGGGTTCAATTACGGCCAGGGGAGCCTTCTGGCATGTCCACCCCATAGCCACTGTCCTCCATACGAGTGTGAGCCCTGGCGTCCTGTCCAGAGTGTATCCTGATCATGCCCATTGACTAGCAAGTTAGGATCCAGCTCACCACACCTCTGTGTTGGGACTTAGAGGTTACTGAAAGTGGAAGGATATACTGTTTGTCTGAAAATGATCTGCCGCTCATTTAGCTTCATGGCATGCTGCACACAGGATGAAAAAAAATAACTTTCAAAGCTACCCTTGCCAGTATCCAATTTCAGATGGGAACTTGGGCTTACGGTCATAAAATTTCGATACTGCTGCCTCTACACAAAAAATTGAACCAAACCTGAGTACGCAGAGCCTTGCCCAGACCAAACAGTGATTGATTGACTGGATTTTCAACTTTATCGTGGAGTTTCTTCAGTCTCTCTAGTGCTTGCTGTCAGATACACTAGACTTCAACAGCCAGCAAAAACAGCCATTGATTCCAATTGCGACTGAATGCATTTATAGATTTGATTTGCTTTATATCTATGATGTATGTTATATCATAATCTATACAGAATACATATGTTTTAACAACATGAAATGAGATGCCTTGGCTGTGTGAATCATGTTGGTGCAATGGGTATTTCTTTTACATTCACTGTCTAACCATACACCTACCCTTTAGCCCTTAAAACACTTGCAGTGTAAAGTCTTTTATAATAGAGATTTATGCAATCATGAAGCAATTTTAGCTTTTAACCTTCTCTTAATATTGACAGATACTAAGCTCTTTAAGCCCCTATGCAGCAACTTGAGGAGGAAAAAAAAATCTATTGGTAGAAAGGAACCTTCGGTAAGCTCTACAGATACCAGTATTAATATCAGGCTCCGTATAGGCAGCAGTGACATTAAGGTCAATTTATATTGGAATTATATTATTTTTAATACTCTTCTGTAATATGAGTAAGTTCAGTGCATGTAGAACTGCAGTGATGTCACTATTTTAAATGTTACACTTGTCTACAACACTCTTTGCAGTGCCCACAAATTAAATCTCATCTTTATCCCATCCGGGACAGGAATTCTAAAGGCCATGTGGTGCCTCCAGTGTTGTCCTAGATACAGTCATTCCCAACTGCTGAAAAGGCATTATCTTATCTGTAAGTGCATTTATTTATGGAAATATAAAGGTATTAAAAATGGAGACGGGAAGGGGAGTTAATGTGTGAAAATAGCAGACCAGGGTGCTGGGTTTCATTTTTTTTTTTTACTTTTTGGACAGAGAAAAAAAAAGGATTATAATTTAACTAGTGCTTAACTCGTCATTTTGCAAAAAACGTTCCAAAAACTGATGATCCTGACTCAGCCAGGATACTCAAGATTTCATTTTTTGTCTAGAAAGCCATTAAGGGAGGAAAAGGGAGGTTGTTTCTAAAAATGGAAAACAGGACAGATATTGGGGTAAACTGGAGTAGGGGTTCCCCAGCTTGGCACTGAAGTCCCACACTGCTATGGGGTTTCACTGCAGCTGAGCTCTTTACATGAATCCTCGACTGAACCAACAAGTGGCTGAGTTAGAAGCTGTGCAAATTAGTTTTCTACTCAACAGCTAGTGGTTCTGAGTCAATTAAGAAATGCAATAGTTAAAAGGCAACTTTCTACTGAAAACATCAAAATAGTTTATTATTCGGTCTGTTAAGGGTTTAAATATTTAAATAAAAAACCTGCAGGTATGCAAATCACCAACTCCAGGATTCAGGATTGGGAACCCCTGAGTTAGAAGAGAGTTAGAAGAAAGACGATACACAAAATTTGAAAGGAAACCTCCAGACAATGGCAATTTGTCCACAGTCGTAGTTTTAAACATCCCTTATTCCACTGAAGAAATGCCTTCATCAATTGTTTTTTCCCCTTTCAGAAATCCATATCCTCAAATAAACCGGCCTGATGCTTGCATAAATCCTTCCAAACGTGGCAAATTCGGAGAGCGATGCGCTTCTGTGGGGCTCAATGAAGGATGCCCCATTAATGAGGGGATGCTTCACTGACTGAAAATGAGTTTTAATTGGAGGGTGAGGGCTGACTTTCTGTATAGTCCAATTACCAAGATGCTGTCAGCACTTTCTGCTAATTGTATTCATCAGCGCAAATCATTACGGAGGCTTCTCCGAACTAAATGAAAATTAAAACCCAATGTTTCTTTGAATTGCAGGATAGCTGGAGGTAACATGAAAAGCAGGGAAGAAATAATGGGGTTACATTTTAACCCTAATTAGTCTCCAAAGCCTGCTCAGTGATAGATGAAGATATTGGAATTAATGGGGGGTGACAGGCAGTTCCTTTTGCAATCTTAATTTGGAAAGGCATATGACGATGGATGACAATTACAGTACATTTTAAACTGCGAGATTGCTTTACCTAAGAGTCACGCGCCTCTTGCTCTCCCGTCTGACACATGCTCCTGAAACAATGTAGATTTTAGAAAACATTTTTAGAAACCTCTGCCGGCAACGCCAATGTGATTTCTGATACTTGGGGAATCCGGTATGATCATTTGCCTTTAGGGTCAACTGTCCCTTTATCACAGGTGAGAAATGATATAGAAACATTAGTGCTTGTTTAGTTTGTAATAGGAATCATTTCCCATTCAAGGAGCAGATTCTGAAGCAATGTTCAATTTAAAAAAGTGTTTTTCACATACCTGAACAATTAGCTAATTCAACTTGTGTCCTTAAACAAAGAGCTTTAGCATGTAATAACCAGTACACAGACAACACAGCTGCAAGCATAAAATGGATCAGATACAATACTCTGGTTGAAGTTTTACTCCTCTATCCCTGCCACTGGTTCACACTGATGTTTTTTTAAGTTGTATGTTATTTAACTTGTTGTTGTTGCTGTTCTGTGTTTGTTTTTGGTAATTACTTTAGTCTTTGTATTGGAGCATACATGCAAATGAGCATTTCATTGCACTTGTGCATATGACAATAAACTGAACTGAAAAGTTTTGTCTTGTGAAGAATGCATTGCAGGCACTAATACAGAATATTGATATGCATATTTTGGGCTCAGAAGTCTTCGGAGGGCTCATTTTAATATGTCAAAGCTCTCAAAGCTCTCATCATCCCAAGAATGAATATGAGCCTCCCTCCATGATGCATGGATTTTAATCCTGGAAACATAAAATTGCCACTATCACACAGGCACATTCCATCTGATTGAGAGCTGTCAAAACTGCAGATGAAGAAACCAGACTCATCCTGTGCCAAGAGCAACAGAATCACATCAGTCCTGATGCAGCACCAACTGCATGAAAGTTGGAAAAACAGCAGGAACCAGACAGAAAAATAACACAGTTGTAGATCTTTGGTATTCCAGAATTAGCATTTTATTTTTAGTTTTTATATTAAGCAAAATGGCAGAAATGGACCCTGTAGAGGATTTAGCATTTTCTGCTTAAGATAACCCTGGGTGAGTATTTAACAAAAATCGGATTACTAGGGTAAAGAGGATTAGTATTTTTGTAGAAGCAGTTATGGTTTATTTAACATATAATGTATAAAGACCAGGAAAAAATAATAAAAACCCTTAAGCATATTTTTTTCTTATTATTACATGAGAGGACAGCTTTTTATGTTGTCTCTCCAGGATTTCTTTTGGCTTTTTTTGAGTTTTAATGTTCTCCTCATGTCTTGTCTGCATGGGCTCCTCTTAATTTGCTTCTGGGAAAAATGCCCCTGTTGTGAGAGAGTGTTGTGTGTGTCTGTCCTGTGATGGACTGGTGTCCCATCCAGAGTTTATCCAGCCTTGTGCTTGTTGCTTGCCGGGATAGGCTATGGCTTTTCCCTGTGACCCTGAATTGGAAGAAGCAGTTAGAAAACAGATGGTTGGATGGAGAGCTGTCTGTAATGAAATGTACCCAGAACATAGGCATTCACCTCTCAATCAAGCTAACATCTGCTATACTCCTGCTGCTCCACTCATCTCTGGTTTTTGAAAAATGTTCTCCATGTTTTGTTTATTTATTGTTGACCCTAAAACTGCAGTTCGCAAAGAAACCTTATTCAGGTCTTCACTTGAGATGTGGTGAAGTGGTTATAATGAAGCCTGCTAAGATCTATTACTAAAATACTGTCTGATGTGTATAAAACCCAAATGCTGTATGAAGAATTTTGAAACAATATATGCCTTTTAATAAATTGGCTTAGTGTTGTCTGAGTGCTGACACAGTAAATAAAAGAGAAGGGTGGAACTGACACCACCTCTTGTCCCAGCAATGCAAATATTTTATTTGGGTTTTAAGATTGTAACTGGAAGCCAACATTTGGATATTAAAGAACATTCATGTCCACTATGTGAGCTCTTGCCCACAGAGCATCCCATAAAGTTCTGAGAGAAAAGTTTAGATAGCATGTTGAAATAAGTACCAGCAGGTATGGGCGTTTCTAAGATCCACTCGTTTTCTAACTGGATTAGCCAATACAGAGTCATGGGGAAGCTAGATCCTGTCTCTGCAAGCAACAAACGCAAGGCAGGATACACCCTGGATGGGATGCCAGTCCGTCGCAGGACTGACACACATACAGACATGCACACACTCATACCAGGGCCAGTTTTTCCAGAAGGTAATTAATATAAAAGTATGTATTTGGACTGTGAGAAGAAACCCCTGCAAACATGGGAGACCATACTAACTCCACACAGACAGCACCCCAGTTCCAAAATAGACACCCGTGCCCCAGCATTGTGAGGCAGCACTGCTAACCACTGCACCACTATACCACCCTACCTCCATGGTAAGAAACAAACTAAATTAATTACATTTCATAGCAATTTGGAAGAATGGAGCCTCTGACATTAAAATACTGTACATGGTCCAAGAAGCTTTATCTCATATTATGTTATTTTAGTGGAGTCAGAAAAGAAATTCACAATTTCACAAAATTCACAAATCTCTTAGAACAGTGTGTTAAGTGTGAAATGAAAGGATTCATGCATTTTGCAGCTCTTGGGGAAAATATAAGCCATCACTGCGTTTTTGTTATTTTTTTCTCATGTCAAACAACATCCCTGGCATTCAGTTTTCAATTACAGAAAACACCAAGAAGATATAAAAGAAATGCTTGGATAACAAAAGCTTTGACTTCTGTCTTCTGTTGTGCTGTTCTAAAGCATCTAAAGACAAACTGGATTAAAATGATTTGTTTTGGAGTCAAATCTGGCAAAATATATTGACTTCACTGTGATGGCCTGATTTTCTTCCGACAGCACTTCTCTGTAAACATGAATATGCAGCTGCACATATAAACTAGCCAAAACTGACTATTCAAAGAGACATTTAAAAGGGCCATGTTACTATCTAAGCGCCAAATAACTCCCATGTACAAAAAAGACCCTTTCAGTGCCTTCCGGCTGAGGGTTTTTGTGACACTCTGTCGCAGGAGCAGTTTTAATTTAATCATATTTTCATGAAAGACATTCTGCTGTTCGAAAACAACTGTGCAGGTGTCAGAGATGCCCTGGGGAAAAGGGCTCTAATTTCTACATCCCCGCCAGCTCACAGTGGTATCAAGGCATCCAACGGACCTGTTAATGAGGTGACGCGTTGAGGAGGGAGTGAAAATGATGAACGAGAACCTGAAGGACATCTGCTCAGAAGAGAAGAGAGAGAAAACGCTGAGGCAAGGGGATGACTAGAGAAAAAATGAGAAGGATACAGGCTCCTGTAGAACTCAAGCAGGAAAGGTGCCTATCTAGGCCCTGTTGTGACAGTCCGTGTCAGGGCTCTAGTTGACTCTGGTTGCAAGATGTATAACATCCCTCTTTAAATTACAGTTGGGCATTCACAGTACTCAGGAAAACCATGGGCAAAGTCCACATTTTCTTGGGGTTTATTTTATTAAATCAAAGGGGAACAAGTTGAGGTTCCAGAAAAAAATGATTTGGGAGTTATACTGTACAGCAATAATATTAAAACGCCTATGATTCTGTTTTTGTGAAAAAAGTTACTCTTTTTATACCCCTTCCCCAATTTCAAGTTGCTAAATGTAAAGCATCTTGGCTCACTGCTATAACAAGTATATCAGATGTGGAAATTGAGGACACTGCACTCTTTCCTCAGAAGCACAGGCTTGTGAGCACTGTATGTCATTTTATGGACTGGGAGCTCTACTGTGCTTCATGGGCAGAAACACAGCATCAGATGGACCTGTGGTGCATCTCTCACTAGCAACACTGTAAGCTTTTTTTAATCTGTCTTCACATTCTCTGCCGCAGCCAGGCTTGGTAACTTGAATACATGCAGTAAAGACAGGCTGAGCAAGATAGTGAAGTTAGCTACCAAAGTGATCAGCACACAACAGCTATAGCAGGCAGCCATCTATACCAAACAAGTAGCACAGAAAGCTAGTATAATCACCAACTGTCATATTTATTACTGTTAATTATTGACTGACCACCCCTTGCACAATAAATCTGAGCTCCTTCCATCAGGGCATCATTTTAAACTACCTAGATTTAAGTGCAATACAACTCTTTTATTCTCATGGCCATTAACCTGCTCAACCTGCACAAGCAGTTACATTTTATTTTCATCATATACAGTAGCTACTGTATACAGTATCTACTGTATTTCATTCACTGATGACTCAACCTTTTTAACCTATTTTGGATTATTTAAAGCCGACTTGTTTTTAGTCTTATGCATGTATGTTTTTTTTTATTGGTTAATGGATTCATGTTTTGTTAAATGCACTACGTGTTGTGTTTGTCTTTTTTTCCTGCCTGCAGAGCAAATATCTCTCCTGGAACGATAAAGTAAGGAAACTGAACGGTGCCCAGAATGCCACTGTTTCAGTAGCAAAGTCAGTGATATCCTGGCTGACTCTAGCTCAGACATAAGGACATAAAGTTACAAGTGGAGAAGACGCCATTTGGTGGGTCTGGCTGATTTGGGAGCTAAAGGCTGATCAGTCCAAGGATCTTGTCCAGGCAACTCTTGAAACTTCCCAAGAAAGCTGCTCTGACAACATACAGTAGCTGGACAGTTTGAGACCCCCCCACCAGTACTCTTTGTGTAAAAAACACCCACCTTGTCATTTTAGAATAAGCACAGCCCCTTGTTCTGTACAGACATGCTTGGAGATTCTAGAGCAGTGGCAGGATGCCCAGTAAGAGACAGACCAAGCTCTGGCCCACCCAAAATGGGTGGTGACCCACACCCCACTCGGAAGCACCCCACACCCCCTCAAAGGGTCAGCAAGTGGCTAAATCCAAGATCTGGTGTGCCGACCACAAGCTATAAGGCCTGCCCCAACCTTTACGCCAAATGTTTTCCAGGTTTTTGTTTTGAGTGCAAAATACTGAAACTTGAAAAAATACAACTTGAATTCCAAAAGCTGACCTATGAGATAAGTGAAATACATGCAAGAATTGGCTCATTGTTTAAATCCGCTTCAGCGTTTCTGCAGCCAATTTGTTATTTCATTAATGTTTTGCATTCTCCTTTATCTGTCCTACATTTCAAAGTTGCTTTTCATATTCGTGCCTAGAAAGTTCAGTCAACAACACACTGCAGCGCTCGGGCACAACACGTGTCACACTGTCACTCTCCTCTCTTAGTATACAAATCCGACACTCCGGCTCTACAGGGCAGGAATGCAGTTCTTCGCACTGAGGTGCAAATAGCTAATGATTAGCACTAACTGATTCAATGAGGAGAAATTGATGAGGTTATCATATTAATGGAACAGTGCAGGCACCCAGTTCTCGCCAGTTAACAGTGTACATTAATCAGCAATGCCTGCATTTGTCATAGCTAGAATTTTAAATATGGCACAGACGGCACGCCCAATAGAGCTTTGTGAAACAAGATCCCTATTGGAAACAATTACCACAAAATGTAAAAAAGAAAACTTGTGTTTTGTAAAAAGTGTTTCTATTTGTTTTAAGGTTTCCCTCAGCATTTTTTTAAAATGATTAAACTTCTTCTTCAAAAACAGATTTGAACCACTTTGGGATCACATTTACCTTAAAAGTCTTACAGAAAAAGGGAAGATTCTGTTCACCAACAGGTATAAAATGCAAGTACAACCATTAAGAGATATTCAAGAAACCTGCTACTATCTAACTGGTGTTAAAGGCATTGGGAGATGGAATCTAATACTGTATACTACTGGCATTTATCCCCTTGACATACCTCTGGAAGAAGCAAATAGTGGCCTAAGGGGATCACTTTGTGCCTGATATGATCCCCTCAGGACACTATTTGCTTTTCCACAAAACCCTCAAGGGAAAAATACCAGAATTATAAGCTTACAGCTACAAAGAACCAGAGAATGATGATGCTTGAGATCATCCTCTGTTTGTCATTCACACAGGAAAGCATGGCCTGGCCAAGGTATTTCTAAAGCATCAGTGACTCTTGTTCAGTTTAGCTTTTTTCTGTGGCAGTGCAAAGGATAGCGGTCACACAATTCCTTCTAAAAAGTACAGGACAGGACGAGGTTCCCAGCAGAATCACCTCCACTTTTTAACTACATGTCAAGAGCCCTCTAGTGGCCACTTTTATTACCAAAGAAACATCTGAACAAAAAGAAAAGATAGCCAAAACATCAGAGAGAGTATTCTGCCCTATTTCACTTTTAATAGATTTGTAGAAATGTTCCATTGGTTGCCTTACTTACTGAAACATGTTTCTCTAGGTGAAATGAGTGCCCCTGAAGAAAATGGTTAATAATGCAGGAAAATGTGGAAGTGCACCTAAAATCTTACTGCAACAAACAACAATCCTGGAAAATTGCCCAAAGAAGCAAATTCTTAACTCCCATATCACTCAGTATGTGCAGTCACAATTACAGAAGGGAAGAGGGATTCCAGCAGTTCACTGTGGCTCATATTCCTTCATGCAGGAGACAGAAATCAAGAGAAGGTACAATAGTACAGCACTTTGATCCAGCATGATTATAAAATATGTCAAAATTTTCTATTCAGGGAAGATAATGACACTCCAAAGCTTTTTCACAGAAAAGTTTTTTTTAAAATTTAAATATAAAATAAGTTTGTGAAAAAGAAAGAATTCCTGTACTGAATTAATATTTTTTTTTTATTTCTGAGGTGTTCTGACATTTGTGTGGCATAATGAACTGATTGGCAGTGTGGGGAATTCAAACCCATGTCTCCAAAGAGACCAGAGTCTGGCCTTGAATTCCCTTGCAACTGAAGTGTTACTCCCAGTAATCTGTTATCTTTTTCTAACTAATGTCTGGTACAACTTAATCCACTGCCTATTTACCTGTTTGACATCTTTTAAATCAAAATTTTCAGTCATTTTTGCTTCCTCACTATTTTCTACACTTGCAATTTGTTGTAAATAAATACATCTTTACACTTATATAGCGCTTTTCTGGACACTCCACTCAAAGTATACAGTACCAGTAATGGGGTCTCCCCTCCACCGCCACCAGTGTGCAGCCCCACCTGGATGATGCAATGGCAGCCATAGTGCACCAGTACACTCACCACACACCAGCTATCAGTGGGGAGGAGAACAGAGTGATGAAGCCAGTTCAGAGAGGGGGATTATTAGGAGGCCATGATTGGTAAAGGCCAGGGGGAAATTAGTCCAGGACACCGGGCTTAACACCACTACTCTCACCCTGAGAACACCCTGAGATTTTTAATGACCATGGAGAGTCAGGACCTTGGTTTTACGTCTCATATGAAGGACAACATCTTTTTTGCAGTATAGTGTCTCCATTACTATACTGAGGCATTAGGACCCACACAGACCGCAGGGTGAGCGCCCCCTACTTGTCTGACTCCTCTTCCAGAGCATCCTTAGCTCTCCCAGGAGGTCTCTTATCCAACTCACATCTGCTTAGCTTCAGTAGGTTGCCCCTAGTTAGTTGCAGGGTGGCAATTCCTTTCCTTTCCCCATCCTAAATGTGTTGGATTTCCATCTCTGTTGTTGGCACAAGGGCAATTTTTCCCTGTGAGACTGCCACCCTCAGCAACTGTTAGAATTGTTCCCTCACAGTGTGAAGCACCAGTCAGACAAATGGATTTGTGAGGGTTAGCTTTAAACATACTCTTCCGTCTGGATATTCCTGTCCCGACATGTGGTGGTGTTAATTATGAATTGCAGCTCCTTTAATAGTAGGGTTTTCATGCATTAAAGCTTTCATTCAGCATCTCTTTGGAAGTTATATGTTCCAGGCTTGCACAGCAAAGCGGTAAGTGACCCACAGACCTTAAAGGAGGATTCTCTGTCACTTTGGATTAAATCACCAGTGATGAACTGTCGAAAATTTATTTTGCTCATGTTGTGCATCCTGAATTTTTTCTCTTTTCCTCCTCCTGTACTCCTAAATAGCAGGTTATCCTTCCCTTTAAGCTGGCAGTAATGTTGCCATGTACTTGTGAATTTTTGCAGAATTGTTTTTTTAAATTGTGCCACTGAATTATTCCGGAGGGACTTGTCATGTGGAATCAGTGTCTAAAATAGTAATACAAGCAGCACAGAGAGCGCGGAAGTAAGGTTAGGAGAAGGCGAGAGTGGCAACTGAGGCGCCAGGCTATGGAGCTGGCTGCGGCCCATGGCAGAGACCTCAATCTGTTCCAGTAATTTCCTAGAAATTCTGGTCAAATCATCCCAAACATCCTGGTCAGACCACGAGGTCAGGCAGAGCTACCTCAGCATCTCTCTTTTTTTTCTCTCTCTTTTTTTGGAATAGAGCTTTTGGGGTTTGGGTTTTTTTTTCCTAAAATGGGCTGTTCTTTTTCCATGCTCACCTAATTGTTTTACTTAGGATGGTGAATATCTCAGCTCCGATCAACATTTGTTTTCCATTCTGCGAGTCCCACAGCTCTCGCAGTGGAACTGCCAGTGGTTGGAGGAATGATGCAGCTCTCACTGATACAACTGTAACCTCTCGGGAGTTGCTATGGATACTTAACACAAGATGCTATGGTAAGTTATTCCACGCTCGAGCCAGTGAGATCTAGAATGTGGAGCTCCATTACTGGCTAAGTCACTCACAAGTGCATTATCAGAGTTTGTAAACAGCAAAAACACGACAAAGCGCTGATGAAACGTGAAAGCAAAGTCCTCCATCTAATCAAGACGAGAAATATCACAGAAGAATCATAACTTGATCTGTGCACTCTGCTGCTACCATTTCTCAGCCTCCCCTGTGAGTGATCACCACAGCAAAGGGGAAAAGGTCATTTGCTCTCCATGCCCCTTGACAATCAGTCCATTTCATCCATACTCATAAAAGTGTCCATTACTAACACATTATGTGGCATGACACTCAATGTGGGCTAGTCATGAGGCCATCAGACTGATTTCTCTTGAGAAAAGAGGAAGAAGTATAAAAATCGGAAAATGGGAATGTTTTGCCTTTCCAGGTGCTTGTAGCTTAATGACCAAAGAACCTGATTAGCGTGTATCTTCAAAGATCCAAATGCATCAGGATCTAAATCAAAAATGGGCTCCAAATCTAGCAATTTTTATGTGAATAAAAGAATGTTCTCAGTACTTAACCTATAGTTGGTCCAATTTGTATTGTCTGTGATTTGAACAAGTAACTTCACCTAGTATGGGGTTTTAAACCATTTGAATGAGGCATGCTGTCGCTGTGAGCTTACAGCATCGATAAACATAATCAGACCGTGTCACTCCAAACTGTAGTTAAATTAGTCTAACAACATGATTCCAAAAAATGTCTCTTGACTACCACAGAATCACTTGGTAACAACCTTGCCTCCATCTGCTTTTTAAAGGAAATGAGCTGGTCTGCACACGATATACTGCTTCATGCTGGTTATGAGCTGATGTACAACAAACAATTTGACTTGCGACTGTGACTTTAGCAGCTCATTTCCATCCGTATCCTCTGGTGTTACTGTCTGCATTACGTTTCAAGTAGTGGTTAAAGCAGGTATTTCTTGATTGCTTTAATCAAACCTTCTTAAAAACACATTTTGGTTTTCAGGATAATGGCATTAAATTATTTGTACCTGTGTCTATTAACCTCTTGCGACCTAAGTGGAACGGCATGAAGTGATTATTTGATTATTCCTAGTCAGCTTTCTGAATGAGAAGACAGAATGGTGCTGATTGAGGTAATTGAGATATTAAAACTAACTGACTGTGGCTTAAATTTGTAGCAATTAACCCCATGGGGAAAGACTCTGAGGAAACCACACTTAACAGTCAAACATGGAAAGAATATTTCCACACCAATCTGAGCGTGGAGATTATGTTTTCTGGCCCAAATCATCCACAGATCTCATTTCAAATACTGAAATAATGGACATGTCTGGTAGAGCTTTTAGTGTTGCTGCCTCATAGATCCAGGATCCCGGGATTCGAATAGACCATTGGGCATCTGCCTGTGTGGAGTTTGCATGTTCTCGCTGGTCACATATGGGTGTTCTTCAGGCATTCCCCATTCCTCCCACCTTTCTCTATGGGCCTCCACTGGCCTGGTGACATCTCATGAGGGAAGGGCAATCACGTTCGAACCAACCTTGCACCCTGGGCTTCCAATTAAAATAACTAAGAATCGACATTCAATATGAATGAGGCTCAAGTATTTAAATGACGGAAGACACTGATCATAATCATCCTCACAGTAAAGAGTATGAATTCTCTTTGATTCATACTATTACAATCTATACAGGGACAGGCATGTTGTTAAACTCAACAACTAATTCAAACTCTTTCTCTTCACAGAACTTTAACAGATGTTGGGATGCCACCAACCAAATTCTGCTTCACCTCTGATACTCTAACTCCTAATCCTCCATGACATCACTTCCTGTGAAGCGATAAATAGCATCTCCTTTCCTGCATCTCTTCTCCACCCCGTCTTCATTTTTACAGCTACTCCCTGGTTACCTCCTCGCTCTGCATGAGGGTCCTATCTTCCCTGGGTGGGTGGAATGAAAGTTTATAATCCTTAACTACTAAAGAAATATTCCGGAACACATTTTCATTTTGAGTGTTATTCATAACAATTACATCACAGCGAAGCACAACTCATTTTCACTGTTAAGATTTAGCAGTACTGTCAAGCAGTTTTAATTGGTGTAACTGACAAAAGATGGCGGCCAAGAAATGCAATAAATAATTAAAATACATCATCTATCATGTTGTATTAGAAATTAAAACCAAATTGCTCATGGCCTCCTTCTATGCAGCACCTTCACACAGGCACCCATTAGCAAAAACAGGCTCTCCTTCCCCATGAAGGTCAAAGACCTGAATTACAGAGTGCGAGTCATCACTGTGTAAGCCCTTTTTAGACAATTGCATCAATTCCCTGTCAGGAAATGAATCCTCACAATATTTTTCAGACCTTCCTCCTGCCATTCCCAACCAAAGGTCTTTTCATGGAGATCACGCAGTTCTAGTAAGGATTCGCCTCCAAACACTCAGGAAATTCACCATGCAAACCCCTGGACACACCTATTGATTCCAAAGTTGAGCCATGTAAACCAGCAGCCAGCAACATGGTCTACCGGAGTTCTGACCAGATAGCCATTGTTTCAGATCCCAGGCAGGATCTGCTGCTGCTGTATGGACACTGAGCGCGAGGCACTTCACACAAATTGCTCCAGTAAATCTACTATATACAGTACACGGGTCTTTGGGCCTTTCTTTGTAAACGAGAACTTGTTCTCAATTGACAAACCTGATAAAATAAAGAAAAAAAAAGAGATATGACTCTGGCTTGCAATTGCTTTAAAAAAACAATTGGCTTTTAAAACAGACCTTTCATTAAAAAAAGAAACTAACCATGATCAGAATTCTCACCATTTTTCCAAAGCAATATTACAGTCACTTCCATTTCCAATATTATGATCACAGCTCTTCCATTTGGGCCCTGGAATTGATCTTGTTACTCATTTCTCAGATCTCTCTTTGTTTTTTTATATCCTTTTTGAAGAGAGGAGGCCTCTGTGTTTTAAAGGCCAGATATCACCAGGACAGCATGTAACCTTGAAGCGCAAATATGGGAGCTGTACAAAACCTGCTAAATGTTTAAAAATTGGGATTTCAGATATTCCCTTTAAAGTTGGCTGTCATTCACACTGAAGCACTTCGTGCCGAACACTGAAAATTAATCTTTTAAACTTTACTTCTCTTTGGAAAAAGAAAATGAGGTGGCAACGTTTCCACTGCTGTCTTCAAATGATGTGAGAAGGAAGGCCTACCTGTATGGCTTCTGTGTGATGAGGCCAGGGTCAGCCGCCCCCACAGTGTTATCAGGCAGAAGGTCAGGAGCAGCAGCCATTTGAAGAGGCTCCGGAAGTCTTGCTCCCGCATTCTGGAAGGTAAAAGCAAGAGGTGGAAAGGTGAGGATGCGCGGGGAATGCAGAGACTACAGAAGGGGTCTACCTCGTTTGCTCACATAGAGTGAAGCATTTGGAAATCACAGCAGGCGTGTGGATTGATCCTCTGGCTCTCTATGGGCTGTGGAGGCAACATGTTTAAAAGCTGTATCTCCGCAGAGTTCCTTCGTTTTTTTTGTGTTAGAGGTTGAGTGAGTGAATGCACAAGTCACTTTGTATAACCGCTTCTCTGAGACTCCATGAAACAAACCAAGATGTAAAAAAACCACTTCCTGACCTAGTTCCAATTTTGCCCCTCTACCCAAAACCCTGCTGGAAGTGTCAGTTTTGTTCAGCTCACTGAGGATTTGGTCTCTGTCAAATGCATGTCAGGCTTTGATACTAAATCCAGCTGAGGGACAAGACTCTGTACACTTTTTCGCAGACTGCCGAGTAGGCAAGGTCCTTGTCAGACTTGCAAGACACATGAACAGGGTGATAGGATCGGAGCTTGGCATGCAAAAAACCTGTCTGGCACCATTGCATAATTCATATCTCGCAAAATATTATTGGCCACTGTGATTACGACTTCATTGTTGATGGTGGGGTTTTTTTGGGGGGGGTGGTATTAAGACTTGTTTTTCAGGTGTACAAAAATTACTTAATGCAAGACCAATCCTTTTGCAAATAAACTTCTATCATGTCAAAAGATGCACTCGTCACTCATGGGGATGTTGGTTCTGTTTGGGGGCTGAGTGCAGATCTTCAAATGCTCTGTGGAAGAAGGAGCCATGTGATAAATGGAAAAATCTAGCACTTGTTTTGTCTCCAAGCTGGAAATGATGAAGTAATCATATAATTTCCTAAGGATGAATAGAGTATAGAGCCAACAGAGATTCGGGGGTACAGAAAAAGACACCCAGTCATGTTGCTAAAGGTACTATGACATACCAAGAAACAGGATGATACATGACCCATCCATTTCCCACCCACCCTATAAAACACAGGGTCACATCCTGGCAAGCAATAAGAACAAGACAGGACTCACCCCAGACAGGACACCAGTCCTTACTTCGATCAGATATGTGGATCAATTAGTCACTAACTACCAAAAGGACAAGATGGACCAACTGGAATGGTTTGTTAACTGTTCTCAAGTTCTTATCACTTAAGAACATGGTCGGAGTGAATTTAGACATGATCAAAGACATCGGGTTCCAAAAGATAAAAGTAAGAGAAAAAGTTCAAGGTGTGCACTGCAGTTCTTACTAACTGACAGAGAAACAGCATGCAATACCATTTTCAATTGAAACCATTCTTGGATGTAATTCAGTTTTACATTGAATGGGCCTGCTATCTCAGGATTGTAAACAGTTTTATCCTGAAATATTCCCACCAGGGAAGGATGTTGGCTTCTAGCTAGAAATCCAGCAAGGAGTAAGGCCTCAAATTCCAGCAAGATATTTTGTCTGCATTATGAAAGAGGTTGTGAAAATTTTCCAACACATGTCGTGCTGCTTTTTTGCAAGATGAGAATATGTCATGTGAAAAGTTTAATCTATTCATTGATATCTTGCATACAGTAAATCAGACTGTTACAGGATACCACAGTCAGTGATTATTCCAGTTGTTGCTGCCTAACAAAGGCTCTAGCACATCTGCACCTGATGAAGTGACATATTCATTCTAAAAAAAGACCCACAGCCCTCTGAAGACACCTGAAGACACAACAAAGCCACCCAAGATCTAAACAATCAATGCAGTGACCGCATACAATATTTCTGATTTATTTTCCTGTACTGGCTGTGCAGTCATGACATTTGCACACTGGGCTGAACAAAATGAGAAGGGAAAAGGGGCTTTGCATGGTTTATTCATTCAGCAACAGGTGTCTAATGTTCTAGGCACAGCAGGCCTGCATCAAAAGGGAAGACAGCTCCATGTGTTAAAGGGTTTTACATATATAGCACATGGTGCTTTAAAAAGCACCATCAAATTTCTTTCCCTTCAAGCATAGGAAGCAAAAGGTCAAGGTGGTACCAAAAAAAAAAAAGAGTCTATGCACCTTTCATTACCAGAGTTGAGAACATGAGAGCAGGATAATGGACTTTATAGATTTTTGTCTTTTTTCACATGCAAAAGTTTTGGGACAGAGACAACTAAGGACTTTGAAGTTGGGAAGAGGAAAAAAAACAGGCACAGAGACTTGCATTTCAAAATTCTGACAATTGCAGAAGTGCTCTTGTTGAAAACAGGCTTCTAAATTAAGGAGCGAGGTGTGGAAGGCTTTTCCTGGATGTCTGACCAGTTTCTCTTTGGTCTAAAACACTAATAAGGTTCCAAAACATTTTGTGAGGAAAACCTGGAGTTTATTATCTCCTGTTTTTTTTTTTTTTAGAAAATCACAGGAAATTGACAAACTAGGTATGTAAAACTATCAAAAGTGCTAAAAGGCTCTGAGAAGACAGGGGACTACAATAATTATTGTCTGTATGGCAACAAGCCCTTGTCAACTCATCTTTGAGGATTTGTAAAGATTATGCCCATGGGCAGTATGTAGGTTTTCGTACTTGGCAAAGTAAATATAAAGCATCCCCACAACATTCTCTGTACCTGAGCCAAAAGAGAGAGCATGCAGATCGTAAATACTGTATAAAGCAGCTCACGTCACCACTGCAGATAAAAGAAAGAGAACTGTGGCTGAAGCACTGTACTCTTCCTGGACTGCCAGACTGATGCATCTTCCCTATTAATAGAATTCAATCAGATGGTTGCCAATTTTGACACTGGGGCTGTAAGCCGTGTTCTTTGCTCCTCAGCCAAAGCAATTAGCTTCTCTTCCTAAAATAACTCTGTCACCCTGGGAATCCAAACAGGCACAGTTCACAAAGCCAGCTCCCGAGAAAATGGACACGGCATCTGATGAGCTATCACACTGCAGGCTGGAAGCGAGGCCAGTGTATTGCCTGTAGATCAACCTTGTTGGTGTGCCTTCAGAAATCCTTTATTTGCATTAATTTATTGATTACTGGGTGGTGTGGGTCACAGATGGGGATATTCTGGTCACAGACTAGCCTGGGACGTTGGCTTGAGTGGAAGATGTAGTTATCAAAAATGGGAGAGAAAAAATCCCGCGGCCCCGCTAACTCCACAACCTCAGTGAAGGCATGGTAAAAGTTGCTACAACATGTTCCACCCGAGCTGGTAGTCCTGCACAAACCCACATGAAAACAAATTAGACCCTTGGCCCTTAATAACAATGCATAAAAGCACAGTGGAGTAAAGCCCAGTCATGGCATAAGGAAATGGTAAAGCACAGATAATACCTTTACATTAATTCATGACTGAATTCAAAGAGAATTCCAATCTCATTCAGTCATGATGCAAAGGGGTCAGATAAGTGTGTACACACCCACCAGGGTCAGATTAAATGTAAAAGACAAAGTAAATGCGCATAGTAATGGGGAAAACTGCAATTGTACTACGGTAGATGCCTGTAAGGGAAGGCATTATGAAATACTGAATAGAACTGTGTAATCTGGAAAGTGTGATAGGGAGTGGGGAAAAAAACAAAACCATAAATAAAATACAGTATTTCATACTGCAATAGACAACACACACAGCTTTTAAATCACCTGAACTCCTTTTTTTAAACTAAGAAGACAATAGGCCATCACTGCCTCAGATCGCAGAGATCCAGATATGCTGCAGCAATCCCCCCACACCAGCATAAATCTCTCAAAACGCAGACAGCTCTCCTGACTGTGGCTCTGAATCCCACAACACAAACCACACAACATGGCTTGCCCAGGAAACTTACAGATAAGACTTTAGCCATACATGCAAGTACTGTGGAATAAATGGTAAACATTAACAAAGGAAGTAACAGGAAAGGGACTGAGACAAACACAGAGACTGATTTGACTGCATACAATAGATACAATTTCTACAATAACAAAATATTTAAATATATACTGTATTACTTTCTTCACAATCCTCAAGAATTTACTGTCCTTTCAAACTCAAGTCCCCACTCATATCTGCACAGCTTATGTAAGAGCTCCTTGCTTTCTTAAAATCACCGACTGTACAAGCAGCCACAAGCACAGAAGCCTGGCTATCCTGAGCAGGAAGATACCCTAGTACTGCTACTCCCTCCTTAAGTGAATTCTTCAAAAGTGTGCAGAAATGCTGCTCTTCAACTGAAGCCCATGGAAACTTACACACCTTTTTTTGTGAAAAGGATCTGACTTTTTTAACATACTGATTGTGCCCACTAGGCCTTCAGGCAATTTGTGTCCTCACTTATAAGGTGTCCCCACTGTTTCAGGCCATCCACAAGGAAACATCTGGACATCATCCTTTATGTATGGCATGCTTGCATGTTTTTCTCTTTTTCATGCTTATAATATCCATTTATTGTACTTTCCTTTACTGTATGCCTCAATTTCACTCTAGTCCATTTTCAGCATGGCGCTCACACCCGAAGAAGGCTCCACAGCCGAAACGTTGCATTTCCTTTCTTTTCTGTTCAGCATGGAATAAACCCAGTTCCTGTTCCTTTACAAAGGACTATTAGTATTAATTTGGCTGTTGCTTCCAAAGCATCTTGCATTTGTAACCTTGTACTCAAGAGGGCAATTTACTAGATCAAGTGCCTTGCTCAGTGGTACAATGGCAGTGCCTACTGTTATGGGATATGAATTCATAACATTCCAGTTGTGAACCCAGATGTCCATGATAAAAAATCTATGTATTTTTAAGTGTTATTCAGGGCCTAAACCATTTGACATACAGTACTTCCTTTGTAAGACTCCAGAACCTTATTTAAACACCTCCTGTAGTTACTGCAGCATGTTCTCACTTAACGTGCTGCACTGGAACAAACCATTTTAGGTTAGCACCTCCTTCAGGGAAGAAATCACTTAGAAAGTGTGACATTTTACACTCATTTCACAGCTGAGCAGCTTTATGGCGCTGTAGTGGAGAGCCACAGTCATCTTCTAGCACTTTTCACTTCAAAAGTTGAGAAAACACTGCAGTATTGGCACAAGTTCTTGACTTGGGTAATAACCCCCTCTCCACCAGACCATCAACAGTGTGTACTGCCTTAGGAAACCTCACACACAGACAGCCCTAAGTGGGGAAAACTGCTGACTGCTGTCACACTGTTTTCAAACTTCGAGTTGCACCAGTAGAGCTCAGCGACAAACAAAAGCAGATGTTTAAAGCCCACTATTCGAAAATGAGCAAAATGTCAGCCACTCAGGACTTTTTCCCACTAGCTGTGTTATGACTGCTTGGGCCTGGATCAAGTCAAGTTTTCCACATTTCTGCCCATTACTTATCACTCGAAAGCTACAGTATGTGGCTTCCCACTGAGCAGAACCAAGAGGTTACAGAAAAGAGGCCATTGACTGACATTTTTCAATTTACAAGGTCTTCTTATTGGCTCAATGCTACAATACAACTCCGTATAGGCTGACCTGCAGAGGATAACAGTGATCAAATGTGTCCACTTGAATGAAAATGTCATGCGCTGAGAAGTGAAACATGGTAAACACAAGCTCTGCATTCAAGCGAGACTGGAAGAAAGGCATATTTGTATCTTTGAAAACCTTTATGACTTACACTTTCAAACACGGACACTGCCTACAAGCAAAACAATTCAATTCGGCTTCCTGTAGAACCCGTAAAAAATTCTCATGTTATGGAAAGTGTATGCTAGACACACAAAGAACAAGTAGTTTGGGGAGCTCCTTCCTTGGACAAATATCATGGAGTAAGTGTAATGTGATCACTAATAGTGTCATCCAGGACACCATTTTACACTAAGTTTCACTTTGTTCTGGTCCATTCATTTTTTAACCCCTATATCCAATTCAGGTTTGTGGGGAAGCTTGAGTCTATCCTGGCAAGCAACGGGCACAAGGCAGGGTACACCTGTACATTTACTGAATACGTTAAAGTAATGCTTTATTTGGTGTTTATATTATTTTAATTATAGGGTTTTATAAGGTAATTCTGCATACGTGTTCACACAACGACGCAGAAAATGGTCATGTCCAACTAATGGAAAACTCAGGTAAAGTAAAGAGGTAAAGGAGTGGGCATGTTCATTGGCTGTGTCTCGCAGTAGAGGATATCTGCTAGAATCCGTACCCTAACTGGCAGGTTAAAGGTGTGATCTGCAGTGATATCAGATTGTGTGCTGGGCTGCCTGGTGACAGTGAGTGCTCTTCAATGTTCACACTTTGCTTCCTTTTTCTGACTTCCGAGTCTCAAAATGCTGGGCTCCTTCCCAGATATTTTTCCTCCATCTGGATCGGACCGGGTCTAGTCTCCCATCAGTTGATATTGATGTTGCATGTTATGTTGTGATAAGATCGAGCAGAACATGATGATTCTACATCAATAACCCCAGAAACAAATACTTGAGAACAATCTTCAACGTGCTATTGATCCTTCATCCAGCATTTATTTAAAAGTCATTTTGTTTTTTGCTACACCCATTGAAAATCCTTTGGATGCAGAATTATCTTGAACACTGTGCACAGACATGGTTATAACATGTGCATGCAAAGATCCTGAATTCTTACGTCTCTTCACTTTAAGAGAAATTGAATGCATTAAATGTCTTTCATTTCAGATATTATCCCAGCCTGCTGAAATGTATTCAAACAGAAATTTCAAATGAGACATGCTCCAAGCTGCATGCTGTATGTGATATTGCCTTGCCTGAGCAAGAATTTGAGATCTTAACAGTTCAGTTTGAAGTGGGGCAAAGTTATTTCATGATCTGTTCCAATGCTGGTTTTAAAAAATCTAAAGAAAAAAGACTTGGGTTTTTTTTTAGGAAAAAAATAATAAAAAATTCATAAAATTAGAAAATCACACAGTCAGAAAAGCTGCCAGGGCCAGAAAGTATTTGTCCATCTTTACACGTCTAGGCTCTAGTGCATAATTAATCCCATGACATCATTGTCAGCTCCCAGGCAGATCGCAATGCATCAGCAACTATAGCATAACATATTGCCACTTTCCTCCAGCCTCCCACCCTCTGGTGGGAAAAGGGATCTCTCTTAATGAAAGCAAAAAAAAAAAGTTATTTACTGATCATGCTTTCATGGGATGTTTATAGGGAAGCATTTTGGGTTTTTTTAACAAGTTATTTCTGGTATTACCTTGTGTTTTTTTCCCCCTATTAGAGAGATATACGCTAACTTCAAGCACTTTGTCTTAATTTGAGTTAAAATCTGAAAAGCAAGTCCATAAGGCAATCCATTTTTGGCAGCCTTGTCTGTTTCCATCTTCTAATTAGTCCCTTTGGAATCCAGCTTTGTTCTTTGCAGATGGTTGAACTCCCCGTGCCTGGGACATATTTGTTTCTTTCCGAAGTGGAACAAGACTTTTTTTTTATTCTCCTATGTCAGAGGTGCGTCTATTGATCTGCAGGTCCAACGGTAAATCACAGCCGCCATCACATTGGAAGCCAAATTCATCCTGCCCCTCGACTGGGGACTTTTTTGCAACTGGCAAAGTAATTCTGAAGGCACTTCCACGCAAGAGAAACACCCCCTGGCCATTAGTGTCATGTGCAAAGCCTGCATGCAGATCTGTGCAATATTCTGATAACGTGACATCTGCTACAACAGCGAAGTTGCGGGTGGGGATCAGGGCCCGCCGGGGGCTTTTAATGATCTCGGCAAACGGTTTGGTCGACCTTAACAGCAATATGGCATTGTCTGAGCATGTGGCAGGCGAGTGCATTAATGAGCTCCTGTGGAATTTAGGGGCCTGCCTGCGTCGCACAGACGTTTCAAGGATGTCATTTTTGGGGGTTGTTAGGCATCCGGCAGACAAGGGTGCAGATGCACAGAGAAAGGCAAGACTCTGAGCAGTTGGGAGAATGATATTGGCCAAGACCAATAGAGAGGACACAAGCACCACACAGGCCCCTTATTTCCAACAACGGCTCTAGTAAACTCACAGCAAGGCGACATTCCAGAAACCAGAGAGAAACGAAGGTTTTAACCAGTCTTTCCATTTTTAATGGAAACTGAAGAAAACCTCATACACTAACGCATGGTTTCGAACTACTGACGGCCTTCCGTGGGGCTCACATTTCTATTGGTCACCTTTAAAAATAATGCTAGTCCCAGATCAAAAGAATACGCATAGCTACAGTAATAAAGAAGAAGATTCATCTGCCTTAATGTGTGAATATGCAATATGAATATGCGCTAGGGAGCGCAGCTGGCATGGTGAGAAGTTTTTGCTGCTGGCTTAGAGACCGAGGTGCTGCTTTTCTACTGTCGACAATTAATCGCAACCTTGGGTGAATTCTGCCTGATTAAGCCAATTGGGCTGCCAGCAGTGCAGGGAAAGAGCAAGGCGATTCCTCGCCTTCGCCGCCTCCTTTTCCAAGGATCATTGCGCGGAACATCTGAGCTTCTAAAGCCCGGAGCTCCAAATTAAGCAGCCCAATCGCGGTCTGCAGGGACGGAAATGACTCGCCTAGCTCTCTCGGAGCGTGGCATTTGGCATCTAATCGATGAAAGGTGGCACAGATGTGCTCCAAAAGAGCCCAGATGAAGATTTCTGCTTCCAAATAAGGAGGTGCCCTCTCCCTCTCTCGTGAGCCTTGTGTTGGTTTCTCAAACAAGGCCGTATGGGTAGCGGAAAGCAGAGGAATTCACAGATGTTGCTCTTTAGCATGAAATAACCCCCCCGATGCCTGACCTCAAGGTGCCACGCTGTGTGGCGCAGTGGCGCATGGGTGTTCGTGTGCAGTGGGGAGGATGGAGGACGTGGCTCCTGAAAACACAGATGGTAACATTTTGTCAATCTGTAAAGAGCACGTGGGAAATAACCTTTGATTCCACCGTGCCATTTTCAGAAATCATCTCCTCTCTGTGTAAAAGTATAACTGATTGTAAAATCGCCCAATTCATGACGGAAAGCTAAGCCAGTTCTGTTTAATCCTTTGAGTATGTGGCAAAACCGAATGTAACCATGGACACTGCAGGAAATGAGCATGAAATAAATAGTTCCTGTGTGCGGATGATGACTGTCTAAGAAAGAGTCATAATTCAATTAAGTGAGAAAGGCTTTTAATTCTTTTTACTTATGCTGTACAGTGTATATATCCATGCCACGGAGATAACAGCAAAATCAACCTTTCTTTTATGGTTTTTTATCAAAATATTTCTCTTTTTACAGCTTTTGCATTGCTGGCATTAGAAAAAGTGCGAATATCACACAGAGGATAAGTGCAGAAAAAGCTGGTGAGAAGAAAGGAAGAAGAAGGCAAGAAAGAGTAAGAGGGGGGCAGAACACATTTTTACAAGGTGTGGATGATGGCAGACAAACAGACAAGATTATGCTGGATCCAGCTGCCCAGCCTTCTAAATTTTTCAGTATTGTCGTAAAGGGTTCTAAAGTTTAACAAAACATAACACTCATCTGAACCAACAGCACTGAGACTGTAGACTAGCTGCTTGTTCATTTTTGTACTCCCAGCAAAGCAAGTTACAAGTGCCAGGATGTACAGCCAGATCATGGACAAACAGATCGCTGGGCGCCACACTGAGCAGTGAAAGGCACAAGCTTAATGAGCAGCTGCAGAGTTTGGGACAAGAAGGAGAGACCCAGCAAGAATGTCTGAGTCAACCACAGATTCAGAACATGTGAAAGAAGGGATTTTAGGGATGAAGGCAAATTTAAGCATAGTAAGGAATATGTGTATTTTTAATTTGTATTTGCATTCTAACCTAACCTCTGATGTTCTACAGCAGCTGAGAGAACATTTCAGCTTTCTCTGGCATCCATCCGTACAGATTACAGAAGCAGACAGCATGGCACAGGGGTTCGGACTGTAGACTTCGGACCAGAGAGAAATCGGCTCAGATACCAGGCAGAATCTGCTGCTGTAGGAACATTGAGCAAGGCACTTCTCTTCGATCGCTCCAGTAAATGCCCTGCGGTATTAACAGGTCTCCAGGTCCTTCATGGAAAATGAGAATTTGTTCTCAATTTACGTATCTGATAAAGGAATACAAAAGAGATATGTTTCTTGCCATTGCAGTCTCTGGCTTGCAATTGCTTTAAAAGATAATTGCCTTTGAAAATAACGGACTTGTCATTAAAAAAAGAAACTGTCACCTGAATTTTCAGTGTTCTTCAAAAGCAATATACAGTATGTGCGAGTATTCCATTTTGGTTGTGGGAGTACTGAACAAACTACCCATGCTGTTGGAAACTTTTCTTTAAAGAAAAAAAGGCCAGATTAGAACCCTGGATCAAATAACCACTAACTACCAAACAGACTTAATGGGCCAAATAGCTCCCTCTTCTTTTTAACTTTCTTGAGTTTTTTTTTATTTCTAGAATGATGGCCATCTTTTTTTCAATACATGCACAGTGAAAGCCAACACCCTGTCATGTACTTCAGTGAGTAAAGCCAATAACCTTCTCTTTCTTAACTTGTTTGTCATCAAATTCAAGTGAAAGATAATTATACAGAAACTGTAGTCATTCTAAGCCCATTTGTGAAAATATTTTAACAAGCTGCTTCACCGCAAAATAACTAGCAGTCACACTGCATCTTGACACAAAAAGGTATAATATCAATATTATACAATATCAAGGTTTTAATTTCAGTGCAAATTTCCCCATTGGAAAAACAGTAGACAGAAGGCAGGACAATGGAAGAATAGGCTCCCAAACCCAGTATATGTTCAGACTTCTCAAACTCAATATCAGGTTCTTGAATGCCTTAATGTCTTAATTTTGCCTTGGTTCATACCTGGCCTCACAAATATGGCTAACAGGTGAGTGTTGCATACACATTGCCATGCTGTAAGAAAACAAACATCCGTTGCACAGGAATAACTTTTATGCAGTAGAGAAAAACTGCATTGAAGAGCTTGATGAAAAATCTGATCAGGACAGCTATTTATAACTATGTATATGTACACAGCTATTTATATTTATATGGGCGCTGGAGTGATTTAAAAAATCTCAGTCTGGGAGATGGACATTTTGAATATACTGGGAGATATACAGTAGTCTGTTTCCTAACAAACATCAAACTCTGGAGGAGACGCTCAAAACAGGGTGAGGTCAGCTGCTTCTCAAAGACTTTCACTGACCCACAGAGGACAGTGATTCCTTCATTGTGTTAATGTATTTCTGCCCACAATACTGAATCAATCCCATACCCCACCTCTCCATTCACCCTGTACAATTTTCTGATTTTTATCCTCCACTTCTCATTATTTCTTCAGTTCTCATTCTAAGAATTTCTTATTTGCAATTTATTTGGCAGTTCAACTGGAAGGATCTCCAGACAGAATGTTTTGTGAGAACAGCCGCCTCATTGTCTGTGCAGCAAAGCAAAACACAAAACCAGTCAAATAACCTCCACAGTAAAAAAAAAAAGACAACAGCTCCTAAGTTAATAAGAGCCTAAGATTGACAAGTGTTGATTACAGGTCAGGGTATTAAATAAATGCCAGAAATGGCAGGCTCTGCTCACTAACAAATTAACCCTTTAATCCTGGAATTCACGAGGGTTAGGTACCTTAAAGTCTCTGTGAATGACAAATTTGTGAATCCGGGATTTCATACCTTATTGGGAAAATACATTATGGTTCTACATCTTGTAAAAGAAGCATTACAGCAGTAGGATTTCTGTTATAACTTGATTAAATCAGAAGTAGTGTTAGTTTTTGTTGGTAGCATGAATTTTTAATAAAAAGGAATGAAATGAATAGAAACTTAAAAAAACACAGTTTTAACCCAATACAAGTTATTATAATTCAAGTTTTTGCGTGTGCAAATAAATAAATTAGATCAGCTATGATATTGTAGCCAATATCAGAATTTTTTTTTCTCCTTCTTAGTAGAGCACATTTTCTTTCCCTTTAAATCTTGTTTTTATTACTTTTATAAATGCATCACTGCAGTACTGTAATAAAGTTTATTGGAGCACAATGAAAAGTAAATTAAGGGCTCCTAAAATTTGTCTAATTCTCTTTCTTCAAACTTCTTTTGTTATTCTTTTCCACGAGACATGCTAGAACTGAGACTGTGATAACTGAGGGGACAATGGAGGTTTTTTTGTTAACATTTCTTTTATTTCACAGCACAGCACTCAACACTCACATACAGGCATTGCTCTGATAACGGGTCTGCACACAATGCACATCTAAAGCTTTCAGGAAGAAAACTGAATAACTAAAGCATAACCCAAGATGCTCTGTTACATAAACATGTTCAGTCTTTTTTAGCCAAGCTGTGCCTTTACCACAGAGATCAGTGCAGGTCTAGTGAAGGAGATCTGCATGATGAAGATACTCAGGTGGGTCACCACATTTACGTTCCTACTGTGAATATGCACATTTAGTCTGCAAACGTGGAAAAAGCGGTCACAAAAAATGTTGCACGAACAGGCAAAATCACGGATGCAGAACTCACAAACATCAAGGTTTTCCGGCATCTACAATAATTCCAGTAAAGGCTTCTGCAATATGGATTTGATTATACACAAAAAAAATCAATAGTTATCTTTCAAACGCAATAAAATTCACTACACACAGTTATACTCAATCCACCAAAAGTAGTATTTTTTACTTCTATACATGCTCTAGAATTTAATTGCAATCTTGCCAAAACTCCTACACCACCACACGCCATCCTTTCTCTCATGTCATATTCACAGTTACTGTGAGAAGTTGGGTAAAGTCATGGTTATCTTTTTTTTTACCATTTTTATATGCAGTATGGCACCAAAGCACAAGGCTCCTGAAAGGGGTTGTGTAGACAAGAAAAGATGTAAGCTCATGACATTCGCAGAAAAGGTAAAAATTCTGGATAAGCTGTTCAACTTTCACCATTAAAAGATATGCATTTAATAATTATTGACCATAATCGGGTATACATAGGGACATACATTTGTGTGTAATACTATGCTATCTAGGCATTAAGGGGTGACTTTACTGAGTTCATGTATCGCAATTACACTATTACATACAGTGTTAAGTTTCTCCAGTTTGCCTAACATGCCACTGTGCTGGACAAAGGTCTATAATAGTTTCTGTGAGGAAGGTTGCATTAAATAAGCTGTTGTACTGAAAGATCATCTAGATCAAGATATCCACAAATTCTTGAACATATCCTTAGGGATGACTCATGCATACATTGCAATATGGGCAGTGATGTAAGACTATTCCACAGAAAAGATCCCAGAGGACTTCTTTCTTGGATATTTGCAAGAAGCTGCAGGCACCTTGAGCTCAAGATCTACAGCGGGATTCCCTCTTGCTGAGATAACAGCTGCATCCACGATTGACAACATTCCTCACCCACTCTGGAGCCGCTCAAACCCACATCAAAGGGCTGCTAATGTAGGAACAGCATCTTGTTTTCCCCCTCCATACAGTACCTGCAATTTATTTTTAACCAACTTTTTCATTTTGACAGGAATCGATGAGACAGGAGGTGTGGACTGAAGAAAGGCCATACGCATGTAAAAGACTACACTTCTCACTAGAAAATGTAGGTGGCATGATGAAACCTTCAAAACCAAAAGCTCAGAGCACCCCAACAGGTTTTAATTTGGAAAAGCTGTGGCTTTTCACTTCAAAAGTCTACATAAAACCTAAAACCTGTGAAGTGTCAGGAAGGCTTCCCGAAAGAGACCACTAATCCTTGACCATGCATTTGCTGTGTTCTCTTTCCTACCATTCTTCTGTACTTTGCGTCTTCCAAAATGCAGTCCTAGGTGCAGTTTTGTTTTTCAGAATTATTTATTTTTCCACCACACTAGTTTCGAATCTGTGTAATACCATAAAACAAATAAAACTTAATCAAGGAGGTAATGCCAGGACACCACCATGCTGACCACATCAAACCTGGACATTGCTTACACAAAGGTCTTCAGACTGGAGGGGTTAGACAGTGACACCAAATGTTAATGATTCTCACGTACATAAACAGGAGACTCCATCAAGAGTGACACCCTTGAAGAAAAGCACCTGAAGGATACACCGTACTTAAACGCTCCAGCCATCATTCAGTCACATTACCGCCTATCAGCTTACACAGTGCAAGTGCAATTCCTGAGTTCCTGATGCTATCACCTTGTTAAGAATCCTAATAATTCAATAATTAATTAAACTTCACTTTGTGTGCAAGACCGCATTAATTAGTTATTGAGACATTAGAATCCTCGGTAAATTGATTGGGTCAATCTTAATGGAATGAGTGTTAAATAACCTGATCACAAGAACGTAATTTAAGGGGGGGGGGGAAGCAAGGCTGACTGAATTGGCAGAGTATTCATTAATGTTTTAGATGTATCAATAAAACACTTTCTTTTCCAAACACACTATGAGCATAAGGCCTTCGTACCAGATCTGTAGGCTTTAACAGTGCTAAAGGTCCAGGTGGAAAATATTTTAATCCTCATAAATCCGAATGTGCTTAAGGTTGCAAGGACACTTTTGTGCCACGCAAGATGGAATGATGGAAAGACTACCAGCGAAGTACAGGTGATCATTTGAATTCTTGCGGAAGTACGCTCTAGTCATAAAGCATTAGAACTTGGGAAGAGAACTTGGAAGATGGAAGCTGGTAAAATAAGAATAAAAAAGTTGTTTCATTTAAAGGTCAGCAGATATTGAAGAATAACACAATCTTGTGTGGGCTAAATTATTCAAAGTTTAAACACACGGGGCTCTCATTCCACTTTTGCTTGGAGTTTTTTTTTTTTTTAAAAAGAAAACAGTCATGCATTATTGACACTCTGCTGTCCGCGCTGGTCTGGAGAGTCATCACACGGGTTAGACAGTAGCAACAGGGTGGCTCTAATTTGGGTGCATTCAGGCTCTGTGTTGTATAGTAGTCAGTCTTGCATGAAGAGCATCTGGGCATTGGGGAAATAAAAACAGCAGGGCGCGTTTGAGGAAGACGGGGAAAGAAATATCACAACAGCAGCCTGGTTCAGGGAAGGAGCTGGAGGGCAGATATGATCTTATTGGCTGTGGTAGGCAGAAGAAAAATAGAAATCAATCAAAACAAGAGCTTCAACCTCTGACTTTCTTTATATATAAAATTAAATGTTTAATTTACAGAGCAATCAGACGGGCTCCAACACATACTGTAGTGTAGGCGACTAGAGGTGCATATGCTACAAGTGGCAGGGAATGTTAAGCAGTGTCTACAGTTAACATGCCAGAATTGTGTGAAATTTGCCACTAGGATCACAAGACTAGCATTTATAATGCATTCAAGACATCCTACAAATCTGATATTTTCCAATTCAGCGGCAATCATACAGAGGTGTAGGTCCTAAAATGACCATGCTCACAGCGAGGTTCATTATAGTGCCTTTAAACACCTTGCTTCTACTGTTAGTGCAGCTCAGTCATGAGCAAGCATCATTTTGCTGTGGATTTTCGCTGACTGAGAACACAGACTAGTGCAGAGCTTAGGTTGCAAGTTGCATACCAACGTGCAACGGTAAGGGAGCTCACATGCTTCCACAAACTGCATTTCCACTTCCAGGCAATAGGGAATGAATTTCAATGCTACCCACTACCCAATGGCTGGTAGTCAGTCCTACCCCCTTGAATGTACAATTAATGCCCCTTGGATATCATTATTGGTATCATTACTGTACCATGTACTGTATTACCAAAGCATGTGCATTTGTAAAAAAACTCATTGCTCATCACACACCCTCCTCCCTTTCCCCCACAATTTCTCTGCACCCCCATAAAGGGAAAACCCCATAATTTGAATATCTGCCTCAAGTAACTACAATCACTGCTTTCCCCAGTGGAAGCTCTGGAGAAATAACTGCATTTTTAATTGGGTTCCTCAGACTGCTGAGTGCTCAACTAAATTTACTCATAGACATACTGAATTTTCTTTCCCTCTGGAAAGGAAGATGGGAGACTGTTCGGTTATGGAGATTGCTATACGAGAATAACATTCCAGATCAGATGGATGCCTTTTCTTGGCTTCAGAACACATTTAATCAACCCCCTTTCCCCCGTTATGTTTTTTGTCATTCGTCACCATCACTTGGTGTTCTAGTTTCACGTGCAGAACCATAAACCCTACACCACACTGCTGAAAGATGGGTTAAAGCAAGTCAGATAACACTTTGGGATTTGGAGCTAACAAGGGGGAGGTGTTGAGATGCTTTACAAAAATGCCTGTGTCTCTGGAATTTAAAAATATTGCCACCAGAAGCTCACAGATGAAACATGATTAGACACATAAAGTTGCTAAGCTTTTGTATTCGGTTTTATAAAGAAATGTGATGATAATAATATCAGCCTTTATGTGTGATTTTTCACAGCTGATCTGTAGTGTATTGGCACTGCAAGCTGACAGGCTGGCAAAATTCAGGATAAAGTAAGGACTGTCTTTACTATGTAACCACAGCTGATGCCGAGGGAGCACAAAAGAATCTTTCTTTTCTGCCCACAGCCTCTTTACGGGTTTTGACAGGCCTGCTTCATTCCCTTTTAGCATCACTTCAAATCAAGAGCGTTTTGTTTGGCGCTATTCCTCAGCGAATTTCCTGCAGCGAATGTTGCATGTCGTGTTGTGCTCGCCGGGGCCCAGTTTCACTCCAGTTAATTTTAAAAGAAGAAATGCAGGCTCATCTTTGATTCAGTGAAGAAAACAAATATGCATAAGATGGCAAGCAGGATTTTATTTCCCAACAATATTGATTGCTTTGTTCTCCTGATACATTAAGTCTGGGGAAAAGGAGTCACATTTTTGAAGGTGTCTCAGAACCCTACAGAGTGCAAACAGTCTTCAAGAATTAAAAGCTTATTTGGCAGTTCGAGAGCTTTTGTTAGGACATAGGAAAAGTCACAAGCTAGTGGCCATTTGGCACTAAAAATAGGTTTTTCTTTTACATCAGTGATGTGAGACTCTCTCTTGTACTGTCTTGTGAAAATACAATAACAGAAAATAAACTGTCCAGCCATATAAAGTACCATGTGTCATCTAACCCTCACTTAAAACGGATCTCATTCTGATTTAATATTTTAAATTCTGGTTGCAAACCATCAGTGAAAAGCAGAGAACAATGCATCATGCACATTGCTTTAGGATGTATAGGGGGTTTATGATGACAACGGACTCTGCGTCAAAGGCAGGTAAGTACTGTACTATGAGTCTGGCACTAGAGACTGTCAAAAACCCCTTCAGACTAGTTTTAGCGTAAACAGTTTTTCCCATGTGCACTGGTGTTTTAATTTAGCAAAGGTTATGATTGAGTACACTTCTAAGTGTTTTGTTGTGTGTAATAGTGTTATGGAGGTTTGTTCACAGAGAGTGGAACAAAGGTCATAATCATGAGATCAGAGGACATACTTTGGGCAGGTAGATCACAGAGGTGGAAGTTGTCACCTGGTTAGAATACAGTAGGTTTTGGCAGTGTTTGCATAGATAACTACTCCCAAAAGATGATAAATGGCTCGAACTAGGTTGGGTTTTGTTGTTTGTGTCTGTATGTTAAATAATGTCAGGAAAACTCCATGATCTTAATATGAAGAGGTTCCCAGGATCGTCCAAACTGTGTACTTTAGAGCCATAAAATTTGAAATGCATACGATTATGCCATTTCACTCCAGTCCCTCTAAAGACAAGCCGGGTGTAGCTGGGGTAAAAACTCAAGTTAAATTTTTTTATGTTACTATCTACAAGTGAGTGCTGGCATTCTGGGATTAATAATAGAACAATGTATTTGTGAATTAAATCTTCATTACTCTATGGTAGGCAGGTTAACACCACTGTTTGAAAAGGCCAGTTGACTTTCTTAGCACCTTGTCTGTGCTGGCTGCCTAGACAAGTCTTCTGACCTCAGAGGTTCGAAGGAAAACCAGCCACCTTACTTCTTCGAATAATCCCAGGCACGGCTTGGTTACTTTCGCATGTCAGCTCCGAGAATGAAATTGATGAAACCCCAACTAATTGTGATACATTGCTTCCAGGACATACAGAAAAGTAATTTATAAAATGACAGTAGATGAGAGATTAGGAGAGGTCTGCACATACAGTATAGGATTACACACATGATCACGGTAATCTCTCTCTGCATTCTCCAAGTAGGGTTTCTTAACTCCAATAGTAGAAAGACATCAGAAACTAAAATTATCCTGCAACTTGGTTCACACCTTCCCCCTTCTCTCATTGACAGACTTGTTTTCTTCTAATTCTCTCTATTCATTTGTAGGTTTCGTTTCACACCTCTCCTCACCTCTCTCGACCTCGCACCACTGGATTGGCCACTCTGCCTCTGCCTCTCCTCTGCTCCCGCCTCCTCCTCTCTCCTGGCTTTTGTTTGCCCATGCTATATTGTCTCTGCTGACTGCCCTATCTTTCTCACACCTGAAGAAGGCTCCACAGCCTGTTGTGTTGTGTTGTGTTTTCTTTCTTCTCTTTTCAGCATGTAATAAACCTATTGTTCTGGTATAGGATTATCCAATTTTTTCATCTGCCGGATCTCTTGTCATATTTGCATATTCACAGTGAGGCACTAATCCACTCACTCTAAAAAAGGATGAATTAAAACTACTGGGCTGCAGCCATTTCAGTCAAACAACACAAGCAACAGGCGATGAAAAAGCACTTTCCAAGAACCAATTTATGAAAACAAATGGCAGCAAGAATTCCTGCACTTTTGAAGAACCTAGTGAACCATTTATTTGGCACAGAAACTAAAGTCACATAGCACACAGATTTATCTGCAAAGCTCAAAGGTCAGTTTTTAGAGTTTTGCTTCAGGTTGGAGTCACAAACAGTTCACAACCAGGAGGTCATTCACCACCCTAGCTTGTTAGGTTGCTAGGCGGATTTCATCCAAGTTGTTTAATCAAAAGAAATTGGGATTTCAGTTTGCAATGTACAGGCTGAGTATCCTGCTCCAGACCCCCACAACTCTGTAGGTAAAAAGTGCCTCCTGTTGTCAAGAGCTTCTTAAATGTTTTCCCCTCAGTGGCAGGCATGAAAAAGACTATTGTACAAATGAGCTGCAGGCAGATGTGTGGAAGTACATTATTGGCTGTTGTAACACATGTACTGGCTTGGTACATAGTTATACCTATTTAAATAAGAGCATACGGATTTTGCAAAGAGCTTTCAACAGAACTTGACTCATAATGCTTTTAGAAAACCATCTGTGCACAATTCCTGCACTCCTAAGCAATTGTGCTGCACAGCACAACTACAAAGGCATAAACGTTAAAAAATTGAAAAGTGTAAAAACACTGGATTCCATTTACACAAAGAAAACAGACTGCCGAAATTGAAAACAGGATGTGAATGCATTGTAAAGCTGCTAAAACAAATTACTAAAGTTAAGGAGTGTTTTGTCTTTACACTTGTTTCAGCATCTGTTCTTTGCCTGCATCTCTACCCCAGACATTTTACATTAGCTCAACGTTTTTACATCTTTCTCTAGAAGGCCAGGCCAGGAAGACCTAATTTACAGCTGACCTGTCACTAGAGGCTGATAAAGGCCTCTATAATAGTAAATGGACACACTTTGTGGTGATTAATTGGTGAGCTAATTGGTGATGGGTGAGAACTGCACAATCCCACATGGGTTTAATTAAGGTGTATGTCTGCTGTAGTAAGGGCATGTGCACAATGTGTTCTCTTGGGTTTTCTCCCACAGTCCAAAGTCATACTGGTACTGTAGGTTAATTTTGCTTCTGGGAAAACTGGTCTTGGTGTGAGTGTATGCGTATTTGTGTCTGTATGTGCCCTGCAATGGACTGGCATCCCCATCCAGGTGTACCCTGCCTTGCACCCGTTGCTTGCCAGGATAGGCTCTGACTTCCCCATGACTCTGTATTGCTTAAAGTGGTTAGAAGATGGATGGATGTGCAAAGTGCTAGTGGTGGCTGGGTAGGCAGTAAGAGATTGTGTGTACTGTATATCTGTGAGGTTTTTCTACAGTAAAGTCTGTTATTCATGCATCTAATTCTGTAATTCTTAGCTCTTAATGTGTTCAGATCTTTCGACTCACCTTACCTAGGCTCAGGTCTGTCACACCTCTATTTAACCTAAAGTCACAATATATGATTTCTATTTGCAATGATAGAACTGGAGACCAATTTATACTTACTAGAGTGCAGAAAACTTGTACTGTATGTAGTAGCTAGCATAATGAGAGGTACAACAGCAGTATCCTGGGACCGCTTCACACAATTTGTACTCTCTTTCATTACCACTTTTCCAGGCTGCTGCCTAAACAAGCGAGTCCAGTCCCAAATATGCGACAGAGTCTGGTCCTGACCAAAGGGAAAAATCAGTGAGGAACAGCTGTGGTGGAGTGCTGTGCTGCGTGAGAGCTTTGAATACACGGTGGTACCAACACCGACGATTTAAGGAAAAGTGGTTTTAAAATGGAGAATAGAAAGGACATCTTTACACAAAGGGCGTGTGGGGGTCTGGAACAAGCTGCAAATCACCGACACCCCAGGTTTATTTGAGCACTGGCTAGATGAGATTTTTAGTACCTCAGACTGTGGTCTTCTACCCAGTTCTTGCAGCACACTTTCCCCTCTTTGTATATTCTTTCTGCCCAGCCCCCAGTGTTGGATTCTAATACCACCCGTCTGATGGGAATGATGGATGATGGCCGCATGTTTAATGGTGTATGATATCAGAACCTACAGTAGAGCACTAGACCCAAGATGGCAGACCCAGGACCCAGGAAACCTCAGCTACTTCACACACAGAGCTCTGATGACCGACCAAACAGGATGCAATACCTTGAGATGCCAAAGCGCCTTTAAGTTTAATTTTAATTAATGTACCCACAGAGATTTCTTATTCTCCGACTGGGAATTTTTTTCCCCACTGCTCCTTGGCCACTTGGTCCACTGTTTGCTGTACGATACTGTCAACTGCTGTGTGATACCGTAGCAGACCGATACAAGGGGTGCTACAGCAAATGAGGTGATTGATGGATAAGCTCCTTGGATCAATTAGCTACTGAAAACCAAACATGCTAGATGGGCCTCCTCTCTGTTTGCAAACTTTCTTACGACTCCTCTAGCGGTGCTAAAAAATTTTAAAGCACAGGAATCAAACAAATAAGCAGTCTGTTTAAATCAGAGCTGGGCTCTAATTATGCCAGGAATCCTGCAAGATTGTAAAAGTGAGTACATTCAGTCTTCTCAGAGGAGCATAAGTGGCTCCATGGACATGTGCCTGTGAAGCAGGGCTTTAGCAGCAATTAGCAATATTGCAAAGTGCTCGATCCTATGTTGCAGGAAGAGGTGATAAGGGGATTCTCAAGAACTCGGCTAATTAACCGTTTGCCGGTTTCCGTATGAAAAAAAAAGAGGACTAAAATTTCTCCAGCACTGATTAATAGCAAAAACAAACACCTTCCACTATGGGATACAGGTATTTCTTTTACTTTCGGTTACGAAAAAACATATTCTGACCTAAAATCAGAATGACGAGCACACAAAACACTAATTATAAATAATAAAATTAAAGCTAACATAGTGAGGAACTAAGACAGCATAGCTGGATGACTCATTCCAGAAGTTAGCAATATGCCCATAAGTACCTTTTCTTAACTACTGAAAACCCTCAGAATTAAAAAAGGATATCTAAGTCCATTCCTTAGTTAAGGAACTAAATGCAATGAGCTGTTTTGGGTGAAACCTTTGAACTTCAGGTGAAAATTACAGGAAATAATAAAAAATAGTATATGAACAAAGCAGACATTATGAGTTACAGACTCTCTTATATAAGCCAGCATGACCTGCTGTTATTATGAGCTAATTACCTTATTAAATAACATTAAAAAGTTCTTGACTTATTTTTCTGATTTGTACAAGAGGTTGCAGCTAGTAAAACCAGAAATTGTTGAACAAGTTGCACAGATGGGAGTCTCGAACCACAAGCCAGTGGTAAAGAATTATGTTAACTTCAGCTTCTGCAGGCTGACTTTGTTGCTCAGCAGTGCGAAACCACTCTTTCCTAAATATTCTTCCAAACAGAAAATTCAGAAGGAGAACTAAATGTTAAAAAATAAGAATGAAAGCAAATCTTTTTTTTCCTCTGCTCTCCAGCAGAAACATTACAAAATCTGCAGTAATCACATTATCTTGTGACCCCAATCTTCAGCATAACCAATAAAGCTACACTTTATTAAACACGAGTCTCAGTTCCTTTCTTTCAATTAAGAAGCTTCATGAAGCATGTGCAGTTTCCAAGTACATTTAAACAAAGGGTGTGAAATCATTCTTCTTTGCTCCAGTAGTGATATATTAATTTGAGCCGCTATTCCTTGCCAAAGAACACAGTAATTCATATTGCTTAAAATGTAAGGTAACACATTAAGAATTAAAAATGAGTTCTCTATTCAAATATTTGTAAAACACTAACTCCTTTAATCTCCTGTCTGCCAGCAAGAGTGCACTAAAAGAAATACTGTGCTATAAACTGTTCATAATGGGATTACTAACAAAATTTTAGGCATTTTTGGTTATTTAGTTAGATATATTTTGCAGGGAAAATAGTTTCCCCTGAAAGGTGCTCATTCCGGGTATCTAAATGTGATGCAAATAGTTTCAAAATGGTCTTAGCTGAGAACTCAGGAGACCCAATCTGGTCTTTATTATTTTAAACTGAAGCCCAGGTTAACTTCTGCAAAATGTACAAGCCTTTAAAAAATCCTATCACCACCTACAGTAGGTTTGCACTCATCTGCTATCTAGAGGACACTGGTTAAAAAATAGCTGTATTAAAAAAGCTTTTTTTTTAAGTTTTGCTCAGGAGCTCTAACGATGCCTCAGGCATTACTTCATATCGGCTTGAAGTCCAACGCAGGCCTGCTTAGCTGGCTCTGCTCTCAACTCTCCTGGGTCTTGCAAACCAGGAGTGACACTACAGCCAGCTATAGCCTTCATTCTTGAATATTCACTGGTGTTTTTCCAGGGTTGTCCTTTTGTTACAGAGACATTTCCTAGGTTTCAAAGTTGATGTTATGGAAGGTTTGCTCTGACATATTGGAGTGTTTTATTTCTTACACTGTAAATCCTCCATCTGCTTCCTCAAACAGCATGCATGCATACTCTTTCTAGGTAGTCTCAAGTTCCGCAGGTTTCACACACGTCTTCAACCAGAAAGTACAGACTGCCTTGATTACGACCCATTTGGACTACAGCTTCAGTATTGAAACAAAGCTACAGAGAGTTCATCAAGATTGAAAAACAGACCCTTGTGCTTTTTCAAGACAAGGCCAGAGACCCTCTCCAGATTTTTTCACCCAGAGCTAACAAAAACATTTTAAATAGAAACAAAAAAAAAGTCCCAATACAAGCTGATACTTTGGGAAATATCAGCAGTGCCGGAGCCAGGCTTTCCTACATGTCTCACGAGAGGACAATATTGTGAGTTTACATGACAGAACCAGACCAGCTGGTTAAAAGTTAAAATTTAAAATATGTACAGTAGTAACAAATGTACTTCCTGTGGTTTTACATCTGGTCAGCGAGTCAGGAATGTCAAGGGCCAGTTAAGTGTAATCGTGCTTGTGCCACTCATTCTTTTGTAAAGTGCTGGAAGCATGAGTTTGCACAAGCTTATTCCCATAGGGGAAATATCCATGCTCTTTTAAATATGAAGGGCATCACATTTCAGCTGTTGAGTAAAACGCCAAATCTGGCAAATTCATGTTTCATTCATAAGAACAGGAGGCTTCTGGACTTACTCTTATTAAATCGCCTTTCTGACTTGTTTCATGACAGTTAAGCAGAATGGAGCCTTTGCTTTCATGTCCTAATTTGAGGCTCTCTCTCATTTTAACTCACAGATTTCAAGATATACTTATTTACAGCCTAATTTTACAACACTTACACTGTCACTGAATTCTTGTGATTAGTTCTCTTTTTGCTTGTTTTTAGCCTTTTCGTGCATCAGTGTTTTATTAAATTCTACAATCCATTGCAGTCTAAGATCCTAAATGAAATATTGCTAGATTACAGTTAGTAAAGGTTGTGCCACTTCAGATAATTTTTCCTAATTCCAAGAATGATCCCTTTTCCAGTTCCTGTCCATCTCCTAAGTGAAATTCTTATTCACCTGTTAATATTCCCAGGATGAATAGAATATATATTAATATGAGTAAATACTTCTCTGCCCCACTGCACACATTCATACTTCCTAAAGAGCAGTAATCCACATAGGCTAAGGACTTGAGCCATGAAAAAAGGCAAATCCAAAATGCCTTCAGAAATCTCTGCGTTATCCCAAATTCCTGTAATCACCACTCTAAAGAGGGAAATGGATTAGTCCTGCCCAACCATTTATATTTGTTAGCGATGCCCCTCCCATGCCCTTCTTTATATAAACGTCTCTAAATCCGTGGATTTAATAAAAGAATCCAAATGAAGTGCAAGCACATGTCAAAACCCAGGATGATACTGAATTAATAGAAGAGGCTTTGGCTAAAAAATATTTAATTACTCTTGGTTACCCATCAATTACAGAACAAGGCAGATTAACTTGCGTATGTTTTCATCACGGTCTTTAGGTTTTTTTCTAAACTATCCCAGCAGAAGGGGAAAAGGAGGCAAAGACAGAAGCAGTTTCAAAGCTGTCCTGATCAGCAATATTTTACAATATGCATAGATTCCAAACTCTGCTTTGGATTTCATAATTTCTGTCATCTTGTGTCAATCATGCCACCAGCCTACAGCAATCAGCAGATACATTGAAGCAGTACAATACAGCAATGCAGTATATTAAAACAATCCGCTTGCATTTTGCCTGTACAAGACCTTCCTACCTAATTCCTACCTTAACACCTTATTAAATACGATCTGCTGTAAAATAGGCAAAGGTTCACTTTAAATGAGCTTTTTAATCAAGAAACAACTATACAGTATGAGCTCTTGGGATCAATTTACCACTACAGTAACTACCAAAAGGTTTAGATGGGCTGAATGGCCTTCTCCCATTTGTAACTGCTCTTCTGTTCTTAGGGGCAGCCTCAAACAGAACATAAACTTTGAGGAAACTTTTCACAATAATTAAAAGACAAGGATCGCTTAACAGGAGCAAAATGATGAGGTGAGCAATGGCTGAAGCAATGCATGAGCTAGTCTGGATTTTTTTGTTTTATTATTTTGCAACGGCTGCCCAGATGACCTGATGAGATCAAACTAAATGAGAGATGACTGGAGGGTTTGTTTTTTTTATCCCCCGACTGGAGACAAAATTTCCTCCCAGCGAGCCAGAGTATGCAGCTAAGCAGCAGCGTGATTTCACAAATAACTGGGTCTGGCCAAGGGCCGCGTACAGTATGTGGGCGTCGAGGGGGAGACATGAACAGCAGAAGGGATCTGCAATCGGGACACCTGTGGCAAGAGCAGCTTGCGAATATCTGCCTGATAGGGATGTCCGCTGCCTCCTCAAATCCACTTCCAGTGATGAAAAGGCTCACAGATCTCACACCTCCCCAGGCCTTGTGCTAACGCTTCATTAAATTCGACTTCGCTAATTAAAAATATCCCTGGTACCACGCTGTATGTGGATAGCATCTTATATACAATGCAGCATCAGAAAAAAAATTGAGAATGCTCCTAATGGTGCATCAGTCCACATCCAGAGGCGATTACAACAGCCACGCATCGCAGCATTGATTCCACTTGATGTGCACACGTCAGCTGAGATATGGGACCACTTAGCCAACAGCTGCTGAGATGCAGCTTTGCAGGAGATGTGGGTAGCAATTTACTAGGTCCTTGAGGCCTCAGTTGTGCTCCCTAGTGGTGATTTGTTTCAAAAACCACTACCTATAAATGCTTTTTAGGCTGTCTGAATTGATACATTAGCCAGGTCTGCTGTTGCCTTCAGCAATGCAGCACAGGCATGCATCACGTGCCAATATTCCAATTTATTTCCCAAAGGCACCAAAATGAGGAAAGAGCTCGATCTGCTGCTTAAAAGCCCTCAGGAACCATGGGACATACTTTATGCCAAGCCATTCCCACTACCGTAAACAGGACTGATCACTCTTGTGGAACATACCATGCTGTGAAACTTTTGTAGGGCAGTGTATGTCCCTTGTTGAACAAGAACAATGAAACAGTATTGTAACAAGTGTACTTATGGCCAGTTTTCTTAATTGCTAATGCACTGTCTCTGGGTACTCTAGCAGAGTTTGGTTCTAAACCCACTGTCAAAGAGCTCCTTTCTCCACTGTGTGCTGCACTGGCAGCCTCGTACAGTGATTAAAGCGAAGGGCAGACAGGTCACTTTCTGCTTCCCCTGAAACTGTCTAGTTAGTAGGTGTCTGTTTTGCAGCAGGCAGCTAATGAGGAGACCGTACAGACAGTGAGCAAGCATGTAAGAGCTGTGGGACTCGAAAATTGGATGCACACACTGTGGGAAAAGGCGACAGGCAAAAAGAAACATGCCATTCATAAAGAAACCGTTGAAAGTTGTTTTGAGTGGACCATCTCCAAGCCATAGCAAAATGATCGGGTGCACTAAAGCTGTGGCAGACATTTCTGCCACATCTCACCACCACCAAGTGATTTGCATTGACTAATACACATCACTACATATAAATGCCACAGAGTAATTATTCTAAGGATTTTAAAACTGATATCAGACACAAATATGACATTTTCTTATATTAGAAATGTTATAAAATATGTTATAAAGTTAAATTAACTAAAATATAAGGCTAGTGCAAGTGCAATTATTGTTAAAATACTACTTTAATGTCCTATCGCATCTGCTAATGACATAGGGTATTTACTGCCACTAGAGGAATAGAGATAAGATTCTCATTGCACATATAGCATTCATTATGATTGGCTCAATTACAGATTGCACCGATGAAGCAGAAATGCGACCTATTTAATATTATTTCAATTCCATGTATCCGAGTCTGCAAATTTGCTCCAAATGAGGTAACCAAATCATTCAGGGCCAGGTGTTGGCTTAGATAACTGCTCAAATGAAATTGAAGCCTTATCTGTATTATAGTTACTACTGCTAATTATTACTACTGACTTGTAACATGCTTATTTAAACTGAGCCCTGCAATATTTCAATGAGCAGATTCAACATGGAGATTATACAGCTGCTACAAAAGACTAAGCACCAAACCATCTGGCAGAAACACATCTGTATCAGGTGTCATGGCCCTGATGGTTAAGTTAAAAAATTAGGTTGGCAGCACCTCCCGAAGAACTGAAGATCTGAAAGTTCCCCCAGCAGTATTTCCATAACATTTCCCTGGTCTCCACCAATCCATTGTCCTTTCAGGAGGTGCGTTTGTGCTTTAGTCTTAGAGGAGCACAATTTCCCAGGACTGAGCCTGAGCAGCTGGCAGTGCTGATCTCAAGGTGTAACAAGGGCATCTGTGGCTAAAATGAGTGGAACAAGTCATGTAACAGCTGGTTTCAAACGCTGCACTGATTTCTATCCAAATCATTCCAACTACAGAGGGTTTAATACATAAACACTCTCCTTTCATGCTGCAGTTAATCCCTGCTTTGTTTTCTTTTAGTCTGATGGCAATATTGTCATTAATTTCTGCTTGCAGGTTCACAAGTGCTACACGTATTTAAAATTATGTTTTTATATGTCACCACTTAATGCATCAGAATGCAGATTTACCTATAATGATTCAGTTTACTGGGGTCCTTTCAATGTTACTGGACATCTGGCCATTGACTGACCAACCCACCCATATTCACATACAATCCAACCCATTTTACCAATAAAAGCACAACAACCTTTAAACAGACATCTAGGTGAATGATTTGGTTGTAAGAAAAGACACAAACAATGGTTTTAAATCATTTAGCTTCTGACTGAAGGGAAATACATTAATATAAATGTGCTAATCTATTTAGCAGTTATGAAGAGCAGAGCAAACTGTGCACCCATGCAAGAAAGATTCAGAAATTATCTTGTTTGTTTTTCAGTCATATTTTTTTATTTTCTTTCACAAAGAAGAATTTATACCAGGAGAAATGGGAACACAGAGCTTCTGCTGGGACATAAAAACATTGTTTTATTCTACATGCCAGCTTGCTTTAATTAGATGTTCTGCACTGCTATCCGCTTTGTGATCAGAAAGCGGTATTTCTCTCGGAGCAGAGCAGATTTTCTCTGTTATTCAGGGCTTTGCTTACTCTTGCTTTCAATATAATTTAATCTTCCACATCTTGAAAAATGCTAATTTCTGAATTGGCCAGCAGCAGAACCATTTACAGAGCACTCTTAAGAAGCGTAAAATGCCTTATGAATACAAAAAGCCCCTGACTTTAAAAACTACCATCAAAGCCAAAAAGAATTTCTGCCCCAAGAGGAATAAAACAATCGTCCAGGTGTAAAATTGAAAACGAACAATGGTGCAGCAGGAGTTTTTCTTACAGTTACACAGTGTTCAAGTGAAAAGATATGCAATAATGAAGGCACCATCTTGGATTTGAACCAGGTTATCAAAGCTAATAAAGTGCAAGTTCTCTGAGCAATGTAGCAGACAAGACACAAGCATACAGACACTGAGCTTTTCCAGATCGATTAGACAAGCTTTGGACTCACCTCCGAGTTATTGTTACTGGACAGTAATAATAGAGCCAGTCCCAGTGCTCACTGTGTGGAATGAGTTTACTACAATAATGTCACTCAATGTTCCTTTTTAACATTTATTTGCATCTTGCATGTTACATGTTACATCCCCCTAATTTAGAGTAGTCATGTTTTTCCACAGTTTAACTCACAGCAAACAAAGACTCCAGTACTAACCACAACATGCTCCTCTGACACACTGAGCAAGATAATCGTTTGACACTTGGCTTCCCAGCTCCTGACAGGAAAGTTTAAACTAACTGGAAGAACAGAAAGTCTCTCACTGACATCACCACTGGCAAAGAAGAGATTAAATCCTTCTGAAAGAATTTGACTTAATATTCACTGTGGTACTCAAGTTTGCCAACCTGAATACATGCAGAATGGTGAAGGTAACTACCATCACCAAGTAATCACAGATGGCAGGCATCTATGGCAAAGAAGTAGTGTGGAAGGCCAATATAATCATGACTGTCAATGACCACTCCTTGTACAGTGAATCTGAGCTCCTTCCATCAGTGCGTCAAATAAGACTACTAAGATTTAAGTTACCTCTTATAACTTAAAGTGGAACTGTAATGCCCTATTTATATTTTGTGGGGTAACATAAAATCCACATTGATGAGTGTATTTCAAATAATGAAAATAAAATGTATACAGTAACTCGTAAAACCTCCCATTTACATTACTAAATAGACTAAATTTCCAGGTATGCACAGTGCCATGTTCTGCAATTCAGAATGAGGAAACGGAACTTCTGGTGACATGAACACTGTAAACAAGCAGGCTTGTGAATCCATCCCTTTTTAAACCAATAGAAATATTGCTTTCGATTTCCAGATGGTTTTGCCAACAAATACTACAGTACCTTCGTGTTAACTCTGTATGCAGATCACGTTGGAACATTTCCGTGGTGAAATGTCCGCTGCATAACCCGTACTTATTCGCTCGCACATCGCATTACATTAGTCATTGCAGAGACTAGTGAGCAGGAAGGGCCGCGTCACATCGCAATTTGTGGGAACTCAAGTGCAAGTTTGTGACAAAATGGCGACTTACAGCACATTCACAAAGATCAGGATTTTGTGCTTAATTTGAAATGAAATTAAAAACTAAATTTTTTCCAATATCGTCAATTAATTTATTTTGTTACAGAGATTTAATAACCGGTCTGAGAAACTGGGACTGCAGTTCCCCTTTGAATCACGGCCATTAACTTACTCAGTTTGCACAAGTATTTTATTTTCATCATATATGTATCCTAGTTATCCATCTCACTCACCGATGACCCAATTTCTATTTATTTTTGGAATGTGAGAATTATTTCAAGCTTATACGATTTAAATCTTACTTCTGTATGTTTTCAGTTGTAATTGATTCATGTTGTGTTAAATGCATTATGCATTGAGCACATCTTTTTGTCTCTGTGCAGAGCAAATTTCCCATTTGGGGCAATAAAGGAAATAAGTATGTTGAGGCCAGTCTTTAGGCATAGTGTGTGGTGCTAGTTCAAATTGGGGATTCACCCATGGTTGCTACATTTTATGCAGATTAGGCCCCAGATCACAAGAACTGCCGTCTATTCCCACTTGGGGTGTCAATGGGGTGTGGTGTTCAGCATTGCTGCCTCTCAGAGTCTGCAGGTTCTCCCTGTGTTCCCATGGGTTTAACCCATGTGCTCCATTTGCCCACTGCAGTCAGCTATGGTTTGGACAGCTACTCTAAAATCTGCACTCATAGTGTATCACTCTTATTCTTGACCTCCAGCATCAGACCTTGCAGGACAGACACAGGCTACCACATGTGGCTGGGTGCTGTTTTTAGGACGTGTGCGCCTGCTCCTTTTTATACTCGGAAATTGCTTTTCCTTTCCCCCCCCCGACTTCTATCACATCGGAGTCAAGGCTGATCATTTTAAAATGACAGGGCTCTTCAGACTGCATGAGCAACATACCTAACACTGCGGCTGTTGCAAATAAGCCGACATCCCAGCAAAAAGAACTTGGCAGCTACTCGACTCGAATGAGCATTCCAGAGAGCGCTTCCGGGACCCGGAGACAGGATCCTTCAACACAGGGGAAGCGGAGCAGAATAAGTAAATAAAAGAAAACACAACAAAGGCGGGGAACTGCTTTGCGAGGCAGAGTTATCTTGCCGCAGTGTACTGTAGTTACACTGTGGTCTTTCACTAATGTTTTCTTTTCTAGTTCTTTTTGACTCTTCCCATATCAGCCCAGCAAATTTCCTGGAGACAAAAGAAAGCTCACTTCTGCTTTCGTTTGGCTCAGACAATCCCGCCTCCACAGTTTCCACTGACAAAAAGCAATACAGACACACACGTGGACGCACACACACAGGCCTGCCCTGTACAATTAGTGAATTATCAAAAGCCCTCGCTATCGACTGCCAAACAGCAGAATACATCTCCAAAAAAGAAGCACCAACATCTGTCCCTCACATCAGGAGGTAATTGTTTTTTTTCCCCTTTCACAGTATCCATTTCTGAGATCACGGTTTGCATCTAATTATCTAAAGGGTATTCATTACCAGGAGAGCACTCTAGACCTCCATACAAGATCCTGCCATCCTGCTGTGACTTTTATTGGGAAAAAAGTCCAGAAATAATTAAAAAAAAAATCTCTCCCATCACACTCTTGTGAGTAGTGTATGAATTTCTTCTCTACTGGTGTTTAAACACCTAATCTATGAATGCGAAATGTGTGAAAAATGTTGACAAAAGTGTGCATTTTATGCTATGACAGCCAGTGTTTCAGAACTTCAGTGTGTCTGATCAACTGTTTCAAGCCCAGGAAATGGATACTTGTAGCAAATATTAAATGCAAATAAGAAGATTCAGAAAAGTAATATTCATGCATTACTTTTCTAGAGAACACTGGTTTACACAATCGCAACGTGCACATAAATGTCGAAGTCTTATTTTTCCCTGACCTCCTAACTTCCAAATAGCTCTCTAAACAATAAAACTCTGACCAGTTCTAATAATCTGATATTACAAGACTCCATTAGAGTCTCCTCTGACTTTGCTTGTACAATTCCAGCAGAAAGCATGCATACTTTACTAACAACTGAAATTAGGCCACAGAGGACAATCATTTATTTTGCATAAGGAAGGTGAAGAACAAGGAAACTGAAATGCAAGTAGTTACAGGGGAAATGCCATTCTATAAAGTGTTGTGTGAGTCAGGATCTAGCAACCCATGTTGCTGAAGCTGATAACCTGAATTCTTTCAAGAAATGGCCGGATGTGATCCTTGGATCAATTAACTACTGTACTACCAAAAAATCTAGATGGGCCAAATTGCCTCCTCTCATCTGTAACCTTTTTATATTTGTATGTGATAATTAGATGGCAGAGCAGACTAGGCTGCAATCAAAAAAGTAATGGTTTTGCTTTCCCTGTTTGAAAACAGTCACCAGAAACTGCAACCCAATACGCACACTTAAGTGCTGCACAGACGAAAGCCAAGGCTATCAGCATTGTAGTATTCATTCAATACCCTATAAGATCTGATAAAACACAAAAATGGATACAATGTTTTCAGGAGACTGTGAAACACCTCTCTCTTCATCAATTAATTTCATACTCAGAATGGAAAAAAAAAATCTGAAATAGATCTTTTAACCCTTTCATAGACTTTAACTGCTGAACTACATGACATGCAAGGACTGTGCTTTCTTGCAATAAATGAAGTGCTTTGACTCCCTTCATAAATTATTACTGTTCTGTGCCAAGGACAGCAAAGAATAGTTCATAAATACACAGGGAATTGATGTCAAATGTTCCAGTGTGATCGGACGTTTGTAACGGTTCAGTATAACAAGGGTTCCCCATCCTTTCCCTGAGGAGCCCCAGTCCAGTATAACCTGCCGTTTTTTATTCAGGCTGAGCTCTTAGTGACATAAGTCAATCCTTAACTGGCTGACTTGACAATATATTGGCTTTTAACTCTTTGTTTTCAGCTCCTAAACATGATGGAGGTTACCTTTTGACTACTGCATTTCACAAGTAATTCAAGATCTCCAAGTTCAGAGGAGAAAGAAAACTTTCCAAAGTCTCCAATCAGGCCAGTTCAATTAAGGGTTAAAAAACTCTTGAAAAGGAATGAAAACCAGCAGGTATGGGGATCCCAGGAGCTAGGGTGGGAAGCAGTAAGGTATGGTACAAAGCATCAGAAAGACAATAAAGCATATGATGATGTAGATGAGGGTTGAAATTGAGCAGAATATAACAGAATAGAGGGTGGCACAGTGGTGCAGTGGTTGGCATTGCTGCTTGGGTCCTGGATTCAATTCCTGGGGTGCTAACTGCATGGAGTTTGTATTTTCTCCCCGCGTTCATGTGGGTTTTCTCCAGGTGCTCCGGTTTCCTCCCCCATCCAGAGTTATACTGGCAGGTTAATTGGATTCTGGGAAAATTGGCCCTGGTGTGTGCGCCTGTGTCCGTGTGTGCCCTGTAATGGACTGGCGTCTAGTCCAGGTGGTATCCTGCCTTGTGAGCCCGTTGCATGCTGGGTTAGGCTCCAGCTCCCTTGCAACCCTATACTGGATAAAACGATTAGAAGATAGATGGATAAATGGTTTTTCAAGGTCACCCTGAAGTAACACACACTGGTCTCTAGCTGCAATCCACACTTGAATTTGGGGAGATCGGTGACGATGGGAAAAAAAAGCATCTGTTCACAAAGCAAAATGCATCTTCCATAAAAAAATCTCATCAAGAAATAAAAATATCTAAGAAGTCAAACCCAGGGCTCTGACGTCATTTACACCTGTGCCGATTAGATGGCATGTGGTTTTTCTTTTTGGAAGTCTGTGGATCTGTGTCACAGAAACTTGACAGCTAGCGCAACAGAACCCCCTGAATCTCCTATTCAAAGACTTGCTCTATCTCCATAAAACAGCGCTGTCTCTTGTCTCCAGTATAATTAGGCCATCCACACTAGAGATTTTACCCATTCTGATGCCATCTGGGACTTGCTTCTCAAAGTGGTGTGACACACATGAGATGTGGAGTTGTCTGAGAAGTAGAAGAACCATAATGAATGTTTTCTGTAGTAAATAGTGGGATACATTTGCACATTTATTATGTATAATACATAAAGTAAGCAAATTCTATTTCCTCTGTTTTTTTAGCGGTCCTTCATATCCAATGTTTTGCTATAGTTTCACCATAAGCTCTCCATAGTAATACATGAAGACAGTACTGTGACATACTTTAGGATTTATACTTATAGATATATTAAGAGTTGTCATATTTAAGAGTTATCAAGCCCACATAAACACTGGAATAAAACACAAAACAGAAGAAATCAGTATCTGAAAGATCAGCCTCATGCATCATGTGAGGCCTCATACAGATGCCTATAAAGAAGGCTGCAATTAAAACTATTTACTTAATTACATTATGTATTCCACAGACTATCCATTATTTTATGTATTTATTCATTTAACATGTATCTCTGTAAAAAGTGCTAATGGGTATAAAATGTAACTGCACTATATAGGTGATAGTAATTTTCTGCTTTATTTCATCCATTATTCCTTGTAATTTGCGTTTTCTTCCTTTTTACCACTCTTCAGCCTTATGCAAATAGAATAAACACCATTATCTACATAGATCATTCTGTACATGTTGACCTGTATGGCTATCAATCATGGTGAAGTCAGATGAACGTTCTATATTCATCTGATATGCACAAGTAATTCAGCATCATAAAGTGCCCTGGTTACTTTCACACTCTTTGTTATACCCATGGCAGCTCTGAGTAATTTTGATGTAAAAAAAAGTGTCAACTAGCAACATTAAACAGCACTCACTTTTCTAAATCATCTTTTATGTGATCACATGTGACCTTACCTCTACTTTAATTATAGCAATAAAAAAATATTTGCATTCCTGTTAATGGGTGTTACAATTATCTTGCACTGCTAATGTACAATATTCTACTTTCAGGATTTTTTTGTTCTAAACCAAAAAAAAATGAAAACCTACTCCAAAATAAAAAAAAATCTAGAAATGTACAGGATGGCTTTCTTAAACGTATTCAAATGTAAAAATGCTCATCACGTCTTCAATCTCCGAAATAAAAATATTCCCAAGTAAATTTACATTAAAAGCAAAGGCTTTTACTTCTCTTTTCCACATCAAAGTGGCTGGATTTTACTGGGAATTTAATTAGCTCTGATGAAATATTGCACAAGAGAACAGTTCTGCAAGGAATTATGTGTCTTTCTTATTGCTAGATTACAGTATATACAAACTGGACAGAATGCTGAACTAATATCCTCATTTGAGCAGCGCGTTTCACATAATGGAATTACAGGGTTCATGCAGAAGCTGCTGAATGGCTTTTTTTAAATAAAAAAAAAAATTCTGTCTTTCACTGCAGAAACCCAAACCCGGCCAACAAACAGTATAAGTAATGACAAGCTAACGATATGGAGACTCAGCTTATGTGTGAGATGAGCAGCAGTGTTGCTGGTCTTAGAATCCGTGTGCTGGAAGTTATCAGGATATTTCAGAGCTGTGACCAAGGGCAAAGGACACGCGAGAGAAATGGCCAGGCTGTCAAGCTCCACTGAGCAATAAATTGAGTTCTCAAAACAAAGCAAATCTCTGGACTACTTTTAATACCATACCTTCCAGTGATATGGAAACAAGACACCGAAGTCTGTAAAACAGACGTGTACAGGAAATTATCCACAGTCATGACTAATTTTCTCACAAATGTTCCCAGATTAGAAACCAAGGATTGTATTCTCCCACTGTAATTTAATAATTACACTTCCCATGGCTAATTTTGAAGAAATTGAGCTTTTTACTTCAGAGATCTACAAGCAACAAACTGAATGCCTAAAGGACAGGCACTTAAAGCTAATTATATACAAGATTAAATTCCACTGAAACCATATACGTATTCCTCGTTAAAACAAATATTATTTTTATGGGACTCCATCAGTAATCCTAGTAAACCCCGAGAGTGGTTTGAACCCCTTAACTGAACTGGATTCCAATACTAATGCCAATTCTCCCAGTGTAATTCTCCAGCACTTCAGAATTCAGTTTAACATACTTTTTTAATAAAATTTATATCAAAGTGGTATTTTCTTAGAATAAAAGTTGGGGCCAGAATGATGATAAAGTTGAGGGCACAATGAACAATGGACCGAACTAGGGTTAGGAAAACCGTAGCCTGTGTGTGAAAGTAATGTTACAGTGTTTTAATGCTTGAATTAGGAAAGTGTTGTACTTTAACCTAAGCCTTTTAGTTTGGAATCAGCCCATTTTGTGGTCCTTGCTCTGGCAAAATTTATCCAAAACGCAAAGAAAAACAAAAATCAAAGGGTGGACTGAAATACCACTAAAACCATAGATTAATTTTCAGTAGGACACAACCAATAATTGTATGTAACTCTAACCATAACCCTAGCATAATTCCTAGATGACAGATGTCAAACCCCTTTGCTGTGGTGGGCTGTGTTTGATTTAAATGTAGTTCAAGTGAGCCATAGATGCCATAAATGATTAAATACTTGACAAAACCATTACATAGTATCGTTCATTTGCAGTGTTTCACATTTTTGGCACTTATCTTGTAATGAAATATCTCCCTTTAAAATGCAATCGGCAATCATTATGTCTTCCCTAGGTGCCAGTTTATCAAGCCTTACTGTATTACCCACCGCATATGGGATGTGTTTAGCATTATCTACAATAATTACTTAAAGGGACTTAAAAACCTGTTTTGTTTTGTTTTTTTTTTTGCTGTCCAAAGCCTTTTTCACTATATCAAAGGTACATCTTTATGACAGCTTCACTTCTTTGTGATTTTTACCTTTCTTAAAAATAAGGGTGTTCAAAGTTGGCAAAACATGTTACCAGTATTTCCATTGTTACCAGTATGTCCGTTGTCACAAAAGCAAATAAATTAAGGAAGGCATATTCTGTGGTAGTGAAAAAAGCAATAGAAGGGACTGAAGACGATGAGCAGTCAGAAGACATTTGCACTGCCTTGAACTCTGCTGCAATATGTTCTACAGTTCACACTTTTTACATCTTGTTAACTACTGTGGCAAGTTAAAAGGGAAATGATCATAAGCAGTGTCCTACAATAGGTACTCTTAAGGTAATTGAGTAATACTTGATCATTTTCAGGACCTCAGGAACAAGTCTTAAGATTCTACAGTACACGTAAAAAAATATTTATTTTAATTATATGAAATTTGGCATCCTGATGAATTTTGAGGAATAAATGACCTTTGCCAATGGTGGAATGGACTTATATGTATATTAACTGGTAAACTGTAGGACTGAAATGCAAGTTATACAGACTCTGGGATTCGCGATCAGCATCACCTACAGTATGTACGCTGCTTGAGGGACTGATAAGACTGCAATAAGAGAGAAGCAGCGTGCGTGTTTCATAGTCAGCAGGTTTAACTGCAAAACAAAGGCAAGATTAAAGTGACATCACGAAAAAATAAATGCTGGAAATGTAGAGTACAATTTGGTAGATATTGGCAATATAAAAAGACACAAAAATCACTTTGACAACTACTGCTATTGCCCTTTGGCAATACTTGTAGCCACAGGTAAGAATCAAGCATGCCGGACTTCAATTCAACAGAAAAATTGTTGATAAACATTTTTTCTTCAACAAACTAAGGGCCTTGTTACATGATTACAAGGCCATTATTACTATGTTCAAAAATATATTTTTTGAGAATAAAAAAAACTCTAGGTACAATTTCAGTGTGACTGATGGTGGTTCAGTTGCTGATGTTGCTTTAGGTGAAAGTGTGTGCACAGGTCTTCCAGTGTCAAATTGTATCTCACCATTTTCATACAAAGACACAGCCTATTCAAACTAGACAGGACATCATCAAACAAGGCAGCTGTGATTGGACAGAGCACTGGATACAGCAAAGGGAGAGCTACAATATGTGTACGAGACAGAGTTACATTACCAAAGGCACCTATTTGTCTGCATACAATACAATGCGTGGGCTTTTCGGGCTCAGACAAATCACAAACTGAATGGTTTTGACTACAACTGCCACAAGGGCCTAACAAATGAGCTTGGTACTTATGACACCTATTTCAACATAACATTTGAATCTATAAAGATTTGGATACTGGACTCATATCCACCCAACTCTCAAGGTGCTAAAAGTCAATTTAAGAGCATTCTGAACAAATCTTTGTATTTTACAATTAGTTAAAGTGTTGTTGCAACATTGTAACTAAGTTGTTACAACTCCTGACGATTTCATGAACTGTGTGCATCACTTTCAGGGCTTCCTCTCTGTAACATCTCTTTTTTTAAATAATTAAGTCAATAAAACAAAGTATTAGTTATTTCTAATGGTGTTTTTGGAAAAATATTTTCTCAGTAAAAAAATCAGAAATTTAAAAAGCAGTTTGCTTCTGGGCAAGCCTTTTGATATTTTGTTTTTTTTTTAAACAAAACTCAGACTTCTGAAGGTTGAGCTGGTAAAGTGAGCCAGATGGACTACCTCAGCATCAGTGGTTCCAGGACTCAGGACTCAAAAGGCAATGTGTATTCAGGAATAAAACTAGGAAGCATTTCTTCATTCAATTATGGAGCAAACAGCTCTGCTACAGTATGTTGTTGTTGCCAGGGCACTGGAATCTTTTAGCAAGGGACTGGATTAAGATTTTGGTTTAATAACCTACTAACAAGTAAACAAGCAAGATGGGGTAAATCTTCCCTCTCTCATTTGTAACTAAAGACAACAAACACCATACAGACAGCACACAAACAGAAAAATGGAGACATTCTCACAAATATACACATTTTTCAATACAAGGCAGCAGATATCACTGGAGTTAAAAGGCTCCAGGTTTGGTGAGCCTGCGCACATTCCTTCAAGCAATAGCACAAAAGAATTTTAAAAATCCCCCTGAGACTGAATGCAGTCATTATGAAATCTGTCACCACATGATTAAACATTAATCACATCGCATTAGAAAGCAAAGATTTTCACTTTCATGTTGATTGAAAAAAATAAATAAGCTGTGTCACAATTAAATCCAAAAATTAACAACCTTGTTCAGCATCACTCATTTTGAAATCTCAACTTGCTGTTCAAAGGTATACGCCATTCCCAGCTACTTTCTGCTTATTATTTCACTTTTTTAAAATGTCAATTTAGAAGTTATGTTTGAAACACACAGAGGTACACAAGACAATGCTGTTATGATTTTTCTTAAATTACTACTGTATTGTTCCCAGACTTACAGTAGGAATAAGGGTTAGAGCTGCATACCAGTAGAATGTGGGTTCAAATCCTAGAAGAAAATCTGGTACCGTACATGTGACCCAGACACTGTAATTCACTTACTGTACACTGTTGCAGTAAATGCCCTGCTGTATAAGCAAATATACTCGTTATCGTTTCAGGTGACATTTTGTTCTCAATTGATGTATCCAAGTAAATAAAGGATTCCAAATTAAAACTGCCAAGGCAAAATATACTGTACTACATTATGTAGTTGATATACAGTACAGATTTCAGATTCCAATAATTACCATCATGTTTGCTCAAAGTCCGGTCTTTGTTTCACGCCAAAAATCTTTTCACAGCCAAAATTGAAAAACTTCCGTTCACACAGAGTCTACAATTATTAAATCACGTTCTTAACTTTTTTTCTATCCATGATTCTTTTTAAAGGCACGGACTGATTCCGACTTCTCGTGGAAATGAGCCTCTTTGAGCCAACTCAGATACAATGAATTTATTTTGCATTCCCCCGAGTATTCTCGACACTTACTTCTATTGCAGCAGTCCGGTGGTTAAACGCTGTTGAGCTCCAAATGTGCCCTGTTGGCAGTGGTGACCTACTGTAGGTGTAGTAGTTCAGGTGGGTAGCTGCGTCAGCATGCGTAGGCTGCAAAGGAACAAGTAATAGGTTTACTCCATGCTGAAAAAAAGAAGAAAGAGAACGCAACATTTCGGCCGTGGAGCTCACACCTGAAGAAGGCTCCACGGCCGAAATGTTGCGTTCTCTTTCTTCTTTTTTTCAGCATGGAATAAACCTATTACTTGTTCCTATTGTAGATGTATCTGCATTTGAATTCCAAAGTGAGTGGAACTACCCGATTTGCCTGATACAGGACACGGAGGCCACAGGATAAATTCATCTGGTGCACCATTTGGCCCTGTCCACCTTGGAGATATTTTGCAACTGACAACAATTCTAGTGTTTAAGGCTATCCACACATAATGCAGACACACAACCAGGCAAATAGCATTCTTGCCTGTATACAGTATGTTGGAGTCAGTTCAAAGCCAGAAGGGACTTGAGAATCTCCAGGGAGTTTGCACAACTAGACAGCTGACCAAAGACCCATTTTAAATCTGAGGCAAGGCCACACTGCCCAACATCAACTGCCTGTTCCTCCTCCCTTAGTAACTAAAACACACTGTAGACCCTTCCTGTCACAGAAATCCCTCCCTCTAACAGACTGAGAGCTGGCCGTGAATGAAGTGTAGTAACTTTCCACATGCTGAGTCTTTTAATGTTGGAGATAAAAAAAGAGAGATCACCAGAGTCCCATTGTCATGGCCTAAATGATCTGGACCACCAAGAGATCTTACTGCAATTCCTATAGATGTGGCAAAAAGAATTTACACACAGAAGAGTAGCGCGTTACATCTTGAAAATCCGATCATTTAATACGAGAATCCAATAACATTGACTTCAAAAACATAGCTGGGTAGCTTGTTCCTTACTCCTGCAGCCCTTTGAGTAAAGAAGTGCTTCCTGTTCTAAGTTTTAAATGTCATATCACTGAAGATAGAGGGGAATGTTAGAAAGGATTTTTAGTGTGCGTCTGCTTTTTAGACCAACTTTCCTGGGCCTTGTTGGGGGGGAGAAACAGTACACAGTTTCTCATCTTTATTTCGCTTTTAGATTGTTCTGGAACTTTAAACCCAATGTGACATCCTTGCAACACACTATCTGCTCCCTCTCAACGCAAAGCAGCTACTGCAAGCTGGGAATCAGATCATTTCCCTCCTTTTCTGGGTTTGCCTTTGGGAGATGAATACGAAAAAAAAGACAAACCGTGTGACAGGAGTGTGAATAAATTACTGAGCTGCCTCAGGAGCTGGACAACCTGGAATAGAATAACCATTGTCTTGACAATAAGTGCCAGTAATACAAGCTAAAGATAATAGGGTGCACTGCCATTTTTACCTAACAAACCCACTGGCATCACTTCATACTTAAATAACCTCTTATTTCTGAAAAAAAATAATGGATCTCTTTTTTGTTCTAAATACGTGCAAGATTCAAAAACATGATCCATTTCTCATGAGAAACTATTTTTAACACACCACAGAATAGAGAGTGACTGAATATGACAGTTTTCTTTTTGTTTTTTTTCTCCAAAAACCTAAAATTGAATTCATTAAATACTCCACCTGCTCTGTTAGGCAGAACTAACTGCTGGAGCACAACTGGGCATAATCATTCCATCTAATAGTTCTAGTGGTGAAAAGCCTACACACCAACTGCCAGAAAGTATTAGGAACCACTACCAAAAAATGTGTTGAGCCCCCCAGGAGTGTGACATTTATTCAACAAGGGCCTGATGCAATAGAACCTTAAACCAAGTCTGTCCAAATCTACGGACAGGATCACCTTCAGCTGAGGTTGTGTCAAGGCTTGGGTTGAACTGCACTGTCCTTTAGTTCCAAATGGTTTTCATATTGGATGGGATCTGGTGATTGTTCTGGCTGGAGAGGATGTAGACTTGTATCATCTTCCCACGACACAAGCACACTGCCCACCACTAAGCTAGTCTGTTCCTCTCACTGTGGAGTCCTAATATTGGGGCACAAAATCAATGCAACACGTGATTTCAGTCGGTTAGATATGGGCGGTTATCTTTGATACTGTATACCTCCCCCTGAGTAGCTGTAGCAGAGCTAGTTTGGGCACGGTGACGTCATCGCCCTCCCTGAGCGTAGCAGGGACCTCAGCCGCTGAGGCTGAAGGAGGTCTCTTTTAGCTCATTCGGCTGGTTCCCTGTTACAGGAGACCCGGGTTCGCGCCCCAGGTGTTGCAGGAAGGTCACATAGCCAGGATGCACATCAAACCATATGCTCCAAAAGCTGAGTTTCCTGCCATGGGATCCAAATGCCTCCTGGGGACCCAAACGAATGACCACAGCAGGCTTAATGCTATACACCAGTGGCTCTAGGTCCTGGTCCTGGAGACTCTTGTGTCTACTGACTTTTATTCCCACTAGAGCCTCAATCACCAAAACTAATTGGTGTTTGTAACTGATCTACTTTCTGGCTTACATAGAAACATAAGAAAGTTTACAAAGGAGAGGAGGCCAATTGGTTCAGTGATCTCCAATCTTTTTAGACAAAAACTAGATTGAAAAATTTTTAGGCTTCGATATCATGGCTGGGTAGGTTGTTCCATACTCGTATAATCCTTTGGGTAAAGAAGACTTTTCACCCATTCTTAGTCCATGCTTTATAAAACTATGCTAGTTAAAGTACATTATTTCCAACATCATCTCCACACAGAACTTTATACAGTCTCTCCTCACCATGCTCATTGAAAAATCGCCCTCTTATTTCTGACTGAACAGCTCTGAATCGGTGATGATAAATCATCACAGGTGGGAATGACACCATATCCATCATTTCCAAAATCAGTCAATTTTTCCTTCTTCTAATGTCCAAACAGTTATATTTCAACTAGCACACCTGCACGAGGGCAGTCCTGGAACTCAAATTTAAAAAGAGGCCCGAAATTGAAATTATTGGAAAAAATTGAAATAAAATGGATTGTAGCTAAAACCAGGGCTGAAGCAAAAACCCAGCAGACACATGAATAGACCAGGACTGAGAATCACTGCTTTAAAATACAAACCCTATCCACTGCATTTGAGATGTTACAGCAAATGATCAAAAACAGGAAAATAAAGTGCACACTGTGTAAGAGCACAGCTGGATGAGTGGAAAAATATTCTCAACACCTATACATAATTCAAAAAGCTGTGCATCAAAATGTAAATATAAAATCCTTTCAATATTCCTTTTTTATTCAGGCTGTTCCCCCATGTCTAGCAGGGATGTGTTTTTTGTCATTTATAGATAACTGTGTGGTACCGTATCTTTCCATCCTGGATCACTGGGTCGCTTCAGATACTGTCAAATCTTTGAGATGCTTAGTAACTGGGAAAGAAACATTGTAATAGAGGTTCATACCGCTTCCTAAGGTTCATGTTTCCGCGACGGATGAAGTCTGGTTACTTAATCTGAGCTTTATAGCAAATCCTAGAGCTAATATAATGTTACAGCTGTGCACTAGCTGAAGAAAGTGCAGTGTATTACCCTTCTGCGTTTGTTTTGAGGCAGGATAGCAGAGCTGTTTTTGAAGTGTTCACTAAAGCAGATTAATAAATCCCACAGCAGCAGAGTGATGAATTGTTGTGTCTGTTGCTTCACTCGGAAAAAAATCCTTGGATCTCACAGCTGGGGCAAAAGTGCCACAGTTTGGGGACCTCAGTCACTTCTATTCCCTCTTGATGCCTTCTGTTCAAGAGCAGAGAACATCAATGCAACAATCCGGCAATTTCTTACCCCCACATTCATAAACCGACTTCAATCACATTAACATTGGATGAAATCAAGCAAGAGCAGGCTGTGAGAAAAGCTGGAATGATTAACAGGGTTTCTCTAAACACAGAGTAAGGAAGTCAGACAGAGCCTTCTTGATTTTCAACACAACAATGACTACTGGCACTCCCCTGCAAGATTGACATAGCAGTCCTCCAATCAGCACCGTCCCTCCTGTAAGGAAGTGTGTACCTTGCCATGTGCCAAAAGGTTATTGGCTTAATGTGAGGGCACGCCTCATTCTGCTTGTATAGTACAGAATAACTACCAACAGTACAAAGAAGAGTCAACATTCTATAACAAGTCTATAAAATTAGGTATGTCTATGACAAAAAATAAAAACAATGTCTGGATAAACATGGAATTTCTTCAGAAAAGATATTGTTTAAGCAGCTAGGAGATAGGTTGGGGGCAGCACAATGGCTCAGTGGTCTCCCTGTGTTTGCATGGGTTTCCTCCAACAACTCCGGTTTCCTTCCACAGTCCAAAGACCTACTGGTATGTTAATTGACTTTTGGGAAAATTGTCGCTAGTGTGCGAGTGTGCTTGTCTGTGTGTGCCCAACAATGAATTGGTATCCTGGGCAGGGTGTACCCTGCCTCGAGCCTGTTGCTTGCCAGGAATTGGAAGAAGCAGTTAGAAAATGGTAGATGGAGAAGAGTTGAAATAAAAAAACAGAAGGCACAAGGCATCATTCTTGATCTAAGGTGAAAACCTTACAGTGTATCATTCTGTCGCTGAGACTTAACACTGCTCTTTGGCAAGTACTCATTTCACAAGCATTACTGAAGTACCCAAGGTCACACAGCTTTCTGATCAGGACTCAGTGATACTCATATAGTTAAGACAGCTGTGGATTTAATTTTGGCACAGTTGGTCACCCTGTTGTCCAATGCTCTATTCCAGGAAGGAATGGCCAAAGCTATGGCCAATATTATTCATGGAGAGCCCCCTGTCTAGGAGATTTCTCTAGCAACTCAGTCTTAAATAAGATTTTGACAGATGTGGAACAGTTTGTGAACTCAAACTGGTCATGTGTCTTGAAATTATTTAGAATTCTTTAGAATGAAAAGCACAACCACTCGATTCCTCAAATGCTGCAGGCAGAGCTCTCCAATCCTGAGCCAATTGATCAAACTTACTTGCTAAACTGATAAAAAAATCACATTTATTATCAGTTTTATGGTTAAGGGTGGTCCAATAAAACATGATGGATTACGAGTCCGCAGGACCAGGACTGGCCAGCCCTGTCATATATTTCTTAATGGGCCGCTATCTTATTAATGCTTAACAGCTATTGCACTTGAAAACAACCTGCACCACAATCCATCAGTCAGCAGAAAGCCTCTTCCCTCTGTGTTGCAAAAGTTGCCCAAAGCTCTGTTACATTACCGGTCACCAGAGACTCATATTTCAAAGACTGCCTGCTAGCCATGCCAATGAGCTCACTCTACAATGAGAGCATGATGCAACACAGGTCAAAGCCTCTCCTCTCATGTCGGGCATCCATAGGGACACCACAATGAGTTGACAAAAACGCCCTGAGAGACCACTTAGCAGATGGAGGTTCAGCTCTTTCACAACAGCAATCCAGTGCAGTGGGCCCTTGGCAAAAGAACCTGCAGTGATGTGAGCTTTCCTATCAAGCCCACTCAAGACAATGTATTTGTTGCTGAGAAACCAATAAGGAAACAACACTTATGAACTTCCAATCAACAGAAACCTTAGGACAGCTCAGGTTATTGTGACAGCTTGGATAATCTCTGTCACTTTCAGCTAATAACATACTGTATATCCTCACTGGCCAAAATGTTAGAAACCCCCCCTTAAATTAATACACTTGCCTAGAATCATCAGCATTGCCACCTTTCAGCCTAATCTCATAGAACATTACTCCTCATCTGGGGAGTTGAACTTCACAGACCAAGTGATTAATGACCTCTCCACTACTCTGCACTACACATCTCAAACACCTGGCTCAAGAACTACAGATAGGCAAACAGATCAAACATGTTGCAAAAACTTCTATACTGTTTCATACTGAAATACTCCAAAAGAAGCAGCAGGTCCCAGAATTTGACTTCTCTTTCTAACCATCATACAGTATAATCTTTTTTCTAACATATCTCACATTGCTTCACCAGTAATGGCATTTTAAGGAGCACAGGTTGAGTCTTGCAGTCACGGTATAAGCCTTCTGATAACTCTGTTACTATTTTGGAAGAGCTCTCCTCAGTTCTCTGAAGCTCAGCAAGGCTGGACCTGGCCGTGGGATAGATGACCTAAGGAAAACTAGGTTTTTGCTGTAAGTAATGCTTGTGGAGCAGTAGATAATGCTAATCTCTCAGTATCAGAAAGTCTAAAACCCACATCTGGGGACCAAAGATACTGTGCTGTTGGAGGTGCAGTCCTTCAGATGAGATGTCAAAATGAAGGTCCTGGGTTATTGCTCATTAAAGATCCCTTGGTGCTGATCGTACAAGTTGGGGTGTTTAACCTGGGTCCTGACTGAATTCCTCTCTGGGATTCTTAAATATACTCCTTAAGTCCTGGTGAACCAGTTTCTCACCTCCCTCCCTGCTCTGCTGTGTAGCAGGATTATAGTAAGGTATCGAATGTAAAATGTCTTTTGTGCACTCCCCGTGTGGGGCTGCACCTCAGTGGTGAAGACCGTGGGCCCCCTACAATGTGAAAAGTGCACCAGGATCCTTTGAGATGGAAATCAGTGCGTAAACACAATTAACTATTAACTCTTATCGCATTGGCTGAGGAGCATGAAAAAGGCCACTCTCTCCAGCTCGAAACCTGTTGAAAACTGTTGGAATGAGCAGTTCAATCCCACTGCCCTTATCCCAATGTCAACCTAAGGCAATCCTGTTAGAGGAATAAGATAACCAGTATTTCAAGATCTTGTCAAATATGCACCACATACTATTCAAGATGTTCGTGCTGTTCACAGATGGATGACACGTTCATCTGAATACCTAAAATACTGGCCGGGGAGTGCAGAACAGAGAGCCCCATTGAAGCACTTGTCTCACCAGATAACGACTGTACATGTGTTCTGTGCAGCTGTCCCTCAGTTTAGGTTTCTGGGTCAAATGAAAATGACATGGGATTTTTGTTACTAAATCAAAGAACAAGTGCAGGAAATTATATCGCGCAAAGTTCTGGTGATCTCAGCAGCTCAGGCTAATTTGCCATTTAATGAAATAGAAGTTCAGGGCTTTCATTAAAATACTGCTGTGAAGGCAATTCAAATTATTTCATTTGATTACCTGAAACCACGCCAATCTGTTTGTCAATAACAATGCTGAATATTTGAGTAAGTGCAACATAAAAAAAACAGTAATTAACAGCAATTTAAAGATAGCAATCCTGGGAGCTGCAGAACTCATAACTTTGTGTCCGGGGGGAATCTATAAATACAATCTAAAACAGCTCCTTTTACAGCCACAGTGGTGAATAATCCTGATCAGCACTACTTCAGATCTCTCTGACAAACGGTATAGTGCCGCCGCAAAATGTCTCATGCAGATACTAACATAAACCAAATCACAAGTGAGAGTTTTTGCAGCTTTTTCAAAACCATCATTAGTTTTTCTTAATAAATATATAGTATTCATTTATGTGACTAATGCCATACGAAAGTGATTTATCATTATTTTTTACAAACCAACTGGAGAGATCTTTACACAGCTAGGCTTGCTGGAGCAAACTGGGTTAAGTACCTGGTTGCAACAAGACGTCCTACCTGGTACTACCCTTCAGTGTCCAGAGCCCTACTCATTACTCCACACAGCCACCTATCGCTATATGCTGACACTGCATGTTTCAAACACCTACAGTAGCTGAGCAATACAGCTAAAAAGACCAATACACCAAGAATCTTGATAAAGAAAAAGTCACTTACCTAGTGCTGTTTGAGACCCAAATACTTCAAAAGAAGCTGCACGTCCCACACTAGAGACTAGAGAATTTTTCCAGTCTTTCCAATTATCACACAACAATTTTTCTGACAACAGTTTCCAAGATGCTCAACGAATAAAGGCATTTTAAGAGGCACAGGTTGAGCCCTGTAGCAAATGTGTAACAAAGTGACAGCAGTGTTACCAGCTTTAACCTAATCTCCACATACAGTACCTCAGACGTTCAATCAGACTGGGCCTGGTTAAGAATGGGATGGGAGAATGAGGAAATCCAGCTTTCAGTTGCAACTGGTGGTGGGCCAGTAGGTGACTTGCTTTCCTCTGGACCAGAATTTCCTAACCAGCTCCTAATAAACGTGACACTACTGTAGGAGGTTCTATCCTTCAGATGAGGTCCTGGCTACATGGTCATTAAAGATCCTGGCTCCGTCTGTAAGAGTATGAACTGTAATCCCAGCGCCATGGTTAAATTCCACTTCAGATTCTGCAGAATCCAGCTGCTCTAAATTCTCTTGGTTCAGCTGATGAAAAAAAACTCTCATCTGCAGTGTAGTGGGGTGACTGTATGTTTCCCAGGTGAGCCAGCATTTCAATAATGGACAAAGTGAGTCCCCTCCTGTATGTACAGTTTGGTTTGTCATATACACGCGTGTATTGAAATGCTTATGTGAGGTGATCTGGAATCGTCTGGGATCCCAAATGTAAAGAATTAGAATTTAATTACAGTTTACATCTAATCTATGTGCTGTACACCTGTAAGCTGCCAGTAAGAGTCACATCTCGCTTCTAATCAATGCTAACTATTTTGAAAGGCACTGTGGGAAACAATATCTCTAAAATGACAAATGGCTCCATGCTGGTATGAATGTTACAATCACAAGGCAAGTTATTGAAGGATTCTCGTTTTTTAACCGGGAAGAAAGAAAATAAAACAAAAAATAATCTCTCATTTCAAATGTGTGATAATGGCAGTTTGATAAGCACCTGCGCAATGTTGCAAAACTCCAAGTGCTAAATACAAGCTGAGAAATGTGTGCCCTTCCCTGAGAAACATACAAGGTGCACAAGTTGCAATGTCACAGGTTTCTTCAGCCGTATAAGAGCAGCAGCCAAATCCCTCTTATAAACATGGCACAGAGCTCAAACCTTTCAAAACTGTCACTCCTCTAAACATTCTCTGAAGGGGCACGAAAACACACAACACTCTGCTACGTTATGTCTCTCTGGCCGTATATTGTCAACCACTGAAAAGGACACTAATGTAAAAAATCCATTAGACCAGCAGCTAGCCGTATTGTACGAATTAATGAGAGGGGCAGGCAGCAGGCCCACCATGACAGGCTTTTTAGAGGGTGGAATGGGGCTCACTGAAAACCAGTCCTGGATAAATTATTAAATGAGTCATTTTAGAAGTTCAAATGAATTGGAAACAGGGGGGCTTTAAAAGGCAAACGCACAAAGAGAGCCTTTAAAGTAGTTTAATAACGTGCCTAATTATTGCAGGGAAGTGTCTTCAGTCACCGTTGGTAACCATTCACACTCTATTGGTCAGAATGCGTCTGAAGCCACGAGAGGGAAAAAAAAAAGCTTTCCTTTAGCGCTGATCATTCCTCGGAAGAGGTGCCTCCTGCTGCTTCACACATTCTGGCAGCCTGAGAGCTTCGCAAACTGGAGAAAGGGGAAATCCAGGGCTCCTTCTAAGTATCCATGCTGTCCTGCGAAATGCCTGTTCTGTTGTTACCTCAGGAAAGTCACACTAAAAAGGTAAAATAGGGCAGGACGTCAATTTGCTGACATTTTTCCCCGTTTGCTTTGTAGAGCCTGTCAGAGGTCCCAAGATTTCTTTATACCACAATCTATACACCCTCAATCACTGGGAAATCAATACCACTCAGGCTGCTATCACCAACATAGACTAAACATTTCACATACCTCTGTGGTGCAGGTCTAATATATTTGCTCACATATAATTATCTACATTGAAGATTATTTTTTCCTGGTCATTTAGATACTGTAGGAACACCAGCTCAGCTACTCAGCTGAAATGATCGTTTCTCTTTAACATTAAATGCAGGCCACAGCACTGCATTGAAAAACACAGCCTACAGCAAACACCTTAGAACTTGCCTTTGTAAAAACAAGATGCATCCAATATTGACCAGCTTCAATAACCAGCCGTGTAATTAACTACCCCCAGTGAAACAGTCTACGTGACAGTGATCTATTGCAGTGAGCAAGGCAACTTTCACACTGCCAGGTTTCACAGAAGGCCGGTATTGCTCTTTTCAATCTGCAATCCAGAGGGATCACTCCCTTTTCCCTTTCTTAGTCCCTAAAAAGAGCCGACTCCAAAGCACAAAAAAATGATTCAATTAAAAAAAGTACCTGCTTTAATATTTATTTCTTTGAACCTGAGAAAAATATCATCCATCACAGTCATAGTAAAACTGTGTCATCATAGTAAAACTGAAATTAATTTACTGCAGTAAAAGCATGGCTGCTGGTGAAGACTGTGGTACAGTATATGCTGTGCATGCTTGACCACATTAACCACAGTGTTTGTGATGCACCAGCAAATACAGGAACTATTTATAGACCCTTGAGGACAATAGCCTAACAGCTGCCCTAGGTCACTTGAAAACTGCTTAAAACCTCAGGAAAAGACTTAAACAGCTCTGCACTTGAGAAGGAACTTTTGAATGAGTGAGTGTTCAACTTCAGTACAGTTGACAACCGTACAATTGAAATCGGAGGCACTTCTGTTCTTTTTAGACAGTTCCAGCGCATCTGACTTACACTGCATGCTATACAGTGCCTTGCGAAAGTATTCGGCCCCCTTGAACTTTTCAACCTTTTGCCACATTTCAGGCTTCAAACATAAAGATATAAATTTTTTATTTTATGTGAAGAATCACCAACAAGTGGGACACAATTGTGAAGTGGAACGAAATCTATTGGATTTTTGAAACTTTTTTAACTAATAAAAAAATGAAAAGTGGGGCGTGCAAAATTATTCGGCCCCCTTGCGTTAATACTTTGTAGAGCCACCTTTTGCTGCGATTACAGCTGCAAGTCGCTTGGGGTATGTCTCTATCAGTTTTGCACATCGAGAGACTGAAATTCTTGCCCATTCTTCCTTGCAAAACAGCTCGAGCTCAGTGAGGTTGGATGGAGAGCGTTTGTGAACAGCAGTTTTCAGCTCTTTCCACAGATTCTCGATTGGATTCAGGTCTGGACTTTGATTTGGCCATTCAAACACCTGGATACGTTTATTTGGGAACCATTCCTTTGTAGATTTTGCTGTATGTTTGGGATCATTGTCTTGTTGGAAGATAAATCTCCGTCCCAGTTTCAGGTCTTTTGCAGACTCCAACAGGTTTTCATCCAGAATGGTCCTGTATTTGGCTGCATCCATCTTCCCCTCAATTTTAACCATCTTCCCTGTCCCTGCTGAAGAAAAGCAGGCCCAAACCATGATGCTGCCACCACCATGTTTGACAGTGGGGATGGTGTGTTGAGGGTGATGAGCTGTGTTGCTTTTACGCCAAACATATCGTTTTGCATTGTGGCCAAAAAGTTCGATTTTGGTTTCATCTGACCAGAGCACCTTCTTCCACATGTTTGGGGTGTCTCCCAGGTGGCTTGTGGCAAACTTTAGACGAGACTTTTTATGGATATCTTTGAGAAATGGCTTTCTTCTTGCCACTCTTCCATAAAGGCCAGATTTGTGCAGTGTAAGACTGATTGTTGTCCTATGGACAGACTCTCCCACCTCAGCTGTAGTTCTCTGCAGTTCATCCAGAGTGATCATGGGCCTCTTGGCTGCATCTCTGATCAGTCTTCTCCTTGTCTGAGCTGAAAGTTTAGAGGGACGGCCAGGTCTTGGTAGATTTGCAGTGGTCTGATACTCCTTCCATTTCAAGATGATCGCTTGCACAGTGCTCCTTGGGATGTTTGAAGCTTGGGAAATCTTTTTGTATCCAAATCCGGCTTTAAACTTCTCCACAACAGTATTACGGACCTGCCTGGTGTGTTCCTTGGTCTTCATGATGCTCTCTGCGCTTTCAACAGAACCTTGAGACTATCACAGAGCAGGTGCATTTATACAGAGACTTGATTACACACAGGTGGATTCTATTTATCACCATCAGTCATTTAGGACAACATTGGATCATTCAGAGATCCTCGCTGAACTTCTGGAGTGAGTTTGCTGCACTGAAAGTAAAGGGGCCGAATAATTTTGCACGCCCCACTTTTCATTTTTTTATTAGTTAAAAAAGTTTCAAAAATCCAATAGATTTCGTTCCACTTCACAATTGTGTCCCACTTGTTGGTGATTCTTCACATAAAATAAAAAATTTATATCTTTATGTTTGAAGCCTGAAATGTGGCAAAAGGTTGAAAAGTTCAAGGGGGCCGAATACTTTCGCAAGGCACTGTAGGTGAGTCTACAGCTCCTGCTTCCATGGCTTAAATCTCTGTCCCTGTGCTTTCTGTTTGCTATAGTCAGCTGGGTTTTATTTCAACCAACGTCTTCTGTGCCCACCTCTTGTTTCTGCCCCACCCGTTACAAAGAGCATATTTTCCTTCTGCAGGCTCTGGGATGGAGTAGGAGGCTGTGAGTTTTCCATTAAAATCTCTGTCCTCTCTGGTTCTCACTAACACCATTTCTCAAAACTACAATGCTACACTGTCTACATCGTGTGGCATTATCTGGTGTACTGTATGTCCTGAGAGATTAGCACGAATAAGAATTCCAATGTACACGTACATATAGCAAAAAACTCCTCTCCACACTGAATGCAGGTAAATGAAAAGGCCAGATTTATGCCAGTACCTGTGCAAGATTTAATGAACAAGGACTAGATCTGCAAGCCAGCTCTCTTTGAAGAATAATATGGAAAGCTAGCATGGACAGCGATGGTTCAAATACCTGCCTTTTGTCTCATCAAAATTTGCCATCAACTGTCTCCAGCAAAAGAAATGCAACATAGTGTTGGCAAAAACTACATTTCATCTTGGGAAGGGCTGTGGGGGCTAAAACGTTATTGACGCACTGCTTTTGCAGTCACGCTTTGCGAGACGCAGAGCTGTTTGAGGTCATGAGAGCCTTGATTACAAATGAGGTTCAGGAAAGTCAAAGGAAGGTGTAAAGTCTCCACTCCCTCCCTCTGTGCAGAGTGTAACCTCTCAATTAACACACTCCACGTATATCAGATGGCTCCATTTATTACAGGACAAGCCAGAGGAAATTTAATTGAGGAAAAATGGCCAACTGTGCCGTACAGTATGCTAGATAAGGGGTTCGTACAGAGCTACCTCTGCCATTCCACCTTTCTAAGGAAAAAAAGCAGCCTACTCCATTTGAATAATCCCCAGAATAACAGGGCTCTCATTACTTGTGTGTAACTGCACACATCTCATGGACAGCACGCCCTTTGATTGCCTCCTGCCGTGGCAATTCCAGCTCGCTCTTTTCATCGTAAATGTCACGTTCTTCTGAGCTGTGAAGTCCAAACTGCAAGAGAAAGGCGAAGCACTTACCAGACTCGATTAGGTTCTCCAACTGTGCCAGTGTTTCCATACCTGAAGCACTCAGACGACATAAAACCTTCTCATAAATGAAAAGGAGCTCACCCGCCCATTTCTGAGTCAGAGATGGATCCCAAGCACCAATTTTCTCGGCTTTTTTATTCTCAAAAGTTTGTTTGTCTGTGGTGCCGCTGTTTCTGTTTGCAGAAACGCAGCCAAGGTTGTCATCTTGCTAAAAGCTGAAAAAATGTTATTTCACTCAACACACAGAGCCAACTGTCCGACTGGTGGTCAAAAAATATATTTCGTTACCAGGTGTTTAAAAACCAAACAGTTCTTCCCTTTAACACAAGTAGAAACACTTCTTTTCTGTTTTACGCACTGTCCGTGAAATGAACTCTCACACTTCAATGCATTGTTCTGATCAATGTTCTGATGCCCACAAGTGGAAATGGTGGTGATTTCATGTCAGTTGGCATCTACAGGAGGGTGAAAATGAGGCACTAAAGAAGGCAGCAATTAAAGCTAGCTATAGCACTGCTATTCACCAGCAGGTGGAGAACATGAATATTAAACTCCAGCTTGTCAAGATCAAGTGGTTCACAAGTTTCTGGGAAGAGTTTGACAGAAATACTTTCCACCTAACTGGTGACTCAGTCTTTGCAGGAATCGGTGGCATCTTCATTTAAAAAAAAGTGTTGCAAACGCACAGGGTTTAACAGGATAATTACAGTATGTACTTTTCTGGTTGTATCCTGTTAATTAAAAAAAAAGTTGATTCTAGCCCCTTAGACATTTTTTAGACAGATTAACATATGGATCTCAATAAAACCTCAACTTTATTTGAATGTTCTAAGTGTGAGAACTGAAAATGACTGAAATTAACTTAATGAAAATGTACTACACTCTCAAGGGATGGGACCTACTGAGCCAGAGGTTCAAAATAAAATAACAAAAGGAAGCAAATTATTTTTGTCCTACACCACTGTTGAACTAAGGTTTGCTCCATATCTGCCCCCCTAAAGCTCAAACCCAGTAAGACAGAGCAATCCAGGAAGTAACAGGTGCAAGGTGCTTCTCTCTGTCAATCACAGTGGCATAGAGAAAAGGGACAATTAAGAACAGCCAACCGACATCAGCATGCATTTAAGCCATGAATAAAACAAAGCACTCAGAGCAGCCCCAAAAAACATTCCATGATGCACAGTGGCAGAACGTGCAAGCTCCACACAAACCGATCTCGAGGCTGCCATCAAGCGCAGCAGCCTGGAGCTGTGAGGCAGCAGCTCTAACTGCCAGCACTTCATTCAGCCTCCTCAGAAAATAAAGGTTAAAGAAAGGAAATGCAGACGAATTGTTTGAAAAGAGCACGCCGCAGGAAGCTCACATGCTTAAATAAGCAAGACCAAAAGAGATCTGGAGACTGCTGGGGCGCAGCCTGCACTATGCCAATTCAAACGCCAAGCTAAAGCCTGTTCGCTAATTATGTTCTGTTGATGGCAAAAAGCCCAGGGATTGCTGGAGCAAAACTTTGGAGCTACAGGTTAGACAGTTTCCTTGAAAAGCATCAGCACATCAGTTGCATAGAAAGGCACTGAGGCACAGCCTAATGCAAGTGTTCTAAGGGAAGTGGGAAAAGGATGCATGACTTTCTCTTTGCACTCGTTACAGGGACCCCCCGTTTCTTTTGAATGCTTCTAATTAGTACTACCCAGCGACCACCAGTTGTTTTTTTTTTTTTTAATTTGCAGCTCATCTCTGGAATGAAATACAGGATTCAGCCCTCTTCGGCAGCAGCCCAGCAGCTCGCTGCCACTGCATAAGAACCACTCCCTCACGCAAGAACACTGCAGTGCAGTGAACTGGGAGCCTTCAGAGGAAAAGACTAAGAGCGTGAAGACGGACAGCAACAACACAGCAGACCTGCCACTCTACTGACGGGCGCACGCTCAGAGCTACTTGAACACCGAAAGAAGACTCCCCGATAGCCGGCATATTTATTCATGAGTGGATAGCACCAAAAAAATGTCACATCACCACCAGTCATTGAGCTGTTTCTGTAAACATTTCTATGCACGGTGCATCTAACTCTCACAGAACCCTCAGAGCAGCAGTACATCTACGCAAATGGATGTTCCAGGGGGTACATTTCTGTTGTCACAACCTTGATACAGAGAAACATAAGGAAAAGAAATGACCAAAAACAGAAAATGAGACCAAGTGAATTACTACCAATGAGGTAACCCAGGTATTGTTCTTGTTTAGGAGCTGTATTCAACAAACTAGGCATATATTAAAGTAACCTAAACACTTATTAGCACATACCAAGATCCAATTCAAGTTTAATAATGACAAAGTAATTTCAATATTTTAAGCATCCAATTCTTTTAATTAATTTAAATTTAATTTAATTTTGATAAAGTCCTCTTTGATTTCTCAGTGCTGTGGCTGATCTCAGGTTAAATCACCTCAACACGCCAGAGGTGCATGAACAGTGCTTGGCTTTTGAGATGTGATTTGGCCCAGTATTGTATGAGCAAATGTTTCCCAAGTCAACAAAAGAGAATTCAGTCCTTTCAGCAGCTGGGAATTGCTGTCTGCAACTGCAAAAGAACCACTCCCTCATGCAACAACACTGCAGTGCAGTGAACTGGGAGCCTTCTGATGAAAAGACAAAGAGTTGAAGGTTTCTAGCAACAACACAGCAGAACTGCCACTCGACATGTTGCATCAACACCTAGAAGTTACACCAGTCTACTTCTTTGTATAGATTTTCTTTATTGCTAAAATTCCCACTGTGCTTTGCAGCTGTCCCAAATTAATCCAGAACAGCAGCCACCTTCAGATCTGGAGATGGGACACATTCTGTGCCCGTATAAGCATTATGAGCCCACAATGCAATAGGTAATGCAATGCAATAGGCGCAAATAAACATGAATCCATCCATCCGTCCATTTTCCAACCACTATATCCAATACAGGGTCGTGGGGGATCGTGAGCTATCCCAGCAAGTAACAGGCATTAGGCAGAGCACACCTTGGACAGCACACCAGTCCATCGCAGGGCAGACAGACATACCCAAACACACACCAGGGCCAATTTTCCCAGAAGCCAACTAACCAGTAGCCAGTATGTTTTTGGATTGTAGGAAGAAACCAAAGCATCCCATGCACAGGAAACCCATGCAAACACAGGGAGAAAACACAAACTCCACACAGATAGCCCCAGCACTTGGAGGCAGCAATGCTATCTATTACACCATGCCACCTTATACACAATCATGTGCATTCAAATATGTGCCCACCATTGCTGTCATTGTGATATGCTTGCATTGTTCTGACAGCTCTTCCACATGTGTCCACATCGCCAGCAGCCACGTCACCCGTTTAACTCACAACTGGCAGCCCACTGAATCTCAGCAGGTGTGAGCCTGGTTAGTACCTGGGTGAAAGACCTCCTGGGAAAAACTAAGGTTGCTGCTGGAAGAGGTGTTAGTGGGGCCAGTAGGGGGCACTCACCATGCAGTCTGTGTGGGTCCTAATGCCCCAGTATAGTGACGGGGAAATTATACTGTAAAAAGGTGCAGTCCTTTGGATGAGATGCAAAACTGAGGTACTGACTCTCTGTGGTTATTAAAAAACCCAGGGCATTTCTTGAAAAGAGTAGGGGCGTTACCCAGGTGTCCTGTCCAAATTTCCCATTGGAATTTACCAATCATGGCTTCCTAATAATCCCCATCTCTGAACTGGCTTCATCACTCTGTTCTCCTCCCCACTGATAGCTGGTGTGTGGTGAGGGTACTGGTGCACTATGGCTGCTGTTGCATCATCCAGGTGGGGATGCACACTGGAGGTGGAGGAGGGGAGTCCCCATTACCTGTAAAGCACTTTGAGTGGAGTGTCCAGAAAAACGCTATACATGTGTGAGCAACATTATAATTATTAAGCGTCACCTGCATAAACTAAATATGTACTGTAGTTTAAGTGATAGAATACTAATGTTTGCTAAAAAATGCACACTCCTGCTGTTTTACTTAACAGGTCACATCTTGCAAAATAAAACTGTTTTCAAATGCTTAAAACATAAAATACAGTAATAAACCATATAAATAAAATTTTGGTGAATAAAAAGTTGGTGACATCAATAGTGATACAACTACAGAGGTGTGTCTAATAAACACCTACCCTGGTTTGGCAATATTAATAAACCATCTCTACATTCAAGTGTTTACTTTCAGCTGCCTCAACCTGTATGCTGTTAATTGAAAACACATTACTGGAACAAGCCATGTATCTTACACGCTTATGTAACAACTTCACTTTTCAGAAAGCAAAACGCAGATTTTTTTTTAATTCACACTTCATTGTGAACTTTATCTATGTCAATTCTATGTCTCTTAGAGATCACCTATCATGCAGTCCCACTGTGAGACTTAAATCTGATGTTGTATCCTACGACTTGTTGACCACTGTGTTCAATAATAAACTGCAACTGTCTATACGTGTACAATATGTACAATTTCGTGATCAAGTATAGGTTACTCTGTTGAAAAGGAAAATGGAAAAATGCGATTTGGAAATGTTACAAGTCAGGACACATTTTTAGGTTTTAAGTTTCCAGTTTACAAAGTTTGCAAGTAGGTTATTCACATGAGCACTTCTGCTTTGCCTTCCATAAAATATGACACGGTCCCAACCTCAGCTGAGAAATAAATTGAGTTGGGCTCTCACAGACAGAAATCAAGGTTCCATAAATAATTTCAGCGTAAAGACTGTCCAGGCTTTTAGTGCCATATCATTCCAGGAAGAGGCAATATTTTATTAGCTTGCTACTAGTATGAAGTGCATACAGTATCAAAACAGAATCTCATTACTCCAAAAATACCTGTAGCCTTGTGCGGTCTTATTAAATACTTTCCCCCCAGGAGTTTGGATTTTAAAAACAGGGGATTTTTCCTAGTAGTGCCTTTACCTTTTAATGGGTCTTATGTCCATGGAAAAATATTTATTTGGCATTGTAATTCTGTGAAACTCTCTCTGTAAGACCTTTTCAACAACATCTCAATCTTACGTGTATGAAGCTTTTATCTAGGGTGACTTCATAATACAATTTTAATAAATGCAATGACATGTTATACATTTATCAACCAATATAAAATAAACATATACTAACAGATTACATTTTAAAATTAAATTATTTTTTTAATTAATAGACTCAGTACATGACACATTATAGTTAAATTCAAAATTTCAATTACATATAGCTGAACAGCATCCGTACTGTATAACAGAATTAAAAAAGCATTTATTATTACACCAAATTTGCTTAGATTGTACATGTTCCATGCTAATTGTCTTTCAGCCAAAAAGCAAATACTGAAAAGGCGTCTCAAAGTTTAGATTTGATCAGAAGGAAGTAACAGGGGAAGACTCTCAAGAGCACACCAATGAGCTGCAAAAGCTTGTGCAATATCTTTTTCCAACTTACTTACTTATTCCAGACACAATCTCCCTGTGTGTACGGAAGAGCCTTTATCGGAAGGTAAACGGATTCTGGCATGTTTAGAAAAATATTGCCAAATAATGTATACCGTCATGGGGAGCAGCTGCCGAGTTCTAATAGTGGTTAAGGATTTGCATGAGGTTACCAGACTGTGAATTTTCAACTAGGTCCTCCAATATATTTTGATGGGGGAGTTTTTGTGCACCAGCACTACTCATTCACTATTACGGAAACATTTTGCATCCAAACTGGCTCATAAACACAAGACTTCACTGAAAGCGGTTTCAGTGGAAACCTTCAGCAGTAGTAGCAGAAGTAGCGGCAACCTCAGCAGTACCATCTTGGCTGGAATCCACAGCGTTCACTACTTTCACACCCCAAGGTACTGTTTATATAAACTGCTTCAAATATCACCAGCATGTCACTTTTTTTTTATTTCCAGTAATGAACGGAGCAGTAATTAGAATGAAAGAAGCAGTTTTAGGCTCATTCAGAGCATCCCCATCTGCAGTGTTAAGAGCCAACAGAAGCCCAGCAATGCAGTCACAGAGCTGCAGTCAAAAAGCAAGCTGTTCCTCTGACCCCTTCCTCTCTCAAAATCCTATTCACTGATAAAACACCTTGGATTTCAGCCACAGAGCATGTACCCCTCCAGCTGCTCTCTGGGTGTCTCCCCTGCAGAGAGCTGCCTGTCCTTTGCTAGGCTCATTTTTTTCCCCACACAGCAATGCTTGACTTGAGAGTTGGCTCCCCCTACCAGCTCTGTGACAATATCCTTCTGAGCTTCAGCTGCTTTCTCTCTGCCAAGCTTTCTCTCATCACACCTTCTGCTTTTCTTTCACTCGTGCACCTATGCTCTAGCCTCTCGCTTACGTGGGGTTTTTTTTCCTTGGAGCTTGGGTCACAATTCTCTCTCCACAAATGTCGAACTGCAAAAATAAAAACATTCAGTAATTAATCGAAAGGTCCAATGATGTTATTTTTAATGTCGGCTTAGATCAAACATTTTCCATGCTCACTTGCCAGAACTCTTTCAGCCAAAGAAGCAGGTCCCAAAAAATGGGTCTCGGAGCAGAACAGGAAGAAGCAACACAGGAGAAGACTATCAAGTGCACACCAAAAAGCTTGTGCAACACTTATTTTGGACACAATGTGTGGGAGAACCTCTATCAGAATGAAATTTGGTTCTAGAGTAATTATAATTATTTAATATCATAATTAGAATTATTCAATAAAAATATAATAATTTGTTTCTGGCATGATTCTTTAATATGAACTCATTTTTTCTACTCTTATTTTCTTGCTTGCTTGCTTTTTTTCTTACTGGGGGGGGGGGGGGGAGGTCAAAACTCTCTGTTGAAGTGTGAAATATCTATCGATTATCCAGCTTCCAAAGTCACTCCCCTTTGTGGGACAATCATCTTTTTTTCAGAGCTCGTAACCCAGACAAAAAATGTTTTCAGAAGGTCAGAATCCAAAAATAGCTGCTCTGGCTGATATGCTCTTGGAGGCAAACATTAAGAAACTTGAGTTTAAAAAGCAAATTTAAATACATTGCTCATTAATCTTGAGTATAGGGCACAACGGTACATAAAGAACTGGACGTGTTTGATACCAATTCCCCTCTTGCCCTCTGCCTAAATCAAAAGGCTTAATTATATAGTATAATCATTATCCTCTGTTCATTAGAAAAATATGATTGTGCATAGCTGGAGAGGACCCCCAAAAAAACATAGCTTTTACCTTTTCACATCGGCAAATATCTTTTCCATATCTGTCAAACATGGATGACATACTATATAATGGACACCATTAAATCAGTGGAATGATTATGACATGTTTGATTTAAAACACCGGGCTTAGTACTTTAATTAATGCAGTGAATGTGTGACACTGAAAGAGCTAAGATGAATGACAGCCCATTGTAATTTGAGTATCAACATTCCCTTGTGTGCGTCAGCAGAACAATATATCAATGAATTCGATTTATGACAGTATAAAAGTCACACTGTTGTCATTCGCTTGTTATGGATGAATTTTCAGTTGGCTTGGCTGTGTCATCAAACAAAAACAGGGTGCCATCAATTTTACACTTACATATCAGCACTCTAAAGGGCATCGAGACGTGCCAATTACAGAGAAGACAAGCCAATTAAAAATTCGAAGGGAAGGCAAACTGGCAATCTGACACATTGTTAATTGAGTTTCTTAGCATGTAATGTCATCAAGTCCGATACAGTGTTTAACAAGGCCGACCAGAACTTTTTTTCAGTTTGAAAAGTACGTGCATTCTCACAAGTCAATTGCTCTTAAAGCAAGAAGGTTCCTGCATAGACCTAAACGAAAAGAGGGTATGGCCTCAATAGATTTTGATGTTTTCCAATATGCAAATTCCAGAAGTAACTCCAGTGTAAATTGAAGGCTTGTATAAAAAATTTCAAAAAATGCCCGAGTTATAATTTCCAACAAGCATAAAAACAGAAGCAAATGCTGCAGGACACATGCATGTGTCCCACAGCATATTAAAGCCTTTAAGTCCTTGCAGACTCCTCCAAATATTCAGTGCTACTCCTACAGGAAGCCATCTTGTTAGAGCTCCACAGACACCAAAACCTTCAGGATGTTTTGTATGAAATGTGCAATACTTGTTTGTATGTACGGTTGGTCGCTGGGGGTCATTGAAGGCTTGAAAGCATCCACACAATTTTAAAACAGCATTCTCTTTCTGGTCCCTGGAGCTATTTGCGTGCAAGTGCTCTTTCACTTGGAGAAAATAACAGACCTCTCGGAAAACCCGGCTCACATACAGGACAGTTCTCACCTACATGGATTCCTTATACTGCAATACAGCTTTACTTCTGCTGTGCCTTTTGTTTTATTACACAAGCTTCAGAAATCTCTGCAACAGACAAAACCTGATTGGGTACCATTTGACATAGGGAGTAAACTCTGCCTCCAATAAAAGGAAGAATTTTGAAGAGTGGAGCAGAATTCAAGCAGCAATGTCTGCCACTGCCTCTAATTGTCCTTGTTAAAGGGTTAATAGGCACTGACTGAGTTTAAAGACGAACACCGGGGAGCTTCCAAATAACTCATCCAATGAAGGCCTCTTCTGGGAATACAGCATGAGTTCTATAGCCTGAAGCACAGTGGTATCACGTGATGGATCTTTCTTTTATATTTTGATTCATTTATTTACACGGGAAAGGGCAGGCTCTAAAATCGCAGGGAAAATTACTCACAATCTTACATGCTCCACACCAACTCCGATGCTCACTCCCAGCAAGCGTGAGCCGGAATCAAAACTCAGGAAAGGAGGGAAAGATGCAGATAGGAAAGGCTCACGTATACAGTAGAAGAATAAGGAGAGAGTCAGAACTGCAGGGCGCCCGGGGAGGCGAGAGGGTCACAGCCTTAGGTTAGGAAGAGAGATTGTTTAAACGGCAGGACCTATTTCTATGGTGAATACAACACCCAGGCTGGGAAAGAGAAAGGGTTTGGGTAAAGACATCCAGAGCCTTTACTGCCATTCTCGAAGATAAGGCAGTGTTCTATACACTTCAAGAATATAATGACAGAAGTTGCACAGTTTAATAATCTGGTATCGTAAAACAGAATGGTTATATACTTTACCAGACATTAAAATACATATATATCAACTGAGGCAAACCATTGAACAAATAAAAGTTCAACGTGTATTGAGCAGCAAACAGTAGCCCTGGCGTGCTCATCAGTAGCTGTGCTTGGGGCCGTGGCTCTGGTAAATCATGCTACAGTGCAAGGGTATATCCTGAGCAGCTCGCCAGGCTCTCCACACAACGGTACAGTTCTTACTACAGGGGTCCCCAATGGTCCACTGGCCAGCAGGACTTCAAGCCCTCTTTAAATCTCTGGCTTCTCGGGGAAAAGAAAGGAGGTACACTTGTCCAATTAGGCAAAATCGGTTCAATCTGGTAATCAAGGACTCGGGTGGCAAGAACACTAGAACACTAGAAACCTTCAGGCTCTCAAAGACTAGGATTGTGCACCTGTGTTTTAATAGCACAACTAGCAGATCACTATTAAAAAGTGGCATTTTTGGCCAGCCACGTGCACAGCTTCTTTATTACCTCTGCCTTATCACTTTCTCTGCTCTTCTTTTTGTGTCTACAGCTCTACGAACTCTAAGGTGCTCGCGCAATAGGACCAGAGTGCACAACATGGTCACCACGCACACCTGCACTTTTTAAACATCCATGCCGAGATTCAGACATAATCTCTAATCGTACACTATGTCTTTTCTGGGAGAAGCATTAAATTATATTGTGTGAGATACACCCTGCATGCTTAGGTCTAAGATTAAGACACCAAGCCGGTCAAAAAACAAAGGTATTCAATTCTCAGGAACAAGGGCAGTCTCCTTCCCACTACAGCACAGAGGGAAAAGCAGAATGGATTTCTCTGGAAGAAAATTAGGGAGAAAAATCTCCGCTTGGGCAGGCAATATTGGAATACAGGAAATCCGTCTGTGAGCCGCTTTCGATGCAATTATCGAAAGCCACAGCACTCTGTAGAGTCAAGGGAGGATACAGCTTAGAGGACAAGGTTAAAGGGACACTGAAAGTGAACAAGCAGGCTAGTCACCTTAAAATCCCAAGGCTCTGCCTTTCAGTACTGTATAGCTGTACACGATGGGTGGTGGAGAAATGAGCACAGGAGCATTTCAAAGTCTAGGCATGAAAATATACAGCAGAATATACTTTTAAAGCAATGCATTAAGCAACAGAAGTATTTAAGGATGTGTAATATTACTGCAGTGGGGCAAAACCCTTAATTCAGTCTTCATGTCTCCAGGAGTGGACAGAGCTTCCAGCACAAAAGGAGGACAAAATAGGGACAGGGGTATGGTTTGGACATGGGTGCTAAGCACAGATGAGCCCAAACAGGGATAAACCAGTCTGTAAGCTTCTCAATATCTGGACTGTCCACTTATTAACAAATAGAAACAGAAAACAGAAATATTATTTGCTGAACCGATTAAGATCTATATTTACAAACAGAAATGTTGCATACTTTTTTTGAATTATGTCACTAAAGCATAAACATAACATGTGGTCCTTACGCAAAATCCATATACTTTTCAAACCAAGGCCTATAGATTCAACAGCATCTTAAATATACAGATAGATAAACTACAAATATGCGTGAATCGCTCTGAATTTATCTGGAGACAATGTTCAGTCGTTAGAATAGCAGGCCAAAGCAGTTCCCTCATTTCCATCCAATTAAATCCCCCTGTCTTCGCATTACGCAAAGTGGCACAAGGCTGAATTCCATGCAGTCACAACCTATTCGTATTCCTGAGCGTATAAGCAAATTCCGGCAGATCTTGTAATAAAACCTTCAGCATTGCATGCAGCTTCAGGAGCTGACAATGGCCATCTAGGAAACACAACATAACAGGTCAGATGTCAGAAGCTGAATAAGAAGGAGCTACAGACGTCGGACGTCCACTAATTCCGCAGAGAAATCGAATTTAATTCACCGCGGAATTGTATCGCCGAGCAAAAACAGCCAGTATTCTCCCTTTGAATTGAAATGCAAGGATAGCGCAAATAAGAACTACAATAAAGAACCGAGTTCTTAAGAGCTGAGCAAGGTGTGCGGGAAGGACAAAGCATGAGCACTGGAAAACGGAAAAAAAACACGGCGAGGCAGATCAGCCTCCAGGTGGTTTCACAACCTATTACTCATGTTCCAAAACAAAATCACCGCTCGCCTAAAATACTTCAACAAAGCAGCGCCTTCCCGTGTTGCAGAATTACTGTGCTGGAGTGCTTGAAATTATTCGCCTCGAAGAAATTAAAATTAAATTACAGTTTCAGCAAAGTAGGCGGTGCGCTCTTAGCGCAGAGATTATTATATGCTGGGATAGAGACAGCCTAAGAACTAAGAAAGTGATACAAGCAGTGATGAAAATTAAGAAACACGAGAATCTTCTTGTTGTTACATCAGCACCTAATGAATTTTCACTTAGATGAGCAAATCGTTTCAGTATTGAACGTTCTCTTCTACAAACAGACATCAGGGTAATTATGAACTATTTGAATAAAGCTTGAAGGGCACAGTGCACGTTTCACATTTTTTTAAATTCGTTTTTTTAATCAAAAAGCCACCGATATCAATTCATTCCCGTTTACTTGATCATTGCTTGAGCACAATACCAGGAAATACACAAGTGTACTGAAATAAACATGCTGTACCCCACATAAAACGAGCTTCCAGTGTGTCCAAATCTCTTGTTAACCCCACAGGAAAAGAAGCTGAGGAAACATGACGATTGATAAAACAAGAGTGGGAGTTCTTAGGTCTTTGAAGCATAAAGGAAGGCCATATTGTAACCACAGAGTACACATTTTGTAATCTTGTTTTACAAGTACGTTTCAGAGCCATTGCATGTGTATATAACCTCAGCTTAGTTTTCTGCTTGTTGAGGGTGTGAAACTGCATCATAGTCCTCTGTGCATCCATAGAGGAGAGACAGCCCAGGCAGCTAGAATGTAAGATTCAGTGGCCCAGTGAGTAAAACCAAGGGATGATAACTAAAAAATTCCTGCAGCAAGACCTGTCTCAGACTCACACTCACTCTGCAATTAACCACACCTCTGTACACCCTGGAGCAGGGCTACTTAACCAACCTGCAGAAACCGTATACTACTAGCCAGGACCTCAGTGCACTCAGCACCTCATTATAATCATGCGGTTGCATTGATCCTGCTAATTATCAGTTAAAGAAATGATGAGCGGGTCATACCAATTTTTTCCAACGGAGTGGTCTGGAAAGACCTAGTGCACCTTCGCATTCTTCTGACCTCAGGGGTGAAAGGTCATAATGACCTTCCGTTCTGTTATTAGAATTAGGCAGCTTCCTACACAACTCAAAGGAGATGGTCAGGTGGCAGCAGTGCTTGAAGGAAAAAAAGTCTCAATAACAGTTATGTTTCTGTGCATCTTGGGCGAGACATGGACTATGTAGACAAATTCTGGGGGGTGAAAAGAGACAGCTGTTTTCCAAATCTGTATCCCAGGACAATCCAAGTTATTAAGCAGTAACCAGAAAAGGTGTAACACTGGACGTATTAAGAAGAAAAAAAGATCCATATAAACATGAGATTTTTTATTCTATTTTTTTTCAGTTTAATTTTAATGAACAGAAGCTTTTCTATGTATTGGATAATCTGCATAGGATATTTTATAGAAACAGATTCGCTTAAAAGACTACTAAATTACCCAAATACCATTTCAACTTTCATGAACTACAGAGAGTGCATCCACGCAAGGACGATCGATACATTTTCAGTCACCTGTTCTCAGATGAAAAGCTAATAATTTTCCTCCGACAAATGTATGCATCTACCGGTAATCAGCCTCTCTTCAGCAAATACAGTATTATAAAAGATTTGAAAATGTTCAAGAGTTCGGAGAGTATCCCCGTCCAATAGAAGACCGTAGAGAAATGACGAAGAATTTAGCAGTGCTGAAAATTAAAACCTTTTTTTTTAATTCCTTGCTGTTGCAATTCACACTGAAAAATGTTTTCCACCTCTCAGCAGCAGTATCGCAATCGTCTGGTAATGCAGCACTTTAGATGTGATTCCGCACTGCACTCAGGACGCACATATGCACGGCGTACCTGTGACACCAAGCTGTTCTGTAGGCATACCAATATACCATTCTACAGCAAGGCGGGGCAAATTTAATCTATAGACATCTAGTTTTTTTTTTTCTCGCTCCCCTAAATATGACCAAATAAGACTTAATACAATAGTAATAAAACAAATCGTATACAAATTCGCCACGTCTTACTGATTTATGAACGTGTGTATAAGACCTGCGTAAACAGAATTTAGCTCTACTCCAGTCACGTGTGAATTCATTCTTATTTGATGTATATGTGCACCTGACAGAACTTGAGGTCCGATTGCGCCATAGTGCCGGGAATGCTATTCACTAACGCAGACAGTGAAAAGGGAGAACACTGATTTTCACACCTCGCCGAAACAGCTCCTTCTCAGTCTCCAGTGCGCCAGATACAGGTTCTAGTGGGAGAACAGGCGCTTTGCAACAGAGTCCAATGTGGCAAATAGTGAAGCGAAATAACATCCCACTGATGATTAATGGGATTAGATGTTATCAATTAACTCATGCCAATGTAACACTAATACATTTCAATGCTAATAAACGAACAATAGCAGCAAAATACTGAACTGCACAGAGGCTTAATCTAATTACGCTCGCCTCCATATGGCATTTTGCATAATTTAGTATCGTAACTTTTATGGAGTGATGCAAGACGTCCTGTACAGCAAAAAGGTACAGATCTACTGAGCTGAATAAAAACATTTTGGCGTCGTGACACCACTGCCGCGTTTTATGCAAACTATGGGCAGCAAGTTTGCGATGCATGCCGCAGCAAAGGAGAATACCCTTTAAGAAAACGACAGCGCAGGACAAGCTTGTATCTTAATTTGGACTTCTTCTGAAATATTCGCAAGATGCGCTTTTGTTTCACTTATGTTGACAAAGATAAACACACCTTTTTATAAAACAGTCAAAGACAGACGTCCAGCTAACGTCACCTACGTGTCGCAGATCCCAAAATGTTGCATGTAGCTCTTTGGTTCATCAACATTTTTGCCTATTTATTAAGTTACTTATCTTTTCATGCTTTAATGTCTAAAAAGAGCAAAGAACACTGAAGTGTAGGAGGACACCATTGTACAGTTAATTCAATCAAAGCGCACCACACTAGCAAAGGCTCTTGCCCTTTTAAAACTCTTAAGCACTGGCTGTCCCTTAAACTTACCTGTTGTTGCTGCGTCCGCGGCTTAATCCAACGAAAATACTTTTTTCATTTGCGCTCCATTGTCAGAAATGAAGCGACAAGAAATATCCTCTCTCTCGCAAGAAAAGGCTCCTGCGATACACATCACCTAAGCAGTGGTAGCAGGGAATGTAAGGTTCCCAGATATTAAAACGCCCTGAAGGTTACAGTCAGAAACAGACTAGGATTGATAGTTTGTTACTTGACCAAACTCGCACTTCGGACGCGCAGGTGAGGGCCCTAGCAGAATTCTTCGTCTCCGCCAGCTGCCTTTCCACACTTCAATGCAGAAAACAAGGTGCAAAACTTACAAGTCAAGAAGCCGGTAGCATCTTTCTCAAAATTATACCCAAGGTGCCTATATGCAGGAAACTACTTCCGTCCCTTCGATATTTCCTTTTGAAACCTGCCTTCGCCCCGTGAACCTGGGTTTAGAGCCGCAGTAGTTCAAATGCTTAGTCCGCTGCTCTGTGGTTGGAACGAGAGGCAGGGGTCTGAACCACAAAGATGTTGAACATCTACCATCTCCCGATTTCTCCGGGGATAGTGAGGGGGAGAGTTTAGCTCCACTCTGCAGTTATCTACCTCCACCTACCGGCGAAATGCTGACTACCTCGTTCAAAAAGACTGAACTAAATATATCGCTATAATACGGTGTAACATTTTTTAAAACCAGAAATTTGTTTCGTTTTCCTTTTTTGGGGGGGGGGCGCAAAGGTCTTGGCACACAGACTAATCTTTTATAGCAGGATTCACTGCAACAGTAAAACATTTCCCCCACCTATTCGGTTTTTAAAAATAGGTTAGTCCTAAACCAGCATTCTAAATGTAACGAAATAATCGTGTGCTTAGTTTACAGCGTTCAGGTCTTTGAACCAAATGTGGAGGATTAAAATCTAAATATTGTTGAAGGGGATTAGTTTCTCCACCTTAAGGGGACAATAATCCTTTGTGAAAAAATTACGAGTGTGCTCATTGTGATAATGTTTTCTTCATAGGGAAACCTAAGATATAATTTGGTTTCTTTCCATAATAATATAATAATCAGTTTTCAGGGGTGCGATGATTGAAGCAAGGCTTATTAACTCATCAGTTTTATTCGTTTCTTGTGCCAGTAAGCAGCCGTCTGGCAGACTTACAGTATGTTGCTTCCTCAGTGCGCTGTTGACAGAAGCGGTATCGGGAGATAATGTAAAAACCGAATACCGGCCAGTTAAGCCTAAATGCAAGCAAGACGGTACATACAGTATGAGTGGAAAAAAACATCGTCTTGACATACAACTCTCATATGAGTTTCCTATAGCCACGGCACGAAGAGGCGTTTGAATGACCTGCTGAGTGAGATACTATCCTTACTAAATAGTAGATGGATGTTAATTCGTGGATAGTCCAAGAAGTCGCCCCAGAGTCCTCGCATCTTCATTTCCAGCCTCTTTTAGACAGGAGTGTGGGAGAAGAGGGCATTTCCGCAATACTGTGCACTCTGCGAGCCGAGTTTCCAATGGGTGCTTCTGGATGGTCAAACTGATGTAGCATTTCCTTGTGTTTTTACCTAAAAAGTGTTTACAAACTACCAGAACAGAACGTTCTCATAGAGGAAAGCCACACCAATGGTTTCTGTGCCGTGTTTGCAATAGAAACAGTCTCAATTACTGTTTTATGGTGAAGTCCAGTGTATGACAACATTTAAATGTACTGTAGTAAGACAGAAATGCCATAACATTAAATACCATCCTAAAATAAACTGCTATTCATTACAGCCTTCAGTCCTACTGATCCCGGTGGCCAGCAGGGTGTTGCTCATATTGAGCTCATTATCCTTAATCAGTTCATTATTGGCCTAATTGGACCAATTTGACAGCTTATCCCAGCTGCTCAGGTGTTGGTGATTGAAAAAAAGAGCTACACCTGTCCTCCTGGGTCAGGATTGCAGACTCCTGCACTACAGTGATTCGCCCATGATTTATAATCAATTCCACAACAGGTTTCTGTGATCAGCCAAACCCAAGGCATTCAATTTTTTTTAAACGGGCCAAAATAAGGATCCAGTGAGTTATTTGCGATCATGTTACAGTCATGGGTTTAATAAACTGCACAAGCATTTTAAAATGTTTACTCTGGATCAAGTCACATATCAGATATGGAGCAGCCAGTCTGGGGTCCAGTCACAGTCAGAGATGTCCTATAGCCTTGTCTCTTCAGTGGCATCTCAAAAAAGCCAGTGTCTCAGTCAAAGTACTGCAGTGCTCTATTAGGAATGAGAAAATGCTGTTTTTTCATCGTAAATAGGACACCTGCATCCTTCTCTTTTTTCTTAAAGCATCTAAAGATAACTCAGCTCCTCGTGGTAAACATATGCCATGTTTATATTTTTATTTTAATTAAATAAAGCTACTTGAAGAGTGGGAAACTATCTTCCCAACCCATTAATCTGAGAGAATGCCTGCAGCACATTCTCTCTGAGTGCTTTTTTTTCTGCAGTATAAATTTCCTTTATGGAAGCACACATACACAGAGAGAAAAATAAATAAAATAAAAGGGCTGCAAATTTTTCAAAGCTGTTTTCTGAGCCGTAATTAATTCTCCACGTTACTTGTGCGGAGGAAGTTGGTTGGTACAGTAGTGGGAGATGGGAGCTGGGAAAGGGGGTGGGGCTTTGGGGCAAAGAGGCAGAAGAAATTAACAAGGAAAATCCCTGTCAGGAACAGCTGAAGGTTTTCTAGACGTGTCAGGCATCATCACGAAATTTGCTTAAAGCATTTTACTGTACATCGCCTTGAAAACTAATGATTCTAGCAACATATCCAATGCCCCCAGCATATACTTTGATATTCTGGGACTGAAATTCTGTTATTGCCTGAAAGCACTTTAGCTGTATATATTGTTCTTTAGGGCTACTTGCTGTAATCAAATTTTCACCCTGCCAGTTCTCGAGTGTTCTTCTCCTGATGACATTAAAAGAAAAAGAAAAAAATCAATGAGAAGTTTAAAACATTTTTAAGGAGGTGCTCTGGAATCTGGGCTCTTTTTTTTCTTTTCTGTAGCTCTGTTTCCTTGGGCACCAGAAAGCACTCAACCCATACTTTTAGAGGATGAGATCTGCCTGCTCTCAGAAAAAACAGTAATGTTTCTTCTAGTAGGTGCCAAATGGCCTGATCTTATTTATAGCTTCTTCGTGTGTTGTGCCTCTTTTGTGGAGACCTGATCAAAGATAGCTGCTTATTTAAGTGTGAATCCTTCCACACTCTACACATACCACAAAATAAGTCCTGTGTGGTAAACCTAGCTTGGGGATATGTCAAACAACTGAATCAAAATAGAATATGAATGTTGACCCCCTGGGAGCCAGAGTGTGTGAAGAGGAATGGGGCATTTACAGTTTGAGACAGAAACATTACCTCCTTGCAGCCTGAGATGATCACATCTAAAAAATTAAGCAAGCCAGAATCCCATCATCCTGTCATTACTGGGATGGGAGACCTCTAAGACGAAACAGATGACCAAACACCAGTTCTCCAGTATGGTGACCAAATCCATTTTCCTGTGTGAGGTCTGTCCTTCAGAGGGAATATTAAGTGGAGATCCTGGCTTCTTGGTCCTTTAACATCTCATAGCACTGTTTGTACATGTTGAGGGTATTAACCCCAGTGGTGCCTAAATTCCACTCTGGGCTAACAAATTCTACCCTCCATAAAGTTGCTTCATAAATGACCCTGGTCAGTACTGGAATGGGAGCTTACAGAGGAAAACCAGGTTTCTGCTCTAAGTGTTGGTGGATCAGTACTGTACTTTAGGTGGTGCTTTTCTCTGCTCTCTGTGCTCTGGATCATAATTTCCAATTCAGAGCCACAGTAAGTTGAACACTACACTGTAGGACGTGCAATTTCTTTCGCTGAAACATTATATGTCCCGAATGAGTGGACATTAAAGTTTCCTGCTCTCTGTCACACTGAATTATAATATCTTTGCTTCATCTGCAGTTTAATGCCTCAGACCAGAGTGTAAACAGTTCTACGGTGTTGAAATAAAATCCAAATCAAAAGCACTTGCTCTGAATGACCATTCAGAAGTGCAGCCCCTCATCAAGTCTCTGTCAGAACTCTGTTCCTGGGATGTCTTGTGCTTGTGCGTCACCTCTCCATGTCATTTAGATCCACTGGTCCATAGCAGCCCACTAGGAGCCTCCACCCCCTGGGAAAATTAATAAAATACAAGGTGGACTTTCAGCCTGATCTGCAAAATCCCAGTCTTTAAAGGCCATGACCAGGGATTTTCTCTCCAATGTATGACAGAGAGCAAATGAAAAGTGTAGCAATTAGTGTGCCTTTCCAGCAAAGCAATATCAGTCATTGCGCTGCTGAGAAAGCCCAAGCTGTTCTGCAAAGAGATCGTGTGTCATGTTGTCGGGCACTGGAGAGGTTTCGTGTAAGAATGAAAACAATCATAATCATGATCATAGTGATCTGCATCGAATCATCAAAACTACGGGAATGATTGAAACTCCAATAAGCAGCACTTATTATAACACTGATAAAATAAAATTAAATAGCACATATTATACATGTGTTTTGTGTTTATTTGTGGTTATCTAACTATTCCCTAATCATGATCTCATAGGTACTCTATTAGTCATGCATTCATGATTTAAGGCACCTCAGAAAGCATGGACTCCTACGTAACTGAGTGTAACTAATCAAATCCGCAATATACAAGCGCAGCTAGAAATCATAGTAAATAGCAATGCCTTCATTTTAATAACTCATCACGGCACGAACAATGACAAGACAAATTATAGGCCCGTTACTCAAAAAGGGGCTGCAGTACATCTGTCTGCAGGTCTGTATGGGATTATCTATACAGCAGCTGCATTATCTGCAAATTCCTTTCGCCTCGGTAATTATGAATTACTGCAAAAAGAAGAAAATCCCCCTCAAAACACTTCTCAAAATAAAACGCTGGAGGAAGTTTTTCCGTATGGCATGGTTCTCGTGGTGGGACTACAAAGTTGTTGTTTTTTCTGGTTTCCATTACGTCTGAGCTTGTGGAGGCTAAAAGCCTTAAAACATTAGAGCTGTCAAACACGGCGCTCCAGAAAGACAGTGGCAGACCAACTGGCAGCACTTGAGCTCCGGCCTGCATTGGCAGTGAGCGCGCGCTGTGTTACGCATTCCCACGCGCGCTGTGTTTAACAAACGCTCGCGCCGCAACGAATGTACCTACAGTATCACCGTTCACCCCCGTCACTATTTCAGTTCCCCTCTTTCCTCACTTCCCGGCTCACTTTTGCAGATTCTCCTCGAGCTCCCAGGTGCGCGTTATTCATTACCAGTTTATATTCGGTATCTGACCTTCTAGCCTGCCCCTCGTTTACGATTTAGCCTTGCATTTCGGATTGTTGCTCTCTAGTGTCTCTATCATTTCCTGACCTTCTTGTTTCCTGGATTACGCTTTGCTTAGCGATTTGGATTAGTGTTCTCTCTCTCTCTCCCCTCAGTCCTGCACAGGATCCATACTTCCTACTGTCCATTGTTATACACTGGAGTAATACCTCTGAATTGGTCTCACTAAGACCACACACACCACAGCAGAAGTGACAAAAGGCATTCCCCTAACACCTGCTTGTAGTGTCGTACTGTACATTACCCTCCTCTGCGCACTTCTCAACAAGCAACTCTGTGCCGAATGTTTTAGTCGGAATAGGCAGCTCGCATGGGGACTCATGACAAGAAGGAAAATCCAAAGGGGGCTAACATTACAATTGCCCAGGAGAGATGGAAGCAAGAACGAAATGAAGCGGCAGAAGAACGAAGAAGCTGGTAAATCCAAACTGCCTTCTTAATTATCCACAAGCACGGAAAATTGATTGTCTGCCAGATTAGAAACATATGGTTTTGGTGAAGTCGACATGTGGCGCTCGCCAGCCAATCTGTTTGAAGAGCTGACCCTGGTCTTTTCGTGAGCTGTTGGTAGATGCCTAACAAACATTTGAATGGAGCTAATAAAGTGATCTCATGCACCCTCGGTCCAGTGGGACCCCGTGCACAAACCAGTGGTAGATATGAATCACTCAAGGAGCAGCTTTGCCTTTGAAAAGAGGAAAGCAGACAAAGTGGAAGAAAGTTTGCCCGGATCGCTAGAACATTGTCTGAGTTGGTTGTCACAGGGAATTGTGTCACACCCACTTTGCCGAGCTATTTGATCTATTTTCTGACCTGCAAGCCACAGGCCCTTATACAAATTACACTGATGAAGCAGAAAAGCTTTGCCTTCATTATCATCGTTTATACCACTCTTATCTGTCTTTTCAAATCGCTCATTGAGGATGGTATTTGTACAAGAGCCTGCAGCTTATTAGACCCCAGGCGAATCAAACCACTGCCCCATGTATCTGTGTCCTTGTTCTTTTTTTATTCCAGACGAAGATAATGAGGTCTTTATTTTCCCTGTTGAAAGATGTGAAAGAACTCCATAACAGACAAAGTGCCGTGTGGACTTCATCCACCTTTGACCGACTGGAAAGTCTAGACCTTGAATGAATCCCAAAAGTTACATAAAATTTTAGTAACATGCCAGCTGAAAGAAATGTGGGGGTATTTTCATAATGTCTGCGGCCTTGTTTGTGCAGTTGTAGTATGTTCACAGAGGCAAATGGATGCAGAAATAAGACTGGTCCCCCTGGAAAGTCAGAGTTTGGATATCAATTTGGATCTATCTCAGTAGAGCACAGGGAATTTTTTAATGCAACACTTAGGGGAATCCAGTGAACTGAGGGATTTTACAAAGGCAGGAGATGCACATCTGAAGATGTTTGTCCTAGTGCATGTTTAAAGTTTTCATTCTCTTTGGCTCATTTTGCACAGAATGAAGCACAATGTGAGTCTCACAGGAGGGGTAGCCCAGAAAACCCAATGTCTTTTCCATTCTGAAATGCCTTCTACCAGTCCCATCACAGAGAAGTCACAACAGTGGAAGCTGTGCTTGACCCTATGCACTACATCAGAATAGACCTCGTTATAAGGAGAATGTGACCTTACTGTGGCTGTTCAGCAAATGCCCTGCCTAAGCACGTGTCAAAACGCAAAAGACAAAACAATTGATTGCTACCAGTCACATCGACTTCGGCACACCTGTGAATGTCTCAGGGTTTTTCTTTGCCTTCTCATGTTGCGACGAAACCAAAGGCTCTTCGGTGTTCAAGAGATTGGAAAGTTGGTTGCGAGGCGCAAGTATGGATCTTTCCAAATGCCTCTCCCCAGATGAGAACAGGAGCTTTTAAGACCATCCAGAGTGTTTTCTCCTCTGAGCTGTTTGATCAATACATGTGTCTGACCTAATTCACAGAGCCACACTGCGCCCCTCACAGCCCCCAGGGGGAGGGAGAGAGCAGGTTAAAGGCTTCGGAGCTGAACTGGATATCGATTGCTCTGCCACATCTACACATACCCAGGAGAGTGCATCGCGAAGCATTTCCTTCCCGGACGCCACCCTGCGAGCCCCTCACGTGCCCGGTTAACCCAGCCCTTGGTTTTAAGGGGTGTGATCGAGAGCGCCTGACGTCCGCAAGAAAATAGCAAGATAAAAATAGAAACCATAACAGCTTCAGAGCTGCCACTGCACATCAATAATTCAGGAGAGGCAGCAGTTAATGTTCCGTAATTCAACAGGTCTATTAACTTTGATCCACTTTCTTTTTGTTTTTATTGACTATAGAAATACAAAAAATGCCCTGATCGCTAAGACTTCATTTTGAAGTCCACTAATTGCTGGCCCATGGTTTTCTTAAAAAGCATTTAACTGTGCAAACTGTTGCCAGCATCATTTTTCTTAGGGGTTCTTTCTATGCAGGCTTGAACCACAAGGTAGACATCTTTTTCTGGTTTTATGTTAGTATTACTGTTTGAAGTGTGTCTTAGTATAAAATGAACATGTTCAATCAGAAAAATGGAAAACAATATTCATTCATCCATTTTCGAACCAATTTATTTAATATAGGGTTGCAGGGGAGTCATAGCACATCTCAGCAAGCAGCAGACACAAGGCAGGGTACCAGTCCATTGCAGGGTACACACAGTCACAAACATAGACACGCACACATTCACACCAGGACCAATTTTCCCAAAACCAAATTAACCTAACTACATGTATAGGTAGGGTGTTATGAAGCGTCTTTCAGGACCCTATGCAGACAGCACAATCCAGAAGGGAGTGAACAGACACGTTGAGGAGACGAGGAACTGGGCTGGTAGACGAACAGGGGGGCGTGACGAAGGTGCTTGGGGGGTGCATGGTCCAGGCAAACAGTCCAAAGGGTGTCTGAAGGGAAATCCAGTACTGGCAAAAGTCCAGAGCCGCGTGATCCAATCCGAGACAGACAAGACAAAGTTAAAAACCGGAGCGGGTCAGGGAGAAAAAGGGGAAACGGGACCAGGCGCTCCAAGTCCTGGACTCTGCTGGTTCAGGATGCCGATAGGAGGCCAATGCCCTCGAGCCACGGACGTAGGGCGACTCGGTGGTAGGCGGGCCTCCGGGCATCCGTGTTCCAATGCAGAGACCGGAACAGAGTGAGCATTTGGCTTTTGTAGGGAGGCAGGAACAGGGAGAAGGTGCACAAATTCAACTAAAATGTGACCGATCCGGAGCGCCCTTAAGGGTGAGGGATTACAATCGTGACATAGGGTAATATAGGCAAAGTGATCACAGTATGTCTTTGGACTGTGAGAGGAAACTGAAGCACCTGAAGGAAACCCATACAAACATGGGGAGAACATGCAGTACAAACTCCAAACATATAGCGCCCCAAGCATTGAACTCAGGGCTCCAGAGCTGTGAGGCAGCATTGCTAAACACTGTGCTACTGTGCTGCCCCTAGAAGACAATATCATTCTGCAATTTAAGTAAAGCCTCATCCCTCACCGGGACAGGAGAGAGAATGGGCAAGAATTAAGATGAGGTATTTTTCACATTAAGTTCAAGGTCATCTTTAATCAAGTTTTCTATCTGTACATACAGTACGGTTCTTTGTTGCATTCTGACTTTGGATTGCAAGTGTTTCCCAACAGCAGACTCAATGGCTGTAAATGCCTAAGGTGAAGAAATAAAGGTGGTGAATGACAGGAGGCCAGTGGGCTTACTCTACCAATTTGGTTGTTAGTGGCTGTTTTGTTTGTACCAGACCAAGAAGTAAGGTGAAACATGGGGTTGGGGACCTATGGAATAGTAGTGCAGTAAATATTGTGGTCATTCCATGATATACTGCAGTAATTTTAAACTAGATTATGCCACTGTGTCCATTCTCCATTGGCAATTAGCATGATATGCCATTGTACTGCAGTACTAGGAGGAGGGAATTCTTCACTGGTTTATTCGGCTTTAGTATAAAAGAATGAGGCAATTATTTCTAGTGCTTTCTTTTATTTGAACATATCCTTGACCTCTGACCCCACCCTCAGGACCCCCTGCCACTCTCTGAGGGGTAATCGCTGAGCAGTGTCCCACTGCTTCACCCTTCCTTTGGATAGAGCAAAAGGAGACTGGGGAGGGGGTCAACTCACAAGTACAGTGAGGCCGTGCCAGAGACACCTTTGGAAAGTCCCTTTCCTGTAATGTCATTGACAGGTGTCTTCGTTTTCCTTTGAAGTAGAAGAAAATCACTGATCAGCATGAGAATCAGGGCCAAGAGATATCTGAACTGCCCCAGGACTCCCTTACTGCTCAGTGGTTGGTTATTCACTTTCAGGAAACTAGGCTTGCATCTGCAACAATCTTTATGAATTATCCTGAGTGCTAGTTAAGGCTTGTGGTGATCAGATGGAGGATATACAGTAAGTAATGTAATGGCAGTGTGACGTGATCGAGTGATCTTTGTTGTATGTCACATATTCAAAAGAATTATCTGCTTGAGCTGCCACATGGGATTTTCATGACTTTCTCACTGTACAGTGAGTATTCTGAATCTTTTAAAATCTTTTAAAATGAGTGACACTGCACCAGTAATATAAGCTGTGGAGCTATGTCTTGATGAAGCTAGACAGTCTGGCTGCTATAGACTCTGGTGCTACAGTACCTGACATTTTTCTAGGGCTGGGGATTCTCACATCTTGTGAATATGGAGGTCAATCACATGCAGCTTCAATGATGCCTGAAGCCAGGCAGAAATTTTCTGGAGAAGAACTGTGATCTATTCACAGAAAATAACAAACTTGATGGTGTTCAAAACCTAATTTGCAGATAGAAAGGGGTGCACAATTGCACAGTCTGAGCAATCAAGGTTTATTTTATGTGTGGAAGTGATAGCATACAAGACGTTTGATACACTTATGAGACATTTAAGTGGATCCTAACGCATTGTAATCTTGGATATTGAGTAGCACAAATCATGAAATCATCTCTGAATTATGATGCTGTCACTTAAGTAACCCAAAATCATCAAATGAAATTGAAACAAAGTTGTCACGTCATTATTCTGGATTACAAAAACAATTCATTAGATGATGCTAATTCATTAGATATGCTCTCTTTAGCTCTTCAACTCCACTTGCTGCAAATAATTTTTTTTTGCATAACTATGGCACCAGTTTAAAATGTACAAAAGTATTCAAAAATAATAACCCAGCCCTATGCATGCCGGACAGAGATTTATAAATCTGGAAGCAATACAGATAGACACACAGCTAGATAGACAGACACTATCAAAGCTTTTGCATTTTGTATTGAAACCCATATTAGGGAGCTGTCAGATGGTAGCAACACAATTGTTTCAATCTGCAGCAGGTGCTGTGGACTGTCATCAGAATAAATGGCTTTTGCCCACATTTAGCTTGCAAAGAAATGGGATTTCAAGTAGGATTCTCCTCTGGCATAGGGAGGCCCCCTGGCAGCTGCTAGCACACGACCCACATCACATACAACACAGCGAAACCGGGGCTAGACAAAGCCAATGCAGTGAGACAACACAACAACGGCAAAAGAGGATCTAATTGAAAATGAGTGTCGTATTAAGATGACTTTTATCCTCTCTCTCCCAGGGAAAAGAGAGCACTTGTAATTCCGGCTTCATAAGTCAGTATAAGAAGATTATTTCCAATGGTCCTAAATGAGAGACACATGCAATAAATAATCTCTCCTTGTACTCAGGCATCGACAATGAAATGTCTCTTCTCCCAACACCATCTGTCCAGAGCCCTGCCACACAGGCCTGCCTGCTGCTGAGACTGCCTAGGAAAATTAGAGGAAAGTCCTGGAATAGTTCTTCTTTTTCCCTGAATGAACCACTCAATAAATGTCAAGAACATGGTCAAATCTTAACTACACTACACTAATCAAGGTGAATTTGATTTGTGTTACTGTGCCTATGTATAAGGTACATGTATACATGTACACAACACACATCATACGCTCTTCTAAAACTCAGAAGAGATTCACAATCTCCTTCCTCTAAAAACAACCTTTTCATATCTGGCGTTTTCTGCACATTCAATTGTGATTTTAATTGTGACTTGTATTTTCATCTGTACATGAGACAGAATCTTGAGTTAGATCAGGCCCAGCACTCTGCTCTGTAAACATCACTCCTGAGTTAGATCAGGCCCAGCACTCTGCTCTGTTCACATCACTCCTGAGTTAGATCAGGCTGGGCACTCTGCTCTGTAAACATCACTCCTGAGTTAGATCAGGCCCAGCACTCTGCTCTGTAAACATCACTCCTGAGTTAGATCAGGCCCAGCACTCTGCTCTGTACACATCACTCCTGAGTTAGATCAGGTTCAGCACTCTGTTCTGTTCACATCACTCCTGAGTTAGATCAGGTTCAACACTCTGCTCTGTAAACATCACTCCTGAGTTAGAACAGGTTCAGCACTCTGCTCTGTTCACATCACTTCTGAGTTAGATCAGGTTCAGCACTCTGCTCTGTAAACATCACTCCTGAGTTAGATCAGGCCCAGCGCTCTGCTCTGTAAACATCATTCCTGAGTTAGATCAGGCTCAGCACTCTGCTCTGTAAACATCACTCCTGAGTTAGATCAGGCCCAGCACTCTGCTCTGTAAACATCACTCCTGAGTTAGATCAGGCCCAGCACTCTGCTCTGTAAACATCACTCCTGAGTTAGATCAGGCCCAGCACTCTGCTCTGTACACATCACTCCTGAGTTAGATCAGGCTCAGCACTCTGCTCTGTTCACATCACTCCTGAGTTAGATCAGGCCCAGCACTCTGCTCGGTACATGCCACACCTGAGTGGGAACAGGCTAAACACTTCTGGGTTATCAAGGCTTATCATGCTCAATTTGTGAAAGAGAAGCAGTTTGTTTCAGTCATTTTAAGACAGATTTGAGACCTCGCTCTCTATAATGAAAAAGAGAAAAGATTTCCTCCCAAAGAAGAGGAGAGAGATTTTTTTCCACAAGATGAAATGCTCCCAAACTTAACGCAGCTTCTGTAAAAGTTGAAGATTTAATCTTCTGCTTGATGGATGGCTCCATATTCAGTTTGCCAGTAAGATTGATCCTCCTGGTTTGAATGTGTAACCCAGGACCTGTCGTATATTATACTGGAAACACAGGGGGAGACAGGTGAATTTGTTTCTTTGACAAAAGCCACAGATAACTGATTTTTTTTGCCTTGTGCAGATGGGAGAGAGTGCCTTTCACATTCTTAGTCCATATTGCTGCTCCTATGGATTAAAAAATTATTCCAAGTGGCACTTCTTAATAAGTAAGAAGTAGGTTTCTAAAAATCATGCCTTTCATTTCCTTATGCGCTTTTAAGTTTTCTATTCTATTTCTTTTCCTACACATAGTTTTTGAAACAGGACTGTGGTGTTGCCCGCCATGTGCACAACGTCACTCCCCTTCAGCCAGCAAATGATCTACAGCATATGTTATGGTAGGCTGTGTTTTCATCTTGCCTCTTTGTTATGCGCCCTGTCCCCAGCTTCAGACTCATTAGAAGTCAAGTACATTTGTAACAGACATTCCAAATGCATAAAACTGCAACCAAGCAAACATCCAAACACAGAGAGGAAACCTTTCATCCCACTGCCACCATTTGATTTTGTTTTTTATAGTCCCTTAGTAAGCACAGGTTGTACCGGGAACAGATCCACATACTGTCACGACCGTAATCCCTCCTCTTAAGGGCACTCCAGCTCTTTCTTATTTTGCCGATTACGTGCACCTGCCCCTCCTTATTTAAACCTTGTGCTCTCGCTATTCCTGGCTCAGCATTGGAAGATGGATGCCCGGAAGCCCGCCTACCAGCGGGTCCAGGAGTGACCAGACGGCATAGGCTTCATCACGGCATCCTGACCATGTGAGTCCAGGGGTCGGAGCGCCTGGCCTCGTCATCCTGTTTTTATTCCCTGTCCCTGAACCGGATCCCTTTCCAGTTTTTAACCTTGTCTTGTTTCATTTCGGATGGATCACCCGTTTTTGGACCTTGGACTTCACCCCGGATTTCCCCCCTGGACTCCTTAGACTTGTTTGCCACGGCCACGCCCCCGGAGCACCAGTTCACTGTCGTCATGCCCCCCTGTTTGTCAACCTGCTGTCACGGATGTCGAAAAGGACGTACCGTGGAGTGCCAGGAGAGCGAAAATAGACCCTATGCGTAACGGCGAGACGGGGGTTAGCCCGAGCTCAGCTGTTCAGGAAATGCCGTATAGAAACCTATGACCTCAGGCCAAGGACAGGAGTGACCTGGTGCTAGGCGGGTCTCAGGACAGCCGAACCTCAATGCTGAGCAAGGAGCAGAGCAGAAGCAGGAAGTAAATAGTCTACACAACAAGACACACCAGAAAGACAGGAATAATCACAGGGAACTAGGAACAGGAGAGAAGTAGTGCGCCCTCTAGGTGTACCCTGATCCTCGTCGTCTCCTCTCCATTGTCCTACTCCACGTACTTCCGGATTATACTGTCCGCATAGGGTCCTGAACTACGCTTCACAGGAGCCTGGACCCTACACATACTTAAAATGCCCTTGAAACCACAGCTTCCCCAGGAAAAGTAGAACTTTAAAGAAGCCAATCAAATTTGACCCCTATGTGTTTGGGGGTTGGGAGGAAACTGCAGCACCCAACTAGGCCTCTTATGAACACTGGAGAGAGTGCAAACTCTCCAGACAGGAATGAAACTCTCATTGATAGAGGCTTACAAATCCTTACTGTACTCAAGATCCCACCTCGCTATTACTGTATTTGCCGGAGCGATGTCAGCTGCAGGCACCTGCATCACTTCAAAAGTACTGAGAAAAAGATTTTGCTAGACAAGCGTGAGTCAAGTGAAATGGACACCTGCCCTGACAGCACACCCATGCACTCAAGTCTTTTGAAGTATAGAGAGTGCATAAATTGGGAAATTTTCAGGGTGCCACAACGAAAGGACAAATACAATCACATTATCTGAGCATTTGTAGCATGACTTAGTGATGTGTGTTTGAAAAGCACTTCTTGCTCTTTAATGTTCAGATTTCACATGCTGTTTATATTGGACTTTGGATTCATCCCTTATCTCTCAAAGACAGGACATGAAAATGAAGGGGGCAATTGTTAAATTGCGGATGTGAATTATCTTTGATGAGATGTACATTTTGATAAACGTCAGTTTTCAAAAATATGAAGGTATTAGCACATAGCCATGGCAGAATACAATGGACACCTTGCTACAGGGCACTTATTTGTGCTGTCTGCGAAGTCGTAACCCTTCACAAAGTGTTGTAGAAGTCTGGAATATTTTGGACAGCCATGCTGTTGAAGTTGATACCCTGGCTTTTTTCAAGCAATGGCTGAATGAAATATCCAGATCGATAACCTACAGTACTAGGCTACCAAACAGGCCAGATGGATGTCCTATCATTTGTCAGCTTTGCTTTGTATCAGCCTACCATATTAATTCACCACTCAAAGTGTAGCACTTTTACAGGTGAGAAGCAGCTAAGCATCTGGATGAGATCAATTAGGTACTCACTACCAATCAGGTTGGATGAGTTGAATGGCCTCCTCTCATTTGGAACCTTTCTTATGTTCTTATGTGACTTGCTCATTAACTACTGTATTTCACAAGACTCTGAAGGAGGAAGTGATTGTGTGCCAGCTCCCCCCACCAGTATTTTCCCTCATAATCCAGCCCTTCATGGATTACTAATGTCTTCACGCCTTTGAAACAAAAATCACATCCTCATCTCATATTCACTGTTCTAGGATTCCCGTGGAAAACAGCAAATCTGAATAACTTTAAAAATCTAGGCACATACCACGTTAGTGCTGGTTATGTACCTCTTTCTTGGATACAATGGGACAGTTTTTGAAAAGGAAGGCGAGTGTCTCCTAAGTGAGTGGTAACATTTTAGAACAAAAACAAAGAGCTGTGTTGAAATTTGCTCTAGTGTAAAAAAACATTTTTGAGGACAGAAAAGGCATTTCATTTGACACGATGCTGGGCACCATGATTTGTTTCCTCCTCCTATTTTGTTAAAGCCAAGACATAGTAATTGTTGTTGTAGGCATCTGTACAATATTCGCAGGAGAAGGAAAATACCGAAGTCTGAACATGTTAAAAAAGGACATTGCGGTTTATATTTGAGCATCTATTTCTTTGTGAGAGCGAGTGTGTAACATTGAAGAAAAGTGTGAGTTGTGCTTTAATTAGCTCTCTGCAGGGGAGCTTTGATTGGCATTCTGGTGGCCAGGTGCCATCACTACCAATCTGTCAGAGTGGCAGAGGATATAGCTGTCAGGAATTTAGCATATGCTTCACTCAGGTGGGACATGGGAATACCAATGTGTGATACATGAACTTAGTAACATTTGTCATGGTATCAGGATGTAAGTGTGAAAATTCTACGGGTAAGGTTAACCATCAGCAGTCTATTTCACTAAGATCATTCGGGCAACTGCTGAGTGCGATGTTAGTTTTTTTTGTAGGGAAAAGGCTATCTGCAATTAAAAAAGCAATTGGAATCTATCTCCCCCTCTAGTTTCTAATTCGTTTTAGAATTTGTCATTCATTTTAACCCTTTTTGTGTTTTTATTGTCTTACATGAACACCAAGAGGTTGTACTGAATCAACGGTTTAGTACATGACCGATAGTCTACACATCCCTGATCAGAAAGCCATCATCCAACATGATCCTAATGAAGGTGGCATCAGGCCAGAACCTTTTCCAGAAGTCTAAGAGACAAGATGGAACTGTTATACCCCTCGATGGGCTGCTACTCCTTTGGGCAAAAAGATCAGTCTAGAATAATACTAAAAGAATGTTTCATTATTTATTTTTGCGTATTGCCTATTCCTTTCTATAATATTTTGTAACAAAACAAAATAAGGTTCTGACACCATCTTGCTATGCAGGCAAATAAAAAATGATTAATAATTTCAACCCCCCCAAAGTCTAATTTTACCAACCTGCAGTGGCTCTGTGGCTAAGGATCTGTGCCTGTGGCTGGAACGTTGCTGGTTCAAATCCCACGGCCGGCAGAGGAATCCTACTCCTGAGCAAGGCCCTTAACCCCAGTTGCTTCAGGGGTGCTGTATAAATGGCTGACCCTGCACTGACCCCAAGCTTCTCTCTTCCCCTCTCTGTGCATGTGTGTCTCATGGAGAGCAAGTTGGGGTATGTGAAAAGACAAATTCCTAATGCAAGAAATTGTATATGGCCAATAAAGTGATCTTATCTTACAGTATGTATTACGTTTGTCTTTTTATCTCCAGCACAGCTCTGATTGAGTAATAATCAGGGCCTAATGTAGACAAAACGAATGAATAACTCTTATCAATAAGTTATACATTGCGGTTTGGTGGTGCAGTAGTTAACATTCATGACTCGCAGCGCTGGAGCCCTGGGTTCCACTCTGAATCATGTGGGTTTCCTCCAGGTGCTCCAGTTTCCTCCCACAGTCTTAAGAGATACTGGTATGTTAATTTCCTTCTGGGAAAATTGACTCTGGTGTGACTTTGTGTGTCTGTGTGTGCCCTGCATTGGGCTGGTGTCCTGTCCAGAGTGTTACCCTGCCTTGTCTCCCCCTTTGCTTGCAGGGGTAGACTCTGGCTCCTCCATCACCCTGAATTGGATGAAGAGGTTAGAAGTTGGGTGAATGGAATAAGTTACACAACTATTCACTGCATATACAGTAGTCACAGCACGTACAATAAGTGAGTTACAGAGCCCTTCTTACTTTAAACTTAGGTAATTACAGAATTCTGCTCTGATAATCTAAGTGCTCACTTGATGTGATGACAGAGTTAAGGACTTTAAATACTGGCTGCAGTATGTGAATAATAAATATTAACAGCCCCTGTGACTCGCAGGGCAATGGAGTTAAGACATCTTACTCACCACACTCACCACGTGATTTACCTACTAGTAATTGGCACTGCACATAACAGGATGCCTGATTTCAGCTCACAGTTAATGTGATAGGGAGCTCATTTCAAATGTTTTAAATGCTGTTTAACAATCATTACAATCACTTCATTTGATCTTTCCACACTATTTAGTTTTACTTGCTTCAGACAGAACATGAATATGATAATAATGCACTGCTCCTGAGCCTTTTGATGCTCATGACATACATAACGCTGAGTGGACTTTGATTGACCCACTACCCCAAATTTAAAACATGCGAGCATTATACATAGAACAATTTCTAAGCAGCTAACGCTAATGGCTTAACTGCTGCATTGCCATTACACACCAATATATAAACTTGTCACTAGCAAAATATTCAACTCTAAGTATCCAACCCTCTCCTTCACAGATCTCAGATTTCACAGATCTCACAGATTTCACAGATCTCATTCCTTGATGACTTTTACAGATGTTTAATAGTCTCTGCACAATTCCCACTCCAGCATGTTTTTTTTTATGTAGCATAGTTCTGTACGTCATGTATCCTGCAGATACCACTCATTCTGTTATTATGTCATACAAATGATCAGTCTCCAAAGTTTTCTGTCCCCTGTCTGCAAGCTCTTCTCAAACCTGAGTGTGGCACCTCTCTCCAAGTGGCCATTTTCCCTTTGCTCACAAAAGCAATGTGTGATGTAGAGAAGCACGCCAGCAATACTTTCTTTCAATCCTGCCAGTTCAACAGAAAATTGTCATTTTAAAACTCCTTGTGGATTGATGGTGGCATACTCTGTGTATGACCTTCCCTCAGTTAGCTCAATTCCCGCAGATTGGTTAAATCTCATCCTGTGGTATCTGCGAAGAAAAAGCAAATTGAAAGCAGTTTGTTCCTCTAAACAAAGTCTCATTAAGCACTGCAATTTCAAGCATAATTAAGCTCCATCTAGTACTGACAACATGTACTTGTAATTATACATACAGGATGATAATTAGGGTTTCGGAGAGGCGATCATTAATGGCACGCAATACATATTCAATTTTCCAGGTCTTGGAATTCCATTACAAGTCTGTGTAATGACCTTGCCACTGTAATTCTAAAGGAGTCCTCCTGTTGCACTTCTAAAGAATACAATGCGAACTGCGCACAACGGCCTAAACAAAAGGGCAGAAGTCAAGACACTGATTCAGTGGCTCTGGAGGGTGTTTTTCCATAAATGGTGTGAGTTCGCTCAAAAGCTATTCAAATCAGCTTATGGCAGACTTCGTGTTTCTTTCCCCAGGGTCTCCCAAAGTAATGCACTATCTGTACTGCCTCATGACCATGCTCAACAGCTTTACACTGCTCAGTGTTTTTCAGAAGGGCGTTTTCTCTCTTCCTGGAGCCAAGCAGACCACTGCCGTGTCCTCACAACTGCTTTGCTTCAGATGGGCCAATCAAAGGACCAACAACATCGCTGTGAGTGTGCAGTCTTCTGTATGAACTGTTCCACCCTTGCTTCCTGCAGCCTGTCCCCCACATTGCAGTAATCTGGATTTTTGCCCATTGCCGAAAAGGGTGCCTTAGTTAAACAGAGATCACCTGGTCAAGTTGTCACTGAAGGGAAAAGGATGTCCATTTCTCAGCTGAGCATTGTCATACATTATCCTTAAATGATGTGCTGTGAATAACATTATCTTTAAAATACCTATTCTGAAACAAGAAGGTTAAAAAGGACACCGCTCTGCCTTGTTGCTCATTTTGTTTACTATTGGCTTACTGACCCATGGATTGTACCAGGCTATGTTTTGAAAGGTGTCAGGGAATGTGATGGGTATTCTGGACACCAACCTCCCTTCATGTATAGAGTTTTCTTTTATTTTCCTTCCTTAATGCATGTCCTCTTAATCTCTGTTCGAGTTCACCAGTCCTTCTTTACAGAGGAGGTACAATATAAGAGGACATAATATGAAACTTTCCACCACAGTGACTTAAAGCAATATATTTTTTTCTAATAATCAGACATTCAACAGACACTTTTATCCCAAAAAAATTTAAGGAGGCAAGGTAACAAACAATGACATAATTCTCCTATTGCATGCTGCAATAGGAGATTGATTTGTGTGCAGGACACAGAGGGGGAAGGCTGGAAATCTCACACAGGAAATACTGAATGAATTAATATCAGGGCTCGGAGTCTTCTGTGCCATAATGCCTCTGTCATCTCCTTTATTTTTGGTCCTTGTAGTTTTTGAATTGTCTCTGAAACTGAATGTCTGATTAAAACATCTTGTTGTTTGGTTAATTGTTTGTTTGTGATATGGTCTTGGCTTGCACTAGATGTTAGATTCTTTCAGTTGTGACAGTAGTTGAATTTCAACCCAGGGACTCAAGGAGCCACCTGAAGTTCCAGACCTGTAAACAAACCAAGCTCTGTCCTGTGTCAAAAATGAACTTGAAATCATGCTGAAGTTATCAGAAAGATAGAGTGCATAATCCAAATTTCATTACCGAACAATCACAGAATCTAATCCATATGGTTTCTTAATGGCCTGCAAATACCTCTTCAATTTGCAAGAGACTTCTCCTGCATCCAAATGAGCATTGATTTCTGTAACCGAGACCCAGAGTCACATTGATATGCAGGTACAATTATATAACATCATCATGCTACATGGATCAGACATGAGATCATTTCTGGGGCTTTCCCACAATCCCTTGGAACAGTGCTGTAGAGATTGGATCAATGCTGTAGAATAACCACCAAGGAGACCACCTGCTGTGTATCAGAATTCAAAAAATAGAATTTTTCCCCTCAGCTCGTTCATTGCTCTGATCAATGAAAAATGTTACAAAGTTGCAAGACAGTGTTTATATTTTTTTAATGAAGTAAACGGGTAAATTTAATGTGTCTTCCTTATTTTTAAATGAAAGGCAAAAAAGAAGTTGTCAGTATTTCATCACAGTTAATAGAAACATTGAGTAGTAATCTCCAAATCCTAGAAGACATGATTAAAAATGACAATCCAGGATCATCTGTGGAGATTTAGGCACATGCATCTTCCATTAGTGCTCATGAACTGGAAAAGGCTTCAAACCTAGGCTCAGTTTCCTTGTCCTGAGCCACTGGGGCTGAGCTGTCTTTGAAGATGCACTGAACTGACTCAAAACGACCTCAGGCTACCAGCTTTAAGCTGTTTTCTAGGATAGGAACTAGGGGTATCCTTCATTTAGTAGCAACAGCTTTCTGTTGGACTGGAAGCCAACATAATCAGATGTACATGTAAAAAATGTAAACTGACACAGCCACTTCTGCTATTTTACCCTGCAGCTGTACGCCCTGAGGTTTTGAAGGGATATGCGAACAAAGCATATGCTGAAAAAATCAAAAGGTTTGGGAAAGAATAGTTGTTCTACTGTACCCATTCTCTCTGACTCTGCTGCGTGGTGCTGTCCACAAGCTCTAGTGCTGAAGTATGAAGAGCAAAAATAAGGCACGCGGGCCATGTCCAGAGCTCCCTGGGAGGGAAATCATATATCTTCATATCTGTCACTTGGAGCCTGGGCTCTAAAACTATGCAGACAATCCTGATTCAATTCCAGCCCACTGCCTTCAGTACAAATTCAGCATGTTCTCACTCATCTCTCTGTTACTTTAATTTATCTTTGCCCTCAAGAGACTTAATTTTTGTTGGATCTAAAGTGCTATAAAAGTGGAGTGTTATTTGTAACAGTGCTCTTGCAGTGCCTGTGAGGCCAGAGTGATTATATATTTTCGTGCAAGCCAAAATGACCGGGCTGTCCTAAGTGGCTCAAACGGTATGGGTGTTTGTTCACAGTGAGGACCCAGACAAGGCTGCTTTTAGCCTGAACTGTGTTGATCTCTTGACGTTTGACGTAACAGAGTCTTTTGGGTGATGCTGGGCACCTACAGGCTTGCAGCGTATCAAAAAGTGTATCTCCCTGATGAGTGAGCAGTGGGAAGAAAGAGGTAGGGAAGAGTCCATGAATCCTCATTCTCCCTGTTTACTTCAGAGATGGCAGTTGTAATGCTATAAAAACAAGTGGCAACTATAAATTGGTTGGGGGGTAATATTGAAAGCAGCTGCAGTTTTCATTTAAATTTAAACAAAAGAGTAAAACACATACTGTATGTTTTATCTCAGTTTCTCTATGCACATCTACAGTAGGTAAAAACGTAATTGTGATCACAGACTCTAATTATATGGTTGGTAAACCTAGAATGAATCCTTAAGTGTGTCATTAGCTTTGTACCAAAGGCAATAGTGACATGTTGAGCAGTTTCCTGTAAAATACGAATGGTATGCATCTTCACATATTACCAGCTGGATGTCCGCTCCAACTCACAGTGGCATAGAGGCTAAAATTAATTTTTGTTTCTCTTGCCAATTAAATGTGACTTTCATCTGAAATAAGTGCAAAATATTTCAAGTTCCCAAATGCTCTCTGTTATAAGCCCTCTGAGGTGTTATCTTGTGAAAGAGTGGTGGGTACAAGATGCACATTGTATAAAAAAGTGAATTTTGAGAAAGGGTCAGAAACAGCGAGGCACAATGACACAGTCGTTAACAATGTGGCTGGGGCACTGGGTTGGATTCCTGGGGTGCTGTGTTTGTGGAGTTTGTATGTTCTCCCCATGTTCATGTGGGTTAAATTGCCTGTGGGTAAACTGGCTCTGGTGTGAGTTTGTGCATGTTTGTATTTCACTGTGTGTGTGTGTGCCTTGTGATGGACTGGCGTCCCATCCAGGGTATACCCTGCCTTGTGCCCATTATTTGCCAGGATAGACTCTGGCTGCTCTGAGATCTTATTTTGGATAAAGTGATTAGAAGAAGGATGGACAGGACAGAAGCATGGCTAGTTCACATGAAACAAAGATATCTATGAAAACTGCTATTTCTTAAAGCTCTGTACATTTGGCCTTGAAAATCTAAATTCATTCGGAAGTGGGTGTCTGCTTGCTTATGACTAGGCAAATGAAGGACACTATTATCATGTCCCAAGTGTGAAAAAAAGAAGAAAAAACTGAGGAGCTGCTATATTAGAATCTGAGCATCTCATTACAGAAGGATCAAAATTTCATTAGCCAGACTGTGATGGAAACCAGAGAATAGGTACAGATTAACAAGCCATCAGTCCAGTCCAGCACGAATGATTTTCAATGCACTGTCTGCAGTAATAAGTTCTCACTTATTGAGAACCCTGCAAGTGGTAATTAATATTTCCAAGGTAGGCTGAATGCATTTACAAAATTAAAATGTACAGATAGATCTTAGATTACTGCTCTTTCACAGAGAGCCATCAAAATGCCAACTGAGAATTACAGTACAAAAGGTAAATTTTCTTGCCTTTCATGTCTTAAACCAGCAGATCATGAGGGCTTGACCATAGCTTGAGCGTTGTCTTTGTTAAAATGTTTAACCACATGGAGGCCCAAGGATATTAATGAAAGATAAATGAAATCTAATTGCCTTGGACTTTCTGGATAAGAAAAGGCTGTATTTAGTTTTAAATATTGCAGAAAAAGTACTGAAAAACATTAACCTAAATGAACTTGACCTAAAAAGCAGTCAGAAATAAAGACTTTTTCAGGCTGTAAAGGGTTAAAGGCTTTTTGAGGTAGTTTTATCCTTTACCTGTTAGACTATTTTCTTACATGGATTGTTACTGTATGTCTTGACAGTGCTTTGATGCGACACTGATTGTAGGTATGTAACTATATGAAAGCAGACTGAGGACTGGAATTTCAGAGAACATCTTTTCCTGAAATTCAGCATGTGTGCAATATTCCCTGCGGCCCCCTTAAACAGACACAGTGCTGTGTACTGTAGCACTGCCATTCTCAAGAAACTTCAACCTGTGAAGTTTGCAGCTGGAGCAAACACTGTGACACCAACAAATCCGTTACTGTGTGCATGAATGAGGCGCAGTAAAAGGCAGCTGAGGAGAGTAGTGTAGTTTCTAGCGCAGTTTACATTCTTCTCCACTGATGGCCTCGCTTCATAAAGTTTAACTTTACATATCACAGTTTCCTTCCTTATTGGCATTGCTTTTTATTAGCTGGTACAATCAACGCCTAATCTAAAACATGAAAACCTTGGCCCTCTCCCACGTTCTCCTGCTGTCTGTAATAATGACTAAAACAAACTGTATTCCATTCTTTAACCTCCCACACCCGAAAGGGAATTTGGATCCTCAAGCCTGCGTCTCCTGGGACCCCCTGAGAAAACTCAAGGATTCACAGTAGATCTGGGAATAATTTTAACTTGTGTGTAAAAAAAATGCCCCCCCACACACACACACACGCGCGCACAATGTACTGTAGTTGCCTTAATTAATTGAATTAGGTGCCCTAAAACTTCACACTTAAATAAATAATCAGATGCTTGCTCTGCAAAATGATTTTTTTGTGACTTTGCTTTAAAGTGATTTCTAAAACTGTGGAAAGGGTTATGTCAAAAAGGAAAGAATAGAATACCATTTCTATGATGCAATCCTACTGGTATTATGCCTGAAGACGCCCAGTGCTTTTGCATCAACAGCAGCTGAAAGATTTTGTTCAGGCCGACACTGGCCATGAATCTACCTTGTCTCCTATAAGCAGAAGAAGACTGGAATGTTCTCACAAACAGATAACAATGAAACAATCAGCGAAGATATACGGAAATCTACAGCACAGTATTGAAACTCCAGGTCTTCATTATCCTACCTGCAATTCACTAGCTTAGTCACACTCTGTTGGGAGAGTCTGCTTTCTCGCTTTCCATTCCTCCTCCAAGAAAGCAGAATGCTTTGGCATCAATTTCAGAAGAAACGGTATACAAGAAATAAACTTCCTTTGCGAAAGGTATCAGGATCCTAAAAGTAAAATTTGCTGCGGAAATTGAAAAGCCGTGTCTGTTTGGGATTTGTTTTCTGCCCACTCAGCTCCTCACCCTGGGTATTGTATCATATTTTAATCTGCTGCGATAAATGAACCAAAACCTTTCATTTACAGAAATGTTGCAACACAAGGTACAAAGGAGGCAAAGCTCCCTACTGAGGTGGAGAATTGCCTCTTGTCACTGGGGGCTGCTTCAAATTATCCTCTTTGTCACATGAAAGGTTTGAAGTTGTTAAAACACTCAGGAGCATTTTGTCTCAATCTGATCTTTTCTTTGCTCACTTTCGCCGGGCAAATGAGCAAAGCCTTAAGAATCAGACTTCTCTTGAACCTAAGTGAGCTCAGGGGTATATTTTGTGTTTTGTGTGTGTGTGAAAGGGGGTTCTGGCTGCATGTACAGTGATTTGGTTCCTAAATGAAGCTGACCAAGTCCACTGGAGGACGCACTGTGCAGTCACTTCTTTCAGTGTTGGGACTCGGGTTCGAACGGGACAAACTGAGACCTGTGCACCATTTCCTCTTGCACTGTAACGAGGCTTTCCAGACCAATGCCTTCCCAAACAGTCACTGTTCATTTCTCAATTGTCCTGCTTCTGGGGAAAATCGGATAGGAGGAATGACCACGAAAGTAGGGGATGGGGTTAGCTCGAGATAGTTTGGCTCTACTCTACATTATTTCCTTTTGGTAACATCACTAAAACCCACTAAATACACATCATTCTGTGTAAAGAACCACACATCAGCCCAGGATAAAGAGTGTAATCAGGAACACCATATCAAATCTAACTTGTACTGCATTATGTCTAACATGGAAAAGAAATATAGGGGATTTGTTGTGATATAAGAGCAGTTGAGAGGGTCAAGGGCAGAAAACATGATTGTATTGCTGTTTCTGTCTAAACACGTCCATACAAATGAGGCCACAATAACCGCACTGTGGAAACAGTGATGCCAATGCAGATCACAAACTATCTCATCTGTTTTATTTTAATCCAATACCAGCTTCACACATCCACAGAAATTTGGATTAATGACATGACACAAGCTTTCCTGTTAAGATCTAATCCGGAAATTACTTTTTTGGCAGTCGTTGTTCGCATCAAGTGAAAAAATGCAGGCCGAAAGGGAAGCATGAAAAATCATATTCTTCTCAACGGGAAAGGGAAAACAAATTCGCTCTCTGCCTGTTCTCTTTCTCATTCACATCAATTGCTCTGTGAGGACAGTCGTCACATTAATCACTAGGCTCCTGACCATTCACAGTTAATGCTGAAGCACAGCTGGATTTTAGGATGGCAGATTAGCACTGGATTTGGTTTTGACTGTTTGGAATTTGTGGTTCTCGTGGATCTTTCAGAGCTATGGTTTCCTCCCAGTTCTTAAATCCATTCTGGATAGGTGTGATTGCCTATTTGAAATTGTCCCTTTCCGCGCGGTCCTGGTTATCTTTTCCCAGAGGACAGTGGTCCAGGATAGGCTTTGTCAAGCCATGACTCTAACCAGGATCCACAGATAACTGTTGGGTGGAATTGGATTTTTTTAATGTCATTAAAGACTGCTAAACACCAACACTGTGAAACATGTGAGGGCACACACAGAAATGTAGGCAGAGGGCTACCATTTCCTATTCAGGTGTGAATTTACTACAGAAAAGCAGAACCCCTCCATTACATCAGGAAGTGCTGTTGTCGATGCCACACAGCTCATCAGATTTGTACATTTGTACTCCCAAAACATAACCTAGGGTGTGTCACCACAGCAAAAACATCCTGTTGCTAAAGAAAATGGAGAGAGTTACTTTGTCTCAAAGGTAGTTTTTCCCAGCAAAAAAAAGAAAAGAAATTTTAAGAAATGAGTACCAAACTACAGTGTGTGTTTTACATAAATTCAACTGAAGTGGAGTTGATAGGATGTTTCAGTCAAGACTGAAGTATCATGTATCTGTTGATGTATGGGTCATCATCATCATCGTCATCATCTTAATCTTTTCTATCCACCAGTGGGTCCTCTGACAAGGTTCAGCCATTTGTTCTTCTCCCCACACTCCAAATCTCTTGGCTTGTGTGTGTGAGTGTTTATGTGTTTATGTGTTTAAAAGCAAGAGATATCTGGAGGAATAAAGGCCAGTTTAGGTTTCATTTGTATCTCGTCAGCTCAGAAAGATCTCATCCTTACTGTCTGGTTTCTACTTATCATTAAATCCCTTTTGCACCAAACATCTGTTTGCTTTTCTAAAAAGAAATGAAGTCCCAGTCTTTCTCAGAAAAGCCACCAAGAATTGGGGCAGAGACAAAGAAGTACTCTCTCGTCTTGAACACTATTATTTTTTTGAGATTCCAAGTTGTTTAAAATAGTTCTCGGACAAACATTTTATCCATCAATGAGAGTTACATTGATGAGCATTTGTATGCATTTTTCACTGGTAATTAAATGTGCATCTACACTATAAATCTGCTGTACCTCGTCTTTCAAGCTTAACACTTAAATTCAACATTTACACCAGAATTAGAGGTTTTGACATGAACATGGTAAGTGCCTAAAATAATGACCAGACAGACGAACTACACTTATTTTTCATCCTTAGCCATGTCTTCTAACACAGAAGCCAAAAAACTGTAGAATACTAGAAGACACAAAATACTGTGTTTTCATTTCTTCTCCAGTGGTTTTGTATGTTCATTTATAACTTCCTAGTCTCTGTTTTGAAATGTAGAGAGTACTTTTTTACATCTGTCTGGACCAAAGTCTTCTACACAGCTTGGGATCTGTATTCTGTGAGTCCAAAAAGATTTCATTGTACAGTTGTAAAAGCCCAAAGTGAAAGGAAGTGAGCTCTTTGTCTTTTGAAGTGTGTAGGTGATATGCTTCTGGCAGTTCATTTACAATGTCCAACTCTTTGTTATGGAGTCTCTGAGACTCATGCAGATGCATCATTCAAACATTGTACTTATCTCTGGAGTAAACTTACAGTACAATTCATTTTTATACTTGTCGGGGGGCAGTTAGTAGAAATTGCATGTACTTAAATGCATAGTAAAGTATAGCATGCATTATACAGTATATACACTGTATATATAATTAACTCAGATATTAAATGTACTGAATGTTTTACAAAGATGCATGTGTATTTGTGAGTGGAAAAATTAAATTATTACAACTTTAGCAATTAATTTACCAATAAATTCATTCAAGAATTGAAAACAAGTGAAAACATGTCTGGAAAACTAAAAACTAATGGACAGAATCTTTATTTTAAATACTGTAGTTCTTTTCATGCATGGTAAGACCTTCACTGTGGACCATCAGTTGTAGTTTATTAGCAACAGAAATGATATGTCCATCCCAGAACTAAAGTTCCAGGTTCTGCAGTTACTCTGCTGAACTGCAGATGAATTACAGTGTAAATGGCTTCCGTACTAACAGCTCCAATAATTAACATTCAACTTACCACTATTTAACACCTGTGTGTAATTAATGATTATTACTGTATATGAATAGATTTTTTTACTACTTAATGCATGGACATCTGTTCATACATTAAGAAAGATTTGTTCTCAAATTGTTTTACAGCAGTGTGAGTTTGAGAAGTAGCTGGCCCATATGTTTCAGGTGAGACTCACAGAGTGGGTAGTGTATATGTAGCACTAATGGCTTGGCTAATTTAACAGTACAGGACTATTTTGATTTGCTGTCTTTCAAGGACACACAGAACATATGAGTTTTTTAAATGTGTGCCGGTAGTATTAAGTCTCAAGTGTTCACTTGTCATACAATGAACAGGGAAAATTGTGATGCTAAGATCAATGTACTGTCAGATCACAAACCAATGAAAATGAACCAAAGAGGTCTTCTCTCCTTTGCATGCTTCTAATAAACTTATCTTTTGATAAGAACTCCTGAATTCTAAATGGATTCTGAAAAGGCTCAGTTCCCAGTTTGATTTGGGTTATGGAATGGCAGTCGGGGCTCCAAACCCTGTCCTGGAGGGTCCCAATCCAGTTAGTCCCACAGGTCTTCCTACGTCACTGTTTTTAAAGAAACCTTGTAAATCACTGCTCAAATTTAAGCAAGTGATTTCAAAGGAACTCTGGTGTTTAAGGGCTAAAGGGTATTCTAATTTCCATCCCAAATGATCCCTAAATTACTTAACAAATCACAATTTTTAAATTACCGTAATTAACTCCGCGTTTTTAGAAATTGATGATATAATGGTTACCAATAAAATGTCTTGGACTGGGATTTTCCAGGTCTGGTTAGGGCTGGAGTCCCCTCTTCTAAGAATGCTCTCTTCTTTTCCTTTCCGCCAGCGACCTCCAGTGGTAAACACCTATCGTCCAGTGAAAATGCTGTACCTGCACATGGGGCTAAACCAAGAAAGGATCGGAAATCATATTTTGATTTATGGTCATCGTGTATTTTCATTTCTCCTAATAATATTAGTTCATCCGAAACAGAAATTCCACAACCTCTGGTATCATAAACTTTCTTAAAACCAGCTTGTGCAAAAAATTCAGATGCTCTCCAATAACCGTATACGCAAAGACTTAATTTCCATAATGTTAGCCTATTTATCCCAACAGATAAACGATTTGTTTGCCGTTTTGCCGGCAAAAATTAAAATCTTCTTAAAAACCAAAAGATTGTGTTGAGAGATATACAGGGAGTCGCATCTTGATCTTAATTTTCTTTGACACAACAGTGATGCCTCTTATCTAAACACCACTGTCCAAAAACGAATTTGGCGTTTTTTAGGAAGAAAGTATTGGTAAAACTTCATCTTTTGATCGGATAGTTTGGAGATACGAAATAGGTGCAAACGCTTCAAAGGAATGCAAAAGAACTTTGTTAAAAAAAACTTTTACTTGTTAGTTTGGCATTATGAAAGTTGAAGCAAATGTTTCACTGGAGCAAAACGATGCCTTGTAATTGGGGGTAATTAAATGAAGATCAAATTAGAATAAAATGCATGATAAACTCACTACCACAGCGTAAAGGACGATAATCAAATGCGAGTACTGTAGCAGTTTCTCTTGCTAGGCTGTTAGCCAATCAGTTTGTCCACGGTTTGCGGTTAAATCCTTGGGGGATTGGCGTTTGTGGCGATCACTGATGCCCGAAGTTCAGAATCTCTTTGCAACATGCAGATTCATGTAGGCAATGTGTCGTAGGACTAGAATTTGTCATATCAGTGTCATTAGCTGCATTGACGGCACTCAAACCTGTTTGTTTTAATTTAGAAAATATGGCCCAGAGTTCCAACATCACGTCGACGAGACAGCACTGTAACGCGCTCGAAAGTTTCGTTTGTTTCTGGAAATGTTCATGGTGAAATAGCCCCTTTTACGCCACACTGTAAGTAAACTTCGGTTACAGGTAATCAAACATCTACAGCAAACACTGAACCCAATTTTAGCCCTAAAAAAACTACTCAGTTGCTTAACCGAAAACTCTGAGATCATCTTGTTTTTTTTGGTTGATTTATTAACCAAACGGTTTCAACGTTTTTTCTTTCCACTGAAAAAAAACAAATGTGGTATGTAGCCTTGTATATATTGTGATGTGATAAAGAAAGTACACCCCCCCCCCCCCCCCTTATGATTCTCTGGTTTTACATATTAAGTCATGTCTGACCTTCATCTAATGCTCACAAGTCCTAACTGTAGATATACAGTACTGTATCTAAAATGGTCTGACAAATTTTACTTTGACATTATGAAACAAAAGAAATCAACCAACATTCTTACTGTGATTCAGTAACGTGTGGAACCCCCTTCAGTAGCAATAACTTGAAGTAAACATTTCCTGTAAGAGTCTCTCACATCCCCTGGGAGGAATTCTGGCCCACTCCTCCCTACAAAACTGCTTCAGCTGTGTGATGTTTGAGGGCCTGCATTAATGCACAACTCTCTTCAGGTCCCACCACAGCATCAATGGGATTGGGGACAGGACTTGGACTTGTAAATTCCGAAATTCTGATTCTTTTCTCTTACTGCCATTCAGTTGTAGATTTACTGGGTTGTTTCGCTTCGTTGTCCTGTTCCATGATCCACTTTCAGTGATGCTTTAGCTCTTGGACAGATGGTCTCACAATTTCCTCTAGAGTGAACTGGTATAGAGGGGAATGTATGGTGTGCTTAATGGTCGTGTGGCATCCAGGTTCTGTGGCTGTAAAACAGGCCCAAGTCATCACCCTCCTCCATTCATTCAGGAGGTGTTTTGCAAACCTAAGCCATGCAGCAGTGTTCTTTTTGGAGAGAAAGAGTTTTCTCCTGGCCACCCTTCCACAAAAGCCATTCTCGTTCAGTCTTTTCCTAATAGAAGAAGCATGAACTCTAATGTTTACCGTATTAGCAAAGGCCTCTAGATCCCTGGATGTAGCTTTGGGGCTCTTTGCAATCTCTAGGAGCATCATCTTGAGGTGAATTTTCTGGAATGATCACTCTTGGGTAGGTTGGCAACTGCCTTGTACTTTCTCCATCTGAAAATTCTCTTTCTCACTGTGAAATTGTGGACTTTATATTGTTTGGAAATGGCTTTATAACCTTTCCCAGATTGAAGAGCAGCAACAATTCTTTCTCTGAGACCACCACAGATATCTTTCAACCTAGGCATGATATGTTACCACAAACCTGAATACTCTAGACCAAGCTGCCAAAGTTTCTGATTTTATACACAAGTGGAAGGACTTCCTAAAGATCAACTAATCATGTGCTCTTGTTTAGCAACAGCTGATTCTGATTACCTTCCTGATAAGGAAGCAGTAAGGGTACACTTACTTTTTCACACAAGGCTTCTGCTTGTTGGCTGATTTTATTTTGTTAAATAAAAAATGACAAAGTAAACGTGTGTGTTATTTGTCAAATGTGTTTAGATCTATCTATTGTTAGGACTTGGTGAGGATGAGGTGAGGGTCAGATATGTCTTAATATGCAACACCATAGAATCTTAAGAGGGTGCAATTTCTTTACACACCACTGTATCCATAATTCGCCTCTTTATTTTAAATAACTTGTGTAGGTGTGAGGGAGGGAGATAGACTGAAGTTTTTTGTTGTTTTCCACTAGCAGTCTATCTGTTCCTTTTCTTTTAAATAAGTCTCCATTCAATGGGAATATCAAAACCCAAGAATTTAGTGTATTGGGAATAAGAGTGTTTTAGTCACAGTAAACTGTGTCTTCACCCGTTTGACTGAGGGCCAATCTCCTGGCCAGAGGACGAGGAGGCTGGGACCCCCAAGCAGAGTGAGGAGAGACCAAGGAGCAGCTGCACAAGACAAAATGGGGGTGGAGGAGGAATTTGAAAGACAAATGTGAAAAAGAGAAGGGGCTGAGGCACTGTATTTAAATGTTATAAAGAGAGACGTCAAGAATGGTTATGATTTAGGGCAGCTGAGACTGACTGAACTTGGCTCTTGTCATCCCACCCGGACTTTTGTTGTCAGCTCCATTAGCCGAGACTCCTATACCGTCCCCTTCAAATCAAACCGGTGTTCACCTTAAGAACTGCAGTGGGGCTGCTAGTGCAGAATACCTCACTTCACCCAAGTGGCATTGCGCGTCAGCGAAAATAAAGTGGATCCCTACAACTTTCCATGTTCTAAAGTCAGTGTTTCTGCTGAACCAATAGTACAGAATTGGGTCTAAAATAGATTTTTTTAGAAAGTCTCCTACGTGACGAGTAAAGGCAGAGACATTTCCGGTGGGATGCACACAAGTCCACAGGACAGATAGAGTTGCATTCAGTCTGGGACTAAGAAATCAGAAGTACCGAAGCCTGATGGCAACGATGCTTCACAGACAGCACCCCTTCTCGATCTCTTCATGCATATCAATGAGTGCACTGGGCTTCTGTCTCGTATTCAAACCGTCTCTTATTGAACTGATACATCAAAAACAACAGCAACAATAAGAGCCCTGATTCCTTTGTCAGGAGGATTTCTCAAGTCCCGTAGTCTTGCTCAAACCCCGGTTTCTGTTAATTTGTCTGTATGGATTGCAGCAGCATGAATAATTCACGTATGGTTGACAGATAAGAGACAAATGCATTCTCTAAAGCAATAAACGTTCATAAATATTGATGTTACATATCCGCGAGCAAAACTTTACTTCTGAACGAACGCAGGTGTAAACACGACAGCCGAGCTCAACGCATAATAGGAACGGCGCGGGGCTCTCCAAACAGCCCTGTCAACTTCTAACAAAGCTGCGGAATAAAATTGCATTTTCCGAAAACACATCTGCAGTCCACTGATACCGATCCCCTCTCGTTTTAAAAAGACTCGTTTGGCCTATTATCTGCTGAGAGCTGTTAGGATGACGTATTTCTCTGGTTAATATGCTTTCTGTATCGGATCACGCCTGACGAGGTCTTGCTGAGAAATGACAAAAGGCTGCAGAATCTGCAGGTGTTTTCCGGCTTTGAAGATAGTGCAGCATGCCATAAGAAAGTTGGAAACAGTGCCGAATCGGTTTTAATCGACCAAAAACTTTACCAACAACGGTCGACATCCCCAACGCGCACTTAAAACGACCTTGACAGATTTGAAACCGATAGCCGATATGCATTTTTTGTTTAATGACCACACAGAGCAACGTCCGCTGGAGTTGTATTGGTACAGTACATACTGTAGGCACATTAATATAAGTTAACGGCTGGTTCACAATTAATTGGGTTTTCTCAGTTGTGTGCTCTGTCATCGTCTTCCATCGTCTTCCAGCTGAATCACAGCAAGTGTTCCCGAATGCTTTGGCTTTATTTAAAACTACTCCTTAGCACCGAATACGCAATTAAAAACGGAGCGAGTTGTCCTTCAACATTTCTGTTTACCTGCAAACTCGCATTAAAACTTTCCAAAGTCTTTGAAACACAGGAACCAACTCCGCCGGGTCCCATTACTGTATTTTTTTATGACGGTATTTTCTCTGCTTTTTCAAAAAGCAGTTTTACGGAGAAGGCGTTGCTTTTGTCGTGCAGCTTTGGGGATTTAGGTAACTGCAAATTTTGTAATCTTACAAGAGCAATAATAACATTGGTTCTAATTGTTCAATCGACGAGCTGTTGGATAGCTGGGCTCAGCAGCGTCTTGAACGGAAAGGAATACATGGACTTAATTCACGTATCAAAATCCTCAAAGACGACCCAATAAATAACTACAGAGATAAACGAACAAGACACAGCTGGAAAGTAGATCTAAGATTAGTAGGCAGGGGAGGCGCAGTGGTTAGCATTGCTACCTCGGATTCCTGGGGCCCCGGGTTCAATTTCAGAATTAGGGTGGTATATGCATGGACTTTCTTATGTTCTTCCAGTGCTTGCGTGGGTTTCCTCCTGGTGCTCTGGTTTCCCCCCGCAGTCCAAAGACATACTAGCAGCCACATCACCCTATAACGCACAACTGACAGCCCACTGAAGCTCAGCAGGTGTGAGCCTAGTCAATACCTGGATGTGAGACCTCCACAGGGTGAGTAGGGGGAGCTCATCCTGCGGTCTGTGTGGGTCCTAATGCCCCAGTATAGTGACAGGGACACCATACTGTAAAAAGGTGCCATCCTTTGGATTAGATGTGACTTTTGTGATTAGATAAAACTGTGGTCATTAAAAATCAAAGGGTGTTTCTCGAAAAGAGTAGGGGTTACCCTTCCCCACACGTCCTGGCCAAAATTCCCTTTGGCATTTACCAATCATGGCCTCCTAATAATCCCCCTCTATGAATTGGTTTCATCACTCTGTTCTTCTCCCCACTGATAGCTGCTGTGTGGTGAGTGTACTGGTTCACTATGGATGCCGTCGCATCATCCAGATGGGGCTGCACACTGGTGCATTATCTGTAAAGTGATTTGAATGGAGTGTCCATCAAAATGCTATATAAATTCGACCCACATGTGCAGCATACTGTCAAAATATATTTTTTTTACCTCAGAAATATCTCTATACTACGCCCTATGCTATCACTAACTGTGGCTGAAAAGCTGATCAACACATTTGTGTTCTCTCGAATTGACTAATGTAATGCTCTACTCGCTGGGGTATCTAAATCTACTCTGAACAAACTGCAGTATGTCCAAAACTCAGCAGCCAGAATCCTGACCAGGTCTAGTGCAAGTGTTCACATTACTCCTATCCTGGAGTCCTTGCACTGGCTTCCGGTCAAATTCCATGTAGACTTTAAAATCCTCATGCTCACCTATAAGGCTCTGCATGGCTTGGCACCTCAGTACCTGTCTGAACTATTATCGCCCTACTCCCCACCTCGCAACCTTCGCTCTTCTAATTCTGCTCTCCTTACTGTCCCCCAAGCCCGTCTACATTGTATGGGTGACAGGGCCTTCTCTTGTTATAACCCCAAGCTCTGGAACTGTCATGCCTGACATCCCTCCCTAGAGGGCGCTCCACTACTCTCTTCATTGTCCTTGTGATTAAGCTCTCCAGGTGCACCTTCTTAGGTGTATTATTTAAAGACTAGCTCCTCCAGTCCTCAGGGCTCATCATTATGGTAAGGATGTCGCAAGGCCCGCCTAGCACCAGGAAACCCTACGTCCGTCTCCTGAGAGCATAGGCCTCATCCCCGACACCTCCTGCTTCCTGAGCCCGGGGTCTGGAGGATCTCGCCCCGTCACCCTTGGACCTCCATGTTTTGTCTGTCCGTGTGTTCCCCCCTCCCGGGGATTTTAACCTTGTCGCGTCCCAGGATGGATTTCTCGCTGATGGACTCTCGGACTGTGCCCTGACCTGCCTTTGGACCCGTTTGGATTTGGATGCCGTTCTTCGTCTTCCCCGTTCACTGTCTCACGAAAAAATAAAATAAAATAAAGTTTTTTATTATTATTATTTATTATAAATGTAAGGAATTATTATTGTCATTGCAACAATGTTAAAAAACACATCTGTTATCCAGATCCATGGAATTCTCCGTTTTGCAACTATAGAATGAGTGTATTTACGTAATTAATAGTTTAAACCATGCCAAAAAAAGAAAGTGGACCGAAAGGTGGTATTATGGAAAACAAAATATTTTACGGCTCAGTTTTCCCTTGCTCCGACCGGTTGAGAGCAGCGACTTTCGAAACTTTAGATACTATTGTAGTATCGTTAATCTCCCACTAGAAGTCAGCACTAGCCTTCACAATCATACTCCTGATTAATTTATGTTGTATGTTTCTGGCGCATGCCGGTAGCTCATTTTTTCTCATCCCCCTCACTATTTCACTCATTAAAAATAAATCAGAATTCTGAGTGCATCCTGTTTCATCTCACTCAGAAACAAAACGTACTTCCTGTCATTAATGTTAAATAAAATTATCTTCCGAATCAGCTTTAATTTACAGTTTACAAGCGTTTAAATTTCCCTTTGATTTTTCTTTACCGAAAAGCCTGAAAAACACTTAAGCTTAATGCTCTGAAAAGCATTAAAATACAACAAATGCTATTGATTCCTATAGCCTGAAAACCGAATCCCACTCTTATTACACTAGAAAGATGAAATTGACCAGACTGTATTACAACAGTATTAGAACATGCACGTTTAAATTCAGCGTCAATTTCACTATTCTTGCTGTAATCGACGTGAACTAACAAAACTTCAGTCAGAAAAGATACCTATCAAAGTCTTTCCAAGTGAAGTGGTTGTTTATCAGCTGAAAGGGAAAGGAAAACCCAACAATGAAACAAGGTACTTTATCCAAAGTGAACAGCCGCGACCAAGGGCAAAGCAGTTTCATTGGACCGCACAAGTACTGTATTTACAGAGCCCCGACCGCAGTTCAGAGCGCGTATATGCCACCCAGACTGGTACAGGGCTCCACGTAGCACAGGTCTTAGGGGAGAGACGTTTACACGCCCTTTCACGGAATACCTAGGTGAAGAGGACATACTGTACTGTAGTTGGCATTTTGCGGGCTATCTCACCCACCCGAGCTAAGCGGACAACGTGCCTTTTTTTATAAATCGGTTTAATTTCTACAACCCTAGACCCTAATCCCTCATGGTTGAAACCAAAATTAAAAGCAATTAAATGACAACAGTGGACAGCTTGGCAGCGCTGTTCATTTATTTATTGTGATACGCTGACGTTAAACAGCCCTCTACTGACACTGAGCACCGTGCTTTAAAAAAAGAGGAAAGCCCTCGCTTGTCAAACGTCACATGGGGCCGGGAGCACTTTGCTTCCTGCATTGCTCTCCTGCTCGGGCGGATTATTCATTGTTTACTCCTGTATACATGTAGCCTCTGTGTTCGCTCGTTTTCTACCGGCGCAATGATCAGCAAAGTTAAAAACGCGATGTCTACCCTGGTCGGGGGTATTATGCCGCACGGCCACCAACACGGGTCTGCAAGCATTCAGCACAGCGGCTCGGAAGGGCTACCCGTCCGCTTTCCGTATTCAAGACCCGACTTTTTGGATCTGCCTGTCGATCAGCTACAGTACGCCAATGATCACGGGTCCAGACCTATCCTCACCCCACAACGGGACTGCAGACTGCCCTGGAGGACGGGATACGCTGAGTGAGTGATGGTCTGTGTGTCTTTCTCGATAAAGAGGAGAAATGAAAGGCTTGGACGACCTAGTGGTTAAATCTGTTTGCTTTGTTGTTTAAAATAACATATCTTTAATTACAGCTCCCTAGACGGACTTTGCACACGCAAAGGGTTCGTTTTGAAACTGACATTCCCTGGAAGATTATACTAAACGTTGGAGCCGGCGTTAGAAGCGCTATGGCCCTGTGCTCTTTAATTCTGATAAAGACCAGCAACGCCTGTATCATCTACCCACTGTCGTCTCGGCATCTGAGCTGAAATCCGTCTACATCTAAGAGCTTCGGTGCGGTGACGTCATTTCTCAAAAGTTTCAAATCTGGTTATATTTTAGATGCGCAGAGCACTTCGGCTGATAAAGCATCCACACATTTGAAGGTTAATAACGTCTGTTTTCAAAGTGAAATATAAAACCGACTGAAACACCCTGCTCTGCAGGTTTTAAAAAGTTGAAACGAGCACAGAATGCTCTTGTATAAAGTATTATGCAGTACATTTGTATTCTAATTTTTATGATATATTGCTCATGTGCATTTTTTGCAGTTGTTTCCACGAAAGCATATTTTTACTAACGGAAAATAACTTTTGCTGGAAACAGGAATAAGGTTTAGTAATGGAATCATTCTATACAGGTTGATTCTTGTAGCCTAGGGGTACTGTGAATTTTGACGAACAGCAAAAGTGGCATTTCTGTATTTGGTTTAACAGTTCCTACAGTAGGCCATGAAAAATTATTTCCTGCTAACTCATAAATAGGCATTTATTCTCTGCCGGCTATCGGTCTGAAAACAATACATGGCTTAGACAGAACTTGTCAATATGCCGGGGGAAAATGTTACACATCATTCTAGAGCTACATACTGTATGTTCAAAGGCAATTTTGTGGTGTATTGGGCATATATCATAAAGGGATTAAAATAGCTGTGAATTCAAAGAGACAGGATGGCTTTCCTGAATGAATGAGTCTGCAGAAACACCATGTAAGAAATGTGTGTCCTATCTGGATGACTGTTACTTTTTACAATTTTAATGGCATCGTTTTGGCCCTTTCCTCACTAGAAGCCTGCATATTGAAGTGGTTGAAGAGAAGACTCAGTACATTTTGTTTTGTGCAGACACAGTATGTACTGAAACACAAAACAAGCACAGCACGGCACTCAGCACTGGGATGGATTTAATCAAATATTTTACATGTTCATATTGAAATCACGGAACATGTGGATGTCAAAATTAAACATTGCAAAGTTAATATGATCACTAGCACAAGACTGGCAGTGTTGATGCACAGTCCCAAGCAGCCCCTGGACAGATGGCTGTGGGATGTGGACCCGATGCATTTTTAAAGGAAACACCTCATTTCAGCTCAGTGATTTGAATAATAAATCATAAGAACTTTGACAACAAGAGGAGGGCATTCTTGTTGCCATTTAGTTTGTTTGGGTTTTAGTAGATAATTGATCCAAGTGAAACTTTTGGGTTTGTGTGGTGGTTGAGCACTCAGCTTGCAAGGATGGGAACTTAACGGAGACAGATATTCTCTTCTACAGATTATTTTTAACAGTCACATTTGCACCTCATTCTTCCTAATATCTCTGTCACATTATCCAGGATGACCAATCGGAAAACAAGGAAACATATATTACAGTAAACCTATCTACTAACAAGCTGTATACAGTAATACAATAACAATAGAACTTTAACTGCATAACTGAATAAAACAACAGTAACAGAGGACATGCGCTTACACGGGGATCCTATATGGTGATTTATGGAAAGCAGTCAGGTATGGGTTTAAACAACATGGCTGGGTAGCTGGTTCCATACACCCACAACCATTTGTATGAAACAGTGCCTCCAGTTCTCAGTTTTAAAAGAACTTCCCCTGAGTTTCCACTTGTGTCTTCTGGTTCATGTTTCACTGTTGATTCAGACAATCAAGAAACATATCTACCTACTGTTATTGTGCTCAGTGAGCTATTAACCACTAAAACACAGACTGCTGAAACCGCACTGTGCATGTATACCCTATACTGTGTATAATGGAAAGACAGATGATAGAGAGATACTGTTTTCTGGTTTGGATTCTATAAAGTCTGTCATTCTTGAGAGATAGCAGTATCTCAGCCCACAGCTTTTTCTTAGTATTTTATTTGTTTTTTTTAATTAAAAAATAAAATGCTTCAATATCGTATTGGCTTGAGCTTTGTAAACAGCAACCATATCATAAAAGGGTTGCAGTTTGTATAGCTGAGATAAAATTTTCTCTGGAGAAATGAGTAATTTTATTTTGATTCTGTTCTCAGGATTTCAGCATTAAAAAGCTATGCAATTCTGAGCAAATCATCATCGCTTAAAACGTGGAAATGAAACATCTATAAAAAGCTGTTACATTGACATGATAAGTGCACTTTATACTGTAAATATTTGCAAAGCTATCAGCCCAAAGTAGGCTGCAGACAAATCACACTTACTTCATTTCCTTGTTGTATCAAATGGCCCTGTTTATGATTATAAGCAGAAATAGCTCAGCAGAAGATTTCTGATGGCAGATAAAAGGAAATAAAATGTATCTGTTTACCAGAGGATGACTTAGTGGCACAGTAGTTAGCACTGCAGTTTCTGCCCATTGTTTTTAGACTCAGTGAACTGCAAGCATTTTCTAATATGTGAACTCTCAAAATGTAAATGACAATCAACCCACACCCTTTAGCTCATACCATTATTCTGGTTTTAATTAGAGGTGTGTATGTGTTTTTGTGGTTTGCTTTTTAACATTAAAAAAGCCCTTAAAGTCTGAGGCACCCCACTCCCACTGATGTACACGGTAATCTGCTCTATTAAACTGTCTTACTGAAATACCCTCCTAATTATATGGTAGAATTATGGTTATTTAATCAATTGATGTGTCTAAAGACAATGTCAGAGAGCAGAAAATAATGGATATACCAGCTACAACAAAAAGAGTTCTAAGAATGAACGCACACAGTGCTATGCATGTGGTGTGCTGCTGATGAACATAGGGTTTTGCACAAAAAGAAAAGCCTCCAGTTGCTTTGCAATGACATTGTCCATCAAAAAGTCCTAAAAGTCAGTGTTTGTGATCTGGCAGAGGTGGCTTCCTCTGCTTCTGTTCCCCTGGAAAACGCAGACATGGTGAACTGGTGAAAAGACATGCTGAAATGGAAGAGGGGAGGGATTCCGTCAGCCCTAGAGATGAAATGTCCCCCCAAGACTGCTTCTCTGCACAAGCACAACAGTGCAACAGCTGATAAAGCATCACATTTCAATAGCACAGTCTTCCATGACCCATTTAGGGGTTGTAAAGATCAAATTGTTTTGCACATTTTATTTGCTAACAAAGATACAGTAATAATAATAATAATAATAAAAAAACAGGATTTTATATAGCACCTTTAAAAGCATATTCTCAACTGTTGTGAGAAACCCCTAATGTAGACTCTGTTGATTGGTCCACAGCTGCCCATAATATTCTAAAATGCTTTTAAACCTTTTTAAGAGTGTAATGACAATACAGTGTCATTTGAGTTTTGTCAGCAAATCCTGTCCATTTGAGTAGCAACACCCATATATTTGCTCCAACAAGTAATCTGTTTTCCACTACAGGGTCATGGGAGACACCATAGCCTAATCTAGCAAGCAATGGGTGCAAGGCACACACAAAAAAACACACTCATACCAGGACCATGTTCCCAGAAGCCAATTAATCTACCAGGTGAGAGGAAACTAAAATACCTGGAGGAAAACCACAGACACATAGGGGCAACATACAAACTCCACACAGATAGCACCCCAGGTCAGGAATTGAATCCAGAGCCCCAGTGCAGTGAGGCAGCATTGCTAAACACTGCAACATCATGACAACATCATGCTGTCCCTCACACAAGTAATATCTGAGCCATAATCTTTCCAGCTATAAAATAATTGTCACCATATAAAACCTTTTGAACAGCATAAGACAAGCAATCGCGATTGTTATTTTCAATGCTTAGAAGCTGAAAGATATTTGCTGCCAATCTTCCTGAGAGAAGTGTTTGGGTTTGATTACTATGGACAGATTATAACAGCTCAGCATCAATCCATGAAAGCAGGCCAGATGTTAGCTGTAAGAGCCAATACTTGTACAAGCAAGGGGGAGCTCAGAGCAGGACTAGGGCTCTGGACTCGTACCTGGAATGTCTTGAGTTTGAGTCCCTACTGTAGCTATTGCTTTTGCACCTTTGACCTATAACCTCTGCACTTTTGAGTTTGGAGACGCACTCCAGTGAACGCTTCCAGCTGTCATGCAGGTTGTGTTGAACGCCCCTGGGTCGCCCTTTGTAGCGACAACACCAGAGAGACTGCAGCAGGGGACATCGGGGTCTTGCTGAATTGTAGAACATTTACATCTTGGCCAAAAAATAGAGATACTCCTCCAGTATGGCAGGTTGCCCAGAATGACTCACTAAAGTGTACTGAGACCCTTTAATAAGAATAAATGAATAGCTACAGCATCTAATAAAGTTAATAACTGCTGACACTGGCTAGATTCCCCTTCCACCACACACGTACTGTACGTCTCAGTGTGCCTGTGGGGAGGGGCTGATGGGATTTTATCAGTCCCTTTAATACCGGTAATAGAACCTCTTCTTTTCAAAACGAGGAAATGTAACTGTGAACGATGCAAGACTACACTCGGCAACTGACTTTCCTGCTCCTCTATTCTGTGGTTTCGTGGTTAAACAAAGGTTTTTGTTTTCTGAATCTCTCTGTCATCATTGGGTTAATTGTGTGAGCATCTTGCATAACTCTTTTGAAAAGAGCAACTTTTGTAAATTGTTCCACTGGTTTGGTGGAACAGTTCGTGGGCCAGACAGCCACCAGTCATTTGCAAAGTTGTTTATATTTATATCTTCAGATCCTGACAGGATTGTAACAAATTTGCCATCTTTTGCTATCTTCTTCCTAGTTTTCCACACACCCTAAATGTTTTGCACTAATAATCCACACATTAATCTTTACTGCTTTGTCATGCAGTTTCTGGCCAATAAAAAGCAAAAATACCACAAGGCACTTTATTCTAAAAGAGTCCAGAGAAAATGGGACAATTTTTGTTTTTCTCCAGTAAAGATAACTGTAGCGCATCTACAGCGAAACCAGTAAACTACAAGTCATATCAACTAGACTAAAAATATATTGCAGGAAGTACTCTAAGTACTTCAATAAATGTTTTGTCGTATACTAAAAATGTGTACATTAGTATTTTCTGTATTGGAAACTGGAACTTCATTTTAAACTGTGGTTTTAGTAGGAAATATCATGGTGGTGAAACTGTAAGTTCATGCAGAAATATTGGGGTGAGCAGCTGAGGTGTTTTCGTCTTCTGTGAGATCACAGTGCTGTTTGGTGCTCAAGGGGAAATTCTGCTGAAGAGTTTCAGTGAGATACAGAAGCCTGAGGTCACTCAGTGAAACTGGCTTTGCACATTCATGAAGTTGGCCCGAGAGGACAAAGTGTAGTAAGAAATCGATAGCTGGAGCTGTGTGCAATGCCGACAAGAGCTGAAGACACCCCTATGCAGGACGTAAGCTGAAAATTCATTAACATCTGCTGAATCATGTCCAGTGGTTTCGATGTGAATTGCCTTAGGACTTGTACGGAAGGAGAGCAGAGACACTTGGATGTTTTTAGCTGGTCCAATAGGTGCTTTTTCAAAGCGACATGTAGGCTGCAGAGGCCCAGCTAATAACAAACATGCCTGTTAACAATTTATCTAGCCTCTGCCTCTTGTGGCTAGGTGATGGTGTAATGACAGATTTGTACTGATATAGTAGATGCAGATAGAGGTGGCACAGTAGAGCAGTGGTTAGCATTGCTGTCTCGCAGGGCTGGCCCCCTGGGTTCAATTCCAGACTTGCGGCACTATCTGTGTGGAGTTTGTATGTTCTCCCTGTGTTTGCGTGGGTTTCCTCCAGGTGCTTTGGTTTCCACAGTCCAAAGGCATACTGGTTGGTTAATTGGCTTCTGGGAAAATTGACCCTAGTGTGAGTGTGTCTCTGTGTGCCCTGTGATGGACTGGCATCCTACCCAGGGTTTATCCTTGCACCCTTTACTTCCTGGTATAGGCTCCAGCTCCCCTGTGACACTATGTTGTATAACGCAGTTAGATAAAAAAATAGATAAATGGATTAGATGCACATTTTTTAGTGAAGCAAAGCTACTGTATCTTCAGTCTTCCCACATTCAGTCATTTCAATGCCAGTTTATTTTTCTTGAAAACCCCTTAATTAAGCAAAGAATCTGATTAATCATTTGGTTCCCCTGCGGGGAGGTTAAATCAGTGAATTCACCCAGTCCGAAGGATAAACTACTTAATATGTCACCTACACCAGCACTTGGAACTCTTTCAGTTATTTTTGCAACTAGCAACGCTGCACAATGGAATTAGGAAGTAAAAATACAAACTGAAAATCTGGCTTGAAACTTTCCTCAGTCTTTGAAAGGAGCCTAAGGGCAGTGACACCTGTTTGGAGTCCTCAGAAGCAGAGGACGCGGCCTGTCTCCCATGTGGGACATGGGTGTGAGTGCTGCACACAGTTTGTTCTTCCTCTTTCCCTTCCCCTTTTCACTCAAGAAAGCAGATCTGCAGAGCAGAGGGACGTTCTCATTCCTGCTTTAACTGATTCACTACAGGGAAGCTTGTCAGTGGACACAGAACAGCTCTTTCGAATTTAACTCAGAGAACCTGGCTTTCAGTTCAAGGCTTTGCCACTCAGTGCCTGTGTCTGGTTTGATCGTTTATTTTTTAAAAAGGTCCTTTTTTCTCCAGTCTGGCCTGCATTATTCAGCAGTATTCATCACATTTGACACTTAGCACACATTTGAATCCAAAGTGACTTACCGAGGGCAGGAGGTGAGGTTTGTATCCATTCTTGCTGCAGAGCCACTGATAACAAGTCAGCAGTTTTGTGTCTCCTGCAGTGATGTGAAAAAGGCAGTACACCCTCTTAAGATCTGCCTTGTCCTCACCAAGTCCTGACAGTAGGTTACCTGCAGATCATGATTCAGTAATATGTGGAGCCCCCTTTAGCAGCAATAATTAAAAGTTTCCTGTAAGAGGTTATCACCTGACAAATTCTGGCCCACCCCTCCTTACAAAGCTGCTTCAGCTCCGTGATGTTTGAGGTCATCCGTGTATGCACAGCTTCCTTCAGGTCCCGTCTCAACAGACTTTGACCTGACCACTCCAAGATTCTGTGCTACACACGGACTACAGTACAGACTGTTTCTTCTCCATAGCACACTGGATTACTGTGGCGAACGGCTGGTTTACACACAACAGAACATACGAGGTGAAAGAACCACAGAAATGTAGGCCTAGAAGTCTGACAAACAAAAGGTAAAATAGCAGAAATATAAAAGATAGAGTTATGCATATATCACTTCTGTTGTTGAAGATACATGAATTACATTAAAACTAAGATACCATGACCCTTAAATGGAAGGTTAAATCGTTTAAGTATATGTAAAGTAGTTACATTTGAATGGAACGAGAAGAGATTTATCAAAGCTCTCCATATTTAGTTGGCCTGGTAGTGCCGGGAAAGAAACAGATGTGTGAGTATTTTTTCTCCATTTGAATTGCTCAATAGACATGTTCTATGGAACTCCAGGTGCAGTTCATTACATACAGATCTGATAAAAAGAGGCTGCCAGGATAATGGAACTGTAGTCAAGCACAGGCTGGATTACTCCCCAAGCCTTGGTGTGACAGGGGCTTTATGGTAAAGTGATTGCCTTCAAGGTGCTCTCTCATTCCAGCTCTTGCAGTTATTCACTGCAAGGTACCCCAAGAAAACTGCAGACCCTACTAGTACCTCCGTCTTCAAACAGTGATGTGAAAAAAAAGTACGTCCCCTTATGATTCTATGGTTTTATTATATCTACATGTTCCTTCCCCGCCTAATTTCCTGGCATTCAGGATAAAAATGTCATTATTAGATTTTTTTATTTGCTGCAATTTCTTGGCTGGATACCATGTATTTCTGTAAGCAAGACAAACCATGTTAACATCAAAAGTGAATGGGTCTTATCTAAATTCTTCATAACTATGTTTTAAATGCAAATATTGCTTCATTGGTAGTCATCCAGCAGTGTGTATGAAAATGTTTTGTTTCAGGATCTCTAAATGGACTGCTATAACCAAACAGTATTTGATAGTGTTATTAGATGACCTTTATTCTTCTAGCTACTATTATAACGGGTGAGGATTACTGGCGCACTGTTGCACTGACATGACGCTGTGAACTAGGTCAGAACTGACTTCTCCTTTAAGGCAAAGAGAAGCCCAGCTTTAACTGTAGGGACATGCAGGAAGAGCTAGCCTCTCAGTCTGTATTGTCAGCAAAGCAAAAACAAAATGACAGGGTTATGTAATGCATGGTCTTGTGAAAAAACCACACTGTAAAGCTTTTAGAATTGTTTTGCATTAACTCTGCTGCATAAACAATTAACCATAAATTTTGCACCACAAAAAAAAATAAATTCTCACCCCATTATAAAGGATTCCTGGACATGTAAGACAAGAGGAAGGGTAGTTTTACTCTAGACCAGAAAACTTGGTGGGCTCAGAGGTATATTTTCATATTGAGGAATTTCATTCATCCATCCATTTTCTAACCACTTCTTCCAAATTCAGCGACGCAGAGGAGCTGGAGCCTATCTCGGCAAGCAACAGCTGCTAGGCAGGATACTCCATGGACAGGACACCAGTCCATCATAGGGCACACACAAACACAACCCTCACACCAGAGTTAATTCTCCCAGAATGCAATTTACCTACCAGTATGGCATGACAATTACAGTACCTTTGGACTGTGGGAGGACACCCACACAAACACAGGTTGAACATAAAACTCTACACAGAGCTCCCCAGGAATTGAACCCAGGGCTCCAGTGCTGCAAGAAGTGCTACAAAATGGTTTGCTGCACAAGATCGATTATGTCTCTTCCTCAGGCCACTGCCTCCCTGTCTCACATGGATATTAATTACTGTTAGAATACGACTGGAGTCAGTCACAAAGCCTTCAAACTAGTTTCATTTTGTCTTCTTCTAGCACAGAGGTCCATGTAGCACTGCTGAGAAATCACGCCTGCAATTTGTTTTCTCTGATTTTTATATAAATTCATGCCCCGATGTACCAAGACCCATTTTCTCATTTCTCCATCTTCCCTTCCAGCACCAAATGACACAGTGCTGCCTCAAGATATGTTACATACTGTCCTTTCTTATCTTATTGTCCCAGATGGGACATTTACACAATATACAATTAACACAGCATGAAGCCATTAACAAATTAGAAGCACACATGCATAAGATGAGAAAAAAACACAGTCAGCAGTTTAAGTAATCTTCTCAATTTAGAAAAAGAAAACAAATAAAGAAAGTGGTGATCGATGTGTGAGAGAGATAGATAAGATATATGCATGAAGAACAAATAAAGTAAAATATTCAATCAATTGTCCAAATTAAGAAAGGTACTGTAAGATGTGGGAATAAGGGATAATTAAGTTTTAACGCTCTTAAATCTGGGTTTGTAAATCAAAGCCCAGATAGAAGGAGCTCAGATTCACTGTGCAAGGGGTGGACATGACAGTCAATGATTATATTGGCCTTCCACACTGTTTTTTTATGTAGATGTCTGCCAGTTGTGGGGTTTGTGCACCAATACTTTTGGTCGCTACCTGCTCTGTCCTGCTCAGTCTGTTATTATTGCATGTATTCAGGCAGTGCTGTGTTCCATGGTGGATTATTTAAAACCGAGAACAGGAAGCGTGTCTCTACGCAAAGGTTTGTGGGGGTGTGGAACAAGCTGCCTTCAGAAAACAGCTGGATGAGATCTGTGGATCAATTAGCTACTAACTCCCAAACGGAACAAATGGGCCTACTGTTCTCCTCTAGTTTATCATTTTTCTGTTGTTCTTCTGTTTCTGTTTCTTCCTTTCTGTAGTTCTTGTGCTTTATGCCAGCCTCTTACCTCTCTAGGAAAAACCAATGCTGGTAAACAAACAGACAACATCCTTGGGAGGATTATAAAATTAAAGAGCTTGTGAAAACATGGGACAGTACAGCATTCAAAAGCAGTCTTCAGAGAGGAAAAAAATGAACAATGTTTTTCAACACAGTTTCAATGTACTTCAATATATTGCACCATTTCTGTGATCTGTAGGCTTATGTGGCTTTTCTGCGGTCACACCAGCAGGTTTTTTTTTTACTCTACAGTGTCCAATATCTACACAGCACAGTAACATGTTGTGTGGAAAAGTGTATATTGTCACTTTAGAGAAATAATTTCAACCCCAGAATCAGAATGTTAAAATGTGCACAAAACTGCAGAATCTTAAATCTGCCACAGCTGATACAGCACAGGTATTTAAAGGTCCTTGTGAGCATTTCTAAAGGCCATTCATACAAAAAAAGTATGCAGTATACAGCTGAATGCTAGAGAATGCCAGAGAATGCCAGTGACTTAAATTTTTTGCTGTTCCTGCCTTTTCAATGCCAGCATCGACAATTAATAAGGCCTTCTGAGAGCCTTAAATACAAAGAGGGCATTGCATCACCTTAGACAGTAGAGAACTCTGTGGGCGATATTTCTGTATTCATTTCCATTCATAGGAATGGATCACATGACTGGATTCTCTGGAGAAATATTCCGCTGTAGGGTGCTGAAAGTGAGAAGCCTTCTGAGGCATGTTAGGATTTAGGCAATGGTGCTGGAAGGATAGCCTCAGAAAAAAGCTTTCTCCAAAAAACATCCACAAAATGCTCATCAACACACAGATTGCCTTAGGTGTCTAGACAAAACCCACTCCTCCACTCCTCCTTTTTCTTGCCAAATCTGGTAAAGGGATCATCTAGGGGAAAGTAGATGCACTTTTTGCCTCTCAGCCTCTGCTGTACCTTTTTGTTCCAATGGCTAAGGCCTGTAGTGGATTTGCAGGTTTCCGTGTTCTCCACGTGTTTTATCTAGCCATTTCTTGAAGGCTTTGGGAGTTTGGGACATGACTACTTGGCTGGGAAGCCTGTTCTAGACCTCCACCTCTCTTGGTGTAAAGACGAATTTCTGTCTCTCACATCCTAAATTACCCTTTTAGCTTCTGATTGTGACCCCATATTCCTGTTTCACTAGTGAAATATCATGGAGGATAACCCTGTCTGTAAGCCTTAGGACTTCTGTAAATTTTCTCATTTTTTTGTCTGGACCAGTGGTTCTTAATCATTACTGCAGCCTGCACCCTTTAAATTCTCAAAATATGTTCTTGTACCCCTTATCCAAAATCTTTGAAGAAGGTCAGTTCTTTGAATCTAAGATATATCATAATTGTAGAATGAAAAGGATAGAACTTCACAGTAAAAGTAATACATTTCCACTTTTTTAAGTTTACTTTAAAATATATAGGTTTGATAAAACAAGTTGTACTTGTGTTTCTGCTGATTTACATTCTAAAACAATCTGGCCTGTCTCACACCCCCAGAAAGGGCATCTCGCACCCCCAGGTTTGTGTACCCCAAGTTAAGACCCACTCGTCTAGACTGAAGAGATTTAGCTCTGTTCATATAAGACGATCCCCAGACCGGGATTTTTTTTCACTGCTCTTCTTTCAACTATTTCTAAGAACATCATGGCCTTTCTTCTGTTTGTGGTGGCCCAAATTAAACGCCCTGAAAGCCAATCCAAATCTAAAATAACCTGGTATTAAAAAAATAAACAAAGCACTACAGTTGAGGAGTGCTGATGATACGATGGCACTGTGACGACTGTTTCAGTGTGTTGAGTCAGCATGGCTGCGGTAGTCTGGAAAAACAAAGCGTTTTTCACATTTTTAAGGGAATAACTGGTTTCTATGAGGTCTCTGTACAGCTAATTTCATGTGAGAACATGATGATTCAAAATGCTGGTCTGATAAGCAAGTGGTTTTGTCAAGCATATATTTTTGACAATATTCCAATGTGCAGTGTGTATTTATCTAGGCTTATGTGTTTAGGAGACAGTAGTGTTTAAAGGCAGGTCGGAAGGCATATGTCAGGAACAATTAGTGTAGGTGGTTGTTAAGCTATTTTAGTGGTAGCTCACAGGCCTCTCTTGATAAGTGAGCTTGCTCGGGGCTCACAGCTTACAAAATACTCTGTGGCAGGAAATCTGAGGCCTCAAAAAACAGGAAGGGCTGTTTGTTTGCGACTATTTAGGAGAGCTGCTAAGCTTGTGCAATTGAAAGTCAATGGCTGTCACCTCAGCACAGCCAAAATGTCAATTGCAACCCCTGTACTGTACATCTGAACCATTGAAGTCGATGTAACATTTAATATTTCTCCAGTATACTCCTCTGTCAAAATCAGGATAGGCTTTGGTTGCAGTTCTATTGCACTCAGAAATAGTAGTGGTGAATTCAACCAAAGGAATAGCAACTCCCATGACACACACAAAAATGAAATAGAAAAAGAGTGGATGAAATCATGAAAATGATCAGTTTGTGGTTGTGTGCAACATGCTTTGCGTATGTCCGCTTAGGAATTATTAGAGCTTCGCTACACATAGACGGTAGCAGCTCTTATCTTGTCAAGATAAAATATCAACTCAGAGAGCTCACCTTGAGAAGTCAGGTTTTTTAACAGAACAGATGAAATGTCTTGGGGATGTGTCTACTTACTGCCTTCCTGTATTTTTTTTACTGGCGTTTTGCTCCAATATAGCCTTTAAACATCAGAATGTCAAAGCCCAGCTGTAGGAGCTGAATTGGTTATGAGGCTACTCCCGTGAGTTTCAGACCCGTACTGACAGCAGAGCTGTCTCCAGGACGACCTGCCCTCGCTGCGGCTGTCAGCCTGGTGCTGAAGACAAGGAACAGAGTACCATCTTGAGCCTGGAGAAGAGGAAGCAGGGAACGCGCCCCAGCGCCAGCACGAGTGGGAATCCCCTCATGACGGATTCCTGTTTGGTGGAACATTACTTTCTGTCACGTGGCGTGGAACAGGACCAAACGTAGGCCTTCTGGGAAACGAGAGTGTCGCAACTGCAAACCAGCTTCACTCGGTTTGGAACGGCTTACTGCAATAAAAGTGCCTTTTTGCAGTTTTCCCAGGCCTTTGTCATGATTCAGCTGCATTTATTTCACTTTGCCTTTGTTTCTTAAGATTTGCACTGTACTTCCTCACATGTTTCCTTACTATGCTGTACTGTGTTTTAATATTTCTGGATGAAGTGGTGCAATATTAAAGCAGAACAAGCGCACATGTAAAGTGCTATTTCACGAACACATCAAACACATTTCAGAATCGACCCAGCCATTTAATTCTTTCCTATGTCATGAGTTGGTTTCCGGAACTGTCTTTAGATCCTGCGTCACTTTTGCAACATGGGTCACAGCATTGAAGGACCTTTTAATATGTAGATGCCTTTGTATGGCACTGTGTGACTCTGCTGAGTCATGGCAGTGAAGTGTGCACTGTTGTTTTTGAACCTTTTGAAAGCCTGCTCCGTCCTCAAGAATGTCTAATTTCAGAAGTCCTTCCTAAGAGAAGAGAAACCAGAGCATAGGGGAAGCTAGATTTGATCCCGGCACAAAAGTCAGCAGCCATATCACCGTGCAACTGCACAACTGGCAGCCCACTGAAGCTCAGCAGGTGTGAGCTTGGTCAGTACCTGGATGGAAGACCTTCTGGGAAAAACTAAGGTTCCTGCTGGAAGAGGTATTATAGGGGCTAGTAGGGGACACTCAACCTGCAATTAGTGTTCGTCCGAAGGCCCCAGTATAATGACAGGGACATGTCCTTCAAATGAGATGTTAAACCGAGGTCCTGACTCTCTGTGGTCATTAAAAATCCCAGGGCATTTCCCTAAAAGAGTAGGCGTGTAATCCCTGTGTCCTGGCCAAATTTCCCATTGGCCCTTACCAATCATGGCCTCCTTATAATCAACATCTCTGAACTGGCTTCATCACTCTGTTCTCCTCCCCACTGATAGCTGGTGTGTGGTGAGAGTTGCATCATCCAAGTGGGGCTGCACATTGGAGGTGGTGGAGGGGAGTCCCCTTTATCTGTAGAGTACTTTGAGTGGAGTGTCCAGAAGAGCGCTATATATGTGTAAGGAATTATTATTGTAATTGCAACAATATTAAAAAACACAGTGTTAGTGTAAGGAATTCTTCTTCTTATTATTATTATTATTATTATTAAAGGCATCTGCAGAATTTGAAATTGCAAGCACAAGGTCAATATTTCTGGAGATAAGATAAGGGGATGTAATAATGCACAAGGAAATGGATCTGAAGGCAATTGCCCACAATCCATTGGGTCAAATGCCCTATGTGACCTTTAAAAACTGTGGCTGTAGTGAGTCTCGGAGTCAGCTGCAAGCGTGCTCTAACACCAGGTAGCTTGGCCTTGTGAGTCTGGCTCAGAGGCTTGAATTAACTGCTGATGTTAGTACCGTGTGTGCGGCCGACAAACTGGCCAGCTCCTCTTCCTGTTGGGGTGCTCATTTTAATATGGAAGGGCTCTGTACTTTCAGTTTTCCTGGTTTTACTGAAGTGTGACTTAAGGTTTTAGAAAATTGATTCACCTGCCAAAAAAAGGGACATACAAGCTACCATGATTACCCTGTACCCCTAGAAGGCTTCACACCAAGCCTCACAGCTACACAACTGATTCCTGTTATGCCAGTTTTGCAGATGACTTATTTATATTCTTCCATGTCATTAGCACTAATGCATCCCCATGCTGTTTGGCGCAAGCTCTTGCTTTTATCTGATTAGATGGCCTTTCATAATCCAGATTTGGGGAGCAGTGGCTTTTTCCTGCCTGGTGACTAAATTGAGCTTAAAATGGCTGCAGGGCTGCGTCGCTGAGAACAACATGAAGTATCGATAATGATTAAAAAATCTCTTCGTCCTGACGACAGGATCTCGGCGTAATAATGATTAAACTATATTATTTTTTCTTGCTAAAAAATACAGAAATAATTTGTCATATACAGTAGCTTCCTACAAGATGTGTTTGAGAAAGATACTTCTAAGAAGTGATATGTTAGTGAAAAATTACTTTTGTAAAGGATTTCATTTTAGAATTGACGAGACGTTGAAGGTAAATAATTTAAAAAATCACCACTTACAGTGATATATGTAGTGTATGTATAGATGCTATGTGAAGTTGTACATTATCTCTTAAGAACAACTTCTTAGTTAAAAATAATCTCTAACACAAGTGTAATAGAACATATTTTGAAAAAAATATCTTTCCCCAAAAGTGTTAATGAGTCAGATTGTGTTTATTGAAGATGTGAAGGAGTCTATCCTCAGGCCTACCCACAATGCCTTGCATGAGGCACGAGTATATCCCTAACAGTAATGAAAGTGGTTTATTTTTGACTCCATTGGGTATTTATTGAAGCGCAGCTAGGTCTGTTCACACTGTGTGCCTCATTTCCATAGCCAGACACCTCTCATTGGCATGCGATTTCCTATAATAAGTTGATGCTAAACACAAATGGCTGGAAAAATCGAACTTTATCTAAAAAGTTTAAGCCAAAGGTTATCAAATGATTGTCACCACAAAGATTTAATTAAGAACTAAAAAGGTCACTCAGCCCATTTGTCTTGTTTGGAAGTTGGTAGCTAACTGATATGAGGATCTCATACAGCAGTTTCTTCAAAGACATCAGGGTGTCAGCATCAACAGCATGGCTGGGTAGCTTGTTCCATACTCCCACAACTCTTTGTGTAAAACTGGTAGAGTTGTGGAGGGTCCAGAATGCCTTCAGGACTGTGCTGATCTAACTCTGGCCTTACTCTTTTTTTGTGTGTTTTTGCAGAGTGGTCAATGCTGGGAAGAGCCTTTTGAATGAGGACCAGGCCTGTTGTGAAGTGCTGTTTCTGAGGAGGAGCAATGCCAAGCAGCCAAGCTCCTCTTCAGTGGAGGAGGAGGCTCAGCAGGTGGTGAGAGGGGCTGGGGGATATGGGCTTCATCTCAGAACCTCAGAATCCTGGCACACTCTGAAGATGAAGGGCTTCTATAGTTTTCCCAAACTAGACATTAATAGTACCATAATAATACAGTGGACATTTCTGAACCTCAAATTTTGAAATTGACAAGCATATTGTATGCTTGATAAGTTTTCATTCATTTATCTTTCATTTCCTTTTCATCTTCCATTAACTAATGCATCACACCTGACACACAGATTTTCGTTGGTCGTCTGTTGTTGTGGTTCAATCAGTTACTGGAACAGTTGATGGGTATAACTTATTGTATTAAATGGAATCTGTGCAAATGACTGTGATACACATCATTAATATAAAACAAACATTAAATTCTGTAATGGAAAACTGAAAAAATAAGCCAGTATCCGTTGTTAGTAAGCCTTTCATTCCCAATGGGAGTGCATTTTTGGCATGAATTTCCCATGTTTACACCATACTGTACCTGTGCTTTTGTTCTTCTATGGTTTCTAACAGGCCTTATTACATCTCCCTGTTCTTTACCACACCCTGAACAAGATCCCACTGTGCTTTACTTTATTCTGTGCTCTCTTTATCATGTGTCATGTGAAGGATAGCAGGGCTCCCAAGGAAAATTTTAATTTTTCTGCATTTCTTGAGCTTTTTACTGCGGCAGATACAATATGTTGCCAAGTCCCATTTATGTGGCATCGGTTTCACTTGAGAACATGTTCTCCGCATGACATGTAATAATGGCTGTGGTCTCCTGGTTGTCCTTCAAGCTTGTGCTCGTTGTGAAGGCTGTGTTTACTCACATTACTGCTCTGATTCTGTATTTTGGCTTCCACATTAGGCTGTGCTGGGCACAGCGCAAGGGAAAATGATGCAGCTTTGATGCTCTAATCGGAACTGTGGCAGAAGGCAAACAATTTTCAATCCCCATCTCCCTCTCATCATGCACACGCCCACAGTACCCCCCTCCGAGATCAATTTACATGCATCATCCTTTACTGCCTAATTCCTCTGGAAAAAGAGGTTTTAAGGTTTTTTTTTAACCTTAAAGGTACATGTTCCATAATTCTAAAATATTCACGTCTTTGTTCGCTGGTGCTTTTAAAATATATATGACACTGGAGAAACCTTGCAAAAGACAATCACACCCACAACATCTTCCCTGCATGCTCTCCGTGATTTGTAATCAAAGATGAAATGATTGCACTTTCTCATTCAGCCGCTCTTTTTTTATGAAGTGCCTTCTGAACAGCAGGCAGTCTCTGTCTCAAAGCGCCCTCTGGTGGTAAATAACGTAGTTGCATAGGATGTGAAATCTCGACAATACCAGAGCTGGAATTCAGCTTGTTCGTACTTTAATAGACATCAAAATGACTGGAAACAATAAGGAGACTCATAGTATTTACAATTTTAATGTTTTAAGATTTTAATTTTTAAAATAACTAAATTGAACATTTTATATTTAAAGTTTGTAATGTTTTAATTCAACTGATGTAATAAAATCACCCTATTAGTGTGCTTTACAACACCCACAAAAAAGAGAGGAGACATTCGAAATGTCTTGATAATTTGGTGGCTTGTAGTTGAGAGAATCTCATTCTGTCATTTTTGACCCTAGAAGAGGTTCATCATTAAACATTCCCTGGCCAGAAGAGTTGCTAGATTTTGTTTCTGTTGGCAGCCCATGTCAGCCGAGCACATTTCTGACCATTGTGGTTGCTGCCCTGCTTGTGTTTTAAGAAGGGCATCCCACTGCATTTCTGGGCGCTGTATGATGGGCACGCCGGCTCCGGAGCCGCCATCATGGCTTCCAAGTTCCTTCACCACGTGATCAAGGACCAGCTGACGGACATCCTTCACCTCTTGGAGAACCCCGACACAGCGCCCCCTATCTGCCTGGGAAAGAACGGCAGCCCCCTACAACCAGAGCTGAAGACCGTGGCGTCGCAAGAGGAGGACCCCGAGACCCCGAGTGACCCCACCGCCCGGTTCCACCTGGAGAAGGCGGTTAGCCTGGAGAGTCTGATCATGGGGACGATTGAAACCGCCTTCAGACAGATGGTAACGACATCACCACAGGAAAAGGCAGAGGCCATTTTGCAGCCCTGCAATAAATTTAAGCCATGGGGTTCACTGTTAAAATGTGTAGTCGAATGTACTGTAGCAAAATGGGGGTAGAGTCTCATGGCACAATCTTAGCAAAGAATAATCCAGACTGTAAACCTCACTGCAAAAGCAGTGTGAAAGCCCATTACAAGTATAAGAGCAGTAGAAAGCTGTGCAGATTTGCTGTAAGAGAAGAGAAGGAGGCTACCAAAGGAAGCTGACATGAACTGGAAAAATATGGTTTCGAGAGATGACACACTTCGATCCTGGTGGCGTAGGGGCTGTGTGCTTCATTCTTCCCTGCCGCTGCTGTCTTTCAGCTGCAAATGCAGACAAGAAATAAGTGCAGCACATTAACGCGGTCAGACGATAAATACGGTACAGATTTAATGTGCCTGTTAGTCAAATCCGCAAAGGAATTGAAAAGTGAATTTGGAAGGGATCTCGTGAATTTTTTTTCCCACCCAGAGGGACTTTAAAGTTTGGAAAAGCAAACTCGCCCCAGTGTCTGGAGTGGAGCGGTGCTATTGCATTGATTATTCAACACCTCAGTATACAGACTTGCCATATGAAATTTAGCAGGGCTGGTTGTGCATTGAGGCGACACCTAGTCCGCACTGTGTTTTGTTTTAACCATAATTTTCCTGTGTTTTACTATGATTGTTTTTTCACACTGAGGAGTCACTAACCTTTTACCAAGGATCTACTGTATATCACAGAATATCCTTTCGCACGATTTAGACAATCAAACTGAACCTCAAGTGAGAATATCATCAACGGTGCTGAGTGTGTAAAAATGGAGCGACTCAGGCATTTGGTTCACAATTCATTGGAATGTGGACAGATGAGAACAAGACCTCTCTCCAGCTGTGCTAGGACCTGGGATATAAAGTTCTGACCGTCCAATCACTTCCGGGGTTCTCTTCCCTGTGCAGGATGAGCAAATCGCAAAGGAAAAAGCGTCGTTCAGCATCTCAGGGGGCTGCTGTGCGCTTGTCGTGATCCACTTAATGGGGAAGCTCTACGTCGCCAATGCAGGAGACAGCAGGTATGGAAGACTGCACACGCAAACACAGTCCCTTAGAAATTCTGTCACCCAGTGATTGCAGTTTGTCTTAGCTGCCAACTTCTCTCTTTAGAAATGTGATAAACCATTTTTGGGAATGTAGAATTCGAGGAGCGAAGACAAGGTACTCCCCCTGGACCCTGCTTTGCCTGTCAGTGGCCTTTGTGAAGTAAAGCAGTCATAGTACAGGACTTCACTGCTCCATTACTGACCAGTACAGCATTACTGGACATCACGGCATACTGGTCATTACAGGACTTTACTTCCTTACTGGATATTACTCTCCATTACTCCATTACTGGACATTAGTTTCCATTACTAGTCATAAATGAACATTACTCCATTACTGGACATACAGTAACTGTAAATCACGCCATGACTGGACATTAATCCAGTAGAGGTGTTAGCCCAGTGGCCAAATTTCCCCCTGGCCTTTGCCAGTCATGGCCTCCTAATAATCCCCATCTTAGCTGATACTGTATGTGGTGAGCTTACTGGCACACATTGGCTGCCGTTGCATCATCCTGGTGAGTGCTTCACATTGAAGGTGAGTCCCCATTACCTGTAAAGCACTTTGAGTGGAGTGTCCAGAAAAGCTTATTATTATTATTATTGGTCACACACTGGACATCACTCCACTACAGGCCCCATAATGATGACTGCAGTCTTATTTTGTGTGCATTCTCTAATGAGAATATCAAGAGTGCTACTATATACAGAAATTTAGAGTCTGTATCCATTTCTCAATTTGAAAGGTATTTGAAAAAAATAGGTGCCGTGGTTTGTGTTACGGATTGGCTCCGCGGTCCATCTCGGGTGTTGCGTTAGACCCTATGCAAAGTGGTAAGAGCTGGAGGAAACAGGAGATTTAGTTCGGGGAAAACACACAGGCATCAAAATAACAGTGACAGTTCGTGAACCGGTGAACAGGGGAACAAAGACAGGTATCCAAATCCAAACAGGTCCGAAAGAGGGTCAGGGCACAGCCCATGAGTTGGATACCGTGAGATCCATCCTGAGACGACACAAGGTGAAAATCCCCGGGAAGGGGAAAACAGGAACATACATATCCAAGGATAACGGGGCGAAGTCCTCCAGGCCCTGGGCTCAGAAGGTCAGGCGATGTCGGGGATGAGGCCTATGCCCTCAGGCATCCAGCAGCCTGGTAGTAGGCGGGCCTCGCGACATCCATACCCTAATGCTGAGTCCTGAGCACTGGAGGCGCTGGGATAAAATAGAGGGAGGCAAAACAAGGCACACCTGGAGAACATACCAGCAATCACAGAGAACAAATGATGGGAGTAGTGGAGCGCCCTCTAGGCGAGGGAGGTTGACCGTGGCAGTTTGGGCATATTTACTGTATGTAGTTTTAAATAGTTCTCTGGAAACACAGGGCTCTGCTATCATCTCATTCCATATATTGTCTAATAACTGTCCAATGATTTTAGGTGTCAGCGTGGCTGAAAGAGCACCCATTCCAGTTTTGCCACTCTGTAATTAACATTGTTTCGCGGTGTTGCCCATTTTGTTAACTTCTCACACAAAACAAGCCTGCCTGTTCCTCATGCTGTCCCTCTGTCTGTCCCCCCAGAGCCATAATAATCCACAACGATGAGGTCATCCCCATGTCCAACGAGTTCACCCCTGAGACTGAACGACAGCGGCTGCAGTATCTTGTAAGACAGCACTTGCTTAAGGGTCGTGCAGACACACTCCCGAAGAAACTTTCAATGACTTCCATACTGTATATGAGCTCAGCAGTGGACTGAAAGCTCTACATTCCATGCTGGTTTGATTATATACAGTAAGATGCAAACAGACATGCCTCCACAGGACTTTCAGTTTAAGGTCTTGGAGTGAAAGCCTCATTGTGGTACAGATTTCAGTTTCAAGCTGGAGACTGAAGAAGGAGGGGTGTTTGTTGGCAGGAGGGTTCATTTCAGAAAAAATAAATGGCCACCTGTGAAAATTAGTGATATGGAGATAGTGTCAGAAACTCGGAAAAATGTATCATATTTATGCGTCTTGCAAAAATAGAGTTAGAAATATGAAAAAACCCATGAGAGCAGAAAGTCTCACTTCTATTTCAAGGTAGCGTTGTAGATTAGCATTGACCTGCAGTTTCCTGGCCAGGTGAATTCCACCTCTCTCTGACTCTTCAGTCAGCTTCATACAGAGCAGGCCTGTGCCCAGGGGATGCCTGCAGGAAAGAGCCTCTCTCCCTGGCTGCAGTGCTGTAGGACAGCCTGCAGCTGAGCTCCCTGCAGTGGTGGGCAGTGACACGTGTCTTGCAACAGACGTAAGAGAACATCCTAAAAATAAATTCTAGGGATTTGATGGGTGAAAGTTCATAAAGCTGCGACAGCTGCTCTTAAAGGTGCATATTATATGCTGGATTATTTATGATTTTTGATTATTCTGTATTGCTCTGCTGGTAGTTCTAGGTGATAGTATTATGTGTTGAATCGGTCAGGTGCTTCATTAATAACCTGAAATATTAACGAATCTGGCCTTAGCAAGTAATAGTAAATCAGTTTATATAGTATTGTGATATAAAATAGTAAATAAAATGCTTTTTAGCCACTAAAGGAAAACACCTGTAGACCCACAATAGACAAGGGCTGGAAACCAGTCAGTAGGGACTTTCACAAGATTTATCTGGACTTATAATTAATTATAATTGGACCAATAATCATAGCAATAATATAATAATTGCAAAATGTCTAGCAGCTGATACCAGGTTTCCATGATGCTAGGCTGGCACTGCCACAAGGTTTCCCCAAATTTCTCAAATCATTTTTTTAAAAAGCAAACAAGCTAGGACCATCCTGCGCCAGTGTCCTTCCAGATCTGACATTGACATGGCTCAGTGGAGACCCGGGCAATGCTATGGGCGAGGCTGTTACCTCACAACAGACAAGATGAGGCTAACAAACGGCCCTGAGGCTTGATTACGACACTTGAGCACTGCTTAGAACAGGGAAGAACACAAGTCTTCAAAGCAGCCCATCACAGGTGTAGGAATCAAAGTATTTCAATCAACATCTCATACTTTAAGACATAGTGGAGTAGAAAGAAATGCTAACCATTTTTTCTGAGAAAAAATATAATGGGCTACAAATTTTCTGTGGCGGGCTTTTCATTTCTGTTTCTAATTTTTTTTTCTGGAACATCCTTACATAAAAAGGAAATGAAAATCAGCATTAAATAAGCTGATTTCAGACTGCCGCCTCAACGTTTATAAGACAGTTAGGTGTTACCATGGCTCCTGTTAAGTGTACTGAGTCATTTCTGTTGTCCTTGCGGTTATACTGTTTTTTTGGGAACATCCTGTCCTGTTTCATTCTTTCTGCAGCTTGTGTGCCTTGCAGGCACTGTATGGCAATGTACAGTAATTTGTAGAAATCCATTGCTCTTTCCACAGTCTCCTTTTCAACACTCTAAAACAACTCTCCAACCTGTGTTTTTTTTAACCGGCAATAAGCATTTTCTTTCTCTCTTTCTTTAGGGTTTCCTGAAACCAGAGCTCCTGGGGAATGAATTCACCCATGTTGAATTCCCTCGCAGGATGCAGCACAAGGAACTAGGAAAGAAGATGCTTTTCAGGGACCACACTATGACTGGCTGGTAATCCTCCCCATTCCCATCCAGAAATCCCCAGATGGGTCTGGGAAGTGTGATGCAAACTTCCCCATACAGCAGAGTACAGACAGTACCACTGTCTAAACAAGCTAAAAAGACCAGGCTTGTGATGGTGACTTAAACTGAATTACAGTGGCATGAGCAGAGTGAAGTGTTGTAAAGCGGAGTAAAATCACATTATATACTATGGGAAGTATTGAGCACGCTTACAAACTTTTAAAAGGGAAAGCATAAGATTTTCTGAAGAAACTGTGAAGCGGGTGTTTACTTTCCTGGCCTCTTGGAGGTTGGTATCCGGGAGATCAGAATTGCTGATCATTTCCCACTCTATACGAACCCAAATTGGAATTGCAGGTTGTGTAGTAGCTCCCATGCCCAGTGGGAGAGAAGGACATGGATGCATCCTCCTCCAATCCTAGCTATCAGTGCCAGTCGCCTATTGACACTCTGAGAGCTCACCAGTGCCAGACAAAAGAGAGAGGGCAGAGTCCCCCACTGAGGCAGACATGCATGTGTGTTTATAAATGGAACTATAAATGGAGTCTTGGAATAAGCTAAATGGCATTCCACATACCCCTCCCCATTCCGGTGAAAAACTGAATGGTGGTAAAAGCTAAATCAGAACTGATAAGGGATAAACATTTCATTCGATAAGAGCAATGAACACTTGCCAGAGTTTACCTGCACAGGTTGTTGAATCCAATAGCTGAGATCAATACAGAATCAAGAGAAAGTTTACAAATGAGGGGGAAGCAGTGTAGCCATCATGCTTTTTTGATTAACGTCTAATTCATCCCAAGCTCCGAGTTGCTTCATAAAGGGTTCCAGAAGGTCAAGGGTTCTGTTAGAATCACTTCCAATTTAGGACTTGCACAAAGCTCTGATCAACTGAAACACTGGTTCTGTTGCGAACTTCTGCTTTATTTAGATGTCTTCGCCTGCAGACGCCGAATGGCAGTCCTCTCCTCCAATGCCCCTTTTTTTCTTATTCCTTCATCATTTCAGGGCTTACAAGACGATCCATGAGGAAGACCTGAAGTTCCCACTGATATATGGAGAAGGCAAAAAAGTAATTTGATTTTATAAAGTTTAATGGGTTAGTAACACCTTGATTTACACTCCCTTGCAAGCACCAGATAGATGCAACTTGACCTCCCTTTGGCTAGAGAGGAGATTTGCAGTCCCTGCTCAGCAGTGAATGATGCCTCGGTTCTGTCTTCCTGATTAGATATCTGGAGCTGCGTCTCTTGAGTGTGGCTGCCGTAGCAACATGAGGCCACCACTTTGATTTGCTACGGCCACAGCGACATATTGTGGAATTCCTAGCGTGGGTCTCCTAATCAGAGATTTTTCTAATCTCCTTTATAGTCTATGTAACTATTGTTAGTACAATGGATGCCAAAGAGGCACTCACCGCCACCGGTAACAGCTTTAAGAAATTGTTTTGCATGGCTTAAACAGAAATGTTTGGCATGTCATGCCTACCCAGTGAATTGCATGATAGAGTGCCAGCCAACAGAAATGACTGCCAATTTGCATGGCTGTTGGGTTACCTCTGATACTAACTGGGTTCAGTGGTGCTGATTTGGGAGGGGTTATAGCTCTGAAGAATTTTTACTGAGAAATGTATAAGTAAACGATATCAATGTCAATTAGACTGAGAGCTACAGAAATAAAATTAGCAGTCCAATGGAGTTCCTAATCTTTTCTTAGAAAAAGCAGCTTCCTGAGTGAATGTTTCTGCTAGTAGTTATTACGTTGCTCTGCTTTTGATAGTTAGGGGGGTTCCTCCTCCGGCCTTTAACAGATTTTAAGATGATTCGCTTAAGTAAACCTAAATATTATACACATTTTACCCCATTCATACCAGTTTAAAACACGTGATTTGCATTGCGCAGAATCTCCTGATTTTCTCACTTAGATGCTGCACAGAGTGTAAAATCCATCTGTTTCAAACTGGGTAGCAGAAGGATTTCAGCAGCTTTTGTGATAAACAGGCATTTTTATGATAGATGGGAAAAAAAAGAATACTGATTGCAGCTTACAAGCAAGTATGTCAGATAAGGAACCATTATTGAAATCACAGCGCATGGCTGAACGCGGCTCTCCATTCTTGTTTTTCCTAAGAATCTCATTAGTCATTATAATGAGTTGTTTCAGCAGTGAGACAGCCACTGACCTCACCGTTCAATGGAGAGAGACAGGAAATAAATTAACGATGCCCGGGGGTGGACACTCTACTTATAAAGAGTCACAATCTCTCAGGTTTTTACAGGGTCCCTGTGTTTATACATGTGTTACTAAAACCTGAGAACCCATGTAAGTTATTGGAAGACACTGCACGGTCATTTGCTGGACAAAGCCAGGAATGGCCAGCTGTTTTTTCCGGGCTGTAGGCTGGCTGCCCAGGTGTTAATTTAAGGAGATCTCAAAATTATTTCACTAATGCAGTTTCCACTGGCCTTTGTAACATAGTGCGTGGTGCTCTAGGTGTTTAGTTCTCATGCTTCTTAAGCATTTAATGCTTCATAAGCATTAAAATACTCCAGTGATGTTCGGTTAGATAAAAATGATATATTCCTGTCAAAGAAGCATCGTGCTGCCGCAGTGTTAGATCCTGAGTGTTAGCAGTCACTCCCATTTTGTATTTTGGGATTTTTGCAGCTTTTGTTGTTTTTGCACACAAACCTCTAAGCTATAACCCCAGTGCCACCTCCCTGTGTCTGTCAGGCTCGGGTGATGGCCACCATCGGCGTGACGCGGGGGTTAGGAGACCACGATCTGAAGGTGTACAACTCCAACATCTATATCAAACCCTTCCTGTCCTGCTGTCCGGAGGTAAGGCACGAACTATTGCCGGTATTGTTTCCATCTGCGCAGGCTTCAGTCTTTCTCCAGGTTTGTCACTTCCCCCATCCCTCTTCAGGTGAAGGTGTTTGACATGACGCAGCATGAGTTCGGTCCTAATGATGTCATGGTCCTGGGCACCGATGGATTGTGGGATGTCACCACTAACAGGGAGGTGGCCGACGCTGTCACAGCCTTGCTGTCACACTACAAGCCCAACGATCCTATGAGGTCAGTGCACAGCTTCACACCTCCCATTCTAGTATATTCTCGCCACTGATGTCACACACCAGAGGCTTATTCTGATGATATATATCTGTGCGGACTGTCTGTTGAGGACAGTGTGATGGCGCTGTGATTAACATGGAGTGCTGGGCCCTGAATTCAGTCCTGGACCTAGGGAGCTGTCTGTGTGGAGTTTGTATGTTCTTCCTGTGTACTTTGGTTTTCCTCTGGGTGCTCCGGTTACCCCACAGTCCCCAAACATGCTGGTAGATTAAAATGCTTCTGGTAAAATTGGTCCTAGATGTGAGTGTGTTCGTGTCTGTGTTTGCGACTGTCTGCCCTGCAATGCATCGCAAAGGCAAAAGATAACTCTAAAATTGGTGGAAATTTTAAGACAAACATATAATACGATATACTATATACAGTGGTGTGAAAAAGTGTTTGCCCCCTTCCTGATTTCTTCTTTTTTTGCATGTTTGTCACACTGAAATGTTTCAGATCATCAAACAAATTGAAATATTAGACAAAGATAACACAAGTAAACACAAAATGCAGTTTTTAAATGAAGGTTTTTATTATTAAGGGAAAAAAAAAATCCAAACCTACATGGCCCTGTGTGAAAAAGTGATTGCCCCCCCTGTTAAAACATAAATCAACTGTGGTTTATCACATCTTTGGAAAGCTGAGTTCAATTTCTCTAGCCACACCAAGGCCTGATTACTGCCACACCTGTTCTCAATCAAGAAATCACTTAAATAGGACCTGCCTGACAAATTGAAGTAGACCAAAAGATCCTCAAAAGCTAGACATCATGCTGCGATCCAAAGAAATTCAGGAACAAATGAGAAACAGAGTAATTGAGACTTATCAGTCTGGAAAAGGTTATAAAGCCATTTCGGCTGTGGAGCCGACAACTGAAGAAGGCTCCACGGCCGAAACGTTGTGTTTTCTTTCTTCTTTTCTCAGCATGGAATAAACCTTTACTTGTTCCTATATATATATACTATACTATATACAATGTTAGTATCACTTCAGTAGTAATGGAATACAGATATATCATGCATAACACAGATGCTTTAATTGAAGTAGACAGATTTGTAAAAAACCGTCAGACTGAAGCAGTACCTCAGTTAGAATGAGATCAATAACCTGCTAACAAGCAAACAAGCAGGGCTGGTACAACAGCCTGCTCTTGTTTGTAAACCTTCATTCATTTCAATTTTGCAGAAGCTCTCAGAAACATAGGAAGCCCAACTCTAAAGAGAGATGGGACGCATGAATGTGTTTTTCTCCGAGGACAAGACATCCGTTGTCTTGGTGTAATTTGAAGGTAGACCAGATTACCTTCTGGCAGCAGAGCTTTTTATCTTTGAAAAGCTCTGCTGCTGCTATGGAGTCATGCTAGAACAATTATTGCCTCGAACAGGAGAAAGCTGATCATTAATGCTAGAATATAAAGAACTGTTAACAATTAGTCTGCATTGGACTATACATACACTCCATTTTGTAACTGACAGCTTCTTAGTTCTTCAGATAATAATTAGCAGGATCAGTGTACCAATTAAGGTGCTTGTTGTGCTTATGTACCGCTAATGCATTGGCAGGGCCACATTATGGGTTGCCACAGTCTGGCTGTTATACCAGAGTGCTTTTCTCATGTACAGGGAAAAAGCAGGTCTCAGTCTGGCAAATAAAATGTGGAAGTGTCATGACAGCATAACTACATTACTCAGTCTTTACAATGTAACTGTGAGAGGAATGGGTGGATTAATATCATTGCATCCTTTTATCTCATAATTAATACCTCCAGTTTGTTTTTGAGCTGTTAACCGACAACATCCTCGTATGAACGCATAATACGTTTCACAGCCCTACGCCAGACGTCTGATTCATCCAGCTGATACACGCGAGGGCTCTGTGGAATTTCGAAAGCTTTTGATCGGTTTCTGACGCAAGAAATGTTCACATTTGCTTTCGTTTCCCTTGATGTCCAGTAGAGGGCAGCCAGCATATACAAGAATACTGTACGTTCTGTACAAGTTCTTTTACTATATGTGATTTTTTGTGAATATTATTATTTTTTTCACCTCACTGGCAGGGAAAAGAAAAGTTACTTAGCGTGCTCCTCTTTCATGCTAGATTTACTGTCTGAAATTGTCTAAAAGTGAATTTGTTAAATATAAATATAATATACTGTATATATAAATATGTCGGTCACTCTGGAAACACAATTTATCAGGAGCAAGCTACTGTATACTACTTAAGAAGAAATATCAGGTGTACTTCAGTTGATTAATTTTAAAAGGTCATGAGTATTGTCTGTATTGCAATATATGCTATTGAACGGAGAGCCGCATCATTGTCTGAGCTACAATGGAAGAAGTACACGTTAGTTCCATACTGAAAAGTAGGAAGAAGGAGAAAAAGCTATTTGTGGAAATATGTTGTACATTGTCATATAATTCTGGTATTTACCGTGTGAGGACACCCTTTTCAGACAGGAAGCTGTCTCTTGTCTTTACCACATTCACCAGAAAGCTGAGGGGAATGAGCTGTTGACAAGAAGCAAGAAGCAAAGGCTTCCAAGTGTTGGTTGATCTGCTGTCTGAGGGACAGATAGCAGATCCTCTGTGTGCTCCATTTACCACAAGGAGAAGGAAGTGACCGAGCAACAGAACTGTCACGGATGTCGGAAGGGACAAACCGTGGAATGGCAGGAGAACGGAAAAAGACCCTATGTGTAGCGGCAGAACGAGGGATTAGCCCAGGCTCAGCAGTTCAGGAGTCGTATAGAAACCAGTGCCCTCAGGCAGCGGACGTGGGGCGACCTGGTGCTAGGCGGGTCTCGGGACATCCGAACGTCAATGCTGAGAGAGGAGCAGAGCAGAAGCAGGAAGTAAATAGGCTACACAACAAGACACACCAGAGAGACATGAATAATCACAGGGAACTAGGAACAGGAGAAAAGTAGAGCACCCTCTAGGTGTACTGGGCGTGACAAGAGCCAAGCTGTAGCAGACCTGAAGGTCCCGCAGGTGCATCTGTCACCAGTGAATGAAATGGTCAAGACACTGCAGGTGCAGTAAAGTTCGCCAACATTGAAAGGAAAGTACAGTTCTCGCATTCAACTGCAAGAAAGTGCAGTTGAAACTGAATGAATCAGAGGAACATATTTGGTTGCTGGATTTTAAACTTTGAGACTTCATAAACTTTCAAAATGTCAAAACCCACAGTTCCCTGGTCACACAGTCATTTTGTCAGTTGCTTCCTTCTCCCTCTGGTGAATGGAGCTGCCTTCTGCCTTTGCTTCCTGCCTTTTAAAAGGTCAATTGACCACTTGTCTTCTAGAATCTGATCAGATGGCTGAGGGCGACAGCTCATTCCCCACAGCTTCCTGGGGAGCGCGGTCCAGACAACAGCCACCATCTTGTCTGAACCTGCTGCCCTCTCACAATTCCCAACATTCCTGCTCATCAGATAGATGCTCATTGCTTGTCCTTTTCCCACCCTCCAGGTACACTCTGGCTGCGCAGGACCTGGTGATGAGGTCGCGGGGCGTGCTGAAAGAGAGAGGCTGGAGGCTGGCCAATGACAAGCTAGGCTCAGGCGATGACATCTCCGTATTCGTCATCCCTCTGAATGGACACGCCGTCGAGACATGACGCTCCACCACCCCACCGACGAACGCTTTTAATAACCAATCAGTAAAGAAATGATTAAAGAGCCTAATGGTCACTGATGACGGGATGACCACAGCCATTTTCTATAGTTGTCTCAGGTGTGCGCGCCTATACTGGCCAGTCCTTTCTTGCCTTCTTATAAGAACCAAATTTGAGCCCCTCATTGCGTTAGACCACAGGTGCACAACTCCAGTCCTGAGTTTCTAGGTCTCTGTAAATCATCAATAGATGAAGACCTTTCAAAAGTGTTAAACTGGCTGAGTTAAGATGATAGTGGGCACAATTAGGTCAATAAGAGCAGAGATGGAAAGTAAACCCACAGACACTGTGACCCTACAGGACTGGAGATGCACACCACTGTGTTAGACAATCATTACAGTTGTAGTCGATATTACCAGGCAAATGTCTTGTTACTGTATTCTCTAACTTGCTGCATAGTGTTCTGTACCATAATCTGTTGTTTTTAATTATTGTATTGTAAATGATATCTTATCTGAAATTGCACATTGCTGGATATCTGCACAATTCCAATGAAATTCTGATGAAATTGCTTCTGAAGTTGAAAGTGGTAAGGGGGACAATACATTTCTATGGATGGGATGATTGCACTGTGCACAAAGTCCTGTGCAACACTGTTTCATTTTCAGCCTATAGAGGTTGTTTCAGAAATGCAGATTTGCAGGTGTTACAGGACATGAAGGACATAAGAGAGAACTGCAAAGAGCAATTTTGATCAGGAAATGAAATGGGTGGACAATACAAAAGACATTATCAAGAGGTGGACTTCATGTTCTTAAATGGAACTGTAGCAACTGCAGCAACTGTAAAGCAATAATGTTTATACCAGTAGAAACATCTAAACCAAGAAGCAAAGGTTTCCCAAGAGTCTGGGCTTCTGTTGTTCTGTTCTTAAACATACAACACTGTTACTTCAAAATGATTGTGTTCAAAACCATTTGGGACACTGCTGTTCCCTGTGTGTGTGGCACTGCCAAGCAGATTGCCCTTTTTTGCAGTTGAATGCCAGAACTGTACTTTCCTCTCAATGTTGGTGAAATTTACAGGTTTAAGAGCAGGGTCACACTTTAACAGCCGGTAACATTTACGATCAGTACTGGTCAAGGTAGTGATGGCAGATTTGTCACTATTTTCATGATAATTCCAAATTTAGCTGAAAAAGAAGAAATGTAAGCGATACTGTATTTGCCACTTAGCTGTTGGTGATCGAACTGAAAGTACTTAAAACAATGGTTACACTACATACCTAAAAAATCTTGGTGGCACCTTTGACTATCTTGACAATGCTGCTAGTCATCTTTCTCATTATAGCTCACTAGAATGTTTTTATACTGGCAGTCATTCATAGCAAACATTTCTACCAGCTGACGGTCGAGTGTAAATCCACCGTTGTCTTCAAATGCAGTTGAGAGGTTATTTTCAAATGTGTTTAAGAGTGGAGTCCTCAGTGCATTCAGAAGCCTTCAGATCAAACCTAACGATCATATTTGAGACTCTTCACCTTGATGGTACTCAGAGAAGGGGAGAGCCACTTGTAATGTCTTTTTAACCATTCTTTCTGTGGGCTCATGTGGGCGGCGACTCACTATGTTACCTTGCATTTGTAAGGAATAGAATTCAGTTGTCTGATTCATTTTTTCTGTGCTTTTTCAAAGGGCATGTTAAACAGAAACAGAATAGAAAGAGTGAGTGCTGATCTTTGGACCTTCAATAACCATCAATAATTCATGGTTTTTAATTCGCAGGAGGAGCAGAGGATTTAACCAGAAAACCCTCAATGGCCAATTCCTCACAGAACCTTATTTGTTTACTCTCTCGATCAAACTGTACTTCTGATTTGATTTTTCTGATTATGAGTTGTGAACAGCATATGCTACCTTTTTAGAAGGAGATCTTTCTTTTCTAGCATTTGTGCCACAGGTCCAGAGAAGACCCACTGTGAATTGTGACATTTTTGAATATCTTTCCTTTGCGATGGAAGAACTTGTGTCTAAATCTTCCCAGCTGAATTAACAAAGTAAAAAAAGCTATCAGAGCAGGGTTAAGCCAGGGACACACGGGCACACTGTGGCACACTGCATTGTTTTGCTTTCCCTGGTGTCATTTTGTGATATACAGTAACAGTTATCTGTGAGCCCTGACATGTCTGTGTTCTTAAGAAGGCTGTAGTGAAACTTCAGAGTGACATCTCCCTGTCAGGTGTCCTCTCACTTGTTCCAGCCACACCTCTAAGCTAGTGATGTGACATCCTGGAATGTCTCTTGTGAGGTGCTTACTCTCGTCTCACGGCAAACACACTCCCTTCCCCATTCCTTAGAGTCTCTCGTCAAGCCACTGCCTCCTAGTTTTGACATAAGCTACAGCTGACCCACAACTCGAGGCCATACTCGAGGCCTATTGTGTGTTAATAGATTCGCACGAGGCGCATTGTTTATTTAATTTGTTAATTGGTGGAGGGCTAAGACCTGCATTTTCACATGGAGTTAATTCAGACTGTTTGGTATATTAAGGACCTCTCAGTGGAGCAGGTCTTGTTGGTGTTTGAAGATGATTTGGCAAATAAGACTCCTTTTGCGCAATATTTTCCTGTCCATTGTGTCTTTATGAGCTCAGGCCTCATGAGTCACCTAAATCTAGGGAGGCCTGTCACAGTGAACAAATAAGAATGAAACATTTTCTTCCTCGTCCTCCTCTGTCGATGGCACAGTTTCTGATTCTCCATACGACACTGCTATGATCTTTTACTAGAATAAAGACTGCCAACTGGGATGCCTTGCTTGTGGCATTTCCTAGCTTGACACTTGGGTGTGAAGCTGTCTAATGTGCGTCAAAAAAAGAAGGAAAATGACGCATCTTGTGCGTATGTCTGCGTGTGTACCTGGCCTCTTCCTCTGGACTTTTTTTTCCTGTAGAATATTTTGCTTGAATAACATCAATGGTACTCTTTTAGGAAGCCTGGGAAGCTGAGTTTTCAGAATGACTCCAAAGGGGTTGATGGTACTGGTAGCTTTGTTTGCTCACTGATGGTCACCAAGCCAGAGACATGGCTTTGAAGTTTGTACAAAATAGCAAGGCGATTTGTTAGGTTTCACTTCATCAGTTTTCTACAATAGCTTTCTCACTCCTGCAAAAATTAACTTTGAGACTAAGAAAAAATGACACATTTGTTGACAATCATACTTTCAGTGTTAATAACATTTACAACCGAAGTCTCTCTCATTCACTTGGAAGCCATTTCTGTGTATTTTAATGTTTTGTTTCTGGTCTCTTGCTGAGCCTTTACTGCAGGATATTTTGATATTTTTTTTTACGTTCAACTTTTTTTGAACGGCTTTATTGCTTTATTGTCTTTCAGAACTTTACACTTGAAAAAAAATACTTCATGCATATTTTGCTACTGTAGTTTACTGCTCATGTTTATGGGTGGTGGTCTTGTATGTTACTGTACAGTGTAAAGTTTCTGAAATTGTTCTTTGATATTTAATTTTCACATTGTGTAGCAGTGGTCTGTTCCAAGGTGTTAAAATAGCCTGTATCCCTAATAATAAATTAACCATTTTGAAAATACTGAATGGACATTTTTCAGCTTTGCAGTGAAGTACTGAAAAAAAGTTTAAGGGTTTTCATATCTTCTGTCTCTACAAGGCAGGAATGACATTGTTGTTTCTCTTAAAAGTCTAGGTATGTACAGTACATCAATAAAGCCTACTGACCATTCACAGCTAGTCTATCCTTAGCAGTCTATACTTCATTCAGTTCTGTTGACTTATTAATACCCCATCAATCCATCCTGCTCAGTCCCCACTACCCCTCTAGTCTGCCCTGACCCACCCCTTATATCCTCCTACTTTTCCATATACTTATTCATCTCATGTAACCATAACTCCACTTATAGGACTAATAATTGGTCATTAGGAAGATGCTTTTATATTTTTTTCCACGGATTTTGTTTTACTGTGTCACAATTAATCAAAACAGTACCAAACACTGCTTCAGAAAATTCCACAGGAGCAATGCTGGAGCAAAAACAAAGGAGAAACAAGATTCTAGGTAAGAAAGGGTCAAGGGCCCCCAGGTGATGCCATGACATGTTGTTAGATCATGTTGTTGCCCAACTACTGAAGTTTGTTCTGCTTGTTATATTGGTGGTGTTATAAGCTGTTCCCAGGCTCTGTAAATGGGGAATTTGGTGATGCTCGCTTTCCCCAGTTGTGTGTGATGCCTATAGAATCAGGAGGACACACTGTTGGGGAGTCTGGAATCATTAGTCCTTGAGGTGTACATTGGAGTAGCCACTCCTAGGTGGCACTGTGAAGCCATCAGTTTGGTTTTTTGTAATGAAAGCCATAGTTGAAGAGTTTTTCCCAAGTGGCTCATCCATATTTTTCTTGAAAGACACCTGAGTGTAGGCTTCAATAACGTGGCAGGGCAGCTTGTTCCAGACTCCCACAACCCTTTGTGTAAAGAGGTACCTGGAATTTTTATTTTGCAAATTAGGGTGGCATGGTGGTTAGCATTCCTGCCTCACACCACTGGGTTCAATACCCTGTGTTCAATACCAGACCTGGGGTGCTATCTGTGTGGAGTTTGTCTGTTCACCTATGTTTGTGTGGGTTTCATCCCACAATCCAAAAGCATATTGGTAGGTTAATTAGCCTCTGGGAAAATTTGTCCTGGTGTCAGTGTGTGCCCACATTATTATGATGATGTGGGGGTGGCATGGTGGAGCAGTGGTTAGCATTACTGCCTCACTGAGCTGTGGCCCTGGGTTCAATTCAGGTGCTATCTGCATGGAGTTTGTATGTTCTTCCCAGGTTGGTGTGGATTGTGACGAACTGGATACATTTGCCTTGTGCCTGTTGCTTGCCAGCATGGGCTCGGGATAAGATTATTTTTGCTACACCCAATAAGACTGTTACTTTTGGGGGGGACTTCATAACTGTATAACACTGTTAAGGCTTTGCCTTCCACAACACGGAGTGATTTTTATCTTTGTTCCATATAGTGTACATTTTCGAACAGGCTTGAAAGAGAGAATTAGAAATAGGAAATAACAGATTTTTTGTCACAGGTTAAATACGCAATCAGGGCATTTTGTTAAGACTTTCAGATATGTGAAAATGATTCTTCAAATACATTTAAAGAAAGTTGGAAAAGAAAAAAACAGTTGGGATATGGAAGAACTGCGTGTTACCATTCTGGAGGCATTTTCCTTCTTCATTTTTCACAGTCTAACTCTATTGCTCAGTTTTTTCAGACAGCGTTGGACTAAAATATCACTGTAATCCCTCCACCCATTTTCTAACCACCTTATCCAATACAGGGTCTTGGGGTCATTCGAACACTCTTCCGTTATAGACAACATAAACTACTTCTCTGAAATCTGGTAAGTTTGAAAGCAGATCCAAGCTACTCCATGGCAGCAGAAATCAACTGAAGAATGAGGTCATGGTGAGATTACTTCTTACTGTGGCTTTCTTTTCTTATTCAGCTTTTGCATTCTAAGGCAGTTAGCCATAGAGTTATGTAATTTCAAAATAGGTCATGAATGCCATTGTTAAAGTGTGGGCATGGTAGCACAGTGGTTAGCATTGCAGTGCCACAGGGCTGAGGCCCTGGGTTCAATTCCCTGGCTGTGATCTGTGTGGAGTTTGTAGGTTCTCCTGTGTTCACATACAGTAGGTTTCCTCCAGCTGCTCTGGTTTTCTTCCACCAGTCAAAGACATACTGTACTGGAGATTAACTGGCTCCAGGGGAAATTAGCCCTGCTCTAGCTCCCCCATGACCCTGAATGGAAAAAAGTAGTTAGAAAATAGAAGGGTGTAATAGTTTAAGCCATTTTCTTTCATATTGATGAATATTTGCATAGAAAAAGTGACAAAATTACTTTTTTTCAGATCATTTGTAAAACACCCGAGATTTGCCCCTTAATCAAAATGTTCAAAATCACCAGTAAATCCTCTAAAAAGAGTGTTATTTAGTAGGAGATGCTTAAACGGAAAAAGAAAACATTTTTTTAGCCTCGTGTTTCCCAGTCCTGGAGAACCCCCGGGACACTGTTTTCATTCTGTCTGAGCTCTTAATCAATGATGATTTTTAAAATCTTAATTGAACTAAAATCATTGATATTTAACTGTTTTCTGCACTCTTGCAAATCTCCTTTATGTGAGTCCTGTAAAAACTATATTCAAATGTAATGTATATATTATAATACAAAAAATACAGTTAAGTAGAAAATGATATCAATATCCCATTTCCCTATAGCAAGTCTTATCCGTTATCCATCCACTTTCTAACCACTTAATCCAATACAGGACTGGGGGGGGGGAGGGGCAATGCCTATCCCACCACACAACGGGGCTAGTCAGGGTACACCCTGGACGGGACACCAGTCCATCACAGGACTAAAACACAGACACACACTCACACCAGCGCCAGTTTTCCCTGAAGCCAGTTAACCTACCAGTATGTCTTTGGACTGTGGGAGGAAACTAGAGGACCCAGAGGAAACTCATGTGAATTTGAGGAGAACATGCCAACTCCACACAGATAGTACCCCAAGAATTGAACCTGGGGCCTTAGTGTTGTGAAGTAGCTAACCACTGCACACTGTGATGCCATTATAAGGCATTTATAGGTTACAAATGTGCAGATATAGGTGGGAATGACACTGTCAAACATACTGCATGTTCTTAGTGCTGAATGGATCCACAGGTTAAATTCAAACAATAATCCCGAGTTAGAAGATAACTGCCAACGTCTCTGGGTTTATAAAGGCGCTTTACATATATATATATACAGATTATTATTATGTGACAGGTTTCATGCTAATTTTTATTCTGTTATGCTAATTAAGAATAGAAACGGAATAGAAACGTTTTCAGAAATACAAACTTCAATTTAAGAGCAGCACGCGCTGAACCAGGAAGGTCCAGTTGGACTGAAAAGCAGAAGACGGAGAGGTGCGTCGTTACCAGGGTTGGGAAACACTGCTTTCGGCTATAATTACTATAAAGAGGTCTTGCACAACAGCAAAAATGGAAAACAAAAACCCAGCAACTTTCATTTTCTCGGATATCGGAGTCCACCGGGCGCCACCAGCAATCATGCAAAGCCAGTAACTCGCCCTCGATGTGCAAATCCCCTTGCCAATCGCAAAACATCTACCAGCCACGGCTTTAAAAAAACACACTAAACACCCACTTCACCCCCAACCCGCAGCCTCCCCACTGCTCTCTTCTCCCACAATCCTTGCTGTCCCAATGATGTCATTATTTTTAACCGTGGAAAAGGGCGGAGATCTCAATTATTCCAACGGCTGCGCTTCCTCCCTCCCCGACAGACAGTGGAGAGAAAACACCTAGAGCAGCCGTCCGTCTGGATCTGTGGGAGGCGTTTGCGTTTTAGTCAGTTTCGTTGCTTGGAAAAAAATCACAATTCATATTCACTTGAGCTCACTGCGGCGGTGAGGGCGACGGAAGCAGAAAACGGGGGAAAGCGATAGAGAGGGATTAAAAGAAGCGCAAAAGCCAATAGAGGTAAGAGTGTCCCCCCATTTCGAATGACGTGTACTGAAAAGACTTGGGGGGGAACCAGTGTTTTTTTCCCCTTTTGGAAGAAGTGCTGTTACTTTGCTCGAGGAAAAAAGTAGGTAGGTGGTGGCTGTGTTGGAGATGTTGTATTGCACTTCCCCAAGCAAGAACTTGGGACATAGCGAGCAAAAGATTTATTTATTTTTTTGTAAGGGGGCTCGCTTTGAGGGTTCACTTAAATGACCCTTTAGGGGAGGGCTGACTTATGTGCCCTGGAAACACTTGTTTTCCGTGGTTTTTAAAAAGTGATTAAATCGATAGTCTTACTCGGAGGTGTGTTAAATCCCAGAGGATTGTAGTCCTACAGCCCAAGACTAACCGCTGGGTTAACGACCAGAGCCCGTCTGCACAGAGTGGGGTAAGACGAGCGCCAGCCGGGCTAAACTGGACCTTCGTCTCAATTCGAAAAGTAGTGAAACGTTTATTCAGTGGCTGAAGTTCGCCTGTTTTCGCGTCGGTTTCTTGATGGTTAACGCTGTTGCTGTGCTGTGTTATTTGTAACACATTTAATAATTAGCCGGCTGGTGAACTAGTCATTACGGTTTGGGTCCCACTGTTTCCATTTGATCGCGGTACTGTGCAGTTGGATGTATTAGGAGTGTGATTTGGGAGGGGTGAGTGTCCCCGACTTAATGTAACAATGTTACCGAGTTTACGCCACTGTTGGCTTGTGTGTGTGTAGGGGGTGTAATTTATAGCCTACTAAAAAGCTATTTCCGTCTTGCAATTAATATACCTCGCTGACTTATTTTGCAGTTGCAGGGTCGCATAGCAGGCAAGCAAAAAAAACAAACTACTAAACGACCTTCTGTGTTGTATATAACGTGCCAAAAGTTATTTTTTTTACAGTAACGCAGGTTTTACAAAAAATAACATGTTTTACTGGGACGTTAATTAGTGCGTGCGTCTGTTTTTATTTATTTTTTTATCTTTTACCGTCTGCACCGTGCCCTTCTTGGAATGCGCAGCCGTCTGATCTGAAACTTTATCAGAGTTGATCTTTGTTAACCCAGGCAAAATCTGGGAGTGTGCGTGTGAGGGCGGGGGCCGTTCTTACAGATTTCTATGTAAAACAGGTTATTTATGAAAACAACCTCGAGTGGTCCCAGTCCTAAGGGAATTCCTTGTTTAAAAATCACCACACCCTTTTCCCTGCGAGACTTTGCTGTGGACTACAGGCCCCAAGGCTTGACGGGATGGTTTGGTGTCCATATCCAAACGGGTTACTTTTAAAACAACACCTCTTAAAATAGCTCTTCAGCAGGAATACCATTTGTCACGTTAAGACATAAGGCATTACGTCTTTCGTGGGTGCTTGTCTTCGAATATCTTTTCCAAACTGTTCGGACGGGACTGGGAGAATTTCGCATTCATTTTTTAACCAATAGCGTCGACATTTAAATAACTGCAGCAGTTGTTGCTTAAGTTGAAACTGCGTCCAAGAGATTCGTCCCTTCCATTTGAAGCCTTAATATTGTGTAAACTTTTGAAATTCAACCACAGTGACCGCTAAACAAACCACAGCTGCAGACCTGAATGTTTCCTGCTTGTGCGTCTTCAAATTCTGATTTGGTCAGAATTCCTTTAAAAAAAAGTTGGATTGATATGTAATACATGTTACGGTTAGATCTAGGTTAAATATAAAAGCCTTTGAAACGCACGCTTACAAAGTGAACTTCCTCCAGACATTTTGATAGTAAATGTCTTCTGTGGTGATCATGTTGCTTATCATACTTTCAAACTATGCTTCTTAGGATGTCGTGCTTTTAAAGACACGTAGCTCTTCACATTCGATAGACTGCTGTCTGAATTGCACGCTGATGTACAACTAGAGTTGGTATATTAAGCAAAAAGGGTCCCTTAGCCAGTGTGTAGGCCCCCGGGAGGAAGATATATTTTTTTAAATTCTTGAGGTCCCTTACAGATTTGAGCCAGCTACCCTAATAGGATTAATTTAAACACTTCACTTGTTTTTAGTTTCTCATCTTGTCAGAGGTAGCTGCTTTAACCATTCTGTTTCAGAAGCTGAGATACCTAACCCTGAATAGAAAAAAAAATCTCTTGCAAAGGTCTGAGTCTAGCAACTTGTTCTTTTAAGGATTCAGTCATTTAATTATTTGCGTTCCAGCTGAGCTCTTATAAGTCATCGCAGCAGGTGTGGGGCTCACCAGCACCAGGAAAGGGAACCCCCTGAGTAAGCATATCAAGGAGGTGGGGAAGGTGGGATTCCTGAGTTCTTCTGACACGCAGGTACCACAGTGTGGATTTGTTGTACTTAACCACCCCCCACCCCCACTCTGAAGCCTGAACTGTTTTGCATTTAAGTAATGCTGTACAAATACCCTACTTTAGTCCAAAGTTAAATGCAAAGATTTAGTCTAGAGCAAAGCTCTCCCTTAGGACAAGTGCAGTGTATTTCAAAGCCTTGTAGAATGGGACAAAAAAAACACTTGGGAGGTAACTTCACACAGTAAATGTAAATTCTGTCTTGACTGGTGCTTTTGAAGCTGGTTATCGCATTTGTGTAAGTCAAGGCTATATAATATAAATTGAAACTCATCTTTCTGTGAGGTAGTGTATGATGGGCTATTTCTTCCCTTGATTACAAACAATTACAAATGAAGTAAGGCCTGCTGCCACATCTTTGTTTTTGGAGGAAAGATGACTGTTTAATCTGATTTTTTTTCTGTTGTCAGTTTATCATTTCTTTTAAGAGAGGTACTTTGGTGGATGTGTTGTGAGAAATAGCACTTACATACACTCCAAGGAAAGGGTATGTTTTTACATATCAAGCAACTGTGTGGTTACTCTGGTATCTGGGTTCAAACCCTCTGTTTTTTCATCACATCAAGTAAACAAAATTTAGGATATTCTGTTCTGATCAGTTTTAAAGCAGGTCATCAAAGGTAAATTATCTTAAAGACCTTTAAGCAGATTGATAAAAAATTGTTTTAGTCATTTTAGGACAGAAACCATGACCTGTACTGAAGGTGTTGGCACATGAGTGATTTAGCCATTAATTTTTCTTGGATAGCATTTACTGTCAGGACGGACAGTATAAGAGTTTGTATCGGTTGGTCACCATTTGTAGAGCGGGAGATCACAAGCTCAACTTTGGTTTAAAATGATTTTCATGATGTTCATAGCTAAATTGCAGTAGTTGACGGGTTATTCCAATGCAAGGATGGGGGTAATCTCTTAACTTTCTTGGGAGACGAATCTGAATAAGTGGAATAGGTGTGGTGAGTGCATATTTCGTGTCTCAAATAACAGAAGAAAGTAGCCTCTATTGTTTCAGTAGTAACTTAGACTGCTTTGCCTTCTGCTTTCTTACAACAGCACCATCATGAAAGTGCTGTAGTCTTTCCCATCCCTCGTTCTGTCGGCTCAAACTTGCGTTCTCAGCTGGGAGCTCCACTGGTAGCTATCTTGTGTGCGCTGGTGCCATGTCCGCAGTTGAGATATTCCCAGGCAGACTTGATTGTTGCAAACGAGTGTTTTCATCTCAGCCCTCCTGGCCTGAATGAACTGTTTTTGTGTTTCTCCCACAAAAGGAATCTTAATAGGAAGTGTAGAAATTAGTTGAGTTTTTCCAATGTGGTTAAACTTGGAAGATTGCTCCTCCTGTCTGGCCTGTTAAGAATATAAGAGTGGTTACAATAGAAAAGAGGCCATTTGGCACATCTTGCACATTTGGTAGTTACTTGGATCAATAAATTACCATGTCATCCTTCCTCCGTTGAGGTGGGTAAAGAACTGTTGAGTTATGCTTTACTGCTGAGTGCAGAATTGTGTGTGTGAAGTGTTTATTATAAAGAGCCCCTCCTGTAGAAGAGCAGCATCAGGTATACCTCATGGAAGTGTTGTTTGTATTGTACTGTATAATTACCTATAGTGCATACATCTTAATTTACCACGCAGAAGTTTCTGGGTATCCTTATCTCTTCTCAAAGTCTCTGCTGAATTAAAACAAGCCTACGCATTTTGCATAGCCATAAGCATTTCTCTTTTTTTAATTGCGCCTGAGTACTGTACTAACTTGTCCAATCAGATTTTTGAAGGAGACAGGGAGCTGTGTTTATGCTACAATGCTGCCAGTCGAAGGGAAATTGAGTTTTCTTCAGTAAGGAAAAATATTAACAGTGGCAATTGTAATTATAATGCATTTAGCACTTTTCGTCCCAAAGGATCTCTTGTTGGTTTATAGTAGAGGACAGTTTTCATTTCCCACTGAATTGTAGAGGGTAGCTAACCTTAGCAGGAAGGGATTAAATGTACAAAATGGTGTATTTAGCTAATTCTTTTAACATATAAATCTAAGGAATGGGATCCTAAATTACGTTTTGTGTGTGAAAGAGCACATACAAAAAACAGATCTCTATTCTTCTGTTTTACTGTACCAGTATTGAATTTTCTCAAAAAGTACTTTTCTGTTGGAAGTGCCTTTGCCTATTTCTGATATTGTGCCTTTCCCGTTTCCATTGTATTCACCTCTTAATAGATGCCAGTGAGTGGCAGGCAACTGCCAGGGAGAGAAGCTATTGCATCCCCCTCCTAATTCCTCTGTGGAGTTAGAAAGTTTGAACAGAGACCCTGTACTGTCATCTGTTCCTGAGTGGTACAGCAGACCTCCTTGACACATCATCTGGGTGAACACTGTGTGATTTCCCATTGCCTTACTATTTTTTTTTTCACCTATGACTCATACACTTCGAGTGGTCATTTAGAGATTTTGGAATACGAAGCAAAAGCCTGTCTTATTTCATTGTGAACAATTCTCTCCAGATACAAATTTGCAATTTGGCTCTTATTGCTTGGTTCTAATTTGAGTTTTCATTAACAACCTAAACTGAAATCTGGCATGCTACACAGCCAGCCTACCTACTGCAGCTGGAGACTTTTCCCAGTGTTGTATAATGCCTAAATGTTTGGAAACACTCGTTTTGGTGTTCTGACAGTCCGTCCTCTGTCTGGTTATAAATATTTGTGCAGAGCTTTTCCTTTTAAACTAGTTTAAAAAAAAAATTGAGAAGTTGAGAAATTAAAAAAAACAAGAGGCTTTTAAAAAGTTAAAAAGCATTAGTCTGGATATCTGACAGATCCCTCCTCCTTTCAGTTGAGCTCCCCTGGCAGAGCAGAAATTCTCACAGAAAGGAAAAATTAATCTTCTTAAATTGGGCTGCAGTTTGATTTCATTTCTTGAGAGACGATTAAAATTCTTACATAAGCATTCTGGGGCCTAATGTCTAAATATCAGGTCATTGAAACACCCACAAGGGAGTGGGTCCAGCAGATGTAATACTGTAGGTCTTTTTCCAAAAACCTACCCGTCGCTCAAGTGTTTTCTTACTCAGGACCTGGTCACTTATTAAAGTCTGCAAAGCGGATGTGTAAAACATGAGGCATATAAAAACCATCTAGACATTGTGGACATTGCCGTACATGATCAGATGCTGGCGGGATCAATAACCTGTGCTGGTAAGTTTCCAGAGGAACAGTTTCAGAAACTGCTGGGGATTGATACTGTTGTTATTCCAGCGATCGTAACAGGAGTTCCATTCAGGAGGAAAGCTTCTTGTGCTCACTGTGTGAAGATCTTATCACCACAAAATGTAAGAATGGGAACAAGCTCTTGTGTGTAGCCTGGGTTGTAATGTTCTTTTTCTGAGCTCCAGCTGGAGTGGCATTTCTGAAACAGCTATTGTCTGGACAGTGTGGAACAGGGATAGTAGCAGTTCTAATGCATTTTCACAACTAATGCTGTCAGGATGGATGTTTGTACTGGAAAAATTCAAAATGGACCCCCAGGTTTTTTTAAAAATCCATTTACATCAATATTGTGAGGCATACCTGCAGTATTCTTTCTTGCCATGTTGGTGTTCTCATTGTGGCTCCAAGGGGAGTATTTGGCAAAGAAAGAGGTTAGTGTTGTACAATGGTGCTTCCAAGCACTGCAATAGTGGGAGCCATAGGCTATGCATTGAGAAGCTCCCCTCCCAGATCAATATTTGCAGATCTAGCCAGCTGGAAAAGCAAATGATGCAAACAGAAGACCCTTGTAAGAGTGCTGAACAAATGCCTCCTGGCTGTTCTCTCAAACCGGCAAGAGTTGCCATTCCAGGACAGTGCAGTTGTCTGACTTTCTAGCTTGTAGATGCAATTTTCAGCTTGTGATTCTTAATTGGGTGAACCGTCGGTGCGTTAGGAAATTTGTCCTGGGATGAAGGCCACAATAATGATGTCTGTGCCTGATTGAGTTATACAGGTCAAGAAGCTGAGACCACTTTCCCCAGTCGAATCCAACCTGAGTTTCAGCTAGTTACACCTATATGCAAACCTCTTGAATGGTGGATCAAAAATATGCAAAGAAAAACAAATTTCTATGGACTGTGGTACTAACAGTAACAGGAGTCCTATTGAAGCTTTTCTGAAGCGGATTGCCTCTGCCTTTTTTTTTTTAGAAGATTAACGAGCATGAGGAATGCTGCCCTTGTAAGAGAGCAGGATCTGGCAGGGGGGCAGAGGAATGGTCTTAATCCCGAGTGCACTCGCTCCCCATTCTCCCAGGAAAAACGGGGTGGGCTGACCTGCGAGCTGCTACTTTTTCAATAGAGTTTATTTTAACCTGCAATGTCAATTGCTTCATTCTTTTTTTTCCATGATCCTGAATTGTAACTCGGAAATCTAGCTGAATGGTGATGGAGTGACAGAACAATCCCAGATTGCCATGGTGCCATTGTGTGGGGAGAGCCCTGGGATTATATCCTTGTTTTCCTGTTCTGTTTTTCCCGCTGCATCCCCCACTGGGTGTGTGCTTGAGAATTCCGCCGTTTCTTCTCAGGGTTCCAGGGCTGCTGTCTCCTGTGAAAGTAGTGTCCCCAAGGCAGCCAGCAGGAGGACAGCATGGGCGGGGGTATGCTTTCCACAGCGGTCTGAAGCTCAGCAGTGAAGTGTTATTCACAGTGGCTTGTGTGACATAAACATAAAGACCTCTGCCTTTTCGGGACAAACAACTTTAATGTTGAAATGGACAGTACTAAAGCACAAAAAAGGAAGTTTAAATATGGCAGCATCTGGTAGCTTCGTCTTATACATCATGCAGGGCCTGATGTAGATGCTTTTAGGTGATGTAGTTTTAGACCAGGGGTGTCGGACTCAGTTCCTTGACAGCTCGGGGTTTTCTGGGTTTTCTTACACCCAAGCTTTCTTACATAGCTGGTCTATTTATGTTCTAACCAGGCTCTGAGGTGTTTTATAGTTCACTTCCTCGATTGAGTAATCCACTATAACTTTGATGTCCTCTACACGTCAAAGAAAATTCAGTAGTTAACTATTTATATTGGAACAAACTCCATGATTTAAGTTTGACCTGCTCCTCACCATTCTGTTAGTCTGGTTTTTCCTCTCTTCAGCTGAGGGAAGTCTTTTCAGAGGCAAGAGCCTGTTGATGGAGAAAGTGTGTGTGTGTGTGATAAAGGAAATAAGAAACCCAAGCTTGGGTTGAAATGAAAAGCTATTTGTCTTTCTAGTCCTTTACAAATGCTCATCTTGATTCTGCTTTTCCAAAACCACTTGTGCAATTCTAGTGCTACCCTGTCAGTGGTGTCTGAACATAGCCCTAAATGGCAACAGTGTGTTGGAAACTGCCCAAGAGTACCAGGCCTCGAGCTCAGACGACCAGAAGGACTTCTCATTCCTCCAGTTGAGCTTGTTGGCGATCTTGGGAAGCTTCCGCAGTTGAAGCCGAGCACTCCTTAGTAGCAGATGAAGGCCAGCAAGGTGCGTGTGTGTCTGAGGGGCTTTTTTTTTTTTAAACCGTTCTGAAATTGCAGCTTTGCGCTGTGAGAGACTGCACTTCCTCCAGGGCTGGGCCATCTGTTTGATTTTGGAAAGGACACCAGTATGATCTAAGTCCTTGGAGGTGACTAATGTAAACCAAAGGAGCTGGATCATGCTTCACATTCACATTTGCAGCTTGATTTCCTCCGATCATAGCTGATTGGCTCAGTGCTGCTCTTTTTCTGTGTGGTGTGGGAGTCACCTGGAGTGACTGAGGTTGTCCCTTGTTTGTTGTGAACACAAACCCTTGAGACGGAAATACCTGACGCCCAAGAATCCAGCTTCTTCAGTCTTAAAAGCCTGATGACTGTTACGTGAAGCATGACTCTAGAGCATGAGGTTGTGAAACCTTTCAAGCACCATAAAGGTCAGTAAAAGAGACCTTGGCATTGTTTTTACCTTACTAAATTCAGAAAAGCAGGATGTGACTCTGGTGTGAGTGCAGTAGCTGGTGATCTCATGTTTAAACCCTTGTCACAGTGAATAGTATGACAAGGCTTTAAGATTACCAGTCTCCTAAATTCCACATTTGATCTGGTTTTAAATTCCGGGCTTTGAATTTGGAAATTAAAAAGCTGTAAATTAAACCATCTCAATTGTAGTGCATAAAGTAAAAACACAAACTTGCATCCCTGTACTGCTTGTGAAATAACTTAACCCTTTGATTCAGGAAATAGTTCTGATTTATTAGAGCAGGGCCTCCTGACCTGGATATCCCCGGTGTCTTAATTGCACCCCAGCTTGGCATTCCGATACTTAATAAAGCATGAGATACTTAGGATATAAATGTAATTAATTTGAACTTATTTACGGTCTTAGTTTCACATTTCAGATAAACAACACAATGGGCCAAACAACCGCCTGTTGTTTGTAATGTTTAGTCTTAAGTTATGATTTCATCTAAGGTTTGTAAAGACTAACGTTTGTAGCAGATACATTTGCATCACATTGTCATCAATGAGAAAACAGAGCTGATAACCTGTACATCTCTAATGTGGTTTGCCAGCATTGTTTACCTTAAAGGAAAGGTTACATTTTTATTTTGGGGACACTGCAGGAATGAGTACCTTAGCTCAAAAAGTAAATCTTTTGCTAATGTTTCAATATCAGCGCCCAAGTATGTCGACAACCCTCTTCCCGTGGAATATTTACCAAGGCTAACGAAGGATTTTTGCCGAACTTGAGCATGATTAAGAGGTGACACAGTTTGAGAAGTTGGAGCGCGAGTGTCAAGTGCTGAATTAGGCCACCCCTCCCCACTCCCTCCCAGTTCTTTCCTGCTGCCAGAAAATGAACTAGGTCAGGGAGATCTGGGGTGTGGAATTGATCAGAATGCTTCGGTCCCCTTGTGGCTGCGACAGCAGTAAGTGAGAGGTGTTAGTTTGACAACCAGAGATGAAGAGAGGAGCAGGCTGTACTGCTGTTAATAAATAATGAGCTTTGCTCAGCAGCTCACATGTGTGGAACTGGGAAGTAGTTGAAATAGAATTTGCCCAGAAAGCATTTTTGGCATTAAGGCGCAGTTCTGCAAGTTAACGACATTAATGGTATTAACTGCAAGTAATGATATTTTCACAGATATGGTGTTAAGGGGCTGGGGGGGGAGTTTTTTTCAATGTCCTTAGGGGCTGCTGTGGAGGATGGCTGTTGAAAAGTCCCCCAACAATATTGATGTAGAGATTGAAACCTGTCTTCTCTTCGGAGCACAGAAAAATCGTTGTAAAAGAGCCTGCTTTTTGAAGTTTTTTTTTTAATTTGATGAAAGTTTGGTCCTAATGAGTCCAAAGCTGTTTTTGTCCGACTCCCATCAGGAAAGTTAATATTTAAGTATTTAGCCAATTTTTAGGTGGCTTGGTTTGTGAACATTCCATAGTCTGTGTAGATTCTGTACATGGAGTTGCAAACTGTAGCACTTTTATACTGAAGATAAGTGCCTTATCACCTAGGGAACCTTTTCCTTCTCTGCAATGGAAAGTTCAGAGCTGCCTTTTGTGTATTTGTAGTGGAGGTTTTGTCCCAGGACAAGAAACTGAACACTGCTTAAAGAATGACTTGGCAAAATGTTGCAGACTGCTCTAAGCATGATTTTAAACCTTGTAAAGTGCCTTAACTATTAGCCCTGATTCACTTTCGAAGAAAGCCATACCATTTCTTATGTGGTAATGGGCTGCCTGCCTTATCTACAGCCTGACCCAGCACTTCAAACTGTCTTACGAATCCATAGTTCCCTCTGACATCACAGTTTTTAGGCAGATGTTATTTTATAACAAAATCCCCTGTCATCGTCTGAAAGTTTGTTCAGTTTAACCAGGAGTATATATAATCAAGCACATGTTTAGATCCAAAAACGTTCTTTAATTTTTTCATAGCCTCTTGGTTGTGTACAATTGTCTGTTAACGTTGAACTGTCACTGTACAGCTCAGAAGCAACAGGGAGGGATAAGTAGTTAAAACTGAAATTGTGGATAAAAAATAGTGGATAAGCATCTTGTGCCCAATTATCTGCATAAAAACATGTCCACAGCTTGAACAGTCTTTGTGCTTTACACAAAATGCAACTTAGAGGTATTTGCTAAGGGTTTTTGGACCATGACAATATCATCGCGGTAAGAAGCACTATGCAAAACTATTCAGAATCTAATCTGAATCGTGGGAGGCCCTTCTTTACAGAAAGGGTTCCGGGAGCCTGGAGTTTCTGAAGCTAATGCTCGTTTCATGGAAAAGCTGTATGAGATTCTTGGATCCATTAGCTGCCAGTAACAAAATAGGTCCTTGTAGCCTATTAACCTTTTTGTAATTGGAACCTTTGTTTTAATATAGGTTGTTGCATCTCTCTATGAGGAATGCATTGGGATAGAACTATATAAGGTGTTGTGTGTAGCCTATATCTAAATGTCTTTTTTAAAATTATTTTGGTTGCACTTCACATAACTTGTATTTTACTTAAGGTAGCTTAATATTTGTGTCCATACATTTCATTATGAATGTCTGGTACTTATTTAGACTATAAAGTCTATTTCATAATACTTTGTATAGACGAAGTAGAGTGAAGAAAACCAGCACTTCAGCAGGTTCCAGTGTTGAGGTAATTGGTACCTCAGCTTTGCTTGCAAGTTAATTTGATCTATTTTAGCTAGAATAATCAGAAACATTTCAAATGTTGGTTGAACAAGTAGACTTAGAATAGTTATATACTGCAGAGTTGAGATTTGAACAGAAAACAATACCTTTACAATTCGAAGTTTCTTGGAGATATCCTCATCATCCTTGACGAAACACATGATTTTTTGTTTCCTTGAAGTTACAACACGGAGCAGTTCAAAAGGGCAGTGCTGAGAGTTTGACTGGGGCACTCCCCGTGAGTCCCTCAAGCTGAGCAGAAAGGAATGATCTTAATCAGAATCGATTTGGAGCCTGGATCAGCCTCCTTAGGAAGGGGGGGGGGGGATGATGCACAGGTGTTATCAAGGGAGTCACTTCTGTTCTGAACAGTGAGCTGATAATGATAATGTAATGATACCATTGTACGGCGCCCCTGGAGCAGTTGGGGTTAAGGGCCTTGCTCAGGGGCCCAACGGAGTAGGATTCCTCTGCTGGCTGCGGGATTTGAACCGGCAACCTTCCAGTCACAGGCGCAGATCCTTAGCCACAGAGCCACCGCTCCGCCCTGCTGCTGAACACTGAGCTTTCTAATTGATTGAAATGTTTTAGGGTGTTAAAATGCATTTTGCTTTGAACAGTGTTGTATAAAGACTGCAGATGTCTTACCAAAAGGTTACTGCCACTTTTTTAGCAGGTAAGTTGATAGACAAAGCAGAGGAGACCGAGCTCTATGTAGGAGGCACTGGGGAGCCTCTAGAATCAGAGTCTGAAGGTGTATTTGTGAAGTGACGCTTGTTCCAAAATCCAGCCTCTGCAGCTTGTCAGTGCAGCTGTTGCCGCCTCTCGCCACAAGACCAGGAGAACTGTCTCTGGGTCTGACGGGCTTCTTCACAAACTCACTTCTATCCCTCCTGTGAGTTTGCATGATTTATTCATGTCGTTTACTTATTGAAAATCATCGAAAATTTATCAAAGCATTCCACTTTAATGTACAACTTTTTTTTTTACTGCTTCATTTCTGAAAATCTGCTTTCTTAAATGCAAGGCTCGGTTTAGATGCAGTCCCTGTTGTCGACTTCTCATAAAAAAAATTGGAACCGGCGGAGAGTCTCTGTGGCCCTGTCCTATTTTGGCGCTGTAACAGTGTTGGCTGAATGGCCCCGCTTATCGGAGATGTACAGTAAGTTCTCGCACACGCCTGTTTCTTGGAAATCATTTAGCCCTTTTTCTTCCTCTAGCTTATCTTGCAGTGTAAAAACTTACTTGCAATAAAGCTAACTGTAAACCCTACCATGAGGCCATTTCACTTTATTTCCCCTGTTTTATACATTGATAAAGGTTATGTCATTAGTTCTTGCTTAAGTTAAAAACAGAATTGTGGAAAACAAATGCAGTAAGTTAAAATGCTTGCCACAATTTTAATTTGCTGTCAGTTGTAATGTGCCAACAGTCCTTGACCTGCATAAGAGTTCAGTACTTGTGTACCTTTTGAACTTTTGAGCTCTGCATAATTACTGCTTATTACTTTGGTAGTAGATTATACCATGCGCTGTTGAACACATCTAATTTTAGAAATGTATAATGTAATAAGTATTATTTTGGGGCTACTGTACAAATTTTGTAGTAGCATGCGGAATTGCACGCAAGTTTATCAGTTACAATTGCAACAGCTGAAGTTAATGAAAAAGAGCATAAATTTACAGATGCAGCAGACTGGGTATACTAAAGGGAGTTGTCTTGAGAACAATTTTCTCTTTACAGTTTGACTGGAAGTCATTTCTAGTTGTCTCTCTGAAAATTGACAAGTCAGAATTTATTAATTTTTGGACATTTTGAGTAACATTGACTGGTATTGCGTAACAAGGGAAGTACCTGATTTAGTATACAAAGTACACAAGTGACTTGCACATAAGGCGATAGACCTATTATTGTTTGGGCAACAGCTCAAAATCCAAATTATATTAAACTGTTTCAATGCTTCTCATAATAGTGTAGCATCAGTGCTCTACTTTTCATTCTGGTTTAGAAGCAACTTGTAGACCGAAGTGCTTCCTTACCTTGGTCCTGGAGAAACTGTCTCACAGCTTTCTTTCTAACTGAATTCTACATCTCTAGTTCTAATTGTTGATTTTAGATTTTTGAACTTGTTTCTTTGGTTATTCTTGAATTCCAGAAATACCCAACTTCAAGGATACTGTTTCCAGTTCACTAAATAGTTTTTATTAATTGATCAATTAATAAGAGCACTGTATGAGACTTCCTGAGTGTTTTTACCTTCTGCAGACACTTGAATGAAGGCAGTTCTGGGATTCACAAATGGATCTTTGTAACCTTGCTTTCAGCTCTTAAAATATGCCCCAAATAGAAAACTGACCAGTTAGTCACTGATAAGAACTCAGGTGGAACAAAAAAAAGACGTGGTGTTCCTCTAGGACAGGGGTCTATTATTAAGGTACTCGCCACTTGATTCTCAAATGGACCTGTTAATCTTTGACCATCTGGCCTTCCTGCTCTGGTTCCTTCTGGTGTGCAAAAGAAATCCGGTTTGGAGACACAGAAGCAGGCAGACACCAGTTACTGTGGTAATCCTGCCCATCCTGGCATAAATAGTCTGTTTTCCCTTCTAGTTGAGCTCTGAGCTGCTTTTGTTGCTCACGTATGGTGCTTATGACATTTGGTAGCTTCATTTTTCAGTGTTGTAGAGCTGAAACTGTTAAGAGTTAAGTGATAAAATTGAGTTAAATTAAGGGTATTGTATAGCATCTTGGCCCTTGTGAATTGAAAGAATGGGGATTGAGATGAGGTAGACTTGACATGGATAAGAGATGGGCATTCCCATGTCCTAAAGTGCTTGATTCCTGCAGACAACCTTCTGATTGCTAGTAGCACAGAGAGATGCTAAGCAAATACCTGAGAGCTCAAGCAGAGCACAAACCAGAGGGCTGGATCTCAAGTATCTGAAAGGGTCTGAAATCTAACTACCGGCCTCCCCATGTTGAGCAGCTGCCCACCTTTTCTCTAGAGCACCTTTAATTTGTCATCTTCTGCACAGTAGGGCCATACACTTGCCAACAAGCTTAGTGGCCCTCTCCACTTGATCATCCCTGGTGCAGTGCAGTGGTCCTTGTGCTCTTTGCTCTGGTACTCTCTCACAGTGCTACAGTTGATTTATAACCTGCTTGGTGACATGGGTCCATTATACAGAGATTAAGAGTTATGTGAAAACTAACGGCCTCGTACTCTACATCTGCCTTTGGGGCTGATGAGGTATGCTAATGATGCTTGATTGAAAATGGGAAAGGATTTCTGAGAAGACCGGGTGAACCTTCTGAGCTGATTAACTGTGCCAAACTTGCTTAAATCTATTGGATGTGTTTTGGCAACAGTCCAGTGGAAGATAAGAGGTAGACTTCAGCCTCCTGGTGTAGCAGGTCAAAGGTGATTCCATTCTTTTCATGTAATTTGATTTGCTGCCCATGAGAAAGTTTCACGATTTACACTGGCAAGCACATAAGTTTAGCATGCTTCCACTTAATAAGAGTTCTGTTAATGGGCTCAGCTGTGTTCTTGAGATGTTGCAATACCATAAATGCTGATTCAGCTGTCATCTTTCTGAACTGTCAAACGGTTGACATTTAAGAAATGGACAGTGTGGAGGTCCCAGGTTCTTTTCAGAACTGTGTTGGTCCCCAGAAAGAGTGGTTCTTTTCCAGCCTTCACCCTGTTGATGGTCAACAGACATAATCCCAGAAACCCAGACCTTCGCAGTCTTGATTTTAACTGCAGTTCAGTGTTTCTTTGTACAGCAATAGTCTGTACCCCAGGTCCTGGATGGCCCCAGTCCAGCAGGATTGCAGCAATTGTAAAAGACAATTAACTGCAGCTATATCACTCTGCAACTTGCAATTGGTAACCCAGTTGTGAAGCTAAGCAGGTGTGAGCCTGGCTGGGAGACCCCCTGGGAAAGCTAAGGTTGCTCTTGAAGAGGTGTTAATGGGACCAGTAGGGGGTGCTCACCACTGCTGTCTGTGTGGGTCCTAATGCCCCAGTATAAAGATTGAGGCATTATACTGTAAAAAAAAAGTGATGTCCTTCGGCTAAGATGTAAAATCAAGGTCCTGACTCTTTGTGGTCATTAAAAATCCCAGGGTGTGTCTTGAAAAGAGTAGGGGTGTTAAAATGTATGGCTTGGTCAAATTTTCCCACTGGCCTTAACTAGTCACGGTCTCATAATCTTCATCCATCAGTTGGCTTCATTACACTGTTGTCCTCATAACTGTTCATGTATGGTGAGTGTGCTGGCGCACTTTGGCTGCTTTTGCATCATCCAAGCGGGTACTACAAAGCGCTTTGAGTGGAGTGTCCGAAAAAAGCACTATGTATATGTAAGGAATTATTTATTAACTGAGGATTATACATCGGTTTCCTCAATGTGTATTACTTTGATAAGTCCAGTTGTAATGATTGAGGTGCAGTTTAGCTAGAGTATTAACCTGTGATGGCAGCTCATATCCGGAGTCTCAAAGATTCTTGTAAAGCTATAGAAAATGGACTGAGCTCCCAACCTGTACTGCATGGGGCACTTCAAGTTTTGAATGGCTTTCATTTAGATTGCAGAGTCTTAGTCACCTGGCTTCACATGAGTCTTAACTAAAACGACTCCTTACTTTCTGTGAATCATGGTGTTCTATAAGCTCTCATTGCTTGCTGAGGTCACTTTTACAGCTCAGACTTTCTGGTACTATTTCTAGGGAGGCCCCTAATTTTAGACATTTTATACCTTCCAAGTTTTTTCTGTTCCAATACTGAAGATGCACGTCTCTCTCCAGCTGATTCCGATGTAGGACATGTCCTGAATTGACCTGCAGCTCCACTGAACTGGCAGGCAATCTTTTTTTGTGAGTCATGAATGATCATTTTTCCCCAACAGATCAGAAAAAAAAATCAAAACTGTGTGGGAAGGAGGTTTGGGGTGCTTCCTGTTTAGTGAATTCATGGATGGTTTTTAATATTACAAGTTTAATTTTGACAGTATAAATAGGCCTGTTTTGGCTAGTGAGAAGTGTTACCCTGGCACAGAAGACTGTAATAAGTCTTTTTTTATATGGTCTGAGATTAACTGAATGGCACAGAGACATAGCAATTCTTGATTTCCATAAAATCAGGAGGAAATAACCTTCAATTTCGTAACTCCAGTTTCTGTGGCGATTAAGTAAATACTCCAAGTATGGATTAAGCAACAGTGGATAAGGTTTCTGTAAACTGGTGAGGTAATCTCTTCTCCAGTCTGGGAAAGGAGACCAGCTTTCAGTCTTGAGTCTGCAACTTTAGGAATAGCATTGGGATTGCCTCTTTTCTTTTTTTTTTCTGCAGGCAAACTGGAAGCACATTGCTTCTGCAGTCCTTTAGTTTGGAGAAGACCGTTTGACCGCAGTAGAAAATAAATCCTGCACTCTTCCTTTGCATCCCTAGGCTTTTCTAAATATTGTGCAGGGTGTAGCTCCAGGTTGGGCATGTGTGGTTAACAGCAGTATTAAAACTAGAGGTCCAACTCGCTTTCAGAATAGTTTACTTTCCAATCGGTAAGGTCAAATTGGTGGTAGAAATCCACCCAAGAAGAACGCAGTTTCAATGCATGCATTTAATGTCAAAGGAGAGGATGTGAAACTAGCACAACAATCACACTACTTCCTCTGTGATCTCTGCTGGTAGAAAAAGTTGTACCTGGGGGTTTTCCATAGTGTTGGAACTGCAGTTTTCTAGAGTTTTTAGCTTAAAAAAACGTTTACAATGTAAATATTGGAACCTTTATGTGAATTAAGTTGATTATGGGTGGTGGGATGGCATGGTAGCACAGTAGTTAGTATTCCCTCAGTTCAATTCCTGGGGTGCTGTCTGCCTGAAGTTTGTAATATTTCCTCCCATAATCCAAAGGACATATTGGTAGGTTAATTGGCCTCTGGGAAAATTGGTCCTGGGTTGGGTGCATGCATATGTCTATGTGCCCTGTGATGGAGTAGCGTCCCATCCAGGATGTACCGTCTTGCACCTGGTACTTGCAGGGATAGGCTCCAGCTCCCCCACTACCCTGTATTGGTTAAACTGGTTAGAAAATGATGGGTGGATTGTGTGTGGTGTTAACATTCAGTCCTGCGGATGTTTGTCAAGTTTAAATATCCACTTCCTTGGCAAACAGGTGTGATCTTACTGCTGATCCGCATGCACCAACATTGTTAATTACTAAAGGTAGTGTCGCTTTGTCAGAGGTGTTGGGGAAAACTACTGCCAAGACTCAATATTTCCACCACTCAGGCTTCATCCTTAACTGCCTGCTCGAGGCAAGCAAATGAGTTTCTTAGACTGTTATGCAGGGGTGTAGTAATATGCAGGAATCCCATCTATTTTAATATCTTTGGGGGCGGAGCGGTGGCTCTGTGGCTAAGGATCTGCGCCTGTGGCTGGAAGGTTGCCGGTTCAAATCCCGCAGCCGGCAGAGGAATCCTACTCCGCTGGGCCCCTGAGCAAGGCCCTTAACCCCAACTGCTCCAGGGGCGCCGTACAATGGCAGACCCTGCGCTCTGACCCCAGGCTTTCTTCCTATCTGTGTGTCTGTGTGTCTCATGGAGAGCAAGCTGGGGTATGCGAAAAGATCATTCCTAATGCAAGAAATTGTAAAGGGTTAATAAAGGGATGTTGTTATTATTATTATTATTATTATTATCATCTTAATTTTTTGTCAGGCCCATCCAATCTAAGGAGCCAGCCCAGTGCTTAAAAATGTACCCCTTACAGGACCTGAGAAGAATGTCTGTTCCCATGGTGGGAAATGTGCTGTTCCGTCTGTAATTGACGAGAAGTGGGGGTGGGATAAGGAAGTGTTTGGAAGTGCCGTGCTCCAACTTGGGGATTTAGCAGCGGAGTGACTCATGGCAAGCCCTAGTTCTCCCAGCAACTCGGTCTGCTTGTGAACTTTGTCCCACTTCTACAAATACACTCCTGCAGCTATAAAAAGTTTCTTACCTTGTGCTTTTTTTCTGCTCTTGTTCTTCAAGTAGGCTGGTAGTCGGTCTAGCTCAAGGGCAGTTTCATTGCAGTTTATTTCAGTGTCGTGTATGTAATGTTAGTACACAATATATGATTCCATTTATCCTTGGGTGGCATTTTTGTTCAGTTTCTCAGTCTATAACAATTGCTGTAAAAAGACGTTCGTAACAGTCACCTGTGTATTGGACGGAGAGGGGTTCGTCATTGGAAATTCCCAGATTTCCTGTTGCCCAGCGCTTTTCCTGCCCTTTCTTTCTAAGAGTCCCTTGGGAAGTCCACTATCTTATTTGTTGTCTTTTAGTATCCTAACTAAAAGGGGTGGTCTCAGTCCCCTTTTTGTCAGAAAATAGGGACCGTGTTATATTGGACATGGTTTTATAGCTAAAATGAGCATAAACCAAGTTAGCTGAATTATTTTGCTTTTGATTACTAAAGCAGTGGTCTGCTGGTTGAACACGGAAACGCTTTTCTTGAGCAGCTTAAGCAATTGTCTGAAAAGGCAGGTTTAACCTCTTGCACAGGCTTTGATGAGTCATGTATTTATACAATGGAGAAAAACTCCACCTTGCTCTGTCTTCTTACACTTGCACGGTAATGCTTACGTAATCCCTCCTGGCTTAAACTGCAGGAAAATGTGGGGCATTGTGTACACACACACTTGCGTGCGTGTTCACACTCATAAACGCAGAGCTCTGCCTTCCATTGGCCTCAGCGTTGCTGTCGGTTTCTGGCGGGGGGGAACAGCTTTATCAAGAGGATAGGGAAGCTGTTTCATTTGAGCTTGCACAACTCTTAAATATGAACCTCCCTCTGCCCAGAATAGGAAATGCTCCCAAACTGGATAAATCTTTTAGACTTTAAAAGCAAAATCCTACCAGTGTCTTTTGTAGTCTCAATCAGGAGTTTTTCATTCTCTACTGCACAAAAAGTTACTTGAAGGTGTGTAAGCGTTTGCAGGAGATAGTGACCCAAAACTGTTATACTGAAAGTGCAGAAATGAAAAACAATGAAACAAAATGCACCTCAGTTGGTTAGGGTCATTCCTTAGCTCAGTGGTGGCTCACTGTACTGTGATACTGTGAATTTAATTTTCCTCAAGTGTTGGCCTTCTGTGGGCTTGGGAAGGGGTTAACATCCTGTCATTTGTTAGGTAAAACATTAGAAACCGTGATGCTTTTTTCCTAAAATGTGCTACGAGACCTAAGTGTTCAGTTGCTTTTGTCCAGCAGCACACAGGGCAGTGATCAGGACCCGAGGTGAAGGAGAATCACCGCTTGTGCAGGGCACGTAGTACACCTCAAATCCATAAATGGCAACATTCTTGGAAGCTGTTGTAATTAAGGCCAATTAAGTCAGAAAAAGATTTATTTAAGTCATTAAGAGCTGAAAACCCAAGAGTGTATGTAGGTTTAGAGAAAATGTCACTACATTTTAAAGCCAGACTGCTCCTAGTACAGTACACTTGTAGCCCACCCCCCGCACCTTGTTCTGGGATCCCAGTGTCATTGTGTGGTATTCCAGCTGAGCTGTGTACCATAATTGAGCCTTTAATTGCATAGATCATTATCTTAATTATACCTTTTTAATTGTTTTTTTTAAAGGTGCCACATTTTTGGTTACTTACAATCTTAAACTTACAGTACTGCTATTCTAACATTTCCAAATTATCCGATTGGAGGATGAAAAAAGGTCCAACAGTATAATCTCGTTTTTAATTAACTGAGCTAAAATCGTATTTTGAATTGTTTGTGATTTACCCGTTTTATAGTAAACAGACTTTATGCTTGAAGGAGCTCCTAAAGAATTTTCAAAGTTGTGTTGCTTGTTTACGTAAACTGCAGGGGTCTCGGAAACAAATACCACCTATACTTGGCTTTTGGCATTTCACCAGTAACATCTGTCATCTTACTGTGTTGTGTTGCAATGCATGGCCTTGCTATAAAGAACATCTTGACAAGAATCCCTGCGGCAGTCCATTCCTGGCCAGGGCCGATCCACTTCACCGCAGGACTCGGTTCTACTGACGGTATCCATCAGTGAAGGATCTGCTGGTCTTGTTGTTGGACTAGGAAAGGTAGAGGTAACCGTGCTATAGGACTACTTGAGAGCTAGAGTAAAGCTGGTTTCAGAAGCGGTTTGCACTTTCTCAGTGCTGAAAATATAAGCCCTTAGGTTTACAGGCCTCGTCTTCAGCAGGCAGGTTTTGAGAGGCTAGCCTGTCCCTCCCCCCCCCTTGTCCTCCACTCTTCTCCAATGTGATGGATGGGGTGGGAATGCACGGTCGCAGGCTTTTATAGCCTGTTCTGCGTGGCATGCACGCTGATGACATTAAGATGGAGATGAATCAAATGGGATTCAATGAATAACTTTTCAGCCCTAATTAAAAGGTTTTCGGGATGACTGCGGATAGTAAATGGGAACCATCACCTTTTGTGTGAGATTTAAAAAGGCTTTGAATCCCAGACAGAAGCTTGCACACCTCCTTATCGTATTACTGCACGTGCTTTGATTCACTCTTATTTAGATGTTTGGGTGAATATTTATATTAAACAAGTTGTGATTTGAATAGTGTCAATTTTGGAATAGGTTTTACGTACTGTAGGACAAGTGTGCTTGTTTTATCCGATTTAAATCACAATGAGCAGCACTATTCTGTAATTATTCAGAAATGCTTCCTCATGTGACTCTGAGGTGGTTTGATGCAGACGGACCTAAAAATAGCTGACACGAGTGCATCTGAGCTTTATTTGTAGTGAGTAATGAGTGTTTTGTTGCTGACTAGCTTTTTGTATGTAGGCTAGCTGGTAGTCCGTCAGTGTAATTCAGTTTCTTCTCAGACTGGTTTGATGTACTTGTATGGACATCAGAACGTTGGGCATAATGTTGAGTTGACCGTTTCTTGTAGTTGAAGGTGTGTTCACCTCTGTACAGTTTCATGCAGTTTCGTTACTGCAATGCTTTACAGAGCAGTTCTGTTTCTTCATGCAATTGTAGGTCTTGAAAGTTAACATGCAATCATGAAGAAGCCACAGCTATGTTAATGAGTGTTGATATAACTTAAAAAGCACATTAAAAGGTCTGTCAATCGATGTCAAGTAAGGGTTTGTGATTTGTGTAGAGAAGGTGCTTTTGCTCTGCATTTGACCATAAAATTAGGTTTCACAGAGATGCTTTATTTATATGCAAAAGTGATTGCTGTTTTGCAGTTTAAGCAAATGTTAGAAAAGCCACATCAAACACGACTATTTTAACTTTTTAAGCTTAACTAGCCAAACTTGTTTACTGTAGATTCACAGATGCAAGTTTAAAAACATGTTTAAACATTAAAACACCGGGGGAAGTACTACATCTGCTCCACAAAATTAGTTTTACTGGCGTATACCAGTAACGGGAATATGTAACTATTGCCTTTGTCAAACGTAAACTATTTAAATATGAGAGTATAATTGGGCAATAAATTGGCAGGCATTCTCACATTGCTCACCGTGACATTAAGAGCACATGTATTACACGAATGCAGATTAATGGGAATATTCAGATAAGAAAGATTGTTAAAATTGAGGTCCTGTAACTCAATCCCAAATCTATTAATGTTTAATAGGTGGCAAAAGTGGGAGAAGTGCAGTATATGCTCTGGCTAACAAATTTTTGTTTAGTGGAATCATTACGCGATTCCTTGATCACTTTAGTCAAAGTACTAGCAGTATTATACAAGAAACGTGGATTTGATGGAACATGGTTTTTGAGCACACCTGGAATGATGTCCACCAGCATACAGAAGTATTGGCACTAGCTTTAACACTTCATTCACTAAAGCATCTGAACTACCACTTGCTATGATGAATGGGTATTCAGTAAAATTTGTGGTCATCACTCATCTGTACAATTCAGTGAACAATATTGATCACATCTCATAAAGGAGTATCTCTACCAGGGTTACAAGGTGCCACTATTAATGTCGGTAGCTGTATTGAAGTTCTCTCTAGGACCTGTGCTTGTCAGGATAACCAGGGTAGTCACAAATGTAAATCATGCTCCATTGTGGCAGCTCTCTGAAAGGGTTGTGGGCTGCCATCTAAATGTTTTGCGGTCCTGGATTTTTTCAGACAGTGCAGAAAGTATACGTGTATCACTCAGCCTTCCCAAAACAAATTGCTTGTGCTGAATATCCATCCTTTTTCTTACCACTTCAGTCAATCATGGTAAGCTACCGGCACAAGGCTGAATACGCCCTGGACAGGACACCTCTCCCACAGAGCACAGAGGTGCACACGCTCGCACCAGGGCCAATTTCCCCACAAACCAGTTGACCTACCATTATGTTTTTGGACTGTGGAAGGAAACCCACATACAAGAGCATACAAACTCCACACAGAGCTTGCCAGGTCTGGCATTGAACCCAGGGCCTCAGAGCTGTGAGGCAGCAATACTTGTGGTAAACATGCAGAACTTTTTCTTTCTCACAGCTAGCAGGACAGTCAGTGATGCACCAACACCAAACACAACCACATTCCCTTAATGTCTTTGTGCAACAGTTTAAAGCCTTTTCACAATTTCTCAATGGATATGCTATAAGTAGAAACCCAAAAGGGAGCAGCAATTACTTTTCTTCAGCCCCCTACTCACAAAAAGGTGAGATTTATTTTTCAGTAGCTCCGTGTGAACTGCTTTAACTTGTGCTATGTATTGTTGTTTTAAATGGGTATGAAGACTGAAATACGTGGAGTTTTTTCAGTTGTGTGTGTTTTAACAGAAGTGTCCCAGAGTTCACTGCTTCAGAGGTGTACTTGTGTTCAAACTTCACAGAAATGGCCATGTGGAAACCACCCAGTTCATTCAAATTTTGATGCACTACTGCAAGGGTTTAACTGCTGATTTAAAGAAAATGCCAGATTTAGGAATGGTTTCAGTGCAAAAAAATTAAAATTATGCCACTTAATGTGCCTCCAGTGAAAATGACCCCTGTTTCCAGCTTGATTTTCCTTTTATGTCTTTGAGGGGGGAAAAGGAGAAAAGGCTTTGAGTTTGGCTATCAATGTTGGAATTCAAATCAGGAGGTAGCTGGCCTTATCTTTGTATGCCAGCTGTATCGATATCGGTTTTTAGGAATGGTTTCTTATCGGAGTTTGAACAGCAGCATCACTGCCCTCCTGTTGAATTCACATTAACCTTGATGACCAGGGCATCTGGTCAGATATCGTTGTTCCTATAAACATACGCTTTTTGTAAAATTCATTTTTAACTGAGTTGTAAAATGCTTTGGTGGGGGGAGATTAGAGCCCTTTTCCTGTGAATGATATTTATAATATGGAAAATCCAAATTCATTGTGCTAGTAAATGAATCTATTTGGTTTGTAACCCTATCGTCATTACTCTGGCTAATTCAATTGGAGCACACTTTCTTCCTTCATCAATACAGTTTGAAACACAAGTAGATCAAGCAGCTGTGCATGGGATTGCTCTTTAAATCAAGAGCCCCATTTTGAAAGGCACGGCTGATTTTTGCCATAAATGGGAATTGATGCAATACGCATGCTGGGCACAAACTTCCTCCACTCTTCAGATTGATTTTTTTTTTCGTCCCGCCACACCATCCGACCACAAAAGGGCTGGCGTGAGAGGGAGTTCCTGCTTTAACAGCGGCCTTTGTCCCTGCTTGAGAAAGGCAAATGCAAATTGAGTGCGGCAGTCAGCAGACTCTTGCTGTCAAACTGGAACTGGCAGCCTGCAGGCTTGGATGGGCTTCGGAGGAGAGACTCTCCCCGGGTTGTCCCGCAGCGCTGCCTAGCGCTCGCCTCTTAAATGGCAATCGTTTAAGCCGATAGACCCCAGGGAAGCACGCGTTTCCCTGGGGACCAGTTTCAGGGAGGGGAATATATTAGTTAGGGGTCCCATTATGAAACGCATCTTTAAACTTCCAGAAAAAGCAGTTTAACCCTGTGACGGTCATGAAGTATTAATAGCATGTCGTTAATGTGTGAATCCAGAATTTGGTGTTTTGCGGAGATGGAGAAGATTTTATCCTCTGTACAGCTGTATTTTGCTGGAGGAAGTCACAATGCTAAAAGCAGTTTCCTCCATTAAAAGATTATTTTTCTATAGGGGCATTGAACAGTTCTTGGAAAAAGTCATGGGTCGTGGGAGGGCTGGTCTCGCACTGTTCTGAGAGCACTGAGCTGCTCTTCTGCTCCTGTGAAGCAGGAAATCTTATGAGTCTTATTTTGTAGTTCTTAGAACAGCCATTTGTTTTTGTGTGTAAAAATACAGGCTGAGGTGAGTTTGAAAACTGAACCAAACAAAGAAGAAAAGTAAAGATTTTACGTTTGTATTTGGCTTTGAAGTGGAGCAAGGAATCCATTTGTAAATTGAAGATTTGTGTTCTACTGAGAAGACCCATTGTTGGGAGAATAGGTTTGTTGGAAAAGCTCTTTTTCGATCTACAACTACTTCTAATCAACTTTATCTTCCTTTCGTACCTCCAGCCTTATGCAGGTGGGAACTGGTGTTGATTTGAAGGGATTGAAAGAAAATGGCTTGTCAGGTTCTCTTGTTTATTTCCATAAAACAAGCTTAAGAAGGGATTTTATCCACTGCTTTTGCTACCATTTTTTAAACTTCTGAAAGAATTTTGAGAACTCAATTTTAAGACAAAAGGAGGATGTTACATGTGGCTTGAAAGATTTATCATTCGTGTTGGGCTTTCCTTGTGGGGGAAAAAGTACAATTTGCCTACTACTTTGGCACTGCAATCCATTGCTCTTAATATGTCGTATTGTTTCACAGTTGGTTTTGGGGCTGGGGGTATCCAGTGCAGGCCTGTGTTTTTGTTGCCGCGTTGTGGCCTGCACAAACACAGCTGTTGCTAGGAGCTTCTTCACACTACAGGAAGTGGATAGCTGCCACGGGAGTGTGTTTTGGAGCCATGGTGCTCGCTACATCGCTCAACATCAGCCATCCGGCACCATCTTCGCCATGACTTGCCTATACATCAGCACAGAAGATTTTTTTTAACTTAATGCTTCTCGATTAATACGTTAATTGCCCTGATGTTTTTGACAGCTTAATTTTTTTGGCCAATTCTGTTTTTTACAATGGTTTCCTTTTCAGCAAAAAGCCCTTTAATGTTATGGAGAAACTGCCGGTTCGCAAATCTGGTTGTGCAGTTGCTCAGTCTGAAATATTTTAATAAAATGGCTAGTAGATGTTTAGTTTTTAAATGTTATAAAATAAGACGCTGTTCTTCACCCTTTCCAGGGAGATGATGGAATTTGTCACTTTGAAGTCTTGGAAAGGTTTTGAAGAGGCCGTACTACACCTAGAATGAAAACTTTCTTAGACGGCTTAACTTGCGCACAAAAATTAAGATTGAGTACAGTCTAGAAGTTAATTTGGCCAGTGTTCCTTTTGGTTTTCTGTACTCTTACGTGGTTGTAGAATGTGTAACACCCCTCCAGATGGAAAGAGTCCATCACAGGGCACCTGCAGCAATGGGACACATTTGTGCAGCTGGCTGGACAGGAGCAGTTGGGTTCAAGTACCCTGAGCTCAAGGGAACAGAAGCTGTCTGTAACCAAGACCTTGAATCCTCTTTTTTCAGTTAAAGGGGAACTGCTGTCCCAATTGCTCTGACTGGTTTTTAAATCTTAGTAACAAAATAAATTCATTCTCATTATAAAAAAATGTACAAATTTTGCATTAAGCACAAAATCGTGAAACTTGCATTCGAGTTCCCATGAATTGTGGCGTGTTGCGGCCCGTCCTGCTCAGTAGTCACTTAAATGATTAATGTAATTTGATGGACGAGTGAATAAGTACAGGCTGTGCAGCAGTAGTATTTGTCGGCGAAATTGTCTCATTTGAAAGCAATATTTCTATTGGATTGAAAGAGATGTATTCACAAGCCTGCTTGTTTACAATTCATATGGCTGCACATGGCACCGCAAGTTTTGTTGTCTTGTTTTGCATTGCAGAATATGGTTCTGTGCGTTCCTGGAAATGTAGTCTATTTTGTGATGTAAACTTGAGGTTTTACAAGTTACTGTGTACCTTTTGCTTATATTGTGGTTTGCGATGCACTCATCACTACTAATTCTTTCTAACCCCGAAATATGAAAATAGCGTTGCAGTTCCTCTTTAAGAAAGCAGAGCTCTGATCGCTATCATGAGCTGCCAACCCTTGTACAGCGGTCCAGTCCGAAATGGCCAATGAAACCAGAAACGGGTTCCTGACTGGACCTTAAAAGAAATGAAAATGTAGCAACAGAACATCTGGGGGAGATTTGGGTATTGATTTCTAACCAAATGTACAAAATAGGACACAACCTCCTCTTGGATGTGTGATTTTTTTTACATCTAAGAGGAGGGCCTGGCTGCACAGGTGAACATGTGGGAGATTTACACATGCTGTACTGTGACGTTTGTAACAGACGGGCACAATTATGCACATACAAAACATTTCTAGAACTTGTAGAAAACCTTTATTCTTACTTCCTGTTCCTGTTAATTTAGATATCGCCCTTATGGTACAAGATGCACAACCTGTTATTAACTGTCAAGGGACTGTTTATACAGTCTGGTGAATTACTGTCCTAATTAGGAACAGCTTTGCACTTAATAGCACTAATTAATAAAACGGGGTACATGAGAGATGCTTTCCTTCACCATTAGGCAAATATTTTCCTGCAGTGTTCCGATTAATCAATACAGGTTCTTGGCTCTGGTATTCAGTTTCAAGTGCTCATCACTTCAGCTGGCATCATTCCAGCCGCAGTATTGTCAACTTCTGCATCAGGATTCCACACCATGGCAAACCTTTGGTCCAGCTGATCCTTCATTATAAGAGTGAAAGTGATTTGTCATACACTACACTAATTAAGCAATTAATGATCAGTTTGCTACTATTGGAAGATTTACCATACTGCATCAAGGTTTCAAAGTTGACCACTCCGGCACTAACTCCTCAACCCAAGGGAGCAGACTTAATTTTCCTGTTGCACTGAAGTCCTCTGGCCCACCATTAGGTATACCCTTAACTGTTCCTTGAGCTTGCAAGTTGATTCACCTGAAGATACGTTTTTGTTTTATGCACGTTGCCTTAGGGTGAGGTATTATTTAACGGGGTGAAAAACAAATCGGACATGGGTGAGTGCACGAGAATGCTCAATAGTGGCTTCAGTATTTATTCCATTGAAGTCTTTTTTTTTCCCATGCTTCTTGGAGAATTAACTATTGCTCAGCTTCTCCATTAGTCTTAAAGGAAGCAGATTTCTTGCCTGACCCAGATTGTCGAGGTGTTTTTTTTGGGGGGGGGGGCATTTGGCAACCCCACTGAAAGGAGAGATGGTCTGGCTATTCTCTAGGATCCCTCTCTGCTAAGTGTGCCGTTTGCCATCTTTTTCAACAGCCTTGGATCTGACTGATGGAAAGTTGTGGATAGGAGAGAGTGGCACTACTGGCTGAGATAAGGGAAACCCCATTAAGTCACTTTCAGCATTGGAGGAGAGATCACCTGCAGGTGGCAAATGGTAGAAAAGGCAGCCTTGCTTTCCTGGCAGTTAAGGGATGGTGTGCAGATGTCTTCTGTAACTTGGGTAAAGATCTCTCTCGTGCATTTTAAGGAGGCTGATCAGGTAGTTGCATCTGCAGTTTAGTTGCTGTTCAAGCGGTCTATGCCTGTCATGGAACTCGCACCCTTTTTTCCTGGCTGTTGGATACTGTGACTTGTCAGTGTAATATCTTCGTGCACTTATGGACTATCCAGTGCAGTTTAATTTTACTTTCCTTTTCTACAGATATAATGGGGGTTGTTAAAATTTTAGCATACAAAACTGTCATCCCAGGGGTACTTTGGGATTGAGGATTTGTTACTGGGTTGACATTCTTGTTTCATTTGGGTACCAAGTGTCATTTTTATAATGTCATTTCTAAACTGTTCCTTAGAAATTACAGAGAAGTAGAGCAAGCCAGATTGAACAGTAAGTAAAACCTTCTCATTCACACTGGTGATACTTGAATGATGGGGGGGGGCTTTCTTTTTATTATTGCGAAGAATTTCTGCTGCCTCTAGGGACATAACTGATGTCTGAAAGTAACCAGACTTTCCCTCTTGATTGTGGTGCCAGGTCAGATTCTCCAGTGGGCCTTGACCTGAAACAGCCTGTCTTGGTGTGGTATCTGCCCTAAGGTGTTTCACACTGTTGTGGGAGGTACACGCAGAAAAACATGGCTGTGCTCTTGAAGACATCTGGTCTAACCGGCTTCAAGTACATAACAAGGGCAAGGTTAGAATGCATTGAGGAAGCTAAAGTATTGCTTTAGCCAATTGTCAGTGCACTGTGCACCTGGCAGAGGTGCTAGAAGATCCACACAATGGTGGAAACAGGATAAGAAAGCTATACTGAAAAGCTGGTCTTTCTTGGTTGAGAAGATGAGCTGTTTTTTTGTGTCGCAGAGTGGCCTAAATAATATACAGGGCAACTTATTTTCTGTGATCCAAAGTTTTTCTGTAGTATTTATATTCTGCAAATAAACTTTTTTCACCTGCATTTATTCAACATTTGTACCTGTGGGACTGTGATGGATTTCATGAAAGAACAGTTTTCACAAGGCAATTAAGAACTGAAGTCCAAGGTGTCTGCAGCACTTTAGATCTCAAGGACTATCAGTCTCTCTTTGTGCTCTTCTATCAGCTGCTTTTCAGAACAGACAACATTTTTTTTAAAAGGGGACTGCAGACCAGGCAAAAATAGTTTCCAGAAATGAGGCTGATGTCCCTGATCTTCAGCTCAGGTTCAGTGAATGTGCTGCAGAAGTTTTAGTATTCAATAAAATGACCAGACAAGTTGCCATGTATCTGAACCCCTCAAAATGTGAGTATTTTGCTCTTTTTGAGGCACATCTTTGAAGCAACTGTCACACTGGGACAACTATTTGACAGGAAATAATTTGAGGAATTAGCCTGCTCATTTAGCAGATGAGTATCACAGTGACCAAAGGCTAAAGCATGAAACATGGCAACAGCTTCTTCAAATTCCCTGCCAGGAAGGCCTCAGTATGTCAGGACTTGGAGTGGGAGCCTCCCGATAAGGAGCCCTTTATCTTAAACATGGGCGTGCCTAGTCCATCAAGTAACTAAATGTGGAAGATGTCATCTTAAACCAAGTCTAATGTCCAAGCTGGAAAAGCAGTCCGTCAGTTAATGAACTGGTTTGCCCATAACTGGAGGAAGTGAAAGTTTCCCTTACTAGCCCATGTTCACACAGAACAGCCCATCTTGGCTCTGTTTAAATGAACCCTGGAGTTGAGCAAATTCAAGTGGGCCCTGTAGAGGTACTATGGTAGGATAACAGCACCTAGTCTGTCTAGACTCCATTTAGCCTCAGATTTTTCCATTTATAGTCTTGACAGGACTGTTATTGTCGATTCTTGTTTCAAATAATGAGGGAAGTGCTGCCTGTATCTCTGGCTGCTGAAGGAGCAAAGGGTTAGATTATGACAAATCAAGAGTCTATGAAGCATCTTTTAATATAGAACTAATCATCCTAGCACCTGCCCACCCCTGTGTTCTGGCTACGATCCTGCTACGTTGTCAGTGACTCTGATCAATCGTGCCGTTATCAATACGAGGGTGGGGAGGACGGGGTAAGTGTGAGTAAGTAGGATCTCATGGTCATAGATCTTCTGTGTAGGCTGGCAGCTATCCAGCAGCTGTCTTTATCACCTCCACTTCATTAATGGCCGCTCGTGGGAGGTCAGCATTGATCAGCACGTATGTCTCCTTGATCGCAGGAAGATGGAGCTCTTCTGTAAATATGGCTGGACAGTACATGAGTAAAGAGCAACACTGAAGTAGCGAACAAACTGCACCTGTCCTGGTGCATCTGAAGCAGTAATCGTTTTGAAATGCTGCTGTAGATGAATCTGAGTGGGGGCATAAACCATCCAGCTCCCTCCCCGACTTTGCACTTCTGCAGCGATGGGGTCTTGTCTGCTCACATTTGCTTGTCTGCTGTTGCTGAATACAAATGTCTGTGTAGCAGCTGAAAGGCAGTAATGACCTACCCCCCATTTTATTTTTTGCCTCAGTAACAGACCATTAATTTTTAGTTCTCCACAGCCACTCGACAGCCTTCTTCAGTTTCCTTTAAAGAGTGGGTGAGACATCTCAGTATGGTGATAACCGCCGCTTGTTCGAGTCCGATTTCCATGTTTCAAGGTCAATGTAAGAAACTCTTTTCAAGTTTGCTCAGAGGAAGATCTTGCAATAGTCCTTGTTGTGCTCCACCAAAATAGAAATTGACCCTGCAGAAACCGAACACTGAGACCAAGCTCTCTATGGGGTTTGGCATCTGTCCTGCTTCTTGCTTACTATTTTGTCACAGTTGAGTCTCAGTTCTTTTAAGGCTGTTTATTGTAATATCCTTAAGCGTTTGTTAGGAATTGATGTTGGACATAAGCAAGCCAGTGCAGTGTTCAGCACCAAGTCCTCCCTCTGCATTTTAGCAAGGCAGCTAGTGAAAAAGGTTTTAGTGTTGGGATGGGTAGTCCAGTTCCTGGAGGGCCAGTGTGTATCTTTTTGGGGAACTGGCACTTGGAGAGCTGGGTGAGGGGGGAACATGCATACTTATGTTGGTCCCATTATACCAAGAATAAGAATTTTTAACCTTGGTTGCTTAATTGGGGTAAATTTTCAAAGCGACAATTTAAGAACTTTTTTCCACCCAAAAAAAGCTAAATGGTGCCATGGAACTAGCATCTTCAGGTCTCCTGGTTTGTCGGATCCCACAGGAGCTGCACCCTAACACGTCTGTCCTTCCTCCGTCTCTCTCAGACATGACAACGATCCGGAAGAAGCTGGTGATCGTGGGCGATGGTGCCTGTGGGAAGACGTGTCTACTGATCGTCTTCAGCAAGGACCAGTTCCCCGAGGTGTATGTGCCCACCGTCTTCGAGAACTACATCGCCGACATCGAAGTCGACGGCAAGCAGGTGGGTGGCCCAGGACAGGGGGATCCACGACCCACCTGGGCGAGCTGTAGGAGAGAAAAGCGAGTCTGAGTCCAGCTGCTTCTAGCAAACTGGGCAAGAGCTGTGCCCTCATCAGAGATGTCCTACAATGTAGTTTAATGTCCCGATTTGTCATACAGCTACAGATAGGTAGGTATAGATAGATCAAAGAACAACTAGTGTTTTATTTTAGTGTTCTGTACTTAACATCCTTACAAGCTTAACGCAAATGCATACACCTCCTTATCTGTTTTTTGAACTTCAACTTTTTTGGAAAAATGAGAATTTATTGTAGCTTTTACTATGGACATTTAATTAGAAGTAGAGAAAACAAGGTCTAACAAAAGTTGTCAATGTTGCAGTACCTGTAGTTTTATGTAGACAGCCAGAACAGCATTTCAGGTTTTGCAAACTTTGCTGACAGCAGACGGGAAGATGGAGAATGTTTTGCTGTCTCTGCAAATTTTTGGTTGCTCTTTGCAGAGGCGTATTGTATTATCTTTACCTTTGGCTTGCCCACAAGTTGACACATTGGAGTCTTTGCAGAGAAACGAAGCGCTGTGATGTTGGCCGCTGGTGACTGAGCAGTAGCCCATTAGAGTGCCCACACAGCTGGGCTTTGACAGGTTGTGAGAACTGTCAGTATCAGCAGCGATGATTATTGGTTGTGTCCTGTGGAGGGGGAGCAGGTCCCGCCCACGCAGCATTGACAGGTCGCATGCACTGTGAAGAACGGCTTGGCGAGATTAATTTCTCAAAGAGCATATGGTGCACAGCAAGTGGGTTTTGGAAAATTGACATTAAACAGGGTAATGATAGTAAGCAGGATGATGGGTAATACGGTCACCTCTAACTTCACTGAAACTCAAAGGCTCTGGGATTGGAGAACCCCTGGAGGAGGGAATGGTGACAATTCTGCCACTTTCAGCGCTTGAGTTGCTTTGGCAGAGAAAGGTGAAGCCAAGCAGTAAACTGGGCAGACAAACTGCAGATAGTGTACTGTTTTCAGTGTTTGTTATACAGCAACACTTCGATCTTTTAAAAGACAATTAGCAGGCATCTTGTCTTCAGTGGACTCCAGTTTAGAAAAGCTTAATCATTGCCTTCTAGGTTTAATTAATCATTAATAAGTATTTTAAATATTGTAACTACTGCTTATTGCAAGCCTAAAATTGAAAGCAGCTCAGTGTCTTGAATAAATACCAGATTTTAATGTTTTAACTGGGAGCCAGTTGGCTAAAGGCCAGTTTAAAGGGTTGTTGTACTCAAAATAAAAAAACAGAAATACAAAACAGTACAGATCTAGCTGCTCGGGGAGAAAGCCAGTCTCTGTCCTGTGGGTGCAGGACAGCTATATTGGATAATAAAGGTATTACTGCTTAAACTTTCATTGCAAGTGGACTCATTCAATTCCTTAGAAGCTGGTACTGAAAAAATGGAAAAAATGAAGTCAGCTTGGGTGTGAAGCATGAACAGTGCATTCTAACAAGCAACTGCTGAATAGAGGCTGCAGAACCAGCTAGAGAAGAAACAAGTTTGTCAAGGTGAATTACTGAATTCCTGTCTAAATAGTGATGTCAAGACAGGCTTGTCCATGTGTCAGCAGTTCTGAGCCTTTCTTCCCCCCCTTTTGTGGAAAAGATGGATTTTCAAGCTTTGTTTTTAGGCGTCTGCAGTTGTGGACAATAAGGAGCTCTGCATTTATGATTCAGTGCTAATGATTAGACCCAGAGATATGCTGGCTGTGCAACCAGCCAGATGGCAAAGTCTCCATTATTCAATGGGTTATCGGGGGGCGAAGTAGGAGATCAGAATTAAGCGAGTCATGTGCAAACGTACCCAGTATGTCCTGGGAAAAATAGGAACACCATTAACATTATCAAGGAAACAAAAACTGGTATTTTTGCCACAGATGTTCCAGCTTAGACATTTCAGCACTGTTAAAGAAAATGTTCACTTGTAGCTCTGTCGATACGATGGAAGACCTTTTGATATAAAAATGACGGCTCCAGAAATTTTACAACAGGGTTACATGTACCTCTGGTAGAAGTTTAGGGTTACCAAGGCAATAATTGTCAGAAGGGCTATAGCGACAGAGCTCGTCCTGCTGTATGGAGAATCCTATCGAGAGCTTCATGAGCTTTTCCTCACGAAGGTGCCCATGGTCCACAATGCAGTTTCACCCCCAGCAGTTGTAGCAGTTGTTCTGGTGTAAGCCGAGACTGGTACCCTGGACTCCTACAGCACATTTTGGCCATCCTTTTAGAAGGCTCATCTGCAGCTGTTGGGAAGTGCCAGAGGCCACAGATTAAGCCTTGGGTCGAACTAAACAGAATACAGTAGGATCTCTGACACTGGGCTCCATGCAGTCTTCATAATATGGCCTTCTAGTAGGTGTTAAGCACTGACTCAGCTGCACTTGTAGAAATTCCTAATGCTCACTGTGCAGTGGAACATTCAAATTTGAGTCTAAAAAGAACGTTCTTGTCTTGCTTTGAAAGAAATCTGTTCAGACTTGGAGACCACTGTGGTGCAGTGTTGCACTGCTGTGGGTGGAGGGGAGTTTCCACTGGGCTGTGTGCCGCTGGTGTTTTTTTTTTAAGAGGCTGAGTCCTGAGCGAGACTGGAAACGACATCATTCACTGGCTTCCTGTGTTGACAGCAGACCTGACTTGCCTTCGTCAGGCTGCACTGGTCCGACTCGCCCCGATTGAAGGGGCTTATTTCCTGTCCTGGCTGGGAAGGTTGGGGGGTTGACCGTGCCACAGGAAATGCATGGAGAAAGATCTAGATGCTCACAGAGTCAAAGAAGGATTGCTGTGGCTCCTCCTGTTATTCCCAGAAACCCCTTGGTGTAGGAACACCGATAGGATCAGTGAAATGTTTTTTTATTCCCCCTCAGGGACAGAAGTATTTTTCCTGGGCAGGGCTGTCTTTTTTTTCTCCTTTCCTGAGCATATTTTTGCTTTTGTTCTGTTCATTCTACTGTTATTTAATTAGGAGTTGCAGGATTTTTTAAAGCTTTTAATTTGAAAAATGTTCAATTTCAATTTTAAGGGCACCAAGTTTTGAACCAAATTAAGAGAATCAAATTAACAAAATCCTCAAAGGCACGGACAAAGTCCAACCAGCAGATTGCTTCAGAATGAAGGGGTGAAACACAAACTAGTAAATGTGGAAATGCATTTGTAACTGAGAATGGGAGGCACTTGCTTGCCCAAAGGGTCATGGGAATGTGGAACAAATTATCCAGCCATGTTGTTGAAGCTGATATCCTGGCTTATTTCAAGAAAGAGCTGGATGAGATCCCAAAATCAATGAATTACTGACTACCAAAAAGGTTAGAAGGGTCAAATGGCCTCCTCATTGATATGCGTTTTAATTTTAGCTTTAAAAAATGTTGTTTTGAGTGCTGTTAGCCATTAAGAGCTGCATAGACTATGGTGGAGGTGTACAGGAACTCGAGTTTCTGGCATTTCCTTTAGTGAACATCAACATTATCAATTTTACACCCGGTAACCTCAGACCTGTTCATTGAGAAATACTGCGAGTTCCCTCAAGCAATGGCATGTGATGTACTGAAACAGTCCTGAACAATAGCCCGACATTAGTACACATAATGCCACATAAACCTCACTTGAATCACTGTGCACAGAACAAAATGTACCCTGTAATTTTCCCTTTTCCTCCACAACCTCAAAAAGTCAAAACACTGAAGTGGAGAAATTTAATTGAAAAAAAGTTAGAAATTTCTGGAAGGCTAAAGGACCACATCTGTTATGAACTATTTTTAGCTTTCCAGCACACATGACTTTCTAGTTTTGGAATGCATACCTCTTCCCGTAGCTGTTTTTTTCCCCAGTTTTCAAAGTTTGATTCTTTTTTTTTCTAGAGTTGTTGAAGGGTGGGGGGGGGAGAGTACATTTCTTTTTTTTAAGATTCCTTTGTTGTTATCGTTAGCTTTGCTTTCAAAATATGAGTTTCAAATCAAAAACAGGCACATGTATCCTAGGAGCAGAGTAGCTTTTGAAAAAGTCCCTCGTTTGGCAGTTCCTGCTCTGCTTGGTTGACAGTAGTACTCACTGCTCCTGTTTCTGCTGCAGGTGGAGCTCGCCCTCTGGGACACAGCAGGCCAGGAAGACTATGATCGGCTCAGGCCGCTGTCTTATCCCGACACCGATGTCATCCTCATGTGCTTCTCCATCGACAGCCCTGACAGCTTAGGTAAGGGAGCAATCGACAACGGTGGACATGACCTCGCATGGGCACGGAGTCATCCAGTGAACAGGAATCCAGGGCAATTGATACATCTGCTTTCCTTTGACGTTATCTTGTCTTGCTTCCTGTGTCGTGCGCTCTTTTCTCCGTTACTTCATCTGTTCTGGTTGTGACCTGGTAATGACCCGTATCTTAAAACCACATCTGGGAAACGGAGATCTCGGCCCTGTCTTACGACAAAATGTGAAATAAGGCAGCAAAATGACAGAACCCAACCCAGGAGGATCCTACAGCCCAATTGCGTTGGCCGCTTTTGTAAATACTAGGCTCTGTAAATAGAGGTTTTTAAAATACATTCAAAATTGAATATTGTACGCTCACCTGATTTGGCTCCTAGGAGCAGCTGGCTTCACATCTCAGCTCACAACTGCAGTCCCTGGACCCACACAGGGAGAGTGAAGCTTCTCTGAATTGGAGGAAAGGTGCCACAGGATGTTGCGATGTCACCCTCGTAGCTCTCATCCCCAGCCCTGCCCCTGCTAGTGCCCACTGGGGCACAGTGCAAGTCCTGGACACAGTGTGCTTGGAGCACGTGGCTGTATCGGTCAAGCCACTCAGGATCCCTGCAGTGCTTTTATAATGGGTTAGGCAATGGGGGATATATAGAGAAATTGTGTAGGCTTATTTTTTTTGTAGTACTTGCATTAATGGGGAGAAGCAGATTATGAACTGCTTTAACATTATTCATGAGGGCATCTTCAGTCCTGACCTTCAGCTGCTGAGATGGTAAACAGCTTCTTTTGTGAAAGGTGCTTGGCTACAGTATTTTGGCTGGGGGCAGTGATTCATCACATTTCAAGCCCAATGTTTAGGCAGCTGCTGTAGTGCCGCACACTCGGGTCTAAAACGGGCACTGCTGACTTTCTGAATCCCACCCAGTGAATGAACAGTCACGTTAATTCAAATACTTCCATCCCTTTGGGAGGAACCCACATTGCTTTTTCATCAAAGCAATTGGATCAAAAAACCCTTTATTTTTTTCCAGTCACTTACTTTCACTGCAGGTATTATAAACGTATGGTATCTTTTGGGATGCACAAACCCTAACTTTTTTTAATGCAGAAAATATCCCTGAGAAGTGGACACCTGAGGTGAAGCATTTCTGTCCCAATGTCCCAATTATTCTGGTGGGAAACAAGAAGGACCTGAGGAATGATGAGCACACCAGGAGAGAGCTGGCCAAAATGAAGCAGGTAATAACGTTAATCAACAGTGTTCATTTCCCAGGATCCTGGAGTGTTTCCCCCGTGATCCCGTCCTCCTTGGATCCTCTCTGAAGTTAGTGTGATGCACTATATGCCACTATAGAAAGAGGATTGAAGAGACCCACTTCACCTAGAAAACCATTTTCCTCACAGCAGACACAGCAGTCTCTCCAAGGCTTTTTTGGCATCATTGCATTTACTTCACTTTTATGTTGAGGAAAGTGCCAGAGATCATGAAGCAATTCCTGCTTCCTGCAAGAGGACTGCTTCATACTCATGTAAGGAATTGGATGATGTGAAAATGTTTTAAATGCAACTTTGACTTGAAAATGTGACGTCTTTTAACAGGTGTCCTTCCTCTTTGCCCATTTTAAATTGATATTCCCTGTTCTTGCCTCTGTATGGATCTGTGGTACCCATGTGTGTGGGCAAGGTTAGAGGCACAGTAAAGCCCTTGTTGCAGTGGGCTTCTGCTGTGACCGATTTATATTTTGTCCTCTGGGGATGAACGATACGCTATGGTGGGCAATCTAAAATTGTTGTATTTGTGCTGGTTTTGGAAAAATTAAAAAAAAAATGGTGTTAAGGTTGACCTGACAGCGCATTAGAATAAGAGCGGCATAGCAAAGTTGGTCAACGCCATAGAAAGAACCCAGGTTCCCTGCCCCCTGTCTAATCTCAGTATACCAGAGAAGGACAGGGTGATGGTTTCTCCGCAGGAGGCAGTCCTAAGTGACGCACAGAACCCTGCTATTGGAGCACGGGCCCTTTGTAGAATTGTCTTGATCTTCAGCAGCCCCTCAGCACACTAAGGTCTGCATTAGTCTGCACAAGCACCAGCCTTGCTATGCCCAGTCAAACCCCTCCTGTTCCCAAGCTCCCCATTTTAATTACAGAAGTGATCTTCTCCTGCATTCTCCTTCACTAATGAATTAGTACAACTTAAAATTCTTGGGAGCCTGCTTCTGATGTACTAACAGGGCGAGAGGACAGTTTTCTCTGTGTACTGGTTTTTAATTAATGTTACAAGGCTCAAGTTTTTGGTACTGCTTTTTGTCCCTAACATGGGCACAGTAAAGAACTTTTCAGTCGGCCTGTTCTTTTATCCAATTCAGAGGTGAATGATATGCCAGTTTTTTGTTTCAAATGATCTCTAAATTAGTTTGACGTCCTGGCCAAATTTCCCATTGGCCTTTACCAATCATGGCCTCCTAATAATCCCCATCTATGAACTGGTTTCATCACTCTGTTCTCCTTCCCACTGATAGCTGGTGTGTGGTGAGTGTACTGGTGCACTTTGGCTGCTGTTACATCATCCAGGTGGGGCTGCACATTGGTGGTGGAGGGGAGTCCCCATTACCTGTAAAGGACTTTGAGTGGAGTGTCCAGAAAAGTGCTATATAAGTGTGAGCAATTATTAATTATTACATCATTTACAGTGTAGTTTGACATCTCATCAATTAAACACCACTTGTTAAATTGATCAGTTAAAGTGTTTCCAGGGCATTGGAAACTGATTTAGAGACCACTTAAAAATCCTGCTGGACTGAGATTTTCCTGGATCTGGAAGGAAGACTCCTGTTCTAAGGTGTACTCCAAGGCCTGATCCATAATAATCCATTGCAAAACACATGCATTCCTTTCATCTTCTTCAACTTCTCCCAGTTCGGGGTCGTGGGGGAGCTGGAGACTATCCCGACAAGCAACAGGTGCAACCCTGGACAGGATTCCAGTCCCTTTCAGGGCCTACCCAGTCGTGAGGTTTATATATGGGTTTATTTACTCTGTACTCTGTGATTTTCTGCTCTTGCAGGAGCCTGTGAAACCTGAGGAAGGCCGGGACATGGCGAATAGAATCAGTGCCTTCGGATACCTGGAGTGCTCAGCCAAAACTAAGGATGGAGTGCGAGAGGTGTTCGAGATGGCCACCAGGGCGGCGCTGCAGGTCCGGAAACGCAAGAAGAGGAGCGCCTGCCTGCTTTTGTGAGCGGAAGAGGAGGAAGAGACCCACCTTGAGAGCGAGCAAACTGAGGACCGAGAGGAAAAACCTTTACCAAACGCCATCTTGTACTGTATTCTCACATTTCACAAAAGCTGGAGGAGAAACTACAAAAATAAGACTGGGCTGGAACACGGGTTAGAAACAGATTTTTTAACTTGCCTTTATTTTTTTTGGCACTAAAGGGTCTTTGTTTTTGTTATTTTCACCAGCATATTTGTAAGATGAGGAAAAATAAATTCACATGTATATGTATATGCATATACATACTTCAGTCTCTCCTTCTGTCTCCCCCCCCCCCCCCCCCCCCCAAACTGTTTGGGCTTTTTGTATTGTATGGTGTTTTGCCTTCAAGTAATTGTATTTATTGTTTTGGGGGGGAGTGTGGTTGTGGATCAGGCTTTTAGAATGAGCCACTCAAAGTCAAGTTTCCCTTTAAAAAAATAAGTTCTACAGATTTCCCAACATTAGCAGGAAAACTGGTCTCATCATTTTTCAGAGAAATTGCCCTTGTATTCAATTGTACATCCAGGTTTCTGTGCCTCTGTGTAAACTTAGTGCCATGTAAAAGTTTTCTAAGTCTTTGAATTAGCATGGAGTCGGTAGTTTTTTTAATTCTTAAAAGGCCAACAAGATCCTAGCTAGATTGCACTCCCTTCTGTCTACCGATGTCTTTAGTTTCAGCTGCTGTCATTTGTGCAGCATGGTCTTTGCTGCTGAAGAGGAAGTGAGATTATTGAGGACACGTGGGATTTTGTTCTTTTCACTTAGAGAAGTGAACATTGAAGAGAGTCTGCGGACTCGCATGTTCCTTAAAAAAAATTACATGTTCAGAGTGTTACTGTGAAATTGGTAAACCTTCTGTTTTGTTAAACCCTCACCTCCTGGTTTGAGGTCTGTCTTACAGCTGTGACCCTGTGAGTGAGCTCCACAAAGCCCACAGGAGAGGTGCTGTCAGTTAGAGGAGAGGCACAGGTCTCACTGACAGCACTGCTAGCTCACAGTGGAGCAGATGTACGCTATGTCGAACCAGCTCCAGTGGTTGAAGGCCAGCTGTACGTCTGGGACAGAGCACAAGTCAACAAATGAAAGGGCTTAGTCTCAAACTTGTGATTTTGGGACTATACTTTGTGTACACTGAAGCAGTTCAAAAACATTTGAAGCAAGCCAGATAGCTGCAAAATGAGCCCTATCATCTGTTTATGTAACTAAATCAAATTCAACATGAATCATGTGCCTTTGTGACAGCCTGACGTTCGTTTTCCCCATGACAGGACCGAGAGCTCGCCAACTTTAAAAAGGTTAGCAGTGCGGTAATCTTCACACTCTTCTTTCCCAGAGGTGAGCTGTACTAGAACTGGTTGTCAGCTTGGACTGGGAGACATGACCCCCAAGGTCTTTTCAATTTCCTTGCAACTTTCAGGTCCAAAATGCACACTTAAGTGATGCTGTGTGCAGAACACGGAGACTTTGATCAGTTCACGAAAGGCAGGCATGCAGCAGTGAAGTACTTGACTAAACACTGATTTGCAATGACGTGCCAAACAGAGGTTTGATAGGTAGGTCCAGTTGAGGTTTTTTTTTTAAATCAAGCTTGGATAAGAGAAGCCTTTACTTCACTAGTCCCTTACTGCATTCCTGGTTGATCAGTGGTTTGCTAGATTGCAGTAGATGACCAGTTAACCACGATCACTACACCTGCCCTCTTTTGCTTCCAGTTTAGCTGCGTGTACTGTGGCAACGCCTGCCAGTTATGAGTGCCTTTTTTTGAACACAGCTCGCCATGCGTTTGGTTGTACTCTATGGCATTTTTCTTTAGTCCTTTGTGCCTTCATTTTTCCTGTTGAGTGTTTGCACAGAGATGGATACAAAGGAAAGTGTATCAATGAGCAGAGAGCTGAACCACGAATTTCAATATTGAGGTCATGTGCTCATTCTAAAATGAAAGCTAATTTTGCAGCGATAAATTAGAGGTAAATTTCTCAAGCAGACTGAAAGTTTTTGGAGAGTTTTTATTGACATTGCCCCAAAAAAAGGCTGAGTTGTCTACTGCCAGCCCCTCATCAGATGACACCTGTTGCTCTTTCCAAGAACATGGAATGGATTTCATTAACAAAACATGTTTTTACTGCAGACAAACCTTTCCCCTGTAATTGACTGTCCTCCAGTTTTAGAAAATCATGAAGTTTGTGTTTGAAGGAATCAAGACAGTAGCCAGTTTGCATTTTTAATACTGTACCATGTAGAGATGCTCTTTTATTCTTCAATCAGAAATTGCTGGGTTACAACCAATTTCTGCAGCAGGAGCAGAGCCATATGAGACTGAGGAAAGATGAAGAAAGCTCTGATGTGGACCCCAGCTGTCCTGTTTTGGTGAGAGTTGGCAAACGCTCGCAGTCTTCATACATGCACATTGCTGCTGTCAAGGCCCAAGAATCCCCAGGCTTTATTTTGTGATTAAGCAGACTTGTGCAGCTTCTAGCTGGGCAGTGAACACTTCTGACTACCCTTAGTGAACTTCAAGCTCCCCTAGCCCAACTATTGAGTCTGGACAGATTTTCTATGTTTGCTAAATTTCTCCAGGAATTGAGGCCAGAGATAATTTGTTTTGAATTGTATACTTTATTTTAAATGTAAAAAAGCATGCAATCAATATTTTCCCCTTGCCTTCTTTGTAGTGTTATTGCTGTTTAGTGTTTAAGACTTGCTTAAGACCTCTAACCCAATATGGCCAATGGCAAGAAAATCTGAGATGGAAATACCATTTTAGGTGTGAATGATGGAAACCGTACTCGCAGGCAAAGCTCTTGTTAGAGTAGAAAGCCAGCCTTTGCCAAGCCTTTCGAAATGTCAATGTAAATCAATTCATCCGAGAAGCACGGGAAGATTTTAAACCCTCTTCAGTTTAAGAATTATGGATCTATATGATCTCTCTATTGTAAGATGCCCTTGTCTTACAAATTTTATAATTGCCTTGTTTTCTGTGTGCTTTGCTCTTGTGGATTTTTGTTTTTACTGTATCTCTCCACAATCAGGGCCAGTTTCTCTTTTGAATGTATACATGCTCAGAGCAGCATGCTTTGCTGGTTTGGGGCTGATATTCAAGGGTAACCATACATTATAAAAAATGTTAAATTGCTGTACAAGGATAAAGATTTTTTCTAGGTAGTTCTTTAATCTTAAGTATTCAATTGGAAGACCACACACATTAAGGAGCTCACCTGGAATATGAGCTGAACTCCGCGGCTCAGCTTGTCGAGTCCTGCTGTTTTGACCAGCCAGCTAGTTCTGTCTTGGCTACCAGTGGTTGCATCTTGGGGATTTAGTTGCCATGCTGTTAACGAGGGGTGCAGAACGCCCGAGCAAGGCATCCTGGAGCGTGCAGAGGTCAGGCAGAGGGTGTGTTGGCAGTCTTGACTCTCTCAGTACAGTCCGGGAGTCACTAACTCAAAAGCCTAGTCTTGAAATCGCTAACATAGCCAAATCAGCTGGATGTATAACAAAGGCAGGTTTTACCTGTGAAATGTTGCTTGGGGGGGTGGTATAGCTTCCTAGGAGTTCTTCAGGATTCTTCATTTCTGCTCCCAATACTGGGTTTCTATCCAACATGGTTTACAGGCGTCTTTTCCTATTCCCAATTCCTTAAAAGCTCAGGTGGGATGGAGTACATAAGTTGCCATGTAAAAGTTGCACAACAGAATCTGTGTACACGTATTAATTCCTAAAATGCCAGATATCTGATGCTTTGTTCAATTAGTGTAGAAGTGGTTTTCTTTAAAAGATTAATACTAGAAAGCACTATTTTGTTATGCCAGTAGACCTTCCTTGTGTAATTTCCATTGCATTTCTCTTTCCATTCCTTATGTGGAAGTGGAGGTGGAGAGTGGGTGATACTTCATGCTTCCAGAAGACACAAAAACGGCAGTGGTGGGATTAATGCTGCTAGAGGCTTTCTATTGGTCTGCCTACAGATAGTGCTGCTCTCTGCTTTGCTCTGAACTCTGCCTTGAGCTTGTTAAATGTGTGATAATGCGCTGCTTAGTCTAATGATTTAGTGGAATATGTAGACTATAGATTTTTTTGTATGTACATGTACTTATATATGGTTTTATGAAAGGGTGCTGTCTGAAGTACTGGTAACACTTTAAAATGTCCACGCAGTTATTTTGACTATTGCTCAACTCTCACCAGTTTCTTAAATTCTAGAAATAACCAGCAATAGACCTCGATTCATCATGAATACTAATAGCAGAGGGATATGCCGGCTAAGAAAACATTAGTGCTGCGAATTGTGAGTGAGGAAGGGGCCAAATTCATTTTCTGCATTGATACAGTTTAAGTATTAAGAGGCTGTTTCAGATTTTAACACCTGCTTCTTAATATGAGTAGAGAAGTTTGATTGCACTTCTTTGGAGTTGATGAAACTGTCTTGGTTTGTGCATTTCTTTATGGAGCCGACTACAGGACATGGTCTGATGTGAAGACCTCTATTCTTAAATATTCTAATAGAAAAAACGAGAGTTATGGAATATTTATCTGAGGGAGGATACTAAGTCGACTGGAGATGCAAAACAAGATTTAAATTTGGATATAAATAAAACGTTGAGATGAACGTTTTTTTTCTGCACCCTTTTTTTTTAATCAATGTAGTGATGTTGATCTTGCTGATAAAGTTAAACCCAAGGAAAATTTAAGTATTGTAGGGTGGTAATTCAGGTCCCAGATATGAACCCAAAAGGTATTTCAGTTATCTGAGAAACATTCGACTTCAAGCTTAGTGACTTCAGCAACACCAGTTAACTAGGTGAGACTTTGGGGGAAATAAACACTGATCCCATAGTTAAGCAAATTGCTGTACTGACTCATGTCACTTGAGTGAGTTATAGTACTTTTTCTGTTTTTTCCAGTCAAACCCTCACTTCTGTGCTTCTAGGCCAATTAATGAGGGACTCTAACATCTGTACTTTGAATCAAGCACATCTTAAAATGGACTACTTCTGTCACAGCCACGGCCATATGGCTGTGGAGCATGTATACATTTAAAACTGTTCGCTGTGTGATTTCTATACTCCAGATCTTTATAGAAATTGTTTTGTATATGTCATTGTCTGCATGAGCAAAACCAATTTGTTCATTCCCATTGCAGATGGGCATACTCTGGGAACAACTTTTTTTTCTGTTCTGGAAAATGAATAATGCTGATTTCTATAAGAGCTGATTTGTCATTATGCTTTGTAAACAGGATATAAATGTTGTAGTAAATGTTCCAATAAAGTGAACACAACCCATGTTAATAAACTTATTTTTGAAATTGGAATGGTGTGCCCACACCCCCCCTGCCTTTTCTGCCTGGTGGAAAAAGAAGTGCTTTTATCAAACTACTCTTTAAACAGAATGGTGAGAACACAGTTTTGTGATTGAAACAGGTAAGTCAAGTATTCAGCTTCTGATTTTTTTTTTTAAGTGCAGCTAAATCTTGATGAACTTACATGGTTGACTTTAACGTGAAGACCTGGTTTAGGACTTCCATGCCAAGGAGAGGCACCAGCTGGCTGGAGAGGGCTTGAAACAAGCTGGAGCCTTCCTGCAGACTGGTAAAAAGGGTGTAGGCCAGTGGTGACTTGAGTAAGAGATGCACAGCTCCTCCACTCAACGCTGCCTCGCTGAGAAGGTATGAGTATGGGGGAAGTGTGTTGTGCAGTAGATTGGATTACATTTCTTGCAGAAGTGAGGTTACAGGACCCCTTCCCCTGAAGTAAAAATACAGCTTTATTAAAACATTGTTTTCCTTCTGCTGTGTGTACATTTTCCTTGGATAAGTGTCCAACTGCCATTCCTTTACATGTTCCAATCTAAGAATTTATGTAGAGAGCACAAGTTGCTAGACTTCCTCTCCACAGCAGGGTAGGAGAGTGTTATAATGTACTTATTCTGTGTCCTGACTCTGCATGTCCAACATGGAACTGATAAAATAATCCAAAACCTTTATGCCAAACAAACTGTAGCTGTAGTTCTGTACAAGGGCCAAATGTCATTTTATTCATCTAACAAAAGGGAATATTTAAAACCAGCTTTCTGCTGTTCAACCTTTCCACCAAACTGAGGCAACATGCATTGTAGGCAGTTTCAAACCCATTATACATAAACCATTTGACTGCCATACTGGACTGTGTGATTTGTCCTTTTTCAAAATGTTGTCTAAAGGATTGTTTGCTTTACTTCAGAGTGAACAGTACTTGAGATGGAAGGTAGGTTGTGGAGTAAAAGAACCTCAAATAAAATCCTACTGTACATCCATGAGAGAGATTATAAACGAGAGGAGCCCATTCAGCCCATCCTGCTCGTTTGGATAATCATAGCTAATTGATCCAGCATATCAGCTTCAATGCTAAAGCTGGGCTGTACTAGACCTACTGTGTAAAAAAGGGGTCTGTTGCTTTCACTTTTAAATGGACCTTGCATGATTTAGTATGAGGGATAATTAAATACTTACCTCTATTTAAACAGATAAGTAAGTTCAAGTAAGCCACTCGCATCCAAAACATGTAATATGACTGCAATGGACTACTGTCCTGTTAGCTTAGATTTTCATTTTTTGTAATCTGTAAAGAAGTAGTTTTCAACAATGACACTCCTGGTTATATTAAGTATTTTAAGAATTGTGCTGGCATAAGTGGGAATGTAAAAAAGTTTTAACTTGAGCCACTAAGAAATACAGTATCAATTAAAACCAGTAACATCATAAATTGAATCACATTTTCTTATAAAACCTGGTCAGTGGCAGTCTTCAACTGACCATTTGAAGGTAGCAACATATTACTATAAATTAATCCTCCTTAAAATTAGATTGTTATTAAGTGAGACATCCTGAAATGCTGTAGCTGCTGCTGAGAACTCTTACTAAATTTCATTCTCCAGTAACACATCAGAGGATATAACCTTTATCATTAGAAGATGCAGGCAATGGCCAGTATTACAATAAAACTCACTACAAATTTTCTTTATTTCCTAAAATCTATGTTCTAATCCTTCACTGATTTTACCCAGTTTCAGTAGAGTGTAAATTAATACCTTTTAAGTTTGCTATTAAGATGAGGGCCATGCTGAACATCAGGGTAAACCAGCTTTCTTAAATGCTGCATTTTAATTCAAACATTTAGACTGCATCTTTAAATTAGTCAGTTTCCTGACCACTTTTAATTCAAAGTTCTTTCCATTTCAACATTCTGTATTAAATCAATACTAGATTCAGCTGCATAAGGCACTAAATGTGACAAAAGCTTCAAATGCAATGGTAACTTTTCAGTCTCACTTCAACATGATTTTTAGTTATTAAAACTCACTTTGTGTCAGAAGTTGCAACGGACAAGGCGGACATGAATTTTCCTTTTTAAAGGGTGAATCGCACTACAAGGTTTATTCTTAGCTTTTCTTGTGCCAAAAAAGGGAAATCCTTGTGACCTGATGACAACTTCCATACTTGAGTGTAATCAATAAATCGGGATGATAGTCCAGTGGAAAAATATAGATTGTCACTCTTGAGGGCTGAGTATTGAGGGGATGCAACAATATACTACTCTTAGTGATAATTATTAGAGTAAAAACCTCTGGTTTGGAAAAACGATGCTTCTAACTCGTATTCTGCCATAGTTCCAGGCAGTACATGTATCTTTATATTTCCTGTGCTACTTATTGTAAAGGGCGGGAAACAGCTGCTCTGGCAGAACAAGAGGCTCCTGCACTGAGGATGCGGCTGCCTGTGAAACTACCCAATAATGTTTTACAGCAAACACTGCAGTTACGTCCGAAAATAAATGCAGGTTAAGGCACTTTCACGTGGGGTATACAGCTGGTAAGATAGGGAATTTAGAAATGGTACAGTTGATCGTATAGGGTTGGAAAAAAAAAACATTACCTGTGAATTAAGTGGCCTTCCACTGTGTGGAACAGATGGGATTCCTTCATTGTCATCAATTACATTAATAAATTGATTGCCATGGATAATGTCCTCTGTTGTTAACGGATGCCTGCGTCTGTTCTTGTTGAACAGTTGCATTGTACAGCTGTTTGTAGATGTTTCTCCATCTACATTAATGCTAATGCCTCATGGATCACAGAGGAGGAAAAATAAATTACGTTCAATTCTTTCTGGTGCAGTTCACTGTTCTGGGCGTTGGCGAATCTCTCCGTCACATGTCGTTTCTCCACTCGGGCTCCAGCTGCTGCTGCACTACGCTCTCCTCCGAGACCACTGGGGAAGAGCGGAGACGCAGAAGCACACAGGGACACAGGGAATGGCGGTTAGTCTGCAGCAGGCCCCGGTATTCAGAATAACACTGAGAAACATTTCTGATAGAAGCTTCTAAAAAAATCGAACCTGCTTCTTTTGACTGAAATTTGGCCCTGCCTTCATTTCTATCCAAGTGGGGGGGAAAACCCACGCCCAGACTTTAATTTCAGGAGGCTTGATGGGTGAGGAGTGACAGGTGGGTGGAAGAAGAGTGGAGGGTGAGAGGGTGAGTATGTTCATCTTGGATGAAAATAAAATGAGGATTTCAGTCGTATGTCACATCCAATCTGCTCTGCATGTGCTTATACCAGCAAGTTCACATCACAGTTAATTTCTACATTTTAAGAAATTATTGGCAGTATTTTCACCCAGATTCATGGCCATATTTGTAACATTTACAGATTTACAGGCAATTTGGACTTTTAACTACAGTCTGTAGAATTAATGAGTTGTCAATCCTGGTGTTAATTAACACCACCTGCCTGTTCTAGAGGGCTTTCATAACCTCTTCACACCACAGATCACAGCTCAATGTACTATCCTGCGAATAAAATCCGATTTACCTCCTTCCTAATTTTTGGCATTTTTATTTAGTGCTTTAAGGTCAGTCAGTGTCTTTTTACTGTATTCTGGAGTCTCCAGATGGCTGACTTTGACCTAGGTGTATTTATAAATGTGTTTATGCTTTATGAGGCAACTTCATAATGTAAAGGAACAAAGTATTGATGAAAGAAATTCAGAAATCAGTGAACATTTAAATAATTTTGTATGTTGATTCGATGCATTCAAATCATCTTCACACAAGTATTAAAATAAAGGCATATTTGTAAACAGCTTCTTTTGAGATAGTCAACTAAAAGAACTTCTGGCATCACTCATAACAACACTGTAATCGGAATCTTAATGTTTTCATTTTAGCCGTAAGAATGCCAATCTGATAAACAAAATAAGCGAGATTACACCCCACTGCTGGACGATTACCTTGAGACTCAGCGCTAAGATCCAGAGAAGCCAGCCGTGTCACAAGTTCATCCTCCCCCTCATCATTGGAGAAGTCGTAGCCCGTGTACCCTCGTTCACTTGTGCAGTACCTGAGAAACCTAGAGTGATACAATACTGTACATGAACACACGTGATCTTCTCTGACACCTCCTGCAGCCTCTGTGCTTTACCAGAGCAAAACAGGACAGTCACAGGGAATGTTAAAAACCTCACACATCTTAAAAAGATTTCTAGTACTGCTTTTTGAAAATGAAATGGTGCAAGAGCCGTGGTTGGACCGTACCCTATAAACGGACCGAAAAACAAGCACATCTCAGAAGAGATTAAGTTAAGGCCTAGTATGTTTTTGGCTCTGGACTGCACTAATGTACGAAGGGATAATCTGGATAGTCCACTGACGGCCTTTCACTGTCTATGTAGGCCAGAGCAGAAGGTTGCATGTGCAGAATTGATCACCATTGGTCCTCAATATCCACTGACCAGCAGTTCTTATAAGTCAGCCTTAAATCATGAGTTATAATATAACTGAAGTTATCGTATAAAGACTATAGTCAATGTATACAAAGAGAGGAACAGTGACTCAGTGTAAAGTACTGCACCATGTCTTACAAATAGCCATAGCCATAGAAATGGATCCAGCCAACTGCAAGCAAATTATAATCAGGTCCTTAATGAATGGGTTCAATATCACAGTGAATGTGTTGTACAGTAAGTACCATGGAGTGAATTGGAAATGCACACTGAAAGACCACAGGATTAAGTGAATGAGAAAACACAAACCCTGCAGCCCTATATATGATCATGAAACTCATGTAGTTGCCCCACAGTCAGGCCTCAGCAAGACAAATACAGGCCTGTGTTTGACAACATATGCCCATAGCGGCCTTACCGTCCCCAGGTGGGGTCCTTGCTGAGGATGACGGGGTTCCCCACCACAATGAGCAGAGCCTTGGCTCGGGTCATCGCCACATTGAACCTCTGGAGAGACACAACCAGCCACAGTCAACACTGGCCAATGGGAACACACTGTTTTACTGTCATACTGGGAGCCTCCGACAGGCGTATGTGTGTGATTGAACAGAAAGGTGTCCTGACTGAAATTTGCAGCGATTATTTGTAAGATCCCCCATCCCTGCTTCATAAGCAATATCTACAATGCTTTTATGGAAATTTGTGAATCGCCAACAAGACCGCTCACAAACAGCTGTGTAAGAATGTATTACGTTCAGGACAGACTGCCTTCTTTCAGCTCCTGCTCTCTGAACCTATAAACTTTAAGCATTAAATTTCTGAAGCTAAGGATTGAGTGAAGAAAATATTTTAAAAAGTTCAATTAAAGAAAAGTTAAAACATTAAAGTGAGAAAATCTTGGGTTAAGATTGAGCCAAGGAAGAGCCACTCGTTACCTTCTCGTTCTTAAGGAATCCCAAGCTAAAGTCCTCGTCCATTTTGACATAGGTTAGGCTACTGCGTACAGTGGACACAATGATCACTCGCCGTTCCTGGCCCTGGAATTCCTCGACGGAGCCCACCTGCCAACATGTCACAGGACACACTCAAGATCATGAAAGCACAAACTTTTGTCTGCCTCTGCGTGCTACAGCCCAGACCAGCAGACTGGGGAAATCTACAAAGACCAGTTACAGATCACGTCAGGGGATTCTGGAAACCGAAGCATTACACATCACCAGGTGTTGCACAGTTGACAGTTGTGGAGGGGTGGTAGTTTCAGACAAGATGGAGGTCAGAATGCTTTGGGGGAAAGGAGCTGCTGCCCTCAGTCACCTGACCTCTTCTGAGAGTTAAAGACAGAGTTTAAAAAGTGGTTAGTGTTTCAGAGAATCTCTAAGAGTGACAGAGAAATAGACCTATATTTGAGAACTGTTTTGTGAAGCCGGGAGGCACCTTAGTTGCCAGTTATGTTAGTTAGGGACTTAGAAGAAGTCTTGATACCAGTTCAAAGAGAAGCTTAGGCTTTTGTTTTGGTGCATTTTAGATTGTGTTTCCCTGTATTGGTAATAAATTGCACTGTTTTGTACCTTACGGCTGCATTTTTGTCAGTTTTCTCGGCCCACCCATGTAAAAGTCAGCTAGGGCACATTAACCTTGGTGTGTCACACATATTACAAAATTGTGCAAATTAATGAATTTCATCTACAGATGAACTCTTTCCACGTTTACCAGCCTGCGTCACTGATGACTAGGTCACGTGCCCGAGGTCGTTGTCTGTTTGACATCACTCGCTGTTCGTGAGTGGTTCCCGGTCCTGTCCTCTTGACCCCCACACCCGTTGGTTATTGTCCCACCCGAGCCCCCACTGACACCATCAAACCCTTCACTGATTTAATCATCTAAAATTAATCTGAACTGTTTGTTCCCAGCTCTTAAACATAGTGGAGCTTTAACCCTTGCACTTTGTAAGTGAAATAAAATCCCACACTTGTGACTAAAAACAAAATGCAAATATTCAACTGAAGCAACTTTTTAGTAAGGCTTCCATTATCTAACGAAGGAGGGATGGAGTGAACACCAGCAGGTGTATGGGTCACCACCACCACGATTAGGAACCACTTGTTTAGAGGTAATGATTTCTTTGGCAGCATGTGGTGTAGTAAACACGGAGAATTCATTAACTTCTTAAGGTGTAATGCACACATTTTCAGTGTACAGCTTCAGATAAATTCCTTGAACAAGCCCTAGCTGAGCTACACACTACAGACAGGTGCAGGGACCTAAAACCAAGGCAGCAAAAAGCACCAGTAGTGAGGAGCAGCAGGATCCAGAAACCCTTAAGAAACAGCTACACACGAGCTAAACAGCGAGCACGTTGTTCTTACTCAGCAGTGATTCAAAGCTCTTTAGATGGGCGTGTACTGCATGTGTCCCACACCTGAGCTTTATCCTGCACTTTAATCCTGTTTATCTGCAACATTCAAAATAAACATCCTATTTTCAAAGAACACTTAAATGAAAGATTGACCACTGCTTCTCTGACCATACCTTCAGTTCCTTGATGTCATTCAGATTCTTAAGATCTTGGTCAACAGAGTAAATGGCTTTCTTGATCTTTTCCACCTATGAGCAAAGAAAAAGAGAAAAATCTGAGTTAGTCTTTATAAAGAAGAGGAGGTTAGCTTACACTGTAATGGGCTTTAGAAGATGCCGTCAAGATACTGAGTGCCTTACACAAAAACTACAGATATCTACACAGAACAGTTCCAGAGCATAAGGAAGGAAGATCTGAAGAAAAAGTCACAGAACTTAATTTATTCAAAATCTGTAAATTCATATCTCCATGAATTATATATACAAATGTATACATAATTTATAACTATATATAAATGTTAAGTAGTTAATCTAAACTAAATTCAATGTAAGTGGATAGAACGTCAGGAGATAGAAGGTGATATATTTCTGAAAGTAAATGCCACAAAAAAGCATGTAAAACATGTCTTAGACCATTACCAACAGAAGAGCTTAACACTAAGTCATTAAAAGCAAGCATGAGGGTGTGAGAACATATTAGGTCATGATTATTATGCTTCCTGTTGGTTAATTTCTGTAAGTTATGCAATTTATCTCCTGGGTCACAAAAACATTAATCCTGTTCGCAGACATGTTTACAAAAGATTAGTGGTATGTAGAATGAAACTAGGTCAAATGCTTAATAATTGAATTTGTATAACTTTGAAACACAAACTCCCGGTTTCTCTGGCCTCTGAAAATATACTGATGGAAAAAAGAAACGCAACACCTCCTCGTCCACACCCTGGCCCTCCCATGTGCGTGCAACAGGCTGAAGAGTGACTCATCCGTGAAGAGGACCTGATGCCACTGCTGACGAGTCCATCGCAGCCTCTGTCTGGCCGAAGCCAGTCCGGTGTGATGTCTAGGAGGTGTGAGCAGAGGGCCTCTGACAGGTCACCTTGCTCTAAAGCCAGCGGCATGGAGCCTCACTGTCCTGTCACTGATGCGGGCATTGTGTCTGCCGGCAGTTTTAGCAGCAATACGGGTGGCAGATCTGAAACAATCTCTCAGATGGACCAGTCTGATGTGTCGGTCCTGCCCTGGTGTGGTCACTCCAGGGCGACCGGATCTTGGACGGTCATCTGTCCTGTTGGTCTGCTGAAACCTTCTCTGCAGTCAGGACACAGTGGAGTGGCTCACTCCATAGTGTCTGGCAACGCTGGCACATGACATGCCTGCCTCTCCCTTGCTTCTGCTGACATTCGAGGCATTACGGAGAAAAAGTGTGGCCTTTTTCTTGCAATGACCTAAATTTTGAATTAAGGTCTTTTTAAAGGTGACATAAGGTATTGTTCCACCTGGACCTCGTTGGGAAAAAGTGCACCTAACAAGCTTTCCTGTGAATGGCAAGTTGCAATGACTCACTGCAACAGCTGTATTGCTAGTCAGAGGGCTTAAAACAAATTGACAACTTTTTGTGAAAGTACATAATCTATAACTATAGTATTCTCATTCCAGAAAATGTTGCGTTTCTTTTTTCCATCAGTATATATAGCCTAGACTGTCTGTTCCACTCTTGGCAATTCAGATTCCTCTTTTATGATTGTCAAAAGACCCTTATGAGGAGACCACATACACATACACAGAGTTCTTACTCCATCCAGTAATCTGCATTTGAGCCTGGGATTCTGCACGTCCCATCCTAAATCCTTACAAACGTTTCCAAGAAACCTTAATATTATTTACAATATGATCAGTATATTTAAGAGTTTGTAATGATAATTAGGAGAGCACATGATTAGTACAGTATAGTATAGACTGCAGGTGGGGACCTACTTTATATACCACTGAAGTGTAGTGCCCACCTGGGTGATGTGTGATGCGTGACACAGCAGATCAAGGGTAGAAGAGAGACACCGCTCACCAATTGAATTCAGGGAGAAAGTTACAGAGGGCAGATCATGAACTCCCAGAATGGAATTTAACCAGGATGACAGGGTAAACACCCTGGCTTTTACTAACAGCCAAAAGAACTTCAAAGACCAAAAGTCAGCATCTTGGTTTAGGTCATCTGAAAGATAACACCTCCTGCTGCACAGTGTCCATAATCACCGTACTGGGGCGCTGGTTTGGATTATACAACCAGAGGATAGTACACCACATACTGGTCAATCAGCATAGGTTACACAAGAAAACCTATTTATCTTTAACCCATTCAAGGCATTTTCCATTCTAGTACCGACCAAGCCCAGTCTTGCTTAGATCCTGATATCTTAGGTATTTGTTCAGCCACAAACAAAAGATGCAGAGAAACTGAATTTGCATTCAGTGTTAAAGAAGTGAAAATGACTTTCCTACTAACTACCCTGACAGGAAGTAGGTATTGTTGCTAATAGTGCAACATGAGGTTTCTTACATTTGTTGTATGCAGTGATCACTTGTTTACATCTGTAAAGCAATACAATGCTTTTAAAATGTGCATTGTAGTTACAAAAACAAACTAATGTATATTTATTAGAAGAGTATGCAACGGTGACTATTGTACTTGTTCAGGAGAGAACGAGGTACATGTATGTGTTCCTCTAACATACGGACCTTAGGAGTCATTCTACATTTAATCCATAACAAGCTTCACAGTGCCTGACAAGAAGTAGTGATCACTTCACTGACTTCACTGAAAGGCTAGTTACCCAGCATGCTCCAGGAACCACTCTTGGCCAGAAGCATCCGTGTCACAGTCAGAGACATGACCCAGGAACACATGTACATTGTCTGAGCCAAAAAGTTCAACAAGAGCTCCAATCAAATGCTTTAGTAGCTGAGTCACTTGGAAACTTACATCTTTAATATCTTTAATACTGTTCCAAACAACAGCAATCCTAGGACTCTTGGAAACATCACATTTTATAATAAACTTTGAATCAAAGAGGAGTTGGAAAAAAACCTTTCCTAATGGGTCAAAAAGTTTGGGCTAAATCAATATACCAACAAAAGTTTCAATGCAGCACTGTTCGCAGTTACAGAGCTGTGTAGCATGTCCACCACAGGCCTCGCACTTACTGTACCTGCTTTCTGTAGGGGGCGATGATGCCAATGTCCTTGGTAGAGATGATGCCCGTACCCTTCTTGCCCTGAGTCTGCAGCAGCTTCTTGAGGTAGAAGATGACAATGTCCATCTCTGCCACATTGAAGAATGATGGGCTGTTCCCCTCCCGGTCATCTTTGCCCAGTACACCATGAAATATAATGGGAAAGCCCTGAAATGAAGAAAGACTTAACTTACCGAGACTCAACACTTCAGTGAATGCATTTATCTCCAATACTGACTCTGGGAATTCCAGCTTTTCTTCTTTTAACCAATTTTCCATTCTTACTGTTCCAAAGATCTGGCTTACTAGTATTCTAGAATTCATCACCATGGCTTAACATTAAAAACCCTTGAGATGTGTTCTTTATCTACATCTCCCAACCTGCTCCTCCTTGGCAGGAACCTAAATTCCAACTCAGGACGGAAAACTGTGACCCAAAGTATAGCCCAGGGTGCATGTATTGGGTTTCGGTTCGATATCTGTACAGCTCTGCCATCTAGAGGACTCAAATAAAAATGCACTATGCCTACAAGTTCTAATTGGCCACACAGCCTGATGTAGTAGTGTTCGCAACGGTTAGTGTTCGAAATGTTGCATTTGTTCAAAGATAAATTCTAAAAGGTAAGAAGAGAGATGGGGTATTGTGGCCTGGAATATGGTGTTGGACTTTTCTTGCAAGACTAAAAATCTTGCATTTGTTAGTCACAGCATAATAAGAGTAATAAAAACACTCAGCTGCACAACTGTAAAGAGTGGTTTACAGTAACTGCAGTTATTGCTTCAATTTTAATACAAACTACCAAATCTTTTCTCCTACCAAACCTTGGAAAAAACCATTGACAACACTAGTCTTCCATTATTCGGTGATTAGAATTGTGTAAGATCTTCCCCAATTTGATTTGCAGCCTGGCTTCCAAACTTGGGCTTCTATGCTGTCAGAGTGCCAACAGTACGTTTTCATTACATTTATTTTTTGAATAAATGTACTACTTATTGGGATTGTAGCTATGGAAACTGTTACTGTGATATAAAGCACAAATAAAATGACAAGGTCAGTGGGGCAGAATGCCTTCATTATAACAATTTCATAATTATTTATACAATATACAGTTTAACTTGAAAGAGCAGTATCTATATGCAACAGTCCTCTTAGCCTCTTATACACGAATCGCCAAACTGTCACATCAGAACAATTCACACAATTTGCCTACGCTGATTAAGCGTGCACTGAATTATAACTTATGACTTGGGTTCTGAACAGATCTAGGGGTAACGTAGGTTTCGCTTCTGAATTGTATAATTATATCAAGTATTTTGCAGTTTATCGATCTTAAGGCACAGCTGAATTTTCCCTCCCAGCAAGAAACCTTGTACCACATCCTAGTTATCTAATCTGCCAGTAACGGTGCCTTTAATTGCTGATTCTTTACGTTGCGTTCATGTCCTTGGAGAGATAAGTGAATTAGAAAATTCAAGTCTCCCAAATTTATGAGAAAAAAATGACTGTGTATTTGTGGATAAAACAGGAAAAAAATGGAAACTTCATTTCACAGCAAATGGGAATGATGTTTTTTTCTGTTTGGGCTGAGCTGATCTCTGCCGCAGAGCTCAGCGAGTTCAACAGCAGGCTTCCTTGACCCAGAATGTAGGTGATAATTACAGAATTCAATTACACACCTCGAGAAGAACAGAGAGGCTAATCCCTGGGGCTCAAATGAACAAGACTACCCCACAGCCATGAGAACAGCTCTTTTTTTTTTTTTGGAGAGACAAGAGCACCTTCTGCTATACTGCACGAGTCGTAGAAATGCATTTAGAACTAAGAAAAGGAGGTATTATTTTACCTAAGTATGATGGGAGACTCATAAAGGTACTCGGTTGTTAAAGCTGATATCCAGGGTTCTTTCAAGAAATGGCTAAATGAGATCCCCAAAATCCCAAAGATGCCTAATCAACAAATCCCAATCCTGCAATTGGCAATGCCCAGCCAATTGTACCCCATTACTTTGTGAATCCCGGGTCACACAGACTCAAATTGCAGTCCTGCCTTGGGCCCCACTGAAGCTCAATCTGCACACCTTCACCAGCCGAGCCACGCAGAGTAGGTTTGGTGCGGTGGTTTTAAAAGAGACGCCTGCTTTACTGGGCAGAGTGACCTCGGAGCTCCCCGTCTCTCTGTGCTGCAACACCCCTCCCTGCTCTCACCTGCTCTGGGAGGTGCTCCCAGTTGCAGTAGGTGCTGCGCAGGATTTCGTCTGCAAACACCTGCAGCTCTCCATCATAGAAGAGTTCATTCGGGATCTTCAGAATGGCTGGATGAGACCTGGGGCGGGGGGGGAGACAAACCGGTTTTAGGAAGGGGTAGAGTTTTAACAAGAAGCGTCAGTGAAAAGGCTTGCCTGAAAACATCATACAGTTAAAGCTTCAGTTGTACTTTGCATGAGGGAGATGGCAATAACTATGCTGTGGCCAGAGTTACCATGATCTGTAACTATGCTAAAGTACCTAACCATGTTCCGAGAACAGAATCTGTCTGCAGCCATTATAAAATGTGTATTGAACGATAAAGCACAAGCTGCACTGGACGTGTAAAATCTGGAGGGTGAAAGGAAAACATAGGACACCACAGAGGAAATAAAATGTGCTGAGTCCTTTCAAATGGATGGGCTTGCTTCCTGTTGCAAAAAGAAGAAACTTCAGTGCCTGAGGTTTAACAGAATTGTTCCAAAGACAGTTTGAAATACATCACAATACATGTAGTTCAGTTAGAAATTTCAAATGTACCAGCAAAACAGCAGTAAAATATAAGTCTTCCTCAGTTCCACCAACTAATGTATACAGTCATCTACTTTTCATCTTAATTAGGTCATTGGATTAATTGTTCTCTTCATAGGACATCTATCCAAAGACTAAAGCAGGTGCTGAACAGGAGAAACAAAGATCCAAAGAAGTGGAGCTGAAAAGCGCAGACTGGGGTGCGCAGAGGTATCATACCTGTAGTTGCGTAGTAACTTGGTGACAAAGATGCCGTTGTACTGACCCGTGTTCACATCCTTCTGGTACAGGGGATTAGTGGTCATCAGCCTCTCCAGCAGGGACACCCCTATGGAAACAAGTAATCTCCTGTTGAGCAAGGCCAGTGCATATTTAAATTCATGTAATTATTCATTTATCTGGCTGACACTTTATACAGATGAGTATTTTACCAGAGCAATTTATTGAGCAAAGTACCTTGCTCAAGGGTAAAACAGCAGTGTCTCACCTGGGATTTGAACCCACAGCCTTCTGGTTACAGGTCCAGAGTGGTAACCACTGTACTACACAGTTGTGCCTTATGTCTTAGTATGTTTCTTAAACTGCTTCGTCATTAAAACCAGTAAACTAATTCAAAGGTAGAAAACCTATTAGTATTTTGTCCCAGACAAACCGCTCTCACAGTTTTTGTATTGTTAAGTAGGCTGGTGCAGTTGTTCTATTCTTCTCTGTACAAAATACTGAAGGCGGCACCAGGTCTCACCCAGCCCATGTGTAATCGCCAGGGGGGATCGGAGAATGGGTCCAAGCTGCTTGGGGTCTCCCGCTAAAACCAGCTGCCCTCTGTGTCCATCCAGGAGCCCTGGAAAATTCCAAAGAGCTTCAGTTTCAGCTTCCTGTGAGGGAACATATCTCCTGCAGTTTTCAATACTCCCATACTCCCTAGCACGTTGGTTTTTTGTTTATACTAGTTTATGGGATTTGATTTCTGCTCGATCATTGACACCACCCTCAATCACATCACATCACTTTCAATTACCGCTTATCCAATTTAGGGTCACGTAGCGCTAACCAGGGTCAACAGAATATTTCTCTTTCAGATGAACAGTAAGGTGCCTGGATATGAACTGCCTCATTTCAGTTGCCAGACTCCACAACAAAAAACATCTACACATACGTTAGTGTTCTGAGACCAGTGCACCTGCCTTAAGAAGGACAGCTAAACGGGGCTCGGTATGCTCTCGAGTGTATGTTCACAGGCTGTTTTTAAATCAAACCCCACGCCACAGGGTTTTGCTTGAAACGCAACACAGGATATGAGAGCAGGGGAGGGGAGGAAGGGGTAACAGCAGCAGCAGTAGGACCTGTACAGCTGCTGTCCGTGGGTATGAGAGAGCTCACCCGCCATTCCGATGATGCACTCGGGCTCCACAGCGTGCCCTGCCTCGTCGACAAAGAGGTGAGTGAAATGGCCTGATGGGATCCCTCCTGACACCAGCCTGCGGACAGCAGCCAGCGGGACAGAGCCACAGAGGTTAACATGGGGCCCGGCAGCAGCTTCCATTAGGAGAGTTTATCACAGCAGATTTGCACTCCTTTTCCTATTTTTGTTTCACGGAAATCTCAAGATTACCCGAGTCTTTTCTATGCTTAACCAACGTTCGAATCTCTGCCACACGTATTAGTGTTTGTCTTGTTTTTATAGTCATTTATAGGTGTTCTGCTACAGTGTACTCTGCTTTTAATATGGTCTATCATAAAAATATTTTAATGCATTAAAACCATAAGAGTAACAATAAGAGATATTATATACGCCTAAAAAAATATAATCACGTTCAATGGTTGTATGCAGGGAATAAGAGGTAATAAGTGCACATATAAATTATAAATTAAATTCCAACTCTATTGCCAAAAATATTTTAAAAATCTGGGAGAACCTTTATATTGAGAAGGGCTTATTCTAGCTCATTCAACTTCATTATGACCGTTTAAACATTTCTGTTTAAATCCTACACTTCCTTAATGTGTTGTATCCTGCACATTCTATGGATACTGTGAGATCTGTGCAAATCCCTAGGAGAGTACATGCCACTAATATTGTTAAATGTGAGCCGTTTTTTTAAGGAAACATCAGCCAAACATATTAACAGATAAAATTCATTTTCATTGTTGATTTGCATTTAAATTCCTAAGAAGAAGTGCATTTAAAAAACGAGAACAGGAGGCGCTTCTTTACCCAAAGCTTTGTCAGGGTGTGGAACAAGCTTCCCAACCATGTTATTTGAAGCCAATACCCTTTTTTAAAAAAAAGGCTGGATAAGACCCTTGGATCAATGAGCTACTACTACCAAACAGGCTGGATGGGAAGAATGCTCTATTCTCATTTGTCACTTTGCTTAAATTCTTAATTTGGAAAAGAGCTTTTGAAGCACTGATTCCCCAGTCTTGAATATTCCAACATAAAATCATGCCTCTGAAGTAATTTTGATTCCCTCACCAGTATGTCTCATGCTGTAGGTGATTTGCACCCACAAACTGCTGTAAGGGTTCAGATCCCTGACAGCTGAGAGCACCACTTCAATGACTGTGGGTCTGTAAGAAAACCAGGGACATGCTAATAGCCTACCATCCTGCAGTGACCACAGTGGTGACAATGATCCGGAACTTCATCAGCTCTTCTTTTGAAGGATTCACGTAGCAATCATGTGTGGGTTTCCAGTTACAACAGCCCTGCCACAGAACACACAAAGGTTACAAACAACAAATGGCCATGTGTTTCACTTTGCCTGGGCAGATGCAAGTTATTACTGTTCCCCCGTTACAGCTGTTATATTCCAGATGTATGATCAAATAAGCAATACACCTGATCGAAGGGTATTCTGAAACTCGTACTTGATACAGGGTGAAAGCTGATTTTTGAGGGTACTCACAAGCAGGTCCATGGGCAGGGTGTTGGGGTCTCTGCTGCTGGCGTACATGCGGTACACCTGGTGATGATCAATGTGCCTGATGAGGCGCTGGCATATCAAGTCAGAGGCACTGTTAGAGGGGGCGCAGGCCAAGACGTGGGAGGAAGGATCCGATCTGTGCACCTGAAACACAAAGAGTCTTACCTGAGTCTGGTAGAGACGAAAAGCACTAATGTAAAACATGGTGCCCAAGAATATACCCAGTCAGTGACCCAGCAGCGTTGGCTTGAGCCAAATGTGCAGTGAAAATGATTAGGCAGCTTATCAGCACATTAATGTCTGTGATGTTCAGACACCTCATGATGAATTTGGATCCACAACATGAAACAACATCAAGATTAATCAATATGGTCAAACCTGTTTGATGGCTTCAACTATGGTGACTGTTTTACCGGTTCCTGGGGGCCCAAACACCAGGAAGGGAGCAGGCTTGGACACTCCAGCCACGATGCACTGGACCGCCCTGTACTGCTCTGGATTGCTCTCCAGGTTCCGGTCAAACAGCCTGCTCAGAAACAAGCACCACGGAAATTAACCTGTCAGACTACGCAAGGAAATGGGTGTTCAAGAAAGTCACTGGGTAGCACGATATCACCTCATTCAACCAGGTTGGATATTGGTGTTAGGTTGAACGTACAGATACAACCTTGTGGACCTGGGATATTCACAACAACTAGTATGTCTGGACACAAAGTAAAAGTCCCCGAATCTTACTCTCCTTGGTTTCAGGAAAGCAGGTCCACATACTTTCATACAATACAATTGGAAGTCCCCCTGACACTGACCTGAGTTCTGGAAGGTTCTGGTCAGGCGCTTCGGAAGCAGTGGGGAACAACACTTTGCCCAGCCCATTTTTGTTTGCCATCTCCACAGCCCTGTGCTGCAGCTTCAGGGGCATCCGGTTGAAGGTGAAGGTCACATCAAACTTCATGTTGGGAATGAACATATGCAGTAGCCTAGGAAGGAAGCAATAAAACACATTACAGGTTATCTTTCACGACCTGGGTTTGCGTTTCAACCCAAAAAGTCAAAATACAGTATTCAATAACTGATCCTTTAGAATATATACCCACATTAGACTGAGCAGACGTCACCTATATTATACAAATGCAATATAAAAACAATAACAAAACAGAGCTGCCTAAAGTCAAGATATACAACAGTTCACAAGAACTGGCGACCAGACAGGATGTGAACAACATAAAAGAAATTTCCAACAAGCTACACAAAACTGTTGCAACATTTATTTATTTGTCAGGAAGTTACTACCTTAAACCTGAAAGTGATTGGACTCTGTGTCTGTACCTGAAGAGATCAAGGATAATCAATAATGGGGACACAGGAACAAAACTTACTTCTTGCAAAAACCCAGTTTGACCCTCTCCAGCTCCACCCTGTAGACGTAGCCCTTGTACTTGGTGATGGGCTCAACATGGTCATCACTCTTCGACACGAGCAGGTGGTCTCCCCTCAGAACAGAGGGTCTGTTCTCTGCCACACCAGGAACCTGGGAGTACAGACACAGCAGACACAAACCAAGGAAGATTAAACCCCTTATCAAAGCCTTTCCACTGATGACAGAGTACCCCTCTCATTGTCATGTGGGTTTTCAAGTGTAACTGTGTGTTCTTTTAAGAAACAGCTGAATCAGGAGACCCACTGAATCGGCATAGGAAGCCACAAACTAAAAAATAATTCTCAGACTTTGTATTTTTCCTACAGTTATTCTAAAAAAGGGAAGTGTCTTGCAGTGTCTCTACGCACATGAAGAATGAGGAGTTTCTTGTTTTGAGGGTCTTTTGTCATGGTCTGCCCTTCCATGTCATACTTCTTAATGTCCACCTCCATCTGAATCTCCTCCAAGTGTAGCAGCAGCTGGAACCTCTTGCTGTAGTTCTCGAAATTCAGAGAAGGTTCCAGGAGAGCCCTGAACACAGAGAAGAACTTATCCATTTCTGTACACAACAATCTTCAACATCCTTTCCAGTTATACATTCCCTGTGATGGAAAAAATTGATCCTCTGGCACACAGTGTGTCTGGCCACCTGATTCATTTACACCGCAGGCCCGCAGGGGAAACAGGAAGACTGGAGCATTAGATGGAGAACTACCACAGCTCTCACTGACAACACAGCAAGCATCTGCCATCAAGAAGTGCTGATATGTTAGGTGAAGGAGACTTCAGCCGTGACCTAGGGCTTCCCCGTCACAATACAACCCGGCTCAACCTGCACTCCAGTCTAATGGTAAAATGGTCTTTTGATATTACAGGTTATAAGAGGAAGTGCTTCAGTTCTCTTACCTCACAGAAAGTAGCTGGTTTCTGTCTGTGGGGAACAGCCTATCCGAGTCTTCCAGTCTCTCTCTCGCAAGGTTCTTCAAGTAATTGGGGTAATTGTACGGCGCACAAAAAACCACTTGTTTCAGTTCCTGTACTGTATTGCTGTGAAAAACCAGCAGCGTGAGATTAGACCTTACTATGACAACTACACAACATGTGAAAAGAGGCAGAGCGATGGGCTTTGATGCAAGTCAACTCTTCTTGGGTGAAGCTCTATGGGTTTTCATTCCTGACGAATTCAATGATTCAGGTTTTACTAAACACCTCAGCTGGGCTTCTTACTTAATTACACCCCTGAGGTTCTCCTACCTTTCTGGTGGGACTCCCTCCTCCACCTGGATGGTGACAGGCCTGCGGATAGCCCTCTGGTAAGGCCTGTATGGAGAGCTGGGGCCCAGCTGATCTGCTAGGCTGCTGTTGGCCACAGCTGCCAGGTAGCGGATGATGTAAAACGGCTTGGGGTTGGCCACGCCGTGGGGTCTGAACTCAAAGGCCACCGTGACAGGAAAGAACCCAAAGTGAGAAACTTGGCACTGAACCTGGATTTCATAGCGGTTGCCTAGGCAGCACAAATACAAAATAAAAGGAACAGTGTTAATAAAGCCCACCTAACAAGATCTGAAAATTAGGCATTTTCAATACCAGTAATGCCAGTAAGGGAAACGCAAACAAGATACCACATTGATATGTGCAGTTGACAACCAAGGGTCAGGGCAGGGATTCTCAAGGAAGTAAACCGATAACGCCAAGGTTGGGAGAGCAGACTTGTTTGCCATAATCAAGAGGTCACTAGATTTGATCTGGGTTTCACCACTGCCATTAGCCATCTCTGACTGGGATTCCCAAAAGTGAGGTACACAATTAGCTAAGCCTAGGGTTGCCTGACCTTGAGAACACTCCCTTAGTTCCCTTAGTTTTCTGCTCAGCAGCGCCATCTGTCGCCTGCAGCAACAGCAGTTCAACAGCAGTTCAACAGCAGTTCAACAGCAGTTCTGCATATGATGCCTCAGCTCTGGCATAAAGTGTGGAAAGAAGCTGGATGACCAGGCAGTGTAGTTTTAAGGCTCTCTTGCACTAGAGATTTTGAATTTTGGGTTCTGAATATTGATATTTTGGCTAATAAATGAATCAAAATTCTAAGAGCGCTCTCCCCTGGCTGCTATTATCTATATTGCCTTAGGAAACTAATACACACATTTCAGGAAACAACCTTCCAAGTAATTTCTTTTATACCAAGCGTCTGAATAAAGAGATACCGTATTAGTTGTTATCAATGATATATTATGTCCAACTGTGAGTCAGTTAAGCCTACTGTAAAACGGAGGTTTTGGATTTTTTAATATGCATTTCTTTTAATTCACAAACCCAGAACTGTCTACCATTTCAGCTTTATTAATAAAAAAAATCGTCTTTCAAATCAAAGCCGTAATAGTAAAGAAAGTAACTTTATTCCTATTTAGCAAAGCAAAGAGGGCAACTGGTGTCTCAGATACGTTTTTGATTAAATATACTAAATATGTTTTTTCTTCCTTAGAATTCATAGAAATAACTACCCCCCACTAGATTTTAAAAGCCAGTCTTCTGTGTTAGAAGACGGTTTCTTGCAGCTCTTCGTGAAACTGTTGTGTCCTTTACCTGGATTGAGAAGGAGAGGACGGGCCCTGGTGACACGCTGTTCATCCACAAAACTGAAAAACCGCATCCTGTGCAGAGGGGTGTAGAGGGTAAACTTCACAGGGTCCTCCCCTTTGTTTTCAATGTAAAAGTGAAGGTGGTAGGGCTCATCATTAGGGGAGACTTTGAACGTGATCTTGTTGTCTGTGGACTCATGATCTGATGTGATCACAATGCCTGCCTTGTCAGCAACGAAGGCAGATCTGTGGATGAATGAAAAAAAAACAGGTAAACAGACATCGAGTGAACTCTTGCTGACATTCAATAAGCCTGATGAAACCATCTCTGCAAAACAAGACCATTTGGGTACTGACAATAAACAGCACACAGGTAGCTTGTTAGCTACATCGCTGTTAAGCCAGACCTCAGAACATACAGTATGTAAGGCTGGGCCTGGTCAGTACTTCAGATGAAGACAATCCTAAGGTAAAACCAGGTTTCTATTATAATAATCAGCTTTTAATTTAATCAACATTTGCTTTGTACTTTTCCCTTCTGCTCTAAGTGCAGCAGCATTTTTGTAATTAAATAACTGTGGGAATGCGCTGTGTTTCACCTTGGTTCACTTAGGCTCTCAAGGTGCAGTGGAGATAACTTAGAACTGTTTAGTCCCATGTAACTGTTTAAGTATAGTTGGAATGCAGACAATGTGCTTCATACAAGGCTGGTCTGCACAGCAACACTGATTAATCCTTGAGGGGCCTGTACAGCTTGGTTCTAGTGAGGTGTCCTCAGTCAGAAATTAGAGTCAAGAGAAAGCATCTTTGAGAACTGTTGTGATGCATGCCCTGGTACCACAGCCTGAATACAATTGCTTAATTAATTAGCTGTGGTTTCCAGTATTCCATGCCAGCAGCCATATTACCCTGCAGCTCACACCTGGCAGCCCACTGTAGCTAAGGAGGTGTGAGCCCAGTCAGTACCTGGAGAGACCTCCTGGGGAAAACTAAGGTTGCTGCTGAAGAGGTGTTAGTGGGGCCAGCAGAGGGTGCAGTCTGTGTGGGTCCTAATCCTAGTGATGGGACACTATACTGTTGCAACACTCCGTGGAAAGCGATGGGCATGACAAGGTACAGAAAGGCCTCATCGCCATCCACTGCAACCAAGGAAGTCTCCAGTCGCGACGACTACTCGTACCACTGGACCCAGGCTTCTGAGGTCGAGAGAGTGGGACTGCCCCAGTGCAACGGCTTTCCCACTTCAAAAAGCTCTCCCGCACAGGTTTCTTCATGTAGTTCACCTTCCAAACAGATGAGCCGCACGAAGTACAACCGTCACCGTCGGACACGACGGACAGCCATCACTGTATTCCGGATTATTCTGTGCCTAATAACTTGCTCCTCACAACTTTAACTCCACCTTGTTTCAGGAGGTGACTGCACACAAAATTCTGATTCTGTGGTTCAGCTCACTTGTCATTAAAAATAACAAGGGAGAATGATAGAGTAGTGGATGGTGTCTCCCGTGACCTGGCTAAACTCCGGTTTGGTTTCACTCATTTTGGCCTGTCAAAATTCAGATTTAGTTCCCCGGGTAATTCTTCATTTCTCCATGCCTAGGCCGTCAGGAGTAAACAATTACAGGCTAGGTGAGACCCCATCTACACGTACTTTGGAAACACCTGGGAAGGAAAGTGCTGTGTAAGCTACTCGCTGAAAAACACCTTAACCATGGAGCAGGTACCTGTTCTGCTTCAGAAGCTGGAGGAGGGCTCTGGCCAGCTTCTTTCTCCCTGGCACCTGTCCGAGGCCAGAGGCAGGGGAAGATCCGAGAGGAGCTCCATTCGGGATGGGCATGGGGGCAGCTCCAGGCTGCTGCGGGGGCCGACTCCACTGGTCACCATAGGACACTCGCACCTGCGGCGCCAGAGAGGCAAAACTACAGCTCAGAAGAGAGCCGACAGAGCAAGGAAACCCAGAAGTACTAGAAAAACCAGCCAACTAACACCCGATCAATCGGGAAGAATACAGTAATTGTTTTTGTGCAGTTCTAGTGCTAAATAACAGGAATTTCAACATTGAACCATATGATAATTACTCACACCAAGTGCTAATGTCAAAGAGCGTTACTGCAGTGACTGTCTTACTACCTACTGTACGGTGAATTCCAACACCAAGTGTGACTATCCACACTCAGTGCACTGGGGAGGGTGGTGTGTGTGTGTGTGTGTGTGTGTGTGTGTGTGTGTGTGGAGAGGGACGTTACTGAATGGGGGGTTACTGAGGGGACAGGGATGTGAAAACTCCTGTCACTTTGTTTTACCTTGGCTGCACTACAGTCACTGGTGTTCCCCGCTACCAACACCAACACTGGCACAAGGGAATACTGGGGAGTGAAAAGCAGTTAAGCAGGGACCTAGCATTGAAAGAAAAGGGCTGAGGACCAGGTGGCTGCCAGCCTGTTCTCTGGATTGCTGTGCTCCATTATGAAAATAATAATAATTGCTTGTATAGTGTTTTTATGGAGACTCTCCTACTCCACCACCAGTGTGCAGCCCCACCTGGATGATACGACAGCTCACTACACACCAGCTATCAGTGGGGAGGAGAACAGAGTGATGAAGCCAGTTCATAGAGGGGGATTATTAGAAGGCCATGACCGGTAAAGGCCAATGGGAAATTTGGCCAGGACACCGGGGTAACACCTCTACTCTCTTCGTGAATCGCCCTGGGATTTTTAATGACCACAGAGAGTCAGGACCTTGGGTTTACGTCTAATCCGAAGGACGGCACCTTTTTACATTATAGTGCCCCCGTTACTATACTGGGGCATTAGGACCCACATAGACCCAAGGGTGAGCGCCCCCTGCTGGCCCCACTAACACCTCTTCCAGCAGCAACCTTAGTTTTTCCCAGGAGGTCTCCCATCCAGGTACTGACCAGGCTCACACCTGCTTAGCTTAGGTGGGCTGCCAGATGTTAACTGCAGGGTGACTAGGGTGAAAATGGTGCATGGTGCTTTTGTCATGCTTATAACCACTAATTTTTATATGCCTTGGTTTATCTTTAGTGCACTTTTACAAGAAGTCAACTCTGCTTTACTGTGGTTTTAGTGCAGTAGCTTTTTAGAAACAGTATGATTCAGGAAGTTCTAACTTTTCTTGTGCACCTTCAACAGCAGGCCTGCAGGACCTGTGTCCACTGGCAGGTGTAACTGCAGCTGTTCTTAATGTACGGCTCGCTCCCCTTTCTTCCAAGAGCCTCTACCCCACCACGCCTGTCTGGGTGTACACACTACGTCCGAGCCGAGAAGGTAAGATAGTGCACTATACTGTGTTTTCACACACGTACTCAGCCCCGCAAGCGCTGGCATGTTTAGTGAGAGCAGGGAGAAAAAACTTGCAAAAGCCACAAGGTGAATTTCTCTCTGTGCCTTTGGACCTCTGAACAGACAGTTTCGTAAGTACAGCACCAGCAAGACACTTTCTATTCTACGAACATAGAGTTACAAATAACAGGAGGCCATTCAACCCGTCTAGGTCAGTGGGTTTGTAGCAGCTAACTGGTCCAAGGATCTCCTCCATTTTGTTAAAGGAAGCCAGAGCATCTCTTTTAACAACATGGCTGGGCAGCTTGTTCCAGACTCCCACACCCTTTGTGTAAAGTTTTCAAATGCAACAGCCCATTCTCATCATTCTGTGTCCTTGGGTTTGTGTTTCACTTTTGATCCTTGCTTAATTTGCTGCAGTTTTGAAGGAAGTACCTCAGTTTCACATTTAAGATCTCAGAAACTTAGCATTCTTTTTTAAAAAACAAGGTTACATTAATAAGGCTAATAATAATAATAATAATAATAATAATAATAATATGAGTTTCAATGAGATGGATAATGAGTTTTTTTAATACGACAACAAATAGAGTTGCTTTACATTTACAGCTTCTCTCAAGGCAATCATTACAAAGTATGATAAGAAGGTAATTAGAAGAAGAGAGCGAACTCAGCTGACTGCAAGTTTAAAAATAGACACTGGCAGGACAGCAAAAATGAGGAGCTGCTTGCCTTTGAGGACAATTCAGCACACATGAGATACAAAAAGACAGGAGCGTACCTGCCTGTTCGTTAGGGTGTGGTGAAACGTAGTCGTGAGTCACCACACATAGCTCCACTGAGAAAATAAAATTACAGCTGTAACATCTGGACACGTCATGATTCTCTGGGGTTGCTAACAAAACACAGAAAAGCGGAAATCAAATCGTTCAGTAACCAGGGGAAATAAACTTAATTCCCAGGAACACCCTATATATTAATAGCATCTGATGGGACATCTTTTTTCCCCCCATAGAGAAGGTGCTAATCTATAAGGGTTGTTTAAGTTTTCACACCACCTATTTAGGATGTTCAATATTTACTGAAGTTTTAGTGATGTTTAATAGGCTCTCCTGAACTCACAATCCTAATGTCAGGCGCATGTTGCATGCAAGTCAGACGCAGTTTTTTTTTGCCACGTGGCATAAATAATTTAACCACTGCTAAAAGGGACATAACACATTGATCCTTTGTGACCCATCTCTGAGCTATGGCACAGAAACATAACAGAAATTTGAACAGGACTCCATTCGTCCCAGAATCCACATACTGCCTTGAGTAGGGAACCAGTAATTATAATCGTATGACAAAACTCTGCTCATGGAAAACAACTCAACACCTTGTGATTCCACATTGTTGCTCAGGGCACCGATACTCTCAGGAAGACACAGTGCTGCACTACCTGATAACACTGCAGACAAGCTTAACTGGAGTCACCGCTGGTCAGCAAGCTGTAGAAAATCAGACTAGAAGCACGCAGCTGTGCCGACTTTCGCCAGAGCTGCTGCCATCTCCAGGCCAAGTGTGCCTTTACTTTATTCAATTGCAGTACAAAGTGGTAAAGTTGTTATGTAACGGATCAAGCAGGTGGGCTCTCCTGGCACTGCAGCGCTACAAACGACAGAGGTCGACAACGTGGTTAATCCGTGGAGCCACCACCACAGTTATCGTTTGTGCTACAGTTCCAGAGGGACCCACAAGCAGGCCGATCCCAGAGACAAAACTGCACTTCATCAAAAGGCCACATTTTGGAAGCTGATAAATGGACACCAGGGAAGCAAATTATCAACATCCAGCAAATCGTCAACAATCAGTTTGTTCTTTAGTGGAGCTCATACTGGAGAAATTACATCTCATATATATATATATGCGTATGAGCTCAACATGCAGAAGTTACATAGTTATATTGTCACAGTCACGTGCCTCAGCCAGTGGCGGCTGGCATCATCCAAATGAGTGAAGTTGCCGGGGCACCTGAAGCGAGGGCAGGAGTATAGAATGTGGTCGGCCGTCTGCACCTTGCATTCGCAAATTGGGTCATCAATGAGACCCCACTTGTGTAGGGTGGGCCGGAAACGGCCACGTCCGGTTCTTAGTTGGTTCAGCTTGACCCAGGCTTTTCTGGGTAGGTCATTTCCAGCGGGTTTGTTAGATACTTTGTCGATAAACTGTTTCAGTCTGTGGTTGTTATTATTCCACGCATCTTGCCACTTTTTGTTAGCCCAATTGGTGCCATTGTCGTTGTTTGCTTCTACATCTCGTAGAAGGTAATGGAAAACATGGACATTTAAGTTTTCACAGTGTTGTTGACATGACAGGAATGACACTGTTAATATAACGGTCGCTGTCAAAAAGATTATTTAAGAGTAGACAGGCTTTTGAACTAGAAGTTTTCAAAACAGAAGGCTCTTTTAGAGATTGTACCAACAAACCAGAAAAGTAATTTTTTTCAATCAAAAATGTGTTCAAAATTAGACAGACTTAGTTCAATAACACAAATTCAAGATATCCGACTGGAGGATTTTATGAGTGACACCCACTAAGAGCATTTGCTTCTCGACAGACACACTGCAGAAGACAAAACTGAAAGATCATGACAACTCAGGACTGTCTTGTTGTTTTTTCTTGGAGTGAGGGTGTGGGATTCACCTCTCACCTCTCACCAGCAGGACAAACACAACACCCTGCCTTTCATAAGATGAGCTGGTGTTGGTGAATTATTCAGCAAGAATCAAAATAGTAGCAGCGTCTGAAAGCCTGTTCTGAGATAATGCAATTCCCCCACTTACACCAGTAGAGAAAATTCAAGTGACCCAAGTGCACTGTAACTTTCTCAAAGCCGAGGGCATGCTCCAAAAATAGACCAATGAACAAAAAAAAAGTAATTTATCAACATCTAGATTTACATTTATAAAGCATCAGCTTCAAAAGCAGACGCGTAGAAAGTCCCAGTTCCAAATGTGATGTGTATTTTAACATGTTACTCTCAGTCAAACTCCTACAGTAACTCTTAGTCAAAATGCAATGAATACTTGCAGCTGTGAGATAAGGGAAAGCACACATTTAGCATTGCAGACATGCATGGTTAGTGTTTGTACTGTATCAGCATTTCCTGCAGACAGCAAAAACTTTACTGCCTGCAGCTCTTTCTACACCATGCCCTCCATAGAAGGTGATATTAAATGAATGACAATGGAAAAAAAAACTGTCTCTTAGTCTAGGCTTGTGTGCAAGCAAGATGTAAACGAAAGACAGAATACGCCTATAACATGCTCAGATTTTCCTACAGCGGAAACAAGCCTCTTCCTCTTTCAGACACTAATAATAATAATAATAATAATAATAATAATAATTATTGTTTACACTTATATAGCGCTTTTCTGGACACTCCACTCAAAGCGCTTTACAGGTAATGGGGACTCCCCTCCACCACCACCAATGTGCAGTCTCACCTGGATGATGTGACGGCAGCCATAGTGCGCCAGAACGCTCACCACACACCAGCTATCAGTGGGGAGGAGAGCAGAGTAATGAAGCCAGTTCATAGATGAATTCACTATTCATCTATACAATTCACTAACCAGAAGAAGCTTGCCAGAGATCGTTTCGAGACAACTACCGTAAACAAAAATTACAGTTTCCTACAGAACACAACTGAGGACAATTATTAGATGACAGGAAATGTAAATGTTTCTACATTACTCTGCTCTCCTCCCCACTGATAACGGATGTGTGGTGAGCGTTCTGGTGCACTATGGCTGCCGTCGCATCATCCAGGTGGGGCTGCACATTGGTGGTGGTGGAGGGGAGTCCCCATTACCTGTAAAGTGCTTTGAGTGGAGTGTCCAGAAAAGCGCTATATAAGTGTAAGCACTTATTATTATTAATTAAGTTTTGATTTTTTCTCATGACTACTTACATTTTGCAGACCATTACGCTTGGTGTTATTTTATTATTTTTGTGATTATTTACAAGAACAGTTTTGCACCACAGAAGCCTGGCAAAAGGGCCACACATACAGTAATTAAGGTATGAAGCTTTCCTAGAATCCAGCACTCAGCTTTTGCTGCTCAACTTTCTGGATTAATTTCCACAGAAGACTCTAATGCTCCTGGGAGTTATTCTGATCATTTTTTTCCCCCAATGAGCAGTGAAAACAGAATTACTATCAACACTTCACATTCACTGTCACACTAAAACATGACCCTGCTTTCACAGGTTTGTTTGCTATGAAACAAATCTATTCCTGTTGCCTCACCAAGATGTGATTTTCACATGTTTATGGTCTGAGATTACATAATCACCAACCAAATGGCGACAGGATAGCAGCAAGTGACATGTATCTTGTATCAACATCACTTCCTATTAAATCCAATGTGCACCGAAATTTGGCATTTTTGCCAGTCTAAGCAATAGAAAAATTTAAAGTATTTTTCCTAACCAAGCTGATATACTGTACATATTGCATCCAATGCTTTCAATCCGAACGAATTTAAATCTACGTTACAAAAAATGTAGGTACGTTTAACGTGCGTGAAAAAAACATAGCACTAACAGTAATTATTTATGTTCTGCCGTCCCATGAAAGTAGAATACAGTTCAGTATTGACACCATCTTCCTGAACTAAAGCTCAAATGAGGTCGGAGGATCTTTAGTGCAATTTCTCTAATTTGTAAAATGAACTTGACCTCGTTCACTCTACGACTTGTTTTTAATCTGAATCAATTTCTGTAGAGTTAAAGATCTCTGGGCTTAAGGAACCATCTCCGCGAGCAGAACTTGAGAACATCCAACGAGAAGCGGCGCTCCGCACTTACCTGCGTATTGGAGCACAGCTGTCCTCTGATCAGTTTCGCCTTGCGGTGTTTAACCAAGGCATAAACGATACTGGAAAAAGAGGGCTGCCTTTCTCCGTTTCTGTGAGAAGAAAAACAGCAGTTCAGGTGAGGGCAGAGTGGACAAGCACAACTTGGGCGCGACTGCGTTACAGAAGCATCAGCATCTTCTACCTGTTTCTGAACTCTGAGTTGTAGATGCCCTTAAGTTCCTCCCTGTCTGTTTTCGAACTTCTGTTTGTCTCCTCCAAGAAATCCATGAAGTCCAGCCCCGTTATCATATTTTCTCTGACGGTCGGCATCGCAGCTAGACGAGCGGAAACGGTAAACAAACTAAAACCCGTTTAAGAGCACCAGAACCGCGTATGTAAAGCGGACTCGGCGACAGCAGGAACTCGCCTGTGAATCCGATGTGTAGGGAGGGACGTCACTGATGACGTTTCGAAAACACTCAGGAACACGGGCCCAATGAGCGGCTGTGGCGGCGCCCGTTCTTGGTAAAGTGTTGCCGCTGGCTTGAGGAAACGAAAGTTAAGAGAATGGACTATCAGGGATCGTAAAAAAATAAAAAATTCAAAGTAGTCGTGTTGAACTGCACACCTCAAAGTGAAAAACGAGGCACAACCCTGGGGTTGCTTTTCGTAAACGGAGGATCGGGAGATTATTTGAGCTGTATTTGTTCGTTAATGGGTTTTGCGTTTGGCATCAACTCAAGATTAAGAAATGATCCCTAACCAAGCTGGGATATCAGTCCATGCTGGCACAGTTTAGTGCCCAGGGCTATATTAACAGGGATATTTCGTTATATTTGGTGTGCCAAGTGTTCCTTGGACTTGAAAAGAGTCTCTAAATACGGTTTCTATCAACCTTTACCCTTCTGCCACATGCAAAAACAGTAGGTGTCTCGGGTAAATTACGAAAAAAGTAATAATAAAGGCAATTTCGACATAATTTAGCCGTGCATTCCTACGAAAACGCAAAAAGCTCTGCCATCAACAAAGAATATATAGAATCTAGCAAGCACACTTTGAGCTTTTGAACAGATGTAAGTAAGCGAATTACATTTTTTTTCTATCACTTCTCAAAAAACAGTAGCCGACATTTCAGTTATCTACTGTATCTGCCTCCCCAAATGGCTTCAATAACATGGCTGGTTTGAGTCTTCAGGACTCCCACAATCCCGCATTGAGCACTCAACCACAACCCAAAAAAAAAACCCTAACATTAACAACAGTGGTGTAATAACTCGAAAAAATCATAAAGTTTATAATGGGCCAACAGTAAATTAAGTAAGAAGCTTGTTGTTGTGTGGTAACCAAAACTGCACTCTGTATTCTAAGTGAGGTTTGCAAGTGAACTGTAAAGTTTAAGAAAAACTTGGCTGGATCTAAATTTTACACCTATTGGTCTATACCCCAGAATCCAGCTTGCTTTTTATTGTATCTCCACCATGTTTTGATGAGAACACAAAGAGACGTAGCAATCTGCTCTCTGCACAAAGATTGTTTGGAAAGAGCACCGGTACACACTGTGTTCTGAATTAATGAAAATGATCCAAACAGGATCAATGGACCCCACAAACACTCCTGACTACAACTCCCCTCCCCTCAAGCCCACCCAAAGAAAATAACTTTGCAGTGCAGTGGGACAGTTTCATATAACATCTTCAAAACACTGCAGATTTCATTATGTGGATTAACACATATTCATGGGCATAGAGTTTCGATTTAACAGAACAGAAACTGAAAGTGTTTCTCTTAGTGGAAAGCCTAAAACACACTACTAAATGGTATACCTCAGTATGCTATATTGTTTGCTATAAATATTTGAGATGGTGTAATTGTGTACATGTTCTTAGAGTTGTCAGGTTAACCTGACTTTCGTAGAAGCAAGAAAGCTAACATTAGGTTTGTAGTATTATGTAAACAATATGTTTATTTCCTTTGCCCTTGTTTTTAAGAGCCAGGATAACAAATAAACATTAGGTATTCAGAACAGTAAAAATGTTGACACAATGCATCCAAAATAACTAAAAAGGCTTCCAAAATCAAAGAAAATAGAAAGTACTTGAACGTGTTTATTTATTTGGCTGTCTACTTCAAGAGGTGAATCTGATTTACAAATATGAAGGATGTGATTGTGAATCAGCCTTTTTGGGCTTTAGTCTGTGGGTAACTGGGTTTTATTCCAGACCTGGGGTGCTGTTTGCATGGAGTTTGTTTGTTCTCCTGTGTTTGTGTGGGTTTCCTCCCACACTTACTGGTAGGTTAATTGGTTTCTGGGAAAATTACCCCTGGTGTGAGTGTGTGCGTATCTGTGACAGTGTGTGCCCTGCGATGGACTGGTGTCGACGAACAGGGTGTACAGTATCTTGCTTTGTGCCTGTTGCCTGCTGAAATTGGCTCCAGTTCCTTTGCAACTCTGAATTGGAAGGACCAGTTAGAAAATGGTTGGATGAATCAAAATTCATGAATTAGAAAACAGTTTGTGTTAACAAAATTGGAGACACTTTGGCCTGGCTATAGACTTTATTATAGCAGACAGAGGAAAATTGAAGAGAAGCTGCAGGTCTGGTTTGGCCAGATTATGACTCACCCATTGCCTAATCACTGAGACGTTTGTCCCGAGTTCAACATGTGCTAATCATTAATGAGACATGGTTGTCTCGTCTGTGTAATTTTAGATTTCATTTCCCTGAAAATATTAGTATGGCACTGTTTGCTTTGCTTGTTCCACAATTGTCCACCTCTAGGACTTGATAAAACACATATCAAGCTCTGTTTGCATATTAAGCCAATGACATGACTCAGCAGCTTTGTTCTTTTACAGTTATACAGCTGCTAATTTCTTTGCTGGAAGACTGTAACACAGTGGTGTTGTTCAATATACAATTCTTTATAATTTTCCTCTGATTAACTTCTTATTAAAGGCCTCACACCTGTCTTCAGACACAATAGCTTTTAAATAGCATCAAGGTTGATTTCCCTTGAGCACAAGATGTTCTCTGTGACTAAAAGCACAATTTCTAGCTGAAATTGAATTAACTGAAGGTGGAACACTGAAACGCTAACCCAAGGAGACTTTCTTTCTGTCACTTCATTTGAATTTGTATAGACAATTGTTCATCCTCAGGATGCCCCTTTTTCCACCTCCAAATGTTATGTCACTAATGGCTTATTTTTACCCCTCACATTTTTCTCTCTCATCTTTTACAGACCACAACCCCTTTTTATATTTAGAACTTAACCAAAGTGACATATCCATCCATTTTCTAACTGTTTTTTTCAATTCAGGTCATGGGGGAGCTGGAGCCTTTCCTGGCAAGCAGCGTACATCCTGGACGGGATGCTAGTCCATTGCAGAGGATAATCAGGGACAAACACGCAGACACTCACACCAGGGCCCACCTGGATGATGCGACAGCAGCTGCAGTGCACCCATATTCTCATCACACACCAGCTATCAGTGTGGAGGAGAACAGAGTGATGAAGCCAATTCATAGAAGGGGATTAGTAGGAGGCCATGGGCCTGGGGGAAATTTGTCCAGGATGTCAGGGTAACACCCTGGGGTGAGAAACACCCTGAGATTTTTAAAGACCACAGAGAGTCAGGACCTCGGTTTTACGTCTCATCCGAAGGACAGTGCCTTTTTACACTATAGTGTCCCCATCACTATACTGGGGCATTAGGACCCACACAGACCGCAGGGTGAGTGCCCCCTTAGTTTTTACCCAGGAGGTCTCCCATCCAGGTACTGACCAGGCTCACACCTGCATAGCTTCAGTGGGTTGCCAGTTGTGAGTTGCAGGATGATATGGCTGCTGGCCATGTATGGCCTACCATGATTAACCTACCAGTATGTCTTTAAACTGTGGAAGGAAATCAGAGCACCCAGGAGAAACTCACACGAACATGGGGAGAACATAAAACTCCACACATATAGCACCAGAGGCCCAGACTTGAAACCAAACCCCCAGCACTGCGAGGCAGCAATGCTAACTGATCTATAAAGTGCCACCCCAAAGTGACAAATACTCTTTGCAATTGATTTGTTCAGGACAGCAGTGCGGAATGACTAAATGAAACTGAAGAAAGAAACTGACCAACCTGTCTGCATTCACTTTTGATTCCTTGTTGTGCAATGGAGCGTCAGTGCAGTAGAGCTCATCCTGCGCAGCCCACAGGTGTAGCTCCAGGCTGGTCTAGTGCTGCCATCGTGTGGCAGACAGAGAACACTGCGTGTTTCTCTTTCACACAGAGGCCGTGAGCCTAAAGTGGCTAGCTTTAACCAGACCACACCTTACACCTCTGAAACCTGGAAGCTACATTAAAGTCATGAATTTGCTGCCAGTGCATTGCAGGGCAGACAGATACAAACAAACACCCACTCGCACCAGGACCAATTTTCCCAGAAACCAATTAACCCATCAGTATGTTGTTGGATCATGGGAGGATACCAGAGCACCCAAAGGAAACATAACTTTACCACAGTAAAGTGCTATTTCATTTCCAATTACAGCCTTGAAGCCATAGTATATACTCTGGGTAACAGGACTCATTTGGTGCCCTTTATCATGATGCAAACCCATAGTAGGCTGACTAGCATGCTGGCATTGTAGGTCTCTACAAGTACCAGTACCCGAGGATTGTGAATGTTCTAAAATCTTTCCTATTAACCCAATGTGTGTGTGTTTGTGTTTGTCTGCATTGGACTGGCATCCCACCCAGCGTACACCCTGTCTTGAGCCCAGTTCCCCTGCGAACTGGGAGAAGTGGTCAGAAAGTGGAAAGATGAAAGGAATGTGGGCGTTTTGCGATGGATTGTTATGCATCAGGCCTTGGAGTACACCCTAGAGCAGGAATCTCCATTCTGGATCCAGGAAAACCTCAGTCCAGCACGATTTATAAGTGGTCTGTAAGTCATCAATTTCCAAAGCCCTGGAACACTGTAACTGATCAATTAAACAGGTGGTGTGTATTCAATAAACTAATTTAAAGAACATTTGGAATAAAAAATGGAACACCATTCATCCCTGAAGGAGCTGTGATCCCTTCATTAAAACACCACTTGCTTAGTAATTGCTTAAACAAGTGTTCCTAATCTTTAACGTGATTTCGAGTGACCTATAAGAATAAGAAATTAATAAAATAAAAATTCTAAAAAATTCCTCATCACACTTATCTCCGAAGCTAAGCAGGTGTGAGCTTGGTCAGTACCTGGATGGGAGACCTCCTGGGAAAAACTAAGGTTGCTGCTGGAAGAGGTGTTAGTGGGGCCAGTAGGGGGCGCTCACCTTGTGGTCTGTGTGGGTCCTAATGCCCCAGTATAGTGAGGGGGACACTATAGTGTAAAAAGGCACCTTCCTTTGGATGAGATGTAAAACCGAGGTCCTGACTCTCTGTGGTCATTAAAAATCCCAGAGCATTTCTTGAAAACAGTAGGTGCGTTACCACAGCATCCTGGCCAAATTTCCCATTGGCCTTTACCAATCATGTCCTCCTAGTAATCCCCTGCTCTGAAATGGCTTCATCACTCTGTTCTCCTCCCCGCTGATAGCTGGTGTGTGGTGAGAGTACTGGCAGACTATGGCTGCTGTCGCATCATCCAGGTGGGGCTGCATATTGGTAGTGGTGGAGGAGAGTCCCCATTATCTGTAAAGCGCTTTGAGTGGAGTGTCAGAAAAACATTATATAAGTGTAAGGAATTATTAAAAGTCTCCAGCTAAAATGCATTTCCCCCCCCCCCCAATATGTTACAAATACAATCTTGTTACTGATTTTGCAATAGCATGACATTTAGATGGCAGAACTCTCAACTGCTTTATCCAATTCAGAGTGGTGGGGAAGCTGGAGCCTATCCTAGCAAGCAACCGACACAGGGCAGGATACACCCTGGATGGGATGCCAGGCCATTCCAGGGCTGACACAAACACACTCAGACTGGGTCCAATTTTCCCAGGAGCCTGTCAACTCCCCACAATCCAGAAACCTATGTTTTTGGACTGTAGAAGGAAACTGAAGCACCTGGAGCAAACCAGGAGAGAACATACAAACTCCACACAGTTAGCACCTCATGTCCAGAATGGAACCCAGGATGTGCTCAGCAGCAATGCTAACTACTGCGCCACCCCATAACCTTAATCACTATATAACAAATGAACATTTGCTTCATTTACTGAAGATGTTACTGACATCCCTGCTTGCTCCTTGAAATATGCAGCAGTGAGCTTTTATTCATAAGCCTAAGACAGAAGTGGGACAATTCAGGAGTTGTGTTTTAGTATCAGCACAGCATACGTCTAACCCAGCTGGCAAAAATAGTAAGGAGATCCTGACATTTCAGTAGCCTTAAGCTGCATTGTTTCCTAAAGATCATCTGCATACCTCCTGTACTGTAGGGTGGAAACATTACGAATCATTACACACAGAATGAAGAAAACCTAAGAATATAGATGTTTCCTTGCAAGATAGAGAATCCAACAAAGGAAGACTTCTCTATAACAATCCTTTTTTTTGTAAGTGGCTCAGTGTTTCGTGAAATATCCCTTTTGTAGCTCTTCACTTTGGGACCACCGGTCCCAAGGAATCCTGTGGTCAGTTCTGTCTGTGCTGCTACATTCCTGGGAAAGACCACCACTCTCCTGATCGTGGCCCCCCTCACACTGAAATGCAGACAGAGCAAAGGCTACAGCCATTGTACCTGGAGGTAAAAAAAAAAATACTACGGTAGTTTGATCACCTATGGCAATCTTCAATTCACAACAAGAAGAGACAGCAAGAGCAAGCAGAAGACAAGAGGGAGACACTGGTAGAATAACTCGCAAGTGTATTGTCCAATCGACATGGTTTTACACAGAGGACCACAAGATATAAATGGATGACAGTAATGAGATATAATACAGATGGTTTCATTCCAAAAGAGATGCATTTACAGGAAGAGACACTTCTGTCAGCTGTGCTCTATTGCTTCAAGAACTGTTACTAGTAGTGCTGTTATTTTTACAGAGCCACTCTATTCTTTTGTTTTTTTGCATAAATCTACTAATCCAAGGCTCCCCAAGCGTTTAATTTTTATGAAAGGTATGGTCTCACTGAAGCGCGTAAGATAGTAAAGACAATACTAATAGTGCAGATGCTACAGGAAGTGAAAGCTACAACATGACCAAAAACAAGCTCTGCAATTCCCCAGAAAAGCCAGATACAGCCAGAAAATGTGGATATAACCAGCTAGCGGCCTGTTTTACACATTCAGTTTCATCTTCCTACAGTAACAGCAAGAGAGTGAGCTTAAGAGCTAAAAGATGAATACATTATTTATTAAAGATAGGCGTTCCCTTTTGAAGTGCTCATACACAAGCCAAAACCTTTAGGACACAACTGGACACACCCCACACTGGACATTTCAGACTTCCTTAAACTTTTAAATATTCTCACCATCAAAAAGAGAACTATTTTAGAGGCAGTGACGGGACTGCAAAAGAGTAAATTGGTTGGCCATTACTTTCCGAGTCAAGGAATAGGAAAACCCCAAAATCTCCTACTGATTTTGTGAAGTGGTAAAAACAGGGCCAAGGAAAGCTAGCTCAGGCAAAGGAAACCCCACCCAAGCAAAGAAATTATTTTACAGTGCTCTTTCAGACTGCAAATGTTCCCCGATATTATACACATCGCTGGTCAGAGCATGTGCAATGACTTCAAACCACTGTGATGAGAATTGCACTAAAGTGGCTCAACGATTCCGGAGCTCACAAGATTTGAGTCGACCAGGGTGCCCCTGCTTGTGACTTGCCTGGCACCCGAAAGCAAGCAGTGTTATTGATGAGAGCTGCATCAGTCCTGCAGCCACACTGCTGCTGTTGTGAGAATAAGAGGGTGAACATGCAGCATTCATCACTCCTGGGCAAGAGGATTCAACACCCACAGCTCAAAACCCGGAGGTTACAATCTTGGAGTTTCCCTTTGAATTCCAAAGGTGCAGAAAGCGGGTTGCCAACTAACATTGTCAACATCCACATGCTGTCCTAGAAGCTGCCCAATTGAGATGTTTTCAATTCACCTTCTGCCTCCAAGAACCCAGGAAAAAACAAAAGCTATTTAAAAAAATAAAATCCTCTGGATTAAGGAAACCCCACATTTTGGTGCAAATCCTTTATTCCATTTGAATTTATACATGTTTGTTCTTACAGTTGTAAAAATATTTAGCACTAAAAGCTAAAGAAAGGGAAAAAAAAAGGACATCTATGGAGACAGGATAACTTCCACTTGTTCATCTCCACTCTCACACTTTACACCAGAAGGGGGCGGCAGCTTTTCGCAAATTAAGACAGAAAGAGGTCGAACCACAAATTCTGTGCAAGGAGTTTTAACACTGCAAAGCAACCAGCCCCGCGGGCTAGGTTTAGGTATGGCGTGTGGATGCATAGACAAAAACACTGCTTTTTTCCCCCCCCAACTTTTTGGCTGCCTTTAAATCCGTCAATTCTGCCCGTGCAGACCAGAGGGGAGAAACAAAACCACAGCACAGTTTCCCCAACAGGCAACAGTGCCTTAAGACTTCGTACTACAGAAATCAAATCACCCCCAACAACTACATTGCATAACCAAATCGTTGTCTTGTGTACGCAGAGGAAGGAACACACTTGAACTGGGGATCTTTACCATGGGAAAGAGATTTTGCAGAAGATCAAACTGGGTTACTGTAAAGTATTTCCCTGACATTGGAGACATAGCAGTTATTTCAGCCACTGCGAAACGTGTTTGCGGAAGCTCTGGTGCAGTGGGGATGTAGTTTAAAGGTGTATCAAAAACCGTTTAAGATTGGATCTGCTCAACTCGGGCAAATGAAGAAGGATGTAAGCGAGCTAAAACTATCTGACTGCTGCAGACAGCTCTGACTGCTAAGCATGTCAGTTGGCATGGTATGGGGCACTAGTTACTACCTCCATCAGAGACTTCATAGAGGGGGGGAGCGTGGGGGTGGGAGAGAGAGAGAAAAGCCTCTGTTGTCTCAAAGTGTACGAAACAATAAGAATAACTCGTTCAAATGCAAGATAAGCTTCAATTCTGCCGATAAGTCAGTGCTTATCCAATTAGATCTCGATTTTCCAATAGCCTGAGCAACGAAAGTACCCCTGCCCATTTTAAACCTTGGTTTCTTTAAAAAAAAAAATCAATCCTCCTCCCCCCTCCCCCCCCAAGGAAAACAAACATCGGACCACACTTTCCGTGAGACCACACCTTGCTTTGCCTCTTTCTTTTTTTTTTTCAAAGTTTTAGTTTGTCTTTTTTTTTTTGCACACGTTGGTAACATTAGCGAACTCATGCACATCTGCTCTAAGCGTTCTGCATCTCTTTGCCGATCTTGTAGCTCAAGATCTTGTTCCAGTCGATCTTGGTGCGGGTGACAGGCAGCTGCCGGCGTAAGGCTTTGAACGTGGTGTCGGACATGGTCTGGTAGTTCTCGCTGATGGCCGTCTGCCCGGGACACGCAGGAAAGAAGAAAAAATGGAAAAGGAGGGAGGCAGGGTTATATAAGGTGGCAGGATTCTCAATTTACTCTAGACACTCAATCTGCAGCAGTTTGGTCAATCTTTTGGAATGGCCTGGTCTCAAAATCATTTCTTACCTGCAAAAAAATAGGTCATTTTGTCACAAACAAGGAACAATGTCAATACCAACCAGTCATGAGGCAGGGCTAGACTCCCCCCCCCCCCTCCTCTCCGCCTATCAAACTGGTACCCGAGATAAATCCCACTGCAGGTTTCTCATTGCCAGCTATCGGCAATCCTGACACATTCAGAACGTGCGCCTAAGCACGCCCTGGAAATACTCAGTTTTTCCTACATATCTCCCACAGCTGTAATTAACAACTACGACTTTCATAATGGGCATCTGTACCTAGAGCTGGGTGATAATTGGATAACGATAATTATCGTGATATAATTTTCCTCGATATAATTTTAACAAAAGTTTGATAAATGTTCGATATACAGTATATGTTTATGCTTTGCGCATGCAAACAAAATACTGCACGAGTGCGCGTGCATGTTGCAGACCGGGCAGCTAACAGATTTGTTTAATGTTTCTGCTGTTTGGCAAGTGTTTGTTGTGTTCTTAAAATAAAAAGTTGTTTAATTTACCAATTAACTGTCTGGTTTCTTCAACTTTTACTCAGGAGAAAAAATCTGCCTTTAAACTTGAAAGAAATAATGATTTGACATTTATCGTGATAATTATCGATATCGACTGATATGAACATTTTTATCGTGATAATGTTTTTGGCCATATCACCCAGCCCTATCTGTACCCCCTGCTGTATGAGACAGTAGTGCTTGTCTGCTCCTCTGTGTGCCACTTACACATGCAAAAGGACATCTGCCCTCCGTCTGTGAGCTGTACACCACAATTCAGGCTCTATGGATTTTTCTTTTAGTTATGATGCCACTATCCCTACGCTACTACCACATGGATACACACGTAGAGGCTTTACAAATTCAACAAATACAAGTGGTTCCCGTACTCAATTGGAGCCAAAGTCAGTTTTGTTGAGTTTTCAGTATGCCCTTTAACACTGGCCCCTGCTGGCTGATAGGTGGCTCCACTCTTCCAAATAAATAAAAACAGAATTCTTAAATGTAAGTTACCCCTCAGATTTGGGGTTCTCTTCGGGGTCCAATCCTCAGTTGGAATGAAAACTACAAGAGACCTTGATTACCAAGTGAACCTTTGCAGCTTTCCTCTTTCCTAGATGTGACGTGTCAATGACCACATTTTAAGCGGTTAGGGTTCAGACTAAGAATAATTATCACATTTTGTTTTTTTGCACTTGAGAATAATAAATAAAAGAACCACATGAAAAAACTTTGCAAGTTTTCAGTGCTTTAGAAAAGTCATGCATCTGTGTCCTCCAGCCCGCATAAACAACTTAGCATTTTGTGCAAAACGCGCTGGTTGAAGAGCCTGGCAGCTTTGTGCAATACATCTCTCACTGCACAACAGGAACAGGAAACCAAGTTTTGTGTTGCCCCGGGGAAAAATGTATGTTAAATGGTGCCACAGACTGAGACTTTCCCGCCTAAACACATACACGCAGAGAGGTGGGAAAACAAACACAAACTAATCAAAGGCTGAGGAGATCACCACTAGCTCAAAATGAAGCCTTGAAAGAGAAAGCGAAAATTGAAATGATCATAAAAAAGCAAAAAAAAAGCTGAACCCTGCTTGGTGTGAGAGAACTTACCTGGTACTCGTTTTCTGCACTTTCAATTATTTTCACAAACTCCTTGGCAGTCTGGGTTTCATTCTGCAAGAGTGGGAAAAGAAAAGGTTTATTGCAGAGAAGGTGAAACACACCCATAGACTTCTGATGGGGCTGGAAAGCACTCTCATAGATAGCTTTTATAAATACAGACAACTCATTATCTTCCTGTGTGATTTTACTAGGCCATGCAAGAACACTACAGCTACCCACCACCCATCTAAACTGACACCATGAGAAAAGTCCTGTAAATACGTCAAAAAAGTTCAGGTTTATTGCAAACTCTTATTTGATTTTTTGAAATTGATACCTCTGCTCTTTTCACTATTCCACAAGTACTGTACACCAAAATAGAAATAACAGCACAACACTGTTAAAACATCCCATTTAAGAACATAAGAACAGTTACAAACACTATCATAATATCGGGTCCATCTAGCCCATATGGCAGTTTAGCGACCCGATCTCATCTAGCTCCAACAATATGGCTGGGCAGCTTGTTCCACACTCCCACCACCCTTTGTATAAACCAGCACCTCCCGTTATCAGTTTTTAAAAGCAGTTCCACTTAGCTGGACATGCTTTTGTGACCTATTTTTCAAAAAACTTTCGTCATGCCTGAACTGGCTTTCGAGCTCCTCGACAGCCAGCGGCACTCCTGGAGGTGTTTTAGACTCGAGAGGCCGAGGCGGGCCACGAGGTGGGCCCGTGGCTGGGTGGCCTCCTGCCGCAGCGCTGTGCTCGACTCTTATCTGAACGAGCTTCCTTTTAAGGGCAGGAGTTCAGGATGCGAGGAAGTGAGTCAGCAAACCGCACCAGCATGGCGGCTTTGCTTCAGAGAGGCGGAGGATGTACTTACAGTCACTGTTATGGACTCCTGCACATCCTTATGACTAACAAGCTGGACGTTGCCATCCTCATAGTAATGCACCTGTATGGGGAACACACAAAGAGGCACAATCAATTGCAGAGGAGACATGTGATATATATATAACTGATACACGAGATACAGGAATCGTAAAACCTTTTATGACAGAAAGTTGTTTTGTTTTTTCGTCACTGCTGTGGCCGCTGAAGCACTGACAAGTGGATAGTTTAAAACAGGTTAGGAAATGAAGGGAGGTATCCCAGCTCTTCAAAGCCAAAAGGCTAACCCAGAGTTTCACTTCAGTCAAAAACTGAAAGAGGATGAGTCACTATGAAAAAAATTTAAATTGGCACATTGTGCGGTGGAAAAAAAAGAAGGTGCTTCTTTAGACTAAGTGTAGTGCGTGTCAACAACAAACTGCCCTGAACATGAAAGACAGCAACTGAAGTAGATTTTAGGTGCAAGAGATTTAATACCAAACACCACCCCTTCAGTGTAAGATAATTAAAAGATGGAATAGGGGTGGCACTAACATTGCTGCCTTGCAGCACTGGGGCCCTGGGTTCAATTCTGGACCTGGGGTGCTATCTGCATGGAGTTTGTATGTTCCTTCTGTTTTCGTGTGGGTTTCCCCCAGGTGCTCCAGTCTCCTCCCACAGTCCAAAGACACATTGGTGAGTAGGCTGGCTTCTGGGAAAACTGGCCCCAGCATTAGTGTGTGTGCGTCTATGTCTGTGTTTGTGTCTGTGCGCCCTTCAATGCACTGGCACCCCCTCCAGAGTGAAACCTGCCTTGTGCCAGTTGCTTGCTGAGATAGACTCCGACTCCCTTGAAACCCTTCATTGGATAAAGTAGTTAGAAATGGATGAATGGAATATCTTAATATTTTGTAACCTGCACAACGTTTTGTTCAATACAAATCCGTGTCTATCTTAAAAGGGCTGGGAACAAGAAACTAAAGGCAAGGGAATGAGTGGATCTCATGCTCCTCTCTCGCCTTGTCACTTCAGGGCTCCCTGTACCAAACTGAAATAAAACCCCTTCCTTGTATGGCAAAAAGCAAATCAAACAGTTATTCAGAGATCCATCCCAGTATGCAGAACACACCTGGATCTTCAGGACTCCCACCACCTGAGAAGTGGACTGGGTGATAGTGAACTTCCATTCAGATCTGCAACGGCCATTCCTAGAAAGAACAGAACAGAAAGAACGAAAACACGTCACCATGTTCTGAGCTGAGGGAAACAGGGCTCTCTCTCCGAGGCTCAGCCATTTCAGGTGTCACATGCTGGGTGAATCTCTTTTTAAAAGGTTTAAAGTGATAAGCAGCAATTAATGTAATTAACTGCAAGAAAGTGTAAACCAATCATTTCAACCTCTTCTTTCATTAAAGCCTAAAGTAGTTTTTTTTGCCAGATATAAGGCCATTCAGCAATCATATTACATCACCCTTTTCAACACACTGTCTAGCTTCAGAGCAAATCAAAAGTTGTCAACTTAGCAATTTCTCTTGTTGGAGAAAACAGTTTCCCTTACCCCATCACTTTATTTCCTTTTAGATGCTTACATGACCAGATAAATTAACTAGCAACCAAACAGGCTACATGGGCTCAATAGGCCCTTGTTTGTAACCTTTCTTATGTTCCTTTAACCTAGGAACCACACATGCATTGAAAGTGATGTCACTTTTGCAATCCACTCAGTGGCTTGCATTAGCATTTATTCAATTGGTTGTTTCTGTCACATTTAAAAAGCCTTGAATGTCTTTTATGACTTCACGGGTTCGGTTTTATGAACTCCGTTTCAAGATAATGCTAATCACAGCTTTCGAACCTGAAACGTCCATCTCATACTGCTCACCATCTTGATGGTCAGATTTAACCTCAACCACAGGACTGATCAGATACTGCTAGAGTAACAGATCGCCTCATTCAACACTTCTCACTTCTCTCCTAAATCAATGCGAAGCCCAACTCTGGATTTTTATTTATTCTAACTTGCTTTAGAGTAGGGGTCCTGGAGAGCTCCTATTCATTAGGTTTCACAGGTTACACCCAGCTGGATATTTGTAAACATCAGAAACACTTATGTTTTTGATCAATCAAGCAAATTGTTTAAATTAAGGAAGGGTGACGTGTACTCACAGTTGTGTCCCAAATAATTGCTGAACACTATCATAACAGCATTTGTACAAACTATCTGGTGCTAGTTTCTGTATAGAAACAGCACCAGATACACCCCTTCTGTTCAAGACAGGAAATTAACAGGTTCTTACCAGAAGTTTTTGGGTTGAAACTGGTGGCCTTCAATGCAGGCAATGATGGTCTGTTGCCCATCAATTGTTTTGCCATAAACCTGGAGAAAGAGAAAAGGCATAAATAAGCTCATGAAATAAACAGCAACTGTGTGCAAAACAGTATTGCTTATGTGGAATGTCATGCCCGTGCATAAATGTGAATTCCCTGAAGGAGATAATAAGCACTTAACTGGCATCTTGTCTGCCACCAACAGATCTGTAGATTTTTTTTTCTTAAATCTGTACATTAAAAACTTCCTGTTAGGACATCCTGTTAATTCAGAAACACCCTCTAACAATTCAGACGTCCTACATCTGAGCAGGATGGGCTGAATGCTTATCGGTTTCTCTCCACTGATCTCACTCAAGGATCATATTTTTCTAACTTGGTCCCACAGTGTGTCCTCATACCTGGCCTATTACAGCTCCAGTTTTCTGCCTCTGTTTTTATAACCTGTGCTATGGCACTACACAAAGGAGCAGGTCACCAGCATCATTTATGAAAATTTTATGTTGTCTGGTCACCGTTCAAGTTCAGTCTCTTTTTCTGCAGCTGCCCATAAGTAACTTTGTGTATTTGATTTATGAGCTTGTTAGAATGTTGAACATTGTGCCTTATAACTTTTCTTCAGGATTCTATAACATTATAAGCAATGACATTCTTAAAAAAAGGGATCAGCTCAATAAACTGATAAAGCCACATGAATCTGAATGACTAAACTGAAATTCTCTTAAGCCTGTCCTCACAAGCTGCTTATCTTATCAAATAACAGAAATCTAGCAAAAGCAAACCTGCTCTCTTCTAAGTCTATGGAAATGAGCATTCTACCCTGACAGGTAAACAAGCCAGATTACCTGTTAGGTAAATAATTAGGAAACCACAGTGCCAATTCGATTAGAATTGTGTGACTTTCAAAGTGCACTGCTTTGACATGTATGCTGCAGCTATATCAGGCTTCCTTTTTACTGGCTGGTGAGAGCAATTCTTTCAAGGATATTGAAACTATTTATACACCCTACAACTTACAACTGGCAGCCCACTGAAGCTCAGCAGGTGTGTGCCTGGCCAGGATGGGAGACCTCCTGGGAAAAACTAAAGTTGCTGCTGGAAGAGGTATTATAGAGGCTAGTAGGGGACACTCACCCAGCAGTCTGTATGGCTCCTAAAGCCCCAGTATAGTGACGGGGACACCATACTGTAAAAAGGTGCCGTCTTTCCAATGAGATGTAAAACCAAGGTACTGACTCACTGTGGTAATTAAAAATCCCAGGATGTTTCTCGAAAAGAGTAGGGGTGTTACCCCGGCTTCCTGGCCAAATTTCCCTTGAGCCTTTATCAATCATGGCCTCTTAATAATCTGCATTTCTGAACTGGCTTCATCACTCTGTTCTCCTCCTCACTGATAGCTGGTGTGTGGTGAATGTACTGGCGCACTATTGCTGCACATTGGTGGTGGTGGAGGGGAGTCCCCATTGCTTTGAGTGGAGTGTCCAGAATAGCACAATACAAGTGTAAGTGTATAATTGCATTATTTCACATAAACCAGGAAAAGTAAATGGAGTTATCTTATCTGACTACTGGTTGTAGTGCTCCACCTTGTCTGTAATACAGGTTTTATTCCTGCTCTTAACCCAATGTTACAAATAAAAATAAAACAGTGGAAAAATAGACCATTAAATACAGCCTGAAGCGAGTCATATTTGTAATGCAACTAGAACTCGAACAATCTCATCACCATCTGAGAACACCCACCCGTCTTCAGTCCCCTGAGCTCCCGTATGATGTCGGATTAGACAAACCGCGAGAGCATGGTTAGTGAGCAAGAAGGCAAGAATCCCCCTTCTTTTAGCTACTACTCTTTTCATAAATATAAAATCCCAATGAAGCTTCTCGCTCCATTCCAAGAAGAGCTTGCTATCTCCTGTTTGCGATCATCGATTTCTCCTGTGGTTCCTTCTCTTTGTCTCAGTTTGGAATAGCGGACAGTGGCAAGCACGCGCGAGATGACAGCTTCCTCCTACATGGCCATTGTCAGGCCCTGCATTGCACCTCCTCATTCTGCAACCCCCGCGCTATAGCAAGAACAGCATTCTGCACCAACGTGGGACCAGCACAGCTCTAACTCTCACAGCTCTAACAGGAGATCAGAGGGTCCAGGCAAGCTGCAGGGGTTACACAAAAGTCAAACTATCCCAGTTCTGGAGGTGCTGCTTGAGGAACCCTGGTCAGTCTGCACCCACACCAACCTGTTAACCACCTCACACTGGATACTGCATCTGAGATATCTTAGCAGCACCCATTGTGAATAAAAGAATGAGAGATGGATTTTTAAGTTCTTGGCATTCTATTGCCTTTACTCTGTTGCAAGAAGAGGCAATGTCTAGACCACAGGAATCTCAGAGCTCAATATTCCCAGGCTCTAGGGGACATCACAGACCAGTGTCTACTAAACGGGCGTTACTACTGCCTTCACAGAGCGGAAGAAACTGGGACGCTCATTCCAACTAAAGTCAGCAGTCTTTCCAGAGGAAACAAAGGGGAAGTCAAGGGAGAAAATGCTGTGCATCTTTTCTAAAAAAGAAGGAAGGGTGCAAAACCTGAAGCTCATTTCTCAGAAACAGGAGGCCTAAAGATAATTAAAACGGCTGTATAAACTGAAGCTATCCCCAAGGCAGACCTGTGAATTTATGTCCTTTACATGCAAATGAACTGATTGTCAAAAAATCTCTTTGCACTAGAGTGTTCTGCGATTTTGTTGTGTTTAACTGGGTAACTGCTTTCCTTCTTTTCAGGCCCTCAACAGTTTGAAACTACTATATCTGGAATGAATTGCATGTTTCAGGCTCAAGGCAAAAAAAAAAAGGCAACAGGGGTCACACAAACTTCAAACCATCCCAATTCTGGAGGAGCTGCTTGAGGAACCTTGGTCAGTCTGCACCTGTTAACCATCTCACAATGGGTGCTACTTCTTAAGAACCTATTACAATAGGTGCTTCCTCCAGAATAAGTCTTCACAACCCCTTGTTTTCAAGAGAAAGAGTGACACCAAGATGTAAAAAATCCAACTTCCATTTTTTAATTCCCCAAAAATCTCTTCCGGGAGCGGGAGCGGGTACGCACCGTGCAGAAGCCGCTGGGATAGTGCTCCTTGACGTAGGCCCTCAAGGCGGTGTCGCAGGCGTCCCGCCACGACCTCAGTGAAGCCTCCCCCTCGTAGGGCTGCGGGTCGCTGGCTTCTTTCCTCAAGTGGTCGAACTTGAAGGACAGCTTGTTCCGGGGGTCGAAGAAGCGGCCGTGGCCCAGGTCTCCGTGCTCTGTGATCAGGACCTAGAGGAGAGGACGGCGCGCTTGAAGGAAGTCTCCCTTTGCTGTGTGCCACTCTCGTCTCCTGTCCTGCCGGGCGCTTTGACCTATATCGATCTTACACGATCTCTGACTATTCCTCCAGATATACAGATACTTGCCATTACAAGAGTACACTGAGTGTCAATCATAAAACACAGTGTAATTCAGAACAATCAATTACATCTTTATGCATATTAAAAATATTTGCATTATTTGGTACTGCATGGTTTGTACAACACTAGTCACAAAATGTAGTTTTCTATACCACTGCTATTATATTAGAACTCTGGGAGGGCACCAATCTGATCTGTGTGAGCAGCTTATACCGGTCATTTCATCATTCAACCATCTTACTTGCGATTTACAGCCTCATGGAGCCAGGTCTCACCCATTCATGACCTTTGAAAACTTATGATCAAGCAAAGTGACACAATGGCATCGACCTCAAGCATTTTAAAAAAGCTCTAGAACGCCGAGAAGAAATCATGAGAAATAAATCCAGAGGTTACAAAGCAGTGTCGCAGCCAGGGTGATGTGACAAACCTCTGTCACCTCGACAAAAATATCATCTACCCTCACCTGATCGTCATACCCTTCAATTTTGGCAAGGGTGAACTGATCCATGTTGTACTGGGCAAATGCGCTGTGGCAGAACAAAAAAATAAAAAGTTAGACATGATAGGAATTAATGGAACCAAATGAGTCTCGAGCTGAAAAAAAGATTCATTTCCAATTCCATTAAATATGATGATGTGCAAAATCCAACCTCATGGCTGCAGCAGATTTTTACAGCCTGTTGTCAGTTTTGCTCCTGGATATGGGTATTGTATGACAAATCGATATCCTGCTGTGTAAAAGTCCTAGACTTGAATTGTGACCAGAATCATCAACAACCTGATCATACCAATTCAGGTAACTATACATGAACAGCCTTAGTGTTGTTGTCGTAGCAGCATCACATTTACCAACCAAATAATACTGACTTATTGTCAAGGGTTCCATATCCTTAACGTAATTTGGTCTTCTCTATATATCCATAAGTCTAAATCTTTTTTTCTGTCCTACAAAACATAGATCAGAGCTAACTTAGCTTAAGACAAATAGCCAGCATTTCAACAGGAGGGTTCTACAGAATTGTTTCTGCATAGAAAAGGAAAAACACTGAGCATTGAGTAAAATGTGTAGACGTTTTCACAGCAGTACATTTATAACCCCAGTTTAGGCACAGATATAGAAAAGAACCCTTTATATAGCTTGGATATTACTACTTTCTAGTGTGCACAAAACCAAACTAATGCTTTGTGCTGAGCCAACTGTGAATTCCCTGCTGAATGTTCTCAGACAGAAAGTACCTTCCAATCTTACTGGTAAGAGTAATGGGCTCCAGTTTTCAGGCTCCTCTAGAATTCTCTTTGAGAGCTGACCCACGCTGAGAAAGGCCAAGAAGAGTCTGATTCTCAGTAGAGCCCATTCTCAGTGTCACAGTGAAACCCATAGTTCAATATTCCCAGGCTCTAGAGGACATCACAGACCAGTGTCTACTAAACCAGTGACAGGCGTTACTGCTGCCTTCACAGAGCAGAAGAAACTGGGACGCTCATTCCAATGAAAGCCAGTAGTCTTTCCAGAGGAAACAAAGGGGAAGTCAAGGGAGAAAATGCTGTGCTGATGCATCTTTTCTAAGAAAGAAGGAAGGGTGCAAAACCTGAAGCTCATTTCTCGGAAACAGGAGGCCTAAAGATATTTAAAACGGCTGTATAAACTGAAACTATCCCCAAGGTAGACCTGTGATTTTATGTTCTTTACATACAAAGAAACAGATTTGGTCCAAAAGTGGCTTTGCACTAGAGTGTTCTGTGATTTGGTGGGATTAACTGGGTAACTGCTTTCCTTCTTTCCAGCCCCACAACAGTTTGAAACTACTATATCTGGAATGAACTGCATGTTTTAAGCTCGAGGCAAAAAAACATTTGTCATAGAAAACAATTAGATTAAGTTAACTGAGAATTCAAACTGGGCAGAAAACTAGAAAAACAGGTTCGAAAAGACCTTTACTGAGACTTCCTAGAAACAGGGTCGGCCACCTGCACAGGCTGTAATCCCAGCATTTACTTCATACAGGAGACACAAAAAAAGATGGGCAAGATGTCTGCTTGGTCAGGGTCATGCCCTGCGGCAAAGGAGACGTTTCCCCCTCAAAACCCACTGAAAACCCCCTGAAATCTGGAAGAGAGGACAAGTACTCACTGTGCCGCCCCCTCCCTGAGAAGATTGTCATTGTTGAGCAGTAGCCGCACATCTGCAAAAGGAAGGAGACAGAGTTGGGTCTTCTGGTTCCGGCTCAGGACAGCGGGTTTGAAACTTTTATATACCCTTACACCAGACAAGCCAATAACATACTTAATCTGCAGGTTCACCTCAATAACTTAATCAAGCAACAGACATCCAGCCCAGATGAACAGATGTTCTAGCAAAAAGAAGACAATGCCCATTGGGTGAACTGTCACCTTAAGGTCACAAGTGTATTGAACAGGCCAGTCCCTGCTATTCACATCTCCTAGGTCTAGCTAGGAATTTAAAATGTGTTGACTGACATAAGTCAGGTTCATTCTATTACAATGCTTGGATGCTATATGAATGTCATTTTTCTGTTTGCACATTTTAATTTTCATTACAAACACTATGAAAAGTGTCTGTAGCTTAAACTGTAACTTGAGTAAAAACACACTTATATCCAAGCCAACTTTGACAGGGCAAACAAATCAGAGCCTGATTCTCATTGTAAAGAGGTTCTGTATGAACTGGCTTTAACTGATAATTAAACTATTTGATTTCATGTACAATTATGAACAGAATGTAAGATATCTTTCAGCCCTAGTGATGAATGTGAGACCTTAGACAATATATACTGCTTTTACCATTATTATTTAAAGCTCACAACAGAACAGCTTGTCACAGAAGTGCTAACAGACCAGACCAAATGTTATGCAATACCCACATTATTAAACTGTGAAAAAAATGTAAAACTAAAACATTTAGTTTTGAAAGACTGATGAACAGACGTTTCTTACTAAAGAGGCGTTTTTTAGGAGTTGGTATTACTGGACAAAAAGACTTCAGATATGGATCAATATTTCCTCACTTTCTCATAAATGACTTTCATTTTTTTTTTAAAGAAAAGGCTGACACAATCACTGGAAGCTGCCGTAATCACTCCTGCTACTGATTAACCTTTAAAGGCAGCCGGACATTTGTCCACCAAGCTGACATTAGCTCACAGAAGCAAAACGCAAAACAGCTCCTCTCACCATTGAAGACTTCGTTAAATTCTCCTGGAGGAGCGTGGGTGACAAAATTGGCTGCTATGCGGACCTGTGGAACAGATAGCAAGATAAAAAAAACTTAAATCTCATGTGAAAAAGAGAAGTAGCAGATAGCATCTAAAGCCCGATCTAAACCTACAGCACATGTATTCCTTTGCCTTTTTTTAACCTCTTGTCTTTGCTATTGCCATGACAGCACAGGGTTCTTTTTTTTAAACTGTGACCTTCTTTTCAGCTTTTCCAAATGCTTTTTTTAACAGTTTTGTGTAAATGCCAGAACGGGTATCAGCGTGTTTCTACAGTCTCATAGGTCACTTGAGATGGCGGTCTACATTTCACGCCCATGATTGTTTCTAAACTTTTGACGTTACACAGCAAGTCCCTCGTCCTCTGGCCTGACGTCACACCCAGCCGCGAGAGAGAGAGAGACCTGCCTCTCAACTTTCACACAGGGGAAGTAACTGTGGCTGGCACTTCTCCAGCAGCTGGGAGCGACAGCAAACCGCAGAAAAGGCAATGCTCGGCGCAAGAAATGCGCAAATGAGTTTGGATTTCATTCACCGGGACTGGAAAAGTCAAATTGACTCAATTTGTTTCTGTTTCTCAATTTCTCTTTTGTTAAAACAGAGTCTCGCCATCCCTGAAGACAGGAGCTAGAGAACAGGTAGAGGCCTGACTGCTAACCCTTGCAAAAGCACAGTGTAGTAACCACACACTCGATTATGAAATACTACAGCACAGTAAGAGTCTTTCAGGTTACCAGAGGTCAATACTGGGCACCAGAGTCAACAGAAGGGAGAGAAAATACCTTCTCTGCAGGTTCTCAATCTCTGCCATTCCTTAGATGGCAGGAACTCTATCCTGGGCTTTTCTTAGTAAGCTATACTGCACATGTAAGCATGTAGGCTATCTGTTGCTGGCAGTGAGATACACTGGGGTAGTGTGTGTGGGGGGGGGGGGGTTAGTTTGACAGGTTTGTTTCAGGCTTGCGCAGGTCTGGGCTCTTACGTTAGAGAAGGGGAGCCTTTGACCAAGAAGAGGAGCGCCCCACCACCCTTTAACTCCCCTGCCACCTTGAGACGTTGCTCATTTTGCAGCTTTTTAGGAAGCAGACCCCTGATGTCCCTGGTAGATATTTGCAATGCTCGGCGCAAGCTCGTCCACTTCGAAGAATACAACGCAGAAACCTCAGAACACATTTACGGGACACAGTACAAAGTGCCTAACACAGGGGCTTGGGTTACCTCTCATGAACATGATGAAGACAAATGTTTTATATTTTGGGGCTTTCTCAGGTTTTTGGAATAAACTAAAATATTAAATGAGAGGCCCTCAAAAGATGAAATATTCAGTAAACTACATTAATCATGCACAGTAAACTACATTAATCCAGTCATTGCTGCGGTTTCTATAAACCCGCAGTGTGAGATGGTGCACTGTAATTTTCAGTGTAGACACCCTAAAACTAAAAAAAAAAAGAGTATTTCATAAATTACAGCATTATCCGATTTATGGTGTATTAAAGATCCTTATAATATGATTTTAGCATGCAAGCCATGAACACCTCAGCAGATTTGTCATACACAATCAATCACACTGTCAGCTCTTTCAAAAGCGATCTCCGAGTAAGGAACCACAATCAAATTCTTGCAAAACGGTTTCATGAGCCGGCAAAGAGAGAGAAAGAGAGATTCAGCAGCGCAGTCTTAATGAGACGTTCTTTGCTTCCTGCTTCACTAGGCAGCCTTGCAGATTTTTACCATTTCAGGTAAAGGCTCTGAATTCGGCAAAAGCCTCAACTTCCTCTTTCAGAATTGCTGCAGGCTGGTCTGCAGAGACACCAGACTCCTATTGCACAGCAGTTTGCTGCCTTTCAGGTTTCACAAGCAGTCGATTCTGGCAGAAATAGGCCTAGCAGGAAGGAAAGCCATAGAATGAATTACCTTGCAGTACTTCTGTAAATCTACCTCTAGGACTGGAGCCATCTTGAATTATAGAGCACCTGAGCTTGGCTTAAATGACAGCTCACAGCTCAAGATATGTGGAATGAATCAGGTTACTACGCAAAGGAAGACCTTGAAGTTCTCTGGCAATACTTCATAAATAACACAGATTAGACCTGGTTAACTCTTGAAAAACAAATCATTCTAAAACCCGTATTTTCTGGAATACTGTTACAGTATTTTAAGGATGGCAGTCACTCTCTCTGTGGACAGAGCGGGCTACAGGAGGCTTCCCCAGAGACCTTCAAAACCCAAGGACTAAGAGGAAGAAACATGTGAGGTGCTTAACATGACACTGTTTGTGCCTGTTGTGAGCTCTTTAGTCCATCCATCCATTCTCAAACGGCTTCATCCAATTCAGGGTCACGGGGGAGCTAGGACCTATTTCACAAAGCAACAGGCACAAGAAAGGGTACACGCTGGATGGGACACCAGTCTATCGCAAGGCACACACAGACACTGACCCACACACTAATTAACCCACCAGGGTGTTACTGGGGAAAAAAACGGAGCACCTGGAGGAAATCCATGTGAACATGGGGATAGCATACATGCTCCACGCAGATGACACCCTGGGAATTGAACCCTGAGCCCCAGTTCTGTGAGGCAGTAATGCGAACCACTGTGTCACATTGGAAAGCAATATGGATAGCCAGCAGGTGACACCTCAGCTGCAGAAGACAGATCTGACTTTATGCTTTCACTGCACAGCTAGTAATCCTGGCTAAACTGGATCAAAAGAAGGAAGAGAAGCAGGCTAAAATCTACACTACAGGGAAAAATAAAAAAGAATCAAAGGTATTTTTTGTAACCCCTAAGCTAGATAAATATAATATGACTACATCTATCACTCATATTAATGTCAAAGCCTGACATCCATTCATTCATCAGTCTTGCACAGCACAGACGGGTTTCTATGATGCTTCTATGAACCAGGAAGAGCAGATGTCCTCCATCCTCTGATCAATAATTCAATAAAGACCCACGTGACTCAGAACTCCTTGTTATGGTAGTTTGAGTAAAGCTTTACTGCCCAGTTCTTCTCCCAGGTAATATCCCTCAACTCTCCCGGTGAAATTCTAGGTTCAATCCTTACAATTGCTTTGGTCTGAAGTGAGTAGGTTGCCTTTGATTGTTAAGCTGAAGGTACTAGTTGTTTCTATCCTAGTCTGACTGGACAGCCGGCTGAAAAATGAGTAACTGAAAAAGTGTGAATTGGACTCACAGCAAGCAAATCCAGAAAACACAGGAATGGCTGAAAACGTCCTTCTTTTTCTCATTTTACAGGCACATGTGTCTCAAGAGAGTGGTACTTTAATCTCAAGATTAGTCAGAGAATGGCAACAGACAGGAGGAGGGCAGTCAGCCCAACCTGTTCATCTGGCTCAGTTTTAGTCACAAACAAAAATCTTGCTCACAATGGGAATCACCACCCACACACATTTGCGGGGGGGGACATGCAAACTCCACACAGATAGGCACTCCCATCTGGAACAGAACGCAGGACCCTGGGGGTATGCGAAGCAGATGTGTACTTCCATACCACCTTACAGCCCTACCTGCTGCTCTTCAGATTCTTAAACATTCATGTTCACGGATGGGGGCCATTTTTCTTTCCATGCAAACAGCACACAAAAAAGTCTGCACGGCACTGTTAAAGTCATCTTTTTACCCTGAGGCACTTTGATTGCTACTCAGAATCCTACAGTGTATTGTGTATGAACAGTAGGCTGTCTAACGAGATATAGCTTAGTTCTTCCTTTTAAAGAGAGAATAATAAAAGCTAATAACAAGAGGCAAACTGCTTTTGAAAGATTACAGGAAATCCTGGAGTCCTGGGTAACATGAGCTTGTCAGCACCATGTAGCAAATATCAGTGGAACAAATAGATTTAGTCATCACAAACCTACAGGCCAACACCTTAATGAACAAGCAATGAAAAAAGATTACACCTCCCCCCACGACGCTAAGGCTGTAATTTTGTCATCCAAAGCTAACATTAAGACTTCTCCAGCATATGTTTAAAGTCACAAGGGCGGCGCGGTGGCTCTGTGGCTAAGGATCTGCGCCTGTGGCTGGAAGGCTGCCGGTTCGTATCCCACGGCCGGCAGAGGAATCCTACTCCGTTGGGCCCCTGAGCAAGGCCCTTATCCCCAACTGCTCCAGGGGTGCTGTACAATGGCTGACCCTGCGCTCTGACCCCAAGCTTCTCTCCCTGTCTGTGTCTCATGGAGAGCAAGCTGGGGTATGCGAAAAGACAAACTCCTAATACAAGAAATTGTATACGGCTAATAAAGTGAACTGGTATGTGGTAAAATGAATCACCAATGGCCCCTCCCAGTACAGATCTACTTGATTTAAAGCAAACAAGAATCCCTGCGGGTTTTCTGTTCCCAAAGACATTATCATATGTTATTACCGAGTTACGATTTCTGCAATGTGGGCAATACCAACCCCAAGCCACAGGTCGTGCAGCTTTTTTTAACATTTCTTTAAAGTTTTCCACAAAATATCCAAGGACTAGAAAAGCAACACAAATTTCATGCAGAAATTTCCAGTCAGTATCCAGAGTTCTAGCAAATGAAGATTTATTGCCCGGGTTATGCCAATCAAGACTGTTCATTTTAATAGAGTAAGGATATCGTTCCTTCTCTTTAAATATCTAAAAAAAAATCTTTTGTAACTGACATCCCTGCCTCGCCTGCAGATATATATATAAGCAGCACACACACACACACACATCTCCTCACCTGTGGCCATTTAAAGATTCATCCAGACAGTATCATGTTTGTCTAGCAATCCCATTAACTGGCTCTCACTGACATCACTGAAACAGGAAGAGGACTGGCCACAGGGAAGCAGTGGTCACCCCTCTCAACCCTGTTTGCCTCCCCCAAAACAGTATTGTATAAGTATGCACATAATTATAACTGAATCAATCTGAACTACACTAACTGTAAGCACCCTTTAGATTAGTTATATTTTTATATTACATTAACAGAGACAGAAAGCACTCTGAGGCTATTATTTTATATATATAGACAATTTTATTTTTAGACCTGGCCATCAGAACCCTTCAGGTATGATTTCTCGAAGATTAAAAGTAAATGCCTGATCACATACATCAAGACCAACACATGCTCACGGTGAATGATAACGGCATTCTCCGGCTTTTGTTTTCATGGTCCTTGAACCAGGCAACATAAACCAAATTCGATGCCAGACGGGGAGTCTGAATCAAGGCCAGTGACCTTTACACTAGCGCACATCTTTCAACAGAGGCGTACGCTACCCTTGTCAGGACAAGGAGAATCCAGGCCCGAAATACAGCCCGCATGTATTTGCGCATTTGGACACACTGTTCCATCAATTATTACACCTGCTGGCACTTCGTTACAGCAGCATCCCGGTGGAAAATGAGCTATTCAGCTAGAAAATGGAAACAGAAAAGCCCTCATAGGATCCTGTTTTACTTAATTGCCAAGCACTGTGATGGAGAACAAACAATACAAAATTCTGTCATAGCAAATTAAAGATTTTACACTTGAAGTACTGGAGCTACCATGTTTCCTAGCTAAAGCGGTCTGCTTTGCATGGGCATGACCTGCAGCAGCTAGTGTGTGGAGCGACAGCAGTCCACAACACTGAGGATATGCTGCAAGCTCTTCAGGGTTCTAGCCCATAAATCACCTGTATCTGCTGGTTTCTCTTCGAAATGAACAGAAACAATAGAAATAATTAAGACCATTCCTCCAATGAATGGTCTTAATTAAACTGCTTGTTTGATCAGATCATTTTAATGGCTTTCTGCTCTCAAGAAGGTGCCCAGGCTCAGTAAGGAGCATTTATCCCATGGACATCTAGGTGCGGAAGAGCTATCAATTTGCATTTCCACTGCCACCTAAACGTTGTCATATTGTGTTTACTGAAGTGATCCTGAGCAGGCTCAGGTCTGATCCACACACACACACGTCAGCATATTACAGCAATCCACTTCACAGATCTTAGTGCAGTTGAACTACTAGTTTTCTCAGTAAGCCAACAATAGGCAGGAGACTATGCATCCATTACCTCGTCATTCAATTCAGGATCATGGGGGTGCCAGAGCCTATCCCAACAAGCAACGGGCACAAGGCAGGATAGACCCTGGACGGGACGCCAGTCTATTGCAAGGCAGACAGACACAAAAACACCAGGGCCAGTAGGTTCAAGTCAATGAACCTACTATCATGTCTTTGGACTCTTGGAGGAAACCTGCTTGAACACATGCGTGAACTCTATACAGATAGCACCCCGGGTCCAGCATTCAAGCGAGAGCTCCAGTTCCCCAGTTGAGGTAGCACTGTGTCAAGACGGGAGAAGAAATTAACCATAGCTCCCAAAAAACAACACTGACTTAATAACACTGTCGACACAAGAACTACAGGGCACAAGATCAAATGGAACTGACAAAACAACGCAGGGCTTCGTTAGGGCAATAATCTTGTTTTCCTGACTCACTGTTTAGTGCATTGATGCATTTTCTGCACCTAAATCGAGGACGGCTTTAGTAACAGCAGAGGGGTGGAGTTGCTTGGTGAGACTCACTTTGTGTGGGAGCCAGCCACTTTTAGGAGGTCCCCAAGCTGGCCCAGGGCCACCCGGGGAACTGGCCAGTTTTAGGACAGCTTAGGGTCATCTGGAAGTTTAAGCAGCTTTGAGCCGTCCCGTAAATGAGCAGTGTACATGTAAAAGGGCTCAGTGCACTCTACATGTTACAGTTACATGTTGAAACCTAGACAGTGTAGAGTTTTGCTATGTCTGTGGCACAGTGGAGTTGCCCGTTGGGTATGGAGTAGCGCCGTGTCTGCCCTGAGCCCATGAGTGACTGCAATCACATTCTGGCACAGGCACATGAAGTAGGTATCTGGCATTTAAACAGCTGGGCTCATGCACACCATTGAATGCTTCCTGCATTACGCAAGCGCTTGATATAGTCATTCCCACCTTCCTATGGGTAGCACTCGCTGTTCTCCCAGTTATTCCACGCTGCCCTCTCATAACTGACATCTGCTTAAAACAGGAGAAGATCCGAAGAAACAGCCCCTCTTCATAGAGGTCTTCTCTACCTGGCTCAGACCCATCAGGTTTTCCCATGAATGGGGCTATCGGGTCTCATGTAGGAAAGTTAATCATTTTGCAAGTCTTTCTGACAAACAGAAACTGCAGGCTCAGAAAGAAAATGGCAAGAACACAACGCACAGTGGAAGACGTCTTTGTTAAACTAGATGGCTTATTTTCTGCCCGGTATTTACAGTTGGGAAAAGGATCAAGATGTGAGGCAGTTAACGAGTGGGGGACAGTAGTACAGTTCAGAATGGGAATCTTTACCCTTTCATCATTCGGTACCAGAGACATGACCGACCATAGTACCGCTTGTTTGGCCTGAGAAGCACAACACAGATGTTCATCACCAACCTGGGCCACAATCCCAGATCCCAATCCTCACCAAACCACTGGAATAAGAAGGTCTTTCCCACACGCCATTTCAAGCTCAACTGAAGGCAACCCTTCCAGGCTGGGAGGGGAGTGAGCTACAAATATTCAAACCATTGTGGAAGATACGCCATGCCCTTGCTCTCACTGGCAGAGTACCGACACCATAACCTGAGCTGGCTCCTCAGGACCCATGTAATGAAGTTATTACTATCATCAGGTTTCCCCAGTCACCTGCACTTTAACCTTTGGAGAACAGCCCGATCAGGGAGAGGACACTACAACTCCCCAAGGGTGGGACTGGGACTACCAAGATTCCCATGCAAATCCAGCTGTGGGTTAAACTGGAAAATAAGTGCTAGGGGGGTTCCCTATGCAAATCACACACAGCCTATCTGTGCGCCTCACCACATATTTGAATTCCTGTGAAGTGTGCTCTACAGCTCCCCCCCCGATGGCTACTGGAGGCCGTGCCAGTTCGGTTCCTATCCCGCACCCCACATTGACACAGAACCCAGCAGAAGTGCCCAGGGCCATTACTCTGTTACTGCCGGTTCTCTTAACCATGCCAACTGAGGTGATGAGCACTAAAGTCAGAGTCTGGGCTCCGATTGGTCTGGCCAAAGAGGAAATGAACTCTTCACACACACACACACACACACACATGCCCCATGTGTTGGGATTTGGTTAGTAGTAATAAACGTAAGATCTGTTTTTAATTAAAATTCTTCTCTCGGAATGCATAATCAGAACTTCCCGACAGCTAGGATAATAAACAGGAAAAGTCTCCATGATCAATTCTCTGAAGAGCCTCCTACTTTAAACTCAGTCCGAACCACAGAACAGGCCCCATTCTTCCCAGAAGCAAAAACCTTTCACCCAAGCTGAACCTGCGCAAAGGCGAACCGTAACGCAGCAAAAGAAATCCGATACTATGAAAATTATTTATTCCTCACCTGTTCCCTCAAGATTTGCCTCTACAAGGTTAATTTTCAATACTAAACATTAAAGTCTTACATTACTGACTACACATTAAAAGTCTGACAAATTCAAATATTTTTACTTTTAAGAGCATACTTAAAAGTAAATAAAGGAAAGTGTTTGGCACCCATCAGGACTATATGGACCAATATGACTCAAGTTGAAGAATACTCAGGGTTTTGGGAAGATCAACTAAGTGTTTCTTTAGCTCATTTAAGTCACTTCTGTTTAAACAACAGAAAACGCAGTGGCTTTTTTGGACTGAATGGGTCTACTAAGCCTACATCCTCTCTTACTTAACAAGCCATGGGGACTCTCCCTTATAGTCACAATCAGCAGGACAGAAATAGATTGTGTTTCCCTTTTTATGGTTTACTCTCCCGTCAGTGTTAAGCTTTTTAACCATAAATTAAGAGGAGTGACTTCAAACTCCAGTTTAAAGCTGGAGTGGATCGCAAGCAGGGGGTGTGGGGAGGAGCAGGGATCTCCTCAGAGACTGTCCAGGTAGTCCCCAAAACACAAAGAAGCACTTTAGCATTCGTCACTTACAGTGAAGGATCGAATCCACACCGGACATCGACTGTTCTCACCGCGGTATAGGTCAAAATACAGACCATCAGGTTCAGAAAAGAGGTTTTATCCCCCAGCAGGACGCGTCATGAATAACTAACAGCTAAATGCAAACTTGACTGACTGACCACCATCCATTTCACCAGCTGTTGAACGCTGTACTTTTTGCATTGCATACTGTACTGTTTACTATTGTACATTGTATGTTGCATATTTCTATTTCCTTCACCTTCATTTTCTTTTCTATTGTCTTCACCTATCTGTGCAGAAAGAACAAAAGTAAATAAGAATGCCAATGTATTTGTTGCAAATGGCAAATAAGCTTTTAAATTAATCAAACGGGGGCTATGCTTTATGCTTAGCCACTGAGTGCCGAACCCGCAATTCTGCTTTACCTTTTACATGTGAAATATAATGATATGATAATTATGAGTATAATAAAGAGAATGATGAGTTTAAAGGGGTTAAAGTTAGACTTAGTCTCCCAGCTGGAAGACTGTGTATATAGCTGTCTTAATGTATGGAGGCTACCAAGGGACCCATTCCAGCACACTGAGTCAGAAGGGTGAGGCAGTTTATCAAACTGCCTTCAGTTCCCTGAGAAATCTCTTCTGAAGTCACCTGGGAAATTCCCGCTCCTGACTGATGGGCAGACGATGCTTCTGTGAGTTAAGGCTTTGTATTCTGAGACCAGTTCACAAGCATTTGTTTTTTCTTCTTCAGTTTTTCCATGTTTTGTTTGGAATTTGTTTAAAAAAAAGACAAAACGCTTCTGGCTGGAATGGCATCTTTTGGCCATCTGTTATTAAGGTTTCCAGTGTGGTTTCTTTATTTTCCTCGACTGGAATAATTCTGCATTTCAGACTAAATAAGCAGACATCCTACTGCACTGAATCTTAAGCAGAAAAAAACCCAAAACAAAACAAAAAAGCATGAGGATGGTCAAAACAAGATTTTTTTTTTCCTTGGGGATTTCTGTTTAATTTGACACCAGGGAGAGAGACTGAAAACAGAGCATTTCCTTTTCCTTTCGCTCAACTTTCTTGTGACTGGCCGTGTGGGGTGGGGTTACCGTGAGAACACGGACTTGAAGGGCTTGAAAGAAAAGAAAGGAAAGAACAACATACAGGCACCTCTTACTGCTTCCTTTCCCTGTTTAAGAGTTGACCCTTTGTCGCAGTCTGTACAGAAGCACCGGAGAAACACAAGGCAAAAACTATCTGCTGAATCTTGCCCTCTGTGCAAAATGCGAGTCCTGTAAACTCCCTTTTCAGACTTCACCTATTCGAGAAGGACTACAGACAAGAACGGCCAGACCAGTGGCTCACCCACCGGACCTGACACACACAAAATGCTTGAGGGTATGGCAATGTTTTAGCCCTCTGGGGATTTATGATTGTGCTGTGGGCTATCACACCTTGGAACTGTTTAATACTGAGACCAGGGAGCAAAGAGCATGTAGATCATCTGAATTATTCTTCTTGCAGTGAAGATCACCATCTAATTCAATGCATGGCAAGCGTTTCACAAAGCGAAGACAAGATATGTAATCGACTAGCAAACAGTTCCACAACATACTGACTATAAAGCAGTGTGAGACTTCTCAAGGGTTCTGCACATAGTGCAAATCGAAACATACTTGTGAAATGAAGATCCTCTCACACCGATAACGTGCTGTGAACTGTCAACTGTCACTTTTTTATACAAGCTCTCGCACCGGCATTTTCCTCTTGATCCTGCAAATTGCTAGTTACTTGCCTTGACACGAATGGCAAATCACAAGTCACTCTGCAGGTGGTTTAAAAGGTTTCGCCTGCCAGTAAAAATTCCTCTGCCCTGCAGACATGATGAATCCTATAGCTCAAGGCTGTCGGTTATAGTCCGGGCTGAGCCGATTGCCGACAGAGGCTGAGCAGTAGATTGCAAACAGCTGGTGTCGGCAGGGACGTGACAGCAACTACTGATGCCCTCAGTGTGCCTACAAGACTGGAGACTAGCGCTCAGAGCCGTGAGCATTCTCAACTGCACCTCACACTAACGCTCTTAGTAAAAACACTTTTTCCCCCACAATCGGAACATCCCGGGATAATGTTTCTACCTTTTCCAACCCACTAAAGGGCTGAGGGAGGTAAGCAGTTGGAAAACTGGCTACCGCTGAGAAGAAAGAAATGCCTATTCTAAATTTTAAGAAAACAGCCTTTAAAAATATGTAGAGTGCAAAAATTCACTAGAAAAAAGGCTTATGAGATCCTCATCCAACTGGCAATCTCTAATATAAAGCTTTAGAGGAGAGAAGAATAAAACTTAACTCTCAAGATATTCGCTGATAATTGATCCTGACAATTTGTTCTCGCAAGCTTCCTAATTTTATGATCTTAACTCCCAGGAGATGTGCTGTTTGGCAAGAAAAATCACACTCAAGTTTACTGCTTTTTTCCTCAAATGTTTAAAGGAGAAATAACCTTTGTTCTGCTCAGGCTGTAAGAGATATCACTGAACCAGAAGCTACACAAGCTCCTAGTCAAAGCTACTGAATGTGGAAGTGCTGAGCAGGGTTCACTGTTTAGAGAAGTCCGTACCTTCCCTCGTCGTCTATATCGCCTCAGTGCAGTATCTGTGCTCGCTTCCATTGCAAGCCCTTTGTGCAAACCATTGTTTGAATACTGTGCACAGACACGTTAAAGAAGTCAGATGCATGCAAGTTCTAACACGTTTTGGGTCTTTTAGCAGAGATCATGTTCCTTCCAAACACTGATCTGCCCATCAGCTGCAGACTCTCTCTCTGTTGTGCAAGAGGCTTCCTGAAAACACATGACCTACCGAAATCTCCAATAGTCCTGAACAAAATATGCTCCACTGGAGAAGCACAGAGTGAACACTGAACGATTCTGACGTCTGTGTAAAGTCAGCCAATCATACAAAAATATAAATAATGAACAGAGAACTGCATTTACACTTTTCTCTACACCAAACTGGCCAATATCCAAACAGAAATTAAATTTAGATTGGAAACTACGTACTACAATGGCAGCAAACTGGTTGAATAGAAGAGACAATTTCCTGCAAGAAGTTTAAATGGTTTCAATTCTGCAGCTCACTTTCATGTGCACATTGTGTTAAAATCTGGTTCAATGACCCAACACAGAAAGCTGTGCCGTCCCAGTTACCAGAGACGCAGAGAAGGTTTTTGAAAGAGCCGAGTCTCCTGACTGTCTTCTAACACTGACGTGGCCTTAGGCTGGAACTGCTGTCTTTGCTCCTTCTCTTTGGAGTTTGCGCTGCGTCGGAACATTTTTCGGATATTTGTCTCCGCGCCGCGCAAGACTCAACGTGTTGTCGACACGCTGCCCGAGCCTGCACGAGCACGCCGAGGGAAAAAAAAGGGTGGAGAAAGTCTCGTTCCGGCCGGGACAGGAAGAACAACACACAAGAATTTAAAAAAACCCTTTAAGTTTAGCACAGATGTCCAAAAATGAGACAACCCCCCACCCTCAGCTCAAGCCATTTCAGGTTTCTACAAGAAATTACATCATTACTCAATCCATTTGAATAGAAAAAGTGAAATTATTTGTCCCCGTGAGCTTGTGTTTAGGACTTTATATGGCTGGCCTCTAAACAATGTAGTAAACCACAAAAACCTAATGTGAAAACAGTTAAACTGTCAGAGCATGTGAGCCTTTTTTCCATCTTTTAGGTTTGTTACCAGTTTAGTGTTGTAGTGAACCTTGAGCCTATTCCCGACAAACAGGCGCAAGGCAGGATGTACCCTGGATGGGACACCACTACATCACAGGGCAGATAAACAGACTCACTCACACCAGGGCCAATTTTCACAGAATTAACCTCCCAGTAGGAGTACCGGGAGGAAACCCACTCAAATATGGGGAAAACATACAAACTCCACCCAGATACCACCCCAGGACCAGAATTGATCCCAGGACCCCAGCACTGCGATTTAGCCATGCTAACCACCCTGCAAACCCTTGAAGTGGATGAAGTGGTTAGAAAATGGATGGATGAAGGTTTATTACTACCTATGTCTACTAAGTAAAGGGGCTTTGACACTCGGTTGTCTCTGCGGATTAACTCGTCTCTGTTGACATTTACAATTCCTTGGGCTTACCGAGCACGGAGCGAGATGTGTCCAATGGTCTGAAGGCTCTATCAGACGTCCTGTAGACGTTCGTCAATCTGTGCGTTTGACTGTCTGCATTCTATGGCTTTTTGGTTCGTTTAATGCAGGAAAAGAGTCAGCAACTACATTTGTTCTGTGTAAAATTGTTTTAGGATATTTGACCCCGTCTGCTTTCCTGGAACAAATAATGTTTGGCACACAAACACGAGCAGAGGAGTGCAGCATGAAGAAAAGCGCCTGTTGCAGGTTTTGTCCCTCCTGTTTTCCACCATGAATGAGTGAAACATGCAGGAGGGACTTCAACCCCAGGCCAATACAGAAAATAGTACTGTACTTGTCTTAAATGTTTTAATAGTGCAAAATATAGAGAAATGGAACTAGGAAGACCATAAACCACACCCGAAAAACAGCATACTATACTTAGTGTTCCTGAAATAAACCTACAGCATCACCCCTACAGATTACTCTGTTCAACATAAATATTGCTAGTGTAATCGTAGACAAACGGAGATGTTCCATTTTCTAATTGCTTGCAATTCGGGGGTCACAGGGGAACTGGAGCCTATCCTGGCAAGCACCAAGCGCAAGGCAGGATACACCCTGAATGGGACACCAGCCCGTTGCAGGACACACACGGGCACAAACTCACACCAGGGTCATTTTTTTTACGAATGGCCAGTTAACCTGCCAGCATGTCTTTGTACTGTGGGAGGAAACCAGAACACTGGTAGAAAAAACATACAAACACAGGAAGGACATACAAACTCCACACAGATAGCACCTCCTGTCTGGAATTAAACCCTGGGCCCCGCGCTGAGAGGCCGCAAAGATAACCACTGCGCCACTGTGCCACCCCTCCTTTGAACTTCCCTTGCTAGAACTGCTTCCTGTTACTGTACTGCCTTGGCCGGTCTTAGCCCTTAGTCTAATAATCTGTTCTTCACAGGTCCTCTCTCTACAGACATGCTTGAGTGGTTTAAAACAAAGGCCTGGCAGTGTCGACACTGAAGCGCTGCATTAGTACTAAAGGGTTTCAATTTTTCATCAGCAGGGAAAAAAATGGTAAAAATAGCCCTTTTTCAGGACTCTGGGCAGCGATCTGAGGCAGAATGAGTCTTTTTTATGAACAAGAAGATTTTATCCCTGCCATTATACAACAGCCCAGAGCTAAGACTCTAAAGAAACTAGCACACATCAAAAACTTCAAAAAGTTAAATAATGTCAATACTGATGGCTTTAGTCCTCAAAGCCATGTACAGGAACAAGAGAGTAACTTGCAAACAACTATACACTGTTGATGTACCAAATATCCTTTATCTGCACTGTGAAATTTGTAAAAATATTCTACATCTTTTATGTTTGATACCACAGAATTCAGACCTAACCTTAACTCCTGAAATAGACTTTTGAGTTCTATTAGAACTTTTATATTTTTATAATATTAGAATTCTATTATTCTATTATAATTTGAGAAATTCTCAAAATCACTTTTGAATCTGGAAGAGATTTTTACTTTTTAAATCTCCTAATTCCAAATCACAGTTTTCCTCCATATATTTGCAATACTAATATCCAAAGCTTAATAGGTGGTGTCTAATAAGGTGACAGATCAAGACTGAATGTCAGTAAATACCCAGACATGTAAAAACTGAATATATCTTGTTTAAAAATATTCAGATTCAACTGAGAAGTGCCATTTCGCATACTGTTGTAGAACACCACTAGCTCCCAAGCAAATAAGTAAAAATTCTTTGTCAGATCTGTTCATTTCTCAATCATTACCTTGCAATTTATCCCACAGCTGACACTTTTCAGGAAGCAAAATATGTTGGTCCTGAGTTGCACGTGCTTGATAAAATCATTTTTATAGCAATTTAGACTCGCCTATCATTTTTCCCCATACCTAACGATTTGGGACAGCCAATTGTGTGCGTTTTCAAGTCTTGATTTGCAGCGCCAAACCCCGTGACCGCACACAGGAGAGAAAGAGGAAGGAGGAAGTGCAGACGGATTCCTCTGACCTGCCTACCTTCAAGCCACTCATTTTTAACACGTCACCAGCAACATAGTCCTGTACTGGAGGATGAGCTCCAATTGGAGGATCCTCAATTCCTCACTGCCTGCAACACCCCAAGAGGCCACAGGGGTCACTGTGTCACAAAGACCCAATAGAGACCAGGCTGACTGAACTGAATCCCACCCTACAGAACTGGCCAAACTGCTCCCGCATGGGAAACCCAGGTCAGTCAGCTGGCGTCATGACCCAGACTTGAACCCGCGACCATAGAGCTATGGTGGAGTATGCGCCCGGGTGAGTGCCTTTACCAGTCGAGCGATTTGAAGTTTGTGGTTTCTAAAACCAGTCTGAATGTTTACTGCCAAGGTAAACCAAGTTAAATTTAGCCATCCAATCTGATCATTTGCTAAGCTACCATCTATTTTTGTCATTTTACAGGCCAGGAAAATCAGACCTACTAATGGAGAGAAGTGTGGAAGGCAGACGGAGATGGGAAAAGGAGAAAAAACTCCGCAAAGGATTTAATGCGTCAGAACAGGGGCGGAAAAAATGAAAAAACTGTAAATAGAGAGACATTAAGTGATGGGTCAAGAACATTTTTAAAAAGTTAAAATCCCCACATTACTTACAAAAAACAACAAAAGCCTAATTATTATGGTTCCATTTCACTATTTTGAGGCCGTCAGATTGAGGAATCAGATGTATACAGGTACATTCCATTACTGAGTTCGCTGGGGGAATGCTAGCTAAGTGCTCCAGCCTGTCAATTAACTTACACAGTGAAAAACAACGGACAATCCAGTAGGCAATTAGTTTTCGTCTAAAGACGCAACTTCAGGGCTGCATCCTTACCTCGAGCCACTTTTGGAACACACAAGAACAAACTTCGCTTTTTTTAAAGAAGTTAACTTGCCTGCAGAAGACCTAAGCAAAGCCGAATTTGAACATAGGTCAGCGCAACCTCAGCACGTTCACAATACATTAAATAAACCAGCACTGTGCAACAAGAATGACTTATTTCCCAAATTGAAAAAAAAAAGTTCTCACTATTTTTTCTGGCTGGTGCTTTTATACAAAATGACTTTCAGCCATTTTTATAGCTGGGTTATTAACTGGAACAACCGAGGTGAAGCACCTTGCTCAAAGGTACAACAGCAGAACTTAATTTCTATATATTTGTATTGCGTACAATAAGATTTACTTCATTCTAACATATTATATTCAAGTCCGCACGTTCTCACCCTAGTTTCTGTAGATTTCCACTGCGTGCTTGTTTGAATGTCCCACAAAAGTTATTTTGACAGCAGACTATTCAGGCAGCACATGGGGTGTGGGATTTTAAGAATGGATTTTAAAAAAAAGGCTTACGCCAAACAACAAAAAAAAATGTTCCAATCTTGCAACACTTTAGTTAAAAAAAACTTCTCACATTTTCCATTGGCAGCATTTCTAAGCAAGAAGAAAGGGCCTCAACATCAGATCTGTTTACGGAACGGCTAAAAAAAAAACATTTATAGAAACTCTTGCACATTACAGTAAGCTAACAGGGTGCAGATTACTTTAATTTGGTCCAGGTATGAAGAGAGAAATTTCAGTACATGAAAAGAGATGTTTGCCACTACTGTGCAATAGTTCCTTGTACCAACAGTCCACCCTGACCGGAACTCTTCTCTATGTGGTCATGCTACAGAACGGGTAATACAGGGATCCTGCAACAGGAACATGATGACAAACGGACAATTGTTTTAGTTTGGTTCACTTTTTGAAACTATTTGCTGACTGTGTCAGGTTCTACTTAGCTCAAATTGCAAAAAAACATCTTTAAGTACCCGTGACTGGAAAAAAAACATTTTTCTGTTCGAGCTCCAGTGCCAATATGAATATTTTATCTTTGGCTTCCAGGTTAAGACGGATTTGAGACTAAAGTCACGTCAGAAAGGATCTTTTGCTTTCCTGATCAGGGTTTGTAATACGGTGTCTTGTACAGCAGACAGTGGCATTTTTCATCACTGCACTACCATCTGAGCTTCGGGGACAAAAACCTCATATCAAGGAGATAAATAGGGCTTCAAACACTGGGATGAATGTGCTTGAGTGGCTGCTTCTAGATAATGGATGTGAAATTCTCAACCATTCATTGAGGGCCACAAGACTCCAGATTTTATTGCACTTCAGATATTGATTGCTTACCTTATTTGTTTAAACAAACTGAAATTAATTCACTTCCGGTAAGGCTCTCTCCCTCCGAAGTCCCCCTCCTCTACCAGTACATGTCAGTGATCTGGCCAAGCAACTAATTCTGTATTTCTCACAAGTAGATGATATTATATAGCATACAAGCATGACAACATTTTTTTATTAATCTAAACTTGCTTTTCATGCAACATATATGTTGCATCTGAGGTTGGACTGGGACTATGGTGTTTGGCACAGTTAGTAGCACCTGAAAGGTCATGCCAAAAGCCTGCTCTCCCAGAATCCCCTGTGATCTCTCCAAGATCTCTGATTGCGCACAAGAACCCAGGCAAGCAACATCACTCTCACAGACTTATTATTCACTGTAAGGCCAATTACAGGAAATAAAGATGTGCACACACTTTACTACAGATGACCAGGTGGTTTAGTCAAAATCATGGCACTGGTAAGGCTGGGGGTGTGGGCCTTATTTGGGGAAAAACAACATCTGGAGATTACAGTAACAGGACAATTTTGCATGCTTTACATTAGTTAAACTAAATTGATTATTTAGTTCATCAACTGCACTTTCACATTTCTACACTTGTCAGCGCCACAAGGGAACTGAACTAATAACTTTAACCCCACTGCACCACCCCTGTGTGAAGACAGAATTCTTTCTTCCACAACACAAATCCAAAACACCCTAAAAATCAAAGTTTGTGAGTTCCCCCACTTGCACGAACAGGAGATATCTAAACAAGAGGCTGCATTAAGAAAAGTGCTCAGTAATGAACGCAGACCTAGGGGCAAAACCTGAACGTTTCATGTCAAATACACGAGTCTCAGCAGTTTCTGAAGAGCGCTGCTGCTGCTCTCCTGCAGGTCCGAATAAATCGCACTCTTCCGTATCGGATAAGAGCGCAACATCACCTCGCCTTCCCCTTTAGACTCTAAGGCTCCGTTAATAGCAGGGCCCGGAGCTAAGAGTTTGCGTTTAGGAAAGTTTCGCTGTCAGCAATACTTCAGCAAACTTAAGGAACTACCACACCCTCGCCAGATTCGGGTTTCAAGACGAGATCGAACTGACAAGCAAGAAGGGAACTCCATGACAGCGCCAGTTCGAGCAACCGAGATACTCCCTAACCCACAGCAGTGGTCGAAGAGCTTGCGCACAAGCGCTCTTTCGCAATGCAAGCCAGTTTTTAAAAATCGCAGCGGTAGCCGTTTCCCTTTGATTAAAATCTCTTAAGAACCACCTGTGAGAAGTGACTCCGTACATTTTCGTTTCACCAGTAATATTTAACTCGCTTTCCGTTATTCCCAATACGTAACCAAAAACTGCTCTCAAGGGGAACTAATCCCATTTCTAACTAAGCACAGCGCTGTCCACGTTTGAAGAAATCAGTACAGCTTGCAAATAAGGGAGTGTCTGTGGCTGTCCTTAGAATTAAACATGTCTAAAGGTGAAGGTACTGTCCCATTTTCTGTGCACCACAGACTGCGCTCAGCACTTCACAACTAATATTTTATAAACATAAAAATCCCCAAGTATTCACTAATTTGGCAGCATAGCGCATAATTGCACACCTTTCAGATATGTCTGTTACAAAGTAGAAATCATTTACGGTTTTCTTGGCGTCAACTCAGTTACCAGCTACCACTTAGTTCAGGTGTTATACGGGAAGATTTTATTTTAGAAGAGCTATGTCTGTCCATGCAAACTAGATTGCTACGTTTTACAGCACGTTTCCCATCTAGAATCGAAACACCACCTACCTGTTTTGGTACGCAAAACTGACAATTGGGTCTCGACAATAAGTTTGTCTTTGTTTTCAGTCTTATTTGAATATTCCAATTTGATTACTTTTGCGCAATAGGCGGCTTCATTTGATAAGAATATTCAAAGCAATGACTAAAACAAATCGAGAGAGAGAAAAGAGTCGACATTTTTTTAAAAAAAGATACAGTATCGATATCAACCCAGTTACTTGGCACTAGGGAGGGGGACCTCTTTGAAACAGGAAGTCGTTTGCAAAATCTAACCTGATTTACCAGCTACTTAACACCAAAACAGGCCCTAACGAGGAACTCAAATATACAAGTTCGCCAGTAGCTGTTGACTATGAAAAGGCATACCACACTGTTCCTGAAATAACGCGATCGCCCGAGCATAGGACATTTTACAAAATATATTAAATACCGTTCTCCATAATCCGGATTCAAAGACGGAACTAACTTGGCTTCATTCCTGTCAAGTACAGTTAAACCACACTTTTAGCCTTATCTAAGAAGACTGCAACGGCATGTAAAATATAACACAGTGAAGTGGGTACAAGCCTGTCTCACATTTTATAAAACCGCAAGATTATTTTTTTAAAAATATTGAATCTTTTTAAATGATCATGCAGCGGAGCAGCTGAAAACACAATTTTGCATGGTTGAAAAAAGTAGCAAGTGCGCGGAGATATTGGGAGAATCGACTCTGGGGCTTTTTACGTCTCCAAAAAACGTAATCTGCAAAATGGGTGCCCACAATTAAATTAAAAACATTAAAAACCAGCTCCCTACCTTCTCCTCATCAGTAAGCTGCTCCTCGAAGTCGGCCATCTTGGCTCCTCTGGACCAGCCCCAGTATGCGCTGCATCATGGGAAACACACAAGCCGTCTGCAGTCTTATTATTTTTAAATATGGCCTCTTCAAACACATCAAAAAGGTAAAAAAGGGGTGCTACTGCCGACTATTGGTCACTCTGCCGGTTAATACATCTTAAAAGTCTGAAATTGACGCTTAATAATTACACCTTTTCACTTTAATTTATCGTTGTAATTTTGGTGTAGTAATACATTTGTTTCAGGTGTTAACTTGTACATTGCTTTCAGAGTTTACCAATCGTCTTTGTACTGTATGTTTTATATTTTAGTGTTTGTGTTATATTGGTGTATTAACTGACAATTTGTTTCCTGTTTTGCATTTTTTAAATCCTTTTCAATTTTATAGATCTGTGAAGCTTTTAGCAAATAATTATTTTAATAACTTTATTTTATATAACATCTTTAATGGCACAATCTCAAGAGTTATATAATAAAATAATCAAACAAAAGAGACAGGTATGCAGAAGTTGTAACAATATTAAAAACTGGCGTATGAAAGTGGGTTTTATGACAGGATTTCAAAGTGTTGACTTGCATGCAAGATTGAATAGGAGATCATCCACAGCCTTGGAGCAACAGAACAGAACTCCCAGTCTCCAAGTGTTTGGAGTCTTGTATTGGGAACTGAAAGAAGGCCAGAGACTAAAGAGCTCAAACAAGGTGTACCACTCTGCTGCCATATCTCAAAGCAAGGTTGGTCAGTACTGCAATGGGAGACCTCTAAGGAAAGCTGAGATGCACCTTTAAGTGGCTTTGGTCAACCAGTAGGTTTCACCCTTTCCCCTGGTCCAGAAATTCCAAACCAATGCTTCAGTATAGTTTCCTCCAAGGACAGGCTGGTAGGTGAATTGACTTGTGTAAAACTGGCCCTGGTGTGAGTATATGTGCATGCCCATGTCTGTGTGTGCCCTGTCCATGGTGTATTCCGCCATGAGTCCAGTGCTTTTCAGGATAGGCTCCAGTCCAACCTCAGATCCTGAACAGGATAAGTGGTGATTTAAGGTGATGCCAGAGTATACTGTGCTGGAGAAAGAGTCACTCTTTAGATGAGAAGTTAAACAGAGGATGATGGCTTCGTCATTATAAGATCCCTGTTTGAAAGAGTAGGGCTGTTAAACCTGGTTTGAAGGCTATACTCCACTCTGAGGCCAGTCTAGCCTACCTGACATTTTCAAGTGGTGATGCAATCTCCCGTGTAGTGGGACTGCTCATGTATGATGGCCTGTATGTCACACCGGTAGATGCGGCTCTTCAGCGGCGGCTGAAGTGTGTTCTTATGTAAAGCGCTTTGCAATCCTTTAAGGTTGAAAATATTAAGGAAATGAAATTAGTTCGAATTTAGGCTAGATGTACTAACGTACATCCATTCATTTTCAGGGTTCTCAGGGGAGTCGTAATCTGGTCCAGCAAGCAATGAGCACAAGCCATGGTATACAAAGACATGGCAAACTCTGGGGTTTTCCCCAGAAGCCGATTAGCCTGTCAGTATGTTTTTGGATTGTGGAGCACCTGGAAGAAATCCACATGAACACGTACAGATAGCACCCCAGGTCCAGAATTAAACCCAGGGCCCCAGCACTGTGAGGCAGCAGTGCCAAGCACTGTGCCACCCTACCGACATACATTTCTGCACAAAATATAAACTGGACAACTATGATGTATAGTGGATTATGCTATAACTTATAGGTGTCCTTAAAAGTTACTTATACATGAAAATGGCCATTTACCTACAGACTGTTACATTGATGACTTCACTCCCCCACTCCCCAATAAACACCACCACAGACACAAATAAGTTTATTCAAAAATACGGATATGTACTATAGAATTCTCCTCTTTTGCCAGTTTAATCTTGTTAGCTTTTCTATGGTTGTGGTATAAGTAGGGCTAAATTGAAAATGTTTTTCAAATGTTTAATGGTATTTGGTGATTGAATGATTGAAGGGAGATGACTATCACTCTGACATAATATGCCATCTTAAAAAAAAAAAACGTCAGCCCAAGAAAGCTAACATCTCAGTATTTGTAAACTGCAAAACATTTGAAGGACACTTTCAAATACATTTTAAAATCCTAAGTAAGTGTCCCTTTTCATTTGATCAAAATTAAACCAAAATGTTAAGGTCATTTATTTTGAATATTAGCAATCCAGTTAAATTTAAATACTATTTCTGCCATATCTCATCTGAACTGTCTTCAGAGCCATAAAATTAAATCTCAGAACGTTTACATCAGAAACATAAAAAACAGTTTATTTTATTTTATATAATTATGATAATAAATGTGCAATATTTTGTATCATTAGTACAATCATCATTATTGTTGGGAACAAAACCAGGCTGGACAGAGAATATACTGGGACAGTAACATACATTATGGTTTCTCATCCAAGATCTATATTTATTTTTTTCTATAGATGCTTAAATCTAAAATAAGGGGCACTGTAAATTAAAAAGAGGTGAAAACGCCTCCCAGGGGTCTCTAGGCCCACAGCTGCAAACGCCTGACGTTCACCATTGAAAATTAAATAAATATATGACGCTTTAGTGACTCCACACGTTGGCTGTAGCAATTCTTATCAGCTAACAGTACTGCAGAGGACAGTCCTCCACTATCCCATAGTTCCTGTGTTTATATTTTTTCTGGGTAAACATGGCGGATGCAAACAACAGTAGCTCATCGTCTCCCGGATTTACGGAGAAATTAAAATTCTGGCTCTCGTGGTCTTGGACTTATTTATGGGTCCTTTGGTTTGCTATGCTGTTGGCTCTAGTCTACATTCTCCGGAGCCCCCTGAAGCTACAGGAAAACCTCGCTACAGGTAAAAACTTGAATCAGATGATAAGGGGAGCTATCTGGAACTGACAGATTTCAGTTCGAGCCGAGGGAAATTTGCAAACAGTTACTTTTATACGATCCGGGTGGAGTGTGCAACTGTATTTCTGCGTCCTTTAAGCATCCCCAGTACGGAGAGGTGTTTATGTCTGACTGTCAACTTCACGTTTGCATGAAAGGAGATTTTGGGACCGGTCTGTACTCCCTTATGGACACACTGCCTTATGACGGTTCGAGCGATGTTCCTCTACATCGGAAATCGTTGCTTTTCCAGGCCTTTTCTAATTTTCGTAAAGTGAAAAAGACAGTAAGCGCCATTCTCACGTTAATTCATTCTATTGCAAACACGTAACCCGACTAACTAACCCATTAAATACAAATGGTCATCATATTTCTAACATACTAACTTGCAATTAGGGATATAACTATCTTAAAATATTCTCAGTATGACACCTCTTGTCAATTTAAAACAGAAAACGTCATTTGTTGTGTGTATTAGTATGTGATGCACAAAAAAGTGTCCATGTAAACCCTTTTCTTCATCAGTGTGTAACTCGTATCACTCCTAACACGCCTGTACTCATCCACCACACTGCCTTCATAGCTGCGAACAGTACGTCAAACAAGATATTTAAAAGCTACAGAATCGTACAGAGCTATTGCATTTGGATTGGTCCTTACATTATGATCTATCATAAAATAAATATTAATAATCTCTGATCCAAATTTAATTTCATTGGGTAAAGTAAAAACAAATCAATCTTTTGTATAAGCCAATCTTAAATTCATGCCTGTATGATTTGTAGAGGACAAAATATAAGATTTCGATACAGAATACTTTAAAAGTTGGCCTATATAATGGAATAGAGAGTCCTAGTACACATTAGAGCTATCACTATAGCTTGGTACCAGAAGGCATTGTGGTATGTATCTGTTAAAAAGAACTACGGGATTACATCTAAGGATCTACAGAAGGCACTTACACAAATGCACTTGTAACGCTTACGGCCGACAGGTACTGTGTAAGAGCCGGCTTACCAGAGCAGGTGACGTCACCGCCCTTCCCTGTGATAGCAGGACTACAGCTACTGGGCTGTAGAGAGATCTCTCTTTAGCTCACCGGGCTGGGTCCCTGCTGAGTGACGCAGGAGTCCTGGGTTCGAGCCCCCGATGGTGGGTGGCCGACCTAATGCGGCAAGGGCGCCCGCCTGAGCCCCCGTTGCGTTACACACTGATGAATGTATAAAGTAGAATAGTTTTATATTATTATATATGTATGTTTTTTTTATTTATAAATATCCAGCATACTATGATGCCTGTATGAAAGCCTTTAACCCGTAAACTTGAAATGTTTCAAGCTCCTACTCAGTGGGAGTCTTGTCGTTTTCCCTAAATCACCCTTTCCCTTGTAAATTTCTGTACTGACCTCACAACTAAAAATGAATAGTAGGAAGTACATCATGTGATATTAGTCTTTCTGCAGAAAGTACCTCCTGAATATACTGGTCTTGGGTGAAAACAGAACAAGAATCCAGTTGAGTGGGAATGTTAAGCACTGAAATGCCTGCAGTTGAAGGTGAACACCTTGCTAATCAGCCTTTTTCCTTCCAGTGTCTGTGTTCCTGAACACTCTTACCCCCAAGTTCTATGTTGCGCTTACTGGAACCTCATCACTTATTTCTGGACTCATTTTGGTGAGTGCTGTCTGCTGCCTTAGAGAAAAATGAATTGGTCTTTCAGTTTATTAACAATATTTTACTTGCATTGTTGCTCTCAGAAATTTGATGCTTAATAATTCAAACAGAAAAGGATGAAACTGTAGAATGGATTATCACCATACAACTGGCAAAGTTTGTTGATATGAAAGATTAGCATAAGACCTTTTTATTATTAATTATGCATTTGTTCATGTAGTGTTTTGTATTGTAAACATAAGTCCCTTAGCAGATACAATTACTGCATCTTGTATTTCTTTTGCTCTTCATATTCTTTGCCATGCATGCATATGTAAACACTTGAAATGTCCAGCATATTATGATGCCTTGTGTAATTTATAGGATCAAAATCTAAAGTTTTTATGGCTCTATATGCATTTATATTTATAGTTCTATGTACCTTTTACAGTGCAGTTTTTAAATATATTGTACCTTGGACTCTAGCACAAGCTACAAAAAAAACTAAATAATGACTTGAGCCTTCTGTGGTTACAAACCTGAAACAGCAGTGGTGAGCTGCATTCCTTATTCTAAATACTTCTTTTCCAGATCTTTGAATGGTGGTACTTCCGCAAATATGGAACCTCTTTTATTGAGCAAGTCTCTGTTAGCCATCTGCGACCCCTGCTGGGCGGAGTGGAGAATGGCAGCCCTTCTGGCCTGTTCTCCTCAGTTAATGGAGAGACAGAGCCCAGACCGAATGTTTCAGGTACAGACTAAGGCTGCTTTAGAAGCCTTTTCCTCCTGCAACTTTTTTTGATCACAAACACTGGGGTCCCTGTTGTGATCATTTGGTCACCAGATGTAATAAAAAAGACTCCTGCACTTTGACCTCAACAGAATGAAACACATGCAGTGTGTGATATAATGGGAGCACTTTAGCTCCATTCTTGTTGTAGCAGAAGTAGAACCCCTGCCTTTGATTTTACAAACTGAATTGTGTATCAAAACAAAAATCTCAATTAGAGTGTGTTAGAGCGTATTCATAAACAACAATGGCTTAAAGAGACTAAACTATGCAAATGTTACCTTTAAAAGATAATATCCTTTTTTCCCTGATCAGACCACAGTACTGAATTGAGAGGTGTATGCTCTAAAAAAAAGCTATTTTCCTTTTGTTGTAATGCTGTCTTGTTTCTTTTGCAGAATGCAAGGTGTGGAGGAACCCATTAAACCTGTTTCGAGGTGCAGAGTACTGTAGGTGCGTTTCTGGCAGCCCATATGTCTGTGCCAGTCCCTGGAAAGGGTTATTGAGAGTATGAGAAAGTTTGAAAGGTGATTTGTGTGATGCAGACAGGTTTTATTCTATATACTCCTGTTGCATTTCTAAATTGTAACAGCTCACAAGAGCTTGTGCTTCCTCTTTTCTCTTCCTCCCCTCAAGACGATGTCTGTTGGTGATTCCATGTTAAGATGACGCATTTGCCTGCGATTATCAGAGACAAGTATCATGTTTTAAGGGTTAGTACCGCTCGGGTAACAGGATATTTGCAGGGTCGGATTAAGGCATAGGCAAACTGACCAAGCAGCTAGGGTCAAGAGTTCAAGGAAGTCTGATCAGATGGGCATTAAAAGAATCGTCAATTCTTTTACCGAGATATTTAGAAAATAATGTCAAAAACATTCTACCTATAATATCAGAAATTAAATTTAGTTAATTTCAGAGTCCTCAACATAGATACAACATACCGTTTTTGAGAGCAGCAAAGAATAAACAAAATGAAAAGGATGAAGGAAGATGATGTAGAGGGATTAATGGAGGGATTCCTTACATCGGTAACATCATGTTTATCTCAGCCAGTGGAAAGGCCAGAGCCTGTTTCAAAGGCACCAGGAGTGGGAATTCAAGGGGGTTTGACAACATCGCAACAGATATTGACAGTAGTGGAAGATGTTAGAAGAGGTCTAACATTTTGTTTAACAAATTGTTCATCTGACTTGAACTGCGATAAACTGCACAACTATTTCTCATCAAACTCTTTAAAACATTGGAAACTCTATTGAAACATTGGAAATGTTTCTGTTAAAACGTTTGCAACTCTGTTACAAACTTTGGAAATGTTCCTGCTTCAGAGAGGAAATATAAGAGCTGTAAAATGACCGAGAAACATTTCTTTAGAAATAAAAAGGAAAATGAAAGGTACTGATGAGGGAGTGGTTAGTATACTTTCCTTAATTATGATGACTTGATCAAGGAATTTACCTTTACTGTGAGGACAAGTTTTCTTTGCACATTTATATCATTGCAAATTCAATATGTCTAGCATAAACTTAAATGTAATTAAATTGTGCAAAGAGGATAGTGAACTTGTGTGTGTCTTTGGGCTTTTGATGGATATCAAAATATGACTGCTGCCTTAGAGAAAAATGGGGATTAACAGAATGGGGGCCCACCAAAGCCTTAATCTGACCCTGGATATTTGCATATCAGATCTGTCTTATCTAAACACATCTCCCCTCCTTGTTTTGTATGATTTCAAGGTACACCTGGGTGACCGGAAAAGACCCTCTGACATATTATGATATGAATCTGTCTGCACAGGATCATCAGACATTCTTCTCCAGCGACACAGAGCAGCTAAGGCCTGAAGATTCAGGTATTATTTTTATTTGCTACAGTGAGGAACCAGAGGAAACCCCCTTTCAAAAATTAATTGCACAGATTGCATTTGTTACCCTCTGCGTAAAGTACAGAAAAGTAAATAAGGGAGACCAGGTGGTCCAGCAGTCAGGCTAAAGTTTCTCTGGAGGTTCCTGATTCCCAGATCTGCCTCACTTTCTGTTACTCAACTTCCCTTTGTTCCTTACTTCATACGCCACTGTAGTTGATGCACACTTTTTTACAAGTGCTTTGCCTATTTAGTAGCTTATCCATTCGATCCTATGAGCTCCACACTGCATAAAAGCCCCTGTTAAGGAAGATCACATCACAAACACCTTTTGTTGTAAGGCATGTACAGTATGCTTGTCAAACGTATTGCAGTGTAGATCGATTTGTTGTAGTTGTTATCTTCTTCAAATTGCAATATTGAGAGTCAAATGGTTTGAGGGAGAGGCAAAGTGCTAGTCCTGTCTTTATGAGAACACCTTGGAAACTTGACTTAAAATAAAAAAAAATAATGTCTGCAAAGAAAACGAAGCCCCATACAAACCTGACAGCAAGGACAGTGTAAAGTTCAGATTGTCAGATGGAATTTAGATCCTTATTTGTGGTTATAAACAACAAGTAAACACCAAATCATATCTGCCTGATGTACAATGTCTGTACAATGTACAATGATGTACATTGTTTTTTACCCAGCTAATATTGGATGCTGCCACTCTCCTAACCTGTATGAATCAGTGTGTTTCCACGTATATTAAATGCAACTCTGCGCAGCCCTACCTGATTTAAAGCAGTGCATTCAGATCAGAATGTTAATGCTACACACACTGTGGATTATAAAACACTAAATTTGGGAAGTCCTGCTCACTTACACAAGAATTGCAAACGATCACATTTTTATTCAGCACAGCTCACTTAAGTAGCACCATATTACCAAAATTATTGTGCTTGGAAAATCTGCTGTGATATTAGGCACACTGAACACCTGCAATTTAAAATTAATGAAAACCTTAAAACCCTTGAATGGTGTAGAGAAAATAGGATGAAGGAAAAGAAGTATGTTTCACCATAATTGCATTCTTAATAATATTTTTTATCACAGGAATGTCTGACCAGAAAGTACCAAGAAATATCCACTTAACTAGAAACAGAAATGGAAAAGTCTTCTATATGATCCTACCTATAAGATAGATCGAAGAGGGGATTAGAAACCTTTCGTAAAAATGATTGAAAACGCATCATTTTATGTTACGAATAAGTATGATTTTCATATTAAAAGGGAAAGCAAATACAACACTGAAAAACAGATGCCATATTTGGCAAGGACATATATTACTGTGTTCGTACTAATGATAAATACATAGTTTTGAAGTGCACATTCTGGGGAAGCTGGACTTCTGTGGTTTGCTAGATGTGAACTTTAGATGGTGGGTGGCCTTTTTAAGGCAGGCAAGAGTTCATGGGTGTTTGATTACCACTCCTTTAAATACTACAAGACGTGCTCCAACTCCTCACTGCAGCTCCGTGCATTCCGCAACCCAGACCTGTCAAGACACATCACATCTAGAGGGGCTTGACAGTCTGTAGGGTTAATGCAAAGCCCAGTGAGGTTAATGCAAGCGACAGGCTCTAATTGGACTGCCAGAGGGCTTAATTGAGTTTTCTATATGCTTCCAGGGAAGCAGACTATGGTCTTGTTGGGAAAGACTCCACCCTGGATAATTGTCTTTACCTGAATGATATGCATATAGAGAGATAGTATTCTTTCACAAAGGGTTGGTATCCAGTATTTTGCAAGGTTGCAGTGCTGATTTAATCAAAGCCCCAGTGCTTTTACTTTACAGCCTATTACATGGAGATGTGAAAACTGTTTAAAGGATAAGAACAGCACCTGCTTCCTGAAAGTGCATCTGTGAAGTTTACGTGAAGAAAGAAGAGGGAAATTGTTGTTAGTTTTAGAAAAGGGAACTTTAGTTCAACATGTGAGCTGCTTTGCATGGAAGTGTATCAGGATCTAGTGGAATGGAGCTGGGTACCACAACTCACTACACTTTCCTCTGCTGCCTTTTTACCCTATACTTGAATTTAGGCAAGGGATTATTGGATTGGACAAACTGCATAATTCAGCAGAACATATCTCCCAAATGCTCCTCTATATACTGAAAAGAAATAACATGGGGTTGTATTTCAGCATTCTACTATAATGCTGCACAGAGCTGTCCAAAATAATTGACCTGAAAGTGTTTTCCATTGAAAGGTTTAGAGAGGCTCTGAGTGAAGTGATTAACATTGAAAGATGACACAGCAGAATTCTGTTAAAAGGTTGCGTTATTATGTACATCACCGTGTGTCACTGTAAGTGTTTAGGTGATGTGTCTGTGTATTTTCCTTACATCCATACAATACTTAAAACCCAAGTTGTAAGTCAGTTCTACTTACTTTTAAGATGTCATGCAGCACATGTATAGTATGTGTCCTTAAGGCAGTTGTCTGTCTCATGCCACCCCCGGACTCTGAAAAGAGATTAATAAAAGACAGGCTAGCACACGTGCCTTTCCAAAAGTGCCTAAAAAATAACCCATGAATATAAGAACCTCAACACCCAATCACACGCTATTAATTCAAGCTTAAAACGTCTTTTAGAAAGGCAGAATCTATTTTAATTCTGTTATTAGGTCTGGGCTTGCACTGAAGTGGGTAGTTTGAATTGAAAAGTGAAGCATAGGAAGACCAAAGGAGTATCTCCTGCAGATGTCTGTAATTACCAGGGCCTGGGGCCAAAAGGATTAACTTGCCAAGGGATTCAATTGTGTCAGCTCCCTGCCTGCCTCTCAGCATTATGGCTGACACCACCATCTAAGCTTCATTAATAAGAAGCCCCAGACTGCCTTACTGGAACATGCAGATGCAACTGCTAAGCTGTATTTTGGTGCTGATTCCTTTGTAAGTCTATGTGAGTAGTGGCACATTGAATTAAAAAACAATGCTGTTCGTACTCCATACTCCATGGCATTTTACAGGCTCTGTTACCATAGAACTGAGCCAGGAAAGTTGTTCCATATTTCAGAATCCTGATTCTGTAATAAAAAGCTCCTGCCTCATTTTACTTAGCAGCCAAAACACCCAGCACAAAATGGATCAGGATCCAGCAAGTGTCCTGTGCATTTATTGTCACAAGCACAGATATGCAGTGGGAAAAATGGATAATTTTAATTTAAAAATCTACAGTATAAAGACGTTTTTGGTGTTAGCCTCCCCCATCCACCACCACCCTCCAAACAACTAAAGTAATTCTCTTGAATTGGCTTGAATTCAGACATATAAATAACATTCAGTGATATAAAAACAGTTTGAAAGATGGGCTAGTGGGAATAAATCCCCAAATTTACAGCTAAATAAGTATACTGAATGTTATTCAAAGAAGCCTTGAGAATATACAAAAAGAAAGAGTTGATAATACAGTATTTGAAATGAAACTCCAAAAGTTTACATTGCTACAGAACAATGTTTAAGTGGTAAAAATCTTTTACACATCTTCCTACACATTGTTTCTTCCAAACTACTTTATACTTTTATGTTGAAAAACTGTGTGAAGGAACATTTTAGAGATTAACTGAAGTCGCACTCCTGGCTAATTTGACTTTTATAAAACACTGGGTTATTGTAATAATGCGGAAGATATAAGAGAAACGCATCTGAAACAATGTGGCAAAAAAAAAAGAATGACATTTTAGCACACAGGCTTTTCAGCCTAAGTCTCTTGTTATTGCTCTGCAGTAAGTTAGCTTGTAGAAAGGATCCAGGGCTTTTATTTATGTGTTTTCACGGCGGTTTCTGAAATGTTAATGCTCTCAAAGTGATGCAGAAAGCCTGGAGGGAGAGGAATCCTCAGGCCCGGATCAGAGCTGCGTACCAGGCCATCGAATTGAACCACGAGTGAGTATGCTCTCTCTCTCCACTCTCCTTCTTTAAATAGGTAATGAGCCTATAGGCAGGTGAGAAATGAGAAATAAAACAGATGCAGGGGAACACCAGAGACACAGAAAAAGGTGCACCATTCCCAGTCATAGCCAGCACTCCTAGCTTGACCTAGGGTTTCGATAAATTGGAAGTGCTGTGCAAACCTGGAGTGCAGAATGTGCAGAATTGTTTGTGAACTCTCCCATCTACTACATGGGAATTCCTACATGATTTTTGTGTCTTGTGTGGGCCTTATGCACGTACACACTCTGGTAAAGAGTCTGTATACAAGTCATTAGGTTCCACATGGCATATTACTTTTGATTTTGGCTAGACAACTCTGGAGAGAAGTGGTGAATTTAATGAACATCTTAGAGATTAATTGGATTTAGACTCCTACGTAATTTGACTTCTATAAAACACTGGATTATTATAATAATACAGGAGATGTAAGAGAAATGGAAAACATACAAGTCAATGAAACCAGGTTACGTTTCCCTAGGGCTTCCCCAGAACCAAGTTTGCACCTCCATGTATTCTGAATGAAGAAATAGTATGGTGACCAATTATTTGTTTGGCAAATCCTTAATCAAGGGTTGTGTGTTTCTTGGGTTTCTGTTTGACACTGAAGTTATAGATCCAGTCAGCATCTTGTATGTCTTCTCTCCTCTGCCATATTCGCCTGGCCTGCAGGTGTGCCACAGCCTATGTACTACTGGCCGAGGAGGAAGCAACCACTATCACAGAGGCAGAGAGGCTATTCAAGCAGGCCCTGAAGAGTGGTAAGAGCTGGGATCACCGGGCTGCCCTTTCAGCACTAAGGACAGCAGCACTAGGCCCCATTGCTGGCCTGTTCTACACTGTTTCACCTGGCGGCAGGCCTGTTTTCAGAGGAATGGCAGAAGTGAAAGCAGTCCATTCATTTTAAAATGCAGGACCTTGAAGCTGTCCTCTGTCCTTAACGATGTACAGGTAGATTAAAGAAATACCACAGTTCTGGAACATTCTCACTATGGAGTTACAGTATGCTTTCTCTATAATTACTAGCAAATTGAAAAGAAGCTTCCAGAAGAAAGTGACATTTGGATTGATGCGTGGTAATAATATACTGAGACTTTGAGCTTTTAATAAACCATGCATGAATCCAGACCATGCATAAATCTTATTATATAAATGGTGCATACATTATTTTTAGAACACAGGATGATATGCATACCACAGGTAACTGGTTCTGTGTAAGATGTTGAATTCCTTTCTCTTCAGCTGGCAAGGATACCAATGTTTTGGTTTACATCAAGCGCAGGTTGGCGATGTGCGCTCGCAAACTGGGAAGAATCAAGGAAGCCGTAAAAATGATGAGAGATGTGAGTCAGTTCTTGTAAACTGCTTTGGGATGGTCTCCAGCAAGTTTAGAATTTGAGTAAACTCAAAACTGACTTTTTGTACTGATTTGCTCTGAACAATTTAAAACACTTTCTTTTCTTTCTTCCAGTTAATGAAGGAATTCCCCCTCCTTGGAATGTTAAACATACATGAAAATTTACTGGAAGCACTCCTAGAAATGCAAGCCTATGCTGATGTGCAAGCTGTTCTTGCAAAGTATGATGGTAAGGAGGAAACAGTCATTCCATTACTGTAAAAAATGAATCATGGAAGCAGTATGGGTCTTAAAGGACTTAGTCTTTATTTTATTTGAAAATTGAGTCTCCGTCATTCTTAAGATAACTGAAAGGAAGATAAACATGACATTATCTGCCTCCTCATTTTCCAATAAAAGCATTTTTGCACGATTAACCTACTTAAATCAATTACGAGACATAAAGGAGCAGATTAAGGTCATGAAACATGAGAACTCTTTGTAAGACAATTGCTGCACTACACAAATAAATTAGAAATGTATCTTTAATCCAGCTGACCTCTCAGTTATTAGATTATTTGGGAAATAGACTTCCATGTTATCTTTAGCCAGTGAGGGAGTTCAGTTCTACACACCAGGGTTGCAGATCACAATGAGAGATTGAGTCCAACAAAGATTCAGAATTAGCCAGGGAAGTAATGTGCAGGAGGTCACTCTAAACTGTGAATTTGAATATCTGTAGTACCTTGTTTTACTTGATTGCTTAAAACTTTTTTTCCCTTATTTCAGATATCAGCTTGCCAAAGTCTGCAACTATATGCTACACTTCTGCACTCCTCAAAGCACGAGCAGTTTCAGATAAGTGAGTATGGATGTCCTCACAGCCAATCAGACAGACACAGAGAACCTGGACATTTTGTTGATTAGCTAAATAATCAACAAGTAAACGAGTACCATCCACATAAATGAGCAGACATGGGAACATTTGTCTCATAGAGCTTCAGACTGCAGGACTTTCCCACTTGTGGTCCCCACTCATTTCCATTACATATATTATCTATAAACGTAAATACAAAAATAAAAAGTGAATATCATTGCTTACTTTTCAGTTTCTGTCTTTGTTTTCAGATCTTTTATACCATGTTTTTGTTGCACATTTTTGAAGTCCAGTTTCTAATGATTTAAACAGTGCTGTCTCCATATGCTGTGTGTTCTTTCACCACCACCACTTCAAAAAAGAAGTAACAAATAACAAGAAAAAAAATAATATGTAATTGTGTGCTTGATTTTTTTGTGTGTGGGAAGACTCTGAAAAACCTTGTTCAACCGAAATTGCTGTTAAAACTTTTAATGTTTGTTGAAGATCTCCATTAATTTGAGGATATGATATTAGTATGCATGTCCATTCATCATTAGTATAGCAATGCGGAAAACACAATTTTATTGAAAGTCCTGCATAATAGGCTGTGGACTTATGGTGTAAATAAATTGAACATATGACACAAACTGATCTAGGGCATGGTTTCCAAACGTATAGTGTTCCTTGTTTTGTTGAGATAGGAGAATTTATTATTAGGGTATTTCACATACAATATAGTCATTTAAGATGTTAGAGAGGGATCCAAAACATTTGTCCCATGTCTTTGTGTTATAAACACTGATGCTTGTTTGATTCTGAGGAAAAAAAATAAACATCAACTGCCACAATCGTAAGTCCAAAAAAGAGATTGGTCACCAATGCACAAAAGTGTGATCAACTTTACTACTGAAAATGAGTACATTATTTTAGTGCAACACACTTATATCTGTACAAGTATGTAGTACAAATTGACAAATTGTAGTATGCTGTATATTTTGTATATGTTTGCAAACATAGTGTCAACACATTGAAAACCTGAAAATATGTCAAAACGTGTTAGCAGTTGGAATAAGAATTATGCCCTTCCCTAATTCTAGCCTAAACTACACTTGCCTCTCCCAGATTTTCCCCAGAAGCAGCCTCCAGGAGGGGCCTTAGTACTGCAGAAATGAACGCAGTGGAAGCCATACACAGAGCTGTGGAGTTTAACCCACACGTGCCAAAGGTGAGTGTCTGTGCTTTGTTGGAGACCTCTGTGGCAACAGCAGCGCACGGCATTGCACCTGCTGGATTTCCCATCATGAAACCCAAAGTCTGCCTTTCACCCCAGGATAAGACTTTATTACAGCAGCAGCTGCTTTGTTCTTGTCTGTGTGCACACATCTGCTCCGTTTTCAAGCTCTTTTCTTCTCTATTTTCAAGGTTGAACAGAGTGTTAAAACAAAGACCTGCCAGTAGAGGGGAATTGCCCTGTCGTTCTCCAAACCTTTGTACCAGTGGTATCAAATAGCAGCTTGGTGCATCAGGCCAGCATGTTCTCGGTGTTCTGTGGTATTCTTTACTACTTGTGTCATCAAGTCTAATTTTGACGTGATGTTTCTAATTCTCAAAGGTCATTAATAAAATCTTTTCACATAACAGTCAGTCCCCCATGACACTTTTCCTCTGTGATGACTCACTTTCATCTTCTTACATTTTAGACCGTCAGTAGGTGTCACTGTTTTATAAGAAAAAATAAAGTAGCATTACAAATTCTGCTCGCATAAAAAGGTGGACATACATGTGGTAGTAGATTTTTTTTAATGCATCCCATTGTTTTTATGCAAAATAAATCCCCTGTTCCCAAAAGGCATGGAATGCTTTTTTGGTACTTTAAACATTTCACAAAAGTATCCATGACATGGATACATAACATTGTAGCTAATGAGCATTTGATTAGCATTTTCCTGAGTTATGTTGAGTTTTGTCTTCTCTGCATATTTCTGTTGTGGTATAAATTTGACTGTGGTTTGCAGTGCCAATGGAATTAATCTAGTTGAAACAACTCACAAAATGTGGAAAAGTGAAAATATAGGGCTTTCATATTACTGTTTATTAAAAAAACAAACCATTTCATGTTAAAACAATCTAAAAGCAGAAAAAATGGTATAGCTCTGTATTTCCAATATTCTTTAGGAAAAAGTACCGCTGGTACACCAGCTCACGTCTTTTAGTGGCTTTGTGCAGAACATTGTGCAACATGAAATCATTCTCTCCCATATAGTCCGTGAGCACTTTTTTTGATTTTGTTTAGTGAAAGATTTACAATGATGTGTGTGATTAACAGCAGAGCAGAAATAACTGGCGACTGTTGCAGAAAGACCCAGCTGCAGTTCTGTCTGGCTGGCTTGAACTGGTTGTGGTATCAAGGACGGTATTCGGTTTGGAGTCCACTTTATCTTAACCTGTTCAGTACTTGAGGTGTACAAACAAAATCTGTGCTCCAAATAACTTCTCTCCGTAGCTCAGATACCGTAGCTTGGTAATGAACTGTTAAGCAAGAAAAAAAGAGTACAATCTTTTCCCATTCAGTTTTATGTCCTGGAACTAATTCGCCTGGAGAGTCAGAGGATCCACTGAGGTATTTAATTCTGACAAACAGCACCACCTTGCTGTGCTGGCAGCATTTCCCTGTTCCAGGGCTCATACTTTCTAGCTGTGTAACATCCCTGTGGACTGCAGGCACGCATCTCGTGGCTGCCATTATCCTAATTAATTTGCTGGATGGAGGAGGCTTTAGTGTTGGCAACACTGGACTGCAGGAAACCCTGGTCCTTTTAATCCTCCCCCTCCAAATAAAAACAAATAAAACCTGCATCCCAGTTCTAGTACTATTAAAACAGGAATGAGACGTTTTAGGATTTCCAAATACAGTCTTCGATTTTTACCCCAGCAGCTGTGGAATAGTTAATGAGCACTTTGGCAGGGCCTGTAAGGTTTCGAAAGAGGATGGAGAGCATCCTTTTTGTGAACTGAGTGGCGCTTGAGTCCTGACTAAAGCTAGGAGACAAAAGTTTTTCAAAATGAGTGGCATTTCCACAGAGAAAAAAACAATGCCAGCAACTTCGTCGAATACAGTTTGTAAATAAACCTCCTTGAGGATCTCTTAAACTTGTTTTAAAATCAAAAGGCATGACAGGCTAATCAGATTCCTCTTATTCACAACTTTTGCGAAGTTTTCACGTTGATGCCACGGGACTCTGGGACTATATACAGATGGTGTGTCATACTGTTTCTCAGTGTGACTCGTCTGTCTTGCTTGGCCTTGATCTAACACTCCACCACTGTGAGCCCATTTTGTCCCATATACCCCCATGGCTGTTTCTGCTGTCAGATGTTCTTGTTAGATCTGTCTGAGTGAAGTCTGCAGTTAGAAGAAGATCAGAAACAGGCCGCATTAATCCTTGGACAATATTAATCGTGAGGAAAACTGTCTTGGCAGTAACCAGAGCCACATTCAGATCATGTAAGATGGAAAACAGATGTTTCGATTCCAATTTTATACAGTATATGACTGCACTTGTAAAGTCTTTGAAATAGAAAATCATCCTTTTCAGTTTTGAAGAGGAGCCATTTTTGCTTCAGATGCTGAGCATGAAAGAATCTGTCAGGAAACGTACAGGCCTGCATGTTTGCATCTGGCTGCTTATTAACAAGAGCTTCATCTGATGTTTTTAAACAGCCTCTTAGATATTGCTCTCTGGAGTACAAACATCCCAGGTCTGTAATACAGGGGATGTTCACGTAAAATAAAAGACGCTCAAGGGCAGGATCACCATCTCCCTGTGTTAACTGGCAAGGAACCTTATGATCCCTCACTTTTAACAAAAATGTGGCACAAAAGAAGATTGCATGCACCTAAAAAGAAACTGTTAGGAACTGTTCCACGCCAACATCTTCTCTTTTTACAAGTGGTACCATGGCCCAGCTGTAGTGTTCTCTTTTTACAAGTGGTACCATGGCCGAGCTGTAGTGCACTGGTGCAGAAACAGCTTCTTTTTTAATGTATGATTCTTGGCTTTCTTGTGAATGCTCTGAAAACCACATGGTCCATTTCACTTGAAATGTTTTGTACCCTCTTACTTGGTAACTCGGGATTACCTCAGCAAAATCATCAGTTAAAGATATGCTTAGTATCACAGTATTATTACAGCACAAATGACTTCTAAAAAGAGAACCCAGGTGACAAAGGGGGCTAAAACAGACTTTCTGAAAGAAATTACTTTTTTCATAAAGGATTACAGAGTTACCTAACAAAAAGTAATCAGAAATACAAAAACAAAGAACTGATAACAATGCAAAGGGCAGAAAATATGGAAAAGGTGTGGCTTGGTTTCCTAACTTAAGAATTGTTTGTGTTTTCTTTAGTGTGTTCTTCTATTTTATTAATTGTTGACATACTTAAAGAAAGTAAATCTAACAAGTGTTAATGATAAACAAGAAAATAAATGGTATATAACCTGGAAAGAAATTAACAGTCAGCAGTTAAAATGTTGTTACCTTTAATGATAGCGATGATGGAGAGACTTAAGGCTATTTCCTGGACAATAGACAAATCAACTAGGCACATTACCAGTTAACTTCCTTTTTTGTGCCACTGTCACTAAATTTATCACAACAAAACAAAAACTTGTGGTTATAAAGTTTTTTGAGACTTTAAAGACTGCTGCTTGCTGTTGTCTTAGGTGGTCTTATGGTGGAGAAATGACATCTGTACTATACTTCACCCAACTTTCCAGTAGTCACAGCAAGCCGTGAACAGAGCAAAAGTTTGACAGTGAATAAGCAGATCAGTGTATCCCAAAGCTGTGAACCACAGAATTTTGCTGTACTACTTAAGGGTATGAATTAGCACATCAATAAAAGCAAACTATGGAAATCTTTAAACATTGTAAAGAAAACATTAATCCTATTGCACATTAAACCAATGATTAGGTAATGTTCTTGCTTAATTTGCTAATTTATGGAGATGTTTTTGTATTTGCCACTTAAAACAAAAAAAACTGTCACTGCAATTCTATACCTTCAGTACATATACAGTATATAAATCCCAGTTAATAAGGATTTTGACTTTAATAGTGCTCTTAAATATTAAACTGATACACTGACTGGATGAATGGAAAGGAATTGAAAATGAAAATGTTATGTTTCCCAGGTTTCTTTTTCATCTTGAAGGCTTTGTTTAAAGGGGTTTTAAACCTCTTGAAAGGCCTCGGAAGTCACTCATGGATGTGCAGTAAATGAGACCCTTTATCTCTGCATCCACAGTATGGAGGAGAAGTCAGGGTTCTGGACTCAAAATTGGAAAGTTTTGGGTTCAAATCCTGGGTAAGTACCCTTGAGCAAGGTACTTTACCCGATCTTTTTCAGTAAAATACCCATCCGTACTCATCCATCTGCTTACATTTTTACATTACTATTATTAATTTGTGTCTAACACAAAATTACAACAGACATAAAAACAACTTTTGCTCTATGCTTCAGTCAAGACAGTAAATATCTTGCCAAACTTTTACCTGATTAAGTAATTGCAGCCCCTCCTTGGGGTTGTTGTCCCATGGTGCACTTCTGGCTGATCAGTCTGCAGAACCTTAATGCTCAGTGACTACTTTAATCTCCCCAAGCGAAACATTTCTCCTCCGTGTGTTTTGGGGGGTTTTTGTATGTTAATTTCCACTTAATTCAGCTGTATCTGAGCAATTTGATAAAACAATGTAATTCCCCAATCGGAGTCATGAAGTCGGGGAATTTTTTTTTCCACTTCATGTTCCACTGGCAAAACGGACTCATTCTCCACGCCCTGCAAGTAAAGGGGACTGGAAACTATTAGAGTGGCTTTGATGCAGGAGGGTGCAGCCTGTCTCTCATGGCTACAAATGGGCTGGTCAGTTTTTCATTAATATTGATTGCTCATGGACCAGTCCCTGGTGTTTAATCGGCGGCCTGTTATTTTATAGCTTCTCAAAGGTCAAACAGCAAAAGGGCCAGTAAGAACCTGATACTAATTTAAAGATTATGAACATTTGGTACCTGAAAACAGCTAGACCTCATTTGTTTTTCCTCTGTAATCTGCATGAAACAGGTAACATCACCCTACATTGTATACAGCTGCTTGCACAGAACACCCAGGGTGCAGTACAGATGAATTGCACAATGTTTTATTCATCCCAGGGTCATTCACGATCACACTGCAAGGCTAGATAAATGTTTTCCTTTGTAATTCAACAATGATAAACTATACCCCCCCCAAAATGAACAAGATGTATAATGTCTCTAAAATTGTGCTTTAAACAGCTGCATTTTTCAGCTACATTCATATACAGATGCTAACTGCTATGCTATTGTTCTTTCTCTTACCCAGTGTCAAAATGAGTTGTCCTCTCTTTTCAGCCCATCAAAAGCAATGACAGTAATCTGCCTCCTGCTGTATCTTGCTAGCTTTAAACTAAAGCAATCATAGCAGTCTGGAACCTCATATAAACCAGCTCAGCTCTGCCTTCGCCCACGTTAAGGTTTTAGTACTGCCTGGCGATTTATTTGACAGGAAAAGCCATTTTCAGTTGTTTCCAATATTCTTTGCCAGTTATGAAATGAAATGTGCATGTCCACTCAAAAAACGAGATCAGATGTTCATAGCCTGGTTTCCTCTTAAAAACAGAAAACGTGTCACTTAAGTGTTTCATCTTAGTACATCTACGATAAAGAAGCCCAATCAAAATCCCTGTTTTACTCATGTCCATTTACTGTAAGTGCATTGCTGTGTGTGTAACCTATAACTGGGTCCAGTTCCAGTATATATGTTTTTCCATTGCTATGTTGTAGTGGGACCCGCTTTTCTCTTTTGCCCTTGAAGTGGTTTGCGGCCGCTTTTCTAATTTTTCCATCGCTGTGGCCACAGCTTTAAAAAACAAACTTTTTATTTAAAAAAAAAACAACCTTCCATTTGTGGCCACCACAGCCACTGACTCGTAGATCCTCCCAAATTCAGTGAGACCTCCTGCAGTTGGGAAGTGACCCTCTGGGACCTGTGTTCATGGTGTGTAAAGGAGTTAGCTCTCTTGATTAACGAAGAGGTGCTCCTGCTGCTCCCACCTGCCTCGTCTCCCCCTGGGTAGGCAGACAATGGCCAACCCCAATTAACCTATCTGTTCGCTGCACAGAGCACATAGGGTCTACCCTTACCTGCACCCTTCCTCCCCTGAACTGCTTGTCTACTCCAAGAAAGCTGAGGAAGGGGGGAAGATCAGTGCTGGAACGAATGCAGACTCATTTCCACTGATCAAGTGCCAGAGACCTTGCTCGTTTTGGTAAAGGTTGGGAGAAAAAGATTGTCATTTGATGTCTTTTTTCAAAATGTAGTACTCATGCAGCAGTTTATTTCTGTATGATTGAATTTGTTCCCCACCTTTTAAACCTATTTGTGTTTCTTTTTACTACCCAGCAAGTAACCATGTGCTGCTATAATGCTAGTCCTTCAGATAAAAAAATCAGCTGGATTGCTGCCCATGTCTTGCTGTGATCTTTCCACAGCCCGTTCTCCACAGGCAAATGTAGATGCCTCTTCAACTCACTTTTTTCAGGCCTGCAAGACCAGAGAGTAAAGATTACTCATTTTTACTGATGATCTTTTTTTTCCCTTTTGAGAGTATTCCATTTTGTTTAGAGGATTTTCACAAGATTGCAGACCTGTGATTTCTTGGTTCTTCCCTTGTTGCAGAATGATGTAGCTTGTCAAGAGACCATTCTTTAAAATGTGCGCCCCCTCTGGAAAATAGCAAGTGGAATTATGTGATTTTACCACAGTCCTTGTGGTGAACTAATCCATGTCCTACAGGCACAAGCACGAGGCCAAGCTAAAAATGTGTTTGTGTCTTTTTTATTTGGTGGTGTTGAGTTGCAATTGTAGCTATGTAAAGGATCCACAAAGAGCCTGAGCTTCCATTCCTACTACAGATAATTCTCATATTCTAAATTCTAAACCTAAACTTTATACTTTGTGCACTTTTTGTAGCAGCATGATATCTTTGAATTTTATAACATAAAAGGGGAATTCAAAGAAATGTCATAGAGCAGCCAGCTAGACAGGTGGGGGAGAGGATACATGAGGCATGGTCTGCTGTCATTGCCTGTACTTTTTGGTGGTCTTGCTGGACTGTGACCAGTATTTCTACTCCAGTATCCCACAGATCCCCCTCGGGAGATTTAGACAACCAAATTTGGGGGTGTGGAACAGGAGTGTACCTTGATGAACTAAATTTGCTTTGCTCAACCTGATGAGGGGTGAGGTTACTGTGTTGAGCATTAACTAGAGTTCAGGTCATCTCAGTGAGAACATACTCCAAGACTATTCTCAAGAGAGTAAAGAGGCTCATTATTCAAACCTCAGCTCTGGGGATTGTTTTATTGGCTGCAGTTATTTTGTTTGTACGGTATTTATAAAACTAAAAATACAGGATAAAATTTGTCTTGTAATACTGCAGTCAAATCAAAATCTCTATATTTGACAAACCTTTTTCACGTGCAGCAGATGATACATGCACATTACCATGACTTTTATTCCATTGCAGTATTTATTAGAAATGAAAAGCCTGATCCTGCCACCTGAGCATATTCTGAAGCGAGGAGACAGCGAGGCAGTGGCCTATGCCTTCTTTCACCTACAACACTGGAAGAGGGTAGAAGGAGCTCTAAACCTGCTGCACTGTACCTGGGAGGGCAGTAAGTATCCAATCACAGCATTTTCTGTGCTATACCCATCCATTTCAGAGTGGCCTAATGGTTGTGTCTGACCTTTATGGCTATAACCTCTATAGTTATTAAACACCCATCTACCAGTACTTAGGAGTGGCACATTATTCACTGCCTTGAGATGCCTGGCAGCTCTGCCACATCATCTGCAGTTTGAAACGATAGCAACACATCTCTATACTACGCCTATAGTATTGCTATAAGAAAGTATTGCTAATTAATTTTTGTAATTTACACTTTTGTTTGATTCTCATTTGCTGTGTAATATTATTTTTAAGCTTTTGATCCTTGTGTGAACTTGTCTTGCCAGCGTTTCGGATGATTCCTTACCCCCTGGAGAAAGGGCACCTCTTTTACCCCTACCCTGGCTGCACAGAGACGGCAGATCGAGAGCTGCTGCCTTGTAAGTTAAAGGCCTAGAAACCAGACACAACGTCATGAGATACAGGGACACAACCTACGGCCCACATCTGAAGAATACACAGGGGCCAGGATCTCCAAGAAAAAATACATTTAAGTTACAAAGGCTAATATGCTATTTTATAAGTATGATGTAGCTTGGGAAAATGTCTTTAAAAGACATTAACAACAAATTCCTCAACAATCTGTAGACATTAGCTAACATGGTGTGATGTACTGTACAATGAGGCTGTCAAACACAAACACTGCCAGTTCTGGTTTCTTTTGCAACACTTGCCAGTTACTGCAACGTCAAAAAAATCTATGGAATGACTGGTTCAATGAAAGGCTTCAGATTTTAACTGATATGTGTAGGCAAATGTTAATAGTCCTACTGTGTGCTTAAGATGAGCAGTGTTCTTCTATTACAGTTTGTTAATGGGATGAGCTCAGATTGGTAAACATGTTATCACTACTCTTATAGTTGTGTGGAAAGACAAATCTTTTTTAATCTTCCAGGCTTAGCTGATTTTGAAACACTCTACACATATGAAAGAATATACATAAAATATATATTCTATAAATTATACTATTTATACTGAAATACATTTTAAATGTCTCTTACAAGGAACATCTTTCATGGTGCAATCATTATAATACTGGATTCCACCAGTTTTAGAAAGCTGCAAGGTTACATGCATTTAAGACACCAAATTCAAGGCTTTATCAAAGAACAAACCGGTTAACAGGTAACCTACAGAGATTCCAGTGGCTCAGTACAGCTCTTCTCCTCTGTCAAGGGTACCAGCTCTCTGTTCTTTCAAGCCTTAATCTCCAAACCCTTACTTCCACCGTATCCTAATAAAATCTGTAACATACCTTCACTTTTTAACAGACAGCCATGGCACTACAGTATGTTACAGCATCACTCACTTACAAACATAATATTAACTATGCCATGATCTTAATTGTGCTTTACTGCTAAAGCTGAAGGTTCTAAACCTTCATCTGGGTTACATCAGATAGGCTCCACTTTAACAGCTGCTATTACAAAAGTGTTTTTCAAGGTTTAATTTCCATGTGACTGAGCCCTAGCTGAATGTCTTCATAGTGCTTTTCTTCACATCGGTGAAGAAAATTCTAAAATTGTCTGTTATATCTAAAGAGAGTTATTTATACTCCAGTAGCTTTTATTGTTGTTTCTGCAATCTGGGTATGTATTGGCTATATTTTTTCTTAGTGATGCAAAAATATATTAATTAATTAATTAATTATGAATAAGTATGAATTATTTGCATATCTTCTGAATTGAAAAAATGTTTTTGTAGCATGAAGTGGTATACTGTATGGGACATAGAATAAAGAGTAAAAAAATCTTAAACTATTTACATGACAAAAGCCAAATTCTAAATTACATCAAGGGTAACTTAAAAGCAGCTCTCTTTCTTCCTTTGTGGCAGCTTTTCACGAGGTGTCAGTGTACCCCAAGAAGGAGCTGCCCTTCTTCATCCTCTTCACAGCGGGGCTCTGCTCCTTCACAGCCATGCTGGCCATGCTGACTCACCAGTTCCCCGAGCTCATGGGCGTCTTTGCCAAGGCCGTAAGTCTGCGCCTCCCACCCAATGCACTTCATCTGCCTGGAAGGCAGACAGAAACTCAGTTCCTGGGCAGCAGCAGTAGCCTGCAGCATTCCTTCTGGCCACAGTATCCATTGCTTACGTGCTCTAATTTCTTGATTAGCTGTATAACTGGTCTCCTAAATATTTTAAATAGTTGTCCCGGTTTCCAGTGCCGGAACCCTACAATGTTTATTCCAGAGTTTTCCGGTATAAAGAAACTCAGTGGTAACCATTAAAAGTCAGCTGGAATTCTGGAAGTCGGTACCAGCCCAGTTCAAAACTGAGGACACACAGTGTAGCAAGAACCCACCGTACAAGTAGCAAGCTAATGTAATGAGTCTCGCAGTGCCCACACCAGAGTTTGCATCAACTAATAGGGCTTATAGCACAACTCAATGTCGAAAGTACCTGGCCACCCACAGGTATTGATGTGCCATAGCAAGCCAGGATGCACTGACTGACCTGACCTAATAATCTTAATGATGACTAGAACTCAAGAATCCCCCCAGCATGGATTCAGTCAACAAGAGAGCTTGCATTACTCCTGATTTATACACTTTGTAGCCTACAGTGCACAGACTTACAATGGCAATTCTGCCAAAAACTGCTGCCATGTGTAATAGTCGGTCACTGTAGTTTTAAAATTGTCAATGGGAATAAAAAAATGAAATTTCAACAAAGTGAAATAATTAACTAGGCTACCTGATTGCTCCTCCTGGGTGGTCCACCCTACCCAAAAAGAAAACAATTGTAGGTTTTATAAGCGTCCCGGGGTTTCTAAACATTAATATTTCTTTCAAGAAACAAATGCTTTGACAGCTTAGGGGGATAAATTAAAAACTGTAAGAAAAACCGAAAGCACACCAACTGCAGTGAGTCAGGGGAACCTAATTAAACACCCAGACAATGTTCACCAGTCTTTCAGAGGAACTCTGTGAGAAGCTGTCTCTTTAACAAGCCGTTCAGTACCCGAAGTCAAGTTGTACAGTTTCACCCCCCCCCCCCCCCCAAAGAAAAAATCTGTTTACTATCACTCAGGGCTTTCTGTTCTGAAACTGCCTTCCATCACTGTCAACAAGCAGAGGCGCAGGGGATTTCTCAGAGTTTCAGAATGCTTTATCTTATGGTACTGCTCCTGCAGGGTCGCTGTTTGTGTTATTATAGTTATTTTGTCTTTCTGCTGTTGAGCAATCCCTCAAGTGCAACAGAGCTACATGTGGAGTGGTCAAAGATTTCAGTCCATTGAAGTGGGGGAGAGGCTCCTTCTGACTAAAAGTCTAGGCACAACAATTTGATTATTAGAAACAATGAGCTGATGCTCTTCCTGGAAATACTGTCCTGCCTGTTTGATTCTGGGGAGCTGCTGCCTGTGGTCGGGAGTGGGAAGGTTTAGTTTCTTTGCTCACACAAGAAACTTGCGCTGGCAAATCATTAAAAGAATCATAGGCTTTAGCAACATAGGCTATACATGAGTGTATAATGTTGAATTGCAGCGACAGTTATTAAATGTTCAGTATCAGTAATTTAAATTCTGAAATAGTTTTTGTTAAAAGACAGGTATTATTTGGAAGGGTTTTAGCATGATTTTATTTTCTACAGCAACTATAAAGACCTCAAGCCACGTTTAACCATAAAACCCATTTATGAGGTAGATTTATTCACGTTCCTGGAATGGCAATACCCCAATATGTTGATTTTCAGTTTCAGGCTCTTTGGTAATATTATATATAAATCTCCATAATCCACATATCTGTATTTTGCATCATCTTAACTATTTCTACAAAACTTGATTAAGAAAAGATTTTTCAAATGCTGTACAATTTTCCAAGTTCCAGGGGAACTACTAGAGAAGCACTGTACACTGAAGACTTTGCAATAGTAAGAAAAAAATCCTTACAGTTATATAGCACTTGCAGTCCCAAAGTGCTTTATATTTAGGTGGGGATCCACAGCATACATCGCTGACGCACTGCAGTCCCAATACACAGCAGATCAGATAGAGAAGAAAGAAATTACTTCACTAGTCAAATTAAAGGGAAACCTAATGAGTGGAGTTAGTCAAGACACCAGGACTAATACCCCACAGTACCATGGGATCGACAAAAATCAAGTTGTTAGAACCTTGGTTTAATTTTTAATTCAAGGGATGACACCTCTTACGCTGCAGTGTCGCCAGTCACCATAATCGGGCATCGGGCTGGAAATTCTGGTCTAGAGAGAAGAACACCACCTACTGGTTCACTACCACCACTGCAGTGTGGTTTCTTGGGAGTTTTCCATGTCAGTACTGACCAGACCCATACCCCTATTTTTCCAAGATCTGCTGAGAAGCTATTAGGTGGTAATGCTTCCATCACATGTAAATGTCCCTTTTTGTATGTTCTGCATTTGGCATTGTTGAATATATTCAGACTTCTGGAGATTTCAGGTATGGATTAAGGTTCATAATTTGCCACCAAACCCCATAGGCTAGAAAACCCTATAATTTGATATGATGCAAATAATGACATGGGACAAAAATGAATGACAAAGAATCACAATAAAACTAAGATGGAATGGAGTAGAAATGAGAGGGAGGGTGAAATCTGTGCAATAAGGTAGTAGGCTAGGTATTTCAAAGAAAAGGAAAGTTATGAAGAAACCAGCCTGAGCAGACTTTATTTTAAAAAATATGTTTAAGCATCTAAACCCAGAAGCTGACCCTATAAAATTGGTGATTTAACCACAGTTCCCAGTTTGGCACACTAGTGAAGGTTCGTGTTCCTGCCTATAGAAACTCCCTTTTCGTGCAAGATCTGTGAAAAGGCAAAACGAACAGAAACAAAAATGAGCAGCCTGCAATCTAATCTCTCCCTAGCCTGTTTGTGTCAAACACATTCCTGAATTGATTTGGCTTTTCATGTTTTTCTTCTTGGTGCACCATCCCCTGACTGTTAGGTTTCAAAACCTTACACACCCTCTGGGCAATTAATGGGGAAGGCAAAATTATTTTTTTATTCCAAAACTGACTTATATATGACTGACTTATATTGTTACAAGAGTTTACAACCTTCCTGTTGAGTATCATTTGCTGCTTAAGAATTCTTAATTTAGGAATTTCACTCCTGTTCTTGCAAAGAACTGGACATTCACATGCAGTTTTTATATTGTCATTTTTTCTGAATGTGTTGGATTTCTAATTTCCATTGGCAATCTTTCTTCTGAACCAATAATCAGTATGTTACAAAATGAATCTGGTCTCTTCCAAAGCACATGCAAGCCCTGTTCAGAGCTGCATGCAGGAATGATCTTCATTGAAACGCAGCGAAAACTGTTACAGCTCTGTCCGCATCCAGATTCTCGCAGCTTGGCTCTGGTTCCCCTTTAGCAAAGGTATGCCTTTAACTCCTAGCAGCACGGCAAGGAGATAACAGCTGATGAAGTGAGCTTTGCCCTTGTGGACCCAGCCCTTCTGAAGTGAAGGACCCCTGTTCCCCCTCTCTGAAGTGCACTCTCCTCTTATCTGCCCTGTCCAGTGCTGGCTCACGCCCTCCTGCAATGCACCCCTAGTGTTGTAGCCTGTATCGCTCCTGGTCTTTCCATTAATGCTTATCTTTAGAGCACTTATCTGATGACATGCAGGGCAGAATTGCTGCCTCCCCCCCTACCAGCTCCTCATCTCTTTTGATAGTTAAGCAACGCAGCGACACAATTTTTTTTCAAAGAGGAGATTTCTGAATTCCTTATGAAACTGTAGCACAGTAAAATTTGGCATGTTTTTTTCCCCTTTTCCTTCGTGCATTCTTTACTTTTGCTTGCTTTACCTGTTTTCAGCAGTTAGTAAGTCTTACTGCTCTTTCCCATTCTTTTATTATGATTCAATCTGCTTTTACTGTGCCAAACAAAAATAACAGGAGGGATCCAATGTGGAAAATGAATGGCGAAACAATGAAGCCCTGAAGCCCTCCTCTTTCTTTCCAGTTCTTTACAGGCCCAGGGGAAGACTAGTGCAAGCTGCTATCAGTCAGCAAACAACAGAGACATCACTTAATCAAAGCAATAAAATATGAAATTACCCATTAAAACAGGAACGTTTTATTTTTATCCAAATCTGACCTTTGTAGGAATTTAAACAATTTCACAAAGCTTGTTTTACCTTTATTCATTCATCCTTTTTTATTAACATAGAATAATGTTCTTATTTGGCTCTAGAATCCCATAATCACTCTGTACATAAAAACAACTTTAATTTCAAGATGTTCTGAGACCTTTTAAAGGGTAACTGATTCTAAGAAGATTTAAAAGGCAGGAGGGCCTGATTTGCAAGCACATTCCTCTTGTTCTTCTTGTATCATACCATACCAGGGGTGACCTTGCATTTACAATGTGATTGTTTATTTTTCTTTTTTATGAGCTACTCAACAAATGGAGAAGGAGGAACTAAATTCCGCAGTGTAAGCAACACCTAAAACAAAAAAATTCCAAGAGATGTTTAAGGTGCTCTTTGTTTTGGGAAAAGCTCCCCAAGATACCATTTTTACAGCACCCTCGGGGAGCCTGGCTTTTGTAACACTTAGATTAAGGCACAGCACTGCCCCTGTGGCAGACCACAGCAAGGCCTTAAACATGAGAAAAAACAGATACTCTGCCCCCAACCCCCCCTCTTTCCCATAAAACAATTAAAACATCGTAAATTTGGACTAAATTGTACCCAGAAGAACCCCTTCCTCACTCTTTAATTGGTCATATTTCCTTTGTACCCTCTGTTATCAGTGCTGTGGCTGACAGTGGGGGTTGTCGGTAGTATTTCCATTAGGAAGTACTTCTCGTTTCTGGCTTGTGCATGGAAAAAAATGATTAGGGATACCTGGGATGAGCCCCAAACACACATTTCATGAATTTGCTGCATCCTATTATATGGAAATAGATAGATTTGGCTAAAACTGGACATTGTTTTTCACATGTTAAAAGCCAGGGCTTGTTATCATTCCTGGCCTACAGTATAGGAGTACTTTTCTAGACTTTGTTCTCAATAACAACCCATCCATCCATTTGCTAACCACTTCGTTCAATTAAAGGACTGTGGGAGGAAACGAGATTTCTATCACAAGTAATGCTATTTCTATTAGAAGTAATGTAATTTATTACAAATAAAGAAGGGTTACAAATCCACCATTAACACAGAAAGGGCCAATCCACTGTGTAAGACTGATTATTTTATTTTTTAGGGGAAGGATGTTTCCTTTACAGATATCTGTATAGAACCCAAGAGCTCATCCCAGCAATTAGGCAAATAATTTCTTCAGCTGATTAACCAGATCAAACCAAAAGAAATGCAGGAAGCCATTTCAGCACTTGGGACCTGGAATTCTGATACTAAAACTCAAATCCAAATTGAAGTGTTCCATATACATTATATACAATATCTCCAGCGTACAGCCAAGTAGTGTCAAGCTCAGTGATATACAGTTAGCAGTGGCTGGTATGTCTTTAACGCACTGTGTGCATGAAAGAGCTGAATGAGGCCTCCGACAGCTTTACATACTTGTACAGTATAAAAGTGTAGAGGGGTTATGATACTGTGAAGTTGTGCTCTCATTTGGTGAGGCTGTTGTGCTCTCGAAGAGGCTTTTTCTAGGATAGGCAAAAGGCTGCCTATGGAACTAAGGAACAGTTTGAAAACTTGTATACTCTACACAATTATAAGATGTTTACAGTGCGATTCAGAGATGCAGCAAATAATGCAGCAATAAGATTAGACATGTGGCCAATGCATGTGACCATTTGGAATTTTAGAACCCCAACACGCAGCGTTTATGTCACAACAAAAAGATGTCACAACATCAAGAACAAAACAGAACAGGTATTAACAATACAGGCCATGATATAAGAACATAACACCAGTTACAAACTGGAGAAGGCCATTTGGCCCAGCTAGCCCATTTGGTAGTTAGCAGCAAAATGAAAGAAGCCTTTATTTATGTTTACTCTTTGTTCAGGATTTGAGACTTTCAGTTCCTTCACCCTCTTAGTGTAGGACTTTTCCTTAAGCCACAGAATGTATCTGGTTATTCTTCTCTGACATTATTCCAGAGAAGCAATATGTTTTCTATAATGTGGTTACCAAAATAGTACACACATTTCTGAATGAGGCCTAACTAGTGCATTATAAAATTTTACATAACATCGCTTGATTTAAATTTTGTGCTTTTAAGTATATATCCTAACATTTTTCAGCTTTTTCCTTTTTTTTTCAGATTGTCCAAAAGAAATAAATGTTTTTTTTCTATAAATGGCCTCTTTTAGTTCAGTTTCTACTACATTGTATTTAAAGGGAAACTGCTATCCCAATTTATCCTACCGTATATTAAATCTTAGTAACAAAATTGATGGTATCGCAACAATGTACAAATTTCGAATGAAGTGCAAAATTGTGAACTTTGTGAAAGTACTGTATGGTTGCCATGTTATTACTAGCAAATGAGCAACTGCTGGTCTCGTCACAGGTGAGAGCGAGAGTTCATGCGAATTGTGGCTTAAAGAGGCCCTTCCTGCTCCCTAGTTTCTGCAATCGAATGAGAAATGTAGTCTCCTAACAAAGTTTAGCCTTTTTTGTCTTTTTGAACTCACATACATATTTTAATCAGCAGAAAGTCACACAGTTTTCTTTTTTCCAAGGAATGGTCAACCAGCCATGAGATGAGTAATAGATATGGGCACTGAAGTTCGTTTCATCTACAAGTTTCTTGATGAGATTCAGCATGATATACGATCAAATAAGTACAAGTTGAGCAGACATTTCACCAGCATACTGAGTTATCAAGTAAATAGTATTTGTCAGCAAATCTCTCTTAAAGTCAATACAGTATGTTGAATTCAATTCAATTGCACTCATTCAAATCAACTGTTCAGGTCACGGAATGGACTATGGCACAGCAAGTCCTTCAAAAATATAAGTCCTGCTAGAATTCTTCCTTAAAGTGTGATTTACCATAAAATAACCACCAATGTAAATGATAGGGCACTTTTGGGAAAACTCGAAAATGAACATGAATGTATTTTAGTTGGTTGGCAGGGTTGCTCCTTTTTTGCAATACTTAATAAAAGTATCAAGTACCCAATGTTGGTACAAATATTTAAAATGAATATAGTCACAAAATTCACTTGGTCTAAAGCACTTTTTCAATGTAGTTGGCCTTTTGTGTCACTTGAAGTTTTGTTGCCATGTTCATAATCTCAGACAATGACAGCAATATGGTTCTAGGTACACAGTGAAACTTAGTCTCTTTTGTGATGTACAGTAAATTGCACGTTTTACATGTGACCGTGCACTTGGTGGTTAAATTGTGGTTGGAAACGCACTCATCATTTCTGATTCAATATAATCCCAAAATAAAAATAGCATTTCAGTTCCCATTTTTGTTCCATGCTTTTGCTATCTGAATGCAAAACTCTGCACTGCGTTACAAATATCAACGTCAAGCTTTTACCCTGTCTTGAAGTGTCAGCTAATCCTCCTGTTTTGGTGCCATCTAAAAAAAAGTTGACTAGTTTACTAGCCATACCAGAATATACGAGAATCTAGATCATTGCTGTAAATGAAGAAATGGAGGGGTCCTAAGTACAGATCACTGTGGTACTTCACCAATCAGACCGATTTGAGCATTCACCTTGTGTGTTAGCTTTGTGCATCATGCAGAGCCTCATGCAGATGGCCATGGAGAAGGCTGACATACTGTATAGTACAGGAACAGAACAGCAGAGGAGCCAACAGGAGAGGAGAACACCTCTTTTTAGGGTTTCTTAGTGTAAATTACACGGCCTTGTTATTACATAATGAATTTGTTCCAAATGTTCTGATCCTTGTGAATTCCCCTATAACTACAAACAGGCTCTCTAAAATGTGGAACGGAATTTCCACATAACATTTTAAAAGATAGGGGTATAATTGTGATTGTTATTGCAAACCTCCTGTTGGTAAAATGTTACTCTCCTTCGTTTACATGAAGGGGAAATTCTCTTAAATGAAGTGAGTGAAAGTACAATTAACTCACAACATCTTGAAGGCACAGTTTGGCACTAAAGTGGATACTTGTGTACTGGAGTGTTTACTAGAAAGTTTGTGTTTTTCAAACACAGAGAGTTCAAAAGGGTACTTTGTCAGACACTCTTTTATAACCACCAAGACTCTTTTTCCTTGTCCTCACAGCAGTAGTTCCAATGGAGGCAGAACGTGAGAGTTCAGGGGTGACAGGGAGCTAAAGATTTTTTAGTCCAGAATGTAGCAAGCTTTTTATTTTCTTTGGCACTCTACCTCAACCTTGTAGTTTTGCTCCCATTTTTCTGCCCTAAGCAGCTGTTGAGTTATGAATTTCGTTGCTTGATAAACACATTAACATCTTGCTTATGGTAGAAAACATTCTTGGAGTTTAAATATTTTTAAATCTGTGCGTGCCAGTTTAAAGTGTGGTGATCAGCTTGGGTAACAGTGGGCCTTGGAAATGGGAATGAAGAATGAGAGTGGGGTCCTGCCCACTGGACAATGCATATAAATACAAACACTTTACCCTTCACGGAAGAATGGGATCTGTTGTTTCCGAAGCATCTCTGTTGAAATAGTTATTTTTTGAAGTAATCCCATTATAGTTACAAATTACTTGAACAAGTGGAGTTATAGTTACTAATATTTTTGAAAACTAAGAGAGGTGCACTACTATGGTTGTTGCAAAGAGTGCCAAAAGTAGAAGCTTTTTTGCATGAAAAAACATAATCATGTTTTGCTTCAACTGGTGCACTAAAGTGACCTACAGTATGTAAATCTGCCAATGCTGCTTTATAGTCATAGGTTATCATACCTTTGTACAATCCAGATGTGAGCCAGAGTGTTTCATTCTTGAGCACCAGTGACAAGAGCATTTTCTAGATGTATCGCAAAATAACTATCTTCCCACAGCCAATAATATGTTAACACATTTATATACCCATCTGAAATAAGAATCCCTACTGTTACAAATAAAGGAAAGTAGCTTACAGCAGGGGGATCAAGTGGTATCATTATACAGTGACCAAAGGTCTTAACTAGAAACTGGTTAATGTAATCCAAATACAGTAATTCCTTAAATGCGACTTGTTACTTTCCAAAATTACAAACCACAGATGGGACATGCTTTTCTTGGGAAAGAGACAGCTCATACCTCTTGCTACTGCTGGGGAGATGTCAGTGGTCAATCAGTTTGTCTGGATGGCGGGTCACTCTATACAACACTGTTTTCTCATTCACTGTGTCTGCTGTTGAGAAAATAAACATCTGTGTGTCTTGTGGTCTGGCACTATTAATATCTAAGGACAGTGTGTTGGTAAGTTATATTGGTAAACCTGAAGCAATTGAAGATGTCCTGTTGGCAACATAGTTAAAGGTCTAAAGCTGAGATGGGCTTGTGAAAGAAACAGGCTAGATCCCCGAAGAGCCCGGAAAACCACACAGAATTATAGTTCATGGAAAAAAATCAAAATACAAGTCATGGAAAGCAATGACGAAATTTCTGTTAACAGAATTGCTTAAGTGCACAAGTTTGGCTAGATGCTACAAATATGCCAATGATAGCTGTTCAGATTTACCTCTATAAATAAATATTAAAATGTTGAAAATCACAGCAAGTGTCAGAGGAGTGAGACTGGCCTGAGATGTCAGGACAAAGCTCTGTAGTGTCACAGAACACTGCTGTAAAACAGGGATGAAAAGGTAATGGAAAATTGTCCTTGGGTGATTGTAGAAAGGAAGCTTCACCCCCATAGGAACAAGGGTGCTACAGATCGAGCTGAAAGCTGCTCCTCAGTCCATGGTACTTCAGCATGAGTTAAATAGCACCGTCAGGCACAGGGTTTCCAACACATGTGCATGATTTTCACAGAGCTTATCTGGTGCCTGTGGGGTTGATACCACTAGGACAGTAGAAGTTTTTTTTTTTCCTCATCCATTTTAGCTCTTTGCTGCTAGTTGTCAAGATGGCAGAGTAACAAAGCCAGGTGACTAACCGTGAGCAATGCCTTTCCTTTGTCTTTGCAGTTCTTCAGCACACTGTTTGCTCCTCTGGGCTTCTTCATGGACAAGATGGAGAGCCTCATGCCGTCCAGCTTCTGGCACCAACTGACCCGGATCTGATGGACCTTTTAGACAGAAGAGAGATCCCATCAAACTGCAGAACTAACCTCAGCAACACTGGGAGGCCGGCAACAAGGTTTCAGCTTCTGTCTTCAGCAATAGTGACCTAACTGATTTACTGTGGTTTTAGGTTTTCCTGTCTACGCAATTAAAGGTTGAGGAAATGTACCAGAAATCAGGCAGAATATTGCACTGACAGGCAGCTCCCCTGAAACAGCACAGTCCCAGGACCATCTGTTTAACAGCCAACACCAAAATATATCTATATTTATTAATCTGTTTAAATTGAATTTTCACATTTTTAGGTTACAAATGCAAATCATAATCCTAAAATATTCTATCAGTTTTCACTAGTTTCTCAACCTTTTGTCTCTGACCAGAAAAACACTTTCTAGGTAATAAAAATATACATTCAAGCCCTTTCTATTGAAATTTGGATTGGCATTCTCTAAATATGAATAAAATCTCTTAAATAATTTCTTCAACAAAAAGAAGAAATGAATTTTTGTAACATAACATCTGTGTGTTATATGAAAGTATACAGTAGGTATACAAAAAACAGTATTCTTTTCCTGCCCTATAGTCTATTGGAAACTTGGATTATTATTTCTGCCTTGTCTTGCTTTCTCTCTGCCATTCTGCCAAGTTTGCTTTGGTATTCCTTAATCCTTCTTTTCATTCCCAACTTAGACAGGGCAGAAAAACTCAGTTGTGTGATGACAGGCTCAGATTCCACCTGCCGCTGGAGTTTTGTCATTTTAGGCTCTGTGCTATCAGTGATGACAGGGCCCTACTGATACTGCATCACAACAAGCAGATGGTACAGCTGCACCTAACCACCAAGCACGTGCAAACCCAATCATAACATCCTGGCCTTGGGCAGCATGCGAAGGTTTAATGACAAGATAAATGTGGACGGCGCTCTTTTCCCTGTTGATATAGTGCTGTTTGTAGCTGGAGCTACAGTACATTAGTCAAAGCTTTCTTCTTTCTTCCAGTTTAAAAACAGTTTGCACTGTCATAAAATTGAAACAGCAGTACAGCTAGCAATAATTTGACAAGTGGAGAGCCAAAACATTGTAAAGAAGGCTTGTAAATGAAAAGGCTTCCTTTAATAGGCTAGGTGAAAACCCCAAGTTCATATGCTTAGGTTCACAAAAAGCTACATAGAGATTGATAGTAGTGTCTAAGTGCCCTTGTATGAGGGTCGTGCTGGCTGTGTATGCATGAATGTCACCCCCCAACCATTTTTCAAAAGTGTAACTTTATAAGAAGGGTGACATACTAATTACCCTCATGCCCATATTCCTTCTTATATCTGGAATTTCCATAGCGACTCTACTCCTGTCATGAGAATTTCACACTACTACCCTTACCATACTGTTGGCAGTATAACTGATAAATCACATTCTCATCTCATCTGAGATAACCATGTTTAACACAGGCTCTGAAGAAAAGAGTGAAAACGCAGTGATTTAGTCAGGTGCAGCTTCTCTTGTTTCACATTAATCAGAGCCATGCAATTGAATTAATTATTTCAAGGTTTTTTCAGTACCCAAAGGGCAAAAAATCTTTCACATGTAGAGCTCGATGACAATTATCTGATTACTCTGATGGAGTTTTCTGGGTATATGGAGGGGTAGTATTAGGCTGACTGGGGTGATTTAATACAGCAAGTTGAAGAACAGCTGCCACAGTCCTGCACTGGTTATTCAGCACTCTGGGAGAAGAAAAAAGAGAAACATTTCACCTGGCCTGAGAAAGGAAAGGAGTTTTTCACGCATGCCTGTGTGTTCAAGTTAGCGTGACACATGCTCCTGTTTGCATGGATTCTATGAGCGAGTGCCAGCATCTCACAGAATGGCGCTCAATGATACAGTGCAGGCTGGATTCAGAGATCTGGAAAAACAGATTTATGATTAGACTATTTGGAGTGCAAGTTTTAATGTATACAGCACTGTGTATAAGGCAAACCTCTCAGTTCTGCAACAGTGCTGAAAAAACGTTCCCCCTGTTGCAGATGATGAGATAATAGAGGTGATCTATTATGTTTGGACTATAATTGTCACGATCTTAAACAGCACAGAGGAAAGACACTTGTAACGTGTTGGAGAAAGAAATCTACAGGAACAATGAACAGCTGTTCTTTTCTAAAAACAAACATGCACTCAGCAATGATTTGGTCACATTTTGAACTTAAAAAACACAATAATCCAATTGTAAATTGATGGTTGGTTCAATTTAGCTGTGACCAACGATGGTCTGCCATGTCAGCCTAATGAACACCGATTAAGAGGGCTCCTTTTCTCAACAGTAGACCCCAGGGCTGATCTGGGAAAACATCTGCTTTCATTGTTTGCTCAGTTCACCTGGATGTAATTGTTAGTCTGGATAAAATCAGAACTTTCAACTCCCAGCAGTTTGCAAATCACAAACTTGTCACTCGGCGGTAGCTTTCTCTTAGCCTGAGGCTTCTCTCGCCCTCCCAGTAGAACGAGCCCCATCCATTGGGTTTGGGAATTTGGGCTGGCAGGTGGGGCAGAGTTTGGGGTTAACCTGGGCTGTGTGCTGCCAACAGAGCAACCAATGGGAAATGTGAGCGGTGGGAGAATTGTGCCTTTGTAGTGGGAATGAGACTGCTAGATCTTGATATGATATTATATTTCTGTCATATATTCTGCATTAACCACTGCTATTCATACTGAGACATTTCAATAACCCCCGTTCTACCTCCCCTTTTCACTCTTTCTTCTGAATTAATGACTACCTAGTTGGTTAAATACCAGGAGATCTACGACTGTCTGTGCAGACTCAGTGAACAGTGTCAACAAGATTCAAAGTTAAGCAGCAAACAGGAAAAACAACCTGTATACAGATAGCTGTGCCTTATGGGGAAAAGGGTAAAAAAATGACAACGTGTAGTCCTGTTAAGCTCTGGTAACCTAAGTATAACAGTTTAATTTATAGATGCTCAGAGACGTGCCCATTTGCTCCTTGTTAATTATCTGGTCGAGTTTAAAAATTACATAATATAAAACACTTTGTCATGATTTTTTTATAAGCTATTATTCTTCACTTAATTGGATGATTTAAAGTGCAAATTAGTCAAAAGAGTACATAGAAAACCACAGTGAATTTGTACAGACAGACATTGACAGTGAAGACGGAATTTGAAAAATTTGTTGCCAACTAGCTTTTTCTGAAGCTGAATAACACACAAGACTGCAGCACTCCAGCAGTAAAGTGAATAATAAAGCAACATAGGTCTCAATTCTGTCTGTAATTCTGATAAAATGTTGGTTTGGGAAAACTGAAAGATAGTTTGCTTGGCAGCTCAGAGTAAAAATGTTTTTCAACAGCACTGGTCCAGCCTGTGTTTTTTCTTTTTAGATCTACTTGTCTTTCAATATTGCATTACTGGCAGAAGCCAGGGGTCTTCATCATTGGGTCTAGGCAACTCTGGGAGCCCCCGAGAAATAAAGGAACCTCCTACTCCAGGATAGCTGTGTGTAACCTCATAACTCATACAAAGTGTCTGTTTTGTTGCAGTTCAGTGTTAAACATTTTAGAATAATTTAATGATTTACAGTTATATATTTCACCTTGTTTTGCTTCAAATCCTGCAATATATGAGGGATTTATTGAAAAGGGGTCCCCCAGTCAAATAAAAATGGAAATCCCTGATTAACTCAGGGAGCTAAAGTAAGCAAACCAGTTTTATTTCAAACATGTCTCCCAAACACAATGGCCACAATCCCAGAAAATCGCAGTAGATTACAGTGAGAATGCCAAACTAGCAGACACTTAGGTTGGGAGATGCTCCTCTGAAGATCTCTGAATCACCTCCATTGCCAAACACTGGTCATTTGTGGACATTCACAACAGACCCATATTACTGAACTTCACCTAAAAAAACGCCGATCACACCCACTCGCTATCTTGTTCTAAACCGAGGACCTGAAAAGTGTATTAATCTCCTTCCGTCTACTGGTAGTGCTTGAGACAAGCAGCTGAGATCAAACCTGATCTTATGCATCAAAGAATGACAGTCAACAGTACATAGCACATCAACTCCATCCAGCAGCGTTCTCTATTTAGACTGCAGTGTTTGAACGCAGCTAAGAGGAGAATACAGTATTTGCTGCATGTACTGTAACATTGGAGGCTCATGTATTCACACTTCCACATCTCGTGAGGCCCTCTGGAGGAGGGTTGGGGGGGGGTGATTAGGCTTTTTAAAGTTGAACAGAATCCAGGGTTCGTGTGAGGTTATTAATGGAAGGATCTGTACATGCATCATCGCCTGGAGCTGGAGTAGCTCAAAGTCAGCTTCCTTGACAGGGCTCAGGGCCTGATCACATCTCTCCCAGTGAAAGTTCCTGAAAAAAAAGAATACAGGAAAGTCCTCGCACGTTCCTTCTACTTGAGTGAGCCGTCTGCTGAAACCAAGGAGAGATGGAGTTGGTGGTGAGAGGAGGGTGGTTACAGGGTTGTTGATGTCTGTTGTTCAGATCTATCAGTAACCTTATCAGCAATACAGTAGCTGGTTCTGATTGTTCCACAGCACAGTGCAGAATAAACTAGTCTACTTTATGCACACTTGCACACAGACACAAAGCTGTATGTAGCTTTCTTTAGTTTTGTTAATCCTGCTAAGAGCACCTCTGAGGTTTGTGGTTTTTCGGGAAAGAAAGAAAAACAAAAGTTCTGAGGACTCCGTCGCTGTTTACTTTTAATCAGCCCACGGGGAACGGAGGCCATGCAGGCCATGTAATTGCAACATTTTTTTTTCCTTCAAATTGCTTTCTCATTACGAGGATTGATTCGCTTCGGGTCAGCAGGGAGGCGAGGGGCTCTTACATTGCCAAGATGCTGGCGCAGTGCCTGCCTGGAGCTGCTCCCCTCACACCTCGCCCTCCGTCTGCTCCGCAGGCACTCTCGCAGAGCCCTCGACGCAGAGGAAAAGCAATGAGCTAGGGTCCCTTCCGTGAACACCCCAGCTGGGGGGTCTCAAACCAATTTCCTGGAGGGCCTACTAGCACCTTCTGGTTTTTGTTTCGCCCAAACTGCATTACAAAACCGGAGTAATTAATTGCATCACCACTTTCTAACAAGACACCAACTGTTTTATAGGGAACTGTCCTTTTTAAAAAGTCATTGGTTCAAATCAACTATAAAAAGACCTAAAGGTATAGATTTAACTACAAAGTTGAAGTAGGGTAGTTTCACACAAGAGTCTCAGAATTTAGGGTGAAATATCGTTTACAGGCATTTGGATAGGCTCTTCTGTAGAGTACTGTGCTATAGACCAAGGGCCCAGTCTGTGATGGAGGAAACATTCACCCTCAGCTGACTTTTTCCATCCTCTACTTTTCAGAGAGGGAAAATCATGTAGAAATGTAGCACTTAAATCAAGGGCAACATGGCAGCTAGACAGTTACAAGAACTTTCCATACCAAGCCGTTTAAGAATATGGGGGGGCAAGTTGTTGCTTTTATATTTTTTTTACCAACTTATTCAAGCAGTGTTTGCTTTCCACATTTTTAAAAGGTAGTAAGTGCTACAAAAAAATATTTGACAAGAAGTCTGCCACAGGTTAAGACTGACAAATGAGATTCTTTGCACTGATGTACTGTAGCATCTCCCAGGGATGTGTTTGTGGAAGCAAGAAGAGGCAGAACATGAAGTGAGATGAGTAATTCAGCTTTTATTCTGAAAAGTTCAATATACAAACCAGTCCTATTTCCTATAAATGGGATTGTTTGCATTGTCCATTTTCTCCCCAAATATTTTCACATACAGGAGCATACTGCAATTCTAGGCACAGGATTACCACCTCAAAAATGGTATCGGATCTTGTCAGATCTTGGAAGCTAAGCAAGGCTGCTCCAATCAGTACTGGAATGGGAGACCTCCAAAGAAGAACAGGTAACGTCTGCAAGTGGTGGATGTAGATTTTCTACTGGACCAGAGTCTCAAGTCAATGCCCCAACATGGTTACTGGTGAGACTGTTCTGTGGAGCTGCCAGCCTTAGGATGAGACATTAACCAAAAGGTCATGACTACTTGGTCATTAAAGATCTCATGGTAGCATTTGCACAGGTTGAGGCCTTAATCCTGGCTCAATTTCACTCTGGGTTTGCACAATCCAGCCTCCCTAGTTTCCCCTTAATCCATTTGGTGAAGCCGTTTCTCAATTCTCCCCCTGATCGGCTGGGACATGGGGCTGCTGCACATCACACAGGTGGAGCTGCACTTCAATGGCAAAGTGGGGCCTCTCCTTCACAAGTCTTGGGATCCTTGCAGTGAAAAGCAGTACACAAAATGCAAAGAATTAATACTGTGATTCTGTCAAACAGGAAACACGACACTTGTGGAAGGCTCTTTGAAAAGGGATATACAAGAGATTGAATCAAAAAAATCTTAGCTTGATTTTAATACTTGGACTAGGATCCGGCTTGAATCACGTCTATTTCCGCCAATAAGGAAGTATCTGATGAAGGCATGTCATCAACAAGACATTACTCATTCTCTAAGGAGGCAGTTAATCAAGTGTGACATCTGCAATTGCTCCACCACTCTTTAGGCTGATTACTACATTTTAAGCAACGCCATGAAGGGAAATGACCACATATTACCAAATTAAACCATGCAATGTTCTAACAAATTTCAGTGGGTGTCCCTACAGATTGCTTATTTCCCCCCCCTTCTGTTCATTTTAACTATACGCGTACAATCATAACATTTCCATAACCTATTTGAAGACCAAAAATTCTCAACATGAACCATTTACCCAGACGACGTTTCAGTTTTTGAGCCCCGTTATCTGGCAGTAACAGTGCAGCCAGACCACGTCTTGACTGGACACTTTGATAGGCATCCAGTCCCTGTATGCCAATATACAGTACATCACATGCTGGCAGAAGGTTATGGAAACTCAAAGATTAGGAAAAAAAAACAATAGGCAAACCACCAACACCAACCAATTCTAAACAAATGCAAAACACTACCAAAGTGAGCACTGCCTTATACAGACCATTCAAATAGATGACCCAGCATAAAATCACAGACTTAGCGTATATGTATATATACACACACACACACACACACACACAATTGGTTTAAACTAGGTAAATATAAAACCAATTTTTCAGTGAAAAACATGCAAACCATGGTACCTTTTAAGTCATTTTCCACATAGGCACAATTAATAAACTAATACACTTGAATGAATCTATTTCTCCATTTCACCTCCAGACAGAATTGCCAACCAGCTGCATTACTGAGCCTATTGTGTAATTTACATATTATTCATGTTTGAGTAAATCCTATGTACAATGTGTGACAGGTCATATTTACATTTTTAGGGAATACATGAAACTTATCAAATGGCCAATGCCATTTAGCAGCTGCAGATGATATAATCAAACCAAAAACAGAAAAAGTGCTGAATTTATGACCTGAATTGCTGTGTCCAGGCTGGTGACCATACAGTACCTCAGCTAGGATGTGAACCCACAACCCTTTAACGAAAGATTCCGAGCCCATGCCACAAATCCACACTAACACTGCTCCTCATGGTGTGCTCCTGCTTTGCGTCCTGCGCTGCCAAGATGGGCTCCAGATTGCCATGATCTTTAACAAAAGGATCCTGATAACAGACACATAGATTACTTGCCTTGTAATGATCTTAACATGATAGTGGGCACTTCAGATACCAGTGGAATATTTGAAAGCAATTGCAGAAAGAAACAGTTCATATGAAAATTGAGCTTTCATCAACTTCAAAGCCCTTGAACCCTCTCTAAACAGCCATTAAAAAAAAAAAATTAGGCTATTCCATGGGATTGATTATGTTACCTGCAGAGGTCTTTAGGTGTTTCCCCGATCTCTGAAGACCTGAGCAGTGGCTGTATCCCTCCCCACTCCACCCCAGCACACACACCCGATCGGAATTCCCAATGGAATTCTGCTTATCTGTCCAGGGTCACTTTCACTGGGGGGCCCAGTCAAGCCTGTGTAAATTTCCACTCAGAAGAAGAATAAACATCTTCAAAGTCACCTGAAAAAAATCCTTCGCTGCCAGTCAATCTCTGCCTTTTCAGTCCAAGCGAAGAATCCGCTGCAGAGTCTGCCCTGGTAAAAAAAAAGAGTAAAAACAAGGATTCTCATTTTAATTTTTTCAAGGTAGAAGCTGTTACTCAGGCCCAGTCTTACCAAATGTCTTTACGATGTACTGGAGAACAGTTATTTACCATAAAAGGGTTGTTAATAAAATTACTAAACCTGCATCAGCTTTTCACACTGGAAGTCTAGTAAATGCACACAGGATGATTACACATTGATTTATATTATCTACAAAAACAGAAGTCCAAAAAACAGCTCAGGGAAGCTTCTTTTTTTGGCACTACGTCGCCTAGACATGGGGGAAAGCCTAGATCAAGCAGAATTAAGAAGATTGATATGTTTGATAAACTCCATTGAGTGTGCAACATTTGACAGTATTCCATCACAGGCACTAGCACTTGAAATAACTGCAATTACAGATCATTGCACTAAGTGTTACAATAAAGAAGAGGGGCACAGGTACTTTCTGGGGGCAATGCTATTGGCAATCATTTGGGTTATTTTCAAGTAATTTCCCAATCCATTTTTGTGCTTGAGAAACCGACTCACCTGATGAACGTGAAGCCCCGTGGACCAGCTTGGGAGAGAGGCTCTCGCAGCCGCTGCTATCGGAGAAGAATGGCCTTCTCGCTCTAAGTGGCGCTGTACAGCCTCCCTCCCCAGAGCTCTTCTTAGACTGGAGCATTCTTGGCTGCTGAGTCACCAGATAATTTTTATGTGGTAATCCTCTGCCGCCCGTTGCAACCTCTCGCCCGGGCTGCTGGCGGTATTAATGGACCTGCCGCTCTATCTCGAAGAAAAAAAAAGAACTCCCACGCAGGTCCCTACGGGTTACATAAATATTAGTCCAAACTTCCAAATAAATCTGCTAGGGGCCGAGAACCGCTGCCAGTCCGCCTTCTCCGGCAGTGACAGGTTAGGAGAACGCGGCTATGAGAAGGGGGGTCGGCTTTGAAATAGAAAAGGCACGAAATCTCTTCGTGTCTCCACTACCTTTTCCCCCGTTCCTGCCGTTGTACTGTACATGCCCAAATCTCCAGGACACTTAAACAAGTCATGTTTTTAAAGAGCACTCCGAGGGAAATACAAAATTTTCATCATGTATCTTTAGGCACAAAGGTAGTTGCTGACGCACCGTCAGCTTCCGAAAACGCAAACATGCTTTTGCTGCCTATAGTTTTGGCAAGGCGTGCTTTCCTCGATCTACACATACAGGTGAAGAAGACTGCAGGAAACACCCAGCAGGCGCAGGTGTGCGCCAACGAGATACAGTATCTAGAGTCCCTAGCGCCTGGATCCATACGGGTGTAAGGAGCGTGTGAATAACGGACTGACTCCTTGGTATAATTAATAATGTAAAAGATTATCGGAGAATTTCCCCCTCATTGTTTCGCTCCTTACTTTTCAAACTCATAAAAACCTTGTATCCATGTGACCTTGTCCTGTTAGTTTTATAAAGGTAATCTAAAAATTGGCAAGACCTGTGAGCTTCTGATGAATTAAGCAGGTGTTCTGGTCAATAATTAGCAGAACCACGTGTCTTAAGGGCTGATTGTTTAACAAATCACCTCCTGAATTAGTGTGGTGAAATTGCTCCACTGATTGAAATTGTAATTAGAAATTGGTGATTTAGTGGTGACCTACTGTATAAAACCTACTCTGGAGTAGGGTTTGAAATGGTGTAAAGCAACTATAAAATCACTTTTTCCTTGTTTCTCCACTTGTGTCCTCTGTGTTCCCTCAATGTTTTGAACACTTTGGATCAGCTCTCCTAGTCATCTCATCTGTTTAAGACTAAAGGAAAACAGTTCCTCACATGCAAAAGACATTCCTTCAAGGCTGAAATTAGACTGGTTTATCTATTTTGATTCAAGAACCACAAAGTCCACTTTGTAACATGGGGATCAAAACTGTAGACAGTTGCATCCTATTGCATGATAGGACTGAAATATCCTTCGACTAAAATTACCCCTCTTTTGGTGTTTTTATTATCCCACCTGATGATCTGAATGAGGACAGGGAGTCCATATAAATGCCCAAAACCTTTTCGTAAGTCACTTCTACTGGCTCGGTGCCACTCATTTCATACATATATTTTCTTACTAAATTAGGTTTACAACAAACGTTCAGGAGGAAAAACAGCACCAAAGATCCATCCATCCATTTTGTCACCACTTCTTCCAATTCAGAGTCACGCAGGAGCCAGAGCCTAACCCAGCAAGCAACAAGAGCAAATAGGGTACAGTCTGGACGGGACGCCATTCTATCACAGGGCACACAGACACAAACATAGACACACACCTACACCAGGGCCAATTTTCCCACAATACACTCAACTTACCACCTTTTTCACACCTGAAGAATGCTCCACAGCCAAAACCCTGTCTTTCTTTTTTTCTCTTTTCAGCTTGGAATAAACCTTTACTTATTCCTTTGCAATTAACTTACTGGTAGATCTTTGGACTGTGGGAGGAAACCCATGCAAACATGGGGAGAACATACAAACTCCACATAGATAGCACCCCAAATCTGGAATTGAACCCAGAGCAAGCCACTTTCACTACGTCTAAAATACGCAATCAACATTTTCAATATGCTTAATTATTGCGTTTTGTTATTCCTAGTGAACTACGTGTAATGTTTTGCACTTGTCGGCATTAAATTTAATGTGGTCTTTTATGGTGATCAGGTCTTTTTGTAACACTACTATTGCATAGTGCAATACTCAGATTAGGTTTTCATGGAAAGTCATAAACCTCATAAATGATTTTCTTTTTATACATGAAAAGGACATAATTTATCTGTGCTGCACATTCTCTTCCAACACTGTTGAAAATACTCTCTCTGCTGTTCGTTTCTGTAACAAAACAGTGCATGTGTTCATTTGTGAGGTTACCTATTAACTCCCCAAATCAATAAAGATTCCATCTTCAGAAAAAAATCCATCATCCAATAAAGAAATGATGGAAACAGCATAACAGAATGAGGTCAGTCTCGTTGATGAAAATGTCGACCACACAGGTTCTGAACGAGACAGAAGAGCTGGATAGGAAATATTTGCTGACACTGGGGCACTTCATGACTTAACGAAGACAAACGGCAGGGTGCAGCAGCCCGTGAGGAAATTTCTCAGTCATCGAGCTTCTCACTGAGCTGGTGAAGATGAAGCATCAGGACAGATATTCCCCAGGGGCTTGTGGGGCCTGACATGACTGTATTTAGACATGTACCGCCCACCCACACTACCTCCAGGAGTCAAACAGCGGTGCTCCCAGCCCCTGGTTTGCTCTGGGATCTCTCCGATCTTTTCAGCCCTGTCCAGGATTCCGTAAGCAAGGAGAATGTGCTGGAAGGCTGTGCAGCCATGAAGATTGATTAGGGGTGAACGGTGCTCTTTTTCCTGCTAAGATTAGATAGATGCCTGTGCTGATGAACATGCCCGCTGGGCCACTCTGAAACACAACCTCGTCTTCCCCCACAAACACACACAGGCTGAACACGCTGGCACAGCTCTTGCCCCCGTGCTTCCTGGCTCTGGGGTTTCTCCTTCTGCAGCTCCTTTAAGGCCTACCTGCTTGTCCTGCACCTGTACACCCCCTGTCTTTAACCTGCCTGGCAATGGTTGGCTCAATGCACATGACCTGTTGAGCTACTGTCCTTCCTTCTTGTGCCTTATAATATATTTTTTATGGTAGGATCATGATTTCAATGTTAATCCGCGCTTACCTAACCAGGTAGGGGCCATTATGGAGCAAAGGCCATGGGTTTGAATTTGTGAAGTAGAAGGTTCTTGCTTCTGTATGCAGTGGCAGCTGCTTGTACCTGCTCCTCAGTGAAGTACCTTAATTCCATTGCTCCATTCTCCCAGTGCTGGATTTCCCATTAGGCACTGTAGGCAGAGTGCCTAGGGCCTATTAAATTTTTAGGGCCTACGAAAGAGGGAAACACTAGTGACTAACGAAAAACAAACTGAAACAACACGCTTGTGATCGACTCTGGGTGCTCCAGATCAATAATCACACGCTATCTAGCGGCTGTTCTAGAAACCAGAAGTGTTGAAAGTGATGGTCGCCTGACTCGCTCCATCAATCATGTGGTTGAGCATTAGAATAGTTTAAAGTGCATCACGTCAATCAATGTAATTCAATTGGCGTTAATCCCTCTTTTTGCACATCTCGGAGTGAAAGTGCCTAGGGCCTACAAACACCAAAACCCGGCCCTGCATTCTCCCTCCCCCCAACTGTAAATCTGGGTACCAGTGTGAGTGGGAACAAAAATGCAAAAGTGCAATAGGAAAGTGACCCATCCATTTAGGGGAAAGGGAGTTGGGTGAGTCATCCAAACTCTTAATCCACTTCACAACATGGACATTGATTCATTCAATATTTTACAATTTACCATATTATTTTTATAGTTTTACAATGGTTTTTAATGCCCTTTCCTTTGGCTTTTTATGACACTTCATTGCAAAACAGCTCATTCTGCGTTCTGGCCCTACAGCAAACACCATGCAGGGCTGTTTGTGCTCCTCTCTTCTTTCTTAGAGCTCTATCGGCGATGAGCTGTTTCCACTGAGGTCCCTGGGGAGGGGGGTGTGAACAGGGCTGAGAATACTTTAGAATTAAAGTGTGAGTTCCAATTAGCTGCAATCAAATATTAACTTTAATGCAATTTACGCCCAGGGCCTCCCCAGAGGTAATCAGCCGAGAATGAATGACGGAGCCAGTGTGGAAGAGCTGGTGTCGGGTCAGGAGTCGCTCTTGCAAGTAATCTTTAATCTTCAGCTCATAGTTCAGCTGCCTGGGAGGACAGTGACTGGAGCAGTGAGAGGACTAACAGTAGACTTAGATTCATTTCTGCTATTTAATGTGTAATCAGCTATAAAGGAGAAGTTAAGGGAAAAGTGTTTTTTTTCAGCAGTGTAAGAATCAGGCTGCTAAGGATATTACCATATGTGTCAAGTGACCTAAAACATCTAATTAATAAAAACACTACAAAGAATTTGTATATTCAGATTTTCTTTCTTAAATAACACTTCTGTCTCAAACTTAATGGGTATGGGTATGTAGTGCAATTTGTAGAATTTCAATCAAAAGATTTCAACAGAACTTTACTTAAACTTCATTTTTAATACTATGTACAATTCTGGTCACCGCACTATAAAAAGGACATTGCTGCCTTAGAAATGTTTCAAAGAGCAGCCAAGAAAAATTCAGGCCAGGAAGGCATGTCAGACATGGATACATCAAAGGAAATGAATTTCTTCTGTCTGGACATATCAAATTATGCTGTTGAAGATGATTGCTTGGGTTCTTTCAAGAAGCGGCTGGATAAGATCTTTGGTTCAATGAGCTACTAACAGCCAATGGGTTGTAGAATAGGACATTGGATGTCCCTTTCTCATTTGTACTTTTCTGTGTTTGTATGGTTAATTTAAAATGTTGTTAGCTGCAAAATAAGATCAGCACTTTTCCCTGCAACAATATAGGAAAGGTCTGTATAACAGATGAAGAACATTTTGATTCTACCCAAATCTTTATGATTTCTGAAATTCAATTGTGCTAGCAGTGCCTAGCCACATTATCTGTGACCGTCACTTTGCAGAGTCTTCGGTTTGACTTAAAGACACCAATAGAGTGTTCTGGCTCGGGTGAGGAGATATATCACCAGGTTTTAGACTCTTTTCTCATCTTAAACAAGGCCTTAACCTAAGCAAAACCCACTTTGAATGAATACCCATGCAGGCCTTTAGACATTCTATTTCCTGTCTCAAGAAGGTTCAGAAAACAACCGTAATTCCTGCACAGTGGAACGGCTTCCCAATGAATATCGATGGGACTACCTCCAAATAAAAGTAAGTCTCCTGACACATGAACGGCCATACATGGTGATAACACTGCACTTTATCCCACTGACAGCTGCTGATGTCACTTGGCAAGGATAATTTGCAGACTGACATTCATTACTGCTGGGACATGAGACAGCGCCCATAAATCTTGATTACTGTCGATACAGCCCTGCCCGCGCCAAAACGTGTTTAAACGGAGAAGGGAGTTGAAGAGTGGGTGGGGGGGGAGTGTTGAAATTTCCGAGAGACCATTCATAATTTTCAGCACTTGTTCACACGGCAGAAGAGGGCTCGCTGGGGAAAGATTTTGATTTTTAAAAAAAAAGAACAGACTGAAAACTATTCTAAAAGAAAAGGAGCATCCAAGGAGTTTCTTCTTTCTCAAAAGCTTTTTTCTTAACTAAGCTGAGAAGTTGTGTAAGGGGCTGAAGAACAGAACACTGTAGATGGGACGATGTGGTTTCCAACTTCACCGAAGTCTGATAACAACGACAAAGTCAAAGGACGAAAGAAACGAAAGACAGAACGATAAATTGAACAGAGATTATGATGTCTCCCCCTGCTCTTGTCTCAGTCAACTCTGATGAAAAGTTAGTAACAAGCTGCTGAATTGAATGAAACTGAGTTGGTAGCAGAATTAAAACCTTGACCCGGACTGAATCTAACTGAAATCGCTACCCACTGGCCAATTGCAGAGAGCTCAAGTCTCACCCATCATGCCAAGATTGAAACCTGAGTGAAAACAAAGTTTTATACCTTGTGATGTGATCTTGTTAGATCTCAGAAGCTGAACAAATGTACAGTAGATCTGCTCAGTACTGAAATTAGGACCTCCAAGGAAAACCTGTTTGCTGTAAATAGTGCTAGTGGACCAGACTGTAGCCCTCTTAACCCTGGACCAAACTTTCCGATCAATACTCCAGTATAATGAGAGACAGGAGATGCCACCCTTTCATTGACACAATAAACTGAGGACCTGACTTCTTGGTCAGTGCTCCAGTCTTCTTCAATATTGTCCTTTGCGTAGATATTCTAAAATGTGTGGTCTAAAACCATATCCATTTTTTTTCCAATAAACATTTGAGATCACCAATCAAATCTTATAAATTGCCAGTGTCTTCTGATTATATACAAGCCAGGAGAAACAGACAAAAGCTGGATCAAATGGGTATCTGTCAGATATCCTAGCAAATTCAAACAAACATAGGGATTCCCCTTTTAAAAAGCAAGCCTGGACTTGCTGTAAACTCTGCACTTAGGTGACATCTACCTGGTGTTGAATAAGAAGATAGTTATCTAGCTGCTTCAAAAAAGTCAATGCATTCTGGAACCAATAAAATATCTTAAAGGCTATTAAATTAATCTAATTTGTGACCATGATGATCTACTTGAAGAGTGCCTTAAGGATGTCATGCCACATGCTTGGTCCAGTTGTTTTCAGAGATGTACTTTTTTTTTAATTGATCCTGAAGATATGGCAGGAACTTAAATTTGCCTGTCAGAGTTGTGCCAAATCTTGCTCTCTAACATTTCCCCTACCTGCACATTAGCCTTTAGTAAAAAGCCAAAATCAGATACAATAAATGATTGCATAAAAAGCTACAAAAGCTTAAAAACAGGCTCCTAACACAGGGAAAATTCAAAAGCCATCCATGCGCTCATGCTGACAAACAAGAGCAGACCCAGAGAATCAGTAGAAATTAGCTAATTTGGGTGTGGTGACCATTGGCTTAGGCTACTTCTTCTTTAAAAAAATTTGGACTCACTAGTTGTTTTAAGACTCAGATCTTTGGCAGCTACGCTTGTACATTCTAAAGCAACAGAGATGTGTGGTCATATTCCTCTGACACGCCCCATGCCGAGCTCTATGGTGCCTGACAGGAGAGTCTGAATGGACTGGAGGAGCCTGGGAAGCTACAGAGTTCCCATTTGCTGGAAAGCTGGGGAATTAACTGAACAACTATACCCAGTTCTTCCCCGGTGACCTGGAGAAGCCAGTTACAGTCATTTCTTTCTGTCAAATTTGTTACATTCAAAGAGATTTTATTTCCGTGCTAATATACAATGGGTAGCACGTTTTTATTTCTGTGTTTGGATCCAGTTTCTCTTCCTTGTTGTAAGAAAAAGCATAAATTCCATTGGTTCTTCTGCGGCAGAGGTCACATGCTGACTTTGCATGTTTCAAATGAGGGAAGGATGTGGTGGCATAGTTCTTAGCATTGCTGCCTCACAGCGGTGGGGCTCAAGATTCAATTCCCGGGGTTGTCTGTATGGAGCTTGTATGTTCTCTTCATGTTCGGATGGGTTTTCTTCCGGGTACTCTGGTTTCATCCCACAGTCCAAAGACATACTGGGAGGTTAACTGGTTTCTAGGAAAACTGGACCTGAAGCGAGAGTGTTTGCTTCCATCTGCCCTGTGATAGACTGGTGTCCTGTCCAGGGTGTAACCTGCCTTGCACCCGTTGCTTGCCAGGATAGGCTCCAGCTCCCCCTGTACTGGGACGCAGCAGACCTGTTACTGGATAAGTTGTTAGACAACCGTGGTTAGATTGTCTTAGACTCTTCAACACTTTGCTGTGCTTTGCATGACCTAAATTAAGCCTAAAACTTCGTATTGTCTTGTTTAAATGTCTGAATCTGAGTTTGTGTTTCTTCATTTAAGCCTGAAGGCTGGTACATACTGTACAGTGTGCTTATGATTCCAAGTTACACGAAAGGTGCTTTTGCAACAATACCATAGGTCCCATGTTACTAACGCTGAAAATTTGTCACATTTGGCATCGGTTTTAATCATCACAGCTCATAAGTTAATCCCCTTGCTGGATCAAGCATAATGCTTTTGTGATATTTTTTACAGAAAACCTGGAAGACTACATTGAAGAGTTCGTCTGATTCACACAGGTAACCCAGAAGTAACAAACAAATGCAATGTCTCCCTAAAGTGGTGCTCACCACGTGGAGCGACTTATTCAGAATCACTCCTAATGGTTTGCAGTTCTCTAATGATCAAATCATTCCTGAGCCATGCATTTACTTTGTCAGGGCTTGTATCATTCTCTACCATTCATCTCAGTGCTTTACTGTGTTTACTATGTTACTTTTTATTTTGCCTTTACAACAGATGAGACACTACAAAACCAAGATGATGGTAAGTCTTTGGGGAAAGAGGGAAGCTAGCAAAAATAAGGGATTTAGCTCAACAAATCCCTTCCCTCAGTGCAATGTGGCAGGCTGTCTGTTGGTACAGCTGCTTTTATGTGCTGTGATGTTCCTTTCATGTCTGACAGAAGTCACACAGCATAGTAGCCCTGGTGCTGCTTCAGTCCCAAGACTAGCGTTAACTTTTGGTAGTTTGATTACTTTGGAGCAGCAGTCCTGGGCACCGAGTTAATCTCAACATGCCTGAATGCCCGCAGCTGGTGCTATGTTAAGCCAATGCAGGTCATATACCATTCAGCTTTCTGGGAATTTTTCCAATTGTCCTTCAACAGCAGGAGAAATATAATTTTAAAAACTAATTTTAAAAAGATGCAAAACAGAAGTCTGTTACTGCAAAATCATCATATGCACAGAAATTATATTTAACACTTGGACACACAGTGTGTTCTAAAATACTCTATTAAGTTTATATTTTCTATTCAAATGCAATTAAACAATATTTTCATTTTTCAGATCAGCCTGTTACTCAGATTAATTCTTGTTGAATTATAGTAGTACAGTGATCTGCAACTCTGCAAGTCCTACAAGAATTACAGGTAGCCTTAAATGGTAAGTAAGCAGAGATCTATAAAATATGTGAAGTTCTAACTGATTGATCCAATGATGTCGTGAAGTAAAATAAGAAATCCTAATGCCATCCCAGGTTCAGGAGTGCTGACGCTTGTGGTACTGAAACAGGTGGGACTTATTGATCAGACAGGGAAAAGGCCTTTTCTTAATGATCAAAATACAGCAGATCCTGTGGATTTCCTCAAGAGTTTACCTCCTGTTGCAACAACACAGATTGTGTGAGCATTACTCCCCTGTCTTCAGCACGTATTAGAAATGTGAATCAGATTGTCAGAGGCCATTCTCCAGGTTAAGATGTGATGAGCTCATTTCCTGTGGGAGACATAGCCTGTCAAACTGCATTACATGGAACATTCTGCAGGAAGAGAGACTGCGGAACATGGAAGGCTTTCAGGAGTGTAGCTTGGGATTTCAGTTAGGCAACAGCCCAGTGTGATGCAAGCCTTCACACCCTTCTGGGACTACAAATCCCATGGTCCTCGAAAACCCCTGGTTGAGATGCAACCCACCCACTTACAGATATCGGATGGTGGTTGTGTGGTGTACTTCAAAGTGGCCTTTGAGAGATAGGGGATCTTCTGGTGTTCAGTCTGCTTTATTAGTTTCTTCTGATAATATCGTCTTTAACTGAACTGGATGCACCCTTTATCCAAAACAAAGCAAATAAGTAATCTTCAAAAACACACTAATACTTTCATTGATCATGAGAATATACAAGCATGTAATTGTTCATTCAAGTCTGCAGTATAACTGTGTAGATACAATGAAATAGAAAAACAAGAATAGGCTGACTATTTCAGATATGTGCCATACGCATCTCCATTTCCCAGGTCTTTCTGTTTGGGAGGCAGCAGTGGAATCATTTGTGATGATGGGTTAAAGGTAAAACAGCCATCGCTCCCCAAAACCAATGCTATTCAACTGAATGGAGAATTAAAGGGAATTGCACAGGAATTGCTACTTTGATAACTCAACAGAAGCCCCCTTTGCAAAAAAAAACAGACATGCAATTAAAGTCTTCAAGCCACTACAGCCTCATTTTGAAAATTCACCAACTCCTGCCTTGACAAGGAAGATGAACATTATTTTTCTATGTCAGAGTAAGAAAGAATCAGCATTGATGAGTGCATCTCAAACCACAATAAAAGTAAACTGTACACAGTAACTTGTAAAAACTACAATTTACATCACAAAATAGATTAAAGTTTCAATTATGCGCAACACCATATTCAGCGATTCAGAATGAGACATCAAAACTTCTGGGGATGTAAAGTGGTCTTATTACACTAAAAACAAGCAGGCTTGTGAATACATCTCTTTAAATCCAATAGAAATATGTCTCTCAACGTCAAGATGGTTTGCCGATAAATGGAAATGACTTGTTAACTCCCCGTGCAGATCATGTTAGAAACTTACTGTGGTGAAATATCTGCTGCTCAACCTGTACTCATTCGTTGATACATGACATTACAGTGACTAGCGAGCAGAAAGGGACGCAGCAAATCTCAATGCATCGCAACTGTCTCTCTCACCTGTGGTGAGACCAGGGGTTTGCGACAACAATGGCGGCTTACGGTACTTTCACAAAGTTCAAGCTTCTGTGCTTAATTCAAAGTCTATAAAATTTTTCTACGACATCAATTTATTTTGTTACCGAGATTTAATAACTGGCCTGAGAAATTGGGACAGCAGTTCCCCATTAATGACCTCTGATTCTTCACAACTGATCAAGTCATCTTTTGTTCCAAAAAACACTTGTTTACATCTGAATTCCCCTGTCATCTTGGTGCTAATATTTAGCATGGTACAGCTCAGGTCACCATGAATGAAAGATGAATAACTTCGTACAGACAGTGGACACGGTTTATTTTAATTTTCTCCCAACTGGTATACAGCTGAAAATGGAAATAAAATGATCAATATCTTTTTTGAAATGCAGTGAAGTCCGATATTTTCTAATGAGCCACAATAAGGAGCCTGTGTCATTTAAATTAACAAGGAGTGTCTAAACTATACAGAACCAAGGTTAGAAGGTGACAAAGTGATCCCTTACTAGATTATCAGCAAAACTAAACGAAAGTAATTAAAGATTAACCAAAAACAGGGTAGCATGGTGACACATTAGTTAGCATTGCTGTCTCACACACCTAGGACCCTGGATTCAGTTCTGGGGTGCTATCTGTGTGGAGTTTGTATGTTCTCCCCATGTTCATGTGGGTTTCCTCTGGGTGCTCTGGTTTCCTCTCACAGTCCAAAGACATACTGGTAGGTTAATTGGCACTGGTATGAGTGTGCGTGTGCTTGTGTTTGGATGTGCCCTGCAATTGTCTGATGTCTCATCTTATGTGTACCCTGCCTTTTGTTCGTTGCTTGCCAGGAAAGGCTCCAGTTCCTCTGTGAACCTGTATGGGATAAAGCAGTTAGAAAATGGATGGAAGGTTAATTAAAAAAACTACAGTGCTTTCAAGGAAGGATGCCAGCATTTTGTCAGCTGCTGTGCACATGGAACAAATTATGCGGGAATCGATGCTGGAGGAAATAAAATAGCAAACAACATTATTTCTCCCTGTGTTCAAAATGAAGAGAGACAAGAGAATGCTTTTCAGCCCCTCTGTTTTAGTCACAAATCAGTAGTCTTCAAACTGGGAACACCACCACAAAATTCTCATTGACAATAACGACCTGGGCAGTAACCATTTTACAGTTGGGCATTTTCCTAGTACACTCTGAGTGAAGCACCTTGCTCAAGAGAAGAACAACTGCACCCCACCTGGGATTTGACCCCACAACCACTGCATTGAGTTCAAGGCCCCAACCACTCTGCATCTTATTGAGGCGAAACACCTAGTGCGGGACAAAATAGGAATAGCTTACAATGAAAACATTAAAAAGAAAAGGCGAGATCTACTTCGTTAATGCACCATTTGAATGACTGGACACAGCTGCTGAGATATTCTTGTCCATTTTTGTATCAAACCTTACAGCCAACAGTTGAGAAGCATCAGAAGAGACGTTTCTGGTTCCTTTAATAAACAAGATGCACAGCTGATGTCTATTTACATGGGACCTATGTTTTATTTCCTATGGTTTTTCCATACATTTGCGTTGCTTTACAAAGTCAGATTTATACTTAATCATACCTCTGTGTGCTTTACCATGATTCTACTAGATCTTCCTTTTAGTTTACCGCACTATCCCATAGTAACCTTTTACAGGACTTCTTTTTCGAACCTTTGTGAAGCACTTCTGAAACACATAGCTTTTGGGAAAGTTAAATTAGGTGAATTTAACAAGAAACAGCATGGAGACCATTCACAACCCAGAGGAATAAAGATTACAGATCTCGGATCTTTTGATCTCTTTTTTTCTCATAAGAACATTTGTTACCGTTTTTAGAATTCACACCTTCAGTTACCACATCAGTTGTTTCTTTTTTGTTGTGTTGTGTTTTTTATTTATTTTTATAAGCATATGTATATATGTATAAACATACACACATATATTTTTATATACATATATATGTATTTTGTCCATTATCAGGCTAATGTCCTTAGTGCAGGGTTTTCTTCAGAGAAGTAACAGAGCTGCTGTCTTTGCTTTTCATTGAATCATACAGTGATTCTTTGATTTTTAGGCAGCTACAATAGAAAAATGGAGGCAGTTTGCACTTCACTGTGTGGACAGATCTCCAGATCCCACCTGAGAATTTCACATCAGGAATCCTGTTCTCACAGTCCATTGTTCATTAGTGTATCCTTGTTCTGTCACAGCCAACCAGCAAAAATGTTGTTAAAGTCTTGGCCTTCCAATAAGTTGCTTAACTTTGTTAACTTAATGATAAAGCTGAATATAGTGGTCACGGGTAGATTGTTTGACAGAACCAAACCAGTGGCTTCCACACAAAAAAGTGTAAATACACAGAAAATGCCATCATACTACTACTGCAAATGCTTTTTTGCATGTTCTTTAAGTTGAAAAAAGAATCATGCATCTTCGAAGCAGCACACCTGTGCAAGCTCTCGCACTTCTCTGTGTCAAAGTAGTAGAAAGGCAAACAAAACAGAACCCTCAAAGGAAATTCCCTCCACTTTCCTGACGGAGAAAATAATAATAATACAAAGGAGGTCACAGTTTAAGCATATATTGAAGGCCTGGCCTCAACAGCCCAACTAACGGAACACAATATGGGGAGGAGCGGGTTTACGGAGTATATTGTGCAAAAGGGCCAGGGCGATTTGTGAGAAGTGTAGTTTTTTTTTTTAGTGCTTGATAGTAATAGTTAAATAAAAGCCATGCAACAGAGGGAATGGAGAGGCAGATGGGGAGAGGGGCAGGGGGACTGCACTACAGATCCCAGAATGCCACGGCCCAGAGGAAGTCCTGAGGAAGGCGGTTCCCTTGGCGGGGGCGGGTCCTCAAGTTTGGTCCGCCCACTCGGCTCGCTTGGGGGACTTGCAGGTGTGCACGTCCACTGTATCCTCACAGTCCTTGCACTCCACGGCACAGCACCACTTGAACTTGCACTCGCACTTGGTGATGCGCTTCACCCGCGTGGTGTCATAGCCCCGCCCACAGCACATCACCTCGCAGCCGTCCGTTCCTCTCGAAGACTTGTTGCACACCCTCCCCGCTGTGCCCAGAGAGCCTAGAAGCAGAAAGAGAAGGCCTGTTAGGACGCCCATCGTTGTCATCAGCGCCGTCGACATCCACATACTCAAACTGCTCAGAGCATGGATGAGCAGAAGCTTTTGTACTGTTACAAAGCCACATGCTACCAAAGACACTGACACAGACTGTGAATTGCTAATACAACAGATCTGATGCAGCAGAGTCCAAAATATGTGGCCTGTTTAAATGGACATTCCTTACTCCTCCAAACCTGAAAGCATCTGGCCACCTACTGTATGATGTGCCAACTAGAGAATCCTATTTGCAGTCATCTAGAGGTTTAACTTTGGTGGTGTTTCAGACCAGAAATCCCAAAGCTTTAGGGCCCAATATAGGTCTAGGCATTTGGGAGATGGTTTAATGAAGTCCTTTTGTGGTAAGAGCTCTGGATCTCACTTAGCTCTTTATTTCCAAAGTTTTATTTTTACAGTTCCACAAAAACATCCTTGTACTGCAAGCCATGAATCTGGTTTTACCCATTTCCAGACCTATTTCCAGATATCTGTGAGCCTGTGCAGGGGGTGGCAATACCATGCCTTCTGGCTTCAAGGGCCGTGACATCAGCAGGTTTAATATTCCTCGCAGACCTCGCATGAAAATAAAACCCTGGTCTGAAAAATGAGACGGGGTAGAACTGCAGCATCCTAGGGCTGTGAATTCCGAAGTGCAGGGAGACTAATGGAGGAAAAGAATGACCTCTTCTTCTTGAGTGTTTGGAGCTGCTAGAACTACAAGCACCCCCCCCCCCCCACAAGTGAGTAAAAAACAAAGATGACTCCACTTTACACCAAGGAATGTGTGCACATATCAGGCCTCAGTGATAAAGGGAAAGATTAGAGAGTCACAGGTACATTTCTTTGACTACAGAGCTTCTCGGTGCTTGTGTTCCTGACTGTGGGCAGCTTAAATGGCACCCAGTGGAGCAGATTGAGTCTGAGCACCAGGAGTAATGGTTATTTAGCTCCAATACTGGGGAAGCAACTTCTGTTCTCTTCAGAACAATCATTTATCAACAGGAATAAAATTGGATTCTTAATGTTTTTTTGCATTTAGCAATAAACCTGCAATCTGTGCACAAATATTTATTATAGTTTTACACTGCACATAAGAAGCAGATTTTGATGTATGTAAGTCAGTACTAAAACTATATATCCTGTAAAAACACTCTGGAAAATGTCCTGCAGTGCTATTATTCTTGGTGTTCAAACATATAGGATATTGGTCATTACAGCAGCCCTTACTATTTTAAAATAATGCTAAAATGGTATTCTTTTGAAAATCATTTGAAGGAGAGAAAAAAGAATACTTATTTGAAAAAGGAGCAAATTGATAATGATAGCAATCTAAGAAAACTGCTCTAAGCACTCAACAAAAAAATAATAGAATTCTAAAGAGATAAGAGACAGTATGGAACTGAGTTAAATAGAATTACAAATATTATTATCATGAGGTTAAATATTCCTAGAGAAGGACATTGGAATATGGGTGTAAGTACTGAAATACATTTCAGACAGATGGAATCTCTGATAAGTTTTGGGTGAGCATTTCACAGTAATAGTCCACTGTAGCAGAATGCCACACTAACCGGGCTATTCAGACCACAGCCTGAGTGATGGAACTGGGTGAGTCATTCATGTATATCAAAATAAACTCTAAAGGCAGCCAGGACCTGAACAACACCAGTCTATCAAGAACACACAAGGAAGGCCCTTCCGATAAGAAAAATAGTTTATAATTTTATAAGGTTCTCCAAATCAGACACAGCAGGAAATGGTTACAAATCTGGGTAAACAGCAAAACCAAGTAACATTGCTTCTGTCTCTTCACAGCGCAGCTTCAAAGTACTTTGGAGTATTCCTAACCTAATCTCTGAAATAATCTAGAAACACAGAAACAGACATTTTTGCTTTCAGGGCTTGATCTACAGAGCATCACTGGTATATTAATCATAATCTGAATCCGAAAGGAAGAATGTTGATTTTAAATAATGTAGAGCTTGACAAACCACCAGATTATCTAACAGAATTCTTTTTGTTAAATAAATAAATTTAACCCAATTAAGATCAGAGGCTAAAATACCTAAAATGCTATGTTAGTGATCATGAGCATGTCGTGATTAATGGTATCAAATTAAGTATTAAGGTCCAGAGGAGTAAAACCAAGTAATAACTCTGAGCTAGCAGCCATCAGTGCATTTACATCCTTACCTAGGGCTGTTTTTAAAGTGTGTAGGAGTCTAAATTTGATTAAAAAGCTCATTTGTCAGCAGATTGATAGCACAATTAATATGCTATGACATGCTCCAAAGCTTCTGCTTAGCAGGATAAGTCTGAAGCAGGTTGAGAGATGCAAAACACATTAGGATTCCAGTTGTCCTTTTACATATTGCAGGTGTGTCCAGTGTGGTTTAAATGCTGAGGGCAAAACTACAGGCATTTCAGTCATTGACCATTGGACAGTAAGCAACATTAACAGGAAAAACAGGTATTGCAATCAGGTGAAAGAGGGTACTGTAAAATTTGAAAAGAATTTGTACCAAAAAAAATTGTGATCTCATGTGTATGACTTCTCAGGCTGATATAGAAAGTTTGCTGGATTTATTCTCTATTTGTGATCTGCATCCCTGGTACTGCAGAAGCAATCTCCTTTAGTCAGCGCCTAATGATCACAGTTATCTCAACTAAACAAATAAGTAATTAAAACGAATCTACATTTTAATTCCTTTATGCATTACAGGGTTTTCCAGTATTTCATTATATACTGTAAAAATGCAGCTTTCTGTGCAAGTAATCATGAGACTGTGGGTTTCAGTGCAAGAGACAACTGCAAATCCACAAAGCACATGTTTGTACCACTGCACCACACTAGTTCCATAATTCATATATCCCCTCCCCACACCTCAAGGTCCTGTTCATTCTCGTTCCCGGCTCCACATTTGAGGTATGATTTACCCAATGAAACCAGACCTGCTTAGTTCCTGACCACCTTCTCCTCAAGTCTCATCTGTCCAGAAAGCATCTGTGATCTCTTCTACTCTGCTCTGAACTTCTACCCCAGACCGATACTACGTTCTGCTCAAAGGCATTCCTTCTTTCCAGAAATCAACTGCTAGATGCACATTGTTTTCACCCTGCTCTGCGCTGCACAAGCCTTGCATATCTCACATATGCCTGAGGGCTTGCTTGTCTTGTTATTTGCATTTTTACTTTTTACTGTATGTGAATTTCCTGAGTTCTTTTTTGCCTTTACATGATGTATTATTGTGTATTTTGAATCTTGCTCTGGATTAGCATGGTCATAAATATGTATAGTACATGCACATGGTCATTCATTTGATCTGGCCTTTTAAATTCTGAAAACCCAGCATCCTCTGTCCATGGTCCTGCAGTCCCAGCTGTCCCCAGAGGGGATATTGCTGAGGAGAGTCCGAGTGACAAGGATTAACTGGCCAGGGAGGCACTGGCTTTTGTCTGAGACATGTCAACAGGGGGCAGGAGTGAGTAATTGTGGGGGAGGGATGTCTAAAAACAGTGTACGTCAGATAGAAAGAGTCACAAATCATGTGTGGTCCTCTTCTGCAGCATTTTCTTTGTCTCTTTCTCCACCTCTTTTGCTTATTCTTCTGTTGAATAATTCTGTCCTATACTTCTTCTGGAATATTTAAATCCCAAACATTTTTATTTTAAATACCTGTCAGAGCAATATCTAATTTCAGTGATTTAATTCAGAACAGACATGGTCCCTCACAGTTCAATGGGCTTTTCATAGTTTTCTCCAGGGAGCCTGTGTGTTGATATGTTTATTGCTTAGAACCGCTGAAATATATATGGCCCTTCACTGTGGCACACTATATACAGAATATATTACATAAGTAACATTTTGTGTAATGTAATAGTGAACAATTCATCAATTCATAATGCAGTTGGAAGATGAATCTATTTCTTAGAGCTCTTACTCAGTCCAGACTGGCTTTAAGTCATCAACGTAGTACACTATACCAGACACCACTTGTACTGTAGTGACTACAACTGTAGAAATAGGCACTTTGTAGAGATTTTTTTTTTCAAGTAACTTGGAATCACCTTTTGGCTTTTCTTTTTGTACTGCGAGTGAGCAGAAGAGTGACACTGCTCTCTGACAAACCAGCAAGCCAACAAGTACCCCACATGTCCCAGGGGTTCCTGCTGTGTCACACACAGCAGTTGGCTCAACACACACATTCCCTGCAGTTCTTGCCCTCTTCTGTGCTCTCGCTTGGGGAACAGTGATGTCTGGACTATAGGGCTCGTCTTATGAACAAATCAAAAGCTGACCAACTCGGTACTAACTAGTTGCTTGGGTCACAGTGGAATTCACTGTGGCAATGTCCCCCCCCCCCCCCCCACTCCCACTACCGCCTTTACCCCCAGAAAGCAGAAAATGAGTAAGGAGTTCCCCCTCCCCCTCCCCCAGTCTGGAATCTCCATTGTCCCAAATAAAAATATATTACGCACACAACACACAACAGGACGTGAGCTGTGCTTTTCACTTTGCTGTTGATCAGGTTGGTAATGTCTTCGGGCATCAAAAGCCATCAAAAACAGGTATGATGCCCTCTGGCACTAAACTTTTAGGTGTTGTGCTCTAACTAATGACACCCCAACAATACTTGGATGTCCAAAATGTCCTAAAAGGAAGTTGTACATTACCCAGCCATCCACTTTCCAGCCACTTCATCCAATTCAGGGTCGCGGAGGAGCCAGAGCCTATCCCAGCAAGCAATGGGAACACGGGGGGATACACCTTGAACACGATACCAGTCTTCACAGGGTATACTCTCACACTCACACCAGGACCAAGTGTTTTTTACAGCAACCTATTAATCTTCTAGTATGGTTTTGGTCTGTGGGAAGAAGCTAAACAGCGAACCACCTTTGCACATTATTACGCTCAGATGTTACATAAAGAGACCGTCTCTGAAAAGTTTACGGAGTGATTGATGTTTCACGTAACAGATCGTCAGAAAATTAAACCTATACCTTGTTCATTTTGGAAACCTTACATATTTATTTTATGGTGGTGCCTTTCATGTTTGTGTCGGACAGCGTCTGGCAGCAGTTCGCTAACCTGGATATAGTCCAAACGTAACAGGTCTTGATTTTTTGTTCTTTTTATCAGACTTGGACCCAACAGACTGTAGTAAAAGCTTCTAGTAGCAGATTAGAAAGGCCAAATTGTGTCCTAATACATGGTCCCAGAACAGCTCCGGTGCTTTACTTTTACAGTGTGCTGACACGTTTCAAATTACTGACCAAGCCCTGCCCCGACCAAAAAAACACTACGCATTCTTCAAAGCAGGTAGAAAATAAAAACACTATATTTCAGCCTCATTCAGTGCAGAATGAAACTCTCATGGTGTCACACCTCCCCAGACTAACTTTGTCAGAGCGCACCACCTGCTACAGAAAGGCCGAATTTTCCACGGCTCTGAAAGAATAAGGAAAAGCCAAAGATGTTTGCTAGCATGTGTTTTTTAGTCCCCTGTGGGACTGTAGGATTGAGAGTGTGGATTCACAGATGAGCAAACTTGAACCAGCATCATCCCAGGTTGCGCAGTGTTGAATGCATCTGTGGCAGGCACTATCAGTTCACTCCAGGCACTAGCCCAGTCTACAGGGCATGGCTGCATACCTCTTGCTGGAATTACAGGGCAGCAGGAGGTCAAACAATTATAACCTGTCTTTAAGCCGGCCAGGATTTCAGGCCCACAGGGGACGCATGTCGGCTTGCCCAGGATTTGATGGGTAGGCCCCTGCTTTATTTACCCCAAGCCTAATTGACTCACTAGTCAACCGTGAAACATGGGCCAAATGAGAAAAAAAAGGCTTAGAATGTTTTGCGTGCCTTTCTCTCATCTTCCAAAACAACAAATTCTGATGTCAAGAACAGTTTTTATCTGGAAACCTAATGCCTGCTCCTCTGAACTCGGGGTAGAACCTAGACTGACCTTTGGAACACCTAGGGGCTACTCATCAAGTGTCTTAGCAGTTGCTGTCCACTGTTCTCCCTGTTGCACCCCATTTTCACTTTGGGGTGGCAGTCTGTTCCCTGCTTGTTGCACTCCAAGACCCTCTGTGAGACTGCCACACTGGAGTGTGGGAGCATTTTCTTGGATGGAATGGAACTGACCACCAGGTTTGAATTTCCTACCCAGTTCTTGGTCTTCTGCTGTGAAGAATTTTGTGGCAGGAGTTCTGGCAAACATGGGTGCTTCTGTCACATCATTAAGTGATGTAACACACTGAGGATCCTCACAGACAATCCCACACTGCTCACTTGCAAGCTGACATGTTGAACATTAGCTCAGAGAACCTGCAGCCTCTTCACAGCTAGTTAATATATGAACACAGTAAAGGAGCATTCCTTAAATATTTGAAGCAACCCAAGGTGATGTACAGCACTATATTTTTCAAAGGCTCAATTTGGGCTTTTTTAACAACAGCCTGTGTACAATAACAAAACTCTGAGAATGCCCCCACAAATCTAACATTTGAAAATGTATTTTAATGTAGCATTTTTATTATTTTGTTTTGTTTCTGGAGTTTCTGGAGAAAAATACCTCCAAAAGTTCCTCATGTGCTTTCTTATTTCATAGTCACAGGGCCCTTTCTAAGGAATTTCTAATGTCCTGATTTAAGATTTTTGAATGTTCTGCCCTTGAAACTCTTCTTATTTTTTCCCCTTGTCTGGTGTGCCTCTCAGTAGTGGCTATGAGAATTCTGATGTGCCTATAATATTTTTTCATAACAAAACTACAATCAAGATTAGATTGTCATGAGCATTGATTTTATTCTGACTTGGATTGAACCCATTTATATTAATTATTAATTAATATTAATTTCAACATCATATAAATGAGGAGAGATATATCTTTCCAAACGTGCATTAAATATTAACCAGAATCCTGAGCTCTTCCAGTTGCAGATGGTCGTTCCAATGAATTAACTTTAGGATACAGGAAAATAAATATAAAAATAAACAATTATAGATCACCCCATGCTGATCAAAACATACTGTATTACTGAATTGCAACTTTTTTTTAAGATTTAATCCTTAATCCTTTAATCCTAAATTGAAGAATGGGAAAATAAAGAGTTAGGCATGTCAAACAAAAGACAATTTCTGCTGTCACTCTGATAAAAACGCAAAATAAATTTATAGAATTTCAGAGACTAGATGCTGACAGTGGGACCCGAATACCTGTGTCAGTGTTGTAGCAAAATGATATTTTCACTTTACATCTGGAAGGCATCCAACAATGCGGTCTGCTTTTCTGAATTCAACAAACCAGAAAAATGAGATGTGGGTATGAATAATTGTAGAATGAAGAATGCAGAATTTCGCATAAATTTTCTCTTTGAACCATGAGAGTTTGTGAAGTGCCTTTGGTGTGAACGGGCAAGATTTTAAATCACAGACGCAAAGCCTGTTTTTGTACATCCTACAAAATGAATGAATATCCATCCCTCCATTTTCTAACAGCTTCTTCCAATTCAGGGACACAGGGGAGCTGGAGCCTGTCTCTAAAAGCAATGGGCACAAGGCAGGAATCACACACTGAACAGGACGATAGTCCGTTGCAGGGCAGACACACACGGAGACAGACATACCCACACTCACACCAGGGACAATTTTCCCAGAAACCAATTAACCTCCTAGTATGTTTTTGGACTGCGGGAGGAAAGTGGAGCACCTGGAGGGAAGCAATGTGAGCGAATGGAGAACATACAACCCAGAGTCCCACTGCACCACCATGCCACCCATGAATGAGTGTAATGAATGAAAATGTCTGTGTTCTAACTGACATTGCACTAACCCGGCAACTTAATTAAAATGTGGCTAACAGCTGCTAAGACTGCAAATGCTTTCCTGCTTCAGCCTGACCATCCTTTTGACAATAAGGGTGATTGTCACAGCTGGAAATAAAAAAAATAAGGTAACAAATCACAGCTCTTTTAGATTCCATTTCAAATCTCTTGCCTTTCATTTATTTTTAGTATTCAATCTACAGTATCTGTGATCCTCAGACCGTGAAAAGAGCAAAACGCAAGCCACAGTGTAAAAAAACACTTCACTTCAGTTTTTGTCCACTGCAAAAAGATGCCACATTGTGCCAAAAGAAGGCTCCATGGCTCTTCATCATAGCTCGAGAAGCCGGCAGGTGGAGGGGATGCTATCGCTGAAAGACTGAAGGGCTCAGTGTGTGAATGTGGAACGCAACAGTGGCTCAATCTGAGCTCTGACCTACCTGCGGCTTTGTCCATCAGGCAGTAGTCTGGGGAGTTTTCGAAGTACACCAGGTCGTTTTTGTTGACTTTCCGGAAGTTTTTGTTGGCCACCATGAAGCCCGTGCCGTCCTGGTTGGTGGTGACCTGTATGGCCCCATTGTACTTCCTGCGGAGGTAGTCTCCTGTCTTGCGGAAGTCCGACATGGCTAACCAACAAGTCCTGAGCGTGCAGGAGCCACTCACCCCATGACACTTGCACTCTAGTTTCATAAAGCGCTTCACGGCCTGTGGGGGGGGGTTGAAGAGGAACAGCACAGTTTGAGGGGAAGCATGGAAACAGAAATGGAAGCCATTGTATCTGCTGAGCTTCTTGAAACAGGAAACCCAGTTGTCAAGATAGAGCCCTTGTTTGCAAGACAGCTCAATTAAAAACAACACGGAAGATAGTGAAATGGGCTTGGTTACATATCTGTTTGCTAGCCTGAAAATGTTCTGGGCAAGATTAATTAACTACCCCAAGCATGTTAGGGCTGATCCTATGTTTTGCAGAGGCCGTTCTACCATAGTCCAGTACACCATAGCCAGAGTAAAACTAAAGTTCATAAGTCAATCATGCTGCCTCCTAAGTGCCCAGTCAGCAAGAGGCCTCGAAGGTCTATAATTAGTCAAGCGCTGCTGATGTTGCCAGTTCTTTGAGCTGTTGGTGCAACAGTGCCTCTTGTGACCTGCTGGGTATCTAATGGCCAGTGGTGAGCATGAAGCAGTGTGGACTCACTCTCTTGTAATATGCTGTAGAGCTTGCGTCCCATTAAAGGATGAACAGCTCAGGTTGATGGCTTGTTGGAGAAGCACAATGTCTTAAATAATCCCCTATTGTTCAAGAGTTATAGCTTTGTGGTGCAATGTCTATAAATAATGATTCCAAACTGAGAGCGTATGAAATGGAGAATAATAGGTGGCCTCCAATTTGATATTGTCTAGCCTCTAAGCAGCCCCTGCCATTTGAATACAATTTAAAAGGGATTATTTGGATAAAGCTGATATCTGTGTGCCGGACATTGGCAACTAATCAACCCAGGAGCTCTTTGATACCACAGACAGTTACTGCTTACCATCCTCCCACAGCGGTTGTTGTGCAAGTTCATCAGGGCCCGTGCATCCCTCACTTTCTTCTCCTTGGCATCCACAAAGGCCTTGGCGAACTTGATGCCGTAATTGATGTTGTCGCTGCAGCCCCCCCAGTCGTAGTCGCCACTGTTGTCTCGGTTTCGCCCCCGCCTTTGGGGGTCGCAGTTGCAGGTCTTGAGCTCCCCCTGGCTGCAGGCTCTTGTAATGGCATAGACCACCCCAGCAGATGAGATGGCGTAGACGAACGCTGCCTCACGGCTGCCTGCGTGGCAGGAAGAACCACAAGCTTGAACTCAGACAGAAGGCATGCCCGTCTTAATAATAATTAATAATAACTCCGTACATCTACATAGCACTTTTCTGGACACTCCACTCAAAGTGCTTTACAGGTAATGGGGTCTCCCCTCCACCACCACCGATGTGTAGCCCCACCTGGATGATGTGACAGCAGCCATAGTCTGCCAGTACACTCACCACACACCAGCTATCAGTGGGGAGGAGAGCAGAGTGAGAAGCCAATCAGTTGGGGATTATTAGGAGGCCATGACTGGTAAAATTTTTTAATGATCACAGGATACACCCTGGACAGGACACCAGTCCATCACAGGGCACAGACAGACACTCACGTGCACCAGGGCCAATTTGCCCAGAGCCAATTAACCTACCTGTACATTTTTGAACAGTAGGAGGAAAATTTTGTCCCCAGAGGAAACGCATGTGAACATGAGGAGAACATAAAACACCACGCAGATAGCTCCTCAGGTCAGGAATTAAACCGAGGGCCCTAGCACTTTAAGGCAGAAATGCTAACCACTCTACCACCATGTAGCCCCCAAGTATTTAATTCAGATTAAAAACTGTTATGCATATTTGCACTGTTTGTTTTCTGTATTTGCCTTTACAAGCAAACTACAGTAATCCATCAGAGGAGCACTCTTCACAAGAAATAGTCCTGTATGGTTTCCACAAATCTACAAATCTACAAGACACATTCACAAATCCTGCTGGATATGTGAGATAAACCTTTTCAGGAATCCTTTATTTTCCTGTGTGTTTTCAAGAGGAGTTCTGAGGGACAATTCGCAGGAATCTGTAAGAATTAGGTCCCTAAAATGATGCTGGTTTTTCCTCTTTTTCAGGAATTCTGTGGGAACATTCTGTATAGATCTTGAGATTGAGGCCCGTTTTCCTTTGTCTTTGGCTAGCAGCCCTAAATTAAGAGTAGAGAGTGTACACTCAGACCTCAAGCCTCACAATGAGGAGCTGCTGTGCTTGTCCATGTGCAGGGGACTGCGTTCCCAGTAAGAGTGTTTGTTTGTGTAAGTGAAGAGACCTCAGGTTATTAGCCGAGACTTGGACTTTGTGTGTTCATTCCCTTTCATAAACAGAATCACTATGTGGCTTAAAAGTCAAGGAGTTAGAGTCCGGCTCTGAGCCAGAAACTTCTTTCCAAATATTTACATCTTCAATTTCTGTTTATGTATTGCCCCAACTGAGGTATCTTTCTCCCTGCTACTCGCATTCGGGCACCATGAGAACACTGACTGCGCAAATGGGCGACAGACTTGCTTGGGTGGTGGTAAAGGATGCAATCATTTCACAGGATGACTGTAGTCCAATACTAGTAGGTGCAGATTTTGTACTTTCCATCTTGTGTTATTTTAGTATTGTCACATCTGATATATCTAAGCTGAAAGCGGCTTATTGTTTCCACAATTTCCCCTATGCAAATCAGAAGATTTTAGTGAAAGTGAAGGCAGCTTTAAAACTAAAAATAAAGAAATGATCATCTGGATGGTATCATTTAAACAGATAATTCTTGATGCATCGAAATACGTGAGATATGTTAGCTCTGGATGGCTTTCGGCTATCACTCTGTACTTGTACATTGTGCAAAATTAAGCACAAACAGTGGTGTGCAGAAGTGATTTAGGAATGATGTTCACCCAGGGGTGAAACCAAAGTGGTCACTCTATGTCTGTACTATACATTAAAATGTATTGCGGAAAAAGAAAAAAACATATTGATTGGACTCCCTTCTTTATGGTTCTGTTAACATCATAAATTCATCATAGTTAACATCAATTAACAGTTAACATCATATTATTGTTCTTGGGGTACAGAAGGCATCTGTACAAAATAACTTTACAATTGCAAAGCATTTGCTAGAACTCAAGTATATGATTAATTGTTTGTATTTATTTACAGGCGAGCACTGCTTACATTAACTGTACATACAGTACGGTGGCCCTGGTGGGAGGTAAACCCTGCCTTGTACCCTTTGCTTACTGGGACCCCGAATTGGAAGAAGAAAAAAATTTGGATGGACAGATGTATGATTGTGGCTTTATGTCCCACCTCACAGCAATGAACCCTGTACCCAAAGGGGGAGAATGAGAAGGAGCAGATATGTCCCTCCATATTCTCATAACAACAAACTGGTTATCTTTTGACATACTACAAGTTCTGCACAGACATTCGGGGGGTACAGCAGCTATTAGACAAGAAGTGTGCTCCTCATTGACACCACTACTAGCCTGCAGGTGTCCAGGAAGGAAGAATCGCTACAATTTAAAAAACAATACTGGATAGTCTAACTTTGAGGCCAATCTACCTCAGGTGTTTCCGCATTCTCAAACACCCTTTGCACATGAACAGAACTAAAAGGATTATGACAGAAACTATGATAATTCACATATCATTTCAATAAAGGGATCCTGAACAAGAGGAAAACTTGAAAGGAAATGATTCCTGACTTTGGCCACATTATTAACAGTATTGGAAACGAGCGCGAAAGCATTCATAGAATACATGCTTCTAGATCATTCTTCACCAACTCAATGTTCAAGGCACAATTTGGTCAACAAGAAAATGGATCCTCTCCAGAAGAAAAGGTAAACACTATACAAAAGGAAAGAGGAATGACCACATAACATGACACACATATGGCTCAGAAATTTCAAACCACTTAATTGTTTGCTCTTGCATAAACTGTTTAGGCATCAGGCATAAAATCTAGGATGATAGCAGTACTTGTAACGCTCTGAGTGTTTATTGACCACGGACTCTGCCCTGCTGCTGTCCATTTGCTGCTGTAAACATTAGAAAGCGTCTGCATGCTGCTGACGGCATGACAGTGAGTGTAGGGAGGAAGGAGTACACTATGCAAAAAAACCAAAATTCACTTATTTAAACTCTAAAAGGTTCTCTATTGGGGACTGCTGAAAACTCCTAGGAGAGAATGACTCACATACATCAGCTCTTCAGATACGTCCACCTGCCCAGCCATTCCTCACCTGATGCACTGTAAGAGCTGTGCAGTGCCAGTCGGGAGAGAGTCAGAGGCACATCTCTCATTCACACCCCTACAAGGCTGCAGATACCAGGAAATACTCTTGAGTTGCTGTTTACTCTACAGCAGAAATCCCAGCCTGATGCCTAATTTCCTAAATGTGGAATAGTGTTAAGCTGTAATGAACTTAGAGGGTCATAGTTGGATGACATGGTGGTTAGCATTTCTGCCTTGTAGTGCTGGGGCCCTGGGTTCAATTCCTGCTGTGCTATCTTTATGGAGATTGTATGTTCTCCTGCATCTCATGTATGTTTCCACCCATAGTCCAAAATCATACTGGCAGGTTAATTGACTTATGTGTGTCTGTCTACCCTGTGATAGACTGAAGTCCTGTGCAGGGTGTACCCTGCCTTGAGCTCATTGCTTGCTGGGATAAGCTCTGGCTCTTCCAATTCAATGGAATTGAAAGAAATAGAAAATGGATGGATGAGCAGAAACATGGAGAGGCAACTTAAGGTTGCAATGTCTTCTCTCTCCTTTCCCCCAAACTTTAGTCTCCAAGCCTCACATACTCTTTGCCTCCCATATGTACAATGGTGCAATGAACATTCCAGTTGAGAAACTGGGTAATGCCATACTGATTCAAGATAGCAATAGTGAAAGTAACTGCACTTATATATATGAGAAATTCACACACACACTTACTGCGCAGCATGACCCTCCCAAAGACAGTGTGATCACGGTCCAGGGTGCTGCAGTTCCAGCGGTGATGACGAAACTGGTGCTGGCACTCCCTGATCCACTCCTTGGCTCCTTCCCCGATGGACTGCATGATGTCTGGGTGCTTCTGACACAGCTGTCTCTGTTTATTGACCAGCCCTGGGATGTTATCACAGATGACTCTCGCTCCCAGGGCCCCGATGTACCTAACGAGATGGCCAGAAACAGCACGTTAGTGGAATCCCACTGAGTTTCAGTTACGGCGATCAACGCAACAACAAAAGCAGTGTAGTGCTAAGATTCCCATTTCATTTGATTAAAACTGCATGCTAGGCAGATACTTGTATGCAAACCAGTCATGGCACTAATTTTTCATGGTGCTTTTACTGAAAATATCACTCAGAAAAACTTCCTATTGGCCCAAGATGTGTCTCTGAGTCAACTTGTCAAGTCAACTCACCAGCAACTATATCACCCTGCAAATCACTACTGAGCCTGGTCAGTACCTGAATGGGAGATCTCCTGGGAAAGCTAAGGTTGCTGTTAGCAGAGATTTTGGCAGGACCAGTAGGGGGTGCTCACGCTGTGGTCTGTGTGGGGTCCTAATGCCCCAGTATGGTGATGGGGACACTATACTGTAAAAAGGCACCGTCCTTTGGATGAGATGTAAGAGCAAGGTTCTGACTCTCTGTGGTTATTAAAAATCCCAGGCTGTTTCTCAAAGAGAGTAGGGGTGTTACCGGCATCTTGCCCAAATTTCTCATTGGCCTTTACCAATCATGGCCTCCTAATAATCCCCATCTATGATTTTGTTTCATCAATATGTTCTCCTCCCCACTGATAGCTGGTGTGTGGTGAGCGTAAGCTGTTGCATCATCCAGGTGGGGCTGCACATTGGTGGTGGAGGGGAGTCCCCATTACCTGTAAAGGGCTTTGAGTGGAGTGTCCAGAAAATCGCTATAAAAGTGTAACTTATGTAAGTGAAATTATTATTATGTAAGTGTAATTATTATTATTTTCATTGTGAAACTGGACATGTTTTGCCAAATCACCATTTTTTGTAATTTTAACATTTGCCTTAGCTGCTCATGCTTGATGACATCTGTTTAATTTCCCCACAAAATGGAATCTGTGAAGGCACCTGCTGCATGACCCATTTAATCCTGTCCCATCTAATACCATCAGCCTCTGTCCCCCAGGAGCACTAAGGATGGATGCTTCAGTCTTCCTGTCCATCACGCCTCTTGCCTTAAGACAGCCAATTACATCTTAAATCAGATTGTGTGGCAGTGTTACCAGGTCGACTGAGAAGCTGTGTAGGGCTATATTGGATGATTATAAACTGCATTTCATAAGCAACTGACTAGAGTACTTTATTTAACAGCACTTGTGATCTCAGGATGGAAATTTTATGATTGAGTGAGACTGATTTTTTTTAAACTAAATTATATTTAGGTTTTGTGTTCAATTAGGATAATTCCCCAACATAGCACTCGAGGTAAATATCTTTCTTCTTTCACTGGGTGAAGCAATTGTTTTTCTTTTTTTCTACAGAGTCGTGATTAAACTTCAGAAACGCTTGGGGCCGTTCCTCAATTTTAAGTGCTAATCACCTCACTCAATGCCCTTCATTCCTCCCAGGAATCACTTCTGGACTGATCCCATAATTGTTGTGTGTAGCTCTAAAGCTTACATTGAACTTGTCAGTTCCACACCTGGGGTTGGAGACCTTAATGTCCAGCCTCACCATGCCCTGAGATGAATTGTTTAAAAGATGCAGTAATGGGCGTACTGGGAGAGAACGGTGACCTCTCACCTCCCCTGAAGCTGCACAAAATGCTGGACAAACATTTTTCTTTTTGGAATGGGAGCCCCACTAGACATATTGGCTGCTACATGTCAATACAGTGTGCTGTTTTTTTGAGCAAATCTGGCCTTTTGGGGTCCTAAGAAAAACACAGGTGTGTTGAGACAGATCATTGTGGATATCAGAGTACAATAAGCATGGTTACAAAATAAGTCATTTTAGATTTTCTGATAAAATGTCTGCCCCTGAAGCAGTAATATAAGTTAATGAGGCAGCATTACCTGCATTCTTGTTTTTGAGGGGGGTTATCAAGCCCATATAAACAGTCCAACCATTTGATTTTGCTCCACTACTCAAGGGTTTGTATTCAACATGATATTTTTGCCAATAGTCCCCTTCGCCAATTTGACCCTCATTAAAGTCTGCCATTTTAAAAACTACAGTGCTGAAGAACACAGTGGACTCATGGCAAAGGCATGTTGAGGTGTGTAGGGTTACAGTACGGCCTGATACAATCCTTAGGAAATCACAGCAGAGCAAAGTAAATACATGGTATAAACATGGTAAACCCATGGGAGAAATGTAAAAGCAGCAAATTATCCACTTTGAATATTTGTGAATGGTACTGTATATTCCTGCCTTACCAGAAGCTCAGATTTTAGATTACCATGGGATCTCTGCAATTTCAGATTTTTTTCCACTTCAGATACATCCATCCATCCATTTTCTAACCCAATACAGGGTGGGGGGAGAGGTGTAATGGGCGCAAGGTGGGACACACCCTGTAAGGGATGCCTGTCCATTGCAGAATACACAGAGATACACACTCACTCACACCAGATTCAATTTTCCCAGAAGCCAATTAACCTACCAGTATATCTTTGGACTGTGGGAGGAAACCGGAGCACCCAGCAGAAGCCCATGCAAACATGGGTAGAACATACAAACTCCACCCAGATAGCACCCTAAGTCCAGACTTGAACCCACTTGAGCACAGGGCGTTCAGATATAGATACAACCTCTTCGAAATCTACGTTGTAAAAATGCCTCCTCTTCCCACGAGGAACGGCTCATTACTGGAGTACAGAGGTGCCGAAGAGTGAGTGTATTTGGGTGTTGGGCAAACAAACTCAGTTACATCTTCTGCCCAACCTCTGTATTCAGACTGTATGGTTTCATGGTACATATTTCTCTCTAAATGTCCCTCATTGGCCAGAATAAGCTTCCATTGCTCGTCATCACACAATTTGCATCCTTTAGGAAAACTTGCAAAGGTAAAATAAACACAGATCTCAGCAAGGTTGTCTCACGCACATGGGTATCAGTCTCAGTTGACCTTTATTTCCATCACAGCAGCTTCAAATCACTTTTGAGGGTAAGTTGGGGTGGAATGACAGTTGTTATGACAGATGCCAGGCTATTTACTAGGTGCCAATATTTGGCATATTATCCTTACGATAGGAGGCACACCTGAGAAGGGAAGTGAAAGATTGTGTGATACATGTCATACACAATGTTTATTGTGTATATATGTATATACAGTAGGACAACTAAAGTAGCATGATGGTGTTAAACTGATACGTATTTCATTACTACATTGGACTACAGAATGGAAAGCATAAATATCTGCATATCCATGGGGTTACTAAACTGAAATGCTCAGTAAAACACAGGATTACAATGACGCTGCTTCAGGAAAAAGAAATTAAGGTCTACCTGTGACCTTAAGTTCGTTCCCCTGATCTGTGTCCAGCAGATTATCTGATTGACCAACTTGCAACTATAGACAACTGAGGCAGACGCTGCACAGGAAGAGTGGGAAAACATCCCACAGCTATCTGTCCAGAGGCTGATGGGGTCTGTGCGTTAGCACTGCCAGGATTGTGTCAGTGCTCAGGGAGGTCATACCCAATACTAACTTTCAAGAGACAGCGAGATAAGATCCTGGGATCCATTATCTACTAACAAGTAAAAAGACTAGAAAGGTCGAATATCCTCCTTTGGTTTGTACCATTGTTATGTGCTTAATTAGGTAATAATTTCATTTTGGCAGTGTGTCGTGTTTCATGTGTTCTGATCAAGTCTTTTGAATCTCTGACCTGTATTTTTTTACATCTAATGTAATATTGTTTGACATTCATGTAAAAATATTTGGATATATTCATTATATATGAGTGCTACTTTTTTAATATAAGTATATATATATAGAAATAGAAATAGAGTTGGAAATGCTCTTATTTTTTATATCTCCCCTTATGCTAAGATGCAGCTGTTATTTTAGAAACTCCATCACCATTGGTGTCAGTTATTATTACATTTTGTCTTAATTAAGACATTAAGCATAAATTTACACACACATACAGAAATTGAATTAATGTAATGTAATAATAACAAATTCAGTTTTGTCCTCATTTTCATCCTGCTTGTCATATGAGGGTACATACACAAAGGGAGAGAGATATTGGTAACAGCTGAAAGCTGGCTCTGTTCAGGGTGAGTACGTATATATCATTTACAGTATATCTTTGAAATAACTTAAGCCCAGACCTTGTTAAAAGGATCCAGAGATGGTTTCTCAAAAACAAAACAATATAAAAAGCATTCCATTTTACACAGATTAATATGGATATAGAACTCTAGCTTGCCAGTTACATAGTTATGCAGCCCTTCAGTCGTTATCACACACTGAAGTCTGCATGGTGATAGTGCGGACAGAGTGTCTCAACATGCCCCTGTTGTATATAGACATTGAAACCACAGTGTTTTTAAGCCTGAAGGGACACTTAATCCTCAATGATTCATTGGGCGACCTGACCACAAAATCCATCCTATTCAAAAACACTCTATTAAACAAAAACGCCAAAACGAGGAGTATATATGTGCGCTGCATTTTAAGTGAATGTCCTGTAATTCATTTTGATATAAATATTTTTTCAGGTTTTAAGTCTTGGGCAATTTGGTTTCGTGAGAAGTAACATGATCTGTATGTCTTTTAACGGAGCTGTGCAGCACAGTTATGCTCACTAAGTACGTGTTGTTTGAAAGACTTGACACGTCTCCCTTCACAGTTTACAAACATTCCTCTTATCTGGCAAACATTCAGTAAATTAGCTCTCCCAGATCTTCTTTCTGTTTTGCAGGTTTGAGATGTCCAGGAACAATGCTGAGTTTATACTGTAACTGTTGTGGACTTTAATGCAGGAGTCTAGAATTCCCATCCTGGAAGGCCTCAGTTTAGCAGGTTGCTAAACCCTTAAGGCTCTGGGACTGTTCAGATCAATTAGAGCATAACTGGACAATTTTTTATTACTCGTCTTCCTGTTTGAGATGATCAGCTCTCAATCAGCTTGGAGGACTGCTAAACCCTTAGTACCATTTATTTCTAACTGCTTTATCCAATACAGGGCTGTAGGGGAGCCTGAGCCTATCTTGGCAAGCAACGGACACAGGACAGGGTAAGATAAGATAAATAAGATCACTTTATTAGCCATATATAATTTCTTGCATTAGGAATTCATCTTTTCACATACCCCAGCTTGCTCTCCATGAGACACAGACAGGGAGAGAAGCTTGGGGTCAGAGCACAGGGTCAGCCATTGTACAGCACCCCTGGAGCAGCTGGGATTACGGGCCTTGCTCAGGGGCCCAATGGAGTAGCATTCCTCTGCCAGCTGCTGGATTTGAACCAGTAACCTTCCAGCCACAGGCGCAGATCCTTAGCCACAGTGCCACCACCCCTCCCTAAGGTACACCTTGGGTGGGATGCCAGTCCATCAAAGGGCAGAATTTTCCCAGAACCCAATTAATCTACCAATATGTCTTTGGACTAACCAGAACACCTGGAGGACCCTTGCGAACATGCAGAGCACATACAAACTGCATGTGAAAGACACCCTAGGAATCAAACCCAGGACCCCGGTGCTGTGAGACAGCACTGCTAACCACTGTGCCACCCTCTTTGGTACTACTGCAGGACAAATGAAGACAGTGCACACATCATGCAAATGACAGATTACACAGCAAGTGACAATGACTGAGCCCAGGCAAAGAGGACAAAGAGAACAGAACCAGCTCTCACCGAAGAGACTGAAAGCTGATTCAGAGGTGCCGAGCCAGTACCAGGGCTTGCTCTTGCAAAAGAAGCCAAGGACATCCTCCGTTGGAACTCTGTGAACGATCCCCAGTTTGAGCTAATTTAACCCTTATCCACTGGTTGTGGTGCTTTAAAGGGACCAAAAATGATTTACTTCCCTACATTACTACTTTACACCTGCTCTCTCTCTCATCCTAGCGTTAATCCCACATCAGCAGGGTCTGCTTGTCGGCACGCCTGTCTCCATATGGTGGTTTGAACCAAATCTTTGAGCTGACGTTGCCATTAAATGCGACCGAGAAATACTCCAACCGGCGTGTCGAGGATTATTAGGAGGCATGGAAAATTTGGCCAGGACGCCGAGGTTACACCCCTACTCTTTTCGAGAAACACCCTGGGATTTTTAATGACCACAGAGAGTCAGGACTTCGGTCTTACATCTCATCCGAAAGACGGCGCTCGTTTTACAGTATAGTGCCCCCGTCACTATACTGGGGCATTAGGACCCACATGGACCGCAGGGTGAGCGCCCCCTGCTGGCCTCACTAACACCTCTTCCAGCAGCAACCTTAGTTTTCCCAGGAGGTCTACTTTACACCCGCTGACAAAGCTATACATCCAATGTGAACAGTGTGAGTGTGTACATTTTCATATATTCTTACTAGATAAACATTTGTAAACTATGCCTATCCTCATTGCCTCATGCAAAAATGTATTGTAAAAATATCACTCTGCCAATACCACACTACGAGAAGATGATTCACCAGCATTTAAAGACTATGAAAACTAGCGCTTTCATGCTCATACTTAATTATCATACCCCTTGTGTCACAGCCTGCTTCTCTGACGAGCCAAATAGTTTGTACAATAATTCCAATGGACTTGATGAAATACGTTTTTGAAAAAGTGGCAGTGTGTTTTATTAGTCTCTGCAGGACAATGAAGAAAGTCAATTGCTATTATTTCACACACACAGTTGCTTTTCAGAGGTCTAAGGCAGGTAGTTCCTAAGAGCTCTGCCTCCACAAGTGCGGAATGATAAAAACACAATCAGACACCTTTCTCCCAGAGCAGCCCACCTTTAAACCCCACACTACCTCAGTATAACCCCTGTGTACACGGCTGTAGCACTCAGGGCAGTTTGACAATACAGACCCACACTGCAGGATCATTGGCTCCACAAAGAATAATTCACATGGCACAATTAGTGCAAAGTTCAATATTCAAAGGATGAACTAGAAACAATTACACCTGTTCCCTTTTCTTGTCTCTCAACCACCATGGTTGGTGGAGTCTCTGGGCATTCATTGTTCCTACAGGTGAGACCTTGTGTTATTAGTACTATTATTGTACCAACATTGTTCTTTATTCCGGTTCTTATGTGACAGAGCCCCTTTCGCACTCAGACATGATCAGTGTTCATATCCTAACCAGCTTTTAAGCTTCTTGATTAGATCATGCATCCTGTGCTGTTCTGAAGGCTGCTTTCTGTGTGATGTCTCTCACAAAAACAGCTAAAAACAAACATACAGGTACAGCTTCTCTAATAGTAAGAACTTTAAACCGGGGATTTTACATCCTTGATGAAATATTTGAGGATTAGTATATAATACCTGAGACAGAATCCCATCATCCCTGGTCAAGGTTATCCCTAGATTTCAATCTTACTGAAAACGGGTGGAATGTACAGTTCCATCTCACACGTCATTACCCTCAAAGCAACTTCAACTGAAGGTGACCCTTCTTGAAGAACAGGAAGGAAAGGGCTGCAAATGTTTCAGAACCTTCTGTATTCTGTTCACTGAGCTCTTTACACTTGCAGGAGCCCAACACGTTATTTGGCATTGGCCCAATGCATTTTACTGTACATACTGTATAAATGAAAGATCACAGCAATAAGGTTTGCAAAAATGTTAGTGGCTGTAAGTGATTTTCTGACTCATTCTTCCAATTCAGAGTTACAGGGAAACTGGAGCCTCTCCAGCAAGCAACAGGTGCAAGGCCTGTGTGCAAGTGGCCCTTGGATGGGACACCAGTCCATCGCAGGACACATACAGTACACAGGGCGAGGGTACACTTGCAAACACACCAGGGCCAATGTTCCCCTAAGCCAATTATGTCTCTGGATTGTGGGAGGAAACCAGAGCACTTGGAGGAAACTCATGAGAACTTGGGTAGAACATACAAACTCCACACAGATAGCACCCCAGGCCAGAACCCTCTACCGGAACTAAACACAGGACCCCAATGTCCTGAAAATGCTAACCATTGCACCACTGTGCTGGCTAGCTATAAGTGATGTTAAATTTAATCTTGTCCACTCATGTGCCATACTGCCATGCCCCCAGAAACCGAATTTACTGTTCAGTTTACTGATCCGCAGGTTACCTTAATCTTTGTACAGCTGCACATACCCTCTGCACAGCACATGAACTTTGGCACAATCCATAACCAATAGAGAGAGGCCTGTTCCAGCACAGACGGTAACATAGTTTATATTTGTCGGAACTCACTTATTAAAGGCTTTTCCTGTCTGGATGCCAGAATGAGATTCATTTTTGGCTACAAACTACTTTGCATATGATCTGTTGTGTTTAATCCCATTTGCACGCAAACCCTCGTCACAAAACCACAGCACAATTTCCAGCACATCAGCACGTCTGGTGACAGACTCGAAACTACACTAAAAGACACCCGAAAGTGTGCTGTCCAGCAACGGCCAGAGTAAGTGAAAAGCTCTGGGATCAGATCTGTTTCTTCAGACATGTCAGTCTTTTCAGTCTTTCAAACTGCTCAAGGTCTCCATCTTCCTGTAATGTAGAGTCACAGGACAAAGACAAGGGTCTATAAACACTGTTTTAAGCCCAGAGCACCAGCAACTGTATCAGCCTGCAACTTATAACTGGCAACCCACTGAAGCTAGGCAGATATGAGCCTGGCCAGTACCTGGATGGGAGACCTCCTGGGAAAGTTAAGGTTGCTGCTGAAAGAAGTGGACCAGTAGGGAGAGCTCATCCTGGGTTGTCATACCCACTATAGTGATAGGGACACTATACTGTAAAAAGGTGCTGCATCATCCAGGTGGGTGCTACACATTGGTGATGGTGGAGGGGGGGGTTCCCATTGCTTGTTTTGAGTGGAGTGTCCAGAAAACACAAATAAATGTAAGGACTACTATTTATTTATTATTTATAGGTTGTGAAGCTGAGGTTGAATACTACTTTATGCTGGATGCATTCACTGTTTTGCCAAAGTGGCCCAGTGAAACACATCTACCAAAGCTGATATGAAGGAAAAAAAGACAAAGCAGCATTATACAGTAAGCAAAGCCTTTTGCTGTAGTTGCAGCACTGATATGCATCCCCACATACTTTGGTCCCATTCACTGTTCGGAATGATTTTTTTTAATGCTCTTTAGAAAGCAGCTAATAATCTAAGAAGGTGCAACATTCTGATAAATCTAGGGAGCTGATAATATGGTTCTACACTTTAATGGGTAAATGAATTCTGATCAAGTGAGTGCCAGGAGACATCAAACAAGATCAAGGAGCAGGGAGTGGAGGTAGGATTTGACACCTCTTGAGTAAAGGCTTGCTTCCAGGATCAGTCTCAAAAATGTCACCATCACAGCCGGCGGCACAGATGCACTCAAGTGTCTCCTCTGCCTGCCCCAATGTACAGTACTTGACTGATTACCGCAAAGACCCCTGGTGTCTCAGACTGTCTCAACAAACATCACTCTGTGCAGCCACCCTCATCTGTGCTTTGTCTTGCAGTGCGAGACTTATTCATCAGCGGCGAATGAGGTTTTTAAACATGGCAAGCTTCCAAAACGTCATGATTTAAGACACAGGTGAAATCGTGCTGTTCCTGCGAAACGTCTGTGGCCTAGCAAATTGTCTGGGATTGAATTACACACATTAACTAATAGCAGTTAATACAGCACATTATCTGGAAAGGGGGTTATTTACATCTCTTAAGACCTCATTAATGTGATGAAGGGGTCAATTAATTAAGTATTTGAGCTTTTTTTCTTTAAGCGAATAACAAAATCTAGTAACATGACCTGATTTGGGGGCAATAATGATACCACCTCATAACCTTATCTCATCTGATTTCAGAAGCCAAGCAAGGAAGGAGTTGGATCTGTGCTAGGATGGAGAACATCCCAGAAAATCCGGTTACTGGTGGAAATGTAGTTTCTTTCCTTTGGACTACAATTGGCAAACAAATGCCCTAGTATAGTGACTGGGGAAACTGGACTCTAGGCAGTGCTGTCTTTCAATGAGATATTAAATTAAGGTTCATTTGGTCATTAACTACACCAAGACTGGTCAGAAAAGTAGGGGTAGTAAACTGATTGCCTTGGCTAAATTCCACCCTGACTTTATACAACCCGGCCTTCTTAAAGTTCTCCCTTAATTCAGCTGGTGGAGAAATGTGTCTTTAATCTGCTGTATTAAAGCAGTTAGAGCATAATGCTGGGTGGATGAAGTGGACCCTCTCCTACGGCATATGTGAAAAACTCTGGTATCCTTTGAGATGAAGATATGTATTATTATTTATTTTAAAAATCCATGGTAAACACCTGTGCACACCTTCCAGATTGTAGTTTATACATATTGACTTTGTGTGGACCTTTAGGAATGCCTTTTCCCCTTTCGTTGTTTACCTGCACATTGGATGAGCTAACTGCCTTTTTTTTACAGCAGACCATTAGTGTTGAATGTGGTGTCCCAAAACACTGCCCACCAAACATTTTACTCATGGCCTGACAGCTTTAGCGGAGTATGACCACTGCCCTCCTGGTGACAAGATTTTTTTTTCTGACGAACAGCCAGTCTCTTGACAACTTTGGAAGACCACACAAAAACAAACAGTGTAGTTAGGCATCCTTTCCCAAACACAGGTTACATTATAATCCAAAGGGAACTAAATGCGTGACAGGAAAAATGACAAGACTGAGGGGAAGGTCTGTAGGCATTTACCATGGTAAAAGAACTTCCATAGGACTTTTAAATATAAAAATAACAGTGGGAGGTTGCTGCTTATTGATCATGTCCAAACAACCAAGACATCATAAAGTCTATAGTGGTATCAGTCTTTACATCATAACCCTTAACACATAAGACAGAATTCTAACTTTTTGTAAATCTTCCTGGGAACATTTCCTAAGCAAACCTGTACCGCCTTTAAATTGTATTGTAACCGTGAAAACTGAGACAAGGAAGTGGGGGCTGTCACTCACATATGGTATCAGTACTTCCAATTTATACAAAAAACATACGGGGCTTCAAAACAGTTTATTCTTTACAGATCCCCTCTAGTTTAATTATGTTTCACTTACAATTTCCAATTTCCATTTGGATTGGCATCTCTGCTTTGTTCAATAACTGGTAAATGCAAGGTTGCTCTTGCTCTGCTCTATGATATATTTCTTTCTGCCTGTTGGCAACCAGCTGTGCCAGGTAAAAGGGTCGCCAGCGGGGCCTTCTTAAATTTACGGCTTTATTATTTTAGGATTAGCCAGCCAGTTGTCTTATGCGGCATGTTTTGAAAGGAAACACAGCCAGAAAGCCAAAATTCTGATTTCTACGCAAACACAGAACATGGCTCATGACTTCTTGAAAAGCTTTTTCTTTTAATGGGAAATTTAAATCATTCTGTTTCTTTGAGAGGCTTATGAATTATGCTATAAGATGCTACTCAAACCATATCCTTATTTTAAATATGGCCCTGGTATTTCTGTATTATATGTGAAGGACTAGACATTATTTCTAAGCTGAAAAGTGTAAAGAGAAGAAAAAAACAGTGTTCTGGCTGTTTAGCATCCTTAAGGTGTTACCTGTCTTCTTTCATTCTGTTTCTCCAAACAGAAATAACCACTGCGTGTTGCTTTTTAGCCAGACACAGAGCCGCACTTGAGGGAATAATCTCACATTGGCAACGTGGAGACATTTTTCTTGGTAATTCTGACTCATGTCTGTTTCTGGGCCATGCACCTATCTGTCACATTGCTTGTGATGTGTCATTGAGAAGCTAATAGACAATCAGCAATTGAATTTTCATTTTCAACACTAAATGCTATAGTGCCAGAATGAATGCACCATATTTCTATTTGGATTTAAGACTACTGGGGAAAAGGTACTTTGCTCTAACCTGAATGATGTGGGACTAGGGAAGATCAACAATCTGGATGTGCGCTGAGAGTGAAGCAGATTTTGTGTTTTCCAAGTGCTTCAACACTGGACTGTTTAAGGTGTGCCTGTGATTCACAGAGCCACACACATTGAAAGCATATGTACTGTAACTTAACAAGGCACACATGCCAAGATCTTAGTTCTAACCAGAACAAAATGCAGTTACGTTGAAACCACATGAAAAAAATCATATCATATTATGGAAAAAGTCAAATTCAAGGAACTGCCTAACTGTATACTCCATTTAATCAATCTATCAGTCTGCAGTAGGCTGCTTATCAATCAATCTACAGTAGAGGCCATTTAGTTATACAATCCAGCCTTGATTGTATTTACATCGTAGCTTTTTAAACCGGATAGCGGATGTGGCACTTCCAGTTTTTGGAATACAGCATTCTACACAGTGCTTGTTGACTGAATAAGAAAAGTGTTTTAGTGCCTACCTACAATACCAAACGAATGTCAAATCAGGCTGTACAGTTGATTGGTGATCATATCTACAGTACTTTTAATTCTGTTATTCTAATCTGGAAACCAGACTCATGGTTCCTGCTTTTTGTATTGTAACTGCCCAGTTTCTTATTTGGTCGTTTCACGGAAAATCTCTACATTAGGCTTTTTTTTCAAAACCCAAACGTATATTATAATTCAAATTTCCGATTCTCTGCCATTTTTGTGGACATAATAATAATCGGTATTAAAATGACCAAGGGTCTTACTACAATAGTACTCTTAGACAGAATGACACGATGATGAACGAGATACAGCAGTGTCGGCTAGCGCTCAATGTAGGACATTTCATTTATCTGTTTGGAATCGAGTCTACAACCTGCAGCCTCAGTCAATCCATTTGTAGCTACTGTGTATGTGCCGATACTGCCTAACCTCCAGCTACGGAGGCTGACAATGCACGACTGCTACCGCACGAATCCAAGAGCGGAGAAAAGCTCTGGGTTAAACTGATGAAACTCTCAATTTTCACTTCTTCTGGTTAGCAAGCATTTTCCGGATACATAAATCATAATGTATTCGCGACAACAGTTGCCAGAAAGGTGTTCATTTGCAATTCCTGGTAGCAAAGGGTTATATGACTTCATAGTAAGAAGAAATGTCACGCTTATGTTTGAAGGGTCGGGACAGCTACATTAGAAAGTTTTTGAATTCTACTTTTAATTTATGTCTAAAGTGAAAAATATATATAATCTAGGCTACAGCACATAATGCATGAGCTACAATTATATGAGATAGAAATAGGTGATTTGCACTTAATGTAGAGGCTTTATAATGCATAGTCCATATCGTTATACTGTAGATGAACACTAGAACGATATGTACAGACCGGCCAAAAGCCTTCTTACCTACTGGAAGCTCAAAGACATTCCTTCTGTTCAGTGAAAATAGTGCACCAGTCGCCGCTCTTTGCTCAGGACGTGGAAGACAATCGCACAGAAGAGACTGTAGTTCACAACAGGTGCTAATCCTTTTCAGGAACGTAGGGTTGCATTTATCGACTAAGATTACAATAGTCTCTGGTATCTTTGTAGTTAAATTATACTATATTAATAAGAATTTGCATTATAGTTCTATATAAGAATTAATTAAAATGGTCATTATACTATATACACCATATGTTTGTAGTCTACAACCTTAAAACGTGTGATTACGCCTCGTTGCTGTGTAAAAATGATCATACTAAAAAGAGCTTTGATGAATCGTTTGGTGCACATATCATTCAAAACTATTGTTTCCAACAGGATAAGAACTAAATTGATACATTTACACGGGTAAATCGGCGCTTTGAGTGAATTAGAAGTAATTTGAATGTACAACATACTGTAGGTACGTTCTATGTCAATAAAGACAGTCTTAACACACAGCCCTTGCGGGTTAGGTTACGACTGTACACACACGAATTGTTAAAATGTGAAACTAAAGGGTTATTTAGCCTAGTTAATAATTTTTATTTTTATTGGAAAATAAAAAAAACCCTGAATAAATCAAGTTTTTATGTTGATTGTAAAGCACTTCTTAGATTGATGCCAGAAAACCCTTTTCGTCCGGATAATACGCTGATGTTAATTTGGCACAGAGAAAATAACACGAGAAGAGACAGAAAGGAAAACAGAAGAGGATCACATTTAGATAAGCACCTTAGCAGTCGGGCGCCTTTTATTTTAACGTGCAACAGTCCCGCTGTGCTTCGGGGGGATTTAAGGTAGATCCGTATTAACTTTAATCACACCCGCAAAAAAAACAAACGTAACACTAGTTAAAACCATCCCGAGCCCCGCAGAATAGAAGGAAATGGAGGGATTTGGGGGTTCACAAGTGAATGTGGGGCGTGCAGTACTTACCACCACGAAGAATCCACTCGAGGCGTGAGCGTGAGAAGGAGAAGAACAAAGGCGAAATATAGCCTGGAGGTGGTATTGGAGTCTGTAGAAGATGCTCCGGGTCGGGGCAGATGCCTTAATCCTTCACCCCCTGCGCTGGAAGAAGGTTTGCTTTGAAGCCGGTGAAAACTCTGACCTCTGCTTAAACCAAACATTTTCCTTTGGTTTTATTTTCCCAGATTATCTACGGGACCGGACACAGGCGTTCTTTGGGTGCAAAGAATGTTTTCAGTACTGGGACAAGTTGAAAATCAATCACACAAAAAGGGTTGTGCGGGCGATACCTTCCATTCCCTTGTATAGGCTATATATTTATACATATACTGTTTAATTTTTTAAATATTCATTTCACCAGACGGGGGAAAGATGTACCACCTAAACAATTCCGACAGCTGGCATTGTTGAGACGTGTACTTAAAGAAAGTCACTGTAATCCCAGTCCAGGAGGGCTACCGGGTGCCCGAACTATCAGGAACAGGCGAGTAGCATGACTTCGCTTCGTTGAAGTCCCGTCTCTTCTCCGACACTGCACGGCGCTCTCCCATTACCCGAGCAGATGATGAGTTTATTTTCTTTAATACCAAGCTTTGCTCCTTTATAAAAAAGAAAAAAAATCCCTTCCTCTAAACCTTTTTATTTTTCCCTCCAAAGAGACACTTCTCCTCTCCTCCCACGGTCATTTGCCCTCCTGTGTGTGAGGTAAGCCGAAGCGATGAACTAAAGAAACTGTAAAAGTGAGTTGGGGAAAAAGCAAAAAAAAATGTTGACAGCCCCTTTGGATCTCTTCCCTCATTGGGCAGTGTCGGTGGGGGACGGAGGGATGCCTTTGGCTGCTGTGTGGGATGCGCTGCCGTGCGATTTCGTAGGGAAGGGAGGAGTGCAGAGGTGTCATCCGTTGGGGCAGGAGGCAGGTACCCGGCTACCCGCAGACACCCCTGTCAAACAGCACATAACAGACATGTCAATACTGACGCAACTCGTGCCACAGTCCCTTTTGACCGATAACTTGAACACGCCTGAAGAATCAAATCTTCTACTGTTACCAGAAACAGTAAATCGGATTAAAGACAGAGATAATACTTCGAGATTGGAGGCGATTAATCTATAGGGAGGGTTAACCTTTGCTGCATTAGTGCGGAAGTGCTCACGAATGGTGTCACAAACACTGTAAATCTCTGCTTCGTAGATGTTTTTAGTTAGTCTTTTAGAGTAAACGATTATAGAAAGAAAAACACGACTAAATCTTTGGGTTTATTCACACTTCAATTCACTCCCTCCAAAGATACCTCATTTTTTATCATTGCCCATTTTTAGAATGGGCATGTTTCACGTCGGTTGCGTGGATCTTATTTTTTTAACATACCTCATTGCTGAAGAAATCGATTTCTTGGTATTTGTGAGTGAATCACACAACGTATCTTTGTCAGCATTAGAAATATTGAAAAGCATAGGAAAACGGCTGCATTCTTCAGTCTAAAACAGTGTCAAGAGACCGAAACTTGCAATGCCATTTTATATTATAAAGGACTTGATATAGAGATAGCATGTGTCTCAAACCTAAATTAGTATTTTATTGGAGTGCGCACGCAGTGGTATCTGGTAGGGTCACTGCACCGAGCAGGGCCTGATACAGACGCTCACCCCAGAAAGACACACTAGCACTACGGGGGAAATTGTACTGCCGGTTATGTGTTCCCTTATGCATTATTTAAAAGTGCGTACTTTGCTGTTACTAAATAAAAACATGTCTATAAATTTGTGTTTTAAAATGATTAATAAAGCAGAAATTGGCGCGCGTACAGTATATGTTTGACTGTGATGAGAGGAACTTAAAACGAACTTCAAAACGGGCCTACAGGTTTACTAACTTTTATCATTCCACAAAAAGAAAACACATGTACATGGTATGTGTTTTTCACACGATATGTAAAAATCAGAAATTGCTAATTAATTCAGCTCGCATTCAAACCTCACCAGAGGAGAGTTAACTAGTGTCTTCTCTAGTGTGGTTAGGCCTAAAATTTACAGTATACATAAATGGTGTTTATTTAGTGTCCCAGCTGCTATAATTCTCAAACCTTAACTTCTGTGTGCGTTCCCGTGGAAAAGACAACATTGGATAGCCCAATCCATGCAATTAATTCAATTACGCGAATATCCAAGACGTTCTCATTTGCTCTCTAAATAACACTATAAATTTTGAAGTGATGTCACCATTGAACACTGACGGGAAAGATTAACTGCATATGACATAGGATACAATTGAGTGAACCTACATGCTTAACATTCTAACATTCAACTCCAGAGAACGACGACGAAGCACTCAGTTCCTTCTCCGCTTAATCCCCGTTACTTAGGTGCTGTCAGAAACAACGCGTTTGTCTGACTACGACAGGGGAGTCATAGTTGCGTGGGGGCTGATACATGTCTCAAACATTCCTGTGATACCTCACGTCCAGAACTTTTCAAAAGGCAAGATGTCCCCCACACACACTCCCCACTCCATCCTTCATCAATCTCCATCTGTCACAGTGTCATGTGATCACATTCAGTGATATTGAAACAAACGGGGCTTGTCGCATGTTTCTATTCACCTAGATAATTTAAAACAATAACTGTTTCATATCGTGTTAAGTCTGATTTACAGTGCGATGTCCTCCTGTAGTTATTCCTTCTAACATCTTGAACCACTAAATGCTGAAAAGGCAACAGTCGTACAGCGCTCATATACCGTATAACTGAAAAAATAGAAGAGAATAAAACGTTTTTAAAGTCCCGTTTACATTTGAAGCAACTATGCAGGGGTCTGAAATTAAGGAATAATAGGTTTAATAGATCTTCCTTCAGTGAATGAAAAAGGTCAGTAAGAGTCAGTTATCAGGGATCAAGAAAACCAAGTGACCCCCATCTGTCTTGAATAGATACTCGAGTATGGGCCGTTTAACTAGGTCCTAACATCCACGCAATAGAAAATGTCTGAGAATACAGAACTGAAAATACTGTGCAATGGCCAAAGACAATAGTCTGCAACACTGGTTAAAGACAGAATTTAATACTATTTTGAAAGACGTGAGCAGCTTTGCAATAATGTGCAAAAATTAAAATTAAAATAAAAAATAAGACTAGAAACGCTAAAGTCACAATAATGTCTTCAAAATCTCGGAATACATTTAAGGCACTGATCAGATAAGACAACGGATGAACGTTGGGTCGCCATGGAAGACTAGCCCGTATCCTTCGGGGATGCATTCCGCCAGGAAAACGATACTCCCTCTGTGTGCGTGTTTATGTATAGGGAGATTCGAGCAACACTAATGGTGCAGACTGTGTATAAATACCGCCGACTCCAATTTCAGCCCAAACACCACCTGAGCCTCCACTTCTGCGTCTTACTGTCTACACCTTTGCATAGTCTATAGACCGCTCTGGTTGGTCTCTTCCTCTCGGTGATTTACACCTCTCGACTCGCTGAACCTTCCGATCCGTGCGTAAAAACGTGTTCCAAACGCACTTCTACAAGAGAATCAATAAGCACACCAAGAAGAACTCTGTCACGAATCGCAGCGTTTTTTTTTCTTCCTCCAGACATAAATTACTGGAGTCTGTTTTCTAGGAATTTTGTATTTGTATGCAAAATATCTTGGCAAGCGTAAAAGGGCGGCTTCCATATTACAGGCACGGATTCCCGGTTGCAATTCTGTACATCATTGGGCACATGTATTCAACAAGGTTTTGCGAATTAAAGTGATGTTTAACTTTCAAATCAAGATGTAAATATTCTGACAATTGTTTACACTGAGTGTAATCTGGGAACTATCCTGTCCCTCAAAGGGAATACCCTTTTCTTTTCCGGTATAATTAACTCTGCAGCCTAAGGTTCACAACAGAATTAAAAAAAAACTATATTTTAGTATTTTACGGTCATTCAAGTTCAACTTCCAATTGGAGGTGTAACTAAGAAGCACAACTTGTCAACAGCCCTATCGTAAAGAACAGTCAATGGGCGATACCTGTACACCTTGATGTTACAAACAGGCTTAATACAGTGTTATTCCACCTTTACATTTGTGTTGCTCAGAAACTACCTCATAATAAAACCTGGTTTCAAATCTAAAGGGTTTATTTTTTAACCATTTAGGACTTGTACGCGCTGATCAATTTCTTCACATTTTAAAAATAACAAGAATACAGTACATCAGCGTAACGTAATTAATTCTCACTGTACGTTTCACAAAGTGCGACCCCCCCCCCAAAGTGTAATCTATCCAGTAATCTATCATTTTAAGGTTTGTCCACCTGCACGCTGCATACAGTTGAATTAATGAATCGTCAGTCATCACCTTAATGGAACAGCGCCCGACCTCTGGTCAGACTGGGAAAGCAATTAGAAGCTGTCAAAGTCGGTTCAACAACGGAACAAGTTACTTGAAAGGGACTTGAATATTTTTATTACATCTTGTGCTCTACAATACACCTTGTTAAAATAATTTCCTGTTTAAGTGCAATTTGAAGTTAAGCAGAAAGTGTATTTAGGGGATTAAGCATGTGGCTTGTCTTTACACAAAAGGTTGTGGGAGTCTGGTACAACACGATTCAGCCATGTTGTTGACACAGGTTAAATGGCATCCTTCAAGGTACAGATGGATGAGACCCTGAGCACCAAGTTACTAACATTAAAAGGAGCAAGATAAGTCAAACACACTATCTTAAAAGTTACAAATGAGAGATGATCATTCAACCCATAATTGCGCTGCTACTAGCTAATTGATCTGAGGATCTCATCCATTCTGCTTCTTGAAAGAAACCAGGGTATTGACTTCAACATCATAGTTGCTCTGTACTCCTACAGCCCTTCGTGTAAATAAATCCCTCCTGTCACTATTTTTAAATGCACTCCCTTGCAGTTTACACTTGCCCCCTCTCATTCATATTTCAATGTTGTTTATGAAGAAGTGCATTGGGTTGACTTTGGCAATATGTTTGAATATGTGTACTGTATCTTGTTCTGTTCTCTGTTCAAGTCTAAAACATACCTTTGAACCTGGGAATGTGTCTGGTTGCTTGTATCTGGACTGATTCCATCGCACCCAACTTAATTTATCAAGTGGTGACCAATACTGCACACAATATTCTAAATGAAGTCTTACTATTGCACATTTCTTTAGTTTTTTTTAAAATCTTTTTTTAGTTGATTAATTTCTTTCTCCTGCACATAACACTCTGTGCTTGTTAACAACAAGCCCAGTCTTGAATTATGGCTTAAGTAAAATTTCTAAAGAATAATTTCGTAAAGATTAAGAAATAAAATTTAAAATTCTTTTGTAATTTCTATGTCATTTTTGGTATCATTAGATATCCTGACTCTCTCTTTCCTAGCGTTAATCCCGCCTCAGCAGGGTCCGCTTGTCGGCACACCAGTCTCCATTTGGTGGTTTGAACCAAATCTTTGAGCTGACGTTGCCATTAACTGCGACCGAGAAATACTCCAACCGGTGCGTCACTCCACCTGCCGTCAGAGGGGAGGGGGGGGGAGGAGAACAAAGTAATGTAGCCAATTCATAGAAGGGGATTATTAGGAGGCATGGGTATTTGGCCAGGACGCCGGGGTTACACCCCTACTCTTTTCGAGAAACACCCTGGGATTTTTAATGACCACAGAGAGTCAGGACCTCAGTTTTATGTCTCATCCGAAGGATGGCGCCTGTTTACAGTATAGTGTCCCCGTCACTATACTGGGGCATTAGAACCCACCTGGACCGCAGGGTAAGCGCCCCCTGCTGGCCTCACTAACACCTCTTCCAGCAGCAACTTTAGTTTTTCCCAGGAGGTCTCCCATCCAGAATTGACCAGACTCACACCTGCTGAGCCTCAGTGGGTTGCCAATTGTGAGTTGCAGGGTTCATGGCTGCTGGCCATTAGAGATCCTGACTACTTTAGTAAAGACATCAGCATCTAGATCATTGATATAAATTAATATAATTTAAAATTATGTGATGTAAAGATAACACAAATCCTTGTGTGTTGTGTGGCAGTCTAGTTTTTACAACGTAACCAGTAATTTCCCATACTCTATCTTTAACAAATTTTAATATTGTAAAGACTTTGTTTTTGTATTTTGAAAATATTGCCAGGCTACGTCTTATAGAAAGACTGCTTTATATATTTACTGTACCTTTTCAAGAACTTTTGTAATGTCCTACTTTCAGGAGCCTCTAAATCTAACTTAACAAGTTACAATACGCAAAAATTTTGGCAACTAAAATCCTGACCAGGTTTCACACAAGTGATCTTGTCACTTCTCTCATGGAGTCCCTGCACTGGCTTTCCGTTAGGTATTTAGTTTAATCTCTCCTCATGTTCAGGGTTGTGCGTGGCATGCTTCCATTGAACGTAGGGATATACTATTCCATTACTCCCCTTCTTTGCTCAAAGGATTCTGGTCTATTATGTACCCCACTGTTGAGCCACATTCTGTGGGTGACAGGGCCTCTTACTGATGAACCCCAGAGCACTGGAACATCACCCTGAAAGCAATCAGAGACTCAGCCAGACTAGGTGCTTTTAAATCCAGCATGTCAACATTTAAGAAAGGCTTTTTTTAGACGGTTTTGTCTTCTGTATTTTTCTTTTGTTTTCAGCTTTGTAATTTTTAATTTAAATTTCTTGTGATATGTGTGATATGTGTATTCATGTATTAATTAAGTGTATTAAAGTGCTTCATAAGGACTTTTAAAGGTGTTGTATACAAATTTGTTTTTATCGGTACTGACAATGCAGTCTAAACACACTAATGGCAAAACTATTCTTTCTGGAAATTAAACTATTGTGACAGACTTAACCACAACTACTCCTTTCAAACATTGCAATAAAGCTGTAGAACATTTTATTTTGACTAAAGCCCTTAACTCCCTCTCCAGAAATAAATATATATTTTTTTATTTCTCCTTTGTGAATACTAAACATTTACATGCAGATTCATTGTAAGTGTTACTAGCTATGAAACTGCAACAGTCGGCCAAAGTAGTTAAAAAGATAGATGGATAGTTAGACAGAGATAGGTAAGTAGTAAAATTATTAACAACTAATGTACTGGAAAAGGGGAATCCCCATTAAGCACCAATCCAGCACTTTTTAAAGGCTGCCAATTTTTACAGACCTTTTCACTGAGATTAATTAAATGGGCGATTAATTAAATTAAGTATCAAATGGTCATTTGGAACCTAACTCCTAAGCCCTCTAGGAACAAATAGTTTATACTTTCAACAGACTACGTGCTTATTTGATCAATCATTTACAGAAGCAGGTGACATGTACATCTGGCTGGATTGGAGCTCTCTGAGAGAAGGGCTGGAGAGCCCGCTTTAGGGGCAAATCAAGTTTTGGAGGTCATCTGACATAGGGGCTAATCAATCAATGGAAATTTAATTAATTAAAGCAAAAACATAATTAAGAACCTTTCCCAGAAAATGTAAACTCTGTCTGCACAGATAGTATTGAGTCTCATGAGTTTGACAACAGTTTAAAAAGTACTTAGACTTTCCCTGAAATTATGACCTTAATCTGTGACTTTTTGCTATTCCAGATACAAGATAAACTGACTCCTTTATTTACTGTTCAAGTACAATACAAAAAGAAATCCTAGAGTTTTAGAATGTTCTTACTTGGCTATAAGCAAGTTGTTGTTATTACTTTAATTTTTAATTTTCTGTGGTGTTATGGCATGCCATCATAAAAAGTCCAAATGCTTTTAAGATTTAACTGTAATTTTAAATGGCAGGTCTTTTAGTGAGAACGCAGAGTATAGAACAGATTTGTCTTTTCCCTCTGCCAGCCAGATATGATATGATTAGCAATATCCCAGGCATACATGGCATTAATTGCACTGATACTTATAAAAATCTATGTTAACATATCTAATATATACTGTACATTATACTGTATTCACAATATTTATTCCATTGTCCATACTTGCCTGATATTTTAAACAAACACTACAGATACTGTATAAGTATGTAATGGCCAACACCTTAAAAGGTAACTCTATATGGCCTTTACTTTGGCACTAGATTAGCTCATATGAAACCTATTTTTAATGTGACAGAGTGCTCTCTGCATTCAGAACACATCCATTATTCATTTATTTTTGGGATATGACATTAGAGTGACAAGTAAGTGTGCTGTTTATAAGCATGGTGTTGAAAGTGCAGAATAAATTGAATGATTAAAAATCTTAATGTTGGAACAGTGGAGTCAAAACGGAGTCAGGCTGCCTGTACAAAACACAAAAGACACTTTGTGAAAGACCTACTGTATCTCTCTGACATTTATCTGCCTCCCTCACAGACTACATGTAGGACTCAAAAAATTAATAATTTTGCAATCTGTCATACCCTGAGTCCCCTTTACATTTTAAAATTCCCCCAAACCTACAAGTTAAAGATCACTAATCTGTATATGGTAATATTCTATGGTAATATTCTGTTTAAAAGTCTGTAAATGTTAATACATATCTACTGTATATGGTTAGGTGAATTTTCTATTGTTAGAACCAGCATACTATCTTCATACTCATAATCCTGACTGCTATGGTCAACAACAAACACCTAATAATAATAATAATAATAATAATAACTTCACTACTCTCACTACTTCCTCCTTAAGGGCGTTCCAGCCCTTTCACTTCGGACTTGACTTTCTGCACCTGTGCCCTGTTTCAGCCCGTTTCCAGTCCACCTTAAAAGCCAGGCGCTGAAGTCAATCCGGGCTCTGCATCTGATCTCCGTATCGTGCGAGTCCTGGACCTGGAGGCGCCTGGTCCCGTTAGGGTTTTATTCTCTGTTCCTGTTCCCCTGCCGCTGGTTCCGACCCGGTTCCAGTTTTTATCCTGTCTGTTCTTGGATGGACCCCCCGGCTTTGGACTGCTTGTGTTTGGATCCCCCCTTTGGATTACCACTGGATTGTTTGCCCCAGACTCACCCCCCTGGACACCTGCGCACTTTGGACACGCCCCCCTGTTTTGATCCCCGTATTCCTGCATGACTTTTTCATAGTGTTTCCTCACTCCATCCCGGATTGTGTCGTCTGCATAGGGTCTGGAAAGAACTGTTCGTTACAACTACACCCCCCACTGAAGAGTAACACCACCTGGTTGAAAGGCCTAACAACAGAGCCAATAAGGTGGAAGAATGAGAAAATACTTCACCCTCTGAATTAACTGGCTCATTTAAGGTAGTCAGAGTGGAATTTTGAATACAAAGCTCTACACTTACAAATTTTCCTAGGGGATTTTTAATGACTGACTAGTCTTGACCTCATCAGTCTTCTGTCAGTTTAACGTCTCATCCGAAAGACAGCACATGTTACAGCAACACTATCCTCAGTCACCATACTGGTAATTTAGGCTGGAAATTCTGGTCCAGAGGAAAGAGTGCCATCTACTGGTCCACTATCACCATGAACTGGTTTTCCTTGGAAGTATCCCATCCCAGTACTAGATATTTGCTTATCTGGACTCTGAGCTGTCTAAAGAGATATTATATAAAAGTCATTTTTCCACAGCTAAACATAATGCTATCCATATGCAATAGGGAAGAACAATGCAGAGATAGTGATGAAAGACTCTTGTAGCTGCTTACAAAAAGACACATTTTAATACTTGGGTGCATTAATGGCTAGATTCACAATGACTTCAATAATATTTTTTAAGGACAAAGAAACCTGTCGTAGTCGAAAGTAAAAGACAGGTTTGGTTAAGCACAATGTAAGACCGTATAGTACTAAATTTAAGCTCCACATTACTAACTGTGAGATCAAGCTTCTGTTTTGTTCACAGAGCAAAGCAGTCCAAAAGCACACAGCTATGCTCTCAGATGTTCTATTCAGTCCTCATCTGATGGCACTGCCTGTAGTGATGCCTTTGCAGTCCGTTCTCTCATGAATGAAAACTCTGCAAGATGTATTCTACAATTCTCAATTTGTATACAGTGCTGAGAAAAGGTTTTTGAGCCCTATAAATAGCTATGGCAATTTCATAATTTTACCATGACAGCCTTCTTGAATCAAAACCACTCTTTATGTAAATACCCAATAGGGTTTATAGTAACCAGTTCCTGTTATGAAGTGTCTTTCAGGACCCTATGCAGACGACACAATCCGGAAGGGAATGAACACACACAGGAGGGAGACAAGGAACTGGGCTGGTAGAGGAACTGGGGGTGGCGTGACGAAGGTGCTCCGGGGGGCGTGGTCCAGGCAAACAGTCCAAAAGGGAATCCAAAGGGAAGTCCAGTGCAGGTGAAGGTCCAGAGCCGGGTGATAAATCCAAGACGAACAAAACAAAGTAAAAAGCCGGAGCGGAATCTGGCAAGGGGTTGTAGACAGACATGACAAAGTTAAAAACCGTAGCGGGATCCGGCGAAGGGGCGGGGAGAAGAAAGGGGGAACGGAACCAGATGCTCCAGGTCCCGGGCTCGGCTGGTTCAGGACACCTAGGAGGCGAATGCCACCCGAGCCGCGGACGTAGGGCGACTCGGTGATAGGCGAGCCTCCGGGCGTCCGTGTTCCAATGCAGAGCCCGGAACTAAGTGAGCGTCTGGCTTTTGTAGGGAGGCTGGAACAGGGAGCAGGTGCACAAAATCAACTAAAAAGTGAACCAGAAACTATGAAATCTGGAAAAAGGTCCCCTCACAAAAAGTTATTGATGTTCATCAGTCTAGAAAGAGTTACAACATCCAAGAAAGAGTAACATCCAAGGAACAGCAGACAACTCTTGTCTTGGATAATGTGATGCTCATAACTTAAATATCAGACAATGACTGAACAATAATGATGTTCATGTAAGAATAGCAAGGAGAAAACCACTGCCCTCCAAAAAGAACATTGCTGCCTGTCTGAATTTCACCAAAGAGCATATTGATGACCCACAAGACTTCTGGAACTATGTTCTCTGGACCAACGAACTCTTTGGCCTCAATAATTAACAAAGACTGCTTTTGAACAGAAAAAACTAATCTCAGCCATTAGGTATTAGTCATGACTTGGGCATCTGATCCTTGTCACATCTAGCTAATTCTAACCAGGTTTGAATCGCCTTGTGTCGCGATTGTGGCTTTCAGCCTGTTTCCAAACAGACACCTTCACTGGTTGAGCAATTCAGCAGCAAATTGCATATCAAATGACCTCTAAACTGCTCAAAGTCCAGATTGAGGTATTGCAAAATATATTGTTATTCTTCACCAATTCTAAAATTCTGAATATTCTGGCTGTAACATTATGGGTGTTTTGAATGAAATTACCTCCTCATTGTATTTTGCTACATTTTGTTGTGTTAACAACTGGAAGACTCGATAGATGTACATATTTTTTCACCGTTTGATCCATGCAGCCACCTCTACAAAATCAATGTGTTTAAAAGATTAGAGCTAAAATTTTTTTTTTTTTAAATAAAACCCCTAAAAATCTTCATTGGAAAAGTATTCACCCCCTTATCATTAATGCTCCTTAATAAGCTCTGCCTTTACCAGTTGCTTTTAGAATTTGCTCAATATGTTGAAATCCACCTGTGTGCAATTAAAGTGGTTAACCATTCAGATGGAACACACCTGTCTTTTTAAGCTTAACACACCTGTCTGTGTGTTCCCACCATTGGACATTGCATACTGTACAAAGCAATATGAAGATGATGGAGCTTTCGAAAGGAACAGATTTGTAGACAGACACATCAGGCAAGGGAATATAAAAATATTCCAAAGGCACTGAGTATTCAAAGCAGCACTTTTAAGTCAATTCTCAGGAATTGGAGGACACACAAAACTACCCAGAATCTTCAGTGACCATATTGTCCCTTCAAAGTTCAGCAGCCAGACAAGAAGGACATTGGTCAGAGAAGCAGTCAAGAGGCCAGAAACAACCCTCAAAGACCTACAATGTCTCATAATTGAGATGGGAGAAACTGAGTGAGTCAACAACAACTCTGGTACTCCACAAATCTGTGATGTACTGTATGGTAGATTGGTGAGGAGGAAGCCATATTTGAAAAAAAAAACTCACATGAAGTCCTGTCTTAAATATGCAAAAAGGCATATAGGAGCCTCTGAAAATATGTGGGGAAAAAATCTGTGCTCTAATGAGAAAAAAAAAAAGTTATTTGGCCTTAATGCCAAGATTTATGCCTGGTGAAAGAAGAGCACTGCTCATCGCTCGCAAAACACCATGCCTGTACTGAAGCATGGCAGTGGCAGGGTAATGTTGTGGGGATGCTTTTCAATGGCAGGGACTGGATAGGCTTCTCATAATAGAGGGTAGAATGGATGGCCCAGATGCTGGAGCAAAACCTGGAACAGTCTGCAAAAAGATCTGAAACTGGGACAGAGATTCGCATTTCAACAGGACAATGCACCCAAACACAAAACCCATGCAACCTTTGAGTGCCTTAAAAAGAAGGTGCAAGACCTTGAGTGGCCCAGTGAAAATCAGACTTCAGTCCCATAGAAAATCTGTGGCAGGAATTGAAGGTTGCTGTTCGCCACCACTCCCCCAGTAACCTGCAACAGCTGGAGGCATTTTGTAAGGAAGAATGGGTGAAAGGTAGTCCCACAAGATGTAAAAACCTGATTACAACCACTGCAAAAGACTTGAAGCTGTAATTGCTGCACAAGAGTGAGGGACTAAATATTAAATGCTTAAGGCCTCAGAAGGGTGAATACTTTACTAGCTGGATTTTTCAGTTCTGTATTTTCATTTTTGTGTTGCATTCAGAGGTTGTAACATAGCAAAATGTGGTGGAGGTCCAAGGGTGTCAATATTTTCTATTCCAACTGTATATAATGCATGCTTTTTACACAATTAAATATTAAAATTGAAATGTAATAAATAATATACAGTTGAATAATTTTGAATATTTTATATGACATGTTATTTTCCAATTGAAGTTATTTTGCACAGCACCGGAAAACATTTCTGGGCTTGACTAGATGTTTGCTGTAAAACTGATCTTGGCTGGCTCTGTGAAGTTCAATTCTATAGCATCTATGTAGTTACCAGTCTATCTGTTAATATTGGAATTACATTTGTATTGAAACTAACTTTATCAGTAACAGAAATGGCTGACCAAAATCAATGTTTAGGAAGGGGCATTGGGCTAACTGGTTATTTTCTTGATGATTACTTAAATAACATGCATTAAGCTATAATGATTATGGACCAAACCACAATAGGGAAGAAGAAGGTAAGACAAGAAATACAACAAAAATCTACTCGAATTTAAACTCCATATTACTACCTGTGAGATCAAGCTTCTGTTTTTTTGACAGAGCAAACCAGTCCAAAAGACACAGCCCTTAAAAGGAAAGGCACCTAGATGGTAATTAGACTTGACATCTTCTTTGCCGCAAGATTTTCTAACAGGAAATAAATTGCCCTCCCTTGCTAAAGTACATGAGCATAAACTTTAAGTGTGGTTTTTACAATCATTTTTAACCGAGGGATTTCACATTTCAATCAGGATTACTGTTTCGATCGGAAAGGAAAGGCTTTACTGTAGAAAAACATTGTGAAACACAAATCAAAATGTAAAAAAAAAAAATGATGAAACCGTTAATTATTTTCAGCCATCTGGAGAAATTGTCCTAGCAGGGTTTTGGAGTAAATTGCTCAGCAAAATGTCAGGTAATACAAACTCTGGTAATAAAAAGTAAAAATGAAACAACACAAACAGCAGCAGTAGCAAAAGCCCAAATAAAATCAGTGCTCTCTCTCTCTGTCGTTCCAGAGAAGACACAGGAATTCTGCTCTTGTTCACTCAGAGAGACCTTTCCCGTAAGGCTGTCCAGACTAGCCTAAGACCTCAGGCGTCTCCTTTATTTAATTTTTTCGGTAGTAGTTAGTAAAAGCCCAGTTGCAACCGGAACACATTTGTACTACTTACCGCTCCCTGTGCATGCTTCCCAGTGTTGAGCGCAGGATGATTTCGGGCAGCCAGGGTCTGGGGGCCTGGTGGGAGAAGAGAAGCATGCATAAACAGCTGGATTCTAATTAATCAGCACAAATCCAGGAGCATTAGTCGGAAACTGAACTAAAGGTCAGCAACAATGCCGAACCCTAAAAATATCACGAGTGACGGTGAAGGGTGGGTGGAGTAAGAGATAGGTGACAAAAAGGGTTTCCTATTTGGTTTCCTAACAGCTACTCCATGGTTTTTTTTTACTTTATTGTCTCATATATATATAGTTCTGTTGACAGGAGATAGTACACCCTCCAGAAAGTGGAGTTATAATTCTCAAAATAGGCCAGTACTGACTCTGGCTAGCCTTTGCATTGTGTTATACATGCCCAAACACAAAACACACACACACACCAGGCAAGCTCCCAAGCAATGTCCCCTTTGGTTACATCACCATCAGACAGAGTCCGGAGAGATTAATCCACACCACATGTGACCCATTCTGTCTTTATCCCCGGGACGGGCAGTCAGAATTAGATTTTACAGTGACAACTCTATAACAAATTGTTCCAAGATCGTTGGGGCATGCCGTCAGCCCTGCCAGTTAAGACCCACAGCAGGTGAACTGACAGCAACACCAACGCTTTTACCAGCACCCCCCCGACTCAGAAAGCTGAACACCCCCATGATAAATGAATTGAACGCAGTGTCATCCCTTTATGGCATCCTTTTGAGGATCCTTTCTGTGAGTGCTGGGCTATTTTAGACAGCTCAGTTGTGAATCAGGTGTGAGGCATGGAAGATTGCCTCTAGCTGGCTCCGAAGACGTGTCTGGTGTATCGCAAACCCCATTTAACTACCTTCTGATTTATCCTCATATCTGACTTGTCTTACCACATGGATTCTGTTTAAATTCCTCTTGCTGGTAACGGTCCAGGAAAAAAAAAACAATCGGAAGAAGTGGAGGGTGTGTAGTGATGTTTTTACATGGATTTTACAAGGCCTTGCTAAAGTAATCAGCCTTAAGCGGTTTCACACAGTGTTTTAAAGCTTGCACTCATAACACTTTGAAGTGGCAATTAATATTTCTTATATATACAAATCACTTCACACATTCAGTGCAAAAAACAAGAAAAAAGAAAATAGCTTATTACAGTAGAAATAAAAACAGAATAGTCTTTACAACTGTATGCACACTCTTCAGCATGACAAATCTACTTTAGTTGTGCCTAAACAAGGCACGAGAAGAAGGTGAGTGGCTTCTGTATGTGTGCAATAACAGTGGAATAAATACACGTCTAAGTAAGGTCTCAGTCTGCTAGTGAATTTCAGGCAAAGATTCAACGATTAAGGTCCAGTAGCTTTCAAAACCACTCAGGGATTACATTTTATAAGGGCACAGATCAGGGGGAGGGCACAAAACATTTCAATTACCCTTATTTATCTATGAAGATATTAGTATATCTTAAAGTATTGTAATTAAATACAATATATGATATATTAAGATATCATTATATTTTAATTGCATGAATCTTATACGCTTGGATGTGTGGCAAGACCCTCTGATTCTACTGTACTTGCCCTGGAATCCCAGGGAACAAACTGCATCTCCAAAGACTTTCCCAGCCGATCTCAAACGATCTCAAACTCTGCCCATCTCTGGCGGGGTCGGAATAAGTGGCAGTTAGCCCCTGGTAGCTCCTTCCTGTCGCAGCCCAGGTTCTAACCCCCAATCTGTCAAACTGAGCTCTCACTAGATGCCTCTCGTGAGCCTGATCCACCAGTAAAAAAGGAGGCAGCAAGGGTTAAACTGACGAAACTCCCAGTTCCCACTCCTCGGCCAGTGTAAATTTTATAAGCCAAATACAATGGGCGACAATGTGAGGCACGCTTAGGAGTCTCGTAACAATGGCTTGTTGCCTGCAGTGCCTGCTGGTACAATAGCATGTGTGAATGGGGTGCTTAACTCGATGGCTCAAACAGCCCTGGGAGCTGTGTGTAACAATTCTCACGCACAACACTCGAATGGGCTTTTCCCAGATCTTTTATTCCAGAGTGTGGGATCTGGTGAGCACGGCTGGGCTAAAACAACATGTCGTGAGAGACGACGAAAAGCTTCCCCTTTAATGCAAAGAATGTCAGATCCAATGCTCAGAGAACCACATTCCCAATGGTTAAAATGTACTTTCCTGGTAAGCAGAAATGACTTTTCTGCTAGCTAAGTATACACAATGTCTAGACAAGCCTGACTGTCAGGCTCTGTCTGTCTGTCTGCCACTCCCCATCCCCAATCTCATGTAGTACCTCTTGAACCCCAGATATGACAGGATACTGTGATATAATATCCCAGAAATAATAGACTGCATGTTATATATAATACACATAGTGTATATACTGAACATGAAAAGAAATCTAACACTGTTTATGCATGTCTGTTTCATGAAAGAAATACAGTATATGAATTTCAGAAATTAAGTTTTTTTAGCACCACTATGATTAATTGAGCGTTTACGACTGTGGTACTGTATACTCAATTGACTTTGTTGTAAAAGCGATAAAATCACCCAATTACTGAGGGAGCTGATTGGTGATGGGACGAGACAATCTGTTGAAGGTCAGGCCTGGAGAAAACAGAGAAAGAAACATGGAGAGGAAAGCATATGCTCCTCCTAAAGAGTGAACAACACCTCAGGTGGACTCGCCAGCAGTGAAGTGGCATCTTCCTTAGAGATGAATCAAGACTTTGGGTCAAGCTCCATGATAGAGGTCAGTGTGAATAAGTGTGGGGCAGACATACAGAATGATATTGTCTTTTGAATCAACAATTAGACATACAAGCAAACAAATTGATGAGGAAATCCAAGTGCAATGGACTTGGCAGGAGAGTCTAATCGCTACAGAACACCATGTGCAGTGGTTAATGGTAACATCATTACATGGAACTACATTGATCACGTCATGCGACCTCACTTACTGCTTTTCCAGTGTGCCCATCCTGAGGTGATGACATTCCATGTCAAAATACAGTATGTCCTCATGATTTTCATGAGGACAGACGTTGTCCATTGATAGCTCAACAAAGCTATGAGATGAGAGATGACAATGTGACAGCACAAATGAAAATATTTCCTGGAGATCTGTCTCTGAAATCTTTCAAGCAGGACTGTGGATATTAACGGGAACTGAAGACACACACTGGGCCCATTGCAAGGATTGTGTTTTACTAGGTGATAAACCATTCATGATTGTGAAATGTCTTGCTCTCAGTGTTAGACAAATACAGTATGGACCCCTTTCTGGTGCTAGCGGAAATAAATACCAGGTGTGTTATGTTTGTCCTTGGCGACTTGCCGTAGTTAGTATTGAAAAGACCGTGGGAAACTTTGAAGAATGTTTAAGTTGAAAAATAAAAAAGTCAAAGAAAGCTGTGTTTTGCACTCATCTCTGCTTCATGTCCAATTATTAAAATAAACACAAATGGCATAAGAGAACACGAAAGGTGTACAGACATTTTACATCAAGAGATGCACAAGAAAGGCCTGCAAGATATTAATGGTTCACTTCCCTCCAAAAGCAAAATACAAAAGAGTATGAAAAAAAAAGCTGTTTGACAGTTTGACATTTAATACAGAAAATTGTGGAAAAATGTATTTGACACCAGAAAAGGAGAAAGAAAATATAATTTATCAAGATATTTTGAAGGTATTTTGTCATTTGATTTGTGGTGCAATTATTTGAGGTAGTATTTTTTTAATTAATTAATTTCCTACTGTGTGTTTAATAATAGCTTTCACTACCCCAATGGAAGTAAATACTGAAATCTGGAAAATAATATGCCCAATATAACTCAAGATGATTTTCAAGATGAACAGCAACATTAATAGAATGTAAGTCAAAGAAGTAAGTTAGTTGAATCACAGAATGATAATTTCCATTTGAATGAGACCTTTTTCATGCCCTAGGTCATGAAATGGTTCTCTAAGAAATTTGTATCTAAATGGAAGTGGATTACATGTCCACTATTGCATTAAATATGAAAGCGCTCCATTACTTATGATGACAAATATTGTCCACTGATAGCTCAAAAGCTTCTTAATGCTTCTCAGTATGTAAGAGCTACAATGGAGCTCTCTTTCTTTGTGTCGAGACCCCACCCATCTCAACCAATGTTATTGACTAGTTTTAGAGAATGAAACTCTACATAAACAGTATCTGACAATGGCATAATTTCTGAGTCTACTGAACACTTATTCATCTTGAGTTGGTAAGATGTCCAGTGGAACTAATTCAAGACACAAGGTGTTTGAACACTTATTTTTGCATCTCTAGATCACTGGGGGATTTAAAGTTATCCAACTTTTAGTACTTCTCTTTAGCCTCCAAGTACTCCTTTTGTTTGCACCAATGTGCCTCACTTATTTCATAGAACAATTGGCCAGCTTATCCATATCAGTGAATTAGGTGCCCAGCCACTCAAGGGCCAGCCTGAAATTATGGCTGGGTAATGCTACAGATCACATTGCTGGCTTAGACTTCACAGGTGGTTCCTGCAGCTACAGAGCCTGCCAAATCAGTGGCATACAGAACATGTTTAGGAGGTATTGTACAACTTCTACAACGTATTGTACATCACATCACATGCAACATCACAACCAATACAAAAACACAATAGTTTTTATCAGTGTTGCAAAGGAGTGTCTGATGGTGTAGCAGAGCTAGTTTGGGCACGGTGATGTCATCGCCCTCCCCGCGCGTAGCAGGGACCTCAGTCACCTGGGCTGGGGGAAGTCTCCTTTAGGTCATTCGGCTGGTTCCCTATTGTGTTATGCCAGAGACTTGGGTTCGCACCCCAGGTGGTGTGGGATAGAGCGGTGAGGGCACAAGCCTGCACAGAACCGCGACGGTCACACTGCTTTAGGTGGGAGATGGTTTTGCTCTTTTTAATATGGCTTTAGGTTTGCAAGAGAAACAAAGATATTTCCTGCTAGAGTAAGGCAGAAAACTGTTTTGTAATCAGTGGTTTAAGACAGTCTTGCTGAACTGAAGTTATGAAGCCCCTTCACTCAAGAGTAAACCACATACTTGAAAGTCAAGAGTTGACAAAGCTGAATCTATGCAGACCCAGCACATAAAACAGTATAATATAACAAATCCACATGTACATTAAAGAAGGTAAAGTCCATAGCAGACCCACAGATGCTCATCGGACTTAAGCAGAGAACATGTGTGTCTCTCTATTCCTGGGTAGGACGTCCATTACAGGGATTACCCCCTCTCCCCCTGCAGTGTTGGTTCCCTTTTATATAGCTAGATGCGCCGGAGCAACTGTAGTAATGTACCTCACTCAAGAAACAACAGTAGTGTCTGCAGCAGGGACACAACCCCACAACCCATAAGGCATTAGACCAAAGGCTTACTCACTACACCAGAAGAGCCCAATCCTGAGCCTGGAGGTCCACACCTGGTTTTTATTGTAGCTAAGCTCTTTTCATAAATGAATCTTTAATTGAGCCAACAAGCTGCTGGGTCATAACCTTTGCAAGTTGTTCTTATTTCTACTCCAAAGTTGGAGATTTCAAATTACTTAAGAAATACCACTGTTATAAAGGAACAGGTAAAGGTTTATTCCACGCAGAAAGGAAAAGAAAAGAGACACCATATTTTGACTGTGGAGCCTTCTTCAGGTGTCTCTTCACCATGGAATAAACCTTTATCTGTTCCTTTGCAGCCTACACATGCTGATGAATTTACCTACTTGAACAACACTTAGAAAGCAACCCCCTGGCCCCTGTTCAGCCCCTGGCCTTCTCTCATGCTGTAGATGGAATGAACATGTCAGTTAGGAGATTAATGAAGTAGTTTTTCACAATAAGGGACCAATGAACACCGGCAAAAGACCACAAAATCCTGCTTCCTCTTCTCACACAGTGCCCCAGGACAAACAAGAGCCTGAAACATTAACAGTGGCATTACAATATTTCCCTGTTTTCTTATTATTTAGCCCACATGTCAACTCATTTAAACCAAAACCTCAATTGTTAGGAGGTGAGCAAGATAATTACAAGTAAAAACTGTATGTAGTGTAATGCAAAATCTTTGTGTCTCATCTTTCAGATACTGTTGCAGTTACTGAAACCCTAAATTCACTTAAAAGTATATTTAAGTCACTTTGGATAAAAGTTTCTGCCAAATTAGATTTTTTTTTATAAATAACAGGTGCAGTGTGGAAATGTATGAGTCCCAGATGTATTTTTTTGTCTATTTATGAAAAAGTAATTCAAGACTTCAGAAAAGCAAATCACTTTTTGAAGTATTTGATACGGAAGTGCTGCCATGCTGGAAGTATTAGATAAGGCTTGGCAAATTTAGGTTAATGTTGCATGGGTATCAGGTAATCTATGGCATGCTTTTCAAGTTAATTGGCTTGCTTGACAAGTTGTATTCCATCATCAGATGGGACAAATGGGAGCAGATTCTTTTGGACAGGAGAGGACACTAGTGGGCACTAACACTGCCAGTGTCCACCTGAGTCTTAGTTTTTATTGAAAAATGTAGAGTGGCATGGTGGTGCAGTGGTTAGCATTGCTGCCATGCAGCGCTGGGGCCCTGGCTTCAATTCCCGGGGTGCTCCTGGTATGGCGTTTGTATGTTCTCCCCGTGTTCATGTGGGTTTCCTCTAGGTGCTTCATTTCCCTCCCAGATTTACCAGTCATACTAGGTTAATGGGGTTACAGTGCTTTCCAGGATAGGCTCTGGCTCACCTGCAGCTCTGTATTGGATCAAGTGGTCAGAAAATGGATGGATGGATAGATCTTCAATGGTGAACCAGATGAAAGTCCCTTTTAAAGGTTTAAGTGCTGGGCAAACTAACCAACCATTCCAACAAAACAACACTTCATGATAAGAACTCAGATTATTGCCAGGAAGGGCTTTTTCTGCCTGTGTCTGTTTACCAATTGATGGATTGTTGCTCTGCAGCTATTCTTCCACTATCCCAAATCCTTTCGTTCATTCACACCACACTGATTTGCCAGAATGTCACATAGCTGAGCAGGAACAACAGTAGAGAGCTCATTGATGTGGACGTGACAGAAAGTCCTGCCGTTTGAAAATGAGCTCCCCCTGAACTAGCTTACAAATATCAGGGTCTGCAAGAAGCACAAGGCCAAGCTGATACCATTGTTTATCAGTCTCTGCTTGTGTTTTGTTCTGGAGTTTTGTCTCACACATTTAAATGGAGATAGATGGGAGGTGATGTGTCCATTTATTGGAGCATCTGCAGACGTCAAAGTCCCGGTTGTTCAGCACACAAAGTATTTTCACCACCTACTAAGGACAGGCAAGCTCTAGCTCTCTTTTATAGAATAAAAACAATCATTCATTTCTATCATGAGAAAAATGCAGTATGTGGCAGAAAAAGTCTCTGAAGTTCAACACCAGTGGAATAAGGTGCAACAGACCAATTCAATGCACATGACTGTGACTCAAATTGAAAACAGGATTCCAAACTCACTGTCCCTCCCAGAAGAGCTTTTCTGTGATGGCCAGGTCAGCCCTGGACAAACAGCTTAAATCATTAAACAAAACACAAAGCCGTCGTCTGACTTCTTAGAAATATCAAAATAATCAATAAAATTAATAATGGATCGATTATAGATTCCATAAATGAACCCTTACAAACAAAAAAGATGAATCTGGCCTATTCAGCTAAAGCAAAATCCTGTTTTTATTTCCATAATTGCGTCTTACTCTCAGACCATTGGTTTTACTTCAACCTCACTTCCTTCTAGAGTGATCTTCTACCTTCTAGCCCACTGTCCTCACAATGTTTGAATTAAATAAATGAGGGAGACAGATCTTTTCCTTCCTGGTGTGTTTGTCTACCCATTCCTGTGCATTACAGTGCCGGTGCCTCACTCAGCCTCTGCTAGGCCCTTTCTGTCCAAGACAAACACCTGCATTGTCACTATATCCAGACCGCAAAATAGCCTGAGATGGTAACTATCAGTAACCTCATTTCAAAAAACAGTGGCTGACTAAGCACCTCATGACATTGCTGTTTGAGTATTGCATTTCGTTTGTGCATCAGCATATTTTTTTTCCTTGGAATGCAATTCATGATGTTCATGTCTACCTGCTCTACTCTTTCGGAGCAGAAACAGTTTTGGAAATACAGGCAAACCATTCAATTCAAGAGCTTTTACAAGGTCCGTTTGGAATTAAAACCAGAAGGGAACACTTCGGGATGAGGATGTGGAAACAGTGATTTACAAAATGAAAACTTGCTGGATGGCTGAAATCCTAAGCTTGCATTGCAAACACATTCAAGGCTCCTGTGAGCTTGTAGTATGATCAGTGAGGGGCATGTGTACTAATCAGTGGGGGCGCTGTAGGCTTTAAAGCAGGTAATATGGCAGATGGCTCCTTCACTGCATGGGAAGAATGTGTGCAGGGGTATCCTCACTCCCACACTGGTGTATGAGCAGCGGCAGGGAGTGAATTCACAACCTCATAAACCAGGTAGGGATGGAAAACCTCCTGTGGAGTTTTCTTTTTAGGGGCGTGGAGGTGCAACAAGTGAAACTAACCTTAAAGTCTTCGTAAACTAATGCTCTCTGGGTCATCTGTAAGCATGGAGGCTTTTCAAAAGTGCCCTTTCAGCAGAACTGTCATCTCACTTTGGAATCATGCCCTATTGATTTGGCTGGCTGGGTCCAGACAGTCAACTTGCAGGCTGCAGGCCAAGTGAAGTTAAGAGGAAGGAATGAGATTAGACCTGTGAACTGCTGGCCTTGACATTGTTGTAGCAGCGTACCAGATTGAGCTGCTCAACTGTTTATTTTAGCAGAATAAACCTCTGCTTCCGAGCCCTTTAGGAAAAAAAAACCCACAATAAAAAAATAAAACACAAAACTGTCCATACTATTCCCTTTGCATACGGACTTCGGTCTCTTTGATCTACAGTAAGTGAACAGTCAGACCATACAGCTGAGCTGCATCAGACTAAACCATTGGCAGAGGTTCCTCAGGGCCACAACCCAACAGCTACTCATACATCTACCAATCCATTACCAGAAAACAGCTGATTCCCAGAAATCTGGATCCTATCCTAGAAGCACAGGGCACCAGGTGATACTACACCCTAGATGTGATGCTAGTCTATTGCAAGGAAAACAAACGCCATTTTTAAGCCTCTTTAAATCATCAACATCTTAAAACGTTAAAAAGAGGGGTAAAGTGTTCAAATTAAGACTCTAATACACTGATGTGCCCTTCTCCAGATGTTATAGACCACATCTAGACCATTGACTCACAGAGTCTGACCTTGTCTTGGAGTCTGATCAATGCCCATTAACTATTTTTATCATTGGCCGGACTGAGGCAATCAAAGCGAAGTATTTTGGTAAAAGATATAATGCCATTAAGAGGTGGCATCGGAAAAAGGGGTCAGCATTGCTGCCTCGCAGAACTGGATGGAGATTCTCCTCTTGCCTTCACGTGGGTTTCCTCTGTGTGCTCAGGTTTCCTCCCACAGTCCAAGGACATACTGGCAGGTTAATTGGCCTCTGGAGTAATTGGCCTTGGTGTGTGCGTGTTTATGTATCCTGTGCTGGAACTGCCACTTGTCCAGGGTGTACCCTGCCTTGCTTGGGGGGATAGGCTCAGGCTCCCCAGTGACCCTGTATTTGATAAAGCGATTAGAAAATGGATTAATTTAACACCATTGTTCTCAGTGGGTGCCTGAATTCACAACATTGTGGTAGTGAGAGCAGATTATGGTGATTTAACGAGACCTAGAAAGTGTGCTGGATCACGATTGGGGAAACCTTTCCTGGAACTGTGCCTAGGTCTGCTGTGATCTGACCTGGTTTTTTTAAGTTTGAGAAGAAGTCACATCCACACAGATGTCTGTACAGAACATTACATATGCCTGAAATATTTTAGGTGGGAAAAGGAGATTAAAGCATTAAACAGCAGACACAGACTAATTGGAGTTTCAGTCTCTCTGAATATTTGCTCAAAAACAGAACAGCCTGTATTACTCAGCAGGACTAAGGCAAAACAATGGTTCTCAGGTTTAATGATGTCAAAACACCTCTAATGTGGCCCTGCATTCATCTGATTTGAAAATAGATAATAACGGCTCAGGTTCCACATCCCGCATCCCTGACCCTTCCATGTAGGAGTAATGAAATGGTGCCAGTATCTGTGCTGTTGTTGCCCTGTTATTGACAGCTTGTTTTGGCTCTGTCTGTTTGGAACCGATGCTGCTCCATGCGGAAGGCTGTCATTTGCCCCGTTGTATTGTCTACTGAGAGCAGATGTGGACGGCCGGGGGCTGGGAAGCAGGTTGAGGGCCTTGAAAGGGGTGCGAGGGAGGTTCCCAGCTCTAATCTACCAGGCAGGAGTTTGTCAGAGAACGACGCGGCCTTCTCGGCACCCCGGGCGATGACACCAGGCCATTAAGACTGTGCAGGTGTTCCTGAAGAGCCAGGCAAGGGCAGCCTTTGAAGTTGGAGCCAAGCGGGATCTCTGCCCATCCTTGGCTTTGCCTGGCTGCTGCATTTTGTTTCAATTAACACTTTCTTTGTGCTTTTCAGCTTCGCTTTTCTGCCCTTTCTTTCTCAGTCTTCTCTGTCTAGGCCCAGTACTCCCACAGTGCACTGCGCAAGTGTCACAGCTCTCTACAAGCATTCCATCAGGACGCTATCCCTGGTATTCTCTCCTCTGTCTTGAAATCAAATGTTTTTCTTCTCTCTACCCTTTTTTTCCTTGTCTATTATACAGCAGTCAAGAACCTGTGGATGTTTAGTCAAATGCATAAACCCAGATGTTTCCAAGACAGCCTTCACACACACTGTGCCACAGCCTGACGTGCCTAGATCTCAAAGCTCAGCAAGACCTGAATCTGAGGGTTGATGTCTCTGTCCTCGATGCCTCTAAGCCCCATCATTTTTTATTCCATTTTTAAGTCCTTCTTGCTTAAAGACTTAAATAAACCAATTAAGAGTGGAAGAAGTACAGTCAGACCAGGTATTAATCAGGAACTTGGGGTTGCCTACCACTGTGAGGCTAGTCCTCTGAATGGGAGATAAAAAAACTGTGAAAAAACAGGGACTACAGTTGATTGGTTTTCAATAGTTAGCAAAGGATCCAAATCCAAAGTTCCTAGAAAAATATGATATACAGTAGTCTATATAGTCTCCACATTGAACCCTAAATACATATGCAGATATTCTTTCTGGTAGTGGGTCCACAGGATAGGTTGACTGAATGATTGTTAACGTGTTCAATCACCATGTCTGGGAGCTGCATGTTCCATCTATCCCATCTGCTGCTAGTCAGGGATGTGGTCGCACCTTGCCTCCCACAGATGTCCATGCAGCTTCTGTGAGAATGTGTGTCCAGAAGCTGCAGGTGGCAACACTCAAACATCCACCTAGAGGACACCCCCCTGACATCTCCAATTTAAAAATGAAAGGCCTGGATTTGGACAAAAAATTAAATTAAAAGCATACAGTGTATAACCTACTCCATTTTGGAAACTGCACTGATGGATCTAAAGTGGTGATAGATGTCTGGCAGCAGCCCCACACATCTTCTTACCCAAGTAGCGTGTGTGATAAGCAGAGCAGCAGACCCAGGTTCCACAAAAGGAGATGAAAAAATGCTGACATACAGGCTTGGGCAGGTGGTTAGCCTTTATAGAGCAGCACACTAAATGCTAGGCTTATGGACATGTACAGTATCGCTGTACAGGAGAGGAGGCCAAACCTGCCTCTACGGAGATATACATGTCAATCACTTTTACTCCTTTTAATGAGAAAACTAGTTGATGTCATTCTAGGCCCAGTCATAAAGCACTATAAAGCACTAACGCTGTCCAGGACCAGGGTAGACAACCCAGCAGTAAAGATGTTAAAATTCTGTTACTGATTTAATTTCACAGCAGGAGGTAAAAAAAAAAACTCCAAGACTGAGACAAAATCAAAAACACAAATCAAACACCACTGTCAAAGGGAAAGTATTATTTAGAAAACTACACTGCATGCGAGTGAGAGGTGGCGATGAGGAGCTTTAGTGGCTGGAAAGGGTAAGCTTAAGCACAAGGAGCTGCGGTCCTATCCCTTTGGGTCTACAATGTGCCAGATTATCAGTATTCTGATTTCATTCTGAGAGAAACTGTGGTTTATAAAGAATGAAGGTTCATCTTTTAATGCTGCAGCATTTAAAGCACAGTGCACAAAGCCGGTTTATGTAATGGTCCTTAAGGACTTAACAGTTTTCTTTATGTAATTAGTACCAATTCCCCAACCGCCGCCTTTCTCTTTGTGGTACTTGTGGGCTAATTAAAGCTTTTGAAAGCTACTGTATCACTGCAAACCTAAGTGTCCTTGTCAAAGGGAGTGATTGAATAATGAGCCCCCATCCCCCCCCCTTCACCACCACCACCTGACTGCTGGCTCCCCCATCCTCTCCAACACCAGCACACCAGCCTATGCTCAAAAGGGAGAGAAATAAATAGGTTTGTTTTTTTTTTCTGGATGATTCCCGAGAGGTTGAAGCATATGGGTCATGTTAGCTGGTAGCATATAAAAATCAAAGACAAGTTAGTCACACGCCCGCCAGCAGTTGCTGTAGCTGCCCCCCACTCCCACCACCCCTCCACACACATTTGCAAACACATTTCGCTAGCGTAAACCGACAACTGCTCCCACTTCGCCTCTGTCACTTCGCATAAACATGGAGGGGAGAGGAGGCAGCCCGCACTGTGCGAAACACTATCCCTACAAGCAGATAAGGCCCATCAATTTGGATCAGTGCTATGTACAGCAGAAGCTTTTATTCAAAATGGCTCACAGAGATTAAGGGGTGAACTATGGTGTCAGTAACTGCTGTTACAGCATCCCTGCCAAAAGGATTTCAGTTTTCCTTCTTGTACAGGACACAGAGAACGAAGAGTAAATTGCTCAGGCTGATACACATTAAGCATGTGAGAAAACCAGGGTTTGAACTGGGGAAGCTCCTAATGACAATATGGCTTCCACAATTGAATAGGGCTCACAATTCAACTGTACATTAAACACAACTTGCGCTTGTCAAGACTTAACATGCCCTTAAAACGTATTCTGAGACAGATAAGATCTCTTAAAAACAACAGGAAATGGTCTTCACAAAGACTGGACAACACCAAATGTTGTCAAAACAACACAAGCCACTCATAACTGCATCGCACAGTTGCTAGTTGTGTTTTGCCCTCATTTACACTTCACTTCTGAATTTTCCTAATTTAGACTTCAGTGGACGTCATTTCCATACAGTTGTGAGATTTATTTTTTTTTCACAAAGACACCATACCTACAGTAAGTAATACCTTTTTATTCAGAATGAATAGTTTATATAACTCTAAATGTGTTGAATGAGACGGCCTTCAGGGTAAAAGATGTTCCTCTTTAAAATAGTTTTTGCAATCTCAGGAGATCACGGTAACAGAGCAAGAAAAACAACCCTTCTCATAATCATGTGTGCCAAAAACTGAGGATGACAATGTATTTACATATTTGGTAATAAAACTTCTTTGTCAGCATCATTGCTGAATCACCATTTCTATTACAAACATATTGCCCCATAGACACATTTACAGGAAGCAAGATGGATATGTAATTTGTTTTCTTTAAAATGCAGCAAAACATGAGAGAGCAACTTAATATTTTTTTCTGTCCATATTGTGTTACTTTTGGATTGTGATCTTTCCTAAGAAATGCAAAGTTTTGGCAAAAAGCTGGTTTTAACTCACATTCAATCTTTTCTCAATGGCCTGTTAGTTTCAAGCCGTTTTTGTTTATTAATACCAATGACTCAACTGTGAGGGTTTCGTAGTGTAGTGGCTCAGCCTTTGGCAAACTAAAAGGTTGTAGGTTCAAGTCCCTGCTGCAGACACTAGTGTTGTACAGAGCACTTTTCCCGATCTGCCACAGAGGTAGACACTGTGATGGTTGGTGTCCCATTTGGACATTTGTGCTCTCTAGTGTGTTTAACACTATGGAAATATGAAATGAAGATGCTCTACTATGAATTGATTGTTACTAAGACGATACTCCTATACTGCTCTTCTTTTACATGGAGTCATAACCATACAAGGTTTGAAATGGTGTAACTGGCATTCAAGATATAAGAAACTGACCAACTTGATTAATATGTCCCTTTTCTAGATGAATCCAGGGTTCTGAAAACCTGATGACTGACCGAAAGAACTGCCACTTAAAAGAAATGAACAATGTGTCTCAGAGGTGTGGATAAGCTTTTTATGTGAGAGGAGGAGGAGGAAAAAAAAACTTCCCATATTTCTTCAACGTTTCTGTTATGAAATTGCTCATCTTCAGCTGTAGGCATGGCTGTGGAGCCCAGTGTCTGGAGACAGGATGCATCATTAGATGAATCAGGCCATGGTGTAAACAGCTTGGTTTTTGCAAGAACTTTGCCCTGAAGAGAGCTTTCTTGGCTGCATTGCAGGCCTGACTCGCACACACACTGGCCACCCCTAAACATGTGTGAGCAGTATGTGGAAAATTAAAGAGCCTTGCAAATGTGAAGCAATAAATATAAATTATATATATTGAATGTTATGAGGCTTTGGGAAAGAGAAACCACAGAGAGGCAAGAAAGATGGACTGATAGTGGTGTGGTAAAATGAGAATCAGCTGGTTGTCTCGCTGTCAGACCTTCTTACAGTATCCCATAAGTCTTTTTGCGCTATTCCATCTCTCTCTTGCTCAAGTATAATTTTTCAAAGGAGGCCACCAGGATTTTCACTTTCCAATCCAGCACTGGCCATTGTTTTGTTCTTATTTTACGCCCACTCAATTTGGAATTGCTAGATATCAGCTCAGCTTCCTGTTCCCTGTGAGGAGAGTTAAGACCCTGAAGATGGACTCCTCTGACGCTCCCACCTGTTATCTGACTGGATGTGCAGAATTGGGCTTAGCTGTCGCTTGTTTCTCTAACAATGTGCGCTTTCATATTTAGGACACAACTCAAGCCTGTTTAAGGTTCAGGCAGCCCTGTGGTGAAATCTTATACAATAAAAAATGAACACCACCCAAAACTGGTTCTGTCAAATCAAGATTTATAAGACCTGGGGCAGTCTTGTTTTGTGGTGTCTGTGAGTTTTACCACCTAGTCAAGCTGTATCGCAGCTCCTGCCCTGCACCTGGTAATGTTACAGGTCTTCAAGAAGAAAACGTTGAGTGAAATGATGGACTCTAGAGCAGGCCTTGCCTCTGGGGGTGCTTGTCTTCTCCATGGTAAAAACACACGGGGCTGGCGTCCCAGCCGGGCTGTCAGTTCTATGAAGACGGATGTCCTGTTATTCCAAACACAAATTAATGGAGCTGAGCCGACAGAACAGAGACAAAGTGAGACAGAGCACAAGCCCTCTTGCCCCTCTGCCAGCCCTGTGTGAGCCGCTGCTATTTGGAGATTTGGAGGGCAGGCCGAGGCCTGTCTAACCAACAGATTTATGCTGCTCTCACTTTTACAGCCCGCTCTTTGCTTAGAGGGGCACTTGGGAAAGACTTAAAATAACTGCTCTAAAAAACACAGGAACAGTCGCAGTAAAGACCTGGCTTTTGTCCCCAGTTTTTTTCGGTCAACTCTTGGTGTGTCCGCACCTGCTTAGTTTAAAATTATCTGAGCAGATTTACATGGCAGAGTGCTGGGTTGATCCCTTTTCTCCATCATACTGTGGGGGTTGTGAGGATATTCTATTGAATTTGGATCATTACAAAGAACAAGAAAGCACCTGAAACTGACCCGTGGAACATTTTGATATTCCTATTGCCTGGTCAGACGAGTGAGCTTGATATTCTTATTGCCTGGTGTTTTGAGTGATTGTGCTTCAGTACAGAAAACAGTCATGAGAGAAAAGCAACCCTGTGACAGGTACTGCAGCACAACAAAGAATAACAATAGGACACAACTCTGTACTGTAAGCTGATGAAGTCTTCCCAAAAATAATTCTCTTAAGTACCTGTGATACAAGTAGACTCTGCCCAACTATATCCTATAGATATATCTCTATCCATTCATGCTGGAACTGTAAACTGAGGTTAAAAAGTTGATGAATTTTAAAGCTGTTTAGTTTCAAACCACATTCCAGGCACGTTTTGACTGGAATTTCTTCTTCTGGGTGCCTTTAAGCACGTAATGCCGCAGTCCAGAAACACAATGGTTTGTGTTAAGTTTCTTGACAAATGTGCTGAAAATAAAAACCAAATTAATAAGGAAAAAGGCTGTGGTACAAAATACCAGATTTTGTGCTGTTAAACACTTCCCTGACTTATTCTTTTGTCTTCAAGGCTTAATCGTGCCTTGTTCTTAGTAATCATTAGCTATGATTAAAATCACTTCTCAATGCATGAAGCAGTAAGTGGAGACTTAAAAAATGCCTGTCAGTGCTGGTAAACTGTGATAATTAATTGAAGTCATTGTTTCTGTGGAGAGTTCCTGTATATGCACAACTCTTTAAATTATTAAAAGATTAGACTTCAGCCCTAAATTACACAAAGGCTCAATAATGAACAACACATTTTTAAAATAAATGCTTTAGAATGCAATCGCTTTAGAAGAAACGAGCATATTTAAAGAAGAAGGTGGTGGGGGGGGGGGTTAATAAAAGCAATACATCTGTGAATCATTTACTGCAATATCGTGTTACAGAGGAAAGAACCCTCTGAAAGATCAAAAGAAACCTATTTGCCTGTGCCCTGGAATGAACTGCAAACTCTTTCAGAGAAGTAATGTCTTGTTTTGACATTTTGTGCCTGAAACTAGTGCTTTCCTGGAAGGACAAACAGATGCCATATTTCAGCAGGAAATTAATGACTTTCAGCAAAATACGGGCAAAAGTCTCCCTGAAGGTGGTTCTTTTTTGGTCAGGGTGCCATAAACAGTAACCACATACTGTATAAACCATACGCACAATTGCTCTGCACTCCATTCAGTGAGGTGTGCCAGGAAAACAAAACAGCCACATCTTTTCATAGAATATACTGCCTTTCTCGCGGGTGATATTTTCCAGTTCCACGCCTCATGTCTGCTTGAGCAGAAGAGAGATGGGGAGGACTATCAGAGTGACACTGGCTTCCTACAACAATGGTCTTCAGTGTATTGTGCAACATCAATCTGTACCCTTCCTGGTCACTTCCTTCCTGTACACTTTAAAAAAAGGCTTTAAGCAGGACTCTATGGCTAGTGTGGCTAAGATCTGAGCAAGATCTGTTCTGATCTGAAACAATATGAGTAATAAAGGAGAAAGGGCTAATTGGTTCAATTAGTAAAGGTGTTCTCCTGAGAGCTGATGGAGCTCTTTGTCAGCAGGTTCGAAGCTAGGTCATGTCACTAGTCAGGATTCCCTAAGTGGTAATGCACAATTGTCTGAGCACCCCTGAGGGTAGGCTGGGATAGCCTGGGCTCTCTTGGCTCTTAGTGACACAGTGACCCCTGTGTGCCCTAGTGTTCTCATAGACCTGTGGTGCTGTTGGGAAGAGAGTCCTCCAATCAGCTCAGAACCTCCACTATGGGGCTGTGGTGCCTGTAACATACTAAAAGAGGCTCACGGTTGGTTGGTTTAGAGGAGCTTTCCTAATCCACCTCTGTGTGTAGCTGAGAGTGTCGTAATTCTGGGGGTGCCATGAAAAACACACAGTAGGAAATTCCAAATCAGTCGGGCAAACAAAAATAATTGTCCATTTCAAGCTTTAAAAAAAATTAAAATATTTTTTCCATTAGGAAAAACCTACAGCTTAACAAACCAGAGTTTGCAAGCAAGAACAATGTGGAAGTGCACTGAAAACTAAGACGAGGAGGCTGTTGTTTATGCGAAGGGTTGTAGGAGTACGGAACAAGCTTCCCAGCAACACTGCTGGAGCAGATACCATGGCCTCTTTCAAGAAACATCTGGACGAGAACCTTGGATCAATTAGCTACTAACTAAAATTGGCCTCCCCTTGTTTGTAAACTTTCCTATGTTCTGGCTTAAAAATACTTCTACATAATTCAAAAAATTTAAAGACATCACAACTCTCCTGCACTTTGCTTATTGTGTACTCATTCAGTTGTGGTGGCCTGTCAGACGTCTTCCACGTGTTATTGAGAGCCTGCAGATGGATTCAGGCCTGCATTGACTCTAAGCTCCCTGTTTCACTGTTACTTTGCATTTTAAGATGTTAGTATATAATGTGCTTTCTTTAAGTGCCCTGTAGACACACGAGGCCAAATCACTTAAAACCAACTGCTGTTCACTTCCACTTAAGACCTGTATTCGCCTGCTAGGTGTAACGTCAGCCTCTGTACATTTAAATGCAATAACCGTTAAAGTGCATTAATGCCCCTGCTTGCACTTCAGAGGCTCAGACTGACTTAACTTGAAGTGTGCTCTCTGAGGGACTTACTGGGTGAAAGCTCAGAGTTCTGGGTAGGTCCTGTGACCTCACACTGAACTGTAAAGGATGGCCTGAGTGCAGAAAAAGTGCTTGTGCATAGCCTGTGTCTTGTCCAGTCTTATCCAAGCCCCCTTCATTCTTCAATAGAGCAGAAGTGATTTACAAGATGACATAAACTGTGCAGACTACAGACTTGACTACATTTAACATCAATAAGTGCAAAGTGATCCGCAGTGGTAGCAGTAACATTCATATATGTACTATATGTGAGCCGATTCAGAGTGGGCAGGAACATGCCCATGAACAAACTCTGAGTGATTGTGTAGATTCTTCTATGGCCTCATCAAGACGAAAAGAAATTCAAGCCTTATGCTTGGGCAAGAAGCAAAAATGATGCAATTTCAATCAAACTTTATAAAGGACTAGTAAGACCTCATTTTAAAACACTGAGTTCAGCTTTGGCCCCCATACCACAAAACTCTAATCTTGGAAAGAGTTTAAATAAGAGAAACAAGACTAATTCCTGGTCTCAGAGCCTTGTCATATGCAGAGTAAAGAGTTCAAACTCAGTAGCATAACAAAGACATGGGGTCACAATGGGAAAATTATAAGGAATTCATTTAGCACAGTGAATACCACACACGTCTTTACTTAAAAGTTTGTGGATGTGTAGTCCCAGCTCCTTTAAGAAAAGACTGGACAACATTTCAGAAACACCCAGCTAATAAACGAGAAAGATGGGCGGAAAATGATGTTCTTGATGTGTTTTAGAGAAACACATTTATTGTCGGCCCACACAATATCGGTTGGTTTTTCAGGTCTATGACACCGATGTCTCAGGTTTCGACATTGGATCCAGAACCAGGTTTCCCCAAACACTGCTGTTTCATTGGCAGAGCACCACTGGAGTCAGGTGTCCAGGGCTTTCTCAGCTTTCTGGCAAACAGCAGCTCCATTGCATTGCCAGGAGGCTTTGATGACATCAGTGAGAGATGTGTCACTCATGCAGTCCACACTTACTCCCCCAGGTGCTTGCAACAGGTCAAATGACAAATTTGCAGTCACACCTGTGCAGCTGGGCATGTTGGAGAAGTATGTCTGACTTATTCTCTTAATGGGTGCAACAATAATAATAATAATAATAATAATAATAATAATAATAATAATAATAATAATAATCACTTTAAAAATAATCACAATAGCGTTGGAACTGACCCTCTTCATGGTGTGAGGCCTTTTCCACTCCATAGCCTGGAAACTGTAGTATCCAAGGGGCTTCAAAGCCTGCTTGTACCCTGACCATGTGTTTTCAATACAGCCGTGTGTTTCTTGCCCATTCCTTGGTGGTCCGGTTCCAGTCCTGTTTGGATTCTCTTGGGAGTCCTCACCACTGCACCTGCCCACACCTCCTGCCTCAAGCTTCCCCCGTACAGTGTCCAGATTATTAGATTCCTCATTTGCTTCATGTGGCTTCATGTTGTCTGGTCATGTGTGAAGCTAATGAATACATTTTAAAAAACAAAGTTTGATACATCATATAATGACTAACATATACTGGACGGAAAACAGATGTTTTAGAGCGCAAAGAAAGAGAAAGAGCATGGATGATCATTTTGTGGTTTAGTACCAGAGAGCTGATAATTAAATAAATTAATTAAATAAAATTGGATTCAAATATTCTTGAAAGCTTTCTGTTGCTGAACAGCGGATTAGCACTCAAACGCTCTATATCAGGACTAAAGTAGAATAAAAAAGAAAGCTTCAGTGGAGCAATTCACTTTCAATTTGTTTTTCATTTATCATCCCAGGATCCCAGTGAAATTCCTCACAATATGCAAGGGCCCTAACCTTTGCTACAGTAAATGCCCGATGTAGTCACAAGTAATTAATCTGGCATCCGTAAAAACTGCATTACATAACAATTCCATGTTTGTATATACTGTACCGTGACTTTCACCTTGAAGGTTACCCAAGCCCTTTAACATATACAGTGGGAGGGGACCCACTTCATCCATCATTGAAGTGCAGCTCCACCTGTGTGATGTGCAGCCGCCCTTTTTTACCAGCAGCCCCACGTCCCAGCAGATCAGGGGGAGGATTGAGAAACGGCTTCACCACATGGATTAAGGGGCAACTTTAGGGAGGCCAGGGAATTTATCCAGAGTTAACACTCCTACTCCTGTGAACACTGTCAAGGGATCATTGATGACTAAGGGGTCAGGACCTCCGTTTAACATCTCACCTGCAGCACAGTGTCCTCGGTCACCAAAGTGGGACAGAGATTTGCAAATTTCCAGCAGTGTTTTGCTTCTGGACTATGAAAAATACAAGGCATTTTAAGTAAGATTACAGCACTTTCAGACAAATGATAATAAATGTATATTCATAATTAATAAATAAGTTGCACTATCTTTTCCACAGTTTCTGATTAGGAAGGTCCTGTTGCACACTTCTGTTTGTGGAAATATGATCGGTGTTAATAAATGATTTTTCAGTATATAGTTTGCGTGCCCAGTTGATTCTGCTACTTTTACCCATTTCTACTGGACATCACCTCAGTAATGTCGGAAGGGGGTGTTCTTTATCGTCTCTATTTGTTCGATTTCTGAAAATATTGCTGAAGGAAAATCTTTACAAATTGTCTCGACTTCCTGAACCTTTGACATTTCATGAGAGTGATGATTCAGAACTATAAACATTTTTTACAGAAGACAACATCTGCATTTCTTTCATTCTGACACAGTGTTATGGTGACAGAAAATGCAACAGCTATCTGACCTATGATTACTTCAGTGATTCTTATAGAAGATTGTCATAGAAGGCCACCTCAATAAAGAAGGAATGAATCCACAAAGGCAAAGTGATTTCTTCTGGAAGCTTGTAATTTGTAAACAAAATTACACAAAGCTGTTAAATATATTAAAAGAAAGGTTAGTACTTAAAAGGTTACCATGAAGATTAATTTCTATGAGGTTCTCAAATAATTACCTAAATTAAATGAGGAATCATTGAGTGTAATTCAAATTCAAAAAACATTCAAAAACAGGCTCCTGAATGTCACAGCCAAGAAAGGAAGAAAACAATCCGAAACTAGTTGTGTCAGTGCCCAACATCTGCTTATAAAGAAATATTTGAGGTGAGTTGCACCTTATCAAACTTCAACTGCATGGGCTTCTTCAGAGACCTCTTCACATCCAGAAGGCTAACCCAGACATATAGGCCAAGCTGCAAAGTGCTACTGTTCTTAGATCAGCTCTGTTTAATGCTTGGAGTGTTTCAAACATGGCTTCACCACAGGAGGCCTGTGATTTTCCAGACCCTTCCATGAAAGCCCACTGACAAGCATTTTGGCTTGTCAGTGTTCGAGCACATGAAATCAGAGCTGGCCAAATTCATAAGATCACAGTAATGGTTAAAAATCAGGAGGATGACACTCAGAATATGAAATAATATTCTATTTTTCCAGGAGATTTGTATTTTTTAATACTGAATTTACAGGGGACGTTTGTTGCTCCTACTTTTCCAAAAGGAAATCAATATGTAAAAAGGAGTTCCCCTGATGAAATATAATTCTGGAAGATAAATGTACTACTTCAGGACACGCATCACTTACATACAAGTATTAGTTCTCTATTAGTGAAGAACAAGTTACTGAACGCCAGTTTTGTCCGTTTTAAATGGCTAACATACATTTTATAAATACTACTCATAAGGCATCATGCTCAAGGTTTTGATTTTATCACATGCTCTTAAAATACATATCTTAGAAACTATCATTTTATGGTTTGTGGCTTTTTATTTAGTACCAGCTGAGAAAATAGAGTTCAACATCCAAACTTAAATCAATGCACCATATTATATAGATTTTTTTATGCAGAAGACAAATTAAGAGAGACTGGTCTTAAGATCTCTCAGCCCAATGATCCCTTGTTGTGTACACAACACTGTCACAAAGACATAGAAAAATACATTAACAACTATCAGGTATTAAAGTTAAAATCGGTAATTCTAGAAAAACATAACCTTCCTTACTAATTGCTAACGTGTGGCTTGAGACTCATTTGTAATGAATCAACAGCATGGGCTACTGATCTAAATTGAAAGTATCAGTATCTTAAAATTGTTCAGTTTGTGCGTTCGAATATTCTTTTGCTAGTGTTACTGATTATTTGACTTTATTTAAATCTAAGAATCTAATCTATTTATTTAATTCCTTGTGAACTTCACCCGCAAATGTCTAGTACTAAGTCCAGAGACCCTAACCACTTCTCCACTACACTGGTGGCACAAGCAGTGAGGTTTGTACTTTTAGGCCATAATCTCATCTGATCACTCTTTTCACATGGCACTAGAAGCACACTTGGACACTAGCCAGACATCTGGAGCAGGTGAGGGATCCAGACTCCTTTACTGAAGATCTGCAAGCTGGACTCAGAGGCTCTTGGAAACCAGCATGAAATTCTCCCTTTCCTTTCAGAGCATAATCTGTACAGGTGTGTGCAGCAGCCAGGAGTTGGTCTCGAAGCCTGGTCAGTTAGCAAGGTTTGGGTACAAGGGCCCCATTTCAGAATGACAGAACTGCCATGCAGGGTGCTATATGTTGTTTTCTGTGCTGAAAACCCCAAAGATGATTTTAACATTAAATCATTTGTGTTTCTACAGCTTGTACTTACAGTAGCTGTGAGCACATTGTTTTTGCTAGAAAATGGGTGACACTAGACGCTGGCAGTCAAGCAGATTTTAGTCTGATTTTTAGGCTGCATCTCAACACATCACAAAAATAGACATTCCTGGTTTTTACCAATTTTTTGGAACATTGAGAAAGCTGTGTGCTTAAAGTTAGATGCATCTGGAGATCCATCAATCCTTCCCATCAGCACTATGTTGCCAGTGTCTCTTTCATTTGCTAATTCTTTTGTCTTTTAGCATCAGCACCAGTGATTAAATATGTGGAATGAACAGTAGAAATGATGCTTGGTATGTGAAATTTTGGCATGTCACTGCATTGCTATTATTTTATGGAATTCCTATGAAGACAACTGTCTCTAGTTGAAAAACTAGGGCAAAATCGTAACTTAGAAGAGAGATTGCATGTAGGTGCATGCAATCTGCTAAGCACAAATGTTTAACCAGAACATGCTATTGTGTGATCTGTGGAAATGGTTAGTAATTTGTTTTTTTATATCACTATATGTTTTTATGAGCCCTCGGTACTGAAAACGAGCACAGATGGCTTTTGTCTCTTAGAATACGGGAATATAACAAGACAAAAAAAAATCAAACCAGCCTGCTCCCTGTGCTTTTAATTCAGATGGGTTCCCCCCCCCCCCCAAAGTTCACAATGAAACGCTGCACTGCTGAGCAGGCATCCAAAAATCCAGAAAGAATCTCAGAAGGTAGTGAGCTGCCAGTTTAGGTGGGCCCCATTTGTCTGTCCTTCTTAGCTTTAACGGGAATGACAAATTGCAACAGATCAAATAAATAATATAAAATACGTGGGGCTCCTTAAATCTGAAACAGAAGAGAAGTCCCCCTGTGAACCCTGCCTGGGCGATTTATGCTTTTCAGGGCCTGAAGGGTCAATGTCAGATAGAAATGCTCCTGGAGATAGTGCGAAGATCATTTTCAGCTGTAGCTTATTTGAGGTAACCTTTTGTTCTTTGCAGACTCTCTTTAAAAAAGACTCCGCTCCCCTGGCCACATCTGCTGGCCTGCTGTCGAAATCTGGCAAGCGCCTACTGTTCCCTCATCCAGGGTGTTTTCATTAGTACCTGATGGCTTCAGCACCACATGGCCACATGAACCTCTCAAAGAGTCCAGGCATGTTTGGCTGCTCTGAACAGTGGAGTAACCTCTTCTTTTCCTTCCAAACTGTCTTAGCTGTTGCCACTAATCCGAATGAACATTGTCAGCGCTTTTTTTTGTCTTCGGAATGAAAACTGGCATCACTGTTTCTTTTGAGTTGCTTTCAGGTTCTTACTGAATGTCCACCATGGAAGAGAAAAGGCAATCAAAATCATTTCATAATAAGCCCTTTGCAATTTGTTTTGTACGTGATAAATGAAAATGGACACTGGTGTTAAAGTGCTTTGCTTCTACAGCTTCTTAAATTCCTTTTGTTTTGTCCATTTTAGATAGTAAGACCATGCTGGTTTGACCTTCAATGAGCCATTCTCTAAAATAATTAGTAAATAATCTTGTATCATGTGATGATTGCCAATACTCTTGTCTTCACGTACAGTACTTACTAAGTGGAGTTTAGCAATTAAGTTCTCCTTCACCTCTGCTTCTCTAACTCCTTATCCTCCATGACATCATTTCCTGAAAAGATATAAAGGCCACAGGAAACTCTTCTCTCTTTCTTGCATTTGTGTTTCTGGGTCTCTCTGAATCTCCACCTGTGCAGCTGCCCCTGATTAACTCCTCACTCTGTACAGGGGTCCCAGCCTCCTCTTTCTCTTCTTTCAGGGGCACCTTTGGCTGACTCTCAGCCAGACTATTTAAGCCACAGCGTCTCTAACTTCACCAAAAGCATTCCTAAACTGTGACACCTAAATGTACTTATTGGGTGGTGTTATTCCTTGCGGACTGAAAATTGAGCAAGCAAAAGTCATTAAAGTAGATTGCAAAACAAGGTCTGAAAAAGGTCAGGGCATATAAAACTCAAGCTTCCCTGAAGCCCTGTAATGCTGCTGTATGTCTGAGAAGAAACCAGTGGATTGCAAATGACTCATCGTAGCCCTTGATAAGTCCTTGATACACCAGAACAGCAAATAAACTTTGAGATTTTTCAGCTGCTCAGTGACTCTGATCAAAGTTACTGGTGGCTCTGCCATGGACTGCTGTTGCTGCCCTTAAGATCCTTTACCAAAAATAAATTGCATTTGTATAAATAAAAAAAAAGCCTGGTGGTACTGTTTGTGTAGCATGATGTTTATGTCCTTGGCCAACTCAGTCTCTGTGCTGCTGGGTCTCGTGCTGAGAGCCGTGGGTGGCCCAACTCATTGTGTGTCACAACTGCGCAGAGTTAATCTCATGCTTGCAAGTCTCTAGATTTAGATGGAGAGCCTGCAAGCTGAGATCTTGTCAACCACATCAGAGTTCCCAATGATTACCATGTTCACAAAGAGAGATGGACTCTTTTCTTTTACACTGGTGCAAAAATAACAATTGTATCCAAGATGTTTCAGGGAGAGAAGTAGTCAGGGCTCTGGACTCCAGCCTTGAGGGTAATGGGTTCAGATCCCAGATCCCAGGTGGGACTCTGCTGTTGTAGCCTTCAGCAAGGTACTGCATTCAGATTGCTCCAGTAAATGCTAATTCCAGTAAAACTCCAGTAAATGCCTTGCTTGAAAAATGGCTCTCAATTCTGTTACTGAAATTGATGACACCTCAATAGCTACTGTACATACTGTACAGTAGTTTCAGCACTTATGTGGTAATAAAAAGTTCTGTTAGAAGAACTTGTGCTCATCAATAATGCCAGCTACGAATGAATGCAAAACACACACATTACTGTACAAAACATGCTATGTAATGCTGTTTCTTACAATTGATCAATTATAAAATTTAGTGGGAAAAAAACAACTGTCCCATATACAACTTGCTCCTGTTCAAAACTGGCTTAGAGCTATCTGGATGGCTGTTTGAAATATCCTGAGAGATGCCAGTGATTTCACAAAAATAAGGACTGCATAAGGACTTCAAAAATAAGGACTGCATCTCTGTGAAAGCATTAAAAGAGAACTGCGGTCCCAGTTTCTCAGACCGGTTGTTAAATCTCAGTAACAAATTTATTGACGTCATAGCAACATTTTACAAATTTCAAATTAAACCCAAAATTGTGAACTTTGTGAAAATACTGGACAGTCTCCATGTTGTTGCAAACCCTTGATTTCGCCATGGGCGAGAGAGAGAGTTTGTACAAATTGCAATATGAAGTAGCCCTTCCTGCTTGTACAAGCAAATAAATACAGGTTGTGCTGCAGGCATTTCACCACAGATATGCTTATTTACAACATCATAGGGCTGCTTCACATCACCTGTTTTGTTGCCTCGTTCTGAATTGCACAATATGGAGCTGTGCCTACCTTGAAATTTCATCTATTCTAAATTGGAGGTTTTACATTTTACTGTGTACACTTTACTTTCATAGTAGTTTGAAATACACTTATCAATGCCGAGACTTTGTGGCTCTGAAATACAAAAACAGCACTGCAGTTTACCTTTAAAGGCGAATTTCTGAGTGTCTGGACTGTGTTTGTAGGACGTCAATTAAAAAAAGCTAAACGCTTAAGTTGTTTTCAAAGGTCTTACATATTGATCTCACAGCAAGGTTTATAAGAAGGGCTGTTAAAAATTACTGAGTCAGCATCATCATTAACCTATCAACCATAAAAAAATACTTGTAAAAACTAAAAAAAAGCCTAATTTAGAAAATGATTAGATTTCAAAGCACTCTAGTTGGAATGAAAACCACTAGACTCTGTTGCCCTCCATAAATTTGGTTGGACACACCTGGTCTTCATCATGCTCATATTAATAAGACCTGCGAGGTAAGAATCTAAGATTGCACTCAACTCAGGATCAGGGGAGGAAACTCTGTGTGTAAAGGAATACAGAACAAACAGCAGCGTGGATCACATTCATGGGTTGTACAAGAGCAAACGAATCAGGCATCAGCGTAAGGTGAAACTGTTATGGTGATGTCACTATCCAGGTTTCTCAAAAGCATTCAGACATCCTGAATCAGACTGGCAGCCCTTTACCATAATGGACTGGTCTGTCATGTCTCTGGGTTGTGCCAGTCAGGCACATGGGGATATACACGAGACAACACAGTTCCAGGTTGCTCTCTGATCATCACAGCATCTAATTATGGGGAAACAGGAGGTTAAGAAGAGTTTCACCTCCTTTAAGTACTACCAGTTACTGTCCCTTAGTTAGGACTAAAAAACTAACAGGATGTATGTTAGCATGTAACAGCCCCTGTGTCTCACAGCCGTTCCAAAATGAGATCATTTTCCCCTTTAATCACAAGCACTCACTGCTGTTTGTTTAAGCACCTCAGGCCAGCTCTACAAGAAATTTCAATCCTTAATTTGCTTTTTTAACCTTGTAAATTCTTCATACTGAGTCAATCAAAGCAAATTCAGTGCACTGCGCTAGGAAAGCTTACACGACTACTCCTTTCAATGTACTGTAACTGTTTTGTGTGACAATTTGCTCCAGATCACTATAATCTTGACAGGCAATTTGTGTCTCTCTCTGAGTGCAATTCAAATACTTTGGTCTTGGCTCCTTTCATTGGACCCAAAAAGTAATATATACTGTACTGCATTTTCTTAAAATGAATAATAATAAAACACACTTCCTTTGCATTTCTATTGTCTTTTACCACAAAGCAGAGAAACCAGCTACTGCAGGTGAAAATGTGTACCCACATACTGTTGCAGTTACAGTTTTTGTACAATAGTTTCACTCCCAAGGGGTAAAGGAATCTGCATCAAACCCTCTATGACACATCAGTCACAAGAGCCAGGTGTCACAGTGTTTGTGTCTTCTCAGTTTTGTGCGCGGCACACTCACAGCCATGTTTCCTGTCTGTCTGTCTGGATTCCTAAGCACAGTGGAATTGCTTTCTATGTTGTAAATGCAGCAGAGCAAATTATAAACACAATGTTTACAGGATATTTGCTTCAAAAAGTGGGCTAAATGCACTTTGTGCTTAGTATTAATTTCACAAAAGCCTTAGTACCTGTTTACTAATGTCATAATCATGCTAATGTCATATGTCATAATAAAAATACGTGCAAGAATCTGGTCCTCAAGTGAAATACACACTGTGTCTCTGTGTCAAGGTAACTGGTTTTAATATGGTAGGGCTGTGTACTTACTACACATAGAAATGAGAAAGCATACATGCAGATGTAAACTTAAAAGGCTAAAGAAAAGGCAAATGAAATAAACGATTCCTTTAAAAAAGGCTACACCAGTGATTCAAGCTCTAGTGAAAGGTGTTCACTTGATCAGCTCAATCAGGCCATTAAGAGCAGAGGTGGATCGAACACCCACTGGCACCGTAGCCCTCCAGGGCTGGCGTTGCTTACCACTGCCTTAGCTTAAAATGAAGCAGCTGTTTCTACTGCACCAAACGGCTACTCCATTATTCAGATTCGGATCACACACACACACACACAAAAATGCAGCAGTTGCATGAGATTTGACAGGGATTTTAACAAGAATGTTATGACCCAGATTGACACATTCCAAACAATTTCCTCCTGCAGTCTCTCACAACTGGGGATACAAACAGGTTCAAGTCAGAGTACCCACTCTGTGACCTCTCTGCTGAAAAGGCAAGGTGCCTGCAGGGCTTAAACAATCAGAACTGGCTCATTGCATTTCCATCAAGTCAAACTGGTTCATGATCACTGGTTCACTCCCACTTGGACTGCTTGGATTTTTATCATGAACACGAGCCAGGCAGCATATAATTCTGCTGCAGAAACAGGCAAAAAAGACCATCTTAGTCCATCAAAGTGTTCAAAGACCCTTCAAGTTTCTTTAAGAGGCTACAATTAAGGTCTGACCTGTAGGAGGACGACAGGGGAAAAATTATGCGGCCTAAAAGTTAAAAAAACCTTTTTCCTTTAATACTTCTGCACAGAAACCTCAAAAGACCCCATTCTCAAATGAACTGATTGCATTCTCCCAAATCCATTAGAGCTATTAGAATGTCCCTGTACCATTGTGATAAGATCAAAGCATTCCCAGTGCCCAGTTGAGACCTTGCTCGGGAAGCCATTACGCACTCTTGTAAAACAAAATTGAAAAAAACAGGCCCTGCAGAACAGACATGAATGACCATTCCAAAAAACGTCTTTTTAACATTCCTTAAACTAACGGATCTTCAGCCAGAATTCTTGGAGCTGGGTTCTCACTGATACTCACAGATGGGCAAAACTGTTGTGTCTCCAACAGAGCACTTGGATTAAAAACAGTTGAAACTGCAATGTTTTCCTGCCTCAGCTGCAATACAGGGTCAAATTCTGGTTTATATACAATCTTGTTCTATGCTGATAGACGTAATTCAACTAATGTGTCTTGTCCTATGTCGACAGATGTGTCTCACACTGATGTGTCTTGTCTTATGTTGATATGCGTTTCTCATACCGATGTGTCTAAACCTAAATTGATAAAGTAAATGAGTGTGTCTGACAGTATAAAAAATAGTTCAAGTAGGTAGCTGCATCAGCATGCATAGGCTGCAAAGGAACAGGTAAAGGTCTATTCCATTCTGAGAAGAAAAGAAACACAACGTGTGGTGTGGAGCTGTGGAGCCTAAAATCCTATGTTTTGAAATGAAATTGGAATGATTACTGTAATTTTTTTTCTCATAATACTGCAGTTTTGAATTAATTAATCAGCTCAGTGGTAAAGGTGAATCCTTCTAACCAGTGTGGACAGGGAGTGAGAGAGGGGCTATCAAGGAATCAGCAGGTTTCCCTCAGAACTCTACTCTTGTCGTGGTTGTCTGAAATTTGCTCACACACATAGTCCCACTGTGCCTACAAGAGAGTTATATTAGAAAAGCAGACGTGATGCTGCTCTTACTGACTGCAAGCTCTCAGTAGCTAGGATATTGTCCGACTCAAACAGTTGTGTGCTGCTACCTAGGGAATTTCAGTCACAGTCAGCTAGTGAACACAACAGGCTTGAACCTAAGACATGTGGGCTAAAAGGCTCAAACCACACTCTGGAATTTGATTCTTATTTAGGTATCTCGGAACTACTGAAGAATTAGAGATTCAAAGGATGGATTCCCTCATGACTGCAATACATTAGTCAAAACTAGCCAAACCTCGAAGGTTGCCATGCATTAGACAGAACAATTAATTGGGCATGACAAAAAGTAGAAAAGACTTTTACTTGTTAGTCACTAACACCTGAAATTCATGGGGAAAATCATTAACTCCTGCAACTAATTGGCGATACCTGTCACTTTCAGGGAATAGAGCTGTGATCTCAATTTCAACAGGCTTCCAAGGCTGAAACATTGCTCTTCTACCCCAGAAAGTCACATCTCTGAATCACAGTCTGTGAGACATGATCACTTCAGCTCACAGCTCATCAATCTCCCGCCTTGTCAGGGCAGCCTTTGCTTGTGTCTGGGACAGTTTCCCACCCTGTTTCTGTACGCAACACCCCGTCAGGAAAAACAAACTTCTCTTGAGTGGAGAGGAGAGGGAATGGGCCTTCTGTCAAACAAACGTGACCCCCCACCTACTCACACATCCAGGTCCTCTGCTAGAGTGAGTTTCCAGTTAGGATCAACCCCCACAACTATGCTCCTTTGCGGTCTAATAGGAGATGAACCCCTGAGATAACATTTCAAGAGCCTCCATGTGCCACAGCAGCCAGAACATCATCACTCACAGCTTGTCCCAGGACAGACTGTTTACAGGGAGGAATGTGGAGGGGATTGTCCAAGGTCGCTGAAGCTCCCTCTCTGATGTCCGTGTAGACTTGGAGCAGAGAGAATGACAGACTAACGATGTGGAACGGTGATCGTGGCTCTGGACTCAAAACTGGAAGGTTGTGGGTTCAAATCCCAGGTGAGTCACTTTTGTTGTACCAAGGTACTGCACCTGATTTGTGTTGGTAAATACCCAACTATGTAAAAGGGTACAAATGTAAACAGTTTTGGAGAAAGCTGTCAAACAAATGAGTAATTGGTAACGAACAGGATGGAGTGAAAATGACCTGCAGAATTCTCTTCTTTGACAGGGTGTTTGTCTCTAACCCTTAAAAAAAATCAAGATCATGGAATACCTGTGAGAATGCAGGCTCACACTCCCAGGTGGCTGAGAGGTTTCCATTCAGTTGGAATCTTCCAATGGTGCTGTATGAACTTGTTATGGGCAATTATCAGTACTCCCCGCCACTAATTAATGTGTGCTCACCTTGTTACCCTAGGTATTTAAATCCTGTCTGCACTCAGCCATTGGATTTGCTTTTCCCTGGAGTCAAATGCCTTTCTTTGCTATGCTTCACTGTGTTACTTGGCTCAATTTTATTCTTCACTTGCTTCAGAGTGGTCCGACTCACCTTCGACTTCTCTCCCAGATTCCCCACAGCTTGTTACCTCCCCATGTCTACCTGGCTTTTGACCTGGATTGAAACTTGCCTTCAGTTCCTGGATTTGCCCTTCACTACAGACTGAGCTTCCCTGTGCTGCCGCTCTCACTGCAGTGCTTTTAATTTCACTATCAGCTGCCTGCTTGCTGTCCTCTCACAGCCTTGCAAGTGGGTTCATCCTTTAGGTCTGTGCCCGCTGCCCTCTACAGATCAGTCTGCACCATTACACATCGGGTATAGCTTTTGGTGGACATCGCTCTATTGGAATGGTGTTCATATGGATGATATGTCTTCTGCAGGAGCATTGTATTACATTCTCTCCAGAGGGTTTCTGGGGAATTCAAATCATCTCCATGTTAAGGAAAACGGATAAAAAAAAATAGGTTAAAATCATCTTGTGCAGTTTGTTGATGTGGTGAATTCCATTTACTCCTGCAGAAATCATAGTTAAAAAAAAAACTTTTCATGGTCTTCCTTAATGCACTACTATCAGTGGTGCATTAATCCAATGTCAGTATCCAATCCAGTGCAGTAATATGTCTTTCCTGCCTGCCACGTAGTAGTTACTTCATTCAAAATGATTTGAAATAAAACAATCTGCAGATCTAAATCAAGCTCCTGTACTGAGAACTTGAATTTGTTTTAAGGTGTCACCTCTTGCTGTGCACAGACTCTTGGAAGAACAACAATCAAATCTTATCCTTTTAAACATGTACTGTAGAATATAAATCATACCCAATTCAACCCAATACACCACACAGCTGAAGCCTTTACTACACAAAACGTTAAAAATACTTCATTGTAATGGCATGTTAATATACACACAGTAAAATAGAGAGCAACTGTATGTGTCCAATTTGACTGGTTAATCATTTATTTGCAGGAAAGCACATGGTATTTACAGTAAGCAAAAAAGAGAAAGGTCAACTACCAGCCACTTCTTGTGATCCTGTGGAGCATTTGACACTTTTTGGGTTCTTGTAACTGTATAGCAAAATAAAAAAGGTGAAAAGCCCTTTTCCTCAGGACAAAGAGCTGTGTCGTGTCTCTTACATGACAATGCCCGACACTGTAGGGTCCAAATCAGTCTGCGGGTTTTTTTATTTATTTTCTCTACTGGAAAATTTAATCTCGGCAATGGAGTTCTTTTTTCTGAAAACTACATTAGGACATGCAAAAACATAAAACAAAACTGCCTTTCTGTTTTTAGATTCTGTTGCTGGCTACATCACATGAAAAGCACAATTTAAAGGGAATTGAAAACCCCAAACAGGAGGTGGTTCTTCACAAAGGGTTGTGGGAGTCTAGAAGAAGTTACCTCACCATGCTTTTGAAGCTAATACCCTGGTTTCTTTCAAGAAACGACTGGATAAGATCCTCAGATCAACGAGTTAATAAGAAGTTAGATGGTAAAAAAGGCCTCCTCTCCTTTGTAATCGCTCTTATGTTTTTCTTATTAGGACTTTTCAGAACAAAAATTGTCTTCTGTTTTACTGCTTTGGCTGAACCTCCCAGCTGCTGGACAAACAGGAAGGGGGTGCGAGGATACAAATTACATCATTGACTATCCTTATTCCATATCAGGAGACACTATATCAGTCATATTTACTCAACCATGTTTCCTCCTAGTCCTTGAATCAGAAGACTTGAGGTGGGAGTCAGGAGGTGGGATCTGCTGTGAGCCCTCCTGCGAAACTTGCTTTCATATTTAGAAGTCAAATCAATGTAAAAAACAAGGCAAGAACACAGGCCTTGAACCCTCTGACACAATATTATTACTGTGGATGCTTAAATTCCCTGGAAGCGTGTCTGCAAGACCGCTAAACCTGGTCTTCCAGGGTGAAAACCAAGACAAATGTTAAAACAACTTCACATCAGGACAATATACAGTACAGTACCACTGCACTACAGCTATTGCTAAATTGGATGAAAAAACACAAACCTAGGAAACATTTCATTAGCAATATCTTGGTGCGCTCTGAAACATGGCTTTGTCTTTCTGTCCCTTGTGAAAAACTTAAGACATAAACTGCATCATCTTGCACCAACAGCCCTAATGTCTTTTTTTCGTATATACAGTATATATATACTGTATACAGTACCCACACACTGCAGTGTATGGGTATTTTGTAGTTACAGCAAAGGTGTTTATTTTCTGCCAGGACACTGTAGCACCTCTTAACTACTGCTACAAAAGCAAATACTATTACAAGCAAACTACTGTAGTAGCTCACTTAGTGGCACACAGCTAGAAGAGTAGAAAATGGTGAAATTAAGTACAACTTACCATTCAGTACAGACTGATTACTGCAGATGCTTAACAATTCTTTCCAATGCATTTTGGAAGTGTAGCAATTTTACAACAGGTGAAGCAGGGTTGGCCAATAATAGTGAATTGCTTCATCAGATTTAACAGCCCCACTTCAGGATGTATGTACCCATTAGCTCCCAATGAAAGTGGGAGACATCATTTACTGGTTTATACTATACCTATCATAGACAGGTAAACAGGTAGGATCCAATACTGGCCCTGATTGGCCAGTGTGTCAACAGGTTTCCATGTCAACCAAGCTGAGCTCAGACAGAACCAGTTTTGCAGTGTCACCACAACAATGCTGGTTAGAATCTGAAACGAAACTCCAAACACCCCACAGCTCACAAGCGTTGCAGCTGGCTATCTTGGATTTCAGCTACGAGACTGAAACACACCGTCCTCCTGTTTCCAGCATGATTGAGAGATGGCCACTGTTTTGGCCAGGAAAGGGACTGGAAGTGGATCTTTCCTTTACTTACGTCAGCCTCTCTGTAACCAGGGCTGTTCCTGGTCCAAGGCAGTTCTGCTGTTGCTGTACTTCTACATCCATTACAGGGGAGGCACAGGAGTGACCTCCTGCAGGACAACAAAATATACCACAGCCCTCATTTACTTAATTACTTTTAATAAATTAACATATACATATCGCATCTAGTGTATCATCAAATCACAGCCTTTGTAACATTATGTACAGTATGTCCAGCTGAGACAGAATTTGGGTCTGTTTCAGTTGAATGAGAAGGCTGACCAGGAAGAAATGCCAGCAATGCCCCTGTGAGAAGGTACAGACTTCCATGAGCCCCAAGGGAAGACCTGGAACCTGAATTTTATCTCTGACTACAGTAAGAACAAGATCTTGTTGCTGCTGAAGTGTCAGCAGAAATCCTCCTCAAGTCTCTCCTCTAAATTACATTTCCTTTCCTTTCCTTTCCTGTAGACAACGTTCTACATTGGCTTTCCCGATTTCAACTTGTCTGATTCAAATCATTACAAATCAACATTCAAGTAATGATGGGAACGCGCTATTGATAAGAATAGTTGAGAAACCAACGGATTTACGAATAACTTTGCAGCAAACGAAAAGCGTTGATTCTTTCGTCCGCTATTGGGAACAACACATAAGAATTTACAACGGCGGTTATTTAAGCATTGTAACCTTTACAAACCGGTCGTTAAAAATGTCAGACCTAAAAAAAATCAGTTTTTAGTCAATGCATAAGTCAAGTAAAATGTTAATTGTAAAACGATTAAGCGTTTCCTTCCAAACCATCCTTCTTTGTTCGTTACTATTACATGCCTTTGCTCTTGAGGACAAACAAAAAACATGTTTGAGTTAAGAATGTCAAATTAACATTTTGATACAGTGCCTACTGGCTTTGACATGAGTGTTGTGAATATTTAGTTCTCCAGGAAACGAGGGACCTGTTGCGCCTCCGAGCTAAAGCTTAAATTGCTTGGACCGCTAGAATTAACAAGGTTACAGATCCTGGAAATTTAACTAGTCATATGCTAAAAACAAATTGTATTTTTTTCTTGAGTTGAGTGTGTTTGCACAATGCATCGTGAATTTTCGATATGAAGCACTCCAAGAGATAAGGCGCTCTGAGTAATTAAAGGGAATTAAAACGAGTTAATACTGTAGGTCACAGGCTCCTGTTTTCTAATCAGATTACACAACGTTCAGGCGTGCATGTGAATCATACCTGCCAACATACCATGGATATCGTCCTGATGGCGCTAGACAGGAACCATTAAGAGTCTGTTTAGCCACATACACTGTAGTGCACTTTCTTTAATCGGCGCACATGCATGTCTACAGCGTGCGAAGGAAAGGAATTCGAAGTGGATTTCCTGGTTGTCTCCGAATGCTTGAGTTATCAGCTTTGGACGCTCAGCCACACACGCATCGAAGGGTGGCCTGAAACCAATGTGTAGAAAATTACATTAAGAACAAATAGCCGGTGCTTAATGTGTGACCTTCCACAGCTGTCAGCAACAGTTGATTTGTTGGCTTGCCACTGACATTCTTTCCCTTAAAACTAAACCTGCGGAGTTCTTTTCAGTGGGTCCGGAAGTATCACTTGTCTTTTGCTAATGATCATTCCCGCTAGATATTTTTTTTAAAAATCGGTAGACAGCGAAATCGACCACTTGTTACACGAAGGTAATTTACCCGCGGAATAAACGTGATTTTGTTAGTGAATCTGCGTCAAACCCATCTTTATGTACATGTGTCTGCTCCCTGTTGTCCATGGAATAGTACAGTATGTAGACTGTACATATAGTACATATAGAATAGGTGCTAATTCTAATAAAGCCTGGCCTTGTGCAATTGTTGCAAATACATCTTTCAATCAAAATCAGAATCCATAAATATTCTACACTCAGATCATCACATTGTTTCTTGGCTCTGAATTGTGTAATGCTATAATAATTTAAAGGCTGAGTTTATTAGAACTATTATCAAACTCAATACAAGTTTTAGGTTTAATTTCTATACTTTATAGGCATCATTGTATTTCTTGCATAAACTGTGTATAACCTTGTACATTTAAGCCAATAAGTCATTACGTAGTTAAGAACACCTGGAGTGTGGCCTTCCCGCACTGGGGCTGTGCCATCCCAGACAAAGTTAGGCTGATAGGCTGCTTTAGCAATGAAATGAGTACCCAAGGTCACAGAAGGTGATTACGAGAGGCTGCTTTGCTGCGGTTATGTGGTTGTGTTCCTTTGTAAATAGTTTACAATTAATTACTCCCAAATGATAGGCAGGAGTATGGTATTTTGCGCTCCAGACTTCCAGCGGGTGGACATGGGTGTGTTCACATCCCTGATCAAGGCACTACACTCAGATTGCTCCAAGAAATGCCATGCTCTATAAATACAGTAGGTCTCCAGGCCATCATTATAAATGAGTATTTTCAATTAATGTACACTGCAACTCACAACTGCCATTGAAGCTAAGCAGGTGTGAGTCTGGTCAGTACCTGGATAAGAGACCTCCTGGGAAAAACTAAGGTTGCTGCTAGAAGAGGTGTTAGTGGGGCCAGCAGGGGGCACTCACCCTGCAGTCCATGTGCGTCCTAATGCACCAGTATAGTGACGGGGACACTATACTGTAAACAGGCGCCGTCCTTCGGAGGAGACATAAAAACCGAGGTCTTGACTCTCTGTGGTCATTAAAAATCCCAGGGTGTTTCTCGAAAAGAGTAGGGGTGTAACCCCGGCATCCTGGCCAAATTTCCCATTGGTCCTTACCAATCATGGCCTCCTAATAATCCCCATCTATGAATTGGCTTCATTACTCTGTTCTCCTCCCCACTGATAGCTGATGTGTGGTGAGTGTACTGGCGCACTATGGCTGGCATCGCATCATCCAGGTGGGGCTGCTCATTGGTGGTGGAGGGGAGTCCCCATTACCTGTAAAGCGCTTTGAGTGGAGTGTCCAGAAAAGCGCTATATAAGTGTAAGCAATTATTATTATTGTAACGCCCTCGCCTGGTGGTGAGGAGGAAGCGCCCCTAGGCGCTCGTAGTACCGCTGGGCATGCTGGGAGTGGTAGCCGGGGAGAGTCTGAGGGTCAGCACGATGACCAGCGGCTGACCCTACCTGTGTAAATAATGTCCTAGTAGTTCTAGTGCCCTGTGTAGTCTTATAAGAGTATAGCGTGTTGTTAAGTAATTACCACCCTAAAGATGTGTACGTGTTCTGTCAGTCTCCTCTGTGCGTGTATATTGTGTGGTTGTTAATGAATAAAGCTAGCGCTTGGTTTGGTAATCGCGTCTCCACTGGTCCTTTGTTCTGAAAAGAACCTGTAAATGCTACATTATTATTATAAGTAGTAGTAGTAAAGTAAAATAATAAAAACTGGTAAACAAATGTCTAAGATATAGCTTCTTATGATCATTATGGACTGCTGTAAAATAGCCTATACTGTTTGTTGTCATGGCCATCAAGATGTGCTTTTTCCTCAAGAGGACAGCCCAAATCATTCTCACTCAGCAGAAAAAAGCAAGTTGTTAAAAATTTTACATTCACACACAAAGCATGGTACAGTAAGTGCTGCAGTTACACACTTAAAAGAAAAAGGCTACATTTATCACGCTACACTAAGTCACTAGAAAGATCTTGGCTAGCCATTCTGTGAAGATTACAGCCAAAGTTTCAGTGTTGTATTTGCATATACTGTATGTATGTTCAATTCCAGCATACTGCGAAAGTTAAAAGTTAATTTCCTTTTATAAACTTTTTTTTGTTAAGCTTGCAGCAAAACTACAGCTTTCCTCGTCAATGTTCTGGCCAAAATAATTACTTCTGGGGTCAGTAATGTAATTTGAGTCCAGTTAAAACACTCTTCTGTTGAATAAACACCAAAACACACTAAAGTGAGGCATATATCTCCAGAATTTTACTGAGTATGTGGATTAGTTCCATAGGTAGAGATCACATGCTTCTCATTATGGCCAGTACACTCCAGACATTCTACAGAATTCTACCAAAAATTTACATCAGGGCAGAAATAATTTCTCTTGTGATCTGTCCAAAAGTGTCCACTAAAAGAAAGGTTACTGGATGAAAAATGAATAAGGACTTCAGAAACATTACAGATAAGACAGGCTCATTCACACCTCTTTGTTTCTTAGGTTGTTAGTAGGTGACTGATCCTAGGATCTCATCCAGCTATTTCTTGATCGAAGCCAGGGTGCTGGTTTCAAGGACATAACTTGAGTAGCTTACACAAACATTATGTAAAGAAATGCCTCCTGTCCTCAGTTTTAATGGCACTAACCTGTAGTTTCCACTTTGTCTGGATTGTGAGATTTCTAAAGACATCCATTGAGTTGACTTTGTCTATGCCTTTGAGGATTTTGAATAATGTAGTTCCCCTCATAGTGTTTTCTGTTTAAAACCAAAAATATTCAGTTATTTCAGCCTGTAAAAGTCTGATATTTCTCTTGGTCCAGGTAATGTATCTAGTTTTCTTCCCTGGAATGATGCTATGAGCAACAAAAGCAGCAATAGATTTTTTTGGAAAGTGGTGAACAAAATTGTATAAATGTCCAAAAAGGATGTGTGTAATGTGTTACAGAACTCGGTTTGCCTTTTTTATTGCTTCCTTGCATTGCAAAGACGTTAATAAAATCAACATAAAACATAACCGCCAAGGTTTTTTCATAAGAAAAGTCTCCATGTTCAATGTTCCTCATCTCATACAGTTAAAGCTTTGCTTTTTACAGTACATGCAATATTCTGAACTTTCTACATTTCCGCTAAATGTTTTCCCTATCCTGAATCTGATTTAAAACCTTTTGTATTTTATTTGCTGTCTCTGCAGTTCGCTAAAACCTCTATGTTGGTATAGTATAAGAACTTGACACATATACTTACAAAACCAGAATAAACATCATTGATATAAATGAGGGGCAGCAGTGGTTAGCATTGCTGCCTCGCAGTGCTGGGGCCCTGGGTTCAATTCCGGACCTTTGTTGCTAACTGTGTAGAGTACTGTATGTACTTTTTCTGTGTGTGTTCGCGTGGGTTTCCTCCAGAAGCTCTGGTTTACCCCCACAGTCCAAAGACATACTGGTAGCTTAACTGTCTTCTGGAACAATTGGCCCTGGTGTGAGTGTGTGTGTGTGCTCTGTGTTGGACTGGTGTCCCATCAAGTGTGTATCCCGCCTTGCGCCCGTTGCTTGCCAGGAAATGCTCAGGCTGCCTCCCAACTCTGTGGGAGTGGTTAGAAAATGAATGAGTGGATGGATATAGATTAGGTAAAGACGTGGTCCTAGGTGGGTCGCTGTAGTTCTCTACTAATAACATCACCTCAATATGTGATTCTTCCACTATCAGTTATTTAGCTGTACTATATTCTAACCATTAACCAGTACTCAATACAAAACTTATACATAAACTTATATATGCACTTTTGGATTTGATCTTTTTTGAGAAACCTCATAATCTTTCTGTATACATGCCATATACAGTATATACATATACAGTGACTTGAGAAAGTATTCAGACCCCTCCACTTTTTCCACACCACGTTGTGTTGTAGACTTATTTCAAAATGAGATGAAAGGCACACACCTGTCTTTCATTTGTATTTTTAAGAAATTTGCAAAAATTCCTAAAAATGTGTTTTCACTTTGTCATTATGGGGTATTGTGTGTCGACTGATGGTAAAAACGAATCAATTCAATCCATTTTGAAATAAGTCTACAACACAACAAAGTGTGGAAAAAGGCTCTGAAAAAATGTGGAGGGCTCTGAACACTTTCCGAAGGCACTGTATATATACAGGTGGGTAGCTGCGTCAGCATGCGTAGGCTGCAAAGGAACAAGTAATAGGTTTATTCCATGCTGAAAAAAAGAAGAAAGAGAACACAACGTTTCGGCCGTGGAGCCTTCTTCAGGTGTGAGAGAGACAGGGCAGTAGGCAAAGGTAAAGTAGCGGGAGAACAAAGGTTGGGAGGGAGGAGGAGTGAGAGGCGGGAGCAGGGGACAGAAAGAGAGGCCAATCAAGAGGTGTCAGAATGGGTGCAGAGAGGTGTGAAATGAAACTTCCAATGAATGGAGAAAATTTAAAAGAACAGTAGTCTGTCGTTAAGGGAAGGGAGAAGGTGTGATCCTAGCTGCAGAATAATTTTAGTTTCGGTGGTCTTTCTGATGTATGAGTTTGGAAAACCGTCTTTGAGAACTGTATATATACATACTGTACATACAAAGGAACAAGTAATAAGTTTATTCCCTGCTGAAAAAAGAAGAGTGAAAACACAACGTTTCGGCTGTGAAGCCTTCTTCAGGTGTGTCATGTATATATACTGTACACATACCATATCATATAATCTTTTGCGTTCATTACTGCTATTGCTCATTTAAATAACTCTAAATTAAGCTAGACATTTTGTAAATCTGTGTTGAGTATTCCCCAAATCCTACTGCCGTGCTGGTGATACTGTAGTGTAGTATTGTTAATAATTATTTCCACAATTTTGCAACTAGTAAAGCCAGATTTATTTACTTGTAATTGGTTTTGTTTTGCCTCCCTTTTTCAGAGGTGCAACTTTAGCAATTTTCTAGTCCATGGATATTGCTCCTCTCTCAAGAGAATATTGTAAATGTTGTTTCTCATATTTTGTTTTCTTATTTATGATTGGTAGAATACCATCAAGGCCCTGCAAATTTGTTTTGGGGTTTATTGCACCTGTAACACTTCTGCCTACTGTGGTGATATTGTCTTATATCGAATTTGGTCTTTCTGCTACCTGAGGCATCCTGTCAATGTTTGGAGTCAACTGTGAGGTTCTTTTGTGGATCCTGAAAGGCTTCAATGTCCTCTTTTATGCAAATGGACAAAATTGCAAACCAAAGCCGAAGAACTCTTGATGTACACTGAGCTGCAACACAGCCATACAGACCTGTATGGTGATACAGCAGCACCACCTTCTGGTGTCCAGCAGTATTACACATTTTATACATACCACAGCGACCTTCAACACCTGCAGCATAAATTCTCTGAAGCTCATAAAGGACCTTATTCTTCATTGACATAATACCTAATTATTGGCTAAATAAGGACAATGTCTGTGCCAAAACAATATGTTTTGACTGAACATTTTATACTGAATATGATAAGAATGGAAATCTGACCTTTTCTCTGCTATATAAACGTTACAATATTCTGACAGCCATGGTGATTTGTAAAAATATTTATCGATACCCGACACTGAGTAAAAAAAGCAAAAATGCACAAGCCCTTTTTTTCCCAAACAGTTTATTAGCTAATGTCAATTGCATGTAAAAGTAAATACAGTTGAAGGAATAATTTTCTAGGCTCTCCTACTGTATATGAAAAAATCACCATGCAATTTCAAAGGCACTTGAACTTGCATATATACATTTTTAACTGGCTTTCAGCTGTGGACAATTCATGGGAGAAGCAGCAGGGAGTGCTAAAAGTTATTAGTACAAAAATACACATACAATTCATGCATTTATTTAGTGCACTGGTTATTGCTGTTATGTGCTTAGCCTATAAACATAGTAAGTTATTGGATTGATAGTTTCTAAAACTAACAATCAACGGTCAAAGTTGTGACAACATAATTACAACAGGAATAACAGCCTCTGGTCAGTTTTTGCTTTGCACCTACAGGGCAGCTATAGTCAGGCCGGGGCCTGCAAGTTCCATCTGAATTTGCAATATCACTTGACCAACCTCTGGAACAAAAGAAAAATGCATTCTTGCCATTTTCTGAAGCAGACTTACATTTTTTTTTGGTCTGTTTGGTTCAGCAGTAGTCTCATTAAGATTCCTGTTTGAAAGAAGATAAAATCATGTTTGTTTGTTTTTTAACCAGCTGGGCTCACTGGCACAACTGTTGGAGATACTGTGCAAGCACTCTCCTGAGGTGCACACTGCCAGACCATTTGCATTGCTGCTTATCCACAGCATGTCCTCTCACAGGGCCATGAAATGTCTTTTCAGAAGCTAATGGTGCTTTGCACGCTTAGCTCCGCAGAAGACATCCCAGTATAACCAAATCCTGCAAGAGAATTCTCCCATACCCATTTCACAGGGTTTTTCATGGGCGAGAAATGAAATCACAAGAAATGTGCACACAATGAAAATCCTTTTGAGAAATGCTAAAAGACAGTAGTGTGTGCCACCAATGTTAGCATGAGGAAACAATCCAAACAGAGGTTAATTTGTCCTGATGCAACTCTGTAAGGTATCGGGAGGTAATTACTGGCTTGTAAAATCAGAAGGAAAGTGTTCACTTTCACTTTGTTCCACCTCTGCTTAGACAAGGCAATCACAAGGCTCACAACTCTGGCCACATGTCTTTTTTATTACAGTAGAGCTCTCAGTTGGATAATTTGACTGATTTGACTTTATACAGTATAACCCTTGTTTTCAGGGTGCTACAGGCTTTGAGTGCTTTGACTGTGGCCGTAAGGACTGCAGCTAACAGGCCTTTTTAATGTTTTTTTTACTGTTATTAATGATATTACAATTGAGCACCAAAATCCAGCAGAAATGCAGTAAACATAAAAATGTAAAACATAAACCCTATAGTTACACGAAAGCAAATATCCTTTGTGATGGCCCACAATAGACTCAGGTGACAAAGGAACTTGCCATCCTGAACTACTGGGATGTCCCGGCAAACCGTATCCATCATCTGAGTGAATTATACAAACGCTCTTTAATACAATTCTTTACAAGCCTTTTAGTAGTTTAAAAATGCAGAATCAAAACTGTATAGCTGCCAGTCCAGAAAACTGCAATACGGAAGGCAAACATACAATTTTTTGTAAATACCGCGGTGCCATGTACCGCATTAAAAAGGCATGCTTAGTGATCTAGGACATGTGCGCCTAATCCTGGTCAAACAGTGTGTCTGAAGGGCTTCAAGGTGTCTTTAAAGCAGCAGCTCCTAAAGAGCAGGTGAAAGCTGTTAAATTGGTCCAATGAAGTCAAGCTCAAGTTGATTATGGTCATTAATAGCCGAGTTGGAATTAAACCCTGAAGAGACACCAGCCCTCAGGGATGAGACACCCCAGGCTTAGAAATAAAGGATGACAGGCCCCCTCGCCTCTGCACCATGATGGCTCCAGTACGGGGGGTGGCCATTCCTGTTCCAGGAGCACCATGATCCAGCAGGTTTTAAGCTCTCCCTTAACTCATTAATTTCTAAGCTCTTGCAAAAACATTGCTTTGACCACAAAAGCAGGTGGGCTGCTCAGTTACTTAGCTTAGATGTTTGAAAAGTAAAATTAAATCACCAACACACTGTAGCAGTTAAACAGCACAGCTAGGGCATGCCTGTTTTAATGGAATCAATGAACTAAATCAAGACTCGTTTGTGTTGCCAGTGCTTGATATTTTAAGGGCAGCCTTTTTACACCTGCTGGACTGTGGCTTACCCGTATATACATCTACATCTGATATAGGTCAAAAGACGACAAAGAATAAATTCAAGGTATTGCTGTAATGTGATATCTATGACCAGTGAGAGCTCTGTAGCTTTTAACAAGCCCTACAAACTCCCTGATACTAAGGGGTACAACCCTGAAGTGAAACAAACCATAAGAAGTCATGCAGCCTTAAAGGAGTGTATTGCAGAGTAGTGAGTATCTTCTTACTTACAGAAAACCTACAGGTGCAGCATTATATACAAAACAGTAATTGGCAGTTTAAACAGCAAGATCAGGGTACTGATTTGGTTCATTTTGGTATAATTGTCTATAAAATATTTATATAAAGATCTTTAAAAAAATCTAAGTTCTTTGTCATGTGCTTTTGTAAGCTGTCACAATAAAAAAATTCAGTGTATCTACTAGTTAATTCATCTACTGCTAGTCATTATGTATGTACTGTCTATAGTTTCATATATATTGTATATACATGGGTATATATATTATCCCTACAGTGTCAGGTGTTTTGGTCCTCCAGTAAACTATGAACATAACTGCAAAATCTATAAAATGGTAATAATTGCAAAGCAGAAATTCCCTTCTTAACAGCTGGTGAAATAATGCAGACAAGTTAATTTTGAATAAAAACTGCTGTCTGCTTTAAAATAGGATGTTTGAGGCAGTTGTGCTATGCACCTGTCTGCCTGTTACAAATCAAGGTTTAGGAAACAGTGCAAGAGTTTGATATCTTATTACAACATAAATACAATATCTTAAAACTGTATGATATACAGTACAGGTCCCCGGATTCTGTATTAATTAGCTGCAGGGCTTAGTGTGATTCACCCAATGGTTTAACTTTACCATTAGGTACAATATTTACCCATCTATACTCTTTTCCAGAATTTCCCAATTTTCAGTGTGTCCCACATTCCATAATCCATTAAGGTTTTCATTGGCCTTAATTTGAAGCCAGTCCCAAGAGGGATGGGAATTACTGTACAATTTTTTGGTCACTTTAAGAGAGGAGAGGTTTTCAAAGCTTGTTAAAATAACATAATAGCTTGATTTTTTATGAATAGCATTTTTACACAATATATTCAGGGATGTCAGCAAGCCCAATATTTCAGGAATGCAATACAACAGCTTTTTTGATTTTTTAAAAATGAATTCTTTACAGACAGACCTGAGTCTGTCTGCCGACAACAGACATGGCAGAAGTCAGCATGATCACCTTTACTGGTTTGGGCAGAGAGAGTCTGTAAATACTTTAAAGAGAACTCACAGAATCCTAGTCCGTGATTTCTTAAGGAAGAGTTCTTGAATTAAAACACTGGTAATCAGAATAAAATACAGCAACCAAAAAATATATTCTGAAAGCGCTGCAAGGTTGCCATCTGGTTATTCACAGCCTCAGTTCAGCAAAGGTTGCAATTATAATTCAGATTTCATTTTCTCTGTGATCTGAGGGACTTTTTAAGGAATTGTTCTTTCTTGGACTGATCCAAGACGAGTGGGACTGGAGGGTCAATATGGTTCACCACATCCTGTGCCAGTTTCTCATTTTCCCCAGTGGTAGGTGTTGTCTCAAGTCCATATTTTCTTAGACATGGAAAAAATGTTTTTGTCACTCAAGATTTGTATTGCGTGCAGCACTGTGGCAAAACGGTTAGCACTGCTGCCATGCAGCATTGAGGTCTTGGCCTCTATTCCATGCTAACTGTGTGGAGTTTGTTTGTACTCTTGGCTTCTACCCACAGTCCAAAGATATACCGGTAGGTTAATTGGCTCTGGTGTGAGTGTGTATCTGTGCCTGTGTGTGCCCTGCAATGGACTGGTGTCCCATCCAGGGATGCTTGCTGGGATAGGCTCTGGCTCCTCCGCATCCCTGAATTGGAAAAGTGGTTAGAAATGGGTGGATTTTAATTGTGATCTGTTTCCTTCTGGATTTTTAAAAGTCCTTTCATTGGCTTTGTTTCCTGCAGCTGAAGCTGTGAATGCCTTCTGATTGGAGGACTCAAAGTGCTGTATTTGTAACTGCTGAAGCTGGGCCAGACTTGTGACTGTCTATGGCCCAGAAAGAACTTTTGCTTTACGCAAACTGGAGTCCAGGCTGACGGCATAAAATTGACACATCTAAAGACTGGGTTTACCCTGACTACAATCGGAAATAGAGTATTAAGTAATGCGAGTGTGCACGTTGTGTGTCTGTATCTGCTTTCTGAGATAGGCTCCAGTTCCCTGGCAGCCCTGAATTGGAAGAAGTGGATAGAAAATGTATGGATGAATGACAACAGCTCATCGAAGAGTTTGTGGAATGCAGAAAGAATTCTGTCACAGCATTGCCTTACTGAATCCAAGGGATGGAGTCAGTTAAAGGAGATCTAATTAGGGAAACCATTCAAACCTAAGTAATTTAGATTTCACTTGCAAATCAGAGTCCCAAACAAAGGTTTGTCAAAGGACAAATTAGGTGATGCACTGCTCAAGGACCACTAGGGGGCATTGTGACTCCACTCACTTTTGCTCCCAAGCCATTCTCAAGACTTTCCTACCAAAAGGCTACTGTGTTGCAGGGGGTGAAAGACTTCTATGGGAAGTATTAAACCCTGAAAACAAATCCATTGAGAAAGAGCAGAGATACCGCAGTTTTGTCTATGGTCAGTGCTTACTGTGCTGAAGGTATGCCTCATTGCTCTACAGTGATGGCAGCAGTACTTCAGAGAATGACCAACCTCTTGATCAGCTCAGTCACCACTATGGAGTGCTGTATGGAATTCTTGGATGCATTAAAGAAAGATTACTGGCTCATCTCTATAAGCAACCAGACCGACTGGGGAGCAATGAAGAAATGGACATAACGCATTGACTTAAAGAGGAAAGCCTGGCATAGCATTTAAGGCAAGACCAGATATTAGAAAGATAGTCTTCTTTCTTAAAAAGAGGTGCAACAGAGGTGTACTCAGAGATGGGCTTGGGTCAGTGGTAGTGACTTAGACCACCCAATCAGAGCCTGTAGAGTGTTTCCCCTTTCTTAAGAAACAGAGTATTAAACAACTGAACTGAATAAGTACTATTTTAAGCTTCATGTGCAATGGAGCAGGTTCTTTCATCTAATTGAGAGGTTCTGATGCTGGGGTATCATCAGATCAATTAGTTAATTGTAACCAAACAAATTGCCTCTTCCCATTTGGAATTGTCTTAAAGTTTCATTACATTAATTGGATCAATGTATCCTTTTTTTGTGATCTCACACTTTTACAAAATTAAAGAAAACCTACAGACTCCAAGGAATGGAGTTTGGAAAACTTAATACGATTTATAAGCTTATATGCGCTTCAAAGCAAAATTTCTTTAAAACATGAGGAGGCCATACATTTGTAACTGGTGGCATAAGTGACTCTGTGTTGCTGGACTCACTTCAGCTGAACATAGCTGAATCAGTGAAGGTTTTTAGAATTCAATGTCAATTTTCTAATTCTGACAATAATAAACATAATGATAAATACAGAAGTACACATAGAAAGGTTACAACTTCATCTATGAGGAATAAAATTCAACATAATATCAACTGTAATAAATTAACTAAAACAGTGTTTCTTCAAACTTAGTCTGTCAGTACAGAGTGTGGAATGCTGACGGAGGAAGGCGTGCACCATGGGAAGGTGGGTGTGGCCATGGTTAGCTGGTGGTTGACATCACCAGATCGGGCTCCTTAGCTGCTTCGGGGGAGGAGGTGAGGCCGCAGCTGCCGGAGAGCTCTGGAAACTGGCTGGCTCTACCCGGCGGTACTGGGGAGGCTGGAGATTGGGCTAGACCTGGTTTCTTGGGAGGAATGGGCGGTGGGTGGCCCCTCTCGGCCCGGGGGATTATTGGAGACTTGATCCCAGGCGACAGCGGGCTGGAGACCTTGCCGGCGGTTGGGGAATGATCACCCCGGGAATGGGGTGGCGGGGCCAGGGTGCGATAGTCTGTGCCGAAGGGGGAGCTGTTGCTGGGGGAGCCCGGTTTGCCCTGCTGGTTGGTGAAGCGGGAGAGCACCTGCGTGACAGTGTTGCGTGCCAGCTGCTTGGCGGAGCTATGCTCGGCAGCGGTGGGCGACAGGTCGCGGGGGGAACGAGGAGACACCCCGCCGACCTGCTGCTCCTGCTCGGCCTGGGCTTGGAACTTGTGGCGGGCAGCTTGGAAGCGCTGGTTGATGCCAGCCTGGTAGGAGGACTGGTAGCCAGGGCTGGTGGCAGAAAGCCCCATCAGGCGCTTAGCCAAAACCGGAGAGGAGCAAGGGGAGGAGGTGAGGGAAGAGGAGGCTGTGCTGGTGGGGGACAGGCTCTGGTGGAGATGGACAGGGGAGTGCAGGCCGCCATTCTCCACCCCGTTTTCCTGGCTGGTCTTCTCCCCTGGTGAAGGATCGCCATCTTTGAGGTAATGCCCATTCATTTTAGGCTGGGTAGATGATTTGGTGGCCGGCTTTGCTGAGGCTTCAGTCTGGCAGGCTACGGAGGCCATGGTGGGCACCAGGGGGAGGCCCTCTCTGCCCCTCAACTCTGCTAGCTCCTTCCTTAGTCTCTCTACCTCCTCCTGTAGCTCCTTGCTCCTACCTTCCTCCTTCTTCAGCCGGGCCCTCAGCTGCTCCCTCTCGGTGTCAAACTCGTCCAGCTGCTTCTCCGCCCGCGCCTCCATCTGCAGGGCCCGCTTCCTCTCGGCCTCCAGCTCGGCCTGCAGCCCCCGAGTCACTCCCCGCTCTTCCTCCAGCCGCTGGCCGAGCTCGGCCACCCGCTGGCTCTCCTCGGCCGCGCGTGCCGTGGCTCTCTTGCATTCCTTGGCCAGTGCGGAGGACAGCTGCTTGTGCTGCGCCCGGTCCTCCTCCGCCTGCCCCGACAGCTTCTTCTGCTCCTTCTCCAGCCTCTTCACCTGCGCCTTCTCAAAGTCCAGCTGCAAGACACAAACGTGGACACGCGGACAAGGGCAAGGTCCCATTTCAGGCTTCATGTTTTTACCGGCTACCATGTCTGCTTGAGTAGCCTGTGGCAGGAGTACTCCACACGCAGCTCCTGTGGTGAAAACAACTCTCACTAAAACATCAGCCTAAATGTTTTATTTTAAATCCAGGTTGCTGAACATATTTTAATTCAATCCCCTGTCATGGATAGGTGTAGCAGTCTTTTTGGGACTTTTGAAGGGGGAAACAAATGAAATCCAATTACAAATTAACAAATTAACCCTCAATTGAGGATTACTCCATAATCCTCTATGGAGTCATTACACAGATTGACAAGAGAAGTGAGACCCTGAAAAGTTACCAGCTTGCTACTGTGGTTTGCTCTGGGTTGCGTACAGGCTCCTTTTATGCCTTTCTGTTTATATGACATACAGAAAATGCTCACAATGCTTTTTTTACATGGCATACAGGAAATGTTCATCAGGGTAAATACTAAGTTTTGGGGGAATCCGCAGATATTCTCTCTAAAACCCTAACAATTTCTGAAATCACAAATTATTATTTTGCTCAACTCACTGCTCCAGCCCTTGTATAAATTAAGATAAGATCACTTTATTAGCAATATACAATGTCATGTATTAGGAATTTGTCTTTTTGCATACCCAAGCTTGCTCTCCATGAGACACACAGACAGGGAGAGAAGCTTGGGGTCAGAGCACAGGGTCAGCCATTTATACAGCACCCCTGGAGCAGCTGGGGTTAAGGGCCTTGCTCAGGGGCCCAACGGAGTAGGATTCCTCTGCCAGCCGTGGGATTTGAGTACATGCATACTCTTTTTCAAGGTGGCAGCCCACAACCCAGACACCAAACCTATGGCCAAAATGTGGACATACTGGGTTTTAGACATCACTGCAAACCTAGTCCCAGGGAAATAAGACGATAAACCCATTTTTAAACCACCTCAACTTCACTGGCACTCAATTTCATGCACCTCCACTGTGGGTAATCCTCGTCACATCCTTCTACCACCAAACATGCTCTTTTTCACTGTTTACAGTTTTTCTGTACACAATATTCCATAATAAAACACTCGACACATGCCACAAAATGTTTGTTTAATCTAATTCGGGTGCCTGATTTTTTCTTTCCTGGCCGTTTTTGGTGCTGAAGAGACTAGTGTCATAAAGGAATACTTTAGGATTTGCACAGTCAAGCTGTGGTAAAGTGAAACAAGGGTCGAATCATTTCTAAATGGAAGCATCCTGGAATGCAATATTACATCACACAGCTTTTGTTTTTAATTGAGTCCCTCCAGATGTCAATAGTGCTCCCTGTCATTTGCCAATGATTAAAAAAAAGATATTTTCAGTCCATGATGAAAATGGCACAAATTACCAAGTATCCAGTGGGCACAATGTCAAGTACAGCCTTTGGCAGAAAACAATACCATCATACCACTGACAAAAAATGACTTATTTTGTGGTTGTTGTTTGTTTTCCTATGTTTTAGGAAAGAGGCTATTTTGTGAAGGATAAATAACTATTTCTTTTTTAAAAAATAATTTAGATAGCAAACCTTTCAGCTGCACACAACACAAAAATACTATATGAACTGTTCATTTGTTTTGCAATTAAAAGACATATTTTTGCAATAGGGATGCCCCTTTCCCTGATGACACAGGCAGGCAACAGAACTCAAAAGCAAAATATTTCAGTATTGAGTTTTCTTTTGTACAATGAGGAAAGATAAATCCGTACACAACAAACTAATTTCAGAACAATTCCTCCTCAGCTCCTTGTGTTTTAAACTAAACAATCACCCTCCTTCCACTAGGATTAAGATTTTACTCTTATCGGGATTGGGTATCCCACAAAGGATGTGATTAGTTTGCTTGAACTCATGACATTGACCAAGCTGGCAGTGTGATACTGTCACTCAAACTAATCTTGATAAAAGACCATATTCTATATACACAGTCGCTGAAAGTCTTTGCCTGCCCAACAGGCAGAGGCTTCACAGAGAAGTGTGGCTCAAGGGATGAATTTTGTTCAGGTAATCCTTAACAATTATGTCATCACTGTTTCCCATTATAAGTATAAGACCAGCAGCACAGATAGCAGTCTAAGGTGTCGGACAGAGGCATGATGTAGCCCCCACTAAGAGTACTGGAAGCTCTCAGGTTCACATCAAGTCACAGGAATCAAGCTGTGAAGATCCTGAGTGATCCAGTCCAATATTGCCGTGTTTTCAGGCATGACAGAATGGGGTGTCTTTGAGACGGACAGGTGCAGTACCCAAGTACCTGTTGTAGGAGGCGTTCTCTCTCCTTCTCCAGCATGTAGGTGACATCATCGCCCTCGGCTGTGTCCTGGGCATGCCGGCGTTTCTCTTCCTCCAGGTCTGCAATAACCTGCCACACACAGAAGAGGGCAGGAGTGAGTTTCAAATGGACAAGGAAAACTATCAGTCAAAGGTCAATCAATAAATCAAATAGTATTACAGTATAGTGCATTTCAAAGAAAAGATTCACAAAGCTGTATATTAAATCTATTTAATTACAGAGGACAATATAACAGACATGCATACAAAATGGTTGATAAAAGTTAAAAAACAACTCATAATTGGTTATAAACCTCATAACATTTACACAGCTCAGGGTAGAAAGTTAACAATGATTGCACTGTACAAGCTCAGGTCCCACCTCAGGCCACCAGCTAATCACTAGCTCGAGAGCTGGGACTACACAAAGCTTTAATGTGGCACAGACATTGAACCACAGTGACAGGTTAGGAACTGTATTGAATGTTGTTTTAGAAAAGTCACATGACACAGCTTTTCCCTTTTATACTAGTTCCTTTATATCACTGTCATGGGCAAATTCAAGTCCTGCTCAAAGCTGGGTGTTCAGAAAGAGAGGTCTGTGGCTATTATTGTATTAAATACAAATTATAACTAGACCATAACTGTATAATATGGGTCATGAGTCCAGTTATATTGCTGCCCTGGTGGTGACATCATAATGATAACATTACCACTATCTTGAGTACGGTTTTATCATTGCTCTGGTGATGACATCATAATGACAGCCCTGCCACTATCATGAGTCCAGTTTCTTTATTGCTCTGGTGGTGACATCATAATGGCCCAATAATCCCTGTGCTATCATGTGCAACCTTGATGTAGTGGCAACATAGCTAGCTATGCCAGTCTGCCATGTGCATCAGGTAGGTCCTAGTGCAGTTGTTGCTGCAGAGGCATTGCAGTTGACATGAGTCTCCGTTAGGGAAAATGGCATAATCTAGTCATATAAGAAATGCCCTTAAAATGGCAGATGCTGTGTGCTTCCTAGAAACTGCCCTGACAGCGCTATTCAGCCTCTACCTCCAGGCCTTTGCCTCCAAAATGAAAAGCTGCCCTCTTTTGCTCATTCCTCTGGACCAGTCTGTCTGCGTCTGGGAGATGACAACAGAGCTATTGTCTGTGGCAGAAACTGAGGAACAAAACAGCAGGAGTGAACAAAGAGATCAGTTTTTACTTCAATCTCAGGGGTAAAGAGAACTATTGTGTGGCTCCTGTTCAGTCAGTGTCTGGATAGGGGCTGGGCAAAAATGTCTCATTTATCCTTGTGAAATTGGGTCTCTTGTACTGGATGGTGCTGAATCCTACACTTTTTAACATTCAGAAATTAATAAAACATTCAGCACACAATGTGAAGCAGACAGTTTAGTGCTACATAGTATATCCATTAGCAGAAAGCCGCTTATTTCTGATAAAGGTGACAACCCAGAGCCTATCCAGGAAGCACAGGACACGAGGTGAGACGACACTCTTCATGGGACGCCAGTCTACTTCACTTCACACACAACTAACTTAGGGACCAACGACTAGCAAACATGTCTTTTGGGAGATGGAAACAAAAGTGGAGCACCTGGAGAAAATCCACAGGAACACATGAAAACGTTTAAACTCACTGAAGGCAACCCAGTCCACAATCAAGCACAGAACCTTAGATTCATAAGACCATGACTTTTTGAGGATGGATGGATATACAGTACTGTTTAAATTGTTCTGCAATTGAAATACACAACGCAGAATATGCATGTTTAAAAGGTATGTTTCAGCCAAGTTTCAAAAGAAACATTGTTACAGTTTGTTAAATTTCTGCTTCATATTATTTTTTAATACATTCGTATATATTAGCTGAAGCCTTGTATTTTATAGCTATAGAAATGAAACCTATGTATTATTCAGAAAATGTTCAGGCTTAAGAGGTGAATACAGACACAGCGCAGCTCAAGTAAACTGGTTAATTTGTCCCAATGCCTGATACTGGAGTTTTGTCTCTACAGGCCACTGGAAACTTGAGAAGTACTGTACTATCACTATTGTTTGTTCTAAGAGGATTTGCATTAGCTGAAAACAAGGCTCTTCTTTTATACACAGGTTAGTGTGGGACTGGAAATAAAACCTTAATTGTCTTCTAAAACTATTATCTAAAGACCAGATTAAAAAAAAAACTATCTTAAATGACAATGGACAGATTGCATGTAGATTGCAGAGGCCAAGTGTGGTTTCTGATGACTCATCAAAATCCTGCACAAAGGAAGAGTATTGCTTTGCACAAATCAGGTTTAACATCCATCCCTTTTGTAACCACATCTTCCAATTCAAGGCTGGGGGGTGGGACTGGAGCCTGTCCCAGCATGCAACAGGGTATAAGGCCTCCCAGGATGGGATGCTAGTCCATCACAGGGCAAACACACTCAAAAACACAAATAGGCAGAAGGCAATTAAGCTACCAGTATGTCTTTGGACTGTGTCCTGGAGGAAACAGGCAGCAGTTATAACCACTTTGACACAATGCCACCCATCAGGCTTAACACTGATGTGAAAACCTACAGCCACAATCAATGAATCGTCCACAATGGCTAACCATTATCATCATCATCATCACACTCCACCACAGAGAGTGTTCCTCCCCACGTACCTTCCTGTGCCTGCTCTCTGCTGCGGTCAGCTGAGCCAGCATCCTCTCCTGCATCCTCTTGCAGTGGGACATGACCAGTTTGAGGATGGTCAGCGGACTGGAGCACAGCGGACCCCTCTCCGGCTGCGCCAGGCCCCGCCCCACCTCGCTGTCCCGCTGCAGGGCCAGGAACGGGTCGCTGAGATTGTACTTCCCATAGCGCTCCTGCACAAACGCGTCTCTGTGCTGGGCCTGGAATAGGGATAATAAAAAAACAGCTATTGACACCTTTATGAGCAACAGGAGCATATTCAAGTGGATTTTCTCTTCTGAGTGCTTGTTGCACACTATTTTTTTAAACTGAGGAACATCAAGTTAGGAGAGTAACCATCAAGGGTTCTGAAGTGCACAAATAAGGGAAGAGAAATTAAATTGGCATCATGTGTTCTGAAACAGTTATATTTGAAAAATTAATCAGCAGTTTATTCACAGTAATAAAAAACAGCTGAAAGTTAGCATTTGAGCATGTTGCTTTTCATGTTTTTAACAATTCTGTCTTACATGGGATGTATAGCTTAATGTGAAGATATTGGGAACATCTGGTCCTCGAAGTACTCCGGTGTTTGTGTCTGCTCTGCTCTGTGCTTGGTATTACATTCCACAGAAATGATCTCTGTATCAGGGCTCCCTGTTTGTAACACGATTTTAAAACTTAGTTTGCTCCACAATTTAAAAGACATGAACTTTAAAAAAGTTATGTTTGTTATATTCTGTTGAGCAAAATTCTTATGGTTGTTACATTTTACACTTTTTTTGCATCTTAAAAAAAAAAATTTGAAACCAAAAAAAAAAAAAGAAATCTTCTCGGAGATTTCCAAGGCCAAATACACGTTTTAATATTTTGCTCATGGTAAGATGACGTGTTACGGTTGTGTGTGGTAAAATCAATCCTGCTTAAAGAATTCAGTGTAAATATTAACCTAGTATAAATCAATATCATCTGACATCATGTGCAAGACCACACTAACTGTTACAGTCTATGGGAATGTTATCTGCTTGCCTGCTTTGGGATCAGGAATTACTAAACAGGAAACTGCGAGTGGAAGTCTGACAGCAAGTGCCTCTGTGCCTTTTCTGAAGCCTCCCGGACAGAGCCAAGAGAAACACAGCCTCCGAGACGCGCCAAGGAAAGGAGACTTAACCCTTCTGAAGGGGCAAAGAATTTCACTGCTGGAAAGGGAAGCTCAGCAGATGGCATCTGCTGACAGGCTCTTCACAGAAGCCGGCCCAGCTGTTTCGTTCAAGGGGAGGCTGGGAGTCACGCAGCTCAGGCTCCATGAGTTTCTGAAGCTTCACTGCAGGGACCAAGCTAATGATCGTCCAGAGCAACTGAACAGGCTGTCTCTGGAGAGCAAGTGGCAACAGGGAGAGAGCGTAGGGTTACAGTGTTTTAGTTTCTCCAAATCCAATACCAGCATTAACCCCCAATATAAAAACCCTCTGCTTCTAAAACTCCTAGTCAACAAACCCTTTCAGTGAACAAATGGGTTTGCATATTGGAAAGCCCAGGCAACTTTAAAAAAAAAAAAAGGGTTCCTAAAGAACTCTGAATAAGCCCTGGCTTTGCTGTTAATTTTATGGTACACTGAACAAACCTTCTTGTGCTCTATTGTCCTGATGAGATGCAAAATTGAGGTCTTACTGTGACTCTGCAGCTGCCACGAATATATCATTGTCTGCTCCTAGTCCCAGGTGGATGAAGAGGTAGATAATGGCTCCCTGTTAAGTGGCATTCTTTTAGATACATTGTGCATTGATGGCTCAGTGGACAATTGTAATGAAGTAGCTTTTGCTTTTTAATTATATAGAGATACAAGAGTTAATCAGTACTGACCCAACTTCAGATGTTCACCACCAGTGTAGCACGTTTCAGGACAGTCGGGCTATTTCACTTCCTCTCTTGAGTGTGCTATGCTAATAATATATATTTATAGCATTAAGGAACATAAGCCATTTCCTTCTAGATTGAAGCAACCTTGATAACCATATAATCCTTTGGGAGGGGGCGGGTATTCATACTTGAAACCACCATGGTAATGCATGAGAACAAACTTGCCTAGAAAGAACTTAATTTGCACCAGGAAAGGCAGCCACTGTCTGCCTATCTTGAGATGATTCTGAGCTATATCATACACCAGATAGCTGCAGTTATAACTGTTGCTGTTTTCTTTGTTATATAACTCTGAGAAAAAAAAAGGAAGAAAAAGCCCTCAAAACAGCTTCTATTAGACTGTTTTGGATTCATCAAGCTTTTCCTTTGAACAAGGTCACTGTTGGGTGATATCCTAGGAACAGCCAGCTCTGAGTGCCTGTTCTGGCATATCTTATTTTTACTCCAGCTTCTCAATAGGCTTTACTGAAGCATTAAATAAAATATTACAGGCCTCATTCATAAAGAAAGGGCCTAATGCACCTTTTTGAAAAAAGACAAACTCTTAATGTTACACAATCCGCAGAAAAAGCCAGAACCGCCTACAGGGGCTCTTAAATCAGCATCCTGAGAGATTTACATGGCACTTTATGACTTTACTGCACTGCTTTTGTGCTAAGAAAGAAACGTCAACTTAGCAGGGTGGGCAAAGTTTATGAAAAGGGCCCCATGTCTGCAGAGACTTGACATACAGGAAAAGAACACGGCACCACAGATGCAGGGTCCCCCTGCGGTCTCTTCCCGGCTTTGCTGACCGTGGTCCTGTCCATGACCTGTGTGTGGCAGGTCTGAGCTCATTCAGAGCATTCTTCTACAGGCACTTCACCACTGCCCTGTCAGCCTCAGGGCCTGGGAGGCAACAATTAGCTCTTTGATCCTTCCTGCCTTACAGTGCAAACAAAGAATGTCGGCCTCCACTCCTTTCTGTAGATTACAGTGTTAGTACAAAGAGCCCGTGTCCATCCTCTTGGTTGCATTTTCAGAAGGGGACATGGGAGATAAAAAGAATCTCTTACAGTTGGTTACTGTGCTATGCTTTGATTCTTTATGATATAGCCCCACCTTGTTTCTGTAACTTAGCACTAAATGGAGCCGACAAAACACCTTCTTATCTGGCTCAAGGACCCTAACCTGGGCCAAAATTGGGAATGTACGAGGTACATTCAAGGACACTTTTCTTCTGTTTTCCAGTGAACTTGATTTTGAGATTTTGAACTTGATTTAATATTGCATGGCTGTGAATGTCAGTGAGTATGCATCAACAGTAAAAAAAGAAGAAATTGTCCACATTTTCTGACTTAAACTGCATCTTCACTGTATAGCCACATAGGCAAGACAGAATTTTTTTAATGGAATGCATTAATAATTTTGAACACGTGTTGTATCCGATTGTCTTTCTTCCCAGTGAGAGAAAAGACCTGGGAACTTTTAGAAAGAAACGAGTGGAGGTATGTAACTGACTATTTTAGCTTTTGTAACTGCTTGCTTGACGTTTTGAGGGAAGTACTGAGTTTTTATCTGTTGAACATAAACCACACCTCAGTCTTTCAAGTGAGCACATAAGAATGTTTACAAACAAAAAGAGGTTACCTGGTCTTTCTAAGTCATTCGTCTTTTAATAGCAAATTGATTGGAGGTTTCATTCAGACATTCCTTTAAAAGAAACTGGGGTATCACCTTCAACAAGTTGCCCAGCCATGTTGCTCCAGCCAAGAGGCTTGGTACCAGGAGGCTCCTGGATTGACCCCCACTCATACTGCTCACTTGCTGTGTCACCCCGATCAGCTACTTTGGGGCTCCGTTCTGTAGATGAGGCATCTATTAGTGACTGATGCTAGCTTGCCTCCCATTGTCTATGTCACGTTTTGGATAAAAGTGTCTCGGAAACAATGACAGTAATTATTGCATGGAACAAGCTCCCCAAGCAATGTCATTTAACATGAGACACTGGCATCATTCAAGACCCAGCTCCATGAGTTCCTCTGACAAATTAGCTACTAACTACCAAATGGGTCAGGTGGGCCAGCAGATCTCCTGCATGTGTTCTCAGGGATGGTCTGGCTACAGAAGGAAACAAAATCCACCAGCCTAAATTTTCCCTAACTCCACCCAACCTTAGCTCAGGTACATAGAGGCTGTTTCTTCATCACACCATACCTCATAAGTTGTCAGGATCCTTTCGTTTTTCAACTACAGTGCTGTTGAAAAGCACTACAGGCTCTACAAGAACTACCTAATCAAAATGCACATGTGCTCTATTAGGTAATACACATTTAGACCTTTTTACGAACAACACTCTGTGGAATATTAGCAATATTCCAGAACTGTCAATTCTACAGCAGTCGATACAACTTTGTGAAAGCATGCTTAATAAATTACTCTGCACTTAAAAAGTCTGATATTTCCCAATGTGAACCAGAAGGAAACATGGAGTGAGTGCCTTGAAACAACAAATAAATCCAATTTCTGGGATCTTAGGGAGTAGATAGGGGCAAAAACTTTAAATGTTGTTCATGTATTTTTGACCACTGTCATTCCTGCTTTCAGTCCTTGAACCCCACCAATTCCTAATTCCTTAATTACGACCATACACCTGCCTTTGTAATTGAAGTACTGTATGCTTGACGGTATCCTCAGCTGAACACAGAAATCCAGATTATACAAAATCCAAGCTGACTTGATCATCACTGGAGCCCTGCTGTAAAACCTTCAGAGTCGCAAAGCAGTTGTGCTTGAGTAATGAGATTATTCAGTCCTTGTGGTCGGTGATATGAACGGTTGTTTCTTCTTCCCTTATCCTTGTTTGGAATCCCCAAACCAGATTGCTGCAGTTCTCAGTGTTATTATTTTGTTTTTGGATTCCTTTGAGGAATGCGACAAGATTTTTTTTACTTTTCACATCAGGCCGTTCGCGTATTTCAGCACTTATTCACTGTGGACTGACATCTTTAATGGGCTTCTCAGGGACCTCCATGGAAAACAAATCCCAGGCCGACTCTGCCAGACCCTGCTGCATGGGATTCTCCAGTCCAGAAGGGAATGCATCCATAACAACACTTGATAACAAAATAAACCAGATATGAATACTTACAACAGAACCTGGGACAAAATGTGTAGTTCCTCATTTTGCATTAAAAACATCATAAATCTATTTTCATCATCTGCAATGCAGTATTGTATAAGGATCTCTTGTCCTAGACTGGCCAAATTTCTGACCTCTGACCTACATGCCAAAGTAGTGATTTGTTGTTTTTTTTTCCCCGAAAACCCCTTTATCCTAAACACCAGATACAAATTATGGGAAATGAGATGTTCTGTAATGGGAGCTATCAATATCAGGACCTCCTGTCTACAGGGAGGAGCCTCAGAATAACTGGCCCGTGACTGAGTAGCAGAGGTGAGGGTTTTACCACAGCTTTTGCCTTAACCACTGGATCACAGCCTCCTGCTGGTTTAAATTGAGGCCCTTTCAGAACTGAAGCAGCAACCTCCCACTTCATCTGCTACATAATGGCAGTCCCTTCCAACTGTAATGTTATTCTTGCTGTTGTTGGGGGGGGGGGGGGGTGCCTTTCAAACTATGCCTCCTTCTGTAAAGAAGAGAAACAAGAAACAACCTTAGGATTGAGTAAGAGGCGGATTGGTGGGCACGTTGTCCGTTTGTAAATCACAAATTTATCCTTGGGACCTGAAAGGCAGACTATAAATGATTGTTTTCAAGTTAATGAAGAAACTCAATGAGGCTTGTGTCTTGATTAAAATTTGCAAACGGGACCCATCTCAAATTATCTATTAGGTATGCAACACAGGGAGATAAACTAGGCTTATTAGGCTGAAAAAATGAAGCACTGGTTGGAATTGGGAGTGGGGTACTAAACAATAAAAGTTTCTGCTGAGCTCTGTCTTTTTCAGTAACAGTTCAAAAATGTCTGAATTCTGTGTCAGTATGTTACCCTCAGATGGTTACTATAACAGACAGTGCTCATTGTAAATATAGCATAATAAAAATCTTCTAGGTTTCTTAATTTGGAAGTATTGGAGATTAAGGATGATGTTCTTAAGCCTGCAGAAACATGTCTTTTGTAGAAAATGTAAGACATCTGTGGCACCCTGTTTAAAGTTTGACTTGCAGTTTGCTACCTATTTCCAATCTAGGTGTTCTAAATTGCACAGTTTCACCACCACTCCAATTAACGTTTACTCTCACGCACCAGGTATGCAGATCCGCTGTTCTCCTTTGGCTGAGCTCAATACGAACTCTTCACAAGGCTAATCCGTGACTGTCTGTGTTAATTTTTCATATTGGTGATTCAGGATGAGATGCTATAAGCATTTGGTATCATTTAATCATCTAATATCATTCAATACACTGGCCTTTACTTCCAGTACTAGTCCTGGCGATTTCGTTTAGATTCGAGACCTTCCTTTCGTCATAATCTGGGTCGTTTCCTCCGATCAGATTAGTGCAGCCGTCTGTAAATTCCATTCATTAAGACGTCTGGCGCCCGTCTTTGGCAGCTTTGTTCCGTTTTTGACAAAAGCGGAGTTTGGCTTTAAATCACTATACAGCTTTACCTCATTTGACAAGAGGTATGTCTCTGAAATGACCAAACTGTAACAAGATGATCATCCTTTTAAAAAGCTTTATTGAAAGATTAAAAAAAAGTGGCTGATCTGTTTGCCTGCTATCTAATTCAGTACAGGTTTTATTTTTCATAAGGAAGATCTGTGAGATTAAAAGAACAGCACTGATATAGAGATCAGTAGGCGACAAGTAAAAATGGAGCAGTATCTCATAGGCCTGAACTTGCACCTCTTACAGGGGTACAGATGCTCCTGCAGGAACCCTACATCTATACCATGAGCCAAATTCTGTTCAAGTTATTCTGGACAAGACACCCATTCCATCTTTTTCAAACTGATACAAAGGAAGTGCAGCAGGAAATGCCACACTACAATGTATGTATCCTCAATAAAAAAGAAACAAAAAAATCTCAGAGCTTACAGTGAAGTCAAAAATTAAAAACTAATGCAATTGATGCCTGGGAATGAATTCACACTCTCTCCTCACAAATTCCATATGCTGTATGTAAATACAGCTTTCTGAGCAAGGGCTTCCTGCCATCAAGTGTTGTGTTTGTAACTTGCAAATGAGAGCCTGACAGGTTTGTTTTAATTTAAACCAAAGTGTATCTATTAGTAAGCCAGGTTTTAAAACATGGGCTGAATACTTTCAACTGTAAAAGCCATAAATTAGATTTTTTTAAACATTATTCATGTTTGAGAAATTGCTACAGCTATTTTAAAATTGCTGTTACTTCTTAACTGCTTCACTGAGTAAGGCTTAATAAGTCAGGTATGAGCCAGGAAAATGTTTTGATCTTTCCGGCCTTTGTGAAATCAGGCCTGGGAATTTGGCTATAAACTTGAAACAATTCCATTTAGGTTATTCTTATTAACAAATAACTAAGCAGTCTTGGTTTTCAGCTGTAAAATGGAGGTTTTCTAGACCACTACACATTTCATTTTCTTCTTCCCAAAAGACCACTCCGAGCTAATTTATGAATCTGAAAGCTGGTAGTTTTTCTGCTTCTGTTCTTCATTCCTGGATGTTTCCTTTTACTCTGTTCAGCTTTTGTTATTAATAAATTCCTTTCTCAAATGTATATTAAAACTGTACTGAATGTTACAAAAACCTAATACTGTAATATATAATTTTCACCACATCTTAAAGGACCTTATTTCCACATTCACTTTTAATTAATTTGTATATAGCCTTTCAGTGCTCCCAGGCTGAAGTGTAATAACAATAATAAAACAGAGCATAAAAAATAACAAAATTCAACAGGTGAATAATTATTTTACCAAGAGATGTTTTGTGAAAAAAAGATGCAAGTGATAAAAGAGGAGCTGGCCATTCTGCTTTTGCTGCTAATGCTTTTGCATTTCATACTGAGATATTCCTTTACACAAAGGGTTGTAGGAGTCTGGAACAAGCTGTCAGGTGATGTTGTTGACGCTGATGCCATGGTTTCTTGTGGAACAGGCTGGATGAGATCCTCAGATCAATTAGACGGGATAAGGGTATCCTCTCATCACGCCCTCTCCTTCATTTGTTATTTTTGATTTGCCATGCCAACAAGAACAAAAACACAGAATGAGAGGAAGCAAATGGGAAGAAAATGGTTGCTGCTCATTGCTCTGAAGCACCAAAAGTCTCAGCCTGTGCAACCTTGACAACCACTCCACCTGCTTCCCCCACTTTCAGCTTCAAGGAGTCTTGTAGTCTCAAAGTACGCTTAAGTGTATTATTGGGAGCAGCTATAAACCAAATGAAACCTCCTTCCTTATCTGGTTGTTACTGTAACCCAGCACATCAAAGTTTAGCGGTGCCTTGTTTCCTCCTGTTATTTCCTCTCATTCAGCTTTCACAAACCTTAGCCCCAGTAAACAGCGCTGAAAAGGCACAAAAGGATGTGAGCTGAGACAATGACACATTTTATTACACTGATGTGACTGAAGGGGATGGGGACACCAGCCCTCAAAAATCATGTTTTGCAAAAGTTGGTAAAAATTACATAAAATATTTTTGGAAATATTAATCTTACAGATTATAAGAACTCTACTCACCCATAAATGAATATTAGAAAAGTAAAGAATTTAATCTGTTCCACTATGGACCTAAAGACTTGCAGTTACAGTATAGAGATAAAATCTCAAAGATGATTAGAAGTTCTTTGGCAATTCTGAAAAATTCTGGGCTCTCCAAAAATTAGGTTACTAAAGAGCACTGTCATGCACTTAAGCATCTGGATCAAAGGATAGTCCATGGTGGTGAAAGTGGAGGCCTGGTGGATTTATTCCAGCTCTGAGGCTGAAGAAAAACCCCCAACACAGCTTCCTAATCTTCTTACTCCTGTCTGAAGCGTACTGTGCAAACCGAGCCAGATGGACGGCTTTTAGCAGGCTGTAACACCAATGGCTGACCAGGAGGGAGACTCCAGGCTGTGGGATTAGAGCATAAATTATTGAAACACCTGGGAGGGTTTCTGGCATACCTCTGAAACGCAAAGAGGTATATAGCCCTCTGGCATAGCCAGATCAGATTTTCCACCTGTCCTGAAAACAATCTTTATTATCGCAATGCACTAGGGTTTGAAAGACTGTCAGCTATAAAAGGAGATTTTTTTTTTAGTTTCCCTTTCATTCACGTTGTACAAGGCTGTGATCAATGCTATTGTAGACCAATTAAAACTACTCTCCCTTAGTGTGTAATTCTTGTCTTCTGTAAACAGCACTGGCTCTCTGTAGGCTTCAAGGCTCTCTTATTTATATGTGAGGCAATGAAAATTCTAGGTTATTTTAAGGGCTTATTGCATAAGTGCAGTCCATCTCTTCACCTGAAATTGATGGTTCAAGTTTTACTCTGCTGAAGACCAGGCTGCACACTTGAAGCAACAGATTTCCCAGAAGCTCCATATCTCCACAAACACACTGTCCATGCCCATTAGAGACTCTGCAGTTGTTTCAAACTTGCTTAAGGACCTACAGTATCTCTTAACTAGGGTTGATAAATTTAGCTTATTTTTACTGGATCAATTTTGTTTTCCCCTGTTCTGACTTCTCTGCATTACATGTGTGCTATTGTACAAAGATTTGAGTTTCTTGAAAAATACTCAAACAAAATCATATTATTGACATTTACTCACATAATGACATAACAACTACAACCTGTGATTTACTTTTATTAGAACAGCAAATGAGAGAAGGCCATTCGGCCTGTCTTTCAAAGTTTGTGGCTTGTAGCTAATTGGTTTGGGGATCCTCCAATCATTTCTTAAAATAGCTGAGAGAATTAGCTCTCACAACGTGACTGAATAATTTATTCCAGACACCCACTACCCTTTGTGTACAATAGTATCACTTTATTTTCCATCAATAGATGTTGAGTAAGGATTCTCATTTACAGTTTTAAAGCAGGTGACTATGACAACTAGTGCCTACTGAGCTGAAAACAGAAGGAACCCTGTTTCACGCTGTCTTGTGTCTGAAGCAGAGCTCCAAGCCTTATAGCTTAAAGACCCTTTAAGAAAGAACTAAATTAGATTCTTGGATCAAAATGCTTCTAAACTGCTCTAAGGCAAGATCATCTGAATGGCCTCCAGTCTGTAAAATATTTGTTTACAGTAATAGGAAATGTGTTAATGTTGTCCAATCCCTTTAACAAGTACAGCAACACAGCACTGACAGCTGATTAACTATTAAGAACTTTATAAGCCAGTGAAGAGGCTAAAATGCAACTTGATACAGTACTTAGTGTGACTCACCCACTCCTATAAAACCACTCCTGCAGTGCCCTGCAGGTTTTTTTTCAAAGGACAAGGGTCTGTTTGGTCATGGCCTGATATGGTAACAGTTTTTTTTCCTTTTTCTTTTCACCTTCTGATGTTTCTTATTGTGATGTTTCATCCCCAGTGGAAGGAATAGTCTTGCATGAAAACCTATGGGAATCACTGTGAACATTGACAAGGGCAATCTTTCTTTAGGGTGGTAATACACAATTTTAGCATTCAGTTAGTCGTAATATCAAACCAGAGGGCACTTCTGTGTTTTGTTCAATGAGACAGACAGCAGAAGAGCTTCTCCTGCTCCCAACAGATAATGTTGCAAAGTAGAGTTGCAAAGTAGTTTCTTGAGGTGAAATTGGATAAAAATACAAGCATTTTTCTGAAAATTATAAAAAACAAGAACAAAATTCTACTCAAGAGTAGATCAGGGATGGCCAACCTCTCCGATTCAGTAAGTATTTTAAGAACTACTGTAGGTCCAGCAAAAGGCTCGAATTTGAAAAACAGAAAACATTATGTCCCAGTGAAGTCTCAACACAAGCTCAATCAATACTACAGAAATCTGAGTATGGCAGAGCTCTGCAGCTGAGATAAGAGCCATTGTTGCTAATCTTGGGCTGGGCCTTTCTACCCCTTTACAGGGCTATTCAGTGCTTCGCTTATCTCTAGGAGTTTCATCCAAGTCATTTCCTCTGCCTCTGACAACACCACAGGCTCAAAGGTGGACGCTATCTACCCTTTTCCTCCACTGTTACTGTGAGTACTGAGCCAAAATAGGAGTGTGGAATGATCCCTGGCTAGTCTTTGTCAAAAACAATCCACCAGCTGAATTAAAATTCTGGGAAACAAAAACATAAATGTCTTCCTTGCTGGTGTGAATTTGTGAGAAAAGACTGAATTGTTTCATTCCTAGAGACAAAATGACAGAATTACAAGAACAAAAGCTCAGAGAATCTTTCCGCCTCACAATACTTGATGAATATGTGATACACATCCTGCTTCCTGATGTACTCCACACTGCAGTTTACTTGTCCATATCTTCACTGTCTGTACTTGAACATAGTGACTCCTATGCTGCATTAACATACCCCACATTAACAGAAAGCCAAGCTGTGACTTCTAAAACCTTTATGTGCACAGCAACATTTATATTCTCACAATTGTAAATCTTTTACGCAGCCTTGGATACAGACACCAACTTAGGACCCAGCATGAACAACAGTAACAACCCAAAAGTTTTGGCGCATGAATTATTCCCAAGAACTGTTCAAATAAACTATCATAAGAACATTAGAAAGGTTACATAGGAATAGGGGTCATTTAGTCCATCTTGCTAATTTGGTTGTGAGTGGCTTGGTTTAATGTTCTAAGTATCCCTTTTTTAAAGGATCCCACACCTACCTGCACGCATGTCCTAGCAAAAGGTTCAAGACTCCCACAATCCTCTGTGTAAAGAAATATCTTCTGGCATGACTGCCCCCATGATAGATATAAAGATGTGTTAATTATGTAGGCCATATATGACACGATCTAAAAGCAGAAACATTATATTAAATGTTTAAACATTATTATTTAATTACAATTAAAGAAATAAAATGTTATACTGCTCTGCAGAATAAGAAAAAAATAATGTCATACATTTACACAACAATAAAAAGCAACACAGCAAATTTAATTATAATTGGTGTTCTCTGTTTAATGTTTAATGCAATTAGTCTTCACTCAATTCTAATTTAACAAAATGGAGTTATTCCCTATTGGTATGAAATGTTTTTTTTCATTATTGTCCATTAGTATCCAGAAGTATTTAAAACATCATAGATGTGATTATCGTGCAATGTACAGTACACATATCTGTTAACACAACACTGCAAAAATATGCAGCCTTATATGAATAAATCACTTAGTAATCAAAGACAACTAAATTAACTATTATTCATAAACTGATCACGGCATGATGACATCATTTCAGTTACGCCAGGCCAGATACGTCTGTGTAGACAACATCTTTAAGAAAAATTAAAAAGATATCTTGTGCCTTGTACAAAAACTATCAAGAGACTTAAGAAATGTACAGAAATCACATTCCTTATCTCTTGAAAGCACACATTGCTGGAGCAAAATGTTGAACAAAGCCAAAAGATACAGTATTTTACTTTCAAGACTTTGACATGAAGTTTTGCAGGACTCTGAGATTTGGCTAGGAGATTACATGAGGCCTGATACCACCCCCCCCCTCCCATCCCTTCCCCTCTTGCCTAACGAAACCAGCCAATCTGAATATGGTGCACCCTCCAAGATAAATTGAACTTGACCTGAAGGTATTAAGTGTGATGGGAGTTATTTGGTTCATGTTCTGCTCAGACAATACAAAAACACTTCAAAAGAAGGAGCAGGAATGAAGAGGGGTTTGTCTGTATTGTACCAGACAGACAGCGCTATCTGAACCTTACTGGGCTTTTTTCCCCCACACACACCTGTACGACAGTCCTTTCAGGCTGATTAATGAGGTTTCTGGGGAAGCATTACTGAACTCCCAGCCTACTGGGTGTCACCTGGCCTGCACGCAGATGGAGGCTGGGGGAGTGCGCAGAGTTTGTGGGCCTGTGCAGGCATGACTCACACACTCCCACCAAGTCCACATTCCACTACGCTAACTGAAATAGGCCACAAATCGCCTTTTCTTTTCTTAAAAATAGCTCTCAAAGCCCCATGCAACTCAGGGGAAGGAAAGAAAAAACGCACTTCTGTCAAGTTTCAGAAATGGCTTGGCCAGGCTGTTCAAAGTGTTGGATCTTTTAAGAGGCATCTCCCTTAAGGTTCTGAGGTGTGTTAGCTACTAGCAACCAAACAAGCATGGTGTGCCAAAAGCTCTCCTTTAATTTCCAACCCTTCCTATGTTTTTATGCTCCTATGTTAGACAAAAACAGAAATTAAGAGCTGTAGGACTTCATTTAGGGCCTGAACAACCCGCTAGGACGGCTGTGTTTTATCATAAAAAGGTGTTTTCCTACAGTTTTAGAGACGCAAGTCCCTGTGCTGTTTGTCATTAAAGAGCTGGCATTTTGGAATGTGGTCTGAACACAGAATTTTATTTTGCTTCTTGCGATACTTTCTTCCATAAGTATATGCAATTACAATAAACGCTTCTCAATGATACAGCATCTGAGGTGCGGGTTGACATGAAGCTCTTCGTAAGAAATTAAATAATCAATTACAAATTCATACCGCGTTCATACGTTATCAGGGTGACATAGTAGTAGACAATCACATAGTCAACGATAGATGTAATTAAAGACATGGTCCACACAAGTACAAAAGCTGAATGACACTCTTTGTTTCAGCACCTCTTACATATAGTAAAAGTTCTCTCCTCTTGGGTTTTGTGCAAACTGATGGCATTTTTATTTTGAAACATTGTTCATACAAGATATGAAAGTCAGATGACTGTCGGTCAAGGCACTTTTAGGAATTGGTAAAGACTAACAATGTACTGTAACTAAAATGACCCTGAATATTTTAGGAAATGTACTGTATGAAATGATCATGCACAAACAATTATAAAGGTACACTGTAAAACTTCCCTGATCATCTTGCCTTTAATGTCAGGTTAAAATGTACAATGTACTTGTAAGATTTCATCTAGAACACAGAGTACAATTTGGGTCACCACATTATAGAAAAAGATATTGCTACTACGGAATCAGCCCAGAGAACAGCAGCTAGACACATTTTCTGCCTTTAAAGAATATGCTACAATATGCTAAGAGAACTGAATTGGCTCACCATGGCAGTACTATATTGGAACACATACGGTATTGTTTTAAACAAAAGGAGACCATTTGAACCAACACTGTATATTACTATTAGATGATTCATCTAATATTTTCATGGAATCGACTTAAGCAGCTTGACTGAGAAGCTTCTTCAAGACACCTATCAACTTTAGTGTGAAAAATGCCTCTTGTTCTCATTCTTACAAACTCTTGAGCATTTGGATTCCAATTTCATTACTGAATATATAGACATTTATTGAGGGGGCCACTTTGTCCATGCCATCCACGCTAGAATTTTGAGTAGTTGTGTGAAGTCCCATCAAACATGCTCTGTTCAAAGATTGAAGAGATTCGGTTACTTTAACCTGTTGCTTTTTAGAATCAGAATATTTCTAGCTAGTATATTTCTACTCTTGTCAACAATGTACAGTAAATCCACACCTTATGGGTACTTCAATAACAGGGCACCTGAATAAAATTTAGTATGGAAAAGCATGTTGCAATAAATAAGCATGGCAAAGGAAACTACACAATGTAACTACTCAATAAAGAGAAAACAAAAATTTCGCTGGCAAATGTCTGTGCAGGAATCAGTGACTTGTTAACAAAGCAAACAGCCTGCAAAGGTTATTTGCTTCAGTTACCTAAGACCTCATATGAGAAACATTTCCACTTTCTTCTAAGAAATAAGTCAAACTAGCAATGCAGAAACTATACACTGTCAAAACCCATTACAGAATCACCACAGCTGTTTCTCAGTAAAGACAAAAAAAAAAAACAGTGCAGAGAAAAGTGGTCCTAATCTTTTTAAACTACAAGGAATCATATGGAAAGAAAAATATTTCACTTTTCCTCATAAGGCATATTTCAAACACCTTCTTTTCCCCCAAAGTAAAGAAAACCCAAGTTATACTGTCACTGCCAATAGGTTTTGTGAACACATTACAAGATTACATGAAGGAAACTGCTAATTCCTCAGCTGAGTGATCCAGTGTTTGGTCAGTATAACGGGATTACAGGTACCTCCATACAGTAACATTTCTGGACTGAATTCAGGATACTATGAGCTGTGGTCTGTGCAAGTCATTTAAGACACTTTCTTTTCTAATCAAAGAAAACAAACCCACAGCTTATAACCTGCTTGTAATAGCTAATAGCTGTAATATTTAAGTTTAAGCTCACAATTTTTTTTAGAAAATAACATCATAGACCATGGCTTCAACTGCAACTGGTGCAATGACCTGGTTTGACATTTCAGTCCAAGACTGGAGCAGAGTGAGAATGTGCAATTCATGAAGAGTGACATACAGCAAACCAGTGGCTGTGCAGGGAACATTCTCTCACCTAAGCACTTCATTTTGACACCCAAGTGCTTAGGATTGACAAATAATGATACAGAACCTTCAAGGGATGGGACTATTAGAATTCCAGAACGAATTCTGGTTTTCGTTAGAAACCGAGTTTGGAACAATTTCAAACTTGATGGTTTTGCAGGTCTTGTAACTATTGGCTGTTATAACCATCTAGGCAACCTGCCAAATTAGAGCCCTGGAGCTGGAATAATGAAAGAAGGTGAATTACAAAAATCAGAAAAAAATTGTCCTAACATTGGAAACTTCTTGTAATTCCTGACTGTAGTGTAGCTCCACCCGGGGTGACCCAAACTGGCCATTCTGTGGCGCAGCCCCACTACACAGCAGGTCAAATTGATAAGCAACTGCTTCATCAGCTGAAATAAAGTGGAAATGGAATGCACAGAACTGTTTTTTGTTAAGCCTTTCCATCAAAATCATGACCCTTCCTGCTGTGTTCTGGAGATTCAATGCCTCCAGTGATAAAAAATAAATCACAAAAGGCCTTTATTTGGTAAACACGTTTATGTTTTGTATACAGAAGAAGATAATGGTGGTGAGACCACTGTGAATTAAAAAAAAGAGATAAGATGCTGGATTGTTATAGTCAGTTCAGAGCCTAACAGCACTGTAAATCCATTCTTGCATCCTGTCAGACGACAGGTAGGCAGTTTCAATTACTGCAGCTTCAAAAGTTTTGAAAGCAGCACCAATATTCACAGTGGTTAACAATACATTTGCAGCAAAATGTGGCAAAGCAGAGTGAAGTTTAGGCAGCCATTGCAAAATAAATGCATGGTACAAGTGCGCTTTTGTGCCTAAACATACAGGAGGTAACAGGTTTTGGCAGCTGGAGTTAAATTCCATTTCCATTCAACCAGGAGAACAAAGGTTTGCAATTGGTGGGTCATCATCTGTCGGGACACAACAAGAAGCTGCAGGGCAGAGAAAAACCTTAGCTGTGAAGAAGGGAATGAATGCCTGCGGTACATCACTAAGCACAAAAAGGAGTAGGCACAAACAAATCAGTATCTGGTTGCTTGTCCGTGTGCCTATGTAAGGATCTTACCCAGATGCCTGTCCTTGTCTGTGTCAGTCGCTGCTGATATTTAGGCCAAAAGATGAAAATATTTGTAAAAATATTGTGAAATTATTGAAAACAGTTGACAATTTTGATACAAATAGTTGAGGGCTTAGTTGTTATTATTTAAAAGCAAATCACTTCAGCAAAACCCAGATAGCCTAAGTGTTTTTTTCAGCCAACAGACTTTTTTTTTTGTTTAACCTGCAAGCAGGTGCGTGTATTTGTGTTAAATGAAGCTAGTGACCCGTGGTGATACAGATTAGCCGACGTTTCAGATTCTTTTTTGTTTTGTGCCAGGGAAATGGGCCCTGGCTGCCGGCTGCACAACTTCCAAAACAATTAGACAGCAGGAGTTTCTCAAATCGGAGAGACAGGAAAAAGCTGCCTTCGGGTTTTTTTTTAACAAACTTGCTGTGTACATACAGTACACCCCCTCCCCCTACCTTTCTCTCCGCCAGACGGACTGAGCCAACCCCTTCTCAGGGGAGAGAGAACAGGCATTTCCCACAGAACTGATGGGCCTCCTGAACCTAAACCAAACAGAACTGTGCAAAGAGGATTTTAATATCCAGTTTTAAGCGTAACTATGAGAAGCAACAGAAGAAAATTGTTTTGACAAAACTGGACCATGCAGCCATGTTGTGGATTGCTGGGTTCAATAAACTACTCTTCTCCTTGCAGTGCAATTTTAACTAACAGTGGCAGGTTAAAGTTTTAAACCAAGGACTTTTGGTCCAAGGTGGGCCTGCTGGATTCTCTTGGTTCCCTCCTCAGTTCAGTTCAGAGGCTTTTATTCAAGTCTAAATGAACTATTTTAAAAGTGAAGAACACATTCTGAGGAACGCCTAACAGACAGCTTACTAACCTCACTTGGTTGCTGCAAGGGTGAGGGGAATGTGTAGGTGTCCCATTTGGCCAATTTTTAATGGTTGGATGGATCAGCCCAGCCAAACTGGTTATACATTTTGTTTTTCCGACTTCTGTCAAGTGAGGCGTTGAAATCCCTTACGCCTCTCATCCTCAGGGCTCTGGGTATTTGTGACAACCGCTGCCTACGCTGGTAAGAAGCCATCATCACTCCTTCAATGCTTCGCTTAATGGGAAGAGTACAGATTCCCCTGCAGCAAGCAGGCATGGCACTGCTGTCACCAAACAGCCCCTTTCCAAAAGGAGATGGAATACAGGCAGGAGCCCATGCCAGAAAACAGCTCTTACACACCAAGTATGAGCATTAGAATCAGGCCACCTGACAGAGATATGACTCCACTAGAGTCTCAGACTGCAGAACTCTCATCAGAAAGGGGCTAATCTCAACAAGATCAACCATGAGTGTTAATCACAGCTGTAGTTCTTACTCTCCACCAGGTTTATGGATGTATTGTTGGCTATGAGTCAGTCCCTTGCTGGTTTGCTGGAATGGATATACCTGCAACAACCAGATTCACACTCACACCTGAGTATCCTGACCTGAAATGACACAATCAAGCATAAAGAGATAAATAAGTTTGTTGGCGGAATCCAATGTTTCCATTTCCTGTCTGTTATCACAGCTGGTGTTTTGTAGGAGCAGGTTAGAATGGCACCTGAAACTGAATTAACACTCCAAACTGAATACCGGCTACAAAACTCATTCGGCAGAAAGAACTGAGAAAAAAGTCATTCCCCCGACGAAACAGAGAAGAGTACCTCACCTAAATACAATTTTCAAGTTTTGCCAGTTTCTTCTAATCGCCTACAAATTTGTTTTTAATTAAAACTGTAATTTCCACCTGATTGCATAACTGAAATAAAGTGACAGCTCACACATGGGAAATTCAACACATACTGTACTCTCTGCCCATCAATTTTTTTTAAACTCCTGTTGCTGAACCCAAAACAGACAAAAATAAATAAAAAACATGTATTTAAAAAAAACCAGCAAAATATTTGTTTTTCAAGCAATTGTAAATGAGAAAATGCGAATCATTAAAATGTTTAGCTGCCTCTCAGATCGCAGGCTTAATTGTTCCTGGTTTCCAAGACAAGCCTGCCAGACCTCAGTGCTTTGTCAGTGTCTTTGTCATTATACTGCATAGCCTCTCCTTCAACACTGTGAAACAAGACAAATATTATTAACTATTGTACTAGTAGGACTATAAACATGGGTGGCATGGTGGCACAATGATTAGCACCCCTGCCTCACAGGGCTGGGATCCTGGGTTCCATTCTTCAGGTGCTATCTGTGTGGAGTTTACAGTATGCACTCCCAGTGTCATTTGGCTTCTGACAAAATTGGCCCTGGTGTGAATGTGTGCCTTGAGATGGACAAGGCAGGGTGTATCCTGCCTTGCGCTCATTGGTTTAGAAAACATTAGGAGTATACGATAAACTGTGGCTTTGACATTTAAATTATTAAAGGAAATTTGCAGTTCTACCCACTCCTTATGAAAAAGTCTTTTATTTCTAGTAAGGGCCATGGCAATCCAGAGCATGCTTCAGCAGTACACAAGGAAGGACCATACCATGGATGGGATACCAGTCCATCACACGCACACATATACAGGGGCAATTGAGATAGACTGATTAAACTAGCCAGCATGTCACTGGGGGATTAGGGGGAAGATAAGAAACACATACAAACATGGGGAGCACATGCAAACTCCCCAGACAGGCACCCCAGGTCAGAAACAAACCCAGGACCCAAGAGGCACCCCTGAGCTACCACACCTACAGTACATTTTTCTATAGAAATATTGAAAACAACACGAGATTCAAAAATTCAGAGCATGGATTCAAAATGAACCGGGTAACTTTAGCTCCTGGGGGGAGCTAGCCAAACAGAGGCCTGCCATTAGCTCACAGTTTAATAAGCATATGGACAACACTGAACACAAAATGGAGCAGACAGAAACACACCAAGACCCTTTACTGCATGGAGGACCTGACACAGGAGGCTAGGGTTTGTCTATTATCAATGAGCTCAGAAGGTTTTGTGAGAATAATCTCATGGTAAAATTAAAAATTAAATTAAAAAATCGCCTATGTTGAAATTAATTGTTCACAAGTGGTAGGTATTCCAGTTCCCAGGTACACAGAATGAATAAATGAACGACAGATTAAGTATGTTTCAATTAAATTTAATGAATGGGGCAGAAAAATGAACTGGTTAGAAGAATTACAAAGTCACATGTGTTTCTACTACTTTTTTAATAATAATAATAATTAATAATAATTGCTTACACTTATATAGCGCTTTTCTGGACACTACACTCAAAGCGCTTTACAGGTAATGGGGACTCCCCTCCACCACCACCAATGTGCAGCCCCACCTGGATGATGCGACGGCAGCCATAGTACGCCAGAACACTCACCACACATCAGCGATCAGTGGGGAGGAGAGCAGAGTAATGAAGCCAATTCATAGAAGGGGGTTATTACAAAGAGTTAACATATAGGTAAAAGCATTAAGGAACAACAGTTTTTGCTCTTTAAGCTGTGTCAATTACAGAAGGATATTGGTCTTGCTCTTTTATTATTATCACTGATTCAGAAACCAGGGCCGCCTCTGTCTGCAGCTGGGCTAGACCAGACCTGCTCTGCTGGATCTGCCTTAACAGCACTCCTCCCTAAAATTGTCTTCCACAGCCTATGGGCCTGTCGACTCTCTTTTGTCAGCTCAGACCACCCTCAAAATTAACCTTTTACTCTTTCCCTGCTGAAAGGTTCCATTATATCCCTGAATAAAATTACTTCACAAACAGGAAGATGCGAGCAGGAAGGTCTTTATAAAGGTTAACATTATTTTTATACCATTTCAGCTTGCCGTACATCTTGGAAAATACAGAAAAGAGGGATTTTGCAGGAAAGCCACCATCCTTCACGTGCATTTTTTTTTCCCACATGTGCAAGTACAGTGAGCTGAGCCGTGCCACACAGGACCCGGCCTTGGATGTGGGAGTGGAAAACAAACAAAGCCATCTTTCTCAATCACTGCTATCAGCAATTCATTCCTTTAGTGATTTCCTGAATTCACCTTGCCCTGTTTGCTCATTGCACTCTCTGTGATAGAGCACTTTTCCGTTGGTGGATTCTGAAGTTGTAGTAGCAAAAGCTCAAATGACGTGTTAACAGTGTAGGCAGCTGCAAAGATACAATGCAACAGGGCAAACGGAGTAAATTCTCTCTTCTTCCCCTAGCTAGGCTATGAATGAGAAGCAGCAAGATATTCTATCTTAAGACTCTTAAGGAGAGAGAGAGGAGAGTGAGAGGGGGAGAAATAATGAAAGAGAAGGGTGGAGAAAAACAGGGGAGTCAGAGAGGAAGCGGGAGAGTTGTTTTCGAGGGGAAGTGGCCGAGCTCGGGAACAAAGGAACATCCCCCTGAGGGCTTTGAGAATTCGCCACAAGCTGGCAGCCTCCCTTCCCTCCAAGGAGGTCACAAAGAAATCATTCTGAAGAACTGCAAGACTTAAACAGACAGAGCTCCTCCAAGGCAAGTGAAACACTTCACAACACCAGTGGGATCCACTGCTTGCCGTCTGCAGCTGTGCAGTGGGAAATGTACTGGTACCATGTAGTTCTCAGTCAGGCATATACAATGCTGTTGCAGCACAGACAAGGTCTGTCTATCCATCAGTTTTCTAAACTGCTTTATCCGGTACAGGGCCATGGAGGACACCAGAGGCTAACGCAGTGAGCAACGGGCACAAGGCAGGATACTCTCTGGACAGAACACCAGTCCATCGCAGGGCACACACAGTCACAAACATACAGTACACACACACAGCAGGGCCAATTTACCTACCAATATGTCTTTGGAATGTTGGAGGAAACCGGAGCACCTGGATGAAACCCATGCAAATACAGGGAGAACATACAAACTCCACGCAGATAGGACTCCAGGTCTGGGATTATTCCCAGGACTCCAGCACTGTGAGGAAGCAGTGCTGTCCACTGTAGAAAAAGCAGTGTTCAACAGATACTAGGTAGTGTGGTTAATGAAAGTACCATGTCATTGTGGGATAGGCTGATATGGAAACACGGCAGACTGCCAGTCCATTTAAACCAACCACTCCCTCCCTATAGAGAATTAAGTTTTGAAAGTGGACATTTCAGAGTTGTCATTTTGATGTGGAGCGCAAAAGGCACACGCAGACAGGCAGCCTAAGATAAGGGAGGCAAAGTAAGCCATTTTCCCTTCTAGGGAAAATGAAAACTTCACTTGCTCTAATAAAAGCATCTACTCGCACAACTCAACTCTTGTTAGCCTACATTTGCTCTAGAATAGCCACAGTTAGTGACAAATAGCTTAGGAGCACTCAAAAGAACCATGACTGATTTAATGAGCCATTTGCAGTTTTGCTGTACAGGCTGCGTGCAGTTAGACATACATGGCTTAATCTTGAGATGGACTTATTTGATTTTGGCAGTTCATTATTTCAGTTTGTTATTTTGCCTCAGGCCTTTAAGGAGAATCTTGTGGTTAGACCCGGAGCTTTATTGTTTTTCTTTCCTCACTAATGGTTTCCTGGAGTAAACATTTTTTTTCTGCAAATAATTTTAAAATCCCACAAAGGACAGATAAAGAGGGAGCTTCCTGCCCAGATAAGGAGAGAGAGAAGTCCAGTATAGGCTGGTCATTTCCACCAAGCATGAGCTCTGTGTCTCTTGTTACACTGTGAAGCAAAAGCAGGTCAGTGCCGCAGGGCCAAACCGATCACTTTGAGAGAAATGGGCCACTGGTTCCTGGTTACTGTAGGTTCCCACGGATACAATGAATGGTATGCAGTTGGGGTTCCCCATGAACCTGTCAGTTCTCTCTGATTGGTCACAGAAAAGCACTCTTCCTCTAACTGGAATGCTCAAGATTCAAACAAATAGGACGCTTCCTCAAAATTTGTCACCTTTGAACATTTGAAAAATGTCTGGAATTCTGCACCTCTGGAGGACAAGTGAAAGGAGACTCAAAGTTTGACAAAGTCTCTTCAGAGACTTTTCCCTTTCTTGTTCCATTTATATTTCAGCTACCATTTATTCCTGACTACTATTTCAATAGCCACCATGCTTTGGCACTTCAAAAGAAAGGAAGCCAACAGATAATTTAAAGATACTGACAAGATTGGGTGGCTAACATGGTGCCACAGTGGTTAGTGTTGCAGCATAAGGGCCCTGGCTTCAATTCTGGACCTGGGGTCCTCTCTTTGTGGAGTTTGTATGTTCTCCCCATGTCCATGTGGGTTGACTCTCATGGTTATAAGAGTGGAGGTTAATTGGCTTCGGGGAAAACTGTCCGAGGTGCGAGTGAACAGCGTGTGCCCGGTGATGGACTGGCGTCACAGCCAGGATGTATCCAATCTTGCGTCCATTGCCTGCCAGGCTTCCCTTGATCCCGAATTGGATAAAGTGGCAAGAAGTGGATTGATATAATTAACTGGGTTCCACCACAGCTTGACCATCCATCTGACCCAATAGAAACTAGTTTTGAGACAGTCATTCATCAACGTTCATTCAAAACAGCACCCCAGATATATAAGACTACAAAGAGTGTAATCAAAGCCGACTATAAAGAAACAATGAAGGCTTTGCAGTAAGAAACTGAATTTATCTTGTAGGTTTTCCAATTGGAAATAAGCTTTTGTTCCTAATTTGAATGCATAAAAACTCAGGCAGGCTCCATAGATGGGGAGGAGAACCAATGGACCCCTGCTTTGTTTACTTCCCTAAGCGTGTGAAGAATTTATTTTAGAAAAACTGGGGGTCTGGGACATCGTGACAGGACCAGTTATTTGTAAACTCCTGTGTTGTGTTCGGACGGAGAGGTCAGAAGTGTCGCAGGCACTCCTTCCTCTCGCCACCCCCACGCTTGTCGGCAGCTTTCCTGTCCTTCCTGGCTCCGCTTGCTCGCGCTGCCTCTTCCCAGAGGCCCCCTGCCCTCCCAACTCCATCTCCAGGTCTTCTCAGAAACATCTCCTACTCCCCGTGAAGCATGACACTGTGCGCAAACAGACTAGGAAACAGGAGACTCTAGGAAATATTCATTTGAATTGTAATTCCTGACTTGTCAATATTAATTTTCTGCAGGAACTATGGAGCAACCTTTGCCAAATTCTTTCTACACGAGACTGATTAAAAACCTAACACAACACAGTCTGACAGTTCTTGGAAGCATGTTCAACCTGGAAAACAAAATTACTCCCAATCCATCCCAGATGGAAAAGTGTAACTGATTAATAAACAGCAGGCCCTCTCCTGACCCTTCCCTTTGTCAGACAATTTGAATCGTTTTTTAGCTTGGCACTTCCTTTCTTTTACAAATGACGTGCACATTAAAGTCACCAGTACGTTTATAAATGGGTTTCCTCTGGGTGCTCTGGTTGTCTTCCCATAGTCCAAAGTCATACTGGTAGATTAAATGGCTTCTGGTGTGATTGTGCTTGTGTCTGTGTGCCTGTTATGGACTGGCATCCAGTCCAGTGTGTATCCTGCCTTGAGCCCATTACTTGCCAGGATAAGCTCCAGCTCCCCGGCAACCCTACAATATATTGGATAAAGCAGTTATGAAACATATGGATGTATAAAGGAGGGAATATTCGGAAAGAGTTAATAAATATCAAATTAAAATTAAATAAATCTATATACTGTCTGTATTCTAGCCTTCTGACAATACCAATCCTATTCTCTGGTCCTCTGACCTCAGCCTTTGAGTCCAGTCCACTGTGTCAAACAAAACAAATTTTCTTTACGTGTCCAAGGAAATGAGGTTGAATTCAATGTTCATGTTTAAGCTATTTTGTAGATGCTGCTGAGAAACACAAGTATACTGCGCAAATCTCCAAAAAACAAGGTTTTGAAGACAATATTCACCTCCAGGAATAGAGACCCCTGTTGTGAGGTTATTTTTGCTGGACATTTTTCATTTGTCTGAGAATATAAACACATAATAAGCTTTGCTTATAAACCCTTCAGGCAATGTTTTTCCTGACAACAGATGACCAATGAAGTGTCTGAATGTCAACAATGAAATTATTTATTAGGTGCTGCTGATAAGCTAAAGTACACACTGGGCAAAAAATACAAGTCAATATCTGAAGATACTGAACTATTCATTTCTTCTATTGTAATCCAAGATTTCCAACCCATTTGTTAGTCTTTCTGTTAGTCTGCTGTTTAAGATTACCAAGACAGAATATTTCTCATTACGTGTACAAGTACAACATACGTGTTTCAGGATTATGAACCTAAGGTATTACAACGATATTTACATACAACACACTTTTGGAGTTTTGCCCTTTTTATAAACCCCTGCGAGGTTAAAGGAACTGAAATCACTGCACTGACTAGCTAGATGTAGTAAAATTACTGAGACTCTATGTAGAGGAACAGAATATAGGTTAAGTCTTCGGTATGGCCACAAGCCTGAGTACACATTGAACTGCAGCCCTATCACTCAGCTCCACTGCTGTGTTAACAGAGCAATCAGATCAGTCATTTAAACGTTAACAGGCAGGATTAATGGGACAAATAAGGTGATGAAGCAAATTTCAAAGGCCTTGTGCTAAATACCCCTGCTCTAATCTAACTCTGCTGTATTTTAAGAAGGAGTTTTAAAAACAGAAAATGAAAAGTCTACAGTATCTCCCCACCGGACAGTTTCCAGTAAATAAAAGATGCATTATATACTGCAGAATACCGCACAGTATTTCATATGAAAGGGGAGTTGCCAAGGCTCGAGACTATAGGATGAAGTTTTTCTTCTTTTCTCGTAATTTTCAATATTTGTGCTCCTAATGACGGCTAAGGGACACCCTAGAAAGCTTTGGATCCTCAATTACTGCATCTATGACAACCTTCTACAGCCAAACAGTGGCTTAGAGAGCTGAAATCATAAAGGCACATTAACACATTAGGGTTGTGTCTTTTGAAAAAGCTTGTGGTTCTTATAGAAATATGACCAGCTTCAGTCTCTTGGCTCTTCCGTATGAAGTCTCACCTTTCCTTGGCTAATTCCTGTTTCTCTCTACGTCTTTTGTATACATGCTAAAACATTTCTTCAGAGCACAGAGTTCAAAGGCAGACAGCACACGAAGCGGCATCTCTCCTGAGCTGTGAGAGCTTCAGACAGCCGCTGTACATGTAATAGGAATAAGGTGTCCCAGCGTTCTCCATGCCCCTATATGGTCAGATTCCTGCCTGACTTGCAGTTCCTTTCCAGCTCTGCCTCATTCCAACTGAACTAAAAAAAACCTTGCTGCTTATGACACTTAGTTGTTTGGAACCAAAGTCATCCGGCTGAGATACGCTCCAGTTGTGTTCCCACACTAAATGGACACACCGTCTTGAACAGTGGAAGGTACTGTGTGCTTTTCTGGACCTGGGTAAGCTCAAGAGGATACACTAGAGCACTCTTGTTTAACTTAAACCTCTTCGGTGACTTGTAGCAAAGTTTGTGCATTGTTTTAAAACCACCCCACTACTGCTTATTAAATGTAAAAATTGGTGAACTATTTTTAAAAGATCCACAAACAGAATTAAATACAGAGTAATCAGAAAATGTATAAGCAGATCTATCAGAAAAATACTGAGTTTTGTTTTGTGGTTCTGTTCAGTGCAGAGCAGGGCAATGTGAATTAAAATACAACAATACAGTTAATGAGTATTTCAAGTTGTCATGAAAAGAAGAGACATATACACTAGAATTGTTTTAGAAATACATAAATAAATAACAGCTGTTTGTAAACAGGCCCGAGACAGGCTTGATGAGGAACTCCTACAGTATAACAGAGCCAACAGCTACACTTGCAGGGTTGGAGTCATTAGTCGATGTCTCTGCTATAAATCTGCCACAACTAAATTATTGGTGGCCAAGCAACTCTTCCTTGGAAAAAGGAGGACAGCTCAAAGTTAAAGGCACACACATCAGAAAACATCCATGTCAGCTAAACTTTGTGGTTTTCTAAAAAACACTAAAAAGCAAAAATGTTCATTACAGAACTCTGTCTTGAAAAAAATATCCTTTAAATAGAGCAGGACTACAATATTGCTCCACAATGCTTCCTTGCTATTGGTATAAATCTGGGGCTCTGCATGAATCCCAAGGTCTATCTACTTCACATCATTGGAATTTGCCATTCTTTTTTCCAATTTATTCATTTCAGGGAGGTTATTTAAAGACTTGTGACATGGTCATCACTTAGCAAACTAACAAATTTGACCAAAACCACATGACTGTCGAACAACTGCCTGGACCCCTGTTAATTAGACCACAACTTTTCTGGGCTCAGCCAGGCTGTGGTTGTGGTCATGATCACAACAGAAAGTGGCCGAGAGGCTCAGGGGAGCAGGTGCAGTAGTACTGGAGAGGCTTCTCTGCTCATGGAGTGACAGGAGAGGCTGGAGGAATGCGGGACTCACCCTTAGGGCCTCAATTACAAGATCCCTTGCCTCCAGCTCCCCCTCTAGCACGCTGAACAACATCAGCAGCTCCGGCTTACTCAGGTTGTCCATATTCATCCTGGATTCCTGCGGGAAAACACCCAGAGCGTTAGAGAGCACCTTTCTGGAGAAGGCAATGGAGTAGGCATTAGTGTAATGGCCCATTAAGAAATACTGCCAATAATTTATCTAATTTTCTACTTGTAGCAAATGTTCCATCCAAAGAAAGAGAGAATAAAGGGTGAGATATTCCTCAGCTGCTGCAGAGACAGAAAAAAAACCTCAACTCTGAAGCTGCATTCAAAGGATGCAGCACAAGCATCTGGGTGCTCAGCACAACACACAGTGAGTCTCTGAACCTGCTGGGGTTAAGCCCTCTTCCAGTAGCACTGGAACAAGCAGCCATATCATCCTGCAACTCACAACTGGCAGCCCACTGAAGCTAAGCAGGTGTGAGCCTGGCCAGTACCTGGATGGAGAACTCTTGGGAAAAACTAGGTTGCTGCTGGAAGAGGTGTTAGTGGGGCGCTCACCATGTGGTCTGTGTGGTCCTAATGCTCCAGTATAGTGACGGGGACACTATACTGTAAAAAGGCACTGTCCTTCGGATGAGATGTTAAACCAAGTCCTGACCCTCTGTGATGATTAAAATCCTAAGGTGTTTCTCTAAAAGGGAAGGGATGTTACCCCGGCCAAATTTCCCATTGGCTTTTACCAATCATGGCCTCCTAATAACTCTGAACTGGCTTCATCACTCTGTTTTCCTCCCCGCTGATAAATGGTGTGTGGTGAGTGTACTGGTGCACTATGGCTGCCATTGCATCATCCAGGTGGGGCTGCACATTGGTGGTGGTGGAAGGGAGTTCTCATTTACCTGTAAAGAATTTTGAGTGGAGTGTCCAGAAAAGCACAATTTAAGTATAAGGAATTATTATTATTGCCTACGATAAATGTACAGTACAGTGCCTTGCAGAAGTACTCAGACCCTTCCTATGGTGTCCCATTCTGTGAAATTACAAAAAATGATGCATACAGTATACATTTTCTAATTGCTTAATCTAATACAAGATGGCAGGGGATAAAGAATCCTATCCCATCAAGCAATGGAAGCAATGTTAGATACATCCTGGATGAGGCATCAGTCCATCACAAGGCACAGACACAAAAGAAACTCACACCAGGGTCTATTGTCCCAGAAGCCAATTAACCTACAATTTTGTCTGAGGACTGTTGAAGGAAACCTCTGCACCCACGTGCGAACATATAAACTCCACACAGATAGCACCCCAGGAATTGAATCCAGGGCCCCAGTGCTGCACAGATGCATGTACAGTTTTTAAAATACTTCATCCAGAACCTCAATGCTCAGACTAGATAAAGACTTCTAAGGCTACATTATAGTAAATGTAAAAAAAAAACACACCATTTTTGATGCGATTGCTTATGTGTTTTGACCTATCATCACAATCTTTGGTGCGATTAATTAGATTAGGTTTGATGAACAGGGCTTGAATACGTATGAACAATAGAAAAGTCATGTTTGCATATTAATTCTATTTGTACTTCTTTCTTTTTGTTTGTTTCTTGCTTTGAATTGGTGCTGAAGGTAATGTACTGTATATAACAAATATGAATTTCTACTTCAAAGTGTCGTGAGTGTAATCTTTCAAGGAATAAAACGAGTGGCGAATACCTTCTCAAGGCACTGTAGTGCTGGGCAGATATAACAATTCTTCTAGAAAAGTTTATAGCACTCTCGGAATATGTAGCTCTGGCAGTAGTGACGGAAACTACTGTGTGGAAGTTTGACCATTTTGGGTATTTAGGAGACACAATTGTTTTTATACACAAGCTCATGGTACCCACTGTTCCTAGCAGTAATACCAGCCATTCCCAGCAGATTATGCCACAGAAATAGCTAGAAAGTGTACAGAGTGAACAGTCTTGAGGAGCAGAGAGAGTCTAATAAACTGAAAGGAATATGTGCTGGGGCATGATGATCTCACTGCCATTGCCAAATAGATATTTATCACGAAACCAGAGAGCAAAGCAACATGCATCTGCACAACAGTGCTTCTGCTCACTTAAGAAAATGGGTCCCCTCTTTTATTTTTCTCTCGATGGTAACAAGTCTTACCTGTGTGGGCAATTTTCAGCTGTCTCAGCACCAGTTTGTGTGCTTGATTGTTTTTTTTACCTATGCAAGGTCATCAGTTTGTGTGGGAGAAAAAAATAAATGCTTTTCCAATTACGTTTTGTTTTGAGAACACTGCAGAACAAACAAGATGCCTTCTGTGTCTGTCTAGATTCATTACAAATGAAGCCCAAATCCAGCTTTAGGCACAGGTCCTACTAAATTAGTTACCCTCTGCGGTTGCGGAACCAGTTGAACTTGATTAGAATTGATCCGATTCTGCTTGTTCTTTCAGGTCTAACAGGGCGGGTGGTTTTGTTCAGCGGCTTGGACAAGCGGTTGGATAGAAATGTTTGGAACGTACTGCTGGCGGACTACAGAAACCAGGCCTTCTTTTTTAGCACTGCACCGAGTCTGCTGACAGGCCTGTGGCATCTGGTCTTTAAACATGCAAACCGCACGCTAACCAGGCGATGTATGCAACCCGATGGTTTGAATCAGCACTGTTTATTTTATATTGAGCAATGGGGTTTTAAGGTTAGGGGTAATAACTACTGGAGCAACTCAGCCTTCTTCATACCAGTCGGATGATCCCCCATGTAGCAGGAAATAAAGATCTATCTCTTTGAATAAACTCTCTGACCTCACACAGTTGCAGAATTTTGTTCTGTCCTACTCTTTTCAATCAGTGGTTTCCCTTTGTCATGCAAAAATACAATTCTACGGTGATCTTGGACTTAATTTTTAGCAATTATGTTGAAGCCAGTAGCTAATCCTGGTAGATCTGTATATTGTAGCACAGAAAGCAGCTTTACAGATATGTAGAGAGGATCAAATGATCTTAATGATGGATGCCTCAATTAGACTAAAATGGTAAATGTAACAAATTTTGTGAATTAAAGATGATAAATGACAAGTGTGGTTTATTCTCACCCCAACTAAGCCGTATTAATAAAATGGTTATAAGAGTAGACAATGCTAGAGGAGGCATTGCATATGCTGTTCATGCTTACATACTGTATACTGTAACTCCTGATTGTGTCTAAGACATTGTGTATGCTGCAATCACACAAGCGAAACAGAGCACACTCAAACATGGCAGGACCAGGCAGCAGAGCCTTGTGTGTCATTCAGGGATTGATGCAGATGCTCAGGCAAACAGCTGACATGCGTTCTGAAGGGTACAGAAGCATCACAATTAAAAAATGATTCCACTACGTGTTGGGTGGTGCTTGTTTTACTGGGGCCAGGCTCTGAACAGATTGCTTGACAGTTTTATTTTAGTATAAAGGAAATATGGCTTGCAGATTGCTCAGATGATCAGAAAATCCATATTTCTATGGAATGTGATCAGCATTTGCCAGCCATATCATCACAAACACAGAACCATGCTAAAGGCATGTACATTTTCTTAAGACAGGGTGAATGTCCAATTGAAACAGATGCTGGAGAGGGGCATATAGTGTTTATTTTAAACACCTCCTCTCTGGTTCTCAAGAGTATCTTGGGCGCTTGAAATTATTAACAAACCAGGACAATATCATACTTATATTGTTTCTGACAGGGACACACACAAAATAATCTGAAAAACCGTGACGAGTAAATTGTGGATATCTGGTAATCCTAAATAATCAGTACACAAGAAAGTAAATACACAAACATTCTGAGGGCTCATTCCTTCTTAGAAATAAGAGAAACACAGTGCCTGACAACTGGAAAACTGTGAGTCACCATGGTGGCTAATAGCTAAAAAAAGATTAACTGTACTCTTAAAGTTTCAAAGGGGAACCCTACTGTAACTTCCCTTCCCCCCCAAATAAAAAATAAACAAAGCCAGATTGCCCACAAAATAGGTTAAACTATCAGACACAAACACGGAAATCAGTAGAGAATAAGAAAATCAAACTTAACCGACTGTGGAAAGCTCTTCAGCCAGTCTAAACATAGAACAGAGAGCCTAGTTGGGGCCTTATTAAGGTTAATCAAAAGCCTTTCCAAAGGAAATTTGGTGTGATCTTTCTCAATGTTCTCTGCAAAACCACACAGTTGTCCGAGGTACAAATCTTACTCATTCATCTAATTCTATCCCTTACTTCTGCATAAAGGACTGCTATTTCTCTCCCCTCCTCTTAAACGCTCACTGATGAGTCTACTGAAATATGATGAAGGATGAGGAAAACGATTATTTTTTAGAAAAAAAAAATTTGCACCAGGAAAAAACTACATATATACACATACAGCTTATGACTGGACAAGTCCACACATCTTATTTTTCCCCCAGTGTTTGCAGTGACTCATGAGTTTTAAAGCAAAAGCCCTCAAAAGCTAATAAGTATGGTTTCTGTATGAGCTGAGGCAGATGAGTCGAAGTTTCCAGATAATGACTTCATTGCGAGTCTGCAATGTAACACTATACTGTACAACAGCTGTACAGTAAAAGGTAGAATGCGGTTGTGTTTTACTTCAGGCACATGGAGATTAACACACTGAAGTGAGCCAAACATCCACTTCCAAGACAGGTCTGGCCACTTTCTACTTGCTTGTTTCCCATTAACTTTACTATATGAGCTCATCCGGATCTGTGTCTGGACGAGATCATTTTCATTGCTCCTTTAACACTGGTTAAACCTTGGATGAAACGGGATTACTTTGATCTCATGTTAGAGCCAGGCATGTGACTTGACCTATTGCTCATTAACTCTTCGATTACATGCAAATCAACTGAAAGAAACAGTTCCAACCCACACGACAGCAGCCAATTATTATCCAGGCTTCATGGCAAAAGATACACTGACACAACCCTGAATTTCAGTCAGAATGACTTGGGAAAAGCACTGATCTACTGGAGAAATGTTAATGCAGTTCTCTTCTTGCAAGACAAGGTCCACCTACTGTAGATGGTATTGGTATTCTCATCTGAGGCTTTTCTGAATGATAGCATTTTCTTATGGTTATGATTTTTAACATTTTTGCGATAGCTGTCCATTGAGAACTACAAGGCCATTCACTCACAGGTTAATAGACCAAAATCTGTATAGTCCATGAATTTACATGATTATAGTCACTGAAATATTCAGTGGACACAATTAGGAATTAAGTAGACAGAACATCAAAAAAGGGAAATGTCTACACAGAAACGTTTAGGAGTGTATGAGTAATTTATCAAGGGATACTGTGGTAACTTCTTCTTCAGAGATTTATCAAGTTATACTCCTTGCTGAGGTGTTGAGACTAAGCTTGGTTACTTCTAGTGACCTAGATAGGCTGAATAAATAGCCTCTTTCTATATCAACCCTTTTTATTTATTACATTTATATTTTTTCTACAGTTTAATGTGGACTCTGACTACATTAAGGCATTGATCTCAGCTCCATTAATTCCTCTAATCTGAAACCATGATTTAATGATTCCACGCTCTGGTACTGACACACGCTCCTACTGACACAATGCATATGAATTTCTTTATTGAAAAAACAAAATAGCTTCCTCATTGGAAAGGATAAACTTTCACTTCTCAAAATCAGTTAATACTTTTCTAAAATTAGAAGAGGAAGACAGAATTTCACTTTCAGACTGAAGAGTCTATTCACGACAAGAAGAAAAGAAAAAAAGACAAAGCTAATTAAACAGCCAGTGAACTCTAGTCTAGTTTTTCTTTCAGGCCCCCTGAGTCACTCAACTGGTAATAGTGCTCACCATAGTGCAGGCTGAGCTCTATGATCATGGTTTGAGCCTGGGTTACTGTATGTCACTATCTTACAATGACCAGGATTACATAGGCAGCAGCACACAATAGGCTGAGCCCCACTGAGGGTTTTATAGGTTCAGTTGGCTTCTCTAGGCTCTCAGAGACAGAGTGACCCCTGATACCTCTATGGCACTTGTGGACATGTGGTGCTGTGGGCAAGAGACTCATCCAATCAGACCTGAACCTGCAGTGTTGTGTTAAAGGACCAATGAGCAGAGTGGACGAGTCTACCTACACTTGCTCATTCTCCCTTGTGGAGTCTCAGGATTCAGAACCAGGAGACGAGATGTGAATATAATCGGCACTGAAAGCTTCCAAAAAATAAAAGGCCAGGAGGAAAGTCTGCTCTCAAGAACAAACACTCTGAGGAACAAGTTTAATCCAGGAGTGGTGTCAGAATGCAGGCTGCAAAAGAACAATTAGAGGCTAAGAATTTAATAAAAAGTCAAAAGTAAAAGGAAACAAAAATCCCACTGGTGAAGCCTTTTTCAGGTGTGTACACACCTGATCTCTGATTTTTGAACAAATGACCTTTGGATCTTGACCACAGAAGACCACAAAGGGGCGTGACACAAGTGTGCAGAATCGAAAGCTGCTGACAAAGACAACGCAATGGAAAACTTGTTAGATTGACAGATTTTGAATGAATCCCTGAGATCCTTGAAACAATTAACTTTATCCCTGCCAACAGCAGGATCGAATTACTCCGCCTTGCTGTTTGCAACCTTGCTTTTGTTCTTCCACTGCTGGGACACACTGGTCTTGCTCTTGACCAGTCAGTTCCACACTAGCACACTGGCACATTTCAAACGGAAACAGATCCAGAATAAAAAATATTCAATATTAAATATGAAAACAAACCAAGAAAAGTTCAATAAGTAAATGACATAGTTACTTATGGAATCTGCTGGAACACTTGATATCAGTGCGCCCAGATTGTACCTCCAGGTAACAATACCTGGGAAATGATACAATCAGAAATGAGAAGAAAAACACTTGGAATTATTTAGTGGAGCTGCCGATATGCTGTACTCCTCTCTGGAGGCTCAGTGAGTAGTTTTTCTAGTTCTAAACAAGTCTGATTTGAATGGGTAGGTTTGAACTGTGACTTATCTCACCATGTCTTTTGAGACACTATGTCTCTAAGACTTTCTTCGATGAAGTATGAGAACCTGTATTAGTTCAAGCAGGTAGGTGTGTCAGCATGTGTAGGCTGCAAAGGAACAAGTAAAGGTTTATTCCATGTTGAAAAGAGAAGAAACACAACGTTTCGGCTGTGGAGCCTTCTTTGGGTCTTCCAAAGAATGCTCCACACCCGAAACGTGTTTCTTTCCTTCTCTTTTCAGCATGGAATGAAACTTTACTTGTTCCTGAGAACATGTATGAAGAAGCAGGGAGTCGTTTTACAACTGAGATAATAATGTTCTGTTCTAAAAGAAAAAGCAGTTTACTACCTTCACCAATTCCATTTTGTTTGCTTTGTTCATCTGGCCTTGATTTCCTTGCACTGATACACTTAATGTAATTTATTTCAAAACTTTCCAATGATTATCTACTGCAACACTAGTTAGTGGGGGGACTCTGGCAGTGGCAACAGCTGGTGCAGAGCCACTGACAAATGGAACGTGATATGACTTCACACCTGAAGAACAGAGTGACAGGGTGGTTCATAACTAAAATTCACTCAGAGTGACATGAATTCAGTGCCACAGCTGGAGCTGAAACTGGGTAACTTGTTGTTCATGTTAACCACTAAGCTACCAACCTTCCTTTTTAAAGTATTCCTCACAAAAAATGTTTAAGATTTCAGAACAATAATGTAGAAATATGATTTATGAGATGAAATGTAAAACATGCATGAAGGTGACATCCTTTTTTATTTAAATCAGACTACGTTACAGTATAGACAGTAAATGACAGTTAGACTGCACAAACACGAATATTTACAGCTGTATTTTAAAAGGAAACTAGAGGTCAAAATATCAGCATGGGAAACCCAAAAGTTCCCACACTGCTCTGTTTCAAATTACTCATGTAAATGCCTAGGGCAATAAACCCTTTATCGAGCTTGCTGTTCTTTCACTGACTTGCAACAGAAGTTGCTTGGACTCATCATAAAACATGGCTTCAGGTTCTCTTTCTGATTCTCTTACCCGTTGCCAGCATTGATTTTGGCAGCGATGTTTGAAAAGGGAGATGTCAATCTAACTATGGCTTGTTTGGGGGTTCTTTGTCTGCCATATTTCTCTTTTATCAACTTCAAACCTGAGCTCTCCTTGGGGCCTGAGTTACACAAACAGATGTCAGGAGCTAATTAATAAAAAGGCCTTTCTTGCCTGGAGCTATATCACAGAAGGTAAGTTATAGCAAAGGACAGAAGCAACACAGGCCAGGTCATTCTATTCATAGGACACCACACAGTGTTTGGCCTCTGTCCTTTGAACCATATAATCCCAAATTGAATTACACTGACATGGCAAGACAAGGGAGTTTTTAGGAATGTATGTTCAATCCACTGAAATGAAGAAAACCCTACTCCATCGATCAGAAAACAAAATGACAAGTTGCAGTGTAGGATCAACAGATTTATTTGAAAACCTGGGTTACCAGATATATTTAATAATTAAAGCCTTGCTCATAAATGCTTTTGGAGTGCCATATGAAATAAAATTACCCATGCCAGTTTCTGTATATAATTAAGAAAGATATTTCATTTTTTGGGATTAACTAGAAAGTAATTGCAAACAATTTGCATCTTCAGGCAGTTAGCTGGTGGAATAAATTATTAGGTTCAACTATGTACTGTTGATAAAAAAAATTGTTCAGAGTTCAGAGTTCTGTTGCATTAAAATGATTTCCTCACCCCCTGAAACAAAACAATAAATGAACACGAGCACAAATTTTCCACAGTGCTTTAGCATGTTACACAAAGCCAAGCTGTTTGTGCCGGCTCTCTTCTGTGCTAGGTATTTTACAGCTGTTGGATTACCTCTGTCACTGTAATGTGTCAGAATTCTCTACAGGGCTGTGAAGACATTCTGTATCTTTCAGTAGCTGTGATTAAATGCATTTAACAATGTATCTTTTGAGAGTGAGAGAACCATGTTGATTGTTACCTTTCTTTAAATCAGCAGTTTGCATCAGCTCATGTTATTTACCAATTGCAGTGTTTCATGTCCATTTAAATCTGTAGAACATCTTCTGTACTGTTGTACAAGGTTGAGTGAGGACATGAGGTGAGAAATTAGATTAGTATTATACAGGATGCAACGGAAATTGCCTCATGTACTGTATGATGTTAACATTATCCCAAGAACTGTTTATTAACAAAGAAACTTAAGTACTTTCAGAAGCATGTTTCCTTACTTGAGAAAGCTAATGGCTACAGAAAAACAGTATCAGCACTTCTTTGAAAATATGTTATTAAAGGATTTTACAAATATTATCAAATTACTATGTGATTAGGTTGATGGGTACCAACCTTGAAAACATATTTTTGATTAGTGTAGTTTTACAAACAAAATGAATCAATGAATAATTTGGCTTAGTGATTGACAGTTGTTATTTATAATGATTAACCATGGAAATTAGTGAATAACATTGTTATAATGAAGAATGTCACTACTTGTCTGTGACTGTAGAGTCTAACTGCACAATGAAAAGTGAACTTGGAGGTCAGTGATGCTCCCTTGCAGGTCTTGAATCTGGAGCTTGCTTCTGGCATGGGACATCTTCTGTGTGGAGGTATGTCCTACCTATGTCCACATATTTTTTCTCTCTGTTTCTTTCCACAGTCCAAACACTTGCTGTCTAGGTTAATTGGCACCTGTCATATGTGTAGTGAATGAGTGGCCGCTGTGATGGCTTCGCATATTTTCAAGGTAGTAAATGGTAGTCCCATCTTGTTCCCTGTGCCTGCTGTGTTAGACACAGGCTCAATGTGACAACACTGTAAACAGAGGGATGGACATCCTTGGGGGACCTACCTCAGGAAATATTGGACAGTCTTCCTAGACCTGCCTTATCCACAAGGGAATCCTATGTCTATTACTCTTGATCCAAGTGATTTGTAAATTTGTTTCTGAGTTCCCAATTACTTAAAGTGAACAAATTAACTAAATTTTTCCTCTTTGATTTTTGTCACAGCTGACAATTTTAGATGATTTATTCAATTTAAAAATGTACTTGTAATGCTTTTTAGGACCTGAGAACTATGAAAAAATAGAAGCTCATGAGCAGCTTATGAAGTAACGTTGTTCTTGAAGGGGATAAGTTGAGACCTACTGTATACTCTATACCCACATTTAAATTCTGGGGTGTGTTGCTAGCCAACTGTAATCAGAGTTCCTAAGCAGCAGAAAACTGACCTGGTCTGAGTGCCACCAGATTTGGTGGACTCTAGTCAACCATGGTAGCCTTAGCTTGTCGTGCAACAGTGCCCCTCAGTCAACACTATCTTGCCTGCAAGGTCCTGTGGAAGTGGAGCGTTTCATGTCTATGGGCAAGCAGCACAACTAGAAAAGTGGTTCAATTCCAGACCCCGGGTGCTATCTGTGTGGAGTTTGTATGTTCTCCCTGTGTTCATGTAGGTTATCTCCAGGTGCTCCAGTTTCTTCCCCATACTGGTAGGTTAATGGACTTCAGGGAAAATTGGCCATGGTGTGAGTTTGAGCGTGTTTGTGCCTGTGTGTGTCCCGTCCAGGGTGTATCCTGCCTTGTGTCCATTGTTTGCCAGGATAGTCTCCAGCTCCCCCATGACCCAGAATTGGAAAAAGCAGTAGGATAATGAATGGATGTGTATGTCTATGGTTAAAGAACAAATAAATTAGCAATTGGCAATTCCAAACAGCAAAAGCATAAAAGAAAAATGTGCAGTTTAAAAATGGACATAAGACAAGTCTAATCGGATGTAACAGCTACAGTAATTAAGGATTTGATTAATAAAAAAGTGAGAGGGCACTGGAACAGATACAGAACTGCATTTAAAATGAAGTTCAACACCACCAAAGAAGAAAAATTAAGTGAAAAAAACATTTTAAGAAATGAGATATTTACATTCATTATGTAGTGGGTCTTTCAGGTCATCATTGCATACTGATGGTGTAGAAGGCTTTCGACCCAGTGATCAACTGCAAATCTGGGCACACAGCTGCCCTACTGCTCCAGTGTGCAAAATGTTGCATGTTGCAAATATAGCTGAGAGGCTAAGTCTGAGATCTGGATGCTGTTTGGAGATTGGCTAGGATTGACAACAGAATAAGATAAGAATCCAAAAGGATCAAACAGGAGTCCACACAAAGAGGTAATGAATGCTCCCCAGGTGATCTGTGAAAATGCCAAGAATGAGAACAAAAGTGAAGAAGCAAGTTTTCAAAACTGATGAGGTCATTCCCCATGGACTTTTTTTTGCCCTTTGTTTTAACCCTTTGTGGACTGCAGCTATACCAGACTATCTTCTGCACAGGATAAACACAAGCAAGACTGCAGCTAATTTCATGGTTTTATTTCTGGTAGGGCCTTTTTGGGGCTGGAAGAGAAGCCCGAAACATAGATCAAAACCAAAATATGGTCCTAAGTGGAAAGCAAGCTTGAGTGGTTAAACCTTAAACCACCTGATGACAGCAAAATAGTTTCAGGCCACTTGCTGTTCTAGCATGCACATAGTAACTAGCTGGGGAGCTGTAAGATGAGGACGAATGATACCCCACGTTATAAATAGTAAATATTGTGTTTTCCCATCCTTCCTACTAATGCGAAAATCTTGTAGGCTAGATCTTTTTCTCTAGGTCAGTGTGTGCAGAGAGGTTAGGGTGACTCTTCCATTTTTCAAGCCAGCTTATGTAGTGGTGGAAGTCTGATGATTTGGGGAGGAATTGGACTTTAACACAAGAACACCATTGGAGCAGACTGATGGCAAGTCCTACTGCACAGGGAAACATTGTCAAAGAACTTGAGCCAAGAGCTTTTCCATTCCTGCAAGATACTCCAGAAGGGTCCATTTCAAGCAGGACAATGCGAGACCATGCAGTACTAGGATTACAATGACATGACTTCCAGAAAACAATGTTGCGGTCTTGCAGGGGTCTTACAGTAATCTGCTATTTCTCCTCCTCTGAGTCCAATAGAACATCTGAGGGACCAAGTTGCCACTGCCATCAACAACAGACAACTGCATCCAGCTAACCTTTTCCAGCTGGCTGCAGCTGCACAGGAAGAGTGGTGAGACCTCCCACAGCCATCTGTCCAGAGGCTGATCAGGTGTGTGTGTCAGTGCTGCCAAGACTGTCTTAATGTTGAAGAGGGTCATTCCTGATCTTAACTTTGTAATGTTTTCATTTTGACGATAACATAATTAATACTGAAAACAAATCACAATTTATTTAGTTAATTTTGTTCACAATATGGAACTCTGCGTGATAACTGTTTCTTTTTTTACTTAACCATTTGACTTGAAAGCTATTTTGTGCCTACTCACTACATTGTCCCGCTAGGTTTTACTGTAACTGGGGAAAAGTGTGGGGCGGGAGAGGAAGTCTACTGTGTGTATCACAGATTATTGCTTATTAAACCTTTTTCAGCTTTGATTTCTAGTGGTGCAACAGTTTTAATCATTGCGAGTGCAGCCATATAACAATTAATTAAACACGGCTTAATTGTCCATCAATTAACAATCTCCCAGCTCGTTCCGAGCCGCCTAATCAAGTTCACCGAGTTTACAAGTCACAACAGGATTTGGCACTCGCTCCAGTGATCAAGTGCAAATTCAAACCTAACAGCATTTCTGTTACACTGAAACGCCAACCCAACTATGAGAACCTACATCTTCAATGATTTTTAACTCGTGTAACCACTACTGTTTCTTCAATAAAGGGGTTTTCCGAAAGTCCGGCAGCGCAATGTGTATCTAGGAGTAGGGAATTTCAGTAAGTAAATGGAGTCTGACATTTTAACTCTACCCACTCAGTGATCAGCTTTTTGAGCCCCTCCCGCACAGACACGAAACCCCAATAGGATGCCTAAGCCTTTTCACTGTGAACAGAAATGCCAAGAGAATCGTATCATACACGCAGGAGAAAAGAAAACATAACCTTGCTAAAAGCACATCCGAAAAGAAAAGCTCACGGTACGCTTACGCTGACAAACACCTTAAATGTGCGTTTCAACAGAATATTGTTTAAAAATCTGAACACTTTAAAACAAATTCGGTGCTGTACTCCGATTTCAAAGCGAAGACTTTACTAGAAAATGTGTGAATTATTTTATGCTGCCCATATACCCAGTAAAGTGATGCTTTGTGCAAAAGCTGTTTTCTAAGTTAATAACTTGCGAAGTGTGTTTAAAAAAACTTTCCCTAAGCGCGGCTTTGTGGAAGATTTGAGACTTGACGACCATGAATGGCTATTTTAACTGCTTTGCGGGTCAAAAGCGCCTACTATTATGAAGCCGAAGAAGGGATATATTATATAATTCTACCTCGGACCAATACCCCCCCAACCAAACCAGTCTGTTAATAACCCATTTTAAAATAATAGTGTCTATATATGATCTTATTCGTCTTCATTGTTGTCCATATAGCCATCGTTATTTGTATTACCGATAAAACCTGGTAGTGTTATAATATTGACAATCTTATCCAACACCTCTGTTAAATGTGACATATCTGAATTCAAATATTTCCAGTTAAATCAGTTGTGTTTTATCTTTAAACAAAAACACCAGGTGCTATGTTTAATTATTATTCATAAACTTTGGTTGCTGTATTGTTATAATGTATCGTATGGAACTGTATCGGAAACCTAATGTTATAACAATATTACATAAAAGAAAACATCAGTCATTTGGAAAATATTTCGTTTTTAGATATCTGTTTAAGCAAATTCTTGCACACATTGTTTTTTACTTTACCTGCCTTTCCGTTTTTTTAGTTGTTTTGTGGTTACCCTATTAAACAGACTTCTATAGGAAACGATTCAGGCTCCTGCTAACTTTGTAACTAGTCGGTCCATCACACCAGTACATATTAACAGTCTAGGAACGTATCGCAGTCAATTAAATAGATAATTCAGTAAAAAAGACATGAAAACATACCTTCATGCGTCCCGCTCCTGCTGCTTTAATTTTCCCATCCAAAAAGACAAAAAAAAATAGTTAAAAAAAATCTGACGGTAAATCCCAGCGGAAACTACGGACAGAATTGATTGATGGAATATTCAGCATATCCGCAAGAGGGATTTCCAAGGATCGGCCTATCAGAACCTCATTTGAGCGAGAAAGGCGGGGAGACGGGTTTGGATTAGTCTCTTTGTTTAGATTTTTTTTGCTCAATTCTGATTGATGAAGTCATTTCCTGCGTGTTCCTCGTGGCTACATTGTATCCTCCATAAATTAAAGGTGTTCTCCTTCAAGTTTATGTTTTTAATTGTAGCAGAACCTAAATCACTGCAATTGCTACATTTCTTTATAATCTATCCAGTTCGGGGATATTAAGACTCAAGGTGTTCTCTCTGGCAGTAGCGTGGAGCAACTTTAAACTTTATCTGTTGGAAAGATTTAGAATGACACCACGGGACGGTGTGTAATTAAAGAAATCGAGCCGCATCGCTTTTGTAACAAGAAAAGTCTCCAGGATTTTAATATGTACTGTATTTTTAAAACACTCGCCTCCAAGATCTAGGGACACTTTATGCAGTCCTCCTCCGGGAAAGATGCGGTTTCAGGGGAAATCCAGTCTCCATAGGGATTCGAGTTGGGCCCGTTATCTCTTTAGTCATCCTTACATACTGTCTATATACACTACAGATGTGTGTTCCATATTGAGAAACTAAATAGAAGCCCCTTTTTAAAGAAAGCGACGGACTTTCCTGAGTTATTTCCGATGTCGTTTACCTGTAAATTAACCGGAGTTAAAGTTGAAAATTCTTCAAACAGTGAACCTGTCAGTATCAGGATCTATTAAAAACCACTTTAACGTTGGTTTAACACGGTAAAACATACTACAGACTACAAGGACATGAGGCAGTGGAAAACAGTGAACTGCTCAGTTCTGGGATGGGAGACCTCAAAGTGAAATCAGGTTTGTGGTCTCAGTGGACCAGTAGGCGTTGCCCTATCCTCAGTACCAGAATTTCCAAACTAATTTCCCCATCTTTTGTTGAGCGGTGAGATTGTGCTGTTTCGGGCGAGACCTTAAACCAAATTTCTGACTATGATCACTGTCAAAATAGTTATGTCAAACCAGGAGTTTCGGAAAAATGCCGTTCTGGGTTTGTTAGGGTTTTCATATTTACATTGTGGCTGCTGGTGCACAATGGCTACTGTGCGTCACCCATCATTTGGAATGAAATCTATTTTTTAAATACTTTTTTTAGTTATCAAAACAGGATATCAGGATATGCAATTATATTGGATGTAATTCTTCTGTGAAATTCAGTTTTAAATGGAAAACTAACGTTCACACAAAAAAGTCGCTACCTATATAAAATCGTCTATAAAAGGAATATATTCAGTAACACTCTTGTAAGCTACGAACCCTACAGTTACACTGTTAATACTGTACCTTTGCAAACTGAACAGTGAAGACTGGTGGCTCGGGCCGCTGCGCATTGTTTCTCCTAAGCGTCTGGTTCCTAAACAATTGTACCTCAAGAGCATGAAACAGCTGTGTTTGGTCGATTTTTGTTTCCATCGACACCATTTACAATTCTCGTACTGCCCTAAAGTTGAGTTCTTCCACGACATATCATTAACTCTTTCCCTAGCCAGCAAAAAGACTTTACCTCCGCTGTATGATTAGCAGGTAAACTGTAGGCATGAGAACATTATGGGATGAAAGCAAAACTGGAATTCAGACGTCCTCTGGTGGACATAAGGACGTACGGTAAGGTAGACGTCAGTATTCCCCGCACTTCGAAAGAAGCATTTCTAGAATAAACTGAACCGTTGAATTTAATTAGGTTTTTGCACATTTTACTGTCGCTAATCCGGTTTTGTCATTTCCGCACACACAGAAATCAGCAGATATGGAAAACACTTTGGTTAGTGGGTAGCAAAAAAAGGTTAACTCTTTCTGATGGACTTGACTTGATTTAAACACAAACTTGAATTGTACACCTGTTAGCTCTGGAGCCTTGAACTACACAGTGTACTCAAAATACAGCTTAATGCTTTTTTACAGTTGATTCTAATCTTTTGAAAGGCTTAAGTGAGTTTAAATTTGGTGTGGATAAGACACAATTCTGAGGAATGGGGGATTACAACCCATTCCTGTGTACAGGGATTGGATTTAATCATCAGTACTGATCCAAGGCAGAGAAGTATGTTCTATCAAGGTGAGAGGGACAGTCCCAGTGCCCTGGCAGTGTCTGGCTCTCTGGAGTGGGAGATTCCCAGTACTCCAGCAGTGTCTGGCTCGCTCCGGCAGGAGACTGTCCTGATGCTCTAGCAGTATCTGGTTTTCTAGTTGAAAGGGAGAGTCCTGGTGCCCTGGCACTGCTCTAGCAGTGTCTCTGGCGTCACAATATTCTGGCTGGAGTCTGGACTGGTCTGGAGTTCCGTTTTGGCCAAAATAATGTCAAAGCCAGTGGTCTTCAGTATAGATTCTTCCCAAGAACATCTTTACACTAGCAAAGAGCTCATTAATTCAGGACATGGGGTCACAGTCCATTAGCTACTTCTGGTCCTGAGACACAAAATTAAAACTCACCTAAAAAATTAAAAGTGAAACCTCTTCTAAAGCTGAAAACGTTACTGATGTTTAAGCTGAAACATGTTTTTGAGTGAGTAATGGCCTTTGCCACTCTTTGATATACTAATTAGGCACAGCAGGAATATTAATATTTATGCCAAGGTTTTCTTTGTGCTTTATTATGAAACCTTTCATTCATAGGAACTTGAAAAAAGTATCCTGGGGCACTTTTGTAATTGAAAGAATAACAGCTCTTTGTCAGTTCATAGTTACCATGAAGTGGTTTTCATGAAAACAGCCATGTTAATTCTGTATTAATTATTCTTGAGCTTAAAATTAGTTGTTTTTTTTTGCTTTTACCTTCAGGAGACGAAAAGTGATTAAAAATAATTTTACTGATTTTTTTTTATTCCTGACACTAAACGTCACACTATGAAAAGATTCTTTTAATTGCCTTCCGTAGGAAAAAAAAAACCTGTCACATGTCAATACACTATGGCAAAGTTCAAAAGGACTGCCAAAGCGAGATTCTTGATCTTTCAGAGAAGTGCTTTAGAAAATAAACTGGATTGACAATTTCTCAGTTACCCATGACATTCAGTCTACACAACCCTTCTGAACATCTGCTGTGGTAAATACTAGCAGGCTGCTGTCATAGTTTAGTGCAGTAAAGCACATTGATCAAAGCTTAGCAAAGACAGAAAAACTGCACAAGTCACATGCAGTACATTATTTAAATGTAGTGAAAACCCCCTGTTCTTATTATCCAAGCAATTAGCAGCAAATTCACGGACATCTTCATGCACCAAGCCTTTATTCCTCTGAAATTGAATTATATCTGCAGGTTGTCGTTTTCAGAGATCGACTGATGGCCCATTTCATTCAGTTCAGGAACTGGCTTCAACCAGAGCTGTTGCCATCTCATCCAAATGACCAGCCAACATATCAGGCATTTCATTAAACCAGCAGAATTGTGTTCTCTGGGCCCAACACTACGGGATAATGCAGTGTGTAACTACAGTATCAGCCCAATATAGAATTTCATGTACATATGTACTTGAAGTTGTGGAGATGGACTAGCTCCACTGTCAATATCCTTTATGATTATCATTAATTTCTATTCTGTTAATCACCCTAAGAAATTCTTAAAGACATTAATCTCAACATAAATCCATTCACTTATTTTCTAATCACTGTCTCCAGTAAAGAGTCACTGGGGAGCCAGAGTCTATCCCAGCAAGCAATGGGCGCAAGGCAGGGTACAACCTGGACGAGATGCCAGTCCATCACAGGGAACACACACAAGCACTGACAATGGGGCCAATTCTCCCAGAAGCCAATTAACCTACCAGGATGTCTCTGGACTGAGGGAGGAAAACGGCGCACCCAGAGGAAACCAAGAAAAACTTGGGGAGACCGTACAAACTCCACATAGACAGCACCCCAGGTCTGGATTTGAACCCAGGGCCTCAGTACTGTGAGGCAGCAATGCTAACCACTGTGCCTCCCCTTCAACATAAATAAGTTTAATCAAAGATCTAAAAAGAAGACAAACCATATTGTCCTCTTCAATAAAAAAAGGTCATTCATTGTAGTTAAAACTCAAATGTGGCTGGTTAACAGTAAATAATTATAGACCCAACTACAGCTCACCAACCAATTTTGAGCCAGGCTAATTTACTGTCATTGTCAGCCCCATGATTGTTTACTATATGGTACAGTACACAACTTCAAAGTTCACATCTGTCCAAAGAAGATGCAGTAAACAAACAGCTCTTGGACACAGACAAGCCAGTTTATTTGACGAAGGAAGCTGAAATGAGAAATAGCTCAGGTGTACAATCCGGGATGCGCACCAATGCCAATATTCCTCCTGGTCCAACCAAGGTCAATCAGGAGAAACAATGACGGCTTACAATAGCGGAGAACGATTTTTCTGGCGGTAGAAAGTTCTGCGAGTAAAGATTTATTTTCATAAGGCAGGCCTTTTGAAAGTTCTATTATCAATTTCACGCCGCTCAAAAGTCGAACGCTTCACAGCCCCTGGTCGCGTGTATAATGCAGACTGGTGTCCATCATAATGAACAGAAAATTACCAAGATACTCTTCTGCGGAAAAGACGCTGACCCTCACGCAGTTATTCATTAAGCAGAACCAGCGGTCATTACGAGAAGAGCTCATAAGCAGTAGTATCTCATCTTTTTTATATTCACAAGCTTGTTTACAGACACAGTCACGGCTCATTTGCGCCCCGCGGCGTATCCTACTGAAGAGCACTCGGTTGCGCTTTATCCTTACAGTAATTCAGCCCCACTACAGTAGCTGCTGTCTGTGGGGTTTGTGCTTTATTTTTTAATTAAAACGTCCAAGGTAACCTTCTGAATTGCAACATAGAACTAAATATACTGCTGAACGTTGCATCTGGGTTTTCTTTTTATATCTAGAAATACAGCCAGTATACAAACTCAGTTGACAGTAAAAAAAAAGTTTTTTAGCGTCCTTGCCTGTCTGCGTTGTAACGTCGAATTCCGCAAATACGGAAAGCACCGCTCAAAGCCACAGGGCGGGTAGAATGATATCACAGTGGTAAAGCCAAGATTAAAATGAGTTGTCGTAGAGCACCCACGTTAAAGCATTAATCAGAAAATCACAACTAAAATGAAATCGCGTGAACCAGGTGAAAATTGCTGTAATTGTATCGTGATACTCTACCGAAGCGTTAAGTCCTTGATCGACATACAACGTTGGTTCTGGAGAGGCAGGGTCCAATTGTTTTGTAGGTCACCATTAAACCGAAGCTGAAAGACATGCAGCAATTCAGCTATGATAAATTAAATTAAACAGGAGCTTTTTAAAATGATGTAATTCATTATCTTAAACTGGTGACCAGTGAAACTAACTGGATCGGGGCTCTCCGGGATTCAGCTCTGCTTTCTTTAGCTAGGAGTGCCCTATTACAGAAACTTCAGAACCTTGGATCAGTTTTGTTCCAGAAACTCGCGACTCTATGTATTGTGAACTTCTTCATAGCTTCACGGTTCATTCCCATTATCATGATCATACACACTAGAGGGACAAATAAATATGAATTATAACACATATTTGCATTACAAAGGCAATACGATGGTTCATTTTATTGTTAGAAACGAACAAAATAACATATTAGGATTTGCGCTCTCATTTTGTTTAAAATATCAAACTGTACTGTGAATTATGAACATTGAATTGTGTTATTGCCAGTTTATTTGGTATTCTACGCGATTATTTTCTTCCGCTTGTAGTGTTATAAAACATTTTAAGATTTAATATGTCATGAAAACGTTTAAACGTGAGGGTCGTACGGAAACATTTTCAGAACAAAATGCATTCCTAGCTCTGAAAGAAACTGTGCCTTGAAAGTCCTTTCAGTACCTATTTTTAACTAGTCCTTAGTGAGGATGATTTTCCTCTTTGAGGTGCATCCTTTCAGACAAGCTACCCTTTCTCTGGCGTCCGTTGAAATTAATGTGACCTTTTAGACTGCAAATACTGGCCGAGTAAAAGCGCAAAAAAATCCCCGAAAAAAGCCACAACAAATTCAGCAAAAGCTATCGACATTTCAGACCATGTCAATGGCTATCTGTAGAGAACTGTAAAGCTATCCCTTCCCTACACCGAGCCCAGAACATTCCCATCAACAGAGTAGACTCTCGGACAAACTTGCTCACTCATAATTTTTCAGGCTGGGGACAATTATGCCTTGTTATAGGCAAAGTGCCCAGACTAGTAACAGACCGAAGGCCAATTTAGTTTGACATTCCAGAGAATTAGATATCCGTGAAGTTGCTGAATTTCTAAATATTCATCTGATTAGAAAATTAGGTCTCCAAGTAAATTAACAGTTCAATACACTATTCAGTTGGCAAATTGCATAACTCAGTACTGTACATGTAATGTTTTTTGTGCAACACAGATTTCTTCTGTTTGTGAATGGAAGCAAACGATTGGATTTTAAAAACTTTAAATTAGGTTTAGCAAATTCCAACTACAAATTCTTTATATAGTAAAATAGGAGCAATAAAATGACTGCTTACATATGTCTAAATCTAAGCTTGTTAAAGGTTTTTTTCTAATTTGGACTAGACATGTGGCAGATCTGGGCAAGCTCCTGCCAAAATATACATATGTTTTGGTCTAAGTTCATTCATTCCTAGTCCCTCATTTTTGACACTTTCTCTCATATTACTCAACTTGAAATTGAACCTATGCCGTTAATTGCTTGTTTTAATTGTTTTTGGTGTGTCACCTGTTAACATCCCCCTGTCAAAAATACAATCTGACAGTCGGGCTTTTAAAATTCTCCTTTTTAAGGTGCTTTATCCTCTTCGATTGGAAGCAAGCTGCCCCACCCACATGTGTTTAATGGATAAGACATACTGTATGGTGCGGTTTCATGCTGGAATAAATTCAATACACACTTAGTGGGTCCACTATTTAGTTTTTTTTAGGTTTGACAACCATTTCTGAACTATTCGGAGACTTTGAGCCTCCCTTCTACACACTAGACCGTAACCTATGGCAACTGGCTACTCAGATGATACCTGATAGGACTTCCACTTTTCTTTATCTGTTTAGTGTAATAAGGATTTTGCTGTGCTCTTTTCTGTTTCTCTTTCTCCTTTATTGTACCCCATTTTGTGAGGAAAGATTTGGGAGGAATGTGGGAAGGGGACTGGAAAGTTTGTATTTTTCTTTTTCCTAAGATATTCTCAGATAAAACACTGTACCAACCATTTACATTCTCTGTAACGTTACTTTAATATGTAACTTACTGTCTGCACCATGCATTTTTGTTGAATAAAAGTACTTGCTAACAAAATGTAAGTAATCTGTTAGGAAATGATCACAACACATTTAATTACATTTATTAGGACAAGTAAAACTGCTCATAATTAAATTTTGTATTGTTACCCAAGAGAGTGTGAATAGTTTGTTGCTTATACATTTGTAAATAGGCTTCTGCAACTCCTAAATATCTATAGCACTCTTCATCCAAAAGGGTTGTCTAAACACTGAAATGCAGCCCTACCTGAGAGACACACAGCAGACATTCTCTGTCAACACCTGTCAACACTCTCACTGCACAGCACACAGCATAATTCTTATGCCATTTGACCTTCCATGGTATTCAATTTTATCTGAAATGAATGAATGAAATGGCAGCCTGTTTATGTCATGCCCTGTACACCTAGAGGGCACTCTTCTTCTGTCCCGTTCCTAGTTCCCTGTGATTATTCATGTCTTTCCGGTGTCTCTTGTTGTGTTGCCTATTTACTTCCTGTGTCTGCTCTGCTCCTGGCTCAGCATTGAGGGTACGGATGTCCTGAGACCCGCCTAGCACCAGGTCTCTCCTGTCTGTGGCCTTAAGGCATAGGTTTCTATACCAACATCGTCTAACCCCCTGAGCCTGGGCTAACCTCCGTGTTGCCCCCTTTTACCGCTACGTATAGGGTCTTTATTGCTCTCCTGGCCATTCCATGGCTTGGTCTTCTGACATCAGAACAGTTTAGGACATTTTCTAGACTCCATCCATCCATTTTCTAACCTCTTCTTCCAATCATGGTTTGTGCGGGAGCTGGAGCTTATCCTGGCAAGCAATGGGCATAAGGCAGGATACACCCTGGAAGGGATGCTAATCAATTGCAGGGCACATAGACACACACACTCACATGAGGGCCAATTTTCCCAGGAGAAAATTAGCCTACCACTTTTTGGAGTGTGGGAGGAAACCAGAACACTCCAAGGAAACCCATACGGATATGGGAAGGACATATAAACTCCATGCGGATAGCATTCCAGGTCCATAACAGAATGCAGGGCCCCAGTTTTGTAAAGCAGCAGTGCTAACCACTGTGCTACCATGCCACTCATTTTCTGGACTCATTCATATTCATTAAATTATTCAGAATTAATTAATTACCGAAAGCAAGGCTACATTTCATTTTCTGGTCTTAATGCAGAGGTGTTTGAACACAAATCAGTTATACTTTCAACCCTAGTTTTAACCCTGGATTGAAATACAGGTAGGGCTGAAACTTACTGGGGCAGATTGGCGAGTCATTTGAACCTTTATAGGAAAGTATGTCTTATTGATGTAAAATTGTTCTATTTGATCTTAATGTTTAAGAAACTTGCTGTATGTTTACACAGTATAGTATTTTTATTGAAGCAGGTAAACCCTTTTTGTGGAAGATGTTATTGAATACAGAGCAATATTGCTTTTTATTATGTACAAGTTAAATCTATTGGACTGTCTGCTGGATGTCTCTGAGAAACTGGGCTCTTTTCACTAAAAGAGTGGATATCTGTCTTGAATTCAGTGTAAGATTAAGCTCACTGATGTTCCATACCAGTAAGTTTTCTGGATAATGTTGCTTGCACTCACTCTGGAGTTTACTCTATAAACGTCTAAGCTGGGTGCACACTTTGTTAAGATTTTGAATGGATGTGTTTCAAATGAAGTCCTCTCCTTAAATTTAGTTTCCAATTACATAGAGTGTATGGTGTTCTATCAACAAAGCCCCATTCCTATTAGGCTCCTAACAAAAGAATGTGACAAATACAAGGTCATTTGGCACAACTTACCAGTTTGAATTATAGCAACATCATGATCCAAGGACTTTCCCTCAACCATGTGACTATAGAGTTTGTTTCAAATCCTCTTTGTAAAAAATTCATTCCTGTTTTGTGTCCTGGATGATTTGACTGTGGTATTCCTGAAGTCATTTGATGGTTAACAAATGATGGATCTAGAGGAATCGTCAGCCTGTCTCTCTATGCCAACTGCCGTAGAATCTAATCACCTGGAGACTTGGAGCAGCTGGAGTCAGTTTCTGACTACAATTGTTCCAGGTGCTTCTCCAAATGAATACTGGCTAAGCTCGGGGCTCTGTTATTGAGTTTGAACACTGAGCCCCTCGAACTTTGTTGTTGTGTTTTATGTGTTTTAGTATACTGGTACTCTGACCCCTGCTTTCCTGCTACTAACTCATCTCCTAGATTACCCCTCAGCTTGGTTTACTGTCTACCTCTTGGGTTTGATCTTGGTTCACCTTCTGTACCAATCTCCCGGACATTCCCTTGTGCTTTGCCACAGTGTCTCCTGAGTTCTGAGCCTCACTTGTTATAGATTACGACTCTGGACTGTGTTTGCTTTCCCTGAGCACTGGTTCCTCTGTTTCCCTAGCTAGCCACAGCACCATGCCTGTCTGTGTGTGTGGCTACTCAGTTCACCAGACAACAAGCAGCCTGCTACTCATCTCCAGAGTGTGCATTTCCCTCTCCCTTCAGTCCCAATACCATGCAGCTCTGGGCATTCCCTGTGTGTCTGCCTTTCATCCAGCACATGTGTTCTTTAATTACCTGGATCACGCTACAAGTTCCACCTCAATAATGCGTCATTACATATAAGAGGTTGGTAATAATTAGCTAATAACAACCAATAAGAAAAAAGGGCTAAATTGCCTCCTCTTTTGAGGTTCTATATTCTTAAGTCTAGGACAGATAACCCTAGGCTTTCATGAAAAAGCTCATTTGAGCGACGATAGGGCAGATTTTATCGCCTCTAACTGGCTTTCAAAAGGGTGCAGTTTCCTACAAAATGGCTCTGTGGACTTCAGAGAGGATGCCGTGTAAGTAACGAGTCACACTGATCGACATTTGTGGTGTCATTAATTTTGCAAATGGGCTTTGCTAATTGCAAGTACCTACGGCCACCTGTGATACATTAGTATGGCTCCACTGCCCTCACAAAAATTGCTAAGGATTATTGAAAATAGTGAGAAACATGGAACAGGTCTGCAGCGGTATGAAAACAAATGGAAGGAATATCCTTTCTGAAAATATTTCTCAGCTTTGTGGTCTCAATGAGACCACAGACATCCATTTTATTTCAAGATTGCATTAACTATAGTTATAATACCTTGAATAGTGCCTTGAATAACTATTGCATAGCAATCTTAAAGGATGCCAAGATTTTAGCATCCTTGTAGCAGGTTTACAGATAGGACATGACACATTTCAGCCCACAATCAAAAGCAGGGAGGAGAGGCAAGGAGAGGAATTACAGAGGAATTTGACCTTTTAACTGTTTAGCAGAGTTTTTAGTGGCCATGAGTTAGCCAGGACCTCAATTTAATACTTTGTTAAAGACACAGACATTTTTTTTTTACAGCAGAGACCCCTGGAATCACTCTAAGGAAGTGGTGTGGAATTTGTGGTCTAGTTGGAAGAGCACCACATAATAGTGGACCAACAGCACTGCTGGAAGCAGTTTTCTAAAAGGTCTTCCATTCCTCATCTGGCTGAGGCCAGAGCAGGTCGAGGATCAAGGTGCAGATATGAAAATGTTGTCAATGGCCCCAGCTTGACTGTGAGCTCTCTAATCCAGCTCTGAGCGATGACCGGCGATGATGGAACAGCTGTTGAGGAGCAGACAGCTTGCAGACTGCAAAGGCGAGCTCTCACATTAGGATTTTAAATTCCAGCTGACAAATGTGCCGCTGTGTGAAAAAGAGGTTCAGCCACAACTGAGACTGAAAAGGAAGTGATGCAGGCAGTGCAAACAGAAAAGGACTTTTGCTCCTTCCCCACCCAGGTAGCATTTCAGACAAAAACAGGTTCCGGGGTAGAAGAAATATTTAAGCATTTCCATGTGTTTTAGCTTTTCGTAGAGTGGTTAAGAGTCGTGGAGGGCACTTTTTACAATAGTTTAAAGCAATAGAACTGCAATTTGCACAGATGCTCTGAAAGCAAATATTCAGAATTGTAGGTTTGGATATCTAAATATTAATTACACCAGTTGTGGTGTTGCTTGATATTTGGGTCTGTCTTGACTCTATCAATACATCTAACACAGTGAAGGGAACAATGTAAAAAGAGGCAGTAAAATTGGTTTTACACAATACAACAGAGAAATATTTGGAAAAAATACTTTCAGTAAATACTGAAATGGAAATACTGTACATATAGCAATTTAAAAATGAAATTAAGGTTGGTATTTCAGTACCTCACTTTGCTTGATACAAGTGCAATAACTTCATTCTGCGGCCAATACAGTATCAGTAAGTGCTGGTGTTCTGGATGACAGTTCATTAAATTTTTGAAAGCTGCTCAAAAAACTTGGATGTCGAATGAAAAGAGGAGAATAAAAATACGAAAATGAAATGAAATATTGAAGCAGCTTGTAGGCTGGATGGAAACAACCCAACCATACAGAGCTGTACAACACTATGATTGGACACAGTTTGTGTGTTAGGTGAAATTACTGGCAAGAATGAGAGATTTACTCACGGTCATGTCCTTTTTAATATCCTTCTTCTGCGAAGACTCCCAATTCCACCGGTAATTCTAAACTTTCAATTCTCCTGTTCAATGCAAAATCCAGCAGAGGGCACCCAGAACCAATTTGTTTCCTTGTCTCTTAGCAGGATGTGTAAGCAACTGTGTGTTCTATGCCTGTGGGTTGTGTTTGGCAAGAAAGCTAGTAAGCAACTGTGTGTTCTATGCCTGTGGGTTGTGTTTGGCAAGAAAGCTAGTATCCAAAACTAGCTATTGCATGCCAATAGCATTTTTAGTAGTCTGAGTAGTGCAGTATTTCAGTATAACCTAAGCCATTAAGAATAATTTAACCCATAAAAAACACTGGCAATTTGTCTGTGTGAAGATGTTTTAATTCATAACTAGCTTGGAACTAAATCTCACAATTTATGATTCCTTAATCAGGTTCTTCACAACTTTAATCAGCATCTGGCCATCTCAAATGTGTTTAACGAGCCAATGTCATGTATATTTATTTCTAGCAGCCAGTGCTCCACCACAACATCCACCACTGCTCCCAAATGAACATCGCTGAGCCCTTCTCTTTGCACTGGCCAGCCTGAAAGAGCTATCATGGCAAAGGGAACGCACTTTCAAAGACATTTTGGTTAATTAAATCTCCATGGAGCTCCTGACCATAGTCAAAGGGTGGAAGAAATAATGTAACATCCAGGCCACAGGACACATCCTGGATCCACAGTTACAGGTACTGTAGGTGTATCAGTGAAAAATGATTTGGGGCTAGTCTGCCATCATCATCAGGAGGCCATTCATTCCTTGTGAGGCTTGCAGCATCCTGGAGATAATTCTGACAGCACAGGGTGCAAAAGGGACAACACCCTGGATGGGACACCAGCTCATCACAGGACACACGTATATACAGTACAAGCAGGAAGATGTCTTGGGACTCTCCCTTTGTGCAATAAATCTACTGCTTTTTTGATGCCTGTGAATGTTTATTGGGCATAAAGGGCATTTCATTTCACTGCCTGTTCAACTGTGTGTGGTTTTACATATCTGGAACCCTCTGCTTCTCAAGGAACTCAGTGAACATAGAAATGATCTCATGGTGCCCCTCCTATATCCCCAAGCTGGAGTGGCAGGGTTCCATATGCTTTGGGGTGTTTGGGTACACAGCAGACATTCTTGGGAGTTCAGTAGGCCAGAGAAGAAGCTTTAAAGAAAATACAATTCTGAAAACAGAATGGCATGTCTGTCTAGTCCTTCAAGTTTTAGCACTAAAATGTTTTATTCAGAGCAATATCAAAAACACATGAAATCCTAATCAATGCAAGTGCGCGAATCAGCAAGGTATATTACTGATAGAAATGAGGCTCTCAGGTGTGTAAGATTTGGTCAAGGAGTGAAACGTGCAATGGTTCAGCTTTTCTCACTCAATTAACTCTAAAAATTAATTAATAGAGATTAATTAATCATGAAAATCCAGACTGTGGTAGCCGTAATGTCGGATAACAGCAGTCGGCCCCTCCTGTTTCTTCAAAGCCAGTCACATGTCTCTAAAGTAATTTTAGTCCATGAACAATAATCAAACAGAGACAATCCCACGGTCATGCTGAATACAAATTACAGCTAATAAGAAATGAAATAGACCAATGCACTTGGAAATTAAAGCTTAACACTAAATAAACAAACAGAACATAACATCAGGTTCTGTCTGTGTCACGAGCGGGGGAACAGTAGCCTCATTATAAGATCAGCAAGTCTTCTTGAAAATAGATTTCACTCATAGTCTGCTTTAGTCTAAAACTCTGCTGAGGACCCACCTAGGGAAACTGACTTCCACAAATTTTGAAAATCTGCTACCCTCTCTTGCACACTGGAGTCTTTCAGTATTCTGTTAATATTCCCTTATTTACCATCACTGCATGTAGGGGAGTTCCAGCAGGTTGAATGTGCGGTTAGGGACTCTAGCATCATGACCATTGGATTAAACCCAGGTGAGGATACTACAGCACAAGGTAATTTACCCAGATTACTCTAGATGTCTAAATGGATGCTAAAATCTTCATGCTGGAAGTAAATAGGTGACTGTAGTCTCTGTAAGTTGCTTTGCATAAAGCATAATATTCTGTAGAAATGCTTTAGCTCAACCTAACAGAATTTAGAGAAGTTTGGTGAGCCTGGAAAAAAGGGCTCAGCCAGGTTGTTGAAGTCATTTTGAAAACGTCCTCATCTTTTTGGGAATAGCTTGCTCAGGGATTGGGGCTCACTCATCAGGCACCTCATCATCTTTAGACCTCTCCCGTTGTGCCTTCTCCGATTTGTTCCTTTGTTTTCAGACACAGTTAGATGAAAGTTGGGTAAACAACATATTTGAACTGACTGTGCACTTCCTTGACTTGAATATGTCAAAGGGCCCCATGTGTCAAAATTAGAACACAATATCGTGCTGTGGTGAGGTCTGTTGGGATCATGCTGAGGCTGAGTTATGACTCAGGCTCTGGGACTTCTGAAGCACAAGTCGTGTATGCCAGCTACTCGTGCAGCATTCAACTACTCCATAGTTAATAAGACAGACTACATGCCCATAGTTTTCTCCAGAGAAAATTAAAACTATTTCTGACTTCAGTGTTTGCCATTGTGATCAAACTGTGTGTTGCTCTGACTTTTTTGCTCAGATTATTGGTTTGCCACGATAACTGTCAGTTTAAATAACTCCTGCTTCTGAAAACCACTTCTGGAAGCTTATGGGAAAAGAGTTCAGGGGATGAGAAACCGACACGTACAGAAGCCTGCAGTAGGACCGTTTTGTTCCCTGGCTTCATTTAGACAATAATTGTCACATCACTTTCATTGGTAAAACTGAGTGTCGGAAAGGAAACCTGGGTCCTAAAGAGTAGATGAAAGTCGTCAGTACAACTTCATTTTAGGAGACTTTGTGAGGGCACCTGTGGGCCAATCTGCTTCTTGGCTGCAAGGGTAATAAAGTGTTTTCTTTTTATTGTAACCTTAGAAGAATCTAGACTTTCTGATTTGTGCTCCTCTTTGTACACTATGTACAGCACCCATCAGTACTCTCCATCGAATGTCTGATGTACAGCTTCCACTTGCCTAATGACTGGACTGTTAGTCTGCAGCATTTTCATTGAGCATCCTCTTTGTCTGCTGTAAACCATTGCAAAAGTTTTACTTCTGTGTCACTTGTACAATAATCATACCCATCACCATAGACACTTTCTGTAGCTTTTTCTGTAGCCATCCTAAGCATCATTTATTTTTCTAGAATTAAACTTATGTTGGACACTTACAAAGAAACAACCAGTTAGAAACAGAATAATAGAATAAAAATCATCATGAAAACTTCCATTTTTCTTTACTGTGGTTTTTCGATTTCAGGCAGATCCAGTATTATAAGGATACAAGGTTGAGAATTCTGATCCCATGCTCCCGTTTGATTTCCTGAGCGCCGTCTGATTCTATTTTCAATACCGCCTTTCCCAGCCCTCCCTTTAAAAAAAAAAACGCCTTCTCCTCGGAGCCCCTGACAGAGAGAGAACAGATCTGCGTCTCGCTCAAATTAATATTTCATATAGATTTCACACCTGGTGTTCTGCACTAGGTGCCAGGCCCCCAATGACATACAAAACGCAGCATTGATCAGTGCAGCAAAAATAGCTCAGACGTCTTGGAAAGATCGTCACTCTGCCAATTCCCACTGTAATTTAGGACAGTTATCTACATCTGCTGCTTGGCAGAAGATCACGGAATCATTGTGGTGGGATGAGCTATTTATTAGCCTTTTTTTTCCGGCAGAAGAGTGTGTGCATGTGACTATAAAGTATGTGTGTAGGGGGAAAGGGATACACAGAAACAACCTCTGTGGAAGTCAAAACACTGCAGCAATTACTTCTCTTTTTCTATCAGAAGATCAAGTGAACCACAAACATTTTTGAAAATTGATACTGAAGTATTCCCATAGGGTGTCTCCACTAACTGCTTCACCATATGGATTCCAGGATGTACCTTACAGCCTGGGGATTGCTATTTTAAATAGAGGTTTAAGTGATTTGGTCCTAAATGAATGTTGGCATGAGAAGTGTGCCAAACATTCTTGTTTCAGTCAGGGCAGGGTTGCCATTTTGTTTTTACTGACTTATGGACAGAAAACCTCTATTTCACAGACAAGATCATTTATTTGGGCAAAACTTTCATTTTCACTCCCGAGATCTGAGGGCACTCACTAGCTGCATTTTTCACTTGGTAAAAACAAACACCTCTGAAAGAAACAGCTACTCAAACACAAAACTGTCCTTTTTGCATTAACAGTGAAAAATTAATCAAATTTTAACTGTCATAAAAGACTTCATAAACATATGAATGGTTGGTAACCTTGAATGTGGGTCCTAAATAATAGATTTGATTTTGTCCTAACCAAACGAACATTAAGTGACAAAATGGTTTCCTCCTATTTCAAACCTTTCTCGTGTTCTTCCCTTCACAGGAGCAGTCCATCAGATCTGAATCTTTCCATCATGTTCCTTCTGTCCACTCCCATTCATCATGTGTTGTGTTCACTTCTCCACATGGTCTTCTCTGCCCGACACCATAAAAAAGTCTGCTTTAGAAAAGACTTCAAGGCTTACTTCTCTTTTTCCTTGTTTCTTCGCCTGACAGTTTTCACTCCCTGATCTGATGCTCGGCTTAAGATTATGAGCTTTCGGAAGGTGGCCTGCCAAGCTGAGGGGAACTCGGGTTATGACACATGAAATCCACACTCTGCATCCAGACGGAACTTGGCTGGAGGCCATCTGCTGGTGTAGCTTTGTTTCAGGCAGTTTTGGTGACTACAAAGCTAAAATGGACAAGCTTTAAAATGTCCTGAGGCTAATAGAATTCTTGTGCTGTAAGCAAAGACAACAAGCATATACATCTTGAAAAGTTAACATACCTTATCCTAAGGCACCGATAAGGCAGATGTCAAAAGATCATGGTGAGTGAAAAGTTGAAATAGGGATTGACAAAGTTATACCAACTTTTTCTAGGCTGGGCTCATTGACCTGAGCCATAGTCTCCACCTGGAAACAGAAGCAGATTTATTTTTACCTAGTCTGTAGATCAGTCACCAAGACATGCTGTGACTTGCTGGAATCATTAACACAAGTGAAATGAAACAGTTTCACAAGGATTTCCAATCAATAAGCTGTTAACAACCAAATAAACACACCGGACCTCCTCTTGTTCGGAAAACCTTTTCTTTATTTCTTTTACAAGCAGCTCTGGCACAAAACACATTAAGCACTAATCTGCTGCGAGGGCATACAGTGTTCCTACAGCACAGCCTCTCAATAACAACAGCCCAAGCAATTCAGGATTAGAAGGTAGAAGGAAATCACAGATGGGTCAAAAGAATTGATATGTGCAGACCAAAAAAAAAGACAAATGGAAACGATGACAGGAAAAAAAAATTAAGAAACAAATCAAGAAAAAATGAGAGCAAAATGAAAGAAAGGCAACATTGATAAATACAACAACACTGGAAGGAAATTAGATACAGTACTAAGAAAAACGAAGAATTCCACGTATGTTTGCGTTGTCTGCTCGTGGCAGCTCACCACTAAACAAATATGCAAGGCCAGTGCGTCCAGTGTGTCGTCTCCTCTCCTAATCAATATGCCTCATTAATTTTATGAGACAATCATGTCCTCTGTGTCTGGTGCCTCAAACCTTTGAATAACAGCTTGGCGGTGTGGCATAATTACACCAGTGTTTTACAAGTGAAGGAGAGAGAGAGAAAAAAAGCCCTAACACAGATTTAGTGCTTTTTAATTATCCTGAAATTGCCTGCCTGTTTCCTCTCCTCAGTGTCAACCAAGCTGTGTTCCTGTAGTAAATAAAAACAGCGGCCAAGGAAATAGGCTGGCCAAGCTGGCCAGTATTGACACAGAGCACACAGACGTGGCACTGTGGTTGCCATTTTCCTCTAGAATGGCATTTTACTCTTCCTTTATCATGTCAGAATGGAAGAAGCTATAAGGTCAGGCTTCTTTATGTTCAGTGGTTGCCCTCCTGTAACCACAAGAGGCAAGCTTTAGAAAAACCATTTCAAGAGGTCTCAACCGACTGGAGGAGCTATCCTATGAAATCTTTAGTCCCAAATTTCTGAGCTGACTTCCACATACAAATGAAAAAGCTCCACAAAAATATGCACAGACAAGACAATGAGTTCAAAATGACATGCACGTTCAATGGACATTCGTACTTCATAAAAATCATTACTCTTACTTCATACTGATTCAGGACATTACTATGGACTAATACTGAAAAAAATACAAAATGCTTCTCTTAACAGGTCTTACGAAACTTCTTTCTAGAGATGTTACTAGAAGCAGACCAAAAGCAGAAGTTACATGGAATAAACCAAAAGCTCTCAACATTATAATGTGTGGAAAGCAACTCTTCTGTTAACTGAGAAATGCACTGAGAAAAACTGAGGTAAGTTATAGTGACTACTGTGTACAGTATATTTGTGTCCAAATGATCAAACTCTGGTGTGTCAAGGGGCAACACGGTGGTGCAATGGTCAACATTGCGGCCTCACATTGCTGGGTACCAGTGTTGAATTCCTGGGGTGCGATCTACATGGAATTTGCATGTTGCATGAATTTACCTCAGGGTAATCTGCTTTCCTCCCACAGTCCAAAGACATACCGATAGTTAAATGGACTGGGAAAATTAACCTTGGTATAAGCGTGTACATGTTTATATTTGCATCATTGTGATGTAAATGTGTTCCGTCCACGGTTTATCCTAGCTTGTGCCTGTTGCTTGTTATTCCCCAGTGACTCTGAATTCGATAAAGTGGTTAGAAAATTGAAGAATGGATGGTGTTTCTGTGCTAAAACGCCATTGAGAAATCATGTGATGGACCAACCAGGATGCAAGTGTATGCAATGATTAAGGGATGGATGAGATAGAGAATTAAGGTCCTGTCATCAGAGACAGGGCAGGCAGAGCAGGGAATTTGTGGTTAACTCCGTGGTTTCCATGAACTACTTTAAAGTCATCATCATTACTGTTATTAGGCAATGGAGGGTGAAAGATTAAAACCTGACTGGTGGGTCTCTGCTCAAAATTACACTTTTTAAAACTTGGTTTCAAACCTTCTGTAAGAACGTGAGGGGTTGGTAGCTGGTGCACAGTCTTAGAGGATTTCATTTTGTTATTATTTGCTTAGCAGATGCCCTCATCCAGGGTGATTACATCAAAAGAAAATGAAAACACTTGCTGGATTCTCAGACTTTGATCTGTTGATGATCTATTGCTTCAGCTATGGAAACATACTGGGAAAAAAGGAAATGAGGCTAAAGACCAAAGGCTATGAAGGAGAGATCAGCACCTGCAGAGAGCCGCCTTGTGTTAAATTATTGAGAAGACCAGCCCTTTCATGGCTGTAGTGTTTCACGTCTGAGAGAACACACGGACAGTCAAGTCACCTTTTCTGACTGGGCATTCGATTGTGTCAGAGGAATCAAAGGAGAGGACTACGACCTCACTGGTCTTCCTGTACATCTGAGACAGATTCAAGCACTTCATTATTTCGGCATTGCAGACTGATAGCGACTTTGTTTCACATGTAGTGTCTGATTTGATGAAAAGATCACCTTGAAAAACAGCCAGTATGCTTGTTTTGAAGGAATTCACCGCCAGGAAGGTTTTAATTACTTTGCTAACCCATTGACCCTGTGTGAGTTCAGACATGGTGTGCCACCACTCCAGAGGTATTTATGGAGTTCATGCAGAACATCTGAGAGGTGGCATGGTGGTGTAGTGGTTAGCATTGTTGCCTTGTAGTCCTGGTGCCCTGGGTCCAATTCTGGACCTTTGGTGCTGTCTGTGTGGAGTTTTTATGTTCTTTATTGGATGGTGTATGTTTTCTCCAGGTACTCTGGTTCCCTTCCACAGTCTAAATGCATACTGGTCAGTTTTTTGGCTTTTGCAAAAATTGGCCCTGGTGTGAATGTGTCCTGTGCCTGTGTGTGCTCTTTGATGGACTGGCATCCTGTCCAGGGTGTATCCTGCCTGGCACTTGTTGCTTACCAGGAGAGGCTCCAGCTCTCCCATGACCTTGAATTGGTTGAAGTGGTTAGAAAATGAATGGATTGATGTATGACATCTGCTAATAAATAGGTAGAGTTTTGCAATATTCAATTAACTAAAAAAATTAAGGTATAAAGTATTTCAAATGAAGACTACCCATGCTTCTGTAGGTACTGTAAAGACCATTTTCTTCAGTTACATTACTAGCTTGTGAACCGTAAAATAAACATTGAAGATAAAAACTAAAAACAAGATTTTAGTGCTACCAAGGTAATTTAGTGTTATTATTTAAACATTACCTTGGTCTTGTTAGTAGGTTTGATGTGCAATAACCTGTCCCACAAATCAACTGTTTTAATATACTATGTAGGAACAATATTGATTTTATTTCACACTGCATTAATTTGCTCATCCTTAATGTCTTTAGAAGTTGCCTTTCGGTGTAAACTGACCCATTAAAGCTACCATTAAAATGTATGCCCATGCCATTGAAACACTGGCTTCGTTAAAGGTACACAATTTGTCTTCAGTGTTTGCGGAATGAAAGGTTAATACGTCCATCTAGCCCAGAATTCCTGCAATTGGTCAGTGGACATTGATGCGTGGAAATGAAAATAGATGGAGAGGTCTGCGTTTGGGCACTGCCTTCAATCATATTAAATCCAACCATATGGTTCTGGAGCTGTGGAGTTTTCATGTCCACAAAAGTCAAAAGTCCAATTCTGAGAGCCCGAGGAAGATTATAATGGTGGAAAATAAAGTTTATGGGGCCTTGCCTACTAGGTTAAATCTCAACTAGTTTTATCTGGTTAAAATAAAACAGAACCGGAATGCAGCTCAAAATTGATGTACCTGGTAATAGCCTGATTCAGAGAGTAGAATGAAGTCCTGTAGCCTGTATGCTGCTGGTTCTTAAAATAAGCATGTCATGAACCAACGGAAAAATATACTATTTATGGGGTTACATAGGATCCCAGAGTAATATCCAAGGAATTGTGGGCCACTCACGTCTTGGTTTATGTGACTGTTCATGATTCAACTGTCAGTAAATGACTGCATAAGAATGGTGATCATGCAAGGATAGCAATGAGAGAACCACTGCTCTCCAAATAACCGACCAGTATCAATGCCCATCTGATGATCGTCAAAGAGTAGATACTATGGATAATCCACAACACTCGGGGAACAGTCTTGTCTGGACAGATGAGTCAAAAGTTGAACTCTTTAGCTTTAATTAGAAACCTTAGCAAAAAGCAAACCCTGCTTTCCAACAGGAGAACTTCCTTCCAACTGTCGAGCTCTGTGGTGAAAGTGTGATGCTTAAGGGCTTTGCTGCTTCAGGACCTGGACAGCTTGCTATCATTGACACAACCATGAATTCTACATTGTATCAGAAGATTCTAGGGGAGAATTTCAGGCCATCCATCCGTGACGTGAAGCTGAACTGAAATTGGGTCTTGCATTTTAAATATACAAAGAGATCTACAAAACAATAGCCGCAGAGAAAAGGGTTCTGCAATTTACAATGGCCTAGTCAAAGTACTGACCTAAACCCCAACAAATTGGAAGGGCAGGACTTAAAGTGAGCTGTCCATGCAAGGCAGCCCTCAAATCTCACAAAGGAGAAAGAGTTTTGTAAGGAGGGATGTACCAAAATTCCTCAAAACAGATATAACAGATTACAACAGTTACAGCAAACATTTTGTTGAAGTCATTGCTGATCAAGGTTGCCACCAATTACTGAATCTAAAGATTCACATACTGTACTTTGTTGCTGTTGGTTATTGAATATTGCATCATTCGAGGATAAACAAAAGTTGAAAGAATATCTTATTATTTGTTTGTTTCATCAGGTTAACTTTACTATATTTATTTTAATTGTTTACTGTAGTTTAAGACTTAATAACATTGTAAGTTTCAAATGTGAAATATGTGAAAATCCTAATGGGTTCACAGACCTTTTCTTGGCAGTTTATGTAAACTTTGCACCAGGGGGAAAGGAGCTCATTCAATGAGAAATCAGCTATATTGGACATGGCCCAGGATAAAGTTAACATCAGTCAGCCAAATTTGGAAGAGAACAGTGCAGACTGAAAGGCTAAAAGCCTTTGAAATGAGATGTACAAAAACAAGCAGAAAAGAAAAGGCTTCAAATAGTCCCTTAGAGGCCAATACAGTAGCTCAGTAGTGAGAGCACTATAAACAATATATTGGAAACAAAAGCAACAAAATGAGTGAGCAATTATGATATTATAAGAGTTTAGGAAATGTGGTTCCCAAAAAGAGCTGGAGATTCATTGACTATTATTGGGTTCAGGGTGTTAATTAGCAATAGAAAAGAATGAAGAGGATGTGAGATAGGAATTTGTATTAAGAATGACAGAAAGACAAAATCATTTAAAGTAATACTGAATAAGTGCTGAAGTTGTATGGCTTAAACTCAAGAATAAAATTGAAAGAGGTTTAGTGATCGTAAAATGTTGCAGGCCAGCCAATTTGGATGGTTAAATGAAGCTTTAGTATACATTATAATCAGATTTACAATGGCAAAAGCTCACTCAGGCTTCGTAGAGATACAGGCAGGCCTATTATAGAAGAAGAACAATGACTGGTGAAAGTTTTCAATGGGAGATTAATAACATGCCACAATTTACAAGACAATCCCTCTTGGTTCTAAACTACTTCAGCCTATCAGAAGCTGAGGTGTTAAAAAGACTTGAACGAAAAAAAGATCTTGAAATAAACAAATCTAGGTGGACTATCATAAACAGACAGTATTTACTTGTGCTGTAAAACCTGAGGGAGGTCATTTACAGACCTCTCAGTAGGACTTTCCAAAGGGAGGTGATGTCCTTACTGATTGGAAAGCTGAACATGTAACACCTATTCATACAAATGGGACAAAACAGGGCCAGGAAATTATAGAGCAATCAGCCTCACCCTAATTACATCTTAAGTTATGGGAAATTATGTGATCCAAATTAGAAGAGCATCAGAATTAAAATTACATTCTAGAAGACAGTACCAATACTAATCCCCCGGTGGATCACAGTTCAGAGTGGTACTGTATGTCTGTCATGACCTCACTTTTCCCAAGCTTGCTTATCTTATCAGTACACTCTGTATTCTGCAAATTAACTTGATCTTAATCAGCGCACATACTTTTCCCAGTAACATCTGATCTCTAATCTTTTTTATTGTGCTGGTTATTTGGTAAAACTAAAACAGTCTGAGATTTTACATACACTTATAACCCCTGAAAGACTGCTGTGTCCCAGGAGAAGACCTAATCACAGCAGGTATATGCAGTAACTGGGTGAGAGCTGTGGTATTTGGCTTTGTCTGTACCTACCATATATTTTGCTCTAAACCTTTTTTAAAACAGGAATAAATGAGCTAGCACTGCCATGGATCAGAACTACAGCAAAAAAAAAATGGCTCTTCTCCCCTCATAATAACCCAAAAGCAACAAACAGACTATCCCAGCACTGAAGCACTCAAATACTTCACCCCTACAACCATTATAATGGCATTCTTTATATACTTCCAGCGAAAGGGGAGAAAATGAGAACAATTCACACCTGAAATTCCACAAAATCTCTGAACTATCAGGACAAAAGAGTGATATAATGGAAATGTCAGGGGCTGAGGAATTTTATCACATGGAGAAAAAAAAAAGATAGATCCGTCTGAGCAATGAGTACCCGTTCTTAAAAAGAAGAACAGTGTTTTTAGTGCCCTGGAATCTATACTGAACAAAGCCTTATCCATAGAGCTCTGCAGGTATGCAGGTGAATAAGGAAGGCTTTAATAAAAATCTTGTCTAGCCCAGAAGTGCCTCACCATAATTTTGAACCCCCTCAATAGTTACAGTCACTATCTTCAATGCATTCCAAGAACTAGCTCTATTTTTATCCTTTACTCCAATGTTTTTACAGCCTTTTTCATCAAAGGCAATTTTATTTCTGCTGCAATTCTTCCTTCCCTCCTTCCACACCTACTGAGAAATTAAGTAATCACTATACTCTGACCTTAAAAGTAATTTTAACTTAGCAAAGCTACAAAGAACAGATTTGTCTTTCAATGTGGTGCCTTTATGGAACACGTCAATGGTTGTTCATTTCTTCTTAAATGTTTGCAAACCTATCTGAGATGAATTTAATAAAAAAACGTTTTTCTTAGAAGTGTGTTTGGAGGTCATTGAATTTATGAAATAGAAACTTCTTTTCAGAGTGCCCAGTACAGAACAATGTACTGGGAAAAATGACTGCAGTGCTTTGTGTGGTACATGCTGATTACATCTATGTTATGTACTGTAGGTGACCAACACCACAGTTGTAAACGTTGCATGCTTGGCAATTTAAACATATCATGTTGACAATATATTTGGTCATTAAAAACAAAGTACACTGTGGACTGAGAGTGGAAGGCATTTCTTTACACAGAGGGTAGTAGGTGTCTGAAGTAAGCTGCCCAGCCATGTTGTTCTAGCTGATTACCTGATATTTTTCATCATACTGGATCAAAGAACTATTGAGTTTCCAGAATTTGTGTTGCAAATATACCCAATAAATTGGGATCACAGAGCAATTTGGGGCAATGTAACAAATGTAATCTCTGTTTTTAATCACTTTTTTGACCATGCACCAACCAGAGTATTGCAAAAGCTCAGTTACAAGTATTACAGACACAAGCATCTCTCTTTCCAACCTCTCTAGGGTCATGCAAAGGAACAATTAGTCCCACTTCACAAGGCATGACGCCAGTCTTACTAATCTTTACCAATGGCTTAATTTTGAACAGTTTGCACAGGAAATGTAGATTGAGGAAACTTGGAAGTAAGAAAGGATATTTAAAAAAAATGGAAACAGGGTAGCTTGCAGGACTTTAAGCCCCATTCATTTAGGTGAAGAAAAAAAGAGTGATTGACCATGTAAGGGCCCAACTCAAAGGACATGAATGTGTGTGCCAGTGCTTTCAGTTCCCTTAAACAACCTGGCTGAGGGCTGTGTTGGATTTCAACTGACAAAATTAAATGTAAATATGGGCGGCACAGTGAGGCAATGGCTAACATTGCTGCCTTGCAGCTCTGGGTTCCTGGGGTGCTATCTGTGTGGAGTTTGTATGTTCTCCCAGTGTTTGCGTGGTTTGTCTTTGGGTGCTCTGGTTTCCTCCCACAATTCAAAGACATATTGGCAGGTTAATTGGCTTCTGGGAAACTTGGCCCTGGTGTGAATGTGTGCCATGCTGGTTGTACCTTCCTTGTGCCCGTTGCTTGCTGGGACTGGCTCTGGCTCCCCCGCGACCCTGTATTGGAGGAAGCAGTTAGGAGATGGATGGATGGATGGATGTGTAAAGTATAAACTGAGAAAAAAAATTGCTGCTTCTAAGGTTAGAGGGAACTCAGAGGCAAGAGGGAAAACAGAAATAACAACCATCAAAATCCAGAGATCAGCTCGCATTCAAGGTCAGCTAGACTTCTCCTCAGTCTGCACAGTGACGGTAAACACAGAGCCAGTAACACGCCGACAGAAAAGCCAACAAGACCAGCCAGGCAAAGCAAACAGGCAGTTAAGTACTGGACGGAGAAATTATAAATGGTAATTTAATCACATAATCACTTTGACTCTCTCCAACAAGCTAATTTCTTCTCCTGGTTCATTTAACCCCGTTGTGCGGTATGAATTTTAATGAAAGACAATGGGGTGAATATTTAATTTTATCTCTGTTTTTAACCGCGTTTCTTCAAGTTCGAAGGGGAAAAAAAGAATTAGCAATCTGCTACACCGATGCACACCAAAAACACTTTGCATTTGTTCAACACTTTTCATTGCCACTAAGAACTGCAGAAGTGCTTAGCAGATTGTGCCCTTAGCCACACCATCAATCTAACACTGGAGTCCAGCTGCACTCTGACTGCCTCTGGAACAGAGCACAACAGAAACCTTTCTCTTGTAACAGGGATTTTCATTCTTTTTGGTTAAGGAATCCCATTTCAATAAATACTTCTCAGTAAACACCTCCATTTTAAATGTGAAATGCAGCCAGATTCCCATAGGTTTTCTAAAATAATAGTAATAACGATATTAACAGGAAACAACAGAAACAGAACTACTGGTAAAAATTATTCACTTTAAATGCTATCAGAGCCAGTCCTTTGCATCAAATGTTTTACTGTACATGTTGCTGGGCTTGTCTACAAGTTGAAAAGTTAGGAAGACAAACAATACAGACAAGAGGAAGCCAGTGGGTCATGCTAGCCCTAATAATAAATAGTAGCTAATTAATCTGAAGAATTCATCCAGATATTTCATTAAAGATGCAAGGGTGTAGGCTTGATCAGCATGGCTGGGGACCTTGTTTCATACCCTCACAACTCTTTGTGTAAAGAAATGCTTCCTGTTCTAAGATATAATCCATAAACTGTAGTTTCCACTTGTAGCCTTTGATTTACTGTTGATACCAAAGAAGATGACAGGGTTGACTTTGTCAGTGTTTTAAAGGATTTTCTATACTTGGGTCAGGTCTTCTCCTAGTCTTCTCTGTTTGAGTCTAAAAACTTGTTATGGGGCTACATGGAGAATCTCTGAGAATCCTCCTGGCCCCCACATGTAAGCCTGTTCTCATGCAAGAAAAAACATACCAATAGCTATGCTACAGAGCAGATCTATTGTCAAAACTGGGCTGAAAGCAGGAGCAGATCAATGAATCTGATGCAGATTTTTAAAGACACATGCTGAATCCTGATTCTCTGAAAAGGAAAGGACGTCTTCTAACTGGCCTGTTGTCCATGTGATAGACTGAATCCCCCTGCATAAATGCCTGTATTTATTCACTCACTATTTTCTGCAACCTATTAATTAGCAGTAATAAAACAGTGTGTCTCCTGAATGCTCTCATCTGGCACTTTACAAATTAAGTGAAAAGCAAGCTTTTCTCTTTGTTAGATTTATGGGCCTCTCTGGTAAATATCAGAAGAGATTTCTTTTTGTCAATTGTTTTTACCTTTTATTCAATTTCTAAGCTTCAGTTATTGATCTTTTTGCTCCCAACCACCATGGAATTGCTCATTTCTACTCAACTCAACTTTAGGACTGCGACCGTAATGCTAGCACAGATGAACCAAAGCATGAGAGATGAGGACTTGCATGTGGTGTTTTCCAGAATGCGAGCCCTTCAGTGCATTCAGCGGAGCCGTTTTCATCTGGAGGAACAGTGCAACACTCATTGTGAGCTCACTGGAAACATTGTGAGCTCACAGATGCACAGCGCATCAGAGGAGTCACTGATGTACAGCTGACTCAACTACCCCGCCAACTCAAGGCCACTTAAGCTCAGTTGTGCTCAGCCAGCTGTGCACTGTCTCTTGGGAAATCAGAGTCACAGCTGGCTAATGGCTAAGTTCATATTCAAACCTGTAAATATCTGCACTATTAGGGTTGAGCCCGTGGGTAAATTGAGTACCTTGACTGACAGAGGCACTAGGGAGCTCAGAGATACATTCCCTTAAAGGTATGAACCTCTACGAAATGAGCCATACTCACAAGAAACCGAAATTTTAGCATCTGCAGTTTCCCGTTGAGTCAATTACCAGTTGCACATTTGTTTAAACATGTTCCGCATTTTTATCAGCTGTCATGGTAACCAACTCAGCAGAAATCCAGATACACAAAAGAACAGCACAATAATGGAAAACTATCACTTAAATGCTAGTAAAAGGAACACAAATGACTAAGGCAACACATTTTGTACAGTACGACTATTTTTATTGTTGGAGTTATGTAGAAAAAAAAAACAGGAATTCAGCATAATCCTAGAAATAGGACCGACAAATGTTCACAATCAGAAGATGCATCCAGAACCACATTCTCTCTAAACTCATGAAGGAAAAATATCACTGGGCTGGTGACGCAAAAACCACACAAGGCATGCAGCCAAAGAGAATTAAACTTTAACCAGGCAAGCTGCTTAAGTGGCACCTGTTATAGAGGCTGACCCTCTTTGGAGCGCCTGAGTGAGGCTGAAAAGCATCTTCTTGTAACATTAAGTGGCAGTTCTGTCGGGCTGCAGACAGCTGGAAAGGAAGTACCAGTCTTTGAAACCTACTTTTTAGGGCACCTGCTCTGACACACTGCCATGACCCAGATTTTAATGCCAGTCCCTGTTGTAACATGAATGGCAAGTGATTGCCTCACCTGTCCTTTAAGCACTCTCTCATTCTAAATAATGAAATAGTGTTTCTTTGCACCCTGTGTTACAAACTCACTAAGTGGTTTACAAAAGTACAGAGTTTTTGTGTGCATTGAGCTTTGTAGTTTGTTGGATGATGAAGGTCCCTGCCTCTCCTTTAGGCCCTGGAGAATAGAGCTTATTTAACTTATCTCAGCGGTTCAGAATCATTGAAAATAACCTTGCTCTTTGCAGTTACCTCAAAGCCTGACCACTTGTGTGGCTTTGGGATAGACCTCAACTAAAACAACTAAAGGAAATTATTTAAAGCAATGTAGAAAGTTTTTATGCAAGACTATCCATCCACAATCTGAAAGTCACTTACTCCTGGGAACGGGCACAGAAACCTGGGGTCTATTCCAAAACGCCGGAGTATCCAGTCTGTCTCAGAGCACAAACAAGAAGGAAAAAGGAGCAGCTGGCAAAAGTTCACATGAACACAGTGTGAACATGCAAACTCCCCACAATAGCTGCCACAGTCTGGAGTCAATCTTCAGGTGCAAGAGTTGAAAGACGGCAGTGCTACCTGACACACTGCCTTTACTACAAGGACAGTTTATAAAACCTTGCTGAAATTCTCTCTCCCATATGTGTCATACGTACAGTATTTCTGATAACCTTCAGCTATCATTAGTGCACTGTTGCATGAATTGCTACATCCAGCATGCTACATCCACACATTCATCTGTGTCATGCAAGCTTTTTGCTCCCATTATGATCACCCTTTCTTCTGGCTGCACGTACCGTATGTGTCTTTGTCATCTGTTATACTAAAGCAGTTTGATCACACTCTAGTCCATTCACTTCTATTTCTCTGTTGTCTTATAATAATAATAACAAACTTTATTTTATATAGCGCCTTTAAAGGTGGCTTCTCAAAGTGCTTTACAGGATGACAACAACAATAAATAAGAAGAATACAACAATAAATAAGAAGAATACACAAGATAAAACACAATTACAATATATAGAGGAGACTGTGGATGGTGGTACTAAGAAGAGCAGAGGGGTGAAGAATGGCACCAGTTAAGTAAAGGCTTTTCTGAAGAAGAGGGTTTTGAGTCTGGATTTGAAGGAGTTTAGAGAAGGTGACTCTCTGATATCCTTGTGCAAAGAGTTCCAGAGCTAGGGGGCATAACAGGAGAAGGAGAAGGAGAAGTCTTGAGCTTCTTAGTGCATGTTTCTCTATCCTTCTTTGAGTCATCGTCAGGTTCTGTGTTATTATATTTTCACATTTGACCATGTTTCTTCACACTGGTATTAACTGATTGATCCACCACCACCTGGAAACTTAACCTGCTTGGCTAATGGCAGGTTTACAATCAGAGGTTTGAGAAGACACCATCACGAAAAATCAAGAAGAAGAAAAGCGGGAAAAATCATCTTATAAACTTCTGCTCAATAATAAAAAAAAAGTTCTGTTGCCTACAAAGTATAATGAATTTACGGTGGGGTGAGCTGATTGCCACACTATCAAATTAGCACTGGAATCTTCGGATGAGCATACGGCCAGGTCATAAACATATGGACAGCTCTGTTCAGTGGGGCATTAGGCACATCTTAAAGTTTTTCTTTCTCTTAATTAGAGGTGCTGGTGTTTTTCTCTCTCTCCCTCTCTTTATATAACAAGCTCTGGCTGATAATGGGGATACAGCAGACAGAAAACAGTTGCTCTCTTTGCAAACTACTGAATGTCTTTCAAAGCTCCTTGTTAAACTGAGTTCGGAACTCAGTTGTGCACAATTCATACTGTAGTGTGAGTTTCTATGAGCACTGACAGGTTTCTACTTCGAGGCAAACTTTAGGACAAATTTATTTGTTGTTTCTTTGCTGTTACAAAGTATTGTGCTCTACCAATGTCTATATGGTACCGCCTGTACCATAAATTATCACATGAATAAATTGGTAAATAACCTTCTTTCAGACAGGGATTATCATAATTCCAATCTGCAGCTGAGGAATGAGATCTACTTGAAGATCGATAAACAGTAGCAAATCCTCTTGAATTACTTTGTGTCTTACTTCTGATCTTGGGATAACTTGTGCAACAGGTAATGACAATGTTTTTTTATTTAGACAAGTAATAATAACAAAAGTCCTGATGTGTACCTCTTAGCCTCTGTGCTTCTCACTCAAGCATGTCGTCTTCAGTGTGCAGCCGATTTAATTACGCCATGTCGCTATGAGCCGAAAACACCATTAGCCTAATGAACAGTGGGAAATTAAAATGTAATGGCTGATTAGCAGTCATACATTTTGGATGTAATTGTATAAGTTGGTTATTAGATTGTGCCTCTAATCAGAATGGGAAAATTGTAGTTTGTTGCCTCTGTTCTTGACTTTAGCATAACTTTGGAAATACCTAAGAAAGCTAAAAATGTCTGCATCCCAGAAGCTCACTTGCAAAGATAATGTCTTCAGACTCTCTTAGTCACATTAATTCATTGTTATGTAGGCTGATCTCACGAAAAAGGGCAAAAGTTTAAAAAGGTTTAAAAATAATTAGCAAATAAAGCAAGTGCTCACACTAAGCTCATAAACTACAGTTCTGCTTGGATTTGGCATTTCAGTCTTTAGTTTTATTGCTGCCAATATGGATCTTTGCCATGTGTATATCATTCATCAGATTATATTCTCACATTAAAAAAGGGAAGAAAATAACAACTAAAAAGTCATGCTACAGTATGTACATGTTCAGCACAGTCATGCTCAATGCCAATGTAGCAGCCTATTGTCAAAGGATTGCGTTTTCAAGTAATAGTAATTTCACAATCAACAAACATTCAGATTCTAAATATCACTTATAAGTGTACGGTACGTGTCAGTCTTTAGTGCCATCAGAAAATGTGTAAGATGTACAGTACTTGGGCCACAGGTGGGTCTCTACCCTATGACACTGAAGTCTCTGGCAGCGCTTTTGAAAATGAGGACTGGGAGATGTCAATCACAGAAGCTATTTCCTCTGAAGGCCAAAGACAGAAGATTGCCAATGGTCGCATACCTGGGCAGACAACATCCAGGCTGGTGGGCTCATCGTGCTTCCAGAACATCACCCTTGCCCAGAAGAGCCAGTTAGGAAACCAGGTCAAAACCTCTTAATGTATTTGTCTTTTTAACCTCAAACAGACAAGCGTTCATACCCGTTTATCACACACTAACCGAAGATACGTACGAGAAACCATGGCAACCAATGTTTCCACTAATCTACCTGTCAATCTATTACTATGACAATGCAAAGTGGCACGAAATCAGTACCACCTGTTCATTATGAAACTTACCTTATTTCCCCAGGATATTTAAGACCTGATTTCCCGTTCATGTCTGCTTAATCTTAAAGAATCCTTCCTCTAGTCTTGGAATTCCCATTTTCTCCCTGTGCTCTTCTCTGCTATGGACCTTGCTTATGTTTCTGACTTCACTTTTGATTTTCCCCTGCGGTCAGCTTGGTTGTTTTTCTGATTTTTATCTGTGCTTGTGCCTTGGATATGCTTCTGGATTCCCTTTTGTGCTTTCTTGTCTTGACTTTGTTTGTTTCTCAACCACAGCTTGAATTGTGCTTTCAATCTGTTCTTTCAACTGTCATCTGCCTGCCTGCTTGCTCCGCCTTGTTTCTGTGTTCATGTCAACGCCCTGGATGCTGCTCTTGGTCAAGAAAGAGCACATTCATGCCAAGCTTTCATTACAGTTTGCAGGGAAAGAGACTTTGGAAGGTTCAAGAAATACATCCAAAGGAAACACTCTTTTCTGCAGTGTTTCATGGCAAAAGAGTAGTACATGTGAAGACCCTAAGCACATAAGAGTAGAACATAAGAACAAGCAAGTAAATGGAGTTTTTAATGAAAGTTCGGGAGGAATGAAGGCAGCCGCGCTCATTCGACACAGCTGCCGCAATTCTCACTAATCCTGACGTAAGCAACCGGTCTCCATAAATATCAAACGTCACTCTCTCCTCTTCCTCGTTCGTTTTCTGCATGGTTTGTTTTAGCCTAGCTCGAATCCGTGCTCCCTTCTCATGGATCTACAAATCCGCCACTCCGATGAAGACCTTTTTTGCAGCGCAGGAGACTCTCCTACCCCTCTCGTCCAGTCCTCCCCCCACTGCTCCCCTCACCTCCGTCTCATCGCCTCCTTCAGCCGCCGTGCCACATCAGCGCCGCTCATCTCCCAGCCAGTCCTCACAAGATCCAACTCCTCGCCGAAGACTGCGTTCCGCCGTCGTAGTCCCTCTCTCAGTACAAACCCAGCCTCCCCGTTTCTCCACGGCAAAATCTCCAAATAACCCCCGCTTCTCTCGAGGATGTCCCTGCCGCTGCACTTCACGCACATCGGCTCCCCCTTCTCCTGGATCATCCCTCGCGACTTCCAACCGGACCGTAGCAAGCCTCCAGAGGATACTTCGAAAACATGGCGTCCATTTTAAAAGAAACGCTTCCCAAAAAAAAAAGCTTGTTTTCCCTGTACTTAACCGCAGTCTACACAAGGAAATATCAACTCCCCAGCCTCCCCCGGCGCCCTCTGATGACATCACCCGTGCTGCCGCCACTCATCCCAACGTGAGGACCCTGAGGCCGCCCGCGCCTCTGCCTGTCGCATCTTCTGTCTTGTCTTGTCCTGATATGTCCGTGTCTGTCTCTTCCCCCAAGCAATCCATCCCTCTGCTGAACAACTGCACCTAGCCTCTTCCACCCAGCCTCCTGCCCTAATCTCCTTGCTGCCGAGTCTAAGGCCCCAGGCTCACGCCCCTCCCCCCCCCCCCCCACTTCTCCGCTTAATCTAATTTCTGCACTCTCCTCTGTCTCTACCTCCGGCGTCCAACACGGCTCAAGCTCCGCCAGCTTGGTGCCTTCGGCCCCGGTTTCTTTCTTTCGGCCCCCGCTGCTGTCTCCACGGCCCGAAGGCCAGCTAGTAAATGACCCCCAGCTCAGCCAGCAGGCGGCCCTTACCCTCCCCCACCCCCTGGCGTCCAAGACGACTCGGCAGCCTCCTCAGTCCTTAACGCAGCCTTCGCCCCTGCTTCATTTCCTCAACAGTCTTTGGCTTCCATATCCCAAGCCACCGAGCTTCAGGCCCCAGATCCGTCAAACCCCTCCTACCACAATCTGCTTTCCGCTCTTCTTCCCTCCTCATCTTCTCCCTTCCCCGGTGTCCAACACGGCATCCGTCATCCCATGCCTTCGGCCCTGGATTCCAATCTCCCCTTTACTAAGGACTTTCCTCTCCCAGCTCCTCCTAACGCACTAAAGTTTAGTCCTCCTCCCATTCCCTTTTTTCTCCGGCAGCAAATTCTGAGGTGGACGTCAATCTAGCTCACCTTCTCTCTTCCTCCACTTACAACTCCGATTCTAGAACAGTTGACCGTGGCTCGATTTCCGTTACTCTCAAATCTTCTGACCCTCACTCTGCTTCAGTCCTTCGAATTTTCGACTTCTGCTTGGCTTTCAGCATTTTCCGCGACATCACGTGCTCCGCCTTTCCCCAACGTCATCAGGAACTCGACGATTACACGCACAGCATCCCCGATCTATCTGTCCTTTTCGAGGGCTCCCTGTTCTACGATTACCATAAGCAGTTCTTGGCCGAGGCCGCTGCCCGCCTACTCCAACAGAACCAGCGCACCTACTGGGGAGCCCTCGACATTGAGCTTTACTGCCACACTTTCACCGGTGTCCAAGCTCTTTCCTGCGACTTCTGTTCCTCTTGGACACATTCATCAAATCTTTGCCCAGATACCGTCCGCAAGCCCAACCCCGACTCCGCCCCTTCTCCCCCACAGCATCTATTCTCCCACCAGGTCTTCTTCAAACCTTTCCGGTCCAAAGACGTTCGCGGTCGCCCCATCGTGACGATCAGAGGCCAACAAATTTCCAACATCTTCAATTCCTCTACACGTACCTCTCCCCTTCGTCGCTTCCGTGGCAAAGCTCATGCTCACTCTGCCTGCCCCTGCCGGCCCTTCCATGCTCGCTCCACCTTCAGCATTCCCAAAAGACTACTGGCTTTTCCGTCTACCCCAATCGACATCCCCACTCTTGCTTTCGGCCTGCTCCGTCACCCCGACCCCTCTTCCACCCACATCTTACGCGACGGCCTTCCTTCGGATTCTCACCAGGCCCGTGCACACTTCCTTCTTCCTTCGTCTTTTGCAAAAATTTGCAATCTGCCACCGCCAATCCCCAGTCCGTTGATTCCTTGCTAGCATCCGAAGTCGAGAATGGTTTCATGATCGGCCCACTTGATTATTCCCCATTCCCTGCATACCACATCAATCGCATTGGTATCGCGGTCCGTCTGGGCGCCTGCCTCGCTAAGGCCAACATCTCCAGTGCCGTTAAAGTTATGCCTCCTGACCCAGACCTCTGGCACCTCTTCGGAGTTCATTGGCGGAACAAGTTCTTCACAGTCCGCCTTACCTTCGGACGTAGGAGTAGCCCAAAACATTTTCGGTACCTTAGCCGACGCTCTCGGCTGGATCCCGTCTAATAACTATAAGCTTCCTTTTCTCATCCACCTCCTCAACGATTTCCTTACCATAGACTTTCCTCACACCCCACCTGCAAGAGCCTCCTCCACACTTATTTCCGTTTTTAGGAAACTAGGGGTACCCCTTGCCATGGACAAAACAACTGGCCCCTCTCATATAATCCAATTCCTCAGGATCACCCTCAATTCCATCAATTTCTCCGCTTCCCTGCCTCGCGACAAATCGACAAGATCCAGATGTATATCTCTATCTATTCTTCCGCCAAATTTCGCACAGAGGGAACTTCTCTCTCCGCTCGGCCACCTCAATTACGCCATGCACATCATTCCACAAGGACGGTCTACCTTCTCGACCTCGCCTCTTCCGTGCCCTCTCTTTACCACCACGTAAGCCCTTCAGCCAACTGTAAATCTGAGCTCAGGCTTTGGCAGCTTCTCTTGGCCAACTGGAATGGCATATCTCTCTTTGACCTCTCTGACACCGAGGATATCCAGCTTTTCACGAACGCAGCCCCCTCAGTCGGTTTCGGAGGCTATTACAAAGGCCAATGGTTTGCGGCCCCTTGGCCTCCTGATTTCTTTCTAATCCCTATCTCCAACCAGTTATCGGCCTCGCTAGAAATATTTCCAATTGTCGTCACTGCTTCTCTTTGGGGCCACAATTGGAAACAAAAACCGTCTCCATCCATTCGGCCATCCATGCAGTAGTTCATATAATCAACAAAGGAAGGTCTTTATCCCAATCCATCATGAAATTTCTCTGCCGCCTTAAATGGATTTCTCTCACACATCAATTCATCCGCGCAGCTGCTCCCATTCCAGGCCTCCTTAATGAGATAGCTAACTCTCCCTCTTGCTTCCAACTCGGGAACTTGGCACCAGATGCAAGACCGAACCCGTGCACAGTACCTCCCTATTCGGAACTCGCGTTCCTCTGAATCATCCTTTCCATCGCAATCTCCAGCTGGCCCAGCAAACTATCCTCTTAGGGATCGCCCCTCGAACTCTCAACTCTTACTGCACTGCCTGGAAGGGCTTCCAATCCTTCCACCTCTCCGCGAACATAAAATTCCGTTCTTTCGACATTCTCACCGTATCATCCTTCATTTGCTATCGTAGAAACTCACTCAAGCTACGAGCATCCACCACCAAAGTATACCTGTGCGGCATCCACTCCTTTTCGGCACAATCTGTCCATCCCTTATCCACCCTCAAATTACTCTCCTTAAAGACTTTCACTGGCTTGAAAAACCACTTCCGAACCTACGCGCACCACTTACCTCAGACATCCTTGAATCCTGCATCTACGTTGTCAGGTCAGGTTACCGTTAATTCCACATCCGTCGATCCTTCTTCTCAACCCTGCTTATCCAACATCTCCATCTTATCTTCCGAGACACTGACCTTCTATCTCAAGAAAAGCAAAACCAACCAACTCAGATCCGCCACTCTCATCTATTAGTTCAAACTCTGTTCCTACATGAGCCCTTACGAGCCTCTATCCCATTAAGCACATCTTCGCACCTCCGCCGGAGCTTCGCCTACTGTCCCTCTGTTCGCAAACGAGACGGGCCGTATCATGATACCCTCCTAAACAATTCTCCGGATCAGGGGCCGCATCCTCCGCCGCTCGCTAAGGCATACCCGAGTATCTCATCAAGCAACTCGGCCGTCGATCCTCTGAGGCTTACCATGCATACATTAAAACTAACCCCGGTATCCTCAAGCAGACACTTTCTCTCCTCAGCTGAATTGGCCCAATAATCTTTTGTTTTTGTTTTTCTGCACTGGTGACTGGGGGTCCCGCTTGGTTCTTTTGGGGGGGTCCTATCCTCCCCGTCCAACGGCCGGGAGGTTGGCCCTCAGCCAAGCGGGTTACGCCAAATCTCCACATCACAATAAACGATTCTGATTTCTCCCAAGCTTTTGGCTGCTGTCATTCCTTGTGAAATGGAGTTTTTAATGAAAGTTCGGGAGGAATGAAGGCAGCCGCGCTCATTCGACACAGCTGCCACAATTCTCACTAATCCTGACGTAAGCAACCGGTCTCCATAAATATCAAACGTCACTCTCTCCTCTTCCTCGTTCGTTTTCTGCATCCCTCCTCCACCCCATCTCCACCTTTGCAGCTACCCCATTGGTCGCATGGGGGTCCTATCCTCCCTGTCCAACGGCCGGGAGGTTGGCCCTCAGCCAAGCGGGTTACGCCAAATCTCCACATCACAATAAACGATTCTGATTTCTCCCAAGCTTTTGGCTGCTGTCATTCCTCGTGAATATACAGTAAGAACATAAGAGTAGAACATAAGAACGTGTGGGAGGAGCTTATTCAGCCTAAGTGTCAGCTACCAATCTACTGTTTGGTAGTAGTTTTTGATCCAAGGATCTCAACCAGGCATTTTTAGAAGCCTGGGAATCTGATCAACATCATGGCTGGGTACTTTGTTCCATATGTCCACGACACTTTGAGTAATGAAAAAAGATCAGTTCTCAGTTTTAAATGCACCTCCACTCTTGCCCTGTGGTTCATGTTTCACTGTCTGTTCTAAAGTAATCTTCTGGGTTGACTTTGTCAGTGCCCTTGAGTAAAGTGGAGGAGGGCAAAGTGAAACCCCGTAATAACGCTATGGGGAAAGGTTACAGCATGACCCATTCAAGGATTGAAGGGAAAGTGTGAGCAAGCAAACACATGGTTAAAGTATGCGAAACTGAACAAAGGGCAAGACCACTGTGGTATGATTTGATAATGGTTTGGTGCAGCTGTTGGATTTGGCCACAAGACATGACACAGCATGTCAAGAGCACATTTGTGCACTGCAGGGCATCCGCTGTAAACTCATTGAACGATAGGCGCTGAGAAATGAGTTTGCCCAGGAAAAGGTTTATTTGTCTGAGACTGTTCTTGTCAAGAGTTCTCACACAGTCTGTCTCTCGGGAAGCTGACTTCCCTCCTTGTGTCACCAAATCAGTGGGAGCTCCTTTAAATTATTTGTAATCCCCTGACACAGCACAGGAATTTGTTGGGGCAGGCGACCCAATTACAGGGGATGGGACGAGTAAACAAGTGACTGTAACGAAAACAGACACGAATTACACAGGACACCGAGTGTGTTCATCCTGCACTGAGAGAAGGGCCAGCACGACTGTCACTCCTCTGCCTTTTCATTTTGCTACAGGGGGTGACAGCTGTGTACCTACAGGAAGACATCAAGTCTCCACTTTTCCAAAGAGCACACTTCCAGTTTTTAATCATCCCCTTCGGCCCCTGCTCTGCCCCCACAGTCGATTCTGTTGTATTGCTTGTTGCATGTAAATGTGTTGTGGGACTGATAACTCCCATTCTGTAACATTTGGCAAATCTGCAAGGTTTTTTTTTGAGGGGGGATGTTTTTGGCAACTTTTGTCTGATTTTCCATCCAAGTCCCATTTTTTTAAATTTCATCTATCACAGACTAAACCATAAAACACCACAGAATACTAACTAACTCACTGCAGTGAACATCTTTTCTTTGATGTAGCAGTAATTGAAGGCCTTCTCCTCTGAACAAGAAACAACACTTTTGCAATATGGGAAGGGGTTGCTATTTTAGAAAATAACAAGTTGCTCCAAAATTCTTATATTGAGAACTTCAGTACTGAAATATGCGTTAGCCACACTATTTTTAACCACAATGAGCGTTTAAGCCATTTAAGAAAACAACAGTATCAATCAGAGCAAGCATGCAATTTATAATGATATCATACTTCTTGGAAGTTTTTTCTACTCTCCTACAGTATTGCTCTTTTTCAGGGCAACAGCTTGAACATAAATTGTTTTTGCCAGACCAAATTGTCATTACATTAAAATGTCCTCTGTACTTAGCCTGTAGTTTTAGATTAATTCTTTACTGCAATTTCAAAGGCTGTAATCCTGTTATGTACATTCATGCTGTATATACTGTACTGTACAGTATATACCTTTTTGCAGATATCACATTTTTGTAGTACATATTCCAAGCCCTTTTTAATGTTTCATTCTTCCATCCGTTTTTTTAAACCGCTTCATCCAATTCAGAAGGAAAATATCCCAGAAAGCAACAGCAGCAAGGAGGGGCACCCCCTGGATGGTACACCAATCCAGCATAGGGCACACACAGACATACTGACACCAGGGCCAATTGTCCCAAAAGCCAATTAAACTACCTGGATGTCAGTGGACTATGGGAGGAAACCTGAGCACCTGGAGAAATCCCACGTGAACACTAGGAGAACATACAAACTCCACACAGATAGCACTGCCAGGCACCAATTTTAACTGCTGTTCTACCATGCCGCCCTCTTTTTTCATGTTTTCAGACAAATTTTATTCATTGTTATTCATGTACATTTAGCCTAATAAATTTAATTCTGTCTCTCATTCTGCAAAGAATTACTGGGGCTGCATTGCTGGGTGGCTCAGATGAGACATCCCTGATATGCATGTTGTCAAAGCAAAGTGAACTTATTATTCAGTAGTTATAGTACATGTCTGAGTTAAAAAAGTTTGAAAACAACAATACAGGGCAAATTCACTCTAGCATTAGGATTTTAAACAACAAGTGAAAATGAAGGACTTGGTTTCTCCACTGCCATCAAGACTGCATAGTTCAGCCAACGAGCTGAATTTCTGCTTTTCCTTGAAATGATTTATGTCTTTAGGATTCAGCCTGTCCTTGGGTTTCTTACTAACCATGTCCTCACACATTTCTGTTCACATGGGTGAACAAAACAGCAGCAAAGTGCAGGTGAGGTGTAGAAAACTGAAAACGAGTTTACAGTACAGTTCTCCTAAGGACCCTAGTGTTTAATGAGCTGTACATTTTGACAAAAACAGTAAATAATCTGTTTAAGGGAGAGATGGATTCTTCTCCTTTTAAAAATCAGGTTAGTTTTGAGCTTTGTTAGTCTGATGAATATTGAAGTCTATTGGACTCAGAGAAAGTCCCAGTAGAAGAATGCCTACAGTATGTACTGTACAGTACCCTACGCCACAGAAGAGAGGCTGAGGTCCATTTTACTCTCTGCTGTGGGAAACACAGGGAAACACAGGCACAGGTCAGCTGACTCAATAAAGTCTTTCAGGCTGCAGATCCAGGACAAGAAGCTGATGGTTCTTTTTTTAGAGAAGAGAGGAAGCAGGATAATAGAGAGAGAAGGACCAAGCAGAGTATCTGTATTGCATCATTTATACTACAATAATGTAAGAAGAAAAGCTAAAAGGGGGATTATAGCAGTGCCAGAGTAAAACTGCAGACACAAGTGCAGAAATACAAATTTACTGGGTTCTCCTAAAAGTTAAACCCACTCCCACTTACTTTTTGCCAATACAAAGGAAAACTCGACTCCTTTAGGAATTTTATTGGAGTATGAAGAGATTGGTTTTATAACGACAAAACAGGACATTATTACCTGACTAAAGTTATTTAACAGACCTCTTCTGGCTCTGGGGTGTGGTCTCACTTTGAAAAGATGATCATTAGATGGTCACACCTTGTTTCCATAGTGTAGCGGTTATCATGTTTACCTCATGTGTGAAAGGTCCCTGGTTCAATCGTGGGTGGGAGCAGTGTTTTTGTTGTAAGTGGGGTCAGTAGGGGGTGCTCACACTGTGGTCTGTGTGGGTAATTATGCCCCAGTATAGTGATGGGGAAACTATACTGTAAAAAATTGCCGCCCTTCAAATGAGTTGTAAAACCCAGATCCTGACTCTCTGTGGTCTTTAAACATCCCAGGGCATTTCTTGAAGAGGTGTTACCCTGGGTGTTACCCTGGCATCCTGGCCAAATTTCCTCTTGTCCTTTACCAGTCATGGCCTCCTAATAATCCCCATCTCTGAACTTGCTTCATCACTCTGTTCTCCTCCCCACTGATAGCTGGTGTGTGGTGAGCATACTGGTGCACTATGGCTGCTGTCGCACTATCCAGGTGGGGCTGCACATTGGTGCACATTGGTCCCCATTATCTGTAAAGAGCTTTGAGTGTCCAAAAAAAGTGTAAGGAATTATTATTATTAAAATTGCCTGTCCTTTGCCTTTTGAAAACAACTTAAATAATTGTAAAGAGCTTTTACCTGAAAACAATAGTGACCATTTAGAAGTCAGTCTATGTAATCATTTTCTACAGTGTCAAAATCCATATTTCAAATCCTGTGTTCATTTGTATTTAAAAAAATTAAATTTGTATTGATTTGTATTTAAGGTTAAAAGAAAAAAAAGTAACCCAAAAGGAAAAAATTAAGAAAAGGGACGTCGTGCCATTCTTGAAGTATACTAAGGCTGTAATCAGTTAATTACTGTGTCTCTGTTGATTGTATAAACCCTGCAGTAAGGCTGCAATCACACCTACAGTAGGAGAGTGAGGGAGGGCATAGAAAGAGGGAGGCTGTGAAGTCCTGCCCAGTTTGTAATCTCTAATGGAATACCTCACTAGTCCTTTGCTGCAACAAAGCTATAATTCTATCTTCAAGAGCCAAGCACATGTTTTGACATTTCTAAATAATGTATTCATTTAGAAGAGGCTTAGATTCCACAGACCCTAAAAGCTCAATACAAAATAATGTTTCTGATGTGTTCACTTGTAGCAGAATTTTGTCTGGAACATATTTGCGGAACATGGGGATGCATAGTCCATTAAAACAAGGCATTTTGATTCTTTATGAGGCATTATAACATTGGAATAAAAAATACTGGATTATATGTGGGAGTGAGTCCAGCCTTTAGATTCCTACCGTGCTTGGCTGAGGAAGAGCTTTGCAGTGCAGAAATAGGCTCATTAAAGCCATCAGATCTTGTAGTCCCCAGTTACCAGTCATAGAGTCGTGCTGTACTGCAATGAGGTCAGAGCACACCCTCCTGAAATACTGTATACAACAACATTGTGAATGTTTCATATACAGTAACACTATCGTACCTTAGATTTATCAGATTGTCTGAGCAAAAACCTATATGACACATAAAGCCTTGGTGCTTCTGTGTTAAGATTACTTTATTAACCATATGCAATTTCTTACATTAGGAATTTGTCTTTGCACATACCCCAGCTTGCTCTCCATGAGACACACAGGCAGGGAGAGAAGCTTGGGGTCAGAGTGCAGGGTCAGTTATTTATACTGCACTCCTGGAGCAGCTGGGGTTAAGGGCCTTGCTCAGGGGCCCAACAGAGTAGGATTCCTCTGCTAGCCACAGGATTTGAACCGGCAACCTTCCAGCCAAAGAGCCACCCCATATCACCACCCACCACAGCTGCTCTGTATAGTACTTAGTATTGTGTTACCAGTATTACCTGCATTGAGTCAAGGCTGTAATTTGACATAAAACTGGATTCACATTGATTTTGATCACAAACCAATTGCTAATTTTCTGTCTAGGACAGAAGATAATTAACCTTCTAAAAGAAATGTCATATAGTTTAAGGGTTTTACACTTGATTTGGATTTTATTTTACTTGAGCTTTTTGTAAATCAGAACCGTTAACCACTTGTCCAGATGAGATTTTTTACTTGTCCTAAACAAGAGTTATTATATATTACATTTGTTTTCTTCCCAACATATTAACAAATGAAACAATATCATGAATGTAATGGCAGAAGCGCATTTGTAAAGCCCTCTGGATCAGAATGGCAGCTTTGCTGTATGGAATGTTCTTCAAAGGTGGGTAATGTGCTGTGTGTTGCACTGGGCGGAGAAAATACCACTCTCAGGGTGACATTGGCGAAGGAAGAAGACCTGCTTGGAATTCATTAGGGGCACCCAGATCTCCTCAAGGAGCAAATGAGTCTTTTGTATTAAGTAGTTAGGAACCCAGTGAAACCAGCAGCAGCTGATTAGAAGGTGCGTCAGACCTCCAGTGCTCATCATGGAGAGCCAATTAATCACCCCACAGGCCTCTTTTCTCTTGTCCTGCTTTCTTCTGCTTAGAATCTTAGATTTATCTTTGATTAAAATGACTTTGCAAAAGAAAGTTTGTTTGGTTTCAGAAGCAAATGCACAGCAATATTGCAATCCTGCAGCAGTACAAAGGCTGTAAATGGAAAGGGCCGTCATAGGCTTACAGTAAATGGACCAGACCAAGAGGATGTTGGCTGTCTTCTTTCCCAGTTAAGCTGATGTGCAGTTTTGCATAAAAAACAGCTCCACTACATAAAATCAATAACCCATCCCCCCACATTTCACATAACAGTCCTGGGATATTATGTTCCACTTCAAGCCCTGCAGAATCCACAAAACCAAGATACTCTTATGTTTGTGGCAGCTCCCAGTGATGCACAGGGATGTTACTTTTCTGAAGAGTGCTGTGTGATTACTTTAACTTTTTCATTAGGTCTTAGGAATGTCTTGTAGGAATGATCAGGAATTTTTCTAAACCAGCAGGGCTTTTAAAAAAACTGTATTACTAAAGACTTTTAGTAATTGTTTAGTAGTGTAAGATACGTTACTTGTAAAATGTAATAGGCAGCTAAACATAAGGCACATGGCTCAAGACTGAAGCAAGATCCAGCACCTACAGTAAATAAGGTGCTGAATTGCAACACTGAATGTCTGATAAATGAGCAAATCACAGGACAAAAATTTCCACAATGGGTGCTTTTGCACTGAGCCGTGTGAAGTGCAGTGCTGGTGATAACATTTTATACATTGCAAGGCAGAGAGATTGTACAATCTACAGGTACAGCCTGTTCCCTATTCATTTGCATTTATTTTAACATCCTTGATAAGTTTGAAAAAAGCTTGGATTCTGAAGCACAATGTGAAATGATTTATATAAGGTAATTATGCAAATGCATATGTCTCAGCCATTGCAGTATAACCTCTGACATCATAGACCTTTGCATCCAGCACTGACTCTTAAGTCATTCATACTTCTGACACAAAGTCCCGTCTTCCATTAATAAGAATTCTTACAATGTGTAACAGGAAGGCATAAGGCAGGAAAAGAAAAAAAAAAGTTAGAAATGAGAAGAGGCTATTTCGTAGTTATTAGCTATCCAAGTTATTGAAATCTGGTTTCAACAACATGGCTGAGCAGTCTGGTTCATACACTGAGACCCTTTGAAGTGCCTCCTGTTTTCAGTTTTAATTGTACTTTCACATACAGTATGTTCCTCTTGTGTTTGCTGGTTAGTGATTCATTGTTCATTCTGAAGATGTACACTAGGACGCCTTTGTCAATGCCTTTGAGGGTTCTGAATTCTTGTATCAGGTTTTCTCATAAACTTCTCTTTTCAAGAAGAAAACGGTTCAGTTCCTTCAGGCTGTCAGTGTAGGGCATGTCTTTAAGCCCCATTGTATTTGATTTCTAATCTTTGGGCTATTTCTAGAGCCGCAATACCTTTCTATAACATGGTGACAGGCATGGTACACAGTATTGTAAAAGAGGCTTTGATGGTGTGTGGCAATGATGTGTTATACAATTTTAAAATCACACCTATTGATTGAAATTCTATGTGTTTTTACTGTATATCCTAACATCTGGCCTGCTGTTCTCATTGCTTCCCTATACTGTCTTAAAGATGAACAGGTGTCAGCATAATCACATAAATCTTTATAAATAATCTCTTCTAAGGTAGTATTTCCTGTTTTATATCTATATATTTCGTTTTGGTAACTGCATGCAAAACCCACCAGTTGTCAACATTAAACATCATCTGTCATATATTTCCACAGTATTGAATTTTGTTAAATTTTTTGAAGATTGTTGCCTCTGCAATGTTTGCTAACCCACCTATTTTGGTATCATCTGTTAACTAGTTAAGCATTATTTTACATAGTCTAATTTATATATGTCATATATACAGTGATATAGCTTTTTATACAGTAGAAATAAAGAAGGAAGAATAGCAGTCCTAGCATAGATATTGTACATGTGGTAGACCACAACATAAAAATCATCCCAGTTATGCTTTTATGAACTCATTCTTAATCTAAATATACCTTTCACTACTTGTAATTTGAGAATTAAGCCTTCTGAAAATATAAATACACTATATCATACACTCTCTACAGAGCAGAATGCTGCACAGAGGAGTAAACTTAAGGGGAAAATCAGTAGGGCATTTTAAAAAGGTATGACTCTTATTTTTCTCAAGGTATTTTTGTTCATTCTGGCAAAAGAGGATAATCTAATTTAGCAATTTAGTTTTTCATGGCAACTGGCACTTTTTTAAAGTCATTTTTATGTTATTAAAGTTGCTAAATCAATTAAATTGTATTATAATTATGTTGGCAGAGTGACTACTCTGTTGTTGTGGATAGCGTTTTTTAATGAGCTTTCTTTTAATACTAAAATGTATTTGCTGGCAGGGCTTACATACCATAGACATGAATAGTTTATGAGCCAGTGCCGGTGGTCAAAAGTCAAAAAGTTGACAAGCCAGTATTACAAGAGCAACTTATAGTCTATGTATTATACTTAGACTTTCTATTCTTGAGTCATTCAAGTCATTCCACTTCAAAATGTGACAATTTACAAAAGTAACAAAGGATATTAAAGAAATAGAAAGTCTGATAAATTGGTTGTAACAGTCAGTATTTTGCTTCAGGGTGACCATAAGCTCTTTAAAATATGATTCACAGCACTGAATGGAGATGAAATCAGAATATTTTTTTGTGTCAGGCATTTCTTAAACTTTTCTTTTAAGGAGTGAGTTCATGAATGTCCATTTTGTTTCGAAAAGCTTTTCATTTTCAGCAAGCAGGCAGGCAGAAAGGGAGTAATGGGAGTGATTCAATTATTTATTTCCAAGTAATCAAACGCCAAGGTTGTCATGATGCAGAACTTTTTGGTGACGGATTCCTCCCCCATCACCTTTTATGCACTCAGCCTAACGTGATTTTCTCTCAGCTTCGCAACATTTGCTCTCCTCAGTCTCTCTCGCTCCTCACGTTAATTTACATTTTAAGTGACCATCAAGATGATTGATGGCCACACTGAGAGAAAGGCGGGTGTTTTTCTCTGTTACCTGAGTGATCTACTGAGCTTCCAATGTGTCAACAACAGCCCAGAGTTACTTTAGGGAGTAACAGCCTCCAGCAACTGGAAAGAAGTACCCTTTTGTGACTTTCCTTCAGAGCTAGAAAGCGACTTTCAAATTCTGGCTGAAAAATGTTGAAATATTGTGGTTTTGATCAGACAACTGGTCATATTTCACTTAAATTAACAGAAGGAAAACATACTGTACGCTATGCAATCATTTGGTACAAATACTATAGCTCTTCGTGATGTGGCATGCAGACCTAAGTGGATATAACTTCACTCTCTTTCTACTTCATTAATTATTACTAGTTGCCAAGAAAAAACTACATTTATAGATGGTTCCCCGTTTGCTGAAATGAATAAAAATAATTTAGGAGTAACAAGTGATGTACTGTACCTTTTTAAAATGCCTCCCATATTTTCCTCTCAAGGTCACAACTCCGCTGTGTACCTCTTATCTCTGGTCTAACCCCCGGGATCCTTTCCTTTCCTTCCCTGTCCTTTCCCTTACACCACTTGGCCGTGGTTATGACTGAAAAAGCCGAGACTGGTGTAGCACCAGACTGTGAAATGATGGGGAAAGCATTGTAAAACTGAAATATTACAAAACATGGCACAATGTTTATAAAATAATGACAGGGCAAATTGAAATGACCAATGTTTTTTTTTGCTGAAGTTACTAGACATTAGAGAAAAAAAAAAATATTCTCATTGGGTTAAAGACTCTAATGTTGGCATGCTGCCCAATGGTTCAAAGATGCAGGAACAGAAGCATTTGCGTTCTGGCGCACTATGGTTGCTGTCGCATCATCCAGGTGGGGGCTGCACATTGGCGGTGGTGGGGGAGTGTTCAGAAAAGCGCTACATAACTGTAAGCAATTATTATTATTAAAAGAAAAAACTTAATTTCCCATTGCACAGTGTGACCTTTAATAAGATGGGTGATCAATAAGCACAGCTCAGAACTCTCTTCTTCATGAGAGCACCCCACCTGAGGACCAGCCAGGGGGTGAAGCCAAAGAAAAAACCGATGAGGTATGAGGTTACAAACAGGTGAGTTCAGAGTTTCGCATCAGAATTATTTTGTACCATCTCTTTCCATATGTCTGTACCTTAATATAAATTGATATTATTGACATTGACTTGATTTATTCTTAAATAACTCTAAACCCCTCAACCAAATAAAATATTGAGAATAAAGAGGGGAACTTCATAAAAATCGATTGCTGTTACTCCACTTCCTCAGAGCTTTTAGAAACCAAGGCTGTGGGCTAAACTCAATGTGCCTTAATGTTGAAGCCCTCAAAATTTTATCTCTTAATCCCCTTTGAAATTTCAGCGAACAATTGTTTTCAAAAGCAGCTGTTTTCAGGACAGCCTGCCTTTTCGAAAAGCAAACACCCCTTAATCTTGGCCTACTGCCTAATTCCTCACGTTCTCCTTCCCCAAACTTTACATCAGACACATCTAGTCTCATTGGCTTGCATGCCCTCATTGTTTTCTTCAAACTGATGGCTTCCATTTTCCTTGGAGTCCAGGCCTCAGGACGTTTTCTTAAGTCCCTTATCTAGCTATAGGGCCATGAATTAAAGTTACCCAGTCCGATTAAAGAGATCAAAAATATAGGCTCTTAATAATGAGGTCTACTTATCTAAGCCCTGAAGACACACAATCCCTTGTGATCAGAAGAAAAAATATGTAAATTCCAACACTAGGAAACAGGACATTGTCAAAATTAGGGCCTAGTGAATATACTGTAATGCTGTTATCCAACAAATCTTTAGGTCTCTTGAAGAATTTCCAAATGTAATTGTGATCACTTGATCATAAAGCATCATGGGAGTACTTCAGATCAAATTCCTGTTCCCGTTTTTATAAGACGTTAATTTGTCTTAAGCTACAGAAATATGCAAAATAATATTCGTATTCAATCAGAGACAGACTCAGGTTTGTGTAACAGTTGCTAAGCAGCACAGAGTAGTGCCGTTTTATACTGAGCACCTCTGACATGGCGATAATACTGTATATATTAGCCACAATAGGAAACCACAATAGGGAACAAACTGAAAATACCAGTTAACAGCTGCATGGATTTTGGTAGCATACAGACAGATGTTGGAACAAATATACAAGTGTTGTAGGAAAACTTAAAGTTTGCTTCAGCTTTTTGGTAATATGTCTGAATTTGTACTATGGGGATCTGAAGAAAATGTCTCATGATTTAAACTCTGATACACTTCTCTCTACCTCTGCTAGCTCAAGGTGCACAGAGAAACAGACGCCATTGTCACTCTCCCATTACAATTCCCATTTCTGAATAGAACCAAGGTAAGAGACTGGGAAAGTGAGATTCAATTACCTATTAGACAAGAAGCTCTGCAGTGCATAAAACAGGGGTTCATTCGGGACATATTAGAGAAGTTGCTGGGAATGTGAGAAGGCCAGAAGTGGAGAAGGAAGCCATTGGAGAGATCATGTCTGACATGCCAAGGACTCTCCAGGACCTGAACTCTTTTTAAGGGAAAACAAGAGGGCAAGAGTGCTTCACATTAGTGAAGGACATTATTCAGCAGTTTGTTTTGGAGCTCTCTCAGAAGGGGACATTCAGCAGTGTGGCTCAAATAAATACAGAGCAGGCTGTATAAGTGACGGTTTACATAGCATGGAGGGCTGGCACGCTGACACAGTGGTTGCTGTCTCGCAGCACTAGGGCCCTGGGTTCAATTATGAACCAGGGGTGCTATCTGTGTATGCATCCCTGAGTTTGAGTGGGTTTCTTCCAGAAGCCTCAGTTCAAACTGCTTGGTTAATCAGCATTGGTGTGAGCATGGGAGTGTGTCTGTGTGTTTCCTGCGATGGTCTGGCATCCCATCCATGGTGTATCCTGCTTTGGGCCTGTTGCTTTCCAGGATTGGCTCTGGCTCCTCCACCCTGAATTGGATGAAGTGGTTAGAAATTGGATAGAGGGGGAAAAGAGGGATATAGGATTTTCCTGGCAAAAAGGGTGAATGAAGACATTAAGTGTGGCTCTGCAGCACAATAACAGGCTTCTGGAGGTGTTGGGAGAGAGTGCAGTCCCAGATGAAAGGGGTCAGCTTACCGATTTCCTTTGCTATTTAGATATCCTATTCCTGCATAAAAGGAAAACAAGTCAGAGATGTTGTATAACACAACAAAAAGTGATCCACATTTTTCTGCCTTGTCCTTTAATCACTTCTTCAGTCACTTGAGGTGCCTATTTCTGGAGAGCTGCAATATCACATAAACTCTATTAAGCTCTATTAAACTCTATTACCACATAAAGCATTCTACGCCATCAGCTACAGTATCATCTGCTACAAAACCTGTGTTTCATGACATTGCACATTCCATCTACTGCAAATTAAAGACAAGCTTCAAAAAGACTAAATGCTCTTATCATGGCTCCAGAAATGCCCAGTTACAGTATATATCACATAAGGATGACTATGACTGTATATATTTGCTTAATTAATGATGGAAGCTTTTCACAGAATTTCATAATTTGAAGAGCCACTTCTTCACTTGGGCTCTTGGAATGACTGACAGCTGGAGGCTAATTATTTAAGGTATTGTGATACAGGTGATTGCGGATGATGTTCGATAAACCAATCAGGTTTATCCTACATGGGTCTGCTGGTCCTTGCTCTAGGAGAGAACCGGTTGTAAGGAGAAGAAGTCTCCATCCTTTCCTCTTCCCTGCAGACAATGAGCACTTGTGAGGTTCCTATTTTTGTGTTTGCAGACATTTCAATTTGTCATTCCATATTCCTATAAGTTCTTTCAGGATTTGAAAAAAATGAACAAGCCATAAAATAGCATTTACTGCTGTTCCATCAGTCTTGCTCTTTGTGTTGCTAGTGGTTTATTGATTGGAAGACCACATACAGCTGTTTTATGAGGGCATCAGCATCTACACCATGGCTGGGTAGTTTGTTTTATACCCACAACCTTTGTGTAAAGAAATATCCCTGAATTGAGGTCTAAATGCTCCCCTTCATAATTTCCACTTGTACACCTCACTGCTGGTTCTGAAGTTATCCTATGCTGTGCAGTATAAAGAGCTTTGAGAAACTTGTGCTGATACTGAAACATTTGTCTGTCATTTGCCAACATATGTAGATTGTAGGATGCACAGAGCATTGTGCATATTTTGTCATTGTGCTCCTGTCCTGAATAAGATTTATATACCTATTTATAGTTCTACTTTTTATATACATCTGCCAGTGTATCTATCCACTCTGGTATCAACAGACACTTCACGGACACAAATTGCACTTAATTGAAATAGTTTTTTAAACTTTTTCTGCTTTGCAGATATTAATATAATTAACTATGAGGTATTAACAATCAGACTCTAGACATTGTCAGTGACCACAAGTACTTGGGACTGGTCAGAGACAGAAACCTGGATGTTACAAATGTTGTGACACCATTTACAAAAGAAGACCAACAGAGATTTTTGTTTTCTTAGGAAACTTAGTTAGAACTAAAGTATATTAACACCTTTCTGCAAGTCATTTATTGAAAGTGTCTTAACATACTACCTTATTGGTTTGGCAATATCAGTACTGTTAATTGTAATATGTTGGGAAAATTAGTGAAAATAGGCGGCAAAATAATTTTGTGGTGGAAATATCCTCTCCAAAAAAGGGTTGTAAAGAAAGCCAAGAGCATTACAGAGTGTGTGTTTCACCCCTCTGTTGTGAATTTACAGTGCACTACTCCTATCTGGAAGATGCCTCTGTGTCCCCAGGTGTAAAAGTAATAGACTTGGGAAATATTTCATCCCAGATGCAATTTCTCTCTTAAGCAAAGTAAAGTATCTACTGTATCAGCATTGTATTTCTGTTGGTAATATTTGTCTTTCCTGTATTTTTGTATTGGACTGTGACGTAAACAAATTTACCCCAAAGGATAATATAGCTTGAACTGAATTAACTGTGGGGCCATTTTTAACTTGGGTAACAAAAATGTGCTAAGCAGTGAACCAAATACCACCTCTGATTGGCTAAATCTTCTCCTCTGGCATGATACAGTACCTACTGTCGTGTTGCTGTACTATGCTGTACAAAAGCTGGCCATTATTGTGCTGAATCCTAGTTACGTCACCTTAGAGTTCCATCTCAGGAACCGCGATTAACACCTCTTAAGCACTATGAATCAGCAATGACAGTGATGATGATGGTAATAATATCACAATGTTTCATTACATTCAATGAAGTACATTCAGAGAGTGATTAATATTAATGATCAGTATCTTACATATAGAAACCCAAGATAAATATGGTAAATGATCTCCCATTTGTAACCTTTCTTAGGCTTTTAATTAATAAAAACTGTTTTAAAGGGAAACACTTTCTCAAACCATTGTGTGTACAAATGTTTGATTGCCTCATGTTAATTCAATCCCCACTGTTTTTTATTAGGTGATTGCAATATTTTTTTAATGTTTGCTGTGTCACTGGCAGACATCCTGCTATGCAGTTTACCCCAGCATTCCTTTAATCTGAGACTGTCCAAAACAAGTTTTGATTTAATTAGCCTAAAATATTTCTTCAGCATATTTCTATCCAATAGTACTGAAATAAATTGTAATATCTTTACCATACACGCAAACCAGATGTATACATTAAATTTGTTGGTGCTGACTTTAATCTATGGTTGTAGTATTTTAGAAAAAAATCTATGATAATGAGTTTAGAGAAAATTTAAAAAAAATAATGATGCTAACAAATTACACAGCAGCTCTGGAGACAAAACATTACAAATTTAATATTTAATCACAATTAGACGCAGAACGCCCATAGCAACCAATGCAATCCTGTTGTATGCCTCATCAGCCTGGCAATTGAAGCTGTTCTAGTGAAATAATCCATGACAAAGATAGGACATGAGAAAGGTTAATCATGGAAGCCTGGACACAGAATCTCTGGAGGTGGGGATTAATTTGGAAAGGATAGAGAACTAAAACAATAATTATTAGAGCTTTATACCAGATTACCATGACAAAAGTTAATCTTTTTAATGCAGTCTTTTTTGCTTCCTTTATTGCTAATTTCAGGTCATCTAAGAGAGCAGTGAGCACAATCTGCACATATCTGACAAGATACCACTTTCTTAAAGAGTAAGTTTGAAAGTTATGACATTTAAAGGTCATATGGCTGCCCAGTCATGTGAGTTATTACTGTATACTGTATCCCTTATTGACTACACAGAATAAACTGTCTCCCCCAAAATATACAAACTTATACACAACAGATACTGTAGGGTTAATTTGTAAAAATGTCAGCTTGCTGTCTTATGTGAATGACATGTCATATGTACAAAGCCCATATTTTTCATGAGACAATGAGATAGCATTCAAGGATAGTATTGAAGCATGGCATGACACAAATTCCTTGAGCTGCAAATGCTGCACGGGCTAGAGTTCCATACTAAAAATACCCAACTCATGTCCGGCAGCTGCTCAATATTTAAGAAGATGCATCAAGCAACCATCAAGTGAGGACAAGAGAGGTTGGGTGATGCCACTATTATCCAGGAATAAGTAGAACTAAGAGCTGAGATATCACTGCTGAAATGTTACAATGCCAGTCACAATGTCAATTACAGGATAGATTCCGGAAGTGTAATGATGCCAGCACAAGGCAGATGGATAAGGACCATTCACATCCATGATCGTCTGCAGCCAGCAGCTGTGAAAGGTTAAGACACCTCAATATGTCAGTGTGGTACTACACAGTTCAAGCTAACAGTGGTCTGACTCTGACTTTGTGGGGTTCCCCATGGGATCTTATGGTATTGTAGAACCTGGCTGATTAAAGTGTGCTCACTGTTGTAAGAAGACATCATTGCCATTTTGTGCTTTTTACACTTGAACACAACATTTTGCTATTCCTGGTTTCTTTGTGGGACTGTATATAACTGTATATATATAGAGAAAATAAGAGTAGGAAAAGAAAGTAGTAATCTGTATCTTTGGTCTCCAGGGTTTTAGACGCCAAACTCACAGACTAAATTTTCAGTGTAAACTAAAAATGTCTTTTGTCATGGGAGGAGCTGTGTTGAACATGTCACACAACCAAGAAAAATGAAAATACATTGTCTGAGCAAATAAGAAATTTCCACGCTAAAAAGAATAAACAGTCCCTGAGCTTCACCTTGAACTGCCATGACATTAAAAATACCAAAGGCTTTACCTTGGTGTCCCACATACAAGTAGGCTGGAATTAAAGAAAAAGAAAATCAACAAGTTAAAAAATTATATAAAAGTCCCTTTTTTATGAAAACCTCTTTGTATTCAGTTGGGAAATGTACAGTGAGCCGCACTTGAAAATCAAAGCTTCACACTGCTGTAGTTCCATGTTAATCTACCCTCCCCTCCAAGCCATTTGCAAAATGTTCAAATTAACAGCAGTTGATTGGCCTTTGCTGTTGTGCCTGAGTGGCCTTTACAAGTCATTAGTGAAGTGTTCAGTGGGGCTGTTAAAAAGAAGGGGGCAGTCATCTAAGACTCTGTCCTTTGAAGAACAAGGTGAATATGACAATAACTCCAGATGTCTTCTTTTTCTGCCTTTGAGGGGATGTCATAATGGAAAGAGGAAGACATCTGTTTTTGGAGATTTTCATCCAGAAATAAGTGGAACCATTGCTGTCCAGAAAGAAGCTTTTCTGTTTAAACATGCTTCTAAGCCACAAGGCCACAGCTCTAATCCTCCACAGCCACAGCCACATGTTAAAGAAGTTATTCTTTTGACACGGTAATTAGCAGTTCAGGTATGATGGAAGTACCGTACTGTACATTGATGAAATCCAAAATCCAGAAAGAACAACAGACCAACAACAGATACAATATAAGCCATACAGCATGTAAAAAATGTGAGCTCACAGACTAAATGGATAATTGTGGATTTTCAATTAGACAGAATTTAAAAGTAAAAGAATAGACTTGTCATGTCACAATTACTCCTCTAGTGAAACGTAACCAAGTATCAATGCTCTAATTGAGAGGAAACATGTACTGTAGGTGCTCTTTCTTTTGTTACCGGAAGCAGTCCCTCTATTCAATAGTAGATATGCTTCCTCTACTTAATATCTCTGTGAAGATAAAAAAGAGAATGACCTATTGCTATGAAGAATTGCCACACTTTCTTTAAGAGCAACTTCTGCGATTGAACCCAACCAAGAATGCCAACATCTAAGAGTATCCCAGTCTTCACACAAAACTCATAACCAGGTTCTGGTACTGTTAGGCTACATTAGACTTGCCAGCAAAAGATGCCATGCTTGAAGATGATCTTCAGAGTCATTAAACAGGGGCAGTTGGGGGCATAATTTCATGTCACATACACTCCAAAGTGTAACAGAACATTCCAAAAGCATGTGCTGAAAACCTCCTGAACGTATCTGTAACAGAGAGATCTGGGAGTAAAAAATTGCACCAAAGCCACTAGATGGAGTCTTTGGGAAGGAGTACACAGGAGAGCGGGTTTAGAACAATCTGCTTTCTCATCCTTACCCAGACGCAAATCCTGTACCTGTGCCGGCCCGCCCGTGTGACGGGAGGCAACGTTAATGCCTCAGCAGAAAAACAAGCCATAAATCCTCGTCTGTAAATACAGCATGATGTATTAGTTTTAGCCTCAGCTCGTACTTCATTCCCAGCACAGGCCTGTGAAATATTAGCTGTGTCCTTACTGTGCAGCTTGCTCACGCGCACCGCAGCCCATGTGCCTTTCTCCCTTCCCGAAGCACGTGGAACGCGTTTTGAAGAAGCCAAAGTTAGCGACCGACACAGAAATGTCAGCATACTGCAGATTTGCTGAGCTAGGCTGGAGGGAAAAAAAAGCAAGCCAAGTTTTCTTTATTGTGTGTAACACCTCTGCAGATTTCACATATTGTTTGTTGGGTTTTACAGGGATTTGAAGGCCCAACTCTACGGCATCTACCTTAACTTTGAACTTTTGTTAACTTTAACACCACTCAGGTATCTTTAGAAGAACATGCGGTGCAGAGAAAAGGTTTGGGAAGCCCGCATGTTAGTTTTTTTCATGTATATTTTAGATATTAAAACATAACTAGATGTTCATGAAAGTTTAACTAAAATATTAAGATAACCTGATTAAGTGTGTACCACATAGACATACAGAGTTGCTATCCTATCAAGCAATAGGTGCAAGGCAGGGTACACCCTGGACAGGACACCAGTCCTTTGCAGGACACACACAGCCACAAACAAACATGCACCCACTCATACTGGGGCCAATTTTAACAGAAGCCAATTAACCTACCAGTATTGTATGTCTTCGGACTGTGGGAGGAAACTGGAGCACACAGAAGAAACTCAAGCGAATACATTGGGAACACACAAACTCAACACAGATAGCACATCTGGAAAACAAATGATCCAACAGTAAATATGAGTCCCTGAGTGACTGGCAGCTCAATACATGCATAATTAGAAATTATAATAAAGCGAAGAACAATAAATTTCTACTTACAGTATAATATACAGTATAAGGGTATATATTATGGAAAGCAGCACCAGATAATATATAACACGTAACAGTGCAGGTGATTTCAATGCCAGTCCAGAGGGAACAATCATTCAAGAAAAATTTGAGTTTAGATGCAAAAAGTGTATCTCCAGGGTAGATACTGTGCTCAGCAGAAACAGGAAAAGCATTGTGACAAAATATAAGAGTCTGCAGATTTCAAGTACAGGGTGTTCTCATTGCAGAGATTTGTGCTTTTTACTTTGGTATACCACAGTAAAAACGCATGGGATCGGTCTCTCTGAACGCTCAGTCTGCAGCTGAATGAAGAGAACATAGCTTGCGCACTTGTAAGTGCCGAGCAGCAGGACCAATGTGTGGAAATTCAGATGCTGCAATTATCGACCTCTGAGCAGCCCCGCTGATGGTCAGCCCTGAAGTGAGTGATCCTGGTGTGACTGAGAATGTGAACTATGTGAAGAGCCTCAGGTAATCCGAGTGAGACACCAGTTTTCCTGTTTTTCTCTTACATGGAGAGATCCAAAGACATGCTGCTGGATGGCCTTCAAAGAAATGTTGCATACTAGATAAATAAGAATCTAAGCAATTTCACACAACCTGGACACAGGTGCACTGTTCAATCAAGTTGCACTTCGAAAAGCAGAGAGTCAGCTGGTAACCCAGCACAAATGACCCTTGTTCAACAGCAGTCTCCACATTGCAAAACTATGCATGATTAACCGTTGAAATGCAAAGAAGATCAACCCCATTAAACCTGGAAGCTGCAGTGCAGTGTACAAAGGCCTGGAGAGCAAATGGTGCTTGATTTACTGTATATACTGTAGGCAGAGGGCCAAGGGAGATCAAATTGCGCCTTTTTGTATGTCCTAATTTTGAACAAAAACATGCAAAGCCCATACTATACAAAATCAAACTCTGAAAGTAAACCAGCAGTTAAAAACGGATACTCTAAGTAACTAACGAAGGACAGAAGATATTTTATGATGAGTTAAGGGGATGATTTCATATATATCTGATACAGTATGTGCAATGGGATCTGCAACACTTCCATTCCACTTGCAAAGCAAATCTTTCTCCTGCAAGATCTTCTGCTCTGCTTCCCTGCATATTACACTAGCCCAGGCCACCTGACACTGGGTGTTCTGGATTGTGAGCTTGGTGTTGTGTTGCAAGTGGATCATCTCTGAAACAAGGCTTTTCATTCTCTTTCAGTATCGGCTGCAACAAAGAGGATACTGTGTTGATAGAGCAGACAACCAATGGGCTTTTCTCTAAATCTGATTAATTAAAAATTATAAGGAGCAAAGGCAAAATATCAATATCTGACTTTCAAATTAAACATAACAGAACATAAGTACTGCAGCTTGAGAGTGCTTTTCCGACTACTGGGCCTCTCAGAAATGCTTGTAGATCTCTTTCTCCAATACTCACTTTCCAGGCAATTTTTCAGTTGTGATGCTACCAGAGTTTTAGAGTGCTGCTGGGATCACCCATCCACCATAATAAGGGTATTTAGTTCAGGCTGCCAATCCAGACAGGTCCTAGAAAAGCAGTCAGAGAGTGTTCAGTCTTATAAGCTGTGTTCTAGACAAAGCAAACAGTCCATTTTCCATGTGTGGCAGACTGGGAGAATTCTACTTTCCTGGCTGTGCTTTTGTGTATGTGTAATTGACTACAGCCTGTAGATTCATTCCAACATCCTCTAGAGAGCCTTATCTGATATTCAAATCAGTTTATTTTGGAAAATGGAGGGCCTGGCAGATTCTCAAATGTTCCTGATTCATTTGGAAACACCATGTGGCTCCAGATCCAAAGGCACAGAATTTGAAGAGTTCCTACAAATCAGTCAAACATGACCAAACAAGGCCTCAGGGTCACTCATCAAAGTAAAAAAAAAACCTCACGCCAAATTCTTGAAGTTTGCTGTACAAAGTTTCTATTGGAATGACATTGTTATGTAAACTGATCTACAGTATATGCTAACTCCATTTATATATGAGCATTCCTATGACAAATCATTCATGATATGAAAGGATGTTTATTAATTTCATGAGCCAAAAGTGTGCAACTAACTGCATTGTGAAACCTATGTATTGCATAAATGACTATGGAACCATGGAGATCATTTGCACAGGCACAAGAGCAATATTCATCAGAGCGCGCTATATTGTCTCAAAGTGACTATCATGCATCCTGTAGTGGTCACCTCTAATGCCTTTCTTGTGTGAGGTCAACAGGAATAGTATTCCTAGTATTCACGGCTGTGGGAGTGTACAGTATGTACCAAATTCCATTGCTCCACAGGCCACAGTTTCTAATGTACAGTTGTTTAAACAGCCCATTTAATTTTTAAGACCACTGCACGACAAAGTTCTAGGTAATAAAAGTAGGAAACATTAGAAAGAGATCCTAGGTTTTGAACCATGTGCAGGATTCTTAAGAGAAAGACCTGAAACAGCTGTACAAACTACTGTAGCTATCAAAAGTCTCCTGCTTTCACTCACTGTAATCCTCCTGTCAGAAGGATTGCTGCTCCCTTTGTCTCTGATCAAACTACGGAAATACAAACTGTTCATGCAAAAGCTTAATCAGCCAATCTCAGATTAGACTGTGGATGTCACATTGCACTGTTCAAGCACACCATGTTCTCACAGTTATGTCATCCGTCTACTGAGCAGCAGATTTGCTCTGAAGCTAGGACACATGATCTCAAATCTGGTACCCTGAGTTCTCAAAAAGCCTCCCAGAAATGGGGAAAGGGTCAGATCTCAGAGTATTTGTAAGAAGTCACATAACAAATCTTATGACTTTAACAAATATAATTTCTCTCACACTTTGCTTTCCTTTGGCCCCAATTTTCCTACGAATTCTGCATCTCTTCACTGTGTTTTACTATACAATACCATATGAATTCCATGATGTTCTGTGTCTTAGAAATACTTACTATGGCCCAAAATGGAGTAAGGTCTTGTTGAGAGAAAGCCACAGTAAAGCTACAGAAAAGAGTAAAAGTGTGAAAGGCATGTGGTAATTAAAGTCAAGATAAAAAATTTCATAAAGCAGGTGCTTTAAAAAGGTAAAAGTGTCCAATTCAGACCTAGGATGAGACTCATTGTCTAGATATCTCTGAGTCACGGGTGACCCCTTTAGATGAGTGTGCAAAATCCTTAAAGCGACACTTCAGCTAAGCCTAGGATGTCTCCAGCTAAGTTTACAATATCCTTGGACAGCAGTGTTCTTATTTTGGAATGTCAAGATTCATTTAAAGAGATACTTATAAAGTTCTCTTAATACCTAATGATTGTTGTTAGCAGTTCTGTTACTTTATATAGAGGGACAAAATATGTACAGGGTATTTGACGTGACTCACTTAACTGAAGGAATGGCAGCCTGCTGTAGCTGTGAGGATAGGCTGCCCAAACCCCTCTTCAGCACTGTGAGACGTGAGCCAGGGAACTGAAGCAAGGGTATAAAGTACTGTATTTGGGGAGGTGGGAGGGATGCAAAAGACAGACACAAGGGAAAGTCCTGGGTGCGAGACTTATCTACTTAGGCAAGCAGAAGTGTGTGAGATTAAAATTTGACCTTCCTCCCAATCTTCTCTTTTAATCTGCTTTTTTCATGGTGCAGACTGAGGCCAACCTGTCTCATGTCTGAACAAAGATGAACATTTCTTGCATTGCAACATGTTAGAGCACCTAATGTACTAAATTTCTGCTAACGTGAATAGCAAAAAGGCAATAGAAAAAAATGCAAACATCATCAGGAGACACAAGGCTGAGCTAGTACATTTTAATTATTGACTTCTGGAAACTTTGTTTAGAAACAAAGTAAACTTCACTGAGCATGCATTTGCTTAGATCTGATTTTGTTTCACAAATGAGACTAGATCTTATTTTTCATGTTTTATAATATCTTTGAGTACTACAAAGAGACACCACAATCAGAAGCATTTTTCTGTTCACAAGAGATCACCATTTAATATAGATTTATTATTAAGTTTCACAGAAGTATAAGACACCAGTGCAAATAGCGACTGAGTATGATTTATCATGAACAGTGAAAGAATATGCCCTTCAATATTGAGTTGTGCATAAAATCCTTGTGAAACTGTATACAAGTCCTTTAACTGGCTAGGGAAAGTGTCTTACGATGGGTTTCAATATTTGCCAAATGGAGACAGAAAAATGTAAGTTAAGGCAAATGATGAGGTGAGTAAAGTGTTAATGTGAATGGCACTGACACTGGCCAATGGGCTTCAGAGGGCTGGCACGACACTTCTGTCTTCCCACTTCCCTCTTATCTTGGAGGAACTTTATTTTACAAAATCTTTGGAAAAACAATTGTTTCTTTACCTCAAAGATGGAGTTTTGAAAAAGTTTCCATCGCAAACTATGAGGGAACCTTGTCAAAACTAAATAAATTAAAAGTGTAAGAGACATACAATTCCAGCCCTGAAGGGCCACAGTGTCTGCAGATGTTAATTCAAACTCAGCTCTTATGCAGCTAATATTGGCTTTATTGGATGGATTTGCCAACTTCTCCCAGCTCTGGTCTGCAGTTGTATATACAGTGGTATGAACGAGGAATCCTTGGATAACTGCACAAACACGGTGCCAAATTAATATTGTAAATCTTAAGTGCTAAAAGAGAAAGGTAGGATTTTTAACCCGTTTTTAGCTTCTATTTTGGGATTTTGTGGTTTTAATCCACCCTGGATTTACCTATGGTTAGCAACCACAGAGCACAAGCTGGAATGGTTTAAAAGTGCATTACTTTGACCACCCAGTGTCGAATATTAACAATGGCTGTAGGGAAGTGGCAATTTAGTTAAAAATTGTCCTTCCAATTGTAATGAGATGTTTAATTGTTTAAGTATGATAACTGAAAAGGGTCTATAACAATTTCTGCAGTGTAATAAGAAGTGGAGGACTGGGTGATTGGCTTTTAATTTTAATTAGGCTGCTCTAATTTCAAGCGTTCACTAAGAAACTCTCCTCGAACATCAACTCGACCCCAGAGGTCAGACATAGGAGATTATGTTATTGAGTTATTTGACTTCCTCATGGGAAGCCCTATTATCATTTGTGATGCCCCTTGCTTGACAGAAGGATAAGTAATGATCTAAAGGTGAAAACCAGCGTTATACTGTATTTCCTTTCACATCACAGTTCCTTAGCATCTGATCGTTTAATTGACTGTAGAATGAAGACAGAGCTAAAGATGCTTGAAGCTTCTTCTCCAGTTGCTGTCCACCAGCACAGATGAGCTACTGTGCTCTACGCAATACTATAGAACCCCTTTAAAAAATGTCTCTCAAAAGGGTGTGATTCAGAGGAGTTTGCAGTAGACAAATTGCAGGCCATGCTGTGCATGGCCGATTCTATTTTGCTTCACTGCAGTCAGGAAATTACAGTAAATGTGGTTACTGTACCAAGAAGGCCAAGAAGAGGCATAATTGTCACTTATCACAGCCTTGTATGTCAAGAAGGCATGTGTGAAAAATAATATAATCCAAAAAAAGGAGGCTTTTCATATAATTTGGGAAAGGTGGCCAACATGAACAGTCATCTATAAAAAAGCTACTATCAAATCAAATAAGGTTGATTAATTATGCACGTCCAGAAAAGCTGTGTTATTAAAACAGCGGTACTGGGAGACTGAGGCTCCTGGCAGACTACTCTGTGTGTGTTAATCTGTTCACGGGTAAGCAGCTGGCATGAGGATGCCAGGCCTGTCATCGCTGGAGGGGAGCAGTGGAGTTCGTACTGACTCTAATGCTCAGTTAACTTGTGTAGCTGGTTCAGTGACCACAGAGCAAAAGAACCGTATTAACAAGACAAGTGACAGCGATCTTACTGGGATCTGGCTCTACATGGATGCACTATTTCATACCCTTCCCTCATAGTGCTGACAGGTCACATGTCATTTTGTAATTTGTATTTTTATTTTAAGATTTCAGTAGGAAGCACTGGTGTCATCAATGTTTATAACTTCTTTGTCTCAGTATCAGATCATCAGTATGGACTGTATTCACAAAACATTTACCACCATGCTAATACTTATTTTTTTCTTTAACAAAACAGAAAGAAAGAACACATTTTCAGGCATAAAAACAATCTTTAAGGATGCTTATACTCCCAGAAGGGATGTTTAAACAATACAAGCTTGCTTTTCTCTTTTCATACACTTACTGTAGATTGGAGTGGCACAAAAGGACTCTCTCTCATTGAAACGTCAAGGGACCACATTTGGAAGGGGGAGTTTAGTACACAAGCTGTGTAATGCATGATGAAACATATATAAAAACAGATTAAACAAATAAAGAATTATTGATGCAACTGAATAGAACCTCATCACATATACAGTTGCCAAACACAGAAAGTTGTAGCTGTATTTTAATCATCTTTCAACTGTGTGAAGCTGCATTTCGGATATTGTTGCAGTTATAATACAGTAGATCTGTGGTGACTTACTGTATTAAAACAGTTTGATAAGAAAATGATGTGAATGTGGACAATAAAAAATATCCAATATCAACTATGCTTTCAAAAGCTGCCAATGCTCCAATTATGAAATTTTGCTATTAAGGGAAGTCCAAGAATCACTGCACATCAGCACTTCAGGTGGTACAAGGCTTTAGGTGAGAAGCTGTTTTGAGCATGCTGTAATAAATTTGTAGATGATACAGACAAAGACACATTATGGGAATCTGAGTTCCTCAGGTCTGGGAAAGGGAACCACTGTAGACCTTATATAGTATGTAATACCACAAAACCCTTCATTCCTTAAAAAGTATACACTATACAGTTTCCATATAAATACAGTATACAATAGGTGCTTTGGAGTAACACAATGAGTACTATTAGTGTATCATGCACAATAGTGATTATACAGTAGCTGTATTCTTTTACACAGAACTCAGACCACAGACCACCTCTATTTCTCACACTTCCCCTCTTTTGTGTTTTGAGTGGAAGAAAAATTGAACAAAAATGCTATAATTCCCCTTGTGCATTGTGGTGGGAACATAAAGTGTCTTAAAAGTGTCTTTCTCTTCTCTCTTTCCCATTGTCCTCAATATTATACATAAATCCTTGAACACTGGCGTTGTACCAATGGTCCTCAAAACTGCTGCCATTACCATGTGCCAAAAAAAACCTAACATGGCTCTGGACAATCTAAACTTATTTCACCCCATCTCCAACTTTCTTGCATAAATTCTAGAATGCGCTCTCACATTTCAATTACATATCCACCTCATGGCGAATAACCTTTTCGAACCCCTCTAATCTGGCTTCTGCCAATTTTACAGCACAGAAACTCCCCTGGTCAAAGTCACTAATGATCTAATAGCTTCTGATTCTGGTACTCTTTCTATACTCATCCTTCTTGATCTCAATGCTGCTTTTGACACTGTTGACCATGACATCTTACTTTCTCATCTTGAGACTGTGTTTGGAGTTTCTGACACTGCTCTGAAATGGTTCAAGTCTTACCTTACTGACACTGTCACTTTGTCTCTCTTAATGGGTGTAGGCATCCTCTCACGAGGCACCAATAAATGTAGGGATTTTGTGCATTTACTGGGACAATTATTAATTGTAGCAGTAAGTCACAAAATAATTATTTGATGGCTATTAGAAGACAGACCCAGCTGGATACTCAGCAACGCACACACATGGATACTAATACACGACAATACATTTATTAATACATAAAATGTGTATATAAACATAACAGATCTTAAGAGTGGGGGTTAGCAGAATACAAAAAGTATATACAGTATTCAATCACGAAGAGTTACAAACCAAGAGGAACATACATTCAGTATACCATTAATTTAGACCGTTTCGCAAATGAACTTGGATTACAACTTCTACACTACTCAAAAGCAAGTACATCACTCATAGGAATTAAATTGATATTAACTGGCGTTAAGGTAACAATTGAATTCTCGAGCTGTAATGCAGAATGTTGAATACTCATCCAATCTGTGTGGATTCAGATCTCCCATGGACACAAAGGAACAGCGGCAGGCAGTGCTGTTGTGGCTGGAGAGAAGTAGGAGAGATTCCTGCTGCGATGCTCTAGCAGTGGGTTCTCTGAAGACCGGCTAGCTAGTTCTGGCTTACTAGCAGAGGTTGTGCACATGAGAAAAGTGACTGCGGGTCTAAGCAGGTCACACCCTTTAGATGGAAAGAAGATCGGTTCATTCCCGATGTAGCACTAGTCCTGAATCCTGAGATTCAGCTTTCCACAGTCCCGACCGTAGTTCACTTGTTGTTCAGGTGAGTGTTCATGGTGGGTTCACGAGGCTTGCTGCTGGGCTAACCTCGGGTGGATCCTTTGGTTATGCGCGGCGACCTCCATTCTCGACTCTTAGAACAAAGTAAAGTACTGGCACTCTGACACACTGGCCGTTACATGATTGTCCAAGCTAAGTCTGAGATTGTCCAGATGGAGCCCTGTGCTGCCTGTTTTACTTGGAGGAACTATGGTCATTCATTGGTTGAAAGTTCCGTGGGCATCCGAGACCCACGTGGGGTTACCCTGCCCTACCAGTTCCTGATTGGCTGATGATGAGTAACAATGCACTCTGACCTTAGGGTTGTAAACAACTTGGGATGAGACTCTCCCTTGGAATCTCCAAGACAGTAAAGCGCCAGAGATGACCATTTATCAGGGTTGCTGGAGAATCTCAGCATTGGGAGTTGTTCCTTATCAGGACACTCTATCAGCTAGAAAAACACCTTAAATGTGAACCAAATGGAATGACCTCTCTGTATCCAGCACCACTTGAGATGAAGGAGAGAGGGACCGGCAAGGGAGCAGCAAACTTCATTCTTGTATTTTTAATAAGCCTTGCCGCTACATGGGTATAGGTCTGAAATTGGTCTTGTTAAGTCTGGTGTTTCTCAGGGCTCAATACTGGGCCCCTTCCTTTTCAGCTTTTATATGTTTCCACTTGGTCAGCTTTTAAGATCACATGGCCTCAGCTATCATTTCTATGCTGATGGAACTCAAATATGCATCCATACCAAACCTGATGCTGATGTGGCTGTCTAATTGCATCTTTGACATAAAAACTTGGATGACTCAAAATTTCCTTCATCGTAACTGTGACAAGACTGAAGTCATGCTTATTGACACCCCCTATCAACTTTGTAGAGCCAATCTTGTAACCCTATCTGCAGATGTCTCTGTACTTGAGCTTCAGTCTAAATTGAAAAACCTTGGGGTGATATTCGATTCTGGCTTAATATTCGACCAACATGTACAGCATATTGTCAAAACATATTTTTTTCACCTCAGAAATATCACTAGACTACGCCCTATGTTATCACTAACTGTGGCTGAAAAGCTGATCAACACATTTGTGTTCTCCAGAATTGACTACTGTAATGCTCTACTCGCTGGGGTCCGCTGGGGTCATCTAAATCTACATTGAACAAACTGCAGTATGCCCAAAATTCGGCAGCCAGAATCCTGACCAGGTGTAGTGCAAGTGATCACATTACTCCTATCCTGGAGTCCTTGCACTGGCTTCCTGTCAAATTCCGTGTAGATTTTTAAATCCTAATGCAGACCTATATGGCTCTGCATGGCTTGGCACCTCAGTACCTACAGTATCTGAACTATTATCGCCACTACTCCCCACCTCGCAACATTCGCTCTTCTAATTCTGTTCTCCTAACTGTCCACCAAGCCCGTCTACATTCTATGGGTGACAGGGCCTTCTCCTGTTATGCCCCCAAGCTCTGGAACTCTCTCCTCAAGGATATCAGAAAGACACCTTCTCAAATTGCCTTCAAATCCAGACTCAAAACCTTCTTCTTTAGAAGAGCCTTTACTTAACTGGTTCCATTCTTTACCCCTCTGCTCCTACTATACTTATAGTACCACCATCCACGGTCTCCTCTGTGTATTGTAATACTGTTTTATCTTGTTTATTATTTTTATTTATTGTTGTTGTTATCCTGTATAGCACTTTGAGAAGCCACTTTTAAAGGCACTATATAAAAAGGTTTATTATTATTATAAACAGGCAAAATAACTAAGGCAACCGATTGACCTTTGAGTACAAATCTGCGTCAGTTTTTTAAATGTTCTTTACTGTTGCTTTTATGCATCTCTCAGAATAGACATTTCTTTCAAAAAAAGAAATAAAAGTAGTTGAATAGCATAGCCCCAGACTGTGCTTTGGCAAAGGTAAAACAGCTATTTCAAAATTCCAGCATCCCTTGATGAGGTTAGTTTCCTCAAGCATCTGGTTAGCAAAAGGAACACCAGGCAGCTATTTCTCATTGGCAGAAGCTGGCGTGTTCGCGGCTGGGGCAGCTTTATAAATCACCCCTGAAGATGGCAGCGTCTCACCTTCAGCTTGCCTGGAGCACAAATTAATTTTCGCTTAGGATGCACTCCATCAAGTCATCAAGACTTTGGCAACAGAAGGTAAAGAGGGTAAACAACAGGCTGACGAGGACTGACTCAACGGGTTTTGCAAACATTAGATAAACCCTCAGCTCTTCACAGAAGCACCTACAGAACTGAAAGCCAGCAATCATCCCTTGGTCACTTTTTAACATGACATGACACTTCTGCAATATGGTTCAGGCCAATAACTCTTGTGAAATCCCATTAGTTATTAATACATTATACACAATAGCTTGGCATGCCTTGTAATTACTTTGTCTGATCCAGTTTTAAATATTCAGCTGCTGTCCTGCCTACATTCATTGTTCTTGACAGCTTCAGACTCCTATTAAGGTTTTTCCCCCCCCTAAATCTTCCCACATGTACTGTTGACATTCCATTCTTGATTTGAGGCTTATTTTTAACTTGGAGAGACCAGACAGTTGCTCCCATCCTCAATTCCACCAGCCCTGAAATGAAATATTGCATTTTTTCACTTTATCCACAGAATGAACACACATCTCTTCTTGATTTGATTAATCATGTCTATAGTGTGTCTAGCAAAGACACTCCTGGACCTTGTTTTTAAGAACAAAAGAAAAGTCACTGGCTAGAGGAGTCCATCTGGCCTTTTTCCCCTCAATCTTTTATACAGTACACTGGTCATCTTTTAGCTACATGAACAACTGTTTTAAACTGTCAAAACAGCCCTCTATATTGGATTTTGAATCTGCTTTTATCTTATCTTATGAATACTCTTCTGTATGTATGCATTTTCTGCTTAGATTGTATATTTTGTGAAGATAGAAGTACTACACTATAGATTCTAAAGAAGAGTCCTAGAGGGTTCAATGTATGGTTGACCTGTAGATTACTTAAGCACCTCAGACTTGACCAATGGTCTCTGAATACATGGCCTGAACATGGTGAAGCAGCACTTTGCTGTCCGATGGTTTTCCATTGTTTATATAAGGCCTTATTGCACCTCACTGTATCTTAGCATCTTTTTATCATGATTTCACTCTGCTTCACCATGATTTATTCCCAACACCTTTAAACAGGTGTAAACACACACAATTTGCTACATAATTTATCTACAACAGTTTTCAAACATTATACAAAAAACAAAATTTGCAACTTCACATAATCTAATAAATATTAGAAGTATGTACTGAAGTAGTAGTACTTCATACACCGTCCACATTTCTAAAACATCCACTGTCTTTTATAAATATATCAAATAGAATATATTATAATATATTTTAATTATGTAATATAATATATTTTAATTATATAAATATAATATATTTTTAAATACATAAAATATAATCGAATTTATATATGATTATAAATATAAATTGCCATTAAATCAGCTGCATTGCTCATAAGTTAGGTGAGTGACAGCTGCTCATTTTGCTGATTCTCCAGAAAGCAGATACAAAATGAGTGGATTTTATACATGCACAACAAAATTAGCATCATACTATATGAAACTTTTAATCCAACTTCAAAGCACCCAGCACCGCTAAAAGGCATTTCATCAATATGACAGTAAATTACTTCCTCCCTTCTCTTCCTGTCAGCTAGTTTTGATAACACTTTTTCCCCAAAAAGCAAACAGTTTGCTGAAATAGTGAGATTTGGAGATAAGCATGAAACAAAGCAGCACTGGTAACTGGAGCACTGGGACCATCCACAGCACAGGTAAAGGAGGATTAACAAATGAAATAAATGAGAAATATAAATGCTGCACTCTGAGACGTGCACTCTGGCCTTGTCCTCACTGTGGTGATCCAGAAAAATGATTTTTGAGGTCACAGAAAAAAAAACTTGAAGAAGCTACTACAAACAGTAACATGAATACTGTATGTTTCATTCAAACCTGTTAAGGTTTAAGGTCTATAAGAGAACATTTTACTTCTGGTAAGAACATATCAGGCTATTAAATTATCAACGTTATTTGACTGGTCAAAACATTGCAAGAACACATTAAAGAATACAAACGAGAGGGGGACACTTGGCTCAGCTAGCTCACCTGGTAGTTAGTAGCTAAATGATGCTGTTAACTTCAGCAACTTGACAAGACAGCTTGTTACACACTCCTAAAAGCCATTGTATAAAGTAGTGCCTCTTTTTACAATTAAATACCATATTTGCAACAGCCTTATTCCTTCTGCAATGTTCTCATCAGGAAGATCAGGAGAGACCCTTATTAAGGTGTCCTCACATTCTTCAAAGACACTGAGAAAGCCAATCCAGCAGATGTCTTCAAAATCAATAGTGAAACTCAAACCAGAAGTTACAAGTGGAAACTACGGGACACCACATTTAAAAATGAATACCGGAGGCACTTCCTTGCAAAAAGGCAAACAAATCTTAGAGTACAGAAAAGTACAAAAAAAAGAGTCAATGAGAGGCCCCCTAAAGGTAAAAAAGCATGGGAATACTGTAATGTGTCTGGAATCAGCTGATCAGCAGCCTGATTTGGTAGCTAATTTGAATAACACATTTAATGATGGAGGGCCTTGGAGCTGAGAAGCGAGTGGTACTGTGTCTTCATAAGGGGCAAGTAACGAAGAGATATTAGCTTGGGTGTGGAGTTAACTTCTCCCTGCCTCTGCCAGTGTTCCATTGCCAATTGACTAAACATCCACAGTCTCAGCTAGTAAGTCTGCAGTGTTTTACTGTAGTGCAGTGATCATCCCGATTTATTTTATTCTTTTGATGCAGCACAAACCACACAAAGCACAATGCAAACCTGTCTAATGCTGACTGCTTGTATTTCTTAGGTTTTTCTACCTAGTATACAGTATGATCAGTTTGGGAATACATTAGGAAACCATTAAGACCTTTGTGAGAATGTGCCAGAACATTTGTAACCTCGGGGGCAGAGCTGTGGCACTGTGGCTAAGGATCTGCGCCTGTGGCTGGAAGGTTGCCAGTTCAAATCCCATGGCCAGCAGATGAATCCTACTCCATTGGCTTCCTGAGCAAGGCCCTTAACCCCAACTGCTCCAGGGGTGCTGTACAATGGCTGACCCTGTGCTCTGACCCCAAGCTTCTCTCCCTGTCTGTGTGTCTCATGGAGAGCAAGCTGGGGTGTGTGAAAAGATAAATTCCTAATGCAAGATATTGTATAGGGCTAATAAAGTGATCTGATCTTAGAACAAAACATAGTGAAAATTTAGCATCTACAACAAGCAGTTGGTTCAATAACAATTCGATCACACGTTGGAGTTATAATAAAAAAAAAGATCTAACTAGAAAGCTCTTTCTTTTGGTGACGCATTACATCATTGCCAAAAAGTTCCCTTTCCTCTTAGACGGAGCAAACAGAGACAGTTGTTTCATGGTCAGGAGGTTTGGTGTGCTGTGCCTGTATCTTTAAAGGCAGATCAGCTTGTTTTGTGGAAGGCTAAAAGCAAGGAAAGTAACCAGGCAGGGGAGGGATCGAATATTGACTTGACTTGGAAAGAAAAGGAGAGTGAGAAAGAAAGAGAATATTTTAGACCAGGAAATTAAAGCAGTCATGTAAGAAGAATCATTATTGGAAAGCAAGCAAGTTGTAGAAAAGGTCAAGCAGACAGACCTGCTTTGAAACCAACAAAGACATTTTTACACAGAGACCATGATCTCTATCTCCGAATCATTCTAACAACCTGCACAGCAATGTGTTTTATTTCAGTTTTCTTCAAAGCAGCTTTTTAGCATTCAGGCTAACTGAGTTGTGGATTGCTGTTTTTAAATAATATTTTTAAGTTATTCTTCCTGCTAGTTTTCTCTAGCTTTCTTACTTTCACGTTAGAATGCAAGATCTGCCCTACTCAACTCCATTCCCCTTCATCCACTTTACAACCACTTCTTCCAATTCAGGGTCACGGGGGAGACTGCATCCTCACACCAGCACCAATTTTCACAGAAGTCATTTAACCTACCGGTATGTCTGGACTGTGGGAGAAAACAGGACCATCTGGAGGAAACCCCTGTGAACACGAGGAGAACATACAATCCCCACCCAGAAAGCACCCCTGGAATTGAACCCAGGGCTCCAGCACTGTTAGCCCACCTATGTTTAAATATTACAAATACCCATGGACATGGGTAGCATGTTGTTTGCACCAAGTTAATCGTGGTCTCTAAATATGCTTTTGGGGGAGGCTCCAGGTTGCCCCTGGACTAAGCAGGACTAAGAGGACTAAGCTGCTTTTGTAACGAACAGTTCTTTCCGGACCCTATGTGGACGACACAATCCAGAATTGTGAGGAAACACTGGGGGAAAAGCCATGCAGGAAACGGGGATCAAAACAGGGGGGCGTGTCCTAGGTGCGCTGGTGTTCAGGGGGGTTAGTCCGGGGCAAACAATCCAGTAGAAATCCAAAGAGGGAATCCAAAACGAAAGCAAAAGTCCAAAACCGGGAGGTCCATCCAAAAACAGACCAGATAAAACTAGAACCGGGTCGGAACCAGCGGAATGGGAACGGGAACAGAGATTAAAACCTTAACGGGACCAGGCGCTTCCAGGTCCTGGACTCGCACGATACGGAGATCAGATGCAGAGCCGGGATTAACGTCAGCGCCTGGCTTTTAAGGTGGACTGGGAACAGGAGACAGGTGCACAAAATCAAGTCCAAAGTGAAATGGCCAGAGCGCCCTTAAGGGGGAGGGACTACAGTCGTGACAGCTTTCTAATAAGGGATTGATGAATGCCCAGTATTGACAGAAATGATGTACATATGTGGGCCTGGCCTGAGTCACATTTAACATCCATCATTCCTGAATAGTTCTCAATTTATCACAGTAGATGTCCTTGGAATTGTTTGAGTTTACACAAGTTTTTATCATGCTTGTAACTCTTATAAGTAGTAACTTGTAACTTTTATCATTGCAGAAATCAAATATTGACAGTCCTAAACAAAGTTCTTTGCTTTTTTATTAAGTGTCCTAGCAATGGTGCATTACACACTCCTGTTTAATGTTTATTTATGAATTATTTGTCCTTGCTGGTGGCTCCTAAGCTGTAGCTGTTCTAGTGAATTAACTAACGTAGCTTTAATGGTACCAATACTTACTGTAGATCTGTAGTTGGAAATCCACATGAAGAAAGAGTTGGAAGGATTTCTGGGAAATAATCATATATATCACATTTATCACTGGGTAATATGTACTAAATTTGTAGTGTCATTCCCACAAATCCCACAATATATTACACACACCACTGACTAGAATCATTAATACGGTATCTTCCCATAAACCCAAGTGTCAAAGCAATAAGAAAACAGGAAAGGTCAAACATTATGAAATGCCTGCAAAAAAGATAAAACATAAAGCTAACAGTGGATCTTTTATGGTCTATAAACTATTTTGTTTAGACAGGTGAACAGCTGCAAGAGCCTATTCTTAGCAACAAGGCGTATATTTTTACAAGGCAGTCTTGCCCTCCACAGGCCAAGGATAAATAAAACGTTTCTAAATTTAGATCTGATATAATGCAAGTGTGACAGTCTACAGTAGCTGCACGGGGGTCTGGCAGTATCCTAGCAACGGGTGCTAGGCAACCTTGTTAGTAATCATGAGTTAAAACAACAAGGTATTGTATCTTCCAGAATACCCCAAATTCAACAATTCCTCTGTTGATAAGAACTTCAAACATATATAAAATTAAAGCTGTGGACTTCAATGGACTTGCTAACCATTTGACATGGATTTCTGCTTCATTTCTTGTTTAAAAGTCTGAATGTTCAGCCTTGGTGCATTTATCAGAAAGTCAATTCTTCAAAATATGTACGCGTGGGCATGCAACTGCTTTATACTCCCAGTCAAGGCAAAAATTCAGTCATTCATCAGGTAAAATGTGCACTTCAATTACAGCAGAAGATTTTGCGCTTGAGCCATTAAACCTGTGTCCAATAGTAGTCCCTGGGGATGCGTTAATGGGAATTAAATATTTATTGCTAATGAAATACAGTACCTCAGTAACAAAACAGAATTTAAAATCATATTCAACTTTGATAATATTACAAATAGGGGTTACGAAAATAGCGAATGTTAGGAAATGACTGATATTAATTAATTATACCATGAATAATTAAATATAGATCATATAAATATAATACATAATTAAAAGAAATAATTCCCAACTTGTAAAGATTATCACAAGAATATACCCAAGTGGTTGCTATAATTGGAGGCACACGACTTGTTTCTTCTCTGGTACAGCTTTGGTGAAAGTGTAAGAATTCAGGCGCACTGGGTTAAACAATTATTTATTAACAAAGACAGTACACACACCGTACTACACAATACATAAACATACAACACACAGGTTTCATTTTTTACAAACTTCTTCAGAGGCCTATGCTCCAACAACCCAGAATAATGCCAGACTGCTTCCGAGTATTCAAACTTTTATATAATGCCCACAAAGTCCAAAATAAGACATAAAGCTGCCTTCTTATATATACCAAAGAGAATATGACCTACAGTTAAATCACTCTCTCCGTGAACGCGCATGCTGGAAAACCAATGGGAAACTTTCTCCCTATTCTGAAATGCATTCAATAACCAGGAGAGTCTGTTTTTAACCAAGGGATTCTTTACACAGGAAATCAAAGTTCCTAACAACAACATAATAACAAGCTCTTTTGACAAAGACATCTTTCTGGATGATCTCGGCAAGGAGCTTTTGCCTTCTTTTGCCTTCTTTTTTTCTCTTGTGTTCCCTTCTGTCTCTTTCTCTTGTCCTCTCTTCCCCCTCTTGCACCTTTTTTCCCTGTCTATCATACATGTTATTATGATGTGTTCTTGGACTTTTGATTAGCACTTAATCATTTACTCAGAACTTAATTATATAAGGTAATTGTAACGATCCAAGGTAAATTATCACTGAATTTGGCATCCCTATATCTCAGCAAACATCCCCTTGCTTTGAAGCTGGAAATGTTTACACAGGTCGGGTGTTACCCATTATATCTAAAAGACACAATGTAAAGACACTTTATAGTTTTATTCCTTATGTTTAAACAAAGTTCTTTTGTTACAGGTTTGAAATATAAACATTATTAAGCAAAAATTGATCAAAAATTGATTGCTTTGGTTGGGTGATACAGTATACTGTACCATGGTAAATTGATTAGAAGCATCAATGATAGCAGCGTATTTCATGCTCCTACTTCCTACCGTATTCTTACTGTACTTTCCTACTGTATCTCACACTCTCTTAGGGTAGGATGTGCCTTTGGTTTTGCCTAGAGATGCCACAGTTTCATACAGGTTATTTCACTCAGCTGGAAGCCAGCAGTTTGTCCAATACAGCCAGGCCTAGTGCCCAAAGTCACAAAGTCAGTGTAGGGAATCCTTGGGATTCTGAAAACAGCCACCCCAAGGGCCAAGGAAGGTTTTCACAAGCTTGAAAGATTATCAATAAAAGTGCAGCCATCTTCCATCTTCTATCACTTTCAGAAAGAAGGGGTAGGCTCAACAAAGTGCACTTCTGCAGACACACATACAATACAGTACGTTGTATCACCCAATGTAGATAGATGCCAACTTTTCAAAATTATTGGGGGTGCTTCTCCTAAAATGTTTTGACAACAAAAAAATAAGTATTTCTCTACCCACCGCTCATCATAACACAAAAAAATAAAGAAATTCTTTCTACTGTAGGAATGTAGGCTTCATCAATAGAAAGGATGTGTCCCTTTGCATTGCACTCCTGCACTCCATTCTTTCAATGTCCAGTGAAACAGAATCTTTGAGCATATGGGGCAGCACAATGCATTTCAATGTTCTTAGCAGAGCTCATCATTCCACTTACGTTTTCTGCTCAGATTTTGCTAGAAACTTCATTGTTCAAACTTTCCAAATCTTTCTATTGCATGATAAAGCCATTCACAATAAATCAAGATCCTGCCTTTATAGAAAACATTATTAAGCCCCTAACTTTTGCATCTTAATTTTTGTAAAAAGCATTGCCCTTAGCATCATTAAAGATGATCCAGGTGAATGCTAATGCCCTCTTGTGAAACATCCAGTCTTTTTTCTGGTTTGCTCTGGTTCTGGTGCAGACTCCTCTGTCACCTCTAGATCATTAGAAGATAGTGTTCTATTTTCTATCAGTAGTCAAATTAAGTATTTTCTTGTTTTTGGAGTGTTTGTGTGCATATTTGTATCTGTCCTGAGTGGATATCTTTTCAGAAGAAAAGTCAGTATAATTCAATGATTTAGTCATTAAACAGTAAATTAGCTGAATCACGATTAACAGTCAGATAAACTGACTATGGAGGACCAGACAGGTTATTAAGCACTGTGCAAGCACAACCCAACAGTAATCTTCCAAACATATACAAAGTACAAATGCACCATCACAGGAGCACAAATAGTGGGGTAATTGGAAACTGTTGTCTATGACATCACCACTCCTATACTGGGCTAAAGCATTAAGCTAAACTAAATAAGAGAGGATTGTTTGTCCAAACATGGTAAAAAGGAAGAGAAAATATTCGCCGATTCCAAAATTGTGAAACAATGAAATAAGACACACATTTCCTTCCTTGGGATTGACATGGGAAGGCTTGGGGAAAGGCTTTGGGGTATTCAGATGTGCCAGAAAGGGCTATATAAATGCAATCCATTGTGATAAATTGAGAGATAGGAACAGATTATGGGACAATGAGATTTTGCACCTAAAAAATTTACCACTATGTATATTCTTTTATCTATTATTTCATTTGTGATGTGTTGTTCACCAGCAGGGATTACAAAATGTATCTCTGTCCTGCTCTAAAATGTGGCTTTGCCTTTGTCTAAAATGAGATCACTCATTTGCTTGAAAGCAACTACGGTGTCTTTGCACTCAGGCTGTGATTGGTAGGTCCTGGAGTAGATTGTACAGTAAAAGGAAATGGAGTGGTTAAGGGTACGGAGTGAAGAATTCTCACCGAAAATCTTCAGTTAAAATTCTGTAACTTCAATTAAAGCAGCAAATACAAATCTCACAGCCAACGGCCAGTTGGCTGTTAATCTTGGTCAGATTATTTAGCCTTGCTCACTAACTGCTTCTAAAATGTAACTTGCCTCCCACGGTGGTCCACCAAAGAGAACATAGGGAAAATTCCTAGTGTTGTGGAAGCTTAAGTACTTTCTGAAAGGACCTCAGGCCCTGGGGAAAAGCCAACATAAAGTACTTCACCAACAAACTGATGAGATCTGTGACTTGCAAATTTATCAAAGTTTATTGTGGTATATTCTAGTAAAAAAGAGTAAAGTGGGTATAGAGTAGCAATGCACAGAAAGGCACAGCAATACACTACACAAAGTAAACCTAAACCGTAAGAAATAAGCACCACGAAAGGACACAGACCTTGAGAAACATCATAAGGCTGCGCTGAGGTGGTTTTGAGGTGGCGACTTTGAAAAAGTAAATAACTTAAACAGAGAAAGTTGGAGGAGGCTAGTACAGACCTAGACAGAGTTACACAGACTAATTGAAGCAAATCCAGTCTCATGGATTGCAAATCAAATGAAAAGGAGGCGATTTTATTGTGTGGTTCGTTTTCATTCCCTTTCAATTTCATAAACCTTCATGGCGAGTCAAACAACAGAAGGCAGACGAGGTCTACTGCTGAAGATTAATGCTCCGGCTGTTCCCAAATTCATTTATGCTGCAATTATAAAATGCTCTCAGAGTGCTTTCCCCCTCCTTTGCTGCTTTTCAAGTGAAAGAACTCAGTGTGGAGTAAGTCCCAGCAGCACTAGTTCCTGAATCAACTTTGCCAGTTCTTTTGCTTGACATATTTATTAATCAGTAACACTCTATGTTTTGTGGTTGAGCCAGGCACCTGTTTTTTTTAGTTTTTTACCCAATTTTTTTTCTGGTGGTCTTGAGCTGGTCTGATAAATAATCGATAATCACGGTCTAGAGATAGAATCGATGAGCTGGCTTTTGCGAAGAGCCTGCAGTTTCAGATTTAGCCACTGCCTTGGCAATTCCTCTATGATACTGTACAAAATGCCTCCAGGAACAAAATAACAGGTAGTCTCAGCACTGAGAAGCCTGTCCCTCTTAAGACCTCCCTTTGCTCTTTAACAAGAAATCTTTGTTTTCTGCTGCTTGGAAATCAAATCGTTTTCAATTAGGATCTTGAGTTTTCGCAGTGTGCGGGTTCGATTTCAGTAGTTCAAAGAAAGTCTTCCAGGAAGGGCAATAAACATGCAACGGTTGAAAGATAGATATTAACTCTGGATGTCTGTAGGCATTTAAAATGAAAAAAAAAATCTGAGTGGCAGGAAAACAGATACCATCATTCAACCTTCCCAGTGTACCCCGGTAGAAATTTGTCTGCTCTACTTTCTGAAATCAGCCTGACGGGGCAAAACAAGTCCAGGGAAGTGCTTCCTCGGGGAACAAATCCAGGGAAGCAACATGGACATTTATCAACTATCCTCAAGGAACAGTGACTCAGCTAATGTAGATGGCAAAGAGTTATGACTACACAGTCAGATGTCCTTTGTGGATGAGTACTTCTTGGATGTCCTTCAGGATATTGAAACATTTGACCTAGAAGACCTTAAATTATCAACTATAAAATTGGCTGTCGAAGTACTCCATGCCTACTATCAAGACTAGTTAGAGGATCTTGCGACAAAGGCTTGGACATGCTGTCTTCAGAGAAATTCAGAAAGACTATTTTCATTATTCTTCACAGGAATCATGAGTTACAATAATATGTTTGAGTCCTTGGACAGGTAACCATCTAAGAGAGCAATTCCATCAGCTATGCAGAAGTTTGGAATTAAGCATGTTGAAGACTGCCTTCTGTGTATGCAACAGAAGGATTGCTTACCTTCAGAGAAAATGATTTTTTAAAAGGAAAAATACATTTTCTCTGTTTCTTTTTAAAAATATTAGACCTGAACCCCTAACACTGATAAAGTTATAGTAAAATAAAGCTTCCATAACCTCAGACCCAGGTTAGAATGCACAGCATGCAATAGCCGTTATTTTGCTCTTGAATGCCTAATAACAACCTTGTCTCCCCAAAGCAAAACCTTTGCAAAGAAAAATGCATCAGTTAGGCTGGGAAAGAGAGAAAACTCAGTAAAAGATGGCCCTTGGGGATTACTCTTCTTAAAATGCTTCTCAGTTAGTATCTGTCAAAGCTATATTTTGAGGAAATAAGTACTGCACTACTGACTGACAACACACTGTTAAATGGCTGTTATTTACCACAAAGAGGACAGAGGACTTGCTGAAAAGAGGGGAGTGTGTCCACACAGCCAGTAAAGGCAGTGCTTAGTTCACAGCTCATGCCTGTTCACAAGCCAAACACTGGCTTGGCAACACTGTCTGGTAGACCAGGTGAAATAACAAGATCAGGTTTATGCCTTGTCCTTATCCAAAAACAAGTTCCATTGGTCCTTTTGAGAACTCTCCATATACAGTATACACATTGCTCTTGGAGTGTAAGTGCACCTTTGCAAATCTGGCCAGTTATTAACCTAACAAGCAATGTAATGTCAATCCAAAACCCAACTAACTCAATGTAATGCTAAATATTGACAGCTTTCAATGTTATGATGTTGTTGCGGAGCTTTTTAGTGGACACATTGGCCACCTGGGTAATTTGGAAAACTCCAGAATAGGGATATTTCTTGATTTGGTCTCCTTCAGGCCTGAGTTGACTGTAATGGGATTACAGTATCATAAGTACAAATACACTCCAGAGGAGACCATGTGGTACATTTTGTGGTTTATGTGGTACATTTCAGTCTCTAGTAGCATATCAATCTAAGACTCTGAATAATGTGCTCCTCTGCAACAATCTATTTTGTTCTATGCAGCCAAATCCCAAATGTGGCAAAGTGGGTTTCTGTGTTTTCTGAGCCTGGGTTGGCTGCATTCTGACTTATTTGACTGCAGTAGACTGAGTTATTTGACATGCAGTTTGACTGAATATATCAAACTCCACAGTGACTTTTCTGAGAATAGTATTTTACTGCAAACCTGCTTACTTGGATGTTCCTACTTGTTTCTAATTACTTGCTTTACATCCTGCCAAAATAGTCCTGAAAGCCTGTAGCCCCAGCCCATCTCAATCCATGGAGGATTACTGAAGGAGCTGAAACTTTTTTTTTAACCACCTTGCTAATAATATGACACCTTTTTTTGTGCTTTGAATAGCTGTATGGGCATGTCTTACAATACTTCATAGGGGTTCTAATAAAAGGTTATAGTGACTTACTGTAAAGGTCAATTAAAGAAAATATTGATGATATTGATGACAATATCAAGGCTATATAAATGAAAGGTATAAAGAATGAAAACACAGATTGACCATTGAAAAAGAGATAAATCAATGTACCACATGACTGTTGTTAATGTGTGTAAGGCAATGGACAGGCTTTGAGGACAAGCATGAACTGAATTGCACAAGAACACAACCCTGCAGATGAATTTCCTCTCTGGGGTGCAGCTGAGTCACAGTGGCCCAGCAGTGTGAGGGCAGTAACACTGATTGCCTGTGCTCTGTGGACAGAAAGGGAAATAAGGTTCCCAGCACACCTTTCACAAGCACTTAGGAAAACACATATTTAACATTTCCCTATTTCCTCTATTCTGGACATTTCTTTCCTTTTCTGTTATATCAATACTGGAGGCACAAAAGCCCAGGACATTCCCACAAGACACCATTGTATTCTTGATATGCGTACAAACACTCTTAATTGGGTTGTCACTTTTCTGCTAAGGCTAATGGGCCTACTTTCTCTGCTCAGTGGCCTAAAGTGAACAGAGTGCTTCTTTTTGGGCACCCAAACAAATCCCAGACAATCCAGTTGAAAGGAATTCAAATGAGGCCTGGCAACAGCTGCAATTACTGAGCCATTTATGACTAAACAAGGATAATATAGTCCTCCCTGCTCTTTCCATCTCCAACATATTAATCTCAGAGTTAATTGTTGCTTTGGGCTGCTTAAAAGGAATGAGTCCTGTTTTTCTTTTCAGGTGTGTAGAATCATCAGCTGTTCCCACAGTCAAGAGGCTGTTGTAGGATGAGTAACTGCTATAATTCCCCATTCATCACTGCATCCTTTAAAGTGAGCCAAACAGCGCTGCAGAGTAGACTACAGGTTTGTTCTAACTTGTAAGGTTAACATCACTACCAGATCCCATAGCCTTATTCTCCCAGGAATCCAAACAACTTAAAATTCTTATAAATACTTTCAAACAATGTTCCTCTAATCTCAAATGCCCGCAACCCACTGTAATTCAACATAAAACACATTGAAATCAATTTCACAACCTGTAGCTGCAATTTGAGGTATTTACCACTGGGTAGTCATTCCCTCTTGATAAACAAATACTATCGGAGTTAAAAAATAAACATTAATGTGGTTCTGCCTGCTGGTAGCTTATTTGATGCAAAACTAGGAAAAGAGTCAAAAACTAACTGTTTTAGAATTGATGTCCTTTGTGCAAACAGTAAAGCAACAAGGAGTTGTTGAATTTATAAGAGCAATGGTTCCTATGGTGGCCCTTAAGTGCAGCACACATTAAGAAAAAGGGGCTGCAACTTGGGGCAACCTAATTTCAGGGTCACGGTAGTATTTCCATCACAGTGCTTTAAAACACTTGATGTTGATTTGTCAATGCTCAATTAAGTTAAAAAAGAGGCTGAAAGTGCAAAGTCTGAAATAAGGTGGCCCCAAAGTGATTGTCTGTTTTTTGGATAACAGCAGTTGAGTGGATGATTGGATAAAGAGCAATGATTGCTCAGCTGCCTTACCTTCTTTTCAATACTGTTTTTCTGTTTCAAAGCAGGATGCTATTTTCAATTACACAATAATATACAGAATTTTGGTTAATTTTCTATGGATCTCAGCTCAAAGTAAGTTTTGAAGAAAATCAAATGGCTAATTTGGTTTCTACAGTAAGACTACATAGAAGTATTTGGATATTGATGTTCCTTTTGGGTAGATAAAATCACAACTATTAAGAATAATGTTTATTGTTGTTGGCAACAGTGGAGGAATAAAACGTATAATGGGAGACATTTATATCATCTACAGACAAGTCTTCAGAGAGTCAGTTGTGTGGGGGAATGTAGAAGGGATGAGGTAAATAGTAGCAGGTTTAAGATGGGCATTGTAGTCTGAACATATTTAATTGGAAAACGCAAATGTTCTGTGCCAGGAATGGAAAGACCCAGATTCTGTTAAGTGTGTTTTATTACATTGCAGGAAGTATGCCACAGAAATAAGGGTTACGCATGTTCAATTACAACTGGAAAATGTGGAATGTCTTACTTTGTGATTTCTGATGATAGTAAACGTATCTGGGGAAATTTAGAAAATTGTTCTGTCATTTATCGTATCAACTAGCCTAGTAGACCGAATTCTAATCATTGCACTTTCTACTTCAATAAAGTAGGTGGCAGTAATTTGTCTGGAAATTGTACAGACATCCACAAGGTGATGAAGAAGTTTCTGGTAGTGGTTCTCTGGTGGAAACAAACAATGGATCAGAGTGTCCTGGTAAAGCCTGTCAAGAATTGCCTCAACTTTTAATGCCTGCTGTTAGGATTCATTTATTAATCCAAAATATCCTGCACACATCTAATTCTTGCTCAGTACTGTCAGTAGAGAGTTGACTATTTTTCATTCACAGTCAGCAAACAGTAACCAATAAGTCTATGAGACCTCAACACCCGAGAGACATTTTGAACATTAAATATCAACGTTGACAAATAAACTTAGTTTTCTAAGGATCTGAACTGAGCACCTAAAACAGAATGTGGAAAAGGTTTCAAAAACCTTTGATGACCTGAGTAATGCAAAACTGTTGAAACTCCCACCTCATGCAGGTTGAGTTTGCCTTCCTTTAAGAGATGACCAATTCTATGCAAAGAAGCTGCACGTACAGCTTTGTATCTCCTCCAACAGCACCTTGATTCTACAAAATAAGCGCTGCTGGAAAAGATCCGTTTGCAGAAATGCTCCACACAATTAGCAAACTTAGCACAACTCAGATTTAATCACGATATACTCTATACAGTAGTGTGTAAAAAACCACGCTAAATTTTTGCTTTGCAAGACGATACCCTTAGAAGAGTCTGCTGTGATTTTCGGCAAGTGCGGCTTTGCACAGGGTGATGAAGTCAGATTGCACCAAAATGAGCAAGGTTGGCCCAGTGCCCTCTTCTCATTTCTTACCTTTCCTGTGTTCTGTCTGCATCAGTGATAAACTGTCAGGCGAGCACCTTCAGTTTGAACAGACATAAATTGATTTCATTTTGTCAAATATGTTGAGCTTCCCGAGCCTCCCTGAGTGAAGGTGACGGTACTCCTATTTGTAACAAGGCTGTCCTGGTTTCCTCTCGATGATGACACTCGGTTATGACAAAACTGAATGGAAGCAGCACAGTATGACCATGAAAAAAAAATGTATTTTCATTAGCCTGTGGGCATCCTTTCAGAATGATGTTTAACAAGACTGATCCGCAACACTCCTAGCTTGGCTGTTTCTTGAAAAGACACCACATGGAAAGAAGTAAAAATAAAAAAAATCTTCTCATCTAAAAATACATTTTTTTGAAAGTTTTGATGGTTACCCTGAACTGTTACTGTACAACCTAGAGACCAGACATTTTCTTCTGTTAGGAAACTCTACAGCACTATTTCTTGGGTTAAAACCTTTCCTGCAAAAAGCGCCAAAGATACCCACAACCAGCACTGTCAGGATTTGCTCTTCCTTAATGGAAAAGCACTAGAAGACATAAGAATGAGGTTTTTGGAAGTTTTCAGCCATTTCTAGAATGAACCAGGAGAAGTACCTTCAGGGACATGGCTTGGTAGTTTCTTCCAAACACTCATGATTGCAAGTAACATATTTGTTCCTGTGTTCAACACTTTGGATTTCTTTTCATCTTCACTTGCTTCCATTGTGTTGATACAAGTGATTGGAATCTGGAAAAATAATGGAAAAGGCAACCTAGAAGACTACTTCAAGACCAGGTCACCCTCATAATCACCTCTGCTCAGGACAGATTTAGTTCCTTTATCCTGTCTGTCTGTGACATTCCTTTTAGATAAGCATCTACCTAACACAATGCTTTTATATTTGCTTAACATTTTAGACTTTTAATTTTATTCACTGAAGTTCTGTGAGCCTTTTAATCATTTCCCTATTCTGTAATAAGTGAGACAGTGATGAGGCCAAATAAGCCCACACCTACAGTAAGCCCTTTTATGTTTCCTTTGCAGCTTCTACAGTATTTGTAATCCATCCATTTTGTATTATCTGTAGGCTTGCTATCTATACTGTCCTATACAGGAAGACTGTTGGAATGTAACCATGCTTTTACTACTGTGTTTCTAATGTTTGCATCTTATTTACTACAGTACATGTCTACTCTTTACTCTTAGTCATGAGTGCCTGAAAGCAACTACTGAGCTAAGTTCCCCAAAACAACTCCTGGAATTATAATAATATATCATTCTAAATATCATAATTCTAGAATAATGATATGGACAGGACATCAACCCTGCACTTTACATACACAGATATAATAAAAACAGACTAAAGAAAAGGAACATCATGGTAATGTCAGCAGATACAACAGAAAATTAACATAGTTGTATGAAAGCAAAATCTCTCATTCTCTAAGCTACCTTCAAAAGGAACTAATGGAATATTTGATGTGTGGTTATTTTTCAAAGAAATAGTCCATTATGTACATCTTTCCTTTCTCTGTTTTGGAGAGTGGAAGTTTTCAGATATTAAGATGCATGAAACTAATAGGAAAATGCAGGTGATTTAAAAATTCTTTGTCAGTGATATAATACTCCACATTTTGCCTCAAAGCGCTTTGTTAATGAGATTTTGGAGAGAACAAAGCACATGGTAAATACACTTTTTAATGAACTTATTACAATATAATAGCTGACTGTTAAGAGTCGCCTATCCACCCCTGAAGAAGAAAATGGAGGCAGTTCATGTTTTTATTGATGTTTCATTGAGGGAGTAACCATATGTAATGGACATGTCACTGGATAAATACCAGGCAGAAAATCATTAATATCTTGACAATTGCCGCTTAATGTAAAATGAGCTCAATTCATGCTTTAAAATGCCCTTTTGACTTTCGAGGTATTACAGGAAGACAGAGGGCTGAGAGAAAGCAGACTGGCTCTGACGAGCTGTCTGACAGGCCAGTACAGCATTCATTTCTTCTTATCTTTCAGGTTGGGAGTAATAAAAGAAAGTGTCAAAGTTATGGATGATAAACCCACAAGTGACATTAGTTGCAGGTAAAATTTTAGTGCGTTGCTTCCTGTGGAATCATTTCTAATACTGTATATAATTTTATTGCTCTTAAAGATGGCTGAACCTTTGAAAAGTAACTTCCACTACAGGGTCTAGGAAAACAATCACCATTTAATTATTCTGTTGAATTATGTTGCATCAGATTAATTAGATCAATATGACTAACGAATATGAATATGGATAATTAGATCAGCATTTGGTCAGATGAATAGTGTTTATCATTTATTATGAATCTTGAGGTTGTCTGGTTATTTCCATCATGTGTCAAAGTAAAAAATACTATGATCATTTTAAAACAAAGGATCCCAATCTGATTTTGCACCACCATCACCCCCAAAAAATGACATTGTGGCTATGTTGTGAATAATTATTTTTTTCTTTCTCTTTTGTTTCTTCTTATAGAGTGTAGGTCAGTCAGACACTCTCAGAGTTCATCAGCCCTTCTGGTGTCATTCCAAACTTTTCCAAGAAAAAAAAACAACTAAATTACTGAAGAGTGAGTACTGTAGTCTTTTTGTACACTTCTGCAAGCAAACAGCCAATGTGGAGCTATGTGGTAGGATCACACTGGAGTCATCCAGTTTTTATATTTTACATTATTGTATTTTTTGATTATCAACTGATTAAAACCGAAAAAGAACAGTATCAAACCAAGTCCAATTAAACAATTAGGATCAGAGGTGGCATGCAAGTGAGGCTATCTAGGATGCAGGCTATCCCAACTCTAAAAGGAGAACATATGGAGTAAAGTCCAGCCAGCCACACTGTGATCCTCTCTTTCATTACCCTGCCAGTGGCAACAGTTTCCAGATGCCTGCCTTCAGCATCATGTCGAGAAGCTGTCGATTTCAGGCCAAGGTGTAATTTGAAGGTTGCTGGTGCGCAGACTTGTGCTCCAGGTAACAGAAACTGTTAAGTTTTTTATCACAATTGCTGAACACAATAGCCCAGCCAAAGCAGGAAGTGTTGCATGGTGATCCATTGCTGGAGATTTTTTTTTTAAATTGTTGTTGTTATGCTGGATCCTACCGTACTTATCAAGAATGCTTTGGGAGTACGCTGTCTGCATAATGAAAGACTCCCACAACTCACAGCAGTTTGAATCATTTCAGGGATAAGAGCTACAGGCTCTCCTGCGCATTGGGAAATATTTGTTTGTTTGTACATAGGTTGTAAGCCTTCAAGTCCACCTTCGAATCACGTCCCTGGCTGCCATGTGCTACCCAACACTGACACCTCCCCGCCTGAGCTAATCCCTCCCTGCTTTGGAAAGAGAGCCATGGCCTTGGATCAGAAACAAATTGGCTTCTGCCCTATTTCTCCACTTTGCAGACTGCATCTCCCTGCTCCAATCACTTTCCTTTCCTCTTCCCCACTGACACATAAGAAATAGCCTATTTCTGTGTGGGAAAGAGGCCTAATTTCAAACTAATGGCTGTCCGTGGGTTGCCTGCAACACCTATTTCTCCTCACGACCACTGTCTCTCTTTACTCTCAGTTTCTGACACACAACCTCAAAGGAGCTAATGGGTTATGTGGCGCGAGAAGCTGATGGATTTCTTCCCTGATGTCTGATTTTTTTTTCAGAGTCACAGGCTGTTATGAAAACCATCCCTTTCTCTGTGGTAAAGGCTAGGAGGCTTGGGTCTGATTTTCTGTATTTCAGTTGCAGGAAACACAGTCTACCTGCTCTAATGAATGGAGAACACAGTTTATCAAAGCTGAGGCTAAATACATCCCTACAGCAAAGTCCAGGTGCCTTTTACAGGGCAGCACATTAGCCTGTTGCCAAATTGCTACCTTCTATTCGTAGCTTCTAAAGAAATTACTGGAGGAGCTCAGCTGGAATCTCGGCAATCCAAGCTGCTCTACTATTCCCTGGCCCTACCTCCACATATCCAAACATAAAAAATAAACACACGCTAGGATAAGGGATGGAACCAAATGAGGCTCATTTGCAAAACTCTCCATCTGCGCAAACCGCTTTGCTAGTCGATTTGATCATTTCTGTCGTTATGCTGGGTTGCGGTGTCACTCTGATCAAAGCTGACAAGGACTCTGTGAGATGCCAAATGGGGTCTGAAGGCATTCACACTCACATGTTGAAGTCAGGGCTGCCCAAACGACCTTCATTCTCACAACATCCGACAGCTGCTGAGATGCTGAGCAACAGGCACTATGCGGTGAACTTCGCGTGACGCTGAATACAAAAGGCACCCAGCTGTCAATCATCTCCATTTTTGGGAACTGAATTACATATTCTAACTTACTGTGAACCAGAGGGTCAATTTAATAAAGCACTCATTAGTATTTGTGTCTCTCATGTATTAATGGTATTCTCTCATGGAGGTTCAGCATGGCAAATTGACACTCTCTTTCTGTAATTTTGTTTTGATTTTTTTTAATTTATGTTTGGATTTGATTTTTTTAAAATTCCATGACCTGGAATCATGCATTGCCACAAGGTTTAATATTTTTGCCAAGTTTTATCCATCCATCCATTTTCTAACCACTTCATCCAATACAGAGTCTTGGGAGGAGCTTGGGTCTTGCTGCCTATTCCAGCCAGCACCAGGTACAAGGCAGGACACTCTGTGGAAGGGACAGGAGGCCATAGCAGGGCATTCACACCTTGGCCAAATTTGACAAAAGGTCAAGTATTCTCATATTTTCACTTCTTACTAGATTTTACTCTATTTTGACCTGTTACACTAAACAGTTAAATTGTAATAAACTACCTCACTGGTTTGCAATGGCATCTGTTGTTTTTTTCTACTCTACATGCAATTCTGCCTTAACTGTAATAGTTTACTGTTTTCTTATTTTGTGCTGCATTCCAGTCCTCAAATCATACAGTAGCTCTAGCATCTATAAGATATCTAAGAGTCTTCTCTCATCTGGGATCTAAGCCCAGATGAGAGAAGATATGCCACAGCAAATCAATCAATCAATCAATCAACCAACCAATCAATCAATCAATCTTTCTCTTTTGTTTAATGCCAGCCTTAACAATTGGCATACTGTAGCAAGACTGATGTCATAAAAAAAATAAAGCAAGAGAAAGAAGAAACTATCAAATAGGATAGGCCAAATGGCCTCCTATAGATTGTAACCATTCTTATATTCCTGTTTAAAAAATGTAGAATTTGCATTAGCTTCTTGAAATAACAGGAAAATTAGAAGATCAATTTGTTTAGCTAGTTAATAGTGGGAGATAAATTACTCAAATTACTATCATGACATGATCAGTAAGCACACTCATGATATGATACAGATTCCTGCCCAGGGAGGAAAATTTAAGCTGTCATTTTAATCAAGATTTTGCTGTTAAGTACAATGCAGAACTGTTCATGTGTGAGAAGAGAGGGACCGCTCACTGTACAGCTGCCCTCTTCCTTGATTACTAATTAAAATAAAAGGCAATGTGTTGGGTGGGCTTTACCACCACCGTATGGCTGCTTTGAAACAATCTTGCTCCCAACAAAATTAATTACAACATATAAAAATAAAACAAAGGTTATTTGCTGAGTCTATTCCAGTCTCTTACGAAACGTTTATGTAAACGTTTATGTATCCCCTGTTCTATCCGGGAGGTTGCTTAAGCTTAATTTTTACTTGTGTGCTTGGGTTTTTGTACTGTTACTCATCCTGGAAAAGTACCCTTTTTTAACTTGGTCAATGCTGTTCAAGAATGGTAATAATCGGGTCCAGTGCTCACAGTATCTGTTCCAAAATAAAAATAATTAATTTTGCTTAATCTGTCTGAGTATGACATCCTTGTCAGACTAGTAATTACTGCAATTTCATTGTTTACTGCTGCCAAAGCAGCAGAATCTTCCTTGTAGCCCAGTGAGAATAATCGGTACAAATACTATACAGTAGGTTTAAGAAATGAACTAAGAGAGGGACCAAGCCTGGAAGGGTTGAAGCAGCCTGACCCTAATTTCTCAGCTATATTTGATCTCTGGCATTGGCTTGACTCTGCCCTGAGAGAGGAGACTTTTTTTCTTCCAATGTGCTAACAAAAGCATACAAGACAAACGATCATGTTATTTACACACTGATTTCCCACAGGTAACATAGCCACAATGTATCAAGCAGTGAACATCTTAATAGGTTTTTTCCCTTTTTGCCCTTACTGATAGTCTGCGTGATTTGTTATGAGGAGATCGTAAAGCAAGACTAATAAAAACCGATGTGCACACAAATGCAGGGGGGAGGCCAAAATCGGACTCACAAACACACCTAGATAACTCTTCTCTTTTTTTCTTCTCCTGAATCGTTGCTGACCCATGTCCAATTTCCTCTCTTCAGTACCTGCCTCTTTTCTGCAGCAGCTCTCGGCACATTTTCTTCACAGATCTTGATGAATGCCAGTCAGAGAGATGTACTGTAAAAAAAACGGAGAAAGAAACGAGGAGGAAATTGCTGAGATAACGATAAGCCAAACACTTTGAGGGAGACATCTTAGCCTGACAAGCATTGGATAAATCAGACCAGGCATTTCCAAACCAGTATTTATCAATGCATTTTTTATGTGTATATTTTTTTAAAGCTGTATACAAACCTTTGTGCCTTTGACTTTCAGGTGACTTTAATTAAATCCATTTTTAACAGGCGGCACTTCGCAGCCAACTGTAAGCGCTTGCTAATTCTCACCAGGCCCCGCTGGGATTCACAGCTAGGGCCTGTCACACAACCTGTGATTAATGCATTTCAGAATGCTGTCATTCATCTTCCCAGTTACTTGGGAGCCAGATGCCATGATGGCGATCATTGAAGAGACTAAGTGAAGTTAAGCTTTCAGCATGCAGGGAGAAATAGCACAGGGTAATTGCCTGCACGCAGAGACAACTTGTGTAAGTCTCTCTGCAGCTGGATCTTGCAGAGGTCTAATAAGTTTGATGTGCTCTCCTTGTTATCCTAAAGCAGGGGCCAGTTTTTGATTAGGAATTCTCTTGTTTTTGCAAAATTTTGCAACACCACCATTTATATTATTTTGGACATTGCGAAAAACGGAATGAATAAGGCCTAAACAATGGCCATCCCTGTTGCCTTTCTCCAAGTCTCCTACCTAAGAAACCTCTAAACCAGAATAAACAACAATGACAGAAGTCCTGCAGAACAAAAAAGGGAATTTAAGGTCACCGAGTGATTGTCTCGGGGCAAGACAATTGAACAGTGCTGTGGAAGTGAATTATTATTATTAACTTTTATGTGCCTGGTGCTTTTATCAAGTGATTGACGTATTTTATTGATGGTATTTTACTGAAAGTACCTTTCTCAAGGGTGCAACTGCAGTGCCCTACCTCAAGATTGAACACACAAACTACCAGTTAAAATTTCTAGAGCCCTAGGCACTCCTCCACTCTGCTGCCTCAGAGAAAAATAGGAATATTTTAACAGCAGCAGGCACCCTATAGCCTGTAGAGTTCCACATATAGCCCTCAGAGACATGACTCATATCCTGTAAGGAATTTGTACAATAAAATAAGCTATTTCCCTAATGCTAGGGTTAACAGTTTTTTTAACAGTTTACCATTAAAAAAAAAAAATTAGAGTAAATGCATTAATAATGCAACTGGTTTTCCAAATTCATGTTAATTCTGTGGCTCTGGGTGTGCAGCAACCCCTGAGACTATCTGGGGGACACAAACACAGACCTCAGCAGGTTTTATATTGTGAAAGAAAAGAATAAAAAATCGCATCTTTGAACATCTAAGATGTATTTGGTTGGATGACTTAGTGTTCAAGAAAAGGCCAAAATATGGATAATTTAATAAACAGCAGTCATTAAACTTTAAAAATAGCCTAGGCCGAGACTTCTGTCTGCAGGTGTTATACCAAGCAGCCTCTTTAAGGACGAGAGTTCCTTGTGCTAATAAATCAGTGCTGGTCACACTGGTTTCTTTATCTTTTTCTGTGCAACCTTGTGGCTAATCATGTTAAACATGGCAGGATAGACCTCCAAGATCCTGTGCTATTTATAGCTCTTGTGGGTTACAGCTGTCTATAAGCAGGCAGCCAAGGAAACAATATTATCTGACCTTCAGTCAGCTAAAAGTGACCTTCAGCTAAAACACCATTATTTTCGCGCTCCATGATGTGGGTTATTATTTACGTGAGACTCTGACTCCCCTCGCTTGTGACACTTTGATGTGTGCAATAAAGCCAAGTGTCTTTATTTCATGTCATAAAAATGGCTGCTGCAAAGACTGACAGATTTTTTACCTAACAGAAATTTACGTACTGATAATATTTAAAATCTCTAGTTGTGTCTCTTTCTCTCTGTATTTCTGCAGTCCATATTTTTAGGCAAAGGTGAATGATGTCTGAAAAAACGATGAGAAAGAAAGGACACCGCACCAAGTTTGTGATTGCTGGAACTGCCTTTAATGTGTTTTTTAATTTCTTTTGGTAGCAAGTCAGATTTATGTACTGGCTCATTAATCCACCATAGATCAGGAAGCTTTGCAGTTAAAAATGGAGCCCTGTATTTCAGAGGTTGGGAAGTGGAATTAATACTCACTTTTAATACTGTACATGTATTTGACTACAAATTATTACCTGATACAATTGTCCAAAGCAACTTACATTTCTACTCATTCATGCAGCTGGGATATCTTACAATTTTGAGTTAAGTACCTTGCTTAAAAGTACCTGGGATTCAAAATTCATAACCTTTCAATTATAAGTCCAGAACCCTAACCACTGCCCCACACCACTGCCTACCCAGCTGTAAAAACAGCAGATGACACTGCTGCTGAACCAGAAAATAATTCCACCAAGTACCCTATTGCCAGAAGACAATCTAGAAATTGTTTCACACTAGTCTTTTAGACTTCAATACATCTGAACTAAGGTTACCAGCTGTGGACAAAAATGGATGGTAATCTTTTTTTCCAGTTCCCCTTGCAATACACTTAAAAAATTGAATTGCCCTTATCACTTATTCTACTGCACCTATACTCATGCTAACAAAGAAAAGATCTACATTGCACACATGTCCTCATACTTATGCGCTAGAGAGACCGTGTGACTCTTATCCTCACATAGTGCAGCATCAATGAGATAACTTGAAAATAGATCTCTTATCCATGATGGCCTGTTCATACACGACATATTATTAACAAATTTAGATAGTGATGCATTATCTTAATCTGTACTTTTGATCAGCATCCTGGACACTGGATGTCAAAAAATAGAAAATGTTGGAATAATGTCGATCCAAACCACAGGTAAAAAAAAAAGTATTAATTTCTACATTTGCTGATTTTTCACACAGCACAAGGGAAGCAGTGTATTCAGGTAACTGATGCACTGCCCCATGATACAGTACATGTGACAGGCATTCAATGATTTATATCTTTAACAGCAGCTTTGAAGAATCTGGAATAAGAGGATACTGTATTTGATCTCATTGGCTACCTTAATCAGATTTATAATATAACTGATACAGTAAATATATTGCAGGGCAGTCTCTGATAAAGCTTTTCATGTTCCATAATTCACTGAATTAATTCCAGAGCATCAGAAGATATCTCCCTACCCCTTGCATTATAACACTGCCACCCCTGACCAGCATGTCACCACTGTGCTCTTAAGGCTGTCATTACACATCTGATTTCCAAGGACGATTCATGAATCAGTGACACTGTGTGTGTACAAAAAGAAGAGGGGAGCGGTCTCCCATTGCCAGCCCCCAATGCACACAGGACAGCATGGGACAGCAGCACACCTTATAGAGCTGCAGGTATAGATCCACAATTTAGGCGTCTCTAGAAAGAAAAGGCCACAGTTATCTTACATGTATTTGCCTTAGCTCTTCCACTTCACTTGGCTTGACATGGAGTAATAGTCATCCATCACACTGTAAATCACTCTTTCAAACCTTACCTAACATTCAGCGAAAGGATATTTCCTCCCATCTCCTTCCATTTAGTTTTTTCCTTTATCTTTTTTTTCTTTAAAATTAAGTATTTTTGGTCTTCAGTGTGTGTTTCTTTTCTGCCAAGGACTTATTCAGACAGGTTATCCCTGAACTCTTCGCAGGACAGATTATGTTTTCTATAGAGCACAAAAGAAATAAAACATTGTACAGATTGAGGACTCCCTTCTGTTATTTGAAATTAGCAGGATTTCTTGTGCAGCCCATCAGTCCTTAATCCTTTGTCATACCTTCTCATAACTTGTCCTTAACTTCAAATTAAACACTACTTCTTTGGTGTTGAGAAATGGATGTTTGATTTTTTGCATTGACATTAATAGGGAGAAGGCAGTGTGAATCAGTTTTTTTCCTCTTCACAGACTTAGCTCTTTCCTAAGATTTCATCATAGAAGGTAGATATTTGGTTGTCAAAGTACATTTGTTGCACACAGTATGTATAACAAATCCTTCATCTGAGTGCTAGTCTTCATGGTAGCAGTACAGTATGTCTGTATAGCAGTATCTGTCAGCAGATATCTGTCGGTCTTTTCTCCATTCTGCTGAATACACTGCTCTGACAGTATCAAACTGTACCAGAACCACCTCTTGTTCTTAAATTGACATGTTCATAAAATTTCAGTTGTGTGCTCTTGACCAAGTAATCGAAAAAGCAAGAGAATTAAAACCATAAGGCAAAAAAAAAATAATATTAAACAGACCTTTCCCTTTCATCCCCTTTGAGAACACTTTTGGATTTTGGCTGTACTTTGTGTTAAAAACTACAATATTAAATGTGTACACAAGTCGAGCAGTCTGAGTTCCCTGTAGGACACAGCAGCTAAAAACAAGACATACCCGTCTGCTCTAGTCAGTCCTGAAGTCCTTCACTGTCCTTGATGATGAAAAATGAGGCTTTCAGATTCAGACTGTAGGACATATGGCTTGATAGAGGCGATGTGTTTCTAAAGATGCATTAAACGGTTATTTAGGTTTAGGTTAGTGGGACCAGTTATAACGCAAAAGTCTGGAAGGAATTCATGTATCAATTGCCTTGGGTAAACTGGTTTTCTAAAAATTATACTCCACACGGAGGACAGGTCCACATTCATCAGAGATTACACCAGCAACATACTGAGGTACAGTATTAATTTTGCTAGATGCTCACAGACATCTGTGAAGATAGGAACCTTTCTGACAACAGCAGTTGACACAGCAAAGTGTGATGTAGACAAGAATTCAGTAGTTTCTTTCTTCCATGCTTGTGTTTTCTGGTGGTGTTTTTTAATTCACTAACCCCTGCCTCTAAACTTCTCATTTAGTCTAAACAGACTAAACTTGTGTCTGTCTGATTTGACAAATTAGTCATGTCAGCTGTTGCCTACTGCTATGCACTAGAGAATAGAATAGTAGTATGCTACTACACATTCTGTACAACAGCCTCATGTCCCTTAGAACACTGATGAAGATATCTGGTCAGCTATTACTTTACAGATATGTTGTCCTTTTGTGTTTGTCCAGGCTCAACAGATAAAGCTTGAAATCATGAGGATGTGTGAAAATTTCCTCAGTCTCTCTCAACTGGTGAATCAGCTGCTTTATAAAAGAAAACATAGAAAACTTTACAAACGAGAAGTTATTTGGCCCCCTCCTGCTTTGTTTAGTCCCTAGCAGGGTAATAACCTAGGAATTCATTTTTCCAACAGAGTGCCGATCTTTCAATACAGAGCCTGGCAGTTTCAAGATGTGCTCACCTCACCCAATGTTGTTCTAACCCTTCTTCCTGAAAGAATTGTCAGGATAATCATTTTGTGCAACTCCAAATGTAATTCCTGGTGATCGATTTGGTTATGCAGTCAAGTGACTGTAAGGGAAAAGAAACTGGAGTTTTAGATGTGTTCATCCCTCTTTTTAAGAAATAGCTGAAAAACGCTGTGTTAAGAATCTGTCAGACTGCATAATTTCCATATGATTACAAAGCAGACTCTCAGACATCATGTAATACCTTGAAATCCCAAAGGCTGTAAGGCAAGTGACTAAGTGTACAAGCCCATCTTTTTATTCTTTGTACTCTGTGTATGTATAATATATCATATGTTTAATAATATATAAGACAGTGTGGCTTCATAACCATGGTTTGGGAGAGATCTTTGGGGTTTGTCCAGTTTCAAGTGAAGGCGTACTGTAAATGAACTTGAAAATTAAGCATTACATGTTTATTTACATGATCTTGTTGTTTAATTACTGTTAAAAGTGAATTAGTAGACTTATAAGCTGTTCACTATTTACTATGGACAAATTGATTGGGCTTTCTGCACAAACATGGTGCTTTGTCTGAAGGAGATATTGTCATGCCCGGGTGAATGGGAGCTCACAGCCATCGCTTTCCTCGGAGACCAGCCGCATTCCCACAAGGAGCCATATACCACAGAGAGCATTTAGGACTCGTTCAGGCTGATTTTCTCAGTCTCCTTCATCATATTAATGGGTGCTTCACTCATTAAACCTCATCATCTAAATCCTGTTGTGCCACTGGTACACAGCTCTGTCATGGAGTTGCTTTCAGGATTACGGCACTCACAGCACTGACCTGCGTCTCTAAAAGTTTTTCTCTGCTTGAATCTGCCTGAAGACTTCCAAGTCAGTCCCAAACCTGATCTGCTTGATTTTATCAGTCTCCAGCTCAGCGCCGGACCAGTGGCTCCAAGCCTCCACCAGTTTCCTACACAGCAGCACATTCTCCCATTCTGTTACAACCCAGATTACGTTTCCAATCAAACCAGTCCTGCTGTGAACCACCACATCCCTCTCTCCTTCTGCTTCACCTGTCATCCTGCCTCGCTCATCTTTGGCAACCTCTGAGCTCCACTACTTTGGTTTTCAGCGCCAGCCTGTGGAATTCACAGAGCTTTTGAATTTGGATAACTAGCCTGTCAAAAGAGATACGTTCTGAGACTTAGAGGCATGTCCTGTACTGATAGGCTAAAACGACTGAACCTTTTTTTTAATATTGAACAGAGAAGACTGCAAAGGAAAATAATTTAAGTATTAGTCATCTTCAAAGGCATGAACAAAGTCAACCCAATGGAGTCTGGCATAAACATCCCAGTCATATTGTTGGAGCTGAGACTCTGGTTTCTTTTAAGAGATGTCTGGATGAGACCCAGACCTGTTCAATTTCCATCTAGAAATCAAGAATTAGATGAGAAAATGGCCTCATTTTGTGTGCAACCCATCTATGTTCATATTAGGTCTGGAGGAGTTCATGGAATTTAGTGATATGACTTGCTGACAGGCTAATCATCCAAATGCAAAAAGCTCTGTGATTTTACCAAAATACGAATCACAAAAACCCAAGAAAATAAATGAAAAATAATTATATCAATCAAATCAACATTATCCAAATATTGATATGGGGAATTCTATAAGAGTTTTGCTGCCATGCTGTGTATAATAATTCCCAATTTCAAACAGATTGAAAACTGTGATAGATGTGATGCTGCAGCTTCTTTCAATTTATATACACATGGAAAATCCTGCCCATTTTGCAGCATCACTGTGATAACAGGACCACCTGGTATCCATAACCATTCCACAACTAACTGAGAGACTTGCAATCTAATACAACATCCTCTTATTTTATCTTGATTCATTCGAGCTCCTGAGTACTTCCACACAGTGTGGGATTCAGTGTAGCAAGTGAATGACAGCCCCCATGCTGCTGTCTCTGCATCAGATGCAGCTAGGGATAATTTTTTTGAAAACGAATCTGATTTGAACCCTTTACGCTCTGTCAGACAGGTTGAGAAATTTGAATCTACCTCCTAGGAAAAAAAAACTTAGGAATCTAAGATGTGTCTTCCCAGCTCTGTCACTTTAGAAGTATGGAGCTAATTTACTGCCTAGATGGAGCTAACCGGAAACCTTGGAAATTACTGATATAGTCTCGAGTAAATACTGTAGCTTTTGTGTGGGGTTGCCTTAATTAAGTCTGTATATAAACTTAAGACATCTTGCAGACATCTTGTGTCTTGTTATAATAATCATTTGACCACTGGACCATTCTGTGAACCAGGGACTATTGTCCTTCCATCTATTTTAACAGCTTTATCTGAAACAGGGTCTCAGGGGAGCTGGAGCCTATCCTGGCAAGCAACGAGCACAACGCAGGGTACACCCTTGCAGGTCAGACTGAGACACAAACCCAGACACATTCTCAAGCCAGGTCCAATTTTGCCAGAAGCCAATTAACCTACCAGTATATCTTTGGAGTGTGCTAACCACTGCGCCACCATGCCACCTAGGGATTATTGTAAATGTGTTTAAATAGGCCCCTGAAATTTGCAACATGCAAATGTGAATATCTTTTGCACAGTACAATAAATGTATCAAGCTCTAATCAGGACAGAGCCTGTCCTGGTTTCTATGACATTAAATAAACTGAACACAGGTCTCCCCCCTGTATGGGTGCTGATTCATCAGGCTGGTTAACATTTACAGAGCCAGACAGACAGCAGTGATCAGGGTTTACAATAATGGGAGCAGTGTCTGCAGTGTAGGAAAAAAGACACTTATTGGAGGCTTGCTGGAGAAAGCGTGGGCCAGTTAAAGGTTTTATGAAATACTGTTGCTGCCCTATTTCTTTTCACACTCCAGCTCCGTATTGGCATTCTGGAGTATTAATTCCAGTGACTTATAAATAATAACATAAATTACATATGGCAAACTACATTTTGACTACCATCACTGCTGAGAGAAACACGCCTGTCTCTAAATGCTCTTAAATTAAGAGTTCACCCCAGTACTCACAAACACGGCAAAGCCAGGGCAGCAGAACTGCTCAGACAGCATTCAGAGCTATTGACTTTCTCAGAGTTCTGATGATGCTATTTTGGGAGGAGTTGTTATTCAAGCTGACATACTGTATAAAAAGGTAGAAAGTAACATACTGTAGACATTGTGGACAAATGAAAGTACTGCTGCTTTTCAGTGGGTTAGCGATGTCTTTGAAGGTTTGTGGAGCAATCAAACACTGAACGCAGAGGAGCTTGACAGGAAAGAAGTTTGAAAAACACAATCAGTTTTATTTTATTGGCTTTAAAAATTTCTCGCTATTTCCAGCTTTGATGATCTTTTTTTATGTGAAGCCACACATACTTTTAATTCTAAGAAAGTTATTTTTAATTTTTTTCTCTTTTCTTCAGACTTATTTTCCAGTGTCCTTGACAGTGGTGCTATGGTATTCCTGGGTGATTATTAGCATGTATCACTAGCATGAAGCACAATAAATGCATATTAGATTGAGTTACAACTGCATGCCTGTATAAATACATTGAAATGTTTGCTCTAGAGAAATAAAGTTATAGTACAAATAAGAGTGCAGTCATATACAATACATACAGTATGTAACAGTCTGGATGCCATTTACCTGAGCAAAATGTTTTCTCCATCACTGACATTTCTGCCATATTTTAATATTAGAACACTTTCTATTCTGTTGTTGCCAGTGTGAGATTAACATATTTTGTACAAATACAGTTTATTATGAATTAGTTCTGGAGACCTAATGTTGATATGAAATAGGAAAGCTGCAAAATAAAGGAATGTTTTTTTTACCCTTTATCTTGATTTCTGCTGTTTTATTCTAATAAAACTCATCCATTCTTTACTATTGTCACGAAGCGTCTTTCAGGACCCTATGCAGACAGCACAATTCGGAAGGGAGTGAGGAAACACGGGACTAGGATAGGGGCTGGAAGAATAACAGGGGGCGTGTCCAAGGTCCGCTGGTGCTCGGGGGGGTGTGTCCAGGGCAAACAAGTCCAAGGGAGTCCGTTAGAATATCCTGGGAAAGGCAATGTCCAAGGCCGGGTGATCCATCCTGACACCGGCGAACGAAGTTAAAAGTCGGAGTGGGATCTGGCGAAGGGTTGGGGGAAGTAAAAGGGGGTTACAGGGCCAGGCGCTCTCAGTCCCGGACCCAGATGGTCAGGACGCCGTTGTGAAGCCTAAGCCTTTGAGTCGCTCCTGGACTCACGGGTTGGCGGGCTTCCAGGCGTCTGTCTTCCAAAGCTGAGCCCAGATTGTCAGGAACGTCTGGCTTTTATAGAACGGGGGCAGGAACCGGAGGCAGGTGCAGGTGATAAAGAATAAACAAGGAAGGGCTGGAGTGTCCTTAAGAGGAGGGGTTTACAACTATAGACATACAATAAAGAACCTACTGTAATAGATCCATTAAAAAGTTTATGGATATCTTTCCAAAAATCTTGCATATACTATCATTTTCCTCTTATCTGATGTGTAGGTTTAACAGATATACATACTGTATATTTATACAATACTATACAAATTTACTATCTCTCTACCTACAGTATGTCCATGTATGATACAAGAAGGTCATCCATTTACATAACAGATTTGATCATAAGGAAATCATTGAAAAGTGGTCACCAATTCCATTGATCTCTATTTTACATTCACTGCAATGGAAATGGCATGGACAAGCCAAAATCAGAAGTAAACCTGACCAGAAACCAATTAACCACATTGCCTGATGGACACTGCAAGGTTGAGCACAGCACCCAGAGCGATGACTTTAAAAGGCTTTTTATTTCAAGCAGCCTCAGCAATGACAAACTACGATAAGCCAGGCAAACAGGGTTCACCTCCAGAGGGTGAAAAGTCAAGTGATATTACCCAGGTCCTCCCTGCTTTCCAAAAGATGTTACCAGGAGACATCTAGAGATAGTATATTTGTAGATCTACCAACAGGTAGTAGATAGTACTGTATGCTTGCTGCTTTGTTTATACAGTGAGGGACTACGTGACAGAAATGAAAAGGCAAGCAAATTGCTCACACTAAATTCCAGTGGCTGGGAGAAAAGAAAGTGTACTGTATCTGCGCTTAAAATAGATATCCTCTGCATTAAATATTTGCTTATTCAAATAGGCTTATGTTTGGTTTATATTCAACAGACTTTACTGCATACAATTATCATGCTTAAATGTGACTTAGTAATAGCCTTCTTATACGGAGGAATCATATCTACATTAAATTTCCATAATTACAGTATAATACATGATAAAAGGAACTGGCCGTGCATAGTACTATCATTTAAAGATAAGCACCCAAAATATTGTAGAACTGCCCTTTTTTGCACACTATTTTGGTGTCTGTGGTATTAACAGACACTTTGCTTCCTATTTCAGTGTCTGTCTCAGACCCTGCAAGATGCACTAGAGAAGTTCTAAACACATAGAGTTTTTGTGTTTAGAAATGTTGCAAGTAAAGAGCATTGACAAAGTGCAATGAGTACCGTACTTGTATCATATTCCTATGCAAAATAGTTAATTTTATTTCAATGACAGACATTCCAGGTACTACTATAAAACTAACAAGACATTTTTCAATGACTTCAGATTTATCCTAGGATAACAAACATTTTTTTTCACATGAAATCAGAAATACACTGTTCTATTTTGAGAAGGAAATCACTGAAGCATGTGGCCTGTTTAATTTTTTTAACTTATAAAACAAGAAAACTATTCTGAACATATTGAAGCCTGTCTTTCTTCTTGTGCTGCCAAACACTAAAAAGCCTGTGAAAGAACCTAGGATCGAACGTGCCCAGTTTCTCACAGCAGAGTGCTTTGAATAGGGAGAGAGATACAGAGTTCAATGCTTTCTGCTTTCTGTCTGAGAGCTCATTGAAAAAGCGGATAATAGTCTAGGAATCTGCCTAGCTGAGTGTGTCTGACTGGGGGGAACTGGGTTGGCTTCCAGGTCTTTGGTCCAGATATTTATACTAAACTTTTATACTATCCCTGAAAGCTCTAAAATTGTCCTTCATTAAGAGATGCCTCGTGATGCCACATTAGAACACCCTGTACACCAGGCTCCAGGTGAGTCTACTCTACTGCACCTCAAAGATCTAGTGCTTCTGTGGGATTCATAGGGGCAGCTGATGCAGAAAAAGAAGCCAGCTGTAGCCCATGAGGTTTCCCCTGGAGGGGTCCACTTTGCAACTTTTTATGTCACTATACACCTGGCTCACTTAATCCCATTTCCTCAGGGGCAGAAAGCTCTAGTACTCTGGTCCAAGAGGAGAGACACAAAATGTCTTGGAGATGGAGTGGACTGTAATGTGCCAAGTCATCCTCCTGTTGTCCCAGACGCATACTGTAGCAACCTAGATTGAGCTTCCTGACAGAGAGGTTTTACAATTGAGTTGTTTATAAACCAACCAAAGTGGATGCACCACTTTGAACTAGTCACTTACACAAATAAGTGACTGATCACATTTTTGTTTCATGTAGCCTGCAATGTTTCCAAATAAGGATTTATTTTCAATGAGCTGAAAAAAAAAACAGAAGGAAAAACGAAGATTTTAAAATTAATAAAAGCAATCACTACCATGCATTGCATTTGTGAGGCTTATCTGTGTTTTTGTATTCCTGATTTCTACTTGGAAAATGAGATATTCCCTTGCTAAACATGTAGATACAGCCCCTTCTTTGGTCCAACTGTTTTATTCAGGGCTGATGTGAATGATTGCTACAGCTACACCTGCTGGTATTCCAGATGGAATTTCCTGCCCCCTCCCTTTTCCATTGCTAGCTCCTTTTCTTCCTCCTCCCTGCCTCTCTCTCGCCTCTTTTCTCTTCTCTTTTACCAACTTTATTGTCGGTTTTGATTTCCCCGGAGCTCCCGTCCACCTGGCCCCTGGACCCCTTCCCATCAAACCTATTAAACATTCAGCTTACTGCCAGGGGTCCAGGTATTATGGACATTATCGGCCTGTCACTATCCATTTTCCAGGATATCCATATCCATGAGAAGGGGCTCCATGACTTGAATGCGTCTCATCTGCCATTCTCCTATTTAGGGGCATCCATCCATCTCCCAGCTCACAGTTACTGTTTATGTTCCTAGGCGTAACATGAAAAAGCCCACTGCGACAAAGCATCACATTGTTTTCTGCAATTGCTTTCTAAAAGATTCGAGGAAAACTCTTTTTATAATAAGAAAAGAATGTAACAAATTCAAAAGAAGCAGTTAAACAAAATGCTATTTAGCAATCAGAGGAGGAAAGGTTAATGTCCAAGTCTATTCTCACATAGCGTAAAAATGTTTTCCTTGTTTGACATTAATTAATAACTCATCCTTATAATTTCTCCCTCCTTAAATAATAGTGAAGGTCCAACTCAGCAGTCAACGCTCAATGCTTTCCGCTGTAACGTACAGATGATACAACCTTTTTTAGTATATATGAAAGTACATTCAAATATGAGTGTGAAGGGGTAAACTCAAGCATTTGTGAACAATAAGTCATTAAAAAACGAATTTGTGCTCACCAATGTAATGTTCAAGCACCAGATCATGCTAGTCTAGGTGATTTGCCCGATTCTCTCACCCTTCCCAGTAAGACCATTTGATTGTCAAGCTAAGTCTTCCGACAAAAGTAAAATCCCACAATTTTCCACTTTCACTGTGACAAAATGGCCAGGAAAAGTATTTTAAAAAATGTTATCCTTTATTAAGAAGATAAATCATCCAAGGACAAATTCTAATGTCTAATAATGAGATACAGAGATACAGATCCATTTAAACAATGACACATTTATTGAAGCAATGTTCAGTGAAGTACCTTGCTCAAAGGTACAACTACAGTGTCTTTCTCAGGATTTAAGCCAATGACTTTCTGGTTCAGAACCTAGGGCCCCACCCACTACTCCATTATGGTGTAATAAAGTAAAGTAATGTCACTTCACCACAATGCATGCATTACTACCCTGCTGTATTTGAACAGTTTTATATTTCCTTGTGCCATTTCCTTCCATTAAGCTCCCTCAAGGGACAAGCTTCTCCATCTACTCTGCCATCTATTTAGCAGATGAACAAGAGAATTAGTAAGTCCAATGCCAATTCTGTGTGTAATTATGACCATAAGACCATAAGAAAGGTTACAAATGAGGGGAGCTATTTGACCTGTCTAACTCATTTGGTTGCTAGTAGTTAATTGACCCAGGAATCTCATCTAGCCTTTTCTTCAAGGTATCAGCTTCTGCAACATGACTGGGCAGCTTGTTCCAGACACACAAACTTGAGCAAATGCCTCCTGTTATCAGTTTTAAGTTCACTTATTACAGTTTCCACTTGTATATTCTAGCTCATGTTTCACTGTCAATTAAAAACCATTACATTTTTACACTATTTTTAACTGTACACAGCTCCACAATGACAACAAAATTACAATTTTAATAATTTTTTCTCAGTCATTGCTTAGAGTTAAGCATGCAATTTTAGCTAATGAGAAACAATTAAAACAAGCAACTCATAATGTTTTGACTGGTCTGTTGGGGAGTATGGGCTCAACATGGAGCATCTATACTACTCAACTAAGAGGGCCTTAGCATGATTTCCCTTCCAGGTTTTGGCAGAGGATAAGAACTTATTTTGCCGTTTTGCACATGTGAAAATTATCAGCCATGGGCAGCTGTTTTACCCTTATCAGGACTTATCAGCTTGACATACAGTAGCTAGCTTATGGATCTTAGAATGAACTAAGATATTTAGGTATGGACTCAGAGTAGCAGTAGCAAGAGCTCAGATTACAGATGTTTCTTTATTATTTGGCTAAGAGTATTTATTGTTTTTGAGTATATACTGTATATGTACACAAAGTCTTTGTAAAAAAAGTATTCATTGTATAGTTTTCAAAGAAAAATTCTGAAAAAAACAAGACACGTATTCCAACATAGTAGGGAGTTTTCTGTATATACTCTGTATGAAGGATGAAGACAGAAACCAGTAATATAAAATCATAACCAATCAACTCTATAGAATCCAATTTTATTTTTGATTATAGTCCAATTTTCCCCTTAAATTATTTGCAGCACTGTTGAGATATCCCAGGTTGCCTCTGGGTGCATCTTAGATTTCTGGTTTGCCTGAAGGATATCTGTTTTGGTCATGAAGAGCATGGGTGATGTTAAATATAAATACATTTATGTTTCTTTCATCTAATGTAAGTGTGCCATTCCCAAATCTTGCTGTGTGGCCAGTGTGTCTTCAAGTTTTCAGACCAAGTGAGCTCCTGATGATTTCAATCAGCTAATAAGACCAATTTACCTATTTCTGCCAGCTCTCCAGGTGCTGCTTTAAAGATCCAGCTTTAAAATACCTCCTAGGATTGCCATTGAGAACCCCAAGACTAAAGGGAAAAGAGCTGACCTTACTTCAGCTAACCTAATCTTTGGGTGACAATAAGTTGTGGTGCTTTGGAGGACAGTCACCACAGGAAAAGGTGGAATCCTTGGATACACATCCTCTACTTTCCTTTTCATTCCTTTTTCTTATTTTCATCAGTTCTGAATGATATCAGCAGAATCTCTTAATGGTTAAACAGTATGTCAGATTTAGAAACTCTTTCTGCAGATGTCTGGGAAAAGGGCTGATGGGAAAGGAGACAAGCAGGAAACCTTCCTTCTTTTATTTTTTTCTTAACAAAGCTGTTAAGCTTCATTTGGTAAACAAAGTTGTGAAGGAGGCGACCCTGGAATCTGAAATGTCAATATGGTGAATCCCTTATAAACTTGTGCCAGGCTAACACTGTGACACAAAGATCAAAGACTTCACCTCTGTCTCTTTCCTCAGCCTCAAACAACAAGTTGCGACCTTGAGCTCTGAGTGACTCAGTATCCAAAGGCTGGACAACAGTGGATGCAGGAGAGGCTCTAACAGGCTGGTTCATTCAGGGCTAGGACCAGCCAGCAAAAAGGCCAGTTTGCCTGTGTTGTAGCTGTTCCATGGATTGTTAATAACTGCAGTTTCTGTCACTCTTTGTAGGGACTACGATTCCACTTTATGAAGCAACAAGCAAAATGAAAAGAAAAAGTCACAATTTAAAACAAGCCGACATAATGCTTATTGCACATATTAGATTAGGGCTGTAAATACAGACTGTCTTCAAGGATATAAACCAGATTCTAGTTAGGGAATATAGTGCTGGAGCAAACAGCCATTTGTTTAGGACACCAGGACAAAGTCTGCAGAACTATCCTCAATTAAACCAGCACAAAAGACAACGAACAGATTCATTTTTTAGGAAACACAAAAAGAAACAGAGAAGGAGGCCACAAACCAGAAGAAAACAGCCTAAGCCCTGTAGTAGTACTCTGGCCTGACTATTTGGTTATTAAAGATTCCAAGGCAGTGTTCATTAGAGTAGAAGTGTTTCGCTTGGTATCCTGGTTAAATTCCACCTTGTGTTTGCACAATGATCTTAAGTTCTCTCTTAATGCAACTGTAATAGGAGATGCCCTCATTCACCATTTGGAGCAACATTATTAAACAGCACATGGGGGACTAAATGAAAAATATCTATCTGGCAGTTCTATTAAAAAATGTACTGTACTCTCCACCAGCATCTCAGTTGGCACCAATTCTTTTTTCAATATATACCCACCCACCTGGCACCAAATCTCACTGATCTGACGGCAAGCTGGCTATTGTGAGCATGTGCCCTTACTGTTGGGACCATTCAGGAGCACAGAAAAGTTTAAAGCAATTCAATTCATTGTAAAACACTTTGGCCTTTGGCTGATATACTGTATGAAGTAGCCCTCCATCAGAAACAATGAAAACCACGGACAGAAAAAAGCACCTCAAGACAGACCACTATAACAGAGACTTAAGCACAGAAAAGCAGAAAAGAGCAGATCCAGTAAGTTTGACACTGATAAGCAATCTTGTACAAACCCAGAAAAGAAACTGATGAATAACCAACACAGGTTTAAATTTGTGCAACGACACTCTCATACTTAAGAGTGAGTTGGTTTTGCTTCATGGCTAATTAATCCACCAAACATTAATCCAAGAGGTCTGAACTCCATTATTCAGCCCATGCAGCTCTCACTCTTCATTTAAAAGGGCAGGGAGCAGAACTCTCTTTTTATGAACAAAAGTAAACAGCCCATCAAAACAGAAAGGATTGTTTAAAACCAATTCCACACAGAGATGTGCTATCTACAGTCCAACATGATGTGTTCAAATAAAACTATTAGTTCAATCATATTTTTCGAACAGCACTGGCTATTTTGCCAGCAGGGATTCTGACAATCTATGGCCCCCTGCAGGAAACTGGTAGAGCCCATTTGTTTTGGAACAAGACTCAGGCCTTCACTCTTCTCTGCAATAAAGGCTACATGTTAAAATAATTGCACAAAAATTGCATGGGATTTGGCTATCATTGTTGAATACCAGTCCAAAAAGTCCATTAATAGATGACTACAAGCAATGATGACTACTCATTGTCATAGTCACAGAGCAAATAGTCTCAACAAAGCCAGCACAACAACAGGGTTACTGATTAATGTGTGATCACACATTGGGAGGACTGTGATCTTGTCGCACTCCAGGGTGATCATTATACTGTAACCTTCTAAACAAGCAGCAGAATCAGGTGTAGTGAAACACAAGAAATTAAAGTATCAATGCAAAAGAGTGAACAGATGCATCTTAGAGCAAAATGTCAATAGTGGGTCAATTGTCCAAGCTCTTTGATACTTTACTAAAGGTGATGACAATGTGATCATTCTTTCTCTTTGCAATATTTGCAATAACCCGGTTCAACACTTTTGGCACTAACATTTGTGAAGAAAATTTCAGTTTTTTAACCAGAGCTTACTATATACACTATACCATAGAATATACTTTTATATATAGAATATGTATGTATAAATATGCATTTATATGTAGTCACATATACTGTATATACTGTAGATAGTAGTCTAATATTTAGATTATAATTATTTGAATATATGTATAGACTGCATATATGTGTTTATATATACATGTACATAGAGTCACAAACATATACTTACTTATTGATGGTATGAGCCACCTTCCATGGATATCCCTACAGAAGGACAATTAATATTTCAGCACATCAATTTTATGGCTTCGGAGGGTCATGAAATTAAAGATGCGTCCCTTTAACCAGCAGACTTGAGCCCCCCCCCACCACCCCCATTTGCTTTAATTTTTCTCGCAATTATCAGCAATAATGGCAAGTTTAATACTTCAAAGAGAAGTGTGAATGTACAGCCTTTCGGCTGGACGTTTGACATTGATTAAGTGCTGTAACCAGGCCAGAACTATTTAAGAGACTCTTGTGGTCTGAAGTGGAATAAATGACATGGCTTTGCCTCCAGAGATGTCACTCATCTTATTTTAATTTCCCCTATCATTTGCTCATTGCAAGGAATAGCTTGCAGGAACTTCTGCCACTTGCTTCATGTCTCCAATTAGTTACATTAGCACAGGACAGTGGGGGATAAGGGAGCGCATTCTGCTACAGTAGCTGTGAAATGCCTTTCCTTCAGCTGGCTACTGAGACAATGTTCCACAATTAAAAGATCTTCTTTTTTTCCCCCTTTTTAATTAGATTGCGATAATGAGTTTGGATCTAAATGTAATTACAGTTAATTGGTATCTGATCCTTACTTTTCCTCAGTTCGGTGTTTTTCTTAATTTAGCTTGATCAATTTTCTTCACGACCAGTCAGTTTCCAAGGCAATAAGCCGACTGCAACTGGTGGGCAAATGTGAGCTGCAGCTTCATAAAATAAGTCCCCCACACACAATAGAACATTGCCATTGATTTAAGAGAAATGCAGCAAAGTGGTCATGAGAAATATCTTGCTACAAAAATCTTTAATCATCTAGGTCCTGGTCTCAATTATTACGAGGCAATACATACAATACTTTTTAATCAGTGGGCCTATAGCAGGTTGGCATGGTAGGGCAGTGGTTAGCATTGTTGTCTCTCCGTGGTGGGTGCCTGGGTTCACTTCCTGGGGTGTTATCTGCATGGAGTTTGTATTTTCTTCTTGAGTTCATGTGGGTCACCTCCAGATGCTCTTTTTCCCCCCACTGCCCCAAAACACACTGGTAGGTTAACTGGCTTCTGGGAAAATGGGCCCTGGTGTGAATGCGTCATGTGTGTGCACCTTTGATGGACTGGTGTCCAGTCCAGGGTCTACCCTGCCTTGTGCCCATTGCTTGCTGGGATAGCCTCTGGCTCCTCCATGACTCTGGATTGGATGAAGTGGTAAGAAAATAGATGGATAGATGTATAGTTTATAGTATATGACATGATCTTACTTTCCCTGACCTTTCTACGTTAAAAGGGGACAAACAAGCATAATGACAACAAAAATAAAGTTACATATAGTCACATACATGTATGTATAAAAAGCACCTCACAAAATTGTAATTTAAATTATTTCTAAAAATGTACATTTCCAAGAAAACATTTTAAAGTAAACAAGATGTTGGTAGTGTTGTTATACACAGTGAAGTGTGGATATTAAAATACACGATCAGGTGAGAGCAGCTTTGAAAATCTCGATCTTTTGGTTGTGGTCAGGATGGTGTAGGATGGGTTTGGGCAACTCCTAATTTATGCAGTTTGTCTATGAATTTTCATAATAACCCAGAACAACATTCACAACATCACTCCAGAGCACATTATTTAATTAACTGATAAGCAATTAATATGATAAATGACACAGTGGTTAGGACAGCTGCCTCGCAGCGCTGGGGGCCTGGGTCCATTTCTTGAGGTGCTATCTGTGTGGAGTTTGTATGCTCTCCCTATATCCACATGCATTTTTTCTGGCTGTCCAGTTCCTTCCCACAGTGCAAAGACATACTAGTAGGTTAATTGGCTTCTGGGAAAATTGGCCCTGGTGTGAGTGCATTTTATCAGAGGTGGGAGGATAAGACATTTTATATATTTCAGTCTTCGCAGGTTAATGATACAGTATACCTGTAGTATTTTAGCCAGCTTGCACAAAATGTGATTGAAAAGCTGAGAGTGATACATCATGGTTAAGGTCTTTCTTCTACTGTTAAACCACAACCACTCCTTTCATTATCATGAAAAACAACTTGAACTTAACCAATCTAAGTACATACATTCATCAAAATGATTAATGCTGGGGCAAATAAAATAAACTCAGCTTCTATTCTTCGCTGGGCTTGGGAGTTGTAGACTAATTCCTGTAAGTTTTTCTGTTGAGAAAAAACAGTCTGCATCTCCCAAACCAAGCAGCTCCATTATATTAAAAAAACTTGGGCAATTATGAATCCAGCACGTGATGATTTATTCTCATAATAATGCTCTATAAGAACCACAAATAAAAAGCTTGATTCCCACTGTCATACTGTAACAAATGTGTTGTTAACGTAAGTGTAGAATTTGAATACAGTCAGTTCCCCAAGTGGGTGAAGCACAGCTTGCCAAGCAAGACCAGGGCTGGCTAGGATTCTCAGCTTGCTGTAAAACATCACCCCCCGAGGGCTGAAGAGTTATCTGTGAGAGCTGCATTGGTCTTCTATATGAGTCTAAGTCTACTGTGGGCACTGTGTCTTAAATACACTTTTGCTTTTTTGCTCATTATATAACCAGCGCTGTACAGTACATTAGCTGTTGGCCCACAAATCTACATCTTTCCAAATAACTAAAGTCTTTGAGGGGAGCCCAGCATGTTAGGATGTTGGTGTAATTATTTTGCCAAGAGATAATGTCATAGAGACAAACTACATGTGGTTAAAAGTAATTTGCAATCACAGCATTTCTTGTACAAATCCTATAAACTATGCTGGAGTTGATTCGCCCTAAACTTAGTGTAAGCATGGAATAGGTGCCTTTGTTTGAAGCACCTACCAAAGCACAATTTTTATGCCAATAAATGACTTGGACTCTACAGTAAGTGCTTCAGCTTTTTGAATTTAATCACAATTAATCAGACAGTCCACAGCTAACAGATTTTCACGATGAGGGCTTGTGTCTGCAGTCACTTGTGTTTTATTTGCAGACAGACTTCATGGGTGCTGAATTGTGAGTAGCTGGAACTGAAAGCAGACAAAGCAACAGTTTCCATTTAGCCTAACAGCAGGCAGGAGCTAACTGCCTTATAGTACTGCAGAGCTTACAGAATATTTTTTAAACACCACTCAAGCGCTCTTCAATAAAAGGACAGAAAAAAGGTTACACACAAGTGCTTTAGCAGGTTTCATTGTATTAAGAAAAGGGGTGAAAAGAGAAGGAAATGCACTGATGTGGGTTACATACTTAAACTTGCTAACTCAAAGACAGGCACTGAAGGCCAGAGCTGATCAGTTTGTCACCATGTCACATCCAGTGCCAGGTAGCAATAAGAGTTTAACAAGCACAAAGCTGTATTATGATACAGAAGAAAACACTCCACATTTCCGTAATTAAATTACTGATCAAAAGAATTTGTGCCAGATACAGTATCTTGGATTCCAGCATACAGTGCATTCCTGGGCAAACAGAGATTAAAAATTAAAGACAACAACCTCTACCTCCTGTCAAATATAAGCTATTAAGCCATCTTTCCCAGTTTGACTTTTTGTGATCCCTCCCTGTATTCACAGTCGGCCCCCAGCTCAAGTTGAGCTACTCCAATTTAGAACATTATGAAGATAACACAGATCAAATGTCTACATTTATTTTCTTTTGTCTGTCGAAACAGTACTAAAAAGCAGTGGTTCCAGGTATCTGGATTTACTAATGCAGGTAGCATGGCTTCTACCTTTTTTCCAGTGAAAAAGATTGAAGGTAATCTTTGCAGTGCTTTGAACAAAATACAAGGTGGATGCAATTTCATCTTCTCCAGTCAAGGTGATGCATCTTTGCGTGTGATGAATTTGACCCAGTATCACGAATCTATTAAAGAGTCACTTCATGTTGTCTGACATTTTCTGTTTTTTTCTCTTTTCACATTTTCACATTCATTTTTAACCCATCAAGTTTAGCTCTGTTTTCCAGAAAAACACCCCAAAGCCGAGAGAAAGAATAGCTGTAGCATTGTGCCACAGTAATTTGTTGTGCTTTTACTATGCTCGGTGCTCTTCTTGGAACTAATTTTAAATTATCTATTAATTTAAAATTCACTTCTAAGAAATAACTTTCTGACCCTGGACGCTCTCTAGAGGCAGCTTTTTCCGGCTCAGACAAACAGATGAATGAAGTTTGACTTGCCAAACTTTTCAAGTCATACAGAGTTTTCAAAGTATTGACACAGCTCAAAATATAGTCCTCCAGGTGGGCATTTATGAATTATTAAAAAAAAATACTAGATAGAACATGCAGCTTTGCAGGAGCCCTGTGAGGTACGAAAAGTTGAAACTTAGACATACAGTAAATGAAGCGGAGTGGAGCGTCAGTCAGCCTTGCCTCATGACACATAACATCACACCACTGGGAGAGCCACTAGCACTCATTTGACAAATAGACCTGCCCGATGAACAACAAGGGAGGAATTTATAAATTCCTTCTAGCAGCCTATCCCGAAGCAGAGTAATGATTCAGAAGGGGACCAGCCAACCCATCATCTTCTCACGCTCATATTCATCTTTCCGAGCATCATTTCACCTCAAGGTATAATGAAGTCTCATTTGTTAGTCAACAAACAAGTCATTCAAGGCAAAGGAAGACTAAAGGAAGGCTGGCAGAGGAAGAATATATAAAGGGTTCCTCTAACAATCCACCGCCCCCTCCTATTTTCTTCGTCTGTCTGTTGTGGAGAAGGGCTACATACAGTACATAATGGTGGTCAAAAACTTTTAGTTTAAAATATGTAGCTGCTTGAAGGGTAGGATACTCTGAAGGAATGGGGCAAATGGATGGGATTTCATTTTTTAAAATCTTTTGTGTTTGATATTTGAGCATGTGATATTTTCAACATGGGCTCTCCTGGTTTATATTCGACCTCTGACGTCAAGAAGGGAGGAGTGGCGGAGTCATAGGAAAGGGCTGTTGAGTGTGCTGTAATAGAACCTGTGCTGCTTGTTTGCTTTATCACGTTCTGGAGTGTCACTGCTAATGTATACCATCTGCCTGGCACTGTGGATACTAATAAAATTATCCAACTTTTAATTCAAGATATACTTAACTCTCTTTTTTCACTGTGGATAGCGAGAAAGAAGGTCGCTTAAGGGGAATGACTAAAATGCAGAGAGGGAGAGGGATAGTGCTCGAGGACACAGGCCCTGCTGTCGGCAATTTGATTACGTCCTCTTCAGGTGTCCAGCAATTTCTCAATCTTCATTTTAAAAAAGCTCCAGGATGTTAAGAAGGATAGCGATCAGCAATCAGAGGGGAGACATCCTTCTCGAAGGCCATTTTATGCGTAAATGGTAAATAACGGTAGGCGAGAGTGATAAGTAATGTAACAGGAAAATGACAGTGACACAAACTGCTCTTTTTGAGTCAAGACGTAGCTGGCATCACATTAGACAGCTCACAAAGCCTCATTCGTCATTTGCTAGCAGTGGATATGGATGATATGTAGAACAATAATGGTTGCTAGAGGGGCTTTCATTTCTTTCATTCTGGCAGGGTAGCTTTCCCCCTGTGGTGTAGTCATGCTGTTGGGTACGTCTCCTCAGTCTTCAAGCAACCGGCTGAGGAGATATATGACTTTAGAAAGGAATGTCAATTACAGCCACCCTGAGGAAATTTTCAGTCAAGAAACCTTAGATTGAAAAACAACAATTATTTCTGCCTGGCATAACAGGACTATAGAAAAAAAACACCTTTCATCTAAAAGTCTAAAACTAAAGAAAATACAATTACATTTAAAATAATAGATGGCCCATGCCTGAAAGTTGTGTATAAACTTTTTCTTGACTTTTTTTTTGTTTGCTTTCACTTGCCTGGAAATAGAGGGGGGGGGGGAACATTGTGCTTATGCAGCTGAAACACACTCCAAGCTCTCTTTCTAACAAAGAGAGGAAATGGAACTTTGTCGCCGATTTAAGTAGTTTTGGAAAAGGTCCTGTTGTACTCATTCGTGTTTGTGTTGTAACACTCAATGCATTTTGGAAGCAGTCTCAAGGAAACAATCTCAACCCACAAGATGGACTTTTCATGGATATCAAAACCATGAATTGTGCTGGATTGGAGACTAGAACACAGAGACACAGATGTTGCAGAGAAACCCGTTGTGTTACACCACAAAAGTAAAAGAATGCCCAATGAGTGTGTCATCCTAGGCTCTTAACAGTGAGTGCCACAGGGTTATCTGCTCAGAGTGTTAGGAGACAGGTGGATTCTGTCTCAATGTAAAAGCACAAAGGCTTGCACCTGTACCACTATGAAACTGAAAACTATGTTTACAAGCATATAAATGATAAAAAGCAGTTGGCCCAAGACTGAACCCTGTGGCACACCATGATTGAGTGGGACAATGGGGGACTTATGAGGACCATGGGAAAATGCTGCCTGCCAGTGAGAATGAGCAGAACCAGTTAAAAAAAACAGTACCGTTGATAGACAAGAATGACTGCAATCATTTGAGCAACCTTGAATGACTTAGTGTATCAAAAGCTGCTTCAAGATTCAAACAGCATAAGAATACTTATAGCCCCTGTTTCAGACGCAACAGACAAATCATTCACAGCCTGACAGGAGTCTCTGTGCTATGATTAGTGCGAAAACCATATTGGAATGGTTCAAACAGCTCATTAGCTGTCATGTGAGTCTCTAATTGATGTGCAACCACATATTCTAAAACCTTAGATAGAAATGTAATATTAGAAATTGAAGTGATTTATGCAGTCTTTAAAGCAGAAGGGACCAAACCCACGGAAAAGATCAGTTGATAATATTGACAATTACAGGGCAAACTACTATCAATAAGAAAGGAAGGGGTTGTATCGGTGTGCCTTGAAAATCCAGGCACTCTTAATTGCTAACATTGGAACAAATATATTCAAAGAACTGTATATACTTTATATTTAAATGCTCAAAACAACATTTTTGCATGTTCATGGTTCAGTGTGTAGGAATGAGTAGAGTATACTGTAGGACTGGAATGTTGTGCTGTTGTTCCCTTTAGCAAAGTACTTCCATATGGTTGCTAGATTAAAATGCCTGTATGTACAAAGGGGTTCAAATATTAGCCTTGTATAAGTGCCAGCCAAATAAACTAATAATTCTGAGATCTTCCATTCCACACTTGTGTCATCTAGTTCAGATTTTCAAACCACATTGATTTGTCAATGTTTTCAATATTAAAACGAGAACAGCAGGCTCGATAATGACATTTTTACACCCATGCTCCCAAGTTGATACATAAGCTTTTTAAACAAATGTATTATAAGGCAAAGATGCACTTCACAGAGGGTTTGATCATCAAAAACTTTTGCAATGTATCGACAGCAAGATGCTTTAGCTTCATATGGTGAGGAACAGGTAATTCTCACAGGGCAAAGTGTATTTCAAAACAGTTATAACTTTGCATGAAAAATTGAAAAGAAGATTGAAAATAAATCAAAGGATATAGTAACCTAATGTAGTAGAGGGGGTTGGACAGAAAAATGTCATGTATTGGCAGACCTTCTATATTGGGTTTGTCAGTTTTAGATCCCAGCTTTTTATACTTTTTCCACTGCATTTATTTTTTTTTTTTTCTGTGGTGGCTGTATCTAGAGTATGAATTGTCTAATATTAAGGAGTGCTGCACCTATTGATTATTGATCTCTTGTTGCCAAGGATATGTGGGTAAAATTAACAATCAAAGTGTATACTGTAACTGTATACACTAACTACAGTAGGAGTGTTAGGAATAGAAAACATTTAGTACTGTAACATTTGTAATTTCACAGATAGCTTTATTTTTAAAATGTAGTGAGTCCATCTACCATAATTTTGCTCACTTACAAAATTGCACTCTACATTAATCTCCAAACAGGTTCCATTGCAATCACAATGGTCAAAATGTTTTATGCCTTTTTAGAGTCACTGGATTGACTGCACTGTACTGAAATAATTCTTCAGGTAAATAGTTAAAAATTATGATTTTGCTGTTAGTCAGAAGCTTGATTTACTGGGTTGTGTTTTGGTTGCTAAAGAACCTATCTGCAAAAGTATGGCTATTAGCCTCCAGGACCTAGTTCAATAATCTACATAAACAGGACTTCCATGACAGGAAAGATGATATGAAAAAAATGGCAGATACTGTATGTCTGAAATAAATACATAGGGCACTTCATGTGTTCACCAAAACTCATATCCTCCTTTCTCGATAAAGAAAGACTACAGATGAGGAGAGCTGTCTGAGAGTTCCTCTTTAGTAGTTTAATGATCCCAGAAATTCATCCCGACCTTTCCCTACTTGTGGCTGTGGAGCTGTTCAATGAGAAGAAACCTCAGAGGAAAGAGAAATGTGAATGTTAATGAACACTAGCCCTTCAGGGTAAGGCCAGCGAATTGGAACAGGTTACCAGATTGCCACAGTTGAACCGGAGCAAGTGTGAATGGTGTAGTTGGTTTAAGTTGGTTGGTTGAGTTAAGGTTTTAATTTAAATTCCTCAGCTTATGTTAAACTGTATACCCAAGCATTTAGTTTGCTTTTGCTTCCCCACATTATCCTGAAGAGAACATACAAGAATCTACATAAACACCTGGGTCCCATTCATCTGTAGCTTGCTACTGCTCTGAATCAACAATGTGATCTATATAAACAATGCAAGTCTTTAATTTCTGCATGGATCAGTTCACACTTATCAACATTAAATTTCTTTTGCCAAGCATCTGCCTAGTCTATGCTTTTGTCGAGGACTTTTTGTATGTCCCTTGCTGCAGTTTCTGCTTTCCACTACTCCTAATTTTGTATAATATAAAAAATAGTTAACTATGCCAGAACATACTGTAAATTGTAGATATACTGTAGATTGGAAAGAGCAATTAAAATGGATCACTGAGGTGCACTGCTGGTTACAGCTTTCAATTAAAGATTATGTCCCTTAAGTTGATATGTTGCTTCTTATTTGTTAACCACCATTTATTGAACTATGTGCCTGTGTTCCCTTAGATTTCTATGGCATTTGGTGAATAACCATTTATGACGAACCTTATTAAAAACATTTTTGGAAATCTAAATATAACGTTATATGCTTTAGTGATTTTGACTGTCCTCACTTCTTGGTCAAAGTAATCTAGTAAGAGAGTTAAAGAAGAACTTTTTTTTTCTAGATATATATTGGCTATCTCTTAAAATGCCATCATTCTGTATTCTTCTAGTTTAGCTCTAACTTTCATTCCAATACTTTACAATTAACAGAAGTAATACTGATTGATCTGTTTTTTTTCCCTCTCCTGTCATGTTCCCCTTTAAAGAACTGATATTACATTTGCAGTTCTCCAGTCTGTGGAACAGCTCCAGTGAAAGTTGAAATATCCTAGCTAAGAGTCTTTGAATAACTTCCTTCATTTTCTTAATAGGGAAAATGCCTCCAGACTTTGGGAATTTTATTGCTGGCCGAGACCCTGCAGAACCTCAGTGTTTATTAAATGGATGTGTCCTTCTGCATTGCTAATCACCCTGTTAACCACACACTGCAGTGGTCTTATTCTGCTCCCCTTTTACCAATCTTTTAAAAAAGTGAGCTTTGATTATCATCAGAGCTTGAAAACATTTTTTGACGCATCAGATTTTATTTTTTTACACCACGATTGAAATATGGAGGTCATGAGAAAGAAACAAAGAATGAAAGATACTTTAAAAACATAGGATGTGATGAATGGAGAAGGAAAACCTGTACTCAAAGGACAGCTATTATAAGAGAAATAAAAATTGACTGCCTTTCAAGCAGTGCACGAAAATGCGCCTTACAAATAAAGGCCTTAGGTCCAAAAGGGAACTGGAAGTTTCAAGAAATGCAAACTAGAAATAATGATAGTTCTGATGTGGGTGAGGGAGGACTTGTCCTTGCAGTTTATAGTGTATGCAAGAGGCTTAATTAAGGCTACGGTACCCTGCTTTGTAGGTTAAAGATCAAAGCATCTTTCAGTGCACAATGTAATCATCCACCTTCACTGGCCTTGGACAATACATTAAAAGTCACAGCAAAGCCTGGCAAATCCAAACGGAGTACACTATTTGCAAAAGAACAAAGTCAAGTTACTCTGTTCAGCCCCGGTAGAAACAATGTGCCATGCTGCTTGGTGAACCAGCTGAACCCATGTTCTAAAATCAATTGGGAGATGCCCCAGGATGTCACAGAGTTTAATTTATAAACTGTAAGACTGAGCCTGGGGAAAGCTGGAGAAGCTGTTGGGAGGAAGCTGTTTGTATGCCTGTCAGAAAGATGTCTGACTCTGTGATTGATATTTGCCAGAATGCATACCCTTCCCATTGATTCATATGGGACTTCATGTGGTATTTTCTTACGTTTACTTTATCCTTCCTATGGCTTTAATTTCTTTCACTGTGTTGTAGTGCACTGGACTATTGGGGAGGTGCTGTACCGTATACCATAACAGATGCTATAATACACCATTCCTGGCCTTAGTACAACAGAGCAGAAACAGTAAATTAAGGTAACCAGTAACCATGGTAACTGTGTGAAAATATGATGACAAAATCACCATGGTCAGGTTTTATAAGGGAGGGGCAGCATCTTGTTGGTATGGTGTTTCATTGGGCACTCAAGAGTGAGATGAAATGAGCTGGAGTGTTGGTGAATATTTCCCTGGAGTCTCCAGTACAGTATGGAAACAACTTTACTTCAGAGATTCTGAGCAAAAAAAGTCTCAGGGGTCTTGTAGTCCATCCTTGACCACAATAATTCCCCCCAAAAATGTGGGCTCTTTTAGTTCAGTCACGCCAGCATAGATCAGCTAAAGACCCGTTATTCATACTTATCCCTCTAAAATTCAAGAAGATGTGATCAACAAAACTTATTCTCAGCATCCTGTATCTTGTCAAAGCTTGAAAATGTTTCTGAAACTCAATTGCATTTGCAAGCTTCAAACTGTGAAGATCCCTGTCTGGCAAGGAGAGGGTGGAAAACAGAAGCTTCTGTTTATGAGTTTAAACTGACAGGAAAGAAAATCTGATTTTGTGTGGCTTGCAAGTTATGGAAAACAACGCAAGTATTGAGAGAGCTGTTTTACAAGAGCTTTACAATTTCAATTGCAAAAAAAAACACATTTTCATCGGTCACCGTTTGAGAAACCTGAAGGTACAGGTTTTTAAATTAATAGGTTCATTCCTATCTGTAACTGTGTTGTCTTCCCAAGAAAATTGAATTACCTTGGTGCTATTTATGAATAAGGAATAAAGAAGCTACAGTGGAGTGGCAGGTATCAGACATTCCCAGTGTGGTGACTGCCTCAGCCTATCTAGCAGAATACAGCTCACAACTACACAGCTCTGCAGTGTCTAACACAGAGATACCAGCTCCTGGATAATGCATTGATTCTGCTTGCAGTTTTCTAACAGTGTGTTGGCTTTAACATGGAATGACTAGTGCCTGCAATTAATTATTCAGTTGTGTTGTGGTGCCCGATTCCCTGCGACCATCTGAGAAAGGGCTCTTTCTGTGCATTTACAAAATTGACTAAAGCCCAAATCATTGCAGCTATTCAAAAGGTCCACTTTCTAATCTGTGATCCTATCTCTAGACTGCAGGGAAGACAAACCACACAGGCTTAACATGTTATAAAAATGTGAAGGGCTGTACAGCTGCAGTGTTCTTGGAAATGAATTCTATTTTTTATGGAAACTGTTGAGTGTAAAGGGAAGAACAACTTGACGAGTCACTCGCTCTATACTCTCCTGCTCTATATCCTGTAGATTCACAAATTAATGCACTGCTGCTCTGTGATATCAGGAACAGAAATATTCCTTTGGTGGGTTTTCTGAAATAATTTGAGATTGGGTTTTTAAAAAGCCCTGACCACCACTTGATCAATTTTTAATTTTATCTGCTGAACTCACTTTCTCACTCAGATATGTTTCTTAATGGGACTCACTCTGAAGTGTGCTCTGGATGGGCTGTGAAGTGTTTCAAGGATGGGTTATGGAAGAAAAAGGGATCTTTTTTCTATGTTATTGTGTACTCTTTCAGAAATCAATTGTACTCGTTCAATATTGTGAAGAGGGTACAGTACATCATGAAATTGATTCCGCATCATACCAGTCATTTTAGCCATGGGATTCATGGACATGGGATTCCAGATAGCATTAAGAGGTGGTGCAGAGGCCACAGTCTGCCACCAGAGGGAGAGTTTGGAACACTCTGCCAGGGCTTTCTCAGCTTTTCAACGAACAATGATTTCTGCAACATTCCAGGTGCCCACAAGTTTGCAGTGACATCAGTGAAAGATAAGCGAGAGATATTCCAGCGACAGGCACTGTGCAGCATATGGTATGTTAAATAATGGCCTGTTGGATGGGTTGGTGGGTCAGAGAAGCACGTCTGCCATTCCTCAGTCTCCCTGGGTAGTAAGCCAGTCATTGTAGTGTGCCCAGAGATTGCATGGATGGGAATTCCAAACTCAGGAGGATATAAAATGAAAAATGCTAAAAAATAATTCAAAAATGTTTAACATTTATAATAAAAAGACCATACATTACATATGGTAATAGCATCCTTGAATTTTCATCTCATTATGACACTAAGACAGTTGACGTGCTGTAGTATAATACAACTTCAATAATAAAAAAAGACATATTTGTAAATGTCCACAATGACTCAAATAGGAGGCTTTAAAAGGTTAGGAAATTCAATTGAAAAAGACAAAAGAGATGAAGATGAAAAATGCAGACCTTTTGCAGCCATGTGATATTAAAAATGTTCTTTTTTAACACAGAAAACAGATAAATAGTTGTAGCGGTTTTGGAAATCAATTTCACTGGTTCAATATCTGCTAAAAAATGTATGTTGAAGAAAAGAAAGCAGAGCAGGAAAATAAATAAATAAAACAAATGAGTTGTGCGAAAGTTGGACAGCATACTAAATATCATCGCCAGGGCTCCTGGGAAATATGTTGAGCTGCCTGCACATCTTCAAAGGGATAGCTGGATTTCTTCTTCTCTGTCCCAGAAACCACAGGGGACCATCTTTTGCAAAGTCTTTGGCTGGCGCCGATAAAAAAGACAGCCGCCATTGTCACAAACTCAGATGACCACTTGGGAAGAAATTGTCTCTGAGGGGAGAGATGTGCATCACCAGGTTGCAGACGAGGACAGAATATTCCAATAGGCTATTTAAAAGGAAAGAGCAGCCACACATCAGTTTCAGAGTATTAGAAAAGCTAACAGAGTGAGCTGGCTTGCATGTGGAGGCCCTTGGTAATCAGAATGGTAGGCAGACGTGCGAGTTAAATACAAAGTCAAGGTTGAATGTTACTGCAGTTCTGAAAGCACAGCTAAAACTTCTGGCAGGCTTTGCACTTTTTCATAAGGGACGAAAGATGCTCTTAAGAGATTAGAAGGTTGATCAGTTTTGTTTAGAAAAATATAATATTTTCAATCACAGAAATACCAAATAATTTATTTTATTTTATTTTATTACTTTGAGGTTTTTATTCAATTTCACAAGCAATTTTCTAAGTGATTGTAAATGTTTTATACTTTGGATATCAAAGATGACCTTAAACCCTTAAAACAAAGCTAACAAAGAGCATTTTGATGGCAAATTGCCCTGTTATCCCTCCAACAAGGTACTATTTTATTAATTTAATCATAATCAGCTTCCCCAACTCTTTAACCATTCAAATGGGTCAAGCAGATATTCTTTCCCAGTCACTCAGTGGCCACACTGTACTTATAAAATAAAAAAGAAACTGTAACCTACAGTACCTGAAGTGAAGAATGTGACAGCCTCAGTCTCATAGTGTTATAACCTAACTGTCCAAAACATTAGGACTCCAGTAAAATGAACAGGCTCCTTCTGAGACAGACATTCTGTGTTTGATTTTAAAATCATGAGACAGCCTTTCATTACATTTCCCAACCAAAATGTTCCCCAATAGTATTGAAAACTGTTGAATGCAGCAGAAAATGCAGACTCCTTAGTTAAAACTTTAAATATAAGTGCCTGTCAAACTTTTAATAAGATTGGGATTGAAATATTCCAGAGTCTTGTGGAATATTCATCAGATCCTGTTCAAGTTATCATGTTATGTGTGGGATGGGGGTTGCTAGTATTTTGAATAATAAGTATATATTGCGAGAAAAAGTTATGGTATTTAACAATACAATAGATATAAAGGAATATGGAGAATGAAAAAAATGAAGCACAGATTGACCAAACCCATGTTTGGTCTCTAGGGAGTTTTCCTTAATTTCCTTATTTATGACAGTCTTGGTTTTATGTTTCAAAACTTGCCCTCCCTCTCTTATTACATCTGCAATCCCATTTCCCCATTCTGCAACAACCTCCCAATGTCTCTGTAACACGAAAAGATTGCTGTCATAAATAAGCAAAGGATGTACACATTGCACTTGGAGGTGTGTAATCTGAAGACGGAGCCAATTAAATAAACTAACAAAAGACAAGTACTGCCAAAGAGGAAAGGATAAGAGCTTGGATGTAGATACAGTTCAAGACACATAGTGTCATGTCAGATGGTGGTGTTTATTTAGAAAAGGAAACGAATTAACTGCTCTTTTGTGGACTCCTTCCTAGTTCTGGCACACAGAGAAGAATGTCTTCTGGGATGAAGTTCTTAACTCTGTCTTTACAGAACAATTGTATTATCTTAGCTAATTTAATTATAACTACAGTAAAGCAAGCTTTAATAGTAATAATAATTGCTTACACCTATATAGCGCTTTTCTGGACCCTCACCACACATCAGCTATCAGTGGGGAGGAGAGCAGAGTAATGTAGCCAATTCAAAGAGGGGGATTATTAGGAGGCCATGATTAGTAAGGGCCAATGGGAAATTTGGCCAGGATGCCGGGGTTACACCCTTACTCTTTTCAAGAGCCACCCTGGGATTTTTAATGACCACAGAGAGTCAGGACCTCAGTTTTTTACATCTCATCCGAAGGACAATGCCTGTTTACAGTATAGTGTCCCTGCCACTATACTGGGGCATTAGGACCCACACAGACTGCAGGGTGAGTGCCCCCTGCTGGCCCCACTAACACCTCTTCCAGCAACAACCTTAGTTTTTCCCAGAAGGTCTCCCATCCAGGTACTGACCAGGCTCACACCTGCTGAGCTTCAGTGGGCTGCCAGTTGTGAGTTGCAGGGTGATATGGCAGCTTTACACAGAGTGTGAGACAATGCAGCAAAAAATGTTTCCATTCCTGCCACCTTTGGCCTTGTTTAAGTTAGCTGTGCTGTGTTGTATGTCAGAAACTGCCTAGATGTTGGGCTTGATTTTCTTGTGCCCACATCATAATAAATTAATCAGATGGGCAGGTTGCCCATGCTAGAAATACAACCTCATTACCCCTGCTGTTTCTGAACTACCCTTGGCACTTTAGTGGGCACTGTCCTGGTTAGGTGTGTAGATACTAGATAACAGCAATTGTCGGGCTACCTTCTGCATTTCATTGTTCAACTTCATTGTAACTGGATGTCAGCTGTATTGGCTGTTACAAAACAGTCAGCCAGACCAAATTAGAAAAGTTACAAATAAGATAAAATATAAATAATTTCACATCTTAGAAAGAGCAGGAGATTCTTGAAATTACTATGCATGTGTTCCATAGCAAATTGGGGACAGGAATAACATATAACTCGACAACCTTGGCAAGCTGTGACTGAAAGAATGTTGTGTAGGAAAACTTTTAACTTTCTTCAAATCAACAAATATCTACACTGCTGCTGGACCACCTCAATCATATGGACAAATGTAATTCTTGCTCACGTTTACAGCTCTGTAGCTGAGCAACAGCTTGCCAAACAATGCTAGGAAGGTTTTTTGAAAGGGATATCAATATTACAATATTACAAACTTTGGTTTTTAAGATAGGTCTTAAATGTTGTCTGTCCCATGAATGCTTACCTGCCACAACCTCCCTGCTTTAAGATATTCTCCTTTAGACACAACTTACCTAGTCTGACCACGCTGAAATATCTTGGAGCTACAGTATAAATGTTTTGAAAGGTACCAATTTCATATGCTCCTATAGATTAATGCATTCAACTTGTAACTGACTACCTCAGAATTGTTTGCACAGAACTACCTAACTGCATTATTTAAAATAACCTTGAATTTTTAACTCCTAGCTCTGGCACTCTCCCTGCAATATCTTTCATTTGTATTCCATTAAGAAACTTGGTGAATCACTCTTGTTCTAACAAGCTCAACCTCTTAAGAGAGGATAACTTGTTTCATTAACTCATTGCAGAAGTTTCCTTGGCTGTTTTGCTAATGAACTCAGCGGTCCAGCCCCACAACTCTAAGATAATCTATTTGGCGAAGATAAACTGCACCCAGGAACTAGTGTGGGAATTCATACTGCCAGCTCCTGAAAAATAACTGGATTGTATTTCTGAGCATTTTTGTATGGTGGTGGGTGTTGTGGAAAAGAACATTGACAAGAGATGATGTATTAGAACACTGGAAATTGTACTGGATGCAATTAAATCAATGGAATAGTGAGAGTGTACAGTATACAGTATGTGTGCATTTGTGTATATACTGTACTGTTTCTGTGTTTGTATGTGGAGAAGGTTGCTTGACTCAGAATTAGTAATCCTTTATAACGCTAAAATTGTCACTTCTGGAATAAGATACCACCAGTACAAATTAACATTTACTGTATCACTACCATTATCTAGGACAGCACAGGATGCCTCCTATATCTTGTCAAGACTTGAAAGTCCTGCCAGCAGAAAAAGTCTGTGAACTATGAATCTGAGTTTCTGGCCAGGTAAGACTGCAAAGTCATATCTAAAGACATCAGACTGCAGAATGAAATGGACACTGCTCAACGTTTTTAGTGCACCACTAAAAATGATTGAATTCTATCCACCTTCAAGGTGCACATTCTGTTACCTTTTGCCGTGCTCAAACAAGAAAAGGAATGCAATAACTCAAAGAGAAATTGAGCTTTACCATACAAAAATAAAATGACGCTTAATCAATGTTTGTAGCTGAATTATTATTCTATGTATATATAATGGTCATCAACCTTAAAAAAATGTATAAAACCAATTATTTAGTTTATGGAAAAAACAACATACCTGTACAGGTACAGTATGCACATTTTATATAAAACAAGCATATGACAACCCAATAACATCAGAATATTTAACAAGGGTGAACTGTATGATCGTAATCCCTCCTCTTAAGGGTTTTCCATCCCTTTCGTATTTTAGTTGATTACTTGCACCTGCCACCTGTTCTATCTCCTTGTTTAAGCCTGGCGCTCTCGCTATTCCTGGCTCAGCATTGGAAGATGGACGCCTGGAAGCATGCCTACCAGCGGGTCCAGGAGAGACCCGACAGCATAGGCTTCATCACGGCATCCCGACCATCTGAGCCCGGGTCTTGGAGCGCCTGGCCTCGTTAGCCTGGTTTTATTCCTTGTCCCTGTTCTGGATCCCATTCCGGATTTTAACTGTGTTTGTCTCATCTTGGATGGATTCCCTTGGTTTTGGACTTTGGACTGTGCCCCGGATTCCCCCCTTTGGACTGTTTGGATCTGTTTGCCCTTGCCACACCCCCCGAGCACCGGATAACATTGTCACGCCGCCCTGTCTGTGAACCCCTCCTGATCCGATCCTGCCGTACCTTCCCCTGATGTCCTTCTCCACTTACTGTACTTCTGGATTATACCGTCTGCAGAGGGTCCTGAACTACGCTTCACGGGAGCCTGGACCTGCTCCCGTTAAATGAATATGTAGAAGCCAAGAGAAAACTGGGAAATAATAAAGTAATGAAAAGATAAGTTGTCCTAGATAATGATAGTGATAAAATAATAAACACAAAACATATATTTGAACCACACAAGACCAACCAGAGTTAGATTTGACTACGTCTATGAAGGCCTATATCTGAAAGAACACAATTTCTATAAAAAATATGAATTGATCGCACAAGATTGTGCCTTAGTAACCAAATAGTTTGGACAGTTATAAAAGCAAAGCAAACCAGCCTCAAAATGTGCAAGTCCTTTATAATCTTATATCTTGAAGGGTAAAAGTGAGTTTTGACATCAGGAATGACCTCAAAGGTGGGTAAGATAACATCAGGAGTATTGTACATGAATTGCATGTTTTAGAAATACTATCATCTACTGTATATTAGAACAGATTTCTAATTGAATCTTTTGCACTTCTAAACCACTGACAGGTTTCAGGATGATGCCAGCCACAGCTAAACAATGCACAGAAATGATCAGCAGTTTTGATATGTGCATGTGTGTGTGTTGGTGGGAGGGAGTGTTAGCTACCATTTGCTTCAGCTACTGTACCGTTGCTGCCTGCCTGCATTATACATGTTCCACACCTTCACAGAGCACAGTAATAAGGAGAAAACAGGCAGTCTATATAAAAATGACATTAGGTTATAGCAAATGACTGATCTCAGCTTTGATTTAGAAGATCTAAGTAGTCACTGAACATATCACCATAAACTGTGCTTTTTTTCTGATTTACAACTTCTTCTTCAACCCCCTTAGGCATTAGAATGGATATAATTTTCTAGTGCATAGCTAAAAGGTGACAAGTTCACACTTGAGTGTGAAATTGGAGAAAAAAGAATTACTGTCGTTCTCAAAGTGAAATCTGTGGACTACTGCTGATCTACAGGATTAGGAAAAAAGCATTCCCTTGAGGGTTCTGTATGGTCTACAAAATGAAACAATAGGATAGGAGAGCACCTGAAAATTAATAAACACAGTTTATTCCAGAAACTTCTGTCTCTACTAAGATCCCTGGAATCAAATGTGAATTCTGCCATCTTATGTGCAATATATCAGGGTATACTTCTACCCTGAAAAGAGTTTAATCAAGGAATGTCATACTGTATATAGACAGGTTTAAAGAACAGAATCACTTATTCTTGAAATGTGGAGATTGAGAAAGGACAAAAATAAAATCAGAAACAGAAAAGACAACCCCAGGATCAGCAGTCAAGCATGAATTGGGAGACACAAAAGGAAATGAAGAGGAAGGATTGGTAATAGGATATTGGAATATCGAGAACAATTTAGCTTGCATTGAAGTTTTACAACACTGTTATATTGTAGTTGGATTACATCTAAATGAGATGGGTCACCTTGGCACAAGAATTTTAAAAATATTTAAATTAGAATGGAATAAAGGAGAAACCAAAGTTATTTGAAAAAATGGGCTTGTGGGCCTAAATGGCCTCTTCTCATTTGCAACCGTCATCATGTTCATTACAAGAAAGCTCCAAGGGAATAAAGTAGTTTTAAATTAAATTTAAATACTGTATATATATCAATCCATCCATTTTCTAAACTACTTTATCCAGTACAGGGTCACAGTGGGAGTCATAGACTTACCTGACAAGCAAAGGCCACAAGGCAGAATTGGATTCAAGTCCATTGCAGGGCACATGCAGACAAACACACACACTCTTACACCAGGACCAATTTTACAGAAGTCAATTAACCTGCCAATACTGTATGTCTTTGGACTGTGGGAGGAAACTGGAGCACCAGGAGAAAAGCCACATTAACACAGGGGGGTCATCTATACAGGTGGACGTTAACCTGCATGCTTTTACCTGCCACACCTCCTACAGTGCCTCGAGACCAGCTACAGGGTCTTCAGTCAGGGGACCACCATTCATCGATGTTTCGTCCCTTACCCCAGCACATCTGCTACTGGTGGGGCAGTGGCAGGGACGTTGCCTTGTCACCCCCTGCAGCTGGCCTTTCTCCAATTAGGGATTTTGGGCCCCCAGCTCCTATCTCTTCTCCTCTGCCATAGCCAGCAACTTCCTTTTTCCGCCTCTTCCGCTAGGTCCTTTACTGCCCTCTTGAACTTTATGCCCGCCACTCCCACATCCCTGAGGAGGCATGACATGTTGTGTTTATAAAACCTCAGCATCCCTCTTCCACAGGATAGATGAAGGGTCTCCAGCCACCTTCTCTACAATCTGGTGTGAGCTAAGAACATCTCAGCCTCTTCCTCTCATATGCAGCTTCCATGCCCTCCTCCCATGGGACTGTAAGTTCTATGAGGATTACAGTCTTGCTCTCTTTTTCCCACACCACTATATCAGGATGCAAAGCCATGTTGCAGATTTTCCTAGGGAATTTTAGCTGCCTGCCAAGGTCCACCTCCATCTTCCATTCCAGTCCTGGTGTGAGGATCTTTGATGTCACCCTTCCTCTGCACTGCCCCACCTCTTGGCCTTGCCTGAGGGGAGAACATACAACTCCATGAACACAGCCTCCCAGGAACTGAACCTAGAGCCCCAGCACTGCATGGTAGCTATGCTAACGCTGCACCACTGTGCCATCCCTAAATACATACTGTATAATTTCAAAGATTTTATCATGTTAATTTTTTGCACTCGTTTCTTGCTTAGTTCATGTGTAGGCTATCCCCATTCATTTTTTTTATTTGATTATACAGTATATTTTCCTAATTTGAGAAGACTTCTCCTGGTCAAAGAAATTGCAATGACAAACTGACACTTGGCCTGGTTAGTATATATTCATTTCATTTAGTTTATCGGCACCTTTACAATCCTGCCCTGTCTCAAAGTGTCTTTGAAATATAAGGTGTTTGCTCTACCCCTGGCTGTAGCTGTGACTTTATGTACTGTAATAGTTAATAAATGTTGCATGATCTCAAAGAAGTGACAGGGGTGAATAATGCAGAAAACAATTACTGAATAGCCGAGCCAACAAGCCAGAAATGAAATAACAGCTGCTCAAGCGACAGGTAATATTACTTAAAATTCAGTTACAACATAATAAAGCAGGTCTGAAATTCGCTTACTGAGCTTTTAATGTGCTGCTTTTAGTGTGTGAAGGAGCACCTTAACTTCTTTTTGGTTATGTCAATATCATTTCCCTGCACCTACTGCATTAGGGGTCACACACCAAGTTCAAGCATGCTGTCCAGCTACTTTAGCTGGTAATGCATTGGTGATAGGAGTGTCTCAATTGGGGTAGAACATTCTTTAGAACATTTATTGGGATATACCATTGTAAAGGACCAGTAATGTGCAGGAAATCACATTTTAACAGGCTAAAAATCATAGAGGTAAACAGTCTAGTAGAATGTAGAAACCCAAAATAAAACCTTGGAGTATGCAAGAGAACCACGGAACTGGAATTACCAAGTAGGGAAACCCATAGGAGAACAGGAATTGCTGTGCAGGGAAAACCATAGGAGAAGAGGGAAACAGGGATTGCTGAGTGGGGAAAACTATTGGAGAACAGGGACTGCTGAGCAGCAAAAACTATTGGAGATCAGGCACTGCTGAGATAACAATACGGCGCAGCAGTTCTGTCACCTAGTGGAACACCTGTACATCTGAACTACCATAAAATATATTTGGGAAAACAAAGCAATCTTCAGTGTGAATTTGCTTACTACTTTCACTTAACGCCAACATTTAAACAGCTATAAAGTTGCTTTTTGTATTAGTTTCACATGTATATACTGTATTTGAAAAGACCTCTATTTCTACTCACATTTTTGAGAGCCTTTATTAATTAGCCACCCAATCTGTGAGACACAGAAAGAACCACTTCAAGTGGACCTGTGGGGATTGACATCGCTGGAGGAAATGAAGTCTTGGGTCATGATCCCCAGCTTCTGGGAGAAAAAAGAAAGACTGAACTGTCAGCACCATGTATCACTTCATTTCTCCCAGCTTCTAAACTTTAAAGAACCAACTGAGTTTACATATATTCTTCCTTGGAGCTTGGAGTGATAAATCCCTGATACTGAAAAATATTTAAATGTTAACAGATTGGAGACTGCAGAAATACACTCTAAGTGCGTTTTATGGCTTTATTCGTCCCCAGGTGCTGGAGACATACTTTGGACACATCATCGTCTTCATCAGCTCACAGACTTGCTTAAGGTTACAGACATTGCAACATTCTTTTGTTGGCAATGTTGAGATATGAAACAAAACTGAACTATTTTTCTCCAGCCTTGCTCTTCAAGAGCTCGTTGGGAGATGATCCCAATTTCTGAACTATTAAGCAAACATTCCTAGAGGAAATTCTAGGCAACTAGTCCACACAGGTCAATGACCTGGCAAAGGTGGCTTATTATTTAAATTTCCAAGCTAGGATTCAAACATCATCTTCCAAAGTCTAAGGACTAACCAACTGGTATCCACATTTTCAATGACATTGGGAGTCCTGAGGAAACACATCTCTGTGATAGACCTGTGCCATGCAGAGTAAGACCTATAACCTAGAGCCTGCACTCCATTTATGTACCTAATCAGAATGAAGCAAAGTCTTCATTGATGCAGTAGTACTTTGCTCAATGATAGTGCATCAGTATCTACACTGGTGACTTGTAGCCATGATACTCTAATAATGAGTTTGAATTCCCATCCTCCTAAAATATACTGTACCAATACAATAGCAAAATGTGGGAGTTTTATTAAACCCTCTATTTATCATTATCATTAACTTAATCTGTATTACCAGATGTGATTGCTTTAAAGCTAGTTTCTCTTCTGTCAACAGTGAACAAAAGACAAGTGTGGGGATAGATTTTGATACTACTCTACAGAGTTAGCTCCAGTAGTTCATTTTCTAGTTCAGGTTTGTCTTTTACAGGTAGATCAGGTAAAGAGATACTGTATGTTATTTACAGAAGCCAACATGATAATGCTTGGCAGAGAAACTACCATATCTCCATTCACATGTCACCTTTAATGCTATGTTTATATTTGTTTTCATACTAGTCTCTGAAATCTGTGTTTTCTATTAGTAAAATAAATTTACCATAATGCCTTGTATACTTAACAAAAGGCAATATCTTTGATTAATAAACTTAACTTCAACACTGTACTGTACATGGCAGCAGCATAACAAAGGTGACATCGCATTACATTAATACCTCTTGTTAAAGTTTCTTTGAGCTGGACACCCTTTTGTACAAAAATTATTGTTTTACTGATATGAAAGCTATGTCATACACAGACAGAACTCCTATACCCCAAAGCACGTTAGAGATTGGAGACAACAAGTATTTATTAATGCTGAGGTTGATGTCTGGAGCATACTGATTCCATTGAATCCTCCAAGAAGGAGCAGGATGTGATCCGTGGATCAGGTAGAGCAGGATGAGAACCTTGGATCAATTAGTTACTATTGGAACCTAATACAACATGCAAAGTACAATCACTACACTGATCCTTAAAAATACTGCCCTTGACCCTTATTGCAGTCAAGTACACTTAAAGCATACAGTATGTGCTGCTGTGTATATCTACAGATCTATTAAAACAGAAAAACAAAACCAGTGCACTTCCTGACACTTCAGTTTTGTTTATTTTATGCACTTATGCAATTGTGATAATGCCCTGGCAGCAACGTATTGCCTCAGTAATGCAGAAGTTAACTTTCAGAATTCTAATCAAATTTCCTGTTTCAATCGTGAGAAGTGAGCAAAAACCCTTCTCCCCGTTGCGTGTAATGTATTCACGTCAGCTTCGCGAAAGCCTTGTTTAAGCATCTCATTACATCGCTGAACACATTTTGGGGTATTAAGTTGTGAAATCCAAATGCTTACACTCAAAGTTGCTTTGCCGAAAGCAATATTCCACAACCGTGATGAAACACAGTTTGTATAAAGAATTGGAGAGCCGAAATGAAATAACTAAACCAATCTGTCTTGACAGCTTCCAAACTAATCTCATCCTCCATCCTAATCTAAAAGACTGCTGTTATTTGGTCCCCCATCTCCCCATTATTGAAATACAAGACAGATTTCTCCCTTCCTAGCATATAATAAAAGGTATAAAATATTAAAATGGTAATTCATCTAGCTGTCAGAGTTTGTCATGATTTGAGCACGCAGTAATTCCATCTGAGCAAATCAAAAAGGAGAGCTAAGCTCACCCCCTCCCCCGGGTCCTGACTACAATGAATTACGCGTGTGTTTTAAGTGTTTGGAAGAATGAGCGAAAGATCCTTTAATGCCTCACAAGGCAAGAAAACTCATCTCTCTGTGACACAAGCATCATCAAGTCTGATAGCCAATAACGCGCAGTGTTGTACCAGGGAGAAAAATGAGCTCTGAAGTTCTCACATTGCTTCACGTTCAGGCTTTGAATTATTGTAATTACATTTTGTCTGCAGGGAAGCTTTAAGCTTTACTTCTAAGAGGGATGAGAAAGTAAAAGTTAACAGTACGGTGTTCTCATTATAAGAGTCCTGAAGGGCCAAAGAGCAGACTCAGGTCCTGGAAACTGCAGAAACTGGAATAAAGGGTTAGGTCAGTTAATTCCAACAACTAAAGAGACATGGAGGAGTTTAAAGGGATTGAAAACCACAAGGTCAAGCAAAAAGCAAGAACCTCAGCATTTCTATGTGAGACCTAGATTACCACAAATCACTGAGTACTGGCTTCTCTTTTTTGGTCATGAGAATCATCCAGCTCCCCGACAATATGTAACTATAAGAAAAAAACATGTTGCAAAAAACATTGGACACACACTACACAGACAACTAAGAGCTTTAAACAAAGTTTGGTTTCTGACACAAATAACCAATTGATCCCCTAAAATCAGAAGCTCTCTTTCTTTACGTATCTTTGCCAATCGGACCTTCAAAGTGCCCCCCATGCATCAGAGAGATGACTCTGACAAAGTTACCAGAAAACTAGAACTATAGGAGCTTCACTAAGTGAACACACATAGACTTTATGAGACATTAGTTCAGACATGAGTGCATAGAACTCTCTGAATTGTAGCCACAGTCAGGTGGACATATTTGATTTAGAAAGAGGTATGATCAGGCAAGGGCAAATGAATAGCTGCACTGAGTAATTATCAATCTGTACAGCACAGAAAGACGCCATTCAGCAGTATCACTTTATTCACGGAGAAAGCCTGGCCTGAGGTTTTGATGGATTAGTTTACCAGTCCTTGTATGCAATCAAAGAAGACACAGCTGTACACAGGATTCCAGGCAGACAAAAGGAGGTTGATAGCCTGGTAAAAGAATAATGCTGTCCAATTGAGAGATCTGAAATAACCGTCTCAATATCCACACAAGCATAATTTAAACCAGAACTACATTATTTAAAGCGGCGTCTGGGCAGACTCACAAACTGTGCACACTATACTTAACCAGGCCCTGCAGTGTTCAAGTGGGTGATGTCAGGCTGCATTCATCCCACTATTCTTTTATTCAAATCCCCCCAGGAGCTGAAAAGGAGCCTGATGAATGGTCTGAAACTTAAAGATGTTGTGATACAGAGAGAGGGGACTGATGAGGCTGAGTTAGAGAGGTGCAACTTTCTTGAGGGCAGAAGCCATTTCTTTATGCAAAATGTTTATCACAGGAACACTGCAAAAGAGAACTGGGTAAAATGTAAGGTACAGTAAATGCTAAAGAATTCAATGAGCTGTGATACTCCTGCTCTCCTTTTCTGTGCTCCCCAATCTGCTGATAAAGAGGTCCATCAAATCCTCCCTTTTGAAAAACTCTTTCCAAAAGCAAATGAATTAATTACTATATTTTTCAGGATTTTTATGACAGCTGAAATGCACTTAAGTGCACCAGTGTTTCCTATTTTCTGTTGCTTCTTCTCAGGAGGCTAGGCTAATAGACTATACCCGATCCTCCAGCAGGAGCATTCCATGAAAATATTCCATCCATTCATATTCTTACTGCTTCTTCCAATTCAGGGTCAATGGGAAGCCAGGGCCTATCGCAAGCAGCACAAGGCAGGATACACCCTGGATAGGACACCTGTCCATCTACAGGCAGACACAGACACTCACTGTGAAAACTGTAATTTACAAATCCTGTGTGGGTCTCCAGGTGAGGTCTGGTAGCAGAGGTATCCAAGGCAGGCGATGAGGTAGAGTGGGCCATTATTCCAGGCAGGGTCAAGTCCAGGTAGCACACAAGAAGACAGGCAAACAAATCCGATAAGGGAGAGGCAAGAGCGAGAAATCCAAAAATCAAAACCAAAGAGTCGACGTTGAGGGAGTCCAGACGACGAAGAAAAGGTACTAAGGAGGAAAGGGTGAGGTGAGCTCAGAAGGCAGAAAAGATCCTAATACTGAGCAATGTTACAGGGTGAACTGAGGGTTTAAATGAAGGAAGGGGTGTGTAAGGGAAATTGGAAAATGAGGGGTTAATTGAGACCAGCTGCAGCCGTAACACTCACATCAGGCCAAATTTCCAGAAGCCAGTTAACCTACCAGTATGTTTTCTGACTGTGGGAGGAAACTGAAGGGGCCAGAAGAAAACCATGTGAACAGGGAGAGAACACACAAAAGCCATGCAGAAAGCACCCCAGGTCTGGAGTTGAACCCAGGGTCCCAGCATGGCAAGGAATCACTGTGCCACCATTAAAATAAACCAGCAAGAAATTCTCAAGCCATTGGTTAAGCATTGCACAAATACTGTAGGTCTGTGCGATGCTCAAATGTTTTTCTACCTCAGTTCCTTACATGAGAATCTAAGGAGTTCACAGAGTACTCACACACACAGTGAGGCTGTGGTGAGAGCCCCCGACTTTCTCAATCTGTCAGACTACTTGTGGCATGTGTGGCATCTCCAGTTCTCTCCCCAACCAGAATATAGAATAAAAAATCTAGAAATAAGCCTAATAAAACAGTTTCCGCCTTGTACTTATTCCTTATCCAGCATTCATCCATTCACTTACTTTTCCATAAGGAATACCACAGGCAGTGAAGTAAAATATTATTTATCAGTCCACCAACACAACCAGTTAGCAGTATCATATTATGCCACTTCATTCTGTATAACTGATTCATATTATTAAAGTCATGCTGCCTTCTGCAGCAGCAGTGTGGAGGAGTGCTTGTGTTTAATTGTAAATTAGGCACAGGGCTGATTCATACCCAAGGCCGGTGAAAGACTGACCTCATTTATGGGGCTCTATTACAGAAGAGAGCCCAGGGACATTGATGATAAACTCTGTCTCTGAACACCATCTCAGAATGTAGAAGGTCTATAAATAGCTGTAAGTGTAGGTCGCAATATAATAAACTTTGAAACTTCTAAGGATCATTAAGTCATTACAATTTTCAACCTTAAAATGGTTGTTCTTCTGTGTTTCTTTTAAAGAAACATAGAGATGATGCATTGCCTTAATAGCAGCAGAAATCGAATAAATCTATCCGCAGAATATTTCAAGGCATTGAAAGGTATGTGTCTATTCATCATGTGGCACCCTTCAAAGAACCAAAATTAAACCTATTTACCATGCTCCGAGTTCCCTGGGGCTCACTCCAGAGTCAAAACGTAATCCAGTTTTGTTTTTAACGCAAATGATTCTAGGGTATGAGCGTCTTTTGAGACTTGAAAGAATATCTTATAAGCCATTTTACCTGGGGGGAGCAAGCAGCTTCCAAAGCAAAAGAAAGAGGGTTCAGGCCCTGCAGCGTCCTGATTCAAAAACATTCGTTATCAGAAACCTCAAATCAGTGTGCTGGCCTCAGTTTAGTCCTCAGCTCACTTCCACACAGGGATTGAAAAAGAAACTTAACAGGCAGAAAGCAGTTAACATTTGAAACCATTCTTTCTGTTTTGCATGCACTCTGAACAAATGAGTTATTTATTTCAATGTGTTTCAAGTAACATTGGCCCTTTACTGTATAGCCTTAAACAACAAAGCACCTACAAGATAGCATTCCAAAATGTCTGCAAAAAATCAAACACTGGCATTTCCTGTATCTTGAATATAAAGTTAATAGAATATAGAAGATATGCATAGAGGATAATACAATAGTAATAATATATTCTGTTAAAAATCAAAGGGTGTGCATTAAAACCCACATACCAGATGAGTATGGTAACAAAGTGGAGGAATTCAGTTGCACCTGTACAATAGTTAAAAGAACATTGGTCTTCCGTGATAATAGCTCATCAGAAATCACTCTTGTTCCACAGACCTAGAACTTTTTGGACACAGAAGCATTCAGTCCAGTTCCTGTGCTTGAATCCCATTCCTGTCCTTAAGACACTTGCAATTTGTGGAGGTTATCTTCCTATCTTTTACAAAACAGTGCTTCAAGACAAAGAAGTGGTGTACAGTACTAATACAGTACATGTACTGTAGTACAAACATACAGTAAACATCTTCCATTTTCATGCCCCAGGTCTATTACATTTAGCTTGGTTTGGAAAATTGGATTGGAGTGTAGTTGCATGAAAGCTTTCCCTGTGATGAAAGGTTTATTTTTTCTGCTGTTCTCTTTCTTCAAAGCACTCATACTGTGAATCTCCATTCCTCCCCAGCACCCCCAAAGTTGACAATGACTGTGCTGAATACATATTTTAGTTTCCTTTAATCATTTTACTTGGTTAATGTATTTCATTTCAGAGAGGGAGCTATGCTTTTAAAACTGCCTACTAGCTCGTCCACCATCTCCCAATTAATTTAATTTTAAGCACATATTAATTCATTTAATTTTCCCAACAACAGCTGGGAGTGCTTCCACTTGACCTGGTTTCAGAGCCATCAGTGGTAAATGGAGGACAGTAGGAGGAACTCTGCTTTTCCATCATCTTTTGTAGTGTCAGCCGCATTCATTTGTGTTGACCGTATTCAAATTTAAATTTAATTGTAAAGGCTTTCTGGGTAAATAAACTGCAAACCTAAAGAAACCACAAGAATAACCTGCATTCTTGAACTGTATTCAGGGCCTTAAATTGGCAAACAGAGACAGATAGGAGAGTTATACAGTTATACTACTCCGAGAAACAGATGTGAGAAGGGACCACTATAGACAATAATGTCCTCTTTTGAAAAATTGCATTCTATTGCCCCTCTGCAACACAATCCCTTCTAATACCAACCACATTATGCCATGAAAAATAGAAAGTATCTGTCATTTCATCATGTAATGTACTGGGTGACTTGTGAAGAGATGGCTGTGACTGATGGCTCATATGACCATTTGTCCAAGTGATCAACCTTAACACAGCTCAACAACGCCCAAGTGGCTTCTACAGGATAGAGGGAGAGCTGAGCTTCACAGTAAAACTATTTCAGTCTCCAACTGAGTAACTGAATGTTACACAAAGCTTCCAATTACCTTTATGTTTTATTAGTCTCTATTAGTACTATTATAAGCTATCGGTGTTAGGCTTTCAAGGGACATGGAAGCTAACACACACCAGATCTGTGTAGCTTAAAAGCATAAGCATTGTTGATTTAAAACAGTTTGGTCAGGAATAGCAACATTCAGCTCATCTGTTTTTATACATTGAAAGACAGATGTAGAAGTAGAAGTAGTTTATAACAAGGATCTTATAGTCATGACTTGTATCATGGTGGATTTAGCAGACTAAAATTACAATCATAGATATAATTTTTACTCCCTAACCGCAAGTCTTCAAATCAATTTGACAACACACCTAGCCAACTGAGGTGGATTTTTTACTTTTTCAAAAGTTATTTGAAGTGCTTTCCAAGCATGAGGTGGACGGGGGAGAGGCTACATAATCCATGCAAGGATGGATGATTTGTAAAAAATTACATATTAAATTACATTGTGGACAAAATTTGCACCTTTCAAAAGTGTGTCAAATTTGAATTGTATGGGATCCGGTTTCCCACTTCATGCACATTCATGAGACGAGAACAACTGGCATAAACATCCTCCATTAGATAGTTAAGACTGTACTGATAGATATACACATTGATATGCTGCCAATGATTTGTGACAGAAAGCCTAGGGGTTGTGCAATTGTAATTTGCAGCACTTGTTCTGATGAGAAACATCTGTTGATAAGTGACAGTGTGACTGTTCTCGTAGAAATTAATGTTGTACTTTGCAGCTGATTTCTTCCTGTTTGCAGGCCAGTAAAGTAGTTTGTGCAGTTCCCCCTGATTATGGTAAAAGATAGAAACTCAACTTCTGTAAATAAACCACAGTACGCATTTTTGAAAATTCTACTGTATAGGTGATAGTTATGGCTGAAGCCAGGACATCATCCTTAGCCTTGAAATCTGCAAGACACAAGAAACACAAGACACAGACCAATCATTTTAATATCAAAACAGCCTAACAGAGGCACTAAACTCCACCAAAAATGTTCTTCTCTTATAATACTACAAAGCCTCGGCTGTGATCATTAGAAAAGTTGTTTCCACACCAGCTCTCCTCTGTCACATGGCACAGAGCCTGACCTGTAGGCCTATACAGTACAACTGTAGCCCATTTGAAAACTTTACAACTGTAAAGACATTTGAAAAGTTTAAGACAGCAACAGATCGGCCAACCAATCATATATCACCATTTTCCTACAACCTCTGTGATTCTTTTACAGCATTGTTATGCCCTCTACAGCTAGATGGCGCTCCTACTCTGTCCTGTCCCTAGTTTCCTGTGCTTTGCTTGTCCTTCCGGTGGGTCTCTGTCTGGGGCTATATATTTCCGGGTCACGCTTTCCTCCTTGCTCAGCATCGGTTTGGATGTCCTGAAACCCGCCTAGGACCAGGTCACCCCATGTCAGTGGCCTGAATGCATAGGTTTCTATACGGCATTTCCTGAACAGCTGAGCCCGGGCTAACCCCCATCCTGCCGCTACGCATAAGGTCTGTTTTCACTCTCCTGCCATCCCATGGTTCATCCCTTCCGACATCTGTGACAAGCATCAAGCCTAGTTTTGCAATATCCCATCATCTACTGTACTTCTCTAGCCTGGCAATCATTTCCATACATTGATGTAACAGCAGGTACAGACATACTGTAGCTCACAAAGCACATAGCTTCGTAGACAGACAGATAAAGATACAGACCTACAGTAGCTCACAAACCATTCATGCTTTAAAAGACTACCTTTACTGTATATCAAAAACATACATGGGGCATGTCATTGGATCGGTGCTGCCAGGCCATGCATTTGAAAAAAATAAATATTTAGTGGGGTTGTAATATATTCTATTTTCCTTGCAGTGCTAATTATTCTCTTTTCTTTTTTTGTGTGTTTGAAATGTTTGATTTGAACTGAATAACATAAGCCATTTACTTTGCCAACAAATACCTTAAAAACCCTTACCTTGGGCTAACTTAACCTTTCAAGCTAAGGCCATTTTTTGCAGCTGAGATTTTTCATTATTGGGGCTGAAAAGAAAACTGTTACTTAAGCTTTGCATGGCTTCTCTTTACACTCGAATGACACTACGCAGTTTAATCTTTCTCTCACAAGGTGATCCTGTGCACCAATACACTCATTGCAGCACAAACCAATCTGGCTTTCATTTACTTGTGTGATTGGAAGGAATATTTTGTTTTTTTCTCATAAAAAAAAAAGAAAAGCAATTGACTCTGTGACTTCTGATCCTCTGCCTTCACCTCACATGCAGACTAATGTGGAACACTGAGCGAAGCCGCTTGGAAGTGCTTCGGGTTCAGCAGCTACAAACAAACTATCAGATGTCACTGTGATTTATTTTTCCCCTTTTGCACGTTCAGAGAGCTCGCGGTGCAGTCGATTGGACCTGTGACTTTTCCAGGCTGCTACTGGCTTGTAAACAAGGTGTCTGGCTAAAGACTTGTGCAGAGACATACAGTATTAAATCTCAGAGGGCCTGGAATTTTATTTGGGGAAGGGGGGGGGGGGGAGGAGGTCTTAAATTATTTAGTGTCACTGTAACATCATCTGTGTTATGGAACAAATGTATTCCTCATTTGCTAAAAGAACACAAGAGCAGTTAGGCAGTCATTTATCCCATCTAGCTTGTATGGTTTCTAATTAATCTAAGGAACTCATACAGCTGCTTCTTGAAAGAAGCCAGGGAATCTGGCTACAACTACATCAACTACAGTACATTCTTCTGATTCTCATGGGGAAATGACTGAATTGTCTGCAACTGGAGACTCTAGCTCTCTATAAAAGCAGTCCCTGGGGCAGTCAGATGTTGTCTTTTCATGGACCCTTTTGGTTTAGTAAGATAGTGAGTATTTAAAGGATCATTTGGTGGTAAAGTTTTTTTGTTAGGCAATACAAATCACCGAAGGCTTATAGTTGGTAGCAACCTCAGTTGTTTTCTTGGTCAGGACTCCGGTAAGTAAGAAGACAGTTAATGAGTGCACCTGGTCATCCAGAATTGACCAAGAGTGTTTATTGCCACTGCTATGTGGGGAAGATATGGTTACGAGTCATGTGGAAACCCCTTGCCATGCTATCAGAAAGGGACACCTTTCATACTCCCATAACTTTCCTATAAAGAATTCAGTACATTTTCTTAATATCTTCCTATTTTCAGTCCTGAATGCATGTCCAATAAATGTTGACTTGTTTTTGGTTTGTGTTTCATGCTAGAAGGAGACTTTGGCATACAGGTCTAGTCTTCAATGTATGGCTGTTGTCTTGTATGGAATGTAAAAAGGGTAGAGTTGTAAGGAGGGTTTAATTGGCTCTTTCAGTAAAGGACTTGTACTGTAGTGCAGACATTACTGATTCAACCCTGTTCAGCTCTGAGTTACAAGGCACTGAGGCAGTACCCAGTCACCAAGGCTGGGCAGGCTTATGTCAGTCAGGATTGTTGAGCTTACTGTAAAAAACGGGCCCCTGTGGGTTGCTGGTTCCCTTCATTTTGCAGGGTCGTCAGTGAAAATCATATTGTTCCAGTGCCCTGAACAGTGTGAAAGCATGTGTGCTTTCTTTGTTATGAGACTCACAGATGGTTAACAATGGCCAATTCTAGACTGGGACAATGTGAAAAGAAATCTAGTTTCCCAAAACTGAAAGAGTTGGGGGAGGGGAGAGAGGTGAATTATTAAATAAGAGGTCACATAACACAAACTCAAAAAAAATCTCAAGTTTTTCCTTAAGTTGTGGCAGGTCTTTGTCTTTTTAAAAATGTGAAAAGGCCATTTTTTTCCCTGCATCATTACAATCTATGCCTCCATATCCCCCCATAAAATGTTCAAAATTCATGCACACTAGTAACCTAGATATTTTTTGTTCTCCCCATTCTCTTATTGCCGGGCTCAAACCTTCCCCGAGGAGATTCATCTGGCCTGCTGTTCTCGCCTTTGATGTCGGTGCAGTGCTGGCAGAACAGTGCGTCGGATAATGATGCCAGCCATTAAAACTAAGTCTGGAGCAAAGATTATGCCACCTGAAGTAGGTCGCCGCCAAAAGATTGCCTGCCTGCCTGCTGCAACGCCTCTCGTTTCTATTTCTGAAAGCGGGGAAGGAGGCCTGGCTCAGCTGGGAAGCAAGTCACCACTTGTTGTTCCATACGCAGCTAAAGCGCTGTAGACTAATCTCCCAAACAGAGCAGTGTGTACTGTAGGCCATCGTCTTATTCCAGTTTTTAATTATGAATCCAAGTATGTGCATCAATCCTCTGAGGTTATCTCTCCTTTCGTCATTACTTACCACAGCGCCTTAACGGTTACAATTAAAGTTTTTTTTAAAGGTTTCCATTTAAAGATAGAAAAGAAGAAGTCTGTTAAAAAGAGGTATTCATAAAATGACTAAAAAGTGCCAAACAATAACATGCTGTGCATTGTTTTAAAAGCACTCCTCTTTTAAAAATACAGAAATTAAAAGAGATTCCAGGCACACTGGCCATTAGAATAAGATTCTGTAAGCTGATATAGCATATGGTGATTTTCCCTTTGCATCTCTGTAAAGGCAACTTGTTTTTTTGCTCACAGTGAGGGGTACATACAGTAGCAGTACCTGTGGTACTAGTGCCTGGAAACTACTCTACGTAGCTTTATGTAGTCCTCTATCACTGAGAGTGAGAAAGGGTTTTTAATTTGAGTTGTCATTAAAATCTGTCTTACTCATGAGTGGAATCGGAAGCAGGGCTTTGAAGCTTAACAGGCCTATAGACATTCCGTAACAAAAAGAAAAGCAACTTTCACCCCAGGCGTGAGCTGTTCTGGGTGACTCAGCCAGATAAAAAAACAGTATTTAATCTGTAAAGGGCAACAAGAAGTTACAGATTCCCCAGAAACTTCTCTGGATAGATTGTAGTCCAGAATGAAGAATTCTCTAATTAAGGATCTTCATTATTGCCAAGGTTTAATTATTTAGACATTTCTCTGTCTTGATATAAAGACCACCCCGTGTGCTAATTTAGGTTTTAATTAAAACTTTTACCAAGATAGTATTGCCTTTTTTACTGATTTGAAATATGGGTCAAATGAAAAGCAAAATCAAATTCTTCCTGAGAATTCACGAACCCTGAGGGCTTTTCAGACTAGGACTGTTTCTTAGGAGTGTGCTTAGGTTAAGGAAACAGAAGAGACTGGAAGGGGCAGCATCTATTACAAGTCTGTACGTTGTTCTATTATCCATTTAAAAATGTATTATTCAAGTCTGGATTGGGACACAAAAGCTATTTGGCTCTTGTTTCACCACATACTGTAGCAGCAAAGTTACCGAAACCTGAGAAGGCAAAGGTGCAGCTCACAAACCTGTACATATGTTTATGGTCCTTTAATCAAGTATTTCAGTATAGCACAAGCAGTGGACTATCCCGGCAGGAACTGTATTACATGGAAATCAACTGGATGCACACTCTCTCTAAACCAAAATTATTTATTAACACTTGGCAAAGTTTTAGCAAACACAAATCTTCACCAGGACAAACGTCTTAGACTAAATAGAAACATTATACTGTACATGTAGACGAGATTTTACTAACGGCTGACATTCCATGTGAAAGGAAGTCTTAAAGAACAAGCATTAGATCCATCTGGCCATAAGTACATAAATAAATTATTTTAAGCAATGTACTGTACTGTATATATAACCAGATGGATCTCTTTCAAAAGACCAAATATTTACATTTTTACAGTATAAATTGTCAAAAGTACAACTGTTTAAAATAGACCATTTATTAAAAAAGTTTAATTTGACACAAATAACTGTATATTTAAATATTCTTAAATTAATATTTTTACCAACTACCTTTTATAAAACATAGTTTAAAATATAATTCTGTTTTTAATCCATGAAAATATTATGATAAGAGACCAGAAGGTGTCATGATAATTCGTCTGGTATCATATACTGTATATTGTAGAATTAAATGTTAAATGTTGTTCATAGTATGGAGAAGCTGCCAACAGTGCATGTTTGTCTTGTGTTTGCTGTACTGTATATTGGGAATTTTATCAGGGTGTTGTCGGAGTGAGGGATGGATATTACGTTAAAAGCAGGGCACTTTGTAAAAATGGGATTGAGTAGCTGGCAGTCGTCCTTAGAAAGATTGTGTAAGGAGCTGTTTTGTTTCAAGATTGCTGTAACCTCAATTACCCTGCATTTGTTCCAAAGAGATTTTGGAGTTCAAGTTGTCATTCTTGCCATGTCAGTCATAGTTTTTGCTGTGATTTTCTTTAATTCTTTCTTCCAAAGACAAGCTGACTATATTAATTGGTGTCTCTAATTGTCCAAGTGTCTCCTTCTGATGGACTGGAGGCCCTCCAGGTCCTGATTGTGTGATATGTTCCTGGGACAGGCTCCAGGCTGCAGTAGTGCTTACCAGGAATAAGCAGCTTGCTGATATTGAATGGAAGGACCAAAAACAAAAGGGACTGTACATTGTTAGGAGTAACAAACAGGCAATAAAGACACTGGATCAGTTTTAGCTTCCAAAAACCAAACAGCCTTTCCCAGGGGTCAAACAGTTAATAAAGGAGGATACGTCTCATATAGATTGGTTACTGTTCCAATGTGAAAGTCACTGCCGTTAGATTAGACTGTGAAGTCAATGGCATGAGCCTGTTCTATTTTAATGTCTGATTCCTATCTTTACTGATATCGGTCCTCTGAGGTTTGTGCCTTGCTATCTGCAGCTCTTCTCTTCAACTGTCTCGTTTCCAATGAATCACCCTTTCAAAGCTCCCTGGTTTCAACTGAGAGATCCATGTCCTTTAATTGCGCATTTGTGATATGATTAATTACCTAATTAATGTTTTCACACCAGCCTCTCAAAGTCTCTCTGTTCAAATCTCGTTTCTCCCCCCCTCCATCTGCAAATGGACAATATACGGTTTGCGCAACATGTGGATGGCTGTTTGACGGGACACAATATAGGATCGTGTTTTTTCATTATCTTTTTAGTTAGTTGGAATTTTTATTCCATTCTTTAAATATGCCATTCTGTGACATTTAATTGAACTGCAGCCACCTAAACTAAAGAAGGATGTTTTCAACATTTCATCTCTGCTGGGGGCGCAGCAGAAAATTATACTGAGTTGCACAGGTTCTACCTGGTTAGAAAAAGTCCTGTAAGCGCCAATTGTCCATGTGGACAATACCTACAGGTGGACTATGGAGATTTGTCTTCAACTGCTCCTCTCTGGATTTATGCTAGAGCAGCAATATATTTTTAGGAACATATTGGCCAAAATTGTACGTAATATTCTAAATGAAATCTTACATGAACAAATTTTAGTTTAACATCCTTTTATTTAAATTCACACTTTTAAACATATACAGTATCTTAATATTCTGTTTCTTTTTCTTATTTCTTACATGATACAACAGGTGAAAATGATATGTCAACACAAACACCTAAGTGTTTTTCATGGGTAGCTTCTTGAAATCTGTTGCCTCTCATTTTGTATTTGTAGCTTATATATAATATATAAGGATTTCTGTCATTTGTACACGTCACTATGTATTTGTCCACATTAAATAACACCAACCAGATGTCCGTCCAGTCTTGAATTCTATCCAAATCTTTTCCTTTGCTGCTTGCATAGTGTTTTAATTTGGTCAGGTCATTCACTCATGCCAGTGTAGGTACTGTATATAGAACTTCTGCTTATGTCACAAAAAGGGTATAGTGTGCTATTAGAGAAACAGGATGTTTGATGGGGAAAAAAGGGAAGTTAAAGTTTATATAGGACAGAAAGCCCTGATTGTAGAGGCATTGGATGCCCATAGAGATTTCCTTTTTCGAGGAAGCACACATTTCTGAAATAGTATTTCATTAAACTATTTTGCCTTGATATCTCCTGTAACCTGTCCACATTCAGGTCCTGTTTTTTTTCTTTTACTGCTCTATTCTACTCTATATTGAGTTATACAACCACTCAGGACTATGTGGTGACCAGCCTCCTTCTATGTGTTGTTAATAGCCAGTGCACTGATCACTCATACAGTAGCCACTCTAAATTGCAAGAGATAAAAGAAAAAAACAAAAAAATTTTTGATGCTGTAAAGACAAGGGTGCAAATTGTTGCTATTTTGGGTTTCAGTAAAACAAACCTCTGCTAGATTTTTAGCAGAAATGTGGAAGGGGAAGGTCGATGGCAAACGATTCACACCACTTAGTGACACCTATTGACTCTATCCTCTGTGTCTCCACCTCTATTCCCTCTGCAGGCATGGCATTTGAGCAATCTAATTAGAACAAGAGGACAGAGCTTGTCTACTGAAGGAATTCAATACAGTAATTAGCAAAGGAATTCAAAAATCAGAAAAAAAGCTCATAGTAGGAGCTGGAATTGTAATGAAGGAAAATCCCCTTGAGAGCCGAGAGGCTAACCAACATTTCGGTAGTCATCTTTCTTGCTGTCTGTGAAGCGTAATTCTGGACCCTATGCAGACGGTATAATCTGGAAGTAAGTGGAAAAGGACAATGGGGAGGAGACGACGAGGATCAGGGAAGGTTAACGAACAGGGGGGCGTGACGACAGTGAACTGGTGCTCTGGGGGCGTGGCCATGGCAAACAAGTTCAAGGAGTTCAGGGGGAAGTCCGGGACGAAGTCCAAGGTCCAAATCAAGTTGATCCATCCAAGATGAAGACAAGACAGAGTTAAAAATCGGAACGGGATCCGGTGCAGGAACAGGGAATAAAAACAGAGATGACTAGGGCAGGCGCTCTGAGTCCTATACTCAGCTGGGTCAGAACGCCAATAAGAGGCCTATGCCCTCAAGCCGCGGACGTACTGTAGGGCAACTTGATGGTAGGAAGGCCTCCGGGCGTCCGTCTTCCAATGCAGAGCTGGGAGTAACTAGAGCGCCCGGCTTAAATAAGGAGGGGCAGGATTGGCGACAAGCCAAATGTGAAAGATCCGGAGCACCCTTAAGAGGAGGTCATTACGACCATGACAGTCTGTTAGATGCAAAAGATAAAGATTCATAAAACATTTGCCAAACAGTAATTTCAATCGTCAGTGTTGATGCGAAACAGCTATAACCTTTTGACTACAGAGTTACCACTGCATCCCATTTGAAAACCGTGGGGTGCTTTATGGAGTCTATATAAAATACAGTACTTAGAAACCGAATCAAACAAGAAAGTCTTATAATTTGTAAGTTTTGTAACTGATATTTCAGGGACACAAGTTAGATCTTTAGGAAGATAGCCAGAAAATCAAGTCAAGTCAAGGAATACCTGTAACTGTCTGGAGTGAAGGCACATAAAGTAAGGCAGACAATCACCTTGGCGCCAGATCTTACAGGAAGCCATTGAGAGCCAGACTACATAGGATTGTCTTTTACACAGGTATTAATCTTTTACACACGTATAATATAAAAACACATTACCTATATATTTCAGGATATAAAGAAAACACCCTGCAGCTTTATAAGAGTATATTATTGATGAATATAGATCAGGGATGCCCAATCCTGGACTTTTAAGCATAGGCCTTGCTGCTACAACCTGCCTAAACCAGAAGGTTTTTCAGGTGACTATAGAACAACATAAAAACCTAAAATGTAAAACAGCAGGCAACAATGAAGCAAGTGAAATGAAGTAATTACAAGATTATCTGGCAGCAAAATACAACTGACTTTCATCTTTCAAGGATTGCAGCTTTTAAAATAGCACAAAACACTTGCTTACTTGGTAAATAACTGATTATAAAGTGTTCCCAATTCTTAAGAATAATGTGCACAAATGTACCTGTGCTCCGCAGAGAACCACTTTTATAGATGACCTTTGACTTCTGCCCTTTGGGTCGAAGCATGACAGCCTGTCTGTAAAGTCAATGAAGCTGGGGTCTGAGGCATGAAGAGAGCTGAGGTGCATGTGTGCACAGGGATGAATAAAGGTGAATAAAGGCTTAATGTATTCCTTTTACTCCTGAAAAGAAAGAAAACGAAACCCCCCACTATTATTTTCATTTCCATTTATTAGATAAAGAAGCCCTACTGTCTGAATCAAATATTTTGATGATTCCCTTTCCCTTGGTTTTTCACTCTGCGATCTGAGTAATGTTGAGGTGCTACCATGCACACATTACACCCGTGCTTTATTGCCAGCTCTGAACAAGGAAGGGTGCAGAAGCCCACTGTGCAAGAAGGAAAAAGGAGGTCAAACACTGTCAAAACCCCCCTGATGGAACTCAACCCAGTACCAAAGACTGCCGAAATTAACATTTCTGCACCAGAGAGATAACACAGATGCAAAACCAAGTGCAACAGGTTCTGTCCAGATCATCATGTTGATCCTCTTGGGTGTAATCTAACAAAATGACCAGACCAGAATAAGGTTAGGTTGCAAACAAGCTACCTTAACAGACAGAGTGGTGCTGAAATGGCGCACGCACGGAGCTTGTGGTGAGGATGGGGGTTAGAGGAAGTGTGGAAGACAAGCTGCTCTTCCTCTTGGATGCCCTATTAAAAACTGCTTAATCTATAAACCACAGAGTCCCATGGGCACATCCTTCCTCCCCTTGGTACAGACTGGTGGTTTATAAATTTAATCTTCAAACCAAAGGTTATGCTTTGGATAGCAACTGTATTGATATCCGGATCTGTTCATTTGCATCCCCTGCTGTCTGGCTCACTCCTTCTGGCTTTTGAGCAAATAAATGCCCTGGGGAAATGCTCTCATTTGTGTTTGGTGGGAGAGATTTCAAAGCTAAGATCAAAGCAACCATGGCCAAGGAAACATCAGGATGGCTCCAGTTTAGCTTTCGTGCTGGTTTGTCGATTTTCTGGGGGCTATACGTTTGATTTGAAAACAGCCTGCTATCTGTCCACCGATGCCTGCAAGAATGTAAATGGGCCCCATTGCTTTCCAGGCGGGTGGTGTCCCTTCGCTCAAAGCTGGGCTTTCTCATTTGGAAGCAATGAGTTGTGCTAATTGCTCTACACGCACCAGCAGATTTGTCTCTTCGATTTCAGCTGCCCTCAGCCTCCACTGCTGCCGTCTGCTTGTTGATATGCAATCGCAATTATCCAGTCCTCTCACCGTAAAACGGACAGAAGCGCATACGGAAATGTGGGTGGATACACAACATCCAGCAAAACTGTTATCTGCATTTTCGTTTTGCATTATGTGGATTAAACTAGCCCCGCCAGCATGCTGCACCTGTGCACATTGTGTGTAGTGCAAGGAGCAAAGGACATTTCCAAAACTACTTTTTCACCTGACCTGGTTTCTGGACACAGATGGCTTTTATGAGATTTGTTGGGCTCTGCATGCAAAATGCATATGAAAATGTGTAAAATGAACAGTGATTTTGTTTAAAAGAACTTTCCTTTCATTTGTTTTCATTGATACAGTATAATGATATTTGGTATCATTTCCTTTTGTTTTTTGGAATTCAGGGTATTTCAACAACAGAACTGACATTTGGTGAATGCAGTATTTTACACAATTGTATTGAGAAGAGCCTTAGCTGTTGCTTAGCACTTTTTTACTGAACAAGTTACAGGTCCTTTAGGAGTTGTGGTGTCATCTTTCACAGGCACAGAAAATGCAACAACCTGAAGTGCAAACTAAAACCACCTAATTAAACTGAAATAATGCTTTAGCACCTCAATGATTTTTTCCTAAAACAGTCATCTTTAGACAAAATGAGTTTGAAAAAGCCTGGCTAAATGAGACAGAAGCTGAGAGTGCATTAAGTAATGAATTAGTAGATACATTTATAGAATCAAGACTATATTAATAAGGGAACATTTTCAGAATAAGGAATGTTACATGGATAAGAGCCATTAAAAATGCTAAATTATATCTGATCATTATTAGATATATTATATATATAGGAATCTGCATAACAGCTGGTGAAGCAAGGATGTTGAGCATCAGAACCAACATAAACATTCCTTTCATTTGTTTGATTACATATTCCCTCCAAGCTTTTGATTGCATGAAAAATGTGCACCTTACCCTAAACTATTACCAAAGTTCATTTGTTACATTTCCTTCACACCATTTTGCCACAGTATAAAAAGTGGCAGGATTTAATCACTCACTAGGCTCTTGTAAAAGTCATTAAGTATGCTTCATTGAAATTAAAAATATGCTTTTGTTCAGTAAGTGTTAGAAAGCAAAACCCAGTAAACAATACATTTTATAAGGGGGATTCTACCTCTCCCTGGGTGACAGGAAAGTGCTGTATTAAACAGGCTATTGCACCTAATTTCCTTTTAAAGTCTTCTGAAAAAGTCTTTCCATTAGCTTTTGTTTCCTGTTCTTTCAGCTCATTAGATTTCTAAGAACTGTCTGTGCATTCAGTTTCTCAAAAGAGTGCTCAGAGCTGGTTGTCAGCCACTGCAAAGGGGAAGCTAATTAGTGTTACACAATGTGAATGGGGAAAGAAAATACTTTGTAATGTAGTGAAGCCTGTATAACACCCTCCACACGCACATTGTACTCTAGGTGTGCTACATTCTGGACCAGTGATCTTTACAAGCTTGCAGTGTTGCAGGAGAGAAATGCATCACTTCTTAAATCAATGCTAACTCTCCTATGGGAGAGAGATTAAAATTGACAGATGGGTCTACCAGATGCATTAAATCCTCATAAATCTTGTGCTAGTAAAGCAGACTTAATTAACAATTACAAATTGGAAGAGATAAGGAGAGTTACAAAAATGATTGGCAATACCAAACCTTAAAAGAGAAATAACAAATATGGGTGTGTGCTTTGGATCACCTGGCTATAAGAAGGGAGATACTGTATATTTCCACATCTGGACATGAACAGCAACCATGTTGCTGTTATTTCGACTTGACTGAGAATGGACTAAAATAATGATACAGTATGATCCTGTTGTTGTACAGAGGTGCTACTGAGTGCATTTTTCTTTCTGTGTGCCAAACCTGCAGGTGGCCAGATGTAGATGTAGTCTAGCTAATTGTCATTGTTTGTTTTCTTAAAAAAAGTACATGAAAAGTGCACATAAGTACCACAAGGCTTTTAAAGCAAATTGTTTACACTGACTCATTACAAATAAACCATCCATGAACAGAGCTCTGGTGAGCAACAGCTTTGACTTTAAAGAGCTAGTTAAACACAATTATTCTTAAGCAGCAATTGGAACAAAGCTATTATGCACTATTAAGTACAAGCAGGACATAGTGAGAATTTTGTTTTCTTCTGGTGTTGCAATAATTATGCAGTCTCTTCTGTTAGTACACTTAGAGAACTCATAGAATATGCAATGTTGACTGTATTTATTTATGAGTGCAGAAATCCTTTACAGAACCCGTGTAGTGCTATTTTATCCAAATGTAGAAAACTCAACCACTGTGTCGGTTCAATTTTGTATTTTACAAAACAGAAAAATGACATGGCAGCACAGTGGTGCAGGGGGTAGCATTGCTACCTCACAGATCTTCAGCTCTGGGTTCATTTCCTTGGGGGCTATCTGCTTGGAGTTTGTATGTTCTCCTTGACTTTGCATGGATTTTCTCTGGGTAGGTTAATTGACTTCTGTAAAGTTGACCCTTGTGTGTGTGTCACGATCGCTAACCCCTCCTCTTAAGGGCGCTCCAGCCCTTCCTTGTTTTCTCCCATTGTCTGCACCTGTTCCCTATTCCCGCTCCCCCTTAAAAGCCAGATGGGGACTTCACTCCTGGTTCCTCATTGAATCACGTTTCATGAGAGCCCGGGGTCCTTCTGCGTCTGGCTCCGTTATGGTTTTAACCTTCTGTTCCTAATTCCCTGCCCCGCCGGTCCCGACCCGGCTCATGCTTTTAACCCTTGGATGGATCTCCTGGCCTTGGACTCTACTCTTCCGTTTGGATTCCCCGTTTGGACTTTGGCTTTGTTTGTTCGTCCTCATTTCCCCAGGACACCTGCTCACCTCGGACACACCCCCCTGTATCCAGACCCTTTCCTGCATGACTTTCTCCCTAGTGTATCTTCACAATTCTGGATTGCGTCGTCTGCATAGGGCCCGGAAAGAACTGCTACGTGACAGTGAGGTGAGCATGTTTGTGTCTATGTGCTCCCTGAAATTGAATGGTGTGCTGTCAAGGGTGTATCCTGCCTTGTATTCAATGCTTCCTGGTCCAGGTCACTATGAACCTTGAACCTGATAAGCTGTTATTGAAAGTGATGTGATGTGGTAAAAGTTTCAAATGACCGATCGTTGATCTTGCCTATTAAAATAACCCTTTGTTTTTATCTGGCCTAAAATCTCTCATTGTTCTTTCTGGCAAATACTTCTCTTAGTTGAAATAATATAGTACCTCAGTGATTGTTGCCATTTTGTTTGTCCCAGTAATTTGTTTGTCCCAGTAAACTCGAAGTGGGAGATTCTCCAGGCTCTTTCCCTAGCCCAGTTATTTGCTATCCCTTTGTCATAGATTCTTCTTTCATTTCTATACTGACACTGCCCAGACCCAGATAAGCATGTCCTCAGACAGAGCAGCAGCATCATGAGAATCATGTCTAGTGAAAGTAAAAAAATGACTGCACTTCAGCTGTTTGCAATTACTGTAAATGCATCCTAACAGAATCAACCAGCACCTAACCAACTTTTTAAATTGCTTTTAACACCAGTCCATATGTTCAGAACCTTGGAGCTAAAGTAGACTCCAAGCTGTCATTTAAGTCTCATAGAAGGTAGTCTCTAAAGCATACTTTTTCCTATCTTTGCAATGTTGCATGTCTCTGTTCCAGTTTTCCTAAAACAAATATAATACAAATGTACTCTGTGGCCCTCTCTAAACTTGCTTTCTATAATTACCTACTTTCAAGACTCTTTCAACAAGTTTCTTACTTACATGTCAGAGCTACTGGTCCCTTGTGCCCCCTATCTGCCAGGTCTCATGGGTCATCCAATTGACTAAGCAGTAGCTCCTTGATATTTATACTTTCTGTGTCTAGGATTCACAACTCTGGGACTCTCAGTGTCTTACAACATAAGACAACAGTTAGATCTAATTTAAATGGCCCTTCTTTTCAAGAGGTTTTCAATACTTTTTCCCTGAAGTATTTCTGTGGTACAAGACATCCCCAAAACATAGAGAAATCCGATTTGCAAGCAATACTTCAGTTTAAGACTTGTTCTTTAAACCAGCTGACCTGTTCATTCTGAATGCCAAGTTGTCTGGTTGCACAGTCGAGTTTGGTGCAATTTGGGGACCCCAGGTGGCAACAGGGCCTCAGTGTTATTGTTCTGGCACCCGCAACTCAGGTGTTGAGGTCTGCAGTTGGCTGTTAAAAAGAATTAAAAAGGAGATGGTGATTGAGGCAGTTGAGATCCAGCATCTATTATGTTCCTGCAGCTGAGTCTTGAGTAGCCAATGAGCACTCGCTCGAATCAAGACCCTGCTAAGGCAAACATAGCATGTGTTTATATCAATATGAACATACATGATCAGGTGCTGGGTGCTTCAAAAGCATGCAGTGCTGGAGGAGGGGAAATCAGAGCAGTTTGGCAACTGCAGCTGTCTCAGCTCAGGGGAAGGCAATAGCCAAAAATGTGTGTGAAACCTGCATTTGTGTGAACCTTTGAATCACAAAGAAAGAAAGGGTAAACTAGAGTATTTGGCACAGGTCTCCTGCAGCTTCAAGACCCTGTAGTAAAGCACAGAAGGATAAGTAACATTCTTTACAGCCATATCAGATTCCACTTCAAGGATCCTGCAAGCTTATTTAAATAAGTAGCAAGAAATTAACATCAGGATTTATTCTTCTGTTTCAGTGGGGAATAGAAACATTTTGCTTGTATCAGTAGGCGCATTACCACGATTTATGCTTTCCACAGCAGGTTCATTATTCTAGGTCTTGATTCAAAATATTTCAGCGCCACAAGTCACACTAATGTAAAACCTGACAGAGGAATCAGAAACGCCTCGATTTGATTTACAGCTAAATGTGCCAGCTCAAAACCCTAGAGGAAATAGGAGAGGTAAAAGAGTCTCTGAATGTCACAGGCTTGAAAACAATGTTAAACTTTAACGCTCATTCATTCATTCACAGCCCAAGAAAAGTGGAATTTAAGGAATCATTAGTAAATAATGACACTCAAAAACAGCACTAAAAATAAGAATTCCTTACATTTATTATATAGCTCTTTGCTGGACACTCCACTCAAAGTGCTTTACAGGTGATGGGGACTCCCCTCCACCACTTCCAATGTGCAGCCCCACCTGGATGATGTGAATGTGCCAGTACACTCACCAAACACCAGCTATCAGTGGGAAGGAGAACAGAGTGATGAAGCCAATTCATAGAAGGGGATTATTAGGAGGCCATGATTGGTGAAGGCCAATGGGAAATTTGACCAGGACACTGAGGTACAGTAACATCCTTACTCTTTATGAGAAACACCCTGGGATTTTTAATAACCACAGAGAGTCAGGAACTCAGTTTTATGTCTCAACCAAAGGATGGCACCTTTTTCTAATGCACAACTGCAGGTCAGAAAGACATCATCACCTTCAAAGCCACAATTCTTAAGTTCTAGTGAGCCCAGTCTCAAAAAAAAAATAAAGACTACAGGTTTTTAGCCAAAGACGGTTATGAGCTTATCTTTTCTTTTGTTCACACACAGATCTACACAGCGGATGCAGCCTCTCCCTGCCTCATCAGGCGTCAGTGAATTATTATTAATAATTCCATCAAGTGAAATCAGAAAATTACCAATGAAGAACAAAACTGGACAAACAGATGTGCATTAATCAAAGAAAGAGTCTTCTTGGCTGAAGTGCAGCTGAGCCTACTGTATTTTCTACTATAAGAGTTTATATATGACAAATGTTAAACATTCAAACTGTGAAGTATACAGTAATAACATCAAAAGTTTTAATTTGAATTCTTTTTACTATTCTTTCTTAATCTTATTATTTTTAAGTTCTAGTTTATTTTGATTGCATTTTAGTCACCTTCAGAATATTTTGAACCCTACAAAAAGGGCCTTCCTACAGAGAATATTACATATTTAAGAAACGATTTTACTGTTTTGTTGTACTGCATCACCTACTGTACAGTATGCTGCCATCGAGTGAACTCCAGTTTGTGTCTCCTGGTTTTCCATTACTGGACACTATTTCTATACTACAGCATGTTACCATACTACAGTATGTTAATGCCTTAGAAAATATGTCTGTCCCAATAAAATCTGCATTTAATTAAACACAAAAATTGATAAAATAATTGATAAAAACATTAAATGGAAAAGGAAATGCAAAATAATTGTGCATATTCACTTTAATTTACTGATTCTAAAATGGCTGCACACCCCACGGCTCTTGGCCTCCTATTTTGGTTGTTGACCTTTACCAGAGTGCACCCTAATCAAGTTCCTTTTCATCTCTCCAAGCTCTAGAGTATTTTCGTACCTCCACCGTTTTTGAACACAGTGTGCGGTGATGCTGTGCCTAGCACACTTGGAACTGAAAAGTAGAAATGTAATAAAATGGGTAATGCAATATAAAAAAGAAAAATCTAAAACAGAGGGTCCTCTAGGAATGGTGATTTGATTTTACTCCTGTCAAGCTGGAACTATATATATAAGCATATATATATAAAGTGCTACTAAGTAAAAAGAAAAGGCAATTTATGAGTCCCTGGGTAGTAATAAAAAGCATCTTTTTGTGTGTCAGTACCTTCTCTGCCGTGATTGTAGAGTGGAGGCATTATTAAGTTACTCTGCTCATTGAAAACAGTGCAAGTCTGATAATAAATTGATCCTCTATCATGCACCTAATTTGTCTCGGAGCTGCAACAAACAGAAGCGAAAGAAAGAAATCCTGAATTCAACATGAGTACTGTCTGCCTTGGTCCTAGTGTTGGAAGGGGCAGGGGTGGGGAAATCCTGGGAAGGAAGGGTGGTTCTGTTAAAAATGTAAAAATGAGAATCATTCTTTTAACTTCCGCAAATGAACCTATCAAACAGAAACACAGGTGGAGTGGAACCCAATAGGTGCTGTGATGCTTGAAGACCAGGGCTGTCCACTTGTGAGTTAGGGTATTGCCTTTGTGCCACAGTGAATGACTTTCTACCAGCAGATCTCGGGGTTGTCCAAACAACAGCTCCAAATGTACCTAAAATGACCGCGGCTCATTTTCTGGGGCAGAAACACATGAGAACATTTTGTCCTCATAGGTACTCCTCTCCACCAATACCTAACGAAACTCATACAGAAAATAGTGGATATAATGACACTTCATAACTCATATACAGTATGTGAAATGCAAAGGGCAGCACTGCCTGCAGTTTCCTTTCAAGACAGCTCCCAGCCCTCTGTGGGCTGGTCCACGGATGACTCTCTGATCCCTGTTTTGTTTGCTAAACTTGAAATGTAGAGTTCATAGTCACTGGTATTAATTGTTATTGAAATGAACAAACTGTGTTTTATGGCCTACTTTTTTAATACATTATTCAGACTCTATGTCTGCCCTGTAATGCGCTGGGATCTCATCCTGGGTGGTCCCTGCATTGCGCCTGTTGCTTGCCGGGATAGACTCTGGCCTACCCCAGAACCCTGAAGTGGTTAGAAAATGGACGGATGGATTCAGACTCTAAAACAGGGTAATATGGCAGTCAGCATTATTGTCACACAGATCGTGGGTCCTGGGTTTGGTTTCCTGACTTATGTGTGGAATTTCAAACATTCAATGGTCCATACTCATCTTCTTGCTCACCTCAACTCATGCTTGACTTCTGTTACATGCAATGCTCCACAACCACATTACCCTGATTTCGATACGTTTTTAAAGACTTCCCCTTGCCCAGGGCATTCAGTTAAAAATTATATTCTTAAATTTTAAAGCACTTCCTCCACCACTCCTCAAATCACTCGCTTTGAGAAATGTTAACTCTTTTTCAGTTATTAAATCCAGATTAAGGACTCGTCTGTTTAGTCAGGCTTTTCGTTTTTGCCTTTTCTCCTTTTTATATGTTTTTTATCTGAATCTTTACTTCTGTTCAATTATTATTTTGATTTTCTTTCTTTTTTCTTTGTTTTGCGTTACCCTGAAAAGTGTCTCAAACACTGTTGATGTACTGTACATACGCCTTAAAATAAACCCTTGTCATTTTTCTCCAAGATCAGATTAGTGCTCCAGAATGGCAGTCTGACCATTCAGTTTCTAACTGCCATCTCATGCCTCACAACAGTCAATTTCAGCACACTGGAGAACATAGGACAATGAAGTCAGTATAACAAGGTCATTATACACTGTAAAACTATCATTGCATACATTCAGCTCCTTGTTCCCTTGCTCAGTGCAAAAACAGCTATTTGCCAAAGGGCTAGCAGCCATGCCTCGGTCTTGCCTGTTTCATCGGGACTGTTTCATCTGTACAGCTGACATACAAAATAATAAGGCTGAGCAAAATATACCATCTGTCTGTTATGGTTGAGAAGATTTACTGAAAATAAAAATTCCCTAACAACTACTTTGCACTTTGTGCTAAAGTGCTTAAAGTTTAACAAAGTTTTTTGGGCTATTCACATATTTTTTTACCAGTCATCACCTTATCTTAAAATAATTTTAAAGTTTTTAAAGAAGCTTGCAAACTTCTGAGAAATACAAAATAAGAAACATTAAATAGAGTAAAAGAATGTGTACTATACATGACAAAAATTACAAAAACCATTCAGCCGGTCTGCTTTGTTTGGTTGCTAGATTGAACTCAGGAACCCATTTGTTTTGTGAAAGAAACCAGGAAGATGGTTTGGACATGGATGGGCAGCTTGCTTAATACTCCCACAATCCTTCATGCTTCCAATGTTGCTTCAAGTGTGATTCCCCAAGAAACAAGTCACAGCTGGCATATTTCGGCCATTGTTACGTAGGGTTGACCTAGTCAGATATCCTTTCCTGGGACTAGCTGGATCCCAGTGAGTTTGCAATGCTGTCAATGAGAGGAGTATTGCTGTAAGGCACTGAGGGACTCACAGTATGTGAAAAGATTAATATCCCTGATAGATACATGTATTGAGATACAAGTGGGACTGATTGATGATTAGTACTTTTAAATTGAGAGGATAGAAAAAGAAAACTAATTGTCAATTCTAATTATTTTTTTACAAAGAAACACTGATTACTGCATTGTCAATACACCATTGCATCACAAAAGTGCGCTTGCTCCCTGTCTCCTCCACCCTTATCAAGGATGAAGGAAGAAGAAAGGAAATGGGAAGCTGAATGAAAACTTGAACTTCAGAATGATGGAAGGAGGTCTTGCTAGCAAATGTTCCTGAGCAGTCACTTATTTTGACTCTACCTTTAATTTTAATGTTTGTTGGGTTGTGAAACAAGTTGGGACTGTTCATGATGAATGATTGCTTGAAATGAGTTAAGGGAAAATAACATTGAATGTAAGAAGGCTTGCAAATGAGAGGAAGGCATTCTATTCATCTTGCAAATTGGATTGCTGGAAGTCAGTAATTGATCTGCAAATCTCCCTTTCATTTTCATTTTGTTAGCTGAAGGTATATACTGTATATGATTTCCACTGTAGATTTCAGCTATGTATTGTACAAGGACAAGCAAATTTATTCTATGCATTGGAAGCTGTACCAGACATGGATGTGTGCTTAGAAAACATGCAGTATAACGATCATAATCACCATCATCACAAGCTGCTGGCTGCAACAACACGTCTGGGAGTTTGTCTTTTGGTCTTTAATGCATCTTCACTTATTTTGTGCTTGTGAATGTGTTTCATTCTCAAGCTTCAAGTCGTCTTTTGCACTGAGGTTTACAATATGTAAGGTTTTTAAAGTTTACTTCAACTCTAAAGACAAACTACTCAGTCCAATATACTAAGAAGACCCAGCTCCAGGTGTTTGTCAAAGTAGAAAATGTAATTGGAACCAGGAGTTAATGTGATTGTTTTACTCCTTCCGAGACAGCAATATCTTTTAGAAAATGTCTTGACTTAAACTTCATGAGCTGTTCATGCATCAGGGTCTGACCCATAGGCACTCAGGAAAATCACTTAGCTCTTCTTTGTCAAACATTTTGAACCCTATTATTTTCACAAGAGATATTTAATGTTCAACAAGTGTGAAAAATACAGCAGTAAGAAAAGAGTAAAAGCAAGCAACGAACACAATATTATCCTAAACAATCTTTGTGAAAACCACATAATGAACTGCTGATTATAGTCAGACAATGCAGAGAAGGTGTGGCTCAATCACTTCAATGAATTCCACTACTATTGTAAGAAAATGCATTTTGCTTTCGTCTGCATCTGGCTTATACAAAGATACAGTAAACACATCCCATGTAGGCCTCCGGGTTTTTCCTGTTTTATCAGCAGACAGTGAAATTATTATGCCATTGATGAATGGAGGTTTTGAAGTTATGAGCTGTATGAGCTGGATGTGTTTGAAGTTGCAGATGCGTTTAGTCATGAAATAAACAGAATCAAGAAAACGTGCCTTGAATTGGCACTGGAATGATTGTTGATTTTTTATTGTTGTTCTTTTTGTTCAGCAGTTATGTTGCTTGCCCAGTTCAATGTCAGAGTTAATGAGCTCTAGAGTCTGTGAAGATGAAGGGGCAAATGAAAAAAACTGTTCGACTCTATAGTCTAGAAATAATAATTAATAATAATTGCTTACACTTATATAGCGCTTTTCTGGACACTCCACTCAAAGCGCTTTACAGGTAATGGGGTCTCCCTCCACCACCACCAATCCATCCACCTGGACGATGCGATGGCAGCCATAGTGCGCCAGAACGCTCACCACACATCAGCTATCAGTGGGGAGGAGAGCAGAGTAATGAAGCCAATTCATGGACACCACGGTTACACCCCTATTCTTTTCAAGAAATGCCCTGGGATTTTTAATGACCACAGAGAGTTAGGACCTCGGTTTTATGTCTCATCCGAAGGACAGCGCCTGTTTATAGCATAGTGTCCCCGTCACTATACTGGGGCATTAGGACCCACACAGACCACAGGGTGAGCACCCCTTGCTGGCCCCACTAACACCTCTTCCAGCCGCAGCCTTAGTTTTTCCCAGGAGGTCTCCCATCCAGGTACTGAGCACCTGCTTAGCTTCAATGGGCTGCCAGTTGTGAGTTGCAGGGTGATATGGCTGCTGGCAAATTAAAGCTATTAATCAGTTATTAATTAAGAAATAGGCTTGGAAAGGAGAAAAAAAGAGATCAGATGGACAGGACGATTTGCAGGCTCTAATTCTGTCAAACAGTTATTAATATCTATTGAACATCTATCTATATACAATAATGGTAAATAAGCAACCCCTGAACATCGTTGAGCAATCTACACTTCATTATTGTTGAGTAGTTTACACTTCATTTGCTTATTGAAGTATATTCAGTATTTAAGAAAACCAATGACACAGTTTGCAATGAACAGTTATTCATGTCATGAAACAAAGATTTCCAAAGCAGGTTTATAAGTAGGGTTTGAAACTCTTATGCAACTTTTTCAGAATGTTCCATGAAAAAGGACAAGGATAAAGTAGTGCTAAACATTTTTCTATTGCAGCAAAACATTAGTGCATGGCCCTTTAATTAAAATAATTTAAGGCCACTAATAATGAATGTAATTATTCCCATGCTTATTCACCTCTTGGCATCTGCATCTTTTACTACTTAAATCTATGCTACTGTTCTTTCATTTTTTCATCATCACTATTTTTTTGGTGGTAAGAATGGAAACAGGAGAGCACCTCCTGTGATATACCTCCACCAATCCCAGGTAAGTATAAATGGGAGAAACAAACACCCCTCACTCAGCATTAATCGTTTTGCATGCTTATGTCAGTTATACAGTCAACCTCATTGACTCTTTCTGGCCTTTTCTACCCAAAAGTGGATTCCAGTAACCTCAATCTCATGGCCAGTCTGACAGAATTGGTTTTGATATGGCTGGGCAGCTTGTTCCAGATACCCAATCCCTTCAATGTAAAGATCACCCCTTTTGCATGATCAACAGGCTGTAATGACTTCAAGATCACTAAACAAAAAGGAGCAAATAGAAAAACAGAGTTATCTGTTTTGATTTATATTAACAGGAACATTTCAGCTCCCAACGTGAACGATGTTAAAGGTTTAAAACAGTGAAAGGGCTAGTGTATTCATGAATCATGATTACAATATGCTTCTTAGGTTGCCACGGTAAGTCTAATATGAGTCACCAACAATCCCCAGCAACTGTAAATTTTAATGAGGCTGCTGATTAGAAATAATTATGTTGCCGAAGCTCAGACATAGTTCTATACCACGCAGTAATTAGATCTTTCAGCTAAGTGAGACCTCTTTGATGGATCATGACACAGCCCGTTACCCCAGATTACCCGAGAATACCGATGCCTCATTAAATACTTTTGTTTTGTGGACAAACTTAACCAGAGATGCAGTTTTGTTCCTGTATGAAGGAGAAACAAAGCAACTCTAATGAGAACCGCAGGGCCCCGTATGGACAGGGGGAGAAAAACAGCAAAGAACACACTAGCAAATGACATCAGAAGTCACTCTAAAAATAACACTGATAATTGCTTTGACTCCATGTTTAAATTAAGAAAACAGAGCAATTAGTGTTTCAGATAAACTTTATGCTGTCATCCATAGTAATGGATTTTCTTTTCTCTGTCACTTGCTTTGGCCTGAAGGAACTGGGAGTGTAAAGTGGAACATGCCAGCAGATTCCTGATTAGAGACACCTGAGCCCTGCCTGAGAATACAGGGACCTGAACAAGGTTAGGCAATATGTCAGTTTTCAAGAGCAATCAAAGTATAAGGAAAGGTTAGAGATTTCGTCTGTGTAGGACATTGGAGACCGTGATGTGTTAAATAACAGAAGACATTGCAGTCATTGTAGACCAAGCAAAAAGGAAAGACTGAGGAACCCATAAGGGGTTTATAGAGACATCAGCTCTAAGTGCAATAATACAGGGGCGATTTCATGTTTCTGTAGTTTTGCATAGATATGCACAGTTTTGCATTGATTTGTGATGTTTGAGAACTGCTCTGCATGATCTGGTTCCTGCAGTTTTACACAAATTTGTGCAGTTGTGCAGCAATATATTTTTTTCAAAGACCACTGTGTGTTGTCACTCACCCCCTCCCACACAAAGCTGAGAAAATATTTTTAAGATAATCTTTATAAGATTCCTAGTTGAAAAGGGCAGCATTCAATGTTTTCTAAATTAAATACTGTATCTTTAATATTAACAGAGTAATATAAATTTGGTAATGATCAACGTATATTGTAAATTACTTGAATGTTAACAAAAAAAATTAATAAAATAATTTACTCTAACCCTTGGGGTATGTGATACTGTTATGTACAGTAATAACTGTTTATAAGAACATTAATAAATGGCAGTAGACTGTTTTTACACAGCTAAAACAAAGACTTATAGTAAAGGGAACCAAGAGGCTGAACAGACGCATCTTTCAAAAGTTTGTGTGGCTGCCAACACAACGGGTAGATGTAGAGGTCAAGAGTGACCCATTAACTGACCGTTCTAATTTTTAACCATTTCTCTATTAGCAGAGTGTGGCATCGTGAAGAGCATAAGTTTTGAGCAGACCCCAAAACGTTCAGATTTTTTTAAAAAGATGATTTAATATTGAAAAGCATACAGACAGGTATACTGAAAGTTCTTCAGACTACAAGTGCTTTAAATATGGACAAAATAAATACCTGTTTTGTGCCAACGTGCAGTTTAGTTGTGTATCAAATTGTGAAAAAGAAAAGCTACTGTAGTACTCTAAGGATAGAGTGCATAAGTTTCCTTGTGTGATTGATACTGGTGTTTGTGGTCTGAAAAAACATTTAGTAATAAGCAGAGAGCTATTGCCCTGTTTGAAAATGACCTGATTTTTCATAATTGCTACAGTTCTATAGACAAATGTGTCTAGGATGACTGGAAAGTGATCAAAAACTACATCTCCCTCAGGTACTTATGGTTTGTCAGTTACAAAATGCAACTATAATCTAACATACATAACTTTGAAAACTGGGAAATGTCATTGTTAGGGGTAGAGTAGCCAAGCTTTCTGTGCCGACTTTAATTGTTCAATATGCTTCTGGGTAAAAACAAGGTTAGAGCTCCATAGGGAGAGTTCTATGAAAAGGATATTTTAGGACATATGAAACTGATCAGTACAAAAACAGGAGAGCTGTATTTTCCCCTCACAAAATGGAAAATTGAGTATTCAGCTCCACCTCCAGACTTGCAAACATTATTTATCAGACAGGGCTCATTGACTGATTCATGTTCATAGATGTCAGTTTATAAGACACAAAATAAACATCATTCAAAAATCAGATTTGCCGCACTCATGAAAAAGCTTCACAGGAGGATTTTACTGCTAAAGCAGACATTATGCTTTTAGATCTTCTGAAAATGTTTTTTAGTAAATGAAAATGGACATTTATTAATTTCCTGTTTCACTTAGCAGGAATTATATACAGTATAATAAGCAAGTTCATATTAGAGCAAATTGCTAATGTATTTTCTTACATCATTTTAGTTTGACTTTTTCCCGGTCACAGTATTAGTATCAGACTGAAAATGGTTTTCTCTGCAGGGATTATCCCAATGAAGGTATGATATTAGAAGAAAAAGCCAAGATAGTGAAAATAGTGTTAAAGATGTCATGTAATGCATTACTTAAACAAAACCTGGTTCAAGGTAACTTGGCTCCACCGTTGTTTATACACAACAACATACAGTAATAAAAGGTACAAATGATATAGGGTTATTTGGCCTGCTCAGTTTGTTTGTTTGCTAGTAGCTAAGTGATCCTAGGAAAAAAAGCCAGACTATTGGCTTCAACAACATTGCTGGGCAGCTTGCGACAGAACCTTTTGTGTAAAGAACTGCCTCCTGTTATTAATTCCATTGTGTCCCATGCTCCGTTTCTTGGCATCTCAGCTGGAAAAAAAGGGAAAAGGTTTGAGTGTTACTGGGCCTACTAACCACACATGGTCTGTACAATGCATGAGGTGTATTAGATCACAATCTACAAAAGTAATCAACTAACTCCCATGTGTACAACAGCAGAGTGTCAACCAAGGGCAGATTCAATGACAGTAAAGGTTTGGCTCATTTAGAGAACAGTAAAAGTATTCTATTAATTTGTATGAAGGGAACAAAACCTGGACACTGTGCAAGGCATCACTCTTTTGCAATGGGACAATATTGATATTGCACTTAATGTTTTAGTTTATGGTGTCTTTGGACTGACAGTTAAAGCTTGTGTTGAGGTTTGCAAAACTACCACATACAATAAAGCAATGCTCTGCAGATGGGTGGGAGTGATGCATCCCATATAGTCCTAAAAAGACTGTTTATCCTGCTCAGGTGACATAATTGAATGAGTAACCTGCATGTAAATTTTGCCACATCTGCTTTGCATGAGGCAATCAGTCAATCACATGTCTTTAAAAAGACATAAAACCATGCTGGAAGGAAGGAAGCACAGTAGTTTATTATTTTCTATGTTTGAGCAGGAGTGCTTGTAAAATGCGTCAGTGCCCCCTCAATACTTACAGTATCATAAATTAACATCATTTCAATTAACTGTAAATTGCCTCAGAAGTGATCACCAAACGAGAAAAATGAAACAAATGGCATCATTGTTAAGAACCTCTGCTATCAGATGTTAAATAATTCACTGATTACTAATCAAACAATCTCAGTGGAAGCCCATCTCTCCTGTACAGCATCCCATTTCCATGCTGGTGAAAGAGAGCTCGGCATCAGGTAACAGTGCACTGACACTGACAGAATCCGCACGCTCAGTTTTGATCAACACAAAGCTGGAATATTCCCTGCTTTACCACAAACTGTTTTAAATCTCGACACTCGCACAGCACAGGGTCTGATTGTTACATTATTTAGGACTGGGCTTTCTGGGATGAGATTAAAAACAGTTTTGATTAATTGAAGACTGAGAATCGGCTGCTAGCATGTGTATCAGCTCCCCTTGTGGGAAGACCTGAGCTCTAGCTGCCGATCTTTTCATAATTCAAAGAACTGGGAAGTCAAACACAGAACTGGGTCACTATTTGAAGCATCAGGTGTAAGGCACCTATCAGTCGTTCCTTTGTGAATAACTATCCCTGCGCAAAGCATGGTCTCTCACTTGTCTGAGAATATGGAACAGAAAGTACCGCAGTGCTTGTTAGATGTTTTTTTTTAATGCGATATGTGATGTATTTCAGGTTAAGCATAAAAAGGTACAGTATATGTAACTAACTAAGCCTCATATGACCTCTGTCAATTATTTTTTAAGGGTTACGTAGTTGGGAGTAAAATATTTTTGGTCATCATATTACAAAAAGTATATCACTGCTATCACAGAACAGTAACCACATTCATTCCTGGGTTGAAAGGAATGCCCTTTGCTGGCAGGCTAAAAGAACCGAACCTTTTTATTCCCGAACAAAGAAGGCTGATTAAAGCATTCAAAATCCTCAGAGGCACTGACAAAGACAAACCTACGGACTCCTTGATAATCTCCAGTGAAATACAGATGACACAAGTGGAAACTATGGGGAAGTACATTTATAACTAAGAACAGGAGGCATTGTTTTTTAAAAAAGGTGGCTGGAGACCGGAACAAGCTTCCCAGCTAGCTTGATGAAGCCGATACCCTGGCTTCAGCCCCCAGTGAAAGCCTGCATGTGGTCCTTGGATCAATTAGCTACTAGCAACCAATCAAACTAGGTGGACTGTACGGCATCCTTTTATTTGTATCCATTATGTATTACAATAAAAATCAAACAAGTGGTACTGAAAATAGCTTGGAATTAATACATTAAGTTTGCAAAATTAGAAGAATTGGTCTAAATAGATCTAATTCCAAGTCTTCGGGTGGTTGTCCTATAGGGAGAAGCCTATTTTTTTTCCAAATAAAGTTAACCCCTGGTGAAAGACTGAACAATTGATTGGAATTCTCAGGAGTAACCAACTAATGCACAATGAGTCCTAATGCACCAAAGGAATGCTATTGGATTTTATTTAGTTTTGATATATATCTCAAGGAAAATCCCCTGACGGTTTTGAAGTCAGAAGCTAAATTCCCACTGTAGCACCATGGAGGTGCAGGGGTCGACTGATTGGCAGGTGGATTTTAATTATAAATGTGGAGCTGTTAATTCTCTGAAGCAATTCACTCCCAGAAAGTGTTATTCGATATTCTGAGACACAGTTACTGAAATGCTGAAACAACTTGAGGGACTGTAATCAGGCATAATAAAATCACATAAAACTGCGGGACACACATGGCATGAATGCAAATTTCACTGCAGAAACTTACAGGGTCCTAATGATCACTGTTTGTCTGATATCCCGTCTCACGGTGCTTAAAATGTCTGGCTTTCTTTCATGATGATGCAAGCTGATCTTAAGCTTTCGCTGCAGTTTAATCTGGTCAATAAAACAGGCAGCAACAGCAAGTGTTTTTTTTTTTGTCGTCTTCCAGTTGCTCACCTCATACGCAATTTAGAAATAACAACACACACCCAATAATTCAGAACGAAATCACTGTGCAGTCTGCCTGCACAACAAGCTTTCACAGGGGGCCGTTAATGGAGAAATCATTGGGGAGAGTTTACAATGCCCTTGGCTTCAAAGGTTTTTGCCCTTGATCTACTGTAAAATATAAAGTACAAAGGAGTTATGCCTTTTGACCCATTTTGTTTATCTTGTTTGCTCAGCAGGTAATTAATCCCATAAACTCATTCAACAATTTCTTGGAGGATTGTGGGGAATATCCTTTAGCAGCATGGCAGGGTTTGTCCGGACACCCACTGTTCTACAGTATTTGGTTTTGGATTTACTAGATACAGTGGAGAGCTATGTAAATATACATCATATACAAATATACATACATCAGCTACGCAAATATATAACTAAAGATATGAAACTAGTTATTATCTTTGATGGATGTTACAGCTTGGCAGTGGCAGGTTTGAATCCTTGATGCACCATTTACAGTATTAATCAGAATGTAGGAACATAAAGCGGCCCCATTGCTGATGAACAGTGCTCTGTGAAATCAAGGGGTACATTAGAACCATCTGGCTAACGTGCATTTCTGTCAACCTCAGGCTGTCAATCAAGCACGGTCAAATCAATGATCTGGAGACTAATTAAGCAATCGACACATCTTCCATGAGCAAATTGTAATTTATCCCCTAATAACTAGAGACAGTTATGGCCATTCTGCAACCGATACACTGAAAGGCAAATTTTAACAATTATTGTCTTTCATTAATGTTTCATCCTTATTAGGGGATATTTCATTATGGAATATTTTCGTAATTAGCCAGTAGCTAATGTGTTAATCGTTGAACAATTCTGTACATCATTTACATTTTGAAAGGTTGAAAACAACATATTGAAGTTGTAGTCTAAATTACTAGCCAGACAAAAATTGTCCTGTGAACCTGGCAGGGCTCCTTTAAAAGTGTTATGGGGATTATCACAGATGGAGGGCATCTTTGTGTCATTGCTCAATGGTACCATCTGTATACTACTGTCAGCACTGGAAGCTAACAGTGACAGAAAGGGTGCTCCTCCAGTTCGTATTTTTTTTTTTCCTGTTCAATATCACAGTGCAAAGAATACGTCTTAACAGTCCACTGGCTTCAGAAAAGGGGATGTTGAGTGCCATTTAGAAGTAACTAGCTTTCTATAATGCTGTGCGTTGATATCGTTCATATGATTCCAGCTACAGAAGGCAATCAGAAGACAGAAGAAGGTCTTTTGCTGATCATTCTTTCTCCCATTCATGGAAGTTCCTTTTTAAATTAGGACGTTTAATCAACTTTTCAAAGAGCCTTAGTTTTGGATTAAATTTGCAAAGGCAGATTTTAGTTGGTTTCAAGTTTTTCGGCTAGGGTGAGTGGAGCTCAGTCTATTTCAGGGGACCTACTTTCTCATGGGGTATGAAAAGAGACAAAAAAAAGAGCATTGAAAAAAATATATGTAAATGCTGTAGCATTTCATCACATCCCATGATTTGATGAGGGTTGATGAAAATCTCTTTGTTCCTTATGTGAATAAACATTAAATGAAAAACATTGTGCTGACTTGTGCTCATTCTTCAGTCATGATGGAGGTCTGAAAGCACATACTGAAGGACTGACAGCAATCAATACATCCAGAGATAATGTTCCCTCCATTGAACCTCTCTTCACTGTGATCTTGATGATGGGCGAATTGATATTGATGTCTCCTGTTGATGGAAACTGGAGAAAAATTGCATCTGGCTTCACTGTGGAGTCACAGCAAATGACAGCTTACAGCACAAGGTCACTGTTACTGTATGTAAATGTGTCCAGAGACAGCTCTCTTAGAGAACAGAAACTGCTGTAGTTTTGTGTGTCACCAAATTTACCACTGTGAACATCTATATCATTTTCCATTAAATCAAAAGCCAAAGCCATTTAAAGAGAGCACTGCACAAAAAATGCATAACAATTCAAACAAGTAATTTAGTAGTTTGTATATGTAACTGGGGTGTGGTGTGGCAGTTAGCATTGTTGCCTCACAGATTCAGTGTTCTGAGCTTAATTCTGGCCTTCTGTGTGGAGTTTACAAGACATGTAGTTCCCCTACTTCAGGGTTTATTCACACCAGGACAGAGTCTGGATTTCCAATCTCTTCACTCTCCTATGAAGAAAAATCTTTTGGTATCTAACACCTCTGATTTGAAGAAGTATTTCATTTTATTTAAGTACCTTGTAGTTTATCTTTGTTTGAAAGTGTGTGGGGTGGCACAATGACACAGTGGCTAGCATTGCTGCTTTGCAGTGCTGGGGCCCTGGATCAGTTCTGGACCTGGGGTGCTGTCTATGTGGAGATTTGGATGTTCTTTTGGGGTTTGTGTGGGTTTCGTCTACTGTAGGTGCTCCAGTTTCCTCCCCCAGACCAAAGACTCTGTTAGGTTAAATGGCTTCTGGGAAAACGATTGGCCCTGGTATGTGTCTGCAATGGACAGGAATCCCATCCAAGATGAATACTGCCTTGCACCCGTTTCTTGCTGGGATAGCTTCCAGCTCCCCCGTGACCCAATATTGAATAAAGCACTTAGAAAATGGATGGAAGAACGAATTGCATGGCAGAGATTGCACCAGTCATATTGGCAGAGAATATCTTTTGTGATATTCACTAGACCCGTTATTTCATTTTCAGTTTTTTTTCTGTTAAAAAGAAGAGCACAGGGTGCATCATTTAGATAAGCAGCAGCACCCCAGGACAGATTATGTAAATGTACAAGAGTATAAAAACAGACATCCCCAGCGCAGTGACTTCAGCGACCACAGACCACAGTTCCCAAGTCAGTCTCTAACTGTCTATGTAAAACTGTGTTTCTAACAGATTGCTTCCAAGACCAAGAGAACAAATGAATAAAGAAAGTAATAAGAACCTTAGGCATTATAGGCCTGCAGGGAGAACAGGGAGACATTTAACTTTGAATCTTTAGAGTGCTGATCTTCTGAAAGACACCCTTTCTTTCATCCAGTGTTTCACGATAAAAGTTGGTCTGTGTGGTGCCTCCTATTAAAGAGTGAATGTTGAAGAATGATGAGTGTCCATTAGTCAGACTATTTAGCTAAATCCTCTCAACACCTGGAGTTTCTCAAGGGGCCAACTCAGCCACAGTATTGACCTGAAGAATAATAAGTGTTCAGCCATGGTCCTTATGGATTGGTCTCTATTGGCTAGTGTTGCACAGATTCCATTTTTTTACCTTGATCAATCAATTAATCAATTTTTCTTAGACAGAAGCACTTTCTCTTTGTGCTACCCTGGCATTCATTTACCTCTGATTTATAATAGCCTCTGGCTTCATTTCCTTGTTTAAAATATATTTGTGTGTGTTAAAATGATATAACTATACAAAATCTGGAACAGATTCTTTTGCACTTTGATTACATTTATTGCTAAAGCTGAGCCACAAAATTCCCAAACCTAAGATTCAATTTTTAAATAATTATAAAAAAGGCCTTCTGAGTGGCTGAATTGGTAAAGGCCTTTGCTCTGACCCAGACAATCTAGATGCAGCAGAGTGGACCTTAGGTCATATGATTATTTGACTGTGGGCGGGACTCCCCAAGCACTGGTGTACAATTGGCTGAGCAACTTCCTGAGCCCACATCTACTGTCAGCACTGAACCCCCTGTACCTCATGGTCAGTCTTGTAATATTTTAAAAAATGAACTCAATGGGTGGGACTGAGGAGTGTGTCTGCACTTCTCCAACTGTAAGTGGGCACTCAACTTTTTGCGGAGATGCAAAGATGCAATTGATAATTCCAAATTGTTTGGGTATAAAACTGGAAAATAATCTGTGATCCTTTATTTTTTCAAAATAAAAGATGACCTTGCTTTCAGGACCACCATTATGTTACAGTCACACTAAACTCCTGATGTGGATCAGAGTTTGGTTAATCTTTTTGCATACACTCTTGGTATTAACAGTCTTGTTAATTTAACCTTCTATTTTTGCAGATTTAAGACTACACAGATTTGTCCTGGCAATCTGCCTTTTCTAAGGATAATGTATGATTTGAAAGACCAATGAAAAAGAAAATAAAATTTAACAGTAAGACTGAAACAGTAACACAATTTTTACTTGAATTGATCTTTTAAACAGACCCTTCAATCACAACAAACAATACAAAAATGAAAGTCTATATTAATCCAGACCATAGGGATTTAAGAGTTTATAATGATGAAGAGAGAAAGGCTGGGTGTTCTGCTCTTTAAATACAGCACTCAAGCTAGAAGACTAGTGGGCTTCTGTATTCGCCCTCAGACCAGAAAGACCCAGTGGAATTATTAAAAAAAACACTGGGATAGTGAACATAAGTGCAGATGTGAAAAATCTGAGCTCATTTTACTGCAGAAAGGCTTAAAAAGAAGGGTCTTCAATGGTCATATGGGCAGACCTTCACTGGATTTACAAAAAAAAGATATTGATTTCTTTTTTTTTAGAAAGTGACAAATGCTAATGTTCTGTACCTGTTTTGTAATGTAATCTTTCTTTAAAAAACAGGGTCTAAAATAACAGTATAGAAAGTAATAATTCTTTTGTTTCTTTTGTCTAATTATGGATCCAGTATCAAACTGTTGGAAGGTCCACCTCTGAAGCCCTCTTCCCAATACTGGCCATAGCAGTGATTGGTCTCTAGTACAGTATGGCAACAACTTGTCCAACAGATCTTGTATGAGTCCAGGAAGGGATGTTGGCCTGATGCCTTAGACTCCTTGGTCTCTACATGACTCTATCTGCATTTGCACAAGAATTGAGTTATACTGCTCCCAGTAAGTGTGACCTGTCCTTTGCAATTGAAGATCTACAGTATGGTCTCTATGGCTTTCGGGATTTCTGCAGTGACTGAGTGTTGGACGGCCTATTGCAACCATCAAAGAAAATGTAGGCAATGTATCTTGGTATAACTCGGTCTCAGTTTTGAGTGTTGCTACAAGCTTGGCCAATGGGGTAATTAACTGGAGATTTGTCTCCCCGGAGCACACTGATTGATTAACCAGCAGGGCAAGGAATCATTCTCAATGTGCAGGCAATCTGTCAATTTCATGCTTAGGAAGGAGACCCCAGCTTCATAATCAGCCATCTCTTATCAATTCACTTGAGGTGGATTTTTTAGACCAGAGGTTCACTTGTAAAGTCGTAGGAGGGTCTACATCCTTAAAGGGATTGTTACGGCTGCACCTGGTCCTAATTAACCCCTCATTACCCAGTTTCCCTCACACACCCCTTCCTTCACTATTTAAACCCTCGGTTCACCCGGTAACATCTCTCGGTATTAGGAATCTATCCGCCACCTGAGCTTGCAACGTCCTCTAACCTCTGACTACTGATATACAGACCTTTCTAGCACTGGACCTTTTGACTACTCTTTCATCTCGCCCCTTTTTGGAATTGTTTGCCTTGCTGCCTTCTCCAACCGGACTCCAACCTCTGGCCTGAAACTACCAAGCACTCTGCTGCCTAACTCCTCTCGGACATGTAGCCATCGGACGTTCTCAGCAACCTGCACAGGGTTCATAACTACTCATTCGCTAACAGGGGTGACATTTTGTTTTTCAATGAGACTCTCTGGCTCTCTAGACAAGTTTGAAATATTCACAATTTGTTGCCCCAGTCCTCCAGCTCAAATAATCCTTTATTCAAGAATAACGATTGAACTTCTTCTCCACAGTCTTCTGTGGCATGTCAACCCATTATCATGATTTGTTTTCATGACAAAGACAACCTGTTGACTATCCCAGTAGTATAGGAAGCATGGTCCAGGGTGGTTTCCTGGGCTGGTGTTCCATCAAGGATGAACGACAAATAATTGCAGAGTATGCAAGGACTTTTGAATTTGAAAACATTTTGAATTTGATAAGCTGGGTGGAAACTGGAATCCTTGAAAAAAATCCACACAGACATTTTGCAGAAACCATACAGAAGACACCCTATTCTAGAACTCAACCGAAGACCCCAGAACTATGAGGCAGCAGTGCTAACAACCACTCTGTCGCCCTGCTGAAATGTAATTCAAGTAAATTTTGATCAACAGGTCCCCAGAACATCACGGCACAACACAAGAAAAAATAGACCATGTTGAAGAAAAGGACAAGCAAACTGGCAAAGAAAAATACATATAATAAAGCAGAACCCTGTCGGCTGCATTTCACACAGCAATAGATCTGAACTGTCTGTGGAAACAAACTGCTAGACCAGTTCTCTCTGTCATTTCAATTTATTCTTCATTTCATTTCACCCAATATTCCAGTTAATGAGACCTGTCAAAACACAGGCGTGCTATGCTTTCTGCACAAGATGTAGCTCATTCTGACAAAATAATAGAATAAGCTCTTGGACCGAAACTGTGGATAAAATTTATACAAGGTGATTTTTTTTTCTCTCACTCTTTCTTAACTTTTTGTTGTCAGTTTTTTTTTTTTGGCACAGTTCACTTTTGGAGAACTTGTCCATTTGAAAATAATAAAAATAACTTGCAATGGCTGTTATTAAAATTTAATGAAGTTACACAGACCTGAAATGGTTAGAAATATATCTATTGTTCAGGTGGGGCTCTCCAAGCAATCTGGTGACAAAACTGAAAAATAGTAAACTGTTACTGTATTCTTGTCGAAAGTCATTTTCTTAGTACAGTATACATAATACAGTACATCACAGAGGTTTTGTAATTTAGAGGTACAGTACCTTCATTAAATTTAAATTACATTTTATAGACTTCATAGTGCTTTTCTTTAAGTTGTATTGAAACTGCTCAGCTATACATTTGTTGCTCCTAGCAAAATTATTTTATTCTGAATGTTTAGGAAAAGGGGCATTGTCTTGTTTACTCAGGTGTTCTGTGTCCTTGAGTTAGTAAACCTGGCAGAAGGTCCAAATGATCAAAAGAGTATTACAAATTGTTAACTCAGTTTAAACTAATTCTCTGCTAAATCGTTATGTTACCCTTCTTAGAACATAAATAATTAACATTGACAGCTCCAATCCCAGTGAGGTCATTAAGCCCATTTTCATGGTGATGAATTACAGTACAAAGCAAGATAAATACAGCAAGACAGTAAGCATTAAAAAAAACGGAGAAGGGAATCATCATCATCAGTGCAAAAGCAAAACATTGGACTGTAATAAAGTCTACCTCCTTCATAGAATGGAATCTAGATTCTGTCTGGGTAACCTGAACACTGGGACAGAACAGTACTCATCATTATAGGGCTTTATGTCTTATTAATCAGAAGAAAGCCTGATTTCCTATATCGTGGAATCCACAGACTAAGATAAATCTCTCCATTGGTTAGTGGTACTGTACATCTTTTAGAAAAGGGAAAATGGTAAATTGGTTCCTATTGTAATGCATACGGCCACCATTGTGGGTTGTTAGAGCCAGCTCACCAGAGTGGTGACATCACCACCCTTCCCTGTGAATAGCAGGGACCGCAGCCGCAGGGCTGAGGGGAAGGAGATTTCCCTTTGGCTCAAGTGGCTGGGTCCCTGTTGAGTGATGCTGGAGGCCCTGGTTTGAGTCCCCGATGGTGGGGGGCTGACCTGAGGTGGCAGCGGTGGGGGCGCATACCCATGTGAACCCTGTAGCGTTACACTATGCATTTGCTAGCAACTGTTTTCACAGAGAGAATTAGTCCTTTAAAATCCTTTAAATGGGAGCCAAGTTGCTTCTTTGTATTCCAAAGTGTTTTGTGTCTTGAAGTCCAGCTTATTTTTCTATTTTCTAGGTTTATGAAAGGGATCTAATACAGAATACAGAGTTATTAATACTTGTATCAGATTAGTGAGACGGTTTGTTGTACAGTTTATCTGGGTGGCGTATTGTAATAAACCTTTGTCTGTCTTTTTGACCCTGCCGCTTGGTCATTTCTCCATTATCAATGTATGCTGCAGAGCAAAGAAATCAAATGCTGGGTAGTGCTCAGTATTTCTTGACCTTAGGGGGGTGAAATTAGCATTAATTTTATAATTTGCTTTCATAAGAAGCTGTTGCCTGGACATGATTTTAGTATTTATTCAATTGCTCCTTATTTGACTATTTAAGCACCCCCTCCATACCTAACAACATTAATACTGCTTTTCTCACTCTTTCCAAATAGATGTCGTTTTTGTTTTCACGTTTTATATCCAATCTGTTTCCTTGTTTTTCCTTCTCAATAAACATTTGCCACATTTCAAGATGCTTTGTTACAAGAGTCTGTCATTTTCAGTGGAAAGTTATTACAACTTGTGTGGTAGCAGTAAGACATCCTGATCTAAATTCAGGGGACTCATCATTCTTGACCAGCTTGGCTAACCATTACTAACCCTTTGTAGAGAAATAAAAAGATGAGTCACACTAATCGGGCAAATAAAGGTAATCCACTTCCTTAAATACTGTGAGGTCACAGATCAAAGATGAGAGCAGGTTGGAAGAACTACCGAGGATCTCACCAAAGAGATGGCAAGCAACCAATCAGCACAGCAACAACAGTCTATTGTGCTACAGCTACAGTATCTGAGGAATTGAAGTTGCATAGAAGGCTTTAGTCTGTAAGAAGGCAAATTCTTTAGATATGGTTTCTTTTGGAAAATTAAAATTCGAATCTATTATGTTATAAATAATTCCACCAATATATTGCGCTTAGACATTTTAGACAATGTTTCTTGTGTTTTTTAATCTCATCATTAAAATGGTGCTTTGCCTTAGAATATACAGAGGCACCCAGGTCTCTAAATTCAACCGTGATTTCTGCTAAAGAGGCCAACCTGTACTTTTGACTAGATTTTGCTTGGTATTAGTCTGCAATTCGTGAGTCAAATGAACGTGAACATGGAGCTCAGTTTTCCAGCAGATGACTTTCAGTCTACACTGCAAAGGTTATAAATTTTAATCACACTTGCTTACAAGATACCTAGAGGTTTGGCACAGCCTTTTAAGTAAATAACATGAAGAATTTTTAATTAACGGATAAGGTCCTCAGTGCATAATTGTTTTCTTACTAGATTGTTAAATATTAATGCATTTGTTTGTCTTCACAAATTCACTATTGCCTCCTCTGCTTGGCTAACCTTCAGTCAAGCACTTCACATTCCTTCAGAAATTAATAAGTCATTGTTCACAAGGTCATTCAGCATGAATAAGGTATCTCCACAGCCAGATTTTCTCATACAAGTGCTGGCTTAATAAAACAGAAGACTTTCAATCAAGGGACGCAAAAGCTGGAAATGAAGGGCACTGTGGGGTAGTAAAAGGCACACAGAGCAAAATTGACTTGTGACCAATTAAAACCCTATGAAGACAGATACACCTGAATCTTTGTAAATCACTTATTTGCCAGACTGAACTCCAGAATGAGGAACGTGCACAGGACACAGAGGAAATAGCAGTTGAAACTGAAAGTGATGATGATTAATTTTAAAGTGACAAGTAAAAAAAAAATTCTCAAAGTGGCCATAAGTCCTTAATGTATTGCAGGATAGACATTTTTGGCTTAGCACATAAACCTTGCACTTTTTTACACCAAAAAACTATCTATCTTCTTAAAGGAAACATCAAAATAATTTGCATAAACAATATCTTAAGATCTTTGATTTTTTCTTTCCATTCCCTTCACAAGCAGTGCGAAAACGTCCAGCTAAAAATTTTCCAAGCAAAGGCGGAGGACTATGGCTTTTAATTAAACTCTAGCTGCTACTTTTTTAATCATGGTAACACCCTCAAGGATCCCAGGGGGCTTAAGTACAGAGTCTGCTTCTGCAAAAGATTTTCCAACATTATATCCTAAGGAGGAGCTACAAATAGTAAAGGCTTTAGCCATGAACAGAATGTTTTAATGAGAAACATCAATGAATCCCAGTTCTATTCTCAACATCTACAGACAGACAAACTGTTTATCATAGGCAAACATTTAAAGACATAAAGGAAGTGAAAAAGACCAGAAGTCAGGTAATAAGACTATTTTAAAAACACAGAGAAGAATAAATTAAAACACCTTTTTTTCAGTGTGACAACAGCAGATAAATAAAGGATGAAACAAAGTACTCCAGAGACAGCAATAGGATGTTTTCAGCAGATGAAATGAAAATGGCTAATGTATTAAATTAATATTTCATTCAGGTGTTTTCTAAGGAGGAAGCTAACAACATGCCCCAGGCTGAGGAATGACAAAGTTATATAACAATTACTATTACCATACAATATACAGTATGATGCAGAACTATTACAGGTATGAGAAGCATTTAAGATAAACAATCCAGTAACCCAGTAATTGAATGAAAGCAGTAATTCTATACCAATAAGCCTTACTTCTATTATTTCTGTTAAAAGGATAGAGAAACAATAATTACCGTAGCTCTAAAGTAGAAGATTCTCATCTTAAGGATAGTCAACATTTGATTCAATGGTCTTGCTCTACTTACTTGCAAACGGACAGAGCACAATAATCATAACAACAAAAAAACCTTAAAATTATGTTTCTAATCTGTTGGGCTTTTAGTGTTTGGCACATTCAAATCCACAAAAAACAAGTCCTGAGCTGAACACAGTTTTGACTCCATCGGTATGTAAACCACTAATTCCCATACCTTAATGATTAATGAGCTTAAGCTTAATGATGAACTATTATTAGTATTATATACAGGTATATGCCGCTGTGGTCTACAGAATGTGGACTGCATTGTACCCTAAATTAAGGCTCCATGAGATGGGGAACAGGAAATTCTGCCATCTTGCTTTGAGCCCATGGTACTGTCCCCCTTGACATTAACTGCGAAACTCAATCGAGCACATTTAATTAAATACACTTTTTTGTGATCTGTCTGGGAATCATTGGACATGCTGTTTGGTATTCCATATCACTGCATTGTGAATTGTGTACACCGTGTGTTACTTACACAGCTGTTTTTCTAAATCGTGTTTTTATTTTTGTTTATGCACACAATAAAAGATGCATATAAATATCCCCCCTAACCCTCAGTGGTACTCACCTCCCGGTTTCTATTCAGAGTCTCCCAATGCCAAACAACTCCATCTGACCTATATAGTTAGGTTTTGATTTGAGTACTCCAAGCTTCCACTATCACATCAATGGTGACATGGACACTAGCTGTACAGAGCTCAGGAAAAATAATGTTAAGACAGGCCAGGGTCCATTGATTCCAGGATAGGATGAACAGAGACACACAATGTAGAACAACAGGTCAAGTAGGCCTTTCAGAACTGTTTCTTTCTCAATGTGAAACAAAAATTACATCCATAAGCAAGCAGCTGTTTTAAATTGTGTACAGGCAATATCCCTATTTAGAATCTTGGACAAACAATGAGACTCACGTTTCCAGAACCTACTGTACTGTACAGTAGCAGCCTCTGCATCATGCCCGCAGTGCAAACAGGTAGAAAATACCTTGAAAAAAGTACTGTCTGTGAGGAGTCATATTCTTTCAGGGAAAGAAATTGAAGATGATCATTTGATGATGATTAGGATTTACACTCAGTCTGAAGGCGAATTGCCAGTATTTTGAATTGTAGATTTCTATGTGATACATTTCTGACACTTTCTCCATAAAATATTGTCATTAAAACATAACCCTACTGGTCCCAGCACAAGAGCAAAAATGAATAAATCAAATGAGGGAAGATTAAGTTTATCTTTGCTTTAATAAATGGCTGAGAGGAATATCGAGTGTGGTCCAAAGAGGGCAAGCTGGGTGTGTATCAAACAGAATGATACATGAAAAGCGGCTTTGGAGAGAGATCCTTGTTTGATCTCTTCAAAAGGTGTGAGTTTGACATGAAAATGCATCAAAAATCAGGACATTTTTTGCGATTTCTATGCAAGGACAGTGCAACAGGGCTTTTCATTAGCACAGCTGAATAACCGCCTTCTTATTTGTTTAAAATTTTTACCTTAGTGTGTCAAATCATCACATTATCAACAAGTTTGAGGTAAATGTATCTGTAAGGTTCTCACGGGTGAGTGCTTAATCATTTTAAGCTTTTCACTAAAAATAAATGATATCTGAGGACATGTCTGCAGTTGTAGTTTGTTTTATATTGTTCGGAATATCAGTACTAACTGAATAAATATCTATATTTTCTTACTTTGTGCAATACATTTGACCAGAAAGATTAAAAATGCTACAGAATTTTTCAAAAGCACCCTAATATCTGTATGTAAAATGGCCAATTAAGGTATTAGCCTTGAAGCAAAGGTTAAGTATAAAACAAGAAAGAGAATTTGTAGCCAGCATTATCTATAATGACTCATAACTGAGTTATTACTTTGAATATTTTGCTTGATTTGGGTCATATATCCACTCTGAAAAATGGCAGAGCATCAGACTGAGAAAGCAAATAGATTCACAGCTAAGGATTGGAGCCATGCCTTTAGCGTATTCTCTGGGATCTTTCCAGAAATGGCTGGCTCTCAGATCGATGGACAGGCCAAACAGCCATCTCTCATCTCTGTTCTTATATTCAGGTTTATATATTTTCTTCTAATAATACTGTACAGGATAGGAGACTTTTCACAAAAAGCTGGAAGCAGACTCCACCAATCCAGGGAGACTGTATTTTTAGTTTAGTATTAACTGACATGAGAACAACCCTGACAACAATATAATTGCGTCTTAACACGTTGCCTCTCTCTCTAATTGTGAGGTGGAGGGCCTGAAGTGTCAAACGTATTGTCTTTTAATCGTGAGCCTTGGTGCCCTGCAACTGGTCTTAATGCTCTTCAATTCGTAAACAGCGTTAGAGGGTGATTTATTGCTCTGTAGAAAAATCAAGCCCTAGCATTGATTTTCCAGGCATGTTCTTTGTGTCAAGTAAATGAGCAATCTTTAGTCTAACAAATGGAGATTGCAATGGCTTGTCAGCCCATGTCATGTCCTCTATTAATATATGTTTGTTTTAGATGCTTTAGAACTGAATCACAGAAATGCATTACCCTGTTTTATGAAAAATGAACATTATTTTCAAATATGTGGTCACTGCTGAGTAATTAAGATCACAGTTCAGTATTTTTTTACTCGTGAAAGCAGAAGTTAAAATAGTAAAGGCCGGCTTTAAAAGTGGTAAAACTTCAGATATCAAATAAAAACGGAAATTAAACATAGGTGTAAACGCAGCCCTTTTCTAGTCCTAAAAAAATGTTTTGTCACCTGTTGCACCTGAATTTTGGAAAACTCGGCTCGCGTGCTTTAGAAGAAAGGCTGTTCTACAGGCAGAGGGCCTTAACAATTTACTCAATTGAAGGCTCATCACAATAGAAATGGCAGTTTACAGATATAATCACACATTTCTTCAATAAAATGTACTTTATGTTCAGGTCAATCACATTAAAATACAGTATGTATATAACAAACGTGCAATGTAAAAATAATCTAACAGTTTTAAAAAGTAGTCTTACACCCTTTATAAAAGGACTTCTCTGCTTGGGAGTTCTGAGATGCAGATTTTATTGGCTGTCTAACCTGTGGAGAGGAACACACTCTCCTGTTCTAAAAGAAAACCTTACACCGCCTTACATGCTGGGTCACATTTCTACAGTAGCACTGAAGTGTACAATTCGCTTTAAGCTCCTACCACTTTCTCTTAAAAACTAAATGTTACTTAAAGTACAACATGACCTAAAATGATTCAGAATCTGTTCTAAGTCTGTAGGTCTGGGACTCCTCTCTTTGAAAAGTTTTAATGTTTTAATATTTCTTGATGACTTTGGTTAGAATGAAAAAGGAAAGATTTCCTCAATGTCTCATATGGCCAATGGATATTGATAGTAATGTTTTGGGGATGGAGAATGTGTAGTGGGTGTTGCGAAATCCAAGTCAGAGTGTTTAAGGATTCTATGCAGATGAGCGAGACAGAGAGAGAGTCGAGACAAAGGCAAGAGCGCTGGGGTATATAATCCGAATTGTCAGGCTAAGTCATGGTCAAAAGAACGAGAAACAAAGTCCAAGATCCAAAGAAGTCGTTAGAAAGAGGTTTTTGAAAAAGGCAAGGTAGGAGCTCTCAAGATGAGAAACTAATACCAAGCACTGAGCAGTGAGAACTGATGGTTTAAGTATGAAGTGATCTAGTAATGTGATGATGAGAAACAACAGGAGGTGATTAGTTAACATGTGCGGCGGCTCTTGTAACTAGTCAGCTGCTGCGGTTGGTTAGTTAGTTTGCGGATAGAGCTCTGATGCCTGGTGGTCATGACAGTGGGTCATGGCAGTTTGCTCTTCTGTCTCAAAGCACACAAAGTTCTGGGTTTAATTCCAGGTTGGTGAACCATGTAGAGTTTGCATGTCCCCCCATTTTCTAATGGGATTTTTCTTGGTGGTCTGGTTTCCTCTCACCTGCCAAACACATTCTAGTTGTCCTTGTGTGTGTACTGTAATGTCTTATCACTGTGTGATTCATGTCCTATCTAAAGTGTGTAACACCTACGAAGAATAAACAGATTTCTTATAATGGAATATAAGCCAGCAAATACATTTACCATGTCTGTGAGCAAGGCACAAAAAATGAAAATAGAATATTATTCCCAGAGATGTACATTCCTTCGGTGAACACTCTAGTTTCCTTTAGCAAAAAAAAAGTCTTGCTCCGATGTAGACAGTTTCTTTAACCACGGCTTTAACTGCACTTTAACATGTAAGGTCACTTCCTCTAAGGTAATGGCCCCACGAAGAGCTGTCCTTCACAGCAACCTGTTTGTTCAAGATCCTTTTTTTTAACAAGAAATAAACAAACCCATGAAGAAGTGCAGATAAATGTGACAACTCTTCTTCCATGTACTGTATCACAACAGTATAGTTAAAGCTAGGTGATGGTATGGTAGTAGGACTAGCTGTTAGCTTAATGGATCAGAGTTTAGTAAAAAGCTCTTGGAGACTTGGATTTTATACAGGAAGGTTTAGATGTGCATGACTGGTCAGTGCATCTCCAGTGGGCTAAAGAGCATTGCTTTACACTGCTTGGATTCACTCCCCAGATTTTCCTGCTAGTCCTGACAAATCTTCTTATAGCTCATACACAGCTTCTCAACATGCCAAGTACTGTAACAACTGAGGAAGCAACAGGAAGCTTACAAGTACATATGACCAATAACCGGGATATACAGTAAGATTCCATTCACTTTTGCTGAGCTTTATAGTGCACCGGATAAAAACATGGCGTAAAATGGTGAAGAAACATTGGAACCATGAGAAAACTACTACATCTACAGTAAGACATGCTTGGAGTGCAAAATGTCTGAAGGTAAATTCACACATGTAAGTTAACCAGTTGTGTGCAGGCAGAAGGAAAACTGCCTGATTGATCCAGTATTTAGAGAGGGGATCTGCTGGGTCCTGGCACCAGATTCCTTTGTCATGCCTGTGGACCAGATATTGCAGATGAGTAGTACATACAGTAGGTGTTTTTGTAGAGCAGAACCTTGCGAGTGTGTGGAACTGTGCTTGTTCTTTCTGAACACAGGGCCTTGCTCGAGGAAAAGCTGGAAATCTCAATTCTCAAAAAAAAAAGAAAAAGCCAGTGCTTTTGGATTAGGAATTAAGTGCTCCTAACACATAGCAGGATATTAATCTTTCTAGCGTGAAGATTTTGGTGAAAGATGTTGAAATAATTGAGCTCTTCAATTACTTGGCATGTGACACAACTACGGTATGATAATGAACGTGAGATACTCCAAAACATTTTTACAATAGAGAGTGAAAAGTCTGGACAAAAATATGTGATGAGAAACAGGGATCAGATTTTGCCTCTAGAAAGTGTGCTTACTGTATATACTGTACATATCAAAGCCTCAATTAAATGTGCTGTTATATGGATCTGAATCAAGGATTCTGACAAAAGCACTAAATACCTGAGAAATAAAAACTGGACTCCTTTGCATTAAACCGAACTTGCTTCCCAGTGTCAGCAGTCACCAGAAGCTGATGACTACAGAGGTTTGGATACCATGTGAGTCCACGTGCACTCCTGAACTCATGATCATCAAGAGCCTTTTGTGTCAATGGAAATGTCCATGTAAACAATAGAAGCTGACTTCAACCCAGTCATCAACATGCACAAGACCTGGTGATTTGACACTGGCTCATTGAGATGGCAATGTTCTATGAAGAGAATGCCGCTTTTGGGGTCAATTCAAAAAGGGAAGTGCCACTTATCAAGTATATACTGTAACAATATAGTAACAAAAGTTATAAGGCAACTTTTTCTCCACTCAGATGAGCCATGCTTTTGTGTATGTTGCTTCCAAAAGACAAGACTAAGAGCTTTTTCTGAGTGCTTGAATTTATGGATGCAGTGCTGTACCCTAAAGATAGCCCCAATCTGATTCCCAACTCCAGCTTGACAATGAAGTCATGTGTGCACAGTAATCTGATTCAGAGGGACAGAGCCCATTTCCAGGAGAATTACTGGAATTAAAATCTCTTTCATATCGGGTGTATGGTTTGCTTTGAAAAGCCCTGATTATTAAGAAAACTAGCATGCACAGAAGATCCTGCTTGCACTGTACGATAAGCAAATGGCAGCTGGATTCCAGGAAAGAGGCCCTTCTCTTGCCATGATTTGCAAGTTAGATTCTCAATTCCCTAAGGTATGAAATGCAGAATTCAGTCATGTCTGAAATTCTACAATAAGAACCTTCTTATTAATGGCTTTTTTTGGAAAGAAGCTCAATGGATGACATTTTTTATTAATATAACAATTATAAGTGCCAAGCAGATACAACAAAAAATGCATTTTCATATTCTGCTCAGCCAAATTGCTAATTTTCATCAATTTTCCCTAAGGCAGACCTCTCTGGTAATTAATCACATCACATTTACAAATTAATACATTATAAATCTCTGCGAACATTATTCTAATTATGATTACACTCATTTAAAAGGAAAAAAAAGACTTTTGTACTAGATCAAACCTAGACTGAACTAAAAGTTTTAAAGTGCAGCAGGAAAACCTAATTTCCTGTCTTGTCCAGGCTTGACTTTACAAGCAAAGGATCAATTAATTAGTCATTAACTAATCAATAATTTCATATATTGCATATAGAAATGTAAATAAATTACATATAAACCATTACAGTATGTTGACTTTGGTCACAATGAAAGAGCACCAATGCAAACCCAAGTTGCAACACATCTCAGTAAGAATGTGTTATATCAAACAAAAGCAATTCAATATATTTACTAAAAACAACATACGGGAATCTATTTATCTTCCAAATATTTTCAATATATTCTATTTGCATATCAGTATGGTCTTCTCACTTTGTTTTTTTTAAATAAGTGAACAGATCATTATCTTTATGTAAGCTATCTAGTGTGGATGCACCAGTAACTAATCAATTATTTGATTGTCCTGTTTTTCTCATTGTATATCATTACTTGGTCTATGCAATGTGCCACATCTTCATTGTCTTGAGTGGTCTTTTTGTTTTGAATTATGTCCTCTGCTACAGTATATAATAATAACAGCTTACCCATGCTGCTAGACCCTTGTACCAGCAAGGGGGATGAACACTTTCATCTGAAACATTTTGGAGCCATCTACTGTTGTTCACCTTGCAAACCCTATTGTTCTCTGTACTGGTGTAGGAGCGATGCAGCTCTAATTGATGAACATGAGAAGCTTGTTCACCTCTGAGTAACTAAGTGATATGAGGATCGCATGCATCCTCTTCTTGAAAGAAGTCAGGGTATCACTTATGTTACGTGGCTGGGTAGCTTGTTCCTTACTCTCTGACAACCTTTATTGTAAAGAATTCTGTCCTGTTCTCTGATTTAAATCCAATGCAGTCATACTAGACCATTCAAGTCCTCTGGTAGCAATAGTCAACTCTCTACTGCTGCCTATGCGATCACCACCTACACAGCCAAAGCATGAACCAGCAAAGGACTGGTTGAGCCACTCAGTAAATTTTTAATCAACCCATTTAAGGACACAGGAAAGCTCTGCAGGAGAAAAGCAGTGGTGGTTTGAAGTCAACGAAAATTGGTGCAGTGAAAAGTAGTGAAAGGTTGTGACAGAGAATTTAAGGGTTACATCCCCAACCAGGGGTTCAGATCAAGCATAGTTAGTGGAAGATGTAAAACATAATTTCTTTCACCATCAGTACATATCAGAGCCAACTATACCCATCCTGTGCATCCAAGCTATGTTCTTGTTGCTCAAAAAGTACTTGTGCTCAGTTTTGTGGTGTCATCATCTTTAAGCCCCAATCACGGAACTCAGCTTATAATTATATATTCACATCTTATAAAAGTTCATAATGCCCCCCTGACACCAGACATGACAAAAGTAAAAATGTGGTGTCCATGACATGAAACTCCTTCCAATCCAATCTACATCTCTTTCTCCTAATGACTAATTAAATAAACAGCTAAATTAAACAGTTGTATTTAGTTAAACCCTGCAACAGTGAGGTCTGGAAGAGCAGCAGACTTATGGCCCTCACAGAAAGAATGATGCTAAGCTTTTGTTTGCAAAAGTGGCTTGAACCCTTAACAGCACAAAGCTCAGACAGCCACAGTTGCACCCAGTTTAACATGGAATGCTCCCAGCCAATCTTATTTCATCCCTGGGGGCAAAGGACCTGCTGGAAACTAACACTTTCCTGCTCCAATGTTCAGAGAGAGAAAAACCAAAGCATTGGAAATGGTGCCCAGACAACTGATGAAGAAAGTATCCCTGAAGGAGCTTTTATTATTATTTAATCTTGATCCATAAAACAATCCCAATTCTCAGAGTCCTGTCTTCCCATTAGTGAAAAAGGAATCACATCCCTCCAATCAGTGTAATCCTAAATCTTTTTGGGAACAGAGAGATACTGTATGCTGCTCCTGAAACATTTAGCACGCATAGAAACAGTTTCTCTGAATAAAAATGGATTTGTCCATTTAATCTGCTGATACATGAACTCTACTTCCTATATTCAATTGCCAAGAGGTCTGTGGGAGAGTTGATAAAGAAACTGATTACAAAGTGAAATGTATTCGTTTTATCAGATTTCCTGCTTTCATTGGAAGAAATTAATCATGCCCACTCTCACCTTAAGTGTTTGCCTTGTTTCTGGAACCTTTACTGTAGCTCATGATGTTTGTTAATCTACTACCCCTAGCAATACACAATATTGTAGATAACTTTATCAAAATTAGCTATTGTTTTAGAATATGAGATATACAGTACTGTGTAACATAGGATGCCAAAACACTTTACAATTACCACCTGGGTGATGCACATCAACCAATTGATGATTGCAATTGCACTTGCGGCTACACTACACAGAAGATCAGTGGACAAGTGCAAAATTATCTCTCCAATTGAACAAAGAGGGGAATGTAGGGAATTTAGGCAGGGTACCGCTGAGTAAGTGTCCCATACACAGCGGTATTGAAGATCCATCCATCCATTTTCTAAGTACTTCTTCCAATTCAGGGTCGCGGGGGAGCCAGCTCCTATCCTGGCAAGCAACAGACACAAGGCAGAGTACATCCCGAACAGGATGCCAGTGTGTCGCAGGGCAGACTGGCACAAACGCAGATATGCACACTAGGGACAGTCTTCCAGACGAAAATTAACCTACTGTACCTGTATGTCTTTGGGCTGTGGGAGGAAACCAGAGCACCCAGAGGAAACCCATACACACACAGGGACAACATATAAACTCCACACAGATACCCCCCAGGTCTGGAATTGAAACCAGAGCCCATAATGGGATATTAATTGGAAAATTCCAACTACTGACCCACAAGTGTAATTTATGTAATTTAACATACAGCATAAACCTGGTTTTCCTTAGAGGTCTCCAATCGCACTACTGACCAGGCACAGACTTGATCACATTATGAAATCAGGCTACACGATAGTAGCTCTGCTATATACATTATTATATTCACATTTTGTCATGGATCTCCCTGTATTTTCTTATAAGGAGGGCTCTGATTTCCTGCACTTCTCAAAGATATACTGGCTACATTTGCTGGGTTATTCTAAATCATTTTCTACTCTGGCATTCTTGTTCAGGGTGAGAACATTCACAGAATTGTGCCTTTGCTTCTGGGAGGGACTCCAGCTTACATTGAGCCTCGCTGAGATAAGTGGCTTTCTGATAATGGATGGTGTACATAAATAAACATTAGAGTCTTAGTAATACTTTCAATGTTTGCTAGAATTATTTATTGTTCTAAAATATACATTTTCTAGAGGGAATTTATAAAGGGAAAAAGTAGTATAATTAATTTCAAGAGACAAATTGAGTTATTCCTAAGCACTTCACTGTACTGTACATTGTGGGCCCGTGTAAATATAACATGGTTATTTGATTGCAAATCATACCCAAGACTGACAGAAAATTAGCTTACAACTAAACCTGGGTGTAGCGTATTTCCTGGGTTTTATTGTGGATGTTAAAGATCTTTTGGAATTCTGACATGAATCCATAGAGGATATAGGAACAGGAGAATAGGAACAGTGAAAAGAGAATGGGGTCAAGTATTGATACAGATCCATATCAAACTATGATGAGCCTTGTAGAAAAGGGATAACTGGAGTCAATCATCATGGGTAAGGAAAATACCTCTGGATACACAGAGGAATGGAGAATCTAGTGTTATGTGTCCCTCCCTCAAATTATAACCCATATAGAAAAAAACATTTGTTTTGTCTCTGCAACCTGTCAAACATGAGTGCTATAAAGGAGGTGTAAAAATAACTTACTGACTCAAATGATTTGGTTGGGGGGGGGTAATTACATGTACATTGATATTCAGTGGGTATGCAATAGCACCCTGCTTTACAAACAGTTGTCACTGACAGCTCCGAATGCACCGCTGTGATAACCACCCGACACAGGAGCTGTAGCTCTCAGACAGCTGGCTATCTCTCACTGATTCCACTGATCTCTTTCAGCAACAAGCGGCCCAGAGCCGAATTAACATCTGTCAGTCTGCCACTGTCTGTATAGTTTGCTATCTGGATTGATTTTGGAACTCCTTTAAGAACTGAATGTTTTGGGAGTATCCTTCTTTGTTTGGTTGCATGCCAGTCTCCTGCTTTCTAGTACTCCCTACAGTACTTTTCCCTTCATGCCTTTTTAAGTAGTCTAACCTGGCATCAGCATTACCAAGTCTGAATTATTGGATACTCTGTTGTTTCTTCCCACTGGGTTATTCTTTGCAGTGCAGAAGGGGCTCATGTGTGCAATAAAACTGAAAGGAATATGCCAATATGGCACAAGTGTTTTTTCCAGTTTGACATCCTTGTCCTGTACAATAACTCAGTGCTTGCTGGCATTGTGGTTGAAAGCCCACCGCAGTACATTTCTGTATCAATACAGAGGCTTTACAAAAAAAAAAGCTTCAATTTGCTCTCACTAGATTTTCACCTGACGGCTCTTGTAAATATTTACCATGCTAACAGTTATAGTCTAGCCGTTAAGAGTCAGTGCAAACATGACACACTAATGCTATGAAAAACTTGTTGTGAAAAACTACAGAGGAATAAAGAAAGTGTAAAGGGTGAAATGCTGAGAAAAGCTGAAAGTGTAAAATTCCTTTTTGCTGTTTTCTCTGTTTTCTCTTTTTCGGTTACAAGTTACTCAACCATGTTGTTGAAGCCAATACTCTAGTTTCTTTCAAAAAATGGTTGAATGAGGGCTTTTGATCAATTGACTCCAAGATGTCAAACGGACTAGATGGGCCAAATAGTTTCCTCTCATTTGCAACCTTTCTTATGTTGTTGTGAGAAGACCGTGATTGAAATTTACAACTGAAGTGCTTCAGGCAGTGTTTATTTTCTTAACATTTTTCCATCAAACGTCACTATGTTCCAGTGGGTTCCAGGTCCAGTTTGCAGCTACACTCAATCCGGCTTGTGTCACTGGGTTGGAGTTAGTCCTGATGAGGTGCTTTACTGTTTGTTTTGTGATGAGATAGTTCTCAAGCATCACTTTCAAGGAAATAAAAACAAGAAGAGACTACAAATAAGAGCAGGTGATTTGGCTCATGAAGCTCCAAGAAGAAAAAAACTAAAGTTGTGAAGTTTTGTTTGATTCCTACTGTATAAGGAGCAGATGAATTCTGATAGGATCAGTGTGACATATACTGTACTTACAATGAAGCGACACATCATTTTTAATAAACTGCATTATGGCATAAATTCAAGGTTATCATTATTGATGTATACCTGAGGCACACAAAGTGCCAATTAAAACAATACCTAGGAGTGACCCCTGGTCCACTATGCTTTCACAAATATCTGGCAGTATTTTTTCTTTTGCAAACTGTTTTCTTCATGTAGGAAGCTGAAATGTAAGACCGCATGAACTGCGTGAACTAATTCGACATTGAGCAGGACACAGCTGCTGAAAAGGTGTCTGGCCCTGAATCATCACTGAACAGAGACAATATACTGCAGGCCCCCGAGCTGCTGAGTGATATCAATGGTCTTAATTAAAAGAGAACTAAAGAAGTGTTCCTTATTGATATCAGGATGTGTGTGTGTGGGGGTGGGGACAATAAAAATAAAGAAGCTCATCATTTCTGCTTGATAAGGATAGTGTGGCCTGGGCTGAAGGCCAACATGGTGCCAAGAGAGTAATTTTACAAACTCAGAGGATTGGAAGTGACAGCCAGCAGCTTGAGCCTGGCCTGTAACTGCTGTGCTGGCTGAGGAAGAGGGCGCTGATTTACGGGCTGTTACCCAGTCCAGGTCATGCTTCCTCTCTCTTCATGTCACCCAGAAAGGTCTGGAGTCCTCCAGGCTATAATGGAGCAAATCAAAGATTTCACTCCTCTAATTTAGTAAAGCTGAAGTCACTTACCGGCCAAGGGTCATATTTTAGGTTGCCCCAAGAACATAGTTGCACTCCTCCTGGCTGTTTATATTTCTGCCCACTGCAATTGAGCAGACGGAGTGTATACATTTCTCCCTTAATAACCCTGGAAGCCGTTTATACAGTACTCTTATGCAAACTGGATCAATGTATAAAAGAAGCAGTGTCCAGTACCGGAATCACTATACCAGACATCCATCCATTTTCTAACCACTTTATCCAATAGAGTATCACAAGGGAGCTGGAGCCTATCCCAGAAGCAATGGGAGCAAGGCAGTACACACCTAGACAGGACACCAGTCCATCACGGGGCACACACAGACACATAGAGGCACACACTCACTCCAGGGCCAGTTTTCCTAGGATATTCGTACAGTATGTCTTTCACATGTCTTTGGACTGTGGGAGGAAACTGGAGCACCTGGTGGAAATCCACTTGAACATGGGGAGAATATTATAACACCATGCAGATAGAAACCATGACCCCAGTGCTGCAAGGCAGCATTGTTAACCACTGTGCTACCATGCTGCCTTAATACTATAGACTTGCAGTATTTTAATTGATTAATTGAGCACTTCTACTAGGTGAGGAGTGAACTATAACTTAAGGAGACATAGAAACCACGATGGATTGTGGACCTTGAAGACCAGAGTGAAAAACCTCTACTCTAGACATTCTCTTACTTTGTAACATCTACTTTTCAGCTGGAATTGAACATGCTCTCTGTTCCATGACACTCACATTGTGGTCTGCAGGTGACTAGATCACTGGTGGGCCCTCCAAAAAGAAAAAAAAATGGGTGAACATGTCAAGTAACAGAACGCGATATCACATTCTAAAAGTTTCAAGCTTCATCATCAGCATGACAACCAGGCTGGGCAGGGAAAGCAGTTTCTCAGAAATATGCCATTAAGTTCAATTTGTAGCAGGAGGTACCACTGAGAGTTACAGTGCTCTGTAAGACCCCCCATATGATTTGGGTAAAACATCTAGCCTCCTCTGAAAAATGTACAAGTCAAATGCTGGCATGCAAGCTTTGATTTTATCTAAAGGCTCAGAATAGTAAATAATTCACAAATTCAATTTGCCTTTCTGGGGGAAAAGAAGGAGAATAAAATGGAATATTGTGATACCGCAGTCTACCCATACTAAATCCCATGACGTAGTATATCTGTTTCTACTGTATATAGTGAAGCTGCTTTGTGGTAATGATTATTAAGGATCTCAAACTCAGGTTCTGAGATGTCTGGAGGTCCTTTAAATCCTCCAGGGGTCTCCAGAAAAGTCTAGATATTTTGTATTCCTCAAGATCTACAGAATGTGAAAAAGATACTGCTGCATAGTGTTATTCAGTCTGTACAGTCTGCACTCTTTTCATTCAATTCTGAGGTCAGAATTGAATAAACTCTTTATCCATTTATTGGACTGAACTGAACTCTTTCCTCTGGTCTAAAGCAGGTAATGAGTTGAGATTTATAAATCCGTGGGGCACTGCATTTCAAACATTCATTTAAGTCTATGTGTATTTATTTCAATGTTTTATTTCCCTTTAGAATCTAATACTGTGGGGCCCAACCTGAATTACTGTATGACATGAGAAGACAACCCCAAAAGGAGAAATGGGTTTCTAACGAGTTTCTAATGAGTTGCTAACTGTTCATGCAAAAGTTGGGGGGAGAAGTAAAAGAGAGACAATTGTGTTGTAATCTAGCAGTTTTCTTCTTTCATGGCCTTTTATTGATTGGGTGACTAAATTGGCCCTTTAGAGCTTTAGGTACTACAAAGACACATGAAAAGAATTAGAGGCTCTGTGCTTGTCTTATACAGTATGTCATGATTATGGAATTAGAGTTTTCCTCTCTAGAAGGATCTGTTCCAGGCATCTGACTGGCTGATTAAGATGACAGTGTGGACAAAAGTGCATACTTTTTCTTTCAGGACCTATCAGCCAATCAAAGGACATCAGACCCCAATGAATTAATTAGCAAAGGATGGACACCTCTGTGAAACAAATAGAATTGGAAGTGAAGTTCTCCTTCTGAAAATAGCAAAATTGTCACAGAGGTACAGTACCGTATTTTGGAAACGTCAGATTTACAGTATTAAAAGTCATTTATTTTTGTAAAGGATTGTAGCATCCAGGAGCTATTGCCTGTCCTGGATGGAATACAAGACACTTTATAGCACAAAATTGACATTCCTTCAGTGAATATCACAAGACCTAGATTGAAGGAAAAAACTACCAGACTGACAGACTGCAGCAAGTGCAATGACACAGTATTGTACACAGAGGCCAGCCAGCCTATAGGAATGACCTTTAAAGTCAGGCAGATAATTACGCTGCCACTGTTTGCTTATGGGGCTTCCTAAGAGCTTCCTTCTGCTGTTTGAATTGTGTAGCCGGCAGAAAAGACTCTGTAAACAACATGTAGGAACATCTCTCTCACAGGACCAGCCTTCATAAATGTTTCATACTTTACCCTCGTGCTGTCGAGCTGCTGAAATATACACTTGAGTCCTGCGCCTTGGTGTGTGTTTGCTCTATACTGTATTTCCAGCATTTGTGCTTTCAACCACTTGGATCTGATCCTCACTTTATCTATTACGTACTGGAATTTTCAAAGAGAGATGCAGATTGTGCAGGGAGAGGTGTGGACTGATTAAAAAAACTGTTGAAACTGTTAAAAAAACAATCAGTAACAAAAGAACAAAAGAACATAAGGCCTGAAGAAGAGTTACAAGTAAGAGTAGGCCAATTTGTTAATTTGCATGCTAATTCATCCCTAATCGTATTCAACCCTTTTGTATTCCACAGTATTCAACAACTTAAGCAGTTTTTTCCACAACTAAATGACACTGTGTGCCTCATATTTTCAATTCTAATTACATTTAGCATTCAAGGTTGAGGGTTCACTCTTGACTGTACTTCTCTCAAATTGACACTATCAACCTTCCACTCTGTGGATTTAAAACCTTTAATCTCTTTTTTTCAAGACTGGAGAAATATAATTATTTGCTTTTGTTTTTTTAGATCATTACTATATCTAAAACTCTTTACCATTAGTTTTATGAAGACTAATCAAAGCTATTTTCAAAGTAGTTTTGGGTTATGAAAGTAGCACTGGGATCACAAAATCCATTGGTAAAGCATGGTGCTGTGAAGCCTGTGGTGCAGGGATAGACATCTTCTCCCTGTCCCCATTGAGAAATTTGTTCAGCCACTGTTTTAGCTCAGAAAAGCTGGTTAACATGGTAGACAGCAGAACAAGCAGGACACGGAGGCCAAAAGTGTTCCAACTACAGAGGGATCACACTCCTCAGCTTCCCCAGGAAAGCCTATGCCTGGGTGCTGGAAAGGAGACTGTTCAATGAAAACCGAGCCTTGGATATAGGAGAAGCAGTCTGAACTCTGTCCAGTAGACCAACTCTTTATCCTCGCACAGATATTTGAAGGGTGCCTGAGAGTCTGCCAGCCCTGTGTACATGTTTTGTGGACTTGGAGAAGGCTAATGACCGTGTACTCCAGTGAATCCTGTGGGAGGTGCTACAGTAGCACGCTTCACAAACAAGCTGCCAGGGCTGATTGTGAAGCGAGAGTTGTGCCCGCATTCTCGGTGTTGGGTTAGGCCCATTCAAGGTGGGCATCTGACTCTGCCAACGGTGAGTTTAAAGGATTTAAAAGAATATTTCATTAAAATATCAAACCTTATAACCCTTGCTCCTAATTTTCATGCAGCCAAGGTTTAAATCCAGTTTGGGGACCTGAGGGTTGAGTCTTGATATTGGGAAGTAAAGGTATTTACATTCCATGTTTTTTTTTTTAAATTAAGAAGAAAATCTAAAGCCAAGCAATGTAATCCAAGCCAAGAGTGTAATTCAGAGTGTAATGAGGTAAAGATATCTGTCAGTATCTAATCCCAGCTGTACACTTTTAACATTTTTTTTCTATTTAGAAAGCACTAACACTACTACACTAACACTACTACAAAACAAACAACCTTCAAAAAGCAAAACATGATTCAAGAGCTCATGCAACGTTACCTTTCACAATATTACTAGAGTCAAACACAAAATTGTTAAAAGCACATGCATAAACTTTCTATATTCCCGATGTCACAGATGTAGTAATCCTGAAAAAAAAAGATTACATGATGATGACTGTAGACAGTGTTGCATTACCCCAGAAAGCAGACTTCTTGTAATTGTGGTTGTAAATATCCCAGCCTCTGTTATCGAAGCAGAACAGCAAGTTGACACACTGCAGAAATCAAGCTGCCTGGAGGGGTGCCCTGAGTGCAGAGACAAATCGTGCAACAAAGGAGACACAAAGACGGTCCTGAAAGTTTTGGGAAAAAAATGATAAGTTTGTTCCTGAAGATCAGGGGTCCTCATCTGTTTCCCTTTGCCCCAGAATCAGGGAGTCACTTCAACATTCTGGTGCATTGCAGCAAATATCTTGTGTGACATGTACTGTAGGATATAGGATTACTATAATTTCACATGCGATTACTATGTCCATGTCAGCTATATCCTAAACACTCTTGTATCCTTTGCAGTAATAGTCCTGTTTTATAGAGAGGAGTATATTTATTGCTTCTGCACAGCTCTCTAAAGACATGCAGTGAGGTTTTCCCTTTCGGGGGGTCTTTACTGCTATTACTGACTATGTGATGTTAAGATAAGTACTGTAGATGCCAATGAGCTTGAAGAGTCAAATAGTCTCCTTTTAACTGTGGCCATTGTGACGTACAGTAGAGGGGGAAAAAAAACAATTCATTCAATTCATTAAATTATCTGTTTTTACCTAACCATCACTACATGTGGAGATTGTCCATGATTTGTCAGAGCCACCCCCCATCTACCAGCAGTGGAAATCTGCATCAACTGAAAGAGTGGTTTACTCCTCCTGAACAGCACTGGAAGGTCAAGAGTTGCTGTACAACAGCAAGTCACTCCAGGCACCAGGTCAAAGGTACACTGCCGCTGGGGGAATCCCAGTCAAGACTGGTTACTGCCATAGTCCAAATTCAAATCAGCAATGAGGATAATTGGGCTTAACCTGTGCCCCCGTCAAATTCCTGCGCTGTTTGAACCACTTGGGAAAACAAGCTCATTTTGCCTAAGCAGTCTGAAGCCTGCTGGTGATTCTGCCGTGTGAGTTCTGCAGCATGACAGACGCTTAAAAACAGGTGGAAAACAGCGGGGTAATTAGAAAGAGATTTTAAGGTTCAATGTAATAGCCTGGTCTTGCCCACAAAGAGCAAGCTTCTTTCACAGTTTTGGAAAAAAAAACCTAAAACATTTTCCAAAAAGCCCAACATTACAGAATACACAAAGTGCTTTAATCCTTTGTCCCTTGTCCCAACAAGTTTTAAGAACACAGCAAATATGAATGCATGACTCACTCGGCAGATCACAGCCAAAGAAAGGGAACAGCAAGAAATATACCGCCAGATGCAATCCTGATTACTTGCCAAATGCAGTTTAATTAACGTCACCTGGTAATTAAAAAATGGCATATGGAGCTGGCTGGTTACTCTGACATTGCAGTGCAGGAATTCCAGCAGGTCTACAGAACTGTAATACACCAAGCACAGAGACTATAGAAACAAAGAGAAGACAATGCGTGGCTGTCGACTGCCCAATTATGGATTTAAGGAGTATGCCCAGAAAGTGGAGATTTCTTTAAAATATCACCAAACCTCACAATAAAAGCCAAGCAGTAGTGGGGGTAAAAAAAAAGCAAGATAATCGTTTTTGATTATTTATTTGTAAATTTAAATTTGGTGAAACTTCCTAACCCTACTACTAGTTTAAATACAGGTTGGGCCACTCACTAGTTCTAGATATGTGTCTATGAATTTGAATTGAATTAAGTTTCGTTCTTCCTAAGGGCACAATCTCTACCTGTAAACATTTTTTTATTATTCAACAATTCTATGCTTTTAGGTATAAAAAGTAAATTACATCTTTATAATGGGAATCTGGTACCACTTTCCAAAGGGTAGGAGAGCATATTCCGAAAAGAATGGGTCTTCTCAGATTTTATGTCCAAGATTAACAATATATGGTTCTGTAAGACATATTATTGAGTCCAAGGATGCACCAAGGATGTGGTTAATCTTGCTACCAGTCCTGGTCCCTTTGTGCAACTAATTTTTGCTGTGCAAGGACAAGACACCTCCGTGACTCTGAAAAGAGAAGGCTAAGATACTCTGAACACAAATCTTGTAAAAAAGTGTCAACATTGCGCTTTCTACATTACAACTCCTTAACCTCCTTAAAAATACAACCTTTATTGCACTTTCATATACAGTATATTATGGATGTTTTTCCTTGAGTGTGTGGTTAATCTGTAGTGGGGAATGGAACATCAAATCCACTATAGATATGTACAATGGCTCTCTGGAGTCAAAATCCCACTAACAGACACTCATTAAATATACAGTACAAAAACCAATCTCATGAAAAAAAAATAATTTCAATCATGTTTCATGGGCAGTGTGGTGGTGTGATAATGCTGCTGCTTAATGGATGCTGGGTCTTGAGTTTAATTCCAGTAAGGTGTGTGTAGCGGCGAGGCTTAATAATAAGGCAGAATTAAGTGTTTCTGAGCTTCCCAAATGAGGCCCCATTTCTCTGTTCATCTCTGTGGTGCAGCCACAGAGAGACCATTAGTGCAGGGTGATTTAAGGTCCTAGGACAGCTCCCAAAGGGGGATGCACTTAGCTAAGTCTGGCTATCATGATCAATGGTCATCCATTGGCGCCTATCTGTCTAGGGAGTGCCAGTTGGACATCTGGACTGCATTCCTAAGTGTCAGGAGTAAGTGACTCATATCTCACCGTGGTCAACCAATCAGGGACTGGTAGGGCCGAGTAACCCACGTGGGACTCTGATGCCCATGGAACTTTCAGCCAATGAATGAGCTGAAGTTCCTCCAGGTAAAAACAGGCAACACAGAGAGCCTGAGAGATTCAGATTCGGGAGATTCAGTAAGATTCTGGAGAGGATTCTGTGGACTGTTCTAAAGGGAATTCAAAGGAGAATTCCAGGGCAGGACGGCCCAGGAGCAGAAGGCTCCCAAGGGCAGGACATTCTCGCAGCGTGCCTCCTGACCATCCCGAGACTCAGCCCGGACAACCACGGAACGGCCAGTGTGTCCGAGTGCCAGAGCTTTCCTTTGTTCTAAGAGTCTAGAGTGGAGGTTGCCAGAGAGTAACCAGCAGCAGGCCTCGTGAACAGGTCGGAACTGTGGACAGCTGAATCATTATTCAGAACTAGCGCTTCATCAGGAACGAACCGGTCCTCTTCCTGACTTGCTGGGATCCACAGTCATCTTTTCTCCTGTGCACAAACTTTGCTAGTTAAAGCCAACACTAACTAGCCGGTCAGTGAGCATCAGCAGCGCGCCGTCGCAAGCCGCACAGCACAGCCTGGCACGGAGCCAGAGAGCGCGGATTGGACAGCAACAGCCTGCAACTGTTTCTTTGTGCCCGCAGGAGATATGAATCCCCAGAAATTGGATGAGTATTCAACTTCAATGCATTACAGCTCGAGAATTCAATTGTTATCCAAACCAGTTGATATCAATTTAATTCCTAAGAGTTATGTACTTGTTTCAAGTATCTAATGTAGAAGTTATAACCAAGTTCACTTTACGAAACGGTCTTAATGAATGATATACTGAACCTATGTCCTCTTGATGTGTAACTCTTCGTAACTGATTGAATATATATCTTTTGTATTCTGATAACCCTCTCGATAAGATCTGTTAGGTTTACATGCATATTCTATGTATTAATAAATGTATCCTCGTGTATTAGTACCTGTGTGTGCGCGTTGTTTGAGTTATGTCGCATGGTTGGATTCTAAAGCCATCAAAAGAATCAACTTTGTGATTTACTGCTACAATTAATAATTGTCTCAGTAAATGCACAAACCCTACAGAACTGGTGCCTTCAGAGAGCCACTATGATTACATATTTGGCGTCCCTGAACGGCTATGAAACATTACATGTGCTTTCTGTGTGGAGTTTGGATGTTCTTCACATGTCCGTGTGAGTTTTCTTGGGGTGCTCCATTTTCACTCCACCTTCCAAAAAATCGGCTGGCTAGGTTAGGTTGTTTCTAGCTTTTGGAGATTTCTGAATTGCCCCTATATGCAGACTGTGATGTGCTGCCATCTAGTTCAGGAGTGGTTTATGGCCTTGTGTTACAGTATATGCCCATGGGAAAGGGTGGTTTTGTGATAATGGAGATATGGATCATACAGTACAAGCCATTCTAAAGGTTTGGTAGTGCGGTAAATCACAATGAATTTCTTGCTGAAAGCAGAGGGAGGCAGAGCGTGACAACTGAGGGAAAACGAAATGCTTTCTCTGAAGCAGCATGAAAAAGGAATCACAGGGAAAAGGGCCAAGCGATATTTGAGATTCAAATACACTTTCACAAGGGTAATCATGCAGAATAATTGTTTTCCACAACAGTGTTTTGACATTAGATAGGTACAACAGAAACAAGAAAAAAAGTGGTCAGTATGCAGAAATACAGTACATGCCTACTGCAAAAAGGCCTACAGGATTCTAATGGAAGACTGGTTTTAAGAAACATCCATGAAATAGGTCAGGATTTTTACTTCCCCTCTAAGAAAAGGCACTGGTCACTGTCTATTGTCTGTTGAAGAGTTATTTAACATCTATATATTCTGAATGCAACATGGCTACAGGCAATCTGCGCTGATGAATTCTTTTCTTTGCGATCGGCAGCTGCTCAGCTGTAAATTGGAGAGGGTTGTGCAGGGGGGGGGGGATGCTTAATGGTGTCGCACAGGTTTATCGCCGGCCGCTGTAGCATATGCTCAACTCATCCGAGCCTTACGAATCAGCATGTGCAATAGCAACAAGTTGGATACATTTTAGCACATTACGGAGAAAGGATTTCTGAGGCAGGAGGCATCATAACGGAAAATGAGTGGAGGGATAATTATATTGAAATGTTAAAACGCTGAGAAAAAAAAACATTATCCGAGGCCAGTGCCCTAATTCCATCAGAGCTGAGACCAGCCAGGGCAGATTAATGAATAAAACAGTAGGGCATCACTGGAAAACAGGCAGACAGTTATTGAATAGCAATTTGATTTTTAAAAAACAAGCACAACAGAACTAAAGCAGGAAAGAAAACAATTCAGTGAAACATTTTCTGTTCTTACTCTGCTACAATGCACTCATTACCAGAAGTTTCATTTGCTGTTTTATCTTGTTTTCTCTTTTTTGGGGGGGAAGTTGTAAAGCTACAGATGTTGTTATGAAGTTCTTAATATCTAGCCCTTTGGATAAGGATAGATAATTATTCAATCTGTTTCACTTTCTGCTCAATATTCTAGACATGGTGGAGTCAAGAATCCAGAATTATTAATTAACGTTGACATGGTTATCTGATTTGATAGAGTTTAATGGATCTTCTGATGATACGTTTAATAATAGAGTTTGGTAGGACTTCTTATAAGATGTACAGCATTAAAAAAATTAACAGGAAAAGAATATACATTAATCATCTCCAATTCTCTCAATTGTTAATCCTGTAATTAAATAGTGACACACTGTCTTAAAATGGCTTTGAAACTAATGGCATTACAAGTTTTGTAACAAGAAGTCTGTTAGTAGTCTGGTATTGGATTCATATTCTGAGCACTTGTCTTCAGGAACAGAATACTTTTACTCATAAACACACAAGCTGTGGAGTCCAGCATAAAAACCCATCCCATTCTGCTCTCAAGATCAAATGGGGTAGGTTTTTTAAATTTCCTCCCAGGTTGTCTATTTGACATTTGACTTGTCTATATGGAATTTTTTCTCAAAGACGCTCTGACCTTGTAGATATAAAACTGATCTAGCTGTTGATCTTGTAACATACTGTATTGTCACCTCTATTGCAACATGGTAACAGCCCTTGCAGAAACACACAACTGCTTTAATACCAGTTTAGATAACATGTGGCAAAGGCAAATAGAAGTTCTATGATTGTTTTGATCATTAAAATGTTCTTGTGTTGATAGAACTTACCTGTGATCATAAAAGTAATACACGATGACAAAAAAAAGAGCCTCATCTGTGCAAATTCCAGTTTTTTATGTCTCTGGCCTGCCCTCCTTCCCCCCACGTCTAACTGATGAACTTGTACATCTGCACTTTGCTGTGTAGACTTCATCATCATCATCAGAGCTTCCAGTTTCAATAAAGAGCTCCTTTACGGTGTTTCCATAAACTTGGTTTCAGCTGTCTTCATGCAGCAGGTTCCTGAAAATATTTGGATTTATTTTGCCATCTTGTTGGAGGTCTTATTCCTAGTCCTTTATTGTAATTTGAGATCCAGTTCAGTGTTTCTGTGATAAAGGTATGACTCATATATGAACAAATATAACCACACACAACTAACTCTGATCTGATGACCTGCAAAATCATTGTCCACCTTTCTGAAACCTTAGAAAAAGTCTAAGCCTTTCGCAACTGAAGTATTCTGTCTAATCTGATTTCAAAAGGGAGTGACACCCTGGTATTCACTCAAAAATGACCTTATCATAACATACATACTGTAAGTGACTTTTTCATTTCCCAAACCTATGCACTATGCAAACACTCAAACGCCTAGGTACATTCCCTGTGCTAATGTTTCCACTCACCTCATAATGTTAATGCTCGTTCTCACAAAATGCACTAAAGTACTTTTTGGCATTGGCCAACATTGTACTTTGTCTGCCAATTCTGGCATGCATCCACAGACCATAAACTAAAATCGTCAGAAAAAGCTCATCCTCCCCTGCCACTGAATCATTTCATACTACAGAAAAAAGTTCAGTTTACAAGGTATTTACATGCACAAAAAGACCTGAGTTCCTATGGTCCTGTCATCACAAGTATGCATCATGGGCAGGTTTGTTTCCCCAAAGTGCTGCAGTCAGCTTTTATTTACGCTAAATCAATCTACTTTGCTTTCCTAGGGTCTTTACCTGCTCAGGCTGTGGTGTTCCAGAGAAAAGGTACTCTCACAGCTCAGTAACTTTATTTATTTAGAGACACCTTTGGTGAATTCAACTCTGATGTTTGGAGGGACATTTTTCATGTTATTCTTGAATCTGTAAATCTGTATAATTTCTTTAAGATATTTTTGTTTTGTTTAACAAAGGCAGAAAAATAAAGAAATATTATCCCATTATTTTGCGTAAACCAGGATTCAAAGTTTGTGAATTGAATCATCAAGCAAACGATAAAGTTTCAAAACTTTCTGAATTCCCTAAATTGGAAATGGACTTTACGACCCATGTGTTCTAAGCCACACTTGTACTGTAAATCCAGATTAAATTTGCTTCTAGAAAATAAAGTGTTTATTGGTGTTGGTCCCGAGGAATTAAATCAGCATTTTTATAATGTACGGGATACCCAAGGGGTGCAGAAGACTGCAAAGTGTTTAAACAGTACCCCCCAGCTCTTTTGCTCTTTCCCTGCCTGTTCAAAAACTAGATTTTGACATTTTGACATAGTCACACCATAATGAAAATCCCAATGCAGACAAAAAAAAAGTGGGGGGAGTACGATAAGGATCCTTAAAGGCTTTTAAAACATAAAAGTGAGTGTAGATTTGAGATCCTTGTTACACAACAAAGGAAAGAAAAATCATCCCTTGCAGGCTTTTATAGCTGAGTGGTTTGTTTGATCTTAAGCACCAATCAAGTGCCATAGTTATCACAGTGTCAATGACATTAACCAATCAATCAGGTTTCACTGCAGATGCAAACCTATTAGATCGTGGAATTGAGATTCAGCCCGCCTTAAGAAAACAGTGTCTTATCATTTTTGGCGGTTGCCATGGTACCTTTCCTATGGTCTATCATACAGCTTTTTTCTGGATGCTAACTCGACTATGTTATGTTAAAATCATACAAAAAGACCTGGTTTAGATTAGAGTGCACAATTTCAGTCACCACATTAGAAAAAAGCAGTCCAGAGATTAGCAGCCAGATACATTCCTGGTCTTAAAGGAATGACCTGCACTGGCAGGCTGAAGGAATTGAACAATTTTAGTCTTGAAGAGAGAGGGAAATGGATTTAATATACAAATGTACAGTATCAACAAACTCATTCCAATGAATTCCAGAATCCAAATTTAAGTGCAAACTAAAGGACATTTGGAAGCTCCGTGAAATGTATTTAAATATGAGAACAGGTGGCACCTTACTCAACGAGTTGTAGGAGTCTGGAACAAGTGGCTCAGCCATTGGAAAGCTCATACCCTGGCTTCTTTCAAGATGATCATTGGCTCAATTAGGTGCTGGCAACCATAGGAGCTAAATGGGCCAAATGACTCCCACTTGTTTGAAAATATATATATAGTCCCACTGGAGTAAAGATACTGTATGGTATACTAAGACAAACATCCTGCTTGTCACCACTTCACCCCCTCCTCCCCTGTTTTGACAAATAAAGAATAACACAAAAACAAGGCTAGACTTTCCAGCACATTGAACTGAATTAAGCCACTGGGAATAGACTATTTTCAGTCTGAACAACTTTATTTCATAGATATGCGTGTCGATCGGTAATGTTTTTGCAGTCCAGAGGTGTGCATTTACATAGTTATCAAAGAAATGAAATTGCCTACCTCAAAACAAACAACCAAGACAAAAAGGTTGTTGAGGTGAAATGTATTTCAGGCACTGCATAATCAGAAGCGGAAAAAAAAAAAAACAAGGCTGTTTTACTGAACTCACAGCCCAATACTTTCTCAGCGCCATTGTTAGAGCTCTTCACCTGCCTGCTCATCACCGGTAAAATATTCACCAAGCCATTGTTCTATAAATAGTCTGCCACTGTCGCACAGACTGCTGCCCCCCTCCAGCTCATGATAATAGACTTGTCTGAAGTAACGGGCACACCGCCTGGATCGTTCCGCCCCAATTAATTTGCGGATGTGGAAGGCATGAGGAACCATGTGGGATAAAATCCGAGGAACCCTATATCTTATCTCGTAATTAATATTGGATGGTTCTGTAACCCCCCCCCCCTCCCTCCCTCCCCACCGACACACACAACTTTCCTGAGGTGGGGGTGATCAATGTGCTTCTACCTCAGCCTGGTGATGTTAGTTTCTCTAGGTATGCCCTTGTAAAACCTTTCCATCAAATGCTACAGTAAAGCAACAGCAATGTTCAGTAAAGCATAATGAAACTGTGGCAAAGCCAAGTATGCTTGAACATGATTTAACACTGACTATTGCAGATCAAAGAAAATGTGATGTTTACTGGTTTTACCATGTTTTAACCAAAATCACTCTGGTAAACACCACATGGATTAATCCAGCTACGTACAGTATACAGTAGGTACTGTATCTTTAGAAACACGGCACAGACACTAAAATACAGTGATTGTTTCCAAAGGCTTGAAACTAATCAAGAAACACAGATCTGATATATTTTCGGAGTGCTCTGCACAAAACAGATCCGAAAGGCAAACATTTGAAATATTACATTTCTTTTGTGAAGATATTTGAAATATTTTCCCCATTTTTTTTCATCTGACATTGAAATTAAGTGATAATGGGTTTAATATTATAGGTGCTGTACATTAATGAATTCCAGATGCCCTGCTGCCCCCTGGCAGCATTGGAAACTTCAAGTCTGCAGCCTCACACTTATCGTCTCTGGGGCAAACAATGGTGAGGATGGCATTTTACTTCCCCAGAATCCAAGCCCAGTGGCATCATCTCTGTGAAAGCAGTTATTTTAGGTCAGATTCTTCAGTACCCAGTGTGACCTTCTGTTATGGCTTGGATTCCCATTCTGACATTACTAGGGCAGTGGCATGGTGTGAACCAGGTTTTGTTGTGACAGATATGATTTTAACTTCTTACTTCTTTTTTCATTACTTTTCGCCACAAGAGAAGCTTTCTTCTGCAGCGGTAATGGATAAGTTGTGTTTTTTTTCCTTGCGTTCTGCTGCTTTTAACAGCTGCATGAGAGGATCTTTTACGAGTTAAAGTGGAAAAAGGTATCAGCCACCACTTTCCCCTATTAAGGTCAGCTTCAAAACGTTTCATTTTTTCCCCTCCGCCTAACTGTTTTTTTTTGTTTCTACCCACAAAACAGGGCGAGGAAGTTTAGGAAGTAAGCATCGCAGCTTTGATGAGGTTTGCCCTTCAAGAAAAGCAGTCTGTGTATATTTGCACAGATTGCATTAAAGGACAGTGTTGCTGAAAAGCCAACCAATCAGGACTATTCAAAACCCCCACAAAGAACCCAGCAGATGCAGAGTTTTAGCCAGATTTAAAAACAGCATCGTTCGTGAGCTGATATTTATAGAAAGATTTAATGCTGAGTTGAAGTCAGCTTAAAAACTCTAAATTTAACTGATGCCTTTAAGTTTTTTTTTGTACTTTGATTACAAATTATGGTCATATTTATACAGTAGGACAGTCATTTCTTCCAATAATATTTCTGTGCCTTTGGTGCAAACACCAGCCTTGTACACAAGCATCTGTTACAGGCCTTACGTCACACAACACGAGGCTCCCAGATTCTGTTTTGTTTATGCAGTCTCCATTATTGCCTGTATGTGTCAAGACTGCCCATTTTAGGCTCTGACTTATGGTTTAATTACAAAACTCTTCAGAATATGAATGGTATAGTATACAGGGTGCAGAAAACTGTAATTCTTCAGACCTCATAACTGAAAAATCTAATTCCTGCATCTCTGTTCGGTGATTCTCTGTTTGTGAGTCTCTAAGAAAGATAAGCTTTCAAAATTGCAGCCCCATTATGGATAATACAAGATTTAATGGTCAATTGGGTATAAATATAAACACATGAATGTCATTTTTATGGGTTGCTGTGATGTCCCATGTCATTTCTCACTCACACTCGCACTTTCAATTCAGACGAGCTTCCGAATTTATAAGCAGAGCACTCGCCATCACTTCTGCTCGAGACCTGCACTTCTCAGAAGGTCTCCTCTGGGACAGAGCGGCTCAGAGCATAAGTGACACTGAGCAGCGTGATCTGTGCTTCACCAATATCTCTCAGCTGTGCTGGATTGTTTTCCTCACTCAGGTGCTACCTATAATATCTATATGTCCTTTAAACTTGCAACTTAGAATGCAATGACTTGCAAACGTGTCACACTGTAATAAAGACATGTACTGTACTTTCCACCGGGCAGCTGTTTTAATATAAACAAAGCCGCTGCCAGTTAGAGAGTCGATCCGAAACTGTGGACAGTCAGTATTTATCATGTTTGCTTTGTTTGGGAATCTGAGTGAGGACAGTAGTTTTTCTAAAGGATCATGAAGGAAGTTTGTATTGACATTGCAGCAACCTAAAAAATTAAAGGTTTCCTGAACTGGCTTGATTACTGTGCATAATCAGACAGAATACACACTTCTTTATATGGAATGTTTTCCCTCTTTTGATGCTTAAAACAAGCCCCTCTGAATGTTTAAACAGCAAATTGCTTTCGGCAGCAACATTGTGGAATTTGTGAAACCGCTCTGGGACAGAGCGCCTTAGTCCCTCCTTCCAATCCCTCTAGAGTTAAATACTGTATTTGCGAATTTTAAAACCCGCAGAGCAGCACACTTAAGACAAAGCAGCTTATTTGACAACTTTCAGGGATTGCATCCTCAAGAAAACTACAACAGATGCCCATCATCGAGCTGCCAGGACTTCACACATCAGCTTGCCTGACAGAATCGTTAATAGGAAATGACAGATTAAAGGCACACAACCCAAGGACGGCTCGCTTGTCGTTTGATGATAAGAAGCAAATTTATTCACAGATAATATGGAGCATGGGCATGGGCTCCAAGGATGTGTGTGTGTTGAATACCAGGCAACTGCTGCATGGGAATTTATTGTTTTCAGGTCTTTGGTTCTTGAAATTCCCTTTTCACAGTGTTCTGCTGGATTTTAGGATTTTAATGAGAGCTGAGAACGTGATCAGAAATGGGTGAACGAAGAGGGGTTTAGGAGTTGACAAAGAGGCCTGTAAATGATGGCTGACTTGGTAGGGTGTTGAGTAATACTGATGACATGAGCCGTGCCGGTTACAATTATGTCTTTTTTTTTTCTTTTCAAAAGGCCTGCCCTTTACTTATTCAAACCAGGGCAAAATCCTCTAATACTGAGAAGGGACAGCTTGAATGTTGAAATGCCTTTTATTAAAGCAGGAAAAAAGGGAAGTTATTTCTACAGTAAACGAGGTGTGTATGGAAAATGTTAAAAGGGGCTTCTACTCAATGCCTACATGTAGAGGTGTGTGTTTGAGGCAATAATTAATGTACTTCAGTACTACTGTAGATGTGGTCAGGTCTTACTTGTACAGCATATTCTCCAAAACATTGCAAAGCTACAAAACAACAGGGCAGGATGCAGGTTCCGAACCCAGGCTTATTTCATGTGTGACAGAGTCAGATCTAATAGGGTGCTGCCTGAGCACTGGCAGAGCGCGTTCTTTTTCCTGGGCGGTGTGCTGGTGTGTAGTCATCTTTGGAGGTGACTGTTCTCCCGTATACGAGAGAATCCCCGTTGAACGAGGAGAATAAATCCTTTTTTCAATAGAGCAACCGGTTCTGTAGCAGGCTTGTGAACACATTCGGTTCTCCGCTTGAACGCCGTCTGTGGATCTTAAAGCGCAGCCCTGATTAGCCTCCGGTGTGGTAGCTGCACATTCCCACGCACCGCGGAGAGGGGAGTGCAGTGGGAGGTGTGTTCCACTGTCACATATGTGACAACACTGCAGTCTGTTTTCTGTGTGACTAAGAGCACTGAATGGCCTTGATGACCAACACACTTTATCATATATCTTGTGGCTTATCCTTGTAGGTGAGTAGGCAGCATCTTATCAGCATACATCCAAAATTGTGAAAACAAATATCAATAGCCTGGTAACTTCTCCCTTCACTGGAAGAAATGTTTCCCTGACTGCAAGTCTTGGTGTAACATACGATCACCTGGTACATTGGAGATGGAACCTATCCCAGGAACCAATGGGGAGAAGACAGGGTACATCAGTCCATTGCAGTCAATTCATTATACTGTATCAGTATTATTATACTATTTGGTGTCATGGCACTTAGCCGTGGTCCCTCTCAGCACTGAGGAGTGGAAACCCGTCTGTGTGGCAATTGTACTGTATGCCCTTCTTTTGCCTGTGTGTCTTTTCTGAACATCATGGTTTCCTGGCACAATCCAAAAACATGTTGGCCAGTTAAGGTGACATCTCTAATTTGTCCCCTGGTGAATGTATGTGTGCCCTGCAAAAGGATTTACATTCCATCTGGGGTGTCACACCATGTTGTGTCTTGTGCATCCTGGATTAGGCCCTAACTCAGAACAGCACTCTAAATATACAGTGACTACAAAAAATTTTAGGCTTTGCAAAATGATTAATCCTAGAGTTAGGATTAGGATTAAAGTTAGATCTACCATCTACTGTAGATCTAGGCTAGAGTTTAACTGCAAACATTACAGTTTTCTTTTTGGGTGCTTTTAAGTGTCTGGTTTTCAGATACTGTAGGTTCAAACGTTTTGCAACACATTAGATGAACCTTTTGTAATAAGAAAAATGGGGTACCAGCCCCTTCCCAACCTGTGGTATGAAGGTTAGGTTTTTCTGTTAGGGTCAGAGCTCTATTAGAGTTTGGGTTAGAGCCAGGGGTGTGAATCCGTGAAAGTTGTGCACATCCCACACAATAGGGAGCTAAAGCCTTCAGGAGTTTAGTACTTTCCATGTTGATCAATTTACTGTAAACAGCACTTAATGAGCAATTATAAAAACACCTGTAAAGCAAAATTAATCAATGATTAAAAGCCCGTGTTATTCCTGCCACATCCCTTCGATGTCACATATAAACAAAACAGGAATCTCATTTGCGTTACAACTTCCCAATGCAATCACAGAAAATAATCAATTTTGTTTGGGCACCAACAGTGAGATTTATTCTTTCTCAACAGGGTGTCACATTAAACAACCAGACAAATAGAAAACCAAAGTAAAACACATGGCGTGTGGTAGCAGGACCAGATCATAACTGCTGTTCAGTGAATACATCTCTGGACCACAACCAAAACCTTGCTTTTTAATTAGTTATTTAAGTGAGGCTTTTATCTTTCTAGACTAGGACATCATCAGCTTCTGCTTCAGAGTCTTCGATATTAGGGAATTGGTTACATTTCATTCAAATCAAGCAATAGGATTTTTTAGTTACGCGCTCAGGGTGACACTGAACTTCCTGCTACTAAGCCCTGTGACTTAACCACTGCAACAAATTTATCACACTGCTTAAAATACATAGTTTCCACCCATTTCTACCTGTGCTCTCCCAAACTAAAACTCCCAAATAAAAACAAGCTCATCATTTACATTTCATAGCATTTCATATTAAGATCGATAGAGTGTTCCAGCTACTTGCTCTCCAGATTACTCAGATTCTATTTGAGCCACAGGAATATAATAAGGGACGGAACAGTAGTTAGCACTACCACACTGGGACCCTGGGTTCAATTCCTGGCATGCTACTGTATCTGGGTCAAATTTGTTCTCTTTGTGTTTGTGTGGGGTTTCTCCCACAGCCCAATGGCGTACTGGCAGGTTAATTGGCTTCTGAGAGAATCAGCCCTGGTGTGAGTGTGTGTGTTTGTCTATGTGTATCTGGCTTCTTGTATATTGCTTGCCAGCATACAGTAGGTTCTGGCTCCCCAGAGACCTTCACATTATCTGATGGCATTGCTAGAATTGGACATTCTAGTCCTGTTCAAAGACAGATTGAATTAACTCCTTGTTTTGCCTGCTGTCTGTGCAATTCCTGAAGTTGTTTTTATCTTTCTTTCAACCATGTTAATAGCTGATATTATATTCAGATCCTATACTCAGCACTCCTCACCTCTCAATCAAACCTTGGACCTAGCAGACCTAGCTAGGTCCTTGCAGACCTTGAAACCTTAAAAGACCTTTGCTAGCAGGTCTGGAGTTAAAGTGAGCAAATTACTGAATCAGGCTGGCCTGAAAACCATAAACCATAAAACATTTTCTGAAGTAAATAATTTAACTCCATAGTAAAGATAAAGTTAGGAACCTGTGCTACATTTGCCATCCTGGGAATATAGAATTGAACACCCATCTCTATATCTATGTAAAAGGACAATAAAGAATAAGCAGCAAGAAACCTATAATTGAAGCACTGTGACAGGTGTGAACTTACCAGTTGAAATATTAGGATCCTTCACTCAAATGAATAGATTCTCCCAATGGCAGGAAGTTCAGCCTGAGCATCACAAGACTATAAGCAGCTGCCTACTGTATGTTGTTGAAGCTGATGCCGGGGTTTATTCCAAGTTGAGTCTGGATGCGATCCTCTGATCATTTATCTACTACCAACCACTAATTAGATGTGGTTTTGGCCAGTGAGTGTTTGACAATTAGGCTCTCTTTGGTAGCTTGTTTTGATGTATAGGGAAAAGTGTTAAATACTCCATCCATTTGAAATGTATTCGTTCCAAGCAGTATAAAGGTCACAGAATGTGAGAGACGTTCAAACGGGTTGCAAGCTGCCACAGGCCTCCAGTGCAGCGATGCCGAGTCAGGAGGGAATGGGCTTGCCACAGCTGACGTCTGCTTATCACTTTTTTTCTAACTATTCATTTATGCACAGGAGAATTGGATTGCTCCGCCGCTCAGCTTTGGGATATTCAATGATTTGGGGAACAGGAGGGGGTCCGGATGCTCAGACGCACTGTACATGTGGAGTGGTGATATTTACCTGACCCCTGAGCTTGGCACCAGACTGACGTCTGTCTGCTGCCTTTCCACTGGCGCACAGAGCCTGCAGGACATGCTGCAGATGTGCGCTGGGACAAGCCATGTGGAAAATGAACACAGCGTGTTCGTCTTTTTTTATATACCTTATGCTGTTCCTGTAAGCACCAAAGTGTTGATGTGATCACAATTTTAACAGGCCAATGAATTTGCTCTAGCCCTCCAGCGTGTTTAGTATGGCAAGCTCATTTCACTTAATATTCCAAAGCCATTAACAGCAACACAACCTTTAGTGTTGTTTGTAATCACATAAAATAGATCTTTACTCTAAAATGCCTTTAGAAAGGCATGCATTGGCAGAACTTCTAGGAAGAACCTTTTTGTTTTAAACAGCAGTACACTCCCTCCAGTTGAACACCTTTGCTTTAAAAATGCATTATGTCAGATACACAGTCCAGTCCAAACCTAATCTGTCCTTAAGATTTGAAATCTTCACTGCCTAGAGTATGGTCCTTTTTATTACGCATCCATTGCAAAACATATGTGTGTGTGTCTGTGCATCTGTGACTAATCTTCTAAGCTCGGAGGACATTTATGGGTGTGCAGCTATTGATTTGTCTCTGTGTTGTACAGAAATTGTGTAATCTGAAACAAGAATATCCTCAGAAAGCGGGCAATGAAATGAAATAAAACAATCTCAGCCCAATCAGTCTCACCTTGAGGAAACATGCTGTGGCAGTCTTGCGACACCCCTGTAGAAACCTTGAAATACAACTGAAATCATGGCAGGATCTTTCCATCATTGAAAAGAATGGCATGAAAACTATTGAAGATTGACATAAATGCTATAAATTATATATAATGTCTGGAAAATTGTGAAAATCACACTAAATTGTAGTCCCCTCTGTAAATTAATCCAGATACTAATTACCATACAATTACAACTTTATCACAGATATTCTTTGTTACCGTCTGATAAACGTAATGTAAAGGAAACCAGTTTCCAGGTCAGTCACGAGTAATCACTTACTGTACTACTCTCTGTATGATGGATACTTATCATATTATCATGACAGATACAGACCTTAAGTGTTCAGTGTGTAATTCTGCAAGACACAATAAATATAACTAGTGTGCCCTGCAGAACTATCAACATACAGTATGAAACAACATACAGTTTGCTCACACCTGAAGAAGGCTCCACGGCCAAAACGTTGTGTTCTCTTTCTTCTTTTTTTCACCATGGAATAAACCTATTACTTGTTCCCATACAGTATGAAACGTATGATAGCACTGTGTTATAACACCATACGCACCTCTGAAGGTTTTAAAAATAGTGCTTTCTGAAGTTTGGAAGGAATGAAGAAAACCAAGCCTTTCAACCTAGCTGCTCTAAATTATAAATGTTCCCAACATAATATCTCAAAGCTATACAGGTAGATCACACGCAAATCTCTCTTTCTACATTTCTCCTTACACATCCTTCCTCCAGTCCATCTCCACCTTTTCAACTACCCATTAGTTAACTCCTTACTCTGTGTGATCCTAGCTTCTTCATCCTATGGTCAGGCAGGTTTGACCCTCAGTCAAACAGGTTTAGTCAAATATCCCTTTACCAAATAATCAAAACAAATCATTCTCGGGAGTCATTATTCCTAGCAAAAACAGGAAAAGTACTGCTGGAATGCTAATACCACAGGCATACTGACCCACAGCTGCTAAAGTATGCCCTGTGGTAAAATCACATTTCCACATGTGGTGTTTTGGGTTATTTTCTCATGGTCAGATCTCCCGATGAGAGATTATGTGCACAGTAAAAGCAGCTGAAAAGCAACTGCTCCTTGGCATCATGTCCCTGAAGGGAATTCCTGTAGAGTTATTGTAAAGGTTTAGAAATTCTACCATTAGCCTGTCTGTGCTCTGTTAGGGATCCCATTAAGGCTGAATATATAATCCTGGTTACTGTACACCGAAATGGACAATTTGGGGGTATTTTTTAGTGATTTAAAAGCAACCCCCATCACATAAATGGCCTGCATTCTCAGGGTATAAGGAAGATCCATCTGCACAATTTATTCTGGCTGTGAATTTATAACTTCTGGGAAGGGATCCAAAACAGAATGATCCATAATGCAATCTGATGGCCTGATGAGGTTCAATCGAACAAATGGTTGATATGGCAATCTCAGTGCACTTTAGCTGATGTAGCCGGCACCAAACATTTCCGCTGGCCTTTGGGGAGCATTCAGTTCCAATTAGGCTCTTTTTTTAATTTCGGAGAAGAAAGGCATACATTGCTCACTATCGACAAATAAATCTTCATCTCAATTAATAAACAGCCGATAAGAACTGCTCCCCAGCAAGCATGAATCAGTCCCGACATCCTCTATTTAAAGGGCAGATTTTCTTTCATGGCATTGAAATGGCACATGTGAAGAAAAGAAAAGCTTTCCTGGTGGAGCGTTTGAAGAACTTCTGTAACAGGTTTACAGTACACAAGTCTCTCCTGTAAAAGTTTTGCAACAGGGCAACTGGATCTAGGGGATTGCTGTCACCTTGGTGAATCCAGTTTTCCTTTATAAGCATTCAGGGAGTGAACATTCCTGGTCGGCCTAGGGGAGTCAGGTATGGCGGAGAGTAACAGTCTCAAGGAGAGACTCTTGATGTCTTGATGAAGACTACGAGAGTGGACCGGCCTAAACAGAAAAGAAAGAGTAAAGTATATTTCCTCTGCTATTTGTTTGCAAAATACCTGAAAATTACAGTACTGAAGGCATATAAGTGATGGACCAAAACTGCAGTAAAAATAATGTTGATCCGGTCACCACCTTATTTAATGTTGATTTGGGGTTTAATGTGTGCAGATTCCCTCACCCTTGGCTACCATCAAAGAGGAATCTGTCATAGGATCAATACAGTATTTTGTATTTTAAATGGCGGGAGCCAGTTAGCCTTACCATTAAATTTCAGGCACAGCACAGGTTTTTGACCTGGAGAAATCAACAGGAAATTTTACATTTCATCAGAAAGCAATCTGCACATGTGAAATGCAATAAAAAGAAATGAGAACATGATGAACACAAGAAAACAGGAATGAGAAAGGTTTCAAACAAGGGGATTATCTAGCTTGATTGGTTGCCAGGAGCTAATTGATATGAGTGTCTCATCCAGGTTCTGCAGGTTTTGAAAGAAACAGGGTATTAGTTCAACAATGTAACTGGGTAGCCAATCCTCAACAATTTCTGGACAAAAGTGTGTTCTGTTCCTAGTTTTAAATGCAGTTCTTGGTTTCTAATTGTGCTCGCTGGTATGAAAGTAGGCTACTTTTCTCATGATATTAGGCATTTCAGAAATCTGTTCAAAAGCTGACCAGCTCCTCCCATGTATTTCTCAGAATATACAACCTAGCAGTGTTGAATAGTACAGTATAATGTTAAATATTTAAGGGACTCAAGGCCTGTTCTACAAGAAACATCACTTATCTTCAACGCTCGCTGTTCTTTTTGTGCTTCTTCACAGTCTGCAGCTCAACCTTGGATGAGAATGTGAATCAGAGGATACAAATGGAAACTACAGGGAAGAACATTTACACATGAGAACAGGAAACATGTCTTGACACTTAATTATGGGGTCTTGAGCAAGCTACCCAGCAATGGTGTTGAAGCTGATCCAAAAAAAACATCTGGATGAGATCCTTGGAACCTTAGCTACCACAAATCAAATAAGCTAGATGAGCTACATATCCACCCCTTGTTTACAAAACCTTATATTCACACTATCCTGATCTTCTGAAACAGTCGTGGTTTAAGCTGGTGATCACAGTGTTGGCAGAAGTTTTTTAAAAATCGATTATCTCACTTTTGTAAGACAATTGCTTTGCCATTTTTGTTTCATTCTTTATGGCTGCACAACATTTTGGACCGCTACAGAGTAGGCTGTTTAAATGTAGGATCCATAATCTGTACTGGTGCAAAATGCAAAGTGTGTGTTAGCACAAAATAGTAGACTCCCACTTATAGTAACTACTGACTTTAGTGCAAGCTATTACTGTACCTGCTACTATTTGACACTGTGACTTCTCCCAGACTTATATCGTGCAAACCAACTTTGACAACCAAATAAACAGGATAAAATGCAAAAGTACAAGATGGACTACTGGAGAGCTGGAATCAGACACTGGAGTTGGTGACATAATGTGAAGAGTGCTGCAGGCAAGTCGGACATACTCTCAAATGGAGATGTACAGTATGTTTGCACTTTCATAAATTGTTCAACACAGAACTCATAAAGAGAATACAAGTACACAAAATAACAAATAGACTTAAGGAATTTTAAAAGTTTTTTGGTCAAAGCAGTGTAACCTTAATGAGGTCAGACTATTAATAAACAGCACTCCCAAATGGCAAGATAAGGAAAAAATATGCAAGGGCTCTCAATTTTAAAAGGGGAAAGAAAACATTGTTAGGCTATATCTCTTTGTAAAGAATTTTCCCGTGCCATAAATATCTGTATTGAAGAAATGAAAAGAACTTCTCTAAAGGCACTCAAACAGAGAGAAAAAGATAACAGGAGTACATCACTTGGCAGAACTGTTTAATATTTCTTTAGAGCTCAACAGCTGTACTTAGCCGATACAGATCAGGGGCAGCTCCAAGAATGAGAGAAATCCAATGACCCTCACGTGGCAGATAAAAACATAAAGATAACAAAATGTAATTAAAGAATTTCTTTGAAAGCAGAAGAATAAAGTGTTATCATCTCTCACACATTCATACTCGAATTTTAAGGTTTGAGTACAAAGCTTTTGAGCCACTCAGTTGGACATTGCCAAGTGCTTAAATTTTTTTAAACATATATATTTTCTCTGAGGATGTGTTGAATAAACAGTAGACTAATACAAAAGGAAATTATTTGCAAGCAAGATTCAGATTCTAGACCCCAAATACTGTACATCCTAAAAAGGATTTTGAATTAACCGCTTTATGACCACTTTGAGAAACCAAAACTTTCTCCCAAGTTTTGCATTCATTCGTCTACAAAAGTTACTGTACATACTGACAGCCAAAGTGGAATAGCCCAGGATGTTGGGAACTCTATTCCTTGGTAGCTCCCAAACACAGCCTAGACTGGAACAGCCAGTTATCCCCAAGAAAAAGTGCCACGTACTGTACTCTCCAAACATTTATTTACTCCTCAGTAGTCCTTTGTCCATCTTTCAGTCCGAAGATTCAGAGACAACTTTTCAGGAAAGGCTTTTAGAAGGTGAAAGTACTTTACAAGTCAAGTGATTCAATATCAGTCAACCTGTGTTCTCTTGGTATTCCTTTTCCTGGTTAAAACTCAACAAGGACTTTAACAGAAAGCAACCATTGATGGCACAAAAGCTAATTCTCTAATCTCATGCTAAACATGCCTTTCATTTTTTTTTCTCTAGCAAGCATTCCTGTCCCACAAAGCCTAAAGAAAAAAAGAAAATAAATAAATATGCATATGGTAATGGAAATAATTTACAGCTGCCCTTAAGCAAACTTTCATTCTGTATGTCTATTGTGCCTGGAACCTTGTATGAGTCAGAATTCTGATGAGCCGTGTTCCCAGGTATAACAGGGCATTGCAAAAATGAATGCTTATCCTTGCTATTAATCAGCCTCTGAATGAAACATCCTTCGGAAAAAATGAGCTCTTTAGGCAACAAAAAGATCCAAAAAATTATTTCAGAAAATTCTTCTTGATCTTTGCCTCTTTCACAATACCGGTGTTGTTAAATGTTTTTTATGAAATAGCTTTATCTTTTAAAAAAAATACAGTCTGACAAAGAACTCCATTTCTTTTAAGATGAAAGCAGCAATTTCACCTCATCTTGAGTTCTGCAATCCTTTTGAAGATCAATGTTTTTCATAGAAAGTTTGTTTTTTTTTATTTTTGCTTACAGAAACCAATGTGGCCTTTGTCTGTGTTTTGTACAAGGAGCTGACCCGCATTGTACGTCTGAACTAGCAGCCTTAAAATAATGACTATCTTGTATTTGTATTCATTTGTGAACCATAAGAACTTTGAATTTCTGTAAGGAAGAAAAGGGTGAACAACATAGAGGGCGTATTTTGTTTCCAAGAAGTCTTTTTTTAGCAAACTTGTTGAAATACAGGAAAATGCTTAAATAATAAATCTCTTTACCTAGGTTAGCCTACAGTATGTAAGTTAGCTCAGTCTGGAAAAAATACAATGATGATTCATGCAGGATTCCATAAAAATAACTGAATCAGAAAAAAAGCCACAAATAATGTTTATTGAAATAATGAAAGTCTCTAATGCCATATTGTTCTGCTCAGCAGTGTTCACATCTTAATTCCATAATCCCCCATTACAGAACATTATCCTTTAAAAATGCTGTTGCCGTCTTGCAATCTTAAGAATAATATCCTAATGAAGAGGACAAAAAGAAAGGGTATTTTAAAGCTTGGGAATGAGTGTAAAATGTTTTGAAGAAGCTTTGTCAGAAAACTGTTACTGGGAAAGATTTACAGCCAGTTCAGACTCAACCCTAAAGCCCAGCTATGTTATCATCCACCTTTGACTAGGATTTCCCCAGCAGTGGTCTATACCAAGGTCTAACCACACTGAAGCTGGGTGAACAAGACTGAAGTAGGGTTTATATAAATGTTCTGTGCAATGGCAGTGTGACCATTGCAGTACCACGCGGGCTCGTGCCCTCCGCCACCCGTTCTGTCCCGCAACACCTAGGGAGCGAACCCGGGTCTCTGGGGTAACACAACAGGGAGCCAGCCTCATGAGCAAAAGGAGACTCCTCCCAGCTGACGTCCCTGCTATGCGCAGGGAGGGTAATGATGTCACCGTATCCGAACTAGCTCTGCTTCAGCAGCTCCTGGGATCTTGTGGACTTGAGTGACTGTGGACTTGAGGGGACATCTGCGATAGATGTACAACTTGTGCCACAGTAGAGTGATAGTGGTCGGAAGCCATGTTAATAAACCTAGAACAAATAACTCTCCGGAAAATTAATTCTGGGAATTTCCTTACCAGTCGGAAATTACATAAAATGTCTGTTATAGCAAATATTGTAAAATTGCTAAAAAAGGACTAGTGCAATGAAAGGAGCTTGGCAGAGTAATTGTTTTTAGAAACTGTGCTTGCATCATAGGATGTTTTTGGGGTGTTATGACTTGATGTAAGTGGAGATGGGTTTGCAATTGAAACAATTTCAACTAACAGCCTTGCATGCCATTACAATCTGGGACATGCTTTTACTAACCAACTACAGGAACCCCTTGGGACCAAAACAGTGTTTTTTTAAATATACTACAGTCTGTTTGCTATCACTGAACAAACTACACCTGCAGTATAATTCACCATCATTTTGATCTTTGGTACTGTATGTATGTCTGCATACCAATAAGCTAGAAAAGATGCAAAGGCTGTAGTTGGAAACTTAAAGTCCTCATAAAAGGATAATAATACTGTAAATTATTTTATTGCAGGCTACAAAGTCTGTTCATCTGTGCTGTGACCAAGAGCTCGATAAGCATTTATTTTCAATTATAGTGCCCTTTCTCCTGGGAGAGAAGGCTCCTTTTCACTGGATGATGTCCTCATGTAGTTTTCTTTTTTTTTCTCCACACCATACTCCAGATTCAATTTCAGCAAAACAAATGAATAAAAAGAAAATAATTGCACATCGGTTTTATGATCTCCAGATGTTATGAGACTGGCACTTTAATGACTATGATCTTACTTGCACAGCTAGTACAGGGATTTGAAAAAAAAAATTCTGCCTGGACTACGAGGCTCTGGAGTCGCCTGCGCTAGCAGAGTGGAGAAGGATCATGCATTCTAGGAACAGCTCTAAAACCTTGTTTCCCACTTTTGTTGTTTTCATATCCATATTTCATATGTTCTGAAACTGAATCATTTAATTTCTATATCGCAATGTCAGGAGTGTTATCCATATGTAAATGATTCAAAACTTTTTCCCCATGTGGAAAGGAAACCCAAAGCCTAAAAGTACACTTCAGATAGAAGTTACATCCATCTATCCAGTTTTAAACCCTTTTATCCTGTTCTGGGTCATCGTGAATGCAAAAGCCTAATGTTACAAGCAACAAGCAAGAGGTAGGATACACACAGGCCATCACAGGGCACACACACCAAAGCTAATCTGTACAGAAGCCAAATAACCTACTGTACCAACTTGTGTTTGGCCTGCAGGAGAAAAACCCACATGACAATTGGGAGACCATACACACTCCACACAGAAAGCACCCCAGGAATTGAACCCAGACCCATTAGCACTGCAAGGCAGAAATGCTAACACTGCATTACCATGCTGTCCAGCAAAATTAAAGAAACGTGCATATACAGTACACACTAGCAAACATTTTTGGACCTCCCTCCAAATACTGTGTTAGGCTTCTGTAAACTGCAAGAATCATTGTGGTAAACTGCAGTTATTTCTGACATATGTTCAGATTGGTGTGTGGAGTTCAGTTGTACACTCTGCTGGTTCCTAAGATCTGGAGAATGCTCCTATCGGGTAAGATAAAAGTCTCTTTTTCAAGCCAGCCATACTCTGTCTACCACTGAAAAAGCCTATTAATTCTGATAGGCATCAGCACATGTTTGAAGTATTGAACGAGTAGAATTCAGTTTGTAAAGGATGTTTTTCGTGGCGCACTGTGTTTTGACTTGTTTGTTTCTTATCTTTTTATCTCCTCCATTATTGCCTCTCACCGTGGAGATGTCAGTAATGCAGTAAAATGGAGTCATGCATTTATACAAATGAACAATTAAAGAACTCCTCTAAACTGCTTGAATTAATGGAATTGTTCTGGATTTGGCAAATGAGTTTGCACCATGAATAACTCATAAGTAAATATAATGTAAAATACAGAATTCGTGATTTTATATTGACTAAGAAAACATTTATTCACAATTCTTTGGAAATAGAGCCGTAGAAATTCAGATCACAATTGCAGAGATAAAGGAAAGGTACTAAAGAGCCTCATAAAGCACATATACTGTATTTGTTCGTATAGCCACAGGACCTTTTCATCTTATCAGTGTGCGGCCTGTACTCCTTAGGAAGCTAACTGGTAATGGCCTAAAGGTTTGTAGTTACAGTAGTCTCTGGGTTTTAACATGACACTGAACAGACTGTGCCCTTACCAGCTGGGCTGAGGTGTCCCATATGTTGGCTTGGGACTGGCATCATGCTGTGGGCATGCAACTCTATACCAGGGAGACCAGTGTTTATGCATACAATTCTCTAATGGGAGGCAATAGCAGATGGGGTTACAGTATGCAAACATACTGGTGCCACATCAAAGTGCTTACATTTTAAAAAGCTTTGACTCAGAGAGAGCCTGAAACTCCAAACTTGGACACTGTTCAGGCAAGGCACCCATAGTCCACCAAGCACATACAGTATTAACATGGACATACTGTAACAGACTATGAACACAATGTTTGCAGATCACAGATTGTCCTGGAGAGGACTGATTAAAGTATTTCAGAATTCTGTGGAGAACAAAAACTGTGCAAAAAGCACCTTATTACAGGATATTAGACTTTAACATTCAGAATGTAAAGCTGATATTATGAGGAACCTGTTAAAGTATTCTCATTAGCATATTGTCACATAAACAAGCACATTCTCATACCATTCTCTCAAAATGTAGAATTCCCAGAATTTCACAAATATACTTCACGAATATAAAAAAAAATATGAAACCTGTTACCATTGAGTCTTCACAACATCCAGTATAGTAGTATAAAAAAGGTGATTATATCTGTTTCCCCTTGAAAACAGCCACTGACTTAACCAAAAAAAAGTCTTCAGGAACACTGGATCAGGAACTGGCTTTAGGGTCTTCCCACAGAACCCCTTTCATACTAGGCACAGGAGTGTTCATTCCGACTTACTCGTGGCGCCTAGGCACATCTTAGGCCAGCTCTTTGTCATTGCACAGATTGTTCTTCACAATTACCTCAGTGATTTCCTCATCATTTACCAGTGCCTTGAACTTTGGTCCAACAAGCAACAAACCACTCCTTGGCAACACACATCTCCAGTACTGGACCTGGGAATCAAACTACAAACAACAATCAGCCTGTCCAGTACCTGCAGACCCTTTCATACAGACAACAGGATTCACTGTATCTAACAGGCATGTTACTCAGCCCAATCTAGCATAGAGAGAAGAGCTCTTAACTCTCATTTTTCAGTCCAAAACACTGGAACCCCAGACAAAATAGCAGCCAGTTGATATACAGATCCTTTCCTGCTTAAGTCTGGACAAAGTCTTACTCTGTCCCCTTAATTATGAAGCTTATCAGAGCAGCTTTTCAAAGACCTTAATCCTTCAGGAACTAGTCTTCCCCCACATGGTTTTCCACATGCTATTCTCAGAGACACCCATACTCAGTCCTTAGGTGTGAATAATTCTACACCTACTTCTAATCTTCAGAAACCATCTTGGCTTAAGATCCCACTATGAGGTCTGAGCCAAAATGAAGCCTCCTCTCCTCTAACTCTATCAGTCTCTTAATATCAGAAATGAGTCATGCTTTTATAAAAAAAAATCTACATCTCCACCAAATCAGGTGATTTGCAAACAATTTAAACAGTTCTTATTGATGGCTTAAGCTATCGGCCTTTTCCTCAGTTCTGATGTAAATTATATCAAATGATAACAGGATTCAATTTAATTTTCACAAGAGAAAGAAAACAAAAGCAGGAAAACAATCAGAGACCTGATTATGCATTTTACATTTTCAAATGCAGTGGCAACTATCAATGTTTAATACTTTTTAGAGGGTAGTAAGATACACTTTATTGAAGGTAGGAAAATTACAGCTTTACTTTATGTTTTAAAATGTTCTGAAATTACATATTTCCAAAAGGGCTCTCCTGCTGTTCTTCCTGGTATGAGAGGCATTAAAAGTGCCATCAGTATGTTGCCAAGCATGAGTTTTGTGTATTTTAAATGTTTAATCTGCAATATTTGTCTAAAGCAAAATGCTCTTAATTTTTCTGTCCTTCATCACCCTTTAAGAACAAAAAGCTATTTTTTAATTTTAAATTTTTGGGAGGAAAGGGAGATGGACACAGTGGGAAGGAGTCAAGGAGGGGAAGATCACGTGGGCTGATGTGATCCATCACATGGACAATGATTCCTGCTCCACAGTGTGTATCGTGTTCTATCAAGTCCCACAAATCATGTTACCTGGGGGCTAAAAGAAGATTCAAGCTGCATACATTGGAGAAAGCCAGAAAACCTTAAACATATCCTGTCATCCCGTAGAAAGGCATTAGCAGAGGGAAGACACCATTAAAGACATGACCTTACATAATTGGTAGGCCACCTGAAGGAAGCAATGTGGAAATGCTCAAAGACCCAAAAAAGACCATTCTTCATCCAGTTTGTCAGACACAGGGAGAAGATCCCCAAAATCAAGGAGAGTGGCTTGCTGGGGATGTCTACAACTGGGTAGTTAAGGCTGACAGCACCTCACCTTCCCACAGGACGTTGTCAGCACACTAAGACCAGACCTGTTCATTTGGTCAAGAGATACAAAGAACATCATGCTGGAACTGACAATCCCAAGGGAGGAGTATATGGAGGAGGCATGTGAAAGGAAGCTCCACAAGTACCAGCAATTGGAGGAAGAGTGCAGTCGAACCAGCCAGTGGAGCAAATGGTTTCTCAGGACAGTTGTTGTGGATGGCGCTGAAGGTATTGGACATAAGAGGCCAGCATTAAAACATTTGCAAGGCAGCAGGGCAAGAGGCAGAGAATGCATCACATTGGCTGTGGCAGAAGAGGGAGGAGCAGTGGTTCAGCCACCTGGTTCAGGCCTGGCCTGATCAACCCAGCCAGCTCACTCTCTGGAAGGGGTAGTGAGTAGCACTGAAACACCTAGTGAAGAGGGGACTCACTTGAACGTAGAGCCACAGGCAGCAAAATCATCAGCTGTAGGTATGTAAATTAAAGTTAAAATATTTAGGTATGATAACATAAGTTAATTCTAACCTATTCTGTAGGTATCTGCTTTCTGAAGATCAAACATTTAGATTTTCTGAGGATGTTTTATTATTCCTAGAGTTCCATTTCAGCTATCAGTGCAGTTCTTCCATACAGATGGAAACATTAAAATGGTCATTTTTTACACAGAGCAATGGGGTCATGAGTGTCAACCTGGATCAAGATGATTGGATATGCTGGTCAAAGACAGATGTGCACTTAATACAGTTCATTTAACATAAATAGCCATTCATTTTTAATATAAGGTTGTGTCAATAGTCCTATACAGGATTGTAGTGAGTCAGAGTCTAAGTTAGCAGATAATGATTACTAACATAAATAATTAGGAAGAAATCAAAATGTTCACTTAACCCTGTGGCTACTTAAGGTCACAGGTGGTCACATGAGCAGAGGTAACAATCTATAAGTTGGTATTCTGCATAAGAGGTTAAGTCTCACCACAAAGAAGAGTTTTTACAAAAGCTGCCAGTTTCCTGATTTTTGATAGTCATGACTTCACAAGAATTTCAGATTAATTCAGTAAAAAAAACATTGCCCACGTGTATCATGCCCTTTCTCTGAGTATGCAAGTCCTCGGATCCTGGTTCCAATACTGTGTTCAATGTACCATGTTCAAATTTTGAGACTCCTCAACCCTGATACTTTTAACCTGCCCTGTCACTTTTTTTCAGTCTTAGAATTGTTACCATTCTCTTCACCCTGAGCTGCAATTTAATTTGCAAACCCAGACACAATATTATAATTGAAGCCCCATTACCAACCACAGCACAATCAGTTAATCAAATTTTCTCCAAACACCGTCAATGGCAAAGTCATAGAGGAATGACAAACCTGATAATACTGCCCTCACACTGCCCTAGAACTTTAATAATGTCATATGTGTATAAAATGATTTTTGTGAAGCTGTCATAATTCCTTTTTAATTTGGACATTGCATGAAACATTCTTAATAGAAATTTCTTATACTTAGGGGAATACTCAGAACTGTTTTATAGATTAAGTCATGAGGGAAATGCTTTACAGTGACTTTTGTTAATTAAACATGCTTTCATTCTTGAGTGGCAGGCTTTGAACAACTAATGAATTTGAGAGATAATAGAGGATAACACACAAAAAGTGAGGCAGCATGAGAGATGGTCCCATGAACCTAGTTGTTTTCAAACATATTTAAAACAATCCAGGCTAAATTTGTGATTTCTCCTCAGTGTGGCAAGAATGATTTGTCTACATCCTGTTTTTCCTCAGTCGGTTTCATTTTTCTCCTGCTTGCATGAATCATGAACACACTGGTCGTTGTAGGTGGTGATTATCTTCCAGTCAGGCTTTAGCTTGACAGTGTACAGGGTAGGACAAAATGACGTTCAAGTGATTAGATCATTTTCATATTTTGTTTTTGAGACATTGACCTCTGGTTGAGCAAACACGTGGGAATCATTACATCAACAACAGAACAGAGACATATGTCAAAAAAGAAACCCTGCAGTACAATCCTTTTTAAAGCACACGGTTTAAAACAAAAATCCTTAGCTAAGAGCAGGCTTAATGAGCCCTGACCTCAAAATGGAGGAAACATGACTGTACTTCATTCATCTGAGGGATTTAAGATTGTCAGTAGATTTTAAGGAGCAACACCTCAATTTGCCTCTTGGGAAATGGTTTAAGGGCTGGCAGGCCCCTCCTCTGTTTCCTCAAAGCCATGCTCTGAAAGTTCAGGTTGCAATGAAATGGATATTGCATACAGGTGAATTGGAGGTGCACCTCACATTTTCTAAAGTCCATTAACTGATATTGCTTCTACATGTATCATTCAAGAAAAGTCAGCCTATATGAAACCCTACACCAATATTCAATCAGTGCTGTTCGCACATGGTAAACATTCATCTGGGGGCATGTTTTACAACAGGCACTTAAATCATTTATCAGTAACACAATTAAAAAATGAAGAGACTGTATGGAGTGGGAGTAGTGTCATGTCTGTGCTGTGTTAGTTGTCTTCTCTGACTAGTTAATTCAAAACAGAGAAGAACTAGGCTGTGATTTGCACATTTTTAAAATTCACATGAATATACTGTACAATATGTTGTACACACCTATTTATACTGTATGTCTGAATACAATTATATACCAGATAGACATAATGTCCTTAATTTACATGACAGGGAAGTGTCATATCAAAATAATTATCAAAAGGAAATTCTCAGCCATCCATATTGGCGGTCACAGTTCTATCAATGTGCCAGATCCAGGAAAAGAGAATATGTTGCATAGTAATTATCCTGGTGTTGTTTGGATTCAGCCAGAACATCCATCCATTTTCTAACTGCTTTTTCCAATGCAGGGTTGTGGAGGAGCCAGAGTCTATCCCAGCAAGCAACAGGCACAAACCAAGATACATCAGTCCATCACAGGGCACATACAGATACATGCACACACTCACACCAGGACTAATTTTCACCAGAAGCTAGTTAACCTACCAGTAAGTATATGGACTGTAGGAGGAAACCAGAGCACCAGGATAAAACCCATGCAGGGGGGGCAGATAACCCCAGTGGTGGTGTGAAAGTGTTTGCCCCCTTCCTGATTTCTTATTTTTTTGCATGTTTGTCACACTGAAATGTTTCAGATCATCAAACAAATTGAAATATTAGACAAAGATAACACAAGTAAACACAAAATGCAGTTTTTAAATGAAGGTTTTTATTATTAAGGGAAAAAAAAAATCCAAACCTACATGGCCCTGTGTGAAAAAGTGATTGCCCCCTAAACCTAATAACTGGTAGGGCCACCCTTAGCAGCAACAACTGCAATCAAGCGTTTGCGATAACTGGCAATGAGTCTTTTACAGCGCTGCGGAGGAATTTTGGCCTACTCATCTTTGCAGAATTGTTGTAATTCAGGCACATTGGAGGGTTTTCGAGCCTTAACCGCTTTTTTAAGGTCATGCCACAACATCTCAATTGGATTCAGGTCAGGACTTTGACTAGGCCACTCCAAAGTCTTCATTTTGTTTTTCTTAAGCCATTCAGAGGTGGATTTGCTGGTGTGTTTTGGATCATTGTCCTGCTGCAGAACCCAAGTGCGCTTCAGCTTGAGGTCACGAACAGATGGCCGGACATTCTCCTTCAGGATTTTTTGGTAGACAGCAGAATTCATGGTTCCATTTACCACAGCAAGTCTTCCAGGTCCTGAAGCAGCAAAACAGCCCCAGACCATCACACTACCACCACCATATTTTACTGTTGGTATGATGTTCCTTTTCTGAAATGCTGTGTTACTTTTACGCCAGATGTAATGGGACACACACCTTCCAAAAAGTTCAACTTTTGTCTCGTCAGTCCACAGAGTATTTTCCCAAAAGTCTTGGGGATCATCAAGATGTTTTCTGGCAAAACTGAGACGAGCCTTTATGTTCTTTTTGCTCAGCAGTGCTTTTCGTCTTGGAACTCTGCCATGCAGGCCATTTTTGCCCAGTCTCTTTCTTATGGTGGAGTCATGAACACTGACCTTAACTGAGGCAAGTGAAGCCTGCAGTTCTTTGGATGTTGTTGTGGGGTTTTTTGTGACCTCTTGGATGAGTCGTCGCTGCGCTCTTGGGGTAATTTTGGTTGGCCGGCCACTCCTGGGAAGGTTCACCACTGTTCCATGTTTTTGCCATTTGTGGATAATGGCTCTCACTGTGGTTCGCTGGAGTCCCAAAGCTTTAGAAATGACTTTATAACCTTTTCCAGACTGATAAATCTCAATTACTCTGTTTCTCATTTGTTCCTGAATTTGTTTGGATCGCAGCATGATGTCTAGCTTTTGAGGATCTTTTGGTCTACTTCACTTTGTCAGGCAGGTCCTATTTAAGTGATTTCTTGATTGAGAACAGGTGTGGCAGTAATCAGGCCTGGGTGTGGCTAGAGAAATTGAACTCAGCTTTCCAAAGATCTGATAAACCACAGTTGATTTATGTTTTAACAGGGGGGGCAATCACTTTTTCACACAGGGCCACGTAGGTTTGGATTTTTTTTCCCTTAATAATAAAAACCTTCATTTAAAAACTGCATTTTGTGTTTACCTGTGTTATCTTTGTCTAATATTTCAATTTGTTTGATGATCTGAAACATTTCAGTGTGACAAACATGCAAAAAAATAAGAAATCAGGAAGGGGACAAACACTTTTTCACACCACTGTAGACAGCACCCTAGGAATTTAACCCAGGATTCCAGTGCTACAAGAAAACAATGCTAACCACTGTGCCAAAGTGCCACTCAGCTGGGATATATGTACTGTACTGTAAATCAATCAAAACTTGATGCTGTCTTCCCACAAAAATACTAAATGCACATTCAGCTACACTGTTATGTATACGTTTTGTATTGATCTAATCTTTTTTTTTTACTTTCCTTTTGCAGAACTAGCTCTATGGTGCAACCACATCTTCTATGGCAATTGTTGATAAATGTGCCTGATAGGCTACTATAACACTTATCAGCTGCTCAGTAACAATTTATCTTGAGTGCTTTGATCACATTTTTGAACATTTTGACAAATGTACATTATAGATAAGTATAGTAAATGACAAGCTGGCCAATTTTACTTGTATTAATTTGCCAAAGAATTAGAAAACCATAGTGGATGTTTGAAATTAATGATGCTCATAATTAAAATCATGTTTACTCCTAAATGTCTCAAGACTTCTGCACAGCAGTCTTGTCTACATTGTTGACACTGCTAAAGGGCTACAGAATGTGATCCACTCCAGGAAAAAGTATAATCAAAACCTATTGCTTAGGTATCTTGTAGTATTCCAGCTTTGAAGATTGAAGCTTTGAAACTGGAGTTGAGCTGACAGTGTAATTCAGAACCTCTCAACAAACTGAAAACCCACAGCTCACTGGCGCATTGACTGGCATCATGGACTCCTTGAAAAGACCCAAGATGGCTTGTGCAATATTTAAACAAAAGGCCTGAACTAAATAAATGCCACACGACGCACACTCCCACTTGACACTTATTGATGGCTTCATCAGTATGCTCTCCCATCTCTTGGAAAGTAGGCTGTTCAAAAGTCAATAATCCAATAGTGACAAGGTGTAATAGATTTAATACGCAGAGGGCGCTAGGAGTGCTTGAATTGTAATGTTGACAATACAGTTTTCCATTATAGCCAGAGGTGAAACAATGCAGAATGTAGCTTTTATTTTGTTGCTTTTGAATTTCCTTGGGCTCGATTCCTTTTACCTTGTTGGTTCCTTACCTTATTATAGAGGGCATAGGTTTGGTGACTCACTGTGCATTTGACAGTGAAAATAAACCATGACTAGTTTGTGATTCAGTTAACAAAAATCAGCTTGTATTCCATAACACTTTGTGTTCAGATCATGCCCCACATGTATCAGAAGAGTTTCCCTAGGATATTCCATGTGGCTCCAAATCACATTTTGCATTTGTCATGCTCAGGGAGCATTGGGAAAAAAACTGGAATAGTAGTAACCTCACAGATATCATAAAGCATTACAAAACTGTGAAACAGACCAAATACTATAGAACATTGCTCCTTTCATGTCTTGTCTTGATACTACTTTTATTAAACAGTTTCGTTTTTGTTAAAGCCAATTCTCATGTTTTACATTGCTTTCCCTCTCCTGATGGAGAAAGTACCTTTTTTACCTTTTTGCCCCCTTCCTCTTCTGAATTTCTCACCATTTTCTTTCTTTACTCAGCATAGGAACTTGCTATGAATATACTCTAGAACTTTTCTGGGTTTATTACACCTAGTTTATTTTATTGGGATTATTTGGCTCCACTCCATTGTAGAAGTTTTCAACATTTCTTGAATTGATAACTAGCTGAATCAATGAAACTACTTCAAAAGGAACATGAACAGCACAAATGTGCCTTAGCTTTTCTTCAGGCATTTTGAAATGTGACTGTTTGTGGGAATAACCCTTTTGGCAAACAGCTCAGCTGCTTAAGAGGTTTCCATTCCAATACACTGACCCCTGGTCGCACAGAGTATGCAAGAGACAGTGAGTGAAGAAATGTGGAAAGAGAGGTGAGAACTCTGCACTCATTCTCCAAAGCTACTCAAAGATGCAGAGAGTGTCAGGACACTGCATTCTGTCTCTCTGAGCTCTCTCTCAACATCTGAAGTGGTAATGGACTTGTCTTTCAGAAACATTTGATTGATGGAGGCATGTAACTGCTTCTGTTAGAGTGGAGCCATCACAGCTGCCAGCTTCTCAGGAGATGCTGTGAGTGAGAGATTGTCAAATACAGCTGTGATATTTATATACTATGCATGTGCATTTGTGTTTATATATGGCACAGTATATACAGTATGCACTTCATTTGTATTCTGAACAAAACAGGCAGCAGAGGAAGCATGTGTCCTAGAGCACTAGATGTGCAGTATAAATATTTAGTTACAATAAATTAAATTTGAAAGCAAAGCATAAGAAGCATATTAAACTTGTGCCTTACACTTATTACAGTGACACCTTAAAGTACTGTACCTGAAGTTTTAGACCAAACCCTATTAGTTTGGTTACATTGTATTAGGCCTAGCAGCTTTTGTTTATGCCATGAATTTAGCCATAACCTCAGTTGTTCACAAAGCCCTGGGCTCAGAATTCCATTATCTTCATCTTGTGAGGTGATCCCTGCTTGTTGTAGGGTATAGACCAAAAGACCTAAAGACTTAGGTGAACAGTTGAGAAGTCCAACCAGAAAAAAACTGAGTTTGCCTCACCAGATTTGACTGGCAGCTATGATAAAGCAGGCATAATGAATCGGATCAAAGAATCGGAAAGCTCCTATTTCCCATTTGGAAGTGTATTTCAAAAGGAGATGAAGAAGGTTGCCCAATGTGTCTGTACAGAGGTTCCATAAGATATTGTCTCCACTAGGTGAATAAAACCTGAAGACCAAGGATGCAAGAAAATCTGATGTATTGTAAGTAGACATAAGTGTTATTAGCTCAGGTCATCGAAAAGGTCAACAACTACTTAAAGGGCTTAAATGAGCCTGATCTACTGATCTACATTCCACAATGAGGTCCCTCAGGAGCTAAATAAAGCTTCCATGTGGACTTAAGGTACACGGTCTACTCACTGGACAGTTAACAGTTATGGCTATGACACTAGCTATGTGGGACATGAACGAAGCGGAGAGCAACTGCTCACACGTTGACGGGTTAAAAGAAGTTCCAAGCAGACCAAATCTTCCTCATACTGTGGCAGTATGACCCCTGGCTTTTCAGGTGCTGATCATCTTACAGACAAGAGATCTAAGGGAGAGCTGTGTCAGTCCACAATCTGATACTCAACTCTAAGGTCTGCTCTAAATCTTTTCTGTGTTGGGGAGGGGTTGTGATTATCCTATTGCAGTATGTAACAAAATTGAAGACCGTTTGTGGGAAGAGAAGGCAACTTAGCCTGCCTTGCTTGTTTGGTAACTACTATCTGAATTCCAGAGTTTTTGCTACATACCTGTAAAACTAGGTTATTTTTATTGTTTTAAGATAAGATCACTTTATTAGCCATATACAATTTCTTGCATTAGGAATTTGTCTTTTCACATACCTCAGCTTGTTCTCCATGAGACACAGACACACTGGCAGGGAAATAAGCTTGGGGTCAGAGTGCAGGGCCAGCCATTGTACAGTGCCCCTGGAGCAGTTGGGGTGAAGGGCCTTGCTCAGGGGCCCAACAGAGTAGGATTCCTCTGGCAGCCGTAGGATTTGAACTAGCATCCTTCCAGCCACAGGCACAGATCCTTAGCCACAGTGCCACTACAAATACATATACAATTTGTTACTACAAATACAATTAATTCATGCCTTTATTCATAAATAAGCATAGTGTAAATTCAGCTATGCTAGAATTCTGATTTCTGTAGTAAATTGTTTGGAAATTGAGATAGGAAGAAATATTTAACAAAAAATTAAAATTATTTTAGAGGTTGATGAAACACATAAGGGGAAGAACAGTAAAGACTGAATCTCATTTCAGTCTGCTGTTAGAAATTTAATAATTTCCCCTGCATCGTAGTTGATTCTCACCAATTGTGTGTGTTTCTAATCTTTTGTTTCTGTGCCTTTGAAGTTTTTCTGGCTGTGTGGATAAGACTTCAGGAACATAATCAGTAATAGCCAAGCACCCTGACCTTTGGATATAGGGGTGATGAGAGAGGTTCTGTGGAAATCAGCTACAAATAGTCTGAGGCATGCAACTTTTTAAAGATGCTTTGCTTGTCACATTTCACACTTAACTTCATGAACTCCTAATCTTCAGTGCCTGCTGTAACAAGCTTGCCCATCCATAGTTTCCATGGTGTACAGAGGTGGACTAATGAGACACCAAAAGCTCTTCCTTTCGTGATCATTTTTTGCTGGTCTAACTATAAGGCTGTAATAGTCTGTCATTTAGTTTCTGTTAGAGAGAAGGAAGTGTATTTCTGTGCATAGCATAATCAGTCTTTCTCATGGTGAAGGAAATGATTAATATTTGATATTTGTAATGTTAAATGAATTAAAGATGGAGGAAGGGAGGTGTATTGGTCTGGCAGAATGTCATAAATGGCATTTATTTAAACCAACACGATGACCTTGTTAACACATGGATTGGACCTCACTTTTTTGCACATCAATAGGCCTAAAAAGCTCCAGAATACAATCAATAAAACTCACATGTTCATTTTAAGTGTACTTGCAGCAAAAACTGAAAACTAAAAAGTGAAAACAAATTGGTATATAAGAGTGAGCTCATATTCAAAAACCCAGTTTGTTTTTCCAGAGAGACCTCTTAACCAAAGCATTAACAGAAACAGTGATTGCATTTACATTGAATGCTTTTCTGGTAACAGCCAACCCCTTATTAACAGATCAACCGTTTTTAAAGATAGCTTTTCTCTTGTTTCTCGTGTTTTGTAAGATTTTACAATGCATTTTTACATTTGAATTGGTATATCTCAAAAACAGAACAGGAAGCATACTGTAGGTGACAGAGCATCGATTTCCCCCACAAAATATTTAAAAATTAAAATGTAACACCCCCCCCCCCCCCCAACCACAATCTACTTTAAGATATCTCTTTATCATTGAAATGCTCTGGCAACTCTCTCAAGAATATGTTGTGAAGGCAAGATTTAACTTAGGTTCAGATAGACAGTCCAGCATTATAATGTGTGTTCCTTCACAAATAAAGGACATTTCAAAACAAATTCATTTGAAAGTAATCCACATACAGTAATAGCTTAAGGATGAAAGTACCTAAACAAAACATCTCTGGGAAAAGGTGATAACCACCATAACCATAACCACTGTGGTAAAGAACTTCTCATATTTAGAATATTTCTGCAAAGACTGCACAGAATCAAACTTGAATCGAAGACTATGAATAACCAACTCCACACATCCTGAGAGGATTAAGGTGGATGTCTGCTAGGCAATCCAAGAGATTCCCATGGGTCACACCTCACATCCATTATTGATCTGAGTTTCATGATAAAGAGGAAAATGTTTGATGTACTTTTCCTCCAAACTCTAACTGAGGCAAAATAAAACTTCCTTTGAAACAGCTCAGATTTTCAATAACCTGTTTTTGTCTTTAAATTCAGGAAGGCATAAAAGAGCCCAACCTTAACATTCAAAGGAGGATGTACAATCGGATAAGATCCAAGTATCCGACTGTGTCCATTCAACCTGTGCTATCATGATTTCTATGTTAATGTTGTAGATACTAAGAAATCAGTTACGTAAGGAAAAAAAAATAAGGCCCTGATCTAGAATGAATTTTAATACTAACTTCCCAAATTTGGTACAGTGGGATTAGAGCAAAGAACTTTATGAAGACTGCTCTTCTAGAGGCTGCAACAAGCCTCTCTTTATTTTTCCTACTCTAGAGACAGCTATGAAGAATTGCAGAGCGTTATATACTGTACCTGTAGTAGAAATAACACCTATAAACAAAGGTAAATATGCTTCAAGAAGCTACCTATGGAAACAATTTGTTTTTTGAGATTATTGGCATCTTCTAGGCAATGTGGGAAGGAGTTAAAAGGAATGTTATGATTGCAACACACTGGGCCGTGTTTGCATGCATTTTTCTATAGGTGGATGTCTACAAAAACATCCTAACATATGGAAAATTACAGGAATAAACACCTTTCCATGTTTAGGCATGGAGCCCATGTTTTCACATCTCTCCACCAGGCCAAATGAAAAAGGTCCATATTCCTTCTCCAAAACATTCTCCTTTCTCCAGCCTCCTGTGACCTTAGCCTCCTCTATCTCCTCTATAATTGTTGAAAAGATTGATATGGCATGTCTTCTTCCATTAAGTACTTAAGGTTGTTATTTCAATTCAATTGTGTCAGATTGCCTTAATTGCTTACCCCTGATATAAGTCCTAGGGTTCTCTGGGGCTTGTAGTTTCAGGGCATTCAAACTGACCCTCATAAAGTGCCATTTCATTTAACTTTATATTGGAAAAGTACTACCTGTTTTCTATTACCCTGACTCTCAAGGTGGCACAAGATATTATATTTAGTTATGTGTTGAATTTAAATCAAGGGATGATACACTACCGTATATTAACATTTTCTGTAGAATTAAAATAAATGTCTTCCTTCAGAGGACACTAAAGAAAAGCACATGGGGGAGTACATTTCAAAAATAAAAACAGCAATTTATGCAAAGGCTTGTGCCATTTTGTTGAATGCCATGTTGTTGAAGTGGATAACCAGGATTTTCAAGAAATACTTGATGATACCCTACAATCTTGCAGCCTTTTTATGTTTTTATAATATATGATTTGAATTCTGATCTAGATTTTGCTACAGCTCTCTGGTTCCTTCCTTCAGCATGTTTCTAGTCCATACTATTTGGGCTTATTTATTACAAATGCCAATTAGGTGATTCTAACAATTTAATATATATTCTACATACAGGTATCCACTCGAACATGCACTGACAACACTTTCTCCAGAATACATGTACTGTACAGTATGTGTTAGTGCTAAGGACATTGGCACAATCTCCCCTACATTTTATGCAAAATTGAACAGGAAAACAAACTAAGCTCCTACTGTTCTGAATTTTGAACTATTCAATTTGTCTAAGCTGTATACAGTCCTGTAGGACAATGATTCGTAAGTCTGATCTTGGAGGAACAATGTGTCTTCTTTTAGCCAGCTGAACTCTACACCTCCTGTAATAATTGAAGACTTATTTGATCTCTTTGTTTGTTTAGGTTTCTAAACTCTTGCCTCAGTCAGTTCTGAGGGTCAAAAGTATTCTTTTCCACAGTTACTCCAAGAACCATTCAAGGATTTTCAAGGTCTCTTCTCAAAATGTTTGCAATTATTTTTTAACTTAACATTATTTTTAACTTACTAGTTTGATTGTGAATAAATGGAGTTGGGAAAGACATATCAGACACTTCGCAATCAGCGTTTTGTCTTTCAGCATAGTCTCAGTTGGTTACATTTCAGGTAACACACCTCAATGAGGGCAGTTGTGAAACTTAGAAATTGGTATGGGGAGGACACCAATTACAAATCTCATTTGACCTTTGAAGACAAACTTACAAATATGCTCCATATAGAAAACTTAAATCAATTAGACTATAGTTTAAATTTGACAAGAACAAAAATCAGAAAACAGGGTGCTCCTTCAGGACCTTGACTGGACTGGGAATCACTGGTTTTGACTGTCCTGATAAGGCAGAAAAGTAATATTTTTGTGATTTTTTATCTTCCCAATCATTTATCTCTGACAATTTACTGAAAACAACACACTTGGTCCAGTCATTCCCTGATGTTGGTCTTTCACAAGAGTCTGCCTGTCATAAAGCCTAAAGTGTAGTAGGATTCTTATCTCTTCACTTGCAGTCTCTTGAAATGCATGGCAACGGGTTTATCAGAAGAAAAGTGCACCCTTGTGAAATTAAGCATCCCTTGAAAAGCAAGCGAGCCTTGGCAATAGACCAAATCAACTGGCTGGAAGAGCTTAATGCTCTCTCTCTCAATTTACTTCTGTCTGTTGTCACAGGGTATGAAAAGCAGTGGCACCTGACATCAATTGGACTTCATTGTCTGCCAAGTGCAGTCCTCGTGAGCGGAATCCTTTCAGCGCTGATAAGATCCGGAGACTTTATTGAACTCAATTCAGCGTTGCCACTTTTACGTGCAGCCCAATTGCTTTGCCAGCTGCCAATCCCTTTTCCCACAGGCAAGGGAATTCGGATTGATCAGGTTCAGTGTTATTCTAGCAAGGTCCTTACCAATGCATTTTTAAACAATCACATCTGCTACTAGCTGTCAGTTTCAAGGAAGGAAGTGGGACTCTCATTAGGCTGCATTTTGAGCTACTTCAGGTTTAAATGGCTGTAGGCTTTCATATATAAAAGAATAGAAGATACTGGATAGTATTTGCATTAACAGTGATAATTACTGCATTTGCAGCTTGAAAATCCTAAGGTGCATCAAGTTTTAAATCAAATGTTATTTTTTTTTTATTATTATTATTACTCTGCCACCAATTTTGGAATTGGTAAACATTAGAGCCGAGTCTTGAACCAGCAGTTATCACACACTGAGGCTCAATCTGCACACTAGGAAGGTGCCATTACTGGTTGAGCCACTAGGAGGGGAACAGAATAGGATTTGGATTGCACTTCTATCCTTGAGCTGATTAGCATTAAGCATCAGATTAGCATTTGACCTTTTATGGTTAGGACCAATTGAACTTTTGTTGTATTATAAATCTGGAATGCCAAAAATTAACATAATTAATTATGTAGGAAGCAATTAATTTGTAAGACCTTAGTCAAAATGCCCCTTGAATGCTTTACAGCAGTGTCAAATACCAAAACTTCAACAAGCCATTCTAGTGCAAATCTTTGATGAAGGCAGCTGTTCATTTATGTAACTGAAGTCATTAGTATGCTGGCTGTAGAGGACATAGTTGGACAGCTCCTTGCTCTACTGATTTAGGGGATTTTTTCCTACCTCTACCAACATTATATTTAAAATGCAATGGAACACATCTGTGCTTCCATTTTTCCCTTGATTCTAGGTCAGTCTCCATTTCGATGTTTTTTTTTCATAAATACTACAGTATGTTTTTCACAGTTTTGATTATTTAGACCTCCTTAAAGACAACTTTTAAGTTTGAAAGAGTTCACCTCCTGTAAGCACTAGCCTCCCAGTCTGGTATCTGGTAATAGTGCACTAGACTCTAAAATCTTTTTTGAACACAGAGAGTTTAACCACTTATCCATTATATAGATTTTAGCATGACCACCCCTGTCTTGACTTCAACAACTTGTGTTAAATACTAAATCCATGTACTGTATACTGAGTTTTCATTATTGTTCTGTCCACATTTAGCCTGCTGTGAACACTTAAAGGGCCATTGACAGGGTGTGTACTCAAATGTTTTCCACTTATCCTCCCTTAAACATCTTTCAAAGAGATAGGTGTGGTTTAAAAGGAGGAGAGGAGTGTTAAAAAATAAAATAAGTTCTAAATGCAAAGCACAATTAACTGAATTTACATGCTTTTCAATTTACAAGGTGACTCCACAGACAGTAATGGAAATAGGAAAACCATCTTAAAATCATTAAGTACAGAGCTTTACTTATTCACACACTGGAGTGTTATGGATCTAGATGTGGGTATAATAATAGAGTAGATACCATTCATTTTCTACCCACCTGCACTTTTGTCGCCTGTTTCATATGGTATCATATATTCAATACTTGACTGATAATTGTTCATACAGTATCTGTGGATTCACAGTCCTGCTAATTGAAACGTGCGTCCCTTACGTACAGATACAATACTGTTAGCATAAATTGTTGAATAAACGCAGATGTAAACAGGCATTGTATGAAAGAACTGACACTAACGCAGTTTAAACTGAAAAAAATTTCAGGTAACTTGTCCTCTTCATCAAGCATCGAGCAGGAATGGTACCAAAAACACCACTCCAAGTTGGCGCTGAAGGGAGATGCAGTCAAACCAGTACTGCATGCTGTTGTTAAAACAATCAGTTTAAATGCGAGTGCTTAAAATCCTAAAAACCACTGACACCTTAGGTAACTTCTGAATAATAAATAACAAATCAAAGGCCGTGAGTTGAAACTGTGTGGATAAGTATTTAAAAATGAGAACGGGGTGAATTCCTTACCCAGAGTGTTTTGGGAGTATAAAATGAGCTGCCCATCCATGTTGTTGAAACCAATAACCTGATCCTTGGAAAAATTAACTCCAAACTACCAAACGGCCTTAATGGGCCAAATGTCCTCCTCTCATTTTTAATTATTTTATATCGCAAAGAATTGGCTAGTAAAGAGAGAATTAGTTCTACTACTCAATTATTCTTAAAACACTACTGCGTGTTTTTCACAAGGAGCTACAAATGCAGTGGGTTTGCACTTTCAGAATGAATCTAGCAATTACTGGCAGCATATACTGCAGCTACATGGAAGAGAAATGCTCTTAGAGAAAGACTACAGCTCATCACAGCATGCTGGTGGTACAGCAGAGCACTTTACCAACACTTAGCAATAACAAACACCTGTTTACTTCGGACCAAAGTGGTGCCACATGCTTAGACATTCCCATACGCCATTCTAATTCCTTGAGCCACTACTTCGGCATAATGGAGGTCATTTTAATCCAAGTCAGCTGTGGTAGCCTGCTTTTTTCCCCCTTGACAGCCTGATTCAGAGTTGCATGCAGCCACTCCAAAGCATGCAGGAGACTAATGCAAAGCTGTCTGCAGACACCAAAGCTTTGCATAAGAAAGAGGGAGGGGGGCTGAAGAGGAGCATGTTGCTTGGTTACTGGCTAAGTTCCCTCCTTGTCTTGCTTGTGCTCTATGGGGTCGTTGTGCTGTAACTGCAAAGGGGTGAGGGAATCTCGTCTAGCCTTGCTGTTCTCCATAAACTGATAATCGTTTTCTTTGCACGCCCCCCTTATCTCCATAGAGGTTTGACATTTCAATACTATCTGCCATCAACGCGGCTGCTGTTTGTTTTCCTTATAGCCGATATGATCTGTGTGGCTATGGTCCTTTGTACATAAAAAAATGAATTGGAAACCAAGTGGAGCTGATTTGAATTGCTTTGAACCGCCACCAAGAGAGAAGGAAGCCAGCATAACACACTACTGCAGAAAGAAACCACACAAAACGATGGTGACAGGGCATAGATTAAATTGATTTACATAGCCCCATTTTGGCAGAAACTCTAAGATTTCATTTGGGACTTAAATACACCATTAATACATATGAGGCGTGGTACAATCACACTGTTCAAAAATACAGTTTCTGCTTACTGTGCAGTGGCAGGTCTCAAACCCTGTTCATGGATGTTCTGGCACCGAGACTCAGCTCTTTAAACTATGATGTTGTCAAGGATGTCGGAAAAGGATGAACAGTGGAATGACAGGAGAGCGAAAAGACCCTATGCGTAGCGACGAGACGGGGGTTAGCCAGGGCTCAGCTGTTCAGGAAATGCCGTATAGAAACCTATGCTCTCAGGTAGCGGTCGTGGGGCAACCTGGTGCTAGGCGGGTTTCAGGACATCCAAACGTCAATGCTGAGCAAAGGCAGAATAAAAGACCCGGAAATATATAGCCCCAGAGAGAGAGGAACACCAGAAGGACAGCAAAGAACTGGAAATGAGAGACAGGACAGAGAAGGAGCGCCCTCTGGCTGCAGAGAGCGTGACAGATGTTCTGTATCACCACAATGATTATCAACCACACCTGTATCCAATATCATCCAATAATTTCCAAGTTTCCAATAGTTTCCAATGTCATCAGTATCTCTGTTTAAACTGGCTTCTCTCCTTAGTCACTGCTCAGTTTTGAAGATTACTTCACCCTCAGTGTTTGCTTTGATCCTGTTGTGTTTGCTCCCTTTCGGTTTGACCCTTGCTTGCTCTCAGCCTGGTGTTTGGACTACAATATAGCCCAGAATTTGTGTTACTGTTTCCTGGACTCTGTAACTAGTGCCTGTTTTCTCCACTGCTGGCTGAATCTACCACAGGATCCTACGCAGTCATCAGCATACAAACTCAGTAAAGGTGGAGGGAATTCCATGATTAAAGGTCATGGTAAAAACAATCTGCCACCTATTGTTTAAAGAAGAACTATGGGCTCAATCATAAAGTCTGAATTTTGGGGATTCTGAGGGGCTGGGGTTGAGGTCTATTTCCCAAGAGTTACAAGTTTCAGGTTGAGGCCTATGGTCCAGATGTCACAGGTTTCAAGCCTGGGCCAAGTCTCTCACCATTGTGACCTGAATTCCTCAAACAGCTACTGATACCTCACAAAGCAGCCCAAGGCATGGGGTTGGAATTACCAGCCCCAACATGTCTCAAGTTTCCATGACATTGAAATTGTCATGTGCAGCGCAGTTTACAGTGAATGTCTCAGATGGAGGAGAAGGGTTTATTGGGGGGGATTCTCTGTTTCCTCATTTTGTCTCTGTAGAAAGGGAGTCATGATTCTGAGCTGAGGTGTAAAGAAACAATGGTGATTCACAAAACAAAAAATTTAAAAAAGTGTGTTGATAATTTTAACAGTCAGAACATTAGATGTTAGCTACAGTATTCAGATAATTGGGTGAAGCTGTTCAATATTTTGTATGATTAGCAGAAGTGCCTTTAAATCAATAGCAGCACCAACTCTCTCAGTATAGAGTACATCTTTCTTTATCTTTCTAACCTGGGTCATGTTTAATACACATAAAGCAGAGATTATGTACAAATACACTGTACTACCTAACTACAGTATTTAGAGAATGACGTGCTCCATCAGAGGAGGTCTAATAGTATTGGGAATGGCAAATCATGGTGCATGTCTCATTATTCCTGGCTTTTTCTTCCCTGTGCTGTGCTATGGAAAAGAAGTAAGTGCATGTGATCTTACACGAGGCATAATTGTTGGTGCATGTGCCTCTAGTGCTTCTTTGAAAGGAACAGCAAGCCTGACTAATGTACAGCTTGCAGGGGTTTACAGGCAATAGACTGCAAATAAAAATGCCACCAACATAAAATGCAACTCAGGCTGCAAGATCAGCTACCATACAGTATATCATGCAAAGCTGCATCAGCTGCTGTTGCCTGAGTACTCCCATATGTCTGGAGACATCTGTGAACATCTGGTGGGATTGGTAGTGTATTATGTAGCAGCTCTAAACACCAATGGAAGTTGAGTGACCAGTTTTAGGGGTATTCTGCAAATTTCTGTTTGAGAAATACAGTATACTGTACATACTCTCTATACAGGTTTTAGGTATGATACTGTATGTGGAAAATATATCAAGCAATACAATTTATCACTTGTATCACTCAAGCATACTATTTGTGATACAGATTACATGTTTTTTACATACTTCTGATTAATTGATCCTTCTTGACTGACAATGATAAATCTGTTGCATAAACACTAAAGGACCTCATTAGTGAAATAATTGATTGGCCACAGGCAATGAAATATATTGAATGTCAAGCCTGGTGAAAATCAAGGAAGAAAATCAGAAAGTCAACCGATATATTCTACATATAAAGAGTAACACATTTTTGCCATCCATGTGGAAATCCAAATCAAAGTGTAATGGTTAGGCAGGAGTGTTAAATTGCTTCAGGTTGATGGCAACCTGACTGCATGGTGCTACAGTATATTGACTCCATTCTTCCTGACATGACAACACTGCACCAGGACAATGCACTTTCTCTTGCTGCTCATGTAACAGTCTCTATCTTGAATCTCTTTTTCAATAGGCTTCAGCCCCATTGAAGTTCATTCTACAAATTTTCCCAGAAGCCAACTAATCGACTTGTTTTGTCTTTGGACTGTGAGAGGAAACTGGAACCTCCAGAGGAATACCCATGTACAGTACACATGGGGAGTCTAAACTCCACACATATAGCACCACAGTCAATAATTGAACCCACGGCCTCTGTGCTAAGAGCCAGCAATGCTAACCATTTCACTACTACTGTATGCAGCCCTTCCCCTGTTCAAGAATAATATTAATCACCATAATGAATTTACTTGTCATGCCTGCTAACCATTCATCACTTGTACCTACCACAAAATCAGAAGCTTTGTTTCCTGATAAGTTTTGAAAACTTGCTGCAGTTATATTTTAAGTGGTTTTGTTTGATGCTCAATATACTTGCCAAAGAAAAGAAAATGACAATGACATGTACAATAGGTTTGATGTTCACAAATATACCACATCAGGTACTAAAACCAGTACTGTGGAACTGGCAATTCATTTTTGGACCAACAGAAAACAGACAATACACTGTATTTTAGGAGTGATGTGGATAAACACAGGTCTTTTACAGTGCCTTTGAGCAACGCAGCTGTATTTTGGAAAGGAAAAGGTTTATAAATATACAGAACCCTTTCTCCTGCCAGAAAGCACTGTACTATCTGTTTCCAGAGAATCTTTCAGATGAAAGGGATCTTGCTTATCTTTTAAAGAATGCTAAGAAAAAGTTTCAGTCTGAAGAGTGTATTCACCCGTCAAAGACTATTTGTTCCTTCAGAGGTGTTTTAAAAGAGCTGCCTCCATACCTTGAAGTGTCACAATGTTTGAGCACAGACAGAAATTCAATTCCCATAAGACTTTTTATTATTTTTTTTCACATTTAATTATAGCATTTCTACTTAATTGTTCTGTCCACTGTTCCTGTAAACTAAGACTCTGTTCACTTCTACCAGGTGTTTTAAAATTGCAGAAATTACAATAATTCTGTATTGTCTTGCCTCTCAAGCAGTTAGCTGTAGACAGCTGTTATTTAAGTAGCCACACTGGTTTATTCTATTTTAACCAGAACATCCATCCATCCATTTTCTAACCACTTTGTCCAATATACTGTAGCATCATGAGGGAGCCAGATCCTAACCGGGTAAGCAACAGTGCAAGACAGGATACACCCTGAAAGGGACTCCAGTAAATCACAGGCACACACAAACTCACACCAGGCCAATTTTACCAGAATCCAATTAGTCTACCAGTGTGTCTTTGGACTATAGAAGGAAATTGAAACACCAGGAGGAAACCCATGTAAACACAGTGAAAACAATATGAACTCCACACAGATAGTACCCCAGGTTCAGAATTGAACCCAGGCCCCCAGCGCTGTGAGGCAGCAAAGTTAACCACTGAAGTACTAAAGTGCCACCCCTTAACCAGAACCGTATTTACTAAATATATAAAAATATATACAGTACATAGTAAATATAGACTTTTTATTGCTTACCCACATGAAAACAATATGTCTTGTGACAAAACTACATTTCTATAAGCAACGGGCAGTCAAAGGAGTGCAAAACTCTACACCAGAAGTCAAAAGGAGGAGCAAAACAAGTATCCATTTAATAAATACCTGCAGTGAAGAAAAATATTAACAAAAGAAAGAGGGGAACAGACAATGGAAAGTAGCTAAAACAGTAGCTTTACAAGAAATAAATCACTTACAGGCTAAGTCTTTGTGACTTTAGGGGAAAACCAAGCTGTGTAAAAGCACAGAGCAAAGATTAAGCTACTGTATACTTACAGTTAAACTAAACTATGACTGTTTGCTGCACCATGAGTACTGGTTAATACCATAAGCTCCGTCCCCAGGACCCTTGATAGACAGGCATGAATCCATTAGATCCAAGGGTGTGCCAGGGTCAGTAACCTAAAACAAAATGGTGGAACAAATAGGATGCAAGAAACAACAACAACAAGAACAACAAAGCAGAACTTATGACTTACTGTGGATTCACAACAACAGGAAGTATACTTGAGATAATGAAAACAAAAGTACAAGAACAAAAGCTTGCGATTCACAATCAAGAATAGCAACAGTAGTAAGCAACAAAGAAAATCTTAATAATAAGGTCCTTTGCTTTGATGTAACGGATGCTAGTGAGGAATCGTGAGACTGACAATGAGAAAGAGGTGAGTTAACAGTATTTGTTTTTATATTAACAGTATTTCTTAAAAGTAATTCTTAATCTTGACAATGGGAAAGTGGTAAGTTAACAGTATTTCTTAGTGCATGTAAGTTGTGGTATGAAAGACTTCATGAAAGGTTGTGTGACTAAGTCATAAAATAACCTACATAAACACCAGTCCACACCCGGTTTTTCCAATAAGTAAGTTCAAGCTTGGTGTTTTCCATTTACAGTAGTACTTCTAATTTGTTCTTGCTACCTGTACACAATACCCTGCATGTGTCAGCATTACATATCATCTGCCAGGTGTTTGCCTAGTCCTGATTTATTTTGGAAAGTTAACCAGATCTATGAGAAATCATCCAATATCACTGCATTCTTTTTAAAAAGGGTGGTTTATTTTGGGCATAAGGATAGTTATCATTGACAAATGACAATCTATGCTGAGTCAGTACTGGAGGAGATTGTGGAACATACATACAGTACGAGTCTGTAATAACAGGCCCACTGCTTCAGCATAAGGAAACACTCATAAGCAACATGATGTTTTTGCTAGGAGGAAACTAACACAGGTCCTGTTTGAAGAGCTGACTTTGCTTTCCCCATTAAGCAGCTGACTAGCTCCAATTTGTGAAAAGGTACCTCCAATTCTAAAATAAGTGCCATGATTCGAGTAGCTCATTACCTTGGGTTTGGCTCCTGAGCAAATGCAACTTTGATTTCATCAATATCCTTTGCTTGTGACTGGGGCCTGAGATTTCACCCACAGTCTGCTGTTAGTACTGTGTTAGTCTGGTGTTAGGCACTGGATCACGACGGCAATTACAGATTGTTCTCAAGCAGATGTTAAACAGTGAGCACACTGTGCTGCATGGGCTAGACAAGCCACGGCGGGCAACCTAAATGAAAACCCTAACAAATGAGAGAGTGGGTGAGTAATATGATTAAGAAATAAACATTGCCTTTTAAAAATACGAATTGGGTTAGCTGTGGAAAGGCTGATTCATTCACAGTTCACAGGTGACATGATCGATTTTTATAGATATTCATTTTTGAGCTTTTCCTTGTTCTGAGCGTTTTGTGCATTTCCACCCAAGAGAGAGGTAGTGCACTTTATTGTATCCCTATTTGTTGAGCTGGGATAGCAAAGCTCTTTCTCTGGGATACCCCAATGATACCCAAATAATACGGACAGAATCCCAGACAGACAGAATCCCTATCACCAGCCAACCTGGCAACTTACAAGTTCAAAATCAGAGAAACAACTGCAAAGCCTTGGAGAGAAAACAATCACAACAGAGCTAAACCAAGTTCATTGTTACAAATGTGAAAGGAGACATATTGAATTCAAAAATACAAGGATAAAGATAAAGTATGCGATTTGTATCTGGATTGTTGCTCATAGGCGCTAACTGGTTGAGAAGTTAGTACAGGAACCTTCTTTGCAATGAATTTTGGATGTGGTCAAAGTGAAACATGAATGCAGTGAGTTCTGAGAGAGGGTTAGAATTAAGCTACTAAATGTGATAAAATTGTTCAACATTGTTAAAGAACAACTGCAAAGTTTTTATCTCTGAAGAAGAATGAAAACCAATAGTAACTGAATAAAAGAGAAAAAAAGGAACTCTTCCTACTGTACAGTACATCCTTGTGTCTTCAAATTTTCATTGCTTGTTCTTGTTTTTAAATAGAAGGAATCACTGATTATTTTCTATTTAAAGTTTACACAACAGTACAGTACATCACCTGTGCTTATTTCTCCAAGCCTAGACCACATTGTCAAAATGGAGAATTAAGGATGTGCTCCATAATTACCTTGTAAAGGCCTTTTTCTATTTGGTATGATTCCTACAGTGTCTTACAGATGTGTTAGACCTACAGTATGTGGAAGTACACTTATGTGCCTGTGACAGAGTGCTTGTTATTTTTTTCTTTCTGAATGTGAAATACTCCAATACTTCCCCCTACCCTTCTGGTATGTTTGAGAGAGTGGATGTGATTCGAATGAAGTGTGAATGATACTTACCCTTTTTGTTATTTCCCTAAAAGCACTGCAGTGTTTTCCCCATTTGGGGTATTTTATTGCATTGTATTGTTTTGTGTTGATCAAGATGGCCACCAGTCACCTTTCCTGTTTGTAGTATCACACAAATGATCTTAAAGGGAAAGGTTACTGGTGAGCCATCTATAAATAACCAATGTAAGGTTAGGTGTTTTGTTTAAGCGAATATATCACGGTTGCATGACTCTGTAAAATTTATAAGGTTTTTTTGGATTGTTGAATACTTTATTTTGAGCAAACTGCCCATCTCTGTTAAGAAAATGTGAGCGAGTCCCTTTAAGAGGATGGTCCTTAGAAGAGCAGGGGCTATAAAAGGGACTGGGAGAGCTCAGTATGGAGGAGGGTGCCTTGGAGGAAAGGTGTGGAGAGTACTCCTGTGAATGGGTTTTTTTTGGGCAATAAATCCAGTTTTGTTTGCATTTAAAGACTGCTTGTGGGAGTTTCTTTTCTTTTGAGCCAAGCCTGGTCACTTGGCCGGTGACAGTGCCACATCTACACCACGGTCAGCAAATGACATACAGTACCATGGGTTCAAATCAGCAGTGTTTCATTGGCCCAGCTTTGAGGCTACTTGTATTTATTAATTTTTTCTTTATTTTACCATCTAGCAATTTTCTATAAAGTTACTGAACAAGCGCGATAAACACATTTGTGTTACTAATACCAAACTGAATACCACAGAAACCATTTTCTGAGCATCAGTTTGTTAGTATCTTTATTCTTTGAAGGAATTTCCACAACTGTCGCTTGTGCCTGGATAAACGAGAGTCTTTTCATTCATACCTTTATATTCTTATGCAGTTAATTGATGGTATTACACAGAAATCAGTCACTTCAAGAGACATCCACTAGTAAAATGAGCACCTAGTGGCCAAATAGCCTTGCCTTGAAATTGGCCATTGATTCTGACGGCCCCTCAAGCAGTGAAGGCTTGCAGTTATTACAATATACATGCAGCTCACCAAGAACCTCCACACACATAGGATGAAAAATACCAGACATCATTGAGTCATTTTCTTCTGTGTCCTGAATCTTTGCATGGGCTAATGGTTTTGGATTGCAACAGACATCTTAATCACGGAATTAATAACACTTTTGACCGCCCGTACATTAATCGCGTTGGACTCCTGGCACCAGCGATCAATAATTCCATATTGCACTGGCCAATTCATCTTGTCAGGGGAAGGTGTTTTCCTTAGAGAATGAAAGCTCAAAGATGGCTTTGTGCAAACTTACAGTAGCTTGGAGTGTATTTTTTGAAAGTTTTGGAGTGGAAATGAGGAGCACTTTTGAAACCCTTAGTAATTGACATAAAATCTATTTTAACGCCTCTCACGCTAAATAAATAAGAGGTGTGGTATGCTCACGTGCCAGAGTAAATACAACATTAAAAGAAATGTTTCCTTATTTTCAAACAAGGAGAATAAAATTCATTTTAAGTTTTGACAATCAAGCTTTATTTCTTAATTTTAGGCATTCACAGTTCTTTTTTTTTTTGGACTGATATATTTTTCACCAAGTAATTATTATACTGTAGATAGAACTTCTGAAATATTCTTCAAGATGAATGTTAGAAACTTCAAAAATTACACGAAAAGAAGAAGTTCTAAGGCACTTATTAATTTTCCCAGCCAGGATGACAATCCTATTCAGCTATTTCTTGAAAGTTCCCAGAATATCAGTTTTAAAATCATGGCTTACATTGTTCTAGACACCTATGGCCTTTTGAGTAAAGGAGTTCCTCCATTTCCTGACATAAAAAGCCCTTCCTCTAATTTTCCATTTGTTTCCTCTGTTGCAAGTTTCAAAGGAGTGTACTTCTGTGTCTTTCAAAATGTAACACCTGAACACCGTCCAGCCTTGTACTGGCTGGTGGCAAAATGACACCATTCTGTCAAGTATTTATTATTGTAAGGTGCTCAGATCAAACTGGCTTGGAAAATTTCCAGTCAAATTAATTTTCTCAGGATTTTAAATCTCTTTTGTGTGTGTCCTGAGTATAGTGGTAAAAATGTCATTTTGGACGGGTGGGGACTATACTGTAAGTAATGACTTTGTCCTCTAAAATTAATGTACTTTTATACCTTAAAAAACATTTTAAGAAGCATCTAAAACACATCTACAGATCTTTTAAACTTATTTGTGTCCATTTTCATCTGCTCCAGCAGCTGAGATTTCTGACAACTTAATCCACAGAGGCAAATTAATCCTTATGCATTTTACCTCCTCACACCTCCCCCCTTTTCCCAGTTTTATCTCGAAAAGAATGAAATCGATCGACAGCTACTCCATACCTCTCAGAGTACTGGTGCCAGAGGTGCTTTCCAGCATGTGTGTAATTAGGTTTTCCAAAATCCAACTCATTCCCCCGTTGGCTAGGTTAACAAGACTTTAATTACTAATGGTTACATGGGGGGGTAAGTAAGACTGCAGGAAGATGGCATTACCTCCTCTTGGCAGTCAATCCACATACATTGCAGAAATAAGGAGGAGGAGAATCTGGGGAGATCAGAATGGAAAGGGAGCTTGGAGTAAACACTAATATCATCAAGCCAGGGACTGGCTCTCTGTTTCCTTAACTAAAGTCACTGGCTGGTGCCTTTTTTTGCCTCTCTTCATGTCTGATATACAGTACTCTGCTGTTCAATAGCCTGCACATCACAATTCTTCAACTGTGTAAACTTCAGCAGTAACTTCAACAGTTATTCAACTTTTTTGGTTTCAGTAACTTAAAGGGTCTCTTTCTCGCAGTCTATCAACTGATGATTTTACTAAATTATTTAACAAAGTTATATAATGGTCCTAGAAGCCAGCAGCCATGTCACCCTTCAACTTCCAACTGGCAACCCACTGAAGCTAAGCAGGTGTGAGCCTGGTCAGTACCTGGATAGGAGACCTCCTGGGAAAAACTAAGGTTGCTGCTATAAGAGGTGTTAGTGAGGCCAGCAGGGGGTGCTCACCCTGTGGTCCATGTGGGTCCTAGTGCCCCAGTATAGTGACGGGGACACTATACTGTAAAATGAGCGCCGTCTTTCGGATGAGATGTAAGACTGAGGTCCTGACTCTCTGTGGTCATTAAAAATCCTGGGGTGTTTCTTGAAAAGAGTAGTTGTGTAACCGTGGCGTCCTGGCCAAATTTCCCATGCCTCCTAATAATCCCCTTCTATGAATTGGCTACATTACTTTGCTCTCCCCTACCCCCCCCCGACGGCAGGTGGAGTGACGCACCGGTTGGAGTATTCTCGGTCACATTTAATGGCAACGTCAGCTCAAAGATTTGGTTCAAACCACCAAATGGAGACGGGTGTGCCGACAAGCGGGCCCTGCTGATGTGGGATTAACGCTAGGATGAGAGAGAGATAATGGTCCTAGAAAAAAACAAAGGCATGGGTAATTTTTTCAGTGTCACACCTGGTCTGATCTGATCATCCATCCATTTTCTCACCACTTTATCCAATTCAGTGTGGTGGGGGAGACAGAGCCTATTCCGGCAAGCAACAGGCACAAGGCAGGATACAACCAGGATGCCAGCCCATTACAGGACACACACAGGACACACACACTCACACCAGGGCCAGGACCAAACTAATGAACCTACCAGTATATGGACAATAAGAGGAAACCAAAATGCCAGGTGAAAACCCACACAAACATGAGGAGAAGGTACATGCTCCACACCGATAACATCACATGTCCTGAACTGAACCCAGGGTCTCTGCACTGTGAGACATGCTGCACTGCACTGTGCTGCCCCTGATATGATCTTACATAAATGATAAAGGACATTTTTAATGGATATGAGGTGAAAACTGTTTACTCAAAATGCTGTGCAAGTTTTCTAACCAAAGAATTTGGAGTAAATTAACAATTATAGTGTTACAAATTCCTACTTTTCAAGTCAGCACTCTGATGTTGCAAACCAACATATAAAATCTGTGGTTTTTCAATCTGTAACTTTTGAAAAAGATTTTTTTTATATCTGGGTATATCTGATGTTTGGAAACGCACTAACCTTTAGTATGTGGGATGGATGCAAAGGTACATTTTACTGTCATCGGCACATAAATAATATCCAATGTCAGGTTTCTGAAGTCTTTGAAGGTAAATGTCTGTAAAGAAGGCCATAAAAGTGTCTAGGTCATATGTGCATAGTGTGCCAATTTGTTGTCACAGGCAGTGGAAGTAAGGAGAAGAGGAGTCTGTTATCCTGGCTGATGGGGAAGGTTTATTGTCCTAATAATTAATGTGGGGCCTGTTAGTCAGGGAGATTGAGAAAGCAGGGGGAGAAAAGAGGGGAAAAAAGGCGCTGCTCTTCAGGAAGTCCCAGGTGGAAAGAGGGAGAGCAGCCATTTTATGGAGGAGAGGTGGAGCAGGAAAGGGGGGACCAGAGTGGAAGGTGGAAAGAACACAGGAACAGTCCATTCCAGGGGAGACTCCTTGTTACAATACTATGCATTTTACAGTAGATCATGTCATTCAGTGAATAGACCCATTTGTCACATCCAATATGTTATGATTTCAGCCCAAATAAACAAAAAAAAAATCCCCAATCAAAATTGGACCACATAGGACTGTATACTGTAGCTCACTAACAACAGTGCAGCTCCAGAGGGCAGTTTTGCACAGGCCTGATGAGTCAATTTTAAACAAAAATCCTAAAAATGCAGAAATGCTTATGTTTGAAATAGAGAAACAATTGCAGTTCACATTGGAGGTGCTGACATTATTAACCTTTCATTAGAGGCATTTAAAAGGCGGTTGCCATGGTAACTCACACACATCTGTGTCTGCCTTAGTCCTGTTTCCCCAGCAGCTGTATTTATCCCTAACGAGCCCTTCAGTGCATTTTCCCTCGCTCTTCATCTCTCTCTCGCTTATCTATGACAGTGCTGCCTAAAACAGTTTCTTTATTAAATGTTGAACATTTTAATCCCAAATTCACTATCGTCTCCTGCTCTTCATTTATGTCTCTGTAGAAGAACAATAACTAATAGGAGCTTCTTTCTTTCTGTGAAATCTGCTTCATTATTCTAAGGACCCAGCTTCCTGAGACTTTTTCCTTCACTTGTGTCTCATTTTGTGTTATTTACAACTGCAGGTGCTGGTTGCTTGCTTTCCAGACCTTATTGATCCCAAATTAGCAAGAACTAAGTTCATGGAGGTGGTAGTAGATAAGGAAGATGTGTAGGAAAGCTTTAAATTTCTTGTTAACAGCAGTATCCATTTCCTTTATTTTCATAAATTGTCATAAAATTGTCAGTTCCCTGTCTTCTTAAGAAATTGCTTTAATTGAGTACCCCCGATTTAAAAAAAAATCAAACTGAAGTACATTGCCACTAAAAATGACATTGCTGTTAAATTCACAGTGTTTAAAGCAGAACACAAGGTCAAGAGACCCTTCATTAGTGCTGTCAGTGCAGATTGTGTGTATCAGAGTATAGATTTTCCCAATTACTGCATGGTATGTGAAGCATGAGGCATTCTGGAGACCCTTGGATAAAGCTCAAAGACAGTTGCATCAGATATCCCTGTCTTAATCCGATAAACAAATTGCAAGTGTTCCATTTTTTTATTTCTTCCCCAATTAATGTCTGTCACAGCTGAATAATAATAAAAATATTCCCAAATTTTAATGCTCAGCCTTGCATTCCTTTGTGGGCTAAGCACCACTCTACCAAGGTGTGAGCAACACAGTGGCTCAGTGACACCATGACACAGCCCCAAATCAAAGGACGCTTCCAGGAGAATGGGTCAGAGGCAGTCAAGTACAAGTGTCTGTGCCACAGCAGGTGCGACAGAAGGTTGCCAAGTCATCTGCTTTCCTCATCCAAAACTGTCATGGAGTATTTGCACATACTGGAATCTCCCTACTGTCACGATTATAATCCCTCCTCTTAAGGGCACTCCGGCCTTTTCATATTTTAGTTCATTACGTGCAACTGCCCCCTGTTCTGTCTCATTATTTAAGCCTGGCACTCTCGCTATTTCTGGCTCAGCATTGGAAGATGGATGCCCAGAAGCATGCCTACTTGCGGGTCCAGGAGAGACCCGACGGCATAGGCTTCATCTCGGCATCCTGACCATCTGAGTCTGGGGCTCGGAGCGCCTGACCTCGTTAGCCTGGTTTTATTCCTTGTCCCTGTTCCGGATCCCGTTACGGATTTAAACTGTGTTTTGGGCTTTTGACTGTGCCCCGGATTCCCCCTTTTAGACTGTCTGGAACTGTTTGCCCTTGCCACGCCCCCCGAGCACCAGATCACCATCGTCATGTCCCCCTGTCTGTCTACCCATCCTTTCCTGCTGTACCTTTCCCGGATGTCCTTTTCCACTTATTCCTGGATTATACCATCTGCATAGGGTCCTGAACTACGCTTCGCGGGAGCCTGGACCGGGTCCTGTTACACCTACAGTATCATTCTGTCACTCCCTGCTTGCAACTTTGTTTTAATTCGCTCTTGGCTGGATAGGAATCAAACAAATATGTTCTTGGATGTGATTGCTACAGTAGGCATTCAATCCCCCAGCCCCACCTGCACAATAAACAATTTATTATAAGTGCCTCAAAGACATGAGCTATGGACATTTTGAAAATAAAGGACTGATTGGTAATGATACAGTAGGTTTGTACAAGCATCAGATTCTTTCCCCATAAATTTATGTCATCACTTTATACTGGATCTTTGACAGGATCAGAACATGATTATTTAAAAGCAGAACTTCTCTTTATTAGTGGAGATACAAACAAGGTGTGATTCATTTAAAAGTCAGGATTGGATTTTTGTGCAAGATAATCTAGAATGAATCGGTGTGCATATTTTCATCATGCCATTAATACTGTAGATTACCACTTCTTCATTGGAACAACATTAAAAAGGGTATGTTGATTCTACAGAAAAACACTTTTGGCTAAAGTCTTGCATCTTGTAACTTTCTTGCCACATTCTTTGTATTACAGTTTCCAGAATTAGTTGTGAAGTTCACTAGAGTAGCAGTTTAGTTCTAATGGAGAAACAAGAGAGTTCCTGGATCTCTCTACCTCTGTGAGGAGTGCAGTCTTGCCTCTCAACCATCAACCTCTCAGACAATGAGAAATTCTGCACATCCAAAAAAACGGATCTTGCACAGTGGGAGAATTCAGTGCTATCTATAGATTGTGGCATTGTGACATTGCCTTTTGCAACAGGCTGAGTGCTACTGAGCACTGTTAAACCTGTGGGAAACACAGTGTTTCCTCTTGCTGGAAATGGACAGGTCTCTGACAAAAATGTTGGTCACAAATGAGACCAGCAGTCCAGATTGAGTTTAACAACTGTTCAGCTCAGTCAACAATTGTCTGAGCTGATGATTGAGCTGAACAATTGTTGAGTGATGTGGCAGTGAGAATCATTGTGGATTTTATCAAAAATAAGTTTTGAAAGTGAATTTTACTGTTAGCAAACATTTGTTTTGAAAGAGTGGATAAATTGATATAATGACCTGGAGAAGCAGACAGAAATAAACCATACACAGCATCACTGCCTTTTGCTCTGCAGAGAGCCTTACAATGACAGGAACAGCAGAAATCAGTAGGGTTACTAACAAGAGGAGGCAATTCTATTTATTTCACTCTTCTACTGACTAGACCCTCATTAGTCCAAGAATGGTGTTCTTGAAAGGATCTTAGAGCACTGTTTTTTAATGGTGTGTGGTTTTGAACAAACCATTTATTTTCAAGTCTTTACTCCTTTACTATAATTTAAAACATGCCTGTTTTCTAGTGGTTAAATGATATGCAAACACTTCTTTTTAATCTCCCACCCGCAATTTTTTGCTTCCATTGGTTTTGTTGTTTTTCTTCTTGTTGTTGTTTTATGAAGTTGAAATAGCTTTGGGAAATGTTTCAATGCACATAGAGTCTCAATTTGATGGTCATCAGATTGAAAAAGATGGCAATAAATCTGAGTGAAAGTGCTGAATGAAAATGGTCTAATTAGGGCTCTGTAGCTACAAGGGTTACCGTTCCCTTCAGCATGTATCTTTGGGTGAATCACATTGTAGGCAAAATATGGACCTTGAATCCTGGCTGTTTTTCCAGGTGCAATTGAACATCAAGATTAATGACTAAATTGTGTTTAATCCTGACATTGGGGTTGGTTGTGTAAGGCGGATTATACAATGATCGCAGGCTATTAGGGAAAATATTTCCATGGATTCCATCAGATATTTTTTTGTTCAGTCACTTCCTTGCTAAATATCTTAAGAGGATTTAAATCTTAGTCCACTAACACAAATGTATATTTTTAAAGATAAAGCTTTCTTTTTTATATTACTTGGAACAGGTTTACATTCAGATTGCTCTTCTATGTAACGTGATAGGGAGACAGAAGAATGCATTAAATCACAACCTTTGCAAGCTCTGAGGTGGGAGTTCAAGATGAAAGACTCTTGCTCTGTCTCAAAAGCCACCCTTCCCTTCAGCAAAGTATCTATTTGATGTTTATAACAAAGGTCAAGGGGGGATCAATAACAGATTTGCATCTTTTCATGTACCTGTATCTACAGCTTATACCTTTTAGATGCATTGCCTCAAAATGCATTCATTTTATTGGCCAGTTTGTGTTTTTCTTGTTCAGAAAATTTTAAATTCACCAGCTCTTGAACCTGTCCCCCACTCACACCACCACACAGTCTAGATGATACTCATCATTTTTTAACATTGTCTGCAGTTTCTACAATAGTCAATTGAAATTGACAGGATAGGAGAAATCAGAACATGTCCAAGCAAGTCAGCCCGGGTCAGTGTTTCAAATGTTAATAAAAAAAATAATTTATTGCATCTGATCTACCACTTTTCATTCCAAAAGATCCAATTTCACATTTAGGAGGGAACCCACTTTATCCACAACTGGGCCAGCAGCCAGGAGCTTTTAGTAGCCTGGGTTGTATGAGCTCAAAATAGAATTTAGCCAGGAACTTGGGTGTAACACCCATGTTCTTACGGACAGTGCAATGGGATTTTCAATGTCCAAGTAGTCAGGACATTTAACATCTCCTTCAAAGGATGGCACCTCTTACAATGCAGTGTCCTCTGTCGCTGACTGAGGTATTAGCTTGGAAATTCTGTTCTAAGTGGAAGAGTGATGCTTATTGGTCCACCAATAACTACCAGTTAGAGTAGTAACCTGATTTTCTTTAATGTTCTCCCATTGCAGTACTGACCAGTTCCAGCCTCACTTAGCTTGTGAAATCTGACCAGATCAGTCTACAAAGTGTTAACTATTTGCAGAGCGAAATTTGATTAGGAGTAGTTGTGAGGCCAGGATCTGTCTTTCCTCACCTGCCACACAACACTGAATGTGTATAGGAAGAGGGGTGTGTCAGTAGGAGATAAGGAAAGAAGCTATCAGCACTCTGATGATATAGGTGGATGTGAATGTGTAGTAGAAAGTTGATTGAAGCATTAAATTGTAACACTTATCATTCAAGGCTATTTAACTGGTTTGTGACGATCAAAATGCAAAACCACTTGTGTCTGTAATTGTGAGCCAAAAAATGACAATATCCAGGGAGTGTTTAGGGGCACTCTCATAGCACACCCTCAAACAGCACCCTTGTTTCACAAAAAGAGACAAAATGCTTTGATATGGTTGCAAAATGACCTCTGGGTAAGGGCCATCAAATAATACGTATCACCCAAATTCTGTATTTGTAATCTCTTCATCTGCAAAGCAGAAAACCACTCCGTTTTAAGCACTGCTCACACAGAAAAAAACACTGCTTCAATAACTTTCTCATTTTTCTTTGCCAGCCTGTTCTGAGTCAAGTTGCCCATTGCTTTAACAGTTTTTAGCTCAATTTCCTGGGTCATTTGTCAGTGGCAGGGTTTCGCCAACAAAATCATTTCCCTTTCTGTGCGGCTAAACTCTCTTCAAAGGCGACGTCCACATTGGTTTTGCGAGTGCGGGGCAGTCTATTGACGAGGAGTGGAGTTGAAATTCAAGTCACTCTTAGACGAGTCGCTCTCTGCTTTCACTCGGAGTCGCTAGTGATTGAGAGAGACGCTTCGCGTTCGGACAGGGATCTTGAGATGTGGCAGCAGAATTACTTCCAGGAAACCCCCAGTTGATTCATGAGTGAGGACATCCTTTCAGTGCAGAGCAGGGCTTTTAAAGAGAAAAGGCTGCTTTGCTCTGTCAAGGCTCCCTGTGTGATTTCAGTTTCTGTCAAAGGCAATGTGACAGTGACAGAAAAAGCAGCACCAGCATCTGGAAAGTAAGCAATTTCAATAAACTTAATTTTTCTTTACTTATAATTAAAAGTGAAAAAAGACTTCCTTTTCATGGGCACATGCCAATTTTTATAAGAATGTGTGATATTTAGGGGAAAATAACATACAGTAGTTATACAACTGTGTCACAGTGGTGCAGTGGTTGGCATTGCTTCCTCTCAGCACTGGGATTCTAGGTTCAATTCCTGGGGTGCTAGCTGTGTGGAGTTTGTATGTCCTCCCTGTGTTTGCATGGATTTCCTCTGGGTGTTCTGGGTTCCTCCTACAGCCCAAAAACATACTGGTACTGTAGCTTAATTGGCTTCTGGGAAAATGGTCCCTGATATGAGTATGTGCATGTCTGTTTCTGTGTGTGCCCTGTGATGGACAAATTAGCAAGGATACTTTAAACAGTCTGATCCATTTCAGACATTTCTGCAGGCTGTAGTCCCTTATGCAAAGTTTACTGATGAAGCAGAAAAGCAAACAATATTTTGACTTCACAATACTTACTTTCCAAGTAAAAAAATCATGATCTTTCAGGCCTCTGGCAGTGGTATATATTGATATCAGGAAAATTACAATACTTGGTAAACAAAACTCAGAATATAATGTGTTGTGTCTGTTGTGCAAATAATGGGGAATGCAAAATCGCAGCCATGGCAAAAAGCTACTCTGACTCATTCAGAATATGCAAATAAATAAAATGGATTTTATCAGCATGTTTAGAAACATTTAACATACAGTATGGAGCAATGGCAGAAAATGTGATTCTGTATCTCCAGATGAAGAGAAATATTTGCACTAAAGATAGGCTTTCTGAGCTCAAAACAGGCTAACAGTGTTGTGTATTCAGCAGGAATTTTCTGCTTAAATACTGTCTGTAAAGAATCAAACATCCCTGTAGCATTTTAAAAAGTTGCAGATCAGGGGTTAATAATTGTTTAAGTACGGACGTTGCACCTGTGGATTTAATTGACTGCAGTGATGTGGTCACGAGGGACAAAGCAATGCCATTCAATAAATATTCACACATGTAAGCATATGGCAGCCTAGATGTCAGGAAAAGAACAAAAAATTCTTGTCAGGTCATGGAAAGATTAATAGATGTTTGTACAGTAGGTTTGTGCAGGGAGGGAGACAATGGGATTCACTTGAGTTGAACTGCAGTCTTCTTCTCAGAGTTTTTTGCTTTGCTGTTATTTTATTAGAAGATTAGAAAGATCATTGTGACAATAAAGGAAAATGAGCTTGAAGTCAAATCCCTTTCTGTTTATGCTCTCCCCGAACAGAATAGCAAAGAATTTAACGAGTTCCCTGATGGGGATATTCGAAAAAGACAGCTTAAGCTATAAAGATGCAGAGAGTTATAGCTTTGTCCTATTAGAAGTCTATAGAGTTAACATGTTCAGCTGTCTGTGCACTTTTTAAAAAGAACAGAGCTTCCCCTGGGGTTTCTCAAATAAGATGCAGGTATGGTGAAAACATTGCTGAATTTAATTTGCATATTCCAGGAGTTTCTTATTGTTGTCTTTTTTTACTTAAAACAATTGCACTTAAGAAACTTAAGAAACTACTTAAGAAAAATGCTACTAATAAATTAGAACTACTATATTTCTATTAACTCTCTTCTAGACTTAGAAGAAAGTAGTACTAATAGCAACTTACCCCCCAAATCAGAGCTTGCAACCTACTGAAACAGATTTGACAGCACTACTGTATCAGCTCTTCTAAGCACAAAGCAACCTTACTTAACTGCTACATTTCTATTTATGTCACCACATGCTACAGGATAAGCTAAATTGCAGAAAAACAGCTGGAGCCTACTTGATTAATGTTAATATTTAGAAGACTTCAATCAAGTGCCCCACCAACCATAGGAAGTGCAGTATTTGTAACACACTGAACGGAGCTGCCTCATTAATTTGTTTTCTTGATAAATTTTGGAACAGTCTTGAAATCTGAGGGAAAATATACTTTACATAAGAGCAAAACTGTTTGCTTGTTAAGGCATTATCCCACCTCTGGAGTACAATTAGTTTAGCTTGTAACAATCTCAGGAAGGGCTAGTTTTCATTTCAGCCTCCTGCTTAGTATTTTGTCATGAGGTATTAATTCTGCCTGTTGGCTATTGGTTGCAGAAACGTGCATGCTTTATTTCTAGAAAAAGTTTGAATTAAAACTTACAGGCTGATCAGTGCATTGTCTGTCTGTTCTCAAATTGCACAATTCATTGACAGTTGGTTATAATTAACAGAGTCACCATACCTCACTTATCACCATCACATCACAATCTGCAGATGCAAAGTAATTTAAGAAAGCAAGAAAAGTTCAAATCAAAATGTGGCTGTTCTGTTTTGCTTCTGTTTTGCTTAGTGCATTGTTAGCAGCTACTTGACCTGAGGATCTCATCTAGCCATTTCTTGAAGGATCCAATGGGATCAGGTTTAAAAAATGTTTAGGTAGTTTGTTCCAGATCTCCTTGGATACTGTAAAAAAAGTATTTGCTATTTACAGTCCTAAACACTCTCCCTGCAATGAAAGCTGTGAGCCCTGTGCATCACCTCTTTGGGGATTTCTGTTCCCACTCTGTACTCTTAACAAGCTCCTTTAGAGGCTGGAAAAGAAGAGTCCCTGTATGCAGTTTTTTTTAATGGATAGCACCCTTTTACATAATTTTCCTAAACTACTAGTGAAAGGACTGTGAGACCAGATTCATGAACTAATAAAAACAGGTTTAAACTCAGAACATAAAAGAATTGCATTGCAATGTAAGGCCAGGTTCACCAGGTGCTTAATTATAGCATTAGATTGATAGATGGCCGCAATTGCTTTCAGTTGACCTACCCTCAACATCTCTATCAGTGCTCACACTCCTAAATACTAATTATTTTTTTTCAGGGCAGGCAAGTCAGCTATTCTGCATAACTGAAAACACCAAGCCTGTCTCACGGTTTCAAAAGAAGCTCAAAATGATTCCCAGCATGCAAAGCGCCCTTGTCGTGTCATGTCTGCCGCTCAGTCTGAAGAGCTGTCTGGTGTTCTTGTGTCCGCTTTTTTGAGGTGGAGTGCTCAGAGCTGATAAAAGTCAAGCCCTGCATTTTTCAAAAAACGAATGTGCTTTCATTGATAAACTTAAAGGATGTGGATGGGCTCAGACATGCTGTCTTTTTAAATGGTGACAGATTAAAGTCTAGATTTTAATCTGCCCTGAGATTGCAATGTAAACCTGTAGCTACACTACTGAGCAGATAAAGGAATCTTAGGGTTTCATGATTTGCAAGGGTCAATGTTTTGATTTAATATGGGCCTCACGCATTCTTACTAGCACAGACAGCAGTCTAAGTGTGAGTGCTGAATTTGACAGTTTTTATCTGAGCTTTAAATTGGAAACAAAAGTTAAAACAACAATATTGGGTGATTTTGTCAACATAAAAGGTAGGAGAGCAGCTACATCATTCAGGCCTTCTAGGACCATTGCTTGAGGGCAACATTACAGCAGGCTTTGCACATCTTTTGCACATACACCTACATCTTTGCACATACACCTACACCCACTGATCCTCACCAATTTCTACAGATGTACGGTGGAGAGCATACTGACCAGCTGCATCACAGTCTGGTATGGCAACTGCACTGCATCCGACCGTAAGGCACTACAGCGGGTAGTCAAAACTGCCCAACACATCATCGGCAGTGCCTTACCATCCATCCAGGAAATATACAACACCAGGAGTCTGAAAAAAGCCACCAAAATTATGTCTGACCCCACTCACCCTGGTCATAACTTGTTTGTTCCCCTACCATCTGGCAGAAGGTTCCGATCACTCCAGTCACACACAACTAGACTCCAAAATAGCTTCTTCCCCAGAGCTGTCAAGTTGGTGACGCCCCCACTCCCTTCCACCTTATTATGATCTCTCCTAACATCCTCCTGTACCCACAACCACTGTACTCCTACACCACCACACACACATGTAAGCCAAAATTGTACTGTCCCCTCGATAGCCCAGTAAAATTGTAACAGGCATAATAATATTTAATATTTATTAATTAACCATACTACTTTTAACCATACTATCCTTTTTTTTTTTTTTGCACTGTTCCAAGAATTACCTTGCACTGTTTTTGTCCTGTTAAATTTTCTCTGTTTGCGGAATTTTGCACAGTTTTCGATTACATGTTATTTATGTTATGTTATTACATGTTGTTACTGTTATTGCTATTGTGTAACTGTCTATTGTCTCATCTTCTGTCCTATTTATATACTGCACCTGAGTGACTAATGAGAAACACTTTTCATTATACTATGCACCTGTGTAAGTTTAATGACAATAAAGTTGAATTGAATCTTTTAACCCCACAAACATTTCAGACCCTTGAAGGAGACTTCAATATTTAAGACATAGGTGAGCTGATTAACTCTCCTCCTGAGGTCTGGTGCTGTATGTTTAAGTAAACCAACTACGTTGTCCTGGGCGTTGTCCTTGAGGACCAGAGCTACAGTAGGTTTAGTCAGTGGGGCTGAAGCTCCTTAAAATGGATGAATTTTAGGGGTGTCCTGTTCATGTGTATCAACTGACTGTAGTTTTGATCACCCAAGAAAGGAGGCACAGGAAGTGGAAGAGTCTGGATCAAACTGTCCTGGCAGGTGTTTGAAGCCACTCACTACTCTGAGAAGAGGCAAAACAAGTCAGACTTGCCATATTGTTAATCTGTTACTGTAGTGTAATATACAGTAAGTGTACAAAACATTAGGGACACCTGCTCTTTCCTTGAAATAGACTGACCCAGTGAATCCAGGTGAAAGCTATGACCCCTAATTGTTTTCACCTGTGAAATCTACTTCTGTCAGTGTGGATGAAGGGGAGGAGACAGGTTAAAGAAAGATTTTTAAGGCTTGAGAGAACTGAGACATGTTGTGTATATGAGGGAGAATGGGCAAGAAAAAAGATGTAAGTGCCCTTGAATAGGGTATGATGGTAGGTGCCAGGTGCGCTGGTTTGAGTGTGTCAAGAACTGCAACGCTGGTGGGGTTTTCAAGCTTTACAGTGTCTTGTGTGTATCTGGAATGGTCCATCACACAAAAGGCATCCAACCAACTGAAGGCCAGTGGTCAAAAATAGCTCATTGATGAAAGAGGTGAAAGATTCATCTGACATTTTGTCAACTGACAGTCCAGTGCATCACTGGTGCTGAAATACCCATAAAAGAACACACAACTCGTTGCACCTTGACACATATACCTGTAGGGTATGGCAACTGACAACCTTACAGAGCATCACTTCCTTCAGCAAAAAACAAGGAACTGCTGTTGTATGAGGCTCAGGGATTAAAACATCGGACACTGGAAAATTGGAAAAACACTGCCTGGTCTGATGAATCCCAGTTCCTACTTTTTCACACTGATGTGAGTACTAGAGTATGGAGAAAACCACATGAGTCCATGGATCCATCAAGCCGTGTTTTAAAATTGCAAGCTGGTGGTGGTGGTGTGGGGTGTGTTTTCATGGCACACATTGGGCCCCTTGATAAAAGTGGAACAACATTTGAATACCACAGAATATCTGAACGTCATTGCCGATCAGAAGCATCCCTTCATGACAGCACTGTATCAAGCTGTGAATTGATGTTTTCAGCAGGATAATGCCCCATGCTACAAGGCTAAGATTGTACAGGAATGGTTCCACAAACATGACAATGAATTCAGCTTAATACAATGGTCTGCCCAGTCACCAGATCAAAATCCAATTGAACATCTGTGGGATGAGAATGAAGAAATTCAGAGTAGAGGCCACTATCAACCAACTCAACTGTGGGAAGCACTGGAATTGAGACTGTTCTGAGGGTTCTGAGGGGTGCAACACAATTTGAGGAAAACATTCCTAATGTTTTGTATATTCAGTGTATTATGTAACAATATAATATGTATCCTAGAAATGGGAATTATTATTGGGGAATTGAAATGTCCCAATAACCTACATTTTCTTATACTGTATGTCTATTAAGGTACATCTGCCACCACACACTGCTGTGCCTGAATGTCCACAGGGTGCTCTAAGACCACCAGCATGTCCAAGTGGAGATTTCATATGTGCTGTACATATTGCAATCTTAACCCTAATGCTAACTACAGTAAATACTGTATTTACAATATTAATGGGGCATACAGTGCTGGAGGACCCAGTGTAGTAAGACCCCAGTTGTTAGTCCTGATACCTCACAAATCCATGGTCCTAGGCTGGCTTCTTTGTATCTCTGTGTGGTGTTTGCAGATTTATCCAGCAATCATATTGGTTTTTCCCATATGGTGTGGTTTTCTAACACCTCCCAAAGACACAATGTGTAGGCATGACTGGGTCTTCTAAATTGTCCCTTTCCCCTTGGTCCTACAATTGACTGGTGTGCAGGTCAATTGTATACAGGTATCATGTGAGTTCAGTATGCTTCTGAGATAGGCTGCATTTTGCTGCCTGCAACCCTTAAAATAGTAAAGGCTGTACAGTACCCAGGGGTTTCTCCATTGACAATGACACAATAACCATAGGAGCAGATTAGCTGATAACACATTGCTGCTAAAGAACTGAAATGGGAACTGCAGTTTTGCACTGACATGATAGCTGTCCATTCCAGCAGGAGATTAATGTCTAACCTGAGGCCAAGGCAAATGTTTCAAGAACACAAACTATTGGAAATAGTGTCCTTTCCAAAATTAATTTCATCACCTTTTTTCCTGAAACATCATCATATACTTAGGCAGGCAGTCACCAGTTGCATATTGATTTTTTTTTGCAGACTAAAACTGAACCCATCATTTCAGATTCTATTTGAAGCACATGGAAATAATACAGCTGAAAGATATTGCTTGTGTATTTACAGAAACATTTACTGACTACTTTATTAGAATGTCCTCTTTAAAATGAGTAAAACCACTCTCAACATAGTTTGCGGCTGGAGCCCGGGTGTGGATCAATTACAACTTACACAGTGTTAGATTCCATGTTTTCATGTGGCCGAAGCAATAAGCCACTGGAAATTACCCCCAAAACAATTTTCAAAACGGACAAGGTCTACAATTTGCCATTTGCAGGTGGGTCTTATTGCTCTGCTCAGATCCAATATCGTGTTACCAAAGCACCACAGCACCAAAAGGTGACACCTTTTTAATAATCTCATGTCGGATGTCTGGGTCTTGGCAACTGACACCATACAGTATACAGTACAGTGCTCACTTTAAACTATGTAATGTACTGTATATACAGTAGTATATGTTATAGTAGCAAACCCCAAGTCATTTACATTCATAAGATACTGAGTCCACCCATGATATTGTAGCACCCCACCACCAAGAGCAGTCTGTCTTGGAGCCTCTGAGCCCTCTAAATTGTATTTAATAGGAGGTCCGTTTTCTCTTTTCTTTCTTTCTCATGTCTAACCTCCCAAGCTGAGCAGCCGCAGCTGTTAATCTCTCTCTCCTCCTGCCTCCTACCTGCCTCTCCTTCCTGAGTGACCAGCACACCCCTGTACCTAAAAAGGGCCAAAAAAGTCAGTGAGCTGCAGTTCCAGTCTCCTGCCTCTCTTAACACACCGGTGCCTGTGCAAGGGGAAACCAGGGAAGAGCTTTGCAATTTCTTCATCAGTCATAAAATAATTATCTTCTAACAGTTGGTAAGCCTGATCCTGGAACTTTCTGTGTGTTGTTTGCCTCTGGGATTCTTACAGTAGGATATTTGAACAACAGTCCTGCACATCTGCCTACCATCGCCAGAAAATATATTTTTTTCTTGTTTTTGGAGCAGTTAAAAAAATCTAATGTGACACAAGACGTGGCCAAAATTATCACAATCCAAATAAATATACCACTCTTAAGATTCATTACATTTACACTGTATTGGTAAGGATTCTGTTAGCTGTTTTATGTTCAAAGGAGTCTGACCTGTAGCTCAGTAAGAATCTGCCACCCCAGGCTTCTCCTAACTACAGTAGATACGAGCCCAGCCAGCAATCTGATTAAAGTAATGATACGGAATACGGCTTTTCTCAGCTGTGGAGGTATGGTGATTGAATGTTAAGATGTGCCTATTCGATCAACTTGAAATAATGACTAAGATTTAGCAGTGGTCAGTACCAGCAAAAACAAATATGTTCATATACAGTACGTCGATAATATACAGTAAAAAATGACAGTATTGTTTTATTGTTATGAAATATCACCTGAAAAGATGGATTGACGCATTGATTTGGATTTGGGGCATTTTAAGAGCCTCGTCGAGTCCCACTATCCCCGAGATCGTAAAATCAATTTACATGGTAAATTTTCCAAATACGGCGTATTATTATTTTACAATACACCAAATGATTCACATACTGTACACAAGCACTCATTTTTTAATTACTACGTCAGACCACGTACAAGTAATTTATTCGTGATATGCAAAATGTTGGAGGCGTTATTTAGTTTGCCTGTGCTTTTTTAAAGACGTGTCACAGTGGAAATCTGAAGGACGCACTGTGTTAGGCTATAAATAAAACACATTTGTAGTAGACTAATACAATTACGCGTGTCAATTGTCAGCAAGGAAAACGCACTACGAGAGCCGTCAATGTTTAATGTTACCAAGATGCACAAAATGCCACAAAAACATTGTATATACTGTATAAAAACAAAATGATCCTTCATTAAACGGTCATTTAAGAAAAACTAATATATATTTAAATCAAAAACCAACCCACAGACAGCCTCGCCTGTGTAATACACGAGCCAGGAGACGGCATCTTTAAGTGAGCGGACAGTGCCTCGGTGTGTTTCTCTGGTTTTCCTGTGTTCATGAAAGAAGCGTTTCGCTAGCATACTGTATAAAGGAGAGAAGGAAAGGGGGAAAGGAAAGGGAGAGGAGGGAGAGAAACCATCTGAGAGAGAGATAAGGGGGTAGAAAGAGCAGAGAGAGAGAGACTCCCTCTTCTGTCCATCATCCTAGCATCCTGCAAGGTGTCATCACAACATCCCAGCCTATCTGGGTACCATTACCAACTGATGGAGCGAAAGGAATACACGTTCACGCTGGAATCTCGAGCGCTGAATAAGAGACATTCAGCTAAAGCTATCTGACAGAAAAGGGGACAGAGTGACAAAGCTTTTGCATCTACAGTACGCGCGAGTTCACTTGTTTCTGATCGCCTCCTACTTGATTTTTTTAATTCCTTAATTTTACTCTGGAGCTCACAAGGATTTGCGTCTCTAGAAAGACAAGCAGCAACAATTTTCAAAGTTACTTTCCCGTAGGATAATCTTGTTTTTTTCTTTTTGATTTTTGTTGGATCTTTTCCCCTTAGAGGTAAGTGTATAGAAAAGAAAGAAAAAAGTTTACATTATTTTATTAAGAAAGTTCGGTCGTAGACAGTATTGTGTTGGTACTGTTACAATATGTCGTGCAGTATACCGACATTCCAGTCTTAATAAAATAGCATCTTCCTTTATTTTCATCGCGGGACTTTTGGAAACATGATGGTAGATTAACATAGACTTAAAAAATTCTGTTGCCAGTCGTGCGTTCTTGTGATTAACATTTTTGGCAAACGAGGAACTCTTCACACTTTTAGATTGCCTTTAGAATAGTAATAGCAGTAATAATTACAAGTCATTTTTTCAGAGCCGTTTTAGTTTTATATATTATATACATCAATTTTCACCTGTTAAGTGTGCAAAACTCTGAATGGCTGTTCAACTTCGTTTATTTGTGAAACAGGATTCTGACGGCTTTTCATCACGATTTCGGTATTTATTGATACAGTAGATGGGAATATTTTTTCCACATCTTTCACAAATCATAGTCACAATCTAAGGGAGGAAAAGATGTTCTGTTTCTTCTTGTTCTTTGCAGTTAATGCTCAACAGGTATCGAACCCTCTAGTCGCATCGCGATCCCCCGAAGAGACATATTCTATCAAGGTTTGAGAGATTTTAAAACGTTTATGTTTACCGACAGTTTAATGTACCATCTCTTGATACCTTGGCATCTCTTGTTGAAAAATAATTTCCTGCGCTTCGTATCGAAGAGAACATATCCAAGCAGCGAAACCTGAGCCACATCGGCGTTGTTATGCCCAACGACTGCCTCGCACCGAGCAAGTGACTTGTTGAAAATACCAGCGCTGCCCTTTTATTCTAAAAGTGGCAACAATTTGCCTACACGTGGTTATTCTTGTCTTGTCAGATGTGTTATCCGATGTACTGTAGGAATCGATTACATAAAAAACCCGACTCTGGTACCGGGACGTCAGCGCTTCAGGTCTGGGTGTGCGGATGCGAGCTGCACTACCCGCTCCTGTTAAAGACTGTTCTGTCCATGGCTGAGGAAAAAAGGAATGCGTTTGTTGACAACAGACAACAGGAGTTCACGTACTGTAGTTCATTTTAAACACTTTAAGCCTGCGTGTCGCTTATACGACAGAACATACATATACAGGTACATGTAAACTTTGCATCATCGTCATCTTGAAATCGTCGTAGTCGTATAATAATAATAATAATAATAATAATAATAATAGCTGTTGTTCTGTTGGTGTTGTTGTTATTATTACACTAAATACAAAATTACATAAGCTCAAACCACGGTGAAATGGGTCCTTTAATCTTGTTCTCAGTTTGTGCATCCCAACACAATATCTCTTCCAGCCTGTGACTCCACTGGGAATGTAAACATACATCAAGTACTGATGAGCCCAGATTCTGTCTTGTAAAACGGACAAGTGTTAGAATAAAGGACAAGGTGAATTTCGTGGCTGGTAAATTCAATAGGCAGGTCTTTTTCTCTTAATTTATTCCTTAAAAACCCTTTCAGAAAATGTCTAACTCATTAGCCCTTCACACACTCTGATGAAATTTGTATTTCCTACATGATACTTATCATGACTTAGATCCATTTTTCTATTATCTGTGATAACAAGTAAAAGAAACAAGTCATTAATACATTTATTTTGTTTTACCTAGGAATCCCTGAGATGTCATAGCAAAATCATAGCACCTGTGGTTCAGCTAGTCGTTTGGTGGAGAATAGAGGCTACCAATATACAGTACCTGCAACTTTATTTAACATTGTGCAAAACACTAAAATGATAGAAACAGCATGAAAGGAGCAAAGAACGGTAATCCAGCAAAGCAAAGGACACCATTTTGTCCATCTTGCTGGTATCTAATCATGATCATGTCAAGCCATTCTTTGAAGTACCCCAAGGAATCCGGTAATAAATCAGATCACTGCCGTGACCAAAGTAACTGGTTTACCCATTTATTTTGCTCTTAGATGGTTCCCAACCTGAAGGCAAGCTGGTTTTGAAGGTGGAAGACTTTTTCCCCACGCCCCGAGCCGGAGTCACCATGGCGGCGGGAGTAGCAGCGTGGCTCCCCTTTGCCAGGGCAGCGGCCATCGGGTGGATGCCTGTGGCCAACTGCCCCATGCCCATTGCGCCCAGTGACAAGAACAAGAGGCAGGATGAGCTGATCGTGCTCAACGTGAGCGGGAGGCGCTTCCAGACGTGGCGGACCACACTGGACCGCTACCCTGACACCCTACTGGGAAGCTCAGAGAAGGAGTTCTTTTACAACGAAGAGGCCAAGGAGTACTTCTTTGACCGTGACCCCGACGTCTTCCGCAGTGTTCTCAACTTCTACAGGACCGGCAAGCTGCACTACCCCCGCTATGAGTGCATCTCATCCTACGACGAGGAGCTGGCTTTCTTCGGCATCATCCCAGAGATCATCGGTGACTGCTGCTACGAAGAGTACAAGGACCGCAAGCGGGAGAATGCTGAGCGCCTCATGGATGACAACGACGGAGAGAATAGCAAAGACAACTTGCCGCACTTGAACTTCCGCGAGAACATGTGGCGTGCCTTCGAGAACCCCCACACCAGCACCATGGCGTTAGTCTTCTACTACGTCACCGGCTTCTTCATCGCCATCTCAGTCATCACCAATGTGGTGGAGACCGTTCCATGTGGCTCCTCACCCAATCTGAAGGACCAGCCCTGTGGGGAGCGCTACGCTGTGGCTTTCTTTTGCCTGGACACGGCCTGCGTCATGATCTTCACCGTGGAGTACCTGCTGCGCCTCTTCGCGGCCCCAAGCCGCTACCGCTTCATCCGCAGTGTGATGAGCATTATAGATGTTGTGGCCATCATGCCCTACTACATTGGCCTGGTCATGACCAATAACGAGGACGTGAGCGGGGCCTTCGTCACCTTAAGGGTCTTCCGCGTCTTCCGGATTTTCAAGTTCTCTCGCCACTCGCAGGGCCTGCGCATCCTGGGCTACACCCTCAAGAGCTGCGCCTCCGAGCTGGGCTTCCTGCTCTTCTCCCTCACCATGGCCATCATCATTTTTGCCACTGTCATGTTCTACGCTGAGAAGGGTTCCTCTGCCAGCAAGTTCACCAGCATCCCGGCCTCATTCTGGTACACCATCGTCACAATGACCACCCTTGGGTAAGAGGCATTCTTCCTCTCCTCCTTTTTCTCTTTCTCATTTTCCTCCTCTTTGTCTTTCCTTTTTCCTATAGTTTGTGCCTCACTGTATCTTGTTGAGCTGATGAAGATACTATCTCAACACCAAACCTGGTAATATCCTGGTACCTGGTAATCTTGGGTGAAATAAGACAGACATTCAATTAAAGCCATCATGACAAAGCTATTCACTTGTGTTTTGCTGGTGATTTGAATGCAGTGTGTTGGTGATTCACACAAGGAAATTAGCACTACTTGAAATGTGTTCTTTCCACATTTTACATCTGTGTGACTTGAAATATTAATTCAGCACATTAAAGCGAATACCAGCGCTGCCTTTTTATTATAAAAGGGGCAACAATTTGCCTACACCACAACAGACACATTGTGAATTCAGTACTTTTATGTGCACTCAAACACTAGCCTAGCAATTGTTTGTTCTCAGTTATGACACACAAGATCATTTTAATAAAAAGCATTCCCTTCAGAATATACTGTATGGTCAGTGCAAACCAATGTACATTTCTTATTTACGTTGTTAAAAACACAACTTGCTTTGCTTTTTTCCCCATTACAATTACAATTCAATGGAACATTGTATTCAACTGCTTAATGCTAAACTGTAAGAATATCAGTATGCATTTTTGCAAATCTTTCTTTAGGTTTTCATTATTTTGTTGTAAAAAAATCCCTGATTTGTTTACCCCACATTTGTTTACCCCACAAATCATACTTGTTGTTTATCAACTGAGAAGGTGCCATTTCCAACGTTTGCCTTCACTTGTTATCACACATGTATTATTTCTTGATGTACTGTACTATAAAGATTTGGACTACAGAAAATACATCACATGATTTTATTTAATACTAGGCTGCCTGAGTATTTCTTGAGCTTGTTTTATCTTTATGTTCTGGAGTAACCCTAGCCCCAGACATGTCTGGAAAATTGGTAGAAATGTTCAGATCTGAGCCTCTATCCTGTCCATGTTGCAGTATGGTAAAGTAAATTAGTCTGTCGGTATTCCAGCAAGCAGCAAGAAGCTTTTTCTCATCAATAAAACACTGAGTTGTGGTGGGTGTCAGCATGACTAATTATATGTACCACTAAATCTGCTGACTAATGCGAACTTTCGTGACATTCTTAACACTCTTTACCTTGCAGAAAGTCGCCTAATAAGGGCATAGCTGTCATTCTGTGCTCAGAGGTTGATTGGAGTTAGGGAGATGGTGTGGGGGGTTGATTTGAGATGTGAGTTAGATTGAGACCTGTTGAACTAAAGCTGGTTAGCTTGCATGGATAGGACCTCTTTAATATAGGTGAAGGAGAAATTGTGTGTGGATCGCCAAGCTCATGGTGATGAAACATATTGTTATCATGGTCTGTCACCCTCTTCAGTTCAGACGGGGGCTGGTACTTGTCACGTTCAATTTATTCTGTTCGATTTCTTTAAGGTGTCCATCTGATCTCACCCTGTAATTCCTCCTTTTCTTGCTGTGTGATCTATCGTGCCTCTTTTGTTCTGCTTAGATTTGTTATATTAGGTATTGCAGCAATAGCTTCCAGAAAAGACCTCTCAAGGTCAGTTAGGATGGAAACACAGTTGCATGGGAACGCTATAGAGCCCTACACCCATCAGAGCTCCTCGTGTACATTAAAGCCTTGCACAATTCGCTGCCCTCCTTGCATTTCTTCTAATCACTCTTTCCTGAAACAGATATTTAACTGAATAATTAATATACAACACAGGAGAACAAACTAAGCAGAAACGAAAATACTTAATCGTGAGAAAATGTACATATACATAACAGTGAAAACAAATGATATCGATACTACATTTGTCATGGATTTAATATGAGCATCACTGAGGTGTCTTGAAAATGGCAGTTTGTGAAAGTAAGGAGAGAAAGAAGACTCCGTGTTTCCTCTTGGATTGTGTACCTATCGTTCTTTTCTAGTTTCATACAGTATTTGTTTTTCCTTTGAAGAATCCTGTAGTTTTCTGTGGCCCTTGATGGCACAAATTAGAACTAGCATGCTCTCAAGAGATTTCCCAGATATAATGGGATCAGTCTTTGTAATATGACAGTACATTGTTTTACAAAATGTGTTGCTTTGATTTGAGCAATTTAACATTTTTGAGGCTTTGCTATTTCTTCGTATTTTTTTCTTTCTGTCCTGTGGCCCTAGGAGCTGAATCAAGCTGCATGTCCATTATTACAAAGGTCTAGCCCAGTTCTAAATAACTAATACCCCTATATATTTAAAACTCTTTACAGCCACAGGAACATTTATGTAATTTGTACAGTTGGTAACATTTGTTTCATCTGTTTCTTTAAAACACATGTCACCATATAAGAATTTCTTTTGGGGAGCCACTACCAACAGTGGCATTTCAAAGAGAGCAAGTCTACAGCTCTCCGTGCGGATGGTTGGTTAATAAAATAGATCTTGACTTTTAAAGGGCGAACGATGGTGCATGTTGTCATTTCACTGTGACCAATTTCATTTGTGTCGCAATAAAGAAAGAAACTCGATAAACAGGTGATGTGTGGAGAGGGAGGGGGGTTGATGTTGTTCTCCATTTTGAAAACAAGTGTCAGCCATCAAAGAAGATTTGACCTTTCTGAAGTACACACATTTTGTGTGACCTTTTAAAATGATATATTAAAAAATTCTTCAAAAGCCAGGTGAAGAAACAGATTAATAATACACATTCAGTGTTGTTCATTTAGATGACAGTGCTGTATTTATTAAAGGATAAGGGCTTTTATGTCTGTTTTGCTAGCACTCTGCTCACCAGCCTGGGGTTCTGTAGTCTTTCCAGGAACAAGTCTTCTCCATATTTCCCTTCTCTTTCCCATCTTCATGATGTATGTGTTCCTAATAAATTCCTGTTTGCCTCACAGATTAGATTTAGCCTTTCCCAACTCTACATAACCCTCAAAGATTAAGGTTAGAGTTGGGTTAGTGATAGAGTTATCTGCACTAGATGTGAAATTTCCAAATTCTATGCAAAGGGCAACTCAAGTGGTACTGTGATAGTGCCCAATCAGCCTAATTAACAGCCATTCTCAAGAAGATACACATTCAAAGGCATTTCAGCTCCTTTCTGGTAGTCTAGCTTTATACTGAAACATAATGCTTTGTGCACTAAGATAAAGGTGACCCTTCAGGCCTGCTGCTGTGATTTATGTTCTATTAAAAGGATTAGTACTTTTCTCTTCTCTTTGTGTACTGTCGATCAGTTTAAGTCATCCTGAATAGCAGCCCGATGTGTTTACAGGCACAAGCTAAAAACACTGCGTCTGAAATGCGCAGAGCAGCCCTGTAGGGAAGAAACAAGATGTGGCTTCTGCTGCTGCAATACTGTATGTTTCATTCTTAGCCTAGCCTAACACCAACCATGGGTCATTTTCTAGTCAGAAAGGTGCAATCATTACAACTATCCTCACTGATCCAAATATTAGGAACCCTCACAGTTTGCGAATCAGAGTTGCCAACAAAAAATCTTGTCTGCCTGGGATTTAGGGTTGGACTGGGGGTGGGCAACACATCTGATTATGTCTTGACCAGAAGGCTGAGGCCTAGCTTTCTTGTTCAGTCACATGTGAAATGTTTCCACTGCACAGATAAGTGATCAGTACTTATTGACAGGTACCCTTTGCCAAAGGTAAAGGATATTGATCACGTTTTTAATTAAAACCAGAGGTTCAGTCTAAAATGGAGACGTGACTGAGCTTTGTTTGAAAGCCATCGTAATTATCTCCTTTCGGGGCACTTTTGTTTGTCTTGAGGGCCTGAGATTAATAAGGAGGCCTGTGGCCTTTGTGGTCGAGATGCGTTGCACAATTCCTGTCAGAAAATATCAAGCCCTGATTTTATTTTCCAACATGTGGACCGCAAGCACCCAGGGAATTCCACATCCTGCTAAAACTAATGACGTTAGCCTGGTAAGGGCTATAGACTGTGTGTTTTGAGAATGCTTTAATGTGTATGCAAAGGGGATCTCTACACAGAATTCTAATTGTCAGAGGTGTCAGCCTAACTGTTTAGCTCTGGTTCATTTAAAGGTTTTCCAAGGACTAGGAGGTAAGCATATAACCTCTACATGTACAGTAGATTTAAATTGTTGCTTCTATCACTGTCCAGCTTTTTTAACCTTTTGGCAACTCGCTACTTCTGGAGTGTAGCATCTGTCCATCTACAAGGTAGGCAGAGAAAGGACATCGACATTGATTTTAATCCCACTATGGCCTTGTAAAATATGGCCTTGGCTACATCAGGAAGTTTTTATAATTTCTTTTGTTTTATTTTACTTTGCCTGTATCTTTCCAGTCCGTCGATTAGTCTGCTTTAACCATGGGCTACAACGTAGGCTTTTACAAAGGAGAAATAAGCAAGGGTGGTTTTTGGACTCCTCCATCCCTTTGAAAAAATAAAAGCTAGAGGGAGCAGGCACAAGAACAGCATTAAAGCCTTGTATATCTTGTAGGACCTAATAGAGATCTTCAGGCAAAAAGCTAGTGTATACCCTACAGCAGCAGAAGTGTAAGAAGAGCTCTGCCCTGCTACCTCAACTACGTTTTCTGCTCAAAAGAGATTCTAGCTTTCTTTCAGTTCCCATGTCAATCGGTTGTTGTTCTTTATATTTAAGCTGGCATCAATGTTACTATTCACTCTTTTTACCTTATTGTTTCTTGTAGCGGATTCCATTTTAGGGAGTGACACTACTGTATATTGAAAACAGAGGGGTTCTCAGAACCACAGAAGTCACACTGCAAAACAAAGACAATGCAAATTGTAATGGTACAAGCGATCAAGAATAAGTACAATGTCATACAAGTGATAATTCAGGGACTCTTTTCAGCAGTGATATTTATTAGCGTCTTCCCAGGAGTGCTTGCTAAGACCTCCCACTTTTGCATGCAACCATGATTTCACTTGCAGGTACTCATTTTTACAACCAGCTGCCACCCTTCTCCTTCACTTTCCAAGTACTGTACTATAGAATGTGGGTACAATCTACATACCACCTGGCGCAGTATCATGTCCCATTTCACTCATCGTTGCACCGGAAATCTCAGTTATCCCGGTCACCTATATAACAGGACACAGTGCCTGCTTGGCTCTGTGCTTAATAGGCTTAAAACAGCTGGTGATTAGCCTTTTTGTAGGAAGAGAACCCCAGCTGCTTCCCTAAAAGATCATCAGTAAAAGTTTCTCCTACACCAAAATTCAACTTCTGGTCTTTCATTCATTCAAACTTTAAACCTGAATCACCCGAATGTATACTTCTGTCATCCTATTCAGCAAACACCAAGCCCAGGGTTTTTATTTTTCCTTGGACACACTGTATTATGCATTTACACTGAATGTTGAACAAATTGGATTGCATACCTCTGATTTTTCCCCAGCAAGGATAACTTCAATAATATACACAATACATGTACAGATACCATGTATGTTTTTTGCAAATCTATTTAAAACCTGCAGATCCCTAAATTCATGAAGATTTGATGTGTTAGTGCTTTCTCCCACAGAGTCCTGTGGTAGAATTATTGCAGTTCAAACTGGTATAATTACATGAGTTTGCAGTAGAGAATCTTCATACAGTATATGAAAGGCACAAGGGAAAGAGTGTGCATGAACAAGCACAGCTGAATATCAAGAGCTTTCCAACACTACTTTTAGCATCTATAAGCTGTCACAACCACCAGCTCTGCTTGATTGCTACCTGAGCACAGGCTTTCACAGGGCATGTGTTTTCCTGTTGCTAAACAGCTGGGATTTCAGCAGCAAGTCATCCGAAACTTTAAATGACAGCATGTGCCGAAATGCTGCAGATTTGTTAAGCAGCACTAAGACATGCTAAAGAGTGTATAATCACAGTTCTGTGCTCATAATGGACCTTCAGCTGGAAAAGAATTATTATTGCTTCAAAAAATGGTAAGCTGCAGTTTGTTGAAGTGTGTCACTTAAAAGATCACAAAGCTAGCAACATCCAGTAATATTAAGTATAGCTTGGCCTGGAACAGTGTATTTACAGTGCTTTTTTGTTCTACTGTTTTATTATCTGGTATATATTTATAGAAACTCAAGGAAGAAGTGAGAATTCAGTGGGTTGCTGTATTTGAAATACCAAAGTGTGAATGTATTTAAGTGTTGGTCTTATTTACAGAGACCTGCTGCATTCAAACAATCAATCCTGACAAAGAGAGAAAAACTGAAGAAAACTCTCCATGCTCAAAATGAGGCATGAGATAACATGCCAATATTTCATAGCATGGCCTCCTACAGTATATCCTTCAGACATACAGTACACACTGACTGATACTTCCAGAGGTATAGGAATAATGTGAAAATTTTAAATGCTTCCACTGTTTTGGGGGTGTGCATTTCTAGATTACATAGCTCCTTCTACATATGATAGCGCGAATAGATAACCCATGCATTCTGATGCTTAAAACACCAGTATCATAACAATACAACATACAGTAAGTGAACATACAGTACATTCAAGAATATTTTCAGACTTCTCAGATGATGCACCTGGAGTTACCCTACATATACAGTACAGTAATGCAGAAATGTATCTGTTATGTCACTGTTTCAAAATAAGTTGTTTTTGAGCACACGCAAGGAAAAATATTTCATTCACTAGTAAAATTAGCCTGTAATCAGTCTAATCATTTATCACATTTTTTGGACATTCTGGCATTGTCGTTTTCTGGCATTCAATACATTTTTGGAGTATTAAATTTTACCAAGGTAATTTATTTTCAGCTGTGCTCTTCTTGCTAGTTTATAATTATGTTATTTTCTATGAAGGTAACCAACATCAAAAACTAAAATAAAAATCCTCATTAACTTTACTATCATGCCCCATACTTCTTTTTGTTGATTTGCACTTTTTTATTGTACTGAAGTCTTGGAATGAAAATGAGGCAATAAGTACTCTAAGAGTTTTGACTATTTCCCCAGAACTAGCAGTTACACTGATCTGATCACATACACAATTAAAAGCTATAGATTTCCACAGAGCAATCTAACAAATTTACAATGTACTATTTACAGAGGATAGGTAGAGGAAGAAATGTTAAATCAGGTGACACTTTGAAGACAAATGGAGATATGGCATGACATGGATTTGAGATCTATCTCTTAAAGCCTTTTTAAGCAGGTCTGACTTGCAACATTTTACTTTGAAATAACTCAATACTGTTGAGTGGCAATGCAAAACTGTGCTATGACGCAGTCATTTTACTTAAGACTCACACCAGGGTGATTGTTTCTCTTTGATGCATTCTGTAAAGTTTCATTTTAGCATTTCCAGAAACAAAACTAAGCCTCTACTCTTTAGGGATCGGTTTGTATAATGACAGGAGATGGTAAAAACTGTGAGAAAATGATTGCTTGCCCTGACTGTGAACTGAGCTTTTGTTCCAAGGTATACTTAAAGATTATCCTAACTAAAGCTGGATTAACTCTGACACACAGTTGGTGACATTTACTGTCTGAGGAAAGTACTGTATGTGTTTTTATTGAGTCTTAAAGATCCAATTTCTTTTAGAATGCAACTTTTTCAGCTGTAAGCAAACTGCTTTAATCTTTACTGGGGTCAACCTTGATGGTGCCAACATGATGCCACTTAACTCTGTCTGTTAATGAGGGATTTGGTGCAAATTTTAGTTTTGCATCTCCTATGTACAGTAGCTTGTGTGTGGTGTACTTGACAATTTCACCATCCTTTCTATGTCTAAGCAGGTTTGTTTTATTCCATTTAGCCTTGTGGTCACCAAAGAACAAAATATGAAATACTGTGTGTATGAGGATCCCCTTATATTATAATACCCTTTATTATTTTTGTTAAATTTATTCTTGATGTTATCCTGCGCCACTCACCTGGATGGTGAGGGTGGGCCAGAAGGAGTTCCAGACCCAAGAGCAAGGACATCACAGTCCAGAGGCAGTGGGCGATGCACTTCAGAATGCCCTGATCTGCCATTGGGACTCAACTAGATCCAGCCCCCAGTGTGCACAGTGCTTGACCCAGTACCGTACGCCTTCTGGTAGGCCAACCCTCTGACATGCACCCTGTTCTGCCCGGCTCCAGTTGCAGACCAATCACTCCAGCCCCGTCCCTGGGTCTCCTCCCTGCACTTGTCCCTGTGAAGCAAAGTCAGTTCTAGAATATACTACCCCTGGACTGTTATGCCCTGGCTCTTGGGTCCAGAACACCACCTGGACAGACCCTGCAGTCCAGGTGGGTGGCGCCGCATAACACGATAGCTTTGAATCTTAATGCTGCAAGAAATCTGCAGTCACCTCTGTACCTGCTGTTATTCTACAGTTCCTTCTGTTTTGTAGATATTGACCTACAGCACAGTGTTTTAGATTTGCATTTGCCCTAAACACTGCACCCTTGCTTCAGTAAAAGTACAGGTGATAAAGTATCTAGATTGGGTCTTTTATGGTCATTAGAAATTTGAGCATTGCAGACGGATATGCATTAAGTTGAGTGCTTAAACCTACAATGCCTTCTCCTGAAGTATGCATACTACAATATCAAAATGAGTTATTGCATAATGATGGATTATATCTAAAACCACAGAGTGTTGAAAAGGAAGTGCTATTACTGTCAGCGCTAAACAAACAGCTTTTCTAGTGATACTCATACAGGACATTCTTTCGTACATGGATTCTAATATATCAAGTTAGTGTCATCTTGAAGATTTGATGATATAGTATACCCTCCACATAGTGGATTCCATTTGCTTATTACTCACCACAAGGCAACATTAAAAATCATTTACTTAAACCCATTCTGAACAAAGAAGCCTGGAACTGTGAAAGACTACATATTAGTGGAATGCAATTTTACTGTATACATATTTCAGATAAAAAAATTACTGCTCTTAGCAGGACCAATACTGATAATCGGTTAGTGGTTTTGGTGTAATAAGCAAGGGCATTTTTCTGGCTAAAAATGTGTGATAACCAATATATTTCCCAACATAAACAAACACCCCCTTTAGAGTTTTGTACAATGTTATTGAAGCCAACAAAAGCAATCAACATAGTTTACTTCTATAATGAATAAGCTGTGCCCTCTGTGATCCTTTACTGTCAAGGATCAAGTGTGCTCACAATGATCTCACCTGGTAAGAGGCAGTAATGCTCACGAAGAGCATTAGTGTCCCTTCACATGTAGTCTATGTGTGATGTTCCAGAGTTTGTTTTTCCAGTGCAGATCTTGGGGGGAAGGGGGGTGGGGGTTGTAGTGTCTTGTATCCTACAGGAAAGCACCTGCATGGGTTGTGGGTAGCAAGTATAATTGTTTCACAGGGACATAAAGAAAACTTTCCTTTGCTCAGTTACTCACAGTCAATTGCGTCTGCCAGCAGTTCTTGCGTCACTGTGCGCAGGTGAACCTGCAGTATCAGCATGCAGAAGATTTTCATCCTCAGGCAGTGTTTCAGACATGGCATGGGGCTCCTCAGCATGAAGGTCTCTTGTGCGTACCTCACTGTGCAGAGACTTGGCAAACTGTAAGGATTTCAGGAAGTCCGCCCCCCTCCCCTGGGTTTTCCATGTGTTTCTCCTCAGTGTAGTTTGTGTCTCTCCTCACCCTGGTGAAGCAGATATTCTACATATGCAGCCATAGCAATTATGAATCTTAGTGATGGTTCCTTTTACAGTTTCACGAATGCTGAACCATACAAAGAAAGAAGTGACAGCATGGAGTCTTTTTATGATGCCAGTAGCTCTGAACATAGGACACAAGCTTGGCTGTTTATTTTGAACTAAAGATAATTTCAGTAGTTTGGGTAGATCCTAACAAATGAGAAAGAAAGATGAATATGTAAAAAGTACTTGGAGAGGCTCACCTAGCTAAGGGAATGGCAGCATATCAGAGGCTGGATAGACAGGCCAAACCCCTCCACTATTGTGAGGACTGAGCTACATACAGTAGCTTGCTGCAAGAGTGTAGTTGGGGAGGTGGGGGGAATGTGAGAGAGATTAGCAAAAGGAATCCTTTTATACTGTATATGTAGAAATTATATATGTAGGCAAGTGGAAGTGTTATTGGATCTAACCTTGTTCTCGAATTTCCGTTACAATTTATGTTATAATTCCATTTTGCTTCCCTGCTCCCCATTTAAAAATGTCACATCTGTTCCAGCATTTGTGTACACTACATCTGGCAGCTCAAATTAGTAGATCTGTTCTTATATGAAAAAAATAATGAGTACAAGTCGTTTAGGTTTATGGATCTCAGTCCTGGTACTGGGAGACCACAGTGTTTTAATGTTTTTTGGTCCAGCCAAGTTTTTAATTGTTGGCAAATTAATTTCAATATTCTGTTGCGCTTGATTTTTTTTATCAACCTTGTGCTAATTCCTGAGTTTCAGAACTCCCTTCTTTCAAGCATGTTAGCTTAAAGTTTTCCTGGAGATTAGAAAAAACAAAATATTAATTGAGAGTGTCTCTGACAATGTGTCATTTCCTCCTATGTCTGGTCATCATAAGATTAATCACCTACAGTATTAAGAGCTGTTTTGTCAGAAATTCATGAGCAAAGTCTTAATTACTAAGTTGAGGGGATATTGCATAGAGGTCTGTGTTCTGAAGGTGTTGGAAATAATATGCCAGAAAAACAGGAAATGTGCAGGAAAAATCTAAACAGCTAAGCAGATTGGTTACAAGTATCAATTAGTGCAATATATAAATCAGCAGGACATCATTTAAAACATGACCACAAATGGAACCAAGGAAGGGAAGAGATGGGTCTCAACTCTATGATCATCACTGTTGTGACATACTGTTGTGATGATCATAAGACGTCACTTTACCCATAGTGCCACGTTTGGTGCTCAGCAAAGTTCTCTGTGTGTAATAATCATTGTGACACTGAGCAACGGAACAACTCTGAGTTAATGTACCAAAGCTATTATACTTTGGTATAGTATGATATTTTGTACTTTCAGTTTCTTGGGCTTTTTACAGATCTTTTACTGAAGAGTTTTCTCAAGAGTGAAATTTGCAATGATTTTGAAATATGGATATAGCTCATTCTGCCACTCTATCTTTGGCACCTTAGTCTACCTGTATCACCCAAGGAAGCTGCAATGTGTATTTCTAGAATTAACATTTTTGTCATAGCGATGCTCTTGGCTGGACAAGGCCATGTGGTTCTGCAGACCACTATATTTAAAGGTATCTTTAAAGCTTTATAAAAATTCATTGAGCTCCTATAATATGAAACATTCAACAAGAGCCAAAAGAGCTGGAACTTCAACATAAGTAAAGACTGTGATAAGGACAGGTATTCAATATTTTTTAAAGATGCAGTACTACAGGTTCCTGACTGGCTCAACCTTTAAAGGCATACGCCTGAGAGCAAAATGAGTTCTATGATCCAGACGTCATGCATTTAACCCTAACTTATGTGACTATAGGGATTGCCCAAGTAGTGGCACTCAGACTGAGTGTGGCCAAAGGTAGGGTGGAACTAGTGGTCAGGTCTCTTTTGGCTCTCAGCCACAATCCGGGGGCACTACATTAAGAAATTAAGACACTTCTGCTCCTGTTGACATTGAACACTCTCTTGGAGGTTATGTACTGTAGCTTCTTTCCTCTATTTCTTCACTCTCCCTCATGTGTGTTTAGAGCTGAGATGTTAGTTGATTAGTTGGGCATATCACAAAATAATTGGAAAAAATGCTTTAAAAAGTAATGCTGAGTTAAGTTTCTTAACATAGCTAAGGAAACTAGAACATTAAAAGAAAGGGTGTAAAGTACTTAAAAATTGGCACCTTTTTTGTCTTCGCTATCTTACATTTGCTGTTCAATTTCTGTTCCTCAGCTCTGTCTCCGTCTTGTAAGTAAAGCACACTGACAGGATGCAGGCAAGGCATGTGTACTGTCTGTTTTCAATTTGCCTGTCCCTCTGTTACGTGTCTCAAGCCTGGCCTATTCTGTGCTTGTAACACTTTCCTTATTCAACTCTCTGATTGATTGATTTTATCCTAAAAACCCCCATTGTGAAGGTGCAGAGCGAGGAGATCACTTTGTTGTTTAAGTATCAATGCACCAGCAAACACAAAAGGCCCGTATGATACAGGGTGAAATGACCTTCGCAAAATGGCCTTAAATCAGATCCTTATTTCTGGGCATTATTTCAATACCTGATTGTTTTTTGGGGGTATGGTTTGTCATTTCCTTTAATCCTTTCCCCATGGTAGAATGTTATTTTATCATTGCCATCTCAAATTTCACATTCTTCTCACAATGTTTGATGTTTCATCGGTATGTGACAGGCTTGCGATTACGCTACCCACTTTTTTTAGGTGAGTTTTTCTTTCTGATAATTACTTTGCAATTATGATTTTAATGTCTTGAAAGCATTTAATTAGTTTGCAGCCACATGAATGCAAAATGCAAGATTCATTTTATTACTTGAGCAGACATGGATTTGTGCTGTCAAACTGCTAAGAATGTGTCTCACACAATTACTACCATCCTATTAATTTTAAAATACTGCTAAATTTAGCCTGGCTCCTTTTTTCTTATCTGTGTCTAAATCATGGCTGCTGATGTCTGTTTTATCTGCCAGCCGTGACACAGTAATTGTACAGGCTGGCCATTACGCTGGCAGAGGGAAAAACCGAGGGTGCTGATGGTGAATTCAGTCAATGGAGTTTGTTCCAAAAAGGCCTTAATGGGAGTGGGATCTGGGCATCTATAGCTGTGGGTTAGCATAGGAAAAGCAGGATAAAGAACACAGAAGCACAGTAATAATAATAGTGTGTACTTCAGTCTAGTTGATCATCAAGCAAGAGGTAATCCTGATATTGTGACTACTGAGTTTTCTTAGAGCACCTGATTCTCTTTTGAAGGGGGGCCAGTCCATTGCAGGGATATCTTCAGCACTGAAGGTAACACTTTTAAGGATGGGTGGGCTGACGGAGTTGGCTGCCGAAATATTTTACTCAAAGCCCAACGACATTCAGGTAGAGAGCCAAAACCTCTGCTCTATGTTGTTAAAAGGTGTAGCTTGCAGGAGATTGCTACAGCGTGAAATAAATCTTGAAAACCACGGAAAAGTACAGGGAGTGTCACAAGGGAAAACTGCAAAAATATTCAGGGAATTTGCAATAGATGTTATTCTCTGCTTTTCAAATGTAGGATGCAATCCTCACTGTGTCTTATGCTGAAGTGACAGAAGAAATCAATGGGTCTTAATTTTTGACCCAAAACAAATAAATTAAAATATAAAACCATTCTGATGCTGTTGGATTTGATTTTCAGGAGCATGAACATCAAAGCAGCTCAAGTCTGACATGTAATGGTCTCATAACCATAGTGCTGTTGAAAGGCAGCTGTGTTGAGCAAAGACTATCCTCAGCCATGCTGCTGTGTTGCGTGGCACTCTACCAACTACTCACACTGATTAATGAAGATTTGACTCTGTCACATAAGTAAGGAGGTGATTGCAGGAGTCTATTAGGTTGATCCAACTCTAAATTGTTAGTAGGAGCTAAGCACTGATGCGACTGCGTGGGACTCATACTAACACAATGCTTATTAGGATTAAGTTTGTCTGATAATATCGATTTCTACGCTGACCTGTAGGTATGGATAAGCACCACCATCAAAACGGGATGCACTGAAGTCTGATGTCCCCAATGTTAGCAGCAAGAAGTTAAGCTCCTAACAGGGTTGGTTTAGGGCTGAGGAAATTGAGCCATGGGTCAGGACTCCAGGGCACCATCATACAAAGCAGTGTTATACTGTATCTATAAACAAGTGAAGACAATGGCATTATCAGCTTTTAATATGTACAGTACATAAAATAATTGAGCAATCTAAATTTAGGACATCTTGTGCTCAACGGTGTCTTGAGAACATCTGAAAGTCTTACTTGAGTAATTGACCGCTTTGTCTTGGCAATACAAGCACGTTTGTCATGTTTGCCAGTGGAAATTAAATTAAAAGTATTGTCAGGAAATGTTATTCTATGAGTGAGTGACTGGAATAAGTGAAAGGTACCACGATACTTCTCTGCACATGGGCACTCCCAGGTCCATCAAGGCTCAAGATACACATTACTCTTTTAAACAAAAAGGCAGACTTATCAGTCAGTAGTCAGTCCATATCAGATTCACTTCTGTTGGCTCCTATGTCAATACATAGCCAAAAAATGCCTTTTCCCAGCAGTTTTAAGTATAAACCATGAGCTTCTTGATCAGTTTACACTATTGAACACATGCTAGAGTGAATGTTTCAGCATTTTTTTTTAGTTTTTAGATCCCAATGAATGAGATAGAGGGAATGTCATACAATGCATTAGAGGCCATTTGGTATAGTTCATCTACTGTAGCTGAAAGAACAGCAGCATGACCCCTCCCCCCTCACAAGGAATGAGCTAAGGAGCTGCTGCAAGGACATAGATGGGGTGGCAGGAGGAGTGTGAGAGAGAGGCACAAAAGGAGGTCTAGAAGAAGAGATATATACAGTGATACTGTATATAACCATCCATCCATTTTGTTAGCACTTCGTCCAATTCAGGGCAGGGGAACTGGACCCTCATCCTGCAAGCAATAGGTGCAAGGTGGGGTACACTCTCAATGGGATTTCAGTCCATCACGGGGCACACACAGACACAGACACAGATACACTGACACTCACACCCGAGTCGATTTTCCTAGAAAACAATTAACCTGCCAATATGGTAGACAGCACCCCAGAATCAAGAATTGAACCCAGGGTCCCAGTACTGCAGGGCAGCAATGCTAACCACTGTCTTACTGTGCCACCTGGTGAGATACATACTGTATACAGTACTGTATATGTATAAGATTGGAAGGAGACGCGATTTGCATCAGACTTTTATTCTAAGCCCCATTTTAAAAAATCAAAAGAAATATTGCCATTTTAGTAGCTCAAATAATAAAAGAAGTACATGCATTTCCCTGCAAATCAGCAACCAAAAAAAGCCAGATAAGGATTTGCAAGGGATTTGCATTCAGAGCTCATCGTGCTTTTCCTCCTCTGCTGCCCACCCCTTCAATAAATGGACATTATAATATGTCTGTATATTATCAGCTGCATGCTTTGTAAGTAAAATTCTCTGCAAATTGAATTTTGTTCAGCTTATTCAAAGGCTTGTTCGATCATAGCCTCTTCCCACTTTTTGCAGATGAAAAAGACAATTTGAAATGAAAGCTGGATGCTCACTGTAATGAAAGACTAAATTAGTTTACATTCAAGCAAATGAGCTATATCTAGTCTAAATGCACTTTACAGACTATTCAGTTGTAAATACATTTCCAATGACCCCTGTCATGTGATGACTGCATGCTGTAAATCAGGACATACATTTTCAATGTTTTAATACATTAAGAAGCCTGAGGACAAAACTGATCATTTTAAAGTGAATGGAGTATCTGTTTTAAAGTGCAATGAAATAAAAGTCAGCCCTTGGTTTTGCTTAATTTGTTAGAATCCTAGAATCCTAATTTTAACTCCTGGTAAAACACAAAAAGTGTGTTTTGTATATTCAGAGATGTAATTTACACCATTTCTTACTAAAATTGTATGTTGTGATAGAATATATGCTGTTCCTCATTGTTCAAGGAACAGGAATTGTATTTATCTGTTTTTAAACAGAATTGTCACAATTGTCAGCCTGCTCAGCTCTCCATTATGGCCCTCTTACCAGCAAAGGAAGGGTGTGGATTGTGGAGCAGGTATTGTCCCATCCACAATCACAGTACACCACACGGTTCCTGACAATGCCATGGGCTCAGAGGTACCTGGTTCACAGTAACCAAGACTTCACCGTTCATTTCCACCAGAGAAACAGTTTCATTTTTGCTGTTCCAAATAATGGAATCCACGCAGACTGACAGCCCTTCTTCTGAAGTAATGTCTGAAACAGGTTCATACTGAAGAATACATACAGGCACCTATAATGAAATGAAGAAACACATGCCAGAGATTAAAAATACAGAATAACAAAGTTCAGCAGAATGCTATGTTTCAGTAGAGCATACAGTATGAATGATATACTGTACACAATGCTTATTAGAACCTTGTCTTTGATGGAGCAGGCTAAGTATCACCTAAGTCCTGACACAGCTTCCCTGGTGACCAGTGTCATGGAAGTTCAACCTTTAACTTTAACCATCGCAACACAACTTCGAGCTGAAACTGAGTTTGTTATTGCTCTTTTTTTACTATCCATTTCTTGGATAAAAAACACGGTTAAGTGCATTACTTGTATTAACTACACTCAACATTTAAACCTACTGTACACCAGCTAGAGTCATCCCAAAAGAAGTTAGAGAAGCACAACTGTGATGCTCAGTAGTTATGACTTGCCCTGCCTGGGCACTTTAATAGAGCCATCTAAACCTGTCGGATTTGAAATCCCTTCAGATCTGGAGATTCACATTAAGACGATTGTGGGCCCTGGAGGAGTTCAAGCTTTTTTGAGCTTTCACCGTGCAACTGTGAGCAATCCAGCAGAAAGAAAACAGAAAAAAAGAGGAAAAGCATATAAGGAGCATGATAGCGAGCACACTTCAAGTCAAGCGTCTGCAGAAGGAGAATGGTGGGACTGCTTCAAGACACAAGCTGTAAGAGTAGATCAGATGAGGCACCCTGAGTAGAATGTAATCCCAGACTGAAAGAGACAGCTAACTTCCTGTCACTGACCTAGAGGCTCCCCACGGAGCAAGAACTGTTTTCTCTGTGTTAGTAAGTTCAATTTTTGGAACACTGCTGTACGTGAGAGTTGTGCTAATTACAAGATATTAGTGAACTAGAAACAGCTTCTCCAGAATCTGTGCGATGGTTGTATAAACATGGATTACTGAACACATGCAGTTTTTCTTAGTTTAGGTGAAGTTTGGTAGCAGTGTAGCAAACATTAAACTGTAATTGTTTTTAATGAGAGGGCAAGGTAGCACAGTGGTTAACATTGCTGTCTTGCAGTCCTGGGGCCCTGCGTTCTCTCCACGTTCATGTGAGTTTCCACTGGGTGCTCTGGTTTCCTCCCACAGTCCAAAGACATACTGGTAGGTTAATTGGCTTATGGGAAAACTGGCCCTGGTGTGAGTGTGTGCATCTCTGTGTCTATTTGTGCCCTGCAATGATGGACTGGCATCCCATCCAGGGTGTACCCTGCCTTGTCACTTGCGGGGATAGTCACTGGCTCCCCCACGACCCTGAATTGGAAGAAGTGGTTTGAAAATAGATAGAAAATAACGGTTTTCAATCGGTCTAATATGATTTTTTAGTCTGTTTTCAGCTAACCTGATCAAACAAACTTAGCACAGCTCTTTTCTCTCATATGTTACACATTTAGAGGATTGGGCTTGGGTTTTTGAGTATCCTGTTGTGTGCTGTTGTAAGTTATTCCCTATTACTGTGTCCGCATTATGCAATTATTCTGCTTACCATCTGAGCAAGTAGAAGAGTTATCTGGGCTGGTGTTATGCAGGAATGCTCCCTAAAACCTATGGAGCAGTTCTGGCATGTCTGCACCTGAATTCCCACCATTGAGCCTTTTTCACAAGAGCAAATGTTTATCAGCATAATTGGACAGCCTGACAAACACCAAGCTAAGTACAGAAAACCTTGTGGAATCATAAATAACAGCAGACAACCAAATGTGGAGCACACCAGGCAAATTAAACAACATGAAAGATCCATAATCTAAACACCTCTTGCAAAATCCATGTGTATCTAACTCTCTTATATTCCCTGCTGTTTTCTATTTAAAGAAAATGAGTTGACACAGGATCTGACTATGACACAATTCCCTCTTGAAAAATGCTGGCTATCTATTTCAAATATTAAGGTGACTCTCTGCCAACTTGTGGAAGCCAACTGAAACACAAAAGGCGATGCTAATGACCATTTTAATAGTCTTGTGTTTTGCTGTGCAATGCCTGCTGTGGTTGCCATAAAAACCTGTAAGACCAAGAGGATTGAAAAAAAACAGCGAGGCAGAACAGTGACGTCTGAAATACCTGGAAAGCAACATATGATCAATGTACCTAGTATTCCTTGAAAGAGGAAAATCTGCAAGTCATGGAGTCTCCCGTAACTGAGACAGAAACCCACATCACTGCCTCGTGTGAAGGGGAGGCAGGGGAGTTTGCAATTAATCTACCAGGTTAACAACAGTGCAATGGCACTTAATTAATTCTTGATTTATATTGTGCAGCTACAATAACAGCTAACCTCAGGCCGTAGCATTTTCAACTAAGTCTGAGACAACAATGCATAGAGAGCAGATTAAAATGTGCTATCGCAATTTCCCAGACTGATGCTAACCCAATACATATTGAAAACAAAAAAGCTGGTTCCTCAGCTCACTGTCTTTGAAGAGCACAGTCCAACTCTGTGGATACCTAATGCACTACTAAAAGTTGTTCTAAAAGTCTAGTTGTGGAAAGCAGAGTGTGGAAAGTTGTTTCTCTCAAATGTGAGAAATTTTAAAGAACCAGTTGTACTACTCCAAAACTGGATCTTAAGTGAAGATCAGGAGCAGCTCAGTCTCATCTATAGTGATGGAATGATGGAAAACACAGAAGTACACTTTATACAGTACAGTATGTTAACTCATGATAATAATAGGGCCTAGAGTTACTACTCAGGTTCATTCAGACAAGCAGTGTCCTACTTGTTCCCAGATCTAATTAAATCTGTTCTTAGGTCAATGCAAAGAAGCCTAGGCAGAAACAAAAGCCAAAAGATGCACATTTGTGGTTTTGTTGAATTTAAGTTTGAGGATCCAAAGATAGTAAAATGGTTTCTCACTAGTGTGTATCATTTGCATATTACTGTTATTTCTAGAGCACATGTTGCTATTTAGTGTTTATTTTACATTTATTTGACACTCATTATTGGCCATGACAATAAGCTTTTCCAGTTAAAAAATAGAAAGAAGAAAGATAAGTGGACATCTCATCTCTTAGTGCATGAATAAATATATAAGCCCTTTCCAAAAATATTGCACTGTTGAATTGTACAGCTGACTTGATTGACAGGATTATCATGTTAGGTCAAGCAGTCTAACTCATTTTGTAAGTTTCTTTAATTTCATGTTCTTCAGACCAGGGTACTAAGGGCTATACCAATCCACTTAACCACAATATGATCCTCAGGGATGAGAGCTACTGAGCTGAACCAACCATATACTGTATACTATTAATATATACATTGGGACTGGGCAACAGGTAAGAATGAAGAGTGTGCTCAAAAGACACAGCACTATTCCTCACATCAAGTGTCATCAGTCAGGTCTGGAATGAGATCCTTCAGTGATTTTCAAATATTTCCCATCAGATTAGATTATCCAAATAATAAGCCTTCTGTAGCATAAACCAGGACGTCTTGAATTCCTGGCAACTACCATGAATTTGCTCCATCTAATTTCTACACATCGGCCTCTTCTGCCTTTTTGTCTTCTTCAAACAAGACTGCTTATCCCTGATTGGAGCTGGGTCACACAAGACAAACTATTAAACAATCCACACCTGTCAGGTTAAGAATAAACTATATTTCATGTACACTCGATTTATCCACAGTGGTCAATCGCTTGATCCACTTCAGAGTTTAGGAGCTTTAATGTAACTCAGCAACAATATTCAAAATTATCTTAAAGAAACATCCATCTGTTTTCTAATCAACGTTATCTAATAAAGGGTCGCATGAGAGCCGAACCTAACCTGTCAAGCAACAAGCTCACGGCACCCTGGACAGGACCAGATACTGGCAACACACGGTTATGAACTGAGAGAATATTGAAAGAATTTGCTGCTTCACCTCATCAGTACAAGAGTTTTGATTGGGGTGTCCTATCAGTGTGTGAGTTGCAATGGAACAGAAGTTAATTCTGCATTACAAATTAAGAGGAAAGGGGAAAAAATCGGTTACACTTGAAAATTCCACAGGCAAAACATTGTGCCTTATTTTCTTCCCTTCGCTTTTTCAGCACAGAGCTAGTTTCTACTTGTTTGTTTTGTAAGTACAGCTTGTACAACATTCCACAGCATTATAAAGACAGTATGATTTTGTTTTCTCTGCATCTTTGTGCTGATGCTTTTGAAAAGCGTACTGCAGCAAATTTTTCTGTAAATGACAGTGGGATTTTGGGTGGCGTCCAATACCCATCTCTCTGAGTTCATTTTGAAAATTTCCTGATCATTTTCAGTTGGATAAGTGCTCGTTCAGTTACAGTATGTTCCAATAGTGGGTCTATATTTCCACTGCAGCACCCACACAGTTGGCCATTAATGTATTTTTTTTTTCCGAGGAATTGTTGATCTTACTATGCACAACAGTAGAGTACTGTATGTCCTCCAGCATGTGCAAAATTGTGCTTGTCCATGAAAGATGAGTTCAATCTTAATTATCTTAATTTAATAAAAGAAAACTTCTTATACATTTCTTGCTGGTGCTCATAGCATACTAAATTGCAATTAATTGCATTTTATGTGGCACTTTTCATCCCAAAACTCAGCAAAGTGCTTTTCAAATAAAAAGAGGCACAAAGGAATAATTCTGTGCCAGCAGCCCTCCTATACAGTAGATGATATAGGGAAGTTCGTTGTTACTTCACTGATTGAATCAAGCTAATACGTAGGAAAGTTGTGCTAATACATTACGATCATGTTCTACAATTGTAATGCATTTTGATAATAAGAAATCTAAACCTTGAATTAATTCTAATAAGCTATGCATCAATTATTCTATTACACGGTGTTCTCTGCAATGTGTGCTTAATAACACAGCAGGACATTGTTTCACTTTCATATAAACCTAAGGTCAATGTAGCATGATAACTTTAGATCAAGAATCTGTCTTGCATATAACAAGATTTAGTTAATGACTAATCACTGGCATTGTGGTAAGCACTATCAAAACATCAGACTTTAAATCTTAGATAAAAGAGAAATCGGATATAAAGTGAATCTGCGCTGTTTCTGTCAAAAGTGTGGCAGTGAGTCAGATCTGTCTCATATCTTTTCAGTCTGAGTCACGATGAATTTTGTCAGTATTGTATTTCTGTGAGTACAAATCTAAGACGACTTCTCAGAGGTGCATACAACATGGAACTATATATAGCTTAAAATAAAAACAAACACAGATGGCTATATACGCTAGGAGTGCGAAAATATACCAAATCCACACATTTTCTTTTTTTAGAACCTGGATTCATCTGTCATCTAGTTTTTTTCTTTAATGTGAGTATGTGTGTGAAAAAAGGGTGTAAATGGAAATTATGCAGTGCCAATTGTAGATCATTACAAAGTGCAAAACAGAAGGATGTTTTAAAAGGATCATTACAGCTGCATGATTATACAGATGTTTTTCATAAGAGAGGCAGAAATTATAATATATTGGTATGTTACAATACATTGTGGTTTTTTATGACTTTAAAAATTAAATAAAACTTTCTTCATCGCTTTGACAATTTGCTGTATATCTGTAAAACTGATTTTTTTTGGATGTGGAGTCTTGTAGTTCTGCGACTCTGCACTGTGTATTTATTTAGAGGCGAGTGATACACAATCCCAGAGACCATGAAGTGACAGGCACCTTTGTTGAAGAAGCTTTCTTTTTTCTAAGCGTCCTGATATCTTCCATTGGTGGGGTCAGTGTTATCTGAGAAGAAAGGGACAAGGCCATTTCCTTAGAAATTACAGAGAGCCTGGGAAATGGAATGGAGAACTTGAAGAGATGGGGGGACAGTATTCACACGACAAGCTGCAACTCATTTCCAAGTGTGCCTTCCATTTTTCAAGGCTTTCTGAAGACTCTCTGAGAGATTGCGGTTTGTAACTGCAAAAGTGATCATTTGGCACCATGACATAAAAACATAATGTGCCCATGATTTATGATCTGCCAAGTTCTTGGTGACGATAAAAGATTTCTCAGTATGCTCAGAAGATAAATAAGAGTTTTCAGAATGGTGCACTAGGGGTTATTGTCAGAGTCAGCAAAAGTACTTGCCTTCTGATATGAAAGACAGGACTTACCATCACTGCTACATTATAAACTATAAATGAAATTCCCAGTTTCATAGTTTCATTACTTTTCAGTACTTGCCCATCGCTCAGGTTGGTCACGTCTGTCTATATTACACAAAAACAATTCTTTATGACCACAGTATATCATTTTAGAGTTTCTGAAGACCATTTCCCTGGTATGTCAAGACCCATCTGAAAGGAGGTCTCCTGTCTCCTGATGGAAGGGGGTGGCACTGAGTATTTCTATGAATAAGGCTAACTTGGTCAGATAATGTTAAGATCTAACCACAACTGACATGTGATAAAGGAGTGGACCCCTTTTCTACTCCAGTATATAATTTCTATAGTAAGGATAAGATAATCAGATTGCAGAATCTCCAGGAAGTGGGACAACCAGTAGGCAGTGCTCTTAAATACTGAAATAATGCCCTGGTATGGTGATGGAAGACACTGCCTTGTGGGATGATTTGAGCTACAGATGAGATGTTTAACTGATTTCCTGTAGGTGTGCCAACCTATCTAAGGAAATACACAGAAACAAACACACACACTCACACCAGAGCCAGTTTTCCTAGAAACCAATCAACATGCCAGTATGTATTTGGAATGTGGGAGGAAACCAGAAAACATGGAGAAAACCCATGTGAACACAGAGAGAACATACAGACACCACCAGATAGCACCCCAGGAACTAAACCTAGATCCCCATGCTGCAAAGCAGCAATATAAACCACTGCCAACCATGCCACATTTTATTAATGCAGCCATTTATTGCCAGTTGCACTGAAATTCATTAGAGATCACAGAAAAGATAAAACCATCTGTATACAGTATGTCCCTTGCTTTATCTCCATGGAAATCCACCACTTCTTAAAAGATCCTAGTGGATTCCTTACTGTTCCTGCTGTTTGTGCTGAATTCATGTTGCTCAACTAGCTGCTGAAAACTGTCTGAAACACTCAGTCTGCCACTTTGTTTCTGTCTGTATAACCGCATAAATGCTGTTATTTCAGAAGTTATTTGCAGAACATAAAATGTCTGAGTTTTCTTAATCAGTTAATCTGAAACCAATAGAGAGATGTGCATTGATGCCATTCCTTTCCATTGCAGTTGTTTTATCTCTGTCAAAGGTTTTTCTTTTAATATAGCCTGACACTGCCATTTATAGAAAAGTGTTTCTCTCTCATGGTTCCCAAACACCCCTCCTTGCCAATCAATCATTTGTGCAGGATATGGAGCTCATGAATCCTGGAGCCACTATTCTTCTCAGCTTCTCCTGGACGCCCGATCATGATTTAGAACGCAGGCAATAATGCAACACTGGTGAGATAAGCTGTATAACTTGGCAAATGAGAGCAATATTCCTTTGTCGCAGCTCCGCTCCTTCTTAAATAAATTATTGATAACAAAGACACAGCGTTAACATGGCCAGCAACAGACGTTTTATCAAGTGGCTGTGCTGCCAGGAGCACTCTGATGTATTTAAAAAATAGCAAAGCATTTAAAATGGGAGCTGAATATCATCTGACTTGGGTCTGAGACCCATCACTGTCAGTGGAGATGGGACAGGGCATTGCATCACAGAGCTAAAGGGCTACCAGCCACCTCAGTCAATTCAGCAATTCACTTTTTCAGCTTTAATCCTCAAATGCTTTGTCTTGTCATTTGTGTGTCACAGCATTCAGCATTAACAGGATACAAGATATGACAGTTACTAAAATATAAGCAAATCCCCGATTTCTCATGCATTCACAGGATTAGATAAAGGAAATAAAGGACTTCTGTTTCCTTGACCCTTGACCCAAGTTGGTTGGTAGAAACTGAAGTACAGTTTTGAGTAAAACATTGATGGTTGTGAAAGTCCAGATGTAGCACACCCATGCAATCCCATTGTTGAAGATTTAATTCATTCTTAAGACATGTTTCACTCATTTTTTTGCAGTGTCTTCACAGACCACCTTCAAAGCGATTCCAAATCCTATATTAATGTGTGCACAGGCATCGTACTTGGGCACCATGAAAGTGGGAGCTGTTACGAGCACAGGCTGATTAAACGTGACAGTAAAATGCAGTTGAGCAGGGTAACATCTGAGCATAATCAGACTAATTAAAATAAGGAATCAAACTGAACACTGCCATTAGCACATTTCATTTCTTCTCCACTCAAAAGCTGCCTTTCTGGTGGATTAATGCTTCATAAATTCCTGGCATCCTAAGCAATTAATTTCTTGAAATAAAGCAGCATAAAAAAGCCGATTGCTATGATATTGTCATGAATTTCTTCTTAACTAAGAAGGGGGGGACAGGAAGGGGTTGACAATTGTTTCATATATAAAAATATATTTACTGATTTGCAGGACTTTAATCATTTTTTGCACCCGCAAGATCTATTGCCCCTTTGGCACATTGATCCAGAATGAAATCCCATTCCTTAACCGACCACCTCCTGCCTAGATTGTAATGCATTTTTAAAGAACGGTACAGGGAAAGACAAAGAAACCATCAATAAGGCTGTTTGGTTTGGAGGAGGAGATCACTTCTGAAGTAATGACTTGGCTCAGAATTGCATTACCAGCACACAGTCAACTGTTTGAAAGAGTGTTGGTAAATTCAGCTAGGGGGGGATTGGTCTCCATTCAGTTAAGTCCTGTAGACATTTTCAGTGTGAAACACAGAACAGCACATGCAGTACAATGACAAGAAGAGGAAACCCAGTACAATGAGTTTCAATGTATAGTATATAGCTTTGTAAAACCTGGCTGTGTTATTCTATAGTAAAGGCTTAGCAGATTGTACAGTAATACAGTGATATTGTATGTCTTTGTCAGAGCATTGTAAAGCAAAGAAAAGAACACAAAGAAACCTTATCACAGTGCAATAACTACACACTAAAAGCATGATAAATTGACTGTGATACACTTGGTAATAATGAGTTTTGCTCACTCAGCATTTCTTCAATGGGACTATAACAATGTTTTTTTTGCTTCAAGGCAAGACTTTCCCCTTGTTTTCTGACAGTTAAAATTTTAGCGAGAGGGAACATAGGCAGGGGGGAAAAAATAAATGAGCCTTAACCATCATGTTGGAAAATTAGTTGGATTTACACCTCAGTGAATAAGAGATTTAACTGGAGAAAAATAAAAAGCTTTGAAAGCTATCCTCCTGGCAAACATAGGAGCCTCCATCTTCCATCATGAATCTTTTTCCAATTAATTTCGCGTCTTGCCCTCAGGTTGTAGGTTCTGCTGAGCATGAAGGACAGGCTATTTGTCATTGTTCTCTTCTGACTCGGAAGACCTTAGCTGGAAAAACTGCTTTAGGAAGTGGTTTCCCAGGACTGGTGGTCACAGAGGGAGACTAAATTTGCATTGTTCTGAATTAAAGATATTCCTTTCAATGCAATGACCTACCTGTCTGGAACCTGGTGCACAGATGACCATAATATTCTTTTTAGGGGCAATAGGTTTTTTATGATAATGTAGTGACCATAAGGGAAGCATGATGTTCTGTATTGGTACTGTACATCAGAGAATTTAATACAGTACAGAGATCTTTGGCAGTAATTCTATAGAAAGCATACTAAAACACACAATAGAAACAATCAAACACACAAGCTGGTGAGAAAGAGACACACATGGTCCACTCTTTCTTTTCCCAGGGTTTGGGTTCAAATGCAGCTCAGACCAACGAACGTGATTATCCCCACCTTGTCCTGGGAGCAGACAGAGCAAAGATGTGGCACAGACCCTGCCTATTAAATCCTCATTTCAGTAGGGTTTTCAATTTATCGTGCCGGACATCTGTGACTGGGGCCTGAATACCAGCCTTTCCAAGTTCACTGGTTCTGCGGGAGACACTTCTTTACAGAAGAAAGTCACGATTGTCTAGAACAAACTGCCCAACTCCATTTGTCGAAGGAGACTTCCTGGATTCTTTCAAGAAACAGCTAGATTATGTTTTCATATCAGTAAGCTGCTAAAAACAAGACAGGCAAGGCAAACCAAATTGCCTTTTTTATACTGTATGTAACCTTTCTTATGTTCTTTTGAATTTGTGTCTTCTCCACTTTTGTGTCATGCCTTTTGTCATATTTGAGTTTCATTTTAATACAATCTTCAAGTGGAAAATCTGGCAGCTGGCCATATTCCGTGTCCATTCTGTTGAGAGACAGAGGGCTCTAGTCTTTCAGTATCTACTCAGCTCTTGTCAGCAGCTCTACAAAATATGTACAGTATAAGGCCAAAAAATGAACTGAAAAGATATTTACAGGTACCTGTTAGCAAGCAACATTATAATATGACAACCACAAAGAATAGGTGGGCTCTTGCTTCTTTATATTACACTACATTTCCTGATCTCTAAATCCAGTGTGCAGTGCTTAATGTAAGAGAAATGCTGTTATGCATGTAGGTCAGGTTCTCATATTCTGTAATCAGTGGCTATATATAATGTGCTTCAGAGCAGCATTTCACAGTCTCTTCTTTGAACTAATCCATAATTCTCAAGATGTAAAATGTGAGAATAATAGCTGACTAGATATGAGCATTAGTGGGAGGTACTGTAGTGTAAATTTAGCTGTGTCTATAATTTATCATGTGTGTCTATAATTTCCTCGTTCCACAAGTTTTCAACAAGTTACTTTACAAAAGTACATTCTCACCTCCTATCTGTCCATAGCAAACGTTTGTTTTCATCTGATAAGTTAAAGAAAGTAAAAATATAATCGGAAAATACAAAAAATGAGCGTCCCGAAATAAAAAGCATACCATCTTGGAATGTCCCTCTTAATGGGTCTGGCACTGGGCTGACACAGAGATGCAAGTGAGGTTAACTGTGTGCTGTTTGAGTATGGACTCCTATGGCATTCTGGAGCTCACTTACAGTGGTGTCAAAAGAAAAGGGCAGAGGGTGAGCACATACTTTGGAGATAGAGGAGCTGACCAGAACATCTCTGCCCTCTTATGCACAGTCTTCATCTGGAAGCCTGGGTTTCCAGCAAAACCAGCAAAAGTTCATTAGAGGCCAATGAAGTGCATTGAAAGGGTCTTCTCTGTTTCAACCCAGCTGTGCAAAAACACATGGAAAAAGCCTGTATTTAAAATTTTACAATGCAATCAGCTAAACCCAAGCTTCAGGAAATTCCTTTGTTTAAATCCTAATTTAGCAGCATACAGGGACAAAAAATAGTATGACACATTTATTTTACATTAGTGTTATTTGTCTGTCATTATTTTCAGATTACGTCCTAGCATATATCTAATTCTTTTCTTCTTTTTTTCAGCATGGAATAAACCTATTACTTGTTCCTTTGCAGCCTACGCATGCTGACGCAGATACTCACCTGAACAACTATATCTAATTGTCTGCTACTATATACAGTATGGTTGGGTCTCTTTTCACTTAGTAATTTTAGTTTGTTGCCTTGCTTTTTAATAAATGTGATTTTGAAATGGTTTCTTAACTGATCTTAAGAAAAATAGTCCAAGAGAGATACTCAGAGCAGCTAGGATCAGTCATTTCTCTCTCTTTTGCCAAAAAGCGTATTTTTAATGATGGTGTTACAAGGAACAAATATCACCTGGTTAAAGCGACGGCAATATTCCTGCTTTTTTTACCACAGTGTAATCCCAGGGTCACTACTCAAGGATTGATATCATTGGAGAGATTAATGAGAAAGAAATGTTTGCAGCCAGAAGCTTTTCTGCAGCTAAGAGTGACGTCAGACAGCTTAGACACCACACCTCTGCTGCAGTTTGTGATCACAAACTGGATCACAAAAAATCACAAATCTTAAACTTTAAAAATGTTATTAATATGTGAACAGTGGAAAGAGCGATTGCAGCTTGGATGATTGTACTGTAGCAAAGTGTGATGATATATATACTGTATGCTCTTTTTCTGGGCCTCACTAATTGCTCTTTACTGTCCCAGAAAACCATTCGCTTTTTCTTCATACCTGGCTTCATACCTATCTGTGGAGCATATGCAATATGAATTTCAAGAGAAGAAAACAAGGATCTAGGCCACACAAGGATTTTTAAAAACTGATTTGTGTTACAGAGCTTCTGGTGGCTTATAAAAAATGTGTTGTGTACCCATTTGTTGATCTTGTAAAAATTCTTGGTTTCTTCAGTCTGGATTTTAATATCAATTTGCAACTTAGTTCTTTTCTTGCCCCTCGTGAAAACTTTACTGTTTATTGCATTGATTTGTTCCTAAGGCTAGGAGTGTTTTGTCTGGTCTTGAATTAGGAATTGAATGTTGTTTCTCAAGACAACTAAAATGCTGATGTGTTTGCATATTTATATTTTTGGCTGTAAAGGAGAAATTGAAACATTTCCTCCTTCTGTTCAGTTTGCTCAAACTCTGTAGCAGGCAGACATGCAATAGATTCAAGATTTTCTTTAGTTTTTACTGCTAAAGATAGCTGTACCCAGTCCTAGATAGTCATACTGTAATTCAGTACACTCTGTGAGTGTTATCTAAATCATCAGCTTGTAAACCTTTTTATTGCATTTTGTAATAGATTACAGTTTGTTACAAATGCAAATAATCAGTCAGATTTGCCTGAACTCATCTCTCCAGTGCTCAAGTCCCTGAAATGTTTACCAGAGAGTTTTAAATTGTTAATAAAAAGGCTGTAGTAACATGCAAACCCCCTCATAGACCGGGGACCTCAAAAGCTTTAATAATATTTCCTAAGATCAGTTATTGACTGTTCCAAGGCTTTGACTTAAGACAATAGGTTTTTGCCTTCTGTACTCCATGTTTGTAGATCTCACATTCTGTTGTCACTGTAATAATAACTGTCACCCATCAATCATAACTACTGCTGATACCAAAACCCACTTTCCACATCTACAGTAGACTTCAGGAACCAAGCCATGGCAGGAAAGTGTCTCCATTCCTCCCTGCTGTCAGCTAGGGTGATGTACTCCCTGAATCCCAGTGATGGGGAGCATTCCTACTGCCCTTTACAAATTTAGTGTACAGAACTCCATAAGGCAGATAATTATTTTCCAGGTCATTGGCCTCTCTACTTGGTTTCCATGATTTGGCATGGCTGCCAGTCATAGTACTTTATTGTTGGTGAGTTTGCCAAACCGTTTAATTCTCTAACTGGGAGTGGGAGACTAGGAAGAACAGCTGTGCAAACTTTCAGGTATCATCAGTATCTGTGCTACTTTGACTGCAGATGGACTTGCCGTTGTCTAATTGGTCACTTTTCAAATTAATTGATGGCGGAGATTAATTTCAGCCAGGTGGTGGATGGTACACAAGTTTTGTTGTTCTTTGTATTAGTTCAGAAAACCACAAAGTGAAACAGCATGGGAAGAGGAATTCAATAAATGGAGCACGTAGTACTCAGAAAATTTTACTTTTAAAATACAATCATTTTGTGGGGATGACACTCGGTGATGTAGCTAGGGCAACATTTAGCACTCCAACCAAGAATAGAGTAAACAATACTGGGACAAGCACATATTAATGTTTAATAACCCAATGGGCTCATGGAAGCAGCATATGAGCATACAGAAGACAACTGAGCCCAGTGCATCCAACAGAGTCAAATGTCGTTCTAAAACTAACAAATGCAACATACTGTACTGTACAGGCTATTTGCTGTTTGCCAGTTTTCTCCAGTAAATGGTGTAGGGTAAATATTATGTCTTCTGTGCTGTGTGATGAATGAAAACCACAATGGGATTGATGGAGTACATTTTCTGTAATAACCGAACTCATTTCCAACAGCAGGTTACCGAGAGCCTTTACAGACAAGGGAGAATACAGCACTAAAATATCATGATAACTCGAGCAGTCTTGTTTTTCTCCTTCACCTGTAAATTGTGTTGATTAAGGAATCTTTTGAAATCCTGGGATAAGACTTTTTTTTCCTAGCAGAAAGTAGATTGAGCAAAGCTTTGTGTAAGACCATATTTAAACACTTCAGCTGGGTTTTTATTAGATATTCCTGCTTTCCAGCTTACTTTGCCCATACTGTAAATCTAATTTTCTAATCTCTTGCAGAGTTGGTGGATATTCTAGTAGCAAAATTAACTTGGTCTTTGCTTAGTTTGATGATCTGCACTCAATAAATGGTGAAAGAAGGTTGCAATGTTTAATTTTATATTTTATATTTTATATTTTTCGTAATTTGTAACATCATGTTGTGCAGTATAAAATGTTGGTGTCTAATACAGATAGACTTTAACTACTGAGAAAAAAAATGATGATGATGATGATGATTATTATTAGCCCCCCTGTATTGCACAGCTGTTAGAAAGTAAAGGAATAGATAATACGTACAGTATGTACCGACAATATTTGCTGAGAATCAGTTCTATAGCCAGCAGAGCAGCACTTTGAGAAATAATTAGAGTTAATCATGCAACTGAATGGTTTAAATGCGTGTACTAGAGCTGACTGCACCACTTGGAATAAAGTCTTTCAAAAATCTGGTTGTCATTAAATACCAATGAAATGCTACAGTGCTCCCCTAACATTATTAATATAGGAAATGTTGAACCACTGGATATTTTTAATGGAATCTTTGTTTTCTGAGTATATGGTTTGTTAAAGAAATTATGTACAGTAATACCCATGTATTACCCTGTAGTAATAGGCAGTACACAGAAATGTATAGCATTGTACTTTATTTCTTTTTGATGTTAAGCACTTTATGAGTACAATGAAATTCTTTATAGATCTCTTGGAATAAAAATCCCATCACCCCACCAGCAGCCAGAGCTTCTAACTTAATTGAGCAAATGAGTTTCTAAAGAAGTCGAATGCATTCATTTGTTCCAAGTCATTAGAAATTGATAATATTAGGGTGACCTGTAAAAGCTGCTGGAATTTGAACTGCAGGACCTGGTCTGGCCACTCATGTGTAATGAACTCTCTGAGTGTTGAAACAAATGGCACATACCTGCATGACTCAGTATTTTTTTTTTGTTTCTAGCTGTAAGAGAGCACTGCTGTGCCTCTTTTATTGTATTGCTTATCTTGAACTTAAAAAAAATGTTTCCAAGCTTTTCTGGGGGACTTTCTCCTGGGATAATGTGAGGTAAGGACCCCATTTTAAGAATCACAGCAATAAACAGCCACACAGACAGCTTCACTATACAGTGAGCAGTAAAACAGACAGGATACTGGAATAAGCTGTAGACTTGCCAGACCTTTGTATTATTTTAGTCCAATTCATTTCTTTTTATACTTCTGCAAAAAAAATGAATTACACTACTGAATTATTCAGTATTTCTGCGCCTTTGAGGCTTGAGGATGAGTTTTGATTCCATCTGAAGTGTAGAATTTTAAAGTGGAAACATGACATTTTGTGCCCAAATTATTTCGGGTTGTGGGGGGGGGCGGTGCAGCAGAGGTGTCTCACAAAGCACTATAAAACCTTATTGTTGCCCCTGCTGCAAATTGGAATTAATGAAATGTTTTGTGGCCATGAAAGCCTGAATCCACAAACACAAATGGACTCAAACAATTTCTTTTATCTGAAGAACTTGCAGCCATCTTCCCAGAGCATGCATCATTAATGGAGAGAGTTCTAATGATAGCCATGGAATTTAATTTAGCCTTTGTCTGAGCCAATATAACAGGCTGAAGTCATTTATAGAATGAATGTAGACAGCTAACACCTCAGTCATGTATGCAGAGCAGCCGGGGGGGGGGGGTGCAAATCTGTTCCAAAGCTGGACCTGAGCTTGACTTTGGTCAGGGACCCTTAGTGGTTTTTGTCTTCCCTGTGGTGCATCTGTCCCTTCCTGCTGGACTGTCTTATCATGAGTCTACTCACTTTTGATTCTTTGAGACTGGCAACATACTGTACTGTACGTACAGCACCTGAGATAAATCACAGAAGATCTCATGATTCCAATATGAAAAATGCGATTTTGCACCCACTGGGACATACTTATTTTATATATTGTATTAGGTTATATTTTGTTTTATATACTAAGGAGAAGAGCAAGAAAAAGACAGATATTTATTTCAGACGTACTTTGGTCATTCAGGCACCACCATGGAAGAAAAAGTGTGGTGTGAAACTGGTGGACATCTACATTTGTATAAGAGACCTTCAGATTTAATTTTCTTCTGCTTACTATACTGTGCTGCTAGCCACATTTGAGCTTAGGAGCTATGGAGTTCGATGGGCCATGACAGCAGAAAACGGGTTTCAGTAATTAAGGACCAGTTCAGGATGTCAATGCTGGAGTCCAGCATCGTAAGTACTTTGCTCAATCCAGTTGAGCTACCTGGCTTCCTTCCATGCTAATCTACTGTGCACCATTTATGACCTTGATACTATTGGATTTCTCTGGGAGCCTCTGGCGCAGAATGTTGCAGGTGAAGAGGCAGGCAGTGACAAACGTGTTTAACTTAGTTTGATGTCAGCCTCACATGACTCATGGTTACTTGCCTCATTGCTTCAGCTGCATTTTCCACAAATATAAAACAATAACTCACAAGCCCACTCCAGCCTTAGAGAAAACCAGGAGTGATCACAGTGATCACCTCTCTAGATCTAGAAACTCCAGTGAGGACAGGCATTTGCCCTTGGATAATGAACCTAGGGAGCAACTCTCCAGTCATGCCATCTGAAGCGAGCCGCTGTTAGCCGGCAGTCTTGGCCTCACACCTTTGTGATTTCACAGCACTGTCATATCAACAGTTTCCGTTTAATTTCCTGAAAACACTGTACACAGAGCACATTCTACAGAACATAAACCAGCTTTAACACTAAACCAGAAGGTCTAACTAGCAGATTTTTATGCTTTTAGAGTACAACATTTTTTGCCTTTAATTTATTCTTTAATGGGCAGACTTTTTGAAGTTGGCTGTGTATCCAGACAGCTCCTTGTACATAATTTTTGGCACGAGGAATGCAGACAGATGGACAGCAGACCTGTTTGTCAGATTGCAAGGACAGGACCAGAGACTCCAGCAACAGGGAACTCAGAAAGTTCACGCTATGAAAGATAATAAAGCAGGTTGGACTATGGGTTTCACACTGGCAGGGGTTGGGGGAGGGAGATCTGAGGGGAAAGATAAAGTCGTACGCTCTCTGTCCATTTTAGCACTCCTATTATTGGGTGTAATGTGCATCCAATGAAATACAATTGGCAGTGGCTGCAAACCATCCAGGTCTATGAACATTCATAAACAATATAAAGGAACCAGTTAGTTAAATTTCATGTCAATTCTCCATCAGCAATATCTATTTCTTCCTAATCAGCATGCATCTTGTTATTATTACTCACAGACAACACTTTAACAGTATGGACAGTTTTCACAAAGAAGCCCTCTTAGACAGCCACAGTGACTACAGTACATCCACCAGCAAACAAAATAGACCCATACACTATATGTGCTTGAGATGAAGATAAAAGCATTGATGGGATGTCAAATAACACTATATTTCTCTTAAACTACAGCTCTGTGTTTCAGAGCTGTCAAAGACATGCTAACAAAATAAGTAGACCTTATAACAGCATGAGAAATGTTCTATTACTATACTGGAGTCTTAATTTCTTTATTAATGTACCTTAAGGTACTGTGTATAAAATGCCTACTGTATAAGTCTTAGTTTAATTACATTTTTGGTACAGTATATATATCTATAGATTTTCATAGTACAATTATCTGCTATGTTTCAAAAAGGGGTATGTCTCTTGTAAAATGGCTAAACTTCCTACGGAACAGTGTAAAGAGGATTCTCAAAAGGGCTTGACAGCTTGTGGGTGTGTATAACAGATAGAGCTCGGAGTGGTATTAACAATGAATCAGTTACACAGTACAGTAAGTGAGTCATTGGCCTCGCTGTCAAACAAAGGTGAGCTGAATGGACTCTGAAGAGGGTTTGAATAAAGAATGGCAGGAAAATGGCCAGAATGCCTTATTTTTGCCAGAATTGACAGAAAACTGAGAATGACCGAAACCCTTGCTACAGTAGTTTCCTTTCCTTGCTTTTGAAAGCCGAGTCCTGATGGGCTCAGAATAAGAAGATCAAAAACTGGAACCTGGTGCATACTGTCAGAATGGATGGCGTTCTGGTTTTCTTAGTCATTCAGACACCAGGTACCACAAACTGCTGTCGTGTAGCCCTGACGTTGTGTGGTCAGTAACCTTCACACTCAAACAGAATTCTGTTTGCCAGTTCCTTACACATAAACAGTTTCACCTTAGAATGAGTGCCAGCATTTCCCTAAAAAAGTTTGCTAGAAAGCAATTTTCAACTATCAAACTTTCTAGTGCCTTGTTCTCAAATCTCCCAGCCTCGCATTTGAAATTTGCCTTTTAAATAGCTCTGCCGCATATCTCGCCTCTGACATTGTTAAGGGGGCTTCATGTTTATTTGCTGTCAAAACATAGTTGAAGGAGAAAAAAAACAACTCAGCTCTTTCAGGGGTTGTGCTTGCTGCAAATGGCAATTTATATACTGTACATTGTTGGGCATATGTAGAAACTTCCAAATTATTTTAAGGTTTGTCTCTGATGAAAATATGAATTTGTTTTGACTCTCGAGCAGAAAAATAAATAAGGAAATAACACAGCAGCGCATTCCCTTACTGACTTATGAACTTTCATTTCTGTGATTCTGAGAGATCCATCAGCATGAACAGATATTCTGATTTGATTAGAAGGCACTTTGTAAATAATGGTTATTATTGAGGCTGACAGTTCCACGCCTCTTCTCTTGCGGTTTGGTATTCATAGGCAGGGCAATAATGAATACAACACATTATCTACTTTGTCAGCAGCTACTGTCCGCATTTTTGAAATTCAAGGCGATAGCTCAGCCTAATAATTACTCAATTTCTCATGTGGACCTGTCACCTAGAAACAAATTAACCCATGCCACTAGCAATGTTTGTGTCATATCTAGTGAAGAGTGATGACAAAGATTTGTTTTTTCTTATTTGTGTTTATGACTGCCAACGTCTGTGTTCCAGTGAGCTACAGATTCCAAAGCCCACAGTGGAGGACAGTGTCAATTTGAAGTCCTTCTTGTCAGCTCAAATAACCAACTAGTAAAGTCAGTGTTGCATGCCAGTATGGCAATAAGGTTAGAAAGTGAAATATGTTTTTGTGAACTTGGATTAACCAATCTGTAACGTTAAATCTGAACAATCTGCATTCCAGGGTATAAAACTCAGAAATTGGCGAGTCCCTGTGTCTTTGGGCTAATGTCATCAGCTGGGTTTGAACTGAAATTCCAGCTTTTAATACAAGTTATATTTGTTTATTTGTTTTATTGTTGTCCAATATCAGAGCTGTAGGAAGTCAGTTAGAGGATCATTTGTTGGTTTGGGATTAAAATCTTCTCACATCAATGTAGACTTTGGTATACCACAGTCCAAACTGTTGTTTTCCCAATCAGATATAGGAGAAGTGAACCGATAGTAGTATGTATTTAAAATGTGATCATAATGAATCCCAATGTGCTTTCATAAATTGCTGTATAAGATACCCTTTCTTTTCTTGATTAATGAAAATGTGATATTGGATTATAAGGATTTATCCAAATTTGAAAAAAATCATATGTATTTTTTTTGTACCAATTATGGACGAAGACTGAGCTGTTTAATAGCCATTGACAGTTATGATCAGATCAGTCTTTGTCTTGGAAAACACTGCACTAGTACCCATTGCTAAAGTCTATGGTTTCTACAGGTGGCAATGTTGAAACACTACTAATTTCATGGCTTCCAACCACTGTAACATAATATTTTAAGCTGTTGCCAGTAATAATCATACATGACATACTGCCTTTTCTGCAGCAAAAACATATGGATAGCTTAGAGCTCTGTGTTGTGAAATTAAACCACTATGATCTTCTCATACGAGGAAAGTAGTGAAAGAAACTTGAATATGTTGGGAGCAGGATTTCACAAATATGTTGTGAAATACCTGCATACATATACTGTAGTAATTTGCACTTTCTTATCCATCAAGGTTAAGATAAATTGCAAAGTAGGAGAATAGAGAAGTATTCATCCTTAAGGCAGAAAAGGAGATTTGCCCACCTGAACAGGATTTCTTCGCTCTAGATGTGCTAACCATGAAAGCACAATAGAGCAAAGCAGGTGGTGTGGTTAAACCTGGAAGTAATGTGTTAGTAATGTGTTAGTATCACAAGATCATCCAGCATCCACAACCATGCTGTAAATTACATTTCCCATGTAACGGATGGGATGGGATCAAAGATGAATATTTTATGATGTGAAACACAGAAAGAAGTTGACAAATCTACAATCCCCAGGTTGGTTTGTAATTTAGTTATTTAGAGATTGTGGTAAACTTGTTCTAGGTACAGTATCTGTGTTACTGGGTGGTACTGTAGGTAGGGAAGTAGAAAGAACCGTTTCACTGTGGGCTTAAAGCCTGGTCCAGGGTATTGTTTAAGTTGCATTCCACCTGATTTGACTGAAAAGTCATTTCAACTCCAGTGGTGCATTTGGCTGTCTGATGTCTGTTTGTGTAGGCACTATTGAACCATGGCCATTTCATTTTTTGGAGCCTAAAGAGCAGTCTTTTCTAATATATGACCCAATAACCAAACACAAAATAAATAAACAAAAAAGACACAACTTAGATTCAGTAGCAAATGCTTTCACTTTGAAGAAAATAAATACAAAGTCAAGGATTCCACCTTTTCAATAGGTGGACGTTTGTGCTTGAAGTTTTGGAGGGACGGTGAAATTAAATTATTTTAGTTTTAGCTGTTCTTAATGACAATTCTTTGCTTTCCTTTGCATTTTGTCTCATGCATCTCCCCTCCATCCCATCTCCGCCTGAGCAAATCCACCTTGGTTCATTCCTCACTCTGCATGTGGGTCCTAGTCTCTTCATTGTGTGGCCAGGGGGCTAGCACTCAGCCAAGCAGATTAAGCAAAATCTATAAACATGTAAGGAGTCCATAAACATCCTTGAACATACTTAATCTTGAGTAGTCTTACTCCTCCTGAATTGAAAATGAAGCACATGGTTTAGACATTTGATTTAAACTGTAATGATAAGACACACGTTTCTATTGGTTATGTGTTTGTTCATTTATGGCACAAGGGACAAAATGATTTTATTTAGTCACACAAATCCAGACTAATGTAATCAATGTATTGTTCAAGATAAAATTTAAAAAGCCAAGTGACACATTTTTGCTTCCCTTGGCCCCATATAGTATGTCATCATTCCCAAATTGTTTCCATTTCAGAAACGTCAACCTTTATTGCCCTTATTTTAATCTAAAAAATGTCTGTACAGTAGGATGAGCCTCTGTTGGCTCATCCAATGTGAATGTAGAATCTAAAGTGTGTATCCTAGCAACGCAAAGTTATTCACCCATTCTAGCACATTCTCCTGCACTTTTAATGCCAATGGAAGACTTCAGATTGAACCAACTGACAGCCAGCTAAATATTGCCTTATTGACCTAATTACTGTGATATCTTTCTATCAACACTATATTTACAGGCTCTATTATGCAATTACTTAACTTTGTTTAGTTACACATGCAAGTGATATAAAACCTACAGTAACTCTTACCTTGCTGTTTACATCACCAATCATCTGGACGGTAAAAGGCAAGTGGGCTTTGTCCTGTTAGAACTCTTGAAGGTAAAAAGAGCACGAGTAAGCAAAAGTAGAAAAGAGCACGAAGAGCATAAGATGATAAGTAAGTCACATCTTGGCAAACCGCATGGTTAGAAGCCGCACCAATTGAAGGCGGAGGCTCATAACTGACACATACTGATGCCACCAAAAATGTCTTGAACAGCACCATTCTGTTACAGTGTCAGCTTCTCATCTGAAAACCAGACTTCGGGGTGTTTCAAACCCCTAAATCACTCTTTGGATCCTAGGCTGCATGCAGTTTTCTGTAATTTAAAAAGTTGCCTATCTGTCACCTCATATGCTGTTGGATTTGAAAACTCTCAGCAAAGATCTTCATGCATTTTGTGAACAGTTTTCCATAAAAAATCGCCTGAAGGAGTTCAAAAGCCCAGGCTGTTGCACGTACTGTACCACATTTAAATGAGGATTTTTTTTTTGCTTAAGGGAACTAGGCAGCCTAATTGAAGGTATCTATTTCTAATTGAAACTCACCCATCAGGAGAAGGGTCTCCATTTTTTGTCATATAGATGGATTGCCACAGATAATCTGCCATAATTTTTTTTCTGTGGTTGATAAATGACTTAAAGAAAGAAGAAAAAGTTAACATGATGCTTTTCACCTTTTCCCACCACCTCTTTCTTTAATATAACATGTAGAGATAATTTGTCTTGAAAGCAACCTGCTGCTTGCTTATCATACATGAAAGAATGACAGTGTACTTATCGCCAGCCTGCAGAGATATCAAATCTGCGTTTTGAGATCTCACTCGGATTTAAAAGGAGTTGCCTCTTTGTCATTTTTTAAAGCCATAAGGGAATCTTCTTTAATTGATAAAACCCAGATTCAATTAATTAACTTTTTGAATTTGAAATCCCAGTTGAACAGTGCGCAATTCCCTGTTCAGCTGATAATATTTAAAGAGAAAAGAACAATATACAGTATCTGCGGGAAATAAAAAAAGCATCTTAATCAGTATCCACCAACTTTTAATTTGTAAAGATCTGTTTAATTAAAAGCAGTAAAACAATTCTCTACATTTTCAATTTTCAAATGATCTTTGGGACCATGTGGAGCACAATAAAAATAATTCCTTTGTTATTTTTTCTTCTCTCTGTTCATTAATAAAAGTCAATCACTTGGCAATGAAAGTCAACACTTCAATAATCTTAACCAGAAATATTCACCTGAAGTATATGTCAGCAAGCACAAAGCTTGACAAAAGAGAATCTGGAAAGTAACATAATATATTAGTCTTGTTTTTATATTTGTAGCAGGTGCATCTCTGAAGCTCTTAATCCTTAATGTTCTCATTCCTTTCAAGGTGGGGTGGATGACCAGTCCAGTTTGCCAGTGTACGGTTTTGTTAATCAATGTGGTTACAATTAAAGTGGGAGACACATTTCATGTCCAATACGTTGACTATGAGTTTTAATGAAAGATGACAATTTATTCAGTGGTACAGAGCAGAATCCCCTAAAAGATTAAAAATTAGAGAGACTGTGTGAAAAAGACTTTATTTATAGATTTTTGCAGGTTAGGTCTCTGTTTGACCTGAAGAATGGATAAAGAAGTAAGTCAAATACCTGAAAAGAAAATTTTTCAAGCTTAAATACTAAGTGATTTGGATACTTTTTATCCCAATGGAAGTGCTGTTTTTGAAAATCCTGTTATATGTGGTAAAGCTCACAAAGTAGAAAGAGTGCATGGCAAGAAGTGTTGTATCTGGGTTCATATGAGCTGTCTAATCAGACAGAGCTTTTATTGATGGAAACAAAGATATGGTCAGCACACATACTGCATATAGTATTATCATTATTATTTTTCCATTTTGTAAGATGGCTTATCATAGTCACCTAACGCTTTCGGGTAACCGTACTTTTCATTCGAAGTTTTCTGACAAAAAGCAGTGGGAGATGATTCAAAAAAAGTAGGCGTTATTTGTAATCGCCTTCTGAATACATCAGCTCCACAAAAGTTTGTTAAAGCACTGAATCATGTTACTTTTTTAAGATTGGAATAAAATGAAATGCCATGATCCTGCTGAACAGACCCACTCTTGGCATTATTTTAAAATCAATCGCTTCTTTTACTAACATATACTTTAAAGCACTTGAAGGCCAGGCCCCTGCTTGACTGTGATGTTAACCCAATACCTGGCTGCCAGCTCTGAGGTAACCAGGTGGGGACTCTGTGTCCCAGGGCCATACCAACAGATACATAGTGAGACTGCTTTCTGTGTGAGATTCACAGCACTGGTTTCTCAGAAGTACCCCACACCTTCACATTTTAGATCAAGGCTTAAGATGTATTGCACAACTTTTTTTTAACCAACGTATTTATAATGTGCTTTGATGTTGTTTCTGATGATTGTATTGAGTGCCATTTTTGGCTGATATTTGTTGCTGCTTTAATGATTCTGTATTTTTGTCGGTACCTTATTACCTTATAAGAGTGTTGAAAGGCTTGCAGCATTCATCATTTAGCTTGAAGTAGAATGTTTCATTTAAAAAAAACAGAACATCTAAGGACTAGTCTAATTCTTTTATAATCAACAATCTGCAGTACTTTTCTTTTTCCATTGCAAACTAATGATAATGTAGATTAGAACGTCTTGATGATGCAATGATGTTGTGTCTGGTTTACCAAAGGCAAGCATGCATTTGCTTAGATTAAAAAGCTGACAATGTTTAAAATCTCTTTTTATCGATTATTAAAATTAATTCTGCATGCAGACAATTCTCAATGTAGTCGTTTCCATCCCGTATAACTCAGATGTTGTTTTTTTTTCAATTTGTCAAAAGCCTTAGATTTATCTAATATCAAATTGAACAACTATTATTGCCCTACACTCTGAGATTGATAACAATGATGGGTGTGCTCAGTCAGCCGGTTAGTACTGCACAAATAAGGACTATATCTCTCTCGGCATTCAATGACAATCTGTTTTAACTAATTAAATAAACAATTTTGTGAATGGTTTTTATCCCCTCCCAATGTAATTATAACCTGTCCCCTGATGCCTGTAATACTTCTGCAATGTAACAAAACAAAATGGCATCTGTTTCTGATATCCCCAATGGCTTGAATTTTAGTGGCTCTTCATTCCTAATTGTGCTCTTCATATAGAGAAGCTCTGTTTGCCTCGGGGGTCTGATAATCTTTACTGCATGGCCGATATGCTCTTATAATATGAAAAGCTGGCTTTAGCCATTCTTTCGTAGCACTGGGGGTTAAAGTCAGTTGAGTTTAGTGGTGTAATATTTGACTGTAGGCTTAGTATTAAATACTGCTGAGAAGAAGGTGGTTTCCTTGAATCTTTCTTCAGTGGTAAATACTGATATATATTTAATATATTATTAAATAATTATTACAAATATTTTTAATATGCACTGTGTCATTTGTGAATAGGCAAGGATCTAATTTTCAGTGTGGTAATTTAGTACAGTTGTACAGTTGAGCATTCATTAAGGTCACGTATTGTTTCCTGAGGTGCTCTTTTATGTTAAACCATAAAAAGCATGTTTCATTCTTGCTTTCACAACTATGTTTAATTAATTATTATTGAAATCTCCAGTCGCAGCCCTGACAGGTGGTTGAAACTCTCGTTTTGTGTGTTTTTACCTTGCATGCTAGAAATGGTAAAACTATGAACATACAGTACAGTATATTTTTCTAACTTGTTCAATTTAGAATGTCAAGATCACCTAAGCAACTTCTTGAAAAACACTAGCAAACAAGCTACTGCCATAGGTGTGGTCTGTCCAGTCCAAACATTGGCTGCTCTTCGTGAGAAAGTGAGCATCCTGTTCTCATCATAAATCTTTTTGAGAGAGTCTTTATTATTTCCAAGGGGGCAATTTGTTTTACAGCAGCAGATGATACAAAGAGAACCCACAAACAGCCAATACACATGTACATCATTTGTAAAACAAGGTTATAACCACAGGTATAATTCGTTCAACAAAGGGTGTGAAGAGTCCTGTAGAATAGAATATGCTTTACACAAAAGTCTTAATAGATGTGTGACTAGGCTGAAAGAGCACAAATAACTTCCTGACATATTTTGACAATACCCACCAGTTTGTTCTTACTCTTCAGATTCAGATTCCCAAACCAGCAAATCTGCTACATTTCACTTTTTGCCAGATGTATCTCTTCTTATCCTGGTCTATATCAATGTGTCCATTTGGCATGGTCTACATTAAAGTCATCCATCCATATTTAGAAAGCCACTTATACAGCACCTAGTAAGGTTGTGACAGTCCAAAGCCTGTCCAAGAAAATGTGGTATTATACAATAAATGGAAGACAAGTCGTTTGCAGAGCACACAGGAAAGATTTAAAAACAACTATTTGACCTTGCCAACATGTTCTTTTGAAGAAGAACCAGAGCAATAAATGAATACTTATGTGATCATGGAAGAACATGCAGACTCACCACAAGTCATAATGGAGCTGTGAAAGTGCTGTGAGGCAGAAGCCGTTTCAGTAGTTTAGTCAAATTCTAATAATGGTGAAATAAGCTAAATACAAAGGGATAACATACATGATATTTTGTTATTAACTCGCCTGACTAAGGAAATAACGGCTGAAGATCAGTTCTGGCTGAAGATCAGAGCAGCCACAACCCCCCTCACATACAGGGAAACAGGGAGCTGCTTTAAGTGTGCAGTTGGGTTGAAGGAGGGGAGCAAGGAAAAATACAGCCAGAGAATGTTTATACGTAGAAGAACAGAAGTGCAACATTAGAATTTGACCTCCTCTCATATTTCTGTTAAATATCCCCATAATGTTTGTATTTTAATGTCAGGGAGAGTGCTGAAAGTTTCCAATGTAAAAAGACAACCCCAATTTGACTGTGTTACAGTATGCTTTAAGAAACAAATGCTTTAAAGCATAAAAGGAATCTGTCCTGTGTGATAGATACAACTTGTAAAGCCTTGCTGTGTAAATTCATAGACTTGTTAGAATAATTATATCTTCTTATTCATTTTGCATTTCTGTAAGATGTTCTGCATTATCAAATGTTTCTTCTATTCCCATCGATTACATACAGTACTCCCACAAGCCATCTGCCTGAGCTACAGTTTCCCTCAGCAAAGGAATCAAAGCTGCCTTTTCTTTCTAGCTTGGTGAAAACTGCTGGTGCTTGGTGGCTCACAGTGTCAGCTCCTCATGGTCATAAAGGGTTTCACTGATAGGTGAGGAAACAGATTGTTCACAATCATGAATATTTTGGTATCTGTCTTGATTAGTGTCAGAGGACTGTGGGGACTGTTCCTATTGTTTGGTTAAACTTTTTCATGTTGTTGCATATCATTCCATTTATTTTGAGTGCTCTGTGTTATGGACTATAAGAATAAACTAGCCAGTACTCCGACCTGACTTTTGATTGAGGGGTTTATAGCATGGATATTTCAATCTAGTCAAGCAGGTTTTGTTATAAAATCTTTTTAAGGACAATCTCTTTTAAGAACAAGTTAAGGCTTCATCTCAAAGGATCACAAACTGGTTTTGTGTAGGAGGGAATCACTCTTCAAACATGCCATGTAATGTTAATGACCAAGTTGTTAGGACCTTGGTTTTATGTTTCATGCCTTGTCCCTGGTCACCATACTGGGACTTTTATTTAGACATTCTGTCACAAGGGGAAGATTGACATGTACAAGTGCATTAACAACCTGAATTTCCTTGAAGATTCCCCATTCCAGTACTGACCTTGTTAGCTTCTGGGACCTAATGAGATCAAGTTGCAAAGCCTGACCTCTTCTAAACCTGTCTTCTTCTAAAGCCTCTTGACTCTGATATGACTCTTATATTTTTAAAGCTGAATCAGAACTGAGTCCTAACAAGGCCAATTGTCTTAACAACTGTAAAGGTGTTCTTCTTTAATTTTAGTTTTGTGCATTAAGCACATTGCTTTTAAAACTTGAAAAGTTGCCATCAACATCTTCCCAAGGATTCCTTGTAAAGGGCCACTAATGACATTCAGATTTTTCACATTCAAAAATGAAAACAAGAAGCACTACTTATCAAGGGTTGTGGGGGTCTGAAAAGACCAGCCCATTCTTGTCCTTGAAGCTGATTTCACTTGGAATCAACAAGCAACTTGCAGCTAAACAAGGTAAATTGGTAATTACTACAATTACCTTAATGCCGCAAGCCCACCTGGAATACTTATGAAACTAATACTATTTTAGAGGCTCTGTTTCGATGTAAGGTGCCTGAAAGACAGTGCTGGGTTGTATAGCTCCTGTGTATCTGCAAAGTGGGAGAAGCTCTCCTATCACAGGAGGCTGTCACATTATCAACTTGCACACTGAGCGCAGACAGTGGACCTCCCACTGGAGTGGAGGAAACCAGGAAGTAAGGGAATCATTCAGTCTCTGCACTCATGCAAGCCTGCTGTGTCAAAGCCCTTCCCACACAGCTGCCAGCCCCTCATCCAAGATCTCACACAACCTCCGTTTGGCTGGAGGAGATATCCCAGGTTTGAGCCCTTTTCTTCAGAATTGGAAGAACGGCATGAGTGACTAATAAACTCAAAAGATATGGGAGAGAAAGAGATCAAAAGAGGGAGGAAAAAACTTTCAGCATCTGTATGGAAGAGTACCACATAGTTTGTCTTCATGCCATCGAAGGGATATTACAACTTTAGAATGATCTGAGAATTAGATCAGAACTAGAATAACTCCTCATTTCAGGGGACTTTCATATTTCCTTCAAAGTGAAGATCGTATTCAAAATCATAGAGGTTATATTATGGGCGATTCAGGGGCTACTTAGATTCAGTAGTGAAACAATGACACAGGGTAAGGACTGAAAACTAAAATAGAATAGGAAACACTCATTTAAGGGTTGTGGGTTTATGGGGTTTATGGAAGCTCCTCACACAATCCATGTACAGTAGCAGGTGCATCCATGTTTTACTGAACAGCTGACAGATTATTTGAGGATTTAATAAAATGATCATCTTTATGCATCTGCCTATTGGTCTTCCAGAATGATGTCAAATAATGCATCAATGGACAGTGTTGTCAGCACAGACTGAATGAACAAAACATACTGTACTTGGTGTCTCAGCTGTACTACACATTAGAACAGGACTTTTTTCTTTTTATTTTTTTAATGAATGCAGCAACACAGCTTCCCTCTGTGTTTTCTACTGTATTGAGCTATTTTAATTGTAATTGCATCTGCCTTACCAAAATAGCAGGCAGCCGTTCCACTGGGAGCTCTTGTTTGCTTCCATGCTCCACTGACTTACTTCTGAGTGAAGTATCATGCCTCCTGCTCTTTTGCAGTGATCAGTGATAGAGAGGATCACTTCTCTGGAAATAACACAAGGCTGCATGAAGGCACTATTGCAATTTTAACGTGCCTTTATCAGACTATGAGAAGCAGCTGTAGTAGCAGCAATAGCAGAATTATTGTTTTTTGAAACATTCAGAAAATTTTACTTAGGAAGTGATATCAAAGCTAACTAGAGAACTGAATACAGTATATTTTCTTCAAAGCTAGCATATACCAGAGACATTTGCTTACATGATAAGGCTCACAATTTTCATAATAACCCTAAGGTTAATGTTACCCTACAGTATCTTACAAGTGTCTTCTACATAGTAGAAGCTTTCGTTACCAGATTTACTGCCTTCAAACCTCTCTCTCTCATCCTAGCTTTAATCCTGCATCAGCAGGGTCCACTTGACTGCCTTCAAACCTGACCTTGTCAATTTTAAAGATGATCATTAAGTGATCAAGTTTGGGTTGATCTGGTTTGTACTGAAATGGGAGTCTTCTCCAAGATCAGTCATGTTTTTCTTGGTAGTAGATTCTCCAGTTTGTTGTAAGAGTAGCCATTTTTTCAGATTAGATATTAATCTTAACCTGTATTGATCCCTTACAGTTCCTATGACATTATTCATAAAACAAGGAGTTCTAAGTTTGGTGTCCTGACTAAATTTAAACACAGGCTTGCTTGGTCAGGCCATTTATAAAGTTTCTTCTTTAATTTAACAAGGTCAGCAATGTCTTGTGTCTCTACCACATCTGCTGTGTAATATGGCTGCAGGTGAAAAATGGGGCCCTTAACACCTCAAAGAATGCCTGTCAGTAGGAGGCAAAGGGGGTCAGCTATAAATCTCTTCAAAACATTTCAAGAAATGATTTTTACAATTACCATATAATCCAGCCTAATAGCATTAATAGTGCACATTACAAAGGTCCTTGGGGTGAATTTGGAATGTAGCAGCAGATAAACTCTGGAGTGAAAACATACACATCATGATTAAGGCCACTATATTCCATTGAAAACTAGTTTTGATGCTTTTAACCACACTTTTCATATGATCTAGACTAGAACTCTTATGGCCAACTTTGCAGAGTACCATCTATTCTGGACAATGCTTAGGATGCAGTATTATTTATTGAAATAATAAGTGTCATTTGTTGAATAATACTGTATAGACTTCCTACATAAAAAGCTTTCATTTGTAAACCAATTACTACTGTTATTATGGAAAATGCTATTCCTACTAGTAATTATACTAATAAATCTTAATCAAGAAAAAACAGCAACAAATCTGACAAGTGTTCAGTTTTAAAAACAGTGTCACAGCCAAACTGTTCACAGTTATTAAATTTGCATGTTATTAGAGCTGTAGATTTAAAATTGTGTCTCTCTTTATATTAAGGGAAAGTCCCCTTTAACTTAACCCCTCTTAATATGAAGAGAGTGTGCTCAGTAAACTCTAGTTGTGCCTGACAAATAAATATTTTTAACTGACAATATTAAATATGTTTAATATGTTAGTGAATAGACTTATTTCAATATGGAACAGGAGTCTTTGGATACATGTGCAAATGTATATACTGTATCTCTGTGTTATGTAAAGTATATGATGATTTAAATAGGAAAGGCCAAGAAATAATAACAAATCGTAGCTGAAGTGCAATTTTTGCACGTTGGGTCCTGTGTCATACAGACACTGGACAATAACCCTACAAGGGGAAATAAAATCCAGAATACGATTTTGCATCGCCTCACATGCATCGCACTTTAAAAGGCAATGCCCTCAACAGGCAAGAGCAGGGTGGCAGCAGAGTAGATGCAGATAAGAAATTCCTCAGAGCTCTAGCAGTATTCAGTACATTATGCTTGAGCATGCATGTGGCGTCAGTTTCGTAATTAAACAGTAGGACGAGAAATGTGATCAAACGTAAAACAAACTCAAATATAAAAGAGCCGGAGCAGCATGCTGCCTGTTTTTGAATTTCACAGATGCACTGGCACTTAAAGAGACATAAGTTCCGCTTCACTGGCTGAAGGCTAATTTTAGCCAGACATAACTGGCTATTTGGTTGAGACAGCTTTGGAACTGTGACGAATGTCAGGAAGGCAGGCAGCAGTCAAGGCTTTGAGAGGTTTCAGCACATGCTATGCTAAGATTTTGGTCCGAATGGCTCTGTGGCAATCCCAGATCCTGACAGGAGGCATGGGACAGACAGTAATGGCATTGCCTTACCAATAGGCTTCAGCAGTTGAGTCACCATCTGCTTCCCTGGTAACATTCATTAAAACTGGGCAGGTTTGGAGCCTGCACATTTTTTTTTGCTGTGCCACTGCAAAAAGCAGCTATAGAACATCCATTGATTTGTTTAAAGCCGACCCAATTAAATAGTGAATTTGGCTCTTGTAAAGTCTGCCCTGGCCATCAGACCCAGGAAACTGCATAATTTCCTTGCTTGAGTGAAGTGAGCTAGAAGAGTATAGTGGCTGCTATGCACTAAGAGAAAACTTATAGCACAAAAAAAAATAGGTAAGTAACTAATGTATATGGTTTGAAAAACCTTTATTCACACATGTGGAGAACTTAGTAGGCATTTGGATTTTCGGTAGCAGACCATTGAAGCAGTTATGCCTATGAAATGTTGTTGCCTTTTCACTGAATAGTGAACAGTTCAGAAATTCATCCCCTCCCTCCCCAATTTCTTCCACAATCCACACAAAATGAAGAGGAGGGTACAGATACTACAGTAGCAGTCCTTCTCCTGGAGGATAAAGGCAAGGAGAACAATTTGTGATTTCTTCCCTATGGGCCTGGGTTTCTAGTGCAACTTCTTTGTGAGGAAGATTTGGTTAATCTGGATCAGAAAGCCGTCCTCCTTTTTAATTAAACAGCGATGTATTATAATAAGATTTAGCCTGCTCACATGGCACGGATGATATGCAAGCGCACTGAATAATCCCCCAGAATATTTACAATTTGATTAGAAAAAGAAAAACAACCCATGAAGGATACAGAGCCCAATGTGTTTGGAGAGGTGGCAGACATTAAATAGTTGAATGAAAACCACAACAAGAATTCAAATTGCATGAATGAGTGCTGTGCTCTAATCCACTGTGCTTCCACATGAGAAACAGCTCGTAGACTAAACATTTATTGTATAAGCAAAGAATGAAAACACATAGAAAATAACAAAAAGTGGGGCATAAAGGATATCACAGGGTTATAGAAAAAAAATTCAGTGTTGGTCAGCAGGCCTTAATTCTCAGGTACAGTACCTCTCTTCCTACCTGCAACCATTCCTGTGTCCTTCCTTAATTCTAATTGCATTTCACGCTGTTACATGGCTGCTGTGCCTAACCAAATTCGTCTTTAAAATAAAATAACCTTCCATAACCACAGCCTTCATCGTCCAAAATAGGGACATTCTAGTATAAGGAATTTTATGGACTACTACTACTAAAAAAAAAAATTAAGGTTATATCAAAATGTCAATCCCTCCTGAGAACAGCTGACAAGGTCTGCGTTACCAGAATTCATTGTTCCACAACCTTCTTCACTCCCCATTGATGCCCTTGCTACAGCTCCTTGGCTATTCATGGACCAGATTTATCCCACAAGTCAATGCTGTCAGTGCTGCATTCTGTACCACATCCCCAAGTCAGAGTATTACTGACTTTGTCTGATATAACTGAATTGCAATTCAGAGCCCTTTTCTAAAAACTACTCTGACTGCTAACATCTATAAACATCTACTTATATGTTTGTACAGAATAACATCTACTACGTACATGTATAAAATCCAGTACTTGGGGCATTCCTAATTTTTAATTATGCTTCCATAAACTGATAAAGAAAAGAGAGAGAGAATATTGACTAATTAAAGTTCACGGTGCAGCACACATTTCTGGTGCTTTTAAAATTAAACTTGGATCAATTATCTACCAAGTGGGAAACCAACATTAGAACTAGACAATGGAGTTAAACTGGATGCAGTTAAACTGTAAGTTTCTCACAATGCTCTGGTGGACATTTGCAAGCTTGTGTTTGTGCCTTGTGGTGAATTCAGCATTTATTTTGCTACTGCACTATTCAAAAATAAAGTTGATAAATTTAAATCATTCCCTTAAGAAGGAAATCAATATTCCAATACCTATAAAGCCTAATTTACCATGAAAGACATTCTGATATCCTAGTCTGTCAAAACTAATATACTTTTAAGATGTTATATCTAGATTTCAGAATTACATGGTTGAGCTTCTGCTGTTTTCTGGAGATTTGTAGAGCATAATGTTAAATAATAGCTGTGTATAGTTTTCTGACATTTTCACTGCCAAGATCATTCTTTAAGGTGTAATGTGCTACAGAGAACAACACATTGCAAAGACATTCAGCGGCCTCACTCTTATTGTAACAATAATATGTGTTATTTCAGTGCACAATTACAATACAAAAAGGCGGAAAGATGTGTATTACGTCAGGTCCCTTCCAGACAAGAAGGAAAATCTGCCATCAAACAGACCAGAAATCTCATTATTGAGAAAAGAGAACCTCCATACACTAGTGACACTGGGTTTGGCTTATGAGGCTGTAGCCATTAAGAGTTCTTTTGTCCGGTTGTGGTTTATATAAGTACAATCCAACTGGATACCTTAAGTGCCTTTGAACTGGAATGAACATATTCTAAGAACAGGGATCTTGTCCACTGTGAGTTCTGCCATTTAGGAATCTCATTTCACTCTGAGAGTTTGGCTGGGGGCAGTAGGCATTTTTTTCTCTACGTGCTGTATGTGAGAAGAGCACAGTGACTCAGTGTCAGATGGAGACCAACCACTGGCAAAATTCTAGCTGGTTGATTACATTCAACAAATCATATCTGAAATTAAAAGTTTTCAACAGCCCATTGATTTTTGAATCAGGTATGAGTTGAATCAGTTACAAACATATTTCCTTTTTGATTTTTCAAACCTGTTTCTGCTGGCAATGCTAATATCAGTCACTATTTGCCTAGATTCTTGGTTACATTTATGCTTAATGCCCTTTCAAACCACATACTGTAACATGTTAATGAAACAATGAAAAATACAGCGGGAACATATTAGAATCCGTTGCTTCAAATTTTCTGGATTCCTGTAAAAATGTTCTGGAATATTCTAAAATTTTACCTTTTAATTTTTCTTGTCAGGTTCTTGTCAGGTTTTGAAACTTGCTCAGACATGCCAAACCCTTAAAAAGTTCAGCTTTGTAAATTTACCGTAATCTATTCATCCATTTTCTTACCACTTCTCCCAGTTCAGGGTTGCAGAGGAGCTGGAGCCTATGCCAGTAAGCAACAGGCACAAGGCAGGATATACCATAGAAACTCACATCAGGGTCAATTTTTTCAGAAGCTAATCTATCTACAAACATGTGTTTGGACTGTGAAAAGAAACTGGAGCACCCAAAGGAAATCTACATGAACACACAAGAACATACAAGCTCCACACAGATAGTACTCCAGATCTAGAATTGAACCCAGGGCCCCAGGGCTGTGTGACAGCAGTGCTAACTACTATGCCACTATGTCGTCCTATTTACCCTTGTACCTTAGGATTTTTGCTGTAGATTTCTTGTGGATTCCTGTATGATTCCTGTATGTTCAGTATGTCACCAATGCGTTTCACTGGAGAATTAACATGGGGAATACAGTGTAAAACCTTTATTGTAGCTCAATTTCCCATGAGCCAGTGGATCAAACCAGAGTGAGAGCATGGTGAAACCATAATGAGACTATGGTAAAATCACAGTTCAGCCCTGTAAAAACTGAAGTCAAGATGGAGACCGAACACAAACCTTCCTAAACATGACAGGGCCTGTCACAATGCCTTGTGACATTGAGGCCACTGCTGAGCAGTGATAAAGATTGCCAGCTACTATGTTCTGCACCCATTCTACAAGACTGATGAGATATTAAAGCCCTCCTTGTTCCCATCAATTCTATCGCGGTAGTTAGTGGGCTTTTTTTCCCTTTCCACCATAATGTTATTACACAGCTTTCCAAATCTGATTGCTCTCTCATCCCTCATGTCCTAGCAACAGGCGTTCCCATAGTAACTTAGGATAGGAAGAACAGTGCTTTGAACAAAAAAAGAGGGGGAAAAAGGGCAGAAAAACTTGGTCCTCCTTAACAGACAATTGGACTAGAAAGCATCGTCCTCATCTCTTTGAATTGTAGCTTGTGAAATTGCTAGACCTGTATTTGTCTAAAGAAATTAAGCCTACTTATATTGCTCTTTTAATGAGCTTTTGATAACTGGAACAAGTGAAGAGGCCTTTCATCATTCTGTGTCTCTGGTCTCTTCTGCTGTGGTCTGGATTTCTCCCTCTCCCTATTCCTTTCTTACCAGCCCCAGTTTCATAATGCCACACAATCCAGCTTTTAAAAAAAAACAGACTCCACTCTCTGAGTCATTATATGAGAGCAGTACTGAAAAGGCTATAGAAAAAAGACAAAGCAGTTTTCCTTTTATCTGTACAATTAATTTGACTGGCCTGTTACTGTGGTTTAACAAATGAAGTGGCATTGACATTTCTTAATGTCTTAACTGTGCAGTATTTCAGACTCAGACAAATGCTGACTGGTTTTGAGGGTGGTGAAACTGCTGTATATTACTGCCACCCTTATTGTGAGCATAAATCCAAGTTTATGTTTTTAATCCTTGCAATGTTTTTGTTTCGTAAAGAGTCCCTCACCCAACAAATCTTTATCTAAAAGGCAGATAAATCTAGAAAAGTCAGCTTTACGGGAGTTATTACAAAGGAGAAGAACACATTAACTTTGAAAATTAACCTAGGGGAGACTAGTTTTGGGAGACCAGATCACAGCAGCTTTTAATTTTCTTCAGAACATCTCAAAACAATGCAAAAATAGCTGCAGCTTGGTAGGGATATAGAGGATGTCGATTTTTGTGATCAGTGCCCTGTTTGATGTCTGTGTGCAGAAACTAAAGCTGTGCAGCACCATCTTCCTGATTGAATGAGTGTGTGTATATAAATCCAGTGGGACCCCTGGGCACCCTGATTTTTCAAGACTGAGTAACTTTACTGTATGTCAGATCGGCTCACTGCTCCAAGCCTAAAGAAGGGGTACACCTGCCGTACTGTACCCCATTGATGCTGAAATAGTTCATCAATGCTGAGAAAGTCTACGTACTGTATCATACAATTAAATGCGAAATCAACAGGAAATAACATAGAGGTCAAAGAGCTAAACAAACATGACAGCCTCATAAAACTTTTGCCAACAGATGTTAGTTCCTTGATTTTTCTGAAGAAAAAGAAGAATACATTCACAATAAAGATACAGTATGTGCAATAACAAAACTTTCTTAGATCTCTGATGATGTTTTTTTTTTCTCCCTCCCCAAAAAGATTGCCTATAGTTACTGTAGCTACTGCAGGTGGAGGGAACAGGGTTCTGTGGGTTTTGGAGTGTATAGAGATAGCATTTCCCCTACCGGGGATCAGTGCAGAGGTACCTGATGCTCTGCTAATCTTTGCAGTAATCACAATCAATGGGGAAGACAAGGGGAGGTCTTTTATCAACTTGTGGTCCTACAGAGATCATAGAGAACACTGAGCATTCTGCTTCAATAAACAGTGCAGATCAAAAAATGTCAAGTCTGATTTTTCTTTTACTAATAATTGGCTATAAAAACCCAAATTAGCTAAATAGGGCAAAGAGCATCCTCTCATTTGTAACCTCTCTAATGCTCTTAATAACCTCATTTGTTGCTTTGTTTGCCTTAGCGAGGTGACTGCTGTAAACCTTATGGTGGGTTCATTAGCTCCGATCAACCCTAGGCTCACACCGAGAAGGTGACTGAGGAATTGAACCTGCTTTCCTGCCTTGCTCCGATGTACTGAAAAAGATGTTTGACTAGTGCAGAGCATTCATCCAGAAAGGAAAGAGTAATAATGGTTAAAGATGATGGCCAACGCTTGTAAATGGGAATGGCAAAGAGAGGTAGTTACTCAGTAAGGAACAGGGGACATCTCCTGGACTGTGCTGGTGCAGCACTAAGGGACATATTATGTCAACATAGGACAGCATACTGTAGCTGTTGTGACTGGAGCTACAGGGACAGATGCAGATTGGCTTGTGAGTTAGACGTCACATTGCCGGTAAAATTCATAATATCCTGTGATTTTTTGTAGATTAAGGAACGATATGTGCATTACTTTGTCAGTTAGTGTCATTTAGACCTTGTTAAAATGCAACCAGTAAAATACATATTTCTGTATTCTTTTTCTTTTGCTGTAACCTGTTCATGAGTAACCCTATCCAAGAAATTGGTTTTTCAGTTTAGTGGTTCTGGAAGGTTTCTGTTTCTTTTTGTTCAGCACCTAATTGTGCCCAGATGTTTCATATCTTTAGCACATTAAATTTAGTTTATCCTTACCAAGGAAGGTGAAACAAAAACTGTTTTTTGCCCTTCTGCATCTATCTGACATTTTCCAGGCCGATTCTTTTATGTGCTGCACAGCTAAACTCGGTGTTGCTTGCTGACCCACTAAAGCCGACCTCTGACCAATCAGGTGCCCTTAGCTTGTCCCGTGGGTGGCTCCTTTTCAGAAAAGCAGCCCTCCTCAGAGGATGCTGATTGGCAGATGGCTTTCTGATGTGCTGCAGCAGAAAGAGAAGGGGGCTCTCAGAGACAGGTTGCCACGGCAAAGGGTCGCCATGGAGACTCCAAACGCACTGCCAGAGGGTCTCGCAGCCTACCCTCTCCATCTCTCCCGATCTCTGTCTCTAAGGCAGGTGCAGAGAACACATGCTTTTTCTTGTGTCCCTCCTGCCTCTGTTGCCCTTCTGTCAAACAGTTAAGGCAGGCATACATTGTTTTTTTTCCTCAATTTCTTCCAGCCCGGTAGAAGCCAGTAGTTCATGCCTATTTTTCTGGTTCTATGGTTCACATAACGTTCACAATGAGGTTGGGCTTGTCTGCATGCACCACAGCAGGGTTGGGATTAGGGAAAACACAAGCAAAGAGCAAAGAAGAATGGAAACAGCAGAGTTTCCAATAAAACTAATGAAAAAAATGGTGAAAATCAGATGACTCCTAAATCTTCTAAAAGAAATACAGTAGACACCATTTCTCTTACTTGGAAACTTAAATGTATATGTTCTGCCCTGATTTCATTGCCAATGATTATGACTAGCAAAGTCATATTATCAACTACTAGTTTTTCCCAGTCCAACAATTATGTGACTTGGGCCAGTCTGCTCTTCAAAAACTCTCTATTAGCCATTCCCTACAGACTGACATCTCAGAATCCCACTTTCTTGTACCTGACAATATTTCTCACAGTATAAGATCATCTTCAAAACCTAGCGATACACAGAACAGTTCATTCTTATACCCACAAATTCATTAAAGAAGGAACTCTGGCATTTATCAATCCCCCTGCTCGAGTGTGGTGGGTATAGATGGTCACATCTACAAAAAATGTTTGTTGTGGCTCACCACGAATAGTGTGGAATTGGGAGCGAATTTCTTGCAGATTCCTGTGAGATTCCTGGATTGTTCAGGAATTACAACCCACACTATTCTATGAGAACCTTTTATACTGGGCCAAATGAAGGATTCTTAAAGAAAAGCCAACAATGACTCAACTGTGATGTGCAACACCCCACCAGTGTTTTCAAAATTAACACAGAACAGGGTGAATTAGCACTCTGTGACCTTCAGGTCCCTCACCAGGACCCCGAGTGTGTTTACACACTGTTTTTCAACAGAGACTTTATTGAGCGCACTGAAGCTGATGCGGCCTAGAAAATTTCACACTGTCACAGTTATTGTTGCCTTCCCAGTCAGAAGGCACTGCACTCGCCTTGGGCCTGCTCTAATAGTTAATCACTGTGGTGCACTGACAGCCGTACAAAAGAGCCCTGTGGCAGGCTTCTGAAACTTTATTTAATTTTTTGTTTGCTTGTCTGAAGCACATCAATAACTCTTTATTTCACTGCCATACTTTCTTTATTTTGGGTAAACACCATACAGATCTCAGTACCGCTCCACACAAGGTGATTCTGAAGATATTGTGGTATAGTGTGTCTCAGATTTAAAAAGAAAAGATTATGGATGCATTAGTTCCCCCATCATTTTAACTTAATTCTTGCATGTTCAATAATTGCAGCAAGAAAAGAGTCCAATAACCTTAAAACTAAAAAATGATACAGTGAATTACTGTATATAAACAATGGGTGGTACGGTAGTGTAGTGGTTAGCATTGCTGCCTCACAGAGCTATGGCTCCGAGTTCAATTCTGAACCTGGGGTGCTGGGTGTGTGGAGTTTGTATGTTCACATTGTATAAGTATGAGTGCTCTGGTTTCCTCCCACAATCCAAAGATATTCTGGGAGGTTAAATTGCTTCTGGGAAAATTGCCCTGATGTATGTGGGCATGTTTGTGACTATGTTTGTGACTATGTATGCCCTGCAATAGACTGGCGTCCTGTCCAGGGTGTCCGGGGAAATTTGGCCCGGGCATCAGGATAACTCCCTACTCTTATCGAGAAATGCCTGGGGATCTTTAATGACCACTGAGAGTCAGACCTTGGTTTAATGTCTCATCCAAAAGATGGCACCCACTACAGTATAGTGTCATTGCCACTGTACCGGGTCATTAGGACCCACACAGACCACATGGTAGGCACCCCCCGCGGGTCCCACTAACACCACTTCCAGCAACAAACATAGCTTCTCAGGAGGTCTCCCATCCAGGTACTGACCAGGCTTAGGGTGATCTGGCTGCTGGCCGTCCATGGATATATAAACACTACTTTATTCAAAAATATTATGTGAATATCGCCCTGTTGATCACAGTAACAGATTATTGAGTTATATAATATTAATTTCTTCCCTTTATATATAGATTTTTTGCATGCAAATTTTATGCATTATATACTGTAGCTTTTCATCACAAAGCTCTTCACATACAGTATAGGAGGGGACCTACTTTATTTATCACTAAAGACCAGCTTCACCTGGGTGATGCATGAAAGCCAATCTGCTTCAGCAGCCCCACTACACAGGAAATCAGGTGGAGAAGTGAGAAATTGCTTCACAAATTAAATTAAGGGGGAGCTTTAGGGAAGCCATATTGCTCAAGCAGAGAGTGGAATTTAACTAGAACACTTGAATTAAATCTCCTACACTTATGAACTGTGCCATGGAATCTTTAATGACCAAATAATCAGGACCTGTTTAAAATTTCATTGCAATGATAGCACTTTCTACAGCACCATGTCCCTGCTCAACATACTGGGGCATTAAATTAGAAATTCTAGCCCAGAGAGCACCAGCTACTTCAGCAGCCTGGATTTTCTTAGAGGTATACCATCCCAGTACTCACTAGACCCAGCCTTGTTTAGCTTCCAAGTGCTGTTGAGGTCAGGCTACAAAGTGGTAACACTGCTGTTTTAGAACTTAGAAAAAAATCTGACTAGATTATTATATTATTAATAACAAATATTATTATTAATGCAATTAATAAAATACAGATGACTACTATTATTATAACAGGGGTATTTGTAAAAGGGTTTAACAGTATATATATATAACAGTATATTGTAACAAGGTAGACCTCTTAAGTAATTTAACAATTTTAACATGGTGTGACTAGCTTTTTGGTTCATTTCTGATTCCCTTTCTATTAATGTACAGTATAGGGTTGCTGCAGGTTAGCTATATTTGTAAAATCTGGATTTAGAAATCAATACAGACTTATTCAAGTCTGATCAATTAAATATTGCATTAAACAAATATCTAGCATTCTAGCACCAACAAAGTTCTCCTTTACCACTATCGTTAGAGTCTTAATGGCACAGATCTGGCAGAAGTGAAGACCTGCAAACAGCCTCACACAGAATCATCGTAAAGACCTAAGAATAGTACTCACGTTTCTTCCATGTGCATAAATTACTGTAGCAAAAAATCATCTTTCGTGTAAGATGACTTCAGGCCTGTGAATTGCATTCTCTGACTGGTAAGTGGGGAGGTTATCCATTTAAACTGATAGCTATCAGTTAATTGGCTGTTGTTTTTTTCTCGTGTTTGTTATTAAAGGCTCATCTTTGTAGCCTTTTTAGATGTTGTAATACATAAGCGTAAAAGGGGTGTGATTATTAACATGGAAGCTTGTATTTTCTGAATATTTTTAATAAAATTAAAGAAAAACTGGAATGCCATAAATTGGTAGAGCCTCAGATATGTTGACAATTTCAACAGCAATTAAACAATTAGAAATCAATTAAATATCAATTAAAATGATGCATTATTGTGGCATTTAAAAGAGGTAAAAAATGGAAACTTAAAACTAAGAAAGAAATCAAATTTAAGAAAACTGTTACAAAAACTTCAAAGCGGCATCAATCGTTAATATTTCTTCTTCATTAATATTTATTGAAATTGATTCTTATTTGTTGTGTAGATCAAAGACTCAATCCAATATGTTTCACAGGTCTGTTTAAAAATAACCACCATCTTTAAACCGAAGAAAAGGATTAAATTGTCCCAATTAAGCAAATTACTGTATGTGTTCAATTAAGACCTATAGACTTATATACCAGGACTAGAAGGAGAGAAGCAGTCCTCTCTTCTGGTATTTTAAAGACAATAAATAATTAAAAAATGTTTAGATGTGGTCAGAAGAAGGCTTCAGGTATAATTCTAATTTATTACAGGTAGTATTTGGATTACAGTAGGTATGCATTTTTCACAGTCAGTTTACAGCACAAAAGCTATGTTTAATAAAATCCTTGAAAGCCCCTGTATTGACAATAGTACATTTCTGTAGTTCATAGTCGCTGCTTTGAACTTCATAAAGGAATAAAAGCAGGTAAGAGGAGATTATGTCTTCAATTACAAGATCTGTATCGGATGTGCTTGTATTGAAAAAGTTGTTTTTGTGCAGTGATAAACTAAAACATGTAAAGGAGAAAAAGAAATATGTGGAATTAATTTTTAAGGTATATTTTATTTACTGATTGTGTTAATAGCCCAAGGACCAGTGTGGGAATAAATCATGGATGAAAACCCCTCTTTTCAAAACAAATACTAATAATAACATGTCAAATGTGGAAACAATAAGTGTTAGCTACAATTCATTTCCAGTAACTTACCCACCAGGAAATAAAAATGAATGTAGAAAAACTTTTATTCCTGTACTGTTCATAAAATTATCAAGAACATTATTTTTTTTTATTATAACAGTTAAAAAAGAGATGTCAAAATGTAGACAGAATGATGAGCTGCAGGAATCTAGAACACGGAGAAGGAAAAAAAAAGAAAAGTTTTCATCAGACAATGTCAGGAAAGATGAAAAATCTCCCAAAAGCATTTGGCTTACAAGTGGCTCCAAGGAGATCGAGACAAATGAGCTGTCTCTCTTTTCACATCTCTCTGTCTCTGTCTCACACTCTATGTGTGTCTCTGCTTCTGAGCTATAAAGCCTGTCCAAGGACCTCCTCTTGCATGACACGGTTTGATGTCTGTAAGCTTCTGTTTATTTTTTTAGTTGGTTATAGGCCTTCAAAAATCAAAGCACAAGGTACACAGTATCACAATAGCCTCCAGAACTTTCAAGAAACTTTTTTTGTATGGCAACTGCATGGATCTGTTCTGGTTCACTGGCCCATGTGTGTATTGAGTGCAAGTCATAAAAGCTTGTATTTGCCAACTGAGCTGTGTGCCAGGAAATGTATCTGATGATTTCAATTGAATCTTAACGAAATGAAACAGTTAAAAAGGCCATTAAGCTTTCTCTTTTTACAGATCTCTGAGAAATTGATACACATTTTCATGAGTTTTTTATTGCAACTATTCTTCTAGTGTTCTTAATCCAGGTGGTGCAAACTGTTTTTTTTAGTAATTTGTAATGCTGCTATGATTTTATTTTAGTTTAAAAGTCTGAAACTATCACTGGTTTCCAATACAATATTGATCAACGTCAAAGTTTGTTGAATTCAAAGTTTCAATAACATTTTGATTTCAGCTATTGAATTAATGTCTGTTGAACTCCTTATCACTTAAAAAGTCTTGGTTCCTTCCTATTTGGGCAATTTGTTCTGTCCAATTTATTTTTTCAATATCAGCTACTCTGATCTTGGGATGTTGTAATGAAAGGTTCAAAAACAATATTTGTGGTAGAGTGTTTTGGCTGTAGAACTCTTATTCTATGGAATGACCTTCCAGCCTACATAATGGATGCTTCTATTGTTTTAAAGGCTCAAGGGCTATTTTTTAGGAGTTCTTGCACTTCTGTTTTTATTTACATTGCTTGTTTCTGCTTTTGTTCCTTTTATGCTTGGAATCTGTTTTAATTTTTTTACCTATTTGATTTTTCATTATTATCCTCTTAGTTTTTTCCTGCATTTGTTCTGCTCTGGACCTATGAAGTACCGTGTAACAACTGGGTGCAAAGGATGTACTAAATGAAGGTTGTATGATTGACTAGCAATTAAAAAGGCCAGTTTCTCACATGTTTGCTAGAAGATATTCAGCACCAAAAAAAATTTTTTTAAAGGTCCCAATTTGTCAACATCAACATGAAGGATGCATAATTTGTTTCAAACCATGAATGGTATTAGGGAAACTTTAGTTCCTGCAATAATTCTGTTTTTGGTCCTTTGATCTTCTAATAGTATTTTTAAATATTTCAGTTTTATCCCCTTGACGTAATATTCTTTAGTTGTTGTAACATTTGTGTCCTGCCATTCTTGTATTTTTTTTACTTGTCTGTTCTACTGTATTACACACTCTCCACAGATAAAAGCATGTTCCATAGAAATGATAATTGAAACGCAGAACGGATTGCAGGTGGGATTAATAAGGAACATCAGTCGGAGGCTATTTTTAAGGCTTAGACACTGTACGTTGGATTTCTTCTGCATGAGAGGGAAAAAATAAATGCTAATTAAATTTTACAGTGCTAAAAATATTCTAAGCGCTTTCGTCTTCTGCTAAGCACTGTCTTCCTACAGCAAAATTAGAAAACGGAAAAGCTCTGTGCTGTCAGAGCAAACTTGATAACTAGCCCTGCAAACTGAAACCAAGGTCACTCACTCTTTGTAGCTTCACCCTGAGAAATATCTTTGAGTTTAACAAAAACCTTTTTTTACATAGAAAACATTTTGTTTTTTTTATTTATGCGTTTATTTAAATTCCAAGGCTATGTCTAAATTGAGTTCTTGAAATGATGCAGAGATAAGGTTTAAATGGAATGGAAAATTTCCTTGTGGAGGAAAAAGGCAAATGTTATAATTAACACAGCCTCAAGGATTCTTCTGAATAATGCATCTAGTTAATATAGGTCACAGGAGGGTCAACCAAGGAATGGCAAATCATAATATTCTATTAACACTTAATTCTTCTGTAATGCCTGCCTGTTAATTCCAGAACACCAAAAGCTCCCTGCTCAGAACAAAGCGATTCACGTCCAAATGTCATTTTTGGAATGGAATGTCTCTAACTCCAGAACAAATAGACTCACAGTGTGAGACATCTTTGTATTTCAGACCTATTTTTTTTCTGAATTAGAATACCATTTTATGTTATCTGAACTTCCCTGGCTCATGCTTTAAAGTAAAATAGTGTCCTTTAATTAATAATGAATTCCCATGAAATACTGTTCACTTTCTGTTCTTATTATGAGTCCTTCTGTAATCAGAGTTAACTGTGAATTAAAAGCCTATTTTTTAAAATCTTAAGCCTATTTCAACTAGTTTTGTGTTGCATCTCAATGATGAAACAAGGATCTGAGGTCACAGTCATAAATTAAAAGCTTTTAATTTAGTCATAAATTAAAAGTGCATTTAGGATAGGAAACAGGAGTCAATGCTGTACAGCTGGAGAAGTTTTGCAGGTTTTGTGGCTAAGAAAAAAGCTCTTGGGTCATAAAAGTGAAGCTGACTTTCTTGAATCATCACAGAACAGCTGGTTGAGATTTTGGGATTGATTAGCTACTTAGCAGCCAAATGAGCAAGTAGGAGCGAATGGCCTCCTACTGTTTGTAACCTTTCTTTTGCTGTTGTGGTCTGCTCTTTACAGTGCCTTCTTAGCTAAGGTTTCCTGATGGCAAACCTTTACATTAAACCTCACAGGTGATTCAAGCCTGAGTAGCCCAGGATCACCAGAACCTGTTGCACAGCAGTTTTCCTCCAGTCCCTACACCCCACTACATCCTACATCCCCTAGTCCCTAAACCTGCTGAGGTGGTTTTCCATCGTGGAAATCAAAACCAGTGCATGTGACAATTTTCCCTTTTCTGGTAATGCCCATTTGCTGTCTAATCATGTCCAGCTACATTCATAGCCCACACTTTGTGAATACATTTAATCATATAAAGACTGCTGGCATGCTTCATTCCCCAGGGATCAATGCCCCATCAGCACTAGTGCAATAATTATTTGCATTGCTAATGTGCTCTCCATAGATTCGTGGAGTAAACTGGTGTGGGTAACTGGAGTAAAGTAGCCGGATTGGGTGGTGTGAGAATGGTGGTTTAACAGTGGCTGTTATACACGGTGCATAAAGGAGTAGTGACGCCTTTTTTTGTCAGGTATGTCAATGTCGCAGCATCTATTCAGTAGCAACCCTTACACTGAATTACTCTGACATACAGAGCTGAATTCTTGTTTTTCTTCATTTCTATGGCATTTACTTCAATAGCAAGAAGCAAAGATCCTGGTACAGTAGGTTGGAAAAGGTGGTGAGGCCAGTCGGCTTGTATACGATTTGAAAACTAAAAACCAAATTAGCCCATCTCTGTTCCTGGCTAATAAATATGGGGCAAAAAGAGAAATCTTGTGAAACTCACCCCCCTTGTGTCCTTTGCCCTGCATTGGAATTGATATAACTGAAACTGATTTAAATGACAGAAATCTCCACGCTGGTCAGCGTCGCCAGTTTTCTTGGGTAATAACAAAAGGGAAGGGCAGTGCCTTGACCCCATGGCGTTATGGCAGCTGCCACTCGGAAAGCAGGGGTATTACACAATGATCAGTGCATGGCTTGCCAGGTCTCACCTCAACTCTCCCTGTGAGCCGAGCTGTCTGCACTGATATCTGCTAATTCTGACTGTCAGAGCTCAACTCCAGCGCACTCCACGGAGATGGCTGTGCATTATTTCTGTTCAGTTCTGATGAAATTGATTCCTTTCACAAATCAGCCTGATTTTTTTTCTCCCTCTGCAGTCTTTTGCTTTCTACTATCTGCCTCTGACAAGCACTCTCCCATCTGCTTTTGATCAGACTCCCGTCATTATGATCCAGCACCACTGGGGGCTTCACTCAGGCTTCGGTATTACGCACGTCTATTGATTGATATGCATCGTCGGCTATGAGTTGATCATTTCTTCCTATCAGTTAAATCCCCTGCCTTCAACCAGTCTATGTGCATTCAACTGCATCATCCAAAGGGACATTGTTACAGTACATGAATGAGTGGTTCAAAAACACTTGAGCTTAATACAGGCAGGCATAGCCAGCTATGACCAGATTCATTAATTATAACTCCTTTAAATGAATTCCAGCATTGAAAAAACCTTCTAATGTTTCTAAAAATTTTGATCTGGGGCATTTTGAGATGTGGTCAGAAACAAATGTTTGCATGGCCCCTTAGCACATCATACAAAGGATTCGCAGCTTGAGAGCTTAGCTTTAGAGCCACGCACAAAATCAGTGATGAGACACGGAGTAAAAATTCTCTTCTTCACTCCTCCTGGATAGAAAACACCCTTGCAGTGTGCTAAGTGAAATTAAAAGGGAAGACTCAATTTTTCATGGGTATCTCCAGAAAAGTCTGGAAAAATCTGAAAAAATAATCACGACAAGGCATCCTGTGAATCCATTAGACGGCCAAAGACCAAACACCACCCAGAATAGAAAGGTGGTGTTTCCACAGTTCCTCCAGCCCTCTGTCAAACTGTCTTAATCTCTAGAAGTCACTCAAGCAAAGCCAGAAAAAAGGGAGAAGCAAAACAGAATCATTTGCCCTACAGCCCTGCTCTTCATTTCTTGCTGTTAATGATTGCTTTATCGCGTTTCCTATTTAACATTTAAGTCAATTTAAACTGCAGGGGGGTTTGCAATGAAGGAAGCGCTGTTTTTAAGAAGAAAATCGGTTTAGCAATAATTGTAAATTGCTTGATATACAATAAAGCAGCACCAAAGGATGGTGGTGATTTGAATGCTTCTCTTCTTTTCTTTTACTTCATTTGATCTGTAAGTGCTATGCAGGAACTTAAAAAAGCTACTGTATCTGCTCGGATGAGCATGAGAGATTAGTTTCTGCGTGGAGGAAGGGAAAGTGATTTGACGCTGCATGCTAATTTTCTGAGAGATCTCACATCCGACTCTTACCATGTGTACACACACACTGTCACTCAGGAGCAGCAATCGATGTTTAGGCCCTCTGAGAGTGCACGTTACCTGAATCCATTATAGTTCTTTTCTCCTCCTCTTCTTGTCGGTTGTGTAAAATCAGAGATGGATTCCCAACGCATTCCTCCATTGTGACAGAGATTGTGACAGTATTGCTGCCAAAAGAAACCTAAAGTTGTTTTTTTTTTAAAGAGTGAGTTCTTAGCCCCTGGCCAATTAGAACACAAGAATAAAACAGTAAGTGCATTTTTGTTTTTAATGAAGTGAAACTGGGAAACAACATGCAAGCTACTAACCAGCTTTCCCTGCCCAGGGCGATTTTTTTTTCGTACAGCAGGAATCAGGATAAATCAAGGTCTGGAACTGAAAAACCATGCATTATTAATTGAGCAACTGGTTAATTTATCTGAAAGGTAACCAAGGGAGATGAAAGGTATGAGGGGGGGCTGTGCCTGAAATAAGTTTGAACATTAACCATTCTCTTCCCAGTGATTCAAGTCCAACCCACTGATCTCACATACTGTATGACAGCAGTACAAGCTGTCATTTGTTCAAATTGCTGCTGCACATTTGACTCACTGTCTGTATGTACAGGGGTTCTTTTGACCATTATGCAACTTATTTCATATTTTACTTACTTATATTTAAATCTACTGTGTACATTTTTTAACAAATTGAAATGTTGGTGAATAGAAAGTCTGCAGTACAATCTTGAGTTCAGGGGATGTGAATGTGTATTACCAGTGTTTGCCTGTGGCTTTAGCTACTGTGATAGTGATGCTCAATTTAATAAACATAAATCTTAAAAAGGGTAAATATAGAGTAATTGCCTTATTATTGTACTTCTCATTTATTATGTATGAGTACTATATGCAATTCCTTTAAAACAGTAAGAGAAAATGATCACATAGCCACAAATTGAATGGGAATTTTTTTTCAGATTCTTGAAGCTGGTCAGCATCTCAAAAATATATTCAGAAAAGCTGAAACACAATGATTTTAAATTCCCAGAAACTCTCTTTGTGCACTTCATTGGTAAGGTCAGAGGTGGCCAGATTCTAACAAATATACAATATGCAGAGAAATAAACATCCCCACTACTCTGTCCTCCAGCTGCTTATAAAAGTTCCTTTTCTCTTTCCTTAGTGCAGTCTGTGTCTAGTTTGCGTTAGTAGACTGAGCAAAACAATTGTGATATCTAATATTACACAGTGTTGGGCCCGAGCCAGAGAATATCTTGTTTAAACACTTCCAATCTTAGGAGTGTGGGATAGCGTCTCAAACTCAGTTAAAGATTCCTGCTCTAAAGTGTTATACGCTCCCGATTTAGAAAATAATTGTGTAACAGCGTGAAGGTACAGAAATCTGGTGTGGGGCAACGTGTTAACTGAACAGAAGAGCGAATAAAGCAGGAAAGGCAAGATAAAGGTGGAAGAAACTCTTCAGCTGCAAAATCAGGTTAAGATAACAGTAGCTGGCTATGGTGTAGGAAATGAGAGCTGCTGAAAGCTTTGTTGGTACTAATGAAAATCTTTATAATAAACTCAAATCTGGCAGGCTGTCGAGGCAAAGGACAGAATCAGTCTGGTTCTGCATAAACCAAAGCCTATCAACTCATTGGTTATTTATTTTGAAAGATACCAGGTTTGAGGGCATTTGAGTAGCTTGGTTGAATCCTAGCATATGCGATAAGAAGCAAAATATGTAGAGGGTTTTTGGCATGACTCACCTAGCTCAGGGAATGGCTACCTAGCAGTGAGGAAACGGCAGCCCCAAACCCACTCCTTCTCACGAAGTGTGAGGAAGTGTAGAGCGGAAGTGTGAGGGATTAACCTCCCTCCCAAACTTCTGTTATAAACTCCATTATTTATCAAGGAGAGGACTGCTTGTCAATTCTGTGCATGTATTTTCTGATTTTCTGGCCCGGAGGGTACTGGTGTTCCTCAGGTGGGTAAATGCAAGCACACGTCTCCTGTTCACTGCTGCCCCCACTAAGCCTCTGAGAAAAAAATAGCAGGATGTTAAAAAGCAACAGCCGGGTAAAACTTAGGAGAGAGGGGAAAAAAAGAAAAACAATGTACAGAGAGAGCAATGTTTCCTGTCAGGATAGACTGCAGCCTTTCCCAGGATGCCAGTCTGACTGATCTTGATTTCTGCAATGATAAATCAACTGGTATTCAAGCCCTTAGGTATAGCACCATGCAATTACGCAGAAGAAGAAAAAAGTTAGCCTTTCCTTGAGAACCTTGCTCAGAAAAAGTAATGCCACATGACTTTTCTATCAGACTTTGAACACTCCATTTTCACATCAAAGCAATGTCATATTCAAATGAGCAGCTTGGGCATAGAGATAGCTATAGCCGTGAGAAAATTATAAACAACAAAAGTGAGGCTTACAAAAACTAACAACTAAGTCTTTCGCTATTGCAAAGTCTGTTACAGAAACAGTTACACTGAAGGATGATACAACAGTAAGGAACAAATGTATGAATAGTTGTTTTCTTTTTATATTAGAATAATAATATTTCTGTGCACTTTCTGTCCAAAAGGATCACAAATCTCTTTACATATAAAAGTTGGGCCACACCTTTGCTTACCTGGATGACACACAGCAGCCGTTATGAGCCTGCAGCCCCACTACACAATCGATCAGGTGGTGAAGAGAGAAACTAGTTGATAGCTGAATTATGCAGGAACCATATGGAGGCAAAATTGTGCATCCATGGTTTGGGTGTGTATGTGTTAATGAGATGTCAGCGTAAAATAGTATACTGTATATGAGTCTGCAAAAAACAAACAAACAATTGAATCACGGTAATACAGGACTACAGACTTGTATTGCTATATATAGAGCATATAATACATATCCAATGAACCATCTAAACAACTTTTGAATATCATTCCAGGGTCAATAATTCAGATTGTCTTCCTTAATAATATTAAATGGGCATTTATTATCCTGTATTAATATTTAGTGCACCATCTTGACATCCCACAGCAAGCCCTATCAGATGATGGGAAGAGCTCAGGACTGGATGATGACAAACTGTAACTCTGCCACATTCTTTTAGAGGTCATTCCAGGGAACTGTGACCAGCAGTTCTTACAGAGTCTCCCTTTTTTTTCTCTTATTATAATATCAGTTATAGTAGGGTGTAGGCATAGAGTTAACTCAGAATTGAGTGACAGTATTTTAGTTATTGAGACATTACAGTGCACATTTAGGAATTTAATAGGTTTATATCATACAGTATGTAAAGTAATGCCTTGTTCTGGTTGTCCAGATCGTATTGTATTTAGAGGTTTCTGATTCTTTAACAGCTAAAAACAAAGGAAAGACATTCATTATGACCACTGAAGTGAATTATTAATAAATCTTTCTGAAATTAGAGTGGCTAGAAAAGCAGAAGCTCTGAGGAACTCGGGTGTGAGGTGCAGAGTCAACACAGAAAATAAAGATATGTTTTCAGTTTTAGTGCAAGTTAGAGTAAGTTGAGCTTTTAGTTCCTTTGAAGGGTTTGAATCACTGTACTTAACATAATGATTTTCAAAATGTCGTCTCTAAAAGGATTTTAAAAATTGAAATTAAGTGCTTTAAAGCAAGCTTCCCTGTGTGCATTTTAGTACACTGCTGGATGGAAAATACTGGTAAGAGGATCTTGTCTGCAACTCAAATAATCCCTCTGTACATGCAAAGACTAGGCTTCACATCGAGAAAGTAGACAACTGGGTGCAGTTCATGCCTGCATAATACACAGCAGCCATACTCATGATACACTACCAATAGGCCTAGGGTGCCATATTGACAGCACTTGTGCTGTTTATAAGGGTTTTCTTTTAACATTTGGCATACAGGTGCTGTGTGATTGAAGCCCTAGTGAACTCTCTTCGGGCTAATTCTGATTGGCTACACTGGCTAACATTTGTCAATGTCTCTTTTAAAGACCCCTAGTAGGGAAGTACCCAGCAGTATTTAAAATGAGGACCATCCACCAAACTGGTTCAGAGTGCTGCGTAACAGGTCTGCTACCCTGCCCTGTTTAAATCCCATCAGATCTGGTAGCTTTTGGGGATGGCAGATGATTGCTTTCAATAGAGTCCTGCTAGAGAAGGATGAAAAACAGAGAAATATCACCTACTATTTGCCATAGTAGTATTACCACATTACCATTACCATAGTATTTGCCATATTTGCCGTGTTTATGATTTTCTGGATCTTAATGAATCATGACCTGGTGCAAAGCTGAAAACGAAAACAAAATCATGGTAAAGCTTTGCTTATCTATCATAATAAATGCCCTTTTTGCTTGTCAGAATAACCAAATAATTTAATAGAATCCTGTTGATTTAAAAGAAATTGTATTCTGGGAAGCAGTCTTAAATGATTTCCAAATGTGAACATGTGCCTTTAAATTCAGAGGCTTTCCTGAATCACATCATAGGTTGTGACATCTAGTGCAGAGACAACCAATCTAATTATACAGCCCTTAAAAATAACTATATAATAATCCACAGTCAACAAAAAAGTAGTGATCTGTGCACACAACTAGAAGGACTGAGTTTCTTGTTTTCTTTTTCTGATGTTTGCGTGAGTGCTGAAATCACTTTCATGTCAAGGTCACCTTTGAACACTTAGAGCCTGGTTTATTCTTCATTAATTTCTATCCTGTTCTGGGTTCTGTAATTCTTATTAAATGAAGCACTTATTCCATTGTCCATGGTTTATTCATTTATTATTTAGAAATCAATACCATGTCTAAAAGGCTGCGCCTAAGGTGATGTTAAGAAGCATAAAATAGAAAGAAACAGATTTTAGAATGTACTTTTACAAAAGCTATCACTTAGAGCACCTATTGTCATAGACATGAATCTCCTTGTTTACAAGATTATACTGTGTACAATGAATACAGGGCTCTGGTTTAAGAGCTGTCTGTGAAAAAGGAGCCACAAACATCACAGTGCCCCCTGTTGGGTGGCTGCAGTGGGGACTTGTTTTGGAAACTCTGGGTGAGGGTAAGCAACAGTGAGAGAGCACATTAGGGCCCAGCCTTGCTTAGCTTCTGAGGTCCCATAAGGTCAGACTGAAAATCGCAGAGGCTTCCAAAAGAAAAACATTAAAGCTGATTGTGTTTTCAAAATGAATGTGCCCCTCGCTGTCCTGTCCTTCTCTATAAACCGTGCTGGACAAAAGTAATCGGCTCTGAGTGTAAAAAAAGGAGATTGAAAAAGCAGAAAGACGATAAGACCTGTCTGTGAAGGGGAGGGGAGAAGTTGGGGGCTGAGAGCCAGACATCAAAAGGAAAAGTGGTCAAGCCTCACTGGCTGTCGGCCTGATTGGACAGGTTAGTCCTGATCTGTGTTTCAACCTCATTGGAAGCCCCCCCCCCCCCACACACACACACACTTTTTTTTAACTCAGTTATGTTTTGGGTGAGGATGAGGGTAAGGTTGAGGACTTCACACCGAAGGTCATGGGTTAAATTTCCACATCATAGGCTTAATGCTTAATTGTAAATGTAAATGTCACATTTGGAAATATGCTGCTGGAAAAATGGATGTTGATTAAAATGAGAATTTGTTTGCCATTGACTTATCTGTTTAAATAAGGAAAAAAATTCCCTGCTAGACAGGAGCACAAGCTTTTGTGAGCCAGGCCAGGTCACAGTAGCTCTAGACAGAAACAGCTCTCTGAGATATCAATGTCATTCCAAGTAACACCTTCTTTTTTCAAACTTGTGCATGCTGTGCCGAAAAAATGTGTGCCAGGTAACCCTAAACTACAAAAGAAAACTGATTTAATCAAAATTCGATTAAATCCTTGTCTAGGAGATATATCCAAGCCCCTTGTTAGGTCTACTGTTCGCATACTGTAAGTACAGAATTCTGACATATTAAAGTAAACAGCTTTGGTTTAAAGATAAAATGCAAGTCCGCAATACTAAGTACAAAACTGAGTAGACACAAAACAGGAATAGCTCTATGCTGTGGAATAGCCAGGACCTGGCAATGATGTTCATGCAGAAGGTGAATGGCTACACTGTACCACAGAATGGATGTGGAATAATTATGGGTAACACTAGCCATAGCTTATAAGACTAGGAAAATCCTCATTTTAATTTGACTGCACTCTGGGTGTCTTGATTGTTTCAGTTCTTTCTTGTCTTTTGCAACTTAAAATATTTGCCTACTGTTACATCAAATTAAACTATGTGCCATTGTGGGTGTATGTCTAGTACGTTCACAATACAACATTCCTTTAATTAATTTGTTTCTGAGAATTAATTTAATTTGTAACTAATAAGGCGGTTGTACAGTGGCCACCCATGGCTTGTGCAGTGCTAGTTAGTTACAAATAAATGCACGCTACATGTCTAAATGAAATTAATTAATTTGTGTGTTATGGGATTTAATAAAATTGCCAAACCAAATTGACTTAGCAGACTAGGTGAATGTGCACTATTATTATGAGATCCAAACAAAGTTAAGGTTTCTATCAGTCAGTGCTGCAGTGTTTTCCGAGTGTACATGATACTTTTTAAGCTGCTGTATTGTGAATACCAGTGCTGCAACTAGCCAGTCAATGATACTGCTAGAAGATAGATTTTTCATCTGCAGCATAGCTGCATCACAGCTGCACTTCCTCCGATTGGGAAAACAGAAGAAATTGGTTCCTTGTTCCCTACCCTGTCCTCCTTTCTTACAACTGGCCACAATCGATACACCATGGCTGAGTTTGGATGCCTTCTTTGGAACATGTTTGTTTTCTAACCGAAAGCTGAAACTAAATGAGACAGGAACAGCCCTGCTTCACTAACTTCCTTTATTGTCCATGATGGGAAATTTGCTTTGCAGGCAAGTAAAATACATTGCAATACATTTAACACAACATGAGGCCATTAATAAATAAGGGATATACTGTACATGAATAAGATGAGAAAAACAAGTTACTAGCTTAAGTGATCTTCACAGTTTAGAAAAAATAAGCAAATAAAGAAATTGGGTCATCAGTGTGAAATATAGAAGCATAAGATATATGCGTGATAAAAAAATAAAGTATGTACAATATACAATCATTTTACAAATTAAGCAGGTTAATATCTGTGGGAATAATGGATATTCAGTAGCTTTTGAGTTAAATCTAGGTAGTCCAATGTAACCAGTCTGGGTAACAGAGCATGAATAACCTTGACAAATTCAACTTTTGTAGGACCATGACATTTGGATTAATTTCAAGGATTCAGGTGATGCATTATCACATCTGCAGTGGAACTTGAAAGTACTGAGTAGCCTAAATGCCTTGGATTTGTTTTACAAATGTAGGGAGCAGTTTCATTTAGAGTTATTGAGCAATCAGAAATGTATTCCACTTTGTGAATTATGCAGTGGAGTAGATAGGCAGGATTAACTTCCAGCCTTGAAAAATCAAACTAAAAAGACTATACAAAAAATGTCTTTTTTTATAGATGTCCTGTGACTTAAAATTGGATTCAGAACATAAAACTTTGTATCTAAGGTAGTGGTGCACAAGTCCAATCCTGGAGCATCTTGGTACCACCAGTCACCTTTTGTCATCTCTAAACTTAATTAAGCTAAATTATTATCTTACCTGGACTAAATTAATTCTTTTCTGAGGTCTTCAGTTGCTGATGATTTAAGAAGACCTTAAAACGTGTCGTCCTATGGCCTTCAAGGGCTGGAGTTGTGCCTCTGTGGTACGAGAAATTAATCATTAGATTTTTATATGTCCTACAAGCTCTAGTGTTTTCCTACTCTAGCATTTCTGAAAGTAGGAATTGGTTGGTTCATATTTTAAATGCCCATGTTCCTGTACAGTAAATCAACCCTAGAGTCTCAAAGTTATTACTCTTCCGTTGAAGAACAATACAGGAAAGGTGTGAAAAGAAAATTAACAATGAACAAATAATTGTTGTTTTTAAGAAATGTAGTCAGCAAGACAGATTTCTGACTTATGTTTACATAAGCACAGTCCTGTTGGGGGTACTTTGCTTATTGTAGATGTATTAAACTTGTCTGAGGGGGAAAAATGTCTTTGATCTTAAATTCCAGGATCTTCCAAATAATTTTTAGCACATCTTCACCAGAGCTTTGGAACAGAGATGCTTATTTTTCTGGTGACTGATTCCCATTGTGATAAAAACAAAGAAGGATGTACCTGCCACAGCCCTTATTCCTACCCCTCATGAGTAATACCCCTTTTTCTTAGTGTCTCTTCCTCTCTCACAATGAAAGACTCTACTTCTTCCCTGGAAGCCAGTGAGCCCTGTCCTCCTCTCTGTCATGCTAAACAGGGGCAGCTGAAGGCAGCGCCACATACCGCAAGTTTGTCACAGGAGAACCATCGCACAGGGAGGGACTCTCCCAGCAGAAAGAGACTTTATTGAGGGAATTGTGTTATTTTCAGGTCTTGTAGCCTTTTTGCTTTTCTCTTTTCCTGGCACGTCCATGTCTTTAATGAATGCATTCAAGCTTCACAGCAGAGCAGTCTTAATAACATCCCATCAGTTCTCTCTACAGTGGCCACACAGCATGTGTCCTGAATGACTATCTAGGTACAGTTTTATACTGGCAAAAGGTGTACATCATGAGATCATGCCATATTTTATGTGAACTTAAAACGAATTGTATCTGAGCTTCGGGTCACAAAAAAAAAATAAATAAGATATAAGATATAAGATATATAAATAAGAGAGTACAGCTTCTGTAGTCGTGCATCATGGCTTATTGATCCAAAGAGCTCATTGACAATTTTTTGGCAAAATCACATCATATCAATATTCCTAGCAGTATTTATTGGTCATTTCTTATGTGCATTCTCTAACTCTAACTCACATAGCACAACAAATCAGCTTGTAATTTTAATCTCAAATTATCCTTGCTTTCACACAAACCTGTAATTGAAATATCTGTGCCTTCCATGGACTGGGTTGTTTTGTTAGGAGCTTGTCTTAGAATTTAGTATTACCTGTTAAGCAGATCAACCAGACAAGCTTTTAATGTGGCGTGTGTATTTAAATATACAAAGTACCACAGGGGGTGAAAGCAATCAATGGTAACAACATAACTTGTGGGGGGATAGCATCGTGTTCCATTATTCCATTAATGTATAAATCTGTCTCATACTCTTTGACATTTGACCAGATATTCAGCCATAATAGATGTCAGTGTCCATTATGGCTAGCCAGTTGCTTCAGAGAGGGTGTGTTAATGTAGTTGTAGTCAGGTTTAAAGCACAAAGATGTTTTCTAGCTTGAGATAATGAGAAGATTTCCCTAGGCCATGTTTTGTGGTTTGCCGACACAATTGTCTCTCGCCAGGATTAAAATGCCCTCTTACAGAATGAGCACAATGAGATATAAATGGGATTATGCCCTTAAGAGAGGGCCTGTCTCTTTCTTGCACTCTGACTGTGTGAATTACAGAACAGGCTATAATACAAACCAGGCCTGCTTTCAGGCTTCGTTCATCTTTTATTATTCATTTACCTATTTATTAATTTAGCTGACGACTTCATGCAAGGAATCTTGCAATAAGAAAAACGCAGGCAGTATTGACTCAATTTGCAGAAAGGTGCAATCCACAGAGAGCCACAGAAGCAGACTGTAATACATACTGTACAATGCAGTGGCACAGCAGCAGCACAGAGTGCAGCAATCAGTAGGTGAGATGCAGCTGCCGATCACAGGATCCACAGGTGCAGTGTGAACAGGGGAGTTTATAGGTGGTGAAAGATGGAGCAGCGTAACTGTTGGGGTGTGCAAATTATGGAAAATTCAGAATTCTACCTTGGGTGAATTACACCTAGCAGAATGTCTGTTTTCTTCAGTTTTCTTGGTATCGTTTAGAGCATTGTATCAGACGTACTCATATCTCACACACCTGGCACAAACACCATGCAGTAATTCCTGGCAACTAGGGTGGTTTTCGTGTTTTCTTCCTCTGGATCGCATTTAGCTAAATCGTTTCCCTTCCACATCTCTCAGTCAGTTTGCAAATAAAAAACTGTTATCAGAAACTCCCTTTGGAGGCAGTTGGGATCAGATTCCCGGAGGATGCAATATAGCAGCAGGAAGTCAGAGATGAGATATCTGAATATGTCATATGAAATCTTCCTCTTGAGCTGAGGGGGTCATCTCTTTTCTCTTCAGCACTATTTTGAAAGGAATATATTTAGATTAAGCTGTTTCAATAGAAGTTTAATCACTCTTTTATCAATGATCAACTTACTGGAAAAGGGTTACAGTTGAGGTTCTTTGTGACATTATTTCAGCAGCTATAGATGCTGTATGTGTGTGCTCATATTTATCCTGACCCTAAAGAGTTAACACTAACCCTAGCCACATCAATACTGAATATCTATGAATGGTTTATAAAAGATCTGTAGGATGTCAATTGATAGTGAACATTAATAGAATATCCAATAAGCCTTCATCTACAGTATACAACAAACGCCTGACCTGATTAGTTTTGCTGTGTCTTCCTTGTAGGCTATCGATGGATTATTGTTGCCAGTACACATGGATCACCGAGTTCTAAAGTTTGGTTTAGATTGCATAAATGTTGGCTTACCAAAGTACTTTTATACTGAAAATGGAACCACTGTTCAGACCAGTGCGTTGTGGGTAAACCAAAAAAGCTACACACAAAGCCGATCTCATTCTGCCTCGGGTCTGGATCAAGAAGGATACTGTCTCAGCCGCTCAATGTTGAAATGATTGCTAATATTTTAACAGATTATTCCAGGTCTTTAATCTAAAAGTTACGTGTGTAATGCTTTTATCCCAATGCAATCTGGTGACTGCATTACCATGCAAGCTGCCTGATGTTCTCAGAGCTACAGGGTGGTACATGTGAAGAACGGTAAACATCATTTTCCAGATTGGATTACTCTAATCCCACTCCTGGAAATGATCCGATCCCATTTCTCTGTTTTTTGTTTGTTTTATGTTTATGTTATGTAAGGGTGTGGTAGAACTGAACTATAGAAGACACATTTAATACGACTGAAACAGGAGAAACGAGTATAAAATATCAAAATTAACAAGAAAGTGCGGATCTCAGATTTAAACAGTTTACAAAAACATTGCAGTGGAATACAAAATAATTTTTTAAAATAATTCCAGGTTTTAAAAGGCATGTCATACACAAGATAAGGGAACTGGGTCTCTCCAGTCTGCAGCACAGTATGAGGGCACTTGAAACAAATGTTCAAGATCCCGAGACACTGACAAAGTGATGTAAGTGGATTGCTCAGCAATGAAATAAGAACACAAATGCTCAATTGACACTTCTGAGGAAATTAATTCATGACAGATATATGTCCAATGGGTGTTGGGTGTCTGGAATTTTTTTTTTTAACAAACCATGCTATTGAAGGTGAATCTCTGACCAAATTACCTTATCAGTTTTGTAATATTCTTATACTCTTATGAAGAACAAGAGAGGAAACTAACATCTAAGTAATAATATATCCGTTGTTTTTTTTAAGGCTGTGCAGCTTTCAATTATCTAGAGTATCTGTAGACTGAGTGGACTGACAGAATCAGTTAACAACATTTCTCCAGAGCTGTAGATTGTGCATTTATAATATCCTCCCCTATGAATATGCCAACAAATCCCTCATAACTTTCAGATATAATCTATTCAAAGAAAAAAAAATTGTACATAAATATAACTCCCACGGACAAATGCTTAATGCTCCAAACTCATTGCTTGTGGACAGATGTTTACAAAGAAAAAAAAGGTTTTTATTCAGAAGCTTAAGTCTTAAAATGAGTAACATTTTTAGTTGTCAGTGTGTAGAGATTACTGTGTTTAGATCCTGACATTTTGTGGTACAATTTTATTTGCTCATCCACATTAACAGCAGGAAGAGGGCTGACTTGTTTCTCACCACTGAGAGTGCTAACTCTCATTCAGATTCTAAAAAATAATAAACAAAAATGAAACACAAGTAACCCCCACTTGGACTGGGGCGTGAAACCCTTTTACTTTGGCAATACTATGAATTTTCTCATATCATGTGAAACAAAATAGATTAAAGGGTGCAATTTCTGAAAAAAACTCACTTGGTCATTTCTCAACTAACCGTTCTGTCACCATACAGGCAGCTTAGAATAATATTAATCCATGTGTTTGCTAGGTACTTTAGTTATTTAATAGGTGGTTAGACATACTTACCCATCTAATCAAGCATGTACTGTGTATGAAAGAGATATATATACAATGTTCTTGGGTCTACAGAATATAGAAGCAAAAGCCACCTGGTGAGTCTGCTTCACAGACTCTACTGACTGGCTGGTGCTGACCGATTCTCTTTTAGTCAACAGAGCTAGATCACCATCATTCTCCACTAAGAGGTGAATTCACTCATTCATCTGTCTCCCAAGCCAGTCTCAGCATTGCTTCTCAGGTGCTCACTTTCATTACAAGGTAATTGTTACGAAGAGTCTTTCAGGACCCTATGCAGACGATACAATCCGGAAGGGAGTGAACACATGCAGGGAAGAGACATGGAACAGGGCTAGTACGAACGGGGGGAGGCGTGGTCCAAGGCGAACAGTCCAAGAGGGAGTCCAAAGGGAAATCCGTGGTGAGACAAATGTCCAGAGCCAGGTGATCAATCCAAGATGAAAAAGACAACATTTAAAGCCAGAGCGGGATCTGGCGAGGGGTTGTAGACAGACGAGACAAAGTTAAAAACCGGAGCGGGATCCGGCAAAGGGTCAGGGGGGGAAAAAGGGGGACAGGAACCAGGCGCTCCAGGTCCCGGACTTGGCTGGTTCAGGAAACCAATGCAGAGCCCAGAACAGAATGAGCATCTGGCTTTTGTAGGGAGGCAGGAACAGGGAGCAGGTGCACAAAATCAACTAAAAAGTGAACAAGCCAGAGCGCCCTTAAGGGAGGGACTACAATCGTGACAGTAATGACCCCCTTTCTCATCAGCCTGTCTTCTGCCGCATGACTGAGAGCAGGTCGATGATATTAACATAATCCTGATCTACCAGAAAGGAGCTGAAAGTCTGTTGAGTTCCTGTTCTACTGCTTGCCATGATTTCTTTCATAAGACAGTCCATGGCAAACGAGGAAATTAAGTGACAACAGAACACCACCTTGCTTTACCTTTCCTGAATGTGAAAATTAAGGGTCTCGGTCCCATTGCCAAAGGTTAATAGGAAATCATTGTTAAGGCAAGGCAGCCTCCAGCAATAGAGAGCGACTGGCTTCCACAATAAAAATTTCACCACTCTACGTCTGTCTGGTGGCCCACAGAGAACCCAAGATTTAAAAATAGCAGGCAGCCTCTTGTTTGACCTTCCTACCTTCCATTTAATTAACATCACTCTAATTACCTTCTGACTTATAGGACGTTCCATGGGCCATTTACTTGAGCTTGTTGAAAATTCAAGAGAAAGCCTGAATTTGTTGAATTAAGAGCGGCTCCTCTTTGCAAGTCTTGTTGCAGATGTCCTTGTAGATCATTATGAGCCGAGTTCAGCAGTTTGGCTTTGAGAAAATATTTGCCTCTATAGTGGACAGCCTCTGGCCTTTGAAACAAATACAAGAGCATCTGAAAGACTCTGAAAAAAATAATATATTGGTTATTAATGGTAAAGAAAGTGTGATTCACCGATAAAACATGCAAATATAGGATATTTACGGTTTTTAATTTTCTTTGCAAATATATTTTTAGGAGACCTTAATATCTCTTGAGATTATGTTTGCAGCTACAAATGCAGCTCCCACAATTGTCTAGGAGTCCCTTCCAAGACGTTTAACATTAAACATGTCTGTTGTAACATATCTGAGTAGGTCAACTCTGAAGGCATTGTTGCTTATAATTTGTTAATTTGTTTTGGAGTCATCTAACCTTTGCATTCTAGTATTTTTTTCTTTTTTAAATCATTATCATCAGCTGTGATATCCTCCTCTACTCTGCCCACTATACTTGCCAATTTAATTGAGCATATACCTTGTTATTGGTAGGTTACCAGGTAAACACCTGGCTTAGCCAAGTCTCCCTATGTTGTCACCATTAGAGCATTACTGAACCTCCCTGTTTTTGGTCATGTTGATGAGACATCAAACTGATGTTCTGGTGTAAGGGACTCTGTAGTAACTGCTCCTGAAATGCTTGGCTCACTAACTATTCTCTGCAGTTCATTCTTGAATAAAGCTTTATTTAAATGATAAATATTAATAGACTTAACACTCATTAATATTTTTAGGCTTTGCTCATATGCAAGAAATGTTTTTTCTTAAAATCATCATTAACAGTATACCATTCCAGGACATGTCCATTCTTGGGAAAAACTCCTTGACTCATAACTATTCTGCTCTGTTAAGCTCTGTGTCAACATAATCTCTGTCCATTTTGCAGCTTCCCTAAATAACAGCCAGTGGCAATATAGTAGTTTGTTATTTCCACCTGGGATGTGCTCAGTGTAATCGTCTGGAACTAAGTGATGAAGCAGCCCTGCTGTCCTGCTAGCTGTGGCTAGAAAAGAGAAATGCTAAGCTAAGGGCAGTGAGATGGGAGCCATTGGAGAGAGAGAGGAGGACATGAGGATGTCTGTAATAGCCCAGGAGGGGAGAATCTTTTGTAAGACCCTGATTGCTACATTATTCAAATTTGATCAAGAGTAGGCATTTGTAAGCATTGCAGACGTCTGAGTGGGGAGCTGTGTGTTGACTGCAAAAGAGAATGTTAAGGTTAATTCAACACTGAAAAGCAGGCTGAAGGAATACGTGAGCCTTCTTCAGATGTGAGATCTTTCTTCTTTGTGCTGTACGTTCCAGTGAGGAATAAATCTTTACATTTTCATTTACACCCATGATTTATTCTGCATATTTTCAAACAAAATATATAAAAAGGCCAAATACATAATGAAACTTTTGAACATAAGACCATCAGTAACATCTATACTGCCATTAGAAATTTGCAGAAAAGTTCATTCATACAGAACTTGGTATTTTGTACATTCTGAGTACAAAGTTTTACATTGCTCTTTAAGACTGAAATGAAATGGTAGTTTAATGGACTTTTTAATGGACTGGAATCTGAAAGCATGGAAGAGAATGTGAGACCATATTTTCTACGTATACTGTATGTCTTTGAACAGATTTTATTTTGTTTTGTCTTTGCTTAAACAATTCCTAAACCCTCATTTATATGTACATTTGCATTTGTGCTCTGGAAAACTAACTGTGGACTCCAAACCTGTTGCTCTTTGTTTTTGGTTTAAGCTATGCTACTGGTTTCAGCTAAAAACTCCATCTCTTCACAGACTATAATCTTTACCTGAGCTATGGTCAGACTTGAAAAAAAGTCAGAGGTCAAGTGAGAGTATGGGGCATGGATCTGCTATCTCATTAGAGAAAAAGAAAAAGATATGAAGGAAAAAACTTTTTTTGGTCCTTGTGTTACTTAAGCTGCTCTTAAAGAAATAATGAAAGATCTGGCAGACCAAAGCCTTCAGGGCCATTTCTTGGCCAATTTGCCACAAAGAGGAATGCTTCCCCGGGACAAGCTGAGAGCCTTGTGCCAGCTGAAATTAAGCGTCAATGTGTGCCGACTATGTATGGTTGGCATGGCTCCAGGCCCTTCAGTGCTAACTGCGCCAGGCAGGGGTGGTTTACAAATCCTAAATCTCACAGAGGAATGTCAGCAGGGCTGCAGAGACCTGCTGAGAACTGTTCCTGGCTCTTTTGAGAGAAACGCCAAGCTCCAGTCGAGTGACTATATCTCTGTGACTCTGACTTACTCACTGACTGTGATGCATCTCTTCTAAAAGGTAGATTGTATTATACCCTGGATAAAAACAGATAAAGTCATGTATAGAACAGTACACAGTGGTGAAAGCAAGGAAGCACAGGGGCACAGGAAAACGATAGGTGATCCCGCCTTTGCCATGGTGAGATTTTAAATAGTCAATCTAAACAAACACCACCCGGCACCTGAACAGCTTCTGCTCCATGGCCGTCACTCTTAACCAGAACACGTTGATATGAAATATTCTGTGAAAATAATTGTATGCATGTTCTCTGTGAAACTGCAGGGCGTGAGCAGCTGTAGAGGCCACGGACAACGCCTCCTCTCTCTCTCCTCACTGATTGCTGAGGTAACAAAATACTCCTTAGAAATGCAACGAGAAATCACTCTGCACCTCTGCCTCTGTCACTCTGCCATGATGCACTACTACAGAAGCTGTACTCTTTTATTTATAGGTTTCTTTGTGACCCGAAGCTCAGATACAATTTGTTTTAAGTTCACATAAAATATGGCATGATCTCATGATGTACACCTTTTGCCAGTATAAAACTGTACCTAGATAGTCATTCAGGACACATGCTGTGTGGCCACTGTAGAGAGAACTCATGGGATGTTATTAAGACTGCTCTGCTGTAAAGCTTGAATGCATTCATTAAAGGTGCTGTGGCTTATTTAAGTCCGGTTCGGTTTTTCCTCAGTAATTGTGTTTACAAGGCAGTCCCTGCCCTGCACTTATGGACCACCAGCCAGCATTGCCCTGTGGAAATGATCCTGTCTCCTGTCTGCCTACACTTGGGGACAACAGGGAACCCATCTTTCACTGTGCTGGCCCCCACTCCTGCAGCTTGTTGCATGAAGCCAGCTCTTTGGCTGGTGGTAGCATTGCGTGTGGCTCTGGGTTCGGTGTGGTGTCTGCCCATTGTCAATGCTGCCCACACACTTCTGTTCTACTGGAATTGTCCCTGGAGATGCTTCTGCTTCTCTGGTGCCACCATCACACTGCATTTTCCCTGTATTGATCATGGCACCTCCCCCCTCGGTGTGTGCTCCAGTGGTGAAGTCTGCTGCTGTGCCGGGCTCGCAGTCTTCATGTGGTGCTGTGGCCAGCCAGGGGCTCACCCCCAGCTTTGGCGGTCCTTCGCTTACATTCCAGCTCTGTCTTCAGTCCAGGCAGTCCCCCTGGACTCTGCTTCAGCCTGCCAGCCACTATGCCTGACCTTTGTCCTGTCCTGCTCCTGGGGCTCTTCACCCGGTCTCTGGTATGTCTCCCCACTCCGCCTTGACAGTGCGCACCTGGCCTGGTCTCTGGTCTCTGGTTGAGACTCCCTGTTAAAAGGCCAATACCTAATGTACCTCCTGGCATAACCACTCCGATGACATGCGTCCTGTCCTGCCCAGCTCCAGGTCACAGGATGACAGTCCTTCACAGGGCAACACAGACACAAACACACACACTGACACCAGGGCCAATTTTATAGAAGCCAATTAACCAACCAGTATGTCGTTAGACAGTGAGGGGGGTTTCTGGTAGCACCCGGAGGAAACACAGGGAGAACATACAAATTCTGCACAGATAGTAATATGGATGCTCAAAAGTCTACTTCCCTATTCTAATGATGCATCACCAACTAGGAAAGAACATTTTTGCTTTAGGATTCCACTATAAAGGACATCAGAATTTCTTAAAATAAAGGAAGGCAAGCTCTCTTAAACAGAATTCAGATTAATTAGCAAGACTCTGGTCTGCTAATTCTTGCTGGCTGAATCTTGCTGACTGATCAGAGCAAGATCCTCTCCTCTGGCACAAACTTGGGTGATGGTGCTTATTCTGTCTCTTTCTCTCTTCCTTCCATTCCTTCTCTGTTCTCTCTCTTTTCCTGGTCTTTTTTTAGACTCTTCTCTGATGAAAACTCAAATGATTTACTGAAAAGTTAATCAACTAGATCAAGCTAAAGCAAAATCCTTTTCATCCACTAGGACTTCAACAGACAGAAGCTCAGCTGCAACAGGCTAAACTGGAACTCAATGTATTTTTTTTAATTTTATGACACCTCCCCAGCTGTAGCAGTACCTTTAATTTTTTTTTTCAGGAAATGTTCATATATGATGCATCACAGTCGAGCTCAAGGCTTTTGACAAGATAATAAGCTGGCTATTTTCAGAAAAGAAACAAACCTCTTCCTATTTCTATTCAAAAATGCACAGGCCTGTGGCCTGTGAGATGCCAGTTTTGTATTAGTAGCACCAGGCTCCCAGGCATGGTTTATTGAAGAGGCAGCTGAGAAATATCTGCCTGCAGCCATTCATTGCCCAATAGAAATACTTGTCACATTTCTTCTGTTTTGAGTGTTTCATGCAGATCACACAGTATACAGCTGTGGGTACTGTAAAAGGCAGAGACACTGTATTTTTAATAGCTGTTGAGAAATGATGTGACAGAACATTCATCTTAAGAATATACAAGTGCAATAGGGATGTCATAATGAACTCCTGAGGTTTTGTTGACATGTCATTTAATTTAATGTATAGAATGTACATATCTCATATCTACACTATGTGCTGTTACATGGTAACAAACCTAAATATTGGCATCCTCCATCCCCAATATTGTTACTCTCTTAATTAGTAAGTGTCATAGTGTAATTAAATGAGTAAGTAAATGAGTAAGTGTCATTCACACTTACATAACAATAACTTCTCTACTACCTTTATTGAACACTCATTCATTCCAGCATGTTGTCACTCAAAATTCTAGTTAATTAGCCAATTTAAGGCACAGATCCTGAGTGCTTTTTTCTGCAAGTCTGTGGAGTTCAATAATGTTTATCAAGTGATGTCTTATCAACCCACAAAACTGGCAAAGAGATTGACCCATGTGTTCTTGTGACTTGCAGTCCATGTCTATCTGAAGTATTAATCTGCAGCTACTGGGGATTATTTTGATCATCATCTCATGTTGTTTTTATTGTATTATTTTAAGAGGAAATTACAAAACATAACACCCCTCCCCCCATTTTTTCTTCTTTGAAGATTCTGTGATTAGGATATACTGTATGCATGCTGCCCCTAATAAAATCAAAGCCATGAATCACACAAAATGATTTGGCAATGAAGCATGATAATTACAGACCATTTGTTATGTTTCAAAATGCTAAGCAAGAAATATTTGCCTCATATTTGCTGTTTCACATTCGGAGCTGACAGCATGGCTACAACAGCTGTCTCGTGTGATGAGAGTGTATCTCTCACATGTCTTCCATCATCCCGTCTGACTTTCTGTATCTACTGAGGTGATGAATTCTTGCTTAATTTCCCTGTGTTAGTATGAACAACTTGTGTTATGGCTGTAAAGGGTATAAGTTTCAGTACTTAAATCACTCTCCCTGAATGGAGCAGGGGATAGTTTTATAGTATCTTCTTTTTTTCTGTTGCTTTACATTCTCACTCCATAACTTGTGTTATGGCTAGTCAATTATTTTGTTTTGATTGTTCCAGAAAGAATGTAAACTAATATCAGACAAATTTCCCAAAATTCACCCAATGCTCTACTTATGACTTAGTTTATAATCAGTTTGAGTAACCAGATAAAAATGATAACAAACTAGATTCTTTGGCTGGATGTCTATAGTCTTGAACACAGCAGACTAAGAGGTGACTTGATTTCAGTATTCATTATCATTAGTGGACTAAGAGTAGGAAGCATGTTTGATACAAAGGGCTGTTGGACGGTAGAAAAAAATAGCCTGCCATGATTTTTTAGCTGATTCCTGGGCATGTTTCAAGAAATGGCTGGATGAAGTTCTTGGATTCTTAGAAGCCATTAAATGGCCAAAGGACAGTGTATGTTTGTATCCTTTCTTACAGTCTACGCCGGTAAAGTAATAATAATTCCCTACCCTTAAATAGTGCTTTTCTGGACTCAGCGCGCATTACAGGTAATGGGGACTCCCCTTCACCACCACCAATGTGGAGCATTCACCAGGATGATGCAACAGCAGCCATACTGCACCAGTACACTCACCACACATCATCTAACAGTGGGGAGAAGAACAGAGTGATGAAGCCAATTTATGGATGGTAATTATTAAGAGGCCATGATTGGTAAAGGCCAATGGGAAATATGGCCAGGATTTGGCCAGGTAACTCCCCTACAGTTCGTATTAAACCTGTATTCATTATACAGAAGTATGGTAAGTGAGACACATCGCAGTTTCACATAGTGTATATCCTCTGCAAGACCAAATGGAAACCAGAAAGTCCTGAAAAATGTACTGTGTCAACCTTTTGTAAGCTTTTGTAAGGTGGGTGTTAAGTTTTTGTTAACCTTTTGCACAGAGTTAGAGTACAAACATTTAATAATGTCACTGCTTATATTCCGTCCACCGATTTTCTAACTGCCTATTCTGATTCAGGAGTTGCAGGGGAGCTAGAGCCTGTCCTGGCAAGCAACAGGCGGTACATCCTGGACAGGACACCAGTCTATTGCAGGGCACACACACAGACACACATGCACACCAGGGAACATTTTTCAAAGAATTTAATTAATCTACAAGTATGTTTTTGGAAACTGGCGCACAGGAGGAAACTCATGCAAACAATACAAAAACTCCATGCAGATAGCTGCCCAGGTAGAGAACTGAACCCAGGACCTCAGCACTGCAAGGCAGCAATGCTAACAACTGCCCCACTGTGCAGCCCTGCTTATATTCCAGACTTTATAAAAAATTGGATAATTTTCCTGGGCTTTTCCTTTGTACTGTAAAATGTAATTTAAGCAGCCTGTCCCACAAACACACACACAGGCACACATTCCTATCGAGGGCTGCTCTTGTTAGCATCCCTCTCTTCTGCAGCACATCGCCAGAAAAATCCTTCCAGTCTGAAGAAGCCCTTTGTTGCTTTATTGAGCACCAGCTGCCTCTCCCTACACCTCACACTGGCAGCCCTCAGGCTGTCTAATTGTGCCGCCGAGTTCATGAATGAACAGGCACAGCTGGCAGGGGCCCGGTGGAGATGGAGGAGGGACGGGAGGGGAGCGGGGGTGGTTGGCACATGAGTGCCACACAGCTGAACCCGGTGCTGCGTTGTGAGCCCTCACACCAACCTCCCGGCCGCACTATCCCGGCTCTGCTGTGGCATCTGGAAAGAAAGAGTGAAGAATAGAGAGGCTGTTACAAGACAACGTGGAAGGAGAAAGACACTGTTCAAAGCTGAGGAAAGTAAAGTAAAACAGGGCTCAATCCATAGAGCAGTGTCTTGTCACGCCTCCTCTCATCCATCTTATGGGCTTGAGACAGATGTCATCTGGCTCCTGTGAATAACCTGAGCTCTGTACTGCTTTCATCTGCGGCATTATATGATTCATGCTGTTTTTGGCTTAGATTTTTAAGCATTTCAAAAATAAAAGGGGAAGTGAAAGGGAGTTAAGTTGCCTGTCAAGTCAGGCTCTCCATCCTAGATCACAACTGTGTGATCTGTCAACATTGTAACAAGATAAAACACTCAACCAACCTGCACACCGAAAGGGAGTACATTTCAATGATGGAAGGTCAGTGCGAATCTTTCAAACAGAACTGTCAGGCAGTGATCCACCTTGGAAGTTATGAGATAAAACGTATGATGTCATGAGACCACACCTTCACACATGAGATATTGCTGCAGTTGGAACTGAAACTTTCAGAATCTGATCATAACCACAGATAACCAAAAAAAAAGCTGCGTAAGAAGTTACATGTTGTCCTGAATTGAACGTGTAGATTGGAAACTCATATTAAAGCATGCTTGGGTGGAAAGTAAGACTATTTCTCCTCTTCCTATTCATTTTAACTCTGTGGGACTGAAACTTAGGCCAAATCCCACAATTCTCTCAGGCTTTTCATTGGTGCAGAACTGGCACTGATGACTCTCATTTTAAAGTAATGAATTCAGTTAATCCAATTGATTTACACAGTCACAGTTTCTTAAGTGGTAAAACACTGGCCTTGGAGTACTGTAGGTCAAAATAAAGAGTTTAACATAATCATCCTAGTTTGATTGTTTTTTTCGATAGTGATTGGTAGGGCAAAATGCTCTCAGATTTACAGTGCTAACAGAAACCTAAGCAGAAGAGGTCCCAGTTTTGGTCTTTGAATTTCTTAGCCCGTATAATGGACTTTAAACTTTAATGGTCCAGTTTAGCCCTTCTCCTTTGGTTCACTGTGTCCCTGGAGGTCTGTTATCTTGGATCCCTGGTTGCAGGACCTTAGCAGGTGATCCAGTTAGTACTTTCTTTTACTGCAAGTTTAAAATTTGCCCAAAGTTTCAGGGTTATTCAAATATCATTCTAAATATACAAAATTTTCATCTTCTTTGAAAAACACAACTAGGCCAATCATTTAATTTTTCATTCTTCTCTTGCTTAAGTCTTTAATGATGGTGCAGATTTATATGGTATTTACAAAGTGCCATTTTAATTGGTCCACTGAGTTGACACATTATTGTATGAACTATAGCAAAGTAATTGTTTCTGTCTATGAGCATGGAGAAATATTCCTTAATCAATGACACCAAGGCAACTATCCTTTTATATGTGCAGCCTGGCAAAGCCATTTAGATGAGGAACCAGTCAACTGAATATTTACATTTTTCATACTCAACAGGTCCTTATTTATTTTTTACCAAATAGACTTACTACCCAAAATGGAAACATTGTTTGTTCTTTGTTTTCAGTTTGAGAAAAGAAAAATAAGTTTCCATTCTTAAAAAAATGCTGCTTATATTTTTTTGTTATACATTTAGTCTTTTATTTCAAAATCTTACAAATTAATGGACCAAAATGTTTTTTTCTTTCGTCAAATTTATTTTTGATGTATTTTCAGCACTCATGAAGGAGTTGAGGAACATAATGGCAGTAGTAACGTAATGACAATAAACGGATTAATGAAGGAAAGGACCAGTCTGGCAGACTGCAGTGAAATCAAGTTATTAATTCACGTTAAATGGTTTCTTGTCTACCTAGTATCTCAAACAGTAAATATTCAGCCAAAGATAAATTAGATATGGAAGAATGTGGGGATCAATAGCATTTTACAGCTGGGAAACGCATGGAGCTATTAACCTTGGTCTGGACACTTTGAGATCGTGAGCCAGATGGGAACTTAACTGCAGTTCAGGGTCATTTAATGTAGTGCTCCTTTTAAAGGGTCACTTTCAATAGAGTTCATAAAACAGACACTATGAGCACGGTTAGCTCAACACCATAATAAAGGTTGCCTTCAACAGAATGCAATTAAGAATATACACCATCTATATAAAGGCATACTGTAAGAGAGTGACTTTAAACCTTGTGCAGTTAGCTTGGAGAGTACAGTACAGAGTTGGAAAAGACGTTTGCTATGATAATCATTTATAATGTTTAGTAATTAGGTTGAAAAAAGAAATTTAAGAGCAGCGTAGTTGCAATTTTTTTATTTCATTCTCTGATCTGCTTTGCTTTACAGCAAGTAAACCCCTTGTCACCTCAGCATATTAACAGAATGTGTGCAATACTGCCACTTCTTCAAGGAGTTATGTCCATTAGATCCTAAGTAGTCATACAAATAAGTGCTGCTCCAGTATCGCTTTGCATCAAGTGCTCTTCACTGTAAAAATTCAGGAGAGGTGATATGTCTGTTTCCAATTCATTAGTGTCTGCCCCCATCCCCTCTCCCCCTTTGTTTCCATAACCACCAATCGTTAGAAGAGCAAAAAATCTCAGATGTTGATATTTTTCTATCTATCACTGAAGCGCACACAGGAGACACAGGAGAAATAAGTGTCTCTAATGCGCCCCAGCTCCCTAATAAATAACTCATCCACACCTCAGACAGCACGCTTCCTTCCTACTCTTTTTATCGTCATGGCAACTAATTGTCTTGCACAGGATTTGCATTTTCTATTACGGATATACAGTACCAGCTTTCCAAAGCCAAAGATTCCCACTGTTGACTGAGTACTTTTGAAACTCTAGTCATGGGTCTGTAACTTCTGGGTTAAGGGCAGCCTTTCTACAAAGTAGTTTTCAAAAGCAGGCCCTCAGTGGTTCAAGTTACTGTATCTTTCCAGTTGAGCTCTTAATTTATTGTTAACTCTTCTGCAATCTTCTTGAGGTTTTTCACAAATTGTTTGTGGTATGAGAATTATTGCCAAGAAATGTAACAAAAAGAACTTTTGTCCTCAGCTTAATTGATTTCCTAATTGGTTATCAATAAATGATATCTAGACACAGGTGGGAATGATGCTATCAAACCTATTAGCTAAATTCCACCTAATCATTGCACCAGTAATCCTAAATGAAATGAGTTCTGAAACTCAACACCTGGCACTAGCATCATGCTGATTTAGAACTGCTTGTTGAATATGAAATCCGAAATCTAATGGATAACAAGAACAAAGGTGCACTGAGTATTTTCTTCTATTTGTTAGAGCATAAGAAAAGTTACACATAAGAGGAGATTATCTGAATTATCTGCTTGTCCCCAATAGATGTAAGGGTCTTTCCTAGCCAAATTGTGTATTTGCTAAAATAATGTTTGAAACAAGTAGCAGTTTAAACCCAGTAGAACCTAGAGTCTGGGCTGTTGATATGGTATAGAATGTTCAGGCAATATTGTTCAATATCTAAGACAGCAGTGATCCACAGTACTGACAGGTAATGCAGGGTAAAAACACGTGTGGCTACAACCTCTAACTGTTATCTCACACCCTTTAATTAGTAAGCTGTATGTCTATCACTGTGAGGTTCATTTTTCATTCTATTGCTCAGCAGAAAAGTAGGAGGGCATGTGTTTGAGAGATGCTTTTTTTAAAAAAAAAATATTTTCTGAAAAGTTGTCCCTCACCCTCCTTCTTTCTCTCTCAGAATGATGTGACAGAGTGGGAGGTGGAAGGTGCTCTGTCTAGACACTACAGGAGGAAGATCAATAAATAAACAGGCACACTCATCGCCCAGCTAGTCCACCTGCGTCTGGAATATTGAAGGGCTCTGAGCTCACTGTTTCTTTATTACTTTGTCATACTTCTGGCCTCTTCTCTTTTTTGAAGAACCTGTGGGAAAAAAGTAGTCTTGTCAAGCAGTGTATGGGGAAGGAGGCATCATGTTTTATTAAACAGAAATGTCTTCCTTATAAAATAAGAAAGTGCCACACAACCACTTCTGGGTCAGTGTAGGCGGAGATTATTCTGAATGCTTGTTAGCTGTTCCTGGCTGTCAGTAATTGGGTCGGAATGGGGTTAAAGGTGAGAGTCTTACATGGATTCTATGTTCATTTGAAAGCACTGCATTTATACAACAACAGTAATGTAAGAAAACTATTGTGTAGTCATAATAGACATGATAATCACTTAAAAAATATACAATACACTGTCTTAAAATGAGCAACAAGAGATAAAGTATGTGTGACAAAACAGCAGGCACAAATCGAATGAGACAAAAATACAGAATAGTGCAGTGTTGCTTAGACCTAATTCCTGACAGACAAGTCCTCAGGGCACAAAAATGTTATAGGGGAAATGGATAGTTGCACCATGTTTGTGGGTGGGGTCATTGTAATGTGTAAGGACTGAGTTTTTACAATGGCTAATCATCTGTTGATTACAGCCCCTGAGTTTGAATTTATTCTTTAGTCATTATGAGATACAGTAGCACACTTAATTCATTTGAAAAAAAAAACAGAAGTGACCTGCCCTGCATGTTCCCCATAGCTTGTTTTGTACAAAATCTACTTTGTCAAGCTTCCTGTAGTCATATTACGTTGCTGCTCGTCTTTCAAAGGGGGAATGGTTACCACAGAAGATGAAAAAAACTGTGCACGTTCAAAGTATGCTCTAGTGTTTTGCATGGGAAAGGTGCCTGATGAATTACTTATGCATGCAACTTAGTCTGACATGCAGCATGCAGAAGCTGGATCTAAGAGTCGATTAAAGTTAAAAATCCTCTTCTCTCAGAACAAAGCCTGCATTTAAATGTGTTTTTATCTTTTAGGTGCAAGTCTCAGATTTGACAATAGCGCAATGGATTGCTTTCAGAAATTATCACTTACACAAGAGCTTCCTGATCTTGGTGACCCCGGTGTCTGTAGGTTTCTATTCCAGCTGAGCTCTCATTTACTTAATTCAACCTGTAATTGAACTAATCATTTGCTATAGAAGCTTTTTAATTGTTTTCAACTCTGAAACTGTTGGAGATGTTCACATTATCTATAAGCAACCATAAGGAACTCGTAATCTTCATCTCTGAAGTATCAAGAACAATTAAAATAAATGTCTAATTTCTAATTTATGAGCTCATTTAAGAGTTCAGTTAACTAAATGAGAATCCAGCTGGAGCAAACAAAAAAATAGAAGACCATACATTTGGGGTGTACGGAGTTTGACAGTGTTGTGAAAACAGATTTTTATTTCACTTCTTTGATAACCTCCTGACCAAAGCACTCATGCACTGCCTTACTCAAAAATTGTTCTAAAACTGAACTTTTTAAAATAAAATCCAAAGAAACGAAAAAAATATATAAATTCTCCTTTCTTTGCGTCCTTATATTTGTGTCGCTTGGTCTTCACTCCTCCTCACTCTAGTTCTCTGTCTCCAAGTCCGAGTCCGAGTCATGCACTGCCTGATATTACCAGCTCTTCTTGTCCATTTTAGTGTGGGTTTTCAAAATTATATAATTAAATTAATTGTCTATTAATTACAGAATTAATTTAACAGACTAGGTGAAAACAGAAGATTGGAATGGTAATTATTGTACTTCCAGTGCGCTGCACCTGAATATGGATCCTGTCATTTTCTATTTCAGGATTTTAGTCCTTGCTTCTGCATCTAAGCCTGAAGCAGGCTGTTCTGTACCTCCTAGGTTTAGCAATTGGTGTGTCCACATGTGCACTTACAGTGAGCACATCCACTGGCACCTATAGCAAAAATACCAATAAAAAACAAAGCTTCCTAATGCTTCAGTTGCTGAAGACATGTTTTGGGGGGTAGGAGCAAAACTGCACTTGTAAGTTTACTTAATGTGTTTGCTTTTGCTCCAAAAATTATCTCTTTTTTTAATAGGTAGCAAGAGTTTAAAAATGAACACTGAGAAGTGCAATGTGGGGAGCAGATCATGTTTATTTTATATCAGAGTGTACAAATCTCTTGCTATCATCAGCCTTTTCACTGGACTGCTCTTTCTTCCGCTGTCGATCCAGCCACAAGCGCATGCCTATAGATCCAATTCTCTTTTGATTGTACTTCAGTTAAGAACTTTAACACAAATGCCAGTTTTGGTTTGGCGTGTCTAAGACTCAGCCCTGAAAACTCCAGCTCTCTGAGCAGCCCACAGTCATGTGCCACCTGACTTTCGCTCGCTGGGGAGCCTCACTGCCCAAACCCAGCTGACCGCAGGCTGTCAGCTTCCTGATCCCCAGCCGCCTTCATCTGGAAGACGTGCTTCTCTTAAGTATATGCGTCTGCCTGCGGCGGCCTGCAGACGTCTCGGCGAAAGCCTGCGGCGGTTGTTTGCTCGGTCGCTTGATGTATTCCGTCTCTTCAGCTCCGCTTTCAACAGAAGTAGGACAGTGCCCTGCACCAGAGAAGCAATGGCTTTTCAGGTCTCCTGAGTGTTACCACTGCCCTACTTTCACTTCTAACCTACTTAGAAACTTAAAAGACTGGTAGTACCGTGACTGTAAATGGAAAAGCAATTCAGCTGGTTCGTTTCCTCTTGAATGCATTTAAATACATATTGAAGGAAGCCAGCTTTTAATTAAACTCAGCTGAAACCCCCTCCACTATAATGGACTATGAATTTGTTACGAGCTTTGCATGAATAAGCACCCCCTATAATTTACTCTGTATTTCCTGATCGACTGCAATCTGAATTTATGAAAGTCTGACTGCACCCCACAACATCATGCTTCTATGCAGACTAACTGTATATTCTGTAACTCCTGAGTGTAACAGGCAAAAGCCTGTGCATAAAAGACCAGGCCTGAGTGATGACAGGTGAAAGGCAGCCTCTGGTGTAGTAAGAGTCCTGAGAGAGGCTGAGAGAGGCCAAAAGGCCAACAGTAAGGAAGGAAAACCTTTTTCCTAGTTTTACAGAGAGAGGAAATTTGTGACAGTAGCTGGGAACCAAACCTTGGTTGCTAAATTTCAATTTCCAGGAAACAAGAGCTAAGTTTGGTGCACAATTTGCAAACTCAGATGTGTGCTATATTGTGCTGCCTTTCTGGCAGTTTCTCCTACTTAAAAAGCACCAAATATTTTTCTCTAATTTCCTCATAACATGTGTGTGTAATTAATCACATGGAAACCAGAGAAATTCTAAAGCACACCACTGGGAAAGAAAAGCTTTTTCTGTACTTGTGCACAGATAGGGGCAGTACTGTAGGCTGGTGACAAGAGTTATCTTGTCTTCTTTCCTGGACTTCATCTTCCAAACTATAGCAAGAGCAGAGGTTACTGCTCCACTTAACTGTTCAATCCTTCCAGCTTGTTACAGTACAGAGCAGGGCTTGCCAATATTTCTAAGCGTAAGTGCTCTATTCTTGCAGCAACAAAGGAATTAAATGCAGAAGACTTTCAATGTGAGGGTTATCATTGTATTTTTCAGTTCTTCTCAATTTTCAGTCTGTTCAGCTTTCATGACTGCAGTTTTGATGGTTTGGATAATCTAGACGATTATAACTTTTCATACAATAAATGTAGGTCAGTGCAATTGAATGTGCCTTTTCAATATTTCTCATGCCACTGTACCCTTAATTATTTTTTTGAAGCTGCAGATAATAAAATTATTAAGAAGTTGATTATAGGGTTCTCAGTGGATTGGATTAGATGGCATCTGTGTTCAATAGCTCAAATAGTCATTCTTTTATAACTATTTCAATGGACCTCTGCACGTCTTATTTCATGCAATGATGAGTTATAAAGTATCCTACAGGTAGACCTGGGGGCTAAAGGATGTTTTTGCATGGGTGTTGGTGATAAAAGGGGTTGATTACAATTTTCTGGCATGGGACAACCGTTATTTCCATATAGTCAGTGAAGCTGTATATATTTCATACAGTATTTCCATTGTGGAAGAAGAACAGCTTCTTCTGTTTCCAACAGGCAAGCCCAGGAATGGAACTGGGTACGACATTTGAGCCATGCTTGTTTTTCCATGGTAGTTTGAAGATGATGAACCCATGTAATGAATGATATATAGTACATTTGAAACAACAGCTCAAAAGTTGAACTAAACTTGCTTTTCTAGGATGGGGCTTTTCTTCAAGTTTTTCTGGAGTTTTGTGTGATTCCGTACAATGGTATGGATTCTACAGTGCTCTTGTGAGATCCTTGTCATTAAGATAGCATGCATGCTGCACAACACCATGCACATAACCAAGGATTCATAAACGCAACAATAACAGTAGCTGGTATAGTGAGATACAGTGCTTCCAGCAACTGATGTAGATTCCCAGGTGAAAGTTTGTTATATATACCATGGTGGGGTATATTTTGGGTGGTCTTCTGTTTCAGGTGTCTTTTTTAATATTTTTTAATGAGGACTGTTTTTTGGATATGTTCTCCACATTAGCCTTGATGACCTGGAGTTGTGTGGGTTGGAAACACAAGTCCATTTGCATAATGATAACTGACATTTTTTACATAACCATTGGAAATGTTACAAAATTATGCTGGGCGTAATTACGGCATTCTCAGCTCTCAGATAAGATGCAGGATATTTGTAAAACAGACTCCATCAAAAGGTCCTGACACCTCTTCTCCCACATCAAGTGCTATTAGAGTGACCTTCTTGATGATAATGATGACACATGCATTGTTGTGGCACATTGCTCCCAAGGGTGATGTTAAAGCTAGTCTCAGAGAAGTATTTAAGCACTTCTCAGTTCAAAGTGAGAAGCTGCAGTTAAAGATTCTGGCCTATTGTAGGATACATTATGAGTGGAGTAAAGTTGAGATGGTCCTCCTACTCTTTAACAGCCCCAAACATCAATGTATTCACACCTTCAGTTTTGAAATAATTTATTGGACAGACTTGTGTGCCCACGTGACACATGAACCATTTTAGCATGAGGTAACATCCTACTGTGCCAAAGTCTTCGAAAAAAATCATCTTTCAAATAATCGTCTTTCCTGGGTTTTATTTCTTGAACAGACAATTCCATCATATTACACTGCGATTTCACTGCTTCATTGCTTAATCGATACCCTGTATTAAACATTTATATTCTATTTTATTTATATCCTCTCTTCTTATATGACTTTCAATTCACTTGGAAAAGAGTCTCCTTAAAGTAAATTTCATTGCCAGGAGGCACACAGTGGAAACCAGTTACTCCAGTACCTTGTGTGGAATGGGAAAATATATAATTGAAAACCGAACTCCTACTAGTGGTCCTGTCTCTATGCAGAGCAATTAGCTTCCTCTTTGGCCATGCAGAACAGACACACAAGTAAGAAACAGAAAGACAGGAAAGGGCAGACAGCATGTGTTTCTCTCTTGGAATGAGCTGTACCCGGTCTCCAAGAGCATCTTTCCAGATTCAATCTATTTTCAAGTTTTCTTATGCCATGTACAGTATGTGGGGGAAAGGGGGTGGTACATTACCTTGTGGTGTTCTCTTTGACTCCTGAATGAAGGACTCAGCTTTTCGTTTCTTGATTTCTATGATATCATGGGTCATTATTGCTATGCAATCTGGACTACACACTCATGTAAGAAGTGCTGTTTCTAATCATCAATCATTCTGCATGATTAGAAATAGAACCTGAACAGGTGACTGAGTGAATAGTTGACATGATTCTCTCTCGATCTCTTTCATCTAGGCCCACACCTAAATTTTAGCTACTATAGTGTTGAAGTGTCAGGCAATCAGGGTTACTCTGACCATCTTGCAGAAAACATTATCTCAGCACATATTTCCTGTAGGTCTACAAATGGATCTTTTTGATACACCTGTTACCAGTTTGGTTCAACCCAGAAAATTATCTTGACATTTCTGTTTTAGACTAGAGAATTCCTTAAGTTGCTGCCTTATTTTACTGCTTCTTTTTAAATTCTTCTTTTTTTGAAGCTAAATGCCCATGAAAGCGGGACATTTAGCACAAATTAAAAATACCCATTTAAAAACAATTACTCATATTCTTCAAGAAAGGTCATCACAGTTATCCTTTGTTAAGCCTCATCGTTTGGAGGCTGTTAGTAAACAGTGTCTCGGAATGCCTGGCCTATGCTTGATAAGAAAGCTCATCTGATCCGTGTTTTTGGACAAAAGAGGGTGTATATTACACTACTGCCAGAGCTGCTTTGAAGCACCAATCATAATGTAATAGAAAAATGATCCAAAAGAGAATTACCTGAATGAAATTTCTCCATTATCAAACTCTTATTGACAAACAAATTCCATCCTTATCAATGTCAAGTTTACTTTTTCACTGTGTGTGGTTGTTTTGGTTTCTACTAAGGGACACATACCAGAGTGTTGGCAACTGTTCCCAGCAGAAGATCCTCAAGATGAGGGAAGAAGACTTAGTTTAAGGGTCACCATCTGGTTTCATAATACCAGAACACTGAGCCAGGACATCTACTTATAACTGCCCTAAATCCAAAGGCGAAAAAAATGCAAAAGGAGTATTAAAGTTTTTAATTGGTGTTTTCTACATAAGGTTGCATCTTATTCTAATTATTTTTTAATTATTGATTTTCCGGCTGATAAGTTAACAAATTTATTCTAGTTATCAGTTTTTCTGGTACAATAGGTCACATCTGTGCAACTTCAAGTGATGTTGACAGAAGATCGGGAGCACAGCTATAAATCAAAAATAATAATTCTAATAGTTTACTTACCAAAATTCTTGAAAATGAGTTTTTATTCTCACTACTGTATTATATGATATTGTTTTTAGAAACTCAGTTACAAATTTAAATTTAGCAAAAGTTAAACAAGAAAATGAGAAGGTTTTTTTTTCAGTTTCATGGTAATGAAGTACACGGAAAATAGCTACTCTAGGAGAGAGTTCTTTGTATCAACAGCCTCTTTCAGGGGATCTCCATTGATTGAGCATTATTCCATAAGCAGCCCCCTTTCCAGTTCTTGATCTGAGCTGGCTACAGAGCCCCAGTGGCAGAAACTTCAGGGAAGGAAGAACAAGCTGCGTCAAGGAAGAGAACTAATTGGTGTAGAGTCCAATCAGCAGAGGCAATTAAGGATTTCTCGCCGTGACTGTTATTGGCCCTTTGAGACAGACCATTCACTTTGCATATGCTGGGCATTCATAAACAATAAAACATGCTAGTAGACCTTGGGGATCAACTGATCAGTCTATCTGAGTGGTAATTGTTCTGATCTCGGAGGGACTGAGACATCCACAAATCTATTTTACTTTTAACACCCAAACTTAGATAAATCAGCCATATTTCTTCCATATCTTATAAATCTAGGCTCCATAGACAAAATAAATTATGTGCAACTCAGAAATAGGATACATGCAAAGGAAATATGATACAATTGCATTTTGAACCTATGAGTAGTTCCTAAGAAAGTGTTCACACATAAACAATCCCACCAGCTGGTCATCTCACAAATGTATAGCACCTTATTCATTACACAGTAGACAGCTATATGACAGTTTAAAAAACTTCCAAAGTTGAAGACTTGCTTGCTTTCGGCTAATTGCAAACTTCATTAGGTTTAAAATTTATAACAATCTGTTCAATATTCCCCCACACAGACACAACATGTTACTAAAGTAGAATTACTAGTGTGGGTAAGTAGTAGTACCTCTCTCCACTGCCTTGCATTGCAGAAAAGGAATATGAGGTACAGGCAATCTGAGGCAAAAGACTAAACCACTTCTCATTACTGTTTGAATATATTAATCTATTAAGAGCAGAAGAACTTTGTAGGACAGGAAACCACACAGGAAAACAGGCCCAGGGACCCCCTTCCTGGCTGATCTTGCTTCTTCAATGTGGCAACTGGCCATATTAGTCCCCTGTCTTCCTACAACTGACAAGTGTGGATAGTCTGGATTCTAACCGGTGACCTAAATTGGCTGTATTGTAAGGGTATTTAAAGATATAACAAAGGTCTCGAATGAAACAAGACCATTCAATCTTTCTTACCCATTTGGCCTCCTCACAATAAATAATCCAGAAAGCTAAGAAGCTTTTGGGGTTGAATGGTAAACTGAAGGTTTGTAAATTTAATGTTTTTTAAAGTACTTTGAGATAGAACCCTCGATGGAAAACTGGAAAAATGTTTCAACCTGCCAGTTGTTGTTACAATCTTTCCATCATATTTAAGGCCTCTTTTAATGGTTCAGAAAAGAGTATTTTCAGTTACAGATCACCTTTGTCTTGAAAAGTGATTTGAAAAAACACATTAACTTAAAAGGATCATAAAGATCAGTGTTCTATGAAGGATTCTACATTTGAATCCAACTTTCCAAATAAGATCTGTCAAATGCAAACAAAATGAAACACGAATGGCTATCCATCTTATTTTTCATTAAAAAGTCATATCCTGAATAATAATGACTATACACTGTTGCTGAATAGAATAAATGTCTTGATTGTCCTCACCTTTGTAGTAGGATTTTTAATGAAAGGGAGGAATTACTCTTTAAAAAGAAAGTTTTCTGGTGCTGCACATTTCTAAAACAATCATTGAATGAACATCAGGGTTGGGGTTAATTTCACTTATTCAGCATATCCAAACTCTGTCTGTGAAGTCACATCAAACTAAAAATAGACCTTTTGCTTCTGGTCATCCTGCATAATTTTAATGCAAATTTGAAGTTATTTAATTGCAAATTTTGTGTGTTTGTGTTTTGAGGTTCCTCAGGGATGTCCTGTATTATTCATTGTTCTTGATTCTGTGCTAAATGTCCTTTTAGAGATTTTTAGACATACTTTTTGTAAATTCCAAACTTTTCTGGTAGCTGTCAGATGTCATTCCAGCACTCAGCAGTGAGACAGAACACATCCAGATCTGAGTGTTATTAATGGCTGTCCATAGACAGAACATCAGCCCTCTGCTCTTTGTCAACGAATGCTTAGGAGTCCCCACTTGCATTTGTCTCATTGTGCCGGTAATTGAAAACACACTGGTGAGAAGGTTCCTAAGGTGTAAAGCACACAGCTGACATCCTGAGAGAGAATAAGTGAGAAATGCTGACAAAATAATAAAGTGAGCTTTTGAAATCTGTTGCACAGAAGGCTCATCCCCTTCATCTCTCCAGCCCCTTCACAATGTGCAGTCCTGTGGCAGTGTGCGTGATGGCCTGACAGTGAATGAGCACAAGTATTGCAAATGCCCTTATGACTTTCCATGGAAAATCTGTGAGGTGTCCAGTCCTTGTCTTGGAGGGCTGGTGTGTCTGCAGGCTTACAATCCAACACAGCTCATAAAAAAATAAAACAGCTGGTTACTGGCTTAACTGAACCAGTTTATCAAGTTCTCACTGCTTTTTAAGCACTGACTCTTTAAATAGACCTAGAAACCCTGCAGACACACCATCGTTCCAGGACAAGGCCTAGACACCGCTGAAAAAGGATGATCATTTTTTGTAGCCTCCTTTCCTCCTTAACGAACACCCACCACAACTTAAGATTTTTACAGTGTTACCTTCCTTATACCACTGTATATTGAATCAATTCTTGTGCCTTTACTATGGCTTCCTACAGTCTGTATCAAGTTTCAAATTGCATTGCTGTACTTTGTGTTGTTTTAAACCTGATTCCACTGTGTTTGAGTACTCATTCGTCAGTCTTTCCTTTTAGTAAACATTTAAAGAGTTGTCATTTTTATACTCAGGTCTCATGACAAGTTTACTCTTTCAAGTGATTATTCATGATAAACATCAACTATTCTAAATTTCTTAAAAATGCATGAGAAATGTAGCTTCTATGTCCATGATGACTTCCATAATGGACTGATTTAGTCACATACAGCATGTGTCATTAAATACTAAATTTGCTTTCCCCTTATTTACAGAACGGTCTAGGGTCATAGGGAACTATGGTATTTGTTTATGTACAAGTGCATAAAAATGTGACTAGCAGTATAATCAACATAAGTGACCAATCTCAGTATTCCTCATGTGAGATGAAGAAAGAGTTCTCTCACAGTGTCCTGATGTATCATAAACTTTTTTTCAATACCTCTAGGGGAAGTAAAATAATATGAAACAACAATTCTAAATGTAGTAGGACTTCCAAAATAATATGGAAATACAATGCCCCATTACGTTCACTGATAGTATATCCAAAAAGTGGTGAAGCAAGAATTATAAATGCACAGTCATTGTGTATATGTTCTGAAGACGAACACAAAATGTATGACATCAATACTGAATAAAGAAAACATGAGTTGTTGCACTGTACTGTGCTGCTGTAATTGCCAAACAACACACTGTATTTAGATAACATAAATTATGTTTTATTAATTGCAGGGGGAGAGTATTTTAACACCATCAATTGTAAAGTGCACTATATTTCAATGGAAATGTATTCTCTTCCAATGGCATATCAGACTTTGTCATCCAGAGTTTTCTGCACAGTGTGATTTTTTTTTATTTCATCTTGTGCACTGGGTCTTTGTAAGAAGAATACTGATGCACAAAAGAAACACAGCACCCAGGTCTAATGATTTTAAAGAAACCCTATTTTAACATTGATGCCAAACAACAACAAAGAAACTGTCACTTTTTTAGCTGTATAATTGTAGTAGCACTGTGTGGTCTTGCATTGTCCTATAAGCTGTCCTACCTACTTACAAAGTAGTGATTTGGATCCCATCATCACACTTCCATTGTGCTAATTATAAAAAACTGTCTTTGTCTTTGAATCTGCCATGTTTTGAAGTTTGAAGTCTATGACAAATGTCTTGCGGCTGCCCGATCATCAGCCTGGGTGCTGTCCTTGGTGCTGATCAGTGCTAGATCATCTCAGTGCTGAACCTGGGTGCTGTCCTTAGTGCTGATCAGTGCTAGATCTCTCAATCCAGAGTGTAGGTGCTGTCCTTGGTTCTGATCATTGCTAGCTCTCTTCCTGCCGAGTCTGAGTGCTGTCCTTGATTCTGATCAGTGCTAGATCTATCCTTTCTGTTGATCAGCACTACACCTGTCTATACTGAATCTGTGAGCTGTTCTTAGCACTAAATCTGTCCTTGCTTTGGGTGGCAGCTGTCTCTATTGTTGATCAGTGCTGAATCCCCATGTTAATCTGAGAGCTGTCCTTGATGCTGATCAGAGCTGCATCTGTCTATACCAGGAGTGACCAACAAATTGGTTGGAGCAACTGGTCTCTTGCTGCCTGCTACAATGCTTGCAAAATTATTCTGAAAATACAGTTATTATTATGTTATCTAAATTTGGCTGTCATAAGTTCAACATTATACCACCCCTGGTTATATCTAATCATTTGATAAAAAAACAACATATCAGACATACAGAAAAAGATGTGATGTGGTTAAGACCCTTCAGCACAGTTCACAAAGACTTTGAACAGGATATATCCCACTGGAAGCAATAGTCAATTCACTCATGTGAATTCATGGAGTCATGAAATAAGGGTATCACCCAGCTGATTGACACAGCACAGATTTTTAATTTGGTGGTTCTCAGAGGTATCGCAGAGAAATGAAACACCCTAAACTCTGAAATGCAAGGTAAAAAGAAGACCATCAGAGAAATTATCAGTGCAGAGAAAGCTTTCAAGAATAAATTGAAACTCTTTCTTTAACAAGTGCTGCAAAAGAAAATGCAGCATTTCCCCCGTTTTCTCAAATTACTGACAGAAAATGAAACTGCAAGAGTGGCCTTGGACACTGAGAAGTACAGTGAACTTTTGATCAAATCTGGGTGACATTCATTTCAAACTCCTTCATGGAGGGGGATATTTCTGACAGTTTTCAACAGATGGGTCTCTTGTTCAATCTCAGTCTGTGACCCTGGAAATGGAAATGACTTCAAAATGACTGCAAATTTTGAAGCCTTATGCCTGGAAAGAAGTACAAAGGATGTGCACAGTGGCCATGAAAGTAGCTTCTCTTTTTGGTTCTTTGACTCAACATACCTGTAAAAATTATTTTTCTCTGATATGAAGGCATCTGCTTTACTCTTCAAATTGCAACACAAAAATAGTAAACAATATCTCATACTTTACTTATTAGAGTTGTATAGCTTATGTTCCCTTGTAAAAATACATATAAGCTGATATACATATAAGTGGCTCATACTGTATGTATAGCATAGACAGTAGCTGTCAACAAAGAAAAGGTTTGCAACCCCAGGTCTATAATGAGTGTGGGAGATGTCCTTGGTGCTGATTCTGTCCTTGCCAAAGCTGCCAGCTCTCTTTGTCACCAATCAGCCCTGAATGTCTATCCAGAGTCTGGTAGCTGTTTGTGGTGCTGAACAGTGCTGAACTTGCCTGTGTTGTGTCTGTCCTTGGTGCTGCTAAGTGCTGAATTTGTCCATACAGAGAACGGGAGATTTCTTTGTGACTGATCGGTGCATATCTGTGCTGAGTGGGACCTGTTGTTGGATCTTATCACTGCTGAATCTACCGTGCTGTGTCTGGGAGATGTCCTTGGTTCCGATCAGTGCTGAATGTCCCTCCATGCTGAGATGTGTTCTATTTTCTGTCCTCTCATTTTGTGCTATATACTGTACAAGGCTGAAAGCTTGATGTATGGTGTTGCTAATTCAAGGTGAAATACTTATACACTTCAGATACACCTTTTTGAACAAGGACAGCAGCACAGAACTAGCAGCAATCCCAATCATTCTTATTTCCTTTGCATAACTGACACGTGCTGATGCTTCTTGCATTTCTTATGCTTATTTTTCCCTATTTTGTCTTACTGTTTGTTACTGTTTAATGTTACTGTTTAATTTGTGTTTGCACCACAGAAATTAAGAAGTGACACTGAATTGCATTCCATTGCCAGTTTTAAAATCCATAGTTTTTGTAATGTATTTTATAGTAATGGATTATGTTACAGAATGCACTGTCAGCCAATTCCAACTGGTTCGAACCAATTAGAACTAAGAAAGGGGCAATGACACATATCAGGTGGAAAATGATTTGCAACAAATGTGTGTTTGAATAAAATGTACAGTACCTGACTTCTTCAAATGAGTGCTGAACTTTTCATCTCATCAGTGGATGTTGACCTCCAGCTTTAAGTTCCTTAATGGTCATCTCCTCAGTCAAGGTCATATCCACCTAACCTTGAAAGATTCTTTTTGGTTGTTTTTTTTTTCAAATTGAGCTTTCCTGCACTTCAACATCAGTGATGGACAAAGAAAAGACAGATTAATGAGCTGTACCAGTAAAATAAAGGTGATGGTGGTAGCAGCAATACCTGTAGGAGTCACTTTCAGGTTCTTAATTGATTCAAAACTGTTTAGTAAATGAAACTTGTACAGAGATAGCTATTTCTCCCTTTGGCCCAATCTGTTCCTTTTTCTGGACTACATTATCTGGAGTAGGGATCTGTATACAGTGTGTGTGTGTGTGTGTGTGTGTGTGTGTCGGTGGACCAGTAGGTGGCACTGATAGACTCTATTCTAGATTTTTCCAACCAAATATCCCAGTAGAGTGATGGGGGACATTGCATTGTGACATCCATTGAATGTGATGTTCAACTGAGCACCTGCTTACTTAGTTATTAAAAATCCCATGGCAATAAGTACAAAAGTAGTAGTGCTAATGTTGACATCCTGTCAAGATTCAACCCTGTGCTTGAACAGTCTGGCATTCCTTAGTTCCCTTCTAATTGAACATCTTTATCTGATCTGCTATATAGTGAATCTCCTGGTTACCCAAGTGAGTCATAAATGACATTAGTCCTCTTCTACATGTGAAGTACTTTGAGATGCTTTGGGATGAAAAGAACTATACTTACTATTTATTACATATGATTAGTACTAATTACAACAGCTTTTATGCCTAAGTGAAATGCACATCCCCAAGCCTCTCACGAATGTAAAGATTCAATATGATATAGAGTTTGCTATTTCACAGTATTGTTATCAACAGAGCTCAATAGTATATTATGTAATCTGATGACTGTCCTGTTACATAAGAATGAAGTGTTATGTGAAAGCTACACGCTAGCTTTAATAAATGCTTCCAAAGCATTTATGAAGAAGGTAAGAATGCAGTGCCACAGGATTACAATAAGCAATTGCACGAGAAGTATAAAAATAAATGCTGGACAGATTACAAATTATACTATTTAGACATCTGAGTTATTTAATTTACAACTGAAAAACTTTTCTATGTCAAGCATTGTTAGAGATTTATGAATTAAGTGAATTAAGCTTTTACATTAGTAGCAGCAGTTGTAGTAAAACACTGCTTTGTCAAGACTACAAGAGCTTTCCAGCTTACCATCTCAGTAAGACATTGAGGTGCTGTCTGTGTGACTATGTCTGGCAATCTAGATCAACAGGACCAAGTAGCAATTAACAAAGTTCAGAAACATGAGGCGGTATATGTCATACAGTTTTGTTATAATGAGTTATATACCATGCCTTTACTTTGGGGGCATGAGATTACTCTCAGAGTAGGAGTGTGTCCTGAGCCTACTGTCTCTCTGACAGATGTCAGGTGTTACACTGACACAGGCGATACTGTATTTCTGGCATCAGACAGACTCAGGGCTGCCTCAAAGAATTTAAGCCGGTGTACTGAAAATGAATGTGAATTGAAAATGAAACTGAATGTTTTGTTCTCTTGTCTTTTTCTTCTGCTTCAAGTATGTCTGTCTGGAACTTAGTAAACTCCTAATGAGTCTTTTGAGTGTAGGAAAGAAAAAAAAGTTATTGTGCTCTTAGCACATCAGGAGAAATTGTCATGCTCATTCATTCCATGTATAATAGACCCTGACCACAATGTGAACCCTACATTGTGATACAGAAGCAAGTTGAACCACAAGTCGAACATTTGGGTACATGATTTGTTACTCTGAAAATGACAGTGGTCTTCTGATTAAGTGTCCCACCAAGCCAAATGTGATAGCACTGCTGTGTCATTGAAAGAGTTTAATTCTGTAAAGCTTTTCAGTCTAATGAAAAATAAATCTGCTGGGCATAAAAGTAATCCTTAAAGAGTCTTTCTTCTTTTCTTTATGGATATTTTTTTCTTTTGCCGACTCCTTATTGAATTTGATTTTATTTTTCTTTCATTCCATTCTCTTTCTCGGTCCTGTTTGTTGTGCATTGTAACCAGTTTCATTTAAGACCACTGACGTACACCAGATACTAAGCATGCATGACATTTTTAAAAGTTTGCAGATTGAAGATGCATGTTGATATGGACAGAGATTGTACTGCACCATAAATTGCATTATGCTTTAAACAGATTCTGTTTTATTACATCTCTTTTATTACATTCTCTTCATTATGCCATTCAGATCTTATCTACGTGTAAAGAATATTATTCTTATTGCCTCTGCACATTGAGTGAACAACAAATGTGAGGAAGGCTGTGACATAATTTTATGAAGTGTGTGTGTAAGCCAAACAACATAATAATAAAACAGGAGAGCAATTATCGTTACTGATAATTATCATAATTAAAAACGCACTGTCATTTGAAGATGCACATGATTTTGAATGCTTGATGAGGATGTGCTTTTTTAAAAGGTCACTGCAAATATAAAAGCTCATTTGGGTCTGAGTCAATAGAGAAATAGTTGTTCAGTTCTGAAATAAATTGTCTTTGACATTACAGTTAATCAGAACAAGATCCCACATAACTTTTTAAGATGTTTCGCTAACAAAATCAGACACCACATACAATTTATTGTTCAAGGTTTTTGTCAGACAACAAGACATCTTCTGCAACCCATGATAATGAATAATGAGATGATGAGATCATGACCACTAATGATCATGTATGGGTAACAGTTTCACCAAAGTAATGATAATTTCTTCAAGAGGGCTGTGGGTGAAGAAAAATAGCAGTTATTGTTGGAACCACGTTCTCCAGAAAGCTGTGTGGAGTGACCTTCTGTCTTCAGACTCCTGACCAAAAAAAAGAACAGAGCCTCTACTGTTTATGACACAAGAGAGTGAAGGGAAAAAGACCATTGGACACATTGGGTATGGTATGTTTTTTTTAAAAATTGATAGAAAGAACTTGTTAATTTAAAAAAAAATTGCAAGCAGCTCAGCTGCCTTATTATTTATAGAGGGGATATTTTGGGTTATGTATCTAGGGTTTGGACAGAGCTAGGATTTTGTTTTGTTTTCCCTCATTGTAAATAAGAGAGCATATTTCCACATCATGGCTGTGTTTGTGAATTTCTTTCCTGAGACATGCCAATCAAAAGATCCCTGTTCTGGCTTTCTATCCCAAGTATGCCACAGGCTATGAAAATATTATTTTAGCAGATGTACAGATAGTCCCCATTATAAGTTGAACTTATAACGTTTCGCACTTACGTCATTGATGAATTTTTTTACTTGATGTAAAAAAGCTCTGCACTTACAGTATATTGTTTTTCAAGGCACCCAAAGCTAGCAATGTAAATGGTCCATGGATTATTTTGTTCCAGAAATCCAAAAATATTGTGAAGACCAAAATTTAACATTAAAAAGTCTTGTTGTAGGCAATGTTGTTGCACTTGGCTTACATTATGAATCATTATGCCCCAACAATAAAATTGAGTTTTTACCACCACACAGTACGTCACCGCTATTGGATCAAGGAGTGATTTCTAACTTTAAATGCATGATCAGTGTGTGTAAAATAAATCTACCCTGAAGCAGGGAGTGACTTTGTTGGTTATGACGAGACACCAATTCAAAACAAATCAGTGATGCTCTTTGTGTTTTTATTGTTATTGTATGTGTTATATGTAAATTATATATATATATATCCTTGTCTGAACTGTTTGCTGCAATGGTATATAAACCTAATTACTTTATTCCTTATGCTAATTATTTGTCCAACTAAGTCATTGCACTATGAGTTGCATCATTTAGAATGTAACCTGCACTTATATAGGACTCTCTGTACTGAATTTGCTTAGCTGTAAATTAAACACACTGAATCTAATCTAAGGTCCCTATCCTGACTATATTCAATAAATTCTTCATGCAACATGGACAGCTTCATGCCACATGAAAAAAGGTTACATTCTTAAGGTCCCAAACTTCCATATTTACAGTACATAGTTTTTATAGGAAAGCGTTCTTCTCGTCCCTAACCCCAACATATAGAGTAACATAACAGAAAAAATTCTGTCTTTGAATGTATGCATGATTGTAAAATTGGACAGATAGACGAATATTGAACTCCAAGGTCATACTGTACATATCATTTTCAAATCATGGTTTGGTCATGGTCAGTTCTGGTACCTTTTGACCTATTTCAAATTTAGAGGCTCATACAGTACATTGATTTAATGATGAGGATCAGTCTTCTTCAAAAGAAAATTCCTAATTTTTTGCCTGTTTAATTTTTTTTAACTTGTCAGGTAATACTTAAAATGTGAAGGACCTTTCACATTTCACAAGAAATTCCCAACTTTTTCCTGTTTAAAAACCTTTTAACTAGTCAGGTATCACTTAAAATGTGAATGAACTTTTTGAAGACACTTCAATTACCACATTCCTGCCCTGGCCTTAAATTTCACTCTCAGCTGGCTGTTACAGTGGCAAGCACTGGAAATTGAAAAACTACTGATGATCAGCCTGGGCTGTCTTTCTTCAGACAAATGAGCTTGGTATCTGCTACGTACAGCAGTGTTCTACAAACACGGTGTGTCTCATTACACAATATAAAACACAGTTTATACACTGCAGCCTAAATGTGCAAAGTCAGTTTGTATAGATAGTAAGAAATTTAAGATATAAAATTGGACTGACAAGTTAACAAATTCAATGAGTTTTTTTATTGGGTTCCTCACTGATTGTGTTTTTGTTGTTATATGCTGGTCAAAGGGAGAGCAATCAGTTAAACCCTTCAAGTAATTTGTGCACTAGCCTCCAAGCTTCTGCTACACTGGGTGAGTCTGAATATGAAGACTCGCAAGTGAGCTTTATTGAAGAGCAGTGGGCGAAGATTTTACACAGGCAGCATAGAAATAACAGGTTGTGTTCTGGAAATGAAAACCTCAACCAGCAAAAAATCAGGCATATTCAGGCAGAGGGGTTAATCCACTGCTTGAAAATTGATTTCAAGAAAACCTCTTGGAAATGAAGTAGTGATGGCAGGAATGCCAATGTACAAGGCAGTAACCCTAGTGAGATGAAACATGTCTATATTTTATCCCATAAGTAAAACCCAAATGGTCCTGTTATCACCAGGCTCAGTGATTCAGCCTTCAGGCTTGTAGCTGTGTCCTCCTGGGAGACTAGAAAAGAAGGCCTTCTATTGCGCTGTATCTGTGATGCCTTGTCCTGCGACGTGTGAACCTTGTTATCCCTTTTTAAATAATAAGGCACCACGCAGATCATCCATCAGCAGCAGGCAGGGTCGGCGCGATTCAATTAGGTCCTGATTGAAATTACATGCATGTCCTCTGAGGCTGTAAATAAAAGGACTGGCTGCCTTTGTGCTGCAGCTCCAGAAAGGCCTTGCCCTTTTGCATGCACAAGCATGCTTAACTAACAGGCACGCATGCTTATGACCGTGGCAGCTGGAATTTTCAGAGCATGAAGGTCAGTGTTGGTGAAAAGTTTGTTTGTAAAACTTCAGGCTTGACATTGCCCTTGTCAGATTGGGCAATTATGTGAACGAAGTATTAATATAAATGATTACATGTTATGGCCCTAGGCGGCATGGAGGCGCAGTGGTTAGCATTGCTGCCTCTCTGCGCTGGGGATCTGGGATGCTTACTGTGCGGAGTTTGTATGTTCTCCCTGGGCTCATGTGGGTTTCCTCAGTGTGCTCCAGTTTCCTCCCACAGTCCAAGGACATAGTGGTAGGTTGATTGGCTTCTGGGAGAATTGGCCCTGGTGTGAGTGTATATGTTTCTGTGTATGGATGTATCCTGTGATGGACTGGTGTGCTATTCAGGCTGTACCCCACCTTGCAACCATTGTTTGCAGGGATAGGCTCTAGTTCCCCTTCCACCCTGTATTAGATAAAGAGGTTAGAAAATGGATGGATGTTATGGTCACCGTGTATTTTATTTCCAATGTTGCATGAACAGAATACATACTGTAAAGAATTTGCTAATACACAGACAAAACAAGAGTGTATACCATCTGGTCTTGGCTTTCCATTGTCTCTGTGAGGTGCGATTCCAGTAGCACCACGCTAGCCCTGAGTTACATGAATGTAGCTGAATGACTTTATTAAATCGCAATAACCTCACTATAGTTCTTGAGACAGACATGCCTTCATATTTATAAACCCTTTAATTCTGCCAATCAGAAGGCAATGGTTTGCGTATTTGGATTAACACAGAACTGCTGCCTCTTACTAGATGGTATTTGGAGAACGCACTTTCAGGATGGAGTGATGACAAGGATAGCGAAAGTGCATTTAAAAAACAAGAAATGAAGGTATAAATATGACATCATAAGTAGCAATGCATATTTTAACATGCCGATTACAGGAACATGTCATGTGTAAATGTAGTTTACAGGAGGTAAGGAGAGTTACAATGTTAATATTTTGTTGTTAATGTGGAGGCCACGCTTCTTCCTGAAACACCATGTAACTGTTTCCTTCTGTTACAAGCTGACAGAATGGTCAATTAAAAATCTGTTGCTCTCCAGTTGTTTACCTAATTAGAATTAAGTTTGTTTTGCAGCTACTTTAGAGAACAGAGAACATACCATTCTGAGCCATCTTAGGTTCCTGAAGTATATTCCACCTGTATTTGTGAAGAAATACAGACCCTTAAATAACTTAGTACATTAAATGTATTGGCAAAATGAATCAAACGCAAATTGATATTTATATTTCCCAGATGAGCCAAGAGGATATTATTAATGTGCTGACAGCCTCTATGGCTTGAAAGTGGCTCTGCAGCCAGTCGAGGTGAAATATTACTTTGGTGAGAGGATGATATGGATTCCCTATTACTCCAGCAAAAAATAAAATGGAAGATCGATAGAAAATTACTCCAGGCCACGAGACGGTGGCAAAATTTGTTTTGGTCCTGAGAAAAAGCAGAGACCTTGTTTGTTTTCCCTATCCTTGCAGAACTATAACAAACCAGACAAAAATAAAAAGTGTGCTTTGATAAAAACAAAAAAGTCAAGCCCTATCAAACAGGAACAGGAGGAAGCATGGCATTCTTGATTCAGCTTTGATTCATATTCGTTTTCTTATCAAAGAGGACAAATTGACTGCTCCAGGCGGTTTGTGAAGACTTGTTGATATTTCTGATTATTTAACCAGTCTGACCTAACGCAGTGTGCAGCACAAAATTTATGTTGTTTTTTAATTAAAATAGATTAATATTAATCATCATTACAATCCTTGTCACTGTCAACTACTGGCCTAATTTTCTTTCTGTTGCCTTTTGCCACTCATTTCTTTTCCCTTTTTCGCAGTTTTCATGTTCTTTCCTCTCTTATCCTTCTCTATTTAGCTTCTCATTCTTTTCTCCTCCAGACAGCAGAAAGTTATTATTCCAGATTAATGGATGCTCTGATATCTTTCTCATCAGTGAAATTCTTTAGATCTTCAGCAGTTTAATTTGTGCCATGTGTCCACCTGCTCTACCAATGAAGTAATGTAATTGGGCAGTCTTGGATTTTTATTAGGAAGTCATTTGGGTTGTCAGGATATGAGCTGTTAATAGCTCAGGCCTTAGGCTTTCTGGCTAGGCATGTTGTATGACAGTGAAAGCGGAAACTCCACCACTAATTTGTAGCTGCCTTCTATCCATTAGCAGTTGCCTGGGCTCTAAACCAGTGGCTCTTGTTCTGTAAATACTGTCCAGATTAATGCCAGAAGAGGTTAAATGAATGCCTTTTAATCCCTGCATGCCATATTATCCAAACTTAATCTCATCAAACAGAGAGCTACAAAGCCTAATATTGCAGTGACCCTGAATAATCCCATGGAAGCTAGCTGTTATTAAATCATTTTTATGGGGTTTGGCGATTTTAACAGAATGACCATACTGTGACAAATTGCCATAGAACAAGCTCTTCATAGAGCATTGCAAAGGATGATCCTGTGATTGTGTCTGAATGTATTATACAGTACATGTAGTCTGGATGTGTTGCTCTGGAGTTGGAATGTGTTAAAACAACATCTCCTCACAAAGGAGTTTCCCACACATTTGCCACCCTTCTTCATGGGCACCTCCATAATGAACTAAATCAAGCTGTGAATTCTGTTTTATAAGTGTTGTCCTTTTTCCAAAGGTACTTAATTTAATATATCAGCTCTTTGCAGCTAAGTATTATATCAGTAGTTTGGTCAAACGCAAATTAAAGTTTATTTGACATAACTCACCTGGCTGAAGAAATTCCAATCTGACCATGAGGAGGAGACTCATAGAAACCTTTCTGCTCTGCAGGGAATGAACCAAGGAGATGCTGTAAGGTTGAAGATGAGTTAGAGGGAGAGGTGTGAGAAAGATGCACAAAAGGTTGACCAGGAGGCTAGATATTTATGTGAAGGAGAGCAGAGGTGGGCAAGATTATATTGTGACCTCTACCCAAACATTGGTTTAAAAAACCCATAGTTAGATTTTCTAAAATAAGGGAATACTTGAACATTGAGCTCTAAGAGACACACTCCCATGATGGTTCACCTTCCCAAACAATTGTCTTCAATGAACAAGACCTCTTCATGACTTTGAAGATCAGCTTCCATACAAAAGTTCAAAAAGAACAAGTGTCAGTTCAAAGGATGAATTGCAAGAATATTCCAGTCCGAATCAGGTTAAAATGACACCAGGCTAAAATGGAAAATGGGTGAAGTGTACAGTATGTCACAACATTCAAACATCAAAACTTCATCCCTAAAACACAGAACTGTATGTCACAAAACAACTTATGAGTTTCAATTCAACAGGGTACTTCCCTGTTTTTGGCACCGGGAGACTTTCTTCTTTTGTTTTAATTACTCAATGTACTATATCAGAGGAACCACAAAAGTTTAAAACTCATGTCTCAACCCCACATGGTGTGAAATCCATGATGTGGCTGTTCTCTTGTCTGCTGGTTGCTATTTTGCACTGGAGCCACCCATATTTGTCCAGAATTTGAATAATTTTGAGCAAATTCAGCAACAAAAAGCAACCCTGATCCCTTTAATGAGCAAGATGTGGGATGACATTGAACATCTCCACATGGTGTTACAAAAGGTTGAGAACCCAGCCTGTTCGCTCTTGCTTACATTGTTCAGCAGGCTGATTATATTTTGTCATAATCATCTATAGTGCCCTGCAATCCTGTAATCATTCACAAAATGCTAGCATGTGTGTAATGCAGCACAGTTGTGCCTTCAAGGGCACTATTTGTCCAACATCACACACACTCACTGAGGACACTCACTACTCAATGCGAGCTGCAGGTGCTCCCACTGCATCATGACTTTTCCCATCAGCATTGAGTTTCATCTTGCATCTCCCCGCTCAAGAACTCCCCAGTGCAGTTCACCAAACGGCAAGCTGGTCTGTGCATTCTGTTCAACTCCTTATAGTGTCTTCTAAAAACATAATAATGTTGTGAGAATTTGAAAGCAAAAATGAAAAAAAAATGCTGATATGGAACCGACCTAACAGATCTTTAAGCATGGAATAGCAAAAGCTAATGACTGCCTCCAAAAACTTGGGTTGATGTATTTGTTTGGACACCAGATGTGGATCCAGATGTTGCCAGTGTGGACCTGGGATGTTTCACAAGCTGACTGTGACTGTTAGTTCCCAAGTGGTGGCACATAATTGGCCCAAGTTAGGCTGGCATTGGACGGAATTGTTTTGGCTATGGTGCCCCCAGCTTGTCGTGCAATGGGACAACCTGTCAAGTGTTCGCAAGCCTGCAGTGATTTCAGCAAGGGCTGCAGCTTCTGATCGTAACTGCACTGTGGGTTTTGGGGACTCATGGTATGAGAACTGACAGATGGCTTGACAGGGCTATGTTGGAGGGTAGCAGTGAGATGATTCGATTGTTGGGTATTTAAACTGAAGGTCTAGAAAATGAAATTCGAAACTTTTAACAGAGAAATAATTCTACCCACAGTGTTGCATGCTTTTTCATGGAAATAAAACATTTCAAACCTTGTGTTCCACAATTTTGACTCATTTATAGCATTATAGAAAATCTGGAGTGAATGCTGTAGGAGGGAGAGATATCGTACTGTTTATTTCCACATAGGAAAGAGGTCTCACTGGTGAAAACAGTGGAAAAGAGAAAAGGAAAAGATTAGACCAAGCAGTTCTAAAACAATCTGATAGCTGATGAATGCCTGGCTGTTAAATAGCTTACGAGTAAGGAGCTCAGAGGTTTAATTCATGGGACGAGCCGTGTGCAATAGCTGATGCTAATCCCATTCCTTCAGAAAATTAATTTGGAAAAGAAGATCAGATAACAAGACATTTTTAAACAGGGAAAACTGACTAATAAATCAAAGACTGACTCCTGATGAAGCTCCTCTGACGTAGGGGCATTAACAGTTGTGCTCCTGGTATTTTTCGCAAACGATCTCCGGAGCGTTCGTAATGAATGGAGGCATTCATGCATTACAGCAGCTTCAATTTAACCCCCGCTATACCAGAGGAGACATGGAGCACAGGAAACAATTTTTATTTTGGAATTCAGTACAATCTGTATTCTACTCCAGGCAGATGCTGTATGATAATATTTGCTTCACAAAATATAATATAATCTTATATTTTCAGTTATAATGAAAAATCCAGTTCAAAATCCCAGGGAATAGTCAGCAAGAATTTGTCATTTTTTTATCATAGCCCTTTTGTGAGAGCTTCTGTTCTATTCAAATGGCAAAACAAAGCCATTATTTTTGGATGACATACAGAATGTGGTTTCAGATTTTTGTGCTGGCATATCAGCTGTGGGCTCAGGCATCAAAATGACTAGTTGTTTTTTTTTTTTTGTACTACAATAAATACTGGCATGCCTGCTCATTGTTGTTATCTTGATGGTCCAAGCACAAAAAGATGATCATAAGACATTGTATGAAAGGATTTTAAACAAGACAAGCCAATTCACCCTGTCATTCCCTTGTAGCTGGCAAAATTATCCTTTGTGTCCTTCATGAAGTCATGGCTTTAGCTCTCACCTGCAATATTTATTAACGGAACCCATTTGACTTAAAATGACTGTCCCAAGCATAAAAAAATATGCGAGGCAATTCCAAGATCAAAAAAAAGCAGATGCAAACACAGGAGTTTTAGATAGTCCTGCCTTGCGATTCATGGAAGGTCTGTCACAGATACTTATGCTGGAAGTTACTACTTCCTTTGTAGGATAGCTTGCCTACTATTTTTTGCTCTTTTCCAGAGACTTTACTATAATTACGCCATGAATTTAGTGTGCTTTACCATTGATGACATGCGCTATACCATGTACTTTACCACGATCAAAATATGCAGGTAAGCATTTCATTGTACCCAGGCACATATGACAATAAACTTGAACTTGATAACATACCAGAATATTTATCTGTCCCTTCTAATGATTTTTCATTTCACTTTATTCTGCTTTTACCTTGATATACCACAGTAAACCTTTAAAGCAGCTATACCACATAACTTGAGTGTTGAGAGAAAATTGTTGTGCTTGAGGAACTGAATAAATGATAGTAATAGTCCTAATTTAATTCAAGAAACCCCCCTTATACTGCTTGACAACCTCTTTCCATGTAATTAATCTCTGTCCACGCCTAGGTATTTTTTGCAGCTCTCCTTATGATGTTATGATGACACCACTATCCTAGTGTCTCTTCCAATACTGTTCCATTTCCCTATTCTTTCTACACTAGCTACAGCTTAAACCTGTACATGTGTCCTGTATTCTGTCCAGCTAATCTGAAGTATTCAGATAATTCAGATAATCTGAAACCCACAGTTCAAATGCAGTCAAGTGCTGTTCATCTGCTTTTTAAACCACCCAGTGTTAAGAACAATACTTCACCCAAGGAATAATATCACACAGGACCTACTTCATCTCCACATCAGTATCTGCTGATTTCCATATGGTAGTGAGTCTGCTCATCTATTGGTAATCGTGCCCTAATTTCCAGGGAAATGTCACTTTCCATCTTGACACCTTGACATCAGAACCAAAATACATTTCACTGGTTGGAGCCATCTATCTACACTAGCTGCTGAATTTGACTGCAAACTATAGGCTGGTTAATCACAACTCCTCCGAAATCTTTTCCAGATCTTCTTTGCTGTTTTTTTCTAACAGCACAAAGTCATCTGAATAGCTAAACTCCCAAACCACAAGACCACCAATTATACACCCACTGCAAGGTGGTATTTTTCCTATACATGTGATCTTTTTACATGGAACCACATCAGGGAGTTCATGTGCTTTTCATCCATAACCTTTTAATTTCTGGGTCCTTTACCTGCTTTTTTCCTTTGTACTTTCTCTATGATATTTTACAATGCCATCATTGCATCCATTGAGCACAGATCTATATTGTACCTATTCAATTAGAGGAAGAGCCTGATGCATGATGTCAGGTCTCTATACATCTGTAAGCTTGCAACATGTATACAACTCTCCCACAGTGCCCCTCCAAAGAAACATAATTATTATACATTTGTGCTCATGCAGATCTTCTCAGAAGCTTTCTTTGTGTCCCGGTTTTTTGGCGCAGTGCCTCCTTTAGTATTTCTTTAGATAGCAAATTTTTGCAACCAAAGTTTGGTGTGGTTTCCAGGAGGCTCAGGAGGAATCTAGCGTGAATAACTTCATCATTTCTTTTTCCTGTTTCTTTTAGATGTGCATAGGTTTGCATTGTGGCTGCTGAATATTACAGTTCTTGATGGTTATATTTGATTCTTTTAAAATTGCTCCCCATTCTGTTTCTTGCAATTTTTTTTCTAAAGGTTAATGTTATCTCCTTTTGCATTATGAAGGTGCTTGGTGTGATATTTTTTAAATTATGATTAAACTCTGGAGAGAAAAAGAAGAGGCTTGCTTGTCTCCTTGGGTCTCTCTGCCTCTTTCCATCAGCAAATGAGTCAGGTCACAATCCTACAAATGAGTTAAAACAGTGCCCAACCTCCGATTGGGCAAAGATCACTTTCTTTGGAGATTCAGCTTTCTTTGGAGGTCTTTCACTGTATGAAGAACCTACAGTCGCACCAAGAGTGTTTACAAATATGTAATCACTATTGAAATTTCCACCCTCTTGCAGAATGGACTTCTTAGAAATGAAAGTTTTTATGCAGATAAGCTCATCTGAAAAGAGTAATAAAATGCCCATGGATGATGCCAAAATTAAGAGAAGAAAGAGGAGTCTAAAGAAAATCTAAAGAAAAGAAAGGGTAAGCAGAAATCCCTACACATCAAAGGAAAAAGTAAAGGTTTATTCTATGCTGAAAAGAGAAGAAAATGTAGATTTATAGATTTTAAAGAATATACTGTATGCCATGTCCTGTTCAAAATGGTCTGGCTACACAGAGAGGCTCAAGTGTTGAGTTTATAATATATTGGCCAGTAAGTATATATACAGTATTCCATGGTATTTTTCCATGTATATTACAAGGGGAACTGGGAGCCATTCAGAGGAATGTCTGCCAGAAACATTACCGACAATTTTAAGGGAAACAGAAATCTTCCTTTTTCAAGAACTTTACACCTCAACCCACTGCTTTTCTAAACACTTCTCTAGTCTTAACTGGATCCATCGAGGGGGCAAACTCTGAGTATCTGCTGTGGCAAGGTGGCGCAATTAGTCCAGAGCTATCCATGCACGAAACAATTAAAAAATAAAAAGAACATTAAGAAATGACAAACTGCAAGAAGGATCAGAGAACAAGTCACGTACGGGCTTTTCTTTCTGAGCAAGTGAAGCCCACTGGCTCTCTCCTGGGACAAGACAGAGCAGCAGCGCATGGCTTACCTGTCAGAGACATACAGGAGAGCGAGGGAGAAGCAGAGGGGTGAAACAAGAAGGCCACAACCATTTGTGTATGAAGAAGAAGAGAAAATCATACAATTCTGAAAAGAGAACTCAAGTACAGCATACAGCTAGCTAATTAATTAGGTGTCTGCCTTCTTGTAACAATCCTTTTTAATAACCTCACAGCAGAACTCTTTCTCTTTTACCTAATTTTTAGGCAGGGTTACAAAAAATGTTTTAACATCCTGGGAGAGTTTTTCATGAAAGTCTGGGAGACATAATAACAAATAACTTTCACCCCTGCTATTCACTACATCACTTCCCAAAAAGCTATGAAGACCACAGGAAGGTCTTCTCTCTTCCTTGCCTTTCTGTATCCTTTTTCAAACCATCTTAACCTGTGCAGTCACCTCCCTGGTTAATTCCTCATTCTGCAAGTTAAGCATCCTAACTTCCTTATCCTCTGGCCAGGGGGTTGACCCTCAGCTAAGCAAGTTAATTCACAGATTTGTATGTCTAAATTCTCAAAAAAAACATTCTTAAATACATTTTCATGTTGATTGTTAATGAATTCTTTTAATGTAGTGAATTTCAGTCTTTTTTTTTTGCTTTTGATAAATCATTAATTCTAAATTTCTCATATTCAGTCAGAACAATCTGAATCAAAACAGAGAAATTTAGGTCTGAAAAGAACTTCCTTTCACAAAGAGTGGTTGATGTTTGGATCAAATTACCATGGATCAAAATGTCTTTGAATCCTTTCTTAATTGGTAAACTTTCTTACAGTATGTTTTAAAGAAGGTTATGTTTCTGTGTTTATATCTGTAGTGATACGTATACAGTTTTTGTGTTTAAATCTGTAGTGATCTCATGTAGGGATTTCTCACATGCACAGTTTGAGTATATATTAAGAGTAATAATAGCAGGTTGTTGTTCTCTTCAGCAAGGGTGCTCACAACAAATCTGTATCTCAATCTGCTACACTGCTCAGTCTTATGAGGTTAATCAAAACATACTGATCTTACATCTAGTCTCGTGTGAATTTTTTTATGTAATTGTTTTGTCTGTTAAATATTGTTTCTAAAGACAAAGGTGACACTCAAAATGAATGTATAATATTCCTACCCACCCATTTTTGAAAAGAAACTCATTCCTGCTAAGTCGCTGTACCTGTCTTTAACAAAAAAAACAATGTAACAGTATTACAGTAGTCTACAGACTTCTATATGCATTGATGATTATGTCATGTTTGTCTAGATCTATGAGAAAAGTGAATTGCACTATTTAATTTTAACAGCCTCCCCTAACCTGAGGTCTTGCTCTCCATAACATTTCAAAGTCCCTCTAAATCCCTTCCTGCTGTTCAGATTCATTCAGGCATCGTATTTAAACAGGGGGAAACTGACGAGATGCTCCTGTCTGTGCTGCTTTCAGCTTCACAGTGACTTAAATTCCTAAGCCCTGATTAAAGATGCCTCAGCCATTAACTGGCAATCTTAGCTGGCTTAACAAAGCTTCAGGGGTCCTTGGTTCACCATTACAGGCGGAAACAAGTCATTTAGACAGAGGGAGATGGAACTGCAGTCTGACAGCAAATAGAGCAGTTTAAGCTGGCAAGACGAGTAATGTAGTGTCAAATCTTTTATTTTTAGGAAGCTTTTGCGTTTTAAGAACATAGCAAGAGATTCTGTCTGGTTTCATCTTTTAAAAAAAGCTTGTATTTTTAGCCAAATCTCCTTGCCTTCGACAGTTTAGACATTTACTAATAATATCACTGGAGCTTAACATTGGGTACAGGAAGCTCTTGTAAGTAATTCTGGTCTTCTGGTTTCAGTGGAGACCTAGGTCATGCATTTAAGTAAATTGTTTGTTTTTTTTTCATTTTCACTAACAGGTCCCATTCTTCTGTCTTTGCAGCTATGGCGATATGGTGCCGAAGACAATCGCAGGAAAGATTTTTGGCTCCATCTGCTCCCTGAGTGGGGTTTTGGTAATAGCCCTGCCTGTCCCTGTCATTGTGTCCAACTTTAGCCGAATTTATCACCAGAACCAGAGAGCAGATAAACGCCGGGCGCAGAAGGTACAGGTGAATATGATTTAATATTTGATGAGCTCTCACGTCCGTCAGGGTGATACTGGTAAAGTTTTTTTAACATCTTTATCTCCGTTACTTTTATGCGAGTGGGCTGATGGATCTTAGGAACTAGACACCTGAGTAGGCTGCTAAAGTAACTCTCCTTCTGGTTCTATAAGAATGTATGACTGCTTCCCAATGGGTGTCTGTGTATCTGTCTGTGTGTACAGTACTGTACATGTGTGTTACAGAACTCTTGTAGTACAATGTTGCACCAATTTCCAATTTTACAAGATGCAAGCTGAAAATTGTCCTGATTAAGCTGAAAATGATTGTATTTACAGTAATTCATTTTTATCTTCACATTATTGTCTATACAAATGTACTTTAATTAAGGTAGCAGACTTAGAAATATCTAAGTCCTAGTGTTGGCTTTTATATATACTTAAGAGCTTACAGCTCAAACAACTGAATTATACTGTACCAATCCTCTGCTTTTCTCTTTTGTTTCTTCTATTGATATCAAATGGGACTCTTCTCCCAAAAGGACAATGATAAACTGGGGCTCTTGTGTTACATTGTAACCCAATCCTGAGACCCCACTAAGGAGGTGTCCAGAGAAGCATAGGGTCCCCAGGAGCTTGAGAAATCACTGCAATCTTCTGAACATACAGGCCGGGCAAACAGGAGATCTGGCTGTGCAGTCTGATTGAAAGATGCTCGGCTATCTTCTCTTACATGAAGGGTATCCCTAACACTCATTAGCAATAAGGCTCATTTGTTTATATACACTAATGAAGTGTTAAAGGAGTATTACGTGCTGGCTATGAAGGGCATATAGAGCTCAGACCTGGTTAATTAACATGCCCCAAATCAAGAAGGCTTGTAAAGGTGACTCAGTGTTAATAATGTTTTGCAGAAGTAAAAAGATTTTTTCCAGCCATTAACCTAATGGCTCTATTCAGAAGCACTTTTTAATTTGACTATAGATTCATTTTATGCATGGCCACCCCTCCAATACTCCCCACCCCCTTGAAAGAAGGTTATGTAAGACATTATTTTAATAACTTAAGAAAGGTTACAAAAGAGAGGATGTTATTTAGCCCATCTAGCCCATTTAGTGATTACAGTCAAAAGCATAAGTCCTGGGACAGCAAAATGAAATTTGTCATTTTGCTGTGTACTAATGAAATGTGTATTTCAGAGCAAAAGATTATGCATGATGTGTATCACAAGTATAGAAATTCAGCTTTGGTTTCTAGATATTGCGTTGCATGCTTGTTTAGCCATGTTAGAACAAAGTCATTTGCTGTGTTCAGTCCCCCAATTTCAGGTGAGTACAAGCTATTGAGACAAATGACTTATAGGTGTTTCTAATTGCTCAAGTGTTGTATGTTGTGAAAACATGTAAAAAAATGACTCTAAACTCATTGGGAAGAAATTCATTCTGCAACAGGACCCAAAACATACTGCACACTTAACCAAGGTGTGCATTGAAGAAGTGGAAACTTTTGAACTGACAAAGTTAATCTCCTGATCGGAATCCTTTTGAGCATGTATTTTACTTGTTGGTGAAGAAACTAAAGTCAGAAAACCTCCAAAACAATAATTGAAAATGGCTGCAGTTAAAGTGTAACCAAGAATCTCACGTCTGCTGACAAAAACATTTTGGTTTTACCATGGTTTAATGTGTGTGTAAAAAATACCCTGTACTTTTGCCTTATGTTTATCTTTTGGCCAGAAATGCAGATTTGAATTGTGCACAGTAAAAATGACAACTTTCACTTCACTGCCCCAATACTCGTGCTTTTTCCTGTCGTAGCTGATCGATCAGAGGCTCTCCTTTGCCTATTTCTTGAAAGAAGCCAGAGTATTGGCTTCAAAAGCATAGTTGGGCAGCTTGTTTCAGACTCCCATAAACCTTTGAGTATGAAAACATTTTGAAGTGGCTTGTTATTGTTATGTCATGGTCTCAAAACTAAAAATAGGCAGCAGTATTTTTTTAAATCACCTGAGGATATGCCAGTGCTCTGGTCTACTGTATAGCTGTGTTACTGGACAAAAGACTAAATATACAGTAATATACTGGTCTATTGTCCAGCCACACAGCTGCCTGTACAAAGTGATTTATAGACTGTCATGAGAAACAAGGTCAGTGCCTACAGTCTTGTGTTTTCATATAAGTGTAGCAGGCCTGCTTTTCTTTCATTTGCCAAGATTCTTAATGGCCTGAGACTGGAGGTTTTTGCCATGACTGCAACAGAAGTGCAGCTGAAGGTTTAACTGTCAGGACAGCGATTGTATTGCCTAAGACAGACACATTCACTGAGATAATCTTCAATAGCTCCACAGAGCACAATTTAAGGCAATAGTGACAAAAGATTTCATAACATGGAAACTGGCATGTAAGTCATTATATTTTTTTGTGGTATAAGATCAGACATGTTGTGGCAAAAATGCAAGGCTGTCCTTTTAAAGCCTTTTAAAGCCTACTGCAGCAGCAAATCATCTCTTGCCCTGAGCCAAATTAACATGGGGGAATCATCCCCCCCGAAAGATAAGCTATTTCATTTCTCATAAGTGTTTGTTATTGCATAATTAACTTTATTCTAATTGTCTGTAAAATTGCCAAGGGTCCATTGCCTTGCTTCTCATTTTAACGAGTTATGGCAGCTAAAGATGAATCAATTCGACAGTAAATTAGGTTGGCAAAAAACAAGACAATGTATGTTTTTTATTTCTCATTGAATCACTGTCATTGACAAATTAGGGAGGGAGTGAAATCCAATGATCGTTTGGCGAGGATATCTAATTAGCCTGATATGTATTTGTTGTTTTACACAGTAAGAGTGTAAATTATTTCATGGTGCAGAGCCACCAAAATACATCTTCTGTAGTTTTTTTTTTCTTTTGCCTCATTCATGCACAAAAACGTAAAAAAAAAAAAGAAAATCTATAAATAGAAGTAATGTATGATTATTTTTTATGTTTCTGCAAAAAAAGCAGGGTTGAATAAAATGAATGGTAGAGGATCTGTAGTACATGAAGGTTTCATTAGGCTTGTTTGTTACTTCACAGGGTGATTATGAATGGTAACGAGAATGGATATTTTAAAAGACAAATTAGTTACTGCATCTTTGTAAGGGATCAGTTGTCCCCATTTCAACATAGAAGCTTTTGAATATGTTCTGTGAACTTATCCAGCTTTGCACAGGTTTGCAAGCTTGCTGCAGGTTTAGGGATAATCTGATACGGACAGAAAACAATTTCACATTTTATCTGCACACAATGTTGTCTCCCTGCTCCACCTAACGTTAAGATTTTTCGTTGTTCACGTGAGATGTAGCTCACAACAACATTGTTTTTTACAGTATCTGTTTGTCTTATTTAGCAAGTGTAACACCTTCACAGAGGCCATATATAGCTCTATAAAAGCATTTGTAATCATTTTTCATTATTGCTCCAAGAGACATAAGATATATAAATATATTGAAAACAAATACATTACTTTTTTGCAGTAGAAGACATATCATAGGATTAAGATTAGAATTAATATTTGTGTTACAGTTAGTGACATTATGTCTATAATGTTAGGTCATTTTTCTAATAGATCTAACAGTTATTAGTTATGTAGGTCTATTAGAAAAATGGTGATAAAGACTAAATACATAAATCTTTACTACTTCCATAAAAGATTTCTTCAGCACTATCTGTTTTCACAAGTGGATGTGCAGAGAACATGCTGTCATGTCTTGAGCAGATCTGAAAAGATATGAAAAAAACTACCAAATCTGGAAATCATCAGTCATGTCCAAAAGGACCCATCCCATAACATGATAGGAAAAGAAATCACATTCTAAATTTTAGGGCAATCTGATGCAATTTGACAAATAGTGCAATTATCAAACCAAACCACTAGTGTTTCAGTGAGAAAACAAACTGTCACCTGAGTGAGGACCTATTATCTCCATCATCAAATGATTTCCAGTGAGAGATTCAGCAGATAAAGGCTGAACCCTATATCCCTATATCCAGAGATTGAAGGTTCAAATCTGCGTTGCGGTATTAGCTGAGTATACAGTACTTAAGGGATGGCCCACAATCAGCCAAACTCAACCATGGTTAGCAAGTTTCAAAGTTGAGTTTCATCAGCTACTGTAGATGCTCAAATGCAACTCCTGTGTAAATTTGAAATTGATATTTGTATGTATATTGATAATTTATAGTCTATCAGGGAGGTACAGTATACATAGTCTATGGTCACAGCACTAATAAATGTAACTTGGCCTATCCATGAGCAGTTTGCACCAGGGAACACAACCTGTTTACACCAAATGGGCAAAAATATTTCAAGTGATTTTGGACAACTTCAAATGTTTTTTTATGATTTCAAGTGTAAAATGAGATTCACCTTTTACCCTTCTCATATTTCATTTCTGTTGTGTTTTTCAGCTTTTTTGCACTTGCTCTGTCTAGATTTGCAACCTGTCAGCTTTTACAATTTCTTAGAGAAAAAAAAAGCAAGAGTAAATGTTGCTCAGGAGCCAAAAGCGATCAAAAGCAGCTCTTCATGGTGCAGGCAGGTGATAGAAGGGCAGGAGAGAGAGAGGCCTTAATGGGGCTTTCTTTCCACAAATAACTCCCTGGAATGAATTCAACTGAGAGAACAGTCTGTCTCCTCACCTCCTCACCTCCTTCCTTGCCCTCTCAGCCAGCCCTCCAAGGAGAATCCAGCTCTCTGCCTCTGAAGGCGCTGAGAACTATAGCAATAAGCAACTGGAAGGGGGAAATAGATCAGATTCCCATTGCACAGTGGTAGGATCCATTTCAGGATTTCAATAGCTGCATGATATTGCCAAAATTTCTACAAGAGGTGCTGGAGATTATTTTGAGATTATTGTCTTATTAATGAGTGAATTTGCATAATGAAAGAGGTATTTGTTAGACTTTGGGTTCCATTAGTACATTATGGGTATGAATATTAATTAGCCCTTGCTAAACCACAAAATGTTAGACACAAAACCATCTTACAACTTTTGCCTAATATTATATACTGCATGTACATGGCATGTGATTGATTGTGTGTGTTAATACATAAGAACATAAAAGTAATCAAGCACGACAGCAGACTTCCTCTGTATAACTAAAACACTTCAGGACTTCTAGATCTGCAAGATGTAAAACTCTCATACTCTGATTTAACATTCCTGTCTAGTGTAGGTGCTAAACCCTGACAAAGAACAAAAGATTTAAAAGTTTTAAAGATCTCACAGAACCTCCTTCATTTATTCTTTATATTTTAAAGACTTCCACTGAGTCCCCACCTTAGTCCTTGTTTGCTGCATATATGTAAATGACTTTAGACAGCTGTCATCAGTCAATGAGACATCTTGTGAGAGCAGACATGATTAAATTCCATATTCTCCACCTATGTTTGAGCCTGTGCTACAGTCTCAATCCTAATCACCAGCCGAGAGCTCTCACATTAATTTTATCACGACTCATAAATTTATCATTGGTACTCTAATTACTTAGCACTTCTGTTTTTTAATGAATTCCATTTCGTTCTTCAGAATTGTTAAATTCTGAACATTGACAGCATCATACCTTTCCTGTTAGTTATACGTTGTCATTAAAAGCTGAATGCATTTTATTAATCTTCACTTTTCTGGAACCCACTATAATTTAGTACTGATGGTCTGTAATGAAGACGTTACTTATATCTTCTGTACTTTAGTATGTGGTATGTGAAATATATATAGTACCTGAAACAGGTCTAACATGCTGATCCTTGTATGAGAAATTAGAGTAATTATTGTTATGATAGCAAGGTTGTTTCATGTTTCTATTAAAACTGTTTTGCATGTTTTAATGTTGAAAATGTAAGTTTAAAAACAAGGTTGGCACTTATGTTTTACCGCCTCGAAACCTGTGACATTGTTTTGACGCTGAGTTTTCTCATTCTGTCAACAGGACTATTCAGCAGTTTAAAAGCTTAGGAACAGTTGAAAAGTGAACAGTCATTTTGGTCTCTTTTATTAGGACAAGTTTATTTCCCCCAAAGTAATGTTTATGAAAGGTATTCACAACATCAACATGTTTGAACTAATTTATTTTCAAGCCCAGACATACAGTACACACTCTTATCTTAAAAACCTTCAGTCCCCAGGACAGGGTAATTACCACTCACTCAGATGATTGAATGTTTAATAAACTTCAAAGAGGTATCAGTCATGAGAACAGCTTATTAAAACATAATGAATTACATTAAGTTAATTAGCAAACAAGCTTGTTTCATATAAAAGGTTTCTACTTCCGCCCAATCTGGAGTTACTGACAATGTCAGTCACCCAGTCAGCTCACCTGTGTCAAAATCAAGCCAGATCTAGGAGACAAGTGAATTTCATAAGCACATCCTTCCCTACCTGCACTGTCAACCTCTCATTCCTCTTAACACTTTGAGTCTATAGCACAGACAACAGTTCGACGTGTGAGCTACATATACTGTACATAACTGACATAACTCTTGTTGATAACACTACAAAGTTCCTGCCTGACTAAGGGGGGTGGGGGGGGTGGCTGTAGCACAGCAGCCACAGCTTGCTTTGAGCACATCCTAGTTCAGATAGCCCAGATAATAGCACAAAGCACCTAATAACAAGTCTCAGGCTCAAACCATTGACATCTGTGCTAAAATGAGGCGAAGGAGAGATGGGGGGAATTGGCATGAGATTACTGTACCTAGACAATGGAGAACATTTAAATCTACTATTATCGCAGTGGGAGATAATGATAAAAACATGACTGCTTTTGTTTGTGGATTGAGCAAGGATAGTATTTTACAGAGCCAGAATAATATAAAGAGGTATAGGCCAGTGAAACCCATGATTCCATTTTCTTTCACATAATTACATTTTAAAGTTGCTATTATTGTCCACTGCACATAGGGAGTAGTAAAAACTGCATACTACTGTTATTTATCTAGTTTATCTATGCTGTTTATATGAAATGAGCAACTTAAAGCCCAAGGAGAAAAATACATATAACTTTCTTCATTATTTTAAATGAGTCACTGGACTCTTGGCTTCATCTGTTCTGATAGCTAGCATACTAGCAATGAGCAATGCAAACTCAATCTTTATTTTTTAAATACCATTTGCGTTATCATTAACTGTCCTGATGGAAGTAAAAGTTTTTCTTTCTGCTGATTTAGTTATTACATAAGTACTTTACCATTATGTCTAGTTAATATTTCCAGTAACAGCAGCAGCGTGAGAGCACTGTCAGTGTGCAGTCGAACTCTAGTAAATATTAGCCTTACCGCTACAGATGTTAGCTCCTCTCACTTATTGTATCATGTCTTCTTCCACTTGTTTTACAGGGAAGGAAATTTGTTCACACATACTGCCTCCACATCTACTGCTCTGCCAAACCTTTGATCTTGGTCATATATACATATAGTTTGCTTCAATCACAGCTCCCAGCTCCAGAAAGTTATCCATTTCGAATGGGCAACTTCAGCTATGACCCCCGGTTTGCCAAGGCCCATGTGCCCATATGTGTAGTGATAAGACAGCAAAAATATCTCAATTTTTCCCTCGCTTGCCAAGTCTCCCTCTCATCCATCTTCATCCAGAGCTAATATTTAACTTATTCAGGCTCCCATTTCAATTAAACTGCCATCTGGGGCTCCGTTTAGTAGAATGTACAATGTACCCTTCACTCTCCCTGCACAAAACAAATCCTGCATCACAGAGCTCACAGGCAAAACCAGACCTGCACCAGAAGGTGTCACTCCAAATATTGGGACCCCACCCCACCTGCCTATATCAAACAAATAGGCTTCTAATGGCAGAAATGTACTTATGTCCTGGAAAGAATGGGACATAAGTTCTTATCTTATGGGTCCAGAAAAATTCACAAAGGTCAATCCTATTGGAACCAGTGGAACGTGTAGTTTCCACACACTATTTTCCTCACAGTCACAACTGGAGAAGATCATGCTAAAAGAATGGAATATAGAATGGATCCTGTGCCGGACACAATTTAAAGCCTTGCAGAATACATACAGTCCTGTTCAAGCAGTTCTTGCTGCTCTTAGCAGTCAAAATCATTCTTTGGTGGGGTTCCTAATATTATATCCAGAGAGTTTCGCAGCAGTGTTGATTTGATCATGCTAGCTGGATTGTTCGGATTAACCAGCATGCCCCACTCCCCCCACATAACCCACCACACCCCCAATTAGTCTCCAGTTTAACTCCATGTCTTAATCAACACAGTCTGCAAGCATCAGCCTCTGCCACATGCAGGAGTGAATGTTTACTAATAGTACAAAAAAGTACTTAGTGTAGAGTAGTCATCAAATTTAATCACAGCTGAAAAACTATAACACATAGCATCGTTTCAAACAGAGGAGGCGATACTTATTTATGAACAACTGGTTCAAAATTCTGCAGGTTAGAAAACTTGAAATGCATTTCATTTCAATATAGTAGGGCTCTAATGTTCTTCCCGAGTGTCTCTTGCTTTTCTTACCAAAGGATCTCCAAATACTTTGGATACACAGAAGGAGTGAACCCTTTTCAGCCATGACTGAAATGCAGCACCCACCTGGGTGACCCACAGGATCCATTCTCTGCCATGCATCCCATTACACAACAGATCAGGTGGAGAAATGAGAAATTCAGACCTAGAGTGGAATTTAAAATGAATTCCAGGGAGAACAGCCCAAACAGTGCCATGGGATCTTTGATAACCCCAGAAACTTATTTAAACATCTCTTGAGATGGACATCATATGACATAGTGTCTCCAGTCACCAAAGTGGCACATTGATTGGATATTGTGGGTCAGATGCAAGGGCACCACCTACGCTCAGATTTTTTGATGACTAGTGGCTGAACAATACACTTCATTCATTTATAACAAACAAAATCATTGACACTGATGTATCCATTAATCCACCAAGTATTTATGTGTAACCTGACTTTGTTAACAACAGTGCAATACCTTAGTAATTAAGTAATCTGTTAGTTGATCTCAGGTAGTACAATATTATTAAGTCTATGTTCTGTTTATGTATTACTTTATGTGTTATAAAGGTTTTCTAAATACAATACACTAATCTAAGCTAAAAATAACAGAAGCAGAAAAAGCCTTGTTAAGAAAACAAAGTACATTTTCTAACTTTTCTCTCTTTAACTCTGTTCTTATTTTTTTAAATCCATCTCTCTTCATAATTGAAATTCTTTTATTACTATCATCAAAGCACAGAACATTGAAGAGAGTGCCACTCTCTGGACCAAGTTTACGATAATTGATACTTTTCTCAGTTTTTATTAAATCAGATAGAGGTCATCCTTGAAAAGGCCTTGAGGATGCCACCCTTTCATCTTCTGTATTCTCCAGACAAGTCCTGAAAAGCTGCTATGTGCCTTTTGAAATCTTAAAACTCCTATCTGTTAAATCACAATTCAGATTGGCCGAGGTCTAACTCTTTGTCAGCACTCCATAGGATGTACGCCCAATTATTCTCACACAAGGTCACCTTCTACAAAGGAATTTGTCTCGCATTGCACACTAATTTTAAAACGTTATTATACAAGTTGGATTTTCAAATATTTTTAAAATATTTCCTTTATAAATTTCTTAGTTTTGGGTATGGTAAAAAAATGGAAGTAAAATTTAAAGAATAGCCTTTATCACAGTCTATTTCTTTAAATTGAATCAGATCATTTCAAGATATGCAACCTTACGTAGAAATCCACGGTGGCAGAAAAACGTTTTTAATGACGCGTCATTCAACTTTTGCAATCCAGAATGTTTGTCTTTGCAAAACTTGCTGCTTCCTGGCTGTTGTGATGCGGTCCCTAAGATGTGGTGTGAGGAGTCTGTCACCCACAAAGATGCCCCAGTACACCAGGGAGACTTAATTTCCTACAACAAAAACAACAAATTAAATATAACCTTTTGTATTAGTGCACAGGCAGCAGAGGCCACCTCTTTCTGATGTTATCTCAAAACCAAGCAAAAAATAAACAAAAATGCAAAACACGAAAAGATTAAAAGATTTCAACTAAAATATTTGATTGCAACTCTTATACAGCAAATAATCAGAAAATAAGCAAAATCACAGTTCTTCGCTACAACAGAGAAAACTACCAGCCTGAACCTTGGGGCTAAACTGCCTTGGGGAATGGAGAAACAATCAGACCCAACTGTGTCCTCTATCGAATGCCCATAACTGAAGACTGAAGAAGGAGGGTTTATCACCTGTCCCACCATCTGGGATCCCACATACGGAGCTATAGATCATAGCACTCACATTTTCACAATCATTTACCATAATATAATCAAGTTCAAGTTCAAGTTTATTGTCATTATACTCATATACAGGTATATGGTATAACGAAATGCTATTTAGCTAGCTCTCAGACGATAAGTAGCATAAAAAACTACAATATAATTGTATAATAAAAGGAAGACAGAGACAACAGGCAGTGTGCAAAACAACAACAGGCAATGTGCAAAACAACAAAAGGTAACAGGCAATGTGCAAATCAACATCAGATGTGCAAAAACATACATCAACAGAATGAAATAAAGGATAGAAAAAGTATGGGGAGTGAGCTTTTTGACATGTAAGGTAGAGGTAGATTTCAATGTGTGTTTGAGGTTATGGTAAGAAAGAAGGCACTGTGAGGTTCAGATTGTAGGTGAGAGAGGCTGGGAGTTTAATAGTTTGATAAAAACTGTAAAAACTGTCTCTGAGTCTGGTAGTCCGGGCCCGAATGCTCCCCGGTACTGTTTTCCACATGGTAGAGGGTCATACAGTCTGTTGCTGGGGTGTGTGGGGTCTTTGATGATGCTTAGAGCTTTCCTCAAGCACTGTCTGTCATAAATGTCCTGTATAGATGGGAGGGCAACCCCAGTGATGGACTGGGCAGTTTTCACCACCCGCTGTAGGGCTTTGCGGTCGGCAATACTGCAGTTGCCATACCACACTGTGATGCAACCTGTCAGTGTGCTTTCAACCGTCTTAGGAAGTACAGGCGCTGTTGCGCTTTCTTAATCAGACAGGTGGCATTGAGAGACCATGTGAGGTCCTCTGTGATATTGACGCCAAGGAATTTAAAGTTACTGACCCTTTCCACTTCAGTCCCGTTGATGTGGATAGGGGCATGTCCATTTTGCAGTTTCCTGAAATCAACGATCAGCTCCTTGGTTTTGCTGACGTTGAGGGTGAGGTTGTTGTCTTCACACCACATTGTAAGGAGATTGACCTCCTCCCTGTAGGCCCTCTCATCATTGTCTGTGATCAGACCTACAACTGTGGTGTCATCGGCAAACTTGATGATGGAGTTGGTGTTGTGTTTGGCCTTACAGTCATGGGTGTAGAGGGAGTAGAGTAATGGACTAAGCACACTCTGGACTAAGTGTTCAGAGTTAGTGTGCCGGAGGTATGATTTCCAAGCCTGACAGCCTGAGGTCTGCCTGTCAGAAAGTCTCGAATCCAGTTGCAGAGGGTGGTGTTGAGACCCAGACAATGTATTTCCCTTCATTGTGGTTTTTCTGTTTCTTTTCTTTTATAAATCTTAGTTCCATAATTTGCTTTGTCTTTTTATCAGCTTGAATGCAGGGGGTAGGCTCCTGTTTAGCTTCAAAATGGGGGACCCCCTCATCTGCACTGGTATTCTGGTATCATTTGATTCAACTGAAAAATACTAGTATAAAACTGCTTTTTGCAGGGACAAATGCCCCCCCTCCCCAGCTCCCCACTCATTTTCTCCTGCCTTGTGAAGCAGCAGAGTAACAGAGTTAAGCACACCACCAGCACGCTGAAAGCCATCAATCACTCAGAGAGAATGGGTAAACACGGAGAGATAGCAAGACCCAGGATGAAAGAAAATGACCCATTTATGAAAATCAGCTCAGTAATAAGGCTTGAGGCAGACTGCTCATATGTGACACCCAGTTCTTTTTTTTCACAGAAAAATGGCCCCTGCCTTTTAATTTGACAAAAGTTAGAATCACCAGTTTTTTTATATTGCTGAATACCCTTCCCCACAACCACCTACAATTTGGAATTACTAATTGTGTGTTTACGTCTCAGCTTACAAGGGGAGAATGATGAAGTCTAGACAGACATGCCAACACCATCCTTATGACACTGTACAATTATATTCACAATCACAGTCACATACTGGTACAAGCCTACAACATCTGGATCTTAGAACTCGTCCTGCAATTATTACTCCTTTACCAATCGAACCACTGGGGTAACCCCTGGATATAATCTTTTAAACATCTCTTTGTGTGTGGTAGAAAAAGGTTTTGCACATTCCATTCTGGGAATGGTTTGTTCTGAAATACATGTACCGGGGGCTTGAATCAAATAGTTCCTCTCCCTAATCTGTTAAAACAAACTTAATTGACAAGCCCTCTGAGCAGTTATTGAGTTGTAAAAAAATTAAACCCTTATTAGATTATTTTTATTCTTGTAAGATAATGCTATGTTATAGGGAGTTTGTTGTCAAGAAAATAAGAGTGCAATTTTATTTTATTTTTTACTTGTTTGTAAATTCTAGAGGAAGGTTTCTAGTGTTTGAGATCACAGTGTGATCTATTCAAATGTCAAAGGTTCTGCAAGCTTGCGCCTGGTGTCATGGAAATATAACTATCAAGGAAGCCACAAGAGAGAGTTCTCACCTGGGTAAGGTCTTTATTTCAATATTGCAATATTGGGAGCCCTGCTGCCACTCTGCAAAGTGCATCAGAGACTCAACTCGTTACAAGCAGTACAGGATTTTATAAGATGTTGCAATGTAAGGGAAAGTTCAGCACTTTGTCATTTCTAATACTTCTCCTTTCCTTAGGACAAAACAGATTACATCATAAAAACGAAAAAAAGAAGCACCAATAGTTTTTTTCAAAGCTTATCAGTTACCTTCAGCTAATGAAGCCAGTTACCATAATCTAATGACCCAGACAGTACATACTGTTTTAATACACTGTCTTCTAAAAGTAACCTAGACAGTGCGTACTTCATTGACGCACTGTCTTCTAAAATTCTGCACGTAGCACAGCAGTTACATCCTTGTTATATATTTTCCTAATCTCTCTACATTTTAAGAATCAATTTACTTATTAGATTTCCATTTCACTGGTCAGTAGATCTCCATGACAAACCAGGCTGCTGCTGATAGTAGTGTCAGTGGACTAGAAAATGGCAGCATTACCTCAGGACAAGAAATTCTACATATATGTGATTTAACTGCTTCAGACTGTAAAGCCCTCCAAGTAGAAGGTTTGTAATGTCCCACACTGCTTCTCTTAGTGGTGGGACTTTTAGATGTGAGAATGTATCTGAGCTGCACCATTACCTAAACATTGGTCGAAATCACCACTCTGGACAGAGTACCACTGTCCAAACCCCACATTATGTTACAAAGGAACAAGTATTAGGTTTATTCCATGCTGAAAAGAGAAGAAGGGAAACACAACGTTTCGGCTGTGGAACTGTAGCAGAGCTAGTTCGGATATGGTGATGTCATCACCGTCCCCGCGCATAGCAGGGACCTCAGCTGCCTGGGCTGAGGAAAGTCTCCTTTAGCTCATGCGGTTGCTTCCCTGTTGTGTTATGCTGGAGACTTGGGTTCATGCCCCAGGTGTTGTGGGATGAAACGGGTAGTGGAGGGCACGAGCCCGTATGGAACCCCATCAGTCATAGGAGCCTTCTTCGGGTGTGAGGGGAGGGGAGGCTCCACAGCAGAAATGTTGTTTCCTTTCTCGTCTTTTCAGCATGGTATAAACCTTTACTTGTTCCTTTGTAGCCTACGCATGCTGACGCAGCTACCTACTTGAACCACTTTATGTTATGTAGATTCTGCCCATGTAGCTCATTTTACAATTAGAAACTCATTGATCCAAGGATTTCTTCCACCTTTGTGTTGAAAGACAACAAATCAACTGAAAACTTGACTAACTTACCAGATTTATCAGAATTGAGATCACTGATATAAAATAAGAAGTGCAGTGGTGCTCGTACAGATCCCTAATTAAATCCACTAATTACAGTACATCACCCTAGTTTGTGCATTTCACAGATTCTCAATCCAAACACACAAATTTACCAAATTCCTAACACTTGTAATCTTTCAGAAGAATTTAATCAAAATCCTGCTGAAAATCCATATGCACTATACATTGTGTGTGTCCATTACAATTACTGTTTACCAAAGAATGCTAACTAGTAATTAAACTATATCTGCCCTTTCTTAATCCACACTCATTCAAGGCCCCTCAGGACAATTCCGGGTCACTCAGATGACATCTTGTACCTCCAGCAACCTTATTTACTGTATTTCTTGCAGCAAATGCCCAGCCATCTACATTGGGGAAACAGGAGGGAGACACTTGGAGACCGCTTCAGAGAACATGTTTGGACTGTGAAGATTAAAGATTTCTCCAAGCCTTTTGTTTCTCATTTCACCTCTGACGGCCATGATCACACTAATCTCTCCGTCTGTGTTCTCAAAAATGTTTTTTCCTAACTCCTACATCAGAAAGACTACCGAAACTAAAATTATCCTGCAGCTAGGTTCTCACCTTCCCCCTTCTCTCAAAGACAACTAATTTTCTTCAGAATTCTCTCTATTCATTGTAGGTTTCATTTCACACCTCTCTTCACCTATCCTGACTTCACACTTACCTGATTGGCTACTCTGTCTGTCCCCTCCTACCACCTCCCGCTCCTCCTCTCTCCCAGCTTTTGTTCTCCTATGCTACATTACCTTTGCTTACTGCCCTGTCTTCTTCATACCTGAAGAAGACTCCATGGCCGAAACTTCTCTTTTCAGCGTGGAATAAACCTATTACTTGTTCCTTTTCTTAATCCATGTTGACTATTCTCTTATTACACCTTATTTCCATATACAGTAGGTGGTCCTATAGTATAGTTTTACTTGTTGTATCCATTATCTTACCTATAATAAATGTTAGACTTATTGGGCTATAATTACTGGGTTTCAAAGTCTGGCAGCCTATTAGCAGTTTGCCATTTGACACCATACCTTGTGGCAGGCTGGGAACCTTGCAGGACTGTAGTATTGCCAGTAAGACCGGTGCGAGTGCTTGTGATGTTCTTGCTACTTTCTTTCACGTGTGCAGTAGGTAACCCAATCATATATGTTTTGGAGGATGCTCACGCAGTCTGCATCCTTAAGAGGTGCTGCTTTCTCGGGCTGCAGCTGGAAGTCAAAGTGATTGATAGTTGCTGATTCCAAAAATGGCGAGGACGTATAAAAGTAAAGATAACTGGTGATTCCAAATTAGAAAAAAACAAGTTTATTGAACATTGGAAAAACAACCCAAAAGAAAGCTGTAGGCTTTTGCTGTGAGTACAGGGCTCTCTGCAGGAGAAGGTGAGTCATGCCACGAGGGAGGAATGCTACAGTAGTTGGATTCCTGATCACGCAGCAAAATCTTATCTTTATTGTTTTCACTTAGTGAGCTCCTACAGTCTGAAAAACCAACAGGGTTTTGTCATTTATTCTTCTGTATAAACAAGCAGGTTTTAATGTTTGCTTTTGCAACACTTCAGCTCAGTCAAGAAATCCAACAAAGGGAAAAAAAGTATGTTTTCATTTTCCTGGCACAGAACAGAAAACCGCCATATGCCTTTCAAATAAGGTTTTGCATGTTACGGCCAATGCCATTCTTAATGAAGTCTTCACATTGAACCAGTTTGTCAGTTAATGTGGAAGCAGAGAACATCTGAGTCTTTAATACATAACCAGGCTCTCCCTAGAGCAGCTGCCGAAACATGCAGCCCTTCCTGTGACCCTTTAAGCCTTTTATCTTACCTGCCCAGAGGAAAACTAAACCAACCAACCATGAGATCACAGAGGGGTTTCCCTGAATTACTGAAGTACAGGTACAGGTTTTCAGTTTCTCTTCTGATTGCTGATGGGTCAAACTAGAAAATAAGTGCAGTCTTGCTGAATAGCTTTCTTGTGTCCTTATCTAATGGAAAACAAGGTGACACAGAAAATGTCTGTCAGAGCATCAGACAGTAACCGTGCTGTGAATCAGTCTTTTTCTTGACCAGTCCCTGTTGTTCTCTGTTAATGACAAACTCATTCAAAGCCCAGCCGATTCTTTCCCTAAGGGGGATCCTGACGACGATACGCTACCTGTGGCCTCTCTAGTGAAAGCTTAAATAACATTTTCATTCAATATCTTTGCAATTCCCATTCCATCCTCTGCAATTGACCCATCACTTTCCTTTATACACTTCACTTCTGATTTTACTGTTTAACCATTGGGAAAAAACACTTTGTGCAGGTTTACAAGATTTGTGATGTGTATGATGTAGTGCCCAGGAGTGGTCAGAATAAACTATATCTGTATACTTTTGTCGCCTCCTGGGTTTCCTGGACCACTTTTATTGTGAACACCTTTTATTTTTTATCTTGCAATTAGAAAACCAACAACCCCCCTTCCCTAGGAACAAAATCCTTTCATCTCCTAACATTGTTCTGACCCCACCAACTCTCATCTCAAATCTTCTCTCTCCAAGAATAGACATCTTTCTTACCTTTCCCCAGAACCCACTCCTTCAACCAGCTCAGTAACTACTGGATGGTGACAGGACCAACAGTGCTCTTATGTTTTCTATAGTTGTCTCACAGAGACAGAGATTAGTATTAGGGATTCCTTCTGTAGTGCTAAGAACTGATGCAGTAGACAGCTCCGTTTGGGCAATGTCAAGAAAGGCAGGGGTCCACATGTGCCCAGGAAGGGAGTGTGGCATCTGCCAACTACAGGCCATCGTGCTATTAACAGCAGTAATGCCACCCAGCCACACCCTTTTCTGTGACCAAAATGGAGATACTCTGCTTCAGCACTGTTATTAGTGTCACACAGATCTTTTCCCATAGCACTAGAGAATCTGTCTATTTCCAGACCATATGACAAAATGTGCCTCTTGCCAAGAAATAGGCTGTAGCTGTATGAGATACCTGGACCATTTTTATTATTGATTTTCTGGTAAATGTATGGCTGAGTATGCAGAGCTGTGAATGCTCCTAATTATGCAGTAAAAGACCAGAAAAACAACCACTGTAAGCATTTTAAAGTGCTCTCTCTGTATATATTTCATTGATGGTATAGTTTTGCTGAAGTTAAAAGGCTTTCTGCATAGTTTCAGCAGGTACTGTATCTCAATACATCCTGACAGCTTATCTCAGTCTCTGCCTACTGTTTATTTTCTACATCTTAGCATAGCAATGATTCAGCATTCTCTCTGGTCTATTTGATGTTGTTTTTTTTTTCATTTTTTATTATTTTCGAGCCTTGTGACAAACTGACGTGGAATTATTTTGGATTCCGGTTCAGTTTTGAAAATTGTCTGAGATTGAAGGGGTCTTCTTCCCTACATTTTATGGGATTTTTGAAGAAGAGACAATTTCACTGGAGAGAAAATGAGTAGACCTATGAGATTAACAATTAATTATTGGAGCTAGGAGGAAGGAGGGTGAAAGTGGGGGTTGAGATTGCAATGAAATCTAACCTGTCCACACTGAAAATTGAACCCAGTCAAGCACATTTAATGTGATGTAACAACTACTTTTTTAATTCAATGATTTGACTGACTTCTGATCTTATTAAAGCATCTAGCGGAGTAGTTTGCACAATGAGCACCCAGTTATCTACGTGCTCTCTGATTCTCCCTTGTGTTTCTTTCTTATTTATCTGAATGAGAAAACACAGATTTCAAGCTGTATCTTAAACTGTTTCACCACAATGCCAAAGTCTGAAAAGCACTTTCCTCACCCCCTGTTCTGGCAACAAGTTACAAGTTAAAAAAAGTCTTCCAAGAACTTCTGAAAGGAACTGGTCACGTAGTTCAATTAATAGCAATGAAAGCAGGAAGCACAAGGAAGAATCATAGTCTTACCAGATGATCATGAGAACTTACTTGATTTTTTTCTCCTTCACAGAAAGCAAGGTTGGCAAGGATAAGGGTGGCTAAGACAGGCAGCTCCAATGCATTCCTTCATAGCAAGAGAAATGGCCTCCTAAATGAAGCGCTGGAGCTCATGGTAAGCATTCCATTTCTCTTTTGAAAAGCTGTCTTTATTGCTCTTGCCTTTGTACTTCCATCCTGTGCTATGTCTGAGCTCAACCAGAATCTGATTCACTGTTTGTTGTACTAGGGAGAGGCTCAGTCTGTGCTCTGCTATGGCCAGCTTCAAACTGCACTGTACTAGGGCCAGTTTCAGTCTATGTTGCACTGTATTAAGGTCAAGGTGAATGTGGACTTTAATAGGAACAGAGTGCAAGTGTTTCTACTCCTCTTAGCCCTGGTTGATCCTGAGTAGAACTGCAGGGATCCTTCTGCCATGTTTTAAAGCACAATCAATCAAGCAATACAGAGAGTTTGACCATATTATAATAAGCAGTATACTTATAAGAGATATGAGTATTACTATTAAGAGATAACTGCAAGTACAAAACACAAAGAGCAACCACAGTACAAGCTCAAAGCACAAAATGGAGCATGTACAAACATTTGAAGTGGAAACCCAATACAAAGTTAATTGTCTATCCATCTCTGCAAAAATCCTTGCTGTGGTGTAAATTTGTGTCTTCTGTGCGACTACATCTGGCCCTGAATACAAAACACACAATACGGCAAAGAAGTGCCCTTTGGCTAGTGATATTGTCTCATGCAGAGTAATGAACATTTAAACATGAGGTGCACAAAGAAAGTTCACACTGTAAAGTCATTCAAAAACTTAAATCTGAGAGCTTTGTTTGAAGAAGACAGAAGCGGTCACATCTCATATATCTCCAAGTAAAATAGATGACAGAGCTCTCAGTGAGCAGCTATGGCATTTTAATATTTTATTTCACTCAGCCACCTTCCATTAAAAATGAATTATATAGCCAAAGAGTAATGAAATCAGACTGGACCTTTTGTATTCTCCAGCTTTAATGCAATTAGGAAAAACTGAAAATGAAAGCATTTATTACATGCAGGAGAACTTGAAAAGGTTTCATTGTTTTTTTCACTTTTATTTATCCAGCAATTAACATACTGTAGTGGAATTGCAAAGGCCTGCTCCCTGTGTTCGAACTGAATACTCTAATTAGCAATTAATTATCAGTTTTCATCTGGGTGCCCACATTGTAATTCAATAGCACTGAATGTAATGTAATAGCAACGATGCCCTTGCTGACATAGTTTTCTTTTCCTGCCTGGTGTTTCACTGTGATGTTTATATTCTATAGTCTACAGCAAAAAATGGTCTGTGGATATGGGAGAACTCTGCCAGACTACCTGGGACAGACACACATGGAGTTGAGAACCTTTACAGTTTTGTATATAATAATAATAATAAATGCTTACACTTATATAGCATTTTTCTGGACACTCCACTCAAAGTGCTTTACAGGTAATGGGAACTCCCCTCCAACACCAACAATGTGCAGCATCCACATGAGCGCTCACCACACACCAGCTATAAGTGGGGAGGAGAACAGAGTGATGAAGCCAATTCAGAGATGGGAATTATTAGGAGGCCGTGATTGGCCAGGACGTCAGGCTTACACCCCTACTCTTTTCAAGAAAAGCCCTGGGATTTTTAATGACCACAGAGAGTCAAGACCTTGGTTTTACGTCTCATCCGAAGGACGGCACATTTGTTTTACATACAGTATATACAGTAGATACATGCAGATACGGATTTCTCTTATATATGCAAATTCCGCATGGTGTGAACATAGTTGTAGTGGTCTAGCTGCTTACTCTGGGTTTGCATTGAAAAGGCCTTTGTACATCTGAAAGGATAATATCTTGCACTTTTTAGGGTTTTCTACTGACCGTGTCAGTATTGCTGCAGAAATGGACTCAAACACTTTTCACTCTTTCTATGTCACCATCAAAACAATGATGCTACTGTAAATAGAAAATAGTTGTACAAGCTGCAGAAATTTTAAAAGAAAAGTGTGTAAATGTCATTTGATATGGCATTCACTGTAGTTTAATGAAGAATTTGAACACCTGAACTGTTTGCTGCTGCTGTCTTCATTTCTGAGCTACCCCCACTTTGTCTGGGGTTCAGACATCAGGCATCAGATGCCTGGCCATTTAAAATAGATCTATAGTTGGGGTAACTGTGGAGGTATTTTGTTGCCAGATGGCAGAGGAAGCACAGTACCATGTGCATACATGTGTGGGAGACCACAGCTGAGAGAGCTATCAAGCAACATTATTTAAATGCCACTTGCTTCAATGACCTAGGGTCAAATCAACACAGCTTTGTCACCCAGAGCTTCAGAGGCAATCAGGAAAACAGCGGGGAACTAGAAGAACCTCAGCCTGCAGTGGAGAATTTGGTTCTAGATGACAGGGCCCTGATTTCAAAGTAACTGCATAGGGGTGTGCTATTTTGACATTAATATTGCTCTTATCTGAATCTGCATGCTGCAAGAGATAGTTATGGTGATCTGTCAGTGATCACCAGGTGGACAGCTTTGAATTAAATTCTGCAGTTAATTAAAAGAAAAAATATTCCTCTCTGTCATGAATTTAAGAGCATAAAGCTCCTCTTGAGCATCTATTACAATATACCATGATAGATATACAGTGAAATAGTGGAAGAGCACACAGAGGTGTGGTAATGTATGTTACATAAACTGAGAAACCATGGAAAATCAAAGCAAATGTCTGGTGTTAGAAATGTAAAACAATATGTTATGATTGTTCAAAATTGCAGGCTGGAGAAAGAATGCCAAGCCTGTAGTCTCTCTTGTTCAGTTAGTTTTTGTTTCTTTAATCTCAGCTTTTTCTCCAACTGAATCATTTTCCACTGCATGGCTCGGACACTGCTTTTTCTCCATCCACCCACAGCTCTATGCCTACAGAAGTGCCTCCTGTTCTCTTTCCTGAATCACCAGAGATGCATACCAGAAAATAGATGTGCATTGCTTTCAAAATAGAATTAGACTCAAACAGAGCAAGAGGATCCTGCACACAGAACAGGCACGATTTCTCATTATTTTTCCATTTAAGGGCTCCTAGTACCCGTGTCTACATTTTAGTAAGCTCTTTGGGCTGTTAAATGATTGTTGCATTCTTGGCTGGAAGACTTCAGCAGGGGGTTGTGGTCTGGGAGACAGATATGCACATGAGATGATAGTGGGCACGCTGTGTTTTTCAGGGATCCACAGAGGAGGAGCAGCAGCTGAGAAAATCCACCTCCATCATAGAAAGCCAACACCACCACCTTCTGCACTGTCTGGAGAAGACTACTGTGAGTGAGGCTGCCAGCTGCACTGTTACACCACACACTGTTTTGCAACACTGCTCCCAACAACAAGCACATGCCCAGCTGGATTTATAGATCTTTTTATCCTTCTATGTCTTCATCCTTTCATCTCTCAACCTATTTGTATATTTGTATAGCAGTAGCCCTAATTATTATATTGAATTATTCATCTATTCTTGATATACCTTAAACTAACCATTCATCCATTCTCTAATGACTACACCCAATTCATGGTCGCAAAGGGGGGCAGTATATCTTGACAAGCCACAGGCACAAGGTATTGTACTGCCTGGATGGGATGCCAGTCCATCATAGGGCACACACTGACACAGACACACCCACGCTCACACCAGGGCCACTTTTCCCAGAAGCCAATTATCCTACCAGTACGTCTTCGGACTGTGAGTGAAAAAAAGAGCACTCAAAGGACACCCACATGAACAAGGGGCGTACATACACAGATAGCACCCCAGGTCTGGAATTGAACCCAGGGCCCCAGCTCTTGAAGACATTCAATGCAGACCACTGTGCCAACCACCTTGAGGTGGCTGTTGTAAAACCAAAAAATAATATTGCCTGAAAAAGTGAACAAAAAGAAAACAAGTGAAGGAGTTCAAACCTTAAATAATGATATAAAATGAAAACACTGACAAGGTTACAACAGACAGGTGTGCAGCATCTGTGGTCCTTATGGGAAGTTCCTCTGCCTTTTAAAGAAGCCTGATGTGCCCCCCAGGCAGCTGGCTGAATGACTGTCCAAGCAACACAGATGCCACACTCCAGTGCTGAGGTCCACTCCAGTGGGCAATCCCTGGCACGGTGCTGGCATGACCACAGGTAGCAGGACGCTCCTCCTGAGTGTTTCCAGGGAATTTGGAACATCAAAGATCTGATTATTTCAAAAGCCAAAGATGACTGAATGTAGTTCTGAGTGATTGTTTTCTAAGTGTATCCACAACTGTTTTTTAACTGGAAGCAAGACATAGAAATATAGTTGTATGATAATGATGACAGAACAGGACTGCTACAGTATATAGTTTAACTTCTAGCACATTTAATTCAGCTGCTACCATTTTAAAATAAGAGCCTGTGATAGACACAGCATTATCACCCAGAGAAATATAAGGATTTGAAGATGTTAGGTGCAGCACAGGGCAACTGCTTCCTCTTAGTAAGTTCAATTCCTGGGTCCCATCTGTGCAGGGTTTGTATACTCTTCCCATGTTCACATGGCTTTCCTCCAGATACTCTGGCTCCCTCCTACAGTCCAATGACCAACTGATAGGCTAGTTGGCTTCTGGAAAAACTGGACCTGGTGTGAGCAGTGTGCATGTCTGTGGGTCTGCCCTTCGATGGACTGGCATCCCGTCCAGGGTGTATCTGACCTTGCACCCTTGCATCCATTGTTGGGTTAGGCTCCAGCTCCCCCACGAGTCTGAATTGGATAAAGCTGTTAGAAATTGGATGGATGAGGGTCTAGTAAGCACCCACTGTGGCCCTGGATAAAGAAACTTTTCATAAGACTGCTTGGAGTTTTGCTACATTCTGTCTTCATTCTTTTCTGATGCATCTCCTAACATCAATCAACGGTACTAAAATATCTTTCCAGAAGCTGTTTGTAGAACATTGAGCTAGCAGTGATCACTGATATTCTCACAAAAAACAGGACGTGAATATAGCTCTGAGCTCAAGAAGCAGGATATCACAAATAAAACACATGTAAATTGGTGTAGTCATGCTCAGAGCTCTGCCATATTAGAATGAGCAGCTTTGACACAGAGATGATACTACAGTGACAAAGCCCTATGTGCAAAGGCAACAGACAAAACAGACTTTATTTTTACTCATATGATTGTAATCAGGCTGAGTTCTGTAGCATTGGTAAACCATCCAATCTGAGATACATCGATGCTCCTTTCTTTTTCCCATTAAAGCTGAAAAAAAATCTGAACATGAAACCATTGCAATTTTAATAATAGCAAAGCTTCGCTAAGGCTTCACTGAAATCTATTATTAATGCAGATCCATTCAAACCCAAGCATGAAATCATTTGCATTGCATCGCTGGCAGTAAAACTGTCCCATTTTCAAGTTCTCCACTACAAAAGTCTCCAAAATCCACTGATGTTTGTTAATAAGTAATGAGGTGTTAATTTTCTATGACGGAGAACTTGCCCAAGTGCAATTAATGCTCGTTTAATGTGCCTAAACATTTATTAACAATATTGAGTGAAGATCAGAAGCAGCTCTTTTGCCAAATAAAATTAAGTAGGCAGATACAATGTATAATAAATTAATCTGCCTATACACTGAGGCTAATCCGATTCCCTTTTACCATTACGGAATGGCAGGCAGTCTGAATTGCACTTACTGAAGGATATGTTTCTATATTTTGAATATCCTATTGTGATTCTCTAATATTATCTAATGTGCATTCTAACTGTTCCAGGCAGAGGAATTATAGTACCGGATACAGTAATACACTTATCACGGCAGGCTTTTTCACAAGGAATAGATCCAATAATTATTTGTATGCCTGGTGGCAAGAACAAGATTTTTTCCAACATATAGGTACTGCATGACTTTGACCTTCAGAAAAGAGACGGGAGAGGAAAAGCTCCAGTTTTGGAGCTGCTCACCTCTGAGACCCCACTGGGTTTTTTGCTCTGTGTAACACGATGAGGCATGGCAATAGTATGAGGCAGCTGCAGAGCAGGGCACCAAAAGAGTGATTGTGTCCCGCTCCACCTTCATGGGCAGAACCACGAGTTTGTGGACGAGCAGGTGTACGAGCAGAACTGCCTGGACAGCACCCTGCAGAGCTACCCATCCCGCAGCCCCTCCCTGTCCAGTCACCACGGCCTGACCTCCTCCTGCTGCTCCCGCCGCGCCAAGAAGACCACCCACCTGCCCAACTCTAGCGTGCCCGCCACCCGGCTGCGCAGCCTGCAGGAGCTCAGCGCCATCCACATCCAGTGTGGTAACCAGCCGCCCCTGAGCACCAGGTGAGAGAACCACAGCTGGAGTCCAGCATCCAGGGCTGGGAGGGCCTGGGTTGTTTCATCCACCTCTAGATCCGATGTTTCACGACAGGATCCACAGGCTTATATTTGATGGAAACGTGCCCACCTCACTTTTTAGTCAGTCCCAAACCTTAAATGTAAAGGTTTTGATCAAATCTGGATTTTTGCCAGAAAGAGAATGCTTACTGTGCCTGAAAATGAGGAGCTCCCATTAGAGGAACGTAATGGTCATTGTCAAGGGTGACCTTTACTTTGGAATCAGGCTGTAATTGCAGTCATCTACACCCTTAAAAAGAAGCTCAAGGTTTTCTTCAGCTCTTTGTTTTCCATTCATCAGCCTAATGAGGGGGATTGTTTGAAGTTGAATGTTGTTTTATTTGCCTCATTAAGTTGATGAATGAAACATAAAAGACATGAAGAAATGCTTTTCTCGTCTCCTTCGGGAGGCAGGGGACCTGTGAGATGACTACTATGAAGACACCACACCTCAGCTGTAGCATCAGAAAAAGTTTGTGTGACCAGCTGCACTCTAAATAAGGTGGCACGTGAGTCCTGAGTGCATTAAAACTCACAGGAACTGAAGACTACAGGGTAAGGTACCTGTGGTCACCAAAACTCTTCTCAGTTGCAATCAAAAAACCTGCTCTACAACAGCCAACTCTGTACCCACCCTTTGTATATCCTAAGCAAGCCAAATTCCATAGTATCAGAATGTTTGCCAACCCTTCACTAATTATGTAATAATTGACAAACTCCCCCCAAGGACCTGCACACCACAAGCACACCACTCACTCCATCAGAGGTCTTCAATTGCTTAACTACTAAAGGATTCTTTTCAGCACCTATAGCATCAGTGATACAACAATGACTTGGGAATTTATTCCCTAGATTAATTATTCTCTGGGAAAACGAAATCTAATACTGAAGCTTAATTTACTGTAAATTTTCAGTTCCTCCTAAGAGCAGCGGCCAATGGAATGTATTAAATGTTTATTTAGTACAATTTTCCTGGATGAGGGATTGGCAGGCTACCAAAGAGGACAAGGCTGAGAACCCCCCCCCCCCCTCCTTGTGAGGAATGAACCAGGGAGCTGTTGAAAAGGTGAACATGGGATGGAGAGAGGGAGGGGTGTGGGGTGTGAGACAGAAGCACAAAAGTGCTCAGTAGGCAAGATACTAACAAGCAGGACAGCAGAAGTGGGCAAAACTAGGAATTTGACCTTGTACCAAAGGTCTGTTTAAATTTAAAAGCTAATGTCAACCCTAGTCTTAGCAATCATTTACTGAAGCTGTGTCTGCTCTCAGCTGTAGTGTTTCAGACCTGAGGGGAAACATGCATAAATGACTAAAGACTTAAGAGTTCTACTTCTGTTTCAGCCGATCCAGCCTGAACATGAAGTCAGATGAGGCCGTGCGGCTCAACTGCAAGAGCTCCCAGGTTACCACAGCGATCATCAGCATCCCAACTCCCCCGGCAACCACCCCCGAGGGTGAGGGCAACAACCACCCCTCCAGCCCCAGCATGCACACCTCCAGCAGCTCGAACATTGTCAAGGTGTCAGCACTGTAAAAGAGCCTGGCTCAAAATTTGGGTCCCAACTGAACCTGCTGCACAGTAACATTCAATAAAAATGGACAAACGAAAGAAAGAAATACAATGGAAAAACGCAAACAGAATTAATTGTGCCTGAAAGACTGTCCTTAACAGGGAAAAGAGGACAAAATAAGGAGGCCTTTTGGGCTGGTGTTTGAGAGATGTCAGAAGAACCAGTTTGAGCCATTTCAAACATCCAGTGTGTTCTACATGATAGCGTTTCCACAAAGAAAGTCACAAGACACTGTGCACTAAGCACCTTTCCTTGGCCAGCTGTCTTTTTAATGACTTCAAAAGAAAAGAACAAGGGAACGATTTGAAAAGAAAAGATAACAGGATAGTTGCTGGTGTTTTCTGTTTTTTTCCCTTTGTTTAGATTCATATCGTTTTTCGTCAGAATATTACCTTGATATAGAAAAAAAACATATATCATTTACCAAAATCTTTTTTTAAGTATTATTTTATTTTGTTCTAGAGAAATGAAAAAAAAAGATAAAAAAAGCAAAACAAGGTAGGAGCGTCGGTCACAGAGTTGTTTGTGGATTTTTATTTTTATTTTTGTGGGTGTGTGTGTGCGTGCGAGGACTACTTGTACACTTGACTCAACACAGGACTCTCATAGGCTCGCCACACTTCAGCAAGGTGCTGCTAGAGGAAAGGTTCTTATGAAGACATTCTAGTGTCTAAAGTTCCCAGTAAAAGCCTTCATTTCTGTAATTAAGATGTGCTGCTTTTCACAGGTACAGTTATGTACTGTACATATCATTTTAAGCTTCAAAACGATCATCTCAACTTCCAACAAACTGCAAGACCACACTAATGGTAGTTATGGACTAATACAGAGGTGTTCTGGCAATCTGGCAATCTTTTTGCATTGTTTCTACACTGCACTGAATTTCGGTGACCTTCAAAACAGCAGAACATCAAGCTAAAAAAAGCATGAGGCATTAATTGAGGTTTTAGGCAGAGACATGTCCTGAACCATACCTCAGCACCAGATTCTTTGTCAATAGTGTTAATAGATATTTTGTATTATTAGCCATTGTATGGCCAAGCAGTGGCTGTTTTCCCCCATTTTAGCATTGTCTAGTGCAATCCATCGCCCATGTTGACAAAAAGAGATATGCTTTCTCTAGTCGTTACATTGGGATTTTTTAATTGTCGGGTGTGCTCTCTATGTATTAAATTTTCAGTATTTGTATTTTTTGCTGCCTCGGTGTTACTGACTTCTTGGTCTTCGCTGTCTTCTGGAAAACCTTCAGCTGTCCACAACACGGCAGAATTGAAACAATGAAAATCTTTACCGCTGCAGAACTGAGCTTAAAAACTGTGCTTGACCAGCGTCCTGTGTCATGTCCTGTCTTCTGTGAAAAAGGCTTCTGTGTTGTTGGCCTTTTTTGCTCTGCTCTTTTTTATTGCAATTTTATACCAGAAGGTGGGAGCTGAACCAAACTGAACTGTGTGTCAATGCTCTGGAGTGTTTTGGGGGTAAAACGGAGACACAATTGAGCAGGGTTTCTTTTTTTCCCACTTTGGGGAGTTGAGAGAGCATCTCTCATTGGCCTCAACGAGAATTTCCACTTCCAGAGCATCAAAAGGTAGAAGGTTCTTTTCTAATCTTTTTGACTTGGTATCCATGACTCCTGAAAGGAATGAAAACGTGCCACCGGCTGGAATTGTGCATTCTCAGCCTAGCACCAACCTGAGATGGACTGGGTGCTTTCCATCACTGCCTGTTCAGGAACAAGTGAAAAGTAAATGCAAATGACTGGGACCAGTTTCACTGCTTAACTGCCACATCAGAATAGCAGGTAATGTGGTACTAATAATATGATCCTATATATGGTTCGCAAATGACCATTTCTTGTTTTGCTGTCTCTCTTTAAATTAGATCCCTTTGATGCTGTCACTGACTACAGTGTATTCATCCAAGAATTTTACTTCTGAAGTGGACGATATATCAATTTTTCCAGTTTTCAACACCAAAAATCTGGTTTTCAAGATGAATCGGTGCGTCGTGCCCACTTACTGTTAAAACACTCCTGATTTTGCGACAAGGTGAAACAGATCAGGTCTGTCCCAATCTGGAGTAAGTCAGGAAGCTGTGCACAGAATTCCATCAGATGTAACAGCTGTAATCATTCAACAATGCCCACATGGAGAGATACAGCATGAGAAGCACAAAAAGGAGGAAAGGGCAGAAAATATCTTCTAAAATTAAATTTTAAGTCCAGTTCTGTAGACAGGCCAGTGTTATCATTTAAGTTGTAAGGGATGTCGTTTTTTTTGTCAAAACTAAGAGTGCCAATGGATTTGTGATGCTCATCGCTTCCATTGTGAAACTGTAGACCTAATGCTGAATGGGGCCCCCTACAGATCCTAAAACCACCTCTCATGTAATAACTAAGATGCTCACAATAACCATTCTGTTTCTTTCACCTACGAGACATGTCTGACACAGCATGGAGCCACTGATCCTGAAGTTTACTTAAACAGTAAATACCACTGTGACATTTACATTAAAGTAGAATGAGCTGATCTTTGATGACAAAATAACATCTTTCTCTGATTATGCCCTTTAAGAAACTTTCCCCTTCTTTTCCCTTCTTTCCTCTTATTTCCCTGTTTTGGTGTTTTTTCTTCACACGTGACCATCTAATGTTCCCATCAAAAACTGTCAGGTCAGATTTACCAGAACAACAGTGTTCTGGAATAGCAGGGGCAAGAGACTTGCACACTTTCCCCTTAAAGGGAGTGTATCTTAAAGCCATCCACACTTTTCATGCACCAACTCATGCAGGTGAAATACATTTGAAAGCTTAAAACACTCCAGATTGTGTCCCTGATGTGTTACACTAGGTGATTCTCCTAATAGCAATTATTCTTTGCACTGAAGTGTAAAATATGTAAGACCCCTCCATAGACACAATTTACCTGTGTAGAATAAGGAACCCATTCAGTAACGTCATCATTTAATTCTTCACCACCACATTTTTAGCAAAAAAGGTCTGAATTGAGCCCTGAGGATTCATAAAGTGGACTAAGTGGTCTGCAACTTTAACCTTGCACCTGTTCTATGTGCTTTTGTTCTGATTCCTCTAGACTGATTGTGCCATCATAAAAGAGTCACTTTCCACAGAGTGGGAATCATTAGCACAGTGCCTGTCATGAAGCATGAAGAGTTTCAACTTGCCCTGAATATTCCTGAAACTCTCCTGATAGCACACTTTGACTGTAATAAAGTGCAAGCCCTTTTATTTGCATAGATCTCTTAATTGCCTAATAGGCAGATACCCACCATATTGAAATGAGCAGCTTTGGTCAAACGATGAGGTACATTACCAAGCACAATCAGGAGTAAATTCAAACACAGCAGGAGATACTGTAAGTCCACAGGAACAGAGTTGTTAGGTACATTTTAGAATTCTACAGAACTCTGGGGAACAGTGCTCATTTTAATAAGTCAAAACTGTGGTTTTCTTCTTCCCAGATAACCATTTAGGGTCATATTCAGCTGCATATACAAAGAAAAAAATGCACAAATTGCAGACTTGTCCAAAATGTGTTCTGTACAATACTACCCTGCCCAGTACAATAGTCTTGACCAGATAAATTTACAAATAAACTAACATATATTCAAGGTTTTGAGCTAGCTGCTAGCTGGCTAATGTATTCATTGGTTAAATTATCCAAGGAGGGTTCTCGATAACAAAATTCTGGCTATTGTTTTGAAGGTGATTAAATAATAAAACAAGAATAGTAAAATGTGATGGATTTGGTTTAGGAGCCCTTGTGCATTCATTTGGGCATACATTCGAGAGATAGTTAACTGTTCATAGTTGTTTTTGTTTTTTTTGCTTCTCTCTAGTTTGGAATATGTATGTTTTGGGCTGAATGCATAAAATTAAGACCTGTGTTTCAATGTTGCACAATTTCATAGACAGGTGATCTATTTCTATCGCCCTGGAGGAGTGACAAAGGAAAGCGAACCGAAAAAATCAAAATGCACTTGTCCCCCCTCCTTTTTTTCTCCTGGTTGCTGTGCATATCCAGTCAGGTGTTGTATATCATTTATGACTTTGTCTTGTGTCACTACTGTGATCCGCCTGATAAAGATCTGTATATCTGCCACAAATACAAACCTGTGGAATATAATCTTCATATGGCTGTGGCTCAGTTCTTTGCAAGTGTCCTGTTTCCCCTTTTCCTTCTTTAATACAAAAATATGTATTATAAAATAGGGAACAATGGTGGTGCAGAGGTTTGCATTGCTGCCTTGCAGCACTGGGGTTCTGGGTTCCATGTGTGGAGTTTGCATGTTCTCCCCATGTTCACATGGATTTTCCCTGGGCTTTCTCCTACAGTCCAAAGACATACTGGTAGGTTAATTGACTTCTGGGAAAATTGGCCCTGATGTTAGAGTGTGCACGTTTGTGTCTGTGTGTGCCCTGTGATGGACTGGCATCCTGTCCAGGGTGTATCCTGCATTGCGTCCATTGCCTGCCAGGATAGGCTCTGGATGGACAACTATGGATGGTTATTATGAAATATACACCTCTCATTTCAGGTGTTAATGACCAATTCATGACCTACATAGCAAAGGAGGATTTGCCAAAGAGGAAGACATCTATGTGCCAGACTAAACCATCCGTAGACTGACAATGACCATTAGTTCACAGCACTGTGTTAGTGCTGAATCGCAATATTTCTTAATGCATAATTTACAAAAGAAATATAAACATGTGAAAAATTTGTCAATAGTTTCTATATACAATAGTTTCTTTATTCCTAGTAGCTAACATACATGTTCTAATTTATTGCACAAACCAATAATGAAAAAAATAAAATACACACAATAGTAGTTTTGGTTTTTGCCATCAAGAGAAGATAAGAGAGTCTTGCAAATTTCAAAACAAATCTCTCATTTTGCGTGATTGCTTTGCCTTTGTTTTAGAGTGGTTATATACAAATTTGAATACATTTAATTACGTCCTGCTAAATTGCACTAAGGCCATGTTCTGTGCATCCTTTCCCAAAAAAACACATTAATTGTTAATTTATTTAAAACCTGTCTCCTCCAGATGGTCACATTTTAAAGATGTAAGCATAACTGCCTTTCACTACACTGTATTTACCTGCCTCCTTACAAAGTGAAGTTTGCATGAACTTGGGGTAAAACACTTTTTTTTTCATTTAACAGATACTGTAGAGCTCACTATTGAAATCGTCATTTTGGGATTACTGATTGTTTTCTGCAGGTTTAGTGTAACCACAAGGAGAAATGGAACTCTCATTTAATCAAATGGAACTGACACTTTATCAAATGCAGTGTCCAATCTAGCCTCCCTGCGTTTACCCTTTAATTTCAAGTAGTGAAGAAATTGCTTACTTCTCCACCTGACCTGCTGTGTCTCGAGGTTGCTGGCACATCAGGGCTGCCATATGTCACCCATTCCACATTTCAGTGGGGAACTGGGGAACATAAATGGGCCCCTTCTATGTAAATATTTTTGGGATCTTTGGAATACAAATAAAAAAATATTATTATCTTATTATTTTGCTGCTGAGCTTGGGCATAATGGAAATATTGCATGGCACTGCAGACCAACTCACACCCACCTGTTATTAAGAAACTGTGACAATTAGGAAGTTGAGATGAGGAAAATTTGCCTTCTTCACGACTTGTCAACAGCTTGTGGTGAAGGCTTAAAGGTGGACCAAATGCCCCTTTAAAGAACTGCTTCTAAATCATCAGAGCTTCAGGGATCTGCAGGCACCTGTCTTATCAGGTAGGAAAGCCAGATGAGTCATACAAAAAAACTGTCCCCGGTGGAACATCTCAGTTCTCCTGGACTAATTGTCATAGATTATCACTCATTCTAAACTCATAATCATTCCAGACTAATTTTCATTATTAATTGTGTTCCATTTAACTAGGTAATTTCTGAAACCAAATATGTGCTTTGCTGTACTGCTTCTTTATTTCCCATTAAAAAAATTAATACGGGGACCAAATGTTCATAGGATAATGAATCCCATCTGAACCATTTTCTGTGGGAGGCCACTTTTCACACCACACCTGAGTCTTGACTCCTGGACTCCACTGTAAATTGAACACAGCAGCTGCCTGGGTCTTGTTTTTAATGACAAGCACAGGCATGTAGCTCCATGAAGAAGGAAATAACACATTTTAAGAGCCCCTAGCGTCAATCCAAACATTCGTAATTGTCCATCGTGATTTTTAGTCCTAAGCATTGCGTCTCCAAATCCCCTTTATTGCATCTATTGGCAGTGCTTGAACAGATGGCATAAGCTATTACAGGGCAGGAGTCACAATATAACATTTGATCAGTGAACTCTATAGCTACTGTATATCTGCCTACGTAAAGGTTGTTGTAAAGACAAGCACAACAGATGTTCAGCTTATTACAGTTTCTGTTAAAAGGAGCTAAAAAATAAGGTGGAGAGCAATGTAAAATTCTCCCATTGGACAATAAGATACAACAGTGAGTATCTTCCTCATGATAATTTCAAAAGGGCTGTCAGATGTTTTACCTGGGTTTCATGTGCCAGAACATCATTACTGTAGAGAACAACATATTTCAATTAATCTACAGTGAATGGCAATTGAAGCCCCCACACAAGAACCAACATTAACAGGTTTCATGGTGTAGGGTGAATCTGTTTAGTTGTCATCACTCTCCAGGCCCTTCAAGAGCATTCACAGACTTCACAGCAAGCCTTTCAGCGTAGTAGATATTTCCAGGCAGTTCAGATCAGAGACTCAGAGTTGTCTAACAGAGGCAGGAACCAGGGTTGGACTGCGCATACATACAGACCAGCAAGACTGGTGCCCATTGGAATCTGAGGAGGCCCCCAGAGCTCAGACAGGTTGTTTAGTGCTGGAGAGTGTGACAGGGCTGGTAGTGTAAGATGAGAAAGTGCTGCTCAGGATGTTCAAGAACAACTAAGTACATCATGAAGACACATTGTAGGACTTGGGATATGCAACTGAGGTAATCAGAGGGGCCTGAGAAACTCCAAACTGCAGACTGAGATGTAAGGTTAACACTTAATTTGAATGTTGCCACATAATGGCTTCATATTCCCTTCATAAATGCACAAGATGTTATAATCACATGCATAATGCTTTAGAAGGCCATGCACAAATGACATAATGTGTGAATTAGAGGTCATGGCATTTGTTTTAGCATAATTCCAAGCACTGAGTACAATGCGATTGTAAAATAAATGTCATGACCTCTTATGCACACATTATGTCGTTTGCACGTGTCCCTGTAAAGTATTATGATTGTGATTATAATGTCTTGTGTAGCACTTATGATGGGATTATGGTGCCATTAAGAAGCAACATTCAGAAAAAGCGTTACCGATATAATATTTAAAATCTGTTAAAATCGGTCTTTGGTTCTGGTGGATAAGACCAGTGATTTTCTTACGTTTAGTTTATCCTAATTGTTATATTGCATGACTCAGGGTGCCTGAGTGCACAGCTGTAAGGTTGTTGTTTTTAATTCAGACAGGAAAATAACTCATGCACAAAAACTACAATTTAGGCAGGCATTGCAAGAAAGCATGAAACCAAGGTTTTGAAAACCTTGGCCAGTGGGCCACATTCATCTTCATTTGGGAAGTGTCTTAGAGCATTAAAAATGGATCAGGCTTCTTTGCACCAGCTGGAGAAATTTGAATTCAGAAATCTGAATTATAATCTCTATGAAAAACCTTATTTGTCCTCATAAAGGTAATCTTAAATATGCCAGATTGAATTGATAATGCTAGATGTGTCTTTAATTTCCCATGTAAATCTCAAGAAAAATTACTTTTTTCTTGGTTTAATTTGTGATTTTTCTCTCTCGTCCTAAACCTAAAGCCTCTGACTTTTACTATGGCTATTTATGTTGGGAAGAAAATATACTGAATTAATTAATTTACCTCTATTAGATTCTGATTCTGAATGTGATTTTAATTCTAATTCTATTTCTGATTCATCTTATTGTTTAATTAATAACCACTAAATCAGCATCATCTATTAGATAAATACTGGGATAGCACCTGAGCTGTTCTCCCGGATATTAAGTAATATCTGATTTGGATGAGTACATGACACAATAAATACAAAAAAGAATAAACACAATGGATCAAATGCTACAAACCTGCAGATTTAGTATGCTGTTTTTATTTAGCTACAATTGACCTGTTGTGTGAACATCACATTATAAAACTGTATCTGAACTTGCAGCTGGACCCTGATCTGTACTCAAATCTTTCTGCCAAAGACAGCTCAATTGTTTGCTATATAAAGTGACCAATTTATCTGGTTTTCTAGTATATATTTTATACATGTATTCATACTGTATTTTATACATTGTCAGTGTTTTTCTGAAACTGTTATTATTTAGCTGCATTTTCAAGGATCACATATAGCAGATATTTCTGGAAAGTTGTGTTTTCTTACTGCTCTCCTCAGTGTTGAACATTAGCAGGCTGGATAGTATAAATCCCACTAGGTGGCAGTAATGTCAAGCACATGGGCTATTAGTATTCAAAGCTGAGAAGAAAGACTAGACAAGCTCAAGGCTTTATTGTACTGATTAGTATATCTCACTCTATCTCCGCATTGTGATCCACATATTTGCCAGTTTGTATTCTTCTCACAGTCATACAATCATATAACATAATGACAAACATTTTGTTTTAATATAATTTTAGTTTTAATAGACCACACACATCATCTTTTAAAAATAGCGAGAGGTTTGATTTTCCTATATATTTTTTGTTTGCTCAGCTTGTGATCCCAAAATGTCTACAAAATCCATTCAGCACTGTAATTGCCCTGTAGGTAAACCAATATAAAAGCTTTGACAGAGTTTGCAAGGGAGAGAAAGCCATGCACCCAAACTAGTTCAGTCAGATTGTAGAAGCTAAATAATCTGAGGGTCCCATCCAACTTCAATTCAGCTTCACCAGCCACAGTGTTGATGATGAATGATTGGTTTTGCTGCAATGAAAGAGCTGTCTTGTTGTTTTGTTGACTCTGTTGCAATAGTATACCCCTCCTGATAATTGATCATTTATTTACTAATAAATAAAAGATACTGTGAAGTCGAAAGCTGACATTTGTAAAGCACTGTTGAGACATCAAAATAGTATTTACTATATGTAGTTTTAATGACAAGCACATCAAAACAACTTCAAATTCAATGAAAACAGGATATCACAGCTCAGACATCATCCCAGGAAGTCATTATTATCATTTTCTCTTATTTAACACATTTACACTTCCTAGGATTATTCACATTGGTATTTTTGGTGTTATAAAGGATTTGAATACTTGGTATCAGTTTGTTTTTTGATAGGCCTCCGAGATGCCTTAGTTGTTAGTAGAGTAACTTGTAAATAATATATATTTATGCTGTGTGTTATTTAGTGTGTCATTGCCATTGTTAATAAATATTTGTTTAACCCTGTGTGCCCAATTTATTACTCTTTTCACCAAAACTGTGCAGAGAACAAAGAACTCAGGTGCCTTTAATTTTACCAACCGTTCAGGTATATCAATGGCATACTGTAATTATTACAATTTGGGGCATTATTTAATTTACTTATTGATTAATCACCTAGGTCAGCATTTTTCTGTAATTCTCTGTTTTCCTTAACGCCCTGTTTGTAGCAATATTTTGTAAAGTTTAGAGGATGGAAATATACAGTAGTACTCTGGAGGCCATGAAATTAAAGTATTTAGACTTTTCCTACAAATCTAGTCTATACTACTGGCATATAGTATTGGATCGACTGAATATACAAACACAAAAACAATTTAGCAGTACTCACCATTCAGAAGAATTAATTTGGTTGCATGAGGTAACAACAAGCTCTATTTTCACACTAATTTATCTGGTGCAGTCATCTCTTGGACTTGGTCTTGATTATAGCTCAAATGTGCCCAAGTTGCACCTCTGTAAACATTTCCAGATGTTTTGCATATCGATCTCCAAAGATTTCCACATCTGAACCTTCACCATCATCCCTTCCACCTCTTACATCTGCCACCTTCCAGGTATTTTACTTTTTTATTCCTTTTATTGCAAAGTTTTATTAACAAATGATACAACAAGATAAAACAAAACAACCAAGAAGATATTTTTGAAATGCATGGCCAAGGGTAACAATCAACATGCTCAAATAAATGGAATTTATAAGATCACGTGATTGTTGAAATTTCTTATTCATAACATTTTTTAAAGTTTTAAAATAATATACAGTTTCCATTTTAAACATATCAAAATTTGGAATGGCCTCAGGAGTGACCATTTCATTTTTGTGAATATATATCTTCTCCTAATGAAAAACACATTAAGTAAAAATTATTAAACTTGGATCAGTTTTTGGATGTGTTTAAAGCTGAGTATCAATCTTGTATGACAAATTAATATTTACAAAAAGCTCCACGTCACTCCAAAACATTGTTGCGTATACGGTGATGAATAATTGTTTCTTTATGCAAGTTACAAAACACAAATTGATCATCCACTTCAATTTCAAATCTCAATAAAGTATATTTGACAAGATAATGTTTGTGGATTACAACCTTTTGTTACATTTAACATTGTTTGCCTGGTGTGGTGTCTTCAAATGGTGAGTTTCCTGTTTGAATCCGTAAGTGTTTTTCAGGCACCTATTATTCCAATGTCTAATGAAGTCTTTCAGGACATTTTTAGAAGTAATATTTAATCTAACAATGAGTTTTATTTTTCCAGTACTGCACAGCAATCTTAAAGGAAGGTTTTAAAAAATAAAGAGCACACTCCGCCTTTTATCTGCTTAGAATCTTTAATGCCATAATTGCTACACTTGATTATATGGCAAGCAGCTTTTAGTCTAATAAATTAGATCACATTTGGCATAAAGGACAAAGTTGCAATATCCCAAAAACTGATCATCAAGTAGTTTCATTGTTTAAAACATATCATATCTAGAAATATTTAAAAATTCCTTTTTTTATGTAGTATGATTGTAAAATAGAATATTGAATAATTTTCTGTAGTGTTTAGCTGAAACAGACCAGAGTCATTACTTAATGTCAAATGTGTAAGACCCGTTCCTTCTTACTGAAATGATTGGTACTTAGCCAGTAAAATCAGAGTAATTTCAACATTAATATCTAATAATAAAGTCAAATTATTTTGGAATAGATATAATTTCCTTCTAAACTAAAAAATGTTCATTAACCTTTCCTTTTCCATGATTTTTTAACTTAGAAAAGAAACTAAACCCCAGTTCAAATTTGTCCTGAGGACTAGGATGTGAGATTGTGAGAGAAACATCACTATATTCCTGATCTGATGAAAACAGATGACAAAAACTGAGGTTCTGACAGCTCATTTATATTTTTAGTTTTTTGAGTAGTAAGAATCAGTTCTTTTCTACTGTGAAAGATACCTAAAACATCTGATTTTTTAATGAATGAGTTTTGGAATGAACAATTCACACCAGCTCATTTATTTCCCCATTTATTTACAACAATCCAACCATGACAGTGAATCAAAGGACTTCATTTCCCTGGATTGGAAAGTTTGTCTCAGCTGTAACTGGCAACTTTAAACTAGAAATAAATAACCAAATCATTTTTACAAAAATCAAATCACTTCACAAGTGCTTTTCATACAACAATAAAAAATGCAATGAAATAAAGACTTTTAAAAAAAATTCACAAATATAATATTATTTGCAGTGCACATAATGCAGCAGTTCAAGGTGATAGAAATTCTATCTTAATAAAGGCTTCAAAAGCACAAAGTAAAGCAGCTTTTACAAGAGGGCATGGTAGATTGTTCTGTGGGTTTAAGCCAATAGAGAGTTTATTGATTAAATTTTTGTTTTACAAAGGGAAAACACGATCCAAAAATTGAATGTCCAAAACTTATCAAAAGATTGTCCTTCTTAATATAACTATAAAAACTATAAATGTCACCTACCAGCTCTGCCCTGTTTTAGGAAACTAAGAATGTAGTCCTCTAAAGACTAAATTGAAAGTGCATTCACGCATTCCACATTTTTGCATGAAGCGATGCAGCACGTGGAGACAAGGAAATGTATAAAAGTAATTCTATTTCATATTTTTTCCTTTCATATTTTGTTCTTGTTTCAAAAAACCTGTGACATTTATTTTTAGCTGTCCTTTCATTCGCCGGTCTGCTCTGCCTCGTCTCACAGGGTGGACATGCCTGCTGTGGCTGTCATCCAGAGGGCTCCTCAGCCCCTCCATCCCAGGAGGCAGGACCTTGCAGTGGAGAAGACCCTGCGGAACTCAGAGCGGAACTGGTGGTTCACCACAGTGTAAATCAGAGGGTTGATGGCAGCCGGCACGCAGGTGAGCACCATCGCAGACAATTCCAGCTCCAGGAGCGCAGAGCTCTGAGACAAAAAGCGTCATAGAGGAAACAGTGAAGTCAGGAGATTAAGAGACACAGGAAACTAGTATCAGCACAGAGGGAGGGGGTGATTCACTTTGCAAGAGATCAAGAGAAGTTCTACACCATGTTTACAAGGTCCAAGGTGATTGCATACAAATCAAATGTATCAAATTAACACTGATACACAAGAAAACAATGCATGAATCAACCACAAGCAGTAAATCTGCTATTTAAAAAGTCAATGACTGAACAATTGAGCACCCAATCTGTTTATGATCAGACCATGGAATGGGAGAAGGTGGTATCTGCTGTACATGGAAGAACAACAAACAGGCCAGGTGGTACAGTACTTGCAGGATGATACACACTGAGCCATTCAGACGCAGGGGAAGTGCAGCAAGTACCACATGGCCCATTCCAATCATACAACCTTCTACTGATAACGGCGCATTCAATGGTCTGATTGCAAAAAACATCAGCTGGAAAGTCGTAATGTGAGTACAGGATGAGAGAGAGAAAAACACAGAAAAGCTGCAGTAAACATGGTATGAGTTACAGGATAGAGACACAGGCAGAGTGGTAATAAGTACTCAGGCATGAGTGGTGCAGGCAGACACCACCTGGGACCATAGTCAGGGACAAAGTTCATAGCTGAGTAGACACTGTAACAAAGCACTAAAGGAATCAAAGCCAAGGTCCCAAACCCAAATTAATCTATTAAGAAGCAGAGCACTGGGGAAATAAAAAGTTGAGATCGGGATAAAGTGGGATTGAGATTGCAATAGAAATCCAAGCAGGAAATACAAAATTAGAGAGCTGAGCTGAGATTCAGGGCAAAACTGTAAGAGCAAACTCTATACTAGAATCCAACATATTCTGAGAGCAGACCTTAAATATCCTGAACCACCTGTGGCAGGTGTGGATGAAAATTGGCTGCAGGTGGTACGGGTCTCCTGTAATATTGCATATACATGGCAAACAGCACTGAATGACAGATGAGTAGAGGTGTGGCCAATCTCCATCAGCCTTTAGTAGCCCACCAATGGATGAAGGCCTCCCAGAATTCTTTAACAAATTTGTGTCATTGGCAACCTCCATCCACTTTACTACTTCAGACCTGCTGAGCATTTTACTATCTTACAAGTGGTCTCCTAAACTGCAGACACTGACAGTCAGCTATATTCCATTTGATCCAACTGTTGGCATTGTTGTTAGTATTGAACCAATTACTGTGGAGGCATCCTCCAGAAATGCCAGTGTCCTTTACTCTGACTTTCACAGTGATATTCTCAGTCCAGTTCATGAGATTGGACAGGCCAACAAAGCCAATTTATTTAAAAAGTACTTAAAAAGTTATTTAAATTGAGTTGAGCTTTAATGATCTATCTTGTTTATTGCTGATACCCACAGGTCCACTGCTTCAATGAAGACTCACTGTGCCATCTCTCCTGCAGATACTGTGCTCCTGCCCTGCTTCTCTTTTATTTGCATTGTGCCATTTCCTATCCCTAATTCAGCTGGGATAGTTTCCTTAAATTACCTTTGGATTCTCCTACTCTTCTCATTTCTAAGGCTCCTTCTCACAACTTTGTATGCCACAATTAACTTCTGTTGTTTTTTTTTTCCTTTGGTAGTTTATGACTGCTACACAGCTGTTCTCAGAAAACACAGGTAAGTGCTCCAGCGTCAAATTCACAAATATGTACTCTCCTTTCCTCTTATGAGACTGGTTGTTCACCACATAAGAACACAAGTATGTCTGCCTTGTGTATTCTCTCAAGCTCTGAAATGTGGACTGCAGATAGTGTTAACATCATGTGGTTTATCCTGGTAACTTACTCAGTGGGTAAACCTCTCATGCTGAAAGATATCATGCCCTTCTGCAGCACACATGGAACAGTTCATTAGGAATTTCACTGGGAAATGAAATTAAATGAATATCGCTCTAAACAAGACTTAGAGCCAAAATCCCAAATGTAGCACCTCAGGATGTGGAAACTACATGGAAGTGCATTTAAAACCAAGATGAAGAGCTCTTAACACAAAGGTTTGTAGGAGTCTACAAAACGCTACCAAGCCATGTTGTGGAAGCTATAATCTGGTTTCAGGAAATGGCTGGATGAGAACCTCAGATCTATTAGCTACCAAATACTACACTAGCAACTAAACGAGCTAGACGAACAGAATGACCTCCTCTAATTTGTAACCTGTCTTATATTCATATACCAACTCACTGGAAAAATAATTATATTGAGCAGTCTAAATATATTCAACATTAATAATTATTTTTTAATTGTCTCTTTTCATCATCATAATCACCACTACTGTTGTTATAATTAATTATTTTATTTTATTTTTTTAACTGCTTTATCTAGCTCAGGGTCACAGGTGAGCTGGAGCCTCTTCTGGCAGGCAACAGGCACAAGCCAGGATACACCCTGGACCATCCACCAGTCCCGTTTCTTAATATTAAGAAAACAGTTTTGACAGTTACTTTTATTCATGGTGACATCTTACAGTAATACAAGGTATCAAATGAATGAATAAATTGTGTTTTAATTGAAAACGAGAAAAATCAAATTTCTTCACGGATGGATTGATGATTATGACGCTACAGAAAAGGTGCACAACAATATATACACGTCAATATAAAATACTGAATGTTTCGATTAAAATGATTAATTTAATACAATTTAAAAGTGCACATTTTTCTGATTCTTTTATTCACTATGTATTTAGCATGCAACTCCTAAATAATGAACTAGACCAAACTGCTATTCAATAAGTCTTAGGTTATATGTAATACATTCCTTCAGCATTTCTTCTATGTATTTTTCCAATTTGAATAGATGCTCATTAATTAGACTTTCGTGCTGACAAAGGTCTCAATTCATATTGACAGCGCTAGCTGGATGACATTTAATTGAAACATTGGACGTTGTGCTGCTGATGAAAGGCACAATAAAAACTTGTTCAGTGATCGCGTCGTGTTACACTAAGTTGAAAATAACCCAATGTATTTCAATATTGCCGCTACTCAAGTACTGTACATTACGAGTTTGGCGTCTCTTAGAAAAGCAATCATTGGTCAGTGATGATGCAGCATGTCAGATCGTGTGTACTTACAGAAGTTAGGACATTCATCAACAGAATGACCACCATTGGTGCCCAGAAGACCAAGAAGGCGATGATGATATAGCCGAATCTTTTAGCCAGTTTGCCTTCCATTCTCTTTTTGGCGTCTTCCCTAGAACTTGGAGTGAGAAGGCATATCGCCCCCACAATGTCAGGGGCTTTACCAGGTCCATTCTCTACAGATCCCCTTTCCGAGGAATAGAGGGTGTTCAGTGAAGCAGGAGTGCTTTTGCTAACCCCGGGAGTCTTCGGGTCATCGCAGTCTGGCGCGGTGACGCTCCAGTTGGAAACGGGGTTGCCTTCTCGCGGTCTGGATGGGATCCCGATGTCGAATACTTTGTTAGCGTGCTGTCTTACCACCACAAAAATGCGCATGTAGTGGACTATTATTAGCGTTAGGGAAAACATCCAAACTGGCACCAAAACATAGATCCCGAACGGGTCAAAATAGCTTCGAGCTGGAACACGAAGATGCCGACACATCATATAAAACAAAGTGTCTTTGGACAGCGTCACTGAAAGAACCCCCAAAGAGAAACCAGCGGCCCAGATAACCAGTAACCAGGCTTTTATTCGCAGTTTCCTTCTGTCCGTCTCAAAGGGGAATGCGATAGCTTGAAACCTTTCCGCGCTTATGATCACCAGGGTCAGCAGCTGGACGCAGCTGCTCAGAGAGTAAGTGAACTGATGCAGACAGCAAAGCGTCTCCCCCGCCTCCAGACGGCTTTTCTCGAACACGCTGGCCAGCATAAAGAGGGGGATATCCAAGGAGCACTTCAATAAGTCGTTGGCGGCCAAGTTCACTAGCAGGGTGTTGTTGGCAGTTTGCAAACTTTTGTTCCGGTAAACCGCCCAGCACACCAGTAGATTCCCCACCATGCCGGCGAGAAAAGTGATCCCCAGTACACAGCAGTTAAAGAGGAGCGACAGGGCGTGCAGGGAAACGACAAGAGTAGCGGGTGTTGAACTGTTCAGTACCCACGGCCCGCCGTCCATCGCACAGAGGGGCACGCTGCTGAGTCAACAATGCCAAAATCACACGCCAAAACAGATGATAAAACTTCCCGATTTTCCTTTATATCATTTTATTTAATTATGATTCTATGTGATTTTTAATAACACATCACAACAAGTAATTGCCTGCACAGTTGTTTTTTAAACCTCTTGATACTGCATAAAAATCCAGCCCCAGACCTGCAACCTGTCGAGTCGATCGTCTTGCTGCATACAGTACCTGCTATTTGCGCTCGCAGCTGTCAGCGCTCAGCTGCTGCTCTACAGGCTGTCCTTTATGCTCCGTCAGGCACCGCGGCTATTTCTTGGGATTCTTACTGTTCGAGTGCGATTTATTGTCCATTATGTTCCACGGTTGATGTTTAAGAAACACTGTAGATATACATTATTCGCGGCACCAAGATATATTCTGTAGGGTCGCTGCTGACGTTTAAAATGTTAACAATGTAAATAGTATTTTATGTCATAGTGATGAGTGCCATCTAAATATACTTATATGAAAAGTGAAATTAATTTAATCCTAGTCTTTACAGACTGCCACCCATTTCTTAACCTGGCTGGTGCTTCGCCCAGCAGAGCGAAATTCAAGAGGGAACATTTGTCTTCTCCAGAACTAATAGTTTGGTCTTTACAAGATATACATGAGGTCACGTTACATCGAGATAAAAATGGAGATTCCTGTATTTCAAAACCAAAATCGTGCAAACCAACATTTGCACTGTATTTTTTTTATATTATCAGAATCAGTATACTATACATTTTTATAGTAGATAATACATTTCAGTATTGTCAAGGCGTGTAGACGTGCTGTCACTTTCGATCGGCTAATCGTGGTTAGGAGTCTCTGAAATGATAGATTTATTAAAGTAAATTTTTGAAGGAAACGTAAATGTGGATAATTTCCATTAAGTGTACATGTAAGAAATTTCATTGTTATTTCAGTATTAGCAGTGGTCTGGAGCAGAATAAATGATTTATTACAATGAAATGTTTTTGAAAAATGGTTCTTGTTTGGGGGGAAAAATGAAAGCTTTAAAGACCAGAATAACTGAGCATCATAGTTGCATTCAAGGATCTGATAAATGCTGTAGCAGTCCTCTTTATTAAACTGAACTGTAAAAAAAATCTTACATCAGTTTTGAAATGGCATTCCCAAGAGGGAATTATTTACTAAGCATCAAAAGAAACAGCACTGAATTTCTGCATGCACGTTTTAGAAAACTACAAACCTGAATGGGCAGAGGTGATGAAGGCATTTCAACTGTTGAATGTCAAGCAAGGTAAAGATCAGGAAATAAAAAGATGTACCGATCGGTCACATTGAGCAAGAGCATACTGTATCACCATTGTGTAATTGTTATTCTGGAGTATGTCAGTGGAGCCAATATCTCACTAATGAAGAATAGAGATTTTGTGTCGATTACCCCAATGGAGAGCAGAGTGTGTGGTGAACAACAATATACAAGTTCTGTGTAAAATAAATGAATTGATACTGAGGCCTGATTGTAATGGTCTAGGTAGGTGTGTCTAGTTACTACACTACCACAGGTGTAGTTATTGATGACCGGAAGAGAAGTCACAGAGGACAGGACTGGGACATACTAAATGGAGGATAGTGGCACTGGCTAACGTACTGGAGATTCCCAAGAGAGTGCAAGAGTTGTTTTAAAACATTCATCCACACTTGCTCTCTTCCTGGACTCTTGGTCCAGGAATGCCAACTTCCTGCAGGATTTACAGGCTGTTCAAAAGTCTCCAAGGTATTAAGCTTTCAAAATAGTTGTAATTAAGATCAATGAAGTTAATAATTAATGCAATAGCCGGTTCTTTCCACAACAACCTTGCCACATGCCTTTAATACACATCCTAACCATCGTAAGATCAGGCAAATATTCTGAACGCTAGAACATAAGGCTACAAATGAGAGAAAGCCATGCAGTCTTTTCAATTGCTAGAAGCCAAGTGATCCATAGATCTCTTCCAGACATTTTGTATAAGAAACAAGGGTATAAGCTTCATCCATATGGCTCCTACTACCATCTTTAAAAAAAAAGACACCCTAGTAACAATTTTAAAATGCACTTTCCATAGCATCCACTTGTATCCTTTAGCTAAAATATTGCTGTTAACAGTGACCTCGCATGTATCCCCCCCAACTAGTTCCCTTCAATTTGGTAAGCAAACCACCTTGATTATGGGAAGCCTTGATTAGCAGCAATCACACAGGGCTTTGATTTACTGTTGTAGCATTTGTACCATAATTGCTCTGCACCCCAGTGCTCTATTTAACCAAATAATGTAATACTCACCTCTAGCAAAGGGCTTGATTGTGCTTGGAGGGACACTTCCTCAGTTTTAAAGCACTGAAGCCATGATTTTGTGGACTTTAAGTTATTTCTGTGCCAGTGTATTTCAGTAAGGACTAAGAATAGAAAGTGCTAATCAGAATATTACAGGTGCTTGTAGCTCCAAGAATATCTTACTAGGTTTGTCTCAGGCAGGCTTTATAGACTGAAGAGTATATAGTTGTTTTAGCATTATTACTGTCTTGAATACTGTTTGAAAGCTTTGAGGATTACATATAACACAAACTATACATCATATACTACAGTATAGAAAAACGTACAGCTGTCTTGAGAGAGGAGGCTCCCAAACTAAAAGAGCAGCTCTAGTTTAATAAGCTTTCTTTACAACCTGAGACATCTCCAGACTTGACAGGGAGAAAATGTCAAGATACAAATCAGGATATCACAGGCTAAGAACCCAACTAACACAAAAGCTGTCTCAATTCAGGAAAACGGAAAACACAATTGCCACTTAGAAAAATGTTTACTGCCACAGTGAACCAGTGCCCATCTAAGAATTACAACAAAAGCAAAATTACAATAAAGGGTTTTCATTTACATGGATGAAAGCTTTTATTTTTAATTAGCAAAGATGTTTAGGATGTTAAAAACCTTACAAATATAATGGTCCTTTTAATTCAACATGGAGTTCTTTTATCACAACAACAAACCTTACAATGATGAACCAATAACAGGCAGGAAAAACAGGTTTTGAACTCCTGGAACTGTTGCAGGTAACACTGTAGCCTTGCAATAAAGATAATTGTTTCACATTTTTGATAAATTTCTCCTAGTTTATACAACACTAACAACTGTATATAATGTAAAGAGTGTCTGAGGAAAAAAAAATCTCTACAGTTAAAGCATGCTTCACTGACTGCAACCAGAACACTTTCATTATTTTAGAATCATTATTTATGTTTTAGAATAACCACAATTTGGAATTCATCTGGGCTTTTTATGGTGACAAATCTTGTACTATGTGCTCTGCTGACATTCATATTGAAACTCTGCAAGCTCCAGAATGCCTTACCTGAGAGTTATTACAGACTGGAGGAGTGGCACTTCTTTTGCCGATGTTACTGCAAGCTAGCAGTTGCCTAACAAGTCACAGAAAGCCAATAAGGCCCTTTCTAACTAATGCCCTTCCTGCATTGGTACGCAGTTACCAAGGGACTCTGCTAGCAGCCCAACCCAGAACTGAAGTGTGTAAGCCAATGCTGGCCAAAGAAAAACTGCAGTTGCAATGGGAGTCTTGTTCAATTTTTAATTACAGATAAACTGATGACTTCCTGAGGATCTTTTTTTTTAAATGTGTAATGTCAAAAAAAAAATACACATTAAAAATGTGACTGACTTCCTGACTGCAATAAAACTAAATAAGATCTGATTCTGGCCAGAAAAAAAATCTTTGAAACAACAACAACAACCACTAACGTTTAAGCAGCTCTTCCACATAGACCGAGTTCATGCGATATGCAGCCATCCAGCTGGAAGCCATTTGGTAGTGCCTGTGATAGGGATGGGCCATGGCAGCATAATATTCTTTCCAGGCTTGGTAATACGTTTGCCAATATTCCTGATGACTTTGTGCCTGGATCTGTGGTTTGTTTCTAGGTTTTTGGAATGAAACTCCCTCTTGTTGCTTAACGCCATGCGCTTTCTTGGAAAAGCTTCGATTTGGGTCAAAGCTTTTTTTTTTCTGGGGCCGTGCCACACAGGGTGCAGCGGCAGCACGGTGTTTGAGGTGGGCTCTGGGATAAGATCGGGGCGAGTCGGGACACTCGGGTGAAAACCGAGGTGATCTGTGCAGATTAAGCTCTGCTGATCCAGTCCCTTCTAGTTTACCCGGCGATGCCAGAACTCCACCCTCCTCCTCTGGCGAAAGGTACCCATCTGTGTCGATATCTGTGGACACTTCAGAAGAGGAGCTGCTTCTAGGAGAGACACCTCTCGGAGTGGAGTTGTGGTCATCTCTTTCAGACATACAGTCTTTAACCAATTCGCTGGGTCCAGCATTTGGTGGGATTTCCAGCTCTTTGGTTTCTGCCTGCTGGCCTGGCATGTCACTGTTGGGCCCTCTGTACTGCCGGATGATCTCCACCGATCTACCAGGACCATGGATCATGAAGCTCTCATAGTCAGCCTCTATCTCTTCAAAGGACAAGGGAAGCTGAGCTTCAGCTTTAAAGGAGGGCAATGGGGAGATTTTAGGTAAGGATTCCTGAAGAGCTCTCTGCTCCTGGATGCAAGAGTCAGTTTTCCGGGCAGCATGTAGGGTAGCTGTGTATGTAGACAGGGGGACATTTGGGGCTTTCTCCTGCACAGGAACACTGGAAGGCTTTTTGGGGTCTTTCACATTAACTACATCCACTCCTCTTCCTGTGCCAGAATGCCCGGCAGGGACAGTCTTTGTTAAAGGTTTTGGCTTAGCCCTCTCAGGCCTCCGAGAGGAAAATGGCATAGTGTCCTTGGGTTTCTCCACCATCTTGTTTTCCCCTTTTGAAGGTGTCCTGAGAGAGGGTGCAGTCTTGAGGTTTTCGATAGTAATGTCCCAATCTGAGGGCTCTTCCATTAATCCGGGAGGAATGGGATCTGGAATAAGACCAAGCAGGTGATCAGATGTCCGTCAAAGAAAAAACACAAAAAGAGAAAAGGCTATATAAGAGAAAACAAACAAGGCAATTAAGTGTGGTCTTGCATAAAAATGTCCATATATGACCACTGTAAGTATCCATTTTACACCTTGTCTTTCTAAGATCACAAAACCTTTTTCAAATTTAAACATTTTAAGGTATTCACAATACCCAATATATCAAAACTTTGCAACATGGTTGATTACATATTACAGTATCATGGCACCCTGGGTCAATGCACTGGCTGAAATATTGGGCAGCACTCCGATCGGTTGCTGAAAATGCATCATATTATGACTGACTAATGAATTGTTACCAGCTCATAGCAACTTGAGAAATTGTTAGAATGCTGGATAGCGTTAGCAAGCAAAACAATGAACAAGATCTAATTTACCTACAATAATATCACAAACTAAAGCAATTGATACAAAGGCAAAAAAAATACTTAATGAGTGTTATAAGCAAGGCTTTGCATAACATATACAGTTACACTAAATAATTTACAAGTATCCCATTTCAGAATACATAAGCCTTACCAGAAAAGGATCCTTACCTATCACAGGGAATTAAAATGCTCCTCCTAAAAATACACACCTCATAGTTGCAGTACACGTTCACCTCACGCAAGCAAAATTATTTTCTCAGTATGTACGTGTACCTGTGTAACAACTTATGTGAACTGTCTAGGTGTATTTGCAAAGTTGCTCCTGACTTAAAAAAAGGTCCAAAATCAACCAATTAGATTCATTCTTCTGTCTGAATAATATTTTAAAAATCTAAAGTTTACTGTATATGTAATTAAGACTTTTTATCCCCCTACTGCTTACTTTCAGCTTAAACGCTGTCCATGGTCCTGAAACACTGACTAAAACCTGCCTGGAAGGTCTATGTGTGGAGCTAGCCATGGTACCTACATCCACTACCTAGTCTGGCTGCTGTCCAGTGTGCAGATATACATAACTCCTTATTAATAGTAATGTTAAAAAATTAAAACAAAATACATTTTAGGAACAAGTAAACGTTTATGCCATGCTGAAAAAAAAAGAGATGACGTTTCGGCTGTGGAGTGTTCTTCAGGTGTGATATACCTAATTCATATAGTTTTAGGTACAGGTATAGCCCGTAACTGCAAGAGTGTCTCCTTCAAACAGATTACGCGTTACTGCACACTTTGGTTACCATCTCAGACACTTAGGAAAATCAGAAAAGTGACGGACGATCAGAAGTGGTCACAGGAGTCCATTCGGTCTCATCGGCTTCTAGGTGTAATGGGAACACTTAGAAAATGATCCTTTAGATGAACCAGTAAAGCCTGCTGTGTGAATGCTGTGTGAATGCTGTGTGAATGCTGTGTGAATGCTGTGTGAATGCTGTGTGAATGCTGTGTGAATGCTGTGTGAACACACAGGCTTTGCAGTCCAGAATCAAAGCAGGGACATTGCAGCTACAAGAAAGTAGTTTTAACCACTGCATGACCATGGCACCCAGGAATAAGGAAAGATATGCAGTTCCTAGCCTATACTTGTTGTCTTCGTACGTGGAAGTGTTAGAGTGTTAATGGGGTCCTGAGGATGCTGGAACTGTGCCTCAGTACCTGGAAGACAGGACAGGCTGAGGTTGCACTTCTGTGCAATAGCCATCATTTTGTTTTCCTCCTCACCGCGGCAACAGTAGGTCACGGCCAAGCCCTGAGTTCCTGGGACAGAGAGAGATGCTTTTAAGAGGTAGTCATAGCAACACAGAAGTTAGCATCTGCGCTGTATGTTGAAAGACCTTTAACTTGGAGATTTCAGACTCTTGGAGGGCCGGAGTGTCAATTCAGTGAAGCTTTCAGTTTCTGAATTGGCCCTAATTATTTTCTTAAAAGGACCTATGAAACACAAAGACTTTTACACACCGAAAGAAAACAGCACTGGAATTGTCTGTCATCAAGTTGTTTCTGCAGTTCCACATGAGAAACCTTTGAATTTAAATGAAAGAAATAAGCTTGCAGTCTGTGAAGAAGCCGCTGCTGAATTCTTACCGAACACAAAACATTCTCTGTTCCACCCTGATAGAGGTGATGCCAAGAAGGCAGAGTGTGAGGAACAGATTAAAAATATATTTTGTAGGTAGCAGTATAAGGAAAAAAAAAATTACATTCAGAGTGCTTAATGCAAATATTGGACTACAGAACAACTGACTTAAGCAGAAGCTTTTAAACAGGCTTAACTTTTGGGGAAGAATGTCTATTTTCAGCACTGCTGATCCAGGAATAGGCAGCACTCACTCTCTGAAGCTAGCTCAATGTTCAAACTCTTATGTATCCATTACAGACAATGAAATGCAATTCATCAATAAAAACATCAATGCTATATCCAACCAAAGGTTGTAGCTTGTGTGTCATGAATTTACAGACCTTTTAAATGGACAGTCTGCACTACTTTTTTCCCCAGATAAAACACTTTAAACAGAAGTGTCGCACAAATGTAAATACTGCGTACATAATAAACAGAACAGACAGGGGACCCCAAGGACTGTGTGGTAGTGTAACAAGACCCACTCGACGCATACCTACACCTTGAGAGATTGTAGGTAGATAGTAACCTTGACAGTACATAGTAACCTTGCTTTAAAAGGTGGTGCTTTTTGCACCAAAGAAATGAACAAAAGTAGGCAAAATGAACAGTCTGTGAGAAACACTGCACGGCACAAGTCAAAGGACTATTCCCTTTTTTGCTTATTTTTGGGGGCCAAATCTGAAATTCATACATTAGCACCCAACTTTAAAAAAAATAGGTATGGAAACTGCATGGATTAATATAGATTAGAGCAAGGCAGCAGAATTTCCTTCTGCAGGGTCTTTGAAATGCGATATCTCTCCGGGTCGCTCTGAGGAGAGACACAAAAGAGATGCTAACAAAGACCCAGCTGTCAGCAAGGCCGAGCAAGCCTGCGGTTGTCATAGTTACACACAAAAGAGGCGCCACTGCTTTCAGAATTCCAGCTGCTCCTTATGTAACAAGCTCGGCTTTCTGACCTCCACACACAACCATGCGCCCAACTCAACATGGACACATGTCAAGCACACGACAACTCCCAGCCCAAAGGAACAAATCTCTTGCACTTTTCACATTTATCACTTTAAGCAGAAATGCCCAGGTCTTGGTGTGTTGGGGTAAATGTAGCTTTTCTTGATCCAATTAAATTATAAAATGATCTGAATCAGATTTGAAGAGCTGGAATGATAACCCACAGACACAGACGGCCCTCCAGGCAGCTCTAACTTAAAGAAAATGTGTTCAAATTCACTACTGTATCAACTGTTGATGGAAATGTGATCATAATCACCTTTCCTGGTTCAACCACCCAGGAGCCCAATGCCAAAGGTAACACCTAAACCCATGAGCATTACAAGAGAAAATGGCTTCATTCTGAGAGAAAGGAAAAAACATCCTTCATATCAGACAAATCCCTATTTGCAGGACTTCGCTGTTCTCACACATTTACAATATTCATTTTAAATGAATATCACAGATCTCAGCAGATCTGCATTACGGGGATATTAAGACCGCACATCCACAGGAAAGCTCAGGTTTAAATTTGTTTCAATCACTCGTCACTCCTCCTATGAAATTCCAATTTGAGCTACGGCGCAGGCATGGGCTCTTGAACTTCTATGGCAGAAGCAATGGAGCGGTCATTTCAGGAAACGTGCTTCAGTAAGTAGGCCGTTACCAAAACGCCCTGCTCTGCCAATCCGGTGCATGTATGTCTCCCACTCCTGCGGCACGTCCAAGTTGATCACCAGGTTGACCTTCTCAGCGTCGATCCCCCTGGAGGTCTGCAGACAAAGCGAAAGGGAGAGAGAGTCTTTTACGATCATCCTCCCCATGCAGGGCTGCCAAACAATTAATGGGACCTCAGCAGAAGAGCAGCAGCTCTTCAGTTAGACTACAGCCTACTTCACAGGAAATCTACTTCAGTAATTCTTGGCTGGAAGTGCAGCGGACAATCAGAATCACACGCTCATGAAAAAGGCGATCATATTTTACTTCTGGTGAACATAGCTGATCACAGCCCCTGTCTACAGTGCCACTGTGTGAGTGAAAACATCCCCTCAATTTGATTTACTCCATGGTAGGCTGCTAGAGATGCTATGCTCGTCAATCAAATAAGAGGAGGTGGATGATGCAAGAAGGCACAGCGCAGTCCTGCAAAGAGATGTCCAGGTCCTGGTGAGGTGGGGTAAATGTTGGCTTTCTTGGTCCAATTACAATTCTAAAACAATCTGAATCAGATCTGAAGAGCTGGAATAACCCAGACACACTGGCTCTCGAAGGGCATCTTGCTGAACAGCTCGGATATGTGCTGCACCTTCTCCTCAAAGATCTTGTGTGCAAGGGGGTGGGAGCTGACCACTTTATTTTTTTGAAAGTTCCTGACTTTTCAGGCAGCCACAATACCCATATACAAAAATATACAGTACACTTTCAAGCAGCAAGAAGGACTTCAGAGTAGGCATACCACTGTTGGTATGCACCTGATGTAATCATTCAAGGTGACTCGATAATGTCTGCAGCCCTCGACTGCCTTACCTGAATTAATATTGGGCATTACAAGTTGGCAGTCATCCCGTATCTTTGAAACCACTGGGCAGATTCACAGATTAAAGCACAAGGTGCCAATATTCAGAATATATTTCACTAGTACTCAGATGCTATTTGCTAATGTATAATTGGATCAATATTTGCCTTGGATTCATTTAGTTTTTAACGCAAAACAGCTTGGTAACCAGTGACTTTGACTGAAAATGGCAAATATTTGCCCGAGTTGAATGGAGATTTCACCTGCTTGTGAAATAAGGAAATGCAGAGTGCCTTTAGTCTATTTTTACACAGAACAAAAACCTTATATTACTGCATCGCTCCGCTGGCTCAGTAAACACTGTTCCGTTGTCGTGCACAGTATTTTAGCTTGTGTTATTCTTATTTTACACAGGGCAAGACTCTCCCCTGGAGTTTTACACAGGACTGACAGATGGCTGCAATGAGTGCCTACAGTAAGATCTGATTCCCTATCCTTCGACACCTAGAGAGGTGTAAGTCTGTAATCTACAAGTTGGAATTGAAACTTGTTTATATTGTATAGAGTTAAAGAATGCTTAAATGCTTTTGTGCCCAAGGTCACAACACCGTCCTTCTGTGCAAGTGTCACCCTCAAGTCCTGTGTGCTCTGTTTAATCTGTCATTGAAACGGTCGCACAGTAAAGCCCTTCTGGCACTTAAAAAAAATCAAATAAAGATGACCTGAGACCGGTTCAGAATCAAAGATGCATTTGTATTCTGAGGTCCAAGACAGTCGATGTCAATAGAGATCAGTCTGGATGGGCTTCAGAGGGAATAAATGAAACCCCCACATGAAAGAGCACGAACGCTAGCTATAAGCAGGGTATCACTATTAATGAACACCTGGTTATATCTCAGGTGACTGATTATCAGCCTCATATTCTATTTAACATGGCTAAAAACATTTCACTTACTGATTTTAATACACTACAGCAGCAAGTGAGGCATAGCTCTCTACACTCTGTAAGCCATAGTTTTTTGTATTATTTACATGTATCACATCCATAATAATAAACCGTATTCTTGCATTTTTTAGGCCATGCATACACCCCCCACACACAGGAGTCACTTACCAGATCCGTGGAGATCAGGACCCGACACTGATACTGCTTGAGCTGGGCCATGGCCTCCAGTCGCTGGTCCTGACTCAAACTGCCTGCCAGAGGGAATCAGACACGGACGTCAGCAGTTTCTCTCTCACCCTTGACTCCCACCATCCCTCCCTCTACCTCCACTTTCTTATCGCGACATTCCAGCCAAAGAAAACCGCCAGAGAGAAAATAACTTCTGTTATATCTACAACTCAAGACAATGATACACTTTATAAAGGTGGACTGAAATTAATTCAGATGTGAAAGAGCTCGTATTTCTTTCCGATTATGCCTCTCTCCAGTACAGGGGCTCAGACACAGATCAGCTACCATGAAAGCTCAGTGTGTTCTTAGAGACACAGGATTTTTATGATTAAAAGGCTGCTAATTGGAAGGAACGAGATTTCTTCTGCCTTCAGGCTACCAGTATTGATAGGGACCTCTAAGGAAATGTCTCCAAGCAAGTTTTACAAAGTCTTTAAAATGGTTTAATGAACAGCACTGGATGCAACAGTACAGGCTTTAAACAATAAAGCCCAACATTTTAGCAAAGAAAATTAAAAAGCTGCCTTAAGGGCTTGCCATGAATTTAGATGGCCAAGAAACAGGCCTCTTCTCCTCCACAACCCTTACCCCTAGATGTACTGTAGTAAATCCAGCAAGGGGAAACATCAGTCCACCTCAGTACAAAATGCTGCCTCATTTTCCTTACAAAAATGCCCAGAATGTTGTGCCTTGTTGTGTCCTATCACATCCAGTCCTCTTTGTTAAATCATTTTAAGCACCTCCAGAAAACTTACTTGGGAGTCATTTGCCTGCGAGATCCCTATCAGTACCGTTAGCCCGAGGGCAGAAGAAACTTCCTTCCAAGTTGCAATTTTTTTAAAATTGTAACAGACAATGAATGCCAGTGAGAGAGAATTCACTTTAAGAACTCTCAAGTCATGCCTTTGAAACAATATAAAACCCACTTAGAATGCAGAAAGGCACAGCACCAGCGTTCCACCATTAGAGGAGAGACTGGCTGGCACGCTCAGTCCCCTCCCCAGTCTCTCACCCACCTGAAATGCACACAGCAGGGAGGCCTTTTGATGTGAGGATATCAGCCAAGTGCTGGGCCCTGAGGAGGGACAAAAACACTTGAGAGATTAAAGGCTGCAAAAAGACCGAGGCAGCTTTCATATCAGACTCACAAGGAAGAGCACAGAAAAACGAAACAAAGCTATCAGACTTTCAGATTAATCGATGCTGGTTGTCAATACACTCCAATGAAGTGTAACCAGCATGCGCTGCTCTTGAGCCACACGTATGAAGTGTACTTTGTTATCCATTTATGTCTCATTTTTCCCCATGTAAGTTATGTCAGAACAAAATCTCACTCACAGTGATAACCTCCAGAACTGATTAAACATTGACTGGAACACACCAAGTGAAATATCTTGCTCAAGGATATCAAGAGCAGAGTTCCATCAAGGATTTCGACCCCCATCCAGTTCAGCGCTGAGCTGTAACCACTACTGCCTGCGGTACAGTACGGAGAATAGTATTTTCTAACAATTCCTTAGACCTTTCTGGATACTCCACTCAAAGCACTTTACAGGTAACGGGGAATCCCCTCCACCACCACCAGTGTGCAGCCCCACCTGGATGATGCGACAGCAGCCATAGTGCGCCAGAATGCTCACCACACATCAGCTATCAGTGGGGAGGAGAACAGAATGATGAAGCCAGCTCATAGATGGGGATTATTAAGAGACCATAACTGGTCAAGGCCAGTGGGAAATTTGGCCAGGATAACAGGGGTAACACCCCTACTCTTTTCAAAAAGTGCCCTGGGATTTTTAATGATCACAGAGAGTCAGAACCTCAACTGGACCTATGGAGAACCAGTAATGAATCACACCTCGGCAGAACTTCCTTATTGGATCCTTCCTACTCTACTTCTGCCGCACACCTTTTCATGCTTAAATAATTTTCAGCCCTAGTTCTGAAAAGACTCATCAAATCTGCAGTTGAGCAAGCTGAAGTGAGGAGACTTAATCATTGTGACACAGGACAGTCTTTTTTACCCAAATTGTTTCATCCAATATTTTCTGTCATACTCTGAAATCTGTTTAGAGAGCAGGGAAAAACCTAAACCATCTCTGTTGTAGCTGTTGGATACAAAAATAATGCAGGTTTCGCACAAAACCCCCAATAACAGCTCATTTAAGATTTGCCATCATAGTAAGGGATATAAGGCTTCAGTAAATAAGTGAAGTGAATAGTACAGTCTTTTTTCATCCTAGATTACATTTCTCAGTTGCCACAACAGTTTTTAAAGAGATAGTAGAAGGGATTCCGAAAACACCATCACTATGCACTACACTGCTCACATCATACAAACACATAATGGTCCTTATTTTGGGGAAGGTGAGAGTCTAATCTCTTCTCCTCTGATCCCAGCACACCATACCTGCTGTGCAGATTAGAGAAGACCAGGGCCTGGTTGAAAGGGATCTTGCTGAACAGTTCGAACAGGTGCTGCACCTTCTCCTCGAAGATCTTGTGTGCAAGGGGGTGGGAGCTGACCACTTTATAGAACTGCTTCAGCCCTGAGGAACAGGCACATTGGAGGAGGTTACGGGACTGCCCAACAATGGTTTTGGAATGACACTTTTCTCTGCATTTTGAAAGTTCCTAAGGTGATTTTATCCTCTGTGATATAGTTTTACTTAAAGGAATGGACACTTTAGATTGTTGGGGGGGGGGGGGGGCATTGTTAAGGTCTTTTTTTAACATACACAGTTATCTCTCAAAGCACTTAGACCTAAACATCGCCTGAGGTTCAATGAATCCCAAGGTCTGCATCAAATCTTAACACTCCACCCTCTGTATACTGTTAGCTGCTGGTACCCCAAAGCTGTAGTTCTGTTTTCTCCACAGAAAGCAACAAATTCAAGAAGATAATGAATTCAAATAAATTTCAAGGTGATGCCATGTTGTAGGGTATCCCAATTTGTTAAAGAATGGTCCTAAATGAGCTCCTTATGTAGATTGGTTAGATAAGCCTGGGCTTTAACGGGAGTAACGTCACAATCCCAAGTCCACAACAGCCACTTGCTTGATTAGATAGAAGCCTGCCTGATTATTAATTTCAATGGGAAACACAGTTAATCAGCTACCCTGCACGTCCTCAAACTGTTTAAAGAAATCAGCTTTAACCTTCTTCTGACCATTTAATTTGTACCTCACAGTCATGCTGAAGGGAATTAGCTCCCTGGCAACAAGTGGCTAACAAAAAAATTGCACTTTTATTTGATATAAATTTTAGATAACATTTGCCATTTTAATCACTTCAGAAAGAACCTAGAAAAGTGAAGGAATTATACTTCAAATTCAGCCATAAAAAGCAGTCAGGGTCACAAGGGGAAATTAAGAGCAGGCAATTTCAGGAATCAGGAAATGCCATTACAGAGAGGGTGGCAGGTGTTTAGAACAATCTCATTCAGGTTAGGGAAGCCAATCTCCTATGATCACACTGTGGTATCCATGAGGTAGAAGAAACCATATGAGTGCCCTTCTTCTAACGGATGCACTAGTGCCAGCTTGCAAGACAAGAGCACAGTACAAGACTCACCTATCAGTGCAGGATCCGTGGGGTTCAGCCTGACAAAGGTGGGGTCTCTCATGTATTGTTTCAAGTGCTGAGCCAGCGACTCTGGGTAAGTGGCAGAGAGCGCTAACATTTGCTTGTTGACGGGGAGGGAGGAGTAGATCCAGCTGATAAAAGAACAGGGGCAGGATAGAGGGGAAAAGAGGGGGACAAAAAATCAGGAAACAAGATTTTCTTCAACTACATAAGAATCTGGTTTGGAATAAAATTAGCCTTTTTTATGTCTTTAGTCAGTGCCATATCCTGAACTTTTTTCCCCACTACTTAGGGACTGAATCCCATTTGTTGAAGTAACCAAGAACATAAGTGGTTACAGACTTAATCAATCAATAAAGGTTATTCATTAAAAGGGTCATTTGGCCACAGTTATTTTGAGCCCAGCTTGAACAAAATACAGTAGAACAAGGGCTACGCAGGAAAAGAGGTGCTGCAACCCCTCCTAGGGCTCCCCAGGACCCCCAGACTCATACTTGATTTGCTCCTGGAAGCTGCCCTCCTCCAGCAGTTTGTCAGCCTCATCCAAGACAAAAAGGCGGATGCTGGCCGTAGAGAGATAGCCCATCTCAATCAGCTGCTTTATACGACCTGCAAATCACACAAGAGTCTCTAATAAACAGGCTGTTCACGCAGAGAGTTCCCACAATGCTCCTGGAGATCTATCAAGCTTTACAGCAGCCACAGACCACGATTAGCTTTACAAATCAAACCCAGAATTGGTACAGTTGAGTAATTTACAACACCACTGGAATGCAAACCAGATGCCCCCAAGGCTACAGACTCCCAAAGGAAAACAACAAGTACAAAGTTTGTTCTTTTAATTTATTTTAATTTACGTAAGGACAGGTTGATTAAACATGTTTGGAACAAACTGGGGCCTAAGCATCAATTAGGCTTTAATGTCAGGATGTACTAAAAGCAAAAACACTGTTACTAATTTGTGTCCTGGAGCTTTTACTTTTGGGACACATTTGCATTGCTGGAAACCATTAATAAATGAGTTCCTGAACGGGAATGGTTACAAAATCAAAACAGGGTTTCGCGAGTAAACAAGGAAAAATAAACAACAATAATTAAGTATAACAAAGCACAACACATTTTTGCCTCAGGTTCAACAAATTTCAACTGCTCCTCTAAGCTGCAGCTTCAAATCAAAATAACTTAAATATGAATAATAGCACATGGGCTCCTTATATTAGCAGGTAAAAGCCTTTAGTAGGAGTATAGGCTGCATCCTATAATCTCGAAATCTCTTGCTCTCATCCCAGATTCTTGTTAGCCAGCTGTGACCATGATTTCCCAATGCCTGTGTCCAGAAGGGATTGGGAAATTATCGAAGGAGTTTCAGACTCTAGTGAGGTAAGAGAAAACATTGCAGCTGGATGGTGGCACTGCTGTCACCTTTGGGACTCGCAATACAAATACATGGATCAGGCATCACTGCTATGCCATACAATAACATCATAATAATAATAATAATAATAATAATAATAATTGCTTATACTTATATAGCGTCTTTCTGGACACTCCACTCAAAGCGATTTACAGGTAATGGGGACTCCCCTCCACCACCACCAATGTGCAGCCCCACCTGGATGATCTTTAGGACAATAACATTCAACCTCCTAAACTTGATAATTAACAATTTGCTCCCTTATTTCTGACTGAACAGCTCTTGCATGATCAATTGATGATGAAGACCCACAGGAGGGAATGACATTGCAACAGACTACTCCCACAACAATACAATCTCAACACAACAACACAATGTTAGTTGTTCTGCTTACATCCAATTGGTTGAATGTCATTATGCACACCAGACAGAACACAGTTCTGAGACTCACCTATCAGCACAGGGCTCATACTAATTCCGAAACGCATTCAGCTTTTCAAGAGCTAAAAGCAAATTTAAAAAATTACTTCAAGTAGAAAATTAAAATAAACTACCCTGTGAATGAGCACTGGGCAGATCAGTTACCGGCCATGATTAGTACTGGTTATTAAGGGCTCAGCTGCAGACAGGGGAGTCCTCAGAATTTGGAGCTTCCCCAGGGGACCAGGACTGAAATCCATAATGTCCCTTTCTCCATAGTTTTGCAATAAACTGGTGTCAGGTCCAGAGGGAGAATGACGGAAAGCTTAAAAACAAGAGGAGGCCATTGGCACATCCTGCAGTCATGTCAGACTGATTCTGGTGTGCTGTGATCCTTGACAGGATAAGCAGTTTTCCGATGGATGTTTATTTAGCACTGGTGTAAGGAGAGGTGAGGATCAACAGAAAAGGAAATGCCAGTGGTTAACGTGTTCTGACCAGAGGCTTACAACCCTGAGAATCTAAGCGGTGCCCACACTTTCCTTACTGACCTGGAGAGCCCACAGCAATGTGGCACTTCTTCAGCCTGCTCTTGTCCAGACTGACTGGGGTGCCCCCGATGAACACGTGGCACTCCAGGCCTTCCATGGCAGCGCCGACTGTCGTGACGACCGAGTGGATCTGCACCGCAATCTCACGGGTTGGGGCCAGAACGAGCACCTGACAAAAGAGCGAGATGCTGAGGTAGACTGAGCAAAACAAACCGCAATAAAACTGTCACCTTACACGGTTTTTTTTTATTTTTATATTCGGTTTATTTTTATTTTTTATATGCTTTGAATAATCTAAACCTGTAGTCCATGGGGCTCAAAAAACAATAAAAATTCCTACTCATGCAATTATGTTTAATCCAGAATGAAATTTAGTCTTTGCAATTTACTATCGCAGTGAATCTACAATCACACACTTGTTATTTGTCAACATTGTATTTCAAAAACGTTTTAATACTGGTGACAGAGACAGCCAGGCTGCTGTGACATGAGAGTGACATGAAAATGTCTATTTTAGATTTGCACATATTTTTCTAGTAATGACAGACCCTTGCCAGGAGTTCTATAACTGTTTAACTTTAGCCAAATCAATGAGGGACAGGCTTGCCACACAAAAGCAGTTTGCAGGTTTGCAGCCTTTAAACGATCTGCTGTATGCCAGGATCTCACCTGTGTGGACACATTCTTCAGGATCAGAGAGTCCAGGGCAATGGTGGAGAACACACAGGTCTTCCCGGTGCCAGATTTGGCCTGGACAATAAGATCTGGAAAAAGACAAATTCCAATTAAGACCACATGGGGGAGCCTCACACCACAAATACTTTTGGAAACATAATTCTACTGCATATAAAAAAAAACTGAGTAGGTAGCCATGTCAGCATGCGTAGGCTGCAAAGGAACAGGTAAAGGTTTATTCTGCGCTGAAAGAACAAGAAAAGAGATACAATGCTTCAGAATTTTTTATGAAAAAGCTGGTAGCATTTTACCTCCCTAAATAATATTATCTATTATGTCTTCTTCCTGCATCTACCATTTCGGATAACCCAATAATATCATATGCTAACTAAAAGTCTTTATAAATGACACTTGTGATAATACTTCAGGTTTCTCAACTGATCTAACCAGTACAGGTGATCACTGAGAGAGCACGTTAAGCCCTATGACCTGGACATGATCAACACCATCAGGATTCCTCAGGCACTGATACACAACTGGCAGAGCACCACTAGGGTAGGTTTATTCCATGCTGAAAAAAAGAAGAAAGAGAACACAACGTTTCGGCCGTGAGCTCACACCTGAAGAAGGCTCCACGGCCGAAACATTGTGTTCTCTTTCTTCTTTTTTTCAGCATGGAATAAACCTATTACTTGTTCCTTTGCAGTCTACGCATGCTGACGCAGCTACCCACCTGAACTACCGCTAGGGTAGGACAGGTGTGACAAGTACAGTGCTCCCTGAGCCAGCTGGGATTTGATTCCAGACACTCGCAGGCTTTGTGTCCACGCAGCACCACTGAGAATTCTCACAACACCAGTGATGAGTGAGGCTCTACTCTACCCCTGCCCAGGCCCAGGGCCACAGCACTACAATCTAGCCAGCAGAGAATCCCACTTCAGCAGAATTCGACATGGTCTAGATTTCAGAGAGAGTTGACATCTCATCTGGAAGTTGTACAAGGGCTCTGAGCCCTGTTACACAGACTTCTGCAATTTGCTGGGCACCTGCAGACTCAAATGAATATCATTGAGGTATTGCCCTTTCTCCAATCTGCATTCACCCTGTAAGAACTTGTGCAGCATATCAAAAGATTAATGGCTCTAACAGTTGAGGGAGCAGAAAAGGCATGTCTGCAGACCGTTATTGTGGAAAACCAAGTCTTACACTAGTGACTCATCCAAACTGTGGGTTAACTATAAAAAAACACTGCTTAGTGGTAGTTATAGCACAATAAAAAAATAATGTGTATGTTTGTCATAATTGCAAAAGTACCATTATACTTATTTTATCTTGTGCAGTTGAGAGCTACTAACCTCTTTGTAAAGACCATGTAAAAGGGTCATTTAAAATGGGCTATATAAATTATTCACACACCACTGAAAAATAAAAAGATCTCATAACTGCAAGCCAAAGCCAACTGATTTTGGATATGAGATATTATGAAGATGTCTGAAATCAAAGCTCCTACAATTGGATGCACGTTGTTGTATAATTCATACCATGGCTAATACGAAAGGTTTTGGGCACGTTTCTGTTTGACAGGAGAAGAAAACTGAAGCAGCACAGCATAATGTCAAAGACAAAATTAACATTACAGATAAATAGAGGCTTTTCCCATCACAGTAGGTGTGTGGTTCCATATTTGAGTCACGGTCGTCCATCGGTTCAGAGATTACAGTTTTTTTTTTGTTTGTTTTTAGATTACACTGGTTTATATGGCGTTAACCGTACCGAGAGCACATGTCTCAATTATGAGAGCAGACTTGCAGAAATGTACCTTCCGAGGTAAACGAATTATTTGTTCATGTCTATTGTCTATTACACTGCAGGAAGCACCACTTTAATTAAAGAGATTTTATCTTTAGGCTGCAAAGTGCAAATCGCAGTTCACATTTAAATCCAACCCAAAACGTTCGTAAGAATAGCGATCCTACCGAGCCCACAGCGACCGAGCGGGATGGCTTTCAGCTGGATTGGGGAGGGCTTCTGGAAACCCGCGGCAGCCAGTCCATCGAGGACGGGCTGGGACAGCAACAACGAGCTGAAATCAATACCCTCGGCGAGCAAAACATCTTCAGTCCGCCTCCTGGTTTGAATGTCATGTGCAGCCTTCTTCATAGATGCTGCCATTTTGAACCCAAATATCGCGTTGTTTCCGCTTATTGAACGATGAAACTTTATTCGTTACGTTAGGCTCTATGCCGCTCACACGCTCAGTTTCACGAGTACTATCAGCACCTTGGACAGGACAACGCAATTCTGAAACACATCGTAGACTGCTTTCAATCAACTCTAAATCCTTGGGAAAGATAATGTTACCTGCCAAGAACACTGATTCTTTAGCTTTGACTTCCAAAAAACTAGTGCGTCGCTTGAACTGTTTTTTTTCTTTTTCATCGCCTGTTTTACACCTTACGGAAATTTGCAATTTAGCCGCTATGCGGCAGTATTTGAACGTCTAAAGTACACATGCTGTTAATAAACTTTTATTGGTATTGGTATTCGAATTTCTGACAATTCTGACAAAAATATAGACGATCGTGAGGATGACGAATACAAGCCTGATCTGTCATTAGCTACCAAACTTTAAGCCTACCAGCAAATCCATCACTGATAACTAAAGGAAGGTCAACATATAGTAGCAGGACTAATAAAAGTTATAAAAAGAGTATAAAGCTAAGTAACATTTAGTAATTTAAATGAAAATTTGTCATTTCAATTAAAAGTCCATCTCAGTGAATTGCAAATACAGCCAATATTTTGGAATGTGAAACAGTGAAAACATCTCAAGTAGTGCATGCAGTTAGACTGACAAATCCCTAATTTACTTACCATCACCAGATCAAAGGTTAACCAAACTCCACCACTATACAGCTGCTAAGGTACTGAAATCCTATGATTTAAAAGAGAAACATTAGACTTGAACCCACTTCCCACTGATTTATTGCATTGGTTAAAGAATCACCAAGCTGCTGTTGTGTTTTTGTGGTTTGCAGGGGGTACCCAGGCACTCTTTCATGTTCTAGAGTGCCCGATACATCTCTTACTATAGCATGCATGGTGGCAGATCAGTAACTCAGATCAAAATAAGACTTAAATCCTGTATGAGTGATGTAATGTATGAATTGCAAGTTAAATGCTGCTGCATAATCTGTACAAAGTCAGAAATATACAGTGAACTTGAGGTCCAAATCTTGTACTTGATTAAGCCAATGAAAGTAATCAAGGGATCAAACTGGACTACAGGTTACTAGGCAGTGGGGCACAAAATGACTGACACACATCATGCAAGACTGTTCCCATCTGTGACAAGATATGTAACAGGAAGGATGTAGTCTTGTCTCTGTTCACTCCTCCTTAACACACAAACACAAACATCCACAGTAACACTTGATTTGGATTTGAATGGAATGGCTTTCCCATACAAAGCCTGTAAGTGTGAAAATATGTACAGTATCTGACCAAAGTCTGGTGCAAATTTTAATGGATGGATAAGGAGGATGGGATCAGACAGACATGACTCTCCTTACCCGTTTTTTTTTAAATGACATTTTTCTGTCTGAAACAGCACCTCAAACCTAAATGATGGAAAATTACAAGAGCTGATGAGTGTGCAAGCTTTATCATTGAAACAAGCATCACCAAACCCCTGAATTAACAAAGTATAAGCATGTTCATCATTACTCTCTGTATTGTGAATGGAAGCTGTCAGCTATAATTAAAAGTAATTACCTACGCACGACAAAGAATAATGGAGAAAAACTGAAAGAGTTTGTTCTTTCCCTCTCACTCGCCTCCCAATGTGCAGTCTTGTGTTTTTAAAGCAGTGGAGTAATGTAGGGCTGACCAGAAGTAAATTAGATCTGTGTACACCAGAGCAATGATACTCATGTCTCTCTTCTCGTCCACACTATTCTAAGACATGCAGCTGGCATTCGTTCACACAAGTGTCCACAGATCTAAGGCCTCGTTTGCAGTTATTTTGAACAGTTAGGAAGCTACACTGACAGCCAAGGGAGAGAAGGGAAGCAGGCAGACACATGTAAGTCAGAATCGAGCTCCCTGTTTTTTCCAGCCATCCAATTTCTAACTCCATTATAAAATACAGAGTCGCTGGCCAGACAGAGGCTATCTCAGCAAGCATCGGGAGCAAGGCAGCTTACACTCTGTAAGGGATACCAGTCCTTCACAGGGCACACACCAACACATGTACACCATGGCCTAGTTTCCCAGAAGCCAATCATGAAACAGTATGTTTTTTGACTGTGGGAGGAAATTGGAGCACCTGGAGGAGACCCACACAAACACAGGGCAAACCTCCAGACTCATGCATGCAGATAACACCCCAGAACCTGAATTAAATCCAGGGCTCCAATGCTGTTAGGCAGCAACGCTAACCACTGCACCACTGTGTTACCATTCATGGGGCCAATACTGGGGAAATTAAGCAGGAAGGAAGGGTGGTGGTGTTGTATAGGCTGCTGTATTAAGTGGTGAACCAATGGATTTCAGAACAATGTGTAACACAAATTTCATTTCTTGGAGTTTTTGGAGAGAATGAGTTGCTACTCAACTTTAGGACACTAGATTTGAAACAATTATCTTCTCTTCATCTTTGGCCCTAGTTTGAGCCTGGCAGGAGAATGCAAAAAGTTGGGGATTAAGAAAATGAAACATTTGCTATGTTCAATATTTCAAAGCAACACTAATCTGCTTCCCCTGCCACAATTTTCCTGTGCAATAGGCCTTCGATGGAGGTTTCAGAAAATCATGAAATAAAATTGACATGAAATGACAGCTTAACATACTGAATAATTTCAGATAAGAATAAAGAATTCACACTTAGTATGTAACAACGTAACAAAGGGTAACTGCTTCAGTAAAGTGCATGGAATCTGAGCTGAATATTAGTTAAAATTCCATAGTAAAAAATAACACCTTCAATGGTAACTATAATTCAATGGTTTTCTTTGAAAGAAAGCAAGAAGAATAAGTATCCTCCCTTTCCTATTTCTTATTTTGTAAGCTTTTTTTTTGCTCTTCCAGGTTCTTTTTTCTGTGTCGTACTAAGTAGTACAAATGTATTGTCACTAAAATCATAATGCAAAACCTGTATATGAAATTCCAGCTGAGATCCCATATTCAACCCTCCTTTGTCTGCAAAAATGGACCTTTGTTCCACATCAAACATCACCAAGCTTTGATCAGAAAGTTCCTACCTAAATGAGCGGTTCTGTGTTGCGCACTCCTTGTTAAGCCTCAGAGTACAATATCCTTTGCATTTGGATAATTTCCTGCCTCTTCTCTGGTTTGAACAGTGGCACAAGACACAGGACGGCAACATCAGACAGCTCTCACACTGTGCGCTGCTCTCCCCAAGCAGATTGCTTTGCTGCTCATCGGATGTTTAATTCATGCGTTTCTAGCCTCTGCTTTTGGGCTCCGATTCGGAATCTTTGCCCCATCCACGGCTGCATGCACCTGGGATATCCAAACAAGCAACGCTCTTGAATATTCAATTGAGACAAGCATTCATTTACATGGATTTGGGTCAGATAACGGGGAAAGGAGACGAGTTCAAAAATGTGTTTGATTTTTCAGCTACTTTCTGATGTCAAATAGTCATTGTGTGTTTTCAGGAATTTGTTTTCTTTTTTATCCTTGTCAATCCAGAGAGAATACAATTTGAAATTGAGATATTTAGCCGTATAACAGCATTAGATAGTGGAAGAAATGTTTAGCCTTTGTGGCACCATAGTAAGATATAGTATGCTCTCCCTGTGAGTTCTAAATTATTGTTAACATTAAACATTAGAACTCTTTTATCATATTATTAAACCCATTTTTGATGGGTTAGGCTGTGATTTCCCAAAATCCCAAGCAGTCTAAATAACAATGCAACTCTTTGCTAGGAAAGTTCTAGGGATTTGCACACACAAAAAATCACTTTGCAGTTTTTAAAAGACAAAGAAAAAAACACACAAGCCCTTAAAATAACACACATCAATAAACTCCATGTGAGAATGTGCACTTTATTCACTCATCATCAAATATCTAATAAAGAATTTATGTCCAACCAGTCTGTTTACAGGAATTAAAGGTCCTTTTGGCGGCCTCTAGTGTAGAATTAGTTATAATTGCAGTCCCTTGTCAGGCCTGCAATAGTCTGGCTTTAGTATGCGACCAGAGTTCCCCACCTCATCCTTGACGAATACCCAAGACCTCTCTTCTCCTTCCCATGTACTGGGAACTCATCAGATTTAATTCTGGAGTCTGGATATGAAAGTAGCTGTTTTGGGATTTTAAACACATTGATATACAATGTGCAAAACATAGACTACCATCAGTTTTGCTGAATATTTTATGAATAAGAAATTGTGTAATTCTCAATTTCAGATAAAACAAGATAACTGTATTTTAGAGTTAAGTTTTATAAAAACAAGGTTTTTCTCCGAAGCAAACTCTGTACACAAGGCAGCTGCATCGAGCTTCAGCAATGATCTGTTTGTTGATTATGATTTAACATTCTAAAAGTGCATACACATACAGTATAAAGTATTTAAACAATAGACATATATTAATAATAATGGATATGGATATTTGCTTTTATCATTTCTGAAATTACATCACAGTTAATATATTCAGTATTCAGTTTTAAAATACAAAGTCTTTGTTTTTCCTCAGGCGTAGAAAATGTAATTACACTGATATTTACAGCAAGGAACAGAACATCCACTTCATTAGCAACACAAACCAGGCCCCTGGGGGGGTTGGGGGGTAGAAATTTCCATAGCTCCTACAGCACATGATGCCCTGATGCTTAACCCTTCCTGAACTACGCTGCTTTCAAGCAGCAGAAGTCTCCCCCAATGCTTCTGAGGTAGAAATCACAGTCAATCCACAGTGAAGTTTGATAAAACATGTTGAAGGTCCAAGCACGATAAGGCACAGAGACTTAAGGTGAAGCCTGCAGCTGAGAGTGACTTGCAACTATGCAAGACTATGCAATATTGCAAAAGCATTGGAAAGCTGCCAAAAATACTGTACAAAATATACCTCGATAAACTGATGTTAAATAGTGGTTAATGCATTTATTTTGGACTGAGGCTCTGCCATATTCAAAGAGACATATTTAACAGAGAGTATTCAAACCAAGCACAACGTGGATTGTGTAAAGCACATCTGTGCGTGGTAACTTCACATTCTGCGTAAAGAGCCATCATTAACTGTTTGCAAAACATCTCTCAGGAAGTTTAATCCAGGGTAAAACAGAAAAGGCATTAACAAAAAGTCATAAATCAGACCTCTGTATCCCCATTAGTTCCGCTCCTTTCTCCCACACTGTACAAAGCATGTGTGTTTCTTTTTCTGGGTATCACACAGCAGGGTCTGGAAGACAGACGGGTGCCACAGATGCAGTCAGATACAGGACTGGCATTAGAAGGAAGAAAATAATGATTACCTTGGTTACTACACAAACCTGTGAAGTTTTATCCTTAACATAATGCTTGTTTGTTATAGCATCCTTAACAACAAGTTACCATGGAGCTGTTTCCAGGAATATGTACAACCGATGTTTTCCGTACAGGTGCAGCAAACCATTGAGCTCAAAGGAGAGCCCCACTGAATTGAACTAAATTTACTTTTATTGCCCCTAAAGGAATTTGTCTGGCACATCAATACCTCATAAATGTATACCACAATAATACATATACTGTACATATACAAAATGACAATAATACAATACAACAATAGTACAATATCATAATATAAAACAACATTCAACAACATCATTCAGACAGAACTCCTCCAGTATCATAGGATTTGGATTAGCCCTTCGTTTTGTTTGTGTTTAAAAACAGTAAAGCAGTAAATTATCCTGACACCAATTATAAGAAAGATTTGTCTCCTGTCTGTAATTGTTTTCAACATCATTCAAATGTCCAATCAAGGCAACATCATTCACAAACTTAATAATCGAACAGTTGTTATAATGGTTACACATCATTAGTGTACAATCTGAAAATCCCTGTGCAGGTGCTGAGCCTTCTCGCACATACTGTCGCCACTCAGTACGAAAATTATACAGTGTATCCACTGAATGAATAAGTGTATGATGTACTCTCATATACAAAGACCTCCCTACCAGTCTGTTTGCCTGAATAGTGTTGATGAAAAGTCAGCAAACATATGTGTACCTAGGAAGATGGAGTTTCTAAATGCTTGTACTCTTTATTTAACAAGGTCAGTCGCATTGTGTAGGTCACCAAAACCAGTTGAGGCATGCATGTCACCAGCTCTGGGGCCTTTAGTTCCACTAAAGAAGCAAGAAAGACAAGTTCTAATATACTGCCAGAGCCTTGGTAAACCCAGAGTGATTCTTCGGCCTCACTGACATTACCAATAACGACTTCTCCACCACTGTTTACTGCATTCCTTTATACAGCAAAAGTAATAATTACATTGACAACGATTACAAAATTGTTAGGATGAATTAGACTTGCCCTTTAGTGAAGTACCGTATACCTGCAAAGCCTTCAGAAAAATATCCAGTCCAAACATGGAGTTTTATTATTTCTATCCAGTAAAAAGCTGTCACTAAACAACACTAACTGGCTCTGATCCACTTTTTATGCCTTTACTTTACCAGGAATTTCGATTGAGACCAAATACCATTTTCAATTTCTGCTTTGTTGCTCCGACACTCTGTCTCAGAACTCACTTTTCTGCTTTAGCTTTTAATTATTTGTAATTTATGGTTTTGATTTGTGCATGCCTCTCTCTTGTGTTTGATTGTTTTATTGTACTGTGCCTTGAGATACCATTCAATAAAAGGTGCTGAACATAACAAGGATGATTAGTTCTAATGACAACCTGGAGATTTACTAGATCAGCTCGAGTGAAGTGCTTTGTTCAGGGCTACAACAGCAGCACCATCCCTCCCCAAAGCTGAACCCATGACCCTCAACGCTGGTAGATAAAGCATGACCAACTATTCCACTCTGCTTCCGTTAAATCATTGTGGGGTCCTACTGTTTTAAGCTAAAACTTCACAACTTCAATATCCCCATGGTGAAAACACTGTCATCACACTTACAGGCCTGAGAAAGTGTCCTGTTAGCTCATCCCTAAAACTGCCCTTGGGCTAAATCACCAAATAGCTCAGTGAGGCTCTGGCTCTGTTTGTGGAGCCTTGGGTCTCCCAGACAGAAGAGTATCACTCTGGTTCAATGCCCACTGTCCCAGCAGTGCAATTCAGACAGAATCCACACAGCTGTGTGCAATGACTCCACATTAACAGACCCCCTCTGAAGCAATGCTTTGTCATGATGAAGAGACCAATTGACTGTCTGATTCAAAGTCCTTTTTGCCACTGAGGTATTTCCCCTGGAGTTAAAAAACCTGGGGTAGTCATACATATGCAGAACACAGCAATTCTCACAGGGGAAAATGCAGTTTTACATTTTGAACAATTCAATACTCCTTTAGATACACAAATGTTTTTAGGAATGAATTAATTACCTGGGGTTAAATTAACAGGAGTTTATCACTTTGTGTAGGTCCTGATTGTGTTTTAGTATCTGTGTCTTATTTTTTAAACAATCACTGATTGTTTTAATAATGTAAGACTGGGGTGGTATAATGAACTTTAAACCCATGTGAGTAGGTAGTAGGTAAAGAGGATTAGAATTTAGCTCATTACAGATATGACTTGGTAAACCCTATGGTAAAGCCGTGAACAACAATAATCTCAATAAATGTTTGCAATGTTAACTTTTGCATATTGTAAATTAATATATAATGCAGTACCATGATGCTGCCCTCGTACTTTTTTTCCTTCCGGAATCCTTCTATCTCCTAGTTGTTTTAAAGACATGCATTTATTTTATTCGAATTTCTATAAAATCGAAAGCACTTTGTCCACTTGTAATAATATTTTCCATCCAGCGTCGCTGGCTATTGACAATCTACAGGAAGGTTAATGAATAGAACGGAGGGCGTGTGGAGAAAAACTGTTTGGCGGTGGTTCCGTGGAAGGAAATCTGAGCCTGGCAGCGGCTGTAACTTCTGAACCCAGTCTAATCTCAAACTATTCCACGGCTGTATCAAGGAAAATGACAAACTGAGCCCCCCTATTGGAGGCGGAAAGGCGCTGCTCGCTCTACGTAAGCGCTCCAACGGAGTGAGAGAGAAAGAGTCTGGGAAGTGAGCACAGCTGCCCAGCACAGCGGAGAGACGGGACCTGGGCACAATACAGCCAGCCGGACTCGCGGTGTGTAAAAAAGTAATAGTAGAAGAAGCAGGGAAGGATTTGACAGACCAAAGAACAGAAAAAAAAACTGAGCAGGAAGAGACACACGGAAAGAAGAAAACAAACTGGGATTTTGCAGCTGTGCTGCACATCTCTTATAATGATTGTTTTGGTTCAGGCGCACGAACGGTAAAGGTTACTTCATATTCCTTCTGTGTTACTCCGTTACATCTTTAGACAGAGACACAGAAGAGATATGTTTGTTTGACTTCTATTTTTAACCAAATGAAGATAAATTTACGTTTTCCATCCACGAAGGCATACGGATTAAGCACTCTGGGCTTTTGAACAGAAGTAACGACTGAAGAATGGAGCAACTTTCTAAAACTGAACTGAAGAGCATGGATACCTGTTTACGGCGTTTGAAGCAAGAACTGGTAGGTCTGAAGAAGAATTCTCCGTTGTAACAGCCACACATTCCGCTCGGGAAATGTTCAGGTAAAAGGTGGTGTTTCCAAATGCAGGGATGCGCGCAATCAGGCGTTGCCTGCGCTGGGTTTGAATCTAACGGTCAATATTTGTCTCTTACCATGCCGAAATCGGTGTTCAGTAATGCAACACGGTGCACAGGTACATAGAGAGGAGGAAGTCAAACAAGGACCGAAGCGCCAGTGATCTTGTAATCTGAGAGTACACGACCATTCGTGTGTGTTTGCGTGCGTCTGCAGCTGTCAGGAGACAGACTTCCAGCGCATTCCCACAGTACTGTGAAAGTCCACAGCAGTGTGCTACAGTGCTGTGCAAGGGGTTCGGCAAATACATGTTTCAGCCTTATCAGCTTTGTCTAAACGAGTCTAGGGTAGTGCGTTTCTGCCTGTTAGGAGTCTATATGACTTTGTTTCTGTGTAACTCCTGTATGTAATTGCCCTACACGTCAATATGTAATAGCTTCTGATTGTGTGCGCGGTCCACTAAACGTGAAAGCAAAGCAAACCCATGGTAGATATCAAAGGCAGAACTAACACAAAACCTGCTGTCAGGTAAATCAAAGTGTTAGCAGTTGAGAAGGGGCTTATCCCCACGGATGTCTTGAGCTCCTTCTTTCACTGTCTGAGGCCTGAGCTGCTTTATATGCATTTGAACCTAAAGACAAAGGGAGTCGAGATGCCTGTTAGTAGCTAGACGCAGGGATGTTCCAGTCCAGATTCGAGAGGAACGGCTCGCCTTTAGGCTTTCAAAGCAGCAAACCTGAAAGAAGCATTTCAATTAGTCAGGTTAAGCCATTAACCAGCTGATTTAGCTCGTTAAGAGTTGAGTTGGAATGAAGACCTGCAGACTGACCGACCTGAACTAGAACTAAAGCAGTAAAAACTGCTTTCATGTGAACGACCTAGGGACATGCCCAGACAAATATTTCTTCTCCGTACCGCGGAGTGTTCACAGCCTTATCCAAAGTTACCACAAACGTCGCTCTGAAAGGTGAAGGGGTTAAAGGGAGGAATATAGCTATGCGAATCACATAGTAACAGAAAAATGACAATTCGGCTGAAAGAAACAAGAAGAGTTTTCTAAATAAGTTAATGGGAAAAGTGCATAATAAATCTTGAATCCCTTTTCCGTGTAGAGTTAAATAAAAAAGCAAAGCTGTGACATGAGCTTTACGCCGACGGCCTCTCTCTCCCCCTCTTTTCCCTCGGCTTTACTCAACCAGATGTTTAGCCTTCGGATAGAGTGCTTTGAATTCTGCAGCCCGCTGGGAGGCTGTTTCTTTAGAAAGTCTGTTATTTCACATAAAGTGGCTTTACCAATTGGACAAAACAGTCACGGTAATCAAATCGTTGTGCAGCTACAGATTTAGATCTGCGTTAGTTTCTCAGTATACATTTGTAATATTTTCGCGGAGGCACGAGTGTTACTCAGGGAGTCTATCAACGACGCAGCGCTTGAAAGTGGCCATTGCCAGCATTTCATTTAGTGTTATTTTGAAGATGAATAATATTCATGATATATGATAAATTACCATGATATATGGTAAGTTTGCAACAGTTAAATTTCATTTCTTGTGTTGTTGATGCCACGTTGTTAAATACAATATGCCTAAATCTGTAGTTTATTGCAACAGGGTGGCGACACAATTGAAGGATTTCCTGGTCACTTAGGACTCTTATTATCGATGTCGAATAAAGGAAACAAAGAAAACATTCAACCAATCAAATCTGGAAATTCAAGTACAAATCAGTTCCAGGACCCTGCTAGAAATTCTGTTAGCCCCCCAAAAGCAAAACATAGCACACAAATAGAGCACCACACATGAGCACAGTCTGAGAGTTTGAGGCTAGGATTAAAACAAAAGAACCACTTTTCCAAATGCACGTCACGTGTTGTACCCTGTGACATAGAGGGTAGGATGCTGCCCGGGTGCCCTTGACCTTCTCGCCAGGGCTGCTGGTCAGACGCCCGGCTGCTGCACTAGGCTGTGCCACGCAGGACACGCACGGGGTTCCAGTGCCCACGCCCTCCAGCTCACGAGGAAAGCTTCCGTCACTGCTCACTGTTCGGCTTATTGGAGAGCGGCTTGTTTTGTAAAGAAGAAACGTTACACCTCAGTCTAGTCCACGGTTTTATGATTATTTCTGTTTATTTTCGTTTAAATGCTTTGCAATAAAATGTTTTGTTTAAATTGACAAAATACGGATTTATCTTCGCTGTAGTTTTGGGGGGATTCTGCAGTCTATCAATTGCCCGAATTGTTTATGTTTTTTTTCTGTAGAAATTCATACAGTTACAGCCTTGAAAGTACAACGTGTGAAACTGTTTCAATTGGGTTATATGACTTAATTGTTTTTTTGTTCATGTTTTTGTTCTGTCGATATGAATCCATACTTTGCTGCCTTGCTCTTTTTAACTGGAAAAGGTTCTTATTGAGACTGTAAATTCAAGATCCTATGTTTATGAAACAAGGGCTTCGCATCTCCTTCCTCCTTTAAACTGTGAATTAAGCCTCTTTGTTTAAAGTGTCCAGAATTGAGCATATAAGTTTTTCAAGTCCATATTGACATGCTAAAGCCTTTTAGCTGAGGTAGCCTTGCCTTTTCATTTTCTTTCTTTCACTGACTCTTTAGGTCAGTGTGTAATCTTAATTCCACTGGAATTCAGTGATTTTGGATTAATCTCATACCAGATCCTGAATTCCACCCTGAAAGACCTGAGCTCACAGGGCCAGACTTATCAAGGGCTTTGTCTGCAAAGATGAAAGACCAAATGCAAGAAATGTGACACAGAAACAAAAGAAACGTATTTAAATTAAATGCACTTTTCTCCTTTCATTACAACTAAAGAGCTGTGAAATTTTAGAAATATATTATGATAGTTGGAAGGAGAGAGGTTATTTAATAATATTGAAGCTTTTAAAATGTAGTCGTTCTGGTACAGTTCCACAAATGCATACAGCTGTCACCTACAACTTTGCTATGCTATGGATTCAAGTTTATGATATTAACTGTGCTTTATAAAATAAAATATGGAGTTCCTTGCAAATATATCCAGCTCCTTCACAATTATCTCCTGTTGTGGTGACTTACAAAGAATGTATGCACATTAAATTCAAAGTGAAATTTGAATGCTCATACTGAAAATGTTTTAACTTGAAAAAAGTTAAATATCTCCTAAAGCTGAAGAAAAATCAAAGATAAAATATGTTGACTTATCACCCTGAGTCAATATTTGGTTGAAACACCTTTGGTTGCAATTACATCTGCAAGTCATTTTGTATAAGTCTTCCAACTTTGAGATTTGCCTGTTTTTTGCTCCTTCAGTTTTCCCCTGAGTCTTGACAAGCTTCCCAGTCCCTGCTGATGAGAAGCAGAATAACATACTTGTACCACCAACATGTTTGACAGTAGAAATTTGGTTGGGTTAGTTCCAGACATAACACCTTTCATTTAGACCAAAAATGTTTTATCCCGTGTGACCTCAAAAAATATTTCACCACATGTCAGCAGTTAAATGCGTCTTGCACATTTTTGAGTTTCTCAGACTATCATACAAGTCAACTTTGTAAAGTGACTGGAATATTGTTGTCACATGGATATTTTCTCCCACCTCTGTTGTTGAAATACAGAGATCTTTCAAAGCCAGCCTGGCCTCACGGTGGCATATTAACCAGATTCCTCCTTGAACAGCTTCTCATCTATGCACCCCTATCTATGCAGTGTCTGAGTGGTACTGTACCATATACCTCTCACTACTTAATGATCAACTTCATCATGCTCAAGGCGATATTCAGTGTCCTTCAATTCTTTTATGTCCTTTTCCTGATTCCTGCCCTTTTCATCTCTGAGATGTTTTAAAACTACATTCTGTTTATATCATATGCTTTGTGTTTATCTTCATGGTTGAATATTAAGTTCACTGTCTGACTAAGGGATTTTGCAAAGACAGGGTATGTATTTTATTCTGGGGTTTTGCGAACCCAACCCAACTAATTGTATGAATTGTCAAATCAATTGTATGCATCTGAAATAATTTAAGGTCTTCCAGCAGTGTTACTTACATTACTACCCTGGCTTCTTTAAAGACATAGGTAGATGAGATCAAGAAACTGCTAACAACCATAAGAGCTACATGGGTCAAATGGCTTCCTCTTATTTGTCACCTTTCTCTTTTTTAATAGCAAAGGGGGTGAGTATTTTTGCAGTCAACATACAGGTATATATTTTTTTACAGTTTTTGCTAATATTTTCTTTGTTACATAAAAATGTCCAATTTGAGCATTCAGGATCTGCGCTTTTAAACTGACAAAAGGTGCCATGACGGCTCATTTACAATGGAATCTACCGCACGTCAAAGTTTGTTTTTGGCCACTATGGCCAAATATTAGCCACAGCTTGACGTGATGACATGTGATGACGTGTTGAACAGGAGATTGACGCCTGAGCAGAATGCGACCATAGAAGTGAGAAAGAGAGAAAATCAGTGACGTTTCTACATGAATCTCAGGTTTCAGGCACCTGGGGGGGAAGTCATTTTGTTGGTTATCAAAATGCCTTGTTGGGTAGACTGGGGGCAGTTTATTAGAGCTGAGTAAAATCTCCATTATATTACACAGCAATGCAGAGAGTTTATGCCTTATCTGCTAAGTACCACCTTTTTTTTACGTACATATTGTATAGCAGTGCCACAGAATGTTTTATACCCTGGAGGTAACTTCTTCATCATCAGCAATTTCAAATTATTTTCAATCACATGATTTTAGAAGCATGTAGAAGATGCCAAACCCCAGTTTCAAGGAGTGTGACCCCAATACAGAGCTGGACTTATTAGTTACACTATACAGATAGCCCCCACTTCCTTTAATCTGGTTCTGGCCTCCACTGATATCAAAACATGCAGTAGTGTGCTTTCTCTCCTCACAAGAAAAAATCATATTTCTCTGTGTAATATTGGATTAGTCATTATATCAGTTGTTATAGTTTCAAAGTTATATTAATTTCAAAGATAATAGTATTAAAATGACCCTATATTTACATTGGACTGAAATGGAAATGGTGTTTGATCAGGACCAGGATTGTCCACTCACTCTCAGAATTGGGTATTGAAGCCAAGTGAGGTACTTGGTTTATACCATGGCTTGAAATCACAGGCATTCTTGTGAATGAGAAAGGATCTAAGATCTTCTGTCATGTTTGCTAGACAGATATGCGGAGGGAAATTAATAGCATGTGTGGAAAAAAGGCAGTTTCCCTGCTCTGCGCCATGCAGAGCCCAATCTGTTGCCCTGTCTTGTACAGCAGAGACGTTAGAGCCATTGCCAACAGGCCATGTGTCTGTCTGCCTGTACTGGCACAGCTGTGCCATCCCATATGCCACAGTGACCAAAATATTGCAGGTTGTTCTCATAGCTCTAATACATCTAAACATGCAACCTTCATAATAAAAAGTGTTAAAAACACTAAGCACAATGGGGAGCAGACACCAACACATTCCTATATGGCCTATTCCCTGCTATGTCAGGGTAGAGCTGAGGTGCTGATTCAGAAGTCTGATATTTCTAGCTCCCCTGCTGAAGGACCATAAGGAAAATTCCTTATTGCTATTTTCATCTATTAGAGAAACAGGTTTCTCCAGTGTAAGGGAAGCACGTAAAAACACCAAGAGCCTCAATTGTGGCATTTGTAGATTTGTGTGTGAATTTTAAATGTAGAAGTGACCAGCAAAGTAACACATATCTTGAATAATTAATAGGAGTTTAAATAGGCACTGGTCATAATAATTGGTCATAAGAACACAAGTTCTTTACAAAACCAAGACACAAGACATTACTGCCCTAGCAAGAAGAGTTAATAGCTAAAGCATGAACACAGCTGGTGTGTAGGTACTGTATATTCTTTTGTCCACAACCTGTATTTTGGTGTTTGCAGGAAAGCACAGAGTCACATTTAAATTTAGGAAAGAAAACATTACAATTAGTCACTTAGCTTTTATCCTAAGGTGCAAAATCACAACAGGAGCTCTGTTTTAAGTCTGTTCAGCAGAAAGGTGCACCAGGATATTCTGTAATTCACTCAGGGCAATGCAAAGGGATTCGGAGGCAACGATGAAGACTGAACTGGGAACGTTTTGACAATAAGTTCTGAACTTTAATTACTGAACCACTCAGTCTCTTTTCACCAGCCTATGATAATCAGAGGCTTGCTTCTGTCCCAAGTGTGACCACTGCATTGTGCAGGACTGAAGCCTAGGAGTTTCCTGTGGTTTCATTCTTAAATTGGCTCTTCCTTCCCTGCTGTTAAAGTTGGCGTGCGGCTGTGAGCAGCTGTGGGTATGTGATCACTGTTTCTAAAATAGAACTTTTGAATGTTTAACACTCTTTGGTAGTGTATTCTATTGTAATACTGAGTTGATCCATGTACAGTAGATACTTTTAAAGTGGAATGCTACTTTTAGGAAACAATTAGATACAGCAGCTAGACTAGACTATACAAGGAGGTAAATGACCTGATAACCAAGAGAGAGTCCCATTTTTGTTTTTATATAAGGAACTTCTATTTTTCTTTTCAAATGAGTTAGAAGAGCTATTGAGTTGGACTAGTTAGAAGAGTTAATTAGAAACAGTCAAAGGATCAGCAGTCTGATGAACAACAGATTCTGAAAGAGACTCTGAACTTGACTGTATCAGAAAGCTTGGAATCATACAGACATTCACCGTGGCCCTGCTTTTGAATGCACCGATGCTAGAAAACATTGTTTTTATTGCAGGCAATTATTATCACAGAGAATGCAGTCCCAGGACATTGTGAAGGTTGAATCACTGGGAACTGTCAAAACCGAGCTTCATATTTTGAGAGATCTACTGAGTGTGCAGAGGAGTGATGTTGGCTGAAGTCTGTTCTAGTGGGAGTACTTTCTCACATTCATTTAAGAGCTCTATCCTATGGTATTTGCGGATTCCAGCCAAGGTTGCACAGACTGGAAATCACACAAAAAATGCTACATTAGTGCAGGGATGAGATAAGACTCCTTTTGTACATCAGTACAAATCCATTCCATGTTTTACAAGGTGTGCAGATTCCCACAGTTAAGGTGCTGGTACACTTTGCACAACAGCCAGCTCACACAGCCTGAAATGGATTGGAGAGCTCTGCAATGGGAAGCTTATTTGTGCTTGAAACCTGCTGTAAAGGCACAGATAAAATGCCTTCAGGCTCATTTGTATAGCTACTATTATTAATTTACTGTACTTGGTTGATGCCCTTATCCATATTAACTCCCATTGGATACATTAATCAAACCACTGGTCAGGAGTCTGGAGCCCTAAGTACCAGAACTCATTTATGTATAGTTAGTATATATACAGTATACTGTAAATAGATATTAGGTTTTACATTTTGTTCAAATCCCCTTGTGCATCTGAGCTCCATAAGTATTGGGACAGTGAAGTCAATATTGCTATGTTTTGCTATATGATCAGATCATTTGAATTTGAGATGAAAAGGTGAATATGAAGCAAAAATATAAAATGTCACCCTTTATTTCAGGGTATTTCTGTGCATATATGCTTTAGTGTTTTAGAATGATATTACTTTTCATGTTCTATTCCCCCATTTTAGGTGAGCATAAATATATACTGTAGATATATAGATATCTATATAAGATATACTGTATATATACTTCACATATTGTTAAAACCCTGTAGAACCTCTGAACCGCTACTTTAAAATGCAGACATTCATCCAGAGGGCAACAAATTCAGAACATATGCCTTGAGAAGACAGTCCAGTCTTGAATATACATCACTTGGATGCCTTACTGTGAGTCATTAAGGCAGCTGTATCCATCATGGGAGTCAAAGCTGGACACCTGCACACAGGGGTGAGGCAGAAGGATCCGGTGTTACAGAGAAATGGAAGAGACGCCCATTGCAACACAGTGGCACTTAAGCTACGGGCCACTACCCTGCTAGGATCACTTTTTGTCAAGTTGGAAAGTTACAGTTATGAACATTGCATTGCAGCTTTAATTCCACTTTGAAAGCCAGGATAATTCAATGCAGACATTTGTTGCCATTCTGTGTTTCTTTATCATGGTTATTCACACATTTATTAAATGCAATACTTTTTTTCCGTTAAACTATACCTTTGTGCCAGTGACAGTGACCCCTCCTGAGGTTCTTGAACATTCGTTCATCCTGGTGATGACTTACAGGCTGGTGGTATACAGTATGTTTGCAACTGTCTGAACTGAAAACTCTTCGCTTACCCTTCAAAACGAGAAGCAGATGAAACCTGGGAACACAGCAAAAGACAGCAGAAGAGAAGAGACCATTTTACCCACTTAGTGTCACAGATGTCGGAAAGGACGAACCTTGGAGAGGCAGGAGAGTGTAAAAGACCCTATGCGTAGCAGCGAGACGGGGGTCAGCCCGGGCTCAGCTGTTCAGGAAATGCCGTATAGAAACCTATCCCCTTAGGTAGCGGACGTGGGGCGACCTGGTGCTAGGCGGGTTTCAGGACTTCCGAACGTCAATGCTGAGCAAGTAGCAGAGCAGAAGCAGGAAATAAATAGGCTACACAACAAGACACACCAGAAAGACAAGAATAATCACGGAAAGTAGAGTGCCCTCTAGGTGTACTGGGCGTGACACTTAGCGTGTTTGGCCACTGATAGCTAAACAATCCAGTGATCTCATTCAACCAATCCATGAAGGAAGCAAGGCTATCAAATCTTATTTCAGATCATATTCCAGGGCTGGGTTTCATAACTCCAGGCCTGGAGGGCAGCTGTCATGCAGTTTTAGATTCCTGTACCACACCAAATCATCTAATTGAACTAATTACTGATTTAATTGGGGCAGTTAAACAGATTTTTCTGGCTTTTCAGGCACGGATTATTTTAAGAAACCTAGAAAAACTGCAGGATGTTATTCGTGTCCTTCCTACACTGTTTAGTTTATGCCCTGGGTGAATGGAGACCTAGTGATCCAAAGGGAAATAAAGAAGACTGTGGGCACATTGCTAGTTAGATACTACTATGGAAGCTCCATATTCTGTATTATTACTTTTGGAAGCAGAACGGGAGGGTTCTGACCCTGGCGTAGCCGGGGGCTGTTTGCCCTGTCCTAGTCTTTTATATATCATCAGATTTGAAACCACGAGGGCTTCAGAGATGGCCTCATTTGCAACGTTTTTTTAGCACAAGAACCGCATTCTTCAGACAAACAGGATTCCCATTGTGAGAAGTGGCCCTATGTGAAACTACCGCCCATGAACCAAGCTGTTAATTTCCTCCCAGTGATGCACGTCAATGAGAAAGACAGTGCTCAGGGCTGGGATTTAGAGACAGGCGCTCAGTGTCCTGAGAAAGATATTACGTTACTCCCTGACCTTTACAGTGACTTTTTAAGTTGGGAACATTCATATTTAATGAGGCTAGCTTTGAAAGAAACAGGACTTCCCAGTCTCAGCTTCGGCAGCTTAACATTCATATAACATTTTTACAGCACTACATGTCAGATCAGCTCTGCTCCTTCCCTCCACCCTCCTGGACAAAAAGGCAGTCATCTACATTTAATCTCTCTTGATGTTTCATGTATCTCATTTTATATGAGCCCTAATTCAACAAATTAGGGTCTCAACTGAGCAGGCTGCAAATCTAAACTGAAACTGAATGTAAATACTGCTTAACACTAACATTAATACTGGGACATCTGCAATTCCTGTAGCCAGTTCTTTCTGTAATTTGCTTTTGATTTTCCTCATGCATAGGAAAATTAATCAAACATAAATAAGCTAATCATTCTGTAAGGTTTTTAACCCCAGATCTAATGGTGTAAATGTAGTTTAGGAAAAATAGACCCAAAGCAGGAGCATAAGAGAACCCTCCCTAATTCCATTTAATCCTGTGAGTTTCAAAATGAGCCATCTAGTTTTTGAAAGTGATGAAATGCAGAGTATATGCATTTAATCTGAACTAATGTAGAGCAAAGACCAATTGGTTAGCTCTTTTCTGGAAATCAACTGCACATCAGGTCATGCTCATAGTCTCTGAGTGTTCTTAGGCTGGGGCTTAGATAATCAAAATTAAAGACAGAGAGCTGCAAACAGAAAACAAACTCCTGCCTATTGGAGGCAGTCCAGGCCCTAACAGTAATGTGGCAATCCCCTTTAGGTCAGCACATATTTGAAAACACCCTCCCAATTTAACATCTCTTGGGAATGTGGGGTCAGGACAGCACCCCAGCATGATCAGAATGCTGGCTTTGGCTGAATTTGGTTTTGAGGAGACACAGCCTCTAGGACAATGTCGACTCCACACTGACGTCGTTCTGCTATTGGAGGAGTCTCCTGTAGTTTTGCAGTAACCCCCAAGAGAACTTCATTTGACCCCTTCTTCCTAATTAAAACAGCAATTACACACTGCAACCCTATATTAAATGTGGCCTAATTGTTTGTGATTTTGACAGCCATATGCACAGTGCGGAAAAGAGCAACAGATGCAGGGGGGTAAGCATCCAGACTCCCTTAATTGCCTTTGTCTCTTTAATGAAATGTCAGATTACAACAGGAGGAAAAAGGTTTACTGTCCCACATGTAATGTAAAATCTCCAGGTGATCTATATAGAACAGCTGCTATAATGTCTACACCATCTGTCTGAATCCTTTTTTTTAAACAAATTGTTAATTTGTTTTTCAAGGAAGAACAAGAAGAACCAACAGTTACAAAAATTAAACACATGTAGAAAATCCATCATTTTCTTCTTAAGGATTTGTGAATTAGAAATGAAAATAGCTGGGGTTTTTTCCTCCTACCAAATTTTCTTTTCTCAAATTACTCTAAAATTCAAGATACTTTCAAATCTGAAAAGAACACAAAAGGAAATTATGTTTGATAACGATGTCTTGTCTGGGTAAACTGATTGAAACATTTTAGTGTAGCGGCTCCCCCTAGTGTGCGATCATTCAGCAAAGCTGGTCTGAGACTGCCTAGGTTGAGCTCCATCCAATCCAATAACTCACCACACCTATAAATCTATTGTTAGGGGGACACGTGGTAGAAAAAGAGGCATATGGCACATGTGTGTATACAAAGATACTGTTTTCTAACCTGCTGCTGAGGAACGTCCTCATTAGTTGTATAGCACATGCACCTTGCAAGCAAGATGGCGTGAGACAGAATCCCAGGAGTTAGTGAAGGCCAGATTCATTCTACAGTGAGATCTAGTCTGGAAGTGAGACAAGGGGACACCTGTCTTCCTTCAGTCTGCTTAATATACCTCCTGATGGCATATTGGCTTATAAACTGGGTTGAAGCTGTCAAAAAAGGTGCATTGGATAGCAGGTTGGTGAAGTAAAAGACAGCACCAGCAAGGCTGACCAATTCCTGTCCTTTTCATGCTCCACCTCCTAAGACAGTGTCCATCTGTCACTCTGGCTGGATGCACCACATTGTCTCTGTGTCTAGTCTCGTTGGTATTCACTTCCATCGTGTGATTTAACAAGCAAGGCTGCGTCTAGTGTTGCTAAGAAATTCCTGAACTAGGCATTTGAAAGGAAGAGCTATACTACCAGCAGGGATGTCTTTGTACCTCCAATATCCAAAGCTGAATGAACCCAGGAAAAAAAAACACATTTAGAAATGGAGAAATTAAACTGGTTATCTGGCTGCATTCCCATCTGGCTGCATTATGTACTGTATGTTTCCTCTGTGTTTCAGAGACCTGAACAAGAACTTTGTCAACTACAGCTGGTAACCCTGAATCAATTATATATAGTCTTCTGTACTAGTTTATGATGTTAAATATTGTATGTCCATTTCCTAAGTAAAAACTAATATCACAACTTATTTCACTGATTTGTTATTTATTCTCTTGTTCTTTGTCACTTTGGTTAGTAGTAAAAGTGTTTGAAGCAGGAAAACACATCTGACATGAGCGTTTTTTTCATATAGAAAAGGTACACAGATCACTTTCCTGTCAAAGAAAAAAAGCTGTATTGAGAAGAACATATCCACCGATATTATTCATCGACCAATATTAAAACTAGATTACAACCAGTGGTATATATCCACCAGTATTATACATCTACCAGTATTGCCACAGCACGAAGAAATACATATGTTATTTTTCTTTTTTTTTTTAAATTACAAGTTTGCTGCCCTCATTTTCTGGATGTCACTTAATATCTTTTTCAGTTGCTACAGAAAAGCAGGTAGTGTGTCTTCAGCACTTATGCCAGTGGATGTAGGACTAGCATCCCTCCCCAAACAATTCTTTCAGAGGCGCTTTGTTCTCAATGTATAAACGGTGCAAAGCTGTGCTCCACAATGGGGTCAACAAAAAACTCCAAATATGCAAAATGCACACAAAGCAAACTAACCTAAAACAAAGGAACATTTTTAATACAGCCTATTATTGATACAACATCCAGACAGCAACAGAGCCCAAGATGTTCTGTTACTGCTGTTCTAAGACTGGATGGTAGTATGTAAATGTACTATACTTAAGCACAAAAAAGCTTTGTTAGTCTTGTTCTTGGGATTAGCCAGAAATCTAAGGTGGTCTGCTATCAGATACAGTCCCTCTGCTTGTCTTACTGTTGCTTGTCGGAGCAAAGACCTCAGACATAAAAATGCATGTCTGTATTAACACCCCCCCCCACACACACACACACATCTAGTCAGCCTGTAGTCCCCACTGTCTGTCGCTCTCTGCCCATCACTGACACTTGAGTAGACCCAGCCCTCTATGAGGAGATTAACTCCAGGCACAGCCAATTGCCTGCCAGGGTTGGGCAACTTTATGGCTGGTGAGAAACTAGATATAGGGGTGACAGCATTGAACTCGGAAAGGTGAGAAGACAGGCAGGACCAGAGAGGGAAGGAGAGAGTTTCTTTGTGTGGGTTAAATGAGGTAAGCCGATATAGTTTTTTTAATCTCAGGCTTAAATCTCTTCTGCTGATTTGGCTGTGTAAAATGATCACAGCCACATGCAAGGGGCTGTGTGGTAAGGCAGTGTGATCGTTTTCAGCCACCTAAAATGTCTTACAGATTTGTTTTGTGGGCATTCTTCTGAATGGATTGTTTTCATATGCAAATTTTGCACATATGTACAGGGGGTGCCGATTAACACAGAGTGCATATGTGCAACTGTTAATATGAGTATATTTACATTGTGCAGAAAATAATCAGAAACAGCAGTTGTTAATGGATCAATCTCAGTAAATCGTATCTGACACTTCCGATGTCTGCACTTTGGTTATTTAACTTTGCAAACTGTCATTTTTTATTTTCAGATAAGCTTTTTAAGTCTGTTTTATACAGATTAGAGACAGGCACAGCTAAGGATAGGTCTGTTTCATATTGCAGCAAATAGGGAGCGCACAGTTAAGTTCAATGTGGTTTACATTTGAAAATATGCAGCGGCCCATGACTAACCTGAAGAGCTTGTTGTCACCAAAGGTCTCACTTTAAGAATGTGTCGGAATGAATCTGGCAGAACCAGAAGTACTGATGTAATTTTTTTTAATTTGAATTCAATTAAAATAAATTGAAATTGAAATTGCATTTAAATTGAATTTGTTCCTTCACAAATAATAAACAAGAAACGTTATTAGGGAACTTTGATGAGGTGCATACTGGAGCTTAAGAGGATTTTTACCAGCGCCTGGAGATTCTGAACTCCTCTGCTTCAGAAAGGGTTAAGCAAAGGGAAGGGAAGCCACTCTCTCTGTGCTTTCCAGAGCACTTTCGATGTCGAACAGCTGCTGTGAGCTCTTGCCAGTCTGAAATGTAAACCACGTGGGGTTTGGTAACATGATATGGATTATGCGACAAAATGAGCAATAAGTTGTCAAAATGTAAAAGGGCAGAAAACGAGACTCGTTTTGCCATGGAAGACATAGTGGAGACAAGTTATCTTTGTTGTATGTATATGGCAATCATCTGTCCATTAACATTGGTAAGAATTAAACAAACAGATACAATATGCTTTGTAACCTAGTAACTATTCCAAAGTGCTCCACAAGAGGAATATGAAAACGTTTCAGTGGCTTTTTCATAGTTGCTTAGAAAAACAGATGCATAGGAGGAAATTATTTTTTCTATGCAATGAAAGCAAGGCCTGCTTTGAATATTTATTTTCCAAATGAATGGACACAGCTTTATTTTTAACAATGTGCTTTTTAGTTATTTTAAGTAAAGTTTAAATTTTAGTTTCCCCTGAAACTCTTCATATAAATTTCATGTTTGGACTTGATTAGACCAGACATGATTAGTGTGATTGTCACGAAGAAAGATGTGACTTGAGATGCATAACAAATAAGTTTTTGGGGAAATTAGCAAAATAGATCTCTTTATAAAAAGCTTTTTTTAAAGCAACCTTCATCTACAGTGAAGGTGCACTCTCTGAATTTCTTGTACAACCTTTGAAATTTATTTTTAATGACTTCATGCTGACAACTGGTGACAGAATTTTCATCCTTTTCCCCCTTTCTAACATTGTCTAATAATCAGTATGGCCGTGTTACATTTTCAGGAGAAAAAGAATTGATCATATTCCACAGTGGAAAAAGATTGGTATACCCATGTTACTTATTTTTTGGATTATTGGATGTGCCTCTGTACCGTACATATTAATAAGAACTTGTGACTGGTTGTATGAAATTTAAATTGTCTTTTCCAGTTCACTTGTCACCTGCCTAGATTTCATATTCCCAAAAAAAGAGAAAGATTAAAATTGTTTCTCAATGAGATTACAAAAGCATTGCTATTCCTAACACTGTCAGTTTCACCCACAGCATGGCTGTGATTCTCATAGTCGGACGGATTTGCCAGTTCTGTAGTGTGTAGGTGGTGAGAACAGCACAGGCGACTAACCACGCTGCTGAGAAATATGCAAGCAGACAGTTCCAGCGATGCGTTGGTCCCCCAAAAGGTCTTGGGGATCAAGCACTTGAAAGGATGAACACTGTAATCCGTTTTGTCATGCTAATTGGATTTCTGTCTTCTCTCGTTTCCTCCTCTCCCCCACCGACAGCTTTCCATGAAGGAGGCCGGGGATGGACTGCATGCGCAGATGAACTGCATGATGGGAGCCCTGCAAGAGCTCAAACTGCTCCAGGTACAGACCGCGTTGGAGCAGCTGGAGATTTCGGGGAGGTCCTTCCAGGGTGGCCCAGCCAATGGCGTGTCAATGTCTCCTCCAGCAGAGGCGTCCCATCCAGGCTCCAGGATAGCCAGAAGGGAAGAGTACCATAACCATCGGGGGGGCAGCTTAGAGAGCTCCCCATCATCCTCCAGCTCAGAGAGTGGGAGTTTCCTCTGCCCCAGAAGGTACGTCAAACACGATCTACCGAGGAAGGACAACCACGGCTTTAGGGGAAGCAACTGTGTGGAGCAAAGTCCTCCAGCCCGGGTGGAAGATCTTCCCAAGATCCTACGTAGCCTCTCCCGTGAAGGCCCCTCCCTGGACAGTGAGCCTTTACCAGACAGCACGGATGACTCCAATGACTGGACCTCCTCGCTGATGTGCCAGGGCCGGAACAGACAGCCCTTGGTCCTGGGGGACAACGTCTTCGCTGACCTGGTGGGCAACTGGCTGGACCTTCCGGAGCTGGAGAAGAAATCAACAGATGAGGGAGAGGAGGTAGGAAGGCTGGGGGAGGACAGGGGCGGCCATCCCCTCCGGCTGACCCGTTCGCAGGAGATCTGCAGGAAGTTCTCTCTGACTGCCAATTTTTTCAAGAGGTTCCTGCGCAGCGTCCGCCCAGATAAGGACAAGCTGCTCAAGGAGAAGCCGGGATGGATGCCCCTGGATGAAGCCCGCAGTGAGCTCTTCAAGAGGCCCAAGAAGGCCAGCAAGCCCAAGGGCACTTTCTACCTTCCCATCCGGCCCAGCGGGCAGGGAAAAAACAGACCATTCCCCCAGACAGGGGAGGAAACAGGCCACAGGGTGGGGATTTACATCAACCGGAGAGGGCAGGCAGAGGTGATGGAGCCTGCACAGGCGGTATTTGATTACAACACAGCTGTTTGGGTGTAATCACAGAAGATCAAGAGTGATTGGATTTAATCTCCTGTTCCCTTAGCTAGATTGCTTAATGGCTTCCAAATACAGCAAGTGCACTGTCAATGAAAATCCAAACTGTTTCACTCACTGAACTTGGCAGGAGTGTAACAGAGGACACAGACCTAATGTACTTTTTCCTCTGTATATGAGCTGAGGGGCCTTTCTCTCGCTGCCAGTGTGATGAGCGGAGTCCTTGAATTTGCACTTTTCTTAATTTTAAATCAGTTGCCACATAGGTGGGAGGTGTCCTATTTTAGTTTTTTTTTTCCTTTTTGGAGAGTTCTGCTCATGCATCACAAAAAGCCTTTACCTCACAAATGTTGCACTCCGATGTTTACAATGCCAAGGAAAGCATGCCACAAGATACCAGAAAAAAGGGCAGTCCTAAACTGGTGGATTGGAACAAAGTCCTCAAAAGGCCCTGACTAAAACAACGACAATGTTACCACATATCCTGTATATTTCATAAAGCAACCAACAAATTGGCCTTGTATGTGCTCATAAGACCAAAAGAATATAAGATTGTGTACTGATTCAAGGATCTGATCCTGGATTTCTGGACATATGCTATGCACTCTGCTTCACCCCCAATAGCTTGTTCCAGACACACATCACATGCAGCACACTTGTAGTTTCCAAAAAATGGATAATTATAGCCAGTAATGAGTTATCTGTGGTTTCTAATGCTTCATGCTAATGAGCTGTTCAGTGATCCTATGAACTTGGATCTGTTAGTCTTCCAAACCTTATCAGCTTTATTCTTCCTTAATCCTTGGGAGTGTCCAAGATAAGTTTATTGTTTTTATTAGCAAAATATTTAAAGACTGACAGTACCTTAGTGACCCTTTGTGTTGTCAGGCTGCTATGCAGTCAGAGCCAGTGCAGTGAGGAGACCAATAGGAAACCTGCACCAAGCTAAGGCAGCTGGCTTACTTTAGCTTTTCTGGTGCAAAAAGGACATGTTGTGATCCACAGCAGTGCAGAATTAAAGGTCTCACTTTTACTGTGCTTAGGAGACTAGCGCTATTCTTTGATTTATATCTAGACTGAGCAGGAATAATTTACATGTGATCTTTTTATTGCCAATGTATCAGTTTCATAGCTCTTTTCTTTCCATATTATCTACAGAGCATTTTCATCAAGCGTTTTTTGTCGTTAGTCGGTAATATGTGCAGCTGACATATGATATCCAGTGAAAAACAAGAGAAGGGATTAATAAATCATTTTTAACTGATTTATTATTTTTAATGGACTACAAATCATCTGATTTGCCTTTGGAGCAATTCAGAGCCATTTAAAGCAGTAAATCAGATTGCAGAAAGAAGAAGGCTGAGGACAGGCTCAGTCATTCAGGCTCTTTCATTCTTCTTATTGCTGACAATTGCTGACCCTCTTTGCCCACGTGGTTCTGGTCAGGTTTTTTTTTTCCTGCCACGAGAAAAAGCAAGTACAGCTGCAGCAATCAAACATTTATTAACTTTAATCTCAGAAGCACATTTTCTCCCTGTAGTCTGAGTAAACACTTTTTTGTTGTAGATTTTGCCGTCTTGTAACTTTCTGTAATTGGTTTACTGTCGTCGCTGATCCTAGAGACATTTACTGTCCTTTATTGGAAAAAGCAGCAGAACGATTCCAATCACCAGTGGCCAGGCATAAAGGCTTCTTGGTGCACGTGGCAACAGTGTGGAGTAGTGGTTGGGGATGTGGGTTCAGAACCCAGGTGAAACACTGCTGTTGTACCCAGTAAAATGCCTTGCTGTATTAATGGGTACAAATGAAAATCAGCCAAATAAATTGGTGAAAAAAGGCACAGGGTGCAGGTGACCAGCCCTGTTTCTGTTGCAACATGTCGGAACTGAAATGGCAGTCGTAGTCTTTGTGGCCTGAGATATGTCTGTGGGCCATCTGAAAAAAACAAAAGGTTATGGAAATGATCTTACCCAGAATTTGTATGCAGTATGTGGTAAAATGTTAATACTAAATCTGACAGTCCAGGGAAACAATACATAAGCAAACAGAAAATTTTACAATGGGCAAGATTTAGAATAAAGTGCAGTTTTGGTCTCTATATCCCCCTAAAGTATATTAAAGCCTTAGGAAGAGTTCAAAGAAGAACAACAGAATTTATTAAAGGTTTTAGGAGATACAGTCGCTTTGATGCGAGTTAATCTCCCAATGTTTAGACATAGTGTAGGTATAAGCTTACAATTAGTGAGTGAATCATGAAAACCAGCCATAGTTAGCTGCAGTTTATTGCCTCCGGATAGATCACTCTGCTCTGGCTCAGAAGATAGAGCCAGATTATAGATTGTTATAGATTGGTCCTGGAAATTGAGAGGAGGAAGCTCTGACCTATTGAAATTGACCAGGAGTTCCAGGAATAAAACCCCTGAAGTTTGAAGCAAAATGCATAGTTGCTCTTCGACTCATCACGCCAGTAACCGAAACCATCAGTGTATTACATGAAAGCAGGATACAAGAAATCCTGGAATAAACCAGGATTTAAAAGTATTGATAGACAGACCTCCGATGGAGGATGTCTTTTTCTGCAGAATACCCATATAGTGTAAATATTTACTATGGGAAATCATGAAGCTGTATTACTAGAGACTTTGAGTGCTGTGTCCTTAACGGGTCACTAGTGTATAAATACGATACCAGAAAAACATGTTAATTTGAGCTCTTGAATCACCTAATTAGTCCAATTAAGTCAGTAAGTACTAGATAATAAGTCTAGAATTAAAACAAGAAGTCAATTTCGCTTTCCATAACATTTAGAAACCACTAAGATAGTCTAGGTGATTTGGCCTAAAAAAAGAAAACCACGACAAAAAAAATCTATAGTACCCTGTAAATTTACCCTGAATACATTTTCATAAGGGATACTTATACAGCTCCCAAAATCACAAAAACATATAACACAGCCGGTGTATCTCTTTACAGAAGCCTGATGTTAAAAAAGTTGCCTTGTGGGATAAAAACATTTGAGGCAGTTTTCCAATTCGGTGTCCCTCAGCGCCAGTATTCATGAGTGACAGCACGTTCCAATTTTCAGCACACATGAACTCAACTCAATTAGTTAATTGTATTAATTAATTTACTGAATTGAACCCACTTAACCCTTTCTCCAGCCCTATACAGGTACTAATTTGAAGAGGCCCTGGAACATTAAAGCTGCAAAATTGACACTGACAGCCAAGGCATAAAGACTGTAGAACTTCCTTGCATGTGTCATTAAATCTGCTGAGCAAACACAAACCCAAGCTTTTTCAAACAGCAGCCCTGACTGCTAGGTGCTGTATTGTACAGCTCCATGACTCTGTAAGAGGGAAGGAGTAGAAGACTTTGTAATGGACTCAGAAGAGTTTGCCCTCACTACTCATCTCCTTATCTTAAAAGGTTTGTTTTTTTTCTCTGTTTTTGTTGGTCGTTGTCATGACTATGATTATTTAATGCTGTTATTTTTAAACAAGGTTCAGCGAACCCTAAGATATATGGCTTTCAAGGTTCAATATGCATTTATGGATTCTTTGTACTGTAAATTAAACCAGTTTTATGCAATTTTACCTCATTGTTGTCTGCTTTTCTTGGAAGAAAACTTTGGTGAAGTCTTATTGAGGTGCTCTTGTGGAGGTGAAAAGTGGTTTCAAACAATCTGGATAACTGGAAAAATGCAAATAAATGGTGCAGCTGTGTTCACAGACTCACCAGAGGTTTGACATTCAGCACTCAACTTCCTAATTTTTAGAACACCCCTCTTCTAAGTCTCACTTGTGATTCAGTTTCTCCATCGCAGCAAATCCCTGCTCTACATTCGAATGGCAATGTCCTGCAAAATTCATTGCAACTTAAATAAATAAACAGACGACATGGTCCACTGATCAAGGATTTCATGCAATGACTGCCGTGACACTAATGGACCAAGATGAAGTCCATACTGGGAAATTGCCTTTTTACTCATAGAGCACATAAACCAAATCAAGCATCCTACATAAACTGTGCAAAGTATGGGCACAAGATTTTTCACAGTACATCCTGGCTGATAATGTGTGTATTATTTGAAATATGGAGATAAGATAACATCAATGAGTGCTTTATTATTTCAGCTGTTCAATAAATATTGTACACTCCAGTAACACCTAGTAAACAGTGCTCTTTTAGTCTCTTGCTGTCTGAGATGGGTAGATCGGGTGACTAGCTGTGAGCAGTCGCTTCCCATGCATGTCAGCAGCTGTCCTGTGTCCCTCTCTCTGTCTCCTCAAAGACTCCAGCCACCCCCCCCACCCCTCCAAAAAAAACCTATAGACTGAGATTCCCTGGGGAACCAGAGGACTCTCACTGACCACTTTCCCCTCCTCTGCCCCGACAGCTGTCCCCAATCACATCACCACTGACGTCCCACGCCTATAGCCTGCCCCATACATGATTGTCACAGGAGCTGTCTGGTGTGCGCTTAGCAATGTAAATGTGATAAAAAAATAATGATCATCGTCTCCAGGATAATTGACACCAAGGAGTAAGAGCAATGCTCCCGAACAGTCAAAGAATCTTCTCATTTTGACTGTGCCTGAGCTTTTAATGGCTTCATTGAGTCAGTTGCTACACTTAAACTAACCCCATTCTCTTTTCAGGTCTGTATGCATTAATGACTTTTCAGGTCTGCATAAGCCATGCAGTATCATGGCTCTCCAGCACCAGGGATTTTAAAATAAGAAGAGCTGATTGGCCAAACATGCAGAGAAAGATGGCAGTTTGTAAATAGGGTTGAGTCTACAGAGGGCTGTTTGCAAGCTGAACACTAACCTAGAATCTACTATGTCATTGAGCTTGTTGTCCATCGGCACACCCACTGGCATTTTTCAGTATCCCTGCAGCTGTCTCTGTCGGACTGCCCCTCAGAAGGAGAAAGGAGAACGTGCTCAGCTTTCATAACTTATATTTACCATCTTATATAAATGTTCTGCACTGGAAAGCAACTGTCCCTGGGGTTATATTACATATCAATTACTTTTTTTCAGAAGTTAAAATGTTTTTTTCACAATCTGGAAAAGGAAATTAAACAGGAGTAAATTAAAATATACCAACATTAAAACAAAATTGCTCAGGTGGCTGAAAATTACCTCAGAATTCCTCGGTTCTCATTTTTCAGGCTTTAGAGGCAAGGTCAGTCATAAATTGCAGACAGATTTACAATTGCATAGTGCTGAGACTTCACTTGGTAGAAACCTAAGTATCTGGCCAGTACACTATAAAGACACACCACGCTCCACATTTATAACTTGCAAACTTAGTGCATACAGACAGTAAGGATGAAGAAGCATTATTTTGATTGCTCCATTTCAGTAGAAAAGATTTGAGGCTCTGTAAATGTAGATTAACACAAAAGAATGTGAAGATTATAAATTAAACCACGTTGTACAATACACAGTAACTAAAGACCAGGACACAGAACTAAAACATTTCTTTTTGCTCCATACAAGAAGCACAGCTGGCTGTCATTAGAGAGTGATGAACATCGCAGGCACATCCTGTTAATATGTGCACTTGAAGGGGCAGCTATAATAGATTTTAAAGAAATTGCTAATGGCAGTGGGCGGGTGTCCCCCTAGAGAGGGACTAGAGAGCTCTTGGCTAGATTGAGAAGCACACTGACACTCGGGAGGAGAGGCTACAGAACATGGAGCAGACACTCAGCAATTGCACACAGCGCCATTGACTCGCAGCTTCAATTAAGACAGAAATGGGAATGGTTCTCTTAAGCACAGGGCTCTGTAAGTGGAGAAAAAATTAAATTACAGAGGAAAAAATGAATGCTTAATGTTGTGCTGAAACCCAATTTAACAATTTTGCTCACTCCATTAGCACTGCTGCACTCGAAAAGTTTGATCAGAATCATCTCAAAATTAATAGCATTTGAGGCCTAGGAGGACTCAAAAAAGTGAGCAGCATCTTTCCATTATTCTTTTATAGTTTCATATTTTATTGAGTGACTGTATACTGGAGTAGATGTGCCATCAGGGCATTTGGTTTTCATATCCCCAAAAATGATGTAAGATCAAGTAACTTTTGTAATGATGCTAGAAGAAAATAAGTCTATAGTCCGTGAGGCCACTCTTATTTATTAATGCAATGCACATACTGCAGTTAACAACCTCATCTCTTTTCACAGGAGTCACTGAAAGTCAAAAGGGGGAATTTGGAAAATCACCCTCTTTTTTCCCATTTGAAAAACTTTGCTTTGCAAAGGTATCGAGATGCAATGAAGTTGTTTGCAAAAATTGTCGGTAAAGAAACTGACCAGTGAAACTGCCAGCAGTTACAATAATTGCAACATGTATAAGCTGGCAATGTTTGTCAAGTCTAAAACCTCCCTGGGCTTCTCACCCTCCTCACACACTTCATGTCTGAGCATTTTGCAGCAGCGGCAACAGCACAGTCAAGACGTGCTTACAGTGTACAGGCGAGCTCCAAACAGGACAAGCCTGTGACTGATAAATTCTGGGACTACTTGTCTATGAGAGGCTGCAGACAAATACAAGGCAAGTCATTGTGCCTGGGCTTCCTCTTTTTTCATTGCCTGTTTGTGTCACAGTGGACTGGTCTGGTCCTACAGGGCAGAAGTCCTGCAGGTCTATAGAGAAGAGCAGCAGTCCTGCAGGTCTACAGAGAAGGGCAGCAGTCCTGCAGGTCTACAGGGAAGGGCAGCAGTCCTGGAGGTCTACAGGGAAGGGCAGCAGTCCTGCAGATCTACAGAGAAGGGCAGCAGTCCTGTAGGTCTACAGAGGGCAGCAGTCCTGCAGGTCTATAGAGAAGGGCAGCAGTCCTGCAGGTTTATAGAGAAGGGCAGCAGTCCTGCAGGTCTACAGGGAAGGGCAGCAGTCCTTCAGGTCTATAGAGAAGGGCAGCAATCTTGCAGATCTACAGAGAAGGGCAGCAGTCCTGCAGGTCTATAGAGAAGGGCAGCAGTCCTGCAGGTCTACAGAGAAGGGCAGCAGTCCTGCAGGTCTATAGAGAAGGGCAGCAGTCCTGGAGGTCTATAGAGAAGGGCAGCAGTCCTGCAGGTCTACAGAGAAGGGCAGCAGTCCTGCAGGTCTACAGAGAAGAGCAGCAGTTCTGCAGGTCTACAGAAAAGATCTACATAGCTATTTAATTCACTACCTGCCAAAAAATTTAGGAATTAAACTAAATTTTATGTAACAATTACTGGGACAAATAGCTAAAATAAATTAAAAACTGTGATAAACTGTGACCTGTCAAGACTAAAGTACTCACTTAAAGTGGCATCCTGCAGTATCCACCAAAGCACCTACAGTTGAATACAGTGTGAGACCACATCATCATGAATATTGATAATTTTGTTCTTTGAAGATGCCAGGTGATTTAAATCAAAGCCATCTAATAATAAAAAATCTCAATGTGATATGTTATTCAAACAATTATAAATTAAGTAACTGATAACTCAAAATTCTCCTTTTGAGACCTCAACACTCAACACAATTTAAAGGCAAAAACCAGGGGCAGCCATTCATGGCCATGGAGAGCCACAGATTTTACAGTTCACTCTCATATTATCAGTTACCCTGCATTTGTGTTAATATACAGTTAAACAGGTGATTGCTTCCATTATGTAGTAGAGAGATCATCCATCTATCCTTCAATTTTCTAACTGCTTATATTCAATTCAGGGTCACAGGGTAGCCAGAGTCTATCTCAGCAAGCAATGGGCACAAGGCAGGGTACACCCTGGATGGGAAGCCAGTCTATCACAGGCAGACAATCTACAGTCTATTACACTACGGACAATTTTCACAGGAGATAATTAATCAGTATGTTTTTGGGACTATAGGAGGAAAGTGGAACACCAGGAGGAAATCCATGCGAACACAGGAAGAACATACAAACTGCGTACAGATGGTACTGCAGGTCTGGAATTGAACTCTGGCCCCCAGCACTACAAGACAGCAATGCTAACCACTGCACTACCACACCACCCTTGAGAGATTATTTAAAATGAAAAGACCAAAAGCCTGCAGCTCTGAAGCACCAGCTAAGCCATACCTTATTGATTAAGTCACAATTAACTGACTTAAAAATATCTGATATTAAACTCAGCTTTACCATATGATGATTTAAGGATGACCTGTGAAACATCCTGGATTGTGGCTCCACAGGACCCGAGTGGGCCTGATTCATGCTCCTTCCAGGACATCCTGATAGTGACCAGCATTCGCTTCCTAGATTTTTAAAGTCTTTTTAACGTTGCAGCAGTGCTGCTTGTTGATGGCTGTTATGTGTCAGTACACTGTTTGCAGAGGGTGGAAATTAATTGGAGTGAAATTAAAGTGGCCTTTATCCATTCATTCCGGCTTTGCTCATTTAAAAAAACGTCTCTTTGACGACAAAGGATCTATTTTGCTACAACTCAGCGGACTCTTTCAACCTATTAAATTCTCTAAGGGAGAATAATTGAGCTTCAGATTCACAGCGGGATAGCCTACCAACCATGACAAATATTGTTCACTTGTCTCCCGCGGGAAGAGTTTTCATTTCCCTTATTAAATAAGCAGCCACAGCCTTTCAGCAGGGCAGCGGGCCCCTCTATAATAAAGAATACAGACACCAACTCAATTTCGCTCATATTCCGGATCTTCTCTCCTTTTGTTTTACAAGCGATTCCCACTTGTCAGGTCTCTGAAAATGCATCACTGTCCCTCTCTGCTATATAATTTCACCTAGACTAGTTTCAGCGATTTGTCCCTGCTTAATTCTGAAAGCAAAGATTTCTTTTTCTGCAATGGGCAGTTTGCATTTGGATCTATTTCTTATTGGAGTTTTTTTAACATTTTATCGGAATCAGTAAGGAAGAAAGTTCTACGAGATAAGACTAAGAGAGAGTGCTGAGTACAGTACAATACAGATAAGCGAGCAACTGTCTGCAAATCTGTCATGTTTCCCAAACTGAGCTCTAAAAATCAAGTTTAAATCTTAAATTTAAAAAAATGTTTTGCCTGTATTATGGTACATTAAAGCCAACCCTTGGTTTGTGGGCAGGGAATATTGTCCTAAATACTAAGTTATACTTTTAATATACTTTAATATTTACTAAGTAAATATTAAGTATTAAGTACACCATTCAATGGTGTTTAGTGAAAAGAAAATCGAGGTACTAAGAAAAAACAAGTGTACCACCTTACTCCTCAGTAAATCATGACAACCAAGGTAAGACAGTGACCTTAATTTACTCTTTAAATGGACAGCAGACTCAATAAAAAATATAGGCTTCTACCTAGCATACTCTGTGGATCTCAGATAAGAGGAAGAGGAAGAAAAAAAAGTAAAATTAGAAAAACGAGACTGGCAGCTAGTCATGCCTGCAGTTGCAGTGCTTTAAAATGACAACTGAGGACGAGTCTGCCAGGATGGAAGGCGTGGGGGTTACATCATATCCTCTCACCCCGAGTGCCAGTTCCAACTCACTGAGCTCCCTTGAAGACACAAATGTCACTGGAAAGCTAAAAAATCAGAAAAAAAATTGAATTGGGGAGGGGGGTCTTTTTCAAGGGTCTGATACACAGAACTCAGCAATTTCATCCAGTATTTCTCTATTCAACCCAATCATTTGAAACACAAAAGACACCTACTAACCCTGCAGAGTATAGTGCCAGGAGAACTCTGTAATGTAACAGAACAGGATTTTCGTCATACAGTATATGCTTAAGGCAAAAAACAGCTCCACACAAGATTAGCGTTGCCTGTATTTCACCACTACTGCAGGTGGTTCTAAAATAAACTCATTTTGTTATCTGTTTTCTCAGAAATATCTTTATCAACGAGACCTTTGCATGATTGCATGGTTTTTGCGTCTTTGCAGAAATTGAACAAAGAAATATAAAGAGAGCGATCTAGCCCAGCACTCAGTCTGTGTTCTAAAGAACTGTGTTATTTTCACACATGCACAATTTGACAGCAGTACCAATGGGCGCTTTGTAAAATTCGAAAAAAAAAACAAAGGAAACAAAAACTGGCAGCAGACATTACTTTTGCCTTTTTGCAGTTCCTGTACAGTCAGCTCTCAGGGATACATCATCTGAGCTCGCAAAGGCGACATCACTGACTTCATTAGGACAATCAGTTTCAATCTGAAGTGCAACACTTTCCCTCTGCAAGGCTGTCAACAAACTCATTCTGATCAGCACCAGTGGATTTTGGAAGAGGAAGGCATTGGTTGAGTCTATCAAAAGAATCCAGAGCTTTAGCGCTTATTCCGCAGCTCTTCAGCACACATTAGCTAATCAGCTTAGCGGTAAACTGTGAACGAATGCATCAAAGGAGCCCCCACACTTGCTCTTCCCTCATTTCATTTGTAGTTAATTAAAAAATGCAAATAAGATGCAAATTGGGCACTTAAACAGATTCTGAGAGGAGCAAATTTATTTTGCAGGCATGTTGAACACCCCCATTCTTTTCATTTGACTGTGAGTGCTTTCTGAAGGCAGTCCTCAGTTCCTATTGAAGTCTCTCTCAGATAAATTTAGACACATAATTTTTGCTATTTCTTTTTGCCTTTGTTAATAAGTTGGTGCCTGTCTCTCAGGAATGCACTCCACATCAACAGAAAGCATTGTAAATTTGGCCTTAAGTCATACTGTGCTGCTGAAGGCATAAAATATTATTTTCCAAACAAGGTACTCTTCAGTAGAGCAATTTTCACTTTGACACAAAATAATCTTTTACTACTTACCTCTGTTTTGTTCTGTATATATACTTTAACACCAGACTAAGACCCTGAGATACCTGCATATCACAAATTCCAAACCCCTCTTGTCTCAACTAGACAAATAGAAGAATTCTCTTTCAGAAAGAAAGCCGCCATCAAAATTATGTCTCTTGAATTCTCTGAGAGAAGAGAGCTCTGTGTGTGTTATAGAACAATTTGCACAGTGATGCTGTAGATTCTCAGGCACTAGAACCTCTTTTACAAGAGTCTTAATGAGGGTCTTGGATAATTAACCTACTCTAATGTCCTGATAAAGAGATATGGGCTCCTCTCCACTCCATTTACAGCTAGCTCTCAGAACCCATCTTTTCTTCACTCAATGCCAGCACAGAATATCCATATCCTATTTTACTCTCACCAAGTAGAAACACTTTCTGAGTCTACTGGAATTGCTCATTAGCGACTGATTCCTGGCAGACACACTTCCATTATTAAATAAATCCTGCCAAAATTAGAACCAGGGAAATAATATTTTCCAAAGCTGACATAGATTACGAAAAAAAGATGAAGAAACTGACATTGAGATACTAATAATTGAGTTGTTCTCCATGGGGTAACCATTGGGTAAGTTTATCCTTTGGGACTCATTCCACTGTAATGACAAGCAATGCATATGGATGAGCAGACTAGCATCAGATGTGAGGATTATGTACTTTAGCATCAAGCCATGCGAAATGCCTATGGCATTAGTTCATTGAAGCACTATTTATATCTGCAACATACATTTAATCTTCTTTACATAGGCCTTTACAAAAGCAAGAGCAGTGTCTTTTCACGGCAGCTGGGAGCATTCTTGTTGGCCAGGTTTTGTGCAACAGAACATCAGTTGGTTAAAAGGAAAGAAGTAGTTTTTGATCTCTTTGGCACTGTTTCTTATTGATTCTAGAACCGAGCCTTTGCTTACATGACCCCAGTGAATCAACTTCCACAACTTCATTATCCAGCTTCACAAGCAATAAAAACACCAGGGAATTACATGTATATGTGAATGTTTCTCCATGTGAAGATTTCGCTTAACCCACTTCGCTGAGGACCAATCCCCTGGCCACAGGACAAGGCAAAGTGAGAAATGTTCCAAGGGGAACCTGTAAAGGTGGAGATGGATAAAGATGTTTTTCCTACCTTTCTCTTTTGAAACGATTCCTTAATTTAGCATCTTGTTTACTGTTTATTTTGCCATGTTATGTTGGTACTGTCAAAATGGTTCAAAAAAGGATGATTAAGTTATTTGTTAGATTTGAAGGAATGTCCTACACTGACAAAATAAAATACCTGAACCTCTTTTAGTTTTGAGCAGAGAAGACTAAGAATGGAATTATAATAATAATTTCTTACACTTATATAACGCTTTTCTGGACACTCCACTCAAAGTACTTTACAGGTAATGGGGAATCCCCTCCTCCACCAGCGATGTGTAGCATCCACCTGGATGATGTGACAGCAGCTGTAATGCGCCAGAACGCTCACCACACATCAGCTATTAGTGGAGAGGAGAACAGAGTAATGAAGCCAATTCATTTTTGGGGATTATTAGGAGGCCATGATTGGTAAGGGCCAATGGGAAATTTGGCCATGACACCAGGGTTACACCCCTACTCTTTTTGAGAAACGCCCTGGGATTTTTAATGACCTTGGTTTTACGTCTCATCCGAAGGACGGCGCCTTTTTACAGTATAGTGTCACCGTCATTTTCACCCGCAGGGTGAGTGCCCCCCGCTGGCCCCACTAAGTTTTCCCCAGGAGGTCTTCTTGCTCATAATTAATTCAAGTATCCGAAATACTCAAGGACTCTGACAAAACCAAGCCGGCAGACTTCTTCAGGACCTACAATAACCAGAGGAAAAAAGTGGAAACTATGTAGAAGTGCATTTAAAAAATGAGAACAGCAGGTTTGTCCTGAAAAAAAAAGGTTTGTGGGAGTCTGGAACAAGCTACTCAGCTATGGTGCTGAAGACCCTGCTGCGTTCAATAAAGTTGGGGATGAGATCGTTGGATCAATAACCCAAGAGCAACAGAATGATCTAGGCAGGTCACATATCCTTCTCTTATTCTTACCTCATTTAAAAAATCTTAATCCCCATATTTATCCAGGAATCCTATCTTCCATTTTAAAGCTCAGACTAACTTAAGTTGAACAACTTTTTGTTCCCTGTCTTTTGTTGCTTAAGGTTAAAGAATGCATTTCTCGTATCTTCTTTACATGTTGTGCTTTCTAAGACGGAATAATTGTGCTCATCCCTCCATTATATCAATACTATACTATAAAGCAATTATTAAAACTGTGTACAATATTCCACACAGTGTAAGGTAGTGTATTTGGTGGATTCAGCCCTAAACATTTATAGATGCCACACATGGATTTGATGAGGAAAAAGATGAGTCAATACAAACGCCTCCTGGACATTGTCATAGGTATTATTTTTAAGCTCAAATCATCATGAAGACTGCAAGAGGGACTCAAAACCCTCCAGGCAACAGGGTTTAATTGTACAAAATGCAAAACCCAAGTCACTTTAGATTAAGATCTCTTTGGAGAAAGCAAAAGAACAACAAAAAGAAAATGTAATGTTTGACTGTAAGGGGGAAAAAAACAACCCAAAATAATAGAAGATGAAGACACAGTGACACATTCTTTTACATACAAAGATTCACTACACTTGCCTTTTTAATTTAAATCCTAGACTTGATTCTCATGGTTATAAGAGCTCATTTTCAAAGTGGGGTGGCTTTAATGAAAACTCTTCAGAGTCAAGCCATCTCGGTGATGGAACAACACAAGGCACTTCTCTGACAGTAGCTCAAAATAGAATGGTGAAACGCAGATGCTCATGCGCACCAGTCAGGGCTGATCAGCATCAGAGACATACTAATGAAAAACAATGCTTGGCAAGAATATAATAAAAATAAAGAACTGCAAATGCACAGATACCCTTAAATAACAGAAAATTCCTTTTCATTATGGGAAGTGGTACTTAACAAGAAAACTCTATATTTACAAATGAGATACATTACAGGACCACAATATTCATATTGTCCATGTTTTTAAGTGAAATACAGGCAGTAATCATTACTGTATTATATTTACTTTACCAGAACAGTGACTGTTGTAGTTAGGCTTTGCGTACTTAATGTAGTGGACTGTCAGAACATTTAGCAATCATTCAGAGAAAACCAAACTGAATTTGACAAAACAAGCGTTTATTTAGTTTTTTGTTGTAGCTACTTCAACAGAAGTTAAATCAAACGGCCTGTCTCTTTAAGGCCCATCAGTGAGCATGAGGTGTTGTGCAACCTGCAGTGATATTGGATTTTTGGGAAGTAAGTCGTGGTATTCCATGGTGTACTATGGTATTAAGGCATTTACTATAGGATTATATAATGAATCAGGGTTAGTTTCTTAAATACAGTACATATACTGTATGTCAATATACAACAACTTTGTGTTATATACAGTAAAATATAACTGTAATGTATAGCAGTTTATTATAACATAGTGTATTATAGTGTACCATAGTTTCCCATGGTAATTAGTTTAGTACATATTCACTTCTCTATTTACACAACAAACTGTTTCTCCCTGTTTTCAGGGTGAAATGATTTGTAGCCTAAGTTATTTCATCAATCAGATCAATCCACCCCGTACCGTGCATGTCATTCTTCTGGGCTTATTTATCAAGGCTGTCTGGAATGGTGGATGATTTACAGTAGTGCTACGGTAGCTGCAATTCCTCTCAGTTACCAATTTTGTGTTTAAAAACACAATGGCCAAGTCCATTGAGTGCTGGCAGACATCCCCCATTTTGAGTTTTGACATTAGTGTGATCAGGGGACCTTGGAATGTCTTGTGAATCTAAATCATGGTTAGCTCTTGTGTCAGAAGCAATGAGATTGAGGGCATCACTCAGAACTGGAGGAATATTCGAGTGTCTCCACAGAAGCACTCATCAAATACTCAAAGAGCAGTACCTAATGGTTTGCTCACTTAGAACTGCACAAAAAGAACAGATTTTTTTTAGTTTGTAATTAGCATTGGAGTATTATATAATACTCATGGGGGGGAATACAGTTAGGGGGCTATGTGGTCAAAGCACAAGTTTATTGAGACATGCTTTTTTTAACTGTATTGAAATTGTATTCTGACAATTTGAAGTATGTAATTTTAAAAGAGCTTTAAACCCTTATTATATATGTACTTTTAGGGTGTTTTTAAACATAAGGTCAGAAAGGGGCAAATTTCTAATCATGCATGAATATCTCAGGTGCTGCATCCCTTTTGTGCTTCTTTCTCACACTTGTGTTTGCTCTTGCCAGAGACAGACCTTACCTTTCTATCTCCATCATTCAAGCACATCCCCCATGTTGCTCAGCGCCCTCCCCTACCTCCTTCACTGGCTCAACCAGACTCAGCTGACTGTCCACCTCTGGCCTCCTTAAAGCAGGATCAGGAGATTCTTTTATTTCTTTCTTGACCTCTACTTCTCCATGCTCTGTGGAAAACAGTAGGCTTCATGCAGCTTCCATGATGTGGCCACTCCTCTCTGGAGCTCTAATTTCCTTCCTTTTCCTTTCCACCTCTCTTTACTCCTCTCTACATTCCCCACTCACTCTCTTCTCCTTCTGCCCAATTTCCTCTTCTAGCCCCATAACACCCTCTCTCCCCCCCCTTTCCATAGTCCCTGTAGGAGCCACCTCCACTCCCTCAGGTGTCCAACCACAGCCCTGGGGAGACTCTCTCAAGCATATCACGTTCTTATTTCTCCTCAAGGACCTTTACTTTAGTAACTGTTCTTTTTTAGGGTGGAGGGTTTTGCCTGAAAATGCATCCACATTCATCAACATCAGGCATCCAACCCCACTCCAACCCCCTCAGGTGTCCAACCCTACATTTACATCCCTCTCTGGCCCTGTGAATGACCAGAGAGGTCAGGGTGCTATCTTTCAGTACTTCAAGCATTGTTACACTATTAGCCCAAGTGTTTTTACCCCCCTCTGATTTTCTCAATTCTATCTGTTGACCAACAAGCATCAGTAAGCAGGCACTTCTACTGGCCCTGAACAACCTCCACTTTAGGCTACTAAGCCATCCATGGCATTGATACTCCTTCCAAGCTGGTGCAGTATCTTCCATGGCCGCACAAGCTCTGTCACTGAAGAATTCTGCATTGATGTTATGAGGTTCCTTTAATCTCTTTTGGGGTGCCCTGTTAGCCATGTGTACACTTCAGAAGTTTGGCCAAATTCTGATTAGTGTGAATTAGAAATGAAACGTCTTGAGAGTTTCAAGATAGGTTCCAAATCAGAAGAGACGAAGAGCATTATTAAAGATCCCATGTTAGTGCTCATAAGAGTAGGGAAGGTAGCATCAGAGCTCTGGTTAAATTCAATTCTGTGCCTGTACAATGTGGTCTCCTTAAAGTTCCTCCTTAATACAACTGGTAAATCAATTTCTCATCTCATGATGTGGATCCCCTCCTAAATGTAAAAATCCTTTGATAGCTATCAAGATGAAAAGAGCTCTCAAAATCCAAGGGATTATAATTAATACAATTATTAGGCTTGCTTTCAACCACATTCCTGTATTCTACTCCAGTGTGATCTCTTCACTGTATCCTGGTGGCATAAATGCTTTGAACTAGTGCTCACTGTGAAAAGAAGCTGTGTCGAATTTAAACCAACTGGTAAATTATTCTTTCACTCAATTCTCTTACTTGTGTAGTGCATACCCAGACCAGCAGTCTTTCCTCAAGAGGTCTATTTGTCTCTCAGGGCCTGTACAACAGACCTGCATGGCCTAATTCTTCCCATCCCCTGTTTCTGATGCTTTCATAATCCTAGTAAATCTTGGATTCCATTCTTACATAATGCAGTTAGGATTAAGGATTAGGTGGAATTTCTCCTTTAATGTACACATACCACTATAATCCATATGCAACTCTTAGGCATAGGGAGACAGTCTGAGACAGCGAGGCTCTGGAATATGGTAAAAGAGCAGTCTATAATCCACTGTTGGATAAATCCATTTACCTTCATTCACAAATGAATCTCTTGTGAATCTCTTTTCTTTATTTCTTTTCCTCTAATTTTATCAGAAACGAACGAGCCATTTTGCACAGCTGATTGATCTATTTCTCATTTTCCTGCTGTTCATACACATACAAATTTTCTAGATTTGTAGGGATATCTCCTTCCATCTGTGCAAATTCCCTGAAAATAAGATAAGGATCTTCAGACTTCCAGTATCTAGTGCTGCATTTAAGAGCCTGCTGTTTGTAAAACCTGACATGGATGGCACTGTTATGAAATGGGAGTCTTGACGTTTCCTGCACAAGCCAGACACGGAAAAAAACTAACATAGCATCTATAAAGATGACCTAAACGTCTTAAAAATTGTGACTGAAATTGAAACACTTACAAAAGAACAATTGGCTATCCTATTTCATCACAGGGGAATAGGAAAAATATTAACCTCTGTTTTACCATTTAGATGAAGTGTGCAATAATGATTGCTGCAGCATCTGTTTATATCAGGAGCAGGACCAAAAATCTCCCCAAATGGTCACATAAAGTTCCCAGCACTAAAAACTACTTCCCTGTTATAAGTGCATCCACAAGACCTTCAGTTCCAGAGCTTCTTTTCTAAGCTCAGAAAGATACTATGAGAATGACTTGCCACACAGAATAATGCTTCGTGGTTTTCTTAAATTTTATCACATTTCTGAGCCCAGACCCAAAGCTTGTTTTGAGTGTGAGGATGAGAAGACTACCCAGTGATGAGGAATTACAAGGTGATATAAAGTCTCAGCAGCAAATGTTTGATACCACAGCAGGGTCACATACTGGCCTTTAGCCTCAGGATGCCTGCAGCTAAAACAGGCATCAAACAAAATGGACTTGAGTGGTCAGGGCACTGGAAAGGGTAAGCATTCACAGATCCACCTGCTAGACAAAATAGCCAAAGATAAGTCACAGCTGTGAGAAAATAGCCCCAGCAGCTGATAGCGATAGGATAGGAAATCCATTTTTATGAGTACTATCACAGGGGGCCTCTCTCCCCATGCTTATCATCCGGCTCAATACTCAGTTTCATCAGCATGTCCACTGCCTCGACCCCCGTGAGCAGGAGTAATTCATGCTCTTGGATTATTCCTTATGTGGACTCCAAACTGCAATGCCCTCATATATTAAAATAGGCATATTAATGTCCCCAAAACATGCTAGATTTGTGCATTTTCCACTCAGAACTTTGATGGCTGTTGTATAAATAAGAGGGTTTTGCAGGATCCCAAGTCCTAAATTAACCAGTTTTTTCTGTAATTTGTGTCTTGTCTTTATTAAATGTGGTGTTGAGACTCCCTGTCATATCTAAAATTATGCTCATTTTAATTCAATGGAGTTCTACTTGAACAAATGATGTCTGAGTGTTGTTAGGTTCTGTTTCCTGCAAAACTGACAGTTTACAATATAGAGTAAATATAGGAAAGATAGGTAACCACAACATTGTCTAGAAAAAGTCCCATAGCTTTGATGGGGGTTAACTATCACATGTGCAAACACTGTCGTTAAAGGGCCTTTTGCCCTGTGTGTTGATGCCAGCATGGTGTTACAGTGGTTAGAATTGCTCCCTTGCAACGCTGGGGCCTGGGGTTCAATTCCTGGGGTGTTATCTACACGTTTATATGTTATATGTTTAAACAGTTTATATGTTTTCACCATATTTGCATAGGTTTCCTTCCACAGTCCAACGACATACTGGTAGGTTAATTGGTTTCTGTGAAATTGGCCCTGGTGTGAGTGTGTGCGTCTGTGTGTCCTGCAATGGACTGCTGCACCATCCAGGGTGTATCCCACCTTGCGCACAAAGCTTCTGACCATCAAGACCCTGAATTGGATAAGCAGTTCTTGAAAATCATGTAATTAAGGTGTAAATAACAATCCCATTTCTCGCCCCAGGGATGTGGGCATCTGGAGCAAAATATCCAGATATGGTGCTGAAGCCAATACCTTGGATATATTAGCTACTAACTACCAAATGGGCTGGATGGACCAAATGGCCTTGTGTCGTTTCTAACTGTTCTTGCCTTCCTATCTGAGCTAAACTGCCCTGCTTCGATACCAAAACCTCAATCTTCCCCTCATCTTCTGAGATCTGATCACATAAGCTGCCAAATGGCATGGCCCACAGCCAGTTGAGTTTTCTGCCCTAAATGTAGATATTCAGACAAAATAATCTTCCAGCTGCCTTTTTTGGCTCTTTTTCCTTTCTGCATAAACAGCATCTTCAGGAAGAACAGTCTCCTCCACCACAGCTGCACTGCAATCAGAGCTCCGGATTTTAGAGAGGAGCTGACTGCCAACTGGTCTGCCAGCTGACACGTCAATGCACTCAGTGTCTGTTGGAGTCAGCCTCTTAGAAAGCCACTGTATTTCTCTGTGGGTGGCTGTGACATCATTCCAAACCAAGGAGAAAGGCCTCATTCGACCGAGTGAGGCACCCGGATCACATCTCATGTTGCTGACTTATGAAGGCTGCTTAATTGAGCCTGCAGCAGCTTTGAAGAGCTGCTTTGACATAAGATCCATTTTAATGAGGGTTTGAAAGGGGCTCATCGGTTGCTCAAGAAGCAAGGGCCTGGGTTCAGAGAGCGGAAACTACATGCCAGTACTCCAGAGACTGCAGATTTGAATCAATGATTTTGTGACTGGGATTCCCCAGGGGATGGTACACAATTGTCACAGTGCTGCCAGTTTCAAAGTCACCAGAGGTATCTTCAACTTTCCAGGCACCAGGAACCCCAGAGGCTTGCTTGGAGCTAGAATCTTTGTTGCACCATCAGAGAGAGCTGTATCCATTTTCCATCCATCACTGTACCTGGTCCATGGGTGAGGTGTCCTCACTCACAACATGATTCACAGTGTATTTTGAGGATGTGCAGTATCTAGGCCATGTTGGCCCAGGGGATACTATAATGAGTTGAGCGCACATTAACCATCACAAATTCTGTTTTCAGGTGTTCAGGGGCTTGCTCTAATCTTTTCATTTTCAGCCACGGCAATATAGTTCATCCAAATGTGAAAAATAGTGGCCTTGTAATGTACGGTATATAGTGGGGGGCTTTCATTGTTATCCATCCATCCCTACTAGTGTAATAAAGGCAGCATTTTGTCCTGACCACCAGTTTTAATGGGATGTACACTCATCCTGTTATCTCCTGTAGTCATACATGCATTGATGGATGGCCTGCATACCAGACAGCGAAAGCTTATTAACTCGGGTAGTAACCTCTACTCCACCAGACAGGAAACATATCGAATGCAGTATCCCCTCTGAGAGCCGAGATGATGAGGGATCATTTAGCCTCTGTGACATTGTCTGAAAGTAGAAGCTGTGGTTGTCTGGTTTAAAAAAATAAAACATAATACCTATTCCATTCTACTCCACAAACAGCTGAGACACTCACATCTCTGGGAACTCTGGTTTGCTCTGGAGAATACAGTATTTTCTAGAAATAGTTTGAATGTAAAAACATGAAAGACATGAACTTCTCTACATTATTCATAAGAAAGATTAATAAATATTAAAATATATTTCAATGGCAGGAGCTACTGCTCTACTTTTAAATCTATGTTTTTATAACAGCTTACAGTGCAGTTGACTGTAAAATACTTTACAGTAGGTTTTAAAAGGGGTCATACTGACTCCTACTGTACTTGGATATTTCATACCAAAATGGCAGTTAACAGCTAGTTTCCTTTAGTTGTTACTTATCTATTTCAGTTATTACTTATTTATTACAAAGTGAATGAGTATTTAAGAAGTTATACAAAATCAGTTAACTTACAGTCTTGCTTTCTTTGAATTTGGCTTTATCATACATAATACTGTACGTTCTTTGAGGCTACATAAAATGATATACAGAAAATTCAGGACCATTCATGGCTATTATAATTCAGTTGTAATTCAGTTGTGTTTGAACTTATTGTAATTGAGTATCTTGAAATGACGGCTCGCACACTGTGAAAGTCTTTCTACATTACTTGTTTATATAGGAAAGACCGCTTTCACCATGACCTATGGTTTAGTCTGTGTTTTGCAGTGCTGTGCACCGACAACACGTAGCTATGGGGTTTTCAGACTCACAGAAGGATGGATGGAGTCCCAGAGCAATCTGTTAAGTTCTCCAGATACTTCCGAGGGAAAGTAAGATGTTCCATTATCTGAATTAAGTTGACATAATGGGCATCTCTCACTGCGGTGGGGATAGGATTTAGAGGATAAATGGTACCATTGATTTCCACTAAGAGCAGGAAGGCTCAGCTGCTGCACTTCTCTTTTCTCTGCTAACCATTCCTCTGTACGAAGGACATGTGGGCTGGTGTTGGTTGTCAGTCAAGTTCAAACAGGGGTGCCCAAAGCCTGGGTCTGGAGGGTTGCAACATTTCTGTTTTTTACTCGATTTAGAGCTGTTAACAATTCAGTGCTTAACTTATTTAAAAATTAATTTAATAACTGTTTAAGCTAATAATTAATTGTTTGACACAATTGCCTCCATCTCCAAAGGGGTTTGGAATGTGATGAGTTCATGTTAAACTGACAAGATCTAGCCCCTTCAGGACTAGACAAGAGGCATCCCTGGTACAATCTGACTTTTAAGATAAACTAAATAAAGGAAATTTTGTATTAGATGCTTTTTGGCTATGCTACAATATGGTAATTGGCAGAATAGGAAAGGATAACAAAAATAATCCTAGGACTAAAAATTTACAATGTGGCACAGGCGGGCAGATTATAGAAGTTTAGTCTGTTCTAAGCATATTCCCGACTGAAATAAAATGAGTAACTGGCCTGGAACTGGGAGCAGATTTTAAACAAGAGAAAGATGAAGTTAAAATCCTGTTCAAGGTTTTAAGATTGGTTTGCTGTTTTCCTGTGATCCTTTCCTGGTCATTTCCAGTAGTTTTCTTAATTAAACAAAAATAATAAATAAAAAAAGAAAAGATCAAAGAAAAACAAGAGAATTTCTTTTCAAATGGGAAATGCTTCATTCAGAAGCCATAGAGTGGTTAATGATGTGCTTTGGGATCCTTCAAAATTAAAAGTGTGATATAAATGCAAGTCATTATTATAATACTTAATTTGATCCAAAACAACAGTCTAATTATCTTCTACAAGTGATCTAAAAGACCATGCACTCTGTATTAATGCATACTGCATCCAAACACTAGCTGCTTCTAATCCAGTTTATTTTTTAACCATTCAGCTGGATTTAGACACTGCTTGTGCATTTTCTTAGGTGCAAGTATAATAAACCCCACTGTAAAAAATGAGCAAACCTTGTACCAAGCAGGTACAAACGTCTGCACCTGGAAGCTGGACATTGTACATAGCGATCATAGCCATTTCAGGGTTTAGAAGCTGCAGAGTCTTTAATAGTCAGGAATAGTCTATTCCATATACATTCAGACCTGGGTAAATGAAATGACCAGCACTGACATATATGAAAAAAGCATGGATCAAACTGCAAAGCAAGGGAAATAGTTTATCTCTGTTGAGCTAAAGACCAACTGTTTTGGAAAAACAAATCCGTGTCCTCATACAAGAGCTGTATTTTCACTAAACTGAGCATAGTCCCCTTCATAAGGCACATTAAGAGTCTATCAGTCCTGAAACCTTTCCCTTGACAGTGGGATCACATGTGGCCTGAAGGCAGCAAGATGTTCTAGTCTTATTTGTTAAGGTGTACTGAAAGATTCACTTGTCAGACTGCGCTGAATGACCCAGTAATTCCAAACATGTATGTGTGGAGGAGAACATTTTCAGCGCAGTGTGATTAGTTTTTTCTCGTACTGTTATAGTAAAGGGCACTGCAAACACAGAGTGGAGAGTTGCTCTCTTGTCACTATCAATTATTTAGAGCTTAATTGTTATTAGAGATACACTGGCAGTTGTGCTGTCGTGCAAGGATCCAGTTTTCCCTGGAGTCAATGAAGGGGTCTGTCAGCACCACATGTTCATTGCGTCAGCTGGTCAGTCAAGAGAGATTCCCTTTGGGAACCATATGGCTTTCTGCTTCCTTTCATGTAGGCTGAGTGTGCAGAGAAAGAAAGAGGTATCAGCACTGAGCATGAACATGAGAAATTAGATCTGCAATGAGTTTGCAACCAATAGGAGGCTATTCAGCCCATTTAGTTCATTTGGTTGTTAGTAACTAATTGATCCCAGGATCTCATCCAACTGTTCCTTGAAAGAAGCCAGAGGATCACCTTCAACAACATGAGAGATCAAGGGATAGAGAGAGAAGAGCAGTAAGATGAATATCATCCGAGAGCAGGGAAATGGAGCAGGTGTGAGATCAATAGCAGGAGAGAAGGAGTGAACAAGGGCAGAAGAGAGAGGGTAGGAATTCAGGAAATGTCAGGAAAGAGGAAGTGAGAGTGAGAGATATGAGAGTGAGACAGAATGGGACTGAGAAATGATGAGGAGGGAGACAGGTGACTAGCAATGTGCATAGAAGGAGATATAGGGCAGGTTTTCTTGTTAAGAACAGTATATAAAAGTACCAAAATTGTCTCCTTCATATTATGGTTCTATGATGCAACACTGTCCTGGCATCTTGCCTCTCATGGCTAAGACTCTGACAGAGACTCCTCTGGGTTCAGCAAATTTGAAGACAAGCTGATTAAAATCAATTTGCACCTCCCCCTGCCGAGTGGCTCAATGGCTAAGTCACAGGCAGGTCAGACTCCTGGGGGAGCAAGCACTGCTGTTCAAGAGGATTTGGGTGTCACTCAGGGTTCAAAGCCAGTCTGCAGCCCAGTTCTGTTAAAACAGGGTGTTCATGAGACATGTGCCTACGACTAACCAAGATACATAAAGAGATGTTTGCAAGCATCTCTGTTAATAATACACCTTTCAGATACTGCGAAACCCTTGATCCAAACAGTCTTCAGCTGCAATGAAGGCAGGATCTTTCTAATTAGCTTGGGTTTTACAGAGCTTAATTGGATTAAAATGTTCCCCTCCACAAATATGACCAGTATCACAACAAACCATCAGGATTTTCCCACAGAACTTCCACCTCTGAAGCATACCTATTGTTTCGATCCGCAAGTCCAAACTACAAGTTGTATGTTTCTATATTGAGGCAACAAGTTCAATTAAAGATGGGTTCAAAATAAAGAAAACCCTCAGTTTAATGTTGTGTAGATGTGTGTGATGGCATCAAACACAGCAAAGACAAATTCAACTAGACACTAGCAAGACCATTGTAGTACAGCCTGGAGTGGCACTCAGGAGTCCTGGCACACGAGCTGGATTCTGAATTTTTCTGCACATTTGCTCACAAATTTGGCTGTCTTTCCTGAACTGCTCTAGTATTGTGCCTTGTTCATTTGAACCCATCATAGTACTCACATGTCTGTCTGTCACCCTACCAAGTCTCCTTGCAGCTGATCAATGGGACGGTCACTTTCATGTTCTCTCATGACTGCAATGTTCTCGAAATGTCCTGGGGTGACAAAATCAGCAAGGACAGGCAAGCTGTCTAGGAAATCATCTTTAACTAACATCACTTTATTAACCCTTAACAATTTCTTGCATTAGGAATTATCTTTTCACATACCCCAGCTTGCTCTCCATGAGACACACAGATAGGGAGAGAGCCTGGGGTCAGAGTGCAGGGTCTGCCATTGTACGGCGCCCCTGGAGCAGTTGGGGTTAAGGGCCTTGTTCAGGGGCCCACCGGAGTAGGATTCCTCTGCTGGCTGCAGAATTTGAACCGGCAACCTTCCAGCCACAGGTGCCGATCCTTAGCCACAGAGCCACCGCAGAATTGGCAGAATTGTGCATCGGTTCAAAATATTTGAAATATGTCAAAGTTGTGAGCGCTTTGGTCTCAACCAGAACTGACATGAGAAACCATTTTATTTGCTTGGATGGCTGTAGCTGATTCTTCTTCATTATGTGATGAATCGCAAGTGTCCTGCTTCACCTGAATGGCTGGACAGAATGATTCACATTCCTACAAATTTCTGTGAATAAAAGAGCCGACTATCCACTCTCTGAAGTACACCTTCCCCTTACATTGACTTTTTTTTTACCTTGACTTGGTGATCATCTACTGGATCCACAGTGAAACACAATCAAGATGTGCCCACTGGAGTGTTTGAGGCTTGGCCTTTGCACGGTAGCACATTGCAGTACATCTGCACTGTATTTTTATAGTTTCCTCAAGGTTTCATCACACATGCATTGCTTTTCTATGGTTTTACCATGCTTTACCACACTTTTACCATGACTTTTCTGTGTAGAGTGTATGGTACCTTACTCTGATCTTAAGGAGGTACAGGACAGGGTCTGGTATAGGGTGAATTCTAGTAGGAAACATATGCATCACTGTAAAATCTTTTGTTACATCTGTAAGAGCAGTGTGAAAGGTGAGAAGCCTGTGTTATTTTTTTGAAGTTCTGCCAACCAACGTTGCTGATGTTGAGGTCACCAGGGACTCATATTGCTCTTGAGCACATTGATCTCAGTGTAGCCAATGACCAGGCAGGCTGAAGGAAATCAATCTGTGCCAATCACAGCAGCCATGGTGACAGGTCATAGTAAGGTCAGATCCCCAGGACCTGAGGCTGCTGTGCCAGAGAGGTCAAAGTGGAACAGGGTTTGAAGCCAGACTGACAGGGCTGTCACCTCACACTAAGTGGGCATGTGATAGCTGACAAGCCAAAGGTGAGGTCATGCGTGCCTCAAACAAGCAATCAAAGGATTAATGCTTGATGCTTCACATATATTCTGTATACTCAGTAAATGCCCTTTTAGTTAAATATTATGTGAGTGCATATTCTGTTACTGTTTGTTTTAGTGAAAACAGATAAAGGTTTTGGCCTTGAAGACTCCTGCACCTTAATCAAGTCAAGAACAAAAAAGACTATTTTACAGACAGCGAGAATTATAAGTAAAGAACTGCCAGAGAGAATATAAATTAATCCAGCACATTTTGCCTGATTCTGCCATTGAATGGCCCAAGATGCATGCTCCAGTGCTCTCCTAAGTTTGAAACCTGCTGCTGAACAAGCATTAAATTAAGGCACGCCTGGTTTCCTTTTACAGACTTCATTTTCATTATCATACATACAAGACACAGAACCAGCTGGGAACACAAGACAAAGCAAAAAACAAACTCGGCACACAGCGTCTTCAGACTTCCCGCAAGGCACTAATGGCCTAGCTGTTCACATTAAAAATTCAGGATGGGTGAAATTCTAGAAGAGGGAGAGACGTCCATCTAAATCAGCTACAAGGAATTGAGAGAAGCAATTCCTAAATAAGCCTCTGAAGTAGCTACTTAGGAAATTCTGAGACAAGGATTAATTAAGGTGAATTCTGCATATCAGCAAAGCACCAAGCAATCTGTAGTTCAGAACTTCACAATGGAACAGAGCAACATCATCTTGCTCTTTTTTATTAGATTATAGTTACTGTTTCACTCAGGGATTTGCAGTAATTGGCAGCACAATTTCAATGAAAACCACATGGATTGAGACTGCGTCATGCTGTTATAGGGACATAAAAGAGTTAAATGGCTTCACAATGCAGGGTAGACTATGCTACTTGCAGACTTGATCATGACCTAATATCAAACTGAGCTACTGCCTGTCCTGTTCGCTAACTTCAGGCAATGTGGCCCAGTTTCCATTGCAGTGTTCTGGAAGACATACAAAATAATGTTAACAAAGGATGCACATGAACAATTATTTCAGTTCAGTTTCCTGGAGGAAGGCTAATTAGGGATATTCAGTTGGCTTACCCATGCTCACTGGGTGACTGTGTGACACTCCTAATCAAATCAAGACTGTCTGTTCAAATGGTCATCTTCACACAAATGGAGTAATCTGACAAGTGATAACCAGGGATACAAATGTCAAAGACAACCCTGACAATGTCACTCTTATAATAAAATGCTTCCTGCACCACTGCAGTGCTGCTTTATTGTGAAAGGGAATACAGTGTTTTTAGTGATCTCAAATCAACACTTTGGAAATGTATTTTTTAAAGATAACTTTTACCATTAACCCAACCCAAAGGTGCATAACTGGAAACTCATGCCTGTGACAGCTACCATCAATCATGAGGCATTGGAGCAGCTCATGGAAACCATTGATGGTCTTGCTAATGCCCAGCTGTCAGAAACAATTCTTTCTCACACCAGGCTTTGCAAGCCTACATTGTGAATGTTTTAGCTCAATTATTCTTTTCACTGGAGGCTGAATATATCATTCCAAAACTGCATCCAGTGTCTAATGTTCAAATCAGGTCCCATAGATCACTATGAGATTTTAAGGTCTCTTTCAAGAGTAAGCAGCAAGATTTAAAAAAAGTAGCATTATGCATTCCTGAGCATTACTGCACGTTTGAGTATTGTAGCTGTATTTTCTTTTAATTGTTCACATCCTAATGGGTTATTAATCGTTATCACCTGTCTTCAAGGCTGCTGTATCTAACATTCCTCCCAGATGCCAGAGAAACATCATCTACAGACACCTCTACTGTTTTGGCAGTGACCTACCCAAAAAGACTTGCAGCTATAATTGCTGACAAAGGTCCTTTCTATCAAATATTGAGTTTGCAGTTCTGAATTCTTATGCAATCAACATTTCATTCAGTTGCTGACATTTGCTGTCTCTTGCACTTAGAAGATTTCAGTTTGAATATTTGGGTTTAGAATAAAATATTAAGTCTGTAATTTCACAAAATGGGACACCATAGACATGTTCAGAATACTTTTGCAAGGTATTGTATACTGACAGTAAAACTGGGGGATTAGATTATCAGGTAGATCCTTGCTTTCCTGTTAATAATTGCATCAGGTACTTTTCCATATTTAGAAGTTGAATCGTGGACATTAACGCTTGAGTTGAGACGATTAGCATGATTTCCAGGACTGGACTGTTAACAGACAACAAGATATAATGGAAACACTAAACAAAGACTCATGTGCTGGATTTTAGCATGATATAGCCAGGGATCAGTAGACCTTGTAACATAAGAACCATAACTGATATTCAATAGCTATACTCTAGGCTCGTCGCTAAACCCTGGATGTCTGTACCAGGGCAGAGATCAGAACCTTGGAATATTTCTCTTTAATGGTTCTGGAGGCCTCCTGTGTCTGTGAAGGAGCAACACTACTGCCTAGAAAATATAGGTAATAGCTTTTAGTTTAGAAATTTAAAAATTTAATTAAGAGCTTAAAAATGAAGATTTAAAGGAACTCTAATAAGATTAATGATCATTATAGTAAGATTAAAATCTTAAACTTCTGAAAACGCATTGCAGTTTGGCCTATTATTTGTTAGTTTGTTTGAACCTGCTTATGATCTGTCTTTTGGTTTACTGCTTTCGCTGAGATGCAGTAAGATTTCCATGTAGATTCAAATACATTGCAGGTCAAAAGAAGTGTTTACAGATAATCTACAAAATGATTGATGAATTTTGAGTAGTTTTGCACATTCTACTTCTCTTTATTTCTGGGATTTCCAGTATCTCTGCATCCCTAAAGTGGTGTATCTTGAATTCAGCATTTAAGAAGGTTTCTGTAAGTCAGTTTGCAAGGAACAGATCCACTTGCAGATACTGGCAACTCAGAACCCACAAATATTTCCTTTCAAACAAAGCATGACAGATACTGTGATATTAGTGTCCCAGTACAATGTAATGTATTATTTTGCAGTAAATGATCGATGGTCTACTTTGAGGTTTGTCCTGCAAAAACTACAACAGTTTATTTTGGAGGTCATAGGAAAAGCACGCACACATCTATCCATCCATTTTCTAACTATTTTATCCAAATTAGGGTTGCGAGGGAGCCAGAGCCTAGCCTGGCAAGCAATAGAATCAAGGCAGGGGACACCCTGGTCTGGACAGCAGACCATCGCAGGGCAGACAGACACAGACACACTCACACCAAGGCCAATTTTCCCAGAAGCCAATTAACCTACAATGTCTTTGGACTGTGGCCAGAAATCAGAGCACCCAGAGGAAACCCACATGAACATACGAACACCCCATACAAGCACCAATGCAAGCACCCCTGGTCCAGAATTGAACCCTGGACCCCAGCTCAGTTAGATGCCTAGGCTAACCACTGCACCACTGGTACGCACACATTTCTCTTAAAAAGAAAACACCTCCAGTGCTTGCTGCCTGTTTTGCATTCTAATTAAGGAGCCTGCATGTACATTCAGACAAACATTTCCTCCTAATTCTCACATACACATTACATTCCCCACTCACGCTGCAGGTGCTGGGAGGGTAACGGAGTGCACTTCACTTTTAATCAGCAGAGGCTTCCTTTGGCATTCAAATCCCTCCCTCCTGTTTTCTAATAATGACCTTCTTGGACTTCCGCACACTTGCATCTGCGATTCAGGGGGAGTAAAACAACAAAGGAGCGCAGGAGGAGACTCAGCACAAAGTCTTATTTTACATCACACTCGCCTCACAAAATATTTCTACACAAAAAGCACACCTTCTGCCCTCACTAAAATAAGGAAATAAGAAAATGAAGATGTGCATTCATCGACAGCCAATGAAGGAACTTAGACAAAAGGTTTTTTCTTTCTTTGTCAACATATTGATACCAATGGGTATAATAAATAAATGGTATAAAATTTCTAGCAATATACATGAGCAGTTGGTATAATTAGAGGCATGTGAATTCTTTGTTCCATGGCACAGCTTTTGTGAAAGGGGTAATAATCCAGTAGCACTTGGTTAAACAAATATTAATTACGATGACAAGACACAAACTCCACCACACACAATAAAACATACAACACACAAGTTACTCTATGTACAGTATTTACAAACGAGGCATTTTAGAGATCTAACATTCTGGTCACCCAGAAAACCCCAGACTGTTACTAAGCATTAAACTCTGCAACCTGCAGTTAAATCTCTCTCTCTGCACCACAGATGCCACAAAATAAATGGGAGCCTATATCCCTATCCATAAAAATACACCCTAAGCAGGAAAGACATTTCTGAGGTATCTTTTATCCAGGAAACCCAAGTTTCCTAAAAACACAGATGCTCTTTTCTAACAGGGTTCAAATACTTAATCATTTCTCTGCAAAGTTTCACAGACTTTACCTAAAATCTAAGAAACACTTCTCAGTCACCTAGAACTGTAACAATGTCTTGTGTTGTCCTCTGTGTACATCATACAGCAAATGGTCTAGATCCATAAATCTGATTCAGAGCAGCAGCATGTTTGCTAGTTACAACACCATCTTCATTCATAATGTCCCCTGAAACTGCTTTCTTTCAGGGCAACAATTCTAATTGTTTCATTGTAGCTCTTTTCATTTTTACCACTTTAATCATTCTGAGTTGCATTGGCAGGAAAAACACTACACCAGCAAATTGTTACTGTTGCTATAATTTTTGCCCCCACTCCCCAACTCCAGTGCTCAACAGGACTGCCCTGGTCACCCGGGTTGGTCAGTGCTCACATCTCTGATTCACTCTCTTTAGAACTGCTTTCTGGATACAGAACATTTGAAAACAGCTATGAATTAAGTATTGAATTTCGACATTTCATTTTCAGGACTAGTACAAGCAGTTTATGATCTGAACAAGAGTTCCACATTAAGTTTAAATAAAAACATTAACCTGATTGTCTTTCTGAAGAATCAGGCTCACCATGTACAGTAGTTCATTGTATAACAAGTCTTTTTGCTTTACCAATTCTTTGCACAATCTATACCTTATACCGGCAGATTTAGGGAATTGCGAGTACTGTCAAATAATTCTCCCAGTAACTCTAAATCAGTAAATTATTTTGCGGTATCAACTTCCAGTTCAGCCACCAGGGCTGCACAGACAGGGAGATCCTGGGGACTGGGAAGAAAAAATAAACCTCTGTTCACTGGCCCTACACAATTGAAGGACTTCTGAGCTGCTGTGGGTCACTGCCCTCTCACATTTTTCTTCTCTGCCTAATGGTGAAATAAATTTAAAAAACAACAAACTAACAATAGGGACATCCATGAAAAGAAGACACTTCTTTACATAAAGGTTTTTGGGAGTCTGGAACAAGTTGTTCAGCCAAATTGTTGAAGCCTATACCCTGGCTTTCAGATAATGATAGTTTTGAGCTTCATGTAACTAGTTTATTATCAGCTCCATTCTCCATTTGGTGTGATGAAACCAATGATTGCTCCTACTCAACTCAATAGCAATTCCCAGATGGCTGTCAGCTTTTGTGCACAATGGTGTTTGTGAGAGGGCCTCAGTACACCAAAAAAATCAATTTTGTAAAGAGTGGGTGGAGACTGAGATTCCACTGACTCAAACTTGGTTGTCTTCATTTGCTGAAAGTTATGTTTACAGAAAAATATTTTGTAAGATTGCAAGTAACTTGTATGTAATGTAAAAAGTGTTTTTTTCCAACTCCCTTTCTATGTTTTACTCTATAAGTTTATTTATTTATGTGCTTAATGGCTGGTTAAAAAAATAATCTCAAATTACTAAACACAATTTGCGCTGTTTATATGTAGAGTGCATTATCATGTCACATATAAGTCCTGCTCTGTGGGTTCAAACTGTCAAGCACCCCCTCCCTCAAACAGTGACTAATAAGGCTCACATGAAAAACAAAACACTTTGTAGTCTTTACATAAACAGACTTCGTTACTGTAGCAACTCATGAATGCCGAGCCACTCTCGCTGTAAATCCAACACCCAGATTGTGACAGCTAAGCTGATTCTGCCTTGCAGCAAGGGTGCACAACAAAAACAGACTTCAGATTGCACTGCCTCATCTTCCGTGCGGCTCTTGCCAAGACCTTCTGCTTCAACTCATCGAATTTTCGAGCTTCAGAAAACAAACTCAAACACAGGGCAGTGCCGCAGAGCAGGAGGACTGGTGCTGTTCCCAGGGATTCTCACTTCTCTGCCACACCCTGATACCAACATACCTCTGCATCTGGTGAAACAGTTACACTTCCCACCTACCACCACATGTTGAAATGTGTGACTTTTAAATTATTGACTCGCTCGGTGTGTCCAGTTGAGCTTATAATTGGATCACCCAGGTTAACTGATAATGATGAAATGAGAAGCCCCTGCAGCACCCCCATGATTTGAGTTTGTGCCTCCTCTACACTCCACGTAGTATGTGGACTTGTTGCCGTCTTTATCCACATAATAGGAACAAGTCATGGAAGGAGTTATTCAAACTAACTGGAATTCAGATAGTTTGCATGGTCTCCTGCTTTTAACATCAGCTTTCTGCAAAGCAGAAAAAATGAATCAGGCCAGCACAATGCAGAAGATCAATGTGGCAGAATGCTATATTACAACCATATAGAAATAAAACCATAATGAAAGAGATACGACTGAGAGGAGTAGATTAGGGAGTCAATTGGTGACTGGTCCCATCCTGCCTCCCCAGGAGAGTGATGATTGCTCCACTGCTTCCTGGGGAGAAATTGTGAGCCACCAGAGTGCAAAAACAGATGCCAATTTTCTAATAGGTTAGATGACATGAAAGGCCTTCTCACATTTGAAATCATTCTTATGAGGCCATTCAGCCTGTCTTGCTTGTTTGATTGCTGTAAGTTTACCAATCCAAGACTGTCATTGTTTCTTGAACCAACCCAGGCAATCTTTAGCAACAACACAACTGGCTAAAATGTAAAACATTTAGACTTCAGTATTAAAAAAGTCATAGGAAGTACAGTACATAAAGGGTAGATCCACTGGCTGCATGAAGGGTAGGACACAGAACAGCCCCTGACATTGACCTGTAAATAAAGCAAAGTATACAGCATGAAAGTCAAGAGTACTTCCTACCAAACCACCTTACTGGGTTGTGTGGGATTAACTGGGGTTAGGGCCCAGAGCAGGTCACTCGGGCCCCATTGCCAACGTGATTGTTAGCAGGGAATATCCAGTCTAGCTGCTCCAGAGGAGTCTTCTTCAACAGCTTGTATACACAGTTTGTTTAGGAAACTTTTGAATCCTGATGTAAAAAGTGATTCTCATTTTTAGTCTCAAATGTGTCTCTTCTTAATGTCTGGTTGGGACCCTGTTTCCTTGACTCCCTGTTTACAGCGAAGCAGCTCCTTGTGTTGACCTCTTCAGTGTCTATGGGAAAGCTGGGTGGAGTAGCCTCTAGCCAGGTGATGGTCCCCATGTGCTTGTTGAGCTGTTAACTATGTAATTAGGAAGGATATTTGGTGTTATTTTTTTACATGTTTAATACTGTGCTCTTTATGGGGCTCGCCAGGCGTTCTTTGTCAACAGGGGAGCAGGGGAGCAGGGGAGCAGTTCTCAATTAGAGAACAAAAACAACCAAAATAAAACCTCCGGTAAGGTGACAAGATGAAGTCAGCAATTGTCCTGGAGCAAAGCTGGATAGCAAAAGCCAAAGACACATTCATGGAAGGATCATGGGGAAGAAGGGGATCAATAAAGGCTGAAATTGATGATATATGCAGAGAGATGGTGATGAAATGCCACCATCTAGGTATCTTATATATCACTTGGCAAATGCCAAGTGATAACATCAACTCACCACCATCTGGAATTAGCTAGCATGATTTTAACCTTGTGTGGAGCAATTGGTCATCTGGATGACTGGTGTGGACAGTGGCACAAGTGGGAGATTCAACACCGTGGCCTTCAAGATTCTAAGAGTAATACATGTTGATTTATTAAATGTAATAAATCAAATGTGTTGCCCTTTGGGAAAACAAGAGGGAGACAAACTGAACAGCTGTAAGCTGTCGGAGAAAAACATGCTTCCAGAAACAAATGGTTAACAATAAAAAACACTCCCGAAAGGAGGAAAAAAGCCTTCTAAAAAAAAGGATTTAATTGAAAAGGCTTTCTGCAGATAATCAGGTCGATATATTGTCTACACTTGTTTCAGAAGGAAAAAAAAGAACCCAGATAGGCAATTTAGAAAGATTTGACAGAGGTGGCAAAGTGGCAAGTCCTAATCTATCATTAGCCGATATGATCCGAGTTCATTAAAGAGGCAACAGGAGCTCCTGAAAAGAGGCAATTATGGGTTTATCGGATGGTAAGGAGACTGTCAGCGGGCTCTTCCGGAACAAAGCCGCGCCTACAGCCTGGCAGCAAGATGAGTACGGATTTATCCTAATGGGTTTATTAGGGCAGAGGCCTGCTGGCATAGCAAACCTGATGGATTAAGGGAGGGAAAAAAGACAGCCCAAGCTTTAGCACTATAAACAGGAAGAGCTAGAGTGTATGTTGCCTTCTTTTCAAACAGTGAATGGAGATTTAGGGTTTTATGCTCCAGTCTAATTAACTAATCAATTAATTAATATTTTGTAGGATACATTTCTTCAATTTAACCTTAATTGGATCATAAATTCAACTGTTTTTGTAGGTATTTATAACTCACAGACACATGGAAAATCTTAAGCAGGAGATGCAAACCTCTAGATTGAAGATATAATATCAAGATGATGGATTTTAAAAGTTATTGATCTTCAGCCAGTACAGACATTTAACTCCCAGTTCATTTCAGTGCTTCAGCCCCAGGTAACCTGTACTCTTGTGACCTTAATAATGATGATTCAGGGTGAGCAGACAACCATGGTCCACAACCTGATTTTCTTGCTCAAAATGAATCAATTTCAAATGCAAAAAAAACTTTAAATGAACATGTTACATAACCAGCTTTTTACTGACTAACTGTTCTTTTGTTGTCACCAGTATTGACTGGCTCTTTCGCTGTCACCTTCGGAATCCTGAAGCCACAGTGGGGGGCAATGCAAGTTAATCTCACCAATTGATTACCAAAACCAGGATAAAAGGCCGTTCTGGGTGTGCAGGCAGTGCGGGGAAGTCAGTTCAGGACACAGAAGATGCATTTTCATCTACAGGCTTTGGGAAATGTGAAGCCATTCTAATATGCAGTAGCATCATCATCATCATCTGACAGTATACTTTTCATGTAAAAAATCATTGGAGGTATTTCCATATACCCACATATTTTATGCAATAAGTCATTCAGAGAGAACAATTCTACTTTAATACCTCTGACACAAACTACAAAACTTGTAACAGCACTAAGCAAAAGAATGAAAAACTCGGAACCCTTAGTCATGTCACTGATGCAGAGTGCTACCTTTTATTATATTACAATTATCATTAACCTCATTTTTAATGGTGACGATGTACAGCCCCTGTGTCTACATGTGACTGCTCTAACATTGATGAAACATTGTTCAAACATTGTTTGAACCGCACTAACATTGTGTGCTGCAGTTACCATAATGCAATGTTTTTGATCTATTTACAATTTTATTTTCTTCTCTCTCTGTGAACAATCTTGAGTTAGAGTTCCCAGCATGACTAGACAGGGCTGCCTGCATGCCCCAGGCCAGATTCCAGTTACAAGACAGGATGTTTTCCAGCAGAAGGATGCATCCGTGTTTCAGACAAATACAGTCTTTGGCTGTCACCATCAAATCACCTTGTCACCCAATCCATACTCCTCTCTCGTCTTACTGTAGGTGTCAGACTTAAGAAAATATTTAGCATTTTTTCTTACAGGGATCCCTGCGGCAAGCAACCTTATTAAAATTACATTTTAGTAAAATTCCTTTCAGAGTAAGCTCCTGATTTTAAACACCCGCTTGTGACACCTGTAAGCTTAGCTAGAGATATTCACAGGGGCTTGTAACATTGTACCTGAAACTTTTACTAGGTTACTGTATTTTCGATAATTGAACTTTAGCATTAGGGACATAAAAGAAAGTTTTAATAAAAAATATGGCATTTGCTGATTTGACTTGAATTAACATGTACATTAAGTAAAAATAAGTAGATATACACATATAGTAATATGTTACATATATAATGTAAAACAATAGTCAAACAAAATGGTAAATACTTACCTTTTAGGAGAGGTAGTCATTTGGTCTTTCTTGACTTGTTTGGCTGCTAGTAGCTTATGACATCAGAACATCATTTAGAACAACAAATGATTTATTTTGTGCAGGGTAATTAAATAATTTGTTCCAAGAACCTGTATCTCTTTAGCAAAGAAGTGCCTTCTGTGTTCTGTGCACTCACAATTAATTTCCATTGGTGCCAAGACCTCTCAGCTGCTGCACGAGTTCCCTTGCTCGGATCATCTCCGAATGTTCCTGGGTTGACCTAAACGTGGTACCCACAGTGTCCCCCAAACTAGGCTGAAGTGGTTTTGTTTGGCCCCCATTATAAAGAGATTGTCAAAGAGCAAAGGAAATGATGTGGGGAAGGATATCAGTGTGACACAGGCCGTAGGGTCATAGGGTCATCCTGATGGTATTCAGTTCTCTTTGTGGAACACTTAGCCATACATCTTCCAATTGATTTGGATTGCAAATTCTTCCATGTTAAAATCAAACAATTGGAGTGTTTCCTCCTGTGTGGAACCAGCCAGCATCTGCTCATAGCCAGAAAAACTGACACAAAATCCCATCTTGACTGATGAGTCAAACTATAAGCCATCATCTTTCCCACATCACTGCTGCTGGCAACTGTGCACAATGGTTTGCTGTGGTGAAGGCAAAATGACTTATAGGAAATAACAGTGAAGTGTAAGTAAACATGACAAAACACCAAGATTTCACAAATGCTCCAAACCATGGGAAGCATTGTATATGTGTTGCTAAAGAAAGTCACAACCACAGAAGCACTGAAAATGCAAATTACAAAACGGGCAAAATATGTTTTACTGGACTGCAACTCTTACAAAACATTAAACTTAAAAATACACAAAACCATTCATTTTGGTTACCAGAAGAAATTTCCCTGTGGGATTCTACCGCAGGGTGCCCAAGATGCTTTGAGACCAGAATAAAAATCAAAATTATAGTCCTGAAACTGCTGCAGGAAAATGCTGTCACTTCTCATGAACCTTAACATGCTTTGGATTCATCCTCACTCGTGATTGTTCAAACCACCGTCTTCCAAATGAAAGCATCTGTATTCTAGTCCGCCTGCCCCCTCCTCCCCTGGGGGACAGGACAAAGGAGATTACATGTGTTTAAAAGGAATCACACTCACACACAACCTCAAAACACTCTGCTGCAGCCCTCATACTTTCAGCGCAGATCTGTGATTAAATGCTCCTTTTAAACACTATAATCCAATATAAAGCCACATTAAGAAACCTGTTGGAAACAGGCTAGAACAGATTTGCCTTTTGTGTTTTAAGTACAAACAGGTTTATTCTATGTTACATTCTTGGCATTTATTTCAACAAATTTGTGAGGAAATATTTATAACACCTGGAGTACTTTACACAAGGATAAGTGCTATCTAAACAGCATTTGCACAGCCAGATGAAGTTAAATTAATATTAAGTATATTTCTTCCCTGTTTCACCAACACAATTTGTACAACAGTCTAAAGCTGATTAAGTGCACAATAAAGAGAAACGTATCAATGAGCTCAAAGTGATAACTTCACTCTTATTAATGTATTATGTTATATAGCAACAGCAATGTTATATGAATATAGCCTACTGTTTCCTGGAGTTATTTTTTTTAGTTATCCATATAATTAAAAAAATGAAGAAACATTGAAGATTCTCAGTGATCCTGAGCCACTAAATTACAGAGGTTATTTCATTACATGTCACTTAATAAGATACAACTGACATTCAATCAAATCAACCAAATTATGATAGAGGGTGTACAATAATAAATTGCGTAAATCAATTATCAGTTAAAAAACACATTTTAAATATACACTATGAAACACAATGTGAATGCAACACACATGATGTCATCTACATTTTTAAGAGTGAGCAGGTAGATTTGTTTTTTGAATATTATTGTGCCATGGAATAACAAAATACTGAGGTCACGTCATAGGATGTCATAAATGTCAAGTACTCACTGTTGGAAATTAAAATTGCTAAAACGAGCAGTGAAAGATATGATCAGCCCCTAAATGAGTTATGAAGATCACCTTCTGGCCATCGACATGATTTTAAGTGACCTGTTGGTGAGGGAATGTTGTCTAGATAATGAGATGCTGTGCTTTAACAATTGCTGGACTATGATGCTGGGAAACCTCTTGGTGAGGGACAGGTCAGGTCCCAGAAGGCAGAGGGTATCTCATTTATTGACAGATGAGTGCTGTTTAGCACTTGATCTGAAGGAAGACAATGTGTGCAGACATTAGGAGCTGTGACTGTTGTGTTGGGGATTTATTTGTTATAAAAAGACCTTTGGTACAGACTTTGGTACAGGTAATTCTATTTCTTAGTAATATAAGGCCAAACGCCAAACCATGAGGGTCAGCTTCTAGCAGGACAATTGCAAGACCACATAGGATTACAATGGAATAAGGCCAAGAGAATACTTCTGAGGTTTGGGTAGTGATCCGCCTTTTCTCCTGACTTATCTAGTTGACTTTCTCCAGTAGAACCAAGATGGAATTAGCTGAAAATGCCAAAGCCAAGACTGATGCCCAGCTTACCGGGGTACCACGCCACCAGGTGTTTCATTGTGGGGGGAGGGGGCTTGGCTGACCAACTGGCACTTTTGTTTTTACGCTTCACTGATACCCTCTTTTTGAAGGGCACAAGCTGCTGGGCAGCTCCAGCTGGCATCAGTCTCTGTCTGTTCAATTTTTGCACTTGAGTGAGACAGCACTGACAGTTAAATTTCTGTATCAGGGCCAATATCTTTATAGCACATTGTAGTGTATTGCTCTGCAACAAAGAGTGGAAATATTACAATAATGTTAACCTGTCACTGTGCTTTGGGTCTATTTTAAGGAATAAATAAGACTTCAGTGTTCTAATCAAGACAATCAGATTAAATCTTCAAAAAATACATAAAATTCCAAAAATATGAACATTTAACTTTATTTGAGACCTTTTCTATTGAAAAATATCTGAACAAATTCAGTGACCATAAATTCCTAAGCATCTGGTAAGCAATTTACACCACAGAAAGTTGCAGTTCCATTAAAATGCAAAATTCTAATTGTACACAAAGAAATTGGAAAGTCAACATGAATTTATTCAAATAGCCAGCACAACAGAAGAAAAAAGATGGGGATCTTACCAATTTTCACAAGGTTGGTCCAAATAATGATCTGAAATGGCGTTGCAGTTCAGTCCAAGCAGAACATTGTGCTTCCTAACTATGAAAAAACTATTCCTTCCAGAAAACACTTCAAGCTCAGCCATGGTTAGAAACTCAACCTTTAACTAAACTTGAATGTAATTTGTGCATACAGTGAGGGTCTAAGATGGCTTTCACATATTCTCAGCTGCACTCATGATATTAGCACCCTCTAGTGTTCATTACCTTTTGTTTATATGGCAAAAATAATAATAATAATAATAATAATAAAATAATAATAATAATAAACTTTATTTTATGTAGCGCCTTTAAAGGCGGCTTCTCAAAGCTCTTTACAGGATGACAACAACAATAAATAAGAATACACAAGATAGAACACAATTACAATATATAGAGGAGACTGTGGATGGTGGTACTAAGAAAAGCAGAGGGGTGAAGAATGGAACCAGTTAAGGCTTTTCTGAAGAAGAAGGTTTTGAGTCTGGATTTGAAGGAGTTTAGAGAAGGTGACTCTCTGATATCCTTGGGGAGAGAGTTCCAGAGCTTGGGGGCATAACAGGAGAAGACCCTGTCACCCATACAAAGTAGACGGGCTTGGGGGACAGTAAGGAGAGCAGAATTAGAAGAGCGAAGGTTGCGAGGTGGGGAGTAGGGCGATAATAGTTCAGACAGGTACTGAGGTGCCAAGCCATGCAGAGCCTTATAGGTGAGCATGAGGATTTTAAAGTCTACACGGAATTTGACTGGAAGCCAGTGCAAGGACTCGAGGATAGGAGTAATGTGAACACTTGCACTAGACCTGGTCGGGATTCTGGCTGCTGAGTTTTGGACATACTGCAGTTTGTTCAGAGTAGATTTTGATACCCCAGTGAGTAGAGCATTACAGTAGTCAATTCGAGAGAACACAAATGTGTTGATCAGCTTTAGCAATATTTATAGTATTTATAGTCTAGCAATATTTCTGAGGTGAAAAAAGATGTTTTGACAGTATGCTGCACATGTGGGTCGAATGTTAAGCCAGAATCGAATATAACCCCAAGGTTTTTCAATTTTGATTGAAGCTCAAGGACAGAACCATCTACAGATAGGGTTACAGGACTGGCTTTACGAAGGTGATGGGGTGTGCCAATAAGCATGACGTGCTTCAGTATTTCCATTGCTCCTGCTAAGCCTTACTCATCAGCTCCTGGACTAATTAAGCACTTGGTAATCTTTAGCACCTGGGCTAATCAGGCAATTAACAATTCATTATTGTTTGAGACTCCAGTCCTATAATGGAATGAACCAGAAGTGTCAAGAATGCCCTATGAGAATTTGTATTTCAATGCACCACAGTTTAGTTCTCACAGCTACATTTTGAAAGATGAAATGCTTAATTAAAGAGCCATTTTTTGAAGTATCGACACTGTCATATGATAAAAACATTTAGTCAATGAAAGTCACATATCTGCCTCTCAAAGACTCAGTTCTAGGATCTTGGGTTACAGTCCAGACTAGGACACCATTCTGTGAGCACAAATGGAAAAGTGCACATGCAACACCAACCTAACAAACTCCACAGCCCTGAATACGTGGTTCCAACAGTGAAGAGTTCTGGTGGTTCCATATTGTTGTGGAGCACATTTTGCAGGCATGGTTTAGGTACAGTCGCTTTCTTCGAAGGCAAGACCAGTGGTATAGTCAGCAGCTTATCATCCTGCGACTCACAACTGAAGCTAAGCAGAAGTGAGCCTGGTCAGTACCAGGATTGTAGGCCTCCTAGGAAAGCTAAAGCTCCTGCTGGTTAATTGGACCAGTATGAAATGCTCACACCGTGGTCTGTGTAGGTACTAATGCCCCAGTATAGTAACGGGGACTCTATACTGTAAAAAATGTGCAGTGAAACCGAGGTCTGGATTTTCTGTGGTCATTTAAAATCCTAGAGCATTTCTCAAAAAAAAAGTAGGGGTGTTACCCTAGTGTCTTGGCCAAATTTCCCCCCAGCCTTTACCAATCACGGCCTCCTAATAATCCTCATCTCTGAATCAGCTTCATCACTCTTTTCTCCTCCCCACTGTAGCTGGTGTGTGGTGAGTGTACTGGAGCACTATGGCTGCCGTGTCATCATTCCAGATGGGTTCTGCACATTGGTGGTGGTGGAGGGGAACCCCCATTACCGGTAAAGTGCTTTGAGTGGAGTGTCCAGAAAACCACTTTGTAAGCATGAGGATTATTATAGTCACTACTTCACGTTAGCGAGTGATACTCTTCACTCCATGTTGCAGCATTTCTTTCTTGCAGGGAGGGTGAAAATTCCCCCATCCACTCGTGGTATCCCTGTAGACTGACGAGCATGATTCTGATGCTATCCATATATTAGTCACACAGCCTTCTCAGGCCCAGGATCTAAACCCAATTGAGCATTTATAGGACATTCTGGAACAATGCCAGAAATAGTTTTCCACCTCCATCAAGCAGGCATGAGCTGATCGACTTTCCTGTGGAAGAACGGTGCTGCATCCCTCCAGTAGAATTCCAGACGCTGGCAGACCCTGTGCCATAGCATAAACAGGGCAAACTGGCCACACATGGTGGTCCAATGCCCTGTTGAGTGACTTTACATTGGCATTTTCATTTTTAGGTCTACAAACTGTAGTTGCTCACACTAAATTATACAATAGCTCCATCTACTGGACAAAATAATTCCACCTAAAACTCTCCATGACAGAAATCAAGTTGTGAATGAAACGGACAACATTTACTCCCAAGTCAGACTACTTTAGTATCCTGCCCAATTCATGACCAGTTTTAAAAGATGTTTTGGTCGTTGAAAGGTTAAGCCACAGGTATGTTATTAGCATCAGGCCTGTGCCAAGTACTGGGTCTTAGAACAGAGCTTCCTGGTGACTGACTTCATGACTGGATCCATGCAGAATTAAGATAACTCATTAAGAGAGTGTCTGGTACAGAGGAAGTCCCATCCATGATTGCACATCTTGTTCATGGTTTTTGGGGATAAACAGCAGGTTATTTCTGGGTGAAGATGGCATAGTGATCAAGAGCTCCTTGGCTAAGCAATCAAAAGCTCAGTTAGTAAGCAAGATAACAGAATGAGGTGAAAGCCATGAATTTTGGGGCTCCCAATTTCTAACCCAAAGGTTCATCTTTAATCGAACACTGACTAACTCTAAACCCTAACAGTTTCATTTGTGAACTATTAAATATGCTAATGTTTCCAACATACCATACATAGGGCAGTCACTGGGTTTGGAAAGTGGTGATGAGGAAATTTCCAACCTTGTTGCTGTTTGGCCCCCTGCACCTGAGACTACTCTTCGACAAAATGCACCCAGTAAATCCGAAAATCATTTATTCATTCAGTTCACATTTCCATCGCAGGCGTTTTCTGAACAGCGATGACTGAGACACTTGCCAGGCAGAGAACCGAAGAAAAACATCATTAAGTTAAAAAAAAAACACCAAAAATGATAGAGCTCCTTTTGGATAAGAAACATATATATATAACAAAAATTACAATGACCAAAAAATAATGAAAATGTACTAAAATTTAATTATTCATAAAAGCCGGAATTGTTTGTGACAGGAAAACACAAGAAGCGATATTAGAGTTGGTTTAGTATAATATATTTCAGCTTTGAGAGACATAGAAACCAATTATTATTATTCCCACAGTTTTTTCTATAAAATACCTATTTTGTTTCCCCAAAGCATATTTATGCAAAAGAAAAAAAAACATTTGGAATTCAAATCCATTATGGGAAATCTGAAAGCCCAGTGACTTCAAATACAAAATAAAGTCACACAGGAAAAGAATGTTATTTGCTGCAAAGCCCATTAATGTCAGGAAATAAAAATATATATGGACTTCAATCTATTACTTTTGACACAATTAGTGCTTAGGACTGGTACATGATAATAAAAAAGGTCAATAATCATCAAATCTGCTTCCATTTGCAATATTATATATAATTTTAATTGAGGCCATGCTGTTTGTTTATAATCATAGATCTAAATTTCAACTGCCCCCCCCAAAAAGTTTATTATCTATTGCCAGACATGAAAATACTGTAGTCTTTAAACATTTTGTTAAAAAAAGAACAAATGGAGGCCAGGAAGCTGAAGTTTCAGGGTCTGTCTTGACAGTCAATCCTACCAGAGAAAAAATCCGGATTCTTCGGCTGACTGATGTATAAAAAGTACAGAGGAGTCCGTCCGAGATATGTGGTCGATTATTTTCACTTTTCCTTGCAGTTGTAGTTGTAGTAGTAAGATGCTTGTTTTTTTTTTCTTTTTGAAGTTTTCATTTCTGGTTGAAGGTCTGGAATGCTGGCACTTTCCAAAGAGGCAACAGTTCTTCATTTCAGCATTCTGCATCGAGAGAGAGACCAGGGTTAGAGCAGTGGCCTCAAAATGACACTTCAACACTAGGTGATACCGATTTCTTCTAGTAATAATATTAGGACAGCACTGAATTGAAAACTGAGGGGGACTTATGTAAAAATTGTACATTGTGCTTGTATTATACCATTTAGAACATGGGGCACAACTCATGTTATCAAGTACTAAAATGATATTAGTGCTTTGCAACCAAATCTAGGAGGAAAATAAACAAATAATTTGCTGTTGAAAAGAGAAATGCGAGGGGATTTGATTCAAGTTTTCAAAACCCTTGAAGATGATGAAGTCCACTTAATGTGAAACACATCGTTGCAGACCACAGGGAAGAGGTTTTAAGACCTGAAAACAGGAGCCTCCTCTTTTAAATAGAGAGCAAGTCTGAAACAAGCTACACAACCATCTTATCAAACCCATCTGCTCTCCTGAATGGAGGAAATCCCCAGATCAATTACCCAGCAACCCAAAAGAACGCAACCTTTCATACAGTTGTGATAAGCGCCTGTTTTTGTTTCAAAATATCCTTCTGACCAGGTCTAGAATAATGACACTGCAGGGTTATCAGCCTTTACCAGTTTCACTTAATCTTTCTCCTTATGCCCATCCAATCTGGAAGTGCTTACAGTTTCTCTTTCGTAAAGGTCGACACTGGTGAAAAGACTCAATCAAGCCACACAACAAAAACAAAATGAGTACATTTAACAGCCTGTGCTTCGGATCAATGTGGATACCACACGGTCTTGAAACTTGTAAAAAGGATGCAAAGACTGAAAAGGAAGAGCTCAGCACAAGTGGAATTATGCCTAAATTGAGTGAAGAAAGGCAACGGTACATTGCCGATGTGCGGGAAGGCAGGAGCCAGGTCTTCACACAGAGAGACTCTCTTAGGGAAGGCCAGCGGCTCAGGGTCTCTGATGAGTCAGCCGCTCCGAAGCTGTGAGAGGAGCTGGGGCCCAGGGCTCTGGGCAGCCTGCTCCATCAAACAGGACTGCCGGCTGATGGAATCAGCGTGCCTTTATCCCATTAGCAACGCTCGGCTGCCCAAACAGAAATGAATAAACACAGCCTCGGGCCAGTGCGCCGTGCGACAAGCACAGCTCGGCTTTAATCGTGAACGACATCGCATCATCATCTGGAATGTGTGCTGGCAGAGCCAGGGAAATGGAGAGAGAGGCAGAAAGCAGAGCTGTGGGAGGGCTCATTCAAGCACTAGGGGGGGTGTCTTCTGGGACAGAACAGTTTACAGAGGCACTGGCACAGGGGATCTACAGCTGCACGAGTCTGCATTGGTTGACTATCCAGCACTCTGCAAGAACTGAAAGCGTTTTGAAACTGAGAATAAATAGGTAATTCTCACCAAGTCTCTCATTCCACCCACCCACAAAAACAGAGAATAATAACAGTAAATTCAGCCCAAATGCAGACCTGACCTGACCTTACACAGGCCAAGTCAGGGTGTTATACTCCTGTTTGGGTTCTCCTGAGTGATCTGGCAGCTCAGCAGTGACACTCTGGTCTAAAGACTAGCTTGATCAGCAATCCCACACTGCACTTGGGAGGGGCAGCAAGTTAATCTTCTGCCCTTAGTTAACATAGTTAACAGAAACCTTATGAGTTAAGGGTGTTTGTCTATGTACCCAAGTCAGATCTATTGCAACATTATTATGGAAATTAATTTTAATCTGATTTGTCAAAATTGACAAAGCAGAACGGTAAAAATGAGAAAATAATGAGGCATCAACACAGCAACAATATAGTGTCATAATTTTAGCACAACCTAAGTACAACAGTGCAACCTTACTAAACATTAAAGTAGTAGTTTTAACTCCCCTGTTGAAGAAAACTACTTTGAAATAATAAATACACACTGTGCAAGCACTTTAAAACTCAACTGTGCCCACTGAAAAACTAGAACATGAAAACAACATCCTTTCCAAGTGATCCTTTTCAGTAAAGTCCCTATTCCAAATCACAACTCTGGTCAAGGAGTTACACAAGGATTTTTTTTCACCAAGCACATTTTAATTGAAGAGTATCCAGCTGTATACTTGCAGATGATCTGGTCTGTTTCTTCGAATCCTGCAAAAGCCATGAAATCTGGACTTTGTCTGTGCTGACATGTACTCTTCAAATACAAGTTCCACAAACCACGGCCTTGTAAACAACACAGCGCGTTTCACTTAATTGGGCTCAAACAGACAGACACATGGCCTGTTCACAGGCTAGTGAACAAGGGGAGAGGTGGGGAGGGGAAAACACATGAAGGAAAAGGCAAAATTGAGCAGGTGAACAGGAAATAAAGAAATGGGAGTAGGTAAGAAATTTCAGGGCCGGGTGTGAAAGGTGAATAGAGGGGATCAATCTGTAGCCTAAAGGTACAGCTATACCTGTTCCCCTGAAGATCATTTTTCTGAACATTCTAATTTTCACAGTGAACTGAAATAAACTGGGTGCCGTGGTAATCGCATCCCTACCTACAGGAAGGGTGCAGTACTGCTTGGTTAACTGGAGATGGTGCTGTTTCTGTCCAACACTGCTCTGAAGTCAGGAGTGTGAGGGCTCAAGGCCATGTCCCAATACGGACACTTGTGGTCTTATTATATTATTTTATGTAAAAAGAAAATTTCATTAGGCTGCTTTAGATTCATATTGTATGTATTTGAGGTATGAAGTGTTGAGATAAAGCTTTTGTCACCCATTTCTGCTGATAAATATTTACCTACTGTGTATACAGAATGACATAGTATTTAATAGTACAAAGCTCTGAGGTAATGCCCAATTTACCTTCAGTTTACTTTAACCACTTTGAATCAATCGTGTTCAACGGGAATAAATGCATTATGTTCCACGTCATTTTTGTACTGGGACAATCAAAATTAAATGTATTTAATAGGACAAAGCTTGGAATAAACAGAGAATGGTATGGCCAGGTTTTCTTCATTTCCTTCACCTGTTTTGAGCTGAGCCTGCTAAACATGAATGTACACGAATGTACTACTTTTTGGACAGATGAGATGACATGTAGTTTCATCAAACTGTGAGTGAAGAATGAAAAATGATTTTTAAAAAGTCGCTGCAAACACGCACATAGGCACTCTGGAAAAGAAACATCAACAACAGAAAGCATTCTAATTGTGAGCCATGGTACAAATGAGTGATGCTATGCAAGGGTGTCCTACTACCCTTTTATAACTGTGCACCCTTGAATGCTTGGTGCACTTGCACTATGTCACAGAAGTGCAGACTTGGAGGAAGGGTTTAGGGCTTAGTGTGGCATTTCGGTCACCGCCCTAGTCATCTCATCATAAGCTTAAAAGCCCCTGATAAGGCCAGTTATAGATATGAACACAACTTACAATAAAAGGAGTCAACTGCTGCCCAAAAAGAAAATACAGTGAACCTGGTGGTATCTAAATTCACATTAATCTAGAGTTGCCTACAAAATTGCAGTTTAAACGCTGAGGTGCAGGAAGTATATGATTTGCCTGCTCATCATCCAGGTTAATTCTGTATAAAAACATATTAGTCTTACTGTCGGTATCTAGAAAGGTGCCCAGAGGAGTAATACTTCTTTATACAAATGGATTGAACACCAAAAATGATTTAACACTTGATCTCAATAATTAACCTCAAAATTCACACACAATTTTCATGTGATGTCGATGTTATAAAATTTAACACAGCTCCTGGATACTGATATAATGTCACTTGGTACTGTCCTGCTGAAGTTTGATGAAGATTCCCGTTTGTAGATGGCAAAGGTACCAAGCCTCTGTCCCTGGCATCACAAACTCAGCTTCAAAACAGAGCGAGGCCAGACTGGCACACCCACCTGGCTCAGAGCTGCTGCTGGTGGGAGTTTTAGAGCAGTAGGCAAGACGATTTCTTTTTCGCCTTCTTCTTTTCCACTGGCGTTTTCCTATTTATCTGTCTGACCAGGTCATAGAAGATCTAGAAGGGAAAGAAAAACGGATATCAAAAAAGTGAGAGAAAGAAGATCTGGAGACAGCAGAGTGGGCTCTATGTCGGATCTATGTATCGTGACCAAGGGGAAAAAAATCCCACCCTGCCTTTGATAAACCTCTGATCTGCCATCTCAACACCATATCAAAAACAAGCTCCCCTCAAGCAGACTTTTCCCCGATTAAATCCAACATGAATGCAAGACGAAGCTGGCAAGGTTGTGGAAGAAGAATTTGGAAAAACCGGGAGGCATGAAGTTTTGAAAGGTTGGAGCGCTCCACATCCAAGAGGCACCGAAAAGCAGGAGTGGTGACACCTACTGAACCAAAATGTTCCTATGTCCATGGAGAGTGCTGGGAAAGCAACTCCAGATAAATGATAAATTCCAATCAAAAATTATCAAAACTTTCTACTTCAAAGCTGTGGCATGACATCAAATTATACATGTACACCTGTTTCAGGACCTTCAGCTCATCCCCTTCCTGTGCTCCTTCCATCAATCGCCGGTGATATTTTATACAGTTTTTGTCAAATAACAGAAGGAAGAACAAGGCCCTAAAAACATGCACTATATCTTGCTGGGGTACCCTACTCAGTGTTGGACAGCACCACCACCCAGATCTGTAGGCCCAAATCTGCACTTTACATTGAAGCTTCTAACGGTTGAGCAACCCGGGAGCCCAATTTCCTCCTTATCAACTCTTTTTGGCTGTACAACCATTATTCCAACGTGGAGCAAAGCTGTTAGGGGTCCGGTCTGCACTCCCGGCCCTGAATCTCTTCCCCTACTGCTGACTGCAGAAGGAGCGGTGTCCAGTATGGTGGAGATGCAGCCGATGGTGTAACCAATAAGACTCATCATGAACCACTGCTAACAGTCAGTTCAAAGTGTTAGCAAAATCAGTAAAAAGGAAAAGACACACCAAGTGTTGCTTTAAGCGCTGCAAGCTGGGTCCTTACCTCGTTAACGTTGATCTTTGATTTCGCAGAGGACTCTAAAAAGGCACAGTTGTTCCACTGTCTGGCGAGGTTCTGTCCCTGCTCCTTGCCCACTACCCGCTCGTCCTCGAGGTCACACTTGTTGCCCACCAGGATCATGGGGACCTGAGGGGGCAGAGACAGAGCACAGTGCTGATGGACAGGAGTGGACAGTGCTGTTGGGGTAAAAGAGTTTGATAGGCTCAATAGCCTCCTCTTGTCTTTACCCTGTATTCTTATCTCAATGTCTTTTGAATCCTCTGTGATTCAGGGACTCCATAAAGTTAGATAATAGCATGAGCTGAATGTGAGTGTAGGTGGCCTCCAGGTGATTGATAAACATACAAATAATACAACTTTTAAATCTTAGTCGTATTTAGCTTTTAGCCTTATGCTGAACAGGGTAACATTTCAAAACATACGCTACAGTACATGTAATGCAATCCTTCATACTATTCTTTCCTCCACTGTGTTTCACTGACTAAAATGAAACAAACAGGCAGCGTGTTCGTCCCACCCCATATGGTTTGGAAAAAGAAACGTTTCTAGCAAATACAGGTAACGGCAGACAGCTCCGAGTGAAGCTTTGCTCCATAATCTAGATGGACAGATAACTGCAGGATGATTTTCCTGCCAGTAATCCAACAAGCGACAAGGCCAAAAAGCTACACTTTGGCCTCTCTTTGGGCCATCATTCTTGGTGTACATTACAAAGAAAAGATCTTTCTGGGTGCTGAACCTAATCTTGTGTACATTGCTAAAACCCCTTAAAACATGTTTCTACAACTCCTGGGTAAAATTAGTTTCCTGCCTTGTTTCAATACCTCAGGTGATTTTTCACAGTGGGAAGAGGAAAGTAGAGTCAGAAAGAGCTTCTCTTCAGCTGAACTCCCATCAGCTCAGCTGGAAGCCCGGTTATGAAGAGCCTGTAAGTGTTGCAGTGGCTGTTTCTTGTGAACTGTACAGGAATTATCTAGTGTGTGAACTCTGCTGTGACACAAATAAGTGGAAACAGTCAAATCTGTCAGCAAGCAAAGACGGAAAGCAGAAGAGTTCCATCAGATGACAAAACTGGTAATGAGGGGAAGTGTTTTTTTATTAGAAATCCTGTAACAAAAGCCCTTTTGGGGAATATGCTCATTACACAAGAGGCAGGGCTGCCAAGAAATCACAGCACCAAGCGCCGTTCCTGAAAAGGTCTGTCTTGTTCTTTTGCTGGCCCTTTCCAAACCCCACCAAAGGAAGTTTTTCTGAGCCCCCAGGCTGAAGACAGGGTCCTCTCTTGAGAAACGGAGAACAGGAATGTTTGGACTGACCACACTATGTGGCCGCACTTCTTGTTTGGATTCCAAACAAGCGTCTGGCATGGGCTGAGAAAACACTCAAAGCAGACTTTCCCTTGCAGGGTCCAAACATCAACAGGCATTTCCACAAAAACACTCAAAGGAGCAATGCAGACTCAGCTTTCCAGAACACTAGAGCAAGGCCGCGCTAAGAGCACAAATCTTCAACCTGTCATATTTTTCCATGGGTAATGTATTCATACGTATGTACAGTATGCGGATTTTCTCAGAAGGTGATCTCGTGTTGGTCTGTACACTGTCAATAATGTTACCGTCACTGTAACACAGCTATGGACTGCAGAAGATCTAAAGACGAAAATGAAAAACAAACAGCACAAGATCTTGTATAATGGGAGTTAAAAATGTTTAACCTGAGTAAATGGTGGGCTGTTGTGGCAGAGGGGCAATGTTGTACCTTTGTGCCTGTCCTTGTGAAAGAAGTAGCATTTGTTACAAGAGTTTCCTTGTTTGCATATTTTGTAAGATGCTTTCCTTTGTCACAAATTTTACAAACACTATTTTTAAAGGAACCTCACAATCTCAACAGGCAAAAAATGTTCCTCCTTGCTATTTTTCAGAGTGGAATGAACCTTTATTTGTTCCTTTGTAGCCAGTGCACATTGACGCAGATCTCTACTCAAACGTTTCTATGCGACTTCAAAGGGCCAATTAATTTATCAGTGTATGTCTTACGGATTATGGATATGACCATCTCCCTTTTTAAAAATTATGTTTTCTAATGTGCAATATGGAAAGCAGCTCACACCGTAAGAGAGGAAGAAGAAACATGTTGCCAAAAATATGGTCTTTATCAAAACAAAAGGTAATCCATCAATGAACTACCAACCAACCACTGGACACCACATGGTCTCTGCCAGTCATGTACCACTTTCAGGGTAAAAAAAAATCTGGGAACTTGACGAAAGAATCATGTTTCTCAGTGACCAAACAAGGGCATCGTGCTGACAGAGTGCCTGGATCTCCGAGCCAAGTGAGCTTTAGGCAGGAACAGCGCTGTCCGGAGTTGCGGCCCGAGTTTCCATGGGCTTGGAAACAAACAGCCCAGGAGCCAACACACAGAACTGAGCCCTGGTCACCTTGCTGTCTGGGACAGAGCTCCTCTTTGCAAACACTACCAGGCAAAGCCTGACAGCAGGACATTTCATTTCTGAATGGAAAAAAAAACAGCAATACCTCATAACCAACCAGTCTGTTATCTAGGCTTGCCTGTTCTGTTATACAGTCTCTCGATAAGCTCCAATGTCAGCAAGCACTGTCTTACCTGACATTGTCCAGGAGAAAAATGATTAGCGGGCAGCTGAAAAACCTATAACCTGACTTTGAAAGTCTTTTGTCCAATTAATCAAAGTTTCATAACTTTGAAAGTGAACTGACCATTCGATCAGTTCACTTTCAAATACTTCAGCACAGCACAGATAGTCAATATCCTTCACTAAAAACACAGAGAAATTATCTCACCTACAGTCCTGTCTGTTTTAAGTGCATATCACAGTTCTGCAGCAAAATTGATCCAGAAACCTCAACACAAGAAAAATACAAGAGAATGCTTTCCCTGGTCCCAAAACTCCAGCATCTTATTTCTGAAGGAAGTGATTGCCTGGGAAGTAGCCAGACAGCAGGAAACACAACAGGGAATGAGGAGATTATAAACCACAGTTGTGCACATTTGATTTTCCTTTTTTAATATTTGTACAGACCGCTCTATTTCAATGAGCTGACAGAGTTCACGTTTGACAGCTGTTGCTGAACAACACACAAAATGCCACCATAAATCAAAGGTTTTCATTCAGGACCCATTTCTTTGCCCAGAACATAGTGGGAGTCTGGACCCAGCTTCCCAACCTCATTGTTTTAACAGGCCTGCCTGGGATCCTTAAGGAAACACCTGGACAAGATCATCCAATCAGTTAGCTACTGCTAAGCTTCTTGTCATTTGGAACAAGTAATAGGTTTATTCCATGCTGAAAAAAAGAAGAAAGAAAACACAACGTTTCGGCCGTGGAGCCTTCTTCAGGTGTGAGCTAGTTTTTTTCAGCATGGAAAAAACCTAGTACTTGTTCCTTTGTAGCCTACGCATGCTGATGCAGCTACCCACCTGAACTACTTCTTGTCATTTGGTCTTATTCCATCCCTAGACTTACCTAATTGAACCAATTTCATAGCCTATATCAAAGCTCTCATAAAACCCAACTATCTTCAGTTTCTCAAACCCCTGCACAGTGACGGGACCAAAGAGCAGGGGCTGGACAAGACATCTTCCTCCCAGCAACCACAGGACTCGTGGACCTCTCCTCCAGAGTTCACCAGAGTCACGCACTCTGGCTTGCCAGGAGCTGGGATTCGAAGACCGATATGTGGAAGTCGACATAGCTCAATCAAATCAAAAGGCGGACAAATAAGATTCAGCTCAAACAAAACTGCATCCATTCAACAGTGCGTGTGTGCGCAGTCTGTGAGCATTAATCCTTCAGACAGCAGAGGCAGCCTGAGGCAGGGGAGGAGAGAGCAGCCAGAAATAACATTGTCACGACTAATCGCCATGCTGCCTAATCAATGTGCCTTTCACGGTGCTGGGTTTAGGGAAATCGTGATGTCAGTGTGCTCTTAGAGCACCTCGAGGAGAAGAAATTCCGACAGGCATTTCTGCGTTACTCACTCACAAACCGATTTCCTCTGTTCTAGCTCAAAAGTGATGTGCTGCCACTTTTTTGCATGGTTGTTCAATGTGCTGATGCTCCCATTTCTTAGGCAGTATCAAGAGCTAGCCCAGAAGAAACGGGTGCTTCAAAGCACCTCAAGCTCAAAGGCCCTTTTGGGGCTGGTCTATTTTTCTGAAATAACTGGAGAATGCAGACTGGTTTTGGAAACTACTTAGCAAACCACCAACAGTCCAGCATAGTATTAAATAGGTGAGAGAAAACAGAAAAAAAAGATCCTTATTCAAGCGCACTCCCTACAATGCAGATAAACTGAGTGGTTTTCCCATTTCCTTCAAGGTCCATAATGCCTCCGAGAATCTGTGTCAGGCACTCCGTGACTCCCAAGGACAAGCTATGTATTGTGGATGAGCTGCAGTAGAGAGCAACCAGGTACATTATGGGATGTACAACACTGGCTACAAAACTGAACTTTTTTAGTCTTAAACTGAAGACCGTGAAAGGACTTAATACAAGTCAACCCAAAGACAAAGTCAACCCAGAGGACCTCTTCAAAATGAACGGTGAAACAGAAACCAGAGGGCACTACATGGAAGTTTAAAAGAGAGAACAGAAGGCATTTCTTTACCCAAATGTTTGAGGGAGTATGGAACAAGCTACCCAGCCATATTATTCAAACTGGCTGCCTTCAATAGATGCCTAACTACCAAATGAGTTAGATGGGCCAAATGGCTTCCTCACTTTTGTAACTTTTTGTAACTTCTTAAGTACTGTATGAGACAACACCAACATCCAGTTGCCCACTGTAACAGAGCAGTACAGTGGTGTAGAGGAAAAACGGCACATAATGAAAAATTAGATGCCAGGAGGTCACACAGGCAAGAAGAGAATCCCATTTTCCTCTCCTTGATAGTCCGCAAGCCTATGAGAGGACCATTCATCCACAGCCTTGATGAGCAGACAGGGGGGAAGAGTACTGTAATTGAGTAAACTCCACTTTTCTGGGCAAGTTTTTTGCTCATCAGATCTTGAGAATGAGCTGCCCTCTCCTTCTTTATCAGCCGCAGAGAGCATGCTGGGACTGAGAGCAGGACAATTATGGGAACTATGAGCATCCTCTTTGGAAAAAAAACAGGGAGTGCAGGTATTGTTTTATTTTGGGAATCCGAGAATTATGCCATACATTCGGAATGTGTTTGGATTTTCACTGTTCACTGTTCAGAGTGAAATAAAATTATATATACTTAATATGAATACATTCGTATTTTAGCCTATGCTAACTAGTCATGTGCTTTCTATCTTTGTCTTCTTGTGTTCTACAGTTTTATTCTAGGTTTTCATTTTCAATTACTTTTCAGAAAGTTTGAGGACTTGCTTTTTCACTTGGAGATTGTGTGTTACAATGTCTAAATAAAGATCAAATAAATTCTGATTTAATGCGTCTCGATTTCAGGTTGCTAGGCCACAAAATGTTACTTTGAAAATGAGAGCCGCTTTGAAATGTAGACTGTCTACAGGCACTTTAAGTCATAATTGTGAATGTTTTACCAACACAGAGGGCTTATTTAGTATTTAGTTTGGCCTAATAAAACAAAATGTGCATTGCAAATAATCAAATTATGGGCACTGTAAAAATGTATCCTCTGCTATGCTATGAGGGTGTTTTCCACAGATCCAGCCATAGAAATATCAGATTTCCTTGTGCCACATTCACAACACTGCTGTCTGAACAGGACAACTAGTGGTACATAAGTTCTTCTGCCCCCAAAACAGCAACCAAGTGCATCAGTGCAAAGCATTACTCCAGCTCTGAGCCCCACTGTCAGGATGTTAAGTGTCCGAACCAAAAGTTAGAACTGAGACAAGAAAGCAGCTTTCTGCCCTCAGATGTGCTAATGAGTATTCTCTTGCAGAAAATCAAGTATATCATGTACCCTATGTATATTACGTTTTAGTGCTTATGGCTTGTGAATTGCTTTACCTGATGTGTCCATTGACTTCCCAGGCTTGGATTAGAAAACCAGTGTCCCACATAAAACCCTGTGGTAACAGCAAGTGTTCAAATAGTTTGTTTTTTTGGACAGGATCAAATTTTATGCATTTTCACTTCTAATTAGCGAACTTTCGAAAAAATGCCATCCCAGCAGTTTAGGCACGCATCGCAGCACTTCACTGCAGAAAAGAGCGGTCATAAATCATCCACAAACCACTTTATCACCGCAGCCCAACAGAGCTGTCTATGGGAAACCTACCATTCCAGATGTGAGCAGGGAACAGCTATAGTGCCAGATGTTAGACTGTCTATATGCCCAAGAGCTCCACTAGGGTGCTCCCAAGGGGAACAGCTATCATGACATCCTCAGCCTATAAACTCTGGGACCAGAGACGGGGAGACTGTCTGACGGCAGTCCCAGACTTTAGCAGTTCCAATGAGGACAGCAGTTTTGAATATTCACTGTATGCAGCTTTGTTACCCAGTCTAAAGATCCTGAAGGGAGGATTCAACGGATGGCTCCGCAAGGACAGAGAAACGACAACACCACAAAGTAGCGAGACCACGGCGGCAAAATTTACCTCAAACCATATTGCTTTTCTCACAGCCAGAAGCTGCAAGTTAGTCATTTACTGACTAAGATGAATTAGACACCTTTATGTTAACTATTTCTGTGCTACGTAAGGCTTGAGCTCATAATGATCAAAGCATACAGGTGGACAATGGAAACACAAAGATACTCTGGGTCATAACAGCTCACAACATTGCCTTGAGCACTGTTATCCAAGTCACCACTACTTATTTGGGTATAATACATAAAGTATCACTGTTATATGACAAGGACCTTGACCTCAATCAATCTCAATGTGTGTGAGATGAGCCCGACTCTCCTGGCAATTGGAACTCATTTCTACATACATAACCAGTCCTGTCCAAATACACAACAGTATTAAAAATATAACTGATCACTATTACTGTATCAACCATATGATGAACACAACATAATTAAACACAACACTTTCCGATGTATTAGTTTTCATTCTCCCTAAAGGCCACAGATCATAGAAGGCCATCTGGCCCATTAAGCTCGTTTGGTTCTATTTCTCTACAGTTCAATAGACAGGACTGGTTGTACTGAGATCAGCCACCCCCACCCCAAGTACGGTATCTGTAGAGTTGCCGATAAAACCAAGTATTGAAGTTGAAGGCGCTGGTTCACGACAATTTCCTTTAGTTGCGACTACTGTTAATATTAGTAACTGTGTTTCACAAACATTTTCAGCATTTTTATGTTTCCCCCTTGTAAATATATAGTTTGATTTAGTGTTTTGTGGGCAATTTGAATAGCTGTCACAGCACCATAAAACCATGAACACCTTTGGTACATGGGGTGGGGGATAAACTACACCATTGAGTGAAAATGGAGAGGACATGTGACCTGTAACCCAATCAGAGACATGGCTACTCACGTCTTCAGTGTCCTTTACTCGTAAGATCTGTTCTCTTAAGTCCTGTAGGTCGTTAAACGTTGACTGCGCTGTAATGGAGTATACTAAAGCAAAGCCCTGGCCATTCTTCATGTAAAGGTCCCGCATCGCCGTGAACTGCTCCTGTAACAAAGAGACAGAGCAAGAGGGGTGAGTGACCCCCCTTTTTGGTCCTGAGATGTCCGAGTGCCACCCCAGACACACACAACTGCCACCCCTCAACCTGACCTGAGGGCAGGCAAGGAAAGGGACGTGTAACCATCGTTTTCATTGGATGTCGACTGGGACACCAAGAGGCAGAGAACAATCTGACTGCGCCCCGTCTTGCAACCTCTGCTGATGGCCCTGTTGTCATCTAACCCCATAAGGCCAGCCGCGCAGGGAGTGATTAAAACCACATGAACAATTCAGTGCAGCGCTGATTCGTTACAGCACTGAGCTCCCTTGCCTTTGGGTCATCTCCAGCAATAGTTTGTCGATCCACACCACACAACACAGAAAGGGGAAGAAATAATAAAGGCAAACACAATACGTCAAATTAAAAGCCTAAAATTTAAATCAAGGGATGATAAAATTGCATAACAAACCAGAAGTAAGTCCTCATGTAGAAGGTTGTGAACATTTAAATCACGTGTTAGACTAGATGAAGTTATGCCAGATAAGGGAAACCAGATACATTCTAGTGCTTAAAGGTGTGTCCTACACTGTCAGGATGAAGGAAATGAACCTTTTAAGCCTTAGTCTTAAACCAATTGTTCCCTTGTGCAAGCAGCTCCTGAAAGCAGGCCGACTGGGCACAAACACACGCGATAACAGGTGATAATCTCGAGCTTCTAGAGCCAACGTGGTCGGTTGGGGTTTTCTCCTCTGGAGAGCAGATATTTGTTTTTTTTTCCCCCATTTCGGTTTGACTGATCAACAAAGAAACTGGAGCTCTACTTACCGTTCCTGCCGTGTCGAGGATCTCCAGCATGCACTGCTGCCCGTCCACTTCCACTTGCTGCCCGGGGGAGACGGGAGAGAGAGAGGAGAAGAAGCTGAGTTCATTCTTAACGCTGCACACCCGTACAGTTCGGGTCCAACCCAGAGACCATCTTCACTGTAACACCTACCTTTCTGTAGGAGTCTTCTATTGTCGGGTCATATTTCTCAACGAAAATTCCCTGGACAAACTGGACTGTCTGAAGAGAGAGAGAGAGAGAAACTGGGTGAGCAATCAATAATCTCATGTTAACGCACGTGTTTGCATCAGTATTTCTAAACCTGTGCGCACCAGTCTGAGGAAACATCCTCATTATATTAATACATTAGGCATTATGAGGACTGGGGAGGGCATCCTCACAAGAGAAATTGTCCTTCTTTATTTTTAGTAACCAAATGGTGTCCATCTTAAATTCTAAAAGTGCCAGAACTATACATTTTTCTTTCTACTTTCTGCTGCACAGTTACATTTCAAGTAAAAACAGAAGTCGAGGGAGTTGTTCAAAAGTACAGCATGCAAACGTCTGAGTGGTAGAAACCAACTAACTAAAGCACTAGCTCAAGTGCCAGTTCTGGACGAACACTGAACATCGGTCTATACAAGATGACACCCCTACTTCCGCCCTTGTCACCCTCTTACTCCCCCCACCTGCAGAGCCAGAGTAAATCTACCTCGAATAAAATAGCCTAAAGAAACAGCAATTCAGGGCAAATCCAAACTGCGTGCAGCCCCAGTGGACTGAGTAGGGGCTCAGAGCTACTATGAGCGGTTTAACTCTATACCACCAACAAACACGTAAAAACTCCTAGCTGGTTTCAAGTGCATTTAAAAAAACATGTGCCACTCATTTACCAAAAATAACATTTAAATTACATAAATAAGTTTTGGAAGACAGTAAAAAAAAAGCAGTCATACCATCCCTCAATTACAGAAACTGCTTTTTCCTAAGCAACATTCCACAGAGCAGCGGTCATTACCAGTGGCATCTGGGGAGCATCCCACTAAGAACACTTGCATTTAAAACAACTACATAAAACACTAAGCTACAGTTACATAATGGGTCAATTAATACACAAGAAAGTCAAACTGAGACTCTTTAAACATCTAGGGTTGGTTTCACAGACTACTCCCAGTGTTCCTAAAATAACACCATGTAGTTCATGTTAATCTGGGTATGTGCAACCAGTGGCTAATATTTAACTTACACCCATTCCAACATAAATGTCACCAAAAACACCCTCTCAATAATGCGATTGCTTGGTACTTCATTTAGCAGTGGGAACACATATGGAGGTTACACAACGTTTTATGAACAAAAGGAAAAGCACACACAATCTCAGTGCAAATAAAATGTATCTTTTTTGGTTTCAGTGGCAGAAAAGGCCCTTTTTCAAGGCCTGGCTTTGAGGACGTACTTAGCCAAAGTAAAGCAATACATTGGCAGGAACACCACAGAAGGTTTTAAAATGCAGAGCAGCCAGGGTAAGCTCAAATCATGAACAAATCTTGTGGAAAGAAAGAGCTGTTATAAATGAACCTCCTAAGATATCAAAAACTGCTACAAGGCTGTTAATCATTTTCTATTTGCCTTCTTAAGGACAATATCATAATTTAAAAATCAGTGCATTTTAAATAGAAAATCATTATTAATGGTCTTGGATATTTTTCGAATTGGCACAAATGCTCTGCACAACGAGGCACAAATTACTATTAGGGAAAACGAGCATCTCCTGCACAGGAGACACCCTTATACACACACCTCTTTATAATGATAGACTCCCAAACAGCCTATTCCTAAACGGAAGGCAAAATACCACTACAACCAAGTGATGTGAGTGGCTTGCCCCAATAAAAAAGCACGGCCAAGCAAATCAGAACATCCTTTTGTTTATTTTTAGTTCTTGGTTCTGGAGACCCAAAGATCGAGGCATGGGGCGGGCACAGCGCCAGCAGGCCCCAGGAGCGAGGCCTCTCCCAGCCCTGACCCCAGCACCCCTGCCATGCGGTCCTGGAGCTCGGCCATGGCTCTTTCCTAAGTGGATTGGCATCCGGGAGAGCTGGGCTACCACTGCCAAAATGCGAGGACAAGAGCCCAACCGTGTAAAAACAAAAAGAAGAACTGGTCTGACAGTGAGAGACGCTGAGGAGGCTCGCACACTTCTGTATCTGGGCCCTCGTGCAAATGGACACGCAGAAGGCCAACATTTTTCAAGAGTGTCCTGCTGTGCACTGGTATAAAAGTATAACTTCACTGTGACACAGTAGAGGAGAATGGTGAACAACATGATACTACAAAATGGCAAAGCAGGTGAGAACCTGGGAAAACTATGAGGATGCCAGGGAAATTTCTCACGGTTCCTTTTTTCCCGGTGGGTGTTTTTTTTTCTTGGTCTGAGGTGGGGCCTGGTTTAAAAATGGCAGGACTCCAGTCAGTTTGCCAGTCTTTTCTTACCTGGTCCTTCTAGTTTGCTTCGGCAGTAGGGTATGTCACAGGAAAACAGGAGGGGAAGCATTTAGGCGCTGCGACATTGCATCTCGCAAATCTCAAAGCGCTACGCAGCAGGGGCACATTACAGTGCTTTTAAGCTCAGGATCAACAAGTACAATTTACTGCACTGAGTCTGATTTAATAAACTAAATTAGTCTGAATCACAAAATCGGAAAGCAAGTAAAAAGCAAGGAGAAAACCATGGTTCTTTTTTAAAAACAGCAGAAGCAACCACGACAATAAAGTGAGTTGCTTTACAGGCTGCCAGGACCTCAGGCAGTAGGTGGACACATTACAACCCTCCATGGGTTACATGAGACTCAACATAAAAAATCCCACGGGTCCCAAAATCAAATTCAAGTTCTGGAAAGTTCCGGTCAGATAAGTGAAGCATAAGGTAAGCAGTGAGTTTCCTCTTCAGATTAACAGCACAGAAAAAGTGGAATGCGGTCAACACCAGCGTCCACCAGGGCACAATTTTTCTTTCAGTCTTGCTTTGTTCTCGCACATGTGCTCCATCACCTGCGCATCATCCGTCTTTCAATTCTCTCTCTAAAGTTTCATTAAGTATTTGCTGTAGATTTTTAACTGCATGTCATATTTGGCGTTCATCCTCATTGTAAGGTTTTAAAATGCTTTTTCATTCAGCAAAACATTTTGATTTCTGAAGATCATGTGTGTTCATTCCCTCTACAAGTTCAAGCAACTGTTTCTGAATTCTGACAAACTCGGGGTTTGGAACAAAACCCTTATGTAAGTCAGGGAGTGTGTTAAACAGCTCCACAGCGTGGAGGCCTGGAATCGCCTAGGACTTCCACTGCGTAACCGGCAGTTACGTGCAAATACATATGAAACCATGTCATTTATAAGTAATTGCAATATCAACAAAATGGGAGCTAAACCTTAGCACACTTGCATGATTACAAGCCTGTCGGGTAATTCACGAAACTGATCAATTTCAATTGCATCATGCAATTTTCACCAAACAAGTCTCGCTGCCTCTCAGGATAAACTTTCAGAATAGAGATGACTGCTACATCCAGTCTGCAGAGCGTTTACTATGTACTGCAGAACAAGAGCCGAAACTGAGCGAAATCCCACTGGCACTGCAGGCTGAGTGAGCAACAGTGTTATTGCAGCAGCTGTAATGAGAAAAACACACTCACCAGAGCGGACTTGCCCACACCTCCGGAGCCTAGCACCACTAGTTTGTATTCACGCATGGTGGGGTCACTTCACCAAACAGCGTCGCAGTCTGGAAAACACGAGAGAGAGAGTGAGCGCATGTGACAGGAGAGGGACTGGTAACACTGCATGTTCTGTTAATGCGGTGTTCAGGTCACCTGCTGGGAGGGGAAACCAGACCAAACCACAGCTGTGGTCTTCACAGGCCACGATTGAAAAGCCTAAAAAGGCAGTACCTGAAGACTAATGACAGGTTCAACTGGCTTAGTTAAGCAAGTAAGTTAATTCTCTCAGGTAGTTAAGAGCTCAGAATGGCACTGAAGAAACAGAATTCGATTTTGTTTAAAATCAGTCCAGGGTAGAAATCAGGGTTTCCAAGTCAAGGTTTCCTAGTCAAAGACCTCAGTCTCTTCTGTTGTTCCTTCCAGCTGAGCTTAGCTGATCTACTTTACTCCCGATTTTTTTTTAAACTTGCTTTCCACTCCAGAAAAGTGGAAAGTTACCTACAAAATTTCTCAAAAGTACAGTGGAATGGACAATCTGAAAAGAAGATGGAAACCAACATTTTATAGGCTGTGCAAAATGTTAGTCCAGTTGGGATTTCAACAAAGCGTTGCTGGAACAAATCCTGGAAGACACCAGGTTCCGAAAAGTCATGAACTGGCTTAGCAGAGACTTTCTATAACGCATCCCCTAGGAGAGGAGAATTGACGCACATTAAGCTTTACAGAATAACTGCAAATGCCTCAAAAACCTCTCCAGGCCCAGACTGGGATCTCTGAGTTTTTTGCTGCTGTCATTACGGCAGAGTCCTGCCCACGAGTTTTCCTAGGAACTAAGCTGTAGGGGAATCGTGACGGATGAGCGGAAAAAGAAAAAACAGCAGTTGTTTTACCCTCACACACACAAACTAGACCATATAAGGACATCTTCTCCCTCTCTCGTCTCCTAGAAAGAACCCACCCGCCACCTTAAAGTGTTTCACTTCTCCAAATCGCCTTTCCTCCTCGCATGCTCCTAACAAATAAGGCGCGAGGCAGAGTAACGTTCTCATAAACGCACAATTACACACTGCTGCTGAGCCTTGCCAACGCACATGCACAGATGTGCTCCTAATCATGACATCACCAAATAAGCAGCGTTTTTTTGTTGCTTTATTCTCCCTCCATGTAAGGTTTGAAGTAGTGAGAAGAAGAAGAACACACTGTGCAGATTTCAGAGGTTTTGTTTCTTGGCTCTGGCTTGGACCGACAAGAGCAGAAAACAAATGATAACAAATGGAAAGGAAACAGGGCAAAAACAAAAAAAACTTTGCATTCAGGAAATCCTTCTAATTAGATATCCCCATATGAAGCCACATAAAACTACATGATACAAAAACGGAGGCTGTGCCATCAGCCAACCTTGACATGTTCTGTGGCTGGCCAACAGCCACCGGGACTGGGTGGGGCCAAGCTGACCGTAGTTCCCCCCGTTTGCCATGCGACAGGTACCTCTGGTTTCCTGCTGGATGCATGTGAGCTTGCAATCCCTAAGAATCGCCCACACACACCTCCCAAAGTGAGCCAGTATGAATGTCACATGGCTCCGTCAAGCTGATTAACACAGGGAGGCTCCACACTGGTCATCCTGAATGATCAACACAGCATAATGACACTGTCAGTGCTGGTAATGAAAAGCATTAAGGGACACAATCGTGTGTGTTTTATTAGCAATACCATGTTTAGTTTCTAGAATTTGGGGGGCACTGTATGCAGGCTTTACCCAGAAACCAAAACAGAATGAAAAAAAAAGAACGAAAGAACCTCTTTTACACCCCACCCACTGTCCTGGGAGGTGAACAGAGACTGGGCGGCGCCCTGCTCCTCACTCACAGGACACGCAACATGGATAGGGAACGAAACTCCAGCGCGGGGGTCAGTCAGGGGCCGAGATGAGGCACAGAAATGGGAGGCACTGAGATCATCCGAAAAGGCTTTAGCAGCCTGAGTGGAGAACGCCTTTGGGGATCCCAATCATGTGTCTTTGCTGTTTCGGCATCTCATGACATCTGCCCCGTGTCTCCTTATCGTGTATACCGCACACAATATACGACGACCTACACATTCAACTTTCTAACAGACCTAAAAAGTTGCTCAGCCAACACAGAGAAGGAAGGCAGCCGCAGATATAATAAGATACGCAAAACCGCTCTTGTGCAGCTCGACAGCCCCGCACTTCCTTCTTATCTGTGCTGCCTGAGCCGGTCTTCCTTTCAGAAGGAAAGTCAGCTGCAGCTGATAATCCAAGAGGAAAGAGTGGTAGAGGATCCCACAGCACACAATGGAGTTGCTGGGGGTGGCAGGAGAGAAAGTAAATGGGCACAATTTCAAGACATTTCCAACCTTTGTCACAGTAAGGGTTCAGGCCTGAAATCAATTAGCAAAGCCGTCACATGCTTTAATGTAATTAGCCGATCTGTAAATAAGGTTACGCAGAGTCTCCTGGAAAGCTGTGATGCGGGTCTTTCTCGATATCTATCAAACCACGGCTGACAATTACCCTAATTAGTCTCCACAGTCAACAAAGTCACCTTCAGCACCACCATCCGATGCAAGTCACTTCCAGGTTCAAATATGTAGCAGAGACTAAGCAAAAAGGGAGAAGAGAACCTTCTGGAAATACCTCCCCACATACTCCACCTCTGTATTTGTGACAGGGACTCACATAGGTGATGCACACCTATCCTCACCAATGCAAAACAAAACACACTGCACATAACTGCCAGCACAGTACCCAAAGGAGCCACTGCATCGATAGGTCACACTGGGGCCCTAAGGAATATTTTATCCTTGGGACAGGGAGGATAGGTGGCCTGTGGCAGGAGATTTTCAATTTGAGACCAGGGCTCTGCCACTTTCCTGCTCTGTCATTCTTTGTGCTCCACTCTTTGGATGAGACTTAATGCTACCAACATTTTGCTGTGTTGAGGTCACACCTACTCTCTCCTTCAATGTTACATAATCAACAATAATTGCTGCATAACAGTATTTTGTACCGATGCCTTGGTCCTTGCCTCTCTGAGTTCAACTGAGACCAAGAGGTACTTCACTCCAAAACACACCTAACCACGTTTTTGTTACCGAACCATCTTCTTGTAAGCAAATCCACAGATTAATTATCTACCAGCAATCAAACGAGAAGGATGAGTCGAAGTGCCTCCTCTTATCTGTAATATTTATATTCTCTAGTCTCAATCTCCCATTTGCACCCAACATGCTCAAAATAAGCAGATATACCCCTGACAGATATTGTGCATAGTGCACAACACAAAGCACAAAGCAGAGCAGACAAAGACCACAGGGTCTATGTTTTGAGCAGCACGAAGTGGACTGTATGCAGAAAGCTACTTTTCCATGGTTGCAGGAGTGTTCCAGGAAAATAGGACAATTCTGTACAGTCCAGAGAGAGGCAGCATTTTTCAGCATTGCAGGGCTGTGTACAGGTGTGAACATACTGGATTCTCTTTTCTGATTTTAGGAAAAAAAGCATCGAGAATGAACCTGGCTGTCTTAGTTCCACAATGAACTGGTTGGCCCTGGCCAGGCCTCATGCGCTTTTGTTTGTTTTGGGGGGGGTGGCCTGGCTCCTGCTTGCTTCACTTCCCATAACACCATTTGCTCAGTTTACAACGAGACTTATTCAGGATGCTTACTTCAGCACAACAGCGTCTAAAAAGAAGTTCTGAAGGCAGACAGGAATCAAGGTCAGGAAACACATCACTGCTGCACACGCCCGGCGTGTTATTTCACAATGAGCAGCATGCAACGCCAATAAGCTTCCCCCGCACACTTCCTGGCAATCAGCAGATGAAGTCTTATCAGAAGCATGTCAACATGGGAAGCAATCTAGACACTCCAAACAACCTTAAAAAGTGTTAAAAACTAAGAAAATATTCCTGAACGTGATTATTGTTTTTAACACAATCTGTTCTCAAGGATAAATCAGCAAGATGTCAAAGTGACTGAGGTTCAGATCTGGATCTAGTCAAAGTTCTATCTCCCATAAACCTATTCTGTTCAACACCCCTGAAAAGGCAGTTTAACCACAAACCATCGAGTTCACGTTCCTTGTTTCTTCCTTTTTAGGAGAAATCAGCCAGTTGATGATGCCTGTACTTTGTTCCTGGGTTAAGTTATCTCATTTAGATTGTGCATCTCAAGAAGCTTTTATATAAGCATTAATGCACAATGAAAAAAATACATAGATATGTTATCTGTAAAGTGGGAGAGTATAACAATAGTTCCATTCCTCTCTCAAACAGGAGAATAGCCTGGCCTGATCAGCTACCAGCCTTTTAACCCCTCCAACAGCCAAAGTCTTGTGGTTTAGTATTATATAACAGTGAGATCATGTGATCAAGTGGCAGCGATAAAGAAAAATTGAACTTTAGGCTGCTTCACTTCCTTATGTCCCAAACAGTGGCACATGGTTCCTGAGACTTGTACTCAAATCCCTGATGTCAAATGGCCTTCTGGGTACTCCCTGACCTACCACAGGTTTCCCAACGGGCCATGGGTGACCTGCATTCAGGGGAACTTCAGCAAAGCATGACAAAGGCTCAGCTACAACACAGGGAACCAAGAACAGAGGCCATTGGGAAAAGAAACGACTCCTGACGTTTTTTTTACCTAACACGAGGAAACTCAACTCCATAAGCAGACACAAACCACACTTTAAAACATTGCTACACAGTTCGATTATTCCCTGAGCAGCTTCTCCCGCAGGGATAAGAATGAGTTGAATAGTAGCACAACAGGAAAATATCAAGAAACAGGTGGGAGTTCAAGCAGCACCATTCTCCAGAAGTGGCGATTATTTTCTTCCTTTTCTTTCCTCTTCATTCCCTTTAGGATCAGAGTAGATCGATACTTCTCTTGCACGCTGCCCAGTACTTCACAAGCCTCATGCAATGCTCAAGGCTAAACTCCAGCCTTGCTGATAAAGAATATCCTCGCACCTCGCTGCCCGCTTATTGATTGGCCCCGGTTTCCCACGATCGCAAGCCCGATAAGGACATCCACTTTTGTTTTTTTTCCTCCTCTCACACGCGGCCTGGGCCTGCCAGTAAAGAGCATCGCACACTCTCTGCTGTAGCCTTGAATGCAGTGAGTGAAAAGAGCTGTCAGATCACAAATTTGTGCTCCAGCAAAGCTGCGTCTCTGTCACCTTGCTGCAGGCCCTCTCCAATGTGCAATCTGTGCTTCGCTGCGCAGCTACTCACACGCAATATAAGTTCCAGGTGAACTTAAAGCTGCAGCACCTTTTCTGCATCGATTCCTTAACTTCCCCATGATGTCTCCTGTGGTGCAGACAAATTCACAAAGTGTGCTTTTCATCTTAAAGGACACCAATTACCTTTACATATAGATGGGACCTACTTCAGCCACTACTCAAGTGCTGCTCCGCCTCTCTGACACATAGTAGCTATTCCACCCCAGGTCAGCTGGAGGAGGGAGAAACTGCTTCACCTGTTGAATGAAGGAGGAACTTCAGGCCAGACTGTGCAAGCCCGAAGTGAAATGTCACCAGTAAACACCCCTACTCTTATAAACAGTACCCTATGAACTTTCAAGCCAAGTCAGAACTTTGACAGCACATCTCACCCAAAGGAGCACCTGCTACAACACTGACACCATGACTGGAGCACTGGTTTGGGAATGGTGGACCAGCAGGTGCACTCTTATCCCTGGACCAAGAACACCACTTACAGCAATAAACCAGTTTTACTTAGGACTAGTGGTCTTGCATCCCGGTACTGACTGATTAACACAGAGGGGGTAACTCGAGCTCCTTCTCTCAGCCTGGATATTTACAGACAGATGAGTAGAAGCAGTTCTACATATCGCTCGTTGGCTTCATCAGGACAATTTGCATGTGATCCTGCAATCGGAGTGGGACGGACAGCTATAAAAAGGAATCCTTATTTACAAAACAAATTAGATTACAAACAAGCTCACAGTGAGCTCACTTGCTCACTGGTGCTAATCGATCAGAGGAGCTCATCCTACCTTTTCTTAAAGCTGCCGATGGAATCAATATCAACAGCACAGCAGGGAGACTTGCACCAGAGACAAAGCACCCTTAGTGTAAATTACACGCAGAACAGCAGTGAAGATGTGCCTCTTATTCCACATTCTGTGTGCTGCCTAGTGTTTAGTTTAGTGAACTAAAGCACCCATTCTGAAGTGACCCTCTCTGTCAAGCCAGTGTTTAGATGACATTTGCTGAAGGTGATGAGGATCTACAAGTTTTTTTTCCCCTCAAGGCACTATTTTGAACCAGTGCTAATTGATATGCGAGCACAGTAAGGGAAAACAACTGTTTAAGAGCCTGAAAAAAGATTGTTGTGGGCAGAACTCTGCGTTACATGGCAGAGATTTATTTAAATACCACCTTGAAGTGCAATTTAAAAAGCCATGAAAAAACAAACAAAAGGTATATTTGTGCAGCACATACTGCACACACTTGTTTTGAAACCAGAGGTGTGAGGGAATACTGTGCCTCACACATGAAACTGAAAGCATGGTTACAACAACCAGGAAAAAACAGTATTAATGATAATAATAATGATAATAATAATAATAATAATAATAATAATAATAATAATAATAATAGCTTACACTTATATAGCGCTTTTCTGGACACTCCACTCAAAGCACTTTACAGGTAATGGGGAATCCCCTCCACCACCATCCAGGTCTGCCTGCGCATTGGTGATGCGACGGCAGCCATAGTGCGCCAGAACGCTCACCACACATCAGCTATCAGTGGGGAGGAGAGCAGAGTAATGAAGCCAATTCATAGATGGGGATTATTAGGAGGCCATGATTGGTGAGGGGCCAATGGGAAATTTGGCCAGGACACCGGGGTTACACCCCCTACTCTTTTCGAGAAACGCCCTGGGATTTTTAATTACCTCGGTTTTACGTCCCATCCGAAGGACGGCGCCTGTTTACAGTATAGTGTCCCCATCGCCATACTGGGGCATTAGGACCCACATGGACCGCAGGGTGAGCGCCCCCTGCTGGCCCCACTAAAACCTCTTCCAGCAGTCAACTTTATCCAGTTTTTCCCAGGTCTCCCATCCAGGTAGTGACCAGGCTCACACCTGCTGAGCTTAATTGGGTTGCCAGTTGTGAGTTGCAGAGGGATACGGCTGCTGGCCATAAAACACACATCTTATAGGCACATGTATGCATTTCTATGGTATAAACTGTATGATGCAAAGTCTACAATATCATCTCCCTGGTCTGGCTAGACCCGAGCCACAGGGTTCACCTTTATATTTAAGCAGCTTGGCAACACAGCTGTCCAAGCTAGCATGCAATCCCTTCAGCATGTCCATCACACTTTACACTGATGTTGTTACATCTATGCCTCTGCTAATTTCTTCAGTTTCACAGTAAGCTCCTAGGCTTTGTGGCATGACTGATCTAATTGCGATCTGCGTTTCTGCCACGGGGCAATGCTGAAACCCAGGGAGGCAGGATACGTCCGAAAGATGCCAGGAAACATGTCCAGTGCAGGCAGGCGAACAGGATGATCTGTCTGGAGAACCTGGCAGAGCTTCCTCCACACAGCCCCAGGTGTCTTTCATCTGCTGCTGCCAAGTCACTTCACAAAGCGCCCGTCTGGTCCAGTAGGGATCTGCATTCTGGACGTGCAGAATCGCACACGACAGCCTGAAACCAGCCACAGACAAAGGCGATGACTCCCAGAGCACGTTTGTGAATGAGAGACTCAGAACAGCAAGGGTAACTGAGGGCCGCGATTGATGCACTCAGTTTCCGGCTGACAGACTGCATTCTTATCCAGTTGCGTTCAGCGCTTGGCCCATAATGTCTTTTATTATCGAAGCATCATACTATGTGTGGCTGCAGCCCATGTGTGTCCATCGTGTTGCAGCAAGGACTAGAGCAAGACTCCGTCCAGTAGTGGCGAGAGATGCCCACATCGATAGCAGCTCGCTGGACAAGGCCTCTGCTGCCCAAAGAGCAGCCAAACTCTTGACAGCATAGTGCACTGAAAGCGCAGCATGCTCTGGGAGATCTCAAAACACATAAGGATGTGAACAATGACATGCACAAGTGAGCATAAGCAAAATGCAGCTTCAGGAAAGCATGTGGGAAAAGGCAATCTACTTGTCTGAAGCAGCATCCTACTCTCCGAAGAGCTGCGGGGGAAAAACGTAAACGCTCTGCAACCCAACACGTCTGCAAGTTTCTATTTGTAAGAGTGACGTTCGTTTTGACTGCAGCTTACAGCAGAGAACCACCTCTGAGGGACTCCAGCTTTTCACTGTGAGCCAGTTACTACCAAGACCAACGCCTCTACAAGGACTCGAGTCTCGTATTAACCCCTCTCCTAGGGAAATTACAAAAACAGGTTTCTTATGGGTGCAAGGTGGTCACAAAGTGCAGTCTCGGTTTCTGCAAAAGTCTCGCTTATTGTGAACTCAGTCTGCTCGGAATGCAAACAGAACAACTTCCCGTAATCAGCCAGACATACCTTATGGAAAAGGGAGTGAGGGAGTTCTCCACAGACCCAACACTGAAGCAGTAATATCGCTAATGTACATTTTTTTAAAGAATAATGAACGATTGTATGCCTCTGACTAGCAATATTTGCAATCTTGTCTAAAGAGCACTGTTTGCTCAGACATGTGGTTTGCCCACAAAGGGAACATGACCACCCAAATCTCACAGTGTTTCATATCACCCTTCCAGACGAGTACGCTCTTCATCACTGCCAGCTCTGTGGGGCAGTGCCACACTCAACTCACTTCTGCCCCTCGTTGTTCACTACAGTAGCTTATTAGCGTGGCAGGCAGGAGTTGTATTCCTGACACTAGATGAAACATGCCCGATCTGTACGGATGTGATCACCTCTTGAAGAAAAGGGACTTCCTCTTTCCCTACAGCCCATAACGGAACGGAATACCTCCACTTGCAGAAAGGCCAGCAAAAAGATTCAAAAGTGAAAGCGATGCTTCTGCAAGGCTTCGTCACACCCTGACTGAAGCCGAGTCTCTCCTGGCAGGGAACGTTTCACAGCTCCTTAAAGTTCCTCCTCCCTTCCCCAGACACACAGAACACACTTCATTCACAGCAGGAGGCTGAAATCCAGCCAGAGGCCTCCAGGAGCTCCAATATGGAAACAAACAGCAGGTGTAAAATACAAATCCAAGATCACCCAGAAAAGGGTACAAGCCATCAAGAGGAAGAGCCACAAAACTCCCAAAATAAAAGAATTTCGAAAAAATAAATCTGGAACAACCAACAAAACCATTGAGGTTTAAGGAAAACCGATTCCAATAAGTACCTCTACACCCAGTGTAGCAAAAACATGGCGATCAACTGTGGAGTAGCTCCAGGGAAGTTCACTGGCCGTTTGAGGAGAAATCATATTGCACACGCAGGTTTAATTACCAAAGGATAAAGAAGCACAAAACTAAAGCAGCATGAGCAACTATTCTTCTGAAATTAATTCCATTGTGCAAATCAGTTTACTCTGAATATGGAGGCAAGGTGTTTGAAGGTGAAGCAGAGGTTGTATTTTTTTAAGGAAGTTAAGGAGTTTTAATGTAGGAAGCACAATGTCGACACTTTATAAGAACGTTCTTCAGAGCATTCTAACCTTTTGTATTCAGAGCTGGGGAGGTACCCTGTCCTTGCAGAACAAATGTTACTTGCACAGGGAACCACATATTAATATAAAATTATAATTTTAGATGATCCCTCACACCCACTGTTTTTATAAAATACTCTTCTCCCTTCTGAGAGGAGGAACCAGATCTCCTGTATAAAGACTAAGAGAGCTTTTACTTCCTTTATACCTAAAACTATTCAATTGTTGAATAATGAAAAAAATGTTTGTAGGTAGAGATCTTACTACTGCTTTTTAAACAATTTAACATGTTTATTGTTTTTTAATCTTATGGTACTGGAAGAGCTCCGATTTTGTGATATTGTTGAATGTTGTTTTGTATTATGGTATTTTACCATTGTTGCATTGTATTATTGTCATATATACTGTATGTTAATAAGCTCTTGACGTGCAAGAAAGGTTGATTCAATTATTTGACCAAAAGCACGCAATTCTCTTTTTTCTGACTTTGAATCACAAGCTACTTCAATGCTCTTGCTTATTGATTTAAAACAGATCTGCTCTGGGCACTGATAATTTCTACAATCTAGCTGCCCACAGGAGCATTCGCAGCTGGGCACAAGAGCCTGGCCCCCTCAGCATTCACCACTGCCCCTGCAGAGCTCTGTACAGCACTGCTCTTCTTGTGTAGTTTATATTACTGCAGGTAACACAAGTCTCCAATTAAAACTCGTTTGCATTAGCAGCGATGTTCCCTGACAAGCCACACAAAGTTAGAAAGAAATTAAGACAGTATATATAGGTGGCTCCGGATATCAGCTAACCTGTTCAAACAACTGGATTGCAAAACGTGCAGAGCAATGAGATGCAGTGCCCATACACATACAGAGGTGGAGACGTGCCAGTCCTTCTACACAAGCAAGCCATTAATGACGCGGTGGTCACATTCAGCCCTGTCCAGTGTGTAACATTTGCATGGATGGGCGTTTTCTCAAATGCATAGAGCAGTGCTTTTCAACTTACGGGCATCCTGTCTTTCCTGAATAGCAGACAACATGATCGGCGTGAGAGAACTCTTTGAGCTTGTAGGTTCAGACACCGACTGCACCTGTGCTCGGCTGCTGCACCGCCGGTGGCGTTTCGGCAGACGGCTATGTGGGCAGCGAGGGCACAGGCGACGCTGGCAGGCTGCTGGAGCATCTCTCAGCACTTCGCGCTTTGGAGCAAAGCAAATCTCTGGCACGTGCGTTTAGAAACCCATCAAACATGCACTCACTTTATACAAGGCAGGGGGCGGCAGGGAATGAAAGAATAATTCAAAGAACACCATTTCAATTAAGAAGGAATGAATAGTTAATAACACTTTAAAGTTTACTACACTTAGCTAAGCTCTTCGATGAGACAGAGGAAACGAGAAAAGGTCTGTTTGTACTGGTCTTTGCCTTTCATTTAATACTTGGATGTTTTTAGCAGTCTGTCAGTGCAATGAGCTCATTCCTGCTCTGCGGATAGCGCCTGCTATCTCTTGCTTGCTCTGCTCCATGCAGTGCCTATGACTGCTCCAGCTAGCGCAAGCCTGTCACACCACTTGACTCAGCACGGCACTGTGACTGACAGGCGAGCTATCTGCCTGCTGCACAGCACATCCGGGCAAACGGCAAACTGGCGCGTCTGGGCTCGTGCCACCCTGTGGCGCACTCCAGCCCGGGTCCTCTCTCAGCATCCATCTCCGGTGCTCTTCTGCAGTGTCAGGGCGCTGAGCTGCCCTGGGCGCTGTTGTGTTTCTGCACGATTTCCCTTTTCTGTTCTTCACACATCTGTGTGTCCCCTCAAGAAAGAGTCCTCATGGGATTGGAAAGACTGCATTTGGCTGCTAGCAATCAGTCCCAGATCTCACCCAGGAATAGCAACACGCAGATCCCGAACTTAATAGGTAAACCTCAGAGGACCTAATCGTAGGTAACAAATTTTACCTCTCAGTAGGGGTACTATGGCCAGAGCACAATAACCTGTATTTAAATAGCGTAAAAGAGCAGAAGCATACAAATGAGAGGAGGCTACTTAGCTCATCTAGTTGTTTTGGTTGTCAGTACAGTAAAGCATAACAAGCCACATGAAAGAAAAAAGTCACAGCGATAATTGAACGGCTAAGAAAGTGATGTATTGTGGTGACAGATATAAAGGCTGTGTAGTGCACCACCTTACAAAGAATTTCCCAGAAAGAGAAATCAAATCACCTGACAGAATTGTGCAAATGCTCAATACAACTCCCTTCAGCCGACACATGGGAGTTTTTTAAAAGTGGTTATTTCTCCCAACAACAGCTTCAAATCTAAAACAGCACAGACACCCTTAAAAAGAGTGCTGTATCTCCCCCCCATTCACTTGTAATCAAATGATATTTTGACAAGTTTCTTCCCTAGATCTTAAGCATTTCAATGTGTGGTTTTTAATCTTTTACTTCATGCGGACTATTCCTAAACACACTCTACAATAAAGCCATCTGTGAGGAAGTGTGGAGGGGATTGAAATCTGTGCTGTCTCCTGCTCTGAATCCCACAGGTGCTGTACACTAAAGCCTCCCTGTGAATTCTGAACAGAAAATGGGATTTTACCAAATAACAATTTGAGGAAGAAAATCGGGCTTTGAAGCACACAATATTAAAACCTCAGAACAACACAGATGCTGTTTTTGAAAAATAATCACAACACTAAGAGCAAAGCAGGAGAGAGACAAAAAGGTAAGACAGGATTACTATTCAGAACATCGATGCTGATGTACAGTGGTGGAAATTGTACAACCAGCAATATTTTTGAAAGGTATACTCCTTTTAAATGCTGCAGGGATCTGTATAAAATAGCAGGCCAAGACTTCTAGCACAGAGCAAGGCAAAAAGTACAGCATCATAAGGACTGCGGACAGACTGTGCTACAGTGCAGAAGGCCATAAACGTATGTTATGTAACATGCATTTCAGTACACTAATCATGCCTCTGCGGGAGAAAGTAAGAAAAATACAAAATCTGCGATTTCATGGTAGATCTTGTATGCTGTTACAGCCCGTGCAACAATTTCAGTAAATTCATCTTTTTTTATATTTCCCTTGGCAGCTCTCCTAACTGAACCCAAAAAACATTTAAGACATTTCCCAAAGAGCAAGTGGTCATAATTTCTCTAGCCTGATCAGATCAAAACTCTCGGAGGGACAGAGAAGCTGGAAGTTGGCCCGCGCATTCCCAAATTCCTGTGGAATGGCATCATCATGGCTGCCAGCGCTGAGAGCCTGGGAGCTAAACTGCTGGACTGTGTCTGTTGTCCGGCAGCAGGACCTGCATGTAATACAGAGCAAGCTGTCCGTCACACGATCCAATCAGGGTTTCACTGGGATGACCAACCACATGAAAAGCCACTGTCGACGCCAGAAACAAATTTTATCTGCTTACACCGATAGAGCCTGGGCAAGCTCGAATTCCCATCAGTCAGAAATCCTCATAGGTCAACAGGTCTTGAGGTTAAAAAGAACAAAAAATAAAGGTTTTAGATATTACCATCTTATTAATCCAGAGGCCTCTCATCCTGCTGTTCGTAGACAGATCACAAATGCAGCTGGGCAGTCCGCTGCTCCAGACACCCACAACTCTTCACGTGAAGAAAGCCCCCCTCCAGTTCAAGGAGAGCCCCCCAACAAGAGAACTGAATTTCAAGGAAGGGTCTAAGGAGTCTTTTAAGGAAGAAGCCTGCCCACATAATACCTCAGAATGTGACTAAAAAGGTCACAGATGCAGCCGAAAGGTTAGAGGATTTTTCTAGGTTTTACACCATTGGTGAAAGCATAAGAGTAACTTTTCCTTTAAAAAAAATCACAAGGGCACCAGCCAGTGGTCATTGTTTACCCCTACCAAGACTGTGGGAGTGGAACAGCAGGAAGACTGCTCAGGAGCACCCCAGTGACTTCCAGTTAAATACATCTTACAGGAGCAAGGAATGAGTCCCACAGCTCAAATCCAGGCTGTAACACCAGCTGAGAGTGGCCAGCACACTGTCAGCCAAGCACAACTAAGGCCAGTTTGGCAAGTGAGAAAGTCTATTGTTCCTCAGACAATGGTGCTGAGACACTAGTCAGGCTTCGGCCTGGTTACAGCAGATCTTCAAGGACCGAGGCTCAGCACTCGAGCCCGGATTTCACGCAGAGCTGGAAAAAGGGTTCTACTCCAGTACTCCAGCTCCAGTTGCTCGCCAGGCAGCCCAACAGTTGAGATGAAGCTCTCACTGCCAGAAGGTGCCCACCTCAAGTCCAGACCCTGCCGCCCACAGACTGAGCTCAAAGGAGTTGAGTAGCTCACTCTGGGTTGGGCATCTGAGTCCTGCACATGAGACACCAACCCAAGAGCCCACAGGGCACAGTTCGCAGCAGTGATTGATCGCTGCCTAGTCATTTTGGAAAGGAGCACCTATCCAAGCTGTTTCTCTCAGCTGCCAAATACCTTGAGCAATGTGGGTTTACTGTCAGGGGGACTATAGTACTGCATCACCATGAATACTGTCATACCTTAAACAAATCTTTAAAAAAGCAACACTCTTCCATATATACACTATACAAAACTGAGAAAAGAACAGAAGACAAGAGATCCATGCTCCTTCTCTTCCTTCTCTCTTAGCTACCAAGGAAACTAAAATGGACCCCTTATTTCCTGCAATTCCCTCTCTGCTGGGTTTTGCTGCTTAATTAGCTGGCCTGTAATTGCTTTGTGTGTTGTAAATTCCACTGTAGGCAGAGATATAGCTCTATATCTTATCGCATAAAGTGCAGCAGATGCAGAGAACCTGTGGTCGACTTCTTAGTCAGTGTATGTGGAGGCTGGGGCTTTGCCATTAAGGTTTGTGTTTTTTATTTGCTTTTTGAGTCACTCACTTGTAATCGGGAGAAGGAAAAAAAAAACAGGCTTCGCGTTTCAACCTAAACACTCGACACAAAGCCCCATGCTGGGTAAGGTACTGAAGCCTTAGTAACCAAAGGACTTAGTATCATTTATGTCCTGTTAGGTGACACCGTTCCACCAGTCTGTCTCATTGTAATGAAACTGGCAGCACAACAAAAAGAACGAAAACAAAAATACAATAGGGTTTCTCAGAAATAGCAGTATTAAGTCCATCCTGGGAAAACCACATCTTAGTGAATGACTGAAAAAAAAAAACGTCATTGGCTATATTTGCTGACACAGCCCGGATCTCTTTGGCTGAAATTACCGAGAAGACGGAAGCCAAACCCTCAGACTCACTCGTACCTCTCCGCGGCCCCGCTCCGTACAGCCAGCCCCACGCCAAAAGACAGGAGGAGCCCAGCACGGCGTCCACTCCTTCGCAGCACACAGTAGCGACCAAGAAGAACCAGAACTCCCACCCCAACACAAAACACTGCCATACCTATTTGCGCCCGGCAAGTGGGACAACGCTGATAGAAAAGCACTAGAAAACTAGAGGCCATTCAGCCATATACCCATCCAAGTAGCACTCAGGAACATTTTAAAAGATCCGACTGAATGTGTATCGACATGGCTGAGCAGCCTGATCTGAACATCCGCCACCCTTTGTGTAATAGGAAGAGTCTCGCGTTTCTCAGTCGTAAATATGCTATGTTTTCATTTCCATTTGTGTCCACGGCTTAACATTCATTGCGTGATGAAGGCTATTTAAACCTTCCAGGATTTTGAATCCTTCTAGAGAGTTCTCTTTTCCCACCAGGCTACGGAGACCAGGTCCCATGGATGACAATGGCTTTTCTTTGATCAAAGTGAGGACTGACAAATGTCTTTGAATTTTTTTTGTATAACTTTAACAGGACACAAATCCCGCCATAACTTAAAATGAACAGGAAAAGATGAGTGAACCGTCCTTTGTGGGAAAACAGTCCAGTGACTTAAAACTGATACAAAAGCTACCCTAACCACCCCTACTCTTCCCAGAGTGAAGTGAGAGAGGAGCTCTTTAAAAGTTCCCTTTCTATTAAACTAGTTCAGAAGCACAGAGAGCTCAAATCTGTACTTCCCCTTTTCAGTTTTGATCATCAAAAAATTCTAGCGGTATCACAGGAAATTTTAGAGTAATATTCTCATTTAGTTCTCTAATTTAAGAATAACAGCTTAGTAGCTAGGCTGTAATTCACACAGGAAATGAAAAAAAAATCACTGAATAGAAGGGGATTTTTTTTTTACCTCGTTGTGAAACAAAGCTTGTGCAATCTCTGTGAAACAAGGAGGGGAGCAAGTCTAAGTTAAATGTTCAGGCCATTCAGGACACAGAGCTGTTTCAAAGAGAAAGTGACCACAGCCAATAGCTAAACATTTTGAGCCAGGTCACAGGTGCGTGAATAATGTCTGCTCCAAAGACACCTCCAAGACAATGTGCAGGCTAATTCATGATCAGAACACTATTACTCAAGTTTATACAGTTCTAGGAATTTCTAATAGGTACATAATTAGCTAGAGGGAAGAACCTGTACGCTGAACAAGCTCAGGTTACATAGATTCACATCGGTCAACAGTGAGCCCCTAAAAAACACTCCTGAGTGGCACTGAATACTTTGTCTGCATCAGCAAATAAGGGCACTTTCTGCATGACAGGGCTGTATAACTCGTGGTAATGTTGCACAATAGTTAGTTTTTGATCTAATGCTGAGGCTTATTTCTCATGCCACAGCAGCAGCGGTTGGCACGCAATGCTTGGAGAGACTAGTGAGGAGCCCCGTCAAATGGGACCCCGATCCTGGGAGGCCAGGAAGCTCTTCTTCACACAGAGATCGCGGACAACTAGGCCACACCGCAAGCGTAGGATGTTTTTAGCCATTTGGGTGTGTTATTGTTTCTGCCAAGATGTAGGCTGGTCACACTACCTCTTTAAAGTATGGAAATCCAAAACAAAAGCAGATAGAAAGGCCAGATGATTGGCCCACAGATCCCATTCAGCCCAACTGCCTGCAGGTAACCACTACTGCCATATATAACCCTCCTATTTTTACTGCAGCGCAGACTGGCTGTGGGAATAGAGCAAGAGGCCGGCTCTCTCATTGCCAGACAGACAGAGTGGGCTGCCAGGCCTCAGCCCAACAACTGCAGGCCCTGTAAATGGGGAAAAAAACATCCGGCTCCTGGGACACAAAAGCACCAAAGGGCTTGACAGCAACGACAAGAAGGGAACATTGCTGTACTACCAGAACCAGTCAAGTCCCTCATGTAGCAGAGCAAACAGCGTCTGTCAAACCCCAGCATTTACTCAATTCCTTTCTTCCGGTCTCTTGGTCTGAAGCTAGCACCTGTATATGACGGCACCACTATTACGCTTTCCACAGGAAACAACTGTGTCACAGGCTGACACAACCAGTGTCCAAGTGCCCACAAATTGAAGAAAAGTATTCAGCTCCTGAGTATTCACTGAGAACAGATTCGAGAGGGCAGGCACCACAGCTGCACAGAGCCGAACACACAACATACCCAGGCAGCCTGAGTTCCAGTTTCGTTCTTGAAGATTTCATCATTCAGTCTTGAAGACAGGGCAAGCATTTGAAAGAAATTCAGTTTTAAAGGGCAACAGTGCTGTTCCTGGCTGCACAAAACCTACCCCACAGAGTCATCAACGTCGCCAGCAAAACACCCAGCACTCTGTCACATCTTTTTAGTTTGATCACTGCAGTCGAAGTCACACCAGAGCAGGGAAGCAGATCACACTCCCGATGCACTGCAGGGCGATCCACTTCAGGTTTCATAAGATGCAGTTGTTTTGGTTTTTTTACACAAGCCAAGACCAGATGCTAGAGATTTCAAGCTTGCGACCTCAAGTCAATCAGCACCATTCAATATCGCGACATCTCTGGGTGCTGATCATCTAAACCGGGCTCCTTTTCACTAGAAATCTACTGACACAAAGGGAACGTTTTCAACCCATGTCCTTATTTATAGAGAAAATGATCGTGTAAACAAAAAACACAAGAATAAAACTAACCAGCGTCTTCAGTCCCTCTGGATCAAAACAGAACTCATAGCTGCCCTGGTTAAGAGAGGATTTGTTAAACCACAGATCCGCACTCTTGCTTGGCATCTCCCACCAGCACAACACCCCTTCGGCGGATGTGCCCCCCGTCTCCAGAGCCCTCCGAATCTTCTCCTCTTCGTCTACAGACAAAGGCCATGTCCCCCAAGCATATCCAGAAACCCCCGCTGACCAGTAGATCACTGGGGCAGTGTTCTCAAGAGAGAGACTCAGACCGACGCTCTCAGTTGTCGAGTTACAGGCGGTCTGACTAGTGCTTCTCTCCACCTGGCCCAGACACTGCTGGTTCACTTGCGAACTGCACGTCAGGGAGCGGATTGGGGGCACATTTACAGACTCTGAGGAGTCAGTAAACATACAGAAACAGTCCCCTGCAGATTTCACTGCAAAGCCCCTTTCTGTCAGAACAAGTAAACAACTCATGGCCTGACTGGAGTGACACACTTTTTATATCAAACAATATACAGTCTAATGATTACATACTATCAGACTTTTTATCTTTGATTAAAATCAAACAAAGATTGTGGTCTTTAAATTGTTACCTGACCATCTGTCTCCCTGCAGGGTCAGGGGGATTCCAGCAGCAGGTCCAGACAAACTCTTTTCTGCCAGGCAGTCAGACAGCCAGGGGAATACCAGTGAAAGACAGCCCAAGCCCAGAAGTGGTGAACTTGGCAGTTAACAAGCTCTCTTCCTCACTCCCGCATCTACAAGCAGCTCAGCAAAAACTGACCTGATGTTAACTGTTTGCCAGCCAAAGCAGCTCCTTTGCGCTTAAACATTTGAAGATTGATACACGCCCAATGCAGACACTCAAAAACGAGGCTGCTATACTAGAGGCAAACTTTAAAGTGAAAAACCAGTGAGGTTTGGGGGGTTTCTACTAATTTCTTCCCAATATGGCAAGGTTCTGAGTATTTTCACAAGATCGTATCTGTGGCTATAGGGAGAATGGCCCTGAGGACACAGAGGAGCAAAGTATTCAGACCCTTCTTCTGAAACAGTTTTCCTCACTAGATACCGTAACAGTCTAAATACTGTGTCCTACTGTAATCAGTCACCCAGAGCTGCCAATGACAACCAAAGCAGTGAAACACTGTAACATGTGGGCAATGACAAAGACAAGGCCTCTTTCAGGAAGACTGGTTTGACTTCAGGGGATAAAAGCATCACTGCTGCGAGACATTAAGCTTAAACTCAGCTTGACCAGAAGGTTTTCTGCAATACTTATCCAGGAAGAAGTCTAAAAAGATGTAGATCCATTTCTTTGACATCTCTATAATCTTGTAAGAACTCCTTTTTTCCTACAGCTAGGCACCAAAGATTAATATCTTCTTCAAAGATGGAACAAACACCTGATAGCATCTAACAAAACTGTGAAGCTAATTCCTTCCATTCACAGGAAACTTTTTTTTTTAACTGCTGGCTGGGGCTAATCACATAATCACTGTTAACCCCTAAACTACAGGAACGCAAAAGCAATGGACAAGACACTCAAGCACAAAGTAAAACACCTGTTCTGTCTGAAGTGCAGTGAGCTCTCCCTCCTCTACACTCTTAGAACCCCCCTGCAGCAGGGCCAGGTTGTGCACCTCTGACACAGAGAGGGGAAAATGAGCCAGTCCGCCCACTGCCTGCCCCCAGCAGGAAGAGGCTGAGATCTAGCAGTGCCGATAAGAAGCACAGAGATGCTTCACGAGGCAGCAGGAGAAAGTGCTACAAAACACCACCACTGAGCCAGATTTGCATGCCTGGGTAAAGCATGCATGCCTGGGGAGACAACAAAAATCCCTATTCTCACCAATCACCTGCTCGCACGTTGATAGCAATACTGGACAGCCGACTTGACATCCCAGCATGCACAGCTGAGCAATATCCACCTCCCCATTGGTCATCAGTCTTGGCGGGCTGTGTCCTACAAGCATGTCCAGAAATCCCTGCTGTCTGCACCTCTCCCAGTACATCACTCAGGCAGTGGCCTCAGGAAGAGGCTCAAAGCGGGTAGCAGGCTGTCTGACTGCCGTTTCTCCTACCTTGCTCAGACACTATGCATTCACTTTCTAACTGGATGGGTAGGGTGTGGTGTGCGACAGGGTTAGATTTATAGGTCCAGGGGTCAAAAAGGAGGGTAAATAAACATACAGCTACAATTAGAGCAGGACATTCCCTGAGGACTGAAAAAACATCCCTTTTCAGTCTGCCCAATCAGATAACACAAAATCAAAAGGAACAGCCTGACTGAGGTCACAGAGAGGTTCATGACGAGACATGCCTGTGATGATTTATCAGCACTCTGTGACTGACTGATTCACCTGGGCAAAGAGAGGAAAGGTTTCTCACAAACTGTACCTTTGTTTTAAAAATTATAATTCCTTACACTTATATAGCGCTTTTCTGGACACTCCACTCAAAGCGCTTTACAGGTAATGGGGTCTCCCCTCCATCACCACCAATGCCCAGCATCCACCTGGATGATGCAACGGCAGCCATAGTGCACCAGTACACTCACCACACACCAGCTATCAGTGGGGAGGAGAACAGAATGATGAAGCTAGTGCATAGGACTGATTGCATGTTTAGAATAACCAATTACAAAACCTCAAGGCATTATTCCCTGCCCCTTCTGATCCAGCTCCTCCTGGTAAACACTGTCGATATAATTCAAAGTTTCTTGCATCTTGAGGAGCAAGGGTCCATTCCAGTCTTGTCCAAAAGAATCATCTTGTGTGATCCTACATCTGCAGCATTAACCTCAAGCAATAACCAGCAAGTCTTCAGAAGGTTGCTCAACACACAACACAAGGTCTACATCAGCAGTGACTCTTGCATCAGACGCTGCAAAGGTCTCAATCAGATCGCTATCTGAGAACACAGCTCATCATAAAGTACTGCGCAATCCTTAGCGGTCTTCAACCATCTTGGTCTATTAATAGCTGGTTTGAGGCAGTCAGTTTCTAACTATGTAGCAGAAGAGGAAGCCCGCTAGCTTAAGAACCCGAGCAGCAATCCAGCCTCAGCCACTAATGTAGAGACAGGGAAGCTGATCTTACTCCAGATCGGAGAGGGGGGGGGGGGGATTCCAGCAGACAGTGCTGACAGGCTATATATATGCACAGTATTTGTGTGTATTTTAAAAAGATTAATTCTAAAAGTGTCTCAAAGTCACGCCATCTGCACATCTCATTCATCAGCAAGTGAAGCACGCTCATCGCAGCACACGCCATGCACGGGCGGGAACCCACTGTTCTTTGGTTCCGTTTGTAAAAGAAGATTACAGTGCTTTGCATTTTTCCCCCCCATCACCTCCACAAGTCTCTCAGGACTTGTTCCATTACCATCATGTTCCATTCCTTCTCAGGTGATTGAGTGTGGCCCATTTAACCTGCTGGGCTCCGTTGGGCCCCCAGACCCAGACTGGCCATCCTGGTATACGATACCCACAACTTCATTCAAGCAGAACTGGCACAGGAGTCAACAGCACAGGAAAGAGAAGGGAAGCCAGTGCCTGGAAATTACGCAAACCACAAGTGGCGACTGATCTGAAACAAGCATCTCGCAATCCAGAGAAATCGAGTAAATTTAGACAAGTTTTCAACAACGCGTGTTCAGAGGGGGAAATAAAACAGTACAGGATGTCCGAGTCCAAGTGGAGCACAGCTGGTTACAGGCTCCGCGTCTCCAACAGGTCATTTCCACACCGGAGATCCCCATTTACACCGTGCTTCAAGACGTTTAGGACCTGGCCAGGATGCAATGTCAAAAAGGAAGCTGGGGTGCAGATATAAGTCCCTGCCAAAACTGCAGCACGTATCCTGGTAGGTCCGGAGCGCAAAACCTGGGTTCCAGAGGGGCCACAGGCCAGCGCCTTTTACAGGCCTTTATAAATCACACGGCACTTTTCTCAATTAGTAGCTCACTTGGAAACACAGATGTGCCACTGGCCTGTCACATCGATCATCTCATCTAGAAAAACCCATCCGAGGCAATGCTGCATGGAAAAAGGCCGAGCAGAACCCAAAGCTACCCAAACCCACCTCTAGAGGAGAAGACAATCTACTCCTGTATACCTTGTAACAGCTAGTCCAGTGAATCCTTAGCACTGCTCCAGGGTCAACCCTGATCTTTCTGCAACAGCTCTTTGGAAGGAATCACTTCCTTAACTGAACAAGTATTGATACTTTTCCCTCATCCAGAGCAGGTGGCGTTAAAGTGCACTATCAGAGCTGCCGGGCTGAGGAACATCGAGACGGACTCTAGGAATAAGCTCACAATAACATCAGTGTATTTTAATTTCAAGCGCATGGGAGCCGCTTCGCTCATTATTGCTTGCCCGTCACAGTTGAGAGGTCCCAGTCCTTCCACACCTGTTTCAGAAAAGCCCTGAGCTTTATCAAATGGCCAGCTTTCAGCTGCAGATTCTGCCCAGCAGGGCACCCATAATATACCCCCTCTCCCAACCCCGCGCCCACATCCCTCAGACACCAGGCCAGCTGGCTGTCTATAAAAACCCTCCTTGGCCTCTCCCTACTAACAGCTAAACAGCACAGTGCCGAACCAGTAAGACTCTTGTACATTAACCAGCGCAGGAAAAAATGTGTTTAAAATAAACACCGGCTCACAAGACCTGCTGTCTCTCATTAGGATCTGAAGTGAGGCCGTCGGCCTCCACACACCCCCAAGGACTTGCACAAGCACTCGTTTCCCACGTCAGCGTGGGAGTGGAAGGACTGCGGCATGTCAGGTACAATTACAATTAATGATGCTGAAATGGGGGGGGGGAGAAACAAGAGCAACTTAAGTGATGATTTTAAATACTCAAAAATGAAATGAGTGCAATGAAATAACGGGACCTTTCCGGGTTTGCTCCACATCCACGTGGAATGACTTATTTACCACCACAAGGACCCCTAGTTAAAATATGGACAGTCTCTGGGAAACCCAAGGTTAAAAAACCTGCTGGCGTCACACTGAAGAGATGAGCGCTGCTGAAACCAGGCCCAGTCGACCATCACATCAGAGCTGAAGATGTGGGAAGCTGAAAGGTTTTGATCATCTGACGAATCAAAACAGCCTTTACTGCAGTTTCTCTCACTGTTTGATCGTTCCCCTCAACAATCAAACACCTTGTAAAACTTCCTAAAGACACTATTATGGGAGCTGGTTACAGGCTATCACACCAGGCTTGTTTCCCACAAGCCAAACACTGACGGTGTCCTGTATGGAAGACAAGTCAGGCTGCTGAAGCCGGGGATACTGCAGCAGCAGCTGGTTGAGTATCTACACATCGCTTTGGAAGAAAGCTGTCAAACCTATTTCATGCATGAGGAGGAGGAGTGTCAACAGAAAAAGCAGTGTGTGTACTGTATCAAGACATTCCGCTATTTCATCCACAGGAAATCCCTTTACCAACCGGCTCTTTCAATGTGGAACTCAGAAGCTGAAAGCTGGAACTGAAAAATCCTAAAAGATATAAAACATACTGAAGTGAATTGTTAAACTGTGCAGGTCTTTCCACTGGCTGCCAAACAGCATCAACGTCATCCGAATGCTTACAATCAAGCAGGATGTGTTAATTGTAAACCTACAACTTGTTGAAACTTGGACAAACATACCTATAATATTTACACTACTTTCAACAAGAGATGCCTTGAAGGCAACAAGGCTCGGCAGGTCCTTGAGAAGAGCTCATCTCTTCCAGTGCTCTTCCTATTCGCTGTGCCAGCAACTAACTCCGCCCCCTTAGTTCCAGGGGTGGAGTTAGTTAGGGGTAGCCTTGAACACCACACACATTAAATCTCTTCTGATATGCTTGGAAAAAGACGCGTTGTAATTATCAGCTTCGGGCTAATGTTAACAAATGAGAACAGAAACAGGCCATTCAGTAAATCTTCTGGTGAGTTTTCTCCCGTTGCTTGCAGGGATAGGATCCTTGTGACCCTGTATTGGTAAAGTGGTTAGAAAATAGATGGATGACCCAAGAGTAAAGGAATATTATCAGATCATTTCTTGTAAGAACACAGCCACAAGCCCTGCCTCGTCCACTGCTGGGCCTGCCAATTTGCATTTACAACCCCTGGGTGTTGATTTTCTCAGCCGCCTTATTGTCCCAAGGCTCATCAGCTCAACTACGCCATGAAGGAGTTAACTTGCCACAGTAAAGGATTTGCAGAAGGTGTCACAGTGTGCACGGCTGGTGTGCGTTTTCACCACTGATCAAAGCATGCTCAGGCGTCAGCTTGCACTCAACACACTGCCACTGAAGCCTCGCATTCCTGAAGAGACAAAAGCCTTAACTGTCAAGGGAGGTGCACTACTTTCTTCTCCCTGCTGTACCTGTTTATAGATGGCAGGCGACAATCCAACGGGTGTTTTGAATGTTCCGGAGGGGACGAGCCACAGAGCACTGCCGAAAAATGTCAAGGGGCTCCATCTTTAGGAGGGCCGGAAAACACGGCAAAGAGATCTGAGCTTGCTACCGCATCCCCAACCTGAATGGACAATTTCTAGTTTTTAACAAGAAAACGGGGCCATATGCCTTAACGGACTCTCGTTTCTTAGATGATGTCCGGCTGAAGCCACAGCTAAAAACTCATTAGTTGCCTCAATGTTGTGTGGGCCAGAAGGTTCAAATAAAACAAAAACCACAAAGTAGCCAGCAAAACCTTCCTTCAAGCACATGTGACCGGCTTTTACAGCCTTGTTTAAAAGGGCAACAAAGCAGCCTGAGCTTCGGTAGCAGGGAGCAATTGGTGCAGATTGCCTGCACAACCGTCTCCATCAGCTGTACTGACACTGAATGACTCAGAAGCTAAAGCATGTGTTATTTACTGCTGCCATGTCTTTCTCTAGTCACACAGATGGAGACAGAAAAGCACTTCACGAAACTTTGCAAAGCACTTCATAGGACTTAACAGGGTTTATGACTTGTAATCACTTAACACGTTCTGTACAAGTCATGCCGAGCAGAATGTTCTAGGATGTGACAGTAGAATGACAAACCATGTTTTACATTCTCACCTACCTTGGGGAAAATCCTGGCCTGCTACACCACAACCACCTCTCAAATCGCCTCGCTTGATTTCAGACTGGGCTGCTCTATAACTTAATAGCTTACTTTACAGTATAACAGTAGGAAAAATGCAGACAAACTGAAATCAAAGTAACAGAACAAGCAGCTCTTCTGCGACCTGAACAAGTATCTCACCCAGTGCTTCTCTACAGAGAAGCGCACGGATTGGCGTTTCAAGAATGCAACATAAACAGCCACTGACCTTTGACCTTTTCACTACATGGCAATATTTGGCAAAAACTTCATCAAACAACCGATGACCATGTGGTCCAAACTAATTCAACGGGCATTTAAATAGATTTCTAAAACACAAGAGAAAATATGTACAAGGAAAAAGCCTTCAGACCAACAAAGTGCAGTAGTTTCTGCTGACAAGGGCATTAAAACCTTTCCTGAAAGATCCAGGTGCTGCAGTACCCCCAGCGTGCGTTCTGCAACCTCAGAGTGGCCATCGACAGCATCTCCTCACGTCTCAGTCCAGACCAATCGGGGAGAGCAACACTAAGTAGGAGAACAGTTTCACTTCCTTGTTCCGTCCTCATCAAAAAGCAGTCCTCTTTTAAGACATGGCGGGCAGTTTGTAGCCAGTCAACAAAACAGACTGAACAGCAAGGGGGGCCAGGTTGGGGTTGGCGGGGGGTTAAATAAAGACAATTCCTTCCCCAGAAAGTAAACGGTCCCCAACAATGACTATATGATTGAATCCAGAGTCCAAACAAGTAAGAACTGAATTTCTGTAATGGCGAAAGGCTGTGAGGATTCCTTTGCTTCACTGTTGCCCAGGCTCATTGCTCTGGCCTCCATTCCAGTTGTCTTAACCTAGGGAAAGTGGCAACAATGGCTGTCCTTCATATTAGACCTTAAACCAATGTTCTGGCTACTCGCTCATTAAAGATCCCAAGACAATGTAAGAGAATCTCCACCCTTGTCTTGCACAATCTGGCCTGCCTGAAGTTCCCCCTTCATTCAACAAGTGAAACACTTTCTCACCCAGGTGGGTCAAAACTTCACCCGCAGGATGAAACAGGCCCACTCCTATATGTAGAGCTCTTTGGGGTCCTTTGGAATTAAAAGCACTTTATAACTGCAAATTATTATCGAGGCAGATGAGTCTCATTTTCTAGCAACATATAAAGAAGCGACAGATCAGCCTGTTCACTTCTGTGTCTGTGGTTCCACAGGGTATATTTCCATGACCATTATTGATTGCTGTGTTAAGTTGTGATTAAACCCAAGGGGATAAACTTGGCACAGGATGGCTAAGGGGCTAAAGCAAAGGTTCTCCTAAACATTAGGTAGCTTCTTCCTCCTTTACAAGCCACCAATCACACGCTCTAGCCTACAGGAGCATCAGGAGTAAATACAAGCTGTGAAACATTAAGGCTCATTTAGCAATGAGGGTTTGTCATTAAGATATATCATCACTAAGGTTGTTTGCATTTGGTGCAGTATATACACTTCATGCTCAACAGGTGGCAAGACACAATTAGCACAAATCATGTACCTGCACCTGTAATTCAAATCTCTTCCAGGAGTACTTCCAGGCGTGTGCAGAATAACTCCCACCTGCGTCTGCACATCAATACTAAAGCTAATCACTCCAGGTGGATAGAAAAATATTTTGATGGACTAGTCAAACCGAACCAAGTTCCTGTTTCTATGCCCCTGATCCAAAAAGCAGAGCAAATTTGATAGAAAATGTGTAAAGTGAAAAACTGCTGATGAAGAATCCTAATTAGAGTCTCTCATCTGTGCTCATGGCTCCTAAAGTGAGCACCAAACACTCCCGTCTGGAAATGTGGGCAGGGATTAAAAAAATAACAAGGTTGCTCTGATACTTTCGCCAATGCTTCCGATGTTGCACAGAAATGGAGGAGAACAGCTGACTCTAGAAAACCAGATTTCGAGAAAGGCACAGACGTTTCCCACCATGGTGCATATTTATAAAAAGTGAGGAGACTTTCACTTCTCCCTTTGGGAAGTTTCGGTTCGGAGGTGATGAATCTCAACCAAAAAGAAAATCAGGACTCCAAAAGAGCTCTTCAAAGTGCAGATTCCACAGAAATGAAACCAAAAATCCCAGCCCTCCTTTGCTCTGAGGTACTTTTGTCAACTATCTATTCGTCAGCAGCTTTTTCAAATTCATCCAGCCTCCTGCAGCAGGAGAAATTCTCCTAGACTCTATAGGGCTTCTGCCTCATGGAGCTCCTGATTGGTTCAGCCCAGACTTCAACCTAGAGAACTGCAGATGAAACTAGGTGATGCACTTCTGTGTGACCGTGTGTTAATTCACAGACTGTGCTACTCACTAATGCCTCATCGAAACCCTTTATTATAAGATTCGCATAGTTTCAATTCACATTTACATTTTTTTGCTTGCTCTTTTTTTTTTTTAAGATGGAAAACATGTGATGACAGCTCCTCCTGCACTGTCCCAACAGCAGTTTGTCCAAGAGAGAGTAAATTTCACACTCAGGGAAGTGAAAATGTTATATAAAATTTTAAGCCCCACTGAAAATGCAGGGTATGAAGATATGGCAGGAAGTGGCCTAGATGCCAACAGGACTAGCCTGGGATGGCGTTCACAACAGTAGCATGTCCTGTCGTGTGGAGTTAGGGCTGTAGTGTTATCATGCTTCCCAGACCCCAGCAGGGTAAGGTACTGTCAGCAGCAGCCATGCCAGGCCTTGGGCTGACTGCCAAGTCAAGCGCAGCAGAGCAAAGAAAGACCCCCCAGGCAGAGGTCAACGAGGTCGCCCCCTGTGTCTCCGGGTCAGTACAGAAACAATATCCAGTCCAGCCATTCATATTCCAACCACTTTACCTAATACAGGGCTGCGGAGGAGCCAGAGCCTTTCCCAAAGGCAATAGGCAAAAGGAAGGGAACACTGTGGATGAGACTTCAGTCCATCTCAGGGCTGACAGACACAAACACACTCGCACACCAGGGCCAATTTTCCCAGAAGCCAATTAACCTGCCAGTACTGTCTGTCTTTGGACTGTGGGAGTACACGGCAGCACCCAGAGGACACCCACGAGAATATAGGGAGAACATACAAACTCCAGGAGGTCCGTTTAAGAAACGACACTTCCCAAGTTTTAGCTGCTCTCAAAGAAAATACAAAATAAATCCCACTGGTCACAGCTGTTCTCACTGTGGGCTCTTGATGCTTTACAGCTTCCAGCCTGTTGACAGCCACCTAAGTGAATGAATGAGATTTGTAACACTGTTAACGTGCACTGCTGAAACCAGAAACTCAATACAGGAAAACAGTCAAACAATTAAACAACCTGTATAGCTGCAGTGAATCACTGAGAGGACACATTTTCGAACAACTAAGTATAGACAGTAATGACACACTGGAAGGCAGGTTAGTAACACCAGAACAGTTGCAGCATGCACCCTAAAAGGACACTGATCAAGAGTGGTCTTTACAATTACTAAAAATCCCCAAAATCCCAGCAGTACATGTCAGTAACTCATACAGGAATTCCCCCAGTCAGCCTTTCAATCACTGCTGGGACATAAGCTACCACCTCACCTCTAATGCCTTAAGAACCACAGTAGCTACACTGAACAGCAAATAATCTGCTCACAGTGGACAATCGAAAAAACAGACAATGAGTCTAATTATAGCAAAGAGAGGAGCTCGCTCCACCCAGGCCCGTACAGACCATACAAACTCACAAAGGGGAAATGGCTGGACTAAATTTAACAGTGGCAGACCTAGAAGTGTCACGCCGCAGTTATCCACAGCATCAGGCTCTGAAACAGAGCCGTTTCCCCATCTCTCCCAGTCAGTCGCCTGTGGTGCGGGAAACATCCCTGCAGGCGCCTCCACTGGATGAAATTGGAATCTCGTCATTGCTTTTCCCTAAAAATAGGGGAGTTTATATTCCACAAGGGTCTCCGAGGAATCTCCCGAGAGCATTTTCACTCTCAGCAATAAGGATGGAGGGAAAGATATACTATCTCCATATATTAATACATTACACCATCCCAATGTAACACCATAACACAAATTGAGATGCATTTATTTTCTGCAATTGTTAAACTTCCATCTAGCTAAATAGAAAAGTCTTTAAACATTTTAAAAGGAAAATTCTTTAAAAGAAAACAGGTACAAAAAAAAACAATAATGGAGTTTTGCAAAGTAGATTTCTGAATAGAAAAGGGTCATTACAGGAGCAGCAGACATTTTAGGGGAGCTTTGATTACTTTATTCTCAGTCCTATAATAAGATATTTTACAGGATAACCATTCCTAAGCTCACTTGCTACCAGAAGGCATCCAGGGGAAATTGAGCAGGACTGACAAGAAGCACTATTTAAACAAACTATTTACACAAATAGTTGTTGGTGTCTTGTTTTGCTGTGACTCTGGATAACCAGAGGGTGCTACATTCAAACTGCTCCAGTAAGATCCCTGCTGTATAAACTGGAAATCTCCAGCTCAGGATACCCCCTAGACAGGATGCCAGTCCATCACAGGGAACACACAGACATAAACAAACACACTCACACTTGTACCAATTTTTCCAGAAGCCAATTAACCTACCAGTATGTCTCTGGACTGCAGGAAGAAGCCAGAACATACAAATTCCACGTAGATAGCACCTCAGAAATCAAACCCAGGGTCCCAGAGTTGCAAGGCAGCAATGCTAACCACTGCACTACTGTACCACTCTGTCTGGTTAAGTAAAGGATCCAAATATTCTGACAGACTATAATTGCCAGCCAGCGATTACAATAATTTCAAACACGCACACCTACAGTCAGAGAATGGTATTTAAGATAATGGGCAAAATACACGTTCACGTTTCTGGCACAATGCTGCCTTCTGAAAGTTTCAAGCAGAGCTTTGGAAGGCATGGTGGCAGGGCAGGGCTTGTATTCAAACACCCAGTGACATCACATCTCTAAGATGCTCACAGTTAAGAGACAGCAGGTCAAGTAACTACCCCAGGGTTACGGAAAATAAATAAGTCCCAAACTTCACAAGATAAAGATTACCAATAACTAACACAACATTACACCAGACATACGACAACCAATGCTCCAGACTCATATCATACAGACACCTAACCTCCACACACCCTAGCCCAGAAACATCTCCACAACTCACATGAAGGGACTGACAACAGCTACACCAGATCTTACAGGTGCAACAGAACACTAAATAAGCAGCTACACTTCTCTCACTTCACTGCACAAGCTATAGTGCATAAATTATGGTAGGGACAGCAGAATAAGCAAATGTCCATATAAACACTGTGTAAATGGCATTAACACTGTCCAAACCAGGTGTTGGACAATTTAGTTTCTCTTCAACACGTCATTTGCAGTAACACCTCAGTCCTCATTTCCACCAAAAATAAAAATGTGTTTAGTATGCAGTTGTGACAACACTTCTTAAGCTGAAACAGAAACATTTTTTATTCTGACACACACGTGCATGAGGCAGGAAGTCATTCGTCTTCAAAATGTTAACCTCTTATTTCATTGAGCAACGGAGAACCCTATAAAAAACATAAAACGCACAAGACTACACTGAGGAAGACTGCACTGGGAATTGAAGGATGAAACATACACTGTCCTCGATCACAGCTCAGCAGGAAAAAAAAATGCATCTCGTCTATCACATGTGAACACACTCTACGAAACATTAACAGTAGGGAAACTGTCAGTTACCACAAACTGTTACCGGCTTATATCTTATAAAGAAGCGGATGATTCTGTCCTTTTCTCCTCGAGGTCCTCAGAGCCGGCAGTGAGGTTTGCACGCGCTGCCCTCCACTCTGACTGCAGGAGCTCAGCACGCACGTGGTACCGAGCCGTAGCCCACAGCACAGATGCACAAGGCCGAAAACCATTAACTGAACACCAGGCTGCCTAACGGCTAACGCTGGCCAGCCGTCTCAGAATCAGATTTCCCAAACGCTACTGTTCACTGCAGATAACAGCCCGGGCGCGTTGCAAAAGCCATCCGTGGAGAACTGAGGAGCTCGAAGCGGTAATGTCCTGTTTACCTGCTAGACGCGTATCTTACCCTGCAGTCAAGCATACACTATTTTTAGGAAGCTGTAATAGCGATATTTAAGGACACGCTGTGCCACACTGGTGTACAACTGCCGGCATTACAGGGACCCCAAACAGCTATAATTATGTCAACATATACATAAAACGATATTCATACACTCTAACATATATTAGTTACAAGACCACAGATACAACCAATGCAAGGGTCTAAGATATTATTTCAAAGCGTGGGGGGGGCACGATGTGCTTTATTAAAATTAACGGAAATAGTTGAGATCTGAGCTACAACACAAATGCAAAATGTTACTGTGCAGGTCATCACCGGCAGACCGTCGAAACCACCAAGGACAGCATCAGTCGCTGTTCAAAACGGTTTAGGCAAGATATATTCGCAGAAATGAAAATCAGTGCGTGTAATTGTACTTTTACAAATCAGGGATTCGCCGGAAACCACACCAACAACACTTCTTAAAGTAGCCAAAAAGGACATAACTGAAGCTGACAACTTGATTTAAACAAAACACAAACTGGCCCCTTATATCTTGTTTGACCAGCGGCTCCCACCAACGTGTTTGTCCTATAATCTCCTGGAGTCAGAGTCACATAATGAGTGGGTGCTGTAACTAACTTTAGGTCAAACCCGTGTTTTCAATCATAAGCAAGACTGGTCACAGCAACGTATGAACAATCCTGAGACAGGGGGCGAAACGTTCCGTTCACCGGAGAGGGGTACACAAGGTAGGCACTGGGATGATACGATTAAGTTGCTGAACACTTCATGTAAAGCACTTTTCTCTTACAGACACCGCTGCACTCCAGAACGTAAAAAAACTGTACCAGATTACGGTGAAGAGTTTGAACTACAAATCAAGAGCAGCCAGATATTAAAAAATATAAAGACCAGACTCGCAGATTATCTTGCTGTCAGGAGATCACGCGTCTAAAATACCACCCTCAAATAAAGTGCAGTTTCAACGGCCTTCTCCGTTCCCACTTGCTCTCCCCTTCACGGTTCTGCAAGCGATTTCTTTCTCCGCCATATTCCACTCGGCTAGATGTGTTTCCTCCCTTCCGCCCGGCCTGGAGTCCGCACACTAACTACGCTACTGCTGCTACACCGTGCACACCACTTTCCGTCTCCGGGTAGTGTGAGGAGCGTATCCCTCGCTAAAACCTGGAATACCCCCACCCCCCGCCTATCCCCCGTCCTCTAACCCCGGATCCTTGAGCTCCTGGCTCCGGGGACTTGATCCCCCCCCGGTCTGTCCTGGTCGCGACCCGTTTTGACAGCCCCGATCCCCGGTTAAAGTTGGACTCCGCTACTCACCGTCTCTCGCTCTCTCCGCCGCTCCGCCAGTGTCTTCGGATGAACTCCGGGCTCTGCGCTGCCGACGTCATCCCCCAGCCTCTCTCTCGGCGCTCTTAAAAGGGCAACGGCGCCTTCTGCTTCTTCGGCTCCTCCTGGGGCCGGCAGCCTGCGTCCGGGCTCAGAGAAACCTCAGGTCCGGCCGGCAGGGCACCGGCTGTACCAAACCGAAACTCACATGTATTCAAAAACAGTGCAGTGCCGTTGCTTGGGTGGGTTTTATTCCAGAAAGATGTAGCGTCGTTTGCATTGTCTCTAGTACCAAATGCACGTAAGAGAGAAAAGGCAAGATCCCCCCTTAACGGGCACTGTTGGCACCCCTTGCATGGCCAGGCAATGTGAATCTCGTAAAGCAACATTTTCACGTTTTATTCCGGGTTCCTTCCAAGCTTCTTCGGACAGGGGTTCGGGGGCTCTTCTCCTGTGGTTTTAGTGATTTTAACCTCCTGTTTTGTGCTTAGTTACAAAAGAGCCGGTAGCCAGCTCTAATATTTGTTCTAGTGATGTATGCGACATCTTTGACCATTTTAACTCAACTAGCTTAATTTGTCCGAAAGAAAACATAATCTGTTTTAAGGACGTTTCTTTCCCAAGGGGTTTAAAGATGGACTGAAAAGAACACCCTGGGTATTAAACATTATCTAAAGGTTTCACGGGTTATTCTTGTTGCTTATCCTGGACTGCCTCGCGTGAGCAATTCTACACTGTTGTTAATTAGGGACCGTGAAACTGATCTTTGCATTAAATATGGATGTTTCCTACCGAACAGCCTACTCAGGGACACTTTAGGGTAAAACTAAGGAGAAAGTTCACTTAAGTGTCTGTTGTATGGCTAGCCACAGAAAGTTACCTAAGATTGTTTTACAGAGTTGGTTATATAGTAGGTGCCCTGGGATGAACACAAATCAAAGTTTATTGCCTTCTAATTCATGATGGAACAGTAGTTGAGTAGTTGCATTCATATCATTCTGATTATGTTAATTCATTTTTATTAATACACACAAAACTCCTTTCTCATTACAGTTGAACTAAATCTGTGCAGTGTCCAGTATTGGTCCTTATAAAATACAGTTGCTAGGAAGTGGTGCTGTCAGAGCTTTCCCATAACCTGTGAGTATTCAAGGCTATCCAGAATCCTATGGAACTGTGTCACTGTAACAGATCAGGCCCATTACGCATGAGACTTTCACAACATTGTGGGACACCTGTGAAAAAATATGCTCCTGATCTGTCCTTTATGGTAATTGTAATGCAGTCTCTTAGGGAGTATTCGGTCTGTTCAGTGTAATAACATTAAAATAAGCTACATGACTGACAAATTTAAACAGAATTTGATTGAGAGCCGACCTAAGTTGTTTAGGGTCTACCAAACTTTGCTCGAGGTCCTACTACTTGAAAGGTGAAAAGGCACAAATGTCACAAAAATGAGAACTTTAAGCGTAACTGTCAGCTATGAAGCCCAAACAAATAATATTAAATAAATATTTATTTAATATCATTTATTTAAGCTGTAAAGAAATCGTGTGATTAGAGTTCATTGTACAGGTCCCATCCTGAGGCTATATCTCAACACAGTCAACTGAGAAATCAGAACATTCATATTAGAAATGGAGAATTAATCCTTACATCACTCAAAAGATCCTTTGTGTTTTGACTGATGAACAGAGCGGAACATTAACACCATTTTAGTTTTTGAACAAAACAAAGCATTTATTAAGTTAAGAAACCCCAGGTCTCATACCCATCAATAATACCACAGTATCTATCAAAGTGTGTATAGCTGCATGAGCTGCAAAAATGCTATTGTCAACACATCTAACTAGGGAATATGTTTCCTGAAATGCTTGTCAGTACGTTTTCTGCTGTTTGAACTGGAGCTGCTGTGATTTCCTCCACAGGAGAAATGTTCAGAAGAGGAATCACATTAGGCACACATCACAGCACGTACAGCGTCACCAGTGGTCAGACTCATGAGGTTGAATCTGTAGGGCTTGAAACCAGAGCAAAGCTTCAAGACGGTGCCTGCGTGCAGAAGAAAAATCAAACCATCATCAGAATTATAAATGATGATCTTGCCTTTTTACATCTGCATTCAGTCTGGGCCCAGTTCAGAGGCCTGCTGCTCAGTCAGGGATAGTGAAGACTTGCTGACCAATGTATCCCCATCAACTTATTTTTTTTTTCCAAACAGGTGCTCCAGTTTCTTCACAAAGACGTAAAGGTAGACAGGTAGGCTTCTGGGAAAACTGGCCCTGGTGTGAGTGTGTGCGTGTTTGTGTGCCCTTCAATGTACTGGTGGCCCATCCAGAGTGTATCCTGCCTTGTGCCTGTTGCTTGTCGGTATAGGCCCCAGCTCCCCAATAACCCTGTATTAGATAAAGCAGTACAAAAATGTGTGGATGGTGTAATATACTTTCATATGGAAGAAGATGTACATATATTCATATGGAAAAGTAAAAAATTAAAACATAAATTATAAATAACTACTTTGAAATATCAACTACATGTTAAAAATCTAGTAAGTAAAGGATCAATACCCTCCAAATAAAGGAGAGAGTAAGTTTTTCAAGGAAAGCAAAGTTGTGTCAATAATCTTGGCCATTGATCATTTGATGCTGTTTTTCTTTTCTTCCATTGTAGTAATATTATTTAATTTGCTATGGTAAGAGTTAGTGGTAAATAATTGTTTCTCCCTGCCTGTTTTATCTCATATTCTTGTGGTAAGAATCAAGCTCCACACACAACATCAGACAGACAGTAGGATCAACCTAAGGAACTAAGCACAGTTTGGCCCTATCTTCCATACTTTGCCCGCGCAATATAATTTCCAGTTCCTGGGGGAATCTGTTAGCAAACAATTTACTGAACAGATAACTGACACCTCTGCCAGTGTTCTGCAACCCCTAAGGATAGAAATGAGTTTGTTAGCCCCCCCAACATCCATCTTAGATAACTCGATATTAGCTCTGCCACAGAGTGTGAGAACCCTACTGTACATTTAAATAGGCAGAACGTCTTCACCTTATGTTCATAAACCAGGGTCCAGTGCTGATTTTCCCAGCTGAAAGATTCACCACCAGGCCATAGTTGCTTGGCAATTAGTAAATTGTAGATCACTCTATTCCTCTCCATAACTCAAATAGTGTGACATTCCAAAACACATTTTTCATTGCTTCTGTTTTCTGTGCATTTTCTTTTTTCTTTGGTATTCATGAACTTCTTATTTTTTTAATTTCTTGGGGTGGTGTGATTTCTCAAGTTTATATTTAATGGCATATTCTGTCAGAGGGGTATTCGGTGTGTTTAAAACCATGGTCCACACATTTGGACTGGGGTCGTTGAATGGTGTTGAAGATGCTGTTGCCCTTTTAAGATGGGTCATAGGAACTTCCTTTTGGAGAGCCCCTGGGCAGTAGAATCAATGCCATCAGTCTGATTGTTTACCTCTGACCTATTTCCGTTAATGCATTGAAGAAAACTAAATGGAGGTTTGACACTATACTCTCTGAGAGAGCTGGCAGGGAAAACGTTGCAAAATGTGAAACACATCTGTTGGTGCCCTTCCTGTCACCCCTTCAGTGATGCTGTCAGTCAGTCAGAATGAAACACTTTTGTACAGAGTATGATGGGCATACTTACATTCTGCTGTGCACCCGCACAGCTAAATACACTTTTTCCTCTATTTCGTTTGCAACATCTTTACTTTGCTCAGTCATAAGTGAACTAACATTTTTGCATTTGCATTTTTTTCTATTCTCTTTAGAATGTGAATACGAACTTGCATTTGACATAGAGGAGGCCGGCTGGTAAGAAGTTGTTGGAATCTTATTGGGCGCAATGAGTCAAAAGACGGCCAATAGCGGGGTAGAAGGAGGGACAAACAAATAAAACGAATGCTGGGAATGGGATGTTCAGTACATTAAATTTGGTCTCTGGGGATTTAAACTATGGCAAAAATAGTGAAAAAAAATTTGAGGTTTTTGATGAAGGCAACAATCTTTTTCCCTGTGGTTCTGAGGGTAGTAAATCTGGGCTGCTATTTAACCACAGTGCCATCAGTCTACAGGGTGGCACAGTGAGGCACAACAGTAATGGACTGGGTGTTCATGTTGTGTGTGAGATTCTTTTACAGGTGGCACACAGGAAGGTATTGCTCTGCCCTTATGCGCAGTGGGTGAATGCAGCACAGGCTGCAGTGTAAGTTTCCAACACATCTGTCACGCCCCACACTCTTCCTCGCAAACGCCATTACATTCCCAAACCCACTGTTTCACAATCTCTTTCTTAATTTAACCCATCACATTTCTACATGCACCAGATTCCACAAATTCTCACTCCCAGACCAATTATCCAACCACGTCCCTTTCCCTTCAGTATTTAAAGTTCCCTCACACACCAACCCATGCTCACTATTGAGAAGCCTCCCGAAGTATTCTCTTGTGTGTGTTTCCAACCTTTTTGACTGATCTCCCGGTTCCTAATCTTTGCTTCTGCCTTTTTTGACCACGCTCTTTGGATTGTCTTTCTCAGATTTCCCTGGTTATTGGACTCATTGCTTCTCCAATTGACCAAGCCCTTAGATTGTCCCTGTGCTACTCCATATTCTAAAGGATTCACGGTTACGCATAAAGATCCTCCTATTCTACCTATCGGTTCCCTGACAACATCCTGCCTCTCTTGCAGTGTCTAAGCTCAGCTGAACAATATAAAGATCTCTGATGCACCTAGTATGCTTGTATATCTTGCTCAAGCCAGGGCATCGCAGCAGCTCTTAACTATTATTGTGTGGAAAGAAGCATGAATCACCTGGGATGCCGATAGAATCCATCTTTGCTGATTTTAGTTGTTCAAGTAATGGAATTGTCAAACAATCCAGACTGAAGCCTATTGCTGCAAAAAACACATTAGCTGCCTCGAAGGATAAAGCTTTTAGAATGACACAAAGCTGTCCCACTTTATGTCATTAAGATAGGCTATAACAGACATTAGTTACTGTTGTGTTCATTTATCAGATGGAAATTTGTTCTTGCAGTGAAACAGTGCACAACAGCTAACTGAACAGTACCTGTGACGAAGCCCAAACTTATACTCTGACCATTGTATTCAGCATAAGAAGTGGCATGTCTTTGCTCTATTATACTTATATCACACTCACTTCTCTCGCTGACTGTTTGCTTCCAGGCAATGTATTCATTCCAATTCATGGTTCCTAATGTCTCTAAGTACATCACTAGGCAATAGATTATTCATATTCATTCAGACTTACTCTCGGGCACCCAGATTACTTTTTTACTCTTAACTAATACTCTCTCACACGTATTCGTGTCTCACTGTCAAACACTTCAAAAACCTTCTATCCCTCCTCTAACTCTCCTGGCTGATCCTGTTTGGCCAGGGTTACGTCTCTATGATACCCCTGGTGTCCTTGAGACTGCAGAAGCTGGTTTGTGGTTTGCTTCTTTATCACTTTCTCAGAAATCGCTGTCCTCTCTGCAGCTCTTAATGAACAGGGTATATTTGAGGGTCAAGCTGTACTACCTAGAAAACACGTTTGAAGGGAGAAGATACCCTGCCAAGCAGTGCCTCAGTCCTCTTGTCACGCTGGTCCAGCTATCCAATCCTTTTCCTATGCACACACTCCAAAGGCTAGAGACATACTCAGGCTAGCTGTGCCCAATTCCTGAGATTTTCTCAATTAACATGCAGCCATCTTGGCTCCAGGCAACACCATAGTTTTAAGCCAAAATGTCTGCTTTCTCGTAGAGTCACCTCTTGCTACAGTACATCACAGCATCTTTTACCCCAAGTCAAGCATTGAGAAATGCACTTCTCATCAAAGTCCCAAGTGAACAATTCAGCCTAGAATACAATCCAATCATGTCAGAAGAACAGCCACTGTCTATGCAATTATATCGCCCTAACACTGTGCCACAGCAGATCTGAAGCCAGAAAAAAACATTCTGACTCTGTATGAAAAATAAAAATATCACCTTTGACCTTCAAAAAAGGTAGGTGGCATTAATAACTCGGTGACACCTGAAGAAGGCTCCACAGCCGAAACGTTGTGTTTTCTTTCTTCTCTTTTCAGCATGGAATAAACCTATTACTTGTTCTTTTGCGGCCTAAGCAAGCAGACACAGCTACCCACCTGAACTACTTCTAAAATGGTGTATACATTGTGTACATGAAAAAAGTGTGAGGTATGGACAGGTTTACATTCTCTGACTCATGATTCAATGAGGCCATTCTTGTACATAGTTTGAGAGCACAGAAGAAGAAGCTGTCACATCATCAGTGTGGCCACCAACAGTGTGTCACAAACTGAATTGCAATCCTCTGGTCAACCACAGACCGCATCTCTCTGCTCCTCTTTTTACAGCCAGGGCTGGCAGATCTTAGGTCAGGGGGGAACCTGCCTAAGAGTGGCTGTTAAGAAACATAGAGGAAATGTCAGTGAGTGTGGGGGGAACAGAAGTGGGGAAAGCACAAGGTTTCGGGAGCATTCACAGCCCTATCCGGTTACAAAACCTTTCCACAGCGTGATGCATGCAGAGGATGGAGAAATAAACAAATCACATTCCTCCCACTTATTTCTCAGTCTGCTCAGGACATTTTCTCAGGTCTTTTGTTTAAACCACCTGTGAATTCAAGCACTTGAATTTACTATGAACACATAACCCACCAACAAGAAAAGTCCACATATCCATTTTTTTCACATTTTCTGACAAGCTCTAAAAGGGAGATTTAAAATAACCCTAGCAATGTTTTTTTGTGTATTTTGCAGTTTTAGCCTGAAAACGTCAGATCAGTCAGAACAAATTTGAAAGTTTGAAGACAAACCAAATGTAGCAGATCCCGCATCCCCTCAATTAGGATTCAGTAAGGGTTATCCTGGGAAGGTTCTAGAAAGCCGCCCTCACACCTGGTTTGAGATCATGACTTGCAGCAAGATGGGCTCTCAGACGGAAGCCTGAAGCCTAGTAACCGCATAACAGTATTTGTTTCATCAGAGCACTCCATAGAAGAGCTGGAATCGGCATTTGCGAGCCAAGAGTCTCTTTCTGTGAGCTGCTTTGATTAGATATTTGGTGTGCATTGGCAAAGCTATAAACAATGACCCTGCAATTGGGCCTCCTTTCATTTGACTTTTGGCTCACTTTCAACTCATGGTACAACACATTGTGAGTTACATTGCATGTATTAGAAAGATACTGCTATTACTCCGTTATACTTATCGTGACTCACTTGAATTTATACCACTAATATTGAATATCTGTTAGGAGCTGACCATCTTGTAGCAGGAGGCAGCACACAATGAGCTATAGAGCAGGACGTTAGGAGATATGACAGGCATGGAGGGCAAGATGGGAGGACATGGCCGTTCAGAGAGCAGGTGGATTTCCACAAAGTGGAAAGTTAAAGAGCAGAGAGTGGAAACTGTTTTCTGGAACAGGAAGGTGGAAGACAGAGAGCAGCCCCTTAACAATACACACCTGCATGCCAGCTGACATCTTAATGAAGATGGGTCTGGACTTCTAAACTAATTAATTTAAAATTAACATGGTGCCTGATGGCAGGGATGGGTGTAAAACACTTCACCAAAACCCTGTTACTTGGTCTTCAATGTTGTTGCCCTCCATTCCCCACAAGTGGATGATTGTGCAGGAATAGTGCATGCTTTCTAAATGAGGTGCATTATATAGACATAAACACTTGTAAGGGTTCCAAAACTTACAACACTCCAGTTACATGGCGATTTGATCCATGTTTATTAAGCTGGTGTTTTAGAACACTGAGATTTGTATAAATTACACTTTTAAGCAACATAAGCTGACTTAGGTGTGCATTTTCCTTTAATTCCATAGGCATGTGACCAAATGTACTCAATATTAGAGTAATGATGGGCAGCATGGTGGTGCAATGTTTGGCATTGCTGGCTTGCAGTTCCAGGGCCCTGAGTTCAATTCTGGACCTGGGGTGCTATCTGTGTGGAGTTTGTATGTTCTCCCTGTATTTGCATGAGTTTCCTCCAAGTGTTCCAGTCTCCTCTCACAGTCCAAAGACATGCTGGTAATTTTATTGGCTTCTGGGGAGGTTGGTGCTGGTGTGAGTGTGTGCACGTCTATGTCAGTGTATGTGTGTGCCCTGTCCAGGGTGTACCCCACCTTGTGCCCATTGCTTGCCGAGACAGGCTCCGGCTCCCCTGTGACCCTAAATTGGATGGAGCAGTTAGAAAATAGATGAATGGAGTAATGGCCATGAATAACTCCAGCATCTGGTGCTGGTTGAGAGTGTGAAGCTTCATAAAACCCGAAATGGATCAGATTGCAATACAGCGGGAGTCTGATCCATTTCCCCACAGTGAGATCGCCAAACCAAAGGCGTGCACCCAGCTACAGTTCAGAACAGAGGTTCAGGGCTGCAGAGGAAGGAAAATAAAATGACATTCCATAATGAATTAAAAGCAAATAACAAATGTATGACATAAAAAACAGGCTTGCCTGTGAGCATTTCAAAGCCCACCCTCGGGCAGAAAGGGCTCTGCCACAGAGAAAGCCTTGTTTTTCTTTTGAGGTTGCTTTTCACAGAAAAGAGACTGCAGTCCGGCCAGCTCATTGTTCAAATATGGCACAGGAAGCAGATGTCATGAGGACAATAGGAAACATCTGAGTATCGAAGTTTTGACAGCCGCAGCCCAGAGGAATAAAGAAAAGAAAGTCTAAACATTGCAGAGTGGGTTTAACCCTTTCTGCCTTAAACAGTAAATGATCTGAAATTAAGTCTTCTACAGATATTAGAGCATGGATGTGCTGAGATGATCTCTGACACAGTGATGCAAAGATAAGATAAGAGATAAGATCACTTTATTGGCCATATACAATTTCTTGTATTAGGAGTTTGTCTTTTCACATACCCCAACTTGCTCTCCATGAGACACACAGACAGCTTGGGGTCAGAGCGCAGGGTCAGCCATTTATATGGCACCCCTCGAGCAGTTGGGGTTAAGGGCTTTGCTCAGGGGCCCAACGGAGTAGGATTCCTCTGCCGGCTGCGGGATACAAACAGGCAACCTTCCAGCAACAGGCGCAGATCCTTAGCCACAGAGCCACCACACCCCTCAAAAATTCCCCCTGTGCTGCATTAATGCAATTGTGGCATATCAGCTGAAGTGAGGATAGTAAATAACATCTTACCTGCCCCTAGAGACTGTTATGACCTCTAGTTTGTATGTAGGTTCACATGAGGTGCGTCCTTTAATTAGTTAATTGGTGGAGGTCTAAGAACCACATTATCACATGTGGTTAATTTAGACTGGTTTCGGGGGTTTTTAGAGCCTGAGCTGGGACTTTGATGGTATGGTAGAAGATTGTTTTGCTGGCATAAAGACTTTTTTATACCACCCCTCCACCTCTGTTTTTCTGGCCATCATGAGTTTCAGGCCTCGTGAGCCACCTACTTACAGGAAGGCCTGTCACAGTCATACTCCATTGAGCTCCTGAAATCTGTTAAGCTGTGGAGCCCTGGCTATCCAGGGTGATCATCATTTAGAAGAAAAGACACTCGGAGTTGCTCCTTTAGTATTACTGGCAGTGCTCAACTTTCAATTCAGGCTACATGAAGAATTGTTTTTCTTTATAACAGAAAGTAAATATGATTTAAATCAAATCTCCCTGTATAGATGTCATGTCAATTTCACTTGAATTTCAGATAATTCATAAAAGAAATTCCTACTACCTGGCAGTCTGAGTATCTTAAAAAGCCTAGAGAGCCTGTCATATGGTGTATGCAAAGAAGCACTTCATAAAATTCTTTATAGCAGGCTCAACTCACTTGAAAATAATATATTTGCACCAGATGTGTTGTAGGTTATGGTTCCAAATTCCTGCCTAGAACATTTCTTCTCAGGCAGAAAGCCTGATGTTTTAAAATGCTGTAAGACTGTTGCTGATCTATGGTGTGAAAACGATGGGTAACTTCACACTTCTTAACATGCATTTAGTTACAGTTGCCTGTACCTTTCCTCTTCAAAGCAAATGCATTGCCTGTGTTCAATACCTTTAAGTTCGATACCTAATTGCCATAACGACTAGTTGCATGGATTTGGTATGAAAGTCATCAGTAAAATTAAATGTGAAAGTAAAAAATGTGCCTGTTTGACAGTTTCTCACTGGCTTTGAGACTCAGCACTCAGCTGCTGTAATTGTTAAGAACAATAGTGCGTCTCTGGGTGGAACACCCACAACTATTTGTATAAAATTCCCACTTGTGTACTCTAGTTGGTGTTTCACTGTTAATACTGAAGAAGTCCATTGGGCTGCCATTGTCAGCGCATTTGAGGATTTTGGATACTTGAATCAGTTCCCATTTAGTCTGTTCTGCTCAAGACTTCCCTCATCACAACCTCAACAGAAGGCAATCCAGAAAGGATGAGACTTCCAGTATTTCATGCCCCTGTGGAAAACACCCCACATCCTATTTAAACCTTTTTTGTTGTGTGCACACAGGCAAATATGTTATTTGCTAGATGATTCCTACTATTTTGGCCAGTCTGGATTAACAGACCAGGAGGCCTAGAACATCTTCAATTCAACATTAATTTATTAACACAGATTAAACGTTGTACTCTTGTCAAATTTTGGATGGTAACAAATCTCTCTCCAAAGGAAATTCGACAAACACATACTGCAGGTATGTGACGTGCAAGTTAAGTGATGGCATAAAGATGATGTTATGTTTTAAGAAATACACTGGGGCATTCTCTGGTGCCTCCTTCCATCTCATGTAAGTTACACCTCACATGTCAGGGCTTTTACTTAATATAGTCAGTCTCCTTTGACAAACCCTCCACAGGAAACTGTGTCACAAAGGTGACAGTTGCCACAGTTGCTGTGCACAGTCAGTGCAAGAGTATGGTGAGTCAGCACTGCTTCCTGGAGACTAAGGTTCAAAGCCACAAAGTAAAATGATGAATGGAGTGATGTGCTTAACAGTCACTTTATACTATTTAACAGGGCAGAAGGTCAAGGCACCTGTTGAAGTATAACATACACTTGATTCCTCCACTGGAAACAGTGAGCAGGGCCATCCAGCACCGACTGTAGATATCTCTCTTTCTCATGGTCACAAAAACTTCCTGCTATTTAAACACCAGACACATGTTGTGTCATTTACTTTCATTAAGGATGTCTTCTTTTAAGAGTTTAAAGAGGGCTAGACACCTTCCCAAGCTGAAAGACACTGAACTGTGATGACAAACAGCACTTCATCTTCTCGGGCTCACTCAGCGGCAGCTCACGAGAGGCTGAGAGGCCTCCCAGAAGAAAACTGGGAAGAGTTTGACTGCTGTTTCTGGAACCAAACAGATACCGAGGCCCAGATTAAATCAAAGCCACGTCATGTCTGAAAGTGATACATTCACACCCCCGATGGAAGATTCACCTCCTATTTGTCTTCTTTACTAAATGTAAAAGTTCTGTCATAATTTATCATTGGTTTGTCGGCTCTCACAGTCTCCTCTGTTATACTTTTTGAGCCAATTCAAAGAGATGTTGTTTTTATACAGAGAGTGGTCAGTGTTTGTTTCTCCTGGTGGACCCAATGAGCTACAGTAGGCCCTTGCTCACACCAGATGCAGCAACAGAATGTGCCATTCCACTTATCGGAAACCATGAGCTTCTTAATTTGCAGAGTGCAGACACTCCAATTCTCAAGTGCAGTTTAATAAGCGGCTTACTTTTTAAATTGCCGTGGAGTTTATCCTGATCCACATCCAGTTCAAATCAGAACAGGATGGACCTCATTTTTCTCTTCATAGTCTACATCATGACTCAAGATTAAGAATAAAAGTGTTTCGTCCTCTGCAAGTTGAAAACATTTTTGTCTTTTGGCGATTCCTTCACTTTAAGCGAAAGCACAAAGACAGATTTGGGAAGTCATTGGCAATTGTACATTGCACCTTTGTCCAGTAAGAGGTGAATTTTGCTTAAACGGGAATATTGCTTTTCCCACTCACCCAAATGTATCTTATTGGATAATATATGCTTTGCACCTTCCCTGTTTCCATTTATAGTAAAAGAAGAGTGCAGAGAAAAAACACAAAGGAAAAGATTCTTTTGACTGAGGTCAAAGGTACTGGCACAACAGCAGGCTCCTTCCTAGAGAATTGTTTTCTTTTCCCTTCCGCACAGCAAGGATGACCTGGTTGCACTGGGACAAAGAAGTAATATAACAAAGCTCACAGGACTAACTGCTTGTCTCTTGACACTCAGGTTTTAAAACCTTTTTGTTGAAAGGAGAAATCAAGAAAAGAAAATCACACCAGTTAATGATTCTGTTGAAGGTCATTTCCGTCTTTACTACTGCTTTACACAACACATGTGCATGTTGTGTGTCTTTTCTACAGTCGCCCTGTGAAACAGCTCGTTCTTTCTGCATATATAATATAACATGCGGTCTTGTCCCTGGGTGTAAAGGAATAAAGGGATACCCTGCAGATTATTTTTACTACCACACGGTTATTGCTGGGCAACCTTTTAATAGAAAATGAAGGTATATTTTATTCACTTAGCGACAGCAATGGATTTTTTTGCTGTTTTTGGAGGAGTAGGTATTGTTGGCATTGAAACAAACAAATCTGAATATTTGATTGTTCCGGAAAGTTCCTGCATCCTTGAAAAAAAAAAGGCTATTCACTAATTAATTAAATGTATTTGGTGTTGTGTGTCAATGATACTCCTGACTATCTTGAACGCTAATTAAGCCCTACATGTAGTAGGTAAATTAATTTAACTAGTTTTTTTAACTAGAACACTATACTGAGGTGGTGACATGGGTAAGGTATTTGTGGGTTCAGCTCTCACAATATTCTACCCAGGAACAAGATTCCTCACCCACATTGTTCCAGTAAATTACCCAGCTGTATAAATAGGTGATTTGGATAAACGTGTCTGTCAAGTGAGTGTACGCTATGTAATACTCATGTGCAGATATTTATATCTGAAGCCATGGTTATCTAGCAAGAAGAATGAAACAACATTCATAACACTTAAAAAATAAGTTAATGAGTTTAGTTTAAACAAGTGCCACTAGTTAATTCAATACAATTTCTGAAACTGTATTTTTGAAATTTCACATTCAGAAGTCCTCGTTATTAGAGTTCGGTAATTAGTAGATGACGCAGCTCACAAAATGTTATGGAAAGGCTGGGTAGCGTGGTTAGGCTCCCGCTATTTAACTCTCTGACGCCCTCAAGTGGTCAAATGTTTAATTCATTTTTTTTAGAAGAGGGGTCAATTCAGCTTCATCCAAATGGCTAGACAGATTTCTCTAGTACTCCTACTGCTGCTGAAGTCTGAAGAAATGCCTCCTGTTTAGACCTGCTCTCAGTTCTCATTGTTGCAATTCTCATCTGGGTGTGCTGTCTTACTATCATGCAGCCCACTGAAATCACAGAAGAAGGATCCTTGCAGGGGAATGCAACACCATCTATACACAGTATGTGTGGCACATATTTCTATCTATATGTACTGCAAAACGAAATCAACATGAAAAATACATGCATGTACAAATAATGCATGCCTGTAATTTCCTATTTAATAGCAGATATACAAGCTCTTGCACAAGGCTTTCCAAAAGGAACATGAATTTGCCGTATTGACCTACAAATTACTGTTTATCAGTACAACAAATACATAGGATCTATCATTTTAGTTTTTGGTACCTTAAAAAAAAAGTTCTGTCGTAGAACATTGTGTAAAAGAACACTGTGATTTGTGTGTTACCAGTTTTCTCCTATTATCAATAAAAATGATGAACTCTATACAGGTATGAATGCAATCCTGCAATGTGTGTTACTATTGGCCCCATGATTCCTTTCTGATGAAGCATTATATAGGTGTTCCTGTCTTGCCCCATGTGACTTCAATGCCACACTGCTGCTCAGCCAGCACACAGGAAATGTTCCTTTGAGTCAAGGAAGTGGGGAGCACTAGGCTGGCCGAAGGTGGCACACGCCAAGTGAAAAACAAATGTCAGTACACAACAGGGCAGATTCAGGTCCAACTGAGATCTCGTCTATCAAGTTTCGGTGTGACTGGCTGAGTCATCTTTATGCAGCAGCATTGGGGAGTCAGAGCGGAGACTCTCTGATGGATTCCAGGACCTTGATGTCCACTCAGCGCTTGTGTCACTCTCCAGCAGCCACTCGTCCACTCGCTGCTCTGCCAACATTTCAGCTCTGCAACGTTCTCCAGTTCCCCAGTCCTCTTCCAAACACACTTCCTCGTTTTCTAATCTCGTTGGTTGGAGAGTCTGTCCACAGCACTCACCACAGCACAGGGGTTGGGCTGGAGCTCCTATTCCACACAACACACGTGATAATCCCCTTGTAGATCTGGGAGAGCACATCCTGACTCTCCTGGCATGTAGGAACTGTGCGTGACATCCATATGCTGGTAGACCTACAGACCAGTTATTATGTCTACATTCCCTGTCTTCTCTGTGTCCTCCTCCCTCTCTCTCTTTTCCCCTTTTGTCCTTATTCCCACCCCAATCCTTTAAACTCTTCTCTTCGCCTCACCTTTTCATACTCTTCCTCTTCCTTTATCCCACCTGTCTACAATACTTTCTCTTTTCTGCTTCTCTCTTCTTCTCTCACTCCAGTGTTCGCCTTCTGTTCTCCCCCCACTCTTCCTCCACCTCTGCACCTCAGCCCTCCCTCCCATCACCAGCCCCACCCCCCACTCTTCTCTCAGTGCAGGTGCCAGTCTTGGGGTGCCCAGTCCTGGGGTGCCCAGGGGTGTTGGCTCAGGAGGCGGAGGTGGTTGTGCTGGAGTGTGCGCAGTTCAGTCAGGCGCCCCAGCAGCCGGGCAAAGCGCCGCGGGTCCCTGGGGTGGCACAGGCCGCTCACCCTTCCCAGCAGCTCTAGGACGGGCTCCTGCAGGGTCTCCACCTGGGTGGGGGCGCGAAGCAGGGGCCGATCTGACAGGAGGGGTCAGAGAAAGGGGGAGGCAGACCATCAGTCTTCACCTCTCCCACTTACAGAAATCAGGAATTTCCAATGAAATTCGGGAGCGCAGGCAGCCGGCTATAGCACTGGGCCTTGAGAGAAAAATGTGCAGATCTCAATATCTCAGTCTTTCTTTTCAGCTCTGAATCCAGCTGCTTGAAAAGGGACTTGGAACTCGGAGTTTTATAATAATAGTTACCTATAATAATAATTCCTTACACTTATATAGCACTTTTCTGGACACTCCACTCAAAGCACTTTACAGGTAATGGGGACTCCCCTCCACCACCACCGATGTGCAGCCCCACCTGGATGATGCAACAGCAGCCATAGTGACCAGTACACTCCCCACACACCAGCTATCAGTGGGTAGGAGAACAGAGTGATGAAACTGATTGATAGATTAGGAGGCCATGAGTAGTAAAGGCCAGGTAAAAATTTGGCCAGGATGCTGGGGTTACACACCTACTCAGAAACACCCTGGGATTTTTAATGACCGCAGAGGTTTCATGTCTCTTCCGAAATACAACACCTTTTTACAGTATAGTGTCCCTTCACTATATTGGGGCATTTGGGCCCACACAGACCACAGGGTGAGCACCCTTTTTTCCAGGAGGTCTCCCATCCAGGTACTGGCCAGGCTCATACCTGCTGAGCTTCAGGGGGTTACTAGTTAGGAATTGCAGGGTGATAAGGCTGCTGGCTGGCTAGGTTGGCTACTACTTGTTATTGAGTGAAGAACTACCACTCCCACATAAATTACACAAAATTAGTAATATGTAGAATAATGCCAAAGAAAATCCTGGTCTTGTGCTAAAGAAGAAGTATAGAAACATTATGTATGTATCAGCTTTTCAAGTACAGTAGTGCACATGTGGGTGGCAAAATAAAATATATATTACAAAATAGTTATTGGAAAATGCGATTTAACCTATACTATATCTAAGCTGTGTTTTTCACGTTAAAAAGCAACTTTATTCCGTAGAAGGGGGGATCAGAAGTAATCAGAAATTGACAGTGGCGTCCACAAGGGGGCGATACTTACCAGAGCAAAGCACAGCAGTGGCAGTGAGGAGGGCATATTCTGACTCGGTCACCCCCAGGACACCCATACTGCGGAAGAAGCTAAGGACTGTGGTCAACAGATCCTCTGTCACTTCTGCAGACACAAACATACACACACCAGATCAGGTAACACATCACTGTCACCCTTTCCTTCTGAGTGTGTCCAGACTTCCAGCACTTCATGCTGTCCAACTCTGCAATCTTTCTGCATGCTGGTCTTTTTGTCTATTCTTAGATCCTCTATTACCAATTTCCTGTGTCCCTCTCTGACTGACATTTGGGCTCTTCCTTTTTGTCCATTTTCTCTTTGTCTTGATTGCCCTTCATCCTCCCTGCTAGCTAGTGTCGAAGGTCCATATTAATTACCATTTCTGACACACTCTCAAGCTGGCTGAATACCTTTCCCACTAGTCTGTCTGTCTCTGAGGATGGTGATTGGTTACCTGTGGCCCCAGGGATTTCTGTTCCAGACCGCAGGCCACGTGTCCAGTACAGGGGTGAATGCTCCAAGCTAGAGGGATACACAGCTGAAAGCGGCCAGGACAAGGGATCTGAAACCAAGAATGGAGCGGTACCTCTCACTAGACTTAAAGTCACATCACATACAACCACTGACATGACCCTGTGTTCACTGCCCATGAACACTACCTATGTCACTTAAAACACCTATAGAAGAGAATGAAAGCAGTGCACTCCACAAATCTTTATATTTACCAGGTGTCTTAATTTAAACAATATGCTATAGTGAATAAACTAAGACACCGGAAACCCAAGGGCCAAGGCTGAGAATCCCTGTTGATGATGTGCTTACACATTTGACGATGTGCTGAGCATGATCTCTAACCATCATTTCACAAGTATCTGGCTATGTCCAGAAAAACAGGGATGATTATGGGGATAGGGGGGTGAAAACCAGAGCTGATCTCAAATAATTAGTGGGGTATTGCAGCATTCAGTGTTCAAACCACTGCTGATGAGGACAATCTACAGAGAAGCAGGGCGATCGAGATTGTCAACCTGCTAAAAGAGTTGGTATGTGAGTTTAGGAACTCAGCCACCTGGTTTCTGAAAGATTCAGGGAAGCAGATCTCAGCTTCATACAGCATGTCTGAGCTGCTTGTTCCAGACACCCACTAGTCTTAATGCAAAGATGTGTTTCTGGGTTTAGGTCCTGAATTCATCCTCACATCCTCTTCATTGACATTCATGTCCATCATGCCATGTTTTATTTCTGGTTACCGATCAAGATTGCAGAAGGTGCAAGGGTAATGTAAATACAAGAAAACACGTTATCAGAGGAAAGAAAGCTAAAATAAAATTGGAATTTATCTATCCCTTGCTTTTGGGACTCCAGTGCCTTTTGATCCTTTGCTCTAGCTGAGCTCTTAGTTGCTTCCCTGTATTTTAATTTTATTAAGTACAGTCTTTACTCTACTCAGCATTTGTTGGCGATTTGGAATGTTTATTTCAGAAGTTAAATAGCCTCTCTAGTTTAAAAACAAAAGTCCTGGGATCAGCATGGCTTGATGCTTAAAGATAATGAAAAATAATTTTGCATTCAGCTTCCAGCAGCTGCCCCATACCCGTTGTGGCCTTCTTCGGCCCCTGGTTAAAATGCTGAGCTGAGTGCAGGAACATGACCTCCACTGTGGAACCCCTAAGCAGAGAACTCTGATCCTCACAGTCTAGGAGCTCAAACCCTGTGGAAAATGTGAAGAAGATATGTGAGCCGCCAAAGTCAGGCTATGAACAGTTATTGAAGGACAGACTTATTGTATTGATCTGACAAAAAAAAGAGGAAACCATCACAGATTAGATACAGGGAAATTGACATGTCCAAGCTCAGTGTAAAACTAAAATTTATCTTCTCTCTTCTGAAAAAAAAACAACAGAAGGTGACTACAGGAAGTTAAGTGCGGGGCTTACCAGGCAGACTCCTGGCAAACAGCAGCAAGGCATGGCACTGTGGTGATGCCAGACCTGCCAGCCTGTCAAAGCCCTCCTCAGCATCTGGGATGTCAAAGACCTGTGGAGATGCCAGAAAAGGCCACAATTTAGTTTTAGGACCATAAGGACATTAAAAAGGTTACAGACCACAGGAGTTCTTTATGCCATTATTAATTGGCCAATTGATCTTGGGATCTCAATCTCCCACTTCTGGAATTGTTCATTAACCTTGTGGATTAGCCTTGAAATTGAAAAAGTTGTTCATTAACCTTGAGCTGTTGACAGTACACAGAGTGCAAGACTCTCCTTAGATGTGTAGCTACCCCGTCACAGGTGAAACCCCATTTTAGCAATGATCAGCTGAGACTAAACAACAGCGGCTCACTAATCAGTTTTGTATGAGATCCTCCCAGGAGACTATAGGGTCAGCAACATGAATTATAGGTTATATATAAGGTGAGGACCTTATATCTGTCCATTAATTTGTTTTCTACTTGCGCTTTTAATCGAAGTGGGACCTAAATAAATCCTGTGCAGTTTTCCCTAATGGTGTTCTTCTGCCCTACATGAACTCCACTCACAGTTCAGACACAGACAGATGAGTTTGTCCTGCAATCTTAGAAGTTGGCACATACTCGTTTCACCCCCTGACTCCCTGTCAGTCAAAAGCACCCAAGCATCATTAAGCAGGAAGCAGGAGAGTGAGAGCATAAGGAAAGGCTACACACAAGAGAGGCCCATGTGGCTCATCTATCAAACATACAGTTTATTACGTAGTTGGTTGCTGTGACAAGTTTGATCCCAGTCTCTCATGCATTAAAAATCTTCATTTACAGGGAATTTACCCCTGCCTATGGGCTCAGTAGGACCTTATTTATCACAAAGTCACTGATGTTTTGACAGAATGATTTTAGCACAAATAAAGCCTGTTTGAATCATACCTGACAACAAGAGAAAACACAGTGCAATTCCAAAACACAAAATACCAGGATTGGTCAAAGCCAGCCTGTCAGGAGAGTGAAAGGCTAAGGGAAGGGTGCCCTACCGTGCTGGGCAGTGTCTCCTGTTGCCCGCGGTACTTCCGATGAGCCTCAACAATGCCATCTAGCAACCTCTGCTCCTCAGGAGTCAGCCCTGTGTTGCCCTGCAAAGAGAAAGGAAACACCACAGGGCTCAAACATGTGCTCAGACTCATTACTGTGCTGTTGTAAAGAAGCGGGATGCAAAGTGTAGGAAACCAGGGCAAAGGGAAGAGCAGCAGGGTCTTAACATTCATGAGTTTCAAGGGTTCGGTGCATTGAATATATCAACCCCCATACCATCGCATAATGTACTACAATATATTGTATGTATGGTTAAAAGACAAAACTAATCCTCCCTTATATGTTAAATTATTAATATACTGCCTTAATTAGTTCATTCAAATAACATTGATCAACTAAAAGAACAGTAATCACAAACGTATCGTAATCATCTAAAATAAACAACACGAATCCCTTCTCTATGTCCAGCGGATGCCTGTACTTTCTCTCTCTGTCACCTTGATTAGCACGGTCCTATGCATTGAGAAGGGCTATAAATCCATCAGCGAGCCCGTAAAGTCATCTCCAGCCTGTCTTTCCCAACACCGCCGATTCAACCAGGAGCGCTCGTTGCAATAAAAAAATAAGACCACGCTGAGATGCAGATGGTGGGTAGTGGGTACTCGGGCAGAGGGCAGGGAGATGCTCCCTCACAAGCTAGATTCATCTCACGATGCTAGGCTGTTGCGCTTCTGATCTGAAACTTGTGCTTAACAACCTTCTGCTTGGTTTCATCCTGCTCTACTCTTCTTCCATCCAAGACCCCATCAGCCAGACCTAATAACGAATAAGCAAATCTGGGAATGTTGAATTTGCAGATGTCAAGACCCTGCTGTATATGCACGATTCAAGCATGGTTGAAACAGAAGCTCAAGGCATATTTACCCAGCACATTTGCCCATGGTACATTTTCACAAGGATAACCTCATCATGGTTGTTACGGGAGACTGGATTTAAGCCAGAAGGGCTGGATACCTGGCCTGGCAGCCTGCTGGTGGAGGAGACCTGTCGGCTCTCTGTGCCCTCGTCCTCCTCCTGCTTGATGGCACACAGTATGTCCGAGCCCTGCTTGGCACTCTTGCGTAGCCTCTTGGATTGACACTGTACCTCTGTCAGCAGGCCTAGAGAGGACCCACCAAACATGGCTGAAAGATGACATATCACTATCGGACGTTATAAAGACACTTCTTATATCCAACGTCTTTCATCCTCTGTCGCCAGGTTTTATCAGCACCTCACTTGTACAAAACACTTAGTAGGCTCACTTGCCAGAAAGGACAGAATGAGAAGTGTTAAAATGATTCATAACCACACATGTTGTGCAAGATTCTCGTTTGCTGCTGTTAATGTTAAAAAAATTGCAGACATCATTTACTGAGAACCAGCAAGCAATGGGAAAATACAGTCAGACCAGACCAGAGTACCAAACCGTTCTCTGTTTATTGCTCATTTACTCTGGGGTCATTTGCACAGCCAGTCTGCTTTGATAACTATACTTCTACACACATGATGTAAGTAATGTCTACAGCATATTTATTAATTCAGAGATGTCAATAATACCTTCATTCTGGCCAATTGCCCTCTGAGATGGTGCAGTACATTGATTTTCTCAGTAGAGTTTCAAAACCTATTGCATGTCATACTGGGGAGAATGACATTCATATTTTAGCACTGTGTGTTTTTCTCACTGTCCCAGGAAACCACTGTCGGTCTTCATCAGACAGCTTCTTGTCAGCACACCAGGATTAAGCAAGCTGTTTGCTCAGATTTGCGCACACACAGCATTTACAAATTATTGCTTACACTTATATAGCACTTTTCTGGACACTCCATTCAAAGCGCGTTACAGATAATGGGGACTGCCCTCCACCACCACCAGTGTGCAGCCCCACCGGGATGATGCAACAGCAGCCTTAGTGTGCCAGTACACTCGCCACACACCAGCTATCAGTGGGGAGGAGAGCAGAGTGATGAAGCCAACTGATAGATAGGGATTATAAGGAGGCCATGATTGGTAAAGACCGGGGGGGAATTTGATCAGGACGCCATTTTTGCAGTTTGTTTTTGCTTTGAGACATCAAGGTGTGCAAAAGTGGGTCCCCAGCTCAAGGGTACAAAGCCTCCAGCCCCTGAGAGCAGACCGCGCTATAGCGTTGGGCGGTGAGCACTCACACTCCGCCAGCATGCCCACAGCACGGCACTTCTTCAGCCGGCACTCCTGGCACTTCCTGCGCATGTACATGTCCATCTCGCAGCCCCCGCCACTCTTGCATTTGTACACCGCCTTCTTGGTGATGCTGCGCCGGAAGAATCCTGCAGAAAGAGAACAGGAGCCGGGATCAGACACAGCCTTGTCTGTGTCCAGTACACACATCACTGCAGCTCCTCAGGCTCTGGAGACACAGTTGTTTTAATGATGACCCACATGACCTGCTGCAAGGCTCTAGTGCCATCTTGAGGCGGCAGACAGAATTACAGGGTTTTGCCAGTCCATACTGTTAAATACTGTCGACACACGTGACATTGTTTTTTGATTAGAAGAAGATAAATACCAAATTTTAAAAAATCAACCATGTCAAAACAATAATAATATATTAATAACTATGAAAACGTTTTTTTTATGTTAAAGGAGACTGTACTTTTGTTGTGCTCCCCGACAGTTATCAATCAGCAATATTATCTTGTTTCATTGCTCTGATTACAAATGAATTTCTCTCACTCTCAGGCAACTCAGGAGATTGTGTCTCACTGTCCCAGGCAGTACTAGGCTAGCTGACTGCTGTTGTTCAAGTTGAGAACTCAAGACTTGCCCTCCGGCAGGTTGTCTTGGCCTCTTTTTAATCATCACCAGGTGAAAACCTGTGGAGGCTCATTAAAGTGATCTGGGTAACCTGTCAATGAATGATTGTGATTGTAATAATTATAACTGTTGTCCACAGGTATCAAGCTAGTGATGACCACAAAGACATAGATAACCTGCTGTTCTGTGGCCCTTAAGCTTCAAGAACGGGACCTCTGGAAGAAAAGCCCATAAGGACCAGGATTGAGAACCCCTGTGATGCACCCTGTCAGGGCAAGGGCAGCGGGTCCCTTCTCTAGACAGTGAGGGCCTTACCTTTGCAGCCCTCACAGGTAAGGGCATTGTAGTGGTACCCTGAGGCCTTGTCCCCACACACCACACACAGCTCATCCTGCCCACGCAGCCTCAGCGCGCCAGAGCCCAGCCGTGCCCTTTTCAGCAAGGGTAGCCCAGGGAGGCTGGACTCCATCTCAGTGGGCAGCATGCAGGGAGGTCGACCCAGTTCGCAGCTCCCAGGTGGATAAGGTCCTTCCGGGCCCTGAGGGCTGTAGGAGTAAGGCGGGTAGCAGGCTTGTGGGGAAGGCGCCCCCTGTGGCATGGATGAGAACTGTAGATTGGAGTACTGGCTGTAGGAAGGCAGCTGGAGGTCATTCTCCTGGAGGGAGTAGCTCAGAGGGTCTGACAGCACATCTGCCAAGGAAAGAAAGAGTCAGCAGAGGGTTTCCATATCTCCTAGAGTTAGAAGAGTAATTTTTCGGCTCAACGTGTCAGGATTTCTTCATGCCGGCATGTTTTCTCAGGGTTGCTGTTTGCCTGACATCACTCGCAGCTGCTGAAGTAATGCCTGTCTCCAAAATTTAATACTGACTGAACAATTCCCTGTTACAGTGCCAGCATTATTTGTAGAGCTATACATGTGCAGATCAAGCTTTAATCAAGGCTTGAAGGATGGAAGAGCGAAACTCCAGCTGATAACTTACTGCTGACCAGTCATCTCTCTGGCCAGGAGACAAGGGTCTGCTCTCAACATACTGAGCATCTGGACACAGCTGGGACGTGTTGGCCTACTGTCAGAGAGACCTCGCACGTACAACGGAGCAGGAATGTAATTCTCGCAGCCCTTTCTTTTTAGTATTTTCCTTTTACGAGGCCACCGAGACGCCATTGAATGGACCGCAGTGACCTTTGAACTGGTTGGACTTCAAAAACAGGATGCAGCTGGTTGGCTGGAACTGTGTTTTAACAGCATGCGGAGTGGGGGACTCCGCCCGTGTGAAAAGAGGGACAGGGCTTGTGCTGGAGGGGACAGCGTTCACACTGATCGGGATCGCAGATCAGAACTGCAGAGAGCAAAGCGATGACATCATTGGCAAAAGGCCTTAAGGATGCCTCAAGGAAACCAACCGCCAACTCTTCCCTTTCCTGACTCTCACTTTCACAGCTAGGGACAGTCTCGCAAGTACAGTAGCCCTGGACCTTCAGTAATTTCCTGGGATGAGCTTAAACACCCATCCATCAGTTTTCAAACCACTTCATTCCCTTCAGGGCCACAGGACAGGCCTATCCCAGCAAGCAATGGGCGCAAGGCAGGACATACCCTGGATGGGACGTCCGGGCAAATTTTAGAAACCAATTAACCTACCAATATTTCTTTGGAATGTGGGAGGAAGACCAGAGCACCCATAAGAAACCCATGCAAACAAGGGGAGAAAATACAAACTCCATGCAGACAGCATCTCAGGAATGGAACCCAGGGACCCAGAGCTACAGGGAAGCAAAGCTTACCACTGCACCATCATGCCACCCATAAGCTTAAACAGTACAACTGTACAACCAGCATAAAAAAGCTATACAACATGATAAGGACTAAATGGACCTATTCAGATACCAATACATGGCAGATTGCCTAGAGTATGTGCAGCTGTGACTCCTGACATGGCAAAAATATCTAGCAGTCTGCAGTAAAATGTCTGCAGGACACATTCTCTGCTGCAGTTTCTTCTATCCAGGTTAATACATGTTCTAACTGATCAATATCTTATGCAGATTCTTAGTTGTAATTTGGTAGTTTGGCAGGTGATGTCATAATATTGACTGCTAGTCGTAATATTCTCCTTACCTGAAGTTCTAACAGTCTGGTCACACTATTAAATCCTACTATCATTTCTGCCTTCAGTCCGACCTAAGATATTCAGTCTCTTTCAGGCGTCTTGGCACAATAGCAAAATGTTGAATTTTAAAATGGACTGTAAAGGAATCGTAAATAAGGTTTACTTGAATTGCAGCAATGCATTCATTAATCCCGGGTACGTGCAAATGGGCTAATCACAAAGACACCAGGAAGGCAACGGAGGCTCATGTCTCCGAATAAAAGAAGCGTGGCCCTGCATAGTGAATAGTCAAATAAGCACAGTGTTTCCAAATATTTTAGAGTGCAACAAATTTATATCATGCACAGGCTGCTCACAGACTACACTGACTGCTTCAGAGCCTGAAGCAGAAGGCTCCTTAGCCTTTACTGCCTTACACTGCCTGCCTGCAGTGATCAGCTATTGAGGCAGCTGAATGGAGCAGCACTCCAGGCATTCTAGTGAATTAAGCAGCACTTGGGTAACAAGCAGTAAGATATTTGTTATTCTAAAAACTCTCATTTCTCGTTCAGTGAAAACAACTTGTTTGTTCAGTGAAAACAATTGCACCTTCTTAAATGAAGTCAAGTTTTTTTTCTTATACATGCCCTTCCACACCTCCCCAACTTGGAATCTCAAATGGTGAATCCACATAGCGCACTACCTCGACCTCCCTACCTCTGAGGAGGACAGAAGACTGATGCAGCCGTCACTGAGAGTAACCAAGGACATTGAGACAAACCTGACTGACTCCAGCCCACGCAGGCCCTGTGGCACTGTGTCAACTGTACCTTGACTCTCAGGCAATCCTGGTCAGAGTGAACTCAGAGCGTTGCTCAAACATTTGATTTTTTTTTTCTATAGGGTTCATTTTCTACTACTTGGATCACACAGGAGTCTCCCTCAATTGGCACGTGTGAATCGGGTGGTGCTCTGTCCCATTGCAGACAGGAGCATGAGAAGTGTTTTCTTCCTTTCTTGGTAAAGCCAATTCCAATCTCCCCCCTCCTTGTTACTGCCATTATTATCTCCTTCCATCTTTCTAAACATAATAACATCACAACAGGGCGGAAGTGGAAGATTAAATAATGCTAGCTTAGAGAAAAAGGTAGAGCCTCCTTACACAGTGAATTAGGAGCTCACGGAGCAATCTCCAGTGAAATCTGAACCAGGTGAAATCAGGGGTTTCTAATCCTGGTCCTGGAAGGTCAGCATGTCTACAGGTTTTTAGTCCATCTGCGCTCTTAGCACCATGATTGACTCCTCACTTGGACCAACTTCTTCCAGTTCCAATCAACATATATTCCAATATAACATAATATTTTAAGAATATAAAGAAGTTGGATGGGCTTAGTAATTAGTATCGTCCTTCAGCAAAATTCTGGTTTCACAGCTTCTTAAAATTACATTTGTGGAATGTAAGCAACTGGGCCTCTGAATCACTATAAACATCCATTCCTACCTGTATTTGGACAGCAATCATTAGTCACCCACCTATTAAGATCTAAGAGACGGAAATAAAGTAGTAACCACTTAATGAGCAGGATGAAGAGTGAATGGGTAATATTTTTACTGCTGTTTTTTTTTACAATGGAGGCAAAGTATTTTTGAAACCAGATATTTTAAAAACCTTCAATTAGCTTCCGAAATTCAAATTGGTTTCAGTGGTTAAGAATTCAGTTGGTACAAAAACCAAAAGATACAGGGAAAGTCCATGACCAGGAGTAAAGACAATAGCTCTAATATATTTTAAAGTCCCATGTGTTTATGTTCCAGATGAGCTTACTTAATTGGGGTGATTATGTACTTAATTGCTATCAGCTGTAGCAGAGTTCAAGTTGGAATGAAATCCAGGAGAGAAATCATCCTTCTGTGCATAAAGCCTTAAAGAGGCTAGTCAGTGCTAGAGATACATTCTTCCCTGACCAGAGGACTGCTGAGCTGGTCCTAGAAATCCACTGTCCTGCAGGATTTTTAAGTGGTCAAGGAGAAGAGATCAACATCTGGAAAGCATGTTCACTCTTCATAAGTAAGATTGCTGATCCAATTAGTCATTCAGGTCATCACTGAGTGTTAAATCCTACAGAGCTCTTCTGAAGTGAAACAATTTTCTCGTCTGTTTAATTCAATTCATCTCAGTCAAAATGTTCTGAAAATTATTATTTAAAAACTACCTACAAAACCTGCTACACCAGGGTTGGAGATCTCTGTTGTGGGTTAACATTGATTTTCAACAAATGTTTTTATTAGTTTAAGTCCTTAATTTCACAAGTGTTTTGATTTTAATGGTTTTCTGCACTCCGATATTAGTTACAGAAATAATATTTTATATGTGTGATATTTCCAAGATATTTAGTAGATATATCTCTGTTTTGACTTTGTTTAGCATTTTTGCTATCCAGCAGTTTTCTAAATCACTCCTGATAGGTTTCAAATTTTGATGTATAGAAAAGGCTGGGAATGACACTGTTTAAACAATCCCATAATCAGCATTCTTAATTTTGTGTAGACTCAGCAATTAAATTACTTTTGGTTCTTTTTCTGCAAGTTGGAATCATATTTATAAGAAAGGTTGAATGGCTCCACTCTTTTTGTAACCTATCTAGTTTGTTTGGTTACTAGTAACTCATTGATCCAATGGTGTCATCAAGCATTTTTCTGAAAGGAACCAGGGTATCAGCTTTAACAATATAGCTGGGTAACTTGTTCCATACTCCCACAACACTTTGTGTAAAAAAAAAAGTGGCTTTCATAATTACAAAAAATGAACTTCTCCTTAGTTTCCATAGTTGTCCTCTGGCTCATGTTTCATGTTTGATACTGAAGAGGTGCACTAAAAGTTGACTTGCACCTTTTAGTTTTTGAGGATTTTGAGTACTTGAATCATGTCCTCTGCATGGAGTTTCCATGTTCTCCCAGTGTTCACATGTTTCCTCCGGGTGCTCTGGTTTTCTCCCATTGTCAAAAACATACTGGTAAGTTAATTGACTTCTGGAAAAATGGTCCTGCTGTGAGTGTGTGTCTGTGCCCTGCAATGGACTGGTGTCCTGTCTAAGGTGTATCCTGTCTTGCAACCATTGCCTGCCGAGATCCCTGTGACCCTGTACTGGATGAAATGGTTAGAAAATGAATGGATTTCATGGAATTCCATCTCTTGTAATGACCAGACCAAGAGCAACTGTGTACCTGATTGCTACCTGCATGCTGTCAAAGCAGAGCTTCGGCTCCAGGTCCTGATCCTGGAGTGCCTGTATTTAGCTCTCATCTCCGACAGGCGCTCATTGAACAGATGTTTCCTCTCCACAGAGGAAACTTCCTGTGGGCTCCCCTGTGTGATTATGCTCCAATATCAGTGTTTGTAAACGGCATTAGCTCTATATAAACACTTGCACTGTCGGGGCTTGATTCTCATACTGGGAAACATTGGGCTGCCAAGATAAGAGCCAATTAATTCAGCACAAATTAACGCATCGGGTACTGATAGTTCATATCAGGGTCAAGGGCTTAATGCAATTTGTCACTCTTTGGAATGAGAACCCCAGGTGATGACACCTAAATGGGCATCTGTCACCCCAGAATTCAGTTTAATATTGGCTTTAAATCTTATAGGGAATGTTGGGCGGGTTATAAGGTGTGACAAAGAAGCACAGATTTAAATAAAAATGTATATTATTACCAAGTGTGAGAGACCCCTTCTCCTCAGAGAGGCAAATAGATTCACAGTTGTTTTACAGGTTAAGTATCCCTTTTACAAAATGACTAAAATAATTTCCATTCCAATTCATCACCATTAAAAACCGTCTGAACAATCGTACCGAATGCTTCTCTTCACATGCTTTAACGTTCAGACATGTTTTAAAACAAGTTCATTTCCATTACTTGGAATACCTTGCACTTGAAATCCTGTTAAAAGGCATTATTTGGGAAAACAGAAATTATGACAAATCCCTCTGCATCAAAGAAGAGAACACTTCTTTCCCTGAGCTGCATGATTATCTTACCGTAATACGGCAGGGGCTCTGACATGCCGTACCCATCAGGCACTGCCAGATAGCTGTTGGCAGCCATGCTGACGTCTGGCTCCCCCCACTCTCTCATTCAGGCAGCGTATTGGTCAAGGGATCTGGAAAGAGGGGCAGAGAATATCTGCACAGTTGCAATAATAAGCAAGTGTATTGTAAAGATACATGGAGCAGAGCCATATATTCAAGGTTACACACAAAAACACACAGGTATGTCATTTCTTTTAAGAATATGCAGATATTGGCAGCAGTAACCAGCTAGCATTGAATTTAGGAAAGTGTGCAACAGAGTCAACGGAGTCAGATGATTCCCACAGTTAATCAAGCTAAAGAATGGTTTTGTCCTAAAAAGAAAGTATGTAGATGTATTTCACATGTATATAAAGAATATATGAAGACGAATGATGGGCTCATCCCAAGAGGTCAGGATGAGGAGGCTGATCAGATTTGTGTAGTGTGAGAGGTGGCAGGAGGGAGACTATTCAGTTTTCTGCATCTTGCAAGTATTGGAAGGCCACAGTAGGAGAGGTGGCTCACAGGAGGCAATCTGATGATCCGTTCTGTGGTGTGAGAGATGACAAAAGGGAGGCCAGTCAGATGCTTGCAGAAGAAAAAATGATGAGGGCGGCTCTGCCCCCTGCACCGCCTCCTCCAGCTGTGAAACAGCAGAGCGCCCCTCTGAGTCTCCCAGAGGCCAGAGTGCAAAGAGAGCATCACCAGCGCCGATCGCTGGCAGGAGCATGTTCTGACAAGGGCCCGAAGCTGGAAGAGAACTGTGATCTGAGAGCACTGCCTCAATTCACAACACGTCCGGCCTGGCCTGGGGTTCAGACACTGCCAGGAAGTGTCTTAGGGCAGAGGGAAGACCTCCAGAGTGCAGGAGGCCACACGCTCAACCTGGATTGATCTTTCAGTCACGAGACACGATTATTTCTCTCTTCTGACGCAGTGATGAGGCCCCAAATCCCATTCATTCTTCATACTGAACAACTGTGGAAAAAGTCACCAAAGTGCATTGCTTTACATACAAGTGAGGCTGGCTGTTCCTATCATGGGCTACAGTGTACAGTGGTAAAAACACAGTGGGGGGGGTAGAAAACCATGGTAATCCTAAATAGAGAGGTGGAAAGCCACTCTACAGATACAAGTATCACTTAGAAACATAAAAAGCAAGAAATGCTAAAGCCAAGTATACATTTCCAGAAAGGTTTGTGGGAGCCTGAGTCAAGTTACCCACCCATGTGGTTGAAGCCAAAACCGTTGTTTCGTACAATGGTTGGATGGTTGGATGACATCCTTGTATCAGTTGGCTGCTAGCAACTAAACAAGCCAGACAAAGTGAATGACCTTCTCAGGTTTGTAACCCTTTTTATGTTTTTAAAGAGCAGCAGCCGTACACCAAATTGTGCTCAGTGCAGAGGGGAGTCACAATGACTCAGTCAGGCAGAGAAGTCGCCCGCTGCTGGAGAGACAGGAGAGTAGCACTTCAAGGCCAAAAGTCGTGAAGCATGTTTAAATTTAATTTTAACGATTAAATGTTTTCGTTATCGGTTTGGCAACGATAGAGCTCTTTGAGTTTGATTTTCATGGGGGTGGAGCACAGCGGTATCTTCCTCCTCTCTTATCTCCAGATCTCTTATGTTTGCAGCCATTTTGTTGATAACTTTTTCAAAAAGGATCAAAGACATGGATGTACTGGTGCTCACATGAATTCTCATGGTCTCTCATAGTTACTGTGTTATTTGTCAGTTATTCACATTCAAGTGACCACCTTCTGCAACACACACACACACACCTCTTAACACAAGACAGTTTGGGCTATTTAGTGCTCTTAGAGGGAATAACTTAAATGATTGTCTTTAAAGAAAAAAAGGACTGAATTGCACAAGCTAAATCCAAGTTTGAGAAAATGGCAACATTCTAGATTTTATATCCTAGCTTTGTTCAACAACTTTCCAATAATTATGGCTAAACAAAGCCACAAACAACTTGAAGCAAATTCTCTCTCTTTGACGCTCTCACTTGCTGCCAAAGTCTAGGCTATGAAGTTCAGCAGAGAAGCACAGCTCACTGTCGCAGAGGAGTAAGGGGTTTTCCCTGATGTATAAGAGCAGAAAAGCATTTCAGACATCTTTCCCCGGCTCATCACAAGTTAATTACCTCCCATGGTGGACGGGACAGGTCAGCTCTGTCAGTCTCAGAGCAGGTTAGCTCTTCCAGAGCCAGAGTGGGGGCCTGTGTGTCCGCCAGACTCCTTTCACTGTGTTTACTCTGACAGTGTTTGTCCTGACCTGCTCATTCCCTGGCTGATGTTTAACAAGAGAGCAACTCAGATAGTCACTCTACTGGGAAGCCCCACACACACACTGTGTTCTAAATAGACAGTCAGGCCTCTCTGTTTACTGGAATTTTGTGCCTTGAATGTCCCAAATGCAACAATATTCTGAGATGATCAATCAGTGTTGAGTATATCATTGTAAACGTTAGTTTTCATTATTAGTTTGCTAGTTTATTCGTTGAGAATACATGTGCTCCCTAGCTCTCTGTGAAATGTCTCCAATGGGTTTTGTTTTGTATCTCAAAGATATGCTAAACCTAGTAGTGTAAATTATGAATGCGTATGAGCACTATAACTCCGTTTCTTCACTTCCGTCCATCCGTTTTCTAACCTCTCCTTCAAATGCAGGGTCACATTTGAAGCAAGCAACAGACACAAGGCAGGAGACACCCTGGATGGGATGTCAGGCCATTGCAGGGCAGTCACATAGACATATACACACTCACACCAGGGCCAATTTTTCCAGAAGCCAACCACCACCTGTGCCACCTGTGTTCATGTAGGTGAGAACCCATCCTGCCTTGCACCTGTTGCTTGCTGGGTCATGCTCCCCAGACCCTCTATTGAATGAAGTGGTTAGAAGATGGGTGGATATTTTTCTCTTGGCCTGAAAACCTTTCTCCACTCCTTAGACTGGGCCTGTGGAGGAATAAACCTAGTGAATATTATTGTTTAACAGAAAAATATGGGTCATTTCCTGTTCAATACTAAGTTCTGACAACAGGGAGGCACTATGCCCCCTGTACTGCAACCTGGAGAGGTTTCTCTGCTGACATGAAAGCTGATGAAAGCAAGAACATCGAAAATTGGTCAATTACTGGTCAATATTGCAGGTTATATATTAATACTTTTATTCTGGTATGTGAGAAAGTGTACCTCAAATACGTACCTTGTAAAAACCTATTTAAATGTTTATATCAGATTGAGTTCATTGCCATTGAGACTAAACTAAAAGATAAAATCCTCATGTGATTGGGACCCCCTGACTCCGGCACCTCCTAGCTTTTCAATGGGCTGATTGTGAAAGTGGACAGACAGGCATAATATGGTTTCTTATAATATTTTGACATGATTATAACCTGCTGAATAAGTTGCAATAAGCTACTCTTGTTTCAGGTGGAAGCTGGTCAGATTAATCGGAGGTTGCTGAGCCTGCACGTTCCTGCCTGTCAGCTCTGCTGCTTTGCACACAACCACAAGGAGATAAGCAGGGGTGCTGTGAAAACCAAGCCCTGATTCTGCAAATAAAGAGCAGAAAACAGGGGCTTCTTCTCATCTACAGCTTATCTGTAAATGGTGCACAACAGAGGCCTGTCACTGCGATTGCTATGAACAGAATAAACCCCAGAGATCCAACTAAAAGAAAATGGCATATCCGTACTGCTTTCAACACTGGGGAAAAAAACAGCTTACGAAGGTTACAAAGGCTCTGAAGCTATTTGGGTAATATTGCTTGTTCAGTTATTTGCAGCTGAGTGACCCCACAGTTTTCTGAAAGATCCCAGGGAGTCCACTGGGGCCAGGCTGTTTGTTCTAGTCATTTTATGTGGCTTCTGCAGTTTAAGGACAATACAAATCTGAGAATCTGATACTGAGGATTTCTGCTTCGTTCTAACAATGCAGGAAGTGTACACCTGTCCGTCCAGGAGACAGAAACACTGTCTCCTTAGAGGAAGAAAACTGGGAGTTTCCACACCATCTTCCTGGCAAAGAAAGTAAAGTCAAATCTCTGCTCCACAATTGGTATCAATTTCTCCTAATGAAGACCAGCATAACATTCTAGTCGGTTGTAGATTCAGGTTGGAAATCACCACAAAATCACAAGTGCTCCTAATCTCTTGAGAGGAGAAGTTGTTTTTGTTCCATGGTAACTCATTCATTCTGTAGAGAACCAAAAAAGTCATTTTCTTGCAAAAGCCAAGAATGAGAAATACCAGAGATAAACTCACAGCCCTCTGAGAAACACCAGTTTCTAAGAAACAAAAACACAAATCACTATGGCTTAAAAAAGCGTGGTGACTAGAATATAGTCCCAGAATACCAGATGGTCTTATAAAACGTGTTTAATAAATACACAAAATGTCCTAAATAACATAACAAGTTTTCACCATTCAGAATAAACTGAAATACTGTCAGCAACAATGGTATCAATTTCAAATTATTGAGATTTGATCAGCAATGCTTTGCAGTACTTAAATATCAGAGTTGCTTCAGGGTTTGCTTTAAAACCTCAGTCTCTTTCATGAATATATATCCATCCCAGATGCACTGGACATAAGGCAGGACTATGAAGAGCCAAGCAGACCCAGCCAGCTTGTCACTGGGTAGTGGAAGGAAACTGGATCACCCAACAAAAATCCAAGCAAAATGGAGTACGCGTAAACTCCACACAGACAAACCTCATAGGCCAGGACGGAACCCAATATCTGGATGAGGCAGCAGCAGACACTCTGATATTGATATTAGATTGTGTTTTTTTGCTTGACATGTGAGGTGGCTTAGTTGCTAAGAAACACAATTGCGACAGCAGTTCAAGAGAGGTACAAGACTGCCTACACCATAGTATGTCACTAAAATCACAAAAGCTCAGCAGATACGTTAATTACAACACATACACAGCAGGGGTCAGGATTCCTAGCACCATGCAACAGTGTAAAGTACTGTAGGTGGGAAGGCAGTATCTACAGTATATACTAACACAATTGCAGAGAATACGAAAGCTTAGAGAAAACAGCCTTTACCAATCTCTGCTTACAAAATTTTGCAAAGTGTAAAGTTCCTATCCTAGGCATAAAAATAATAATAAAATGAATTGATCAGTAGTTCTTAAAAAAATCTCAAATTAGCTTGTTTAGAAAATGATTGATTTTTCTAATCTTTTATAATGAAAGGATTGGTCATTTGATTATATAGTCATAAAAGCAAACCTAGCTGTGTCTAGTCTTTGGTATGAGAAAATTTAAGAGAAGAAATCTATTTCTTCAGACTTCGACATCACAAGGCTTAAAAACTTCACTTTTGCTAAATGTTAAGGTTTCTTAATGAGCATGGTGAGCATTTTCTTATTTTCAAAAAGTCTTACACAGGTAATTATCTTACCCCGATAACTGATATTTTAACTTCAATTAAACTATCAAGAATTACACACCACACTTGATAACTTTCTGCATTTTCTTCCCATTTTGGGATTTTGGCTTTCTGCAAGTGTGGCACGGTGGTGCTGTGGTTAGCATTGCAACCTTGCAGCACTGGAAGCCTGGGTTCACTTACTGGGGTACTATCTGTGCTTCAGTTTCCACCCACACTACAAAAGCATACTGCTAGGCCAATTGGCTTATGGGAAAAATGGGCCCTGATGTGAGTGTGTGCGTCTGTGTCTTCCCTGCGATAGATAAGCGTGCCGTCCAGGGTGCATCCTGTTTCATTACCTTGAATTGGATTGAGTGGTTAGAAAATGGATGGACGCATTTTTCACAGAGATGCAAATTACCGTGACAATTGCAGAAGTGAAATTTAAGTGAAAATTACGGAAGCCGTAACTACAAAACAATGTCCAAATGTTCGTTTTCTGATCTGTTTTCCCTCAAGACTACATTTCTCTCACGTACGAGTTAGGCAAACCGGAGGACCTCTGTGTCACTGCTCACAGCAAAACCAATCTCAGGATCTCATCCTGTCAACAAGGAGATGTACTTCACTCAGAAAATAAAGGAGCAAGGATGGAGTGCTTCATGCTCTCCACACTTTGCTTTCTGTGCCAGAGGCTTCGCCAGGCTGTTGCAGCGTGTGGAAATTCGATATCTCGTTGTCTCTTTGAAATCAGCCCTCACTCAGGCACAGTCAACAGGGCCCTTGTTTGCCCCCTGTCTTCTGACTGGGCGGCTCAGGAGCCGCCGTGTTTGCTGTACAAGCAGGAAGTGGGCTCAGGAGATAAAACCGCGCCATGTTTCTGAGAGAGTGGTGACACAGGCACGACAAAGTCCAGGGCTGATGCAAGAGGTTCACAAAACTGTTGGAAGGCTCACTGGGGGCTTCATCTTTCATTAACTCTTTGACACCTTCCCTTTCAGAACTGAAATTTATTCTTGGTACCGTATGTTCCCAATCAGATCGAAAGACTCTAGAAATACCCATTTTCAACTCAGGAATATTTAATAATACGCATATACATTATAAAAATAAATCAATGAATAGATTCAATATATAAATATCTTGGGTGGCATGGTGGAACAGTGGTTAGCATTGCTGCCTTGGAGTGCTGGGGCCCTGGCTTCAATTCAGAACCTGGCATCCTCTCTGTGTGGGGTTTGTATGTTCTCCCCATCTTCACATGGGTTTCCTCTGGGTGCTCCGGTTTCCTCCCACCAAAAAGCGTACTGATAGGTTAATTGGCTTCTAGGAAAATTGGCCTAAGGTGTGAGTGTGCCTGTGTGTGTGCCCTGTGATGGACTGGTGTCCCGTCCAGGGTGTATCCTGCCTTGTGCCCTTTGCTTGCCAGGATAGGCTCCTTGTGACCCTGAATTGGAAGAACCGGATATAAAATGGATAGATGGATGGATATACAGTATAGCAATAAGCAAGCCATATCATTTACTGCAATGATACATAGTTAAATATAATGGCAGTAGCTTTGATCTTATAACTGTAATGCACCTTACCATGCAAAATCACACTAGCTTCTCTCACTCTCATATATAACAGATATGCAATGTGGCATTTGTAGACACCAGAGCATAATGGATTTTACAACGTAATTGTTCTGCTTTCCATATTTCATTAGACTGCTTTGTTATTTCCAAAGTTCATAAAACCCTTCCTATTGAATCAATGAATCATTATAAGTCCTTAGCAAGGACTGAGTGGTGTCGGTTGATGCAGCAGTCTCACGGAAGGAACGCTGAGTCAATTATTATTTATTGCAAAGTACCGAGGCAAAAATTACTCAGGCATACGTGAACACAGCTTAGAATCACCCTCAGTGTTTGATGTGCACACTGCAAAACAACAGACCTGTACCAGAAACAGCAGCAATATATTGTGAAGTTTATCTATACATTTTTTTAACCTCTCTTTGTACTGATTTCTTCTGCTAAAAAGAATTGGGGAAGAAGATTGAAAGATACAAGATCAGTCTAAACAATCGCTTGCGAGCTCAGAAAAGGAAGCTGTGGAAAATGAGACCAGCTCTGGAAACACAAAATCTGGGGCTCTTTTAAGTGAAGGCTTGTGGCTGCCTGAAACAAACTACCCAATAATACTGTGGAAGATGATTCACTGGGAGTCTTTAAGAAAAGGCTATTGAAATTGCAAAACAATTACTTTAAGAATGCAAGAAAGGTTGTAAAGGAGAGGCAGCTATTCATTCCAACAGCGCATTAGGTGCTAGTAGTTAATTGATCTCAGCCAACCACTTCTTCACAGAGGTCAGGGTATCAGCTTTATCACGTTATTGGGATAACTCGTTCCAGGCTCCCACAACCCTAGGTGTAAATGAAATCCCTCCAGTTCTCAGTCTTCAATGCACTTTCCTGTACTTAAGCCACTTGTTAGAAACCAAATGAGCAAGTTGAACTGAATTGTCATTCCTCTTTTTGGTAAATTTTCAGAAGACTGCTGAAGTGAACTATCAACTGGTACTGAAAATGTTTTAAAGATACACAGCAATGGAAAAGGTCTTTTCCTCAGCAGGGAAGGTGTGAAGTATCAGATATAAACAATTTTAAGAGCTGCTAATGTCATCTTATTTGTAGTTAAATTAAAACAAATAAGCACATAATAAGCATTAGTGAACCACTGGGATCAAATAGCCAAATCACTAACATGATTTGTAGATGTTACTATTTGTTTTCCACAGTTTTTTTTCAGTGTGTCAAAGTCAAAGTTTATGGCTTATGGCTGTGTTTTTCAAAAAACAACATTACTTAAGTGTTTCCTGTTTGCTTTCCATCTTTATCATTTTGAAGTCTGCACAACAGACTGACCAAGATCTGCACCTCTGTAAATCAGCTAGTGACCTACCCAAAGACACCCCATGAAGTGTTTCACTTACATTGAATCCAGACTTATACAAGTACCATTGTGGACTACAGCGGCACAAGTGAAGAGCTGTTTATTAAACAGATATTTTATTAGGCTCCAGGAAGGTTTTTCTGTTTTATTTATAAATAACAGAAGCTCATGAAAGTTCAATGAATTGCAGCTTATGACACAGCACAAACTTTGAGTGTACATAGTAAAGTAACAGTCTTAACAGAAACAGTGATCTTGCTATTATAAGTAGTAGTTTTAATATATAAAACAGTAGAAACATTGGCATAAGTCGCAACAGAGTGCTAGAATCAGCTGTAGTATTAGGAGTGTAAGTATAATATTAGTGGCGGTAGCATTTAAAGGAATGTTTTATTCACTTTAGGACAGTGTCACATGTATCTGACACCAAAATACACTGATATATCACCTTCTAAACTATTTGGTGATCATCCCTACAGCATATTTTAATTTGTTAATTTCAGCAGGTGTGACAGAGTTGTCCTTGTCTGAGAAAGTACTCAGTACTGCTACATTACAGGAACATAAAATATGTTGACAGTCACTGTAAACATATGAGTACTATCCTGTATATTTAAAGTAGTATGGCTAAAAAAACACTTTCACAGACATCACAATGTTTGTAGATGGGGTGTTTTTTGTAAACACGACTTATTTGTGTAGACCCTGACCTGATCTGTCCTGAGTATGTGATATTTTTGGAATAACTGAAAGGCGGGGATAACCTTATCAGAAATAGTCATTGTGCCATGTGTGGAAATATTTAGTTCTAATGCATATGCAATGGTCGCTTGTACACACTCAGTCATGACAATAACAGAGAGTGATGGTAGCTGTACTCAGGCTATAAAACGTCCTGCAAAACCGCTTGGATTCAGAGCACTACAGGGGCAGAGGTAAGGGATACACCTTGTGTGTGTCTTCTTGGGTGTTCTCCGGTAATTGCCTTTTTTGTAACAAATTATAACTTGTTTCAAACCTTCACTGGGCTATGTTTTCACTTCTTGCATCTTCTAAATTGGTCCTTGGCAAAGCCAACACATTTTGGTTATTTAGAGCCATACATAAATTTCTGTACACTGCAGAATATCCATCCGTAAGGTAATACAAAACTCCTCTCCTGAGATTCAGTGTGAATCAAAGACCGCAGGTCAGAGAAACTCTCACTCTTCTCAGCATTGCTGTGTAACCTATATAGAGACACTCTCTGAATTGGAAGCTGTGAGAGCAATAAAGGTGTTTCCAAGTCAAAACCTCAGTAATGTAACCTGGCTCAGACTTCTATTCTGTTTCTTGTTTTATGTGCAAGACTGCTGTCCTATCATAAAAGCTAGTATTATTTTTTTCTGACCTGCTCAGGCAAATATGGTGATACCACAGCAACAGGAGTTGAAAATTCCATTTGTTAAGACATGAAGAAAGCCCTGATACATCTATCAATAGTCCCATACCCTCAGAATGTTTTCATGTGTTAAATTCTTTAATACCACTATTATTAAAGTGTGTTTAGAAATGTTAACAGCTGGTTTGTGAATAATTTATCTGGTGTCATTAACAACACCTAAAATGTAACAGAAACATTTTCAGAAACGTGATTTGGTAATGTGAGAAAGAATCCCTGTTAACTGCGTTCTAGTTATTTTTTATATTAACTATCTTAAATGGCTATTCCTGCGAGTTCATCAGGACAAATGTAGAGGTAAAAGGCTGAACAGGAGATCTTCTTCAACATCACTACGATTTCTTCTGTAATTGTTCTTCTGATTGTAATTTCTGACAATCAGAAATAGTCAAAACATGCATTTTAAAATCTACCTGATCATTTCTAAAGAAAACGTTTGCTCCTGTGTTCTTTTTGGGGGGGAAGCTGTATAAACAAACTTTTGTGGCTAGTATTTCTGCAAGTGACCTAAACTTTTGTCTGACAACAGCAAGTGTGCCTTCAGGCAAAGCAGGGGCTGAAACATTAAATCATTGACAGTATCATCCCAGGGAACAGTGAGGGCAGAAGTGTGTCTGCAGTCTGCCAAGAAAAGGAATCTCTTTTTGTATTTTCTGTCCTCACTGGGAAATTCCTATCCCGGTTCACACTGGAAGTTTGTGGTTTTAGTGTCTATAGATTTTTTTTATTCAGTGCCGTCCAGTTCTATCTCCTACAAATAACTTCAATAATTGTGGTTTTGAAATTCGCTAAAGAAGACATAATATGTTGTTGTTTTCCTGCTTCCAACAGTCTTCCCTCCCTGACCTTTGACACGCTCCATGGATTACTCTGTATCCTTTAAAACATTGGCAGATAAGTTGAAATCAGGACTATTCAACACAGTAAATTTGTTGCAAAACAATTAAAGGGTTTGAGGGGATCTGTTTCTGTGCATTCTGCTCTTAAAGCAGATAATTTGATTATATTACTAGCCTCCTTACAGATGTTTTTGCTCTGAAAATTGCTCCAGTTTTTTCCAAAACAAAATAAAAGTAAAAGTACAGACAATTCTTCAACCAACACTGTGTTTAGGTGATATTTTTGAAACACCTTTCAGACATCCAAACTCTTCAATAGTCACAGGAAACCTTGCCAGATATGCGCCTTTAAATATTTTTACAGTGACTTTCAGAAAATGGAGAGAAATGATTTGATCTGGTTTAAAAGACCCCCTGCTGTGCTGTTGTATTAATTTTTAAATTAGAAAACAGCTGCTCTTCCAAAATGCTTTGCACTTCACTCGCTTGTCCCCCGTGTCTGTCTTCTTTGATTATCCTTCATAAGAATACGCCGTTATGCTGTGTGGACATGCCAAATGTGTTTTAACATCTGCCATCATGCACTCAGAGCATTTCTGGAGTTATTTTTAAGAGTTTTACTCACTGCCACGCTCACTCGCAAGGCTGCTGTCTGGCCACTCTCTGCTTCCTCGCTTCCCCCAGCTCTTCTTCTGTGGGACACTCTGTCTCTCTTGTGCGCTGTCTCTGCACTCAGCCACTGAGGCTCCAGACTGAGCACTGCTCTCTCTCCTCTCTCCCGAACACTCCCCCCACCCCCCACACAGCAGCGCGGCACTGAAGAGGGGGGGTGCTCGGAGAGAACCCACTCTCCTCTGGACAGTGCCTGGGTACAGGAGCAAGTCTTTTTGAGGTAAGGGAGGGGGATACCAGTATTGATATTAAACACTTAGATTGAATGGTTTAATTATGTCACCAATGGGCTTAAGGGCTGAACTGCCTTCATTTCTGTAGATTTAGGGCAGAGGGGGGATTCCGTTAATTATTGTTGAACAACCATGTTATTGCCTTCCTGATAACTATTGTTACATTTTTCCAGAAGAAAGAAAAACGAAAGAAATATCCTCATTCTCTTCCTCAATTTGAACATGGTAGAAGGAAGATTTTGTTGCTGTATTGTTATGAGACAATGATTTTTACAATAGATTCCAAAGTTTGTATGTATATATATTATTGTCATTTTCAGTTTAAGTGTTTTTGTCTCAAATGAATTGTTGTAATAGACTTGGAATTGATCCTATAATGACTGCAAAATCTATAGTAAGTTGTGCATTTTGCCTAAGTTTGTATCAACCAGGAGGCAAAAGATCTACTTTAAGTTGAGAGAAGGGGCAACTTCATGATCCACACTGAGAAATTGGGACAGCAGTTCCCTTTTAATTTAGCTGTTCTCAGAATTGGAATGTTTCTAAAGCATATTCACGAGAGGCAAAATACCAATGATAAATAATAAGATATCTATGGCACAAAATGTCAGTTGATGACTATAAACTGATGTGCAGTTTGTTGATACATTTTGGGTGATCAGAGCACAAAGATTAACACAACAATAACACATAACACGGGCATAAAGTTGCACAATGAAAAATTGTTGAATTATCAAGAAACAGACACTAAGCTTTATTTCTTCTCCACACTCATTTTATATTTGAAGGCATTTAATAAGTACTGATGCACAATGAACATGGAACTGTTTTACTTCAGTATCTCATTGGACACAAACATAAAGTTATTTACATTTTAAAAAGCGAGTACATATGTTGCTTGAATAGTTCTTGGAGGGCAAAATGTTGGAATCAAGCTATGTGATTTCATAAAAAACAGGTGCTCAGTTTGCAATTTGAATCAAAATGAATGTAAGAATCTGTGTAAATGACAATTGTAAAAGGCAAGATTGTGATTAATTAAACAGTGTAAGAGTCAACCATTTCCCACCTGAGAACTGAAGACCATGTGGTTGGTATCAGTGCAACTGAAGGTGGCCTGACTGTGAGAGAAATGTTCCACTTCAACAATCAGTAGACTAGTCCAGAGAATCCAGAAAATTGGCTCTGTGAGGGACTGAATCACCTGTGAGGCAAAGGAATCACTATACAGGCCCAGAACAATCTGACCCACCTGTTTGTTTTCAGACTGCAGTGGCTACAGTGTGAGGAATTCCAAAAACAATAGCCTGGCCATCTGCATAATAACTGTGGATCACCATGTTCTTGATGATCTGCGTGCTAGCTGGTGACATCTAAGCTGGTTGTAGAATGGGAGAGAGTCATTTGATTTTTCTCTTGATGGTCCTGACACTTCAGAGCTCATCTCAACCAAAAACCAAGAGAAGTGGGGTTCACACATAAATGAACTTGCAGTACAGCAGTGACAGCTTTCGCACAAAGGATTTTCAAACAACATTTGTCATTCAAAACAGTTCAACAATATATTAAAAGAAGCTTTTGAGGTTTTACAGAAAAAAATATTATCAAAAATGCTTGATCGGGTTACTTTATCAGCTACTGCATTAAAAGGAATTCATAATAGAAATTCCTCTGATCGTATTGAAACGGAGCTGCACTAGTTTGATAAAGTGAATAAAATTAATACTAATTAAATTAATATTTCACGGGCATTCGAATGTGTGCAGGGGGTAGGTAAGATCTCAAAATATCTGCTATCACCTGTAAATACACTTTTTATTATAGTTGTTGTAACAAATTTTGTTTATTTTGGAAAGTGATCAATCTTATCCACAGTGGTAATGCAGTGAAATTGATTTGGATATAGGTGTATTTATAGTGTTTATATCGAATCAGTATAATTTATAAAACCAAATAAGCAACCTACATTAAAATCAGAATCAATGCTCTATAAGACATTTGTTAATTAACTCTGTAATTATTATTTAAACCCACACCTGTTGTCTGTAGAGAAACGGGACTACTACCAGATCCCTGCATCTGAATAGATCTAATCGCTTTGCCTTTCTTTTACTAACATTTGGCGACGGGATTTTGAGAAGGGACAAGTCATGCCCTCCTAGACTCTTGAATTCTTATTTCCAATAATTCATTACTCGTGAGTTGCACAAGGGAGGACCTTTCAGAAACACATTTGGCCCAGGAACAGAGGAGTGAACAGGGCTATCCCAGGACTGGCAGGAACACTGCGAACCCTGCTGGGTCACAGCAAGCCTTGATTTACTGGAATTCAGCACTACGCCTGGTCAAGAGGACACTTTTAGTGGTGTTATGTACTTCAGGAACTTGCTAAGAACACATGGCTCACTTTGAGGAAGTCTTCCTCCTCCCTCCTGGGACTGTGACTGATCCACAGCTTCCAGAATGTCCAGAATCCCTTAGTTTTCATTCTAGCTGAGCTTCCACTTAATTAATTGAACCAATCATTGCCTTAATTCGTCAAGATAAAGGATTGAAGATGCATATGTAACCCAAAAGGCTGGAGCTCCGCAGAATGAGGGCTGGAGAAATCATCTTTCTCCACTTCCTATATAACAGTTACTGTATATAGCATAGGAAGGATTGTTCTTTTAAATACTCTGCCACAGTGTTCTCTCCAGAGCTCCATTATTTTGTGCACATCCACCTTTCCCAGCAGTGATAAAGCAGACTTCCTCAATTCAGGCACCCAGTAGTTCCTCTTTTGTGGTCCATAGCACTTTTAATGAATATATTTTTACCTGAATACAGTACATAAGTATGTATTTTGGTTTTTATGCATTGCTTTTGGTGCCACAAGAACATACACAGCTTTTAAATGAGAAAATTTCATTTATTGAACTTCAATTAAAGCTTACCTAAGTGTGGAAGGCAAGACTGTATTTGAACTGTCTCCATTCCAAAACGGGGATTTCACTCTGCTCAGCGGGAGAGAAGGAGTTACACAGCGTGGGAGTGAAGAGCAGTCCAGTGGGCTCATTAAGACATTCCCAGCAGCAGCGAATGTTTATAAACACTAAATAATCTGCTCTCTTGTGATTGATGGTGGCCGCTATCACAGGCTCTTCCTGTAGCCCCTAGAACAAATGATTTTTGGATTAAGGAGATGGGCCCAGCACCTCATAAAACATAACGGCGCTGGGTTTCGCAACCAGGCGACAACAGCCTTCTCCTTACAGCGTTCCAATAAATCGTGCTGCCTGACCCCCCTACCTCTCCGCCCCACGCTGGCTGGGTGGGCTTTCTGTCACTATGTCACTGCTGGCTGTGGAAAAGGGGATTTTGTTTCCACAAGGTCAAGATTCCATTCCCCATCAAAACGGCATAAAGCAAAAATAATAAAAGTCCAAGTGAAGTTATGACAGTATTGGCAAAGATGGGGTCGTGCTCATCGGTTTATTCTTCTCCTTAGAGACCAATGCTCCACAGCTGGACAGGGCTCTGAGGTCAGCAGTCATGGGACCTCGTTTTCGGGCCCCTGTATCAAATGAGATTTTCTGGAACATTCCTTGCAAGTGGGAGGCTGGGATTTTGAGATTGGTGGCTAAGGATGTCCAGGTCAGGAATTGAGTTCGTCCCTTGAGCACAATTTCTCACAGTGTCCCTCTCTCACTGTCGTCACTCATCTTTTGTGCCAGAAAAAAAATAAATGTCAAATTTGCAAGACTGGTGGGGGGGGCTTGTCAGTCGTAAACGCCTAACATTCTTGAACTGCTGAAAGGTGTCAAAGATGGAAGGTAGAAATTAGAGGAAGAGATATGTAAGTTGTGCGCATAAGAAACACTTTCGTAACATGACACATCAAATAAATATTTGGGGTTTTATGGTGGTTATCACTACTGCATCCCAGGTCCTGGACTCAGTTCCAGTTTGGTTCACCTATCTGTGGGGAAATTGCATGTTCTCCCCATGTTTACATGTTTTTTATGTATTTCAGTTTCTTCTCACCTTTCGAATACTTGCAGGTGAGTTTTCGTTACGTTCTCTTTTTTGTGAAGATTTCATTAGATTACAACTATAGGAAAATAGAGACAATGGAGCTTGATGGACCAAAGTTTGATGAGGGATGGGAGAACTAGTTATTTCACTTGAAATTTAACACAGAAGCTAAGCTCTGCTGCTAATAACATAACATCAGTCTATAAAGAAAATGGAAAAAGTCCCGATTTCATGAATATACATCAAAGGTGCTAGCAACTGGGCCGCAAAATTGAACATTTCCAAATGCTTCCCTTATTTCTAAAACCTTGGCTTTTCACTCTGTTGCCTGGCTTGTGTCTGATTGTGTTTTCAGGCCTGGTGTAATTCAGACAACAGCAACGAAAACTCAAGGGTTTTAGCAATATTAGCCCTTTTTTACAGGACATTTTTACAGGTTAATGCTTCGATTGTGCCACAAAAACGTGTGCCTATTTTTTTTAAAATGCAGGAGAAGCTGTGCATTTAACCTTTGGAAATGAAAAGAAAAAAAAAAAGCAAGTCTTGCAAGAATTCTTATCTGAAGAGGATCCCAAAAGCAGTTTTTTATTAGAGAGCGTGCTACCACAGGTTTATTGTAACTGGAGCGCCTACAGAGCTGTTTAATGTTACTAATCTAGAATGGGCCAGAGATTTAGTCTGGTTTGTGTTTGTATTACAAGCTTTAGGACTCTGATACACTGGAGGGAAGGAGGATGGTTCTTCCCTCATTACAGAAGATCCAACTCAGCACTTTATCAGTGAGATAGTGTGGCTTCATGGAGGCCTGCAGGGCTTCTTAAAATTACCCCCCGGCCCTGTCTAAAGCAGCAAGCCTCCCTGTTGCCTGGCTTGTGTCTCCTGGAAGTGTGTTTACTGGAAGTGAAGACCTTTCAAGGCCCAGAGCCCCAGCGTTAGGCTGTGGGGATAATGGGCCAGCACAATCTTTCCAGCCTGCCCTCAGGACCATAATTTTCTCAGGGCTGGAAAAAAAAAGCCAGCGGAGTCAGCAATGTCAGGAAACACAAAGGGCAATTAATTATTCTTTACTGCAGGTTATGCACAATAATTAAGTGGTAATAAAATACATCCCAGATCTCCCATCATCCTCTGACTACCTGGGGGCTGGAAGCAAATCTTCCCATAACCAAGAATGCTTCACGTCCATATTATTACCACTTCAGGCAACTCTTCACAAATTCTGACACTCTGGTAGCAATGTGTGATTCACTGCACAATAATTCTGCACGCAATTTATCCAAAACAGCCCTAAAGCGGTTTGTATAAGCCATTTCCATAGATGTGTCACAAATTGAAAGATTCAGTCTGTAAGCTAATGATAACATCTAGAATTTTATCATTGAGTTATTCTGACCGTTTCTACATGGTGGGTAGCCAGAGTGATTTCCAATCTGGACATACGTACCTGGATCTCTGACCCAGTGCAAACAGTAAAAGTTAACCTCTGATTATACATGTATAATGGGGCTGGGTGATGTAGCGGGTAAGTCCTGCACTCCTGGCTGATGGACAGTGGGTTCATGTCACTTTTGGGGTTCTTTACTCTAATTATTCCAGTCACAATTGATGGGATAATCCTTTAGAAGAACTGGTGTCCTATCTGTGGTCAGAGGGGGTCACATGCTTTCTTAATGCCACAGAAACCAGGGAGAGCACTGGCCCATGAGCCGATGTGATTGCAATGGAAATTACCTACATCTATGTAGGTAATTATATGTAGGACTTTGTTGTTTTCTCAGACAGACAGGTGAAAATATAGAGAAAAACCAGGGCTACAACCCTGGCATGTGTCCAGTATAACTCTGTGTGATGATCCTTGTGGGCCCTATACCACTCATGTGCATGGAGCCTTAAGTATGAGATTAAATACCTCTGGTGTAAAAGATAGACTCCTTTTCTAATTTACTAGGCTAATAGCTTCTAGTGTGTCAAAATGTTTTGCGCAATGTTCTTGTTGTCAAGGAGATCTTAAAGGGAAATTTAAACACAGGTGGTGTCATGTATTATCCCCTGACTGCTGGGCTCAGGCTGCACTGTGTCAGTGGATTTGTATGGCGGACATTTTCTCTCAGGGCCTATAGGGGCCCCAGCCGCATCGGGGAGAGATGGTGGCAGCAAAGTTGGCCTGCAGCCCCTTATGGGACAGGACGCTGAGAAGATCCCTGTGAATCAGGCTTAGCAAACATTACAGGACCTGATAACAGCTCTTGACATGACAGAGCCAGCAAATGCTTATCACCAGCTTTCACTGAGGTATTTACAGGCGTAAATGGGGCAGGGGCTGAGGTCAAGGGTAGGCACACAAGAGTGTCCTTCAACATGGGAGAGACCGTTCCTGAACAAAAGCAAAAACATGTTCTTCGAATTAATTTATCATTTACATTCACACCAGTATTGTTAACTTGTGATTTCCATGTAGCCTTAGTTTTGTGAGACAAGCTCCTCGTAGGCATCACAGTTTCTCGCAGGAGATTTCGGGCGACTCTGAAAGAGGATTTTAAAGACAAAATTACTGTTAGGTAATCAAAAAAATTTGAAAGTTTAGGTACTGTCAAAATACTACTAATACTATGAAACCTTAAGGATTGAGGCTGTGGAGAAAATAAGATGTTATGCGTCTAAACGTTTTTATTCTAGACACATCATGTCCTCTGTGCTCTAGCGATTGCCTTGGGGTTTTCCAGTACTCAGGGGGTTATCTCTGAGTCCTCAGAGATGGACGGACACTGTTTTATACATAGAACCAACAACCAGCACTCCAGCACAGGAAATCTACTGTCTGACAGCGGTCTACCACAGTTCAGATGTTAATTCTGCATCTTTAATAAATAATAATTAAAACCTTGAGTTTCGCTCCCTGTTCGATCTTTATTGAACGTCTTGAGGCTCATCCTGCTGGTACGCGAACCCCGCCGGCACTGAGACCCAGCGGACGGCGCTTGGCCATGGGGGTGTGGCAGGGATCGGAAGTGTTCAGAAGGGGAGACAGAGGAGCGGAAGGCATTACGGGACGGTTGAGGTGAAGTGGTGTTATCCTCTTTAATGTGTGTTTTTGGCTATATTAAAAAAAAGAATACGGTATTATCAACGCAATATGTTTGCTGCAATGTAGAAAAAGAAAAGCGCTCTTTTGAGATCTAGCGGCTAGTTGAATTATAGTAGTCACAATAAAATTAAGCACCGACTTTTACAGATCCCATTTTCACATATATTAGCTGAGGTTTTTGCCATTAAACAGAATCCGTTACGGTTTTTTTCCCTGTCATCTCACGATGAGAGCGTGTAAAACGGTTAATTTGCAAGATTTGAAAAATACAAGTGGTTGTCTGATTAATGCGAAACTGCAGTAAGAAATAATCAAACCGGTAGTTAAGCGTTTTTTAAACCCGTTGTACAAGAGTACGTGTTCTGTGTTCTCTCTAGCTGTGTGTTTCTTCTTGTTATAGTTAACCTTTTAGATGTATTTCGTTAATCATCCGTGTCCCTCTGTTTTGTATTTGTCATGTGTTATATTTAGCTACGTATCGTCGTCATCATCATCATCATTGTCGTCATCAGTCTACTGCTGTCTAAAGCCCACCCTCCTGCTAGATCTTTTGTCTCTTGGGTTTTAAAACTTGATCCTCCGGCTCTGATCCCCTGTCGGGGAGAGCATCACTGGTCCTGAGGACCACGCCGGCTAGATCTCATTCCAGCTGAGCTCTTTACTTAGACTAATTGAATTCTTGATTAACGTACACGAACTTACACGTTCCTTGATTGGGATCCTTGCAAGGTGTCTGCTGAACAGATGGAGATCTTAAGTTACTCACGAAAGGCAATGGTTAAAAGGCAATCCACCACATATTTAGGAACTGACAGCAGCTGGAATTAGTGCTGTTATTAGCTTAATTAAGTGGCTGAGTACTGTATGTAACTGAGAGCTCAGCTGGTATCAAAATGGAGCAGGCATTCAGCTCCACAGGACTAAGAGTGGGAACCCATGCTCTGGGTAGCCGGTGTAGTGTCATTTCCCCTTTCACTCCTACGGTAATGTCGCAGCTTCTTGTTTGCTCACCTCTGTTATTCACAGCATGCACCTTTCTCTGTCTGTGGCTTTGGCTGTAATTGCTGAAGCTTCTTTGTGTCTGGATCTTCCTTTGCATCACGTGTTAATGACCTTGTCTCTCCATCTGCTGTTGTGCTGTCGTCCCATCCAGGCCCTGTCCTGTCCGTTCTGCCTGTGCTTCACTCCTTGGCACAATGGAGTGCTTTTTTGCCCTGTACCTGCTCTTAGCTGACCTGATTTCTTTGGTCACTTCAGTGTCCTGATAGAAATTTTAAAATGTCCTCTGCCAGACATGTCTATTGTTCATGGGAATATGTTCCCCATTTTCCTGTCTGTCTGTGTGGAACATTTCATGCTGTTATAAATGGCACACTGACTTCATCAGCACACTAAAGTATGTCTTGTTTGCTCATGTGCTGGGTTCTGTTGTTTCTTTCCTTCCTCAGTCTATAGTTCCTATATCATTGTGTTTTTCAGAGTCTAGGCTGTGCATACATGGTACTAAAACCAGCACGCATACATACAGGAAGTTATGCACTTGTATTTTTACAGGTATGCTGTGTTAAGGAATAACTAATCTGCTCTATTGAACATAGTACTTGCACATGTTCAGTGCTGATGTCTGCACTGAAAGAAGAAACTGGAGAAAAACGTATAGTCTGAAGAAAGGCAGTGACTAAAGCAGGGAGGTTAAGGGGAGAGGCTGCTGTTGTTTTTTCTCAATTCCAGTTAATAAAATTTGTAACCACGAGTGAGCAGTGTCTTAGTTATATTGTGTGTTTGTGTGTGGGTAGATATGCGGTGTGAATACGTGTATTGGCTAGCCCAAAGGCTGCACTGTCATCCCTGTACTTGTGCCCCCACAGTGCTCGACCGCCTGGCTGGCCAACATGACTTGCACGCTGGAGAAGGTGCTGAGCGATGCCCGCACACTGCTGGATCGGCTGAAGGAGCACGACATAGCCGCAGAGTCCCTGATCGAGCAGTCCAGCGCCCTCAGCCAGCGGGTCCAGAGCATGAGGGAGGTGGGCAATGCCCTGCCCGACAAGGTGAGAGCTGCCGACGGGTGAGGAAGTAGCTGAGACTTCCCCCTGGGGGTCCAGTCACAAGGCAGTTTGAGCTGGGGCAGGATTTCATAAGTGCTGCATCAAGATGAACATTTAAATCAATCATGGGAATGCGCTTTTGAGGTTTTTGTTTGTCATGTCCTTGGTTTGATTGTTTTTGTTGATTTTGCTTGCTCTTTCTCTTTCCACAGTACCAGGAGGACTGCATGGACCTGAAAGAACTGTCCAAGTACAAGCCCCACATCCTGCTGACCCAGGAGAACACCCAGATCAAGGAGCTGCAGCGTGAAAACAGAGGTGCGAGCCGCTGGCCCTCTCTCCTCTCTTGTTTTATGGTGTCTTACAACACTCTTCAGACTCTTCTTATGGTGTCCTCTTTTGTGAAGTTACAAAAAACGATACACGCTTTTTTAAAGGGGAGCTACAGCCCCAATTTCTCAGACTGGTTATCAAATCTCGATAACAAATTAAATTCATTGATGTTCTAGAAAAAAAATCGCGATGTGATGTGGCCCTTCCTGCTCACTAGTCTCTGTAATGACTAATGTAGTGTAATGTAGAAGTGAATAACTTCAGGTTGTGCCGCAGATATTTCACTGAAGAAATGTTCCAACGAGATCTGCATGCAGAGTTAACAATTAAGTAGTGTTTTTTGGAAAAACGAAAGCAATATTTTGATTGGATTAAAAGAGGTGTATTCATAAGCCTGCTTGTTTACAATCTAATAAGTCTGCACACATCATGTTTTGTAGCCTTGTTCTGAATCACAGAAAATGGTGCCGCACATACCACATAGCATGGTGCTGCACATCCACAAATTTAGTCTATTTTGTGATGCAAAGTGGAGGTTTTACAAGTTACTGTGTGCATTTTACTTCAATGCTGATTCTTTCTAAGCCCAAAATATAAAAATAGCATTGCATCTCCCCTTTAAACTTAAAATATTTATGCATAACTTGAATGTTCAAAACAAAAACTAAGGGTAAGATAAATTCCAGTAAATGTCTGCAAAAACTAAAGAGAAAAGGCTGAAATTTGTTCCTGTTGTGAGTGTGTGAATTTTTGTCCCAGTTTTAAGTCTTGAGCAGAGTGGACAAGGCTTAGAACTATGACATAATGCTGCCACCTCCATGCTTGACCACTGCCTTTGAATATGGTCACCTCCATGCTTGACAGTAGATATCGCTATAGATAAAAGGATGAGCTGTACAGTGAATAAAGGATAAAAAGGTTTAGGTGTGGTGGCAGCAGAATCAGTCAGAAGGTTCATTAGGATGACCTCATACAGATGGGTGCACAGCATATAGGTAGAGTTGAACTTGGAGAATGGAGAGTTGCTAAGCCAGTAGAGGTTTTCACCATGGAAAGCAAGTTGTGTTGCTGTCTAGGCTATGACATTATTCTACTGTAACTGGATGGTATCAGCTGATAGGGTTGCAACCAGCCAAGTGCTGTTGAGATGTAATAGGCCAATAGGGCATCCTCAGCTATCCATGAAACGTGAAAATGGTTACTTACGAGAAGAGGCCATACAGCCCAACTCATCTGTTTGTAGTTAGTAGTTAATTGATTCTAGGATAACATCCAGCCATGTATTGAAATAAAGTAGGGCATTGGCTTCAAAACATGGCTAGGTATGCTTCTTCCATACTCCCACAACCCACTGGGTAAAGAAAAGTCAAGTGTATCCACTAGCTTCCTTCTGGTTTGTGTTTCACTGTTCCGGGAACCTGCGGTGAGCCTACAAAGGCATCGTCGAGACTCTGTTGAGGAGATTGGCCCAGTGAAGGAGGTTTCAGGAATGTATGGGGTTTAGCAATAAATCTGCTAAACTGATAAAAAGTTCATTTCTGTGTTTGTTTGATACAGCTAGAATGGAAGGATGAATGAAGCACAATTCTCTCTCTACCTACAGAGCTATGGCTGTCTCTGGAGGAGCACCAGTACGCCCTGGAGCTGATCATGGGGAAGTACAGGAAGCAGATGCTCCACCTGATGATGTCCAAGAAGAAGATGGACACCAAGCCTGTGCTCTCCCTGCATCAGGACCATGCCAAAGTATGCCACCCTGTCCATACCCGCTGCCAGTCCTACTCCTCTGCTGCACCTCCTGTGGTGATACAGGGATCAGGATAGAGATTGGGAGAGATGGACATTGATCACCATGCACAAACATGTCATTCGCTAAACCCCCTTCCACCTCATCAGATAACTTAGTTTCTCAATAGGTTGTTATTAGGAAGGTTAAAGATAAAATTATTTTCATGTTTTGCATACTTAAAGCTCTCTATGACAGTGTTCCAGCCATCGTTTGTATGGGATTTGAGAAGAGAGGTATTCCTGTTTTTTAGAATTTAATTTAAACCCTGCTTTCAAGTCCCCTATTAAGGACTGAATCACAGCTTTGAAGCACTCACCAGTTACAAAATCCCAGAAGAGCTGCACGAACAGAATGTCTGCTTTCCTGAAATTTTTCACTGGTGCAATGGAAAGCTCCACACTTTGCAGTTTGTGAAAGGTGGCTGGATCAGAATCAGGCCACTAGTTCAAATTCAATTGGCTTTTTCATTATAGTAAACTAAAGGCACTATATTTACAACTCAGTCCAAACCAACAGAGCAGTTTATCATTAATAATCTCTCCTCAATAATGCAGAGACAACTGTTGTTAAAGACCCTTTATTAAACCTGGTTTAATTTTGTCTGTTTTTGTTGCACCTGCGAACTAAATTGTACATGTTTGTACAAGCCAGAGGAGCAGGCCCAGCTCCTTGGTCTGTTACTGTTTGTGTTTCTCTGTACCAGCTCCACAGAGTGTTTGCCTGGTACCTGTGCCAGTCATCTCTCTCTCTCTCTCTCTCTCTCTCTTTCTGGCAGGAGGTGCAGGTGCAGGTGGAGCGGATCTGTGAGATGGGTGAGGTGATGCGGAGGGCCGTTCGCGCCGACGAGCAGCACTACTGCACTGTCCGTGAGCGCCTGGCGCAGCTGGAGGTCAGACTCGTCGGGGGACAAGCAGAGCAGTTATTTTGAGGGACGGGGGTGTGGAAGCTGCAGCAGACAGCTGGGTGTTTCGTGCTTTTCACATGTCAGCTTCATGCGCCACCTTGAGGACTGACCTCCTCAGATCTTGCAAGCTAGGGCCTGGTGTGTGCTGGGATAGGAGACCTCCTTGCAGTGACACTGGTGGACCTTTAGGTGGTGCTCTTCTCTCTGCCTCAGAAATAGCAAACCAGTAAAGAGAGGACTCTGTACTGCTGGAGCTAATAACTTTTGGGATGAGTTGTTTAACGGAGGTCCCATTGACCTGTGGTCATTAAATACAAGTATATGAATGACTAGGGATGCAGACCCTGGTGTCCTGGCTAGGTCCCTAACATGTGTAGTCTTGCTCAATCTAGCCCACCAGCATTTCCCCCTCATTTACATTAGTGAGTCACTTCCTAGCTCCTCCACCTGCTGGGCTGCCGGTGCTGAAATCCTGCAGCGTGTCACTGATGTGAAGATGCACCTCAGTGGTGAATGACTGCAACCTCCTCCTATATGTAAAGTACTGAGGTATTCCCCTGTATGAAGAGGGCAGTACAAATTTCTATAATCATTGCTATATATGGAATTGTTCCTGAACTACGAGAGCTTTCCAGCTGTACATCTGGAATCTAGAAGCAGCTGGGGATGCTGTTTTATGCCTTTGACAGTTTCTCTCTGTCTTGTTCTGCCACCTGTGTTGTTCAGATGGAGAACAAAGAGTTGCGGGAGCTCCTCTCTATCAGCAGAATCTGCCTGAAGCCCCGGAACGAAGAGCCTTCTCAACCCGCCAACCCAGCCAAATAGCGCCGCCGACGGGCCGACGACCTGCGTGACACTGTGAGCTGAAGCCCTCTCTCCTCGAGTTCACAGGTGGACAGCCCAGCAGGGGAGCTGATCTGGATCGGCTTTTCTGCCGCCCGGTGATGGCCAAATCCTGTCTTTTGATCCACATGAACGGAAAACAAATCTGGGGAGCAGCCTTTACCTTTTCTAGCAGCCAGATACACACCATGCGTTACTTTTGGCACTGTGTTGGTTTAATATCCATGCATTTCCCCATCTTGCTGTCCCCCTAGTTCCTTTTCCATCCCTTTATTGTCCTCATGCAGCAATCTGGCTCTGTAGCCGCAGACTGAATTACCTCTGTCACACGTAAAATACCTCTGTCACTCATTCATACTTAATTCTCACCAGGGTCCTAATCTTTACTGATGTCCTGTACAGCCAGCTCTGTGCAACTGGCCCCAGCCTTAATGGAAGTGCTATGGGAGAACTGGAAGGGGAATCGATCGCTAGACCTGCCTCACATCTACACACTTCTCCCCACCACATGTGAAACATATGCAAGAGGTCCCTCCTTGGGCAAGTGAAAAGTGTGTCTGAAGGAACTGGAATGCAAAATATCCTCAAGGGCACCCAGAATATCAGATATCATCCCGGGCTGTTTAAATGTAGCTCCATCTCTGTACACAGCAAGTGCTTTTGGAAGTTTTCAGAAATCTTTCCAGAGATTCCTAAACTAGTAAATCCTGGAACACACTCAAGAACAGCTGGCTGTAATCTAGGAACAGGATTCAGTGGGAGGTAGCACATGAGATTTGGTTGGGCTCGAACTTCATTTAGGTCTCATTCATTTCTGACTGACCAACGTAGAAGAGCTTCTGTGAAGAGTGGTGCATTTATTGGTTCGAGGGGATAACACTGCCTAATGTTTCCTCTCAGAGAGCTCAATTGTTGTGACCGAGTAATCATGTCCTTCAGCTCTCATCTTGTGCGCTGTGTTAAACCATTTTCAAAAGCATGACTTCAGTCCAGTCCTGACAGCTGGGTAAGGCCAGCTTCAAAGATGCGACTTTAGTCCAGCCATGATAGCTGTGTTGATATCACTGCAGTCAGAATTATTTACATTTTCACAGAACAAAGGTGCATGTTTTTCAGATGAGAAACAGGATATTGTTACGTTTTTGTAATTTCTCTGAATCTCCACATAGCTCTTTGTGGAGTTCTATCAAAGCTGTCTATGCCTTATTGTTTCTGTTGTTTTGGACTTAATTTCCAGGGCATACAGTAAATAAAAGAGAAGCCTCCTATGTGATATAACTATGAGTCATGCCACAGAAATAACAGAATGTCTGTATTCTGGAAATAGCAATACAGTCTGCTTTAGCTTGAAGCGTATTATTAGTCTGAAATCTTACTGGACACTTATATTAGGAAACATGTCTGTAAGCAGGCACATATTCTTTTCCCTCGTCTGCAGCATTCTGGTATTTCCAAGTAGTCTTTGTGAGCTCTCTGTGGAGCCTGCCTTATGCAGCAGAAGTATTGAAAGATCATATTTGGGGTTTCCCGCTCTCAGGCAACACTGCAATTATGTCTCACACAAACAGCCTTAACTAGGATTGCTACTTTTTGGCATTTCTTTTTTCAGAAATACATTTTATCACAAATACATTTTATCGCTTTTAATTGTAGTGTTGTGTAAGCTGAGTTTAACACCTGTAGATTGCATTAGAGGTCTGGACACAGGGCTGTGAAACTTATTTTACATCGGACATTTCAATTATTATTTTTTTATATATATAGAATGTTTTTAATTCTGAAACTACCACAGCTTTGAATATGTTTGGAACATCAGGAGGCCGATTTGTCTTTATAGCTGCCTGATAAACTCTTTATAGGTAGGTGATTGTGAAATTGAGCTCTTGTATTGTCTAAACTCAGTTCTGTTAGATAGTTAACCAGTCCAAACTAGTGATGTAACAGAAACATTTCTAGATGGAAAAAGTAAGGTGTATTACGGTGTTCAGTGTGCATATGAAATAAAAAAAAATTATAATGGGGAAATCTTAACATTAACACAATACACAACAATGTACAAACGTCCCCAGGCCTTCATTTTTTATCTCGGTAGCAAAAAGACTTTTTTGTTTATCTTTATTTCACATTTTGTTTGTGTTTAGTTGCAGGTGCAGTAGTACCCATTCATTTTTCTGTAGAGATGTATTTTAGTTACAATCTGTTGGTGGACTCCCAGCTTTATTTGTGGTAATCTGACGGTACAAGGGTGTTTCTAAATGATTCTTGCCTGTTATTAACCGAATACAGCTGTGTGATATGGGAGTGTGGTGAGTGAAAGGGAAAATATATAATGTTTCCTCCAGATAGCCCTGCAAGACCAGAGCACCATGTTAGACTTTCTGTCGAACAAACTGATAGCCCAAAAGACTGACAGATTTTTTACTGAAAGTGCTGTTAGTCCAGATTGTTGTGTCAGAATTTCTACTCAAAGACGTGTTAACCTAGATCTCTATGTCAGATGCTGTACTGGAAGCCCCGTTAGCCCTGAGCACTATATCAGATTTTCTATGGAACAGATTGGTAACCTAGAGCACTTTGGGAAATTTTCTATGAGACAGACTAGTAGCCTGGAGCGCAACGAACATCCATCTTGCCAGACATGAAGTGCTCTGTGCGAGCACCATTCTGTAAGGTAGTAACTTTGTCATATATCATCACAGAAGAGCACTGTGCTTATAGGAGCACTTCCAGCCTCTCCATAGCAGGCTCGGCCAGGGTGGTTTAACGTGTATCCTGACTGTATAACATTGCAATTTTAGCTCCTTTAGAACTGTCCTTCAAAGCTTAACAGTAAGGTGGATATAATTAATATTACAAAATAACCTTTAAGAGCAACGTTAAAGGAGTGCAGGTTTACTTAACTAAAATTTAGTGTGGGTTGCACCATGGGATTTTACATCTTTACCATTGATAATTTATTTTAAATAAAGGAAAATTGGATATTATCTTTCTGACAGGGACAAACATTATAGAAGTCTTTTGTGTAGTTGTAATGTCTGAATTAACTGTAAATATGGTGTTTTGACTCATCTCACGTTCCTTGTCAGTGACAACGGTGGATGCAGAATCAATTTCTTGCCCTGTATTAATATAAAATGTTCTGTGTGTCCTCTTGCTATTTTTTAAAATCACTTTTAACTGTTCTTAGTCCTACATTGTTACAGTGGTGACTGTTATTGTTGACTGTAATCAAGTTCCTAATAAAGCTGAGAAACTCAGGAAATATTCATCACTGTTTATGTAAAAAAAAATTCTGCTTCGTGATATTGCTTATATCCATTCTGAGTCTGATGCGGAGATATTAATGTAGGCGTTTGTATAATGTAGGTTTGATCATTGTAATGCAGTGCTTGCTGGAACATTGAGACATTCTAAGTTATTACATTCAGAAATCAGCTGCTCAGATCTAAAAGCCTGAGTTTCCGAATGTTTTTACTCCTTTCTTTTACCAATTATCGATTGGCAGTATGTTATCTATGAACAAATTCTCATTTATAATGACAGCCTGGGGATCCATTGATACAGCTTGGCAATCACTGGACCAATCTCAAAAAACAGTCTGACAGTACTGATCCACTCAAGATTTGAACCCATAATCGTCCTATCCACTGTCCACAACTCCATGCTACCTCCTTAATTTTAGAATCCTGCAGCTCAACTTTAGGGCTTTGAATGAATCTCCTGACTACTGTATATCGGTATCTCAATATCAACCTACATACCAGGCTTCTTTCAATTCTCAAAACTAGACTGCGAATCTTTGGAAAATGTGCCTTCTCTTCTGTCGCTCATGGGTATGAGATGAGCGTATATTAGAATGTGCTAACCAGTCAACCCTCGGAAAAACTGTCTTTAACATGTGCTTTTATATGTTAGATTTTCTTTATTTTTCGAGCCCTATCTTAAATTTCTGTATTATTGTGCTTTCTTTTTTTCTGGTGCGTGTTGTCTTGAGATGCTGTGTCATTTCAGGTGAAAGGTTGGCACGGTTATAAATCATACTTTGGTAGCTTGATCCTGGCCTGGACTCCTGAAGACCTTCCTACACTGTAACTCAAACTCACACCAAATCATGGCCCCATCAGTCACTTTGCTCTCAATATTTGGTGGAGTTCTAGGATGAGCTCGATGGAGGAGTGGAAAGGAATAGTTCAACTTGGATTAGTTCAACTTGCATCCATGTGTTGTGGGAGATGGCTGGGGTGGACACTTGAAACGTGGCCACAGGCAAGCTTGGCTTGTATAAACGAATACACAAAAGATGATAACACGATTGCATTTGCTTTTGAGAAACTTGATAAGTGTTTCCGTAACACCAGTCCTTCTATTCCTTAGTTGCTCTTTGGTAAGACTGTTAAGATACCATGTCATCAACTGCGAGTGCAATCGTATGTGTAATCATCCCATATGCATCCTATATGTATTTCCATGGACTATCTGCTGTGGAGAAACCCAAAGTGATCTCTGCCGACCGCAAAGCCCAGCTTGCTGATAATCGGTACTCTGCAAGTTTAAAGTTTTCAGCACATGCTGATGCAAGCTGGCCATGACATCCCTGTGTTAGCAACCTCTCTCCACTTGTTGGGGGGCTATCAGAGTTGTGTATGCTGAAGACTGAGTAACGCCTCATCCAGAGGGCACAGTGCCAAACCTGCTGCATGCAGTTAATGATTGCTGCCAGAATTCCCTGGTGCTCATCAACAAACCAGCAGGCTAGAGGGCATTTCTTTAGCCACCTCTCCCTGCCACGTCATGGCAGATCAACGCAGCACACTCTCCTCCTCCTGGATCTGAAACCTTCCCATTCCAGTCAGCCATTAACTGCTCAAGAAAAGTAAACACTTGCTCAACCACATGTCCAGTTCACACAGATCACATGACAGCATGCTGAATGTGTGAGTGGTTTTGTAAAAATAAAAATACTCTTTATCTTTTTTTTATTTTGTCTACTTAATAATCTAAAGAGATTACTTAAATTAATGTATTTTTAATTGCATTCATCCAAATGATGAGAGTAAAAGGACTTCAGTTTTCCACAGAAGGGATTGATCATGCAGGCGATGGAGTGGTGTCACGTCAAGGGTGTATCCTGTCTTAGGCAGACTGGATGAAATGGACTGATCATGCTAATGTAAAGCACTAGTTTAGAATAAGCACTGAAAACAGGAAAAGGAAGCTCAAAAGGGAAGGAAGTACGAAACGTACTGCAGTCTTAACTCCTGAAGATTTCCATTGCAACTGGATTACTTAGTCTAATTACTCTTTTAATTAGGTCTATTTTCAAGATTTGTATCATTATAATATGGCAAATGTTTGGAACCTTGTAGAGAACAATGAATTCATCCTTTTATTCGGGTTAATTCATATTCAATCAGGTGAATTTAATTTGTTCAATTTACAACTAATTTGTAAATTGAACAAATGAAAGCCGGGAGACACTATAGCACATACAGAAGCAGAGACTAACATCCTTGACCTAATTCAGGGTGGGCTCATCCTTCTGTACACAGAGTTGTAGGTACAGTACGTGGAACGAGCTGCCAAATTATATTGAGTGTTAAATATAGTATTCAAAGGAAAGGCTTCTTTCAAACTGTTTTAAGAAGTGGGTCTAGACTAAATCCAAACTTCTTTTGTGAGCTAATTATCCACCAATCACAAATTACAGGCCCAGTAATGATAACCAAGGGTACCAAGGCTTGTTCCAGAGCTGAGAGATACTGGTGAATAGACCAATTGAAAGGTACTTTGTTTCCAGGTCTCAGTGAAGAAAGAATGACTGAAAGGAGATTTAATGGTTTCACAAAATTTAAACAGGAATAAACACAAATGGCTTTATTTCAGAATAAATTAAAAGAGCAGAAGGTAATAACATACAAAGGAGAAACGTCCTGGTCCTGAAGAGCTGCCATCGTTTGTAGTTTTCACTCCACACTGGGCTTCTTAATGATTTAATCCAAATCAACTGTTCACTTCATGGGCCTGCATTGACCAATTAGACTGTCTCCAGGTCTTTACTCATTGAGTAATTGAAGTAAGATTGAAGTCCAGGAGTGAGTATCTGTACTGTAGAAATATAGAATGCAGTCCTGTTATAATTCTTCATAAACACTATTTATGGCTTTAAAGTGTCTTGTCATGATTTTCTTACTGTGTAAATAAAACCTTAATTAATGAGCTTTCCCTTATGTATGTTCATACCTCCAGCTCCCTGAATTTACCAAATATGTGAGCCATTTAAACCTGTCTTTGAGTTGTAGTAAAGTGATTCTCACTCTTGTCCTAGACCAATAACACTGCAGAACTACTGAATTCTTCACCGCTGATAAACCCTAAATGCATCACACTACAAGGCGCATACAGTTACAAAGATACTTGATATAAGCTGTTATCATAACGATAACAGTAACACCTGTCTCTTTAAGAGGAGGACTGCGGGTTTTCCCAGCAGGGGCGGCGAGGGATCTGAAGCGATGATCTCGCGAGAATGGGCAGTTTTATCCCTACGTAATGTGCCGTGCTGCTCATGGCGGCGCTGGAGATAGTGCTAAGGGCTGTTGGGGTGAGTTCGACTCTATTTCTCTGAGTGGAATGGCCTTTTAACCGACTGAAAGTTTGGTATTAGAGCGGGAAACGCCCAGGTTGCCGAAATAAAGTGGGTAGTAGGTCTCTGCGGATCGTGGCAGTGTCCTCGGCGCACGGGTCGGTTGGGTGGGGGAGAGCGCTCCCGTTGTTCTTGTCGAAGGTTTTGTCATAAATCATCATGACCGCCTCTTGTTTCTCACAAATGAATTTCTTTTATCTAGGATTATCTTTTACTTCTTGACGTAGAAGATTGCTTACTGAAACACGGTGCCTCAGAAAAGCCTGACAGTTCTGAAGACTGGGCAAAAAATGTACTCAGTCGCGTTTGTTTTCTTTGTTGTCAATAACGGCAATCCCTTCGTTTTGTAATAACGGGGAATTTTAAAACATTTTTTGAAATGCCTTCGGTCCCCGGGTACTCTGTAATGCATTTGTTGTTTGTATTTAGGTATGTTTAGTTAAATAATGAAGTACGTAGCACATAAATGCGCATTTAGAATTTGTGTTGTCTGCAGCTAACTTTAAAGGGAGGGATAATTGACGTAAAGGGTAGCCAATCGGCTTCGAAGACCACACTCTTGGGTAGTCAAATATCCAATCAGCACGTAGCTGGGGCGGGCAAACAGATAGACTGTGTGCTCGGGTGAGTTTTGGCTGCGTCACTGGCGATTGAAATGGACTGGGAGCGTGGTCAGAGCGTGCAGTGGGAAGTGTAGTTCGCGCCGAACGGACTTTTTCTGGGAGGTGGGGGTTCTGGCAGCATCAAAGCACTCGATTTCCCATGTTGCATACCTGCGCTGACGAACGCCTCGCTCTACTCGTTTTGCAATTCTTTTGGAGTACATAGAACATAAATAGACGGATTTCATAGGAGAAGGGGGCAGGTCGAAACCAAGCTTAGTGGCACTAAGCAAAAATGTAGATCAACTACTCTGGTCGTTTTCAGAAGGAAACAGCCTGCCAACGAGTTTTGCCTGGCCCGGGCTTTTGCATTGGGCGCTTATAAATAGGTTTTTTTTATTCCTTTTATTTTTTTTCAGCTTTCCCACACCCCAGTGTTTTGTGAATTCAACTAGTCATTCATCGCGCATTATCATGGGCGTACGTATAAACGGAGAGACTAGATGTAAGGTTTTACCTGCATTTCAAGCTTTGGAAAAGATGCAGCATGAGGTTCAGCCGCTGGCTGCGTTGTTTGTAATGGCTTGTCAACAGTAGCGATGCAAGTCGTTACAGCTGCTTATCTCCTGCCTTAAGGACAATTTATACCTGTAGCTGTTTTGTGCTGTAAATGCCTCTTAGGCATTGTAGGAGTCGATGTGATTTTATACCCAATCACGATACTGCTTGTGTACATTAATATACCTTGAGAATACAGGTATGTACTTAATACTTAAATGCTGTTAGTTCTAATACTCATTTGTTGTTTCATGCCACTTACTGTTCTTTAGATAATCACATAGTGAGTCAACTATAATGTCCATTGCAGAATTTTCCCCCCTCACAGTCACAGTTCTAAATACGCTTGGGCTTTTAATTTGACCCACTTATCCATTGCAGGCTCAAAACCAAGTGTGATGTGGCAGGTCTAAATAGAAATCTCCAGAAAGCAGAAAGCTACCACAGTTGTCACACTTTGATTTAATCTAGACCACAACCCATGTTCATTGGTGAGTTCTTGAGAAGGATCTCAAATGAAATTCTTTCAAGTTGGGGAGGGGTGGAGCAGAGCATCCTGAGAGGTGGGGAAGATGGTGAATTGTTTTAGAAAAGTATCTTCTCCTGTCTGGAACATAATGTATGCTTAAACACTAACAAAGGACTCTGAATTACATCTGATCAGTGGTGTAAAAAGAAAAATTCTAGTCTTCATAATCTTTTTATAGTGTGAAGTTGACAACCATTATAGATCCACTAGGGGTTTGTAAAAAAAAAAAATCTTATCTGCTGGTTCCCTGTGTTTGTTGTTCATTTTCAAAGTGATAGGTTAGTGCTGCTTTCCAAAGACTTCTCATTCATTCTCATGGGGGCAAAAACCCTAGGTATTGCCCTCCACTTAAAGCTTTTTCACCAGTTAAATGATCAATTTAAACACTTCTTGATACTTTTATGCTGCTCTTGAGTTCAGAAGCGGCAGTCTTTAATTTGTTGTTGATTGGTTGTCTTCATTTGTCTCAAATACAGCCCTACAGCTATGATGGGGAAACGTGAGTCTTTGTTCCTAGAATGGATTGAAGGGTTTTAAAGTGATGTGCACACTACCCAGAATCCTCTTCTGGTGTTGACCTATTCAGTCTGCTCTGAGAACAAAGCACAGAATTTAGTGAGTATGATGATTTAGAATTGCAATCAACTGGAGACTTAAACCTATAGTATAACATTAGGGGACCCCCATCTCTTGATGTTTTTTCACTCCACTTTCCTTATTTTTCATCTTAATGTTATGTACTAGGTTAAGCATTAGCTCAGTTATCTTGTCACTGATGAGTCTCTAGACTTAAATACTTCCAAGGTTCATTTAGCTAATGGAGAGCTTAATTGTAAAGAAATCCAGACTGGGGTGGTAAAGCCCTATTTCTGGCATCTATATGCCACTTGGTGAGTAATACCCCCTGCTCACAATGGTGCTCTGCTGAGTGTTTGGTTTGTTCCACCCATGCTGGAGGTGGTGAATGCACAGCGCAGCTGTGCTGCCAGACTATCAAGTCCTGCAGCTGCGTCCGGATGCAGCTCTACTGGAACTGTCTGTATTAATAGCAGATGAGGTTCTTGGTAAAGAATTTGGAGAGGCTGGTGAAAGGGGGGGCACTGAGCAGCTGACCTGAGTAAATGCAGGCTCTGTGCAAACGTCCCCTCCTGCAGCTAGTCTTGGGAGCCTTCACACAGGACTGCGCCAGTGTTGTGCCTTTCGGTTGGGTCTGGGCTGTCTCAGATCTGAGCAGACCTGTTTTGAACTTGCCTGCTAGAAATTGTCCTGTGTGAAAGGTGATGTCAGAAGCGGCAAACCAGCATCTGATCTTTCTGCTCTCTACAGTTGTAACCCTTATCAGATTTGTCGGTACAAATAAGTGACCTGATTCTAGATGGTTGTGTGGACTGTCTGTAACTTCCCCCTTCTCCCCATTTTGTTTGGAATGTGATTTTATGGAATGTTTTTTTAATAACTTTTTTTGTGTGTTCTGTTTGTTCTTTGAGTGTTTGCCCCATAAACTTAGTGTGAAAATAAAACTTGGTTCCACCAATTAAATTTAAGTACTTTTTTTTAAAAGTCATGGGGGCACCAAAGTATCCGTGTCATTTGAGTGAAAGAAACTAACATGTCATTGTCCTGGGAAGCACCTCAACAGGCTAGGTTTTGAAAGAAGAGGCAAAGGACAAAGGAAATGCTAAAACATGTTTTGTTTGTTTTGCCCTGGTTATGATGGAAAAACTAATTGGAGGCTATATAAAAGCTTCAACACTTCTAAGCTGCTTTTTCTTCAGTGTTATATGGATATCCTGAAATAAGGTTATACAAGGAGCTTTGACAAAAACCAGAAATGGAAAGGAACTGCCGTCCTACTTGTTATTCAGTACAGCCTATTGGTTTCTCAACATTTTGAAATGGTTAAATTTGATTACCAGAGAATGTTTTACATATTCTGGCCTCTTTTTCTTTCTCTCCTCAGTATGAAGTGAAACGGAATTGATTTTACCATCAGAAACTGCTGCTTCAAAGTTCAGATCACGCAGAAGAGAACCTTAAAACAAAAGTTAAAACGACGCTCCAAGACAAGAACAAGAAACACGCAACCAAAGAACCGAGACGGCCACGATTGAGCTGAAAGACACAACACTTGATCTGAAACAAGAAGATTGTGCCTACTCAACAGCTTCTGAAGAGCACTTTCCAACGCTGCTGCTAGCCTTCTTCATCCTCTTTGTTGCACTGTGCTGATGTGTTCAGTGCAACAGGAGTAGTAACCTTTGCTAGTTCAAATAGATTCCTCTTGTCTCTCTCTGTCTGTCTGTCTCTTTCTGTGCTATTCTGTTTTGTTTAACGCAGTGTTACCTGCTTTTGGAACCCTTCACGTGCCACAATTGTGAAGTACTGGGCATATCGGAAACCAAGAACAGAGCAAGGTATGAGTTTTCTTGCAGGCTGTTGTCACTAGTTTGTGGTTCTGTTCACAAAGCCAAGGATATTTGTTACCATTCCACCTCAACAGCAGGTACCTCTTGTACTGTAGTGAAGTTGTTGGATGTGGTAACTGACCTTTCCTGTTTTTTCCCCCCACCTTTTCTCCTCTCCTCTCAGTACAGTGGACAATTTTGGAGCCGAGAATAAACTTTACTTCCTGAGTCCACATTGAAATTTATGTATTGCTTGTAAGGAAAATATACAGGAGTATGGGGTGGGGTTGAGTCTTTCATTGCTAAGACACCTTGTCTAAATATTTTACCATGTCAGAACAGATTACCTGTTGTTTTCAATGTGCTGAGGCAAAACCACACCACTTCCACAGTGGAGCCTTGAATTTTGCATACTTATTAAAGCTATGCACAATAAGAGTAATCTCCTTCAGTAAGTGTGGTAGATGACAGTCCTGTTGGTTTTCAGCATTGTCTGTTTTAAATAAGCAGCTCTCCAATAACAGGAGCTTGTGTTGTCATTAAATGTTAATTCTTCAGGTGAATGACTAGCAGTGTTTTAAAGATTTGGAATGATTGTCACTGTATAGCTTTTGTAGGAAAGAGGAAGATGTGCTCTTATTGATGTGAGGTAGCAGATTCCTCAGTTACAGTTGTGCTACAGGGATGGGAATTGACAAGTGACAAGTCCTGCATGATTCTTCATAGTCACTGAGATTCAAAAAATGATTTGGCTTCTTGCCCAAATACATGTCCGCTGTTATGTTCCTTGTTAGAACTTGTAGTCTGTTAGCTGTATTTGAGGTGGATTCTGTGTGAGCTGTATGGAGCTGAAGGCAAGTGTTTTTGGCTGAGGACATGGTCTGTATATTAACTATCAAAACAAGGATCTCGGAACTGAAAGCTACTGATCTAATAAAATGAAGCTAAACTTAGATGTTGCTCTTGATTGAAACATAGAGGATTCATTTCTTAATTTGATTATTGCTTTAATAAGTTAATATTTTCCCTTGTTGCATTAAATGCACAGACTATAGTGACCACAGTGGGACCCTCTAATTGCTAGCCCAGGATTTGTTTTGGCTCTTGGGTTTCAGCCCTCATTGTGTTGCACTCTACCACCCATGAGAAGGTGTCATAATAGATCAGTGATGGGATGAGAACTAGAGGATTGTGCTGTTTTGGAACACTGAAGTTCTGACTCCTTTTGTAATGTCTTTGTTCATGTAGTCCAGGACATTTAATATGGATTTACTTGCATACCTATGTACAATGGATGTAGAAATGATGTGGAACTGGGCACCATCTGCACTTCCCATCTTCAGTATGCCATTCTTTCAGTATGTCGCCCTGTGCTTTCTACAGAAAAGTTGTAAATTTAATCTGAAAATACACTGGGAAATTCTCTTCTTGGAGCAAAAGCACAGAACTAGTATGTGCTTTAACAAAATGCACATTAAACAGCACGCTCAATATTGATAGTTTTGCTTATACTCAGCTTGCAAATTATTTTAGTAGATGCAACATCAAATTTGTTTGCCCTTTCTATGCATATCTAGTGAGTCTCATGTTGCAATACCGTTATGGTGAACCAAAATTGGAAATTCTGCGCGGAACTTAAAATTTAGAAAATTTAAAGAATTTAGAGTTCCATGTGCTCTTTCTCTTGTAACTATGAATGGACTTGTGTAAAGCTTCCCTTAGCTTATATTAGTCTCATAGCATATGATTTTTTTGATCATTCAGATCAGTCTGTATTCCCCAGATCACCAGTAAATAGTATCTTTCATTCCTGCAGTAGTATGATTTCATCGAGTTTTGCATTTGTAGTTATGTTGGCGTCTTTGCAGTAGTGATTTGATTACTTGACTTGTTTTCTCTTGGCAAAAAAAATTGTTCGTTTTGAGTAGTCAAAAACACCAGCTGTTGCTTTTTAATCATATAGAAGACAGAAGAAATGTGGCATTTGTAGAAATCGTTTTAATGTTTTCCGAATAGTTTTGATGTTGAATGGTGTTAAGTAGTTTTCTTGTCCAAAGCTGCCATGCTGTATCCTGCCTGTGTTGTCACTCTGATTCCTGATCAGTGCTTATTGGCTGCAGGGTAGCAGCTAATAGTTTGTTTACTGGCTCTTGTTGCTCTCTGTCTTTTCTGTCCTCACATGCAGCTTTTTAAACAGTATAGATTGCAAAAGGGCGTAGGAATATGGCGAGCACCTGGAAGGGCTTTGTTGAGTTTACCTTGCCTGCCTCCCCCCCTGCTGCGTATGTTAATGCTGACCTGGGGAACACATCTCCTGTTGGACTCAGCTTGTCGCCGTACGGCCGATCTGTAAGTTCCATTCTCCTGCCCCAACCTTCCACCCTTTCTGGCGCTGTTTGGCCTAACCCCCCTCATTCTCGTTCTCTCTGGGCTCTGGGACTAGCCTCTCTTGCTGCAGGAGATGTAGGTGGAGCTGCCATTATGCATCCATAGACAATTAAGCTTGATGGATGAATAGGCAGTTTTTGAGTTGCAAGTTTTTTCCTGGCCTAATTTTGGCAAGTCTGTCCAAAATGTTTTTTGGTATCCGTTTTTCACACCTTAATGTTTGTATTACGTATCTTAAAACAGACCACCTGTTTATATTTGAGGCAGATGCCATTGGTTTAAGCTTGAAGTATCTACACTGCTTTGTTAGTTCAGTGGTATTTGTAATTGCTGGCAGGCAGTCTTATCCATGCACTTTGAGGGTGGGGGAAACCCAATTGGAATTCCAGCCTTGTATCAGTTCTTAGCCTTCCTGCATGGCAGCAGTGATAATTACTGTTAGCGGCCTGCATCAGAGTTCTTCAGTTTGGCTTGTGTATTAGAAGCAGTGGATGCTGCTTTTACATTCATGCCTTTTTACAAGAAGCTTCACTTGTGGTAAGACTGGTTTTAAGACAAAAGTATTGTATTATTAGTAAATGTTTTGATTTTCACCGGTTAGCCTATCTTCATAAATTGTGTATCGCCAGTACATTTTCATTGTACAGCTTGGCATTCCTTTGAGTTAATGGGAATAAAAATCTAGAAAGAGCTTTATATCCAATTTAGCTGCTACTACCATTTTTCCAACTTCAGTGGTCCATCTAACAGGCTCTAGCCAGATGTTAAAAGCAGGCGGTGTATTTGCATTGATCAGAAACTGCAGGTTTGAGGCTGGTCTTGTGCCCTACAAATGACCTCCCCATCTAACTCACCATTCTCCCCCAGTGTCATACTCTGTAGCATAGAGAATCATGCATTACTTTTGTAGCTGTTTTCATTTGTATACTCCTTGAATTTTTATGACTGAGTGACGATCAGCAGAATATGCCTTGGTTACAGAAGAAGAACCATTGTCGAGCATCTCATTTGTCACTTAATCATTTCAGCAACCACTGTGGCCCTGCATCTAAAAGCCTGTATGTGTGTGTGTATGGACAAGGTGTTATAAAGGGTTTTTATTTTTAAATCTGATTCAGTGCCACCCTGAAGATCTTACAAGTTTACCTTACCTAGGACCTCAGACGTTTCTGGCCTTCTCAGCTCCACTACTGTCCACATTATCCCCTTCTGTTAGTCTTGTTTTTTTCCCTTTTTGGCTTTGTTAAATGTTTTTTTTTCCTGTTATCTCTTAGAGTAAAAATATTTTCTTTGTCATTTTGGAAAAAAAAATCCAAGAATAGCTGCTTTTGTTGGAAAAATTTAAGTTTAGCACAATGACTCTCACACCACAAATTCTAAACAAAAGGAGATAACATTTAGCTTATTCAGTTTACCTGTTGAAATATTCCTGTCATTCCAGAGCAAGTCCTCATATCTTTCAGCTCAGCTGGGTCTTTGCATCTGTTAAAGAACACTTCTAATAAAGTGATAAATTGGTGATGCTACCCACTCTTGATAAAGCTTACTCTGCTAACAGTGTCAGAGTTAGCAGCAGCATAGTGCCATGTCCCATTACCACCCCCACTGCCCCTTCAATACTGAGCTGTAGTTTTCCCTCGACAGTGTGCTGCTGTGCTCCCCCAGCTGTACAAGATGGAGCGGGTGTATCCCGCCCCCCCTGAGCCCTCTCTTGCCCCTCCCCTGGCAGCCCTCCCCATTCCCCGCTCCTCCTCAGTCTCCTGCCCTAGCACCAGCGCTTCAGGGGGCAAAAAGCAGAAGAGGATCCCCCTTTATCAGAGATCTGTGAGTTGGGACCAGCCAGGGTCTGCACTCCACTAGTCACTGAGTCTAACTGCATGATCAGGTGCTGTTTGCAGTGTAGTTTGAACTTGTGGTGCTTCAAGCTTGTGGTTACTTATTGTAAGTTGGTTCCTTTTCCACAGTCTCTTCCTTAATTCTTTCAAACTAAATTGCTTAAAGTGAACTGCAACGCTGTTCTTATATTTCTTGGTTAGAAAGAACTGGCGTTGTTGAGAGTGCATTCTACTTTTATTGCAGTTTGAAAGACAAACTTGTAAAACCTCCAGTTTGCATTGCAAAACAGACTAAATTTCCAGTTATGTGCAGCACCATAGTCTGCGATTCGTAGTGAGGTAACCATCCAGGGACTTGAAAAGGCCCCATTATATTGTAAACAAGCAGGATTGTCAATACATCTTTTAATCCAGTAGAAATTGCTTTTGACTTGGACATGTTTTGCTAATAAATACTGCTTACTTGTTAATTCTGCGTACAGATCACTTTGGAACATTTCTGCAGTGAAAAGTCTGCACAACCTGTACTTATTTGCTCGTATGTCACATTACAATAGACATTATGGTGACTAGTGAGTAGGATGAGGTGTTTCACATCGCAATTTGTATGAACTCTTGCCCAAGGTTTACCAGCAGTCTGGGACGACAATGGCAGTCATACAGTACATTCCCAAGGTTCACAATTTTGTGCTTGATTTGATGGTACAGAGCAATCTTACAAATTTCAATGAATATATAACCTAGATTGAAGTAGCGGTCTGAGGAATTGGGACTGCAGTTCCCCTTTAAATCTAAACATCCATCTTTGAACTATTTTCTTAAAGATACCAAAGACTTGAATATATAATTAACTTGCCTTACCAAAAAACAGCTAAACCTTTTTTATGGCTTCAGCTGCATTGCCAGCAGTTAATCCTGAATACATCATAAAACTGCCTTTAACTTGAGGTTAAATTGGTAATTGTCTTATTTGTATCAATGTGACATTTTCTCTTTAACACCGATTTGATTTTTCTGCATGAATTTGGCCTTTACACTTGCACTGAATTCACATTTTCAGCTTTCTGATAAGTATTCAATTTCAAATGTTAAATGCAGAAGGAGTGAGCTGGCATTTGGATTCATATTGCAGGATAAAATGTGCAGCTATAAGAATTCTTTTAAAAAGAGGTTAAAAGTTTTAGACTTTTTTTTTCAGAGAATGTCAGTTACTAACTACATAAGTCTAGGAGCTCTTCTGTAATCTTAATGTTCTTTTAGTTGCCCTTGTTTTGCCATAGGGTAATAGTAACCTTGGATTTCCTTGGTGGTAAAACAGAGCATCACTGATTTTTAAAAGATTCGGACATTTAAATGGTGAACAAGGACCATAACATCTGAAGAAACTGAAAAGTACTCTTAGGTTTGAATTGAGCGATAAGTTTTCCATTGTGCTATAATTTGAAATGAATGAGTGAAAGTCCTGGTTTTCTGAATTGTGGTTTTGATTTTGTTTTTTTTACTTTTAGTATTTGATATATTCAATGAATGTTTGGCATTGGAAGGTTGTATTTAATCATGTTTGTACTAGAAATTGGCATGCTTAATCCATGCATGTATGGATGGTTTTGAAGTCTATGCATCCATTTTCCATGTTGCACTGACATTTTATGTGACATTACAAGAACTAAACTGATGCCAAATCCAGGACAAGGAGTTTGTTTGATGGGTATTCCTATGCGCCTTTCCAAATTTTACATTACAAAAGTTGCACCTTTGTTTGGCTTCCCCAGATCTTCCTCATTACCTTTTCTTATTTGTAGTTATTTGACCTGATTTGAAATGTAGTATTGTGTGTGAAGTAACCCACTCTCCCCAAAGTAGCATATTAAAAACTGGTCTCTGGTGCATTGCCGCGTCTGGCTTTTCCAGATGAGTTTCGACCCCAATCTGCTGCACAACAATGGCCATTCTGCCTATGCTAATGGCACAGCAGGCGGCCTGCGGGAAACTGGTGTCATCGAGAAGTTGCTGATCTCCTACGGGTTTATCCAGTGCTCCGAACGGCAAGCACGTCTCTTCTTCCACTGCTCCCAATACAATGGTAACCTTCAGGATCTGAAGGTTGGAGGTGAGTGGAGGCTGCCTTGTACTACGTTTTCTGTTTTTTTGATTCCCTGTGTTGCATTGAAGTTGGGGTTTTTTTTCTCTGGTTTTATTTGGTATGGGTTCCAATTTCAAATATTAAAGGCAGAGGTGTCTACCTGTGGTTTTAGGAGGAGTTTTGTTTTATATTGCAACAGTTTTTCTAATTCACGCTTGTAAGTAACTTCATTACCTGTTTGACAGGATTGGTTGAGCTCAGTGCTACTGAAATGGAAAATACATTTTGCAGCTCGGTAGTGATCTTGGTTTCCTTACATTTTTGCAGTGTTTGATCCAATTAAATCCAGTCATTTTGATTTCTGAAATACTTCACATGCTTCAGCCCATTCCATTTTTTTAGCCTATTGAACCTCTTATGTGCTGCATTTTTGGGGGTTTGATTTTGATTCCATTTGGGAAGTAATGCATAAACTTAACCCATGGGACTAATCTAAATGGTCCTTTTTCAGGTGGAAAAAGATGCTTTCATTAGGGTTCTGAAGACTTTATAATCGCCATATTAAAACTAGGGAAATGCCAGAAAAACTTCAGACTAACACCTCAATGGGGAGGTGCCTCTTTCTTCTGTGTGTGGATATATATATAAGTACTGGATGTTAAACGGCATAAAAACCTCTTACTATGCATATGAAGTAAACTGTTAATGAGTACAGGGTGTCAGAGTTGTGTGCTTGTGGATGACCTGCCTGTGTGATAAATGAGAATTGAATCCAGAGTAATTTGAGGGTGTTTTAATGAATCTGTCTCCTGCAGATGATGTAGAGTTTGAAGTGTCGTCTGACAGGCGCACTGGCAAACCCATTGCAGTGAAGCTGGTGAAAATTAAACCAGAGATACTGCCTGAGGAGAGAATCACTGGGCAGGTGGGAGCGATTGACACAAACTCACTCAACACTCCCCTTACTATGCTGCATGGTTTTATAAATCCAGTTAAGGAATCTTTTTTTGGTTATGTTTACCTTCCATTTGTCCATTTTGTGTTTGGTCAAACGTACTTTAAATGTTAAACTATCTGGTCTGTAATATGTCTACACAACGTTACCTAGAATGTGAAAAACAAGTGCTCTTAAGTCCATGAAGTGGAAAGCTTTTGTCCCAGTTTTCTTTGGTGACGAATCCCATGATCGTTGTGTAATAAACTTTAGGTGCTATGATATGTTGTCCATAGGTAATATGTAGTACAGTGTCCTAGAATTCTGATCAGTCAGTGTTAACTCATTTTTATTGCATTATTCTGATTTTCATTCACTGACCTTAAATACTCATTTGGTCCCTAATTCTCCTCCTTGAGAACAGTTCAGATTCGGGGGATTAGGTGTAATAAAGAAAGGGTCTCCCTTTCACATCTTGAGAAATGTATTGCCAGTGTTCTATATTCAACCAGTTAAAGCAATTAAAGTAAGTTTGACTGTCTTGTCCTGTCTGTGTTGGGGTTTGAGGTCTTGTGGTGTCTGAACTGGGGTGGTGGTTGTGGGGGAGGGGGGGGGGGTTAGAGCCAGTGCCATTTAAAAGGTGCTTTGTTCCTTTTTGCATTTTTCTAGGGGCTTTTCTTTAACTATCACTCAGCACAAATTTGTGAAATCGTGTCTAAAGCTGTACTTTTAAGCCCAAACAAATGTTCAGATCAGTCTCATAAAGAAGACTGTGAAAAAGCGAGACCTAGCGGTTTACCCTTCTCTGTGTAAATTTGGGAATGTTTGTCTAGAACTTGCTTATTGCTGACCTCCATAAGAATGCTTGTACTTTTGTCAGGCCAATGTAGATAAGAAAACGTTTGTGTCCTCAATGAGGCTTAAAGTCATTCCATTTTAAAGCTGATTTAAGAGTTAACTAGATTTACAAGCATGATGGCTGTAATCATGTTTAAGCTGCCACCTACACAGTTAGAAAAGAAGCCTGATGCTGTGCTTAATTTGAAGATAAATGTTGGTGATTTTTTGCTGTAAAACCAATTAAAAGTACATACATTGGGTACATGTTACATCTAAAGGTGCAGATTGGAGCTGTCATGTTAGCCACCTCTTACTGGACTCCCCAAGCACTGGATGGGTGAGCACTGTCATTAATGGGCTGTTTTTGATAGGCCAGAGTTACATCGGCTATCAGTTGTAGCAGGAGTGATGTCAGTGAGAGAACACTTTCTACTCTAGTGGTTGCAGGATTTCCTTTAAGACACTTTTGGCACCTGATAGCTCACTATGCATGCACAGGTTCACAATCTCTCAACGTCAAGGGGTTGTAGTAGCAAGCAGAATTGATTAACTATGGGCAGCTCTAAATTAGGAGAGTAGAAAATAGAAGGTCGCAACGTCACAGAGTAGGATGCTTAGCACTTAAACATTTCTGGAATATGTCCATGCATACCAGAAACTTAACCTGTAGTTTAAATCTGTTGATGGAAAGAACTTGTTTTGAAATTAAGAAGAAAACTGCCCTAAAGAAACATTAAAAAACAAATTTTGGAAAATGTAACCTGTTAGACCCTTGTTTACTTGTCTTTTAAGTGGGGAAAGTACTCCAGAATGTTTTTGTCGATGAGTTGACCATACCAAAACATTTTAACTAAACTTTTGGTGTGGTCAAAAATGAAAATCAGTTGGTGTTGAAACATTTGTATACATTTTCTGAAGTGTAGCTAAATGTGATCAATATTCCTGCAGGTTGTTTGTGCGATTCCAAATCACCTTGATGGCAAGTCAGCCCCAGGACAGGTTCCCACTGGCAGTGTATGCTATGAGCGCAATGGGGTAAGTCATCACTGTTGCCTCCTGTATCCAGAAAACTAGCCTGAACAATTCAATCTTTTCTTTTGACAAAACTTGCCATGACCTCTAGGTCCCATAAAGGGAAACCAGTTCTTATCTTCCTTGCACATATAAATACAAATAAAATTGTTTTTTAGCCATTGTCTCCTCAATACAGGTTTGTGTTTAGCACTGTTTTTCAACTAAATCTGTGCTGGATATTCAACTGGATGTTTAATTCCTTCTCAGACGCGTTACTAAAAGCCATGTACAGTATATACTAGTATTAAGTATCGGTAGTGAAATGAGTGAAAAGTGGTCTCGTTTTCAACCCAAATCAGGTGTGAAGAAAAACAGAAAATTAAACCTCCAAAATCTGCTTGCAGAACCTTTTGATTAGTGCAAAAAGTTGTCATAGTGATTCTGTTTTGGAACAGACTTTCAGAAGCACTTCAGATGTTTGGTTTATATTAAATCTGCAAAGTACCTTTCCTTGTGTCTCTCTGTAGGAGGTATTTTATCTGACCTACACTCCTGAAGATGTGGAGGGCAACACGCTCCTTGACACTGGGGACAAGGTCAGCTTCTTCATGGAAACGAACAAACAGTGAGTGCTTCTGTTACAGCTTGTTTGCATCAGAATTTTTCTTAATACTATTAAAACAGCTCACATGAAATCAGTTTTTTTAAGTTTTCTCTACTTTTAGCAGTTACTAACAGCTTAGCAGAATAGGCCATTTCAGGCTTGCTTGGCAGTTAAAAGCAAATTCATCCAGGGACTAAATCTTGAAAAACCTAAATGAATCTTCTATTGCAATGTGGAAGGGCAGCTTGTTCTAAGTGCCTACCTGGTACATCTACAGCAATTGTGGAACGGGATCGGGGCAGTGGTTGAGGCATGCTTTACTGACCTGGTATGTGATTAAATCCTCAGCACTGGTGCGGTCAGCGCTCATAATATTGTACTGGTGAAGAAGAAACAGATGCGCTGCCAGGGCGTCGTCTGTGCAACCAAGGTAAAGTGATAGATTTTATAAACATGAATAATGTATAACTGAAGTTTGACAAACTTGTCACACTTGATTAAATTTTTCTGGACTGGATGTTTGTAATGCACACCTACGCATGACTTCTAAAGAAGCCTAATGTGTTCTTTTTGGTTAGTAGGATGTTTAATTGCCAGGGTCTTGTTGCTCTGGATTAGGTTTCTTGCTGTCTAAAACTTCCTTTGTTGTGCATTTGAATTAATAAATAGAAAAGGCAGATGCAGGCAAGAGGTCTGGGAAGAAGTTCCAGTGGAATGTTCTAGGAAAATGCAGTATGCTTAGATGCATGCTGGGTGGTGCTGTATTAGTGTCCAGTAAAAAGGACTGAAAGCTAATAACGCATGTATGTTTTTACGGTATATGGTTTACACACTGCTCCTTTTCTTGCATGGATGTCTTGTGATTGTGACCTTTTTTCCCCCCTCTTTAGGAGGCCTTTGGGTTTATTGAAAGAGGAGATGTAGTGAAGGAGATCTTCTTTCACTATAGTGAGTTTAAAGGAGACCTGGAAGCCCTGCAGGCAGGAGATGATGTGGAGTTCACCATCAAAGAGCGAAATGTGAGTGTCCCTGCTCAGCTGTTTGGGCTGATATGTGCTACAAGATATTTTAAGGTGTTTTCAATGTTAAATTATAATTTGTGTGTGTGGAGAGTTGCTGCCACTTCAGAGCAGTTTTCACATTTTTTAAAAGCTGACGAATCCAGGCTTTTACAATTTATTATTTGAGGACATAATCCTGTTTATTGTAGCACTTAAGTATTCTTATGCAAAATTTAAGGTTGAAAAGTCAGTATGATGCTATTCATTAAGGTGTTTTAATGCCCTCTAGGGAAAAGAGGTAGCCACAGATGTGAGACTGCTGCCCCAAGGAACAGTTATTTTTGAAGACATCAGCATTGAGCGCTTTGAAGGAACTGTCACTAAAGTAATCCCTAAAGTTCCCACTAAGAACCAGGTAAGTTTCTTGGTTTTGGCCCAATTTGTATAATGTCTTATTTAACAGAATTATACTAGTCAAGTGTTACTGTTTCAGTATACACTGCAGAAATTCTCCAAGAACAAAAAAGGTTACAATTTAAATGCAATATTGAGGAATATTTTTTACAGTAACATTATTGGCTTGTAAAATGTAATTAGAGCTTTTGATAAAGATTTAAGGCTTTCTAAAAAATGTATGAACTAATCAACAGTTTGTGACAGGATCTTTACACTGTAAGTGAATCTTTCCATTTTTAATACATGGGGGGTGGGGGGGGGGGGAGGACCGTTGAATCACTTTTAGTTAACGCAGCAAAATCGTATTGCAACAAATCTTAAATGCTTAAAATGATAATGCACAGAAAAAGGCTAATTTGAGTTCAGTCTTTCAGAGTAGTCGTAAGGATTCCTGATTTGTGCTTTTTCCTGTCATCCTAGAATGATCCCTTACCTGGCCGCATCCGTGCCAGGATTCATTTCGCTGACAAGGAACTGTTATTTGGTGACAAAGACACCAAGTCCAAGGTTACGCTGCTAGAGGGAGATCATGTGGAGTTTAATATCTCCACCGACCGGCGTGACAAGCTGGAGCGTGCCACCAACATCGAGATTCTGCCTGACACTTTCCAATACACCAAGGAGACCAGGGAGATGGTGAGATTAATTTCAACGTGCCAATGGTTACAGCACAGCCTTTATTTACACAAAACGTTTGTGGCAGTCTAGGTCAGGCATCAGATAGGGTCTTTCAACCTCAATGCTTGGATTCCTATGGCCAAGACATCAATGAGCTTGAGTCGTGTCATTGCTCAACAGTGACAAAGATTTCCCAAGATGTAAGGACTCTGCCCACCTTTCTCAGTGTTCATTTGGCATTAATCAGCCATGACCTACTTGTATTTTGCTTAAGCTGTGCCTTGCTGGGCACCTGCATTCTTGAAACTGATCAGACCTACTGCAAAACACGTAGCCTCAATTGACTTGGTTTTCAGTGTTTGTGCAATATGTCCTTCTGTCTATGCCAATTTAAGTATCATGGAGCTTTCAGTGCATCAAAGATAAATGACAAGTAGGCATTTAAATGCCTCGGTAGACACACGTTTCCTAAATACAGGAGTTTCAACCATAATTCAAAACCTTAAGTTGCATTTCCATTACTGATACAATATAACTGATCTTGCGTTACCTGCATTCTTACACCTGAAGCAATAGGAAAGCATGTTTTTAGTTAATTGGTATTTTAAAATAATTGCAGTAGGAGCCTTTAATTTATAACTTGCCACAAATGCCCTTTCCACCGGTTCCCCTAAAGTATAATTATTCCCTTTAAAATACATTAGGAATATGTTGCATCCCAGTTATGTATTTCCTCTTAACATTACTCATTCAGGTGGGTATATGTTCATCTGACAAAACTTCATTTTGCAGTAAGTTTTTCTTGCAAATGTTTTAATTTGCTAGCTACAGTTCAGTTAAGTTACACAATGTAAGTGCAATAAACACTTGGCTTTGTGAATGAAAAAGCCATTGCACATCAAGGTTTGTGTAGTAGTAGAACATCCCAGATGATATTAAATAGTCCTTTATGTGGGAAATGTGGCACAGTTAGGAGTTATTGACCATCACATTTTCTATGCCACAGGGAGTAATTGCAGCTATGAGAGATGGCTTTGGGTTCATTAAGTGTGTGGACCGTGATGCCAGGATGTTCTTCCACTTCAGTGAGATTTTGGAGGAGAGTCAGCTGCACATCTCTGATGAAGTGGAGTTCACTGTGGTTCCTGTAAGTGTACCCCACTGCAGCTGACTGGAAATGACAGCCACACTATGGCAGAACAGTGGAATTCCATATAAAAACTTTATAGATGTATTGGTTTCTTAAGTAAAAATTTGGATCTATTCAAGATTACATTGTTTTTTCTAGACTCAAGTTAATTATAAGATGAAACCATTCACTTCAGGTTAGTGGATATGAATAGAATTACAAAACTTTCAATTACTGTGCTGTAAAGGTTCCAATTCCATCTGGCCCTAAGGAAGATTTTTCTTCAGACTGTTCAATAAATGTGCAAGGAGCTTATGCCAATATAAATCCCTGAACAAAAATGCATAAATGTTATGCAACTGTGAAATCTTGATATCAGATGTGGTAAAGGAAGGTAATTGAACACTCATTTCCACACACTTAGCCACACATTACCTGCAGCTGAGTACATTAAGTTGAGGATTCATGTTTTTCTGACAACCAGAAATACGCTGGTAAGAAACATTGGATTTCAAAAGCACCATATGTCAGTTTACCAGTCTTGCTGTGAAAAAGGAAGAAGTGGCCTTGAAGTTGTTCAGAGATGTGAAAGTTTGGACAAACTTTACCAGGTGTCTTACATGAAAACTGATCAGACCTGCTACAAAGCACTTTGACCCACTTGAGGTTTTAGGCTTTTAATTAAGCATTGAAGTGTTTTTTTATTTTTCTATACAAGAGCCTGCAACTCCTAAAGCCTAAAATGAAACCCTCTGCTGTAGAAAAACTATCCAGTTTCCTTAGTTTGTTAGGCTTTTGTCCCAGCCCCAAGCTCTCCTTAAATTACTAATGTTGCTCTTAATTGTTTGGGATTGTAAATACCTTTTTCCTGTGGAGCACATTAGACTCAAGTTTGGGTATCCCTGTGCAGGATATGCTGTCAGCCCAAAGGAACCACGCAGTCCGGATCAAAAAGCTCCCCAAAGGCACAGTATGCTTCCACACCCAGTCAGAACATCGCTTTATAGGCACAGTGGAGAAAGAGGCTCCCTCCAAAACCACCAGCCCAGCCAAAGGCAAGGAGAAGGTAAGCCTAGTACATTTTTCATTTGGTCTCTGACCCCTGAAGAATTACAGGTCTTTGAAAGTCTTCTCCAGCCTTGGAAATGTTTCATGCTAATCAGGCATGCAGGGAGCCAGTTTAGCCATTAGAAGTTTGTGGACCAATGCTGGCCCATGCCACATGTACCTTACCAAGTTGGATAATTGATCAAAATCTCAGATTTGTACCTTGGCATTAGAAATTGATAATATATTGCAATGGGTGAGCCAAATAAGGTATGTCTTATTCATTTGCCATTGTCCTTGCTCTCCTATGTAATGCCTTGTCCACATTCTTCTGCATCATGAAGTAGAAATATACCTTCCAAATAAACTTGGCAGTTTCTTAAATTCAGTTCCCATAAGCAAACAGAAATCTAACTTAAGAGGGCTTTTAGTTTTTAGCTGCTGTTACAGTGCTACCAAAGCCTCAGCCCATTCCCTGGGGAACTCGCTAGTTCCAAAAGCAGTTTGTCTGTCAAGAGCAGGAAGTCATAGGGTGGAAAATTGAACTTCAACCGAAGTAAAATTGTTTGGTTATCAATGCTCTCTAATTTTCTTCCCTTTTATCTAAAGTTCTATTCCACAACAAATTAAACATTTGACATTTTTTCACTTCCTTGCTTGTTTCTAGTCTTCAGAACACTTGAGTCCATCTCTTCAGACCTCTCAATCTTACTACTTTTCTTTCTCCTTTCCTCTCTTTTCCTTTCTTCATTAGAAAAAAGAGAAGGTAGGATGCTGCCCTTTCTCCCCCCCTTTATCTTGTTAACCTTACAGTCAAATTCAGTTTTTCTGAAACCACTACATTGTATCAAGCTTCACATTGTATCCAGTTGCCTTTCACTTTGTTTTGCAAAATCTGTTTGTTTTGAAATTTTTTCACACTAGAGTATAAAACTGAAGTGTTGGAAAGTGGGTCCTAATTAGGAAATGCACCCTTCATTGTTAGGGAACAAAGCACTGTTCAGTCAAGCTCAGTACACTCCAGCAATTGGAGTTCTGTCTCAGCGGTTTAACAAACTTTGATTTCCAAAGAAACTTAAAAGTAATGAAAAGGCAATGCTACATGCTACAGAAATGTTATTTAGAAAATATCTTCAGATTAGTTGATTAACAGTTAACATCTCTAACTTTGGATCTTCCTGTTCTGCTCTTTGAATGTAAAACTATCTAACTTAATTTCCAAGAATCAAGTAGAGAAGATGGGTGTCTGATGTGAATGGCTGTGCATGAGAAATACTTTGTGTGTGCACAGAGCGCTTACAGCACATTATGGATGCCACAGCTGTACTGAGAATGGGGCATTTACACTTCAGTACAGTCCTAACATCTTGCTGTTTTTTTCTGTATAGTTACGGAGGGTAAATAACATGATTTGGCTGTTTTAATTAGAGGCTGATTTAGTGCTTCCCTTCTGCTTATTACAGCATACGGTGTTGGAGTTGTTTCTGTGGACTTGATGTTCCTTAATGCTACTGCATATGATACACTAGCTTTTAAGATGTCTGCTGCACTCCCTGCAGCTCATGGCTTTTCTGATCTTTATGTAATGTCTCCATGTGTGCATCAGGATTCAGAGGAGGGTGTGATAGGATACGAAGACTGTGGCATGAAGATGACTGTCTCTTATCATACCAAGGATTTGGAAGGGTCCGTGTATCCGCAGGTTGGAGATAAGGTGGGAGCTGTGAGCATGTGAGAGGTGGAAAGAGATTAGTACGAGCAGTACTGTAGGGTTATTTTTCATTGACTTTACAGTTCTGGTTAGTGCACTCAACTAAATTAGTTCATTTGTAAGGGACACTTAGAGCATCCCTTGCTCTGAATTACACTAAAGATGAGGATTATCTGAATGTGCTCTAGTTCTAGTTTTTTTGTGTGATGTGCAAACATTTTGAAACTCCTGTATCTCTTTCAAACCATCTGGTACAGAAAGGGTAAAATGGCCAGTTCTAAACTAAAATTCCACCAGCATTTGACTAGCGTATCCATCCCTTGTTCCAAGCTCTTTCCAAGTTGAGTCTGATTTTACAGGTGGAGTTCAGTATTTGTGAAGTAAAAAGGACGGGTCAGCAGAGTGCAGTGTCTATCAAAATCCTCAACCGCACTGCTGGCACCAGGAGGCTCCTGGGATATGTTGCCACGCTGAAGGACAACTTTGGGTTCATAGAAACAGCGAATCATGACCAGGAGATCTTTTTTCACTACAGGTTAATTGCTTTGTAGCTTTAAACATTTTATCAGTTAACTCTGGGCAGTCAGGGCTTCATGCCACTCTACAATAACCTGTATGCTGTTTTTTGCAGCGAGATGTGTGGGGATCTTGAAAATCTTGAGCTGGGTGACACTGTGGAGTACACCCTATCTAAGGGCAAGGGCAATAAGGTCAGCGCTGAGAAAGTCACCAAGGTCACTGCAGGTAGGGGTCAGTTCAAGTGGTTTTATCAGTGGTCATTTCAGTTTTTCTCCAGGTTGCTTTATCTTCTAATCCCATGTTCTGTACCTCATACAGGGTAATTTTAGAATTAAACTAAATTCCAGTTTTGTGACATGTACTTTGTAAATGGAGATGCTGTATCTTGTCCTGCAGCAAATGTGGGATCAGTTTGCAACACTACCTCTGGTCCTGCTGGGGCCAGATATTGAATTTTATGGACGCGTTCCCTTGTACATTGATATGGATTTTAAGTAGCAGTAAAACAGTTAATATGATCACCATTATGGAATCTCCGCCTCTATAATGTTTCAGTAACACAGTGTGTCCTGGTGCATTTGCAGTTAATGGTGTTGGGGAGGATGTCAGTGCAACTGTGTGCCTGGGGAAGGTTGTGAGACCACTGCGCAGTGTGGACCCCTCCCAGACTGAGTATCAGGGGCTCATCGAGGTCACAGAGGAAGGTGAGTCATTGCATGAAATGCTACTGGCACATTTCCGCAAGGCTTCATAATTCTGGCAAGAAAATGCTTCCATATGTTGTGATGCAGAAAATAAATGTAGTTATGTATGACCTGATGGGAATATTAGAGACTGCCCCTGTTGGAGTCAGTCCGCATCCCATAGTGATTACAGTGGTCAGTTTGAGGCAGTATTGAATCTAGTGCTTACAAAGCACAATGGATATTTTAGTCCATCAGCTTTTCTCTCAAGCCATGTCATATGTCCCTTTTTTGGTTAAGAGCTGAGTAGTGCCTCTTGTTGGGGTTTTTCCCCAACCAGTGCCTGTTATCTCTTGAGATTGCCTGAATTGACCTATGTTATTATATCTTCAGATACAAGAAAGCCGACAATCATGCCTCCTAATTTTTTACTTATCAACCTTCCTTCCCATAGCACACTGAGGAAAAAAGGTCTGGTGTACTGATACTTCACCATTCATGGGAATTGCACGACATTTTGACTTTTGACTCCTAGAACTGTGATTTAAAATTTTAAACTAGTATTTTTGGGGGGCAGCTTTTGTAACATGCTATGGGGAAAAGGGTTTTGTACCAATGTTAATAGGATCTATTAAATGATGGTTTTAAGGCAGACCACCCCTGACTGGTGTTTTTTTTCTAGCCCATGCTAACAGTGACCTTCAATCAGCAAGCACTTTGGGATCATCTGAAATGCAGGAGAACAGACGCCTAATTTCAATACTTGATTTGTCTTATTTAAAGCCTGTTTGCTATACACAAGCTGTAATCGCGGTTTACCGTTTATGAATGGAAAAGCGTCACAATGTGCCTTGCAACTAGGGGGTGGTGAGTAGTATGGGTGTTGGCACTCAAAGCTCCTGGTGGTTTGTCTACAGGTAGCCTGAAGGGGCAGAGCTTCCCCTTTGGCATTGTGGGGATGGCCAGCAAGGCAGACTGCCTGCAGAAGGGCGAGTCGGTGAAGTTCCAGCTGTGCACTGTGGCTCAGACTGGGCAGAAGATGGCCTGTAATATTGTCCCATTGCGCAGAGCCCCTGTAGAGTGTGTAAAGGACCAGGTAAGGAAATCCTTTTTTTTATTTCTAATGCAGTGTCTACCCCGTCCTGTGTTTGGATACCAAGGTCCCCACCAAGAGCAGCTCATCATTGACTCATGCGTATTGCTTATAAGAATGGAATGACCAGCTGTTGGTTGGGTCCAATATCTAGCCAATGAGCATGTGGCCTGGGATAGTCCATAAGTTAGGGAATCATTGAAGAGAGGTTTCATGCAATATTGTTTGGTGGATTGTAGATATGGTTTGAGTTCATGACTGTCATTTCCTGTTACAAAGCTTAACATGTAAAGCAGGTCAACTCAGTGAAACTGAATACTCTGCAATATTCAGAACGGTTGAAATGTTGTAAGGCTAAGTGCTGTCAAATCAGTGGTACATTTTTTTCCCCAAGAGATTGAAGATTTATCTACAGCAGTTTTTCATGGCCAACCATAAAGAACATGATTGTGGTACACGGGACAAAAAAAATTGCATCAGGACCTTTTGAGTAAACTGGAAGATTTAATTTCTTGCTTCCTTGAACTGTACCCCCTATCTCCCCCTGTGTGTCTGGTGCAGTTTGGCTTCATCTCCTATGAAGTGGGTGATGGGAAGAAGCTGTTCTTCCATGTGAAAGAGGTGCAGGATGGAGTGGAGCTGCAGGCTGGAGATGAGGTGGAGTTTTCTGTGATTCTGAACCAACGCACAGGAAAGTGTAGTGCTTGCAACGTGCGCAGAGTCAGGTACAGAATACCTTATTAAAAATGAAATTAAATGTGTCAAAATGCAAAAGAGGGTTAAAAAGCTTTAAGAAACTTTCCATTTGTAATTTCTGCTTCATAATGCTGTTCCTGATTTATCCATTTTGGTGTCTGTGTAAAAGCTCCAACTTCATCAATTGAGTAGCAGAATTCAGTCTGAATGTGTATTGAAGCAGTGAATATATTTACTTCAAAGCTGTTAATATTAAAACTAGAATGTTTTAAGCAAATAACAGATTTAATTTTGAACTTTCCTAAGTACCTTGAAAAAGCTCCCTCCCCAAACTTTAAGTCTTTGTCTAACATGAAGTTTTAATCGATTTCACTTCCCTTTAGTGAGGGTCCGAAGCCTGTGGCCACACCTCGGCCTGACCGCCTGGTGAGCCGCTTGAAGAGCATTACCCTAGATGATGCCAGTGCCCCTCGTCTGGTCATTCTTCGCCAACCCCGGGGACCTGATAACTCCAAGGTACTTATTCTCTGCAGTCTGGGGTCTTTCTGATCATAGATCATTAGAGTGGAGCAATCTCCCTTCTGAAGAGCAAGGAAAGTGGTAATGACAATAGTCCAGTACTGAATGTTACTACAAGGTAATATTTTTCTCATTCCTCATACTGAGAGCTTGACAGCTTGCAATGGAAATATAACGTCCAGCGATTAGTTGTTTAACCTTTTTTGTCTTTAAAAACATGTAAATGATTGCGAAGTGCCATGTCATACTATAATTTTTCAAATTGAGAAGAAACCTACCACTGTTGGTCTATACCTCTTTATAAAATGATTTCAAGTATTGATTAAATGGTGACTTGATCAGTTAAGACTGATTGTGATAGTGGATTCTTTTTGATCCTGATCACCTCTGCCCCACCCAAATTTCAAATCACCTTTCAGGTTTTTCTCACCTGTGCCACACCCAGTAAGAAATAGCAGTCTTCATTGTCAACCCTGGTGGAAAAAGTAAAATTTAGAAAGGAACCGTTAATGCTTTTCTTGTCAAGAGCGCATTTAAGGTCTGGGAAGTTCATTGGCAGCGGTTTCTATCCTAGACATTACAACCAGTCAGTGTGCAACAGGCGTATCTGGGAGTTATTTTTCACAATACATTGGCTTGAAAAGGAATGTTTACATTTTTACGGAGTTCAGTGAACAGGCACTGGTTTGTATAATCTGTGACGAATAGGACAGAACCCCACAGGATCACATCTACAACCTTGGGCAAAGCATGTCTAACAGATGAACAGCTCCTGTTTGTGTTCCAGTGATACTTTTTCTCAGTATACAAATATGGTGGTTAAACCTGTTTCTTGAAGTGATAGTACAGAGTTCTGGTGTAAATTTCATGTCAAGGGGGGTGAGGTAAAAATGTAAAATTGTGGAGTAAATACCAATTTTGGGTCTTCTGACCTGCCTACAGGGTTTTAATGTGGAGAGGAAGATACGCCAAGCAGGTGTCATCGACTGACTGCTTCAAAGCATGAGCGTCCAGCAGCATCGGAGTGGAGGAGTGCAAGTGCAGCAGCAGGGGGTGTGGGAGGTGCCAGAGAGCGTACCAGTGTGCCCACCCTCACCTTTCTCCCCCCTTGCCCCTCCAAACCCGTCCTCTTCGTGGCTCTGCACCACCTCCTTGTCTGTGCTCGGAGATCGGCACCGCTAAGCACAGCAGCAGACTGGACTCTCTCCGGTCTTCGCGAGGCTTTCTTTTACAGGTGGGGGGGGGAAATGGGTGGATTTAAAAACAGGAATTACTGTAAGACTTCTTAGCCTCTATTTAACCTAAAACTGGAATGATGATGGAGAAGGCCCTGCTGGAATTCTGCACCTGTGGTGTGCGTTTGCGTGTGTGGTTCCTTTTTAAACATGTATTGACCTGCCAGATTTGTGTGGTAACCCCCCTCCCCCATACTGCAGAGAATTTTTTCATGCTTCATATTTACTTTTGCTGCTCTGGATGCTTTTCTTAAAGCTACTGTATTTTTTTTTCAAGCACTGTGGGGGGAGGGAGCTGCTGTGTGTGAAAACCTGTTACAATGCAGAGCTTCCTTTGGGATACCCGATAAATGTTGGGGCTGTTAAAATACTTGTCATTCTAAAAAATGGAGCAGACTAGCTCTCTATTAAGCCCACCTCACATTTAACTTAATTTGATGCAAATTCAAACCTGAAAAAATAAATTGCTGTTAATGAAGTCCTGTTAAAAAGCTTTGCTTTAGAATTTTAAACTAAGTCTGTACTTTTAAGGGTGTGGAAGCAAGTAAAAAATATGAACCACATGTGGTCCATTTCCCTTAAATTGCTTCATGGTGCAGAGTTCCAGGTGGTACCATGATGCCATTGTTAATTTGCTTTTTATATTTTTTTTATTTTTTGCACATACCTTTCAGCTTTTTTTCTCAATCCCTGATTTCCAATTTCAAATAATACTAAAAAATACAAAAAAAAACTAAAATTGTGCCTAAAAATTCATTAAAAAAATTCTTTATCCCAGATGGCACCCAAAATGATGCCTCCTTAATGATGGCTTTTTTGGTAGAAATATTGCAGATTCGCATCAAAATTACTATGGGTTGACATTCATGTATGTGAACGTGCTTTTTTTTTTCCTAGAGGAATATTCTGACATCATGAAAATTGGTATCTTTGCAGAAGTAAAATGAGCAAAAATAAAACTCAAAAGAATCAGGATTTCAATTTCTGTGGTTTAGATGCTGTTAGGATTTCTGCTGCGCCTCCACTCAAGTGTGGAGTTGTAACTTATCTAGGAGACCGCTTGGTTCTTACAGAACAACATGAAGAAGCTCTCCTCTGTACTTTTGTTAATGGTCTTGAATGAAACAATAGAATAAAAGTTTTACGAAAATTTTACAACTGTCCTTTCTAGTTCCTTTGACGGTTTGGGTTACATTTCTATACATCTCTTGAATAGGTCCGTTACCAGTAAATTTTAAATTGTTAGAGTAACTTGAAATACTGAAATTTTACATCCACCCCATCTTCTTGGAAGTGATGTCCTGTGTGACCTGCATCTGTTATGCTTTAAAGGTCTGCTTCAATGATTAAGAAATATAAAAGTCTTGAGAGATTATCACTGTTGTATGCTCTACAACCCCAATTCTCCTGTACCCATCCAAGAGTAAGTTTTTTTTTTTTCACAGTAGATCACAGTTGCCGTTTATAGCAAGAAGAGTAAGGGTTATTTTGGGACTGGGATTCAAATACAGTATGTAGTGCCTTAAGAGGGACATCACTTGGGAACAAGGCAGACTTTCCTTAATGCAGCCTCTCCAGGCTTTTAAAATTTGTCAGAAAGCAAACTGTTGACTTGATGTTTAATATTCTTTCTAATGAAACAGAATAATTTCAGGTTCAAGCTCATACTAGTTAATGTAGTTATACCCCTTAAGTTGAACTAAAAATTTAACACTGCAGTGAAAACAATTTAAGCTCAATTTCATTATGTAAGCTTTGAAAATGGTTGAACCCTCTCCCACATTCTTATAGTGCAGGGTAGTTGGAGATGTGGGGGGATAAGTAGATCTTAGTGCAAACGAGCTCTCTGCTACTTTATTCTGAAAGGTAGCTGCATATCCAGTTTATAGTGCAATTGTCATTTTAAATGATTGCTAGAGGCTAAATGGGTTTCTGGGTTCTGTACAAGTATAGTGATTTAAATGTTCTGTCCTCTGGCCAAACTTAAGTGTAGTACTAAGCATTGTTGTGGACTTGAACTTGGAGGTATGCCACACACCTGAAGAAGGCTCCACAGTCAATATTCTCTTTATTCCATGCTGAAAGAACAACCTTTACCTGTTCCTTTGCAGCCTATGCATGCTGGTGCATCTGACTACTCAAAAGACAAGAGTAAAGTTAATAAGGTTGTCACTTTGTATAAATTAGTCAAACCCTTTTTAGTAGGACTTTCTAGTGCTTGGCAGTGGCAAAACCACACTGAAACAGTGAATTAAAGTTAACAGGCACAGCCTGGGGCCAGAGGGCTGCTGTTTTCTGTGTTATGTCCTTCTGGGTTATGTCCTTAACTGAACTTGCTGCTGCCAACCCAAATGTGCATTCAATCTTCTGAAAGCTGTTCAAAAGCAAAGGTAATGTTCACTCCTGAAAGTGATCAGCTTGCATTTTATTACTGCTTTACTTTTTTAATTTATAAATTACAATACCAGTGTGTTATTGTAATTAACTGGGTGGCACTAGATAGACATTTGTCAGATGCTTATAAATGTGTAAGGAAAAACACTGAAGTGAATTTACTTTAAATTGTTTGGAAAATAAGTGACGGTAGAGAAATCAAAACAATAGGCAAGTTTATGAAATATGCATTTCTTAAGATTAAAAAGCCACAAATTATAGAATTGAAAATTACTCTTCCCCCTGTGCAATGTCTGATATGTACAAAATTAAGAGTGCACTCAATTTCGCTACTAAATATATAAACCTTTAATGTGTACTAGAGAAACATTTCTGTATTGCATTACTGCAGACAAAATAGTCACTTTCACAACAGGCATTTTGTGTAACTTAAAAACCTCTGAGATTCTGACATTAAAAAAAAAAACATCCATTGGTTACATCCATTGGTTATTGGATATTTTTGAATAACAAAATAAGATCTGTTCTTAGTTTACATCCATCCATTTGATAACCACTACTTCCAATTTATGGTCACAAGCCAGACCTTGTCCCGGCAAGAAACTGGTGCAAGGCAGGATACTCCTTGAACAAGACTCCAGTCCTTTGCAGACACAGTTAACCTAAATCTACGGACTGGGAGGAAACCCATGTGAACACGGGGAGAACATGCAAACTCCACATAGATAGCACCCCAGGTCTGTAATTGAACCCAGGGCCCTAACACTGCAAGGCAGTAGTGTTAACCATTACACCACTGTCATCTTTTTAGTTTACATCAAGTACAAAATGTTCTGAACGTGTTTTGTTGGAGCACCATTCCTTTCTTATGGTGCTGGAATTATAAGTAATAGCCTTATAGAGAACTGACACTCCAGACCAGACGTGGCAACAAAATTTACACCATTAATTGAATTACTGGTGTAATTCACCAGTAATTATTGAAAATTCTGTTGTACTCCAGGACCAATGAGTGAGAACCAATATTTCAGTTGCAAGCAAGCACACTCCTTCACTGTAGCAGAGAAACCAAACATGAATAGGAGCTCCAGCAGGTTTTCCCACGTGTTTTTCAATTGGGAGCCAGCTGTGATCTCCAAATAATTATTTAAGCTAAACAATTAAGATCCGGGATGGGATGAAAAGCCATGCCACAATGCAGGCAATGAGCATTACCCTTCACCAGTGAAGTTTACACTAAAGAACACTGGAAAGTGCAAGGAATTCCAATAATCCCACTATAGACCCTGAACCTGAGATACTAGATTTCGTAAAAATGGCAAAAAAAATGATAAAAAGCTATTAAAATGGGTTTAAAAGATAAAGATAAGATAGCGATTTACTCCACTACAATTCACTGCCAACCCAGATCTTAATGTTTAAGTCACTCCCTATGACATGTCTGACTATCCCTGGTGCAGGAATTGCCCTTTAGGACAAAAATACATCTCCCCTGCTGAGTTTAGATGAAGAGGCCTTCTCTCGAAAGAGGTGGATAGTTTTTGGATCCATCCGGTGATTTTGAAACTCGATCTGAAAAAGGAACAGATCAACTCAGGACATAAGCAGAGTCAGCTCTTGGACCATTTCGGTGTCCAATATTCTACCAGTGTTGCTCCTGCCACGGTTATGGGCAACAGAACAGAAACAGCCAGTTATCTGCGTCGTCTCGGAGTAATGGTGCAAAATCCCAGCTGAAGCCTAGACCTGGTATACCTGGTAGATCTCGGTACCTGTACTGTCATGCCATGAAGAAGAGGACCAGCGAGTCGCCGACCGTCGGTTGAAGCTCTTCGGGTAAGTTGGACAGAGTTCTGAGGTCAAAGTTTCCAGCTCCTCATGTTTCTTCTGTAAAAAAAAGGGGGGGATAACAGGTCACTTTTTGGGGACACCATTAGGGTGTTAACTTCTCCTTTAAACCCTAGTGCTTTCCGACCCCTGGGCTGTGTTGTGGCTTGGCCTGCTGGAGCCTGAAGACCGGTCTCTGTAGCCCCAAACTAGCTGCTGCCGGTGCTGCCCTGTGCTGTAGCTTATCTCACTAAAGCAATAAGGAAAGTGCAAGCCTGCTGGGTCACTGGAAAGGACCTGCCTTCTTCTGGGTGCACTGACCTGCAGCTCCTTGTCAACTCTCCGCAGGGATTCCTGGGATTCTGTGAGAGTGGCGTCCAGTCGAGCGGCTTCTGTCCTGGTCAGGGCCAGCTGCTCAAACATCTGGGTATCAGAATGGGTCTGGGATGCCCCAACCAAGTCCAGCCCCCGAAGCCGGCTTTTATATTCTTCCACCTTGCCCTTGCACTCCGCAGCTTTCTGTTTCATCTCCAGGAACTGTTCCTGCAGATCCCTCTCGTAGACTTCCTCCGCCGTCAGCTCATTCTCCCAGAACTCCAGCTCCTCCACGTCGGCCTGTCTCGAGGCAATCAGATGTTCGAGCTTCTCTACCTCCTGTCTCATCTGATCCTCCTCCTCCTCCAAGGTGTGGATCTCAGCCTCAGTATTGCCAAGCTGGGTCTGGAGGGCCAGCAGCTCAGTTTGCTGCTGGATCAACAGTTTGTGAAGCCCCACTTCTGTTTCTGGTCCCGAGTTCAGATCACCTGCAGTTGCATCTCTAACCGTCCCATTGATTGGTTTTAGGAGGTGGATCACTTGGCCCGTTTCTTCCTGCTGGCTCAGGACAGAATCCTGTTTTCCAGCTTCCCTGTTCTTATCCCTGTTCTTGTGCAATCTGATTCGGCCCAGGGACTCGATCCACTCTCTGGCCTCTTCCACAAAGGTCAGTGACTTGCGTTTCGGCTTCTTGGCGTCAGGCTTAAGGTCTGCCCTGATGCACAGCCGGGCAACGGGGGGCAGGCTCTGCCGGTGCCGGCTCCGGTCGGCCAGCCGGCTGCCTCGGACCTGAGCGCAGGGCCTGTGCCCCGTCACAGACGGCCCGTTGTGGTTCAAGATGAGCTGCACCTCTCTCGCCTGCTGGCCATATTTATTCAGGGATTCCAGGAGCTTCTCATCAGGGGTGACATGGCGCTCAAAGTCCTTGAATTTCTCCTTGAGAGTGTAGCGCCCTGGGCGACCTGGGAGACCCAGAAAAGAGCGTTAGGAGACCAGATGCACTTCCACTTTGTGTGATTTCAAACCAATTAAAAAATGTCACATTTACTCTTCATTATTTGTCTCTTGTGTCTAAGGTAGATTCCCATCGACTTCTCTAGGAAACAAAAAGAAGTATTTTATATTCATCATACTCAATTTATGTCTGTGTACATGGGATTTAATTAATAAATCTGAAACTACCACATTTTATCAACAGCATAAGTCACAGGATGTCTGAATCTCAAAGGTTGAGTTCTTTAATTCTGAAAACTGGAAGAAAATAAAAGGTAACTATGAAAATATATATACTCCTGTGAGGAAGGTGCACTTCATGTGTGACATATAGGCACTCTGCATACAATACCTCTATTAAATGTCCTCAAGCAATTTAAACTTTCTACAAATGTGCATTCTGATGCTCAAAACAATCTAGAATTATTTACCCCCAAAGTACCCACCCCCATCACCCCTATTTCCCTTCTCCCTGGGAAAGTGTTTTCACTGTGACTCACCCATGGCCTGCGCTAATGCAATCACCACTTCCTGGCAGGTGGTTTTCTCTGTGACTCCACAGATCACTCTCTGGACATTATCCACCCAGACCTTCAGCTCCATGGCGCAGAGTTCAGTTTGTCCACCCTCACGGGCCAGCCTGGGATAGCCTTCTGAGCTGAAAGGGAATGGGGGAGTGCGTTACGTCTAGAGCCCTTCTACGTGAAACCCTTTGAAGACCAAGCAGAGCAAAGTATTTTAAAAAACATCCCTCCATTCTAACTGCTTCTTTCAATACAGGGACCGGTCGTAGGTCAGCCGGTTTCTGGGAAAATTGTCCCTGTTGTGAATGTGTGTGTTTGTGTCTGTTTGTATCCTGTGATGGACTGGCTTCCCATCCAGGGTGTGTCCTGATGTTTACTGGGATAGGTTCTTGCTCCCCAGCGAATGTTGGATAACATCAACAACAATAATCATCATCATTACAGTTAGTGCTTTTCTGGACACTCCGCTCAAAGCGCTTTACAGGTAATGAGGACAGCCCTCCACCACCACCAATGTGCGCCAATACACTCTCCGCACACCAGCTATCAGGAAAGGAGAACAAAGCAATGAAGCCGATTCATAGATGGAGATCATTAGGAGGCTATGATTGGTAAAGGCCAGGGAGAAATTTGGCCAGGACACCAGGGTAATACCCCTACTCTTTTCAAGAAACGCCCTGGGACTTTTAATGACCACAGACAGTCAGGACTACTGTTTTACATCTCACCCAAAGAACTGCACCCTTTTTACAGTGAAGCATCACCATCATTATGCTGCAGTATTAGGATCCACACAGACTGCAGGGTGACTGCCCCCTGCAGGCCCCACTTACACCTCTTCCAGCAGCAACCTTAGTTTTTTCCCAGGAGGTCTCCCATCCAGGTACTGGCCAGGCTCACACCTGCTGAGCTTCAATGGGTCGCCAGTTGTGAGTTCCAGGGTGGACCAAGCAGTTAGAAAATGTATAAATTGATTACATCCTTCCTTGTTATTCTATGTACATTTCTAACCCTTGGTTGTTGATCATTTAGCTCTCTGGAATTTGTGTTTAGAAGCTGAAATCCTTAGTCATGTCCCAAAGCCGCACATGCAAGAGGGAGCTGCGCTCCTTAAGAAGCCCTTGGCCAGCCTCTGGCCTGGAGCCGCGTCTCTGCTGAGAAAAGATGATGCAAAGTGAGACTGACCTGACATAGAAAGTCAAGTGGTACAAACTCCAGTGTCTCAAAAGAATGCCATCCCTAAATGGAAGCAAAACAGGTTTGCCCGGAAACCAACAATGCCCCCCCCAGAATCTCCGGATAGGCTCGAGACTGGTTGGGCTTGCCCAGTTTCAATTAACACCAGCTATTGAGAAACCTACAGTATGAATATCTAAAGAGGATTAATTGCTGGATCCCCCTTGCTAAAAAGATTTGCATGATGGATGTAAAGGCGTGGTGCACAGACTCTCTCCAGTCCTGCATTTGGAGATTCACCTCTTTAGAGGGATATAGCCCATTTTCAATAGCAGCGGTATTAGGAATCAGAAACTCACAGAAAACAGTCCCCATTTCTGTTTTAAAACAAGTCAAAGGAAGGCATTCTATTGAATGCACAGAGAATTGTATTTATCTGTATACAATTGTATGCAAACGTATGGGCAACCCTGGTCAAATTGCATGTTTCACTGAATCTCTATGTGAAAAGTTGAACACAACCTCTACAGAGTACTAACTTAAACATGGTATATTTCTACACATTTAAGTGCACAATTACTATTTAGTTGCTGATTTGAAACGTTACAAAAATAAAAGCGAATGTTCCATGTGCAAAAGATTGTAATGCTTGTTACACTGGGCCTGTTTGAGAAAGCTGTGGGACGGTTCTACGAACCTTGAGTGTCAAGTAAGATGGAAATGACAGAGAAAAAAGACGAGAGAAAGAACAAAACGCGAGCTCTTCTGTTTTTCCCAAGTAGAATATTTTGTAAAATTGCGTGCCTTAAGGGGTTTCCTTTAAATAGATTCTGATGTTGTTTTTTCCATGTCACCCCCACCTAAATGAGAGCAGTACTTTATCTAACGAAATACACACGTCCCTCTGAGACCTACTGCCCTAGCGGACAGCTACATTGTACTTCAGTCCTGTTGGTTTGCTACGCAAATCCATCAGTAAACACACGAACTTCCCTGCACAGCCCTGTCTCTCTCCGGCAGCCTTTCCGTGCAGTGGATATCTTAACGGTGAAGCCTAAATGTTGGTCATATCCTACTGGGTTTCCAGGGGAAATGCTGTAGACGGTTTAGAAATTAAGCTAATTATTGTTTACCGAGATCAGCTTTTATCTTGCCTTGTTCATCTCTAAGAAACTCGGTTTACATCATGAAAGGATGTAGCTCGTTAGTGTTTTGCAGTCACTCTTCCACAGAGCCCTTTCAGTCAAGAAACTAGCAAGTGCTTATACATGCATTTTATTGCTAATGAAAATTGAACGCCTCCTTTATTTGTTTTTAAAAGTATTCAGTAAAGTGTCACATCAAAAATACATAAATATAAGAAAGTGAACGAGTAATGCGCCAAGATCTTGGATAGAGTACTTTATAAATCGTCAAAATCCTGTCCTAGTATATATACACATTTTACACGTACGCATTTTACAGTTGAAGATCACTGTTGTCAACTATACATCTCAAACGCTAAATAGCATATGGGGAACACCTACCACTTCATTTTAAAATTAAATTAATACCCTAGCGTCTTGATAGTGTCGTTCCACTTTGCAACTTTACCAAAAAAAAACACAGTGTAAAATATCCTGGAGGCAATACATTGAACGACAGGTGACGAGATTTAAAAATTACATTTCACTTGTCGCAGCACGTACTTCGGATTTTACTAGCTAAATAAAACGTAATGATGACCCTCGAAGTTTAAAAAGAGAGAACAGCTTTGCACTTTATAGCTTTTACTTAGCTTGGTTTATTGTAAACATAGAGGTTTAAAGGTATACTTACTCCTCTAATGCAGTGTCCGACGCGCACTCGGTGTGGTCAGTGTCTGAGCTATCTTGACTATGCTGTGTTCAGCGGCTCGCAGCTTGGCTGTCCTTAGCTCCTGACCGCTCTACGGAAATTTGGGTGACACCCTTCTGGGGACAAACAAGCCAATTTAGGTGATGGAAATTGGGAGTGTCGTCTGGTTTTGTGTTCTCGTGTAATTTATTTTCTTTTATTCTGTTACTTGGTCATGCAGTTTTGTGGTTTCCACTAGAGCTAGAGGTTTCTGAGTTTCTACGCCGGGTTGCAAAATCTAAATGAAGATGAAAAGGTAAAAATGTTTAACCTTGGTTCAAAGATTCTCTTTTGTTCCAAAAGATGCCGCAAGCCCCTGTTCTTAAAATAAAGAGAATGACAGAGTCATTTATTTCAAGGTTTTGGTATTTTTTGTTATACCACACACAGACACACATAGTCGCGAACACGACCTGTAATAATATATAAAATTTAATTATATAAAGGCCTATACATCACATATATAATATATATATGTGTGTGTGTGAAGTAGGCTTTTCACACCTGAAGAAGCCTCCACGGCCGAAATCTTGTTTTCTTTCTTCTCTTTTCAGCGTGGAATAAACCTATTACTTGTTCATATACAATACATTATACATCCTATATAAGACATACCTTTATAACCTGTTTACATAATCTAATCTGATCTAATCCAATTTGAATCATTTTGTACATTTTATTTTAAAGGTAATGAATGAGAAAATATAACTCCGCCATGCAAATTAAAAGCGATTATTTTTTCTAATTGTCTTTCGTGACGAATGTGTAACGTTGACACGCATTGTTGTTACAGGTAGCTAGTTCCGTCCTTTGGAAAATTAAAACAATACAGCCCCGCTGATACTCTTGATCTTGTTTCGCCTGAGAGCTGTCGGGGACGCTAAATCTCGTTCACACCCCAATGCACAATACAATAGGGTGCAATGATGGGGGAGGATTTGGTTCCCGCCTGCAGGTATGCGCGCATCTCTTGATCGAGCACGGAGTACATTGGGGATTCGCATGTACAACCCGAGATTTAGAGACGGCAATGTTGATTAGGTGTTTTTAATAGCCACATAATGCCTACTTTTACGCAGCAAAAAAACGTTAACGTTTAGTTGCATACTTTTGTTTTTATATAATTAATCAGACGGCCACTCATCTCAAAATTAGCTAATCACTATCGTCTGAGGCAATAACAAAAAAGCACCCGTCTTGATAACATTCTATTGCTGATTAAACTCTAATCCTGTTACCTAGCATTGCTCCCGTTACAGCGTAACAGTTGTGATTTTGTTGATTAAAATGACATTATACAAATAAACCCAAAGTAGGTGGCTTTGAAAGGACGCATTTATTGTTTTTAGTGTTATTAGAAATATTCACAATACTGGTGCGGGCTAGTTGAGGACAAAATCGTAACACTTAGGCCATGGAGTTTAAAATACGTAAAATGTTGACGTACTAAAGCAGCCTTTCGTTTTAAAATGAACATTTAAGCCCTGTTGGCTGAAGATAAACATTTACAACACAATTGATTACCTTACACGCAAATGCGCGTTAAGACGACCATTAGAGACAAACCCCTTGCGCTGCTAGCCAGGCGCACACCATCACTATCCGACGCTGGGTGTGGCAGACCGCTGGGGAGGGGGTGTCTTTTGGAGTTGTCCTGAGAAAATGATCACCGAGGTACTCTTCACACTAAGACCGCGTATTAAACATCCGCTATGGAGGTCGTAATTAAACTGTCCTCAAATTTCATTTGGACATTTTCCGTTAACAAACGTTAATGGAGTTGGCTGAGGAAAATTAAAGGCTAGACAAGAGCCAGATCCCCGTGTCAATGATTATAATGATTATGCACTGTAATTATTGACATCCGAAGAAGGCTCCACAGCCGAAACGTTCTGTTTCTTTTCCTCTCTTTTCACCATGGAATAAACCTATTTCTTGTTCCTCTGTAATTGTTCTTTTCCAACAGCTATCTGGCCAGGTTTCCCGCAGCCTGACAGTTCTTCACGATTCTCCCTGTTGTTCTTTATCATCGAAGTCACTGAAAAATATATAAAATATTTCGCAGTCATTACTTACTGGGATAAAAAACTTTCATATTTCGAGATTGTTTTTGGGTCTGAGACTGTTACTTTCTGCGTTTTATTTAAAAAAATGGGGACTTTTGGAACATTAGAATGGCTAGAGATGAGAAAGTCAAATCTGTCCATCTTGCTCTTATGAATTGGTTTAAGTAACATAACCAGCACTGGTCGTACTGGGAACAACTCCACACCCATTGATTTTCTCGTGTCTGGAAAGGGACAATTTAGAGAAGCCAATCAAAACTAACGAGCATGTTAATGACCAATGGAACGCTTTATAATTTTCAATTATATTATACCAATTTGGAATTACAACAATTCCGATTGCCCACATTAAAAAGCGTGAGATAACAGCCCTTTATAAAATGGCGAACTGCTTTTGCTCTTTAACCGATCTGCTCTCTTAAGTGTGTGTGGTTTTTAATAGATAAAGCTATTCAAATACATTCTATGTTCAGTAAGAGCTGACCTGTAATATAAGTAACACGTAGGAGAAAACCAGTCCTTTCGCTTGGTTTCAATAAAGCCGAAAATCTGATTCTCTTGTTTTTTGTTGCTTTAAATGAACACAGAATAGCTTTGCTAATAGTTTCAAAGTAGGAAAAGGGGAAATGGGCAGATAAGGAAGAATGTGTAAACAAGTGATCAGAATCCGAAAACACATTTATCTGTAGTTTGTCTAAAAGATTTTTCTTTAATAGCGCTTCGTAGAAGTGGAGTTAAAAAAGGCATGACAGCAACAAAGGTAAACGCTGAGCTTTGTACTTCTCGGATTCATCCATCTCCGAGAGAAGTATAGAAGGAAAATAAGGTTAGGTGTCTGATAAACAATTTTGGCAGATTCAGCGGAAATCCATATTTTATTCAGCAGGAATGACTGATTTATCACAGTGCTTTCTCTGTTTTCTTCCGACTAATTTTCATAAATCCTTTAAAAAAACGATAATTCTTGGGTAATCGCCAGCTCATTTTAGAACTCGGAAATGGTTAAATTCGGAGTTTTCATTTAAAGGTTTCATTTGCGTTTTTTTCCACTTCACTTTCAACTCTCCTTCCCATAGAACTCTTATAGTCTGATAGGGTGGGCTTTGTGTTTCCTTTAAATTTAAAAAAAACGTATTAAAATCAATGCCTTATGTGAATAAATTATATGGTCAACTGCCTTTTTGTTGAGCAACAATTCCACCGATTTGATAGCTTAATGTAAAGAGCCTGTTCAAATTAATCCGCTGCACTAATAAACAGCGATTCTTTAAAATACTTATACAGTTTGTATAAGTGTAAAATAACTGAAATAATTATGCAGATACACAGTATTCAATAGTTCAGGTGGGTAACTGCGTCATCATGCGTAGTCTGCAAAGGAACAAGTGAAAAATTTCACGCACAGCGGAAGAAGGCTTCACAGCCGAAACGTTGTGTTTTCTCTCTTCTCTTTTCAGCATGGAATAAACCTTTACTTGTTCCTCTGCAAAATATTCAACGTAGCTTTTTAATTTGTAATGCATCTAACAATTGCATTTTCAATTCTGCACATTGATAATTATGTAACAACGTGAGTGTAGCGAATAAATAAACCGATTCTATTCTTGTGCGTTAAAATGTTTCGAAGCTAGGCGTAAAAAAATGCATTATTAGTGTTAATCTAAACTCTAAACCAACTGACAACTTCTTACTAAGAAGAGAGAGATCTCATTTTTGAAGGTAGGTACTTTTTTAAAAAGATGAGACATTTTAAGGCATAAGTTAAACCTTTTTTTTTTGGCCAAACTCTTCACTCATATATATATCTGAAATGGTAAGAAACCATTGAGAAAACAATTCCTTGCGGTGCAGTTTGAATTTTAAAAATACAAATCCCACAATCCCGTGCGCCAAATAACTTGGCTTTTAGAAAAGCACATGTGTTCACCCATATTTTGGAAAAAATATATATAGAAAATTAATTTGATTAAACTTTTGAAAAATCCTAATAAAGTTAAGGATTCAAAAGACCAAGCGACGCAGGCAGTTGGGTGAGCAGCTATCTGCGAGGTCCTTGCGGACTGGGTGTGTCTCCTGGAGGCAGGAAGTTGAGCGCACGGCCGAGCTCGTTGTAGTGTTGGGAGTTCGTTAACGCTGTTATTGAATAACAACGGCAAAATGGTCGGTTTCAGATTAATTTCTTTGGCGATTAGTCGAAATTAAATCACGTGTGTTGCTAAACGAAGTTTTATCGCGAGCGACTGCAAAAAAAGACTAAAAAAGGTAAGTTTTTTAAAAAAACGTTTTATTCGTAATAATTGTTGCAGTCGTATGGAATTTCTTTTTATTGTTATGACTGACCGGTTGTGCTATCTTAAGCAAAACAATAAATATTTATACACAGTTTATTCAGTAAAATAATTTCTCCCACACAAGTAACGCTGCTCATTTTACGCTCCCGCTACCATAGCGCCACCCATTTTCTGAAACTGTGCTCCAAGGAGCATAAAACAACTGAATTTCTACTAATAATGTAGAAAACGAAAAGTATCGTCTTTCTAGGAAAACGTAGGTGAACGAGGGTGATGTAATCTTAGATAACACAGGGCTCCGGCTCTGCCTGAAGTCGTGATGTAAGTCCATTTAAAGTTTACGTGCTCCCGGGTCGGCGTTGCATAATGGAGTAGCTATCTTGTCAGGTATATCTGAAGCGAACCCACTGTTCGCCTTTTGGTGTTGGCTTCAGCAAGATGCATTCCTGTGTGTGTTCCTCACGGTCCTGTACAGGTTTAACGAAAGTAACTGTTGGCCTATGGGCATTTGGATACTAGTGTCTAATGTCGAAGAACGCAAGAGAGTATGATGTAAGTTTTCAACAGGGTATAGTTGTCTACAGTCACGGTTGACTTCTCAATATTTAGAATAGGCAGATTTCTGGAGCTGTGCGCTAAAGGACAATGCAGGCATAACCATTTTAGAAAGAGTCTGAGGTGCAGAGCTATTAAGCAATGAACGTCCAGTCGTGGGGGTTGGGGGAAAATGCTGAAAGTAGACATACATTTCTTTAAAATATAAAATAGTTTATATCTAACTCTGTGCATGCTCATATGTTTTCCAATCTACTAAATCTGTAGAGTGAAACACTCAAGACAACGTGTGTATTATGAATTAGTGCTATGAGCAAAAGGTTCTAAGTGAAGCAAAAACATTTGCGAGGGTGGGCTTTGGCAGCTGTATGTTTGAACATGGCAAGAACTTTTCAGTGTTTGCTACCAGATCAGTTTTCTTCTGGGCCTCCTTGAACAGGAGCTTTTGTGTGTGATTGCAGTTTCTCTGTGGCCTGTTAAAGCATTACTAGCTGCTACCAGAAATATTTTGTGTTGGACTCTGAGCAAGTGTGGTTTGTGTGTGCTGCGCTAATATACCCACGCCCAAAGGAGGCTCCACAGCCGAAATGTTGTTTCCTTTCTTCTCTTTTCAGCATGGAATAAACCTATTACTTGTTCCTTTGCAATGTGCCGATTGTATACATATTGTGATAATCATAATTGTATGACTAAGTGATGGGGTGTTCAGTGTATCAGTCTGGGCTATTTCAAGCCCACAAGGACTCTGAGCACTAGCAGCTCCATACTGTGTCCCCTGTAAGGAGGTAAGTGCCTGGAGATCCGGGGCTTCGGTGTCTTCTCGGGCTAGCGGTATTTCTGTCTTTGGGAAGCCAGTTAGTAAAATCAGAAGACCAATTCTTTTAATGAGAACATAAAATGTTGCAAAGGACAGGAGGCCTTTCAGTCTTTCTAGCTGAGACAGTTGCCTGCAACAAACTAAATTAATAATCCTTATCTTTAAACAGCGCTTTTCTGGACACTCCACTCAAAGTGCTTTACAGGTAATGGAAACTCCCGGACTCCCGAGAACTCTCCAAGACCTGATTCGGAAATCTCATCCAGTCTTTTCTTGAAGGATCCAAAACAGTTTTTGTTTCTTGCTTGTTGGATCCAGTTATTTAATTTCTGTCCATGTGGGGCTGGTTTTACAGAGCCTTACAGGTGTGCTTTTTTTGTTTGTGTTGATCACCTTGTCCAATCTTGTTCTGTCCACAATTCACCAGACTGTTTCATGTAGAATAAAGAATGCTCTGTCGATCATTTTGTACACTGTGCTTTTCATGTGAGGAGCATTTCCAAAGTTTTCTGAATGGGTGGGCTTTCCTGTGACAACCATTTAAAGTTAAAAAAGGATCGAAAGTGTTACAGGCCATTGTGCAAGACATGCTTTTGTAGTTCACGTTGATGGCTTCAGAGAGCTCAAGTGTGGTTTAAATGAGTCGGTTATCCAGCATCATCTACATTTCGTGTCACAGTCCACTTCCTCTGTCTATTCTGGGTGACTGTCTGTTACAGATTCTTTTTATGGTTTTAATTGAGCTGATGCTCTCTCCAGAAACCTGCAGCTGTGAGAAAGGAGGCAGTGCTTCATGACGTGGTCAGACTCGGGGTTCAAGTGTGTCTCGGCACCTCTGCCACCTTGATATACAGGCACCAGAGCCCCCTTTTTTGTCTCTGCCTATCCAGCTGCCAGTGTTGGAGAATCTTTGAGAATCCAGTGGTGCACAAGTTAAATCGTTCTGCAGATGAACGTCAGGACAGGAAGAAACTGATTAGTTACTGTGTAGTGTGAAAGGTGATTTTAGGGGAAAATAAAAAAAAAAACTTAGGGAGACCAGGATCAGCTAATGCTGGATAGCAAACAATTAAGGTCTGCCTTCTTTGATTTCTATTTTTTTTTCCTTTGCAAACTTTGATCCATTATACAAATCCAGTGCTAATTTAGTATTTCGCTAAGTGGAAATCAATCTTGATTACAGAGTTGCCCATTGTGTGTCTGTAGAATATGCTTTTATTAGCATGTGTTTTGCAAGTGTGTGAGTATAAAGTTCATCTACTGAATAGCTACTGTTTTTGCACTTTGGTTTTGGTTTAAGTGAAGCAGTTAAAATAGTAACTCCAAACATCTGTCTGTGCAGATAGGACTACAAGATCCTATAGGTTTTAAAACATGGAATAAACAACACTGCTTTGAAGTTGGTGTCTAAACAGTTTCTGTGCACCCCAATTGAGTAACTATTACAGTGGGTGTTGCATTACTCCAACGTTGCAGGCCATCTGTGATGTCACCTTACTAGATCTACCCAGCTTAAGGATTTAATCATTATATGATGATATGGCACATTGAGGTCTCTCTATGCACTGAGTGATCCATGGGTCAGTTTGAATCGGCCCTTTTAGTTTGAAATCTTGAAGCGGGCCAGCAGCCACATCACCCTGCAACTCACAACCGGCAACCCACTGAAGCTAAGCAGGTGTGAGCCTGGTTAGTACCTGGATGGGAGACCTCCTGGGAAAAACTAAGGTTGCTGCTGGAAGAGGTGTTAGTGAGGCCAGCAGGGGGCGCTCACCCTGTGGTCCAGGTGGGTCCTAATGTGACGGGGACACTATACTGTAAATAAGCGCCGTCTTTCGGATGAGATGTAAAACCGAGGTCCTGACTCTCTGTGGTCATTAAAAATCCCAGGGTGTTTCTCGAAAAGAGTAGGGGTGTAACCCCAGCGTCCTGGCCAAATTTCCCATGCCTCCTAATAATCCACCTCTATGAATTGGCTACATTACTTTGTTCTCCTTTCCCCCCCTCCCACTCCGATGGCAGGCGGAGTGACGCACCAGTTGGAGTATCCTCGGTCGCAGTTAATGGCAACGTCAGCCCAAAGATTTGGTTCAAACCACCAAATGGAGACTGGTGTGCCGACACCTGCTGATGCGGGATTCATGTTAGGAAAGAGAGAGAGTTTGAAATCTTGAAGTGATTATGGATCTCTTATTGCAAAAGGAAATTTATGGCAGTCTTCTTTGCGTTCATCTAAAATCCATCTATGTGACCCTGTAATTTTAAGCATGATGAACATGAAAATTAAAATTCTGTGGTTTATGGTGTGAAAATTTGTGGCTTCTGTCTCTTTAGCTGGTCTTGCCACTAGGTGGCAGCAGTGTTCTTTCCACCTATTGCACAGCTAGGTTCTTGATGAATTTAAGTAGAACTCGCACTTTCTACAGTGAGAACATACAGTAACATAGTAAATGGGCTTGATGAACCGATAGCGGGGTTTGACACATGGCGTTCTGATTATTTTTCCTGCCTGTATGGGTCTTTGATTTCTGGTTTGCAGTCCTGCATGCACTTTTCAAAACGCATTCCTTGGTGTGGCACAGGTGAGTGCAGGGGCGTGTCCTCATGACTGCTGTCTGATTTCACACTGCCGCGAGAGAAGAGCTCTGCATTGTGAATTTTTATGCTACCATGTGGTGTAAAAAAAAAAATCTAAAACTTGGGAACAATTCTGCTCTAAACGCGGGTCTCCCTCCCAGTCTCCACCTGCCGTGTAGTGCACGGTTTCTGCTCTAGCCCGTCAGGAGTACAGGAGCAAGGTGGTCAGCCTAGGCTGCAGAGTAAGGACCACACCTTTCATCCAGGGCTGTGGCCATCAGCACAGTGCTTATAGGAAGATATTACTGAGCAGCCTTTGGACAAAGCACACTGGAAACATCCCCCCAAGAATTGGGGAATAAGTGAAATGGGGGAATTTTTGTGTAATAGTTGGTTTACTTGTCCTTATTCTATGGAGTCCTTACATCTGGGATCTCCTGGCGTATAGCTGCAGAGCCCTGGAACAGCAGGCTTTATAGGTGGCCTTTGATTTGCCACTTTCTAAATCCCTGGAGCAGTTGAATGCCGATCAGTTAAATAGGTGATGTGTTTAAGTCATTTAGGGATCATTTGGAACAAAAATCAGAATATGCTTGAGTCCTCAAGGATCACTGTTCTCTACGCAGAAACAATATTTGCTTGATTTGAAGAATTGCTTAAAACAAGTTTTCCTATTTTTAAAATGTCGGGTGATTTAGGGTCAGGTATGAGAAAAAGTGGATTGGGACTCTCCAGGACCAGGGATGGCTGTCGGACCCAGGGACAGAGACACTCAGTCAGCTTCTGGTATGGGGGGCCGTGACAGCCTGCCCCTCCAGTCATTAACAGGAGGGAATCCTGGCCTCCGGCGAGTGTACAAGAGCCTCGCTCCAGGCTCTCAGCTTTCTTCTGCCTCAGCCCCATCTGAAACGAGGGAACTTTGACATTCGGCTTAGCAGGCAGTACACGCTTCCCTGCCTGATGGATCAGAAATAGATTTTAACATCCATACTCAGAGTGGGCACTGAGTTTGTCCAGCAGCTGAGAGGTTCTCTTATCTGGCATTTACATAGTGTAATGGAGGAAGCCAGCTACAGCCTGCTGAAGAACGAGAGAGCCTGAAATTGACATAATTGGGAATTTTTTTTCTTCTGTTCACAGTGCAAGTTGGACTCTGTAATCCAGAGGTCTCAGGTTTCTATTGTGGCTGGGCTTCCCAATATAAACTTCAAATATAGAGACAATATAATGAGATAATGTAGCTTCTTATCTGAATAAGAACACACTTCCATTATCCTAGTCTTGTATTAAATGCTACATTATAGATTTTAACACCCACACTTTCAAAAGCGTGTTTGATGACCTAAAGAGTGAGCATAGTTTTCTATCAGCTGAGAGATGCTCTTATCTGGCTTTTCTTTATACATTTCACTGAATACAAGTCCAGCTCTTAACACCTCCCCACAGAGCTCTCTAACACTCGCTTGCAGACTTGCAATCAGGGCAGGAGTCCAGGATAATCCAGTAATTCCCCAACATTACTGATTTTTTTTCCATACCCCAAACATGCATTTCCTGGTTTAACCTGCTGAGGGAAGCAGTAATTTACTCTTATTCATTTATGTTCTTCAGACAGTTCTAAATAGTTGTTTTGAGTTTTATTTCATTATATATTTTAAAATTAGCAGGTTATTTAATTGATGTAAGTTACAGGTGGCGGTCCACTGCAGCTGGCTGGGCATTTGACTCCTGACCCATGTGGTTAACAGACTCCATACCCATCAAAATGGGCTTCGATGAAGTGTGTAGAACACATTTGTATATAAAACAATTTCAGAGGTACAAAGTCTCTTTTCAGACCACAGAGAAACTGATGTTTCCTGTCTTTTAACACTCTAGTCTAAAAGACCCAGTGTACTGGGCGCAGGTCCTTCTCGGAGAAGAATGGAACTATGTGCCTTAATGGGAAGTAAAAGGATTTAATTGGCCAGATTGTAGAGGACACTTAATCTCTCCGGCTGCCTTCAGCAGGTACTGTGGTGAGAGAAAATGTGATGTTGCTCTGCATTGCAAGATGCGTTGTGCAAGAACTTTATCCTGTTGGCCAAATCTGCAGCTGCAGAGCCTGACTGCTGGGGAATCCAGTTACTTGGTGCCCTGTAAATGCATCAGGTGAGAAATATTTCTGAGCTGCTGTGTGGCATTGGAGTAGGAAGTATTTCACAGCCCCACAGTAGATGAACTTCAATGATGGGCGAAGAATTGCTCAGCTAAAGAGTTAATATCTACCGTTTTCAATTTTTGATTCTGTGTCTTGGTTTTTATAGTTCTTAAATATTTAGAACACCACTATTGCTACAATATTGGTCTTGGTGAATGACTTTGTGCATTATACTTCTTGCTTTTATCTACTGAACATTAGAAACCTGTTATTGTTGGGTTAAAATTTGTATCCTGGTATTGCCTCTACTGAATGAGCAACTTAAGGCCTGGGGTTTTTCCATAGTCAAATGGATACTCACAGGTGTTTATCCATTATAGCAAAAGCATAGGAGTTTTGCTTTCCTTTTTCAGTAGGTTGAGCAACATGAAGTAGCACTGCATTCAGTCTACCAGTCCAGTGTTACTGTGCCCTTTTCCGCCTAAGGCAACTGTTAAAAGGGGTTTATGTTGTTCCTGAATTGTAGACGGGAGCTCTAGATGAAAAGACTTCTGTTAGTGCTAAATAAAATTCACAAACAGTCCATAGAACATCTGGACAGCCTGCACAGTCTGACAAATTATTGCTTTCCTCAGCAGACTAAACCAGGAATGCTTTAGGGGTACAGGAAAAAATTGGTAATGTTGGAGAATTGTTGCATTGTTTTGGAATCCTGGGCTGACTGCAAGTCACTGTTAGAGCAGCTTGTGGGGAGGTATTAAGAGCTAGATTGGTAATAAGCGATTCCTGTGTTTGGAGTTTACAGTATTACAAAATGCCATAGTATTACAGAGTGTTACAGCAAGAGATAACCATATTGATGTTACAAAGTGTTGAGTGTTACAATGTCAGCATTACAGATATCCTGTGCCAGGAAATACTGGAGCTGATGATGCAAAGTCATGGCAGACTATTGCTTTTATCAAAATCTGCATTCGTCTCCAGTTGCTGGAAGGATAGAGCCCTGCAGGTTTATGGGGATCAGATCTGTAACACCCTAATGGTCAAAGACCAATGGCATCGTTTGATCAGTGTCATTGGGGACAGACCCCTCTGTCACTCTGTTTTTTCTTCCACAAGGGGATGCTGAAGGCTGATCTAGCATGGTGAATTGCAGTAAACCTCAATCGAATTGTAAAGCACATTGGAGCATGAGAGTACTGAAAACTAGTAAAATTCAGGAAAACCGTTTCTCCATGACCCAAGCGTGGGAAAATGACCTTGACCCTTACAGGTGTGTTTCTCTGGTGCAGGACGGGGTTGCGTTGAGATGACGGAGTACAAACTGGTGGTGGTGGGAGCTGGAGGAGTGGGAAAAAGCGCCTTGACCATCCAGCTCATACAGAACCACTTTGTAGATGAGTATGACCCCACCATTGAGGTAGGTACTGACCACCTTATCCCATCTTCTCTTCATCAGATTTCTAAGTCCAGACTCCTGATTTCTACTTCTGCCTGTGGGTCCTTGTTTTGATACTGGTCCTGAAGTAGCCCCCTGATTTGTCTTTCAAGATAAATCCTGGTATCATCCCCTTCTTAATTATCTTTTTCCAAGGCCCATGTCAAGTGCATTGACACTTTATTGTGCATTGATCCTTTAAGAATGAGAATAAATCTTGTTCACTTCTTTGAACAGATTCCAGAGCAATTAAATATAAATTATATTGCTCTCCGCAACGCAGTTCATCATATTGGTAATGTATAATGTATACTATAGTTTTAACATCCATCGTTCTCTTTTTACATTGTACCCCAGGACTCCTACAGAAAGCAGGTGGTGATTGATGGGGAGACATGCCTGCTGGACATCCTGGACACTGCTGGTCAAGAGGAGTACAGTGCCATGAGGGACCAGTACATGCGAACAGGAGAGGGATTCCTGTGTGTCTTTGCAATCAACAACAGCAAGTCCTTCGCTGACATCCACCTGTACAGGTCAGAGAACAACCTGCAGCCTACCTCTCCTTCTCTATTGGCTTTCAGAAAATCTGAAAGTGCTTAAACATAAAAAAAGCAAGGTTATTGTGCCATTTCCTTTAGTCGTTGAGCTGTGAGACCATGGGATAAAAAAATCCCACTGAACATCAGAATTGTTTTCTACTGAGAACAGCACAGTGTCCTGCCAGTTTGGTTCTACATTTGTTGACCTCTCAACTTGACTAACTGATTGCTGTAAGCATGGTTTGATTTTCATGTTCAGTTGTAATTACGAGGGCAGAAATTGTTTAGCCAGAGTTTTATCTCCTGCTTTGGTGCTTACTCAGGAAAAAACCACGGAGTCTCTTGTTATCCTGTAGGGAGCAGATCAAGAGGGTGAAGGACTCGGATGACGTGCCCATGGTGCTTGTGGGCAATAAGTGTGACCTGCCAACGCGGACTGTGGACACGAAGCAGGCGCAGGAGCTGGCTCGAAGTTACGGCATCGAGTTTGTGGAGACGTCGGCTAAAACCAGACAGGTGTGTGGTCGCCCATGACCTGAGAAAAGTGTCCTGAGCTCACGCTTTTTTTCCAGAGAAACATTTCATGACAAACCTCATTTCGTAGGGCCTTATTAAAGTCGTGTTAACTAAGGATGGGTAGAAACCAGATACTGCTTTGTCACAATTTGAAGATGATGCAGCACTACACCGTGCATAGGTTGGCATTTGCAGTTTTTGTGTATTAGGCAGGGCAAAGGAATTCTAAAATTGTAAATTTTTAAGAGACTAATAACTATTACCAATATATGATGGATTAAGCTGGGAATGTTCGGATATAAACCAGGTCTAGGTGGCTTTTCAGCTTTGTATTTTTTTCCCCAAAGTGCAGAAGTAACTGTTATAACATGATGAGCATTAAAAGGTCAATGAACAGGTCATTTGAAGCCAATTGTGAAACACAAACTTGGATTTAGTTTTGTTGACTGGAAGCTTGTTTAACACAGTTGCTTTCAATGTAGCTCACTTAGTGTGTACATTATATTAGTCCTCTAAAACTGTTTATTGGGGACACTCTTTAAAGTGGATTAGGCAAGTATATTATTTGATGACTGGTTTATCCTATACTTTTATACTATGTTTTTTGCTCACCTGCTGCAGTGCAGTTAGCTTTCATATGGTAGAAATCCTTAGTGCTCAAGGTGGATATATGATTAACACAGGAGGGGGACTTCAGGCGCAAAGGCTGGTTTTCTGTTAAGATAATTAACAAGTAAAATAGGTTCATCTGAAATCTGAATGTCCAATGGAGGGCCAAGATCAGTTAGGAGTAGTGACCCACAGTTTAGCTCCAGTTCTCCTGTAACCCCCTTGCTGTGTGTGTGTGTGCAGGGAGTGGAAGACGCTTTCTACACTCTGGTTCGGGAGATCAGGCATTACCGGATGAAGAAGCTGAACAGCCGTGAGGACCGGAAACAGGGCTGTATGGGGGTGTCCTGCAGCGTGATGTGATCGGGTGAGTCTGCCATTAGGGCAGTGGGTGTCCAACCGCACCCTGACTGCCACAACCAGGGCTCCATGAGCTCCAGGATGAGCATGCTCCAGTAGGACAGGCTGCAGTTGGTCATGAATTAGGGTAGGAATTTGTCCCTAAATGTCACCCTCTTTCCACCTGGGTTTCCAAATACGCGTCTTTGTCCATCTGCATTTGTATTACCATTGACATACCTCCTAGGATGCTCATCCTCTTTTGAGTGTTTGATCCATTAGTTGTTGAGCAAAAGGAAGCTGAAGCCTTATAGTACAGAGAGAGCTTAAGAGCCTACAGACGGACTCCTCTAACACACCCACCAGTCAGCACATTTGTCACCAGCTCCACAGCCCCTCACAGGAGAGCAAACTGATTGGAGAAAAGGAGTGTGTCTTTTTGACAACACCAAGAGCCCTCAAACCCTGTTCAGCCATTTGTGTGCTTCACCTTGTGAATTCCTGATCACACTATCATTCGCTATCTATACTTGGGCTCTTTTAGCTCTAGGTGAATGTGATATACTGCACTATACCTCCCATGGGGAAATGAGCTGTTGCTTTGCCACTTTGTGTTGATTTTTTTAAGTCCATCCTAATTCATCCTGTTGACTATTCTTTGCCATTTCTCCCCTGCAGGGCTAAAGTCATTGCCTCGCCCCCTGCTGGTCGGGCTGGGCCTGGACACAGTGAGCTGCAGTGGAGAGAGAGAGAGGGGCATTACTGTGATTGGATGTGCTGGCAGGTCCTCCTGCTCCCCCTCCCTTGCTTCCTCTGGGCCCTGGGAGCTCCTCCACTGTGCTTCAATTGCTCGATCACCTTGGGTTCTGTTCTCAACTTCCCTGGCCAGGCGAGCACCACTGTGGAGTCTGTAGCCCTCGTGTTCCCCCCCCCCCCCCCCCGTCCTTTTCTGTACCCAACCTTGAGACTCCAGAGACACCAGAGATTCCAGCAACGTCATCCATCACTATCCCAGCTGCTCGGCAACTGCCAGATTAGCCAACCCACTGCTCATGGTTTTTGGTTTCAGCGTTTGCTGATAAAAACCCATTAGAGTTCCAGTTGTGCTCGTTTATCTCTACATCTACATGCAAGTGGCCTGTATGTGATGAACTTATTTAATTTTTTTGTACATTTTTTTGAATCTATAGATTATTTTTAAGCCTGACACATCTGCCACACTGTTATAATCTTTGAATTATTCAGGAGTAGTTTCTTGAGTAAAAGCTTTTGAGTTTTACGGTTTCCCCTGTTATGAAGTACCAGTGGCTTCTATGATACAGACTGAAAAAGAAAAATAAGTCACCCGGATGCCTTTTGCCTTAAAGTGTGCTAATTACAGCACGGCTTTGTTTGGTTACTGCTTACATCTCAGACCTTAGTGATTCCTCTTTAATTTTTTTCAACTTTCCTCTTTAATAAGAGCTAGTTGTGCTATAGAATTGCATACCTCTGAGGCTGACAAGTTAGTTGTCAAGATGTATCCAGGAAAATTCAGTTGATTTGGGTTAATCTTGACCATGCCTGACAAGACAGTGCCTCAACAGAGGTCCAAAGTAATGTGCTGAAGCATGCCAGTCCCTGTGTTTTTGGTTTTATTTCATTTTGCCCCAAAACATTTCCCAATGTGGCCTGCAATCGCCTCTACCTCAAAGCTTAAATCTGCAAATCCAGTGCACCTCTGCCACAGTGAGTGTGTAGCAGGGCCCAGTTAGGCCATTACTCTTCACCCCATAGGGAGAAACTCAAGTGTGACTAGTAAAAGAATAAAGGTATTTCACAGCACCTGTTTGCATCATTCATCTGTAGACCTAGCTTCTACCTAGTGGTCACTTCAAATCCTGCCTGAAAAAGGGTTTAGTAATCCAGACTAGGAGCAGGCCAAGTCTCCTTGTTTGTTTTAATGGTAGAATGGCTTCTGCATGCCTGTGGGGACATGGAGAAGGAACTGCTCAGCAGTATCTGTGTGCTTCCTGAGGTTAGGCCCTTTTCTGTCCATTGCTGGTCAGCATGAAGGCCTTGAATCTAGAACCACCACTACTGCCCTTTGCAGGCCCTGTGACATCACACAAGGTCTTGCTGATGGTGAAGACAGTTGGTTTCTATCCCAGCTAAAGGGCTCTTTCCCAGGACTTTCCTTGGTATTTGACTGTCACTGCAAAGAAATCAGTCCCCTGTTCTGTTTCTTCTCAAACTGCATAGCTGAGAATTGGAGTGTCCTTTAAAACATGGTCAAACTCAATTCCGAGTGGTCCTGGGGGTTTTCTTGGTTTTGATACAGTCTGGGGAGTCAATTCAATTTCTTTAATTAGATGTATAAAGGATATTTCTTGAGGTTGTTTATGAATGGTTACTAAAAAAAATACACTTCAGTCCACCCAGGTTCCCATAGCACACCAAGCCTGATTAGAAAAATGAGCAATTATACTGTTAATTAGACCAATAATGTGTTACTGAGAGCTCAGGTGGAGCAGAAACCAGAGCCCCAAGCCTTCCAGGAGTTCAGTTGGCTCATCTGCTTTATAAACTAATGGAAAGTGTCCACCTGTGTGATAAGTACTAGACTTTGAATGCAAGATCTGGCATTTCAGGAAGAGATTAAATTCTTCAGATGCAGCTGTTATATGGTTAAGTAAATTGTAGGGAGTCCTTGCTCCCTAATGGAACCCTCTCTGAAGATGCCATATCCTTGCAGAAACCTCTCCCCAAGATGGGAGCACATTTGTTAATGCCATGCCGTCCACTGTTTAAAATGTCCACTTCTTTAGTTAATGCTCTAGGGTTGATTCTTCCTAGTCTTTCCTGAATAAGTTCTTTATAACTAGAAGTTGTAACACCTTATTGTAATGCATCACTATTTTAAGGAGGTGTTTTTTTTTTAAGAATAATTGGAGACTTAATGTTCTGGGCATGCTGAAAAAGCATCCTGGTGTAGAGAATTTAACTGATCCCGGTACTGTTTGCTTAGACAGTTTTTTCCCATACCACTGTACAGAAAAACATCTAGCAGGCAAACTGGCACTGGAAACACAACAGGACAGAATGTGATCTTTAGGTGTTTGCACTTGTATTCTGTTAACAATTTCGTATTGGAGTCACAAGAGTTCACCAGAATGAAGAAGATAACACAGTGCTCTTTGTTCCTGATCTTGGAGAGCTTCAACCTACAGGTTTTATATTCAAACTTCTGAATGATTAAAGATTTTGAGGGTGTTGGACTAAGTTATGCCATTGATTGAGTCATTAAAAGCTCAGAATTAAAGCCCCCAAAACATTGGCTCTCCACTGATATATTGAGGAATTTCAAACATTACCTTACCTTTGAATATATTTAGGCTTTAGAACCTTTTATTGTGACAAGCTGGATAGAGTTGTAAAACTACATTGAAGAAGGCTTGAAGGCACTTTGAAAGTTTCACAATTATATTGCTTCCCTGCTCACTTAATACATTGGCTTTGTGTGGTGAAGTGGACATTTTTAAAATTAGAAAGTCAAAAAAGTGGTCTTTACTAACATGAAGTTTAGAGCAGGAAGGGAGTAAAAAAGCTCCTGTTATTAATATTTCAGACTGAGGCAATCAGACTTTCTTTATGTGCTATAATTAAGTCTCTGAAAGTTAGCCTTGTACAGCTGGGAGGTGTTATTGAAGCCTAGTGCCACAGTATTTTTCTGCAACAGATGATGGGTGAAAACAAGGCTCGCTTCTGAGAGTGTGAGATCTAGTGACTCAGCCTCTGCAGCTGTATGGCCTTTGACGTGCCAGTCAGTGTTTATTTTGAGAGCCCACTGGACAGCTTATCTGGCTCAGTGTTAGTCAGTCAGATCTTCGTTAAGCGGAGGCCTTGATTTGGCATCTGAGAGTTTGATGCTGAATTTCTGGTCTTCATTACAGGTTTCTTATGCTCATTTCCATATCTGATTTCAGAAGTGGGCGGTGAAAAAGCTAAACCCATTATTTTTATGCCATTTTCCTCTACCAGTCCTCTTTGACACTATCCAATGTCAAAGGATAGAAATAATGTTTTTCAAGTGGTAGATATTGTAAGGTTTTCTACATTTAAGGAATGTTATGGAGGGTTTTAATGTGTTAAAAATTAAGAGTTTAAACATTTCCACTAGAATTTTACTATAAAATTGGTCTCCTTCACACAAGTAAACCATGTTCTGCTACAACACTGTTCAATGTGACTGAGCCTCACAAGAGTGTTGTTTAAGAGAACATGTGGTGTTATCACATTTTATCTCGCAGGCTTTGTTCCATTGGGAATGCCAATGACATGACTTCAGATTTGGTGCTGGAAAGATTTGATCACTATGAAAGAAAATGGCTATGCTAGTGTCAGAAGTTTGGGGTTTAGGCCTTCTTTGAGACATTCTGTAACACTGAGGACTTGTTTTAATATCTTGCTCTAATGTACTTGGTTGATTCACATCTGCTATGTGATCAACCTTGGTTTACTTGGGTATTTAAAACCATGTATCTCTCACCTGAGGGTTGCAACAGAATCAAGGATCACCTCCACTGCTGTCCCGCTGAGGCTATTTAAGGTGTATTCATGTACTTATGTGGATGATTTTGGTGAGCACTGGTGTTCTGGATCTAATATATGAAATATCAAATAGGTAATTGTATTACTAAAGTCAAGATGAGCATGTTAAAAAGTGTTCACACAATATCTCTTATATGTTACACCGGTGGTTTACAATTACAAACCTTAAATGAGTATTTTTACATTGTCTGATATTTACACTGAATGTGTAATGTTGAAGTATTCAGTTGAACTTTCATATATGATGTACCCAGGGGATTTCGGTGCATCACTGCAAACATGGTGAAAGTATATCAATATCAATTTAGTGCTTATCGAGGACTAGAATGTGATGCCTCTCAGCCCAGCAAATTGCTACAGGTGATAAGTACAAGTGAAGCTGCACTGAGAATTGAGGGCTGTCTTTCTCCTCTGGTGTGGTGTAATAAAGAGCAGAACAGGCAAGGACAAAGTGTGGAGCCCTGCAAGTCATCCAGAGAGACTGCAGGCCAACGGAGTCTCTTATCTGCATTCTCATCTGGTATTGAGAAGAAAAAAAGATGCACAGACTGAAAATTCTTATTAAAGACATACGCTTGATAGTTTTTGGAAATCCCTGATGGCAGTCATCATTGGCCCTTCTGGATGGAAAGTTCAAACCCTTTTGATTGGAGCTGACAGAGGGGGGACATGGGCACAGCAGCTTTGTCAGGGTGGAGTGTTGAATTATTTTAAACTTCGTGAATTTGGCACCTGTAGCCATCAAAGCATTTTGAGTCGTTTTGGAAACTGAATGCATTAAACAGTTGCCGAGTGCCTTCCTTTTTCTTGTCACGGAATTATCGGACTGCACACATTCCTGTGTGAATTCCTTTTTTGCAGCTGTAATATTAAAGGGAATGTGCATCTTTTCTAGTAAGGTGATGAACAATTCATAGCTGTTTTAACTGCTGCTGTTAATTTGAGGGGGATTTGATGATTGCTTCACATTTAAAGAGTGTTCTCCAGATTACCACTCTCATTGTCTGGGATTCAGTATTTTGCTGTGGCCTTGTATAGTTACATCACAAAAATCCCAGTCGACAGCAGCACCTCTCTGTTCCCACATGCCTCCCTGTGCTCGGGTAAGGGTGCGAATCTACTGACAACTGTGTTCTAAGCTGACTATCACAAGGGCTGCATTCGATTCTGAAAGGTTTGTTTTTACTTTTGCTTCTGTAAATTTGAAGTTGTATAAGACTGTGTGCTTGGATTTGTTGTGCAGTGTAATTGTGACCTGGAATGGTATTATGGTTACGCTTGTATTATAATGCAAAAAATGTAATGCTTAATGAGTAAATTAATTTACTAGAAAGTGTTTTCTTCTTTTTACTCGGCATTGGGTAAGGGTTTCATATATTTCTGCGGGAAACTGTGTGAAGAGTAATAACACAATGGGAGTTGTGATTTGTTTCAATGTTTTTGTGGGTAGAGTTTTATGTAGTGCTTTTGGCTTCTCTGAATGGTCAAGTGATATTACTCCCCCAATTTGAGAGAGGACCATGGAGAGAGAAGCAGTGACGTGGATGGATACATTTTTCTCACACTGACCTTAGTGACCACTACTATAGGGCTAGATTTACTACGGTTCATAACTGCAATCCAGGATGCCCTTATCAAAGACCAGGGGCCCAACCTCACAGTAGCATGAGAAGTATCAGCTCAGTAAGGTGCACAGTTGTGCGTCACTGCTCACATGTGGAGCTCGTTATGTGAATTATTTCCACCTAGGTTAGGGTGAGCAGAATGAAAAGCAGGCTGAAGGGTATGTTGCTTACATATAGACAACAGTTACTGGACCTCTGCTTCACGAGTCGAATTTCTAAAGATCTGTAGATTCAACGAAGACCCTTCAGTGCTGTAAATTTAACTGGTAGCAGGGGAGGCCCCAGGACCATGAGATCTATAAGGGACCATGGCAGTACAGAATAAGATGTCCCATCTTCTTGTTTGGTGTTTTTGAAAGAGTGAGTGGGGTCACAGTCTTGCCCAATATGTTTTCTAGTCCAATTCCTACAGTATAGGGAGGACAAATACAGATATAGATTTTGCCTTCGATACTTTTCTGAATTGGAGACACCCATTATGTAATTTATCTGCCTTATTGGATAGTGCAGCACGTATCATTACTAAATGAAGTTAATAAAATAAATCAACTAACTGAATTAACTGAACTGGCACTTGGTTAGAAGAAATATAATTAGCAGAATTTCAGTTTTATATTACTTGGCCAAATGGTGATAAATCTATTCTTCAGTACTAAAGACACAAGCATTCAGTGTATGTCTTTTGGTAGCGTGTGCATGGCTCTTCGTGAACTTGTGGTCGCGGAGTGTCTCGGTATCTTCCTCATACAGTATGTACGCTCTGTGGACTGCTTTATCTATGAAATCCCCGAGGGCGCGGTTCAGTTGCTATCGTACCGGCTCATCTACTGGCTCAGCGCTAGCCTCTCCGTGCCAGAGCGGTCTGCACTCTGAGACCCCTTAAAATAGCTAATCATGCCTCCTCTGCCTTTTTTAAGACTGGGGGCCTCTCTGGTTACACTAGTCGCTGGGGAAATATATTCCAATGAGCTCTGAAATCCTCTCACTGCTCCGCTGTCTCGGTTGGCTGAACAGCTCTTCATCTCTTCGGTGGGAAGGCGTCGGATTGTCTTGTCGCCATGTCCAAAGTCAAAGCTCCAAGTGAGTTAGACCACGTTTGTCCGTGTCTTCGCAGCCAGGATCTTAAATTAAAAAAATCTCCTATTACGTTTTTTTTGTTCCTTTGAAGGAAAACACGGCTCCGATATCTTGCACTACATTTTACACCCTGTCCCAGCTGCAGAAGAGTATTTCCGAACTTGTTGCTTTTATTATATTTTATTATTATTGTTGTTGTTACTTTTTAATAAAACCGATAGGTTTATTTTTTCATGTGACGTTTATAATGTTGAGGTTGGAGAATGCGAGCATTGGACTTATTTTCTAAATTTTCAGGCTCAATATAATTTTTCGCATTGTATTTTTCGGTACAATTTAATAAGATTAAAATAATAATTTCCAGATGTTCCAGGTCAGTAATCCTACAGGTAAACTGATGGATAGTTTTGATAAATGTAAATTAAGGCGCATTTAAGTTTAACCATATAAAGAGAAAGCTGTTCTCAGCTCCGTGTGAATTCACCCTCAGTGCTGTACTATACAACACAGGTCTCATAATTCACTTCACACTTTTAATGGCGAAACAGATAACCTGATACTTTAGAAAAAAGATAACCGATATTTTGATATCTCAATTTGACCATCTTTTGTTATCTGAAATGGAAGATTATGCAGTACAACAAATCATAAAATGTATTTTTTTCAAGTTTTATAATTAAAGATATTTAATATATATATATTTATTTCCTCCGGTTAGATTTGTATTGTTACCATTTTTTTAGTTTCAACAACCAATGCAGTGAAGAGCGAAGACGTCGAATAAGATAAGCCTCGCTTTACAGATACTTAAAACGCTTACAGTAAACTAGGAGTCCATTTATTGCGCTTTTAATTTCAGTATACGTTTTGTATTTAATTCGAGCAATTTGCATACTTACTATTTTGCTATTGTAGTAGATTTATTCCAATTCTATTCGCTGCTTAGTTGACATTAATATATTCTGTAATTAATACATTGTTTTATTGGGCAAAAAGCGCCCAATGGGCAAAAAGACTCATTCTTAAAAAATAAAGCTCGTGGAATTAAAAGCGAAACTTATTTAAGAAAGCTCTATAGGTTCGTTAGAAGTTCCCATTTGTGTATTCGTGTCTGTAGAAATTGAGGGTAATCTGACATTTTTCGTTACTCCATAGAGTAACTAGAGTTGATTTTTCGTTAGTGTTCCCGTAACACGCGCCCTGTGCATGGGAACACAAAAGTAAAGCAGTTTAAATGGGTCTCTGGTCGTCATGATCAATTTAGCTCCGCCGATCCTCCAATCCTACTGTGAGTTTTACGCAGTATCCGTCACATGAACACGAAGTAATGCTTGGATATTATCTCGATAATTAGAAGTTTTGAATTAAAGTCTGACCGAATTAGAGGGATCACATAAAATACAATCCTTGGACCCACAGACATCTAATTTAGGAAGAGGACAAAGTAGCTTTCAGAAAGTAAAGCAGATTCATTAAAATGTTTGCCTGTTTTAGCACAGCTGTTTAAAAGCAGGATCTGGAAATTAAAGAGTGGGAAAGCAGGTAGCCAGTGCAGTAGTTCCAGGACTGTGGTGATGTGGGGACAAACTCTGTAATGATTCTATTAACACTTAGCTGGCACCAATATCACAGTCCAACTCATAGCTGGCAACCAAATAGCTATGCGGGTGTGAGCCTGGTCAGGACCTGGATGGGAGACCTCCTGGGAAAGCTAAGGTTGCTGCTGGAAGTGGTGTTAGTGGGGTCAGTAGGGGGAGCTCACCCTGTGCTCTGTGTGGGTCCTAATGCTCCAATCTAGTGACTGGGAGACTATACTGTAAGAAAGGCGCCATCCTTTGGAGGAGGCGTATACCCGAGGTCCTGAATCTTTGTGGTTATTAAAAATCCCAGGGCATTTCTTGAAAAGAGTAAGGGTGTTACCCTGGTGTCCTGGCCAAATTTCCTTTTCTAATCAGGGCCTTCTAATAATCCCCATCTATGAACCGGCTTCATTATTGTGCTCTCCTCCCCACCGATAGCGGGTGTGTGGTGAGTGTACTGGTCCACTATGGCTGCCGTCACATCCCCCAGGTGGGGCTGCACATTGGTGGTGGTGGAGGGGAGTCCCCATTGCCTGTAAAACACTTTGAGTGGAGTGTCCAGCAAAGCTATATAAGTGTAAGGAATTATTATAATGCTGGAATATTCAAACAATTAACTTCCTATTAACATCTGGATATACTATAATGGAACAGTGTGGTGGCACAGTGGTTAGCTTTGCAGCCTTGCAGGTCTGGGTTCAGGGACCTGGGTTCAGTCTGCCCTACAGTGGACTGCTATCCCATCCAGGGTGTACCCTGCCTTATGCCTGTTGCTTGCTGGGATACTCTCCAGCTCCCCTGTGACCCTGAATTGGATGGAGCACTTACAAAATGGATGGATGAATAATGACATATTATACATTTACAGGTAACTGTAAATGTGTTGTGCAGTGTAATACTTCTTTTGTAAAAGAAAGCATTGTTCATCTATGTAATGATGAGGTGTCACTTTTGACTTATAAAAGGTGCAACTGTGGAAAAGAAACATGCAGGATTGTAGACGGAGCACAGTCGCAAAGGACCAACATATCAAGGGTAATGATATTGGTCATCTTGTTTTGCCCAGTACCTCAGAATGAGAGCTGATTGATTCTGACCTGTTCCTTGATGTGCTGCCTAGCGTGCCGGGGCTCAGCTGGTTGATTCAGTGGGAGCTAGCTGTACCTTCAGCGCTGCAGTGTGCAGGAGAGAAGGCCTCAGCACAAGGTGGCTATGGCAATAAGCAAAGCCTGTCCTCACGCTGCACCACAGGAAAAGACGTGACTAGATTAAAGGCCTCATGGTGACCCAGAAGCAAAATAATGAATATCACAGCATTGTTAGGTCATTTATCAAACCACTTTATACCACATGGTGTCGCGGGAAGCCAGAGCCTACCCGGCAAGCAATGAGCGCTAGGCAGGGTACACCCTGGACGGGGCGCCAGTCCATCGCAGGGCAAGTGCAAGTCAATCATACATGGGGACAATTTAGAGGCCACGGTAAAGGCAGAGGGGGGAAATTTGGCCCAGACACTGGGATAACTCCCTTCTCTTATCGAGAAATGCCCGGGGATCTTTAATGACCACTGAGAGTCAAGACCTCAGTTTAACGTCTCATCTGAAAGATGGCGCCCACTACAGTATAATTTACCCACCACTATACTGGGGCATTATGACCCACACAGGGTGGGTGCCCCCCGTTGGTCCCACTAACACCACTTCCAGCAGCAACAATAGCTTCCCAGGAGGTCTCCCATCAAGGTACTGACCAGGCTCAACCCTGCTTTGCTTCAGTGGGTAGCAAGTTGTGAGCTGCAGGGCGATATGGCTGCATCGCAGCATAGAATTCACTTTAATATTCATTATTACTTTTGCAAAGTGTCTAATTTTCTATTATCAGAAAGCTGCTTATTCCTGGTAAAGGTTGTGGTAAGCCATGCCCTGTCCAGGAAACAGGGTTCAAGGCAGGACTACAGGATGCCAGTCCATCTCAGGACACACTCAGACAGACAATTTAGAGACACCGCTTTACCTAGATGGCATGTGTTTGGAGAATGTGAAACTCAGACAATGGTGTTTTGGCATAGCTAAATCCCAGCAGGGTCGCAGCAGAGCTGCAGTCATTACTTGAGGAAACTGGAACACCTGGAGGAAACTATAAAACAACTCGTGCAACTATAAAAAAAAGAACATGCAAACTCTACACAGAAGGTACATTTTAATTTAAATTAAGAACTCAAGTACTATGAGGCAACAGCACCAACACCCTCCACACTCTCCCTCTTGGCTTCTAGTGAAAATTGTTGGAATACATCTGGCATAATCTCTTCAAAGGTCACTGTAACCAAACACCAAGCACAAAAGTGAGCAGATGTAAACATAACAGTGTCTGAAAATGTGATAAACCTTTTGCATCATGTTTCATGTGGATGTTCACACAGAAAGCAAAGATCACGGTGGTAAACCTTTGAGCGACTGACTTCAAAACCTAAATCTTATTGGTTCCCCAGTGTCAGTAAGTTACACTTCAATATTTTAGCAAAAAGTGTGTTCCTGTGTTTTCAGGGTTTTTTTTCCAGTTTCTTTTCAAGCTGCGCCCCCAGACTCTGGGTACAGACCCCGCTCTGTACCCGTTCCTTCCTCATTCTCCATTCCCAAAAAACTATTTCACAAGAACAAACTGAAGCAAACCTGCCTGAAGAGACAGCTGGTCTTGTGGACAGGTGGATGTCACCCTGGTAGCTATTTGAGAAAGTGCAGCTCTGTGATGGCAGATTTCCAAGGGTGGGCTACGGTATACTTGAAGAGGGTGTGTGTATGCGTATTGTAGGATATCAGGGCACAGAGGCCTATCACAGTTTTTGAAAACATTTCTCTTGACAGCAATAGCATGAGTGCTATTCAGACTCCATAAGTGCCTCTTAGTCCTATAGCAGTGTTGTCAATTATTAGCGGTGCCGAATGCTGAATATTATACTGCAAGGGTCTGCGCTCTGTAACCCTGGTCCTCAGGAGTCCCAGGCTTGTTAGTGTTACAAGCCTCCTGTTTCTGGAGATAGAGAACCCCTGTATGTTACTGATGATTAAAGAAAATGATCTGTTCTATTGAGATTACTCAGTTACATCTTTGAAGAAATCACCCCTTTAATTGAATACAAATAAAAAAATATAGCTTTAAGAAATGATTTAATAGTTACCTACAAAACGTGGTGGAATGGGTCTCTCCAAGACTAGGGTTGGAGGCTCTTGTCTTATTGCAAAGTTGCCAACTTCCAGTCAAAAGTGTGGGGCAATAGCAAGATTTTGTCCTTATATCAGAAGTATGGCTGGGAGAAGCAAATGGGATTCAGGTTAGAAGCTTTTTAAAAAGAAATAGCGCTACTGCCGCTGAAGGGTTTACAGAAAGTGAGAATGTGTTCATTTGAATACAGCTTTCCTTCCAAGATTCTCATAGTAGGTCCTGGATTTGTGCTAATGGCTTCTTGAATATGAGACCTCATTCCTGAGTTATTTTCTCTGCAGCAGTTTGTCAGTTTAGGTATTTCCGAAATAAACAGCTCCAGCCCGTTTAATTGTACGAATGTTTTGTAAATGTCTGAGTGTACAGATTCTGAAGAGCACTGCATCACACCTTCTAGAACCACTGCAGGTATCGCCAAAAAGTTGTGATTTAGTCAGTTATTGTTAATTGATTATATTCACAGAAGAGTAATCGGTGGAGAAAATATAAATGTGAGTCATTTAAGATCACGGTGTCCAGTATCCTGGCCTCATAAAATGTGAGTTTTGCAATAATTAATAATTCAGTATTAGATATTGATTAAAATGAACCTCAGTTTTTTTACCTTGCACTTTCGGCCACTTTTTTTCACTGGGGTTTTGGGCATTTTACTTCTTCTGTTCCCATTCTGCGAATAGCAAAGACGGTTTGCCCACATGGCACGATCTGTAGACAGTGTTGCATCCGCAGGGAAACGGTCCAGGCCAATCTAGGTGTGTCCAGTCTCCTGCCTTATGTACTTTTCTTCTCTTTTTTTTCTTCCTCTTATTCCTTTCCTGAATGACCTCACAGCAGGTGCAGCAAGTAAGTATGGCGGGCAGGCACAGAGGTTTGGAGTTGCACCGACTGGCACAGTGTGTGGCACAGATGTGCCCTCAATCAGTGCCTCAATGAAGCTGTGAGATGTACACAAAGGATCTGGGCTTCTGAGCATCCTGCATGCCAGATTTACCATGATTAAGTGATCGTCTTCCAGAACAAAAAGAGTATGGGTATTGATACCATGTATCTTACTACACTGAAGAAGAAAGAAATTTAATTGCATGAAAAATGAAAGGAAAACAAACTGCTCCTTTCAATCACAAGTTGCAGAGCAGGAGGAGTGATGTGTCTGAAAGGATTCTTTCCTCAGCTCTTCTCTTGTTCACTTAGTAAAAGTTGGAAGGTCGTCTTGCTCTTTTCTTCCTTTTTTTGCACGACGTCTTCTGATGTGTAAAATGGTGTGTATTTGGGGGAAATTATATGCTTGGCTTGTTACATCCCTGAATGATTTTTCAAAAATCATTCCTCCATAAGACCCCCGCATGGCACGTCAGACCTCCTTGGCAACACATTGTGATGCACAGTGTCATACAGTTTATACGTTTCAGTTCTCCACATGTGTGTCATCTGGAGCTTGATCTCACTTATAAACTGCACAGAGGTTTTTATACCTGTTTCTTTACACACATCATTCATTATGTGTGTTTCTGTATGCTGATGGGTCACTGGATGGGTGCCCATTAGTTTCTGCATGATTCTGACATGACTTACACATGGACTGTAAATGTCCACTGTTGAAGGGTGTTGTAGACCTGCGGCTCGGTTTAAATAATGGGATGTCTCTATGAATGAGACATGTCTCTATGGGGCTGTGTATGCCTCTGGAGTTAATTAGCTAAGCAGTTTGGCAACACTCTTTTGAAATCTTTCTTGCATGTATCGGCAAAGATTTAAAGTTACAGTTATGATTTTCTCATTAGCTTATGAAAATATAATGTTGTTTCTGTATCTTATTGTGACTGGTTCTCATAATGTCAGGCTCTGAGGTTAGGCTGCTAGTAGGTAAAGATCAAACCGGAGGATTCTTGAAAGAAGGCAAAGGATCAGCAAGGTCTGTGCTTGTCTGTGTTTTCCACAACAGAAAAAGAGCCTTGTTTTCTCAGTTTTAAATGCAGGCATATTTTTCCCTTGTGGAATGTGGATGTAAAATAAAGAAGGTCAGACCCAGAAGAGGACAATATAGCAAAGTTAATTCAGCTGTACCAAGAAGGGCCTCAGTTTCACTCTCTGCTTAGCTTCACCAGATTCGAAGTAGTGTCTCTGCCTTTTTCTAAATTGTTCTGTTATTGCCCTCTTTGTTTTTTGGAACTTGTCATAGATTCCTCACATAAAAACCGGGTCAGATTCCACACTTGTGCTCCTCTGATGGTTCTGGTCACTGATCAATGTAGTTCCACCCAGAATGAATCCAGGAGTAGAGAATCTGACTTTATACTTGAAGCAGGTACTATCCAGTAAAGTGCACCACCTTCAACAAAGGACCAGGTCTATCATCTTACAGTTCTAAAAAACAGGACTACCTATTTTTTAAAGGCAGTGCTTCATTGAGACCTAAACAAGATTTTCATAACATAAGGGGAAAAAACCAAACATTTCTTTAGCTGGAGAAGAAGGATGGTCCAGAGTTTCCTGTCTCCTTCACGTGGAGACAGTCCCAGAGAAAAATACAAAATAAAAAAAAAGAATCAGCTTTTTTAAGGAGCAATAAAACACTGCCCATAACACTACAATTCAGACAAAATCTGAAGCATTTCTGTTATGTTTTTGAGTTGGCAAAGAATTTGAGCAGTGGAACTTTGTGTGGAGAAAGATGCCGCCTCTGAGCAGGTGTATTGTGGCGTTGCAGAGACGGATGACTCCATGCGAGCATTCGCGGAGAAGGTGTTCGCCTCGGAGGTGAAGGATGAGAACGTCCGGGAGGAGATCTCTGTCTTTGATGTGGCGGAGGACTGTCCCATCTTCCACCATGAGTTGGCCGATCATCTGCATCAAGAAAGCACAGAGAAGCGGTAAGGTGATGGTGCCAGGCTGGCTGTTGCTTCCTGGCGCAGTGATTTCAGAGGCGGGCTAAGAAGACGTAGCCGTCTTACCTGTTGCAAAATTCAAGCATTGCCCCAAACACATCTAGATTGGTGGGGTCCGCTCTGCAATGCCACTTTGTGGAGGTTGCTACTGAATTCCATTCTGAGTCTGTCCCTCCACCCCCACAGGAAGAAACGCCTGCAGCGAGCTCGTACCATCTCCGTGCCCTCGCCGCTCAGCGAGAAGTCTCCCACCACGCTGGTGCCAGTGGTGGAGGATGTGCCAATCTACCTGGAGGTGCCCGACTTCCAGCGAGTGGCCATCATCGGAGACTACGCCTCTGGGGTGGGTCCCATTCTGTCCTTCTGTCCCTCCCTTCTCTCTGTCAAAGTCCAATTCTGTCACTTCAACATGAGCAGATGTGAGTTTCTCAGGCCTGAACATGTCTAAGACAGTCAGGCTGCACATCTATAATTGGAGGAGGTAGTCCTGCTGTCTGCTGTCATGTCGGAGTCAGAGAAACTCAGGGATGTTCATGTCCCTGGCCTCTGCATATCTGGGGCAAATATGCAGAGGTGACCTTAAAATAGAAGTTCAGAAGGGTAATGAGATCTTCAGCATCATCTCACATGGCCCTGCTTTAAACAGACTGGCAACGGCTGATGGTTTCACATGGTGACTACGTTCTGCTGTCTGTGATGGACAGCCTGGTCAGGCAGTTTAAGTACACACCTTTCTAGCGCGTGTGCCTTCAAGAGCTAATGTTTCAGCAGCTGAGAGTGGGGGGGGTTTAGATTTGAAGTCCCCAAAGGAGTGTATTACAGGCTCTGCACCAAGGTTTCTCAGTTTAAGGGACACATTTTAACTCTCTGAACCTTGGAGAGAGGAAAATAGCTTAAACACACAATTAACTCAAGGAAGATTCCAAATGAGAGAAGGCCATTCTTCAAGGGTCCCAAGACGTCTACTTCCACCACAATTTGGCTGTTGTTTCCAGACCTCCTTACCCTTGTGTATAAAACGTGCCTCAGTCTTGATTGCACACCCTTTTAATTTTTACTGGCCTCAGTGGCTTCTTGTTTCACAACTGGCCTTGACGTAGTCCTTTGTGTTGCAATTTATAGTATATGCACTAATCTGTACCGTTTCTTAAACATATTGGATCAGTCACATACAATATATGGATGTAAAAAACATATGTATATGAAAAAAAGAAGTTTGATTTTGCTCCATTGGAAACAACCAGTTGCACCTACCTTCACTCACTGGGTAAGGGATGTGATGTACTTTCTCCACCTTGAAAAAAATAGGTTTTCCCTCTGTGGCTCAACTGCAAAATTTTATTCTGCCTGGCAGACTTCTTTAAAGTTCTTCAAGAATTTGCAGCTCAACCCAGACATATGAAAGTCCTTGAAGACTGTGGCTTCCCTCTTTTGTCCTTTCACTACCTTTTTTTCTTTCTTTTCTCTTTTTCCTTTGCTTATCTCTTCCAAATCTCTGGTTTCCTTTTTTCTACTCATGTATGCCCATTGTTATATTATTGTCTGTTTTTAAGTAAGTCTTTCATGCCATGATGATTGTTCACATTTGAATTTTTGTGATCAGTACAGGAAACCACTTGCTCTGTAGTGTACAAATGTAAGGGAAATCTTGGAAACATGCATTCTTAATTCTCTGTGAGGAGATCCTGCAATAAAAGCCAAATCACAAGATGGATCAAATCGGTACTTTCCCCATGTTCCTCTGGGACATTTCTAAACGGCTTGTGGCCTCAGGGCTTGATGTGCCTCACTTCACTTGCTCTGGTCTGACAGGTGACCCTGGATGACTTCGAGCTGGCCTGTAAGGGTCTGTACCGTGCTTTGACCATCAGAGAGAAGTATATGAGGCTGGCTTTCCAGCGTTTCTCCAGCACGGCCTCCCAGTATCTGCGCATGATCGAGGGGGAGGTGTGGAAGGCAGAAGACCAGGTGCAGCCAGGTAATGTGCCATGACACGTCAGGCCTCAGATGGGAGAGCATGGTCCAGGGTTAATGGATGTGCTGTTTGTAATGGCTGATTAAAACAGAAAATCAAGGAAGTTTGGTAACTTTTTCATGCGTCACATGGTGAGTCAGTGGTAGAATCAGGACTTGAACCAGGAAGCCTAATTACCGGGAGGAGCTGTGCTCAGAATGTGTTATGCTAAATCAGGAGCTGTTTTCATGCCAGCCCACTCTTGGCTCCAACCCAACCCTCAAAAGGAAAGAAAAAAAAACATTTTTCTTTTCACTTGACTAAAAATCAGAATTAGGTCCCAGAGAAACTAGAGCTGGCTGCGAGGTAAGCAAACTGTCACAGAATTCATGTGATTTCTCTTTCAGTGTTCACGCCACCTCCCAAAAAAGACGAGGACCCTCTGTCCGCTGATAGCCTGCCTGAGAACCTGGGCTATGTAGCCCGTATAAGGGATGGCGTGGTCTATATCTACGCCAGTAAGGAAGCAGCAGACAAGCACGAGCCCAAAGACCTGCCTTACCCTGACCTGGCCACATTCATAGATGACATGAACTTCCTCCTTGCCCTGATTGCCCAGGGACCCACGTGAGTGCCCAGCCCTTCGTACCTTCAGGCTCTTGAGTTGGTCTCTTTCTCCCAGTTGTAGTGACACATAAAAGCAGATCACAAGTCTGCTTTTCCCCCTGCTGGTTCCAAGTCCATATTCCCCAGCAAAATCTCCATTTGGCAACAAGTCCTGCAGAACGTGAGAGTTTGAAAGGGATCAGTAGGACCATGTGCAGTGTAGCACTGCGGGTAATGGCAGCCTGTCTCTGTCCTCTGCAGTAAGACCTACACCCACCGCAGGCTGAAGTTCCTCATGTCCAAGTTCAATGTCCACGAGATGCTGAACGAGATGGAGGAGCTGAAAGAGCTGAAGAAGAACCCTCACCGTGACTTCTACAACTGCAGGAAGGTAGGAGTGATGGAGGCCGTGGCGACGGTCACGCAGCTGCTGTGGGTTTGATCTGTTGGCTTCTTCACCCCTGGTCTCTGAAATCCAGGGCTTTCAGACGCTCTTCTAATAAGCTGATTCTAAAGGGAAGGAATTCATCTGTGAAGTGCAAGTGACGTCTTTGGTAAATTTACCATGTGTGCAATGCAATTTACCCTTGTCACAGGTCTCTACAGCCACAAGTCTTTGTAAGACAGGTTTTCACCAAATGTCTTGACAGAACATTTAAAACTTCATTTAATTGCTTGTTAACTTTCTTATTTCTAAGCAATGCCTGCACCCTCACACCCATGTGTTTTTCATTTATATAAGATCATAGATTGAATAGTTCAGTGTCCATTCTATCACTGGAAAGAAAGGGATTTCTTTACTGTTTGCTATTAACAGAATAGGCCCTGTGTTGCCATGACCCCTGTGTTCTCGACCTCTCACGCCACAAGCTTTCTTGAATTGACTGAGCCCTTAATTCAACCCGGAGCAAGTTGCAACCTTAAACCTAACAGTGAACAAAAATGTAAAAAAATCATATTCAGATTAAGCAAACAATTAGTTCAGTGGAGTGGAATGGAAAGTAGTAGAAAGGGTACTGAAAACTGCCGAACTCTGAAACCACAGGCAAGACATGACTCACTCAAGCAAGAATTTGTTATAATGTCTACTCAGCCTGCAGCAACCATTAGCAGTCGTTTTTATTGAGGGGTACAGACTTCCACTCCACACTATTAGCCCCAACTGCCTTTCTGTTTCATCCAATGAATATGATGCGTCACTTCCTACTTGCAGTAAGACAAATTCATTGTGACACAGGTCACAGTAAAAGGAATACAACTATATTTTTCAGTTGTGAGAATAATTTAGCCTGCACACCTGGAAAACACATTGAAAGCCTATTCCATTTCATGTGGAAACTGCAGGGAAATTAAGTGCACTAATCTGTTACTGCTGTCTAGTGCTGCCATCTGCTGTCTGCAGGTTGTATTGCGGTAGCAAGATGAAATTACTTTTTCTTTTGCACCTGTCTAAATCTATCCATCCGTTTATCCACTCCAGTTGTCCAGCGGAAGCTCAGGCACTGTCTATGGCTGAACAACTTAAACAATTTAAGGGTGTTTTTAAGTTTTAAATGAGCTAATACTGGAATTATGTTGTCTGGCCCTTTGAACGTGGCACAGCACTGTGGACTGCTCTGCGTCCGTCCAGTGCAGGGATGCTAGTCTGCCTGTTATGTTGTATCGGCTGCAGGTGGACACCCACATCCACGCGGCGGCCTGCATGAACCAGAAGCACCTGCTGCGCTTCATTAAGAAGTCATACCGCGTGGACTCCGAAAGGGTGGTGCAGTGCATAAAGGGCAAGGAGGTGACGATGAGGGAGCTCTTCGCCTCCCTCAACCTTCACCCCTATGACCTCACTGTTGACTCCTTGGACGTGCACGCCGTAAGTATTGCCCCCTCCCTGCAGGACCCACCCCATCTGTCTACCCAGATCACAAAGGACCAAACTTCACTCCATCCCCCGACTCCATAGAATGTGTCAAATCTACACTGCTGCACTTTTGATGCCAAACACTGTTTAATGTTAAAATGAAGCAGATATGGGAGCTACATGAAAGCATTAGAACAGCATGGTGATGCAGCGGTTAGCATTATTGGCTCACAACACTGGGGCCCTGGGTTCAATTCTGAACCTGGGTTGCTATGTGTGTGGAGTTTGTATGTTCTCCTCCTGGTGCTCCGGCTTTCTCCGACCATCCGAAGACATGCTGGGAATTGGCATCTGGGAAAATTGTCCCTGGTGTGAGTGTGTCTGTGTGCCCCCCTGCGATGAACTGGCGTCCCATCTAGGGAATACCTCCCCTTGTGCCCGTCGCTTGTCGGATTGGGCTCCGGCTCCCCCACCACCCTGCACTGGAGGAAGCAATTGGAAATGAAAGCATTTCCGAATTAAGACTTACACACTGAAGATCTGCAGGAGTGGGTGTTGATCCATCAGCACCATGTGGAGCAGAAAAAAAGTCTTGAAACTAATCAGCCTGGTGAGAAACTGCGTTTGCACATCACAACAATGTGTTTACTTAAACAGGTTCCATATGTGATTGCACATATGGAATAATCTGATAGCTGGAAACCTGTAAAGGTTTAGTTCAAACTATTTCCCATTCAATTGTTTAGATTATTATTAATACCTATTATTATGGGGGGGCACAGCTCTCACAGCTCTAGTACAAATTAAAACAAACAGGCTATGTGGGTGAAATTCTTGAAGTTGCTGGGAAAACAGGTCAGATCTAGCCTCTATTAGCATTGGCTCTGCACTGTTTATTTCTCATTAAATGTACCGTTTCCAGTCTTTCTACTTGCAATCAAGAAATGAAATACTGTACTTGAAAATCTGTATTCAAAAAAACATATAAAGATGTACAATGAAAACAACACTGAGGGTTTACGTTAATAGCTCATTGTGTGCATACAGTAGATAATAGAGAGCAAATTGGTTGTTTAAATATTATTTTGCCTTAATAATTTTGCATAACAAAATATTCATAAAAATATCAGGTACTCCTTTGGAGTTATGAAAACAGTGGATATGAATTATGATTTTACTCTTCTGTTAACGTCCCCCTTGAAAGATGAAGATTGCAGAGTTCTGGAGCGTGTCTAAGAGTAGGATGCAAAATCATAGCTTCTCTCTCCCCTCTCCCCTCAGGGCAGACAGACCTTCCAGCGCTTTGACAAGTTCAATGCAAAGTACAACCCTGTGGGGGCCAGTGAGCTGAGGGATCTGTACATGAAGACTGACAACCACATCGATGGGGAGTACTTTGCTACCATCATCAAGGTAAAGTCCTGAGTACTGCGCTTTGAGCACGGGCCTTAGCACAGCCAAGCCCATACTGTCTCCACAAAGGCCATGAAAATCCAACATCAGTCGCAGTGCGACTCGGACAAAGACAGTCACTCACATTAGTCACAGTTTACTGCAGTATACCATAGTAAATGCAGAGAGGAGTGTTGTAAGGCAGCCCTGAGGCAAGGTGAAGATACAGAGCCTTTAAAATACATCAGTGCATTTAAGAGCAGTGAGAGTGTTACAAGAAATGAAAAGTCACAGCACCAAACTGCAGAAGGGGTGGTGAGGATTAGGATTCATAATAAGATGTAAGATGTGGGAGTTTCTTTTAGAGAAATATTTTTTTTCTCTAGCTGTGATTCAGCAATACCCAAGAGGAACTGTGAAAATATTTTGCAAATGTCCACACTGCAACACTAAAAATGACTGGATAACCTACAGCCTATAGTCCAATAAACTGAAAGATTATAAATATTATACAATTATTATGAGTACACTTATTATATTCACTTATATGTACTGTATGTGAACATTTTGGCATACAGTACATTGACATTTTCAGTACTTTGTTTGAATAAAAGTTGAAATGTATTTAGAAATAGGCAAATATGTTTTCACTCCGTACTATTCAAGTGGCAGTAAAAGAAGTAATGTCATTCAAGGAGAGAAATTACTGTACGAACTCCAGCATAGCTCTTTGTGAAGCAATGTAACAATCAGCTGTTATCCCAGCTGCTGGTGTTTCAACAGAAATGAAGATCCTCCTTTTGTAAATGAATGCTCTGGGATATAATGATCATAATGGGCGTGTGCATGAGCTGTGCTGCAAATCAGGAGGTTATGCTTGTTCCGTCTTTATCGGGGTTGTCAAACATATGGCCCGTGGGCTATTTTTTGGACTGGGAAACTCACGTCTGTACAGCCCACAAGCCAAGCAGATGCTCTTGGTGATGTTATTTGTATGATTCTTGGATTCACAGCACTACATGTACAGTAGTTCTCTGCTTCTGAGCAGTCACAACACCCCTCTTTCAATGATGTCACAGATCTAGCTTGACAGGGGCGTGGCATCGCATGAAAACGGTGGGAAAACATTTGATGCCATGAGACCTGTGTGCACACGTTTCCTCTAAACTCCCCCAAATCCTGGAGCAATCTCAGCGACTGAGCCACCCAGACTGTACCTACTGGGTGGCTATGATATCAAAAAATATTTTTTAACTTAGTAATAAGGGGCTTGTCATTATATTATCAAATAAAAGAAAATAATGAATGCTGTGTGGTTCAAAAGTGCATAAATGTTTATTTCTTCATAGGAGTGAATGGAAATATGACATGTTTGATGTGTACAAAATATAGTGACTTTCAAAAGAATCATATAAATCGGTAAAGTGGATTTATTACTGTTTACATCACTGATATCTGGAAAATATATGGTGTTCTGTATTTTCAGTGTAACCTCAGCGTATGAAGACAGGGGCTAAGCTTTAAACACAAAACTCAGATTTTTAGTGGACTTTAACCATGTGTGAAATCATTTTACACCATGTATAAAATCATGGTTTGAGGGGCCAGTAATAAACCTCGTTTTCATAGCAATAAGCAGACTAGAGAGCAGTGACTCCCTCCCTGGATGGGATACCAGTTTGTTACATGGATGACCCCCAGCAGTGCTGGTCCCCACTTGTACAGCTGGGTGGACTGGGGCAACTAGGGTAAAGTACCTCACACCAGGTACAACAGTGCTGTCTGCACTGGGGACTCGAACCCACAACCGAACCGTCAGGAGTGCAAAGGCTCATTATTAGGGAAAGGTACTTTAAAATAGTAGACCATTGCAGTTAAAAGTTATTTGTATAGATGACTACTTCTCAAAATTAACAAGAGGCTGAAGGAGAACAAACTGTAAATGCACAAGCCACAGCAATCGTTGTAGTGTGTGTAATTTGCTGTGTAAAGGAATTCATTAAGCCTTTAAAGCATCTGCCACCAAACTCATATTCGTTTTGAAAAGGAATCCCTTCTCACGGTAAGGGTTCAGTCTTTTCCCAGCCCTTTTGGTTCCTAAGCTTTGTTCCTCCCCGAACAGGAGGTGGCCTCAGACCTGGAGGATGCGAAGTACCAGTACGCTGAGCCCCGTCTGTCCATCTACGGCCGCTCGGCCTCCGAGTGGACCAAGCTGGCCCAGTGGTTCACCAAGCACCGTGTCTACTCCCACAACATGAAGTGGATGATTCAGATTCCCAGGATCTAGTATGTCTCTATTTGTCTTCCAGTTCCACTCAACTAACTACTGCAGGGCTACGAATACTTGTTTTAACAGTTGTGAAGCACTAACAAAAAATTGACTCAAGCCATGCTCTTCAGTCAAGGACAGAAGAGATTAGAGCTTGTTAGTTCATCCTATAACAAGTTGCCTGTCATTAGCCAGCCATGTGGTGATCGCCACAGCACGGACAGCAGAGATGAGCTTAAGCTTGAACAGCAGTCATGAGCATTGGGGTGACCCTGAGTGGAGTTCCATTGAAAGCTCCAGGGGCCCGACAGTGCAGGACATTTTCAACAGCCCCCACACAAAATATTAAGACTAGAAATAGGATAGATCATTAAACACCATTCTAGTACCAGTCTACCTTTTCTTCACATTAAATTGCTGAAGCAGGAAATGAATAGCATGTTTTTCCACAACATAGTGCACAAGCTAAACAACGCAGCCAAGCAAGACTTTTCCCAGCTTCTAAAAAGCCTAACGCAACACAGCAAAATGTTTTTTATTTCTCCACAGTTCTTTAATGAAATTGTTATTATATAAACGTAACATGCCACAACAAGCATTTTCTTCACCAGCCTGTAACCTGTAAATCTGAGTGGATTTTAACAAATCAAACATGTGCAGCCTGCCCCCAATATGTCCATGACTCCTGGAACGGAGGACACACGATTTACACTAACAACGCCACAAACTGTACTTCCACCAATTAAAGCGTCACAAAAACTTTAATATAGCTCCACTAATTTCAGGGTCCTGATAGGTTCCCTTCAGTTTAAGCACAGACAATTGAAACTATTTTTTGCTTTTACTTTCAGTGACATTTTCAGAGCCAAGAACTTTGTGCCGCACTTCGGGAAGATGCTGGAGAACATCTTCCTGCCAGCCTTCGAGGCCACGATCAACCCTCAGAGCAACAAGGAGCTGAGCATCCTGCTGAAACATGTGAGGGAGAGGGGCAGGGAGAAAGGGAGTGAGGCTGGGGCTTATGTTTAAATTGACTGTTTGGCCCACTTGAAACATATAAAAAACCCCATCAGCTGTGAGGTTGTAATTTAATGTTTCCCACAGTCTCTTTGCCACTACAGGCTGGGAACCTGCCACCCAGTGTTGGGGTGTTTGTTGGTTGATTTAATTCTGGAAACCAGACGTTTTCCTTCTTGGAAGTTCTGATTTCATCTGGGCACTGCAAAGGGGACGATGGATCTAAGGAAGAGAGCTCAAAGGAATGAGAGGAGAAAGGCCAAAGGGAAGGTAGAAGAGACAGAGGGAGAGATGGAGAGAACACGGCACAGGTTGTGAGTGAAGGGTAACAATCCAGCCAGTTAAGCTCATGTTCTAGAGAGAAATTGGGCAAGCTGGACAGGCAGAAGCAGGAATCGGCACAGAGGGAGATGGAGAAGGAGGGCGAAAGGCAGACAGGGCAGAGGCACTCTCCTCTTACTTTTTTCTTGTGCTCTGTGCAGGTGACAGGCTTTGACAGCGTGGATGACGAGTCCAAGCACAGCGGCCACATGTTCTCCACCAAAAGCCCCAAGCCCAATGAGTGGGATATTGAGAAGAACCCCTCCTACACCTACTACATCTACTACATGTACGCCAACATCATGGTGCTGAATCAGCTGCGCAAGTGAGTTCCTGATCGCTGTCACTTGTACCTTAGCTTGGGGTAACCAGTAGTTGGCCAGTACCAGGTTTTGAAGTTGGTTAGGGTTTCCTCGATCTTGACATGAGGGTGATACAATTGCAGTTCTTTTGTGGCATTACTGAGATCAAACCATGTCTTAATTCAGTTTTTCCATGGTTGTCGATGTATTAAAGTACAGAATTGCGATCCACAGTTTCAATGTGTTTAATCACATCTTGTTCTCATATTACTGTAGTGTAGCTCAGTTTGCTGTTAAAGAGGCATAGAGTCTGGCTGAGTGTGGTGCTGATTTGAGCAGTGTGGGTTGTGTGCTGCAGGCAGCGTGGGATGAACACGTTCCAGTTCAGGCCTCACTGTGGAGAAGCTGGCGCCATAACCCACCTAATGGCCTCCTTCATGACTGCAGATAACATCTCCCATGGGCTCAACCTGAAGAAGGTCAGTAGTCTCTGCTTGCAACTCACAGTTCAGAGCCAGGGGTGACTGTCACAGCCTCGGTAGTCAGTGCCAAGGGTAAAAGCAGTAACCTTCACTGGTTGTCATTGTGATGAATTACAAAAATCCTAACCATAAGACAAGGTAACAGATCTGTATGCTTCTTATTTGTAATGGTTTTTACTACACTTTAGCCCCCATTAAGATGACTTAAAAATAAAGTTTGATCTTATATTCATTAAGTTCCCTCCTTTCTTGTGCTAAAGATACAGTATTACTATGAAGGTTTTCATATTTGTGCAACTGCCTATAAACAGTGTTATATCAGTAACCATTTTAGAAAATGATTTGATTTAATCCAGATAAATGGGTATCTGTATTCAGTGGTAATCCAGGGAGTGTGTTTTCCAGAGAATGTCAGTGAATCACAGCCAATCCTACAGTCCATTACTGAGCAAGTGCTGGAGTGATGTTTTTGGGAACATACTGTGAATATACCTGCTCGTGAATGATTTGGTAATAAAATCAGAGCAGTTTTAAGACTTTTTTTAAATGCACTTTTTAGTTTTCGACTTGTGCAACATTAAACATTAAATACTGACAAATACCTTGTCTGTGGGTGCAGCAGAATCAGGGAGGTGGGTGAAGAGCTTTTATAAATGAGCTTTAAAGACACACTGATGCTTTACTGTAAGACTGTTAAGTGCCTCTCCAGAGGCAGTCACTACACATGCAAAAGTCTAGCAGGTGCTTGGAGTCAGATTTCTTTCCAACTCAAGCCTTCACTTGGAGCAGCAGTTGGATGGATCATTGGCTGAAATTTGGGATTTGAAATGAATCTAATAACAACAGGACATTCTAAAGATGGTATTCTGAGAAGTAGTCGAGTACTGAACAGGTTTGAAGGTGGCCAGGGTTTCTTCAGTCGGTCATGCAACTTTTCTGTACTGTATGTGTGCTGCTAGATTGTCTAGCCAGCTGATGCTACACGCATACCTAACAGTTTAACTGTGTCAGTGTCTGCCTGAAGTTCATCTAGGTCAGTGGTTCCCAATCCTGGTCCTGGTGACCCACACACCTGTTGGTTTTTGTTCTAGCCGAGCCCTCTGTTAACACAATCAAACCCTTCATTGACATAATAATAGGATTCATTTGAATTATTTGTTCCCAGCTCCTAAAACATGTTAGAAATATAACTATTGTATTTTGTAAGTGAAATCAAATCCCAAACTTGTGACTAGAAACAAAATGCAAATAGTCAACTGAAGCAACTTTTTAATAAGGCTTCCATTATCTAATGAAGGTGGGGTGGAATAAAAACCATTCCATCCTGGAATCCATCCATCTACCCAGGATTGGGAACCACTGATCTAGGCATATTTTCTGGAGCCCTGTACTCTTTATCATTCTGCAATGCTAAATGTTGCAAAAGAGGACCAAATACGAAAACAAAAGGAGGACATTTGGCTCATCTGGCTTGTTCAGCCATAGAAGCCGGGAGGGCCAAATGGCCTTCTCTTGTTTGTGACCTTTCTTCTTACAGTATGTCCTTGACTTGCCACACCAAAGTCAGTGTACCTCACGGGAGGTTTGTAGGAGACTCTGTACCCCAGCAACCCACTCCTCTCTCACTCTCGGCTTCTCACGTTCTTCCACGCCTCACTGTCTTGTAGAGTCCCGTCCTGCAGTACCTGTACTTCCTGGCTCAGATCCCCATCGCCATGTCGCCCCTCAGCAACAACAGCCTGTTCCTGGAATATGCCAAGAATCCCCTGCTGGAGTTTCACAAGAAGGGGCTGATAGTCTCCCTGTCCACTGACGACCCCATGCAGTTCCACTACACCAAGGTGACTGAATGCATGTGTTGGCCAGTATCGTGACGGTGCAATATTGCGGATTTGTCCAAAATCTATATTACACCACCTCCTGAAATATCATAATTCTCTGTTTTATAAAATCTAAATTTAACAATACTCTGCACTGCAATTTATTTCAAATATATAAATACACTTCAGTGCACCTCAATGTGTGTAGTTGTCTCTAGAAGCATTTGATTAGATTTGCATTGCAGTGGTAATGGATCAGAGGTCTGCTGCACGATGTTCCTCACTCAGGTTTACTCCTGCGGCAAAGGATTGTACGGAAGGTAAAATTCCTTCAAATGCAGCAAAATAAGTATTCTGTAAAAATAAAGTATTGCAGTTGTTTATACCAGAAAGGGAAATGTAAAAAAGGAAGTTGTTGTGACCTCCCTGCTGGTTGGTTTCAGCTGTGCACGAAACTGCAGTTTCCTTTTCAGCCCCTTGAAGGGAAGTTCTCAAGCCTTCTGAGCCCAGCCCCAGGAGGAGTCTTCTCGCAACCTGCTTATTTCAGGATGAGGCTACATACTCTATTCAGAACAATCACAGTTATTATTATAAATGACTGCATTTCTATTTTATTTCTGGATAGATTGCAATATGTTAAAAAACTCTGAGACCTGCGTCTTGATCTTAAGAACGTATTTTTAGCTTTCAGGGCCTTGGCCCTTTGTCCTGTGCTTTGATGTTGGGCTTGAGTGTATTCCTAAGACCTGACTATGATGTGTGGGTACCAAGACCTTCTAGTTTTTCTGCTCCAAGACTTTGACATGCCCTTTCCAAAGAAATCAGAGAATCTCACATCTTGGATACTTTTATTTCTTGCCTAAATCGGATTTTTAATTTTTCTCTCTTTATGTATGGGGCACTGTGATTATAAATGTTACCTTATAAAATAAAGATTTTTTTGTGTTTATGTTTAAATGTGTCTATCCAACTATATTTTCTATTAAGGAGTATTAGAATACAAATCCAATTCATACATTTTGATAGTAATTGACTTCTAATGTGTGCTAATGTGTGTTCTAATAGAAGAAAGCCAAGATTTAAATTATCCATGGAACTTCTATTGTATCAGTACATACAGTAGATAAACGGGAGATCTGTTTGTTAATTAGACTATTGATAAGATCTGTCAGAATATACTGTTCTTGTTGTCTCTGAAAACTACTGAAAATAAAACAGAGAAGAAAATTTGAAATAATAAAATTAAGAAAAATGCAATTAACCATTCGATTGTCATTTTATAACATTTTTAGTAGGCGCTTCTATATCTTATCTGGTGGTTTAAAACATATTTCAGTTGAATCTTGTGTGAGCTTTACAGGCCAGAGGCTTGCTATCTGCCAACACATTTGACCTGAGCTGTGTTTCATGTCCTGGTCCGATCTGAATCTGCTTGTGCCCCCAGGAACCCCTGATGGAGGAATACGCCATTGCAGCCCAGGTTTTCAAGCTGAGCACCTGTGACATGTGTGAGATCGCCAGGAACAGCGTTTTGCAGAGCGGCCTGTCCCATGAGGTACCTTACTGCACTACAGTCCTGTCTCCCAGTGCTTTGGTCCGGTTTAGCCTTCCTGAGATAAGGGCTGTGTTCAAGCTCTTGCAAAGGGAGAGGAGGTGGCACCGGCTGGCCTGTGTCAAAGACAATTGCACAAAGGTTTGCTTTTTCTAGGACAAATGAGAAGCCCACTGTGTCCATAAAGCTCACTATTGGGTGTGTGGCCCAAACTATTGACCAAGTCTGTAAGCAAGTTGTGCCATGCAACCGTTACAAGGCAAGTTAGATATTTAACAGATTTCCCTTTTAAATGTTTCATCTTTTTGTATATTTTGCTGTTGTCCACTTTTCTACTATGTTCTTCTGGATTACTCCCACCTTAACTTGGCAAATCTGCAGCATCCTGTGCATCCCAGTTCCGGGAAAACAAAGACCACTGTATTTCAGTTGTCTGCTGTCGCCCAGGGTGTGATCGAGTGTCTGTTTCAGTCAGAAGCGCAGGGTGGAGGAAATGGAATTACAGCAGAGGGAGGGTGCCTGGAAGTTTGCTTCAAGAAAAGCATGCTGAGAAGTGCGTTTAGAGAGAGTGCCGAAGACAGGGTTGGGCGAGATGACAAAAACAGAAACAATGCCATTGTTGGCGTGTCCAGGCTTGCTTGTAGATGTCTAAGGAAATATGTTTGATCTTCAGCAACTACTGTTTGTGGTACTGTGGATGTGGTGTGTGTGTGTGTGTGTGTGTGAGTGTGTGTGTGTGTGCATGTTTGCTGTAAACAGACATATCATAGTGACTCGGTAGTTTATCTATTCATATCCTTTCTTGAATAAATTGTTTTGGACTATTAAACACTTCCATCCTATAGGGCCTTTAAACCAAAGTTTTTGTGTACTCTATGTTGAGGGATTTCTTGTTTTTTGTGTCCTTGCTTTGTTTTCAAATAGAGTTTCTCATTTATCAGGCAGAAATAAGTCAGTACTAATTGTTTCTCCAAGATGATCTCAAAAAGGCTTCCAGACCAAGCCTGAATACCCAGGGAATCTTATTTTTTTGTTTTGTTTCGGTACATACTGTACCAATGGAGCTTTTGCTGTGATTTAGATATGTTGCTGTGTATTCTACGTTCATGACAAGGGCTCTCCTACCCGTGTTCCCAGAATATTGGTTTTTATTGCATTCAGTTTCAGTTACCAAAGATTGAAAGTACAGGAGTCAGGTAATCTGTATTTCGAAGTCTCCTGTATTTAGAAGGAAAGGAATAGCACACATTAAAAAAGTAGAGGTGATATTCATGTCTAAGTTTGTTTTCCATTTTTTACCCGAAATATTTGAGAATTAGGATGATGATTTAGGAATGAACTTTGGTGTGAAAGACCCCTGCTTTGTCTTGACTTCTTGACTTCCTGAACACCTTTGTACATGTGGTGCTAACGACATAAACAGAACACAAATTGGCAATTGCTAAGTTTTCAAAAAAAGAAATTCAAATATGTTCTCTCCCTGCTGGGTTTAGATCCCACTAACGCCAGCTTGAGTTGCCTGTCAGACACAAGGAAGAAGATGCCCGCGTTGGCGTTAGTAGTCAATGGAGCCAAGCACAGGCGCACATGCTGCCGGCATCTGTGACCAGAAGGGGGCACCACTAAAGTGGGTGTAAGAAATGGACATTTTTGGATGATCTGTGTCCTGCGTCTTTTCTCTCTACAGGAGAAAGTTCACTTCCTTGGGGATAACTACCAGAAAGAGGGGCCCGAGGGCAACGACATTCGTAAGACTAATGTGGCCCAGATCCGCATGGCGTACCGTTACGAAACCCTCTGCTATGAGCTCAACCTCATCAAGGAAGGCATCAAGGCCTCTAACTGAGCCCACTCCACTCCACAACTCTGTGTATGGCACAGAACTGGATCAAGAAGCCTCTCTTTTTCTCCCTCAGTCTCCTAGTATGTTTCTCTTTCTGCTGTAGCCAATCTGGAAATTCATTTACGTGGCTTTTGTCACCTTTTAATTGGTAATAGTCCTTTAATATTATGGTTACCTAAAAAGAATATATAAAATATTACATAAAGCCATGTTATCAGGTTTCCCGTTTGTTTCTCTTGTCTTCAATATCTGTTAAAACATTTGCTTTCTGGATTCTAGTGTTGAATAACTTACGAAATATACGAATATAATATAAATATACGAATGAATCTATTTCAGCTGCTGTAATGCACAGTTGCACTGTAGTGCTGACCTGCTGACATCAGTGATTTTCATTTATATGTATTTTCTCAGTGTCTCAAAAAACTAGCATTGACATGGTAGCATGCTTCAAAAATTATTAGACACTTCCTGCATTCTGCTCTTCCTCTGCCTTTAAAAATACATCTGGATGTGAAATATGTGGTAGAAATACAAAATATAAACCTTCCCATGATTTCTTCTTAATTATTACTGAAGGAAGAGGGTTTGTATCAGAAATGTAAATCTCTTATACATCAAAGCTGCCAATCAATGTCAGAGCCAGAAGGACATCCGTGCTACACTGTAGTACATTGGCTTATTTATCCATTAGTCATGACTGAGCTCCAGGAGGAGCAATTTTGCAGAACTTATAAGACCCATTAAAAATAGTGAGGGAGAGAAAACACATTAGATACTGTGCTGTTTTTTCAGGTATTCATAACTCTTTTACGAAATTCTGTCCTCCAACACAAGCTGCTGCTTGTGGAAAATTAAGAAAATTGAATTTTTTTTTTATCTGGTCTTTGCTTTGGGAGTGTTACAAATATGCTTCAAGCCAACCTGATGCCCAACAGATCAGCACCTGGCTCAGCACTTGCAGATACATCCATCATTGAAAGAGCTAACATGCTGTAACACAGAAACTTTCCATAGAGCCTGGTAATAATGAGACTGTGGACAATTCATGTAGAGGACCTACAATTCAGGAAAATGCCCTGCCTTCTGGTTTAATTACTCCTGACCTATTAATGACATAATCACATCAATAATTAACTTAAACTAAATTTCTGCCATTTCCGAGTTTGTAACCGTTGAGTACTTTTGAATTTCCTATAAACCCTACAAAAAAGCTATTTGAACAATTCTTGAGTGTCATTAAAGGACTTCATTTAAATCATACTGTTGTCTAGACGAAGATATGACAAATCGGTTTCAGTGTCTGTACAGGATATGTGAGGCAGGTCACATCAGCTTGTATTAACATTGCTCAGAGCTTTCTGGTGGTTGCTACTGTACATTGAAAAACAGAAGTAAAATTACTGCTGTACTTTGCTGTTCTGGATATGTCAATCAAACATTAGCACAGCCTTTGTTCCAACAGAGTTGCTTGAGTTACTCACAGTTTTTTAAAATACACCTTTTTGTGGAATTGTGTGGATTTTTTGTATTCAGAGCTTGAGGTATACAATACAGTACTTTTTATAGCTATATCCATACCACTATACTCTACCAGTATCACTGCACTGTGAATATTTTACTGTAACTGAGTTGCATAGTGCCATACCAATTACAGTGGTCGCTGGGAAATAACCCTTGATTAATCTTGAATCAACATTTTACACAATGAAGCAAACTCACAGGGAAAAATAGAATATGGACTCCTACAGTAAAAACAGCAACAAGCTATTACACAGGCACAGACAATGAATTACATAACACTTTCTACTCTTTCAGACAGTATGTATGAATAAATGTGCCAGAAACAAAACTTGCTTTTGTTACGTTGTGTCATGCTGTACTAGTCTTAGCCTATTCTTCTGTTGCAATAAATCTAGCTTTATTACCTCCTGATCATTTTTTCAAAACTTGAATTACAACATAATTAGGTCATTGTTACCAGAAAAGAAACGTTTCAACATTGAACACTGTTGTTTAATCAATGTATGTGCTGTATGTCCCTTGATATGTAAGGTATATAATGGGATAAATTATATATTCTGGTGTAAGCATAACTTAAATATATTTAAATGTTCAATATTTTAAAAACAGATTAAATGATATTTGCAGTTTGTGTATTATTTCAGCTACAGTTCAAAATTCTAAAGCATAAATCAAGTGTTTCTGGTTGTGAGTAACACCTGATGTCAGAAGGGCATTTTAAAAGATAATCTATGGTACGTAATCCATCCATCCATTATCAGAACATTACTTAAGTTTACAATTGTCGCGGCAACACAGAACCATTTCCAGGTGTGTAGCCCACGAAGCAGGACATGCTCTGGACAGGATGGAGATCCATTGGAGGACACACAAATACACAACAACAACAACAACTCAGAGACACAAGTAAACTTAAACAGCATGTGTTGGGAAGCTGGGCAGAATCCCGAGGACCTTGGCAGAACTCATATGAACATGACAAGAACATGCAAGCTCCATGCAGAAGGCACCCCAGGCCAGAATCTAACCCCGGATACAAGAGCTGTGAGGCAGCACTGCTGACTGCCAGGCCACTGCGGCACACCTCCATGACATAATGTGAAGTAGTTTTGAGTCACAGTCCGTCTGTTGATAAACAGGCAGGGCTCCATCCGCAAAAGCCTGCTGTTTGCAATGCAGATGTAGTCAAGCAATACCTGTGAGTCAGTTATTACTGCTCATGGAGGTATTGCTTCTGCCGCATGGGGGCTCCAGACTTTCAAAACCTATCTTTGGGGAAGATTTCAGTCCTCGGCCTCCAGCCACAACACAGGTAAATCTCTCTGTGGTTTCAGTTTACTTCAGGCAATTAACCATTCACTCTTCTGCACATCCAGTACAACAGGTGATTTCTCTGTGGGGAAACATAGATGACCTGAGAATATGTGTCTCGGGGCTGAAGATACTAAATTTGTCAGTTTTGAAGAACAAAGAAAAATATTTGATAAATATTTGTCTCACAAGTTCAGTCTTGTAGGTCTTGTAAGCAGTGGGACTCTGCTAACCGGAACCCCTAATGGGAAGAACTAATTCTGAGTCCTATCCCAAAATATACTGTGTACATATATTTCACGTCCAAAACTGGGTGGGGATAGAATACTGACATACTTTTAAAGCTTGTACAATGAAAAGAATTCAAAAATATTTTACATTTATACATTTTAAATACATGTCATGGGTGACATGATGACACAGTGTTGCCTTGCAATGCTGGGGCCCTGGGTTCAATTCCAGATCTGGGGTGCTGTCTGTGTGGAGTTTATACTGTATGTTCTCCTTGTATTCTCATTTGTTGCCTCCAGATGCTCTGGTTTCCTCCCACAGTTCAAGAACAATCTGAAAAAACAGGCCCTGGTGTGAGTCTGTCTGTCTGCCCTGTGATGGATTGGCATCCCATTCAGGGTGTACCTGCCTCATGCCTGTTGCTTTCTGGATAGGCTCCAGCTCCCCTGCAACCCTTGACTGGGAGAAGTGGTTAGAAAATGGACAGAAATATATGTGACAGTCTGTAATATGTATGTATGAATGTATTTTTAACAAAAATAAATTTTGTTTTTCCCAGTTTGACTCCATGTGTCTTTGTCATGTTTAAAGACAGCAGTGTACTGTAAACCATGCTGTGACATTTATCACAACAGGTTAACCCATACGTGATGAGTCATCCTCCTGATAACAATTGGGCGAAACTTGGCACAGCGTGTCACCACACTGACGACAAGGAAACATAACATGTTTCTAGATGATTCTTAATTTGGGGAAGAAAGAATCCAGACAGACCAGTCTGTTACCTAACCTGTATTCTGAACACAACTCCAGGATTAACACCCACAATATTCCAAAGTGGCTTCAACAAGAGGCTGTTATAGATGGATTGAAAAAGATGCTCTGCAGATTTTTTCAAGAATGTTCTCTGCAGAGCTGGGATCAACATCCCTGGAGCAGTTAAGAATAGAACCCTTGATTTATTATGTAATGTAATAGGAAATGTTGGCTTAGTGCCCCTCAACCCCAGTACTTCCACTGTGATCTGAAGAAAGGGCTGTCTTTTCAAACAATCAAAAACCCCAGTTTCAAGAACAACCCTTTGGGTTGTGCGAGTCTGGAACAATCTTGTCCAAGCTGAAATCCCTGCTTCTTTTAAGAAATATATGGATAAAACCCTTGTGTATACCAATTGGGCTGAATGACCTCCTCTGTTTTACCACCTTTCTTATGTTCTTTACCTTTCTCACAGTGGCCCCACACCAATTCCAACAACATCCTCGTTAGAAACTGATGTCCCCTGCCCATCCTTCAAGTTTTATGTGTGCCTTTCCTTGCTCTAAGGAAAACTGTGTAAAGCTGGCATCAGCAGTGTCATTCTCTATCCTGGTGCAGTAGGCTGTCATGCATATTCTTCAGCCCTGCTCCTGAAGAGCCCCTATGCAGCAGGTTTTACACGGTAGATCACTATCACATTCTCAGTTTCTAAACTAAAAATTGGAATATCATTCACAAACATTAGAGTCCCCATAATTTAACAAATTAATTCTTTCACTGAAAAATAACTCACAAACATTTCTGATCTTTAAATAGGGTGATGTAAGGTGATGTAGAAGATCAACAGGACTGTTGCTGTCTAGAGACCCCTGCTTTAAAGAGAACTGAAACTCTTCAATAGCTAAAGGTGTGGAAAGAGTGATAATGTACCACTAGAAGTAAATCATTTTCTTAATTAGGTCATTAAGCTCTCATGTGGAATTTAAATCCAAAAACCCTGTGGCTCTCCAGAACAAGGAGAGAAGGACATTGACTTAAAGCACCATTTAAAACAGTAGGAAGCAGCCTTCTAGGGCATTGCAAGTCTTTGCTCTAGCCAATACTTAATTATCTGAGTGATCTGAAAAGACATCCATTACTTAAACAATGAGGAATCAAATCAGTAGTAAGTGGAACGTCCTGTTACAGCACAGAATCGAGGTGTCAAGGATAACCACCCCTGATTTCGATCAAATGATATATGGGTGGCATGGTGGTGCAGTGGTTTGCTTGCAGTACTGGGGCCCAGGGTTCAATTCCAGTCCTGGGCTGCTGTCTGTGTGGAGTTTGTATGATCTTCCTCTGTTTGTGTGGGTTTTGCTGGGTGCTCTGGTTTCCTCCCACAGTCCAAAGGCATACTTGTAGGATAAACTGGATTCTGGGAAAATTGGTCTTGGGTAGACTGGCACCCAGTCCAGGGAGTATCCTGCCTTGCACCCGTTGATTGCCAGGATAGGCTCCAGCTTTCCCACGACCCTGAATTTGATAAAGCAGTTAGAAAATAGATGAATGGATATATGATATGCCTACAAATCAAAGGGGTTTGAAGACTAGGGTAACCGAATTAGAGTGAGAAGCACTAGAATTCAACACTGGTGAACTGGAGCTTAACTTCAATTTCAGCTCCAGCTCACCAAAGTGTGACACCGACACGCTTGCCTGATGAATTCCTCCTGAAAGCTTCCTGGACTCACGTCCTGCTCATGTGCTCCCCCGGCCGGTGATGAGGTCATGCGGAATGGCAGTTTTCTCATCGCGGAGCTGAATCCCACAAACTGGTCCGTATTGATTCGTGAAAACAGAATAAACAACGGGAGGCCCGATGGGCTGTGTTTTCCATGATCCTGTCACGGATGAGGGAGAGAAACAAGCCAGCAGTGATTTCATCTTTTGGTCAAGCGCACTGCCAGCTCTCCGATGAAGTGGAATTCAGCTGTTCTCCCGGTGGTACATGGAACTGGAAACTCCCTGAAAAATCCAGCTTGTTTTTTTTAATGGATTTATTTTATTCAGCAGCTTGAGTAAATGCTGTGATGTCTCATTTGCTGTTTTTTGCTCCTTGATGTGCTAGGATTTGAAAGACTCCATAACACTGGGATATTTTCCAAATGTTTTTTTGTAAGTATATTGAGGGATCTTGTACTTTTGCTGAACATGATTCAGACCCAGACTGCAGTATTTGCTCATCATTGCTCTCTTGGGGCACAGCCATACTCATTTGGAATTTCTAAAGAGAAATACAGAAATTGTTTTTTTATGTTTTCACTACTTGGGCATTTCATTACAAGCTCTTTCTTAACACTTTCCATCCATCTACTTTCTAACTGCTTTATCAGGAGGCTGTCCTGGGAAGCACTAGGCACGAGGTGGAATATACTCTCTGAATGGGATGCCAGTCCATTGCAGGGCACACACAGACACAAACATGCACACACTCATGCCAAGGTCAGTTTTCCCAGAAGCCATTGAAACAACCAGCATATCTTTGGATTTTGGGAGGAAACAGCCCCTAGAGGAAACACACGCGAACACAGAGTATTAGAAAATATTAATGAGGACCCTTTACAGAAAAACCAGGACGATTTCCAGAGGTGTAGTTGATATAACAGTCCGAGGTCCGAAAGCCGAAAGTAAACAAACAGGTGCAAAAGTATAAAACCAGAAGTGAAGCCGTAAGCCGTGAGGAAGCCAGAATGATAACCAAAGTACCAAAACAAAACCAGGAGACTTAGTCAGAGAACAAAAACCAAGTAGTAAGTAATTGCAAAAAGTTGAAGTAGCTCTAACCAGGAAAAAACCTAATACTGATCACAGGGGAGAGTGTGAAGCAGCATTAAATAGGCGGGTAAATGGGTTAATTGGGAACTGTGCTGGAATGCGAGGTGGAATGATGAGTCCTCCGGGGGCATGGTGAAACACAGAGAGAACATACAAACTCCACACAGATAGCATCCCAGAAATTGAACCCAGGACCGCAGCTGAAGTGAAAACCACTGCCCTACTTTAGGCTAATGCTGCTTATGTCTATATTGTATTGACTTGGTCAGGGGTAAGCAAGTCCAGCCCTGAAGGCCAAGTCTGCATATTTTCAATACAGCTCAGCCTTTCACAACCTTAATTTACTAACTATTGGTTGACATGGTTTTCTGAGGTCTTAAGGTGCTGCTATCAAACATGCTGGACTGCAGCTACTCAGGACTGGATTTGGGCACCCGTGAACTAGAATATAGTCAGACCCCCTCCACCTCTTGAACAATCCCCGAAAATCCTCCCTCTCAGCAGCGCTACGGTGACACAGGTGAGTTTCTCTCAATTTTCAGCTGTTTTTTTCTGATTTCACAGTGAAAACCAAACCTGCCCCTCGGCCTGTCCACACCCAGCTGCTGCAGGCCGCGGCACAAGCACTGCTAGGAGTTTTGGGAAGAAGGAGCGTGTTGAGGGCAGTCTGTGGAGCTTCCTGACTACCAAAAAAAGGACATTCCTTCCACTGCTGGCGAGATAAAGTGCAGCCTATGTTTTCGTGATTGGAGATATGGCTTTTAATTCAGCTGGAATACTCAGCTGACTCTGGGTAGGTCTTGTACGAACATCTGTACACCACAACTTGTATGAACATCTAAAATACTGGATTACAGGACCTGGCCCTGGCAACACCTGTTCTGAGCACAGCTGAACCCTGAGTGGAGCAACCGTTGACCGGAACTGCCTCCTCTCAGTTCCCAAAGTGGGTTTTGATCCAGCTTAAAGGGCTGCTGAGTGGTGCACTATGAAACAATTAGAAAATGAATGCCGCTTGGGAAGACAACAGATCTTAGCATGGGCTATTAGAAAGCACATTGTCTTTAAAAGCCACACTGTCAGCTTCTACTTCTCACTCTCATTTAAATGAATTGGTCAGAAAAGTGGCTCAGCTGGACATGTTATTCTCTATATTGAAAGCTGACAGTTGGAATTCAGGTTACCTCAGGTGCTGTGGTATCATTTGACTCTGGCTTCACCCTGAGCTATTTCTCACTTGATCGGTCAAGGTCATTAATTAGCACCTCTGTACATTCCTGACTCTAAGAGCTACTGGACTTGTAGTCAGGTTTGTGGGTTTTTTTTAAATCAGTGTTGACTAACTTCATCCTAGAGGGCCATGATCCTGTATGTTTTATTGATACTTTGAAATAACTGGCAACATAAGGTTTGGAAAGAGGGCTAAATAGGTTTGATTCCCAAATAATTTGTTCAAAGGTGTAATTCAGAGTTCTACTAGAACTATAACTGGGAAACTCTGGTGCCTGTTCCATGGGCTCCTTTATTTAACTTTGTCCTCCAGCAGAAAGCCTGACTCTCTTGCTATGGACCAATTATGAGCAGTTCTGGGCTTGGTGGACCACTGTGTCTATAGGTTTTCTAGGTTTACTCCTAGAAACCACCTCCTGATGAACTTGGAGAAGCTGTTAGGTTGGTTGTAAGATGGAACAAAAACTTGAAGACTGTACATTGCTCCCTGGTGATAGATTAACATGCTGCTGGCTGTTAGTACAGAAGCAGCTTGTTGCCACACACTGTCTCAGGGCCAGTCAGACAGTTTCCAACACACACAGGATCACATTTTGCTCAGCACTGTTTCTCTTTCATCTTCTCCCTGGGCTTTTAAGATACATAGACCTCTATAACTTGGAATATGAAAACATTTCCTGTGACAGGATACCCACCAGTCAGCTCTCTAAAAAAGATCCTGTTTATAATCAATGCTTATAGACCATTCACATGAAAGTGTTTTAAAGTATTTAGGAAACCCACTCAGTGCCTGAAAGCAAGTGTCATAACAAATCACACGGGGCGAACTTCCTCACGACAGGCGCGGACAATTAAGTTTCTTCTTAGCAACTATAATGCGGAGCCTAACTGTAATTTAAAATAACTTCTTAAACTGGGATCATTGTCATCGTTACTGAGTATACCACTAGTAACCGTTCTTCGCCGTTTCTCACCTCTCCACCTAAGTGTGAAGTGTGGCTGCAGGCGCAGAATTGCTGTCGCGCGAGAGGTGGATAAAGTGGGTTTCCTCTTAAAGCGCTTTGGGATCCTTTGCAATTTATGCAACTTTAAAGAAAGTATAATTAACTGTTAGGATTTGCGCCAATAAGATTTGTTATGATTCATTTTGATAAAAATTCAAAAATATCATTGTCTAAGGTTTGCTGAATTTTCATTTTCGGCTAGATGAAAAATCGTATAATAGCATAATACCGACCTTTCAGTTTTGCAAAACGTACCAACGCTACATTATAGCTATGAGATGAGCATATTCATCTAAAATCTCGGCAATTCACATCGGTATTTTTATTTGTAAAGCAATAGAGAAATAAACACTTAATTAGGTGTCGGATTTTGCATATGATTTCAATAAACCACTGAAAACGCGGACCAAAAATAAGTAGAAACAACAGGAGGCGGGATTAGGACCATGTTTGCTAAATATGCAAGATCTCAACAGTTTTCTTAACTGCAGCTGATAAAAAAAATCTTATCTGTTATTCTGTGTGTCCAAAGTCAACTGCAGTTTGTTTCTCTCCGCGTAGGAGGAGGCAGGGAGAGCTGACTGACAGCCGCGCTTCCCAATCCGGATCAGCGCCCACAGGGAGGCGGCCACGGCACCGAACTGGTTCCTGTTAAACTTCCAAAGAGCGCTGGCTGCTAATGAATCGGGCGAACAAGTTCGCTCTCCAGAAACCCTTTCAGCGCCACATCGTGAAAACTGAGCTCGGAGGGCGGTCCGCGAAATGCGAGAAGAAAATAAATAATTCGTTTACAAATAATAACAGTATCCATAGCTAAGTACTTTGAGGATATTCTGAGTCACACAAGAGGAAGGAGAGCAAAGCAACGTTTGGTGTCTCGAAATATTCACTGAAAAACTGACCTCACAGTGAACAAGAGGCATGCGAGTGGTCAGTCACACTGCACTGTATTGCTCAGAGGTAAGGGGAAACTGATGCTTATAGGAGAGATACTGTACATCAAGCTGCCTGGAAGACTTGTGCTACTCTCGCGTGTGTTTTCGTACGCGTTATTGCTGCTAACAGTATGTGGAGTTTCGCTTATTTGTTGCATCCGATAGCAGTGTGTTGGATGACAGCCACACAGCTGTGGTCGTTCTAGGAAGCACGTTAGATAATTTGGCTGCCGGCTTAAGGCTAATAGCTGTTAAAAGAATCTGTTCTTTCCCTCTTGAGTGAGGTGTATTGCTCTCGGAGGCGGATACATCCACTTCTTGGCTTGTTCCGTTAGCCAGAGTCTGTGGAGGAAATTTGCTCCTGCCTTAAGGAGTAGGGCTTCGCTCATTCTTCTCCTAAGCCTGAACTCAGGTGCTAAACGCAAGCTTCGTTTTTATGCTTTGTCAACCCCCTTTTGTTAGCTGTGCTAGGTGCATATGGTATATTAAAAATGAATGTCGTTGCCTGAGGTTGGTCACAAATTGCATGTACCATCCTTTGTCCATGTCATTGTCGTGGGTATTTCTCTCTTCACTGTAGTCGCACTACTGTGGAGATGGACCATAGCCTTCTGAGAAATTTGAAATTCTTCATCACTGAGATAACTTATGTTAACGACAATACCTTTTTTGTACAGCTAATATGGTCATGTTTTGTATTATTGAAGTTTGAGGTTACTTTTCCATTTTGCCTGCTATAAAACTAGGAGATGATCATAAAGCTTTGAAGGTTGTGATTTGCCCATCCATGGTGGTGTAGAGCATGTCTGGGATGGTCTTGAGTGGTAGTGAAAGGGTAGCGCATAGAAAGAGTCAGGTTTGCCATCACATGCACGGTAAGGGCTACACGAATTGTTACTTTAGGAGAGAGAATGTATTTGTACGAAATACATTGGGTTAGGATTTATTTCTCTTCTTTTAATTCTACAAATGACACCAGTGAACCTTAAGAGTTTGAACGAGGCTGCTTTGTTTTGCATGAGGTAAACAACTTGTTGATGAAGGACAATTCTGACAGCCAAAGACACTTTTTTATAATATGTGAACTGTGATGCTATTGAAACTAATAACAATTAATGCACATGATTTTCATCATGTTAAAACTGATGCTGTAGCTAATGAATTAAAAACCTTTATTGCCCCTGAGGGAATTTGTCTTGCATATCCAGAGCTCATAACATATAACATATTTCACAATAATACAATACAACAACAGTACAATACCATAGTGCAAAACAACATTTCTCAATCAGAACTCTTCTAGTACTATAACAGCCAATAAACAGACAATAAGCAGGTAAAGTGTTCAGAACACAAACAATACTAAAAAGATCCATACCCCGAAACAGTCTTTTCATTGTTCAACAATTGAATGCTTTTAGGTAAATATTAAGTAAACGCTCTCTTAATCTTCATGTGGGGGATCTGGTATCTCTTCCCAGAGGGTAGGAAAGCATACAGCATTCTCAAAAGATTGGGTGAGAGATCAGCTAAATCAGCTAATATTTTATGTGCAATGTGCAGGTTCCAATAAACCTACCAGTATGTCTATGATTTCACCTGGAGGAAACCTCCAGTACATGAACACAGGGAGAACATACAACTTCCACTCCATAGATAGCTCCCCAGGTGTGGAATTGAACTCAGGGCCTCAGTGCTGCGAGGCAGCAATGCTGATCACTGTGCTACCATGCTGTGGCGTTATAAATAACTTGACAATTATATCTAACTTGTAAGTTTAAGGGTTACCTTTATTTTACTGGTAAAGTAAGATGAACGGGATTGGGGACCTCCAGGACCAGGGATGTAGGCCCCTGTTTAACAAAGAACTAGATTAGATTTCTTGTCCTAGCAAGACCTACAGAGTTCTTCCTATATTCTGAACTCTAGGTACACTCAACTAAACAAGCTGTTAATGGCAATTGCAAATGGAGTAGACATTTAATAATAATTTCTTACACTTATATAGCGCTTTTCAGGGCACTCCACTGAAAAGAGCTATACAGGTAATGGAGACTGTCCTCCACCACCACCAATGTGCAGCCCCACCTGGATGATGTGAACGCAGCCATAGTGCGCCAGAACGCTCACCACACACCAGCTACCAGAGGGGAGGAGAACAGAGTGATGAATCCAATTCATTGATGGGGATTATTAGCAGGCCATGATTGGTAAAGGCTAGGGGGAAGTTTGGCCAGGATACCAGGATTTCTAAATGTATTTTCTTTTATGAATAATTGGATCAACACACCACACTGGTGACAACTGTGCATTCTCTGGTGGTTAATGTAGTTCATCACAAAAGATTGTTATGCAGATACTGTAAATCAAATTGTTTATACAAACCCCATACAACAATGTAGCCTTTTGCCATGAACTGTATTTAAAATAATTTGCATCTGGTTTCAAGCATGGAAGTTTTCTGTTTCTACAGTTAAGAGCTGTAATGAAATACGCATTTTTTTTTCTGCAGAAAAAATACAATGTTAAGGGAAAGACTTCAAGCATGTTTAAAATATATATAATTAAGGAATCATATATAATGCAAATAACTAGAGTGAGCAATTTTTTTAGTAGGCTTTTCATTTTTCCATGTGAAACGTTCTTTTTACATGTGCTATGTGGTTATGAATGTCTAGCTCATTTGGCTCACAAGACCAGCTCAAGCTCTGCATTGGACTGGGATCAACAGCTGGGCTGGGAGATTGTTCCAGACTTCCACAACTCTTTGTGTAGTGATGTGCCTCCTGTTTTCAATGCCAATTCCATCTACCCTTCAGTTTTCACTTGAGCTCCCGTGTGCATCCCTGTAATAGACTGGTGTCCCATCCAGTGCATGTTTCCTCAAGGTTTACAGTATCTGTATTTGGGGATTTTGGATTTCTTAGCTCAAATCCTTTGGCAGTTCAAGATTTAACTATATTTCTTTATTTTTTGTGTACTGTATATGATATTCCTTTTTTACCAATAATTCATTATGTGTCTGTTTCCTGTTTACAGTGCTTCAGAGAGTCATTTTCTACCATGTTAACCAGAATTTAACACCATAACACCAAGTGAGTTCTTACTTGTGCATTGTATAGTTTTACCATACATACAAATTGGTACTTGAGATGAATCAGCTCTCAGAGCTGTCATGCTGAAGATTATTAAATCAATTTTGCTTCCTATTTATTCACTTGCTTTTAATATGGATCCAAAGTTTCATGTCAACACTTATGTTTAATAATAGCAGTTATGTGAAAATGTGTACATGATCCACATAGTGAACTCGATTACATCAAAGATTTGTTTGTTTCTAATACTGTGCATAGAAACTGGTCAAGTGATTTTTGCATTATTTGTGTTTAAATGCTCTGATTGTTCTGATGTTGTTTAATTAACACTGAAATCGAAGGGATTAATGAGAGAATTGCAGTTTCAACACTATAGAAAGTCACTGACAGGAGGACATCAGTTTGATGTGTCATGTGAGGAATGTAGCACAGAGGTGTAGAGTAAGACGCTTAGGGCTCTGCAGTGTGGGAGCTGGTTTTACTGCCCTTGACCACTGCAGTAGCCTCTTGGCTGTCTTGTATTTGAGGTAAAGTTTCAAAATTTAAATTATGTCCTGAGAAGAATGCTGCTCTTCTCTTCAGTTACAAAAGATACAGCTTTCCCCCTGCCTCTGGATAGCCTTTTGTCTCTTGCTGTAGCATTGTGGTGACATGAAGGGAGACCACAGGTTTCTTTGTAAGGAGGATGGGTAATGGATTAAGAAAACATGGTGCTGTCTGTAGGCTCTGAACTGAAGTGAATTGTGGGGCAGAGCGGGATGATTTCGAGATTGCGTGGCATGTCCCTCAGTTCAAGACAGTGGAGATTTTGTTGGAAGTCTTGCACAACGAGCACATATCAGGCTTATTGTACAGAAGGCAGTTGTTCTTTGTTAGCAGGGTGCTCTCTGTCCTAGTCTGAAGTTGAACAAGACAATATTAAACAGAGGCACAAAGCATGTCCAGACACTGTTTCCTCTGAGGAAGAGATACATGCAGTCTTTGTTTAAAGTAAAATGGTTGTTTGCTTGTATAAAACGCCCTTGCACAGTGTGTAGTCAGTATGTTTGCTGAGAGCAGCCCAGGAAACAAACCCTTCTGCGAAAAATACTATTTTCTGAATCTAAGTAGAAGGCTAATTGTTTTTTTTAATGTATTTCTCTAAGTAGCAGTTTTCGTTTTTAGACCATGATTCACACACTATATAAACAGCAAAAAACCAATCCCACTGTGCTCTGCCTCCTACCGTAACAGCTCGCACTTTGAAAACCAGTTTAAGCTGGAAGAGTACTTTTGTTAAACCTGTCCTTCTGTGGAGCCCAAAACACACAAAGGTGTATGCAATGTGGTCAGGCTGCAGTGGGACTCCTCATGTTGATATGTGCTTTGGACTTTGCTAAAATAGTGAAGAACTGTGTTAAGATTAACATTTTTTCTACATTCCTTCTCTGAATTTATCCGGCTGGCTGACTTCAAGCCCACCCGTATTCAGCAGCGGTCAGATGGTCAGTATGGCATTGCTATGTGTGGGCACTGTCTCAGGCCAAATGTTCAATACGGTCTAGAGGTCAGAGCTTCTCTTGCAGTCTGTGGATCAGGCGTGATGCATGGAGTCCCAGGCCCTGTGCACAGGGCGATCACAAGAACCGTATTTACACTGGAGCCTGCTACCTCAAAGGCAGCTTTATCTACAGCAGCACACTCTTCCCTGACCCATGAGTCAGGCCTGTGACTTCCTAGCTGCATAAACTCTTTCATATCTGAAAGGGAAGAGCCCTTTCAGCGCTGAGACAGCTAAGAAGATAATTGTGAAAGCTCTCCCAGAAGAGGATGTCTCAGTTCTCAGCTTTGACAATGTACTTTTTCTCAAGTGAAGTTTAAGGCAGTGGAAGGCTAGTGGACAGAAAAAGAGTTATTTTTTAAAACAAAAATGTTTTTCAAGAACTTGTGTTCCACAATCTCACAGCTTTTCCTTGTGGTATGTGGAACACTTTTCATCTTCCTTATACCGAAAGAAAAACAGATCTAGTGCAGCTACTGTATCTCATTGTCTCTCTACTAATTCCGGTGCATTTTCTCTAACAAAAAATATTGCTTTATTTTTAAATAATTTAATTAAAAATATAATTGAAGGCAGAGAGGTTGATTTTATTTAAAGGATGAATGCAGGGAAGATTTGGTTTCTAATCCCTTAATTGTTTTAGAAATCTGTCGCAGGGTTTCTTAAAAAATCTCATGGAGCTGGTTGCTTTCACATGGCCAGGAGGAGTTGGATTCTGTCTCTCTCTCTCTATTGTGTGTGGGAAAAAAAAGTGGCTTTTGATTTCTGACCTGAACTGTCAGGAACAAGCCTGCTAGCCAGAGTTCTTAGAGCACATTTTCCTTAGATCCCTCACAGAGTAACTAGGGTGAGATTGTTGGATCAATTAGCTTCCTCTCATTTGTAACCTTTCCTCTGTTCCTCTGTTTGCAGTCTGTTTCTGCCCCGTTTCCAAGTTTTTACAGTGTTTTTTGGATCTAGCTTTGCAAATGTGTATTGCAAGGAATTCATGTTTGTCCCCTGAGACAGCTCTGCAAAACATCAGTCCATTTTTTTTCTCAACAAGAAAAGCACTTCACACCACTTCTAATAAATGAAAGGTCCCAAACATAACAAGTTTACAGTTTGTTTGCTACTGTAGGCTAAAAAAGTTAATATTTACAAATTTAATATATAATATTTAATAATATATAATATTTTGATGTTTTTCTACCCTAAAAACAAAGCACCACTACCTTACAAATTCTGGGTTCGCAAACATTGGTTTGTATTTAGTTATGAGGTCAGAACATTATAATGATTTACAGTAGGTTTTTTGAGACATTTTGTTTGAGTATTACTTTTTTTTTATTCTGACATGGTTACTCCTCAACTGCGGAATGACAATTTACAGAGGGAATGCAACCCTGCCTTCTCCAGTGATTTTGCAAGTACTTATTCAGTTGTGCCTGAGCAAGCTGCTTCTTGCTGGCTTTAACTCTGGCTTGTGTATATTTGAGTGCTGTTTAGTTAATTGAGGTAATGATAAGGTGTCACTTAAGGGCTTGGTATAATTGGAGTGTCTGATTCCACTGCAGCAGCTGTGTGCTGGGTACCTGTCAGATCCCTCTTGCAGACAGTGTTAATGCAAGCTTCTAGGGTCTGGGCTTGAAAAGGCTGTGGCTGCTATTTTGATCACCGTCATTCTCCTGCAGAAATCATTCTATTTGCACTAGGTTTACTGGAGGCTGCGAATGTGTATTTAGCTCGGCCTTTTTAAATCTGAAGCTTTTAATTCTATTAGACATATTGAGCTGAACATGAGGCCACACGTTAACATTTAATGACTGAAGAGGTGAAAATGTGATTATTTTGAAGACAAGAACAAGTTTTTTTTTTCTGGTGCTCTTTCTCCTTTTATTTTTTAACTTCATACTTAAAAGATAATGTGGTAGATGTTTTCCAGCTGACTCATAACAAGAGTTTTCTTTAAGCTATGTTGGAAATCAACTGCATGCTATTTCGTTTATAAGCAGAGTAAACAGAAATGCAACATTTCCAAAAGCAACTCACAACGTCTGCTCATTGCTTATTACTGGAGCTACATGTAATACATTCACATTAGATGGGATTATAAGAGTTAGAATTATTAAAGTATTACAGTCTGGTTTCTGTTCACTTTTTTTCCATTCTCCTGCTCAACGAAGTGTCAGGCTTGGTGGACTTTAAAAACAAATTTACTTGCTGCAGAGCAGGAACAATCTATTCTGTTAACCTCTACAAACCCAAGACATAGTATCATGCACTGCAACAGCTAGCCTGCCATTTTCTGTAGGTTAAGTTGGCCCTCCTTGAAACGGCACATAACTGTATTATAGATGGTGTTCAAGTGGTAATTTTCCAGTAGCTCCTAAACTGATAAATATTCTACTTTTTCCCACTATAGTAAAACCCTGTTCAGATCTCTTATATCTCAGTGAATTTGCTCTTTCCCAAATTAGTAACATACAGTACAAAGCACTTAATTATTCAATCAACATGTTTCTTCACTTAAATGGACAACTACAGAACTGCATCTTTACTTATAAAATTTGGAAATATAGATTATTTTTGTCTATGGACCCTGAAAGTTTTGTATCTGGCCTTTGGAGACAGATACTTGTGTCCTCATCAGGCGTCATGCTGCTTTTCACTTTACAAAACCCCACTGTTTAGACAGCAGAGGACTGATGCATGTACCTCCGACCTGGGGTTCGAGTCCTGGGGTGAATCCTCTCAACCCTGGGCAGCATGGCCTGTGGTGCGTGGATTGTTCAGGGCTTCAGGATACCAGTGATGTGTAGCCCAGATTCACACCTGTGACCTGTGGAGCCTGTAGAACCTCCCCTCTGAGCAGAGACATCCACAGGCTGAGCTCTGCTTCACTGCTTTGTGGTTGAAAACCGATGAGAAGGTGCAAGCTTGGTACTTTATGAAGAAACTGTTTACAAGAAGAAAAAACATCTTGGAGCGAGTCTGAATTTTTGGGTCATAACCACATTTTCTCTGAAGGAGGAATTATAATTATAGGATATTGCCTTAACATCTCCATATCAGTGTTCATCTCACCCCAGGAGATGAAAATAAAGATTTTTTTTTAGTCTTTTTGAGTTACAGTTCAAAGAGTTTATTTCATGCTTCTTCGTTCTGTGCCAGAATGTGTTAGCTTGCTTATTATTAATTCCTGAAAGCAGTGCTGGAATTGTTGGTGAAGACCAAGGCCAGTGTAATGAAGTCTGTTTCCATGCTCCTGTCTTCCCGGAAGGAATGCTGTTAACTTTCGGAAAGCTGGATTGTTTTTTTTCTGTAGCTCCTTGTGTCCTCATGGATTGGGTGTAACTCAAACAAAAGAAGCCGTGCTGCTGCTGAAATCCATGATGTAAGAAGGATCTGTTGAGTTCCATCGACGAAGCTGCAGGATTCCCACCTTTCTTCTTTAGAGTTCCGGATGAGCCCGGTTAGAACTTTGGAAGGTGTAGCTGTTCCCTTTGTGCCCCTGTGCTTGTTTTGGCAGGAGCGACTCTTTAATCTGCTAATACTCAAAAGTTTCTTCTTCATCTAACGGCCTCTGCTATAAAGGGATACGTTTTTCCTTCTTCCTTTTGGAAAAGTGTGCAGGAAGAGATGCGACACTTTTACGCAGAAGATGTCCATAGTAAGTGTGGCTGGAATTCTCCAAGAATTGCACGGGATTTTTGACCACCGATAATGGTTTGTTTTTCTGACAAAGCAAACGAACTCCTGATGTGCCTGAGCAAATCATGCAGTTTTCTATACAACCTTACCCTTGACCATACAAGCTGGCATCTGACTTAATGTTGTGGTTAACAGAGTTCTCTACAACTCACATATGAGCACTGGAGTCTTATGTTTTAAATGAGCTAATTCACTAGAGTATCAATCAGCCTACAAATGTGCAAAGCTTACAAGTGAAAGCAGGCTGCCTTGGTCATTCGGTTTCTAGGAGTTTATTTGTCCAAGTATTGTGTGGAATCGCCTCCAGTAACATGACTAGACAGTTAGTGCCACAATCCTTTGTGTGAAAGAGTGCCTCCAGTTTCTCAGTCTAAATGCACACTTCTGTCCTTCTGGTCCCGAAGTACTCTTCTGCGTTGTCTTTTTCAATAAGCTTCAAGATGCATCAGTAATGTTTATGACGCTTAGCGAATTAAGTAATAACATTCGGGTTGCCAATATATTTGGTGCTGCAGCTGTAGATGTTAAACTGCATTTTTGAGTTCTGAAAACCCTAGGCTGGTAGGGAGAGATTCAAGGCAAGATTTAACAGAATAGTACATTTCTTTTTTTCTCTGTTCATCCCCACCACAGTAGCACAATTTGTGCTTTATTTGTATTCTATAAGATGCCTGTCTATAAAATGGGGTGATTCAGTATTTACTAAACACACACAGTGAGCCATACTGCACATGCTGAAGGAGTGATCCTTTAACTGTGGTGTCTGAAAACCCTGTTGGATATTTGAAAAGCTTGACTAAAGGGTGAAATATGCCAGAAGGCTCCTGTGTACCTGGATCTGCTCTTCAGATCATCAGCTGAGATTTATGATCTAGTTGTTGGACCATGTTCTGATCCAACTGTGAAAGGGATTCCCTGAATGGTGGTGCAATGAAATGGGGATTTTGTGCAGTACCAACTCCTGAGACCTGCTGGGCATCTGCAGGTTTGCAGTGACGTTGGTGAGAGACAAGGCACTCCTCCAGCTGGGCATTGTGGAGCCCACTGCCTATACCAAGGGCTCTTATTGGTGGGCATGTCAAAGGAGCAACTGGAAAGGTTTCCATAAAGCCGACCTGATTTTAAAAAAAAAGGCTCTTCTGAATAGTAGGTTCAAAATTGCAAGTACCCTAATTTGTAGTCCCACACCTTTTTCATCACAAAAAAAAATGGGCCACAGCCTGGGACTGAACCAGAGGCAGGAAGGAAACGCCTCCTACAAGGAAGCAAAACTGTTTAAACATCCTTCCACTGTCTCAATGCTAAATGCAGGAGCTGTATGAATTGATTATTCATGCGGTCGGACAAGACGTAGCAGGAGTTAAAATGACTGCTTAGGTTGAGTTGATGTCTGTGGATTACAGTAGTTCTAGTCAAGTTATTCCAATTTTGAAAGGACGATTGAATATTAGGCTGCTATTTTAAGTTGAAACAGATTTGTGGATGTAAAGAACTCCCTTCCTACCTGGCAAGGTGAAGCAGCTTTTCTGGACATTTCCTGAGTATTTCTGTTCACCTGGGTGATTGTGCTTCCATTGCTGGTGGCCTAGTAGTATGGACACTAGGCTAGAGTGGGACTAATTTTGAAATGCGGGAAGAAATATTTTGTGCAGCAGGCTACCCAGTTTGTGAAGCACTCTTTTTTTCCTAATAGCCTTATAGTATTTTTACAACTCCGGTTGATTGTTTTAAAGCATACAGTTAAGCCAGAGAAATGAGTTTAAGAAGAATTAGTTTTATTTCACTTACTCTTCCACATGATTTCAGGTTTAAACAGTTCATACAGTCTTTCCTGAAGTTAGTTCAGATTTTGAAATACATTTTCTAAAGGATTGCCTGTTTCGAAATCTTCTCTGTACTGTGCAATAGTAATAAGTGATAGTAACACCAATGCTGTACACACATAGCCGAGGGTGTGAGAGCTATTGTACGTTGTTGCGCTAAGCTGTGCTTGTCTCCTCGGGAAGTCTTTCAGCTATAAAATAGAGAGTTCCTCCTTTTAGTTTGGATGTGAATTGACTTTCATTTATGAGTCAGATTCAAGGTGAGCTGTAGCTCTTTGTCAATGTGGTTCAACTTTAAAATGCAAGGCTGCTGCTATTGAATTTAAAACAAGAATACACACCCCATGTGTACAATGATATGAGTGGGAACAGTTCTCTCTGCTCCAAAGCATTTTATTCGATACTGTCAAAGTTTCGCAAGCACACAAAGAACTGAAGCGCATTATGTGGTCTATCCTGTCACACTCCATTTGTTAAGTAGCCATGCAATACAATCAATTACCTTGCATAACGATCTTTCCCAAATAATATTAATGTTTCTGCCTTTCTCATATTGACATATTCCTTCTTGAATTTTATTAAAGAGGAGATTAGCTCTGCATCACAAGTTTTGCAAATGCCACACTTGTGCAACTGGCCCATGGAGTTTAAAGGGGGCTGATCGAACTGATTCAAGTGACTGACGTTTTGGAAAGTGCTGGAAAGAGGGAACATATCCCACAGTGACCCACCGGCCCTTAGTGTGCTTTTACAAAGGTGATAGCATGAGGGGTGGCAGCGTTCCATGGTATCCCGGCAAATATATCACAGGCTTCCGAAAGGAGGGCAGCCTGTGCCCTGCTCTGAGTGTTCAAGCAAGCTCTTTCTGTCTCGGACTGGCCCTGTGTTAGAAGTAATAATGGATCAGGCAGTGCAGCCAGCCAGAATGCAACGCTCTGTGAGTTTTCACTGCACAGCTCCCGATGGAGGAAGAACAGAATTACGCTCGGCTTGTGTGTGCTCTACTGAGATACCGGCAGGGCAAAGAAGTCAGACTCTGATGTCTTAAAAGGCATTTGCATGCGTGGTTAAAAATGTCTGTAAAATTGCAGTCTTGCAGTGAGACAGTAGAATACAGTTGTTTATTGTCATGGGAGGATTCAGAAAATCAAGCAGCTGTGTTTAGCAAAATGCCAAAATAACACAGAAGGAAGTGTTTAGTCTCCATGTCGTTGCTGCCCTTTGAGAGAGTCAGGCACAAGGTGGTACAGCCAGAACAGTATGTGTTGTGAAATCTCAAACTCGTGAAACCTTAGACCCCAGATATTGGTGCATCCAGCAGCCTATTCATCTACAATCCAATGCAAACTTATTCTCTTATAGTGCCCTCCCAGCCTAAACATACCAGAGAGCTTTGCAGAACTAAAAATAAGGCGAATGCAAGAAAACATCCAACTACAGGTAGTTCTAAAAATGGCTATGAAAAAAACTGGTTTAGGTGAAATGTACAGTAGTCTAGTGTCTCAGTTTCAGATGTTTTTTGGGAGGAGATTTCTCAGATGGGGAGTCTAGTATCTAATGACCCCATTTCTAATTGGCTTTAAACTTTGTACAGCTAGTACATCAGCGTTCCCAGGTCTTGAAGAACAATTCGTTACACACGCAGTGAGTAGCAGTTGAAGGTGCACAGGTCTTGACTTACTGATGACTTTGGATGTTACAGTTGCTGCTACCTTGAAACCCACTGAAGCATTAACTGACATCCTGGTGCAAAGACCTAACTACTGGATGACTTTTTAACTTGGGTTTGCTATTTTTATACCTAATTTTAGAAATATGAGCTTTATCATCGTGTGTGTACTGCTGGTACAAAGTGTCTAAACCATTAAGGTCCAAGCAGTGAGAAGGTCTGTATCTACTTTCAGAGTGTTTATTCTCGGATCTAAAAGAAGTTAACCTTTTTCTGGGTTTGGATGAAGATAGGACTGCAAGAGAGTGTGGCGATGCTGGTGTGGGAAAGAGCTAAAGAGTGCTGGCTGTGCTGCTAAGCGGTCATTTAATTGTATCTGAGTGTCTTTGTAGAGCTCAGCTGCAGCCTGCTTGTCTGTGTTACTGTTTTACAGTCATGAATAAAGTTAAAGAGGAGACAACATTTCTGGGGGCCTTGGAAGAAAACCCCACAAAGCTCTCCCTTTATGCTAAAGAAGACAAACAGTTTGGTTAGGTTGGGTCCCAGGCACCAAAGAACCCCGACTCTTGCAACTCATCCGAGTGATTTCAGGGGAACTCGGAGCCTGTGGAATGCATTGATGTAGCTACAGTCCAAATGACAGGGTGCCCCTGGGGAGCAAATAGGCTTCAATTAAATCCAATCTGAAGCCGCATATACATTCTGCTTATGTTTTTGAGCTCATGTTCATTTAACATTGTGGAAATCCACAATGCTGTGTAGAAGACCACTGCTAATGATAGTTATCAGCTGTAAACATTTAGTTTGTACAGTTCCAGTAGTTTCTTGGAATTATGTGTACCTTTCTTCATTAAAGCATAATTGTTACCCAACATTTGAAGTTGATGGGAACATCATTTTCAGTATTGCAATAAGGAATGCATTTGGATGCAAACACTTGCAGACCTGCCTTATCTGTGGAATAGATGGACGAGATGGTGTCTATGATGCCATAAGCCAGGTGGTAACTCCTAGGTAATGAGCCATTTACCAGTCACGTCTTCCTGTGAGTCAAGGAACAAGGAAACCATTCTGTTTGTTGAATCAGTATGTGTTCCCTGCTGAAGCAACAATACAGTTAGTCTGGATATGTGTGTTGTGGGTATGTGTGTGAATCTGTCATGCAGAGAAGAAAAACACAATTTTAACATATCTTTTTCATCCTCCCCTTTTTAATGCACCATAGTTTACTTCTGCACCTAATAATTTCCCCTTTGAATAGGCACCATAGAACGCTGCTTTAAATCCCAGTGTCCACACCCTTCACACACCCTTGTATAGTACCGGCTGAGTCTGTGTGTTGTAATGACAGCCCTGCCTGGGGAGACGGTGTTAATGAGGAAAGTGCTGTAATTAGGTGGGGGGCGAGCATGCCTGCTGCATCTGACACCTGTAGTCTGCCTGGCTCTGCAGGGCAGGTGTAACTTGCTGGGTGGTATAAGTCTGTCGATAGAAGACGTCGCTGTAAGAACTGAAACATGCGAGTTATGGCCTCACAGACCTACAGGAGGTAGGATTGGCTTCAGTTGCTGCAGGTGTTCCCAGCCCTGAAGAATAAGGATGTTAAAACATAAGAGATTGCAAACAAAATGAAGCCGGAAGGCCCAGCTTGTTCATTTGATTGTCAGTAGCTTACACATCTCAAAATTTCACCACAGTTTTGCCAGCATGATTGGGTGTTATTGTTCTGCTTCCTGTGCCCCTCGTGTCACGTCAACAAAAATCTGCCTGGCCATTCAAGAGTGCTCTGAATCCTGCAGGCCAGGAAGGGAAAACGCAGTATCTGGGGAAGGACTTTGATTTTTCTGGAGGGAGCTGAGCTGCCTTCACTGATGACTTCTGTTGAAACTCAGAGACAGAAGAGGTAGGGCTTCTGAGGATAAAAATAACTCAGTACAGGCTTTGTGGGCTTTTGACGGGTAAGGGAGAAATTGAGCACAGACGGGAAGCGCAGTGCCCTTACCCTGTCACTCCTGGAAATTGCTCAGGGGATAACAATGGTTCGGCCGTGACCCTCAAGTGTGACAGAGCAGAGGTTGCCTCCTGTTTTAGGAGGGAAGGACGAGGGGTGGGGGGGTTGGGGTTCCAGAAATAATCAAGGGACGAGCCCTTTCCAAAATTAACCCACACATTCTCGCCCAGGCAGTGAACAAGCAAACCTAGAAACGCCTACTGTGGAAGTCGGCACCTCATCATTTCATCCACAGAACTGTGTAAACGCTGTTTTCTTCTTTATCTGTGCATCCAGAGTGTAATAATAAAAACAGACCATTTCCTTTGTGGGATGTCAGAGACTAACTTGACTGCTTTTTTTCAAAAATGACATGTCAGGGGGCGAGAATATCATCATTCCCTAAAATATAGTTGTTTAAAAAGCCAAATTTCTACCTCTAAAAAAAAAGCAAGAGGAACTTTTAATAGAAAAATTGGATATCAAGTCTCATTACTGTATGTGCAGACATTCAGTTTGAAATATAATAGGTTACTGATGCAGAGATGGCGGTACTGGTGTTGCATGGACTTGAAGTTTGAAGTTTCTGTACCTGCTGTGGCCGTTTAGGAACAGGCAGTGGGATGCCAGCAACAGTTCTTAATTATTTTCTTAAACTTTTAGTTTGTTCTAATATGGGTTTTATGGGATCCACATTTCAAAGGTAGGCATTGCACAGCAAACAAATGGTTGAAGATTGAGCTGCTTATCAAATCTACAATCACGTCAAGTTTGGACCCAGAGCTCTGGAGTCCTCCCAACTCCTAGATAAGTCTGAGTTAAAAAAGAAATGTGACAAGTTGAAAAAGGTGATTCCATCTCTTTTTTTGCTGCCACTGTGTACCTTTCTGCCTGCCTGAAGAATTCAGAACACACATCTTCTCTTTTCCCAGAATTCCCAGAATACCCAGAATGACACAAGTGGATACTGGGGTGTTTATCAGGCTGCTTACCTAGGGAGCTTTCTCCTCTGTTACTTCAGAGTATCTCCTGCTCTTTAAGTAGGCATTTTCTGTTTTTTTTTTAATGTGCATGTCATTTCTTGTCTTGTGTTTTACTGCAAAAACAATAAAACAATGTGATAGTCCTTTCTAGATTCAACAAAGGCCAAATGTACATGCCCTTTGTTAAATATGATGCTGAAAAAAGTCCGGAATGTGCTACTCTGTTTGAATGTGTGGCACTGCCTGATCAAGTTACATATAAAGGACAAATTCTCAAATTCTTGATAATAGGCATTCATGGAAATACATGTACAGAATTGTGATTGAGAATGTGTAAGTGGTTAGACAAGAGAGAGTACTGATAAGGACAAATTGTTTAAATTAGGTTGTTATAATTAGTGGAGTATCACAGGGATCTGTATTAGGACCACTGTTATATCAGTGACCAAGATTGTGGTATATTCTCTGTTGATTCCAAATTAGGAGGGTTAGCAAAGATTTTAGAAGCAGCAAAGGAACTTCAGAAAGACAAAAAAGCAACACCTTCTAGAAGACATTTTATGTAGACAAGTGCAGAGTGTCAGCTGTACTTGTAAATAGCAAAGACATAAACTCTAAAACAGGATAAACTGAATTTCAAGAAACTATAAATGAAACAGACATGGGTAATTATCTTGACACGTTATTTAGTAAGACCTTGTTTAGAATATTGTGTGCAATATTGATCACCGTGTTACAAAAAATGACTACTATGGAAGCAGTCAAGAGAAAAGCAACTAGATCCATTCCCAAGTTTGTCCTGGTTGACACGACTGGATAATAGCTTCATAACAGTTAACTACTGAAAACCAAATGTGCTAAATGGGCTAAACTTTTAGGTACTGTACTTTCTCTTGTTGGGATCCTCTCTACAGTTCATATTTGTTATCATGGACCGACCATGACCATGGCCATGACCTCACATGACCAGTTAAGCCATAAAACATTTTTTTTATGTAACCCAGATTATTTTTCAGAAAAGAAAGACAAAGCCGAGCGCCTGTCTCTCAGACTCCTATGAAAAGAGTTTGGGTCAGGTGAAACACAGTGCTGGAAGAAACCCTGGAGTTCTGCAGAAATCTGCTCAGCTGCTGCTCTGATTGCAGTCTGCCCTGGCCTGGTTCTGCCTGTTCCGTCCCGCCCTCCTCTAAAACAGACACTCAGCAGATTTAGGTCATGTAGAACAAAGAGTCTTTAGCTGTGTGTGGGGCTGGACAGAGTTCACAGATGTATTCCCTGCTGCTCCCCCTCCCCTTGCTGTATTGGAGCTGCATTCAGTATCTGAGGATGCCAGAGCATGCGACAGGAAGTGAGTGTTTGGTCCTCTTTCCCCTCGCCTGCATGGCACCAATACCACTGTGCCCAGGCCACATCTCACTGTCACGGCAGAGGGAATTGATACCCTGAGTAGGTAAGAAATCACAACATAGCTACCATGCAAAAATTAACAACTATTTGAAAAATACCTGATACCTTAAAATATTTTTTTAAATTCCAGAAAGTTTTTTCACTAACACCAAAACTGTTTTTTTTCCTCTTTTTGATGATCTTGGTTGATGTTAAGGTGTTTGTTTTGAGGCGTTTCAGTTCCACCTTCTCTCTACTCCAGTTAGTCAGTTTTTAATTTTTTGGGGGGGTTGCAATGGATAGTGACTCAAAATAGTCTTGTACTGGAACACTTCCTGTAAACCTCAAACGTGACAAGAATGTTGTGGCTGCAGAGCGCTTGGCAGCGTGTTGCTTGTGCTGTGTGCTCTATAGTGAGTGTTGGGTTTCTCTCTTGCGTTTTCAGGAGTCTTGGACTTTTTTAAAGCAACAGGTCACCAGTACAGAAATATCGACTCACACACAGATCAGACACCTTTTGCACAGTTCAGTCTTCGGCCTCTTCTATGAAAACTGCAGACAAAACAAACCAGAAATATTATTTAATGCAAATTCTTCTGTTTTTTTTTATTTTAAAGCAAGGTGTACAATACGCTGGCATAGTTTTGACCTTTGGTTCTCATTTAGTACACTGCGATGTGGATGAGTCAACCTTATATGTCCTGGACCCTTGAGACAGATTCTGTTCAGCCCTCATGATACTGTAGCTGAAGTTTAAAAATGGGTTTTAGTTGCAGGCATTGCAAAAGTCTGTGTGTTTTTGTTGTGGTTTTGTTCTGTAGGTGACCAGACTATGAAACCTTGGAATGCATTAGTATGTTCTGCTGTCTAAGGTTAAAACCTGCTGTTTCTCTTCGCTCCTTGTGGAATAATGGACTGTGGTGTTGTGTCCTTCAGGATTCCCTCTGAGCGGAGCAGCTGCGAGGGACAGGGATCCTGGGTTGTGACAGAGATGCACGTGCGTGTGCCTGGACTAGAGCTGAGGGGCGGAGAGTGAGCGATAGAGGAAGGCATCGTCTCCGTCCCTCTGGGCAACGGGAAAGACCAGCGGCAATGCTTGTGGTGGCCCTGCACTGAGGGTGGGCCCGTCCCTCTCGACATGCATGCCCCCGGAGGAGCGGCTGCCCCCTGGCACTCTCCATCCTCGGGCAGGGCTCTGGCCCGCAACCCTGGTGTCAGTATCAGGCAGAAGATCTCCCAATGGGAGGGCTTGAGCCAGCTGGCTGCAGAAGGTGGCCACAGGGCAGCCTCTCGCACCCTTTCGGACAGCTTGGGAAATGGAAGCTGCAAGGCCAGTTTAGCTAAAGCCAAAAGCCTAGGCTTGGATTTCAGGGAAGGCCAGTGTTGTGGCACCAAACAGCAGCAGAAGCCCCTCCCCTGTGGAAAAAACACAATTTCGGCAAATGGATTGGGGATACGGAAGGATGTGGCCGTCAAGGAGCCTGACGATGGCCTTCTGCCGGAGGACCCTGGACAATCTCTCCCGCCTGGGAATTTCTACACTTCCCGAGGGTTCTGGAAAAAGATGGAGGAAGTCCCCTGGGGGAAGGAGGCCGGTGCTGTTCAGAGTAAACAGAGGAGCCCCGACTATGTGGAGAAAGGGGTGCAGGTGTCTGTGGATAGGCCTTGCCCTCCCTGCCCTCCACCCAAACCCCAACGCACCTTCCAGTACCTTGGGGAGCACAGCCCTCTGGGGTATTGGCGCCAATGGGAGAGCTCGGCTCCAGGACACAACCGCTCAGAGGGCAGGAGTCGACCCCTCCACACCTCTCCTCCGACCTGCCCTCCTCCGCCTTGCCCCGTCACCCTTAGCAACGGCATCTCCAGAGGAAAGAAGAACAGGTAAGGAATTCCAGGGTGGGACTCGCGAAGACCCCAGCTGTCTTGAGATTTCTGGAAGCAGGAGGCTTGTGTTATACATCAGTGTGCTAAGATTAGGATTATGTAGTACATTTCCAGGGGATCTATAATTTAGAATTGAATGCTTAAATTCTTGTGGACAGTTACCATGGGAACTGTAGCTCTCATGCAGCTGTATGCCAGGCCCTTTCACACAGTACAGTACTGGGCTGATTTAACACCCTGTGTCATGAACTGTCATCCATGGGAATGTTCAGTATTAGCCCAGTTGAATGTGGACCAGATTTAATTCTCACAGGTTTTGTGCTGCAACTGTTTGAATAGGCCTTCTTAAGCACCCCTCACTGTAACTACAAGCCTGTGCGCCAATTAACATTTTGCACTCTGGGCTTGACTTTCCCTACATGTGAAATGTGGGCAAACTGCCCTTATAAGTCTTTAACACATTGGCCACAGGGGAAACAAGTGCACATCTGTGGCAGTGGATCGCAGAGTGTTTTTTATAGGCTCTCTGCTTTTATTCTGGGTTTTCTACCGCTTTGTTCAATTTCCTTACTATACATAGCAGAAAATGAGTCTTCAACTAATAAGAGACGTCTCTTTATTTTTTTATTTCTTTGTATTTATATTGCTTATCTTTATTGCACGGAATGTTATTCAATAGTATTGTATGGTGTAAAGTGAGCGGACTCTGGGTAATCGGTAATGACTTCTCTGGAAGTTGGTTAAAGTGTACTGAAGCTCTGTTGTTGCATGATGCTTTCTACATATAAGACAGAAACAGCATCTTCGAAAGAGCAGAACAGAAGTGTGTGTGTGTGTCTAACTTGCAGTGAAAAGATTGTCCCAGATATGTATCTGTTGCAAAATGAATTAATCCTTGAAGATTGGGGTAAGGATTATATACAAGACCAGTGATAAAACATTCTCAAAGCTATTGAACACCATTGCCATGAAATCATGTCTGAAATGAGTTTATAGGCACTGACCTTGACTCAGCCACTGATGTCCTTAGGTGCATTCGGGTTGAGATGTACAATGGTGAAGGTAAGAAGTCTTTCACCAGGGGTTTCCCAGTTCAAGTCCCAACACTGATGTGTGTAACTTTGAGCAGGTTCTTTAACGTCTTTGAGCTCTGTCCTTTGGATGAGACATTAAACTAATGTGTCCTGTTGGCACAGATTCCAGTTCAGCCCCTTGTCTCTTTAACCCATCTGGGTAAAACCGTCTACTGAAAAACTACTTGTCAATTTTTTTATTAACTCGGAAATCTGAGGAATGAATATACTTAGGTCATGAAACAGCTTTTGAATTCCCTCGTGTCTGTAAGACACACCTTTTTCCTTCAGCAATGGATGGCAGCCATTTGTATGTTTTCTGGTTTCTGGACTGTATTCGGCCCACATCCTTTTTAAATGACCCTGAGAATTTAAAAATCTTTCCAGTCTTTTACTGGAAAAACTGAAGCCTTTCAAAGAACTGAACTGACATGCTTGCAGTGTTTCTAAGAACTGCTCATACAACAGAAACAGACAAGGGTCTTTTCTGAGAAGAAAAGAAAACAGAGTAACAAAATGTTTGCAATTAAATGACCACCAAGTGTGCTGAAGTGAGGTAATTTTAGATGACGCACACCACTCCAAGGACATAAGATCACGACAGGAAAATGCTGGTATCCATCCATACCGCTTATTCTTTGGGAAAGTCAAGCCAGAGCCCGTAGAAGCTTCGGGTGCAAGATAGTGGAATTACACCCTGGACTGGATAGTAGCCCACCGCAGGTATCACAGAGAGAACATGCAGACTCTGTACAGAAGGTGCCATGGTCCTGGATCGCACCTAGGCCCCAAATTCTGTGAGGCAGCAATGGCCATGCCATCAAGCTGCTCGTTTCTGATTATTCAAAGCTACTTCAGCTCCATTTGGTTCACAATGCAGTATCCAGAATGGGTCACTGCACATCCTGCCCCATTTACATTCAGTGCAATTAGCTGCATGTTCAGTATAGAAGTGCTTTTAAATTTCCAAGGCCCTTCGTGGTTCTAGGCCTTCATAAATATAGGATGGGTTGGCTCATCTGTGCCTATATTTGGACATCAGCAGATGCTGAGTTACAGTTAGTTCCTCAAACCCAGCTACTATTAGGAGGACTAAGATCCTGTAGTTTTATCTTGTCTCGGAGTGTAGAAATGAATTCATCTTGACCCTTCTTAAGAAAAATGGTCTAGGTGAATCTTTTAAATCAGACTTTAAACCATTTACTTTAGTTTGTTCTTCAGAAGGATTAAGCACTTGGAATCCCATGGGCACAGAGTTGTGTATACAGATCTTTCCATAGAAAGGCACAGAACTGCAAGTATACCAGTTTTTTTAATGCTTCGCCTGTTTTTATTGCTGTAATCACAGGAGTATGTGTGCAGAGTTCAGCAGCAGCTTTGTCTGGATACTAATTCAATAAGCACAAGCTGTCTGCTTGGTTGAGGAGCATTAAAGACAGTTCTTGTTTTTAGTGAGTGGGGCCTAATGATGAAAATCATGTGAACCCCTGGGTAGATGTGTTGCCAAGTGTGCTGTCCTTTGACTTTACAGCAACCGAGAGTGGCAAAGGACCACTTTTTCAGTGTCATCAACAGTGTCCCTGAGTTGTTTAAACAAAGCTAATACAAGCATGTTTGAAGCAGAAGAAAACATGCTTCGCAGCAGAGTACAGTAAAAAGTGCTCGCTGCTGGCTGACAACATGAGGGATTATAGGCTGCGGCCTCCTGCCAGCGACCTCTCTTCCAGCTGGAAGCCGACCAGGACATGATGTCATGTGTTTTGGCAGCGGCTGCCTGCATTGTCTCAACTTGGCCTAGTTCTGACTGGAGCTCAGGGGAACAGTGCCGCGGCAGTTTGAAAACATCCTGTAGTTAAACCCGCGCATCTTTCCAGCGCTGGAGATAGCGCAGTAAGGCCATCAGCTTCCTGTGTTTCAACACCACGCCCAGCCCCCGCTGTGGAGCTTTAGGAGGGCTGTGACGGTTTTCTTAAAATATGTCTAAATAGGAGTGCAGTCTTCATAGAGAACTTATCCTTACGTGACTGGCTTTGTAACAGCAATGTGAGTTGGTGCACGGTCCTAGTTATGGTTAACCACTGGGGGTAAATGCAGATGTTTTGGGTGATTACAAGTTGCCCAAGACACCTGGACTCCTTTCAGGAAACTGCTGGACAAGATCCGCGGATCAATTAATTCTAAACAGCCAAATGAGCCTGACGGGTCAAAAGGCTACAGTGGATATGATGAAAGCAAGCCATTCCTATGTTCTTTTGTAGGCACGTTGATGAACATGCCTGAAAATTAAATGCAGACAATCTGCTTTCCCCTCACTGCACACGCCGGCACTATCCTTGGAGCAGGGCAATTAACTTCATGCAGCTGCCAGGCAGAGAGCAGAGGATAGGAAAGACACAGACAACCCATTCTCTCAGGAGCTGCTGCTGCACGCTATTCTGTAAGAGAGGCTCTGTGCCTGGCTCTGTTAGACTCTTTTCAACAATCATGTTGTCGTTATGCAGGAATTGTCCTATACTGCAGTTAATCACAACTCTTTGACTACGGGGTTAATGTTCAATTTCTAACTTGAAGCTTTCCAAAACATCTGAGTGAATCTGGCAGTGTAATTGCTGAAACCTAAGCACACAGATGCTTTGTACATCGAGGCCTGCAGATTTAACAGTCACCCACTGTGTTTAGGTGAGGTGGTAGGGCTCATGGAAGTAACCACGAACGACGGGAACGTGGAGTCCTGGCATGTTGTGTTGGTGGGAGGCCTCCCTTGTCTCCACAGCTGGATTTATCAGTCCCATGTTGAAACCAGTCCCTGAAGATGCCGTACTTTTAATTTAATTCATAGCAGTATTTCTTAAACAAATTGTATGAAAGAAAAGAGCTCCTAAAATTATTGGCTTCTCTCAGCCCTTTAGGAAAATAATTATTCCTCAGGCTTAATCGCAGACATTGCTGACTGGCTGGTTTCATTCAGTCATTACAGAAGTAATAATTAATCATTCTTTACATTTATATAGCGATTTTCTGGTCACTCCACTCAAAGTGCTTTACAGGCAATGTGGACTCCCCTCCACCACCACCAATGTGCAGCACCTGGATGATGCGACGGGAGCCATAGTGCACCAGTACATTCACCACACACCAGCTATCAGGAGAGAAGAGCGATGACCAGGATACCGGGGTAACACCCCTATGCTTTTCGAGAAACGCCCAGGGATTTTTCATGACCACAGAGAGTCAGGACCTCGGTTTTATGTCTTATCCGAAGGATAGCGCTTTTTTACAGTATAGTGTGCCCGTCACTATACCGGGGCATTAGGAGCCACACAGACTGTGGGGTGAGCGCCCCCTTCTGGTCCCACTAACACCTCTTCCATCCAGGTACGGGCCAGGCTCACACCTGCTTAGCTTCAGTGGGTTGCCAGTTGTGAGTTGCAGGGTGATATAGCTGCTGGTGAGAAGTGTGCAGCTTTCTTTTCTCTGCGCAGCACTTTCAGTGTGAGGCGAGCCCCTCTTTGTACTAATTAATGTACCAATTAATGTACTGTATCTGTCGTGCTTTTCCCACAGGAAGTCCTTTGAGTTTGAGGATGCCGAGCGGCTGCAGTTCCTTGTGTCCAGCAGCACGGAGGGCTCCGGGGAAGCACGGCGTTCGGGGCTGTACCACACCATGTCCGAGGACAACATCTACGAAGACATCATCTGTGAGTCGGCCTGCATCATGTGCACATGATTGGCTCAGTGGGAGAAGGTTCCCACTGAAGGGGCACAGCTACTCAAAGGGGAGCAATGCTCAGTGCTTTAAACCTGGGCAGTGTCATTAGCTGAGTGGCAGGATACTGTCAGAAAAGGGCAGGTTTGGGGATTTGTGAATTTCTCCCACAGTAGGGGCATTTGCCCATAGTGCAGGTCAATTTCTATAGATCAAACATCGCCAGTTCAGTCATGGGATTTGTTGTTAACTCATCATGGTGGGGATTTCTCCTGCCAGGCTCCTGTAAGCTTGCGGTACAGACAACCGTGTTGGAGCTCACAGGGTGTGAAATGGCTGGCAGGCCAGGGGAGAGCATGACCTTGTTCCCTCCCTGCTCATTTGCAGATGGAACAATTAGAAATGTCTAGCAGGAAAGGTATCAAACAAAAGGAATTGGCAATTCCAAAAGAGATTTTGGCAATGACTGAGGATGTCTTAGATCATTTTGGCTTTGCAAGTGGCTATGAGCCCTCTGTGATGCCAAAGCTGCCTCAAACCTCCATCAACTGCATCATCTGACACCCACTTTCAGGAGCTGAAAAAAAAACTGATGTTGATGATAGTTTCCTGAGAAAAACTTTACCTGGACTAACTGGACTATAACTGCTCTTTCCCGGCTCCAGACCCTGCCAAAGAGAACCCCTATGAGGATGTGAAGCTGTCTCCTGTGTACGAGCAGAAAGGGAAGACTATACCCAGGCAGCAGCAGGACAGGCTGCCGAAGGTAGGGCGTCGCACCAGTGCCTCTCCTTCTGCTGCTGCGCCCAGCGCCAAGCGCCAGGGGCATGGGCAGTGCCTCTCCATGGATTACACTTTCCCTTGTGAAAATGTTGGATTTTTTAATTGCCTTTCGATTTCTCAACATGATTCTTTCACTAGTCTGAAAACTACCTGCTGTACCGTGACTGCCTGACATTTGTCTTTGTGTTTCCTCTGCTATGTTGTCCGGCTGCAGCTGATTTCTGGCTGTGACCACAAACTTCTGGCTCAAGCCATAACCAGGGGTGGTGTCCTTCTCCACTCTTCTCCGAGCTGCAGACAGTCTCGGGTTGCTCTCCCGGAGGGATGAGCAATAAATCGTCTTGTCAGTCTCTCAGCCCATGTTGCCTTGGTTCTCCCAGCTTTGCAAAAAGCTCTCCGTCCTCAAGGCTGTGAAAGTGCTGGTTACAGCCCTCGTTACAGCAGATAGTACAGTGCTGAATTAGAGGAAAACAAGAGACAGGATGCATCCCTCTCATTACTAACCTTCCTTGCCTGTTTGGTTTCTAATACTACACTAACCTAAAGGCCTTTAGTAAGGCGCCTTCTAAAAAATCCCAGCTTCCACAGCTTGGTTAATTATGTTGTTCATAACACCTGCAACTCTTTGTTGTGAAGAACTGCCCCCTTTTCTCCTAAATATACATAACTTCTACTTTCCAGTGGTTTAGTTAACTGTGGCCTGAATTATTACTACAAAGTCTCCCCTGTTGAAGAGTACAGATGTCTGAGCTCTGTTGTCCTTGCATGATGTAGGACCATGCTGTTTCCAAGGTGTTTTTCCAGAAACCTCCGTCACCCCTGCCTCTTTCAAAGGGTGTAGTGTGTTTTCGGTGGTACATGGCAAGCGCAGAGTAGTAAAGCTTTCCATGAAAAGCACTGGTGACATCGTGGTGCAAATTGTGTGAAACCATGGCATAGGTGAAACTGCCAAATCAACATGCAGGTTAACGTTAACGCTAATCATTTGTGTGCTGCATGAACAGAACCTGCAGATGACCCCCGAGAGTGAATCTGCATATTTAACAGTGATGAACTAAACTGCATGCTCTCGGAGTACTTATCCCATCCCCTTCTGCAATGAAAGACGAGGGTGATTTGTTTCGATTTCTGGGAAACGTGTGACAAAATCTGACTGTTGGAATTGATTACAGCCCTGTGTGAGAGGGACCCGGAGTGGAAAAAGGAAAGTGCTCCAGAATATCCCAATGCACTTCTCTCCTTTGTGTTTGAGCACTGACAAGTCCGGCTTGAGCCATCAAGTTGAAGTGGAGTTATTACTAGTTCCTCCCACAAGATGTCAGCCTGTGACCAGTTTACCTTCTCTGCATGCTGTCGGCACACAAAGGAACAAGAGCTCCGGAAGGCTTCTGTAACCTTGTGTTTGCATGTTTTACTGTTGTAATAAGAAAAAACTTTGTATTATTATAACCCTAATGCACCAACACAGTGGAGTCTGAAATTGCCTCTTTGCTTCTATTAAAGAGCATGAGAACCATTGGTAAAGGAACTGCTCCGCTCACAAAATAGTCTCTTTAGTGTAGAAAGAGTCCCCATCCCAGCTAATGCACAGCCTGGCAATCTGGATGCTGGCCCATCATTGGCTAATCTTATGTAGTACTGGCATCTATTTCTACAGCTGAGATGAGCTGCATGACTCTGTGTGTCTCTTCATCTTCCTAACTGGCCCACAAGTGGAGGGGAAAACCAGTACAAAACTGTAAACTTTTGGGGAAAATCCAATGTCCTTTTGTTTGTTTTCTTTTTGTGTTCGATAAATCAAGCCAGTGTTTTTTCTGCTCGGTCTCTGTAATCCAGGGGGAGAACGTACAGGCGAGTAGGAAGAAGTGCGTGTAGCCCTGGCCGACGTGTGCTGGCTGTATAATGACCCCCATCTCTCTCTCCCTCTTTCCAGCTGCCTCCAAAGCCCTCCACTCTCTTCAACCAACAGGTGCCCACCAGCAAAACGTGGCGGGGCCGGGATTTCGGGAAGAGGGAGGTCGGAGCGTCCTCGCTGAGGTCGGCGCTGACCACCTCTCGTGGCGCAGCTCTGGAGGGGGGATCCCGTCTGCGCAGACAGCCACGGGTATGCGCATCTGCATGCCTGCACTTCTGCACGTCTGCGTGGAGTATAGATGCATGGTAGAACTGACATTACACGGGTACACAGGGGCCAGTCCAAAGACCACTGCTCTTCCTATCCTATATCAATGATCTAGGCCCTGGCGAGGAAACTTACTAAATATAATCTTACAGCACCACCCTAAGTACAAATGAAAATGTTTCGCCCGGGAGGCTTTGTAGTACTAAAACAAGGCAAATTAACATTTGTTAGGGTTGTGCTAAACCAGCTAGTAAATGAAAGAGGAATCCTGTTGGAGACCTAGTAAAATAATCTTGTTTCAATAAAAGCAAAGTACTTTAAAATGTGAAGCATGCAATGTGAAATGGAGCAGAAGACAGTAGGTAAGAGGCAGGAGCTGGTCAGAGGACTTACAAGTCTTGGCTTTTTCTACATCTACTTATAACGTCTCTCGCTGGTTTTGTTTCCGTGGATATATTTGTGACACTTTGTGTAATGGCGATGTGCCAGATGGTACCGAGAGATTAGGGATTGATTTCTTGCCAGACAGTGTCCTGTGTGAATCAGAGGATACTCAGAATCCGAGAATATCAGCTTCGTGGCTGGTTTCTGGTCGTCTGTCTTAGCAGTGGCATGTGGAGAAAAAAAAAGTCTTTCTCTCTAATTGCGTCGCTTTGACTTCACTGCAGCAGCTCGGCAAATCCAGTTCATGCCTCTGCTCTGCGTTGACTGTCTCTTTAACGAGAGAGAGAGAGAGTTGGCCTGCATTGCTGGCAGTCTGTCTGTTTGTCCCTGGCAGTACGACCATGCTGAGGCTCTTGAGCAGAAGAAGGGGCAGCTGATGGAGGAGCAATGCCCTTTGGGGGTGAGAATTTCAGCAAGCAGGGGGGGCTGCTGGGTCCTGGAGGGTTTTGGGGTTCACTGGAGGAGTGGGCTCTAAGGGGCTTAAGGGAGAAGTCCAAAATCTTTACATTGCATGTTTTTTCTGTTTGCTTTCTGATGCTTTCTTTCGGAATATAATTGCTTTGCATTTGATACAGTTGTGATTTCGTGGTTTCCAGATTTTGTGCATGCACTTTTCTGTTGCAAACCCTGGATTACACTTCACTGAATGTTCAAGCCTTACTTAGATGAAGATCTGATGAAGACAGCAGAGTTGCTTTTGCATAGTGCTGGGTTCAGGGTCTGTGCTGAATTGATTTTGCTTTCATTCCATTCAGCACCCAAGTCATAGCAGACCTTTAGTTAAGAAAAGCTGTCTGTAGATGCGGCTGTTTTTTAATCATTTTTCAAAAACAATCATGTTTTTTTCTACTTAAATGTAAGATCTTTATGCACTGTATAATTAAAGTTACTTGTTTCTGTCTTCATCTTCTAAAGAATCTTGTAGGACAATTTCCAAATCTTCGTATGTCGCTTACATGTAAGAAATTGAATGCAAAAGTCTTCCTGTCTCTGAAATAAGCTGTGGCTTGTTTACTGTGCCTTAGATCTACCACACATGTATCCAGTGTGCATGTTTATTTTCCCTACACAATTACAGCAGTTCCCTGCTGCTATATTTAGATGCTTCTCTTCTGAGATCCCTGTACAGTGTGGTTTTAGGATCGATTTTCAGTCTCAGCTGTTACAAAACAAGCTTATTTACATTTTCTTGAGAGAAGTATGTAAGGTTTTTTCAGCAGTTCCCAGGAGTCAATATTGAGCAGTGAATTGTTCAGTTCTGCTTTTAGTATAAAATAGTTCTGTCATGTGGATTGTAACCGCAGACTTGAAGTGCTAGAGTAAATTTAAACATTTACATTTGTGGAGCGTTTAAAACTCTCAGAAAAGCCCTTTGCAGTGTTGCTGGTCCCCAGTTCCGAGCCTGAAGTGTTGCTTTGCAGGGGGTGTTTGAGATTTCAAGTCTTTAGCTGCTTAAGATCTGAGAAGAGGGTTTAACTTAAATAAAGCTTATTGAGGCTTAGTTGGACAATTTTAAACCTTCTGTATTATAGCCCTTGAGGACCCAGAAAGGAGACCCTGTTCTAAAGTTGTCTGTGTAGTTGAGATTGTCTGTGTTCTTTTGCTTCATATCATAATCCAGTTGGAGACAGATAGGTGCAGCCTATATCCGAATCTTGGCTGAAGTGAGGTCATTATGGCACATTTTTGGTTTGTGTACTGTATTGGAGAGTTCAGTGTCTGTGCCTGTTCTCAGGAAACGGGCAGATATAGACTGTTCTTTTGCTTTAAAAGAAAATAGTGAAATGAGCTGGAGGCACGCACTCTCTCCTCCATAATTGTGTTTAGCAAATGCTGCCAGCATACAACACGTTAATCAGGATATTATATCTGGTGAATAAAAAAGATTCCCTGGCTGTGGAAAAACCATACTTCTCTTGGTTCATCCTCTCTTTTGGTGTGGAGATGTGAAATTAATTCTTTCAATAAAAACAGGGCGTTCTGTGGAATGCTTACATCTGGCATTTTCAGCTGTCATATCCCTTACAGATGCTGTGTGAAGTTTGTCCAGCTACACTGTTCTGAAAATGGTCCTGTTGGGTGATTGCGCACTGTAGCACCAAATATTTAGCGATACCGAGTACTAATATGTAGGGAATATATTAATATATTTGAATCTATGGAGATGCATATGAGTTAATGTACAGTACATGTTTTATTTGACTTTTTACACAGGGACAAAAAGTCTGGTTTCTGCGATTGACAGGAAGTGGTAGAGACCCTTTGAAGTACAGTAAAGCATCTCTCTGAAGTTCAGCAGACTGTACTCTGTGCTGGGCCTACTGCTGTTCTGTGTGTGTTCAGAGACGTGTGTGTCAAGTGAGTCAAGTGAATTTTGTTTTGGGTGGGAGAAGCAATTGTTAGCCCCAGATTTTTACTCCCACCCACATTTGTACGGTGTCCAGTGTGTGGTTGTTTGAAAATTTTTAAAAAATTCTGGCTAAGGACACAGTAACACTGTTCTCAAATTCAGTTGTTTTTTTTTATCTCAGTAACACAATGTCTTTCTCTAGTCTCAGGCAACAGAAATGAAAGACAATGACAGAGTGAGTTGTAAAAGTTCCCTAAAACCAACCACAAAGTCCAAAATAAAATTCTCGAGACTTACACTTGTTGGTCCCTAGGTAAATGTTTGTGTATTGTGGACAAGGGGCAGATACTGAATTACTTACTTCTGATCGCAGTAACCTATTGAATGGCTGGTTGAATCAAGCTGAGAGACTGCAACCATAATAAGTGTCTGAGATTAAAGGGTTTCTTTAATTGGTAGTCTAATAGTGACTGAGGCAGATAGTGGATTCTTGTCTCAGTTTGTCTGACTGTTCTGGGACGCACTGCTGCTGAAGCCTGGCACAGTTCTGGAGTAGCCATCGTGCCCTGTGGACATGAGCATCACTGAAATACATTTTTTCTTCTATCAAAATAAAGTTTATTTTACAATAAACATCTCACAATAAGTACACACTCATGCAAAGTCATATAATCTCTACTATATTACAACTGTTCTAAAAAAAAGGTGATTGTCCTTTACTGAAACACATATATGGAGATCTCAGTATTGTATAACTTCCATCTTCTGTGGACAACGTGCAATATCTACACTCATACAAACTCAAAGTTTACTGGTAGTTCATGGTTTTGAATCAACTCATGATCTTGCTGTTTCTTTTACGTGGAAGGAATCCTGTTTTACTTGCAGCCTGCTTGGGAACAACAATGGCAAAAATTCTGTATACAATAGTGAGCTAAGTATGAAAAGTAATAATAAGCAGAATCTTTTTTATAATACTTTAATGTGAAATCACATCCTAGGCATTAATTAAAAGCAATACATGTAACGTTTCACACGAAAGGTGAAAAATAAATTTGCTATTAAAATTACTGAAGCCATAGGATTGTATATAATATGATCATATTTTTCTGTGTTCTAAAGCAATAATTCCCAGACCTGGTCATGCAGGAACACTGTTTTCTGATTTTTGCTCAAACTGAGTTCTTAATCACAGGCTCGTTGATTTGTTTAGTATTCTATTTGGATCATATTGTTAAATTTGCTTTCAGCTTATTCCGGGTAAAAAGAAATTGGTACTAATTTCATATTCCTGAGTTTCAGAACTGCCCTCTCTCACAAGTGCGGCCTGAAATACAACCAGCTGGGCCTCTACAGAGGGACAGAATGCTCATTGTGGGCATGTCCGATACAACACCTTTCTGACCTGTGTCTGTTCATCAACAGATAATCAACTAAGTTTAGTCAGAAACAATGACATACTAAGGAAAGTATGTTCTGTATTCTGAAGTTCTTAGAAATAGTACGCTTGAAATCTAAATAAATAAGCAGTTCAATTATGTTATCAGTAGGCCCCGAAGATGTAGAGTTCAGCTGTTATAAAACTCAGCAGACATATGAAGCGTCAGCATCTGTTACATATAAACAGAGATCTAATTAGACGTAAAAGGTGACTCAATGACATTCCCACCTGTCTATACCTTAACTGATCACATATTAATAGCTATTTAGTCAAAAATAAAGGATGAATATTTGGAATTAGCAAGATGAAGAGGGACCGCATAGAGGTTCCGTGTGCTGAAGGTGTTGAAAATAATGCAGTTTTGGATATTTTTTAAACCAAAACCTGAATGCTGAAAGCTGGATCTATAACAGGCACTAATGATTAAGGGCCCTGCTGGAACAAAAACCAGCAGTGACAGGGATACTCTGGAAGCAGGATTGAGAGCCACTAACTTAGGTCACAAAGAGCAATGGTCCTAAGAGGCCTCTCAGAGGTTATGCCTGTAATAAGATCTAATTGGTCATCTACCCACCTGTAGTCTACATTCAAAATTTCGAGCACCAGAAAAGTTGTAGTTTCAAAGAAAAACATTTGAGGAAAGACCAGAAGAGAGATGAGCTTTTTGCTGCAAGATTCCTGAGTAGTTGTTTAATCAGTTTTGTGTTTGTTAGTTGCAGCGTACATACAGTAGAATAAAAAGAACTTGAAAGAAGTTAAGCACTGCTGTTTAAAGGTGAACATAATTTACACCAAACACTGAGAAAGATAATCCCAAACTTTGAAATGCCTGGCGTCACAATTATAAACCCTAATGGCTTTGCCGTGGTAAATGTGGTAGCGTCCACCAACTGCCTTGTAGCTTTTCTGTGCAATTGGACAGTGGGTGGAAGTTTACATTTCATTCTTTTATCTGACCCTTGGTGTGGGCATCATCTGTGTTCGGTAACATTGAATGCTTTGTGTCATTGTACGCTGATTACAGTACAGACCGGACTTATTTTGATTTTAGTTTTTGCAGACACAAATCAGATATCTGTGCACAATAGGAGATGTGGCTTGTCAGTGTGCTGCTGCATACTTAAGCCAAGAAAAAGTGACCTGTTTGCTTTTGAAAGAGCATAACATTTGCAAGAGAAAGGCCTCTCAAAATCCAAAACTCTTTTTGAGAAGTATCCATCAAAATTCTGGTTTGGGGGGCAATAAATCACAAATGCAAATGGAACAAAAATTATAGTCCCTTAGGAATATATATAATTTAGTCCTACCAGCAGGTTTCCACCAGTGCTGTTGTCAGGGTGACTGAGGGCCGTGAATGAGACAGCCAGCAGCTTTCAGCTCATCTGGAACTGATTTGAGAATTGTGCGATGAGTGCCAGGACTGGTTCAGTTCACTCGGCAGCTCCCAAACGTTATTCTGAGATTCTGTTTTATACGGCCAAAGCTGCTCTTTGGCAGACCTGCTCTCCCTGCTCTTGTTCTGTGCTTGTGAGATGTAGGAATTTGTTTCTTTCTGGAACACAATTTGACAGAAAATGTCTTGAAAATGTTGGCTCCAATATATTTTCTTCAGGAAGTAACATTTCATTCAATGTGCAGTAAAAGAATTGCAGTTTTTTGTGATGAAGTCCAAAAATGCACTGCAAACCAAAAGACCACCTTGAAAATAAGCACTGGGCCAGTTTTTTCTCTGTCTCTGTTCTTCTCCTCAGTATTGACGTCAGATCAGTGTCATTCTTTAACAAACAGCCTGGCGATTGATCAGTGCTGTTCTCATATGGCAGGAGCTGGATGCCTCAAGCCCAGTAGAGGGATTCTGTCACTCACTGAGTCAAATTTTATTGGATGGAGCATGTGTCGGATAAGACACATTAAGAGCAGGGCAAGATCAACTTCTTATACTGTGGAGAAGATTCAGTAGCTTCGAATTAACCCTTGATTTGAACACCTTAGTGAGAGAGTAATATGAGGGGCTCATCTAGCTATAATCTGATTGGCCTAGGGAACAACATCTTCACCATTAGCATGACGTGATCAAGGTTCCCTCTCCATGCACCAGGTGGAATGAGTTCAGAATCTGCAGAAAGGGGATGTTGGAGTGGATATGGGTTCCAACAGGGTAAAATTGTGTTACCTATATTTTTACTTAGCTGGTGATGGAGAGTTAGCAAGTTGAACATCTGTAAGTTGTTAGGATGTATGCCATAGATTTTGCTCTTAAGTATGTGTGATTGAAATAGCTGAAAAATCTGTGATGCTGATATCCGCACATCAGCGGGTTGAGTAAATTCAGAGTCAGGGGTTCACTGAGAGCTCAATTTAGAGATGTGAAAGGAAAACCATTTCTGTCGGAAAACACAGCACGCAGACTGAAACCTTGTCCCGTGATCTTTTCTCTCTTGTGTAATCATGGACAATAAATAATAAATTATTTGCAGCGTACCAATGGTGAATGCTGGATGTAATGAGTGCAAACTGGCCTGTTTCTTTTCCAATTGCAGTACGTGAACAGGATTCAGGAGATCTTTAATGCCAAGAGGGGAAAGAAACGAGTGAAGACCCAACTGACGAGTGGCCAGGAGGGCCCCAGCCGAGGTACATCTGCACGGACGCAGGCTCTTGCGAAACAGCCTGCCATCAGGCAGAGACCCCTACCAGCGGGGTTTTCTGATCAAGATGAGCTGCAGTTTGAGGTGTTAATTCGCCTCAGCTCATATTTAGCTACTGTGCCCTTACAGAACCCATGATCAGAGCAGTCCTTTCAGACAGCTTTGTATGGATCGCGAAGGAGCAAGCACAGGGTGGGCCAGCAGTTCCCTCAAGGTGCTGCAGAGGGGTATCAGTGTAAACATGTTTTTGTCTAAACCACGTGAACGCATGAGTGACTGGTGGGAGGCAGGTGGATCTCTGCCCAACCTGACATGAATAAAGAAGCTGTTGTGCATGTCTTTGCAGATGATGCCAGCGGGACAGAGAGTGATCCAGAAGAGAATGGCAAAGGTCAGAACCATTCGTACACTACAGAGCTCCAGCTTCTAGTACCCATGCTGCATGTGTGTGGACATCTCGGCTGGTGTGACACACCTGCCACCCCCTGCATGGGGAAATGTTTATCTTGCAGCTTAATAGCACCATCTACAGCAAGAGCAGTTCTTAAGCTGTTAGTGAATCTTCTCTATTTGTGTTACTGTTCATTACCTGATTTGTAGGTTTAACCTCAAAATGCAGAATAATCCATTCTATTATACTCTAAAAGGACGTGATTTAACTACCGTAGGTAGATATTTAAGGGGAAACAAAAACATAAGACTGATACTTTGGCACAAGTGGAATCAAACAGCTGGACGAATAGATAATTTTTCTAACTTTGCAAAATACAACTAAAATCCAGTTTCACACTGTGTGTGTCTGTTTCTCTGCCATGTGTCCAGGCCAGGCTCGCCGCTCGGTCTATGTCCACTCCACTCTTCGGAGGAACCCCCGCTACCAGACCCTGGAGAGGGACCTGTTCGAGCTGCAGGAGCAGCAGCTCTTCGAGCTGTTTGTTGTCGTGTCGCTGCGAAAGAAGCCCTCAGGAAACACGTACACACCAGAGATCACACAGCAGTTCCCCAACAAGGTGCGTGCGCCACATCAAAAGCTCTGCCTTATATAAAACACCTGCAGGACGGGTGCTTTCCTGGACCAGGGCTGGAGACTCTGGATCAGCACGCAACATTTCTAGTGCTCACCATTTTGAAGATGCTTTACGGCAGGCAAGGTGGCAAATAAGAAATTTTACAAAACAGGGTACCGCTTGTTCACAAGATTCAAATGACAGGCCTCTTTGAGAATGAAATTTGGCCTGTGTTAAAATGTTGCAGATACATGGCACTGGCCACTCATTTGCCTATTATTTCTCATTTGTTCCTGATTCTGGTAAAAAAAGTCTATTCAAGGATCGTCAAGCAAGGTAATAAATTCAATATCAGCAGGTTCACTTCAATTTCAGTAAAAAGATAGTTTAGCTGTTTAACATTTATGAATGCTGTAGCACTGTACATGTGTTTCAAGTCATTTGGTTTGATTCTGAAGAATTCTAAGAGCATTGTTAACACTTTTAGATTCATGAATTTAAACTAATTGATATATTGATTTTTTCATCCGTTTTTTCTTCGTTTTGCATCAAAGATGAGATGAAATATGGAGGAAGGTCTTTTCTGACTAAAATAAATTGCTTTTGTGGGAAATTTTCAGTTTGGAATAGCTTTACTAATCTGCACTTAAATGTCTATTATTTTCTTTTGCGGTTTGATTAGTTATTGCAGTTGTACCTCACAGGCAGCTTATGCTGACAGACTTTGGCTGTGTCTTAGCTTTTTTTCTACAGGACCTATATTGTATAACAGTGCAGGTTTTTAAAATCCTTTTTAAAAAGCTGGGCTCTAGTGCTTCCGAGTTGTCATGGAGATTTTGAGCTGCTCGTGTCTGAATGGAGTGAGAGTCCTGCGCTTAAACAGAGCCCCGCTAACCACCTTCTTCTTGCATTGGGCAGTTTGAGAAGTCCACTCGGCAGTCCAAGGACGCTGAGGACAGGCTCCAAGCCATTCCCCGCTTCTGCTTCCCAGATTCCCAGGACTGGCGTCCCACTGCAGAGATCACCAGGTTCTGTTCTGATCGTCTCATTGTATTCTTGTCTTCTCCTTTCCTCAAGGCTCATACTTCATATTACCATCTTTGTTTCCCTGAGGATGGTGCAAGGGGTGAATCTAGCTTAATGACAGCCTTAGTGCCCACAAGTGGGTTATTCTTAAACTTAGTCTAAGTCTAATTGCTTGAGACGAGTTGCTATTTCACATTAGAAATTTTACTCCAGTGTGTCTGCAGTTATATAGTGCCTTGAAGAAAAGTATCCCAAGTACTGTGCTCACAAAAGCCTTTTTAGGATAATAAAAGGCATAATAATAAAAGATAAAATACACCCATGGAGAAAATAAAAAAAATCAAGCAAATCTAAATTTAAGTAATCATTTTCACATTGCAAAGTTTCTTTAAAAATGTGTTTTAAAAACATTGTTAGTTACTGATCATTATAGAGCACATGTTCCTCGGTTTTGGAACTATTTACCAATATATGAAGATCTATTTACTGGGTAAATACTGGGTATTGGTATTACCGGGTGACTTTTTGGCTTTTTGAAGCACAGAACGGCCAACATCAGCCAACAGCAGCACAGGTCATCTCTTGGTAAACAGATCTTTATTTGCTGCCTTTCTTACAGAAAAGTAAACAAGGTAATTAGAACTACTACCTAATTAAACTTTTAATCTCAAAACCCTTAATAAGTATCTGTTAATGAATTTGAGGAAAAGCTATTAAAACTTTTATTAAGTGAAAACGTTTGACTGGTTTAATAAATCAGTTATTGGGGATCTTTAGAATAAGCAAATCAGGTGGTTATCTGCAAAGAATTGTCTGTTTTCAGGATTGGGTGGTACAGCGCTCCCTGGAGTGGTTCAAATTTTTAAGGCCTCCACGTGCATGCAGAATAGTCTCTGTAATCCAGAAATTGGGAGTTTGATGCTAGGATATGTAATTAGCTGACTGGGAAAGATATTTCCCAGCTAGGCAGTGTGTTATCGTCCATCTCCAGCTGGGCTGCAGAGGTTCAGAGCCTATCCACAGTTTCCCTGGTATTTTGCCTCAGCAGCTCCCCCCAGTGGTCATCAGAGCAATTGTGAACTTGCAGTGCTACTCCCACAAGTTCAGTTCTCCTTGCCATGTCTCAGCCCTGCCGTCTGTGCTTTCTGTCCTTGAGCGAGAAGGGACCGGACGATCAAGGGTCAAGGTCTATGAGTGGACGGTGTGTCTGTCTCTCTGGACAGCAATGCATAGTCTCATTCGTTGAATGGTTGTAGGTGGGCTTAAATGGCAAATTGGTAACTCTAAGTTTTGAAACAGTATAGAAAAGAAAAGATTAGAGCAATATGAACGGATTAGAGTAATATAATCATGACCATTTTTGGTCAGTACTTCCAATTCTGTGACTGAAGATTGACTTTTTATTCTTGGTCCTCAGTGAAACCTTTTCCTTTGTGCTGACTGGAGAGGACGGCAGCCGCTGGTTCGGCTATTGTCGGAAGATACTGGTAGGTTTTCAGGGTTTGCGCGCTGTGTGGTTGTTCACCAGGGTGGAGGAATGCATTAAGTTTCTTCAGTGCTCACGCATGGTTCTGCAGTCATGACCCAGTTTCTCCCCTCTTTCTCGGTGTGTCTCCCAGCCCAGTGGGAAGGGGAAACGGCTTCCTGAAGTACACTGCATCGTCAGCAGGCTGGGGTGCTTCAACCTCTTTGCCAAGGTAAGGCAGCTGCTCAGACTCGGATCCCTGCTCTATTGCTCAGTCAGCTGTGTTGCTGCCACATGTGCGTCATTTCTGAGCCCATCAAACGTACCTGGTCTTTAAGGGACAACTGCACTGATCCCCTCCGCGAGTCTCTTGCATCAGGCATCGGTACAGCTGAAAATGAGCTGAATCCTGTGAAGACAGCATGCAAGTGGAAGACAAATTCATCTAATCCGCGTTGCTCTCTGCGGCTTGTCTTGTGCAGCACTTGCAGTGCCAAGTCAGTGCTTAGATAAGCTGTAGCATTAGTGGGTTCAGGTTGGGATTCATGTTCGTGTTGCCTAAAACGGCAACCACAGTTTGAAATACCCAGGACAGGTCCTGTCCAACAGAAAGGACACCTGCACTCGTTGAGGAGCCCAATCTTGTTGTTTCTGCAACTGTGGCTGTGGCTGTATCTCATTAGCGATTGTGGGCACGCAGACGAACCCAGCGTGACCTTCACCCTTGCAAAGAGCGAGGCTGATTGGGCTCCTGCTGCACAGGACCGAGAATTCAGAGGTGTTCGCAGCATCCCATGGACTGAGTCTGGAACCTCTCAACAGGCTAGAACTGATACTCTGGCTCCTGCCTTTACCTTGGAAAACCTCATAACCCAGTATATCCCTTGGCATTGTATTTCACAATGCGCTTATCATGGATTGTGAGCAACTCCATGCATTTGCAAGGGAAAAAAAGCATTCAAATATTCACTTACATTCTTGCCCAGCATTTCTGCTCTCTTCCCTCTATAAACGTATTTAAAGGGACATTCAAATATACAAACGCAATTTAGATTTCTATTAGAAGTACTAAGCCTACTTCTACATTCACATGAAGTGCTGATGATTATCAATGATGACTCTAGTGATTTTAAAATGGTCTTAGTGAATCAGGTTATTGATTTTCGCCTTTTTCCTTCATATCTGACTAATTCGTTGCCAGTGAGGACCCCAGTCCCGGTGTTCGGCCTCCTGGGCAGTGTGTGAGCTCAGGGTGCCGCCTCCCTCTCTGTCTTTAGGTGCTGGAGGAGGTGGAGAGGCGCAGGGAGATCTCGCCCGCACTGGTCTACCCGTTCATGCGCAGTGTCATGGAGGCCCCCTTCCCTGCGCCTGGGCGTACCATCACTGTCAAGAGCTTCCTGCCTGGCTCTGGGAACGAGGTGAGGCCCTGCCTGGCCTGAGATAGGGGCTTCTCAAGAGCCTGCTCCTCTAGGTTCATGGCACATACTGCCTTTAATTCTGCCTTTGCTCTGAATCGGACCCTTGAATTAATTGATTCAATTAATTCTAGTTACTTAAAGAGACCAGTAATACCTTCTAAGCTGTGAACTTGATTGACAGACAGGTGCTCTCTGATAGAAGAGAACCCATCTTCAGCTACTTTCCAGTAAAATTTCACACCTTGAGTCTCTTCAGTCTATCCTCTTCAGGAAAGAAGAGAAGATGAAATGACTCCTGGAAGTGAAAGTAGTCAGTAATCCTTGGATCTTAAAGAGGAGTTGCTCTGGAAGGAGAACCACTATTGGCCTAACTGGGGGGAACAGTAGTTTGCTTGGAACAAGGAGAGAATGCTGATCAACAAATTGCAGGGTTCATTGTTGTGTTGTGATTGTCTGATGGCATGAGAAGACAGGTCTGTAGTTGGCCAGTACTGGAAATGCTGTTGGACTGGACCCCCTGATGCTGTGGTGTTGCAGGTCTTGAACCTGTGTCGGCCGGTGGACTCTCGACTGGAGCACGTGGACTTTGAGTGCTTCCTGCAGTGCCTGAGTGTGGGCTGCCTGCTGCAGGTCTTCGGCTCGCTGCTGCTGGAGAGGAGGGTTATCTTCGTGGCAGACAAGCTCAGGTAGCCCTGTGCAGTGCCCAGAGCCTCTGGCTAGACTTAGGACATACAGTCATCCCTTGTTTGGTTGTGAGTAAATGTTGTAAACTGGTTATACACGTGCATCTCTGCTCACATACAGTAGAAGCACTCAGTGGGTTTGAGCTGAACAAGGACAATAGAGAGGAATAACTAATGTGTTGTGAAGTAGTGGATAGCTGAATGGGTGCAGCAGTTTAATAGGAAGCAGATGGATTATAGTCATAGCGGATGCATTTAAAAATTCCTTTTTCTTTAGCTTTCCTGATAGCTATTGGAAGCAGTGAGTTTTGGTTATAGGGTACTACTAGTTTAGAACAGTCTTTACATTAATTAGAATAAATTCCAGCTCAGAAACAGATGTTTCACAACCATAGTATTGTTGCCTCAAGACATTTCAAGACCAAACACTTTGGCTGTAAACTGCTGTGCCTGAATTCAATGTTCGATATTGATAATGAGACATTGCTATTGGAACTCCCTGACTGGACAGACTGGCTAGGACCTGCAGTGTCAGAATAGTTATGACAAAGAGCTGCTTTCCTTTTCTCTTCTTCTCTTTCTCTATTTCTCGGTTCTAATCCGCCACCTCAGCACCCTGTCCCGCTGTGCCCACGCTGCCATCGCTCTGCTGTACCCTTTCACCTGGCAGCACACCTACATCCCCGTGCTGCCCGCCAGCATGGTGGACATCTCCTGCTCGCCCACGCCCTTCCTGATCGGCGTGCTGTCTGGCACGCTGCCCGAGCTGCTGGAGCTGCCCATCGAGGAGGTGAGCGCGCCCCCTCTCTTCACCCTGGCCTGAAGCCATTTTAACACCTGCTCTCCCACTGACCTCACCAAGCACAAGTTTGGTCTTGAGAAATGTTTTACACATGATGAAGTGCAATTACTCAGTTAGTGGAGTGTGAAATCTGTAACATTTCACAGTTATTTTTGTAGTACCTTCTTGTTGCTGGTGAGTAGATGCAGGTTGACTTCCAGTGTGATTAATTTGCATAATTATTATGGGCAGCTCAGTGGTGCAGTAGTTAGCGTTGCTGCCTCACAGCGCCGGGACCCTGGGGTAGTTTGTAGGTTCTCCCTGTGTTTGTGTCCAAAGTCCAAAGACATGTTGATAGGTTAACTGGCTATTGTAAAACACAATTTTGGTCCTGCTATGAGCGTGTGCATGTCTGTCTGTGTGTACCTTGTGATGGACTGGTGTTTCATCTGGGGAGTACCCTGCCTTGTGCCTGTTGCTTGCCAGGATAGGCTCCAGCCCAAGCTCCCACCATGACCCTGCACTGGGGAAGCAAATTAGAAAATGGATGGTTGTAAATATAATTACTACTAATATCACATAAGCAACAGCCATTACAGGTTTAAAATATAACAAATGTACATAGAATGTTCTGGATTTTTTATTTAAGTATTTTAAGAAGTTTTGAAAATTTTAAGAAGGCAAACGCTAAGAAACAAAAATACAAAAAAACAGCCAGATAATAAACCAAAAGTTTAAAAACTTGCTTATGGCTTTTTATGCCTTGTTGAGATAAGAGTAAAGTTAAGTAATCACAAAATGATTGAATATATGAAACAAACAGGACAAGTACAAAGATCAGTGTTCTCCAAGAGATTCAAGAAAAGGAACCCAAATCTTATGGAATCACTCCAGAGTGCTTGTGAATTATGATCTTTTAACATAGAATGTTGATAGAAGTATTAGAATATTTTTGAGTCATCTTAACCTTCAGTGAATTTACACATATGTAACTGTTACACCAGGGCCAATTACAGATTATTTCCAACAGCTGTCCATGTTTATTCCCAGGTAGTTTTAATTAGTAATTATTTTCCTTACACTTTAGTCAGCCCCTTGATCAGCTTTGGAGAATCAGACCCTTAACTGTTTCAAGAAAGATTTTAACCTGTCAGTCTGGGGTGGAGCTCGGGGTGTTGCTCAGGGCACCTTGTGGAGTTGCTGGTCTTGACCCATGGGCCCATGCGTGAGCTGTTCCCATGGGCCCAAGCTGCCCACTGTCAGAAGACAGCACAGTGATGTGGTATTTAGAGCAGCTACAGTACCTGACAGCTCTAGGACCCTGGGTAGGATTGCTTGGGGTGCCTGTCTGTGTGGAGTTTGCATGGTCCCACGACATTTGTTTTGGGTTTTGCTGGGCAAACCAGTTTCCTCCTGCGTCCTAAAGACATGAAAGTTAGGTCTGATTGACTGCTCTGTGTTGTCTGTTTCTGGAGGGAGTGTGATCAGCATGACCAGAACTGATCCCACTTCTTTTGCAGGTGCTCATTGTTGACCTGTGTGGAGACAGATTCATCCGACAGGTGAGTGACCGTTCTGATTAAACCCTTGACAACTTTTAAAGAAGTCTCGGGAATTGAAATACATAGAGCATCCTCAGCTGCAGCTTTCTGCTCTAGTCAGTTGAATTCAGCAGTCAAAGAAGTGTTTGAGTGCTGCTGTGGCTTGTGTCCCTCACCCCCTGGTCCTCCACAGATCTTGGATGAAGACTGCATCCTTCCTAGCAAGCTCCACGCAGCCCTGCAGCAGATCCTGGAGCAGCGGGAAGACATCCTGAGGCAGGAGGACCAGACGCTGAGGGATGGTGAGGGTGTCCTGTTTTTCGTTGGGCAGTCTGGAGGGGACATCAGGCTAGTAAATCAGCTCACATAATAGTGTCCATTACTGAAGTTTCCCCTCTGTTTTTTAATATAATAATTCCCCCAAAATTAAGTACAGTGTTAAACCACCCTATGGCAGGTTGACATAGGTTATATTCCAGGAATCATGGTATCGTGCTGTAGAGTAATAATTAAGTGAAATTCTAGTATAAATCTTCCATTTCAGATCATCCTTTGTGCAATTGATGCACATCTTACTGCTCATTCCAGAACCTTTTCTAACTTCTTCCAGGCCTTGTACTGTTCTTAGAAGTTTCTGTACCTGCAGTTTCTCACGGACATTAATTGGATGTTTTCTGTTGACATCTTGATTGCCACACCTTGCGCCTTGTACGCTCCTGCCCGCGTTTTGTCTTGTAAAGCTGTAAAGGACGCTGTTCCTGATCGGCCTCGGTCTGCACGCTTGTCTCCGTTTCCTCACAGGCCCTGGCGGCAGCCTGAGTGAGCTCATCTCGGAGGCCTTCGTGCATTTCTTTGTGGAGCTGGTGGGACACTACTCCCTCCACATGGGCGGGGGGAACGGGGAGCCGCGAGCACTGTGCCGGGAGGCCTTCCGGAAATCCCACCCCTCCCGTGGAGCCAGGCAGTTCTTACAGCTGTTCATGGAGACCCAGATGTTCGCTGGCTTCATCCAGGACAGAGAGCTCCGCCGAGGGGGTGTCAAAGGTCAGCATGAGAGAGCTAGTGTCTCAGTGTACCACGTGAACAGGAGTGGAGATGGCTGGGTTTGCACATTTCAGCTCTTATTCTTCATCTGCCAGGTAGTCAGGATGCTGAAGAGCGATTCGTTGAGATGCAAACAAAAACGTGATTCTTTTTTGAAGAAACACAAGAAAAAATAAAAGAACCCTGGCTCTGAAAGAATACAGCATCATACAAAAACAAAAACGTGGCACTGTGGCTTAAATTAGAGAAAAGAACATGGAAATGCACACCTCAGGATAGGGAGGTGAAAACTAGTGAAACTAAATATGAAACTAAATGAAAAGAACTGAGAAAGTGTATCTCTTGCCTGGAGGCACATTCTCAAACCTGGTCCTTCATTCGCTCAAGCCTCCTGGTGATCTACCTCCCAACCAAACTGCCTACTCCAGTCAGATTGGCACTCTTGCCACAAGCCTGGAATCATTCAGTCATTTGTGTAGTTATCATGACCATAGCCATTTGAGTTCAAGGTTTAAGGTTTTTACTGTGAATTTCTTCTTTTTAAAAAAAGCATCCTCTAGTTCAGCCAGAGAGGAAGAGTGATGATGGAGAGTGTAAAAGTCAAAATGATACCATGATACCACATTCTCCATTGAAACTGACCCCCTCCTCCTCTTTTCACCTTCTACACCTTTGCACCCAGGGCTTTTTGAGCTGAGGGCTGTGGAGCACCTGGAGTCGGCACCAGAGCCAGAGCCCAGTGGAGTGAACAGGTTCCTGAAGGGTTTAGGTGAGTGTGAAAGCTCTCAAGAAATTCTTTGCTTCTCCTCCTGTCTTTTGCTTTATCTGAGCTCCTGTTTCTTTAATTAAGCCCTTAATTGAACCCATGGACTTATTCAGTCCACTTTTCTGTCTGTGGAATAACTGTAGATATCAATTTGTCACGCATAGATGCAATGAAATTACTGCCCCACCTGACTGCTGGAGATGACCTCCTTTAAATATACAGTCACTAGCTCTCTTTCCCTCTATTTAGTTTCTTCTCAGTGTTTATTGAGCGCTGATTCATTCTTCCTGGAAGTCATTAAGGTTGGAGGTGAACCGAGCTCAGATAGGGGCTGTATGAAACCTGCATGAATTTCTATCTGAAGGATAGCTCAGGAAATTATATGTACTAGGTTAAACACATTGGTAAATAACAGGATTTTAAATTAAAGGGACTCTATACTTTTACTTCTTCTGTGTGGTTACCTTATTGGTTACCCAAATAATTAATTTACAGGTAACCTGTAAGTTCTAAAAACTATTACTTGAGGTCTAAATAATGAGATCAGTTCAAGAGCCAAGAATCCAGTGCCCTCATGACTAATATTTGGGAAGTACATCTTTGCTGTTTAGTTGTTCCATGCAGAAGGAAGTTTTTCTTGTGATACAGAGACATCATGCTCTACATTTGGTTGGCATAGAAAATCTAAAGCAGAGCCTATTACAGTTAGTTACAGTCAGAACCATAGGCTGGGATTCAGTTCACATATAGTCCACACATAAAGTAAGAACATTTGGTGTTTTTACTTGTCAGTCTTGCATAAACAGCACTCCTGTGGTTCTTTGTCTTTATCTAACCGCAATGTGTGTGTTTGATGATGTCTCAGATCAAGTTGATTGGGTCATGTCTTACACAAGGCTAACAGTCTTTCACATTTTTGTTTTTTCTTTACATAATGACACTTTAATCTGTCCCATTTTCTAGTCTGTTTCTCAAAACCATAAGTCTGCTGATCATGAGACCGATCATGCAATGTGTTAGTCCTATCAGGAAGGTGATGTGGCTCACTAATCCTAGAATCCATGTAACTCATATTTCAGTTCTACAGTTTACCAGCTGATATTAATATACACCCATCCTTCAGTTTATGGAGGTTATTCACTCCTTAGAAATGTCTCAAAATGCTGACTTTTGTATAAGGAAAATTCACATTATTTGTAATACCCTCTTCCCGGACCGCCCCATCTTCTCATATCACCAACCACCTAATCTGCTCACCTGAAGAATGCTTCACAGCCAAAATGTGTTTCTTTTCTTCACTTTTCAGCATGGAACGATCCTTTACCGGTTCCATTGCTTGTAAATGCTTACAACTCTCAAGATGTCCAAGATGTACAGAATCACCCAATATTGCTCATTGTTATCTTACAATGACAGATTTGTCTAAATAAGAACAGTATTGCACAGTATGTTTAAGATCATTCTATATAACTTGGTAAAATAGACAAAATCTATAAAAATGGTACAGCATCTGCTTTTTACAATAAGGAGGATGTTTAATATTAATCACTATATAAGTGATATCATAAGGAAATCACGTCACATTCCTTTTGCACAAAAAATACTTAATACAGTAAAAAAGGATTATTAAAATCATTATAGCAAAACTTGATAAATTGAGAGTTTATGCAGCAATGGGTGGGTGTATAGAGTCCATTTATCGAACGACACTTTTCCTTTCAACAGAACAGAGATTTAAACTGTGTACATTAACTTCAACTGATATTTAAAATACTTTAAAAAAAGATCAACATAATATGTTTGGAGGGTAACAAATATGCAAATAGTACAGGCCCAATTACTGCTAATTTGGGAGGAATTTGTTGTAAAGTAGCATAAATTGACAAGATGCTACAAATATTACCTGGTATTTTACCTAAATCTGGTTCTTTTTTGGAGGCAGAGCTGAAATGTTTGTTTTATTTTTCTGATTATAGTTTAGTTATTGTAAATGGAAAAAAAGTAGTATGAACTGCATTAGTGGATATAACACTTCTTTTGGTTATAGCTCATTTCAATATGATAGAGGAGTGACATATATTGTCTTTCTTATCTAGTTTTACTTTTTTATTTTTGTGTTTGTTTTCAGGAAGTAAAATGAAATTCCTTCAAAAGAAGTAAAACTGCAGAATGTCACGATGGGACAATGCAGATAGCAGTATGGGACCAGTCAGCTGTAGCCACACCTCTCGTTGGAGTGGGCAGAACTAGCAACACAGTCTGCTTCTGATTGGCTAGACACCTATGCCAGTCCCAGGACTGTCTGGCCGAAGTTTCGGGAATGGGGATTAACTGGAAACAGCCAATGGAAAGACATGATAGAAGAATCTCAATACAAACTTTTGGAAAAACTGGAAGAAAGCAGCCTATCAACCTTCATAGACATTTCCGGGAAAGACAGGACAGGGTATTTTTTCAGTGAAGTTAAAGGAGCATTTCCTATACTTTAATTTATGCAAATAATTTATATTATCATTAATCTTATTCCTGCAACCTTAACACCATCTTGGTGTATTTTCTGACAAAAACACTTCCTGCTGTTATACTGGAGAAAACATCTGCAATGCTCAATTTTATGGATTGGTTGCATCAGTCAGCAGCACAGATCTCTTTAGTGGTATGTTCAGTCTTTACTGATTGGGGGGGCGGGTGTGGCTGTTGGGAGCTATCCAAGGTGCTGAACAAGATTTTCAATGGTGGTTTCAGTTTTTTTACAACTCCTTTACAAGTACAAATAAAGTATAGGAAATTTGCTTTTTGATTTCAGCCTATGGAGTAAGTTTTCTTATGAAAGAATTCTCTCTTGCTTTTAATTGCTTCTGACCCCCCTTTTGGGTGTGCAAAGTTTCTGTCCTGTCTGTTGTCTGTACATGTTTTGAAAGTCTCAAATTAAGCTTCCTCTGTTATTTGTTCTAGTTCCTATTGCCATCCAGATGTTTTGTTTTTCATTTTGTGGAGGTTAGCAATTAAGAATTTAGAAATATGCAACATGAGTCTAAGTACAGTACACAAGTACAGCTGATGTTGTCCCTTCTTTTGCTCTGCTCTGCATGCCCAAGTGAACCCACTGGTCTCTTGCATAAACAGAACAAATTGTTACCCATTTTGTTCCAGTATTCAATTCAGTTTTTCTGTTCCTTAGAATTTTAGAGTTGAGTGCCCTTGTTTATTATTTCTCCACTGATACAAGTGCTCATTAACACAAATTGTTTAAGAGGCTTTCTCTCTTGTAGATCGGCCAGATGTGGCTGTGAGCCAGTCAATCCATGCTCTTTTTAACATGGAGCCAATCAGCTGTGGCCACACCCCTATTTCCAGAATCAGAATCAGAATCAAATTTCCAATCAGAAACAGGCTAGAGTCTGTGCCAGTTCCAGGACTCATTAGTGCTCGTCATTGGCCACGCTTGCATTCTTTTGCTGGTTCAGGAGCTGACACAGAGGTCAAACATCATGCAGACTTCCAGGTTAGGGACTTGAGGGACAGCGCCATCCCCTGCCCACAGGACGGAGGAAGCTGTTCTACAGAGGCAGGTTGGCAGAGGGGCACATGGCCTGCTGGCAGTGCGCGGCTCCACCAGTGTGCACAGCAGGAAGAGGAGGAGGCAGGGAGCAGCCTTGTCTGCAGGGAGGGCTGGGGCTCGGGTACCGCAAGGTAAAATAGAAGGAAATATTATTGAAGACCACATCTGAAGAGAATTTATCATCCTGGTTTCCAGCTATAGAGTTTCAAAGAGAGAATATGCTAGTGTACCAGAGTTCGGCAACCACTCTGGTAATGTAAACATACAGATATTTTCCCATTATACCTGCAACTGGCTTTATGGCCCCACCTACTTGCATCAGACAAGTTTTTAAAATGTTGAAAATGGAGATGGACAACATGGAAAAGTGGGGAAAAAGTGTCAAAATGTCCAAATAAATGAGAAAAGTGAGACACTGTGCCATTGGAGAGCAGCCATAGCATGATTTGGTTTTCTGTTAATTTGCACAACTGGATATTGCTGGAATCTCCCTTCTTGCATTATGTGATCAGGATGTTAAGTGTTTACTCCATCACAGGAAAAGGCAACAGATTTTCGAAGACCAGAACCATTCCTGATGCTTTCTGCACTTGACTATAGTCTCTCCAAGTCTTGAACTGTTGAGTGTTTCAGTCTGGAAATTGATGAACAAGGTTCTGATGAGGAAAGTGTCATATTGTGGTTGACAAGATGTCTGAGCCCTGAGGTCTTGCAGAGCGCACTCACCCAGCCTGCATTTTAGCCTGACAAATGAGTCCATAAATGTCATTGTTCTTGGGTGAATTTTCTGGCAGGTTTGTGTTGGACACAGCGGTCTAGGCCAAAGCCTTTTAGAATTTGCTCCAGCTTTGGATCTCGGCCAACATATAATATATCTTATTTTCTCAAATGGAATCTTTTAGAGATGCTTTTACATTCTATAAACTTCTTTCAGATGGATGGCACAGGGGCGCTGTGGTTAGCATTGCCGCCTCACAGCGCTGGGGCCCTGGGTTATTTCAGACCTGGGGTACTATGTATGGAGTTTGTATGTTCTCCATGTGAAACTTAATGCTAGATTAATTCACCTCTGGGAACATTGGTGTGAGAGTGAGTGTGTCTGTCCTTGTATGCCCTGCAAAGGACTGGTGTCCTATCCAGGGTGTATCCTGCCTTGCACCTATTTGTCAGGATAGGCTCTGGCTCCCCCGTGACCATGTATTGGATAAAGCTATTAGAAAATGGATAGATGGAAACTTTTTTTTTCCTGAGACAAACATATTTAAGACATTTTGAGCTCTGAAAAAAAATAACCTCATGCACTTTATTATGTAATTACCTAATTATAATGTACACTCAGGCGGAGAAAATGAGAGCAGACAACTCAGGCCTTCAGCATCTGAACATGAGAGCCTAGCTGCAGAGGAAAAGCTGCTGGAAAGTGTTTGTTTCCTTGAGTTTCACATTGTTAAAAAATATAATTGAAGAAAGCAAAGGGGATTTTAAGAAATATCCATTAGTAGAAAATACTTTGGAGTTTTAGACCTGTATTTTAGCAGAATGTAACTGTTTAGTGTCCTTTATTATCCAAATTACATTCAAACCTTTTGGAACTTTTAAGAGTCTCGCACCAAAAAAAAAAAATCTGCTATGGACAGTGTTTAATCTTAATACAAGTTGAGAGAAAACTTTGAACCATTGTGCCATTTTTTGGCGCTTTTCAAGACCACGGTTCTTCCCAAAGGAAAACATCTCTTTTAAACAAAGTCTTATGGGCAAGACATCAGAAGACTAAACAAAAATAGGATTAAAAAAAAAAGTTTAATTTTATTTCCATTATCTGAGACACCAGCTTCTGAAACATGTTGAAAATCAAACACTGTTTCAATTAAATGAAAATTAAAATACGTTTTTGGACTAAAGTTAAAAGTGTGGTGGTTTACAAAAATTCCTGCATGTTATAGACCATGTTGGTTTCTTGAATTTACCCATAATCGAGTATGATTCTGTGCTGATTTATATTGGGAAGCAGTGCTCATATACAGTAGTTTTACCCTCTTGCCTGACACCTGAGACCTGATGCAGCAAATTCTCATTTTCCCCATGTGTTTGCAAGAACGGCCTATTGTGGAAAGTTCAGGATGTCACAATTAGAACAGAATTCTGCAGACGAATACTTTCTAAACTTATTCCAGTATGCTTCCTATCTGCAGATTTGTCTTCAATTGTTCACAGTCAGTATAGTGTTATATCTGACTACAAGGAAACCCTTGTAATTCTAGTGAATTTATTTTCTCCTCTTCATCAAATAGCTGAGTGTTAATTGCTCTTCTCATCCACTCTGTTTTCTCTTATCTGTATAGCATATACTGGCCTTGCAGTCACATGATGCTAAGAGTTGTAATCACTGATTAATTGAGGCTGCCATGCTTCACAGTCCAGATCAATCAGTGTTGATATAATTCTTCAGCTCAGTAATTGACTCGTGATATAGCAGCTAATTGGGAAAAAAATGCAAACTGAAAATTCTTTTTAATTTTAGCCAGAACATTTTCTCCACTCTACCAATGGTTTACTTAAAGGAACCTGCTAGTTTTAAATCATGTTATGGTGGTTTCCTTGCACAGTATTTGTTCCATGCTACAGGCCAGAATATGGATGATAATTTTCAAAGTTATTCCTTATTTCAGTACAGAATTCACTCTTCACCCCCCTAATTCCAGACAAAATCCAGCAAATCATTCTAAATATCATTTTATGTAAAGAAAGAAATAACTTCACTCATCTCATCCATTGTCATGTTGACTCTTTGTAAGTTCTGCACTTTTTGATTTTTGGAATTTGAGAGAGAGTTCATATAAGTTCATTTAGTTTCTTGCCAGCCTGTGTGTAATGTACAGTATAGTGGGAACCCCTCAATGGCCAACTGTAATAATAGCCGCCTATAATACAATAAGGTATGAGTTTTAGAAAGATACCTCATTCTTGTCCACCTTTTATAGGCTACGGATCAATGAGACATTGTTTGGACATTGGGAAACAATGGGTCACTCCTGTCTCACTATACCCAACTGACCTACTGTATATTTATGACAAACCTGTACAGGGTGTCCACTGTTTAAATGGTGGGGGAACAAAAAACACTATTGGACTTGTAACGTTTAGGGGAAATATGGGGTCGCTTTCTATAACCTTTTATTTAATTTGTCTAGGACATTGAAAAAATGCTGCAATAAGGTGACCTGATAATCTCTTATGTAAAAACTTGCAGCAGTTGCAAACTAGTGTGGAAAGACATTCAGTTCCGGTTTGTTAAACAAAATGGCAGTGTTGTAACATTCCCCTAAGTTCAGATAATGTAGAAAAATGCTGTTTGTCAGCCAGAAGTCTTTAAAATGCGCTTGTGTACTCTCGTGAGAGAGATCACATCCCATTTTTAGAAGTTCCCAGGATATTGCTACTTTCTCTTAAATGTTAAAAGATCCCATGAAAAGAGGACAATCACTGATTGTAGCTTGCAGCACAAAAATACTTAAATGTTAGATGTCTCCTTTGTTTTTCCCTTGAATGTTTCTTGAATTAAATGGTTGAAGAACCATGAGCATTTAAACCATAAATTCCTGCTGTGCCAGTGTTGGCTGACAGAAGGAGCGGAAAAATCTCAGATGCCAAAGCACTCTCCTGACATGCTCCTGGAGACTAACACACCTGCTGGTTTATCATTGTTGATTAGCTTTTTACTTAAATTAAACATTAAGTGAACTGACCAGTTATTTGATTTGAACTTTGGAGGTTTGTTTTCTACAAAAAGTTTGGAGATTTGATGCTACTTAAGAAATTAAGGCTTTAAAAAGTTACCACCTGTGTTTTTGGAACTGAAAACAATTAAAGAGTTCAAATTAAACCTATCATTAGGGCTATTGAAGATTCAATTATTGGAATACTCAAGTGGGGGAAAAAAACAGCAGGTGTGTGAAGGCCGGGAACCCCTGTCCTACAGCTAGAACAGGAACTGACAGGAATTTCTTTTTTGTGTTACATATTGGCTGTGACACCCTTGATGCCTTGTCAAGCAACCACAGAGGTACCCGGGAGCTGTAGTTTCTTCTGTGCTCTCTGTGACAAGTGTTGTTATTTGAGATTTGCAGCTTTCTCCCTTCACTGTGCTACAGTGTGTTGCACAAATATGTATAAAACATTTGCCAATTCCCTAGTTAAAGGAAAAGGGATCTATATGTGATACAAAAAGCATTCATAGTAGTGAAAAGTGATTATAAATGTAATTCTAATTCATTTTTACCACTGGTTCCCTGCCTTTATCTGTCTTGTGTTTATCAAGAACACCCCGCTTTCTGCAGTAAATGAAACTGTGCTGAACTGTACTGTTTACATCTAGGCACTTCCTAGCTTGTGAAAATGTAAAACAAGTTGGGACCAGAAATGTGCATTTAAGAAGTCTGTGTCTGAGACAGCTTGCTTTGGCAAAAAAGAGAAACTTTGAAAGTTTCCATTCGGTTGACCAAATGGTTAAGTGGAATAAATTAAGTGCTTTGTGTGTCTTGCATTAACATACTGTATGTTTTGACTTCAGGATCTCTTGGACAACATTACCTGGACATGTTTTTATATTTAAACTTTTTAAAGCCAGAACCAGAAATGAGCTGTTGTTGTCTTTGCATCCTGGAACTGCCAGTTTTCTTCTGTACAGTTTTACATGTTTTAACAATGATGTCTGTAGAAGTTTCCCCAAAATAAACATTTTGTACAGTACATACCTCAGTTCAGAGCTTTATTGAATTACTGACTCCAGACAAAATGCATGTCCTCAGTGTACTGTGTACTGTAGCAAGTGTTTTTTATTAGGTTACAGATATTTTTTTGGGGGTGGGGGTTAATTTATTTCTTTTCCCTTGTCACATTTTTCCATCCCACACATCCTCGGCAGCACTGCCCTGCCCAGCAGATGCAGTGTGAAACAGTCTTGCAGGAATGGGGTTGTGGTACAAAGTAGAAGATATCCTGAAATGTGGATTGATAAAATGACACAGTAAACCAATACTGAAAACAGTTCCCCAAGAAAGACAGAAAGTTTTCAAACAAGAGGAGGTCATTCAGCCCATCTAGCTTTTGTTAGTAGTTAAGTGATCCAAGTATTTTGTTCACCATTTATGTGAACATTTATGTGTCCCTACTGATTTCAGAGCAATGATATCTTTTATATGACACTGACCAAAATTGTATTCTACATGAGGCCTTACTAGCATACCCCAATCGGATTTTATTGTAAAATCCCTTTATTTAATTTCAAAGCTTTTAACTGTATATACTACACTTTTGCTTGCTTTCCTACATTGTCTGGAAGATGTATTGTAAATAATGTATCAACATGAACACTTAAGTCTTTTTCCATAAATACCCTCTTCTAGCTTCCCAAAATGTTTCCCATTTTGCATTTATAGTTTATTTTTACTACTTGCATGCAGAAACCTGCACTGCGTTACACATGCCAGGTGTTATCAAAATATTTTTTAATTTAATTTACTGTTTCTGCAGTGTTTGCTAAATCTAATTTTTAATCATCTGCAAATTTGACAATTAATTATAGATCATTGATATAAACCAAGAAGGACAGGGGTTTTAGTTCAAATCTGTGTGATAGTCCTTAAATTACATCACCCAAATTTGAGTATTCAACCCTTATCTGTATCTTTCTTATTATTATATCTGTACCCATTACTGTTCAACAATTCTTTGTTCTGAAGAGCACACTCTGTTGATAACCAAACTTTGTGAGGTTTTTTAGAGGTCACGGCACCTCAAATGCACATCTGAATGTCATATCCCCTTTAACATAGGTCATTATCCTGGAGGTCCACATACATTTTTCAGCATTGACTGAATGCTTACATAAAGATTTCAATATAGACATGGAAAAAGTACAATTGTTTGTGTGTAATTTAATCAGAATGTGTTTATTTAGTATGACTTAGATGAAATTCAGATCACACTTTAGGAGCAATTAATGCAGGAATATAGATGATTCCAAAGGGTCTGCTCATAGAGTGTAGATGGGCTTGGAGGACAGACAGGAGACCAGAATTAGATAAATGATTCTCCATCATTTTCAATTTGCCAAGTTTCTGTGATTCCATCCATCCATCCATTTTCTAACCATTTCTTTCAGTTCAGGGTCACGGGGGAGCAAGAGCCTATTGCAGCAAGCAACAGGCACATGGTAGGATATGCTCTGAAAGGGACACCCGTACATGCCAGTCTCTACCACAGGAAGACACAGACACACACTCACACCGAAGTCCAATTTTCCCAGTCTATTAACCTACAAGTATGTCTTTAGAATGTGGTAGAAAACCCACACAACCATGGGGAGAACATACAAACTCCATGTAGTAAGCACCACAGGTCCGGCATTGAAGCCAGGGCCCCTGCTCTGTGAGACAGCAATGCTAACCACTGCGCCTCCATGCCACCCTTCTCTGATTCCAATAACATCATCATTTCTTGCTAATGTAGTAGCTTCTATCTCATCTAATTGGTTTTTGATAGTCCTAGCATTAAGGCATAAGCACATAATTGCCTGATTATTTTCTCTGTTTTTCCTTTTGGTTCTCTCTAGGTCTTGGCTCCCTAAGTAACGTCATGTTTTCTTTGGTTTCTCTCCTCTTTCATTCTAGTTTAAATGTTTCAGAATTTCTTTGTGGATTCTTTTACCAAGACGACTGATGCCCAGCTCTGTGCAGATGTCCTTTACCATGGAAAGATTTCCAGTGCCCCCAGAATCGTCTTCTGTACTCCCTGTACTCATTCTTGTGTTGTTTTAAAGGACTAACCCTTGTACATGTTCATCTTTGCCCAGTGCTGGTAGAATTACTGATTTTGTCCTATTCTTCAGTTTCTCGCCATGTTGTTGGAATTTGCTATGAATAGGAATCCCAGCTGAATTCTATGCTGTAATTATTTACTTGCTTTCACTCTTGCAATCGTTAGAAATTAGTGTATTTCTTATGTCCTCACGGTTTATTATATCTGCAGAGCTCCAACTCAGCACCAGCTCCACATATTGTAAAACGTACAATCTCTTTATGTAACCTTTTCTCCTTTGAAAATGGTTATCATCCTTTTTTCAAAGAGGTTTTAATTATCACTCTGTTCTTTGCGAATCACATTTTAGGGATTATCCAAAATGTTGAACGGCGCTTATACTCCATACCTTGCGGTGCAACAGTACATCATGACGTAGACGGGCACATGCGTATTTGAATGAGTGTGTAAGCAACATGGCGGGGACCAGTTCTGTGGCCGGTGAAGTTTTTGTGGACGCTTTACCTTATTTTGACCAGGGTTACGATGCTCCTGGTGTCCGAGAGGCGGTAAGAACTGTGTGCTTGAATTGTAAATTCAAAGGCTTGATTCTAGCAGCTGCTGGAGCAGTTGAGGAAAGCCAATCAGTCATTCGTGGTTAGAGGCAGGCACGCATTGTCTCCAGTGCCATCTCCCAAGAATGGTTTGAGCTTATAGATGGTTAGCAAGTGCTCGTCCAGAACATACAGAAACCTGCGACTCCCTCCCTTAAGTAGTTTTTTTTCCATGCATTCAAGCTCTATTTTCTTTATATTGTTGTTATATTTGTATAGGGCGACATTTGTTTTACGACACGACAATACAACAGAAACAGAACAACATTACCAACAAGGAATACAGGACAACAGTGTTTCAAGAGTAAAAAGTTATTTTACATTGGAACAAGCAAAGCTTTATTCCATGCTAAGAAATAGAAGAATAGAAACAACGTTTCTATTGTCTGGGAGTGCATAGGGGGTCTATTGCAGAGGCATCTCCAAGATGGAGGAGTGTGAATGCCATATCATCAAGTGAGACAGAATATAAAAATACTTTAAAAAGTGTCCATAGGCTATTGACAGTAGTGTCACACACTCCATGATGCTCTTAACTTTCTTTACAACCCTCTCTTTGTTTATTATTATCTTTTGAGAGAAATGTGTTCAGTATAGCCATAAAATAAGGAAGATAAACATTACCAGCAGAGGAAATGGTAAAATAGTGTTACAGGAGATAAGAATTACTTTGGAATTACTTTCTAAATTGTTTTCAAGAGAGTTTGCAGTGAGTATAAAAGATAAATTCTATTACTTTTACACCTGGGGACACACTCTGGGAGTTGGAGGCATTTAGGTTGATCTGATTTTCCTCAATGATTTTGCTGTTTATCTTCACTGATTTCCCCTACCTGTTACAATTTGCGGTAACGATGTTGCCGAGCCAGCAAGTGAGACTAGTATGTAAAGACGCTTTCAATCAAGTTTCCATGGGCTGTTCTCGGTGGTTTCGCATGGCTTTTGAACCATGACAAGGCAGGCTAGGGCATAAAAAAGTCGCACAAAGTTAAAGTGAAGAGGAGTGCGCTCCACTCCATTGGTAGTGGGTAGTTGTACAATATTAGTGATGCGGGCTGTTAACTTGCTGCTTGAAGAAATACTGAGTTCCAGTGCAGAGACGCATGATGTGAAATGAGAAAACATTATGAAGTGCTGCTGCCTGGAGAACAGTGTGCTTATGACCGTGTTCTGTCGTGCCATGCTTGGGGTTACCTGATAAAGAGAGTTTTCTGTATTCCGTGGTCCTGGAGTAGTGCCGAGTCATCCTGCGTCGTCCTGGTGACAAGGTTGGGTATAAGGAAAGTGGGGTGACTGTTTTGAATAATCCTGTCTTCTCAGGCTGCTGCTTTGGTGGAAGAGGAAACCCGCAGGTACAGACCCACTAAAAATTACCTGAGTTACCTGCCCACACCAGACTTCGCTGCATTTGAGGTGAGTGTACGACCCCCATTGAGGCTGGAGCACTGCAGGCCCACACCAGCATGCTGTTGTTGCTGACTCCAAACTAACTGAAATGTGACTACTGGGGGCTCAGTGGAAAAGGGGCCGGCTGTTCTACATGGTCCCTTGGTGGGGCACCTCCATCAGCCATTCTCTTCCCTGCCAAGGTTGCATCTCTTTGCCTTGTAGTAAGAAAAACAAATTCTTGGGTTATCTTTGCCTGGAGGTTATAAGGTCTAATGAGATCTATCCCATTTGTTATAAAATGGGATGAAAGTTTTGTGAGAGTCACAATGTTATATTGGGAAGGCTTTTGTTGGCTACATCTCTTGCAACTTTCATCCCTGTCATCGAATGTGCAATAGATGACATGAAAGCTCTCACTTTGTTGCATTATTTGAACTCTTTGCCCTTTATTTCTTTCCTCTCTGGTATATTCTGAAATAAGTTTTCTGGCTGTTTTGATGCAAGAGGCACCATGAAACAGAAGTGATAAAGAATAGCCTGGCCTGGTTAAGAATACCGCAGTGCCACGGTCATGTTGGTGCAGAGAATTCTTGTCTAATTCTCTTCTCTCAACAGACCGAAATAATGCGCAACGAGTTTGAGAGGTTAGCAGCCCGACAGCCTATGGAGCTCCTCAGCATGAAGAGGTACTGTTTCATTTGGACACCTATGCTTTTGATTTTTTTTTTCCTGTGGTCATCCTGCAGAAAGCATTTTGGTTATACATTGAAAACTTGCTCTTTCATTTTTTTATAAGAATTTATGCTTTTTCAATTGAAACTTCAGGCTCCCTGTTTGTGGTCTGGTAAGGAGAAGAGCATCAATTCGGAATGTGTTTGTATACAGTACCAAGGACATGGAGAGGATGTGGGGAAGCCAGTACATGTCAGCAGTAAGGATAGGTGTGCACTGGCAGGCCACTCTTCTACAGTTTTTATTGGTTTCTTTAAATCAGTAGCAAATGACTTGATATCACTATTTATATTCCTTGCTTCATTAACAAAATAGTTTGCTGTTAAGCAATATTCGCAAGGTATCAAACTCCTCAAATGAGTTTCGTTTGAGGTTTCACAATTATTTTATTTTCTTTTTCACTTGTTGTTTTTCAGCCTCTGTACGCCATTTATATTTCTAATACTTCATTTCTGTTACTTTGCTTGTGGGTTTGTTGGGAATGTCTAATCAGGCCAAGGGTTTGAGTGCAGTTGTGCTGAAGCCGTGGCGTTGTTTGATCTGGACAGGTACGAGCTGCCCGCTCCCTCTTCGGGTCAGAAGAATGACATCACAGCCTGGCAGGATTGCGTCAATAACTCAATGGCCCAGCTGGAGCACCAAGCAGTGCGGATCGAGAACCTGGAGCTCATGTCCCAGTATGGCAGCAACGCCTGGAAGGTCTACAATGAGTGAGTGATGATGTGAAACAAGGGCTGTAAAACCTTCTATTTTGCACTTTAAATCCAAGAGGGCGGTAGAGAACATAACAGGCTGGGGACTGGCTATCATGCCTGAGCAGGAGAGAGGAGTGTAGAGTTTATCATATCCTCCTCACTTGTTTTCTCTTTCACATCCTCTCTTTCGATCCTCGCTTCCTTTTCCACCACTAACGAGACAAACCAGTGATGTGACCTTTTTGATCACTTGTATGTGTTTTTTCTTACAGAGACCTGCTGCACATGATTGAAATGTCTCAGAAGGAGCTGCAGAGATTGAGGTGAGGCCCTTATTTTATCGTCTCTCCTTATCCTGTTGCACCTGTGACGTCTCCTTCAGTGGTAGTATAAAAAAAAGTGTAATACTGGTTGGGTTATTTAACATTGTTAGCCATTGATAGCAACACTGAATAACGGACTGAAATGCAGAACATTATACTTAAATCGTATGGTTTGGAAACAAACTGAAGAATGAGTCAAAACAGCTTGTTCATGTGGCCAAATGATACATCATGAACAAATCTTACCATGTCAGTATGGAAAGAATGGATAGCAGCATGAAATACTATAAATTCATTATCACAACTCACAGATTTTCTTGTAACCATCCTGATGAGCAGTTGGATCTAAAAGCATGTTTGTGCTGCTTTCATATGAAGTCATTTTTATTACAGAGCTTGCTTTTGGATATTTCTTAAAGAATTGTAACAGACAGATTGTTACCAATCCCTTTTCAACTTGGGGATCTGCTTTTCAGGTCTTCATAAGGCACTTGGATTTTATCCAATGTTCTGTCTTCTGTAGTTACTGTTCTGTAATCAAAGCAACAGATCATCCAGTATAGCCATTTTCATCTGTGACTGCAGAAAATGCTTGTTGAGCTTCCTGTTTTAAACAGATTAGCCTTTGAGGACCACCAGGAGTCCTCCTGTCCCCAATGTGGGAAGGAATGAGGTTCACAGCAGAGCAGGACAGCACTTCCTCACCCCCTGGGCTTGTGAAGGGGAACTGAGCCAAAACACAACTTGGCTTAGCCTGGATTTGAATCAAAACATTTCTGGTGGTTGAATGTAGAGTGATTTCTACATTGTGTTTTAAGAAATCTGATGCTTGTCTAAGTCAAAGTGTAAAAGCCTAACTTTGTTGCTCTTACATGCTATCCCGTCAAAAAGGGATGTCGTTCAGCAGTGTTGATTTGTGTTGAATGTAATTTTGCATTTTTCCTCCCCATCTCAGGAAGCAGATTCAGGATCTGAACTGGCAGAGGAAGAACGAGCAGCTGACGGGAGGTGCAAAACTGCGGGAGCTGGAGTCCAAGTCAGTACCCATGCTAATGTCTTCATAGTCACTGACACAGCAAAGTGCTTAAAGCCACCGGATATTTTTACAGAAGCAGAAAAAAAGTATTACTTTGTTGGAGCCTTAAACAACCTTAACCTTTGAATTCAAGAAAACGTAGACTGATCAAATGAATCTATATTGAATAAGGTTGTTTACTGATATGACCTTTGCTCTTTTCAGCTGGGTGTCACTGGTCAGCAAGAACTACGAGATTGAGCGTGCCATCGTCCAGCTGGAGAACGAGGTGTACGTGCTGAAGCAGCAGCAGGGAGAGGAGAACAAGGAAAACATCCGGCAGGACTTCTGAGTCGTGGAGCCAGCACTGCACACAGGAACCCCAAAGCAATCAAACTGGAATCCAACAGGCTTCACTTCCAGTAGCTGGACAGTGCTCTCACTTTCCCCATTGAGTTCCTTACCTTGTTTTAGTATATGGCCAGAAGGTGTCAGGACTTCAAGATTATCGCCTTTGGACAGGATTTTATCTTGGGCAGTTGCTTTTCTATGTAGTTGCACCCCAGATGTTGAAGGAGGTCGGCTATTTATTAAGTATGATGTTTGACAAACTGCCCTCTTCTTAGTAATACCTCTTATTCAGTGAATTTACTCTGTGAATTTGTATAATTGGGGTTCTAGGTTTGCAGTGAATCAATTTGAAATAGTGTCATGGGTTTAATCAGCAGCTGAATGTTTTAATAATCTGCACCTCTGTAAGATGGCTGGCTGTGTACTGTCTTTTCTCTGCACCCTGCAGGTCTGCCACTTGAGCAGAGGGATTGCTGGTGTTCACTGCTTGTGTTCTCTTGAGCAGAGACAGGAGTGTTGCCTTTCTTTCCTGCCAGCCTTTGGAAGAGCTTAGCTGATAGGAAGTGGACTTTATTGATTCATGATTGCACAAGACCTTTAAATCTCACTTCTTCAGCAGTCCTTTTTAATGATTTTTTTGGTTTGAAAAATGAATTCTCACTTTTTATACTATAGGTAGCAAGTTCTGAAAATGACCAAATCCTTTTTGTTTCAGTGGATGGTTTATATCACTAACTCTTTGTAAACTAATAAAGCTCAGAGTCTGAAGCAATGCTGAAGCTAAATAGTCATGGCTTTTGGCTCAGACATATTTTGAAGTTTATTTCTTTGTAATAAAAATCTCAAAATTTAAAGTTCGAGCTTCTATTTATTTATTTAATATGCATTGTATCTTTTCGTTAAAAGCTGTAAGAATGGTTATCAACGAGAGGTAAGCACTGGGCCCGTCGTGCCTGTTTGGTTCATAATAACTTCTTGATCCATGGACCTTATCCAGTAATTTCTTGAGATCTTCCAGAGAATTACCTTCCATAATGTAACTGAGAAATTTGTTCCAGACTCCCACAACCCTATGTGTATAATTGTGCTTTCTAACAAATGCACTTCCATTTAATTTTTATTTTGCCTTAGTGGTTTCCATTCCATCTTAGCTCCGTTGACACTTGAATTGAATGTAACCCTGGCCTTTCAGCAGGTCTTTATAGGTCTCGCTTAAATCATCAGTTTGGAATGATTTGGAACAGGTGTGAGCTGGTGGTAAATGAGTGGAGGCTTTTTCTTAATTCCCCAGAAACCAACAGATTGCACTTCTTATCCTGAAAACAACAACCGATTAAATGCTACAATTGGAAATTGTCGAAACTGCAGGTTAAAAGGGGCTAAAATTCCAAGGCCAGGGATTATCTACAGTATGGTCGCTCATGACAGAATTCCTGTTCTCCTTTGTTAGTGTCTTATTTAGGAAGCAATTGGCAGCAGTACTGCCACCCTGAGGCATGTCGCTGGTCAAGGATACCAAGGAGTCTATGGGTCACTGTGTGAAAGCAAGATATTAATCTAATCATGTTACCAGATGTTCATCAATCCAGGATCTAAAGGAGCAAATTAGGGGATTTATCAAAATACTTTGGTTCAGACTTGTGCTACAAGCTGTTGGTACACAATAAATTACTCCTACCTGAAGCAGAGCCAATGCTGGGTGTACAGTACATTTAAATGTGGCTGCATGGTCTGGCTGACAAAAATGTAGGCAGAAAAATCAGCTACTGTTAATTCAGGACCTTTTTCTGGACCTGGGACATTGTTTCTCAGCGTTAAGTACTTTGTTTTAAAAGCATGTAGCCAGTAGCTCCTCACTATTTTCTTCGAGTTTATACTGTAGATGTTTTGTTTTTCAACTGATTTGTTCTCTGTTCATGTCTCAAATGTATTGTGACTTTTTGTCGGTACGGAAGGCCTCTTAATTGACACAGATGTGAATGTGCGCTGTATGTTCAGCGCCTATTATCAGCATAGAAGGCAACTTCATCATGGTGGCACCTATTGAATTTGCAGTCTCAGTGACTTTTAGGAAGCAAAAGAGACCATGTTTTGTCTGTGGAGCCTTCTTTGGGTGTCCTTTAGACTTTTAGAAAGCTGCATACAGATATGCAGTTTCTGCACGAACGGTTAGTCAGAACTCTAGGTTGTCGTCACACAACCCTCTAAGATCACAACTAAAGATGTGTGTGGGAATGCAGTCATTATGGGTGAGAAAAAGCGACACAAAGCAGATTTATTTCAATTTATTTTTTGTTATGCGATGTTTGTGAGAAGAAACAACTTTTTTGCAAGGACTTTTGGAAACAGGGACCGCAATTCAGAAGAGCAAATGCTTATCACCGAAGCATTTATTGTATCAAGGAAATTAAACAAACTACCTCAAACAGGTTAGCAAGGCCTGAGCCCTGAGCAAGGCCCTTAACCCCAGCTGATCCAGGAGCACAGTGTAAATGGTTGACCATGCACTCTGACCCCAAGCTTCACTCCCTGTCTGTGTGCCTGTGTCTCTCATGGAGAGCAAGCTGGGGAATGCGAAAAGACAAATTCCTAATGCAAGAAATTGTATATGGCTAATAAAGGGATCTTATCTGATCTCTTATAGGTTTAAAATCTGCCAATCTGTAGGACAATAATTAGTAACATGAAAGCTACACAGATATTGAATAAAAAGATACTGGGTTTTAGTGGGAAATTAACAATGAATTCTGAAATAGGAAAAAGTTTAGAAAAGTCTCGTAGGGGATTACTTTACTTTAATATGGAAATATCTAGAAAAACATGACTGATTTGTTAGTAATATGGGAGTCATGTTATGACAGTTGCTCGCATGATCAGTAGGCCTATAGAAGTCACTGCTGAGTTTTTGCACACATCACGCGTATAGTATTACAGTGTGAGCTTGACTGGCTTGATTTTAAAGGTTACGCAGTGCGTGTTAATACGGTACGCAGGACAAGGACCGGGATTTCCAAACCGCTGTCCCTGTATAGTGATCTGGAGCTGTTCTGTAGGAGGTGCTGTCCTGTCCTTTGGATGAGACGTCAAATTGAGATCCTGAATATTTTGTTATTAAAGATCCCAGGGCAGTGCTCGAAAGAGCATGTGTATAAACCCCGGTGCCCTGGGTAAATTCCACTCTGGGCTGCTACTATCTGGTCTCTCTAGATTTCCCCTTGATTCAACTGGTGAATAACATCTCACTTCTCCATCTGATCTCGTTTGTAAGTGGGGACTGCAGCCGTGTAATACAGCTACCGTGCGTCACCCGGGTGGAGCACCATTTCAGTGGATGATGCCAATAATTGTTCAGCTGACGCCCAGATCCGGGACTTAATTTCAGTGTGTGTATAAAATATACTTTTCTCGAAAATGGAACGCTTTTTAAATTTGCGAATGAAGCATGACCAACTGTCCATTTAGTTGATCTTTCGGAATGAAAACGCAAATAATTATTAAATCTCAACTCTGATGAACGTGCTCGTATTTTAATATTTATTGTTTAGTATATGTAAGACACCATTATTTGAATTCCCCTCACAAATGCCTGATATTGTTTCTTTATTTTTTCGTTTTAATTTTTACTTCTGCACATAGACAATTACGAGGGTACCAGATTTAAGAACTCAAAATACCCAACATACAAAATACTAAAACCAACCTAATGGACTTCAAGATCAGCAGTAAACCACTAAATCAGGGGTGTCCAGTCCTAGTCCTTGATCTGCCCAGGTCACTATTTTAACTGGGTCGAATTTACAGCTTTTCTCAGCTGTTAAGGTGCTGCTTTAAAGAGACCAAGAAAACTTGTAGACACACACAGAAACATTTAAAGCACTGAACAGGAGGCACTTCTTTTCTCAAAGCGTTGTGGGAGTCTGGAACAGGCAACCCATCCGCGTTGTTGAAGCCGAGCTCTTGTCTTACTTTTGGAGGAGTTAATGGGTGGGATTCGTGGTTCAATTAGCTACCGAATTGGAAGGCAACCAGACTAACTAATAGGCCGAATGAAATGTCATGTGCTGTGTATAGTACTGTGTGCTGTTTTATCTTGCTCCCCATATACTCCACTGAGGTAGATTGATAGTTTGTTTTAATACTTTTATTAAACATTAACTAATACAACCAAAGGAGAAAAGATATACAAAGGTATAAGTGAAGAAAAAAATCACAAAGAATACGCTTCTATTACAAATTAGGACACAAGGAATTAAAAATACATTTTTTGTTTCGTGAATGTGGTATCTATCCCATATTACTAACATTAACTATACTTATATCTAAATATTTCTTCTATATGATATGTTGCAAAGTATAACATCATATCAAACTCCTTACATCCAACATTCACATTTTAATACTTAACTATAAAGTTTTGATCTCTGTCGAAAATAACAGGTAACAAATAAATGCGACAGACATTACTAGCGATAGGACCCTGGGCGGCTCTCTCCTACGTCACCACACCCGCCTTGCGGCGTTTTGTTGGTGCGTGAAGCGTCAAACGGTTCAAAGAGGAAGCAAGATGGCGGAAAACAAAGACGGAGGGGAGACTGAGAGCCCCGCAAGCAACAATCCCGAACCTTCCGGGGAGGACGACGGCAGCAACCCGGCGGTGAAAGAGAGCGACGCCCTCGTCATCATAGACCCGGTCCCGAGTGCCGAGGAAGAGGGTCAGCCCGACAATAACAACTTAGGCTCGACTCCGAGCAGGGACGCTGGGGGAGAGAGCAGCGGCAGCCCAGCCAACAGCAACACCGAGAACACCGGGGACGCCGAGGAGCCCGCCCCGGCCTCCACGTCGGAGGTGTCCTCCCCTTCCCCGGCACCAGCTCCCCCGGCACCTCCGATCAACCTGCTGGATACCTGTGCGGTGTGCAAACAGAGCCTGCAGAGCCGCGACTGCGAGCCCAAGCTGCTGCCATGTCTGCACTCCTTCTGCCTGCGCTGCATCCCGCAGCCCGAGCGGCAGATCAGCCTGCAGCTGCCGGGCCCGCACGGCCAGGACACCCACATAGGTGAGTCGGGAGGTGGGGGGGTTTGTAGCCGAGGATCACTCTGGCATCGGCTTTCTGGAGGTAAGAGGGGGGCAGCTCGGCACGGGTATCGGCAAACCACGTCGTGCGGGGCTGACTGCACTGTTCCTAGGCAGCTTTAACGTTTCCCAGCGGCAGGGCACTTTTAACAGCAGCGAGTGGGAAGCCCAGCCAAAACGGCGAGTCGGAGGTCTTGTTGGCCAGCCATGATGTGTAACATCTAGGCTTGACTGGCCAGCGGCAGCCGATTTGGTGTGGCGATCGTGTGGTCTTTCACACGGATCTCGATCGCGCTGCTGGCTGCTTGCCGAGCTGTAACGTGCTGCATCTGTAGGATTACAGTTTACAGGCGCAGCACCCCTTCATTTTGGCAAGCAGAGTGTCCCTACAGTGCTTGGAATGAAAGACCGAGAAGCGTACGTGAAAGTGCTTTTTCGTGTAGTGTGTTTTTTTTTTCCTCCCTTCAGCACATCAGCTGTTGTGATCGAATTCGACTCCCCGCGGATGTATGCCTCCCCCCTGCTTGTGCGCATGTGCGCGGTGATCTTGCCATCAAGTGCTGCCCGTCTGTCCGTCATGGTCACCTCGCTGCTCGCTGGCCGTGGAGTTTCCGCCTTCATGCTTTCGGGCTGAGCTCCCCTGCCGTGGTCAAGCAAGCACGCCTGCTAACCCACTGGGGGGACCGCACGGCCGAGTCTGATCTCAGCCCGTCCCTCACGGACTGAAGTCCTCCTGCTGGCTATTGGTAGCCAGGCTGGATGTTAAGGTCTGTTCAGCCACAACCATGAGCCCAAATTATTGCTGGAAATAAACACCCCGTCGTGCAGGCAATCGCAAAAAAACAACAACACACCTTGGAGTGCAGAAATGGGCAGCTGGGGCTGGCACATGGTCTACTGTTTTAGTGGTCCTAAATCTGAAAGTTTCAACGTATCTGGCGACTTCTGGCCGAAATCGCCCGTTTTTGTTCTACCCATGTGGTTTGGAATATGGGATGCCCCAAAACTAAAAGGGCTCATCAGAGGTAAACATGAATGTTTCTTAAGGGAGACCTAATTCAGATAGTTCATTGATTTGCCACCTTTGAAATTTGAACATCTCTCATGGGTGAGCCGGGTCGCTCCTGTTACCTTGTAGGTTTCCTGTGTCTGAAACAAATATTGGACTTGTTGTGTATTTTACATGGAATGTAACACCTCATACCGTGTAGTTTGATGTAAACAACTACGGACAAGTCTAAAGGTAAACAGTTATTTTTATTGTCATAGCCTGTGTAACTTTACTAACAACTGACTATGGTAACACTGAGGCTGGTTTAAGGTTTAAATATGATCCTCTTTTATTTGGAAGAAAGTGGAGGTTAGCACTGGGTACAGTCTGGTTGTGGTGTTGTAGTAAATGATTGAGATCAGCATGAACTAGGAAGGGGCTGTGGTAGAGATTTCTCTTGCTACACATTCCTTTATATTTATTTTTGAATGCAGATCTTGTAATGGTTGTTTGTAGTAGTGCATGGACTGGTACCTATTGCTAACTAGACCCACTTGATGGTGAAATCCCAGAATGGTCTGCAGATCGGTTGATGTCAGAATCTGGCCTGTCACACTTGGATGTAAGAAAGTTTAAGTTTTAAGACCACTAAAGTACATTAGTCATTAAGTGCCATAAATTCAAAGGTAATTCTTGAATACATTTACTTCCAGTTTGCTTAAACTAGTGATGTACTAGAGAGTTATGTTTCCTGAGGCTATTAAATGGCTTTAAAACCTTGAAAGGTGTTATTCATGGTCTTCTTCTAATGTGTTCTTCATTAATGGTGAAGATATGTTATGCATTGCACTTAATATATTGAGTGATCTTAAGCCGTAGTATTGTTCAGTTGTGGAATTTATCTGACTGCAGCTATTGTTGTTGAAGGACTAAACACTAAGATTTATGAATGCCCCCCTTTTTAAAAAGGTTATTAGGTTACAGTTTCAAAATTTGTATATGTTTTACTATTGCATATCACTACTTTGACGATAAGAACGATTAGTAATTCTGTGACTCCTAAACCTGTTGCTGGTTTAGGTAAATCTATAACCGTTGCTTATCCTGTGATAAATACTCGGCTGAAAAGGATGCTTATTTTTCATTTTTCATTTGAATGTTCAAATAAGAATGGACATTCAAATGAAGCAATTTGTAGTGTGCTGTGCAAACGCTACTTGTATTAAAATGAAATAGAACATTATATGCCTAATTTTCATTTATCCTCCTGTAGTCAAACACTTAAGCTAGGATGTATGTACACTGTAAAAAAACTTTATTCAAATACATAACCACATAAAGCATTGGGATATTATCCAACTGAGCGATGTCTTATTTTGCTGAAGGGCAACGTGTTTGTGTACAGTTTTTAAATCCTCACTTAACAGGTACCAAAGCAAACACTATTAAAAATGGTTTTGGAGATGAAAAGGTCTGTTTGTGAAACTAAACACAAAACAGAGAAGACGGACACACAAATTAGGAAGCCTGGTCTTGCTTCCCATGTAAGGAGTAGATATAGCGGTACAGAAGGCTCATAAGTTTTCTTTTGGTACAGAAGTACGGTGGTAAAAATGTTAGTTTTGCGGTATTTTGGGTTGAGGTGAGCGGGAATCCTTATTTTAATATTAGATGTCTCAGTGATTAATGGTCTAACACTAACCTCTTCCATCCAAACACTAGCTAAGTAAGGTTATGCTCACAACAGAGCATTACCCCCTGTGCTGGAGTATCATACCAGTGGAATTGGGTGGTTCTTGAGCAAACTAGTGCTGTTGGCACAACTGGATCTTGTGTTTTCCTGTCTCGTCTTTTTCTTTATATCTGCACGTTAACGCAGTCTTTCCTCGAGGCAACACTACAGGCAGTGGAGTCCGGGACAGGCTCTGACAGTGGAGCAGTTGTCAAGGAGTGGTTTGAAGAGGCGCAGCTGGATGTTGAAGCAGATTTGTCCAAGCGGAGGGATGAGTGATGTTAAGTGACGTGGGTGTGACGTGCGAGTTGTCTGCCATACACCCTACCTCTCGGGGTCATCTCCAGTTTTTTTTTTGTTTCCAATTCCCTCTTTCAAACCAAATCCCAGTTTCGTTTCTGTTTTTACACTCTCGGAATTTGGGTTTGATTTGAAAGGGGGAATTGGAATTGAAAAGCTGAAATTGGCCCCAGCCTTGACGGTTCTGTTTGTGACAGGGTTTTGTGGCAGTGGTTGTGAAAATGGCCAAGGTACTGGCTGCGGCAAGTGAAAACAGTGCATCTGCAATGTTTTTATAGCAGCACAATGGATGATACTTGGATTCTTTGCAGTGATGCCAGAGTGAAGTCGTGTTGGCTTGATGCACAGATCCTCAGGTACAATTAACTGAAACTTAAGAGAATTCTCATTAAGACTGAGAATAGGTTGTTCCTGAATTTCCAAATTTACTATGTGCTGCTTTTTCATGCAGTAATGATATCTTTTTAATTTTAATTGGTAGTGGTAACATGCTTTTCTGCATTTAGCAAGTTGTGCTGATTAAATTAGTTTAAATGTTTTCCATTTGCAGTCCCAGGGGATTGAAAACAGTGATGTGATTGCACATGTAGTGGTTTATGAGCAGTTAATGTTGAATCTTGCAAATAATCATGGGGCATCTATATCTTCTTCAGGCTTAAATAATGCATCTTCCTAATACATGCTCTCAAACTGGAGAATGCTAACATGATAAATTATCGAAACAAAACATCTTTTATGTTCTGAGACATTACTGTTTTTAAAATGGCATCTGCCAGATAATGACAGAGTTAGTCCCAGTGACTTTGACTCTGCAGGATGCATCTGGAGCAGACTTTGATCCTTTCTTATGCCACAAAAAAAATGACATCATTATTGAAGTGTGGTGGCTACTTCACCCCATTTTTCTGATTGCTCCAAGTTTTTGGTTTTCCAGGTTTTGTCTGGAGTGCTCTGCATTTAATTTTACAATTTGATTAAAATTCAGCCACTTAATACCATGAGGTCTTACCCAACCAATAATTAATGCTGAACTTTTATGGTATTTTATTTATTCAATTGAGAAGAATTTAAGGATTGGAAATGGTATTCCTGAGTACTATATTTTTTTATCAGAGACTAGATTGAAAACTATGCAGAAAATAACATTTGGAAACATTAGAAAGCCACTCTACCTAACTAGCCCTTTGGATAGAGTATTAACTTGGACACCATGGCTGTGTAGTGTGTTCCATACTCTCACAACCCTTTGTATAAAGATGTGTCTCTAGTTTTTGTGTTTTAAATGCATTTCCATGCAGATTGCTCATTCTGATGAAGTCTGCTGGGCTGACTTCGTCAATGCCTTTTTTGAGGATGTTGAATATGTATATCAGGTCCCCTCTAATGTATTCACAGTACAGGAAACAGAGTAATGTTAAAGCATTCTGGATGATGAGAACTAAAAGAAATGTCACTTACTGCTGCTGCCTCTTGGCTCTGTGGTCCTGGGTTTGTTTCTGGTTGTTTAGTTTTTCTTGATTGACCCAGAGAGCTTGCTGTGTTGTCTTAAGGCCATGGCCTGCACATAGTAGTGCGTTAAGAAAACGTATTAATTTCTGCTTGTAGGAACATAACAGGACTTCAAAATTGTCTTTAATGCCTGCAAGGAACAAATTGTTCTGTTTTTGCCAGCCTTAAACATGTTCTGTAATGAAATTGCAGTAGAGACAGTCTTACCTATTATGGTGTTTGTAGGAAGCAGAAATGATACATTTTATCCATGGTTTGTCATGGCATTGAAACTTTACAGTGATGCTTATGTTACTGCCGGTTAGATATGAAGGGGGTAAAATAAATTTAAAATACTTGTTCTGAAGATAGTGAAGTTATTTTGGTTTACAGTGTGTGTTTACACATCTTGGGACTTTTGCATGTAAATGGAGTTGTCTGTTCACAGTTGGTGGCAGGTTTAGATTGATTCATTCTTCTGTTAGTGGTGTTATACACAGTGATGTCTATTTTGCAGTGTCATGAATATTGTCAGACTGAAAGATTACTCCAGCTCTGTCAAGACTTTTGGTAACACTGTGAACTGATTATGATCATGCTAAATGCTTATATTCTAATCCCCCTCTTTTTGTGTGTCCTGTCGGATCAACTGATAAGATCAGTTTTTATAACTGACTTTCTTCAATGCCACCCAACCAGAGCTTGTACAGATCTCAACTTAAACCTGTGATGACTTTTGTTTGTGAACAGTTTAGTTTTAATATTTCAAGACAGAACTGTTCTGCAGAACATCCCATCAGTGGTACTCATTCAGCGTAACTGGAAAGCTTCTTTGCAGGCAACACGCAGAGCTGTCACAGTAAAGCACTGCTCACCTGTCTTCAAAATGATCCATAAAATACATTAAACTCGTTAATTATATTTCAAATGATAGGTAATCAAACCTTCCACTTCTCTGATTGTTGAAAAATAAATTGCTTGTGCATATGGAAGAAACTGCTTTAGTTTCATTGTGGACAATACTGACCGGTGTTTGAATTATTCTAGCTGTAGGGTTCTTGCTTTGGGTTGTAAGAGGTCACAGGTTCAAATCTCAGACAAATCCTTTAATGTTCCTTTCCTTAAATATACTTTGAAACTGTGCAGGCAGAGACCAAAGCAAACGTTTAGTTTCTCTTAAACTGGAGCTTAAGAGCATTAAAATGAAACGGGAACAGGAGAAAGATGCAGCTGGTGGAGGCTGAATGGCAACAGTGTAGGAGATCTGCTTTGAAGCACAGAAAGGTTTATCCTTAGAGTAATCAAAAGCTGAAAAAACTGTATCCTGAATTATTTACTAAATCAGTTAAGAAAAAATGTAAGGGAAAAGAAGGAACTATATAAAAAAACAGCATCTAGTTAAAGGAGAGCAATGAATTACAAGCACATGACATTAGGCCATGAGAATTTGAAAGGAGTATTGTAAAAGATTCTTTCAGCAATCCAACAGCAAATAAACTGTTAAGGTTGAAGTAAAATGCTTCCAAACCATTAATGGGAAACATGAAGACAAATATAGTGAAGTGGTTAATGTACTTAATTAGTATTGCATTTGGGTGTTCACTAAGGAAGACGTAATCAACATGCTTCAGGCAGTGGAAGACTAAACTATGAAGTAGTATTGGCATAAAAAAGGGAAGACGTTTAGTAGAGTAGTAGAAATGTTTGAATAATGAATGTCTAGAGCCTGATGTTGTCCTACCACTTGAGCATTTTGAAACAAGTTATCCAATATGCCATCAATCTTGACTATTCCAAAAATTGCTTTAGATGTGGATAGTAACCATCCATAAAAAGGATGAAAAAACGGAATCAAGGAATTATAGACCAGTAAGTGTAACTTGTTATATGTGAGGTTATTAAAACAAATGGAACCAGAGGAAAGAAGAGTCTAGATGGAGCATGGATTTAGGAAAGGTAAAGTTTGCTTAACCAACCAGGACTGCCTGTCCTGTCAAGCAGTGGGCGTAAGGCTGGATACACCCTGGTCAGGATGCCAGTCCATCGCAGGGCACACAGACACGCACACATTCACACCCAGGTCCAGTTTTCCCAAAAGCAAATTAACCTGCCATGTGTTTGGACTGTGAGAGGGAACCTACTCGAATGAGGGGAGAAGATACAAACTCCATGCAGATAACACCCCAGGTCCTATATTGCACCCAGGACCCCAGCACTGTGAAGCATCAATACTAACTAATACATCAATGCGCAACTATGCCACCCTCATTAATAAACAGGCTAGGGCTGTGCAGAACAAACACCTAACAACTTGCAGGAGCTTAGCACACTAATGAGCATGAGAAAGACTTACTAACAAGGAGCACCTGAGATGCTCAGGAAGGGGAAAACAACAGCAGTGTAATTGGGAGGTGGAGGACAGAATGCACTTGACTGGGTTCCTGAGATATGATAATGAATAGCAAAAACATCTGTTGGATTGAATAGCCTTTCGTAAAATGAACAGCTTTTGTGACGCAACTGAGGTGTAATACGCAGCTGAAACAGTTTTTGATTTTTGAGAGCTGTTCATATGATGGTGGACTGTCACTGTACAATCTCCCTGTCTGTAGATCGAATAAAGCTGGCTCTTATGAACTCTTTCTCTCGTTTCTGATTCCTGGTTTGGGTTCTAGTAGTTTTATCGAATAAAATTCAGTTAGGTGGCTGCTTTAAAGTTCCTTCTTAAGTGACCTAGTAGCTTTGACTTGTGTTAAATTCCATCCTGTCAGTTTTCAGAGGTTTCTTTGAAATCATTTTAAAACGACCTGCTAAATGGACGATAGCCTTTAACACTGAAGTCTTCCCTTTTCACTTAGTCACATGTTGGCTAAAGCAGTGTTGGGTTTATCTTCAAAAGGCAGGTTATGAAAGAGCATTCATTTTCGGATGTCTGGTATCATTACAGGTATCAATTGCTACAGCAGTAAATTACTTCCATTTACCATTGATCTACAAACAAGTCAGGTGTTTTTGGGCCTTTTTAATATTATCATGTTTTAAAAACAGTTGTAGAAAGACTGATTATCACCTGTAATAATTAAATAGTTTGGTAGTGCTTGTGTAGGGTCCCTGTCTAGCAGTTATCTTAATTATTACAGGTAGAATGGTGGTATGCTCAAAAGTATAGTATAGTATTCTGGACATGCCCAATGTGAATTGAAAAACAAGTTACTGAACTGATGATAGAGCCCTGAATTGCAGGAGCCCTGTTACATATGCCAGTAACTGAAGGAATTTGCTTCTAAAGAACTTGACCAGCAGAAAGCATTGTATATCCTTTTGTATATGTGCCAGTCCAGGACATAGAACTAATTTGCTGTCAGTAATGGTGTGGTAAGACTCTTTCATGGACAGTCAAACCTAAAATGCTTCAAAATCTGAATCTTTATGTTCCTAGCATTAAAGCAAATGTAGTCTTATGATTTGTTCCTCTCTTTCAGGCATTTATCTCTGCCCTTCTGCAGTACTGTCTTGCCATACTCTGCTTTGTTGGGTTGTGCTTTTGATCCCTGGATAACTCTATAGTGGATTTGGATTGTCTGGAGAGGTTTGCTTATGGACTGAAAGTGAATGGCATGACTGCTTAACCTTAAGGAGCTCCAGGCTCATTTTAGCATACAGTAAGTATAGGGAGGAATGGGGATGGGTGAGTAGAAATAACTTGACCCTTTCTCAGCTTGTCTACTTGATTGAAACTCGGATGGGGCATGAAGCATAATGCTCCACTCCTATCAAATTAATTAGCAAGGTTAGTAGATTTGCATACAGTCCTTTCAAGTGCCACTTTCTCCAATACAAGGCTTTGGGGTAGCCGAAGCCTGTCCTGGCAAGCAGTGAGGAAAATGCAAGATATGCCGGGACGATAGTCCAGCACATGGCACAAGTCTAAGATTTGTGGCTTCCCTAGTGACAGCACAAACACTGGTCTGTTGTTCTGTACTGCTGTCTTTGACATGTCTCACTATCACCTCCCTAAAAACCAGAGACACTTGAGCCTGCCTTATTTGCATTGTTGTGTAATTCTTATGTCACTGTTCAAATATCTTGACTGGTCACTCAATGGTAGTGACTCAGATACAAGCCGTGGGCAGTTTGTCATTTTGTTTATCGTTGCTACAAATATGTGATAAATTAAGACCACCAGACAGTTCCCTCATTGTAGCCTTGTTTCTCTTTTGATTTGTGTAATTGGTTGTCTGGCATATTTTACAGATAAGTTAAATGCTGATAATTTGGGCAAAAGAGGGCTGTAATTCTGATAAATAAAACCTTTTTTATTTTTGTATATTTAAGTCAGAATCCAAAACATCTGGGCTAGCTTTCAAATTTCAACTGGAGCTGAATTCTGTGCTTAGACAGCAGCATACTCCAGAAGGGCTTACATGAGAAACCTGTAGCTGTCTGGGTGCTATGCCAAGTGCCTTTTCTATCCTGAACATCAGATGGTGAAGTGCAACATAACAGCCCAGGTCCTTTTGTGACCCCATTTGTTTCTTGGTTACTCAATCCTTCTTTGCTCTTTATTTACTGGTTGAAGATCTGTAGCTGTTTGTGATAGTATGTTTTATTATAAACGTTCTTTGCCTTAAAACAGGCATGTACATGCGACCTACAGAGGAGAAATACACACAAAAAAGGTTTTTAGTCAACTTTTTTTGCTGTGTTCTCAACATAACAGATGAAGAAAACAAACATAATAGTTTGTTATAGATGTGACTCCCCTGTAGTCAGGTTTGATCTGTTTTATGGACTCGGCAGAAGAATATGGAGAAACTGGAATTTCTTCTTTTGTTTTTGCAGAAGGTTTTGAATTTGTAAGAACTGAAGGATCAGAAATGTGATAGGTTGTCTTTACAGAGAGTTGGATGCCATTCTTGTCAACTTTAACTTGCTCTACACCTGAAGGACACGAGAATGTGTTTGAGATTGCTTTGATGGACATGGCAAAGTGTAGATGCAAGTGAGGTCATTCTGGTCATGAACACTGGTGGGAGTAACATGCATCGCTTGATTGAGCTAATATATCACCTTGAAACAAAACTAGAACCAATGTGAGGATAAATTGGCTTTCTGCATTGAGTGAAATGATAACCTAATGTAATGTTGTATGTCCCATATAGGGGTGTAGGGATGTTAACCAGGTGTCCTGTCCCAATTTTACATTGGCCTTTACCAATCATGGCCTCCTAGAAATCCCAGCTGATGAATTGGCTTCATCACTCTGTTCTCCTCCCCACTGATAGCTTATGTGTGTTGAGTGTACTGCTGTTGCATCATCCATGTGGGGCTGCACATTGGTGGAGGGGAGTCCCCATTACCTGTAAAGTTCAAGTTCACGTTTGTCATTCCAGCCATATACAAGTATACAGTGGAATATTGTTCCTCCTGGTCCAAGCAAATACAGACAGGACACTGACAAGACATTGTAGACAGGATACACATAGTGCAAATTACTAAGGCAAATACATAATACAAATATACACAGAAACACTGGGGGAATTTGATATAGCTGGTCAAGGTGCTCTCAATGGTGCTTCTGTAGAAAGTGGTAAGAATGGGTGGGGGAAGGTTTGCCCTCCTCAGGCGCTGCAGGAAATAGAGATGCTGCTGTGCTTTCTTGGCTAGAGAGGTGGTATTGAGGGACCAAGTGAAGTCATCTGTAATGTTTACACCAAGAAACTTCTAACTTCTAACTCTCTCCACAGGAGAGCTGTTGATGTACAGTGGGGAGTGATTAGCGCGGGCCCTCCTGAAGTCAATGATTATCTCTTTTGTTTTATTTACATTAAGAGATATGTTGTTGTTTGTACACCAGTCCACTAATTACTAAAGTAAAGCACTTTGAGTGAAGTGTCCACTTATAAGTAAGCATTTTTTTTTAAATGGGGGACAATCATATTGTTGCCATATTACTTAGTACTTAACATTGAGGGGAAAATTGTTTTACTTTGTTAATCTTCTGACTGTTTTAATTTATTGATTGTACTTGCCTTCATAGCAGGATAGTGACTTAATTCGTTCATAGAATAAGTATCTTCAGTATAGCATAGTATATAGGAGAGCTTACAGTAAATGTCGTTGATTTCTTTAAGAGGTGGCCCTGTTTGGTTAGCAAATCAACTTTACAGGGATTGACTTCTGGGTGAGGGTTTATTGGAGATAATCTCTAATTTCACTTTAGGCTGATTGTAAACATTGGCTTTGTTTCCGTGTCTTCTGGTTTTACCCAGGATATCCAGGATGATCCAAGTAAAGAAGTACTCTGGCTGTCATGTCAGTGGAGGGAGGGATATAGGTCAGTATTTAAATTAGCCATGTGTAGGGTCAGCAGTAAAGTTTTCATGCTAGTTTTAGAGCCCCTAAAAGTCTTGTTTCCATGAGTGGAGAACATTTGAATCCTCTCTTCGGGTAAACTGTACAGCGCACGGTCTGGAAGGGAGTTCAGAGGAGAATGTGAATCAAAGTAAATGTGATGGTATGGTTAAATCAGTAACCCTATAAAACTTGAGCTTTCCAGTCCAGTTTGCCTTGGATGAATATTGATCGGTTGTAAATTTAGAATTGTAATAGATTTCTTTTCTATATTTCCCTAGGCTGTCTGCATTGGGAATTGTGGTTATACCTTTGCTCTGGAGCTTTGTGCCTGGAAGCATCGATTAGCATCTCCCTGTACCTTGGCATTTAATATATAATGCACAGGTGTGTAGTGCACAGGACAATTTGGAAACCAGTAGCCTCACTTTTCAGTTGTTACCTTTTTTATACTTGAGGAAAGATCATAAGTTGTGAGAGATTTTGGGTACATAAGCAGCATAGGTTTACATTTTTTCCCTTAAGCTCATGTATGAAGGGATCCTCTATTGTAGACAAATACTTGTGTGAATTGTCATGTAAAAACTCCAACATGGGTAAACAGGCCCATGTTGGGCCTCATTATAAAAAAGACCCCCTTGTACCCATACATGCTTAAAATTGGATTTCAGAATAAAACTACCTTATGGCCTTTCTTAAGAGTGATATTATAAGTGTGAGAACATCATGAGCTTCTTGTTCTGAACTACCTTTGATGTGCTCAAAACCTCGTATGTAAGGCACGTTTATCTGTAATGCAGTTCACCTGTCACCCAGCAGAAAACACCCAGATAATGGAAGAAAAGGTAAATGATAGGAAGACTTTTTCATGGATAAACATTTAAAGAAAAAAATATATTATTCAAGTAGAACTGTGGGCTTCAAAAGCCAGGCGATCTTAATTAGTTGCTTTAATGAAAGATCCCATGTATTGCAATTTTTGCTGTTTGCAAATGAAAAAGGACGGTTGTACGCTGAGCATTATGTAGTCTTTCCTTTAAGGCTTTGTGACTTATTAGAGACTCCAGGTTAATGATTGATTTGTTGGGAACAAGTGGAATTGAAATGCTCTTGCTGTTATTGTAATTATGCTGGGAAATAGCGTACCAGTCTTTCTATATAAAAACTATACCTATTTTTAGCACTCAGTCCACTTTTCCCCACAAACCTAATTTAATAGTTGCACAAAATAGTTGCAGAAAAAATTGAGGATGTACTTATTTTGACTCCTCTTTCAATGTAATAGCATTTGTTTAAAACGGTAGCAATAATTGTATATTTAACATTACATTCCTTCAAGAATGTAATGTCAAGTTTGGTGGGATTTTTTTGTCTCCCAACATACTTCGGCTGTTTCCCATTGCCACTCCTAGGTGGATTTCAGTGTGCAAGCTCTTGTAAATACCACCTTTAATGCTGATGTTTCTTTCAAAAATTATTTTGTGGTTTGTGTTATTTACATAAGGGTATTTCATCATGTTTGAGGTTCTAAATGCCAGCCCTGATTCTTGCCAGCAAACACTGTTGTCTAAACTCTGCCCTGGAGTGATCATGTTGCTCAAGTACTGTAGCTGTCAGTCCATCTATCAGGTGGCAGTTCCTGCACAGATAAAGGCAAGTTCAGGCACTTCACCCCGTGTGCTGCCTACTAATCTGAATTTGCTTCAGTGAGCTGTAGTGTTTAAAACCACAACAGCTGCAGTGTCACTGCACACATGCTCAAGCTGTAATCTGATAAGCCTCTCTCCAGCTGCAGGCAGCTTTATTCAATAGCACTGCACAATGCCTGTTGCCTCAGGGACTGAACTGGCTCTGAGCAGCTCAAACCAGCTGGAACCGGTTTGTACAGGAAAGAGCTGGTTTGTGTTGCATACAGTCACCTTGCTGGGCTGAAGGGGGGGGCAGGGGGAGATTCTCACTGACCCCTCAACTGGAAAAATACACAGTTATTAGTTGACGCAGTTTCAACAGAGTTGCATGCTGTGGCTAAGCTCAAATGGGGGAAAATAAGCGTTCTATCAGTTCTTCTGTCCTTTAAGAGTTAAGATATTAATGCTTTCCATGTGTAACAGGTAGTGCTCAGTGTACTATGGCTTACAGAGGCTCATGAGTTTAAAGAAACCTGTTACTGTGAATCATCACACAGCAAATCTTGCTATTGCCACATTTAATGGCTTTTCATTCTATTACGGTAATGCATCCACGTATTTTCAGAATGGAAACCTAGGTGTTGAATCCAGTCAGTTGTGGTATGTAATTAACATTAACTTACCAATTCAGGAGACATTAAGTTTCTTATCTGTAAATGTCCATAAGTAGTTTGGTTTGGTTACGTAAATGTTTTTTTTCTAGTTTGACAACCATGGCAGTCTGTATAAAGAGTGTTGTTTAATTATAAGTGCATAATATACTGTTAAAACCTTAAGGAAGGACAAAGATTTGGACTTGAAATCAACATTGTTCATTTTTCTAAAGTTGTGAAAGTCAAGTCACCTTTTGTCTTCAAGATGTGTGAAGATAGGCTTGCATTTACACAAATGCTGTTAACTTTTGGCACCAGTCTCTGATATATAGCAATCACGCGCTAGAGGTGTCATATGGTTAACTTAATGCCTGGATCAACACCTACTCTGGCCTTCAAAGATGACCAGCTTTGAAGGTGTTGTGTTATAGCTACTTTGAAAGGTTTTTTTTTCCTCTCAAGTCTGTAATGTCCATTTTTTGTAACTGCAGGGATATTGGCTAATCTGCTTTAAAAATCTAGTTAAGTCAGGTTCTGAATAAGATAGGACTGAAGCCAAAGTACCACTGAAAATGTAATGATGCAGTAGGGCTGGGCGATATGACCTCAAATCAATCTCGTGATAATTTCCCACATTTACCTCAATAACGAAGAATTAATGATAATTTTTTAAAACCTTTGGAATAACATGATATGCTGAAAAATTATGTTTTAAATATGCAAAACTATTAAACTTAGTAAATGTCAGGCACCACAGTTTGAGAAAAATATTTTCTTGAGGGCACAACGCATCTCTTAAGGGCTTTAACGAGTCTTTTGAAACCACTATGCTCCACTTTAGTTATGTGAACCATGTCCTTCGCTGTGTAGTATTTAATGGTGTTAGTCGTCTCGTTAAATCTGCATAAATCTTTTGCATATTGAGTGGCATTAGTGAATGTTGTGTTGGAGACAGCTGTTTGGGGGAATCACTTCGGCCATGAGTGCATTTGTCAGTCTCTTTTTTTTTTTTTTTACCGGCCATGCACTCTTCGTATTCCACGACATGGTTCTGTTTCAAGTGGTGAAATAAGTTGCTCGTGTTACTTGTGGGCGCAGAAACGGTTTTCCAACAGCGTTTACATCTGATTTCCAGTTCCGGACTTCCAGTTCCGGACTTCCATCTGAGTGTCCGGTTTGCTGTAGCCAAAATATGACCAAATGATCGACATCTTTTTAGATACCAGCTCGTCTTCATTTGTACTTGAGTCATCCCTGCCTGACTGCGGTTCAACATGAATGCTCATGTTGTCTCACGCCCGGCACGCTCCGGTTGAACAAACCGGAGGTTGGACGAGGCAGAAGCATGACGACTGGGTGTTGTAGTTTTTTTTAAGGGGACCACTCATTAAAAAGACATAGTGGGGAAAGCTTTTACTGAACCTACCGATACAAGCAGAATAAGGTCAGTGAGAGATTCTTAACGTCGGTATCGATAAATGTTTTATATTGCCCAGCCCTTTGATGCAGACAATGTGTTAAATAAAACTACTGAAGCACGACCTAGTGATGTCACTGTGGTGTACCTTTCTAGTAAAATGTCTTACTTCTGGAAAGTCAGTTTTGTTCACTTTGGTTATCAAGGCAATTTGCTAAAATAATTTTGCTGCAGAGCTGTTAATATTAAAGCAGGTTAACTTTAAACTATGTGGTTGACAGCAACTGGCAGTACCCAGTAATTGAATATAACCTACACCCTTCTGGGCTCTACTCTGAAAATCTGCCTGTTGAGAAAATGTTGACTGTTTTCAGATGTATTTATAGGTACGTTGTCTCTGTGATGTGTGTGGTGCACATCGTCAGGAAAACTGCTGAGGAACAAATGTGTAAAGTGGTGATGGAGTCAGTTACTGTGCTCTTACTGTGTGTTTTCCCTAAGGTTGTTTTGTGTTGGCAATGTATCTTTCTGATGAACTGTAACAGATCCCTGTTTCTGATGCAGCGCAATTGTGTAACATTGTGGAAGAGAGTAAGATGAAGAGCAAAGCTTCTGTTCATTTCTTGGCCACTACTCATTTCTTCACCTGATCTGCTGTACAGCAAGCTTGCAAGCTCAGAAAGGCTGTCATGCCATTCCCCCAGGAAGGGGTTGTATTTCAGTGATGGAGAGGATCCCCGCCTGAAGCACTTTGGGATGTGAAGTGCTATAAGTGAAAACTGTTATTATGTAAATATTGGTTAAAGTAGCTGCTGGGTATAGGGTGATTATGAGCTGGACTTTTTTTCCTTTTGTAGAGACATTTCTCATTAGTACCTACATTTTGGTAGATTCAGTTTCTTTTTGACCCTTGAACCCTTGAAGTGTGTGTAATGTTATCTCTGTTTTGTCTCTCCCAGTGAATGTGATGCGCTGCCCAGTTTGTCGACAGGAGTATAAGCAGACAGACCTGGTGGATAATTACTTTGTGAAGGACAGCTCTGAGGTTCCCAATGGCTCAGATGAGAACTCAACACAGGTGAGTGGGCTCTTCTGAATTGGGGAAACTGGGTTACTCTGTAAAAAGTGATTTCTTCATAAATTCCTGAGCACTGTGTTATTTAGTAAAATGATTTTTGATCAACAGATCTTTCATATGGCCTCATAACTTGCGTTAAGTGAACAACATCTGATCTTTATGTGAAAGATTCGTTAGTCTTGCACTTTCACTGCTTGTAATACCGTGTTTCTGCTGTCCAGCCAAGGGCCTGAGGAGTTCGTGTTTCATGAGGACTGGAGTTTTTGCCTTTGAGACTTTAATTGTAGCATCAGTATTGTTGCAAGTTGGGGGAGAGGCATAGACAATTGAAATAAGAGGCTAAAATTTCACATAAAATCTGTGCATCAAATTGTAAAACTTAATAACTATCTTTCTAGTATCTGAGAATATTGAGTGGTAAGATGTATTATCTCTTTGTTCTGGGCACAATGGTGTTTATGAATAGGAATTGAGTACCTGAGCCAAGCGTTCAACAGAACCGGTAAAACAAAAATTAACACTGTAAATGAGGAACAAGTACAAGATCCTGCACAGGGACAAATCTCCCTAAAAGGATGCTAACCAAAACCCCTTAAGAGGTGAGTGAACACAAGTCAAAGGGTGTTTCTCATGGTATACTTAAGTTCAGGTGTTTGTATGTTCTCCTGGTATCTGCCTGGGTTTCCTCCCACAGTCCAAAGACATGTTGGTAGGCTAACTGACTTCCTGGAAAACTGGTACTGGTATGTGTGTGCCCTGTGATGGACTGGTGTCCAGTCCAGGGTGTATCCTGCCTTGAGCACGTTGCTCCCCCATAACCCTCTATAACCCTGTATTGGACAACATAACATCACTTTATTAGCCCTATACAATTTCTTGCATTAGGAATTTTTTCTAGTTGGGGTTAAGGGCTTTGCTCAGGGGCCCAACGGAGTAGGATTCCTCTGCCGGCTGCGGGATTTGAACCTTCCAGCCACAGGTGCAGATCCTTAGCCACAGAGCCACTGCTCCGCCCACAGTTAGAAAATGGATGGATGAATAATGAAGGATAAAAATTCAAGACCCATAAATACAGTATACATACAGAGAAAAGGAAGATGGGAATGAGAATGAGACTGAAACTGAGAGAGAGAATATTACCCCCTCTTCCTCAAAGCTTGTGTCATGCAAGAGGGTCTTGTTCCATTCAGTTTCAGAGACCAGATTTTGGCTAAGTAATCTGAACATTACGGTGAACTTGCAGCTTATGATGCGACGTCAGCCATAGTGCGCCAGTACACTCACACTCACATCAGCTGTCAGTGGGGAGGAGAGCAGAGTAATGAAGCCAATTCATAGATGGGGATTATTAGGAGGCCATAATTGGTAAGGGCCAGGGGGAAATTTGGCTAGGACGCCGGGGTTACACCCCTACACTTTTCGAGAAACATCCTGGGATTTTTAAGGACCTCAGAGAGTCAGGACCTCGGTTTTTAGTCTCATCCGAAGGACGGCACCTGTTTACAGTATAGTGTCCCCGTCACTATACTGGGGCATTAGGACCCACATGGACCGCAGGGTGAGCGCCCCCTGCTGGCCCCACTGACACCTCTTCCAGCAGCAACCTTAGTTTTTCCCAGGAGGTCTCCCATCCAGGTACTGACCAGGCTCGCACCTGCTTAGCTTCAGTGGGCTGCCAGGTGTGAGTTGCAGAGTGATATGGCTGCTGGCCATATGATGGATAAAGGTCTCTTTAGTATGCAGGTCTTTTATTCTTTTTGTCCTGTTAAGGTGTTGCTTTCATGTTTCTGGGTAATGGGGCTAGAATACTGGATTTTCTGGGTATGTAGGATGTACCTTCTGGAACACAGATTTGTACATTCAGTGTCGTGAAACAGTGTTTGCCTGATTTCCTCTATGAGTGCAGATTTGCGTCACTGAATGTTTTCGGGTCTTCAGCCCAAATCTAATATTAGATAAAGGAACCTGAGTGAACAAATAACACTTTTATAACTTATTTCATTTATTTAATAAACAGTTATCCAACACCAACTGGCACTATGAGAAAAAGTAATTGTATAGTTCAATCAACCCAATTAAAGAGATAATTTAGAGTCCGCTGTTTAAACACAGCCAGCCCTGCTCAATATAAACCTCACTTATTTTGACCCTTACCATCAGAGTCAAGTTCCAGCACAAAGATTCAACAAGCACATTATGCCATGATCATGATTTCTGAAGAGATCAGAAAAAAGTTGTTGATATCAGTCTGGAAAGGGTTAAAAAGCCATTTCTAATGCTCTGGGACTCCACCAAACCACAGTGAGACATAATCTCCAAATGGAGAACACTTGGAACACTAGTGAATCTTCTAAGGAACTTTCACCAAGGGCACAGCGTAAAATCATCCAGGAAGTCACAAAGGATCCTAAAAGAACATCCAAAGAACTACAGGCTTTCTTGCCTCAGCTAAGGTCAGTATTCATGCCTCCACAATCAGAAAGAGACTGGGCAAAATTGAGCTTCATGGCAGAGTAGCAAGGTGGAAACCACTCCTAACCAAGAAGAACATAAATGCTCGTCTCTCATTTGCCAAGAAGCACCTGGATGATCCCCAAGCCTTTTGGGAGAATGTTCTATGGACAGATGAGTCAAAAGTGGAACTTTTTGGACAACATGGGCCCCATTATCTCTGGCGTAAAGCAAACACAGCATTTCACAGCAAGAACATCATACCAACAGTCCAACATGGTGGTGGTAGTGTGATGGTGTGGGGATGCTTTGCTGCCTCAGGACCTGGATGACTGGCCATAATTGAAGGAACCATGAATTCTGCTCTGTATCAAAATTCTTAAGGCGAATGTCTGGTCATCTGTCTGTGAGCTGACACGAAGTTGGGTCATGCAGCAAGAGAATGATCGAAAACACAAAGCAAGTCCACATCAGAATGGCTGAAAATCTAAATTCAAGTTCTGGAGTGGCCTAGTCAAAGTCCAGACCTAAACCCAATCTAGGTGCTGTGGCAGGACCTGAAACATTGTTTCTGAATTAAAGCAGTTCTGTGTGGAAGAGTGGGCTAAAATTTCTCCACAGCCATATGAAAGACTAATATTGAATTATAGGAAGCGTTTGGCTGCAGTCATTGCAGCTAAAGGTGGCGCAACCGGTTAAGTGTAAGGGGGCAATTACTTTTTCACGCATGGGATATGGGTGGCGGATAACTTTATTAAATAAATGAAATAATCGGAGTAAAAAGTGTTATTTGTTCACTCAGGTTCCCTTTATCTAATATTAGATTTTGTCTAAAGATCTGAAAACATCCAGTGTGACATTAAAATGCAGTAATAGCAGAAATCAGGAAGTACTTTTTCACGGCACTGTATGTGTCTTTGGGTAGTTGTCTTTATTGTTAAAGCCTTGACCAAGTCTGAGTCTGATTTATTACTCTCTCACCAGAGCTTTGCCAGAGAATAAAACATGTACTGAGCCTGCTAGTTTTAACTAAGAGTGTTTACAAAGGAGAGAAGGCCACTCAGACCATGTAGCTTGGTCCAGGCTCCCCCTCCCTTTGTGATAAGTGCCTCTTATTCTCTTGAATGTACTTTCGCCTAATGTTTTACTGTTTATCTTGTGTTGGCTTTTAAACCTTACAGGATTTGGTGTACTTGGATCAAGTCCCTAGGTCCTGTCTCGTCACAATTAGAGATTCAGTGTTTTCATTCTGTCGATCTTGGAGACAATACTGTTTTTTTCTGCATGAGGTCTTAGTAATGCATTTTATAAGTAAGTTTTAAAACTTTAATTATTAATGTGGTGCTTAATTAAAAATGCAGATTTGGTTTGTGCACATCATAATGCAGCAAAGTGTAATAGAGGAGTACAACTAGGCTATCGACAGTATAGTAAAATAAGGTTTCAGCTGTGCTCAGTTTCTTGTTTCACAATTTTTAAAAATATTTCAGAAGGATGGTCATGTGTCCTTTGTCCTGATCAGGATATTTAATACTTTGCGATCGCGATTGTGTGCTGTTGCAGTAGTTTTGTGGCATTTGTGTAAGCGAGTGAGTTCTACCCTCTTTTTGCTGTGGTGCAGGTGTGCACAAGCTGTGAAGACAACGCGACTGCAGTGGGCTTCTGTGTGGAGTGTGGCGAGTGGCTCTGCAAAACCTGCATTGAAGCTCACCAGAGAGTTAAGTTCACCAAGGACCACAAAATCAGGAAGAAGGAGGATGTCTCATCAGGTAGTTTTCTTTGTAATAACAGCTCTGAACTTAATTTGAAAGCAAGCCTGAACATTAAATTTAAGGTAAAATTTATTTTGAGGTGGTACAGTTTGAGATGCTTCCAGAGAAGCATACATGGTAATTGCGTGCTGTACAAATCCCCAGATTTCTTCCCATACAGGAGGGGGCTCCCTTCTCCCTTCATTGAAAAGGGTGACAAGCAATAGCCAAACAGATGGAGAGGAGAGAAATTGCTTCACCAGCAGAATTAAGAAGGGAGAATTTAGCCATGATGCCATGGGTTTAACACCCCCATTCTTACAAAAAGTGTCATGGCATCTCTAATAGCCCAAGTAGCCCAGACCTGAGAAACTTTTCATCCAATAGCACAGCACCTCCTGTCGGAACAGTCTCTTTTCATTGCACTGGGGCATTGCTTTCCAATATCAGGTCCCGTAAGAGTACCACCTACTGGTGTGGATATATTTGTGTAAGAAATTCCTCATAAAAAGGTAGGTAGAGGAAAAGTGCATTTTTTATCTCATTTACCCAAGTAAGGGACAGAAACTGCTTCAGAGAAATGTGTACAGTATATGCATGTGATCATGGACCTTGGGGGGATTTGAAGGCAACTGTCTAGTGTTTTGGCAAAGCATAGCGGCTGAACGCATGATGGGTGGTGTTCCAGCCTCCAACAGACCCCTGCAGGCTCTGGGAGTGTGTGTGTGTGTGTGTGTGTGTGTGTGTGTGACAGCTCTCCTGGGAGCACCGGCCTCTTCACTTCCAGCACGGCTGGTTGCCATGGAGATTTTGCAGCTCTACCAGCTGACATTTCTGATAAAATGCACTGATTTTTGTCTTATTTTCTGCTTTGCTTTTTTTCCCCAGTTGCTCAGCAATATCAAAAATGTGCTGCACTTTTCTTCCAATATTAAGGCACTGTTTCTAAAGACTCAAGGTGTTTCATTAGGATGGTATACTTGAAACTCTCAAGCATAAGTTCATTCGGCAGTACAATCTGTTAGTGGTTGTGAACAATGAGAAGATGATGGACTAAAAATGGATAGTCTAAAAAGCACTGAACAGGGTATAACACATCCTATTCAATTCAGTTGCCTTCCTAACAAATCTCAAGGAGGTACAATTGGCTCAGGATGTGACTGTGCAGGTAGTGGTTCAGATGCCCTGTTCCATACCTGCGGGGCATTGATGCTGCAGTAACTGCAGAGAGGAATGGACATGCAATCAAATTCTTGTCATGCCGTCAAGCTTTCCGGCTAATTGACATCCTCAGTGTATGTTCACTTAGTTACCATCTTGCCAAAATATACTCAGGTATGAAAGAAAATATTTACTTGCAAAAAATCTTTTTTGTAGTAACCATTAATTTGCAGTACAGGGCGGGTAGCTCTCTACAGACATACCTGCTTAGTGACCTAGTAGCATCGTCTTTTATTGTAGGTAATTTAGTTCTTTACGCTGTCTTAACTATGACTGCCTGAAATGAGTTAGCATTCGGTGAGGCTGTCTGCATCTCACTGTGCAGAAGTGCTTGCTGTAGCTTCGATATTTTCACACAGTAGTAGATGCTGAGAGAAAGCAGGAAAGCTTAGCAGCAGGTGGTTCACAGGAATACGGTTGTGTCCTCACCCCCTGGGTTGCAAGTTATTGTTAGCTAGGATGATGGATAGTAGCAAATGAATGAAGTGGTGGCAAAACAAAAGAATTACAGCGTCAGCTGTTGGTTATTTAGTTGTTTCTATACTTTTGTTCTTACTTTTAAATTCACATCCGTATAAGTTACCATTTGTCCTCTGGTTTGTGTTCTGTTTTTTAGTGTTGCTGAAGTATTTCTTTTTACTTTTTCTGAAAACATCCATTGGATTGACTTTATCGCTTTTGAAGATTTTAAATTCAGCCTGCCCTTGCTTTAACAGAATAATGGGGGGAAGGGTGCCCGTTATTGCCGTGTGTACATTAAATAACTTTTTTTCACCCCAAACACACTATTTTATGAGAAATGTATATTATATATGGATCTTTTAAATATTATTTTAGAAAGGGCAGTCAACGGAGTCAATGAAAATTGTTCCTGTGCTTTTTTCATAAACATGCTCTTTATTTCATGTATCATAAAAATAACATTTTTAAAGCATACTTAACACAAACACCCAATTGATCTACAGTACCTCTCTAGGGCACCACTGGTTTTCCTGACTTAAACCTGTGAATTTTTACCTTATTTGTGCAAATTCCACAATTTCTTATTTTACTGACAAAATTCCACTTTGGCAGAATAGGTCCCATAAAGCAAAGTCTGTTAGACTGAGGGTATACTGTACTGGGATCAGGGCTCCTCGTAGATTTCTCTGTTCAAAACAAAAAAGGTTCAGTTTTTTCAGCCTGTCAGTATACAATATTTCTTTAAGGCCCAGAATGTCTCTGGTTACTCTTCTCTGGACTTATTCCAGAGCAACAAATCTTTCTTTATAATATGGTGGACAAAATATTCTACTTGGATTTTACTAGTGCATTGTAAATTAACACCCCTTTGATGTTAATTCTAAGATTTTTACTATAGATTTTATTATTTTATTTGCATTTATTAAACATGTTATCATCTGCATCGGTAGTGCCAGGTTAGGAAAGACTTTTATTTAGCCTTATTGTGTCCTGAAAATGTGAATGTTTGTTATTTTTTTTCCCACCAAGCCTACAGTGATTTTTAGTTTAATGAAACAAATATGACCATGATCTGGATTATCACCCATAAGTAAACAAGTATTTGTGCAATACTATTGTGAAAGTTACTTTATTTCCCGTGCGCATTTACTGATAATTCTGATTTTTGACTGTGCAGGATCGGAATAATGATTTATATCATACTGTATGAACCAGTATTTAGCCAGCAGCTATATAACCCTACAATTCAAAACCAACAACCTATTGAAGCTAAGCAGGTGTGAGCCTGGCCAGTATCTGGATGGGAAAGCCCTTGCTTTAACATAAAAAAGGAACAAGTAATAGGTTTATTCCATGCTGAAAAGAGAAGAAAGAAAACACAACGTTTTGGCCATGGAGCCTTCTTCAGGCGTGAGAAAGACAGGGTAGTAAGCAAAGGTAATGTAGCAGGAGAACAAGAGCTCGGAGAGAGGAGGAGTGGGAGGCAGGAGCAGGGGACAGACAGAGTGGCCAATCAGGTATTGTGAAGTCAGGATGGGTAAGGAGAGGTGTGAAATGAACCCAACATGAATAGAGAGAATTTAGAAGAAAACAAGTCTGTCGTTGAGAGAGGGGGGGAAAGGTGTGATCTTAGCTGCAGGATAATTTTAGTTTCAGTAGTCTCTCTGATGTGGGAGTTAGGAAATCCATCTTGGAGAACACAGACGGAGAGATTAGTGTGATCATGGACGTCAGAGGTGAAATGAGAAACAATAGGCTTGGAGAATTCTTTAATTTTTTCACAGCCCTAGCACGTTCTCTGAAACGATACAGTAAGAGATACAGTAAATAAGGAGACTCGGAGACCGTTTTAGAGACAGACTCAACGACAGACTAATTTTCTTCTAAATACTCTTTTCATTGTTGGTTTCATTTCACACCTCTCCTCACCCATCCTGACTTCACACTACCTGATTGGCCACTCTGTCTGTCCCCTGCTCCCGCCTCAGGCCCCTCCTCTCTCCCAGCTCTTGTTCTCCTATGCTACATTACCTTTGCTTACTGCCCTGTCTTTCTCACACCTGAGAAGGCTCCATGGCCGAAACGTTGTGTTTTCGTTCTTCTCTTTTCAGCATGGAATAAACCTATTACTTGTTCCTTTGCATGCTGATGCAGCTACCCACCTGAACTGAAATTGATGAAATTTGCAAAGCTCGTGGAAAAGCTAAGGTAGCTGCTAGTGGGGCTAGTAGGGGGCGTTCATCACCATATACCCTGTGCTCCTAATGCCCCAGTTTAGTGACGGGAACACTAGACTGTAAAAAGGCCCCATCCTTTGGATGTGATTTAAAGGTGCTGACTCTCTTTAGTCATTAAAAATCCCAGGGCGTTTCTTGAAAAGAGTAGGGGTGTTACCTGGTATCCTGGCCAAATTTCCCACTGGCTTTTACCAGTCATGGAATTCTAATAATCCCCACCTATGGCTTCATCACTGTTCTCCTCCCCACTGATAGCTGGTGTGTGGTGAGGGTACTGGTGCACTAAGCCTGCCGTTGCATCATCCAGGTGGTGTTGTATGTTGGTGGTGGTGGTGGAGGAGAGTCCCCTTTACCTCTAAAGTGCTTTAAGTGGAGTGTATATAAGTGTAAGCCATTATTAATTATAATTATTAACCAGTATTTCTCAGTCTAGTCAATTTTGTCATAACCTGTAACCATAACATATGATAACCTCCTTTTCAAGAATTAGGGAATGTTTGATTCATTCAGGACTGTGACTTTTCCATCTTGCTGGGGTTTTCAAAGATGTTTTTTTAAGATTAAAGGAGAACTGCAGTCTAAGTTTCTCAGACCGGTTAATAAATCTCAGTAACAAAATGAATTCATTGCCGGTATGGGAGAATTTGACTAGTTTCGAATTAAGTACAACATCATGTACTGTAAGTTTATGTTGTCGCAAACACCCGGTCTTGCCATGGGCAAGAGCGAGAATTTCCTTGAATTGTGACGTGATGCAGCCCCTTCCTGCTCACTAGTCAATGTAATGACTCATATAATGTGGCGTATGAGCAAACAAGTACAGGTTGTGCAGCAGACATTTAACTGCAGATATGTTCCAACATGATCTGCATGCAAATTTAACAAGTGATTAATTTTTGTCACCAAAACAGTCTCAATCAAGAGCAATATTTCTATTGAATTAAGTGTTCACAAGCCTGCCCGTTTACAATATAATAAGGCTGCTTCATGTCACCAGACATTTTGCTGCCTTGTTCTGAATCGCAGAATGTGGTGCTGCTCTTACCTGGAAATTTTAGTCTATTTTGTGATGTAATTTTACAAGTCACTGTAAATACATGAAATACTCATCAGCACCTTTCTCTTTAAACTTTTTTCCTCTTTGTTAGGTGCTGAAATGTGTCCCACCATTGGTTAAGAGTAATTGAGAGTTATTTATAGTGTGTAATGAAGAGCCCGATGCGATGCTGAATCTAGACTTGTCACATTGTGCTATACTCTGTTGCTCCTAACGTTGAGTTGTCTTCCTGCAGAGTCTGTGGGGACCTCTGGCCAGCGGCCTGTCTTCTGCCCAGTGCACAAGCAAGAGGCACTGAAGCTGTTCTGTGAGACATGCGACAGACTGACCTGCAGGGACTGCCAGCTACTGGAACACAAGGAGCACAGGTATGACTGCATCAGGTGGCCTGTAAAGTCCAACACTGAAACAGTGTGCTAGATTATTTACAAGCCTTCACATATTTTCTGAACAAAAGGAGAATAGAACGCAATATAAGGAATGGTGTGGTTACTGAAGACCTCAATTTTATTCTTCAACTTTGCATGGGCAATGTGTGAGTAGGTCCAAAATGTATAACCGCAGACAAATAAGGGATGCTAAGTGTTGGAGCAGCAAAAAAAAAACCCAAAAACGTTTGCAATGCAAAAGAAGTTTTTTTTTGTCCAAGTACTTTCTAGAACTGATTTCCAAATCCCCTCCTTGGTAAAAAGTGTTTCGTAAAAGAAGAATCTTTAATGGGACATAACATGCACATACAGAAGATGCATTAACTGATCTCAGAACTGCGCATCACGTTATGGGCATATTGTTTCACCTCATTCATTTCCAAGGGAAGACCTGGTGGGTTCAGACATTTTGCCTTTGTGATGTGCATGTAGGCAGTCAGAGGGCTTACATTTTGATGTTCATTTGTAGCTGAGTGTACACAAGGGGGTCAGGGAAGAGATGCAGCCCAGGAAGATGGGAATGGGGCTAAAAGTGAACACATCCTGGGTCAGCCAGTAGAGCAGCAGTGGAGAGGACAAGCGAGGATGTAGGCAAGCACTGGAAACGACAGACTGGAAGGAGGAAGGAGGGGGTGAGAAATAGGGGGTCTTTAATTTGGCAATGGAGTGTGTCAAGTAATTGTTTAGTGCTTATTCACTAAACTGCTTCACTAAAATTTATTATTGTATGTGGCCAAGGTGTTACTTCCAGAAGAGTGCAGAGAAAATGCAGGTCATTTTCGGAATGAGCCTGCACTCGGTTTATGATTAATGCGGGGGAAAAACTAATAGCATTGTAGTCAGCACCGCTGATGAAACCCCAATATTGCAAACCATTGCATGAAACATGCCCCCCATGCCATGAAGCTCTCCGTACCATACTAGAGTACCCAACAGAGTAAAGCCGGTGTCCTTGTGTTCCTTCGTTTGATGGCTGAATGCTCAGCTAGTGTACAGTGCAGCAGTTCAAACAGCCGGAACGAGCACTGTTAGGCTATGTTGCCTGTGCCAGCCTTGAGGTCTGATCTTTTTTTCTTTTGTACAAAGCCCTTTTATATCTTTAGGTCTTTAAGGTGAATTATGCTCAGTTTCTTCTTCCTCTCCCAAGGATGAGAGAGATGATTATGGATTACCGTGCTATCTCACTTCTTAACCTTCATTTATGTTACCGTATTTGTGTATATTCCACAGTGGTGTCTACTTAACTTCACCTCTCCCTCATGGGATGAGATTGAGTATATGTAGCTAGGGATGGTAGGTACCAGTCTTCTGCTCCCAGATCACCACATATGACTACTTAAGGCCTTCCCTATGCCCCAGGACAAGGCAAGAAAAGGTGCTGCACATTTAACTTAAGCAAGTCATGGAAAGTGACATGAATCTGCATGATTTTCTACACTGTTATAAATGATGTTGTAGAGCCAGTTCCCTCTGGCATATCCACTGTGACATACAGAAGATATTATGAAGAAAGGAGTTTCAGCAAAGGATAGTTGTCTGTCAGCTCTTTTGCCCATTTTTATTGGTCAGTTTAAAGTGGACGTTTTTCTCTATAGAGTTTTACTAGAAAACATTATGCAAATTCCTGAAACATGCATTTTCAGTTTATAAGTCATTTTAAAATGCTGCATGTAGTTTCCAAAAAGGCTGCCAGATGTTTCATTCTTACCTGGCTTCACTGTTGTGCTTTGAAATAAACACTCCTGTCACCTTGCAGTCTTTCCTCAAGTGTTTTGTCTACCTGCATTTTATTGAATTTATTTTTTAGGTTCAGTGGTTTTGATATTAATATGATGGGAGTGCTGTAGGCTTTATACTAATGACTGTAGTAGTAATCCTGTTGAGAAAGCACAGAATCCAGAACACTCTCCCCCAGCTCCCTCTGATTTGGTGCTTTTGGGAGCTGTTGGGGAGAATGACATTTCTGATGTGAAAATAAACTTGCGCTAGTGAGCAAACTGTTCAACCCTAATTTGGCATTTGCTTTGTTACTCTGCTTGGATTGTGCAAAACCCACACCTGATTTCCTTGTAGGTACCAGTTTTTAGAAGAGGCATTCCAGAACCAAAAAGGGATAATCGAGACCTTCATGGCCAAGCTCCAAGAAAAGAAGAATTATGTGCAGTACTCGGCCTCTCAGGTTCAGAGCAGGTAACGGGAAGTTTCTTTTGCATTCATTTTTTTTGGTGTAGATGTTGTAATAGACAAGTGGGCTTAGATCTGTTTTCACCCTGTCTTTAGGATTAAAGAAGTGAATGAGACGCACAGGAAGGTGGAACATGAAATCAAAGTTGCTGTATTCACGCTGATTAACGAAATCAACAAAAAAGGAAAATCATTGCTACAGCAATTAGAGGTACGTACCAAGGCATTAAATACTGCTAATAATAATTAGTTTATCTGATGTCTTTATCCATACTGATCTACTTATAGTGACTAAGGGGGTTAAGTGTGGCCTCAACAGCTGTTGCTTCCTGGCAGGATCTCAGGAGGGCTGTAGGATACTTGACATCTTGTTTGGGTGCCTGTTACCTGTGCTTATATATCACTACATAAGTTGAGTCTTGCTTCTCACAGAATTCTTCAGGCCTACACAATATGCTGGTACACTCTGCATGTGGGTTGCTCTGTCCTGGATGTTAATAGACGAGAACTATGACGCTTGAGATGACACTGTGAGGTAGTGGCAGTGCTGGGTTATGAACCAGACATCTTGAGGTAATTGGAAACATTATTGAATGTTAAGGATCTGAGGTGAAAAGGTATATAAAAGATGTTGGCCATTGTATAAGGCTGCTCTCTATAGAGGACCACTTTTGCTTTAGAGCACACACAACGAAAAATGTTTTTAGGACTGTGTGAATATTTCTAGGGCATGCACATGGTTAAACTGTATGTTCTTTCAAGCATCTATTACTGGTTAAATAACGCCTTTGTCGAAGATAAATCAGTTTAGGAGTTGATAATGGTCATTTAGTATATTTTTTTTATTGAACAAAACAATCCAGTGTTAAAAGGTGTGATGAGCTTTGACTGAGCTGAATGGTCTGTTCTGTTTTTCTTATGTTACTTTTGTTCATTATTTGGCAATGAATTGCCGTCTATATTGCCTGACTCTTTTCAATAGTAGTGAAGTTTAATAGTAAACTTCACATCTGACAGATATCGACAACTACAGGAATCATTAAAACAATGTTATCTGTTTTGGAGTGTGTTGTATGCCGGGCATTGCCATTTCTTTCAGCTAAGTGAGGCAGAAAGACAGTTTCTGGATGGGAATCCTGTGTGTGCACCAACTTCTGTGTAAGTCTTGGCACAGAGAAGCCGTGACTCACGCCGCTCACCTGCTGTCTCTCTCCCCACTCGCAGAGTGTGACGAAGGAGCGCAACGTGAAGCTGATGCACCAGCAGCGTGACATCAACAGCCTCGCCCAGCAGATCATGCACGTTCTCAACTTTGCCAACTGGGCAATCGGCAGTGGGAGCAGCACTGCTCTGCTCTACAGCAAAAGACTGGTAAGGGTCATCTCACATTGTTCCAGGCAGTGCAGCTTGATGACGTTAATATTAGTTGTCTTATCTTTACTTAGGACCCTGGAGCTGCCCATAAGCTTGAAAGTGGGGTGAAAGATAGAACAGTATATTACTGCATGCGACATCACAGATTTTATTTTAAGTACAGATTAAATCATTTTGATCTTGTGGCCAATGGAAAACGCACACCTGGTACTTGTAGCAGTTTTCGGTTTTGCCCACGGCCTTTTGATGCTGTTTTGTAGAAAGCCAGAAACCAGCCACCATGTACTGGGCTTATAGTTTGTAATTGTGGTCATTTCAGACTTTTGCTACTCATTGTTCTTACGTTTCGGATACCAAAGATGTACTGGAGATGTGAAAGTACTAACATGATTTGTGCTGCTGATAGGGTTGTGCAGATTTATATTTTTCCCCCACTCTTGCTATGGATGAACACAATAGGCTGCCCTAATTTCTCCACCGCTGTTAACTGAGATGATGGGCCGTGAAACTGGAAGAGCATGTCATGACTTCTTCTTGCCTCCTAGATAACATTCCAGCTGAGGCACATCCTAAAGGCGCGATGTGATCCGGTGCCTCCAGCCAATGGGGCTGTGCGGTTCTTCTGTGACCCCACCTTCTGGGCCAAGAATGTCGTAAACCTGGGTGAGTCCTCGCTTAGTGTAGCTCCCTGGGGCCAGTGTATTTTTTAAAATCAGAATTAAACTGTATAGTACCATGCTTCTATAGCCAATACAAACCAATACTGGCTATAAAAACATTAGCACCTCCCAAAACAGAGGTATTTGTCTTATTTATACAAACCTTCACTGCCTAACTCCTCCAGCTTAATCAAAAGTGCACAAAATACCAGATGTTTGTGGTACAACTTGTGCTTTGTAATCTTTTGCAATCGTAGTTCTTCAAGTCAAGAATACTCATTTTAAAATGATTGACCCCTGATACCCTCAATACGTTGCGGTATTGAAGAAAATTCATTTCCACACAGTTTTTCTTTGGTTTTCTTTATTTTTGGACTCCCTGAATACCTTATTACTTGAATACCATGTTACGATGTGGTACGTTTACTTGCATGTGATTACATGTTCCTAAAGAAACAACCATAAGCGTAGAAAACTCCTGTGATTTATAACCCATTAGGATTTCTTCAGAAGCTGCTTTATGTGGAAGCATTTGTAAATTCCATATTATCTTTGCGTATACATTTTCTCCGGTGCGTTCACAAGGCACCAGGATGCGATTTTAACAATGCGAGTTCCTAATTGCTGCTGTTTATTTTAGGTAACCTAGTGGTGGAGAACAAGGCCCCCGTTGTCCACCCTCCCAACATGGTGGTCGGGCAGGTGCCCAACGTGCCGAACCATGCAGGCAAGCACCCAGGCCAGATCAACCTGGCACAGCTGCGGCTCCAGCACATGCAGCAGGCAGCCTATGCACAAAAACAGCAGCAGATACAGCAACAGATGCGCATGGCTCCCCAGGTTTCCCAGCATTCACGGCAAGGGGGGCCCCAAATGGTCCAGCAGCAGGTTGGTTTTGCCCTCTTTCTATCCCATTTATTGCATTGAATAAAGACCTATACATTGCCGAGAATTTTTTTTTAGATTTTCTGTTTTTTGAAATTGAAATTTTTATCAGACAAGACACTTGAGTTAAATTTTGTCTTGGCCAGAAGCCAGTCGAGCAGCTTTGTTAAATCAGTGGTAGTCGGTGATGGGTGGTAACTGACAGTTGCCGTTGAAGCAGGGTGTGAAAGTAATAATGTGCTTTATTTCATTTAAGTTTAAAAGTTGAATTCAGTTTATCCACTTGGTAACACGACCCTATACCTCAAAGCACAGGTTATCCCATTAAAAACAGTTGAATTGGTTTCTGTTGTAATGAGTCTGTTCATGGGAGGTGTAGAAAAGCTACTGGACTGGCTTTTAAGGGCCATAGCTGGACATCCTTATTATGGCCTTATGTAGCAAGATGTGTATTTTTTGTTATGCTGTGTCCCCTCAATCTTGCCTTTGGCTGTTTTTGACAAAGTACTGCTAATTACCAAGCAAAGCCTGAGCTACTTTCACATCTCATTGCAGTGTGTAGTCTTATCAGTAGCTCCATCAGATTTTTACAGGTGATGCTGATCACTAACCTAGAACCAGCAAAACTAGCATTAGAAGGCTCCACAGCCAAAACGTTGTGTTTTCTTTCTTCTCTTTTCAGCATGGAATAAACCTATTACTTGTTCCTTTGTAGCATTTTAGTCCTGCAGACTAAAGTTATTAAAGTTGTTGAATAGGTTGTTCCAGCTATTTTCAATAGAACAAATATGCAAGTAATGTTCATAACTCACAACTGATTTTTAGCATTATCTGGAATTTAAAATAACACCCCATACCCATTGTATTTTAAAGGGGGGTATGCGATTGTGAAATGACACTAAACACTATTAAACACTACAAATTAATTAATATTTGTAGTAGTGGTTGTGACACATTTTAATTAATGGTATTTGAGGCCAGCTTTTACATTTACATGGAAATATAAGCATATTTAAATCCAGTCTACCCTGCTGTGACAAATTAGTCTGGCAGTCCTTCTCTAAGTTGGTGTTCTGTAGAGATGCCTACTTGATGGGTCTTTGCTTCCAGTCCACTGAAATGAACAGGGTTTTACTGTGCTAGATGGGGATTAACAGGTATTGACAAGACTTTAATAAGACATTGATAAGACTTTTCAGTGCATCTTGGTGTATGATTGTCTAACAACCTAATCTTCCCATCTATACCTCATTAAATTTCTCAACTGAACTGAAATTAAAATTTTTATAATTAGTATAGTTTTAAAATTGTGTATACAGTAGGTTATTGTTCTATTTAACTATTAGGGAAAATGATGAAATTACAATATTTTAACTATAATATACAATTTAGTAACAATAAATCAACTTTGTGCATGTTTATCTCAATAATTGAAACTAGATTGCGTTCTATATCATTCAGATTAATTCTGCAGAATTGTTATAAATTAACCAATACTTAAGATTCTAATTACATGTTGACTTTAAAGATTTATAATCGGTAATTTTGCAACCATCATGAAACTGAACGCTGAAGTGCTGCCCTCTTCAGGACATCTGCTTCAAAGAAACCCGTATACCCCAGTTGAATAACGCATTCTTTCAGTTCTCATTAGTTCAATGAATCGCAGGCAGTCCAGTTTTGCTTTTGAGTAAAGAATTCTTGTCCAAAATTGACATGTACAATATACTTTACTGCAGTTGTAACCCCCATAAACCGCCGCTAGATTTGAATATCAAATGTACAAAGCAAATGGGTACAGAAACACGGAGTAAAAACGGAAAAGTGGGCTGAAGGGCGACATCAGGTGTTCAAACGGGAGAATAACGCAGCATTTTGAGATCTTGTTCTGTTGGCAACAGCACCTTAGATTGGAGCATTCGTCAGGTATTTTTTATGGAAAGGGGTATTTTCTACGCGTGCTTTAGTCTGCCGTCTGTCCACAGGCTTCTTACAGGAACCTCTCTTCCACGTGATACTGAAATCGAGTTGATTTTTTTTAAAGCAAAAGACGGTGGCTTTTTATTCTCCCCCAGGTTTCCGTCGCCTTTAATCTGTTGCGCATGTGCAGCAGTATGTAAACAGAAGAGGTACTAGAGTGGTGCCTTAGAAGAAAATAAGGCCGAGCCTTATTTGATTTTATTTTTTCTGTGGCTTTACAGATTTGCACATTTAAGTGATTGGCATAGGGTATCGATTGTTTTATTTTCAGAGCAAAATCCTCTTATTTTCTAGTCCCAAATGTTTAATTATTTGCGTGTTGTCGCGTATAGAAGACCAGAGCTGTGTGTTTGTAGATCGTTGAAGGCCCCTTAGGATATTTGGATTTGAGAGAAAAAGTACCTGTCAGCCGAGCGACCTCTATTTTATTCGAGTTTACGACAACACAGCAGGCTGAATTTAGATAACTTTGCAGCAACTAACTGCACGGAAGAATTTGCGAAAGAAGCAATACGTTTCTTAGTACCAGGGCTGTGCAGGCTTCTTTGATGTAGATCGCCTGTAAAATCGCTGCAGATTTTTTACTCGGAGAGACTGAAGTCTTGTATAACCTTGAAGCTTTTGAAAGTTTTGGAAAAGAGCGCATGCTAGTATGATTAGATCATTGAGCATTATGCAACTCAGAAGGAATGAAAGACTGACTTGAAAGTAGACTTTTAATCTCAATTGTTTAATTGAGGTTATGTAATCTCAATAAAACAATTGAAATTAAAAATTATGTAAAGTACAATTATGTAATCTCAATAAAATGTAATTTATTAGGTCTACTTTTCTTGAAATTGCATACCTTATATAGTAAACAAGTTTCACTTTTTACTCTGCTGATTGAATTTGAATGCGTCTGGACAGTACAATTTGAATGTGGAGAAGCTTTGCAATATAATAATATTGTTTACATGTTTTTTTCATAGTGGTTAAAAGTAGAACAAGAAAATACACTCTTTTCCCCTACTGAAGGCACAAACATCACTGCAGATGCTTAGCTGTGATAAGAATATTGAAAGATATTTTTTGGAGTTACGTTTTACACGTTGCAAGAACAAAACATTTGAATGAGGGAATAAATTATGGACTTTATAAAACCTACTTCTCAAATAGGTTAGAACTGCAGCAATTACGAATTTTGCCTTACCTCTGGAGTCACCAGGCACCACTGCACAGCAGATTCTGCTCACCAAGTTGTTAATCAACATAATACATGTTGATATTATACATTAGAATTTTTTTGTTATAAGTGCAGTGTTTTCTGAATTTAGGCAATTAACTATCACTGTAATCTTCAATAGGTATGTTTAATGAAACATTCCTTTTCTTCTGGATTAAGGATAGTTTTTGTGATTTTGTGGTAATGTTATGGTTATTACATGCATGTTTTGGAACAGATATTGTCAAGAGGGCTTGTGTATTTTTGCTGGTTCATGAAAACCTGCAAACACATCAATTGTGGAACTGCATAATTAGTATGTGAGAACCAATCTCTGGTGGCTGATGAGGGACATGCAGTGGCTGAACTAAGAGAAAAGCAGCTTGCTTTAATAGTTCTAACTGAAATAAGACTCAACCAACAGTAAAAGTAATGTAACACTAGCAACAAGTACTGAGATGATGATGATAATTGCTTACGCTTAAATTGCACTTTTCTGGACACTCCACTCAAAACGCTTTACAGGTAATGGAAACACCTCTCCTCCACTACCAATGTGCAGCATCCACCTGGATGATGTGACGGCAGCCATAGTGCGCCAGAACGCTCACCACACATCAGCTATCAGTGGGGAGGAGAGCAGAGTAATGAAGCCAATTCATAGATGAGGATTATTAGGATGCCATGATTGGTAAGGGCCAATGGGAAATTTGGCCGGGATGCTGGGGTTACACCCCTACTCTATTAATGTACTACTAATTGTTTGGCTGCTGGGGTCTAGCTGATCCAGGATCCCTGTGGTAGTTGCCCATTAAAGAGTGATATGGATGGTGAATGTGTTGACACGGACGTGCTTCATTTATTTTACTTTCTGCACTCATTTTTATTTGGTTCCTTTGCTAATAGAGATCACAAGGAGTAGACCAGCCATGGAGTAGAGCTGATAGGTGTAGATGCTTCTCATTATTTGTACACATGGCAGTTTTTCTACGTACTTTGTGCAAGGTAGATTCTGTGCGAAACCTGAGTGAACAAGTGCTTTTTGTTGATTGTTGCTATTTTTTGTATAATTGTAGATCTGGTTTTTGATCAATTGATGTACCATTTTTGTTTCCACACAGCCTCCACGGTTGATAAGTATGCAGTCCATGCGTGGTGGGATGAACGGCACTGCCTACCAGGCACACCAAATGCGGATGGCACAGAGTCAGAACCGTATGCCAGGCATCCCCAGGCACAATGGGCAGCAGTACCCCATGATGCAGCCACAGCTTCAGAGACAGGTGGAGTGAGCTTGAATTTTAACATTTTTCTCCTCTACAACAGCTCTATTGTACCCAATTACAATAACAAGTTGGGTGTGGAAGTAAGAGATACTCCTGGCTTTTTGTTCTGTCATTAACTAAAAATGGGAATGCAAATATAAGATCACTTAGAGGGGAACTGCAATGCTATTTTCATATTTTTTGGTTAGAATCAGCATTGATGAGTGTACATCAAACCACAATAAAAGTAAAATCTAGACAGTAACTTGTAAAACCTCCAATTTACATCACAAAATAAACTAAATTTCCAGGAATGTGCAGCACCATGTTCTGCGAATCGGAACAAGGCAACAAAACTTGTTGTGACCTTGCAGCCTTATCAAGTAAACAGACTTGTGAATACAGCTCTTTTAATCCAATAGAAATATTACTTTGGATTTCAAGATTATTTTCCTGACAAATACTTTGTTAACTCTGCATGCAAATCACGTTGGAATATTTCTGCGGTTAATGTCTGCTGCACAACCTGTATTTATTTGATCCTCACGTTACGTTAGTCATTAAGGTGATGACTGAGCAGGAAAGGCTGCTTCACATCGCAATTCATGGTTACTCAGATATGAGTTTTCGAGAACGTAGCGACTTGCAATACTTTCAAAACATTCGGGATTTTGTGCTTAATTTGAAATTTGTCATTTTTTTCTATAAAGTCACGATTTTATTTAATTACTGAGATTTAATAACTGATCTGAGAAACTGGGACTGCAGTTCCTCTTTAATCAGGTGATGGGTTACCACGTGCCTACATGTTCTACCCGATGAGGCTATCTCTATGCAGCCTTTCAGGCATTTTTCTTATGCGTTTCAGACCCCGTTCTTGTGAATAGCTATATTCTTGCAATGCATCGTTAAAATTGTGAATAGGTTTTCTTCTCTTTTAAAGTGTAAGTAAACTTTTGGTTTAATTAATTCTAATGTTTCTTTAGCAATGATATATTGGCAATAGACGCTAATTGCTTCCAGTTAAACAGAAGACCTCTCTGACAGTCCATCTTTTCTCCTTTCCCAGCACTCTAATCCAGGTCACGCTGGCCCTTTCCCAGTGGCTTCAATCCATAACAGTGCTGCCAATCCAACCAGCCCTACCACAGGCAGCATGGCAAGTGCTAACCGCGGTCCCACCAGCCCCTCTGTCACCTCCATCGAGCTTATCCCCTCAGTGACGAATCCAGAAAACCTGCCCTGTCTGCCGGACATCCCTCCTATACAGGTCAGTGCAACAGGGCTTTTAACCTGTCTGGCACATCTGTAGAATTTGACTGAGAGGTCCTCTTCGCAACCTGTTGCTCCCACCTAAGACTCCATTTTGCAGCTCACTGCTCATCAAAGTATGTAATATTAAAATGTACATCCAATCCACTGTAATCTTCGTCAGAACTCTTCATTGAGTACCATTGAGTGTCCTCTTATCGATTTTAGTTCACAGTGGTGCCCACTCACTATCCCATTTCTCATGAAGATCAGGACACTTTCCATGAGGAAGAATTCCCAACATTATTAAATCTTTGTATAAAAGAAGGCCTTCTGTCTTCTTGAAAATGCCTAAGTCCTTTGCATTCGTGTGCGTTGGTGTTGTATTGAGCTTGAAGTGATGGTTTAAGCTGGCAAATGATTTTCTATACAGCTTGCTTAAGTTATAAACTATTAATGAGTTTGATTAAATTTTAATGCATAAAAATACTTTTTTCTAACTGAAGGTTTTAATTAGACATGTTTTACAGTGCCTTGAAAAAGTATGCCCTTTTTTCACACTTAAAATTATAGGCTGTGAGAGGCTGTTTTTAAGAATGGGATTTTGTGAAGATGAATGTGTGAACTGCATACACAGCCCCCCCCCAAAAAAGAAAGATGCACCAAGATGTATCAATATTTTCCTCATTCCTCCTTGCAAAATCTCTCAAGATGGGTCGGATTAATTTGTGAGCATAGATGGGCTGCATGTTTGAGGTCTTGCCACAGATTTTCGATCGAGTTAAGGACATGACTCTGACTGGGCCACTCAAGGACTTGTATTTTCTTCATTTTAAGCCACTCCAGTGTTGCTCTTGCAGTGTGCTTCAGATCATTGTCCTGTTGAAAGAGCAATTTCCTCCTCAGTTTGAGCTTTTTGGCAGAGGGTAGCAGGTTCTTCTCCAGGATTTGTCTGTAATGTGCACCATTCATCTTCCCATCGATCCTGCTGAGATTGCCAGTCCCTGCCACTGAAAAGCATCAACATTACCTGACATAACATGATGCTACCACTGCCATACGTCAAAGTGGTGTTGGCGTTACCTGGCTGGTGTGCGATGTTTGATTTCCTCTAAACATATTGCATAGCATTCAGGCCAAAAAGTTCCACTTTTAGATCATATCTGGTCTGTAAATATTATGTTTCATTTGAGTTTTTCTTTATCATGTTTTTAAAAGTTCACCTTTTTCTTGCAGCTGGAAGATGCAGGATCAAGTACACTTGATAATCTGCTAAGCAGATACATCTCTGCGTCCCACCATCTTCCCCTTGGCCCGTCTGGAAGTATGAACCCCTCCCCAGTCCCATCTTCGCTGTCCCCTGGATCCACAGGTAGGATTACCACTTCCCTGCCCTTGCCTACAGTGTGTGTGCTCCCTTTGCCCTGAGAGAGCAGCTCACACCTCTTGTTTGACTTCCATATCAGTCACGATTCAATTCAAATCCTTAGCAGGATGCCACTGTTATATCCTTCTGCAAGAAAGTTCACATTTCAAATTTCAATTTCAGGAGGCATAAATTTATGAATTTGCTGGCTTGCAAGCAAGTTTATTGGCATTGGGGGAAAAGTGATATGTTACTGAAACTTTATTTTAGCAGTAAAAGCTGTGACATTTCTGGCCTATTTTTGACGGTGCCTATTGTAATTCTCACGGATGTATAAAGGACAAAAGTTCCTAAAGATTCAGAAGTGGTCCACAGTCATTTAACAGAATTTTCTCCTTTTGTAAAAATGCCCTTTCTCCGGATTTATTTTCAGCTGTTTCTACTCAGTACATTGGTTTAATCATTTAATAATTGATTCAGCCTTCATTAGTGTCAAATACCATGTAGCCCTTTTGTGTTTTTGGAGACAATATACACACATTTTATTCACATAAACTATCTAAAGTAGCTCTATTATAATGTACATTTAGATGTAATGTACATGGGCATTTTCCTAATTTAGAGAATTAGGAAAATAACTTGACAGAACTTAATTGCAAAACTTGGGAAAATGGGGAAGCAAGCAGTGAATAGGCTAAATATGAAGATTTCCATTTGTAGTTTACGGACACTGAAAGATTTTGTTTGAGAATGTAAATAAAACCCGATGTGTTCAGAATTTCCAAGGATTAGCAGAGTTTTAAGGTTCTGCTTTATCCTTTGTTAAAGCACTAATAGCTAAGCACTAATTCACTATTTATTAAGTTTGAGTAAGTTTGAGATTGTGTTTTCATTCATCTGTGTATTGTCTTATGCAGGTATTTCAAATTCACACACACCTGTACGACCCTCAAGCACATCCAGCACTGGGAGTCGAGGAAGGTTAGTTTTAATATCGCCTTTTATGTTGAGACCAAGACTGTAGGTAGAATATAAGGTTCCATTTTCATGTTTGCTTGCTGGTAGTAGAGCATGATCTTCTCAGTTTGAGAAGTTCTGCCTTTCTTCATATTGTTCTTCATATAAAGAACAAAGATTCAGTTGATACTCAGAGACAGTGTTGCAATCGTACCTGTTCAGTTATTTGTCTTGCATTTTGTCCACTTTTGATATTGCCCTTTCTGTACTTTATCAGAACTGCTAGTGTAATGTTTGTAGTGCAGTGTAGTAATGCAGTTTTTTGCTGGGAGGTGGGCGTTAGCTTTGTGTTTTTTCCAGTGGCAAGTTCTACATCTATATGAAAAATTCACTGGTAGCCTTTCTGATTTCTCCAGCCGTAAGGTACATCACTATTTAAACTGCAGCAATTGTGTTGAATAAAAAGCCAGCATCTTTCATAGGTCTGTCATAAAATATAATCTGAGATGTAGTCAAAGACTGCATTTAATCTGGCTCATGGGAGATTTAGCAGTGTTTTAAAGGCTTATCTTTTAAGAACATTTAAGTATATATGAGAAGGAAGCAACTGGGGTCATCTTGTTCATCCAGTCGTGTAGATGGATGATAGTAGCTTATGAATAATAAACCGTTTCTTAAGTGATCCTATTGAATAACCATGTTATCCACTTATGTCTTAAAGCCAGTTGGTCATTTTATCATTTATTGTGACACATTTGTGTTGGCACATCAACCCTGGTTTGTTCCCAATGTTGATGGTTTTCATTTGTGAGGTCAAAGGATAGATGAGATTAGAGTCATGAGTAATTCATATGATAGTCAGGAAAATAGTTAGTTCCATGCTTCCTTGTACCTTCATGTTTCCACGTCCTATTTTGCAATACTCTTGTGAAATTTTGCTCCTAGAGAATGTAGAATGTCGATAGGCCTGTCTCAAGAACATTTTGAACTCCATCACTATTGAGCAACTCGAGCGTGGTGCTAAATGCTCTTTACCAGTTGCATCTGTAAAGCATTGCAGACCAGATTACATGCTTTTGTCATAAGTACAGCTTAATATGTTTACAGTACACTGAATCTACTGAGTTGATTTAGAAAACAATATAGATGTACATTCATGGTTTTTAACATTTGAGTTAAAATGTGATTTATGGCATACCTGAAATACAGGTAGCATAAATAAAAATAATTTATAATGTATATAACAGCTTCAGTGAAAGCTACAAATAATCCATTAGACTTTCCCTTTTGGGTCTGGTGTCCTCTGGGAACTTCAAGGCTAGTTGGATGGTTGCTACCCCATCAGTCAAAAGACAAAGTTTTACCAAATCATGTTGTCTGATAAATGTTATAGGAGGACAAATTGCCAAAGAAGGTAATTCCTCATTTCTTTTGTAGAAAAAATTAACGCTACAAGATCTGCATCGCGCAGGATTAGTTATCACAAACTTTGACGGAAATGTGTTTGGGGGGAATAAAGGCAGATCGAGACTTCAGCTTATCGAAACTGGAGATGTGGTTCTGCATGAATGCATATTACAAGACTACAAGTCTCAGTTATTTAAAACAAGAAGAGGGTGCACAAAGTGCAGATAATGAATACTTTTGAGCATCAAGCAGAAATATATTTTTGAAAGTTGTTCCTGTTTTACAATATTAACTATTGTACAATTCTTAGTATTTTTTTTATTGAAATACCAAATTTGTCCCCAGATTTTTCATCCACATTCTGGTCTGAATAAATGTGGAGGTAGAATGCTTGTGTGTTTATGTAGAATATGAAGGGAAAACTGAAAGCTTGCAACTTGTGCCTTTTAACATTGTAACCTCAAAATCTTTTAGTCAATTTAAATGTTGCTCTTTTGTAGTCTTTAATGCAGCATGGATACTTAGGGAAATTTTTTAACGGAGAGGAAACCAGGTTTGGCTCTGATTCTTAAGTGCGCTTGATGAATGTGGCACAGTTGCCCTCAATCTGTCTCCAGCTGCGGCTCATCGGGCAGGACAGCGGCAGTGGCGGCGCCTGCGGTGGAGCCGGTGAAGGTCAAGCAGGAGCCAGGCACCGAGGAAGAGTGCGGCTTCTCAGGGACGCAGGTCAAGCAGGAGCGTAGCGAGGATGGGAGGCGGAGTGCCTGCATGGTAGGGACTGTTTCTTGCTTCCTCGATTTAATAGAAGTAATAGAACATTTTGAAATTGTTGTAGTGACTCATGATTGTTAATTTTTTAATACAAATAAAATTCAAATTAAAAAATGGATAAAAAACATCAAGAAACTAAATATAGTATGCAGTCACAGATTTTGACATCTTGTTAGGATTTTAGCAAATAGCAACACATTTCAAGCACAAAGCTCTTCCTCAGGCAGCATCAATATCAATAGACTACATCTTTGATTCCTATATAATCTAAGCTATTGGTCAGTTAATGTCTTGTTGAGGATAACTGTTTGGTTAAAATACTGTCATAGCTAGTTAGTTCTCAAGCTAGTACAGTCATCTAGCTGTTAGATGGCTAAGAGGAGGGGGTTAGCACCTGACTTAAGCTTGTGAAAATGTAGATCAAGGAAAAAAACAATTGCAGACACAATTGAATAATTGCATCACTTATAAGTGTATACTTTGAGCCCTTGCTCATTGTTTCAATATAAATTTTAGTTGTGCCGGAAAGTAAATGTATTTCACCAGTGCAAGTTCACTGCAACAGAGCCTGTGTGCTTTTCAGATGAGCAGCCCTGAGAGCAGCCTGACGCCTCCCCTGCCGGCGCCTGCACCAGCGGACACCGCGGAGATGGACACGCTGCGCTCCTTAGAGGAGCACGTCAAAGTGGAGCCTACAGAGGCGGTGGAGAGCTGCCAGCAGCAGGCCACGCCACCCCTGACTAACGGCAAGAGCTCGTCGCGCAACTTGATGCACCGCTCCCCCCGGGCTGCCGGTGCCAGCGGCGACAACAAGGACGACGATCCCAACGAGGACTGGTGCGCAGTCTGCCAGAACGGGGGCAACCTGCTGTGCTGCGACATGTGCCCCAAAGTCTTCCACCTTACATGCCACGTACCTACGCTGCTCAGCTTTCCCAGGTACCACCTCCCTGTTAATTGTCCGTTCTCTTAATGTCCAAGCTACCTCACAACATGTCAGTGAAGCCTCAAGGAGAATGGGGCAGCACAAATCCATCAAAACTGATTTCCCACTTCAGTAATTGGTGCCAGCAATGATCTGAGCCTTTTTTGAACGTTTCTCCAGGGGTGGTATGTATCCCATCCTTCTTGTTTCGGAAATTAAAAACAAACTAAGATAATGTAATTTATGATTGAATCTTATTAAAATCCCCCAGTAAGCCCTGTATTTTCCAATAAAATAATCTGCCTAAAGCAGTATATACAAGTGCTGGTGACTTTTGCACAGATGTTTCCATTCATTAACATAAGTTAATTGTACCCTTGTTCGTTCTACATGAAGTACTTCCAAATGTTGTCACTGTTTGTGCAGATGGTGATTGTCCTGGCAGTATTTATGACCTCCTTCAATATTTTCTTTCCTGCAGTGGGGAGTGGATCTGCACCTTCTGTAGAAACCTTTCCAATCCTCAGGTTGAATATAACTGTGACAACCTGCAACACAGCAAGAAAGGAAAGACAGTGCATGGCTTGAGCCCCATAGACCAAAGGGTGAGTCATGTGGGCAAAATGTGACAAATGGACAAGGCAGAGAGCAGAAGAGCTTCAGTCTGTTAGATTACTGGCAGCTTCCTGTCCACACTATTTCATTACCCGTTAAAAGCCAGTTAAGTTAGAAGTGCATTTTGAGCTGTTAAGAATTCTATCTCATCTGTAAACCTCACCCCCTCCGTTTAAACCTTGAGTAATTGCTGATAATTGTCACAGCCTTTGTTTAAACAAAAGTTTTTAGAATACAGGTATTTTTTCTATGTTTAATAACAATCACTGTACATGGCATATCTCATAAACTGATTTCTTTTCTTTCTCCAGAAATGTGAGCGACTTCTCTTGTATCTGTTTTGCCACGAGCTGAGTGTTGAATTCCATGAGCCAGTTCCAGCTTCAGTAAGTGGCAGGGCTCTATTTGGAATCGCAGAATGTGTGCAGTGCATTGTGAACACTAATCACCGATGATTGAATTGAAACTGCCAGCAGTCCAAGACTACTCTTTTCAGTGCATTTTATATACAGGACTGAGAAGAGTGGAAACAAGGGAAAAGAAATACAGGTGGTTTCTAGTATACGTTTAGAATGAAGACCAGAAAATCATGGTGTATCGCAGACTTTTAAAAAATATATATGTATTCTCCCCATAAGAACAATGTAAATTTGTAGGTTCAGGACTGCCCATGCTACTTAAAGGGGGAGGCTTTTCCCATAAGAATAAATAGAATAGTCAGGTTAGCCACTATAAATTAGATTGTTTTGCTTCTAGCTAACTAAATAAAGTATAAAGGATCCAATTATAAATCTCATTTATCTTCCTAAGTAATGTAGCTTCTTGCAAAGTGACTTAGGGAAATAATTACATTCCTTGTTATTTTGAGATATGTTGCCAACATACAGCTCAGGTACAGGTATACATTTAATGTACCCATAACATAAATAAACAGATAAATGGCACCTCCTTACCTAGCTTTGTTGAAACCATCAGAGTCAGAGTGCTTCAAGGTGGTTTTTTTCTTCCCCTCGCTCTTCATGCATTTGCCATTAGGATCAAATCTTGATCATATCACGTGGTAATAAGAACTCCACTTTAATGTTGGAATTTAAGGATTCATAATCTGACTCATAATCTAATCATGTGCAACAGAAGTGTCTACAAGAAGAAAAGTTTTAATGTTTAATGCTCTTCGCAATATTTTCCATTTCTGGAACAAAATAATCCACAAACCACCTACATTGATGGCTTTTGGTATCTGTTTGGAAAAACATAAGTGTGGGGATCAAATCTTACTCTTACTTGACATTTGACGTAGTAGAGCCAGACCTGCCTTGCCAATGACTTTGCTTTCCCTCTTCCTTTGTCTGCTTTCCCTTTAGTTGCTGTTCAACAGTTTTTTGACACCATAAACCTAGGGTCTTAGTTTGCTGGTACCGTTTGAGCTTTTCTTCAATTGCGTAAAGTCTGAAATGTACTGTTGCTGGAACAAATTTTACTGATTTTCAGATCCCTAATTACTACAAAATCATAAAGAAGCCGATGGAGCTGAGCACTGTGAAGAAGAAGCTGCAGATGAAGCACTCCCAGCACTACCAGAACCCACAGGACTTTGTTGCAGATGTTCGGCTCATCTTTAAAAACTGTGCAAGATACAATGAAGTAAGTGACCCCCCAGTTGGCTCTTTTGCAGCTGTGCTGAAGGGGCCAGCCCCTGCTGTCTGTTGTCTGTTGAAGTGTTCACTCTGTCATGACTTTGAATCCTACAACTAGAGCATGTGGCATTTTAAATGCACTTCCTCATGTTGTAGTGGATTTCTGCTGATGGGGTCTTGAACTTTAGTGGGTGAGACGTAGCTTTTATTCACAGGTGCATATATCTGAAAACCGTAGTCCTATAAAACCGAGGCTGCACGTGTAGGCCTTGCAGAAATAGATGTGTCATCAGGTGATGCATGGAACCCCCTGCATGTTTTCAGAAATCCTGCTGAAATTTGATACAGTCCTTCAGGGCTTCTGGGATTAGTCCCCGTGAAAATACATCTTTGAGGCTGTTAACCTCCTTCATTGGGAATCTCTACTGCTCCTCGCTGGGATTAGTCATTTTTCTTTAACAATCAACAATTATTGATGAGTATGGCCAGTTTTAGGTGTTAAGCAAGGTGGATTCGTAACAAGATGAATTTGAGGCGATGTAAATTTTTACGTGCATGAAAGCAGCACAGATGGAAAGCTGTTTATTTTTCCCTTCCTTTTCGTTCAACTTAACAAAACAGTCTCTATTGAACATAAATGGTGTCAAAAGCGAGCCTGGATTGATCCAGCATCATGATTTAGTAGTCCCAGTTCATGATTGCTGGCTGTCTCGAGCCAGGATGGATCAGGCCGTGTCTACATCGGCACTAAGGTTTGAGCCTTGTCTGAGATGCTGATCCATTACAGTGAAGTTGAGATGGATGTTTCTTTCACCTTTATTTGAGATTGGGTAGCTCAGAAATAAGGACATTTCACAAGTTTAAGTTCTGTGAAAAGCAAAACCCTGTTAATGGCCTGCTGCAAATTAAATGTCTTCGAAAACAAGATTGCCTTTTCGCTTCATATTGTTTCAGAACATTAAAACTAAGTTTGAACATTTCATAGGTTTTTTTTTGCCACAGTTTCTCATGTTTCATTTGCCATTGGTTTGGATCACCGTGATTATGCAGCTATGACAGGCAGAGGGGAAGTAGGGCAGAAATGCTTTTCACATGCTTGAGGAATTTATTGCTTCTGCTTTAGCATGTGCATCAGCACTGCTGTGTTAATTCATTTGCAGCATGAGTATTTTTGTCTGTTTTCCACCTGCCACAGTTCTTGTCTGTGTTGCTGTTTAGTACGTCTTACTGTAGATGTCAGATTTGTTCCATGACATTGACCTGTTCATCTCATGATACACACTTTATACCACACGCCATGCTGTTCATGTGTACATGATGAATGGGGAGCTTGGCTTCACAGAGGAATCACATTTCACACTGGTCGTCTGCTCACCTGATGGGGGCTGTAAGAATCTCCTGTGGTGCCAGTGCATTGTTTTTGTGTCTCGCTTTGCAATCTTGGTGGCATTCCGTTAGCCACAGAGTGAAGCTGAGGTGTTGCTGTCAAAATCGGGTCATAACCCGCAAGAGAAACAACACCTCCCCCCTAACTTGTGTGCCCCGTTTGAGTGTTTAATACCTCTAAATTCTGTCATGCACACTACCTTTGAGTACTTGGAGACTAAACAAAACGCTTTGGTTTCAAATACACAGAGGCAAGACATGTAAATCACATCCCAAGTTGCAAGTTTTTTTAAAAAAAACACTCATTTGTTCTGGAACCGTACACAGCAGTGACAAAGTTGGGGAAATTTTGTTGCTGCCATGTTTCATTGAAGGTAGCAGTGTTTTTCCACACTGAGCTGATGACATTGGCAGCCCTGCAGAAATGCAGCTCATTCCTGGCATGGTCTACATGGGGGGCCTTAAGCTATGACCTTACTTGAGACATTTTTGCAAGGTTGCTTTCATAGTCAGTAGTTCTCATGACTGGTGACTTGCCAAAGCTGGGCAGAGCTGTGAAGCTTCATCCTCCTGCCTTTGCACTGTGTGGTGAGAACTGGGTTTACCACCTCCCCCAACCCACCCTCCAACAAGCGACTTTATTTATTAGATCAAAACCTTTCTGTTGTCTCTGCCATAGCCTGTGCAGTCACCACACACGAAAGGCCCTGTTGAGCATTTGTGGACTCTTCTCCACGTGACTTTAAGGCTCCCTTAACCGCAGTTCATAATGGACATGGCTTGCAGATTTACAGTCCTGGTTCACCTCGACGTTTGTGTACTTACATAGGTGTCCAATTATCCCAAACTCACTTGGCATTGCTGTGTATGGTTTCCAGGAAAGAAAACAACTGCCCTTTTTCCAATTTGGGCAACGGTTTACTAAAGTCTGGTCTCTGTGTTTGCCTCTCTGCGTGTGGTATAAAACTTTTTGTTGTTGTATTTTTATTCTACTGTCCCTTTTTTAGATGTCTCGAATTATCCAAGTATATGATGAGAAAACCCAGATTAATGAGCAGGTAAGCTCTTTCTGATACCTCGGTGAAGGGTTCTTCAGAACCTGCAATGGCCGTCTGTTGACCCTCCCTGCTGTCCTCCCTTCTCTTCCAGGCGGACTCCGAAGTGGCCCAGGCAGGGAAGGCGGTGGCCTGTTACTTTGAGGAAAAACTGAAGGAGCTGTATCCAGACGAGACCTTCCCACCCACCCCGGACACAGAGCCCGAGGATGAGGAAGTGACGGAAGATTCCGACGACGACTTTGTGCAGCCACGCCGCAAACGATTAAAATCGGAAGAGAAGCCCATGCATATAAAATAAAAAAATTTAAACTGAACAGAAAGCTTCTCTGAAGAGACGGGAACTGTTGTATTGTGCTTTTTTTTTCAAACCGGACTCAACTTTTTGTTGCGGACATTCAAAGACACTGGGAGGAACTTTTTTTCTTGGGGAAAAAAACGTCTTTAGACAGTATTAGAATTAAAAAAAACTGCTTGTACAGATTTAAAGAAATTTGCTCTGCTTTTGGTTTGTTAAATTAATTACCTGTTTCTTTCTTATTTTTTTATTTGTTTGTAAATCCATTGTGAATTCTGCTTTTTAAAAAGGCCCCCTAACCCCTTTGGTATACTATAAATTTCAACCGTCATCTGCAAGATGCATGCATGTGTGGCCATACATGCACATCCACATCCTGTGAACAGTTGATCTTACTGGACCACTATATCCTGAATGCATCTGTGTTGTTGGTGTTGACCTTTGCTTTTAGGAGCATTAAGGATGCTGGACATGCAGTATGGTTATGCCATTGGCAGCCACAAAGGAAAAAAGCAATGAAGGATATCATTTTTCAAATACTCTGCAGCTTTAGTGTTATGGTTTTACCTCATTGCCTTACCATTCTTTCCAGATGAGCTTCTGTGTGTGTGGCGGATGCCCAGGAGATCAGCATGTAGTATGGTAAAATGGGTTGATGTGAACACTAACCAAGGTACAGGAAAGCTTGGCTGTACAGTGTCTTAATATGGGAGGCAGGTCATTCAAAATCATTTATCCACCGTGTTGATGGGGAACATGTTGCACATGAGTTGTATATATTTATTTGATAGGTTTTCGGTGAAGTTCCCTGCCCCGTTTCTGGTCATTGGAAAGGTGTCATTCTTTTAAGGCTGCAACAGTTATTCAGCTTGCAAAACCGGTCTCTAAGTAGTTGGTTTTATTTGTGCATAATGTTTAACAGAGCTGTGCATCGTTGGGTCTGTTAACTTCACTGATATGACATTCCTGCATTTTCTGTATACACTGTTAGTAATAGTGAAGCATTGTCCTACCTTCATGTAACCGACATGGGTAATATACTGTTCAAGCACAGTGCAGCATCACCACAGTGTGATGTGACAGCGCAATTGTCATTTCAGCACAGAAAGAGCACTAAAAGTAAGCGCTGAAAGGAAGGAAAGAGGATCCTGTCCAAGAAGTAAGCCCTAGCTACCCTTTGCTTAGTATGACAACACTGTTTTCAGAAGGAGCTACTGTGGTTGGAAGGACAAAACACCATCCCATCTTAATCATTTAGGTTGTCTTTCATAACTACCAAGATGTTGAGCCATCCAGTGTACATCTATGTATAATAAATTTGTTTTTTGTGTGAAGAAAACCTTTTAGTTCTAACTGCACACATTCTAAGATGTATGCACTTTTTTTAACCCAGTAAGCTGTTTGTACATTGTTTTAGTTCAGGTTCTTATGAACAGCCATATCTGGTTGTTCCTTGGTGTCCAGTTGGTCTAATGTGCGACACTGTGTGGTGGAAATATTGTAAGGTTTACCTTTCGGTCCCCCACTGCCTTAATTAAAACTTTACAAAAATCTAATTTTAACTGTGAAATTAAGTTAACATTTGCATATTTTGTTCCTACATTCAGTCGTGACAACCTTATAATATCTCTATTAATTTCTGTACTCTGTCACAAAATGTGCAGGTTAGAATGGTTGTGATCTACATCTTTATATCAATCTTGGTTGTTGGGAGGCAAGAAGGAAAAAAACAACTTGGTTTTAGGTTGGTTTGCTCAAAGAGCATGACAAAAGGAAAACAAGTGGAAGAGGTGCATAGCCACTTGTGTGTTCATAGCATCGAGGACCACTGTAAACTCTGATCTGATCTGACGTTACAGCCCTCCATGCTTTGTTTGGGTGATACGTTTTAGCATTGAACCTGCAAGCCTTCATAAACCTTTTTAGAACCTGCATGTTTTAATAAAGACAGATGCTTAAAGATGGGGAATATTCTGAATCACTTGAGATTTGCTGAAGTTGATTTACACTGGTTTAATAGACTAATGAAACAGTTCTTGCTGGATGCTCTCTACTGGATTTTTTCAATTGAGGCTGATGGCTCTGGATCACACAGCTCTTTTTGCTTATTTAATTCTGACACGGTTCCCCTTTCCCTTCTGCTCGTAATTGCTAAGTAGAGTTGCTCTGCAGTGTGTGGAACACTTGCTGCTGAAATCGGTGGCTATGGGTACAGTGTTTTGCTCCAAGATCTATTGTGCTTCAGCGCATGATCGCTTTCCATTCTAATTCTAAACCCTCAGTCCATTGGAACTTGCATGCACTGGCTCCCTGGTACTACTGCTTTTCAGATCTTTAAAAAGATGACACTGGTTTTGTTTCTATTAAAAGTTTTTAAATTGTCTCAAGAATTCTGAATTGATTTCACCTTTCTGTGCTATAAATGTAATTTCTTTGCTGCAGGAATGTTTGGAAATGCTGGAGGAAATTGCTGTCAAACTTCAGCTTGAAAATTGATTCTGTGTATTAATCTTTACTAGACTGTTGTGAAAACACGTGAATTGAAAAATAAGATGCAACTGAGATTAATTTTTAATTAAAAAGTTCTTTGGCACATACTGAAATCTCGGTTGTCTTCAGCAGTATTGATAATTTGCCTGGATTCTGGAAGTGACCAAAGTATAGATGTTTTTCTGTGACTGCTTGTCCTGTTTTATCTAAACCACACATGCCCACTCTTCCACACCTTTGGACTAGAACTGGAGCAGTGTGAGACCTGCAAGATTAAATCATTTTTATATGACCAGCAGGTAGTTAGTGCTGTTATTTTAACCATGATTTTTTTTCTGCACATATGCCCAGCATAAAAATGCTATTATGTGAGATATTGGGACATAGGAAAATTGTTTTAATGCTAAACAAACACCAGATGGCAACAGTCACATTAGAAGTGTAAAGGTTTGTTTGGATCATATCTGCTGATGTGAGTCCAGAAGGCTTAGTGTTTGCCTAGTGTGAGTTGACTGATAAGGCCTTGGACTGATCTCTCCTTTCAAGCCTAAAATCGCATTTAGGAGAGAGTGCTTCTACAACGCCCAACCATGCAGAAATCCCACGCACACCTTGTTGTAGGTATGAAAAATGACACCTATTGGAGTTTTTCTAAATTTGGTGATAATTGATGCTATGTTTGGGTGAGATTAATTAATTTGAAAGTTTAATTTACCGAACCTTTAACATTGTATTTTAATTGTTGGCAGTGTGAAAGGTAAAAAGGTTTGCAGAATTTATTTCCAGTATAAATCTGCAGTTATAGAACCCAGATGTGTTAAAAAAAATCTGAGTTTGCTAGACAGCAGTATTGGTATGAGAGAGAAAGTGTGACTGTGCTATTTGGAAGTTCATGTTTTAAACCTGAACAAGAGGTTTCTTTAATTAAACCCTACCGATTTGTTTTCATAATGGTGAAATCTCATTAATCGCCAGAGTCTTCTGCCTTGACTGACTGGGAGATTACTGAGATGATCTCGGGAATCAAATGAAACTGTGGTTCTGTACAAATTGCATGTTAAAGGTTTGGCAACACTGACACACCATCCCCAATGCAGCAGGCTTTCACTTTTCTATTTCAATATGTGCTTACAAATGCTGGATTTCAGGATAGAAACATGAAAAAATGTGACTTTGATTATATGTTAGCATTTTGTATGTTAAATGTCCAGTCATGATCGGCACTGTGCAATTGTGCAATGGTCTACTTGTTGAGGGGTTTGCACTTGGTTGCCTAATTGACGAGCAGGACAGCAAGCTGGGCGTGTAGTGCAAAGACCCATTATGGCTTGGTTGCAAAGGCCGGTGGTGCTCCAAGTGCTGGCTGTCATTTAAAAAAAAAAGATTTTATCTATGGGTAGGGCATCCCAGAGTGCACGTGTCCTCCCAGCTTTCAAAGATATGCTGGTTAGGGTTCACCATTCTGACAAATCCTAGCTTGATCACATTAGATCCAATGCTGGGCTCCTTCCTACTGGGGTGGGGGACCTCGAAGGAAAACCAGCATGTTACTCTGTGGTGTTGGTGTACCATCAGTGCTTTTCCTTCTGGATCAATGCCCCCGTATGGGAAAGGGACAGTCCTGAAGGAGAAAAGATTTAGCTCCTGATCGCCCATTAAAGATCCTGTGGCAATGTAGGAAAAGGGTTGTTTTTGCTGCTGTCATGGCTAAATTCTGCTCTGGGCCTGTATGACATGGCCTCCCGAAACTTCCCTTTTAATTAAACTACTGAAATAATTTCTCCCTCCTCCTCCTCCCTCTGAGCTGCTGTGTAGTGGAGCCGCTGGTACAGAGTCACCCAGGTGGGGCTGCAGTGGTGGGTGAAGTGGGTCACCTCCTGTATGTAAGTTTGGGATCTTTTGAGATGCAATGTGCTATATAAGTGTATGGTGCTGGAATTTTTCTTCAGTGTTGTCCCTCTCTCAGTAGCCCTGCGATGGACTGGCCTGCTAAGGGTGAGGGCAAGTGTGTGTGTGCTCAGTCCCTCCTAGCTCCTCGTGAAACTCGGACATGATTCACCCGCTGCAGCACTACAGTCTCAATGGTAATGGACGGGATGGATTATTTATTTTTGACTTTGTGCCTTAAGAGCATGCAGTATAAAATGAATTAAAATGTGTATATGTCATTTTATATGTAGTAAAGGCAGCCTGCTGTCCCCTGTAGGAGTCCTAATCATCCTGATCAATGTCTCCAGCTCTGCCTCTCTCTGGATGTCACCCTGAGTGCATTTCTAATCCTCCTTGGTCTGAGTACCAGTGTTGCCATTGTCATTATGTATTATATATAGTATGTATATATAAAATAAATGCAATTGGTTGTAATAGAGGAAAGGGATAAATTGGTGGTTTCTGAATCTTTATTGAATTGTCTAAAGTTGTTTTGACACTTAAGCAACAATTTAAATCTCATTATGGATTTTCTGTATTTGTGAGTCTGTACATTTGATGCTGAGAGGCTAGCCGAATAGGAAACAGAAGGACAAGAAATAGAAAATAAGGTACAGGATATAAAACGCTAGGCAAAATTAAGACCTTAATTAGTGAGGTAGTATCTGATTTTCTCTGTTAACAAATGAGCTTGGCATACCCTGAACAAAACGGGATAGATAAAAATTAATCTTCACATAAGACACTTGTATAATGTGATTTAGTTAAAGCAGTTTAATGAACATAAGCTTCTTTTTTGTGTTGTATTTCATATGGAAATAATCATCTTGAAGAGGCACAGGCCCCCTAGAAAGCTTACTGGAGTCCATTACTCCAAATGGTTTTTCAATTACCATCTGGTAGATTCTTTGAAGATTTTAAGCAATAGGAAATATGCCTATTTCTTTTATCAAAGTGCTATTTTCTGCAATATGGAAATTTCTGCATCCAAATAGAATAGGGGATGAGGTAGGATCTGTAAGCGTAGCTGAAGTTCATTGGTGCCAATGTAGATGCGGGTGGGCTGTGCTTTCAAAGGAAGTACTTGCAGGTACAGTACGTCCCACAATGCAATGCTCTCAACGATTTTGGATTTGGAGTGTCAAACTTGTTTCCTAGAAATTAAGTTTACACTGAATATTCCTGTCTGTGAAAGTTTTGGACTGTGATGTCTAAGTTTTGAAGACCAAAATAATTGAAAATGTGATACTAATTGTTAGTGTTATTGTGTGACGCTGGTCAGTGAAGCCTGCTGTCAGAAGCCCGCGATGGGAGGTACAGGAGCAGCTGGCCAGCAGAAACAGCTCATGCTCATCGATTTCATTAACCTCCATGTCAACAGCAGCCTTTTCCACGCGTGCTCACTGTTAGAGCTTCAACACACGCTGACTGATGTCATTCTCTAAATGTCAGGCAACCCACCTTGAGGAGGTGGGAATTAGGAGAAATTAGTGTGTAGCTTCCTCAACAAATCATAAAATTAAGAGCCAAACAAAGATAATGTTTGCAAAAACGATATCCTTTAAGACTAAAACAACTGAAGTATATTTTCAAACATAAGAGGTCACTTTTTTTTTCAGGCATCGCTAAATTCAAACCTAATCTAAAGAGCCTGCAGAGTACTAACAAAAACTAAGGTTGGTAAGCAGCCAAAATGTCAGTAATCCTTAATTTAAACCTTGTCTCTGTGGAGTTTTAATTTTACAAGCACAGCAGCACAGACTTAGAGTGGCGGTTAGCTGAAAGTCGGTTTTGCTCAGTGTTGTCTGTTTTTTTTTTCTTCCTTGCTGTGTCTCTAATGGTAACTGATCTCTGTCATGTAATGTTGATTGTCATTTAATTTAGATTTAATGTAAAAGGGGCTTTTATTATTAATTGCTCAGAAAAAGATGGTGACACAGTGGTGATGCCTAAACCTGCTGGTAACTTCGTGCACCCAGTACGTGTGCAGCATTAAAGAATTTCCCCATGTCTGCACAGTTAAAGCAGTAAAATACAGTGTCTATATTACTCTGGTTAGCTAAAATCAAGCTAAAAAATCTAAGGATTTTAAGTACACTTTATTCATTTGGCTGTTGCATTCTGTAAAAGTGACTGACATTTCTACCCATTTCTTCTGGTGATTCCAAGGGTTCCAAGCACCTCCTTATCACCACCTTGTCCACCTTTTCTTTCATATATCTCAAGAAATAGGCCTGCTATTTTTCATGGGATAGAATTTGAATGCGATAAAGAGTATTTAAAAAAACCTAACATATTTCTCTTATTTTCTTGATCTACTAACATGCCTTAATTCTTTCTGAAAATGCCCTTATCTCTCTTTCTCTGAATGCTGATTAGTCGTGTGTAGGGTGGGGAGAAGCACCAGTAACCAGTCCCAACCCAGGAATGAGGGCAAATGTTCCGACTACGAGAACCTTGCACCGGTGTTTTAGTGTGTTTTTTCAGTGTGCATGCATTTTAAAAGAATAACAGTTTAGGCAAGGAAAGGCTACAGGACTGTATGGGTAATAAATTGAATAAATGTCAAACAGCTCAGAGGATTCCTGCAATCACTAGCTGCAAGGGAAAAAAATATTAGGAAGTTTAGTGCTATCTGTCTCTTGTGACCCTTCGCTCGTGGAAAACCCAGCGCCTCTAATTGCCAACACAAGGAAAATAAATATGAGTTATTGTCTGCTCCATGGAGACAGAGGTGTCAGCACACTTGAGCAAAGCAAAGAGAGCAGAGAAACACTGGCACATAACATGCTTTCAAACCCATTGTGTTTATTTAATGACATTCTTGGGTTTCAGTCTTAGGTTGTAAGGAGGGGAAGGTTATCCAATGCTGCTAGTGTCAAGTGAGGTCATCCACAATAGAAAATTCATATTTCAGCAACAAGCTGGAGTGCACTGAGAGGGCACCTACCAAATTTCTGGGGTCTGCAAGGGACAGGTGGATGGGAACGACACTATTGAATGTCAGTCTGTGAACTTAGAGGCTGTTTTACCCGATTATCGGATATTTCTGAGTGATGCGTTTAAAAAGCTATGACAGTATCCTCAGAAAAAATCCCCTGCATCACCCATTAGACCTAGAAAGCAAAATAAAACTTCCCATATTCTGCACTTTTATTTTCTATTTTACACTCGCTGACCATCAGCTTTGCTTACCGCTATGTCCCAAATATTGTACAGTAATGTTGAAGCCTCTGTTGAACTCCCAACCATCAGAAGAATTTGGTGTTTGACAGTCTGTGACTGGCTTTTGTAGTTTCCCCATTTGTTCAGCAAATTGTTTATTGGTTCACTGGTAATGCCAGAATTCAAAACATTTACTGTATATACAGTGCATTGCCCCAAAAGGGAATATTTTCGAAATTGCCCTGCAAGCAAAAAGTGGAAAGAAACTGATGAATCTTTTCAAACTCTTGCATTACGCATTGTATGCACAGGCATATTAACAACTAAGGCCAAAATGTGTTGGTTGTTTCTGAATTTATTGCCAATTTAGCCCGAAACCATACTCATTCAGGACTCCATTCAGCAAAAAATGTCCTAAAACAGAAACCTTGTCCAAATTTAGTTTTACCATTCTTGATACATTCTCTTTGTTTTCATGAGGTTGCTGAGTCTTTTCAGACTAATATTTTGATGCAGTGAAGTACATTTTCTAATCAAATGAATGGAAGATTGTGGAAACTCTTTGACCAAAAATCTGAACCCTAATCCTAACCTATGGGAAACCCAAACCTAGGGTTAGGATTTCCATAAAACAGACAATTTTTGATGGCATGGCTGTGTTTTAGGACAGAAGAGAATTTTAGGAAAAGTGATATTTTAATGTTCTCTGCACATTTTTTCTTGCATATATGGCTCTATGTACTGCATTGCCCTTAATGGGGATGTTGTCTAAATCCCCAAAAAGCAAAAGTTTGAAAGAAAGTGGTTAAACGTCTCAATCTGTTGCATTGGGCATTGAATGCACTGGCATTTTAACAGGTGTAGCTAAGATGTATTGGGTTTTCCAGACTCTTAACCTCTTTAACGCTGATACTATGCTCATTGAGAGCACCATTCCACACAAAATTTCCAATAACAGAATTCTTGTCAAAAAATGAAACTGTACCACAGTTGATACAGTTTGCTTTGTGTGGCAAGGCTGCTAAGTCTTTTCAGACTAAGATTTTGATGCCTTGAGTGATATTTTCTGCTTGACCGGCAAAATCCTATCACCACCTCCTTGCGGTGCCTGCTGGATACAACGACTTGTTGGAACTAACTGTGAAGGTCTTCGATGGCAGGTGGTGCGATGCACCGGTTAGAGTATAGTCGGTCGCATCTAATGGCAATGTCAGCTCAAGATTTGGTTCAAACGGGTAGCGCATCCCCCTCGCCCGAACGGCATGAGGAATTGGCAAGGGCTACCCGAGGCGTGTTAAAGAAGCAAGTCCAATTACGATTCGGCACAATGACTGGACAAAGCCGCGAACTAGCCGACACCCTCACCCCACATCAACATCGCGTGTGTCCAAGAAACGAAATGGAAGGGTGCAAAGCCTAGAGAAAAGGGTTTAAGTTATTTTACAATGGTGAGCGGCCGACTCAGAATGGCGTCGGCGTGGTGGTCAGCAACAGACTCCGGGACAGCATCATTGTAGTCAGCCGTGTATTGGACCAGCTCATGTCCCTCAAGACTGACTCAGGTGCAGTGGACCTCTGAGTCGTCTCGTGCTATGCCCCGCAGACCAACTGCCCTGACGGTGTGAAGGACGAATTTTGGGAAAGCCTTGATGCCCATCTACAATCATTTGAGCCCGACGAACACCTGGTGATTGGAGGTGACCTCAACGGCCATGTCGGATCAGCGAGGGACGGCTACACACAGTGTCATGGAGGCCAAGGCTTCGGTGCTTGCAACGACGATGGCAGCTGCATCCTGGATTGCACAGAGGCGCACGTCCTCGCTGTGGCCAACACCTTTTTTAAGAAGAGACCAGTGCACTTGATCACCTACACAAGTGGCAGGCAAGCAACCCAAATCGACTATTGGCTACTCCGGCGGCAAGACCTTAAGTTGGTGACCAATGTGAAGGTGATCCCGTCGGACAACGTTGCCCCTCAGCACCGTCTCCTTGTCATGGACATCCGACTTGACCTTGGGCAGAAGCGGAGAATGTGAACGACGGCTGCAAAGAGGATCAAGTGGTGGCGTCTCCCGGAATGCAAGAGCCAGCTAGTCACCAGCCTAGGTACGATCGACATGGACCTCGACCAGCTGGCAGCGGCCATCTGGGACGATGTGGCTAGTCAGATCCAATGAGTGGCTAGCGACACCCTTGGGGAGATGAAGCCTGGGAAGAGGTTTATCGACAAGCAAATATGGTGGTGGAATGAAGTGCAGAGAGTCTTCAAGGAGAAGAAGATGGCGTTCAAAACATGGCTCCAATCTTGCAATGATGTGGACTACCAACATTGTAAGACCCTCAAGTCGGCAGCGAAGTGGGCAGTGGCTGTGGCGAAGACAGCACATTGTGACCAGCTATATGAAGAATTGTACATGCCTGCGTATAAGATCTACCACCTGGCCAGCACATGCCACCGCTCAACGCAGGATATCAGCCAAGTAAGGCAAGTCAAGGATGACGACCACCAGGTCCTGCGAGACCCGCCCACCATCCTTCGGCGTTGGAGTGACTACTTCTTGAGGATCTGCAATGAAGAATTTCACCACGCACCAATTCAAAGCGCCGACCCCATCCTTGGACCTGTCCCACCTATCACCACCGCGGAAGTTGAAGCCGCCATCAAGAAGATGAGGAATGGCAAGGCAACTGGACCTGACGATATCACAGCTGAAGTGTGGAAGATCCTCGGTCGTCGAGGAGCCGACATTCTCGTGAGCCTCTAAAACTGAATCACCGACGAAGGCGCAGTCCCACTGATTTGGGAAACCAGGACCACGGTGCCCATCTGGAAGGGCCAAGGTGACGTCATGGAGTGCTCAAATTACCGACCAATTCGTAATTGCATGGCACAGAAGGCTTTGAGCGGGTCTTCGACGCCAGACTCCGCAAGACGGTCAGTGTCACATTGAACCAATGTGGCTCTGTCAAAGGGTGTGGGATGACAGACCCCATCCACGCTGCCCGGTTGCTCTTGGAGAAGTACCAGGAGAAGAACAAGTCCGTCCACATGACGTTCCTGGATTTGGAGAAAGCGTTCGATCGGGTCCCACATGAGCTCATCTGGCACGCCTTGCGATTACAAAGTGTCCCTGAGGCCTACGTCCAATGGGTCCAGCTGCTTTACCGCAACGTCACCAGTGTCGTCTGAGGCCCGGTGGGCAGTTCCTTTCGCCATCAACGTCGGCGTTCACCAAGGATCGGCCCTTTTGTCCCTGCTCTTTGTGCTGTGTATGGACACGGCGACGGCCGACCTCCAGGCACCTCACCCGTGGTCGCTGCTCTACGCCGACGATGTCTTCTTGGCAGATCGTTATCCGCCCTGTATGGATCGTAATGCTGGCCAGCAACTTTCAGGCACGAGCAGGCCCTCCATGTCATGGAAATAAGGATGATCAGGTGGTGTCTCAGCCTAACAAGATTTGACCACATCCTCAATTACTATGTCTGTCGATGCATGGGAGTGGCACCAATAACGGAGAAGATGCGAGAAGGAAGACTGCGATGGTATGGACATGTGATGAGAAGTGGTGAGCACACGGTGGCACAGAAAGCGATGCGACTGAGCCCGCAGGGTCGATGGCCGTGAGGGCGGCCAAGAAGCGGCGGATGGATCGGATCACTGAAGACATGCGGAAAGTGAACGTCGCCCCGGAAGACACCTATGACTGCGCTAAATGGAGACTGGCATGCCGACAAGCGGACCCTGCCGATGCGGGATTAACGCTAGGATGAAGAAGAGTTATATTTTCTGCTTAAATGAGTGTTAGGTTGCATTGAAGAAAATCTGAACCCTAACCCTAACTACCCAAACCCCTAGCTAGGGTTAGGGTTAGTATTATTAGAAAACATAGAGGACGTTTGATGGCATGGCTGTGTTTTAGGACAGAAGAGAAATTTAGGAAATGTGATATTTTAATATTCTCTTCACATTTTTTCCTGCATATATGGCTCTATATACTGCATTGCCATAAATGGGGATGTTGTCTAATTCCCAAAAAAGCAATAGATTGAAAGAAAGTGGTTAAATGTCTTCATCTGTTGCGTTTCGTATTGAAAGCACTGGTATTTTAACAGGTGTAGCTAAGATTTATTGGGTTTTCCTGACTCTTAACCTCTTTAACGCTGATACCATGCTCATGGAGAGCACCATTCCACACAAAATTTCCAATAACAGAATTTTTGTCAAAAAATGAAAGTGTACCACAGTTTATACATTTTGCTTGGTGTGACAAGGCTGCTAAGTCTTTTCAGACTAATATTTTGATGCCCTGAGTTATATTTTCTGCTTAAATGAGTGTTGGGTTGCATTGAAGAAAATCTGAACCCTAACCCTAACTACCCAAACCCCTAGCTAGGGTTAGGGTTAGTATTATTAGACAACATAGAGTATGATTGATGGCATGGCTGTATTTTAGGACGGAAGAGAATTTTAGGAAAAGTGATATTTTAATGTTCTATTCCTTTTTTTTCCTTGCATATATGGCTCTATATACTGCATTGCCCTAAATGGGGATGTTGTCTAAATCCCCAAAAAGCAAAAGTTTGAAGGAAAGTGGTTTAATGTCTCAATCTGTTGCATTGGGCATTGAAGGCACTGGCATTTTAACAGGTGTAGCTAAGATTTATTGGGTTTTCCTGACTCTTAACCTCTTTAACACTGATACCATGCTCATGGAGAGCACCATTCCACATTAAATTTCCAATAACAGAATTTTTGTCAAAAAATGAAACTGTACCACAGTTTATACATTTTGCTTGGTGTGGCAAGGCTAACCCTAACCCTAATTACCGAAACCCTTAGCTAGGGTTAGGGTTAGTATTAGAAAACATAGAGGTTGTTTTATGGCATGGCTGTGTTTCAGGACAGAAGTGAAATTTAGGAAAAGTTATATTTTAATGTTCTCTGCACATTTTGTTTTGCATATATTGTACTGTATATACAGTGCATTGCCCCAAAAGGGAACGTGGTCTAAATTGCCCTACATGCAAATGTGGAAAAAATACATTCTCTTTGTTTTGATGAGGTTGCTGAGTCTTTTCAGACTAATATTTTGATGCAGTGAAGTACATTTTCTAATCAGATGAATTTAACATTGTGGAAACTCCTTGACGAAGGTCTTAACCCTAACCCTAACCTGTGGGAAATCCAAATCTAGGGTTAGGGTTAGGATTCCCACAAAACTCAGACAATTTTTGATGGCATGGCTGTGTTTTAGGACAGATATGATATTTAGGAAAACAGTTATTTGGCTTTTTTCTAAATATTTTTTCTGACTTATATGCCTATACCTGTATACAGTGCATTGCCCCAAAAGGGAACGTGGTCTAAATTGCCCTACAAGCAAATGGTGGAAAAAAACTGATTAATCTTTTCAAGCTCTTGCATTACGCATTGTATGCACAGGCATATTAACAAATAAGGCCAAAATATGTTAGTTGTTTCTGACTTTAATGCCAATTAAGCCCGAAACCATACTCATTCAGGGCCCCATTCAGCAAAACAATGTCATAAAACAGAAACCTTGTCAAAAATTAGTTTTACCATTCTTGATACATTCTCTTTGTTTTCATGAGGTTGCTGAGTCTTTTCAGACTAATATTTTGATGCAGTGAAGTAAATTTTCTAATCAAATGAATGGAAGATTGTGGAAACTCTGATGAAAAACTGCTGTTCTTAAAGGGGAAAGGTTACTGGTAGGCCAGTCATAAATAACTGACTGTACTGTATGTCTATTTTTTCTTGCTTAAAAGTATAAAAAACCTCACATGACTTTGTTGAAGTTTATAAGTTTTGTAAATTATTCTGGATTTATATTACTTTATTTGTTTAAAAATTGTCCACTTCTATAAAAGATATGAGCAAGTTGCTTTAAGGAAAGATGGTACTGGGACCGGGAGAGCTCAGAAGGGAAATGGTGGGCTGAGAGTAGCTTCTATTGAGGTTTTTTGTTGATCAATTTTGTTTGCATTTGAAGACCACTGTTTTGGGAGTGTTTGTTATGAAGCCAAACCTAGTCGCTTGGCCGGTGACACCTGAGTTTTACAAAACCTTGCATGGTTACATGTTTATTTGAAGCAGTTGGCATTCCTATTAATTATTTAGACACTGCCATTTATGTCCTGTGTTGGATTGCTTCTATTCAGGTAGCCCCTAAAGGCTGGATAATCTACAGTCCCTGTGTGATTGGTTTTAGGAAATGTTTTCTGTGGGAGCTCCTACAGTGCCTAATGCATTTTAGAGTTTTCTCGTAAAAGTAAAATCCATTAAAACTGACAGTGGCACTCTATTCTGGATTGCACAGTAAAAAGCAATGTGAAGCCCTTACATAAGTATGTTTTATAAGATGCAGACCTTGTCTTTTATAAGATAAAAGCTCCTATAGCAACTTGGGATAGGAGTCAGATTCACAGGCATGAAATGATCCATCAATATTATTTCCCGATTTAAAAAATATCCTTTTTCACAGGGTTTCCACAGGAGGAAATAGCTGGGTTTCATCTCTTGGGCTTTGGCTTCTTCAAACTCTGCTGTCCTCCTTTCAATGAGCCACTTTTCATGAATTATTCAAGCCTTCAGTTTAATAAAGTCCAAATCCATTGAGAACACTGAAGTATCTAACTACCCATGTCCAGAAAGAAAGCCAGCCCAAAGTGATATGTGTCATGTTGTACCTAATCATAGAGCTGTTCTTGTCCCCATGGGTGCCCCAGCAGTAGATATTGTACGTGTCAGACTGTAGCAGACATTACCAAGCAACCCCATCTTGTCTTAGTGCTGCTGTAAAAAACATCTGGTTGGTTCCCAGATGCTGCTTTCCAGTAGCTTAAGGTATCGAAGAAGAGACATTCATAAAAAAAAGACATACAGTAAAATATTGAGCAAACGGAACTGTTATCCCAGATATAGTGTGGTTTATGACTAAATGAGTTATAGAAAACTGGCTGTATTCTGGACCTTGAGAACCAAGAATAGGAACCCCTTGAGCTAACGTTCTCTCTCATTTAAGTCAAAGAGGGTAGCCCTATAAAATTGCACTGCAGTTTACATATCATGGCAATATAAATATCCCATACATAAGAACATTACAAACAAGACTCTGCACCTGTCTCTGTGTATCCCAGTGCAAGACTGATATCTTTGAGTTAATGTTTTAGCTTTTGCAAAGTGCATAATGACCTGGAAAATTATTTCTTGTGTGATGTCACTGTTTAAGATTTGGATTATGTTCGACACTGTGCTACATTCTATTGTATTGTGTGAGAGAAACACCCTGGAATCCTTTAAAATATATTCCCTAAAGGGACCCATCCATCAATCTTCTGATCACTTCATCTAACACGGGGTTGCAGGGAAGGTGGAGACTATCCAAAGCCAGTTATTTCCTGGATGGGAAGCCAGCCCATCTCAGGGTACACCCAGACACTCACACCAGGGACAGTTTTCCCAGAAACCAATTAAGATACCAGTATGTTTTTAGGCTGTGGGAGGAAACTCATGAGAACTCAGGGAGAGCATACAAACTCCATGGAGCTAGTATCCCAGGAACTGAACTCAAGGGCACAGCTCTGCAAGGCGGAAATGGTAGTCACTGTGTCACTGTGCTGCCCTTTTCTGGACCCCTGAAGGCATAAATAAGCCTAAGAAGGCTCCACAGTTGAAACATTGTGTTTTCTTTCTTCTCCATTCAGCATGGAATAAACCTATTACTTTGCAGCCCACGCATGCTGATGCAGCTACCCACCTGGCATAAATAAGTGCTGAAAATATAGACATAAAGAAAAAAGCAACAGAAATTGTAGAAAAGTGTTTGTTGTAAGGAAACTCTTTTTTTACATTGGGGAAAAATATTAATTAAAGCCATTTCTACAGGGACGGCATGTATTCAGATAAGTGGAGATCAGCTCACCCTCCCACTTGCCATTAGTGCTTTCTGCTTGAGAGGAAGAAGGCCTCTGCCTGACCGCTGCCGTTGGCTCCTGCCTGCTCAGGACTCCCAACACATTCGGATTCACTTGAGCTCTCACACTAAATTGGAGAAGTGCAGTCTTCTGCCAAGCCAAGTGAGGAATAAACCTTTCTATTCAAGGAGAGCACTACCCTATTGTACTGTTTTCCCAAGCAATGGATAGTGAAGAAATTCTGTTTTAAACAAGGCTTCCTGTTCCTGGCCCTCCTTCCCCCGTTTCTGCTGGTATTCCTTCTACTTGGGCAGAGTTACTTGATTGAACGCTTAAAAGAATTAATTTTCTGCTTAGATACAACCATTTTTAATGGTACTTTAAGCCGCTTATGAAATGTCACAGCTAACCTGAAATCTCACAGCACTTTAAGAGCTAAAATCAATTAAACCATCTGAATTATGCAAATTATTATTTTGAGTTACAGTTCAATTAAAAAAAGCTTAGGTGGGTGACACAGGGGTCTTGAGAACCAGGGCAGGCTCACTCTCTTCCGAGACCACTGAGCTTTCAGTTTATATAGTATATCAATGGGTTGTCTTAACCAATTAAAACAAACAACAGTGTTGAAGACTGACATTAATGCACATTGTCTTAATTTGTCTGAGATTTTAAAATGTCTTGCCTCTTCGTTCCATAGTTTTGTTTTTGAAGGCTCATGGGTTTCTGTGTTTTATTGTGGCAATGAATACAGTATTAAGCAAAATAAGCTTGTCAGCAGTTGTGTACTAAAAAATTTACAACTGATATTTCAAAATGGCCCATCTCTGTGGCCCTGAACAGAAAACTGAAAAGCACATCTAAATTCTGCTTAAGGCACTGTCTAGATACTTCTTCAGTAACCATAATCATACCAAATTTTAATACGTGTCAGTTTCATGCTGTGCCTGCTGGGAATAATGTCTTGAGACAGAGAATAATTACAGTTTTCTAATTGCCTCTAATGAAATCACTGAAATTAAAAACAAATACTTTATGCTTTAAAAATCAGTTAAAACGGCTACATTTAGGCAATAAATCAAAACAATCATCTCTCTAGATCCTGTTTGAAAATGGTTTCGTTCTGAAAGAATGTTCCCTTTGTGTCTCACAACCCATGTGTTTAGAATGACCTCCTCTGAGTAAGAAAGGGAGCACCACTGGTAGATTTTATCACCAGGAGGTTAACTCTGTTGCCTGTGTCACTTTTATCTGTGGTCTCCGTGTGTTAAACATCACATTTCAGCAGACTCAACAGCGGCAGAAGCCTAAGAACACAGTTCTGTTTTGCCAAGACTGACACTGATCAAGCTGATGATAAAAAAAAAATAGAATAGAACATCAGCAGGTGTTGCCTGACCTCCCCTGACACGTCTTCCAACAGAGGGGGGAAGCTAATCCACTAAAAGAAGTAAAATTGTATTAATAAAAGAACCCGATTTTATACAGTATTCTGGGATGAAACGCTCGCAGATTGTCCCTTAAATTACTGTGTTGAGTAAAATCTGTTTAAGTGCATGAAGGGATGCCTAAGAGCCTCGAGTTTCTTTCTCTCTCCTCTTCTAGCACACATCTCACACTCGACAGTTTATTTTATTATCACTTCATTCCAACATTTCAGAAAGGGATTCTAACACCGACACGCTTTCTCCATTTCCTCTGCACTCCGGCTATCTTTCAGCATGACTGTGTGCAAACACAAACGCACACTTTTTATTTATGGGAATATTTAGATTTGATTATTCAGTTTTCTTGTGTGCAGTCAGCACTTCTCCATTTTTCTTTCCTATCTCTCTCTCACATTCCCTGGCATTTCACACCCCTCTGTTTCCAGAACAAAACGGCCTCTGTCGCAAGCCTGACAGACTGTCAACAGAGCGTTCCTATCTGTCCCTGCCAACGGGACCGTTTGCACCTCAGCAATGCGAGTGGCCATCACTGCTTTAGAATTTCACTGCCCTTTGAAGCACATAAACCACTTTACCATTCGTCTTCAATGATGAGGAAAAGACCTTTTTGTAACAAAAAGGTCAGAAAATTCAAAAGAATGGTTCTGAGACACAGCAGAGGAGTGGAAGAGAAGGATAGGATGAAGAAGGAGCCAAGAATATCGGAGAGAATTACAAACCTCTTGCCGTCTCTCACCCTCTCACTCTGAGGTGGTGGGGGTTTAGCAAAATTAAGGGTTAGCTTTACCTAGCCTCCCTCTTGTGAAGCATTCTGTCGTGATCTATGGCACTCAAAGACATTTTTGGGGAAGTTGCGCACAGGTTTCTTCATGACCTGGGGAAGAAAACCATGCAAGTAATAAGAAAACCCAATACTTCTCTATGCAAGTGTTTTGTAAGGATTTCATGTTACATACAGTATGTAACAGAGCAAAAGGATGACACAGATTCCAGGAAAAGAGCAACTGCTTTCTTCAAGGGTTGGAGTCTTGTAGGTTTTACGAGTGTCTTTCAATAATAAACTGACTAAGATGGGGAATTTAATACAAAACATTGACCCTCATGCCAGCTATACATCTCTCATTCATTGCTTGAGGGTCTTCCTCTCTTTGCTTGTTGGAAAGCTGCTTCAAGTACTGTTTGAAATTTGCAGCTGTTGGTTTTTTTTACTTCAGGTTTACCATGAGGACATCAAAAATGTGTACTGATTCTCAAATCAAAAACTCAGGCGTTAACTTTGATGGTGGTAGTGAAGGTAATTGAAGCCTTTCACAACATCACTATTACACGGCAATAAAGAGGTTTGTGCAATAAGCTTTAAGCCACTATCATATTTGTAGGGTCCACTCTATATAGAAACTTCTCAAACAGATTTACTCAATGCTGAAATATTTGTGCAAGAGAAGAAAAAAATAATATATATACTGTATATTATATTATTGCACCGAAAACTAATCTGAAATTAAAATGTTAAAACTCAGATCATGAAAACGTAGCAGCTGTGATTCAACAGCCTGAGTCATAATCCAGCTTTAGCTGTTTTCAGATCTCTGTGACATTATGCAATTAATCTCACTGAAGATTTTTTTTTCTGCATCGGCGATATTACAGTTCTGTCTCCAAATGGGTACAATCAGAGTGCAAGCAGTGAAATATTTTGATAGATTAGCTCTCCTTTTAGATTGCAGGATAACCAATTTTCAAATAAAGTTAATACACAAGGAGAGGCACTTGGCATCATTCCAATCTTATCAGAATTCAGACTTTAGGATGAAAGAATATAGGAAGAATGGTGGTAGCATTACTGTACTGTTAATTCCAGACCTGAGGTGCTGTCTGAGTGGAATCTGTATGTTCTTCCCAAATTCACGTGGGTTTCCTCTAGGTGCTCTGGTTTCCTCCCACAGTCCAAAGACATACTGGTAGATTTTAAATACATGCATAATAAAGCCACATGCTGCAGGAAACAATTATGATATGTTGGTACTGTATGTTTTGCTACCTTTATGTTGAAAAAGACATTATTGACACCTAATTAACTATAACAAAAATAATGTAGATGCAAGTTCTGAAGCCACGATTGATTTCTACAAAACTGTTCTTTGCCAAAAGCAAATCAGAATGCTGATACGATGGGTAGAAAATGATTTATTATTTTTTTGTTGCAAATTAATTAAACGTTTTCAGGTTACAGTGCAGAAATAGCAAGACTAGTTGTTGTCCTTAAATTCAAACTATCTGAAATGCAGCTTATCACATTGAACTTGGATATGTTTGGAAATGACTGATGACAAGTGGGGACTCTTGACATCTCTGACTTTCAAAAGCTGTATTGTACCTCAATGTGCCCAGAACTAAGGTTTTAAAATTATGAGGGCACATCAAAGAAGAACCATTATTTTGCAGAAATAATACAGAATTAAAGTGGTGGCAAGGTGGTACAGCAGTTAGCACGTCTGCCTCGCAGTACTGGGGTCCTGAGTCCAATACTGGACCAGGGGTGCTATCTGTGTGGAGTTTGTATGTTCTTCCTGTGTTTGTGTGGGTTTCTTCCAGGTTTCCCCCCACAGTCCAAAGACATACTGGTAGGTTAACTGATTTCTGGGAAAACTGACCCATGTGTGTCTGTGTCTGCCCTGAAAAATGTCTTGTGCCCATGGCTTGCTGAGATAGGATCCAGCTCCTTTCTGACACTGAGTTGGATGAAGTGGTGTTAGAAGATGGATGGATTACATAATCAAAATCTAGCTGATCCTTTTCTCCTTTTAGTAGACTGATAAGAAACCAGACATCTGACTCTGCCTTTTTCTAACTTAAAAAGAGTATGTGAAATGTAAACTTTATTACTTTCTTTTCCTGTAAAATATATTTCATTTTTCTATGAAGAGGAAAAGTATTATGGAAACATTTTTAAGCTGATATACAGTGATGTTTTTAACCTGCTGAAGGAGTGAACTGCCAAAAACAATATTTGCAAGACCTCTGGAAATGGGCTTTTTAGTCATCACCCATTTTCACTTTTCTAAAAGTGCACCATCAATCTTGTCCTTGATAGGTGTATAGTACTGTTTTGTACCAAATGCAGCACAATTTCATTGCAAGAAAAACAATTCAAAGGGGAGATGTTCAGAAAGCAGAATTATTATGAGACAAAGGTAACATCAAATGTTTTGTGTATAAAAGATGGAATAGCTTTTTCAGGCAGAGAAGGAAAAAAATGCAATTCTTTCATCAATGGGGGTTTAGTGATTAATTACTGTGATTAATTACACATATATAAACTCAGTCTGCTTTATTTTCTCCACAATTCTTTCTGAAAGACACTTTTCATTAATCTGTTGAACATGCTGAATTCTTCAATTAATTGGACTGTATGTTGGGTTTCTTAAATGCTAACGCTGTTTTACAAGCGCTCTTTCTAAAAGTAATAGACTTTAAGAGATGTAATAACTTTATGCATATACAGTACATTTTGTCACAGACCTAAAAACGAGGCGGATCATGCCTCTACCACCTTTAAAAACTGAAACTTAAAAAGAGTAAAAAGTTAAAACTACAAAATTAGCTAAAGACGGTCTTTTCATTGCACCAGATGTCGAGTTTCCTATCTCCCGATCCACCCGTGTAGATATTTAAATTGCTTAAGCCTTAAGCTAAAGTTGCAAAAATTCCCTTCTAAAGCAGACAACAGACTAAAAGATACACATACCCGATGAACCAAGAACAGCATCATAACAGCCAGCTCGATCTGTGATTTCAATTTAGTTTAATTTTAATCAAAATACTTTAATTGTAAAACTTTGCGTTATTTAAGTGTACGGTGCTGTTTCTCCACGCAAGAGTAAGCGTCGACACAAAATAATGCATTTGTGTCCAGTCCTTCCGAAAAAAATGAACCTACATCCAGAAAAACGTACAGTATTTGCAGGGTGAGGCTTTTCCTCAATCAGCCTCGAAAAGAATTACCTGCGATCTTCAATTACACAGATGCGAGTGGATCAACTAATATAGGTATGTGCGTACTGCCACACGTAGTCAAGCCCATTCCATAGTTTCCTTGAAGATGTTTGGGAAAATTGACACTGATGGAAAAAATAACCGACGCTGTGAGATCACAAAAAATATCTGGCAGATACTGGTGAGTGTATATACTTAACATTTCAGTATTTTCTCTATGCTGTTGCATACAATGTGATTGTATTTCATGTAAAAAAATCTAAAAATCTGAGTCTTAATATCGCAGTGACCATGGGGCGCCACTAGAGGCCGATGTGAGCAGTTTACTAAATGATTAGTTGAATCTTTTTTACATTTTTAGTTGTGCTTCTTTTGTTGTCAGTAGTCACTACTTTCGAAAATGGTAAAAAGGGTCTTTTGCAGTAGTGTGAGGAAAGAGGGTACTGTCTTCATTGCAGTTAGGGTTTTGACAGAGCTAGATGTTATTTTTTAAAAATATTTTCAGTTCTTAAAGTATACGTGTGGGGTGTGTGTGATGATAATCACAGGTGCTATTGAAGGCTGGAAAATTTTAAGTAAAGGTCACAAATGGTTTACAATCTGGTCTGACTGACCAAAGACCAGGGAAACCTTCAGCAATGATCAAGCACCTTTCATGATGAACATTTAATTCCGCCTCCCTGTGTATGTATTGCCTGAACTAACTTCACACCACACTGTACCACTCAATATTTTTTTATTAAGCTATCACATCACTTTTCTGTTGACCAGTCTCTTTTTTTTTCTTTTCAAAGTTGGTTCTCAGAGGGCTGTCCATCTCTTTTGGCACTGTTTTAATTAATGTTTCCTGGACTATAATTAAGGATGTCGACTGGCTGAAATGGTGGAGTGGCTTGACTTTGCGTAGCTGCTATCTCCACTCTAATTATAGGGTGACACGGAGTCATCCAGTTTGACTCATGAGTGCCTGCTGCAGCAGAGATTGTATAGCATTAGGTTGTTGAAATTTATGGTGTGATAAACTATAAAATAATCCCACATCAATTACTACAGTTTTTTTAATCTTAAACTAAACAACTAGTGGTTGTGCCACTTAATGGACATTTCAATTTCTCATTATTGCAAAGGTTGAAACTAATTAACCTCAAATATGTTTAAATGCAAATGTTGGCTAATTGCCCTAGTCTGCTAAATGTTATGTAGCATATTACCCATGGACTTAATTTAATAATGACTTTTCATCCCTGTTCATTTGAAATATGAAAGACGCAGCTTGATTTTTAGTTCACTTGTTAATGTACTGTACTGTACACTGCAGTTTTGCTATATGCCCTTATTTGCACAGAAAGCATTAAATCCCCATATAGGAAATTCCTATTAGCCTCACAACTCTTAACTGCTGATATGGCAGCTCAAATTGAATGTAACACAGCGTGAGTGAGTAGTGGAGGTCGTGACAGCGAAAAAACATAACAAGTCAACCCCTCTGGTGATTCTGAAGACATGTCTGATTATGGCTAGATAACCAATCAGTAAATGAACTGTGTACCTCAAAAGAGACACTCGATCTGTGCATTCAAGTGAAAGAAATGAAAATGGTTGCTGTGGATTAGTAAAAGATCAATATTTAGATGCCATAGCTTCTAATCATCCATCACCAGATGATCCCAAACTCGTCGTTAGAACAGAGGTTTTAGCTTGTGATTTGCAATATTTAGGTTCGATTAATTATCTGCTGTGAAATGTGATCCAAATGTCACAAGTGGCGACTGTAAACATTTAAATCTGAAACTGGGAATGCATCTTTACACAAAGGGAGGTGGGAGTGTGGAACAAAGCTGCCCAGCCTTGTTATTGAAGATGAAACCCTGGTTTCATTTAGGAAATGGCTGGATGGGATTCTCAGAACAATTATGTACTCCCTATCAAACCATTGAGGTGGGCCAGATGGCCTCCTCTTGTTTTTAATGTTTCTGTCTTCATTAGAAAGACGGTTACTCCTGGTAAGGGTCAGTAGAAGACCAGGTAGGTCTGTGTAACAAGTGCAGTACCAGTACGACACATACAGGGACAATTTAGATGCCAGTTAACCTAGCTGGCATGTCTTTGAGAAATGGAAGTAAACGTGAACAGCTGGTGAAACTACCCACAAACTGTGAGGACATACAGACTCAGTACAGAAGGGGACCTAGGTAAAAGTCGAACAAGGACCAACGATCTGTGAGAGACCAAAGCTAACCGCTATGGTACTGTGCTACCCAATGTCAAGTTATTTCTAACAGAAAGAAAATGCAAGATCTAACTATTTTAGAGTTAGAATTAGTTTCTTTTCTTTTGTGTCACATAAGATCAGTAAACTGGGAATGACCCACATACTGGACACAGCCAGAAAGGCACTGTAGCAATCTCTGCAATATTCCAAAGTACTGAACAGAACCAGAAAAGTTCTATACCCCTTTCTGCAGTATTCCAAAGCAACATAAGGCTGTTCTAAACATAGCAGGCTGGAAAGCGTGGGACAATATGGTTGCCGCACAGGAATCAGCTTCACAGGGTGTGCAAACTGTGACTCATACATGACATTTTGTTTGTTTGGTATCCAGAGCTCACTGGGCTTTATCAAGAAATCAAAAGTAGTCATGCAGTGTTGCCAAGCTGTTTAGAAGCAGGGGTTAATATGGATCTCTCCTTTGTAATGAATAGTATTAATCCTGTAGCTGAGATGACATGTGACAGCTGTCCAAAAGTAAAAAAAATCATGGTGATAAGTTATATATTGATACACACAAGTCTTATTTTTTACAAGATGCAAAACGATGCCCCTCCAACATGTATAGGCAATTCAGACAAACCCTTATGAACTTGAGCTTAAGTACCAAGTTTTATGTTCAGCAAAGAAACATTCAACTTGATGCCTGAGTACATACAAAATAGCTCCTAATAATGATGGACATAAGCTAACACTAATGTGCAGTAGACCACCGTTTTATATCAGGAGTGTGGTACACTGGCTTGATAGAGATAAGAGCAGTGAGAAGAGATACTAAGATGTCTCCAATAACGGAGACTTGGCTCTTAGCCTTCTGTTTCTGGCAAACAGTTCAATGGTTGGAATGAAATGACCTCTAAGAGTGTAGCTGTCATTCTCTTTGTGCATTTAGAACTTCTTTATATGGATTTACATACTTCTTTAGGATTGTGTACATTCGTCACGTATGCTTAGCGTATATGATGCTACTAAATAGACACATTGTGAACCGAAGACCTCCATTTTGTGTGGTTTCTTTTTCATCATTTTAGTCAGTGCAAAATATTATGGAGTATAAGAGAATTAAACTAAAACACTAATGCTGTGCAATGCTTAGACTAAAACACTAATGCTGTGCAATGCTTAGACTAAAACACTGATGATGTGCTATACTGGATTTCACTATATACTGTAGATAAATGAATTGGGTTTCAAAAAGATTTAGGCAGTGATCTTTTTGGAGTGTCTTTTGCAATATGTGGGAAAGTCTGTATTTCTCATTACAAAGTTTTCAGTACTTATTCATTTAAAATAATAAATGGAATCCATGATTGTTTGAATTTTCATTCCTAACACTGTACACACACTATGCGTGCAGCGAAAGAACACTTGTAACTAAGAATTTTGGACGTATAAATAGCAAAGCAAAAGCCCCACATTTTATCTTGTCTTGAACAGAGAAGAAGCTACAGCTGAAGAACAGTACATGACTCAGAAATAAGCACTGAAGACTGAGGTGGGCAGTGTATCAGGCCTTGTCATGTGCTCTTGTTAAGGAAAACAAAACACACTTTGTAAACTCTGAAATGTCTGTCACCTATATTAGAAGTGCCACCACTTCAAGCATAGTAACATGAGGCTGTTTGTCAGTTTATTAAGATTGATTGATTCCCTGGCAGCTCTCTCTTTACCTGCCATGTCTGTGCCCAGTGCTCTGGATTGATGGGCACTAGAGACAACCTTGCGTACACTTGGAGAGAGCTCCGCACCATGCATCAGGGAGCCAGTATGTCACAGTGTGGAAAGTCTCACACTGTGACTTTTTTTTTTACAAAAAAAGTAATTACATCCCTACCCTCCCATTGGAAAAATTGAAATGGGCTTGGCATGTGTCAGACAACTTGTTGTGTCTGGCAATAGACTTCCAGATGTGAAGGAGAGTAAAAAGTATTTGCTTTGAATATTCCATAATGGAAAAAGTACACAAAAAGTTTATGAAGTAGAAATATGAACAAAAATATTGATGTTAATTGACAAACTGCCTTTTTAGACATTTTAGATGGGTGTGAAAAGTATCGACATTTGCTTATAATAATCTAAGGGGTTGTACAGCCTAGAAAACTTCTTATTCCTATGACTTTGACTATAACACAACATAAATGACATGAGTACAAGTTTGGGGCATTGTGGTAATCACAAATAATAATAACAACAAAAAAGGGGGCCTCATTCATATAATGTTTTATTGGAGTTAGTAATAAAAATACTTGCATTTGTATTGCACTTTTCATCCTAAGTTGCATCTACTGTAGGAAGGGACCCACATCATCCACTGCTGAACTGCAGTGGTCCCCAGGGTGACATTCAGTATGATAGCCATTATATAAGCAAGTCCACTGTAGAATTTAATTAGCACACTATTCTTATAAACTCTGCAATGGGATCTTGAATGACCAGGTTGTTAAGACCTCAGTTGAATGTCTCATCTGAAGGACAGGACCTCTTTCAGCACCATGCCTCTGGTCACTAAATGGGAACATTGCTATGGATATTCTCATCCATAGAGCACCAACAACACTACCTACAGAAGCAACCTAGTTCTCTCTGGAGGTTTTCTGTTGCAATGCTGACCAAGCCCAACCTTGCATGTAGAAAACTCCATATTCACAAACCATGAAAAGAGTCATGGGCATGCCTTAGACAAAGGTGTAATGTTTTTAAATGTTTACACATTTCGAAACTTAGAAGGGGTGTAAATTTCCATATGCTAAATGCATGCTAATGTATGCAAATAGTTTATAAAGATAGAAGTAATGAGTGTAACAATATGCACACAAACTGTCTCTCTATAATGCGCATCTAACTTGCACGCACACTTGCATGAATGCAAAGCTGGTGTAATGAGCTGAGATCCTTGTTATAAAGATGGGCAGGAGTGGTTTATCTGAACTTTGAGGCACTCTTTTTTTTTTCTTCTCACAGAAAAATGTGTTGTTATTAAAGGAGAGAGGAAGAAAATGCATTCTGAACCCAAAGGATTGTTATAACCTTGATTTTTAGCACTTAATATTGTTTTAAATCGTTTAAAATATGTTATATTCACCTAAAAAATAAATGTTTCTACCCTTTCCCATCTGTCCTCAATCTGTCTGTGTCTTGTACTGAATCAGTGTACAGTCTTGTATGTTCTAACACAGAAAGTCTTCTCACAGAATCTGTGCTCAAGTTGGATGCATATAGTACATTACTGTACATAGACTCGCCTTTGTGAATACACACTTACTTATGGGTATCACTCATGTCTAATAGGATACTGCTTGCACACATCCTAGCATTGTATGGGTTAACTAAATCTTTGTGAATGATGCCCATAAAGTATGACTCGCTTAGCTGACTGCAGTGGAATAATTGCCTCACTTAATTCATAATAGACAAAATGTCCACTGAGTGCTATGAAACCGAGTTTGCATGGCCGATATTAAGACAATCCCTCATTTTGGTTCTCAAGTTATTTTTGCTGCTGTTATTAGTTCTTTGATATGATAGACACTTCCTTGCCACTATATGGCTGGGATTTGGTTTTACCCAGAAAAAGTAATATACACAAGTTTATCAAATGTATTCACAGGGTCTGTTGGTAGAGAGGGTGAGTTGTGCGTTGACCAATCCTTGTCCGGATACTGTTGGGAAGCGCCCTTACGATATATACAGGTTCAGGCCATAATTCCCAGTGTTTTGGCTGATCTCTTATTCTTAATGAGATAATTAATGATTGATCTATGTCTGTTTTTTTGTTACATATAACATATAAACTATACAATTTATAGTTTAAAGTATATACTCAGTGCTACAATATAGAGCATTCAGTTACTTGGTTGCATGAGCCATAACTGCTACCTTGGGGATATGCAGGTTGACATTTGCAATATAAAGGAAAGGAAGCGTGGGGGTGCAAGCTAAGTAAAAATCAATTCTTTTCTGGCAGGAGGCCAGGAGCAGTGGAGGCACAGCGAGTAAAACCCTACACGCAACAAGCACACAGCCATTTGTGGATTCATTAGCACTCTGTGGTTTCGGCAGTTTATGTTTAATGTGTGATAGATGAAATCAAAGCTGTAACCAAAAGTACTGCGCAATAGCCAAGTTTTACTGAGGTCTTTAAGATAGCCTGGATGCATTTCATTTAAGGTTGGGGGAGAAAAGGAAAATAAGAGATAAAGATAAGATCACTTTATTAGCCGCATACAATTTCTTGTTTCTTCTTTTTGCATACTGCAGCTTGCTCTCTATGAGACACACAGACCAGAAGAGCAGCTAGGGTTAAGGGCCTTGCTCAGGGGCCCGACTGAATAGGATTCCTCTGCTGGCCACAGGATTTGAACCAGCAACCTGCTGGCCACAGGCACAGATCCTTATCCACAGAGCCACCGCTTCGCCCCAGTGGAAATGCACGAGGTTTTTGAGAATGTTTGCAATTGGTCACGAAAATAGAATTATTTGGTGTTGTCAGTACTGTATTACGGTCTTCCTGACCTTCATACTGTTCCACCTCGGAAGAAGCTGAAACGTGTAAAGATAACGACCCCCCACCAAAATGTCATAGTGCATTTTTTAATTTTAAACAAGATTCATGCAGGATGTTATGAAACAAAATTCACACTTCATTTCTGTAGTGAATACAAATTCATAGAATGTCCTTGTGCCTTAATCTTTTGTACTGCAGTATTGTAATTGTAATCGAGGTTATGATCATTATTCATTTTGTATTGTTAGCCGCCACGTAGGTGTGCTGTATGTTTGCATTTGTCAATCCATGCATCATAAATGTGTTTTTAATATATTTGACTGGAGCTCATTCATATTACAATAATGATTATGCCACTATAGTGAGTCTTGGTGAGGCTTGCTGGAAGAGTTAGGAGGCTTCGTCAAGCACCCTGTTTCCCCAGAAGACAAGTTTTTCTTGGTGAAGAGCAGCTGCCATCTTGAAATCAGTGTGAATGTCTCTTTCTGAGACATTCCCTTGTTTAAAAGCCTGCAGTGGCATGCTCTGGCAGTAGCAGAATAAAAGATTTAAAACACAATAAAATAATGGCTTAAACTGTTTTTGTTCTTTTAAATCCTAAATCTGAAAATGTGCAACAATGATCAACAGCAAGATGTACATATTAACCCATCCCATACTTCAGAAAATGGAATCATCACAGACAGTGTTTAAAAATATAGAACAGTAAAATTATTGAGAAAGGGCCAAAGCATTATGGTGCATTTTTGAAAAATACAAATCTCAACAGATAAAGAATTCCATCATCATCAAAAGGCCAGGCAGGGAGGCTGGCCCTAGGTGCTCTTGTGAGACCAAAATGAGAAGATTATGATTTTCAAGATACCCCTGAACCGAGCAGGCAACGGAAGCCTGAGTAACCAAACAAGAGTTGATTTTCCTGGGGCGCTCTATCTACAAGGAGTTTGTATGTTCTCCCTATGTTTGTGCGTGTTTCTAACAGTGCTCTGGTTTCCTCCCACAGCCCAAAGACATACATACAGTACTCTTGTGTTCATTGGCTTCTGGGAATATTAGCCCTGGTATGAGTGTGTGTGAGTCTGTGTATCTTCCCTCCCTTATGTGTGGTGCTTGCCGGTACGGGCTCCAGTTCCCTTGCGACCCTGAATTGGATGAAATTCGCACCTGTGAGATGTGTTGATATTCAGTTCATCTGAAGTGTGGATGCTTATACCTGCTGAAGCAGTGTTACTCCTAGTGCCTGATAGAACTGGATTTTCTTGATGTGAAAGAGCAATGAAAGGGAGGACATTGCTTCAGGCTTAACTGTCACATCCTATAGTCCTGCTTGCACACTACCTTGGCTCTTGGCAATGGCAGAATTCACAAGTTTTTGAAAAGATCCAGCAGCACAGAATGCAAATTGCCACCAGGGCCTTTATTATTCAAGAGAGACGTCTTTCTTGTCTGATGTCTCTCTTGTAAGAATCCAGTGATTCCTGTCATTAAAAAACGGCAGGCATTCTGTCCCTGAGAGGCTTAAAAAAGAAGTGCCGACCTCTTCAGATGATGAATTTATTTCCATTTACTGCCAATAGAGAAAGACGACTGCAAGGAATCAATAGAATAGAGAAACAGGTGTCAGTCGTATTCTGTTGTGTCAGAGGTGGTGATTTAAAGTACATTAGTTTCAGACCCTTGGCGGTCCTTTTTCTTCCGCACATTCAGATATTGTTTAAAGCTTCTTTTTGTTTAAAGCTGTTTTTTAATTGTAGAATTGTCAGTTGTTGTTTTTTTCTCTTATTGGTATGCCTCTACAGTTTGGAAATACCTTTCCTGCACAGCTGGGCTCACTGCTGCAATCAAGACCTGTACTTATATGCTCTGAAATGCACGTTGCATTGTTTTCACAGTCCTTCAGAGCGAGCCCGTACAACAGCGGGACACTGGCTCACCGACAACACTTTTAGCTCGCAGGCATATGGTGAACCACAAGGAGGTGCTGTTACCAGAAAAGCTGAGTATGCCATGGCTGACCCAGTTTGGCAGCACTGGAGAGTGACCCAGATTTAAACCAGTAGTCAAAATGTCTTTTTTAAGTGGCTGAACTAACCAGAAGCCCTGTGCTTGAACTGGCCTTTGGAGCTTCAAAAAAACATGCAGTTTTTTCTTAACCTAACTGAGCTGATGGATGACACCCCAGACCCAAATAGTAGATGCCTGGCAGCTCAGCCCTATTTGGTTTGTCATTGTTGTGTTTACATGTAGGCGTTCTGCTCGTAGAGTTAATGGGCATTTGTGGGAGGTATGTCATCTGCACCGATTAAAAAGGATTTATGGGAAGGGAATCATTAACTTTAAAGCAGCCAATTATTTTACATTATGGTACGTGGATTAAATATATTCCATCTAGAAATGGCAAGAAATCAAGAAAAGTCTAGTCGTTATTATGATGAAAGAAGTACATTAAAAGTGGGGTGGAAAATGGCAGTGGGTGTCTGAATGCTGTCATGAAGAGCATTCTTGGAATAGTGAAGACATTCTCTTACCATTGTGCTGTGATATAGATTTTCAGAACTGCCTTTTTACTTGTCATTACAACATTTGTATACTTGGAAAAATACAGGTATTAAGGAACAGGTAAAGGTTTAGTACATGCTGGAAGGAAAAGGCAGCTTTGGAGCCTTCTTCAGGTGAAGACCCAAGGACACACACACTGGAAGAAGGCTCCACAGCTGAAATGTTATATCTCTTTTGTTTTCCTTTCAACATGAAATAAACATTTACCTACTCCTTTGCAGCTTATTCATGCTTGCAGCTACCTACTGGAACTTCTGAATAGATGTTGTTTAATTATATGTGTATTGTTTCTTTGCCACTGGTAATGAGTAGCAAAGAACTGGTTGTTGAGACATTAAGGTACAAAGTATCTGTTGTAAGAGATCCTATCACAACAAATTAAAAATTGACTTCTGTGCCTTTAAATTGGAGAAATATCAAGGATTACTGTATCGTACTGTTGTAGTATCTTTACATTTTCTGGTGATTGACTTCAGCTGTTCACAACCACTTTGACTCTTCACGAACGTGGTGTCTAACCTTCTCACACCAATAGACTGGGTTCTTTCTATAGACCTCTAAGTCACAACTAAACTGTTAATTTTCCTTCCAGCTATGTGCACACTGGATCTGTAACTGAGCCAAACTATTTAAACAGGATCTTTTTACAGCCCCTGCAGAACAAAATGTAGGCCACATGCTCTGCGCTCTCCCTTAAAAGAGGTCATATTGGGAATATGTATTATAATTCAAGAAACCTATGATATGCAGGAACAAAATATCAATATGAAGGCTGTAACATGAACCACCTTCTCTAAAACCTATTGCACAACTATTTTAGGGTGGGTATTTCAGTGGTGCTACTCCTGTCAGGGCAGATAGTTGAGAAGGTTGCCCACCTCCTAAATTCTCATGGGAGGGATGGTTTAGCAGAGTAATTTCCCTGGATGTCTTTTGGAGATGGGAGAAAACCAAAGTAGCAAAATGCTTGTATGATCTTGAGAACAACACACAGCACAAGCCCCAAACAGAAAAGTCCCTCAGGCCAGAAGTGAACCCAGGACCTAACTCTCATATTATAGCTCCTCCTGCAGTCAGTGACATGAGTACATTTCCCAGGAGCTGAGAACTATAGAATGTACTGTACAGAAAAAAAAAACGGACTGTTCATTGAATGTTTGAAAGAATGGAGAATAATGAAAAACAAATGAAAAAAGTGATAAATGCAGTAGGGCCACACATGGTTAATTCATATTCACTTGGTTGAGCCACATCTCTGTTCTTTCACCACTTGGAGCCTCTCTTTACCCCTGTGCTCCAGAGGCAGACAAGGTGTTTGTCCAGAGGGGATGAAAGAGCTGCCTGGCTTCCCACAAGCTGAGGAACCCTCTGCTTGAGGAACTCCTTTCTTTTCTGCTTTCCTTTTTCAAAGACAAAAGCTACAACAGCTTGTCTTGATAGATCCATCTCCTGCTAAGCCAGCGCTGTGCGGTCCGTGATTGTTCTTCGACAGCCGCATGGTGAGGGGCCTGGGGAAGGGCAAGAAATGCCAACAGGCCTGACATGTGCAGGTTGGAATCCAAACAGTCAAGGAGAAACATGCTTTGAAAAATTTTACATAAAGGTAAGTTATTTTTATGGCCAAAGAGACTTTCAAAAGCTTGATGCAGACAATGTGGGCCATAGAGTTGGCAATTAACCAGAAGTCATTAGCACCTGAAACAGTGATTGATTGTGCCCCATCTCATATTACTAACAAACACCCTGCCAAGTATAGAAGGGAGTATACTCTTAATGAGATTAGCAGATTCAATGACACTCTAATTTGGGAATTACTAACCTAGCTGGAATGAATCAGGGGAAAAAAGGTTTTCAAGAGGCAACAGAGCATTTCTACCTTGCTGATGTGGAAAAGCCGATGGACATCTGCCTACTTAAAGACCTTCACAGACCTAACAAACCTTGGCAGATCTGTTTACACATTGTTTTAATATCAGGCTTTGGCTGTACTCTTCTCTCCTTAGATCTGCAAAATGTATCAAATCAAACCATAAAATCTTTTCTTAGTCTCAGACTTAAGTCCTAAATATTGAAGAGGTACTCTGCAGCCTTAGTTCTAACTTTCAATTGCAGTGTTTCCTAATTTTTTAAATACACCTGCAAATTATAAATTGGGTACAATGGTAAAATCAGAAAAATGTCTAGTATTCTTATATTAATTCTCTTATGGAGTCGACTGTGAAATGATATTGTACTGTATATCACAACAAAAGCACAGTGAAAGTACAGCAGAGCATTGGTTCAGTCACTTCATTTTTATTGTTTGCTTAATAAACATCCTTAGACAGATTGACTATATACAGTACTGTATTTTGTACTACATAATATAGATACAAACAAATACATTTTCTTGTATTCCAAATTACAAAGTGGTGTTTTCTTGTCTGCCAACTAGAGCATGTAGACCATTGAAGCCTTCTGAACTGACACATACTGTTCTGTTTTATTTCAACATCACTTTCTGACCACTGAGTCATTTCCAATTTCTTTGGATATGGGGGTCATTCCTATGAAACATAGGTTTTGTTTTGTTAGGATATACAGTATTATGGTAAAATGCTACTGTAGGCATACAGATGCTCTGACATTTAAGTCATTTTGAACAGTTTTGAGACCTCGAAGGAGTGATTTCACCACAACGGCTCATTACACAGCATGAGGCCTGTTGCACAGTTCCTCAAAATTGGATTCTTTGTCCAGTGGTGTTCTTGTTTTTATTGTGAGAATTTTTTCTGGTTTCAGGTTACCATAAAATGGGCTGTTTCTGTGACATGGACTATATTGGCAGGTTTGAAAATCTGGGGATGGTCTCAAGTTTCATCAAAATAAGTAGCTAATTGAATTGCAATTAAAAAATGATGATCTCTGAGAGTCTGAACACGATGGATAATATAAAGGATTCCACATAAATGCTGACAAGCACTGAATTTTGGAGCCACATAATGCCAGCACTGCAGGCCCTCATTGATTACCTATTATGCAGGGTTGCATTTGAGATCTTATTACTGATGTTTAAAGTGCTGCAGAGACTGGCTGTTAACTGTTTTTTGACTTGGCATTCACACCTCATCAAAATGGTGGCTGCTTAGATTTGTGTTCAGCAGAGCTCATGGCCAGGTGTCTTGGAACATCTTAAAACAATGGAAGATGGTGTTTTTTAGGCCTTCTTCCTTTTCATTGGGATATTGAGCTCTTTATGGATTTTATTATATTTGTTTGCTCTTTTAGAGGGTCAGAAATATTCAGGGTTCACCTGAGTTCATTTTTATTCTTCTACTTTTTTGTTTGTTTTGCATTTGGTTATCATCAGAATCCTGGTCTTTTTCATCGCTTTGTGTTCTGTGCTACAATGACATCAACCATTTGGACAAGTCATTATTGCAAAAAATTATTTTCTCACAGTTTTACATTAATCTTTTAAAAAAACAATTACATGGAAAGAAATTAAGTGTAAAATACATCTTTTAGGTGTCCCACAGTCTATTTCCTTGTACAATTCCTTACAAATTGAAATCATCACTTTATTACTCATCTGAGCTCTTTAGCCCTCTATTGCACATGTAGAGGGAGACTTGGGAACACACTCCTCTGTCAGAGCCATTCATCACATTAAGCTAGGAGCATTGTACTCAGTGCCTTATAGTAGTGTCAGCACAGATTAGAAGCTACAGACCTACGGTAGGTCTGGCTCAAGCCAGGTGAAGGGTTGAGCCACCCAGGAGAAGCTCAGCTTCGCAGGTTACATTCAGATATCCCTGGGAAAAATGTAGTAGTGCTGACAATTATCCTACTGTGGCTTTCTGGTCAATGGTATTTGATTTCAGAGCTGCCAAGGACCTGAGTTTCCAGTATTCTGAATCCTTAATTGGATTGTTGCTCATACTATTTCGAACCCTAACAAAGAATGAATGTACTGACTTATTTGTAGAGTCCAATTTCATTCAGGTATCCTTTCTTCAATTCTTATTATGATTTTTTTTTACATCGCAGTCTTTATTTTCTTTCAGTCTTTGAACAGTGATTGATCTGTTAAAGTAATAGAATAGAAGGAACTAACAGAATTGTTCAATACAATAGCCCTTATAAGGGCTTAGGTTTAGTTATTTAAATGGTAAATGCATTTTTGGATATTGCTTTAAAGCTTGTAGAGCATAATCAAGATTAATCACTTTCTTGACTCGGCACTGTTTATAGAAATCTCTTAAGAAATATCTATCATGTGCCATGAAAAATGTGATAAATGAGTCTGTTTTTATAGGCAGGCCAATACCTTGGATTAGTTGATATTCTAGAATGGATCTTTGAAAATTCAGGTACAGAGTACCTCAATTATTGATATAACAGTTAAATTGAAGCCTGGTTATGAATATCAACATATTTCTGCTCTAACAGGGCTGGTGTAACATGAGGAGTTTTAATCCTAATGTGTGATGCATAGAAAATCAATCTATTTCTTCACACACTTTATAATGAGGGAGATAAGCAATATGAATGTTTGTCTGAGAACTCCTGTTTCCAAAACTGTATCAGCCAATATTCTTGTTTAATTATAGCTCTTGGGACACTTTTTAATCTCCATAGTTTCTACCTATTATTCTACACTTATTAAGCAATGTGAAATGGAACACAATTTCCATTTCGACAACATCATTCAAAAGATGTACAAGTTCACCTGTGCAGCTGCAGAACTAAAATGTTAATTTCAACACCAACTGGCGAAGAACAGATTCACAATTGAAAATGATTTTTGAGACTTGATGTAGCTCAATGGTCTCCCCCTGGGATTCATGAGACTCAAGTATGTGGAAAGACAATGTCATTTAGTGACTAGGACATGTATTATTTAACACATAATGCAGAATTAGAAATGAAGGCATAAAACCTTATTACAGTATGTGCCTGCATTCCAGTAGTGAATGTGGGCAGAATGGTGGCGTGGTGGCTGGTTGCTGCCACTCAGCTTCCAGGTCCTGGGTTTGATTCATACCTAGGGGCTATTTAGTGTAGAGTTTGCATGCTCTTCCCATTTTTATACTGGTTATCTCTAAATAATAGACCCGTTCATGTTTTCATGTTGCTGCTGCAAATTATCCACTGTGTAAGTAAGTGCAGTAAGTGCAGGGGCACTGTAGTGTTCTGCAGTGCTAAACCTGAAATCACACCCACGACCATGGCTGTGACATGAGAAGAAGTAGTGAAAGTCACAAGTGGAGGATCAATTGTATACAAAGTCCTGATCATTGCAGTGTCTGCATTCACAGACAGCAGAAAAGTCCATTCCAGCAGAGAGCAATTGATATTTTGGAGTTTTGCAGAAGGGGGAAGATGAATATGTTTGCTTCTTAAACTAAGACAACTACTATATATAACCCAGAGAGGACTGGAACAAAGAGCAATAAGTGGCACTGCCATCTTCACAGATAAATAACTCAAATCCTATATCATTTGGGATTGGTTTTTGCCTTTTAAGCCGGGATTGCTTAATGCACTTTAAGGCCCATAGAATTGAATAGTGAAACATAAAACAGGGGACACCAGTGGGAGCTCCCATGCAAGGGAAAGATGAATCAGACTAATGTTAATTTATTTTGTGTGTGTGGTTTTCTAAATAAAATCTTGCTTTAGTGACCCCTGCTGTGTAAGCTAAACAGGTAGAGCCTGACAGTGTCAGTAATACCTGCCAGAAAAAGGCATCTTATGTGATATTGTAGTCTGGGAATCATCGTAGAGTAGGGGGCTCATATTTGGGTTCACACCAGCTACAGATCAAATGATGCTGCTTATAAATGGACTGAAGAGCTTGACAGGGTATTCACAAAACATGTGTAAATAGATATTTGCCAAACATTGAAGAGGGCTAGGATCAGTCCCCATATGCAACTTTATGCAACTTTCTGTATAATATCCATGAATTCCATGAGCCAGTTTAAAATGAATTCCAGATATCCTGAGTTTTTTAAAGAGAAAACATATTTTTGTATTTCCCTGCTGCCTGTTATGAGTGCCATGCCTGAATGACTTAAAGAAGACTGATTTTACTTGCAATGAAAAATAATTATATAAGGATGAAAGCAGATCCCTTGAAGAAGATTTGAAAACAATTAAATCAGCTGCTAAATGAGATGGTGAGAATGTGTCCCATGGTTTTGCATAACTATGTGGGGCTGAGCAGTCTGAGATCTAAAATCCAGGAAGTGAACAGATATCCTTTACAGTAGATTCTGAAAGGTGCCCAGCTCATTACTAAAAATGCCACCGAGTGAAGGTTTTTAGAAGACAACTATAAATAAGTGAAAGCTGAGAACTAGTAAGTAAGAAAATTATTCCTGACTGGCAATAGTGTGCAACGTTTTGGAGCAATGCTGAGAAAGTGGTTGACATTTTTTCAAATGACCATTTCTAAGAGAGACCATTCTGCTTTTAGGGACACAAATATGAGATCCTTATGTCTGATTGTGTTAATTAATGCTTTATCTAGTCTGCATTACAGGGTTAATGGCCTAATGTCCCACCAGTCTTTTGTTCCAGTCCCAGCACTTCATATCCAGATAATCTATGACCAAACATCATTACTCTGTATGATCTTTGCTTGCTGAACTTCTTCCCTGCTTCTGCCTTCAAAGAGCAAGTATCACTGTGGAAGTCAGACATTCGCAGAGGAACAGGGCTGTACACAGACTCTTGTGCTCTATCTGATACGGGGGGGGGTAGCTTGTAAGATTTAAACAGGAAAGTGCTGGTGATGTAAACTGCTACATTACCACTGACATTGTATTTTGCTGTGGTCTGGCACAAATCAATTCTCAAAGCCTGTTACTCCATCTGGAAATGTACCCCCAGGAGTGTAGGGGTTTGCTAATGGGGAAGATTCATCATATTCCAAACCTGCAGGTTTCGTGCCAACTTTAAAGAACAGGCCGTCTCCATTGCACTTCGTACCTGTTCTTACAGGGGGGTGATACTTCCACACTGGATTCCTCTTTGCCCATTTGCCCATTGCCCATTTTTCATTCTCCTCCCCTTCCCTGTGTGAAGGACTTTGGTTTCCAGAGCCGGGGGAAAAAAAAAGCTTGTGACTTATGAACATCTGTTATATAACATGATTTTTGTGTTTTCAAAATGAAGATGCCTTTGAAGCTATATTTAGCATATGTACTGTATCATGCACCACACACACAGTTTTGTTTCTGATTCTCTTTTGCACTTTTATTTTTATCAATGTTTTTAAAGTGACCTTTATGTGTTGCCTTTTTTTAAAAAAAGGATGTTCTTTAACTATTCTGGATAATTCCTGAGTAATTACCCAGTGACAATAGAGGCTTAGATTATTCTGTCCACCCACCCTCAGCTCTGTGGTGTTCTTGCTTAGAAAGTGCTGACATCGTTTTCATGTACTGCTCAAGCACCTCTGGAAGGCTTCTAAACTGCATTTTATAATAAGTCAATGTAATTTTTGTAGGATTTAATTATTACATAGATAGATATTGAATTGATGGCAGTGGATTATCTAATTAATTCTTCTCCATATTTTAGCCAAAGATTTGTACGACTCTGCCTTGTGACTTGAAGATAACGAAGCTAAACCACTAAAAGCTGAAAGTATTTAATTTCTCTGTATTTCTTGAGTATATTTCCTTTTGAACTTTATCTTAACTTTATCGACCCTTTTATCATTTCCAAGTGCCTTTTTCAGTTTTTTATTTTCCAGTTGTTCTTCTAACTAATCCAATACTGACACTGCAAACCGTCAGTAAAACAGAAGCTGTCATCAATTAGAGGTCTGCCAATATTTTTGTTATTGTCCTGTAAACATGGATGATACAGTAGGTGTTGTTTAAAATGAAAAAGGAGCATAAAGCTTGTCAGGTACCAAGCTGAGAATTCATTATTCCATTATTTTCAGTTGGATCCTTCCAGCCCTGGTCAGTGGTGATGAAAAAGCCAACTCTTCACAAATGCAGGCTGACAGATGAAAATCTATTTTAATTAGCCGCTGAACTTTGATTACTATTCATTATTTTGAAGATGTACCATAAATAGATCCAATCTCCAGTAGTGGACCAGAGTTACAGAAACTGAGCTTTCATGTTTGTAGCAGGGCAGATTACCTGAACTGTGGAGTCCAGTTGGTTTAAATGTGCTCAGTCTTCAGATGGCTCAAAGCTGTAACGTTCTTTTTCCAAGTCATTTTCCAAGTGCCTCACTCATGTCCGTGATGGACTGAAAGAAGAGTGACTTCTTGGTGAATTAGTCCATAAAGTCTTAGTCCTTCTGCTTTGTAGACTGTGATCTCCCATAGGTTGGTGGACATTCTTTGAAGTGAAAGAGTTTATGCTGTGAGATTGATTCACTCCAAGTAGAATATTTAATAAAGCATGGAAAGTTGTAATCTCCATCCTCTCTTAAACATGTGTCCAGTCTGATTTAAGTAAATGAATACTTTTTGGGTCAGCTAATGTATTTTTAGACCAGTATTATAAACCTCTTACATTCTAACACACATTAAGGGCTCTGGTCCTTATAAAACAGCTTTTTTAGGAACTTAATATTTACTGTATCTTGCATGATGACCACAATGTAACAGAAATGGTACTGTTCAGTGTGAGTGTGTTTGTCAGATTAACACCTGAAGCCAGGAGAAGTGGGCACCTGGGCCTGCCAATCTGTCATGATGCCCTACACCCCAGAGCAAATTACTGCTTAATTAATCAGTGTTTGTTTGCTTTCTGCTTTCTGGCTGCCTCTTATCTTTTACATTGCTGTTCTGTGCCACCAGGCTTTTTTCCCTTCCTTGTTTAATGCTGCCTGCTGTGGAGTCTGCTTAAGATGCACCCTCTTGCTCTACAGTATGTCCATTGCAGGTTGTCCCACTGTACAAAGGTTTTCAACATTTATTTCACACATTGAATTAGATGTAGAAGCTTGTTTCCCCTCTGTGTTCTCTTGGTTTAGGTTTAGTGCTTGAACTGGGAGTTTTTAAATGTTGTTGGTCTATTCAAATGTTGGTCTATATGTTTCATGAAGACCGTGCAGCATGAAACGCAGAAGGATGTGTAACAAATACATGGGACCACAGAGGAGTATTCCCACTGACAATTCAAGTGCAAATCAGAAATGCTGTATCTTCTCCATGTTACCAATATTTTCATTTTCGGAGTTGTTGGTACTCTCTAGCGTATATTGTCATTGTCCATGGAAATGTATTTCCCATAGTTCCTTTATGTTGGGATATATGTGTGTGTTGGGCTAGAGTGTGAGGTTCCCAGTGATGGTGATGGAGCCTACTGTATGTATGACTCCATATGTGATCAATTAGCCAACAACCAAACCTGGGACTCACTTCCAACTTTAAATCAGCAATCAGTTTGAGATTTTTGCTAGAATTCAAATGGATACTCTAAGGATATACAGTATATCTCATTTCTCATTTCTTAAAAAAAAAATCGTTTGCCCAGCCTAACAGTATTGTTGTTATTGTTTTTAACCTGTAAAGCGCTTTGAGGAGCCACCTTTAAAGGCGCCATATACAATAAAGTTCATTAGTACTATTGTTAATTTGCTGGACAGAGAGGTGAACATTATTACACAGAAGACAAAGATAGCGATTTACGTTGCATTGTGCATTGTGCTGCTGTAATACAGTTTTAAATAATTAAAAGTCTAAACAGTATCAGCTTTATTTATGGGTTTTAAATAAAGGCGATTTAAACGCGATTTAAATCAATATAAATGTTTATATTGTAACGCCTAGGTGACTATTCATTGTTATTAAAATGACTTAAATTCGATCATGTTGTGATATTTAGAAATATAAATTTGTTTGGTGCGAGTGAGGTTTTAATTAATCTCTGACTCAGGAAACGTTACATTTTTTCAAAGAAATGTTTGTTAAAAAAAATTCGTTGTTCCAGTGGGATTCGATCACAGCCCGTGTGAGGTGGGAGTCAGGAACCTAACCCACAGCACCACCGGCAAGGTCACATGTGAGTGCTGAAAAAGCACTACAGAAACATTATCAACAGACAATGTACAGCGTGTACTATTCTTGTGTTGCGGCACATGAATATAATTATATCGTTATTAATTTCTTTAGATACGCGATTCCATATTATATTCCCTTTTAATCAAATTCTAAAAGTATGCTTGTTGACTCCGGTATCACGTTAGTTAAAGACTTCGATGCTTAAAATGTTTAGGGAGAAATGGAATACTGGTGTGTATGTTTTCTTTAAAGTACCGAGACCAGCCATATACTGTATGTTTAAGTTCCAAAATTAATATCGTTTATGGCCTTCACACGCGTTGCAGTATGCTCCTATTCTTTTTATGCTCAGGCACTAAGATTTCCCTTCAGTGGTAAAATTCCATATAAATATTCAATACTTAAACGGGCACAGTTAAGACATTAAATATACATATACATACTGTATACAGTACAGTTTGCATACGGTAATATGTTTATGTTCCTAAATCAATCTCTTTTATGAGCATGTGAAAGGCATGGTGAATCGATTCTCAAAAATTACTGTACTTTGCATGATTGGAAACAAATGCGTGATTGCGAAATGCTGTGGTGTTACTTTTACAAAGACGGTCAATGAAAAAAAGAATGTGGACCAGGGCAATACTTTGAGTTTACACTTACAGCTTGTCCAAGGTCATTCTTATTAATACTATTAGTAATATCTTCGTTAAAGACCTTGATGGCGACAGCTCAAACATGAGAGGTTGAGCTTCATTAGCTCCACCTTGCGGAAATTCCGGATACTATTATTTTCCTTACGGTAACTCGCGGTATTTACCGGTAACTCGCGGTAGACTGCGTACAGCGCACCGGAAAATAATGCGGTATCGCCCGCACATTTTGAATGGCTGCATCTGTACACTGCTGGCGATTACCTGGCACCTTCTCCCGTGATCTTTATTTTATGCAATGTTTCTTTAATTCCAAAATGGGAAAAAAAGAAGCCATGCCCAACGTCAGTGAGGTATTGTCTATCTATTGGCAGCTGATTGAAAATGGTTAAAGAGACTTCAATAAAATTGGACTTTGAATTAAAATGTAATCTCATGATAAACCTTTCCTCTGCATTCCTAACACTATACTTTCTCCTGTAGTTTAAGTTAACAAAGTTAATTGTTCCACAATACAGATGTTTACATAGGTCAAACAATTGTGTATGTTCATTCATTAAAAGGGTCTTTAGATAGCCCACTGGATACCTCTAATGTTATACGTTTTTAGTTTATATAATTGTGTGATTGAGGATTCAGGACAAACGTTTGCACAGTTAAGGAACAGAAATAAAATTTCTTGACAATATAGGAACTAAAAGAGGTAGACTAATGGAAGCTTTAAATTTGAAAATCTGAAATATATGTTTGCTTAGTGAAAACTAAACTTAAGAATGTAAAGATGGTGCCCAAAGTAATGTAATTTTATGAGTTATATTAACATTTTGATATTGTTTTTATCACGGTGCCTGAGACTTGGGTGAAAGACAATAAGACTTGTAATGAAACCCCATTTCATGGCTATACATTTTATAGCAAGACCAGAATTAATTACAGAGGAGGAGGAATTGTTTGCAGAGCTAGAATGGCACACAAGACTGTAATAAGTTTGTACAATACAAGTACAGGCATTCTCCTTGTTCTAGGGAGGCTAAATGTGGCAATGTTTTATAGGCAACCTGTCTGTTTTTTAAGTTTTTTAAATTAATTTAAATAATTAAAAATTATTTTTAAATAAAATTATTTTTTAAATAATAAGTATGATTTAATTGGAGTTTGCATTTAAGGTATTTTTAACATAGAAATCCTAGTGAAGTTCCTGCAGAAATTATAAAGGAATACAAGGCATTCAATTCTCAAAGGCAAAATGTCAATGAATAAAATGAAACATCTCATTTGGTGTTATCTCCATTGCTGCAGGAACAGCTAATAAAATGCTTAAGCAGACAAGAGATGTTGATCTTCCCGGAGTTCTGGTCCTGTTAGTGCAACTTGGATTGATGAGTTTGAAGTCCTTCCTTGACTTATTCACCATTGGGCCCACCTTTCTCATTGAGTTGCTAGTAGCTAAGTGAACCAAGGATCTTGTGCCACCGATTCAAAGGAATTTTCTCCTTTATTTTACTGGCTGCTCCACAGTCCCTCCATTTAGACTTAAAGATTTCACCTGCTGTTTCCTTAGCTACTGTCCTGCTGTAGATTATTTACTGCTAGAGGCTTAATCCATCCATTTGCTAACTGCTTTATCCAATGCAACCATTGCAGGGCAGACAAATGCAAATGCAAACATGCACAAATTTTCCCAGAAGCCAATTAACATACAGTACCAGTATGTCATTGGCCTGTGGGAGGAAACCCATGTGAACATACTGTAGGGAGAACATGAAAACTTCATGTAGATAACACCCTAGGAATTGAACCCAGTGCCCAGTATAGCAATGCTAGCCACTGTGCCACTGTGCTGTCCTAGAGGATCTTTGCAAAACAAAACAATACATTTGTGATGTATTGTTTGGGATAGGGATTTGCATGTTTAAGATTGAGAAATGTTCTTATTTAAGGGAATTAGCAGTTACAATAATGGCTTAGTAGTTTACTCAGAACCTTATAACCCTTTGTGTGAAAATTTACCTTCCGTTTTTAGTCCTGAATGTAGAATCTCATAGTCTCAGTTTTCCATTTTGTCCTGACAATTGAAATATTATTTTTAACAGTCAGCATTTAATCCCTCATTCATATGAAGTCCCACTGCCTTCAATGGAGAATGTTGTCATCCACAACATAATCTCTGCTGTACTGGATCCCTCTACAAAATAAAAAAAAATGCAGTTTTATTATCATTATTATTGATATTAAAAACATACTTTAAAATCACAGTTGGGTACAGTGTTAACACACATTTTAAATATATGAGGATGGCCAATGAAATGATATTCCCTCAGTAAATATCAGAAAAGTTTCACCTTATTCGTTGGCTCTGAAGCTTCATAATTGTCCGATTCATGTTTGTAATCATTTTGTACTCACGATAGCAAAACAAATACATGGGCCAGAGCCTGAGAGAGAAAGGCGTTTCCCACTAGAATTTGTTGTCAAAGACAGAATCAGAGATTCTGAGGTTTAAATTGGAATCAGTGCTTTACATTTCCCTTGCCACTGTGCCCAGGTTTAAGGGCCTGTGGAATTTCCCATACTTGTTTCTAAATCACAGGAACTGTTTTTGCATTGTTGTTTTGAGATTGGTGCTACTCTGGGTCAAGCACCCAAGGTGATCAATATTCTGTTTAGTCTGAGCCACACTCCAGGACTAGCTAACTTTATGCCAAAGTTTTTCTTTTAATTTGCATCTATGTAAAGCATGTTGAGGCTTTTTCTGGAAAGGAATTTGTTGAAATGACCCTATAGCATTGTTTAAAATATCTGGCAGCAAATGAGTTTGAGTGTAGACCGTGAAACCATCGTTTTTATTTGCTGATAAAAACCACGTTACATACTGGCCAATGATTTGACTGAAGTATTCTGTACTTTGCATAGGGCCCTTATATGAAAGAGCAGGATTACTTAAAGAATTGATGACTTCTGAAATTACCTTAACAAAAATCAATTATGCTTTTCCATGTTGTTAGCCAACCCCTGGACCAGCACTGTAGGCAGATGGACAGTAGTGTCAGTGATGGGGAAAAACTGGTCATTAAGGAGAGTATTACTTTCTAAGTTAATGCCTAAGAGTAAATCTTACATCAGTCTGAATGTGATTACTGTGTTCTGTAATGCTCTTTGATCAGAAATTAACAAGAGAATATTGTGCTTTATAGGAAAAGAAAATCCTACAATGGATTAAAACTTTATAGAGAACTATTTCTCCCCTTTAAGCAGTGAAGGTTGAAATTACCATTAAATCAGCAGCATCATACTACACTTTGAGCTAAGAGTGCCTTTATTCAAGCAATTTTACTTTCCTTAGTGCTTCAAATTACTGGAGAGTAGGAGAGTGTGAAGTGGGTATTATTAACCCCCATTAAAAAGGCAGGTGTTATAGTTCTACACTTTTTAAGTCTTAGACATCTGATGGTAATTGGTAAATTACTATTTTCAGTTCTTGTGTACCCTTACATAAAGCCACATGAGCAAATTACACAAAACATTTTGTTTCTAAGTAGTTATAAATATTGATAGTACAAATAATTTTGATAAGCAATGAAACAGCAATGCACCTTTGACACTGTGTACTGCTGGTTTCCAAAAATAGCTGAATTGTGTTAACTGTGATATACCACTTTATACTAAACTGAAATTCAGCACAATTGTATGGGAAGTGTTTTGTCCCTGGCCTTCTGAGCAGTGCCCATCTCAAGTGCTGATGAGATGAATGATAGTTAAGGACACCTTAACAGATGTGAGGAGAATGAGGGAGTGTTACAGAATTTAAAAAGCTTGAAGCACAACTTACTACAGGTAACTTTATTCATCATCATTTTCTAATCGCTTGCTCCTTGTGAGAATTGCAGTTGTAAGAGGCAGAGCAGGGCAGACCAGACTTACTTCCCCCAGCAACAGTCTCCAGCTCCTCCTGGGGGATTCTCAGATGCTCCCAGGACAGCCGGGAGGAATAACCCCTCCAGTGTCTGCCCTGGAGTCTGTTCCTAGGGGGGCGTGCCCAGTATACTGTACCTCCAGCGGGAGGCATCACGGGGGCATCCTCACCAGATACCTAAACCATCAAGCCAGCTCTCCTCACCAAGCATGCTTCTCGCGATCCACAGTAGCAAAGACTCTACTCCAAGGTCCTGCCAGACTGCTGAGATTCTCAACCTGTCACAGTCTAAGCCCTGTAGCACTATGGGGAAACCTCATTTCCACTGCTTGTATCCTTGATCTGTTTCTTCTAGTCACTACCCAGAGCTTGTGAACTAAAACCTGTAATGTAACATGTAAGGTTACCCAAGGTCTGCATTCCTTACGAAACAAAAGTTGTACACTGAAGTACTTAAAGAGTTGTGGGACTTTGTGAAGTTTTTTTAAGTCAGTCTTGAGCAACAGATTAGGGGGAAAAAAAACATACCACCTAGAGGGATTACTGTATGTGAAGCTACTTGATTTGGATTTACAATGCTCAAACTGCAAAGCTCATACTTCCTGTCAAAGACTGATTATTCTATCGAGATAGGTAAGCACGTATTCATGAATGTTTTTGTGATTGAAGCCTGCATAATTGCATTGACACCTGCAGATGCTACAGTAGCTCCAAAGTTTTGTGTGTCTTGGCCAATTTCACCTTTTACTGCAAGTAGAAAAGTTTACTTAGATGCTTAGACTCTACTATTCCGATTAAAATAAATACCTGAAACTGCCTAAAAATTTAAAGACCACCTCAAGTTATCTTAATTTATGCACCTTAAATAGGTACATAAATTCTGTGCCTTTTTTGTGGTTATACCATGAATACATGCTAGGCTTTTACCATGATTTTGCCTGATTCACTTTATATTACAGTAGATGCTGAAAGGTAAATATTTTTTCTGTGCCTTTGGTTTGCATCAGCCTGTTATTACACCTTTGTACCTTTGAGCTGTTGATGTAGTTAGACTTATGTGTTCCTGCCTATAAATTTATTGTGTCCCTGTCTTGGGTCTTCCATCATGTGCAGGTCTTCAGGGTTTCAGTGTGGCAACAAGACTAGTCTATGAGGCATCTTCAAGAGAAACTCAGTAAAACAATATTCCGGAAAGACCATAATTTTCTGCCCCCAATAGTTTTCAAAATCCCTACTGATGCCAAATATGTCAAAAAGTATATCTGGAGCTGTCTCAGATGTGAAAGTAAGATTGTGCTTATATTAGAAAGGAAGAGATTTAATCAAATCTATATACAGTACATAAGGAAAACTTGATATCCTTTGATAACAAACTATTAATCAACCCCAGAAAGAAAACAAATGCAGCAGAATTTCGCTTAAACTGCCATGTTCAGTTTTGATTGCTTTAGTAAGCCAGGTGCTAACTTTGCTCAGTTTGCAAGTAAAGTTTAATGTTGCTACTCTTCATAAATGAAGTTGTTCAGAAACCAGGAAAATATCAAAAGATCAGCAGTTACTTATTTAGTATACCAGAGTTCTCAGGACCAGCCTAAGACTTTTTTGTCATTTCATCTACTGTAAAAGCCAGTTGTAATTAAATGGTAGGGAAATGATCCCTTCCAGCTCAATATACGCTAGCTACTTATCCTAATATTTTATAAAGCAGGACTGAACACCCACCCCTAGTCTGAAGTGTTCATCCTTTTCATATCTATGAGGTTTTAATATAGCTTTGCTCAGCCAACAAAGTATTTATAGCAGGAAAAACCTTATCCTCCTAAGCTTTGCATTGGCAGTTTATGTGACAGAGCAATCACGACAGGCTGACTGTGCAAGCAAGGAATTTCATTCTGGTTACACTGCCTAATTTGGATTAGTTGTTCATAATCTCTCTCAGCCATGTCTCTTGGGTGTCAGCTCCAAGCTGATTATAAATGTCATGACCACCCTAAATAAATAAATAATTCAAGGAAGTCACAATGCAAATGCATTGATATGTGCAGTGCAACTACACAAATTGTGGGGGTTTTAGGTAATTAGGAATCCAAAACCTGCAGGCTGTTCTTGGTCTACAATTTCAAACTTTAAATAGTTTGTCTCTTGTTATTTTTTACTACTGAAAATGCAGAGGTATCATAAAAAGGGGGTCGTTGAATACTCTACAATGCCTGTCCCATTCTATTTGTCTTAGCTGTCGGATTAAAGTGTTCCTAAGATATCTCAAACTCCACAGTTACTACTGTACATCTAAGTTTCTTATTAATACTATAATATGCTGTGCTTTGTAAAGATGTGTGAGTGGATAGGTTAAAATAACTATGGGACACCTTCTTATACACCTATTGCTTAAAAATCACACACTAGATTGATCAAAGTTTTAACTGCAACAGTTTATAGTAATTACCTGAGCTTTTCTGGTACATTAAATAGACATCATCCAGGGTTAGTATGGAGGTCTAATAAGAGGCCACATACTGATTTTCCCTGCATATCCATTATCCCTACTGGGCAACATACTGTAGATGAATAAGGTAAGTAATGAATGCGATCCCTCCAAAGTGCAATTACTTCATGTCTCCTGTGTAGAACAACTGAGAAGATAAAAATAAAAAGAATCTGATGACTCATAAAGTTATAATACAGGATGGAGAGGCTTCCTCTGTATGTACAGTATCAGAAGTGGCCATTAAAAAAGACATCTGCCACTAGGAAACCTATAGCAAGAGGCAATTATCATCTGACTTGGAATAGATTCTGTCATTTCCTGTGTGTGAAAGTCAGCCTTGGCTTCTGTGATTGCCACCTTTCCCAACTGTGAAAAGAGTATTTTGAAACAAAATCTATGAAGAGCCAAACTGCCATTGAGACCACTCACTCAATTCTGCAACTTTGCTAGCACTCATGAGCAACCTTTACAAATGATTGTGTAAGAATCCAAACCAGGAATCGGAAAATTGCAATGAGGGAGTTCAACAGAACCAGCTTTATTTGCTCTCTAGAGTGAGAGAATCTCAAAGATGGTAAGTAATTCTCCGAATTTTAAAGCAGACGCAACTGCTCAGGTCTACATTTTTTGTGTCACAAAAGCTGTTCATTTTACGAAAGGCTGTTCATTCTAACAGAAGTTTTTACTACGGTATTTGTTATCAGGAACCCAGTCAAGCACATCCTGTTCTCCACCTCACTGTTCTGTTTACTTTCTCTGTTTTTCATCTTCTTTCTCCCTTTTCATAAGTTTTCTCATTATTGTTAGTGTTCTAAGCTTCTGTGAGTTCAAGGTTAGGTGTTCAATCTGCACTGCCTGAGCCTTTCAGTTGTCAGTTTGTCCACTGCTCTGTGGGACTCGACAACAAGAGCCTGTGAGGTGCTAGCAGTGTCAACTCATATTGCAATGCCCGTGATGTCATTTTCCCTGCATTCCTGCTGCCACACCCCTTTAACAAGCAGCAAGGATGAATGAATGGAACAGAGCCAAGCAGAAGAGACAATTCCAATGAGCAGTTAAGTGAGGTAGAAAGTGTGGCAAGTGTAAAACAATTATTTAAAACAAAGTATCTTACTTTTTCTTCCAAATTTAATATAAATATTTTTCCCAGATTTAATCAAAACACATTTTAGTTTCATTTTTTGATGAATGCATATACCCTGCAAAAATTATAAATTCTTAAATGCTTTCAGATGCTAATTATGTTTATTAATATGACTAAAATTCAAATTTTTGCATGCAGGACATCTAAGAAAAAATGTTAATTCTTTTTTTCACACTTGCCGGGTCAGATTTCAACTGATGTTCATCTTTGTCCACAGCGAATGATGATTTTTGAAAATGTGCATTTATTTTTCTGTCTGAAATTTGAAAATAACATGTTAATATGTCTCCTCACATGTTAGAGGTACTATAGGTATCAAAGGTTCAGTGAAGAGAATAAGATCTGCCCTTAATCCCATTTATTTCCCATCAGACTGCTCTGTCTGTCCACTTTACTCAAGCACACGCCAGAGTGATGTGCTTAATTGGCTTAATGCCAATTTCGAAATGAGAGCACAGTCAGGACACACTGTACTAGTATAGTAAGTCATGTTCAGGAAGGAACAGGTGGGAAGCTCCTTCTTGCTAAATCTAAATGCTCAGTATTCTGGCTTTAGTTTTCTTTAATGTACATGGTGCATTCTCTAGTTGAAACAGAAAGCACAAAAGTAAAAACGTATGGCTCTAGACCTTCAAAACATTGATGTTCACAGAAAACATGAGTGGATCTGGTCAACTGTTGTATATTTTCACTAGCAGATGATCTTCTGTATATGAAATCAGTGCCTTTTGCGTATTAGCACTGCACAAAAGACCAGAAACTCTCAAGCAAGTCTCCAATAGCTCCAGTAGATCAGGGTGTGTTGAGATGAGATGCACAGACATCAATGCACTGTTGATTTTTGTGTAACCATGCCCTTCACTGGAAAAAGCCTTGGATGCTTTTGTAGAGAACTTCATAGCAAACTCTTTCCAATATGCTGGCTTAAACAAAGGTGCATAGAATTGAATGTGATGTCTACAACAGACACTTGCATCCAGGATGATTGCACAACCTGTCCTCAGAATCTCAAGGTTAGGCAGATATAATACAATCCAAAGCTCAAAAATGGCACACGTCCATTCCAAAAAGGATTGGTTTTGTCAGGGAAATGAAAATGTGGCACATCCACATTAACCTGATAACAATGGTGTGGAAGACATGGATGCATGAACTCCTGTTATAGAGTCACTGCACCCAGCTTGAAATAACCTGAATAAACCTGCCACTCTAAACAGTAGTGAATTGTGAAACTAGGGCTGAAGCTGGGGGTGGGGGGGGGGCACGGTGCATGGTGCATGATTATCATTGCTGCCTCACAGTGCTGATGCCCTGGATTCAGTACCAGGGAGTTTGGATGTTCTTTCTATGTTCACTTGGGTTTCCTCTGTGTTCTCCAGTTTCCTCCCATAGTTCAAAGGCATACTGGTAGGCTAATTGACTTCTGTAATATTGGACCTGGTGTTACAGTGTGCATGTCTGTGTGTGTGTAGGCCCTGAGATGAACTGGCATCCTGTCCAGGGTGTATGCTGCCTTGTACCCATTGCTTGCTGGGATAGGTTCTAGCTTCTCTGCGACCCTGTACTGGCTTCTCCCTCTTTAACCTACGGGAAAGCGACCCACTTCCTCTGTCGAACTCTAGAGGAAATACAGTATAACCCTTTCCCAGCTCTAGCACAAAACATACAATTAGTCTAACTTCACTGCTAACCAATCTGAAGTGTCTCCTGTGTTTTGAATCTCTTTATAGGGAGAAATGATAGAACACCGACACAGCAGGTCTTGTATAAATACTTGCACTTTGTATCTCTGACTGGTTTTGTAAGCTGCACAAATCATCACAGACGGCTCAGAGACACAGCTGCACCATTACAAACAGGAACGATCACTGTTTGTTTATCAGGGCTGTTTCAGCTTTTAGTTGAGATACACTCAGAGGCAAACCAGGCAAAAATCGCTAGTGAGCTACAGTATGCTACTGTCTCACTCAACATTATGTATTATCTTCTTTAATTAGGATCTTGTTTCCCTCTGTCAGTTAAATTTCAGATCTGTTAAAAAATGGCTTTGGAGACAAGATTTTAATGGCTCTGATTTTTCTGTAATAACTATTAGTCATTAGAATGCTCTAAGAAGTCAACACAGCCTAGGGGTCTCTCTCCAATTCTTAGCCTTGAATATGCTTTCATCCAAACTTTACCAATTAGTATGCACACTCACGAGCATCTTAATTTAAGGTGTGATCAAGGGGCTGGAATCAGCTTTTTAAACTTCTTATATAAGTTGAGTTTAATAGTTTAAAATCAGTGCTCTTCATCCTCTTCTAGATATTTTAATAATGACTTAGTTGTAAAAGGCCAGATTACAAACAGCACAGTTCTAAAAAAAAATACAAGTTGGTCCTAATTTTATTTGAATAATCTTTCATAAAGTATTGTCTACTTTTCTTCTTTCAGTAGTTTCTTTGACTATATGTGTGTGGTTGGTGGAATGGGTTTGTAGCCTGGGATGACAGGTTATTTGGTTCATCATAAATTAATTAATCCATTATTTTAAGTATTCTCTGACATATTCCCTATCAACACTGTCCAAAAACATTGCCAACATTTCTTTGTAGGCATTTTGATAGGATTTCCAACTGTATTTATGTGTATAATGGATAAAGATACACAAATATTATGTTTAACAATTTCACCTTATTGTGGATTTTCTTAACCTTTCAGGATCGTGTTAAGGACATTTCAAATGTGAATCCCCACAGCATATGAGAGACTGATTGAAGATATATCTTCTACAGTATGCATCACAAATGACTGATAAAGACAGGAGTTAATTTGTCATGCTGCATACTAATATGAAGTCTTCACAGTGATTAGGAGCTGTGGGGAGACATTGTTACCTCTTCTACAGTCATTTTTCTGCTGACACTGTGCAGAAGAAGAATGAAGGCATTTGACATTTAAATAATAGGTTTTTCCCCCTCTCTGTTTTCTGGCATTTTGTTGAGCGGCTTTTTGAATTTACAGAACTCGGAGGAAGGCAAAATGTGTCTATATACTAAAGGCTTTGTTACAACAAGGCAGAGCACAGAAGAAGAGTAATATAAAAGGCACAAGGTGATAGAAATACAAGCATTTATGATCTAGATGCCTTAAAACTGCACAGATGACTGATTTTTCTTGCTTGCTTTTTTCCTAGATGATTCTTGCACATAAAGACATTTTTCTATAAAGCTTTTTTGGTAGCTAGTACTGGTTTTTGGGCAGAATTCTGAGAAGGAATGATATTTACATCTAGTCTGACTGCTTCCCCTAACTTGAGCCATGCTTTGATTTGTCAGTTTTCTTTCCATTTTAAGCTTCCAACACAAAAAAACACAAGATATCATACTAGACATGTCGATCACTATGAATGTGGTAATGCTTTCCTGAGGAGATTTCCTAAAGATTACCCTGCTGATTTTGACAGTAATGAGATATAGTCTGTATTAAATAGTTATTATTTCAAGTAAAGGTTAGAGAAAGGCCGTAGGGTAATTATGTCTGCTCAATGGTGTTCTCATTATACAACACAGTCACAATTTAATTTTGAGACTCGTCTAGGGTGATCTGCTGTGTAGTAGGTTAAATGAAATAAAGAGCCCCTTTCCAGTCAGCCAGTTGGAAACAAAAGCAGAATACTGAGAATTGTTTTTTAAAATGAGTTTATGGTTTATAATATGGTGTAGAAATGCCAGACTTAATATACTGCAATTAGATGCTACAAGAAAAACTGAAGAGGATCTTTCTTTGGAATTGGTAACTTCAAATTTAAGCTTGCTTACAACTCCTAGATGTCACCGGATTGATACATTTGTAATTTTTGAGAGCTATGGTTATTGCACCCGCATCCTGGAACTGCCTGCTAAAGTTACTGTGCGTGTGGCTCCTACTCCCTGCTTGTTTGCTGAAGAGTGCTCTTTGTAGCTCCGTCTTAACCCATTATTGTTTTTTATTAGACCACAGTTGTAATGTTGCCAGCAGCCATATCACCCTGCAACTCACAACTGGCAACCCACTGAAGCTCAGCAGGTGTGAGCCTGGTCAGTACCTGGATGGGAGACCTCCTGGGAAAAACTAAGGTTGCTGCTGGAAGAGGTGTTAGTGGGGCCAGCAGGGGGCGCTCACCCTGCAGTCCATGTGGGTCCTAATGCCCCAGTATAGTGATGGGGACACTATACTGTAAACAGGTGCCGTCCTTCAGATGAGACGTAAAACCGAGGTCCTGACTCTCTGTGGTCATTAAAAATCCCAGGGCATTTCTTGAAAAGAGTAGGGGTGTAACCCCGGCGTCCTGGCCAAATTTCCCATTGGCCCTTAACAATCATGGCCTCCTAATAATCCCCATCTATGAATTGGCTTCATTACTCTCTACTCTCTACTCTCTGATGTGTGGTGAGCGTTCTGGCGCACTATGGCTGCACATTGGTGGTGGTGGAGGGGAGACCCCATTACCTGTAAAGCGCTTTGAGTGGAGTGTCCAGAAAAGCGCTATATAAGTGTAAGCAATTATTATTATTATTAATTAATGTTTTCCTTATCTTTGTAATCTCTAGTGATTTCTCTACTGATTATTGTACTTAAAAATGTTTATTTTCTGGAATTCTATTTTTTGTGTTAATTATTTGAACCTTTCTGGGAAGCTTTATCTAATTACACGGACATGAATTACTCTGTACATTCACAGTTCCCATATGAAATTAACCTCATTTACTGCTAGCTTCTGTAAAAGCACTGATAGAAATATAATCAAAAGTTCAAAGATTTTTAGGTGACACTACCTCTTTGTTAAGAGTTGAAGACTGACAGTGAAGAGAAATGCAATAAATATAATTTAAAATGATACATGTTGATTTAAGTGGTACTGTGACAAAGTGGTTAGCATTGCTGCCTTGCTGTGGGTTCAATTTCTGGGGTGCTGTCTGTGTGGAGTTTGGATGTTATCCCTTTGTTAAGGATTTCATCTGGATGCTCCTGTTTGTTCTATGTTTATTGACTTTCTGGGAAAATTGGCCTTGACCTGAGTGTGTACATTGTGTTTGTGCCTGCCCCTTGCTGGGATAGACTCTGGCTCCCCCACAAGCCAGAATTGGATTAAATGATTAGAAAGTAGATGGATGGTTATGTTGATTTAAGAGAGCATGTTTAGAAATCTCTTAACATGGGATAAAAGGTCATCGTGTTTCATGTTTTCCTAAATTAAAATCCTAATTTTAATATCCTAATACTACTGTATCTATGCCTTTTTGAAGTTCTTAAAACACAATTGCAATTATTACACTTGGTAATGTAATTAGTTCACTGCTAAATAAATGGAGATCTGAGTTTGCCGAGTCTTTGAAATTCTGTAAGAAAATAAACAGTAATATGCACTTTGTCTAGGAATAACAAAATCATACTACATACAGATTATGAAAAAAAGGCTTGAAAGGAAACAATAATTAGCTCCCCTTTGAATAAGCATTTCTTTTATGTCGGATTTTTCAAGCACTTTGATTCCTGTCGCACACCTGTAAAACAGACTAGTGATCCGAGCACAGCAGAAATTAATCACAGGCGCCATGTCATGTAAATGCTGAATCTATTTGCATATTGACAGTCAGTTCTCACTTATCTTTTTTAGCTGGGCTTCCTAATTGGGGAAAACAGGATGTGGGAGTCTGGCCAGAGACTTGATTTGGCTTTTGACAGAAAAAAAAGCATTGGAAGTTAAGACTAAGTATTGATTCCATTCTTGTGTGTGGGGGGCAATAAAACTCATTAAGTTTTATAGGTTTGAAAAAATGATAAATATATCATTTTACTTGTAATACAGACAATGCGTCTGTATTACAATCTGGGATGACAATCCCTCATCCCCAAAAGATCATAATTTTTAATAGAACTGTATAGTTTTTCACAGGCAGCAAACACTCCTGGGGCTGCATTCTCTTAATTAAAGCTGCTCCTGTCCCATTTGTCAGCTCTCTTCAGATGGTTCTCTGTTGTCTTTGGGAGGTCCTTCTTTCATAGAGATTTATGAGAGAGGTCTGTTTCTTTGTATACCTCTGACATTAATAATAATAGCCTGCACTGTCAATTGAGCTTCCTTTTGGCTCCAGAAACTCAACATTCAGCTGTAGAGTGTTGTGCGTGGCCCTTTCATGGTTTTAAATAAGATATTTCATTAGGTTTAGGCCTGTCATGGTTTATAATGTGAGAGTTCTACATTATGATATGATGCTCATAAAGGCACTAAAATGCTATAATAAACTGTACACATGGACATAAGCTTGCCATGTGTACAGTAAATCTCAGAGAGATTGGTCAATACCCTGCGGGTCTCAGAGACAGTTCCCTTTTCAGAGCTGATCCAGCTGTGTTCTCCTTCTTTTTTAGATGATCACATTGATTAGTGCTATTGAGTGAGATTAATGTTGTTTATTGAATTACTGTGTTTTTAAACGTGATCACTTTTAGCTGTCGAGATTTTTTTGACTAACAGTTTTCACTATCCAGTAGAGCCGGATTTATCCTGACCTGGATTGCTTCTCTTTTGGATATACACCACAACAATTTCCATTTCCCTTTTTTCTTCAGTCATCAGATGCTTTTATCTATAATGACTTGAGTTGCCTTTGGACAAGATGCAAAGTGTGCTTCTTGGGTACTTTGATGCAAACAGTTACTACTGTGGAATAGGCTAAGAGTTTTACAGTATTTCATAAAGTACATGTGACAAACTTCTTTTAAACTTGGTTTCCATGAAAATAAGAATGCTCAAATTATTTTACAAAAGCATTTTCTAAGCAAATGACAATATAAGGACAATGGTTAAAATGTTCCGTTTTTTTACACTTATTTACTAAGCTTTGACACAAAGATATAACACCTTCACGGGCCATTGTACACAGAGATGTTGTGTTTCTCTGGAGAAATTCAGTTGCATTCTATTTTACAGTATTTCATTTGTCATGTGGTGCAATTGTACACAAGAAACCAAGTATGAAAAACTTTATTAGACTCATCTTAAGACTGTTATTAATGTTCCGAAGAAAAATAAAACAATTCACAGCTGAGGATTAGCTATTAGTTTTACCTAGAGGGGGTGGTGTTAAAAAGACGAGTACCATTCATGGAGAACACTAGATACTAGGCAGTAGAATACCGATTCCACCAACCCATCATGCCTTCTAGTACCATTCTGAATTAGTCAATTTTCCACAAACCTGGTTGTTCACATAAAATTAGGACTGTTTATGGAAAAAAATATCCAAGCTTTTGTCCATCATCTGCTCCCTGTGATATAAAGTCTGAAGTCCCCTGTGTCCTTCCCATCATTCTTTGCTGAAGCGCTCCTCTCCCACTGCTATTACTCATTGTAAGAGGGGACTTATGGTGGCGAGGTGGTGCAAGCAGAATGGAAATGTAAAACTGTCAATCAGTCTGAAGATGAAACTGATTCAGAAACTTGATTGGGGGAAAACCTAACAGAGAATATTTAATGCACATCCCCACTGGAGCTTCATTCATAATGAAGGCAAACCACTAAGTGGCCAGGAGAGTGTAACAAAAATAGTTTGAATTGCAAAGCTGCAGTTCTTTTTATTACATTATTTATATGTATTGTTTTGATTTTGTCTTGGAGCTGGTGAAGAGCACATTTGAGTTTTCTGTCTTATTATTCCAGGCACCTGCATTCTGGCTGTTGAATAGTAAATCAAGGAGCAAAACCACAAACACAGATTAAAAACCAGATGTTGCATCATAAGCACTTGCCCACTCATGGTGACAGAATGAACTCTTGATACACAGGACTCTCCAATAAATCACAGGGGAGCTTGCTCCCATTTAAAACAAGGCCTTATCTGTTCTTTTTTAAATAACTCTATAAAACCTGAAATGGCAAATCAATAAAACTGATTAGAGACGCAGCAAACCCTCACAGGTACACCTGCTGCTGAAGCTAAGCTAAAGTTAGGTATTGACAGAAAAAATAAAAACAGAGGTGGTAAAGGGTGATGAGATTTTTTTATCCAGTCAGCTCCACTAAGATTAATGAAATTTGCTAAAACTGTTTTGTGTTAGTTAAAAAATGTAGTTAACTGCAAAAGAATTATTGCTTCAGGATTTTAAAAACTGGTCTGTCTCCCCTTCTTCTACTTTGCCAAAAGTAGAAAAAACAGCCTTCATTTCTGGAACTTAGAAAATTAAGAATTGCTCAACCACAAGCTGGAGTTAAAGAGGAACTGCAGTCCCAATTTCTCAAAGCAGTTGTGTCTTGGTAACAATTTTTTTTTAAATTTCAAATTAAGCACAAAAAATCATGAAAGTCACCATGTTCTCACAAACTCATATTTGAGTTCCCATGAATTTCGATGTGATGTGGCCCTTCCTGCTCTCTAGTGACTGTAATGATTAATGTAGTACAATGTACAAGGGAATAAGTAAAGGTTGTACAGCAGACATTTCACCACAGAAATGTTCCAACGTGATCTGCAGAGTTTACAAGTAAGTTGTCTCAAATTTAAAAGCAACATTTACATTTCTGTTGGATTAAAAGAGATGTATTCACAAGCCTGCCTCTGTGCAATGTAATAAGGCACATCACCGGCAGTTTTCTTTCCTTGTTCTGAATTGTATAATAATGTGCTTTGCAAACCTGGAAATTCCGTCTATTTTGTGATGTAAATTAGAGGTTTTACAAGTTAAAGTGTACATTTTACTTTTATTGTGGGTTGAAATGCACTCATCATTGCTGTTTCTTTCTAAACTCGAAATACAAAAATAGTGTTCCAGTTCCCCTTTAAATTAAATCTGAATCAGAAGGAACTTGAAACTGGCCATGATACAACTGTAAGTTGCTTCTACATACTGTAATTGCCTGTTTGTGGCTAATCCTGGGTTTTAAAGCTAAAAAAAACAATTCCTGCATCAAAAAGTAATTCTATCAGCACTGAGTACTATGCTTTAATTGGGTTATTCCAGTGGAAAGCACAAACAACCAACATTAAATCTATATATGAGCATTCTTTGCAACAGGCACAGCACTCTAATGGAGGCATTAACCCTATTAGTGTTTGGCTATGAGGAGAATATTGGCTGCAAATGACTTCAGAGAGTGACTTTATGCCATTGTCAGATATCGCAGGCATCTGTTGGTAATTGCATGAAGAACCACTTGGCCCAAAAGTCTTTAATTCATTGATGCATTTATTCATCTATTTATCAATCTATTTATTATTTCAGTAGTTCTCCGCAACTTTCCATTCAGAAATTAATTTAATAATTAATCCAATACAGTTTGTCCATCAAGAAATCTACTGTCTGGACAAATTGTTGCTCAGGGATGGAAGTGTACATTGTACTGTACACATATTTGTCAGTCTTCTTCTATTCATCCATTTTCTAACCATTTGCTCCAATTCAGGGTTACAGGGGAGACTAATGTGGCAAGCAAAGGGCACAAGATAGGATACACCCTGGATGAGACGCCAGTTCATCACAGGGCAGAGAGACATAGACACGCTCACACCAAGGTCAACCTTCCCAGAAGGCAATTAACGTACCAATATGTCTTTGGACTGTGGGAGGAAAACCAAAGTATGTGAACATGGGAGGAACATACAATCTTCAAGCAGATAGCACACCAGGTCCTGGATTGAGCCTAGGACATCTGCTCTGCAAGGCGGCAATGTTAATCAGTTCTCTGCTGGGCCACTCCTATCAGTCTCCCACTTTTCCAAAATTCAGAGTAACAAAAGTTGCATTCCACACAAAATTGCACCATCCAATAATGTTGCAGCTTGTTAATAAAAGGTTTGATCTACCACCTTACAGTACTTCTGCCAGCATGTGCTTCCACCTGTCTAAACATGTCACTATTTCTGTTTAATTATGAAATAATTATTCTACACATTGTTATTCTAAACATACAGTAGCCTCCAGCATGCGCATTCCTAATATAGAAATGATCCTGCTGCCTTGAGTAATAGCTACCTGTATATCTAACAATGCAAACTAGGCTGTCATTCAGCAAACTGCAGGACGTGTTACATATTGTATAGGCATTTTTACATAAAGTTAATTACTTTAATTAATTAATTGATTGTTTCTGGAAGTTATGAACCAATCAATGGTTAAGTGTGTAACAGTACACTTAAATGATTGCAAAGCTTGCATGCACTTTTCACATAAGATCAACACCAGAAAGGTCCAGAAAAAGACCAGGTTTAAGCCAGGTAGGATTAAAGCATAAAAAATGAAAGGGAAGGTTAGTTAGGCAATGCAGACAACAACAGTGGTGGACCGTGAAGTTGTGAGACTTACTTTACAGAAAAAAAGAGAGTGAAATTGTAATGGGTTAGACTTTTTTTGTTTTCCCTTGATCCTCATTTTCTGAGATTTGACTCAGTGTAGGATCAGGGTAGAGTGCAAACCCTGAGTGAATATGACTGGATGTTGATTATATAAATGATAAATATGGAGAGAGAAGTGATCTTTTGGAAATTTGGTTTACAATATAAAGTTGAGATCACCACCCAATCATCATAAAGTAACAGGCAACAATGAGTTATTCTCTCTCATCCATGCGTTAATCCCGCATCAGCAGGGTCCGCTTGTCGGCACACCAGTCTCCATTTGGTGGTTTGAACCAAATCTTTGAGCTGACGTTGCCATTAAATGCGACCGAGAATACTCCAACCAGCGCATCGCTCCGCCTGCCGTCAGAGGGGGGAGGGGAAATGTAGCCAATTCATAGAGGGGGATTATTAAGAGGCAGGGGAAATTTGGCCAGGACGCCGGGGTTACACCCATATTTTTTTTTGAGAAACACTCAAATGACCACATATATACTGTATTTAATGACCACAGAGAGTCAGGACCTCAGTTTTATGTCTCATCCGAAGGACGGCACTTGTTATACTGTAATATTGGGGCATTAGGACCCCCATGGACTGCAGGGTGAGCACCCCCTGCTGGCCTCACTAACACCTCTTCCAGCAGCAACCTTAGTTTTTCCCAGGAGGTCTCTCATCCAGGTACTGACCAGGCTCACACCTGCTTAGCTTCAGTGGGTTGCCAATTGTAAGTTGCAGGGTGACATGGCTGCTGGCAGGCAACAATAAGTTATTATTGTGGTGATATAAAATAAAAGCATAGAGGATGCAGAAATTTTGCAGGTACTACAGTTTGCATAAAGTAATCTCCAGGGCCTGATGATACTCTGTCAGTTTTACAAGCCATTAACTCTTTCAACTGTCACTCCACACAAGGTTAATTCTAATTGACTGGAAAATTGATAATGTAGCACATAAACATAAAAATGGTGGTAAAACCAAACTGAATAATTGCAGTATATACTAATAAATCTACATATAAGATTATAGAGCACCACCTGTATAGTGATAAGGTATTAGAGGATAGTCAATATGGATTTAGAACTGTTATATCTTGCTTTAACGTATTTGATCACACAACAGCATTATTGGATACAGAGTGCATGGGATGGTATGTTTGTATTTGAACCTTTAGAGCTAAATCAAGTTGCATCAAAGCGGTACGTCATACGTAATTCTGGTCAGTGACTGTGTTTTTTAGATTTACAGTTTTGAAGTTAATTCTTCTGAAACAAACTCATAACTTGCATCACCCAAAGACGTTTTTACCTAGAACTTCAGGAGAAAATGTTCATGAAGGATAAAAGTAAAGTGTGCCTTCCCATTCTAAAACTGCACATGAACAATGGAAGAAAAAATCCATGTTGTGGATGCTGTACTGAACCGTGGTGTTGAAGCAGTAGATGAGTTTTCGGATAACAAGCCATTAGGGGAGGAACAAAGGGAACAAGATACACAAGTCTGTTTCTTTGTATACATGCATCTGGAAGAATGTCTGGTGACTTTGAGAAAAAAAAGGTAATAATCCTCAAACTAACCACAAGAAACAAATATACAGTATACACTTGATAAATATTACCTTGTCAGGGTTCCAAAATTCCCCTCTCACCATCTGGTTTGTGTATGTTATTTTCTCTTACCAGATTGTCAAACTTATAAGTTGGAAAGCAAGATGGAGGAAATGAATGGATAAGAGGCCTGTCTTTGCTTGATAGTGCCCAAGATGGTTAATTGAAATAAACACTGAAAGAATTGATGAGTGTCCCATAGTAAGGGACAAAAATGTTTCTCCACCCTCATTGCAGATTTGAAAGTGTGGTAGGAGTATGGAAAGCTATCCAGCCGTGTTGTTTACACCAATACCTTGGTTCTTTCAACAGACTCATCCAGCCTCAACAACTTCAACAACCTAGCTGGGTAGCTTGTTCCAGACTCACAGAACTCTTTGGGGGAAAGAAGTGCCTCCTATTTTCTGTTAAATGCACTTTCACATAATTTCCACTTGTATTCTCTTGTGTGTGTTTCAGTTTTCATTCTTCATGAAGAAGTCCATTGAGTTGGCTTTGTCAGTGCCTGTGGTCCCCATGTAATCTCTGTTCAAAGAAAAAAAACTTACATTGGTGGTCTTTTTGACCTGTCATGGTAGGACAAGCCCCAGAATGTATATGGTTGCTCTTCTCTGGACTGATTCCAGAGCATTAATCTTTTGTATAACATGGTACTGAAAATTGTGCATAATATTCTAAACTAACCATTAAAAATGCTAAATGAAATAATAAATTAGAGATTAAAGAAGTCAAAATAAAAACATATTTTTTTAATTAAAAAACGGTTCAACTATGGAATGGCAGTTTTAGTTAGTGCTGTAATACTCCACAACCTGGGCTGAAGGTCAGACTGGTCTGTTGTAGACATGTAGTCTAAAACTAGTTACAGGCATGCACTTAACACGAAAGTAATTTTATTAGACTCCAATTCATGTACACAAGAATGGTCATGAAGACAGTGGGGTCAATATCATTATAACCACTAAAACCACAAATAAGTCACTTCAGATTCCTTTATTCAGCAGGATTGAGCAAACACTCCAAACACAGTTGTTTACAATTCTAAAATATTCCATGAAAGTTATTAACTGTAGCTTTCTTTCATAACTGCCATAATTGCCATATTTTCCTTGCATTTTACACAATTGTCATCAGTTCTACTGGATTCTGGGTGTATTTGGGTTTTCCCTATTTCCTGGTGGTATGTGTGTGTACAAGCATACAAAGTAAAGGTGTGTTTCCACGGCAACCAGAGTGGTGATTAGGAAATATGAGTCCCCTGGGTGCTTTTTGTTGTGGGGCGTAAGTAATATACAACCAGAGCTGCACTTATCCAAAGGGACAATGTATTGGTGCACAAACCGTATATTCTGATGGTTGCATACAGTATACCTCCATTTTGTCAAAATTTGCAGAAGGCCTTTATGCCCACTTTGTTCTTATGGTCCTGAGAATAGGAAGATGTATATCTTGGTAGCCTATAAATGCACAAAGCCACCAAAAAGTCATCCTGTGTCTGAAAAATTTTTTGCAGATGCCTTCATATGATTTAAAATGCTCTTGGGCAAGGTGACAGACTTGCACCTCTACACATGAGCTGTACTATCAATAAACTTGAGGAACTGTAATACATGTCATGCACCAAAACCCATCCATATAAATGTGATAATCTACACAGACATAACTGTAAAAAAGGTTCCATAGTGAATTGAGTCATTAAGCTCTTTGATTTCCTTTGTGGGTGATGTATCTTATGCACCATAACTATTATATCTTCATTTCATGTTGCCCTCCAATCTACATTTAAAGTGGTCATTGTTCTGTATCAGTGCACTTTACATTCCATGATGCTTGCCTCAATTATCCGTTTGCCATTAAAGTGGCAAATATTTTTCATATTTATTAAGTACAGCTCTATACACAATGCTTCACTGTTTATAAAATTGCCCACGAAGCATGTGTGAAATGTCTTTAGTTACAGCTGAAAGAGTATGACAATGAGTTTTAAGCATTTATTAGACCAATGGGGTATTTCACAAAGAAAAATGTTTTTGTGAAAAAAGCAAGCCTGATGGGTACAATAGTACTAGCTGTATCTAGGAAAGATACTTTGAATCATGAAAGAAATATGTTCTCCCTTTCAAGGTTTAGATGCTAGGACTGAGCTCAATATGTGAAGAAACAACTCTGGTATTACATTCTGCTGTTAAAAACCTTTAATGAGAGAGTAAGACGTGAAAGCTGAAGACGTTTCTGACTTCTCTTGCTGCTTCCATGTTACACAGCAATGTAAGTTAAAAAAATCAATACAATCAAGCAAGGAACTTGCTTAGTTTAATCCCTGCCAGCAGACGAAAGCAAAAATCTTGGGTCACTATCAGTGTCCTGATCTCCCGATGAGCATCCAAACCATGCAATCAGAGTCAGTGTCACTTCCACTGAGAGTAATGATAATCTTTTCAATTTCAACTTGATCTGGTTCTCAGTAGGCAATACATTCTCTGAGCTGAATGCTTGTTGACAGCCACACGCCCACATCTCAGCAGGGAAACTGGGAAAATGTTCTTCACAGAATTTTCAAGTTCAATTTCTTTTGTAATATTTTAGCCAAACCACCTCCCCACCACACACATTTTCACTAGAGTTTATATTGACACCCTATGGGGTAAATGAAAAACGGTGCATCCTGCAGTTTTAAAATCATTTGTTTTGTACTATTGAGTTGTAAAAGCTGAGAAACTTCACTCTTCAGCACTCTATTAAGGGGACATCTTCGAGGCGGAAATGGGTTCATGGTGCCTGGGGTACTAGTGCAAATTTGCGGAGTGGTCTGCCGACTTTTCTGAATGTTACTAGGCATTCTTCATCGACTAACCGTTAACACATATTAACTGTTAATATTTTTTTCAAAATCAGAACCAAAAAAGTCAGTGGTACACCTTTACATTTCAAAGGATTCCTGGAATAAGAAGGTTCAAAGACTATGACAGATTTACAGTATAATTATAATAATAATAATAAATAATAATTGCTTACACTTATATAGTGCTTTTCTGGACACTCCACTCAAAGCGCTTTACAGGTAATGGGGACTCCCCTCCATCAGCACCAATTTGTAACTTCACCCTGATGATGTGAGGGTAGCCTTAGTGCACCAGTATGCTCACCACAGAGAAGCTATCAGTGGGGAGGAGAACAGAGTGATGAGGCCAGTTCATAGATGGGGATCATTAGGAGGCCAGGATTGGTAAAGGCCAAGGGGAAATTTGGCCATGGCACCAGGGTTACACCTCTACTCTTTTCGAGAAACACCCTGGGATTTTTAATGACCACCGAGAGTCAGGAACTCGGTTCTCTGTCTCATCAATAGGATGGCAGCTTTTTAACTTATAGTGTCCCCGTCACTTTTATAGGGCATTAGGAGCCACTAAGAGAACTAGGTGAGCACACCTGACTAGTCCCACTAACACCTCTTCCAGGAGCAACCTTAGCTTTCCCAGGAAGTCTCCCATCCAAGTACTGATTTTCTTCAATTCCTGCTTTATCTTGCCAACCATTTGCAACTACATACAGTATTCCTAAATTAGGAAATATGATGCATGGTTTTTTTTTTTCAAAGACATATTTTGGACATGTTTTCTGATGTCTATTAATCCGAATTCAGAGACTTTTGTGTAGTAAGCCATTTTAAATAGAGATTTTAAAATGTGTTATTTTTTAGATGCATGCTGCAAGGAGAAAGGAAAACATGGGGTCAGACCAGGTGCCTGTGGCACACATATCTGAAAGGAATGGCAGAGAACTCAGACCACTGCTGCTTGTGTAATGTCATTTGTGCTGGGTGTGCATTCTTGCATTGGACACATCTTCCAAGTGCTACAGTATATAAAACACTGCCAGGGGGCAAACCCTGTGCTGCCTGCAAGATGATAATATCTTCAGCAAAATTAAGGAATATACCCAAAACCTCTGTACCTACCAACCACTTGCTGCATCCTGGAGAATTTCTGAAAAATTAAAGGTGTAATCTAATCTGGTGAACAGAATCCAATCTATGTCATAGTTAAGAGTTATTTAAAAATGTAAACTACTATTTAGCAGACTTAAGCTAAGCTTCTTAAAGTCTTCCATTTATTTACTTGCTATACTACATGTTGCTAAGGATAATCTTTGATCTTGGATATTAGAGGGAGAATATCAAGAAAGTACAGCTCATACAGTACAGTATATTTGTTCTTTATAAATACTGATGCTTAATGAAAATGCTAAGTCTGAGTATTCATTATCAGTTAATTTGGCACATGCATAGTTTTTTTGAGTGAGCAATAGTGTCCAAAGAGCTTTGTTGATTGTTACAAGTTATGTGAATTCAGAAATATGCTGAGTTAAGTTAAAATCTCCTTTATGAGTCAAATTAAAATCATTATCTTCTGTTGGTGGAGGATGCCATTTTTGTCTTTGAGAGATCTGATGGAATACAATGTGGAAGTGTGGTAGTGAGCATTGTATTTACTGTTGTGTTTTTCAAGTCATTTAAGGTGAAACACAAAGACGTGGAGGAATCTCTGCTGACACAAGAATGTCTTTAGTGCAGGTTGAGGGCAACTTTACTGTTTAATAATACTGTATATTAGCAACGTTCTTGAGCCAACAGTTCTTCAACTGTTAGTTTTCCAGAAGGACAATTCAAAACCATACAGTGTCTCAAAGGACTACATTGGCAGTGCTTCAAGAAAACGATGTAAGTTTTCCATGAAAAGATTTGTCCTTACCAGAGTTCAAAAGAACATTCAGTAGGTGAAAGCTATGACCTTCCCCATCTAGCTGCAGCTGCACAGGAAGAGTTGTGGAACATCCCACACCCATCTGTCCAAAGGCTGATCAGGCGTGTGTCAGTGCCAGGATTGTGTTAATACTTTGAGGGTAAGACCGACTTTGTAATAAGTTTTTACTTGACTGGTTTTCATTTTGTCAGTGTGCTACATTTCATCCAGAGAACTTTCTCTGATTTGATATGCACAATTAAAATAATCCATTTGTCCTGAATTAGTGCATCACCTTCTGTGAAAAAGAACGTTTTCAGTTCTTGTGCAAAAATAACAATAGCACAAAAAACATCTGTAGGAAAAGTGAGTTGTGAAGCCCAGGCTAAGTTATTTTCTGTCAAACTGATTTTTCTTTGATTTGTTGGCAGTTGCTTTAATCTAGATAGAAAATGAGACCTTGGACAGTCAATCGCTTGTCAAATAGAATAACATCGCATTGCTGCTCCCAGAACATTTCCCTTGAAGAAATGCACTGTGCAAGGGGGGAGGGTGCAGACAACTCATTTATGCAATATCCCATTTCGGTGAGGGAGAGGCAGTCATGAAAATCATACTGTGCAAAGGGCATATTTTCAGCAATGACCCATTTTAAAAGTGCTTAATGAGACACCACCAGATTTCAATTTTTCTCCAGGCTACACAGGAGTTCTATATGTATATCTCTTCTTAAGGTGGCACAGTAACTTTACACACTTGTGTTTTAAAAAGCAGACATTACAATACCAGTTGCATAGCTTTCAGTCAGAAAGATGCACAAAATAATCTTCAGTGCTGCACATATAGAAATTACTCAAACACATCTTACTTGATATCCTAGCTTTCGCAGAGGACTCCCTGCTGGTTTTATAATCAAAATCTTGCATAGTGTTGAAATTACTCAGAATGGTAATTACGAGAGTCCATTTCTTATCGGGTGATTACTTGGTTTTTGGGCTCCTATTATTTATCTGGGTGATTTCCAAGGAATATAACTGGAATAAACCCTAATGCATTTTAAATACATTTGGAAAAAAAAAAGAATATAATAAGATTAATAAAGTGTTGCAGTTCACATAATGCGTTTGATATTCTACAGGAAACATGAAAGGTAGTGCAAATATATGTCGCGCAACATGACACAGTGGAAGTCAGTGGTATGGAAGCTGTAGCAGACTAATATCTGCAAGTGCCGTGTGAACAAATGAAGTGTGAGTACATTAAAGAAGATGATGAAAAAGGGTGCAGTTGTGCTATTTCATGGGTTCTTGGTTGAATCACTAAAGTGTATTTTCAGTGCCATCTCACAAGAATGCACAAGTCTGGGAGCAAGACTGGTCTTCTTTAAGTGCTTGGTAATAATGTGAATTCCTTGCAATTTTACATATCCCAATGCTGTAACTTGGTGTGACACACTGCAGCTATTCTGAACTAGCAGCCTCACTAAAGAGGAGATCAGGAAGACAAATGAGTATACCATAAGTAGCCTTCTCAATAATATTCAAATAATGCCATAGGATCTTTAATGACCACAAATCATCAGGATTTTTGTTTCAACATGTCTTCCAGAGGCAGATCCCCAACAGAACAGTGTCTTCTGTCACTGTGCTAAGGGAATGACATTATGGAAGAGAGAAACCTACAGGTCCACCATCATCACCTGTATTGACCACCTGATTTTCCACAGAGATCTCTCACTGCTGACAAGGCCTAGCCTTGCTTATCTTCCAAGATCAAAGAAGGTCAATGTATAATAGTATAACTGCTGGCATTGACCATATGCATTTCCTTAAGTCAGATGCCACTCCACCAAAAATGCAAAACATCTAATTGAAATTAAAATATTATATGTCTTAGCCTGAGTCTTAGTTTAAATGCACTCATTTAAAATACAAAAAAAACAGATGATTTATTGTGCCATATAAACCAATAACATATATAGTAAACTTGTAAAGAGGATTGTAATATCTGGTACAGATGAAAAGGTATTTTGGTGTCTAAAAGGATCCCCTCTAGCGCTTTTAGCTTTCTGCCTGACTTTATTTTCATTTGCCCAAATTGCAGGGGAATGAACAGCTGAGTGAATTAGCACTAAAACAAAAGCGGATTTCATTGTAACTCAAAATCCAAAAACACAGAAAACTGGTTACACAGCATTGCAAATGACACCAGGTACCCAATTAGACAGGGTAATCAGCTGAGGCAGTACATCCTTTCAGTCCCTCCATTGCAACAAAATTGTGCACTTCCTGTAATCTGGATCTCTGGAACTAATGGCCTTGAAAGTGTGGAATATATTATTTTTCCTACCATGCAGTTAATTTACTGAAGAATGATTGCATGTAGAGTGGTGCAATAGTTAGTGTTACTGCCTCACAGGGCTGGGGTTCCTGGAGTGGAGTTTGCATGTTCTTCCCATGTTCACATGGATTTCCTCTGAGTGCTCTTGTCTACTCTCACAGTCCAAAGACCTACGGATAGGTTAATGGGTATCATGGAAAATTGACCCTGGTGTGAACGTGTGTGTTTGTGTGTGCCCTGAGATGGACTGGCATCCTGTCCATGGTGTATCCTGGGTTGTGTCCATTGTTTGCTGGGCACAGGGCTCCAACTCCCCTGTGACCCTGTATTGAATAAAGCAGTTACAAAGTTGGTGGGTTGATGACTGCATATCAGATACTTCATAACTGTATGTGCATATACTGTATGTATAGACTATCGTCTATCATACAGTCATCCTAAAATATTTTAGATAAATCAAAACCAAGTCAGCCATTATATCATGTTTAGCTGTACTGCAGTAGTATGTTTCCAAATAAGCTCTTAGAGATCTCTCATTGTTTATGGGAAAGAAATGTAATGTCCCCATGTCAGAGATATTTCTTGAAATAAGTTTTCACACAGGCAAATGTGAATTAATTAACCTCAATATGTTGCTCCCAGACAGCTATTATTACTGGATACTGAATAGCAATTGCCTGGCCCATACTTTCCATCTCTAACAAAACTGCTTTGCTATTCATGTCTCTTTCCTATATGATAGGTAGGTTTTTTCTGTCATATGAACAAATGTACACTACCTCAAACGTAAAAAGCCAGCTCTTGGAGAAGTGATGATCAACACCCTTCATCTTGTTTAAGTTCTTCTGATATGTGTAGCACAATATGAAGTTTGTTGTAATGCAAAACTTAATGAGAAAGATTTGAAAAAAAAAACAGATTTAAAATAATACAAAAGTATCAGTTTTAGTAATATTATTTTATTTATAAAGAAAGAAATGGACAACCGATAATAAAAATAGGAATCTATCATTATGAAGATGTTTTTGCTTGCAGTGTAATTTAGGGAGTGATTTTTTTAAAAATCAGAAACAACGGATTTAACAGTAGATTGTGTGTTCAATATATACAGTATGAACCTGTACAAAGACACTAATATGTATTGTATCTGTAATTTCACCAAAGGTTTTATTTTAAAACAAAACAATTTCTTTTAGACTTCCCTTTGTAGTTTAGGCAAATTGTGTTGTACAATAGAAATCAAATGGCAGATATGATTAATATGCTGCTAGCGACTGAATTAACAAAGTGAACCGAATAGCTTCCTCTCACTCATTACCTTAAGAATGTCTTAATTAAAGCTGTACATTAGAATCATCAGCCACTCAGTAAATATGAATCTCCCTTTTCATTTTTTTAAAAACAGATCCCTGGAAAAACTTAAAGGTGCATTAAATCAGAATTTCAATTTCTGACTATAATGACTTTTAAAATTGTGCAGCAGTAGTTTCAGCTGCTCCATTTCTGTCAGCAATGCAGACTGGTACATTTTTGTCTCCAATTTTGTAGCTTTTCAAAACATTTTTGTATTTACCAGCTAACCTTTGATAGGAATATATGTAAATGGAGGCTTAATGTTCATGATTCATCTTTATTGGTAAAATACACTTGTTGACACACAATTTATTTCTCCATCAGAGAGTGTGCTTTTTATCTGTAAGTTTATAGCACACCTTTAAATTAATAACTGAAAGCAAAGTGGAACTGAGGTAATGCAAAGTGTCCTCTAGTTTGTGTTTGTGTTGTTTCTTGTAGTGTGTACTGGATTGACTTTAATACCTTTGAGGTTTTTGTTTGCTGGAATCATGTCTCCTCCAATTTCTTTGAACCCAGGAATGTGTCCTTCACAGCTTCAATACCTTTTTATCACATGGAAGCCAAAATTCTACATAATATTTTAAATCAGGTTTTACTAGTACATCATACACTGATATCATTACATCCCTTGTTTTAAGTTTTACACTTTAAACTATATGTCCCAAGGTAACCACAAATATATCCATTCCCACTACCTTCACAGAGGGACATTTCTGTTACATGGATTCTGAACATGTCATTCATTCAATCAGTTGGTCCACTCTGTTCAGCAAATTCCCAAAGTGTCACAGATTCACAAGCATAGTTAAAGGTTTTCATTTAATTTAAAACCCAGGTCAGTCCTAGGATTTAATGGTTTTAATCCCAGGATTTAAAGATTATACATTTTGACAGGATTGGATACCTAAAAAATAACCAGTAGATTGTCTGCTGAAATGGCTCTTGAGTTTAATGCAATTTTTAAAATATGTTAGCCATCAGTGGATATTCCTGTTGGTGGTATGAATGACAGCAAGATCAACTGGACCCACATGTCAGAGGGTTTTGGCATCCTCACAAACTTAAAAAAATTCATGACACTGCAAAGTTGACATTTTTTATGTGCCATTACGGAGTGTCAGTTGTGCAACAAAACGATTCCTAAAAATGCTTTAGAACATTTTTTGTCTATTATTCAGATAATTGTCTAATGCAGGGGTCTCGGAATCAGTTCCTGGAAGTCCTTTTGTCTTCTGGTTTACACTTCCAACCTAAGTAGTCAATTAAACAATGAACCTAATGAAATATATCAGATTCTTCTTAAGGTATCATACAGCAGATTACACAAGACATTCACTTCATTACAGGTCCAGTTACCCATGAATCACCACAGAGCCTTATTAGCAGTGTCAGAATTATGCAGCTACTTAAATAATTAGACCAGCTTTGTAACCAACATTGTTGAAACGCAAATGAGAAGACACTAGGTCTTCTATGAACTGAAATTGAGACCCCCTGATCTAACAGGTGCAGTTAGAAAATAAAAAATTTAAGACTAAAATCTCCTTATACCGTATTCTTACTGAAGAAAATGGGCATCAGTATAGACTACAATTTGTTTTTAGATTTTCTCTAGTATGAGATGTTTGAGTGGTGTAGATTTTGTTTTACTTTTAATTGTATTTGTGATTGTCACTGTCAACCATTCGTTTATTGCTAACAAATGGATGACCTTACCTACTGTGTACTGAACTGTGTTTGAAATGAAAATGCAATAGAAAATATACAGTGTATGGTATCAAAAACAGAAATGGAGAAAATCATAGACAACTGGTTCATCATCTAATCCTGCTGGTGATATTCTTCACATCTAACAGTTCAGTGTTTGACCTATTTTTTTGTTACTGGTGTTATTCTGGATATTTAGTATCCCATAAACCTTAATTGAGGAATATTGTTGTGCACAAAAGGTCGTACATAAAGCTTACCAAACTGTGGTTCAAAATGTATGAGGACACTGTATTATTAGTGTATTCTGTAATACAAACCTCAAAGACCATTCCTCTCAGTGTAAATTATGGTCTTCTCCTGGGCCAGGTAAAGATGCCTTCCCTACATACCAGCACTGAGACTGGAGTCACACACCTGAAAAGTCCACATAGAAACATAGCTAGGCTGTGAACAGCACAGAGCTGATGTCAGTCCACTAGGCAGCGATATTCTGCATTCATAAATTTAGTCCTGGGTCCTCTGTCTTTGGTGGTTAAATACTTTAAGCTAACTTTTAATAACAGGACATGTGTATTATAATAAGTAAATATGATTTTTGGCAGCAGAGTTCTCCTTTAACAGTCATAAAGAAGAATGATCAACTCCAATTCCAGTCTTTACTTCTTATTTACAGAAATCTAGTAACTAATTGTCTGTAGCTGAATATTCAGGCATGATGAAAAATAGTTAATAATTAAAATAGGAAAGCAGTCCATTCTAATGACTTGATGGTCTTTTCAAAAATATATTGACATCCATTCTTGTTAAATTAGTGTTAATTGTTTTATAACACATTCTGCATGTCAAGAAAAAAGTTAAATATCTGTTATTCTTTGGCCTAAAGCTCTTGGTTGTGATCCATTTTAATAGCTTATATTGGGCCTGAGCAAGAAATCATGCTTTAGAGTACAGCACAATTACTATGCCAATGTCTGAAGTAATGTGCAATTTCCTGGAGGTGTATATTCTCCTGACAAGGAGAAATGCCTTGTTTTCTTGAATTGTAGATACAGGAATAGAACATGTACAAGATTCTGGTCATTGTCTTCGAGTTGCGCATTTTACTTATCATTAAAAGCAGATTGCCTCAATAGGAACACTGATCTAGAAGCAATGAGTTCCAGTAGGATGTAAATAATGTTGTTTAGATTTAGTGACTGTCAATGGGCAGAATGGGATTTTCAGAGGAGATGCGAGGCCAATTAAAGTTGTGGTATTAAAACTTTATCAACATTAGACAATAGCTTGTTTCAGCAAAAACACTATCACACTTCCCTGTAAATTTCACAGCTCTTTTGTCCTTTGAAATGTACTGTAAGACACTCCACTATCTTCCTTTCAAACACCAGAGTCCAAACTGCCTTTGCGTACATGATGCTCACAGAGGTAATAATTTTGCTAAACATGGCTTACCTCAGAAATAAAATTCAACAATTCTGTTGAATGGGTATTGTGTTGAAATACACTTTTTTCATTAGTTTTGCTTCAAGTTCTTAGTAACACTTTACTGTACATTTATTTTATTGTAATTACATTTGAAGTAATGCATAACTTCCTGTGACAGTAATATCAAATGTACCTTAAATCATAGGCTATTTTTAGGGCTTCCCCTATTCCTCATGAATGTAAACAAGATTAACCACCTATTGTAAACCCTTACCAATTTCTTGTTACCCATACATTTTTTTTAATTAAGAGTCTCTTTCTTGTCAAATTTTAAATTCCCATTCCCATTTTATCACTCACTCTTCATAAACCTACAGTTTAAGTGCATTTATTGGAGAGGAAAGATATAATGTTTATTAGGTGTTCCACTCATAAGTATAATGGGACTGGATTCAAAAGGAATGCAATGACCCATAAATGCTTGAGACCAGAGATAAAACTTAGACAAGACTTACAGCAAGTCGATAATATTGTCTCAATATGGCCTTCACTGGATAGTGAAAGTGTACAGATATCGATTGCTACAGATGCTAGAACAGGGAAACTACAAACCTTAGGGTTCAGAAAACAAGTCATAGCATACAGTAGGTTGTGAATCACATATAATTTCCAACAGAAAGCAGTATTTTTTCATCTAGAGCACATGGAAAATAAAAGGTCCCATGAGAATAAGGAAACCACAAGCCCCCATAAAATATATTTAACTGGAAATGAAAATTGCTAAAAATACCCACAAAAATCAAGGACACCAAGTGCGTCAGTAGAAGAAGAGTGCTTTAAAATATCAATTTTGCCAATGAGAGGGCCAGTATTTTCTGACCTACCTTGTACTGTGGAAACACTATATATTGAAAGTATGCTTTAAACCCAGCAAAGGAACAGTTTATTCCATGCTGAAAGGAAAAGAAAAGAGACACAACTTTTCGGCTGTGGAGCCTTCTTCAGGTGTGGTGGAGCCGAAATGTTGTGTCTCTTTTCTTTTCCTTCTAGCACGGAATAAATCTTCACCTGTTTCTTTGCAGCCTATGAGTGCTGACACAGCTCCCTACTTGAACTTCTTAAACACAGCGTGATATAAAAAAGGACAAATCTGTGCTGGCCGAAGAGTGGTTAGCCTGACCAGAAAAAGAAAGAACAGGCTGAACATGCAAAAGATGGCATTCCAGGGTGAGGAAGTTATATGTTGTGTGGTATCTTAGAAAGAGACCCACAAATTTAACCATCTGTGGCAAAGCAAACACAAGCAAGCTAGGAGAATGTTGCAGATGAATAAAAGCTGCAGGCAGAGGTAAAACTGAGACTAATTTTCCTGCATTGCACGAAGGAAGTTGTGTGCTCTTTCCAGATTGATAGGTGACCTCTGAAGCAAAGCTAGTAAATATTGCATTCAGCCCTGCTAGGTTCAGAACATTTCACCATAAAAAAAACATTTTGTGTGTCCCTTGGAGACTTAAAAGAGTTTTATAAATTTGACTATACTTAAGATGTTCACAGAATACAAAACTAACTTCTCTAAAGATGAGAATAACAAAGTGCCTGGTATTTCGAGCATGGTGCATGTGTTCTGATTTATCATACTATTTTGGATGCAGTAGCAGAGCCTGATGTAAAGTAAGATGTTCTAGATTCTCAGCACTGATGTATTGCTTTTTCTTCAGAACTGCCACCTGAAAATGTGCAGACCAAGAGGTTCAAACTGCTCTTGAATTACCATCATCCAGCGACCAGGGGGCTCCGAACCCACAGGCACCTACCTCAGCTTCTCAGGGAAGACTGAGATGACCTAGACCTCGTCGACCAATCCCAGCACCACCACGCCTCCCCTTCCCAGCCTACTTAAGCCCAGCTCTCTGTTCCTTCTTTGCTCTGTGTTGTTTTTGTTTGTTTTGTTTGGTTTTTTTACTGTGAGAGTTAGAGTACATCTCCTGTTTACCTTGAGACATTCTTTGCTTCCCTTTTAGCCCATGGAATTTAGCCTTGCTTTTGACCATGACTTTTGGATTCTCCCTCAGATATTTACACTCTAAGACCTTTTAGCTTATGACCTACTGCTCGTTGGACCTTGTACAGTATCTGGATTCCCCTGTTTAACTCTGTGTTTCCAACTCTGGAGTTCCCTGGATCTGCATAGGGTCCATCCCTTGCTATCTCAACAACAGGACTGTGGACTGTTCAGTTTTCCCCATTTCTAAGTCGCATTCAACTTATTGTATTGTCCACAGTAAAAGGTTTATCTTTCAGATAACCCGGGGAGCAATAACAAATGCAAATGCGTAGTAAAAAGCATTGTACTGAAATCAAGGAATGTCATACACAATTTACACATTATTTAGTGTATTGGGCCCAATTTACACCAAGATATTGCTACTCTCCAATCTGTTCAGAGAAAAGCAATCAAATACAGTACATTTTGGGGTTAAATAAATGTGTGAAATGGAGAGACCAAAAGAATTGAGGGTTTTTCCAGTCTTTTATTCAGAGAAGTCTATGAAGGGACCTCATTTAAGTACCCGTAGTCCTCAGAAAAGTATTGCCAAGGCCATGTCCATGTTAATGGACATTTTCGTAATGAACTGTTAAACATGAAACAGGGCTCAGAAGGGGAAATTACATAGAAGTGCATTTACAAGTAAGAATAGGAGGCACATCTTTCTTCAAAAGGTGGTGGGGATCTGGAACAAGCTGCTCAGCCAAGTTGTTGAAGCTGATACCTGGCTTTACTTAAGAAATGTTCAGTGAAATGATCTCCTCTAGTTCTGTAACATTTCATATGTTCTTCTTAAATTAATTATAATTGTCTTAAAACATGGTTGTTTGCCAGCTCTGCATGAGTCTATATTTCATTGTGGGAGCCTACTAAATAATTTATAAGGAATACCTTCTGGTAGTCTGTTGCCTTTTGGAAGGGCACTGCTAATTAATGTCTATCGTGTAGCAGATACAAGCCAAAACAGAAAAAAAATTATGAGAATGAACTTTTGCTAGTGCTGTTTTATTGAAGTTAGCCAAAATAGCGTCACATTCCTGGAGCACACCCGGTAGACACCGGATCATTAGGAACTTTGCAGAAAAGTGCAGAATTCAGTAGACTAGATCGAGACTTTTGAAATGTAAAAGTAAATTTTAATTATCTGATGACCAAGACACCTCCCTCATTTTATAAATGTAAAGAAAGGTGATGAGTCAATTTTGCACACAGAGCTAGAACTAAACGGGAACAAGGGGGGGTACCTTTATTGCAATTACCATCCTTCTTAGACAAAAGTATCATTAAAATGTATTTTTTAATTGCTTTTTAAAAAAATGACTTTTCCAGGATGGATAAAAATCCCTCAGTGGGACTGTTCCCCTTAAAATAGTTTTACAGCTCAAGTACTGACATCTGGACATCTCTAAAAGTACCGAACAATTGTGTTTTGCCAGGTTTAATTGGGTTCATAAGGTCTGAGTAAGATAAATCAATACTTGAAGCTGTGTCTCTGGAAATTTTTTAATGAATGTAACTGAACTGTGTGTAATTGCAGAGAAGTCAGCACCAGAAAGGGGCTGCCATTAGATTCAATAATTCATACAATATGTAATTAGAGTTGGAGGCATTTCTATTACACTGTTAACCATTACTAGCCATAGTGTAACAGAGGTTAAGGTACTGTACTTGTTTGAAGAACTACCCACAAACACCCTTTCTCAAAATGCATGTGGAGTGAATTAAGAGACTATACTGTACAAAAATAACATCCATAACTATATAATTAGAATCGTGCACTGCACCAGATTTAGTGCAGTGGCCACAACTCTGTATTCACCAGTGTACTACTTGGACAAAAACCAGGTGTCAAAAACTGACACATTGCCAGAGACGTGGTGCAGAAGGGAGACCTGCTCCATCTTCATTTCCGTTTTCTGCCTTGTTCCTAATTTGATTTCTTAAACCCTTAGCAAAGCAATCAATCAGTTTAAATTGGCCACAATGTCACAGCTGCATTCCATGCAGCCTAAATGACCACTGATCACAAGTACTGTATCTGTGTTCTCTGTGCTTCCCTTCTCCTGCATCAGGAAAACATCTTCCCCAAGCATGACCTGCTGTCTTTGTACAGGCAGGCTCTCAAATGACACAGTTAGCACCAGTAAAAGGAGGAATCCCACTGTATCAGGGGCTAATTACAGTGAAAAGGAAACGGTAAGTAAAATGTTAGGTTACTGTGTAAATGTTCGACTTATGCTGTAGATATTAAATGATCACACATCTCAAAGGTGGTTACTTAAATTATGAATTATAAAGGGTTACATATTATATATATATATTATAATCCATACTAATACTGCAAATGTTAAAATCTATGAAAAAGTCATTTTTTGCTATATTTTATTTCCATTAGTAATGATTTATGATTATTTGGTAACGTCTTCATTAACCATCTATAAACGCATAACGGACAAATATTAAGAAGATACTGTATACCTCAGTATGAAGTGTCAAATGTAAAAGCACTTGAAAATTGTACCATGTATCAGAAACGATCAAATATGGTGAATTAATAAAATACTCAAATCTGCATTTAACTATCAGCTTTCTGTGCATAACAGAGTGAAATATGGTTAATCCTTCATAATTTTAATTGTTCCAGTATTCATGTGATTGTTCTGAGGATTGTAATTATAAAAGTCAGCTTCGTGTGATGACTGATATAAATGTGATTTGTTTAAGTGAAACTTTGTCATATTTGGCTTTATTAATGATATCACAAAGAATATCACAGGAAACGAACCATGTCTCTTCAACTAATAGAATTAGAGGTGATTTTTTCCATTTCATCAGTGCTTTATCTTGGGGGGGAAAAAGTAATTAAAACTGACTTGAAACCAAAGAAAGAATGTTTTATGGTACAACTTCAAATGCCTACTATTATATAGTGATCGGTAAGAACCAGACAGAACACAACTGATTGCAGTTTAGAAAGAGTATTTGTAAGCTAATCTTTTGTATCAAGACTTGCAAGTCAGTGATGTGAGTAAGATGTGTGACATTAGCAGATATCTGCTACAGTGTAGCTGTTCAGATGAAAATGTTTGAGTTATGTGTCTCTCAATGTTGAGCTCTCGAATGCTAAGCTTTACCACAGTCACTAGGCATGTGAAAACAGGCACGACCTAAAACATAAAGAGTGAAATTGAGTATTCTGACCATTATTTTTTTAATATTGATGGTTCTACTTTCCAGCATTGAGAAATTAGCAGGGCTAATCAATGCTGATGTAATCCATAATTTATAGCAGGGCAGCATAGTGGCGCAGTGGAGCAGTCCAAAGACGTACTGATTGGGTAATTGGCTTCTGCCTAAAATTAGCCCTGGTGTGAGTGTGTGCATGTCTGTGTGTCTTCTCTCCTATGGGCTAGCGTTCTGTCCGGGATGTACACTTTCTTGCACTTGTTGCTTGCTGGGATAGGCTCTGGCTCCCCCACAACCCTGAATTTGAAGAAAATGGATTGCTGGATAATTTATAGCAGCTTCTGCTTATTCTTAAACCCTATTTGTGAAAGGTTTTATGTGTTTGACTGACTGGTTGCACATACAAGCCGGGTGAGACTGACAGGAGGAGTGTTTGGAAGACTCTTGGGAGGCCTTTACCCAGAAGTAGATCGACAAAGACTGATGTTACCATTGTTGATTTTATTTTCTCTTGAGGCAGTCTTTTCAGGCAAATTTTACAAGCCCCAATCCAATGCATTCTTTTATTGGTTCTGTTTTGAATCTTAAATTGTAAGATTAATGTTATTTCTCACCATCTCACATCTGTCTTTTTTCTTCACACTTAATGTGTGAACCTGAAATCATACCTTGGAGGAAAATATTGACCCCAAATGCCAAAAACTACAAGACAATAATACAAAATATACCGTTTGGCTTTTTTGTTTGATTATTGACTGTTTGAAACATTAACCTGCAGAGCTCCTTGTTGTTGTAGCCATTAACGACCCTACACAGTAGATCTACACAGTAGATTTGTTGTATCCTAGCAACAGGAGTCTCTTAGCACAAGTATTTGTTTGTAATAACCTTTACCCTTGAGATAGGGAAATAGGGGACAGGCATTTTGAAGATTTGCATTTATGAGGAAGTTATTGGTAATTCCACTAATCAATCAAGTCAAGTGATTTATACAGTAAAGTGTTATTTATACATAGCTATGGATTAATTATCTGAATGATAAGGAGATAAAATATAATTTTTCACTCTTGGCATATTGCCCATCTAATTAATTTTCCTTGGAGTGGGCAGGTTGCCCACAGTTTTCTCATGGGGGAAATTAAGGATCAAAGTGTGTTGGATAAATGTAGAACTCTTTCTAATGAACAGCTGACCACACTTCAGAGGTTCAAGTAGAGAGCTGTTTCTGTGGGAGTTAGCTCTGGAGGAATAAGGAAAGGTTAATTCCACACTGAAAAGCAGAATGAAAAAACACAGTTTGGACTGTGGAGCCTTGTGGACTCACACCTGAAAAAGGCTCAACAGCCAAAACATTAAGTTTCAGGTTACCCAAATCCATTCTTTTTAGTGAAGAAACGGTCATTTTTCCTTTAGGTTTATCTGAACTTTGACCATACACCCTCACAAGAAATTAAATGGCTTATAAACGTGTGATTTTCAAACATAAAATATGGTACTTGCATTAGGCATAGTCCCTTTTGCAGTTTATTTTCCAGGTATAGTCATGTTTAAGAACATCAGAATACTTACATAGTACTGAATGTGACATTTGGAAAATATACTAGCAGACAGAATAAAGTAAGTTAAAAAAATAGCGTAAGGACTTTAGTAACTGGGTGTAGGCCAAAGGAAACTTGAAAACTGATGAAATATAGGAGAAAGAGGGAGCAAACGAGGAGACACATTTCATTCCTGTTTAATTTGACAACATACTCTCTGAGCCATTATGAGCACAATCCTGATAACCTAGCTGGGCAGTCTGACTTCTATAACTACACAATTCCAAATGTATACTGTACGTAAATCACAGCCTGCCCAAACACGCTGTGGATAGTGTTTTATTGTGATCTTTGCAGGAATAACTTGCTTTGTCTCATAATGTTAAAGGTTTGTTAAGAAGCCAACCAGCCACTTTAGCTTATCATCTTTGTCACCTGTTTTCTACCGGTGCATACAGTACATGTGAGGCTTGTTATGGTCAGATAACATTAGAAGAGTCAATAAATGGCAGCAATTCAGAAACTGCTTGACCTGTTTATGCTCTTACACACTGTGTACCCTACAGTAGGTGCCATGGTGCTGAGGCAGTTAGAAATCTCTTGGTTCCTTGGTTTATTCTGGGCTAAGCTTCTTTCTGTGTGGAGGTTGCACTGTATGGTACTGATTTTTTTCTGGATGATTCAGATTCCTCCCACCTTCCAGAAACGTCCTGGCTACGTTAACTTGAGTTTCTAAATTGTCCCAAGAACACGCTTGCATCTATGTGCCCTGTGATGGACTTATATGACATACTGGCTCTGCATAATGGATGGAAGGTCTCCTGTGCCCTGTATTTGCACTCATCTGCACTGCACTTTACTTTGTGATGTCGATTTATCCCTCCCTCTAGACTTGCTTTGTAATTACTACACTACTAGGCAGCTTCACTTCTCTGTCCCTGCAGGCCATGGTTTCTTTACTGATTTATTTTAAGTTTGTGATTTACTGTATTTTCTTTGCTTTATGATGTCGATTTCTTTTGTCCTCTTATTGCAGTGATTGTTTACAACTGTGCATTACTTGACCAGGGGTTCTTGCTAAGTAGATAATAATAACAACAATCATAATAAATCCATGCTATCTGAATACAGTGGCTGAATATGCAAGATAAATATAGAACCCAAGATCAGTTTTGAAATGACAGTAGGCTATTCGACCCCCTATAGTAGCTTCTTTGGTGTTGAAAAGAACACCATCTTTTTTCTAAGACTTAAACAAAATAATGTCTAATCCTGTGATTGCTGCATGGTTGATTTTTGTAGTATAAATGTATTTATTTTTGTCCTGTTTTATTGACCAGAAAATACAGGATGTCAAGAAGAGGATAATAAATGAAAACAATAAAACTCATGGACAGCCATACTCAACAATAGTATTCAAAAGGTTTTAGTAAAGGTCTTCTAAATATATAACACAGACCTTGGTTATTCATTTTTATCGGTGTGATTTTGAAACTTGAGTTATCGAAAATTCATATGATTGTGCATCAGGGAAAGAGTTACAAGGTTTTTCAATTACTCGGAATTACCCAAATGGCCAGAAGCGAATTTCAAGGCACTGTTAAAATAGGATTAGAAATCCAAGAATGAATTTTAGCTTCAGTGCTTTGAATTTGGTTTTGCTTAGTGTTTCTGGACAGCCTTAGATGGAATGTTTTACCAGCTGATGGACTGTGGCTTTTGAAAAGGGTGCAGTATACCACAGACTTTCAACTGCACATTTTACTAACACAAAAATGATTAAAACAAGAAAGTTATATAGGACTGCGTGACAGTGCAGTAGTTAACATTACTTCCTCGCAGTGCTGGGTTTACTCCGGGTTTCCTCTCTCAGTCCAAAGACATACTGGTAGGATAATTAGTTTTGGGGAAGATTGGCCCTTGTGTGACTTTGTGTGTATCTGTGTTTGTTCAAGTGTGTGCCTTGTAATGGACTTGTCTTGTCCAGGGTGTATCCTGCCTTGTACCTGTTGCTTACCGGGCTAGGCTCCCCTGTGATCCTGTACTGGGCAAAAGCAGTTAGAAAATGGGTGGACGGAATGCAGTAATATAGCATCTAGCCCTCTGATCCTCCTTCAGCAAAGCCTCAGACAACCTTTTATGCTGGATACCAGCAGCCATATCACCCTGCATCTCACAGCACTGAAGCTAAGCAGGTGTGAGCCTGGTCAGTACCTGGATGGGAGAAAAAATAAGGTTGCTGCTGAAAGAGGTGTTAGTGGGGCCAGTAGAGGGGGCTCACCCTGCAGTCTGTCTGGGTCCTAATGCCCCAGTATAGTGATGGGGACACTATACTGTAAAAAGACGCCATCCTACGGATGAGATGTAAAACCGAGGTCCTAATTCTCTGTGGTCATTAAAAATCCCAGGGCATTTGTTGAAAACAGTAGGGGTGTACCCCAGCATCCTGATCAAAATTGGCATTTACCAATCATGGCCTACTAATAATCTCCATCTCACTCTGTTCTCCTTCCCACTGATAGCTGATGTGTGGTGAGTATACTGGTGCACTATGGCTGCCATTGCATCACTCAGGTGGTTCTGCACATTGGTGGTGGTGGAGGGGAGTCCCAATTAGCACTTTGAGTGGACTGTTCCAGTGAAAGGAATTATTATTATTATTATTATTTATTATTATTATTAACTCATTTCTGAGCATCGCCAGCCACTTATATACTGAACCATATCCCACAGGGTGACTCTCATTTAAAGGAACATCTCTCATATTTTACAGAAAAGACAAAAAATAAGTTTCTTGTACAAGTTTCTTGTATTTTGTGCAGCATGACACAGTGAACTGTAGCAGAGCTTAATACAAAGCAGTGTTTAAGTGGGTTTTGCTTTTTGTTATGGTTTCTTCTTGCATGTTGAACTAACATGTTTCTGTCATAACTAAAGAATTTCAGAACAAAACACATTTTCTGTAGAGGGGATAAGTCATATTAGCTTAGGGTCTGATATCACTATTCACATCCAACCAAGACAATCTAGTAGAAAGAACCAGAGCAGTATCAGTAAAAACATCATTCTTTCTTTGCCTTATATACTGTACCCCCTAAAACTATTGAAACAGTAAAAAACATTTATTTTTGATTTTGCAATTACATGATTTCCATTTCTGATCTTATTAATGTGAGACAAGTTCTTATTAAGATTCTTTGTATTTGTTTTACTTATCCCATGCTTACATTTGACCATATTAGAATAAAAACATGCTTTATGTTCAAGTAATTCTAAGAATAATTATTCTCTAAGTAATTCTCTAAGTAATTATTTGGTTACATGTCCTTTTGAAGGAATAACTACCTGAGGTCTGAAATTTGCTTTGCTGCAGCCAACTTTGGGCATTCTGATTTTAATTGTTTCTTCAGCATGTGAAATACTTGGCCCATCTAAGATGTGTCTAAAGCGTCTGTTCTAATATGATCATATGTATGCATGGGATTACAAATAAATTATATTGTACTATCATTCGTATTTATCTCGTGATTAAGCTTTGCGTCGAAATGCTGAATTGGCTGCACGGGGATTTCGATTAGTCACTTACAGTAGCTGGTGCTTTTTTTCCCCAGAGATTAGCAGGCGCAATGGGTCTCAGCAACTGCTACTAAGGACCTGCTTATAATGGGAACTTATTTTTTAGTCTCTTTGAAATGAGGGAGATGCAAAGAGGCTAAAATATTACAACCTAGATGGGACATCTGTCAAAAGTACACAAAGACACAAACACACATACTCCCACCAGGGTGAATTTTCACAGAAGCCAATTAACCTATCAATATGTCTTTGGACAGTGGGTGGAAACCCATGCAAACACAGGGAGAACATACAAACTCCATTCAGATAGCACAGCAGGAATTGAACCAAGGACCCTGTTGCTGCTAGACAGGAATGCTAATGGGCAGTGTGCCACTTTGCCTCCTGGTTAAAAATCTTACTTTACCTAATCGTATTTTAAATGGGACCTACAATAAAAACTTTACCCTACTGGACTACCTTACCTCAGTGGGCTGATTACTATTTAATAAACACTTTGAACATGGAATGGGACGGAGAAAATCAGCACTAAAAACCGTTCGTTTATATAATGGCATTGATAGAGAGGCTGTCATGGTGATGTTTCCCAGGTGTCTTCTCAGGGGACAAATCTTCTTGTACAGCAGTTTTTGCACCTTATTTGTGCTTTGGGATCAGCCCTTTGGAGGTGTGCCTGAATCTGCAGTCTAAACCCAGAGCCTGAGTGCATAAGCCATACTTTAGTGCCATGCTGAATACGGATGCTTCTGTATAGCTTCCTTTACTATTTCCTTTATTTCAATACAAGGAGAGAATGTGTTTATGCTTCATTCCCATGTTCATACTTTCGATTCCAATACTGCAGCACAGAGTAGGGAGAATATAGTATTAGACTCATAAATATAAACATGAGGTCATTGCCAGTGTCTCGTTTGCAGAATCCGGGCTTTCCTAGACATCCAGAAAAGATGTCTGCAAACAGCGTCAGCTTGTCAAATATAGCCTGTGATTTTGAGGCCTAGCCAGCTGACCTGCACAATCTTAAAGATTTTGAGGAATTAGTCAATCAGCCTGAAAAAAGGGTGGATTGAAAAAGGTGAGGGGAATTATAATATATTCTAGGGAAGTGTGGTATAGAAAGGGATTGGGTCACCTCGGAAGTGGATTTAGATGTTAGCTATGCTGATAGAAGCAGAAGCCGTATTGTACTGTACTTCATAGTGACAAAGAAGGCTCGGAATGATTTCTTGTCTAACTTTTTAGATGGGCTTCTGAGGGGATCAAGTTTTCCTGATCTGCAGGATGAGTGTAAAGGGTCAGAAGCAGAACCTCTGTGGTTGTTTTGTATGACACACTATGGGTACTACATGTTCATCCAAAACAGCAGACATAAATGAAAAGATCTGGGAAGAATCCTGGTGCAGTGGAGGTGGTTTTAGGTTTATTGTGCATTGGATTTATTTTAGGGCAGATGCGACCTGTGCAAGCAGGACTATTTATATATGAATCAAGAGGAGGCAAAACATGTAAATGATTTTGAATGTCCTGCTTGAGTAAAAGTACAGTGACGTGAAGAAAAAGGCAATTCAGTAAAAGTATCAATTCTAGAAATACACTTAAGTAAAAGTAAAATGTATCCAAGATGCGCTAAGTAGAAGCCCTAAACTGTCATCATGAAAGAACATGAAATCTCTTTTAAAATGGCTGCAGAACAGATTTGTGCTAAATATTCTGAAGCAAGTGATTAATTGTTTAAATACTGCACAGGATACAAATCTCCTTTTCTTTTTCCTATTTTTGCAAGGAGTTGTACTCAAACTTTTGACTGGTACTGTATAATATATGGATTTACATTTCAAAGGTCAAATAGACTTGAATAGAAATTGCAGGCCCTTTTCCATTAAACATATCAGTTTATAAAAAAAATCTGAGACACTTTTTAAATAAGTCAGTTGATTGGAGAATGCTTGTGAACAAGACAAGCTCAGAAAAAATTAAATATGACCTGCAGGCCCCATTGTCTTCCACTGCCGAAATAGCTTGACTAACTTTCCATGATTACTGTATACTATTTCTTTGTATTAAATGCCTTAATGAAACACTGTTTTTTAACAAAAAGGGGCTGTGTTAATTGAATTATTTTAACTTGTTTACCTATTACATACCAGCAGGCTCTTAGCATTTTAAAACACATTCTCACATAACTCACAAAAACCCAAATGTGATGCATCAGATCTGGGAAATTACCTATTTTCCGACAGTGTGGCTTGTTCAATGATGATTTCCTACCCTCTTGTTTAAATGGTAAAATGTTATGTCAACACAGCTGTAACTAAATGAAATCAATGTACTTTTAGAATTAATAGAAAAAAACTAGTTAATTAATCAGTAGTTATGATCAATCATCAAATTTAACATTGTAGGACTCCAAGATGTTGTGGACACATTGTGGTAAAAAGCAGATTTCACGGGATACTGTGAGTAAGGTCATTTTACCCTAACCTGGAGTGAGGTCAGAAGCATGAGCAGCCTGATCTCAATGGGTCAGAAGTAAAACAAGGCTGGGCTAGGTCAGTACTGGGATATGAGACCTCTTGGGGATGCAATGATCCCACTGTAAATGTGCGTTAGGGGATTAGTACGTAGTATGTATGTAGTAGTACTGTGGTATAGGATGTTCCATTCTTCAGAAGGGACATCATAGTAGAGTGAAGAGCACCTCCCACTGGTCCACCAACTTCACTATCTAGCTATCTAGCAATCTTGTGTTCCTTCGATTCTCCCACTACTGACCAGGCTCAGCCTTCCTTAGATTGTGAGATCTGACAAGATCAGGCTACATGCTGATAATGCTTCTAGCTCTGGCTCTCTTGGTTGATCTCCAGGGTTTCTTACTCTGTCTGTTTTCTTGGAAACGCATTAATAAAAAAGAAAAGAGGCTGGCAGCATTTTTTCCCTCATCCAAAGATATCACAGTCTCCACTGAGAGCTTCAAAATTTACTATTTGTTCCCCATGAGAACTCGTTACTTTTCAAATAGATTATATGTCTGTTTTTTTCTTTTTTCCAAGTGAAACTATAATTACATTTAAACACATTTGCAAGTCAAATACTGAGCAGTGTGCATTGATATTGCCAGGGTGAGTGTTTGGGGAGGCTGAGCTGGCTAACGGCTTACTTCACATTTTTTAGCTCCTCTGTGGTTTAAGAAGCTCAAGCAGCATTTTAACTCATTATGCCACAAGACTGAATCCTCAACTGTAACCCAAGGCTGAATCCTTAACTGTATTTTCCCAGTTAACAACTGGTGTGTGTGTGATGACATAATTGCTGCTGTATACAGTATATTGTCAAGAAAATTATCCCAGTGCTCATCCTGAATACAAGCCACCACAAATCCTGTTACACTAGATATTTTCAAATTGCCTTTTCAAATAATCCATTAATTACTTATTGTTTATATTGGCACATTTATACTTTTCAGCTTACAATACTCTGTATAGTTTTGTTTGCCCTACTGAAAAAAAGAACTTCACTGCCTCAAAAAGAGTTTAAGAGCAATGCTGTATATATAGTAGATACATTAGGCAATTAGACAATCTCTTTTGTCTTGACAAAAGGAAATTCAGAAAGGAGTTTTAATCTATAATCTATGTCCTCACAGGTAGTAACACTGTGAATACTTTTATTCAAAGTACTTATGTGAGGGTTTCAAAGCTTCCTCAATCCCCATAGAACTGAAAAAGAAACAAACAGATAAAAAATCAAAGGTTTGATTTTTACTGGCCACTCATTAATCAGGCCCTGAAATCTTGAGGAAGAACCATCCCTACAATCTCAATCTGTTTGGTTTTGTCATAAAAACCGGTTTCATCAGCAGGTCTACCTTACTGAAATGAGTGAATAAAAACTGTTTATAGTGTAAATTGTTTGCTAGTTATATCATATCATATTTATGTAGATATGAGCTACTTACATCACTATTATACTAAACATGTAGCGAAGGAAGAAAGTTCTAGAGGTGGAACTGTCAGAGTCAGATGACTGTAAAATATTAATCTTGCAGAAAACAAGCAATAATTGCTATATACTGTATGAGATAAAGCATTTCTGCACTTTTTACATTTATTTGGCTTGGTCTGTTTGGTTACTGTATAACTTTGTATTTTACTTTTGAATTCACTGTTTTTCTGTACAAATTGGTAATATTTCACCCACTGCAAAAGTTAAGCTCAGTAGTTCAGGTGTTTGTTGCCATATTTGTTGAGCTTTTAACCCTCTGCATCCACAATTGGACTGCAGCCCTTACAACACTTGAGTTACTTTTTCAGGTACTTTCAGTTTTGCCCTTGACAACTTTTTTTTTGCTTTTTGATTCTTTATTACTGAAAAGTTTCCAGTTTTTGATTTGGAATCATAACACCTCCATTTCTGCCACTCACAGATTGTGATGATACTATTTATTATAGTTTCCTCAGCCCCTGCAAAGCTTGCATTTAGCAAATAACCAGTTTAGAGGCTTAGCTTCGCTATTGATGGCATGCCTCTGCATCTGAGCACAGCTGGTAGTTGCAGGCACTCTCAGCTAGCTCTTTCTGATTTGCAGTTAACCTGCTTTATGTGCAGGGGAAAGGTTCAGTTGGAGTGCGGTATAAAGCACTTTGAATAGGGCCATACAGAGGATAACACAATTGAATTTAGTGGGAGGTGCTGTTAAAAGGGACCCCTCCTTGCCAGTAAACACAGAACTGATCTTGGAGGCAATCAGGGAATGAGAAGAGACTCCGAGTGCTCCGTGTTCAGGGGAGAACTCCACTTTGGGAATAGCACAGATAAGCAAAGCAAACGACATGCACTAATGAGACTTTTCACTGCTGCATACAGTGGCTTGTAGAGAAATAGCCCTACAGTACTAGTTGCAAAGAGAGCTATTTAAAGAAAAACATTTTTGATTTGATCTTTTTTGTGTTCCATCTCAGGCAGAGTCAGAGCATAGACAGTTCAGCATACCCATCTCCAGAAGTGTGCTTTTGAGAAGAAAAGAAGACAAACAGAAACTACTGTTTTTGAGGTTTTTGTTTTGGTGTGTGTGCTTACTTACTCTTTACATGAAGTAAAACACTTCATTGTCCAGAGAAAAAAAAGGATGCCTTTTGGGAAATGAGTGGATCCAGGCAGGATCATGACATCATTTGCCAGAGGGCGGTTGGTCTGATTGTTGACCTGTGTCAGAAGAAAAACCCAGGCCTGGAACCCAAAACTTGTCAGGATTTCCTGCTGCTTCTGTCAGAGCAAAGCTCCAGCATTTCTGAGTCAGGTAATATCTTTTGCTGCTACTTATAAAAACTAATCTTTTGAGAAAGATAATTCACAGATATTACACTGGTATTTTTGTTTTTGGTGTGTTGATAACCTGTGTGATTAATTTTCACACCTAAAATGTTTGGATAGAAAGTCATTTCAATTCAAAACAATCTACAGCAACACATTGTTAAAGGTAAACTAAAATTGTAGAGTGGGAAACCATTTGTCATTATCTCACACAAGCTAGTTACTTTTTTTCTTATGTGAGCATCAGCTGGTCAATGTGGAAACATGAATTGAATTTTTTATTATTACTTTGACAAATAGAATACACTAATATCTTTGCATCACCTCAAGCCAAAACAAATGTTATGTGGTAGCAAGCACTGACTAAATTTTCCGGTAGAAAACTTTGGTTCAGCTTGTTAATTCTAGACTTTCTTTTCACATAAAATGTCACTGTAATAATGACAGCAATATAAAAACAGCAACCATGTGAAACATTTAATCATACATTCACTCTATATCCATGAAAAATACAGGACCACTTTGCTAAAAAATATTGCATTTTTCACTGTATGATAAATTGTTCTGGGATTGCCAGAGATCCCCTTTGGTTCCTTTAGGAGTGTCAATATGTCAAACTTAAAAGGTAAAACAAAAACAGATAACCTTTGACACCCATTTTTAACTTGACTAATAGGGAATACAGCTGGACTTGTATTGCAACAATATGTTGATAACTGTTATATCAGTTTCAACAGTTGTATGTAGTTTATTTTAAAATCTGACAATTATAAGCACTTTGTTTCAAGTCTGTTTTTATTTGTGCATTGGTAATTGGTAGATCTACATCTCAGTTCCAGCAACATCAGACTCTTGAGCTTGTCTTTTCGGTTCTGTCCTTTAAATGTTGATTGTATTAAAGCCAGAATGAATAAAATCCATTTGCAAAAAGATCAAGCCGGTATGCAGACCAATACTTGTAGTTGTTTTAAATGGAAGGGGAACATCACTTTCCATTGCATTTGATCATGATTGGGAAAAGTCAGTTCATTTCTAGAGATGTTTTTGCAGTTGTCGTGACTGAAGGCTCTGCTGATAGCAACATCATTTTTTTCTTAGCTCATCTGTTGGGCAAGTTATCTACATATTCTATGTTCAGGACCACCATTTCTTTTTCTTTCCATCTGCTCCCTGTTGGGAATCTCCTCTTATTGGTCAATCCAATATTTGGAAACCAATTTTGTGAATACTCCTGTGTTTTGTGAACACTGACATACCTGCTGTCAAGTCATTTGCTAAAGGTACTGTACCTATTAAGATGTTTGGAATATCTAGTAATGGGACAGGTAATATATCTCTCACTGACAACACTACTTATTCACATGCTTCTTGGTACTGTAAGTCCCAGAAGATGCTGTTGTGTGAAGAGATGACTTACACCCTGGTCAACTCCAGCACACCTCATTCTGCCGGCACTTGTGAACTGTTTGGACAATCCTTGCCACAGTCTGCTAGCCTAGGATCAAACTATTGTTGTCTAGATAGTAGAACTCATCATCTAAGCAAGCATGTGTAATTGATTGAGCTTTCCAGGTATCCCTTTACAATTTGTGAAATCTTATGCTAAACAAATACCATCTTATACTGACCAAACAAATACAAGTACTGTGGGTTATCATATTTCATAAATTACTGCAGCTGACAACATAAACATTATGTTCGAAAAGTAGTCAATGGCCTATATAGGACATTTAGTTAACATTTAATAAAGTAATTCTCATTGAATTGTATGCATGGGAGATTTGGTCCGGACACTGGGGTAACACCCCTACTCTTTTCTAGAAATGCCCTGGGATTTTTAATGAACACGGAAAGTCAGGAGGTTTAATGTCTCATCCGAAGGTCTTTTTAACAGTAGTGTACCTATCATTATACTGGGGCATTAAGACCCACATAGAATGCAGATTAAGTGCTCCCTAATGGCTCCACTAACACCTCTTCCAGCAGCAACCTAAGCTTCCCCAGGCGGTCTCCCATCCAGGTACAGGCCACACCTGCTTAACTTCAGTGGGATGCCCGCTGTGAACTGTAGGGTAGTGTAGCTTCTGGCTATAAAACCTCTTAATTTTATAGACGGTTTTGTCTATAAAACATATTTTCCACTTTAGTTTCTTATTGTATTATCAGGAACTATTTAAATTCTACCAACCACCTTTGTATAAGACGGGTATTAATACGGAATGCTCTTATTTTCATGCATTTTTATTCTTTCCAGATCTGCTTTGGTCAGCTGTTATGTTACTGGTTTATTTTATTTTTAAAATAAAAAGCAAATGAGTTCGTGACAAGCGTTTCTCTATAAGGCATATTTCTTAATATTAGCAGACTTTGATGTTTTAATAGTGCTGTCATTTGTTTTGTGACGTACTGTAGCTGGTAGTCAGGGTTAGATGCTGCAAACTAGCTAGCTTCCTAGTGGCTCAGTTGTTAGAATTCCTGCAACTCAGTGCTGGGGCCCTGGGTTTAATCTGCATGGAGTTTGTATGTTCACACCATGTTTGCATGGGTTTCCTCTGGGTGCTGCAGTTTCCTCTTTCAGTCCAAAGACATACTGGTACTGTAGGTTAAGTGGCTTCTGGAAAAACTGACGCTAGTGTGAGTGTGTGCATGTCTATGCGTGGCTGTATCCCACTCTGTACCTGTTCTTGTCGGGATAGGCTCCAGCTGCCCTGTGACTCTGTATTGGATAGTTGTTAATACTTTCACCAGGTTTAGGTTAGTATTATAAGTTGTTCCATATATAATATTAAAGTAATTTATATGTGTGAGTAAAGAAAATTAAAATGATCTGGACAGAAATTGTGTAATTACTTGATATTATTATAGAGAAATCATCAGCCTGTCTTATGAATGGTTACCTGAGTGTTAATTTTGCATCTTTGCCGTGATTTTGCTGTAGTTATGCAGTTATAGTTATCGCAGGCTTTTTTACTTCACTGTGTTTAATATGGTCTCAGTGTGGTTGAGAATGTTCTTCCCAATGCTCACAAATCTTGTAAAGTGTTTAAAAAAATCCCTCTAGAGGAACTCCTGTATGTTTATGGTGATCAGAACTGTCATTGACTCCAGTTTCGTCCTATGTGTTGATCACAATCATAGTACGTGTGAGCTTGTCCAGTCCAACACACAGCTTCAGTCCTTTGTCCTTTCACATCCCTCTTGTGTGAGAATCTCTGATTTTCCTGTAAATCACCAATCCTAACTAATATAACTACTTGAACCAATGGAGGTTAATGCAGGTCTGCAGATGAAATGGATTTTCTTCTTTCTTTTTCCCTTTCAGTATGCACTTAACCTCTACATGTTCCTTTGAAAATGACACACATCCCCGCTCAAAAGTGTATAACAAATCTTAACACCTGTTTCTCCTACATGCATGCATGGCAGTACATCCTATCAAACAGTGGAACATTTTTATTTCATTTTACTGTCTTATCTTGATCCAAGAGAACCAGAAGTTAATGCAATGGCAGTGTAACTAAATTGTTATAATTTGACTACAATGTAATGTATTTCACAGAAATGCGTGACCGAACACAAACCTAATGCCTTGAGGGACAAGGTAAATGTAAAAGACAGATCATACAGTAGCTGCAACGAAAGCAAAAGACATCTTGAATTGTGATCACTTTGTTTTCCCCATAACAATGGAGATGTTATGCAGGAAAAAATGTCACAATAAAATACAATATTTCTTAGTTTTTACATAAAGCTTGTTAGTATCTGTATGTTCTTGTACTGAGAGCAGTATTTGTTTATGGTAAGGTGATATCTGGGAGGGTTATAATGAACTTGTCCTTATGGAAATGAAAATGAATGTGGCTGAATACAAAGATTGGTGTTATAGTTATTTGTGAAATGCCATAATACATGAGACGTTTTTTCTTCTTAATTAAAGCTGTTATCTGAATGGACAACAAGGTACTAAAACTGGGGAATTTTGAAGGTGAGGTTTGTATGTTTTATTTCTGATCTCAAGATGGCTAAGGTCTGCCGGTTAAATGTCAAATCTTGCTTGCAGGAAGAAGTGTCAAACCTGAGAATAGTAAAGCTTCACTCAGCATGTTAAATTAAATGTGTGTAATTAAACAACATAAGAAATTGCTTCATTTTGCAGCTCAATTATTCATTGGGGTGTTTGCCGTTTAATTTCTGATACCAGACGTGACATTTTTTTTTGCTTTGTTGGCTTCGGTAAAACAAGACTGCTGCATTATTCAGACCAGGAATCTGGTGCTGAACTGTATTTTTGTCCATTAAAGAGCCTTAAGGACATGCTTGTTTCAGAAGCTAAATTTCACATACATGTTTTGTTCAGTTTTCCATATTGCAACATGCTTGCCTATATATACTATATAAAATAAAGTTTATTATTATATACTGTACAGTGCATTGGCCCAAAAGGGATGTTGTGTAAATTGTCCTACAAGCAAAAGTTGGAAAGAAACTGATTAATCTTTTCAAAATATTGCAATAGGTATTGTATACTCACGCATATTAACAAATAAGGACAAGATTTTCTAGGTGTTTCTGACTCTAACGCATACATATTTTGTCTTTGTTTTGGCGAGGTTGCTTAGTCTTTTCAAACTAATATTTTAAGTCAGTGAAGTAAATTTTCCAATCAAATGAATGGATTTGTGTGCAAACTCATTGAAGAAGAGCTAAACCCTAACCTACAGATCCAGCCATTCAACATCTGCAGGAGATATTGCAGTAATTCACAGTTACCACAATTTACGGGGTACCACATTTTTTTAAAATAGTTTATTTGAAGATGTTATGGGGCTGCACTACTATTTAAAACCGCCAGGTGGAGCATTGAAAGGTTAATATGGCATGTGGAGCTTTTGGGCTGTCACCTGAAAATTCCTGGTTTCGATTCCCAATCAATGCTGAGGAACTTTTATCCTATTACAGAGTTTAAGTTGTGTACTGTTTAAAGTTTTTAGAATTTTAAACTGTGTTTTTCTTCACTGAATTTTTTAAATTTATACAGAGGGGGGTAGATGGGTTATTTTTACAATTGCCGGTAACCGGAGCTGATCAATATGTTGAAACCGTACCATAACAGTGAAGACAGACGTGTTACCGCTTTAGGTGATCCAGCGACTCACTCTGTTGTTTACTAATGTACAATGTCTAGATGCCGACAATCTTGTACTAGAAGCGTTGCAGAAGGTGATATCCTGTACATTATTTGCTGGAGTGCGGTTTAGTTCAAACACGAAAGTATTTGGGTTCCCCCTGTTTATTGGTACCAAACATCACGGTACAGGGACATCAAGGTTCTGTTGGAAAATTACAGAAAAGTGAACGCTGAAACTCCACCAGACATCATATGTACTGTTTAACCATAAGTACCGATGCGCTGTTTTTTGTAATAGGAAATTAGACACAAGACGGGCAATGATGGACAATACTGTGAGGCTTTGGGATAATTTTTCTGAAACTGAAGAGTTTTAGAGAAGATACATTGTGTATTTTCTCTTTTTAGACTTGTAAAAATCTTCCAATTTTAATGTGATTCACACCCGAAGAAGGCTCCACAACCGAAAAGTTTTTTCTTTCTTCTCTTTTCAGCATGGAATAAACCTATTACTTGTTCCTAAACTTAATATAGTCAGAATGAGAATAAGTCAGAACTTTTCCAAAATAACCACAGTAAGTGACCGAATGAAAGACTTTGATGCATAAAATGTTTATGAAGAAAGTGGAATACTGTTGTGTATTTTTTATTTAAACTACCACTACCAGCCATATACAGTTTGTATAATCTGTTTATATTCCTAAATTAATATTGTTTATGATGTTCAGAGCCATTATGCTCCTCTTATTTTTGTGCTCAGCTACCAAACTTTTCCTTTAGTTGTAAAATTCCATATTAATTTTCCATATTTAGCGGATTTAAACATGCATAGTAGAGAGATTTAATTAATCAATCATTTCACTAGCAACTAATGCACAACAAGTGCTACCTGTTGAGCATTTTGGCCAGTAAATCACATACCACGGTAGACTGTAGAACAATTCCCACAGTACAGGGTTTTACCATGCATTTTGTATGGCTACATCTGTACTACACATGTAGAGCCCTAACATCACCGACAGTTTGTTCAAGACTACAATTAATTTTATTTTTCTTAAAGTGAATGCCAGTTTATTTTCCACACAATGTGATCTAGGATAGGTTTCTGAAACATTTTCTGAACAGCACAGGAGGCCTGTCTTCTTCTCATGGGGTTCATGTATTTTTTAATATATGGATTTTAAGCAGAGGGAGGTGATATGCTTGCTTCCCATCATGCTGATTGTGTTCCAATTAAAGTGTGGGCTTTGTGAATGCAGAAAGAGATGCCTGCTGTTTTTTTTAAAGACAAAAGTGACCCTTTTAATGGATTTTAGTATGATGTCTGGAAAACCATCCCTACCCTTGGTCTTTTTCACCATCAGTATTTCAGCATTTAAAGGTCTTCAATCTATTAAAAGAAGACTGCTGTGCTCCTTCTTATTTATTCCTTGAAGGTTATTTGCAAATTCGTATAGACTGTTAAAAGAGACACTCTATTCTTAAAATGCCAAATAAACCTTAATGGCACAGTGCTGCTTTTTCAATACCTGTGTTTCTCTGCCATTGGTCTCCTACTGCAATGATTTGATAATCACATTAGTCAGCTTCCAAAGCAGATCTGAAAACAAAAAGATTAGAAGTCTGTGGCAATGTCATGTCAACGCCATCATGACTCTTATATTGGGATATGGGAAAAGAGTGCTGCAATGCAAATAAACTAAAACCTAATTTCTAAGCTCCAGCATAGGCTGCCAAAGGTTGTAGAAGAACTTGAACAGATTTTGCTCTCAAAAGTAAATTTACAACCATACGTTAACAGTCTCTTGGGTCTTTTCCAAGCGAAATAAAACTAGAAAAGGAAGAATCAGCATAACATATTGATTTATTTATAAAGGAAATGCAACAGAGGACACATTTTATTGGCACTGCAGCCATTTCTCATTGCGTTATGCTGTCCTCTTCCTCTGTCTTGTAGCACGTACACTTGCCCTTCCATACACAACTTCAGAGAGATGGAAACTCTTGTTTTAGTCCTCTCTGTCTTAATGGGCTTTTTCAAAACATATTCATTTTTTCATTTTCTCCTGAAGCTCATCAGAAAACAAAAAATGGGCCAAGCTTAGAGAACTAGTAAAACCAGTGGAAACTTGATCTCAAGACTTAAGCTTTAGCTTTACACTTTCTTTGCGTAAAAGATCATTGTCGTTTAGACAATGGAATGGCGTTGTGCTATTTACACTCACTGGGGCTAGTGTCATTGCTTTTCATTGTACTGTGCTTTTCACTGCTTTGTCATTTCTCAATTGAGAGTGCACTGAAGCGCAAGTGCCAGTAACTGTGTAAACCCATCTCTTGTAAACTCATCTCTGTTGAAGTCTTGACAGAGCAGTGATTCTGTGAGATCCATCCACCCCATTGGACAGCGTCTCTCTGGGTTGCTCTCTGGGTTAGAGTGAAATGTGACTCAAACTAAATTTCTAATTTAACATTAGAACACCAGCAGGCTAATTACCCATCCATACTAAAGCACCTGGATTGTCCTGCACCACCAATCAAATCTGTTCCCAAAAAGTCATGCCAGTTATAAACAGTTTTGTACCAGAAATGTTTATTTTGCTTTACAGAAGACAGTTCTTCCTGGTAAACCTTTTCTATACTGTAATTATTTTACCAAGACATAACCATAGTGTGTTAAGAACAGATGTTGGTTTTAAAAATAGTTAGAATCCTACAGACAGTGAGATATCTCCACAGAATGTAGATGTGGTCTTGACAGGAGTAACATCAAACTTCATGTCATGCAGACATTTCAGATTAGTATCTGAAAGCACCAACTTGAGCTTCTTTCTCGTATCATTAAATAATAGATGTTTTCTCACTCAATGTCCATTTTGGAAAGGCTTCTATGTCAGGCTTTGTACCAAAAATAAAAGTAAGAAAAGCAATACATTTTTAATCAATACCAAAGACAAGTATTTTCCACTTTCCTAAAATATTCACATAGCCAGCTGCTCTAAAGCACTAATGAAAATTCTGTTGATTGCACTACGTTAGGAATGAAAGTGTTTTGTGCTTTGGAAGGGTTTTTCATACTCTGCAAAATCAATTAGCTATTTAAAAGCGTTTTTCTGTTTAATCTTTTCATCATATTAGCTGGCTTTTACATGCATTTTGTATTCCTTCTGAATTGATTAGGTTAAAGCTATTATCCACATGGCCTACAGTTAAAATACTATTGAGTTATTTTTAAATACATATTATAAACACATAAAAGATATGGCAACCAATAATTAACAATCAGTACAAAGCATAGTGGTGTAAGAAATTAATTTAAATGGATTGAACTAATCTAATGCAATTAGTTTAAACAAAGTAAGTGAAACAAAAGTAAAATGGTCAAACTCTTACATGCAGCTTGATTCAATTTCTGCAGGTAAAGAACACAACATCCTCTGAAGCACGGACGGGTACAGCCACATCTTGTGTCCTGAAAACAGATGAAATGTAGGTTTTTAACCAATGTCAATGTGCCCTGTTCTGTCACAATGTGACATACAGTATGCCAATCTGAGGGCAATGTCTAATCGTAACTTTCTGTTGCCCTGTATTATTTTATCTATAGTTATGCCTGAGTACATGCATTATTATTGTTGGAGCTCTTGTTAGCTTATTTATTGAAGCACTGGATTTAACAAGGCACGAGGGGGAGAGAAATTAACTATTCCAAGCCAAGGTTGCCTGGATGGTGGTGCTAAATTGAGTTGATAGTGGGGGAGAGTCCCACTAGTAATGTCATTGATATCCAGCAAATATTGTGGGTGGCTTTCCTAATGGAAAACAGACCCAGGTTAATGAGAGTTAAGGGGACGTCAAACTCACTTGGAGTTTTGGTCACTGGAGCAAATGTTATAAATAGTTGCTTGTTCTATCTTGTTTTTTATGATTTTGTTGTTGGTTTTATTTGTTGTGCCTGCAATGAATTATTTTCCATTCTTTAAGTAGATGCTGTTGATTTAAACTTGCTTTAAGGACATTTTAAACTTTTATTTCAAGCCTTCTTGTACTGCATCAATATATACTTCATACTTCAAGCCATACCATATTCTTGAAAAGCAGATATGTTTTTAGTTCACGTCCAATAAGGTCCAATGGGTCAGTCTCTGGTTAGAGTGGGTACAACTGGAAAGCAGTACAGCACAGTTGGCTCTGAGCAGCATATACAGTACAAGTCTGAGTAATGATAACATCTTCACTGTGCAATAGAAAAGGATATGGGGGATTCAGGCATTTCCATTGACCGGCAATTAATTCTTGCCGTGTTCAAGTTAACACCAGTAGCTGTAAAGAAAAGCTTATCTGTTTTGGTGTGTGATTATATTCTCTCTCTCTCTCACACACACAGAGATTATTATGACAGGGACTAGGATGAAACCACAAGAATACAAAACACATACACTGGTTTAAAAACTGTATGATAGTGTTTTAATTAAAATTATTTCTAAGTTTTCTTTCCCATTAATGCTGCTGCTGTGCATATGTACAGTAGTGTCACGAAATGCCAGAGACAATGCATATCTTGTCAGTGTTATCTCTTAAGACTCATCATGCTAGGCTGTATATCTGCATGCATTTCTTCTACTGCAGCATGTTCTAATGAATAAATAAAACAGTATCTGCTAGTATATGATAGCACATAAGCCAACACTTAGAGTGTTAGAATGCTTACTGTTTGCTCCCCTGGTGTATTATAGGCACACAGATTTATATTGAACTAGTGTAAATAATTTAGATGGCTTACTCTGATACACACCAAATGGCATGCCAAAATCTTCAGTCCACTCATAGAGATTTTTTAGTGTAGATATATAAACACTGGCAATCTGTAGAATTAGTGGTATAATACCTTTCATTCTTGAACAGTGTATTGTTTTGTATTAATCTTATACATTAGCATAAACATTTAATTTTAAAACTTTTCCCTGACCCCTTTATGCAATGTGTTTTTCTAATTAATATTATAAATATATTACTTATTTATTATTACTTTATTTAATATTATTATAATTACGTATATAAATATATTACTTAGTATTGATAAATTATAAATATATTACTTATTATTGATATTATGTGTTATTAGTAATATTATTGTGGAATGTAAGAAAAACAAGACAATCACTAGACAAAAACAACAATCACTAGAGTGATTTAACAAACATAAAATTAGCATATAGCTAATCTCATTAATTTCTACTGTGAGCCAAATCTTCAGTGCAACATACAGAGCTACAGGAAATAAGTGAAGGGTTAAAATCTGAGCAGCAAACGTACAGTTAGAGAAAGACTGCAGCTAAGGTTGTTTATGATTCACTTTTTTACAGAGGAAGGTGTCAAAAACCATAGTATGGTTGCTAGCAGATCATCACCCACCTCTAAAAATGTATGTTAAAAACTCAATATATTTCATCCAAAATTGTAAAAGAAAGAAAGACATGACAAGCTTTGTATTAACAAAGCAGTGGGAATCATGGGTAGAAGCATGCTGCTCTACCAGGGTAAAGCTAAGCCAAGTATAAACTGTTCTGTCTGGGCCAATTGGTAAAACAGTTAAGGGTTCATCAGTAGCTCCTCCAAGGAGGGCTTATTCAGCTTTCTGATTGTTATAAAAGTGCAATGTAGGGAATTTCTCTGTGTACGATTATATTACATTTTGCTTAGATTTTTTTTTTAACTCAACTGCAACAATAAGCCAGTCGCGGGATGCTACAGTACATTGGTACGTAATGAATTTATTTACTGCAGCAAATAACCACTTGCAACAGAAATGAATCATGTCCTTGATGCTTCAAAATCATAGGAAAGGTTTTTGTTTATCAGTATTCTTTGGGAACTATTACATATTTGCTATCTCACTACAGAAAAACCCACTAAAATATGCAGGAATGTTGGAAACATTAATACACCAGTATACAGCAGTTAGGAAATGATTTCCTTTTCTATTTTCCTTCTAGTCTAGTGTAGTCTGCTAGTATAGTCTGATAAATTAGCAACATCTTTAGGCAAAGCCATTGGTTTGCAACAATTTCTGGTTATGGTGCTGTTTTAAAACAATTGTGTATGCAGTGCTATTATTAATTATCCAGGCATGCTTTTCTAACCACTCTATTCAATATAGGGTAATAGAGGAATTAAAACTTATCCCAGCAAGCAATAGGCACAAGGCAGGATATCACATCTATGGGACTCTAGTCCATCACAGGGCACACAAAGACACAAATAAATACATTCACACCAGGGGCCATTTTTCCCAGAAGTTCATTAACCTACCAATATGTTTTTGGACTGTGGGAGCAAACCAGAGCACCCAGTGGAAACCCATGTGAACACAGGCTGAACATCCAAACTTCATGCAAATACAGTACTGTAGCATCCCAGAAATTGAACCCAGGTCTCCAGTGCTGTGAGGCAGCAATGCTAACCACTGTGCCACTATACCACCCTATTATTAATTATGAAATATAAAGCACTGTGGTTGAGCAGTTTGAACTATGCTGTGGCCCTGCCAGAACACGTCTACTATGTGAGTATTGGTTTTGCACAGTACTGAACTAGTGGGAAAGGTGCCCTTTAAGAGCTTACCCTGTACCTAGTTAAGAATCCCAGGTCACAGAAGTACTGTTTATCATTTTTCCTTAATGTACAGGTGATGTTATATTGAATATTAATCCAACCAAAGTGGAAGAACAAATGTTATAAATATAAACAAAATAAATATTTTGTTACAGATATCAACTGATAAAACTGCAACAATACTTGTTTTTCTTTTCATTCATAACAATGAAAGGAATGTTAGAAAAGAGAGGAGTCCATTCAGTCCCTGTCATTCCTTTGAGAGATAGAAGGAAAAAGATCTAGCAGTTCAATCAAACTCTCTCCTAAATGGCTCCATAGTGTCAACTTTCTCAGTATGCCTAGGGTCTTGGTGCAACTCTCCTACAATTCTCTTTATAAAGATGTTTCTCCATTTTATTTTCCTCAATGCTGCTAAGCTTATTTCCCATTTGTCTCTCTAGGTCACTGCTTCTGCTCTTGAAGTGTTATATATTACCCATACAGAATCAGAATTGCTTCTATTTTTAATTCACTAACTTTAAGGTTGTTTTGAACATGCATATAGTTAATTTCTACCATCACTTCTATCATATACATGCCTTAGCAATTCATACATTTATAGACTGTTTCAGAGTATCTGTTACTGAAGCCTGAGAAAGAGTCCTTAAATCCAACAACCTTGCAATAAATCAGTGTACTGTTTTCCATTGGAAGGATTTGGATTTAAGGATTCTGAGAATTTAATAAAGATATGCTAGAATTAGTTGGCCAAAAGCAGAAGAGACCTGTGTTACTGTAAATAAAAGTTCACAAAATTGCAGTTGAATTAATCCTGAAAGGATTAAGCAAACATCAAACAGGTTAGTTAAAACCCTTTTGGTAATGGGTAATTGAACCCTTACATGCAATTGGAGATTGTACATGTATTCCAATTTACACTGTAAATCACCTCAACATGCAAGCTATTTATTAAGATCACTTTTGTAGTGGGGGGGCTGTTTTTCCAATTGCCTTCATATTACAGAACTATGGAAGCCCGTTTCTGCCAGGGAGTAAAAAAAAAAAATGCGCTATGGTATCTCTCAATTGCGACTTTATATCTCAGAATTCCGACTTTATATCTCACATTTGCGACTTCGAAATAGCCCACATTTCATTGTCTGTCCTTTTGTTATTGTAACGGATTGGGGTTCTAGGGCTTGTACCCTCACCTCTCCCACCCTAGTTCATGCCTCACTGCATCGGCTCGAACCCAGGTTCAACCCAGTTGAAGCTTATTGTTATTTTTATGTTTATCTCTATTTTACAGATATGTTCAATTTACTTCAATGGGGGAAATCATGTTTGCTTCTGTATATCCTATACTTTTAAGCCTATATGAAATTAAAGAGAAAAACATACTGTACATACAGTACTGTCTATGCAAGGAAAAAGCATAAGCAAGAATCTTATGCTGAGAATCTTTTTGTTTCCTTGTAGTTATGATCAACAATGGAGAAACTTTGTACTGCTGAATTACATATTTGAATGCGTGCTCTATGTGTTCAGCTTTTCTATCCATATATACAGTATGTACAGTATATAGGGCACAGGTACAATAAATTACAAGATGTGGAGACATGGACAGCTGAGGTCTGAAATTGGAAAAGAAAGTAGACTTCACTGCATAAGAAGCCTAGTGGAAATGATCTAGAGAACAGTGAGTTTCAGATTGCTTAATTTAAGAAATCTGATTTCTTTCTGGGCATTCTGTTATTCTTTTCCTTTACAGAGATGACCATTCTATCTTAGAATATTTTCATCTTCTCTATTCACAGACAATGTCTAGTTTTGTTTAATTAATAGAACTGGAATGGGTAGCAGTATTTCACAGCTCCTGGGTTGTCTGATTTATTTAAATTTGTTTATTTAAATTGACTCCCGGAATTATTGTATCAATTACTACTAGTGATGTACATGTGTAGGTTTCGCTTAGAAATTACAGCAAAAATTGACAGTTAACAAAGTGCATTTTTTAATAAATGTACATCTGATGATAAATGCAATTTTAAAATTGGCCTGGATTAAATTTGTTAATAGGAGTAAGAAGAAAACATTATGTTGCGTTCTTCTAAACCAATGTATTGTGTATAACTATTCTGTGTTGATGGTAAATGCAAATTTGAACTCTGTTCTAAACCTGTGTGGATTGTGGATTCCTGTAGAGACTGTGAAAGTAATGAAACAGGTTACATTAAGAATAAAAATGAAAACATAAGTACAATGGGCTATTCTGGGGCATATAAAAGTAAACACAGAGAACAGTGCTATAATTTAGAGCAGGGCAATAATTTTGTATGCAAGTAAATTGACATTATTTCCTGGTTGGTTGTATCCTGGTTATAGTACTGTACTGTATATAGTTGATTTTTATAATGATTTGAGAATTTAAGAGTTAGGATTTGGACTTGTAGAAACCACTGATTTTACAGACACTAGTCATTTCCATGCAGATGAACCAGGCAGAACATCAGTGAAGATGGATTAAAATCACTGACTTAGGGTCATTTAACTGATTGTTAAAGAGGTGCTGATTCTGATAAATAAAGGCTGTTGTAGTAACCATGTATGTTGTATGCATGTCAGCAGTATACCCAGAGCAGGACAATGTGTTGGAGAATAATTGATTAATAGAAACAGATATCCTTATAGACAGACAAAACCTTCAAGGTGTTTGGATGTGGTGATATCTCAGACACAAATTCACTGTGAATTTCCTTTGGGCTGAATACAGCTACTTCATTGCTTGCTTTTATTGACAGTTCCTTTTTGCATTCAAAAGCATTACCAAATCCAGGGGAACTTTGAATATCTAAATTTGGAATCACATCTGCTACCAGACTATTAACAATTTAAATTGGGAAAGGAGTCTGAAACAGAGCTTCTGATATCCTGTCTTCATGAATGAAAACATTTAGGCAAAATACAGAAAGAAAAACAGAGAAACCTCCTTTTTAATGTGAACTACCATGTTTAGAATGAAATCAGCATTGAGAAACAGACCAGGGTCGACTGTGCAGGCAGAGATAAGAGAACTTGAAAAACATTTACAATGAGACACCTAAGACGCACATGCCAACACTGATTTCATAGTGTACATTTTACAGAAGCCTAGATCTCTAAAACTGTCCTTCATTGGTGTATTTCTGAAGTTTTAAATTGTTTTAGGTGAATAAGCCCATGAACAAAAAGGCAGAAATGTATTCAGTTGTACGCAGCATGGCAGCACAGTGCTTGGCATTGCTGCCTCACAGCACTGAGATTCTGGGTTTAATTCCTGTGGTGCTATCTGCATGGAGTTTGCATGTTCTCACCGAGTTTGAATGGGTTTCAACTGGCAGCTCCAGTTACCTCCGACAGTTCAAAATCAAAATGGTACAGTAGGTTAATTGGTTTCTGGGAAATGTGGCCCTGGTTAAGTGTGTGCATACCTTTGTCTGTTTGTGCCCTGCGATGCACTAGCATCCCATCCAGGTTGTATCCTACCTTGCATCCGGTGTTTCCCTAGATAGGGTCCAGGCCACTATGACCCTGAATGGGATAAGTAAGCATTTAGTGAAAGTGATCTCATGATGATGATGATGATGATGATGATGTATTCAGTGGTGTTTGTCTGTGATTGCTACAGTACTCCTGAAAACTGATAAATTTTGACTTACAAATGTGTATTGTTGGGGGAATGGTTACTGGCCCCTAAATCTGTCCGGAATGATTCAAGCCTCCAGTGCCAGGACCTTATTCACTTAGAGTGACCTGTCTCCTTGCATTTGCTGTAGTTGATGAGACAGAATTCGAAAAGATGAAAGTCTGGATCGCATTCTTTATCTTAATGCACAATTGGAAGACCAGTGCTGCGTTTGTTATTTACGTGCTGTGTCACAAACCCTTCTTAAGCTAATTAAGCATAAATTTGTGCAGCATTTTCTAAATTATAGAGTGAGAATTTAAAAGAAAATATGGATGATTTAACCAAAACACTGGCAAAATATGCATAAATTCTACTTCTCATCTAGCTGTTTTTTTTAAAGAAGCCAGGATATCAGCTCCAACAACATGGATGTCCAGCTTGTTCCACACCCCCCAACCCTTTGTGTAAAAAAGTGCATCCTATTCTCGGTTTTGAAAGCCATTTTAGCTCCTTTAAGCTAAGCCATTGAAACACAAAAGAAGGATTCCATTTCAGTAAGAATATCTTTCTGAAGATAGTGAAAATAATTAAAGTAGTCCTTTCTGCTAGAAGTGTATTAAATAAGTGTGACTCATGATACATGAGGGAAAGATGAAGGAGAAAACCAAAACTTTCTTTCTGGCACAAAACCTGATTAATGAATAAAGTTCATGGTGACCTTTAGCAGTTTCCCAATTTTTATATTTTTTATCATTTGTTGGACACCTAACAAGCTATACTTATCTTAATGAATCCTTTGCTGGCATTGAGAAAAGAATATGTCTCCTGTCACGACAGGTACTGTACATAGCAGCGCTGCTGAAAATAAAGCATGAATTCAAGATTAAGTCAGACATCCTTGAGTTTATTCTGTGTACTAATATTCATCACACTGTGGCCATGACAGAGACTGCAAATGTCTCTAGCTCGGGTGAAAAGAATGAGATCACTCTAAAGCAAATTTAAATTGCAAGATTTTCTTAAGAAACAAATTGAGAACAAGTGCAAAATAACAGAAACATTGAAGGAAATGACAGGTACTTAATGTGATCTTATACTGCATTGATGCCCACCTAATCTCTCCCATCAGTTCGATCATTATTTCTTTTCCTGTTCTTTCCTGGTAGGACATAAGGCTGAGTCAGCTGGATGTCACAGACTAAAGAAACTGTACATGCACAGCAAATATTTTCTACATCAAACATGACAAACCTGTTCATGGACTATACCACATAGGCTAGAAGCTGGAATGTGTAATGTTTTCCAAATCTTCACAAGACTAAACCATTTTATCAGAGACACTCTGGCAAGAGCTGGAGGACTTTTCACATCAGACATGACACAAGAAAGGGCACAACTTCACATGTACTATGTACAGGACTGCAGGAGCTTAAACTGGTTAAAACTGCTAGCCTCAGGTTATCTATGATATACATCGCTCTGTAGGCATCCTCTCACGAGGCACCAATAAATGTAGGGGTTTGTGCATTTACTGGGACAATTATTAATTGTAGCAGAAAGTCACAAAATGATTCTTTAATGGCTATTAGAAAACCAACCTTACAGCATAACTCAGCAATGCACACACATGGATACTAATACATGACGATACATTTATTAATGCATAAAATGTGCATATAAACATAACAGATCTTATAGTGAGGGTTAGCAGAATACAAAAGATATATATTCAATCACCAAGAAGGACATACATTCAGTATATCATTCATTTATACCGTTTCGTAAATGAATTTGGATTACAACTTCTACACTAGATACTCAAAAGCAAGTACATCACTCATAGGAATTAAATTGATATCAACTGGGGTTGAGATAACAATTGAATTCTTGAGCTGTAATGCAGAATGTTGAATACTCATCCAATCTGTGGGGATTCAGATCTCCCGCGAAAACAAAGGAACAGTGGCGGGTTGTTGCCGTGTCCGATCGGCGTTCTCTGGCCAGGCAGTGCTGATTCGACGAGACAGAAGTGGGAGAGATTCCTGCTGCGATGCTCTGGTAGTAGGCTCTCTGAAGACCTGCTAGTTAGTTCTGGCTTTACTAGTGAGTGTTTGTACACGGAAAGTGACTGCGGGTCCAAGCAGGTCACACTCTTTAGACAGGAAGAAGACCGGTTCGTTCACGATGTAGTGCTAGCCCTGAATCCTGAGATTCAGCTGTCCACAGTTCCGACCGTAGTTCACTTGTTGATCAGGTGAGCGTTCACGGTGGGTTCACGGGGCTTGCTGCTGGGCTAACCTTGGGTGGATCCTTTGGTTACGCGCTGGCAACCTCTGTTCTCAACTCTTAGAACAAAGGAAAGTCCTGGCACTCGGACACACTGGCCGTTAAGTGATTGTCCAAGCTGAGTTTGAGAATGTCCAGGAGGTGTAGCCCTGTGCTGCCTGTTTTACCTGGAGGAACTACAGTCGTTCATTGGTTGAAAGTTTCGTGGACATCCGAGACCCACGTGGGGTTACCCTGCCCTACCAGTTCCTGATTGGCTGATCTAGGTGGAGGATGAGTAACCATGCTCTCTGACCTTAGGGTTGTAAACCTTGGGATGAGACTCTCCCTTGGAATCTCCCAGACAGTAAGGCGCCAGAGATGACCATTTATTAGGGTTGCTGGAGAATCTCAGCATTGGGAGTTGTTCCTTGTCAGGACACTCTATCACCTAGAAAAACACCTTAAATGTGAACCAAATGGAATGGCCTCTCTGTATCCAGCACCACTGAGATGAGAGACAGAAAAACTGGCAAGGGAGCAGCAAACTTAATTCCTGTATTTTTAATAAGCCTTGCCGCTACAGCTCTTTTTTGTTTAGCCACAACATTTCACCAGGTCTCACACTGCATATTTAAAAAAAATTGAGTACAGTAAGTGAACTACGGGCTTTGGAATTTATTGTATTTTGAGTGTGCTTTGCTCACTATCATTTAATTAGCGAGTGAAAAGGAACAAGTGAAGGTTAATTCCGTGCTGAAAACGAAAAAAGTAAACAACTTTTTTCTCTTTGGTGTCTCAAGAGCCAATATGCTTGCTTCTTCTTTCTAGTTTTCAGTGCAGAATTAACCTTTATTTCTTCCTTTGTGGACAATGCACATTGATACAGCTCCCCTCTTAAATCTCTTCAGTCTTTTAATTCTGATATTTGCTTTTTATTCTAGTAGGACAGTCCTCCAGGCTGTCTGAATGAAATGTAAATAATCTTAGTCAACAATTGCACAGGTATAACTCTTTAGCTCTCTGGTGGTGCTGGGGTTAGCTTTGCTGCTTTACAGCTCTGGAGCCCTGGGTTCAATTCTGGCCTTGGGTGCTAACTGTGTGGATTTAGTATGTTCTCCCCATGTTTGCGTGGGTTTCCTCTGGGTGCTCCAGCTTTCTCACACAGTCAAAAAATATATTCAGGAGAAATTGTGCCTGGTGTGAATGGGTGGGTCTGAATTTGGACAAGTGGTAAGAAAATGCATGACTGGATGTCTCTCTTATGTCTAAGATCATGTTGTCATGATTGTGTCCAACTCATATTTTTTTCTATCAATTCAGTTTGTATGACTGGTGAAAGAATTATCTTACAGTAACTACTACAATATATGTGATTAAAAAAAATGTTTTTTAACTTCAGCTCATTGGTTGCTGTTTTAGGTGAGTGTAATGATTACTGATGCCAAAATGGCTCCTCCACTGAATGTATAGTAGCATACAAATTGCATGAACAAACTGAGAGATGATTTGTTGGACAGATAGGCCTCTCCAAAATTTATTTTCCAGCTCTACATGAGCAGGCCAGTTTGAGACAAAAACTACTAACACACAAGATTTATAAATTCTGTTTGTCATCTGTAGGAGAGGCCTTCCTTTCTTTCACTTCAGTAAATATGTCAATATAACCGGACAGGATATTATATATACAGTGGTGTGAAAAAGTGTTTGCCCCCTTCCTGATTTCTTATTTTTTTTGCATGTTTGTCACACTGAAATGTTTCAGATCATCAAACAAATTGAGATATTAGACAAAGATAACACAAGTAAACACAAAATGCAGTTTTTAAATGAAGGTTTTTATTATTAAGGGAAAAAAAAAAAATCCAAACCTACATGGCCCTGTGTGAAAAAGTAATTGCCCCCTAAACCTAATAACTGGTTGGACCACCCTTAGCAGTAACAACTGCAATCAAGCGTTTGCAATAACTGGCAATGAGTCTTTTACAGCGCTGCGGAGGAATTTTGGCCCACTCATCTTTGCAGAATTGTTGTAATTCAGCCACATTGGAGGGTTTTCGAGCCTTAACTGCTTTTTTAAGGTCATACCACAACATCTCAATCGGATTCAGGTCAGGACTTTGACTAGGCCACTCCAAAGTCTTCATTTTGTTTTTCTTAAGCCATTCAGAGGTGGACTTGCTGGTGTGTTTTGGATCATTGTCCTGCTGCAGTACCCAAGCGCGCTTCAGCTTGAGGTCACGAACAGATGGCCGGACATTCTCCTTCAGGATTTTTTGGTAGACAGCAGAATTCATGGTTCCATTTACCACAGCAAGTCTTCCAGGTCCTGAAGCAGCAAAACAGCCCCAGACCATCACACTACCACCACCATATTTTACTGTTGGTATGATGTTCCTTTTCTGAAATGCTGTGTTACTTTTACGCCAGATGTAATGGGACACACACCTTCCAAAAAGTTCAACTTTTGTCTCGTCAATCCACAGAGTATTTTCCCAAAAGTCTTGGGGATCATCAAAATGTTTTCTGGCAAAACTGAGATGAGCCTTTATGTTCTTTTTGCTCAGCAGTGGTTTTTCTCTTGGAACTCTGCCACGCAGGCCATTTTTGCCCAGTCTCTTTCTTATGGTGGAGTCATGTACACTGACCTTAACTGAGGCAAGTGAAGCCTGCAGTTCTTTGAATGTTGTTGTGGGGTTTTTTCTGACCTCTTGGATGAGTCGTCACTGCGCTCTTGGGGTTATTTTGGTCGGCCGGCCACTCCTGGGAAGGTTCACCACTGTTCCATGTTTTTGCCATTTGTGGATAATGGCTCTCACTGTGGTTTGCTGGAGTCCCAAAGCTTTAGAAATGGCCTTATAACCTTTTCCAGGCTGATAAATCTCAATTACTCTGTTTCTCATTTGTTCCTGAATTTCTTTGGATCGCAGCATGATGTCTAGCTTTTGAGGATCTCTTGGTCTACTTCACTTTGTCAGGCAGGTCCTATTTAAGTGATTTCTTGATTGAGAACAGGTGTGGCAGTAATCAGGCCTGGGTGTGGCTAGAGAAATTGAACTCAGCTTTCCGAAGATGTGATAAACCACAGTTGATTTATGTTTTAACAGGGGGGGGGGGGGGGCAATCACTTTTTCACACAGGGCCATGTAGGTTTGGATTTTTTTTCCCTTAATAATAAAAACCTTCATTTAAAAACTGCATTTTGTGTTTACTTGTGTTATCTTTGTCTAATATCTCAATTTGTTTGATGATCTGAAACATTTCAGTGTGACAAACATGCAAAAAAATAAGAAATCAGGAAGGGGGCAAACACTTTTTCACACCACTGTATATACAAAGATACACACATTGCCACCCATCACTGTTTTGGGTTCTGCCTGGCGGTGCCATGGCACAAAAGACAGGACTGCAAATGCATTTTAATTTGTTGGAATCTGCCAAAAGAAAGGTTTATAGGAGTTCTATTTGTGTGTGGTGAAACAGGTTTATTAATTGTATAAATCATAGAAAGCAGGGTCTGAATGGCACTTGTTGGTAATTAAATTCACAAAAGGGGTTTTAACACCAAGATTACATATTCATGTATTATTAATAGTATTCAATAATGCATTATTATGTAAATTAGATTTTCTTACAACATTGCACCATATATTGCTTTCATTGCTCATTATCAAAATTCTGAGAGGAAGATAAAAATGAATGAATACCAGAATAGTAAATCTCTCCTACATATTGTGAATTTTTAAAAATATTTTGGAACTTTTCAGGAAGCTATAATGAATTGACATTTGTTGGCTTCATCATGCTTCACTTGATACAACACATCCTATCTCTCAGTTCTTCAGGAAAAAGGTGTGTTAATGTTACCACTGTGCATGGGTTTGAAGCATTATCTGATTTAGTGAATGCAAAAGCAAATGCCAAAACTTCAAAAGGAGAATTCTTAAGAAAAAACTTCCAGCAATGTGCATCAGCTTTGGACAGAACGCTGATGAAAATGACACCTGTCGGAAGAAGTTTCCCGTTTCGTCTCAGTTCCTTGGAGCACACAGTCAAGTCAACTTGCTCCTAAACACGAAAAAGGTGCAGGTGTTGGGCTGTCCACTTTGATTAATATTTGGCTGACACTTATTTAAAGCCGCTTTTTTCTATGTATTTATACAGCTGTGAAATTTCCAGAAGTAATCTGAGCAAATTACCTTGTAATACTAGTGCCCCACTTAGCATTCAAACTCATACCCTTTCAGTTATGAGTCCAAAGCCTTAACCACTACTCCACACTGCTGCTTCCTTGCCTGAATCCTATTGAAAAACAATTAGGGGGCCAGAAGTAAGCTGTGGGTACTGGGAAACCAACCAATTTAAATACACTCCAAGCTACTTTCTCTGAAGAATGACAAATAAATTAGCATCAATCCTTTCTAGCTATCTGATGTTCCCAAGAATGTTTAATTGTTTTACCAAAATGCAATGCACATACATAAACATCATGCTATATGTATATTCATGTTTTTCTTTATTTTACTCAAAGGACATGACTTACCATTACAGCTCTTCAACTACTGATAATTAAGCACAATGAATTGTACTTTCAAAAGAATTTTGCAAGATGTTTTTTTTATCTAAATAACTAATCAATATATACAATAATTTGTATTTGGCTTGTTAGTAAGGTTTATTATTATTAAATTATAAAGTTATAGTCCATAGGCTGTAGTCTGCCACACAAGGCGTGGGGCTGCCTAAACTGCCTGTGGACAAGCTTTGGACATTTTATCACGGTTGGAAGCTTTGTTCTGACAGTAGGAAGGTCTGTGCCATTCACTGCTTTGAATTAGGATAGGCTCTGCTAACTCAGGTCACCACTGTTGCATAAGACTCAGCAGCCAACTGGTTAAATGAAACCTTTGACTGAATGTAAGACAGCTTGTATTTTTATTCATATCAGACACAGTGGTTGTACATTGAACTTGTGAATAATGCCACCCTGCCCATATCTTGGTCAAGCAGAGATTATTTGTGGTATGTTCTGGACAAGTTGGATCATACAAAGAATATATGGCCTTTCGAAACCATTTATTTGTCACGATCGCAAACCCCTCCTCTTAAGGGCGCTCCAGCCCTTCCTCGTTTGCCTCATTCCCCGCACCTGTTCCCTGTTCCTACCCCGTTTCAGTTCACCTTTAAAAGCCAGGCGCTCACTTCACTCGAGGCTCTGCATCTGATTTCCACATCGTGAGAGCCCGGGACCTGGTTGAGTCTGTCTCCGTTATGTTTTTAGCTTCCTGCTCCTGTTCCTGTTCCCCCCGCCGGTCCCGACCCGGCACCTGTTTTTAGTCCCTTGTTTTTGATGGATTGCCCGGCAATGGACTTTTGCTTGTTTTTGGATTCTCCCTTGGACTTATTCTTTGGATTGTTTGCCTCGGCCACACCTCCCCGGATCACCAGCACTGTATGGACACGCCCCCCTGTTTTCATCCCCGTATTCCTGCATGACTTTTTCCCCAGTGTTTCCTCACAATTCTGGATTGTGTCGTCCGCATAGGGTCCGGAAAGAACTGTTCATTACAATATAATGAAGAACATACAATATCCTTATTACAGTCAAGAGCCTGACAATTATAAATTTTCTGAACTTTTAATTTTTTTTTTAGTCTTCATTTTGCAAAAAATAAAACAAATTATTTTTTATGTATTTTCTTCAATTGAAACCGACTCTCTGAGGTTGTGTCTTATTTTCTCATCCGATAAATACCCTGATTCAACTGAAGTGTATGTTGAACTGCCTGAGCTGTGAATAAGAAATTAATTCATGCACCTAGCCAGTTTTCCCAGAAAACCTTTAAGTATAATCAGCTTACAGTTTTGTGAAAGACATTTGTTGTATCTTCACGTAAATGACACGGAGGCGGGTGAGGAACAATTAACTATATATTAAAGTTAAGTTTGGTTGTTCAGAACATTACACTACTGATCCGACATCTTACTCTCCCGCTAGCTCTCTTCAACTGTCCTCAAGCTCCCCAGTTCTTCCCGGTTTTCTCCTTTGCTTTCTGGTGCCAAAACTATAACAGCCGGGTGACTCCTACAACTTAGGCAAATGGGGTAGACTCATCTGATGGACTGTTACTTGTAATTCCAAACAATACTTATGCATTTATTTATGTATATATCACTTGACTACAACATTGGTAACACAAACAGTGTTGTGGTACAATTGGCATGTTTTAGCATCTTATTTGTGATTTAGACAGGAATTCTGTTATAGTATGGCTCAATCTACAACTCAGTACAGGTTATGATGTTCCGATGAGATTACTGAAATTTTAGTTGGATGCTTTATGTCTGTAATATTTCCTATTCACCATGCACAGGGAGATCCCAAGAATCACTAACCTTGTTCAGCCATGTTTGGATACAGACGCTTCTCTCTGATAATGGGCATGCATGCTATATAAAGACTGTAAAGAAGACATAGTTGTATCTGCCATTATTTTCCTTTCCTTGAGTTAGAGAAACAATGTTGATAACAGAACATTCATGGCTCTGTGTGGCCTGCAGGTGAAACCACAGTCACAAAATAAAGCCACATCAGATGATTGGTAGTTGATTGGTTTTGGCTGGTACCTTCCAGTACATTTATGGTTCACAACATATGAATTAAAATAACCCAAAGGCTTAAAGTAAGGAAGTGCAATTGTTGGGTATGCACTGGCCTGCTGGGCATTTCTCTCACCAACCACCTCTTCTCTGAAATTGTGGTGTACTCACTTCACCTGATACCTCCCTTTTATTTCCCTGGTGGACCAGCCCTGGGAGATGAAGTGAAAATAGTCTATTTCATGCTTCTTTAACTCTGCACATGTTTATTAGTCCTCTGTTCTGATTGCTCTGATAACTCCCAGGGAGGTATTGTTTTGTCTTTAACAATAAATCAGTTTTTTTTTCTCAACTGCATTGAGAAATGCAAATTTAGAAGACTTTATAACGGTGGAGATGAACTAGGGCACTAGACCTGGAAGACTACTATCTTGCTAGTTCTGCAGTTTTTGTAATTTATCATCTGTGTACAACATTGTAAAGAAACCAAATCGGTTTAATCTCGCCAATGCTTGATTCAGATGAATGGTGGAGACTGCAGGCACTACAAAAAAAAACCAGTACAAAACAAACAATTGCATGAACACATCTTCCTAACAGTGCAGTATGAGGATGTGAATGCAAACAAGAAAACTGCTCATATAGGATTTGTTTAATTTGCAATCTGCTATACTGAAAGCTGGCTCATTCAAATAAATTATAGTGTCTGCTTTCAATTTTGGCAATCTTTTAACTACAAATAATTTGAATTTATCAATTTGGCATTTTTAAAGCTACTCAATATAAATAATTTTATGTAGCACTTTCCAGGAAAATTAAAAATATAAACTCTAGGAAAGAGCAGGTCACAAACTGTAATCAAAAGAAATGTTGCTTAAATATTTTGATTTATCATTATTATACTATTATATTTTTTATTTACTAATTTACCAAAGCATTCTAAAGCTCATTTTAGTGATTTCACAAGTATGAAAAGGGTAGAATGAACTTAATAGAATGTTGATATTTTAGCTGTAAAAGAAAGCTGAGTTGGACAAGAGCGCATTATGAAAACAAGAGTCCTTGCTCTGCTTTTTACTGCAGAATTTCTAAATACCCCTAGGAAAAAGAGCAAAGAATATACCTTGGATCACTCTCTTAACTACCTTTGATGAGCTCTCTTGTCTGGCTGATTAAAGCACATCCCAGAATTCTGCACACACTGCCTGGGTGCACCTGTCAGAAGACTTTAAGATGATCTGCAAAAGATCAGGAGCAACTTCTGTCATTAGACCATTTGATCAGTGCTGGACAGTGTCTTGTAACAAAGCATTAGTAAGCTTGTCATGTATCAGGGAAGAAAATAAAATCTAACATTGTTAGAGAAGGGCATGAATTCATTGATTTGTAACAGCATATTGAATTGCAAGAAATCTGGCACAGGGGAAGAACTGAAGGCTTAAAAACCATCCAGTGTTGCTCTGCTGAGGTTCATGTAATAATTCAAGTCTCTGGATGCAGAAAAAGGAAGTCACAGAAAGCATGTCACTGTCAATCAGGAGCATGTGCATTTCTTTATTAGTTTCTTAAATGTTAAAAGGTACAGTGGTTTGGAAAGATTTCGTAGATTGAGTTTTTTCAGAGGAAGAATCTTACTGTTGTGCAGCAGTAAGTCCTTTTTATCATAATGCCATAGTGCTGGTCTCACTGAAGTCACCACTGCAGCACATCAAGAATGAACGTGTTGGTTTGTGCTCAAGTCACCAAGATAGTGGCTGCTGTCGTTACTCTGTTCATTTTGTTTTCCATTCTTCTTATTGTCATTATAAAAACTGAGTAATCAGGCAATACATTCTCCTGTTTATTCCTGCTCAATAAAGGAAGACAGTGTGTGAAGAGACGTACTGCAAACACCTGTATCTCCAGTTCTACCTTTCCAACAGGATTATGGGAGCAAATATATAGCACCTTACATGTCCTGTTATTGATTCCGCACAATTTTTTTAAGATTCCATTTTTCTTCTTATCTTATCCAATTAAAGAGATAATTCATTTTTCAAACATTGCTCACTAAATGCATTAAGGGAGTTTTCCAAGCAAAGTCTTTCTGCTTTCTCATCCAATTTTCTCTGCAACCCTGAGAGGGTTTTGCTAATATGCAGTGGCAGCTTAAGCACAGAACAGAAAAAGATTCACCCAAAAAGTGGTGCTGTCCAATTCACACCATACTAAAAAGAAATTAAATAAGTTAAAAAGATATTTAGTAAAATGTTCTGCTCCAAGATCTTTGGTTCTAGTTTGTACAGTATTTGAGTTATTTTTCTTTGCCTCTTCAGTTGACTTGCTGCAGGGCATTGCTACTCTTCCAACAGCCACTGCCTGACTTTCATTAGGCCCTGCTTTCTGCAATCAACTCTTTGTCTGAAACATAACCACATCATATTCCCAGTCCAACCAATGCAGAAACTGAAATGTAGTAGGCCTCTCCATTAGTCCCATCAACTAGCATGGCACTGGGAGATGGGGGCAAAGTAGAGCATACATGTGGGAGCATCTGAATTAGTTACAAGACTGGACAGGCTGGTCTTGTTTTGGCCTAGTTTCTGTTTGTGTAGCTGGATGTGCATTTAATAACAAAGCTTAAGTCAGCTTACAAAGCGGTACGTGGGAGCCTGTGAAGTAACTGAAGCATCAGGACACGGATGGGTCTGTAGCTACAGATGAGAGTTTGAGCACCTTCCACTTCAGTTTAAAAAATGTGCCTGCAAGGACTGTTGTCAGCAGAAAAATAGAAATTGTTTCCATTTTCTTGTCATTTGTATTCTTCTTCGTTACTTAAAAAATTGAAAAACATACAGTAGTTTGACCTACAGTATCACAATTCAGTGACGAATTGAAAAGAGGAAAGACTACAACAAGAGCAGTGAAGCTTTTTTTTAATGTGGAAAAAACATAGAAACATCATTGTGGTGGAACGACTTGGCAAATCTTTGTCTAAAAAATCAGAATGGCTTCCAAAACAGCTCTAGAAAGCGTTGTAAGAACTGCAACAGAAATCATTCAGTCTGAACATGGAAGTTGTTTTCAAACCCTTTTTTGGTTTCAATAGGTCATAACAGAGATTGAGAAAAATAAGCATTGTTCCAGTCAGGTAAAATTGAAGTTTTACACTGAAAAAGAGGATGTTTTTCCACCCTCTTGGATATTAAAAACACTAAGTAACACTGAGAATGTTTGTACAATACTGCCCTAGCTCAGGATGGGTATAATTTGTTTTTGGGATAAAGTTATTATATTTTTCTTTAATGGTATTCTCTGTTTTAGGTTGTCTTTGTGGATATGTATAAAAAAATCTTTATCCAGGATTCCTGGAAATGAGATCTTATAAATTCGGTTTTGCGAATCCTGAGATCTAGCATTCTATAACTGTTTCTTACCAAATAGGACCCTTGTGAATTGAAAGCACTTTCCACTCTCCTACAGATAGAAAGTTTTTTCCTCTTACACACTTTTCCATTATCATAGATGAGTACTGCTCATTTACCCCTTTCTGCTAGAGGTGTTAAGTATATAACTCCCTTGTGCACACTACTGTGTGAAATCAGTCTCTTACAGTGCAAAGTTATCCCATTAGAGACTTTTAAGCCTGCAATCAATTCATTTATGGTAAAACAAAAAGAAACATCACTTTTACATACCATTCATTTTTTATGATCAGTACATTGATGTGGGGGTCAGTACTGCTGCCTCAGATCTGCTGGGTCCTACGTTTTATCATAAAAACATCATATCATTATGTATGGAGATTGCATGTTCTCCCTGGGTTTGTGGGAGCTTTCAACAGATGGTCCATCTTCCAGATACTGTGCAAGCTGTCTGTTGTAATTGTTTTTTGTATATTGTGCTTGTGAGCATGTTCCCTCTGATGGTCTTGTTTCCCTGTTTTCAGGAATGTTGTCACACATTGTGTTCTGTGTTCTGTGTTCCCTGGATAGGCTCTGGGTTTTTGTGACCCCTACCAGCATTAAAACAGTTTTATAATAATGGATACATGCATGGTCTTCTTTAACATAATAGAATTGTAATTGCTTCATTTAGTAGTGGATCGTAATATATTGTTCCTAGGACATCAATGTCTGACGAGCTGCTTGTCTAAATGAGGAAATGCTATCTATAAGATATTGATATGCCAGTGCATGTGAAGATTTTCAAACACTACACAATTGCCTACACCACTTGGAGTCCTAAAACTGATTGGACTTGAAGGTTGTGCAATAGCTTGCAAAAATAAGATGTCAGTTTCATGAATTTTCTTCGAATGCAGCTGTGCGGCAAAGACAATTCAATTGCCCACGTTAAGGATACTTTAGTGAGAAGTGATGATTAATGCATGAGTGGCACAATTATTGGGCTGCAAAGACAAAAACTACAATGAGTCCCTGTGTGTAAAATGCAAAAATGTCTCATTCTGTGGACATACTTCGAGGTTAAAGCAGAAGGAAAATTGTACAAGGCAGTTTTTTTTAAAGGTACTCTAAAACAGGGCTTCAAGGAAAAAAATACTTTTGAATAAATGCACATTGCAAAGTATATGAAAGGAATATGTAAAATATAGAGTATTTATATAATAATTACAGTACAATTACTATGTGTATTGAACTGAAGAACTGTATTCTGTTCTGTTGCTATGTAAATATGGTTCACCTTTGGGTTACAGTTATTTTAAGGCTTGACTGCATTACTACAGCCAGTTGTATTCACAGTCACTGAAAGCAGTATTGGTATAATTATGATGCCTTTTATTATTACTGACAAGAAATGATCAGATTATATGGGTTGACTAGTTCATAGAAAGTTCACTGCTTTCACACAGTGGGTCTTTTAACACCCACTCATTACATAACCAAAACAACAGAAGACAGAAGCAATTTTCATTTTTTATATTATCATAATCACTGTCTTTTGATTATTTTATGTAGTTCCAGGGACTTATACCATGGATACATATCCATGGGTTTTATATACTGTACAGTATGTATATGACTCTCTGATGGTTTAAATGCTACATTCATTTTCTACAAATGAATATCCAACTTCTGTCATCATTTAGGATTTAAGGTGAGCAATGATTAATGGAGGGCATATATGTGAAATAATAAGTGTTTTCCAATGACATCACCAATCTTTAGCTCTTAGGAGATTCTTATAAATCACCTGTCAGCAGACTGACCTTTTCCTGGGTTTGACACTTACTTGGGCTGAGCAGCTCAGCTGACTGGAGACTGTGGAGGTGGCATGAATTAACAGTCTGGCTGCTTATGGAAGACTTGAGCCCTGACTTGGATCTAATAGATTGATGACTATTAGTTGCTGAGTGGACAGCTGAGTTAAAGGGGGGAGGCTGTTCCCCAGCTCTTTGTGGATAATGGGCCTGTTATGGTGATCTCACTCCCCATGGTTCCCAGGATTGTCAGCTGGACGAGCTTGTGACATAACCGGTTGGATGCTCAAGTATGCATGGGAAGGCTGGTCACATTTGGGATGCTGATGTATGGCTAATAAATCTATAGACTCTGGGCAATGGTCAGTGCACAGATGCTGTAATTGAAAATGTGCCACTGGAACAAAACATATTGACTTTTTGAATAAAGAGAATTAATTTATTGGTGCGCAGAAAAGTGTCACATAACAATGTATCTCAAGGAAAATATTTCTACACTTGTTCTTATCTGGAGTTTACCTTATCCATCATGTATGCCGCTAAATATATAAGAACCTAATGCATTTCCTTTTATATTGTCTATAATGGCTGGATATTTTTCACATTGAATATTATTTCATTTCAGGTTTCACAAGTTTCGTACATGCTCCTTTTTAGTTTGATAAGAGCTATTTTTATTACTGTTTAAACTGACTTTTCATTTCTTGTGTCTTGACTTTTTCTTATCCTTATCGGTTTAACGATCTTGCATGATGATAATCATTACTATGTCATATTAATTTCGATCACATCATCATATATTATTATATGTCACAGTAAATGCATTAAGGGATTTATGTAGCTAAAAGGCATATTTGAAGGAGAATTTTGTTAACATTTTTTCCTGTTTTGTTGGATCTGAATTGTCCTTGATCAATTCATTACACAAAAGGATTACTGCTGTTTTTACTGTTGTTACAACTCTTGGAATAGGAGTCCTATCACTGAAAATCATGTTTGAGTTTTTCTTTTTTCTCACACCACAAAGACTGCATAGTATAAAGGCAGAATTCTGTAACATGTAAGGGCAGTGGACTATAGACCTTTTTATGTGTGTGCTCATTGTCAAACCTTATTTGACAAAACTCCTCTTCTGTGGTTTAAAACTGAGACTTCACATAAGTAAATATAACCCCTAAAATTCCAGAATGACTGGTAATAAGTACAGATTGGAGGCAGCTTAAGTCTGAAAACTAAAAAAAAATAATACCACATGAATTTGTTTTACCTTCATATATTGATTTTGAAAAGTATTTCATAGTTTCATAAGGATTTCAGAAGTCCATAACCAGGCTGTGAAGTGTTGGTTGATGCCAGTAGTAGATACTGTAGCCTGCTGTTGATTACTAACAAGATGATTGTCCAGCTCAAAAGAAGTAAAAAAGAAGCCGTTTTTTTTGTTTTGGTGTTCTATTTTTTCTGTAGCTGACCAGACTCTTCTACAGTATTTAACTGTTTTTTCATCTGAAATAGTTGAAATATAACTGTTTTCTTGTATTTCAGCTAAAAAGTATATACTGCACCTGAATTTTACGAAGTCTGAAATTATTCATTGGCAATCACAGTGTCTCCCCACCTCCATGCTTAATGTTTAGGAAATAATAGACACCCTGAGCCAGAGCTCTTGTTGTTTTCATTACTTTCTGCACGACTACTTTTTTAGTGACAATTTCAATTTCAGTTTCTTCAATGATCTCAACAATATGCTTCTGCACAACGAAAAGAAGCTACATATCTTTGTAGAATGAGGATGAAGAATTGCAGAATATTTTTAATGTCTTGATGTTTTTGAAAACTTTTAGCAGTAACAGACTCTTGGCTCAAAATGAATTAGGTGTACTTTACCACAAAGATAAAATTATATAATCTTCATCTGACACCAAGGCTGATTTAAAAATAATCATCATAACACTCATAAAAAACAATTTTTTGGGGGGAAGAGGGGGTTATATATCACAGCAGTAAGCATTCTGCTCACTGCTGAAATACCCTAATGTAATCTGAGTAATAAGAAGATTGTAAGTCTTGCTATATTTCCACACGAGATGCAGCACAAATAATTTGACCCATTCATACATATATCCTGAGGGGGAATATACTCAGCAGTGCATTAAATTTAAAATTACATTCTTCAGATTTCAGTGTACAGTATACAGCTATGCATATGTTGAGGGACCCATGTCTGAATTAGCCCTTGCATAATTGATTGTGAAAAAAATTGGTTGTCTCCCCCACACACACTTTTTATGGGTTTTATAATTTTTTTCCACATTTGTTTTAAACCGAAAGAAAGCAATGTCTCATGAGCTGCATATTCACAACTGTGTTTGATATTCATGACCGCTTCTTGTTTTTATTTATTTATTTTAACGAATGCATTTTCCCCATTGGTTCTCTTGTACTTTCAAAGCACAAAATAAATGCATAAAAATGAGACTACAGAATGGCAGCAGCGAAAAACATGAAACAGAAATCCACTGGGTTCAGTAGAGAAGATGTTTAGGTAGCATTTGTCACTGCTCTCCAGGGTGAGTGAAGTATTTGCTCCTCAACACTTGCAATACAGTATCTTGCTTGCTTGCAACACCATAGAAACCAAGTACCAGGTGCAGTGTCTGCTCATTCAGTCTGTAAGCGAGGGAGGGATAGGATCGGACCGGCAGAGCTGAAAGACAAAGACAGAAGAACCTATCAGTGGTGAGTACTGCTGTCAGTGTTGCATCTGACCAATTTGAAATGCAGAAGCTGCTTTTTGTCTATTTTTCATCTTTCTCTCTCATCTATAGCTCATCTGAAGCAGATAGTCTATCTAAAAAAAAAAAAAATAATAATCACAGAGGTTTTGATCTTTTGAAGCCTTAATGCCACAGACAAGTGTCTTTTTTTCCTCTCCCCTTTCTGGGTAATTGTAGTAACAAATTCTAACAATTCCTTAGCTTGTACATCAAAGATAATTAACTCTCTGATCTTTCTAAATGGAAAATTGTTTCTTTCTCTTAATGCATTTGTTTGCTTTTTGAATGGAATTTCTTTGATATTGCGATATTGTTATAATTGTATAATGTAGGGGAAAAGGGATTTTTTGTCTTTATTCTGCATAGTATCAGTTTTTACAGTCTTTCTGAGTATTGTGTGATCACCTTCCGCCTCTCAACTTTCCCCTCTTTTGTCCCAGAATTTGTTTCTGAAATGTATTAAATCTTTCTCTTTAACCTAATTTTGGTTGCTGTTTTATTTTTCATGGTTTTCTGTTGACTCAGTCATCTCGGATTGTTTTTTCTAAGTTTGCACAACCGCATTAATGAAACTTGCAATGCTGAAAGTGAGAGTTCCCAGGGAGGAAATTAAGTGCATTTTGAAAATCATAATCCTTATAAGAATGCCTTATCCATCTGTTAGGTATCAATTATTCTTGCAGAGAATTAGAATGCTTCATTTATTTCATTTTACATTTTTTTTTGTCAAAAATAAAATTAGATTTAATTTGTACTTACAGTGGTGAAAACAGGGGTTGAATGTCAGCAGGAATAATCAGTGATTGTAAGGTTTACAAAACTGCACAAAGTGAATCTACATGGTGCTGTAACACTGTGAACTGTAGGTCCCACTAAAAGAGAATGTGAATTGTGTTTATAAATTCAGTGGCAGAAAACAAAAGAATTACTGTAGCAGCAGTTTGAATGATATATACTGTATTTGTGGAATTTTTAAGGCACTTGAGTTAAGATATTTACATTTAAGTAAAATGTTCTGAACTTTAGGCTGTACAAAGAATCAAATACTGCATCAGCTTGATGATGATGATGTGCAGTTTTTGTCGAGTGAATAATCTTCTTTAAATATTGTGATATTTCTTTTTTCAGTAATTGCACTATAGTAGATGGCTAAATATAATTAGTCATTATTAAGTTTTGGCAAAGTATTGGTTCTCATAACATGGCACTCGGCATTCACCCAGTAATGTCAGCAATGTTAGCCCCAGTAGCAGTAGGACAGAATGCAAATATTGCCATCATCTTTCCTGACTTGGTTTTCTTACAGTGATGCCTCATTGGTCAACTTGTGGACCTTCCATGTCTATACTTTCACTCTAAAATATGTGTAGAGCATACATACTGTATACAGTAAATTGCATTATGTGGAAGGAAAACTATTGTACATACATTATTGTACATTCAGAATGTAACATTAAAAAGGGATCAACCATTTTGTTGCTGTAAGAGTAAGCAATCTCTTTAGGAAAATAAGAACAATGTTGCACTTAAGAATCTGCATAGAGACTTCTAAATGATCTCTGTTCTTTACTATGTAAACTTTCTATCAGATACTGTCGCCCAAATGTGATATATTACAGAGGGTATTCATTGAATAGTGCTTAAAAAACAACAGTAGGTGAGTTTTACTTGGATGCTCAATAATGGAGAAGATGGAAGTTTTCTTAAATGATTTTATAACATAATTTACTTTATATTTCCTTAATATTGAGTTATTCAGGTATATTTTAAAATTGACATACTTAATTCCTTTTCCAAATGTAAATTTTAAACAGAGCTTACAATATACCTTGCTGTCACTAAGTTATAAATGAAGCTGCAGTAAATCCAATAGATCACGTTTTATTTTCTTGAACTATTTGCCAGTACTTCAGAAGCTGATGTTCCAAGATTCAAGACGTAAAAGGGATATATGTGGCACTGATGTTGAATAATTGAGTCCAAATTTGTCATAAACTGCACATCCATAATCACCCTGAAATGTTCAAAAGGAAATTTTTAATTAACTGCAATAACTCACGTTATAGCGAGTCACATTTCTTGATATGTACAGAAAAAAGCATCAACATCAGTAGAAAATGATCCAGTATTTATGGATCAACATAATGAGACAGGGATAAACATTGTGGCAGAGAATGTCAGCTGGAATGTGCTGATTATCACAGTCATGAAAATGTGCACCTGTGTACATCACTGAGGGAATACATGCTGTATAATGACTGCTGTAATCATAACCTCTGTATATTGTATACAGAATATCTTCCCTACAAGGTAACTGTCCAGTCAGAATGTGTGGACTTCCATTGATGGTCCAAGATCAAATAAATGAAATCTGTCATTTTCTGTTTATTCAGCCAAGGTCAAATTTTAATCTTGCACTTCTGCTCTCCTGCATAAATATACTCTCAGGCTGCCCACAACTGGGGGCTCTTATCTATCTGCTCTTATCTATTCTATAACCACTCCCTCCTCCCCAGCTGCACCCTTGCAGCAGCTCCATGGTTCATTCTTTGTAACTTAAGGGGAGTTCTGATCTTCAGCCAGCACTGTCACTTCCTCAGCCAGGCAACTTAATGGCAAAGGATTAAGCATGTCATCCCTCTTTTGTCTTTGGTTCACTTAGTCGTTATTAGAAATTCACCCAACTATAGAATAATAATATGAGTTTCTTGGGAATTAGTGTGTATTATCTGCACACTGGTCAAGAAAGGAATGGTAGGTTTTCCTTTGCATCAAAAGCTAATACAGTATAAACTGTCTAATGTCAGGTGGACAGGTGCCAACATTATGAGGTTGTGTTTCTTTTTTAATTTCCTTTTGTTCTTACTTCAGTCATCTTCCCTTGCCTTCAGGAAACAGAGCAGATTTATGAGTCCATGCTTTCCAAAGAAGACTAGCACATTGAATAAGATGATAAATTGTTGTTTTGAAATTGAATAGATAGGCAATTGTATAGTTTTTGGCTTGGTCTTCTAGTGTGCTCTGTGCTGCCTATTTAAATTGGTTTTATCTTTATGACATGTTTGTTGTCTAATAATTTGTGCCTTATTATAGTACTATTCTTCAGGTATTGTAAAAGTTGAATATAATTGATAGTGCAATTTACATCCAATATGTGTCGAATTTAAATAAAAAAAGACAGATTCTAATTCCAATTAAATGGATGCTGTTTTTCATTGTGGAAGGAATTCCAACCTTTTTTTACATCTCCCACCATTTTTCATGTGGATGATGTGCTTGAATTTCTATCCAATTTTTAAATAAAGGCAAGTAATAAGTAACATGTCTCAGTTAAATTAGATCTCTTGTGCGTTATCAATCAGGACAGAGGATGCAGTATTAAATTTATGAATGTTGATAGCCAGTGACAGTGGTGTTTCCACTCGTACCCTTAAGGTGTGTGACATCAGTCCACGTGCTGCTACTGTAAATAGGGAAGGCATCTTTATGTGGCTCAGGAGAAGACTGAGAGGTTCATCGAGATGACTTGTCTTTAAGAGTGGCAGTATGATATCACACAAGTACAGTGACCTCTTAATGTTCTGAACAGCACTTTGGTATAGTTTTTGTTTTACAATTGATTTTACCTTTAACATCCTTATGTCCTGAGATTATTTACTTTACCTTTCATTATAATGAGTGATTTTTGTTGACATTTTTCTTCCTGAGAGTTGTGCTTTGTGAAACTGTGAGACACCATTTTCATATTAAGCGAACCAAAGAACATAAAACGTTTGCAGACATGGGTATGTTAGCTTATTAGTCTAATTTATATACTGTATCTTATTGATCCAAGAATCTGATCCAGGTATTGTTAAGGAATTTCAGGGTATCACCTTCAACAATATGGCTGTGCATTCTGTACTGGGCACATGACTTATAGCTTTCTGTGTTAAGAAGTGCTAAATATTTTTACTTGGGTCTTGGGGACCTTATTTTGTTGTAGGACTTGAAACAACCTCGGAGATTAAATGAATGTCATGGGCACACTCGACAGGCTCACAAAAGCAGGTCAAAACATTAGTTTTTTTTCTAGAATTGATTACTGCAAAACCCTACTTGCTGGGGTAATTAAATCCTCAGTGAACGAACTCCAATATGTTCAGAATTTGGCAGCCGGAATCCTGAGCAGGTCGCATGCAAGTGATTACATTATGCTTGTCTTGGAGTCTTTTCAATGGCTTTCTATTGGGTTTTGACTTCAAAATTCCTCAATCTCACCTATAAGGCTCTACATAGCTTGGCTCTTCTTACCTACTGTATGTGTCTTATTATCTGTCTTGTCCCCATCTCGCAACCTTCATTCTTCTGATTCTTGTCTTCAAGATGTCTCTGAATCTTGTTTACATTCAATGGGGGGGCAGAGCCTACTCTTGCTACACCTGAAAATTCTGGAATTCCACCCCAAGGATATCAGAGACTCATCTACCCAGAATGTATTTAAATATATTTCTTTTCAGAAAGGCTTTTATTTAATTAATGTGTGTGTCTGATCCATTATCTAATTTGAGCTTGACCTTGTGTTTCTTACATGTACTTTGTAATTTGCTATCCTTAGAACTGTTTTTTTCACCTACTGTAAAGCACTTTGAAATTTTACTTTTATAGGCACTATATAAAATAGTTTATTATTATTACTATTATTATTATTAACAAAGCAAATATTTCCATGATGTTTTGAGGAATAAATTTTACATAAATCAGATCAAGTGTTCGGTCCTTGTGCAGTCCCAATTTCTCAGACCGGTTATTAAATCTTGGTAACAAAATAAATTCATTGACTGTATAGAAAAAAAATACAAATTTTGATTTAAGCACAAATCGTGAACTTTGTGAAAGTACTGTATGGTTACCCCATGGTAAGAATCGAGACGTGAAGTGGCCCTTCCTGCTCACTAGTCACTGTAATGTGACTGTAATGTAAAATAGGTACAGGTTGTGCAGCATTTCACCACTGAAATGTTCCAATGTGATCTGCATGCAGAGTTAACAAGTAAATAGTATTTGTCTGCAAAACCATTTCAAAGTCAAGAGCATTATTTCTATTAGATTAAGAGATGTACTGATAAACCTGCTTGTTTACAATGTTATAATGCTGCTTCAAGTCACTGGAAGTTTTGTTGCCTCGTCCTGAATAACTATGGCAGCAAAATAGTGCTTTGCATACCTGGACACTTTATCTTTTTGTGGAGGTTTTACAAATTACTGTCTACATTTAACTTTTATTTTTGTTTGAAATACACCCAGCAATGATTTTGTCTAACCCTAAAATATAAAAATAGCATTACAGTCCCTCTTAAAGGTGTAAAAGGTTTAACATGATAAATTCCTTATAAGTTGGCTATCTACTATATTCCATGCTGGAAAGAGAAGAAAGAAAACACAAAGTTTCAGCCATGGAGCCTTTTTCGGGTGTGAAGAAGGCTCCACGGCCAGAACGTTGTTTTTTCTTTCTTCTCTTATCTACTATATTGTCATTCTCTGTGAACTCACAATTGCTAGTCACTATAAGCATACTTTAATGAGATGAGGGGTTAAAAACTAAGTATCAAAGGTCCTGACACCAAACTGAATAAAACTATCAATAATTACACAATCTATAGACAATGGAAACCAAGTGTTACACAGCACACATGTACTTTTCAAAAGCACAGTTTTGTAACACTACAATAAACAGGCAAACTTCATAAGGCAAATATTGATTACAACAACAACAGAACATTTCACAACTATATGCAGGTATTTACAAATATGTAAGTACCAGAAATTGAGACACCAAATGCTTTAAAAGGGAAAAGACAGAACCTACAAGCTAATAAAGGTCCTGCACAGGAATAAATAACTTTCTAAAATGGATGGTAAATGATTGGGAACCAATTGCTCTATTCCAAATGATGCATTACAGAACAGCTACAGGGAAGAATACCCTGTAGCTGTTGTTAACCTGTGGATTCTGTAATTAAGGAATCAGTATTTCTAACAATATAAAACTCCATGTCCCTTTAGTATGGTACTATTCTGGCTTCTTCATCTGTCTAGTTACTTCTCTAGTCTTCCTTTCTCTTCCTCTCCTCTATTCTCTAGTCTCAGTCTTTAATGTGTGTCCTGTTTATCCTGACCCGAGGTTGTCTTTCTACTGTATGTCCAATCTCCATAAAGGCTGGCTCAGTGACCTCAGACTCAGAATAATCTGGTCACTGTTAAAGATTGATGTTCCAAAATTTCTGGTTTGAGTTGAACTGAGTTAACTATTATAATAATGTTTACTCACTCAAGGACATAGGACAGCTGCATACACACATTCAGAGAATGCCCATTATACCCTGAAGTTTTGATTGGGGTGCCTAGCTATTCATTCATAACATTTGCCTAAGGATATGCAATAAGAAGTCTTATTGCAGGTAGGTCTCAATTTACTGGCTCATAATATGCACATTTTTGGCTTCACATGCTTCAAAAATATGTACCATTTCTTAATTGAGGCTGAATTATTCCTCACTTTCACAGGCTTGGTCACAGTCAGTAACAGGTAACTTGATGGAGTGTTGGGGACAATATATACGCCACTGTACTTCACTTTGCACGTGAGTAGTGATGCTTGGGTGACCCATCAGCAACAGAGAAATCTCTACTTCCTTGTTCTTCCTGCCGCTATCATCCCATCTCCCATTGTCTCACACCAGCTAAATGAATTAATAAAATGGTTTGATCGGGGAGCTGCATAACCATGCACCATTTGCAAAGAAATGTACAATGAAAGTGTATGCCACGCTAAAAGGTAAAGAAAAGAAAAAAATGTGGAGTCAACCTTCATGTCGACACTTGAGGAAGGCTTCACAGCCGAAATGTTTTTATTCTTACCATACCTTGCAGCATGGAATGAATCTTTACCTGTTCCTTTGAATATATAAAATGTTCATATTGTATAAAATCCAAAATAAGACAAAAAAATCAAAGTGAAAAAAAAATCACAAAGCTTAAATTCAGTGCTATTTTAAAGTCATTGTAATTTTATAAATAAAAACTATGAAAAACAAAATGGTCAGCTTCTTATAAACATCTAAAACGATTACATAAAATGGTCAATACTTAATAATCATCTAAAACCCGAAATAAGGAAAAACTAGTTATGATGTTATTAATTAGATATTAAAATAATAAAATTTAAAAGGCTATTTGACAGTAAAATGTATGAAGACAACAGTGTAGTCCTCACAGGATCTGTGCCTGTGGCTGGAAGGTTGCCGGTTCAAATCCCATGGCCAGCAGCATAATCCTACTCCGTTGGGCCCCTGAGCAAGGCCCTTAACCCCAATTGCTCCAGGGGTGCCATATAAATGGCTGACCCTGCGCTCTGACCCCAAGCTTCTCTCCCTGTCTGTGTCTCATGGAGAGCAAGCTGGGGTATGTGAAAAGACAAACTCCTAATACAAGAATTTGTATATGGCCAATAAAGTGATCTCTTGTTCCCGTAGGTATATAACTCACCATCCACCACAAATGGTGCACCCATTCTGACTTCACACCTCTTGATTGGCCTCTCTTTCTGTCCCCTGCTCCCGCCTCTCACTCCTCCTCCCTCCCAACCTTTGTTCTCCCACTACTTTACCTTTGCCTACTGCCCTGTCTCTCTCACACCTGAAGAAGGCTCCACGGCCGAAATGTTGTGTTCTCTTTCTTCTTTTTTTCAGCATGGAATAAACCTATTACTTGTTCCTTTGCAGCCTACGCATGCTGACGCAGCTACCCACCTGAACTACTACCGACTACAGCTGCTGCGACCCACTATGCCTTCCTCCAAATCTCTTTCTAGATCTCTTCGTCATACCTTCTCTTCCTCCCTGGGCCACTTGCCCTCTTCTCTCACTAAACCAGCATTCCGTCTCTTCACAGCTATCTGTTCCAAGACCAGGCTTTCTAACCACCTTCTATTCCTTTACAGATGTCGTCGACATAATATCATCCCTAAAGGATTTCGCCTTAAATTTAATACCTTTTCTTTTGACTCTGATACCACCCAGAGTAACACTCAGAGAATTCTAAAACAATTTTCTAGGAAACTAATGCTCTCTACCATTTTCTCCCTCAAAAAACAGATTATCCTTTCCGACAACAACATCAAAGAGGCTAAGGAATTTCTACGGCTTACAGCTCCACATCATCTTCCCTTCATAACTAACCTCATTAGATCTCTCAACTCTAAACTCTACCAGTTTCTCACTACAGAGAAGGACAAAAAACTCAGTCATCTTCTACAGAAGAAAACCATCAACACCCCGAACACCCTCACCAACCCTAACCTTGTTGTCACCATACCTTCTGACCTTTCCCTTTCACAGGATGAGCGATCCCTCCTCAGCAAAGGGCTCAGTTTTGTACCAGTTCCCAGGAAGCTGGACATCTCCCAGACCAATGTCGACCTTAGCCGCTTTTACCGCAGGATCCATCTCAGAGCACATTTTGCCGACAATTCCTCTTCACAGGCAGCTGATAACAACCCGGTTATTGATGTCATTAACAACATTAATCCCAAACAGAGCTGTTGGACTCCCTCCTCTGGCCGTTTTCCACCAGTTGATTATTTCATCAACCAATGCACTAATCAAGCTCCCAAGGCACTCTCTATACCCAGTAAACATAGGTCTAACCTCACCCAAGGAGAAAATCAGGCGCTCCAGTCTCTCCGCAACAGGGATGATATCGTCATCAAACCAGCGGACAAAGGAGGCGCTGTTGTGGTGTGGCGTAAGGATCTATACATCTCTGAAGCCTCTAGACAACTAACTGACACTTCTGCCTACCTCCCTCTCCAACAGGACCCTACCACTGACTACCAAAAGGAAGTGGTATCCACCATTTCTCTTCTTATCAGCAGTAATGAGCTCCCCCAGGAGGCAAACCGGCTCATCATGGAACATCCACAGGTATCTCAATTTTACCTCCTCCCCAAAATCCACAAACCGGACACCCCTGGACGCCCCATCGTATCAGCATGTAACTGTCCAACTACTTACATCTCAGCCTTTCTCGACAGCCTCATGAGACCGCTGGTTGAAGATCTTCCCTCATACATCAAAGACACCAACCACGCGCTCCAACTTTTTAATGATTTCCAATTTCAGGGTACCGAATGCTACATTTTTACCATGGACATCACATCTCTGTACACCGTCATTCCCCATAATGACGGCCTTACAGCACTCAAGCACATGCTGGACAAACGCACAGTGCTTGATCCACCCACCCACACCCTGGTACGCCTTGCAGAATTGGTCCTCACACTGAACGCATTCTCTTTCAATAATCTTTTTTACCAACAGGTCAGTGGAGTTGCCATGGGCACCAGAATGGGACCCAGCTATGCCAACATTTTTGTCGGCTGGGTAGAAGAACGCTTCTTCGCTTCCTACACTGGCTATGTCCCTGACCTCTACAAACGATATATTGATGACTGTGTCGGTGCCGCCACATGCTCCAGCGATCAGCTTGAGTTCTTCCTGCACCATTTCACCAACTTCCACCCGTCCCTCAAATATACGATTAACATATCTTCCACTAGTCTTCCGTTTCTAGACATCCACTTGTCTATCAACTACCCCCGACTGTCCACTTCAGTTTATTACAAACCCACGGATTCACACAGCTACCTCCTGTACAGCTCATTTCACCCCAACCACACTAAAAACTCTCTTCCTTTTTCACAGTTCCTTAGGTTACGGCGATTATGCAGCGACGACATCGACTTCGAGAACCAAGCCCTCGAAATGTACTCATTTTTCATCAACAGAGGATACTCCAGCAGTGTGATTGACAGGGCCCTTGCCCGAGCCAAAAACACCCCCCGGACCATCAACCCGATCAGGAACTCCCGCCGTAACAACCGCATTCCTCTGGTGCTTCCTTACCACCCTAACACACTTCCTATCCCCAGGACCATTAACCACAACTTTTCCATCCTACAGGATGATCCCTCCATTGGGGCCCTCTTTTCTGATCGCCCTATCATCTCATATCGCCGACCACCTAATCTGCGTAACCTCCTTGTTCACAGCTCCCTTGACCGCCCTCAACAACCATCCACACCAGGCACTTTCCCTTGCAACAGAGCTCGCTGTATCACCTGCAAATACACAGCCACCACCACACTCATTCAAGGCCCCTCAGGACAATTCCGGATCACCCAGACAGCATCTTGTACCTCCAGCAACCTTATTTACTGTATCTCTTGCAGTAAATGCCCAGCCATCTACATTGGAGAAACAGGAAGGAGACTCGGAGACCGTTTCAGAGAACACGTCAGGGCTGTAAAGATTAAAGATCTCTCCAAGCCCATTGTTTCTCATTTCACCTCTGACGGCCACGACCACTCTAATCTCTCCGTCTGTGTTCTCAAAGACGGTTTTCCAAACTCATACATCAGAAAGACCACCGAAACTAAAATTATTCTGCATTTAGGATCACACCTTCTCCCTTCCCTTAACGACAGACTACTGTTCTTTTAAATTTTCTCCATTCATTGGAAGTTTCATTTCACACCTCTCTGCACCCATTCTGACTTCACACCTCTTGATTGGCCTCTCTTTCTGTCCCCTGCTCCCGCCTCTCACTCCTCCTCCCTCCCAACCTTTGTTCTCCCGCTACTTTACCTTTGCCCACTGCCCTGTCTCTCTCACACCTGAAGAAGGCTCCACGGCCGAAACGTTGTGTTCTCTTTCTTCTTTTTTTCAGCATGGAATAAACCTATTACTTGTTCCTTTGCATCCACCACAAATGTCAGTCTTCCCTTCACCTTTTACAGTACATTTAATTGATAAACATTGACAATATTAAGAAAAATTCGTTTAAAAATGACTTTTAGTACAAGTATATAAACATCTTGTAAGAGTAAATTATTATAACTGCTTTTTATTTGACACATCAACCCTCTGTTGAGAAGGAATATAAATAAGATATATAAGATAAATAAGCAGGTGATTTTAAATGGTGTCTCTCTTTGTTATGTTACCTTTGAGGCACAAATTATGTTTTTTTCTTTGAGCAGTGATTTTTAACATCTTTTGAATTGATGATTATAAACCTATTAAAAGATAAATTATACCTGCAGGGGCACCATGTTTTTGGCAGAGTCTTTTATTTATAAGTAGAATTGAGTTGTTCATGATGGAATTAATTATGACACTAAAGTTGCAGCCCAAGGCATGAAGGCATGGTTGCCAAACTGTTTCTATGTATTACCAAACAGGAGCTTCCAGCTGAAGACTTGGAAGATAAATTGGTCAATATGCGTTTTTTTCTTCAGCCTGATGAATCCTTAAGGATCTTGTAAGATGTGCAGGCAGCTCAAGAAAACTAACAGAGCTGTTTTTCTCACACGTGGAACTGCAGTGTTTTCTTTGAGTGCTTAAGTAGGGTAAAAATTGCAACTGAACTCTGAATAGCTACACAGGAAATCTACATGGTTTATAATGTCTGCAATGTAATGCCTTGTCAGACAGTCATTTGTGTTAGTTTCGTGTTGTGCAACAGATATATCCAGGCAGGGAGATAAATGAGCTTACAGAGGAAATAACAGATACAGGAAATAAACACATCCCATGGTGAAGTAACTTAAATTTTACTTTATTTTTTTAATTTCCTAATGCTCTGTTCATCCTTACTATCAAAGTAATACAAGGTTCATTTCACAAAATGTAAAACATTAGTCTCTGCTAGTAAAGGACTAAGTCTGAATTTCTTAATAAACCTGCATCAGATCCAGGTTATTATGAACATATGATCATAAAAATGGGAAAACCAGAACTTCTTGCTTGTGTGTGTGGGGGGGCAAGAGGCCAGACAGCTGATACTGATCGTGTAACAGTATCATGGTGTATTCGGTGAAAGAAAAAAAGTTTTCTCCGTATTACTTGCATAATCCCTGGAACTCTTAGAGTCAAGACCTAGGAAGATTTTAAATGTTTAAATCTTTAATGAAATGAATCCTGAATTATTACACATTTGCCAAGATGAATAATGATTTTCTAACTGCTATGTGTGACAAATACTATATTCTGATCAGCAGTTTTTCTTTTTCTGTAACAGATCAAACTGAATGATTAGTGTTTTCAATGTCATCAGAAGGGAAACTGAATGCATTTTTTTTTCAATTTACAGAAAAAAAGGACTTTAACCAGTGTGTGCCTACAAAACATGCTTGTGATTTTTTTTGTAGTCACAAATGTCACCATTTGTCTTCTGGTAGTTAATGAAAACTCACTAATTTGCAATTTCTCTTCCAATAACAGCAGACATCATTCCATCCAACTTGAATTGCCTAACATCTGATGAATGATAAATGACTGAACACCTGATCAATGTCAGATGTTCACTCATTTATCATGAAATATGAGTTGATTGGAGAGGCTTGTTTGTCAAACTTTGTAAATATGCACAGACAATCCTTTTAGTGGAGGTGTTTCAGTTCCTTGTGTTAAATTTCCAGTCAGAGGAAACTTTGAAACCCTGTAATGTCTCAGAGTGAGCAGGTGTGTAAATTATAGTATATAGACTCCATAGATAGATTGATATGGTCGCTCTGTCTATGGATAATTCCAATGAGTTTGTGTACACCTATCCCTCAACCCTCAGCTGCCCCCTGTAAGAGTATGTAGTAGTTGTATAATTTGTATTCTTCTAGCATTTTTTAAAAAGACCAAAGCCAAAATCACTTTTCTATTTCACTTTGATAAGGGCAGCACAATACAAGGACAGATAACAAACACAGAAACACAGTGGATATGTGATATCTATCCCAGAAGGTATACATTTTGTTCTATGTGCTTAAGATTCAGTTAATAACATGTTTCTGTTGCATACAAAACCAGCAGAGCAGTGCAAGAGCACTTAATTACATAGATATCATTTTTAAAGATGGTTTAAAATCATTACCTTAACTGTTACTGGATACAGAACAAAAGTGACTGAGTGATACATTTATTGTAATCTAAACATAAGTTCCTTAAATTTTGTAATTTCTGCAGTAAAATCAGTTACATGTTTTTTGAATGTTAATAAGGTTTGTGTAGTGAGTATAAGATTTGAGCTGTGATTGGCTCACTCTGTAAAGATGAGATAGAGAACAAATATAATCAAATTGGCAATAATAAGTAAAAACTGAAGCCAACTGTGTTACTTAGGAGAAAAAACAGTTCTGTACAGTTGTAAGCCAGTCTACCAATGTCAAAGTCAACCCATCTCTAAATCAATTTTCCCAGAGCACATGGAAAGATTGCAAACAGCAATTCCACTGCAGGTGGGTTCCAGTAGTAAAAATACTCTTATATTGAGTTTGTATTAACTCAAGGTAATCTTTCCTTTCATTTCTGGAGTGACTTTCAGCAGGTTGTGTGGACACCAGAGTAACACAGAGAAGCTTCAGAGTGGATGGACACCACTGACCTTGCAATGTCAGCCACAAATTGCCCTCACTCCCTTATGAACTTTTACTGCGGTAAAGTGTCAAGGAAACTTGATAGTGTTACAAAGCTTTTCTTTTATTCTACTCTTTTATGTTATGTCTTTTATAACTTAAAATTAAGTAATTTATTTTCTTGTTGATTTTGCACATTTCACATTTCAAATTTTGCACATTTTGGCCTGCAGCCATATCTACCTGCAGCTCACAACTGGCAACCCACTGTAGCTAAGATGGTCAGTACCTGGATGGGAGACCTTCTGGGAAAAACTAAGGTTGCTGCTGGAAGAGGTGTCAGTGGTTCCAGTAGGGGGTACTCACCTTGTGGTCTGTGTGGGTCTTAATTCCCCAGTATAGTTCTCCTAATGATCCCCAATCTCTGAATAGGCTTCATTACTCTGTTCTCCTCCCCACTGATAGCTGGTGTGTGGTGAGTGTACTGGTGCACTACGGGTACCGTTGCATCATCCAGGTGTATCCTGTATTATTATTATTGTTGTTAGTTCTACTATGCTTTACAGTACTAGACTATGTAACACTATTGTTTTCTTTAGTAAGTATTTATAAAGGTTGAGTGAAAAACAAAGTGAGGGTGATCTTCACTTTTGGGGTTCAGGGTCAGACCTGCCATTCTATGATGCTGTCCTGTTATTAACTGGAAGTAAAGCAAGATGTTATTCCAGTGTAATGGAGACAGTTTTGTCCCCCTACTGGTCAGATATCTACATTTAATATCTTGTTTATTTATAGGACATTACCCACTACAGGCTGGTGTGACGCAGCTCTAGGACTGATGTTCTAGGCAAATATCAAGAAAGGTTTCTGTTTATAAGACAAGACACAGGAGGCTGTCCTTGCAGTAATGTAGTGCTAGCAGTAGGGAGAGGAAATCATTTTGGAAAAACCCCAAGGAGGAACCAATATATCATTTCTACCACACTGGAGAACAAAGACAGCTTTTCTCTAAAAAGTAACAGAATACAGCCCTTCACTACACATCATTGCGAACATCTGCTATCAGTGCTCTGCCTTAAAGTCCACACTTAGTAATGGAATACATCCAGGAAAAATCTCAGACCTTTCAGAACAGTAGTATAATCCAGAGACAGAATGATGGAAGAGCACAGATGTGGCTGTAGATTAATCATGTTGAGCTAGGGCATATTTTGGAGTGACAGATTCCAGTATTATAGTGGATTATTGTTTTCTTCATTTGTCTTTTGAGATTAAAAAAATAGATATTTGCTTTGATGTTTAGAGTAATAGACCACATTGACAGCACTTTGACTTTCAATTAAATTGTCATGGAGGAGCTTCAGTGGTTATTTTTGAATTTTTTTTTTCACTTTTCAGAAAAGTATCATGTGTGCACCTCCTGTTGATGTGCACTTCCCTTCAGATGCTGAGTGTCTCTGTGAATCTCAGTGTTTGGGGTTTCTCACCTCCTCCCCTGCCTTTGAGCACTTGATGCTCCCTTTTTAATTTTAAGAATCTTGAAGTGCAAAACAAAATTACAGTGGTTATTATTATTGTTATTTTTATTATTATTATATCATTCTGCAGCTGTTAGTGCAGTTTTATGCTAAAAAGAGGACCTCCTGCTAATAAATGTTGTTTCCAATCTGCCTAATTACCGCAGATCAAGGCAAGAAAAAAGATTTTTTTATTGTGATACTTAACTCGGTGAGAGATCTGTTAAGAATGTTTTTAAGACTCTAGCTGCTATACAGAAAAAATACTTAATATTTTTTAATATTCATAGTAATTAAACTAGTAATCAATTCTCACACTTTATCAATGCCTTCCTTTTTGAAGATACCATTTACAAGTCACTGTTTTGGCTTGATGCTGAAATAGACAATTTATATATACAGTATAAGAATTAAATCCTGCAGACGTATCCAGAAATGTATTGTAATGCTCATGGGGGTTCGCTGGTGGAAAGAAACAGTCTGGAGGCTCTGGCACGGGTTGGCAGGACATTTATTAAAGACGCTGAGGGGGGTTACACACGTAGGGACAGGGGGAATACAGCACTGCACCACACCTACACAGACACAAGAGGAAAGAGGGCGTCTCCAGCCCTCGTCACACTATATACGGGCGGGAAGTTCCTCTCCTCAGCCGCTGTTCCCAGCCTGCCTTGCGTGCGCAAGGCCACAGCGCCCCACGTGGGCGCTACAGTATTTATTTGTGTTTGAAAGAGCTAAGTATAATTATCTCAAAGATTATAACTCTTGCTTTTCGTGCACTTGAAAGGTGCAGTGCTAGTACACTAGAGAGAAAAATATAGATTGTATTGTTTAATAAGAACTGCAGTCCTCCCCTATTATATTTCCACATTGTAGAACCTCACTGTGAATAACTGCCTGTTATTCTGTCTTAACTGGTGTTTACTATTAACTATCAGTGCTATTTTTACCCATTATACAGCTGCCCTGTGCCCACTGGCTGCTAATTACATGAGCAAAGCAGGCTCAGATACAGGCATTGTATCCTCATTCTATTAGCAACATAATCATTACCAGCAGTAATGCAGTTAAACTGTGATAGGTTATTCTTTGTTATCGTTAACTGTGCAGTTTTTGTACACTGCATACAGAAAAGTGTACTTTTAAAATGCCAGCTAAATCATGTTTATATTTTCACCAGGGAAAAAGAGAAAAAACTACAGTACATGTAAGCATCTGAGAATGAAGACAACACCATCACAACATTGAATATATTTCTTCGACAGTGGCAAAATGTTAAAGGTCTATTAGACACTTTCTAGCTGAGTTACTGGGTTTGTTCGTTTTGCAGGCCTGGAGCTGAGTGATGGTTCCTTTTTTTTATGCAAGAGCACTGCTATTTTCAATTAGACTGCACAAGCAGTAGCAATAACAGGGTCAGAAATGTCACTTGCTGTTTCCTAACTTAGACATGACAAAAAGACTTATTTCTAAACCAGAGAAAAATTGAGCTGTAGAGTAAAACATATAGGTTGGATTGTAATAGGGTGTTATCACTCTGTCATTTCAATCATGTTGATCAACTGAAAATGCCCTTCTAACAGCAAGTATTTGGTTGCACATTGTTTAATTTTGCAGTCTTGCACATTTGACAGTTTCCTTACATTTTGAGTGATAGCTGTCATCTTAAAATTAATTTGAAGGAGTTAAGACAACATGCTGTTAACTGTGTCATTGCTGGTGTCAATCAGACCTTATGATGAAAGCCTATTCTTGTTTTACAGTCCAATACTATCCTTGCAACCTTAATATTTCTGATTAAATGTTTTTTCTACTTGATGTTGCTACATTGAAGCTTGTGAAACAGCAGCTTGAGTAGAGACACAAATTATATTATCATATTTTGTCTTTGTGCAATTTAAGGTGGAATATATAATCAAATTAAATTTCATAATATTTTTTACATTGGGGAATCTAGAATCCCTCAATGCTTAATGTGGATCATACACAAAATATTATGTAAAGTCACATGTATAACATGCATGCATGGATGACATCTGTGCCATGTTCAGGTTGTCTGAAATGTGTCATTCTCAGGATTATTGAAAGCATCAGGATACTTTGTGGTGGAAAATAGAACACATCCCAGGCTAATAAATATTAGCCTAACAGAATATTATTTGTCTAACAGATGCAACTGCATTTCAGACAGACTCATTGCTTCAGCTGGAAAATACTTTGCCTGATTGACTCTGTTGGCAGAAACAAAGGGCCTTGTTATTGAGTAATACAGTATTTTTCCTTCACATTGCAAAGAAATCCATTATTCCTAAAAGAAACCAAAGAGTCTTTTTGCAGATCTGGGATTTCTGGATTACAGAAACAGAAATAGTGAAGAATAAATAGGCAATTGAGGTTACACTGTGTACAGGGGGGGATTCATTCGCCTTGATAGAGCTTGCAGAGACATACTAAAGAATAGATCCAATTTATCATTCCAATGTCAACATGTGATAATTGTCTCGATTATACTTGACCTTCCTTATTCTCCTGGTAAAACACTGGCTGCTGGTTACTCTTTCTTAAGCTCACTATTGCAACCCCAGTTAAACAACCAGACTCTCCAGGTAAATCGATTTGTGTTTATGAGCCATAACAAAGAAAATATTACTAAAATGCAAAGAGCAGAATGTTTCTTACCTCTGAGAAAACAATTCAGACAATGAAACACCAATCACAACACAATGATCACTCTGGGCAGCCATTTGTAAATTTGGTTTTCTGTTTAAGAAACCTTATTACCCTCATCTGTAAGGTGCTTAGAATGCATTTTAGTGAAATTTGGCCATGATTAGATTTGAAAGAGACCGATTCTTCTTCATGTGGGTGTGCAACTTCACACTTCACAATGACAGCAGATGTGGAACAATTGCTATACTATTGCACTTTACGTCCCTTGAAAAAGAGTCACTTATTTGTATGACCCTCAGGGCAAGTGCCATAGGGTACAGTGCTGCTGATTTCAGCAGATGATACCAAAGGAAAGGAGGCTGTAGAGGCTTAAATGGGGGTGTTTTAATTCCTTATTTTCAGTACAAATAAAAAAACAACACTGGAGACATTCAGCCAATCCTATATTTTTGCTTTATCATCTAATCATGCTGTGTAGACTCCATTGTACATAGAAATTAACATTGAACTGAAAGCTTTGGAAAAAGGTATTCTACCATTCCCCATTGCTCTGTGAAATCTGTGGTGGTTCCCATCACCACCCAAACCTCCAACATCAAGGTGCCAAAGTGCAGTTCTAACCTTAATGACCTACTGTATTTTGCACAATGTGAAGCAGAAAGACAGTGAATCCACAATCTGTAGAATTATTAGCTTCCATGACAAATCCAGGGTTTCTGTGAAAGGTTTCTTTGGGATTCTTGGCATTTGTGAGAAACAAATGTAAATTCGACAAATTTCAATGGAAGGAAATGTTTAGTGCCCACCATTGTTTCAAAAACGATCATAAACAATAACAACATTAAAATTTGTATTAATATGTTTATTGCAATTATTATTAAAATGGTTATTAATAACTATTACAGGTTCAGTATAGATAGTAATTAAATAATTTGCATAATACATTTAGATGATTATTTTGTTATTAACAGAGAACACTCGTTCAGGTACAGGATAGTAAAAGTAAGTTAAATAAAATAAATAATAAAGCTTGCACAAACTGTTCAATGTATGCACATATTAACCGATATCACAATTCTGATATGATTTACATATCAGCAGTGAATAGGTATATTACATTAGTAATCTGAGCAAAATATAAATATGTGCAAATTCACAAGTTACTGGTATAGACTGCTTCCTTAACAAAACAGAGAACTTTGTGGAACTCAGTGTTCACTATGACAAGTCAGAATTTGTGAAACTCCTTATTTTTTAAGCCTTTATTTAATAGGGAATTTCATTTGGGACATAAACTCATTTACAATGAGATACTGGCCAATACGATTACAGCATTGTAACATGGAAGACAAAGCAGCAAAGGAACAAAAAGATCAATACAAACTTAAAAAAAAATAGGATGTGGATTGAGAACTGAGTTAACAACTGCAATGCATTCAAATTTGCACATTTTCTGGTTTGTCTGCAGATGATTCCAGTTATTTAAATGCTTTATAGTAAATAATTTATTTTTTGTGAAGGACTGCAGTCTTTGTTTGTCACAGTACTGTGTTCAGATTAAAAATGTTCGAATGTAGTAAAAACATCTGCTCCCCCCTGTAGTGCTGGTACTGAAAAACAAAACGTGGATTGAAAACAACTGCAAGAGCAGGACATTTCATTTGGAAATTCACACATTCGTACCAAGGCCCCCTGTTTTAAAACACTGTCAGTTTTAACCATGTTAGAAATTCCTAGGGGTACAAATTGAGAGAATCAGTGTCCAGGAAAAGCAAGTGTTTAGCAGGTATCAAAAGCCAGTATAGTCAGGGGTGATGAATTATTTCTCCTGCCCGTTGTGTTTCCATGATGTCACACACAACCAAATCTTTTTAACTTTCTCTGTGAAATGTAAGGGAGTGAGTAGTTTGGATGTTATGTTTTCATGACTGCCATCATTAAAATGGGACAGAAACACATTTTATGCTGTGGCATTCTCCATCCCTGGAGATGGGGCACTGTAATGAAACACTGTAAAGAATGTTTCTATGTAAACAGCTTGCACTCTGATATTAATTGCAAGTTGTTTAAGGCCATGGGAAGCCAACACACTGCAATTCAATTCCCCAGGTATTCTTGCCTCAACAGAGCAGACGATTACCCACACCTCTCTTCACTAGCAATTCATCCTTTATTAGGGTTTTACTGCAATTTTGTTGTCTAGAACATAAAATTTACACAAATCAGCTGTCTTACTGTCATGTCCTTAAACATGACATTTTTTTCAATTTGACCCCTCAATCGCTCCTGACCATTCAATGTATGATGGGAAGAGACAATCTTCCTTTAATGGGCAGGTTTCTATGGTAACCAGGTTGGAATTGAAGACACTTGATAAAAAAAACCCCAGGGGCTTCAGTTTGCTCTCTGACTCTGCTTCAAAACAAGGTTTAATGAAATTTATTGGTGTTCTGAAATTCTTTATACATTTCCCCTCGCATACAGACTTGGTTCAGCAACTTGCAGACGAGCTAGAAAAATTCAAATCAGCCCTTCAGGTTTGGAGAATATTATTCTAAGGAGACTTATTTCAAGCATTCATACTGTATATTCCTGTATGTTTTGAATGGGGAAGATTACAATTCACTGAGGAGATGTGCTTGAAATGCTTTAATATAAAATAATCACAGAATAAACTACCTGAAAGTAGACAGAGCTTTACCTGAGAATTATATTCCATGCTTTTTCTCAACATCTTTCATCACACATACCAAATTCATGTTTATAAAATGTATATAAAATCTGGAGGAACATCTTGTTATTGTAACTGATGATCTTGCATAACCATAAAATTACTAATACTGTATATCTGTTTTGGTGTCCTTCTTTTCAGAATGCAAGATGTGAGTCTATTGACTTGACTCACATCTTGCATCTCCTTTTTCTTCTTCAAAACCAGGCCAGAAATATTTATACGTGATGAGGAGAAGATACATTGACAATATATTTTTCAAAAATACTTTTGAACTTTGCAATTTTTTATTCTGGTAAAAAACATTAATTTAAACATGTAGGTTGTGAAATATCTAGATTGCTGCTTTTCAAAAGACAAGACATATGTGCCTTCTCATTAGACTATGCGGGTATTCCTGTATGTAAAAAAAGGTGCTCTGTTTTTCCTTTTAATTCTAGTTCTGTCTCTGTATTCTCTGTGGACAATTTATCAGAACATTTATTTTTACCATTTTGTTGAAACCTTCTCTGATCCTTCTAATGTCTGAAAGAATTTTAGACATTCCTGCTATTATCAGATGTGTGGCATCTGTATTAAAGAATGAGCTGAAACCTCATCAGCTCTCTTGTGTAAAGCAGCATACAGTAGATCACAGAATTCTGTCAGCCTCTGCCTGTGCTGACTTACTTGCTCTGTGGTTACGTTAGCGTGTGATGACAGTTAAGAGGATCTGCTTTGCATGGCTCAGTTTACACAGTCTTTATTGTATATATAAATAAAAATATCCCAAATAAGCATTTAAATTACTTCTCGTGCCTCACACCTGAAAAAGGCTCCACGGCCGAAATGTTGTGTTCTCTTTCTTCTTTTTTTCAGCATGGAATAAACCTATTACTTGTTCCTTTGTAAATTACTTCTTTTCTAGGGCAATGTTTACACTGCAAACAGAGGTGGAATAATTTTTCATTTATTGACATTATGAATAGCTGCCTAAATTAAATGCTATTGTAGGGTGAAAGCCTAAATGTTGTTTGCTTTGAAGACATTCTAGCTCATGGTTGAATATCTGGCCATTAAATTTATAACCTATTGCTTATAGTGTAAAATGCTCTTCTCTTTTGTAATGTGTTTCTGAATATAAGCAATTAATAGATAGATAGATACTTTATTGATCCCGTGAGGGAAATTGCAGTGCAAGAGCAGCTTTACACAGACAACACAGCCACAGTGTAACGAATGATACAATAATAATAATAGTACAATACATACAATACAATCAGTACAGTGAGGGGTGCACTAAAAGAGTTACTCACAGTCCGGACACACAAAGAACAAACTAGAACAGAACAGTATGCAGAAAAATCGTATAACACATATGAATATAAATATAGGTGTAATATAGATATAAATAGATATAAATATAAATGTATTGCACGGGTCCCTGGCATATATTGCACAAAAAAACAGTTGTAAATGGGAAAAGAAAGAGAGCAGATGTAGCAGTAGATGTGTAGATGTGTTTAGTCCAGAAACAGGTCACTATCAATGTTGCCTCTGCCCAGACGCAAGGTGGATGCATTGTACAGTCTTATGGCAGAAGGCAAGAATGACCTCCTGTAGCGCTCCCTGTCGCACCATGGATGAATCAGTCTATTGCTGAACGTGCTCTTCATTTCTACAAGCCTGTCATAGAGGGGATGGGAGATGTTGTCCATGATGGCCTCTAGTTTGGAATACTCATAATACTCTAATACCATAATACTCTATACAGCAACAGCTCACAGACATATCTTGTCATTAAATAACACCTTTGTATGTTTTCATCATGACAAGTATTATAATAATGTTGTGCATTAAGAGCATTTCTGTTTCAGTAACAATGAAATCATGGTATGTATGAAATAGTGTGTACATTTGATCATTATTTTAGAAGTTCTGATATAAAGTACAGTATGCAATCATGTTTAACTTATGACAGTACTATTAAAATCTGGGCAGCAAGGTGATGTGATTAGTATCACTGCTGGTGCTGCTTTTCTCAATTCCAAACCTAGGGTAGTAACTGTATAAAGAGTTTGTATGTTCTCCTGGTGTTTGCGTGGATGCTCCAGTTTCCAAAAATATACTGGTAGGTTAATTGACTTCTGGGAAAACTGTTGTCCTTTCCAAGGTGTATCCTGCATAGTGCCCGCTGCTTGCCAGGATAGGCTCTGGCTCCCCTTAGACCCTGAATTGGAAGAAGTGGTTACAAATGGATAAATGATTAGCATCTCTGTGTAAATAATACAGTAACACATTGCTTTATTTAATATTTGACTTAATATTTTCCCGACAGCTTGGTGGTGAACGTTTCTTCACAGAAAACATTGAGAAGTAAACATTTTAGATATAATGTGTAAGCATTAGCTATGTTGAGCTGTCGTTGAATCCAGAGTGTACCCTGCCTTGTGCCTGTTGCTTGTCAGGATAGCCTCTAGGTCCAATGCGACCCTGAATTGGAGGAAGCATCTAGAAAATGGATGGATTCATGGATGGATATATTTAGGGTGTGTAGGCTATTTGGCCCTTGTCTTGGCAGTGATTATTTTATTGCTTAGCTGCTGCTCCAGCACCCAAAGCAATTAGAATTGCCAGAGCAAGAGTTCTTAGTGCATTTTTAAAATTCAGGACATCTAACAAGATCGCAGCCTCAACCAAGTGGAGATCAAATGTCTGAACCAGCTTTCAAATTGGAAATTTCAACCCCCTGATAATTATGTACACAGTATACTTTTGGAAATGTTGTTCAGCCTGCATTGCACCTTCCACATACTATACATCCTGAGATGCTACCCTGGGGGAGATGGGTTGCTGCTGGTCTGCAATCCCACCAAGCATTTGAGAGTCATGCAGTAGTGTAGATGTATTCTGCATCTCGTTTATCCTTCATACAGCAGTATATTTTTTTTATTCTGCACGTCAAATTTTGTTTCATATTTAAATGTAATTTATTTCAACTCTTGGGTGAAGTCTGCCATGGAATCCAAAACTAAATTTGCTCTCTGTCCACATTAATTTCCATCTTTTGATTACTTGCTTGGATTCAGATTTCATTTCTGCCACTTCAGGCAGAATTTGTCTAAATATCATTTTAAATGAAATTTCAATTTAACTTTGGAATTGCCTGAGCCTTGGAAATCTATCCATCAATTGTCTATACAGAAGAAGAAAGAATTTTATACAATAATTAAAGTTAACCATGCAAAATTGCCTTTGCACTGATCTACCATAAAAATACTCAAGCCATTGGTTTAGACAAGACATGGTGTGATATTTCTCTATACATTGCTTTGGGATTAGACAGTGAAATACGATGACATTTATCATCCTATTTCATGGAAAAACAGTTCATAATTGCATTACTGCAATTAGTTTTGCTATTGCAGCAAACAACTGTTTTTAAAAATTACTTTAATGTATATTTTATCAAATGTGTGACTTTTTAACAGCAGGTACAGTACAAAACACAGTGTGCGGAAAAATGATCCATGATTAGGACAGGTATTTGCTGATTCTGCACTCCTGAAAACACCAACAAGTAAGTTTTCAATAATTGTTTAGCAGCTTAATTAAAAATACTATTCTTGTAAAAATTCTCTCTTCCTGCTCTGAATAATTAAAAACGTGCACTCATGCAATTCAACAGTAAAACTGAAATGTAAGCAAAGGGGTACCAGCATTAATGTGGGATACCCTGCAATAAAATACAGTAGCATCATGCCCAAGGGGGAGTCAGATACTCCATCTGCTTAACATTACAGAAAGAGGGATAGGATCCAGCCCGAGTAACTCCGCTTTTAAACATCTTCTTTAAAATCAATTTTCTTTGTGCATTCTTACACCCCAGGAGGCTTCACCTTCACAGCTGCATGTTTTTTTTTACAGATGCAATTCAATATTTATTTAAATCAATAGTTCAGACTGTTTCCTCTTTTTTGTAGTTATGTTTCTCAAATACTATCCTGGCATGTTCACCGCTCAGACAGCCAGCATAAATCGTTAAAAATCTGGATTTCAGTTACTTTTTTTCCTCTTGATTGTTCACACTTCCACAGGATGTCTTCTGGAGCTTTGATTCTTATCTGCCTTACATAATACACTCACTTTCAGTTAAAATCAGGAACCAATCCAGTTTGCATGAATCAGCTGACGGAACAGGGTTTTTTGTAAAGTCTGTCTCTAACAGTGAAGTTAGTGAACAATTTAACAGTCTATCTCTAACAGCGAAGAATTTAACAGTGAAGAACTCTTTAGTTTAACTTTACTGAATATTGCATATAGAATTAACACTTCCCAGTGATTACTCACTTAGTGGTATCGAACATTTTTAGCTTTCGATAACTGTTATCTATCCAAAAGTGTGGTAATTTATCTGTGGCATCACCATAAAAAAACAAATCATACTCAAAATAAATACACATTAAAAACCAACAATAGTCCTAGTCATACAATGATACATATACACATACTGTACACTCAGCTTGCTCTGCCGATATTACATTATCATTACTTTAATCTGATAGCTTCATACAGGAAATAATCACTTACTGATTGCACAGAGAAGAGAAGATTCCTTGTATACATTTTTCTTGGCCATAGGCCTTCTAAAATGCCTTCCTGAAGGCAGCAGCTGGAAATGCAGTATAATACAGTCAACTGTTTCTATGGTCAACCCATTATTTTACTATCAGTGTTAACAATTCTGACCAATTTCTCCTTACTCTTAATACTCAGGCTATCCTTTGATGCTTTTCGCTAACATTCTATAAACTCTCATTTTGACTCATCCCAAACTCTTTTGACTTCCTGATCAAAAGTATATACTGACAAGACTTCTTAAAAAAACAATAAGTATTCCCTGGAAAGTTTAAATATTCATCTGTTACTGTTCCTAGGTATTTGAAACACTGAACAACCTCCACAGACTGATTAAAAAGGGAGAGAGGTTGAAAATATTACTATCACAAGTAGCCAGTACTTTGGTCTTATCAACATTAATATGATGCATACTTGACTAACACCACCTTTACTGTTCCTTGTGGAGCTACTACTGTATGTTTTTCTGTTTAGGTTTTTAAGATGATCATAAAAGTCAGTTTTTCTTGTGTCTTTAGAGCTGTGCTTAACTTCCTTCATGATGTAGGATTGCATGTGTTCAGTCAGTGCTGTATGGAGTGTCTCAATGAGGCATCGATCAAGTTTTCTATCTGGGATTATTTTTAAGTTAATTTATGACAATATTTTACAATTAGTTATACACTTTTACATAGACATCAGATGTCTCAGTGGTTAATTGTGGGTGTTGAAATGAACTTAAAGTACAAGGAAAGGAGCCTATATTTATGATTTTGCTTGCAGTTATGCTGCACCAGACAACATGAGCTCACTGCAGGAGTTTTCTTAGTGACATGCCCAGCAAGGCTGTGAGCCAAGCTTCACATCCTTTCCTCTTAAATGAAGTAGCCCTTAATAAACTTATAATATTAAAGCAAGTGCACATGAAATGAGGACTGAAACTTCTTTAGGAAAAGAAATGTCCAATTGTATCAAGCTCTTCTGCAGTTGTAGGCATGCAAATCTCTGATGCCTGCTGAAGGACTAGGAGGATCTTGCAGTACACTGGTTTGTTGCTCTTTATTTGCCTGTGGCATAGACATTGTTGGTGAGCCTCCTGTTGTCTCTCACGTGTTCTTTGCAGATGACTCTGCAGCTGACATACATCAAAATAAACTTATGCCACAGAAAGCAAAAGCTAACCTGCTTTCCTGCCTTCCTTGCAAAACAACAGGAATCTTCATTTCCTTGAGCAGAGTTAAAACTATTTTTAGGGTTTTTTTTCCAAGTCTAACACAGCATGGGGTGTATTAAGTTAGATTAATATTTTGATATAAGAAATGTTATTTCAGATACATTGATAAACTGCATTAAAAACTAGATGTCTTATCTGAACAACTAATTGCGTTTTCTGAGTTTGACAGATGGGAAGTGTTAACTTGTTGCAGTACACTGTAAAGCAGGAAACAATTGCATTTTTTCATTATAATACAGCATCTTTTATATGAAGCCTTGGAAGACTAACAGTGAAATGCAGTTTAAGTGATTACAACTTCTGCAGACAAAAAAAAAAAACAATAGTCCCCAAAGAGCACTTAGAACATGCTACAGCAATAAAACTCGGTTTGGTTTACTCTAATCAGGAACTGACATAACTGATTCCTCTCTTTCCTCAGAGCTTTTAAACAGCTAACTCTGCTTGTTCAACTCAAGAGATTTACTCTCCAAAGGGGCCTTTGTCAGGGATCTTAGAACGAGATAAGCAGAATAATGCACGAAAAAGAAATGTGCGGCTGACATCTCGCCTCCACTGGTCTTTTGCATGCAGTATTCATTCAGGCACCTTTTCTTTGCCAATGTAAAGGCATTGGCCAAAAAGCCACTGCAGCCAATAACAGACTGTATAAGGTGATTGTATCAAAACATCACGCTCATGAGTGTCTCCAGGAATTTAACAAATCGGAGCTGATCGGAGTTTGTTTCTTTCTCTTTCATGTTCTTCATTGCTCTTGCTATGGTAGATATTGACATAAAGGTAAGTCAACTCTGGCATATTTTCTGTTTATTTCCTTTGCAACGAAGTAAGAATAAAAGTTACAGCTAAAGACTAAACTGTCGTCAGCAACTGGAGGAGAGCAGGTCTGTTATGTCTTTCAGAAATATCCTGGGTAATATAACATGTAGTTTACTTGCGGCCTCTTTACATGTGAGATCTGTCAGTAATATCAATGTTATCAATATCAACATCGAATTCCCCTTCAATAGTTTTTGCTTGATTTGTTTATGTGAATGTAATTATTGGACAATCTCTGAATATGTGACTGGATACCCGTTAGACACATTCTGTGTATGATTTTTTTAATTATAGATCATTGAGCAGCTAACTTTTAACAACAGCATTCATTATAGCAGACCATCAATTTCAGAGCTTTGCTGAATCCCTCTTGGCTTCACTATGTCAATTAGTCTTCCATTCTTGTTTCTGTAATGTATTGTATGTGCTTCTTGAAAAGTGGTCGTAGAGATGTAACATATTGTTTGTTATTATTTTGTTATCATTTTGAGCAGCACAATGTTGCAGTGGCTAACATCTTTGCCTCGCACTACTGGGGCTCTGGGTTCAATTCTGGACCTGGGGTTGCTGTCTGTGTGAGGTTTGTATGTTCTCTCCATGTTCACGTGGGTTTCCTCCAGGTGCTTCAGTTTCTTCCCACAATCCAAAGGCATATGGGTAGTTTAATTGGCTTGTGGGAAAATTTGAGTTTTGAGTGTGTCATGTCTGTGTGTACCCTGTGATGAACAGGTGTTCTGTTCAGGTTGTATCCTGCCACATGCCTGTTCCTAAAAAATTGATGTATTATTGTAGAGCTTTCTTAAAATTGTGTAAGCAGAAGCAAACTTTATGTAATTCAGAAATAGTCAAGTATAGAAGATATTTGAATATAATAAAAATTCCACTCAAAATATTCAACTCCAATTCAGTTTTGTAACATTGGAAAGATCAATAGCATTTTTCTTAGAAGAAGTAAGAAAAATAATAAAAGTCCTATGTTAGGAGATGGACAGAAAAGGTGTGTGGAGTGGAGGTAGCAGACAATCATGAAAGTTCCCAAGTATCTCCCACCATCTGTCTTGCCAAGGACAAGCAGCATTTAGCACCTCTTTTAAAATAGAAAAACCTGGTAACTTATGCCACAATTTCATATTTACCACCAGTGGTAAATTCCAGCTCCTTAGATGATTGGTGTTTGTCAGAAGCTTCTTCACCCATCCGATGAAAAAACATTAGTAGGTATTGGTTTTGCAATGTGTAGTTACAGTATGCTAATATACAGTATTCCACCCCACCTGGATTTTACAACCTGATCATCAGAACCCTGGGTCATGTAATTAATTTCTGTGTCTAATCTAAAAATTTCCAGGGGAATGTTGGTAAGTCAAAGCCTTGATTTCTTTTACAGCTTAAACATCAAATAATTACATTTTTGGACTAAACTTGTATGACAAGTTTCTTATCACCATTTCATCAATGTTGAAAATCTGCTCCATGGCTTCTCATTGTTTTGATGAATACAGAAATAGCTTTGTTAACAGATTTTTCTAAGAAGCTTGTTAGATAGCAAGGAAGGGATTAGACCAGGAAATTAAGCAGAGAAACCCTGTTCATCCTAATTGCATTTATTAATCTCAGAAATTAAATCAGCATGTATAAGATCCTCCTTATTCTGTCAACTAAATGGGAACTGTTTTCTGCTGTATATTACAACATGCTATTACTATTACTGTAGTCATAAAAGTATCCAGATACTGAAAACCTTTAAGCCCAGATAAAGGGGAATATTATTTTTGAGTTTCTCACAGAGAAAAGAAGGAAGGTTTTGCTTAAATCAATATTCTTCAAAGAGAATCCAAACTGCCTCTGGAATTCAGAACTGCTGGGACAGACACCACATCACCAAAGGGATAGAAAGGAACATTTTCAGTGCAGAGAATGAGTTGTTTTTTGTTCTAGTCCCAGTCTAAACTCAATAGAGCTTTTTATGTAATCATATAGTCAACAATGCCTAATGCTAAAACACAGACAATTGAGGATAGTGGGTACTTTTTGCACACCTTCAAAGAGAAGATCTCGTAGACAAAATCTCATTTATTCAAATGGAAGGATACATGGATTTAACATAATGTAAATTGGATTCTGTTTTACTTCCCTTTTACAGTCTATTTTACCCCTTCAAATACATTGTCTATGTCAATGTAAGCACAGAAATCTGTCTTCAATAATTTAGTATTACGAAAGATTTAGATTAACATCTTTCTTTAAGAAAACCTTGCTTAAGATCACTTTATTAGCCATATACAATTTCTTGTATTAGGAATTTGTCTTTTCCCAACTAGCTCTCCAAGAGGCACACAGGCACACAAACAGGGAGAGAGAAGCTTGGGGTCAGGGCGTAGGGTCAGCCATTTATACGGCGCCCCTGGAGCAGCTTGGGTTAAGGGCCTTGCTTAGGGGCCCAACGGAGTAGTATTCCTCTGCCGGCAGGCGGGGGGATATGACCCAGCAACCTTCCAATGACAGGTGCAGATCCTTAGCCACAGAGCCACCACTCCGCCCCTGGGTTAGAAGTTTAGGGTTAGAATTCTATGCTAACAATTCTGCAGTGACTAAAGAATTTAGGTTTTTGTATTCTTATCATAAATCGTTTTGAGTGATGTCACATATTTCATTACTATCTCTGCAGGATCTATAAAATTTACATAAACAAATAAAGATGGTGTTGATAATAGAGGTTAAATAGTCCTCACAGCAGCTTGAGAACAAGAAATTGCTAAGAGTTAATAAAATGTCATGGCTAAGAAATAATTAAGCTTAAAATCTTAAAATCCAAGTGTTTATTAAGCACACAGACATATTTACAAGCTAGTATCTACATACTATTATATATATATACTGTAAAGATTCAGAACTTAAAACACCATATCAGGCCTTTACACACTGAAGTAGTAGCAGTGACACAATTACTCAGAAATGTACTGGAATCGTTACAATGAATTAACTTCTTGCACTTGTGTCAAAAAAGTTTTGAAAAGGCCACACACACAAATGGAGAACCATTTCATCCACTAGTGAAATGCAGAGCTCATCTGTGTGATGTGCAGCAAACTTTCTGGAGCCAGCAGATCCTCTTAACAGCAGGTCAGTTGGAGAAGTGTGAAATTGCTTCACCCAAAGAATTAAATGAAACTTTTGGGAGGCCAGATTGTGCAAGCCCAGAGTGGAATTTACTTTTATGAAAAATGCCATGGGATCTTTAAAGACCATGCAGTTTGGACCTAGGTTTTGACATCTCGTGTATCACCTGTCACCTTACTGGGGTGTTCATTTTGAAATTCTGCTCTGGCGCCAACAACATGGTCTCTCATTCCCATACTGACCAGGTCCTTAGCTTCTGAGATCTGAGCAGTGTCCAAGGTGGTAATGTCTTGTTTAATAATAATAATAATTGCTTACACTTATATGGTGGTTTTCTGGACACTCCACTCAAAGCGCTTTACAGATAATGGGGACTCCCCTCCACCACCACCCATGTGCAGCATCCACCTGGATGATGCGACGGCAGCCATAGTGCGCCAGAACGCTCACCACACATCAGCTATCAGTGGGGAGGAGAGCAGTGTAATGAAGCCAATTCATAGATGGGGATTATTAGGAGGTCATGATTGGTAAAGGCCAATGGGAAATTTGGTCAGGACACCGGGGTTACACCCCTACTCTTTTTGAGAAACACCCTGGGATTTTTAATGACCACAGAGAGTCAGGACCTCGGTTTTATGTCTCATCCGAAGTTTACAGTATAGTTCAGTTTACAGTCATTTACGGTATAGTGTCCCCGCAGGGTGAGCGCCCTCTGCTGGCCCCACTAACGCCTCTTCCAGCAACAACCTTAGTTTTTCCTTAGAGGTCTCCCATCCAGGTACTGACCATCCAGGTACTGACCAGGCTCACACCTGCTTAGCTTCAGTGGGCTGCCAATTGCTGCAGGGTGACATGGCTGCTGTGTACAAATAAGAGAAATAAGAGAAAGGTAAAACTAGGTTCATAAAATAAATAATCCTCTCCAGGTGATGCTGCACTCTAAATTGATACTAAAAGAAAACAATTTTTGGCCAATATACAGTGGTGTGAAAAAGTGTTTGCCCCCTTCCTGATTTCTTATTTTTTTGCATGTTTGTCACACTGAAATGTTTCAGATCATCAAACAAATTGAAATATTAGACAAAGATAACACAAGTAAACACAAAATGCAGTTTTTAAATGAAGGTTTTTATTATTAAGGGAAAAAAAAATCCAAACCTACATGGCCCTGTGTGAAAAAGTGATTGCCCCCTAAACCTAATAACTGGTTGGGCCACCCTTAGCAGCAACAACTGCAATCAAGCGTTTGCGATAACTGGCAATTAGTCTTTTACAGCGCTGTGGAGGAATTTCGGCCCACTCATCTTTGCAGAATTGTTGTAATTCAGCCACATTGAAGGGTTTTCGAGCCTTAACCGCTTTTTTAAGGTCATGCCACAACATCTCAATCGGATTCAGGTCAGGACTTTGACTAGGCCACTCCAAAGTCTTCATTTTGTTTTTCTTAAGCCATTCAGAGGTGGACTTGCTGGTGTGTTTTGGATCATTGTCCTGCTGCAGTACCCAAGCGCGCTTCAGCTTGAGGTCACGAACAGATGGCCGGACATTCTCCTTCAGGATTTTTTGGTAGACAGCAGAATTCATGGTTCCATTTACCACAGCAAGTCTTCCAGGTCCTGAAGCAGCAAAACAGCCCCAGACCATCACACTACCACCACCATATTTTACTGTTGGTATGATGTTCCTTTTCTGAAATGCTGTGTTACTTTTACGCCAGATGTAATGGGACACACACCTTCTAAAAAGTTCAACTTTTGTCTCGTCAGTCCACAGAGTATTTTCCCAAAAGTCTTGGGGATCACCAAGATGATTTCTGGCAAAACTGAGACGAGCCTTTATGTTCTTTTTGCTCAGCAGTGGTTTTCGTCTTGGAACTCTGCCTTGCAGGCCATTTTTGCCCAGTCTCTTTCCTATGGTGGAGTTATGAACACTGACCTTAACTGAGACAAGTGAAGCCTGCAGTTCTTTGGATGTTGTTGTGGGGTTTTTTCTGACCTCTTGGATGAGTCGTCGCTGCGCTCTTGTGGTAATTTTGGTCAGCCGGCCACTCCTGGGAAGGTTCACCACTGTTCCATGTTTTCGCCATTTGTGCCACTGTGGTTCGCTGGAGTCCCAAAGCTTTAGAAATGGCTTTATAACCTTTTCCAGACTGATAAATCTCAATTACTCTGTTTCTCATTTGTTCCTGAATTTCTGTGGATCGCAGCATGATTTCTAGCTTTTGAGGATCTTTTGGTCTACTTCACTTTGTCAGGCAGGTCCTATTTAAGTGATTTCTTGATTGAGAACAGGTGTGGCAGTAATCAGGCCTGGGTGTGGCTAGAGAAATTGAACTCAGCTTTCCAAAGATGTGATAAACCACAGTTGATTTATGTTTTAACAGGGGGGGGGCAATCACTTTTTCACACAGGGCCATTTAGGTTTGGATTTTTTTTTCCCTTAATAATAAAAACCTTCATTTAAAAACTGCATTTTGTGTTTACTTGTGTTATCTTTGTCTAATATTTCAATTTGTTTGATGATCTGAAACATTTCAGTGTGACAAACATGCAAAAAAATAAGAAATCAGGAAGGGTGCAAACACTTTTTCACACCACTGTACATCTAAATACAAGGGGGTGTAACTCATTTTGCCTGTCAGACTTAAAAAGGACGTTAAATATTTTCAAACATATTAAAAAGTTTGCTCCATTCCCTAAATTTAAGCAGATTTTTTTCAATGCCTAATACCTGATATTTTTTTTATCTTTTCAAAGAAGAATCCAATTTGAATATTGTTTGTGGTTCAAAGAACAAACACCCTTTTCCTCACACTCACTTTCTTCTTACCTCCTGCATATATAAATACACCACTGATTGTTTTAGCAAGCAGGTCAGCTCCTGAAAATTCCAGTTCCAAAGGTTGTTGAGCCAGGTTGTCTCCACTCAATTGACACTGCTATCTGGGCAGTTTAACATCTGTACAAACACACTAAAAAGAGAGATTCTTCCCATCCATCCATTCTCAATAGAGAAGAGGCAGAGCAGCTGCAGGGCAATAAAATAAACAGTGCAATTACCCAATATCCAACAATATTATACATTTCTAAATATAAACCATGTTTTAGAATGCTGTTTTCAATGCATTCTGAAACATCCACAGTGCATATTTTTACTTCCCAATATTGTAACAGTCAAAGTAAGCAAAATAAGTATCACATTAAAAGTGAAACAGGGTTTGGGAAGGATAAAACTGCAAGCAGAAAGGTTTTCATAGTTTTTCAGAGGGCATCAGGTTTGCTTTTAGACAGGTAGTCTTCAAATTGACAGAAACTAATGAGCTAACTCACACCTGTTAAATAACCTGAATTTCCTATTGTAAACAATGCAAAGCCTGGAAATCCTCAGAACAAGACAAGGTCTACCAACGATGTCTTTCATTAAAAAGTCACATCTCTGCATCTGACAACAGACAGGTCTTTAGAGAACGAAAGCTTTGAGCCATTGTACATAAGGTCATCTTTAATCCTGGCTGGTTTAAGCTGGAGATCAGATGTGTGATCAAAAGGTAAATGCAACCCAAGCAGGTTGCATTCCATCTATAAAAAATGAAACAGGTAAAAATTACTTCCTTTTAGAGCAAGCTCATACTCCGGATATATTCTTTATATCTCTTTATTCTCAACATCAATAGTTCTGGATTTTAAATTTTAGTCTTCACTGGGTTTGCTTTGAGTTAGCTTTTTTTAAGAATAGTATTTTGCACCCGTGAAACATTGCTAGCTTTTGGAGTCGGTCATGTCTCATGTGTGCTCATTACTTTCATAATACACAGACTACTCCATGAATTCTAAAAAAAGGACAAAATTCAGTTTTTAGGCAAATCAATTTTTTTTGCAATTCTGTTTAAGATCCACCATGGCCTCTGAAAGCAATATATTTGGTCTCTAAGATTCATGCATATTATTTACTATATTATTATAGTTTTTGTGAATCTGAAGCTTGTTTGCACAAAATAAACAGTACAAAGTTACAGAATTGTTTTTTTAACAAAGACAGAAATTTAGTCTCTAAAATTAGGCACCTGATTTCCTGTGGTTTGCTTTCAGTTTTTTTTCCTTCAGTGTGGGTTTTAACAAGTTAAATTAATATTTATATTCTCATTTTAAATTTTAGTTTTGCATAGTGAAGCTTATGTGCATTAGTTAAGGAACTAAATGTCCAAACAAATCATTTTCATTTGGAAATAATACACAACAAGCACATGCCCTTATTTCCTATAATAAGAATACAATTACTGTATTGTAGAAATGAATGTGGGTATAGTGTAATCACATACATATTATAAAGAAGAAAGGACCACTGCAAAATTAAAATTAAATGAAGCAAAATTGTAAAGCAAAGGTGCACGATTCTCCAGAATGTGGTTTGTAAATTCATTACTGTGTGTCAGGAACATGAATGAAGCTTGAAAAATTACCGCAAAGGAAGAACAGAAAATTGTGCTGCCTTTTCACAAACTATAGAATTTTGTAATTTGTATGTGGTAGTTGTCAGTATTCTCGGTTGATCTCAAGGGATTCACGCTCTGTACATTTTCTTGGAAATGCATTAATAATAAGAAGAAAAGAGGCTGGCAACATTTTTTTTTATCCAAGGATATCACAGTCTCCACTGAGTTTAAAGAATTACCATGTTTTCCCCAAGAGGACTCGTTACTTTTCAAATAGATTATATGTCTGTTTTTCCTTTTTTTCCATGTGAAACTGTAATTACATTTAAACACATTTGCAAGTCAAACACTTGCAGTGCGCATTGATATTGCCGGGGTGAGTGTTTGGGAAGGCTGAGCTGGCTAATGGCTTACTTCACATTTTTTTAGCTCCTGCCAGGTTTAAGAAGCTCAAACACCATTTTAACTCATTCAGGCACCAGCCACCCTCAACATATTCTCCTGCATACGAGCTGGGGTGTGTATAATGACATAAGCAGAATGATTCCAAGTCTGAACGAAATATCATACGCATGGTTTAAAGAAACCAAATCTTTTTAGAGGAGATTAAGAGGGGACTTGATACAAGAATTCAAGATCCTGAAGTTATTGACATAGTCAACACAATGAAATACAATGTTTTCACCGTTGTGAATCTACATGTGAAAACAGCTGAAAGTTATGAGGAAATATGCTAAAGACTGAGACAACAAAGCACTTATAAGCATAGTCTTGGGTGTCGGGAACAAAACATCAATTTCTTCTGTGCTCACTTTACCTGAAAGAGGTGAAGTTTCTGTAGCCTTGCCAGTAAATAATAATAATAATAATAATAATTGCTTACACTTATATAGATCTTTTCTGGACACTCCACTCAAAGTGCTTTACAGGTGATGGGGACTCCCCTCCACCACCACCAATGTGCAGCATCCACCTGGATGTTGCGACGGCAGCCATAGTGCGCCAGAACGCTCACCACACATCAGCTATCAGTGGGGAGGAGAGCAGTATAATGAAGCCAATTCATAGATGGGGATTATTAGGAGGCCATGATTGGTAAGGGCTAATGGGAAATTTGGCCAGGACGCCGGGGTTACACCCCTACTCTTTTCCAGAAATGCCCTGGGATTTTTAATGACCACAGAGAGTCAGGACCTCGGTTTTTACATCTCATCCGAAGGACGGCGCCTGTTTACAGTATAGTGTCCCCCTCACTATACTGGGGCATTAGGACCCACATGGACCATAAGGTGAGCGCCCCCTGCTGGCCCCACTAACACTTCTTCCAGCAGCAACCTTAGTTTTTCCCAGGAGGTCTTCAGTGTGTTGCCCATTGTGAGTTGCAGAGTGATATGGCTGCTGGCCAATGGGAGAACACAATTTTGGTGCAGTTTCTTTTTGTCTGTATCTTCTCGATCTTTCCCAATTCTGTTTTCTTAAAGAGTGTGTGGTACCTTATTTATACTGCATTGGAGATCACTGTTTTACTGTACTGTCCACAGAACAATTATCATAATGATCACCCAAGAAAGGTTTTGATTATTGTGTAAATATTACTGACATTGCCTTGCCATCTGGACTCTAGCCTTTGTGACTGTTTCAATTGACATGATAAGATAAGGCACAGCTGTGGGGCTTCAGTTATCCTGACCAAACACTCCAGAAAATGCCCATTGTCTTACCTTAAAGATAAGAGATGCTGTAGTTGCTCTCTTGATACCCCATTATCACATGCAACCGTGGATGTGTTTTTTTCATCCTGAATGAAATATTTCTTCTTGCTCTTTGAAGACATTGACCTCATTGACCACATGATAAATACAGTTTGTTTCCTTCTGTATTGTTACTTTTAAGGTATTACTTTAAGGATGTTTAAAATATGATATAATGTCAAAATGATGACAGAAATGTCAAGTCTTATGTAGAATATTTTATGGAAACTACACATTACTCATAATGCCATTCTGACAACTCATATCATCTGCCACACACTATCTCAAAAGTAAGTAAAAAAATGTTGGGAAAAAACGTTGTTGATGGTTAATGAGTTCAAAACACTTTTAATTATTTCTAAGGCCTCTTCATTATGAAAACATCCCAATGGCTCACTCACTTAAACTTTTATAGGAGAGCTGTATTTATCAGGCCTTGGTCTGCAGACTGAATTAAAAATACATTTAAATGTTTTAGACTCATGTTCCTGAGCTGAGCTACTAAAATAATGTCTAATTTCATATTCAGAGTTTTGAGATTATGTGACCACATATCTCACTGAAATACCATTAAGAAAGGATGAATTGGTGGAAATATTAAAATTGTTTAAGCTGATTAAATAAAATAATTCAGCACTTTAAAAAATGTAAGGCAAGATCTGCCTTTTTAGTGTCTTATTACAAATGAACTGACCTCATCAGTTACCAATCATAGCTGTGCAGACTACAGCCTGCCTAATAAGGAGTATCCTTATCCGTTTCTGGGTTTGTAGTGTTCCTGCAGGTATTATTTTATTTATATCTCTTAATTATGAATTCTGTTTACATCTACTGAGCTTGTATCTCATTGTGTTTACTTATAAAACTTTAATTCAGTACAAGCACCCACTGAAAGCTTTTGCAATTCAGTGCATTTTTGTCAGTTTTGTAAGAGAGTAATAAAGTACTGTCAGTGTACTGTGTACAGTGTACTGAGTGTACTGTCAATGTAGTGGACTGATTCTCACAAGTTGAATGAAGATAATTGCCCACTGACAGGTTGACAGCTGGGGCAGAAATTAGGAAGCAATTAAGTAGACTAAACCAAGATCAGGAAACGTGACTGTCTCCCCCTCCAGCCCTTTCTAAACCTTTTGAATAATAATAATGTAATAATAAGAGTCAGCAGTCAGTTACGTATTTATAACTACCTTTTCTGGGATAAGCTCTTTGGCACCCACTGGCCCTTGCAATTACACCCCTTAGGTTTGTGAACTGTCATGCATATCATAAGTGTCATTTTTCAAAAATGGTATGATTTTTAATTATCAGCAATACAAGTTGTGAAGAAACGGGCAAGTAAAACGGGAATACAGAGATTGTTTTAGTTGAATAGATCAGAAGTCATCACTTTGGCCCTAGGGTGTATTACCAGTGAGTGTGTGTCCATGCAGAACCTGAGCTGCAGTATTGCTAACATAAGGCCAGACTAGCACTTTCTGAATCTGTTGTCTCCTCTCAGCTCTGATGTCCTGCATTGTTTTTCTTCAAATGGATCCATATATTCCATATATTCCTTCAGAAAGGTGATCTGGAACACAGCATATTGATGCCTTTGCTAATTGGTACATATGCTTTATAGGGACATGCACAAATGACATAACGTGTCACGACGTGTTTTAGCATCATTTACAGTATAGCGACACTGAAACAAATGTTACGACCTTTTATGCACACTATATGTTATTTGAGCATGTCCTTATAAAGCATTATGGCTGTGATTAGAACATCTTGTGTAGCAGTTAGAAAGGGATTATGAAACCATTGTACCGCAACATTCAAATAACACATTATCATTAAATGTAATTATTGGCAAGTAATAGTAAAGCCATTTGACTTAATGCACTTTTATGTCTTCTAGTCATGTTTTTTTCCTTAGTTGGCTGTGACAACTTTGTCGATTCCTTCCAGGATCTTAATATCTGGTTCAAATCTCCACAGACCTTTAAATCTCTAGGCTAAAGAGATTAAATTCTCTTATCCCTTCTATAGGTTATATGTTGTTGAATTTAGCCTAGTCTGGAATTTCTTCACCAAAATTGATTTAGAATGCCTTTTTACAGCATTTTTCTGAATTTGAAAATCCTGTATCAAATCCCCACAATGTCCTGTCAACCCCAGCCCAATATTGTTGCAAAAGAAGAGGAAGGGTATAATGAAGAGCCAATTTTGAAGGGGTAACAAAGTAAATGGCCTCTTACAAGCAAAATTATGTTGTGGGGAGCATCACAGTGAGGGAATAAAAGGTGAATCCACTTTCACATTGGGGATCAGATTTTGATTTATATTTTGTGAAGCAGGTTTACAGTTTGCTCCTTACCTTTTCTGTATTAAAAGAGCCCTGGTAATAGAAACAGCAGTTTAGAAGCAGTGATTGCTCTACGGTTGCTTGCGAGAATTTTAAATATGTTTCTCTTTCTGCATCACATGCAATGAGAACAAATGACCAGACTGTGACAGTTTGGTAACTCTGGAGACAAATACAGTATATACTTCATATATACAGTACATTTCCAGCATGTTCTGTGTCTTGCCTTTTTTGTCACTTGTTTATTAGTTTAATTAAAACAATTTTCTGCTTCTCTCTCTTTCTCTCATATGTCCCTCTTGTACCTTCATGTCTGTCTGTGCAACCCCTCCCCTCCATCCCTCCCCACCCCACAGACTTGTCGTTTGGCCTCCTTGCTGTCGTAGTCATAGTGTGTGGCCTGGCCCTGTTGGGAGTCTTTGTTTTTGTCTTTTGGAAGCTGTGCTGGGTGCCCTGGCGGGACAAGGCTGTGTCGTCCGGCGCTGCTGTTCTGGCCCCCACCTACCCCTCCGGCGGAGGAGGAAACTGTCACAAAGGGAAAATGGCCACGGAAAAGCTGAAGGACTCAGGTGCCATGAACTTCCTGGAGGCGGCAGTGAAGATCAGTCACACTTCGCCAGACATTCCCGCCGAAGTCCAGCTCTCCATGAGAGACCACTTCCTGCGGCGAACTCGCATGCAGCGCCAGACCACTGAGCCAGCCTCTTCCACCAGGTCAGGAACCACCCGACACTCTTACTAACCTTGTTCTCACAGTATGGAAGACAGCTCTTCCTTTCTGAGATCTTGTAGAGGCAAAATGTAAGAGGTTAAACTATAGTAGAAAAAAGTAAAGAAATGTGATTTTCAACAATATTCACAAACATTTAAAATTCCAAACAACTGAAACTTCATTAAACTTCATTAATGCATGCATCTATGATTAAAAAAAAAAACAGGAAAGGATTCTCTATTTTTTTACAGTAGGTTCTCAACTCAGAACCTTGAGTAGAGAATTGCCAAGTGGCAGAGTGGCCAAGTTTATATCTTTAAACTTCACAGACACATTTTTCACACACAGAGCCTTTTGGTTTTTTATGAAGACAGGTCCGTAGGTGTACAGTACTATGTTTAGGAATCTTTTATTAGAGCAGTTATATTATTATATTTTATTTTCCCCCAAATAAAATAAAATTAAAAACATACAAATGTGCACCAATTTATAATTACCTAATTTTGCTAGCATTATGGAGGTTTTCAGACCTTGTTGTTTGTGTGTGTGGTTGCAAGTGCCTGTTTCTGTTCTGGTATCAGTCATTTTCATGATGAAAGTTCACTGGCATCTATTCTGGTCCTGACCATCTAGAGACAAATATCAGCCTGGTCTTGTTCCTGTCTCATCTGTAAACTTAAGTTGTGTTTAATCTCTCATTTGTCTCTCATTTGTCCTGGAGGAATTGCCCAAGATCCCTAAGAGATGAGAGAACTAATTGTTGTCAACAGTTAGCATTGTTCTCTCTTTTTTTTACTTTGTTGTTCTGCATTTGCTCTGTATAAACCTTGGTAATGTTTTAAACCTTGGTAATGATAATAGTCTTTGTGTTACTTATTAGCTTTTACTATTGTGCATGAACAGAGGTAATCTGTTTGCTTCTTTAATTATACACATACACATTGTTTAATAGAGGATTATGATATTGTATGTGATTACTTTGGGGGGCTTTAAAACAAGAAAGATACTCAGGACACCAGAATAACCTGTATTTCATCACTGAATGTGATGATTCCAGATGTTGATTTTTTATGTGAAGAAAAAAGATATAAAAACATAAAATATGCTATTTGCCACCACACTTGTGCACTAATAGATCTAGGGGAATTGTTTATAATTGTTGACAACCACTGGAAAAATCTGATTATTCACTTTCCTAGTTGCCTCCAACTGGAACTGATTCTTCTAAAACAGTGCCAAGCAAAGTGCCAATAACAAATCCCTTCCTTTTTTGTTGGAAAAGGGCCTTATGATCCCTTTGCAATCTCAACAGACAGCAACTTTTTTAGAACCCTTGAAGTTCAGGATTTGGAGACAAAGCAACTCTGGAGGAATATCAATGTTCAAATCTTGTTTATTTATTTTCTCAGTTTTTGTCACGGTGTTGTCAATGCATTGCTTTTGCAAAAGGTCCCTTAGCATCGTTTATCTTTCTCTAATTGGCTGCGCACAAATATTTAAAACAAACACAGAAGATGTTTTTTCAATGGCTAAGTGTCCCTGTTGATAGCCTAATCATCCATCATCCAGTGATTATAGTTTGTTGTTGAAGTCAGCTGTAAAATCTGTTGGTTTTTAACTATATTCAAAGTTGAAAAATGTACTTTTCTGTAACACTGCACATCATTAGACAGAAAGTCATGGTGTAACTAACCTAGATCATGCAGATAAACATGCCAAAAAGGAAAAACTGTACGTGTATATTATTCTTTGATTTAGCTGTTTTTGTGTGATGTTGATATTTGTCTGTCAACTTATTTGCCCCTTTTATTTGCTGAACAACAGGCAATCTCAATCTTTGAGAACTGACATAGTGTACTGTGGTCTAAGACAAAAAGTGCAACTCGGCTCTCACCACCCTGAACGCCAGGTGGGCATGCAATAATAACATCATTACTGGCAGCTTCTTAATAGAAGCAGCTATATCAGATGCTCACAGGGATGTCTCCACGTTCATCCCAGAACCTTGCCAACAGTAGTTCAGCTAAGGCACAACTTTCTCCTCAAAAAGAGAAATCTTTCATAACCGTACATTTACACTCGTCTTTAAAATGAAAAATACTTACAGTCTGATCTCCTGCCGGTGTTCTATGTCATCCTGAGATATTGAGTGTAAAGCCAGTGATAACTGCAGAGAAGACATTCCCTGCACTATCACAATGTGCCACCCAATGTGGGGCTGCATTCTAAAAGGGCTGTGGCAAACAAAATCGCTATGCTTGAAGATCCAAGCCCTCAGCCTACCTGTCACCACTCAACAGGAGGCTAATGGATTACAGTGTCAAGCCCAGGATACTCTTTAGACTCAGCTCTCAATATTCTAAGAGGTAGCATAGACCTGTTACCTGCAGGAGCAGGTTGGAGTTATCCAAGATCTGTGTCACCAGATGGTGGACAAAATAGCATATAAAGAATCTCTGGAATCAGCCACCTCACCTCAGATCCAAGTCCAGCCTGCTCATGTTTTGCAGAAGATGACTCTGCAAGAGAATGTGGAAGCATACCTGAGGGCTTTGCCTCCCATAAAGTAACTCGGCCGAATGCTTCAACTTGGATCCTGGCCTCTGGGCGAGTATTGTGGCTCCCTTCTTCTGCGGTGAAGCATGGAAGGCATACTATGACCTTGACAGCACCACAGAATCAGACTATAAGCTTCTAAAAGCTGAAATTCTCACCCATGAAGGAGTCACTACCTGAGTCAGGGCATAGGGCTTTCAGGAGTGGTGCTATGATCCATGTATCATCACTCACTCCCAGATGTTTGATATGACCTACCTAGCCCAGAAGTGGCTGGAGACAGAACACTGAACCAAACAGTCGAATGATTAGTCCTCGACACCTGTCTCCGACATTTACCCCCTGAAATGTAACGGACTGTCGGACAGATGGATCCCCAAATAGGAAACGGTTTCATGGCAACCTTAGAGTGACATCCTTCAGCAGCCATCAGTGGCAGGAATTCAAAGGGGGCATCTTCCCTGTGTTGAGGACTAAGCACTAATGGGTGCAAAGCGGAGATTAGAAGCAGCTGGGGTCTCCATTTTCAGCCAACCCCAAGAATGGTTGTTTCATTCCGAGAGATGAACTATGGAAGAACCACAAAAGTGCAACAAGGTGTTACATCATCCACAACTCCTCAAAGCTTTGCAAAGAGGACCAAGCTCAATTCCACTCATGCTTGGGAGAGACTTTCTTTTCCTCTCACAGGGTACGGAAATTCGGAATAAACCCTTGAGGAAAGAGGAAACGGGGAGAATCTCCAGAGGATAAATAGAGAACATCCTACCATGACACACCAAGCATGACAGAAAAGTCTGGAAAATCTAAAAGGTAATCTGTGAATTTGGAAAATGAGGAGGAAAGGGGGTAGCTACTCAAATAGACTCTAATCCTAAACATTTTCTCCTACCATATCTACACATAGGTCAAAAACTATAAAGACTCGAGATTTTCATGCCAATCTACTTGTCGCCTGGGAAATGGGGATAGTGATGGGGCATTTGCAGCCTGACCAATTGGAGAACCCTACCTTAGTCCATGCTAGACAGCCCGAACCAGAAGATACTCCTGGTTCCACTGAAACACCAACAGGTCATACTACAAGTTGTCCTCTTGCATTTATTTGCGAGACATCTAGGGCTAGACAAAATACACGACCAAGTCTTAAAAAAGTTCTTCTGGCCTGGGGTATACGCAGAGGTTGGGTTTTACTGTCTCAGCTGTCCTGACTGTCAGCTTAGCTCTCCGAAAACCCCTGTTGTGCACTCCACTACAGCCACTACCTATAATAGAGGAGCCCTTTTCATGCATTGTTGTGGATTTCCTAGGACTGCTACCCAAAATGTTGAGAGGGCATGAACACATATTTCTAAATGTACATTATGCCTAGTGATACCAGAAAGCAATACACCTTCACAGGCTCAGTCCGGAGATTCTTACAGACCAGGGGACAACATTCAAGTCGCCCCTCATGCAGGACATAGATTCACATTTTTAAGGATGTCAGTATACTACTCCCATACCAACAGCCTGGTGGAATACTTCAGTCAAACCCTGAAGCAAATGTTGAAGAAGGTGGCTCAAAATGATAGAAAAGACTAGGACAACTCCTACCCCTTCTGATGTTTGCTGTCAGGGAAGTGCCCCAAGTCTTGACAGTTTTCTCCTCATTCGCATTACTTTATGGGAGGCAACCCCATGGATCCTGGATGTGAATCAAGATGTCTGGGAAAGCCAAAGTCTCACTTCAGCTAATATTCTAGATAACATGACTAAAAGCTAAAACAGCATGTGGAGGAGCACTTTAAGAAAGCGCAGGAAAGACAGTGAGGGTACGGCCATACCACGTCCCCAAAACTAAACGTAAGGAGGTCTGTCAGGGGGTACAGAAAATGGTAGATCTGCACATTGTCAAAGAGAGTAAAGGCCTCTTGTCCAGACCTCTTGATCTTGTCCCCCAACCTGACAGAAACTCATGTTTCTGCAACAACTTCAGGAATCTGAAAGACAAGTCACGGTTTGATGCCTACCACATACCCTGGGTAGATGAACTTCAGGAGAGGACATGGAAGGTGAAGTACCTGCCCTGCCTGGATTTAACCAAAGGCTATTGGCAGATAGCACAGGCTGCAAATGCCAAGCCCAAGACATTTTTTTGACTCCCTTAGATCTATAGAACTTTTCAAGATGTTATCTTTAGGCCTCCACTGAGCTCCAGCCACCTTCCAGAGTCTGATGGACCGATTATTGAGAATGCACGTCTCTTAAGCTTCAGCCCACTTCAACGACCTACTGATTTTCTGCAAAGACTGGGACTGTCACCTGGAACACTGTCAGTCTGTACTCAGCTCTCTAGCAAAAGAAGGCTTGCATATAAACCCAACAAAAAGCCAGTTTGGATTTTCCTTGACCCACTATCTGGGTTACATGGTGGGGGTGGACAGAGTTGTCCTCAGGTCAACTAGGTAAAAGCCATCTGTGACTGGCCAGTACCCAGGATATAAACTCAGGTGAGGTCCTTCTTGGGCCTGGTTGGTTATTACTGCAGGTTCATCCCTCTGTTCACGGACTGGGCAGCCCTGCTTTCTGAGGTAATGCTGTACTCGGCCTGAAGATGATGTGCTGGACTCCAGAGTCCATTCACTGACTTAAAGGTGGCACTTTATGAGGATCAAGTGCTCAGGGTACCAGATTCTGGGAGGCTATTCTTTCTCCAGATGGATGCCTCTAAGAGGGAACTTGGTTCGGTACCATCCCAGGTGTTTAACGGTGTTGAGCATCCTGTCCTGTATCTCAGTTGCAAGCTCCTTCTGAGGGAAGGAAACTATGTGGTCATGGAGAAAGAGTGTCTTGCAGTGAAGTGGGCCATTGAGACTAATTGCTCAGTATGGAATTTACCTTGTTGAAAGACCATACACTGCTTACCTGGATGAAGGCCAACAAGGAAAATAACACCTGGTTGACTCACTGGTTCCTAACTCTTCAGCGCTACAGGTTTGGGGTGAAAATCCAAACTGGTCTGGCACAGAGGAATGCCGATGCCCTCTCCAGAGTCCACTGTCAAGCTGCTCAAAGACAACTTGTTTGAGTTCGGGGAGAAAGGATATGTGACATAGCAGAGATCCATCCAAAACTCCACCAGTCACCGCTAGAGGGCCCACAAAGACAGACAATGCGGCTAACCTCCCTGACAGCCAGACGGGCATGCAATAAAAACATCATTGCCAGCAGCTGCTCCTCTTAAAAGGAGCAGCTATGTCAGATGCCTTCACAATTGTTGTGGAACCTCACTGACAGCAGTTCAGTTAAGGCACAACTTTCTCCTCATAGAGAGAAAACTTTCATAGCCGAGCATTTACACTTATTGTTAAAATTAAAAATACTTACACAGTGATACCCCGCAGGTGTTCTATATTGAGATATAATGATAATAATAAACTTTATTTTTTATGTAGCGCCTTTAAAGGTGGCTTCTCAAAGCGCTTTACAGGATGAGAACAACAATAAATAAGAAGAATACACAAGATAAAACACAATTACTATATATAGAGGAGACCGTGGATGGTGGTGCTAAGAAAAGCAAAGGGTTGAAGAATGGAACCAGTTAAGTAAAGGCTTTTCTGAAGAAGAGGGTTTTGAGTCTGGATTTGAAGGAGTTTAGAGAAGGTGACTCTCTGATATCCTTGGGGAGAGAGTTCCTGCGCTTGGGGGCAAAACAGGAGAAGGCCCTGTCACCTGTAGGCATCCTCTCACGAGGCACCAATAAATGTAGGGGTTTTGTGCATTTACTGGGACAATTATTAACTGTAGCAGTAAGTCACAAAATGATTCTTTGATGGCTGTTAGAAAACCGACCTTGCGGGATAACAGCAACGCACACACACGGATACTAATACACGAGAATACATTTATGAATACATAAAATGTGCAGAAACATAACAGATCTTATCAGTGAGGGTTAGCAGAATACAAAAGGTATATATTAAATCACAAAGAGTTACAAACCAAGAGGGACATACATTCAGTATACCATTCTTTTAGACCATTTCGTAAATGAACTTGGATTACAACTTCTACACTAGATACTCAAAAGCAAGTACATCACTCATAGGAATTAAATTGATATCAACTGGCGTTGAGGTAACAATTGAATTCTCGAGCTGTAATGCAGAATGTTGAATACTCATCCAATCTGTGTGGATTCAGATCTCCTGCAGACACAAAGGAAAAGTGGCAGGTTGTTGCTGTGTCCAATCGGCGTTCTCTGGCCCGGTGCCAGGCAGTGCTGGTTCGGCGTGAGAGAAGTGGGAGAGATTCCTGCTGCGACGCTGGTAGTGGGCTCTCTGAAGACCGGCTGTTAGTTCTGGCTTTACTAGCAGAGTTTCTGCACATGAGAAAACTGACTGTGGGTCACACTCTTTACACAGGAAGAAGATTGGTTCGTTCCTGATGTAGCGCTAGTTCTGAATACTGATATTCAGCTGTCCACAGTTCTGACCGTAGATCACTTGTTGATCAGGCTTGCTGCTGGGCTAACCTCTGGTGGATCCTTTGGTTACGCGCTGGCAACCTCCGTTCCGGAGGAGCTCTGTGCTGCCTGTTTTACCTGGAGGAACTATGGTCGTTCATTGGTTGAAAGTTTCGTGGGCATTCGAGACCCATGTGGGGTTACCCTGCCCTACAAGTTCCTGACTGGCTGAGGATGAGTAACAATGCACTCTGACCTTAGGGTTGTAAACAACTTGGGATGAGACTCTCCCTTGGAATCTCCCAGAAAGTAAGGCGCCAGAGATGACCATTTATTAGGGTGGCTGAAGAATCTCAGCATTGGGAGTTGTTCCTTATCGGGACACTCTATCAGCTAGAAAAACACCTTAACTGTGAACCAAATGGAATGGCCTCTCTGTATCCAGCACCACTGAGATGAAGGAGAGAGGGACTTGCAAGGGAGCAGCAAACTTAATTCCTGTATTTTTAATAAGCCTTGCCACTACACACCCATACAATGCAGACGGGCCTGGGGGACAGTAAGGAGAGCAGAATTAGAAGAGCGAAGGTTGCGAGGTGGGGAGTAGGGCGATAATAGTTCAGACAGGTACTGAGGTGCCAAGTCATGCAGAGCCTTATAGGTGAGCATGAGCATTTTAAAGTCTACACGGAATTTGACCGGAAGCCAGTGCAAGGACTCCAGGATAGGAGTAATGTGAGCACTTGCACTAGACCTGGTCAGGATTCTGGCTGCTGAATTTTGGACATACTGCAGTTTTTTCAGAGTAGATTTAGATATCCCAGCAAGTAGAGCATTACAGTAGTCAATTCGAGAGAACACAAGTGTGTTGATCAGCTTTTCAGCCACAGTTAGTGATAGCATAGGGCGTAGTCTAGCAATATTTCTGAGGTGAAAAAAAGATGTTTTGACAGTATGCTGCACATGTGGGTCGAATGTTAAGCCAGAATCGAATATAACCCCAAGGTTTTTCAATTTTGATTGAATATTGAGTGTAAAGGAGGTTATAAGCTCAGAGAAGATGTTCCCGGCACTATCACAGAACATACAATAAATAGATGGAGAAATATAAGCCCGTTTGTATGATCTCAAAGAGAAGTCGGGTTGTTACTTAATTTTGTATGTTTAGTATTCGTTAACTGCTGAACATCCACAGAACCTTATCACTCATAACTACAACTAATTCAGAACATTATTATCAGTAAATCTTTTTTGGGTTCAAGTCTGTACCTGTAATGCTATCTGTATGGAGTTTGTCTGTTCTCCCCATGTTCGCATGGGTTTCCTTTGGGTGCTCTCCTCCCACAGTCCAAAGACATACTGGCAGGTTAAATGGGTTTTGGGAAAATTGGCCCATGTGTGAGTGACTGTGTATTTGTCTGTGTGTGCCCTGCAATGGATTAGTGCCCCATCCAATGTGTACACTACCTTGCACCCATTGCTTGGCAGGATAGGCTCCAGCACTCCCACAACCCTTTATTGGAAGAAGTAATGTGAAAATGAATGGATTTGGCAGAACATATAACAGTTTGCAGGTTTCTAATAAATGTGCACTGGGGCTCCAGGCTGGCTGTCATGTCCTCATCTTACAAGAAAGTCATTTTTATAGGAACAGCATGAGGATATGTTTTGTCCTGCTGGAATGTTGTCATATAAGGTTGAACCCACGGGAAGGGCTGTGAGTGAATTCCCAAGACTTGATCAGTGTAGCACCTTACAGTCGGGTTACCATCAACTGCTATAAGCACACTTCTGTGGTGACTAGACACTCCTGTCCAGGCTATCAAACTTGAATGATGATCAATTAATCTTGGAGAGGTTTCATGACTCATGGTCTCACAGATCAGGCTATTTTTGTGCTTATGAGTTTACTCAGACATGCAAGACATTACGTAATAATCAGTTGAGAAAGTGGTAAGTGCATTTACAGAGGCTTTGAATTTGACTTTGATGAACTATTAATGTTTTATTATCCAAAAAACTGCCTAGATCTTTATGGTATATTGTAATGCTAATGTATTGAACAGAATTCACTAGCACTCAGGGGAGAAAACACTCCATCAGCTTCTGTGTTATGTTTCACATTAATGATTTTTTGCTGTCAGATTTCATTCCTTCAAACCCCTTTCACATATTGAACTTTAAATATCAAGATTAGTATAGACAGAGAAAAGGTACAATAGGATGCCATTATTACCAGAAAATATAAGAGTGTACTGTATGCTTTCTCTTTTGTCTACCAAGATAATTTTGTATAATGTTAGATGTGCAAGCCTTATTGTAACTATTTTCACAATATGGTAATATATTTACAGTACTGGATATTTCTGGATGTACAACTTCAACAGGTTATTAAATAAATATCAAGTATCTCACTTACTCACTTACCTACCACAGATAGAATTAACAAATATTACTACAGAATTAATTCCAAAATTGGCCTAATGCTTTTAGTTCTCAGGGTAGCTCTTATGTTAAAGGATTCTTTGATGTTATTAATTTCAGTTAAAAGACTAGTTAAATCAATTACCAAGGTAAAACTGCCAATTGGTTTTGTCTGTATTCAGCTGAAACTCATGATATGAATATGGCCAACTCTCACAACCATGTAATTTTTAAAAAGCAAAATGAAAATAATGAACACAGAACTGTGCACGACTATTCATATTTTGCAGAATTCAGTGGCATTGTCTTTTCACTGTATTAGCAGAGCAGTTAGCTACACCTGGTACTTTTTCTTGTTTTTTTTAACATACTGTACATAAATCTTTTTTTATTCTACATTGGTACTGTGGGTTAAATCATTAAACAATTAAATATAATTTTACCACATAACAATATTACGTTTTGGTCAATGTAGAGAAAAAAGGACCTGACCTAACTCTGTAAAGGTCAAAAAAGAGCCAACAGAATCACCCCTGGAGTGGAAGAAACAGGATAAAATCCAAAGACTTAAAAGAACTCATCCTCTGCAGCCTGTAACAGAGAAGACTGTACTGAGATTGACTTTGGTATTTAAAATTCTGAAAAGAAATTAATATCTACTTCAACCTTGACAGAGAAACTAAGCCTGCAGGACAAAAATGAAACTTAAGGACAAATGGCTTTCGGACAGAAAATAAGGGAGAAATTGTTATAAAGTGTTGTAAAAATACCTAATCTTTTTTGAAAACTTGATTTACTGGGATCCTTTGCAAAATAATTTGAGGATTGTCTCAGACCAGAAATCCAACAACAAAGACTTGAAATCTCTCCTTTCTTTGTAATCATTCTTGTCTTCTCACAAGAATGATGTATTAACTATCCTGGTGTTTCCTCAATTCAATATATAATTAAATATAAAAGTCAGAAATGCAAGACTTTTTTGGAAATAAAAAAACTGTTTTTCAAAACTGTACAAATCTAATGGAAGAAGGGAGTTTCTACAACATACTTTACTATAAAAATGTTTAATAGGGTAATGTAATAATGTACAGGTAAGAATACGACCATATTACCTGTGAGTACATTACACGAGCAAGTGCAGACTACAAAATAAATTGAAGTTTGTGTGTTAGACTTCGAAGCAAAAAGACTGTACAAGTAAAAGCAACCACAACCAGTTAGGTGCAGAATTACATACAGTAACGGGGATTGTACTCTGATCTGTAGTATGTTGTTTCTATGTGCACTGCAGTCAATGTTTCTAGCAGTTTATATACAGTAGGTTGGCATGTGGAGGCAGTTGACAAGATCTCTGGATGTAGTTTTAATACAGTAGGTACGTTTGTTACAAAGCTGGCCAGTGACACGACAATTTTAACTGTTTAATTTTTAATGGTTCCACCATTGGGGTGAATGGAGAATACAGATACAGGATGCAGGGAGGTATACTGTAGTGGGTAGCTCGTTAGAACTGGTAACTGGCAGGTTGTGGGTTTGAGTCCCTGCTGCAGATACTGTTGTATCCTTGAACTACAAACTTTACCCCTGTTGCTCCAGTCTGTCCAGCTTCATAAACAGGGACTAGCATTGCCTGGGGATGATCCCATCGATAGACTGGCTTCCAATCCTGGGTGGGTCTTGTGTTCTGTAGTTCTCTTATCACTATGGAAACAAGGATGAGCCGTGGCCTCATGAGAAGCTGTGTCTCTGCTATGCACGTTACCTTTACTTATACGAAGCAGGAGAGCAAAAGGAGCTTACAAGTTGGCAGTCAGCATGACAAGAGGATATGTAGAAAGATACCAGGGGTCAGTGGTGTAGGAAAGAAGTCAAAACAGGAGACTTTAATGGGAAAAAAGGCAGAAGTGTTGATTTAGAGATGTGTGGAAAAGAATATATGACTTGAACAGCAAAAAAAAATCATTTTATTTTTGCTGCAAGGGTGATAAATATTTCCTCTAATTTTCTTGGTTGTTTTTTTTATTATTTTCCAGAAGGCTGTGGAATTTGTACAGATTAGAAAAAGCAACAGTTCACACGCTAATCTTTCATATCTTCGTCGGAGTAGGATGTTCTCTACTCTCTGTGAAATACTATTTATCCACAGCTATGCATTATCTCAGACTCTGCTGAATTTAACCATTAATCTTTCATGATTCACTATCTATAAAAATGCTTAGAAATCTAGTCAGATCATACCATATGTTCAGCATTGTCCTAGAAATATTATGCACATGAAAGACCATTCAGCTGATCTTGCTTGTTTGGTTGCTAGTGTATTTTTAATCTACAGCAATACTCACTAAGCAGTAGTGATGGTTCTTTGTGAATACGATTCCAGAATAGAGTTTGGCAGTGTTGTCACATGCACCCAAAACCCTCTGTGTAGAGAAGAGTTTATTTTTCACATTTAATTTCCATTCCTGTTATCTTCTCCTGGTTTCCATTGTGACTATAAGGTAGGGGTCTGGGCTGACATTGTCTATCCCTTTCAGGAGTTTGAATTTCTCAATCAAATCTCCACCAGGGGTGTGTGTGGACAACAGTTAATAATCATTGCTGAAAGGTAAAGACACAGGATTGTCCTAAATTAAATGTTGATTTAAATAATTACAATGGCAAAGTATTTTTAATCCAAAAGTTTTTAAAAATGTCCTACATATTCTAAAGTTTTGCTTCATTTGTCATACATATAGAATAATAAATTAATTGCAAGTGATCTGACTTTAGTTTATATTGATAAAGAAATCAGTTCATAACTAAATCTCCTGAGAAACTGAGCCAGTCAAAATTTTGAAAACAAACTGGGGTGGGTCCTGTAGACCAAATGTTACAGGTTGGAATGGCTGAATCAGTAGCTGACCATTGTTAGGGTCTCAGCACAGCTGGCAAAGAGCCACTGAGGCTGGGTGGGTTTGTGTTGGCCAGAGAGTCCTCAGACTGCATGCAAGAGCGATCCCTTGGATCAGCCATGAATTCATGGTCTTGAGGTGCTGTTGGTGAGAGTTGCACAGTTCTGCCAGCAGATAGAAGATCAGCAAGTTTTCACTGTGGAACTCGCTCTGTAATAATAAACACATGATTTGGAGGGTGAATGTTTCTAAGGAAAGCCTACACTATCTTCCTCCATCCTTCTGTGGTGGTTCAAGGTTTTTTTGGATGTGGAGGTGAGGGCACAGCTGGGGTATATTAATAAACGTGGAGTAACAGTTAGGTCTTTGGACTTTGGTCAGGGTTTAAATCCTCAGAATTGCTCTGTTATTGTATTCCTGAGCAAGGCACTATACTTCGATTATAAGGACCTTGTTTCAATAAATTGCTTAACTACATACTGTAAATTAGTAAAAAAAAAAGCTGCTTTGGATAAAAGTGTCAGCCACATAATTAATTCTAAAATGAAAAATAATGGGTCTGTCACTGTACACACAAAGTACAGATGTCTACATATTTTCATTATTTTTACATCAATAATAATTAGAAGCAAGTGAAGTTACAAGGTAACTTGGGGGTTGGGGGGTGCTGTATTGTGATAGCAGCAATAAACTAGGATGCACTCTAGGGTTTTTTATATTAGAAGATACAGTATCTACCTGGAATGGATTTCTTTTCTGTAGATGGGTAGGTGGTCTACCTGAGTAAAAGGGCAGTGATTCTTCCAAAGGATTCCATTACTAATTTAACGTGACATGGTGAACATTGCATAATGAAGATGAATCAAAGAGATGGATTCAAACTTTTGTTATTAAATGGCAGATACAGAAGTAAAATTATGACATGTTTGTATAAAATGTGACAGATCTATGACTTCATAACTTGTCCTACACATTGAATATGTGATATGATGTCTTTCCGCATATTTTTTTTAAATTTGATCCATAAAACATCTGATAATCATTTAAAAGACACAATTTAATTGTAAACATAAATTTGATATTGTGTCTGCTATTGAACAGTACACTAAATGCAGATATGCCTCTTTTAATTTTTAATAGTTCCCACTACAGAAAAGTATAAACAAATCTTTGTAAACTATTTTTTCTGTAATATTTCAATACATGGATCTGAAATTCCTATGTAATGAGCTACTCAAACGCATTGAAATATTTAGTGCATTGCATAAGTTTCAGTTTGTAAATTGTGTCCTTAAACAGACTGCAGTGCTGTGATTGGCTGCTAAGGATGTTTCTTGTTCTCTGTCTAGGCACAATTCATTTAAGAGGCATCTCCCAAGACAGATGCATGTATCAAGCCTGGACCTTGGCACAGACCTTCTGCATGTCGATGAACAGCCAACAAGTATAGGACGCATCAAACCAGAGCTTTACAAGCAGAAGTCTGTGGAGGCCGAGGACTCTTCCAAGAACAGTGCTAAGACATGTGGCAAGATCAACTTTTCCCTCATGTATGACTACGAGAACGAGTCCCTTGTTGTGAACATCCTCAAAGCCTTTGACCTTCCTGCTAAGGATCTCTGTGGCAGTTCGGACCCCTACGTCAAGATTTACTTGCTTCCCGACCGCAAGCGCAAATTCCAGACCCGAGTCCACCGCAAGACCCTCAACCCAACGTTTGACGAGTCCTTCCAGTTCCCGGTACCATACGAGGAGCTGAGCTGCCGGAAGCTTCACCTGAGTGTCTTTGATTTCGACCGCTTCTCTCGCCACGACATGATCGGGGAAGTAATACTGGAGAACCTCTTTGAGGCATCAGACCTTTCAAGAGAGACATCGATCTGGAAAGACATCCAGTATGCCACGACGGTAAGGTGACCCTGTGATTCTGCTTGCTTGTTTTTCTGCTCAGCCGATTTGGTAGAAATTGTGTTAACTGCATTCTCTTTGTCTATTTGAACCAAAATGTTCAGTGGTAGTTGAAAGGAAAAAGGCAATATTGTCACCTAGAAAATGTACATAAGAAAGGTTGCAAGCAAGATTTAGCCCATCTAGCCTCTCTTGCCAGGGTCTTCAACAGCATTACTGAATAGCTGATTCCATACTCCCATAAGCCTTTGTGTAAAGAAGTGCCCATGGTTCATGTTACACTCTGATTCTGAAGAAGTGCACTGGGTTGACTTTGTTGGTGCCTTTGAGCATTTTAAATACTTGAAACAGGTCCTCTCATTGTCTGCTCTGTCCATGGCTTAAGTAATGCAGTTCTTTTAGCCTATCAATGCAGAGGATGAATGTGTTTTAAATTCAGGAAGAATCTGGTTGTATCTCTTCTGGACTGATTTCATACAAGCAATTTTTATAATATGATTGTTACAAAACTGCAACAGTATTATAAATGTGGTCTTAGTTCTGCATTGAACAATTTTAACTTAACATCCCCTGATTTAAATTCTAAGCTTTCAACTATATATCATAAAATTCTTCTTGCTTTTATTTTTTCCCCACATTCTTTTGAAGATGTAAATGATATGTCATCATGAACACCTCTTCAAGATCAGCATTCCCTACTTTGTGTTTTTAGCTAAAGTTTTTACTTGCTGCATGAAATCCACAAGTGAATTTGCTTGACATTATTGATTTTTCTTCTTTAAGACATTCAGGCAAAATCTTTAAACTCTGCTAAGTAAGCATCTTCAAGGTGTCAGCATATGTTTGATTCTTAATCAGCTTTTCAGCAACAAGAGGTATTTCTAAGGAAGAGAATTTTATCTTTTTTTTTCTGTCTGCCAAAAGAAGCAGCCCATAATAAAGTAAGTTGCTGGGGTACAATGTGTCAAGATGTTGTATATAGTGATGCCTAAAGATAAGATCACTTTTTCTTGTATTAGGAATTTGTCTTTTCACATACCCCAACTTGCTCTCCATGAGACACACAGACAGGGAGAGAAGCTTGGGGTCAGAGCACAGGGTCAGCCATTTATATGGTGCCCCTGGAGCAGTTGGGGTTAAGGGCCTTGCTCAGGGGCCTAACGGAGTAGGATTCCTCTACCAGTTGCGGGAACCTTTCAGCCACAGGCGGAGCCACAAAGCCACCACAGGAACAGTAGACATGTTACACACCTGTTTAAAAATGATCATTTTGATTGTTTTGCATTAGGAATTAATGCAGGTTACAGCATCCAAGAAGAACTCATTTTGTAGCTCAGCTTTGGCGGCAGCCTTATTGTGAAATCCTGCAAAGACTGCGTTCTTGCATTGCTGGTGTGGGATTCTGAAAAGCATATCATTTAAATATGTTTAAATATGAATGAAACTCAGGCAGAATAGACCATTTTGTTTTTTAGTTACTCAGGAACAAAGGGTTGGAAAATGGAGGACTGAGATAGAAAATTAATTCTCTGGAATTGTACATGTGTTAAATATTATGGTAATAAATTCATAGCATCATACCATTTAGTTCACAAAAAAGGCAACAAAATATCCCTTGCTTCCTGTATACAATGATTCCTCTGACCTTTGCTGCAGTCTGTTATTTGCTTCACTTTACATTCCTATTATTACTGTAATGTAATTTTGTTCCTTCTTGCCCTTTGGCAAGGAACATACAATCATTATGAATGTTACTGTGAAAAAGAGACACAGACAATGGTATTCTCAGCACTCTTATCATTACAGCAACACAGCATCTCTTCCACCAAATGTGCATAGAAAACAAGAAAAACCTGAACAAAGACACCCTCTGCAGCTGTGGCTCGGATCACACCAGCTAAGCAACTTTTGTGAAACAAAAGACACATTAACGAGTAATGCATAATGAAATGATAGCATTTTTAAAACATCAATCTTTAAAAACAATAATGAGATATTTAATTTGTTAATAAAACTCTGAAAACCTAACCAATTCAATTTGGAAATGAAAAACTCTGTATTTGCGTTAGTAATGCACATCCATTAATATTAGTTATATTACAAATAGTATATATGCAATTATGTGTAATAATAGCTACAGTATAGCACACTGTAGATTTTGATACACTGTTGTCCTGAAGTTGTTTCTCATTTGTTTTACTGCATATTAATGCTATAAATAACAATCACTGCATGGATGTTAAATCAGGAACATCTGAATGTTTGGAATGTTTACAAGACAAATTGAAACAAACTTGTTAGTTGAAACAAATATTAGTTGAAAGAGTTTAAACAAATGTTACTGTGTTTAACTGTAGTGTTCCACATCCCCCAGAGGGGACTGTTCCAGCAGCCTCTTCCCTTTTTCCTTAAAACTCACCTTCTTCCCCCTCCTTCTCTATAAAACAGGAAGGAGTATAAAAACCCTCCAGCGAGTAACATGCCCTCTGTGAAATAAAGGGCAATTAACCTTCTCCAGCCTACAGTATCAGTCCCCACTTTGCCTACATAGAACCAGTTTGGTCATATTTCATTTTAAGTGCTGTATATTGAATTGGAATGTCCAAATGAAAGATTGGTCCTGGTTTGAACTCACTCATGCGAAAAACATGCTAGTGGTCTCCTTACAAGAGCCATCTCAATGGCCTTGCGTGTTTCTGAAACTCACTGCACACGCTTTTGGTTTGAAGGTAGCTGCAGTAAGAGTTGTTAGAAATGCAGGATTCACATATTAATCTGTCTACAACATGTGACCATGATGCACCACGGCTTCAGTGATAATAATTGTGAAACGTTAAATTGTGATGTTCGACTGAGTGACAACACATTTTACTATGGCGTTTTCACAGTTGGTTTTAATTGGCTTAAGAAGAAACCAGGAAGGTGAAAACAATAAAGGAAAGTGGGATTTGTATCATTACAGTGCAAATGGCAAAACCACTTTGAGTGGCCTGGTGTCTTCTGCCAGGGCTTTTCTGATTTAAATAAAATATTGGGCATAAAACATTGGAAAAAACAGAACCTAAAAAATGTGAGAAATCTGAAATCTTTGATAAGTTACAAATGAATTATGTACACTATCTCCTTGTGTCAATTAATTATAAAAACAAAATGAGGAACATGTGCCAAATCCCAAAAGCATCTCTGGTGTGCAAATATTTTTCCATATATATAAATATGTATTATGTGCACAATTGAAATGCAGTCTTTTCAAGGGGGCAAGAAATTAGGAAACAACTGTTACAAGCAAAAATGATGTTAGAAAGTTCAACTCCTTCAATATTTCAAATCTAATTTGAGGGCTGGCAGCAAGCGCAGCATGTGTGGATTTAATAAAACATTTTACTTTTTTAATCCTGCTGTTCCTTCCTGAGTTTAATAAGTGTGAAATCCTGGTCTAATATATAACAAATATGCCAAGTGGGTTTTTAATGAAAAAATAAACATTGATTGATTGACTGTTTGATTGATAACATGGTAGAAGATTATATCTCTTATGAGCAAATTGACTTTTTCTCCTTGAACTAAATCGGGAATCAAATGTACATTTTCACAAGGACACATTACCATTTAATTTAAAAGCAGTTTTAGGCCGATTAAATATGGCGGTTCTCAACTGCAAACTTTTTTCCGCAGTATTTCAGTCTATTTAATGCATCAACATTACTTTTGTCCAATTCAGTTCAATTCAGAGAGGACTGTAAACTAATAACTTTAATAACCTGTTTTTAATAGTTTTTGCATAATCATTTCCTGAAATATTTTAGGGCGTACTTTTAGAGTGAAATATTTCTGTGTACTTCTAAAAAAAGAAAGTCAACTGCTGAGTGTTATCTAAAATAACATTCTCTAACTCCCACATTCAGTGGAGGTGAAATGTACTGTATGTAGTGAACAAAGTCTGGATTATCTTCTGGGCCTTGCATCAGCAACTATTTCTTTACATATGAACTACATATTTTTCATTAAATGAAAGAGATTACATTTTTAAAATATCTGTCTTATTTGTCATTGAAAGAGTCGTCTTAGTTATGGTACTACTTCAAACTTGCGATGGGCTGCTCAGGGTTGACACCTTTCGGTGCCCCTGGGATCTTTTTATGGGGTGAAAAGGTAAAGGACAAATCCAAAAGCATTTTTAATAAATGTGAACAAACATTTCATTTTTTACTGATTCTTCCACCATACATTGCCTCAAGGAGTTTTCTTCTGATGGGAAGGAAAACGAAAAGAGAATTTCAAAACTATACAATAGATCTTTAGATTCGCATGTAAAAACTGAAACGTAAAATTTTGTAATTGCAATGAATGCAATAAATTAAACACCCACATCTATATTTGTAGTAAAATGTGAATTAATAGCATATGTTTTTAATGAACTTTAAAATTAATTAACAGATGTCTGATTTAAAGTGCATATGCTAAATTATGTAAATGGTATTTTTTTTAATTCAGCTTACAGATGGCCTCAGAAGGTGCCTTTCCCCATTTTAAGAGCTCTGCCTCTTTCATTACCTCTCTTATTCCCTGGGATTTTAAGGAATCTTTCTTGCTCTTTTGTAATATTGCAGCCTAGCTTTAGATATGTAATAATGAGTGAATACAGTATTCTATCAATCTAACATCTATAAAAAACATGAATGTATTATCTGTCATAAATGCTATCAACATGACCCAGTGCCTTGATTATGTACTGGTGTTAACTGGTCAAGCACATAAACTGTGTTACCAGTTTGAAAATACATTTTACGGTCTATAATGTTTTTGTTTGAATTACTCATTGGCATAAAAAGTAAGATGTTAATATTACTGGGTCCAAATTACTTAGGATATACTGGACTCACCAAATTTACAACCTCCTATTGTGTCTTTCTGTTTCAGCATCACTATTTTTTAATTACGTTTGATCTAGTCAGACTCGTTCTACTCTGCTCTGGAAATGTTCAAATAGATAATGGCTTCCTCAAAGGCCAACAAGAAAACCTGTTGCATGTCCTGCAGTCATATGGGAGGTCACAAGGGACCACAGTTTCATAGAAAACATCTATTGGTCAAGTTTATTGACTATGGATGAAAGGGTCTGGACTGGAATCTACAAATTCACCAATAGTGGTGAGGTTCATAATATACTTCAGACTGGAGTTTTACCCTATAGTCCATTACAAAAGATTTTGGTCCACTGTACATATACAAGCAATTAAAAACTCTAGGTGTTATCATTTTAAAGCCTTTTTATACTGTATCATTTGTGAAGATCTTCAAAAATAACCGAATGTCCTTTCCAGGCAGTAAATGAATTTTTAAAATTTTTAAATAATTAAAATTAAAAAATAAATGTAACACAAGCATCAAACAATCCTTATGCTTTTATATCAAGTTACAGATCCAGAGAAGGCTAAAAGCACTGCCCCTTTCAAGTGAATGCCTATGATATTCAGACTTAATGGAGGGATTATACAATGATAGTTATATAACTTATCACTAGGGCAGTTGTTATTTTTCTGTATAACCATATTAATCAGAAAGACACTAAAGTGTCTTGGTGAGACCGTTCAATAATCTTGTAGCTACTGCTAAAGTGGCAGAAAGCAGTTAGCTCCTTGTGTGCAGTGCTAATTTTATTGAGCTGTGGTGATTTGCAGCAAAAACACAAAGCATTCCTTTTAATTGGTGTCATAAAACATGCTCTGGCAGAGAGGCACAAGGGAATGGTCATGGCTGTTGTTTAATGAAGTGACAAGCACGTGAAATTTAAAGGCAGAATTCTAGAGCTGGACAATGTGGGGAACTTTATAAGGCATCAGACAACGAAAAATTTAAATATAGGATTTTCAATGTTATATTTCAAAGCTTTGAAGTGGAATAACAGCTGAATTTTTCATGTTGTGCTAGCTTATCAGAATGGGTTTCATTGTTTAAAATAGCATGCAGTAGCGAGGCAGTAACATGAAATGATGAATGTAGCTGTGTAGTAGTTCTCACAAAACCACACAGTATGGCATGGGCATTGAAGTAATAAACATGAACTTGTAATCAGGGTTATTAAACATATCAGACATTAAACACTTCATGAATGGTTCTTGTTAAATAATTCTCTTTACTTTTTCTTAGCAAAAAAAATAGTTCATTATCTTTACTTTATTTTTCAAATTTCCTTGAGGACACGTTTTGTCCGTGGTGTTTTATATTTTAGTGATATGTAGAGAGGTTATGAATGCCACTATAGCAAAACATAACATCTGTACTTGCAACAAGTGTTTCATTCATGATTTTTGTCACATATACAGACATAGTTCAGGTGGGTAACTGCGTCAGCATGCGTAGGCTGCAAAGGAACAAGTAATAGGTTTATTCCATGCTGAAAAGAGAAGAAATCACTGACACCCGAAGTGGACTCCACAGCCGAAAAGTTGTTTCCTTTCTTCTCTTTTCAGCATGGAATAAACCTATTACTTGTTCATGTACAGACCTATACAAGAACATTTTTTCCATGTTTTTGATTTTGTAAATAATAATAAAATGGTGGTCGTATTCTCCCTAAAGAGCTCTGAATGTATGCTCAAGTGAAAACTGTGCTTTCACTCCTCTTCACAGGAGAGTGTTGATCTGGGAGAAATCATGTTTTCACTATGTTACCTACCCACTGCTGGCCGTCTCACACTCACAGTGATTAAGTGCAGAAATCTCAAGGCCATGGACATCACTGGCTACTCAGGTAAGAACTGAAAAGTGCATTTTTAGAATCTGGCTCCCCGCAACCCTGCATGTATGAAGCTGTTAGAAAAAGGGTGGATGGATGAATTTCAAATTGACACTATTGTGGTCACCAAAATGATGATTTATGTGTGAATGTACTATAGTTACTATTGGTATATGAACCACTTTAACACACTCAGTTCTATCATTGCCAGTCCTGAAACATGCGAGAAACTGAATATTTGTAAGAAATGTCACACTAATAAAAACATACAAATCTGAGTGAGGCTTTCAAATAGGAAAGATCACTAGTCGGAAAGCCTCAGCTCAATGATCTTATGTAAAATTGGCTGTGTTGATGGTACATCTTTAAGGGAATGCCAGGAAAAACAGATGTTTTTTTCATTAAGGATGTGATTAAGGAAGGTTTGGTGCAGTCTGACTGTCTTTTTCAACTCTGTTTTTCAACCGGTCTCATGATTTTATTCACTAGCACAATTTTATCCTAAAACAAAGTATAGAGAGAACTCAGAGGCTAACTGCTCTGTTCCCACTTGCATTTTAAATTATTTTTCAAAATTCCTATTCCTTTGTATTCTTCAGCATTTTTCTTTATGAAGAATTCCAGCCCTTTTCCTTTAATAATATTAATTTGTTGGCTGTTGTTCATTTTACATGATTTGACAGTGTTGTTTGTTTTGTAATTATCAATTTCATTGAAAAAAATGAAAAACAAATAATAGAAATTCAAGTAAAAGTGAACACCAAAAATACATATCTCTGGACAGCTTTATATTGCTGTTCTGGAATGATAGAAAACATATACAGTATATATATTTGCTGAATACACATCATATATGGTCTTTTGTCTGCCACTTGTATTGCTGAAGTAGATGTTAAAAGGCTAAATGCCATGCTATTGTTACAGCAGGTCAACGTATATGTCGAACACTAATACAAGTGTCTGCTGCTTCAGTTGCTTACTAAAGTGTCAAGCTTATATTAAATATGAATCTCATTAATTGAAGTTTCACAAATTGATTATTACTTTCATTTCATCTGCAGGAAGGAAGGCTTTAACAATTCTCCGCGCAATATTAAAAACGTTCCTTTGAAGATCTGATGACTTTCCATTGTGCTTTACTTCAGTCTGTGAGCAACATCTATAGCAATTACATTTTACCCCCCAAGCAATCCAGTTTTACACTAAGTTATTTCATCTGCTGTTTTTTATATGAGCTCAAGATAAACACGACAGCTTACATATGTTTTGAGGCACCCAGGCGGAATGGATCTAAGAATCTAAATGCTTTATTTTAACTACAATCAGCTTTTACCAAAAACAGTACAATAAATCTGCAGCTAGACACTAAAATATTCAGACACAAGTGCACAAAATGTGAATACAGTACATCTACCTAGAAATATTTAAAGAATCCTCCAAGTGCTATAGCCACTTCAGTAAAAAATCATCTTCTTTTATCAATAGGGCATTTCATTCAATCCCACACAATTCTGAGTTTCTTCTGCCTATATTAAATATTGTTATTGAGCTTAATTGCTATCATCATTTTATTTCATGGTCTATAGGGAGTCTGCATTTTCTCGTGTGTCTTGGTTGATCTTGAAATTCTCCATTGCCCTGTAATGGACTGGTGTACCAGTCCAGGGTGTTGATTGGATTTGCACCCAGTACTCCTGTGATAGACTCCAGGTTGCTGTGATCCTTACCTAGAATGAATAATTGTCTGATGTTCTTTTTTTTCATATGGAGAAATAATCTACATGATATGCATGGAATCTAAAACTGGTCTCAGAAATGGTAAAATTAAAGATAAGATACAAAAATAAAGCAAGGATGCACTTCTGCTTCTAGCATATTTTATCTAGTTATTGTTTCTCCAGAACACTCTTGGTCTTCTCTTTTGTAGCCTAATACTGCCACCTAACTACAGAAACAAGAACTGTATTAATTATAATCCAAGATCCTGGTTAAAAAAACTTTATAGAACTAGAATTTGTTAACAAAAACATTTAAGGACAGTAGAGGCACACACAAAAATAACTGGAATTAAAAGACTATTTTATATAATAAGTATTTTAGAAGTAGCTAACATAAGATGTGTCCGTGCTCTTGTTCAGTAGCCTAAAACCAACTCTGAGACATGAAGCCGTAGTGAATCCCTGTAGGTTTCCGAATTGCACTCTGGAGCCAGAGTGGATTATCAGACCCTCTGGAGCCTGGAACCAGAGTTGATCTTAAAAAGCTGCTGGATTCTCTCCTGACAAGCACTGCAGCTGCTGTATAGATGAAGTGTAACCCATCTGAGTAATATGTGCCATAAAACATCTACATAATGTAAATGGGATACCTTTCTCTTCTTGGAATAGCTATGTCCTTCTTCAAATCTTATCAGATCTATTAGAACCTCTATCTATTAGATTCAAATGCTTTCAACACAGAGACAGATTAAAAAAAGAACAAAAACTTATTTCACACAAATCATAAATAATTAACATTGTGAATCAAAATCTGTAGTAAGGATTCAAAATAAGTACTTAGATAGTCAGGCTACATCTTCTTAAAACAGTGATTCTGTAATGAGCAGCTGTCTCTCGGAGCTGTTGCATCCCTAACAACTAAAGCACAATTTTGAGATGGGGTGGGCAGTTCTGATCCTGGTGAGCCTGTATGTCTATATATCTCAGCCCTTAACGAGCTCAATCAGCTCATTATTGGCTTAGTGGGACTGATTTAACAGCTTCCTCCAACCCCTCACATGCCAAAGCTCTGAAGAGAACTGGAAAACCTGCAGACAGACTGCAGACCAGGTTTGCCCACCCCTGATTTAGAAAGAAAATTAGTGCAGGCATGCGCACACAATTTAGCTAGGGATCTGGTGGTCCAGCTGATTCCAATTAGGATTTTTTTAAATAGGTAGAGAACACAGGTTAAGGTTGGGGGAGCAAGAGTTGGCACCAAAATGAGTCCTGTTGATTAAATACTCATCCGTTGTTCTGTCAATTTATAAAAAGCTATTCTGTCATATTGAGAAGATTGTTAGGTAAGGTTAGAGATGTGGGAATGGATTGCATCTAGAAGTATGAAGAGTGAAGCACAGTTTGCTTTTCCCAAACACACATTTAAGTACTAGTGGCGAGCACACTCCGAGGACCCGGGGCTCCATTGGGAAAGAAGGTGTGAGCTCTCAAGTAGACAGTAACTTATGAGCAGGAGGTAGATTTAATTACATACAGAGTTCCAGCCTCAGCCCTGCCCAGCGATTCCCCATGTGATTATATTCCACTTCAGAGCATGCAGGGTGCAAAGACCCAGCTATCAGGTGGTTAATATGTGTAGGTTCTCCAACACCATGCGATCAGTTAAGGAGAATCTGCCAGAATGTCTCAGTTCTGGGCCTCATGACCCTGGTTGGAGAGGGTCTAGTGGTCTCTGTTTACTTAAATAATGTAAACCAAGCTTGAGACGGGTGCACTGTTGGGACTTGAATCCTGAATTGCTTACCTAACTTCTGTAAGATACTTTGGATAAAAGCATCAGCCAAATAAATTTCAAATAATAGCATGAAATGTCAATATTTTTTTTTTCAATTAAAAGAAAGTCTGAGGCTGAATTGAGTTTTTGAGTTCTTCTTGACATGTGGGTTATCTGTATAGTGCCTTTAATCTTGATTACTACTAATGTTTTCCACCCTGTGTCCATGTCAAAAAATGAGAAAAGGGCTTTACCAGTATTCTATACCCCTGCTCTGGTGCAGCCATGCCAAAGAGACATGTAAGTTTTGTACTGGACATATAGGACTTGGCAACACTGTATTTCATTGATCAAACCAATAAAATTCCATCATGAAATTGATTTGGCTACATATCCCCTACTCTCTGTTGTGCTAGATCTTTTCTTTTCTTCTCCCTCCTTTTTCCCTTCGCAGACCCCTATGTGAAAGTGTCCCTTATATGCGATGGAAGACGCCTGAAAAAGAAGAAGACGACTATCAAGAAAAACACACTTAATCCCACCTACAACGAAGCGATTATCTTTGACATCCCACCAGAGAGCATGGACCAAGTCAGTCTTCTCATCTCAGTCATGGACTATGACAGGTATGCATCCTACAGTATGTTCACACCAACACTCAGAAGACAGACATAATTTTAAAGTACATTGTCATCATAATTGCCCTGCGATGGACTCCACCTGGTGCCTAATGCTTGCCGGGATAGACTCTGGCCCCCTGAATTGAATAAAGCATTTAGAAAGTGGATAGATAGATCATCCTCATAATACTAACTATACAAGGACTGAACAAACCGCACAAAAGTATTCCTAAAAACTAAGCATATTTGAAACTCATTTTCATTATGCATTTTCACCTCCTGATCTATCTGTTCTTTTTACATAAAAAATAGGTTGTATAATTTAATGTTCAGTATTATTGTGTCTTGTATATTAAAATGAATTATGTGTGCAGAGTATACACACTTTGATAACATGACAAAAAAACAAAATTATAATTAAGAAATACTGTCCATATAGTCCATATTGTGCAAATAAGTTCATATACTGTATGTAGGATATGGCTCTCACTTCACAGATGTAGCAGTGCCATTTATGTATTATCATTGTGGGATTCTTTGAAGTGTAGGATCTGTATGTAAATACCCTTTTAAGTACAAAATAAACAAAAAACATCAAACTTCATTTTAATTATGTTATTACACAGAGAATGAGAAGACAGAAGCATACCCTAAAACTGACTTTGTACAGTGTATAAATGTTTAACACAGTTTCATCATGGCATTCTCCTTATACATGTGATTTGCAGTGTTCTCCCTACTTTAGCAAATCAACTTGCCCCTTCAAGTTTTAATTTTGGTCAGCTTTGGACTGCTTCTTCAACCACACCCTGTTTGCATTTGTATCTTCATCTTCTCATGTGGCAACACTGTACTGTCTCAACCTATAATGATTGCAATTACTAATTTCAAAAAGCTGTTGTGGGAAGAGCCAACAATAATAAAAAAAACAGATTTGAACCAGAGTGCATGATAGTGATTTATGTTGAATTTGACAAGGAATTGATAAAACAGACCAAATGCAAAGCTGCAATTTTAAAATTGTGTAATGGACTACTAATAACATACAATATTTACAATACTGCTTTCAAATCTGGTCAGTTGATGCCACAAAAGGAAAGAGTTCAGAGACAGATTACAGGACCTCTTAAAAATATTGAGAAAGTCAACCCAAAACACTACTGCAAGCTCCGCTAAAATTACAGGTACACAAGGAGAAATCCTGGTGCACTCTGATCTCAAAACTGGGGCTCAGACTTAAACTTAGACCGGGTGTTTGAACAAACTTATACGGCTCATTCCATAGGAGTCTTCCAAAACCAGCTGGGTGCCTGAGAGACTGCTCAAGTGCTTGCCGCCAGACATGCAAGATTAGCTGACCTCTCCTTCATACTGTAGCTTTCGAATGCTCTTTGTAGCATTTTGAGAGTGTATGTAAATTAAATAGACATATATTTGTATCCCCCCCCGCTTTGAAAATCTTGATTTCAGATGTTTTCGTGGCCCCCATTTCTCCTTCAAGGAGCCAGGTACGCATGACTGGTCAGATGACTTCCTATTATTTGTAATCCTTCTTATGTTCTGTTTGAAGCCAGCCTTCTCTTAATGACCACAGTTGGTTCTGTTTTCCCCACTGCTTTGTCATGTCCTTCCATCCATTCTCTAGCTGCTTCATCCAGCTCGAGGTTACAGAGGAGCAGGAGCCTATCCCAGCAAGGCCACTCTGTCGCAGGGCACACACAGGCGCACACTCTCACCGGCACCGTTTTTTTCCAGAAGCAAATTAACCTACTAGTGTGTTTTTGGACCGTGGGGGTAAACCAAAGCACCTAGAGAACCCCCACACGAACACAGGAAGAAAATACAAACTCCACACAGTTAGCAACTCAGGTCCCAGAATTGAACCCATGGCCCCAGCTGGCAGCCAGGGTAACCGTTATGCCACTGTACAGCCTCTCTGTCATGTCATTTATTGTCAATTGAATCTTGCCTTTTTTGTCTCCAGACCTTATTAACAATTAATGGAAACAATTCATGGATACCAGCCTTCTCCATTTATCTGTAGGGTGGGACACAATGAAATAATAGGCGTGAACCGTGTGGGAAGCAACGCTGAAGGTCTCGGCAGGGACCACTGGAATGAAATGCTGGCCTACCCTCGCAAGCCCATTGCTCACTGGCACCCGTTACAGGAAGCAAAGAAATCTGTCAAAGAGGTTTGTGCATGTCGTCTCCTTTCAACTTCAGGCTTTGATTTACATTTACACCATCTGCACAAATATTTGGTTAGTTATTCTCTAGAAGGAACTTTTTACAGGGCTTCTGTTTACTGAACAGTTATGGAAAAGTACTTATTTCAAGTATTGCATCTCCTTCCTTTTCTTGAGTTTATGGGACTTAACACTGCACCCACAAAGGTTGGTGAGCTCTTACAGAGCTCCTTCCCTCACAAATGCTGACCTTTATGTCAGAAAAGAATAGCAGACAGCATTAGTATGTTAAAGCGCTTTAACACCACCAATTGAAAAAGGAAATGCAACAAACTGGACTAGTGGTGTAAGAACTGAGACACATACAGAAACAAAAGCATAAATCAGCTAATAGCTACCAAATTAAAGTATGAGAACAAGCCTGTACACATAAGAGAAACCCAAAATTGTGCATGATAGTAGAAAGCCATAAGGCAGAGAATGAAATCAAATCAAATCAAAATCAAATCAAAGTTTATTTATCAAATGCACAACAATACGGCGTGCAGCAGTAGTTGCTGGCAATGAAATGTCTTTTTCTGCGAGCTCACAAAAATCACAAGAATCACAGAAATCACAAAAATCACAAAATTAATTGAAAAGAACAGATAAGAACTGTGGGATGAAAACATATAAGGATGGTCAACAGGGAGGAAGAAATTTTAAGAACAAAGAATAAACAAATTAAGGTCTGTGGTTTCTAGTTAACACTCACATCTACACAAAATGTGGTGACAAATTCGGCACAAATATAAGGACTTACCTTAACTTCAATTATCTCTATAGGCAATACAATAACATACTGTATATACCGTACACTCAAAACTAGCATGCCAAGTCCAAAAGTAAAGCTTTACTATTGCAATCCAATGTGGAAAGACTGCAAAATGAATGAATAAAAATGACTTTAAAAAATGAATTAACAAAAATGAACAAAATTCCAAGACCAAGTCCTAAAGAATTGGAGACTTACTGTTACTGTGCTGTTATCTTTCACATTTCAAAAACCGGTGGAAGTGCTGCTCTGTTTCTAACTCTTAGAGAGAAGCAGCAGTAAAGGAATAGGAGCTTGGCCCTTTACTGCAGTCATCCCAGGCTAACCTGAGAACTGAAGGGGAGAGGGCATTGCCTTACTGGAGAAAGGAGCCAATGGAGATTGAGCTTGTATAGTGGTTTAGGTCAGGACTTAGGGAAGCACCTGGAAAGACTGGTCCTGCAGTGTTTTTTTTTTCTTTGTGTCCATGATTTAACAAGTTTTGAAAATGCCCATAATTTGCAATTGATGTATTAATTCTCTAAGGTGCAAAATATCATTTATTACCTTTGGTTTGTTTTACTGCTGTGGAATTGGGGGGAAAAAAGGTTTCAGATTAGTTTTTGGTGTAATACCAAAGGGTATTTATTTCTCCTGCTGTCTGGTTTGATTTGTGCTTGCAGACAAGATGCTGTCATGACCTCCCCCTTGCACAGTGAATTTGAAATCCTTCCATCTGGGCATCGATTTAGATTGCCTAGATTCAAAAACAATAGAACTAAATTATCTTTCATTCCCATGGCTATTAACCTGACTAATTTGGACAACTGATTGTATATTTCTCACATTTGGGACAATAAAGGAAGTAATTAAGTAAGATAACAAGCTCTTCAGTCTTGGGTTCTGGTTCTGTTTGTACCCCCATGTTGCTCCGTGCTGCTGCTCTTCTTCATCGCCTCTTTGTCTTTTCATCGCCAGTAACTATTGCTGCTCTCTTGCTGTTCAGTGGCAGGGTCGCACCGCCAGCTTTGACAGCCAGGGATCCTGCCCCTCACCCAAGCCCCCATCAACTCCCTGAAGGAGGACCAGGCCAGGGTGGGTTTGCAGACACTGCTCTACTCTTGCCATCTTCTTGTCTGAGGACAATTCCTTCTTTGTCAATTGTCATCCAACTTGAAGAGTCACAGGACAACACAAATTGATGGAACTTCTGACTGAGATCAATTGCATCTTGACATGGTTACAAGAAACATACATTCATCATTCCTATCTGGTTTTAAAACAAACACTCAACCCTCTTGATTTTCCATACATATGTATGTAATTACTTAAAGGTACCATGCCAGTTTGTTGCCAGAGTGCTGTATTTCAGGGGCATGGAGCTCTTTATAATACTTACAGTCTTTTATATAGCATGGAGAAATTGACACAGGGAAATCCCAAAACACACTAGAACTACACAGGAAATTACCATTGCAGCTGACAGCAAACCGAAATGGCTAAGAAAGAAAATGTCTGAGAGATAATAATTAAGTGTAGGTGATCAAAAGTAGTAATATATCTGCTTATGTGTTGTGTCCTCATGCTCGCTAAGGTCAAAGCAAATGAGGTAAAAATAACCTCAACATAAGGTATAAGGAGCCCAGTAATGCTTGGAACATGCATGTCATCTTCCTAGCTGTCCCCAAAGAAAACATTTCATAAACATGCTTCCTGCTAATTCTGTTTAGCAAACCTCAGACACAGGTCTGTACCTCATAAGTGGAAAATTGTAAAGTCCATCTACAAGTAAGGAAGAAACCAGTACCAGTTGAGAGAAAAAAAATCAGAAAGTCTTCAAATACATATACTGTAAGTGTATAGTGTCATTTCCAACTCAACTGGAAAATACAACTTTTTAACAGTCTTAGCACACAGGCAACGTGAGTTAAGGAAAGGAAGCACTAGTCCATCATACCTACAGTTTTCTTTATTAAAGTAACATATGCAAAACAAAGAAAAGAAGATGCTGTTTTGAAATTTCTATAAACTCTTGTGATCTAGTTCCCTAGACATGGTTCGTTTTAAAACCTAAAGAGGTAGAAATCCAAGTGAAAATCCCAAGGATTAAGATCTGTTCAATATATAGAAAACAGAGGGCAGTGTTATGAGAAGAGATCTCAATGTCGATTCACATGATCTCTCTTGGCATTTATATTGTCTTTTTAAATTTGTGCTGAGTGTTTGATCTCATTTTGTATCTGGCTATCTTTTGCAAACCCTGTAAGATTTTTAAATCTTATTGTTTAATCAGTTTAATCAGTATTGCTTAAACCGCCATTAAAATCAAGTTTTTATTTATTGACCTTGTGGAATAAACCACACTTATTTGCTTTGATGATGATCATTCATCCATTCTCTACCAATTCCACCTCTATGGGCCCACTCCAGTCTGTTTGTCTTAAGGACAGCCTCATTCCTTTATAGGCTTTCATAAAACTTTAAAAACAAAGAAAGCAAATTCCCTGGACTGCTGATTTATAGAATAAACACTCCTGTTTTAATGTTTTATTCACTGGACCCCTCGGATTTCTTCACCCCTATTCTTTCTAACTTGTTGTGGTTGTAATAGGAGACCTAATTTAGTTAGCAAAATTCTCTGTTGTGTTTTTTCCCTGTCAAAATTGAAATTGAAAACCTGTATTAATAGTTTCAATAGTAGTGTTAGTCTTATCATATACTTTTGAGAGTTTAACAAAATATATTGTCTGGAATTCATTACTAGACATTTTGCATGTTGGCCAGCAACTTGCGTGACCCACACAGAATCTGAAATTTGCCCTGGATGGTATCCTTTGATTCCTCTCCTTGAAGGTCTCTGATCTCTGGACTCCCCAAACAGACTCATAATCCTTGTACTGTGAGGTCCTGATCTTGGGTGGTCAGGCATACTGCTACTGCTGAAAGCAATTACAACAAATAGTATGCTGCCCTGTTGTTCTACACTTTGCATGAAACTACTGAGCTTCTGTTTTGATATAGAGCACAGAAACTGGGAATTTACACAAAATATTGTCCAAACAGATTTAGCAAATTGCTCCAAATCACAGTTTCACAATTTCAGAAAGACAACATAATTACCAAGTGAGAGAACATAATATGACCTTTCACATTCGTATTCTTAAAAAAACTGTATTCAAGGAAAATATCAGTTAGGTGGTTCAATTAATGAGTTTTAATAAATTTGTAGGATAACGCTGATGGTTTCTCCAGTTTCCAATCTAAAAAGATGTGTCCCTGTCTGTACTTTATTATTTTTACTAGCAATATTTTACTAAGCGTCTAAACGTCTAGATCAATGCCTCCATTTTAAATGTATTATGTTGTAAATTAATTATTTTATTGCATATGATACTTCTTGTTTGTTTTTTCCATTATCATCAGTCTCACCCTAGGTAACTTCTAAAGTATGCTACTGTTTTATGTATTCTTTGAAGAGTGGAAATACTGCCATTCCCTATGGTGTTCTGCTAATTACCTTTTCACAAATTAGGTATTCCACTAGTATGTTCTGTTTTTGTATGAAAATGCCATGAATTACAGGGATTTGAGATAAAAAATAAACCCTTCAATTTGATCATGCCTATTGTGACAGAGGCATGAGTGCATTTCCATTTACTCTATGAAGCACAGCAGTTCATACACAGTATGAAGGAGTGGTTAGGGTTCTGGTTACTCAGCTAGAGGGTAATTGGTCCAAATTCTGCAAAACCTCACACAGATTGTTTAGCAAATGCCCTGCTTTATACATGGGTCTCCATGTTACCATTTTAAATGAGGAGTTGTAGAGTCACCTCATGTATAAAGGAATGAAGAAGAATCACATTATAGATTTCCTGTTTGGAGTTAAGAAACAAATTAACACCAGAGTGTATAATTTCTTTATTTGACCACAATCGAATGATTTCAATAGATCTGTTCAAAAGCAACAAATACCAAATTGTATTTCTAACTCTTTTGCAGCAAACTGAATATTTTGAATGGGTGGGTATCTAGCAAGATGTTACCCCCTCATAAAAAAAATAAATAAAGATTTTTCTGTCTTTTGCATATTTTTGTACAACAACAAGCTAAAGCACAATATTAACCTTTTTCTGGCATCTGGCTGTAATGTCCTGGCTTCTGCAACTTGGTATGCTGATAGGGCGTCATTTGTACATTTTTAGTTGTAATATTGCAAAAATGAAATCAACTCATATTTTGGAAGGTTGGGGGTGTGTTAGTGTTAGAAGAGTCAGAAATAGGTGCTCCACAGAGCTCACAAATCAACCTACGAGAGTCAGACTTGCATAAGATTCTTTGTAAATGTTTTCAATTAGTTTACATCATTTCACATTGCAGGGGGTGCATACAGGAAGGAAGCACTTCTTGACTTTGCACAGAACTACATGAATTACTCAGCTTAGCCTTAGCTATGAAAAAGTCAGAGAACGTTACTTTTTCCCCCAGATCCATTCCAGTAGTCCCTCAATAATTAAGGGCTGTAACTATGGCTGCTGAGAGGCTACAAAGTCATGGTTGTTTGCCCCATCTAATCTGGGACAACTTTAGATACCTTTTTCCGTTCCTGGATGTGCAGATGCCATCTGCTTTCTATTGTGATATCTATAAATAGGCAGCAACTTAGAGAAAATGAAATAGTCAGGGAGACATCTGCAGTTGGCTGAAGTGATCAATGTTCACTTGGATTTTAATGTGAAACAAGTAGTCTGTTTATGTACATTTCCAGACTGTAGCAGAAAAGGTCACAAACAATTGTCAGTTCTACACTTTAAAAAAGATGGAGTACTTATTTTAAAATACGTGTTAGTGTTCTTTATTACATTATATACTAAAATGTATACACATGTATACAGGATGATCTGTGCAACACAAAAATTATGGAATTTTTCAACTCTTTATCTGTAACTTTCAGTTCACACAGAATTTGACAAGTTGCAATGTCACAATAATCTTTTTAATTGTTTCCTACGGTACATGGTGTTTGATAATGTTCCTCTGTTAAGTCATTGTAGCAGAAATTCTGTAGCTGGTTCAATTGGCTTAAATAATTTGGCTCTGTTTCTGTTCAAGATTGTTTAACTGTGCTTTTTCTTCTTCCATGAATTCATGCAAATGAGTAATTTCCAGTTTTGTATTGAAAATTTCTATTTGTATCTATATATGTTTTAAACCTTTCCCTGTGTTTTAAGGATAGGGAAATGTAACAAATAAACCTACCAAGTTCTAAAAGAGTGTTTTGGCAGGTTTTTTTCATTGTCAGATTGAGAACCCTTGACCAAAATAATGAGTATAACAGATAAATAATAACAGATATGATACACCTAAAGTGCCAAAAGGCCACTTCTTGTTTGTCACTATTTTTATTTTTTTACATAACCCATTTCGAAATAGGAACATAATTTCTGACTAATAATACGTACAGCATTTAGGAATCATCGATCTACAGACAGACTGAGCAGATCTGAATGATCCATAGAGTGTGTGCAATTCTCCTACTAGGATGCAGTGGATGCTGCCCTTTTAATGATTCAATCGCCTAGTTTAAAAGAAAGAAAGACAGTAGTTTGTGTACACCCTTTGTTTGTTTTCTGTTAAATCCAAGAATTATAATTATAATTATCAGATTATAATTATAATTATGATTCAGTAGAAGGGAGCATTGTTTATTTAAAGCATTATTTTTTTCAAAAAGCCAAATCTTTTATATTTACAGCACTTTTGGTCTTATCGTAAAACAACTTATATAATAATATAAATTGGAATAATTAAGAATAAAGAATAAGAAAAAAGAATAATTAAGAACCCGTCCTTTAATGTTGATAGTCTCAGTTTTACACTACTCTTTTTTTTCTTCTCTTAAGCACAGGGAACATTAGTATTTTAAGCATGTTATTATTCTTATCTCCATTTACATTTTCCAAATGGAGAATGAAAAACTGCAAGCATGTTGAAGTCTTGTAATAACTAGAAACCCTATGATATAATCAGCAAGATAACTATAACTTTTCTAGTGCCATATTTGTCTTGTAGCTTTGATTACAATCCATTCTAAATTCCCAGAACTTTTCAGAAAGTATGCCAATTCAGGAAATCACAACTGATTTTCATTGTGCTTAATTACCTGCAAATATGAAGAGATGACTAGTAATCAGTTATACTGGCACAAAGAAATCCTGTGCATGCTTCCAATTTATGTCAATGATTTTTAAAACTAGAATGTATTGCCAAGCAGCAAAGCTAGATTTCATTCATGCCAGTATTTGAGTGTTTCAGTATGAGGTCCAATATGAGATGTTTCAATATGAGGTTTATGAGTAGGTGGTAAACTTGTTAAAAATATGACTTTAAAAATATAAATGTTACAGCCAAATCCTAAGAGACCAACACACTCTCAGAACAGCTTGTTCTTTTTAACACTTTAGCTCTAAAAATGTGGACTTTACCATAAACAGTATGTGATCCCTCTGATAAATTCAATTTCAGGTTAGCTTGAAGCAGGCAGTGATGATTATAGTTTGAAAAGATAATGAAATATTGCTTTCAATATCTAGGAGTAAACAAAGCCATAATACTAATACTATACATAGTAATAATTTATATGGCACCTATATCACCCTGCAACTCACAACTGGCAACTCATTGAAGCTAAGCAGGTAAGCAGGCTAACAGACATCTTGGCCAAATTGCCCCTTGGCCTTTAACAATCATGACCTCCTAGATATCCCTATCTATGAATTGGCTTCAATACTCTCTACTCCTCCCCACTGAGAGCAAGCTGGTGTGTGGTGAGCAAACTGGCACACAATAGCTGCTGTTGCATCATCCAGGTAGGAGTTGCACACTGGTGCTGATGGAGTCCCCATTACCTGTAAAGTGCTTTAAGTGGAGTGTCCAGAAAAGCGCTATATAACTGGAAGGAATTATTATTACACCTTGTCCCAATCAGTAGTCAGAGTTCATGTGGTTGCATTAAAAAAACAGGCTTCTAAAGCACTCATCTTTTTTTCTATAAATTTTCCCAATATTTTGACAATAATCCATTAATTTTAGAGAATTGTTCCCAAAGCCAAACATTACATCGTTTTAACAATAGGGGCTTCGTGTTGTAGCAATGCAGTCTCGACAATTTTAAGTGTCTTTTATATGAAATTATACACTTTCTATGCTAAGGTTTTAATCCTGATTGTTGTTATTAGTAGTATCATGCTCTGTAATCCTACAGTATGTTTAATATACTTTTTTTGCTCAGTCTTTCAATCAAATTCCAGTGTGCTTTATTTTGAAGTTCAACTCAAGATAAAAGTAGTAAAATTAACTTTTTATTATTTTGTATGACATTTTGGAACATACACTATAGAATCAGAAACTAATACTCCTTCGGTGTTAACTTAATCACATACAACATGGAAGAATATACAAAAACCATGTTATACTTTGACATACAGAACCTATTGACCTAACAAAATACACTTTAATTTCTAGAGGTGCCCTAATTTTAAAAATATACAGGGTGTTTAAAGATTGAGTCTAATGATACACAACTGGTTGAAATTACATAAAAATTCAGGATCTACATTAATATGTCCTAGAAAATATCTGTTCAAATATCAGTCAAAATCAATCAGTCAAAATAGACATAAGAAAAGAAAATGTACTGCTACAGACTGTGGAAAAATAGGACAACTCCACAAGACTAATGATTGAGCAAACATAGTAGATAATAGTGTACATACTGTATATATCAAACAAAAAAATAAATGATATCCATTACACTATAGGAAAAAATGTATAAATTGTTACTATTAATGCATCTGGAATTCTTTTTAAATGATCCTTTAAAGTATAAAAGCTTAAGTGCAACTAATGTGTATAATTTTAACATTTATATTGCTTTTTCCACTCCACTGGCTGAATTAAATAGCGTAACTCAGATTATTCTTTTTCTTCTCATTTGTGAAAATGGCAGGCACAGAATATAGTGAGAGTTGGGTTTAGAAAACAAATTGCATTAGCCATTATTCGATTTCCTTGAGAGTTGCAGCCTAACCTTGCAGACATACTGTAGAGTCCAAGGTAGGACTATACCTTGCAAAGGACACTGTTTCATCACAGGGCAGACACACACACGTGAACACAGATGGTGTGTCTAAGGACTGAGAATAAAAAGTTACACAGGTACAAGAAAAAAAATAAAAGCTCCACATAAATGGCATCCTGGACCAAATTGTAACCCAGAACCTTGAGCTGTGAGGAAACTGTTATGTCACTGTGCCACCTGTTACTTCCATGATCTGCTGTGAAATATTTTTTATTGCATCAAAACAGTCCTGTTAATCATAATGGGCATTCAAGCAATCGGCCACAAAAGTCCTCAATAAAGACCAATACATACTGTGGGAAAATCATGGAGCAGATAATAATTTGGGAATGACGGGTTCATTAAAAGTACAAATACACCTCTTATTGCTTTTAGTTTGATTGTTAAGACATTTCTCTAAAAACAAGAAGCTGAAGACATCAGAACTAAGAGGATCAGCGTATCTCACACCTCCAGTTTTTTCTTCATGTTAAGCTTGTAGAGGATCTGATATCCATCATCCCAGGCATAGATTTGCTTCTCCCGAGGGTTGTACTTCAGGCTGGAGTGCGAACCATAGCGTTTGGGGAAGTACACTAGCGGGGCGTCCTCATTGGTCACCATGTCGCTGACATCAAAGACGCACTGCACCCGGGAGCGACTGGCCAGCTTGGTGTTGTAAACCACGTACACTGTGCCACAGATGACGAACGCAGCCTCAGCGTTTTCTCTCTGGCATGGCGTGTCCCACATCTGTTCAATATCAAGTGTCCTGGGGTCCATCTTAGCCAGGCAGATATTTTTTTCGTTCTCCTTGGTGGCATACAAGGCCCACAGCCCCTCTTCATCTGCTGCAAGGTCTATGTAGGTTTCTGGAGAAAGGCCGTAGACTGGGACTTGTTCTTCAGCTGGGAATACTGCGCTGTCCACCACTGTTTCATTTTTCAAGTCATATTTGATCACCTGGAATTCCTTTCCTTCCTTCACATAGTATGCATATCCATTATAGACTATGTGTCCCATACCTCCCCAGGGAAAGGGCAGCTTTATCTGCTTTGCCTTGGAGATGCCTGATGAGGATGTGAACTCACGAATGGTGCTGAACTCATACAGTGTTTCACCCATGGTGCCATTAAAGATGTACACCTTTTCAGACGCCGTCTTGGTGTCTTTTGTCCACGTGCCTTTGGGGCCTCCCATTCTCTTTAAGATCTTCATGGCTTTGATGCTAGATATCATATCCCTGCAATCTAGGGGAGGAAAACACTTGTGAACTGAAAAATTCCAACTAAGCTGTAAATCACACATGCAGTGCACTGATGCACAAAAATGATCATCTTCAAATCACACTTTATCTACAGTCCATTCCTGACTGATTAAAGAAATAAGATGATTTATGTGGTAAAAGCTTTGTGTAAATAACATAATTGCTGATGATTAATTTTGTAGACATAATCAGTTAAAGTCCAAGTAGTAGGGTATGGCAAAGGATTCACTTTTTGCCACAGTTTATGAGCTCAAGTCCGAATGAGTTGTCACACATTAGTGTTCTGCAACAATGATGCTAGAGATCATAACCTACAGAAGAGGCAATTGCAGTATGGCTAAGAATATGAATTACTAAATATATAGATCTTTAAAAGCACCTTCCAGGGCAATAGCAGAATCATCTTAAAAACACAATGTGACTCTTTTATATCACAGATCCCTGTCTTATGTTAAGAGCGAAGCCTAAGCTTCAAAGGCTGTTATCCTACCATGCACTGGAAAAGCAAACGAAGAAGGAAAGAGCCCAACCCTTTATAAAAACAAGAAGTATGAATTATATAACAAGGAGTTACAGAAATAGAAAAAGACCAAGTGTTGATGTTGACTGTATTCCAAACAGTGTGGCAAACAAAAATCAAACAGTGCAGTTGAATTAGGAACTTTGAAAACGAATCAGGTGAAGTAATGTTTAACCTACACAATGTTCTAGTTTTTCCATTGTGGGGAACTACTTTAGAAAACAAGTTGCATACTTCAACAAAGGCTCTCCAAGAACAGATGTAATGGAGAGAAATAAAAGAATCATGATACTGTACGCACAGATCATTTAAGGAATCTCCATTAATTTGGAAGCAAGACATCAGGGTGATTTGACCTGGCTATACAACATCCTGCCATTAAAAAGGCCAGCACTTGAACCCAAATGGAATTAATACTAGAAGTTTTAAGAGTGAGAAGAGGATGCACATATCCTTTAAACGCAGAGTGTTTGCACATGTTGTGGAATCCAATACACATGGACACATGGAATGCACATGGAATCTCTAAAAAAGGCTAGATTACTGGATCAGTTCAGGTACTGTATTAGCAACCATCATAATGAGAGGCACTGAATTCCCTCCTGCAATTTCTTGTGATTTTAAATGCAGTTTTAGTAGAATCGATTCACAAGTGAGAATTTTAAATTTTTAAAGTGAGAGGTATTATACTACCCAGCATTTAGATTTGCTTACCCGTGAGCTTGTCGTATTTGTCCTTCTGTTTCTCTTTCACGTTGGTCACCTGTTGCTCTACCAGCTTCTCATCCACCTCCACGCAGGGCGGTGAGTGGTTCTGTGTTTCCAGGTAGTCCATTTCTCGCTCGATACGGTCCACCCGCGTGTTGGTGTTCTCTAGGTCACTGCGCAGCCCCTCACGCTCCTTCTCCACGTTCTCCAGAAGGCCCACTATCTGCTGCTTGAACTCGCGAAGCTCCGTTGCGTAACGGTTAGTCTGATCATGCCATAGGGAGATGCGATCCTGAGGGAGAGAGAAGGAGGGAGAGGGGAGGTCTCTGCAAATGAATGATGCTTTATCTGTTTTTAGTTTTCAGGTTTTCATCGAAACGACTTTGCACTGCATGCATGAAAGACTTGCTCCATTAAGTGATCGTGTCATCTCAACATTATTTTTTTCTCTTGCTTTAATTACATGCTCAGATATTCTCACCCACCAGCATATCTCCCTTTAAATTATTTACAGTCAATAGGTCTTTATCACATCCCAAATTAGTTACCATATTTTACCATATTTTAAATGAACTTATTTTAAATGTGATTGCATACTTCTGAATTCTGGTAAAATTGTGTCTGTCCTTATCATTTAACTATAGGAGAAACATTAAACATATGTATACATAAGTGACTCAAAGCAACACAGGAAAAGTGCAGAAAATTCTGCGTTGTGACAGCTTTGGGGGGAGTTTCATCTGTAAATACTGATGAGAGATTAATGGCATAAAACAATCACCTGTTGTTCCATTTAAAGCAAAGTTTTAATGAAGGCCATATCATAAAAATAACAAAGAGAACCTAGTTAAAAATTACTTCAAGAGTATGGCAAGGCCTGTGGTAAAGTGCACATTTAAGAATAGCATTGCACAAAAATGGTGTAGTTTCTGAGAAGAACCATCTCTTTTAACTCCTGCTTGTCCTTACAGTATGTGAATTTTGTATCTGTTAAAAATGTATAGAAAAAAGATAAAATGGAATGCAAGTACCACTAACAGGGAAAGAGTGATTTAAATGATTAAGGAGCCAAGATATACTTCCAAGAGTTTACCTACATTTTTATTATTTCAATCTTTCTCTCACGATAAAACCACCATGTATCGAAGACTTTTATTTTACTGCTTATAGAGATTAAGCTCCTTGGGTGGAGTAGATCAAGACTACATGGTTTACTTATTTCTGTCAATGTATATTTTATCTCTCTTCGTGGGGTTACATCATATGTGAATACTTTATAAAACACCTTTAAGAGACAGGTCCCAGTGCTTTTTCCTATTATGACAGACAACTACATTGTGAAATTAGCCTTTTTAGATGCGAAATGTTCAGCAACATATTGTCTAAATAATTATTGAAATAATCACTTTATTTTTGATTGGGAGTGTAAATCCATAGGGAAATACTCTAAGGATTGTATGTCAGTGCTTGTAGATGCAGTCAAGCTCAAAGGCAAAGTTAAACTGTTGAGTAATTTTGAAAAATTTGATAACTTGGAGATGACAAATTTAAAAGCCTTTCGTATGACTTTTTGAATAAAGTAGAATGTTTTACTTTTGCTATACATTACAAGATTAATATAAAACTACAAATATGAATACTTCACATATTACAAAAATGTACATTATACAATACATCTATACCGTGATTCCTTCATAAAGAATTGTGCTTTGTCACCCGAGTCACATCACTGTGGTCACTACTACTCTGTTCATGAATGCACCTCATTATTTGTACCTGTTACACCCATCAGCACATCTCCACTGTGTGATGTCACTGCATTTGCAGAGTGTAAAGGTGTACGTAATGTCTGTTTCTTAAAACTGGAGTCTCCAGTCCTGGAGGGTCAATGTATCTGCAGGATTTCTTTGTCTTATTTAGTCTTACAGTATCTCTACTTTTTCTTCAAAAGAGAATTCCACTTTCTCGGTAAAAAGGTTATGATTGATGAAAAAAATAAGAGTGATCTTATTCCAAATCAGTTTACTGTCACACAAATCTGATCATTAGAAACACAAGCTTCTAATCTGCTTTCCAAATGATTCAGTGAGAGGTTAGATACAGATTTACAACACAGCAAACTTAGCAAAACAAAGTAAGAAGCAGGACTTTCTTATGCACATAAATAGTCTGTTGTAGTAGGATATCTTTGAAAGCAGTCTGTGTAAATCAGATCTCATTCATTGTAGGAATAATAACTCTCCATTTTTTTCTATCTACGCAACATCTTCAGATTGCCGTTAAATATCTTGCCATGAAAGTTCAACCATGTAGTACAGAGTAAATTGATTTCTTTCCACGTTCTCACATCTGTGTTTCATTGTATGTTCGGATTACTTCAGAAAGCTTTGCCAAGATGTTGAAATAAAGCACTACTCATAGGAGTGCAGGGCATAGCTGGGGAACCAAACTGGGAACTTACCTCTATGGCTAAGAGTCTCCTCTCTAGGTATTCCAGCAGCGCTTGCTGCTGAGCGCAGGAGAGGCTGAGGAGAGCAGTGAAGAGAAGAAGAGATGGCACAGCCATGGTCCTGCCTGAGGGGAAGAAGGGCAACAATCACTCCAGAAGAGCGTGGATTCTGGTGCAGTACTCACAGCTGGCTGGGTGCGTATGGCTGAAAGAATCCACTTCTGGAACTGGAAAACACTTTGGCTCTCTCTCAGCAGGAATGTTTTCACAAATGCAGAGGGAGGAGTCTTTTCACATCTGGGATTGCCATTTTCTCACTTTTTCCTCTGTCCCACTGCTGTGATTGGTCCCTGGAGCAACATTCTGGACATTCCCAAGCGGTCATTTCCTTTACATGGCTATAAAACGTGTGAAAGAATTGTGCACAACCATAATATGTAAACTTCGGCTTCGGAGCACATTTAGTAAGAAGAGGAAAAAAGCTTATATTTCCAGAAAGGCATCACAGACTTTAACAGTAATGTGTGACAGAGGACATGAGACATGAAAAGGATGAAAAATGGAACTGACCAGATACTTAAAGAAAAAATGACTTGAAACCTGTGCTTAATTTTTAAGCATATTAGACATACCAATACATTCTGTATGTTGTAAATAGGATAACATTTTTACTTAGGATTTTTGCCTTGCTAATGTTCTGCACATATTACAAAGGTGAAAGTTATCATTTTATAACTGTGAAGATTAAAGCACAACACATGATGTGCATAATAACATTTAGAAGCATGGACAGATGACCGCAGAGGAATTGTAGCTTTTAAAATAACTCAGACCAGATATAATCTTAACCACAAACAACATCAAATGCTGTTTCTAAGTGATGTTATCCCCCTTGTGGTTATTTTGACTTTTTATCATAATTTCTCCAGTTGAAAAAAAAGTTTTTAAATGTTTGACTATGAGATATGTTTTTAAACATATGATTTAGGTAGACAGGTTTCAAGTGTTTGCTATGTTAATCTGAATGCAATTACCAGACATTTTGATTTAGATTTGAGACTTAAATAACAGAAACAAAAATCAAACAAGTTGAAATATAAAAAACTGTTCAGAATACTATTCTGAATAAAAAGAGAGCAGCAATCCAACATTTCAAAGACAGGACATGGTCACATATTTTAGCAAAGTGCAAATACAGCACTATTTGTGACATCAGCAAGGTGACAGCATCATTAAGGACTGTGACGCGGATGGTGTGATTCTACCCAGTTCAATTCCTGTCTACTGCCCAGTAAAGAGCTTGGAATACCATTTCACTACCTACCCCTAAGCAGATTGGCTTTTGGTGCCTCTCATACCTAGGACTGGTAATAGAATGGGACACACACACAGCTTAGTTAATTTTCTCTGAATCACTTATATTACAAATATTACATGAAATCATCATCATCCTTATGTTCTAATCACTTGCTCCTGGTGAGGGTCGCAGTGGTAACAGGCAGCGCAGGGCAGACCAGACTTCCCTTCCCCCAGCAAGAGTCTCCAGCTCCTCCTGGCTCCCAGGCACCCCCAGGCAAGAAGAGCAATATAATCCCTCCATGGTGTCCAAAATCTGTCCTGGGGTCTCTTTCCATTGGTGGTACACGTCCAGTGGGAGGTGCTTGGTGGGGGGGCATCGGGGCATCATCACCAGATGCCTGAGCCACCTCAACTGGCTCTGCTCAATCCAGAGAAGCAGTGATTGTCCTCTACTCCAAGGTCCTCCCAGACTGCAAAACTTCTCACCTTGGGAGAGTAAACCCAGCAGCTCCATGCAGAAACCTCATTTCTGCTGCTTGAACCTGTGATCTCATTCTTTCGGTCACAACCCACAGCTTGTATCCATAAGTGAGAACAGGGACATAGACTGACCAGAATACCTCCAGGGTAAGAAGTCATTAAACCCTGCTGTATCCGAGTTTGAAGGGTAGAATGGTCTACATAAATTCATTAAACAATTCAACAGACGACAGTAAAAGCACAAGAGAAACCTTTGGCATTTAAACTTGTAAGAGTTGTGAAAAATGGAAATGAATCAGTTACTATAAGATAAGATCACTTTATTAGTCATATACAATTTCTTGCATTAGGAATTTGTCTATTTCGCATACCCCAACTTGCTCTCCATGAGACACACTGACAGACAGAGAGAAGCTTAGCAGGGCGCAGGGTCAGCCATTTATACGGCACCCCTGGAGCAGATGGGGTTAAGGGCCCTGCTTAGGAGCCCAACAGAGTAGGATTTCTCTGCCAGCTGCAGGATTTGAACCGGCAACCTTCCAGCCACAGGCACAGATTCTAAGTCACAGAGCTACCTTAAGACCTCTTCCTCTTATGTTATTACAAACCTTTATATATATTTTTACAGAATTAAAATATAAACATCAGAAACTATATTGGATGTATATGGATGCTGACTATTTTTACTTTATCTCAAGAGTTCAAAGTATGTCAAGAACTAAAGACCTTCTTGGATCACGATACGTAGAGATAAAATGTATGTTATTTTATCTTGGGTTGCAATTGTATTAAAATTGTATTTGACATATTTTAGGATGTTACAAATAAACTACGACAGCAAATATTATCTAAATTATACATTTGACCGTGGTGTTAAAAAGATCAGTAATGCAAATTATATTATATTGGTGCTGGTCAGGATGAGAGTTAGGAATATCCCAAACGTAAACAGTTAAAATGCAGTACGGGTAAAATGCTTAAACTTTGTTTTTTATGGCTGAAGCACGCATTATCATATTAGCGTTCACTGAAGAAACCTGCGAGTTAGAAAAGAAAGAAGCCGTATTACAACGTCTCCAGAGAAGTCTTTTAAACTAATTTTCACTTTCTATAGTTTCTATACCACGTAACACCAGATTACTGTACTTCCTATGCGTAATTGTTTTGTGTGCCCTTGCTTTCTAGATTTTACGGTAACGTGGAAGTGGGCGCTTTAATTCTTACTCGGAAGTCTGATCCTCTTCCTGTGCTGCATTGCAAGCGATTTTTCACTGGGTCTTAAGTGTTTATATTTACATTGTTAAAGAGATCGTTTCTTTGTTTTTTAAAAGTACACTTTGAGTATAAAACGCAAACTGCAGTACTCGGAGGTGTGATGGACAGTTTCCAAAGTGGATGGATGGAGTTACTTCATTCGCAAAGTGAATAACAGAAAAAACAATGACGGCCTGTTTCCGACGATTCGGCCCGGCCGCACAAATCACTGAGATATGAAGACGAAGACTAACTACACATATCCAGGTACTGAAAGTATTTATTTTTTGTTTAATTTGATACATATATACAGTTTTTTGTTTCTTTGATTTTTTTTTTCTGACGGGAGGGGAAAAAAGTAACTCGCCTTCTTTTGCAGGCGAAGATGTTTTTTTCTGAAAAGGGTTTCGATTCCTTTACTTCGGTCTCTGCTTTGATTTCCATCCACAGTTGATATGAATTGACAGTAAGTAGAGTTAGTTACTTTTGTTATTATAAGATATTAGCAATCGGATTGGCAACCTTATAACTCACCCTTTAATAGTGGTAACAAAGCTATAGCTTTTTCCAGTATCTGCGGTGAGATTAACTGAACGATGCTTTCATAAACTATCAAGACTGCATTGATTAATTATTTCTCCATGAACTACGTATGGTTTAAATCAATTAACAAACGGCAGGATTCGATTTCTCTTTCAAACATTGCTGTCTTAAGGGTTTCGTTCACTTTGCGTTATTGCTTATTGTCCTAAACCACTGTGTCATTGAAGTTCGTAGTCCATCGCTTTGTTTTCGTCTCCTTGCCATTTGCTTAGCAGAGTAGCCCAGTCCAATTCTGACCCCCCCACTGCACAAGTGCGCAGGCTCATTACGTCATTGAAGGAACGACCGAGTCTTGATATGTGCCTGTCTTCTAAGGAATTACATGTTAAGTGCACATTTTTTAGGGAAATTGTTATATAGGACAATGGTGATATCAGGATAACACCATTGCACGTTTTCAGCCCTTCTGTTGTTTGAAATGTATGTATCAGTGTTTTAAATCACAGCTTCTACAATTAAAATTCTAAAAAAAAAAGAGCTGTCTAATATTTAATGTGTAAAAGATGCAGTCATAACATGCATTTTAGGGTTTCTGCTAGCACTGAGGCCTCTTTTTTTCTGGATCAGTGTGGATTACAGACACTGTATTTTCCTGTTCTTTTGCCCCAGGTATGGCTTCTCAGCTTCAAGTCTTCTCCCCTCCTTCGGTGTCGTCCAGTGCCTTTTGCCGGGTGAAGAAACTGAAGGTCGAGAGCTGTGCGTGGGAAGTGACAGGGCAAGTGGGGGAAAACAAATTCTACCCTCTGAGTAACTCCCAGGAGGACTCCTCTGCCCCTGCTGCCAGCTTTAATGCCCCCGTCACAACCTACAGCTCTGCCAGCCTCCTCTTTCCACCTGCAGGAGGGTCGCGTGGGCAAATTGTTGTGCGAGCCGCCGACAGCACCGGCAGCCTCTCGGGGCCCTCCAGTCGTCGCGGCAACGATGTCGCCCTGCGCGACGCTTATCAGAAATATGGCCTGAAACGCAAGAGCGAGGAGGTTGACAAGAGTGGGAGTGTGCAGATCTTGGAGGAGCTCTCGGCGCCGGTGGTTTCCAACAGGACTGGCACGGTCACCACCACACAGTCCATAACCCATTCCACCTCTACGACGAAGAGCAGCAGCTCCAATAGCGAAGGGGACTACCAGCTGGTGCAGCACGAGATCCTGTGCTCTGTCACCAACAGCTACGAGGTGCTGGAGTTCCTGGGCCGCGGCACCTTCGGGCAGGTAGCCAAGTGCTGGAAGCGTGGCACCAATGAGATTGTCGCCATCAAGATTCTGAAGAACCATCCTTCATATGCCCGGCAGGGTCAGATTGAGGTGAGTGGAGGGGGTTTGATGTGAACTTTGAGACAAGGTCGATCAGAGGTCGAGTTGGTCGAGTACATCGTCTGACCATGAATCAGTTCTTTGTTTTAAGATATGCAGAATGCAGGTTAGTTCTTAAAATGAATACCTATTCTCCATTCCCATGACTGTCAAGGTACCATCGAACCACTGTGCTTACTAGGAAACCAAGGAAGAATGTTAGTTTCTTAAAGCCCTAAGGTGATGGAACTGTTTAGGAGATTCAGTCTTCCTAAGAATGTAGAAAATGACTTGCGTAGCACAAGAGTACCAATCACCATTGAGCTGTATGCAATCTGAAATGGTGACAAAGTCCTGACATTGATGTTTTTAATGATGATGTTAGTCTGATGTTCTTAATCAGTAAATTCCTCTTTCAGGTAAGCATCCTAAACCGACTGAGCACAGAAAATGCCGATGAGTTCAACTTTGTGCGCTCCTATGAATGCTTCCAGCATAAGAACCACACGTGCCTGGTGTTTGAAATGCTGGAGCAGAACCTGTACGATTTCCTCAAACACAGCAAGTTTAGCCCCCTGCTCCTGAAGTCCATTCGACCCATTCTGCAGCAAGTGGCCACTGCCCTGATGAAGCTGAAAAGCCTGGGGCTGATCCACGCCGACCTTAAACCAGAGAACATCATGCTGGTGGACCCTGTGAGACAGCCTTATCGCGTCAAAGTCATTGACTTTGGCTCAGCGAGCCATGTGTCCAAGGCCGTTTGCTCTACCTATCTACAGTCCCGCTATTACCGGTAAGCCTGCCCGTCCAGAATGCACACCATGGAACTGCTGTGCTGTTCGATGTTTAGTGCATAGCAGCTTCAAATATATATTAAAAATGATGAAGGAGCTGTTAGAGGAAAAACATGAGATTGCTTTCTATAGTGGATTTTGCCACATTGGTCACCTGAGGTCATTTTTGTTACAGTTGTCCCACAAGTAAAATATGGTTCAACATGTAGGGTCTACAAACAAAGAAAATAATTTTGTTTCGGGGAAAAACAAGCAAAGTCAGCACTCAAAAATATCAGCAAGGCAGTAGCACCTTACATGGCAAACAAAAGGCTAATTACGTTACATTCATGTGACTTTCTTTACCAGCTAACTAATAATTACCTGCTTCACCTCTAATGTGGCTATTTACAATTAATTAGAGGCTGTATAGCAGTCTCTTTTGGCAGGTTGGCAGGAACTGCAGCCCCTTCTTCAGCTGGCCTTCTCCAAACATGCACTGATTAGTTTTGTACCAGTCAAATTTCCACCCCACCTTCCTACTCTACTGGTATCATATAGCAGCACTCAGTGGCATGTTCTGCATGTGATCTGGCAATCTTTAGGTCACAGGACGAGTCCCTTGTACAAACAGATGCTTTTATGTGAAATGACCACAGTTTCCAATTAATAATATAAGTAAGATTAATTACAGATTTGTGATCCTTAGTGTTTTTGGTTTTTCTGAAACAGTCTAAGTCTTGTAATTTGAATACATACAACAGTGTCATTCTTTTTGTGTATAGGGCACCAGAGATTATTCTAGGACTTCCTTTTTGTGAAGCAATTGATATGTGGTCACTGGGCTGTGTGATTGCGGAGTTGTTTTTGGGGTGGCCACTGTACCCTGGAGCCTCGGAGTATGATCAGGTCAGTACTGTTACCTACTATTTGACTTTCCTAAGCCAGTGACACTTAATACAAAATTATTGGGTAGTGAAGAAGAGACATCTTTAATCCTGTTTACTGAAGTGCAAATGTACCTTGCCGGGAAATAGTGTGTATGCATTTTGACAGACTCTGTAATACAAGCGTACTTTTGTCCAGTATAAATAGGTGAAAACAAAACCAAATATCAAACAAAAAAGTGTTGAGGTCAGACAATGCCTCCATTAGCAGTAGGGTGATAAACACATTTTCAAAAAAGCAAAAGTCATGCTGGAGCAGAACTGTTGTGCATCTGCACACTTTGCTTATCACATTATTCTAACATTTCACCAACTCTTTTAAAGCTAAGAGAGCTGCATAGATATAATGGATTTTCAGATGCATAAAATTAAATAAAATTACCTTTGCAGTTGCAATCACAATACAGAGAAATCTGGAAAGCAAACAGGTTTTAATTGTACAAAAATTCTAATGCAGTGGAGTTGTATAGGGATAATATTATTACAATTGTCTGATTCTTTAGTGATCACAGTGTCATGAATATAATGATATAGTGTAGCTCTCTACTCTTAAGCAGTGCCAGTTATCCTGGTCAGTTAAAACTTAAAATTTTCCGTTTTTATCCCTGCTTGAGAAAGGAAAACAAAGCTGCTGGAACGGACCTTGTTTATCCTATGTGATTAGTCAGCTCTTTCCTGTCACTAAAAAAAGCACCTTTTCAGCCTTTAATTGCTACTTATTCTGTTCTGAATGTGAATTTAGGATTTTTTCAGCTTTTGTCCTGTTTATAATTTGGTGCCCAGAAATGACTGTGTGTGCCATCTAATTAAAGCATTGTGCTACTTTACTGTTTTGTATATCAAAGTGCTGTTTCTTCACTGCTTCTCCACAGTTCTTGTAGCTGACCCTTCCAAATCTGCTGTAGCACCTAAATATTTCCTTAGTGCGATATCCAGTTGTGGAGCCAGAAATATTTCTGTTTTCATTCAGTCATGTCAGTCGACATACATTTTATAATGCATTTCATTGGTCAGGTAACTGCCCATCTGTATGGCTATTTTTTTGTTTGTTTTGTGTTTAAAGCAGAATCTGGAATTAATTTCAGTGGCTCATTATAAAGGCTACCGATTTACACTAATGCTGCTGAAGGTGGTGACAACTCCTGTATATTTGCAAGAGTATATCCACAACTTCTGGCAAAATCCGTAACATTTTGAAAAGATGTTTGACGTATATGTGAATTAAGTAATAAAGTCCCTTTGGTTAAAAAAAGGGTCTTCCCTGTCATGTTCTACATTAGCATGTAGAATAAATAATAACTGGTGGTGGTAGTTGCTAAGACAGCACATGCACAGTGCAGAGTAGAAGTGACTTTATTGCCTCTCTGAATCTCTCAGAGGACATAGACTTATCACATTGTGAGTATTGTTGGGTACTGCATTGCTATAGTTATGGTTTAGTGAAGTTTTTTTTTGGGATTATCTCTGTTTTTGCAGATACGATACATCTCGCAAACCCAGGGATTGCCCGCAGAGTACTTACTGAGCGCAGGGACCAAAACCAGCCGTTTCTTTAACAGAGGCCATGATTCCAGTTACCCTCTTTGGAGACTAAAGGTAAATGGGCATGTGTCCATCCATCCATTTTCTAACCACTTTAACCAGTACAGGGTCACAGGGGAGCCAAAGCCTAATCCAGCAAGCCAAGGACAGAAGGCAAGGTACACCCTGGACAGGACGCCTCTTGATCACAGGGCAGACAGACCAAAGCACAGAAGCCAATTAACCTACCAGTATACAGCGCCTTGCAAAAGTATTCAGACCCTTGACCGATTCTCTCAATTTACTGAATTACAAATCCTACATTGAAATTTAGTTCTCTTATGATATTTTTATTTCGAAGCACTGAAACTCAAAATTAATTATTCTAATGTGACATTGTTTTATGTTAGAAAATATTCTTAAGAAAAATAAAAAAACTGAAATATGCTGTTTGCATAAGTATTCAATTTTAATATTTTGTAGAGCCACCTTTTGCAGCAATAACAGCTTAAAGTATTTTGGGGTAAGTATGTACCAGCTTTGCACACTGTTCAGGAGTGATTTTGGCCCGTTCTTCCAGGCAGATTTGCTCCAGGTTGTTCAGGTTAGTCGGATGACGCTTGTGCACCGCCATTTTCAAGTAGTGCCCACTATTCAAATAGTGTCTGAAATAAAAATGTCACAGAGAACAAAGTTTCAATGTAGCATTTGTGGTTAAGTAAAATGACAGAATTGGTCAAGGGTCTGAATACTTTTGCAAGGTGCTGTATGTTTTGACTGGGAGGAAACCAGAGCACACAGAGGGAGCCCACGCAAACCTGTGGAGGACTTGCAAACTCCACACAGACAGCACCCCAGGCCCCCTATGTTGTGAGGCAGCAATGCTAACCACTGCACAATCTCAGTAAGGGACATGTGTTTATATTTTTCCAGGAAGTTATCTTGTTTAGGAGATATTTTAATAGCCATTTTCCTAGAACAAAAAACGCTTTCTAAGCAGTTAATTGAATTAATCTCATAATTTAAATGTTTATTGAAAAGTAGACAAAGTTTGTTTCAGCAAAAGAGTTCAGAAGCGACAGTTTTCAGACTGGTGTTATTAGGAAAGAGCTGGTCTTGGCTGCTTGCTGAGCACTTCAAGTGAGTCTGTGTCTGAACTGTATCTCTTAACAATATCCTGATGCACCCCTTGGTAAGTAAACAAGAGTCTTCTATCTCCATTCAGATCCAGCTACTTGTGCTGATTCTGGTTGAGATTAGCTTTAAATCCTTGATCAGATTTCCCTTTTTTTCTTGAGTTTGTGCTGCATCTATTAATGGTTTCTTTGTATGTCCTTGTGCTGCTCTTTTCAGACACCAGCAGAACACGAAGCAGAGATGGGAATAAAGTCGAAGGAAGCCAGGAAGTATATTTTCAATTGTTTGGATGATATGATGCAGGTAATTTTGCCTTTTATCACTGTGTCTAAAGATAATTTTTCATTTTAAAAACACTTGACAAATATATATATATGGCATAAACTGTATATATGACAAATATATCAAAGATAAAAAATCAGCAAAACTCAATAACGATGCCAGGCCTTGTAGACAGTTATAAAGTCAATGCTTAACACAATCCTGAACTGTTGCTTTTGACTTAATGCAGTTCCTCAAAATTTTGTGCAAATCTGAAAATTAAATAGTTAAAAGGCTGTCAGTATAGAAATACATAGGAACTGTGTGTCTTGCAGTGGCCTGTGATTATCAGATTTGCACCGTAATACAGTTAATACTCTAGTGAATGAATGTTTCACAGTTAAGTCATGCGTGTCAGACAACCTGATTTGTCATTTTCAGAACAATCCAGCATGAAGATCTGCTTGGGGAAAAAAGAAAGAAAGATTAGAACATATTCCCGATTCTTAGAAATCTATGTATCAGTACTGAAGCCATTAAATTACTGCAGTCGGGAAAAGAACACACTTAAATAAGGATTTAATTTTTTTTTCAGAATCCTTAAGAGAATGAAAGAGGTGACGAATCTTATTCATTTGATTGGTCAGCAAACAGAGGTCTAATAAATGCATTGTAAAGCTTAAAAATAACTTCCCTGGATTAAAATGTCTCACTATTTGCTATGTACTCAAGCATTTTTTTATTGCTTCTCTGCGCTTGATAAAGTCATGCTCATTTACACTTAATTGTTTTCTTTGGAATTGTACAGTTTAGTGTCATGAAATGGAAAATCTCATCATGAAACATGATCTAGAAATTAAAGGATGTGACCAATTGAAAATACAAAGCGTATAAAACTCTGTTTCCTGTTTTTTGTGTGTCATGCAAGGTGAACATGTCCACTGATTTGGAAGGAACAGATATGCTGGCTGAGAAGGCAGATCGGAGGGAGTTCATTGATTTGTTGAAAAAAATGCTGACCTTGGATGCTGATAAAAGAATAACTCCAATGAAAACTCTTGGCCACTCTTTTGTGACAATGGCTCACCTGCTGGACTTCCCACACAGTTCCCAGTGAGTGAAAGACCTCTTTAAATGCCCTTTTAAGGAAGGGTGGAGATTATGAAGAATTCTTCAGTCAACTCAAAGAAATCAGGAGACTCACAAAATGACTGTAGCACATTAACAGTAGAACTATTAAGAAGAGGTCAATTATCAGATGTTATTTAGAAGGCACATCAGATCAAGTGTAATTACAGACGAAACACCATATTCAAATGAACAGTTGTGCAAGCAACCCTTCAATACTTCAAAAATACTATGCTGAATTTATCCAGGGTAACAAGCAATTACACAGTTATGTGTACATTCATACAAAAATTTTAAATGCAACTTATTCATTTAATTATTGAGCAAAGTGTAAATTCATAAAAACATTTCAAGAAATATTTTGCATCTCCCGTTAAACAAATACCCTTTTGTGTCAGTGAAGAGTAATCTGAGTAGCATTATTCATGGAGGTGAAAAACCTTTCAGCTTTCTTTGTGCCTTTATCACACAAGTCTTTTGCAGGGTGCAGGCTTATCTGAAGATCTGTTTTTAGTGCATTTAGCTACCTGCTGTTTTCTTCTACTTGCGTCACTGAATGTGTTCCTGGGTCCAGGCTGAGATACCCAGTGCCTTGCAATTTCAAGATGATTCAATTCCGTCTACTTGAATTTTCTGCACTTCATCCCCTGCAAAGCCAAGGAATTGGTTAACTGGATCAGGCCGCCACCTTTCCATTGACTCTGCAAGAGGTGTTGAGTAACATATTGTGCTTTTCTGTTTTGTATAGACTGCCCTAAATGTTTTCTTTTTCCCTTCAGTGTGAAGTCCTGTTTTCAGAACATGGAAATTTGCAAGCGCAGAGGGAATAGCTTTGACAACGGGAAGAGCATCTTTAGTACAAACGCTGCACAAAACACTGCCAGCAACCTCACTGTGACATTTGGCAGCCAACTTAACCAGCACAATCAGGTAGTGCGTGTTCTGCTCCCCATAGCATTTGAAGCAGTTGGCTTACATCTGGATCAGGCTTGAAGTTGGTATAATATAGATATCAGTCAAGCTGTCTCTAGCCAGATCAGTTCTGAGATGGGATGCATTCAAAGACAGACTTTTGTAGTCTATGGCAATCTCTCCCTTACTTCATGAAAATCCAGCTCTCCAGTACTGAGGTCATGGGTATTACAGATTGCCCTTTCTACAGGGGAAGGTTTTCTAACCCTTGGCAAAAAAAGAGGTTGTAATTGTTTTTGTTGTATGTTTATTTTTTATTAACTACAGCTGCTTTTCTATCTGTTGGGTTGACACATGCTTCCACAAATGACATGTCTAGGGCTTCACATATAATCATTGGATCTGAAAATAAGGCACTAGCTTATAATTATAGTTCTAGTTTTCTTTGGAGTTTTCCTGGAACATGATCAGTTTTTTTTTTAGAGAATATCTGCTCTGAATTGTCTCCTGTCTATTGACTGTCTAACATGTTCCAGAAATCTGTGCTTTTATGTGGCATCCTTCCTGTGGTCAGTCCAGTTTCTGCATGACCTCAGTTTGCATGTATCAGTTTTGTTCGGTTGATCGAGTTAACTTCTCCCCTATTCACACTGTGATTTCTGTTAAATGCCTGCATGTTTCTTTTCAGGTTCCTTCTGCAGGTGCGCCGTCTCTCTCCCTCACCAGCACCAACTTGCCACTTCTGAGTTATCAGCCTGCTCTGTATCAGCAGGCTGCGGTCAGCATCCCGGGCATCACACAGCAGAGTGTTTCTCTGCAGGCCCGACCTGCCCAACTGTGTGCCCAGACTGAACCCTTCCAGCAGACACTGATTGTGTGTCCTCCAACAATCCAGGGTAATCTGACTAGTTGGTAGTCTCCATCATGTCATTTAGATTGCTTTTTAGTAGATTTGTTAAAGATTGTCAGATTAATCTGAAATAATAAATAATGTATATGCATAGTCTTTTTTATAAATACCAGCTCAATTATCTTTTTTTTCTAGGGCTTCAGACATCCACTAAACATTCTGCCTTTCCAGTCAGGATGGAAAACACTGTTCCTATAGTTCCTCAGACACAGTCTGCGCAGGCTCTGCAGATACAGCCAGGAATGCTCACACAGGTATGACATCTGGATGCATTCCAGGGACTGCGCTCATAATACTCTCACACTGATGTGTGTGTTGCCAAGATTAATTCACATCATTTGACCGTGGCACACGTTAGAGAAAGATGAGGAAAGCATTTGAGATTGATATTGTGGCATTGTGCTACCAAGTGCAGTGCTAAACTGAAACAAGTAGTGGTGGAGAGAATTTTTTAGCAACTGCAGAAGGTTTTCTGAATATTATTTTCTCGATAAAGGAAAGCAAACAACATGTAGTCATACTGGGTTCTTCCCAGAAGAGCACAGGTAGGGCCAGTGTTTTCAGGCAGTGAGCAATTTTGGATTTCAAAAACTTTACATTTTGAAAGTTGCAAAAATATTGCAGACGATCACATGAAAAATGTGAATCGGTTACAGCACCAAAATCTATATTTCAGTGTTTTCAGAAGCACTCATATGTAGAAGTATTGTTTTAAGCTTAAATGATATAATTTGCATATAACATTGCTTGGAGTGCCTACCTATACCATTGAGATCTAGATAGTTTTATTCAATAGGGTAACTGTAAAGGAATTTCGTGATTCAGTGATCAGGTATCTGAGAAAATGGAAGTATTCTTATTTAAAAAACCAATGGTTTAACAAAATAGTAGCCTACTTTAACCTACAAACTCATTACACCTGCATGTGCAGGTGCTTATATCGTATTGCAAGCTGCAAAATTTACACATTCATATATCACAATCAGTTGAGCTCATTTTATATATCATTTTGTCATCAGACAAATAGAAATCAAGGGCTGCAAAACCACATTAGCTCTACAACCACTAAGCTCAAAGAAACATACAGTTTGGGTGATTTAAGTACGGTAATTCAACCACTATACTCTAGATGCAATCACTTCATCACAGGACACAAGAATAGTAAGGAAAGAGAGAGGCTCACAAATGGAATAATACATACAAATTATAATAATTATTGTTCGTGCCCATATTATTTTACTTCATTTTTCAATTATTCACTTCTGGTGTGTGGTTGTGAATGATTCACAAGTAAGGTGGTCAAGTAAATAGAACCATAAGGCCATTTCGGAAACTCTCATTTCTGAAAATTCAGGTAATTATGGTACCATTCAGAAAGCACTCTTCCTGTTTTTGAAACTATGACAGTGTAGCATTAATGAGGATGCTATCACAAATCAGAGCAGCTTAAAGACCTCTGTGCGTACTGGTGCAATAGCCTGACCACTCCTGACTGAGACACCTCTAAAGCTTGTTGTCATCTCTTCTCTGGTGCGCTGAGATGAGCACTTGACTTGGGATCCTTCTGAAATTTGTGGCTTGTACTAGGTTTGTGTTTTGGGCACGCCTTTTCATGTGCCTGCAGTTAATCCATTAGTATCTGACACAAACTTCCTTTCTTGTTTTTTTTTTCTAGTAACATGGGGGAAAAACCTTGTGTATTAACTTTAGCTCCTTTGTGACAGTATGACATGTAAACACCACGCTGTGTCCATCGGTGGTGTTATGTGCTTTTTCTGTGGTCACCAGTGACTGGTCATTGTGAACACTGCCTGCTCAGAGACCATTCAGACCTGAGACTCATGGGCCGTGTGGAGCGCTGTGACGAGTTGTGATTTTATATGTGCAGTGCACTAGTGACCAGCAGTCCCTGTCGGTGGCCAGTGGTGTGTCTTTCTTGTCTGCAATGAGGCAAATCTGTGGTGCGTTCTGTTTGAAAGTTTGATAATAAGGGGTGGAGTGCCTTGGAGATTTTTTGTTACTAGATGTTTACCTGTTTTGGTCGTGGTGCCTAAGCTGCTCTTTTGTAACAATTCAGGCGCATCTGGTATTCATTACAATCTCTGGCTTTACGAACATGACTGTTAAAATGCAGGTGCCCCAGACAAGGTTCTGTGACCATACAGTTTCTCACGTAGCAGTCACCATAGCCCAGAGGTCTTCTGTTGAACTACGAAGATGTGGCTTATTGTAGCAAAAAATCTCTTGTAATTGCGGGAAACAAGTATAATAATTTACTCTTTTGTTTTAGTGAACATCATTAAATTGGTTGCTTGGAAATTGGGGTATAGATGTTTAATGACATTTTTGACAAGTATATGCAGTGGGACTTGAGTTCTGCTTTTGTCTAAATGACTTTCATAACTATTGGAAACTTAATACTTTATTATTGTCTCGTATGTTAACCTATATTAAATCACCAGATTTGTGGCTATTGAAGACCTTTGTCTTTCCAAGCTGTGCCTTTGAAGTTTGTGTTGATCTTGGCTGTTGCTGGCAATCCAGATGTATTTATTAATTGTGCCATTCTATCAGTGTCAGTAGCTTTAGTATCTGCAGACACTGTTGTTTACATTATATGTTGGTTCTTCATAATGAGGCTTCCCTGACCTGAAGTACAAATTTTGTTAATTGAAAGAAAATGTTGAAGCTCACGTATTTTAATTTTTTTTTTCTTGAACTTTATTTTTTACTGGGAATGATTCTTGTCGGAAAAATGTATGTTATCACTCCAGTCCTAACTAAACAGAGAGGAAGATCTTGTTGGGTGCCATGTTGTGCTCCTGAGCAATGTTCTTAACTTCCTGGTGCTGGTTCCAGCATTCCAATTTCCAGCTGTCTTCACTCGCATTGGATCGGCTAAAATAATAATATGATGATTTTGCTTTAATTTGGAGACCACCAGCAATTGCTATTCTGTGATGAGTGGAATTCATCTTTCTGCTTTAGAGATTTAAAACAAAACAGCTGCTGCATTATTTATCAGAAGTCCACAAAGTTTTTCGGTGGGTATTACCACCCGCCAACAAACCCCCCCTCTGGATTTGTGGCCTTTCTTTTCCCTGAGTCTTGTTCCCCGGAGTGGCGGTTGCTGAGGGATCTCCTCCAGGACTGAACTCCGTGCTCCGCGGTCATGTGGATCTAACTCACACACCTCCTCTCCAGGGATCCTGCTCCCCACTGATGGTGGCCACCTTGAACCCCCATGTTGCCACAGTAGCGCCGCAGTACTCGGTCCCCCTGGCGCTGAGCTGCGCGGCGGGAAGGCCGGCCCTTCTAGAGCAGACGGCCACTGTGCTGGTAAACTCCTCTGTGCTCCGATGCTGTTTCTCACACTAACAGCTTTTTTTTTACGCCAGTGTATTTAATCCTCCTCCTCTCCTTTTACCCAAGGGGCTGCAGAGGGCATGGAAGCATGTGCTAAGTGGTGTGCCTCCTGTTTGTGCTTTTGCTTGCAGCTTTTATGTCCGTAGCCCCCAGCGCCACTCCATTGCTCCCCCCCCACCCCCAGTAGAAATCAGAGAGCTGGAAGCAGAGCCACACCCTCTGGGTGCCAGAAAGACTCAAAGCTCAGGGCTTCATCTTAATTCTGTTTAAAACCCTTTTGTCTGAAAACCATGTGGTTGATTTCAGGACATTCTGGAATGGCGGTTTTTACAAAATCTTTACAAAAAATATTTCTGCCCACATTTGAAATAATGTTGCCCCTTTCTCCCTTATTTAACAAGGTTTACATTTCTGTTTCAAAGTACTGTTTTTGAGTGGATTAATATGAACCTTATTGTCTGTCTTTAGGTATTTTAGGGACCGCTCCGTGATCGGCATGGCTGCTTGGCATGTGCCCGCTCAGAAAGAAAGCGCTGCTCAGTTCTTTGTCCCTGTATTGTTTGTCTGTCTTCTGGAGTGGCATACCAAAAGCCTCATTCGTGTTCTGTTTTTCTCTCCAGATTAATCAAATCTTCCTTCTATGCAGGTCATGACCCGGGAAACCAGCACATCATTCTTATAGCAGCACTTGGACAAACTCGGATATATACCCACACACGTGCAAACATGCATAAGCTTGAACCCTTCCACTTCAATGCCATATGCCTAATATTTTATTTTTTATGTTCCATAAATCTGAACAGTGTACGAGTCCTGGTGCACAGAAATGTTGCGTGAATACCAAACAAATTCAAAATAGGATTATTACAAATGATATCATTTGTATGACTGCAGTCATGTACAAAACAGTGGAAGCAAACCTTAAGATCTTTTACAAAATAAGAAGATCAGGATGAAGTGTATTGTGTAGAAATGGCTGAGCATGTGCTGGTAATGGAGCCTTAAAATGAGTGTGAAAAAGGGACAGAGAGCCATTGCAGGCCTCATTTTGGGTGCATCTAATCTAGGTAATGAGAATTAGATCTGGGGTATCCACCTCCCAGAGGTGCGGTGTTTTTTCTTGTTTTGTTGGTGTTTGTTTGGCTCTTAGCTTAGATACTTCACTTTAGGCTCCCGAAATGTCTATACTACATCTTGAAAACCTATTTTATCATAACCTATGAAAATAAACTCATCAATCTAGAAATCCCGCTAATTATTTTAATACTCTGTTTGATACAAAAGCCAATAAACACAGCAGCCCTCCAGGAACTGAGTATGTGAAGAGTACCTGCCTATTTCTGTTCTCAGGAAATAATAGTCACGTGGAATGATTTTAAATATCTCTGCTCAGCATTAACTGTAGGGACATCGCCCAGCATTGTAGGATAGAAGAAGGAATGAGTGATGACACTACATAATTCTGAATTATAAATCTTTTTTTGTGGAGGGACATAGCCTAGAAGCTATGACCAGCAGGCTTGTTTAAAGTAGCACATAAGAGGATAGTGCTATGCTGTGCTTTTATTTTTCCTCATAAGTATATGAAGAATTCCTGTCTGATTTTGTTTTCAGAATACAATAGTGATGCAGAATGGTGTTTAGGGAAAATTTTAGATGCCAAATAGCAGTGAATAGTTTTATCTTAATTAGACTGCATACAGAAGTGGAGAGGTAACAAGTAAGTAAATTGTCCTTCTAATATGCTAATTTCTCGTAAAGGTTATTAAAAAAATAATTGTAGATTAAGCAGAAAATGTACTGAATGGCAATATTATTCAAATAGTCTTCAAATAAGTAAGTTAAAATAGATTGAAGAACAACCCAGGCTACTGTTAAATACTATTGTAATGAAGACTAAATTACTATATGGCCAAAGAGCTTTTAAACAAGTGGACTTGGTTGGACTCCACTTTCCAGAAGGGAGAAATGCTATTTCCATGTGTTGTGATTCTGCCCCATATACAGTATTTTCAGTGGGTTTGATGGATACATTGTGTATATCTCAAAATGTGTGCCAACCACAAAAACTCTTTATGTATATAGTTTCACGCATTCTTACAAATGCACATTTAATGCACTTACAAATAAATAAGTGCATTACATAAAATAAGTAATAAGCAGTTTTCAGAGCTGAGACTTTGTTTAGTGGTTTGTTTAACAATAGTGCAGTAGTAACTTACTTATTTTATCTTTGTACGGTCATCCTCCTTGCTTAAGTTCTTGTGACAGACCCATGAAAGGTATTTTACTTTTTTTAGTTTGCTGCGGATAACTTTCAGAGAAATGGAAATGCTTCTTTAGGCAGGCTGTTCCTGGGCTAAGTCTTCCCCTTGCTTAGGTTTTTTTGTGTATATATCTGAGAACTCAAATGAAGATGGTTCCCAATTAAGGCATTTAAAATAAACTGGTGTATTGATTTGGAATCAACATGGTGACATCAGGGAGAGGATTAACATTAAGATATTAATATAAGAATATGTCCATGTGCAAGTTGGTGGTAGTGCTACTGCAGTGTTAATGTTATTAAATTATAGCACGTTATTTAACCCAGTGATGTGTAGCAGATGCTCAAGTGCATTTTCACAACGTTGCAGGTGATAAGAGGGCACTTGGCCCATCTTGCTTGTCTGGTAATTTAGTCGCTAAGTACATTTTTAAAATGTTGTCCAACCATTTCTTAAAAGAGCCTAGAATTGTTCCAGACAGTCCCATTTTTCTGTGGAAAGAAGTGCTTCCTCTTCAGTATCCTAAATAATTTCACTTTTAGTTTCGTTTCTAGATTTAAGCCCATGGTGTTATGTATAGTCAACAGGGGAAATAGACCCTTGGTTTGACCTTAACTCTACGTGTTAGAAGTTTAGAAAATCTCCTTTCAGCGATCATGCTCATACAACAAGGAATCGTTTGTTGCTTTTCTTTCTAACGCCCTGAAATCTTTTTGTATATATTGACCAAAACTGACCACCGGATTCTAAATTAAGTCTTGCTAGTGCATAACTTTTTTTTTTAATTCCACACATTTTGGTATATACCAAATTGTTCTGTTTTTTTGTTACTTTCCTACATTGCCTTAATGTGGACATAGACACATCTGTATGATAGCCAGACTCATGTGTAACTTCCTGTTGCTTAGAATCACCTATGTGATATTTACTGTGTGTTACTGCTGCCAGTTTGGATCTCTTTGCATTGATACATGTTGGATTTCTTTTACTACACATTTACCTACTCCATTTTTGTCTTATGTTCTTTGTTATTCTGTGTCCACTCTTTCTGTGGTAGCCTCTCCCATTTACTGCAAGTGGTTTGCTAACTGTATCCATATAGAAGTTGTTGATAAAGATGAGAAAAAGGCAGTGGGTCTAAATGATTGCTGTGGCGATTGACGATTGAATACGTGACCTTGGATTACAAGGGGTCTTACCAGAACTTTCTTGGAAGTCTAGATATGTCATATATATTAGTTATTCAATGTTCTTATTACTTATTCTAAAAATTAAATCCTTTAGCTGATCTAAACCTTTTAAAAATTCATATTACCAAATAGTATTCCTCTATTTTAGCCCAAAGTATACTTTCAATTACTTTTGCAGTAACAGAAGTTAGATTGTCCAGATTTATAATTTCCTGGTTGAATTCTATCCACCTTCTTACAAAACAGTGTTACTTTTGCAATTCTGCAAAGTGAGCTAAATTCTTCTAGTTAGGGGTCTATGAATAACATTCTTCAGTTACTGGGCATATCCTATCAAAACTTTTTGATATATTAGTTTTTTTTTCCCCATCCTACTCTCTGTAGTACCTCAGTGTTGGTTAAAATAAAATTGCCCAATACAGATGAATCTTGTTCCACAACACTGAGCATGCTATTGACATCTTCTATTGTAGAAAACTATGTGGAGTTTTTGTTTAATGATTATTATTTCATCACATTCCATTATTAATCCCCTAAAATCTTGTAGACGGTTTGCAGCAGCACATTTTTTCATTGTAAACATACAATAAAAACATATCCCAAAACACAACATTATGGAAACCACAATGGCCATCTTTGTCTCCTTTTTTATGAGGTTGGATGGCCACGTTACTTTTCTGAAATTCTGTGGTGCTTTGCTTTTTATTTCTTAAAATAGTCTTCGGGATAGTTTGTGTTTTTTTTAGATAAATGGGATATTAAAGCAAGCTTCTGTAAGATCCCCCTCCCCCTTTGTTATTCAGAAATTATGATAATATGAAGTTTTTCTTGTTTACAGCAGGCTTGGCCCACAGGAACTCAGCAGATTCTCATACCATCACCTTGGCAACAGATGTCTGGCATTTCGCTCCATAATACTGTCCAGCCAGTCATCACTGAGTCCCCTATGGGTGCCATCCTCTCTGACAACATGAGCTCTGGGCAACAAATAGCCAACTGGAGGTGAGCAAGGGGAGCTAAATCCGTTTATTTAAGGTTTACTTATTTAGTATTTTTCAGTTATTCTGATTCAAATGCTGGGGTTGCTGGATGAAACTGACAGCCAGTGTTCGGGAGAAACTGGAATCAAAGATAAATTGTGTAGACGTATATTAAGTTCTTGTCTTTATGCGAAGCCTTGGTTTTAAAGCAAAAGTCTTCCGCTAAAAATAACAGACACAAGACAAAACAAAGTTCTAACAGTTTAGATAATACTTACTATGCCTCAATGGAATGCGTGGTATGTTGATGTTAAATATATCATTTTCAAAAAGTCTTTTTAGTAATGCAATTAGAACAAAACTTTATTTTTACTACTTTAGAATGGAATAAGAAAATAAACACATTGTGGCTGCATGGAACGAAGGTTAATGTATCAAAACCCAAAGAGAATTAAAAAAAATGACTAAAGGTTTGTTTCACATAGGTTCAAGATCAGGTTAGTACTGAGTGTAGAGTAAGACACATCTCTATTAGAAATTCGATGTATCATTTTTATTGTAATTGGAAAATTTGAAACTGTTTGGCCTGAAGGAAAAACCATAAAAATGGGTACAGAGCCAAGCACAATCAGGATATGAATAAAATATATTAAAAATCAATTAATATCCATATGACCGTAGCCTGTAAGGGTTTAGTTTAGGGTTTTAGGCAAAGGATACAGAAAGAAGAAAGAACTGTGCCAAGGTACTTGAACACAACATATGATATTATACCTTTCCACCTATAAAAGACACTTCTTTCATATGTAAAAAGTCAGTTGTGTATAAACAGCTGTAAAATAATCAAATGTGTCTTTTCAGCATGTGATCTGAAAGTTGCACAGTGATACTGCCATCTCTGTTTATGTTCTCAGTGTGTTCTTGTGATTCTTGTGCAGAAGCTCAGTTTACTGTGTTTTTAGGAGCTCCCATGGTGGACAGTACAGTGGAGTGATGCAGCAGGCGTCTGTTCTCGGTGGCCACGTGTCCTTGACCACTGCCGCCCAGCCCCTGACCGCAGGAGCAGCGTCTGCTGTGAGACCCCAGCAAGGAGGGACCTCAGGGAGGAGGGCCAGAGCGCGGAACACAGACAACAGGACCAGGTGCGGTAGGCCACGCTGCTAAACGTTGGGCTTTGGGTCAGTTAGTGAGCTGTATTATAAGTGGAAAATGAGTTACCAGGTAGCTCAGCCAGCAGAGATGCCCATACTGTCCAGATGTGGTCGGTTCGAGTTCCATTTTCTTACCACTTCATCCAGTTCAGGGTTGTGCAGGAGACGGGGCCTACCCTGGTAAGCAGCACAGGGCAGGGCACACGCACACGCACACGCCAGTGCCAGTTTTCCCAGAAGCCAGTGAACCTACCAGTATGTCTTTGGGACTGTGGGAGGAAACTGGAGCACCTGGAGGAAACCCAGAAAAACAAGGGGAGAAAATGCAAACTCCATCCAGATAATGCCCCAAGTCCAGAACTGAAAACCAGGGCCCAGCACTACAGCAGTGGTAACCACTGCCCCACAGTGCTACCCTAACCAAAGTGCCAATGAGGTTAAATTCTGAGTATTAGTTTTCTTCTCACTTATTGGTGTGATGTTAGTACCAGTCATGTGCTGTCCAGCAGCGAAGCCAGTGAGACATGCTCTGCTTCTCCAATCACCTTGAACTCTCCCCGATGTCTCCGATGTTGTAGCATATCAAAAGAACGACTCTTTTTGCTGTGTAGGAAAGCATTTCTGCATGTCGTCATTCTTACTCTGCAGTTCTCTCCATAAGCTGCGTCTTAACAATTAGTGATTTCCTACTATTATCATTTTAAAAAAGGTTTGTCAGTGCCAATTAGAAAACGTGGATTCTATTTTGGTGGCTGAACCTGTCTATCTTAATGACATCAATACTTCAGCACTGCTTAAGAGCATAATTTAGTAAGTAATTGGAGAATAATTAGTAATTTATTGTAATTGGATTTGGTAGCCTTTTTATTATTTCACTGTTAACTCTTCTGTGTTTCTAGCAGGGTGATGTCTCTACTGGAAACTGTGCCCCCTGTGGTACACTGCAGCCCCCTATTGGCAACACCACCATACAATGCTGTGGTACCACAGCCAATTCTCATCACTGATACACCAAGCCCTGCTGTCAGCGTCATCACCATTCACAGTGACACAGAGGACGAGGATGAAAGGAAGTTCTACCCTAGCAGGTGAGATGGCGTTGTTAAGTGGAGTTAGATTGACCATCAGATCTGTTCTTTTCTTAGGTACAATCGATTGTAATTTGTGTGGTACATGGAGATGTCATTTTCTCATAAGGGCCAGTGTACGTGATTATTCTTTTATGAAAAGTGTCCACTCAGAGTGCAGGTGACCCTTTGCAGTCTGAATGTTGTGGGCTTGATCCCCATTTATAACACTAGTGTACTCTGAGGGCTGAAAGCTCTATCACTAGTGAAGTGAAGTAGGGAGCTATCCAGGCCATTGTCTTACAATACCCCAGCTCGGTGTTTGTCCTCTTTCTGATGTGATGACTTCACATCTCTGAGAGAGGTATAGAAGAGAAAAAAAACAACTGGCTACTCTGCATTTGTTTAATTCAAATGTATATATTTATGTTTAACTGTAAAAGATCTTGTGTTTATTACCAAAACACCATAAAATACCTATCAGTACAGGACGACATAGAATTGTTTAAACCATAACTCTTTTCTGCTTCTCAGTGTTTTCTGTTCTTTTTTGGGGGGATATGAATAAATCTGTATGCAGTGTATGATTTCCACAGTACAGAGGAAAATGCACTCCTTTATATCTTTAAAAAGATGCGATTGCAATCATTTTTTCCACTCCTTGCTCAAATGGGAAAATATATAATATGGTCATAACAATATAGAAGAAAGGTTTTCTCTCCTGCTTCATTTTTTTAAACTTGGTTCATATTTTTTCTTTTTTTTTTAGTTTTGAGCAAATAATTTACTAAAACACTAACAAAACATGTTTACATCTTTTCAAATTTGACCTGCTGGCATTTTTCCTCTTATTCTTACTGCAGAGACTGAGCTTATGTCTGTATAGAACAGAGAAGCCTAATTTGATTAGAAAACGGTGTGTCAGGTTTTTGTCTTTTGACTGGCTGTCAACTTGTTGCCGTGTTGTTTGACAGCTATGCAATGAAACAGCGCACTGAAGTCATCAGCTGCGTCACCGTCCATGATTCCCAGGACTCGGATTCCTCGCATGGCAGCCCGTCAACCCCAAAGCACCTGCCCAGCTTTGTCGAAGCTCCGGCAAATCTGTCGAAGTCACTGAGTATCATCGTCCCTTCGGTAAAAATGCAGCCGGAAGAATCTAAATCATCAAGAATTTCAGGTTAGTGGGATGTTCTTTTTTTTTAATCAAACTCATTGGATAAAGATGCTTGCCGATATATGTATATGGTAAATCCCATAAAAATTGTGATTAGTGCCCTTAGGATTGCAGCTTCACAAAGGAGGCCTTGGGTTCATTTACTTGGCTGCTATCTGTTTAACATGTGCATGTTCCACCCTGGTGTGAGTGTGTGAGGGTTTTTGTGTGTGTGTACCCTGTGGGGGGTGGACTGGCTTCCCATCCAGGGTTTATCCCGCCTCGCATCCAGCACTCCCTGGGATAGGCTCTGGGTCTCCGTGACTCGGTGAGTTGGAAGAGTGGTAACTGAAAGTGGATGTTAACAGCAGTTTTGTTTGAACCTTTTCTTCACTTAATAATTACCACTTTTATAGAGCAATATTACTGAAGTAACATCGCATGTATAATAGCCTATTTTTAATGGTGAGCAACAATTCTGTATTTTTGAGCACGCTTACGTCTCACTAGCCCTGTGGTGGAGCACTGTCTGGTGTCTTGTTCCACACTTACAGATTGATATAACAGATAAACATTTTGATTTTTTTTCCTTTTTCTAGGGCAGTTTGCTGGTGTTTGCAGTAAGAGTAAGAAAGCAGCTGTGCAGCAAACATGCACTTCAGCATCCTCCAGCAGTAGTTGCCATCCGCACACTGCAGCCAGCAGGATCCAGCCACTCAATCTCAGCCAGGTGAGGCATGAGGGCAGAGAGTCGGGCAATGCAGAAGGGCAGGGGAATGGAGTCGATTGAAGGATCCTTGGAATACTTTAACAGAATTGAACATTTCTACATTGGAACAAAAATTTCTGCAGGAGCATTTGATCATAGTGTTCAGATTTGTAAAAAAGGATGCGCAATCATAAACCTTTAAACTTGAAGTTAGGAGTTCGGATTGTGAAAAGTGGACTTTATTGTTTGTTCATTTATTATTTTTTAATCTCTGCTAAATTAATACTTTAAAAAGTGCCAAATCTTAGCAGTGCTGTGATTGTTAGCAGTCCCCTACTTCAGGGTATAAAATCTGTGTGGCTTGAGTAGACATTTTCAGAATCTGGGTATAGTTTTATGGTATATCTGAAAACAAGAGAGGCATTTTTACTCCAAGAGAACCGGGCGTATGGAGCAGGATTCCCAGCTATGTAATTAAAGCTGAAATCTGGCCTCTTGTAATAAACAGCTGGGTGAGATCCTCCAGTCAGTTAGCATTTACTAGACAGGCTCAATAGACTGAATGCCCTCCTCTTGTAGGTAACTTTTCTGAAGTTCTTAATGATCTTTTTTGTAAAGCACAGGTGTTTACATTCAAATTGGAGTCAGTACTTGTTGCACAACTTCAGCTGTGTGCAACATAGAAGGAAATGGAAGAGCCGGTTTTTACCTTGTTCTGGGAGATGTATTTTTATGACTTTTGGTGCGTCTGTTGAGCTTGTGTTGATTGTTTCCCTCCCAGGCTCAGCATTCCATCACTTCGTCCCAGGCCCGGGTGAGCGGCAGTTCCTCCCGCAGACAGCAGGTATGCCCTACAGTTCCCCGGTCCGCTCAGGCACACTATTACCTGCAGAGCTCACCCCCACAGAGCACCATACTGCCTCCCTTCAGCTCTTCCTCCAGCCTGAGCAGCCAGCCCCAGCTGTGCTCCTATGCTCCTTCTGCTGCCCTGGCACCCGCGTCTGCAGCAGTGGCTCAGCTGCTGGCGTCCCAGCAGGGCACGTCTCGGCATGTTGGCGCCAGTGCCAGCTTCATGCCCCATACTGCCGGCTTGATCCAGAAAGACCCTTCAGCTGTGGGGCACAGCCTTCTCACAGCTGCAGGTCTGCCAGCTGCCCAGTACCAGCACCAGTTTCCCACGTCTCAGGCCACTGCCGTCTACAGGGGCTACCAGATCAGCCCCAGGAAGATGAGCGAATTTCCTTACCTGTGAGGGGAAGGAGGAGTGTGGTGGGAGCCATCCTTGTAGACCTCCACTGAAGATTTGTCACTGCTGAACAAACTGTTCTGCCGAAACTGAGTCTTGGCTTCAAGTGGGACTTTGCGTCTTTCCTCCTCTTCTCAAATATTGCAGGGACTATACAAAATTATTTTTAACTGTAGTTTCTAATGCTCAATTGTGTGTAATTTTTAACACATTGTGAAATGTTAAACCTCATTAAGAATTTTATGCTTTAGTTGGTTTTATGTTGCTTTTTAGAGGTTCATTTTGCTCTTACCAACTCTAATATTTATTTTAAAAAGTCTTAGTTCATAACTGACAATTTTTAAAAGAATATTGACAGAAATGCATTGAAAGTTCCGTTCTCTTACTGATGGCAGTCTGTCAGTTTTTTAGAAATGTAATGTGAACAGTCTGAAGCTCTTTTTCTTCAGAGAGTGCATTAACTCCTTACTTTATACTTTAATTACATATTTGAGTCAGCAAAAATAATGTGCACATCATCAAAAAACCCAAGAAGAAGAGTTTTCTAAGGCTTGCCAGCTAAGAGCCACAAAGAGAATATGCCTTTTACACAAATAGGGTTACACCCTCCCAGTAGTCAGTGTAATCTCTTTTTACAAGATTGTCAATTTTTGCTGGAGAAGATACACTCAACCTATGCAACAGCTATTCACTTGTAGTCACTGTTCCAGTCTCCATCCAAAAACTGGGTTACTTCTAGGTTATTTACAAAGGCTTTAGACTGTTTTTCAAGTTTATCTTTGTTGTGTATGGAATATTTATCAAGTGGAAGTGCACTAAATTTGTGACATATTAAGCCCTGTTGGAATTAAGAACATTTTCAAATGGATACAATATTAACGACTTTGCTTCTTCACCTACTGAACTGAAGAATGTTTTTTCATAACAAAACTCAATTGTGGACTTTGGAACTGGACTACAACCCTTTTTCATTTGTTCTTTGTAAGTGAAGTGTGCTTTTAATTTGAGGATTTTGTCTACCTTGCAGAGCCAAAAGGTTACTCTGTGTTTTTTTAAACAAAAACGTTTTAAGGCACATTTCATGCAAACATTAAAATTGTTGGAGTTTGTTGACATTAGTCCTAGCTAGAATTCTTGGAGTATCAAATTGGAAATAATAATATAGGTACAACCAATGTGTGTGTTTGTGTTAATTTACTGTAGGTCTGTGGGGGAGATTGGACTCTTTGCTGTCGATATTGTACATACTGTTAGACTCCACAAATAAAACCAAACACAGTTCTGATTAATCCAGTTGTGATTTCTTTATTGTAATAAAGAAAGGAGGTTAAGTGGTTAACTGCTCGTCTCTCACTCGTTGAATTTCTTACAAACCCATACATTTTCAAGATTGGTCAATGAGTGTGTTACCTTATAAGGTGTAAACGAGATCAGAAAGTCAGGCAGATGGCTCAGACCAGCCTGGGGCAAAAAATCCAAAACCTTTGTTCCCTTCATGTTGCTAAATCTGGGTGTAAGATACACATTAGCTCTATACGAGAGAATGCAAACTTTACACCTCGGCCGGCCAGGAATGTGCAAAACAATATACTTTTTACAGACTTTATTGTTAACTCGTAACAAGGCAGGTTCCTTTAACACAAAACAGGTTTCTGTGATGTCTCAAATAAGTTTATGTAGTTGTTAATGGATTATCTCCAGGCACCATTGTATTTTAGATGAAGCTTAAGTGTGGAGACATGGCTGTTTATTCTTATACAATAGTGAATCAGTTTTAGTTATGACAGATTCACTTACTAAAATATTCATTTATTAAAATAACTAAACTGATCCTGATATGTATTTTTTCTGGTAAGGTAGCCTTTTAGCTTTGGTGATGTACAGACAGGAGCATATCATATTAATGATGAGGGGTACTGTACAGAGAGTTGATTAAACCTGATTGATGAATGCAATGGATTCGCTACTACAACACATAACATATATTCTACCAGTTTGTTTATGTGGTTGTTAATGTTTCATGTCCAGGCTCCAGTGTGAGGTAGCTAAAGTTTAAATGAAGAACTGGAGGTTATAAATGTGTGTTTTGGGTACTAGGTATGCTCTTTCTTTGAAAGGACTTATAAAGCTGTCTTATGTGTTGTGCTTGGGTAGAGCAGTGTGGTAAAATCCTGTTTTAAAATTGTTTGGTGCGTTTCAGTTCTGTTTAATGTGTTTAGTAGGATCACCTTGATTCTATAAATCTGACAATGAGCAGAAGTGCAAACAATGTGGGAGACTATAAGAATAATGTCATCTGTCATGAAAACTACTGCAATGACAAGAGTGACTTAAGTTCTCATATGAACCATTAACCACAATATTTACATAATTCATACATGTCATAAAATTCTATCAAATTGTACAAGACTTTGTTGCACAATGTAAAGTCCATTTGACCCCCACTTTGAAATAATTGTGCAATAAAGGGTAAATAAATAATAGAGAGACATCATATGAGTCTTTCCTAAAAAGAATGCCTGTTCCGTGTAGTGCCTGTTTCGTGTAGTGTAATACTTCCTTGCATTTATACAAGGTTTTTCAAAGTTCTCAAATTCCATCTTAATTTATCCAGAAGAGCCCATTACTGAATTTGTAATATTTATGGGAAATTATTTTTTAATTAACCCATGCAGTATCATAAAAAATAGACAAACAGTTTACACATGTATTGTTCATCTAACTCACTGATATAATATTATTAATAACTAGCACTTTCATCCCCATGCTATTTCAGTAAAACTACCAAAGTCTAAGAGAATTGACTCTGTCCTCATGTCACCAACATGACATGACACCAACACTCACTTTAACATTTTCAAAATAAAATCCAAACAAAACTCACATTTTAATTCACTTTGACAGAGTGCCTTTGTAAAGCTAATGAGATCAACTAATACATTAAAAAACAATGTCTTACACTTTTAACATTAGCCAAGATACTGTATATTAAAATCCCTAATATGCAAATTGTGAAATACAAATTATTATTTCTTAGTTTTCTCATTTATTTTAGTAATTCTAAACACTATTTACAAGTAGCAAACTATTAAACAATTACAGAGGAATGCATGCCAATCTACCACACTTTCAGAAGTTTATTTCTAAATGAGTAGATTTCAATTTCACATGCAATCTACTGGGAATTACCTGCTGTCATCAAAGACTATTGCTCTGGTGCAGACAAAAGGCAGCTTCTCTGTTATGCAAACAAAGAGACTTTGTTTTGGTGCCAGTAAGCAGTTTAGCTGAGAATGATAACATCTAGCTATAAACTCAAAGAGGAGCTTTTGCTTTTATTGAATTTATTTGATTTTGCCTCACATCAGAAATAACAGATCACTGATGAGGGAAATTCTTCATCAGAGAAGCATATTACAGTCTTGTGCAGACCCAGTTTTTGATTGAGCTCAATTAAATACAGCAATGTTCGTTGGGTCTTTAAGGGGTTCCTAACTCCTATATATGCTCAAAAAGATGTTTCATAATCTGAGTGCTTGTCCTGTTCTTTGATATGCAATTATGTCTTGTCCTTTCCCTTAGTGTGTAATATAAGTCGTTTTTTTACTATCTTGCTGCCTCCAGCACTTTGAGGGTTGTCCTGCTTTATGACTTGCTTATGGGTGTTGATCCTGACCTTGGTCACCACAACATTTGGTGAAAGATAAATGAACATATCCTAGCAATTACTTTACCTTCCACAATGTGGTTCAGTAGTAATATTGTAGTGTTGGATATGTGCAACAGTTACATGTCTCACTTCAATCAATATTTATTTGATTGAATCTTGATGGCTGCTTTATGTTTTACCTAGACTTTCCTATTAAGTTTACTGTTTTTAAGCCCCCACACCAGGGTGCATCACAAACCGGAAAGGACAGTGTTCTGAAAGAGGCAGAGTGAGCTGAAGTGTGGAATGACCTCAGACTGGTTAAACTGAAGCCAGTTGGTAAGTCATATATTTCTATGTCTGACTGATCAAAAAAAGGCACAATCATGTCCGTGGCCACAGGAACAATGAAGCTTTCAACGTCTTTCAGATTTAACAGGAAAGAAGCAAAAGACCTCTAGTGAAATGGTTTCGCAGATGCCAAAGATTGTTAAACTAAAAGCAGCAGGTCCGTTAAATCTATGTGAAAAATCATGTTAAAGATAGTAAAAGATATAATTTTGTAAACGTATGATATCCATGATAAAACCTAAAGGCAGACGTTCTGCAAATTTTGCATTAAAGATGCAAAAGGTCAAAAATTCCACCACTGATACTTCTGTCAGCCCAATCCACACAATTTACAACACCTGCTATACAGTACAGGACAAGCTGCAACAGAAGCCATTGTATCACCTATAGATTTATACTGTATTCAACTCATACATCTAAAACTGTCAACTGTATCCATGAGTGGACCAAAGTATCTTATGACATGCTAGGTACTGCTCATGTACACTACTGTAGGAGGGATCCTGTGTTTATCCTCTCCCCGTCACAAAAAATGACTATGATTAATGGATATGCCAGCAGCCATATCACTCTGCAACTCACAACTGGCAGCCCCCTGAAGCTAAGCAGGTGTGAGCCTGGTCAGTGCCTGGATGGGAGACCTCCTGGGAAAAACTAAGGTTGCTGCTGGAAGAGGTATTAGTGTGGCCAGCAGGGGGCGCTTACCCTGCGGTCTATGTGGGTCCTAATGCCCCAGCATTGTGACGGGGACACTATACTGTAAACAGGCGCCATCCTTGAATAAAATGTTAAAAAATGTTATTCTTTTAAAATATTTTGCATAATTAGTTTTTTTAATAACCCCTTTAGTCTAGCCTCTAATTCTCCTCTGTATAGAAATGTAGAAAAATTAATAGAAATTGTATTCAAAAAGAAAATGATGCTGCTAATTCCTGATTAAATTATAGAAAAATGTTTTTCCAAAAGTGGAAATTCATCATCTGAAATACAAATACCAGTTTTACACAACTATGTGGAAGGGATCTCACAGCAATTAATGTAACCTTCCTATACACTAAAGGTGTTTTTATCTTAAGAGGTCCTATGGATCTATCTATTGTAAATATTGTGGTTAATGGTTCATATGAGAACTTAAGTCACTCTTGTCATTGCAGTAGTTTTCATGACAGATGACATTATTCTTATAGTCTCCCACATTGTTTGCACTTCTGCTCATTGTCAGATTTATAGAATCAAGGTCTTTTGCTGTACTTAGTCTTTTAGAAAGAAAAAAGTCCACTATTCAAGTTCAATACAGACCATTGAAGTGTGAAATAAATAGTTCAAATTATATTTTTAAAATTTATTGAATGATTTTGTCATTGTTTGTCATTTAGAAAGTAAAAAGACTAAACTTAATTTTCTTAATATTCTAAGACTAAAAATATTTAAACTAAAACCTTTATACATTTTATGTGACTAAATTAAACTGCATGATAAAAAATGTGAGTAGAATAAATTCAGTTTTAGTGAACTAAAAGAGTCATTTTAGTCTATGTATAGCAGACTAAAAAATGTTTGACTAAAATGTGATTATACAATTTTACTTGACTAAGACAGTCTACTGTAAGTCAAAAGACTAAGTCAAAAACTGATAACAAAATCAACACTATTAAGCACTGTTGTCTTTTCTCTGAACAGAGCTTTTCATTGAAGCAATGTTGATAAGAAGCATCATTTAGAAGCAGTAGCAAAAATGGCTTGGAAGGCTATATTCTTGTCTTGCTTATCTTCCATTCGAACATCAGAGAATCCAGTGGCTCTTAGGGCCTCCATGTAGACCTCGGGTTTCCAGTTATCATTTAAAAGAATGCTTCTTGACGCCGCCTTTGTGATTGAGGACAGTATGAGAGTTGTCACCATGAGACCACCTGCCGAAACACACAGTATTGCAGACAGCACATTACAGAGTGAATTTTAGGATTTAGAATCATAAAATAAGTTTAACTGTCACTACAGTGGAAAAAATGACTAAGGTGCCCTTTGTGTCTTGGTTCCTGCTCACTTTATTTCATAGGGATCGATTTTATTAACCTCTGCAAAAAATCTGAAAATCTCAGTCAAACCTCCTCTTAGCATTTACTGAGACTAAACACATTGGGGTCCTTAAAATAAGCTTCGTAACTCATCTCTTTAAGCTCTGGAATCAGCCTTATTTCAACACCAGAAAACAGCTGCCTTCACTTCAGCCCACCTGGTTTCATCACCCTGTGCATTTCTGAGGTTCCAGCCTTCAGATCAGGCCAGTAGTAGTAGCAGTTGCAGTGGTAGACCTTGTCCACACTGCTGTCAGGCAGGGGCATGGCCATGATGTTGCCATTGAAGAGGGTAACCTTTCCAGATTCAATCTCAGCCCTCATCCTTTCACTGGCCTTTGCGAACATGTACTCAGAATAATCAACCCCAAGCAGCTTTCCCCTAGGGCCAGTGAGGAGAGGGGCAGCTGCCTGGAGGCCCAGCCCAAGCCCAAAACCCAACTCCAGCACCATGTCATCTGGCTGAATCTCAACAAGCTTCACTGCATTTTCTTCCAGGACCCGGTTGTGCCATATGAAGAACTTGGTCAGTAACCACCCAGTTAAGGATTTAGCAGGTCTGCCAAGATGTCGGTTGAGCTTTTTAGACAGTATTCCTGAAAAAGCAAAGGGCATATACATACACTTTGTGAATTAACAATTTGTAATGGTTTTGGAATTTTTACAGGTTTTCCTGGAGTAAATTATTTTACAGCAGAGTCCAACACAACAAATACTACAAAAACATATATCACCAACAAAGAGTTCTGGACTCCAGTGTTTCAGGGGATATTTTACATTGTTCAACAAAGTAATGGGAGAGATGATAAACAATTTCCTGATTCTATTACACCTATGGTAATAAACCTGAGTCTATTACCAAAGGAGTATAATGGTGTCTCCCAGATGGAAAACAGCATTCAGTTTAATCTGATTTGGACCAATGACTTTGTTGCTTATTTTTACTAATTTTTCCCACTATTTTCTCAGTCAAGCAGCAAATAAGATAATTTGTTAAACCACGTTTAATAAATGATTTGTAGAAAGTGTAAAAATGGGTTTACCAACAAAAAATAAGTCTTTGCTGTCCTTTTTTATAAGTGGCCTCACAACATCACTTCAATTCAATTTCAATTTCAAGCTTTAATAAAAAAAGACAACAGTGCTTAATAGTGTTGATTTTGTTATCAGTTTTTGACTTAGTCTTTTGACTTACAGTAGACTGTCTTAGTAAAATTGTATAATCACATTTTAGTCACACACTTTTTAGTCTGCTATACATAGACTAAAATGACTCTTTTAGTTCACTAAAACTGAATTTCTTCTACTAACATTTTTTTATCATGCAGTTTAATTTAGTCACATAAAATGTACGTGACATTTGTCCCATCTTAAATTTTGTCCTCAGATGAAAATCAAATGTACAACAGGTGAGCACTAAACAGGTAAGCTGTCTGAAGTAGCCATTGTTTTAAATACTCATAGCAAGCTATAATAAATCTAATGTATTTGTTTTCATAAAACAATTTTAAAATCATTCATGTAAGAGCAACCCATTGACATACAACATCCCCTTGATTTACTTTACCAATCAATAAACCAAATCTATGATAAAAATCATATAGAATTGAAAATGGTGAATGGTGTTCCATTGAGTAAAATGGGACATCAAGCTTTGAAAATGTTCTTAACTGTAATTCTTTAGCAATTTCTCCTGAATTTGAGCTAATTAATGAATTTCAATTTATTTTGAAATTGACTCTGTACTACATCATTTGTGATTGCAGAAATTGGCTGCAATACAGGCACACAAATGAGCCATCTGCAATAACAAAAATTTGAAATTTGTGTTATAAAAATGTCCAAACTACATCTAGCTTGCTCTGTAACAGGACCTATGTATCTCAGACCCAGACTGTACTGCACCATTCCCATTCAGGACAACATGCCTCTCGTCCACCACACCTATTGTACCATTGTACCGTCCCTTCTACACTTTTTTGTATATTTCTTCACACCATTTCTTTCTTTCATACCTGTTTAAGTCAGATTATCACCTTAATGAACTGCATTCCCAAGCTTTTATAAAAAACACAGGTACAATAATTCAGAACTCAAAACAGTTTTACCTACCATATATTGGTTCAGCCATAGGTGCTGCACTTATTATATTCTGGTTATGCTACTTGGTTAGTGGGTACGTGACATAATATACAACTTTAAAATTGCGAGCTACTTCTGTCCCATTTGTAAAGCCCCTCCCTTTCATTCCTTGGTTCTTCCCTCAGGCCAAAGTGTCATTCACTTAAGGAGAAACATACTGGAGACGAACAGTAAAGGGCTGGGACAAAGAAAGCACTGACCAGCTACAGGATTATTTCAACTGTTCGTAATGGGATGCGTTTAAAGACGCACTGAAGGATATTCATGAACTTGATGATCTTGATACCAAAATCTTTTAAGTTGTTTTCCCCCCCCCAATCACAAACCATTGGTAACCAGGAGTCTCAAACGTACTCCTTAAAGAGAAATGTGTTTTTAAAGGGGACACAGTCAAAATCAAATCAAAGTTTATTTATCAAATGCACAACAATACGGCGTACAGCAGTAGTTGCTGGTAATGAAATGTCTTTTTCTGCGAGCTCACTAAAATCACAAAATTGAGGTTACATTTTTTGATATTGAATAAAACTCAATACGAGTAGAGCTTTTATGTGTCCATGGTGTATGCACTACATGTATATATTGCAGTTATGCTGAATACCGTGAAAACTGTGTGTCCATGTAGCTATTACAGGCGATTTGCTAAAGGAGCTGCAGGTTGGCTATTTAGCAGTCTTATTGCCTGGAGGAAGAAGCTGTTCCGTAATCTGTTGGACTTGGACCGAATGCTTTGGTACCGTTTACCGGACGGTAGGAGGGAAAACAGTTTGTGACTGGGATGACTGGGGTCCTTGAGAATGGACCTGGCCTTCTTCAGACATCTAGCTGAGTAGATATCCTGGATGCTTGGTAGCTCACAGCTGGTGATAAGCTGCGCAGACTTCACCACCCTCTGCAGTACTTTGCGATCCCGGGCGGAGCAGTTCCCATACCAGGCAGTGATGCAACCAGTCAGGATGCTCTCAACAGTGCACCTGTAGAAGTTGGTCTGGATATGTGATGGCATGCTGAACTTCTTTAGCCTGCGGAGAAAGAACAGGCGCTACAGTGCCGTCTTGACCACAATGTTGGTGTGGTGGGTCCAGGTTAAGTCCTCTGAGATGTTAACTCCCAGGAACTTAAAACTGCTGACCCTCTCCACTGCAGTCCCATTGATGTAAATAGGTGTGTGGTCTCCTCCCTGATGTTTCCTATAGTCCACAATCATCTATTTTGTCTTACTGATGTTAAGCGAGAGAGGTTGTTCTCCTGGCACCATGCTGCCAGGGTTTCAACCTGTCAGTCCCCAGGAGGGCAGTGCAGAAAAAGAGGTTAAAATGTAAATCAGGAATCAGTACAAGGTAAAAATAGAGAATACCATGGTTATGGGTGATACCAGAATTGCATGACAAGGAATTAAATTTATGGTCAATATCTTTCAGAAAAGTAATGGTAATACTGTACCTTTGTTAAATACAGTAGCATGGATGGGTAACAGCTGGCAAATGATATAAATGTGTTTTATACCTGTTTTGAATTAAATCCCACAACCACCTCAGCTAATACTGCTGATCTCCCAGTATCCGGAGAGTTGATTCAAATTGAATCTGCAGAGGTGCAGTTTAGGAGAATTAACATAAGGAAAAACAGAGGTCCAGGTAATGTGTGTGGAAGAATTCCGCAATCTTGTGTAGATCTACTATGTGATATTTTTAGTTGGCTTTCCACATGTCCCTACATTTCCAAATCACCCCCCCCCCCCCTCTGTTATTATTAAATCTGTTATTATTCCCCAATACTGACAAAACTGAAAGGCCAAGTGAGCTTAACAGCTACATTTCAGTTGCTCTCACATCCCTCCCAATGAAAAGTCTGGAGAGAAAAGTGAAGTAACACATCACATAACTTTACTGACCCTCTGCTGTTTGCACACAGAGAAAGAAGGGGAGTAAATAACAATACTTACATTGTTAAATCTGGTCTACCAGCATGTTGATCAAGCAAAGACATTTGTAAGGATCTTACTTGTTGATTTTTCCTCTGCTTTTATTATCGTGCTGTAACGAACAGTTCTTTCCGGAGCCTATGCGGACGACACAATCCAGAATCGTGAGGAAACACTAGGAAAGAGTCATGCAGGAATACGGGGATGAAAACGGGGGCGTGTCCAAAGTGCGCTGGTGCACGGGGGAGGTGTGGCCGAGGCAAACAATCCAAAAGTAATCCAGAGAGGGAATCCAAAAACACAAGAATAAGTCCATAGCCAGGTGATCCATCCAACAAGGAATTAAAAAACATGAACCGGGTCGGAACCGGCGGACAGGGAATGGGACCAGGCGCTTCCAGGTCCCGGACTCGCACGATACGGAAATCGGATGCAGAGCCCGGATGAACGTCAGTGCCTGGCTTTTAAGGTGGGCTGGGAACAGGGGTCAGGTGCACATAATCAAGTCTGAAGTGAAAGGGCCGGAGCACCCTTAAGGAGGAGGGACTATAATCGTGACACGTGCAACCACCTTTCCTTGTACACAAACTCTCAAAGAACTTCAATTTAAATTGTAACATGATAAGATGGGTCCTAGACTTCTAGATATGTAATTTGCTGCTCTTCCACTGGAACACCACAGTGTCTTGTCCCCCGTACTGTACATTTTGAACACTAATGATTGTAAGAACAAACACACAGATAGATATGCCTTTAAGTTTGCTTATGATACAGGCCTGGTCAGTTTATTAAAAGGAGCCAAAAATCATGGGACCATTCTAAATTATTTTACTAAATGGTGTGATGAGTTCTCTTTGGAGTTAAATGTTTTGAAAAGAAATGAACTGGTCATATACTGTAGGAAAAATGAAATGCCATTAACAGTCGGACTGTAGAGTTTGTCAATGACTTCAAGTTCTTGGGACTGGTCACAGATAAAAACCCGAGATGGGAGAAATGTGACACCATTTATAACCAAAGGCCAAAAGACACTCTTATTACTTAGGAAACTCGGCTATTTCAAGGTAGACAGAACTATATTAACAGTTTTATGCAAGTCATTTATTGAAAGTGTCTTAATATACCGCCTCATAGATTGGTTTGGCAACATAAGTGCTGTTAACTGTAATACGTTGGGGAAATTAGTAAAAATCAGAAGCAGAGTAATCGGGGCAAATAAAATCAACTAAAATATTCTCTATCAGAAGGGATAGTAAAATGCCAACAGCATTATGGAGTGTGTTTCTCAACCCCTCCTTTGTGAATTTACACTATTCCCATCTGGGAGATGCTTCAGTGTCCTCACGTATAAAAAAATAGACTCAGGAAATATTTCATCCCTGCTTTAATAGCTCTCAAACAATGTAAATTAACTCTTTTATAGTCTCTAACACTATTCTCTGTTGGCAATATTTGCCTTCCTTCTTTTATTGTTATATTGGACTATGCCAGTGGTCCAAAGGCACTCAAAGGGATTTTTACTGGAACATGCAATAAAGGTGGTACATGCTATAAAAGTCTAATAACATCTCTACAACATGCTACCCATTGAAAGCTCCTTGACATAGAAAGACAATTACTTGGTTTATTTATTGCATTATTTTTAGCAGCGCTAGCCTATTGTTTTCACAAGAAAGCTCACCATCTGTGCCACTGAAGTGTAAGGTCAAACATTTTGGACAAAATGCTAAGAAAGGTGGTTGCTAAGAAAGCAAAGTTAGATGTATAATTATTTTAGCCGTAGTAGAGAGAAGAATATGGATTTGTTCAACATAAAGGCCATTTGTGCTGTATAAGAGCATCATTTGTTGTCATTTGTCATTTGTTGCACATCAAATGTCTCAAGATATTTTCAGACACGAAAATGTTAACCAGCTCCAGACATTGGCATTAAAAGATGTTAAAGGTTTCAGTGTTTTTTGTGATGAATGCGTGGATATACTGTAAATGACATACTGTGATCAGCAACTCTTGTGAGATACTATAACTTAGATGGAATTTGAGAAGAGCTGTGCTGCCTAAAACTCATGCATGACTCATGCAACTACAGAAGGAGGATATACAGTAGCTAAGATGCTCATTAATCATTTTGAGGAAAGAAGAATTGACATCAATAAAATATTTTCTGTGACAACTGACGGTGCCCATGCTATGGTTGGAAAACCGAAGGGATTTGTAAAGGTCATTGTGAATCACTTTGGCCACACTGTAGTAAAGTTTCATTACATTATTTATCAAGAAAGTCTTTGTGCCAAGAGTTTGAATTATGAGCTTAATAATGTGATTCTTCTTAATGCAGTTTCAAACTCCGCTGTGTATGCAGTGTCCACCTCCTCAGGATATGTTCGTTGGCTGAGGCATGAAAAATGTTTGGAATGCTTTGTCCCGATCAATCAAGATCTTTTTGACAGAAAGCGGTCAAAAGTACCTCAAACTGCACAATGACTAATGGGTTGCAAAACCAATGTTTCTAGCCAACATTATCATGCATATGAATGAACTCAACGTCTGCAGAGTGCAAATCAAACTGCTATGGCTCTTTTCAAAATGTTGAAGGCTTGCCATTTTTTGACACCTCAATTGTCCATTCTGTAGTGTCAAACAAATGACAAAGTTCAGGTGTCTGTGAAGCAGAAGTCCCTTTATTCATATGCATATGGAAGTCCGGCTTGCAACCACCAGACTTAAAAATAAGTAGTTGAAGATGGTCCTTTATACCTTAAAACACAAAGAGTTACTATGACATATTCTAAACAAATGATAAAACAGCAACACCTGCTAATTAATTATATCTAAGTTGCAGACAAGACAACAGTTAGTTCTTTTCATATTCTGGGTGTACAGCCAGCTTACCAAATACATGCCCCTTATCTTACTGACCAAGAACAGGCAGCATCTTTATATACATTTGAGCACAAAGCCTACGTCAAGCCATTAGACTGCATAGTTTGCAAAAACATACAAAAACAAGAAAATGATATTATCATCTCACTTCCCGGACCTCTCTCTTATCTCTTTATTCTTCAGTTCCAACAGGAAATCTTTCAGAACATTGCACAATCTGTGTTGCAGAGTTAGGAGTGTACATGCAGGAACTTGAAACACAAACCTGATTTAACCAGTCATCTTTGAAAACAGCAATATGGATACATGCAGTTTCATCTGCAAAACACCCTTGAGGCTAATGAAAGCAACAAAAGCATCTCTATCATAATCTGTTGGAATTCCCTGTCAGTACAATTTGAGTGTTTAAAGAGGCTTGCACATTGCTCAAAGTGTCAAGTTACGAGCCCAAACTCAGCAAGGGAAAGCAAGGGTAAGGATCACAATAAATCATAAGACATGGAATTGAATTTATTAATTTCAGGTATTATTATATTTGAATAATATTTTAAAAAGTATATGTGGCATGCAAATCAATAAAAAAAACCAAGTGAGATAACTCTAGGCATGCCCTTTGAAAGGTTGCTAACCCCTGGACTATGCCATTTCCCCCAGAGAAGAATAAAACACATTTCCCCTAGAGGATAATAAAGCTTTAAATAAATGAACCAATGTTGTAAAGTCTATGGGACGGTAGTGGTTCCACTGCTGACAAGGTTACAGAAACCAGCCTGACGAGCAGTCTAAGTAAAGAGATTAACTAGAGGGAAGAAAAAAAGACTAGCATCCGCTAAAACTCAAGCTTAAAAATTAATATCCCGCCACAGCACGTAATAGCACCCCAAGGCCGCTAGCACCCCATACTATAATTCTTTTCAGTTTTCAACTTTTGCAAAGCTGACAGATACTTCTACACTCCTTATTTGTAGTGTTATCATACCGTTTGTATTCAGGTAGTGAAACGTACCGATACCGAGATGTGTTGAGATGTTTCTGTGTAGGGCTTTAAGGATATAAACACCGTCTGTATATTTCTTTACGCCGTTCGTTTCATTTTAAGCTAATCAAACCTGTTTAACACTATTTAACTGCATCCCCCAGCGTTCAAAAAGTAAAATGTGCAGTGATTCAAACATAAAACGGCACATAAATACTCAAACAACTTTATCTACCGTATATTTATTCAGCACTCAAAATCGTAAACTCCAATTTATGTATTTTTTATATTCTGGTAACGCTACTGGTTTAAGTGGTAGCATTAAGAAAAGTCTCAAGTGACAGTACGCAACGTACCTTTGCTACTACTTTCATAGCGCGTTCATCTTGCTTCCAACTGGCCTTCCGAGTTCAACATAAAAGTCCCAAAACCAGTTACCAAAATAATTCCCAAGCGAATTATACTGGAGAACGTATTTTAATAGTGAGTTTACATACATTAACGCATGGCCTAAATCATAATGCTATAAACAGATTAAGATTTTAATATATGTAAACATACTGAAATTCAAATTAAAATAATTACTTGAACTGGAATTTTAAAACAGAAAATAGCACAGAAGGAAGCAGTGACTGTTGCAGCTCCTCTTATCTAATTCAGGGCCGGCCCTAGTTTTCTGGGGGCTTTAAACCGGAGATTATGATTTGCACATACACTACTATTAATCAGCTGCTAACACAACCTTATTTTACTATTTAGAATAACTAAATTATATAAATACAAAACTTTTATTAAGTAGCTTTAAAGACATAATAATTAAGTTACAAACAAGAACAAGAAGCACACATTTTACAAAGTTAAAGTCACAGAGTGCAAACTGCTGAAAGAGGAACAGGCTGTGATCCATTAAATTGTATTAGTGTCAGGATAGTGTCAATGTATGCCACCAAAATTTCTCAACTTCAAGTTTTCTAATCCTGACTGTGGGGCAGGGGACAATTTAAGAACACACTGGTAATCCAGACATGAAGCAATTACCACACCTTAAATGCTGACACATGGAGGTGAGAGGGGTTGCTTAGCCAGTCTGAACCAGACCCTGGGTGGGGGGATGGGGAGTTGTGCAGGAAAGCAAAACAAAGCAGTGATATGACACCTGAAAGTCTACATACTCACAGTTCTCAAATAACCCAAGCTTCCTCCTCACAATCTACTGGAACACCTGCCCCTGACACTTTACTGCATTTTCTTGGTTGTGCCATATGAAGAGCATTGTTAATATCCAAACAGTTAAGGATTTAATGGCTCTGCCAAGCTGTTGGTTGAGCTTTCTAACCAGCATTCCTGAAAAACAATTATATACATACAGTACTGTACATTGTGAATTACAAAATGTTTAAATGTATTTGAAATCTTTACAGTTAAGGATAATATTAATTCTAAGAATGTAACTCATCTACATTGTCAAGGAAGCAATTTCTATAAAACATGTCTCTTTAATTTATTACCACACCACCTCTACACCTTCTAGTTTCTGTCTGTGTATTTCTAAACCCCATTTTTTTTCTTTCTAGCTATTTAAGTCTTTAATGAGTTTTATTTTTTGATGAACAAATGGTTTCTAAATGTTATTGTATGAATTGAAAGCAAAGTATTTAATTTGCAAAAAAAAGGCCTCCCACTTTTCAGTGCTTTTGGTCTTCCTCAGTCAGGGTGAATGTTGCACTCACTGGAATGGACCTTATTTTCCAATTATTGTTTGTTTACAGAGTATGCACTTTAAGGTACTGTAAATATATAACAGCATCTTTCATTGGTAATTCATTGAGTCGTGGAAATTCCATTTGTCACAGTTTTCTTTCTACATATTTGATAGTTTGTATTTTTGGATGTTACAGTATATCAGTGTTCAGCTCTCTAGTGTTTGTCTGTTTATTCTTAGTACTTTATGTATAGCTATTACATTTGGGCCATACATAATGTCTGTTAGCATTTCTTGGCTTTGTACATTAGTGTCATATATAGACATTTTAGTATATTCATATTCAGTCTTTTCAAATTAGAGTCTTTGCTAGACTAGTCTTTTGCTAAACTCATCTCTGCTGAATGATACCATTCCTGATAGATCATTTTTGGATCTTTGCTTTTTTTTTGCATGACTTGAAAATTCAATTTTTTTTGCATTTTTGCTAACACCAACTTTTTTAAAATTACTAACCACTTTCGCTACATTTCCCTTTTGTATTGATTTTCCTGAGATTTTTCTGGGGTGATTTTAACAGTTCATTTGTCAGGTTTTATTAAGCTGACTGCTTTCTTTGATGACTGACAAAATGTGTTAGTCAATATTGTGTTAGATCAGTATTCTAGAAAAACAACATTCCTGCAAAGGTCTCAGGCTAGTAGTGTGTGTGGCTACTGGTACAATAATACAAGCTGTACATCTGAAGACACATGCTTTGTCCCAGGTTGTGTATATATGTGACATAAAAGTTAATAATGTGAAAGTTTGTTTAGAAATTAATGTGGTCACCAAATTTCAGCTTAATGTAATTGTAATGATGTGAGGGTTTTAATTTACTTTAACATTCAGAAATTGTAATGGTAAATTGCAAGAGTACTTGATGGCTTTTTATGTTTATTGATATAACACCAAAAACATGCATAAAAACATGCATTACAATCAACAAATGTAATAGAATATTTATGTGAATCAATGTGCTATGTTATGGAAGCTGATCATTCACTCAGGGATTACAAGACGAGTTAATAGTTTACAATACATCAAATAGAATGTGTTATGGTCCACCTCGTAAAGTTTATCACTCATATAATTACATCACATTCATATTTTCAAATACAAGTAAATATGGATTTCCTATTGTGAACTAAATATGAATCATGTTTGTTTTATACTCAAACATCCATTGGCCAAATATCCTCGAAGAGTTCAGACTTCCAATTGAGAAAGTGAAGCTGGCTGGTTTGATCCTTGGTCCAATTTGACAGCTGCTTGCTCTGTCTGAGAGCTTCCCAGTGCCAGAGAAAAGAGAGAGAAAGCTTTGCCTTGCATTTCCGGGCACCTGAGCCAGGAGTCAGTGTCCACCTACCCCTCATCTATCCCATGCAGAGTCCTGGGATCCACTCTCCTGCAGTCCTCACCTACCCAGTGACCTCAGACTGTCTCACCACACTCTCAGAAGGAAGCGGGAGGCATGCAGCTGACTCCTCCTCCAATCTTACTCTTTTTGAAAAATCTTAGATTTTTTAGATCTCTACGACACTAGCGCTCATGCAAAGTCCCCTTGGCACTATGCTTGTATTGCTTAGAACACTAACCCACATTCAGATCCGTTGACTTTCCATGTTCTCTTCCTGAACTAGTGCCAAGAAATTCACACCTCACAAACTACAACACTCATGGAAAACCTGTCTCCACCATTCCCTCCACAATGTCCTTCACTTGTAGGTTCCAGCTCCACAACTACAGCTGATTACAGTACTCCAATGAGTTACAATGTCCATCGCTTACATTATCCTACTCTGTTGTACAAGTGACTGGTCACCTTAGCCAGGAGGAAAATTCTGGTTCCCTACAGGATGATTTTCAACAATGCAATGTACCAATAAAGCTACTTTTAATCCCTCTGAATGCAAATGTGTAAAAATCAATAAATGTAAATAAACACAAAAAAAATTACTTGAAGGGTTTTATTTCATCTAGTGAGGTTGTTGTTCTATGAGGATAATCATCACACAAATCCATTTACAATTATTCAAATTTGATCAGCATAAATGTATTAGACCTTAACAGAACTAACTATTAGGCGCTTAGTTATTAAATGAACAGAAGCATTCATAGAAGCAATGTTTAATTGCATGCATCATTTGGAAGCAGTGGCAAGAATTGCTTGGAAAGTGATTTTGTTGTCTTGTTTAGTCTCCATTCGAACATCAGAGAATCCAGTGGCTCGCAGGGCCTCCATGTAGACCTCAGGTTTCCAGTTCTCATCAAGAAAAACATTCAATAATGCTACCTTCTTGTTTGAAGAATGTCTGAGAGTTGTCACCATGAGACCACCTGCCGAAACACAGCATTGCAGACAGAAATTTACAGAATTAATTTTAGGATTACGACCAATTAAATAAATGTAACATTCACCACAGTGGGAAAAATAAAAGTTTCTTTAGTGTCTTAGTTTCTGCTCATTTTATTTTATAGGGATCTGTTTCTTTCATATACCCCAAGTATGAGACTGAATGCATTGTGGTCCTTAGGACCTGCCTAGTAGCTCCCCTCTTTAAGCTCTGGAATCAGCTTTATTCCAGCACCAGAAAACAGCTGCCCTGTCTGACTCGTCAACCCACCTGGTTTCATCACCCCGTGGACTTCCGAGGCCACAGCCTCCATGTTGGTCCAGTAGTAGTAGCAGTTGCAGTGGTAGACCTTGTCCACACTGCTGTCGGGCAGGGGCATGGCCATGATGTTGCCACTGAAGAGAGTAACCGTTCCGGATTCAATCTCATTCTTCATCCTTTCACTGGCCTTTCTGAACATGTAATCAGAATGGTCAACTCCAAACAGCTTCCCCCTACCGCATAGGAGAGGAGCAGCAGCCTGGAGCCCCAGCCCGAGCCCAAATCCCAATTCCAGCACCGTGTCATCTGGCTGAATCTCAACACATTTCACTGCATTTTCTTCCAGGACCCGGTGGTGCCATATGAAGAGCTTGGACAGTATCCATCCCGTTAGAGATTTAGCAGGTTTTCTAAGCTGTTGGTTGAGCTTTCTACTGAGCATTCCTGTAAAAGCTAAAGAAATGTATACATACATTGTGAATTGCCGAAAGTGTAATGGTTTTGGAATTTTTACAAGTAAGGATAATGGTACAGGTAAGTCTAGGATTGGAATTAATTTACACTGTCAAGGAAGCAATTTCTGTAAATATTTTAAAAGATCTCATTATCATCAGTTGACTACCTCATTGACCATCTGACTCTTCATGATGGTCTCTTGTATTTTTCCTATGCCATGTTTTCAAACACTGCTGTCTTTATCAGCCCGTCATTGTTTTTCTGGAGAGGTGTTCGAACAGAAGGAAGTATTTTTCCTATTTAACAGGACAGGCAAGAAATCATTCAGGCTATAACTGAAGGAGAAATGTCTATTGATTAAATTGAATTTCTATTTTTAGTCAAATAGAATTCATCTTTGTTTCTGGAACTAGTCTATGGCAACCTGTAGAAGATTTTTTCCCTAAATTTTTTCCTCAGCAAAGTTGATTTTTCCCCCAGGTTTTGCTTTTCTTTAGGGAAAAAAACCCTAACATACAACAGGTGAACACTAAAGCAGGTAAGCAGTCTGAAGAAACCCCAGTTTTAAACAGCCATAGAAAGGTGTAATATATCTAACATTCTTTTTCATAAATCAAGGTAAAAAATTATGTAAGAACAACCCATTGAAATACAACTTTCTGTGATGCACTTTACCGATTATCAAAGTGGCTGGACTGGTGTTATGGAGATTGAGCAGTTTCAGTTCCCTCAGGAAAGGAATCACTGTGTAACGCTGCCCTGAAGAGGTGAAAAGGATCCGATCCAGATCCAGGAGTCGATGGGAGAAAGTAAGCGAACAGAGCAAAACCAGGAGCCGAGTCGTAGTCCGAAGGCGTAAAGTAGGTCGATATACGGTAAAGGCACTGGGGGCGAACAACCCACAATGTGAGACAGAATCGTGGTCGAAATGAGAGCGGCAGGGTCAAACCCGAAACAGACAGATAGCAAACGATCCAAGGGGCGAGACGAGATCCGAAGTCCGAAGGCAAAAAGTGTAGACAGATTTCCAGGAAAGCAAAAGGGGTTAAAAAAAAAAACACTAGGCAAAGCAACAAGAAGTGAACTCAATACCGAGCACCGGCAAGTAGGTTAGAATAGTATAAATAACCCGGCGAGCCGCACGGTAGAGCAATTGCAGGTGTGTTAACTCGTGCGGCGGCGCTTGTTAATAGTAATCCGCTGCTGGTGCTGATTAGCTCGCTTACGCGTTGATCTCTGCTGGCTGGTGGTCGTGACACACTGGAGTTCCATTCACTAAAAATGAAACTTCTAAGCTTTGAAAATTGTGTTTTACTACCTAATTTTTGTAACATAAAAATGCAGAGAATTTTCTGTGTGAGGCTTTAAGAATATAATTTATTAAACTGCATACCTGAAAAGACAAAACAGCAGTTTGAAAAATTAATTATAAAGATGTTGAAGCTACATTTCACTTGCTTTATAACAATAAGCACCAAAGTTTCTCACACGCAGGCTGCACTGCATCATCACTAATGAGGACAACATGAACCTCATCCAGTCTTCATTTACCATTGTATCACCTCTACTCTTCTAGCTCTTGTCTGCATTTTTATTGACATTGTTCATTTCTTTCTGAGCTATTTTAGTCTTCTAAACACTATCACATTAACAAACTGCATTTCCAAGTTCTTAAAAAACGTGTGCAATGATTCAAACAAAAAATGTCACTTAAAAACACAAAACAGTTTTACCTACCTTATATTTGTTCAGCAATTGAAGTTAGAAACACCACTTTTTTATTTTTGTTATATTCTGGTTTATGCTACTTGATTAGTTGGTAACTTTAAACTTGATCATCAGACTCTCATTGCCTTTTATAAAGCCGCTCCTTGGCTCCAGGCAACTCAGACTTCTGAGTTCAAAATAAAGTACCAAAAGGGATTGCTAAAAAATTCCCAAATAAATTCTATTTCATGGCACAATTTTAAAAATGAGTTATACATTAATGCAAGGGCTAGAAGGATTATTTCATGTAATTAAAATTTTAAGAGAGCAATTGTCATAAACACTGCAAACATTGATCTTTAAATAAGGCTTACTGTTTTATTTTTCATAATGGTAAAGAAACAATTGTTTCTAACCTCTATAACACTATATGAAAGATATTTAATTGAAAAAAACACTTTACCACAAAGTCTTCAAATTTTCAGTGCTTCCTCATTCTTCATTAGTTGCCAACTACCAAATGTTGTTTATTCAGAGAGTATGCAATTTAAGGTATCTACACTGTTCACAGAGACCTGTGTGATAAATAATTTTAATTAACCTGGAAATTACAATTGTCAGGTTTTTCTTCTACATTTTTGATAGTTCATTTGAAATAAAAAAAAAACACTTTTTGGGTATTCATTCTTTATATCTGGTTTCATTTTGCTGTCTTTTGATGACTGACAAACTGTATTATTCTCTGCATTCTAAAAAACAACAATCCTCTGAAAGTCTCAGACCAATAGTGTACTATATGTGGCCACTGATACAAGTCATACAAGCTGTACATCTGAGACACATGTTTTGCCCCAGTTTTTGTATATATTTTACAAAAAGATAATAATGGGAATGATTGTCTAGAAATTGATCTGGTCACTAATTTTTTGCTTAATATAGTAAAGAAATTTTGAACCTAAAAAATGTGCTGCTGGTGTAGAGAAGTACTGTAACCCCTACATAGTAATGCAGCAGCCTAAAAAAATGCACTGCCAGTTTAGAGAAGTAACTGTGGCTCTGGACTGACATTGTTTAAGTTGTGCGTTCAAGTCCCATTTAGGGAGCAGTCATGTAGGCTACTCTCATACTGCTTAAATATTTCATAGTGGGTTTAGCTCCAGCCTTATGAATGAAATGAATGAAAAAAGCTAAGTAAACTGAATTTTGAAGGGGAAAATAATGTTTTGTCCTCATTGGTATTTAAAAATGAGAGTGTATCCCACTGATATAAAACATCAGTTCACTTTATATAGGTGTATAAAAAATGAAAAAAATTTTTTTGTTGTGGATCTTGATGTTATATTTGTCATGATCGTAAACCCCTCCTCTTAAGGACGCTCCAGCCCTTCCTTGTTTTATTCGTAATATCCTGCACCTGCCTTCGGTTCCTGCCCCCATGCTATAAAAGCCAGACATTCCTGCCAATCTGGGCTCAGCTTTGGAAGATGGACACCCGGAAGCCCGCCTACCCGCGAGTCCAGGAGTGACTCGACGGCATAGGCTTCACAACGGCGTCCTGACCAAAGACCACGCAGATGGTCTTTAAGCTCTGGAATCAGCTTTATTCCAGCACTATAAAACAGCTGCGTTGTCTGACACTTCAGCCCACCTGGTTTCATCACCCTGTGGATTTCTGAGGTTCCAGCCTTCAGATCGGGCCAGAAGTAGTAGCAGTTGCAGTGGTAGACCTTATCCACACTGCTGTCAGGAAGGGGCATGGCCATGACGTTGCCATTGAAGAGAGTAACCTTTCCAGATTCAATCTCAGCCCTCGTCCTTTCACTGGAACACTTTGTGAACATGTACTCAGAATGATCAACCCCAAACAGCTTTCCCTTAGGGCCTATGAGGAGAGGAGCAGCTGCCTGGAGTCCCAGCCCGAGCCCAAAACCCGACTCCAGCACCGTCATCTGGCTGAATCTCAACAAGCTTCACTGCATTTTCTTCCAGGACCGAGTTTTGCCATATAAAGCTTTCTAGTTAGCATTCCTGTAAAACAAAGGAAATGTACACATACATTGTGAATTACCAAATGTGTAATGGATTTTAAATATTTACAGTTAAGGATAATGTTAAACATAAGAATGTAAGTCATTTTCATTTTCAAGGAAAAAATTTCTGCAATTATTGTAAAACATCTTATCATCATTATCATTAAGCTCTATGGGTATATTGCGTGTTGGTGTTGGTGCCAATCTTGTGTTGAATGATGTTCAGTCCAGTACTTGGTGACTGAGGCTATATAGATCCTTATAACCCCTGTCTTTTACAACCTCAGGTAATTTTCTTCATGATCATCCCTTGTGTTTTCCTCTATGAAGATACCAAACACTGCTGTTTGTATCAACCTGTCACTGTTTGTCTGGAGAGATGTTCAAACAGATTGAATTTTCTGTCACTATCGATTGTAATGTTCTTTCTATTCTCATCTTCTTTCTGACCACATCATTTGTTCTGTTGCCATGTGATTTAACACTCTCCTGTAACACTTCATTTTAAAGATTTTAAACAATTTTAAATATGAGCATAGCAGACACCATGCAAATACCAATTGTTAAATAACCCAGTTTTTGATAAGTCTTGAAAAATCAACTAGACTTTGATTTACCTTTGATTTACCTTTTGGAAATTATTTTTGTAATCTTAAATCTTATTCTGTAGAAATGTTGAATACACTATTTATACACTATTAAGATCAGAATTAGTTTCTATTATATTGTTTCAAAGGCATATATTTGAATATAATTAGATGTAGCACAAAAACAGTGGTGTGAACCACTTTACCCTAAGAGTATATTTATGAGATGGAGGATGTAGGCATTTATGAAATAAATGCTTAAATTTCAGAGAGAAAATCAGGTTCAGACAACTTGCTTTTCTAGCCAATTGTAACACCTGTTCTCAGTACAGTGAGATAATGAAGTAATGAACAAGGCAACAGACATTAAAAGACAAAAATATTTGAATACATTAATAGACTCACACAGTGTTTGATAATATTATGTACAAGAACTGTGAGAACCTGGACCCAGCCTTTTACAGGACCAGAAAACCCTGAAAATGAGATACAAAAACAAAAGAGGAAAAAAAACTTCATAAAATGAAATGTCCTACTCAAGATTAAGTAACACCCTAGATGGATGCTAACAAAAGGGGAATCTTTCTTCTTGTACCAAATAGTACATGAAAATTCAAGTGAAATATTTTGTCTGTATATACCTCATATAATATATACCTCAAAAGGAAAATAAATATTCACAGTACATAAGACAACAGTCCCATTCCTAAATCTGAAGATTATTTTTCAGTGCTCCAATCTCCTGGAAGATTTTGTGTAGTATTGCTTAGAAAGAAGGGAATCCACTCACTGGGCATCTTAATATATCTTAATTGGCTGAAGGATACAAAGTGAGTTCTCCCTACTTTCTCTATTCTGATGGAGGTTATGGAGATGAATTTTTACAGTGCTGTCACTTTGTACTGTCCACAAAGTGGAGTCCAATATTAAGCAAGAGCGGAGGTGCTGAAAATATCCCACAGATGTCACAACGCTTTCTAAACTTGGACAAGAGCCTGTAGAGAGCCCTGTAGGTCATAGACTGATACTCCAGAGCCTCAGGCTCCAAGCTTAACAGGTAGAAGTTCAAAACTAAATACTTTGGATCCTGGAAGAACAGGAATACTGCCTAAGAATGTCTGAAGCTCTGTAGAGAACCCCCCAAGATACTGGGTGTTTTGTTTGAGAGCCAAGACAGTAAGACCATCAGATGGTCAGGGAAAATGACCAAGGTAAGATCAGAGCTGGTTCTGCGGAAACCATGTTCTCCGTCTCTATCAGGCAAAGAGACTATGTTGAAAGCAGACATCCTCCCATCTTTGGTGTACCTGGCAATTATGTACCTGTTATCATCCAGACTCAGATGAGTGCTGTATTGGTGTTCAGCATTGTCTGTGGCAGGAGGTACAAGTACATAATCAGAAACAGGACGTGCCAAGCAGTGGAGAGAGGAGGGAAAGATGTATCCCACTTCCCCCAACACTGGACTGCATCTTCAACAATCTCTGCCAGGCACTAGAGAACCCGATCAAACACAAGTTCCAATATTTTGTCAGGCTGTGGTTCTCAGTAACAATGAGGTGCCTGATCCAATGGTCAAATATCGGACCAAAGGCTGAGATATGACCAGGACCCAACACTCTCACCATCAAGTGAAGAGAGAAATATCAAGAGAGCTGAGTAGAGCTCTGCAGCTACCAATGCATCCTGCTGAGGCTGGCAGTGACTGGATTGGACAAAGAGACAAAGTACCTGTTGTGGCTGCTCGTGTCACTCACACAACAAGGACTGTAGAACATGAGGAATACTCTCATCCAGCACAAAATAGAATGGAGGATGATGGAGCTGTAGGAGAGGATCTGGGGGTGCATAAATGAAACATAACAGTTTTGTTCTAGGGTAAGGGAAAGGGAATACTCTCTCAAAAGACACTCCTCTTGTTGTACATTTACTATAGTCTCTATTAGTGTTCTGAGGGCTTTGCCCCAGTACTTAAAATCACCCCCCAAAAAAATCCAAAAAAAGCCCCAAAATGATTTAGCTTTTTCCTTATATAGGTCTACTTAATTGAAATATAATAGTTTTTTATGAAACAATAAAGAAATGTATAAAAGTAGAGCAGTTATTGTTTGCATTCAGCCATTCCAGGATTTACCAAGTCCCCATTTGTCTTACATATTGTTTGTTCACAATGTTAAACTTATACTGTATACTGCAATGAGAAAAAAAAACATACAGAGGACTTTTTCCTAATCAGCATTTTTTAAGTTGTTAAAGCCCTCACACCTTGCAGTGGGGGTGTAGTGTAACATTGTGTACTGTAATTTTAAAACATAAGCCAAGAACCAAGACTGCAATTCCCAACATGACACACACACAAATCCCATGAAGTCATCCAAAGATATGCTGAAACAGTAGCGTACATGTCCATAAACTGCAGTGTGATACCGTATGGTTTTAAAGCCACTACAGTACGGTATGTGTGAAATATATTTTATAATCCAAATCTAAAGCAAAACTGTTTCCTAATTACTTGTTGCTGAAATTAATATTAAGACAAGATATAGATTATTTTAATGCAAATGTAAACCTGAAAAAAGCCCATTGCGTTCACAAAAAGCTATAATAATTAAAAAACATTTCTATATACTGTATATCTGGCTGAGTAATTCTGCATTTTGAAACAGCCCCACTTTTATTATTAATATTAATATTGATACTGATAACATAATATTAATATTTAACAATTTAAATATACATAAAATTAAATTAATTAAATGTTAAATACATAAATCTTAATTAATAAAAGCCGAAACAGTATGCAAATGACATTCTATAATTGAAAAAAGATTGTCCCTAAGGGGTTGAGCATTCAATGGGATTCCAACCCGGGCATTTCGTGTAATAGCCCTGTAAACTTGCACATGACAAGTTAATCGTTCACTGTACCACCTGGTGGTTTTACAAAGTAGTGCAGTCCAGCATCAGATTATTAAAAAAAACACGTTGAAACACATTATGTCTGGCACATTATATTGCATAATTCGCAATTCTGAATGGCTGGATCTGTACAACCATTTCGTCAAGGAGCCCTGGACAGAAAGCATTGCAGAGATGCTTTCGACCCCCCGGTAGCAAGTCAAGAGTCTTTGTTAAAAAGGCTTAAGCCTTGGTGTAGACAGAACTAGGACCCTTTGAAAGAAGGAAATTTTGTGGGATAGACCACATCATTGAAACCATAGAGAGGATGCTGACACTAGGGATTCTACAGGAAGCGACTGAGGAAGGATCCAGCATCATCTTCCTCTCCCCCCTACCTGACACTGGACTTGGAGAAATCAAGGTGGGGGGTGGGAGAGGATGGGGGGAGCATGAGAGAATCGCGTTGATCAAGACATCCTGGACCAGAGAAGAACTATCCTAAGAACCATCGAAGGAAGTACATGAAGGACAGGACAACTGGACTGCATTATTCTGGGACATTTGTTGGGTAACTGGGGTCCAATACAGTCCTTCTGGCCAGTCTGGAATGTGTGTCTTTTACAGTTGTTTTTTTTATAGTGATTTTTTTAATCATGTACATTTTAAACATCAGATGGTAAAATGATTTAAAAAACAGACTACACTGCTGTGCAAGAGTCTAAACACTGTTTTCAGTCATTATTATTCCTTCTTTATGCAAAAATACAGTTGCTTGTTCATGTTCTTTTGAAATATTAGCCATTAATTTTAAAATACATTAATGCTGATATCTGTTTTCTAGTTTAAATAGCCTTTTAGGTTAAATCCCGATCAATAAATGTAACGGATTAGCTACTACAACACGTTACATATGTGTGGCTTGGATATATATCTGTAAGCAATATAATGGCTTCTGTTACATCTTGTCATGTAATCAGGTGTCATAGGTTGCGTGGATTACGGGACATCAGAATGAATGAAGGGTTTTGTGATCCTTTGGATCTTTAATGGAGAATTTGAAGAAATAAAAATCTATTGTACTCTTTTAGAAATAAACTTCTGAAAGTGTTATAGATTTGCCACATTTTAATACTGTCTAGAATTAGTAAATTAACATTAATGCTCTCGTGGTTATATAGTACGTGTATAAAAACAGTTTAAATTCAGAGGAAGAACATTGAATATACTAAAATATTCCTTAATTTAGCTCAAACTATAGTGGGGTTATCAGCCATACACTACAAAACAGACCCATAGAAAATGTTAAGTTGTTTATGCTTCTACACCTTGCAAACACTGAATGGTATTGTGTTGAAAGAGCATGGCTTTTGGATATCAGCATGATCATTTTTAATACTATCAATAAAGCTACTTTTAATTTCCCTGAACATATGTACTGTAGATATACAGGAATCAATAAAAACAAATAAAAAATACTTGAAAAATTTTATTTCAACCTTTAAGTGAGATTACTGTACCATGATGATAATCAGCATCACACCAACCCAGTTTCAAATAGTAAGTTGTGATCAGCGTAAATGTATTGGAACTTAGCAGCATAAGTTGCTAGGTACTGTTGTCTTTTCCTGAACAAAGCTTTCAAAGAACCAATGCTTATTAAAAGCATAATTTCGAAGCATTCATAGAAGCAATGTTTAATTGCATGCATCATTTAGAAGCAGTGGCATAAATGGCTTGGAAAACTATTTTCTTGTCTTGCTTGTCCTCCATTCGAACATCAGAGAATCCAGTAGCTCGCAGGGCCTCCATGAAGACCTCGGGTTTCCAGTTATCATTTAGGAGAATGTTTGATGATGCTAACTTCATGATTGAGGAAAGTCTGAGAGTTGTCACCATGAGACCACCTGTCAAAACACAAACAGTAGAATTGCAGACGGCACATTACAGAATTAATTTTAGGATTTACAATCATGTAACATTCACCACAGAGGACAAAAATGACAAAGGATTTGTGGCTTGGTTTCTGCTCACTGTATTTTATAGAGATAATAGTAATATCCCCAAGAAATATGAAAACATCAGTCAAGGAACACTGTGAGTTCAGTCTCAGTCCTCTTAGCTTTTACTGAGTCTGAACACATTGGTTTCCTTAAAACCACCTTTGCATCTCCTCTTTTAAGTTCTGCAATCAGTTTTTTTCCAGCACCAGGAAACAGCTGCCTTGTCTGACACTTCAGCCCACCTGATTTCATCACCCTGTGGATTTCTGAGGTTCCAGCCTTCAGATCGGGCCAGAAGTAGTAGCAGTTGCAGTGGTAGACCTTGTCCACACTGCTGTCAGGAAGGGGCATGGCCATGACGTTGCCATTGAAGAGAGTAACCTTTCCAGATTCAATCTCAGCCCTCATCCTTTCACTGGCCTTTGTGAACATATACTCAGAATAGTCAACCCCAAACAGCTTTCCTCTAGAGCCTGTGAGGAGAGGAGCAGCTGCCTGGAGCCCCAGCCCGAGCCCAAAACCCAACTCCAGGACTGTGTCATCTGGCTGAATCTCGGCAAGCTTCACTGCATTTTCTTCCAGGATGCGGTTGTGCCATAAGAAGAACTTGGTCAGTAACCAACCAGTTAAGGATTTAACAGGTTTTCCAAGTTGTTGGTTGAGCTTTCTAGACAGCATTCCTGTAAAGAAGCAAAAGAAATGTACACATACATTGAGAATTACTTAATGTGTAATGGATTTGATATTGTTACAGTTAAGGACAATGTTAAACATAAGAAGAATGGAATTTATTTACATTGTCCAGGAAGCGATTTCTGTGAACATTTTAAAACATCTCATCATCATTATAATCAGTCCCCATGTGCATATTGTGTCTTGATCATTTGCTGAATGTTGTTCAGTGCAGTACTGGATGACTGAGGTTATATACAGTAGATCCTTATAACCCAGTCTTCTACAGCCTCCAGCAATTTTCTTCATGATCATCCCTTGTGTTTTCTTCTATCATGATACCAAACACTGCTGTCTTGATCAACCTGTCATTGTTTTTCTGGAGAGATGTTTAAACAGATTCAATTTTTTGTCACCATCTGTCATAATGTTCTTTCTACTGTAGGCATCCTCTCATGAGGCACCAGTAAATGTAGGGGTTTGTGCATAACTCGGACAATTATTAATTGTAGCAGTAAGTCACAAAATGATTCTTTTGATGGTATTAGAATCCAACCTTGTGGGATAACTCAAACAACGCACACACATGGGTACTAATACACGAAAATACATTTATTAATACATAAAATGTGCATCTAAACATAACAGATCTTATCATGAGGGTAGCAGAATGCAAAAGTTATTATTCAATCACGAAGAGTTACAAATACCAAGAGGGACATACATTCAGTATATCATTCATTTAGACCGTTTCGTAAATGAACCTGGATTACAACTTCTACACTAGATACTCAAAAGCAAGTACATCACTCATAGGAATTAAATTGATATCAACTGGGGTTGAGGTAACAATTGAATTCTCGAGCGGCAATGCAGAATGTTGAATACTCATCCAATCTGTGGGGATTCAGATCTCCTGCAGACACAAAGAAACAGTGGCAGGCTTGTTGCTGTCCAATCGGCGCTCTGTGGCTCGGTGCCAGGCAGTGCGGTTGGGGCTTGCGACGTGGTGGGAAACGATTCCTGCTGTGGTGCACTGCTGATGCTCACTGAAGACTGGCTAGTTAGTGTTGGCTGAAACCAGCATAGTTTGTGCACAGGAGAAAAGTGACTGCGGGTCCCAGCAGGTCAGGAAGAAGACCGGTTCGTTCCTGATGTAGCGCTAGTTCTGAATAGTGATTCAGCTGTCCACAGTTCCGACCGTAGTTCACTTGTTGATCAGGTGAGTGTTCATGGTGGGTTCACGAGGCTTGCTGCTGGCTAACCTCGGGTGGATCCTTTGGTTACACTCTGGCAACCTCCATCCTCAACTCTTAGAACAAAGAAAAGTTCTGGCATTCGGACCCACTGGCCGTTACATGGTGGTCCAAGCTGAGTCTGAGGATGTTCAGGAGGAGCCCTGAGGCTGAATGTCTAGCAGGCGCGCTGCGAGAATGCCCTGCTCCTGGGAACTGTTCTACAGGCGCTCTGTGTAGCCTGTTTTACCTGGAGGAAATGCAGGTTGTTCATTGGTTGAAAGTTTCATGGGCATCAGAGACCCACGTGGGGTTAACCTGCCCTACCAGTTCCTGATTGGCTGATGATGAGTAACCTTAGAGTTGTAAACCAACTTTGAATAAGACTCCCTTGGAATATCCCAGACATTAAGGTGCCAGATAACCATTTGTTAGGGTGGTTGATGTGTCCCAGCTTTGGGGAGTTGTTCCTTATCAGGACACTCAATCAGATAGAAAAACACCTCAAGTGTGAACCAAATGGAATGGCCTCTCTGTATCAAGCACCACTGAGATGAAGAAGAGAGGGACTGGCAAGGGAGCAGAAACTTAATTCCTGTACTTTAATAAGCCTAGCCGCTACACTACTCTCAAATTATTTCTGACTTCTTTATTTGTTCTGTTGCCATGATGTTTAACACTCTCCTGTAACTTGTTTTTAAGTGATTAAAACATTTTTTTTTAAATATGACCATAGTAGACTAGCAAATACTAGTTTTTAAGTATCCCAGTTGTTGATAATCCTAGAAAGATCATCTAGACTTTAATTTACTTTGTCACATTCTGGGAATTATTGTCATTTTAAATCTTATTCTGTGAAAATGATACACTATTTATACACTTTAAGAAAGTGTCTGGTCTGGTTCAGAATTAGTTTCTCCAATATTGTCTAAAAGGGACATATTTGAATACAACTAGATGTAGAACATAAACAGTGGTGTGAACACTTAAGCCTCATAGTTTTGCTACTAGATGGGGGATGTAGGCAAATTAAATGCTAAATTTCTAAAGGCTAAAAATTCAGAGAGAAAAACATGTTCAGACACCTTGCTTTTCTAGCCAATTGTGACACCTGTTCTCAGCACAGTGAGACAGTAAAGTAATGAACAAGGCAGTAGACTTTAAAAGACAAAAAATACTTGAATGTATTAACAGAAACACACTATGTTTGGAAATATTATTTACAAGAACTGTGAGTTCCTGGACCCAGCCTTTTGCAGGACCAGAAAACCCTGAAAATGAGATACGAAAACAAAAGAAGAAAAGCTTATTCATAAAATGAAATATCCTACTCAAGATAAAGTATCTCCTTAGATTAATGCTAAAAGCTTTCTTCCTGTAAAAAGCAGTGCATCAAAATTCAAATGAAATATTTTGTTTAATGGATACCTCAAAAGGAAAATAAATATTCACACAACAACATAAGACAACAGTCCCTTTCCTAAATCTGAAGATTATTTTTCAGTGCTCCAATGTCTTGGAAGATTTTGTGTAGTCTTGCTTGGAAAGAATAGGATCTACTCACTGTACAGTTTCTTAATTGGCTGATAGATACAAAGTAAGTTCTCCTTACTTTTTCTATTCTGATGGAGACTATGGAGAGGCATTTTTCCAGTGTTGTCTCTTTATTATTGTACCCTCCATAAACTGTTGCTTTACTGACCAGCCAGGAATGATCTTGTCATTTCTATAGATTTCTACACCTCCCTGACAACCTGACCTCTGGTCATTGTGGCTGAGTTGACAACATAAGGTAAGGGACAGAAGATTGTCTGCCTGTAAAAGTGGGATTATTTTTCAGTAGAGTCCTACATAACATCTATCAATCCATTTTTAACTGCATCTTCAGGATTGCGGGGCAGCCTTCTAACAAGCAGCGGGATAAAGTCAGGGTACACCTTGGACCAGACACCAGTCCATTACAGGGCAGATGGACACAAACACAGACATGCACACACTCAAACCAGGGTCAATTTTCCAGGAAGCCAATTAACCTATCAGCCCCCGTAACAGCAGGAGAGTTAAAGGCAGAACTTTGGTCCACGGAAAAAACTACTAGGACCTGACTGGCTCCCAATGGAGTTCAACACCAGCTTCTGGGACATCCTGGCAAAGGACGTGGTAGAGTACAACACATCTTTGAACAAGCCAGATGATAAGGAAGGGAGTAATCTCTCTTCTGTTCAAGATGGGGGACGCATCCAACCTCAAAAACTGGAGACCCATCAGGATGTATGTGCAGAAGCTGCCAAAACTCTTGCCCAACACATTAAGGAAGGCTTGCCTCACATAATAACCAGTGAATGGACATGCAGGGTAGAGAGGCAATCCGTCAGCTGAAATCTACAGATCACACAAGACGTCACAACCTGAGCAGGGGACAGTAACATACCCGTGATAGTGGTACGCCTATACCAGGAGAAAGCTTTCGACGGAGTGAATCACAGCTACCTTTCCAGGGTGCTGAGACACTTTGGAGAGAGTTTTAGGCACTGGATAGAGGGATACTGTATTGATCCATTGATTAACGCTCCGCATTTAAGTTCCTTCCAGACAAGTCAGGAAGCTTAATAACCTGGGCATCAACACTTCTCTATGCAGGTGGATTATGGATTTCCTGAATGGCAGACCACAGATTGTGAGGGTCGATGGAAAGCTTTCTTCCACACTCACCATCAATATAGGTTTTTTCCTTGTTTACCCACGATTGTGTGGCCTGATACAGCTCCAATTCCATCTATAAATATGCTGACGACACTACCATCTTTAGCCGAATCACTGATAATGATAAGACAGCCTACAGCCTACTGGTGGAGTGGTGCGTTGACAATAATCTCTCCCTCAATGTCAGAAAAATCAAAGAGCTGTAGTGCAACTGTCACTGCCTGCAATAGCACCCAACGGCTGCTAGGTGTCTCTCTATGATGCCTTTTTTTAACTAACAGATACCGGCTACTTTAAAGCTAACAGATATTTTTATACTCCATGTTTGTTTTACTACCTCATTTATGTTCAGCAAGTGAAACATATACCCATACTGAGTTGCATAGAGAAGTTCCTGTGTGGGTTTAAAAATATAATTTAGTTAACTGTATTCTTTAAAAAAAATATGGAAGCTAATTAGTACCACGGAGTAAAAAATATTTATTGCGTTGTTTCAGTGACAAGTACGTCTGAATGTATTCCGTTTAAGTGTTTACAGAGTAGGCAAAAACTATGTACCTATGTACAGTACATATTTCTGCAGTATCACATCAAGAACATACTTTTGGAAAGCTGTGTCATTTCTACTTGCTACAGAAACAGCGAAAACGACGATCATTTAACCCGGAATGCCCACTGACAAGGTGTTGTATGTAATGTACTGTATACAAAGGCAGTACACGTGCTCCTTTACATTACTTTTTTTTCCAAATAAAATTATTCTGATATTATTCTGTTGTTAAAGTCAATGCTACTTTGCATGGGACAATATCATTGCTTATTTAATACAAAATATCAATATGGTAGGCAAACTTGTTCACCAATTAACTATTGCGTTTATGCACAATACTATCTCGTTTTAACGCAATAATTTTCTCGTTTAAACGCAATACTATCTATTTGAAACGCAATATTTTTTTTCTTTGTGGTTAGTAAACTTCCATAAAAAACGGTAAAACAATTGTTTGAAAAATATTCAAGCCACGTTTCACTTGCTCTGTAGCAGTTGGGACCTACTGTAAGTTTCTAGGACCCAAGTTGTACTGCACCATAGGTATTCAGGAAAATATAACCCTTGATCTTCATCTACCACCACATCATCTATTCTTGTTTTTGTCTGTATCTTACTTAATCTTGTTAATTTCTTTCTGTTTAAGTGTTCTAAGCACTATTATCACATTAACAAAATGTATTCCCAAGCTTTTAAAAGACACAACAGTGTCCGTGCAACAGTTCAGAATTATACTTCAGTTCAATACTTCAATTAAAATCTCAAAAGGGTATTTCACCTACCTTAAATTTGTTCAGAAATGAAAGTTGGAAACACCACCCTCTGTATTTTTTACATTCTGGTGACGTCATTTGATTAATTAGTAACTTTAAAGTCTAAAGTGACACATTAAGCAACATACCTTTATTACTGCTTTCTCAGAAACTCTTTCTGACCATTTTGTAAAGTCATGCCTTGCTGGCAAATTAACTCCAGAATTTCAAAATTCAAAATACAATATCCCCAAAAGGGAATACCAAATGAATTTCCAAGTGAGTTATATTTGATATTATATTTCTTAAAGTGAGCCTACATTCATTATTGTATGGGCTAGAAGGATGATTCTATGTTATGTTTTCTTGTAGGAAAAGTTGTACTATACAGTACCAACATTTAAGCATTAAACAGAGGTGAGTGGAAAACCAGTTTATTTTGCCAGAACAATTGTACACACAGCATAATTTAAATGCTGCCTTTTTATACCTCACACAGTTCTTTTTTCTGAAACACAGAAAGTCATAAAGGGTTATACATAACATGAACAGAAAATATATATACAACTTATTTCCTAAACTAGGAATAAAGATGGACTATCTCAATTCCTGTCTTCACTCAAAGGGATTATTTTACAGATTACTGTCACATGCACACAATGTTGCATTGGTCACATTTGGTGTGTTTCTACAAGAAATCAGAAATATATAGATACATTTTTGGACTATTACATGACCTTGAGCTGATTTTATTGCATGTTTCTTGTTCTGCACAAGTCTTTCTGCTAAGCCATTTGTGGCAGTATGGTATGCCACAGATGTGGTGTGCTGAATTCCATTCTTTAATTAATTTATTAAAACCATGAGCTCTCTTCTGGTATGATACCATACTGTGACACTGGAAGAGTAGTGTAGAGGATGAAACATAAGAGAAAAATATGGAGCAGCTAAAACGAGCAACTAAATTAAAGCTAACAGGCAATGTAGAGGAGCAATGGAAGTGTTTCAAACAGTCCTTTACCCTCTGCTTGACGGTTGCTGGAGCAAATGGAAAAGACAATGAACAGAAAGTCGTACTGTTTATAACTGTCGCAGGGTCCATTTCAGTCCTTTTGTACTCCCAAAATAATGATATATATGAAATATATGTTTTCAACAGCAGAGTATAGAGTGAAACAGAGTCTGTGGAAGCATTTATCATGCACTTGAAACTGAAAACCCAGACGTGTAACTTTGGGATGCAAGAGAAAGGAGACTGAGAGAAATATTTCTCAGTGAAACAGAGTTGATCCATGATAAAGCAATTCCGGTGTGCCAGGCCAAAAGAAGTGACACAAACCAAAGTCCATGGATGGTAACTAGGCTAGTTCAGTTCTATTTATTTATCATCTGTACACATGCAGTGAAATGTTTATTTGCATCTGTGTTCCAATACAAAGACATTAAGGATGTACAGTACCAAACATAAACACAGCAGCAACAACTGCAAAGTTAAAGGAAATACAACTTAACTACAGTACAAGTCAGCACAAGAGTGTGCAAAAAAATCATCAGTATGAGTCATTTATAGAGGTATAATTCAATAGTCTGACAGCTAGGAGGATCTGTGAATCTAGAGGTACAGTATGTGCCTTTATGCTCCTATAATCCTCACCAGATGAAAGTGGAGAAGAAAATGAGAAACCAGGGTGATTGTTACCCTTAGCAATACTCCCAGCTGTAAAAATGTCTACAATAGAGGGAAGCTGTACTCCAATAATGGACTGGGTTGATCTGATCATCTCCTGAAATGCCTTTCAGTCAGACAATGGTTGCTGCCAAACCACAGTCAAATACGACACATGAGCACACTTTCATAAGCGCACCTGTAAAATGTAGTAAGAAAAGTTGAAAATAGACCATTTTTTTAACTGTCTGAGGAGATAAAAGTGCTTTCATGCCTCCTGGTCTCCACCCAGATTTCTGAAATAGACAACCATCTCTTTGGTTTTGTTGACATTGAGGGAGAGGTTATTGCCAAGGCACCACTCCACCAGGTTCCTGACCTCATCCCTGTAGCTGTCTCATCCTTGATGGAAATACGCCCTACAATAGACCCAATGAGATGGTGTTTAAAATCAATAGAGAAAAATCACCAGAAAAAATGAGACAAAGGACAGAAATCTACAGAACAAAGTCCACAGTGATGCCAAGACCCTATCGCCAGGAAACAGAAACAGAAATGCACCAGGTGTAGCAGAGGTCACAGACCACGCCAATACCCAGCTTTCAGGAAGGACTGCAGAAACAACAGTGGAGAAAATCACTTTGAAAGAGTCTAGATGCCCAGGAAAATATGCAGTGTCAGTGTAGAAAGCTGCTCCAGCAACATGTTAGGGGACTTGTTAGTGGGAACAGCTGATTGGACTGCTATTTACACTTTGAATGGGACACACATCACACTCAAAATGGACACAGAGGCTCAAGTCAATATCAGAAACTGAACTATCTTGGTTAGAGTTAAAAGCTACCATAAATAGAAAAGGTAAAGTAAAGAAAAGGTAAAACACAGTCGGTACTTACACACTAAGGCTAAAAAAATGTGATTTCTGTAATTTTTCCTAGAGGCCTCTTTGCACAGGAAATCCTGTCAGGATACCAGGAGGGAATTTGTCAGGAGACAGCAGACAAGGCTGTTTAAAAAAAATAAATTGGTTTATCTAACAATGTACGTTATGATCACAAGATGACAACAGTCCATCTGATATGGACTGATCTAAACTGATCTGAAAAATATTGGTCTAATTTCCCATTGGCATTTGCCAATCATGGCCTCCTAGTAATTATAGTTCTCGTCCCCACTGATAGCTGAAATGTGGTGAGTGTTCTGATGGTTGCCATCGTATCATCCAGGTGGATGCTGCACATTGGTGGAGGAGGGGAGTCCCCATTACCTGAAAAGCGCTTTGAGTGGAGTGTCAGAAAAGCGCTATATACAGTAAGTGTAAGGAATTATAAATGATTTTTAAAAATAGAACAAAAACATACAATACTGTTAAGCAAGAGTTCTAAACATGTTAGCCCTAAAGTTTATGAAAAGTTAATCCTGATATGCGTTTTCTAGTATAACCAGCTTTGTACCTTTAAAGACGATCAGAGAGGAACATATATCAATGATGAGGAGCACAGGATAGAGTGTCGATTTCACACGATTGATGAATGCAATGGGTTAGCTACTGCAACATACTGTATTACATACTGTATGTTTGCGTTAATTTTGGTCTGTGGAGAGAGTGATATCACAAATCAGATCACATACAGTAGTTGTTAATCCTTCATGTCCAGAATCCTTTAAATGAAGAATTGGATGTTATGAATGTGGTACAGTATATGTAATAATATTCGTTTGGTGTTGGACCTTGTAGACTATGGTGAACTTATTAGTCAGGATAGCTTTATTCTATTTGTGGACTTTTATAAGGCTTTTGACACAATTGAACATTCTTTTATTTTTGAAACTCTCATTTTTTTTGGTGAGTATTTTCAAAAGGTAATTAAAACTTTGTACAATCAAGGTAACAGCTATGTTAAATTGGCTCATGGAACTTCTCATAGATTTAGAATTGGTAGGGGAATTCGACAAGGAGGTCCCATAAGCCCATTCTTATTCCTGCTGGTCACACAAGTTATGGCTATTCATATAAAAAAAGATGTGTTTCAGGGTATTCAAAAACAGGATAGAGAGATTAAGTGTTCCCAATTAGCTGATGACACAACGCTATTTTAAAGAAACCATGCAGAGATTGAGAAGGCAATTAAGTGTTTAAATGTTTTTTCCTCTGTTTCTGGTCTTTCTCTTAATTTAAAAAAATGTGAACTGATGGCTCTTGGGAACTGTGATGTTTCATCTATATGTAATATTCCTGTAAAAGATGTAGTTAAATATCTAGGTATTAAGATTTCCAAAAATCCAAAAATTAGAAATGATCTAAACTTTTCTCCAATTATGCATTCATTTGAAAAAAAACTTGACTTATGGTTGTTAAGAGACCTTTCTTTAAATGGTCGAACACTTTTGTCTAAATCTGAGGGTTTATCTAGATTAGTTTATGCTTCACTGGTTCTGGATGTACCACCTGCAACTATTAGGAAAATTGACTCCAAACTTTTCAAATTTATCTGGAGGAATAAACCCCATTATCTCAAAAGAGAAATTATTTGTCGTCCACAGGCAGAAGGGGGCTTAAATGCTTTAGACTTTAGGACATCTAATGCTATTTTTAAGATTAAATGGATACAAAACTATTTAAAAAATAAACAAAGTGTATGGCATATAATCCCCAATATGATATTTCAAGAAGTAGGGGGTCTAGAGTTTTTACTAAAATGTAACTTTGACATTGGAAAAATCCCCTTGAAACTTGCCAGATTTCATAAACAAGTACTTCTGACGTGGTCACTTATGTATAAACATAACTTTTCCCCACATAGATTTACTATCTGGAACAACAAATATATAAAAATTAGAAATAAAACCTTATTTTTTGAAAACTGGGTCAAGAATGATATAATTTGGATTAAACAATTAATCAAGGCTGATGATGAAATATATAGTTACACCGAGTTTGTTAATAGATACAATATTTCTATTACTTTGGATCAGTATTTTGCTGTAATTAATGCGATTCCTGGGGAAATATTAACTCTTTTAAGGAGTTGTAATAGTAGTCCTTTAGAAACATTGGAAGAATTTACAGCTCATATTAGACTACAAGGAAAGGATATTGTGAGTTGTGGATGTAATAACTAATTTTTGAGATCCCTGTTAAAAAATGATAATTTACTTGCGACTACAATATATTGGAATTCCGCATTTGGAAAGCGCATTGATTGGAGAAAAATTTGGATGATGCCCAATAAATATTGTATAACCAATAAAATTAAGGAGGTTTCATACAAAATAATTCATCGAATTTACCCAGTTAAAACTCTTGTTACCCAACGATTTAAAATTAATATAGATGACAAATGTGTTTTTTGTGACAATAGCCCTGAAACTATTCAGCATTTGTTTTGGTTATGTCCCCGGGAAAAAATGTTCTGGACTAAGTTGCAGAATTATATAAAAGAAGAGACGAATATTGATATTTGTTTTGTTGAAAAAGATATTATGTTAAGTTTCAGCCCCAGTGAAAACAATATAAAAATTTCTTTTGTAATAAATTTAATTATTATATTGGTACGTTATCACATACATAAAATGAAGTGGTCTGGGAGGTACCCTGTGTTTGAGCATATTAAAATGGAAGTAAAGGGGTATTTGCAGACTATTTCGAAATGCAAAAATATGAAAGCGGCGTGGACATTATTTTTACTTAATTTGTTTAATCTTTTTTCATAACTTGAATTGATGTAGTAGTATGTACCCCTGACGATATTTTTGTTTGGAATTGTTATATGTACTCTTGTTTGTATTGTAATGTTTGTTCCTTTGTTAAACATAAATAAAAATTAAAAACATAAAAATTAAAAAAAAAATGCCTAACGTGGCAAAGATATCCAGAAATGTATAGTCCAAGTAAAGAGGGAAACCGGAAGGACAGCAAAGCAGGAAACTAGGGACAGGACAGAGTAGGAGCACCCTCTGGCTGCAGAGGGCATGACACCGGGATTGAAAAAGGTACAGAAAGAGTTTGAAGTGGTAAAGGTATGTTGCACTCTGTGTCATGAGACTTTTATTTATGTTAATCAAGCAGCGTCTCTAGAACATTATAGAAATTCAGAAAGCGGCGTTTCCTACTTGCTGAAAAAATATACCGTAAGTAAAACAGTTTTGAGTTTTTCAGTGACATTGTGTTTGAATCATTGCACATATTATACTGTATGTATTTTAAAGATCTTAAAGTAATAGTGTTTAGGGAAATTAAGTAGCTTAAAAAAAGAAATTTACAAATAAAAGAGATTAAACGAAGAGCTGGGTGGGTCATGTTCTCATGATTGGCGATGGTGCAGAACAGCTTCGGTCTAAGAACCTTAGGTCCTAACTGTAATAGAATATGTGTAATATAGCTTGAACATTTGTATATATAATTTTTCAAAAATTTGTGTTTTTTAAATTAATTAAGGTATGCAGTTTACCAAATACAGCACCACACAGAAACTTCTCGGTATTGTTAATGTTGCACCACCCAAACACAAACGGACACAAACGCGACACAAAAACGCCGTATGAAAGTATCTATCAGCTTTACAAAAGCTGAAAACTTAACAACATCATAGGATTGTCCTCATATTTGCTACAAAAAATAGTCACGTAAAACACATTTTACACAATTACATGTTATTTTAATATTCATTATTTAACACTAAATTTTAGGAGCTACTTCTCCGTCACAAGTGTGAACAGGTTCACTACTTATAAAGTTTCAACAGTTTGTTTTCAGAGTGCTTTTAAAATGAAAAATATATTATTACAGATGGCTCAATTGTGTGCATAAAACTGTTACAATATAACTGAAGTAATGCATAGTTGGCGCCAATTCCAAATTAAATTAAAAATGATAAGTTCAAATTTGAGTGAAACTGGTAACGAACTACTGTAGAATTGAGAAGAAGGTCAAAACTTAGAAGTTACATTTTTGTGAATGGAAAACAATTTTGGTTCTGAATTAATTGAAACTGCTTATTTTCCATAGCACCAGTTCAGTCACTTTGATAATTAAATGGTGTATGAAGGGACAGCTGTATTTCAATGGGTTGCTTTTACGTGATTAGATTAGTTTTTGCATTGACCATTGTAAAAGAATGATGTTGGATTTTAAGCATCTTGCTATGACTGTTTAAAACTGTGGGTACTTCAGAAAACATACCTGTTTAGTGCTCACCTGTTTATATTTGGATTTCCCCAAAGGAGATACAAAACCAGGGAAAGAAAAGCAGCTTTGCTAGTAAAAATGCTTGGGAAAACGTCTTCCTTATGCAGAACAGATCACCACAAACTTGTTCTAGGAGCAAAGAGCAATTCAGTTTTATACTGAAAAGAGAAACTACATTTAAACAATGAACAGTCCTCCTTCAGCTATAGTTATTTCTTTTTTGTGCTGTTTTTAAGAATATAAGGATGGTTGATTGCAAGGTAGTTAGAGAGAAATGCAAAGTATTTGGTAGTTATAATATGCACTGGAAAGCTGTCCTCCCTATTGTACATTTCGCACACTGATTGTAAGCCCAAAGGCACAGGTGTCTTATTAAAGTTTGCAAACAAATGAACTCATTTTAGGAAATATTGATTTTAGGAAAATGCAGCAACCCTCCAACACACCATAAATAATCTTGACCTTATAGAGGATGTCAGTGACTACACTTTTCTTTTTCCTGCCACGTACTGTACCTGTGAGTCCCCTCGGTGCTACACAAGAATTCTGCTGTAGCTAAAGTCCCCGCTACCTCCTAGGAGTAATTCCTGCTCATATACCATGAGCCCTGGCCTGAAAACTACCCCAGACTGAGAGCACGTCTGTAGATTTATTTTACCTGCAGTCTCTCTCTTCTGTGCTCAGTAATTCACATTCCCCAGAGCCGAAGCCCCAAGAAAGACTTACACAGTATGTGTGAGAGACAAAGTCTGTCCCCAAAACCTTTTTTTCCAAATAGGTCAAAATATTTCTTATCTCCTGATTCCTTTTTTTCCCAAAAGGGACCTAGCAGATTGAGTGTCTCCGATTCAGAAGGGAGAACCCTCCTTCCTATATCCAATAAAGGAGATTTCCCCTACATTATATGTCGGCTACAGTCAGGAATATCCCTTTTGCAGTTGACACTCAAGGTTCTGGGTTCTGGGTTTTAGCACCAAATTGTTAGACTCCTTGAAAAAGTTGCTTTGACGAGTTGAAAACATTTTTTTATTAATAAAGAAAGCCACACTGGTTTCGAAGTACAAAGCCCCATGTTTCTAAAAACCAGAAGCCCCAATCACATACTGTATATGTGTACATCATCATTCTTACATGTTACTAACTCAAACAGTTTTAGACTGAGTTGTCCTTGGTATCTTGCCTAGAACAGTCAGTTTTACAGGCTTCTGCAGAAAAACAGGGTGTATGACCTTAAATCATTTGATCAAAAATATCTGTAGCACAGTCTGTCGCATCAACCAGAGGCTATTACAAAAAACATAACAGATAACATAGCCAGGAAACTTATTTTTTAACCCTTCAGTGGATCACACAAATGCGTTTATTACAACATTTACTACATGTTGAGAGACCACTTACAAAAAAGAACCAACAAATACTCTTTTTTGGTAAACTTTGTTTCTTTAAGGTAGGCAGGCCTATTTGAACACTTTTCTACAAATCATTTATTGAAAGAACATCCTGTCCTATATTTGGCACTTTAGTAATGAAAAATAATGAAGATAACCAACAAAATGATGGCAGTAAATCCGATCTACTGTAAATGCCTTCTACAAAGCAAGAGTTCTAGAGTAATCTAAGTGCATTATAGAATGTGTGGCACAGCCCCTCCACTGTGAATTTGCACTTCCCCCATCTCGGACATGCCTTTATATCTCTAGGAGTAATGGAAACAGACTTAAGAATCTTTCATCCCCTCTGCAATCTCATTCTTGAATAATGTAAAATAATTGTCTTATCTTCTGAAACACTGTCCTCCTGAACTCTGTTGGTGGTGTTTGTTTTTTATTGTGTTGGACACTGCTGTAAAAGAATTTACCTCTATGGGTTAAAGTAAGAATCAATCTTTTATTTTTAAGGCATGACATTGTGCTGTCCCTTACCTTCTCTTGTCAGCTGAGGCAGACACAATAGCCAGAGTTGCCAGGAAGCTTTAGAAATCAGTAAAACATGACCAGATTATTCTTGCCTGGTCACTAAAACAAATCTTTTCAGGATCATACAGTAGCAGAGTAACAACACAGTATAAACAATTCTCCCTTTTCGTTCTCCAGTCAATTAAAAAAAATTGCACAGCGAGTGAACTCCCTCCTTTACAAGTAAGACTTCACAAAATCTTCCAGTTAATTTGAACACTGAAAAATGATATTTGGATTTAGGAAAGGGACTGTTGTCTTATGTCATTATGTGAATATTTATTTCCCCTTTGTGGTAACATCTTTCTAGGTGGATATTTCATCCTGAGTAGGCTGTTTTAGATTATAAACGTTTTTTTCCTTGTTTGTATTTTTTCTTTAGTTTGTAGTTTTACAGAATTGGAAAACCCCTATTTGCAGGTGTTCTGGTTCTGTGAAAGACTAGGTCTAGGTACTTGTAAATAATATTATTGAATGTTATGTGTTTTTTCTGTTTATACTTGTAAATATGTGTTTGTCATTTCAAGTCTGCTACCTTGTTCATTATTTCACTGTCTTGCTGTGATGGGAACAGAAACTATGTGCAATTACAATTGGGTAGCAAGGCAAGCTGGTGTCAGGACATGATTTTCTCTCTGAAGTGTAGCATTTATTTCATTTGCTTACATTCCCCACTCATAAAAAATACCACAAGGCTATACAGTATATAAAGTATAAACTATAGTATATGATGTAGTATAAACTAATTCTGACCAGGCTTTTAAATAGTGTATTCCAAATGATCACGGGACAGGGTTTTAAACCCTGACCTTTCACAATCATGGCCTCCTAATAGTCCCCATCTATGAATTGGTTTCACTACTATTCTCCTCCCCACTGATATCTGATGTGTGGTGAGCATACTGGTGCACTTTGGCTGCCATTGCATCTTCCTGGTGGGTGCTGCACATTGGTAGTGGTGGATGGGTGTCCCCCTATTATATCAATGTAAGGAATTATTATTCTAAAATGACAAAAAATTAAAATAAATTCACAAATCAAGGTCTACGTGATCTTTATAGACTGGATTACTTAACAACTGGTATTTCCATGCTGTTTACTATATTAATATTTTAATGAAACTTTTGAATGAAGTGTTACACAGAAAGTTAAACAACATGGCAACAGAACAAATGCTGTGATGAGAAAGAAGATGAGAGTAGAAAGAACATTATGACAGACGGTGACAGAAAATTCCATCTGTTTGAACATCTCTCCAGAAAAACAGTGAAAGGCTAATAAAATCAGTAGTTTTCGAAATCACGATAGAGGAAAGCACAAGGGAATGTCATAAAGAGTTGGCAAGTGATACAGAAGACTGGAATTAGAAGGAACTACAAAGCCTTAGTCATCCAGTACTGGACTGAACAACATTGGAAAGACTAGTAAAGCAAATGGTCTACACCGATAGGCAGTGTGCCCATGGAGACAGATGAGGATGAGAAATTTTTTAATATTTACAGAAATAGTTTCCTTAACAATGTACATGAGTTTATCTGTAAGTGTAAATATTTAAAATCCATTACGCATTTGGTAATTAACAATGTATGTGTACATTTTCTGTTTCTTTACAGGAATGCTGACTAGAAAACTCAACCAACAGCTTGGCAGACCTGTTAAATCTCTAACAGGATGGATACTGTCCAAGCTCTTCATATGGCACAACCGGGTCCTGGAAGAAAATGCAGTGAAGCTTGTTGAGATTCAGCCAGATGACATGGTGCTGGAGTTGGGTTTTGGGCTCGGGCTGGGGCTCCAGGCAGCTGCTCCTTTCCTCACAGGCTCTAGGGGAAAGCTGTTTGGCGTTGATCATTCTGAGTACATGTTCAAAAAGGCCAATGAAAGGATGAGGGCTGAGATTGAATCTGGAAAGGTTACTCTCTTCAATGGCAACGTCATGGCCATGCCCCTTCCTGACAGCAGTGTGGACAAGGTCTACCACTGCAACTGCTACTACTACTGGCCTGATCTGAAGGCTGGAACCTCAGAAATCCACAGGGTGATGAAACCAGGTGGGCTGAAGTGCCTGAGAAGGCAGCTGTTTTATAGTGCTGGAATGAAGCTGATTCCAGGGCTTAAAGAGAGGAATTAGAAAGCTGCCTTTAAGGATCCCAGTTTTAGTTTCTTAGAACTAAGATAAGATTCGGTTGAAGTTTTCACATTTTATAGGGATAATAAAATTGATCCCTATAAAAAAATGTGAGTAGAAACTAAGGCACTAAGTCATTTTTTCCACTATTTTATATGTTACACTTATTGTGATTATAAATGTTACAAATTGTGTTTTGGCAGGTGGTCTCATGGTGACAACTCTCAGACTCTCTTCAAACAAGAAAGCAGCATTATTGAATGTTTTTCTTGATGAGAACTGGAAACCTGAGGTCTACATGGATGCCCTGCGAGCCACTGGATTCTCTGATGTTCGAATGGAGAATAAGAAAGACAAGAAAATAACTTTTCAAGCCATTTTTGCCACGGCTTCTAAATGATGCTTCTAATAAGCATTGCTTCTATGAAAGATGCGTTCAGAGAAAGACAATGGTACCTAGTAGATTATGCTGCTCCGCTATACATTTATAAATTTACACTGATCACATTTGGTACAGCATCCTCACTAAAAGATTGAAATAAAACCTTTCAAGTAATTTTGTTTTTATTTGCGTGTGATTTTTTTTACACATCCTCCATATCTACACATGTTAAGTGGATAGCCTTATGTAGCATTCTACATTATCTTGTTGATTCCACAACCACTGCATCTATTCCATGTTTGCTAGGCAATATAAAATGACTTAACATGGGTGTGGCTTTACAGTGCATTTCTAATATCCTTTTTATTTTAAAAATCATTTTAGTATATCCAATGTTCATCTTGTTTCTTTGAGCCATACAACTACCAGCACAATGATGTTAGTTTAGTAATTCTAAATACTACAACAATGTGGCTTGCTATTAAACAATAACAACTGTACAGAAATGCATGCTAATCCACAGAAGCTTTCTAAAAGTTTTTATTTTACATACGGTCTTCCCAGAAGGTTGTGGTGATTGACCTGATGTCCTCAAAGACTATTGCTCAGGAGACTGAAAACCATCTGCTATCTGGAGACAGGATTGTTATGTATCTCTGCACCAGAAGAAGGGAAGTGACAAAGGTGCTACGCCTTACCCCAGATTTAACAGAAAAGAAGCCAAAAGAGTCCTATTGTGAAATGGAGATTGCAGATGCCAAAGATGACGTTAAAATGAAAGATAATATTTTGGAAAAGTATGATATCCATCCCATCACTCATACCAATGTTCATTGAATCCACAGAAACCTACGACACCTGACATATGACAAGTTGTAACAGTTGGATCCTGTGGTTCACTCTCTACCCCCTGACAAACAAATTACTATTATTACTACTTTGTTGTTTTGCATCAGAATAATTTTAGTTGGCTGATACAATTCCACTTTTACTGGATATTTTCAAAATACTGTTTGTAAAACATTAACCTCTTTGATATACAGTATGAATTTGCTCTTTCTATGAAAGGACTTAGCTGTGTTGTCTGGTGTGTTTGGATAAAACAGTGAGGTAAAATCCTGTTTTAAAATTGTTTGATCTGTTTCCTTTCTGTGTAGTATGTTTAGTAGTAATACCACTAACCTGTAGGACCTCTAGGGTCCAAACACTACATTATTTGTTGTGAGATCCCTTCAACATAATTTTGTTAAACTGTCATTTCAAATTCAAGGTGATAAAGCTTCACTTTTCAAAAAAACATTCTTTTAAAACCTAATCAGGAATTAGCAGTCACACTTACTTTTTGAACAAAGAAATATGATTGCCTAGACTAAAGTAAATTAAAGTTCTTATTTCAAAAGAAGAGCTTTTCTTCTGCTATTGCTACAGATGTCTTCCTTTCATGAAACCTGATTGTGACTCATCAATAATTGAGTCAAGGCCTGTTTTCAGTCTCTTTGCAAAAATAGAAGCAAGAATCTTTCCATCATTATTAATCAAAGTGATAGGCCGCCAATTATCTATCAACAAATTATCTTTATCTGGTTTTGGAATTATGGTTATTAAGCCCTGAGTCATCGAGGTTGGTAAAACTCCCTTTTCAATTGACTCCTTAAACACCAGAAGAAGAAATTCAGCCAAATCATCTCGAAAGGTTTTATAAAATTCAGTGGTAAGGCCATCATTACCAGGAGATTTGTTAACCTTGAGCTTATTAATAACTTTCTTAATTTCAGAGATGGATATCTCTTATCACAGATGGCTTTAAACCCTTCGTCTATAGTTTTAAAGTCTTCTTTTAATGAGTTCAGAAAATCACACATTTTATCTGTAGAACATGCCTTACTAGTATATAACTTACCATAAAAATCTGATACATATCTTGAAATTTCTACAGGATTTTGAGTTTCACAGCCATCTATGTTAAGTTTACTAAGAGATGTATAATCTCCATTCTTTTTTTCCAAATTATAGAAGTATTTTGAGTTTTTTTCGCCTTCCTCCAACCATCGTCTCCTGGATCTAACAAAAGCTCCTTTTGCTTTTTCCATGTATAGTTCGTCCAGTTCAGCTTGCAGTCCAATTAATTTACAAGCATCTGTTTGATTAGTATTGCTGTCATCAGTAAGATCACAAATTGCCTTAATAACTTCCTCTTCCTTTATTTTATTAGAGCGTGCAGCTTCTTTACTTCTTTTCATAGCAATTAATCTTATCTTATACTTCATAAATTCCCAGTTTTGGCTATATGAATTTGTTAATTGAGCTCGCCTCCAATATGTTTGTATAATTTCCTTAATTTCCATTTTAAAGCTGTCATTTTCCAAAATCCTATTATTGAGTTTCCAATAAGTCTTAGGGACTTTAGAATCCTCATTGTTACTCAAGTTAACAGAAAGATAAATTGCTTTATGGTCAGATAGTACTGATGGTTCAATAGAAACCTTGTTAATCTGTCCTTCTAATGCATTTGAACTTAACCAAAAATCTATTCTTGATTGTTTAGATCTGTCCTTGTTACAGCACGTGAACTCCTTTAGTCCTGGATGTTTACATCTCCATATATCACTAATTCCTAAGCCTTGACATAACCCGTGCAACTCCATATCAGGAGGGGGAGATCTAGCAGGTACAGGGTATCTATCCAACTTAACATCAAAGACTGTGTTAAAATCACCCCCTAAAATAATTTCAATATCCTGGAACTTGTCCTTCACCTTATTCACTTCTTCTTCAACTTCAAGAAACAAGTCTCTGCTGTATTGTTTATTATTAAAAGCATATATATTCCCCAGCAAAAACATTTTCCCATTAAGAGCCACTACAAGAATTATCCATCTGTCCAAATGATGAACTCTACTACTAATAATTTTACCTTTAAATTTACCCTTTAATATTGCAACCCCCGCAGAATGATTACTACCAAATGATAACCAGACATCACTCCCCCATTGACTCTTCCAAAAATTCAAATCCGAAGAACAAGCGTGCGTCTCTTGTAAAAAATAAAAATCTGCATTAAACCTCTTGCAGTACAAAAAAATAGCCTTTCGTTTTGTCAAATCACGAATACCCCTGACATTAATAGAACACAGCGATAACGACATATATAACCTTTAACAAGAAAAAACTTTTTGAATGAAAAACTGAGATATATGTAACTCGAGGGGTCCTTATTCCCTATAAAATACAAATAGCACAGGAGAGAAAAAAAACAAGTATACTTGTAAGAACTATGCCGATAATAACACACATATATATATTGATGTTATAATTCAACAATCATATAAATAAAATTTAAACTATTTATAAAAGATCGTTAGAACGTCAGAGTAAGTCCCATGTAAACAGTCTTTTCTTTATTCCCGTTTTATTCCGGCTTCACTTCCACACCATCAATGAAAGCCTTTCCACCCACGAAGTAGGCTCTGCGCCCTCTCTCCCTGGCATCTCTCACCCGGGGCCACAGCAGCCTGCGCGCCGCCGCGTCCAGCGCGCTCAGGTCCTCCGCGAACCGCAGCCGCTCCGACCGGAGAAACTCGCAGGTCTTCGCTCGCCTCCACAGCACATCGCGCGTAGATCTGCTGATGAACTGAATAATCGTGGTTCTCGGGTTTTTGCCCTGCTCCTTCCGCCCCAGCCTGTGGACAATGTCTACCTCTGTCTTAAATCGCTCCTTGAGCTCAGGAACCACAGCCCCACAGATATTGATCACTGTGTCTTTAATGTCCTCCTCTGACTTCTCGGGAATGCCGTGTAGCCTCAGGTTCCATCTCCGGCGATACCTCTCCGCCTCGTTCAGCTTCTGCTCCAGCTCAGTTATTTTGTGTGCATTTGTTTTAACAACTTCCTTCACTGCTTTCATATCTGATCTTAAGTCTCTCACCTCCTCCAACGCGAAGTCCACTGACTTTTGTAAGGCACCGATTGTCACCGTGTTCTTTCGAATCAATGCCTCCAGATGATCTGCTCTCTCATTAATCTTCCTGGAGAGAAGCACCACGATGTTATTCTGCATTTCCAGCAGAGACGGCTCGTCTTTCATCCTCTTCATGAGGGGCTTTTCCGGAGTGTCGGGCTCAATGTCGCAGTCGGAGTCGAGCAGCTGTTCCAGCTGCAGCTCTCCGGAGCTCCTCTCGCTGTCGAGGGCGTACGAGTGCTCGGCCTCGGGGGGCGCTCCGCCGCTTGCCCCTGCTGCAGGGTGCACCTGCCCTCCTGGAGGCCGCGGCATTTTCGAAACATCCTTCTCTTTTCGCTTCTTTCCACCAGTGCTTTTTTCAGAGATCGAATCCATCCTAATATAACGTTTTTTTTTCAGTAGTTCAATTCAAAGGAAAGAAAAAAATCGTATCCAAGTTTTAACTTTTTTTGGGGGGTTAGAAATAAATTTAAAACTCTCCAAAAATTGACATAAAGTTAGTCAAAAATCATAGACATCCAAATCAAAGCAAATTTTCTCCTTTCACCAATAGTTTAAGGGAAAAAGACCCCAATTTTTCAGCGCTTAACAAAACACGTGCGAACTGGTCGCCATCTCGCCGACCTCTCCCCACGTTAGGCATTGACGTTCGGATGTCCTGAGTCCCGCCTACCACCAGGTCGACCCACGTTCGCTTTTTCTTGCTCCTGCCTCTCTACGGTTCGTCCCTTCCGACATCCGTGACACCCGGTCCTTTGACTCAACGTGGTCTTCTGTGATCAAAATAAAAGTGCCAAACTAATGGCACAAAAAGGGTTACCAACCTAATGCCCAAGCGATTTATATCTGATAATGCATTTTTAAAAGTGAGTTAACATGTATTAATGCATGGGCTAGAACGATTAATACATGTAATTAAGCTTTCAAGGGAGCAATAGTCAATAAATCTGTTATTATTGATGTTTAAATAAGGCTTACTGTTTTTTTTATTCATATTGGTGGTGAAACAGCATGAAAGTAATGTATTTAGTTTAAAAAAACACTTTACCTACAAAGCCTCTAACTTTTCAGAACTTTTGGTCTTCCTTAGTTTTCCTCATTCGCGGTGAATAGACCTTTTTTACCAAATGTTGCTTCTTCCCAGAATATGCATTTTAATGTACAGTATCTAAACATATATCAATGATGTTTTAAACATATATCAATTTGAATTTATCTGGAAATTACATTTGTCAGTTTTTCTTCTTCTACTGTTTTAATAATTTGTATTTTCAAGTTAAATTCAAAGAACAGACTTTTTGGGTATTCGTTCCCTATATCAGATATCATGTTCCTAAGTACAGTCTTCTTCTTCTTCTTCTTTTTCACAGCCTTAGTCCCAGACTGTCCTGGGGTCAGCTGCTTTGGTTGCTCTTCTCCACTTGTCTCTGTCGAGCACATCTTCCTCATTCACTTCACATACCTCCATATCTTTTCTCACACAATCTATCCATCTCTTTCTAGGCCTGCCTCTTCCCCTGTTACCTTCCACCTCAAATTCCATTACCCTCTTTGTTACTTCCTCAACGTCCTTCCTCGTGATATGTCCATACCACCGTAACCTTGCCTCTCTCATCTTCTCAACCACATCCACCACCCTACATCGTCTACAGATTTCTTCATTTCTGATCTTATCCTTCATTGAAATCTGCAGAATCCATCTCAACATCCTCATTTCAGTTCTTCTCATCAAGTTCTCTTCCCTCTTTCCAACTGCCAAGCATTCAGCTCCATATAGTAGTACAGGTCTAATCACAGTTTTGTACATCTTGCACTTTAACTTTCTAGGAATTTTCCTGTCACAGATTATTCCAGTTATTTCTCTCAACTTGTTCCATCCAGCTTTCACTCTTTGTTTTACTGCCTCCAGTGTTTCTCCTCCCTTTACCAGTTTTGATCCAAGGTATTTAAAGCCATCAACCTGTTTCAGTTTTCCTCCATTTGTCTCCTCAACATTGGTCATGGTATCTCCTCTTCTCTCCATTACCATTATTTCAGATTTTTCTGCATTCATTTTCAGTCCACCCTTTTCCAGACTCCTCTGCCATTTGAACACTTTCTCCTGTAGTTCTACTTCTGAATCTGCCATCAGTGCCACATCATCAGCAAAGATGAGTTCCCAAGGCACTTCTGTTCTTACCTCCTCTGTCAGTGTGTCAATAATGTTTATAAAAAGGAAAGGACTTAGTGCTGATCCTTGGTGTACTCCAACTGTGATTTCAAACTCTTTTGCCTCTCCCCGTTGTGTGACCACCTTCGTAGTTGCATCTCTATAGGTTGCTTGAACTAACTTCACCATGCTTTCTGGTACTCCTTTCTTCCTCAAGCACCAATACACCACCTCTCTGGGAAACACGGTCATATGCCTTCTCCAAGTCCAGAAAGGCCACATACAGCTTTTTCCCTTTCTCTAGTGTCTTCTCCTGTAACTGTCTCATCACAAAAATGGCATCTGTTGTGCTTTTCCCCGCTGAGAATCCAAATTGTGAGTTGTGGATCCTGACTATCTTCCTGAATCTCTTGTCCATAATTTTTTCCAGGATTTTCAATCCATGTTCCAGAAGTTTTATTCCTCTGTAGTTTTTACACTCCACTGGGTCTCCTTTCTCCTTGTAGATAGCAACCATACTGCTTTTTGTCCATTCTTCTGGAATTCTCTCTTCCTTTGCAATATTGTTTAGCAATCTCGTCAGCCACTGAATCCCCTCTTCATCGAGGTTCTTAAAGTGTTCTGCTGCTATTCCTGATGGTCCAGTTGCTTTGCCCACTTTCATCTCTTTGATAGCTTCTGTCACTTCCTTTACTGAAATTTCTTGGATTGGTCCACACACTATGTCTGCCTCCACTAGGTTCTCCCTCTCATTTTCTACATTTAACAGATTTTTGAAGCACTCCAGCCATCTTTGCTTGATCTGTTCTTCTTTAATCAAGACTCTGCCTTCTCCATCCTTGAGTACTGCCACCCGGATAATATCTTTTTTCTGTCTCGCTCTATGTTTAGCAATCTTGTAGATTTGGTCCTCTCCTTCCTTTGTTTCAAGTTTCTCATACCATTCTTTCCAGGCTCTTTCCTTTGCTCTTGCTACACTTCTTTTTGCTACCTCCTTTAGTCTCTTATATTCTTATAATTCTCCAGTACCATCTTTCAGTGCCTTGTATGCTTTTTTCTTTTCCTTCAGTGTTTCCTGAACTTCCATATCCCACCACCACTCTTCATTTTCCCTCGGTCTGCCTCCTCTTGTTTTTCCACAAACCCTGGTAGCAGCCTCTTCTAGGATGTGACTCATCTCAGTCCACTCTTCTTCAACTGAAGGCTCCTCTGTTTCCTCTGTGTTGTTTTTCATTTCTCTCACCAGCCTGTTGAAATCTACTTTGTTTTCTCTCAGTTTCCACACTTTTGTTTGTGCTGGGTGTTTTCTCTGCTTTATTCTTTGCTCCTTCAATATTGTGATGTCCATCACCAGTAGCCTGTGTTGTCTGGTTACAGCCTCATAGGGCAGGACTTTAGCATCTTGGACTTTCGCTCTATCAATTCTTCTCACTAATATGTAGTCTATTTGGGTATCATGGCCTCCACTCCTGTATGTCACCTTTTGCTCATAATTCTTCGTGAACCCTATGTTCACTGCAAACAATTCAAGAGCTTGGAGTGTTTCTAGTAGCCTTCCTCCTTCTTCATTTCTCTCTCCTAGCCCTCTCTGACCATGTTCATCTGGATAATCTGGGCATTTCTCTCCTAAATGTGCATTGAAGTCTCCTCCAATTACCACCATTTCATTTCCTGGGATTCTGCTAACCACTTCTTCGAGATCTTCCTAGAAGCTATCCTTTTCCTCCTTTGGTCTTCCAACCTGTGGTGCATAGACAGAGATGATATTCCACAACCCGCTCTCAAAAGCCACCTGTACATTGATACTCCTGTCTGAGTGTCTAACCACCCTCACTATCTTGTCTGCTAGGTCTTTGCACACTATCACACCCACTCCATTCATTTTTGTACTCTTTCCAGCGTATAGAATCTTGTATCCCTCTCCTAGGTGTCTTGAGCTGTTTCCTTTCCACTTAGTTTCTTGCACACACAAGATCTCCCTTTTTCTCCTTGCCATAGTTTCAACCAATTCTCTCCCTCTCCCTGTCATGGTACCAACATTCCAACTCCCCACTCTCATTGACTTAACATTCCTTCCAGGCCCCTTTACCTTGTTTCTTTTCTGTAGCCCCCACTCTACAGTTTTCCCCACAGTAGCATAATTTCCATTAGTACCCTGTTGGGACACAGCACTAATGGCGGCCGTTGTTAACCCGGGCCCCGACCGATCCGGTATGTGCTTTGTGTTCTTTGCAACCATGGTTTTGGCAAGATGGTTTTACGTCGGATGCCCTTCCTGACACAACCCTTTTATTCGCCTCTTACGACAGGCAGGAATACCCAGGAGGTATTCTGATCCCCCTCCCGAGGGAAAATGTTCCTAAGCACAGTATGTGTAGTTATTACATTTTGTCCACACATAATATCTGTATTTTTGTGTTTGTACATTGGTGATAAATAATGGCATTTTATCAGTAGTAGCCGGTTTCTTCATATTCAGTCTTTTTAAAGTCTTAAAGTCTTTTTTTTCTTTGCTTTTGCCATTTAAAATAACCCCTTGCTCTGTTGGCATTAAATATATGCATCTGAATCATCTCTTCTGTAAAGAGGAATACCAACTCTCTGAATGATACCATTCATTCAATGACATATTGTAGACTTATTTGGATCTTTTCTTTTATCTGTTGACTTGCAAATGCATATTTAATTAAACAAGTGCATTCTTATCCATTCTTTAGCACCATTTTTTAGGTACTAACCACTTTTCTTTTTGTGTATTTTTTTATATTACTTTCCTCATCTTTATCTCTTGTGATTTTAACAGTTCAGGTATCATCAGGTTTCATTTTCCTGGTTGGTTTCTTTTGATGACTGACACATCTAGTTAATAACCTGCATTTTTGAAAAGCATCATTCCTGTGAAAGTCACAGGCCTGTAGTGTGTGTGGCCACTGGTACAAGTAAAACATGCTGTACATCTGAAACACAGTGTTCTGCCCCTGGTTGCATATATACTACAGTATATGGCACATAAGCATTAATACTCTAAAAGAGTGTCTAGAATTTGATCTGTTCATCATATGTCAACTTGATATAGTAATAAAGCATTATAATTTAAACCTAAATAATGCACTGCCAGTGCAATGAAGTAACTAGGGCCATAAGTAACTGATCATGTTAAACTTGTGGGATCAAGTCGCATTTAGGGAGGTAAAGATTTAAGATTTAACCTCTTAAAGATTTAATCCTGGGTAAAGCTTCTGCCTTATGAGTGAAATGAAAAAGAAAAAAAAAACCTGCATTTTAATGGTGGAAAGAGTGTTTTGCCCTCATCAATATTTAAAAATTAGAGTGTGTCCCAGCAATGAAAAACAAGTCAGTTCAATCTATATAGCAGGTTAACTCATGATAATGATAGGGTCTAAAGTGGCTACTCAGGTTAATTCAGATAAACATAGGTTAGATAAGAGAATGTTATTAAATATAAAAACGTGTAAAGTTGAATATTTCTGTGGATTTTGATGTTATAATGCTCTTCTATAAACAGCCACATCAACACACCATGCAATGTACCAGGTCAGACTAAAAGTAAGACCGCCCACATCACTCTTCTAAATTTTCTCCATTCATTGGAAGTTTCATTTCACACCTCCCTACACCTATTCTGACTTCACACCTCTTGATTGGCCTCTCTTTCTGTCCCCTGCTCCTGCCTCCCGCTCCTCCTCCCTCCCAGCCTTTGTTCTCCCGATACATTACCTTTGATTACTGCCTTGTCTTTCTCACACCTGAAGAAGGCTCCACGGCTGAAACTGTCACGCCCTCTGCAGCCAGAGGGCGCTCCTTCTCTGTCCTGTCCCTAGTTCCTGGTCTGCTGTCCTTCCGGTCCCTCTCTTTCCCTTGGGCTATATATTTCCGGGTCTTGCACTCTGTCCTGGCTCAGCATTGACGTTCAGATGTCCTGAGACCCGCCTAGCACCAGGGCACCCCACGTCTGCTCCCTGAGGGCATAGGTTTCTATACGGCATTCCTGAACTCTTTGCACTAATGAGCCCGGGCCTTTTTCTCGTCTCGCCGCTATGCATATGGGTCTTTTTCCGCTCTCCTGCTCCCCACGGTTAGTCCCTTTGGACGTCCGTGACAGAAACGTTGTGTTTTCTTTCTTCTTTTTTTCAGCATGGAATAAACACATTTCTTGTTCTTTTGCCGCCCACATCTGTGTCATTTTACCCTGTATTCCCCACCATTCCACAAATGTTAATTTTGAGAGAGCTGTCACTCCCTTGTGGTCCGTCAGTCTTCAATCTAAGCTTCACACACATACAATATACTGTAACAAGTGCTCCTGACGACTTTACGGACTGAATGGCGGTTTTATTATTGTTTTCCTTACTCTGGGGAATACTAGCCACGGTGCAGGTGAAATAGCTGGGAAAACATTCAAGAGCCTTTGTTAAGAAGGCTTAAAAAGGCTTAGTGTTGACAGAACTATGAATTGGCTTCATTACTCTGCTCTCCTCCCCACTGATAGCTGATGTGTGGTGAGCGTTCTGGCGCACTATGGCTGCCGTAGCATCATCCAGGTGAATGCTGCACCTTGGTGGTGGTGGAGGGGAGTCCCCATCACCTGTAAAGCGCTTTGAGTGGAGTGTCCAGAAAAGCGCTATATAAGTGTAAGCAATTATTAATTATTATTATTATTATTATAGAACTGGAAGAAGGAAGGTTTGCTGGGCAGATGACAGCATTAGACTCAGGAGAAGATGCTGACACTAGGGATTCTGCAGGAAGCAACTGAGGAAGGCATCAGCATCATCTCTTACTTTAACATCATCTTTGGCATCTGCAAACTCCATTTAAAAAAAAAACTGTAAATCTTTTGTTTCTTTTCTGTTAAATCTGGAGTAAGCTGCAGTCTCAGTGTTCTTCTTTTTTAACTATATGACTTGCTTCAGTTTTACCGGCCTGATGTAATTCCAAACTGGAGCTTAATGACATTCTGCCTCTTTCAGAAGACTTTGACCATTCTTGCTTGTGATGCAGCCTTGGATGGGGTGTCATAAACAGTAAGCTTGATAGGCAGGTCTAGTTAAAACACATAAAACAACCATAAGGTAAGGACAATGATGATCTTTATTTATAGTGTGAGGTGCAATCAGAAATTTCAACAAAATCCTAACCACTTTGAGTTTCTGTCTCCTTCTCTCTGCTACATAACAGACAACTTGTCCTTTGTCTCCACATAGCAGATGGTTTTCAAACACTTACCTGAGCAATAGTCTTTGAGGACAGTAGCCATTCCCCAAAAAGTTCTAGGAAGATGGTATGTGACATAAAAAATAACTCTTTTAGAAATAAGCTTCTGAAATTGTTATAGGTTCGCATGCATTTCTGTGCAGTTGTGATTGTTTAATCATATGCCACATTTTAGTAGTGTTTCGACTTACTAAATTAACATTAATGTTCTAGGATGTACGGTACCTGTATACTGTATAAACAGTTTAAAGAAACAAAGAGAACATAGAATATACTAAAATAATTCCTTAAATTAGCGAAAACAATACATTTTTTTATCTTTTCCCTTAGTTTATCTCTTTTACATCTCCGATTTCATTTTTTCTCCTTTCATGTTTTTATGTTATTGTTGGATTCATACGTTTTGTTTGTGTACACAAAGTCTGTCATGCCATGACGATTGTTCACATTTGTTCATTCCTGTGTATGGTACCATATAATATTCTTTGTTTTTCCTGGAAAATAACTAAACAAATTGAACATAAAATGATTAGCTAAAACAATAGTGAGGCTATCAGCAGTACATTATAAAGGAAATGTTAAGTTGTTTATGTTTCTACATCTAACAAACATCAAATTGCTTTTTGTTGAAGAAGCAGGGATTGTGGAAATCAGCATGGCAATTTATAATGCTACTGTAACAAGTTTTTGGCCCGCATCGATAGTTCACCCAAGTCTATATCTCTCCCAAGAGAAATAAAGGGTCAGTCTTACTGACGGTCCATTTCCAAAGAAAAGTTGTAAAAGGCTCTTTAATAGGAAAGATTTTTTTTTCTTTAGACAGAATAGAGCACCTTAGTAATGAAGTTTGACCACTGATTCGTATTCCTTATGTCCTAATCATTTTCAGGGAGGTGTCTGGTACAAATTAAATGTTAGAAACCATTTTTACAGAATATTTTATTAATCCAAAAGTGTCCGTTTTGGGAGCTTTCAATCACCTTCATTTTTCACAGACTAAACTATATTTTTACCAAATATTACAGGGATGCTTATTGTACTGTATGTCTCACCTAACTAATAATTTCAGAGCAATCTGAGATGGTTTGTGATCTGACATGGAATGACCCTGCAGTCACTGACATTCGCTACACTCTCACCATTAGTTACAGTTGATTTTCAGGAAAAAATTAATTTTTTTTTGCAAATAAATGTACTTCTTATAAGACATCTGTGCTTGCTCTTCCAATTATTAGTATGTAAAATGTACAGTAGGGTGTGCAGCATCCAAATCATTGAAATTACTAACAAGTACTTGGAATCGATAGCTTCTGTGTAAGTATGATTCCCTTTCCTCTCCACCTACCTTGCAATCTATCATCTCTTCTTAGGATAAGACAATGTGTCTCTCAGACTGTAGCTGAAGGAGGACTGTTTACTGTTTATATTTAGTTTTTTAATTCTGTTTTCAGCTACTACAACTTGTTTTTGGTGATCAGTAGTGGATAAGCTGTAAAAAGCTGTTTTCCCTGATTTTCTATTTCCTCAGGAAAAAAACAAACATGCAACAGATAAGCAGTCTGAAGTAGCCACAGTTCTAAATAGTCCTAGAAAGGTATTATACATCTAACGGTTTTTTTTTCATATTTCAATGCAAAAATTCAATTAATTCAGAGCAGGAGTTAGTGGTGTTCCATTCACTAAAAATATGACCAAGCTTTGAAAAATTCTCAATTCCAAGTTGCTACCAATTGCAATTGAATTTGGAAGAATTTATTAAATGTACAATATGTGAATTTATAATAATTTTCAATTCAATTTGGAATGGACACCAACCCTGCAATAAATCAGTTATATTTTAATTATTTGTAAAGCTGAAACAGCGCACAAGGAAACGGTAATTAATTCAGTTATTGTTTTGCATTTCATACGTTTACATTGAACACAGACTGCATGATTAAAACGTCGCAAAGTACGTCTTCATTGTGCTCTCGCATATATCGCGATAACCCAATTTGAAATTACAGGATATATTAAATAGAAAGTGTATCGCGGCTATTTTTACCCTCTTTGTTTCTCTTAAAAGTGGCTAGTCGGCTTTCTCTTTTACAATTAAAACTCGATGTTTTCCCATTTTTCCAAGCGGTGCGTTTGTGCTGAATATCTTGTCAGAACTCCAATGGTAATATACAAATAAACATTTTAGTAATAAGGGCTGCTCCTGAACGCGACAGTCGATTATGAAAAAATGGAATTGGTTTCTCTAAAAACCATGACTAGCTAACAGTCCACCTGAAATGCAAAACAAGCGCAAAACTGCACTGAAAAAGGGTCTACGTATTTTGCATAGTCCTACTGTTTCATAAAGAAGTAATAACACTGAAAGAAAAGCTCAGAACTGTGTTTATCTTATATTGAAATATTAACCATTATTTCAAGAAAAGATATATCAGAAAACACACACCAGGGACAATAGCCTTTTAGCTTTAAGGATGCGCAGAGGTACAGTACAGTACGTACATATCGATGACTTGGAGCACAGGACAGAGTCGATTAAACCCGATTGAGAAATGCAAGAGATTAGTAGAACATGTCAAGTGCAGTAGCTAATGTGCGTCTGTGGGGGCGACTGGATACTTTGCTGTTTACAGAAAAGTAGCGCTTCTCCCTTCTTTTCTCTTGCAGGGTCGGCGGTGTATGGACAGAGGCATGAGCTGCTACTGTAATTCCGCCCCCTTCTCAGTTACGCGCGTTTCCTAGTTGCGGTGTAACGACCAGCCCTGGCGTCGAATGCCCAGGTGTGCTTACAGCTCAAAGGTAACGGGGTAAATTTATTCGAAGAATCATTCACGAGTAACAGTGGAAATTAGTGAAAGTAGTAAGCATTTATGAATGTTACAAGAAGCTTTAACACCAAATAGCAAACATTACTTAACCACTCACTCTCGCACTCGAAAAGTGAATTAATCCATCACAAATCCAGAAAAAAAATGCATTCCACCTTCTGTCCGTTCCCCCCCACCCCACCAAAAAAAGTTCACCAAAAGAAGCACATTTTTTACAATTAATGTAAAGTTTAAATGTAGATATTCTATAATCTGCTTCCCAAATAAAGCAATGGAAGCACAGCCCTCCTTCGTATTTAAAATTGAATAGTCCCGACGCCACAGTACATACAGTACAAAACTGTTTATGTAGTTGTTCATGTCTCAGCTCCAGGCTCCATTGTATTGTACATGAAGTTTAAAAGTGGTGCTTATGAATGTGCGTTTTTGGAAAGAGGTATGCTCTTCCTCAGTTCAGTTTATTTGTCATATGCACAAATACATTGAAAAGTTTTTCATGTAGGTATGCTATAATACAAAGACATTAAGGAATCACCAAAACATAAACACAGCACATCTGCGTTAAATAACATTAAACTTTAAGAAAGTAGGTCAGGTCAGCACAAGAACTGTGCAAAGAGAAAAAAACACATCAGGTGCAATAATGTAGATGAATTTAGTCAATGGTAGCAGCAGAGTTCAATAATCTTACAGTTTGAGGGATGAAACTGTCTCTGAATCTGGAGGTTCGTGCCTTTATGCTCCTATAATGCTTACCAGGGAAGAGTGGAGAAAAGTGAGAAACCAGTGATTGTTGTCGTTAGCACTACAGCAGTTCTGAGACAGCGATTTGTAAACGAGTTCTATGAAAGGACCTATTAAACTGTGTTGTGTGGTGTGAATAAAGCAGTGTTGTGTGGTGTGTTTGGGTAAAACAGTGAGGTAAAATCCTCTTTTAAGATTTGTTTTTGTCTGTTTCTGTTCTGTATAATGTGTTTAGTAGGATCACTAATAATCTGCAGGACCTATTCCTTCCTAGCAGGTAGGAAGATTACATTATTTTCTGTGAGATCGGGCGTCGTACAGTAGTTTGTGTGGATTAGGTTCACAGTGTGAGTGGTGGGATTTGTGTCCCTTTGCATCTTTAATGCAGAAGAACTGCTGCCTTTAGGTTTCAGCATGTAGATCATGACTATTTAAAATTTCATCTTTTATTTGGCCATAATCTTTGGCATCTGCAATCTTCACACCACTGTAGAAGTTTTGCTTCTTTTTAAAACTGGATCAAGCTGCAGCACTATTGTTCCTACTAAAACAGAAATACATAAATGAAAAATTCAAAAATTGAAATTCTGCCTCCTTCAGAATGCTATGTCCATTTCTGTTTGTGATTCACCCTAGAGTTAGGAGTCATGAAATCAGGAGCTGAATCGTAGTCCGAAGGTGTAAGGTAGGTCAAGACCCGGTAAAGACACTGGTGGCGAACAATCCAAAACGTGAGACAGAATCGTGGTCGAAAAGAGAGCGGCAGGGTCAAATCCGAAATAGACACAGATAGCAAACGATCCAAGGGGGGAGACGAGTTCCGAAGTCCGAAGGCAAAAGGTGTAGACAGATTTCCAGGAAGGCAAAAAAAAAAAAAAAAAGGGGCAAAAACGCTTACGAGAAGTGAACTCAATACCGAGCAGTGATATGCGGGTAAGGGAAGCTTAAATAATGCAGCCCGCCGCATGGTAAGGTGTCTGATGTGAAATTAACACATGCGGCGGCGTTTGTAATTATCACCCTGCTGCTGGAACTGATTAGTCCTCTTGGGGGCTGGTCTGGGCAGATTAGTGGTCGTGACAGGTAAGGATAATAGTGAACTTTTATTTAGAGTGTGAGCCAAAGTCAACAAATTCCACAAAAGTCTTAGCTCCTCTTTTAAGTTGCTAGCTAGATGTTGTCATTCTCTGTTAGTAGTTGGGCAGCTAAATTGCTTACCATCTCCAAAACAGTCTTTGATTAGTCTGTCTCCTTTCATCTGGTGCAGTTTGCATAATGGAGGACCTGCCTTCTGTTTCCAGTCATCTGACAACAGTCTTTTGAGGTAATTCCCCACAAATGTCTGGTAAAATAGCATGTGAAATAAAAATGTACCCTTTTAGAAAAAAAAATCTGAAAGAGTTACAGATTCGTATGCATTTCTGTGCAGTTGTCATTGTTTAATAGCATGCTGCATTTGAGTAGTGTTTAGAATTATTAAATTAACGTTACTGTTCTGGAGGCTGTATGCATATCTAAACAGTTTAAAGAAACAAGAAAACAATTTCTTAAATTAGCTAAAAGAATGGCGAGATTATCAGATGTACATTATAAACACCCACACCTGGAAAACATTAAATAAAAGCGATTATGGGAATCATAATAATCATTTACAATGCAACCAATAAAGCTACTTCCAATTAATATATGTAGAATGTGTAAAAATCAAATACAAAAACACTTGAAAGGCTTCATTTCAGTCTTTTATTGAAGATGCTATACCATTGTGATAATCAACTCAATTCCCAACTTCAAACCAGTCTCAATTAGTCAAATGTGATCTGAGCAAGTGTGCATAAATGTAATATACATTAGCAGTATAAACTACTAGGTGCTGTTGTCCTATGAAAGCATTGTTCAGAGAAACAATTTATTAGAAGCATCATTTAGAAGCCGTGGCAAAAATGGCTTGGAAAGCTATTTTCTTGTCTTGCTTATCCTCCATTCGAACATCAGAGAAACCAGTGGCTCGTAGGGCCTCCATGTAGACCTCGGGTTTCCAGTTATCATTTAGGAGAATGTTCATTGAAGCTGCCTTCATGGTTGAAGAGAGTCTGAGAGTTGTCACCATGAGACCACCTGCCAAAACACAGCATCGCAGACAGCACATTACAGAATTGAATGTAGGATTTACAATCATCAAATGTAACATTCACCACAGTGGGTGGTGAAACAAACAAAGGATCCCTTTGTCTCTTAGTTTCTTCTCATTTTATTTTAGGTTTTAAGGTGTTTAGTCTCCATCAAAACTAGGTTCATAACTCTTCTCTTTAAGCCCTGGAATCAGCTTTATTCCAGCACTATGAAACAGCTGCCTTGTCTGACACTTCAGCCCACCTGGTTTCATCACCCTGTGGATTTCTGAGGTTCCAACCTTCAGATCAGGCCAGTAGTAGTAGCAGTTGCAGTGGTAGACCTTGTCCACACTGCTGTCAGGAAGGGGCATGGCCATGACGTTGCCATTGAAGAGGGTAACCTTTCCAGATTCAATCTCAGCCCTCATCCTTTCACTGGCCTTTGCGAACATGTACTCAGAATGATCAACGCCAAACAGCTTTCCCCTAGAGCCTGTGAGGAAAGGAGCAGCTGCCTGGAGCCCCAGCCCGAGCCCAAAACCCAACTCCAGCACCGTGTCATCTGGCTGAATCTCGGCAAGCTTTACTGCATTTTCTTCCAGGACACGGTTGTGCCATAAGAAGAACTTGGTCAATAACCACCCAGTTAAGGATTTAACAGGTTTTCCAAACTGTTGGTTGAGCTTTCTAGTCAGCATTCCTGTAAAGAAACAAAGGAAATGTAGATGTAAATTACCAAATGTGTAATGGATTTAAAATAGTTTCACTTAAGGATAATGTTAAATGTAAGAATGGAACTCATTTACATTGTCAATGAAACAATTTCTGTAAATATTTTAAATCATCTCATCATCATAAGTCTCCATGGGTTCACTGCTTGTTGGTGCCAATCATTTCCTCTTCTGATGTTGTTCAGTCCAGTACTGGATGACAAAGGCTATGTAGCTCCTTTTAGTCTTCTATATCATCTGCCAACTGTTCATGACACTTCATTTGTTCTGATGCTATGTTGTTTTACACTCTCCTGTAACACATTTTTAAACTTATTAAATATGAGTGTCATAGAAATACCAGTTCTTAAGTATTCCAGTCTATAAAAATTACCTAGACTTTGATATTTGTCAATCTTACTTTTGAAATTAACTTTCATGATTTTAAACCTTCTCCTGTGTCAATGTGGAATACATGTTTTAAAAGTCTGGTGCAGATTTAGTTAATACTATATTCTCTGAAAGGCATACTGTATATTTGAATACAATAAGATGCAGCAAATAAAGAGTGGTGTGGGCACTTTTTATTTTTATGAGCAGGGAATGTAGAAAAATGAAATAAATGCTAGTTTTCAGAGAGAAAAACAGATCGAGACACCAGCTTGCCTTGCTAGCCAGTTATAATACCTGTTTGCGCCTAATTACTGTTCCCAGCACAGCAAGACAGTGAAGTAATAAACAAAAGCCACAGCTACAGATACAATCAAATATTTACAATTATTAACAGAAACACACAATCTTTGCTACTATGATTTACAATAATTGTGGGTACTTGGACCCAGCATTTTACAGAACCAGAAAGCCTTGCACATGACATTTATTCCCATGGAAAATTGTTTTACGGCAAATAAGGAAAAAAAAACTTATCATCTGAAATCATGTGTAATCAAGTTGAAACAGTTCCCTAGACGGATGCTAATCGAATCTTTCTTCATGTACCAAATAGTGCATCAAACTTTTAGGGACATTTGTCTGACGGGGACCACAAAAAGGAAATAAATATTCACAAAACATAAGACAACAGTCCCTTTCCTAAATGTGAAAATCATTTTTCAGTGCTCAGATTGCCTGGGAAATGTTGTGTTGTCTCGCTTGGAATGGAGGGAGTCTACTCACTGTGCAGTTTCTTAGTTGGCTGAAGGATACAAATCGAGCTCTCCTTACTTTTTTTTTTCTGATGGAAGGTATAGAGAATTATTTACTCACTTTATTACTAACCTCTCAAGAATGATCTAGTCATTTCAATAGATTTCTAAACCTTCCCAGCAACCTGACCTTTGACCATGTGCTCCATTTTCCCTAAAATCAATGATTAGTTAATTTGTAAAATTTAATGCATCTGTTTGTTCTCACAATCATTAGAGTTGCAAAATGTACAATATGGAGGATAGCATCCAAGCCCATACAATAACTACCAAATACTTGAACTTGAGGTGGCTTCAGTATAATTCTGGTCTCCAGTCCTCTCTGACTACCTTGCAGTCATCTTTCTCCCCTTAAGAACATCGCAGACAAGAAATCACTGAGTCTATAGTTTAAAGAAGACTATTCATTGTTTCATTTCAGTTTCTCTTTTCTGTAAAACAATAATTCATCTTTGCTCCTGGAACTGTTCTGTAGTGTATGTGTTGGATAAGAAAGACTTCGCCAAGTATTTAACAGCAAAGCTGCTTTTTTTCCCTTGATTTTGCATCTCCTTTGAAGAAAGCCAAATGTACAACAGGTGAACACTAAACAGGTAAGCCGTCAGAAGTAGCCAGTTTTAAATATTCATAGCAAGCTGTTATAAAGTTAACATTCTTTTTCATAGGTCAATGTAAAAAATAATTATGTGAGGAAAAACGCATTTAAATACAGCTTACTGTGATGCACTTTATTGATGATCAAAATGACTGAATTGGTATTATGGACATTGAGCAGTTTCAATTCACTCAGAAGAGGAATCAGTGGGGTTCTATTCACAAAGATTGTGACTTCTAAGATTCTGAAGTTTTTGACAATTCCAATTCATTACCAGTTTTTACTCAAATTTGATCTTACTCATGAATTTTAATTAAATTTGGAAGTGACTCCAACTCTGCAATACATCAGTAATATTGTAATTGTTTGACTAATTTTATGCCGTTAAGCCATATGGAATAAACCTTTTTCCCCTCCCCCAATTTTTCTAAAAGGACTCTGAAAAAAACAACTGAACCTTGTTAAACTTGTTTAAACTTGCCAGGGAGAACTAGCTCCTAATATTTGCCAATTAAAATGACAACAGATAACTCATATCAAGTAATTATTTGTGTAAATCCACGTCTTTACCTGAGTTTTGATTATGTAGCAAATACGAAGATGATCCCAAGATGTTTTTTTTTTTGTTTTCATCTTTTGTAAAGCTGATACTTTCATATTGCATTTTGTGTTTTACTTCTCCGTTTTTGTTCGAGTATTGAAACGTAATACCGAGAAATTTGTGTGAGGCTTTCACAATATATTTTTAAACTGCATACCTGAAAAGGTAAAAACTATTTGAAAATTAGTTATAAAATCGTTTAAGTTTTATAACAGTAAGGACCAAAGTTTCTCGTACCCAGGCTGTACTGCACCACCATTAATCAAGACAACAAGACCCTCGACCGGTCATCATTTACCACTGCACCACCTGTGCTCTTCTAGCTTTTGTCTGTATTTTATTAACACTGTTAATTTCTTTCTGGGCTATTTTAGCCGTCGAAACACTATTATGTTAACGTACTGCATTCCCAAACTACTAAAAAACTAAATGATTCAAAGACAAAACATCCCTTAAAAACACAAAACAGTTTTACCTACCTTATCTTTGTTCAGCAATTGAAGTTGGAAACACCACTTTTTGTAATTATCTTATATTCTAGTACATGCTACTTGAATAATTGGTAACTTTATACTTGATTATCAGACTGTCGGTGCCTTTTATAAAGCCGCTCATTGGCTCCAGGACGACTTTTGAGTTCAAAATAAAAGTCCCAAAAGGCGTTGGCAAAAAATTACCAAATATTTTTTTTTAGATTTTATTGTAGCGCCATGCAGGGCGCTTTAGCCATGCGCACACAAGGCGGGCTGAGAACAGAGCCTGTGGGCGGGAATACGGGACTGTATATAGTGGGACTGAGGCTGGGAGACCGCCTCATCCCTTCCTGTGTGTGTTAGTGTGGAAAAGACGCCCTGTGGAGAGTGAGGAACATGGGGGTGTTCAAAGGCATCGAGGTTCCAGTCAAGGCAGCAGGTAGCCTGGCCCTGTCCATTACCCGAGAGAACTATCACCTCAGAGAACTGTGGAGAGAAGGGAAGGAGGAAGCAGAAAATCTGTGGAAAATAGAGGGCATAGGACGGTACCTCAAGAATCTGTGATAAACATTATCATGTAAAAGTAAAGAATGGGATTTGTCCTGTTTTGAAGTGATGAAAAATGACTTGGAAAAATGCACCTGCACAAGATAAATTGTTGCTATGTAACTGTTACCTTGTCTAAACATAATGAGATGTGTTCATATATACTGTTTTAGGTATATATATATATTAATGTAAAGCTTTATATTTTGTGATTTTCTGTATTTATTTGTGAAAAGAAAATAAAGTTCTTAATAATCGAAATCGAATCGCTGTAACCCCTGTCCCTGTGTTTGTACCTTTCCCTGGTTCGAGTTAATAAATGTGTTGTTCAACCTCATTCCTCGAGTCCTACGCCTGCTCCATTCCGTACCGAAACCCGTGGTCATTACAATATATTTTAAAAGTGGGTTTATGTACATTAATGCACGGGATAGAAGGATTATTTAATGTAATTCAAGTTTCAAATGAGCAACTCTTATGAACACTGCAAACATTGATGTTTAAATAAGTCCTAACGTTTTATTTTTTCATAATGGTAAAGAAAAATGGTTTCTAACCTTTACACAACAAAGTGCTTTACCACAAAGTCACTTTTGAGTGCTTCCTCAGTCTTCCTTAGTCAGGGTGAATGTTGCTGTCACTGGAATTGGCCTTATATTAGTACTGGTACAAGTAATACATGCTGTACATCTGAGACAGATGCTTTGCTCCAGGTTGCTTATACTGTATGTATTACATGAAAGTTACCAACATGATTCTTCTTCTACTTATACAGTGGTGAAAATCTTTTATTTAAAATACAAGGAAAAATGATGCACATTCAATCCAAGGACATATGTGTTCATTCTTACTGGTGCCATGTTAAACCTCTGCCTACTGCAATGGACCAGTGTTTTGACTTGCTTTTACCATTCCTTTCCACATGTTGGATACTGACAGATGAACTACTGCAGACATTATGGGTGAAGGGTGTTGTAGCTGTGTGTGAAGCATACAGCTTTAGGTATGCTGTAACACCAAATCAACTGGGCAAAGAAAGACAAGCCATTATCGTCTGTTCACCACATGTGAGCACTAGACAGGAAAATGGTCTGTGACAGCATGTGCCTGCTTGTTGCACACTGATGGCACTCCTGGGGCACCATCTCCTGAATCTCAATTTTCACAGTCAGGCATGATAAAAAGTCAATTGATATTACATTTGGGAAAAAAGTGTTAAATTATTGCAAAGAATTACTAACAGTTAACTAAAAATAAAATATGCAAATGTATTATACCATGTTGTCTATCTCTCTATTTAATTTGTGTTGCACATACTGAAGATCAACTAATTCCTAGCTAGCTTGCTCAATACTGACCCTTGTGGAGAGGTAATTACTAGGAGCTAAAAGGACCACTTAATCTACTTCTGTACGCAAAGCATAATACGCAATTAAAATAATTTAATATTTAAACTATAATAAACCCTAATCATAAAAAGGAACAAGTAAAGGTTTATTCCATGCTGAAAAGAGAAGAGAGAAAACAACGTTTCGGCTGTGATGCCTTCTCCAGGTGTGAGGAAGCCGAAACATTGTGTTTTCTCTCTTATCAAAATGGAATAAACCTAATACTTGTTGCTTTGCAGACTACACATGCTGAAGCAGCTACCCACCTGAACTACTTAATCATAAAAAGCCTACTTCGCAGAAGTTGCTTTTATTTTAAAAGATAATAACGTCCAGGAAGTATGAGCCTTCGTATGGAAGTTTAATTGTTGCGAACATCTTTCTGATTATTGCTATTCTCTCATGAGTCGAAAGGAGGCGCTTTTGGACCCGATTTTAGCAAAGGATGCGCTAAATGACCAATATATTAAGAGCAGAAACAAATAATGAAAATGTTATCTCGATATTAATTAGATTAAAGGAAACAAAATGAGAAATAATAGTTGACACATAACTGACCTTATAGCAAAATCTACATCAATGAATGTTGGCATTAAACGTTACCATGAATCGATATTACTGATGAATTAGCGTAATCAATTGCCGATTGACTGGTATTACCAGGTGACCCCCGAGACAAAAAAAAATACAGATTTTAAATGCACGAAACCTGACCATATCCAAACATCTTATTTCTAACATTTGTGAATTGGGAGTATTATAAAGATTAACTGTCAGTCCATTTTTTTATCTTGTGGTAGTAGACTAATTCTGTCTGAAGGCTCATCATTTATCACGGGGTAAAGATGTTAAGATGAGTGTTGGTATATTAACCAACGCTGACCCTTGCTTTCAGTTTCAGCCATCAACTGTTGTGTTTTTTAATATTACCTTACATTATATCATGTTTTATTTGAGTATTTTGCAATTAGCGCATAGTTCGTTATAGGCATGTCATATTCAGGATTTACAGTATAAGCATAAACGTAGATTTTTTCCAAGCCACGAGGCAAAACATGATTTTGGCATTTTTTATGCAACTGATTTTTTGCCTTTTTTGTAGTTTGATCTTTGGAAACGTTCCCAGTACTTTGTAGATTATTACATTGTCTCATGAAACTAAACAGAGAATAAAAGGGGAAAAGACTGCCTTTTCCCTATCGGTATTTAAAAATGAGAGTGTGTTCCAGTGATGAAAAACAAGTCAGTTCACTGCATATAGCAGGTTAACCCGTGTTAATAATAGGGCCTACAGTGGCTTCTCAGGTTCATTTAAACATAGGCAAGATCAGGGAATGGTGTTAAATAATAAAAAGGAGAAATAAAAAATCGTTGCTTTTTCTTATAATACTCCTCTATAATCAACCACAGAAATAAACTATACTATTTAGCAGGACAGGTGAAGAGTAAGACCACACACAACCGTGATTGTACCTTGTACAGGTGTTGAGTTTGCATCAGCTGTCGCTCTCCCGTAGTCCGTCAGTGTTACTCTCAGCTTCACACACATACATAATACACACCCCCACACATTCAATAAGCAGATCCGGTCCCTTTCGTTTTCGTTTCCCGGAAGAATACTTCAAAAAAGATAACATGCTATCTAAAAGTTAATAACATGGACGTTTTCTTTTCGGCTTACATATAGTTATTTTAGTCAGTGTTTACACAAGAAGCTTTCCACGGAGTCTGGCCAGAGTTTAATTTCCTTTCCAAGATTTTGGAAAACTTGTTTTGATTTTCTCCCAGTCTCTTCCAGGTACAAAACATGTGTGACGGCTCCTCACCACCACCTTTGAAGGTAAGTACAGATAATAAAAAAAAGATAACACCTGGACTTCAGAGTTATTCCCTTAAAACTCAGACTATAATTTTAATATGCCTAAACATACTGAAATTGAAATTAAAATAAACTTTTCAAGTAGAATTTTAAAACAGAAACAGCACAGAAGGAAGCGATGACTATCGCAGTTCTCTTTTTCTAATTCACACTGTACGTTTACATTGAGCAGAGACTTGAAACGTGGCAAAGTACGTCTTCATTTTGATCTCAAATATATCGCTAATACTGAAGTTTAAACTACACATTTCTGAAATAAAAAATGTGTCTCGAAGGCTATTATTCGCATCCTCTTTGTCTTAAAAGTGGTCTACTTTGCTTTCGCTTTTACATTTAAAACATGATTTCAATTTTTTTCTGATGGCGTATTGCGCTGAAAATTCTGCTAGAATACTAGGTGTGATATACACTACAAATGAACCTTTTAGTAATATAGACTACTATTGGACGCGGCTATTTATAATAATGAAATAGTACATCATTTTTTCTAATAAGGTACATTATGATGGAAACAGACCATCTGAAATGCAAAATGAGCGAAAAAACAGACTACACTGCTGTGCAAATATTTTAAACATTTTGCATATTCCTACTCTTTTCACTTAGTATTATTCCTTCTTTATGAAAACAGTTCTCCGTTTATCTTCTGTTGAAATTTTAGCCATTAGTTTTAAGGCAAACGTGTTTTCTAGTTAAAGTACCCTTTTAGATTTAAAGATGAGTAGAGAGGAACATGTATTAATGAATGACAAGGAGCACCGGGCACAGAGTCCATTAAACCTGATTGGTAAATGCGATAGATTGGCTACTACAACAGTTTTACACAAGTTGGTCGTTTGCAGTTTAACTTGTTTTGTTATTAATTTGTTGAAGTATAATCATTTTTGTAATAAATGTAGAAAACACCAGAGCACATTTAAGTACATTTCTGATGCTCATAATATGCATATATTGTAACATATGATTTTGCCTATTATTTCCAAGGCTTTTGCAGAGTTGTTTTCATAAACCAGACTGCAGTTCCATACTGTAATGCCAAATGCGGTGATTTTAATTAAAATGCAGTTGCTTTTTTTCTATATGCTATTTTAAGTTTTCCTGGATACTATTTTTTTGACATTTCATGGGCTCATTTGAAACGCATTAAAAGAAATGGAAAGAATAGGCTTACCCTGAATAATTATCCTATAATCTATGTATAATTTGTTCCAAAATGGTATGCATTTAAACATGCATGCACTGGAGAAGTCAGAAAAAGTTCATATTAATTTTGATAAAGTTTTACTAAAGCAAAGTGCCTTTTTTCCCACCATTCTCTGTCCCTTCTTCGTTGTTGATGGCCGCAGGAATGTTGTGTAAGTGGCAGCCCTCCAGCTTGTCCTCCGGCGCTAGTGGTCCCCCATAGTCCCCTCACCCCAGTCTACCCAGGGGCCCAGGACGAACTCTGCAAGCTGCCAGGGAGACTCCGTGAGTACCTTCCGTATGACTTCACTTTGCTGCAGTGAATCATCTTGAGAATCAAAAGGTTTAAATCAATTAATCAGTTAGCTCGAGAACTGATGTTCTACCGCAAGTATTATGAAGTCAATGAATATACAATATCTGATAAATATACCTCCCCTAAAAATTGAGTCACACTGTGGTTCATAAATATTGAATGTTTAAGTTGTCATAGGACCTCAGGGTCTAAGTTTTTTCTTACCTTAATGTCTTAAAGTTATCACTTAAGACACAAGTGGTACCAAGACCTTTTCGGTGGAATAGTAATGCACTCTAAGTGCAAGACAAAGTGCTTTGGGGTTTGTCTTATTTATAAACTCCTGGTGGGTAGGGTGGGATAGAGGGATCATGACAAGTAGTTTGACCTGAATTGTGCAAGTGCACTGAGGTGTGCTAATGTGACAGTTTCTACATAGATCATGTTGGTAATCCAGCTCTGAGAGATGGAAAGTGGTTTGAGATGAACTTCTTTCTCACGAAACCTCCCCAGAATATTGTATTGTATCATGGAGATACAGTAATCAGTAATGAAAGCACACCCAGTGTATCATGCAGCTGATGAGAGGGAGATGCAATGAGGAGGTACAAACCTAAAAGAAAAAATAATTCTGAATACTTCTGCCACCCCAGTTGCTGATGTTTCATCTGTAGGAAGATGGGACTGTCTTGCTTCTCCAGCTCTGGAGGATGAGGCGGAGTCTGGCAGACCCTACTCCTCTATGCCACACTGCCCTTCATCAACTCACTACTCATTCTTATCTTGCTATTTTCTTACTTTGTTTGGGCATCATTACAGAGGTCTTGACCTAATTCTGATTCCCACTCCAAGGAAAGAGGTTCAGTGTATGTGGTTTGGAATTGTATGCTCTATTTTTATGTTCCTAGCCCACTATAACTGACCTCTTAGAATATTCCTTGTTTCAGTTCTGCCCATTAGTGTACATGTGTTTAGAGTGTTCTTTGCAACCCCTAGTCTGCATAGTTCACCAGCCACAGAGGAGTCTCTCAGCCAGTGGTATGCTTGAGTCATTTGTGTTTACACCTGGTACAGTATGTATTGGTTAAATAGTACAGAATGTTAAATGGCTAAGTCACAATCTATATTGGTGTAACGGGTATACTTCATAGCAAACAACAATAATACTAAAACAAGAAGATGATGATTAGTGAAATCTATATTTGTGTATAACAGCATGCATGTTTAACTTTGGAGTGTATTAAATGTAATGCACTTGGTAGTATAAAACAACTTGTTTTTGTAGGAGATAAAATATGTACAAAATAGCTTTGAAACCATTTTTTCCTTTTTTCTTTGCCATTCAATGGCTTACAGTGGACAAGAAGTCCTCCCAAGAAGATTTGGGAAGCTGTAAAAAAAGAATGTGGGTATTTCAGACTTGCTTCTTAGGTCTTGTTTTCTGTACCTCAGGGATTAACCCTTCTTTATGGGGCAAGGATGATGTGAGTCATTGGTTGCGCTGGGCTCAGAAGGAATACTCTCTACGCAGGACAGATCAGTCTAAGTTTGAGATGAACGGCAAGGCACTCTGCCTCCTCACCAAGGAGGACTTCCGTCTGCGATGTCCAAGCTCAGGTAAGACAAATGGGAGTGGACCAGAAGGATTTCCTAGTAGCAGGGACACAAACTCTAAGTATGGGACCCATTGGTACTGTAGGTCTTTTAACGCACATTACATAAGACACATTTACCACATAAGATCTATGATGACAAAGCACTAAATAACTGTTTACCTACTAGTTTATTTGATTGACACTTTTATCCAAAGCATCCGTTTATTCAACTGGGTATTCAGTTGGAGAATTTTTAGTGAATAACCTTGATCAAAGGTGTAACAGCAGTGTCATACTTGGTATTTGAACACACAACCTCCTAGTTATATAACCAGAACCCTTACCAATGTGCTACACTGCTGGTTCTAATTTAACAACCTCCAGCAAACCTCCTTTTTGGGGAAACTTACGTTTTCGTTCATATCACATCTTAGTCTTAAAGAGTTTAAGAATCACATTAGTGACCTGTGTTCCTGAAAGTTCCTACTTTAAATCCACTTAAGTGCTTAGTACACCATCACTATAAGTGATTTTATCGGGCAGTCATAAACATTTCTATGTGTTCCAATTAACTGGTTGCTGTTTCATGTCAATGGTAACACAAAAAATAAATTTAACCACAGAAACTGATGAAACTGACACCACGTCTGGGAACTCTGATTTGATTGTTATTAAAAGCTGAACCAAAAGTAAAGCTTTCTCAGATCAAAGGGACAATATAATTCATTATTCTGTTTTTAAGGATCTTATTGATTACTAGAAAAAACTGTAAATATTAGACTAAAAGCACAACGGATTGTTGCATTGCAGAACTCACTCCCTTCTCGTGTAGTTGAAACTGACTCCTTGGGATCCTTCCAGACAGAGATATATTAGATGCAATTCTTTGATAGTTATGCTAATAGCGACCTAATTAACAAGATGGGCTAAAAGGCGTGCTATCACTTGTGATGTTCACATTTCTTATGTTATGATTATGAACACCTGGAATGTGTGATAAAAACAAAACAAAATATTAATGAATATGCATATTCAATGGAATACATTTGACTGACACAGCAACCCTTATTTGGACTAAGCAGTTGTTGAAAAGTGATAGAGACTTCATATAGACAGGCTGTGTTTCTAGAAAGTGTGTATTTTATATTATTTTTATGAGATGATTAACCTTAACTGTAACTATTTGATTTATGGTATAATAAACTGTAAACCAACAAGGATATACAATATTTGTTTGTGTATATTTGCAATAATATTATTTGATATTTCATTCTCGCTGGTTAGCAAAGCTTTTTTTTTGTCCTGTCCCATGTTGCAGGAGATGTGTTATACGAGCTTCTCCAGCATGTAAAACAGCAGAGGCGAGCCATGGTTTGTAACTCCCTCCCCAAACCTCTAGGAGGCCAGACTGCCCACACACCTCAACACAGAGAGTTCACAGTCAGGGGGGGTGAGTACCTGGTCATATCTCGAGACTCTCTAAAGTCCTGTACACCTGTGACTTTGCTCTTTATTAAAGGGCTGATCAGTGGTTTGATGTGTCCAGAAAATGGCAGTGAAAATGCTATAGGGTATTTAGAATTATATTGAAGTAGTTCAGGTGGGTAGCTGCATCAGCATGCGTAGGCTGCAAAGAAAAAAGTAATAAGTTTATTCCATGCTGAAAAGAGAAGAAAGAAAACACAACGTTTTTAGAATGGAATAAACCTATTACTTGTTCATATTTAGAATAATATATTGCTAAATAATTATAGCAAAACCTTAACACAGCAGATTGTCGAAAGCTCAAAAGGTATAAAATCCAATATCACTCTTCCAATGTCAAACAGTTTAATAAATAAGTCACACAACTCACATGGAGCAAACAATATGTCAAAAGATGACTGTCTCTCTCTGATAGGTGAATATACCCCATCAAATTATTGGTGATTCCAAATGTTTTAACATTTTTGTTATATCCCCACCTTGTAAGAGTAGCATAGTGGTTAATTACTTGGACTTAAAACCAATAGGTTGTGGGTTACAGTCCCTGCAGAAGACACAGCTGTTGTATGTGCTTTATCCCAGTTGCTCCAGTCCAGCTGAATCAATGGAGGTGCATTGCTGGGAGTTAATCCTTGTGATTGAGCATAGTCCCATCCAGGCTGGAGTCATGTGCTTTCTAGTTCGCATGGAGCTGCATGTATGATGAGCTCTGCCTAATGGCAAATGTCCTGTGGCTCTGCTATGATTAATAATAATAATTAATAATTGCTTACACTTACTGTATATAGCGCTTTTCTGGACACTCTACTCAAAGCGCTTTACAGGAAATGGGGTCTCCCCTCCAACACCACCAATGTGCAGCATCCACCTGGATGATGCGACGACAGCCATAGTGCGCCAGAACACTCACCACACATCAGCTATCAGTGGGGAGGAGAGCAGAGTAACTAAGCCAATTCATAGATGGGGATTATTAGGAGGCCATGAGTGGTAAAGGCCAATGGGAAATTTGGCCAGGATGCCGGGGTTACACCCCTACTCTTTTCGGGAAACGCCCTGGGATTTTTAATGACCATAAAGAGTTAGGATCTCGGGTTTACGTCTCATCCAAAGGACGGCACCTGTTTACAGCATAGTGTCCCCCTCACTATACCTTAACTCCCTTTAGTTGCCCATCTAATCTAGAATCGCCACCTGTGTGTTTTCAATTTTCAGCAGTACTTGAAACTTGATGATGTGACAAATGAAGCACAGTGACTGACAAAACTAATATATTTGTATCTCTAAGAATAATTACCTGGGACATCAGTTCAGCATTAATTCAGCATTAAAAAATAAAACCAGATGAGCTTCATTGGCCTAATTAGCTTGTGTTCTTTCTGATATTCTGAATGCCTGTGAAACTGCTACTTTTCTGTGTTTGTTAAAGCAAGTTATGGTATTCCCCTACAATGCCAGAAAAAAGTGTCATTTTTACATAGAGAACTTCCTGGTGTGGCACTCGGCAGCAGTCCTGGAATCAGGGGAATAACTCAAACGCAACAAAAAACCTGTGGCAGCTTGTCAGAGGAATACAACTAGTCTCCCTGTTGAAGTTTCCCTGCACTTCACACTTGATAGTGAAAAATCACAACATTCAAATTAGATCAATTTTCATTTCAAAGCAAATGACGTTTTCTCTTAAAATAAGGAAATACCAATTAATGTTTTACCCACAAATAAAACACTAACATATCCAACATGAATAAAATACTTTTTTTTTAATGAACATCTAGAATGGATGTTGACTTTCAAGTCAATATCTTTGTGATATTGGTATATAATACTGACACAAGGTATGGAAATTCACAAACATTGGTAGCTCTACCAAGATATTACAATTATTGAAATAACTAACAAAAAGGCAGATATAAAATGACAACACATTTTCCATTTATAGTCATTTTTACTGTACCTTGTTTTACTGATTTGACTCGTACAGTTCTTGTATCTATTTTAACGGCTGGCATTACAAATCTGTTTCAAATGTCATATGGCAGATTCCAAAGCTTCTCCCTTTTTCTAGACTTGTGATTGTTTGTCAACATTATCCCTAATTATTTGATCTAGATCTGGATGCATTGATGGAGAATCCCTTCATAATTTTCTTCAGTTGTTATTATTATTATTTTTTCAATAACATTGGAAGGTTGTACCTTGAAGCTTTTTCAGACCTTGCCTGTCTTCTTTGGATATATATATATTTTTTTTATTACTGCCCAAAATAATCTCTTATCTCAAATTTAGACTCTAAATAACTTAATGCACCTATGGATTCTAAGCACTTCATTCCAACTACCTCTAAAATATATAACCTTTAGATTGCTTTTGAGAATTAGTAGTTTACTTCAATTTTCCAGTCCTTCTATTGTCTTTTCTTGTTTCACTTCTTTGATAACAGTTTAGGGTACTCCAAACAGCTTTAATGGTTACCTATAAGATCTGGAAATCATCTTTAGTTCTTCACTTGGTTAACATCACACACATTTTTTCATACATTACCCCTGACGCATGACTTTTGAAAATAGTTGAAAATATCACAGAACACAGGATATGCAAAACATTTAAAATTCAAGAAAACAAAGATGAATGTATTTTGATCCACTGTTTTTAGTTAGATAACTAAGATCTAAACAAGGGAGTTTGAATTCAACATATTTGTGTGAATTGCCTTGATTATCAGAAGAAAGTAAATCAGTAATTTGGAGTAAAGGTATCGTGTATAGGCAGAGTTCAGTTAACAAAAGGTTAAAATAATTACTAAAGTATGCTTGCAAAGACATATGGCATCCTGTGGAGAAGTTTAGAACATTACTCTGGAACTAGTACCTTCTCTTGTCTGGAAAACAAAATATGCACTAACCACTTTCACAGAATGGTAAAATTCCCTCGGTAAGAAAAAAATAAACCAACAATTTTTATGTGTTTCTTCTAGTACACTTCAGTTCTACTGTACTGTGGTTTGTGATGGCTATTATCCTACTTTCTTATCTTTGGCAATGTTTTTACAAATTTTACATATGGACAAGAGATTGCCATGTTCTCAACAAAAACACCCATTCAGCCTCCTCTGACACGTACATGCAAACACAGACACACCCAGCCCCTTTTGAAGAGAAGGTGATTTCCAGATCAGTTTCAAACATGGGACGTTTGGCAAGGTTCAAATTGAGTTTGGAGACTGTGCCAACAGGTGTGTCTGAACAAGAGCAGGTTTATCTGCTCCTGTATAAGGAAATGCAAGTAAGCCTACTTCCTTTGCAGGTAAAAATATATACAGTATAATTAGGAATCCATGCTAGAAATGCAATACAGAAAAGCATAGCAAAGAAGGAGTAGTTCGGTTTAACAGATTGCTTGTTTCATAACTGTGCAGACCGAGCATTTCAAAGAGTTGGTAGTTAAAAAATGCTGAAGTTTGAACTTTGTTGTTTTTGTGAAAAACAGACTTATGCTAATTATAGTTTTATAGATGTTCTTAGTTACACTAGCTGATGAGACTTTTTTTTTTCAACTTCTTTATTAATGCAGTGTCTTTTGTTCAGGATTCCTCTCACAAGAAATTATTTGTGTTCCTGTTACATGGTGTGGGGAGTGTCAACCAAAAATATGCTGGATTTGTAAATCAGATCAGATTTAGAGCTGTAAGGCAAAGAGAGGAGAAGTACTCTTGAATGGAGATGAGGATACACACATATATAAGTGGTTTTAAAGTGAGCTTCGGAGTTAAAAAAATCTAGCAGAAACAGCATTCTATCTTACATGTAGTGATACAGTATGCTTTGTGTTATGGAGAAGTGGTTATGTGAACCTTCAGAAAAACAGTCTATCAATGAACAGATGAGCATATTCATGAGACATTATCTAATTTATTCTTTCCTTAAAGGTGGGCATCTCAACACCCATCTCTGTGTCTTGTTTTCTGTGCTCTGTGGCTACAGTTCCCTGTAGCCCTTCATACAGGACTGTACCCATGTGCCCAACCAACTCTCTTCCAAACAACTCCCCAGTGACGATGGTTCGTGTGTCCAGCAGCAGTGCTGACCAGTACCAGGACAGAGATCACCCCTTGCCTGTCTTTACCTTCCCTGGACAGCACATTCACCCAGGTATGACTACGCTTCTGTGATTGAGCTCCACTGAGGATGCCCTGATGCACGTGCAAGTGAGCTTTGGAATTGTACTTGGGAAAAGAAGTCCCACCTCCCCTTCCAAAACCATCAAAGGCAGGGCCTGTTTTGACTGATCCTGGATTCTGTAGTTTGGCAGAATTTCTTAGAGTTAATTAGTTAAAAAGGGTAGACCCGGCTATATCCAGGTATTAATCCATGGAGATTGTTTGCACAGTGTATTAATGTTTGTTTGAACACATCAGAAGCACCTCCTATTCCATTCTATCTAACATTAAGAAAAAAGTACCTTTTTTGTTTTCATGATTCTGAGTTTCATAAATGCTACTGCATCTAAGACAGATCGCCACAGCTGGTACAAATGTGAAGTGTGGTTTGCTGGCTGTAGGATAAGACAATTTATCAGATTAAGGACTCTTACATTTATTTGCTTTTCATGTTAATGTTGTAAGGTTTCGGAATCACTGGGCTCAAATTTCAAATTTCTTTGAAGTGTATGAATCAAGATAAGAAAACATTTGTCCTTACCAGTCAATTGGTTTAAAACAATTCCCACTTATTATTGGTCCAGCTGGAGGTGGGGAAATTAATAATTTAATGTGATAACTTTCATTTATTGTTTATTGTTTTCAGTGTACATTTTCAGGATAAGTAATTTAAATTTAATATATTAAATGTAGAGGAATATTAATACATTATGTCATTGGAGCTGTTGCAAATAGATTTTGATAGAAGCACATAACTTTATCATTATTCAACAGTCTTAAATAAGCGTTTGTCCTCTTGATGATTTGAGAGGGTGCTAGAATTTTTAGGGTGTGTGTTGAGGAGGTATATCAAAGATTATAGCATACCATGATATAGCACATGTCAAGATTGCAGTCTTCAGTATGAAGCTGATATCGCAGCCTGTGCAGTGGGAGAGTGGACTGTTTTGGAGGTGCAGAGAGGAAAGAACATATATTGACATATAGAGAGCAATTTGAATTAAATGACAGCTGTGCTACATCATTCACATGTTCTTCAGATAATGTGTTAGAAATAATACTAATAATAGTAAAGTTCTGAGATGTCACATGAACTAATGAATGTTATTCTAACAGGAATATCTGGAATTCTAAAATAAAGTAACCTTTGAGGGCAATTTCCAAAGCACCAAACAAGAAAAGAACATACTATTGAAGAACATAGCCTTTCTTTGTTGTGCCCTATTATTTCTGCACATGTGTTCATCTGACACAGCTAAGGTAAACAGGACAATGTTTTTGCAATGTTCATTGCAGTCAGTGTTGGGGAAAGTTAGTTTTAGAAAGAACAAATAATCCATGGCAATTACAAGATACCTGTCCATTTTTAATATGAACAAGATGTTGGGAGAAAATAATTTCAAAAGTGATCTACAGCAGTGATCTGTACTGTATTTACATTCTATATGCAGTGTAAAGTAGCACATTGAGCCTTAAGTTTAGCTTTAGACACTTACAAAACACCAAAACTGCTCTTTTTAAAGTTTTTAATAATCTTGTGGCAGCTGATGTGGGTGCACTGTCTATTGTAATAGAGCGTGGGGGGTTAATTGTAAAGAGCCATCAATTGTAATAAAAACATAAAACGCTCCCGTCAGCAGGCATGAAAACCGGCCAAATGGATGACGTGATTTCTGTGTTGCTCTGCCTGCTTTCTATGATTCTCAAACATAGTGAGGTGGCAGAGCAAAGCGAAGGCACAAACATTTGTTTACGACACTTATCACATGAACTATCATTTAGGGAGACGGCAAGCCCCGTAACCCAGGCCTTATACAGTCCAAATGACCCTTTCTTGTCCCCTCAAAATGGAACGGCCTTCCTACGTACTAACAGGGATGCCTAAGAAAACAGGAAAGGACTTCTCTTTCAAAGTCCTTGCATTGGTTCTTGGCTGATTTCAAGTTGATTCTTAAACACTCCTGACATCTAAGGTTCTTCTTGATTTGGCTTTTTAACACATTATCTGGCAAATATGTTATCAGTTCGATGTCCTGCACATGGCCTTTCCTCAGATCATTCAGGTTCATGATGTGTTCCCACTGATTCAAAATACTCCAACGATTCTGAATCACTATTCCGGAAGACCTCAGGTGCATTTACGTCTGGCCTAAAAGCGTACTTTTTCAGCCAACTTTTTTGTGGTTGCTTTCTTGGCTTTGTGGTTATTTTTCATTTCATTTTGTGTTAGGTGCCTTTTATGGATTATAAAGAGTTTTGAGATAATTGATTTTAAAGACACTACATTAAGTAAAGTTTCTTTTTTATTTAGTATATTATAAAACAGGGCGCACTTCCTGTTACTAGAAAAAAAACAGACTTTGAATCCAATTGTCTGCTTATAAAACTGCCCACATTGGCTGTTTCAGGCCTTCCTAGAAGTTTTTCTCAGCCTGTGTCAGAGATTCGGTTACTCATCTCCTCAGTCGCTTTTTTACCCCTCCTAATGACATCTGTCAATCAAATCCACCAGCCCCTCCAACAGTGTTGCGCTGCAAAGAGGAACCTCTCAACCTCTCCAATAGAGTGGAAAACCCCTGCTCATACTCCTCTTCTCCACTCACTGAAGCCAATGGCAAGATTGCAGGTAAGATTTGCATTACCACAAATATTAATTGATTATTAGAGCAGGGCATGCTTTTCAATGGTGTATCTTTCAGATAGATCAAGTAGGTAGCTGTGCCAACATCCGTAAGCTGCAAAGGAACAAATAAAGGTTTATTCCATGCTGAAAAGAGAAGAAAGGAAACACAACATTTCAGCTGTGGAGATACCCAAAGAAGTGTGACACGCAAAGAAGGCTCCACAGCCGAAACGTTCTGTTTCCTTTCTTCTCTTTTCAGCATGGAATAAACCTTTACTTGTTTCTTTCAAATAGAGTTACTTAGATGGAATTCATCATGGTGTACCTTTTTAAGTATGCATGCTGTGTGACAGCTCAATAATTTCATTGCAAAGACGTCAAGTTGCATTGAAAATAACCTGGCTGGCAGTAGATAGACCAAGGCAAGTGAAATGAAGGTAAGAATGCTTTTTCCTCCTATCAGACTGTCGTCTCCTGTGGGACTACGTGTACCAGTTGCTCTCAGACAGCCGCTATGAACCCTACATCCGCTGGGAGGACCGGGAGACCATGGTGTTCCGCATAGTAGATCCAAATGGCCTGGCTCGTCTCTGGGGTAATCACAAGGTGAGACTGACAACGACCATGTGAGCTCCGGTGTGGAAGAGAGCTGCATGTTGTGGTCAGGCTGGGCAATGGCATGGTTGGAAATAACATTTTTAATTAATGGTTCCCTCATTAATCTCACTATTTACTTTCACAGTGTATGCAATATAGGCTTTCACTATACTTGTAATGCTATTTTAACAATTTATTTGGGCAAAATAGACAACAATGAAATAATCACCTTTCTTACTCTGGATATTGATAGACAACTTCTTTGCTCTAATTAAGTTTTGGAATAATTTGATGGTCTTGTCATTTCCTTGTTCCTCTTTATAGCAGAGGAAGAGCTAAATTGCTAAATATTTCCTCTTTTTTTTTACAGAACAGAGCTAACATGACATATGAAAAAATGTCCCGGGCACTTCGGCATTACTACAAACTCAACATTATCAAGAAGGAGCCAGGACAGAAACTGCTTTTTCGGTAAATGCTCAGCAGGCCCACAATTATATTTACAAACGTACAGTATTTTCACTATCCTTTAAATGGGAGCGATGTTAAGGGGTTGGAGCTGCAATAGGTAACAAATTTCAAAGTCTTTGATTCCCAAAACTGGGGTTCAGCCGAAATAGAAAATCTATATCACAGGAACTCAGTAAAGCAGAGCCGGCAATTAATTGAGATGACTTAAATAAAAATGGTAACTGGTGTTAATTTTTAATACTTTTAAGAGATAATGGATTAAAAGATGGTGTATTCTACATGCCCCTCTACATAAAAAATGCATAGAATGACAAAGAGGTAAATTAAGGTTAGGATGTACAACAAATGAAAAAAAGTTATGGATATTACCTACTGTATTGGCCCTAGAACATTGCACGTGGTAGTCTAATGAAAGTCATAAAATCAGTATCTTCTATGGCCACCATTAGTGTTGATGCCTACAAGGCATTGGCACCTCATTGAAGCTTTGATATTGGTGTGGAATACTCTAGGAATGTTAGGCCAAATATTAACACACACAGAACTGGAAATGTCTGTGTAGGGGGGTCATGAGGTAGTGACGACGCCAGTCTTGTTTGAGCGTAGACCCACCTGGCCAATTAGCAGCATGATTGAAGTATGTTTCTGTTACAAGAATGGTCAGACGATGTGTGCAGTGTAAAGGCGAGTATTGTGCGACTGTGGTACAAGACCAAGTCTGTGAACTTGCAGGAAGGGAACGAAGACTGGGTTGCGAATTCTGGCAGTGTATTCTTCTGTTTTGGGGTTATAATCAATGATTGGTAGCCCTGATATTTCAGTGAATGTTATACCATACTAGATTATTACAGAAGCACCACCAATCCTGTCTCTACCACATAACCCTGTGCATAGTATTCATCCATCACTGTGCTGTCAGTGAAATCTGTATTTGTCAGAAAAAAATATGTTCCCTCATTAATGATGAGGATTAAATAAGTGCTGTCTGCACTACCAGAGACATGCTACAAGGTGATGTTACTGAAATACTGGATTATTCATGGTCACTGGGGCATATGCCATGTTCATATAATCTGTTGATGACTGTAAATTGATTCTCGGGTGACTATTTAGTATTAAGGCTTCTGCAGCTGTTGTCTGAAAGTGATTATGGAAGTATGTGACCTTGATCCATCTGTCTTGTTCCTTTGCTGTAACACATTGACACCTTGAATACGCTCTTTCTTTGACACATAACTATGGCATGATTACGCTCATACCTGGATACTTTTTTATTATGTGTTAAGGTTTGCTCAATGTGTCATCTTAAATACTGCACAGGTACAGCATGTATTTAAATAATTTCTAGTAAAATTCAGGGAAATGGTGACATGTCATGAAAACTTTGAAAACTTTCCTTGACCAGGTTTCAAGTGAAAGATATATTTAGTTGCGGCATATACTGTACAACATGTGAGCCACATTAATGTAATATTACTAGTATTACTTTCTAGAAGTAATATTACTTTCTATAAGTTTAACATACTCACCAGTTATAGTTAAATTACAGCTGAGTTACTGCCATACATTTTATTTTCTAAGGTTGTACAAGCAATTCTTGGATTTAGAAGAGGAAAAGCTAATTGGTCAGTGAAAATGGCATACTGGATATTTTTTATTTTTCCATAGAAATAAAGTTATAAATCATTGGTTAAGGAAAGGATTGGTTGCTCAGTAAAGGTCGATACCCTTTCTTCACCAAGAGCAATATAGCTAAGTTACTCTGTTTATATTGGAAATTGCAATCTTATTTGCAGAGCAAATTGCATAATAATCTGAAAATACAGAAAGAAACATAGTACTGTACAATACAATAATGTACAATAATTATTTGTTGGTGATGTTTGTTTTTGTTGTATTGCTGTGTTGGAGGCGGCACAGTGGCACACATTGTTGCCTTGCAGCACTGGGTTCCCGGGTTCAATTCCAGACCCGAGGTTCACTATGCATGGAGTTTGTATTTTTTCCCCATGGTTGTGAGGGCTTTTTCCTGTTTGCTCTGGTGTCCTCCCACAGTCCAAAGACAAACTGGCAGATTACTTGGCTTCTGAGAAAAGTAGGCCTGGTGTGAGAGTGTGCATGTTTCTGTCTGTGTGTGCCTTGTGATGGATGATGTTCTATCCAGGATGTATCTTGCCTTGTTCCCATTGCTTGCTGGGATAGACTCTGGTTGCCTTGTGACCCTGAATTGGATAAAGCAGTTAGAAAATGGATGGTCTTTGTGAGTTCCTCTCAAGTTTTATTTTCACCCAACTTATTCTAGACACATGGTGTAATATAGTATTATTAAAGTTATGTCTTCAGCCTAAGGTTAAAGGTTAAAATTCTCCATTTGTTTTGTTGTTTTCTGAAAAGGTTTCTCAAGACTCCAGAGGAGATAATGCAGAATAGAGCTGATCGCCTGGAGCAGCCTGATTCCCCAGAGCAACACTCCCCTGATTACAGAGAAGAGGGCCTGGAGGTCTCCCCGGACCCTCTGATCTCCCCAACTTCCCCTGTGACCCCCTCTCATCACTGACCCAACTCAAAACTGTTCTTGCTCAACAGCTCCAAAGCACGGACATAGTAATCTAATAAATATAACTGTTCCTCAGAAGAAAAGCTGCAAAAACAGATTAACTGCAAAGGAATTGACAGTGATTCCTGTTATCCAGAAGAATTTCTACATTTCCAAAAAAATGCTTAAAGGTAAAACTCTAACAAGACATAGCTATAAAGTGCATATTTATGTCCGCATTTTCATTTCAGTTAACAAATTACCTGAAAAGAAAAATGCAAACTTAACTAATTAGATGGAAAAAAATCTATTTCTTTTGTAAAATTAGCTGGACTTTTGTTTGCAATCAGAAAATAAAAATGATGACAATATCAATGTGGAACAGAAAGCTTTGAAGGTACCAATGTTGATATACGTGGCTCTATGGTTTATTGTGTCAAATAAATGATGCAGGTCAGCATGTGAAAAATAAAAAAAAACACTAAAAGGTTTTAAATAAATAATTAAATGTCAATTAATGGTAGCCTATTTAAAAAAAAACCAATAAAGGCATCTTATGCTGTAAGATTACATCAACCAGTTAAATACTCTTGTTATCTCAACAACATAGCTTAAAGGGACTCTGTACATAAAAAGGGAGAATTCTTAAGTCTGTTTTTTTTAAGATTGTGCTACTTAGATCTTATGCTCAGGTATTTGTAACATAACCTTTCATTCCATTAGTGGTTAAGCAGTCATATTTTGGTTTGACTGCCATTTTAAACCTTTAAAATTTTGCACTGGTCACATTTTCTTTTATTAAAGAAGATTCTGCTATTGAGATTATTTTGAGAGAGTTAAATATTTTTAATTAAAACTGTCAGCTCTTATGGTCTAATTTTGAGTTGTGGAAATACGTTTCAAATATTCAAATACGACAAACACATATTAAGCACATGTTGATTTCAGCTGAGTGTGTGTTGAATTTGTAGTTTTTGACTTACAGAGAAAGTGAAATTATTATTAAAGTAATTATTTGAAAGAAAATGGTATAAAGCATTGAAGTTAGCCCCATTAAAGACTGATAAGTGTTAAAAAATAACAGCATTTTTCACTACTCCTTAACAAATACTATTTACAGTTTTGACGCATACTGTACATAAGAAACTAAAACTAAATTAATGTTTAAGAATCAATAAAAAATGCACTGTCCCATTTCCTATGTGAATGTAATGTTTTTTTTGTCAGAGTGTAAATATTTTACATGATTTCTAAACTGAGCCTTCGTCTTGTCACATTCTGAATAAACATTTTGTAAAAACAAGAAGTACATTGTCAAAGATTTGTTTGTTTTCACTTACTGTATTTCAAGCATGTCTGTAGTTAGGAATAAACTATAGAGTGATGTTATCAACTGTGGGATTTGGAACTAAAGTTTTAAATTGAGTGTCAGCTGTGATGTTTTTACTCACAAATGCACACAAGACAAAGAAACAAACTTTCAATTATTTTATATTATTAGTCATCTTGGAGACTGATATAAAATCCAGGAAACAATGACATGCTGTGATAGCATAAACACACAGTTCCTTATTGTGGTCAGCTATTTCCTTCATCTTGAAATATAATACCTCCCTGTGTCATCTGACTGGCTGGGGGGAATTCCTGCTTGGCAAATGCCTCCTTCAGCAGTTTACACACACTTTGTCAAATTGTTTGGCTCTGTAACCTGTGCCAAAGACTGGCTGTAGGTGTGGCCTTGTTAACAAAGAGCACTGTAATCCCGCATTGATCTTTGTCAATTATTGTTATTATGGAGCATTGCTGCTGCAATCTGTTTCATTTATCTTATTGTACTAAAAGAAAAGAGTGATAACACTTTTAGAAACAGGATAAGAAATTAGGCACAATAAGTACAAAATATCCCTTGGTACTCAAGAGGTGCGCTTTTTGACAGGACACCACTGTAGAGAAGTTGATTGAGAGTTGGAGGGGCATCTTAGAAGTGAACCACATTGTTCTGTATATAACAATATCAGACAGGATTTGGAAGACAAGCAATGTCTGATTACACTCTGGATAACTCACCCCACCTTTTATACTCTACATTTCTTGAGTACAGGAATCCACCACCGCCCCCCCATGTGAACAGAGCTAAGATAATAGATCAAGTAAGTAGCTGCGTCAGCATGCATAGGCTGCAAGAGAACAAGAAAAGGTTTATTCCATGCTGAAAAGAGAAGAAAAGAAGACTGAAGAAAAGAAGGTGTGAAGACTGTGCTGACACCTGAAGAAGGCTCCACAGCCGAAACGTTGTGTTTCTTTTCTTCTCTTGTTTCTTTTCTTCTTCTTTCAACATGGAATAAACATTTACTTGTTCCCCTACTATAATAGATTTTAGGCCTGTGTAAAGAAACACTGTTAACAGGATATTGTAAATACTGTATACCACAAATAGAACTTAAATTATTTACTTAAGAACATAAGGTTGCAAATGAAATGAGACCATTTTGTAGATCTTGTTTGGCTGGTTGTTCAGTAGCTAACCGAATCTTTTTCCCACCCCTTCTTGAAGGAGCCCCGAGTTTAGGCCTTAACCACCTGGCTGAGAAACCTGTTCCACACATCCACGACCCTCTGTGTAAAGAAGAGCTAATTAGTTTCCAGTTGTGAAATACTCCCTCATTGACACTAAACTCCTTACAATTTCATACTCTAAGATCGAATCTCCTTTCAATCTTCTTTGTTTTAAACTAAAGAGATTTAGTTACTTGTTTGTATATGCCAATTTCAAAATTATAAATTATTCTTATTACTCTTCTTGAAATTTTTCTAGTGCTATAATATTTTTGTAATATGCTGACCAAAACTGAACAGAATATTCTAGGAGAGATCTAACTAATGAGAAGCAAAACTTGAGTAATATTTTAATTGATTTAAATCTCATTCTTTTTGCTCTATATTTAAGCAGTATTTTTGCTTTTCCATTTTCAATTTTCAAAGGACATAGAATAATCAACATAAACACTGAGATCCTTTTTATACACAGCTTCTGGATGTTTCAAATACATGTAGTACATAGTACAGTATGTTTCTACATCCTGTACAGATCGCTTTGCACTAATAAAATGGATAAGTGCTTTAAGGAATCCATTGCAGCTGTATTATTTGAATAGTTTCAGCAAAAGAAACGTTTGTGGTATTCATGATCAAAATAGTAGCTTCTTTGTGTGTCACAGGGCCTCAGGCCACAGGTGACATACCACCAATTCAAAGATTCAAAGGCAATAAAACAAAGGTTTCAACAATTGTACACGTATAAACAGGAAAAGGCAGGTCTAAGCAGGTAGCCAATAGTTAGAAAATGAGCAGGAACAATGACAGGAGTCTGCTAACTTATAATTTAGACTTCTAATATGATAACATTTGCATTTTTCAATGTGACTTGTGACTTCAAATTTAAAATGGCATATTGCATGTTTTTTTTAACAAAAGACACATAGAAACACTTTTTTTAAAAAATGAGCTTAGATGGAATACAAAACTTAAAATCAGAGCAAATTTGCTTGTGAACATATTTTAGGCATAATATTAATTATTTGTTGATTAATATTAACTTGGCAAACTGTATTTTTTTTGTTTATTTGTATTTGTGTATTGTGGCTGTCGTGTTTTAATTTGTACTTTTACTCTAGGTCTAGAACCTAATTATTCATTTATATGTCTGACACTTATCCAAAGCTTACATGTGCATGTTTTTAAATTGGGTATTGCATTGGAACAATTTGGGTTAAGTGCCTTGCTCATGGGGACAATAAAAAGCAGCTTACCTGGGATGTAAACCCTAACTCACAGAGCCCTTGTGTCCCACTGCTGCCTGCTGTCCATTGAAAGAAAGATGCAAGATTCTTACAAATTGTAAATGATTGTTTTCTATCAATTTAATTGTAGGGTCCATTTAAAGAACCCATTTAATATCTGCTTTTCTTACAATTAAAAATAATTCACCCTCCCCCTTCTCTTGCTCTACAATAGTCTTACCTTCCATCTGTCCTTCTCCCTCTCTCACTTCTCTCCCACTCTAAGGATCTGATTTAAATTTGCTGAGTCCATTTCTTCAGCTTCTGATCTCCTTAAAGAACAGAGTCTAATCTGTCCTCCCAGATCTCTCTCACTCCCTTTATCACCACATACCTAAAGAAGGAGACTGTAAGAGAGGACAAAAAAGAGATACTGGAGAGCATAACTAAAATACAAAGTAGAGCACTTTTTTTCTAAATTGTAGTATCATAGTAACTCTTGATTTTAACAGCTGAAAAAATGGAATTCACCGATTAAGGATAAATTATCATATGGAAACAGGAGAGGGTATGGAACAGATGAAAAACAGACTCAAATACAGAGCTCTCAATTAATTTAACTTACAACCCAACAAAAAACAATGACAGAAGCTTCTTCAGTAAAAAGGGAAGGATAAAGCAAAGCTTACTCTTTGGACAGCAAGTCACCTTCAAAGCTTTGAAAGCTTCCAGCTTCTGGATCAGGAATAAAGAGGACACTGGGCAAGACCGACAGATTTGACTACATTCTGTCTCCTTTACAACCTAATTGGCAGTTAGCTTGCCTCACGGTGATACAGCATTTGAATTTGTGATCCCAAATATCAGCAAAGGAACGTTGAAAAAGTGTTGAAAAGCAAACTGTGTCTGTCTGTGTGCAGAGAGACAGAGAGAGGAAAGAAATGCCCGAAGGTGGAACTGAAGGAGAGAGAGAGGCCGAAGAAGGCTACAATGAGGATGAAGCTGCTATGATGCTGTTTGCCCACTACAGTGAAGCACGGGCTGCGTTGCCTTGGGAACAGCGAACGGTCAAAGAGAAGTTTCTCTACTATGTGGATCATGGCTTCCTGGTCTTTCTTGCTATCTTCCTGGTGGTGCTTCTTGGTGAAGCAGCTTATAAGATGTGGTACGTGACAAACTGGAAGGAGCTTTACAAAGCCGTGGTGTCAGTGGTCACGTTCTTCTTCACCCAGGAGGAAGAGGAAGAGCTGCTAGAACTGTGAGACCCAGGAAAAAGATTTCAATCCCACACCCCCAATCCACACTCTTAGGAACGGTTGTGAGATTTCAGTGTTGAAAACAAAGCTATCGTGATGTCTGACAAAATACAATTGGAAACGTTATGGAAAAGTGAATTAACAGGATTTATGTTTTCATTTTTGTTTATTTAAGTGTGGTGTATGTAATGAAGGAAAAACAACTATACTCAATATTAAACAAAGCAGCTGTAAATATAGAAGTTAAGAATGGCATTTTTCATTGTTGTAAGAGCTAGCAAAATTCAGTGGTTCTGTGATTTTGCCAGTCATTTTAAATTGTTTGTAATTCTCTATTTGTCTGTCCTTGAATATTAATGTCTTAAAACCTATATTTTGATATACTGTACACATTAAAATGTTAACTTTGTCATGAAGGGATTTACCGAAGATTATGTGCTAATATTGTATGCTAACAGTTTGTGCATGTTTAAGAAAATGTCTGAATGAATAAATAATTGGCTGAATTTTGGACAAGATAATTGTGTAAAATTACTGTACATCTCTATCCATCTGATTCAGTTTCAAAGGGTTTTCTGTTACCTGATCACACATCAGGATCATGATGGTGTTTTAGCAGTGTTTCGAGTCGGCAGTGCAGCAGGCTAGATCTCATTCTCACAGTTTTATCAAGAGCTCAGAATCTTTCAAAGAAACATATAAAAGTGTGAAAGGCATAATTGCTCATATCTGTTCCCTCATCACCTGTCATCAGACTTGTACACTGCTATCATGGAAAATAAATAAAAATAAAATGTATATTTATAAACACTGAATTTATTTTTTGTTCTTCCTTACATGTGCTTCAGATTAGAAATACAAATACAGAAGTAGTACTTGAAGTAATGTACCTGGAAGTTTGTTTCAGCAGGTCCAAAGATGATGTTCATCCAGAAAGCTACTACTTTGAACAACAGCACACAGCATTGGCAAGACAGATAGTCTGTTCAGGACTATTTCATTTCCACGTTTGCATTCCCTTTCTACCATTGTGAGGCTTGAAAATGATTCAGAAACAAATACTCTACCTATTTTACGGCACTGTATATTTGACAAGTTTAATAAAGATTATTGAAATAATCATTCTTCCCGTGTTGCATTATTGTATTATTCTTACATTTAAGGAAGACAGACTAATTTAATATTGTTTTTCATCCAAACACATTGAGAATCGTTGTTGCAGATTCAAATTTAGTCTAAATCAAAAACACTCAAAACTATTTGTCTTGCTTAAAAACAAAAGTTTGCAATATGTATATTTTCAGTCCTTTCGCATTTTAATATGAAATGTATTTCACTCAAAGCACATTATCTAAACTCCAGATTGAATCCTTATAGTGCCATATTCCTCGGTTTGCTTAGTATTTATGTGTGGTTTCCATCTTACATATTTGTTCAGTATAATTATCCTGTTTTATTCTAAACCTATTTGACGAAATTAAGTCCTCAATAATAAGAACGATGGAGCCCCCTTCTGTACAAGATATGTAGAAACACAACAGCAGTCTCAGACAGCATCTAGTAGAATAATTTGGACTTTTTTTGCGTAATGCACTTTTCTTTAAAAGGCATGTTATGACGTATGACATAAAGATGATGCCTTTATCACGGCTTTGTGATTCCACATGTTTCTATTTTTGTTTCTCGTAAACAATACTAAAGGTATTTACATTCAAAATGATACATACATTATCATATTTATTACTAAGTATGAATAAATGATATTCGGAAAATATTTTGTGTGACCTTTGACTCGGAAATACGTAGAAATGACATCCGGCCCTTGATCCGCCCTCTCTCCCTGAACCTGAAGCGAAGCCTACGTTTCGTGTCTTTTACAGACTTAAAGTGGGTATTATATTATTGTTTTAAGACGTTTATTTTAGTATTAAATGTACTTGAGGATTAGAGTTTTGAATGTAGAGTTGTGTAAAGTTTGGAACAAGTCTTAATTATTTTGTGGTGCCTTAGGGTGTCAAGTTCACTCCTGCGCCAGTTTTTGACTGTAGAAGCCTGCCGACATATTGACATGTGCTCCGCGTTACAGTTTGCATGAGATCCGCTTTAAATTAGCCAAAACACAACTTTAAATTGCAGAAGTAATTTAAAGAATACCAATGCGGGTAAACAGTGATAATTAATTATCGTTAATAGTTTTAAGACATTTAGAGAGTATTTAATAAAAGTAAATTTTAGTATTTACGACCAGATTGAATCTCGCAAGACCCGATCTGATAAATAAAAGCCTTGTTATCCAGCTTAAATGTAACGTTTTGGTATGTTTTTTTTACTGAAACTACTTTTTTTGTATCCAGTAATATTTTTGTGATGGAGTGGTGATGTGAAAATGGGCCTCACTTCCACATTAGCAGTCCCCCTCGTGCTATTATAAAATACACAATAATACATTTTAAAACATCAAAATCAATTATAGCTGTGCTTGAATTCGACGGGATTGTTTTAAAAAATCCTGTCCTGATATCCTGTGCATATTCACCACTTTTGCTAATAACCCATAACGTTTTGTGTTTGCTGTCAGAAAACTATTGCTTTACACACGATAAATACGAGTCGGACATTTGCCATTTGAGATGAAGTTTTCTTTTGCTGACCCCATCTCAGCTATCCAATGTAAACAAAATTTAATTGGCGGTGCTTTTAACTGAAGTCATTTGGAGTAAAATGCAATATAGAGCATCAGTATGTCTTTTAGTAACTTTGAAATTAGTGTTGCTGCGTTTTCCAAAGACTGTGTAATGAATCTAGGTTTCATAACATTGGACATTAATGCTGTTTTTCTGGGTCTAGAATGCGTTACGTGGCCGCTTATCTCCTGGCTGTCCTCGGTGGCAACAACAACCCCACCTCTAAAGATATTAAGAACATCCTTCAGAGCGTAGGGATTGAGGCTGATGATGAGCGTCTCAGTAAGGTGCGTAAATCTTTTTTTTCCATGACTTCTGGAGCACTTTGCAGTTAATCATATGGGGCCAGTATGTTAACTTGTTACAGTGCCAATGGAGACTGGCCTCTAAGTGGAGCTAGATTTAAAACAGGTGGTTTTCGTGAAGTTAAAAAAAGCAACAGAAATGACTTTTTGGCCAAAATTGGATATATGGGATTTAAACATTAAAGGGGAGATGGTACATTTACACTCGAGCAAAGCAAAAAAATATTTTGTGACTTGCAATAAGATATTTCAGGGTACTTTAAAGAAAGCTAAAAAGCAGTCAAGGTTGATGAGCAACATATGGTGGAACCTATGATTAAAAAAGACATAATAATGAGAATCAAATTATCTAAAATGTTTATTAAAGTATTGTTCAGCATATTCTTAAAAGTGAAGGGAGGATGAGCCTCTCTTGGAAGTGTGGAAAGTGGAGATTTCCTGTGACTTGGGTTGCACTGAATAATTATATCCCATTTTATTTTTCATTCCAGGTCATCAGTGAACTTAATGGAAAAGATGTCAATGAAGTCATGAATGCAGGTGATTGTGGGATTTTCTGTTATCAGATCTTCACAATTCGCTGTGCAGCTTTGTGCTCTAGTTTGATTTGGTTGGAGGCAGATGTTCTTTTCCTCTGAGATTTGTAAAATAATATTACTGCGTTTGTATGAGTAAAACAGATTATAGGTAAAAGTCAGGTGAATTCATAATCTAATACTTTGGATGCACACCTTCAATTTCAAACTTTAAAAAAGTTAACCAGTATGAAAATTTAGCAGAAATGATCTTGGGTGTTTGTATGATTTGTCTCAGTTGTCTTGTCACAGCCAGTTGGAATTTCTGGTTTTGATTGGCATTGCTCTTTGCGCAGGCCTGTCGAAGTTAGCCTCCGTGCCAGCAGGTGGTGCTGTTGCTGCTGCTCCTGCTGCTGCCGCTGCAGGTGGAGCACCTGGAGCTGCTCCTGTTGGTAAGAAAAAAATTTTCAGCCATTGATGTGATGGCATAAAAAGAGGGCAGGAAAACATTTCTCTTATTGTCTTGATGAAGTGGTCTATATTGTACAGAAATAAGATGTCTCATATTACAATGTGCAGTAGCAGGTTAAGTTTTGGCCATTCGAAAGAAGGCTAGTACATAACATTTCTGTTCTGTGGATTATATTCTTCTATAAGCTTATTGGGTTCAGTCAGGAACAGATTCTACTTTTGTGGTTTTTCCTTCCTTGTATACTTTTTGCTCACCTCAGAGTGGGACCCTGCTTGTTAAAGTGTTTGAAGGTTTTTTTTCAGAATTTTGAAGCACATCTCTTATAGGAAAAGAGAATTTGAAATAGAGCATCTTAATTACTGTGTTTTAACAATTTTACAAAAAAATGTTACAAATCTATCCTGAAAGTGGGGGAGGTGGGGGGAGTTAATGTATTACATTTCCTTACTGTTTGAGAAATCCTAACAAAATATTGTTCTATCCTGCAGCTGAGGAGAAAAAGGAAGAGAAGAAAGAGGAATCAGAGGAATCTGATGAAGACATGGGATTTGGCCTCTTTGATTAGACATCTTTGTATTTTGGAGGATTGAAAAAGCAATAAAAACAGTAAAAATCAAGAAATGTTCTTTTCTTATCAGTTTTTTTCATACATTTAAACATCTTATTTACTCTTTTCTCATTTAAACCAGGCATACCTAGCTGTTTGTGGGTTTCCAGTAGTTTTTGGACATGTCTTTTTAAGTTATAAAAAGCTTCTGTTTGGTAAGACGTTCTTCTCGGAATGTTTTCGCTCCAGTGTTTTCACATCCTCTTAGCTTAATGAAGGCAAGAATTTAATGTGTTGGTACATTGAGAGACCCTATTAAACCTAGCTTTGAAAGAAAAACATGACAGCTAGTATTTGTGGCAGTTTACAAACTAAAACTAATAGACTCAAAGTCCAAGTGCATCCTTTTAGTTTGTCAGCTACTAAAGATATGGGTTGTTTGAAAAAAGCTGTAACTAGTGGAGAGGTGTTACTGAATCAGTGAAGGCTAAATTATATGAAATCCCCATTCAGTTTTAATTTGATGCCTTGTGCCTGTTCTTTGCATTTTTTTCTGTAGACTGGCTATAGCTGTTTATAGTATTCTATTACTGTTCATTTCTGAGTTTAATCAATAACACTTGCATCAAACTCTTGTTCTTTTAAGCAATTATGGTGAAATAGGTGTGACCACATGTATGTGTGTATTAAAGGAAAAACTGCTGTTGGAAGCATTTGATTTTCACTTAGCAACAATAGACCTACTCTTAACTCTTCTCCTTAAAATAATGTGGGATGCAGTGATTTTAAACCAGCCTTAAAAAATAAAAACATGGAATAGGTGCAAGTGACATAATCTAAGGGTCTTGGAAAAGCCAAAATATGAAAAGTGTACAAGGCAAGATTAAAAGTATCTGATCCACCATTAAGTGTATTGAACAGCTTGACTTAATGTGTGTTGCAGTGCAATGTAGTTTTTTGCACTATGATTTTTTGTGGGATACTTTTGGCTGCATTTTGTATGGTTAATTGTCAAAATGAGTTACCGCAGGTTATAACAATCTAAAATGGAACAAGAGTAAAAATCTAAATTGGACAGCTGTAAATTTCCAGATTCAACTATTTCTTGTGGTTAGATTATGCTGAATAGGATATTAAAGTGAGGAGATTCTTACTGATAAGAGATTATAATGTATTTGTCTAATTACCCTTTTCTGCAATTAATTACACCAAATTGCCGTAGGAGAAATTGTCTGGTTAATCAGCCTAACCAGAATTCCTGAATTGATTGGTGTGTGGTTTTGTTCTAGTGTAATAAACATTTGCCCATTTTCAAAAATAGCCTTAAACTTAAATCTTAATGTGTGCATCTCTATTTTCTTACTACAGGGATTTCTTGACTAACACGATCGGTGCATTCTAGAAAAGTCTCCTGTTGAGTGAAGTCGTTAGACATTTCCCATAAAAAGCAATGTAAAATAGGGAGCATGTATTCTAGCCCCAACTCAAAAGAATCTTAAATTTTACTGCTATTATTATGACTCCATTTTACTTCATGTTTTCATGTTTTGTTTATGTATACTTTGTTTTAATGTCATTTATGGAGAAAAATAATGACAAAAATAAGTTAAAGTTTGGGCATGTGAGCTGAGAGAGGGGGCACATGGTATCAGTTGTCTTACCAATGATTCTGCTTAATATAAGATGGTAGCATTGACAGTATTGTTTGGTCATTGTTCTAAAAGGGCTTGCTCACTATTATATTGTGCTCTAAATCAGTATTTATTCTGGCTCTGGGGACCCCTGTGTCTGCAGGTTTTTGTTCCAACTGGGCCGTTAATCACCGGTGCTAATTAATGCCAGTATCTGCTAGCTAGTTGAGACTTTTTTTTCTGTTCTTAGTCCTTGGTTTTAGAACTTCCTTAAAGAACATTTTCAGCACATATATATTTATTTCCTCTACCTGGTCCTCTATTTCTGACTAAACAGCTAAACATAGTTCTATGAAAGGACACAAGTGGGAATGATACTAATACAGGCAGCCCCCACAGTGAGTCTGTGCCTAAATCCAATTAGCTATATTTCACCCAGCACACTTCAATGATAGCAGTCCCAAAACTCGCTAGCGCAGGATTCAAACCACTTCCGCATTGCATTCAAGATTTTGAGAGCTGAAAGCAAACTGCAAAATAAGCTTGCAGTAGAAAACTGAAATAACTTATACTGTGATTAAAAACCTGGATGGGGCAAAAAGCAGAAGAGACCAGCAATCCAGGAATAGGATTTAAAAAACACTGCTGAATAATTGATCATGTTGTTATGATCACCAATACCAGTAAGTTTCATTTTCTGGCCCTTACCACTTCTTACGGTGTTACAGGTTGCCCTTTCCAGAGCATAATGTGATTGTTAAAAAATTGTTCAACTGAGCATGTATACTGGGATTAGGAGTTTTTCCAAAAATCATCCATCCATTTTCTGACTGCTTCTTCCAATTTGGGATGATGTGGGAGCCGAAATTCAAAAATCAAGTTTAATAAAATTTGTGTTGGTTGAAACATTGCTAACTGATGAATACCTGTACTAGTGTTTGAATGAAAATTGGTATATTAGAGCCCTATCAAATGTTAAGATTTTTCTGTGAGTCAAACTTTAAGCTTTAAAACATACCAATGAAATGGGTCATTTCAAATGATTGTTACATTTAAGAAATGGCCTTGCCAAGCTTTGCCATTGTCAAGATTTATAAAGCTGTGATTTTGGTGTGTTTTATTTGGTTATTGGTTAGTTTGCTAGTAGTGATCTTGTTTTAATGCCCAGTCCCAAACAACATTGCAAGTAATGCAGTTCTAAAGCTTTAAAACTGTATTGTTTTGGATTGCTACAGAATACAGTAGATACAAAACAGCAACAAAATAAGAAAAAAAGTTTTTTTGTCATGAAGTGCAATACTTCTTGAGAAATTGTATTACGACTGCTTAATTTTAAATGCAGTTCTTCGGAAATTATTCCACAGTTCCAGATGCAGACATGTGACACATTAATGTTGTTTTTCCTCCCCCACAAAAAAGGTTTAAAGGTTTACCCTACTTTCCCTATCCAATCCGTTACTCTGGAGGAGACTTTGAAGACAGATGCTGTTTGTTCATCAGTTATGAATTAAAGGAAATAAAATTGAATTGATTGGTCCTGCTACAAAGTGTATCTCCTCCTACCAAATTGATTTTTACAGACTTTCTTAGATTTAGCACACAAAAAAAAAACTTATTCTGGAAAACTCAACGGGGCTGATGAAATATACTGTACATCACAAACCTCTTTAAGGGTGTTCTGTTAACTTTAAAATTTGTACAAAGGGAGTTATTATTTTATGGATATGTCTGTTTTTACTCAAATGAAGGCATCTTATAGGAGTTGAAAGACAATACATTAAAATTTAGACTTCTGATGGAATACATGCTATAGGCTTTTAAAAATATGGTTTCATAATACTATTAATATATTTTTTACAAACGTATACAGTACCTTAGCCCTAGCATGCTGGTCTGAGCTCTTATTGTGTCAGGAGAGACTCCGAGCTAAGTTAAAGAGACTAAAAGTAACATTGATTTCAATACAGGAGGTGTCATTTCAGTTCAAATGGGAGAAGCCAATTCCAAATTCTCCTTTTTCTTCCAAATTCGAGTTTTCGAATACAGCCTGACGAATCACAGTCGATCAAAATGCGTAGGAGGAATAATGAGGGAGAAAAAAAAGATTGAATTATTGTTCTTTTTCGTGAAATATTAAAAAACATTAGAACATTAAAACCCATTACGCCATTTGTATAATAAGTATCTGTACTAGGGAATATTAGTAGCTTTGCCAGGTTTTTCTCTTGAGTTATTGCAGTTTGTTACTAGTGTAGGTAAAAACAACAACATAAAATAGTACAAGCTGCCACTAGATCGGCAGTGTGGCTAATTGGGTTTAGCGTGTGTATAGCATTATACAATATCACAGGAAGACTGCTGTCATTTTTTCCCCTTAATCACAATGTTAATGACCGTAAAGGCAGCCAGTTTAAAAGGAGATCTTGACCGGCATATCAGATAGTTATTCTGGTGACTTCGTAGCATGCACATGAAAGAACAGCCTTTTAATGTTTCAGATAGAAGCTGGGGGATATTTCTTTTTATATGCAGCACCATAGTGATTTTTTAAAATATATTTCTATTGCTGTATTATAGGAAATGTGTTAAACGCAACACCAGTCATTCAACTAATTGTCCTTTCATTTATAAAAGAAAATAATGCAAAACAAACATGCTGACAATCTCATTACTGAAGACTTTTTTTCTTTAAACGGAGAGTTAATAAACGGCCAGGTTAGGTATTCTTTTTAATGGCGGCCTAATGGTGTAGAAAAGAATAAAACTTCCAGTAATTAACCAACCGTAAACAGGAGGACGTTTTTTTAATCCTGAGCAGTCAAGAGAGTTTGAAAATGTCACCACCGATGTCTGGGAATGGCAGTGTACAATCTAGGATTCCGCCCTTCTCCATCTCTTTCTCTGGCTCTGGGTTCCTGGCGGTTTACCAGCTTGGTGCTGCCCAGTGTCTGTTTGACCTGGCCCCTGGGGTTATACACGCAGCGCCCAAGGTGTTCGGCGCGTCCGCGGGATCGCTCGCTGCAGCAGCCGTTGTCTGCGGAGCAAATATGGGTAAGTAAAAACAGACAGGTTTCATCTCTTCTTTGGAGCATCTGCAATTCCTTTATTTCCCCACATTTCTGCCTTTCCATTACTTTGGTAAAGGTTTATCTTGGTCTCAACCAGCCATAAACCTTGTTTCTTGGCTCATGTTTGTATTTTTATCAGTAAATTCCAGTCTGTTTTTTTCTTTCTTGTTGCTTGTGAGAGGTTCCTATGCTGTGGTGTAGAATTTGTAATTGTAGAATTTTAGTCTTCTATGAACTGCGGTTTTGATACCTTCACTCCTGGGTTGTGAGGTTATTGACGATTTCACCGACTGTTGTTTTAAATTCAATTCAAGCTTTATTATTCCATTGGGGGAAATTTGTTTGTTTTAATGTTTACTTTGACAATCTTGATCATTTTTCTGTCGTCAGCTGAGGAGGATTTTCCTGTTTGATTAGTAATTATACCTGTCGTTTCTTTTTACTTCAATATATTCCAATACCGATTATTTCCATGTGCTCAGTTTCTGTGTTGTGGTCCTCAATGAGTTGTTATGTTCTCTTAGTTTCAAAATTGCCTGCCTTTTTTTTAACAGAAATAGCTTTGGTTTTCATTTTGACTTTCAACTATAAACTTCAAAAACTGAAGGCAAAGCAAGACAGGTTGATAGGATTTCATAAGTACACAATTACTTAACAACAGACACCTGACCAACAAGAGACACCTGTCATTCAGCTGTCTTAAAGCATTTGCTCCTTCAAAATAAAGATCAACACGCAGTTTAATTAGGTGGAATTGAATTGACTTTATTTTAGACATTAAAATAAAATGTCTAGGAATTCTATTCTGTCTGTCAGTTAATAGTGCAAATTCCACTTTGCATTTCACTGTCCCAGTGCTTTTGGAAGTCATTTTAATTTATGTAAATGCAAAAAATACCATCATAGGGTTTTCTCTGTTTCAGTTCTAATTGAAGTTAAATATTATATTACAATAACAATTTATTTTAAAAACGTTTCTGCAAATTATCAGTATTGTATTTGTTAATTATATTTTTTTGATGAAGCTGACATAAAAGCAATTTATTGTGTGATTTAGTACTGAGAGAAGTTAATATTCTCCATAATATCTGCACTCCACTCTGTGCTCCAGTGTTTCTGCTTTCAGTCTGTGACCACATGTCTTCTCTGGTACAGAGTGCATGCGTGATGAAATGCTTGCTACAGCCCGGGCGAGCAGGAAGCACCTGCTGGGTCCCCTGCACCCTTCCTTCAATGTCTTCAAGCTGCTGGAGTGCTGCCTGCACCGGAGCCTGCCAGACAATGCCCACGAACTGGCCACTGGGCGCCTCTACATCTCCATGACCCGCCTGGTGGATGGAGAGAACATCCTGATGTCAGACTTCATGTCAAAAGAAGAGCTTGTTCAGGTGAACACTGTCCACTGGTTTCAGTGGTATTAGAAAAGAGGACAGTTCATTATTTAATATACAGCCTTTTAAGAGGGATGCCTAGGATCAATATAGATTGATGTCTGCTTTGTTAATTGAGCCTCATTTTCTTCCCTTTCTTTAAATAAATGCTGAAATGTTTCAAAGAGACATTTGTTTACCTGTAGGAGTAACAGCATTAGGGAAGTCAACATCTCAGACATCTGTGGCACATTTAACAGTTTTATGCCAAGTGCAAATGGCACCCTCCTTTCACCAGTGAATGTCTGTATGATGTGTTTGTACAAACCACAGTGCTTTAAACAGGGCAGTCCAGTCCTGGTCTTGGAGGGCTGGTACGACGTGTGCTCTTTACAATCAGAGCCTAAAGAGCTGGAAGAAGCAGTTAAATGAGTTTGATTGCAGTTATAATGACATGGTTTAGGTCATTAGGAAATGAGTAAGACACCAGTACAGGACATGCCTGGCACCTGGAATCACTTTGTCATGCTGACCAGCTTCTAGTGTATTTATCTTAATACTTTTACATTGTTTCTCTATTTTACTACACTTTAGGAATCCTTCTCAGGCTTTTGATCATTTTATGAGATTTCCATTTGTTTGTTTCTGGGATCCAGACAGAATTTGAACATGTTTTTGCCTTTCTCTCTTATCGTCATCTGATTTGAAAGCCCCTCCTAAATCCACATAAAACCTCCAACTCCTTCAGTAGAGCTAAGCTCTTCCTTGCTATTATGATTGACTTCAGTGAGAGAAATAGCACACATGAAAATCCCAGTTAACAGTCACAGGTGGACCACATTGCTGTGTGAGTTCAAAAGAACAGCTCAGTGAGAGGAGCTGTATGATTTCCAATCAAACATACAGTAGAAGGACTGTTTTTCCAATCAAAAGAGAAGAAGGACTGTTTTTTGAGTAATAAGAGTTAATGCTTAATGCTATTAAATTGCATTTCATGCAATTTTTCAAATAGAGAGTATATCATTATTGGAACGCTCAAAACAAAATGGTTAGAAGTTAAATGTCCAATTACATTTCTCTTTTTTTAATCCCGAAGGTATGTCAGGAAATAGTTACAATAAAGCATGGATATACCATATGGTGTTTTTTAATAATAACTGTTCACTAATGGTGCTGTCACCCCTGTTATTCTCACTTGGTCTTGATTGTATTAAAACACTAATGCAGACATTCCTTCTAGCAAGTTCTCTGCCTTGTCTACCACTCAGTTTCAGCTGTTATTATTCCATGACATTAGTTAAAATCTCCTCAATTCTGGAGTTGGTATTAGAATGATGTGGACTGTAGCTTACCCCTAACTCTTTGAAGGTTTGTTATACTTGACCCATATAGATTTTAAAACCCTTCACTCATCTAGGTTTCTGTGCCTGAAAACACCTTCACATTGCAAAATTTCCAACTCGAATGCTTCCATACTATATGGAAATTGTGAACATCGCACCTTTGCGTCAACATTCAGGTACCAGCAAAGACCCATGATCGAAGCAAAGGCTTATAATTCATATCAGAGCCATGTCTTTGCCATCTCTGACAAGGATTTTGAAGGTTTCATTGACTTGCTAATCAGCATCAAATCAGTAACTATAATTACACAAATGACATTGCTAGTAGCTGCCTTATGTCCTTCATGCATTTTATTCTGATGGATATCGCAGAGTGAAATTATAGTACAAAATAATAGGTTTGAGAGAGGACTTAATATTTAATAATATTCTAATAATATTTTTCTCCTACTAGAAAGTACTCCCGACTAGTAAGCACTGTAAGAAAATATTTCTCCCTTAAGTGTATTGTCTCCACTTGCAGGCACTGTTATGCAGCTGCTTTGTTCCTTTCTACTGCGGGCTGAAGCCCCCGAGTTTCCGCGGAGAGGTGAGATTCAGAATTCCTCGTCTTGCTGTGCTTTGTCAATCCTCGACTCTTCCACTCCAGTTTACTGTAGATGTAATCCATCAGGTCTGTGCAGATGGCCTTGATCATTGAAAGGTTTCTGTTGACCTTCTTATGCACATCACGTTCTTACCCATGTGTTGCATGAATTAAATAGCTATTCACCTTTACTGACAGGATTCCTGAAATTCCAATTGATCTACTATAGGTGCAGCTAAAATTTGCATTGAAGTAGTAAAGTGATTTTGTGATTTCACTTGTTCAGACTGCTTGGTGAATAATTTATATAGCTAAATACAGTATACAGGCTTGGGGTGGTGACAGTAAAATCTAAAACAAAATCTTTGCCGTTATTAAAATGTATTTCAAAATTAGATTTAACATTATGACCTGAGAAGGAAAATTTCAGTTGTAAACCTCCTATTGCAGTGGCAGTTCTGAGAGAGCCTAACCTGGATTCAGGCTCAAGTCCATAGGACTGCACCTCTGAAATGTTATTTACTACAGGCCATCTCAAACAGTCCACACATAGTCAAGGCTCAAGGCTGACAACATTAGGGGATGTATGATTTCCCAAATCCCAGATATTTTTTCTTATTGTGGGTATTGTAATAATAACAGTATTTGGCTTTAATTTTAGTAGAATAAATTGATAATAGAATACAGTGAACATTTATTACAAACCATTGTGAAATATCCATTATGTCTATCATAAACAGTGTAACATTAGCCTGTTTACATTTAGACATACTGTACTGTTAAACTAAAGAATTAATGGACTAAACTACTGTTGTTCTACTAGTCTATAAATATTTTCAATAGTATTCTCTAGAATATCAGATTTTTTTTATGTGAAGCTGACATTCAAACTTTCTTATTTGTGATTTTGGGCATAGCATTACATTGATGGAGGCTTCACTAACATCCAGCCCATCCAGGACTCCAGACTCACCCTAACAGTGTCTCCGTTTGCTGGTGAGGTGGACATCTGCCCCTGCGACCAGCCCCCCAGCTTCTACCATGTGCACGTGAACAGTTTTAACTTCCAGCTCACACTGCAAAACTTCTTCCGAATGATGGACGCGCTCTTCCCCCCTACCAGCGTGGTAAGATCCTCTCATGAAAACCGATAATGCATGTCTGTAGCCTCCAAATGTAGGAAACAGCAAAGTCAAAACTGTTGTTTTTGTTTTACATGATCATGAGATTTGAATCATTTCACTAATCTGAATGAAAGTACAATACAAAATATATTTTACTTTTGGATTTTTACATGCATATACAGTATTTGTTCATATTAAAGCAAAACATACTTTGTTATCAACTGAGTGATTTGAAGAGACCATGAATACTGGGCCACATTTCCTTTAAGTGCATTTCAGTATTGGTATTTGGTTGCATAATTGTTAAGGATGTCTATACCTCTCTGAGCTCACCAAACTCTGTGTGATCATCTGAGATGCTTTGCCAAGCCATCAGGGACTGCCGTGAGTGATACAGGTCATGATATCACCTCAATCATGCTTCAGAATTTGCTTGGAAGTACAAAAATGAGGAGTGTTTTGGGTGTTTTGTGAGCAGATGAAAGTGATAAAAAGGTAGCCACCCTGAGCCCATTTTCAAACAGATGTGGAAAGCTTTTTACATTGAAACCATTGTTCCTTTGGTCAGAAGTTTAATTAGATCCATTTTAACATTGTTTAAGAGACTTTGTTGATAGGTTATAAGGTCACTGCTTCAGATGCAATTGGCTAGATTGTCCATTCATTCACGGTTGCAAATTAATGCCTTGTAAAATAAGCCTGAAGCTATTTGACACAAATTGAGGGAACTTAATCTTTTTGGCCAGGTACTAAAAATTTACATGTGGACTAGATTCTGGTATGCACCATCTTAAAAGAAACTGGCTGATTGAGAACAGATCGAGGACCCAGGAACAAAGGGACATTTGAAATTATTCAGAACAGAAAATATAGACTATCTGTTATACAGAGAGTCGAGGAAGTCTGAAACGAATCCCTTTCCCATGCTATTGAAGCTGACACTTTGGGTTCCTTCAGGAAATGAGTTGATGGGATTCTTGTTTCATTAAGCTAACAGCAGCCAAAACATGCAAGTTTGCAAAATGATTTCCTCTGATTTGTAATTTACACTTAACTGTAAAAGTACATTTATAAGATACAGGAAATACTGGAAAAGCAAAACATATAAAAGTATGTTTCAGTTTTCTCAGTGACAAACCTACTCTACATCTCCATAAATCTTTCTGCACTGTTACACTGCTTCCCCATATGTTGTCTCTTTTAAATATGAAACATGTTTATTTAGACAGATAATTATGCAAATTCATTAATTGTGTACATATAGTAGATATTAACATTACAGTTATTTAACCTGTTTTAATCTCAGAGTTGCTTTTAAGTAAAGCGATAGAAATTTGCCTAAGCTGTTCATTCTATAAGCAGCCATTTAATATTAGCTAACAGTAATATGCGCAATCAGACTTAGTGACAGATGACCAGCCTTTTACCTTTTGCTACAGATGTCTTTTACTACAGAAATGTTAGACGGTGGTGAGTTTTATAATCCCAAACAGATGTTTTTTGCTGGGTTAAATATTGGGGTTAATATTTTAAGCATATTCACTCTAGCCATTTTAGCAAACTGCCTCGCAATTAATCTGTACTCAGGATGGAAAACATACAGTTGGTTCACTGCGGAGGACCAGCCCTTTATTTCTTATAGCCTCAATGTATAAAACAGGGCTTCAGACCCTTGCTAGCAACAACAAAACACTGACCCTTCCCACATTAATGAACATTTATGTCTATTTGTGGTCCTAATCTCACATGAAGAAATGCATTTGATTTAACTGCCTTTACTGCATTGTCAGAAATTGCTTTACGTAAGTGGAGGCATTTAGTAACATTGTGCTGAAGTGCACGGTTAATAATGCATAAGTGGTAAGGTATAGCTTTTAGTGAGTTCTGTTACCTAAGCTAGAGAGCAAAGCCCAACAATGATGTTTTACATGAAGGAGAGGTTACATGTATCTATCAGATTAGAATGGATTTGTGTGCTTCTTGCTACTGTGAAGTGAGACTGATTTACTGTATATGCTGCTCGGCTCCTCAGAATATAAGTAGTCTGAATTGCTTTGTGAATAATGGACCTTACAGAGATAGATAAGCATTAAAATGTAACAATAGGCTACAAATAAGCCCATATAGGTTTTCGGTATACAGTATATCTATGAAATAGTATGAATGACATTTATGCATTTTAACTCTATAACATAAAAAAGATACAGTATCTGTGATGTGTTGTCCACACTGTTGCAAATAAATGACTATTGAAGCCAAACTGTGCATAACTGGGAAGAATGAACTTAAATAAACAATCTGTTTCATTAACAAAAACATGACTTATTACTTGCACATAATAAATCAGTGAATCTGGTTTTCAATGCCATACCCTTTTTTCAATGTGTGTACCCATATGTATATACTGTACTATATGTACTGGTATATATTTTTTTCTTCTCATTTTTAGGCACTAAAAAGGGCATATTACCATGGATACCAGGATGCTGTATTATTTCTGCAAGCAAATGGTAAACAACATGTTAGATCCAAATGATCTGTCCTTATCCTAAGGTTTCATTGCAGGTCTTCTTTAGACCAGCACTTCTATAACTACCATATGAAAATTGAGAAAAGGGCAATTACTGTATATGCCTCAATTCATACATCCGCTGTACAGTAATTCATTTTTTAAATCATTAGAACCCTTTTTAGCAGTCTTTGACAGTTGTGTGAAGGAAAGGAGAGAGAAGAAAGATCCATTTGTTCTAGAACCCTTAGAGAACTTATTGTTCTAGAATGTATTGGTAAAAGTTCACACAAGCAGGGCACAGGCAGAAATATCTGAGAACACTAGTATCTGTGCCAGCAGCTATATCACCCTGCAGCTCTCAACTGGTTACCCACTGAAGCTAAGCAGGGTTGAGCCTGGTCAGAACCTGGATGTGAGACCTCCTGGGAAGCTATGGTTGCTGCTGGAAGTGGTGTTAGTGGGACCAGTGGGGGGCATCCACCCTGCGGTCTTTGTGGGTCCTAAAACCCAAGTATAGTGGCTGTACTGTGTACTGTAGAGGGTGCCGTCTTTTGGATGAAACGTTAAACCGAGGTCCTGACTCTTAGTGGTCATTAAAGATCCCCGAGCATTTCTTGATAAGAGTAGGAAGTTATCCCGGTGTCTGGGCCAAATTTCTCCCCTTGGCCTACAAATTGTCCCCATGTATGATTGGCTGGAACTTGCCCTGCAGTGGACTGGTGCTCTGTCCAGGGTCTGCCCTGCCTTGCCCTCGTTGCTTGCCGGGTAGGCTCCGGCTTCAACACCGTATGGTATAAAGCAGTTTGGCAAATGACATGACATGACATGGCACTGGTGTCTGCCAGTTTGCTATATACTGCAAAATCGATAGTATTAAAATCATTATAACTAGTAGACCTAGGACAAATTGAGTTACGTTTGATCTTTTTTTTTGTACATTACATATTTCAGCAATATCAGAAACTATTCAAATATTATTATCTGAAGTTAATATAATTTGAAAATATTCAATTTTTTTTTTTACAAACACAGGGATCATAATCTAATTGTAGGATCATAATTGTGCTTATTCTGTATTACTGTTTCAATTGTGTATTCACCAATAATTGAAAATCTTTTCATATTTTCAATACATTTATCACAAACCAACACAGATGAACATATTCAGATATACAGTATAAACATGATACATTTAAAATTCCTTATTGTTGCCATCAATGTAGAATTTGTTTGAATGTAGTATTTGTGACGAGGGTTTGTCCTATATTTAATGATAAGCAAGTTTAAATGATTGATAGTCACTAAGGACTTTACAGATCAGAGTTGTCAGTACTGTGTTTGGTGAAAACAGACATTTTGAGCTGTTTTAATTTTAAAATACATTTCCTTTGTGTACTGGTGTTCTGCAATGTGTACAAATGTTTAGAAGTAAGAAAAAATCCTTTTTGAACAACAGAAAAAATTAATTATATACAAAGATTATATTTGGTGTATCTTACACTGAGTGAACAATAAAACTAGAATATTAATCTTTAACTATGATACACCAGTAGCTCCTACAGTATAGCTGTTTTGTAAGAATAATACAGAAAAAACATTCTATTTGCTAGTATTACTTAGAATTAAAAAAGTGATAGAATCTGCACTACCTAAAGTGACAGTTGACCAGAGATGGGAACCTTTCCAATTAAAAATGACTGAACCTGGGAACATGGCCCATGATTCTGACTGTCACATGCATTCACACCTCTTCTAAAAACAAAGTCACTGCTGGCATATTCCAAAATATGCATGAGCACGCCCCTTTAGAGTCAGGTGACCTTAAACTGGAGGTCGACACAAGGTTACCTACTCCTTTCTTTGAGCTTATTCCAGTTACAAGGACACTTCAGAGATGCAGGCAAGTTACTATAGACTTCATTCGTTTACTCTGAAATAATTAATTGTATTTGACAAGAAGAGAAATCTGCATTGATTTGTTTTGGATGCATACTGTAAATGCTGTTGCCAATTTCTTTCTTGCTTTCTTGCTTCACTATCACCCTTTCGCAAGACTTTATCACCGTACATTCCTAGGAAAACTTTAATGCATCATTTTCTTGGCTTAAATTTACAGAATTTACAAAAATTACGGATTTACAGAAAAACATCTGCAGCATAAATGTTCATACTTGTTTTCCAGATTTATCTTTTGCACTTTTCAAAAATCTTGTTTTCTGTTGGCAACATCAGAAGTAAATTTTACTCTGTGAAAAGTTTTCATTCTTAAAAAGAAAAAAGGGCTAAACCTTTTATATGTGCAATGTTGACTGTCACATGTTATTGTACTGTATGACTGTTACTACTATCATTACCCCCAAAGTACCACATATAAGGACTAAATGACAAATGTAAGGTTTAATACATACAAAACATTACATTTTTTAATCAAATTTCTTCGTTTTTATGTACCTTGAGACTTTAAAGCCTTCACTTCCATACTTATGCCAGAAAAAAAATGCCACCTCATTTTGTACATATTCATAGATCTGATGGGAAATCGGCTCCCTCAGGCGAGTGGCTCCCTGTCTCTGGATGGCCTGTGCCCTGGTAGTGTGAGGGATCACCTGGGAGGTCTGGAGGAGACAGAGCAGGAAGAAGCGGGTACGCCGCCATGCCTGGAAGGAAGCTCTGATACACAAGAATACCGGGATTCCCTGGAGGACTGGAGCTGGAATCTGAGCTCAATGGAACAAGCGGTGTATTGCAGCCTGCCTGCATGGCTGCAAGGAGGTGTGCTTTATTTTTTAGATCTAATTAATATGTATTTATTGAGACCTGTTTTAATATTCCTATCTTGTAGCCTGATTTTATGAGATCTTGGAAGCTAAGCAAAGTTGGGTCAGGTAGGTACTGGGATGGGAGAAAATCAATTTGTCTCTGCACGTGGTGTTTCTGGTCTGGTAGGTGGTGCTATTCCTGCTCTTCACCGTGAAACATCCATCCATTCTGCAATTACTTTATCTAGTAAAGGGTTGCAGGAGGTGGGATCCAGAACCTAACCCAGCAAGCAATGCATATACCTACATGATCACGAGGAGAAAATACAAATCCCACACAGATAGCACCCCAATACCCAGGGCCCCAGTGCTGTTAGGCAGCAGTGTTAACCAATGCGGTTTAGAGTCGATTCGGGGAGAATATACAAACTCCACACAGATGGCACCCAGGTCCAGAATTGAACACGGGGCCCCAGCACTGCAAGACAGCATTGCTTACCACTGCACCACTGTGCCACCTGCATCCTGACAAGATGTCCATCCAAATTGACCATGGATGGCGTCTTGGTTAAATTTTGTTTTGGGCTTGCAGAACGTGGTCTTCCTGATATTCCCCTGTAATTATCTGACATAGGAGTTTCTGTCATGCGTTAGGGCTGCTGGCACATACAAGTAAATCCTGCAGCCTATTACCCGAGTGGGTGCTGCTCTTCAGTGGTAGGATCCTGTCCAATGTGTAAAGCACTTCTGGATTATTTGGGTATTGTTATATACTGTATTTGCACTAAAAAGCTAGTTTAACATGTTGAGGAGTTGAAGATAGAGATGATTTTCACACAGATAACTTTTGTTTAATGTTCGCTTCTGAGATGTGTTGTGTTATTTGGTGAGATTAGTGAAGTTATCCAAATACCCCATCATTTTGACTAACTGTGTAAACAGATTTATCCATCCATTATCAGAAAGACACCCCTCCTTGTAAGACAAGAAGCCCGAACTGGAAACAGAAGGCCCAAGGAGGTACTGAGATCATGGCTGCTCCATTTTGGATCGGAAATTCTATTTTTAATTATAGTCATCCACTGCTTTTTAATTTTCTTATTTTTGTCAGTGTGTTTGATTAACGATCAGTAACAGGGGCTTTACATGGTAACACTGGTTCTGAATGTGTCTGTTCTAGCATTGTTGTGCAACCTGAGGGGCTTTCAGAACAGCTCTGTGTCTGCGCGCTTGATCTCCTATCTTCTTCTTCCCTACACACTTCCTGCTGTCATGTTCTTCTTCTTTAGTCACAGGTAAGGAATCTAGTTATTTTTACATCCTTGTACAATACGAATCATCCAAATGGACAGCAGCACCTAAAAAATCATAAATGGGAAAACCACCTTTTGTCTACTTTGTGTGCAAATCAGTATGTACTCTGACTTGAGTGACAAACACACCTGGAAAAGGACAGTTTGCAAGCAGAGAGCAGATGAATCAGGATAATTAGACAAGTTAACTGCAATATGGAGTGTATCTGTCTTCCTGTACGTGTTTAAGTAGTACTGCCGAAGGCCTTGTTAGAATCTTTGAGTCATTGTAGATTCCTATATGTTCCTTGTGTTTTCTCTAACTAGATTGCTAATCAAGTTGAAAGATCTTCCAGAGGAAGCATTTTGGCTGTGGGAGGATATGAAGCAGATAGCGTATTTCCTCAAAAATATTTTAGTCCGAAGCCTTCAGAAGAACTTGGCAGACAGGTAAGACCTAGAACACCAACTAGAGCTCTAAAGAGAAAGGATCATTATAAATAAGTGGCCTTTGGACCTTGAGTTATTTTTAAAGTCTACCAATACAAAACTAAAGCACTTGGTAGGATGGATATTATGATGCTTTCAAAAAATGTTATTCCATAAGTACAACGTGCCTCCCTTTGACAACCTTGCACAGCCGACTGCATTAAATTATGCTGTTTTTTTTAGAAACTGTTTTTAATTTTAAATTGAGCAAAAACACAGCAAATGACAGATGAAACAAAACAATATTGTTTAGAAAAATAAACTGAAAATGAAAATTAGTTTCCAAAACTAAAATATTGCAGTGATTGTGCTCAAATCTACCTTCCTTGCTTTAATCACTAAATATTTATTCAAGCATCTCTTGGGCATGTTTAGAGCTCATCCAGATTTACTAGATGAGGACAATGAGAAATGATTTACATAGGTTGCTTCATCAAGTTACCTATGTGATATTTGTAATGCACATTTCTCTTAACTTTCATGTAATACACTGTAATTACGAACATTAAATTTCATTTACACTTTTTGTATAGCATGTTATATGCAGGTTTATGATGTTTGCTGCCTGTTTCAAGTCATTACAGTCAATGGCAGGATTATTAATGTGAACGAGGAAGAATGTTTAGTCTTGTGTCCCTCTTTCACTACTTATTATTGTCTATACTTTATACAGATTACATCTAAACCCATTACACTAGATGCCTCTGGCTTTTAGTCTTGCAGCTTGCCGAATAATGGTCATTTACCAATATACCAGTCCAATAGTATTCATACTTGTCTGTATTGTGTTGTTTGCAGATTTGCAGCTGGACCTGTCTTTTCTTCTGCGGTGGATCTCCTGACAAAGCCAGAAAGAAACCGCATTCCCCCTGACCTCCATCAACAATCAGCACTGCATCTTCGGCTCTCCACTTCTAGTAGCTCCTTCATGGACAACACTGATGAGCAGTCTGATGCCTACCACGATTCACTTGAGTTTACCTTCCTGCTCAATCTGCAGTTAGCATTGGAGGGGCAGCCCAGCGAGGGAGCTTTAAAGGAAAGCAAAGACAACCTACCCTTGGAGTTTGATGCCAGTCTAGAAGAAGTGCCAAATTCCCCAAGCATCTGCTGTGAGAAAGACCAAGTGAATCCATCCCAAGAGCCTGGGGTTGAGGCTAATGGATTGCTGCCTCCTCTACACTCAACCTGCTCATCTTAAACCTCTGGGAGCCCTGGGATGCCAGGGGCACCAGCTTCTCAAGCTCCAGGAAGACCATGGGATATATTTCGTCTACATCTGCCCAGCAGAAAATGAACATAATTAATTAAAACACTGTACCCAATTCTCAGTAAAATTAGATAAGTGAAAATTAGGGTACGCTCATCAGGTAAGTCTTGTGCACAGCACAGGCCACATGACCCTTGGGGACAGAGCAGAGTCACGTGGCCCCTTGGAGGATGTTGCAGAGGTCAAACAACTTCTTTTACATGTCTCAGCAGAGGTCATGGGAGCTTTGGGGATGTTGTCGAGGTCTCACAACCTCAGAGAAGCATCGCAGCAGAGGTCATGCAAAATCAAATCTTTCCAACTGTATCTGAATCTCTATAAAGCGTCATTCACTGAAATAAATATTTCCTGGAATGTCTCTGTATTTAATTACTGACTTGATAGTGAAAGTTAGGATGCGCACATCAGTCAACCTACCCTTGGAGTTTGAAGCCAGTTTTGAAGAAGTGCCAAGTTTCCCAAGCATCCACTGTGAGAAAGACAAAGTGAATCCATCCGAAGAGCCTAGAGGTGAGGTTAATGGATTGCTGCCTCCTCTACACTCGACCTGCTCATCTTAAACCTTTGGGAGCCCTGGGATGCCATGGGCACCAGCTTCTCGAGCTCCAGGAAGACCACAGAACATACTCAGTCTATATCTGCCCAGCAGAAACTGAAGATAATCTAATTAAAACACTGTTCCTAATTCTCAAAATTAAAATCAGATCTGTGACTTTCAGTCCACGTTGCAGCAGAGGTCACACGACCTCTAGTATGCGTCGCAGTAGAGGTCATGCAAAATCAAAACTTTTCAACTATATCTGAATCTGTGTATAGTGTGATTCACTTAAGTATTTCTTGTATTTTATTATTGACTTTAGAATCATAGTTAAAATTTAGAGTACACCCATCGGTTAAATCTAGCTCGCAGCACAGGCCACATGACCCTTGGGGCCACAGCAGAGTCACATGACCCCTGGGAGGACATTGCAGAGGTCAAACAACTTCTTTTACACGTCTCACCACTGATCACGCGAGCTTTGGGGATGTACCCGAAGTCTCAACCTCAGAGAAGCATCGCAGCAGAGGTCATGCAAAATAGAATCTTTCCAACTGTATCTGAATATCTGTAAAGCATCACTCGCTGAGTATTTCCTGGAATGTCTCTGTATTTAATTACTGACTTTAAAATGATAGTGAAAAAATACACACATCAATCAAGTCTGATTGATAGACTGAGGAAGTGGTAGATTGTTAAAAGAAAAGAGTGTTGTAAATGATATGGAAATCATACTTTTGGTAGAGTATACTGATGCAACTTTATTCTTCAAACCCCCAATAATTTGTTTTAAAGAATAACTGAAATCTTATTGTGCATTTGATGCCTTAACAAATTTATTGAACCTTATGAGTCATGCAGCACTAATATTGGTGCATGTGCTACATGCCAGTTACAGCGTAAAAGTTATTTGTTTAGATATATTGGCTCAGTTTCCCAATTTTTATTTCCTTTTTAACAAGAAGTATCTGGCATTTATATTATACCAAGCAAATGATATACAAACACACTAGTTCAATTAAAATCACTTAATCATATTGTTTATTTTACACAATGGAGGTAGTCATTGGTATGATAGAATATTATACATAATGTCTGAACATACTTTAATCCAAAAAGCATGTACCTGTATGTCCAAGAACTAGAAATCAGAATGTATTCATGATCTGTTTATTTTTTTTAAGTGAAAAATAAAAACAGATTAAAAAAAATAAAACCATTAAAGCTAATGTTTAGATATCGATTCCACCAACAAGTTAGACCTGTACAAAAAATAACATTTTAAAGATGTTCAGTTCACATAGTACAGGGTAAACTTTAAAAACAGTTCCTACAAAAATACATTTAATTTTCACATTTCTTTCCTTCTGGCACAGTTTGGAAGTCATTACTTAAAGCCTATGAAATTACATTAACACAAGTCAAAGGATGAAAGATCCTGTGATTCTATTGCATGTTCTCAAGGACAACAACTTTTTTGTTGATCATTTGACAAAACAGTAAGATAACTGTGACCATTTCCTGGTATTTGGTACTTTTAGAAAAAATGTACAGAAAACTAGATATTTTACATAAGTGTTTGATTTATATGTTGTGACTTGGTTTTTGGTTTTGGATTTCCAGCATAGTGAGTACATGGGATATATGGTCATAATATAAATAAACAAGGTTTGGCCTTTAGCAACAGGCACATGTCAAAGCAGTGGTAGAAGTCAGACCTGCCCGTTACTGTTCTATGCACAACTCTCCGTTGGGCCCCTGAGCAAGGCCCTTAACCCCAACTGCTCCAGGGGTGCCGTATTAATGGCTGACCCTGCGCTCTGACCCCAAGCTTCTCTCCCTGTCTGTGTGTCTCATGGAGAGCAAGCTGGGAAAAGACAAATTCCTAATGCAAGAAATTGTACAGTATATGGCTAATAAAGTGATCTCTCTCTCTCTCTCACTCTAGGCGAAAATTGCCTCTGGAGGTCTGTGATACATGGGAGTACTAAAAGGTTAAAACAATTGAGGTTAAATACCAAGGGTGTCCATTTTTTTCAGTGAACAACTTCAATATCTTATGTATACTCCATGCACCAATATAATCAACATTACAAGAGCTTTCATCATTTTCTGGGAAATAATTAAGTGAAAAGTGTCATTCCACAGTTTGGCAAGTGTACATACAGTAGTAATGGATGTGATGACACATACGACAAACCAGAGCATCCTTCACAGGGCTAGACAACATTACTTTTTAAAAGTAATCCAATACTGTTACAAGTTACTTGTGTGCTTTTTAAAATTCAGCAAAAAAGTTGCAGGTGATCTCTTTAAAAACAATGTAATGTTAATTTACATACTATCTATGTAAACATAGCACAGATCACTGATGACTTTTTAAATCGTTGTTCATTAACATGAAGGTCTATTTTTTTTCTTGCCAGCCATTGTGAATGATCATGAGGTTTCTTTGGTTGAAATCTAGTGCAGATGTAGTTGATTAAACAGTCACATCAGAGTGTTGAGAATATATTCCATGCAACTGAACTTCAGTCCACAACTGAATGTTCTCTCTCTCAGTCTGGACTGGCAAGATTTTCTGCTATGACAGTGTCCTGAAGAGCAAAAAAAAAGAACAATAAATACAAAGAGCTTCCCACAAAATATGAATGAAAAATAAAAGGTATGCATACATGCTTACCAAACAAGAGTTCTAATATTAATAACTCTTTTTACAAATGACAAAAAAGATTTTATTTGGAAACCACTGTCCATTACATTGTTTCTCTAAAAAAGGGATTAAAATAAAGAAGCCCAAAGACCCTTGAAATTATTAAACTCAATTTGAAAATAACTGTCTGTTAGCATATAGGTGACAATAAAGATTTTGATGTCTGTTTTATAGGTCCTAGTCAGGTACATATTTCAGAAACAATTTAATTTGTATAAAGTTCTTTGTAAAAGTATCTCACTTACAGCGATTCTCTATTTTGCTAAACTAAAACAGATGCATACACTTTTTTAAAAGCTGCAGAGAAAAACATGAAACAGGCTAAAGGAAACTGTACAAGAAACACTAAAACCTATCATATACCGTACCCAGTTTTTACTGTTTCTACTTTGTCTCAATCTAGTTATTTCTTTATTATTTTTATCCTCTCCTATTTTCTGTGACGTTTTGTTTGTCTTTCTGTTTAAACCATCGTTCACTAAAGTGCAAAAAGATGGAAACAAAAACAAGCTAGGGATGATAAGAATATTTTGAGATTCTGCATAACTAATATACTTCCCCAAAAGCTAAGGATGATAAGAATATTTAGAGATTCTGCAGAACTAATATACTTCCCCAAAAGCCTTTCATAAAAGTTTATGAAGGGACACGGCCATCAAACTTTATCATGCTCCTAGACACACACTGAGATTTTTAAACCTTTTTAATCTGGAACAAAAGCTAATTCTAATATCCTGGGGTGTAACTATAAACTATTCTGAGAACACAATTAAACTAAATTCTTAAACTTCAGTAGCTTTATGAGGAGAAATGGCTTTTCAGAAAAAAAGATTCTGGAAGCTGTCGCATGTGAGCCTATTTTGAAAGTTAACATAGCATTAAGCAGCAGGAAACCAAAACAAGACACACAGGACACAAGGTGCATGATTAACAAGTACAAAAGAAAATCAGATGTACAGAAATTTGGCTTCTGCCCTCCTTACCACAGTCCCACTGTTTTGGTACTGGGTGAAGCGGTCCTGTAGGTACTGGTTGCCAAAGCCCATGACGCAGCTCACTGTGTGGTTGCAGATCCCAGCTACCTTTGCAGTAAAGTCCAGAGCGAAAGCAAATTTCACCAGCTCCAGCGGGGGATTGCCCTGGGGCCGCCGGCTGGGAGTCTCCGTCTCCACATACCGGTCAGCAAGCTCCCGGAAGGAGCTGTAGTTCATTCTCTGGAAGAAGTTGCTCATCGTCACATTCTCCTTGAGCTACAAAAAACAACAGTTACCGGCATTCCCACAAAAAGTAATTTGTTTTCTGATGATATAAATGGGGACATTTTTGTATTAGTGCACAAAGCAGAGCTGTTACAATACACAAGCAAAAGTTCTCAAATCTTAAAAAGGTAGCAATCATATCTCAACATACAGTTTGGAGGGGTTTTACAACTAGCATCAGCAAAAAAGCATACCTAACTTTATACTTTTAAGTTTTTATTTGTGTGTATATGATTTAATTTAAATTTTACAGCATGAAGTTTAAATGCAGTTACATCTTTACACCCAAATTGTTTTGCTACGTAGTGTTTAGGTCTATTTATGCATCAATGTCTTCAACATCAGGTGTTAGAAGCCCATTTCATTTATTCAAGTGGTTCTTAAGTGTTACCAGTTGATCACTGGTTCCTGTTCACCTCAACACAAATGTTACAATTCAGAAATCTTTAGGGTCTTTGGTTTTCTGTTGTTCTAATACTGACCATTTAAAAGAACTGGGGAATTGTTTCTTTAAATGCTTGGTTCTGGAGTAATATAGGAAGGGTTTCTTCCGGAGCAAAAATGTCTTTTTTAATCTCTGCCGAAGGAAAATTATTTCAAATAATAATTTACATTAAGAGAACAGGGTTGAAGGAGAGGTATTTAGTGTAGTATTTACAGTATATGCTGTATATTGAATTATATAAATTTCAATAACAATACTTATATTTTTGTTTGCTACTGGCCACATTAAAATGAAAGACCCTTAAATCCTGCTGTTTTGTATATCCTTACACTCTCAATTATTTCAGGAGAGTTGGAAAAGCACTAAGGACTACATTTTCATTGTTTTTAAAATACTTATCAAAAACGTTTTCTTCACTTTCAAGATTGTGAATTATAGTGCGTTGTCGGATTTCCATGTTTAGATATTTTTTTACCTGTCCAAACTGATTTCTGTTTTTTATTTTTTAACAAAACCTCAAAAAGGTGTGGATTTTGGACTCTCCCTGGAAATGTTATTTATCTGCTTCTTGAACTGTGCATTCCATTTTTGTTATGTGCTATCCTCATATTAAAAGTATTAAATACTGTGGGAGTGAAGGTAATTTGTTTGTGTTCTTTGCTCTCTTTCAACCATTCTGCTCTCAACTGTAAATGTTTTCAAATTGTTGGTCAGAGATACCTGTTCTTTTAACCAGAGCTTTTAGTATTCTAGTCATTTTGGTACAAACTCATGATGAAAACTTGCATAGCAAATACCTCATCTAAATAGTTACTACAATGTTCAATATTTTTCTTTGTTTCTGCACTACAGATAAGAGCTCTTGTACATTTGCAAATACCACATTGTAAAACTTGCAGAACAGCTTTGGCAGGTCTATCAAAATCAGCTGGAGACGTGTAAACCCCATTACCTCTGTCACATTTCTTTTTTTTTTTTTACTTTTTAGCTCTTGCTCTTTTGAAATCAATGAAAACAACGCACCTTCTCATCGATATGATCTCCTTCCGACTGAAGAATACTGACAATCTTTTTAATGAGTTCTTCATCTGGAAGTACAAATGAAAATAAAATGAATGCGAAGAACTACTTTTCCTAGCAGCAGTGGTCTTGTTGGATTTACAAAATATGACTCTTTTACTAGATTTTTTTTATAGTCTTGTTTTATTATTGACATATTTACTTTTGATCTCCCCTCAGAAAACACAGTCTTTCTCCTGGAATAAAATAGACTAGAAGTGTATTTTAAAATTAGTTCACTTAGGAAGCTGTGTCAGCATGCATAGGCTGCAAAGGAACAAGTAAGAGGTTTATTCCATGCTGAAAAGAAAAGAAAGAAAACAACATTTCAGCTGTAGAGCCTTCTTTGGGTGTGAGGAACCTTCTTCTCACACCCGAAGAAGGCTCCACAGCCGAAACATTGTGTATTTTTAAAGGTCTTGAAGACACTATAAAACATACTCTCCTTAAATTTATGAAATTTGCTTGCAGTTCGTATAGAAATTACTTGTGAAAGATTTGCCTTTCAATTCCAATCTTTTTATCCATTCCTCCAATTTCTAACCTCTTCCTGGAAAGGATGTCAGATTAAGTCTGTAGGTCTTAATCAACACAAAGCTTGGCTTATATGCAAACACAATGATACTGATTTGAATAGTTATATGCCCACATTTGTTTCTACTTTACTGACTTTTGTACACAGTAACACAAGGCTTAGTGAACTGGAGAAGTCTAAAACTTAATATCTGTTGGACCAAAATCAAATAAAGGAATTGTTTGTTATTAGGAGATTAAAAAGATTGTCAGTACATACATACGGCCAGCAGCCATATCACCCTGCAACTCACAACTGGCAACCCACTGAAGCTCAGCAGGTGTGAGCCTGGTCAGTACCTGGATGGGAGACCTCCTGGGAAAAACTAAGGTTGCTGCTGGAAGAGGTGTTAGTGGGGCCAGCGGGGGGCTCTCACCCTGCGGTCCATGTGGGTCCTAATGCCCCAGTATAGTGATGGGGACACTATACTGTAAGACAGGCGCTGTCCTTCGGAAGAGATGTAAAACCAAGGTCCTGACTCTCTATGGTCATTAATAATCCCAGGGCGTTTCCCGAAAAGAGTAGGGGTGTAACCCTGGCGTCCTGGCCAAATTTCCCATTGGCCCTTACCAATCATGGCCTCCTAATAATCCCCATCTATGAATTGGCTTCATTACTCTGCTCTCCTCCCCACTGATAGCTGATGTGTGGTGAGCGTTCTGGTGCACTATGGCTGCCGTCGCATCATCCAGGTGGATGCTGCACATTGGTGGTGGTGGAGGGGAGTCCCCATTTCCTGTAAAGCACTTTGAGTGGGGTGTCCAGAAAGCTATATAAGCTATATAAGTGTAAGCAATTATTAATTATTATTATTATACAAAAAATGACTATATCATATATATACACAGTATAAAATAGAAAGCTTTAGTTGGAAGATGACTGTTGTCTTAATGGACTAGGGTTCCTACTGTAAGCGAAGATGTTCAACAAAAAGTATTACAAATTCATTCCACTTATAACAAGTGATTGATTTTCAAATCTAAGACAAGGATTATACAATATAAAACAGAGGAAAACAGTAATGTACTTGCCTTTAGCTGCTACCTTACTGCTTTTCTTGGTAGTGCTAGTTATTGGTTCATCAGGGATGTCCTTCACCTCCTGCACTATCCGAGCCATTTCTTCAGACAGCTTTTCATAGTACAACTGTCTGGGTTCTGCATATGAAACAGCTACTGTAGAAATAAAAAAACATACAATCAGGACAATAATTAAGAGTTCATCTTATGACTTTATATGCAAGCACTCCAAATTAGATATTTGTGTAAAAAAAAGATGATACAACCCATTCAGAATAAAAAGAGAGAAAAAACTGGAATAACTTTTGAATCATTCAGAATTTCTCTTATTTTTTAACAAGATAAAAGAAACTTACTTTTTGCAGATATTAGCTGTACCACATTAAAAATAAAGCACACTGAAGTTTCAGTGACAAAAGAAACAACGCTTTGGGAAACTTTTGTTAGATATACAAAGTGAAAAATGTATGCTCTAAGACTAGTTCAAGTTCTTTTTACCCCCTTAGAAGTGAATTCATTAGAATGACCAAGATCACAGAAAGAGATAATATAATGTTATGTACATACATTACAGACCTTCTGGTTTGTGCACTGTTGTACGGAGAGCGAGGAAAGATGGTTTCTTAGGGGTTTTGGGAATCCCTTCATCAGCTATACGACTCCGGAAGGAAAATGTCTTCTTCAGGGTGCTCTTTCTCTTGCTGCGTTGCGAAGCAGAGGTCTGGCCGCTGCGGGATCGGGAAATGGGCAGACAAGTAACTGGAGAAAATGGGCTCTCCGGTGGCATGCTGGCATCCAACCTTTCCTCTGAATTTGGTTCCTTTTCCTCTTTCTCTTCATTTCCCTTCCTTGAGAATAAACTAATAACACTCTTTAGGAAGGAGGTTTTCTTCCCCTTCTTGGCGGCCTTCTTGTGCTTCTTTATCGGCTCTGTTGAGCTCTCTTGCGGGGCTGCAGGACTCTCAGACTGTGCTGGCTCAGATGCCATCTTTGGGTCCTGCTTATCCGGAGGTCCCAAATCCACTGAAGTATCACTAGATGCTCTTCGTACTCTGCCATTTCCCCCCGTTGTCGTTTCCCACCGGCGAACTCTGTTCTTGAGCTTGTCCAGAGTTCCCTCATTCAGACTCAAGCTACGCCTCACATACACCTCCAGAACTCTCTGTGCATCTTTTTGACCCAGTGAGAGCACCTGGGGGTCCACAGAATGGCCGTTCATCGTTGCTCTGGTCACAGTGTGCTGCATTCTGGTGCCCCTACAAGAAAAGCATGAGATACAGTATGAACCCACAACAATAGGAAACAGATGGCACCAAATATGGGTGCAGTTTTTTCCCATTAAAAGATTATATAAGTAAAGAAATTGAAGACAAATTGTATGTTCTTCAACTAACATTGCTATTATATTAAAATCAATATTTCTATTATGTATACACCTCCACCCTTTGCCTCCAAAGATAATTTCTTTCTTTGACTTTCTAGAGTTAAGCAAAATCATCTTTGTGTGCAAAAGAACCATGTTGCACACAATGAGAAAAAGGTGGCATGATCATTAGTTTTCTCAGAGCTCCAGAGTCCTGGTTGCAAAGCTAGGTTGGAATACGTAAAGGTTCCATTCCTGCTCATATTTGTGTTGGTTATAACAATCAGTTTTATACACCGTCACCAACTTACCAGGCTCCTGAAAGACAGGTTTCGAGATGCCTTCTTAGTTTCTTTGTATCACCTTTAATGGTAGAATCAACACTATTAACAATTGACTAGGGACAGTAGCATCCATGGATTTTTTTTAATGCTTGGAATACTTGGAGAGAAAAGGTAGGTTTAACCTGCTTGGTTAATGGGTAGCCTCCTGGCCACAGGACAAGGAGACTCAAACCCCATTTAAGGGGTAGCTGCAAGATAAAGATGGGGTGGAAGAGGGATACTTGAGATGAATGCAGAGACTTTTTTTATGCAGAGAGTTCAGTTCATGTACAGTAACTACTGTAGTTTGGTGGTGATGGTGATTAGGTGTGTTTGTTGTCTATTGGCATGTTTTATTTAAATTAAGCGATTCATGTCTCTTTTAAACATTGTATTTCCAGACTATTAGTGCAAAATAACCCAGCACATTACAAGAGGTTCATGAATACAATGGACTGAGGAACAAAAAAAACCCCACCAGAATATAATTAATAGTCATAAAACAAATGAAGAAATCTTGACTAAAATACCTTTAGCAACGGCGACATTTTGTTTTGCCTGTTTTTTACAACTGTCTCTAGCAGGTTCTTTATCTTAAATCTCCAATGAAAACACCATGTTGCAAGTAATTATAGGTTAACTCTTGAGGATCTAACAGTGTATCTAGGGTAAAAAAAAATTCATCTGTCCACGTCGAAACAAACAGCTGCAAAGTAAAGTACACTAACCGCGACTGGATAGAAACAGAATGGAGAACACAATTTTAAGGAGAACTTCAGCTTAATTTTAAAGTCATTAACCCCAAACACAGGGGAACGTTTTAAATTGCAATCAGAGCTCAACGTCTGTATTTCATTTTTTAGAAGAAGCAAGTCAAATAATTTTGCAGGTCTTGACAAATTATAAGTCATTGTCACAAATATGTATTCGCATACCTGCAGGTAAAACAAGAAACGGCAGCTCTGTTGCTACTTACAGATTTCGGGATCGCTTCCAACTTTCAGGTAAAAACTTGACATTATGTGGTACTGTTATTTAGAAAATACGCCCTGAGAGCCTTCGAATCCTTTCGAGTTTTTCTTGGAAAAATGTATTCTTAAGGGAGTCATGGACTACAGAAGGTAATTAAAAATGAGAAACTTGCAAGCACACAAACTCTTCCGTATTAACATACAGTATGTATAAGAACGTCTTCCGACATAAGCAACAGGATGTTCCACCCTTTTACCGCTTAGTTCCTTTTAATTCTGAGACCGAAAGCTTACTTATGTCTTAACGGCCAAGAAGCGTTGACTGAGTTTGAAAGCATTATACTGTACTGTATATGAAACTTGGAAATATTTGCTCTAACATAACTTCTTAATACAGATAATATAAACTACATACATTTGGTTAAAAGTTAAAAATTAGTGGAACTTGTTAATTATCAGACTCACTAGACCCACATAAATTGCATGGATGATATTAGTGCAGCACAGCACTGCACAGCTACACTTCAAATACTAGCAAGCTATTATTTCAATATTCACACAAATATACAAAAAATAACATCAGCAAACACAGACCAGCCAAACGGTCTTTGACTAAATTCACCGATCAACTGTATATAAGAAAGAAAAAAATATTTGCATTTGTATGTAACTAATCGCAATATATTTTCATATATAGAAGTATAACACTTCCCCCACAACAAATACAAGTAGTGGTAATATATTATGTAATTACTACCTGTTTGTGAGTTATTTTAAGTAAATATAAAGCGAATTACTAACACATCAAAAAGCTTAAATAGGATTCCGGACACATTATAGAAGAAAAGACAAAATCCTTATTACCATCTAAAAGTACCAAACCTGAGACAAAATAATTAAAACGCTGGAAGAGACACCAAATTCCCTTATTAAGTCATATGTACTGTACAAACACCAAGCTTACCTGTGCTTTTATTAGTGAAAACCCTTGGATTTTCGTTGTTTTTGCCTATGGTGTCGGTTTTGGATCTTCTCTCAATCTAGACTATCCCAGCTCAAGTAATGATCAACATGTTGTTTATGCGCTTTAGAAAGACATACCTGTAGGAAAAACAACAAGAGGAGGCAGGACGCACAAAGGCAGGCCAATCACAAGGAGGACCATAGAAACTACGACGTCACCAGGTGTTGCGCACGTACGCAGGTATACATTTAAGGTAAAAAGCGTCACGGGGACTTTTGCGGTGTTTGTCAGTTCACTTAAACCGATGTATTTTCCAATAAGGAAATAAGAGTTTGAACTTCCCTAAATAAGTATGACCTGGATATGCAAATTTGTAATTTCTGTAGACATATAGGCAATAAAAATAAATTAAATTAATTTCTTAAATTGAATAATTACGTACAAAATAATGATAAGACCCTAGCTACTTTTAATACAACTCAATGTGAATAAAAAAAATATTAATGTAAATCCTCTGCAGAGCATTAACATTATGATGTGCAGATGATTTCCTTGCTCCCACATTATATGTGACAAACTTACACGTGTAAAAACTGTGAATACTTATTTTTCTCAAATTACATTAAGTTTCTTTATTTGTAACATGGAAATTGATGTCCCATTTTTGGCCACAAAGATTAATGTAGTCAGTGGTGTTCCATTTTTAAATTACATTCGCAAACTCCTTCAGACCACTGGTACAAACCACTGACAAAATGCAACACTGCTCCATGTAGCTTCATGCGGTGGTGACCAGCACTATAATTATATAGCAGGATTGCACTTTCTAAAAACCTAAGAAATATAAATGGTTTTATTGTACTCTTAAATATAGAAAATAAAAAGTAAAAAAAAACCCAACCCACAATTCCAGATTTTTCAATAGTACTCCAGTCAACAGGATTGGCAAAATCAGAGATCATCTATAATTTATAGTAATTTCATGCTGATAAGAAAGAAGAAAACCTATATTTTAGCAGTGCAGCCTTCTTAGAGTTTCAGGTCTGTGGAGGAATGAGGAAGAGAGCAGGAACTTGAGTGAGATTGGAAGCTAAGAAGAACAAAAGGAGAAGAAGAAGAAGAAAAAAAACAGCTGTTATACAGGCTTTTAAGCAAGTTCTGCAGTCATTAAATAGCTGTCTTGGTTTACTGGAAAGTCAAGTTACAATATTTTCAATTTTACTGGAATTCAGTAATCTTTAGACTCACAGAGGTGTTTGACTCACAGTATGTTACACAAGACTCATGCATGGAAATTATTATTCATAACAAGTAGTGACAGTGGAAGCAGTATAGAAGTTTCCAATGTGCAAGTCCTATTTGAACTTGGACTTTCTTCCTTCATTCAGGGAGCAGTGTCTTCAGAAGGATTTCCGGATAAACATGAGTAAAAAAAGCACCACTTTCCAGACTTTGACTAAAACCACAGACCATGTAAATGTGGGCATTTCTCTATTTACCTGAGGGATTACTAGGATATTAGTAAGACCAAAGGAATAGCAATACTATTAGAATTACTAGAATACTGTATATTGCATCAGCTTCCAGTGTAGCTGCCTAATTTGTTTTTCAAATGAATATTTAGAAAACTGCTCACTTGAATAATAATCACATTTCAGCAGGTGCTTTTAGTGCCGTGCATTTTATAACAAAATTCCTTTTTGTGTCTGTCTTAGAATTTTAACTGAAACAAGAGAGACAATTGTGCTATTTCAGACATGGGTCTTTAATATTAAGGTTCAGACACATACTCCTATAGGTCTTTAATATTTATATCAATTTTGTCTCCTAAAACCTTATTACTCCCTGCTTTCCAGCTATCATTCCTGTTGTCCTTCCGCTGCAGTGAGGTTTTGGTTATATAATGACCAGCAGAGGAGTGTGTTGACAGCTTAAGAACACTGTGTGAGTGACAGAGTGAAACCAGGACAGCCATTCGATGTGCTGACTGTTGCTGTGAGCCCATATTCTCAAACCCTGGCACAGGGGATATTTTTCAATAATTAATTTAAATACATTTATTTATTGTGTTATACAGGGGACAAGACCAAAAAAGACTGGATATTTCAGCTATCCTACTTGTTTTCTGCTTTGGGTTTCTAAATGTAAAGATTATAGCAAGCAATTAGCAGAGTAGGATAATAAAACCGGTTTATATAAATGTCACTTCTCATTACCTGGTTTCTCATTTCAGCTACTTCTTGTTTTATATATTTCAGAAAGAGGATCATTTTGAATTGAATCAACATCATTGAATAATTTACTTTTAAGCAAAGCAATATAAATAATAGATTTACTTCTGTAATAGTACACCTACACATTAGTGAAAAACCAATATTTAGCCACAATTACTAATTATAAACAGTCACAGATAATATGTCACAGATTGCGATTGACTATAATTAATTTGGTTGGCTATCTTTACCACGATCTTTTATTGTGCAAAAAATGAATTTAGATAAGAGGTCCAACTCCTGATTTAATTGCATTAGTGAGCAGTTTTCCGTTATTTCTGTCATGTCTTATTGTGTGTGCTGACTAATAATGGGAAATACCATAATAAGTTATTAAGGCAAACCAACTGCAGCTGTTAGTGGGTAAGTAAGATCTTTTAGAGTACTGTGTGCTAGAATGAGTACTTCAATCTGAAACTGCTTCCCCCAGTTGTATTCAGGAATCTCTGCATTTCTTATGAACAAGTTGTTGTTTTAGCCTTTGCAAAATGACCTGCCAAACAGGGACTCTTCCATGATTCCTATCAGCATATTTACAGTTGGTGAAGACAGAAAAACTTCTAAATGCAGATGCAAATGATTTATAGGAAACAAAGTTATGATGATCCCCTCAGCTCTGGAGCTGCTCCAGGTCACATGACCTTTTGCCCATCATACTGTAGATTTGTGCGTTGCTCATCTTGTCCCATCAGAGACCAATAAGGTTTACTTCTGGTGAATGCCCTGGCCAGTGCAGCAAAGGTACTTTAACAATCAATGATGATGTATGTTGGATTTGATTTTGCATCTGTCTTATTGAATAGAAAATAAATAATAGAAAACAATTACTTCTACCAGTTTTCAAACACATTGTCACTAGTTCAGAATATTGAAAGCACTTGCATCAGTGAGTACTTTGCAGCTGGAGAGAGAGGCACAGGCACCCTAAAGTTTTCTTCTTGCAGCTTAAGCAAACTTGGAAAGGGGAAATGTATTTGAATCTCTCTTGCTGTAACATCTCCTCATCACTGATTGCTGGCAGTTGGATTTGCTGTGTGTGTGTTTTTAACTGAATATTTTATTTGGCTGACACATTTATTTAAAGTGATAGATTTGTACCCATTTATCCAGCTGGGCATTTTACTGAAGTCATCTAAGTGAAGAACCTTGCTCAAGGGTACAACAGCAGCAGCAGCAGCAGGTGTAAATAAAAGTATAAATATACATTGTTAGATATTTATTACTGTTTGCTTAACATACTGGTTTAATAACTATAAGCGTTAATGGTATATGACACCCTTCCATCCAATTTCTATCCTCTTCTTCCATTACAGGGTCATGTAAGCCTGGGACTTTCCTACCAAGCAAGGGGCACAAGGTAGGCCCAACCCTTATTGTGTAGTTAGCAATGTAGAAATAATGAAGAAGGACTAACATAAGAAGGAGAACATAACCTTTACTGAAAACATGGCGGTTGCTTTCTTCTCCCTTACACTTCCTTCCTCTCCTCTCTATAGTATATGTATTGTCAGCAGTGTCCCCTATTGGGCGTTCTTAAGCATATAAAATACCAAGGGAAAACTTCAACCCTGAATGGGACACCTGTCTAACGCAGCATTAATGGTACAGTATGTTGTTTCTGATTATTCTGCACATAAACAGTGTTGTTATCCAAGTTAGGAGAACCAGAGACTGGCCATAGCAACAACTAACTACAAACACAAAAGGAATTGATTGACATTGCACCGCAAGGGTTCTGGGTGTTACCATAATAAGCAGTCATAATGTTTCTTGACACTCCTCTCTGCAAGCTTACACTACTAACCTGCTCTCCTGTGCTCCTGGACAAATGTTTCATTACATGTTTTAGCAGGGTGCCTCCATTTTCAAGCTTTACTTTTATCAGTTGCATTTAATGGGAGAAAAATGAACGACTACCTGTGAAGCTGATTCCAGGAATTACTGTATGTCTCTTCAGCCTCATATTTTGAAGACCCAGCTCATGAGCTGTTGCATTGTGTCTGCTGGGACACACAGTTGCCATGACATCCCTGTGCTGAACAGGACACAGTGACTGTCATCATATCTCCCAGTACTTCTTCCCTGAGCAGGTCTTGGTCTTTCTTTGACAACATTTTCTATTTGAATGAGGAGTTGTGTCAGCATGTCAACTAAAGAATACACAGAGAAAACACTGTGTTATTCTTCATTTTTATACCTTTTAGCACAACATTAACCTCAGCTTGTTCCTGTGTCTGTAGACAGGACTTGAAGGAATATCTACCTCAATTGTCTCATCAGCTAATCCGTTTCTGGTTGTGGGCCTGACTAAAGCACTGTGAAGCTGAGTAATGCTCAGTCGTAGTTCCTAGTCCTGTCAGATGCACTCATGTTTCTAAAAAAACTTTCAATTTCACATGCTGGTGTTTTTATATGCTTGGTACTGTAAGGAACCCGTCTGTGAATTTTACTAAGAGTTCTTTGTGATAAAGCCCACATTAAGCAGCTGGTTGCATTGAGAAACAAAACATTGTTCCAGTTTAGGTCATGCTGGGAGCTATGAAAATTAGGGTTGTGTGTCGTGTGATATTTTCACAAATAATGCAATCAGTCTAATGATAATTGTTGTCAGACATATGCTACCTTTAAAGTAATATAAAAAACATACAGATCTATTCTGTGATCATAGTCAAGTAATGTTTCAATTATGTGCACTCTCTTAATGCATAGAGTAAGTTGCAGTGGATACGTACAATCTGTTGTGGCCATGTTTTGGAATGATATCCAATCCATAATTATAAGCACAATAAAAATGATTGAGGTTATAAAAGAGCTATTTATGAGACACATGCAAGCTGATTTGTCAAAATGTTAAAGGGCTCTAAAAATGCAATCTTCAGTAGTTATCAGAGGTGGACATTAGCCTTTGGAATCAATTAAATTAACTAAAGTAAAACCAAAAGCAGTAATTTGAACTGTGAGGATACAAGAAGTCACAGCAGTTTGGTGCTTGCCTCTTTAAGCCTGGATCACTAAGTTAACAGAGTGCAATTTGACATTTTGACCAGGACACTTTGCAATTTAAGAAACACAATTGTATAAATGAGAAATATTTTCTGTGTTTTTTAGCTAAATATTACACAATTAATTAAAAATGAAAAATCATTCTAAACTTCTAAACTTTGTGTTTTCAAAATATAAACTAATTTTTAATCTATAAATTTCCTAATATTAAAACTATGTCACGATTGTAGTCCCTCCTTCTTAAGGGCGCTCCGGCTCTTTCACTTTGGATTTAATTCTGTGCACCTGACCCCTGTTCCCAGCCCACCTTAAAAGCCAGGCGCTGACGTTCATCGTGGCTCTGCATCTGGTTTCTGCACCGTGCGAGTCCGGGACTTGGAAGCGCCTGGTCCCGTTAAGGTTTTAATTCCTTGTTGGATGGATCACCTGGCTATGGACTTTCTTTGGATTACTTTTGGATTGTTTGCCTCGGCCACACCTCCCCCGTGCACCAGCGCACTTTGGACACGCCCCTCTGTTTTCATCCCCGTATTCCTGCATGACTTTTTTAACTTTAGTGTTACCTCACGATTCTGGATTGTGTTGTCCGCATAGGGTCTGGAAAGAACTGTTCGTTACAAACTGTTTTCATAACAATCATTGTAAATGATTTTTCTACTACATTTGAGGAAAAAAAATTGAAAATAGGTGTAACAGAGGAAATCAAGAGGCTGTGATTAAAGAAAACATTATATATTCAAAGCAATTTAATATCTGATAACTTAATTGGTCCTTATTATCCTAGAGGTCTGGATGGGAGACCTCCCGTGAAAAACTAAGGTTGCTGCAGGTAGAGGTTTTAGGGGGGCCAGCAGGGGGTGCTCACCCTGTGGTCTATGTGGGTCCTAATGCCCCAGTATAGTGACGGGACACTATACTGTAAAAAGGCCCTGTCCTTCGGATGAGACGTAAAACCAAGGTCCTGACTCTCTGTGGTCATTAAAAATCCCAAGGCGTTTCTCGAAATGAGTAGGGGTGTAACCCTGGCGTCCTGGCCAAATTTCCCATTGGTCCTTACCAATCATCGCCTCCTATTAATCCCCATCTATGAATTGGCTTAATTATTCTGCTCTCCTCCCCACTGATAGCTGATGTAATAATGATAATGTTGCTTTATTAGCCCTATACAATTTCTTGCATTAGGAATTCATCTTTTCACATACCCCAGCTTTTCTACATGAGACACAGACAAGGAGAGAAGCTTGGGGTCAGAGCACAGAGTCAGCCATTGTACTGCGCCCCTGGAGCAGTTGGGGTTAAGGGCCTTGCTCAGGGGCCTAATGGAGTAGGATTCCTTTGCCAGCTGCGGGATTTGAACCAGCAACCTTCCAGGCACAGGCGCAGATCTTTAGCCACAGAGCTACCGCTCCACCCCACACTGTAGCAGTGTGGTGAGTGTTCTGGCGCACTATGGCTGCCGTCGCATCATCCAGGTGGATGCTGCACATTGGTGGTGGGATAGAGGGGAGTCCCCATTATATATATATTATATTATATATATATAGCACTTTTCTGGACACTCCACTCAAAGCGCTTTACAAGTGTAAGCAATTATTAATTATTAGATGGTAATGCTTTAGCAGTTGATATATGGTGGAGTAATGCCCGAGTAAAATGAGTAACCTCAAACACAGTGGAATTGTCAATCTCTCACAGCAGGCTTCACTAGCTGTATAAATATCAGTTATCTGCCTATGTCTCTACATCAGTCCTTTCAGAATGTACAATGGTTACATATGATGCTAGTCTAACTACAGTATACAGTGTGTGCTTCTTTTTTTCTAATAAAGCATTGAGTAAATACATTTATTTTTTAATCTCTTTATCCAATACAGGGTCCTGGGGGAGATAGAGCCTTTCCCAACAAGCAAATGGCATACGGCAGGATACGCCCTGGATGAGACGCTAGTACATTGCAGGGCACACACAGACACAGACATGCACGCATTCTCATCAGGGCCAGTTTTCCCTGAAGCCAATTAACCTATTGTAGCAGTCTTTGGACTGTGGGAGGAAACTGGAAGAAAGCCATGCAAACACAGGGAGAATAGATAAACTGCACGCAGATAGCACCCTGGGAATTGCACCCAGAGCCCCAGCACTATGAGGCAGCAGTGCTAACCACTGCACCAGTGACACTCCCTATTGACCATATTGTAAATCAAAATTGATTGTTTTAATATGGTGGGGGTTTGTATTGCATCTACTGCTGGTATTACTTCTAATATATGTATTTAAACAGAGCCGTCTCCATAGTTAGATAAAAGGAACTGTATTCCGTGCCATATAATCTGTTTGGGGATTTCAGAGTTAATCTCTGAACAGCTTGTCTGAATGAGGAACAGGTCAACGCCCCTGTGTGCTGGCTTTCTCACTCTCCTGCAGAGACCATACTGTCACAATTTAGCCTTCATGCAGCCAGGCACAAGCTGGCAGTGTCCTTTTTCTGAGTCTTTTACTGCAGTATCAAGGGGCAAGTTTTAATATGTAATGTATTCACCAGTGAAAAAGTGACTTATCACTTAGGTAATACTGGGACCTTACATGACTCTGTCCAGTTCTAGCTATGCTAAGAAACATTTGAGCATACATTATGTCTGGGACAGAAAATTTGCCAATCTAGACAAATTAGCTGTGGCTGTTTCTGTAGTTTCAAGCAGACATATTATCCCTCTCCCCCCTCTTTCATTATTTGTCATTTTTGTAGAAATTGGCAACAAACAAACACTATCTGAGGTAGATGCCCTCCCTGACCACAAAACAACAATAATCACAACAATAAAATATGATATATCCTTCAACATATTTCACTTACTAAAATGCACAAAAACATTGGAATGTGCATCTTGATAATTAAATAACTTTATATTTTTTCTCAGCTGTAATAATGAAATATCAGTACCATTCCACAAGACCACAAGAGGGCAGACCAAACAAAGAAAGAAGCAACTAAAGCAGAGAGCCCTTTGTGTATCCAGAGAAAAGCTCACATACTGTACAGTCACACATGCTATACCACATAGGATTTCATTTCTGTTCAATTCCTCCATAGATTCATAATAATGAATGAATTAATTTTAGCATAATTAATAAGAATATTAAATAACAGCCGAGAGAACATATTCCACTTAGTACTGGTGCAATAAGGTGCATTTCTCGTGTACTACAACATTTTGCAAGACATCAAAAAGCAAATAGTCTGTGTTAAGAAAATGGTCATTTTTGAGTATACTAGAGACAAATACTGAAGTAAAAATCACCAATTTAATTCTAAAAATTACCCAAATTGGACTTCTTAGAGTTAGCTACTCTCCTAGAAATGTTCCACAGGCAGGTTTAAAAAACTGACTGACCCTGACACAAACACTGCAGTGCTCTGATGACTGCTACCAGATGAAAGCAATAACATTGCAAATTACAGCCAAGAAGGGAAGAAATAAACAGTCTATGCTTATATATTTTTTCCTGTTACCTCAATGTCTAACTGTAGGTTTAAGGCCCAAAGCACATATGGACATATATTTGTGTATTAGTTCTGGGAGGCTTTTGAACTGTTACATGGGCATCTTTTATGGGCTTAAAGAATGACACAAATAGCAAGATCAACAGTTCATTCACATTTCTTCTCATATTCGTTGGCTGTAAACCTGGTGCACCTTTCAGACAGACAGCATTATAACTATTATCATTATAAATAACAATAACACATTTTAATTCCCCTGTGCTTTACAGTCAAAGTAGCACTCATTATGTTTTCACTGCCCCTTCTAGTCTTGAGAAATGGATCTCCTCTTTCCAGTCGCTGCCCAGCTGAAATCTCACACCATGCAACCTCAAGTAACCAACAGAATGACCTGGGAAATATTTTTTTTGCCAGACCTCAAAGATAATACAACTGATTCCAATGTTATTTGTGTATTTGTATGTCTTGTGTTTGTGAGTGTGCATAAAAAGAAAAGCAATTCCTAATTCCATCCTTTTTTAATAAAATTTTAATTTTTCTTGGAATTTCAGAGCTTTTGATATAATATGTAGTTTTACAGGACACTCCTTTGCTCACAGCGCTTAAGCAGATCACGGACACTCCAGATTTGAATTCATGCACCTTTTCAAATAGGTTTAGCTTTAATACCATTTTAAGGTGGGTTTTTAGGTCATTAAAGGTCATTATTTGAGAGCAAGATACTTTAATATGAGACCCTTTCATGCCAGCCTCTTTAAGGCTGGCCATCTAGTCACCCCCTTAATAATTTAATTGAGCCAGCTAAAGATCAATTAAATAATTAAGGAGTTGTCTGTAACAAAGATCAGCTTTTGAAAAGCCATAGGTGAGGGAAACTGGCTCTCACAGGTCAGGGATGGTGAAACTAACACTTTCAGTGTTCAGTATTTCTACACATACACAAGAGGTTCTATTCTTTAAGACACTCAGACAAATTATTCTTTATTAAAAAGCAAGTTTATTGAGATTATTGAAGATTTTTATATTAATTGCTACTCAGGATTATATACTTACTTTTACACTGATGAAATAAAGAAAAGCTATCTAACACATTATGCCAGTACTATTTAGTATAAAGTGTAATATTTTCTATTACCATATTTTGAAGATTCAGGAGCTGTACAGTATGTGCTTATGTACATAGAACAGTATTCATCTGTATCTTACTGTAGTTCAGGTGGGTAGCTGTGTCAGCATGCGTAGGCTGCAAAGAAACAAGTAATAGGTTTATTCCATGCTGAAAAGAGGACCTTATGTCTGTAGTCCCAGAGTATCCACTCCCAATGCCTTGTTGGACATATTACAGAGCAGAACCACATATACGTGGCACTCATGACATTAGAGAATGTATTACTACACCTAGATTAAGAAAAAAAACAGAACTTTTAATGAGAATTTTCATATATCTCACTGCACGTTTTTAAGTACTGTGGAGAATATACTGCAGGAAGACATACTGTATGTGACCACTAGATGGCACTTTATTACAAGCACTCAAATCTAAGAGCAAATTAAAATACAGTACAGTATTGCTGTTTCAGAGTTCACGGAGATACTGTAAAGCCAGATGTGGAAAACTTGTTTGGCATTAGCTATTGGTGTGAACTGATGGATTTCCTCACATCAAAGCTGAGAACCTGTCAGCATACCACTGAAAGACAACATTCAACCTTATAGTATCACTTGAGCCGCAGAATATTCCCATTGCCAAGGACAGAAAAATAACTTCCATTCTAGTATAAACTTCTTTGAAGTTCTCTGTGCATCCTTACCCCTTGAAGACTGATGTCCATCTCGTTCAGATATAGACCATCATGTTTGCACATTTGACCTTTTCCTTTGAGCGGTTTGAAACCTTCTTCAGCATACAATTTTCTCATCCATGTTTTACTCACAAATTAAATGCAGTTGTTTGCCTTTAGGGGTGACATGGTGGTGCAGTGGTTAGCATGATGCCTCTCATGACTTTAACCCTGGCTCCAATCCTGTGTTGCTATCTGTATGGAGTTTGTATGTTAGGAAGGATGTAACAAACTGTTGAAACAAATGCATAGAGCAATACAGACTTTCTTGTCATTGCAGCACTGCAATGAAAACCAGCCAAGTCAGCACAAAGGACCACTCATCTCCACAAGGCGCCCAGCAGCCATGACAGCTGGCAGCTGTTGATCTGTGTCAATGGAAGGGGATAAATGTCCTTAGTACCGCTGCTGACTGCTTGTCATGATGCTTGGTGACATTATGTAGGGCCAAATCTTGTTTTACCAGCAAGATTTGGAGAGCAAGAAACCTGAAACAAGTGGCCTGGAATTGGACGTTTACCACTGATTATGACTTTAATAATAAAAACTCTAGTACGTACTGTCCACTATCTAACGGCAAAGGCTTAAGGCTCCAAACCAGAAGATTTTGATGTAACCTTATCCTTACATTGGATTACTGAGCTACCATGCAACACCCACAGAGTATGACCAAGCAAACCCAGTGAGACTAATGATTCAAGGAAATGTTCATCCTACAGTCTCAACACTGAGGAAAAATGTCAACCCAAGATGGCCTAATGTAATAATCATAGTACAAAAGTAAAACACTACCCATGCAGTGGTTAGCTCTGCTGCCTTGCAGCACTGGGGCACTGGGTTCAGTTGTGGACCTGGGGTGCTATCTGTGTAGTGTTTGTGTAGTGTTCTCCCTGTGTTTATGTGGATCTCCTCCAGGTGCTCCAGTTTCTTCCCACAGTCCAAAGACATACTGGTAGGTTAATTGACTTGTGGGAAAATTGGTCGTATCTTGCCTTGCACCCTTTGCTTGCTGGTAGCAACATTCAAATGAGACACACTGGGGCAGGTATAATTTCCAGCAATGAATGGAGTTTTTAATGAAAGTTCGGGAGGAATGAAGGCAGCCGCGCTCATTCGACACAGCTGCCACAATTCTCACTAATCCTGACGTAAGCAACCGGTCTCCATAAATATCGAATGTCACTCTCTCCTCTTCCTCGTTCGTTTTCTGCATGGTTTGTCTTCGCCTAGCTCGAATCCGTGCTCCCTTCTCATGGATCTACAAATCCGCCGCTCCGATGAAGACCTTTTTGCAGCGCAGGAGACTCTCCTACCCTTCTCGTCCAGTCCACCCCCCACAGCTCCCCTCACCTCCGTCTCATCGCCTCCTTCAGCCGCCGTGCCACATCAGCGCCGCTCATCTTCCAGCCAGTCCTCACAAGATCCAACTCCTCGCCGAAGACTGTGTTCCGCCGTCGTAGTCCGCGTTCCGCCGTCGTAGTCCCTCTCTCATTACAAACCCAGCCTCCCCGTTCCTCCACGGCAAAATCTCCAAATAACCCCCGCTTCTCTCGAGGATGTCCCTGCCGCCGCGCTTCACGCACATCGGTTCCCCCTTCTCCTGGATCATCCCTCGCGACTTCCAACCGGACCGTAGCAAGCCTCCAGAGGATACCTCGAAAACACGGCGTCCATTTTAAAAGAAACGCTTCCAAAAAAAAAAAAGCTTGTTTTCCCTGTACTTAACCGCAGTCTACACAAGGAAACATCAACTCCCCAGCTTCCCCCGGCGCCCTCTGATGACATCACCCGCGCTGCCGCCACTCATCCCAACATGAGGACCCCGAGGCTGCCCGCGCCTCTGCCTGTCGCATCTTCTGTCTTGTCTTGTCTTGTCTTGTCCTGATATGTCCGTGTCTGTCTCTTCCCCCAAGCAATCCATCCCTCTGCTGAACAACTGCACCCAGCCTCCTGCCCTAATCTCCTTGCTGCCGAGTCTAAGGCCCCAGGCTCACGCCCCCCCCCCCCCCCTTCTCCGCTTAATCTAATTTCTGCACTCTCCTCTGTCTCTACCTCCGGCGTCCAACACGGCTCAAGCTCCGCCAGCTTGGTGCCTTCGGCCCCGGTTTCTTTTCTTTCGGCCCCCGCTGCTGTCTCCACGTCCCGAAGGCCAGCTAGTAAACGACCCCCAGCTCAGCCAGCAGGCGGCCCTTACCCTCCCCCACCCCCTGGCGTCCAAGACGACTCAGCAGCCTCCTCAGTCCTTAACGCAGCCTTTGCCCCTGCTTCATTTCCTCAACAGTCTTCAGCTTCCATATCCCAAGCCACCGAGCTTCAGGCCCCAGATCCGTCAAACCCCTCCTACCACAATCTGCTTTCCGCTCTTCTTCCCTCTTCATCTTCTCCCTTCCCCGGCGTCCAACACGGCATCCGTCATCCCATGCCTTCGGCCCTGGATTCCAATCTCCCCTTTACTAAGGACTTTCCTCTCCGAACAGCCGTTCCTCTCCCAGCTCCTCCTAACGCACTAAAGTTTAGTCCTCCTCCTATCCCCTTTTCACTCCGGCAGCAAATTCTGAGGCGGACGCCAATCTAGCTCACCTTCTCTCTTCCTCCACTTGCAACTCCGATCCTAGAACAGCCGACCGCGGCTCGATTTCCGTTACTCTCAAATCTTCTGACCCTCACTCTGCTTCAGTCCTTCGAATTTTCGACTTCTGCTTGGCTTTCAGCATTTTCCACGACATCACGTGCTCCGCCTTTCCCCAACGTCGTCAGGAACTCGACGATTACATGCACAGCATCCCCGATCTATCTGTCCTCTTCGAGGGCTCCCTGTTCTACGATTACCATAAGCAGTTCTTGGCCGAGGCCGCTGCCCGCCTATTCCAATGGAACCAGCACACCTACCGGGGAGCCCTCGACATTGAGCTTTACTGCCGCACTTTCACCGGTGTCCAAGCTCTTTCCTGCGACTTCTGTTCCTCTTGGACACATTCATCAAATCTTTGCCCAGATACTGTCCGCAAGCCCAACCCTGACTCCGCCCCTTCTCCCCCACAGCATCTATTCTCCCGCCAGGTTCTTCAAACCTTCCCGGTCCAAAGATGTTCGCGGTCGCCCCATCGTGATGATCAGAGGCCAACAAATTTCCAACATCTTCAATTCCTCTACACGTACCTCCCCCCTTCGTCGCTTCCTTCACATTTCCAGCTTCTGCGGCGAAGCTAATGCTCGCTCTGCCTGCCCCCGCCGGCCCTTCCATGCTCGCTCCACCTTCAGCGTTCCCAAATGACTACTGGCTTTTCCGTCTGCCCCAATCGACATCCCCGCTCTTGCTTTCGGCCTGCTCCGTCACCCCGACCCCTCTTCCACCCACATCTTACTCGAAGGCCTTTCCTTCGGATTCTCACCAGGCCCGTGCACACTTCCTTCATCCTTCGTCTTTGCAAAAAATTTGCAATCTGCCACCGCCGATCCCCACTCCATTGATTCCTTGCTAGCATCCAAAGTCGAGAATGGTCTCACGATTGGCCCACTTGACTCTTCCCCATTCCCTGCATACCACATCAATCCCATTGGTATAGCGGTCCGTCTGGGCGCCTGGCTCGCCAAGGCCAACATCTCCAGTGCCGTTAAAGTTATGCCTCCTGACCCAGACCTCTGGCACCTCTTCGGAGTTCATCGGCGGTTCATTCTTCTCAGTCCGCCTTACCTTCGGACGTAGGAGTAGCCCAAAACATTTTCGGTACCTTAGCCGAAGCTCTCGGCTGGATCCCCTCGAATAACTATGAGCTTCCTTTTCTCGTCCACCTTCTCAACAATTTCCTTACCATAGTCTTTCCTCACACCCCACCTGCAAGAGCCTCCACCACACTTCTTTCCGTTTTTAGGAAACTAGGGGTACCCCTTGCCATGGACAAAACAACTGGCCCCTCTCATAATCCAATTCCTCGGGATCACCCTCAATTCCATCAATTTCTCCGCTTTCCTGCCTCGCGACAAAATCGACAAGATGCAGATGTATATCTCTATCTATTCTTCCGCCAAATTTCGCACAAAGAGGGAACTTCTCTCTCCGCTCGGCCACCTCAATTACGCCATGCGTATCATTCCTCAAGGACAGTCTACCTTCTCGACCTCGCCTCTCCCGTGCCCTCTCTTTACCACCACGTAAGCCCTTCAGCCAACTGCAAATCCGAGCTCAGGCTTTGGCAGCTTCTCTTGGCCAACTTGAATGGCATCTCTTTCCTACGATGACCTCCTCTCTGACACTGAGGATATCCAGCTTTTCACAGACGCAGCCCCCTCAGTCGGTTTCGGAGGCTATTACAAAGGCCAATGGTTTGCGGCCCCTTGGCCTCCTGATTTCTCTCCAATCCCTCTCACCAACCAGTCATCGGCCTTGTTAGAAATATTTCCAATTGTCGTTGCTGCTTCTCTTTGGGGCCACAATTGGAAACAAAAACCGTCCTCATCCATTCGGCCACCCATGCAGTAGTTCATATAATCAACAAAGGAAGGTCTTCATCCCAATCCATCATGAAATTCCTCTGCCGCCTTAAATGGATTTCTCTCACACATCAATTCATCCGCGTAGCTGCTCACATTCCAGGCCACCTTAACGAGATAGCTGACTCTCTCTCTCTCGCTTTCAATTCAGGAACTTGGCACCAGATGCAAGACTGAACTCGTGCACAGTACCTCCCTATTCGGAACTCGCGTTCCTCTGAATCATCCTTTCCATTGCTATCTCCAGCTGGCCCAGCAAACTATCCTCTTAGGGATCGCCCCTCGAACTCTCAATTCTTACTGCACTGCCTGGAAGGGCTTTCAATCCTTCCACCTCTCCGCGAGCAAGATTCCGTTCTTTCGACATTCTCACCGTATCGTCCTTCGTTCGCTATCGTAGAAACTCACTCAAGGTACGAGCATCCACCGCCAAAGTATACCTGTGCGGCATCCACTCCTTTTCGGCACGATCTGTCCATCCCTTATCCACCCTCAAATTACTCTCCTTTAAGGGTTTTCAGTGGCTTGAAAAACCACTTCCGAACCTACGCGCACCACTTACCTCAGACATCCTTGAATCCTGCATCTACGTTGTCAGGTCAGGTTACCACTCGCCCTGGGTCGACCGCCCTCTTGAATCTTTATTCTCGTTAGCCTTCTTTATCTTCCTAAGGTGCTCCGAAATCACCGCTAATTCCACATCCTTCGATCCTTCTTCTCAATCCTGCTTATCCAACATCTCCATCTTATCTTCCGAGACGCTGACCTTCTATCTCAAGAAAAGCAAAACCAACCAACTCGGATCCGCCACTCTCATCTATTATTTCAAACTCTGTTCCTACATAAGCCCTTTCGAGCCTCTATCCCATTACGCACATCTTCGCACCTCCGCCGGAGCTTCGCCTACTGTCCCTCTGTTCGCAAACGAGACGGGCCGTATCATGATACCCTCCTAAACAATTCTCCGGATCAGGGGCCGCATCCTCCGCCGCTCGCTAAGGCATACCCGAGTATCTCATCAAGCAACTCGGTCGTCGATCCTCTGAGGCTTACCATGCACACATTAAAACTAACCCCGGTATCCTCAAGCAGGCACTTTCTCTCCTCAGCTGAATTGGGCCCAATAATCTTTTGTTTTTGTTTTTCTGCACTGGTGACTGGGGGTCCCGCTTGATTCTTTTGGGGGGTCCTATCCTCCCCGTCCGACGGCCGGGAGGTTGGCCCTCAGCCAAGCGGGTTACGCCAAATCTCCACATCACAATAAATGATTCTAATTTCTCCCAAGCTTTCGGCTGCTGTCATTCCTCGTGAAATGGAGTTTTTAATGAAAGTTCGGGAGGAATGAAGGCAGCCGCGCTCATTCGACACAGCTGCCGCAATTCTCACTAATCCTGACGTAAGCAACCGGTCTCCATAAATATCAAATGTCACTCTCTCCTCTTCCTCGTTCGTTTTCTGCATCCCTCCTCCACCCCCTCTCCACCTTTGCAGCTACCCCATAGGTCGCATGGGGGTCCTATCCTCCCCGTCCGACGGCCGGGAGGTTGGCCCTCAGCCAAGCGGGTTACGCCAAATCTCCACATCACAATAAACGATTCTAATTTCTCCCAAGCTTTCGGCTGCTGTCATTCCTCGTGAAATGTGTTACTTCTCACATGAAGTCCCTTCAATAATTCAGTTTACTACATGTGATTTTCAGGTTGTGAAACACTATGCTGCTGTCCATGAATATTTCCTGCACTGTACAGGAAAAGAGGAGCTGTGGCAACAAAGCTAAACCACTGTCTTGTTCTGAAAGATTACAGATGATGTATGATGCTGTGACAAAGAGATGTGGCTAATAATATGAGAATATACATCACATTTTAAACAACCTTACTAGAAATTACAAGATTGAAAAGTTATAATTAGACCATGTGGAGCTTAGAAAAGGGTCTTGATGTCAAGATACTTTATTTTTTTTTAAATTGAGGCTATTGTCAACACAAAATATCCGGTGTCCTAGACTTTTAAGCTAAATTAAACATCTGATATATCCCACATCTAAATGCAACTTTTGATCTGCCTAGGGGAAGAGGACAAGTTCATTCTGAGAGTTGTGGCAATGTATCATTTTGTTTGCCACACTGTAATCCAATGATGGTTAGATGTAAGGTACTAAAGGGAAGACAGAAAAAAAGCACTGCTTTTCCACAAGCAACTAAAGGAGCTTATTTGCCGTAAACCTAGGATTCTCCAATCAGTACAGCTTCTCAACAGCTCCTGGCTGCAGCTGGCCAATAATGCAGTCAGATTGAAAGTAGAAGCCTCCATCTTAATGACTCATTCCGCTCCCCAAGACAAGATGTTATACTGACTACAAACCCACAAATGCTGAAACTAACATTTGGGGAGTAAAAATCACACATTAATATTTTACACACAGCAACGTTGACCTCATTCCATACAGGTCCCACTTTGTGCCCTCTACCTTCTAGGTTAGGCTCTGACACACAGTGACTCTCGAAGTAATAAAGCACTGTGAAAGTGGAAGAATGGAAGAAACCCTCTCCAGCATCTGTGAGAGTGCAACATTAAGACTGACCTACATTATTAGCCAGATCTAATTTATTTATAGCTGGATCACTTTGAAAGTCATTTCCACTTTTCATCCTCTGCTAGTCTAAAATAGCAGCAGATCAGGTACTAAATCACTGACCAAATTTGAGGTGCATAATAGCTGATAATGTACAGTATATTATTGATTTAAAATAGCTGATAATGTACAGTATATTATTGATTTAAAATATACCAGCAATTAAACCAAATTAAACAATTAAATCGAAATCAATCAATCGCTGTTTGGATTACAAACAAATTGCCAAACAAATCATCCTAACAGAGGGTATGTTTTGTGAAGCTCTAAACTAAAGCTCTTTGTGGATTGCTCAGGAATTCTTTGTTTTGAATTCTACAGGGTTTTAAATAATTTTCTAATGTATCTGAACATCCTAAATGAGAAATACTTTTATCAGTTAATAGAAATGTCACCCTATCTGGGTGCTCAAGTGTTCAATCATTGTTTAGTTTAGTTAAGCTTTTTTCTACATTTAATTCAAGTTCTCAATTCAGTATTTTCCTCTAATAGCTTTCAAATACTGTAGATATCTGTGCCTTTCAAATTTCCTGCCAGTGCCTGATAGCTTCCTTCTGCTTATAACCTTGGATCAGATGCTTTGCAGCAGTGCAGAGAAAAAAAAATCTTTGGTTGATTTTCCTGGGAAATTTCCAGCTATGACTCAGTTGCAGAACTGACATCTTATTTTCATCCTGAAGGTCACTTTGCTTTGCACACACAGTAATACAACGTGCTGATATAAAGGCACTTCCTAAAGTGAGATAGATTGCCCTGCAATGTATTCTCTCCAAAAGGCTGTGAGTCGCTGGAACAGCAGATATATAAATACCTCTTAAACATTTATTGCAGCACGAACACAGTATGCACTGTTCAAAACTGAGAACGACCATATTGAAAATAAATAAATCAGGAATGCTACAGTATATTTGCATGGGAAGTACTGTACTTATGTCACTAGAATATGAAGACAGTGAGGGCTTTACATATTTATTCCACATCTAGTATTTTGAATGTAAATATCATATATGAAGCCGTAATATACAGTAGATGTAGATAGGTGAAAGTCTGATGGCAGAAAGGAATTTAAAATAGAGGGAGGGACCAATCAGATACCTATTAATTCCAAGATGGGATTCTCCACTTTTACCTTGATTCCAATCTACAATTTTACACATGCAAAGCAGCTGACTTTATTTTAGGTTTTACACAATTTCAAACATAAGATACAAAGAAAATGAAGTTAAATGATACAGGTTTAGACACAAAGATAAGATGAACGTTGATTGGAAAAATTCTAAGACACAGATTGCCTAGCTGCCTGTGTATCACTCAAATGACTCAAATGTTCAGAAACCCTCAGGGATTCTCTTGATCAGAACGACACAAGCAGAATGTATGGTTCTTCTCTAGATATCGGAGCCCATTTATAGTGCTGGGTAGCTTGGGGAAAATGGAACCCCCTTTAAAGGCCAAATAAAAAGGAAACATATTGTTTTCTAATGCTAGCAAAGGCTTTTCACCATTCCAAATATAAGCAGTATCTAAATAAAGTTTTTATCTTTCCAAGATTCATTTGAAATGGAGGTTTCCAGTAGACCTTAAAAGTTTCTCATTGCCAGTTGAGGTCCCTAACCACTGAGTTAAAGTGTACAGGTTATAAAGAGAGCACATTTATATATAGTTCAAAAACACACGTGCTTTTCTTAAATAATCTTCATAAGGCCATACTTCACATGACTGTGAATAGCTTATTTTTCCTCTCACACTACACTGCATTTATTGCTCAAAGGTATTTATTTTGAATAATGTGATGTTTTTTTGATGTGATGTTGCCTTCCTTACTCTTTCTTGAATCGATGTTTTTCTTGAATAGGGGTCTTGGGTATTTTGTGGTCTTTAGTTCTGCAGTTCAAAGACCAAAAACTGACAAACGAGTAAATTCTTAGAATTCAATAACATTGTGCTTCATGTCTTCCAAGGTCACATTTGTACACTGTTAAGTGCAATGAGGCAGGAGATAAGTTTCAAAACCCTAATAAATTTCAAACAGAAACTGATTGAAGTCCAGACAAGGAAAGACTAGAACACTAAAAGTGGTTAAGCAATTGAGGCAATTCGATCAGTTTGAATGAGAAACAAAATAGCAGAAAAATAGCTTTAGCCCTGGCTCAGATTCCCCAAGGGTATCTGTGTCATATAATTTAAGCCTTCTCCTGTTATAAAGACATATGATAGCATTACATAGCAGAGGATAGTATCTGGAACGTGGAATACCTAAACGCTTAACGTGCTTTACAGGGTTTTAAAAAGATTCAATGGATAAGAAATCACAGTTATCACTTACAATGTCCACATGCAAAGTAAGAACACGTACATCCACTAAAACAAAATTATGAAAGCGAATTAAGTCTCATCATACAGTAGATATAGAAAGGTGAAAGTCTGATGGTGGAAAAGAATTTCAAATGTTTCCAAGTTCACACTATCAGATATCCATCTGCAAACACATTCAATGAGGAAATTCATATTAATCATTAGAGTGAATAGTATGATTAAGCCTCTGAAGCTGAGAGAGAAAAATAAGGTATAAGATTGTGCTCTTCCTGATGAAGCAGTGAGATTTCACTCTACCAATTGTAAGTCTGGGATTGCTGTCTCACAAAGAAAGGCTTGGATTTGCTCTCTCCAAAATATCTTGCAGGCGTAAATCTAAGATTGCACCCTCCTAGGTGCAAGAAATACAGATAATGGTTTTAGATACCACTGTAGATTTTTACTAAGGTATCCCAGGATAAAAATAGAGTAAAATGTTATAAAGCATAATGGAATTGTGTCGGTATTGTAAAACAGATTCAACCAATAAGATAAGACAAAATCTACTATACTATATCACGTTTCCTGTGGTAAAAATCCATTAGAGTGGCAAACATGGCCACCAACAACTTCTAGTATTGGCAAAATAGATGGTGGAAAATAGATATAAGCAAACATCTTAAATAACAGGTCCCTTGAAGTGAAATCCTAAACAGGATGCGGTCCAATACAGAGATGGACATCATGGATAATTTCAGAGTGGGTTGTGTCCCAGTAGTGTTTAATAATTTTTAAAAAAGCAGGAACTCACCATACTTAACCTTTGCACACTTCCTGAAAAATTCCAACAGTGCACATCATGAGAAACTGGGGTTTCCATGTGTTTGAGTATGGATTTCCACTGCATTTGGTAGCAGAAGACCACGTCAAAGTCACAGAAGCCTTGACAGAACGGTTCCAATGGGTGAACTGGACACCACAACATTGTGTAATGTCTCCTATCCTAATTAACGTTATTCTGGAGATGGCGATGAGATAACCATTGGAAAGCTTTCGAGATGGCTTCATTGTAGGTGACCAAAAGATCAGTTTTAACATTACAATTAACATTGCAGCAAGCAGTTACAAGTTTGGACCAGACAGATGACTTAATTTGCCTCTGTGCCATCATCACTAAAGAAGAACTTCTCCACAGAGATTTCAGCACAACTGAATAAAGGCGTCCTCACTGTAGCAGAAATTGACAAAAGTCTCGAAAAGTCGATGTATTGATTTTTGATTTGCAACAAATGATTAGACTAGAGAACCAGGAAACTCTCTAGAAAAAAATATGAAAAGTTCAATAAATAGAAAAAGGTCATGTGGGAGATCAAAATGGGAATACATGAAGGATGTGCAACAATGGACAACTTAAATGATTGGAATGATTAACACGGTCATTTCAGTAACGTTCCTACAGTAGCTGAGTGTCTATCCTATCATATCTGTGTTTGCTCTGGAAATCACAGCACTTTCTCACTTTATTCCATTCACAGTCAGAAATAGAACATAAGGTGAGAATTTGTTAATTAACACTGTCACTGTAGTGCTAACTAGAAAATCACTGATGCTTCTTTTCGCTTCATTTCACTCTAATTGCATCAGCAGAAATACAGTAAGCAACACACTGGCACCAGCTTCCTTTGCTTAGAAATTCTTCTCTTTTTTAAAAGAGTGCATTGGATAATCAAGAAGTTAAAGGTCCAAAGAGCCATGCTGTTGGGAAATGAGTCTATGAAAGAATTCTGGCATCTTGCATGAAAATATGACGTTTCATACAAGACACCAGAATTAAAGCTCAGTACCTCTTTCCTGCTATAATTCAAATTTGTAAATTCATGAACAGTTTATCACTGTTCTTTTATGCTACTGTGGAATGGGCAGGGTTTATCTTTGCTACTGCAATTTGAAAATCACCCACCATAGAGCCAATGGCAGTCTCTTCGGAGTGGTGAACTCTACTGTGCCAAAATGCTGATTACCTGTCAAATTAAAGTCTCATGAGGTTTAGATGTGTCTTCTCTGTGTCTCCATGTCGATCATCTGCAGGTATGCAGTAGCTAGAGCTAGTAAGTGTTGTAATAGCTTCGCACCTGATTATAATAGTGAACTGTTAACTTCTTATACAATATATGTCCTCCTTATGTGGCTCCAAACATGGGGAGATTGTCCAGTAAATCTAAATCAATTCAGGCGCAAATAATTAGTTTGAAAAGTCACAAAATTAATGATCTCTTTGTTGAATCAATGTGAATAAGCTTGTTTACAAATTAAATGCATCTGTCTCACTAAGTTCCCATGGATAGCTAGTTAATTTCAAGCTTCAACTCAGATAATGATATGACAGCCCAACCATGAAAACCAAAGAGCTTTTGGAAAATGTATAGATATAGTGGAAGAGAAGCACAGATTAAAAGTAAATTACAATGTCACTCATTAAGAAGTAGCATGCATATCACACAACCGTAACATTTCCAAATCAAGACACCTTTTTTAAATTGAGCAGCTGGGCAAGCAGGAAACTAGCTAGGGTTGCTAATAGTGACTTAACAAGTATTGTGTCTGAGATGGAAGTCAATGATCATACAGTACTAGGATAATATCCTAGTCTCTACACAAAGTTGCCTGAAATGGCAACTCATGTGGATTGTTCTATAGAACTTGAAAAAAAAGCATCTCCATGATATTGCAGAAGGTGTGCGATCAAACAAAAATGACATTTTTTGTCTAACAAATCCAACACAGAATATCATCCCGTCAGCTCCATTACAGCTCTCAAGCATGATGGAGAAAATTTCAAATTTCAGCTAGGCAAAAATTTGAAGTCCAAGGCCAAAGCCTCACTGATTATATATGAAGAGCCTTGTTCAATACTCAACACTCAAATGTTCTTGAGTGGCCCAATTGAAGTCCCAACTTGAATCCAATAGAAAATGTATGGTGAAAGCTGAAGATCCCTAATGAACCTATGAAAACTGGTGCAATTTTCCCAATTAATAAAAATACACTTTTATACTGTGCAAAGCTGGTATCTACAGTATGTTTAGAGCTTTTTAAAAGATAGTAATTGTGGCCAGGGTGGCGTTCACCATGTACAGTACAGGCCTGTAAACCTACAAATATAATATACTGTATATAAAAATATGTATATATTTTTTATATAAGTATAATAAGTATAAATACTGGATAGCATATTTTTTGCAGGTTTTGCTCATATTTAGTCTCTTTCCAATATAATACTCTTCAGCTTAATCATTACAGTTTTAAATAAAAAAGGTAATTTGAAAAAAAAGGTATTACATTACACATAATTCATCAAAATGTGAAAAGGTGAAAACCTATTCAGTGCACTGCATAATCAGTTTTGAAAAAAAATATATTTTCACATTCATATTTAATTGAGTGACATAACCAAGAAAATACCTGAAGAATTATACTCACCAGAAAGAAAAAAAATCTGAATTTGTACTGTACACTGCAGCAATATTTAAACAAGTAAACAAAGCATATACAGTATATGATGTCACTACTGTTGGAGGATTAAAGGTTTTCTCTGTGCAGGCATGTATCAACTATTATTTTAAGTCTGGTGAATTGAAGTCTACAGCAAACAGGTGGAGAAGCAGAAAAGCGAAGACTCAGGGACAATTCAGAAAACAAATGCAAAGGCGCAATACATAATGGAAATACATATAGTTTTTAAATTTTTTTATAAGTCACAGTTCAGTCTTAGGTCCTGTAGCAGCCAGGTCTCAGAAAATTTGCCTCTATTCCTTTGTTCTTTAATTTAGCTGGCAGTGTCATAAAATTTGATCCCTCCAAATGTATCCTTACTTTCATTTCACTTGAGGTGTCTGAGGTTTGTTTTAATGAAAATGTAAAGAAATAAGCAATACTGAAATAGACTCAGGAAGGTTTATTATAGTAGAATGTTGGAATAATTAAAGTAAATCACTGAGAACTGAAGCGTCATAATAGTACAGGTAGGTTGAACACTGAAAATTAACATTCATTGAGGAATTTACATACAGTTTGCTGCAGTACAATAAGTTTATGTTACTCTTGAGTCTATCTTCTTCAGCACAGGAATAGTCAATGTTTAGGCCTTTGAAGTAAATGAAGCAATACAATTCTATAATGCTTTCTGAGGTCAACATATACAGTACAACATATACATATACATACTGTACATATATACATATGATTAATAGCACTATTCAAATTAAATACACCTAACACAAGGCAATTTCTGGGCAACCTTTTTTGCCAATAATTACAAACCAAAAATAATTCTACATTCAGTATTTAAAAGATAGGATGAACATGTTTTATACGAGAATCGCAAGAAAATTATTTAAATGTTTTACTTACAAATTCTTCATTTGATAGCTGCCTTGAAAATATTGCTTTGTGTTTTGTGTCCACTTGTGATTTTAAAGGAAACAAAAATATAAGAAAAACTGCACATTCTTTTTATGTTACAGATTTTTTTTGAAACACTTAACACTCAATTGATATTGAGATTTCAAAGAAATATATGTCGATTACATTTTTGTCTCTTTTCAAGCATTTTTTGTGCATTGGTTGTCAGAAAGTCCTGGCATTTATTAAATTAATTGTATAGTTTTATGTCTGATCTCATAGACAGCCAAGTTAAACACACATTCAGAACTTTACAGTTTCTATTTAAGACTTTGGTGTCAATAAAAGAGCAAATGCTACAGTGCCTCCTTACTGACAAGATTTGTGAAATATCTCATTGATTAGTTTTAAAAATGGAAAGAAACACTCTCAAAAAACTATATTCTAAAAAGCAACTAATGAATACATAACAGGTGACTTTCTATTACTATTAATACTTGTAGTAATTAGAGTAGTAGTAACATCACAGTATACATTCAAATAACAGCAAGTGGAGATGTTTAAAGTATTTTAGTATTTAACAAGCCAGATATATTAGCTGCACAGATGATATTTAATTGTTCAATTCCCATTTGCCTGTATTAAATAGTATTGGGGTTTTTTTTGTCATCCAATCAACAGCCTCTGTCAGATGTGTACTATAGTATATGTGCAATGAAATAACAGAAATCATTGTCAGAAAATTAAAAGTCTTTTTACAGATTTATTACATATTTTAAAACGGGTAAACTGAAATTAACAGACAAAGTGTGTGTTTGAACCTGAATTTAATGTATTTGAATTTAGACAAGACACCTGTGAAATTATAGATTATGTACAAAAGATTGAATTTTCTGAAATGTATAGAATTTAACTGAATTAATTTAATTAAGTAATATAATTCTTCAAAACATGGCCAGTCCACTTACTTATTAGAAGCAGCGTCTTCAGTTTCTTTTGGTACTTCAAATTTAAATGTACCACAATGCAGATACATTCAAAATTAGTTTCCAGTTGCAGTGTAAAAAAGCTTTCCATAACACCAGGTGCATAATAGGACATGACATACCCCATTATTACAATATTGACAAAATCTTTTTCTTTCATTAATGGATGGATGTTTGCCCATTATGCCTGATGGCATGTAGGGGCAGCAACATCCTGTTGCCATTTCCTTAACATTTGTTTTTTACAGGACAGGGTTGTTAGCCTTGTGCCCAACCTCCAACATGGAGGACCTGGCACCCGACATGTGACATAAACCCACTATCCTGAGATTATGAGTCTCATGCTCTACCAACAGAGCTAGTCGGAGCCTTTTTCATTAATGGCTGTATGAAAACGTTGCTTTTAAAAAAAAAACTTACCTAAGTATACGGTTGGCTGAAATCATATTTCATGGGAAGGTTGAAGCTTTTTATACTATACATTCTGATCTGCTCTGAAAGACCTGACAAAATAAACTCACAGAATGTCCCAGTTCTACATTTTAAAAATATAAGAATATTGTTAGACAAATCTGTATATTGCTGGGATAAGTTGTTCATGTACTGTAGAATGCTTTTAAAAAGCAATTCAGGAAGAGGTAAAATTCTAATGTGCACTTCTGTTCTCTATAAAAAAAATGTATAAATACTCTCTGGTTGCACACAACTCTTTGCACATCTTGTCTAGTCCTCTCCCTCCACCAGAACTGCTGCACCCTTGCAGCAGCTCCCTGGTTCATTCTTGGGGGTTGTGACAGCTCTGAGCTTCAGACGACACTGTTATTTCCTCAGCCAAGCAAGTTAATACCAAGGTATTAAGTACACTGTTCCTTTATATTTGTTGTCTTGTTCTGTTATTATAAGATTTGATTCTGACATTATGTTTTACAAAAAAGCCGAAAACAATTTCAAAATGGATTTATTTTTTATGAATTGCTTTTAATTAATTAAAATGTATTTTATTTAGAATTTGGATTTCATTAAAAATATATTTCCTTTAAGAGTCTGGTATTACAATCTTTTATATATACAGTATATACTGTATATATGTGTTTTTTTAAAGTTTAAAGTATATTATATTTTGTCATATAACCCTTTGACCAGTTTTGGCCATCTGCCCTTTTCTGTTGTGTTATGCAAAAAAAGGCACTTATACAATTAAAAAGTAACACTGAATATGCTGGATTTGTTTTGCATTATTAACATAAATAATGAGTATTTGTAGACTAAAAAGAAATGTGAAAATTCAAATTCAAAAGAAGTCAAGAACTCACATTTGACTTTCCCTGAAACACACATGACTCAGTTGAAGACTCTTTGTCACTATGGCGAAAAATACACATCCAGAAAGAACATATGGAACACAATTTGTAGATTTCATACAGAGTGTAATTTGTATTTTTTCAAACAAACCACATCTGAAATATGTATACAGGGAGAACATTAGTTTCAACAGTTGTGTCAATATTTAAAACATTTGAACAAACCTCTGTTTTAATGACCCTTTTTTGGAATATTATACCAACTTTTTATAGATTATCACTTAAGACTTAAATAATTTGATTCACAAACTAATAGATGTCCATTATAGCATATCTATTTTCTTAAAGATATTTTTAATACATACATTTTGTGTGGGAAAAATGCACAAACATTTCATATGAACCCAGAGAGAAATCTGAGAAGAGTTCTGACAACTGGAACTAGCATTTGTTATAATCAATTCACTAAAAAGGATTAATATAATTAGGAATTTAATCTAAAATAGACCTTTCACTAAAATAACTTCTTTTGATTTTATGTTCAGCCAGCAGGAAATAAATGTGCAGAAATGCAATGAATATACCCTCTGATTAGTTCCATAACTCAAATCAAAGGCAACAACCGTACTCCTATTAGAAGGAGCTGAGCATTTCTATTATCAGAACACTCAAGCAGAGATTTAACAAGCAACAAATATAAAATTTAATATGAATTACCTGTTTCTCTAGATAGTCTCTAGAGGGGACTCAAAGATACAAATAGAACCACATGGAGGTTAGATTATATAGGTTTTATGTGTCCGTCATCAGACATCCACAGAGTGTTAGTCATGGTTTGCCATTTTTAGATTTATCATTCATCCAGGTGCCGTTGGGTTTATTGAGGGAGGTGGTGCTCCCTTGCTTGGCGGTCACGGATGATTTCAGGGAGGCTTCTAGCTCAGAAGGAAGGGATGGTTTGTCCTCATTCTCTGTCTCGCGATGGTAGAAGTAATTGAAGTTGGAGACAATGACAGGAACAGGCAGAGCAATGGTCAAAACACCAGCAATGGCACACAGGGTGCCCACCATTTTACCCCCCAAAGTTATGGGGCACATGTCACCATAACCCACTGTGGTCATAGTTACCACAGCCCACCAGAAGCCTTCAGGGATGCTGGTAAACTGAGTCTGGGGCTCGTCTACTTCAGCAAAGTAGGCAGCGCTGGAGAAAAGGATAACTCCAATAAAGAGGAAGAAGATAAGCAAACCCAGCTCCCTCATGCTGGCCTTTAGGGTCTGTCCTAAAATCTGAAGCCCCTTGGAGTGTCGTGACAGCTTGAAGATACGGAAGACTCTAACCAGTCTGATAATGCGAAGAATAGCAAGGGACATGTTTTGACCTGCACTGGTATCTGGATCTGTTAGAAGTTCTGTGATGAGGGTGACAAAGTACGGGATGATGGAAATAATATCAATGATGTTCATGATGTTGCGGAAGAACTCCTGCCTGCTGGGGCAGACCAGAAAGCGCACACAAAGTTCAAAGAAAAACCAGACGATGCATGCTGTTTCGATGACAAAGAAGGGATCTGACAAAGCCTTTGAGATGGTTGAGGTTTTAGGAGTGGCACTGGGGAACGGAGCAGAGGTAGACTCCTCCTGGGTCTGATTGAGCAACTGCACAACTCTGGGTATAAACTCCAGATCTTCACGGAACTCAGGGAGGGTCTCCAGGCAGAAGATCACTATAGAAATAATGATGACAAAAACAGACACCAAAGCAACAGCCCTGGCTGCATTCGAGCTCTCCGGGTACTCAAACAGAAGCCAAAACTGACGATAAATCTCATTGGTGGGTAAAGCTACCTCTACATCTTTGATGAAACCTTCATCTTCCCGGAATTGATCCATGGCTTCATTACCTAACTCATAGAAAATTATTTCATCTGCAAAAACATCTATTGGGACATTGGCAGGTCTGCGAATTTTCCCCCCAGATTGATAATAGTATAGAATTCCATCAAAACTGGGTCGGTTGCGGTCAAAGAAGTATTCATTTCTCATGGGGTCAAAGTACTCCATCCTTTTCTGGGGGTCTCCAAGGAGGGTCTCTGGGAACTGGTCTAGAGTTTTGAGCTGTGTCTCAAAACGCAAGCCAGCAATGTTGATAATGACTTTCTGATCTCCATCATCCAACCCACCCTTGTCTAGGAAGTCTTCACCACACTCCTTGGCCAGCCTGCTAAAGATGGTTTCACTTTGTGTGCCTTCACTATTTAAGAGAAGTTTCCAGTTGGACATGAGGCTGGCGCTGCTGGGTCGCCCCCTCCTTGACTGGGTGGTTTGTGATGACTGAGGTTGCTGGTTAGGTAGATGGTTGTTTCCATGGCTCTGATCCGGGATGCTAGTGGTTAGAGCCGTCTTCTCACTTATGTAGCCAGAGTACTCTGGATCCCCAGAATCACCCATCCCAATTTCGATATCATCGGTGTTCTCAAAGTTTACGAGTGCAACCTCCATCACCCTCCAGCTGCACATATCAGCTGCCCTACCCAGCCCAGGGTGGCAGAATCAGTAAAAAAACAGCAAAAAAGTGTCTAAAAAATATATAAAAAAGCGAGTGATCCAAAGCTCCACAGAAGAGAAGCAATATGATAAAACTGAGCACCAGTGAGGAGAAATCCAGAGCTCTGATCGTCTCTCCCTTAGAACTGCAAACAAAGAGAAGAAAACGATTCAGGATACATATGTAAGCTCTACGTAAGGATTTGTTTTTGGACTGTTTGGCAGAGAAAGGCACTGGTGTGCTTGAAGATGTGACGTACACAGATGCTTATGTGCCCAATAACTCGTTCCTTAGATACCAAGGTCTCTTCAGAAATAATCAGGAGGCAGCAGTGGTGAGACAATATATGTGTGTTCTGTGTGAGCTTGTGTAAGACTGTGAATGTCAGCCCTAAAAATAAATACCTTACGTTAATAGGTAAGGTGTGGATTGCAGAAGGTTGTTGTTCATAAATTTAAACCAGAGAGCTGTGGCTCAGTATAGCACACTTAAACTGAAAGAGAACAAAAGAAGAAGGTTTTGGCAGGGGTAAAACATAAGACCAATTAAAAGCCAGGTTATAAAAAGCAGGGCTTGAATGTAATTTATGAATGTGGCAGAAAGGTGCAAACGATTTGAGATTTTAGACATAAAAGTGCCACAGAAGAACACATTGCATACAAGTCAAAAAGGGGAAGTTAAAACCAATGGACATAAGCAGAACGGACAAGTTTATATAGACTATACTTAACCTGAACCAGTAGTAATTATTTTTAGATGGAGAAGCACAAAGTAGTGGTAGAAATTTGTTTTAAAGCAGAACAGAATTTGTAAGTAGGATTGTTAGTCTGTCTGAAACAAAAGTCAAAATAAATAGTGCAACCAGAGTAATATAGAGAGTGGAATTACAGATACTCCCTATTACCTACAGTTCCTTAATGCATTTATATAGTGCTTGTGATTTTAAAGGAACCCAAATCATTTCATAGGAGAGTATCAGTGGTTTATCTTAGTAAGTTAGAAGTGCCTTTATCATATAAAGTAAAAAGAAATTTTACATAGACCACTTGTGAAAGCAAAAAATGGAATTTAGACAGGTTTAATACCTCTACTCTTATAGACAGAGTTTGATTTAACATTACAGGATGCCACCTCCTACAAAACTGTTTTTATAGTGGGAGAGTGGTTTGGAAATTGTGTTCCAAAGGGAAGAGTGCCACATACTGTATCAACATCACCTACAGAAGTAAACTGGTTTTCCTTTAAGGTCACCCATCCAAGTATCTACCAGGTTGAGCCTGGTTTTGTGTAGAATGCTCAGTTTAGATACTTGACCCACTCAAAATATCAAAACTACTGTAAGTTGAGTCACATTCTGAACACTTAGGACAAACTCTCACACAGAGGAAGAGGAAGTATCAGGATGACCCATGAGGTTTGTTTTTGTGGATTTAAAACATGAATAAAGAATTAATTGAGGGTTTATGTAATCAAGACAAGTTTCCAAACAAAGAAACTTAACCCTGATGGTAATTCATGCTGTAGGAACTGCAGCATGCTGGTCTCCATGGGTCCTTGAGCATAAATCGAAAGAGCCCACTGTGACAGTGAAGAGTGGCTTAGATTAAAGAGTGGCTTAGAAGAAAGGAAGGGGAAATGGCACAGTGAAGATCTGTCATCTAATTTCCTTGTATGTTTTACAAGAATGGTCCATAGCCCTGTGGCAAGTCTTAACCCTTTGCCTGCTTTCTCCAGTTTATTGTCAGGACCAGCTCCCAGTGACTAGTACAGAACTGGGAACTGAATAATTAATAACGTCTCAGCCACTGCTTGTTTCACACTGTCTGTTTGATCATCCTTTGGCCTTTGCTGCCAACCTTATCTCATCACTTTAAGTTGATTTTTTCCTCAAATTTCCTTCTTCTACTTATTCATAGTCTCAAATGCACTTTCTTTTAGTCCTCCAAAACAATAAACGGTTGAAAATATGAGGGTTAAGAGAGTTACAAAACATTAAGGATCTATTTCAGTATTGTTGGTGAATGAGATACAATCATTTTACCAGTTTATGTTTTTCTCATTTTATTGATTTTCCTAAAATGACCAAAGGACAGTAAGGTCCTGTTGGACTGTCTTCTTTCATTAAGGTATCACTTGAAATCCACATTATAGAAAAGCTTCCACTTAATTTATGGTAAAACATAATTGGGGATTTGCAGCTTAGATGTAATTTATTGATACTCAACCATTAAATGCATTTCTTTATATGCAAAAAAAAACAACCCTTCTGGACTCTGATTGAGACAGGCAACACATGAGATCACCAGAATCAGTGACTTGAAGCCTCATTGGGAACCACGGGTATCTTAAATTTGCAGCTTTAAGGATGTATGATGGAAAGTGGTACATTATCCGGATGACTCAGAGATCACCTGTCGGTCACCAGTGTGCAGCCTTCTTATGACGCTACCATCACAGTATCTTCTGGTGAGCTGAGGGGTTTACAATTTCAATATTAGCCAAGAATATACGAGATTTTTACAGTGGCATTCTCTTACAAAAAACGATTGTAAAAATAATTTTTATGATTTAATTATGCATTAAGTTGGTTGAAAACAGAAATACAAAGTTGGAATTTTTTAGATTTGTTATATCCTGAATGTTATTGTTGTGACAATTGTTGTGGTATATATATATATTTTGCTAAACTGTAATTTGAGAATTCCAGTTTACATAAAAATAAACCTGTTTAATAAAATCAAATGAAACTTCCTTAAGCTATTTAGGAATCTGTCCAAAGAGAATCACGAACAGTTAAAAATAACATACAAAGAACCTGCATTATCTACGTAACGTCACAGTTATGCTATTAAACATATGTATTTGTCTTATAGTATCAGTTATATATTTAGACTTACATGAGTTAAACAGTGTATAGAAATATGAAAATATATATTGGCTGACAGCTTTGGGACAAGAATAGTACCTTCATATTAGATATAAAAGGACAGCAAATAACCATTCAGAGCAACACTGGGTGCTGCTAACACATTGCATCAGAAAAGCAGAGTACAATTTTAGCACTACAGCCTGTCATTAATCTGTGGGAGTGAGACTGCAGTCAATTACTACATCACCCGGGATGTCCCCAGAGCCTTGGAGCTACTGTCAGCTCAACCTGTTATACATTACAAGCACACAATCTTACATGGGTAAGAGCTGTGTAGTTTGTTTAAAACAGCAGAGGAAACCAGCTTTCATTCACTGAAAGTGAGAAATATTGCCATTCTTGGCAATTTAATGCAGAAAAGGAAATGCCTTAAAATCTGTGCAGCATGTTTTTATTTTATGATTTTTCCAGTTCAGGTTTTTTACATTCTATATCCCTTTCTCAATGCACTTTCTATTTTGCCCTTTTATTTCTTATGTTATAAGTCCTCAGAAAGGGGGTTATGTATTGATCATTCCTTTATCTTTTAAAGGATTTCTGAGAACTTAGTTAATATTAAGATATATCCCAGGATATGTATTTTCATTAAAAATGTTTTTTTAAGAAGGTATAATGGATAGGAAAATTCTACAATTACTACAAGTCTACATTAATGGGTTCCACCTTCTCATAAAGAGACATGATCCCTTCTCAAAATGTATGTCATCACACAAATTTCAAGAAAGGGCAAAGGATTTAGACAGCCGTAGTTGGTTTGATAGTGACTGACAGGGAATTTCAGAGACTAGAATGAAATTGGCAACTTGCCTTTTTCTATTTGTGCTTTTAAGAGCCAGATGAGATCCGATTTTGTGGCTCCACAGGGAGTTTCCCTGTGTGCTAATAATAGCACTGCTGTTTTCCTCTTTTTTGTTATCATGTACATCACGGCAATAATCTGTCTGGGCTCCTGGCTGTGCGCATCAGAATTATTTCATTATTTAAAAATGGAATCTGCTTGAGCTGGCATGACTAGAGAAAACCAGAATTCCTGAGAAGCTTTTATCTGGGGATAAGAGGCTGAAGTCATACTATATTTAACACTACCCTACCAAAATCCATTCTTTGTTTTAGTCTTCCCAATTATCTACAGTCCACCACGCAGTATTTGTTACTGGTTTACACAGACAGGTTCTTGAAAGGGTTAGCTTTCTGATTATCTGATCTCTCAGTAATACTGAGTGGAGGTGTGGCAGAGTGGTGACAGCAGTGGAAAGTGTAACTTTGTGTTTGACACAACAGTGGGGCAAATTCCTACACAGATTCAGGGAAGCTAAAGGAACTGAATCTGTTTGTAGTGAAGAGCTTGAGAAGTTTTTTATTATAATTTTCAAAATCCTGAATGGTAGTGATAAAGTCAACCTGATGGATTAGAAAGAATCAAACATCAAAATCCAGAGAGGAGTTAGATCTGGAGATTATGGGTGCTGAGACAGGAGACACATGTCTAAACAAAGTGTAGTGGCTATCTAAAAGAAAGGGACCAGGCAAGCTGTGGAAACTGACCCTTTGAGATTTCTTTTAGTGCCACTGCTCTTTCTCATTCATAATAATAACCTAGATTCCTGAATACTTACAGTAAACATGCTAAATTTTCAGGTGATGAAAAAAAACATGAGGAGTGATTAAAACCGTAACAACAGTAAAGGAAATTAAATATGCATCTTGATAAGATTTTGGAATATCTACCAGCAGTCAAATTAGCAAGTAGGGCCAAATGACTTCTTGTGTATAACCTTTAAGACATTTTCTATCTGCAAACATTAGGTGGTATGTAGTTTAAGAGAACAAAAGTGGAATAAAGATGAAAAAATCCAACGTACAAAACAATCACTCAATCAGTTTTAATGTAAGCAATGAAGTAAGCATCAAATCACATACTGTATAAACAAAAGCACAAGAGAGATTGAATGTGAAAAAAGTAACAGAAACTGAGAGCAATATACCTATGGATTTTGTTTAAAATGTGTTTAAAATGATAAATGTGAAGCATTAAAGAGACCCTGGTGTCTCATAATTTTGGGAAGTGGCCGACAAAATTCCCAAGAGATTTATGATGGAACGCTTAAAAGCATAGTGGCAGGTATAAATGTAGAATCCCGCACATTCTAGATGTCAAGAACGAACATGCTTTGTTTGTACTTTTGTGATGGCCCAATAGGAAGACGTATGATAAAAACACTATTGCTAACTCCTTCAACCTACTATACATGACAGCGTTTTAAGAGGAAAAATATGTACTGCATGTTTGAGAAAGTAAGGCACAGCAGTGTGGAGGATGGTGTAAAGGAAATGGTGGTCTTTCCCATGAAATGTTTGAAAATCAGCTGTGTGTATTCAAATCCTAGAGATTTTATGCACAAGCAGTATATAACTTTAAATAATTGATTTATGTAGTGTTTTTAATGCAAAGGGAAAAAAAAAGATCCGCTGGTCCTCTGTGAGATAATCTGTTGACGGGTGGATTTATTCACAAAATCATTAGGCAGTAAAAAATACTCAAATTAGTAGCCTCTCACCTGAATTTGTAGAGTTAGCATACAGTACATGCCTTCCATAAATATAAAGAATGAATACTGAGGAAATCTGAGGAAGATAAAACATGAATCTGCAAGTCTATATTACATACTATAGGGCTATAATCTGTGTGAAAATGTATTAAAATCACTTCTATATTGAGAACTTCCTGAATCAGGAACAATCTTTTTTTGTGATTATATTTTTAATATATAATCTGCATCAAACCAAGCTTTCTTCATCGACTGTTTTAGAATTCAATCTACTGTTGATATCAGTGGATGTTGGTAGAAACAGGGCTGAATGAATGAGAATATATCTCTGCTAGAGGCCTGTCTTTCACGTTTTGTCTTATACCTGAAGGCACATTCAACAGGGTAAGGAGAAGGCAAGACAACAGAGCTCATTTTAAAATGTACTAGAAGGGGATTTTAATAAACATGGTGATGTGAATCATGATCAAATCATGTGGCAAACTTAATCTGCTTCAATTCTCTAATTTACTCCCTTTACACAGTGTTGCATCAACTCCTCGATTATTAGATAATTAAAAACGAAGGAACAGGTTGTTTCAAAGTATTAAAGGGGAATGGATCAGAAGTGCTTCAATTTGAGTGCCCCTGTTTGAGACTCTATTTCAGCATCTATTCCATTTACAACAGAGATTACTTCATTTGTATACAGTACAGTTATCGGTGGTTGTCCATAGATGTCAATGTAAAATGCCCAACTCTCTTAAGGTTGCTATTAATAAAATTTAATAAAATGTTATCTGAGATTCCATTCTAATAAATATTTCAGTCCAGTTTCCAATTTCTCAATTCTATTTAGAGTTATAGAGAAAGTGATCTCTAGTCCTCCATCCATCCATTATAAGCAATCTGCTTATTACTGGTTGAGTTACACTCTGTATTGGGATGTCAGTCCATCAAAGAGTACACATATAGGAAACCATTAACGAACAAAAATGCAGACAGGGAGAGAACATGAAAAATCCAAGCAGAAGGCAACACAGTCTGCAATTAATCTAAGTACCCAAGAGCTAAAAATCTGTTACCTTTATTTGCATTGTCACTCAGGTATTATTGATCCTTGTTCTAACCATAATTCTGAAATAGCAATACATTTTAGCTAGACTACTATAAAAATATATTAATTTTATAGTTAAGTTAAAAATAAGCTTCTAGAATTCTACAGGAACATTCTCTAATTTAACATATAACTTATATTAAGTAGTTCAGGTGGGTAGCTGCGTCAGCATGCATAGGAACAAGTATAGGTTTATTCCATGCTGAAAAGAGAAGAAAGAAAACACAACGTTTCGGCTGTGGAGTCTTTCTCGCACCCGATGAAGGCTCCACAGCCGAAACGTTGTGTTTTCTTTCTTCTCTTTTCAGCATGGAATAAACCTATTACTTGTAACTTATATTAAGATATATAACAACATATAACATACTGCATAACTTACACCTTACGTAACCTGTCTATAAGTTGTCCTGGCTCCTAGTGAAATTCAGAATTAATCATGTTGTGATGTACAGTATTTCTTTCTAGTTCCTATACTTTAGGTCATATTATTCCTGATAACAATTTGCACAGAATTTTGCTGCTACAACTTTAATGTAAACCCCAGTATTGATAAGATGATGCAAGAGGCTTCTTCTATTTCTCTTTAAGATTAGAATTGCATTTTGAGGGCTGTCTTTAGAACGGCTGTATTGATTCCCATACATTGTTGGTACAGTATATGGCTGATTAGCTTATTTTCTTTTTTTACATATAGTCTTTATTTTGCAGTTCTTTCAGAACTGTGCCAAGTTTACAGTTTGGGGATGTGCTGTTATTTTTGTATCCCTTTTCATATTTAAAATGATTATTTAATTTCTCTTCTGCATTCTGAGGCAATTTGGGTTATAATAAGCATTGTATTTTATGTGTGACATGTGTGATAGAGCAGAAAAAAGGTACATTTCAAGGTTGGCTGAAGGCAGTAACCATACCTCACACTATGAAAGCTGTAAGGAGATGCGTGCAGGTGTTTAATTAAAGAAACACCATCCATCATTCAGATGCAGTCAAGTGGTGTGGGACTTCCAGCACAGAGAAAGAGAGGAAGTAATGTGACAGAGGAAGACGAGTGAGAATATAACTTATGCTCAGTCTGGACTGAAACTTACACAGACTGATGGGCCTCACAGGAATTCTGAATTCTTGCAACTTCTTCCACCCATTCATTTCAACAGAAACTGAAAACTACTGACTTTACAAATAGGAAAGGAAAGACTTGCCACTTCCCATTTTTTTTAATGTTTACTCTTGGAAAAAAAAACAAGTGTTAACTTGACAGCAGAAGCTTTCGGCCTGGATTGTAGGAGCTATCAAGCCAACTCAGTGTAAACCCAGGGCCCTAGGCCTCTGCTCATTGTGCAGCTCGTGACTGTGCGATTTTGTCCATATGAGTTGTGCAGAGTGACTTATTTCTCTCCATATGTCATTAACACATAGGAAGGCCACTTAGTGGAAACAAAAGACATATACTATACAGTACATGTGGGTGAAACACACTGTCATACACTCACTCCAATCAGTCCTGTTCAGAAAGCCTGAGGTAAATTTAACTCAACATAACTAGAGACACTGCAATAATTGAAAACTGTGACCTCCTACTTCTATATAAAACAGTGTCACCTACAATAATACTTAATTTGCATTCATCTTGGTAGTTTGCTCACTTTGTAGGACACCTTCCTGTTGCTTCAAGGCAAATCTCATACTGTACTTTCATGTTGATGTCATTCTGGAAACATGAATATACAGACCCATCTTACCAACCATCTGTTATCAGAAAGCTGCTTAGTCATGATAGGTAACAGTGAAGCCTGGATCTGTCTTCAGACAAGGCTATGCAGAGCTACACCTCGAACATACATATAAAGATACACACCCCCATACACACATATACAGACACTAGTTTCTTGAAGTTGGGATGAAATCAAAGCACTCAGAAAACATGCACGTGAACATACAGTAGGCACTGAGGCATTACAACTAATCATATACTGTGTGTGCAAAATCTTAGCATAATGCATAGATATTAAGAAAAACGATCAGAAATAAAAACAAATTTAAAATCATGACAAAAAAATCATGTTTCAAGTATCAAAATAAGACCTGAAAAATGAAATTTATTTATTTGTTTAAATGTCATTTCCTTTCAAATGCATGCTTGTGAATTTTGGAAATATATTTGTGAAGTGAGTGATCAATTTATATTTCATCCATCCAGTCACTTCGTATCTGCCTATTGGCAAGCAATGGGCGCAAGGCACAATGCCAGTCCATCACAGGGCACACACACACTCAGACCTAAAGACCGGAGCACCTGGGTGGAAACTCCAGCAAACAGGGGAAGAACATACAAACTCCACAGATAGTGATTGAACCCAAGGCCCCAGGGCTGTGAGGCAGCAATGTTAAGCACTGCTTCACCATGCTGCCCTCAATTTACATTTTTGATATAAAATATCTCAGTGATGTATTGAGAAAAATATGTTTGACCATGCAATAATAAAAGGCCAGATTTCAGATAATTTTATGTTCTCAAGCATGTGTTTAGGACCTGCTCTAAACATTATCCACATACCATGGACTGTCATAATCATAACTATAAAGGTTCAACATTTGTAGTTTCACTGTGTGCTTACTTCGGTCATACATTTTATATAACTTACATTTTTGTTTGTTTTGCCTTTTACACATATCTCTGAATATTTAAATGGTATTTTATTGTAAAGCAAAAATTATTTCACACTGGTAGGTTGTATACCCTATAACCATGTACAGTATTTGATTTATGGTTGTGAATAATTACATTTTATACATAATCTTGAAAAACAACTTGACAAATTTGTATGGCATATTACAGGCAATTATTGCAAAGAGAAGAATTAATCAGTGAAAGTGACAGACTGGTATACTCTCTCTTTATTATGAACTCAAAGGTATCACATTCTAACCTATGATCTGGAATCATCAGTACACAATGCATTTCCCTTAATTTGCAGTTAATTATGTCTGCAATGCCGATTAAGCTTGTAATGTTTAAGCATACATATTTTAGCAGTTATTTGTAATGAACAGCATGACATCATCTATCAACAACCAAAGTTTGTGTTGTTGTTTGCAATAAGCAAAGATAGGATTTCTGCAGAGTTAAATAATTAATTTGGAATATAAATTAAAAACAGCTATCTTTAATAAATAAACAAGACATAATCATTGCATTATCTTTGGAACATATAATTTGTAAAACATACCATATATTGAAGTTATGCTGTATCTTTCTTCTGCATGCTTAATGGATATCATGTGTAAAAAGATAGCTGACATCTGTAAAGCCATATATTGGTAACAAATGCTTTGCTATTTATCTAATACATCAATGGGAAGGGCAAAAACTCATTTACAGTGACAGCATAAAACAGCATAAGATAGCTATGCTGCAGTTTTGGTTGTAGAAAACTTTGCATACAAGATGAAGCCAATAATTACTACAAAGCACTTGTAATAATCCAATGATCATCCATGCAAAGTCTGTTATGTCTACACTTCTCCTGGCCTTACCTGAGTCTTTGGGAAAACTCCTGAAATGAGCACCTTGACAAACAATCCTAACAATCCTGAGACAACTGTAGCACAGACCTTACTGCTCCCTTGTGATTCAGGACGATAATCAGTAGATCAGAATGGCTAAGGCTCTATTAAAGCTTCGATTTGGTAACCCTATGCTGGAGCGTAACCAGAGCCACACTCTTACGCAGGGAGACACACACCTCATACCCGTGGCAGTGTTTAAAAGCAAGATAGGAGTGAAGGCTGGCTTGCCTGTTGCCTGAGTTGACCCTGATTATGCTGATTGGAGATGTATTGTATGTGGGCTCCTCAATTTGCACAGGGACTGAACAGGTGAACCTTATCTTCATCCATCTTCTTCAGACTGAACAGAGAGTAGCATATGTTAGAGTTCATCACCTTAAAAATGAATCTTATTGCTCTATACATTTATTGTTCATTAACTATATGCAAGTTATTAAACTTTTATGCTTACTGTAATAGTATATATTTACTAAGGAACAAGTAATAGGTTTATTCCATGCTGAAAAAAAGAAGAAAGAGAGCACAACGTTTCGGCCGTGGAGCCTTCTTCAGGTGTGCCTGATTTTTACTATTTTACCTGACAATTTACTATTAAATTGCTGACGCAGCTACCCACCTGAACGTATACATTTACTATACAAGCAAATAATAGTTTATAATAGTAAATTCATATTGCAACACAGTATTTGTAAATACTTTTTCATATTTGGCACACAAAATTGAGCAAATGAGCACCTCTCTGATGGTTTTAAGCTGCTACTTTAGTTTATTTTTTTAGATCAAGTTAGCATAAAGTGTGTTTAGTTTAACTTAGTCATGATACATCTTATCTTTAAAGGCCTGATCTACTGCGTCTAACATCGTTATTTTTGAATGTTTCACATTTCAAAACCTTTCTGCACCTTTTCAAAGGTTTTTTTTTTTGCCCTGTAAAACCAAAAATATGTACACTATCTAGTTAACTACACTTACACCTTGCAGATCAGCTACATTGTCGTTGAAACCTTACTGACTGGAAAATGTTTGACTGTTTTTATGGTTTATTGCTTAATGTCAAAAACAAGGAAATCTTAAGATGGGCATTTCTAATGAGATACAGCTCTTTTAACATGTCTTGAATCATTTGAAGAAAACAATGTTTTTGATTATGTTTAAAAAGTATTACCCATACTTTGACTTAACAGTAGAGTCAGTGCAAGAGATATTACACAATATGCTATGACATGTTAGCATTGCAAATGGCTAAATGGCAATGTGTAACTTTGGGAAATCTTTATTCAAATAGAAAATGAAAGACATTCTGCTATTTCAGTAAAAATGTATTTGTCCTTTGGTCTTGACATTCTACCTCTGTAGACAATCTGTCAGACTTGGGTTCTTCATTTTAGGAGGCAGATTTCAGCATTTCATTTGGCTCGCATAATGTGTGGTTTCTATTCTCTATTTTCAAATGCACCCTTGTTTTTCCATCATTCTGAGTTCAGTTGTATCACTGTCCATGAAAGATTAGGAAAAAGATCATACAGCTTATTTTTACTTCACAATTATGGAGGAGTTTTTTTTTTTCATTTGAAAAGGAATACTGTATATTATGCTGAAGAGGCTACGGGTAAGTCACCATAAATAATGAAGGACCAGCATTCAGTTCTATACCTGTTTTTTTTTTTCACCAAAGCATTCGCACTGTGTTAGATTTCCAAATGTCACCAATGACTTGAACTCTAAGCCTAAAAAATTGGATTAGATAGGATAGGATTCCACCCACAAATCAATAAACTATATTCAGTAATGTCTCTGGACTGGAAAGTACGTACATGATAAAGAATACAGAAGTGAAAACATGATTGCTCAGTCTAACATGGTTGCACTGGTTATGTTAACTTACTAGCATTATTATACCTGTTTAATGTTATTATACCAAAACATTAAAAATAAAGTTTTAATGATTTAGGCAGTATGCCTGCAGAGCAAATATTTTCCAATACATATTTTGAAATAAACATTAAAAGATTCAACCTGAAGGTACCTGCATATCCTAAATGTGTACATTGTTTTATTCAATTTAATCTAAGACAACTAAAAGAGATAAATTTCCAGTCAGTATTGACTAAGCAGACATGTTTACTAACTGAAGGCGCCAGACAAGCCAGACATTGTGATATATAATTTGCTTTGTTGTTAGTTCAGTTTACTGGATTTCTGCATAGTTCTCTTTTTATAAGAAAATTCTTAATCTTGTGCTTTTTGAATAGGATAGTAGATTTGGTTAGGCTATTGTGCTGATTTATAAAAACCTAATAGCTTGTGATCTTTGTCTTCAAACAGAAATACAAATACAAATTTCAAATTTCAAAATACAAAAAATACAAATTTCAGAACTAGACAAACACTTGGCAATTTAAATTAAAAGTGCAAGGTCCTGCAGGAAACAATACATATTAACAGTACATACATACTGTAACATACATAACAATACATGCAGGAAACAATAATGTATCTTTCAAATAGAAAACAAAATTCATAGAGCTAGAAGTGGTAAATAAGAATGATCTTGAAGCTTAATTAGACTTGATCCTTTCTTCAACTAGAAATTGTACAGATACAATAAGCTTATAAAATACTTTGATGTACAGTATTTTGATGTATTATATGCTGTTAAGCGTAAAGATATAATGCATTTGTTAGGTTAGGATATTCTGTTTAGTTGTGATGAATATTCATGTGCAGTTTTACTTTCAGCATTTTTAAGTTTAATACTAACATTGAAGGATTAATCACATATTTCATCCTTGCATCCATTTACTAACAGCTTCTTCCATTTCAGGGGAGATAGGGGAGCCAGAGCTCATGCCGGCAAGCAACAGGTACAAGGCAGGGTACACCCTGGATGGGACTCCAGTCCAATCGCAGGCATGAACATGGACAATGACACACCAGAGCCTACTTTTTCAGAACCTACAAGTATGTCTTTGGACTCTGGGAGGAAACTGGTGCACCTGGAGAAAACCCATGCAAACACAGGGAGAACATACTGTATGCAGGTAACACCCTAACTGCAGAATTGAACCCGGGGCCACAACTCTGTGAGATAGTAATGGCAACCACTGCACCACCGTTCCACCCTCACCTATTACAGTTTGATGCTGTATTTGTACTTGGGGCTTTTTTAAATAAAAAAAACATCTTTTAGAAAGGGGTGCCCCTATCCAGAAACCCCTGTTTGAGTGACAAATGGAAAATTACACAGGGCAGTGCTGTGTAATACTGTGTCTTTAAGACCTGCAGCACTGCAGTGTCCTAATCTACTTTGATGCTGTATTTCCTAGGATGTCCACAGGAGGCCAGCTGAGTCCCTTTTTTTCTCAGTTGAAATCAAGTATGAAATATGAAAAACATTTCAGCCAGATCCAAACGCTTGTGTACAGGCATTCACATACATCAATTATTCATCAATAAAACAAAATCAGCCTTTACAATTCAAGCACTATCATCTCAACTGTATAATGAACACAAAATGCACCCTACTCTCTCATTTCATGTTTGAAGTATTGGCAGTATTATATACAATTTGTTAAAGATCTGTCATCTCACCTAACACCTATGAATGGATAACCACTTAAACACTACTTTCTCAGTCATTTGGCACTGCTTAAACAGCCTGAGCAGTAAAAATTAAGGGTCTCCATTACCAATTACTAATCACTGTTGTCTTAATTGTGAATACTAAAACATCCATTCTAAATTCCTTTCTCTATTTTCTAAGCCCTAATAAAATCCACTCAGATCTTTAATACTGCTACTTAATAGGAAGTAGAACACTGCCACCTTTATAATTAGCACTCAGACCATTCTTTGCTCCCTTAATGATGAACACTAGAACATTCTGTCAGACATAAAGCTCTTAAAAGACCCCACAGATATTCCAATATTTAAGCTCAAACTATTAAAAATATTTCACAAGAATTGTGAGAATGTCATTAACACACAATGTGTTATACTTAATAAGAACACACTATCCTTCTATCTTTTACCTTCTATAATACAAGTTGTTGATATATTTGTTAACATTATGAAACGTATAACAAGTATAAAGCTTTTAAATGCTATATTGTAACATTTATTTAACTGTATTTATTTATAAATTTATTAAATTGGCTGTATTCCTTATCCAACAGTTCTAGACCTTCTTTCTTTATAACTGGTCACATTATATGAAATAAATGAACCCATGTTGCAATTGTATGTTGCATTTACACTATTTTTGAAAATCAAAATATTAATTTACTATTAAAAAACTACTAATTAGTCCTTTTCACAATCTATTCTAAAACAAATTCTGATTTATCTATGTATGTATCTAAGACACAAGAATAACTGAAGCATGAAACCTCATGAGGGTTTAGTGGTCCCTTTACAAAACAGTAACACAAATGACATGAAATCTGAAAAATAATGTGTTTAACCATTTCACTCTTTCACACTAGATTAAAGGGCACAAAACTACAGACTTTAAACCCTGAGGTTAAAAGCTATAAGATTTAGTAGCACAGATGTAAAAGAGTTAGTATTGTGCTGGAAAAAAAGATACTTGTTGCTCAATTTTTCAGGAGATTAACCAGATAACTAAACATGGAGGTGATTAATATAAGCACAGGACGGTCCTTAAAAAAATATACGATAGGAGGAGGATGGGACTATCCTAAATTAATATGAAACATGAGCTGTCAGTCGTCCTGATGTTGACATTTTTAGAGAAGAAAAAAACAAAGCTCATCAAAACAGAGGAATCAGGGCAGTCCCCACTTAACAGGAATGAAGATGAAGATGACACCACAATGAAAGAAGACGGTAAGTAATACTCGCCTCTGGAAAAGCACCTCTTGTGTTCTATGTCAAGATGCAGAGGTATTTTCTTTCCCTGTGCACAGCCATGGAATCAAAGAGGAGAAACTACGAGACACTATCTCTGATCAGTAAAGAAACATAACCAGGGCACACTATCTGCTGTCCTAGAAACACCACTCAAATATGCAAACTGTTTGTGAGCCCACAAAAACTGTCATGGTCCACATCGGAATAGAAGCAGTTGAATTTGTTGATTAGATTTATTTTTTGTTCACACAATTACTAATTGCAATGGCATTACACTGCAATGAGCAAAAATGGAAAAAACAGTTAAGTATAAACAATGCCTCTCACTAACTATTGATTTCAAATTTGATATTCTAGAAAACATTATTTTTCTTTTCAACATTGGGCCACGTTACTTGATCAAACCAACTCTGTAGCATATCAGATACAGTGGTTGCTGTAAGTGTTAAAACTACAAAACCCTCACACTGATGCAAAATCTTTCACAATGATACAAAGTCCTTCTAATATCAGGTACCTACTGCCAAGCTTGACACAATGGGGAAAAACATGAACAGAAGAAATAAACTTCAATATGTTGACTTTAAAACTGTCTTCAGATATCCATGAAGAATATTTAATTATACATTTACCTGTATACTGATTTACCAATTATCCATAAAATGAGGGGTAATTAAGCCATGTCAGGATTTACTTGCTTAATAAGCACTTGTGTCATCTTTAATAGTCAATCCAGAACAGATTAGAAAATATCCAGTAGGATGCAAGTCCAATGTAACCAGCTAAAAAACCCAAAAAGCATGTGATGGAAGTATACCTACTTAAAATTACAGGTTGGTTGTTGCTAATATTAACAGACCGTTAGACTTGATCCAGTATTATGAATATTATGAATCTGTTCTTATTAAAGAAACTTCTTATTGAAGTTTCCTGGTTTCAGTTATTCTGGACATACAGTATATAGTAAATGACTTACTGACACTGTGAGTGTCCTGTGTGTTCTGTGTTCAGACGTAGGCTCCTGAAGGCCAGATTCATTCAAATGTTTGTTGGTTGCAATCTGAATGGAGAAACTAAATGACCACCTGAATTATGGAGGATTCTGGGGTAAAGTTTAGACTGGAATTTAGCCAAGACACAGAGGATAACCTACTGTACCTATTCTTATGAACTGTAACATGGGGGGATCTTTCAGAACCTTTTTAGTGTCTCATCTGCAGAATGGTGCCTCCTAAATACATGGTGTGTCATTGATGCTGTGTGAGGATTTAGAAGTTGTTTCCTGCTCTTTCTGAAGGTGTCAGAATTTTCTACTCAATGTTTGATATAGCCCATCTAGCTCATTTGGCTGCTAGTAGCTTAATGTTCTATCTGTCCCTTTTATAAAGGATTCCCCTAAGTCAGCTTCAATCAATGACTCCCACAATTTTGTCTGAAACAATATTTCCTGTTTGGGATCTTGAATGCCCCTAAAATTCATTTCCACTTGTATTCCTGGGTGCTTATAGCTCTGCTCATTTTAGAAGAATTCCAGGTTTGAATGCCTGTATCAACTCCCCACATAATCTCCTCTGTTCTAGACTAAAAGGATTCATTTCCTTCAGTCATCTGTGGGCTCTTCTAGTTTAATTTAATCCATGTGATATTCAAAACACACAGTTTTGCATCTTGCATGTAGTATCTTGAATTTACTTATGTCAAATGTGGCGCAGGTCCCCTTGTATGTATACTGTAATTGTTAAATTGTGTGCATCTCTACCGATGTTCGTACCATCTGTATATCTGTGAATGACAATTTAATGTCTATACCAGGGTTTAGACCATGGATGTATACTGTATGAAGAAGAGCAGAGTGTCTAGAACTGACCCCTGTGGGACCCCACTAATTTCCTGGTTCCAGAGGTAATTCTCCTTATATTATATATATTATTATATTCCTTCTGTTATCTGCTTTTAAACCAAATTACCTTGGATTCCTGCAGCTTTTAAGTGGCCACTAAGGCTCCAGAATGTATCATTCTTGGAATCCCTTGTCAGAGGTTCCCCAGCTTACTTGTACACAAGGCCTCTCCGATGGGACTCGTGGGTCTGAGTGGAGGGTTTTAGCCGTGGATGCCCTTGACTTTTGACACTGTCACCCTGCGCAGGAAGCAGCCAATAGTCGTGATGCTCAGGAGCAGGTGTTTTAGTGTGGCAGGCATGGATGACCCTATTAGGAAGATTAATCTGCTGGTAGCAGCTCAGTGATATAAACCCAGAGGATTACTACTAGCAGCTGAATGTGATAAGCAATAGATCACAGGTGCAATTAATATAGCTGGGACCAGTCCAACACATCAAGTAAGACCAGCTTCAAATCTGAACAAGAACCGTCAAGAGTGGTCCCATAAAGAAGTCTGACTATACAAGTCTGATTAGAAGTGAAAGACTGCTGAATGCTAAAATTAAACAGCTTGGTAGGAAAGATGAGCATGTGTTTGTCAATATCCATTTTTAAATAAATGTATAACTACTAATTGTATATGGTTTTATTAAGAACATTTAGGTGATTGTGCCATTAATGCAATTCTCATCTTCAGGTACAATGTAGCTCTTCAACAAGATCTCCAACACGATGCTTTATGCTATACAAAAAATTAAATCACAAAGATTGGGATTCATAAAGAAATAAAACTATGCTAGGGGGTTACTAAGGGCATTCAAAATAATATACTGTAAGCATCCCCAAGATATAAATGCATATTAATTTAGATTGCAATTTATGCTGAAGCACAGCATGTATAAAAATGCCCAGATCACCATTAAAAGAAAAAAATCCATGAGAACTATTTGACATAGAATTGACTAATCGACTGTTATCATGGGCAAATGCCTTGTTTTCAGCCTATGGGAAATCATTTATTCAGTCTCTCAATCTGTATTTACCTTTATTCTATAAACGGCTTGACAAGTGCAGAAGATTACACGCTGGTAGCAAAAACAAACAGGAAACTGAGCACAAAGAATCTACTTCTAAAAAAAATTACATTGATATACAATATACTTAAAAGTGTAGAAATTAAATCAATTGATATTATGTTAAAATTGTATAAAGCACCATTAAATCTTCATCTTCACCACCACTTTACAAAATTAGTTGCTCTAGAATAAGTCCAGAGAAGAGCTACCAGATTCATTACTGGGTTTAAAGGAATGTCCTACACTCACAAGCTAAAAGAACCAAACTCTCTGTCTTGAACAAAGACTATGTCAGCACCTTATCCACATGGCACTAAAAAAGACAACCCAGTGGACACAACAGTGGGAATCAACAATGAAACAAGTGGAGACGATGAAAGTTAATGCCTTATGTTAATGTTAATGTTAATGTCTTATGTTCCTATGATAGGACAATATGGTAAATAAATATGGTAAAAGATTGATGGACTTTATAGCACCAAAAAATTTCACATTTGATACAAAAAGTATTTACTTTCAGCAGTCTACAGGGACTAGTTGAGATATTAATTGAACATGATGGGGTCTATATTTAAAACACTTATGACTTGTTTTAATCCCTTTAGAAAACAACGAGGAGTTCAGTGCTTTGAACATGCAACCCAGCTTTTCACAAACAGGAACTGAAATATAACGTTAGGTGAGAGTTTGAAATGTTATTCTGAAATTTAAGGTAAACGTATTTATTATGGAAAAGTACTTTATCGTGACAACAGTAGTGAAAGTCATTCTTGATGTGGAAGGAGCCTACACTGGGACCTCTATCAGCCTCTTTTCTGCACCTGAGACTGCTGAGCTGAAATTTCACACCCAACAAGATGACTCAGATTGACAGTAAAATGAACTGCTCACCTGTAAAGGAAGATCTTCTAAGTATTGTTTGAGATGCATGGAAGTGGCTTAATTAAGGCAAGGAAAAGATGTGATTCTATTAAAATAATTCATTTACAAGGTATTTAAATCACTTAAAATCTTACATCCTGTAGCAAAAGATTGTATTCTCAAATTTTGTTTTATTTTTTACATCTTATAAAATCCCAAATGTACAGTATTTGCTATTTTATAACAAAAATGTCTTGCAATTTGCTAAAGCACCTAATATATCCTTATTCCAAAAATGCTACAATAAAACCTGAAATTCTCCTCATTGAAGATCTTAACTAAACTGATTCCTTGAAATAAAACAATGAGCAGGATTGGTAGACCAAACCTTACAACCACATACTGTAACTATATTAAAAACATCTACTGTATAAGGATTTCTGGCATATTGTTTGTTTTCCCACATAAACATCTAACTCCCTTAACAATTACTCCACGGCTGTTTCCTGTCAGTTTTTTTAATTATTAATTATGTATGGATGCAACAAGGTGGGACCTTGCATAATGTGTCTAATGGACAATTTGTGCTAACAGAAGTTGGCTGTAGGGGGATTGCAGAAGTAGCTAGATGGCTAATAGCTTTCTTAATGGAGAGAACTGTCAGAGCAGGGAGGTGACTCTGCTGTTGATCTCTGTTATGTTCACTTTGCTCACTTTATTCTGCTGGAATTTCACAACCTGCCTGAAAATTAAATGGGCACAGCTCAAAGAGAGGGAGGGGTTGTGTTTTTCATTATTATTTGTCAGTTTGTTGCCTACTTGAGATTTTGGTGAGATTGTGTCTACACTATTGAGATGGAAAGTTGTGGGTGCCACTCAGTGTAGACACAGCTAAGCAGGGCCTTCATAATTTCTAAAAACCTTTTTTAAGTGCTGTCATTCACAAGCATGGGAATTGAAAAGGTTCCCGGTGCCTGGGCAGCAAATCAATGCCATCGCCTTTCAGCTGGTTCTCGATGCCTGATGACAAACGTGCCCTTCTCCTGCTGAGCCACATGCAACTGACATCTGTGCTTTCTGGCACTCAAGGCCATGTGAAGGACAGAGCCTGGCAGAGCAGAGCAGGGAAGGAGACAGGAGAGAAGGCAGCTGCACACGGGATCCTAATCAGATCTGGGTGGGTGCTTCACACAGTGAGCAGCACCAACTGGGTATGAGCTACAGTATATACAACACAAATGTACTTTTGTTTTTGACTTGTCCATTACAAGTGGACAGAATTTGCCCTCACACAATACCTTGCATATTTGTCATGTTGTCAAGACTAGGTTGTCTTATTTTTTTTTTACCATTTGAAAAGTAAGCTCGTAACTCTTCCAGTCCAGTTCTCTTCAAGCTGCTCAAGATGGAGCTGATCCAGTTAGTCTAGGCACAAGGCTGACGTTTACGATTCAAACAGGAGCAGATACTCACGATTGAATGCCACAAAAAATACACATCATAAAAAATGACAACTGTGAAGTTCCAAGTCTGCTTGCTAGAAAGAGATGTTTGTTGGTCTGTTGGTCTGTGTTACCTGCGGTTGTAGGCTCCTTCACCATTATAGAGGAGCTTCTATCATTTCCCCAACACCCACGGTTTGATGGTAATACCATGCTGAAGCTACAAAACAAAATAACACAAGCTAGTTCTTTCTAAAATATAAGACCTAATTTTGAGAAGATAGAATTAAAAAGACAAACAGTAATTAAAATCAAACCATTACATCATCAAGTGTTAAATGGTTTTCAGTGCTGCCCAAATATTTGAGATCTTTCAAGATCTTTTGACTTTTGTCTTTGCTAAGAATTGAACAGAAGCCCTATATGAACCTTTCATATTCTCATAAGGTGTAAATTAGAACTATAGTGCCCTCCAAATATATCCGGACAGGACTGTAAATGTATCCCAAAGACTTGGATTGGATTGGTGGCTTGGGTTGATTGCTAATAATCTAAGGTAACATGCAATAGAGGTGGACTTCCTATAGCCAAAGGAACCTTCAAAATAATTGACTTTCCCCACTTGTCCTAATGAAATCATTATAAATTTGGGAAATGTCTAAAATCAGTGGAACAAGACACAGCATTAGGCAGGTCATACAGCGTGACTCCAAAAGAGTTGAGCAGAGCATTAAAATCTCTGGAACAGTGGGTCCAAAGCAAAGGGATGGGTTAAAGAGTTAGCCATACAGTCACATAACTTCATCTGACCTGAACATACACCTGATCCCACACTCTATACTCAAGCATCTGCAGTGTCTCAAACAATGGTGACACATTCAACTTCTGGGGAAGGAAACAAGGACTGAAACTATGACTATGTAAAAATGATTATCTGAGTTTAGACATTTTGAGATAATGGAGGTAAAAACAAATCATTTCTTATCCATACGTTTTCTAGCCTCGTCATCCAATACGGGGTCATGGGGTAGCTGAAGCAACAGGCACAAGGCAGAATAAACTCTGGATGGGATGCCAGTCCATCACAGGGCACACACAAACACAATCACACAACCACTCACACCAGGGCCCATTTTCCTGGACCCTGATTAGCCTACCAGTATGTCTGTGGACTGTGGGAGGAAACCCACATGAACACAAAGAGAACAAACAGTAAAAACTCCCCAGAAATAGCACCCAGGTCAGGGATTGAACCCAGGGCCTCAGTGCTGTGAGGCAGCAGTGCCACCCTAAATCATTAGAAATTGGAAGGTTGTTTGACAACTGTGTTTATAATCTTTTAAACAATATAAATCACCCATCTATATTTATCAGTGATGAGGAGAAGGATATTTAATGGTAGGATAGGGGGTCCTAAATGGATCTGTTTTGACCACCTATGTCCCCTGAATCATTCAGGTCCAGAAATCACAGTTTAACCATTTCTACTAGGGGCAAACATATTTTAACTATTTTTTTTTTACTAATTTCTGCCATCCCTGCCAAATCCACTTTGTGCAATTACCCAGCATGTTGTGAAATGCAAGATGAAAGAAGATACTAATAATTATAAACTGCATGTCTTGAAAAAAATATTTTCAGAAAAAAACACATCACAATTGTCAATTTCTCTAATGTGGTGAGCAACTAAATTATCATAAACCACTTTAAGATCCTGCTTTACATTAGCAATGCTTTTTAGATGAAAAAACTCTGCTCTTTCGACATACAGTATTGGAATCGTGTTGACCATTTCCAGTACTTAATAACAAAAACGTGCCAGAGCTTATTATCTTCTTGTTCTCAGGCGATCCTTTAACTCTCCGGGATGGAGCTGAAATCTAATGCCCAGCTGACTCACGCAGACTGCGAGGAGTCTCTCCTTCACTGCAGGAAGGTGGCTTCCTTCAGAGTGTTTTCTTCCTTTGCTTAATTAATGTTTCCCGTGAAGCGCCGGCGAGACGAGCAACTTCATTAGTCAGAGCTGCTGCGAATGTTTTCACTCCGAGCTATTTTTAGCGCTCGTCCAGTCGCGCTCCCGTATGCTATGTCTCAGCGGCTGCACAACACAAGGTACAGTAGCGGGACAGAGTAGGGCTGCGCTAGCCTGCTAATGCACCATGATTCACTGCCAGGCTGCTACAAGGGCACAACACACCGGGCACAGCAGGCAGCACAGAGAAACCCCCCTTCACACCAGATTAAAACTCATTCTCATTTACAGGAATATTACATTTCATTTTTAGAAGCTTTTTTACATCATGCGGTTTTAAAAAAAATGGCCATCTGTTTCAAAGCTCCGACATGCACAATATCCAATATTTAATACAAACTAATATTTATAAACAGTATACGTATTGGTAAGTAGAATTATAAGAATATTCAAATGAATATTTTAAACACTTTTGTTTCATTCATTTTCAGTGACAGTGAGTTTGCTCTGACCACCAATTATTCTAGTTGCTGTCCATTCACTGGGATAATCTAAAACTCAGGCAGGGCATTTAAACTGAGACCATGCTTTGTACTGTGCTACTTGATAAGCAATTTCTTGCTAGCACCTGTGAAAGTAAAAGACGACTATACATAAATAATGAATGAAATTAATATATAAATATATAATAATAATGATAAATAATATATACATACTGTTTATACTGTAGATACATTGATAAATTATATTTTGTAAAAGGCTAATAATTTCAAAAATCACAATGCATTTATATGGATGGCATACAGTATGTAGTCCTTAACTAGTCTGTAAGGTAATACATACAACATGAATGTATCATGAATTTCAACCATTCATCTTCACAATTCTCCACATCCGTTTTTAGAGGATATGCTATTTTTGTGGAAAATAGTTAGGTAAAATCAGTGAAAAACAAAGCACTGCATGTCCAGATACAGAGGTATGATACCTGACAGTACTGTATTGAATGAGTAAGCCTCAGTGGAATGTGGGTTTCACAAAACAGCAAACCTTAGCAGTCAGTTTTGCCTTCCAGAATTGTGCATCATCACAATGTTATGGTAAATAATGTAAGAAGCAAGTAAGAACATTGTGATCAAAGTAAAACCTGAGCTCCAAACTAATGTAAAGGGCAACATTTGCAAAGCAGATCTACTGTACAAAAAAGAAAAAAGCCAAACCAATAATGTTTTACATCTACATCAACATAAAAGATTATGCTTTGACATCTATTTAGCAGTATCATTAATCAAGTCTCATACCTTGACAACTAAAGTGTCACAACTTTAAGTAATGTACTGTAGCAAAAATATTTTTAATTTTAAAGAATCAACAACCTATTTATATTTTTAAATCAAGCTCTTTTTTTTAATATTCCCCATGTAAAAAGCAATTTGCAAAATGTCATTTAACATCCCAGTGGGTAGGAGATTACCAGCTCTGTCACTGATGCTTTACAAAATTACGAACAAATGAGTAAGGCATCGATGTGTTGCTTTGAAACAAAATCAGACTAAAGGTCAGTCCGTTTCGGGTTTTGCAAATTCTATTTAATAAGATGTTCTGTAATAACAAAAGAAAAAACTACTTTCTATGGTGATATCACAAAATCTGATGGAAGTTAAAAAATCAGTACAACAAACCCTTTTTATGTTTATTAACAGCAAGAGTAAAAGTAATAGAATCAGAAGCCATGTTTCAATAGAAAATCGAGTCCTTTCCGGCTCCCAATTGCTTTTTAAATTAATGAATAAACAAAATGTGAGTGCCACATCATTACAGATTCCTGTCCGAACACCACTATGTCAATCCTGATTTCCCTGTTTATTGGACTCCCTCTATTTTCATATTGTAAACTTAACAGAATATTTCTGTGTAAATTTAAAATTTCTCAGATTGTTTTATAAATGTTATTTGACACATGATGTCTACTGCTATTGCTTCATTTAATCATGAAAACAGGAGTATTCATTTTTTCCCCCACAATTTATGACTGCTTGGTTTCACTACCTTACTGTAGGCCAGCTCTACCTTTAGACTGATTTGCTAAAGATTACTCGCGATAACATTTTTCTTCTAAAATAAAACCGATTGCCTTATTACCGACCGTTTGGACTGCTAATTATCAATTTAATTAGGACTAAGTGTGTAATGGAAAAGAGTGTTTCTGTACCATTCAGCATACGTGAACCTAATAGTTCTACTTTGTGTTGCAAAAGTTAAGACGGAGATCTTGGCTAAATGCGTTCTTGGACTTCACCAAGCATTTAGGACGTCGCGCTCCAATCACCTAAATAAAACCAACTCTCCTGAATGTATTGAGGTTTCAAAACACATACATGTAAATCTCACACGAACACTTAACATTTTTAAACGGTGTTAAAAAAAGAAATTCACATTTTATTCCACTGAGAAAAAAAAATATGTACTCTTACTGCAGTCCTAGTGCAAAACAGAAACCGCTCAAGGATTTATTGTGGTAACCAAGAATGTCCAATACATTTGTTGCTGAAATCATTTCCGGGACCTTCTCAGAATAAAGAATGAGTATATAAGAGTGAATCAGACTACAATTTATAGTTATAATGTATTACAATTGTGTATACAATTGTACGCGTGGTAACACTGAGGGCTGTTCATTATCCTAGCCAGCAACTACTGTATAACAGCAGGTTAGGAAAACGAGAAGAGGAGAGAGTCTTTCGACAAAATTATTCATAGTACAACACAAAGGTTCACCACGTAGGGGATAAGGTCATAGCCAGGGATTAAATTAGTAAATTAGTACAATAGTGTACCTTAAGAGCTGAACTTTAGCATTTCCTTTTTAAGTCCCACGAATATGTCCATCAACGGTACTTCAGCTTTCTTTCATTTTGAATTGTGCAGAATAAAAGTTGACGCCGGGGTGTAAACCCCAAGCGTACAAACGCAAAAGAATGAGGCCACCAACTGTCCGCTCAATCAACGGAGCAGGCACGTGTTTATGATATAACAGTACCAATATTGTTACGTTTAATTTAGCCAATTCCCTCTTTTGGCTTAAATACCGCCATTGCTTCGCCGGCAGCCAATAGTGTTGCGTGCAGTTTACAACAATGTGTGCCATCAGATACTGCGTAAATCACTATTTTACTCTTACATCTGTTAATTTAAGGTATTTTTTTATCAACAGTATTGTACGAGATGAGCCACAATACAGCAGGTGATTTAAATGTATTGCAGGTCATGGTTATCAGAAATAGGAATAAATGTAATGCAAACAAGTTGTTAATCAATGATTGACTAAAAATGATTGAAAGCACTGAAGAAAAATACGTTTCTTAACTTCACCATGGCGTTTATATCTACAAATGCGCTTTTTAACTTGCTTTGATATGCATCATGCTTTCCAGGATTAATGAGAACGGTGAAAAATAAAACAAAATTACATGAAACCTCCCCCCACACAAATTATATAAAATGAGATCTCTGCAGAACACTACTAAATTGTTCAGAATCATTTTTCTATACCAACAGGCACAATAAATCTGTGAAAATGTAATATTCATATCCAAAATCTGTGGTGCAGACAACTTAAGTCTTTTAAATACAGTAGTTTGCAGCTGACGATCTTTGACAAGTGTTAAATGGCCCAAATAAATGTAGAATTTTAATTTAACTAAGAAATCAGATACAACAAATTGTCCATATTTCTCTTAAGCTTCGAAATTATGACCACTAGAATCGTTATAAACAAGATAAGTCCATTTTGCTAATCTTGCTCATTTGGTAGTTTAGCAAATACTGTAATTTAAACTTTTGTTCAGCTGAGTTCCTTTAATGAGTCCAGAGTTTGAGCCCAGAACACCTGGCAGAAAAGCCTGTACCAGACACCATTTTATGGTCATCTTCCCCTAGTTTTTTTTCAGTTACTCACATAATGTCAAAGTTTCCTAGTTATGCTTCCCACATCAATATACTGTATAAGTTTTAAAGTATGGGTACAGTATATTATTTGGTTTAAGAATGGTCTTAGTGTTGCCCTGGGCTTTCCTGATCCCAGCTGAATTGTCCTATTGTAACCACTGCCTCTCTGTTCCCTAGTTGAAATATTTGTCAAGCATTCTGTGCAAACACTTTCCTACTACCGCAGTTACCCATCAAAAACAAGTGTCCTGCTTGCACAGGCCCATTTAGTCCAGGAGGACTGCAAATATCCCCTGAACCTAAATCCTTCTTCTCTGCCCCAGACTTTCTACCACCAAACTGCTAGAAAGTGTGAGAGGACAACTGCTTCTGCACTTGCAAGCTACAGTAAATATTCTAATGGAATAATCCTACCCTTACCTACTGTATTTCATTTGTTTCAATGTAGACCAAGGCATCTGGCTCCTGGCAGGGAGCCTGTCCTCTCTTTTAGGGATTTCTACACCCTGGATACCTTACAGACAACACTTATTGTTACTTCCCTTTAAGAGATCTCCAAGGTATTGTCCTTCTGCGGGATGCAAACTCTTCACTTAGTGAACTACTCTATGGTCAACTAGTTACAATATCTCCCTCTCTCAGGACTCAAGCAAGAACCCCAGCAAAAAAATATTTCTAAAGAATGCTCCTTTAGTTGTTCTGAATTTGTGCTGCAGAAAAGATAAGGCAACCTGAATCTCAAGCCTATGGATTTTCACAGGAAACTCAGTAAGCCCATTGCAAGATACAGTAAGTAATCTTGCAAAGCACCCATTGCAATGGACCCATACTGCTAAAATACCCTTTTTAACCAAGCCCAAGATTCCAGAAATACATTATTTAATTTATATTGCTTTAACTAATATTTGCTATAACCATCCATCCATTTTCTAACCACTTATCGCAATTTGCGGAGGAGCCAGAGCCTGGTAATCAATGGGCACAAGGCAGGATATGCCCTGGATGGGGGCCTATCCATCACAAGGGAGTCATATAAATACATACTGTACACAGACATACAAACACAGAAACCCAGGACCACTTTTCCCTGAAGCTAATTAACCTACCAGTATGTTTTGGGACTGTGGGAGAAAACCAGAGCATCTGGAGGAAACCCACACATACCTGGGGAGAACATACTGTACAAACTCCATGCACATAGCACCCCAGATCCAGAACTAAACCCTAGGGCACCAACACTAAGAAGCAGCAAGCGCTAGCCACTGTGCCACCTGTTTGCCTTATCAACTTTGCTTTTATACAGTTTGAAATAAAACAGTTACAAGAAAATGGTTTTGCTTTTAAAACTAGGAAAACAAGGACCAAAAAAATATTTTTGAGATAAAAAATACTGCAATTTCACAAGACATTTAAAAACACAATGAAGAGAATAATATACAGTTTTCATATATTCTGATTTAAAACTGAAACCAAACCAAAAGCTATTACATGACCAGAATGCAGAATGACTTTTTGCACATACTGTACTGTACAGTATATGGCTGTTGTGTTTTATTATCTGTTATTTTAATTACAATGCTAAATTTGTTGTTTTTCTTTTGATTCCATTTGAATTATAAGGGGGAAACTATAACTATATCATATTTGTTTTCTTTAATATTAATCCATTGGCAAATTATATAAATCTGCTGGCCCAAATTTAATTGTGTTAATAGCCTGTAAATTCCAGGAAAACAAATGAACATCTAATCGTGTAAGCAAACAACAGCTTCCTCATTAGTTTCCTGTCACATATGTGATTATGTACTGCAATTCAGTAGGACCTGTAAATCACGATCTGCTGTTTACTTTCAATGTGCATCAAAGTTCCAGTGCTTGTCTTTTCTGTAGCAAATTGCTGTAGCCTTCTTACGCCCCCTAGAGATCAATCATATTGCTGCCCAAAAGACTGGAGGTAAAAGGTTTCACAACTCATAAACACTTTTATTATTATTTAAAACACTTTTAAATATTATTTTTACAGAACGCACTTTAGTAACAACGTCTCCAGTTGAGATGATCCATTGTTATTAATCTTCTGTTTTTAAAACCAGCTACATTAGCCAATGACAAAGAAGTAACACATAGTATTATGTCAAGGAGTTATGAGTGAATGCAATTTGTAAGGGATGCAAAGAAATGGCAGACCAATAAAAGAGTTTTCATGAGTGTTTAATAAAGAAGAAACTTAATGTCTCAGGCTAAAAAAGATTTTACTCCATCCTGATCAATGTCATAATAATTGAAAAGGAGGTAGGAATAACCAAGATATAGGAATACTTAACAACAAATTATTTTGGCCTGATTTTCCCAATTGTCCTCAATGAAAAGAGGGCTTGTATTAAATTAGGATGTTTCAGTTGGCACTTCATTACAACAAATAGATAACAAAAATGGCAATATAACACAAAACTATAAAAATGGTGATACAAACTAAACAATAACTAACAAATTTCACTTTTAGTAAATATATAGTAAACTATGAAAAAATAGGAACTAAACTAGACACGTGCCTATACATTTATGGTATTTTAGGAATAAGCAAGGTTGTACAGTAGGAAAGGATGTCCAACATCTTAGTTTTCTTTTCAACAAGCAGGTCTTTCATTGACTTCTAAAAAGAAGATTAATTCCTTAATTAATAACTGAAAAATAGAATTCCTGAGTAAAGATAAGATAACTTTATTAGCCATATACAATTCCTTGCATTAGGAATTCTTTGCTCTCTATGATACACACACAGACAGAGAGAAGCTTGGGGTAAGAACACTGGGTCAGCCATTATACAGCACCCCTGGACCAGTTGGGGTTAAAGGCCCTGCTCAGGAGTCCACCTGAGTAGGGATCCTCAGCCAACCATGGGATTTAAACCAGCAACCTTTCCACTACAGGCACAGACCCTTAGCCACAGAGCCACTGCTCCTGGTTGATGAGCCCTGGTGAGTAATGCAATAACCGAATAACTGTAATAACTGAATAAAAAATGGCATAGCAAACCTGTTGAATGTGAAATAAAAATAGTGTTCTAAACAAAGTAAATAAACATACAGATACAAATAAACAGACACTTGACAAATTGAATTTAAACACAAAGCATTACCTTCAGGTAACAGAATTACCTTCTCCTAAGTATTCTTCTCTTTCAAGCAATGTCCATTTTGTTGATTCATAAATTATGTCTGCACTTTTTAAAGTGACTTTTTTCATGACCCTGCAACACTTTCTTTAAACCCTGGACAGAAATACCACAACCTTAAGGATAGCTGCCAGCAGCCACTGAAGCTCAGCAGGTGTGAGCCTGGCCTGCATACCTGGATGGGGGACCTAGGAAAACCAAGGTTGCTGCTGGAGGAGGAGTCACCCTGCAGTCTGTGTGAGTCCTAATTTCCCAGTATGGTGACAGGGACACTATACTGTAAAAAAGGTGCCATCTTTCAGATGAGACGTAAAACCATGGTCCTGACTCTCAGTGGTCATGAAAAATTCCTGGGCATTTCTTGAAAGGAGTGGGGGTATAACACTGACATCCTGGCTATATTTTGCCCTGGCTTTGACAAATCATGGTCTCCTAATAATCCCCATAAATGAATTGGCTTCATTACTTTGTTCTCATCTCAACAACAGATACATACAGATAGCTGATATGTGGTGAGTACTGGTGCATTTTGGCTGCTGTTGCATCATCCAGGTGGGGCTACACATTGGTGGTGGTAGGGAGTCCCCATTACCTGTATAGTGATAGTTTTGTGGAAAACTGCTATATAAGTGTAAAGATAATAATTATCCATAATTGTATTATTATTATTATTCAGGATTATGTATGAACCTCAACTAAAATCTTTCCCTGCTGAAAACAGGTGACTAATTGTATGTGGTGTTTGTATATGTCAAGGATGATAGGACTAACCATGTGTGGCACGGAACAAGCAGCATATTGATTAAATAAATCCTTCCAATATTAAACAATTGCTTGTCTACTACTACAGCTCTATTGCATGGCATGTGTACCAGTGCACAGCACCTAAATTTACTTCTATTGCAGAAATTATGAAATCAGCCTTTCACTATTTGTTGTCCCCAAAGCACATCAACTACATCTGCACATCAAGCACAGAAGTTTTCTCTGGTCTGTGCAAAAAGCAATGAGCGGCATATATTATTCACAAGGAAAATAAGGAATTTCCCTTAATGCAAAGAATATAGTAGAGATGACTTTAACAACACAAAATGAATGAACTTGGGTTGCTACAATCTGAGGAAAAAGAGAACAAGACTGCTCCTGAATAGTAAAGCTCTAGTGTGCAACTGTTTATTGCAAGCCACAGTAGCCATTAAATTGGAAGACACTTTGCAGGAAGTAAAAATAAACCATTGGGGAAAAGTAGAAAGCACATACAGTAGGTGGAGAGTTTCAGCACTCTGAAAGAAATGCATTTTTATTTATTCTGAACTACAATTGGCACTAGCAAGTCATATCTCATTGCATGCAATATCAGGTGTGTTTCACCTAGAGAAGGAGAACTGAGCTACTTAATTTTCAGGTATGGTCTGTTACCCTTTGCATAAAAAATGAATTAATAGAAGCCTGAAATTAGCAAATGGAAAGAAGCTTTTGAAAATTTTAGAACTGTTTGTCCAGATATGGTCTTATGCAGCTCGGAGAACAGAGAACACATTTCCCCATAGAGCAGCAAAAATAGGCCATGCATAAAGAACAATGTTAGAATACAGCATGTGCCAGAGATAATTTAGAAATAAAAGGGCTGGAAAGGCAAAGCAAAAATATAAGATTTGACCTTGAGTTTGCTGCAGAGAGAGATCAGGCCTTAAGTTATCATCTAAGGAATACAGACTTTGGTGGCTTGGGTGGGGAGTGTCATCAGTGTGCATTGACTGTAGAGAAACAAGTACATCTTAATGTCACAGTGAAAAGTAGAAAGAAGAAACACAGCATTTCAGCTGTCAAGGCTTCTGGACTCACACCTGAAGAAGGCTTTCTGCTTTCAGGGTAAAAGTAACTGTCACAATCAAGTGTATGAACCAGAGGAAAATAACGAACCCTATGCGGAGCTAATAGGAGTAATGTCAGACTTCCAAAGGTAGTGGTACGAGGTACGAGGTACGAGGTCGGGGTAGCCAGGCGAGGTCGGTAAACTAGAGGTCAGGCAGCGGGGTATCCAAATCCGGAAGATGTGAGGCAGAGACGTTGTCGGGGTCGGAGGCAGAGTAAGGTCAGGTATCCAGAGATCAAGGCAGCGAGGTGTCCAAATCCAAATAACACGAGTAGAGACGGAATCATGGTCAAAGGCAAGCTGGGTCGGTATCCAGTAAACAGAGACGAAAATAACGTGCACAAGAGAAAGTGAAGGCTATCTCAAGAGTGAGCGAGGAGTAAACGGAGTGAAGGGGTATATATGAGAGAGCGGGGAGTGATGGACTAATTTGCTAAAAGTGGCGCAGGTGTGCACGCGGGAGTAGGATTCATGACAGTAACCTTTACTTGTACCCCTGTACCCACAATCTACATTGTCACCAATGGTTTCTCAGCATAACAGCAAATAAAAAAAACATATTTAGACATTTGTCAAAAGAAACACATACAATAAGCACGTATATGAAAATCATCCTACATTTCTCACTTGCTTCCTAGTTGGTCATTGAAATAACTGTATATTGCTTGATGAACATTCTTCTTTTTATTTCAGCATGATTTATCAACACATTAACCACAATGAAACAGTAAAAAGTTATGTAGTTCATAAATTAGGATAAATCGGATTGAAAGTTTGAATCTGAGCTAAATGCTTTTATTCCTTGTTTATTTATGAGGCTCCTGTGAAATGAAGGCTTGGTGAAAAGTTGAAAAGCTGTAGCTACCTGAATCAGCTCATGCAAATCCAAATAATTAAGGAGTCTGTCTTTGTTAGTCAGTGATGACTAAAAGTACAAATTACCTTTAAATTCAAATTACCTTACCACAGTCAATATAGTTAATAAAACAAATTATTTTGATCATTGTTAATAGGAAGCACAACTAAAGCTTATGCTATTGATTGTATTTCAGTCTGAAATATGGTGCATTTCTTTTTAAATGAACTTCATGTACTGTAGTAGTTTGTTGATATTGTGTATATCTTCTGGAACTGAATACTGTACATGTCCTGTAAATATGAATGTAACATTATGTTTTCTGTTTTTTTAAATAATAATTATTAATTTCTTATACTTATATAGTGCTTTTCTGAACACTCCACTCAAAGCTCTTTACAGGTGTAACGATTGTAGTCCCTCCCCCTTAAGGGCGCTCCGGCTCTTTTACTTCAGTTTTGATTTTGTGTACCTGCCCCCTGTTCCAGCCTCCTATCCAGCCCACCTTAAAAGCCAGATGCTCACTCTGTTCCGGGCTCTGCATTGGTTCCTGTACCAGGCGAGTCCGGGACCTGTAGCGTCTGGTTCCGTTCCCCCCCGACCCTCCACCGTATCCCGCTCGGGTTTTTAATTCCGTTTGTCTTTGTCTCTGATGGATCGCCCGGCTCTGGACATTTGCTACGTCTTGGATTTCCCTTTGGACTCTCTTTTGGACAGTTTGCCTTGGATTCACCCCCCAGAACACCTGCGCACCTTGGACATGCCCCCTGTTTTCATTCCCGACTCCTGCATGCTTCCCCCCCCCGTGTTTTCCTCGCTCTACGCTGGATTGTGTCGTCTGCATAGGGTCCGAAAATAACGCCTCCATTACAACAGGTAATGGTGACTCACCTTCACCACCAAAGATGTGCAGCACCCACCTGGATGATGCAACGGCAGCCATAGTGCGACAGTGCACTCACCACACATCATCAGTGGGGAGGAGAACAGAGTGATGAAGCCAATTCATACACAATTTCATGTTTTTAAATATATGAATATATATGGTTTATATATGATTTCTTAGCAAAATCTGTGACACATGCCCATAGATTTATTTAGAGCTGTTGAGATTTGTGAATGACCATTAGATGAAATACAACATACAGTATGCTATTCAAGTCAATTATATGATGCTTGCTTGAAAGTTAAGTCATTCTTCACAAGTCAGTTGTAATTATGTGTTTTTTAAGGAGGTACAGTATGCCACTAGCTATTAAACAAACCTTGGCAGGATCAAGCACAAACAAAGCACAACCTCCAGAGGTCCCTTTGAAAAAGAAGACAACAGTAAAAGAAGACAACAGGGGATTCTGGGGTAGAAAATGTAAATAAAGTTTTACAAAGAGTCCCACATAAGAGAGAAGATGGAGTCATCACCACTATTGCAATGAGAATTGCAGAATTGCAATGAGAGGCGGGGAGGAATGAGAGGGCACTGCTGACTGGGCCTTAACTGGAGGAAAGGCCTGAGGTCAACACAGAGTTGCTACCACACCTAGCTAATGGGATGCTACTCCCCAACTACACAGAAAGAGTATCTTCATCAGTAAAACATGGGGATCGTGCTGCTGTCCTTGAAACCTGAAAGGATGGATTATCTTGTTGAGGCTGCCTGAGAAAGTTTGATGTCAGAAGCTTATGATCCTACAGCCAGACTAATGGAGAATAGACCAGCTGATAAGGTGGGCTCACTACCCAGAGGGAATGGAGGTGCTCCTGCCCAATCCCCTCTGTTTTAATGCATTCATTCTGGAGTGGGGAGCTTGTTGGAGAGAGTTTAATTGCTGAGGGAGACAATAAATGGTCTCTCTCAGCAACATGGGGGATATGTAGAAGGTTAAAGTGACAAGGCAAGTTGGAAGTCCTTGCCTCAGCTACAATCCCCTGTTCAAGTGAGTACAGTAGCTGTGTCAGCATGTGTAGGCAACAAAGGAACAGATAAAGGTTTATTCCACGCTGAAAGGAAAAGAAAAGAGACACAATGTTTCGGCTGTGGAGCCTTCTTTTTCTTTACCTCTTCCTTTACAATCTCATGTATTCCCTAAATCCATGGGGATGATCTGTCACCTGCTCTCACTGAAGTCGTTGGAGGGAAACAAAAGCTCAGCTAAGTATTATACATAAAAGCAGGAATTGAAGACTTCTTGGTGTGGTAATTAATGTTTATCTGCTGTCTAGGGACAGTAAGCAGATCCACTGAGTTAAGAGATGGACCATCAGAGATGAAAAGAGAGAAAAAGACAGGGTGATTGATTAGACCTTTTTTCAGGTGGCATGGTGGCTCAGCGGTTTGCACTGCTGCTTTGCAGTTTTGGGGCCCTGGGCTTCCTGGGGTGTTATCTGCATGGCTGTTGAGTTTGTATGTTCTCTCCTGAGTTTCCTCCAGGTGCTCCAGTTTCTACCCTCATTCCCAAGACATTTAATACTTAATTGGCTTCTGGGAAAACTGGCCCTAATGTGTGTGTTTGTTTATGCCCTGCGATGGACTGGAGGCCCATCCAGGGCGCATCATGCCTTGTACTTTTTTGTTGCTTACTGGAAAGGTTCTGGCTCACTTATGACCCTGCATTGGATAAAGTATTGGATAAAGATAGAAATCCATTTGATTTCTCTGCACTACCTTATAATAATCCACTTTTTGCATCACACTGGCTATTACTATGCATTTCTTTTTTGATCTGACTACTTTATCTCATCCCCCACATGCTGATATACAGTATAACAATAAGCACTTGGAAGACTGTAGACTGAGCCTTATGTTACAAAAAACACTTCAGATACTAACTTATTAAATATTATTCTGGTAATCAGTTTACATGTCTCCACCTGTAACTCTTGCTCCCTTCAAATGCCTTTAAGTGCTAGACAGAGGTGGTAATCCTATCTGAGGATAGACATGCCATAATGTGTTAAAAGCATATGGGAGGCATTATCCCACCACAGTCATTATATCTGAAAGGGCAAGCTATAGTGCTCAGACTGATTTGATTTAGAAAGTACAATAAGGCTGCTGTTGCTTACTTCTGGAGCAGAGATTTAATTGATCCCGATTGAAGAAATGCAATAATATGAGCCTCTTCCAAAGATGTTCTGGTAACATTTGAAACAAGTTTTTAGTGCTCCATACTCAGCTGTATATTCTAGGACAAAGTGTGGCTGAGAATGCTATAATCTATCCTTCCCATCTTTTGATAGAGAAATCTAGTTCAACTTGTCACTCCCTGTTTATATTTCCACACCATTTTTGTTTAACTGTCTCAAATCTCAAGCACTGGAAAGATGCTACCTGTGCAAACTCCTCTGAGCAACTTTCCAGTTTTCATGTCTTTAGCTGTGCTGTGAGGAGTGAAGTGGCTCCCATTGATATCTGTACAAGCTCACAGACATCTAGTAAGTTGCAATGGTCCTTTTTGTATCATAAATCAAGGTGTTTAGTCTAGGTTCGAGGATTATGACTAACAGGTCAATCTCAGATGGGCAATGTCTGTACTTAATCCATTAACACCTCTACAGACTGGAGCCACTCGGGAGTCTTCAGAAAATACATACTTTTTGATAAGGGTGTCGAGCAAACACATTCCACTCAATGTTTGCTTACATGATTAGACGTTCATTTGTTTTCCTGGAATTTACAGGCTATTAACGCAATTAAATTTGGGCCAGCAGATTTATATAATTTGCCAATGGATTAATCTTAAAGCAAACAAATACGATGTAAGAATCTTTAAGAATTGGATTTAAACACTCAACAACAATTGTGGAAGAGCTCTTTAGGCAAGGTGACCAATAGGCACAAAAGATGGTACCACATACATGCACCAAAACTGAAAAGTGAAAATGAGGAGCACAAACCAATGAAGTTGAAAAACTGTAAGTTTACTGAAGGGATCTGAGCAGGACTATCCAGTCTGAACCTTGAACAACAAGCACTTCCCATATTTGGCACAATGAAACTTATTGAGAGATTTACAGGATTTCTGGTTTCCAAATGTAGCTTTAGGTGTTTATTTTTAATTTTTTTGGTACACAGGTAGATTCTTTTTTTGAAAAAGGTTCATTGGTCTTCACTCAACATAGAGATCTATGCTATATTCTACTTAAATTACAGCAAGACTTCAGCAGAGATGCAACATGGAGAATATCACTGACAGCAGTTCCCCCACAACCTTGAATTGGAAAAAAGAAAATGGATGAATGGATATTTTTATAGTTGTCCTGGAAGATATTATTCTATTTTAAGCCTCTCCTCCAGCATGTTTGGACATTTACAAAAAGCTGTTAAAAATGGTATTTTCCTATGGAATCTGAGAGTTATAGTGGGGTGAAGAGCCTTGTTAGTGCTGCACAGGACGAGTGGGCATCGAAGTTGTGAAATACAATCAGTTGTCAGAACAGTATGCTTACATTATACACAAACCAGAAACAGTGAAATTTAAGAGAAAGAGAATGTTGGTTTCAGGCACTGACTGGCAATGGCAGGTCAATTCAGTTGAAATGCTGCAAAATTTCAGGTTCACAAATAGATGTTGTCATGATACAGCATATATGAGACCTTATGATGCAGGCTATGAAATGCAAGTCAGCAAATAGATTGTTACTGTTCTGAACTAATGATCTGTCAAAGTCTGTAAATACAGTACAATTCTATGTCCTTTGTTATGGATGCATGCTACATTAATTATCTTTCTGTTTCTGACAAGCTTTCAACATCTTTATTGGTAAATATCAAAGTGAAATATTCATTTAATATTTTAGATATTTTCCTTTATTTTCCTTTCATCTAAAACATTCCTACTGTTTCCTCTGAGTCACCTCATCCATTATTGTTCTTTAGCTGTGTATAATACAGAAACCTTTTATTATTTTTTTCAGTCTTCACTGCCATATTCTATTCTTTCTCTCTTGGCATTTTAAAATATGCCTTCAATTTACTGCAGTTAATTTCTTTAACTGGATGCTCTTCTTTTTTAGTCATTTTATACAGTGCTTTCCTTCTCCTTATAACCTTGCTAACAAAGGCCCTAACCTATTTGGGCCTCTGGTGTTCTAGCCTTTGATTTACTTACACTAGGGAAGTATCTCTGCTGATTCCATTCTATTCTATCTATTCTATGCGGGATATATCTGTTCTATTTCACATAATGTATCTTAATCTGTCTCATTCCTTCATAGTCTGCTTTCTGAAGCATGCCACATCATAATCACAGTTCCCTAATGGTTCTCTGGCCTGTTGTATTTATTCTGTGTTGATAATTTGAAAAGACTAGCTCAATAGACTCATTCTCTCTTACAGGTGCTCTGACAAATTGAGTACGAAAGGAATCATTAGGCATGTCTATAAGTTAATTTTCTGATCTCCCTAGTGTTTTAAGCACAACCTGTGCGATCATTATTAATTTATTTGGTACACTAAAATAATTTGCACACTTTTGTACAGTAGGTCATTTGACTGGAACAATCCAGTTTGTGGCCTTGCTCAAGGGTACAAGGTGCTTCCAGAGCCCCTTGCATGTTTGATAGTTTAGTAGCTTTGTGAAACTGAAAATTAAACTGAAATTTCATTTAGCGGTTTCTTAAAAGTGCTCATAGTTTGAGCCTCAGCCTCCTGGCTGTGAAACATGGTGCAGATGCACACAATTCTTTCTACAAGGAATAGTTTCCTTAATCTCTATTTTCTTAATCTTCTTTAATCATTCTAAATGAAATTCCTTTTAGATTCCAATTGTGCTCCTTTGTCTCTGTTTCATTATTGAGTGTGAAATAGCCCCCTGGGTTAACCCTATCTATAATCTTTATAGTTTTATATGGTTAGATCAAATCTCCTCTAAATCTCCTTTGTCCTAGACCAAAGAGATTAAATTCCCTTAACCTGTCTGGATATGACAATCCCTTGAAATCAGCCACCAGTCTTATTTCACTTCTTTGAATTATTTCTTAAGTCGTAAGATCCACATGCATAAATTACTTTAGATTGATTAAAGAATCAGACTTTTTTGAGAGCTCTATCAAAAGCTTTCCAGCACTGTACAATATATTCATTATTTGCTTTAATTTTATCGCCGATGCCTGTTCTAAGACTTCAGTGAGTTAGACAGGAACTTTTTCTAAATCCATGTTGTTTGACTCTTAAAATGTTGTTTTCAAATTTCTAATTTAATCTAATTTCTAATGTAGATTAATTTATTGTGTCTTAAACTTTACCTCTAACAGAAGACTATTTGGCCTGTAATTTCCTGGTTCAATTTTGTCTTCCTTTTCATAAACTTGTGTTAAACGTGCTGTTCTTAATCTATGGGTGCAGATCCGATTCTAAGTGTAAGATGCAATGTCCTAGCTGGGGTCTTTGAATAATTTCTTATTATCTTCGGTATCACTGAGAAATTCCCATCAAGACCAAGTCATTTAATGTTTTTTATCTAGTCTAACAAGAGTGTTTTAATGTGTTTCTTATGGAAAGTAAGTTGTTTAAACAATTGTCATGTGTCCGAACAAGAACAAGTACAACTGGGTCTTCAACTGTCCTTTTTGCCAGGAACCTGTCTACTCTGGAAAGTAACAAGAAATAGGTTTATTCCATCCTGAAAAAAAGAAGAAAGAAAACACAATGTTTCGGCCGTGGAGCCTTCTTCAGTTGTGAGAAAGACAAGGCAGTAAGCAAAGGTAATGTAGTGGGTGAACAAAGGCTGGGAGAGAGGAGGAGCAAGAGGCGGGAGCAGGGGACAGAAAGAGAGGCCAATCAAGAGGTGTGAAGTCAGAATAGGTGTAGAGACGTGTGAAATGAAACTTCCAATGAATGGAGAAAATTTAGAAAAAAAGTAGTCTGTTGTTAAGAGAAGGGGGAAGGTGTGATCCTAGCTGCAGGATAATTTTCGTTTCTGTAGTCTTTCTGATGTATGAGATCGGAAAACTGTCTTTGAGAACACAGACGGAGAGATTAGAGTGGTCATGGCCATCAGAGGTGAAATGAGAAACAATGGGCTTGGAGAGATCTTTAATCTTCACAGTCCTGACATGTTCTCTGAAGCGGTCTCCGAGTCTCCTTCCTGTTTCTCCAATGTAGATGGCTGGGCATTTTCTGCAAGAGATACAGTAAATAAGGTTGCTGGAGGTACAAGCCATCTGGGTGATCCGGAATTGTCCTGTGGGGCCTTGAATGAGTGTGGTGTTAGATGTGTACTTGCAGGTGATACAGCGAGCTCTGTTGCAAGGGAAAGTGCCTGGTGTGGATGGTTGCTGAGGGCGGTCAAGGGAGCTGTGAACAAGAAGGTTGCGCAGATTAGGTGATCAGCAATATGAGATGATGGGGCGGTCAGAAAAGAGGGCCCCAATGATCACCAATCCTAACCTTGTTGTCACTATCCCTTCTGACATTCCCTTTCACAGGATGAGCGATCCCTCCTCAGAAAAGGCCACGGTTTTGTACCAGTTCCCAGGAAGCTGGACATCCCCCAGACCAATGTTGACCTTAACCGCTTTTACCGCAGGATCTGTCTCAGAGCACATTTTGCTGACGACTCCTCTTCACAGGCAGCTGATAACAACCCGGTTATTGATGTCATTAACAACATTAATCCCATACAGAGCTGTTGGACTCCCCCCTCTGGCCGTTTTCCACCAGTCGATTATTTCATTAACCAATGCACCAATCAAGCACCCAAGGTACCCTCTATACCCAGTAAACACAGGTCCATCCTCACCCAAGGAGAAAATCTGCAGGTATCTCAATTTTACCTCCTCCCCAAAATCCACAAACTGGACACCCCTGGACGCCCCATCGTATCCAAGCCCATTGTTTCTCATTTCACCTCTGACGGCCATGACCACTCTAATCGCTCTGTCTGTGTTCTCAAAGACGGTTTTCCGAACTCATACATCAGAAAGACTACAGAAACGAAAATTATCCTGCAGCTAGGATCACACCTCCCCCCTTCTCTTAACGACAGACTACTTTTCTTTTAAATTTTCTCCATTCATTGAAAGTTTCATTTCACACCTCTCTACACCTATTCTGACTCCACACCTCTTGACTGGCCTCTCTTTCTGTCCCCTGCTCCCGCCTCTCGCTCCTCCTCTCTCCCAGCCTTTGTTCTCCAGATACATTACCTTTGCTTATTGCTTTGTCTTTCTCACACCCGAAAAAGGTGTCAAGGATGTCGGAAAGGACGAACCATGGAATGACAGGAGAGCGAAAAGACCCTATGCGTAGCAGCGAGACGGGGGTTAGCTCGGGCTCAGCTGTTCAGGAAATGCCGTATAGAAACCTATGCCATCAGGTAGCGGACATGGGGCGACCTGGTGCTAGGCGGGTTTCAGGACATCCGAACGTCAATGCTGAGCGAAGGCAAATGAAAGACCCAGAAATATATAGCCCCAGTGAGAGAAACACCGGAAGGACAGCAAAGAACCGGAAATGAGAGACAGGACAGAGATGGAGCGCCCTCTGGCTGCAGAGGGCGTGACAGAAGGCTCCACGGCCGAAATGTTGTGTTTTCTTTCTTCTTTTTTTCAGCATGGAATAAACCTATTACTTGTTCCTTTGCAGCCTACGCATGCTGACGCAGCTCCCCACCTGAACTGCTCTGGAAAGTGGCTGTCAGCTCAGCCCTAGGAGACAGCATGCTGCTGTGGACTCACAGTCCTTGAAGTCTATTTCACTTGTGGTGATCCTGAGAACAAAGAATCAAATAACCTCCACTTTCCCCTTTTCTCACATTTTTGGTGGCATTATTACTTATTAAGGATGTTGTGACTAGTGACTTGCCCTGCACTACAAGGTCTTTAAATAGAGCAAACTTGTTTTTGATATGATATTTGGAGGCATTATAATGACAAACTGCTGAATCTTGCCTCCATTGACAAAACGAACAACTTCTCTGTCCTTCTGTTTGTTGGTGTTCTAACAGTTAGGGAAAGTGGAATTTGACAGTTTCTTTTTATTATGAAGTGCTCCTTGGGTCCCTGTAGCACCTTACCTACTGCATGTAATTTTCAACTAGAACTGACATTTTTGTCAGTTTTCACAGATGTTGCAGGAGCTGCTAATCACCTGCTTGAGGGCCAATATGGGGATTTATTGTTTTCATTTCTTTGTGCCTACAAAAGCATGGTGTACAGTGATGTAGAGAGTTGAACTTTTATTTTTGACCCAGGTGCTTATGTGTAATCGGGTTTTCCCCATACAATTTCCACAATTTTACTCTATCATTTTCAAAGTGGTTGAAGAATGTGGTTCATAGAATCCCAGATTAGTCCCATGATCTGAGATGAGAGGAGAAAGGAGAGGTAACAAAGAAGAAGCAGAAAAGGAAAGAGAAAAAGCAACAGAAAGATCCCTGCTCTGAGCTGATTGATATAAAATATTTAGAAATGCAGGATATTTTAAGATGCTAACATCCTGTCTCTGTAAGTGATGTTGAAAACTACCTTTCTAAGATCATATTAATCTCTACATGCTGCCAGCTTTCACTAAAACATGAGTCAGCCAGCACCATTAACCATCAGTCCAGAAAAAAAAGCCTTGACTCAATTTAATGGTTATTTAAGTCTTTGGGGATCCTTTCAGCAACAATAATAGTTCTGGGCAGCTTTACAAGCTGTAGTGCTTTTGCCTACAAGGCTCCATCTTGGCTTTTATGGAATGGCCTTTTTCCAATATTCTTTTCTGTCCCAATGCACATGTTAACATGAGCTCCAATGTAAAGCTCCAAATAAAACTTACTGTTTGGGGAACATCCTACTAATTAATTCAATAAATAACAACACAGAGACGGAGTCCTGAAATGAATTGAGAAATGTGGCACAGAGCCAAGAGAGTTTGGGATTATTGTAGTCAAGTATGTATTGTAATTGAATTAGTCATAAAGCATTAAAAGACAGGTATACAGACAGTCTCTGGGTTACAACTGTTAACAGAACTACCGTAGTTTAAGCAACAAAACACTTATCTTATGCCTTTTAGCCTCCTGTTTGCACCTGTGAACAAACAACAAAAATGTTTTAGTTAGTCTATAAAGGAAAGATTAACAAGTATGTTTATTCATATTGCCTGTTTTAATGAACACTTGTGTAAATTGGTGGTTAACGGCAGTAAAAAGTACTGTAAATGAAATATGAAATTCACATTAGTCAGCAATGTATTTAAACATCAAATGAGGGGTGTCCACCAAAGGTCAGTTTTAATGTAGTGACTACAGACAGTATTCTCCATTTTCTTGCACTTTGTGTGTGGGTGAGTTTGGATGAAGGTGATGGGATGTCATCAGCACTCATCCATTGTACAGTGATCAACACAACTCACACTAATATCTTTGCTGTTTTATTTTAATTTAATGTTGTTATTCAATTGTCATTCTTATTACTTTTGAGTTCTCATCATTTCTTAATAGTTCAATAATATCTGCCTAAAGCTAGTTATGAATGCGCACATCTTGTTTCCTAATAGCTTTAGAAACAGATAAAAACAAGCTGTGACAGAGACAGAAAAAACTCAAAAATGACATGAACAACATTTATGGAAATGTAGTCTATCAGTATACTGTATGCTTTACATTCTGTCACGGATGTCGGAAAAGGACGAACAGTGGAATGACAGGAGAGCGAAAAGACCCTATGCGTAGCGGCGAGACGGGGATTAGCCCGGGCTCAGCTGTTCAGGAAATGCCGTATAGAAACCTATGCCCTCAGGTAGCGGACGTGGGGCGACCTGGTGCTAGGCGGGTTTCAGGACATCCGAACGTCAATGCTGAGCGAAGGCAGAATGAAAGACCTGGAAATATATAGCCCCAGAGAGAGAGAAACACCGGAAGGACAGCAAAAAACTGGAAATGAGAGACAGGACAGAGAAGGAGCGCCCTCTGGCCGCAGAGAGCATGACACATTTTTAACAGCTATATTATATGAGTACCTGTATTATTGCTCTCAAAGTGGTTGTTGTTCTGTTAGCAAAAAACAATAACACGTTTAACAAGAAGGAAAAATAAATCTATAGCATGTGTTGTAAGTTAGTATAAGAAACAGCTTAGAGCAGAGTCCCAGCTTCCTACCGGCCTTCCCTGTATTAGAGAATATGTTCTCAGAATTTACTGTATGGTAAAGATAAGAGATAAACTCAGTCTCAATTATCAAACAAAAATCACAGCACCTTGTGCATCACAATGTTACCTTATTTCCTTTCCTCACTAAAAAACACCTGTCCATTTCAGATAGTAAATACTCAATCTTCACTTGTTTGTGGTATTAAAAAAGTCTTGCCAGGATTTGGGGTTTGTCTGTTATTTTTGTAACGCTTCACTACCTATAGGTAGACGTTTCCTGTTACACTATAAAACCCTAAAAAATCAAAAGGTTTATCACATGAAGCACAGACTATTTTTGTTTGTGTTGTGGGAAAATGTATGGATACTTCATTTGTTGCAGTTATTTATTTTTGTTGTTTATTAAATTATGTTTATCTGTAGCTTATTTGTTGCCACCAATTATACTGTATCTCTTTGTTCTGGCACCCCAACTCTGAAGTCGGGAAATTAACTTGGTTATTTTTTATTCTGTGTCTTATTTTATACTTTTTTCCCAGTTGGTTCTCATCCTAGTTCTCTGCTACAACACGTTCACCAACAGGGTAGGAACCACTACTATGTGCAGTTTCCTCTGACCCATTCACTGTTAAACTGCTTCCCAACATATTGCCAAGCAAGAGTTTGCACTTGTCAGAGACACACAGCAATACAAGCTCCCAGCAAGCTCTGAATAATATACTGTAAGGTCGTGGTTTGTCATCGTTATTGGATTTTAATCTTTATTGTAAACCCACCTTTTTTCTTGTCTTTTACCGCACTTGAAATAATGTAGCTGTAAAGTTACAATGGTGCAACAGAGGAAGGACCAACATTGCAAACCCACAAACAGCAAGACTAACCTTCTGAAGGCCCAGTCTTCGCTTAAAAAAGGGTCAGAGTCTCAGGTGTACAGCACTATTGCATCCACATTGACCTTACTGTATATCCATTTAGTTAGCTTTTCTTGACTGCAGGGAGAAAGAATGGTTTCAGGGAATAAGGCTGATAAAAACTAAAGTAAGACAGAGGAGCAAAGTAGAGGTCATGGCTACAGACCACAACCCAGGTGTGACACTGCTGCTGTACCCTTGGGAAAGGAACTTCATACTGTATGTTCACATACTGTACTGTAAATTAGATAGGATTCAGTACCATATAAATTATATTGTTCTAAGTTGAATTACATAAAAAATAAAGTTTGAAACACCACTTATCCATACTTGGCATTCCTGATTTTCTTGTGCAGTCACAGTATGGAATGTCCTTTGGAAAATAAGAGGCTCCCTGATACTGGGAACATATGAAGAAGATACAGTAGCATACAGTACTCCATACATATAGCATACATACATACAGCATACAGTTGCAGCTATGCTCCTCTTCGTGTGCAAGGTAGCAGCATTACTGTGGACACATGGCACAAAAGTGATAAAACTATGTTGCAAATGTGTCATTTAGATCAAATGGTCCCATTTCTTTAGCAGCAAATTTTTCATGTAATCTATGCTTGTTAGTATTATTTTAAATATAATTATTTACATTTTATAAGTAATGATTTAGCCTGACCATGCTGCTTTTACGTGCCATAAAAATAATAATAATCATAGTTCATATGTACTGTACATGAATGTTTACATTAAGCACTTTTTTATGTTATCAAGGCCAAAGGGAGATCTGTGAAATACTGATTGATAGAAAGCTTAATAGTTTTTTTTATATAACCATTTTTAAATCTTTGCTACATTAGTCTCAACATCATCCTTAAACGTGTGGAGAACCCTGTAATTTGGGGAAAATCTATGTGCAACTTTACATATTAAAAAAGCTCTCAAAAAGTGTGAAACAATATCACAAATTAATTCTTAAATCTATGACATGGACTGTACCAAAAAATCACCTCCTATTGTACCTTTTCACCAAGGTACTCTCAGGGGTTTTTGCCATTTGGAAACAATAGCTCAGTCCTTAGCGATTTGCTCCTAAATTTAATCTTTTGATTAGTTCTAGAGTTGGAACACTCAATGCATTTTGGGAAGGTTTCCATAGATGAGGTAAACTGGTAAATTTGTGGTGTTAATGTGTTGCCTGAGTACAACACTACACAATATAGTGTATATTTCTTAAGGAAACAAATAAGAGGCAGGGACTGAATTGAGGCATTGCCAATTAAACCAATTTACAGCAGTTTAGATTTCAGTCTCAATATGAGGAAAACTAAAAATAGTGTGGACCACAATGTCCTTGTTGGAAAAAAAAAGATTTTGTATCACTTTTCAAAGTAATAAGCACCAACGGAGGCAAAGACTGTTTAAGTGTTATTTGAGAATTCCATTAGGAAAAATGTTCTTGTGACCTTTCTGATTTTGATGAACATCTCATTTTCTTTGTGTGGAAAATTTGTTACAAACTTCATTTAATCCTTAATGCCCACATTTCGATATTCAGTTTACACTACAATAACTTTCTCACTTGTCAACAAGAAAATGCTCTTAATCTTCATTGCCAAACAATAGTTTTTCTTATAATGAGGGATCCCATCCTGTTTGGCCAGGGACCCCGCTGTATAATCAAACCTTGTGCCCCCTGACACAGCAGCAGCCGGTCTGTTTTCACACATACTTTTTAACATCTGCTGATGTTAAAACATGCTTCAAACCCATCTAGGCTACTTTTACCTACAGTATGAGAGGAAAGTATGCTGCTTCACTGACAAGCGATGCCCAATTCCTTCAGGTCCTAATGCCTCCTGTCAGTCCCGATTCAGCTGATCCACACTGTTCCTCTGCAGCACACTTTATGCTTATTGAGCCTGGTAAAGCCTTGATTGATGCCCCTCAGTACAGCCATAAGCTGTATTTCCATGAGAATCCCCAAGTCACCGAGTCCTACAGGTCACAAAACTAGCACAGTCCATTACTAATGAATTCCCCCATAGTTCAGCTCTCTCCCACCCTCTCCTAACACCTGGAGGTCTAAATAGACTGAAATTATTTTCCTTCTAGCTCTTCTTTATTAGCTCAGGTGTGTGGCTAATTCCACACAGAGCCTATCCCAGCTCACTTTGTTCATGTGGTATTTCACTCCCTCCGAGAACTTCTTACTCATGAAGAGCAGCTGTGTCTTATTTTGCAGGTTCTCTGAATTAACAACTGGCCATCCTGACAGTACCAGTGCACTCATGCTTTGGACCTTTCTTCTTCAGCATTCATTTAATAATAGGCTGCTAGTTTCCTTGTGTTTAATGAGTGCTTCCACATTCGAATAAATAATGTGTGCCACATGATAGTATCATTTCAGCACATTTCAACTGCTTTTTGTACAATAAACATTTAATGTAGGTAATACACTTAATTATATTCAAACTTTTGGAAATAAGACCCTTCGACATGAATACGCCTCCTATCTATAAAGCACCCTTTTACCACTGCCTATGATTTGACATGTTCCCTTTCCCAATCCCTGGCCTTGCAACAGTCCTCCAGCTATTCCACCTAGGAAAATTGAAGTGGATGTTTATTAGCCTTGTCCTTCAATAAAATTGTTCTCAACAGCCACAATATCTCACATTTACCCTCCTACTGTACCAAGGTATTCATAATCATGAGCAATGTATGCAGCTGAAAGCTTATTGGCTTCAACAGAAGTAAGGAAATTGCAACTTGTTTTAGTCCTTGATAATTTACTGTGATAGACTAATTCTTTAACAGGATGGAAGAGTGACATTTTAGCTTGTAACAAAGAAACACCTTAAAAGCATAACACAGTACAGATCTAGTGAACATAACCTGCTAAATGACATCACTGTCTGGTTGCACTGTAGTTTGACTTCTCAGTTTCTTTAGTTAGAATTATTAGATTCTTCACTTCACCTACAGTATAACCACAAACATACAGGAAACATCTCACATATAGGAAAACATAATTATTTCTGAAGATCTGTGATTGTATGCTTTATTAAATTTCTAAAATAGAGCAAGAGTTTAGTGTTACTTCTGGCTAAAAAAACAGTATACAGTAGCTGTGTATCACTGTTTCAGGTAACAGCAAAGAAAGTGAAATTGATCCATAATAAGTCATCAATCAACATATATTTGCAACTCTGCTAAGGTTGCTGTTAAGAAACTGTGTACTCTCATACAAAGTGTATTTGTTATATTTATTGTAGTAAGATTGCTTACTGTAGATAAAGATAGTAATGCTTTCTGTAGAGTTTGGCTTTTTAATCTCTTTCTGCAGAGAGAATTCAGTGAAAGAAACTCCTCATGTGGAAATCCCTTACTTATTTGTGTAAAAAGTTAAAAAAGCAGCTCAGCTAGAACTATTTCTAGGAAATAAGAGATAAAGTTCCAGTGGTTCATAATGCCTGCTGCCACTGTGTCACTGTGATGCAAGATAGGCTGAATCTCTTTATGGTTAGGCATCCCTGCCGAAAACGCACCGAAAAAGAGTTGATAGATGAGGATTCTGTCGCCAGCAGCCATATCACCTTGCAACTCACAACTGGCAACCCCCTGAAGCTAAGCAGGTGTGAGCCTGGCCAGTACCTGGATGGGAGACCTCCTGGGAAAAACTAAGGTTGCTACTGGAAGAGGTGTTAGTGGGGCCAGCAGGGGGCGCTCACCCTGCGGTCCAGGTGGGTCCTAATGCCCCAGTATAGTGACGGGGACACTATACTGTAAATAAGCGCCGTCCTTCGGATGAGACGTAAAACCGAGGTCCTGACTCTCTGTGGTCATTAAAAATCCCAGGGTGTTTCTCGAAAAGAGTAGGGGTGTAACCCCGGCATCCTGGCCAAATTTCCCATGCCTCCTAATAACCCCCCTCTATGAATTGGCTACATTACTTTGTTCTCCTCCCCCCCCTCTCCCACTCTGACGGCAGGCGGAGCGATGCGCCGGTTGGAGTATTTCTCAGTCGCAGTTAATGGCAACGTTTGGTTCAAACCACCAAATGGAGACTTGGTGTGCCAACAAGCGGACCCTGCTGATGCGGGATTAATTAAGAGAGATGAGGATTCTGTCACGTTGGCAGTGGTGGACTGAGAAAGGGTATAGTTCTCCTAGACACTGGGTACTGGTAGAGAAAGAGTAAAGTAGATTGTCTGCAGCCGTCCTTATAATCTGTATGAGAGAAAAGAAACCTTCACAATGTCATGAGCTTTTCACTTTCTATCCCAAAAGACCAGATGTAAGAGCATCTTTTAAATGGATGGTCTGAGAAAGTTAGGGAAGCTGAAAAATGTTCCAGATCTGGAATAATGCTGTCCACAGTAGAAAGTGGCACGGAGAACTTAATCATGAGAATAGCAATATTATTATGCGACTGGTGGAGATACGTCAATAACAGTGACAGGTAGATAAAGCAGAAAGGGGCTTGGGCAAAGTGAGAGACATTCAAGACAGCCGTGCAGCCTAGAGAACACTGGTTAGGTTTAATACAATATGTTTTAGAGAGCACAAAAAGGAAAAGCTAAGAGCTGTTGGGGCAGGATGTAGTCTCCTGGTGAGTTAGTGGTTTGTTAAAACTTTAACCTCAGGTCAAGCAAGTTGAAAATTCAGACCACAGGTCACTAATGAATAGATGTTTTAAAATTCTGAAAAACGGATGATAATACTGGGTCATCTTATCAACTTATAAATAATAAAAAAAAATGTTTGGTGGTTTCCTGAACTGGAAGACTGAAATGGGAAATGTACAGTAGGTGTTAATTTTAAATGTTTTATGTCCTTAGAGCAACATATTAGAAATCCCACTAAGGTATCTTTTCTTTACCTACAAAACATTGACAAGATCAAATATATTCTCTGGCACTCTTTGTGGGACTAATCCATGTTTTTGTGATATCAAGGATAGATAATCGTAATGTACTTTCCTTTGATACCGCTAGTCCTTTGATTTCATGATTGTATCTCCAGTCTCCATGTGGTCTCCAGTCAAGTTCAGGATGTATTAAAAAATACTGTTTATGATATATGAAGCTCTACATGATTTCTAGTGTTGAAACAGTTACACTGAACTCAGTTAAAATAATATACAATATTAACTAAATTACAATACACCATTACAAATTTCTTAAGTGCCTTTCTGCAGATAAAAGTTGAAAAATAATTTCAGTGCTTTATATCTTCTCTGAGAAGGATCATATTTCAACTTTCATTGGTGGAAATTGGTTACTAATCAATAATCAGAGAAGCCTTAAAACTAAAAATTAATAAGAGCCCAGAAGAGAGTCTTCTCTACTAGAAAGCAAAAGCAAAACTTATAGAGTTAAATAAACATTTTAATCAGTATTCCCTGTTTATGTCTGCAATTGTTACTTGTAAAAGAAAAACCTCACCCTAGTGTCTTTTTAGAGAAGAGTGAGTTACTTACAATGACTTGACTGTGAAAAATAAACTGTCTCATATTAATAATTAAATACAGAAGAAAACCCGCAACACAAATTCAAAAGTAAAAAATGAAGATAATGTTCACAACCATTACCAAGCAGTTCAATTGCTCTTCACCAAAATGTATTAAAAGGCAGCTTTAAGGGCATGTCTTAATACTTCCAGTTTGTTCTTCTGGTTAGGTTAGGTTATATTTATATCAAGTATCAAGTAAGGCTACCCAGGTAACCTGAAAAGCACACCAAAGAGAGCTGCACATGGTAAAATCCATTGTCTTCTCTTCTGAAGAGCACACAATGCTTAATCTACAAGGAAAAAGAAAATTAGCACTCATCACTACCATCTCCATCAGTCTTTAACCTATCCTGCTGGGAAAGATACCCAGACTTTTGAGCAGTACGACCTAATTAAAAGCAAGTAAATAAACCCCTAATGAGCCACTGTAGGTGCTCAGCACTGCCTCCACAGACCTGCACCTGTGCCTTGTCAGATCCCTCCCAGTTCACAGGACCGAACAAAGCAAAACACCGCTTTGCTTTGCTGTAAATCAAGCCTTTGCCTATGTTACCCCGCTTAGCATAGCAGTACTAAAATGTTATTCCAACATCTCTAACATCCTTTTCTACATATTATTAATATTTAATATATATGAACATATATTAATATAATCTATTTACATTTGCATACACTATGTATCAACTGTAAATGTATCCAGTGTTAGGCTCATGGCCAATGTTATTGTTATCATCATTATTATTATTAAATCTTTCTAAAGATTAAAGGAATGAGCACGACATGTTGGATATTCACCTACAGATTAATTTCCTGATTTAATATACTGGGCAAAATAAATTATTTTTTATTATGTAATTATAATATTGTAAAGTAAAAAGTAGTAGGAAAAGTCAGATGGCCTTGTTTTTAAGTGGGTTCTCATTCAGTAAGTCCATTTAGTAAGTCATTCTTTCTTCCTACTTATTCTTTGTTTCCCTAAGCTTTTGAAATCACCAAACTCTCTTCATACATTTTTTTAAAAAGGAGATTACTTTATGGTTTTCCTTTTAAACAAGTGTCAGAGAACAAAAACAGTTAAAATCTGTATTTTTTAACCTTAGCAAATGTCTTGTGGGAAAACACTGCACAGAAAATGACTAATTAAGCATCAGTAAGGCTAGACTGCTTAAGTGCAACAGAACTGCTAATTTGTAACAACATTTAAAAATCACACAAAGGCCAACTTTGTGGATTCTTTAACATAACATGCAGATTTTGTAAGGTGCTTTATAAAACCAAATAGGTTTAATCCCATAAAAGGCTACTATAGTATTTCAAGACAGAAACATACTCCCACTGTATATGTCTCACATTCCTTCTGATTTTGTCAGGTAGTACTGCAATTTACTGTACAATGACTGCATTTTCTAATTATTATATATTATATTCATCTTTATAAATACTCTGAAATAATGTGGCACCACAATGAATGACAACTTTGAGCTTCTATAGGACCCTGATCTGGACTTTGAATAATGATCTTACAGAACCAAAGTGTTATTTATAATAAGAAAATCACTATAAATGACATTAAAATGTGCCTTTCTACATTAACTGTGGATGAGATCTGTACAAATCCAGCCCCTTAAAGATTTCAGCTTTAACTATTAAAATAAAGAGCCTTTATAGGAGAAAAACAGCATTTTTCAACATAAAAGAAAACATTAACCTCTCAAGACGAGTTGGTGGTGAAGAGAAAACTCATTATACAGTTTCATGAGGAGATTTGTTCTGTTTATAACTGATTACAGCATAGCATATAATTTTCCTATAGTGAAGAGATTATAGAGGTAATTTGCCAGGAAAACATTAATCTATACCTAAAACAGCAGCTTTTGAAGGGTATTTGCACAATTGAACAATATCGACAAAAATAAGCAAATAGTCAATTTTCACATGTATGTGATCCAGATTCTGTGCTGGTCAGTGTTTCCATACTGTATCTTGTGAAGTTAATATTAGGATCTTTTTTGAAGTTGTAAAAATATATGACTAGGACCCATTCATTCTACAGTTTCTCCCCCATTTTGAGAACAGGTTAAAATGTCCATTTATTATTTTTTACTTAACACTTATCCATCTTCATGCATTTGAAATAGGTTTTCCAGAAGTAACATGCTTCAATTGCGATTGATGGTTTGGAGAATAAGTTAGTAAACTTCCCTTTCCATCCGTTTTCTTTAGGAATCAGTCTCAGATCAGTACTTCAAAGATCCAGCTTCTTTCCTTTTTTACTGCTAAAGGCAGGGGTAGTAATGTCAGTAATTTGTAACAATCACCAGAAAGTTTTGTCGTTCAAATATTGAGAACAGTATCACAAAGATGATGATGGTTTGAAAGGATAATATGGAGTGCAGCAGTTTGATTTTTTGTTCCATAGATTCTTCAGCTGATTCTTTTGTAGTCCTTGTAAAGTGCATTGGTGACTTTTCTATCCACAGTTCAAAAAAGCATTTCGAGTGTACTTGGATAGCTTCACTGTGGTTTTAATAGAAAAAAAAAGCTTCATAGGGTAAGTCAGTTGTCAGGTAACCTTTATGGGTAATAAAAAGCAGGCGGAGGCACAATCAATCAGTTTAAGTGGATTTCTCTGTTGATTCACAATAACACACCACACACATGCATACACACACACAGACACACTCAAGGTTGCATATGACTCAGCACATGTGTCTGTGCCTGGATCTTAAATGGCGATGAATCTGCCGGAGATTAAAGGAGCCTTTCAGAGGCTCTGGTTGCCACATGACAGGATATCTGCAGCAGAGGCAAGGCAGGGAGGGCATGTGCAGATGAAAACAGCATAGATTTTCCAATACATGTAACAAATCAATACTGTCTCCTTGAAACAAAGGCTGCACAGTACATTTCAGAGCTTAATGCAGCAGCATTTAAGACTTGTGGCAAGGAGCTCAAACAGGCTGGCTGCAAGAGTAGCTGCCTGAATCTATTGGACATATACTTACAACTATATATACATATTCATATATATAGTTTTGTCTATGTCTGTATAAACTGAAAGTATGTTACATATGCATACATTACAGTAGATAAGTCTGGCGTATGTATGGGTATGGATTTTATATATGGTCCTGGAATGGTCAAGACAAACCTGACACAATGAAGTACTAATTTTGACCCAGGCAACAGCACAAAATAAAGAAATATTAAGGAAACAGTCTCTAATGTTTTCATAGAAGACAAGAATTTGTAAAGCTCTCACAATAACTTTGATTGTAATAGCTTTTTTGTTTTTTGTTGTGCTCAAAGTATCCAAAAACTATGGCTAGTGCTATAATGATACTGTTAGTACATTTATTAGCTTTGTCATTAGAATATAGTTGCAGTTAGCGGTGCCCAGTTTCCTGGGAGTGTATGTTTATCACTGTACAAGCCAGAAGATACAGTAATTTAAAGCCAAATCTTGCATTTAAGACAATGATAACAACATTTGCATTCGACAGTATATAATATAAGTCAAAGCTGTGTGTTAATATAATCACTTCTATGTATATATTTTTATACTGTATACACACAAAATTATAGCTTTGTGTACTATAATTATGCAGCTTTAGAACGTGTGATAAATTTCTAATTTCCAATTGGAGAAATCCATAGGTCCATAGGCTGGGGTCCAGAAAGTGCAGTCTCATATCGTTTTGTTTTTGCTGTTTCTCCAAACAGATTTTTTCCTGTGGTCTTTTGGTATGATTATCTTTTTGTCACTTTTGGTTGTTTTGTATGAGATCCAGGTCCTTTTAGCCTTTTGAGTTCCTATGGAAAGGTGCCAAAACTGGTTGCTTTCGTGTCTATGACTACATGCACACACTCAGATGCCATACCTGTAAAGTATGGGCTGCTCAGGTGAGCTGGACAGAACACCAGTGGAGGGTAAGGTAGGAAAGAAAAGTGCAATTACAGTTGTTTATCTTCTTCTACTTATCAAACAATTCCAAAAAATCTCATACACTCATATTTCTCTCTCAATGTTACTCAAACTCAAGAAGCACAAAGGGGTATCACCTTGGCTCCTTTTCCAGTCAAAAAGCTACCCAAAACACAAACACATCAGCCTTGATAGATACTGCGGCATTAGCTAGGAATTATAAAGTATTTTGGAATGAACTAGTATCACACAAGAAGGTTGGCATTTTTCTCCCCCACCAAAAAATCTTTGCGTGCCTTTAGTTTACAATCAGAAATCTTCTCTTTGTAATATCACTGAGAAAAAAAGGCTATTCCTTATTTAAAAAGGAAAATACAGGTAATACAGTTTAGCAGATGAACAGAAGTTACATATCTATATGAAAATATAAAAGCTTACAGACCCTGTACAAGCAGTACACTTGGTTCTCTGGCCTTAAAAAGAAGCCACCTTAATATTTCAATGAAGGTGCTTGGCACAAATGGGGCATAGAGTTTATTCTAATAAAAATGACACTGAAGCAGAGTCTCCAAGCATTTAAGATGATAAATTCAATATTGCCCAAAGAACTCTTACAGCAGTCTTTTTCATCTCAGCTAGTTTTCTAACAGCTGACTTCTGGTGAGGGTCACGGTGGTAACAGGCAGAGCAGGCCAGACCAGACATCCCTTCCCCCAGCAACAGTCTCCAGCTCTTCCTGGGGGACTCCCAGGCACTCCCAGACCAGAAGAGAGATATAATCCCTCCAGCATGTACTGGGTCTGCCCCTGGGTCTATTCCCAGTGGGCCATGCCTGGTGCAACCCCAGCAGGAGGCAGTGGGGGGCATCCTCACCAGATGCCCAGACCACCTGAATTGACTCCTTCCAATCCAGAGTAGCAGCAACTCTGCTCCATGGTCCTTCCATATTGCCGAGCTCCTCACCCTGTCACAGACAGTAAGCCCTGCAACACTTTTTAAAGGAACAGTAACTTCTTCTTTAGGCAAAGAATTGTGAGATGCAGGAATATAAACAGCAATTAACATGGTGTTCTGAAACAAGATCTGTAAGCCCGTCCTGAAATGTATTAAAGAAAACTATCCAGCATTTCTAAAGAAATACATCATATTTTGATCCATGTGTAAAAGCAATAAGACCCATCTGAATAAATCCAAGCTTAGCTGAATTTTAAGGGATAGGGTGAAGCTTACATCCAGACCATCAGATTTGTTTCACTTTTCTTTCTTTGAACAATTGGCAATGCTTTAGTCCCAAAAGAGAACTTATTATAAGCCTTCTAATGTCCTGATTTCTTTGACCATCTGGTATTCCACTACAATAATTTTACCTGAGGCAAAATGACCAACCTTCAAGTGGATGAACCCTGAAAGTGACCTACAGTATCAGTGTTCAAAACAAAAACCATTAAATCAACCAGTAGCAAAAACTCACACAACTATAAAAAGACACTTGTTTTTTATATATATTGCACATAGCGTTAATATCTCACGCAGAAAAATATATATTGTTAGATATGTATTACCATTATTATTACTGGTTTTGTTTAAAATATTGTAAGTACTGAAATGCATGCCACAAAGAATGTTTCAGTCATGCAACATTAGAATAATAGAATAGCTGATTTTCTTAAAATGCATTTAAGAGGAAGTATATTATTTTACAGGTTCCACCAAAGTATTTCCAGCATTTGAGAATGAACACAACTTAAGAAAAAAAATAAATAAATGAGCACACAAATCAAACTCAAATTAATGATACACATATCTGTTGGGCGACAGTGAACTAATCTTTGGTGACCTGAAAAGTGAGCTAGGAATGTCATTTGCTTTTATTAAGTTGCAATGTCACAGTTAAATGTCAATATGGTTCTTCCAACCTATAGGAGCTGTAGTTATGAGAGTGTTGCATTATTAGAGCAGAAGCCCCTGGTAATATATCACATATGAATTTGGAATGCAAATAAATAGGGAAGGGAGGAGTTGTTGGAAGAAAAAAACGGATGGAATGATTCATCACCATGTAGCCATTTTAATTTGCTTTCTTTTCCCTCAGGTTTGCGTCTACATAATGCAGGGGAAAAGAGCCTTCTAGCTAACCTTGGTCACAAAATCAGGCACCATGCACAGTTGAAATGCAGAGCCAGACAAAGACAGACACATGAATAAACAAACAAATAAAAATAATAGACATTCATTACGCTTTCAATGTTTGCAAGCCTCCACTTCACTGAAAATCTAGCTCAGGAAAGTGAAGAGTGTGTCACACACTCCTTTGCTCTTCAGGCACAAATGAAAACAAATATGGCAGGGAATTATAGGGCATATGATCAGGCTAGTTTTGATACTGATGTCAGCTGAAAATAGCATGTGTCACCCCTATGGGTAAATTACTCACAGGTGCCATTAAGTGTCCCTTACATAATGCTGATCACAGCATTCCTCAGATAATTCTGATAGGCTGCTGGAGGTTACAGCAAAATCGACTGTGATCTGTAGACTGTAAACTGTAAGCTCAACAGGACATTTTCCTTTGCGTTTTTCATTATCTTGGGCCTTCCGTTTTGATGTACCCAAGAACGCAGGAAACAGTAAGAGAAAGCACACGATTGGTACTCTTTGGGGATGCAAAGAAATGCATTTTATCTTCAAGGATGGGGCACAAGAGGGGTGCAGAGGTTTGAGTGAGGTGTAGGAGAGCTGAGGGATGTTTGGGCTGGAGTCAGGATCCCTCTATGCTACTTTTTTGGCTACTGTTTGGCTACTGTTTCAAGCAGGACCACAACTACTGAACAGTCACACAGATAAGACTAACTCCATGCAGACACCAAAACTAGGATGCAGAATTAGAGGATCTGGGACATGGAGAATTGGAGGTGGGGAAAAGGGTGGGGAGGTTGAGGGGTTATGCGTTCCCTGCATACTCTCTGCTCACTTTTGAGATTCTCTTATCTCTTCCTGGATCCATGTCTTGGTTTCATATCCTCCAAAATTGGAAGCTGATCCCTTTCCACCCTTCCCAGCCCCCCACCCATGGCTAAATTATCCCAGCTGTTATACATCCGTGAGCATCTTGGTGATGTTGACGTAATTAGTGTTAGCCAGAGTACAGTTAGCTGTCTTGAGGTTCTCCTCTCTGAAGTCCTCATTGCTGTTATTTACTCCCTCTTGAATTTCCATGTAGTCTGACTTGCTGATGGTAGATGCACTCCTGCTCTTCTTCAGCTCCTCAGAAGAAGGTATTTTTGGGACACTGGTCACCTGCAGATACTGGGCCTGCTCCTCACCCTCCGTCTCTCGGTGGTAGAAGTAGTTGAAGTTGGACACGATGACAGGCACAGGCAGGGCAATGGTCAGTACACCAGCAATGGCACAGAGTGACCCCACAATCTTGCCTCCAATGGTAGTGGGAACCATGTCCCCATATCCTACTGTTGTCATGGACACCACAGCCCACCAAAAGGCATCAGGGATACTAATGAACTGAGATGCCTCCTCATCTGCTTCAGCAAAGTAGACAGCACTTGAGAAGAGGATGACACCAATGAAAAGGAAGAAGATAAGTAGTCCAAGCTCTCTCATACTGGCCTTCAGGGTCTGTCCCAAGATTTGCAACCCCTTGGAGTGTCTGGACAACTTAAAGATACGGAAAACCCGGACCAGTCTGATGACCCTCAAAATGGCCAGTGACATTGCTTGCTGACCTTGCTGGCCATCTTCAGGCTTCTCAGCCAACTCTGTTCCCAATGTGATGAAATAGGGAATGATGGCCACAATGTCTATTATGTTCATGATATTGACAAAGAAGCCTGCTTTGCTTGGGCAGGCAAAGAACCGTACCAGGAACTCAAAAGAGAACCAGATTATGCACAAGGTCTCCAGAATAAAGAATGGATCAGTAAATGAGGTGGACTGATAGCTGGAGGTACTGTTTGAGTATGGCTGGTAGATGTTTTTTCGCATGTCTTCCTCTTCATTGCGAAAAATAGGCAGGGTCTCCAAGCAGAAGCTGACAATGGAGATAAGGATGACCATTACAGAGATGATGGCGATAATCCTGGCTGGCCCTGAACTTTCAGGATATTCAAAGAGCAGCCACACTTGCCGCTGGAACTCATTCTCAGGAAGCGGTCTTTCTTCTTCCTTGATAAAGCCCTCATCTTCCCTAAATATCTCAATGGCCTCTTCCCCTAACTCATAAAAACGGATCTCCTCTGAGAAAATGTCCAGGGTCACATTTACTGGCCTCCTCAACCTCCCGCCTGACTGATAATAATAAAGGATGGCATCAAAGCTGGGGCGGTTCCTATCAAAGAAATATTCATTCCTCAGGGGGTCAAAGTAGCGCATCCTCTTTTTGGGATCTCCAAGCAACGTCTCTGGGAACTGGGAGAGAGTTTTGAGCTGCGTCTCGAAGCGCAGCCCTGAGATGTTGATGACCACTCGCTCGCAGCACTCATGATCAGCCTCAGGGTCATAGGTGTCTTGAGGGTGGCCAGGAAGTGCAGCTGCCTCATCTGTGGGGTCCCCAGTGGCTACTGTCATTCTGGAAGGAGAGAAGGCCTGCACGTCTCAGTGGAGCTGAGGTTGTTTTGTGTGTGTGTGAGAAATAAGGGCAATGTGATGAGCCCTGTTTATTATTTTGGTGGTTGAGGACCACAGGGCCACAGCCTGGTGCACCTTGAAACAAAAAAAAAACAACAAAGTAAAATTATTTGTTTAATGAGTTGGAATGTTTTAAATAAGAGCTTCATTTATACTTTGATTTAAAAGATATCAAGTCCAAATATGTATTTTCAAGGAGAGTTTTATTGGAAATATTCTTAAACCCATTTAAGTTAGACATTTATGCATACTTTTATGTGAAACAGAAAGTACCTTAGAGAAGTTCTCAGCAAGATGCCCTTCTGAGAAATGTCAGACCTTTTTCTCATGATATAAGTGATACTTCCAGCATTCTTAATCTACATTTCAGTGTGCCTAATCAAAACAAACTGAACATTTAATTTTTAATATATACAGTATACTGCAGAACACCTACTGTAATGTCTTCATTGCAGCCTCAGAGATTCTAATCGCAAGAATTTAATGAGAAGTATGCAGAAGAGAGGGAAGAGAGGCAAGAAAGGGGCTGCATACCCTGTATTGGAATTATATGTTCAATTATAAATGTCCCAGAATATGTACAGTAAATAAAGGTACTGAGAAACACAGACACAGAAAAATATGCATAAGTGTATCACAAGTTCATATGATAACCTGCACCAGTTCTGTGGCAGTGTCAGCAATTTTATAAATAGGAGGAGGTTGGCTATTTGTGGAAAATACAATCAAACACATATACAGTAATAAATTATTGTCAAAAGACACCTGTGTTCTGAAACTAGGACTCAGTTTATCACTGTGTGATAATTTTGTGGTGCATTCATGCTCAGTGAACTCACCTCTGCACAAGCCATTAAAATGCACATTACCAAGTACAGTCACACACATCCATACACACACATATTGATCATGTGAAGACATACTATAAACATTTGAGATAACTTTTCAGTTTTTGAAAAGCTTGTTGAATCTTATTTAATGCTATGTTATGAGTTATTTGACATGTGTGAGATTAACCTATAATAATAACAACTTAATCGACTTATTTTCTGAAGATGTTAAATTCTGAAGTTTATTAAAGTGATTGTACGTGTCTGGGTCTGCCAAAAAATATTAAAATGCAAACAGGTTTTACATTCAATTAATATGCCCAATTAATGATTGTTATTACAATTATATTTTTTAAGCAATATCATGTATATAAAGCACTTGATTACAATCACATTGGGTCGTTTTTAAGTATCAGACATTTCACTAGATTTATTTTATGACTATTATAAAACTTTACAACTTTAAATCTCCTGCTTCACTGTTAAAGAAAAAAACCCTCAATATATTAAAGAATTTTACCAGCATTCAATTCATTGTATCCTTCTCAAATATAGCTCCTGTATTTTCCTTTGGCTAGTTCAATAGTAACAAAACATGTACAGTAATTCTCATTACTTTCACATTTACTGTAACTTGAGTAAATCAAAGTTTAACCTCTTAATAAATAATCTTCCGTTTTATATTAACTAATCTGTCAGTAATATACTGCATATATATATATTCTTAAAGAGGTTTAGGCTTTTCTAAGAGTGAATACAAATTCTAATGCTATGTTTAAACAAATTTGTTGTTAAATAGCCAACCATGAAAAGCTAAGCTCACCTGCTATTATGCGTCGCCTCCAGCACGTATAAGCCAATGATGTGGGTTTCAGGTCTCGGGGGACGTCTGCTTACTCTCAAAAAAACCCAGTGCCAGTAATAAACCTCCAATATTTTGGACCTTAGTCTCAAATCCCACGGTCCACAGTCTTTCCAGGTCCTGACAATCATTCAGGTACTGCTATGCAGTACCACAAACTCCCCTGCATCCGCCGAGATAACTGGTGTCGGGGTGATGCGGGAGGGTCTGCGCCTCAGCCCGCCGGGTTCTCCGTTTGAACAATAGCTCGAAGCCCGAGAAGCAGAAGGCGATAGGAACGGGGATACCGATCTGGGAGGAGGATAGCGCTTTATCTCTTCAATTATGCTTCCTCTATAATGGTCCAAAGATGCTAAGATCAGCAAAATTTGACGTCCCCAGTGTCCTTAGGAGATATGACGTTGCCTGCAACAAACAGCAGCAAAGGTAGTCCTGATACACTACACAGAAGCAACATCTGCAAAAACACAAGGAAGGGAGGTTGCGGGGAGGCGTTGCTTTTATGTAATTGTATCTATACAGTCTCTTTTACATGAATTGGAACTTCAGATCTTAAATCATTCAGCATGTTACATTTTTGGAGGTCAAACATTTTGTATTCCACCTGCAAGAATTTTAATTCGTGGGCTGGGAACAGTGAAGGAAACTGGTATTTATGGCTGGCATTTTTTGCACCTTATTCATTGCATCAAACAGATGGAAGACTCCACCACTACAGTTGCACATTCTGACAGCGTAATAAATTGGAGCTATCGTTTTTAAAAAGCCATGTTCCGGGCACCAACGCGTCCCTCAAAGGTTTTTTCAATTACCACAAAGACCACTTTTGTGATAATTTGACATTTTCGCACCCACGTGCATGCATCCTGGCTAGTCCCCTAGAATAAATGTTACTTATTTTGTTCGTGCACTATTTTTTCCTTATGCAAGCGTTGCAGATGCCATTAGCTGATTAAACCATTAAACACCGAAAAGAGGTGTCTACCGTGGTATACTCAAGCCATGGTTAATTGTTCTGGAAAACTGGGAACATAATCTATGGTACAGATAACAGTAAATCCATGCAATGTCACATAAGCGTATTAAATATAATTGATATTTTAAGCATTTAACTAAATGGCATGCATAAACAAAAAAATCACCCTTGTAAGCCAGTATACAAGATGCAGATCTTCAGACTCCACATCAAAACAGGTTATCTTTTGGATGCAGGCGTCTCCGTGCCCTTTTTTTCCTCGTTAATTTGAAAAAAAGGTGCAGCATATGTTTGCGATTTGTGCTCAGGCTTAGGATTTCTTTCCTTGCTTTTCACCCCTAGAAATTGCAATAAGAATTACGGCTTACAGAGAAGTCTGCAGTTAGGTATTGATATGCATACAAAGAGAGTGCGGAACGGGAGAACGAGCGAGCTCCTCTCTGCGCTGTACCACTCCTTACCCCTCTACAGCGTGGGCAATTTAAAGGGAACGCGTCCTGGTGATGTTCTTCACATAAAAAAAACGTGAAATATAATTTTCTTACAGTGAAGTAGGAGAAATATGACATACTCCAAAGCTGCACGAAATTAAAACATTGCTTGTTTTTTGGGAGTTTGGTTAAATAAGAGAAGATACGACATAGTGTGGAAACCACACGCAAACACATGAAATTCTGCAACTGATCCCAGTTCATGGTTAATATGATGCCAACCTGAGTGTGCAGGTCAAGCAGTGAGCCGTATAAAGCACCCCCACAATGCCTCCCTAATTAACACCACCTGGGGCAAGGCAAGAGTTAATTCTATTTCAATTGTGGGTTTAATTAAGAAACGTCATTCAAACTTTGCTAGACAGCATCATTTTTCAAATGTTGACTCTGATTATTTAAAAATATATTTTAAAGAGAGGTGGTTTTGTATGGAGCAATTACAACTAATTGTGAAAAGGAATGACAAGCATGCTAGCGTGATTCTTGCAAATACATTTCTGCACACAGTTTGCACTGTACACTCTGAAACTAATTGTAAGTTGCTAATGCATCTCTAAAAGCTCAGTAGTGTTCTGAGTTGGAGGATCGCATTAATACACTAAGGAAGTTTTGTAGACAGAATAAATAGGATACCACTTTTGGTTCCAGTCATCAGTAGGAAGCCTAGATACAGTATGCTGTATACTGTCATTAAATCTATAAGGATGCAATTCTCAGCTGGAAGAAATATATGTAGCTCACTTGACAAGTCCATTAATTTCCTTAAAAGATCTGTCATTTATGGTTCATATACAATTATGTAGAACTCTATATGACTAATCCACACTTCCATTAGTGTCAAAGTTTAATATTGCTTATGAAACCGATGCACTGTTTATGCTTGCTAATATATTAATTGTAAATTAATATATACAGTATATGCACTGTATTTGCAGAAACAAGCATTTGCCAGAAGGTTGGAATACCATTTGATTTATGTTAAAAAATGTTAGTCTTTCCCATAAGGATTAATAAAAAAATGTTTGGCTGCACATCACAGTTTAAAAACCCATTATCTCAGAGTCTTTCAGAAGTAAAAGCCCCAACCAATTAACGTTCCTGACAGTTTAAGGTGTGGCAATGAGTGTTAGGCACCAACAGACATGAAATGGATTACATGGCTCAAAGCCAAAGTTGTTGGCAAAGGTTCAAGGACCATCTTAAGACACTAATAATAATAGAAAAACAGTGTGAAAACAATTGTTCTTCTCCCTCTTCTATTACTACAGTAATAGCAATTACAATAATGATGACAATGGGGGCAGCATTGTGGTATGATAGTTTTTGAGTTGGTTCCAGAGGAGGCACTGTTTGTCCCAGATCTGTATGGAGTTTGCATGTTTCCCCTATGTCCGCATGGGTTCTCCAGCTGGCTCAGTTAACTGGTATCTCTAAATTGCCCCAGTCTGCGTGCCATGCCATGGACTTGCATAGCCCTACAGCTACAGCACTTACTTAAACATTGTCTCAGTGTTATGATGATGAATGGAAGTTAAAAAATACAGAAGACATAAAAAATAATACAACACAGACCGGCAGTGATCTCTTTTAAAAAGAAAAACCTTCTCGCTTCCAAATTTACTTTAACTGCTACTAAAATCCTCTGCGGCACCATCTCTGTGACCAAAGCACTTTCTCCAACAAGAACCCACTGCTCCTCTCACCAGCAGTGAACCAGGAAAGGCTACACCCTGAACACAGGGGTTTTCAAGCTTACCTGATTGCTCAGTTAACCAATTAGTTATCTGCAGAAGGAACAGGGGAGGGGGAGGGCTCACACTGAAGTGTACACGATACAATAAGTAAGGTGAGAATGACAAATAAAAAACGTGAAATTTAGTAATAGGTTGAAGGCTACTGAAAGTTTTTAAATGACAATGTTTTATATAGCCTATTAAGGAAGGAGAAAAGAAAGGTTGTTTTATTCATTAAATGGAAGTCAGGGTCTTCCAAGTGGGCTTACCACAGGTTGGGCTCTATGATCCACAAGTCATGACTGTTAGTGGATAACGTCACTATCCAACTGTCACCAAGACTCTCAAAGTAGCAGTATACTACTGACTTGCGTCATCACTAGTAGGACTGGACTTAGTCAGCCAGGACTCATACAGCTCCTGGCGAAGCAGAGACCTCAGGATCTGAAGGCATGTGATAACATCAGTATAAGCATCTCATTAATATCTCTTCCAATAGAAAGTGAACCTTGCAGGAGAGCAGAGCTTGCAGTGTGTCAAATAACAGCAGAAATGTCCTGTTTTCTAAGGGGAGTCAAGCTCAAAAAAGGATATACTGTATTTATATGAACTCTACCTTTCTATGTGCTTCTCTGAGGGAACTAAACTGTCAACTGACATCTTCAAAGATAAAGATCAAATAATAGACCGATAATCTCTTTTTAAAAAAATTCTGTACCCGGCCTAGATATTGTATTATCTTCTGTTCATGTTTATTTCTGCTATACTGATATGCTGAAGACCAAAATAATCCTGATAAATCTAAACAATGCTTTTTCAAAGGGTATAAACAATCTCAATTTAAACAGCATGACGACATTTCCTTTACAGCCAGTGAAAGGAATACTGTATATAAATATGGTAAAACACTTCATGTGATTGAGGAACATTGGCACAAAGCAATAGACGTTGAATAAAATAACCATCAGCACTTTCACTCAGAATACAATACAGACTAATTGAATTTCAAATATGAAGGCCATCACTGCCTGTTCAGGGATAACAGAACCGATAACTTGAGGAAAAAATGGGAAGAAAGCTATTTTATTTTGTGTTAAAGCACAAACATGAACACACAAACCTTCAGCAAAAAAAAAAGTTAAATAAAAATTGATTTCCTTAATCTTAAATAAGTTATTTTTTGGCTTCTGTAGCCTTGTCATCTTTATAACTGTGATAAAATTGACTTGGTTGTGTTGTAGATTGCTGTAAGAATAACTGTCTAAGTGAAAGACAGAACTCAATTTCTCTGCTTAGCTATCAGAATAAGCATACATAAATAAACTGATAGAGGCTAGCGAGAATTAGTATGACTGAAAAATTAAAATGTACTCGAACTGACAGAATATGTCTTCAGTAATGCAAAGTATTCTGTCAAAACTACAAAAAGTGACTTGTAATGTGCTCCAGTATCGATAGAACAATTTTAAGGCTTTATCTTAGGGAAATTTAAAACATAGCTCCACTTTCCACCCGCATAACCAAGACATTTAATACTCAATTGGCTTCTGGGAAAACTGGCTGTAATGTGAGTGAGTGTGTGTCAGCTACTTACTTGAACTTCTTCACAGGCAGGGTACATCTAAGCAAGCTGTTTGACAACCTAACAGGGATGACTCTTAAGTCATAAAGTATACAGTACTGGATGTCCATATACCGTACATTCCTTAGAAGAATGTAATTAAAGGTTGGTTTAGTAGGGGTGACATAGCATAGTGGTAAACCTCTGACCTCACAGGTGTGAGGCTGGGGGTTCAGGACCATGCTGGAGGAACCGCTGCTACACCTTTGACCCAGATACTCAACCCCAGCTGATTCAGCCCATTCAGGAGTATAGATTGGGAACCTCACAGGTTTTGCAGGGGGTAATACTTGTGATGACTGGCATCAAATTACAGGTTACAGATAAGTTGTAACCAATAACATTTGTTATTTTTTACAATAAAGTCCAAAAAACAAGAAAGATAAGGGGATAATTTACCTCCATGGCCCTAGTAGCAGAATGCTGCCACAGCACGATGCTCAAGAACAGATGCAGTTTGTGTCATGGCGTGACAAGCACTGTAGCAAGTCACACAAGGCTTGTGGTGGGCTTGCAGGAAAGTGTGCTTACTGTATGTGTGTGAAGGATTGTGCATTTTAAGAGGGGAAGAGGGGAATAAAAAACATATATTTTTTTAATGTAGACATTAATAGTTGAAGTCATCATATTGATAGTCGTGCCCTAATTTTATACCCGAAAAAACACACAAGAAAATTTACAACTGTATGACAAAGCGCTTGCCAATTCATAAGTAGATTTGAAAGGCTCTTTCCAGCAGGTTCTGCACCTTAAAAGCTACATTTTCTCCAGCTTTCACTCTACAATCATACTGTCTCCTAATGGTTTTCCAAGGCTTCCCCTGATGGCCCATTCATTATTTATGAGAGCATTCCATTATAAAGACTGCATTAACTGTGAGCCTTCATTGCTAGAAATGACAGTTGATATTCACTTCACATTAGCTTTCCTTGTTTAATTAAAACTGCAGTGTGCCTTTTTCCTTTATCAGTCTTTGGTTTAATCTCATAAGGAACAAAACAGTGTAACCAGACAGTTTCACACAGCTCCTAGCCATGGCTCTTGATTGGTTATTTTAATTGCTATGAGAGACACAGGTAAAACAAAGAAGAACTGAAAAACTATATCAATGTTACTGGAATTAATACAATTCTGTGATCCATAATCTAGTTACTCAGATTTTTTATTATATGAATGATATTTTTACAATCTACAATTAATGCCATAGCTGCTTCAATTTATAATGATAAGAAATGATAGAATTATCAACAGTAGAGCACTGTTGGTGTGTTACTTGCAACTGAGAGATGTGTACTCTCTGAGTTTGAACTGTTTGCAAGCAATTGTAAATGTAAAACCCAATAAATCCTAAACTTAATAAAGATTACAATCGAGTAGCAGACGTTAAAGAGGGCAAAGAACAGAAGTGGTGGAACACTTTATAACATCAATTGCCATTTTGGCAAATATACCTTGCTAATTTTTTTACTTGTTGGACTTTTTCTTTGACCTTCAAAAAAGTCACACATCCTTGGACTCAAAACCAAATTAATTCCTCTCCATCAAAATCAGCCAACTATTCTAATCACTCCAAGCCCACTGTTAGATGTAATAGATCAAAAGGATTGTTGCAACATTTACCTGGAGTCGATGTCTTATTAAAGGTATAAGGAAGGGGTAGACAGGGTAGTGAGAATCTCATATTGTGTGTATGGGTCTCAGGTTGCAGACATTCCTGAATGAGCTGTCAGAACTAGGGTGAAGCCAACTCTCATAAAGAATAAACAAGGGTAACTACAGTATATAGCATGATAGAAGTAACTGAAACATGGCTATGGAACATTAGCAGGGATAAATATACTGTAAAATAAATCAGTGTATTTTTTCAGGAGAAGCAGGCTAAAAGAGATCATAGGGTGAGATTGCATAAAAAAACCCTGCAAGTTAAAAACTAAACAAAAGGGTATGGGCAGTTTTGGAGCTATATGGTTTAAATTGTAAAATTGAAGTTTTAAGAGCTTAAGACCACGTAGTGCAGATATGGGCACATGTGATACAAATAATATGATAATATTGATAGATTTCAATTTTATATATAAATTAGGATGCTGTGATGGTAGGCCAAGGAAAATGAAAAGGAATATTGTGATGGAGGCTAAAATTAGTAAGAAGAAGTTATTTCAATGCTACAACAGTAAAAGAGCCATAAGGAATGAAATTCAATTATATCCAAGAGGATCATAGGAACCTTCTAGAAGATGAAAGGGAAGTTGCTGATGTACAAAATAAGCGTTTCACTCAGGTGTTTAGTAAGGAAGAAGTCAGCAATATGCCCCAGGCAGTAAAAGGCCAAGGTTTGGCATTAAACAGTATTTTCATTGAAGAGGCAGAAGAATTTTGGGTACTTGAAGCACTTATGAATAATTAATCCCTCTGGCCTAACGTATCTTACTACAGTTCTCAAAGAAATAAGACATTTTATTCAGAAGCCATTGACACGACTATCCCATCAGTCGTTCAAGACAGGGGTAGTACCCATGGACTGGAGAATTGATAATATAGTGCTCACCTATTACTTGAAAGGTTATGGGAACAATTATTTGAACTACACTGGAGGATCACAGTATATACTGTATGAATGAAAATGATATCCTAGGGAATATTTAACATGGATTTAGAAAATGTATGTTTTACCCTAATAAAATTCTTAGAGTTCTTTGGACATGCAACTGCAGTAATGGATAGACAGATAACATGTTACGTATATAGTGTGTTTAGAGTTTCAAACCGTTTTTGATAAAGTTCCACATAAAAGGTCACATCTAATTTTAGAAGCTGTCGGCATTCAGGGAAATGTGTGTGTCTGGATTAAGAATCAGTTAATAGAAAACGGAGAGTACAGTTGAGGGGTAAATTGCTGAAATTGGGGTGATGCAAATAGTGAATTATACCAAGGATCCAACCTGGGACCAGTAATTTTTAAAAGTTATATCTATGGTCTAGAATTTTGGGTCAATGAACTGTTAACCACCAAACAGGTAAAGGATGTTGAATGGCCTCCTCTCATTTATATCTGTCTTTATGTTCTAATGGGTTTTCTTATTGACCTTATTCAAGACCTTATTCTAGGAAAACCTAAACAGGTATAATCACATCTGGGTGGTGGGGGTGGTGCTGATTCAGAGCTATCCTAATTTCTGACATACTGTACAGACCTTGGATGACTCATGCAAGACAGGAATTCTAGCTCAAAGAGCAAATGAACTGAAGAAAGACTGTCACATCTTTCTGACAGCCCCCCCAGACAAAAGGAGCTTTTGTCATTTTTTAACTAAACTAGGCAACTTTCCAGTTGATACCAAAATAGAATGATTAGCAAACACCAGAGAAGATGCTGGACAGCTGGACAAGAAATGGTTAACAAGTGTAGAGAGTGTAGGATTGTACTAGCAGGTAGCAAATGCATAAACTATAAATGCAAAATGGGAAATGCTGAGCCAGAAGAGGCTATTTATGAAGAAGACTGTTGCAGTTGCAGTCATCAAGTACAGCTGTACAGTCTGCAGTATCTGTACAATATATGATATTTTAATTTTCTTCTTTGTTGTCCCAATGCTTTGATATACAGTAGCTACGGTAGTTTACCTATTGTCTCAGAATTATACTACAAAAAGCCTATTGCAAGAGTTGTTTGCAGCTTAAAACACATTCCACCCAACCAGAGTTTTAAATGTAAGTCAGACAGCTTTTTATCTATAAAATATAAAAATATAGTCTAATTGATGCTAAGAAATCTTGAAAAACATTTATTTGCCAAAATCACAGATCTAGCTTTGAAACTAGATTTCTGGGCTGTCACACACATTTCTTGTGCAATTCATTACTGTATAATTCATTTAAGTAATTTCAAATGAGGATTAAAATATTATTCTCCTGGGCTGAAAAAGAAAATTGTCTAGTTTTTATTGATGTTAAATTATATAATGAAGGTATTATATCACTTGTGTTATTAGGTAAGATGTTATGCAATACATTTTATTACACATACTTTTTCAATAAGTACAGTAAGTAGCAAAAGAAGGGAACCGAATTACTCCATTGTAAGATATTTGCTGATAAGATGACTGGCAAAGTAATGAATGCACAGGCTGCCCTTAGTTTCCATTTCTGAGTCTCTGCAGTGCTGTGTGAAGAATGGCCCCCTGTCATTTGCAGTCTGTGAACAGGTGTTCCATTTTCTCTTTTCTTCTCCATCTCAGTGAAGCAGGTGCAGACAATGGCATTGTAGGGCAACATGGGAAGGACGAAGCTACCTCAGCAAGAAAGCAGAAGGGTCCTGTTAGTCACAGAATCCAGCTCCAGACCACTGGTTCAAACATAAGGACATTCACTACATTGTACTGAACAAAGTTTCAAACATTGACACTGTTCGTATGGGTAGTAAAAAAATGTGGAGAAAAAATTTTCAGCCCTTATTACATTTCTCTTAACTGATGAGTTCAACATGAAGGCAAACCAAACTAGTTTTGATAAGGGTAAGTTGAATGAATTCTTGCAGGTCCTGTACAAGGCAGCCACATGTGGTTTGGGTGCCTTAAAAAACAAACTAGGCAGTAAACTGGCTAAAGAGTGCATAGGAAGATGATGAAGCAGGAGTTGCTTGGTCCAAGTTTGGGAGGTTTCACTGTTTTGCAGATCAGATCCATCCACCAATTTTCTATCCTCTTCATCCAGTACAGGGTCACCAGTGAGCAGGAGCCTATCCCAGCAAGCAATGGGCACAAGGAAGGATACACCCTGGACAGGATGCAAGTCCACCATAGGACACACACAGACACGAACTCACAATTGGGCCAATTATTCCGAAAGTCAATTAATCTACCAGTATATTTTTGGAATGTGGAAGAAACTGGAGCACCTGGAGGAAACCCACACAAACACTAGGAGAACATTCAAACTCCATGCAGACCCCAGGAATTGAACCCAAGGCCCCAGCTAACCACTGCTACTGCTAACCACTGCTCCACCATGTCACCCCTGCAGATAACATATTTTAAAGGGTCCTCCATGTGGGCAGAAAGTAAAAAGTCATGGTTACCTCATAGACACAGGGAAGAAATCTTTAGAAAGAATAGGAGATACAGTATGGCTGAGGGCAGGTTTTGCTTATTTTCTTGCTCACGCACAAGCCTAATTTCTCTGTGAAACAGACCACATGCAGTGCCCTTTAGAAGTAGTCAAGAATTATTTAAAGCTCACTTTCCTCCTGGCAATGAATTATAAAAAAGATCAAAACTCACACCGCCTTACCAGCTCTCTGCTCTGAGTTGTTTATCCATCATGCTAAATAACTAAATAGTTTTTAGATTATTATTGTGATTGGAAAAATCTTATACTGAAGCCATCTTTTGTTCTAACGATGTATTACAAAAAGCTAATACCATGGATCATTGCTCTGCTTACTGGGTAAAGATATTGTATTATTGTTTAATCTTAGATTTGCCAAATGAAATTAGGAACTGAACTGTGGAGTCCCATTCCACTGTGGAGGTGCCACAATATATTTAACACTTTATAAACAGTATATATAACATAACATATTTATCACCAGAAAGATATTTCTCATGGATTCAGGAAAGCTCTTAATAATAGTCAGTACTGAATATGCTTAGTAACCTTGTTACACTGTTCAATGACTGCCATGACAAACAAACTGAAAAGCATTTTCATTCAAACTTAAATTTTTTACCAATTCTGTTGTTCAGAAAATATTACTAACTTTAGTTGCATTATTATAATTCAGCAAAGAGAGCTCATCTAACATTATTTTTTAACAGGTTTTATTTCAAATTTAAATATTTTCTCTTTTATTTCTGAAGAGGATGATAGGTAATGTATACTCATTTGACCTGTTTCAAGTGCAGACCTTCCAGTAAGTGTTTCTGTGTACTTTTTATGACTCTCCCGTGTGTGTGCACCAACTTGCCATCAATTGTTTTAAGCCCCTTCAGGGAAAGAGGAATCTGGCTGGTGAGAAATTTAAATGTTGTGCCTTAATTAGGTTAATCACTAGTATTCATAGGAAACCAGGGTGAAACCAATGACTAGATGCAGAGGATGTATTAATACCTGACTTAATGAGAAGGTAGAATTCATTTTAATTATATAAATTTAAAAAAATGTTTTCACTTTAACAGACACACCTAATAATGTTAAATCATAAATAAAAAAGAAATATAGGTGTATCTGAACAATTATTTTCAAAGAAAAGAATGACATCTCAGAACTTCCTTAACGATACAGTTTAAGCAATTCCCAAGTATCACATTCATTGATCTTCCTTTCCTAAATGTAGGATTTATTTTATTGTCTGACAGAATGCTGTGTTTTCTACAACAAATGTGGTGATTTGTTGTTTTGAATTTACTCAGACAATTAGAAATTGGATCAGTAAATTGAGAGAGTACAGTACTTTCATGGCTAATCAATCAATCAATCAATCAAACCAATCAGCAATTACACAGTATACACGTGGGGTAATTAAACCAAGACAAGAGTAAATCTAAATCATTCTATCATAGTTCAGGTGGGTAGTCTTCACTTAAGATGTGTTGTATAAATATTTTAATGCACAATCTTGCAAGCAGCAGGATCATTGCCTTGACCCATATACTGGATTTCCACCGGAGCTGTCATTCGCAGTATGGCAGCTGGGAAAGGTGCAGTACATTTTTAAGACCTCATATGCTGATAAACGTTTGTGAGATTCAGCAGACATGGAGGGCAAACTTAATAAATGAATTTACAACTCGTACACGAAAGAAACTTTAGTTTGTATGCATCTTAAAAAAGTTGGAATGAAAAGAATTGAATAGAAAATGTAGATTTATTTATTTAAAGTACAGTATTTTGTGGTAGTTGTTAATCAACATGGCTTACCACGACGATTCTCTTACTTACCCCATGGGAGTGATGACCATGCATTTGATGCACTGAACTCTGCCCTTGTTCAAACCCTTTGACACTTTTTTGCAGTACTTAACCCTAAGGTACTGTAGCTTTGTTGGTCTCAAGCCCACCAAAACATGGCAGAAATCAGACAATTGTGTAATGGCACTCTGGACATTCAGGTCATCACTGGCTGATAGACAGAGTTCAGGTTCTGTTTGTTTTTTTAAATGAAAAAAATCTTCAGAGTACATCTCAGCGCTTCTGGTCCTCTGATAATTGTAAGGGGAAAACTGATACATGCATTGTATTTAGACATATTTAGCTATATCCTAACTTATTCTCCAGTTTACAAAACAGAGAGATATCTTTGTTTTGCCTCCTAATGTGCTGACACTGGAAAGCCTCTCACAGTATAAGCACAGGTTCTGGTGGTTACTAGAAAAGGACACAGCAAATCGTTTGGCAGCTGGAGTGGATGGTAACAGCTGACACATGCGCAAGGCTTGTGGAATACTAGGAAAGCTGAGAGATCCTGTGGTCACATGCTCCTCTCAGCTGTAGACAATTTAGGCATGATGGCTCATGTAATGTAATTGGCATTGGAATCTGTTTTATTTACTCCTTATGGTCAATTAACTTCAGTATCACTGCATTCCCAGGGGTGGCCATGCTTTAACAGATTATCCTTGGCTTCCAGATATGATGTAGAGAGGTTTTAGTGAATGGTGCTTTGGATGTAAGACTGCATAGACCACACACACATATGAAGAACTGTTCAATCACAAATGTTTAAATAGCTTGTTAATATTGTGTCTGAAACAAGACCATAGTAAACTAGTCAAAAAGAAAACTAACAAACAGAAAATTGTCACCCCTCACACACATACACACACATGCAGTTTATGTAATCCTCACTTTTATTTCAGATTATGAAATGCAACTGATGCTGGAGTCTCGTCACCTTCATGCTCACCTTGTTGCTATGGTAACTGTCTTCAGAAGCGCCTCTCCCCACATGCAGTGCTCAAGAGAGTGTCTGGTGACGATTTCATACACGGGTTTGGCAAGCAGTCTAATTGGAGAGTAGAAACTGATTAAACAGATGCTCTTCCTTCCCTCAGGAAGATTAGGGATATCGGACATGGTTAACAACAACATGCGCTTAGAAAATACTTCTCACCACAGCAGAGTAACTCAAACAGATGAAGCAGCCATCAGGCACCAAAGTTTATCCTTACTTTTAAGATGGAAAGACTGCAACTGTTTTCACAAAACACAAGCTTTAGGGTATGACAGCTAAGAACTGGAAAAAGAAGTTTAACTAGAAGAAGACGTTTATAAAGAAGATAGGATACGATTGATTATATCTTATAACATTTTAACCAACATACTACACTTTAATGTAAATGTACTTTAATGCAATAAATTCTAAGTAATAGATATTTTAGTGTGTGCATAATATTACTGTGTGGTGATAATTTACCACGGCATAATTTTAATTGGTGAATGAATTGATGGTGGATAAGATGGTGAATAAGAACGTTAAAATCTTTTGATTTTTTTAAACAAATCTCACTTCATTTTAAGTGTTAATTATTATATAAATATCAATACATGTAATGGTTTTTGCTTAATTCTATGTAACTTGAACATAAGATGTGTCAGAGCACTGAAAGTGAATGCATGAGTTCTTATCATATGCAGTTCAAGATGCAGATCCAAAGTAGATGGGTGTAACTTTGTCAGGATTTCCAAGGTCCATTTTCGATGTAGCTCCTTCTCCCTGATGTCACATGACTGAAAAAAAATGTATTCTCTTTCTTGTTATTTTGGTACTTGTTTTGTTATGTGAAATTATCCATTAGGAGTAATTCACAGGTGCCTTTACACTGCTGTTCCTTCATTGTGTATTAGATGCACTAAAAGAAGCACCAATGCATATACTGTACAGTATCCCAGCTGTATGTTTTGACATCTCTGGATTCTCATTCCAAATTCTATTTTAATACGTTTGGTGGCTTTTGTTGACGTGTTACAATTCTTCTCCACTCAAATAAATATTTCATCCAATTTCTATCCATCCATCAATTTTCTAAAAGTGTTATCCAATACAGTATCACAGGGAAGCTGGAGCCTATTCCAGGAGCAAGGCAGGGTACACCCTCAATGGGATGTACCAGGGCACACACAGACACTCACACCAGGGCCAATTTTCCAGAAGCCAATTAACCAGCATGTCTTTGTACTGGGGGAGGAAACTGGAGCACCTGGAGGAATCCCACACAAACATAGGGGAAACACACAAACTCAAGGCAGATAACACCCCAGGAATTGAACCCAGGGCCTCTGTGCTGCAAGCCAGCAATGCTAACCAGTGTGTCACCCATTGGACAGCCTTAGCTTCTGTGAAATATTATCAAACATTGTTTAATGCAAATCTAATTATACCCTGGGTATTATGTTGTACTGTATGTTATTTTGTTTTCTGTTATGTAATTTCACAGTTCACAATTCACAATTATATGTTTTATCAATAATACAAAAATATACCAATAAGTAAAGTTTATTTTCACTATTAAATATTGTTAACAATTGCAGCTTATATTTATATGTTGTGTAAATATTATATTTAAAAAAAGTAAAATCAATCCTAATTATTAATCAGCTACTGTATTTAAGCCATAAACAGGTCCAAAGCTGTGCTTTGAGATTTATTGATTTCATTTATTCCCTGGTGGGGTCCCCGAAAGCTATTTCTGATTTAGAAGAATAAACATAATTAAAAACCCTCTGTAGCACATCACATCTGAAAAGGAACATATAGATGCTCTTCACCAAAGGATCAGTAAAATACATATATAAATTGTGGACTGAAACAACATTTCCTGGTTCTAGATATTTTTTGGCTTAAGGAAAGCAACCAATGAAGGAACTTCAGGTTTTCATGTATTTAATTATATACAGTATTAAATTAAATATACCCTATTGATCTTTTGCATCTTTAAAGTATTATCAATTAAACCTGCAAGAATGTCATGCCCATCACCTCAGAAATTATCAAAGAGCACATAAGCACGCTTCGGTTTTACATTCAAGGATTTCTATTTCTGTTAATCTGATCAGATGTTCTCTTTTCCACCATAAATTCTGAGGCAGACTGACACCTCCAGTACATGAGCTGTCTGATCTACAATATGCTGCACATTAACACTTACATTTATAAACCTATATTTTCGCGCTGTCATTGACAAGTGGTGAACAGAATCTTTAAATTAGCCAAACAAATCGTCAGCAGAAATGCCTGATGTTAGACGTACAATGTTTGTATCATTCTTCAGATAAAGAAGTTATTGTCCAGACATACTGTAAATCATACTTTAGAATTGACAGTATTATTTTGGTTATACACAATGAGGTGACAATAATGCCCATGTTACAATTAGATCAGCACACCACATGCTGCAGTTCTATCTTAACTGATGAATTTTGGTATGCCCTCCACTGGGATTTTAGTACCACACCACTGTGAAATGAAATATTTCTGACTCAGTTTCAGACTAACTTGGAGGATTTTCTTGAATTTAATTATGGTATAGCTGCTGGTCTTTGCATTCAATGGGACACAGTCAAAGACTTGATAGAAGATAAAAAAGGGAATTCTATTGCACTTGCTTCCCAATATTCATCCTCACACTTATGAATTAGAAATCATGCTGGCGTTTCTAGAGCATGCTTAACAACTCATTTATTTGCATACACTACAGTGGAAACTATTCTTAGCAGAAAGAATTTGATTCCTTGCTTGGGCATCTCTCTGAGTTTTGTAAAAATGGAACTAGGCAAAATAATTTTCTTATGACAGTTGACAAACAGTAGCCACTTAGTACAGTAGCTTTGTGACCTCTTAGTAATGAAGGTTTCTGCTGACATTCCTACCGGAACATTGGAATGGCAGGAATTGCTGGCAGGTCCTGTACAGATAAACGATACATTTTGAAAGTTTTATTGTAAGTGAATAAATATAGGTAAATAGAAGGTTTCTGCAATTTTTTTCTTATCTCCAAACACTGAAACTATTTAGAGAGCTATTTAGAGCTCTATTTAGAGAACTATTTAGAGGTTTCTGCAGTCTTTTTCCTGCAGAGCCCACCATTCTGGAGGCCTAATATCTTTTTCTGTTTTTTGCTCCTAAAGTTTATCTAACTTTTTGTATTGTTGCTACCGGAGTTAAATGAAAATAAAGGTGTGTACGTGTTTACCTACAGTATTAAAAAAAATGTTTCTTTGAATTATTTGATAATTGAGGGATTGCTCCTGGGACGCCACAAAATTTCACAACAGACAATCTCTAATAGCACTTTTATTTTGTATAGAACAGTCATGGTAATTTATAGGAGCAACCACACTGCAATCCATCATACTGCCCTCCACCAACCATTAGTTCCTCAGTCTGCATATCTGCTACCACTTCATTCAATTTTGCAAACAGAGTTAAACTGCAGTTCACATCGAAAAATACAAATAAAAAAGCAAAGACTATTATAGCTTAAGTTCATATATTCACATTTGTTTAGGACAGTGTGCCACAACTATAAATGTGAATGGAACAAGCATGACCCCCATGTCCCTAAATTTTGGGCAGCATTCATTTGGGCTGTTTCTTAGCACTTCTAGGTTTCTTCGCAGCAGTAGCAGCATCAGTACAAGTCTGTGTGATTACAAACAAGTCACCTGAATTCTGGCGATCTTTAAAACTACAGTATGCCTTTAACACAAGATTATGGTGAATCAGGTTCAGAAAAAATGGTGCGCATGTCAGTGCCAATAATAAGCGCTGCAAGAAGAAGGCTGTCAACGTCCATTGCTGAAGGCACCTTGTCTCTCTAGCTAGGGATGGAGGAGATAGATTGGTGTGTTCCCTCGCTCGAGAGACGAGAGAGGCTCTGACAAGCGTGGTGTGGAAGGCAGAGAGAGAGGCAGGGGTGCACCTGTTCGGATTCAATGCAGTCGGGTCGGTTCCAGCCCTGCAAAAGAATGCAGAGGGGATGTCAAGCATAACACAGAAACTGTTAAGACACCAAGAGATTTGCGTGCAGAATCAGAGAACAGTGTGCAGGCTTCTTCTTTTCCGTTCTGATTAAAGTCAGGAGCCAGCAATTCTGAGCTGGATCTTATTTACTCAGGCCAGGATGGCCATCTATGTAGAACTGCAGAACGTGACGAGAAAAAAATTCTACAGATTCTCAGCACTGGATGGACTTGTGGTTAGATGCCAAGAGGCTGACCGAAACCCTAAATCCCAAGGAAACAAAATATTCAGCAGCCAAAAATTAGAAATTGTTTTACACTGTCATTGATGTCCTTGATGCCAGACATATTTTGAGAAATATTGCAAACTTAAGATGCAACTGAAGACATGGATCTACTTGCATGCTACAGTATAATTTGACAAAAAAGCAAAATCCCCAACAGGCTTTCAAAACCATTCAATGGAGTCCTCTTTATGGATAGAATCCTTATTTATAGAATCTAGTCTATCTAGTCTGTTTTGTTGTCTATCTGAATTGGACAACAGACAAAACAAACACTATTCTTTATTCCCCCTGTGCAGTGACTAACGCCAATACTTATTTAATTAAAAAAGGATTCACCATGTAATGACTGCAACAAGATTAGATTCATTCTTCGTTTCCTGGCACATTAACAGTGCACTGGGATATGCAACATATTGTGCTGAGAAAATGTTAATATCAGTGAAAAGAAAAAACATCTACAAAGCCTGCTCACTCTTTACAAAAATTCTAGATAGTTAATAACTAATACATTGTATTTCAACATTTCAACACTGTTCTATCCTGCACGTCCACATCCTATGCTTTGCCATTTTCCTGCACTTTCTGCATAGTTGAGTTACATACTGTATAGTATTTTACAGGCACATAATTGGCACGCCTTTGGGAAAAAGTAACTGATGTATATTCATAAGAAATACAAAAAGTGTGCAATTCAGTCGCCAAACATCCATCCATCTCCCTGTTCTGAGAAAACTGCTTATTCCTGAAGATCACAGCAACCTGGAACTATCCTGGAAGAATAGAGCTCACGATGGGCGAAACATACGAAAACAAGTTACAGACACCATTTAACCCAGATAGCTTGTCATTGGAAGTTGGGAGGAAACCACAGCACAGGCCATAACTTCAAAGAAACACAGGGAATGCATGCAAACTCCACACAGATGTCAGCCTATTCCAGAAACACACCAAGGACCCAAGATTGCAGTGCTAATCACCACAGCAACTTAACTATACCATTTCTTCATGAGTTTGTTACATACTGTACAGTATTTTACAGTTCACATAATTGGCACACATTCCAGAAAAAATAATTGAAAATGCCAGAACTGATGACTGTTTCTAGACACCCTCTTCATTTACTTAAAAAAGACAAAAGTTGAAAATAAAACAGATGATCTGGTGATTCCAGAAACACACCAAAGGACCCAAGATCTGTCAGACTGCAGTCCAAATCACCATAGAAATTTATGGAACCATCAGAATTTGTAAAATATTTTTTTACATTTATGTCCTAAAAATATTTCTGAGCTCCTTTGCTTGAGATTACCAGATTCATAAAAAAGGCCCTGGCTCTGGACCACTCTTAGATTCAGTCTGTCTTTTAAGAAGGACAGTTTAAAAAGATCATTTGAAAGGTTGCAACAGAGAAAATCCATCCCGCCTAACCAACTTATTGGATATTAGTAGCTTTCTGATCAATTTCTTCTCTTTTACTGAAAAAAACATAACTGTGCTGAACCTGTATATGTACTTAGCACTTTCAAAACTATAAATGTATTCTCGTGAATCCTTGCCTTAATGTTTTCATTACATGGAATGTGAATGTAAAGGGCAAATATAGTTGTGCATACTAATTTAGATAAAGTGCAGTGGTATTTGCATAACATTTACTATAAATTCTCTTAAGAATGTTCCTTATTTAAAATATTACTGTATATAAAATGGACATTTATTACATTTCATTACATTTGAATGAAAACCTGCTTAATTCAGACCATACCTATTTTGCATTCAATTCAATTTTTGTCAGGTTTACCCAATTCTCCATACTGCAGATATAATGAGTGGCTTAATTTAGCATGCAGATATCACCACTTATCAAGTGTCCTTGTTGTGCAATGGTGCTTTTTCTGTCATCGAGAGGGAGCACTGAAGAAGCCTACTGCAGTCTTAATCCTACCAAAGGAATTTGACTGAGATCCAAACAAAATCCCAGTACATCTTTCACAATATACTGTATAAAAGGACAGAAAAACATTGTTGCCTTTTGGAATTTCCAGAATCAGCTGTGCTGCCTCAAAAACATAACCTCAGTTATTTTATGGAACATGGGTGTTTTCTGAAGGAGCTGTGTGGAAATGCATTATGTTCTTTTAAAAGCAGAAAAGAACCATCTGCGGTCATCCAAAATGGCCTCTGATGCTAACTTAGAAATGTGAAATGTCCTAGATTCAGAATACTGTTACTATTCAGATTCTTTTACTGTAGGTCAGTGACAGCAGGGACATGTGTGAGTAAAAACGGTCCCAGGCTACAGTACTTTTTTAGAAACATTCACAGTAATATCCAGTATTTTAGATTTCCTAAATATGAAACTCAGGCTGCACAAATAAATGTAACTTTGTGTACAGTATATTTAATTCTCACCAAAAATTAAGTGATCATTCATCCATCTTCCAACCACTTTATCCAAAAAGGTCACAGGATTAATTGATCATCATTTACATTTTCGGTTACATTTCACTTCAATTTTTAAAGAAATTCCTCTCTCCATTTTAATATTCAAACATATGAATACTTTGAATTATGTAATATATAACTAAATATCATATATACTGTATATCATTATATAAATATAACTCTTCTTGCCTAGAAAAATGTAGATTTCCCGTTTCCCGTTTTTCTTAAAAAAGCAGAGGCGTGGCTTAATATAGGTTAAGGACACTGTGCACATACTGCATGTTTTAAACACATACAAATCTGAACCATCATGACATTGTTACAGCAGTGTTTCCTGTAAAGCATTCCCAAAGGTTCTACTGTACATACTGTAGTTCCCTTCCAATTAAAAAAAAAGGAAATTGTTTGTACAAGGTTCACTGTACAATTTTGCACACAAAAAACACACCATCAAACATAATTGATCAGAAACTATGTGCCACAGCTTTGAAAGAGCCAACAGCTTTTCTACATCAATACACAGAATTTCTGAATTGAAATAAAAAGCTGTGCTTTCATTACCTTGCCCACAACTCTTCTGTTTCTGGGTGAAAGCAGCACCCCATGGTCTGTCAGCATGGGGCTCCCAAGAACAGACACCCATTCCGGTCGACAAACTTTCCTAGAGTATCAAAGAGACATGGGAATAAGTCATAGAACATGGGTGCTTTCCTCATTAATCTTTTAATCTTCTTAAATTAATTAATTCTTAATTAATCTTCTTCTGGTCTTTTCTGTTCTGTATTCACAAAATGTATGGTTACCTGCATTGTTAAGCACCTTGGGACAACCTTGTTGTGAAAGGCGCTATATAAAAATTGAATTGAATTGAATTGAATTGATGAAAAGACACTGGTTACACATGATCTTACCAAATGTTTGAAAATTTTGATTGCTTAGGCCTACTGTAGGTTATGTTTTTAATCAATGGTGACAATGGTGACTGGCATTGCTCAAGTAGTGGGCACAACTAATTGATTACTACTCCTTAGGAGAGCTTGAATTGCTCAAGCTATCGTTGGCTTGCCATAGAACTACAAACTTCAGTGCTGTCAGTATGAGACGCATCATCCCTCCAATCATTGCTCACTCTCCTACAACGGCATTTGGAGTTCACAGCATGTCAAACGATGAATGAATCTGACAGGTGGGTGTTTTGGAGGAATGTGTGCTCATATCCTGATTTTCCCTGTATAGCAGTGATAAGGTACATCATTAACAACCTTTTGCTCAGATCGCTGGAAGAGAAGAAAAACAGAAAATACAATTGCCAATTCCAAATCTGAAGAGACTTCTTTTAAAGATGTGAAAGATATGTTGTTACCAAGAATTTCTCCACCAGCAAGAGCAGAAAAGATATCTATAGCCCTCAGATTTACAAAATAAATATGAAATGGCTAAAAATTGGCACAGGCCAGACTATTAATTATAAGAGTCATTACAAACAAAGACATTTGTTATATTGTCAATTTAGTTTAGTTGGGTTTTTTTTTTGGATGCTAAGTGAGTCAAGGATCAATTAATCAAGCTGTTTCTTGAAAGAATCCAGGGTATTCACTTCAACAACATTGCTTGGCAGATTTTCCCATCCTCCCACAACATTTTGCGTAAAGAGGTCTCCTGTTCTCAGCTTTAATTGTGCTTCTGGGTAGTTTCCACTTGTCCCCTCTAGTTCATGATCCACTGTTGATTTTGAAGATGTCAGTACAATTAATTTTGCCAGTGACTTTAAGGATTTTGAATACTTAAATGAGGTCCCATCGAACCTTACTCTGTTCAATATTAAAAATAGAGGTTTACTTCTTTTGGCCTGTCAGAGCAGGACATTCCTTTGAGCCTGGGAATGTTTCTGGTCGCTCTTCTCTTGACTGATTCCAGAGCAGCCATATCTTTGTTGTGTTTGGGTGGCTGAAATTGTGGTCAGTATTCTAACTGAGGTCTCAATGGTGCATTCTATATCTGTACCACAACATCTCTAACATCTATCATAACAATATCCTAACATTCTCTCTCCCTTTGATATTGCTTAAGCACCTTATCTAGAAGATGTAAATCAGGTGTCAACAGCAACACTTACAGTATGTCTTTTTCATACTTTCTCTTGAGTGTCTTTTTCTTTCTCTCGAGTGTTTCCCTTTATATATTTGCAGCTTATTTTTTTTTTGCATGCATGCCCTTCTGACGTCCAACTAGAATCTTTGATGAAAATATGGACGAGCACTGGGCCTAACCGAGACCTCTGAGGTACCTCACTCATTACATCACCCCAATTTCCCTGTTTTCTTTCTACTAACCAGTTCTTAATCCAAGTACAAGAATTACAAATTATCTCTAAACTAAAGTAAATTGTATTACATTAATGTTAATACACCACACACTTGTGGTTGGTACTGGGCTTTATAGGCTTGGGATCAGGCTTCATCATTATGGGACAATTGGTATACAGTAACCATTCAGCAATGGCGTTAACAGCAAATCCAGTCTCCTCAATGGTAATAAACTTGTGAAACAGGCAGGAAAGTAAAAGCTGGGTTATCGAACATGGTTTATAAGACAGCTGTAAATCTGCTATGTACTGTACTGTACAGTAGTTCTACGGAGTTACAGATGATAATATTTAGTTTGCTACATCACATTCTGTTCATCATTTACAAAGTATTATAATAATGTATAATTCCTTCTCTTCATGCAAGACTCACAAACTAGGAAAATCAAATTCTTTACAATACAAAATTATGGTTTTGGCAAAAAATTGATTGGATCTTATGAGTTCAAAAAACAGTATAATGCAAAACTTCTCAAAAGGCAAGGTATGAATATCTTCAGGTTTTATATTAACAGAATTGTGTTATACACAGCTCCATGATTGAAGGACAGTTTAACAGTTGTATCGTAAAATCCAAATGATGCCATTTCAAAGTACTTTTAACTTCAGCAACGGTCAAAAATGACCAGATGAACAATAAACAACAATAATGAACACCCCAGAAGCTGATAATTTCAGAGACCAACTTTGAGGACAGTATCACAACAGTTTAAAGAAAACGGCTGTAGTACCAAAGGACTTTTTTTTATTCAGATATTAGCAAAATGTCACATTCATTAATTACCTAGCATGTAGCTTACATAACAATTAAACCTGTAAATTAAGGCATTTCTTGAAATTATCCACTGTGCATTACCTTGTACCAATGAATCTATAAATTAATTAATCAATTCATAATACTGCTAAACTACTAATTTCGGTTCGTGATTACTGTACTGTCATGCACTGTCAAAATCACTTTCCACTGCTACCACTAGAGGGCAGCACTGGATGTGTCTGTCACCAATGTCACCTCAAGGATATTGGAAAATGAGATCAGAAAAGAAAAAAAAGGCGCTAGATAATATGCAGTATATATACTGCATACAATGCATGTGCTACTTGATTTTATGTCGCAGTTATGTAAATTAGATACATGTATATGTAAAAAATTTTATCAATAGTGTTTCTCCTGTATGTTATATTGAAGAAAGAAAAAAATAATGACTATCACATCATAAAATTACACATATTTATATTCTCTGTATATCAGTTATATTTAAAACTTCGGTGCATAGTGAAATTTACTTACGTTTAGGAGATAAATATGCATTCATATATAATTGTCAATATATCTATAACCTCTCTCTGCTCAAAAGCACAAAACAGGCGTTAAAATGCAACTAATATCTTGATACTGTATAATCACTATCTGTAATACTTTAAAGTATGGGTGCTTTGGAGAAGTATTTTCCTGTTTCTTTGAATTATTTCGACATTCAGAAATTCAAGATCAGGAAACAATGTGGTTATAAAACTTAAGATATATTTAAAGATTGACCATATAAGTTATTATAAACTATTGTAGCAGGTTTTTCCTCTCCAATGCCATTGATAAGGTAATATTTCATCTTTATGTGAACTTCATTATCAATTCCTACATTGAACTGACAGAACAGCAGCACTGCAGAGAGGTGACATCATGGAATACGTTTCTGTCTTTAATCTAGCAGGCAGCGCAACACTGAATGCACCCTTAATAAACATGGGGTTAAAATCACTGGCTTTTAAATTGTGCTACATAGCTGCACACATAAGGCAAAGGAATTTCAGTATTGGAATTCCTGAACTGTTGGAATCAGTGACAGTCTAGTCTATATTCAGCTTGCACGACACAGTAAAGGATTATTTGCTGAATCATTGCAGTGCATTTTTTTTTAAACGGGGTGATGGATTCTTGTCTCGTTTCAGTACTTGCATAAAGGAGGGGTCCAGCACAAGTGACAAGCCTATTATTACTCACACAGTGTGACGGGAACGGCACATGATGGAATGTGAACAAGCCATCAGCTTGCCACATGACAACGAACCTCTCTTTTAACTAAGGAATGTCTACTAATGAAATCTGTGAGCATCTGTAATCAAAATAACCTGCCAGCAGGCACATGAGTCTTGTTTATTTTAAAGCCTTGTGGCAATATCAGGAATAAAGGTCAGAAACCTCACTAAGGCAAGAGAGAAGTTATTTTGGGTTATGGTAAAGCTGTCTCAACTGCTTTACAGGTGAGCCTTATCCAGAAAAAATACACAAATCATTCTACAGGCCAGAGTCATCATTACATATACAGTATATATATATATTAATCTTGGCAGAGATGAGCCAAAATGGTGAATTAATCAAAACTCCTGCTTTATTAAAAACAAAAACAAGATGTATTATATACTTAAATAATAAATATGTATATATTTCCTGTAAGTTCTTGATTTTTATTAATTTTCAACAAAGTTCGCATACCATCATTTAAGAGCAATAAGATTAAGAGGACAAAAATCTAAAAGAATAAATTAAAATATAAACAATATTCTATGCAGGACAGAGCGAGCTGACACGTACAATCTGATTCTTATTGTAACCAAACTGAGTCATTTGACTGTTCAGTTACAGTACCTTTAATGACTGAAAGAAATAAGACATTTTTAAATTTTGTAGCTAAGCAATTTACCACAAAACTCTGGATCTAAACCCAGTGTGAAGTAGAACTGTAGTACGACAGACAATGTGTGCATTCTTTATCGTTATAACACTGTCAGTCTCTGTGGCAAAAAATCCCAACTCCACAGTTTCAAAACACAATATCTTCTAATTCTGGTAATAGTACTTGCAAGAAAATGTAGACAATGCAGGGATAGCTGGACACCTACATATAATTTACTTCAAATGGATGTTTTTGTTTTTTTTCTAGAATACTCGAAAACTTTTGGACACAGGCTGCAATTCTAATTTTTCTTGTCTAATTGATAGGACAAATAACAATTACTGTATTACGCACAGTATGTTACACATAGAATTATGCAAAATGAAATTAACAGGCATCGTACTTTTACAAAAATGCAGAAGGACTGTTAGAAAAGAAAAGTTACTAGAACTTTGGGTCTACCTTTTTAAGAGTACTTAGGCATTAGTGTCTAAACGGCATTTAGTCTGCTGCAATTCCGTTCATCTTGCGTTTCCTGTTTGTTTAAGTGCTGTTGTACAAAAAAGGGCAAATTCACTGGAGAGAAACCTAAATTAAATCTGTCAGAAGGAAATTATAATAGCCTGAGGTCACGGGTGCTTTCATGTCATTTCCTGGTTGGAAGCCAATGTTAAACAGATTCTCGGTTTTAAAAACTGTATGATAAGGAACCGTGTGCAGTAAAACAAATTGAAGCAGAGTTCAGCACTCAGCTATAGATAATTCAAATTTAGTTTGATCTGCAAACACATCATTCTCTGTGTCTTTCCATGAATGGAGGCTCTGAGCACTTCTTTTCTACGGGTTATGCTGGAGGCATTGCTATAGACGTTTATAGAAATCTGGAACAACTGCTTGACTAAGTTTTTAGAAGTCAAGGCAAAATATTAAGCTGCTTAACCCATGTCTACAAATGTACTGTATTTTAATGTTAATTTAACAAAACACTTTATGGGATAACTGTTAAAACCACAGCAGCTCACATCTAAAAAGAATACAACACAGTAAAGACATGTTAATAAGAACCAATATACTGTAAAACGGACCTAAAGACAAAAAGTGGATACCTTTAACCATCAGATGTGTGCTTGGGATTACCTATATATTGAAAGGAAAAAAAACTCTTTCAATGTGCAGGGGATATTGGAGGACAAAGGGAATACAGGAGTACCGAGTGAATCCACAATTTTGGAGTCTGCTCATTTTTATATGGCAGTACTAGGCTGTATGTATCACCTGTGCTGCGTGCATACACGTCTTCACTCACTGGAGAATGACTACTTATTTGTACGCTTTAATATAAAACTTGTACAGATATGTTTCTTCCATTGGCCAGGAAAAAATCTCTTCTCCTCCCCTGTATTTGGGTTATTGTTATACATGTATTTGTTATTTGCAATAGAAAAAGAATAAATAAGTACTGGAACCTCTTGAAAAGCAACTTAAATCTTCCAGACCAGCTCAGGAATAAACATGACCTTCCTGCCAAACAGAAACATGTTAATGTGTTTGATTCATTAAAGATGTTGCTTAAAAGTGGAACTCGGCCACCTCTCCAGCGCCAACCACCCAGGATCAATGTGATTTTCTGTACACCCTGTAAGAGCAGCTAATTTTTACTACTTCCTTCCCAAAGTGGGGATAACTGCAATTTTTATCAATAGCTTTCTGGCTGACTGGCTCCTCTTACTCTCTCCCCTGGTTTAATAGAAATAATAGATGAGTGGCATTGATTTATTTGGGATGATGTAAGCAAGAGTCAGTCAAGACTCTTTCACGGCTTGTACCCACCTCTCCTATTTGAAAATGTAGAGAAGTCCCTGTGAATACATGGTGCAAAGTACACAAGCTGGTGTCTCCCCATTAACAATTATCCATCTTCTTTCTTCTTCTTGGTCCTTAGAACTATAACTTTGAGTTTTAATTTCCATTTGTGTGCGTATTTGTGTCTGTTCAAGCTTTGTTCCTTCTTTTTTTTTTTCCAGCTCAGATTATCTGAATGTTAGCCTAAATCTCTGGCATCCCGTTCCCTGTGTGCTTCTTATGTTTACAGTCCTGCTCAGGACACACTGTATGACGCAGTTCTTCCACTGGCAGTAAAAAGCCATTTACCATCACAAGTATGACATTCCAGTCCTGACCTCTGAGGGATATTGCAATCCACAATCATCCATATGGCAATGCAAGTAATCCAGTCATCAGATTAAAACAGACACATTATTTGTATACTTTTATCATTTGAATGTTTGTGCATTTTTGGCATTTTTAAGATTTTATACCTGATAAAGTGATTATTATAATTATTATTGAAAGTAATTTTGGCCAAGTATGCCTACTTATTTGAGTGCGTTTATAAAATATAAATGTATTCATTAGTTTTTCACAGTATAACGGATGTCCCTCTGGGATTAAAATTCTGTGTTTTATCTATTCATCTGCTTTCTTCTTTTATATTGCAGGCTTTAGAACCATCTGGAAGGTTACTGAGGAAACAGAATGGGATACCATGGCAACATTAGCAGGGGTTACCCAGGAAACTGTGGTTGCTATGGAAACTGCATCACTCCAGGCAGAATTAGTAGCATCCACTAGAAGGCGTGCCTTTTCTTTTGATTTTTAGGTCTTGCACCTAAGATGACAGCAGTCCAAAACGACAGCTTTTCCAGTAGTTTGTGCTTAGGTTTCCTTTGTTCCTTTGCTTCTTCATTAGCCACGAAACGGTGGGACACATATATATAATTCAAGTATAAACAATTAGTAGTGCGTACTTCAATGAGGCAACACGAATAAATAAAAAATGATTAATTTGAAATTGATTTGCTCCCTTTTATTATCCGTTAGACAACTAGTATCGTAATGTATGCGAGTTCATCTTAATATATATATACTGTTTTTCTAGTTTTGGTAAAAAATAACTTCAGCACAATAATAAATGTTTTTTTCAAAAAATCCTTCACATTCATGTTTTGCCAATAAACTATCCCTTAAAGTAAGTTTTACTCTTTTGTGTTGCGATTATTATTATTATTTACAAATACGAATTTTCACAGACTTAGTAAATTCCAGGTTACGGTTGGAATTAACAAAGGAAGCATACATCGCCTCTGTCAGTTGACAAACGAGAACGAAACAAGAGCTGTTGATCACGAAAAACCTCATGACCTGTATTATATTCCACGAGATAAAAAAGCAGAACACGTAGCTTGTGATGGACTAGCAAATACCTCGAGTGCTGCTTTTATTCTATTGCGAATGGACTCGGATACTCACTGACTTAACAGGACACAATTAGATACCTATAACGTCGCCTCCACACAACAGACTTGCACTGACACGTTACGATTAGTAGAAGAAGCAGTAGTAATTAATCACTTTGTGTTTTTTTTTCTCATTTACACATCTGTGAAAATCTTTTTGATATTCACGCAGTTCTGGTTGTTTTGAGTGCAGTTGCTACTTTTGAAGTTGGGTTGTTTGAAAGCACTGGTTATGCCTTCTTCTATAACCATGTATTCCGATTTGCTGAGTGAAGAGGAGCTGCGTGTCTTTTTCAGCTCCTCCGTTGATGTTAAGTGCTGACAGCTGCCAACGTGCAGATACTGTGCCTGCTCTTCTCCTTCAGTCTCCCGGTGGTAAAAGTAGTTAAAATTAGACACGATGACCGGGACAGGCAAGGCTATGGTTAACACGCCTGCGATTGCACACAAGGACCCGACGATTTTACCACCTATGGTAACAGGGTGCATGTCTCCATAGCCGACTGTTGTCATGGTGACTACAGCCCACCAGAAAGCATCAGGGATGCTGCTAAAACCAGAGGAGGGATCGTCTGCTTCTGCAAAGTAGACAGCGCTGGAGAAGAGAATGACCCCGATAAAAAGGAAGAAAATTAATAGACCTAGCTCTCTCATGCTGGCTTTCAGGGTCTGTCCTAAAATTTGGAGTCCTTTGGAGTGTCTGGAAAGCTTGAAGATGCGAAAAACACGGACTAGTCTGATTACTCTCAAGATAGCCAAGGACATTGCCTGCTGCCCGTTCCCCTGTCTTTCCGCCAGTTCAGTCCCGAGTGTGATAAAGTAGGGGATGATGGCCACAATGTCGATAATGTTCATGATGTTTTTAGAGAAAGTGGCTTTGCTAGGACAGGCAAAGAATCTGACCAGCAGTTCAAATGAGAACCAAATTATGCACAGCGTCTCCACGACAAAGAAAGGGTCCGTGAAAGTACTAGACAGGTAAGGGCTTGTTCCATTGATAACAGGTGCTATAGGACTCTGGTACTCTTTCTCATCCCGGAATTCGGGAAGTGTTTCAAGACAAAATATAACAATTGAAATTAAAATAACCAACACAGATACAATAGCAATGCCCCGGGCTGGTCCTGAGCTCTCGGGGTACTCAAACAATAGCCACACCTGCCTCTGAAATTCATTAGTGGGTAAAGGTCTCTCTTCCTCTTTGATAAACCCTTCGTCTTCTCTGAATTTCTCCATCGCTTCCTCCCCCAGTTCATAAAACCTGATCTCCTCGGAAAAGATGTCAATGGGGACATTGACGGGCCTCCTGATGCGTCCCCCTGATTGATAGTAATAAAGAATGGCATCAAAACTGGGACGGTTTCTGTCGAAGAAGTATTCGTTCCTTAGAGGATCAAAGTAGCGCATTCTCTTTTTGGGATCCCCAAGCAAAGTCTCTGGGAACTGGGAGAGAGTTTTGAGCTGCGTCTCGAACCGGAGCCCAGAAATGTTGATGACCACTCGCTCGCAGCACTCATGATCAGGCTCGTAGCGATCCAAGGAATGGTGTCCAGGGAGAGCTGCCGTCTCCTCCAACATGTTGTCACAAGCGACTACTGTCATGATGTCTTGCTCGGTGTCAGTGTAGCCAGGGTTAACAATGTTGTTCTTTCTGTGCTTGGCAGACGAAGGCGGAGGCGAGTGAAGGAGGCTGAGGTGGTCGTCCATACAGGTGCTGTGTTGGAGGGGCAGGGGAAGCCGCGCCTCCTCCTACAAGCTCCGGTGAGCCACCGCCACCACCGCCGCCGCTGCACAGCCACCGCGTCCTCTCTCCTCTTCTCTCTCTCCTTCTCAGTCTTTAGTTTATCAGCCTAGTATTCCCGCCCACGGCTCGCACACCGGGGTTTATGAACATCCCAATTCCCGCCCACGGCGTGCAAATGCCTGGCACTCTTCTCCCTTTTGCCCAATCGGAACCCAAACAGACACAAACACAGGACCGAGACGCGCGTCACCGGTACTCCCTCAGCCACCACCCTCCAGACGTGACCCCTTTGAATATACAGAGAAAACTATTAAAATATATGTATGGGAACTGCTTTAAAATGGCAATTTGCTGCAGTGACCACTCACAATAATAACGGCTATGTATCCCTAATGTTAAAAAACCTACAGTAATTTCCAAAAGGGCAATTATACAGTACATGGTCCGTTGTTTTCCTATTTTTATTTACAATTTCTTTACAATTCAGTGGATTCCCATTTAATGTTTTTGCTCTTTTTTTCTCATGTGCCCTAATTGCTTTCCTGTGATTCAGAATCTTCACTTGTTTGCTTACCCTTTCCTGTGCTAGCGCTTGAGCAAAAACAAAGATCAGGACATTTTTCATTTGGCAGAACTTCATCCCTCATCAGACAGAAGGAGTCTAAGTATCAGTGAAGATCCTGTTGATTCCTCTATAATCGAGCGGTAACATCAATTTTCTTTTCAAAATGTACATCGTGATTTGTGAAAATAGTGATATTTGTTACTGCGCACCTTAAATCTTTAGTACCGGTGCTCTTGTAAATGATAACGTGATGGCACGCTTTCCAGAATGCTAATAAGGAAAAACGTACAGGACACATGCTGTATGGAATGCCGAGCAAGAGAGGAATGAAATATATTTAAAAAAAAACATGTGTATTGAGGTGGCTTTCCCAAATTACTTAATATTAGAATAAAAGAAAATGTACTGTATTGTTTCCAATATATCCAAAGTATATTAGTTAATAAACTTTAAATTATATTCTTTGCAAATGAAAGATGGTGTGAACCCGCCATTAATCTTTTTTTTCCTCCTAATACCTTTAGCTCTGTACAGTTAAGACATTCTAATATTTTTTCTCTATTTTTTAGTGTGTGATGAAGAAAAATATGTAGGAAATATCTGCATTTCAGCGTAGTTTTTTTTATATTATTTAAAATAATTAATGCAGAAATTTAATGATAGTTGATTTTAAAAACAAACAAAAAATTGTATACTGTAGCTTATACAGTAGCTTGTACATTTATATGAAACACACCACAGTGACTTACAGTATGTTTAGGAGGACTTGTGTTGGCAGGGATTCTGTTCCAGTTAAGTTAGAAATCTCCAGTGTTACTTTCAGCTTTCTTATTCAGACTGATGATTTACTTGTTTCTGCATTCTGTCCTGTGTTTGAAAAATAGTTATCCATTTGTGTTGTTTTCAACAACTTAGAACTTTAATGTCTCCTTAAATAACTTACCCTTATTTCTGATTGAACAGCTATTAATGTATTATCGGTTTTTAAATGTACAGACACAGAGGAATTACAATGCAGCGTGCATTCACACTCAATATATTTTTCTTCCTGTTCTGGATGGCAAATCAGTTTCCTTTCAGGCAACACACTTCAGTTAGGTTCATTGGACATGTATCTGCACAGTGGCTCTGTGAAATTGATTAGTGGCTGTCCATGGTGCTAAAATGTTAAGTGTCACTGGAACATACATGCTGTTGGCACCCACACGGCAACTCTAAAGTTGTCAACAAACAATTTATCTTTATTGACAAATGAATCAGTTCACTGTCTCATTTCCCTATTCTTAAATCCACATATCATCGTCCATTGAGAACTGTAGTGCTGGCAATGTGACAGTGTGTAGACGAATTCAAGACACTCCTTGGATTTCTGGAAGCAGTACAAGCAGAAAATCTGTTTCCTGATGTGGCAGTTCATGGATTTACTCAGGGAGGGCAGTTTTTAGAAAATTGTAGTTTCAGTTAGAGAAAATCCAGCATATTTGTTCTTGCTGTTGTCAGTAATGTCACGAACAACCTGCTGAGCAAACAGGAAGATGAACCCTATGCGGTACCTTAGGGGGTCTAGAGATGAGGGTGAAGTCCCCGGAGGGAATGAGGGCTTGGCGAGAGGTGAGGTCCGATGTCCGTATTGAAAGGTAGGCAAGTTGGTTTCCAATCCAGAAGAGGGTAAGGCAGAAGGTGTAGTCAAAAGGCAGTTCCGTGATTCAAAAGATGTAGGTCAACGAGAAGGCTCGTTACAAGGAGAGAGTAGAATACAGAAACAAAGGCAAGGTTGGAGCTCCGAAGAACAACCAATACCAGGCAAGGAGCAGAGGGTCTGAAGGGTTTAAGTATTGTTTGAGAAAGAAGGTGCGTTGATTGATGGAGTGTGGTGGTTGGCTGATTTGCAGGAGCGGTGTCATTTGGCAGAAGTGTTCAGAGTTGGAGAGTAATTAGCATGGGTGCATTTCCGTGTGAGAATGTGGTAGGCAGAGGGCATGACGAGTAAGGTGTACTAAGTAAATTAAACTCAAACAAAGACAAACACGTTAAAAATTTGAAGCCATTGATGTAGGTTTAAAACAAACATTTCCTTCTGCCTAGTCAATCATACATCTGCCTGGAGTTCTATCTTGTGGGCTACAATAATTTTATTATCAACTCCAGGGAAAAAAAAAGATTCTGTTTTCTTGCTTTTATGACAAAGAGAGTAGGAGTCTTGTATGAATGGATGTTTTTAGGTTTTAACCTATGTTTCCCTATAGTAAAGCACGGTGTATGAATCACTCTAAAGATCTCTGTGCTTGCCAGTCAACTGCCAGCGGGTGGTTGTTTTATAAGGTGCAAACAGGGCAGCAGGTTGTCTTTACCCAAAGAGTCTGCACTCAATATCAATTTATTTCAACACAATGCAGTTAGTTTGCATTTAGGTTTGCATTAAAGAGCAATGGGTCTTAGCCTTTACTGCAGCTGCACCCCTGCACTGTTTTGGTTCTCAAAATATGTTCTCGCACCTCGTATCAAAAAGTGTTTAAGTTTAGTTCTAGTAGTTTATAACTATAAAATGAAAGAGATAGAATCATTTATTTAATTTCACAGTAAAATTAAGAATACATGAAAAACCACACACTTAATTCAATTTATCTTAAAATGTCTAGGTTTGATGAAACAAAGTACAGTAGCTATGCAGTACTTACATACTGTACCTGTGTTTAATTCGTGTTTGCAATGATTTACCTTCTAAAAACATCTGGCCTGTCTTACACCCCCAGAATGGGCACCCCTAGGGTGTGCATGCCCTCCAAGTTAAGAACCACTGGTCTAAAGATGCTTAACATCGTATTATGATTATTAATGCAGCTGTTATAGGTTGTGAATAGGTTGTAGGTATTGTCAGAGTGATCTCCCCCAGCTCCCCCAGGTTTAGCACCAGACTATGGAATGGGGGAGGGTGGTACCCTGCACATGCACCTTTACCTTTCCATTAAAGGCCCACTACATCGTCTGATTGGAAGCACATGGGCTGGATCTCCAGTACATTTTATTCTTCAAGGTATTAATTATTAATGTTTTAGTAATGGAGATCACCATACAAACGTCATATTGTGAGAAACTGCATGGGACACTAGGATTAAGGTAACATTAGAACATAATCGATACCCATACAGTACATGCCGATGCACATACACAGGAGATTTTGCCTCACAAGGCCTTGTAATTTAGTGGCATTTACATTACTGTACAATGACATTAGATTTAACATTTATACCATGAAATGTAACATCTCCATGGAATTTTAGAAATGTTAGTCATCTTCTTAAAATTGAATATGGAAAATATTTTTCACATTATTTATTAGAAGAAAAATAATTTCCTAAATAGAGAATCACAGAGTGCTCTGTTTTTCAATGTTGAACACAAATAATGACTGACAAATTGCACAAACTAAAATTCCACTAGAATGGGACTGTTGAGATATTTATCTCCTGAGGGTGCGCATTTTTTATTTAGTATATTTCAGTTTGAAACAAACTAGTTTAATTATATTGAGAAGAGCTACCGACAGGTGAAGTTCTTGTGGGTTTGTATTATCTGCTCTATAATTTGCAGAAGAATATACATTTGTAAAATAATTTACAAATAATTATAAATCTATTGAATTTTAACAGTGATTGCGTGTTGATTTTATTTAAGCCATCTTTACCTGTGTTTAACAGTGTTTAGATCACCTATGTTTAGATTCAGTGGACAACATATAAAATGCTTTAGTTCAGAGTACTGCATGCTTATAATTTCAAAATGTGTTAATGTATATTGAGATCATCAGACACACTCTTAGAATCTTATGTACTCATGCCAGTACTTCTTCTTGCCATCTATAAGAAAATAACAATGAATATACAGGGACTAATGGGTGAGGTTCAGGATAGATCCCTGTACCGTGCAGACATATGGCTGACTTCTCCCTTGAAAAGGAGGTCACAAGTGTGAGGACACACACTACCCTTCAGAGAGAATATTCATCTCTCACTAAGCAGGATTATACTTTTTTAAAATGAAGGGTTTTCCTAGCCACTTCTATTTTTTTAATAAATCTCAGGGCAGTAGGCTTTATCATAAAATTAGGTTACATTTTCATAATTCAGATGCATTAACAGTAACAAGAACTGTTAACCCAGCCAAAACACAAGTATATACATTTTGACTGAATTCTTTTAAAACTGTGGAAATAAAAAAGTGACATTTTAAAGAAAGGGCATTATGTATGCAATATAGACAAATGAGTTCTTGATCCCCATCTTCCCTTTGGTCCAATACAACTCTTTTAATACTAAATCGACATTCAAAACCTCTAACCATCAAACGGTCTCCTTCAGAGAGTGTATCTGACCCTGACAATGAAGGTGATTCCAAATCCTCTGTGTATGCTCTGTCTGAAGAGGGGTGGGGGCACTGTGGACACCTTTTTAAGTTAGAAAAGTTTGTTGTTGTGTTTTCTGTTATTTTAAATGGGGGATATTCCCCATTCCCAGCTGCTACTCATGCTAGATGAGAACTGTAAAGTCGCAGTGGTGGAATTGATTTGATTGGTCTGACTGCTGTTTAAAGTTGCTGGAGTTAAGAGCCTCTGCATTCCTTCTCCTTCCATAACTGGATCCTGGCCGGTCTGGATATTAATTATAGGCAGCTTTCAAGCTTTAACCAGAGGAGTGTTTTGGAGAATAGGGGGTGACTGAAGGGGTTTTGTGTGGGATTAGTATTGTTTTCTTGTTCAATGCAGCGGGAAAAGCAATCAAAAAAATTTGCTCTCAAACTGCATGAGGATTGGTACCACCCTTATGAATTATTCATGTGGTACTTTACAAAATATAATTAGACTTTATTTAATTAATGTACTTTCCAGTTTAATTTCCTTTAAATATCTAATATTGGGGTCCTAAAAATCCCCTTTTAATGGTTACTCTTTGTGGCAGAATAAAACAATGAGATAGTTTGCGACATTCCTAAGCATTATTTAATGCTGTTACATGGTGCAAGCATGTTTAAATAATTTAATATAAAAATAATGTTCACCCATTCTGTGGCAATCATTTGAAATATAATTTGATATTCAATGCACATCCATTTAGCAACCATACATTATTTGATTTTGGACACAATAACTCAACACAAACACAATAGCTGTGGTTTGCTATTGTATACACACAAGAAGCAAACAGTGCACTTAATTGGAATGGTTCTAGACCTTTTTTGTTTTAATAAAGACATTTTAATTTAACTTATTTCTGTTATTCTTTATTAATATCCATTTCTTTATAGGACATTAATGAAGAATTGGGGCATTTTGTAATGAAGAAGTGAGAATGAACACAAATTCTATTTATTGGCACAAACTAACCAATAAACTATATCACATAGAACAAAAAATACAGTAACTATAGAAACATTTACCATCACTTTACACACATTTAACTCTTTTTTCATTGTTCAGTAGAGTCCAGGGCCTGTAAATGAGTCACTCTTCTGTTTTAATTTAGTGTCTTCCTTCATCACAGTCAGGAAGTTCCTTTGATTTTCACATTGTTGGTTTGTAAATAATATTTCTTTAAATGTTTGATTGTACAATCCAAAGTATTAGGCAAGATGTTCTAAAAAGGTGAATTAATCTTTCATTTAAAAAAATATGTATCTTTCAGTTAGGATCTTCCTTGCTAAATTGGAGCATTGCAGGTCATCATGTCAATCAAAGGGCATAAATGTTTATGAAGGTGCTGTATCTGAACAGAAAATTTAGATTAAAATCCTTCTATAAAACTTTCAAGAACTGTTGCAGAGAAGTACTGTATATTAACTTCTACAGCGTTTATGTTGTGGTGTTCTAAAAATATAGCTAAGGAGATCAGTAGGAGATGCATTATTCTGGGGCACCTTAATATGATTGATATTAATCATCAACCATGTCCTTTCCTACCATTAAAGCAGTGAAACTAGTAAGAAAGTTGTGTTTTTTTCTTTTTTCTTGCTGCTGAATAGCTTTTTGTACTGCAGTCAGACAACAGTATTCTGCTTATAAAGATGAGTTCATGCAGAAACTCTGATATGCAATGCTATCATTGCCTTTGCATGATTTTTTGACTGGGGATACAAAAAAAATCATTACTTTGTACTGCCACAATATAATTCCATGGATTTAAGATTTTTCCAATGGTTTTGCGATTGCTGACCTCAATTGTTCCAATAGTTTGAGAAAGGACTCACTATGTCTGGACACACTGCGGTTGCACCTAGGAAAACTTTTGTAGTCTTTATATTCTTCTAAACAATAAGCACAAGCCTGGAGTTAAACTTCTTCAGTCTCTGCAATGTCTTTGTACTGTACTAAATGCATGTTCCAAAAATCAGTAAAAATGCTCATTGACCTGTTTTTATTAGCTGCATGGTTCTGGGCCTACAGGAATAATTATAATACCCCTACACTTATTCTTGCATTTATGTGGATTGAGAACTGGTCAATGGATGGAAACAAGCAAAGGGTTAAGACTTAAATTGTGGTGTTGTAATTAGTGGATATACTGTAAGCTTTTTGCCTGGTCTTAACTAGCCTGATGTTGCCTAACAAGCTGAATAGGCCATTAACCCTGTGTTCATTCCCAGTTTATAAAGGAAAATGATTGAGATCTTATTCTTACTACCTTGTACAAATACTTGCATTTTTCTCTCCAACTGCTCACTAAACTGCACACCTACAGTGCAAACCAACATAGATGGTTTAGCTCAGACAGGATATACTGTAAGCACCTCCAGCAGAGTTGCTTCTGCAGGAGAGAGACTAGGTAAATGAAAAAAACTGAGAAACTTTCTACCGTATATTTCCTCTGATCAAATGGGATGGCTGAACTAGAATAATCTAGAATAAAATGTGCAGAATGTAGAGTCATTCTGTACAAGGTCTGCTCAGAATTGCCCCTGCTCCAATCCAATGGCCAGAATTTCAACAAAACATACTGTACAGTACATCACTACACAGTCTCAAAGTAGTAAAAGGTTGCATGGTTTGCCTAAATTTGCCTGAATCTATATATGCTAAGCAGACAGGCATCTAAGAAATCTACAGTATTTAATCCTCTGGTCATGAACGATTCAAATGAATTCCTGTAATTGCTCTTAACTGGTTTAATTCAATATTGTCATTTAAATGAAGACGCTTGATATAATTGCTACTTATTGCTGTTTTATATACTGTATGTAATTGTTCTATTGTTGAATGTTTGTTTGCTTATTATCCGAGACTGCTGTTGTCATATATTTTTTAACATTTTAAGATAAGATATTTTTAACATTTTAAGTTGTAACAGCAGAATGGATTTTTTTACAATCTATTTCTTTAGTGGACTAGTTGCCCTATTGCTTCTTGTAGGTGTTTCTACTTGTCATCTTTTCTATGCATTAGGCAGTTTATTCAAGTGCTGTTCTCCACTACATTGGTGCAGTTAAGACCACAGGTGTAACAAATTGAAGGCAATAAGAAACATCTAACAAGCAGTATTTTAGAGAGGCCATTAAGAGATAGGAAAATGAATGATGTTTCCCAAAAGCAAACTGAAATTTGAGAAGCATTTTGAAGTTTAGCACATGACCACTTAATGAAACACATAATCAGGGAGGACCACTGGTCATTGAAAGGGATTCTGATTGGTTAGAATCAAGGCTATGACATGCTGACCATAATTGGAAGCAAATTCACCCCATAGTAGCCTCTGTGACTTGCCATAGCAATAAGCTTGAGCTAAGTATCAACTGATACTGTAGTTCCAGCCTAGGGGATAAAAATAAATTATCCATTTCAAATGAGATATTTTCATGTAGTCCTCCTGGAGTCTTTAAAATGCAAAAGAAAATGTAAAAGAAAGATATATTTGCTGTATTTGATGAATCAGAAGATGCTTTTTTGCTCCTCAGTGATCTATATTGAAAACCTATTGCAGAATCATGCTGGGTGACACAAAGGACAAATTAAATGATCACATACTAAGAAAATGAACTCTTAAGATGCATTAACAAAAATATAAAGTAAAAATGTATAAAGTAATAAAAACAGAAATAATACCTAGCAATTATGTGGCTATTAGACCCATTTAAATTTCACAGAAAGGGAACAAATGGTGTATCTCTAAATAAGGACTATTGAGTACATCTCTTAAGAAAATACTTTATACAGTATTTAAAAGAAGCAGTCTTTCGAAATCTCATGGTCTGAGGGAAAGAAGAGAAGACAATCATGTGAAAAGAATGCAGCTGAAATAATGAAAAGCATGTCCTTGGAAATGACTGCGGTGTAGCTCTTTCGCTCTCGCCTCCGCAGTCACCACAATGCCAAAGTTTCAAAACTGAAATTAATTTCTCTCCTACAACAATGGCTCTTTATTGAACGGTGATGGATTATTTAGGCAATGGCAAGGGTGAGCTCTGTCTGCATCATAACTGCCACTGCTGCGTCACTTTGGATGTATTTCAGTTAACCTCTTCATGAGGGGAAGAGTTTCAAAGAAACAAGTTCATTTAACCCAGATACCTGCTTCTATCTTTTAGACAGCTTGGACAGAATGAATTATTGTAAATCGTATACTATGCACTGAACTAGCATCGTAGACCTGACTGACAGAAGGCCCACTCTGAAGGCTAAAGAAAAGACCTTTATTACTCTGGATGTTTCCCCACCCAATACAATATGCTATCTTTTGGTCCGCATGGCTGATCTGCTATATTTCAGGATCTATTGGATCAGACTTTATGAACTAAAAACCTTGAAGATTATGCAGCTACAATATTTGGATGATGCTCTCATTCATAGCACAGACTGGCCAACTTATTTACAAAGAAAAGAATTGGTACCAGTCACACTTAAAAGAGAATCTGACAGTAAACCTAAAAAAAAGATATACTTTTGGAGTTTATGAAGCATAGTACTCAGAGTAATGAAAGGTAAGAAGTGTACCAACACCACAGAAGAACAGGATTACTTCAATATACTGTAGCAGTTCCCTTTGCATGAGAAAAGGAAGCTAATTTAAGAGAACTACTGGGTACTACAGGAAATTCTGTACTATACTATGTCCATATGATCAGTGGATTAATGTAAATATCCAAGTGTGAACTGGGTAGGAGTGCATTTTTACAACATAATTCCACATGTGAAAGATAGATGGCAGACAGATAGTATGGAGCTTCTTTGGTTAAGTCATAGTACCTGCACCTTACTATTGGCTCATCCTGTAATAATGCATGTTCTCATGCTGCCTCTTAATATAGGATTTCTTGCAAATTGAGAATGTTATGATTCTAACAGTTATGCTGGGCCAACATGAACCCCATCGGAGACAATATGAAGCAGCTAGGGCTCATATACTAGTAAACAGTCCCATTCATATCCAGTCTAAGTGCAACAGGACAGTAATTGTATCCCACAATGTGGCATCTGCAAACCTAATGCAATGTAACCTGATGTTGTTATGCAAGCCAAGCACCAAAGGCTGTCAGTGTTGTACACTGTTTTACATCTTAAGCTACTTAAGATGACAAAAACTTTTAAACACTTTCTGGGATCCTAGTTCCCCCCCATAGTGTTCCTTTCTTAGGGAGAACTGCACAGTCCTCTTCCTTCTTGATTGCTCTTTGCTGGGTGCTTTTCACACAAGTCACTAGGTCTTCTCACTAACTTCACTTAATTTCTTACTAGGCACCCCACATGCTCATCACATTTATCATGTCTTATCAAATTCTTCACTTTGTCATCACTAATTGACAGGCACTAGAGTTTTCTATTAGATAAACTCAATATCACTAATAACAATTGTCACTAAAATCACTTCAAGTCTTCACTCGCACACTTCACCAAGCGCCAGATCTTCATCAATAGCCAGGTAGCTCTTCTCATATCTAACTGTCCTAGTTGATCCCATTTGGCCACAGACTCTCTGTAACACCTGTCTGTCTACTGATAGCAAGGCCCAGAGAGTACTTAGGACACAGCTTCTACCATCTAGACTTTTATTTCTAGCTTGTGTGTACTATTTCTGACCAGCAGTACCATGCATTGTTAGTTTTGTCCAACTAGCTATTCTTATAAGCCTCTTAATTAGCCCAGAGCTGTAACTAATTTCATGCAGAGCCTATCATGAGAGCTTTTTTCCCTCACGTGGAATTTCACTCCTTCAGTAGTGCTAATCATTCAATCTGACCTCATGTGCCTCCTTCTGCAGGTTATTCTAATTAGCAGGTGGCTGTCTCACAAAACCACCAACACTCACTACCCCAAAACAGACAGCTTGTGTTGCTTCCAACACGGCCAAGCACTGCAGACCTGTTAGTTTCACTGTAGACCCCACTCTTAATGACAAATGTAAATGAACATAATGAATTCACGTGTTGTGCCCAATAAAATTACATAAATGAATGACTTAATAATTACTCTAATAACTTTGTGAACTGGATGTGGGTTGAAGAGATTTATTTACTGTATTTTGATACTGACTACACAGTATGTGTATAAATTGAACTAAAAATTATTCTGTACAAACAGTGTACAGTATTATACAATTTTTAACTTACATACACAAAGTCAGAGTTTACTTAGGTTTATATATATATATAGAAGTTTAACTTCTTTTCTGAATTAAATTATGAATAAAAAACTTGGAAATACCTTCAACTGGGAATATAGCTGAAGGATAGCCAAAGGGTTTATAATGTGTTTTCTGCTCTTCTATCTAAAAATAGAGGCCTCTCAAGTCCCTTATTACCCGACAAAATGAGGTTACCTTGCACATTGGGCTATTTAGATTAACTAACTCCTTTAAGACAAAATGTTCAATCATAAAAGTTCTTAATACTACTAGATGAAATTGGGTCCATCCACAAATAGTATCTGTCAAGTTTTAGCTCATGAGTAAAATATTAATGAATTAAAATACACAAACATCAGCAATGCACTTCAAATAAAGCATGTCTTGGGAGATCATTTACTATTTTAATAAATAAATCTGTATATGAGACAGCAAGAAGTATTTATTCTTTTTAGTCAACAAGCTCTTGTATCACATGCAGTGTGCTATGCTTGCTGCTATGGTAAATTAAAATTGTCATTTTCTGATACATTCCACTAAGTCTTATATGATTTACTGTATATCATGCAAAAAAAAGCTTTATCAATTAATTCTTGTTAAATTACCTCTTTTTGTGAATTTTCTTTTTGCTGATAGAATTGTGACACCACTATAGACACGTCTTGATTATAGACCATCATGTTGACCACTATAAACCAACATGATTGGTATTTAATCCCTATACTTGTGTTTTAGGTGTCTTATAACAACAAATCAAGAATAATATACAGGGTATGGGATTATCTGCAGTTTATTTTCTCTTTCTTAATTTGGCCCCAGGAACAATTACAGTATTTTCTATGAGTATAGTTTGTATTGGCACTTACTGTACATAAAACAAGTCCTCAATTGTACTCCACTATACTTTGGCCTAGATTTTGACCTTGAATTAGAAAATGTGTTTGTTCTGCAATTAAAAATAGACATCTTCATGAAAACTAAGAGGGGTCACAGTAAAATCCCATTTCTAGCATCATAGGAATAGCCTGAATTCCTGGAAGAATAATTGTTAAAATCTATACCATAAGAAAAGTATTAAGAAAGTTAAATAGATCATGTTCTTGGAGGAGTTGCATATTCTGTTGACTAACAGCATTTCATAAGGTACTGTATAATTTAATCCAAAAATTGAATGCATTTGAGGATGTATTTAGAGAATTTGCCTTAACCTGCTTGGCTGAATTATACATTATTGTTGCTTCTGGTAATATAATTAACAGTATTAAGTTAAGCAGTTTATCATGTATGAAAATGTAGCAAGTATTCACAACTATACTGTATACGACTATATTCTGAATTATACTACATATATTAACATTATACAAATGTACTTAATTGTGCAATTTACAAAGTGTGAAGGTTTTTGAATAAGAAATTTGATTGAGAAAAACAGGGCTGTCTAGATATAGATTAATATATCTATTTCTGCAACAAAACAATAAATGAACACTAGGTTTCTTTTAAAATACAAACATAACTGGAAATCAGAAAATTACATTATACAATACCAAGATAATGAAAAAAAGCTCTTCCAATACAGTTCTCATGTACTTTGTACAATTTACAGAAGCTTGTGAAACAGGATTGTGTATCCTGAAGACTGGTGCTCTACCATCATAAACTAGGACACCACCAAGGACATCTTGTGAACATCTGGCCTTGCTTCAAATAAGCTGATGCAAAAGAACAGCTAATCTATTACGGTACATTCCAAGTGCTAACAGAATAATGAAAGACATTTCATTAACCTATCCATAATTTGATAACATACTGTATGCGTTACTAATCACCATAGTTTCTAGTAGGCCATACAGAGAATAGTAGCTTTGAATGAATGTAGATATAGGATTTAACGAAAAGTTGTGAATACCAGATTCCTGACTGCAGAGGGGGAGAAATGAATTAATTCCTATTTTTCTCTCTTTGATTGTTGAAAAGCTTTTCAGTTTTGCAGCCAAAACAATATTGGTGTTTCAACATTGATCATACTTACCTTTTAATTAAATCATTATCATCTCATGCCTAACTCTTCGTTTAATGCTGATTATAGGGCTATTTATGCTGAATGGGCAATAGACTCATCTTGTATAAATTATAGATTTATTAGTAGATCATTAATGATGGAGCCTTTTATTGTATGAAATATAACTCAAAGAGGAGATGCAACATGCCATTACATCTGTCAACATACTGCACTCTCAAATAGTAAATGAATTTCCTTAATACATTGATACTGATATTAATCATTATTACTCTAATTCTAATTCTAATAAATACTCTTTTAAACTGTAGTGCTGTATTTTGAAGATTTCTCAACTTTTGTCATATTTGGCTGGGACAGGCTGAGCATCTCAAACACAAATGCATGATATAAGCAACTGTGAACTAGTTCTAACCTCACTGATCAATGCCAGGTGTGCAAATGACTGCTTATCCAAAAAAACTGAATAAACAGGAAAAATGTTAATAAAAAAGCTATGCAAAAAAGTAAAAGTGAACACCATACTGTACTTCCCAAAGTCAGAAGTAAAAAAAACAGCATTGAGACTACAAAATAGAGAATGAAAAACTATACCTTTATAATGTTAAAGTTAATAGGGAAATGTACCTTCTCTTATAAAGATACCAATCAATGGAATTAGCACCATTAATTCCTCCAAAACTGTGTTTCCTTCATTTTATGGTGAAGCCACAGAGCTCCACACCTAAACATCTGAGACAGAAGGTGTTTGAGTGTCCACAATATAAAAGTGCATCACAATGTCCTTATGCCTGCATTTCAGCTTGCAGGTGCCTTGTGCAGTTAGCTGCTATCCAATGTATCCTGTAAGCCTCATGCTGGCTATAACTCACATTCAGAGCTCAGGATGCTGAATTCACTTTCAGCAATGTCATTTACCTGAGAGCCTGTGTCAAATTTAAATATGAGCTGTGTCCCTTTGTTATCCGATCTCAACTATTTAGCAACAGCTTGATCTGCTTCTGATAGCTCTTTCTCATTTGACACTGAATCAGTAAACGGCTCGTCACAGTCTGATTCCCACTCAGTTGGCCAATTTTCTCTTACAGTATACACTGCTGTAACTCAGGTCTGCATATTTTTGTAAAATAGTACCATTTACAGTAACACTTCTAATACCTTCTCTGCCATTAGCTAGGTATTTTTCCAGGTTGATGTCATCCACATAATTACATCCTTATAATGTGGAACATTCTGACTTCTTCCCACTTGTTTTAACATCTTTCTTGTAATTGTAGTACATGCTGTATGAGTAGTTATTTACATAATAGTTGGACTGTTAATTTTGTTTGTGCACAGGCCTATTGTGCATACTTCTTATTCTACTAGAGTCCGTTTCAACAGAATTTGTGTTGTCTCGTGATCTCTCAAGGTTCATAACCTTTTCAAACACTATCTCTGCACCTTGATGTAACATTGATTTAAAACGTTCTCTTTGTGACTGAATAGGCAAATCCCTAGTCTCTCACCATTTTGTCACTGTTAGCATAACCGCACTCTTTCACAAGTAGTCTGAGTTCATCATCAAATGTCTCAAAAGCCTTTAGTAACATGTACTTTCTTCTGAAACCTGTACCTTTTATAAATCTGCAAATGCTCTTGGTTTTTGTGAGATAACTCTTTCTTGCCAATCCATACAGTACAGCATGTACATTTCTCTCCCTTTTCCTTCTGCCACAAGATCCTTGAGAACAGTATCTCCAAATGGCATTTAAATTTTCAGCTTGTGTCCAGAAAATTCACTCTAACATCTGTTTAGATGTTACTCACACATTCTCTCTTGTTTTGCACTTTTACAAGATACCAACCATACTAGCAACAGTTGTTTATTGAACATTTTGATGCACTTGTTGTTTCATGCATGGCTGTGCACAATAATCTACAGGAGTTTTACCAAGATCTAAGTTCCCTGATCTTACATAACTAAATATATAACTAGAAATACAATTAATCACATTTCAGTATTTTGACATTTGAAATCTAAATGTTTCAATAAGCTGTTTCATCATGGAAAACAAGGATCGGTAATGTTGGCTGAGTGTTGGATGGGCAGAGAGGCAGAGAAGACAGAATGCAGCTCTGTCAGCATCAGTTGTCATCAGCACTTAAATAAATCACACTTATTATATTCCATACTTGGCAATCCTCAGGTCTTCTCAGAATGCCAATTGAAGGATAAGGGCCATTCTCTGTCATCTGTATTCCATAGCTGGAGGTCAGAGCTGTCAGATTACAACAATTTGTGACAGCATACCCATTCAAATACAAAACATGCATGCATGTATTTAGATTCAATTTCAAACTTAAAATTTAAATCCAAATAAGCAACTTCTGAGAGTGATTATGTGTGCCAGTGCTGTTTTGATATACAGTACTTTTCAATAGGTGGAGATCCTGTGTTTTATCACATCAGAATTTCTTTCTATTGTGTGAGCTGAGCTTCAGTTCAAAGCAAACTTATACCATATGTATACTTTATTATGTATACAGATTATGGGCAGCTGAGAACAAATTTAAGACAACATTATATTTTCAGACACTATGGTGGTGTTTGCAAGTTTGCAATTTTTTGTTTATCTAATGGGGATTATGATGTGTTCCAAAGTCTGGCATTCACATTATTGTCTTAGACAACAGTGATGTCTGTACACTGCAGCAGATTCATTAACTATTCCTAAGGAAATAAAGCTTAATTAGATGCACTGAATCTAAAGCATTTGACGTGATTGTCAAATGTTGTTTTTTTAATTGTTTTCTAATATCACAAAAAATAGCTCTGTTTCAGTACTTGTGAAAATGAAAGATGGACTAGGTTAGGGCTGCATGGTGGTGCAGTAGTTAGCATTGCTGCTTCGCAGTGCTGGGACCCTGGATTCAATTTCTGGGCTTCTAACTGCAGAGTCTGTATGTTCCTCCTATAGTATGTCTGCGTGGTCGTCCTCCTGCTGCTCCAGTTTCCAGCCCCACAGTCCAAATACATGCTGGAAGGTTAATACAGTAGCTTCTGTAAAACTGGCGCTGTTAATTGTGAGTATGCCCTTTGATGGACTGGCATCATGTCCAGTGAGTATGCTGCCTTGTGCCTGTTACTTGCCAGGTTAGGCTCCGGCTTCCTCTGTGACCCTGTACTGGGTAAAGCTGTTTAAAAAGCAGTTCTGGAAATGGGTGGGTTAGGTTGTTCCAGCTGCATAATGTCGCACACTACTATGTACTGTATGCAAAGGCAAAACGACAAAAGTTCAAAGATAAAGTATAAAATATTTGAATATAGATTCTTGGGATTTTCCAATACTAAGAACAACCAAAATGTTCCATTTGTCAGACCTTCACCACAAGCATGGCGAATCTTGATGAAGAGCAAAAACAATTCTCCATTCCCAGCTGTTCAGTACTGTCAATCTAATGAACAGCCATGACAAAAGTTATTTTTATTTTTTTCAACCTTGTCATCCTTTATCCTGCACCTAATGAGTGTCAGTAATTATAATAAAAATAAGAAAAAGAATAACAGCAAAAATTCCTCAAACGTATATTGCTAAAAGCACTACAGTATATGGGTAATGAGGACTCCCCTCCACCACCACCAATGTGCAGCACCACCTGAATGATAAATGGCAGCCATAGTACGGCCAGTATGCTCACCACTCACCAGCTAATAGTGGGGAGGAGAACAGAGTAATGACGCCAGTTCATAGATGGGGATTAATAAGAGACCACGACTGGTAAAGGCCAAGTGGAAATTTGGCCAGGACACCAGGGTTACACCTCTACTTTTTGAGAGAAACAACCTGGAAATTTTAATGACCACAGACAGTCAAGGACCTCACTTTTACATCTCTTTTTCCCAAGTCATCTACACTCTCATCTCTTAAATAAATGTTATGCTAAGTATAGTATATAATCATAAATTAAACCACATGTACAGTATAAAGACAGTGTAAGCATATAGCTACTGAAAAGTTCCACATTTCATCTCAACAATCCTTCCTGCGCAATATAATCTTGAACTTGAACTTGAACTTTATTGCCATACTGTATGTAACCGGTACTGGTACAATGGAATTCTTACTTACAGAAAGTCTCTCGATTGTAAAACAAGTGCAAAAAACAAAACAAAGTGCAAACAGTGCATCAAGACAATATACAAACAAACAGTAGACAATGTGCAAGTAAACATGTAGACTGTTTGAATGTAAACAATACAGACGTGTAAACAATGACTGGAGATGTGCAATAAATAAAAAATCATAATGAGGTAGATGGTGATGGTGTAGGTGTGGTCCGAGGGGGATGGCTAAATGTGTTCGCCAATCTCACTGCTTGTGGATAGAAGCTATTGAAGAATCTGGTGGTAAATGTCTGTATGCTCTTATATCTCTTGCCTGAGGGCAGTGGGGTGAAGAGCTCATGCCCGGGGTGGTGACTGTCCTCTGTGATGGCCAGAATTCTACCACGGCAGCGGTCCTCATAGAGCTGTTTAATCTCGGTGAGACCGCAGCCGATGATCTTCTGGGCCATATTGACCATTCTCTGCAGTGCCTTTCTTTCTCCCGAAGAGGTGTTGCCATACCACACGGTGATCCTGTTGGTGAGGATGCTCTCAATGGTGCAGTGGTAGAAGTTCACCAACACATGTATTGGCATCCCCCATCGCTTGAGGCACCTCAAGAAATAAAGGAAATAATCTTCAGACACATATTACAATGGAGCGTTAATCAGTTTTATTACAGCAGAAAGTACTGTATCTCCTGTTCTCAGGCAGCAGACAGCCAGAAAAGTTACTGTCCCCACCTCCTACCTCCCACCACCCACACTTCAGGCCTACCAATTCATTTGAAGATTTTTTTAACAGTGCGGGCTGTTTAACCTCTTATCCATAGAGCTTCATAAATTGCAATTTTTCATGAACCCGACACAGTACAGGTTTAATTCATTTGCATTGCTTTTGAGTGGACTGCTAACATTTCTGCCTTCATTCAATCTAAATAGTTATGCAGTCAACCTGTGCTCTACTCATAGGTACTCTCTTTAATAACATTTGTGAATTCAGGCATGAAGAGTAGATTTAATTTTCCGCGTCATACAAAACCTAAAAAAGGAAGATAACCATATTTTATTCTTTACAGCTATAGGGTGCTTCTAAAATTAATTTATTATTCAAACCACTGAAGACTGATGTAGAGCAATGAGAATTAGAATACATCAATAGTGTACAGTACAGTTGGGTCATGGAAGTCATGCAGTGAATGACCAATAAGATCTGAAATGTGATAAGAGCAGAATATTTGCATCCTATGGAATTTATTATTTTTAAGTATGTGCATCATGGGTGGTTTATTAGGTCAACAGTCTAGTTAGTGCCATCATTGTTGTGTTCATTCTCCTGTCATGCTGTGTGAACTCAGCATGACAAATCAGCACTTTTAATACTGTACTGTGCCATCAGCAACTCTTGCTAGTAAAACAGCTGAAGCCAAACAGAATTAAAATAGCATGAAAGTCAGTACATATGCAGAACTGCTTAATGTCTGAATTCAAACTAAATGAACATTTGTCAGGAGTCATATAGACCTTAAGCTTGGGCACCAAAGATGGGCTGCAGTTATACAGCACAAATAAAAACCAGGGATGTACTTAAGAGATATACAGTATCTGCCTTGTAATCTACTTAAGTTGTACTTGAAATGTGGGCACTCCAAAGGAGATTTGCTGAACAAGGGAAATTATGTCAAACTAGTACATCTGCTCAGCAAGCAAGATGGCAGAGTAGCAAACCACATAAAAAACTGTCTACTCTTTTCCAGAATGTCAAATCAAATTCAAATGGTCTGATTGAGACAGGACGTAATGTCATACAGAATGAATTCAAAAGCCAGATTCATTACAGTGTTCCTAAATGAAATCTTCAGCATATCAACACTTTCTTAGCTGAGAAGTATGTGAAGGTATTGTAACGCATACGGCCGACATTAGAGGTTGTGCGAGCCGGCTTACCAGTGCAGTGACATCACCTGTGACACTGGAGGCCTGGGTTCAAGTCCCAAACGGTGAGGGACTGACCTGAGGCAGCAGTGGCGAGGGTGCATACCCACGAGAACCCGAGAGCACTACAGTATGAACCAAAAAAATAAGGAGCACAGGAAAGGTGTGCTGAGTTTACTGGGGTTACTGTTCCCTAGTTGGCAATAGTACTATCAGAGCAGGTCTTTAGTCATGTCAAGGAAATGGACTGTGGGGAAAAGTTAGTCACAAAGACCTATGATGGTACTGCAGTAATGGCCAAGGAGCTCAGAGGTTTACAGGCCAAAAGGCCAAAGAAAATCAAAGCACAGGTACAATTTATTGTTCTGTGCACAGTCTAAGTTTAGTAATTTCACAAGTGTGCACTAGTATCAAAATGTGTGCTATATTCTTTTCTAACTGACTAGTGTCTTTCTTCAAAATACCAATGAACGGAACAAACACACTAGACGAAATCTAGTGGAGATTTCACCAGGCTGTGCCAGCATGTTAGAACTATAGCACGGTACATTACATGGAACTACACACTGCCAAAGAGAACCAGCAATTACCCATTAGACTGAAATCAGAATTGAATTCTTTCAGCTAGAGGCTTTCAGTATAGTTTTGAGGATCCCAAATTGTGTTTTTTGCTTGAAGCTTTTTATCATGTATTCATGCACATTGATGTGTTGTTTATTCTGCTGTCCTAGGCTTTGGACACCAGATTTTGCATTAAGAAATATGCTGTAGGAGAAACATAGAGAATTTGAGAAACTCTATGCAGTTGTCAACTCTTGTATGTGTCAGCAGTCCACTGCAATTACAGCAAAGAAAAGCAGACAAAAGTGCCAGTCCAGCAGATGAATATAAAGCATTCTGTTCCGAAGCATCAAACATTATAATAATGAAAAAGAAATACAGATTTTCATCACTGGAAAACTTTTCTGGAGTTTGTACATTTAAGTAAATGTGGTCAGGGCAGAAAGGTATTTCCAGACAGTTCACTGACCCTTTGGACTTGTACACTTGTACACTGAGCTGACTCTTATGTATTGCTAATAACATGCTAAAAAAATGTTGCAGACTAGTGGAGTAAATGAAGAAATGTCTAATTTAAGTCAGACAATGAATGCAACCCTGCATCAGTTTTTGAATACGGTAGATTTAATGTCATTAGAAAATGTTGCTTCAGAATCCAAAAAGTTTCACAATGCAGTTCAAGAAAACATTGTAACAGCTGAAGAATGGATTTCTCATTGGAAGAATCAAAATTTAAAAGCATTGTCAGCAACATTATATTTTGTAGGTATTATACAGCATGTTTATGTTTTTAGCTTGTGTGTTAATTAAAACAAAAAAAGGTAAATCTTACTGTAAATGCTCCACATGCCATTGGAACACCTAGAATTATCTTTATATACAGTACAGTAAATCTATACAAGAGTATTAATATCTCACAGTTTAAGTATGACGCCTTTCATTTAATAACTGAAATTTTAGAGAGTTAATTAGTATTTAGAAGTATAGTAGATCACTTAGACTGTTTTTGAATAAGTGCCTTGTTAGTATCATGGAATGGCACCGTGGAATGGCAGGAGAGCGATAAAGACCCTATGCATAGCGGCGAGACGGGGGTTAGCCCGGGCTCAGCTGTTCAGGAGAAGCCGTATAGAAACCTATGCCCTCAGGCCAAGGACAGGAGTGACCTGGAATTAGGCGGGTCTCAGGGCAACTGAACATCAATGCTGAGCGAGTAGCAGGAAATAAATAGGCTACACAACAAGACACACCAGAAAGACATGAATAATCACAGGGAACTAGGAACAGAAGGAATATAGAGCGCCCTCTAGGTGTAATGAGCCTGACAGTAGCAGCTTTGGAGAATCAGTCATTATTCATTGTTTTTGGTTAGGCATTTCTTAATAATAAAATGTGCTTAGAAGTGTGCTGAACACTATTTATCTTTGTATGATGGAAAAGCATTTCAGTATGTCAGAGAATGCTTAATGTTAGCACAAGGAAGACAAATTGTATTGATGTGTTGATTTAAATCACCTGGCTGATGGAACAACAACCTGTCCATAAGGCCAGTCAGATCACCCCCTTGATGTGAGAGATGGGTGATGAATCAAGAAGCTCCTGCAGGGCGATGATGGATGGATGGATGGATGGATGGAGGGAGGGAGGGATGTGAAGTGACGATGCATGTGCTAAAATCCAGATACTTTGGTGAGTGGAAATGGATGGGGATTAACCTCCTCCACAACTTTTATTCAACTCCATTGAATGAATTGTTCATTACAAATGGCTATGAACTGCTGATTTGTCTTATTATTGTAATGTTGTCCTCTCGAGGTGAGACTCAAAGTGTGAACCAGCAGTTTTATAAGAACCCAGCTGCTAAACGAGACTTGAGCTGAATAGCCACGCACACAGACTACTGTAGAGCATTGGTTAGCTAGGGAACCCCAGACTCAGTCTGCAGCAAATCCAGAGGTCACAGTCCAAAAGAAACTAAATCAAAGCCGAGGGGGGTGATCCAGGAACATGGTCAGTAATAAAGCTGGGGTCACAGTACACAACAAAGCAAAGATGGTAACAGATACTGAAACGAAGCTCAAGGTGCTCACAGGCCAAAACTCAATGGCAGAGCCCTGAGCTCTGTCAGGTCTGGGTATTTTTTCTGGAGGCATCTGGAACAGGTATGGATCGTGAAGAAACTCCAGTTTCTCTGAGTCACCAGTTGATTCGTTTTTTTGGTGGCAATGAGAGACGTCATAGGCTATCACCCTTCAGTTAGCTCGCTCCGTAGTCCAGCAGCAGTATAATTTTCTTAGTTTTACTAGTCGATTTACGTCAAGAGAATTCTGTATTTAGTCACAAAGTTTTGTCTTCATAAGGACGCAGGAGACTGTAGGCAAAAGCCCTCTCCCCTTTCTGCTTATGATCTGTGAACTGGTGAAAAAGTATCAGGCATGTTCATCCACACAGGACGGTGGAACCCACAGAAAAGTCAGGTCACTAAGATTACATTTCCCTACCTCTTACAATGATTAAATATAAATGCACAGAAACAAAGAAAGATTTAAATCTTTCTAAGATATAGGGCATTCATCCAGTTTCCTTACACACTGAGAGGAAGAAAATGTCAGTCATGTCCCCCACAGTTGGTAATTATCCCTTTCGAAGCAATATGATTTAATGTGAGAAAGCTTTGAGCTGAACACAAAGTAACATTGGCAGAATGATTTAAGAGAAAGGATTAGTGTCCCGAGCTGACACAAGCAAGGGCCTGCATCAGAGAAACTCATTTTTTTCATATACCTTATTCTAGAAGGAAGGCATTTCACTGCCAGATGGTTCAGTTAAATTGAAGAGGAAAAGTCTTACTTTTCCTTTTGTGATTTTCCATCAGAAAAGGAAAATATATTGTTTGATTTTGATGTAAATGATTCATTGGTTTGCTGTAAGATATCCTTAGACCTGATAACAGATAGAAAACTGCAGCTTACAGTGAGTACCTTTTCCAGAACTAACCCAGGACAAGAATCTTAAAGAAATGTACAGTACAGTAGTAGCTACATATCTCATCTGGCGCATTGACAGTAGGGGGAAAGTTATGATTTTAAACCAATTCATACTGTAACTCATTCATTAGTCATTTGTTATGTTATTAATGCCTCTCATAGTATACTGTACATTGTAAGTAAAATTAATGCAGACATAATTTCTTAAGACAGTAACTAGCCCATACTTCAATCTCTTGCCTTTAAATATCCACAATACATAAACATACTTCCCATTGTGATTTTAATTCCTGTAATTACACTGAACACGCTTAGTCTATTAGGTGAATGGTAACCAACCCTATTAAACCCCTGCAACCTTATAACTCTCAAACTCTTTACAGAAGCCCTCTAATATTGTGAATAATATAACAACAATTATGCAGCACTTATAACATATTTTATTAAAGACTCCATGTGATTTTATTATTTGCATTAAAGCAACAATAAACCAATTTAACTTTAAACTCATGCATCACTGGAATGTTATGTAGTGTCTCACTTCCTTTTCTTTTTCAAACAGCTCTGTTTAGTACAGTAAATAGGTCACACAGCCTGTGCCAGCAGCAGCAGATCACAACAGACCCACTTTACTGTTTCTTTGAAATTTCCATCTTCTGCAGCTCCTGAAGTTCATTCTTCTTCCCACATGATCACTGCCACACAGCTCACCGTACTTCATAAATAAAACATTTTTAAATTAATATTTTACCAGCACGTGTCTTAGGCAGTTACATCAAAAAGGATACAGTAGAGTACCAATTAAAAATCTGTGATGATAAAAATTTAAAAACCTTTGAACCTTTTTTGTTGCCATTCGGAGTCATTATGTATTTATGTTTGGAAGAAAAACATTTATCTTTAATATCATATCTTTTAATAGGCTCACGTCATGATAATGCAAGTATAGAAAGTGACTGCTATGAAAATGAGGATAGGGTTTATTAATTTTTAAAATACATATGACATCTAAACTTTTAAACGTTTATTCACTGTCTTTAAAAAATGAAGTATCCATTGTTCTGTGTTCCGAATTGAAGTATCCATTGTTCTGAATGCCTACATTCATGGCTTTTCTGCAATGCAGGTTTAATGCATGATTAGGATTTACTCATTAATACCTTGAGCTTTTTCAAAATGCCATCACTCATGAGAAGCTCATGCAGGCTTGTTAACAGTTTTGCAGTAGAACCACTGTAGTGATAAATAATTCAGAGCTAGCATTAACAGTTAGATTTAAATCTGTGCTTTGTTAAACACTGTATCTGGCCAAAAGCAGATGAGTCCCTTAATCCCAAGCACAAAGAGTACTGTGGAGTACTGGGGTTTATACAGTTGCTCTATTGCATTAGGCTTTTTAGGTAATATTGTGTAATATCAGAATAGGGACCTTTCAATATGAATTAGGGCCAAAAAGCATAAAAAAATAAGAAATGTGATAGATGAAAACCCAATTAGATTCCAGGGACAGCAGGGAACTACAACCTAAAACAAACTAATGATTTTCGACTTAAAAAAAAAGGTGCTGTATATCACCACATTATGAGTATTAATAATAGTCAATGATTCCTGATATGAAAAAGATCAAAACACACAGCAGCCACATTATCCTGATTCTAGCTCGTGATGACACCATATACCGTTAATGTTAATCTTAATACATTAACTAACCTGTTAAAAGCTAAAAATAACTTTGTAATGAATGATATACTGTACAGTATTTAATACACATTTGATATAACTGCTTTTAAGAGATACACTTCCAATTTGATATCTCCAGCTATTAATCAGCTGGGCTCACCTCTAAAGTCATGTACTGTACCAGAAAGGATAACAAGAACCATCGATGCTTTCTGCTGAAGTACAGGGCCTCAACCAGCTCACTAGAGTAATGATGTTAACTGACAGAGAGATGCAGCTCTGCTAGCTCACAGACTTGAACTTCAACTAACTGCACAGCAATCCGAAGAATCTCGGAATTTCTAACCACCTCTCCTGCTGGGACTATTACATGCTACAGCTTGTATTATCCCAGCTCCAGGTGGCTAATGAAAAATCCAAAGGCTCAAACTTGTGAAGTCTGTACTAGACATCTTGAACTCTATTCTGCATTCATAACACTCTTGCTGGTGTAGCCGCCTGTGATCCCCTTACTACACTATATGCTGTTCTTACTGAAATACTCATTCTCTTAGGCCTCTTTATCTCAAAGAATTTATATACAGTAGATTAAGTGTTTGAAGCTCCCTTTATGGCCATCTACAGGATCTTGCATACTAACAGCAGCTCTGAATGTACTCAACAGGTTTATTATTATTTATTATTTATCTTTTGAATGAATTAAATTGAATGAGTTAAACTTCATTGCCCCTAAGGGAATTTGTCTTGCACATCAAGAGCTCATAAACATACAACATATTCGACAATAATACAAGAACAGTACAATACCATGATGAAAAACAAAATTAAACAACATCAAAAGGAAAGAAAAACTGGAAAATCATTCATTTAAAATGTTTACATTACATTGGTATTCTTTTGGGTACACTTCCTACAAAACAATCCCTTAGTTCACATACTGTAAATCAGTTTATTTTGAGAGAGATCAATAGAAAAAAAACAAAAAGTAATTAAAGTAAACAAACTGGAAAGTATACATTACATGCAGTAGATACTGTACACTACAAACTTAAATTATTTAATTTAATTTTTAAATATTTTTTAAGATAGTATCATCACTAATTTGACATAAATACAGAAAATGTACAATTTACTGTATTTTATATCTTCTAAAATATATACAGTGCCTACAGTATATCAGTAATGTATCTGTTCATATCTATTATATATTTAAACAGTCTAGGTTTACAATATGCAGATATAAGTTTCAATTCTCATAATAGATAATTATAGTCACCAGGGTCAAGCCTGTAAAAAATATTATTTCACATAAATATAACAGACATATAAGCAGGGAAACTGGGTTGATAACTATTGTGCAGTATAATAGAAAAAATGGAGAATAAAAGGTAATAGGTTGTATAACCATAAATCCTTCCACCCATAAACCCTTAAGAGACAACCTCATAACTTCTGCATTCTGCTGTTTCTTCTAATGTGCCCAATGAGACTGCTGAACTGCACTGTTTTTCTCATGTTGATGACTGTTCAATGGCAACTACAGCGTAATTGCTTTTAGCATGTATCCTAAACAGGTGCGGAATCTACAGGAAGCCTAAAAATCTTAGGCCTCCAGTGCCACTCAGAATTGAATAGATACATTTATGGTTCAATGAATTCTATAGCTGCACCAAAATCAGACCTCTGCTGCCTCCCAAAGGTCACATGACCTCTGCAGCTTTGAAGGAAGAGAGATCCTTATTACATTGCATGGATTCATTATTACCTCTCTGAATGGCAAGATACTCATTTTGTTAGTAAATTAAAAGTGCACTGGCCCTGTTTGCAAAAATGTTCACTTGCAAAATGTTAAGATGTTTAATGGAAATAATCTTCTGAAAATAGCATTATAATAAACAAGAAGTAGCTTAGTTACAAATATGCCAGCATTTTCCTTTAAAGAGCTTTATGTCTGTGGTATTCCAAGAGAACGCACACAAATGTACAACGGAGATAGCTAGGTTATATTTTATACCTTTGTGTTTTTAACAAACCCCTATCACATTTTTTTTTATTTCACTAAATCCTAGTCAGAATCTTTTAGTTGCAATATTTTGTACTTGCGTGCCAAACGACTCTCCAGTTGTGAGTATCTAAAATTTGCAGGACATTAGTATGGCTTAAGTTTCACTGCATTTCAGTTCCAATCAAGTTTCCAGATTTTTAATTGGTCACATATTGTAATTGCTGGGAAGTACGTCTTCACACAAAGAGTGAAGTTATTGGAATCTGTAACTGTCTTCCCATTGATGATGTTGAATCTGGTTCCGTGTGTTCTTTGAAGAAACTCCTGGATGTGATTTTTGGATCAGTTACTGTAACTTAATTAATTCATTTTCAACTCATTTTTTTGTGGTACATTACATTTTTTTTAAAATGATTTGCCACAGAGTATTTTCACAAACTGTTATTTGGTACATATACAGTAGTAGAGTAATCAATATGGCACAAGTGAGAGAAAACAAAACTCACAAATGTGACTTCAAGGCCTATGGTTTGGTATTTCTCCATCTGGTACAGTAAGTGAATGCATTTTTTTTAACAGTAGGCCTCTGCTCTAAAGGTCAGAGTACAAGTATCCAAGCTAAGGAGGTCATAAGCTGTGTCTAGTCAAAAGGAGGGGGTCCAACATACTGCATAACTGCTGTCCAATATCTAAGGGCTGCCCTCCTTAAATGAGCCCTTGGCCCTGTTTCTCCCATCGGAGGAGTTGCTCAGAGTCAGTTAAAGGCACCGAAGTAGGTTTAGGTTTAGTGAACAGTAGACTAAATGGCTTTCTTGTGACTGGAACCTTTCTTATAATTATAATAAACCTCTTATTTCCATATGAAATGTTTTCCTAATACTGTAGTTTGAAATTTGCTTATGTTTTGAATCATCAAATGACAAATATGTTTAAAATAGTGACATTTCCCAAACAGCAAATACCTGTATTAACTAAGTGAGATCTTAACTTTGAATCAACACCAGAAGACCCTGGGACCTTATCACTTGTTTTTGAGCTTTTATGATTTGGATGAAAAATTTGCTTCAATTTAATGAGAAAGCTGAGAGAAAAAAATCTTTCAGTCAAGATTGGAGATGTTCGAAGCCAAGATAAACAAAGCTATAATTAGACAGCAAAGAAAGCCCAATGTATGGAGAAACCACTGAAACAATTCAACACAAGAACAGGACAAATTCTTACACAACTCATTTTGAAAAATAAGATAAAGATAGTGCATCCCAGGACATATTAAATAATTGCATGCTCCTCTGTAATTACACAGTCAATAATATTTATATTTTAAAATGTGTTGTCAATTTAAAAAAAGGTCATAACACACTCTGTGTACTGTCATTTTCTTAAAGTGATTAATGATTTCATTTAGATCCATTTAACCTTTCTTGGGCAGCAGTAATGTAAAAATGTGGGAAATGTGCCTTAATTACTTCAAGCAATCAATCAGAGAGTTAACATATCTGTTACCTTATCTGACCATAACATTGTGGTGTGTAATCTGGTTTTGTTTTAGATTTTAATCATATGTTGATTAAAATCAACAAATGTTTGATTTTATGTTGAAAACCAACAAAAACAAAATTTGTTGTAAATTAAATGTGTCTTGTCACATGTATACGAACTTGATATAAATCTGACAACCAACCTCTAGGTACTGTAGGTTAGGTCCCCTTTTCAGGCCATAAAGGCCCATGGGGGACTGGGCTACTATTTTTCTCAACCATCCAATACTGGAGGTGGAGTGATGTGATCAGCATCACGATCCAGGTGGCCTATGACCCCTGGCACTCATTTGGAAAGCAGGCTGAGTGGACCTGCGAGCTGTCTGGAAGGAATTAGAGCAAGCTAAATCACTAACTCCTACCTGGGATTGCACCCAAGACCTTCTAGTCAAGAACTAGACACCCTTGCCATCTGAGCTACAATGGCTCCATGACAACCAACCTCTAATCTACATTAAGAGGATCAGAACCCTCATCCTGAGCACAAACTAGTGTTTTCCAACTGTCTGTCATGAAGTAGTTTGCTGAGGAACTTGGAAAAACTGAATAAATGAAATATTATCATTTTGGGGGGGTTGTAGGAACTTGTACAAATAATACAGTAACAGGACTGTAATTGTTGTCTGATTTCCTCAGGAGTAACATCTGTCCAAATGTCTCCCCATCGCTCATCATGTAGAGTGAATTTTTTCTGTTTTTAACAAGTGCTTTCCAACAGTAGCAGCTTTTGCACGGTGCTAGTCAAGAGCATGCCAAGTGCTGGTTTCAGCCTGTAGCACCTTTTGAATGTGACTCAGTCAAAAATAAATATGAATGAAATATGGCCCACTCAACATTTTCTGCAAAATATGCTGCAGGATGGCTCACATCTGCCACTACTTCATCATTTTCCAAAGGAGACATCTGGGAGAAAAACACCAGACTTTAGATTTTGTGTTTCTATATTTCAGTTAAAAATAAAACAGCTTTGCTCCTTACATTGTTTCAGACCACCTGCAGGCACTGAGGAGGAATGTTTCCTCAGGTGATTACAGTTTTTTCACATCTTCAGGGCAGTCCAGTCTAAACTATCAAAAGTGCAATTTATTCAAGGACCTGTAGTAGAATGTTCTAAAAATGTTGTTTTTGTGCTTTAATTTTCATGTGTAAAAATTTTCCATTTGGTTTGGTTAGTCTATGCACAGGTTCCTTTTATAATGTTTCATATGGTTTTTAAAGTACACATACACCTTCTATCTCTGTGGAACCCCACTTTTGATTATTTCCCAGAACTTCATGGAGCCAATCTGCCACAAAATTTACTTTTTAAAATTAAAAGCCATGAGTGGCACAGTGGTTAGCATTGGTGCCTCACAGCACTAGAGAGTAGAATTCAATTCTGTACCTGGGGTGCTATCTGTGTGGTGTGTATACAGTATGTTCTCCCTGTGTTGGCATTGGTTTTCTCCAGGTGGTCTAGTTTCCTCCCACAGTCCAAAAACATACTGGTAGGTTAACCGGCTTCTGGGAAAATTGGCCCTGGTGTGAGTATGTGTTTGTGTCTGTGTGCCATGCGATGGATTGGCATCTCATCCAGGATGTACTGTACGTTGTCTTGTTCTCATTGCTTGCCAGGATAGACTCTGGGAATCCCATAACCCTAAATTGGAAGAAGCAGTTAGAAAATCAATGGATGAATTAAAGACCATAAGAGCCAAGGTATTGTAACCATCAGGTCAATATTTTCATCTCACTATTCACAGTCATTACATTCAAGTAACTACCTCTGTCACTAATATTGTTCTTAGAATGGATTCTTCTCCAGCTTTTGATGACCACATTATTAGCCAGATACAATTTCTTGCATTAGGAATTTGTCTTTTCAAATACCCCAGCTTGCTCTCAATGAGACACACAGACAGGGAGAGAGAAGCTTGGGGTCAGCCATTTATACAGCACCCCTGGAACAGGTAGGGTTAAGGGCCTTGGTCAGGGGCCCAACAGAGTAAGATTCCTCAGCTGCAGGATTTGAACCAGCAACCTTCCAGCCACAGGTGCAGATCTTTAGCCACAGTGCCACCACTCCACCCATTAAAAATGTTTGTAATTTTTTTTCTCACCTCTGAAATATTGCCAAGATCCAGCTTGTTCTCTTACAATCTGATGTGAAGAGACTTATCCATGGTTTTATTTCCTTGAGGTTGAACTATTATAAAGCACTGTTTAAAGGGTTTCCAGTAAAATATGTTCAGCACATTTAAAGGTATCAATATTAGCCAGTCCTGTCTAACCAACTTCAACTCATTACAGCACTTAGCTTGGGCTTTCCAGTTTTCAGCTGTTGTCTGTGTTCTATAATAGCTAGCTACAATATTTTCAGAGATTGCTGCAAACAGCAGTCCACCTACACATTCCTGGAGAAAAGAGCTCAGCTAACTGTAACCATGCACCTGTTTGACAACCAGAGCTGCTACAATACAATGAGATAATATGACAAACTTTTGGCAGACCTGGCCAACTCTAATCCTCCTACTTCTGCTGCAGCACACACAGAGACACACATCCACACTCATACACTGGAGAATAAAAATGAATTCCTTCCATTTCACCTTCAATAGTCCCATTGTGTAATTTTCATGAGGATTGAAGTCATTTTGAAATGGAAAAAAAAGTGAAATTCCAACATGAGGTGAAGCAGTTGTTTAGATAATTGTTCTGGTGGATGAAATGTTAGGCACTGCAGCAGACCAAGGGCTGCCAGTCTTAAATTATTGCAATCATTTTTTAGCTCTGATTTAAATAATGACATCACAGCAGCGCAATGTGGCTAGCATTTCATTGTGGAAAGGCTGTGAGATACTGACTGCACTTTAGGGCTGAGGAACTGATGATAGTAAAAAAATCTCATTTCCTCTGCCATTTGACAGACAAGATTTTCCATCACCACTTGGTGTGAATTAAATCTGTTCTTTCTCAAAATATGTTTCCTTTATTTATTTCCAGACCTTATAATAAACAAAGAGCATAATAATTCAATTATACATTTTAGGATTATCCTATAATGAACTACATTGAACGTGGAAGAATTCAACAGATGGAATTTTTGTTTCATAGCCATATACTGTAGCAATAGTTGATAACCTTCCAGCTTTATTTTACTTTAAAATAAATAACATCAATGTATTCATATTGTTGGGACTGTGCTTTGATATATTAGATATTAAATCTGCTTCATTGTTGATCAAACTGAGATTCTGGAAGAAAGAGTTTTTATTGTTTATCAGTTCATGTGTTTTTCCCTTTAGTCTCAATTTTTGGATTTTTTTGTTTCAGTTTTGGTTATAATAAATATAAGATACAGTACTCTTGTTCTCCCACAGAGGCTGAGGATGCATTTTCCATTTTTTATGTTTTTCTCCCCACAAGTTTCCCCATTGTTGTTTTTTTTAAACAATGGTTTTAGGTTAAACAGGTAGGCTGTCTGACAAAGCAACGTTTTTCAATTAAGTTGCTGTAACAGGATTTTATAAGCTTAGACTACTTGTAAGTACTTTTTCACAATTCTCTTTATAGATGATCCTTTAAATGATCTGTAAAGCACATCATCTTTTTAACCTGTCACATAATTTGTATTTAAAGTATATGTTGCAGTATATAAAATATTTGTTTAGTTGTTTATCCCCAATAATGTTTTTGTAGGTTTTCTGTACATAACTTTAATGGTTAATTAATTACAGAGAAGTGAAATAGATTGGGCAATGGGGAGTTCTGAAGAAAAAATAAATTATATGTTAAGAACTAATGTCAAATGGCACAGATGGTTTTGAATCAAAATGGTGTTAAACTGAAAAAAAAAACTTAAGGCATTAACTGTATTTGACATACCAGCTAAATTCACAGAGGTGTGTGCTGAGTACAATTTAATGAGATCGGAAAGGTGTGTAGCAAACATAACATTATATTAATGGGGGATCTCAATTTCCCACACATAAATTGGGATACAGTGACTGTAAAAGACTGATTGCTTCTCATTTTTTAAAGATGCTTTCAAGTAACAGTATTATTACTGATCCAGACTTTTCAAATAATCAGAATAGGTATAGATAATTGAAGTGATAGAACCACTTGGTAAATTGTGATTTTGAGATGGTAACATTTGATGTCTTGTACACAATATGTCAAAAGTCTGAGCATACAAATTAATATTATAATTTCACAACAGAACAATTAGAAGGAAGGAGGTGGAACTTCCTGATATGGATCTGAAACATCTGTTACAGTGTCAGTAGAAGAAAGAACGCAAGAACAATGTTAAACTTCGAAATTATTTAATTCCTTATACAAATAATTTTGATTCTGCTCCACGGCTGAAACATTGTGTTTTCTTTCTTCTCTTTTCAGCATGGAATAAACCTATTACTTGTTCCTTTGCATGCTGACGCAGCTACCCACCTGAACTACTGTATATATTAATAGAGGCTAACAATAATGCATGACATTTGTTTCAGCACTACAACACTAAAAAAAAGGTTATAAGATAATCTGGTTTTGGATATATTAATGCTATAAAATGAAAGGGGAAAATCTGCATGTGCTAAACTAATATTTTATGTATGTTTTTACAAAGATTATAATAATGTGCTCAAGGCTATATAATGAGTTCAGTTAGTATTGTGTCATTTTAATATAAATGACACTAAGGTACTACATGGACTAGGATAGTTTAAAACTAATAAATCACCAGGGTTTGGTGCTGTTTTCCCAGTTGTACTTAATGAAATGAGGGATGTTATTCATTGACCATTAACTAGGATTTTCAACTTTAACTGAGAACGAGAGCTGTATCCATAGATAGGAGATTTTCAAGTGTAACACAAATTCATAAAAAGTAACATAAAATAAAACAAAACTGTAGGTTTTACCAGCCTTACACCTGTTACTGTTGATGTTGTGGGAAGGATAGGTAAAAGTTAAGAAAGCAGAATGTATGTAAAACAATCATGTTTTAAGAGACAGTTACAGTTACAGTTACCATCAAAAGACAGAAAAAGATTTGGTGCTATTCTGCGACAGAAAAAGATGTTGCTTAACTATCTAGAGTTCTAGGTTCTAGGTCTGAACAACAATAAGGACAGTTGATACATCTAAGCCATGACATGATATACTGTAGTTTGATTTTAAATGAAATTAGGATCTGACCTTCCTCCTGAATTACTGTTAAAAGCTACAGTACATTTCTCAAATAAAAATCTGTGGGACCTAAAAGTCATGTACTTCACTCAATTATTTCACTCATAGAAGTATTTAGTATAAGCATTCAAGTTTTTCAACAGAAGTGGGCATCACTGGAAGGGAGTGAATGCGTTTGCAAAGCACTGAATATATGTACAGTACATGGATTGAGAACTAATTAATGAAGAAGAAACAGTCAGTCATCTCTTCACAACATAACTTCTTATTGGACTGATGTTAAGGGCATGCCACAGGGATCCATTTTAGTCCCTCTGCTCTTACTGATTCATACTGTATCAGTGAGTTACTTTGCTGTATACCTGTATTTAGCTGTTTAAAAATGTTTTTGTAGGTGGTACAAAAAGTGGAGGAGTGACAAAAACTGAAGCAGCAGCAAGAGACTTTAAAAAGACTCCGATTTTGCTGCCACTTGGCAAATTAAATTAAACTTTAATAAGTGTAAAGTGATCCATGCAAGGTGGAACACTCTGTGCTGTATATCACATGGGTGATTTTGAACTGCAGGAGGATAAGCATGAAAAGGATTTGAGTATAGGACAGCAAATGGATCATTTGAGTATACAGCAAACTGTGTGAGATTTACATAATGAAATAAAATGTTGCTCAAGGTTTACAATGCAATAGTAAGACTTCATTTGTAATACTGTGTTCAGGTTTGGTCACCGAATTACAAATAGGATATTATATTCTTAGAGAAAGTTAACAGAAGAACAAGCAGAGTGATTCCTGGTCACAGGAGATTATCATTTGCAGGCATTTAAAGACCTAAATCTCTTGGTTCTAGAAGAAAAGCAAAAGAGAAGAGGTTTGATCCAATTATATAGAATCAAGGAGCATAGAAAGTGTGCCCACTAGGGGATTCAATAGCCAAACAAGGTCACCAATAGGAAATTTAAGGGCATTCATTGAAGACAGAAAAGAAAAAACACTTCCTCACATGAAGGTCAATATGTGTTTGAAACACATTTACCAGCCTTGTTCACCCCTTAACTCTGGGCCTTTTCAAGAAGTCATTGGACGTGTTACTAAACAATGAAATGAGCAAGATGGGTTGATTGGCCTCTACTCTTTTGTAACCTTTCTAAAGTTCACTTTCTATTTAGTCTACTGGGATGTGTAACATGGTGCCAGCAGCAAAAAAGATGTCCATATTTGTCCCAAAATTAAGTGAAGTTGCAAAGTTGTGCAATTCCATTATAGAAATATAACAACTCCAGAAAATGAGAAGACTCTTGATCCAAGTGAAGTCTGAACATTAAAAATATATTTAATTTTAGTTTTGAAAATTGAAACACATGGCACAATATAGTTGCAATCATAACCTCCAGCTTATGAAGTAAAAAAACTGAGACATACACATATATTTTTTCAAACTAATTGAGACACTTAACATCAGCACTGTTAACTGGAGGGACAGAAGTCTTGATTTAATTCTGAGTATGTCCCTTTATAGCTCGTATTCTAAACTACATAACTCTGAACATATCAAATGCCCTGATTAACATTGTGACACTTTTCTTTTGACACTAAAATACGAAGACACTGTAAGCCCTCCACACTACAATGAGTCCATTAATCTCCATGTACTGTACTGTAGGATGTCTATGGTTTCCAGATACTTTTCTATTAGTGAGAGATTCCGTCACCTCAGAGATCATCCACATTTGGTCATTTGGTGAATTAAAAATATTAAGTCATTTATTCCAGTCTTTCACTTTCACCCAAGATTTGGCAGTTCCTGACATTTCCCCTCAGTGAATGACATACTATAAACAAAGCAGAAGACAGCCAAAAAAGGTTTACTAATCTCTGGACAGAGTGTTTTGAGGTGATGATCTGAATGAGGGTTTAAATGTTATCAAGGAAACTCGGTTTATGCAGGCATTAGTGTTAACAGCAGCCGATACAACCTAGGACAGCTTCTGATTTTTCTAAAATTTTGGTTATAATATATTGTAAATTGAATCGAAATCAAACTCACCAAAAAAGCATTTTCTCCTCTGCATTAAAAGTAGAGAACAACCAGAATGTCCCATGATTATTGTTGTGTGATTAACTAAACACTGACACCCACCAAAAAACTAGAGAAAAGTCTTTTGAATCTGTGAGATGAAGTATTTTAAAGGCTGTAGTTAAAAAAAAAACAGATGATCAGAAAGCTGATCTTGTAAGCACAATCTCCTGCTTATCCAAGGGAATGATGAAATAATTCAGGTGCATTTTTGTGCAATTGGTTTAGTTCAGCAATTTGTAAAAGATGGAACAGTCAATATGGGAGCAGATGTAATGCCAACACAATGGATGATGAACCAGATATAAACCTCACTTCACTATACAGGGAATTAAGGTTGTTTTCTTTTTTAAGGACCCTCTGTGTTGCATGCAATGATAAAGGAGATTTTCGACTTAGAAGAAAATACTCCCATGTTTGAGGTGAATACTGTAATTCTAAGATCCACAGGGTGAAAGTGTAATAGAAGGCAGAAAAAGTCTCAAAACTACAACAACAAATTAATATATTAATAACTCTTCTATAGCTGTATTCATACCAAACGTTGTGGCTCAATTTCCCAATAAAGAGCAAAATTTTACAGAACCTCTTCTTCTACACTAAAACTAATGGATCTGGTTATTACACATATCTGTAATTGGTAGGCCCTCAATTTTCTAATGACAATTGGCAAAAAGAATCTCAATTCTGTTACTTTAAATTGGGAAGATTAGGTATAAACTGCATGCATCAGAGAGTGTCATTGTAGAAGCACTGGTCCTAAATTGTAGAATAAAAAACTTTAATTGGGAAATAAAAGTATTTCTAAAAATGAGGAACAGGATAGTTTACTGTACTTATTGCACTGTAAACAGTTTGCACAAACCTTTGTAGCAAAATCTGAACAGAAGTAATATGCTCTGAATAGGGTTTTCTTTTCCACTAATATAAAAGACAATTTTTAATACAGAAATCAGAACTTTGTCAGTGAGTATCTATCCCCATCCTATGAATTGATACATTAATGAAAGGTTAACATTTTATTGTGTCAAATCATTAATTGCAATTTAACACATTACATGAAACAAAAAGATAATACATATGAACAGGCTATTCTAGTTTGCATTTCTTCATTTTTTAATGTATGGGGACCCAAAAGCAATCCTTTGTTTCTTGTGGAAAAAGTGTCCAGTTTCACTTGTGACTGTATGTTCAACAAGGACTCTATGTTTTTTAATTGAAACCAATGACCTTGACAGGTCGCACAGAGACTGCAGAAGAAAAAAGGGCTTTCTGCCTTGAGTATCTCTTGTATCACTGAAGGCTCCATCAGGTGACAAAGACTTATGATGGGGCTTAAATAATGCAGCAGAGAGAGAATAAAAGTGACAATCAAAACCCTTTATTCCAAAAGCACAGCTGAATAATTTAAGTGTGGTCTGATTAAACCAGAACGTGAGGCATGCAGGGAGAACATCCTTCTCTCAAACTGCTCACAACAGCAGTGACTGGGCTCTGGTAGCTTGTAGAAGATTAAATCTGTTTTCAGTTTTTCAGTAAAGGAAGGTCAGTACACAGTTGTAATGGATGATTCTAGTGCATTCGTTAAAGCCCAGCCATGTTATGATTTTCATTTTTAAATTGTCACACAGTTTTTTGTTGTCTGTTTCTGGGTTTTACACATACATCAGCAGGGTTCATGTTAACAGAGCAGAAGTGCAGAAATGCAGAGAACAGTCTATCACATACTTGTCAATGGCTCTGGGTGACAGTGGTAAAGGCCTTTGGAATAAATACATGCTAAAGGATCATAAGATAGTGTATAGTCAGAAAGGGCAGGGCTGACCTTTTTATTATAAAAGTATCAAGTATCAGGTGCCATTAATTAGAGATTTTATTAAAGTAACTTTTCAGGATTCATTTTTGGAATTGGAATAATATGCAAAAATACCTGCCTGTAGAAAAGAGTGCATATACTGTATCCTTTCTTGCATGGTTTCTCAGCTGCTAGCATTTCTTTCACTTTTACTTTGGTTTACCTTAATTTGGCTAGGTTTCCATATTCTTTACTACACTTGACCATGAGGACTCCATGATCTAGCATGATAAATTGTCTCTAGTAGTAAAGCATAGTGTAGGCATGCTGAAACCATTAGAACCCAAGGCCAAACTCTCTGAAAACTACAGAAAAAGTGCATACCTTTCATAAAGTTTCTCCTACTAAGATAAAGAAAGAAAGGTATGAAAAACTTCAACAAAGGCTTTCATTATTCTCTCAGTATAGTTCAACAGAGGACATCAGAATATACTAGTGCATGTTTACCTAGTAGTGTTATTATTTGGTTCTCACAGTTACATTAAATTTTCAGTTTCTGACTGTGATAATTTCAGAACTTTTTTATCTGTGATGGATAAGTGTAGCCTTTACTTACTCTACCATTTTAGCATGACATGCCAACTAGCTTGATGTAATGTATTCGAGTTTCACTGTACACCGTCAAATATATTGTTTTCCTAAGTGTATTTAAGATTTTCTGCAATTGTTTGTGCCACTGTTTAAATGCCTTATGTACTGCATAGATTTTACTTTTAGAGTATAGAAAAGACAGCATTGTCGAAATACTGTACCAAACTGTTTTTTTTTCCACAGCACTTTCCAAATTGAACTGAATAAACAGCACGGGAATTGAAATTAGTCAGCTGCCAACTTGAGTAAAGAGGATCTTGCTGAGATTAAAAGCTTTGGATCATCCTGAACAAAAATATTGCACAACTTGTTAATAGATGTCTTCCAGCTCAGTATATCACTGTCATGATCGTTACTCCTCCTCTTAAGGGTGCCATTCCCCACACCTGTTCCTTATTCCAGCCCCTCTTTAGTTCCACCTTTAAAGCCAGACGCAAGCGTTTGCCCGAGGCTTCTCATTGATTTCTGCATCTTGAGAGCCCGGGGTCCTGCCGCGTCTGGCTCCGTTATGGTTTTAGTTTCCTGTTCCTGATTCCCTGCCTCGCCGGTCCCGACCCGGTTCTGGTTTTAACTTCGGATGGATCCCCTGGTCTTGGACTATACCTCCCGTCTTGGATTCCCCCTCTGGATTTACCCTTGGATTGTTCACCCTGGATTCACTCCCCCCGGACACCTGCACTCCTCGGACACGCCCCCCTGTCTCCTGACCCTTCTCCTGCATGACTATTTTCCCAATTGTATCCTCACATTCCGGATCGTGTCGTCCGCATAGGGCCCGGAAAGAACTGTTCTTGACAATCACTGCATTTTTAGCCCTGTGTTGCATTGCAGTACAGCCTGTGTCTAACACAAACGGGGAAAATAACGAAGGAAAAAACACAAAAGGAGAGAGAAATTAACTGTGAATGAGAAAGGCACGACTCGGATCCTTTTGTGTCTCAGTCCCGCACTTTTACAGAGCTCTTCTTAAATCATTGCTTATTTAAAACTGTAAACTTAGACAGTACCTTTTAGGTACAGGACAAGCTGTACCTTTTAGGTAATTGGGAGGGGAGCAGCTGCCCTGTGACCAACAGTGCACCCCTCCTATTATTTAATAATATTAAAAGGGCACACCTACAGTGTACGGATAATTAACATATGAAAAAGTGCAAATTCCGGCTATGCGTCAACCATGCTTATGTTTCTGTTAAAATTAGTCCATAATGAAGACTACTGTATCACAAAGTGCCATGTCATACAGCACCATCTACAGGGTGTTACTTGATCTAATGTTACACACTTGAGAAGCTACTGTACTGTAGATCTGTCAAAAGATAGAATTGGTAGGTTCCAGTGTTGCTTTATCAGTGACGTAATGAAAGGTAGTTCAAGTCTACATTGCATCTTATTTTTTTCTACATCCGAAAGTAAAAATATCACAAATGAGAGGAGCCCATCTACAGTAACCCATCGTGCTGCCTTATTTGCTGGTAGCAGACCATGGGAGAAGTTACGCAGTCCATGTTTTTCAAGATGATACTCTACTTTCTTTGAAGAAAGGACTGGATGAGATTTTCAGATCAATTAGCTAGTATCAACTAAACAGCCTAGAGTGACAGAATAGACTCCTGTTATTATTTTGCTTTTGTTTTATTTAAAGATCTCATCCCTACAGCTTTTCCCAGACACCCACCACCCTTTGTGTACAAAATGCTCTCTCAGTCCACAATATACTTCCTCATTACTTCCTTTTGTGTTTGGCTCTTCTAGTTTTGCTGCTGAGTACAAAATATTTCTTCTGGCAGATTTGGGGGGATACAAGGGGGGTTCAAGTACAACAGAAAAGAAAGATAAAATTTATATTTTTGATTATGATCCTCCATTCTGGAGCAAATATTATATTAGTCATATAACTGATTGAACACTTTTTTCCACCTGTTTAATTAGGTGTAACAAAATCATACTGCCTGACATGCTGGAGAGCACATTTTCCTACTATCTTTTTTGGTGGATAAATACAGTACTTTTCATGTTAATTTTTATGCAATGTTATTTGTATTTTTTTTAAATAATTGTGTCAACTCCACATTGCCATTATTAATGTAAGATTGAACCCCCTGTCCTGCTTTCGAAATATACTGCTCCTTTCAGTAAGCAGAAATATAAATATCAATATATAACCTTTTGTAAAGTTCTGCATACAAGCTTTGGATAATTATATATATATAATATGCTGTATACAGAAAATATATTTAATCATATCACTGTTTGAAGTAAACTCTGTACATAAATATCACTTGTACACTTTATACAGTAAATGAACATGTACTGTAAGGGAAGACATAAGTATTGAGAATGTGGTTTCTAAATATATTCTAGCATGCAAAATTACACACATGTAGTTGAATCAAAACATAGCATGGAACACTTTGCCAAAAGTAAATGACTAAAATAACTAGTCAGACATGCAATTTACATAGCTAAGGTAAAGAAAACAATTAGCACAAAACAACACATCACAATATATAGTGTGTATATCATTAGTATACTGTATATTAGAATGAAACACAAACAAGATCAGACAACACATAAAGCAGGTAATTCTTCAGTGATGAAGTACCAAATCAGTCTGTATTTGCAAAATGTTTATGACAGCTGCTGAAAAACTAATGGAATTTGAATTGTCTTATGTGTCTGTAAACAAAGCTCCTCTGGATTTGTAGTCACTCATTTTGTTAATTTTCACTTGTTCTTAACATCAAAGAGGTGTATCTTAATATTTTTTCACAGCTGGATAAAAACAACCAGTAAATGTAATTTCCCCCATTGATCATGGACAAATATATATATACTGTATATATTATTTCCTGGATGAAGTAATGAATAGATTACTACAAAACTTACAAGCAATATACTCTACAACTTGCATGATTTCAATAACCAGAATAAATAACCACAGTCCTAATGGTGCTTTAACTTAGGTAACTTTTTTTTTGACTGTACATAAGGCATTGGCGTTTGGTGTTATACTGCACATTATAGTAGGTTCTTACAGGCACAAAGGAGTTTTCAGATGTCTCAAAGAGCCTCACAGACCTCAAAGACCACTTATGGAGCTAGTGTATGATGCCCTAACTTCACCACTCTAACTGGATTACCAATACTCAGTGCTGGCAGAAACCAAGGTGGATTTGCTGAATGCGGGTATAATGCAATCTTTAAAGAAGATCAGTGGATTGGCTAACAATGATCAATAGCGAACACTACTTTTGTGAACGCAGAAGATCAGTCATTCCAATTCCTTTGTATTGTGCAAGGTATTTTTTCCTAAAGAAGTACATGTACAGTACTGTGTGCATCACCAAAAATCTAAGGAAAGAAAATGATGGTTTTTGAAACAGATGTGAAAATGAATGTTCGTGCATAAATTGCATTTTTTTAGTTTATTCTTGCAGTTCAAGTTTAATCTACTAGGTACTAAACCAAAAGACCTTACCATAATTTGTAGAATTAATTTTGCCCCTTTCCTTAATTGATCCAAAGTGCAGACACAAAATGTGTTGAACAATCAATATAGATGTTGAATAATCAAAACCATGTACTTTATTTTTTTATTAAAAATGTTAAAAACTCAATTTGTCAACAGGTATGATATTGTTTTTGTGATATTGAAATCAGAAATAAAGAGCACTGAATTGATATATATATATATTTGATATTGACTGCACCTTTCTTGGGAAATTGCAAATGTTAATGATTCTATCATACTTTAGAGTGAAATATATATATATAAAAGGATGCTTGTAGTGAAATATACTTTCATATATAAATTATACTTCACCATTAATTTCATATATATTTCTGTTCTATCTGGCCTTCAAACCAGTTTATCGATTATTTTGTCAAAGTAAATAAAGGCAGAGCAATCTTCAGAAGTCACCTTTTGGTTAGCCTATGCTGTTTCTCACATTTACTATTATACTAAAGTATTACACAACTTGCTGTTGTGGCTACTTGAATTAAAAGTTATATTAAAGGGAAATGGTTAAAGTAATATACAGTATTAATGTTTACCTCAGAATTTTACCAAGAACGAAAGTGACATCATGCCTCAAGTTGAGCTAAGACAAAACACTATACTAAATAGGATTAACATAGAAGAGGCCAAAGTGTCACATGTACTGTATAAGAATTACCTGAGATAAACAAATCTCTATGGTCTGATATTAATGAAGATGGTACCCATCTGCTAGAATATTACTGATATACAGTAGTTCCCATCCATATAAAAGTTGGCAAATCTGTAATTTTAAAGTAAATGTGGATCCACACATTTTATTTTACATGTATAATTAAGTAAACAGGTTTTTTTAAAACATTTACTTTGAACAAGCAATGGCAGTTGAGTAGAACATACAGAGTTTATATTATGACATATTTAAATGTTCACAGGGCTTTTAGCTGTCCTCAGAAAAAGGCAGCAGAGATTGGAGAATAAGGAAAATAAAAATTTCTTTGGATTGTAAATGTGTTAATGTGTATATAACAGTACAAACATGAATGTTCAGGTTGGCATGATGTACAGTATGTAAAGGAGTGCTTCAGGAATATGTTTTAGGACCCCTACTTTTCTAGACATTGCTAAACTCTATAAAGTAATAGATTGCAGATGATACCAAAATAAGTCGACTAACAGCTAATATAGAAGCAGCACGATATTTTTAAAAATATATATATGGGAACTATCATTGGTACCTCCCAGCACTGGGGCCCTGGGTTCAATTCCAGACCTGGGGTGCTGTCCATGTGGAGTTTGTACTGTATGTTCTTGTGTTTGCATGGGTTTCCTCTAGGTGTTCCAGTTTCTTTCCACAGTTCAAAGACATACTGGTCAGTTCATTGGTTTCTGGGAAAATCTGACCTGGTGTAAAATTAGTGTGTCTCTGTCTGTGAGCACTGCGATGGACTGGTGTCCTGGTCAGGCTGCATCCTGCCATGTTAAACTTTTTCTTGATTTCAAATCTATGCTGTATTCAAATTCCTACCACAACAGCAATCTATTTTGAGGCAAGCCATCCATCTTGAAATGCTGAGCTTAAGTAACTAATTAATTTTTGTCTGAAGTTTGTATGTTCTTCTGTAGTAGCCAGGCACGTCCAAAAAAAAAAAACGATCTATAGAAAATTAGTCTGCAGCTGCTAACCAGCTCAGGAGTTTCCAATCCTGGTCCTGCGGGACCACACTCCTTCTGGTCTTTTTCAGCCAAGCTCTGTTACACAATTTAACCCTTAATTGGCTTAAGAAAAGCATTCAATTGAGCGGTTTAAAGGTTTTCACCTTTTAAAGGGCTGAAGGTTGCCTTTTAACAATTGCATTTTCATAACTAAAATAAAATAAGAACATCTGCACTAGCTAATACTCATTTTGCCTCCATGACATCTTCTCTCATTTCTACACCTCAGTAAAATGATGAGCCCTGTGTTAGGAGGGCAAATCAGTGTCTTGGGCACCTAGAACCTTTATTATAACAGTGGATTTACTTATACACAATTTAAAGGGTGATGGATAAAGACAGCACATCTGAGATGAAAGGTCCAAAAAATGATTTTTTTAAGAATAATGACATCCGACAATTAGACGCTTTGCGAATGTTTAATTGAGTTTTTCAGTACAATATGTTTTGGCTTAACCCACTTGGTTAAGAGGTGGCACAACCCTAATCAGAGCAAGGAGCCAAAGTGTAGCTGCAAAGGTGGAGATTGTGTCACGATTGCTACTCCTCCTCTTAAGGGCACTCCAGCCCTTCCTCGTTCTGCCTCATTCCCCGCACCTGTTCCTTATTCCAGCCCCTCTTCAGTTCCCCCTTAAAATCCAGACGCAGACGTCATTCTAGGCTCTTCATTGAACTCCGTTTCATGTGAGCCCGGGTTCTGCTGCGTCTGGCTCCGTTATGGTTTTAACTTTCTGTTCCTGATCCCCCCCACCGGTTCCGACCCGGTTTTCGTTTTTAATCCCCTGGAAGGATCGCCTGGCTATGGACTTATGCTTCTGTTTTGGTTTCCCGTTTGGATTTCATCTTGGATTGTTCGCCCCGGACTCACTTCCCCTGGACACCTGCACACCTAGGACACGCCCCCTTGTCTCCATACCCATCTCCTGCATGACTTTTTCCTAGTGTTTCCTCACAATTCCAGATTGCGTCGTCTGCATAGGGCCCGGAAAGATCTGTTCGTGACAGATTGGGTTGGATTCAGCCAACATCCCTCAGTTAAGAACTTTCATATATTTCTGAGATGTTTTAAAAAATATGCAAACCAAAAGGTTAGAAACTTTTTTTTTTTACTCAAATCTGAAAAAGGAGATATAAAGCTAATACTCTAGTAGTATCTAGTGACCCGTCACTTCAGGGAAGCTATACCAGTATGAAAAAAAATATATTCTACTTGTAAGATAACATACACAGTTCTATCAAGCTCTTTCATTTTATCAAGGATATTTCACATGGGGTTTAAGACAATTGTCATCATAAGAGACGCTCTAATAGGTACTCTGTAATTAGCTAGAATTAACCCAATGATTGTGATCTTGATATTTTTTTTCTACAGTGCCATCTACCACTACAACACTGTAACTGTTTACCTTTAAAGGACAAATTCTCTCTTTTGGAAAACATACCATTGATCTTTAAACTTTGTTTTATTATTTTAAATCAATTCTCTTTATTATAGGATATGATACTTTAGACAAATGCATTTAAATCTGCTACTTATGATTGTTTTCAGCAATTAAAAATATTAAAGTGGCATGTTATTCTTCAGTTCTGGATATATTTTCTTGGTTTTGGTTTGTGATTTCTTAATATTGAATTCATGTCTGAGGCAAAGTTAGTGAATCCAAACACAGAGCTAAAGTCTAAATCTTCTTTGCATACTAATCACCAAAGTCTAAGCAGACATTTGTATGCTGAAGTCGATTGAGCTCTCTCCATGCTTAGCCCATAACTTGTCTGGCATTCAGTTGGTCCTGTTTAAATACGTTCCCAGTCTCTCTGAATTTATACTTTTCATTTGCTGCGTCTTTCAAATCTTCAGTTTCACGGGTAAATGCATTCGATTTTAATTGCTTATGAATATACAGTATAATATTTTTGCAAAGCTCAGTTTTATAGATTGAACCCCATTCAAGCCCACTCTTTCTAGGCACAAGTACGAATCAATCATACACACAGGCTATTTTGAAGGAATTAAAATAGCGTCCCGAATTTCTCCTTAACTGATGTTTCTGGTACCCATAATATTAATAATGCTGTACAACACTGGATAGCTACTGTATAGAATTACAGATGTGCATTTTAACTTTATCTTGCAAAACTATTCAATGTATAGATGAATTTTGATTCATTGCATAATTTGCTAAAGCCTATTATTGCCTATCTGAATCCAGAAAAAGTCTGTAAGATAATAAATCTAGATCTACTTTGAAGCTATTGGATATAACTCTATCCTGCAAAAATTTCATTGTGTGCCTAGCCCTATTTTTCGAAAATCAAATCTATTTACAATATTGAAAGCAAATTAAATTTACAGCTACCTGTATGTACCCTTTTTCTGCACAATACCTCAAAACAGCAAAACTGGCTGATTTATAAATGTATATACTGTATGCCTCTATCATAAGGCCTACATTTTCCAATACTGCATCTAAGAGACACTACCAAATCACTACCTGAATTCCTGAATGACTGCAGATACATTTTTCTGGTTATTGGACCTGTGACCTTTGAGTGAAGCGATGCCAAAATAAAAGGAGAGGAATTATTTACAGAAAAAAAAGGAAGAGAAACATCTCATTTCTGAAGAGTGGAAAAAGGGTACAATGCTGCATTCAAACCGATGTTTTCTTCAAAATCGTGCTTTCACTCTGGTTTTCTCCCAGTCCAAAGCTGGTAAAGTAGTTGGCTTCTGGGAAAAATGTGTGCATGTTTGCATCTGTGTCTGCCCTGCAATGGACTGGCATCACATCCAGGATGTATCCCACCTTGCACCCGTTGCTTGCTGTGACAGGGGAGAAGCTCTGTCTCCCTTGCAATACTGAATTGGATGACGTGGTTAGCAAATGGATGGATCATGTTTTCACTCCTATAGAAAACTATTTTAAAAAATATTTGCCATGTTCAGAAACATACAAATTGTCTCATGGATCAGCAAAGTAAAAAAGAAAGGCAATGATATTACTTTAGCAACAAGGAGATGAGATAGGTGTGATGTCACATGGCCTAGTTACACTAGATATTATGAGCTCCAATTAAACATTGCTAATAAACTGAAACGTGGCATGTGAAAATCATTAACATAAGGAGAAATACGATATGCTCAGCACGTACTGTTTATATTTTGTAAAAAAAATGTATTTCTATACCACAGAAAAATTCAGTTACAGTATGTGAAATACAGATTTGCTCCGATCGGAAGCCAATCCATGAACCGACTGCCCTCTTGTGGTAAAGTTTAGTATTCACAGACAATCCTTCATGATGCCCTTTTTCCTGATAGGATCTTAAGTGGTAAAGTGCTTATCCAATGAAAAGCCTGTAAATAAGATCCAAAAACACTCCTCACTGCTGCAACAAAACAACACCAGTTCTTGAAATTAAAATTAATTTAAATGAAAAAAAAATGTTTCTTTATATAAAATGATTCATATGTACAGTAGCTAGGCATTACCCAAGTTTACAGTATACAGTATGTAATTTAATAATTATGGTACTGTATACTGTATCTTGGGAGAAAATGACTCTTCACAGCGTTCACTTAATAACTTAGTCACACAATGCAAGTAATGGCAGAACTATTGGATGATAGTTTTACTGATTGCCACTGCCTCCCTGATCAGCTTTGAAGGTGGGAGTAGTGCAGACATCAGAGAGCTTCAGGGGAATTTCATTAGACAAAAGTAAATGCTTTGATTGATACAGTAAGTCCTGAGTCAGACACTGATTCCCTGAAAAATGTGTCTTAGTTACCAGGGGATCTGTGCCGTGACCCTGGGATGACCACCCACTGGCTAAACTCTGTAATACCCTAGTCACCTGGGTTATACCATGTGGTGACATGCTTATCTCACCTGGGGAGCAGTATTCATCTAGTTTTTAGCTAAAGACTCTTCTTTAAATCAGATATTTAAAAATAACGACTCTTCTAAAAAAGTGGTGCGCCGGTAGGAATATTTAATTGGCTTAAACAACACTTTTTTTATTGCTTCAGTTATATTATCATTATTAAAGAACAAAGTTTGTTTCTTAAAACTTTTCTACTTGTCTCACATATAACTGTTTACAGTGCCTTCAATAAGTATTCGCCTCCTTCTAATGATGTCACTTTTTTGTAGAATTACAAACTGAACAATTCTGTGGGTGAGAGAAGTTAAGTTCCAACACAAATGACAAAGAAAAAACAAAAACTAAAATATTAGTTGACCATTGAGAGACAAGATCTCCCTTTTTTGCTGGACTTGGAGTAAATGTGTTGGCACCAGAGAGAGGGCTGAAGTACGTTTGTCACCTAGTAATGCTGTTTGTATCCTGTGACAACCCTGCCTCTCCTTGGGTAGCTCATATGTTAATGGACAAACCTTAATGGAAAATGAACTACAGTGAAATAATTATTTATTTAAGTCACTTTCTGCATAATACACACAAAAGAAACACCCAACAATTCAATACCAATTGTTACTGTGAAACCCTTTATATACTCCACCCAGGTTAAATGACACCCATGTGAGATTGTCACTCTCAACATAAACCAATTATCTAATTAATTTATTCACCCCCTAGGACTGCATTAAATATCAAGTAGGCATTTTTGTTCTGCTACTGTATTTCTAAGAGAAATCTCTATTTCATGCCCTTTTCTATATCATTATAGTATTTCAAGGTTCCAATAGAGATCTACATCAACTTTCAGATTGAAAAGGAACATGTATAGGTGAATTCCATGCTGAGAAGAAAAAACACAGAACATTCAAACAAATACATATCTGGAGTAGAAGAGTAAATAGCTGAAATCTATAAATGAATGGAGAAGTTCTGAAAAGCTCTTGGTCATTAAGAGGTGGTGGAAAGTATGATCCAATTTTATGATCCAAGATTAAAGATACAGTAAAGAAAGGTCAATGTAATCATGACATTAAAATGGGGGACTTTCTGATCTTCCAGGATTCTGAACACTATTAAGTAATAATCCATTAGAATGAACGTGTGTGTGAGGAAAAACTCTTCCTGACAGTCTAACATTTGCTGTACATAACAGTGTGATATATTTTCTAAATATTCCACACCTTTACATAGTTTAACTGAATTGTGTAGGTTTTAAAATCAAAGGGCACATTTTATAAATTGGCAATGAAACATTTTAATAAAAGTAGATAATTAGTGAAGAAAAACAATTTACTAGGCTTGAAACAATATATGCCTGACTTCATAAAGAAATTAATTTGCAGGTTTCGTACTTAAGGAATAATTCTGTACTTAAGGAGTGATCCTCAAATGAATTTAACAACAATTTACAATACAATAATTTTGAATATAGCAGTCATTTTAATGGCATTTATAAACTGTGCTTTATCCAAAAGCAGACTCTAAATACTGTATAAAGACAGAGATTTAAATGTAAATGAAAGCCAACAGTTTGGAACAGAATGCAGGACATTGACAGGTTGATTTATTAAACTATTAACTAGATAATCATCAAACAATGGCTCAGTCCTTGGACCGGGCTAAGATTGATTAGTCATTTCAGGTAATTGGAGTCAACCCTGAGGTGTAAATAGCAATGACTCCAAAGCTTTGAAAGACTGCTTATAAAAATAATGTGACTGATTTCTTGTAACATAAGTACAAGACAAGTGATGACTTAGTGTTTGCAAACAGAGGTACATATTTGGTGCTATGGTATCTTATATGCATACCACACCAGAGGACATGCTTCTAGACATGGAAATTGAATTTTTTTTTTGTTGTGAGCATGAAAATTTCCAGAAGGGGGCAGCAAGTAAATGTGTTTTTTTCACTAAATGTCAACTCTTAGCCCAGTACAGGACAAAAGAAATTTCCTTCTAGATAAATAAACAGCTATCCACTTTCTAACTACTTTATGCAATAGGGAGTATATCCCATCCAGCAATGGGCATAAGGCAGGGTATCCGTATTTGACAGAGTGCCAGTACATTATGGGGCACACACAGACACAGACAATTTTCCCAGAAGCCAAATGACCTACCAGTATGTTTTTGGACTCAATATGAGCACAGGGAGAAAATACAAACTCCGTGCAGATAGCACCTCAGGAATTGAACTCAAGGCCCCAACACTATGATGCTAAACACTGCAACACATATTCAAGTACTCATTCAAGTATAAAATGTTAAGCCCATTAAAAGACTGTTTTAATCTCGGCACCAAAACAAAAACAAAGAACATAACTTATATTCTTTAAATATTAAACCAAAGCTTCTAGTGAATAATTGCACAATATTTAACTATTTGTTAACAGAGTAATTCTTGAAAAGAGTATTGTGAGACATTAAAAATACTTTCTGTAGTATGTGATGTAGACTTATGGTATTACCTCTGTTTGAATGATAGGCAGTTTCAATTTTTTATTTCCCGATTTTGGACCTGTTGTTTCTTTGCAGTTCATCTCACAACAATTCCTGTACAGACCAGGAGATGGGGACAGACCTGCTTTTCCAAGCTGCTCATCATTCTGTGCCATTAATCTTTTGACCTGAAGTTAGCACCAATTGGAGAAGGAGTGGCACATCTCACTAAGGTTGCCATCAGTTCCTGTCACCCTAATTCCAGCCCAATCCTGGCAGCACTCTGAAATGATGCAGGCATGAACTAGTAGCGTCTGGGTCATACAGCTCAAGCTTCATTTGAAGTGAGCAGTTTTTTGTACCTGATGTACTGTATTTATTGCAAAAAGATGTAGAAAATGGTCAGTGCCGGATTTGCTTTTAAATGAACAACCAAGATGTAATGTATTGTAACATATATATATATAATTAGTGTGTTATTTATTATTTGCTGTAGGTCACTCCTTTCTTACCTGGTCACAGATATACAGTAAAGCATTCATTAGCAGTAATTTTTAGAAAATATTATCACTTATCAAGTTCTAAAGAGTGAAATTAGAAATGTAAGATTTGTTTTGTCGATCATATCCCTGATTTACTTGAACATGATGTCTATACGCAAGGATATCAACATCTTTATTTAACCAGTTAGAAGGATTTAAGATTGTAAAAAACCCCATATAGATTCCTCCATCTGGGTCAAAAACACAACAAAGAAAGGAGACTTCCTCGCTTTTCCCTGTCGAAATTCCTGGCTTTCACATGCTCTTGTTACCACTATATGTAGGAGGCAATTAGTGTGGAATTCTCTACCCCCATTTCCCAATGCAGCAATGCAGGAAAGGAAGAATCCCAGCCAATTCAGAACAATGAACAAAGAGAGGGACATGGAATAGTAGTGGTAACTAGGGGAGGTGGGGCAAAGACCAGAGACATCGGAGATACAAGTAGGTGATCTCCCATCAGTAGGGCTGAATGGGAATACAATACATCTCCTCCAGTTTGATCTGGAGAATGATATTCAATATTGTCCTTTTTTTTAAATGAACAATTTCATGAAACCATTAAAAATTGCTTTTTCACTGACAATTTAACTAATCAGTACTCAAACCAATAAAATGTGCAGAAATTATATACAATATAATTTACAGTTAAGTGTTTTAAGGTCTGTAGACCTTAAGTAACACGATCAATAACTGATTGAAATCTGCTTGTTAATGTTTTTTTATTTCTATAGCTCTACAGGTTTATCAAAAAGGGACCTTCCACCTAAGGGTGGAAAGTAACCACTTTTATATAGCCCTCCTGATGAACATCCAGTATTAACTTATAATCCTATCACCAGCCTGAAGGAACTGATCATCTTCTCCGAAGGAATAGTGCTACCCACTAACTACACTTTGACCTATGCCAAATGCTTTGAGCCTTGTCATATTAGACGTCAGCATTCACATAGAGATAATACAATAGCAAAAAAGCACAATAGCACCATCTGGAACAAATTCAAACATTCATATCTTGCACCTAGGCTTTTTTATATATTGCAGGGCCTGATACAGACAGTCAATCACACTTTCATAATTACAGTATAGAAAATGCCTTTGTTGCAAATAACACAATACTGTAGCTGAACTGTTCATGCACTCTGCTATATTTTGTATTATGTGAATTTGGCATATGAATGTGCAGGATGGTGATTTTATTTTCACATCTTGTAGAGCTGTTCTGGCTGCTGAGGGAGATTTAATCTGTTGAGTGTGTTTGGACAGCTGAAGCACCGGATTAGATAAGCAGCCTATGAACATGAAGAATCTAGACAGATAAGGGCCCTATATTTGGGGACTGCCTTCATTCATTCCCTAAAGTGTAACACCCACCTGAATGACATGGCAGCCCCAATAAACAGTAGATCAGGGTAAAGAAGGGTTTAGTCCCTTCACCAGTGGAGTTAACCATTTAATTCAGGTAATACTGGCAATTTTAATTCAACTCAAGAATCAAACACTCTGCACCTGGAGTTTTATTTAAAATTATATACACTGTACATTGGGCTCAGTTTTTTGTTTTATCAGGGAACAATGCTGCTCAAACAATCAACAAAGCTATCAAGTCACTTTTTAAAATATAAATAACGTCATGTTTGTATCCAGTGAGCTATTGATATAAAACAAAACAATTTCATTTTTACTGGGCATTGATGTATAAGTGTATTTATTGACTCACATTACTATCACCAGTTTCATAAGAATTTCTCTGAAAGGCTCACAGTGTTTTCCCTACAGTAAGACTTCAGCACTGTGCCCTTTAGCTGGTTTCAGTCATGTTTTTTTCCCCCGACTTTTCATTCAGCCTGTCAAAGTGAACAGTAGAATTGAAAGATACCTGTACATTTGTGCAAAATCACTTTAGATATGTCCATCCACATCTTTTTTCAGCATTGACCTAAATGTACATTTATGAAGGTTTATCTAGCTATTTTCATCATAGGATTTTCAAATTTGAACACATGCTGTGATTTTATTGACGTTTTGGTGTGTTTTCTACATGTATTCACTGTTACTCAGGACCATGGGAGTGTCATGGTGTAGCCTAGAAATATTAGAAATATTTATTATACTTTATTAAAGTGTTCCCACTTTCTAGTGTATTCAAATATACTACATCAATACATGCAGTTATTTAAATTTACTGTGGTAATCTTTGCCTTACATGATTTGTAATCTTGCCAAGTCAAAGCAAGGATATTCCTCATTGAGGAACACTGTGGCTTTTGAGTTTTCTATTTAGTTACAGTGGAAGCTTTTGATGCCTTCCAGGATTTCAAAGTAAAGACACCTGATCTCCAGGGAAAGCCTGGGTGGCTCTGTTCTCTTCAGTGGTTCTGCATTCATTATATATTGAGTGCTATTCATGCATCAGAAAGCTAAAGAGTTTGTGGTAGACCAGAGGCTAACCCCACAAGCACACTGACAGGACTTGATCACTGAACTGGATCTGATTTCAAGGAGCATTATAGATTGATGGCCTTGCTTAGGTGTTGGAGGGCATAGGGGTCTGTTTTAGCTGATAAGCTGCCCTTTTTATCTTTTAGAATACTCTCATAGTTTAGCCCTAGAGCTGTTATCCGGTTTCTATTTCTTTGATGGCACTTTGATCATTTTGTTAATTAATTCTTTCACTGGACTGAGTATTGAAGTTTACGGTATATGGAATAAGTGTTCATTCAGCACTGAAGACTTATTTAAAGAACACTCTTGCCCAAGAGGTAGGGATTTTAAACATTTAAAATGTTCATGTTTCTTTACTTTATAGCAACACAATAATGCACTCCTAAGAAATGTTTTACCTTCTGTGCTGTGCCTTAATCATATGAGTATATTGTTAAGGATTATTAATGACTGATATAATTTTGATTGGAGCCTAATTGCAAAGATAAATAACACTTGATGTTATTGTATGACATGAAATGGAACATTAAAATTTGCTCCTGTCCTTTCCCATTAGTTCAACCAAGTATCCTGTGTGCATCAAAATGCCAAAGAAAATACATGAACAATGAAAAAAAAACAGCAAGCTGCTTGAATGGTGCCAAACTAGAAAACCTGATCTTTACAATTCAAAGACACAGCTGTGGAAAAATAAAGTGAATAAACTGGATACAGACATTTTCTTTGTTATGTTTAACTTCTTCACCCTTTGATTTGGTAAAGAAGCAGCTAAATACACAAATTGCATTTAATGACAAAACATGTTTGCTCAAAGAATGAAATGAGTTATTGAAATAAAGAAGCATAGTGTTCAAATTTCAATTTAATTTATGGGGCGATTTATTTATTGTGATAAAACAGCCTGATACTGAAGACAATCAATGCTTTCTGTCTTCGAATGAGCTAGGTCGGCTGATTAGCCTCCTCTCATTTGTAATCTTCCTTACAGTAGTGTATGTTTTCGTGTTGTAATTACTGTCTGTCACCCCTCCATCTTCTAAACACTTCCAGCTTGGGGTCACGGGGAAGCTGGAGTCTATCCTGGCAAGCAAGTGATGCAAGTCAGGATGGACCCTAGACGGGGCCCCAGTCCATCATGGGTAATTACTGCTGTTTGCATCCAAAAATGTAAGAACTTTTAGAGGACTGTAACACCAGTATATTTCTTTAAAAATTTGATATACACCACTGCACCTTAATGGTTTGGGGGGAAGAGAAGATGAAGACTGTTGCTATAACAGCCATGAAGAACAATAAGGCACCGGGAATTGACTACCTGCTGGCAGAGCTCTTTAAGTATGGCATTGAGAACTTAGGAAAATCTGTATGGAGTCTCATCAAGGAAGTTTGAGAGAAAGATAATATTGAATGGTCTATTGGAGTAATTTGTCCGATCCACTAAAAAGGGGATAAGGCAGAGTGTAGGAACTACCGAAGAATCACATTCCTTGGAGTCGTCTATAAGATATTTTCTTGGATCCTGGCTAATAGACTCACTGCTCTGGCAGAAAGTGTTCTTGGGGAGTACCAGTGTGGATTCTGAGTCAGTTGTTCCACCATCGACCAGATCTTTAGCCTAAGGCAGGCCCTTGAGAAGCTCTATGAACACAATGTTGATTTTCACAATCTGTTTATAGATTTTAAGCAAGCATATGACATGGTGGAACCTAAATCATTGTATAAGACGATGGGATAGTTTGGTGTCCCACAAAAGCTTGTTAGTCTCATGAGAATGACTATGTCGAACACCCGAAGTAAAGAGAAGGTGGAAGGGGCGCTTTCAAGTGAATTTGTTATTAACTGAGGCCTAATGTAACACTGCTCTGAAGAGGTGAAAAGGATCTGATCTGATAAGGGGTAAGGTAGGTCAAGATCCGGTAAAGGCTCTGGTGGCGAACAATCCAAAACGTGAGACAGAATCGTGGTTGAAAAGAGAGCGGCAGGGTTCAATCCGAAATAGACACAGATAGCAAACGATCCAAGGGGCGAGACGAGATCCGAAGTCCGAAGGCAAAAGGTGTAGTCAAAATTCCAGGAAGGCAAAAGGTAAAGAAACGCTAGGTAGAGCAACAGGAAGTGAACTCAATACCGAGCAACGGGAAGAAGGTTAGAATAGTATAAATAACCTGGCGTGCCGCACGGTAGAGCAATTGCAGGTTAGTTAACTCGTTAATAGTAACCCGCTGCTGGTGTTGATTAGCTCGCTTACGCGTTTATCTCTGCTGGCTGGCGGTCGTGACACCTAAGGCAAGGAGATGTGAGTTCCACAGTCCTGTTCAACCTCGTACTCAAAAAAGCAATGAGGAAGCTTGTCATCAATCCTGGTGGAACCATTTTCAACCAACTGGTCCAATATCTAGCAGATGCTGATGAAGTAGATATAATGGTGCATGCAGGTAAAGAGCTGGAAGAGGCTTATAGGAACCTTAAACAAGGGGCAATGGAAATAGGGAAAAATCCGTCAATACGGAAAAAATGAAATACCTCTTATTGTCCAAAGTGAACAGGGCAGGGGGCCAAATGATAGACCTGGATGGAGACCAGTTTGAGCGATGTAGGGAATTTAAGTACCATGACTCACCGGTGACAGAGGACAATTGTGTTTCCATGGAAATAAAAGTGAGACTAGCTGCCAGGATTTGTTGCTATTTTGCCCTCCTACCCATCTTCAAGTCAAAGAGTGTTCGTCGAAACACCAAGGTACTCGTTAACTCGTGAGGCCTATTGTAATGAACAGCTCTGTGGCATGGACCGTGGTAGTAAGGGACAAGGAGCTTTTGAGAAAATGGGAAAGGAGGATTCCAAGGAGGATATTCGGTGCTGTCAATGAAGCTGGGCAATAGAGGATTCAGACCAATCAAGAAATGGAGATCTTGTATAGCAATCCTGATATTGTCAATATAATTGAAAGTGGGCGGATTAGGTAGCTTGGGCATGTACAGTGAATGTCCCAAGACAGATGCCCTAAGAAAATGCTAGACAAAAGGCCAGGTGGGAAGAGACAACGAGGGCACCCCGAAAGCAATGGACTGACAATGTCGAGGATGATCTGAGGAAAGTTGGAGTGCACAAGGGGAGGCGGCGTGCCCTAGATCAAGATGAATGGAGAGATGTATTACAGGAGGCCAGGGCCCACAATGGGCTGTTGCACCAAAAAGAGAGAGAGATGGCACCTTAATAAGAATTGTAGGGGTTGCTCATCAATTTGAAACTTTAAGCAAGGGAGGACTGAAAGGCATTTTATGTAATCTTTGATTCATCCATAATCCTGAGGAAGGCTGGACGTTCTTTCGGCCTGTCCTGCTAATTACCAATCAGGACTCCAATTATTCCTCCATCCCTTTAAATTCCTGAAGCTCTTCTGTTGCTTGATTTTTGTATTTCAGTTCACCGGCTGTACTGCCAGCACACCCTTCCATCCCACTCTCTGGCTCTTTTACTCGGGCTGACTCCTCGGCGGCTTTGTCCTGGAGCAGCCTTCACCCCTAGCAGTCCACTTCTGTCCAGAACCCTGAACCTTTCTCCAGCTGTCTCACTCTCGCTGTGAACCCACCTTCATCTCCGAGCAGCACCAACTCTTCAGGCTTCTCCGGAACTTCCAGAATCCTCTGGTTTCTAACCAATCAGACCCGCGGCTGTGCATTTGTGTACAGCCATAGTGCAACAGTCTTGGCTTGGTGTGTCTGCAGCATTATTGTTTTACCTTTTCTTCAAGCTCTCAACATTTAGCAAAGAAGAGTTCCCAAAGTTATCTTATACCATATATTATAAATATTGTATAAATAAAGGAATACATTGGGATCAATGGCTCTCCAGATAATGTACAGTCTGCACAAAAGCACATATATAATGAAGTTACTGCTGCATTAAACATATTAGAGGAATTAGGTTAATTGCTAGTGCTGTGTTGAGTCTTGCAAAATCACAATTCAGAATTAAGACCTGAGCTTCATTGGAAACATATGCCTATATAGATGTTGGATACAGTATGGGTATGGAACAATAAAGGTTTGATAACAAAAACCTTACTCATTTATTTTGTTTTTGTATACTACATTTATAAAATGCTATCATGGTAGGTATCTATTATCCATGGAGAAAAAAAAATGCGTTTAAACAAGATAACACAGCATATAAACACCATAATTATTTTTTGTTGCCATTCGTAATACAAATGTTTCCTGTGACAGCATCACTGTATTTGTTCTCTGTTAGCTGCACATTGAGCTTAAGTTAAAAGGGAGGCTGAGGAAATGAAAATAATCTTCTTCTCTGCAAAGACGCTCAGAGAGGAGATAGTACCCGGAGTGAGGTGATCTTCTCAAGTCTCTGAATTCAAGATTTCATCTTTATTTTCTGATATTGTTCATTGTGATGACTCTTAATGAAGCAGCAGGTGTGGTCAGTGAAGACAGTGTTCTTTAACACTTAATGTTCAGTTATTGTTAATTCTGGGTTATATCATCTCCAGAATATAAAGGTATTATGATACTACATACTGTACTATGAATTACTTCTAACATCTGAATAGGAAAATACATGTAATGTACCTCTAGGAAAAATCTATATCTGGTGTGATGAGTATATTACAATGTAGACAAAGTGAGCTTGGTAGAAACTGAGAAAGTGAATGGTCTTAACTAAAGTCATGTCCATTCCAGATCACTCTTAGATCACCACAGCTGAAACTGAAATGGGTCTTTGAGGTGAGGGCTTACAGCCCAGACAGTTCCGTTGTACCACCCAGATGTGGTCTGGGTCAGCCTGGTTCACTGCCTTCAAGCCCTTATAATGAGCAGCCTTATTTTGTTGTTATTCCTGCACACCCACCGCAGACACAGCTCAAGCAATTCCACTGCCACTTCCTCAGACTGTTAGCTTCTGAGCTTCCTTTCTTCCCTGAAGTTATCAAACATGAAAGGCAGGTTTGGTGTTTATTGTCATGTTGTCTGTTCAATTCTCATACACAAAGCTGTAGTGAAAAATAAAATAAACAGTGGTGTCTGCATAGAGCTGTGGGTTTGTGGACCACACACATGCACATGTACTGTGTAGCACATGGTTATACAGTATGTTACACGCAACCCTTAACTGGAAAACAAACATCACACACACACACACACATGCTTGCTTGTTTTCTACTTCATTACAATAACATATTGGGCACTCAGTATATTACGACCAAAAGGACTGCATGATTTTGAAAGTTAGTCATCTGCTTTAATGTAATTATAATGAAGAAGAAACCCAGGAAACACCCACCTGTTTCACTGTCATTATTACAGACATTCAACAAGTACACACTGGGCCCCAAGGAAAGTGCACTGTGTTTCTGGTGAACTGGCTCTTAAAGGGGCCGCTTTTTATATTTCAATTGCAATGTCTTCGCTAAAAATGATGCATTGGACATTGAGAAGCTGGAGGTTTGATTGAGCTTTCAACACTGGAGAAAAATGAAATGAGAATACACTCTTGTGTGTTGTAATTTATTTTGGATGACAAATGAAGACCTCAAAAATGGTAAACATGGCAAGACAAATTATTTTAGCATGCTCTTATCATTGCTTGATGCTTGGTCTCAGTCATTTTAAACATGTCTTAAGTTGCCAAATTGGCTTTTTACAATGAATTTAGACAATTTGGTTCTCTAATTTTTTATACATGGCTGACATTACAATTGCAATCTGAAAGATCTGCTTTATTTCCATCGCCAGACCAAGTCTCGAGTACTCTCCCTCACACATACACACTCCTCAACCACACGCTCAGATACACAGAGAATAGACTTTCTCTGGGGGGGAGTGAAGAGTTTGCTTTAAAGGGCATCCAGATTAACAAGTGTTTACACTGAAAAGTCAGGAATGTAATTTTTTCTGTGATTACAGCTCTGGGCTAAACATAGCTGACAACTCAGAGAATTTTTTTTCTCCTCTAAGAATAAATAATAGACTAAGTACAATGTGTCTGAAGGAAAAAAAATATTGTATGATAAAACCACTGTGTAAGTCAAGTGTGAAGTCAACTTTATCAGAAAACAAGCTAATGAGTTTAATTACTTCCAATTAATAAAAAAATACATATGTACCAGGCTTGACATGAATTTAGAACCTACACCAGTTTACTCTTCATGTTAGCAGAAACAATTGGCTTAGACTTCATTCATTGAGCTCTGCAGTTTCTTAAAAAATAAATAAAGTCTCGTTCACAACACCTGTATTCAAGACCAACATGTGGCAAAACTAAAAGACGAGCCGTGTTTTTTCTTAGTTGAAAGAAAAGGAACCACATTTTCTTAGCTGCTTGCTTTTCTGGTGTCTAGTTTGTCTCGATTTCTTTGTGGGGAAAGGAGGCTGAACTGAACAGAATTTCCAAACACCTACCTGATATTTTTGAAGTACAGAATAGATACAAATACTATACGTAGAATTCACTTTTGAAAGGAAATGGTCAATAAAAACGTTTTGATGTGGACAATAAACATGTAAGACATTGTCTGCATATGTTTAATACAAAATATTTCATAAAAGCTTAAATCACCAGCTAGTTACACTAGAAATAAGCATTTGTTGTAGGAATTGATATCTGTTAAGACTGCATTGAAAGTTAGATTATGTAATAAATGTAATGAATACCTACAGGGGGAGCTAGTTTTCCACAGGATTTCCTCTCACAGTCAGAATGCTATTGTTCCTGTCACTAGGGCTCTCCTTGTTCTATTAATCACCGTGATTGGTAGGCGACTGTCATTGTTGAATAAACCAGGTAGTAGCAAGTATTTAGGCACAGCAAGGATGCAGAGTTATTGCTCCTCTTGTTGACAGTCTTCTTGTCTGAGTCTGCTTGTAAAAAGGGATGGATGTAAACACCCACCCCCATTAGGACAATATCCCTCTCATTTCAGAACTCAAACTCGGCCCTGAAGAGCTGTGAAATGATTGACTTTGAAACATAATTTGAAAAACAGAAAAAATTTCTAGAGATTCTCTTGAATTACATTAGTGTGTTGCATTGATGGACACCTGATTCCTTTGCCACATTTACACTGTTCTGCACATTCATAACACGAAGAACTTCTGACACTGATATTTATTTGAGAGTTCCTTGTTTCTGCATGTGACTAGTCCATCACTTCTTAAAAAGACAGACACCCCACAGTTTCACAAAATAGAAAATCATTCAAAGTTGCATTTTATCGTAGTTTGTTGCTATAGTGTGTACGTAGTAAGTTTAGAAATATTATTCTAAACTTCCAAACTAAACTTCCAAAGTTCCATCCATCCATTTTCTAACCGCTTTATTTAATGCAAGGTCACTTGGGAGCCAGGGCCCATCCTGACCAGCAATGGGTGCAAGGCAGGATACACCCTGGACGGGACGCCAATCCATCGCAGGGCAGACATACAGACACAAATACAGACATACATACACTCATACCTCGGGCTAATTTTCCAAAAAGCCAATTAACCTACTGGTATGTCTTTGCAATGTGGGAGGAAACTGGAGCACCTGGCGGAAACCCATGTGAGCACAGGGAGAACATACAACTCCAGACAGCACCCCAGGTTTGGAATCAAACCTGGGGCATATACTGTTTAACTCAAATGATCTTAAAAGAACAGATGAGTTGTGGCAATTTTATAAATGTCCACTATATAATAAGAGAAAGTTGTAATGAATAATTCCCTGGGCACTGTAAACATTCTGATTTTACCCTGAAAAAGGTAAATTTCCCCAGTTGCTCCAGTCCACCCAGCACTATAAATACAGTTGGCACGAATATGCTTTGAACTGAATATTGGAATTTAATTACCTTCTGTGTTATAGAAAACCTGACTTATTGTAGTGTAGGTAGAAGCTTTTTACAGTTAACCACAAAACCAATTTTTCAGAAATTTGCATAAAATGATCAACTCGTCATAGAAAAATTGTATTTTCGAATCTGGATCTGCAAACAATGCGGAAAAGGCAAGCAAATCACATGTCAGAGCCTTTAAATTACACTGTGTGACAAGTCTATCCCTGTTTTATTGTTTGTGTCCTGATAGCAGCAGATTGACGTGGTCTTAGATGAAATGTCACATTTAAAAATGATGGGGTAGGCAACTTTAGCCTTGGACTGCTTAGAATACTCTTTATGCTCTTTATACTCTTTCAAAAGTTCAAAAGAGTGACAGCTAAAGAAAGGCTGGAATCAGAATCCAACAATGATGTGATAGAGACAAACATTAGTCTTGATGTTATGACATCTTGTCTGGGTGTGCTCAGTCGAACGCACCTCTGAGGTGTGGAGCTACAGTTAGACAAAACATGTACAAAGCTGTCTGACGCTCTGGATCAGGTCAAGCTGTCAGCCTGCCTCTCAACATATCTCTTTCTTGCCAAAGGACCTGCTCTACCATCAAAATCACTTGACAATGACCAGTGTTTATCTGCAGTATATTTTTGACCGCCTTTGAGGTTTACTTTGTAAGAAACACCATTACAAAATACTGTGAATACTAAGTGTGTGACAGCTCTTGGACAATGAGAGCCAAAGGTGGTTCATTTAATTAGCCTTCTAATCCTATGTGATACATAAGCAAAGTGTCCAAGAAATCACTGAATCAAGCACAGGCCTAATGAAGCTGCTAATCATGATCTCAGCATTCCAGATGGTTTAGGAAGGAAAACAAAGGGAGGCCAAAGACAGAAGGTTTAGAAATCTTGCCTTTTGTAAAACATTTCACAAGGAATAACAACATCCAAGAATCAGATGCTTTGCAAATGTTTGAGTATTTAAGGATTAACATTTTGGCTTAATGAACCTGGCTAAGAGGTAGCCTCCTGGCCTCAGGATGAGAAGGCATGACCCTCCCTCCAGAGACAGGAGTTACATTTAAAGCAAACACCTCCCAAACTTCAGTTAAGAACTTACTGTGATTTTTAATGAGAAGCTTTGTGACTCAGGGCCCAATGTGACAATTGTTTTAGATGGAAAATCATATTTATCATAAAATATCATATATGATACAGTCAACACAGACTTTTTATTTCTTTTCGCAAGTAGAAATTCAGTCACAGAAGGTGATTACAAGAGCTGTTAAGAGACAGTGAGTGTTCAAAGTGCTATTCTAGGGGTCTCAGAGGTCAGTGAGATAGAGGTAGAGGTCTGGAGAAGTCTGACTCTTCTTCAGTCAGGAGTGCAGCCAGAACAGGAATGCACCAGGGAAGTTGTTCCAGATGTTTATTCTGATAGACCACTGCAACAGTGCCAGATGGAACAGTTCCAGATGTTCCTTTGATTACAGGTACACAGAACAGAGGGAGGCCACATTTCTTAAAGCTGTATTTACTGTACCGTACTTCGTGTAATACTCACATAGAGGATTTTTTAAAGCTTTTCTTACAGTACACACATACTGTCAGATAAAGGTATGCGATTCAAGGAAATTATATTTTAAATTCCAATTTGAACAGAAATACGTTTGAACTTATCAATCAGGAATAGTAAAAAAACAAAAAATCACTCAGTCATCAATGCTTGGCAATCAAATTTCAATTTGAGGCTTACTAATTTGCTGAAAGCAGAATGGATCATCTATCAAGTTTAACTTCCCAGTTTTAATAATATATTTCACTTTTGTGTCTTTGAATGCTGTCTCAACAGCATTCTTAACCAGGCTTGTTGGATTTCAATGTGTCTTTTACAAGCGTACAAATGTTATCACAAAGCAACTCCTAAAGTTTTGAAAACCTTGAGACCATATAATTACTGTATACGCTGAAGAGTATGGCAGCTTATCAGTTTAAGATTATTTACCCTAAATAATGTATTTTTCCTATATTAATTTGGTTTTTGTACTACAATTGCCACATAAAAATAGCTATCCTGGGAGAAAAAGGAATGTAGTGTTTAGACCTAAACTGTTATTTGGATAATAAAAGGGAGAGAAATACTAAATTTTATTATTACATTTTCAGAATAGAAATCAATTTGTATAGCTTAATGAATCACAGTTGTGAACATTATATATGCAATGGATGAAGAAAAGGAACTTAGTCCAATATACAGCAGAGTTGTGGTGAGAAGCAGTGCCTAACCTCATTTGAGCATGAACTATTTATGAAATACATTTAAAAAATGAAAAAAATATATAACTATAAAATTAAAAGAGCTCTGAACTAACTAAAAGAATGCTGAGAAATTGACAGCAGAAATTTATGCAGTTAAAGAAGCAGATTCTGTGTATTGTCAAACTGAGTGCCTAGATTTCCCTACGCATTTTGCAATGCTCATCAAAAGTACAGTACCTACCCACATTATAAGAAAGAATATTTGAAAATATTTTGCACGGATGTATAAATTACTTAATCTATCAAAACAGGAAAAAGGCACAAGTCATTATAGATTTCATTTTCCCTTTTACCAGTGATCAGAGGTACAGAATACATGCTTCCAAAGGAATGCAAAAAAGACACCAACTAATGAAACCAAATGCACTGACTAACACAGAGACATGAATCACTCAAGAAAGCTGATATCAGACTTTCAGCGGGGCTTGTTTTGATCACCCCAGTGAAAGAAGAAATGACTCAATCACATGCCCAGGGCCATCACTTGGCTTCTGCCCCACTGGCAGCATATGTTGTGCAAGCTGTCCGTAGCAAAATTTATAGGATCTCCTGCATGTTTCCAAAAGAGGTCTATTATGAGGGAGACATGAATTGAATTGATGTGATATTGAACGTAGGCTTATTGTGGATGAAAATTCCGACTCGCTGACGGAAACAAATTCCAGATTCATTCTTTTATCCGATTTTAGACAGTGTGCAAAACAGCACTTTCAGAAACTGAAGAAGCCATCTATTCTTTGTCGGCGCTATTCCTCTCGACCCAGTTACTATGTCCACCTGGCAGTCTGCTGTAATGGGTCAGAATCTTTAATCAACCAGAGAAGAAGATCAACCATCCCTTAAAATCATAGTACAGCCCCTGTTATGAAATTTAATCAGAGCATACAGAACTGAACCCACCACTGCAGGCCTGAGATTAACCAGAAAAGGAACATAAAAATCACAATGAAGAGGAGGTCTAATGTGTTCTTTTTTGGTAATAGTTTAAAGATCCATGTAATATGCATCCATCCATTTTCTAAGCCAGTGGTTCTCAAACTGTGGTACGCGTACCAGCAGTGGTACGCGGAACGCCGCCAGCTGGTACACCACATGACCCTGGAACTTTGTTGTGTGCGCTGAAAAATCGGGACGGGTTTTCATATTTTCTATTTTAATATGTGTCGAATACGCAGCCTACGTACTACGATACAGTGCGCGCTAATACTTCAGTGGACACAAGAGATACTCTGTAATGCTATACCACTCTATAGGAATGCGTGCTACGGACGCAAGTGACCAATTGTATTTAAAACAAAAGCTATCTCCAGCAAATAGGGAGGTAGGAGAATGTGCGTGATTTTGGAACAATGCCAATGTTGTAAACACAGGAATGCATAGAAATGCATACTACGAATGCTGGCGATCTTGTGAGCACAGGAAAGCGTGATAGATAACAGAAAAATATTTAAGAACTGTTCTAAGTTAATTTGAGAAAAATACATAGAGCGTCTCTGTGTTTCGCTCCCATGCGCAAGAAATACAAACTTAAAATAAATATTTAAATAAAAACGGAAACACGTAAAAATGCAAGCTTGCAGCTTACTAAAGCAGGTAAGCCCCACACCATTATGTGTGGAGAAAAAGCTGCTAAACAGCTCGACCTGCTGCCCCCCCTGAAAGACACGGTCACTCATAGAATTATTGATATGGCGGATGATATTAAAAGTACATTGATAGAGCGCGTTAAGATGAGCAGATGTTTTTCACTGCAATTAGATGAGTCTGTAGTCGATTTGGCCAATTTGCTCGTTTACGTTAGATACAAGTTTGAGGGTACGTCCCATGAGGACTTTCTGTTCTGTAAGCCTCTACCAGCAGGAACTACAGGAGAGCACATATTTCAGCTTCTGAATGAATTTATCGAAGAGAATGGCATCGACTGGATAAAATGTGTCGGAGTTTGTACAGACGGTACTAGAGCAATGACAAGCCGATATAGCGGTGTAGTTCCATGAATTAGAGAGGTTGCTCCAGAAATTAATGGACGCATTGCAACATTCACTGCGAGACCTTTGCCGTCAAGAAAATGCCTGACTATTTAAAATCTGTTAGACTCTGTTGTGAATTGTATCAAGGGTCGAAAAATTAATTCACGTCTGCTTTGCTCGACTAAATAGGCTCACCCCTCTCACTGAAATGGTGCTTTTTTATTATTTTTATTTGTTGTTGTTACTGTTTTTTTCTGTAAAACGCTTTGAGAAGCCACCTTTAAAGGCGCTATATCAAATAAAGTTTATTATTATAATATTTATTATATGTATGTGTGAGTGTGTGTGCATGCGCGCTCATGTTGGTCATTGAGAATTTCTGGGGTTCCTACGAGATGATGACTTGTAGGTGGTACTTGGATGCTTTGGTTGGATTAGGGGTGGTACTTGGTCCAAAAAGTTTGAGAACCACTGTTCTAAGCGCATCGTAGGGCACACATGGGCATATTCACTCACACCAGGGCTCACACCACGGCTAATTTACCCAGAGATCCAAGCAATAATTAAATATTATAATAAATTAATTAGCCAAAGCACACTGGCTCGGCTCCTCATTCAAGTAAATGTTTCTTGAAGGATTCCATGGAGTTAGTTTTCTTCAGACCCTTCCAACACTCGATGTAACAAAGTGTCTTCTAATTTCTTTCCCGAATGCTCCATTTGAGTTCATGGGTCATTCTACTGTACATCTTAAAAATGTCTCCCATCTCAACTTGGGTAATAACGTTCAGGATTGTGAAGGTAAGTTTAAAAAGAAGTGGTATTTTTTACCACTTGTCATTTGTCATTTTAATTTCTAGAAACAGTTGCTAATATAGATTTCTTTTTTCAGATATTATATGAAGATACCATTCTTATGTGAAGAAATACATTTTTGATCTGTGATAGAGCCAGTAATTGTTTAAATAAATACAAGCCCTTGTTTTTTGATGTTTTTGATTTGAAGCCTACAACCTACTGTAGGCTAATCTTGTCAACCTGTCAGTTATGTTATAAAAGCTGAAAGTCTTATACATAAACGGTACTTTTACAGGACTAGCCACAGGTTTCCTGTGGCTGAGTGAACTGCAAAGAAATCAATTCTCTTCATTTTCTTTTTGACTCCTGTTATATAACAGCTCTAACACCTCATGGTTTCAAATAATAAAAAAATTGAAATTTCTAATGAGTACCATACAATGGTGCTCAGTGTTACAGGCAATTAATAGGGCAGTGAATTCATCAAGTAAAATTTAATTGTAATACTTTCAGATTATAAGATTGTAATGCATTTTCTCTGCTTTCAAATCTACTGGATTGTTTTTTAATAGATGGGAAAGATATTGATTTAAAGTGCTGCTTAACGGGTTTTTTTTCTGTAAATCCTTTGTATGCTGAATTTGTATTTCTTATGGTTAGGCAAAACAAGCCCAGCATGTTTCTGTGTCTTCTTGGTTTAATATAAGACTAATTACAGGCACCCATGAAATATGAAATGCATAAGAAAAAGCATATTGTTGTTTAAATAGTCTTTTTAAAAATATCTTTCTTATGCAGTTGAAAATTATGCTTCTTGGCAGAGTCTACCTCAGAAACAGACAGGATTACAAGTGTAGAACTATATTTCTGTTACTTAATTAAGAACATAGAAAAGTTTATTTGGCACAAACAGTGCATTTTACATGTCAGAGCTTGCAATTAGTTTATGTTAACCATCAGTTTTAACTCTGAAAGATCACAGTGCATTCACCATTACAATGTTGTTTGTAAAATTATTCTATGATTAATTACATCTGCTGTACTGTAAATAGGTGTTTTCTACCAGTGATGCAGCATTTAACTTCTACATTTCCATACCATATGTGTTCTACCATTTTTTTTTGCTGAGCTTATTATGAAAAAATAACCATTATTCATTTCCATTTATTATTAATTAATAGAATCACATGAGTAAACCCATCTTTTACCCATAATAAGGAGACTAAGTCTCTTTAACGTGTTTTTGTAAATCAAGCCCAGAAGCCCAGAAGAGGGCATGACTGATTACTGTATTAGGTCCACCTAAACTAACTCTTCAAATCCACTGGGACATACAGTAAGATCCATCCAAATGTAGCTTTTCAGACTACATATTCACTGTATACATCTGGCAATACCACAATGGGAGGTACACAAAATGCACAAAATGAGAGGCAACCTTAATGTTAAATAAACAATGGAAATAAACATTTAACTAACAAAAGGTGTTGGCGTGTCTAGAAACTAAGTTGTGTGGTGAGGATTAATTAGTCTGTCAGCAGACTGTATTCCAAACAAATGTATATGCTCTAGTGGCTCTATGAAAGAAATAGGATGATATACTGTACAGTAGAGAGGGATTCAATATAAAGTATGAAGGACAGAAACTGAAATTAACTGTCTCTATTTGCCAGGGCTCCTAACTATTTTCTCATCAGGACAGATGGTTTTGTTGTTGTACAAACATACATTATGTTTGTAAGCATCAAACAGAAAACAAACCTTTGATATTGCAAAGCTATAAAATGGATACAGTATGTTAAATGTATATTAGTTATTTGCTTAGCATTGCTACCTCCCAGCACTGGGGCTCTGGGAGTTCCTGGGGTGCTATCTGTGCGGAGTTTGTATGTTCTGCCTGTGTTCACACGGGTTTCTTCCAGGCGCTTTTTGGTAAAAAAAACTTTTTGGTAGGCTAATTCTTGGACAACTGGTCTTGTATGAGTTTTTACAGTACATGTTTGTGTCTGTTTGCCCTGTGGTGGACTACCATCCAGTCCAGGGTGTATCCTGCCTTGTGTAGCTGAGCTACTTTGGGCACGGTGACGTCATCGCCTGGGGTGAGGGAGTTCTCCTTTAGCTCATTCGGCTGGTTCCCTGTTACTTTACGCCTGAGACCCGGGTTCACACCCAGGCATTGCGGGACGAACCGGCTGGGTGGAGCTGAGAGGGCAGGAGCCGACGTGGAACCACGATGGTCACATTGGTGCCGTGACCCGGACAGGAGTGTCCTTTGCCGGGGAGAAGTTCAGCAGGGGAGGGTGTAGCGGAGCTAGTTTGGGCAAGATGATGTCATTACCCTCCCTGCGCGTAGCAGGGACCTCAGCTGCCTGGGCTGAGGGAGGTCTAGTTCAGCTCATTCGGCTGGTTCCCTGTTGCGTTACACCGGAGACCCGGGTTTGAGCCCAGGTGTTGTGGGATGAACTGGCGGGGTGGAGCGGCGATAGCAGGAGCCCGCACCGAACTGTGATGGTCACACTTGCACCTGTTGCTTGCTGGGATAGCCTCCAGTTCCCTGTGATCCTGAATTGGAATAAGCAGTTAGAAAATAGATGGAGACAATAAAGGCAAATTAAGTAATAGCTTTGAGAATGCAGCACATGCATGAAAATACAACAATATGCAAATAAACACATAATTTATGTAGTAAATACTGTAGCAAAGGCATTAAGTACAATGCAGTGATGGAGACAGCCGATTGTTGTTTTCCACATTTCCAGCAAATAAGTGTAATAACTGAAAGGCCATTAAATTTAGTACAATACAATGTAAGTGTTACTGAAGGATGAAGTTGATAGTTATGAGGTCACGGGCACAGTCTAAACAGATGTGTCTTGAGGGAGCATCAGTAAATTGATGTAAATTACTAAGGAGTAATAGTGAAGAATTAACAGAAGTGGGAAAACAGAGAGAGGTTACAGAAGAGAAGGTCTGCAACAGAGACTATAGGGAGAGATATAAAGCATTGAGTATGGAATTGGATGCATAGGACAATAATGAGCCAGTGGAGATACTGCAATAATGCAATAATGTGAAGAGCACGGAAAAGGACAAAGACAGGGCAAAAAACAGCTCTAAAAGAATTGGAGCACAGTCAGGATGGTTTTGGCAGGGATGCCAGTCTGGGGGGAGTTACAATAGTCTAGGAAAGCAGGAAAGCACTAAGGTCTGGACTACAATCTATGTAAAACAAGGTAAGAAAGGTAAAAAAGAAGAAGCCACATACAGTATGAGACAAGAAATGCGATGGGAATGGGAGAGAGAGGGGAATACAGTTACGTGGTGAAGGAGAAGAGTCATCGTGGAGTCAACAGAAAAGGAAGGAGGAGCAAATTTAGGATTTAGAGAGGTTGAATATAAGATGATGGAAGTTTATCCAGAAAGAAATGGATATAAAAAGATCAGAGATATAGCTGAAGACATAAAAACCAGAAAAGGAAAGAGATAGCAAGATGTGACCATCTTTACTGTAAAAACGTATACTGTATGAGAGGCATTTCAGAAAAAAATGAGAGGGCCTTGGGAGTGTGTATAAAGAAAAGTAGGGTAAAAGTGAGGGGGGTGAGCCTTCCCAAGAAAATGGAAATGTGCAACCAGCTATAGTAGATGGGAGATGAACAAAATGTGAGCAGTGTTAGTGTTCTCTGCTCCGGAGAGCTCATATAGTAGATGGGAAGGAGAGGACCAGGCAAGACAGGAGACTTGAGAAGACAGAGGGAGACAAGGGATGAGGTAAGAGCAAGGTGAAGGCAGCAGAGTCCACTTTGCTTTTATAGTCATTAAGTGGAAGGTGGGAGAGTGCAGTGGAAGCAAAGCAGAATGGGCTTAAGAGTGAAAACTGACAAACAGAATTGATGAAGGCAGAAGGCATGGAGCTGAATGATGGAAGATAATGAAATTATGATCACTGCAGTCAAGAAGAATGATAGGATGGGCAGGCATCAGTCCCTGGAGAAAGAAAAATGCAGTGTGTAACAAACATTATGTAACTTTAAGTGGTGTCTGAGTGCTTACCACTTACTTGTCCAAGATATTCACAGCACGTTCTCAAGTGTGTTACTAAGTGTTGCCTTCCATGTGATAATGTAAAGAGTGATCATAAATTTACAAGATCTTATATTCTTTTTTTTGTCCTGTGGCCCTTCTGTTTGCAATTACATAAATGTCTGCAGATTGCTAGATTGATACTATTTTATTAAGTTAGAATCTTTAAGCATAGCCTAAAGGGTTTGTGTTTGCTGGTAACAAATTTAATGTGCAGTTTTATGGATAGCAAGTGATTGAGAGATGTAAATTTGAAATTGCAGAAGAAATAACCTTATTGAATGAGTGAGACTGTAATGCAAAATATTCGGAATGTTGTCACCTAGCAAGATCACAAGATAGAGTGAGAGAGCGAAAGGAGGATGTCAAATTCATGAAAAAAGAGATTTCCAGGGGTTAGCAAAGAACTAAGAAATAATGTCAAGTAGAAGATTTTTCTTTTCTCGATGTAAAATTGAAAGGTGGTAACAGAGACATATTAGAGAGAGGACTGGATGGAGAAAGCCCACGTGGGAGAGCAGAAGTCCAAATGGAAAAGGACACAGGCAAAGGAGAAGGCTGCTGGAAATAAAATAGATAGGGGAGTTCCAGTTCAGAGCAAGATGAAGAGCAAAACCGTAAATGATGTCATTTGGCAGAAAGTAAAGTGAACATCATAACTGGGATTTTTTAAAGTGTATCACAGGTACCATGTTTCATATAAGATTTGGAGTACAGTGCAGGTTTTGGGGGAAATTTTTTCAAGCATTTTGTTAACAACTGTGGAACATTTAAAGGGACCCAGAAAGATACAGTATGTCAGATTTTACTCCCAAAATTAGCAGAGACAAAACTTTGGCAAGAAACGTCAGTGACATGCACATAGATACCATTTTAATGGTAGAATAAAAGTCAAATAATAAAATAAATGTATTAGCCCATCAATTCAGCTGACTCAGCTTTACAGCTTTACTTGCTCTATTTGAATGGTTACTTGAATTGTGGATATTCGTTTTTATATTAACCACAGGACATTTAAAAACAGATGAGGTTTCTCCTTCAGGCTAATTTAATGCTACAGTATGTGAAAAATGTAGTCTATGGCTGAAGCTTCCCAATTATAGTGAAGGGCAATGGAAAAAAACAGTATTCTATACTCATTCTGTACCATAAGAAGACAGGATTATTGGTCGATGCCCAGGGTGTGGCCCTAGACTTGCTTCCTTTTAATGGAAATATGATCGGGAATATCTTCTCATGATCGTAGCCAGGAATGTGCTGAGATACGAAAGATGACAGATGAGCTCTTTTGCGAGCAGAAAAGCTGTCAGCACTGCCAATGAAGCAAACTACACATCAAAATAACATGCAAACGACTGCAACAGAATGGGTGAATAGGGAGTCATTTACTCAACAAAAAAACTCTGTTTTCATAATCATTATTTTGTTAACACAGCACTTGGGAATTTCAATCACCTCCTGATGATTTTAGAGTTTATAAAAATAAACTACTGTGTAACATTTCATACCACCAGCTACTGGAAAGCAAACCCTCTTGTCACATCTAAAAAAGACAAAGAAATTAGGAATATGAAGCATGTTTCCTCTATTTTGTATAATAGGAACCCAACTGCAGTTCTCTGAGAGAGGTGTAGATTTATGTGATTCCAAAATGTAATTATTGTCCAGAGATAAGGAAAAAGGAATATTTTAACAAGTTCTTAAAAAGTATCTGTGTCAAATTCTTACTGAAGTACTTCGATTTAATGATGAAGATACTGTGTGTTAATTTTAAGTTTGATGTGTTTGTTTGCAGTATTAGTCATCGTTTGCTTTGTTAGTCATTCAATTCTGAAGGTTACACTCTTATGCAAATTACAGTATGTAATTTTACCGGTTACACCATCTCTTGGAAAAAACATTTACTGTTTAGTAGCTGTCTCATTAATAATGCCTGGAGGTAGTGCTTAATTGCTTTAGAATCAGGAGGAAAGTGGGAAAAAAGCCTAATAACAGAAATCCATTACATTCACACAACCATTGTGTCAGAGCTCTGCTGCAATTACTCTACATATTGGAAGAAGGTGGGAGAGTGGAGAACAGCCTTTCAGTAGATATACTGTACTATCAGAGCACAGGCCATCATTACCACCCTACAGATCTAAATGAGATAACCACAAGCACACTGACCTTCGGAGGATATTGTATACTTGTGTTGTGTTGAAAATATTCAGAATCATGCCATTAAAACCCTAATTAAGTATGATTACACTATTAGGCTAGCTGCCATTTAACAGACTGAGGTGGGTAGTTTGCCAATTACACTTATTTGATTTTTGTTCATTCACTCTTGAGTATTAGGTTTGACATTATCAGGTTGTTTGGAGCATTTTACTTGTGAAGTATACTGTAGGACGATTCTAGTTAGGTGCATGATTAACCTAAACAAATGAAAAGAGGAGGTGATGTATTCAGCATCCAGAAAATGTTGAGGAACTGAACTTCTCATGTCAACTGTACATGAACTATGATGATGTGACAAAATCACAAAATGTTTGGATGAATCAGTGAATCAACAACAGCTGTAATAGAAATTGAGATGAACTAGCATAGCAAGAACTGAGTCCCCTCATGCAGTAGTCTGAGGGCATGTTTTCGATCCTGTCAAAAACCTGTTTGATGTTAAAGGTCATTGCAACGTTGAGTCTTGTAAGCTGTTTTATTTTATCACAAGTAACCCATAACAGCTAGCGTGACAACACATTTACTGTTCTTGAATGCACTTTGCTGTGAAACAATTTGTAATTTCTCACCAAACGTTTGTTTATTTTCTGAGCCGTTTCCTGATTTTACTGTGTGTATTTTTTTTGGCATTCCCAATGTCCCATCTGGAGTACTCTTTACAAGGCTAATTACAATTTGTGCCTCAGACTATTTCAAAATGCGGGGCTCATTGTATACAAGCCATGTAAGAGATTGGCTTTACCGGAGATATTCTGTTATGTCCATCTGTGCCTTTACAGCAATCCTACGTCACATGCACAGAGGTAAAATAAATACTTTTGTTTAAAGAGTGCATACCATCTAGTTGTACTGGAAAATAACCTTGAGATAAACACAAAACCATGGGTTCATCTCGCTTGTATTTAAAACAATTTCTTTAAGAAACACTAGCAAACAAAAACATTAACGTTATCTCGGGATCCTAAGCAAATTTTGATATTTGCAAAGAAATGAGTAAAGGTAAAGGAACCAGTAAAACCTTCTTCAAGTCCGCCTGACCTACTTAGAATTTTGATATTTTGCACCTTCTGCATTGGCTGTCTAGCATTCCAGCCTGTCTGGAAATTAGAAATTACTGGCACAGTTAGGGCATGTGTGTTGCCTTTCTGGACACCTCCATTGAGAACTACAGTTAATGGCTTATGATGTGTGACATAAGCATATCAAGTTACAAATGCCGTCTTTTGAGTTTTAAATTCCTATAACTCAATGATACATTGTCATTGCTTTGTGGCATAACACAAAACCCCCGAGGTTGTCCTCTTAATGTAGGTACAGTATAATATACACCATTATTATTATGCCATTAATCCTAGGAAGAGAGAACATAGTTATTTCTACCTTTAAACCAATTACACCTACACTTTCAAAGCTCAACTCTTCAAACACAAAAACAAGTTTTCTTTTAGTTGATCTCTGAGAACAAGTATGTAACAACTTTAATTTCACCCTCTTTCAGCTTTACAACAGAAAAGGTACAGGATAATAGCTGGAAAAGATGGAAACTTTTTGCTGACTGAGAAATAGCTGAATTAATATTTTGCGCAGGTGCACACATATTCGATATACATACAATATACATATACATTCATATTCATATACATAGTCAAGCGTCCCCTCAGTGCTGTGCGTGAGAAGAACTTGTTTTGTGTTCCAAAAACAAATAACAGTGAATATAAAAATGCAAACTATCACACTGTTGAGTTTAACCTTTAAAAAGATCAAACAAATATTCCATTTATTCTCAGTGTTATAAGGAATAAAATGGGTTATTTTTTGTGTCCTAATATCTACAGTCAGTAGCTTTCGTCTTTTAGATGATAATTTCCTTAAAAATGATTGGAGACTGAAACTTAATTCCTCCTCTTCTGCCAATATCACCAATATAACCTAAACTCAGATCATAATGTTGAAGACTCGAAAATAGTTGAAGTATTAAATATCAATAGGTCCTTTCCAGAAGAACATTCTGGATTAAACAACATTATAGTACAGTGCATAGTAAATAATGTACACTATATAGTATAGAAGAAACAGAAGTGTTAACAAATTAGAAACACTAGTACGTATACTGGGACACTCACAGGCACTATTCATGTTAAGCCACTTCAGTGTAGCTTTACCCTTGTGCTTTTGATAATTGGACTGGTGAAAAGTGACCTTTCAGCCCAGTTTTAAGCCTTTAGCACACTATAACATGTTTTTCCAGTGCTTCACTCCATCTATTTTCCCTTCAATCTTGAGAAGCTTCTCAGTCCCTTCTGATGAGAAGTAGCCCCATTACATAATGTAGCCACCTCCATGCATGATAATACAGATGCTGTCTACTGTGTGGTGCTTGTACCAGACACTTTGTACTATATTTATACCAAAAAGTGTCAGTTTTGTCTTGTCTGACCAAAAACCTTTTTGCCACATGTTTATGATATCACTTAAATGCTACTATATGTTGCTGCTGTAACCATAATGGATTTGAGATTTTTCAGTTTTCTTTCAGTACATACAGACCCGCTTTGTGGAGTGACCGGGATAGTGTTGACTCATGGATATTATCTACCATCTCAGTCATTGAATTGGCTAGCCATTGATTCAAAATCCTCAAAGGCCTTAACAGTGATCTCAATAGACCTCTTCAGAACCAACAGTGAAACATGAACCAGAGGGGTCAAATGGAAACTATGTGGTAGTCATTTGTAACTGAGAACAAGAGGCACTTTTTTACACAAAGGGCTGTGGGAGTCTTGAACAAGTCAACCAGCTATAATGCTGAAGTCAATATACTGGCTTCCTTCAAGAAACAGCTGGCTGAGATCACTGGGTTAATTAGTTACTAGCTACCAAACAGGTGACTTTCCAAATGACTTTGACTCATTTACAACCTTTCTTATGTTCTAACCTATTGTATGCAGGAGAAGAAATGAAACTGTTGTGGTGTTGATAAAAAAGTAAAGTCCACACCAGAACCGCATTGGGCCAGAGCTCATCTTGGCGTCCATGGCATTTAAGTGAACAAGAGAGCATGTGACTTCCTGCTTGGATGGGACACCAGTCCACCACAGGTCAAAGCAAAGCAGGTCCCCACTTATACAGCTGGCTGGTCTGGAGCACATGAGGTAAAGTGCCTCACTCAAAGATAGAACAGCATGGTTAGCAATGGAGTCTCACATTTACAGTTATGAACTCAAGGACTTACCCTCTGTGCTACTGTATGTCAGACCTGCAGTGATGATAGATACTGTACATCTAAACACAGTATTTATTAAGTTACAGTATGTATATATTTATATATTTTGTCACATATACTGTATGTAGTAGATTTATTATGAGGAAATATTACAATTTAAGACATATCCAATTATATCCTAAACACAAAACTTGCTGTCACTCTGTAGTGCATATCCAGTACATTATTTAACCCTCCCAAAATCAGACCTATGGAAATTAAAATCACAGCCTGGTAAAGAGATGAAATCCAAAAATTAAGCATTTGATTTCTGCATTCAGAACAAGAAAGCAGCAAAGGAGAGAAGAAAGCAGATTGAATGACAAAATAAATAGTTCTTCAGTGTTATTAGTTTTTTCTTTTTTAAATATTCTGCAAAAATGTCGAATAATTATGCAATAAATGGTGGATAACAAGCATAGTAAAGGTTCTACATTTTATGCTCAGTAATACAGTAACTGGGATGTTTTCACCAGATTATTAATCTATGTTTGAAAAACATAGAAACATTGTTTCTGTGGATTTTTTACACTATAATGCACACAGGTATAGCTTCCCCTCAGTATTCTGAATGAGCTGAATCTTGTATTGTATTTCTGAAAGCAAATAACAGTGAAAAAAGCAAAATATTACACTGTGGAGTTTAACTTCAAAAAAGATCAAACAAATGCTTTATTAATTCTAAATGTTATATGGAAGAGAATATGTTATTTCATGTGTCCTGAAGTAATAGTCAGAAACTAAGTCAGTTTAGCTATAAATTGATAATTGCCTTAAAAATGATTGTATTCTGACACCTAATCCCTCCTCTTCTGTCAATACCTTTTCACAAAAATAACCCAAACTAGCTTCAGAGAAAATAGTTGGCACCCAAATTAAAAATTAAGTCCTTATTTAAAACATAAAAATTTCCTTTAGCTTTTCACTAATAGCTGACAGTTATAAAGCATTCTTTTTTTAACATAGAAAGGTCAGGAACCTCTCATATAGTGCAAGCTGTGGATTTGACACAATGCTTTCAGAAAAATCTTTTTTTCCCTCAGGCAAGTCATGCACTGTTCAACTAATTGTGCATTGGCTGGATCTAGAACAATCTTTCTATAATCCCTTTATTGTGGTTAGTGAAATATTTCACACTAACAGAGCCCTCTGTCAATGGGGTCAATGTCACCCTTGATAAGACAAATACTCTTTTATAACAACTAGTTTGTACTGTATGTACGCAGTCTTTCCCAAAAACAATTCATTACTTTAAAGCTAGTAACATGCAATGCGATATCTGCAGTCAGCATCAGAAAATCTGAAAACAGTTACTGTTTCATACTTCTTAAGTTGTGATGTAGGATATTTTTCATTGAAATTCTGATGTATAAATATTAAGTTCTCATTTTTCAAAAGTTAAATTATATATATCACATTATATGAAAGCACGAGTTAATTGATAACATAATACCTGCTTTTTTGCTATCGCATCCTAAAGTGTTTTAAATACACTGTAGGTGGTGGCCCACTTCACACCTCACCCAAAATGCAGCCATGTGTGGCAGGCATTCTGTGACAGCAGTGGACAACGTCACAGCAGATAAGAAGCAGAAGTGAATGTTTGCTTCACAAAATGAAAGGAACCAAGTTTATTTAAGTCCATAATGGAATTTAGCCAGAAGACCAAATTCACACTCCTGCTCTCCAATGGGATCTTTACTGATCATGTAGTTAGGATTTATATTTACTGGACTTATAATTTTGGTCCACAGGAGAAAGGTTCCACCTACTCATTCTCCAATATCACTTAAAGCAGGAACCAGATTTTCCTTAGACATCTTCTATCTCTCAACTCACCAGACTCAACATTTCTTAGCTTCTGAGATCTGAACAAATTTGCAACATCTTAAGTATGAGAGGAAGTCATATATACCATTCACTAGTATTTTTTCAAGACATGCTGAAAAGCAACAAAGTGGTGAAAAACGTCTCCAATTGCTACTGCGCTTATTAATCAGAACATGCTTCCTAAGTAGTTTCTGCTGTCATTATAAAGATAACTAGCTGGCATCCTAACCCTTACCTCATGAAAACATGCGTGCAAATATGCGTGCAATGTTTGCGGTATCAATAAATACAGTATGCATCTTAATTAATACAATAACCCAGTAAATACAGTATGTTCAAACATGTGTTCAAATCTTTCTGAATTGAAAGCTTCCTCTTGAGTTGCTCAACAGGTTAAGCTCTATGATCATGGATTCAGGCGTAGGTCATGTCACTATCTGACTACAGCAGCCCATAGCACTGCTGACCTGAGGGTGGGATTAACTCCCCACACAGTTCACCACCACACCGCACGTAACCACACATAAACCCCTGCGGCCTACCAGGTACCTGTAGAGAGGCAGCTGTGAGATATGCACCTCTTTTCCGATCAGTGCTGAACTACCAGAACAAGGCTGCATTGCCTGTGATGTGTTAAAATACAAGAGGCTCGAAGGTGGAAAGATTGGAAGATTCCACCTACAATTCCTCATTTTCTCTTTGTGTGGGAACAGGGTTCATAGCTGGGAGCCAAAACATGAAAACCACACAATAGGAAATTTCTAATAGCATGATGTATACTAGTGAAGTAATTGTAAAAATTTAAAAAATGTTCATTAATGTGGCAGCTGAGAGAATATTTACTGTGACTAACAAAGGCTCTATCAGATCACAGCATTTTAGAGAGCACTGGCACCTCTGATGAAGTGATGAGAACCTCGTTTAGCAATACTACATTTCCCACACCAGTGTTAAGATGAGAAGTTTTACTGAAAAGGCCTTACAGATTATCAGACTAGCCAATTGTGTAATGAAAGAGAAAAGAGTAACCCCTAAATTAAAGCTGCTCTACTGTTTCAGAGCAGGTCTGGCATTTGGCAGCTTCTTGTTTAAGTATCACATTTCACAAGGGCATTTGAGAGAATGAAAAATAAAAAGCAGCTGTGTAGTGTGTAGTTCAATAGATTAATTACCTTAGCCTTTCACCTCAATGTGCCTCACTTAAAACTTGAATTGAGTTTCAGACAAAGTGAGTTTTAAAGCACCATTACACATTATTCCATCTCACAAACACATCATAGATTTAGTACAACTTGCTGAACTTCAGTAGCCTCTCGGGGAAGACCCAGAAATGAAAAGCAGTTTAATTAATTCGGGAGGTGGGGGGGTGGATTCAGAGTGCTAAAAGAAAGATCTCATTTAGATAGTGGCCATCACTGCTAAATGAAATTAATTCTGTAGACTCTAAAGAGCTCCAGTTATGGCAGACGTTATGTTGCAGTTGCATAAAATATTTTCTTTTTCACTTCCTTAAAACTTACATATTATTAAACAATAAATGTGTTCTAAGTACCTAGTTGCATGTGAAATTCTGCTACCATCATAATTATGTGCAGTAGACCTGTCCTAATATTACAATCTGACATTGCAACACACAGCTACTGTATAATCAAAAATGAAAACTGCTGCTCACCGAAATCTTTTAAAGGAAAATGAAGAAGACAGGCCTTTCCTGTTGATCACAGGGTAGGTTTAACACAACCCGAATGACACAAAAACTGATCAAACCAAAGAGTAACAAGGAGCACCGAACCTTTCTGCAGTCTCTATTAAAAAATGCAGCAATTGTTCAACATGATAGTATGTTGGAGGGTGAGGTTTTTGGAATTCTTTTGGTTTCTTCCAAGAAACATAATCCAGTGTGAAATCTCTCTTTTCTGTCAGAGACAACACACACATTGTCCTAAAGGCCTATAAAGGCTGGAATGAAAGGGTATCTGCTCTGAAGCCTGAGGCAGATCAGGACAGAGAGGGATGGAATATGGGGGGCTGGGGGGGGGTTATCAGCTTTGCCCCTCCACTCTGCTTCTATATGTCCTCTCTCCTTGGAGCTATAAAGCATTAGTATTTGTTACTATTCACTTTAGTTACATTCTGAGCTTAAAACAACCTTTTTTCATAGAGTTAGAAAATAAAGTTTAACAAATTCCCACAATAACAGAAAACAAAAGAGTTTAGGAAATCCAGAGTTCACTGAATTTTATTGGAATTCACTGAATTCCAGAATTTCTGAACTATTTTACAAGTAGGCAGTAAACACAAACTGAAAAGAAGGACGATAAAGAAGGTGAAAAGAAGGATCTCTATTTTGTTATAAAGCTGCTGGATACAGCCACTTGGGAGATGATTGAATTGAACCCAATAGCAAGGGACCAGAGAACTCTGGTTACTGGCCAACGGAGCTTAGATAACCCTAGCCAATCAATAATGAAAACAAAGGTAAGATAACAGTCTGAGGAGATGTCGGCTGTCCGCATCCCAGGAAGAAAAAGGAGAAAGGCTGGCATGGCATAGCACGAAACTTCAGAGAAACCATGCACCTCAGCCCGTCGACCGGAATCAGGGAGCCTCGGCCCTTGGATTGTCACTGTCACTTCGGAGCGGATTCCTGGCAGCCTGCCATCTTTGTGAAGCCTGAGGTGCAGGCAGACAGACTAGCAGACTGAGGTGAAGGAAAATTAAAGGGAAAATTTTTTTAAAAATTGGCCAGCGGAGCACACGTTCATTGCCCCGGCAGGTAAAAAAGAATGGGTGAGGGGTGATGGTCTAGTGAGAGATCGGCTCTTCACATCCCTGGTGACAAAAGAGAAAGACTGGCATGCCACAGCATCTGCCTTTGTTCAAAACTGCCCACCTCAGCTCTTCAACCAGAATCTGGGAGTCTCGGCTCACAGCGTGTTACTCTTTAGGCTTCTGAGCGGATTCCTACAGCCAAATGTCTGGGAAAAGAGGGTTGCTTGGGTCTGGGAATATCCCTCCTGAATAGCCAGGGACGCAGGCCAGCAGACTAGCAGGCTGACATGCAGGACAGAAAGGAGCCACCAGAGAATGGCTGTGCTTTGCCCCAAAGGCTTCACTGAGAGCCTATGCCCTATGATGGATTGACATCCTATTGCAAAGCTGTATCCAAAGCTTGCTGGAAGGGGCTCCAATTCTCCCGAAACCCTGTGATGAAGTGTTTAGAAAATGTATGGATAAAATAATTTGGTTGGTTTAGTATGACTACTACTGACAGGTCCACCCCTTGCCAGTGTATTATCAGCTTCCTACCAAACAGAAGGCAATATGTGCAGATGGGCTCTTATTTGTCAGACTGCCTATTTGCGAAAAACAATGCTCCTCCAGGCTGTTTTTCTCAGTATACCAACGACTGCACCTCCAGAGACTCCTCTGTCAAACTAATCAGATTTGCAGATGACCCCACCCAGGAGGGTCTTGTCCGCAATGGAAATGAGACCAGGTACAGAAGGGAAGTGGAGCATCTGCCTGCATGGTGTTTCAGTGACAAACTTCAGCTCAACAGTATCAGAATTCTGGAAATGTTAATTGACCCACCCCTTTAGGAACTGACAATTTGGTAGTGAGTATGGTGAAGTCTTGAAGTCTTTCAAGTTCAGAGGAATAAACATCTCTAAAATCCCTTCAATGGGATGCAAATATTATCAGCATACCAAAGAAGGTGCACCAGAGATTTTATTTCCTGCTTTGACTGAAACATGCTCATTCAGTTTTACAGAGCCATTATTGACAGCATGCTCCCAGCTTTAAAAATGTTTTAATAGTTAAAAACATACAGTAAACTCCTTTAGTGTTTATACAGTTGAAATATCTCTATGAATTGCAGGTCTTCAACATGATGGGAAGCTGTATTTATAGAGGGAAAGTATCAAACTCCTTGTTATACAGTCAAAAGCTCTCAGTTCATCTCATACTTGTATGTTTTTAATTCTATAACAATATTTCTGATGGACTGGGTCCTGACTAATTAACCAGGATTAAACACATTCAACATGCCCTTCAGCTCTCTTTCTTTTTCAAAACTACAGTCCTTATCCAAGTTCAGTGCTCCAGTAATTACTCTCATAACACCCCCACTTTCTGTAGTCTAAAAGCTGTTGTGACTGGCTGATTCACTTTAGTAATTGAATGTGATTTAGAAGTACACATAGACTGCATTTGCTGTTTAAAAGCTTCAAGGTAAAGATGGGAGTAAATCACTAATACTGCTGCTAGTACAGACAGATTAGTACAGCATTGTGCTACAGTATATACTGTAGTAGTCTCTGAATGTTTTAGAAATCAGTTTCTTTTTCAGAATTCAAAACTGCCTTAAACGTACTATTTTAATAGCCTGTTCATGAGGTTTCTCTCTGACTACAGAGATCTTTACTCATGTAATTTGATGACATGATAATAAAGATGACAGTATGTTGGTTAACTCCCTTCGCTCAAAAAACAGAAGGAATTCCTATTCAAATGAATAGTCTGTCATGGCTGACTTGAGGACCCTGAGACAGACTTCCTCTCTTCTTGTCCAAACAAACCCTGGTTCTTCACCCTTTGAAAACCGATGGAACAGGTGGAATCTTCATTTCAATTACACACACCATTACCCTGATCACGGAAGGTGATTCTCGTCAAAGAATGGGACTGGGCTGCAATTATTTCAAAACCCTGAGAAATGCAATACCTCTGTGCTTGCTACTTAGAGGTGTCCAGCACATTACTTAGAGAATATTCCTAACAATTTGGCAACAAATGTATTTCCCATATGTTTGACTTTGCTAAAACGGTCCCCACTCAATATTATATAGTATCACGCTCGATGATTTGGCAGGCAGTGACAATAATAACTTTTGTATCACAATCCTACTGTTGAACATTGACATTATTTTCTGCCAGTGACTACATGTGCAATGTGTGCATTCCATCTCTATTTCACATCTAGTTTATGCAATGTAGCAAATTATTTATTCTATACTGACCATGTAGCATTTCTGAAAATATTATTTTTTAGTGGTTTTGAGATTCTATTTATACTAGTTAAAAATGTAAAATACTGGCATAATTTTGTAAAATAAATCTGTGAATTAAATACACTCTTTTAAAGGCGTCGTATTTAATTAAAAATGACTTCTTAATTCTACATGAGAAAACAAAACCTCTCAACAAGAAACACTCTTATTAGTAGTCTGTACATTTATTTCTCTTTCAAACATAATGATTTTACACCTCTTTTTAGGCTGGAACACAAATCTTTAGACATGTCATTTGCAACAAGACCTAGTTAAGACAGCTTCAATATGACTTCTTGTGCTTCACCATGCTTGACCATAGTAATAGCAAAGACAGTTTTACAGTTGTAAACCATGGAATCCCAATGGTCTGAAGCAGTAAAACACAGCACAGTCACTATAGCAAAGGAGAAAAATCCAGTAAAACCTCTATAAAAGTGAAAGAATAAGAGAGTTACCCAGGGAAACTTTTATATACTGTATTTTACATTTTTAACAGGTTTCAAATCCAATTTTTCTTTAAAAACTACTACCTTTCCTTAGGTCGGTTCTGTTTAGTGAACATTCTTTTTATTTTCCTTAAAACAACAAAATTCAGTATAAAAATATTAAAGTAATTATTCCTGTCCTACACAACACACCCTTTACCCATCCTCTTCAGTGGTAGACCCCTCCAACCTTCTACCTAAGTATACAGTATACAGTATACAGTATACAGTATACAGTAGCTTCAGTGGAATGCTCCATGCATGATTTCGATAGCAGCAGCACTCCAAGCAAACAATAAAGGAAAAAGAGGGCACCCCTGATGGGTACCTTTAGAAACAGCAAATTGGAAAGAACATACCGTATGCTACTTGTTAACACCATTGCCAAAGGATTAACATGCAACATTTTTTACCATATTAATTCCGCATGATAATAAGCCCAAATATTACAGAAACAACCACAGGTATTCCCATTCAAACAGATCAAATGTTTTGCCATGTCTAACAAAAGAACAGCACAGGAGGAAAAGATGGCTAACATTAATTGAGGCCAGACTCCTTTTAAGAAGGCAAGTCTTAGTATGGTGATAGGTTGGTCATATAAACCTCTAGTTGGCAGGATACCAACTTAGCACACAACTTTGGGGAAAAATATTACTGAAACAGCCTTTATCTTCATCTCTTTTTAATACTAGGAAAATAACAGAGGCATTACCATCTCTCTGAAACGATCTCTGTAAATCGCTATATGTGTGATGCTAAGCAAAATCAACAGAATTATGACCGCAGGCTCTGGCAATCTTCAGGATAACGAACACCAGGACATTTGTCATACTCTTTGTCATGTCTTGAGCCTACCACTTTAGGTCAGACAGTAATATAAGCATGCTGTATACTAAGCTGCTTTTGCAAGAGAAGTAGACAAATAAGGAGACTCATTCTTATTGAATGTGTGAACTGAGTTATTTAGAACCTTCAGAATGTGGAGTTTCTCTGTACAATTGTGCCAATCTAAAGGAAGGAATATCAGTAGAATATTCATAACTTTGAGGTCTCTAAGTTAGTCTGTGTGATTTTCTCACCATGTTTCATTGTATACAGTAGTTCAAGTACTGTAGGTAGCTGCATCAGCATGCGTAGGCTGCAAAGGCACAGGTAAAGGTTTATTCCATGCTGAAAAGAGAAGAAAAAAAACACAACATTTCGGCTGTGGAGCTTTCTTCTGGTGTGGAACCAAGCCATTATTTAGAGTGAAATCTATGTCTGTTACCGGGGGATTATAGAGATAATACGAGTCACAGATGTCTTGAAGCCGCAGATCAGGGTCATATCAGAACATCCGAGTGCAACTTAAACAATGTGGCTGAGGAGAACCAGACATGCGCATTGCTGCCACAGTGTCACCCTCATTGGTATGAATAAGTGAAGCAGTGATCAAGTGAGCAGCTTGATTCTGTCATGGATAGTCTTTTTTTATCTCTGCAGTAACAGTTTTGCTGCTAGAAGTTTCAACTGATGCTTCTGCTACAACAATATCCTCAGTAGGAACAGTGAAGGTCCTTCTTCCTTTGTGACTGCAGGACTGAAGTTACTACTTCTGCTACTGGTAGATTCAACTGACTGCTGTACTGCTGCCAGAGCTACCACTTCATTCTCAATTTTACGTTTGAAAAAATTAATAACATTTTTGAAAATTTGTAAACTTTCATGAAATTTCTTGAATGTTTTTATTTTTTGCTCCTTTTCCTGCCCAATTTGTATAATTTTGTTTCATTGTTTTTGGAAAAAATTGCCTAGGTAGACTATAAGACCACACAAACATGTCATCAAACTGCTCTAGCTAGACGTGTTGGAGTCATTAAAAAATAGCCCCTACCAGCATGATTGGACTAGCTCATTTGCAGGCTGGCAGACATCTAGAAATAATTGTTGCTAGAATCTGGAGTTGGATTTTTCAGTCGCATACTGATGGATTTCAGTCCTCTTCTCAACTTTATTTCACTAGGCCTAAAGTACTGTATATTACCCCTCCAGCAATCAGGGTCCCCACAGCACATGGGCCTGGGAGTATCCCAAGATGCCCCGTAGTTAACTGCGCCCCCTGTGGTGATGCAAGGGTGCCACAAGGAGTGAGGTCACATAGAAATGAAGTGCACCAATGAGGAATGATGCAAAGTTTGGCATCATGGTGCAGTGACCAAAGAAAGCTAAAAGCTCACTCTTTGCAGAAGACTGACAGGGAAGAAAGATGGTAAGAACATTCTTAATGAAGTTCATCTCAACATCTCTTGTGCCGAGCACAAAAAAGTTAGAATTAAGAATGATTATCAGAATTAGGATATTCAGAATTTCCTTCATACTTTCTTCAGATTGGGGCTAACCCAAAATTTGAAAATATAAACAATTCATAGTAAAAGGGGCTCAAGTGGGGAGCACAGGGAAACCCAATGAGAGGAAAGAAATCCAAGAAATGAAGAACAGTGAGGAATTTGTAGGTGTTAAGGAGGATCCCACATATCGCTTCTCGCAGTGTATCAGAACGTTTTGGGCTACTATGGCAACATAAAGCATAAGAGATTATATGCATGCACAACCTAAAGGGGTTCCAACAATTACGGTTGATGCATTAGCATTTTCACAGGACAGACATTTCTAAGATTTCCTAGAGAAAAATTGGAACTAGGGATTAGGCTGTTAGGGAAGTTTTTTTGTATACTTTGTTGGTATATTGTGGACCTTCTCAAAACTTTTACTATAACCCCAAACATATACTCTGGAGTCTTTAGTGCGTACTGAATGATGGATCTTATTTTCAAGTTCATCTTTTCACTACTGAAACTCCTCCTTTAAGTCCAAGCCCAGGTAAGGAGGACTGCCTGGCACCTCTTGTTAAAAAGGGGCAAGGGTTAAATAAATTGTGGTGGCAATCACTTGCATTTTTGGCACACGACTCCAAGAAGGGATAAAGAAGCTGGAGATGGAATGAATAACAGAGTTCATCTGCAGAGAATTAGAGAAACATCATCTCCTCTTAGTTTTGTCATTTTTGCACAAGGTAATTAAATCCCAACATATAAAAAAAATGAAACATAAACTTTCATTTCCTGTTCAGTAACACTTCAATATGGGTCATCTTTTCCAGTTCTGCTTTTAATCTAAGACTACTAACAAGCAGCAGATGTAGAATTGCTGCACTCTGTGGGGCTTTTTCTGTTCAGACAGTCTGAAGGTCAAGGCCAGAATGGAGGGGTTTTCATCTGTGACCACCAGAAGAAGTGATTATTCGATTAATCTGTTTGGGTAAAATTCAAAACATGTTGTCTGGAGCTCACCTGCATTTTCTTTTCAGCTGAAACAAATGAGCAAAGCACTGCTCCAAATGTATGGTCCAAGTTGACACAATGTGTAGATGGTAAGCACTTCCCCAGTCAGAATTGATTACAGGGTTATTCTTTATTTGCATAATATTGGTGTTAATGTTTTTTATTAAGGTTTCATACAAATTTGTCACTAACATTGTTGTGTATGTAACAGATGGTTAATGAACTTAAAACAAAAGATACTAATCATTTCTCAAGAACTTAAATAAAAGTAAATAAAAATTCCTTTGATTGTGTAGTGGTATCCTTCAAAACTGCTAAAAGGTTATTAGTAATGTGGGTAACAGAAAGTACAGCTACTGACTGGAGCCCACATGCTAGAATCTTCAGAATGTCTTTTCCAGCAGAGCAACAGGAAATCAAATGCAAAGTTCCAAAATTCCCAGTGCAAATGCAGGAAGCACCTTATGTTATGCTTTGCTTAGAGACACCGTGAGCTAATCAGTTGCAGATGCAGTCCTACCAGCTTGGTTTAGCAGAGCACTGCAAATATATCAGGCAGCACTGAAGCACTGAAGGCTCAAATATGCTTCATTTTCTGTTTGTCAAAGGTTTCCTTTCTTTCCTTCAGGGGGCAATTCACACCATTTTTTGGAAGTGAAATACTTCCTAAAGTGGTAAATCAGGAGCAAGGTATATTTAAATTCATTAGAGTCCAAGGTTGTGTAAAGTTGGTGTTTCTATCTTGCTTCACTACTTTTTCAGGTCCTAACACACTTTGTTCTCTAGATATGCAGCATGCTCAACACTGTGTTTACAGCTGTAAGTGCTTCACTTGTGTTTTTTTGTAGTCAGTACAATCAGATATTACTTTGACAGAATTTGGAATAACTATAATAGCTGAAGTGACTGAACTTGGTTGAACTACTGGAGAGTTCTATGGATTTAAAAAAACTATTTAAAAACAAGTGATACATCATTTAAAACCCCTGATTAAATGCTTTTTTAGTCATCCTTCACAAAGGTCTACTGCAAAAAGGGAGCGATAAGGGAGAGCGTGTTTGGAAGTGCTCGTTGAGAGATAACCTGCAGTAAATAGGCTATCAGGAATTTGGTGAATGCAATGAAAGTACAGTAAATGAGAATTTTTGTTGTTTTTCTAAAGAAGGTTTGTTTCAGCTTTTAGGAGATGTTATGCTTATCCATTCACCCAAACAGAAGTGAGATTCTGTGAGATGTTGACGCTCAACTTATAAACTCAATGCCTTGTTATTTGTCTGTACAATATAATTGTTTTTTTTGCTTTGTCTTGTTCTTGATGAAATGCTGATAGTAATTGTCCAATGTTTCTGGAGTTTAATTTGTAAGGATTATGAAATATGGAATTATCTAAATCAGTGGTTCTCAAACTGTGGTACGCGTACTAGCAGTGGTACGCAGAGCGCCGCCAGCTGGTACGCCATATGACCCTGGAACTTTGTTGTGTGCGCTGAAAAATCGGGACGAGTTTTCATATTTTCTATTTTAATATGTGTCGAATACGCAGCCTACGTACTACGATACAGTGCGCGCTAATACTTCAGTGGACACAAGAGATACTCTGTAATGCTATACCACTCTATAGGAATGCGTGCTACGGACGCAAGTGACCAATTGTATTTAAAACAAAAGCTATCTCCAGCAAATAGGGAGGTAGGAGAATGTGCGTGATTTTGGAACAATGCCAATGTTGTAAACACAGGAATGCATAGAAATGCATACTACGAATGCTGGCGATCTTGTGAGCACAGGTAGGCGTGATAGATAACAGAAAAATATTTAAGAACTGTTCTAAGTTAATTTGAGAAAAATACATAGAGCATCTTTGTGTTTCGCTCCCATGCGCATGAAATACAAACTTAAAATAAATATTTAAATAAAAACGGAAACACGTAAAAATGTAAGCTTGCAGCTTACTAAAGCAGGTAAGCCCCACACCATTATGTGTGGAGAAAAAGCTGCTAAACAGCTCGACCTGCTGCCCCCCCTGAAAGACACGGTCACTCATAGAATTATTGATATGGCGGATGATATTAAAAGTACATTGATAGAGCGCGTTAAGATGAGCAGATGTTTTTCACTGCAATTACTGTAGATGAGTCTGTAGTCGATTTGGCCAATTTGCTCGTTTACGTTAGATACGAGTTTGAGGGTACGTCCCATGAGGACTTTCTGTTCTGTAAGCCTCTACCAGCAGGAACTACAGGAGAGCACATATTTCAGCTTCTGAATGAATTTATCGAAGAGAATGGCATCGACTGGATAAAATGTGTCGGAGTTTGTACAGACGGTGCTAGAGCAATGACAAGCCGATATAGCGGTGTAGTTGCACGAATTAGAGAGGTTGCTCCAGAAATTAATGGACGCATTGCAACATTCACTGCGAGACCTTTGCCGTCAAGAAAATGCCTGACTATTTAAAATCTGTTAGACTCTGTTGTGAATTGTATCATGGCTTGAAAAATTAATTCACGTCTGCTTTGCTCGACTAAATAGGCTCACCCCTCTCACTGAAATGGTGCTTTTTTATTATTTTTATTTGTTGTTGTTACTGTTTTTTTCTGTAAAACGCTTTGAGAAGCCACCTTTAAAAGTGCTATATCAAATAAAGTTTATTATTATAATATTTATTATATGTATGTGTGAGTGTGTGTGCATGCGCGCTCATGTTGGTCATTGAGAATTTCTGGGGTTCCTACGAGATGATGACTTGTAGGTGGTACTTGGATGCTTTGGTTGGATTAGGGGTGGTACTTGGTCCAAAAAGTTTGAGAACCACTGATCTAAATCCTTGAGAGAGCACATTCAAGCTGCTCATGTCAGTTCCCACTGTGTTCTCCAGAGAAGTCACCCTGGGAACAGGATGAAGCATATTAACCCCCAACTCTCCTTGCTACATGCCTCAGTTAGAGAAGGTTGTTTTGTGGATGTATGATTATGAACAAAAATACTATGTGCAGGTTTCCTGAGGCTGATGTCACTTTAGAAAATGATAGACCTTTGCATACGTATTCTGAATGAGACTTGTCTAAGCTTTGAGTATTTTTATGATTTATATATTAAAAACTAAGCTCCAAAATAATGTCACGGAAGCCAGGCTGGTCTCCCGTGGAAAGTGGTGTTTAGACCCTATGTGAGGCAGCGTTTCCGGAAGAAGGACCATAGACAGGGTTCAGGAAAGACACACAGGGTTTATTGGTGCTCATTGTGAAGTAGGGGGGTTCATGCAGACATGCGGGGAAAATCCGTAGGCAAAGATATCCAAGGTAGTCCAAAGGGAAGTCAGGAAGCAGTCCATAAGTCCATTGCCGGGAGATCCATCAGGAGACGCAGACAAACAGGAACACAGATTAGACAAGAATCCAGGAAATACGGGGCTCTCTTCCAAGCCCCGGGCTGAGTGGGTCGGGGAGCATTAACAGGCCTGTGCCCTCAGGCCACAGGCATGGAGCGACCTGGTACTAGGCAGGCCATCAAGCTACCGTTTACCAAAGCTGAGCACCGAAGGCAGGAAAGAGTAAACTTAAATAGGGAAACTAAACACACCAGGAAATAATGCAGGTAATTAAAAGTGCCCTCTGGAGGAGAGGATGGTGACCGTGACAAAACTCTGCTCTTGTCTACATTAAATGTATCAGGTATTTGTTCAGTTTTGAATTTTATCTCTGTCTTTTTTTAATGTTATTTTCTGCTTCTGCAGTGTTTGCTGATCATCTTAGTTTGCTATCATTTTACAAAGCATTACTAATCACTGTATACCTAACTAGATCAGTGACGTTGGAAAAACAGTGGTACCAGTACAGATCCCTGTGGTACTCCACTAATTCCATCTCCCCAATTTGAGTATCCACCCTAAATAAAACAAGATCTGTGCTTATATGTTTTGACTGATACCTTTATCCACTTCTTATCCACAAGTAGTTGATTTTTGTACCTATTTATACAGCTGCTAATTTTCCTGGATTGACCTTAATGAGGTACCTTTTTCTAGATTGTATCAACTGTGATCCACATGGGATTAGGACCCTTATCCTTCAAGTTTTGCATCCAATACTCACTGTTCCACACTGCTGACTCTTGATTGGATCGATTATAATTGTTTATTGTAATTAACATCATATTGTTTTCTTTGTTAGTATCTGGTTTTATTCAATGTTTGATTATGATGCATAACTTCTATGTACTATAAGTGGCTCTTTTTCCTTAAATGCTGCTGATAGCCAAAAGGCCATAAAGATATTAAATGTTATTGAAAGTTCATTTTAAAAATAACTCATCTTGAATTTTGTGATTTTTGTGGAGTTATCAACACACCTGCAGAATCAATCTATTAATCGTTTTTATTTTGTACAATGTTCTTCGCAACACTTTAAAATGGAGTGCCTTGCAGATTTGAATAGCAGTAAAAAGAAAGCCTGAGCACAGGGGCTTGGAGGAGAGGAAAACAAAAACTCTGAGTGGGAGCGATGAGATTGATGAACTTTAATTATAATAGATTCTGTGGAGTTTCTGTAAAGTCCAAAATAATTAAATTCTTATATCGAATTATGTTTTTTATTCTTAGGTTTTAGGCTGTAGCAAAGGGGTTTAGAAGAAAGTGTGGAATGGTCCTTATAAGAAACAAACTGAAAACAACGGTAGTCAGGCTTGTCTTTCTTTTTTCAGATGTGGGAAGTCCAAGACAGGTCACTAGCATTGTTCATTTTGCTTCACATTTCAGAATAATGTCCCTTTCGGAGTGAAAAAAGGGAGAGTAGTAATAATCAGTAGTATCAGTAATAATAATAATAATAATAATGCTTACTGTACCTGTGGTTACCCTGCAACCATGCTGTATTAGATAAAGTGATAAGAAAATGGATGGATGGATATTAATGTTGTTGTTTTATTTTCAAGAAAGGGGGCTTTGCATTATGAGCTAATAGTTCATTGTATTTATAGCAGGAGATCAGATCCAGCCGCATGCTATGGACAGCATGCTATGGACTGCAAGCAAGATTAATGTGGTCTCATGTGAAGGAGAGAATTTGGATAGAGTGAATCTTGCAAAACTGAACTTCAGGAGGTGAAAAATACACAAGAACATTGAACATTGTGCAAGATTTTGCCAGCAAGTTGATTTTTTAAATTTTGCTGGTTTAATTTTGTCACATTGTTGCTATATAACATTTAAATGCTTTAATATAAGTTAAATGCTTTAAACTTCTTAAGATAAGACAGACAAATCCTATTCATAAATAAAACCTGACTGAATAGTAGCTAGCAACAGAACTGCTTTTCAGGATTTATTGTGCTCGTAATTCAGGCATACTTAACACTGCACTCTACTGTATTACAAATTAGACTAGACTTTCCTCTCATGAAAATTGTACATTATTCCACCCCTGTATGAATGAAGAAAGAACAGTTTATGAATGTGAGACATACCATAGCATCTATATTTTGTTGCATTAGTTACAAGAACTCAAGGATTCTTGGCAGCTTTAAACATTTTTTATATTAATTATAACCCTATTTCCATCACCTCAATTATACTGCAGAAAGGCCTGGAACTTATTCAAACAAAATGAATGTGAGTAGTATAACCCTTTTGTTCCTGCAGTGAAATGTCTTTTTGTCGTTCCAACAAGTATGATTAATGCAATTCGCCAACTTTAGTGTAGGAAAGGCCTCTGCATGTACAGATTGGATTTTACATTCCCATGTTCAGACTTAATTCTAGTATGTCATAAAAGTGTTCCTTTTATTGCACTGATACATAAATCTTGTTTTTTAGTTTTGTTGGCTCAGCAGAGGCAAAAAAGTTCAAAACCACGGGCAACACGCTGACATTTTCCAGGAAACCTGATTATCTAAAACAAACTACAGTCACAAAAATTACTTAATTTTTTTTTTGCAAATATAATGACTTTCAACAAATAAATAATAAATATTGCACTGGAACAAAACATTTAGAAATTTCTGTTAGTCAGTAATTTCTCCTTGAAAGTCAGCTATTATTCCCTTCATACTCTCTTGACAATTGAGAAAAATATCATTAGCTTGCAGCAAAGGTACTGTATATGCTGTTCATATCTGAATGTAATTGCAGTTATAAAAATGTTATTTGGTTCATGAAATTACTACAAATTATTATTAATATCATCTTAATAAAATCTAAAGACATTGTGGAAAGATTAAATTTGAACTTTTGTATATAATGTAGGTAATGAAAATTTTAACTGATTTGTATATTTAATACATTTTTTTTCAAATATTTTTAATAGCTAAATGGTGTTTGTTTTTATATATATAAGTTCGGGAAGAGATCATATTCTGATTTCACACTTCCACTTCTCAATGCATATAAGATCCATGGGTGCAGACGGCTCTACATGCATCGTACTAGTGCTCTGTGTTTTGGTTTGTCACAGATGAACTTGTTTCTTACTCAGTGTTGTCGGGACATTATCTTTATCTGTAATCTCTGACAAGCAGGACCAGAGTTGCTTTCTCGCCTCTTCACCCTCCACCAAAAACAAGCATCTCTGTTCTGCCATGCTGTTGGTGCTCTTTCAGTTCTCTTAATTTTTGTCAAGCCTTCGAGAAACCTAACCCTGTTTATTTCACTCTCGCTCCTTACTACTTTTTCTCTCTGGTTCTAATAAAGTATCCAACCTACCTGTGGCCCCAGTTTATATACTGATCTTTTCACTGTCCTTGCCCCCTGGTCACTAACTCCCACAAATGTGAGCACACATCAGTCTGCACCAGATCCAGGCCTCCTAGTTTATACTCCACTGTCCCTAGTGCCCACAGCCTAGGCTTCTACAGTGGTGGGTTTTCCCCTCTCCTTTTCCCCAGTTGGCATCCAACTGGTGTGATAGTGGCCTTGACTGCTCCCCCTCCCAAAGCTGCATACAGAGCTGATATATCTTCTTTTTTTGAGGGTTCCAGAATATGGAATGGGATGTATTTTTCTCCATTGAGTCAAGCAAACTTCGACAAGCAGTAGCTCTTTTCCTGTTTCTCACTCACTTCGTTTATCATCAGTGTGCCTCTGAAAACACCCCATATCCGAATCCACTCATTCGAACAAGTTAAAGCCTGTATCATTTGTGCATTTTCAACTAGCTCTGGTCTGACTCACACACACTTCTCATTCATTCCACGCTACAGTCATGTTGTGCTTGGTCCCTATGAAACTGCAGTCAAACCAACTTGCTCTTAGATCTGTGTCTGTAATCTGCATGAAACCGCATTCATGTTTGGGAGTTGTGACAGCTCTGATCTCTGTCCAGCTGTCATTTAATCTTCATTTTCATCAGCTAATTGTTTCATTAGAATTTTACTGAATTATTGAATAGATAATAGTAATACACACCCCATATTCCAGAGAAATCCCACCTTTGTCATGTGGGGCACCTCGTTACATGTTTCTAACCTAAAATTAATTTGGATAACAAGATTAAAATAATCGACCAGGGTCAACTCTTACCCCCACAAAAACGAAATCATTTAAGCTGTTTGTTCCTAGTAAGGGTCCATTGCAAAGCACACACACGAGGAGAGTTTAGAGACATCAGTTAATCTACTATAGTTACTGTATCATGTCTTTCGTAGATGGGAGGAAACTAGAATGCTGGGAGAAAACTCATGCTCACGCTGAAAGAACAATCAGTCTCCATTCAAAGAGCACCCTGTATTGAAACTGAACACAGGGCCCAAGACTTGTGAGGCAGCATTAGTCACTGGGCCACCATGTTGTCCAATTTTTCTTGTCACCTGACCTTTATGATGGCTTCCATCCATCTATTTTCTAATTCTTCCAGTAAGCAACAGGGGCAAGACAAGTTAAACCCTGGATGGGATGTAAGTCAAACAGAGGCACAGACAGACACACATGCACACACTCACACCTAAGGCCAACTTTCCCATTACCCAGAACTTTCCCAGTATGTTTTTGGACTGTGAGAGGAAACTGGAGTACCTGGAGGAAACTCACACAAACCTGGGAAGAACAAATTGTAGAAACTCCACACATCCACAGGCCAGTGCTGCAAAGCAGCAGTGCTAACCACTGTGCCACCATGATGCCCTATTGATGACTCATTTGATCAAATATTCTTTCACAGTAAAGTATTTCATTATGTAAACATTTAGAAAATTAAACTACTTATTAGAAAATATTTTGAGAAATACTTCAGTTTTAATTAAAAGAGTTTTCATTCATTTTTCCTTAATCCAACATTTTGGTTGTGCTCTGCATAGGTGAACATTTACTAAACCTCGTTTTAAACCCTGGAATATTCCATTTACTTAAATATTTGAAAGTATCAGTTTGGGAAAGTATACCAAAACCTAGTAATTTTGCATAAATCACAGGAACGTTAATGTTTTCAGGTGCCCTGACATTGCAGAAATAAACCTTAGTAAACCTCTATCAGTGAAAATAGAGATCTGTACTGTGTCAGTTGAAAAATACCTTATATAAGGCTCCAGTCACAAAGAAAATCAAATACATATTTGATTATTAGAATGAAATATTGGAATAGAATGGTTTTGCCAGTTGTTTGTTTTTTTAGCTCACTCACTGGTTGTGAGTAGAATTACTGTAATCTCCATTAAAAACATGATCAAATACACTTACATGTCTACAGTATGTTGAAATGTAAACTAAAGACATCTGTTCCCTCTGACATTCACTTGAGCTGCTACTGAGATAACACTTTAGCAGAATTCTGTATAATTTGCACAAAAATATCTTCCCTTAGAAGCCACTGCTAAAGACCAACAGTATGTAGGTATATGTAGAAATATTATTGAAGTTAGATCTCTTTCTCAGACACATCTATTTCTCAGGCAGAAACCTAGACTTGTATTGGAAAAACTGATTAATTCTACTTATAAAACAAACATAAAATCGTAAGACAAAATATTTCATGTGTTCTTACATACACAGAGAAGAGATGTTAAGAATCATGATCATTTGAATGCAGTGCAGACAGATTTTCAGTCATAAAAAGTAAATTGCAACTGTAATAACAGTGATCAAAATGTAGGTTCCTGAATAATATCTCTCTTCATTACCTTTGTGAAATTGGGATGTGTTGATCAAGTATTGACTTCTAGCTTGACAGTGGAGGTACTGTACAGTAACTAAATTACATGGGGCAGCTTCATAATTGTGGAGGTCTGACTGTTTAACTTTTGAACAGAGAGCAGTGAAAACTGCAGAACACATTTTCAGCATAAAACCAATATAAAAGCACTAAATCCAAGAATTTCAGTGTTTTTTTGTTTCTTAAGTCACAGCTTTAGAAGTGTTCATTGTCAAAGTTAAGTCTCTTACTGTAATATCAATGATGATTTCTCCACTATTACATAACTGGCTTGCACATTCAGACCACAGTGGTTGCTCATCTGAAAGAGTGCTAGCTCACCCAGCCAAGGTTATTTCCTGTGAGTCCTGGTACAGTACCTCCTTTGCGTCACTTTCTGTTTTCAAAAAACAACTTTTGAAAACCGCAACATGACTATTCTTTTACATGGCAGTCCCTGAGCTTCACAACAGTATCCGATAACATAACAGCTTCCCCTGAACATGAGAAAATCTAAACATCCACTTACTGATCTAAAAGATTTTGTATTTCAGTCTTCCTTTGAAGGTTTTAGTGGCCTAAAAATGTCTGAACTTGACAACACGATGTGTGAAAGTCTTCATGTGTCTTTTTCTGCTTTCAAGTTTTTTTTTAAATGTGGTTATATTTTGTATGACTTGTGTTTTCTATTGCTCTTTTAAGCATACTGTAGCAATTTTGCAGAGGCATTTTAAACTACTATGAAAGTCTTTCTATAGAATGAAATGAATTGGATAAGTTATGTCAACACTTTGTCAATAAATAATGTTTATACTTGCATTGACCATCCCCCCGATTGACTTAATATTACCGAGAAACACAAAATGATGGTCACATCTCATTTTTTTACCTTCTCTTTCATTTCCACAATAGCAAGACTTAAATCTACCACTGTGCCTATTTTGCCTCTCTATTAGTACTCCTGGCTAAAAATGGCAAATGGAAAGAAGGATATGTCTTTCTTTTATTCTACACCAGATTGGGAAACAATTAAAATAGATGTTTATTGAAGAGGAGCTTCCACTAGTGATTGAGCAGGGTCTTGTTGCCCAAGTGACACGATCAGCAGCATGATAAACACAGATGCTGGCAGAGACTCTAAACCTGATCAATGAGACAATGCAAAGGCACAGAGCAGTACTTCACTCTCTCAGACAGGAATTCACCACTCAGGTCAACATGATGAAAGTCAGTAAAAAGGAGATTGGCAGATTTCATCACATTTAAGCTTGCTCCTAACTGCATCTTATAAACCCCTTATACTGATTTGCATCTCCTGAGTTTCTCAGCGGGTTAGTGTCATTCAAGAGCCAAACACAAAGCCCTTTAACGCAATTAGGCCCAGAATTCTCTTTTTTCTTTTTTTCTCTATATTTCTTTGGAAAATGTCCTGATTTACCCCATGGTGCTGAGAATCTGACCAGAGGGTGGATTCACCATGCAAGTCAAGAAGTTTATGTCCCATATTCTTGACCCAGGGGCCAGAGGATCTAATAGGATTATTCTCCTCTATGATCAGGAGCAGCTTAGTAGTACAGGTGTTATGGTTATTACAAAATGTTTTGTGTTTGTACAATATATTGTTGAAGACAACTTTTTGTTCAGTATTTTGGTGACATTATAATAATGATGAAACAACCCACCCAATATAAAAGGATAGCGCATTTAATACTTGGTGCGAAGTTGTAAGACTGCGGAAAAGACACCGTTGTCCAGAAATCGCAGACTGATTTGATTGTTCACACACACATTGTGAGTGTCAGCCCTGTCATGGTGAACTGACATTTTCCATCATCATCATGACGCTGAGACAGCTAAGGTCCATAGCGACGATCGGCCATGTTCATGCTCTGTGGCCTGAGTCCACTCACGCTGGATACTGTATATAGACATTACCAATTTGCACGCCCAAGTATGTCTCAGACGGCTCGGTGGCCTTTTCCAGCCTGGCGGCAGACGCAAGTGGGTTAGATCAATAGTGCACCGGAGTACTCCATGTGCAGGGGTTGACTCGTCTAGTCATGCCACATGTCCAAATAGCACCAGGCGACATTTTCCATGGATAGCTTTATACAGGCTGGCCTGTGGAACACTGATGAGTGATTGTTTTTTATTGCTTCTTGTGACCTTTTGAACTCTATGTGAGCTGAGGCCATGGTGATTAAACTTTTCTGGTGTGGTATTAATCCTGTAGCATTACTCTTCAAATCCATATGAGGGTAGCTGTATTTCGTCTTCTGTTAAGTAAGAGGACTCACAGAAGGGACCATGGTATAAAACAAGTTATTTAACAATAATAACAGATACCAACTCACACAATGCACAAAAATACAAAGCAAAAATTACTGGGAGCCTCCAGCAGAATAACCCCCAGCTTTGCTTAGTTTCAAGCTTTAATACACCTAATAAGAGCATCATCTCCCCATTACAGCCAGCCCCTGCTTTCCCTTCTCACCCTTAAGAACAGATGTACTGTGTAAGCATGTGCTAACCTCAAGAGATTTACTAGTCATAGTTTAAACATATGTGGAATCAAAAAGGATCAATCCTAGTAAAAATGGCAAAAAATCACTAATCATCATAATTCTGACCTCTGTCCTACTTGTTTAACACTATCCACAGAAAAAGGAGGCAGAAATATGTGTCACATTGTGCACTAATAAAATTGTGCCAGTTGACAATCCCACCATGTGCTAGTGTGAGTCTGAGCAATTGAAACATCCACAGACTAGAGTGACTATTAGAGTATAACTTCTGACATCTGACGTCAGTAATGGGTGTTATATAGATTCAAGGCAATGAGTCATTCAGGAATGCCATGGTTAAGTGTTTAAAAGAGCAGTCAAAATGTCCTTGCTAGATAAACACTAGTTAAGGGAATTAAATGATAAAAGGGCTAAGCACATTGAAATGAAGGATGCCAACATTGAGAAATAAAGCTGAGAAATAGTTATAGTGTTTATACATACCTCACCTGCAAAGTTTTGAGTTCTAAAATGGTATACATCCCCTTGCGCATTATAAATCAATTAATTAACTTCCTAAAATAAATTATACTTCACATGAATAAAAAGATAAAGGCATTGTCATCAAAGGACACATGATTTGTTCCTTCATCTTAATTCACTTCACATTTGAAACACTGAGTTACTTGATTTGTATTCCATAGTTCATGTGTACCGTATAAAAAAGAACAGATGAAAGTAATTTTACAGCCACATAGTTTTGCATACTGCAGTAAATCATTCCTGTCATTCTATTCTGTCTGCTTTTCAGTTATTATAGCATAATATATTTACTACAGGTATGAAGTTAAAAGGAGCAATACTTAATTTGTAGTGTAGTAGAGTGTACTATTTAATGACAGACAGACTGGAGTAAGAATTCAGTAAAATGTTCACCTTCATAATTGACTAAAGGAAAGTTGAAAAAATACTGTTTTAAGCACAAATTAAAATGCAATTTAAATTTACTCATCCATTGCTACTCTTCTCTGGTTTATTTATTTTGGGTGTAACCACAGTCTATGTTTACAGAACTTTGTGGATTCTAATTCACATAAACTACCATCAATAATATTGCAGAAAATATTAAAATTAACAAGTTCTTCCTCTACTTAAAAGTCATGATTACAGATAATGAATACTAATTATTTTAAATGAACTTTTTTTATTCAAAGCTGTAATTATAAAACTTGCAAAGAAAATATACAAAATGAAACATACTGATTATGTAAGTATCCAAATCTCAACTTGGTAGAAATTTGATAGAGGGCAGTGTTACTTCTTAATGAAGGACTTCAAAATCTGTGACTTTGGAATGTTTTTGTGTTTAACTACTGCATTGTGTGTTGTTGCTTGAATTTCAACGTCTAACTTGGAAAACTTAAATGGGTAGATGTATGTCTAAAGTCAAGCTAAACTACTTTAATTCAATGCATATAGACACCATTACACTGATTGTATGACCTTTTGTAGTCTAAACTTATGTGAGTTTGGCACATTAAACTATTTTAAGGTTCTGTTATCAAAAGAAGTGAATACAGTACTTTTGCATTTGAGATTCTAATGATTCTCTAACAAATTAACTTACTGTATTTGTATGCTATTAGCAATTTGTAACTACATTAGCTTAGATTAAATTATGTAATTTGTAAATATTTGAGTCCTATCTGAAAAGTCCTATTTGAAAGAGTTGTGAATGCAAGCTCAAAAAGAAATGTGATCTTTGCCGGAGTGTTGAATACTTTTGGCACTGTGCTATGAAACTACATACTCTTAGTCAATTAATATTATAGCTACTGTGGCACATATTATTTCCAATGTATTTGCAAATGTTTTCCAATCATAATTATGTCCTTATATTCTAAGCTCTACATATTATTTGTAAATATTAGAAGTAATGCAAAATAAGGAAAAATATGAGAAAAAAAAATACAAAGAGTAGGTTAATCAAACAACATCACACAACTCCTGAAAAACAGTCAAATCCAACACTGCTAGTTACTTGAGAAAATGTGCAATTGTACTTGTAATTAAATACAAATTTTAGAAAACGTTGCAGGGTCAAATACTTAATCAGCAGAATTTATACACTTTCAATGTTGGAAAAAAAATTTTGCCTGCCTGAATTAAAAAATTATGTTTTTTGTTGTTTATGTTCTCAGTCCCTAGTTGTAAATAGACTTTAGTATCCTATAATTTGTATGATAAATCTGATGAGTAGACCTCAATTAAATAAAAAAATTAACTTTGATCACACTTGCAAAAGCTACAATTCCTGCATTTTGATTGTGTCTCTTGTTTAATAGAGTTAATCTTGCTTTTGTCTAATGGAAATCTGCCATCATTCAAGCGGGTTAGTAATTAATAATTGTCTTGTGGGTTGAATTTTTTATTTCAAAATGTGGAATATAATTGAAGGATGAATTATTTAAGTGTTCCAAGTCTTGCTATTTTTTTTTTTATTTTATTACGAAGTGCATGTTTTAAAATATATTCTTTATAATTTGTTATAAATTATAATACACATTAAAACACACTTTAAGCACATAATCATGTTATTAAGACATCTGCAATGTGATGAGTTGTAACTTAATATTCAAACTTTGTCTTATTCTAGTTTAAAAAATAGGAGCACATTAGTAACAGGACTCATTTCTGTTTAGAAAATTAATAGATTAAATACAATTTTAAAGCTGAGTTCATGATTACCAGAGGACCTCCTATATGGAAATAAAAGGCTAGGGGATAATAGTCAACATGGATTAGAAAAGTTAAGACATGCTTAACTAATCCATTCCTATTCTTTTAAAAAGAAAAACAGTAGTGAGCACACACAGAACATACGATATGGTTTTCGGAAGGCATTTGATTAATTCTTAAAGTATAGGTTCTAGGTGTATTTGGGATGATGCAATTAGTGGAGTACCACAGGGATATATATTAGGTCCATTACTCTTTCTAATTTTTATGAACTACCTTGATTCTGGTACAATTAATACATTTGTTATGTTTGTAGAAAATGCCAAATTGAAAGGATTACGAAACGCTGCAGATCCAGCAAATGAAATTCGAAATGATTCAGACACAATTCACTGAGAAAACTGACCTGGCAGATTATCCTTAATGTAGATAAGTGAAGGGTGCTCTATGCAGTTAGGGAAAACATGAACATAGATAAAAAAAGGGAAACGGTTGAACTTGAAGAGGCTACATGTATGTATGAAAAAGACTTAGGTGTGTATGCACACATATTACTTACATATTCTACAAAATATGGAGAAAGCAATAAAAATGCACCAAAATGTTAGGATATGCAGTTAAAAGTGTTGAATTACATTCAAGGAATGTTATGTTAAAATAGCACAATGCAGTAGTAATCCCAAATAAATAATATTGTGTATATTTTTGATCACCATGTTACAAAAAAGATTTTCCTGCTCTGGAATCAGTCCTGGGCTTAAAGGAATGCCCTGTACTGAAAGGCTAAAAGAACAGAACTATTTTAGTCTTGAAGAGATCAGCATGCCTTTTATAGGACATTAAATGTAAACATCTTATGTGGAATCTGACGTTGTACAATATGCCTCCATAAAAATGTTTTCCGTTTGTTGGCTGTTGATTTTTATGAAGCTCATTTCATACTTCCACTGTCTGAATCAGAACATGTTTTGCCAAATATTTGACTACAGTCTGTGTTCAGTGTGTTGAGTTCTTTGGTCTCAAGGCTATAGCTTATGAAAATATATACTGTACTGTATATGAAATTATAGTAAGGTCAATAATAGTAGAGAACGGATAACACACAACGGGTTGACAAAGACAAGTGACTAAAGATTATGAAACCCTGAAGACTTCAGGGTAAACAGGCCCTCAGAACAGGAAGGAAGAAGTGTTGACACTGGGCCTAATAGCCTGGGCGATGACAGCCCACATACAGTGCAACACCAAAGGAGGCAGTGTGCTTGTTTGAGGTACACAATGTGCGCTGAGCAGACTTGTCAGCTGCTTCTCATTTCAATCAGAGCTGACCTTGGGTGCACAAGGCAAGAGCAAACAGTCAAGGAAGAAAGAGATTGACATTCCGGGTCTCATCCCTCAAGATCTGCCTCTTGAAAGACCGGCAATGGATAGCATAAGTACCTAAATGCAATTCAGGAGTTTAATGAACATGTGATCAATAAATGGTTTTGCCTTGAAAATTCTGTTGCTTGTCATGAGTGTACCACCTTTTATTTCTTGGTTTTATCATCCTCATTTATACTTGGCCCACCAGGTCTTCTTGGCTTCTCAAACATCTGGAATGGAATGGACAGTCTAGAATGTGAGGAATGTTGTATAAAAGTGGACGGGTACTATGCTGGTTCAGGCTCATTTCCTCATTACTATTTTCAATACTCTCTCATCATATTTTAAGTAAGGCTAGGCCTGATGAATATCGTGATGAAAGATCTCCAGCAAAAACCTAGTTGTTGGTGTGAGTAGGGTTGGTGGACTTATAGTTAGTGACACTACTCCTTCTGAACAGAGGTTGTGTGACCAGAGTTTCCATTGGTCCTTTGTCACACAGTTTCTATCACATCAAGCATGAAAGAAAATCACACTGATTTTTTGTGCATATATTACTATTCAACAGTAAGTAATATTAAGCAGCGCTAAATCAAATTGTACTTTGGATTTGTAGTGTTATTACAATGGAAGGCTTCCTCTTTTGTTTGGCAGTCCTGGCTGCTCCACTACCTCCATTCTGAGTTTCATGATTACATCCTTTTTTATGCAAAAATGTTTTGAAATGCAGCATTCAAAAACTTTCAGGCAGTAATATTAGATGGATTTTATATAAGACATTTGGGAGGAAGGTTAGAGTCTAATCTTGCACACTTCTGCTCACCTACCCTTAAACTGTAAATCTCCCACCCAGGACTCATCTTTGTGTATTTTTCTTGAATCCCTCCTGCCACACCATCTATACCCTTGCAGTATCTCATTCCTGTGACTAAAGTAGGAGGTTTGGGCAGCCTCATCCTCATGGCTAGACTGCCATTTCCTCAGCTAAGGGAATCTCACCAAGCTAAGGGAATCTTAATATTTCATCCCTCTGTCATTTTCAATAGGATCTAACCAAAGTACTATATTAGATTATGAATTATGAAATTCTATATTACAATACCATGCTAGTTTGCATTCTCAGTGTCTTTGGAATACCTTACAAATCTACAAATGCCCTTTAACTTCTCACACCAATTTGAGCCATTTGAAAACCTAACTGACATTCTAGCAGGAATGATCGCTCCTTGAAGCTTCCCGATTTGATGTCCCAGGTGTCAGAAGTCTCAAAAATATTTGAAAAAGAAAAAAAAATAACATCACTGTTCAAAGCAAATAAGTCCCTTATTACCACTAAATTACTTTCCATTTAATAAATGCTGTGTCCTTAACACCTTTTTTTTCACATGTACCATAGGAAGTCCAATGCTAGTATTATAAACAAAATGTCATAGTGATTTCCAGCAGTACATTTCCCCAGATATATCGAGAAGCATTAAAATAAACAAGTGTTGTTTACAACAAACGTTTGAGAGGGATGACAGAAGTTCAAACTCACCTCAGCTGCACAGACATTATTTTTTAATTTAAAAATATACACTATAAATACTATAGGTAAACCTTTCCTCCTTCACCATTGTCTTTTGACTCTCTCCACCCCATCTCCACTTTTGCAGCTACCCTTGGTTCAGTCATCTCTCTGCATTGGGGTCCTGGCCACCTTGTCCTACTGCCAAGGGCCAGCTCTCGACCAAGCAACTTGAGCCAAATCTTACTATGACTTGACACTCCATAACCACTTTTCAATTAATTTATTTCTTGGGTGTTGCTCCTTCTGAAATGTTATGGGTTCCAATACTCACTTGAAACATTTTAATGCTTCTCAGTTTTAAGCACAAAAAAAATGTAAATAAGCCACAGAATGTCACAGACATCCAACAATGTATGAAAAGAGAAAAAAAATAGTTGTAGATCAGTCATACTGTAGGTGTGTAAAAAGTAAAAGGGATTTAAAATCAAAGTGGCCTGCCAATCTCATTTAGAAGGATGTACAGTTCCATCCTTACATCATCTCTAGGAAATCTTCTAAAGGGTATTGTCCTTCCCTCTGGCAGAGATTTATGTATTGTGTAACTCTTGGTTTTTGTTGCAATTAATCTCACATACTGGTATTGACAGCATTCTCCTGCAGGTTTCAAAATAAAATAAAACACTACTGTACAATACGTATTGCTGTTGTAAACCCATCAAATTATGGAAGATTTTAAAATTCTCCTTATTAGAATAATCTGACAAAAAAAACTCTACAACCTGGATCACAAAGTGACATAAATTAAAAATCACATTGAAATTTTAGAATTCTGTGATATTTACTTCACACTGACAAGCAAATTTGCAAAGCTGTTTGTTCCTAGGGTTCCTAACATTTTTTTTTAATTTTCATTGTTTAATACCATTATGATACTAAAATAGAATTTTCTGGTTCAGGAAATTTAGAGATATCTGACGCCCTTTAAAGCTGGCTTGAATTTAGTGGACACCCATTGAATATTTTTATTACTTGATGGAGCACAGAGGGTATCTATTACAAGTTTTATCAATGGCATTTCATAAAAACAATGCTTAACAGAAAAGGGGGGGCATCCGTGAAACAAAATACATGAGCAAAGGTTGAAATAGAGAGGCAAAGGATCAATTTTAACAGTGACCTCTTTAGGTTCTTTCCCCAAACATATTTACTGAATTTAATGAGCATGGACATATAGTGTAGTTTTGCATATCCTTATCATTCAAGCCATATGTTAAAGCTTGACCCAACTAGAAAGTACATTTTCCACTTTTCTACTCAAAGAGTTGTCAGAGTCTGGAATAATCCAGCCAGTCATATTGATGAAACCTATACCCTGGTTTCTATCAAAGACGCAAATGGATGGGATCTTTGGATTAATTAGCTATTAGCAACAAAAACTACTAGGAAAGCTGAATGTCCATGGATAGGAATATATGAAGGAATATATATATATAGCGAGGAATATATACATATAGCTACCTAAACTTAATGCTTTAGGAAAAACAAATGGTATTTACAGAATTAAAAACAGGTGCAGCATACACAATGACATTTGGCAGAAATATTGAAGTACAGATATCTGTTAATCTCAGATGACAAAATCTAACAAAACTATTTAAGCGAAAACATTGCTTGTAGTTAATGTGTTAATGCACTACCCCAAATCAATTACAAAACCTACAATCATATAATCAGATCACCAAATCTTGCCACTGGAAAATAACATGTTAAGATTATTTTTGAGAATAATGTATTTCCAGCTAAAGTGTAGAAGTCTATATGAAATTTGTTGGACTGAGCTCTTGCAAATGTGCAGAGTATTAATTATTTAAATCTAAATATTATTCTAAACTCAGCAAAGACTGCAGGCATTCCTGAACATACACATAGATGTAAGTTTTGATCATTTGTACATGGAACAAATTATTGTATTAAACTATGTTTGGAATTTACTGAAACCCTGCTTGACCGTTTTTTATCTATTGTTTCTTAATGATTTTTAAGAAACCAGAATGATCTTTTTGTTTTTCCCAAAGTTCAATTATTTTTTCTAATTCAGAGTTAGGGTTAGATCCATTATTTTATATTCCTCAGTTCAGAATCATCAACTGGGTGGTATGGAGGACAATGTTTTGCTGCCACACAACATTGCGGCCCTGGGTTCAATTCCAGACCTGTTGTTACGTCCCTGTCTAGGGGTAAAAGGGTGTAACATTTAGGATGGTTTTGGAAGCAGGTGGGTTTCTGGTGAGGGACTTAGGAAGCGTGACAACAAGTTTGGTGCAAAAGGAATTTATTTTGAAGTGAATAAAGTGACTGGTACATTAATACAGGACACAATAACACACAGGGAAAGGGAACTAGAGCAGTGCCAAAGAAAATAACAAACAAAATGGAGCTGGCTAATAAAGTGAGGGAAAGCTGACCTACTGTATCTACCAAAACCAAACCCGAAACACTCGGCCTTCAGCGTCTTCTAACGCCCTAGCTAACCTTCACTAACTACCCAAAACCAATACAAGACAAAAGGCACTCACCCGTCCTAAACTAGTGTTACTAGTTACTAAGTTACTAAGAACAACTACGTGTGCACAATGTACCCGACAACCTTAACTAACCCTATACACAAATACACAAGTGAACTACGAATACAAATAAGGGAAAACGAATGTAGACACAAGGAATAGGGTACAAAAGAGCACAGAGGTTGATACAAAACAATAGGGCAAGGTAATGGCGAAATAAAGGATAAACATAAACAAACGAAAGTGCAAGGAGACGAACACAAACCAACGAAGCCAAAGCTATACGACAACACACACACACACGAAGAGGAATGAATGAAAACAAAGAAGCGAAACTGAAGCAAAATGACAGTGAAACGAAGCTGAGCTGAGCAGAGCCGAAGTCAAGTGAAAGGTCCCTTTATTCTGAAAACCTCCAAGTCAAATACTGAAGAACATTGAGTTCTGATTGGCAGAGAAGCTGATTAAGTTTCTTACCATTTTCTACATGTTCTATATTAGAAGTCTTGAAGATGATGATCTACCCATGGAAACAATTCCCACAACTAACAAAAGAGACAGTTTGGCTCTAGTGCTATTTCTTTTTTATTTCTGGCATTCAGGTCCTGCAGCATTGAAGGGGATTTCTATTTACTTGAGCTAAATCCATTTAAGAACATAAGAATTTAAAAAACGAGAGGAAGCCATTTGGCTCATTTTTCCCATTTTTAGCAGTTCATTGATCAGTGAATCTCATTAAGAATTTCTTGGTTGGTAATGACATCAGAAATATGTTAGGGTTTCTTGGTCTAAACTCCCGTTTCTCTTATGTAAAGTGCCTCTTGTATTTTAAGTACAAATTCTCTTACTTTACGCAGTAAAAGTTAGCTTGTGTCCTCTAATTCATGTTTCAAAGCTTATTCTGGAAATCCAGTATTTATAGGGCTTACTTTGATCACTTTTCAGGATGTTGAAAACTTTAATCATGTAACTGTGTAACCTTATTGTTTAAGACTAAAAATTAAGAAAATTAATCTCTTTAGTCCTTTATTTATTACTAGACATCATTTGCCTCATGTCCCATCAGTTTACCTGGTCTTGAGTTCTATCTAAACCCCTTTGAGTTTCTTTTATGACTTGTACAGTATTTTCTTATCCTCCTATTTTGCTTTCATCTGTGAAATTGATTTAGTTTACTGACTGTACCAGAACATACTATAGTCCACTGATGTAAATGAGGAAGAGCACAGTGGCTCTTGATACAGATCACTGTGGTAATCTGTTAATTTAATCGTTTCAGATTGAGCATGCACCCAAAATGTACTCTTTTTTATCCATCAACCAATTAATCTACAGCAAATATATGTAATTTCTTAAATTACATAATTAGTATAAGGAGAGCAGAGGAGTGTTTTTAAAAGTGTTTGGAAGAGTGGAAAACCTCACTTTTAGACTTGATGAAGCAGAATTGCTAGATATAAAATACGTTATAACCATTATATGCATTCTGCAAAGATACATTTTCAGATAAAAAATGATGCAAAGGCAAATATTTTATATAAAGTAATAATGCAAATGCAAATCATTTACATTGTTTGATACAGTAACGGATCCTATCAAGGATTATTACACAGTAACATGATGCTTAATACAGGCAGATCATATTTAGGGATCAAAAAGAAAACCTAACGTGTTCTTCTCAAAAATGTTGCTACTTGTAATTGTATTTCTTAAAACTTGCTTTTCTACTGTTTATGTCAATTGTATACAGTATATCAATGCTATGAATTCCAGTGAGCTCTTGTGGAAAGGGCGACTAGGTTCTTTAAATTCGTGTGAAACATAATGAGGCTAGGAGTATAAGATGTGCAAGCATACTGTAGCATCTGGTTTAGCTATTGAGGCCACCTTGGGAGCACATTTCAAATAAAGTACAACAGGAGAACGACAGGAAGAAAACACATCTGACTTGGGGTGTGTGTGTTTTATGGTGATTAGATTGGGGTGGACACAAATTCCTTCTGTCTCTTAAAGAAATGTGTAGAATTTATTTTTTAAGTCATAAACTTTCCTTAAATCTTCTTTTTGGTGTAGCTGCTGCATCATGGAAAACAACTATTCAAAGGAAGTGCTTAGTGCAACTATTTGATAAAAAACCCAAGGAGGCTATTTTTTATCCTTCTCAATTTAATACATTTTGCTCAAACTCTGAAAAGGAAATCCAGGATCATTTGTACCATGTGTATAAAAATGTAAAGGTCAGTTTATTAACTTGATACCAGTGTCTTTCCTTGATTCAGTCTCCGTAGGCTTAATGCCATCTGTATCTCTCTTTCTCTCCACAAAAAAGTTATTTTAAAAATTGAGCACATGAAACAATAGATAGAAAACTAACTGAACAAGTTTAAAAAGGAAAAAGTATATTGCTTCAGTAAACAATTTGTTCCACAGTTTGTCTCATCAAACAGGCTCTGTTTGGTACATGATAGCTGAGATTTTACTAGACTCACTCTCTTTAACCAAAGTAATACTCTTTTCTGACACAGTAAGAAAGAGTCAGATGATTTTATTTTCTTCAAAGACGCAAATATCACTGTCATTATTTCCTTTGTTAACATAAATGACAAATAGGAAATAAACTTTGCAAAAACAGCAAGGAAAAATAAGAGCACAGTCTTGAACTGCAGACCCCATTCTCACGCAGCTAGTCTGCTTTTGTAAGAAATGTGCATGTAAAAATTCAGCCTTACCCAATCACAAAGGTGCAGTTACTGAACTGCATTTAATTACAAACCAGAAAAGGAGTTAGCCTTGTCAGCCAATACATAACTTCCAATCCCATAAGACACGCTTGCATGCATAAAATACTTTTGTGAAAACTTACTAAAATAATTTTTAAAAATGAATTAACTTCAAAACACCACAAACCCCACTGGCACTGCTTATTAACAAAAATTGAATTACTCCCCAATTTCATTCTGAAAAGTCATTATCACATCTCAATCTCTTAAATGCTCAAACTATTTTTACATGAAAACTCAATACATTGTATTTTTGCCTTTCACACATTGCTCCTAGCTCTCAGTAAGCAGGCATCAATTCTCCTTTGGAAATCTAATCTTTTTTTTTTCTCATAGAATTTCTACAGTCCACATTTCTAAATAAGATAATTAAGAAAGTGTCAGAAGGAAGCGAGGGCTCTACATACAATGTAAATAATTAAATTTAAGTTCAAGAGGGAGACAAAAATGCAACAGAGATAAAATATAATGTAAAGTATTTTTATTCTGATGTTATAGAACAGCTTCAGCAATATTAGTACTAGCAGTTAGGGATGCTAAAATCAATAAAGTTCTGGTGCACCATGATATTTTCCAGTCATTATTTCTCCTCTCCCAGTTATTTCACCACATCCAATATAATAGGGATGGAACTCAATGAATGGAGTTCATTAAAAAATGGGGAAAAGCAGAAAAAAAACTATACACTGATCAGGTTTACATATGTAACTGGTCAAGTAATGGAAGTAATAGAGGAAAATTAGAATAAAACTGTACTTACATATTAACAGCCTTTCAAGACTGTTGGGGATAGAAAGGAAAGATATTTTTTAATCAACATTCGAGAATTATTTTATGGACAGTTGATAACATTAAAGAAATTTGTATGACATTGTAATATATTTAAGGTGGTGTAATGTTTCATAGCCGTTCAGGGACGCCAAATATGTAACGTTGTGGCTCTCTGAAGGCACCAGTTCTGTAGGGTTTGGGCATTTACTGAGACAATTATCAATTGTAGCAGTAAATCACAAAGTTGATTCTTTTGATGGCTTTAGAATCCAACCATGCGACATAACTCAAACAACGCACACACACAGGTACTAATACACGAGGATACATTTATTAATACATAGAATATGCATGTAAACCTAACAGATCTTATCGAGAGGGTTATCAGAATACAAAAGGTATATATTCAATCAGTTACAAAGAGTTACATATATCAAGAGGACATACGTTCAGTATATCATTCATTAAGACCGTTTCGTAAATGAACTTGGTTATAACTTCTACATTAGATACTCAAAACAAGTACATAACTCTTAGGAATTAAATTGATATCAACTGGTTGGGATAACAATTGAATTCTCGAGCTGTAATGCATTGAAGTTGAATACTCATCCAATTTCTGGGGACTCATATCTCCTGCAGGCACAAACAATCAGCTGCAGGCTTGTTGCTGTCCAATCCGCGCTCTCTGGCTCCGTGCCAGGCTGTGCTGTGCGGCTTGCGACGGTGCGCTGCTGATGCTCGCTGACCGGCTAGTTAGTGTTGGCTTTAACTAGCAAAGTTTGTGCACAGGAGAAAAGATGACTGTGGATCCCAGCAGGTCAGGAAGAGGACCGGTTCGTTCCTGATGAAGCGCTAGTTCTGAATAGTGATTCAGCTGTCCACAGTTCCGACCTGTTCATGAGGCCTGCTGCTGGTTACTCTCTGGCAACCTCCACTCTAGACTCTTAGAACAAAGGAAAGTTCTGGCACTCGGACACACTGGCCGTTCCGTGGTTGTCCGGGCTGAGTCTCAGGATGGTCAGGAGGCGCGCTGCGAGAATGTCCTGCCCTTGGGAGCCTTCTGCTCCTGGGCTGTCCTGCCCTGGAATTCTCCTTTGAATTCCCTTTAGAATAGTCTCAGAAGTCCACTCCTGAATCTTACTGAATCTCTGTGTTGCCTGTTTTTACCTAGAGGAACTTCAGCTCGTTGATTGGCTGAAAGTTCCATGGGCATCAGAGTCCCACGTGGGTTACTCAGCCCTACCAGTTCCTGATTGGTTGATCAAGGTGAGATATGAGTCACTTACTCCTGACACTTAGGAATGCAGTCCAGATGTCCATCTGGCGCTCCCTAGACAGATAGGCGCCAATGGATGACCATTGATCATGATAGCCAGACTTAGCTAAGTGCATCCCCGTCTGGGAGCTTGTTCCTTATCAAAAGAAAACATCCTAAATCAGCCTGCATGAATACTTTCTCTGTGGCTGCACCACAGAGATGGAGGATGAGATGGGGCCTCCTTTAGGACAGCATACCAACGCTTAATTCTGTCTTATTAACAAGCATTGCCGCTACAGTGGTAATGATGCTGGGATATACTGATTATCATACAATATATACAGACTATAACCAGTTGTAATAAAATAAGCTGTGGTGAACTTGGAGGATTCCTATAATAATATTTCCCACACTGGCAACAGCTGTTGTATATTAATGCATGTTTGTGACAATGCCAATTGTTATACATTAGGCTATCGATTGTAATAAATTAGGAAGCATTTTATAAATGTTAGGGTAAAAATACAGAAACCAATTTAAAGTACAGGATTAAAAGACCCCTAAGTCAAGAATGAGAACTAACCAAGTGTATCTCATTTCCTTTTTGTTTTATCTGGCAGTGTGATGGCAGTGTAATAAAGAGACAACCAAATATTTATTTTCATTAATTATTAATAAACTACTAACCTAATACGTTATTTACAATTAGTACAAGTCCCCAAGTTACACAGTGAGTGCAAAGCCAGACTTACTTATCTCCTTAAAGATGAACCAATGTTAATGTACTGTACACTGATTTAGGCGTAACAGTTTACTGCAGTAATCTTGGTTACTATTCAACAAAAGACCCTCCATGGGGTAGTTTGCTCTCTACAGAAGGTGTTAATATATGTTTCTGCATTCCACTCCAGAGATAAATCTCAGCTTGGGGGATTCTAAAAGGAAATTCATCTTCCTACAAATATAAAAAACATGGTCCTTTAGCCCCAAATTCACTTCGAAATACCTGTTAGTTTTCTGTTCTGAAAGAGCAGGCTCAAATTGCTAGATTTTTGGTCTGTAAAAGGTGGATCTCACTCACAGTGTCTTGTTTCTTTAGTTCCAGAGGGAGAGAGCGAGAGTTATAGCTAACAGTAATCCTGGCATACTAATGCAGTCTCCCTGGACCATCCATTCGCATTCATAGATGATCCCATGTTCCATTTGTGTCTTGGTGACATAGTTCCAATTGGTGGCTTATCACAGAGAAATTGAACGGCTCCTATTCTGGACCTACCAAGCAGATAAACAGTCTGTCTGTGTAGGTGGATACAATGTGCTTCCTTTATTTGACCCCGATTACTTTTCTGTATTGACTAAACTGAACGCAATGTTCCAGAGTTAGTTTTTTCTTAGACAGACATGGCCAAGACTTCAATTTTGAGGAAAATTTTCAGTTGGTCATGCTGCATGGTGAAGTGCTGCCCAATAAGTTTAAAAGCATTTTCTTTTCCATTAGCAGACAAAATATTTTGGTAAACTTCACAATCCATTTTACTGCTGTCATCATTAGTTAAATCATCTATAAAGATTGACTGACCTAGTTTCAGAGATAGCTCTGTATGCCCAGGCCATGAGATTACTTCAACCATGCTTCAAAGATGAGGTAGGTTGTGTTTCTTGGCATATTAACAGTTCCTTTTTTTCTGTAGATTCAAACTTTAAACTTTCCATTACTTTGATAAATGTTTATTGTAGTCTCTTCTGTCTATAAAACCTTGTTCCATACCTATCCTGGCTCATCTTTGATGTTCTGATAAAATCCTAAATGCTCGTTTTATGTTTGTGGTGCTGATGAGATATTTACTTCTTGCAGAGTAGCCTTTCTAATTATGCTACTGTATATCAGTTTACAGTGAATTTGAGATTTTGACACGTTCTCCCCTACACTATGGAAATTGTTAGTGAATTCACTGACTGTTGTCTTAGAGATTTCCTTGACAGCTCTCATATTTTTTCTGTCATCAATTACAGATGTTGTTCTTGGCTAATTGGTAATAGTACCTGTGGCTTCTTTCTTCATCAGTACATTCCAAATTGTTGATTTTGGTATGCTCAGTTTCTGTGCTTGGTTCTCAGCTTTTCTTATCCTTTAGTTTCAAAATCCCCTTTTCTTTAAGAGAAAACTTTGACTACTGTACGTGCTCTAAACACTGAAGTTAAAGCTAAATGGGTTGATAAAATGTCCATAGCTCTTTTATGAGTGTCAAATTACTCAAGAAGAAACACCACACCAGTAAACTACTTCTTAGCAAAACACTTTTAATTTGTTTAATTTACCCAAGATAATAGAACTGAATTGACTTCATTTAAAATAAAATACTTTTGAGATGTACTTATTGATTATTTTCATAAGACATCCTTGTTATTATAGTCATAGTGAAAATACCAGCTTAGACTTCCCAGTATAAATAAGAACTTGAAATGTACAGTATATGGTAAAAACAACTTTCTTCTTCTTTTTTAGATTTGCACAAAGCTGTTTGCAAAAAAGATCTTGTATCACCAGTGTTTCAACCAGCAAAGGTGCATGTGTGAGAACAGCATGAGTTCTTACAGTGCTTACCCTGCTGACTGTGGTCAGAGATACTGTCCACAGGTGTCCCCAGCTGGTGTATATAAAGTATATGTCCATATGCCACAATGGTTGGCTTGAGTCAATCAGGGCCTGCAGTACAAAGTGACCCCTAGGACTTGGTGGAAAGCTGGGAGTTTACAGTGTTGTTTGTTAGAGTCGACTCACATCGCTGCTTTAATTGATGCTAACTTTCCTTTTCAAGCACTGTTGGGCTTGTAAGGTGAAAAATGGTACAGTAGGTCACTCTGGCATGTAAAGGTATTGGAGAAAAGCATGCCTAATTGTATGAGGGTTGACCAATATTTCGTGAGGGATCTGAAGCCTATCCAGACAAGCAAAAGGCCCAGAGCAGGGTACACCCTGCATGGAACACAAGTCCATCACAGAGCAGATGCAGACGCGCACACACAGACACGCACTAGGGGCAACTTTCCCAGAAGACAATTAAACCATCAGTATGTGTTTGGAATGTGGGAGGAAACTGAAGCACTTGGAGGAAATCCACATGAACATGGGAAGGACATAAAAATTACATGCAGATATCAATCCAGGTGTTACCCAGTGTGGCTCATGTTTTTGTTTAATGTTATGTTCCACACTTCCTGACTTTGGTTGTTCTCCCTCCCCATTGGTTCATTAATTCATATTAATAGGGTGTAAATGTTTTCAGTCCTCTACAGCCCTCACATCTGACAGATTGCATTGACAAAAGAGACTAATAAATACCCTTCTTTATGATTTCACGAGGCTATTAGAATAACCTACGTCAGTCTTACATTTCAAAATTTAGTGAAGTTCTGCTGAGTGACTCTTTGCCTACTTAAACACGTTAGCAAAAGGGAATGTTGGGCAAACTGGAAATTCACACATGGGAAAAACTGTAATTCAAAAGGTAAAAACCATCCATGTTTTGTCAACTCCTGAGAAAACAGGATTGAGCTTGCCGGGGTCCCTCCCCCAGTTGGTTGAGTGAGAGGCTGGGTGTGGTGATGCAAGGTGTGAGTTGAGTGGCAGGATTAAGTCTAATAAAGCAGAAGGTTCACCCCCTAGGCAATCCGCCAACTGTGGCTAATTCCTCAGCCTCCTACAGCAGAATGTGACTCTTCAGCTTCCCCTGTGAAGGGAGCTGGAAGGATGGGCAAGGGATTCCTGAGGTGTGAGTCAGGGGGGCACCTCCCGGGGGTTCCCTTTCTCTCCCCCACCCAGTGACAAGCCCTGTGAGGTGCCATTGAATTAGGAGGTAGGAGAACTTCACAAAAGTCTTCTCAAGAGGAATTAGGAGAACTTCACAAAAGCACTTGTTCTTGCTGGGTGTTTTCCTACTAGGCCCTTGTAGGCTCGCCATACTCCCATATGTTCTTTATCACTGGGGTTGCCTGTTCTTTTCTTCTTTGAATGTTGCTTGCATGCAAGTGAAGTGAGTTTAACCTTTAAATTCTATTATTTTAACATTACATATTCTGTTTCTCTTTATATATTTTGCAATGTCTCCACATTTTCAGGGGAAGCTCAGTCTCATAGTGGGACAATCGGTCGGTAGTGGAATGTCAAATAGTCCCAAATTAAGAAGTGACTACCCTGTGCCTAGGGAACTACTAGACACAGACGGTTATGGTTATTGAGAGCAGGGAAGCTCAATAGAGTAGCAGCCTCAGTTGTTTCTGTGTCTGCTTGCTGTACAAAAAAAAAAACAGGAGAGGCATGAGAACAGTCAAACAGCAATGACGTGGAAGAGGTACTGGCCACTGCTACTCAGAACTGAAGGTAAAAACAAGGTTAAGAAGGCATGCAGTTACGGACTGAGGTTAAAACCTGGTTAACAAAATCACTGCTGGTGCCACCTAAGTCAGGTTAAAACAGAAGTTAATGTGGCAGTTTATCCCCATGCTTGGCTACCATGTAGGGAGATCTGTAACAAGCATCCAAAGAATTTACAGACAGTGTAGCATCTTAATAGTAATATACTGTGGCTATAGTATAACTCACTAACTATAGACTTGCTCAGATGGCATAAAGGGAAAACAGGGAGAGTGGAGAGAGTTTTACTGTACATCTTTTCCTAATAATCATTCAGCTGTTACACAGGTTAAGGATTTTCTTTTTGTTTTCCATGTATTCCTTTGAGATTTTGTGCTGCACATGTGGAGAAAAAGTTTCAGTCAGCCCCAGAACAGATTTTATTCTATATCCCAAATTATTTCATGATGCAAGCAGAAAAATTGCAGTTCTGCCTTTTGATTGTGTAAGTTCTCATGCTGGAGGAATTCAACACCCCTTGCTCCAAAACCCCAGCCCTCAAAAGATTGTGTGTGTGTAACAAGAGTCTGTCTCGTTTTAACTGTCTTGTTTAAGTTTTTGTTGCTCTAAATACGAAACTCAAAATACACTGACAGTCTCTCTGTCCAGTTGTCTGCAGACTCATATTTCAGTCTCAACCTCCGGTCAAATAGGATCTACCAGTGACTTGATTTACTATCAAGATGAAAATCTTGGGTAACACAATACAATGGTTTCTCAAAGAGATCAGCAAAATCAGGGAAATAACTTCCCAATAGTTTCTGTGTCCGATTGTATATAGACTTCTGAATAAGTCTCGACCTCTGGCCAAACAGGATCCTCCAGTCATTTAAAGAAGTACTTTAAGGGGAAAAAAAGGAGAGAGGAAACAGCAAAGGTAAAGGACGAATCTTAGATGGATAGGGTTGAACACTAGGATGGTCTAACCTGGACTTCATCAATATTTTCCTTATATTAAAGAAACTATCCTTCATGACCATGGATCTGCCAAAGTCACGCTACCTGACAGAAGGATCTCATACAGTACATAATATCAGGTTCTAGATATTCCAATCTTACTAACTTGCTTTGAAGATTTTCTATACAAGCGTTGCTTAGTTTACACAATATGAACTTCAGTGTTTAAATAAGCCTGTGGTTACAATATGTTTTGATAGGATTCCATTTACAGAAGTAGTACAATGTACTCTTTAACACTGAGCATGGTGTTAGAAGAAGCATGTGCAATCGTAGATGTTTATTGACTCTGCAAGTGGTCTGGTATTATTTTCCTTGGTATATTTGAGTATCCCTATGCTACACAGAATGTAATCAGTCCAGTATGCTTGCTGTTTTTTGTACTGTGTAATAAGCTTCTTCCTTCACCTTCCTGAGTACTTCTGCATTTGTCTTTATGTCTGCCCCACTGTACTGAGCTCCCATCCGTCCATAGATGTCATGACCACACATAGTCAAACACCAGGCCTTTCCCGCAAACACTGATGCATTCTCACGACCACAGGTAATCAGACACCAGTTCTTCCCCTTTCCCGCAAACGCCGATGCATTAACTAATCATCCAATCGCACCTCTCCCTCTTCACCACACCTTCTGCCTCCCAGTATACTTAAGGGCTCACTACCATCACCACAATGCTCAGTATTTGTTTCACCAGTGGAGCTCCCGTCTCTAGCTTTTTTGAGAAACTCCTCAAAATCCACAATTGATCCACATTTTAAAACTATATATGAACATCCTCCATTCTTACAGTTTACATTTTTTGCTGAATTCTGAGTCAGGCTAAAAATCATCTTCCTGTTGAAATGTTACTTTTCTCATTAATCTTCTTGATTTAATCTCATTTAGAACTGCACCATCCTCTGCAAACATATTTCCAAGGTATCTGAACTGTTCCACCTATGCAGGCTGTAAGCCTTTAACTTTCATCTTGATGTCTCTCCTTTCTGGAGAATTCCATTATCTGCACTCTATTTATTCTTTTCTCTTTCCACTAAACTGTTGGCAAGCTGTTGTTAACCTTCTTCATCTTCTTGTGATTCATCTACATATACTTTATAATCTGCTAAATAGACACATTTTATAAACTGACCACACTCAACAATTCCATCATCCAAATGTCTTGAATGTAGCTCCTGTAGCATTATTTCTACATCAGTGTTTAATAGTAGTAGCCAACTCATCCACCACCCTGACTACCTCTAGTTGCTGGAGTTTATAACTGAAGTTCAGGAAGAAGGATAGATCCTAATCTCACCCAGTGCTGCTCTCCTACGTGTCCATATTTCGCACCTGAAACTTCCCTTTGCACATCTTTCTTGTATCTCTCAAAACCACTCCATCTGCACTCCTTGTAATAGCTCCTTTAGCTCACACCTCACAACCATGAAGTGGGGGGTTACAACCAGCCTCATCCCTCAGTCTCCATCAGCCATGGTCTTCATACGCGATCGTTTGCTTTTCTAAAACAAGGGCACAAGGCACAAAACACACTGTTGATCACACACCATGTGATCATGTTAAAGACATGTTGATCATATTAAAAAAGCTATATCAGTACTGCTCCCTTGTTCAACATCATTGCCTCCAAACTGATCTTTAGCAATTAATATATTTGATTTTTCAGTATTTCTGAGCTCAGCTTTTTTTGGAATGATTTTGCATATCTGAATAAACCTATTATTTAGAGGTCTTTACAATTGAATTTCTGGTGTCTTCTGAACAGGCACACTAACAGTTTCCATGTAATTTTCTGATTTCATCCTCTCTTTGTCACGATCGTTATCCTTCCTCTAGAGGGTGCTCCGACCCTTTTGTGTTTTAGTTTCATTATGACGTACACCTGTCCCTGGATTCACCATATTGTTTAAACCCAGTGTTCCGGAAGCTCAGGGCTCTGCATTGGAAGACGGACGCATTGGAAGAGGCCCGCCTAGCATCAAGTTGTCCTACAGTATGTCCATGGCTTGAAGGTTTAGGCTTCCGATTGGCGTCCTGACCTAGCTGAGTCCAGGGCTCGGAGCGCCTGGCCTCGTCATTCTGTTTTTAACCCCCTGTTCCTGTTCCGGATCCCGTTCTGGATTTTAACCTTGTCTCATCTTGGATGGATCACCCGGTTTTGGATTTTGGACTGCCCGGATTACCCCCTTGGACAGTTTTGGACTTGTTTGCCTGCGCTCCCCCCTTGTACCTGATCACTGTTGGCACCACCCCCTGTTCACCATCCCTTCTATTCCTCATCGTGTTTTCCCTGTAGCCCTTCTCCAGTCACTTCTGGATTATACCATCTGCATAGGGTCCTCAATATGCACTACACGGGAGTCAGGACCGGCTCCCGTTACACTGTTGTTGGTCTTTTTGCACAAGTTTGTCAACTTCCACTCTTCCTTCTCCTGCTTTTGCTACTATACGTTTGTTTGGAATTAAATCAATACCTGCTTTCTTCTTTCACTTAAAACAACTGTATCCAACTTGTCTTTATCTGTCTGATTTTTCTCTTACCCTTTTCACTTTTACTGTTTTTTCCTTTGCTGTTAGTCCTTTCTCATAACAATATCTGATCTGGCAGTACTTCTTACTCATTTCTTACAATGAAAACCACACAGCGGATTGTTTGTTGATTACCTTTCCGTCAGCTAGAGGATTTTTCCCTCAGTCATTGAGCATGTTCTGTACAAGTTACAAGGATTCCCCAGGCAACACCAGGAATTGTTAAATGGGGAATGCCTTGTTCTCTGGTGCGCTGGATATCATGCTGATAACGTCAATGAGGCATTTCACAAGGATAATGCTTCTGTTAGACCACAAGAGAGCAATCTTTTGCTAAGGTATTATGACCTGTAAAGCAGAACTACTGTATGTTTAGCACTTGCGAGATCATCATTTTTGAAGTATAATGGGGTTTGCAAGATTTAAAAAATACCTATTGATTCAGAGAATACGTATGAGCGTACACATTTCACAATTAACTGGCTTGTCTCCTAGGTCTATACAGCACTTGTCAGGTGTTCCAAAAATGAGCACACCAAGAAACAATTTCAAATTTAGAAGTTTTCCTCTTGCTTCTGGATTTAAGAATTTTATTTTCCTTTCCTCAAGACAAATACTTCTGTATAGGAATTGGATTGTATATGGAAAAGATTAAAAAAAACACTTTCATTATAATTTGAATGCTGGTATAATATTAGGTATTCAGCAAACATATAGAACAATGTTCTACAAAGACTACAAATACTGTATATTCTAAAATAATTGAAAAAAATGACCTTACACAGCGGTTCTTTATGGATTGTATATATGGATTGTATATTGCTCTTATATTAAATATGATAAAACAATAACTTTTTAATAGTTTTTTAATAGTTTAATTTATATTTTTTTTTATAGAATATCAAGACCACATTTTTATTTCATTCATCCCCATTATTTCATATAACAAAACATGTTGCAGCCCATATTGTACTGTATGTGTTAAGATGTATGCATGGTGAGTTTGCATGCCCAAATGTGATGTTTGCATCACAACTCTCATACAGTAGATACATGACTTAAGTGTCAGAAATGGCTTTTTCATTTTGATTTTATTAAGGCCATAATAGTTTTATGAAAAAGGAGAGGACAGGCATTATTTCTTTCTGTTTGGGTTGTAATTGTTTTTATCAGTTTCCATGATACAGTAAGTGAGTTTTCAGTAGCACAGTGTTTTATTAGAAGCTTAAGAATGAATACTGATGTAATATAGATTATCTACTGCTGTGCAAGAGCTCTGTGTGTGAACCATAATGATCTTTCATAGTTGTTCTTTATGGGGTTTCAGGGAACATTGGCAGCTCAGAAGATTTTCTTTTACAGCTTGTTTCCTTTCGTTCTGCAGCCTGTGAGCTCCATCTTTCTTACTGTGGGCTGTGGAATGCTCACAGCGAGGGGTACCACAAACTCCTGATGACTGGAGATTTACAGTTTTCCCACAGTTTAACTCTCACACTTGAGTTAATTAGAAAGCAAATCCTGAAAAAAAAGTAAAATGATAGTGCGAATAATCGGCTCTGTATGCCCCTGCGTGCTCTGTCAAATTACAAAATACAAGCCTCCTTACTATTTTAGGTAACAAATGCAGATCACTAAATGGTCATGTATTTAGCTCCTGTGCTCTTAGCCATGTCTCTCACTGTTTTGACATTAAAACTAAAAAGTACCTTGGCGTGAAAGCATAATCTTCTTATTCGTAAAAAGTTAATATTGTGAATTTCAGACTTTCATTATTATTGCTTGATGCATTGGTTTTATTTTGTGATGTTAACAATATTATTGCTTTTAAAACACCTTAACATACTGTACTTGGTGTGTAAATGTGATGCTGATGTGGAGGGTTCTAATGATAATCATGGCAATAATCTCTCTCACATAGTGTTTCATGCAGTAGAAAAACATGAAGTCATAAGATAGATATGCTAGTGAATTCTGTTAGTGCTTCTTTCATTACTTTAGAACTTCCTTTAAAAGCTAAAGCGTACAGACATAATCTTATTTGTGCTTCTGTGATAATCTGATCAGGCACTGTGCAGATAGACAGAATTTGAACTACAGTAGATGTGCGAGAGCCTATTGTTTTTCTTTCTTAATTGCATTTTCATAAATATAATCTGCATTCCTTAATAATGTAAACTACACTCTAGAGGAATCCGAGTCTATTTACAGTTCATTATTAGTCTAGTATTTTGGTCTTATTTTAATCAATTATCACTCTCTTGTTCTAAAGTTAATTGACTTACTGGTTAGTTAGGAATGCTTAAAACCCCTAAAGCCATTTAAAGAATGGCCACACCTGGATCAGATCTGGTCAGAACATAGAGGGAGGGAGAAGAACACAGGAACAAAAGATAACAGATTACTCTGGAATCACAGGGACACCAATGAGTTTGGTGGAAGCACAGTTTTCATAAAACATTTAAGTGGTATTCAAACTAGGAAACTGAGGTGCAGGCAGCTTGTAACAGGTCAGTTCTCACGGGATAGAGAACATCCATTCTTAAATGCTTAAAGAGCAAGTCTAAAAGCATAAAAAAGTACATGAACTCAAGGCTACTGCATTGTGGTGGTATGTTGTTGTTGTTAAAACATCGAACCAAGAAACATATGTCTTAAATGGTTTAATGGAGATATGAAGGAAATTAAATTAAAATAAGGCACAAATGTAAATTTGTATTTTTATAGTCTATGTTAAAGGGTCAAAGATTAAATGAGATTTAAAAACAGAAGACAACAGAAAGCGATATTTGACTAAGGCAAAAATAATGCAATGTATTTTCTTCTCAGTATTAAAACTGGAAAAAAACTGCAAAAGCAGAAGTAATTCATACGATTTATGACATAACAATGTAATAATACTGTTATTAATAGAAGATGAAAAAAGAACAGTAAACAGATTAATCAATATTTTACACAGAGTTTTACAACAGAAAATAATTTTTAAGGAAGGTGCACCATCAAAAATAGATAGGATAGATTGACTTAAAAGTAATAAATACATCTCCAGGGCTTGATGTTGAGTGTTATCATTCACTCAGTAGCTACAATATTTCATATATTTAGAGATAAACGTATTTCTATAAAGATAATGATATAATCTATATCCACGGACTGTACCCTTATCATGAAAAGGGAGACAGAATTGAACCAGAAAGAGGGAAGCTAATCTAGAATGACAAACAATATGATGTTAGAGCTAGTCAACATGGTCTATCAAATATACAGTAGTTTACAGAAAGAAAGTTTCTGTAGAGAACTTTGTCCTTTGTTTGTACAGACATCCCAGCCAGGTATGTGAGGCCCATATTTAGGGATCTATCAAGAAACAGATGGACAAAATTTTAGATCCACTTACTGTAGCTACGAAACTACAAAATGAGCAAGCTAAACCAAAGTCCTTTTATTTGCAACATTTCTTTTGTTCTTATGAAAAGTAAATGAAAGACTCACGATTCGTTTTTTTGACTGTACTTTCCTGATTTGTGTCAATGTTCCTCATAATTTTCCCACGATGGATTATTTCACAGAATCAAGGTAAATAGCATCTGTCTGCACTGCTTATTCATCATATGTTGTAGACTTGCTCATATTTGAATTGTTTGAATACAAAAGCCTCAAAAGTGGCAGAGAAATATGTTGATAATTTTAAATTATATGCTTTTTTGAATACCCTGAACATAGTTTTTTTTTGGCTTGTAGCCATCACTTTCATCTTCATAGTTCACATCTGAAAGAGCTCCCCATGCATACCATTGTGATTCAGTGGTAAATATTTTTGGTTTCTGCATGGTACCAGGTCTCTGTGTATGCATGTTCACATGGTCCCAATGAAATGCCATTTATACCACCATGGTTAAGTGACAGAATTAATTCTTTTTTCCTGACATTTTCACATGCAAGAAATGTTTGAAAAAAAACACTGAGTCTTGGAAAAGTCATGTAAACTTGACCCAAATGCACAAACAATTCTCTAGTGGAAAGTGTTATTTTTCAGTAGAAGAGAGAAAACGATAAACATAGACTTTAGTTCAAAGTCTTAAATCAATAATGCACTTGCTATTTATGTATATTAATTAATTAAGTGATTGTATAAAGTATCCGTCTACCCTGTGATTGACACATTTTGCATAGCGGAAGTACTTACAATCTTGTAAGATATACAGTACGCTGTTATGATGCGGCGCTGACCTGGGGAATGTCGCAATTTTAAGACAAGCTGAGGAATCACTAGGTCCTGGTGAAGGCAAGCAGTCAGGCGAAGTAGAGAATGCACCAGGCAGACAGACAGAGCTTGGGATGTGCTGGGCACCCAGGAAGATCAGAGAGGTTGCTGAATATGCAGCAATCGGGAAGAAGGCAGGGATCTGCCTAGTGGTCAGGTACAGGTCCTTTCAGAAGGCTTTGATAATTGCAGGTGCATTGCAGGACAAGTCGCAGGCAAGATGGTTTTTGTGAGGAGTACAGTACTTCCATTTGTAAGAGTAAAATGAAACTGCCTGACAGAGGACGGGCTTAAGGATCTGGTATTAATGAGGTAATGAGCTGGTAAGTGCGGGCAGCTGGTACAGACAGCCACTGATCGCATTCTCACAGCACTATTAGGTGTCTAACTCCACAGGCAAACATGACCAGTTGCTTTGGAGAACAATTGTGAACTCTAGCTCACCTGGGCATCACATATACAGTATGTTTATGGTTAACAGGCACTGACACAGTCAGTGTCTTACAGGAATCAGATTATTTAATCTCGGTTTTGGTTCATTTAAAAAAAACGAAATTAAAACATCAAATTTGAAGGTTATTAAAAAGCTAGCACCACGTGACCACATGATCATTGACCTGATTGTTGGTAACTGCAACTACAGGCAGTCATTGCCTGTCAGCCATAACAGTATGTTATGTAAGGAGGAATAACAGTAACAATAACAATAAAAGTGTGCCAAAAAAACAATTATACATTTTCATGTTTCAGTCACGTTCTAAAATTACATTTTTGATGGTGATATTATATAATCTCTGTGGTTCTATGCTGTCCATTTTGTTTGCAATGGGTACATGGTTATATTCAAGCCCTGTTTTGTGTAGGGGGGGTTTTCTCTGCCAACTGTTACAGATTTTCTTGGCTTAGTTTTGATGGCTTTCTGCTGGTACATATTATACCCAAAGTAACCCAAACTACCAATTTGGTTTATTATAAAAAAAAATGTATCTAGTTCAAAAGTAAGTCTTTTCCCTGAAAATGATTTTAATTATCTACTGTATACAATTTTAAATGAGAATAAACAAAACATAAAAATCTCTACATTAAGAGAAACACATACTGTACCTCACATATTTGCATTAAAGACAAAAAGAGCAGGATACAACTTTATGTCGGTTCAGTCTATTACAGTATTTTGCTGTCTCACTGAAAAATCAGTTTGAAATTTGATTTTTAGCTCTTTCCAAAGGAATGTAAATAACCTTTAGTGTATCTTTTGTTTTTATCTAAACCACTCCACCCTGTAGCTGTGTTTGTATAAATGTGTAAGCTTTGTGGAAAATATGAGACCTTTATAAAAAGTTATTCAACTGTAATTGCTTGCTCTAGTGCCACACATTAAGATGTATATCTCTTAACTCCAAGAAATCACATTGTTACCAAGAATTTCTGTGACACCTAGTCATGGAACACTGACACATGCCTCTTCTTTCATTCTTTTCTGCATCATAGTCCCATTCAGGGAAGAATGCAAGGGAAATACAGAAGTCCATAGGATTTTGTGAGTGCGGAGATACAGCAATAAATTTAATTGACACTTCAGAATATGTCAACTGGGTGATAATCTTTACTTTGTTATGAGGAGCAGGGTCATTCACAGTTATGATAACATCTAGTGCTGAAGTCAAGAATGTCGTAGGATCACCTTCAGGAAAAGACAAAGAAACATGACATCAACAATTCATCACATTAGATAAGCTAATGATTTGTGAAGTGATTCAGAATGTACTGTTTATTTTTTCAAATGTGAGGGTCACTAGCAAATAAAAAGAGTCTCCTCTGAGCTGCAACCTGTAAAGCATCACCTTTAATTTCTATTCAGGGTAAGCAACAATGGAAGACTTTTCTAGGAAAATTTCTTGATTATGGAAAAACACATTTAACTTGAAGAAAGAATACAAGTCTCTGGAGATTTCTGTGTATATTTAATTTTGAGTATCAAATAAATTATTGACAGTAGCTGCTGTTTTCATGATTATATTTTTGATTGCCAGGTGTTGAGAGAAATCATTAAAATTCAGTTTCAGGTGAAGGTTTCTTCTTACATTTTCCATTTTATTTTCCCTATCCCTATATTTGTCAAAATATGTACTGTCCATGCATGTCAACATTAATGAAACAAAATTAAACCTTTTATGAGATACTAAAAGATCATTTTGTAGAATAGAATATTTCTTACACATTAAATAGTAAAGATCAGTTGCCCATGGCTGTGCCTGAGAGCTGTTAAACCAGTTACAAAACATTACTTACACTAATTAGGAACATTTCAAATTCCAACACTTCCATTGGTTAAACTTAATATGTACACTGCCTTCCAATAGCTCCTTTTCAGTTTTCACATTTTGTTGTCTTAAAGCTAGCAGTATTGACACATTGAAATTGCGAGTAATATTTGGTCACACATTTAAACCCCCAACAAAAACCACAAGAACACAAGCAAAAGTAAAACGTTTTAATCTGAAAGAAAAATGTAACTAGTGCATAGTGCATTACACAGTCCAACACTATTTCTACTATCAAACATGGAGCTGCCAGGATCAAGTTCTAGTTCTGATTCTCATCAGCAGGGACTGGGAAGTGTGTTCAGGTTGGTGGGACCATAGATGGAGCAAAGCTCTAGGACATCCTAGGGGAAAAACCTGGGCTAAAAATTTACCTTTCAGCTGGACATTGATCTGGAGTGGTTAAAGAATAAGAAAGTCCTTCAGTGGCCCAGTCAAAGTCTTGGGTTAAGTCCGATTGAAAATCTGCGAAAAGACTTGGAAGCTGCTGCCCATAAGCAATCCCTAAGCAATTTAAGAGAGCTTGAAAAAATCTGCCAAGAAGAATGGGTTTATCCAGAAAGAATTGCTGTTGAAATGTCTTTCTGACATCTACTGTAACGCATCTTAGAAGTCTTCAATTTGAGCATTCTAGTCTTAAATACAAAATTAAGTTTTAAAAATGCGTATGCATCATGTAATTTCACAGAACGGGACACCATGGGAAGGGTGTGAATACTTTTTAAAAACACTGTAGCTTCTGTGGGACAAATCAGCTGAGAAAACTTCATCAACAGGAAACATAGGCTAGGTGATACTTTAAAAGCATGGATCAACTTGAAATAAGGATGTGGGGAATGTTACAATTATCTGGTCTATATGGGCCTGTCAAATTACTAATAATAGACTGCAGGTCTAAATTGACATCCAAAATAGTTTTTATGACCATACTTTCTTAAGATAAAATCCCAGGTATTTACATAATTGGAGAAGAATCCTGTTTTAAATAAGGGCTGAGGAATTTAATTGTATGCCAATAGACACAATGAGAGAAGCCAGTGTTGAGGCCCCAGATCCAGCCACTATTGTTGTATTGCTTAACTCAATTAGACTCTATTGTGTGAGAAGCTCAGTTTCACAATTATCTTGGTTAGGTGCCAGCTAGCCTGAATTATAGCTATTATATTGCCAGGGTCAATTGTATTTCACGGCCTCCTATTAAACATTTTCCATCATAATTTTGGAATGTACATATACAGTAATATAAATATTAACCCTTGTTTACACCAGGCCTTGTTTTGGAAATACAAAGTGGCTACAGGAAAACAGTCTTGGAGAAATTTGGAATTAGTCCAGATCTGTGACTTCCAACAGGATGTTCTTCCAGCAAAAGCCATGTCATTATTCCAGTTCCCCATTTTGAAGAGGATTGTCCTTTATATAACACTGTCCAATGCATTCATTTCATATGTACAGTAGTTGCTCTAGTGCATACACTATAGCAAATGCTCCTTGAAGCAATTAAAGATAATAGGAAAATGCATTTTTAGCATATTTATTTTGTGCCGTGCATGGTGCCAAAGGAAATAACTAAAATTTCTTCATGACAATTATTTCAGAGATGAATGGAAAACAATACTTCTACTTGTCTAGATCTTGAAACTATTGTAAATAAAATATTCTTAAGTTCAAAGCACCAGGTCCTCAGTTTACAGAATGTTATCTAATCATTGGGAATTCAGGGTTCCTTGATATTGATTGAAACAGTGAATTATGCACACAAGTAAAGTAAGGGAAGGGTCAACTTATTTTTTGACAGACAACAAGAAAATAGTAGAGAGAACTCTACTTAAATGTCTAAGTCTGGGGAATTGAGGGAGTCTTGGCTCTGATTGTGGCTCAATCCTCTTAGCTGTCCTTTATGAAGTAAAGCAGGAGTGTGTTTTTTTTCCCAGGGATTCCTGGAAATGACATTATCATGGGCACGAAAAGAGAAAAGCGTTGGGACCAGCAGGAACAAATGAAACAGCGAAGCCACATCCCTCAGAAAAAACAACATAACATCTGTGCCATAAATTTAAGTGAGTTAGTGCTCTGAGAATCTTTTTATGTTCCCATTGTGAACAGCTGTAGAGTACTGAGCAAATGGCTTTTAATTGTAATAGATAGACTCAGGAGAATGGGACACACCTTAGTATAATCTATAGGAAAAATATTTCATTGATGTAAAAGCAGAATGTATGAGCTGTAAATCTTTGACTGGATGTGGTCTAGATTTAAAATTTTAAATACATGTATATAAAAGTGAAAGGAATGCCGTTTTTGGTTTATGGCAAATGGTAAGGAATGCAATTGCTGGGGGTTAATGTAGCACTCAAGATGGTTTACTAACCTTTTAGTTTAGTTCATCCATAACATCTCGCCACAGCCTTCCTAGTTAGAGTTTCTTGAGGAGATTTGTGGTTCGGCACTAAATTCCAGGTAGTAAAAAAAGCATGTGAATCAAAAAGGGTTCCCCCATCTCAACAACCAATTCTTATTTGGACATTTGTATTCTGATTGTTACAGTCATTTGCTTTCAAAACCTCTCTAGCCACAGAATGAGCTCATTAATATGTCAGTGATTGGATGATTTAGAAGTCCAATACTGCTGTGTGTGAGGTGTCTAAAACATGGACACTAACTCTTTTGACTGCATTTAAAAAAATAATGTTTATTACGTGTCAAGAATGAAACTTTCTTTTTTCTGGCACCTTTATTCCTTGAAATGATTACTTCCAAAAAGGAACAAGTGGTAATTTGATTTTATGAAAGATGATTTTCTCCATCAGTTCATTTGAGTTTGGATCAATTCTTCAAAACACAGAAAATGACCAATTGCTGTACCTAACAGAATGAAACTCTCTAGAAATAGAAATAAGAATACCAACTCCAGACATAAAATATACAGTATTTGAATAAACAGGGGTGTGTTATTCAAAGAATGAAGATGAAGATGTGAAACTGGGTAAGTAATGTTTGTAACACAGAGAGATTTCATTCAGAATTGTGGCTATTTCTACAGGAACTCCCTAGCAATCACAATAAATCTCAATTTGTGACATATCCTGCCCATTTCATCCTAACAAAGCAATGACACTAACAGGTAGGTTACTAAACTGAGTTCTTTAGACATGGATGAATGTGATTTTTAGTGATTTCATCCAGCTTTCGAAACACAGAAAGTTGCTGACAATGTCATTCTAAGGACGTCTCTCAAACTCCACAACTGAGCAAGAATGTTGGGCCACATGTGGAAAATAAACATAATAGGAGTTCCTTATTTCAGCTAGGAAAGAAACTAGTTTCTTTATAAAAAGAATAATTTATTCCACATTTATTTGATGGGGAAACACCCAACATAAAGGTAGAAATAAAACTGAAAGTTACATGGAACTACAATCTTATCTTGGTTGACTTTTTGATATTTAGTCCTTGAGAAGTACTGGAACCATCAGCACACAATCTAATACACATTTACAGAAAATGACCTGGAATATTTGGTGACCAAATAACATTGTAACAGCTAATTGAACACTTTATGTCAGAATGTACAAAGGGACAGAAAATGCAATCCCATTACTGGTTCATACCAAATAGTGCAACATGAGGTTTTAGTCAAAATGATCCTTAGATCCTCTGGTGCGTAATGTACAGTACATTGTTAGGATTTTTCAGTAATCAAGGTACAAGTACTTTACAGAATGTGCAAATAATTAGGAATTTATGGGACCAAGCACTATTTATCACATGGGACCATAAGTAATTTATTAGGTTTCGACATTTCTTCCCAGGGTGGCATAGTGGCACAGTGGTTACCATCGTTGCCATGCAGCACTGAGGCTCCGGGTTCAAATCTACAGTATCTACAGTACATGGAGTTTGTATTTTCTCCTCCTGTTCGTGTGGGTTTCCTCTGGATGCTTCGGTTTCCTCCTACACTCCAAAGTCATACTGATAAATTAATTGGCTTCTGGTCAAATTGGCTCTCGCATGAGTATGTGCGTGTTTGTGTCAGTGTGATGGACTGGCGTCTTGCCCAGAGTGTACCCTGCCTTGCATCCATTGCTTGCCAGGATAGGCTCTGGCTCCCCCACCACCTTGTATTGGGTAAAGGGGTTAGAAATTGGATGGATATTCTTCCCAGATTAAAATAATTGCTTGACTAATTAGGTAACACAGAGTATTAACAATACCATAGAGTTGGTATAAATTGTTCTGAATCAAAGCAAAACTGAATCTTCATCTCTCTTCTTTGACTAAGGCTAGGTTACAAAGCTGCCAAGCAGCTCTTGTGGGTAGTGGAGGTATGTGAAGAATGCGGCTAATTGTTATTGTTTAAGCCTTACAAGTCTGTTCGCCACTATAATTAATAGTTTTGCTTCTACCCTGTTTGTGTGCTCCAATCAGGAAGCAGAAATGGACTGTTTTAGCTACTCATTCATATGGTAGGCAGCTGTCATTCATTTACGAGCATTCCTGCCATTTACTATTGCTCTGCTCATTTACTGACAGAAAAATTCCAAAAATACCTACCTCACCTGACATTCCACTGACATCAGGGCTTATCTTTTAATAATTTTAAATATGTCAAAGAATGTCCCAAGTATTTTTCCATGAAACTTACCCCACCTTAATTTCAGAATCTGCTAACTCTATTTTAAAGAATCAATGTACAGTATTACATTATGGCCTATTCCATCCTTTTAATTGTACTTATATAAAATCATGAATTATAACTACTAAACAGTAAAAGAACTAATCAATTTTTGCAAAAATTAGGGTGCTTGTTTTTATTGCTGTTTCTACTGTTAAAATCAACATATCATTACTTGTACATTCTGTAGTATTTTACAGTACAGCAGAATATTTTCTTCACTTTCTTTCCATTTTTCATTTTTTTTACAACTGGCTCTACTATTTCTTCTGCAGGCAGTGGTGGAGAGGTGGCAGGGGAGGTGAGGTTGTGGTGGTGGACTGTTAAATTTTCCTTTTCAGCGAACGTCTGCAGTCATGCTCCTCTCTGACTGCAGTACTTCTAGCCACGTTTGCCCCCTTACCAGGGCTGTGTCTTTGCTTGTTTACTCAGAATCCCTGGCCTTGGGTGCACAAAAGGGAGGATTCTGGGACTTTCATCCGTGGGAGTCAAAAACGTCATTGAGTCATTGCATGAGGAAGTGGCAGGGACGAGTCACCTGGCATAAGCTGTGGGAAGTGGGAGGACTGCCACAGTCACGGAACAAAGCAATGGATAGGCCTCATTGTGCCTCTAAGGTGACACAACAGCACTAATAAGGGGATGGAAAGGTTACTGTATATGGAGGCTGCTGTTTCATTAAAGTTAATAAAGCTGATACAATAACTTTCTTTAGTCATCATTGAATCAGGTTCTCAGTCATATCTTCTGGTTCCCAGTCTGCACCAGAATTAACTGAAATTACTTTTTTACATTTATACCTGAGTTTCAATTTATATGTTTTTCTAGCTATACTGTACCTGGATATTAAACATTGTTTGGTCTGCTATTGTTTTTACAGACGTTGTAAATCTAGGATTATGTTCTTGAAGTTTTTTTTATTCATAAAAAATAAGTAAACGTCCAAGCATGTTAACCTTTTTGCCATGCGTTTTTTTTACATTTTTGCATTTGAAGTTTCTCCCAATTTAAGGGTATATGAACTAAAGGTAGATCTGAAGTCAGTTTAAATTGACCTTCTAAACAACAAAGGAAATATTTCTTGGCTTGCAGGAAAAAAATGTAAATGGCTTTAGTGATTCAAATGCATTTGAGGATCCATTTGTTTTGTCTTAATTTTTCCAGATATTCTACTTTTAACTAAAATCAACATTTTAGTTGATCATTAAGATAATTAAAATGTAGTCAATTTTAATCCTAAAATCAAATTTTATACAAAGAATATCAATTGGACTACAAATTCTGTCACCAAACCACCTTAACATTTTTAAATTAATCTATGAATAAGATGCTGCATTAGACAAAGACAAATAGAATATTATTTTTAGAAAAGTGCTTAAAGGTGGTTAAAAAATATTTTTATTCAAAGTCAGAATTGTCATTTCATGCAGATCTTGATATAATGAATGAAAAAATATAAAGATATAGAAATTTTAAAGCATAACTCAAAATCATTAAAGGTGTTATTAGGCCTTTCATATAAACCAAATCTGTAATGTGACCGGGTTAAACAGTTCATCAACTGACATCATTCTGTTTAGAACGCAAGCAGAGATTATTGAATAACTGTATGAGATCTTAAAATCCTGGGGATAAAGATAACTTTTCTTGAGCCCTTTTTTAGTGGACAGGTTTCTGACATGTCACATTCCTGGTGGTTTCTCATAATGACTAATTCAAGAACCCTTGTGCTACTTAGAGTTACAACAAAAGCCAAATAAGAGCTCACACTAATCCCCTTCCAAACAGTGTTTCTCTGAGTCCGACTAAAAGCAAAAAAAAAAATTCTTGTGCCATGCAGACATATGAAAGAAGCATCTCTGTTTTGGGTTAATATTTTCAGTTGAAAGTAGCAGTGTCCTCTCAAAAAATCAGTAAGCATCAGAAAGATCCTAAAGAATCAATAGAGGACAACCCAGAGAAACCTGTGAAACACTGCCCCCTAGTCCTCCACTGGAGTCATTCTGGTGTTGTGTTCTCCAGTGCTGTACAGCAAATATAATTCCAACAAACTTTGATTTGCGCTTCATTGGTGTTTGTGTGGCTTAATGACCTTTCATGTCTTGAGGCCTGTTTTTTCAGAAAGTGTGGTGAGTTTTGGAGGCTTGAATTAGCCCAGCCTGACAGCTTATACTGTACCACCTCATAAAGTCTGAATAAGTGAATACATCAGCCAGGTAAAACTAGAGTAAGGTAGCAGAACAATATAAGACATACTGTATATTAAAACAAAAAGCACTTAACAAAATTAAGATGATATTTTATTCATTGGTGTCTGTGTTTTCTTTTAATTTTATATTTACAGTAAGAATGTAACATTGTGGTAAGTCAACACACTAGTCTGTTCTGCACATTGAAATTGTTTCATATATTTTTTGTTTACTTTTCTAATGTACACATGCAGTCTCTCACATTTTAGTTATCTAAGTGTTCCCAGTTTACTTAATTGATTAAGTCAATGTCTTGAAAAACATAGATATCATTAAAGAAAAATAACTTCAGTTGAAGGGTAATAGATGAAACTCAGAGTGCAGAATGTGATCCTCTTTTGAAGTGGGCACTGAGGAACATTTAAAAGCTGCCGTGGAGCACAAAATTTGAATTGAAATGTCAGTAGGCTGCGAGCTGAAGAAGATACTGAACAAATTCCATAACAGTTAGCGTAGTAAAAGGACCATCTGGTACTTTCACCTCATTAATTTCTCAGGTCTCAGGTCCAGTGACAATAGTCAAGATTATAGTCTGAGTGAAACAAGTAACAGGTTTATTCCATGCTGAAAAAAATTCCTTTGTAGCCTACGCATGCTGTCGCAGCTGCCCACCTGAACTACTTATTGTCTGAGTGTTTGTTAAACTTATCTCATACTGAATGCTGAATTATATTTGTTACAGATTGGAGTGATTTAAGAAGTTCAATTCTGCTATACTCCAAAAATTGATCAAATTGCCTATTAGAGTCTACTGTGTTGCAATGTTTGAAATTGAAAATAGAAGGCAATTCAGTAAATTTGGTGGGGATTAACTGAAATACCACACTATTTTACTTTAATTTCAAACAGACCATAGAACCATATTTTTCAGGCACCAGACCTATTTCTTATTCTACATGTGCTAAATTTCCAAACAGATAGCGTTACTTAATAGAAAAATAGCAGAGGTGCTTGCTTTGATTTTTCCTTTCAAAGATTCTTTATAGGTCTTAGTCCTCCAGGAAACCATTAATACATTTGACTCACATACTATCGTGACCTTCGGAGGTTTGCCAAATGGAAGCCAGATGCACTCTCAATGGGATACAGTAATGATAACTCCAGGTTCCAAAGGTGGGACTGAAATTTGAGACTGCCTAGGAAGGAGGGAGTGAACCAGTGCATCTGCTTTATCGGGGTCTTAAATGCTGTTATAACAATTAATCCAGGCGGTTGTGGCAACGCAAGAGATTAAACACAAACTCAACATCACGTGCATGAAATAATTTTGATGGATCTCAAAGGAGTTCACTAATCTACTCATGACCAAATGGGATGGAATGGCCAAATCATCTAAACAGTCTTAGCTTTTTATGCAATTCTGTGCATACATGAATACTATGATTCCTTCACTAAACTTTGAATTTCCTTTAAAACATTTTTTGATTCCTGTTGTTAGCAAGTTCAGCTCTACTATAATCTATATTTCACGAACAGCTCTTCACTTATAGTACAAGACCAATACTCATTTATATCAACTTTAAGTGGTACATAATTGTTGCTTTCAAGTAATTTTTTCTGTGGAAAATTGTTTCCGTTTTGTTTTTTGAGAAGTGACTTATGAAACAAAGGACAGAGCCAGAAACTCAAAGTGATATAAACTAATAAACACCATACTATAAAGTATGCTCATTCAGAAGGGTTCCAATGCGAAATACAAAGACCTTGAAGGCAATGCATCACTGCATACTGTATGTGTACAGCTCTACAGTACTGTAAATAGAGTGTGGGGACAACATTAATACCCAACAAATACAGAAAGGGCTGGCAAACAAGATAATTTTTTTTCAGATGCTCATCGTAAAACACTGAAGTAGTTCTGGGGTTTTACTGCCGTACACTGTACCTGCATAGGCAGGCTTCGAAAGTCCATGAACAACTTCTACCCTGTGTGCGTGTTAAAGAGTCCATATGTAGAATAAGCCAAGCCTTTTTCTTGTTGTTCATTGAAGCAGCTCCCCACCTTAAGCCAAAATCCCATGCTTGTCCATAGCACTCTAAATATCTGTTTCTGGCCACGTAGCATCACCGATGACAAAACACCTAAAATATTCTGAATTCTTTACAAAACTTACTCTTTTTTGGCCTTCCTTACTTCCAGTGCCTCTCAGACCAGGGCGACAGGTGAGAGTGCCCTTGGGGTTAGGTGTTGTCCTTCACATTCTCAGCCAAGTGGCTTGTCAACAATGGCAAGTGACTGACGAGGCCACTCACACCCAAAAAGTGGGTTTTTTGGGTAATTTGTTCACAAAAAGATTTGGGAAAAAAACCCAAATCTTGCAGAATACGGATTTTTTGGTGTTAAAATGGCACATTGGATTCTCCCATGGTGTGTAGAAGGAGAACACGAATACAAGAAGTACAAAAAATATCAAACACAACTTTAAAAACCACTAATATCACAATAAATAATGAAAAGAAAAAAAACGAAATCCCTTTGATCCTTAGAAATGACTTGAATGTTATCATTTATACTGTCATAAGAAAGGTTCTTTTACATCTTAACTATATGACAATGATACATCATAAGCTTTATAACATTAATGTATTTAAAACTGTGTTCCAAATTTCATATGGTTAATGCTTGTAAAATAAACAACATAAAACACACAAGAGCTGATGACTAAAACAGTGGACAGTACGGGGGATGCGTTTAGACAGATGGACGAATGTATTAAGGCACATTTATGTTCACCTGTGTACATAATGTACAGAACACCTGGGACACTGCTGTCATTAAACATCCTCCAGTTTATATTGTTGTCCGTGCTTCTAGTAAAAACATTTGAAATAGATATATTAAAGATAAGCCCGATACAAGCCGGCCCTAACCTAAAAGATTAAAATAAAACAAAACCAAATATATTTATTGAACAGATTGAAAAGAACTGTTTCCATGTGAGGAAACATACCATTGTATCTTAGAAGAATGCAGATAGAAGCACTCAGCGGAAAACCTATTAGAGAGGGATATCACGCAGTGCAAACATTTAGCACCACTGCTTGCAAAGAAAACTTTCCAAAAGCTGAACAAACTGCAAATCTCATGTAAAGAATGGGAGGAGGAACAGTCAGGGAGTGGGAGGCAAATCCTCTATGTATTGAGAAGTCATTTTCAAAGCAAATATTTAATTGATGTGACAACAGAAATATTACCTGCCAGATGCAGACCCTTCCTTCTTAGTGAAAGTGCACTCAGTGAAAATGTTTATAGGGAGAGATTTTTTTATTTCTCCTATAAGTAATGCCCCTAATGCATAATCAGATTATGTTGGCTTTTATAATACAATTACTGTATGTAATACATATTTATTGTGTAATTTTAAAATAATAACAACAACAAAGAATTGGATACATGCACTGCTGAAGGCATTGAAAGTGATATCCCTTGGATCGGGCTGGTAAGCGTTCGCAGTGGCAGGGTGTTTCCCCTGAGTGTGCTTGTTGTGTTACGTGAGACAAGTGTTGCTCTCTGAAAGGCAGGTGTGGTCAAGATGAGCACTGCAGCTCTCAGCATTTACTGCTCTACAGGTGGCCGTGCTACTAGTGCTGAATTTGATCAGCGGGGGCATGGTGCCATTCTTCAGCTCAGAAGAGTACCCTACTAATTTCTAACTTGTTTATGACACAAAGGCAAATACTAAAGGCCTGTTCTGTGAAAAGATTAAATTCATTAAGGTCAGAATGTGGAATCATTCAATGTTCACTTCTAGCCTTCAGAATAATTTATAATTTCAGAGAAACACTCTAAAATCTGTGTAAAATTGCTGCCACACCATCCCTCAACTCCAGAATGCATCCTGATAACATCAAAAAAGAAGCCAGGAACCTTTACTAGGTATACTTGAGGGAACTTCACTTTAACATTACTAGTGCAAAGTTTACGGGATTTCTTAGGAAAAAGGGGGAAATCTTTGATACATAAATATAAAAGTCTTTAAGACTATATATCACAACAAAATAAATATGCCGTATATACAGTATGTAAATTATTCAATGAAAGTACACTAGGAAAAGATACTTAGTCATTATGTGAAGCAATAAAAGTAATTTACTCTGCAAAGAACAGCAAAACTGAAATTAGTCTTGGGAGCACCTATGCAGTTTTAGAAATGTACGTTTCTCAGAAAGCTGCAGGAAAAAAAAAGCTTAAAAGCCTTAAAAGGATTGCTACTAAAAGATTCTAATTAAAATCTCTAACTTAATAAGATCTGAAAAAAAATGTATCACAATAACGGAAATTGCAGACAAATATTTCCTTGGCAAACAGAAGGATAGGATATGCTTATAACCTTTCTTCTACCTAGTATAAAAATGTAACCTTCAGTGGACCAGTAACACTGTAAATGCTTCAGCATTTAAAAATGTTTAGTTTTCAAATGCTGGTCACCATCCCTCAGTAGTGATAGAATAGATATTGTTTAGATTAATACAGTATCCTTTCCTCCCTTGGGTTGATAATAATTTTCTCCAACCTGTGCTTCTCCTTCTGTGGAAACGTAAAAGATGTGGCCTTACATACTGTATCACCCCGTTTAATGCATTAGTTAGTATATCTGTGTACAGGATAGATTTGTTGTGTTTTTTTATCCTGGATATGGGCTGAAGAATGAAATTAGTGTTTCATTTGAAGTGACTAATTATTGTTAGTTGTCTCACACTAAGGCATGACTTTTATAAAAAGTCTGCACTTGAATGAGCCATGCAAAAGAAGCAAACTTCTAACATTCAATAAAGACTCTGTAATTTTGTTAAACTAGCAAGAAGGAGAAAACAAGTGGCTCTCTTCCTACACTTCCCTCTCTGTGATGTTTTGGAGACAGCTAGGCAGGCACTAGGACCCACAGGTTTTGTCTGCTAAGAGGAAAGATACTGGGAGCTTTCTGACTAAGTTTCAGTACAATCAATTTCTCAAAGAGTGTAGGAGTTGGGCTAGTGTAAATGGCAGAACCTGGCTTTTAAATCTAAAGAAGAGGAACTTGGAGTGACTTTTGGGAATAATCCTGTGGACTAGTGTGCAAGGTGGAATTAAGCTTTTGTGGACTTTACACTTGGCCAGGGAAAGAACAGTCTGAGGTATGAAACTTTTTTTTCTGCTGTTTTCTCATTCTTCTGTCGCGTGCTTAGAAGTCTGGTGAAAGAGACAGTTGTGTTGATACTGTACCTGTCGGAAAGGAAAGTATAGATTATGTCATCACAGAACGTCTGTAGCTGTACTGTAGTACTGTAATTACATAAAAAGCAAGGCATATGAAGTAAAGCAAATAATATTTTTTTTTGCAGTCCACTTAAAAACAAAAGTTCAGCAGCCCCTCCAGGGAATTATTTGTCTGTCAGTCATATTTAATGCCAAACCCCCCTAAAGACAGAAGTGAACATGTTCCTTTTCAGATGTTTATTTGTCCCAACTTGCCAGGTCCTAAATGAATAGTTGCAGTTTACAGCTGCCCAATTTCCTCTCTAAGAGGCACAGTACCTACCTGAGCTGCATGGACAAGTCTTCAGTGGGAAATAGCCACTCATTGATACCCTGTGGGATAGCCCCCCTGGTTTAAAGTCATCAGGTTACAGCAATCATCATTGACTTTTTTCATTCTTTCTTTTGAAGATAATATATACACACCTCATGTTACACAACTAGTAAAACAACTTAAATGTAAACCACAGTTAAATGATGGCTCTTTCAATGTTGCATGGACTTGTAAAACACTAAATCTATTACTTTTATTATATATACTAATTTGGTGTGTGTTACTAAGAAATAATAAAAGTGTTAGCCCGGACAGAAATAAGAAAGAATGTCACAAATGTACAGGCAGAGAAACCACTGGAAAGAAGATAGATTGATTGCAACTTCAGGAAAAGACTCCATAAGTGAAACCAACTGTAACCTTAGTGAATTTAAAATAAACTAAATTCCTGCTGTACTGAAGATTTTCAAGGAATGAACTACAAAAACTCAAATGTTTATAAAAACTCTGATGTTAAAAAAGAAAACCTTCAGAAATAATTTATTTTATTGTACAGTCATTATTATAAACATGAAGCATTGTAACATTGCTAGTAAATATACTGAAAGGAAAAGAGAGCAAGAATCAACAGCACTTGTTGCTTTCTTACTGCCTCTCAGTGTGTTTACTTTATACAGTATACACTTTGAATAGTACATACGGTATTACATAGCATAAAAGCCTTTAATACTACATTTGTATATACTTTATTACATATTATATACTCTTATATGAATCTAAATGAAGAAGGTACATTAAAGTAGAAATTAATTCAGTGTTCTTTTTTTTTAAAAAAATAAGATGTTTTACAAATGGGTTTAGGGAAAAGTTATTTTTTTCTCAGGCTGCATTTAAACAACATACAGATAACTGTTAAATTCTTCAGTAATGTTATTCTTCAGTGAACAAGAAACACAGCAGTTTTCTTCCCTGTACATGTGCACACAGTTATTTTTGAGTGAGGTGTAATTTCCCTTTCAATTAAATACTTGTGACGCACACATGTACTCACTCCACAAACATTCCGTAAGTATTCATACAGTATAAAGCCACTTACCAGCATTAATGAGCTCTCTAAAAGCACTGAAAAAGTGTGGCAAAGGTACTTGCCCTTTTTATCTGTGTTTTGTTAAGCACCTTCTAATTTTTCTATTGCTTTTCTTTCTTCATTGATCAAAGGGCAGCCAAGGTGTTATTGAAGCTGATTTTTACTAAAGACTTAACAGTTGACATAGGCTGCACACTCTTTGAAAAGATATGGTTGCAGAACACCTACTCTTCGATTGTTGGGATTGATCTTTGTTTTTGTACGTCTTTCCTCCACAAACCATTTTAGAGAAAGGGTCAAAAGCCAAACCCTGTTGACAGATACCTCTGCTTGCCAGGGGATAGGACTGGGGTCTTGGCTGCAGGCAGCTAAAATAAACGTTCCCCTTTTTTCTGCAGTCACAGCCTCAAGGCTTCCTCCGGCTGATCCCTGGATTAGCGTTTGAAAAGCATAAAGCACATAAAAGTTGCTAGTTGAGCATGGAGTAGTGTGAAAAAGAAAAAGGGTGAAAAACCTCAGACCGAGCTCAATGGACAAGTATTCAAGTTTTCTTTTCGTACAGTAGGAAAATAACTGTATAAACATCATGCCTGTTGTGGCAGATGTACTAAATAACAGGACTGATTTGTTTTCTTTACAGAGCTATAATTCTGTCATACATTTAATGTAATGTATATTTAAATAAAAAATTAGAACAAAATGTCTTTGCTTTACCACATTTTTCAAATAAGTTGCTTTACAGCAATTCCCTGTATTCATTTTAAATACATGCATCATGATTAGCCTTTTTAAATTTTTTTAGGATGCATATGAGAGGGTTTTTTTCAGCCTTTCTCCCTGATTTAATTGTTAGTGGCTTTAATTTTTTAGAAAATCAATTCAACTTTGTCCCAAAGATACTTAAGGTGTAATCTTCCTGGACATTGGTCCCAGACTCCCACAATCCTCTGTGTAAAGAGGTATTTCCTGCATTTGCTCTAAAATCACACTAATCTTATTTTCCACTTGCGTCCCCAAGTCCTCCTGTTGGTGGTCTTGAAGGTGGTTCCCAAGTTGGCTTTTTGACTCCCAGGAATTTTAGTACATAAATCAAGTCCTACCATGCTCTTCAGTCTAAAAAGATTCAGTTCCCTTTAGTCTGCCTTAGTAACTTCAGGCCAGGAGTAAGACTGAGTTCTACTCTTTGTGTTGCCTCTAGTGCAGCAATTTCTGTCTTTGGCTTAAGACCAAAATCAAAGACATTTTCCAAGTGAAGAATAACTACAGGAACATATAATTTTATCATGGCTCCCCTTGATGTAAATTCTACACATTTAATAATATATTCAAGCATTGTGTTGGCCCTGTTTAATTGCTGCTGCACACCATCTAGTTGACAAAAACTACATAAACTTCTAAATGTTTTGGATGCACTTCTTCTTCCAGGTCTATATCACCCATCTGGTGTTTAAATGTCATATTTAATGTCAATTGAAATGCTTCCTTGAACTTATGTGTGTTAAATCCAACTCCCCAGGTGTCCACCCAGCTCTGAATGTTTTCTGAGTCCTCTTGAGTTACTTGTGATGTAAGACTCAGCTTATTTTTGTATCACATGTGCAGCTTTGACAAGTCTACTCACTACTCCATGTAAGAGTCTAGATCATTGTTATTGCAGCGAACATCCCTACACTCTGGTTCAGCAGGACAGAGTAGGTTGGAGAGAGGAGTCAGTTCCAACAGAAAGGGGGTTTATTGCCCTTCAGTTTACAGTGGGCGTGCTAGTCACTGGGAAAGAGAGAGAGGGGATAGAGACAGAGAGAGCGACTGCAGTCTCCTGTACCAAGGCATGTGACGAAAAAGAAAGGTGAGGGGATCCCCTTATCTGGGGTACTGCAGAAGGAAACACATGCAGTCAAGGTCAAGGATAAGGGTGCAGCAAACACCGGGAGGGGCAACAGAACACTATAATAAAGATAAGGAAGAGCAACAGTTCTAGGGTACCACCAGCTGATTCCTCTGGTCCCCCACTAATGTCATGCTGCAGCCTTAGGGCAACGTTTCTGTCCTTTTTTATTTTCCGTTTTTTAACAATATGCAAATGTTAACTTGTATTTGTGCAGCCTGGGGTTTGAGAATTCATGTCTCCTCATGTGGTCGTTGCAAATGCTTTCTGAAAATCCAGATATATGTAGTGTTTTGCTGCTGTTCAAAAGCTTCCCAAAAGACTTCTGAACATGTCAAGATCTGATTTTCTTGTAAGGTGCTAGGCGTTACTGTTTTAAGTTTTTTTAACCTTCTGATGAAGTCACTAGAGGTTTTTATTTTGCTCTTGTATCCATTGTTTTTATCGTGTTTGTCTTTTCTTGTGATCCCAGAAATGCATATTTCAGTGAATACTTGTGTTGTTTGGCACTTTTATGTTATTTTAATGAGCACATTCTGCATTCTTGGGTCAGTTATGATAGTAAATGCAAAAATATCCTTTCCTTTTCAGTGTCTTACTACTATATTTAACATGATTAACCACTGTTATCATTCAGTTTAGTTCCATGTCTAATTTATTTTATGTGGTTTATAAAGTAAATTATAATTGTAGTATTACGGTGCCTATTAGGATACAGAAACCTAATGTTTAGGAAACCCGTGTTTAGTTTGTTTTCATGCACTCTTTGGAAAGCAAGATCTAAAACTGCCATTAACACGAAAAATAAACCACTGTACTTCCATGTTACAGAGTGGGCTTCGGAGGCACCTGATATTGAAATACTTAGGTTTTTTTCTACCGCTCTCCTGTTTGAGCCAAATAAAAAATAAGTTTACATTCAGCTGACCAAATGACATTGTTAAAAAGCAGCTTCTTGTTCATGTTCCTTTTCTTTAAACCCAAATACTCACTACTGTCTCTTCCCCTGTGTTCTTTCTTCTCTTTGTGAAACCTTAATACCATATTCTCTACCCATCTCCTGCAGCAAATCCTAAACTGCCCCTTTTCTTCAGAAGAATAGTTTGATTAAACATGTGTTTGTCTACAAACAAAAAAAGTCTGGACATGTATTAGAAAATGAGCACTTTTATTCTGTAATAGATTCAATTTGGAATATCACAAAAGGGAAGAAATGGAACAGTGCTTCAATGATTTTCACATTTGTGAAATGATTGATGGTTTACATAACAAGTCAGGCTTATTGCAACACATTGTCATAACTTCTGGAGTAATCTGGTTTTATGCAGACCACATCCAGTTTGACCTTGCTGGTTTCACGGTTACTAAATTGGTTATGACAAATCCAAGTAAAATCTTTTACCTTTTGATTATTAGGCTTTGTGCCACCTACTGCCAAGCCCAGTATCTTTCATGCACTAAGTTTCCTTGTCAGGTGACCATGAAAAAAAAAACACTCTGTAACATTTTGCTTTTTGTTAATTTCAAAGATGTTAGTTCATTACTGCTGTCCATCACAGTGGAAAACTAAAGACTAAAGTTTAAAAACCTGGATGATCTTTGAAATATGCACATGTAATCTCATTTGTCCATAGGATTTAAATACTATGGTTAAGTGGTTATTTTTAAGGAGAATTATGGGATTCTTATAGTTTTTAAACCCTCACAATATACAGTTGTTCCATTTCAGCATATTACAGAGACCAGAATTTTTTTTTGAAGTTTCACATTTATTATTACTAATATCATATCAACTCTATTTCCTGTTCTTTAGATAGTTTAGAGGTAAGTTTGGAAGAAGCACCTCTGTTGGTATACAAAAGCATGTTCAGCTACAGTAATTTAAATCGCCTGTATAAGAGGTTTTGATAAAGAATGGGTTAAGACCTGCTTCTGACATTGATGAATGAGATAAATCATTCCAATGAATTGGTTTGGAACACATAATATTGTGTGTCACGGTGTGTACAGAGTGTTCAGAAAACTGTATTCCTCCAAAGCCTGACTCGCTTAGAAATTACATAGAGGATTCACATTTTGTTTTTTTCTCCGCTTTGATACTGCAGCAGCCACATGCTAACAGGAGGTAGTTTGCGACACAAAGAGCCTGGTGTTGCCCTTTCATTTTATTGAGAACTATTGAGACAAGACAGTATGGGCTCCTTCACCAGGAGGAATCAACTAAGCAGAGCACTGGCATCAGTAGGAGTTATCATACTGTAGGTACCCCTGTTGGCTTGGGAGCCCACATTATACTTGATGCCTGGCACATGGGAGGGTATAAAACATTGACCCTTGCTCAAGTCCAGACTTGCACTGTTTATCTGCTTGTGACTTCTTTGCTACTATAATAAGGAGCAAACACTGTGCTTGAATTTAGTGCTCAATTTCATAGCATCTTCATTCCTAAGAGTTGTGTTAAATACTACAACATGCCTGCCTTAATATGGCTTGCCTTTACATGACACTGGCAGTTAAATCTCTTAAATCCAGATGGTGTACTTCCTCAGTGGGATTTGATACATTATAATTTTGCTGTTTTATTACCATGCTTATGGTATGTCTATGCATTATCATCTTGTTATTCATTGTCAGCCCTTAGGTTTTGGTGTGGATTACGTCTGTGTCAGATTCCCTGAACATTCCCAGCTGCACCTGTGAAAAGAATATCTGTTTTCTACAGTAAATGTAACAGGAAGTGTTTGCATGCACAGACCTCTCTTCAAGCTTGAAAATATCATAATCATAAAATATCATGATAAAAAAAATCACACAACATTCTCATCTGGTCTCTGAAAGGCACATAAAAGTGTTTTAAGTAAATACATTACATAGAATGAGGAGCAATATGTTAAATTTAAAAATACTATGACACAAATATAAGAGCAACCTAATGTAAACTGTAATCATCCATAACAACATCCATAACCGTGTTTATCTGTATATTCCAAGTTATTTTTAATGTTTCTTAAATTCTAGAAATTTTTTATAATGCACACCCAGAATGAATTCATATATATACATATTCATATACTGTACATGATGTCAAAATCTTAGGTGACTTAAAGGATGATGTGTTTATCATTAATCTTAATACATGATCTTACACTGTAAACAAAATCGATCCTTATCCATTTGTCTCTTACTAAAGCAGATGAACATTAGGACACTTCATTAATGCTGGACTCAGGTTGGATATTACAGTATGACCTTCTTTATTCTGTGCACAATGCATTCTTTCATGGAAACAAATGTGTGACGGGTCACAAAAATCTAATTTATTCTCATATTGGGGTTAATATTTAAGCAATGATTTCAACACAATATCACAAAACAAAATTTTTAATACTTAAAAAAAGATGTAAAATGTAGATTACTTTTGCAAAGGACTGTATGAGGTATGAAGTCAGGGTATTGGCAAGATCCAATTTGTTAGAAGAAAAAAATATACTATATAATCGATTTATAGGTTTTGGGTAACCATTTCACAATTAAACAAAGAAAAACACAACATGAGTATGAGACATACTGTAAGCATAAACTCTTAAGTAACACAGTACAGGCACTACATAGCATTACAATGTACGAGCCACAAACAGTGCTTTTGTAAAGATGTCAAAAATAAAAACACAAAGATATGAAATGGCTTCAGGGGTTTCCTGGAAAAGAATTACCTTTGTTTTATGATTGTTCCCATCATTAGGCTTCTGTGTAATGTGTAAGGGCTCACAGTGTTTGTGTGATCTTGACTTGTGACCTACTGTATGACCATGACTGGAGCGTCCTTCTGATAAGCTCTTGCAGAACTTAGTGTGATGAAAGGCACTAGATAAGTGTGAGTAACATTCATTTACTCCTTCATCTGCAAGTAAACACCCAGCCCTACATGTGCAGCTGAGCGTGGCACTTGATGCTGATTCAAGTCATTCAGCAGTCTTTCATTGCCAAAGGAAATGATTAGCTCTAACAAGAGCACGCTCTTTTGTATAACACCACATCTAACCTCTCCATGACTCAGAGCCAGCGTTCTGCCACTTGCTATGAAAGCTGAATAGCTCTATTACACTCTGTGGGATAATGGGTTGGTGCCAAGTACAGTAGTTATGAAAGAGAGAAACTGAATAAAATTCAATACTGGAGCAACAGATACTATAATCTATACACAAAATGAATCCAGATATTATATGATGGAGAACAGAGGTTACAAAAATAAATATTTTTAAAGAAACCTACTTGAAATTTTCTGGGTTAAATACATTGTTCTACATACACCTTTTCACAAAACTGATTGTCCTGAAGATGTCCTGATTATTCCTTTTTTTTAATTTGAAAGTTACATTTTGATATTTGCATCTGATGCATGAAGTTAAATCGGTCTTTATGGTGGATGTAACTTAATGATGCAAAGTATGGATTCACTTCCATTAAACTAATATGTTCATTTAAATTTCATTCTGATTTGAAGTTGTATAGGTCTTATTATTTTATTCATTCTTTTCACTTCACTAGTGAATTGCAGGACACAACCTCTCTGACAAATGAATTGTAAAAAGTGTAGCTTTGTGAGGTAGTAAGAAAGGTGTTTGTGAGAGAGCTTCCCTTTAATTGTAAAAACCTACAGAAAGAGACATTGCTGGTCTGACAGAGTAATTATCACTCAGAAGGGATGGAATTCCAAATAAGGCAATGGAGCTGATTGGATAGGCTCTGTGTGGAATTAACCACTCCTATGGGCTAATGAAGAGGATTATAAAAACACCAAAACATGGTATCAGGGTTTCAGTCTGCATCTATACTCCAGCCTGGAAGGAGGGAGAGGTCTCAGTAGAGACAGATTGGGCTAGTATACAGGCCTGTGGGTCAAGGGACCTATGGATGCTTGACAAAATCCATCTTAAGCTGTAACGAAGGGTGTGTGGGAGAGCTACATATTAGTTTGCTACACTCCAGGGCCTGAAATGCACTGCTGTCCTCACGATTGGTCAACTGAAACAGGGCTGACCGCTCCTGCAAGAGTGGAACATCATGTGGCAAGTTAGCTGCCTACTTTCTCCCTTCAGCTCAAAGAGGTGTCTAGATACTGTAACACTAACAGTATGTAACGGTATGGGTCCTGAGAACTCTCTAAGCCTTACCATCAAAAGACAGATGGGCAGTCTCAAAGAAACTGGGGGCACTTTAAATGGAAAAAAAATAAGTTTGTAACAAGTTTGTAATTTAATATAATGAAATACAGTACTTTTTTTTTCTTTTTATTTAAATATCCTTTAGGAAGTCAGTGTTCAAACAAAACAGATTTGAGGTTTATCTTTGAACTGCAAGTTACAATCTGAATGACTTTATGCAGGATCATTATAAGACACATTTTAAACCATTATCTGTTTAATTATAAAAAATGATTTTTTTTTCCTACTTCTTGGATCATAACTTCAGTTTCCCTTGGGTAAAAATACATTGTAATACAAGTTACAATTACAACATGAATTGTTAATATCTGCGCATAAGCACAATAAAAGCACAATAAAAGTTCCATGAAATGTACTGCTTATGGAAAAAAAATGCATTAATACTGAAACCTAAGAAGAAGTATTTATAGAGGAACTAAAATGCAACATATTGGTCAGCTTTCAAAGTGTCCAATGTTAGAGTTAAGGTGCAGCAGGAGATGTGTAAATCCATGAGAAGATCACTCACTTTAAGTTCCAGTACTAACGCCTCTGATTACAGTATCTTTGGCTTCTTGAGATAAGTTTCTAAGACAGAAGAGAATAGAGGTACAAAGAAGATCAGTTTTGGAAATGTGAACTTTTAAACTAAGATCCAATTAGTAAAGACTACCCTAGTTTCATTTAACATTTTAGATATCGCAGTGGAGTAAATGGTGGAATTGTGCAAAACACAGTGTTGCTTGTTTGTTACACACTCTCTTGTAGTATTATTTACTGTTTTTTAATAATGTTTTTCCTTTACATTTAAAAAAGTTTAATACTAATGCAATTGTGTCCTTTACAGAGTGTGACACCTGAATAACATCTGTAAACCCACTATGAGCAAGCCACTTATTCCTGGTAAAGGTAGACAGAACCTGAATCCTATCCTGGTGTGTAAGGCAATAGCACATACTGTAGGGGACACTTATAGACACATGCTGATGTCTTTATGTGCGCCCACAGAAAACTCAGGCAGACAAAGGAAGGGCATGTGCATGTCCTGCACATTAAGTCACCCCAGTCTGGATTCAAACTCAGGACCTAAGAGCTGTGAGGTAGCAGCACTAAAGTTTTGTCTAAGATCTGTAAATGTGGATAATTTAGATATCTAATTTAAAGCAGAAAAAAACGGATGGCTTACCTGGCTTACACACCTCTAAAAAGAGTGAAATGCAATGCCAGTTTCATGTTTTGGGGCATTTTGGAACAATGTATTTAAAACTTGTTCTTTGCAATGTTCAGATTGTGACTGTGGCATAATTATCCAGTGTCAATGGCGTTACCATTCAGCTCTCAACTCTGCAAGTGAGCACATTGCTGCTGTACTGTTCTGCCGGACCCACTTGAAAGGCAGTTGTTTGTTTCATCCTGGACTCATCTAGATGCCTTTCAGCTTATTCCCTCCAGAGACTTCTGTAACCATTCTTTAATATGCCAGACTAGTGGAAATGATCACAGCACAAAGACAGCAAAAGACAGAAAAACAACTCCGATACAGCTGATGTACATTACTCAGATGGGAATGTTCAACAGATTCGGTCAGGTCAACACTCTCTACTACTTGAAACACTACTTTATTTAATGTTCAGGTTAAAGGGAGAAAGTGTTCTTATCTTTACTGTGTGCACAATCATTACTCTCTTTTATTGCAGACTGTAGAGAAACACAACATTTCTGCTGCTGATCTTTCAGATATGAATGCAAGCAAAGCAGACATTGTTTTCAGACCACATGAAAGAGTTACATTCTACATCATAATTATATGTCATCGTTTACTCACACATCAAGTGTAGTGTGTCATCTTAATCTGTATACCTTGTTCATCAGTGAAAATAACTCTCATATAATTATTGTTAAACTAAAGAAGGAGCTGACAAAATAGAGACTTTTGTGTGACAGCCCTTAGAGAAAACTTTACTGCTGTGTCATTTAATGGTTTTCCTCTACTACTTATCAGTTGATACCACAACATCCCTTCTGTCATGGAGTGTCTACAGTATATCATTTCCAAAAAGGAAGTGTCCGACAGAATTTAATTATATTTTTCCTTTTACTAGTCAAACCTCGTGTAGAACCCAGAACACCATTCTGGCAACCACATTGTGAAAGGGCCATTACTTATCTTTAAAGGAAGCAATAAAGATTATTAGATTAATTTGTAGATTATAACACACATACCTGTGACATGTTACACACATACAGGTACTGTAAAACTTCTAAAGATAGATTAACAGGAGATTTATGAGGAGAGCTCAAATTCAAAATCAGTTCAGATCAGCAATGAATAAGGTCCCAGGGAAATAGAATAATAGTGAAGAGCTTTTAGAAGTGAAAATTGGAAGCACATTCTATTCTATTACATTAAGGGTAGGAGGTGTCTTAAGATGCTCAAATATGTTATCTTAGATTTTTCAAGAAATGGCTGGATGAAAGTAACAACCACCTCTTACTTGTAACCTTTCTGAGATTTTTAAATCATTTTCTCTACCTGATGGAAACAACCATAATATACTTCTAGTAAATCTGAATAAACAAAAATATTCTACAAGTAGTTAATTTGAATTGATCAAGGAAATAAACATAAAAAATGAATCACTGTTAACTACACTGATTCTTTTGCATACTGTGACAATAAAATACATGTACAGTATAATAGGTGTTTTTTTTAACCATTTTTATGGTCTCATCATGTACCATCCATATCTGGATGTCTAGAATGTTTTCATGATTAGTGTTTACTCTGTGCAGCTTGCAAAACATGGCATTTGCAAAAAGTGTTACACCTGTAATTTATTTTGCAATCCCATTATGTTTCCCTGTCAATACCATGGCATTCAATGAGCACATACCATAACACTGCTCCAGACCAGGTGGCGGCTGTTCGCAAATTACCCATTCACTTAAGGTATCATTGTTGTTGTACAGTATATATCAGTAGTGGATTTCAAAGTTAAAATTCTTCTATTACTGCAGATATTGGATCTTTTTTTAACTAATATATCCATCAAGCAGCTCTATTAACAATCTGCTTTTAACTGTATCATCTGATACTGTTACATTACAGTATGTTCTTCTGTTTATGACTTTATGGCAAACATCATTTGCCCTGCTATCAATAAATGTCCTGCAGTTGTATGTGGCTTTTTGTTTTTGTGATTAGTAAAATTGTAGGATCTTTTGAGTGCTTTTTCCTCATTAACCTAGTTTTGCCAGCCTTTTGTTTAGCAAGAAGTCTCTCTTCTTTTCATCAGGTTTCTTGAATATTCTGCAAGCTGCTGTCTCTTTGCCTTGTTGTCAGACATTTCTTCACATATTACAACTGGAGGTACTGGTTTTTCACAGGCTCACTAACACAGCTGTTATATTTTCATTTCCATTTCTTTAAAGCAGGTTCAGTTTGGCTTCTCTGTTGTCTGGTTCATTTGATCTTTTTTTTCTGAATAACAAATAATGGATTCCATTTATCACACATTGCATTAAATAACAGTACAGGTATGAGATATGAAAAAAATGTGTTTGCTCAGGTTTTGTTTGGGCAAGTGAAATTGTGTCAGATCCAGACTGATACGTGTTTGCATGATGCATATATGTAATATGTACTGTAAGTAGTTAGTGCAATAAAAAAGATAAATAGAGGAAGCTAATCCCTTTGATTTACTGCTTAAGTCAAACAGATACCCCCCAGGGGACATTATAAGCATGCATTGCAGACCAGAGCAGTAAGGTGCCTTGCAAAAGTTTTCATCCCCTACCAATTTTGTCACATTTTGAAGAATTACAAATTATACATATATAAACATTAAAATCAGCTTTTTATTTAAAGCTGTAATGATCAAACTGAACACTTATATGGGAATTAAGTTGTAAATTAAAACAAATATGAGGATTAAAATGTTCTGAAATGAATTTACTAATTGTAGAAGTATTCAGCCTCCTTGGTGGAAACTTTTTTGACTGCAATTACTACTCTGAGTCTCTTTGGATAGGTCCCAATCATTTTGCGCAATGGTGTGGTATCATTTTTGCCCATTTTCTTTACTCAAGGTCATGAGACACTGAAATCCACCAATTTAGTGTGGCTTTGGCTTCAGGTCATTGCCTGCTGAAATCTGAAATTTTGTCTAGGTTTTAGAGTGTTATTTGACTAAAGTAGGTTTCCTCTAGGATTCTTCGATATTTTACACCATCAATCTTCCCATTCTATACTGATGAAAAACATCCCTGTAGCACAATTTTGGTCCTGCACCAAAAATAACACTGCATTTAGCCCAAAAAATTTAAATTGCTGGTTTGTCTGACCACAAAACCTTCTGCCACATGTCTGCAGTATCATTTACATGATTTGTTGTAAACTCTTTTTAAGTAATGGCTTCTTTCTTGCCACTTGCTCATATAGCTCAATAGGAATGGCAGCCTGATTTGTGTAGTGTCACTTTTTAATGATGGACTTTACCATACACAAAGGTACAGTACGTACATTTGATCAGCAGCAATTAAAAACATACCACTTTACATGTAGAAAAAAAGACCCAGTCTTGTGTCTTGTGTAACCACAAAACCTCCTGCCACATCTGCAGAATCATTTACATGCTTTGTTGCAACCTTTTCAATAATGGTTTCTTTCTTACTGCTCAAACATACAAGACATCTGTGGGTAGGCACCAGGTTATACATCATACAGTATACTTTGTAGATCTTTTAAAGTCATAGTCGCCTTCACAGTGGCATACCTTACGTAAGAATGGCCTGAGATCTGGGTAGTGTCTGGACGGTACTGTATGACTCACATTCTACTTCTTAATGATCCACAATTTAGAAAGTTTCTTACAAACTTTTCCTTTTCTCTTTTTCCCTGATTTATCATAAAAGCTCCTTGATGTTCATGCTTGATTTGTCATGTTACTTTATGTGTTGTGGCTTGAAATTCAGCAAATAACTTTAGGGTCTTACAAAGCAGATTAATTTACTCACAAATCAAATGAAACCAGTTTGATTACACACCTAGACAGAAACCATTACACTAATATTGTGACCTTTCAAGCTTATCATTTGTACCGTAACTAATTTCAGGTTGTCATAGCAGAATAATTTAATCTTGAAAGCTCATTCTGTAGGAGTGCAGTAATGTCATCAAAGTTCACACAAGGGTTATCAGATTTATCAGGAAGTATACGCAAAAATCTGGCATAGCAATCATAGCTCCTATAGAACAGAACAGAAATCTGTAAGCAAATCTTCAAAAATCTTGTTGCTTCAAATGAGACTTGTGTAATGGCAATAGCTACAGTATATGTCTTCTTTGCAGCAAATCCAAATGGCTAGTACTTTTCGTGGGAGCATTTAGCCTACATACTGTATGTTCAACACAAAATCAAACTGTTTGTTTTGTACATAAAAAAGACTGTCAGGGAGGAATTAATTTATTGAATAAATAAAGATATGCTAAATAAATGTGGATAGAATGAAAGGCCATAATCATGATTTTAAAATAATGATTTTGTGCAATCTTCACAAAATTCCCTCATAAGAAAAAGAAAAAGTCTTTGGAGATAAAAAAGTTCTGCTGTTTCATTGCATGTTACATGACATGACACTCCCTTGAGGTTCAGGGAAGTCTTCTGTCTCCTGCAACCATTGGGACAGATGTCTTGTACAGTATCACAGATTACTTTAAATTCCACACTTTCCAGACTTACTTGTCCACAGTGCTCACATGAAAAAAGTTCAGTTTAAAAATATGTTGCTTAATTATGATCAGAGCATTTAGGATGTCAGCCACTGAAGCAATCTGGGAGTTCACCACCGCCATCTCTATTTTCATAAACTGCATGTGCTGAAACATAGACTGGTGGAACAGAGCAACCTTCTTAAATAAATCAGGAGAATCAAATTCTTCAAGTTTCTGTTTTTGAGAAAGAAGTGGGAAGAGTTGTTTTTCATTGGTTGTTGCTGCTTTGTTAACCAGGATAAACAGAATAATTACAAAAGAAATACAATCGGTCACATGTTCTGCCTGTGGGAAATGAATTACAAATTTCAGATAAATACATCCAATAAGAGATACCATATACTGTCTACTTTGGTCATTAAGTAGCAGCTATTGTATTTTCTTAAATACCTCACATATTTTTCATGATGTTGTTTTCTTTAAACCATTGATTAGTTAAACCAATCAGTTTTGAGATATATGTGAATACATTGGAATGAAACAGTTGTTTAATAACCTGGGGTATTATTAGTGATCATACAGTACTGTATATGCAAACACATTTTTTATAATGCAATGTCTTGATAAATAATCACCAAATACTTGGGGTGATTAATTAATAATCTGGGTGATTTTTTTCTTATTATTTTTCTTCGTATAATGAATATTCTAGGGGGTATGGCTGTTATGGGAAACGTGAGTTACTTAGCCAATCATGTATGGAAGATCTAAAGGAGACAGAATATGTTTTTTATACATTTATTTTGAATAAGTAAAATATTAAATCATGGACAGCATGTTGGCTGAGTGGATAGGAACGCTGCCTCACAGATCTGGCTTGGGATGCCTTCTCTATGGAATTTGCATATTTTCCCTGTATTCTCCAGTTTTTTGCCACCTTACAAAGACATGCTGGATAGGTTAATTGGTGTCTATAAAGTGTCCATGTGTGTGGCCTTTGATGTGCCAGAATAAGTTTAAGGTTAGGGTTAGGACTGCCATTCCTTCCTGGGTGTGACCATGTGCAAATCGCATTAAATCCTCTGTCAATCTAGGAAGAATAGAAATAGCCTAAAAATGCTGCTTCCCATTTTCTTCCACATCCCTGCTTCAGTTTTTCCCTAATCCTCCTGTGGCTGTGGTTTAAGACTAAAGGTTTGGAGTCACAGATGATCTCATACTCATCTCTGAAAGATTACTGGGCAGTCTGAGCTCTGAATAGATGTTTTGAGTCAATGATCCTGAAGGCCAATGGGAGACATTTTATAAGGGCACAGTAATTTAACATCTGATAGCAAGAAAGGGTAAATTGGTAATGCAATATGAAATGATAGAAAAGGGCAGATGAATACCCTAAATGGAGTTTATTTGCATCCAGGAAGATTAGTCATCTCTGTTATCATACAACCATGATGTACTCCACCAAAAAGGCTTAGTATCTTATCTTAGAGTATATCCAATGTCAAACATCTAGAAGCGCCAAAGACAGTTGTGTATAGTGTTGTAGGATGTATTATAAATTTGAACATCTGTTGTAATGTGTGCATGAATATATACAGGAGTAAATGAGAAATATGAGGTTCATTTTCTTCTGTCAAATGTTATGAAGGGATGGTGAATGACCAGAATGACCAAAATGGCACAATGAGAGTTAATATAAATATCCAAAACTCTGCTGTGCTTATTTTAATTTGTGGTAGTGCAATGGACGATATTTAAAGAATCTTATAGCCTGGTGTTCTTTTGGTGTACCAATAGTGCATGTGTCCATTAGTCTACACAACTTGGGATAGAACCACTGTGAAAACAGAGTGGTATTTCTATTCCTTTCCAAACAAACACTGCAATTTAAAAACTAAGTAGTTTGAGACTGAGTAAGCGTAAATGAAAACACATATCTTTTTCCAAGTACCAGGCAATTCTCCACTGTTCCATGCTGTTAAATTATGACAGGCAGTAATGAAAGGTATTGTATGGTCAGACTTTCTGGGGATTTCTGAGCTTGGAAAAGTGGCAAGACAAACGTGTTTCAGAAAGTAATCACGTAAAGCAGTTCTATCTTTACAAAATAATAAAAAAGAGATAAATTGGACTAGATTTGGTCAAAATCAGGAGAATAGTCAGCCTTCATAGCCTTCACCTGCTATGAAGTCAGTAGATTACTTTTCAAACAAATGGAGATAGTTTGACTATTGATATGATGAAGAGTTTGTAAAGCTTACTATTTCTCTACTAGTTCTTTCCGGACCCAATGCAGACGACACGATCCAGGGAAAGTGAAGAAATCACGGGGAAAAAGGCATGCAGGAGACGGGAATGAAAACAGGGGAGCGTGTCCATGGAGTGCTGGTGGTTGGGGGAGGTGTGGCCGAGGCAAACAATCCAGAGATGAGTCAACAAGGGAAATCCAAAACAGGGCAAAAGTCCAAAGCCAGGCGATCCATCCAAGACAGACGATTAAAACCAGAACCAGGTCGGGACCGGCGGGGGGAACAGGAACAGAAACTAAAACCTTAATGGGGCCAGGCGCATCCAGGTCCCGGACTCACTTGGTGCAGAAACCAATGCAGAGCCCGGATTAGTGTCAGCATCTGGCTTTTAAGGGGGAACTGAAAAGAGGCTGGAACAGGGAACAGGTGCGGGAGATGAAACTAACAAGGAAGGGCTGGAGCGCCCTTAAGAGGAGGGGTTGCGATCATGACAGGTACATGTGGCAGTCAGCTATATGTGGTTTAATTAATCATAAGGCTTAGTGGACTGTAGTTCAAACCACCATTTCCCAGTATCTAACCCTGTATCTTTTACAGCTGATCCCAATAATGTTACAAGAAAGAAATAAAGAACACTTCCATAAATACTTTAGGATGGCTGTCATGAATAGAGAAGTACAAAGGCTAAAAGTTATTTTTTTATTTCTGTCTCTGGATCTATTCAATAAAAAAACTGTCCTAGACATTTTCCCAGAATTCCCTGCATTGCCAGGATTTTCCAATAAAAGGTGACATGATGCTCAGAAATAATAAACACTGTCATTGGCTTCTAATAAAACTGCCTTTGCTAAAAGTTATGAGGATAAATGTTTATAGTGTTTTTGAAATTTCACATCCATTTTCCATGTTTATACATGATATGTATGGGGCATGAACAGAATTTACAAAAGTTATAGCTCTAGCTTGACACTTATTTATGTGCTTTTATGGAGTATTAACTAATTCTTTTTCTACAGAAACTCTCAAACTATTTTTAAAGAAACATTCAGGAGGTATACATTTAAAGCTTATAGGTAAAAGCTGAAAAATTATTTGGAGAAAAAGAAATATGAGTACTTATTTTCTTTTTCTCCAAATAATTTTAAATAATTTAAAAATATATATTTTCTTCCTAAGGTTGACATCCTTAAATAAAAGCAAGCACCTCAGGGCTTCAGTTGACTGAAAGACCATGAAAGAAAACAACACCTAAAAAAGTATACCAAGACCACATGATTGCTGAGTCCTAAAGCATACGTATTCCTATCCTGAGTTCAAATTGTGTAATTCATGAGCTGTGGAAAGAAAACCTAATTTTGAGAGGGGTACAGAGAACATTGCGGTGGGAATCCATTAGTAAAAGATTAGTACAAAAGGCAGCAGCGCAGTATTGTACTGTATCAGTTTAAATAGTAAAAATGAAGGAAGACAGCTCTGAATGAAGTAAGTGGCCTGATCTCCAATGTCTCAGAGAGTCTAGGGCTCTGTGTGGCCAGCTGGTGATTAGGTTGAACTGCAAATGGTCAGGAGCAGGAGGCTGAAAACAAATGTCATGTAAAGAAAGCAAAATGCATTGCAACAATAAAAGACTTGAAATCCCAAGTGCCTTTTCTAATCTTTTGGTAGCATTTATTCACAGGAATGCCTTTTTCTTTCACGTCATAAATTACCCAAGATTAATGACCAACTGCTGCCAAAAATTGCTCAAAAAGTCCTTTAGCTTCCTCTGTGGGGATTGCTTCTGATTAACTATATTCCTGCTGGTGTTTAAATGTGACTAAGCACCACATCTGTAACACATACAGTAACTGTAGCGTGCCTACTTCATTATTGTGTGTGTCACATTTCTTTGGATGGTCTACTTTATAATACCATTTACAGTTACATTTTTATATTAGTTACAGATATTTAAAAAACAATTGTACAACAAAATACCTTTCATAAACGTTGTTCTCTAAAATAAAACATTTGCTATAGCTGTGCGGCAAGGTTCAAGTATCAATAAGGCCGCATTAACATGACCACGTTATCAACATCACCTTTGTGTCAGATATGTACTGTATGTTAACTATATTTCCACTGAAAGAAACTGAGGAAACTGTAAGTTATTCTTTTAATCCTGGTTTACTGAAACAAGTGTAGCCATTAACCAAACAATCAATTTGGATATTTCCATCTGGAGGGCAGGGAGACCCAAAAGAAGTGGGTCACAGTCTATGCCCTTTCATTGTATGGATATGTTGAGCCCACAGCTCTTCCTCTTTCATTGATGGACCTAAACACTGCCAGAAAACCTGAGGAGCTTCCTATTGCATGTAAAGTAATTGCCCACAATCTGAATGACTAGGAATCAGAATTAGAATAAGACAGAGGTAGCCACCAGTGAATCAAGACACCAGCCACACCAACCAAAAAAAGCATGAGTATGAAAAAGCAGGTGAAGCTGTCCAACTATCTGTAGAATAAGGAGGCAACTTGAAATATGGCCCATGACATGACTTCGCCCATACGTCTGGCTGAGTGTGCTATCACACCACATGCTTGTGAACTATACTATTATAGGCAACAATCCTGTGGGAAAACCTTTGCCATCCAATGCTAAAGAAAATTATCCAAACCAATAATTATAGTTTTATTTCTTAATATTGATGGATCTTCTAAAAATAGTTCAGGAGAAAACCTAATGTAATCATGCTCAAGTTTGCCAAACTTCATCTAAATATCACATTTTTTGCTTACACATTTCATTTTTGCATTTGTCAATTAGTTGCATCAGACACAATCTCACTCTACTGTGTTACTCTCTGTGGCTCCTCTGTCTGCTGGAAGAAAACCAAACACTTCCACCATTTCAGCAAGCCATGAAACCCTAGCTGATTTGAAAAGGGAAACTGAAAGTGCTGATTTCTCACACGTGTTCTCACCAATGCCAACCTCCACCTATTCCTGTTGTTGCAACAGCTGCCCAACGTTTCCAGCAACTTCTCAAATGTTTCTACAGACACGTGTCTTTGCCAAGACCCTACATGCTTCCATGTGCTTTTTTTTCCAAGCAAGCCTCTCCAGCCCAACCTTAATTATGTTAAATAATTAACAAATTATTTTAAGATGAATGTATTTATAGCCAAAAGGATCCGTTTATTTCCTGATTAACCTGTAAAAAAGAGGGCTTGCTCTCTCATGGAATGCCAACAATTAAGGATCCCATGCCTACAGTATATAAACTTTATATATAGGACATATATGTTTTGCTGATGATATCTTGTGTCTGCTGAAGCATTGACAAGTATTGGAGAAGAGAGAGTGTGCGTCCAGTTGATTCTGCTATTTTCACAGAATGTGAGGTATCATGACCGCAGCCTCCATAAAGGGACATGGCATCAGTTTGAATTTCAGTGCATAGACAGAATGGATGTTCTTCAGCAATTAGGTGGACAGGATGCAAAGCTGCTAACAGGCAGCATGCTATGTCGGAGGTGAGAGGATATCTGGGTTTCCAAATGGGTTGGGATGACGGAGCAACACTGGGAATCAGTATATTGCAAGTATCAGTACTACAAACAGTATTGTGTTTCCCGAAGTGCAAGTCCACACTAAGGGATTGGTCAACACTGAATAAGGTTACACTGACAATACTGTCCTTCAGAATTTGTCAGTCCCAGTTCAGTAGTCTTGTTGAGTGAATTTCGGTACCAGTTCCAAAACTTAGAGATGTTTCTCAGTTGCAAGCACATATGAATTAGAACTGGTTTTTGAATCTGAGTTCTGTTGGTAATTGTATGGTGTTCATGAATCATAGAATGCAAGGATGTATGAAGTAGACTTATGGTTTTAATGCCTTAACAGTTGGTGCTCCAGCAACAAAGGTCTTCTTCAGGAAGAACTCGGCAAGACAACACTGTTTTTAGGACAAACACAGTCCTTAGACAGGCCCTCCAAGGACGGAGGCATCAGAAGAGTTGTTAAAGTGAACAAGGAGAATCAAAAGGCCTCTTTTGAATTCCCTGAATAACAGACAGGGGGGTAGTGGTTTAAGACCAAAACTATGCAAATACAACATCCACAGCTGGAAAACCAGTAAGTCCCATTTATTTTGTCCCTTTCAAAGAAAGGAAAAGAAATCTGAGCACAAATGCCTTTTACAGTGCATAAGAAGAGTGTACCCACAAAGAATGCATCTCCTCCAAGTAATCTGATAAGTGAGGCAATTCAAATTTCATCAGTGCTGTCTTGTTGTGGAGAGTATTGTCCAGCAGAGGTCAACACCACTCTGGGTTCAACAGAGAAGCCAGCCCTTGGTGTATACATGGCTCTGTCTGTCAATACTCAGATGTCCTTGGGCTGGAAGAGGAGATGGAGCACATCAGGGATGGGCTCATGTCAGAGACAGCACTATAGGGCTTCAAAGACCTCCACACAGACCTCCCAAGAAAGGGCTAAGTGTTATTACAGTCCTTTTCCAAAGAAAGAGGTTGTGAAGCCTGCAGCACTGGTGTTGTAATAGAAGTATCAAAGCCTTCTGCTGTCTTGCAATCTCCTTAGTGATCATATTAAGATGGAAAGCTACCATTGCAATAGATTCAGGTGAATCACCCTCTGCTGTGATTCCAGTGGTCACATAGCTACAGGACTGGGGTCCAACTCTGAATGGGAAAATGTTGTGTGGTGTTGGCGACGCAAAGAGCAAAGAGCAGGCCCACAACTCTCCAATAGGTGGGGGCTTATTTGAGAGACCAGTGGAGGGTACCTATAAGGAGCCTAACTTTGGTGTGAAGCTGGTGACTGGCGTGTTACGTGATGTGCCCTGCGCACACACTGTTGAAAAGTTGCTCAATAAACATAGACAATATAGTCCTTCAAAGTGGGTAATATAACCAGGATGAAGACATACATAAATTGTCTTTCCTCAAGTATTGCCACTGTGAAACCCAGGCATAATGAATGACAGACAGACATGTTGTTCTTATTAAGTATTTGTTGTTGGGGTTTTTGGAAGAATATCAGTGGCGTGAATACTGAGGACAATAACATATAGCAGAAACATATATTATATCACAAAGAGCTGACAATATAAAATGCTCATGCAGGTCTATGAGCGAGAGAGGAGTGGACACGACACAGAGGAAGGGTGTGCAGGGACCAGGAGTGCATAGAGGCAGGGAGTGCATGGAAGTACAGGGTGCACTTGTACTGAGTCATCAAATGTAGTGTACAGTAAGTGAAAAGCAGCAAACAGGCCAGACAATAGTGGTGATAGCAAATGGAAATAAGGCACACATACTTGACTTGACTCCCCTCCTTGTTCTTCTCCTTCGTGTTCTGTGTTGTCATTCTACAACTGTGGAAAGCCTAAAAGGAAAACGGCAGGAACTAAAAAAATCGCAGTGGAAACAGGCAGAGTACAAAGATAACACTCAATAGAGAAGTCTTCAGAAAAAAAAGTACTGGAAGAAAGGAAGGACTCTCAGTTTTAAACAATAACATGGACAGGAAGAGTTGAAGCAATAGAACACACTATTAAAAGTGAAGTGAAGATAAGAAAAATAAGACAGTGGGAAATGAGGCTTGCTTGAATCCTAACAACTCAATTTAAAAAATGAACAATGAGAAAAAAATGTGTCTTTTAAATCCCTAGAATAACACACACATGGGAAAGTGGCATTAGACCAAACTATAGTGGATGAGTATGGGGATGAGACTGACTTACTCAGCTCAGCATTTACCAGCGTGAGAAAGAAAGAGACAGTGATAGTCATGTGGCAGACATAGGCTTTGGAGTTTTATATTCAAGTGAGTGGTGGTGAAGACAGGATGTCCCACTCCTCGCTGTTATAAGAACCTGGACAAAATTCCTGGGGTGATATCTGCATGGAGTTTGTGTGTTCTGGTCATATTCTGCCGATTTGGATTTCCTCTGAGTTCACATAAACACTAAATGATCTGTAGCACAGTAAGCCAAGGGCTGTCTTCATAGCAGTAAATTGCTTTGGTCATCTTTTATGCCACAGTAACAAAACTTGAAGATTTTGATTTTCTCTGAAGCACTCACTGTACATTCCCTAAAGCAATGTACTTTTCTACATTTCTAACAACTATTGTTATTGTTATTGTTATTGTTATTGTTATTATTATTATTATTATTATTATTATTATTATTATTACAGTAGTTTCTAATGAATGAGAGAGTAACATGAATGTGTGTAAGTATTTGGCATGGCTTGCCTAGCTAGGGGAATGGAACAAACCTGAGGCTGGATACGTTGCCCAATGCCCCCTCACTATTGTGAGGATTGAGCTAGGGAGCTGTTTCAAGGGTGGAAATTGGGAGGTGGGGAGGATGTGATAGAGATACCTGAAAGGAAGTCCCAAGTGTAAGATTAGGATCTAACCTTCTTCCTGAATTGCTATTTTAACATTTGTTATACAGTAATTCCATTTTTATTGTTTAAAGGAGAATGTAATATATTGTTTACAAATGACTTAAATTAATCTTTACTGCCTAAAAGGAATGAAAAGATTTTTAGCTGCCATCAGTTGCTCCAGGTCAAACATCAGTTTTGCTGTAAATGTAAACATTGTTTTATCCCTCTGAAAAAAGCTTTTTCTATTGCTTTTAAAAATATTTCTAGGATCAGTAACCACATGCCTACCCCATTCCATCATTTCCCAGGACAAAAGGTCTGTGTGCTTGTTCTGAGCAATCATTAATGAAACTACAAATATGGCTGAAGAACTTATTTCTGGATATTTTTGAGAAAGAAACTTAATGATCTTCAATTTCTGCAAAATGCAAAACCGGTGTGCTCCATAAAATGCATTGAAGCCCAGTGATTACAGTGAGAGGCTGCCGTTTGGAAGGAAGTTGGTTCGAAATGCTTGAAATTAAATGAGTTCAGAATTTTGATACATACTGTACCCATGTCTACAGGAATTCCCTTCCTAAGTTAGCTCTGTAGACAAGGACAATGCTTTGACCATCAGGACAATACAATATCCATCCATCTGTTACCAGGAATACCTTGGAACTGAGGCAAAAGGGAGCCTGAATTGGGCATGAGAAAAGACTACACCGTGCATGGGATGATAGTGCATCTCAGGGCAAACACACTACAAAGAAAGGGACATTAAAACAAATAAGAGACCCCAATTAATCTAGCCAACATATCTGTAGAAAAATGAAAGGAAACTGGAGCCACCAGTGAAAAGCCACCTGGAGAACAAAGACTTTACGCCAGGGCCTAAGAACAAAAAAAGAAAAAAAGAAGTTAAGCTTCTCATATAACTGTAAGGTTAAAGCACTCCTGCTTTAAAAGGTGGCTTTTAATAACGTGAACCTAGGCACAGGACAGTGTAGTCATGGCTCCAGTATTTTGAATAATACCACTGCACCTTTACTTATATGTTTCTTTTAAGCAAGTTAAGCAAGTTTTAAGTTTTTAGTGTCAATCATAGGTTTCTATGGCCCAAGAATGTATTGTACTTTCTCATGCTTATAACATGCAGTGTTTATGTTGCCTATCTTCTACTTCACATATGCTGCATAGTTCTAGCGTTAACAGGACAGACTGTTTTGAATTTTATATAAATATTGGTCCCCTTGACTCAGACAGTATTAATCAAGCATGTGTGTGTATATATATGTCCCATATGCAACACAAACATTTGAATACTTCCGCATGTGTCTGTAACACAGTGAAATGATTACATTAAATCTCTGAAGCCAGGGAACTGATGTGCTTGATTTTGACACAATATGTGTAATTTCCAAACCTGTTCTCATTTTTTAGCAATTTTCCTGTATGCTGCAGCATCACAGCTGTCGAGAAAAAAAATATTGAACATTCAAAGAGGCTTATCACTCTGTGCATGTTTGCTTTTAGAAAAATAAGTAATAGAAATATTGGTATTGATTTAATATATTATCATTATTCTTATTTGTTGGTTATTCATGATTTACCTTGATCCAATCAAGTGACTGTTGTATAAGCACTCAATGCACTCATTAGAGAGAGAGCTGATTTGGCACAAGGTGAGGACTTAATTCTGGTGAAAATCAAGAAAGAAATCCACAGAACTTAAGCAATATGCCAAGCTTATCAAGAGAAAATTAGTGGAAAACTAGGTCATTCATACACTGGCTTAGTCAGCACACTGTTACTGTCTGATGTGTTCCCAGCCTTGCAGGTTTTTATTCTGGCAGGATGTTACAGCCAAATCCAGTCTATCAACGATAGATCACAATCTCCATATCCACAATCATTTTAACATTGCCAGTTCCACTGTAACAGAATCATCAGGTGTACAATTGTGAGGGTGGCTAAATATTCGCTGCGTGCAGGCCAGAGCTGACCGATACTCAATGACTGAACAGATTGAGAGTGGTGTGACCTCAGGTGGACTCTCCAGCATTGGAGCCAAGTCTTCTTTAGTGATGAATCAATGTCGTGTCTAGACAACCTGAAGGCAACCTGACTGCATGACATGACATTTGTCACCTGGTGTAAAAATGCTTTGCTTGATATATAGCTTGTGTTGTTTTCAACATTGGCCATATACTGTATGTACACTGCTGGCCCGTAACCTTTACCAGTAACTGTAACTTTTAAACCCCTATTGATCAACCCAGATAACGGGAAAAATTCTCAACAAAATAAAACATGTTTGCTCAAGTATAATACAGGTGTTCTTGCTACAAAAAAACATTTTTTTTTTCTAAAATAACGTCCAGTCCACTGTAATGAAAATACATTTGGGCAAAATCAAAACCATTATATTCATGGTACTGGATGCTAATCTTTAACAAGAATTAAATTATTTGAAGGAGTTCTGAAAGGGCAAAAAGAGTTTTAGGCAATATGCATGGAGAGCACCTTACTCATTATATTAATACCCTTCATCAGCCAATCTTCCTCATGAAAATGAACATCCAGACTATGTTGCCCTCTTCTGGCCATGACTCCCGTGTATTGTGAGAAATATTTTGGCCCTAGGCATTGCCTGGAGGAAATCCAAAATTTTAAAAAAAGATTCACCTTTTTTTATCTTACTTTTGTTTTTCATTTCAGAAACCAAATTAATATAAGATGCTTTTGTTTCAGATGTTAAATTCATTCCTCTAGTTTATTCAAAAAGAGATCTGTGTTTCTATGTGCCTTTCACAAGGCACATTATGGTCAGTTTTAGGAATTTGCATCATTTTCTCCTACAATGATGGACAAGACTGCCATTTTGCCATATGGGGAGGGATATTTCTCACACCTTAAGAAAGATACTATGACCAGTATACCAAAGTTTTGTGTCCCATCTTTCATCTTGGATTGCATACTGTATAAGTGTACTGTATGTCTTCTGTTATCATAATTTGTCCTCAGGAAATATTCTCTTGCTATTAGCTTAATATAGAGAAGTGGTCTGTGATTCTAGTGTGTTCTCAAGAAAACTATTGTTGACTTCATCTTTCATTCCCATCACCTGTGCCAGTGCCTCATGGCACAACACACCACCAAATAAAGGAAAGAGTTCCAGAATGGAGGTGTCATAAAGAAAAAGAGATCAACTGAGAATGCAGTGTGAATTTAGACAAAATCAAAGTCGCATAGAAATAAGGAGAATGGAAATAACACATGGACCCCTACATTACACAGACATTATACAAGGAGTATGGAACAAGTTAGCCAGCTGTGTTGTTAATGCCGATACCCTTTCTTCTTTTAAGAAATGACTGGATTGGATCCTCATCTCATCAGAAGAATGGAATATCAAGAGTATATCCAGCGCATTTAGCCTGTTTCGTAGTTAATTAATCAGGATAAGAGGAAATTCAGCATAATTAATATTAACTATTAACTACCAAACAGGCTAAATGTGCTGAACATCTTCCTCTCATTTGTAAACGTCCTTACATTCTTATGATACACAGACACACAAAATGCTCCCTGAGATTTAACATAAACATTAGATGGAGTAACAGTAAGTGTACTTTCAAAGCTTTGCTTGTGACATCATTTCATTGTTCTTGGATACGTTTCTGATGAGAAAAGGTGTGTTTGGAGTAGTAGAGAAACACTAGGACATGAACTAGGGGCACAGATCACAGAGATACCCCTCCATTAAGTCTGTAGAGCAAATGGAAGGTCAAAACCTTCATTTTGATGTGATTGTTATTACCATGCATGTCTGCTCAACTCGACTTTTTATTAGCTACCTTAATTAATAATTATCTATTAATTAAAATTAATAAATGATAATTGATAAATGATAATTAGAAACCCTTTCTCCTTCATTGGGAGATAATGTTTAATAATGCTTAATAATCTAAAATATACTGTAACTGTTAGTAATGACGTACAGAATATGTGCAATATGCATATGTGAAAAAATCCAAATATGGCAGCATGATGTTTTGGTGCTATTGACTTTGAATGTGTGCATCTCAATTAAACAACTCTGAAAAGTTCAGAAAGCCCAGAATTAAACCAGACTTTGTACATTTCCAAGCTTGAAAACTGTGGGCTTCTTTGTAGGCTCTGTGTAAGGTGCCCTTGCTTGACAGTTGCATGATAATAAACAAAAGGCTCTAAGAACTACTGCCTTTAAAAAAACTCAAAAACACAAGCTAGTTCATTCTAACATTTTTTAAGCTACGTTAGAAGGCTAAGTCTATACTGGCACAACATTGAACTAACACAGAATCCCTCAATTTACTAAATAGAGATATTGCCAGGTCAGGGAAGAGCTATACTACAGGTGAAAGTTAAGGGGGATAAAAAGCATGAAAATGTTCACTATTGCCGTGCACACATCCCAAGTTATGAGAATATTCTTAAACACATGTACATTTCTCCTATAATCCTAATAATATCATGCAACTCTTCCCAGCATTTGTGTGTCTGCGTTCTAGATTTAGTTCAATTCTGGGATTTTTCCAAACATGGATTCATGTGCATAATGAAGGACATCAATGAGACCAATGGCACGTGTCCTGTCATTCAGACCCCCTAGAAGACCAAGAGATAAAGTCAGAGTGATCACAGAGTATGAACACATAAGGGGTAGGAAGGCTGCCCTTTGCATGGATAGGCTTCGGATCCCCCAAGATGCTGAATTGGATGAAACAGTTAGAAAATTAATCGATAGATGTTAGGGAGGTATTGTTATAAAAATGACTGCATTAAAACATCAGGGGTCAAGGAGCCTGTTTTGATATTCATATTTTAAGAAGATAACGTTCCAGGATATAAATTCACTGAAGTCAAACATTCTATGGAAAAAAGTAAAAGTACCAATTTATATCAGAATCAAATTAGAAAATGTCTTTATTTCACAGTCACATTCAGTAATAAATATAGACAAGTAAGTATTTATCAACTTATAATAAATCATCTTCAGAAAATCAGAAAGAGTTCAGAAATAGTTCTCTGGAGCAGATGAAACCTGTAGGAAAATGGAACGAAGCAGAGTTTTTGAAGAATACGTTTGATGATAATCCCAAGTGTATTAATGGCCATGAAACAAGTCCCTGTCTCATTCCAGACTAAGATGAATTGTAAACTGGGATGGAAAGGTAGAGAAATACACACCCTTGCACATAATCAATTTAAGTGTGCTTATTTAAACTAGAAACAAATCAGACATATCCTTTAATGATTAAGCACTTTACAATTTACTTCTGCTGGTGGATTAACAAAAGGAACAGACTCATCTCTCAGGTATGTAAATAAAGACAACTGACCTCCTCAGGAGCTGATGCAATTCTAAGTCAATAAACACCTCCTTGCTTTGAATCGTGCATGTCTTATGTAGTTGATTATTACTTATTCATTTCTAATCAGGTTGCTTTAAAAGGAAATTATACTTTATTAGTTTGAAGAGATGTGTTGCTTTGGAATGGGCCTCAAATAAAATTAGCTATGAAAAAGATTTTAAAGCCTTCATTAACAGCACGAAGACAGAGGGAAAAAAAACAAAATTATCCATACTAAGCTTCGGGCAATGTCTGTGACTACTTTTATAATTGCAGTCCCTGAAGTGATGGCATCAACCTCTGTGTAGAGGGTCGTGATGGTGAGATTCTGAAACAGGGTGTAAGGTTAAGAAATATAATGATTTTTAAGACTTAAAAACTTTAATTAATAGAATATTTAAAAATATTCATTTTGATTAAAAAGCTTATTCAGTAATAAATGTCAACATTGAAGGCTGTTTTTTTCCTTTTAGAATTGTTTTAAACCCTATATTATTTAATAGGATGTATTTGTAATGAAGGGCTATTAAGCTGTAATAGAACAACTTTCTCTAACTTCCAGCTGATGCTTGGAGGAGTTTGTGACTTCTCTGAGTGTATTTGCTTGCACTGATGTAGGATTTATATGTACACCTTTATATGGCACAGTGGTTAGTGTTGCTGCCCCAGAGTACTGTTGCCCTGGGTTCAATTCTGGTCCTGGGGTACTCTCTGTGTGGAGTTCATATGCTCTCCCTTTGTTTGTGTGGGTTTACTCCAGGTACTATGATTTCCCTGCTATGCTGTCCCTTGACACTGAATTGGATACAAAGTAGATGGATGGATTATCTTTCACTTCATACTTCATCAACTCTTTGCAAGTGTGTCTCCTCGTATCCACGGAGAAGCTTAAGTTCCATAAATAGTATCGTTATTTCCTGTAAGATGTCCCTTCACACACAGTGTTACCACTTTTTCTTAAATTAAACGTATTGTGGAAAAATATCTGTGCTTTGGACAATTTACAAGCTGTTCCAGGAGATAACTGGAATGCAATTCCACAGAGAAATCTTCAACACCATGCTGTAATAGTATTACACCCCTAGAATCCACATGCTGATAACAGAGTGTAACACAGCACAATACAATATACAGAAATAAGTTCTGGGTCAGGGTTTATAAACCCCAAAACATATCAAGGTTCTAATATACAGTATATCTGTAGATTTGTATATAGATAAGCAAAAAAATAGCCATCTAAATGTTCTCAGCCTTCTGGTAGGAATGATTTGATAAACTGAGCCTTCAGAAAGATAAGAAAGTATATGATGAAAGCAAATGATAAGAAGTGGAAAAGGTTTTAAATGGCATCAATTAATAAAAGCAGATATCCTGAGAAATGGAATGTCCTCGAAACGTGATCTACTGTGTAATTAAGAATCTTCTGTCATGTCTCTTGTGATAAAGGGCTACAGAGGGGTCATTAGATCTAAGATAAATTGCAAATTATCCTCTATTTACAATATAGATTAAGCATTCTTTGGTTGCAGCTGCAGAGTTATTGCTTTCCAACCTCCATTAAGTTGAAAGTTACTGCTTTGTTCTTATGACTCTGTTTTTTAAATAAGTTTTAAATTAAAAAGTAAACAATTTCCTAGAGCTAATTACACAATGAAACTACTCAGTGGCCCAGGGCTGTTGTTTTCTGCCAACTAGAAGAGCCTTTCTACTACAATAAAGTCGACAAGCTTTAATAATGCTTCATAAAAGAATGGTCAACTAGGAACTAGGAAACTGTAGTGAAAGAAACTTGGTCTAATTACAAGTATTTAATCCAGCTGTCATAATAGACGATAATTAATACATTGTTTATATAGTTTAATATTAAGGAACAGTACTTTCTGGAGCATCTGTATTTTTCAAATTCAAAAACAACTGCTTTAAAACCTAAGGCTGTTTGGAGTCCCAACATTTGTTTGGAAGTGGGCATTTGAGCCCTATTGTTTATTTAAAAACAATTAAGCTTTTTGGCGTTTCAGTTATTTAGTCTCCCATTAAAATGGCCTCATTGACAGGCTTTCCAGCTCTGTTAAGCTGGCCTGCTGTCTACATGCTCTCCCATGAGTCTCTGACAAAAGTCAGGGACCTGGCGGTAAAATACATTGATATCTCCAAGTGATTTAATAACAGCCCCCCAGCTCCAACACACACATTTTCCTTCGTTTCAAACTTGACTATCTGTTCTATATCTGTCTCTTTACAGTGGTGATTTCTCTTCATAAGCTCCCCTGTGTGTCTTTTTGTTTAATTTTAGAGCTCTTCGAATATTTTTTTTTTCCTCTTCAGAATGTATAAGCTTCCTGTAAACACTGGAATTCTGAAGCTCTTTGTATTGAGTGCTTCATCTGTAGTTTGTCAGCTTCATGGAACCTGAAACCTGTATGTTCTATAAAACTCAAACTCTTCTTCTGTTCTTTTGCTATAGATCCTGGTGGACCATGGCTTACTGGAAAGAGTTAGGAAAAAGACTTTGGAGTTAAATTCTACAGTCTCACATTAATAATAAAGTTAAATTATTAATTTAACTTCAAACATACATTGACAATATCACTGTCAGACCTGCCTGTCATGACCACTGTCTTGTTTTCATTGGATAGCGAGATGACTATAATAAATACATTTCAGGATGTATTCTGTGAAGTTGAGAGATTGATTTAAATGTGAACTTCACATAATCCTTGTGGTCAATATCTTGTGTTGCCTTAATTATCTTAATTAATGCAAGTACTGTATATGCATCCGCTCTCTGCTGCTGTCCACAATGTTAAGGTTGAAAAAAGTGAGAAAAATGGAAGAGTGAAAATATGTCCAGGCAGGGTTTCAAAATCATTTTAACTTCCTTACTCTCAGTTTTACCTAGCTACATCTCCCCTAGATGTTTAAGTGGGGAAAATGGGGAACGTTATTTAATTGTACGAAGATTTGAGCAATCTTCAAGTCTGAAGTAGAAGTTGTGAATTAGCGCGAACAGAAATGAGAGAGCATGGTTATTTGCATTCCAGTCTGAGTGAAAATTTAAATATCTTATTTTTTTTTATATGAATCCACCAATAACATCCCTCATTTCTTTAGCATCAGCCGATTAATTAGTTTTAAGCTACCCTAGCCCCTGTATAATCTCTGTCTTGTACCATATTCCAAGTATGTGCATTACCTTGAATACCTACTGCTGCAATTTGACAGTTAATCATTTGAGAGGAGCTTTAGAAAACTTTTCTCAAAATCTACTATATTGTAACAGATTCAGGTTCTAGGGCTTGTGCCCTTGCCGCTCCTCCCCAGTTCATCACTCCACCGCCTGGGCTTGAACCCAGGTCTCCGGCGTCACTCAACAGGGGTTTTGCCAGCTGAGCTTGCACCCTAAAGACCTTCCTCAGCCCAGGCGGCCAAGGCAGCCCAAGCGGCTAAGATCCCTGGCGTATTTGTTACACTCTCCCCCGCTTAATTTGCCATCCTCAGCGAAGGGCAATCCCATCCCACTCTAACACCAATATAACAGATTTGGGTTCTCAGGCATGTGCCCTCACCACTCCCACCCCAGTTTGTCCCTCCACTGCATGGGTGTGAACCTGGGTCTCCAGCATCACTCAAGATGGGTCTTGCCGGCTGAGCTAAAGAAGACCTTCCTCAGCCCAGGCGGCCAAATTCCTTGTTATGCGCAGGGGTGTATTCGTTACAACATAATAATCTATTTGTAGCCATTGCTGCTGTTGCCTGTTTGAAGAACTCAAAGTGCTAACATATTTGTTAAGCAAGACCTACTAATTCAAAATCCTTGTTGACTATACTTTAGAATCGTATTGTGTTCCTTTTTTCCCAGACATGTCCTTAAATTGCAGTCTGTGATTTTCCCCTTATTTTTTCTGCCAGAGGTTTTCAATGTGAAATGGTTCTTGTGATTAAGAGAGTGTTGATCATTTCAAAGAGAAAATGTGTTTTGATTATAGTCATGGACTAGTCTAGTTCTCTGCCCCATTCAGAATTTGTCTGAATTTTTCCAAAAGATTATTTCAAAGCCTCCACCCCTGGCTCAGCTAAGGCACTTATTTCAGTTTTATCTGATCCCATACTCCAAACAATTTTGTTTCATCAAGAGATCTTTATTTGATATTTTATTTGGCTATCCCTAAACATAAAGCCAAACTGAAAGTCCCAATTCACTGCAGAACTAAAGAACTAAAATTCCTATGTTTTCAAAGAGGTAGAGAAGATTGGGAAGCTGAGAGGGCTTTGTATGTACAGTAGATCTGGTCTTATATCTCTGTGGTAAAACAAAATATATTGTTATATATAGCATATATGTTAAACATATACACAAGTTATTTATGTCATATAAAATGTTATATAACATTAATACAATGCAATTAAATAGATACTGTTACACACACTCCTCTCCTTCCTCATCCTCTTTTATTGAATGCTCAAATACAATAATCCTAATACTGATATATGATGATACACATGATAAAAGTAAGATAATGTGGTTCATAATTTTTTCAGGCGGCGGGTATCTCTGGGAGTTTTGTTAATTGACTATGAAGAAAAATGTGTTCCTTACATTTTGACTGAATACTTCAAGCCATGGAGATCTATCTTAAGTGCTTCTAGTATCTGTAATATGTCTAGTATTTGTAATATGTCTTCTTTGTCTATGTTAATATTATTTAATATAGAGTTTTGTCTTTCCTAAAACTGAGCCTATGTCTATTATTTCATTGATAAGCTGAGTGTATTATAATTTTACAATTTACGGTCTTTATGAGACACTTCATCTTTTAAATTTGTTTTTTAATATTTTATTACTTCAAATATCTATATGTTTGACCTTTCTATCTCTCTCTAAGATCCTTTTTAATCATGCTTACCACTCATAATACTTATACTTAATAATACATAATACTTTGATTAATTGTTTCTTAAGACTCTTCCTCTTCCATTCTGGTTTAAATATTTTAGAATTCCTTTGTGGATCCTTACCTTTAGCTGACTGGTTCCCTTCTTGTTCAGATTTAGTCAATCATGTCCTCTTACTGTAGATAGCCTTTGCTGTTGAGGGATTTCCAGTGGCCTTCTTCAGAACATTGTGTTCTCAGCCATATGTTGTGCTGACAGTTTGTATTTGTTTGAACAGCTTGGTTTAGGTAAGATGCCAGAGAAAACAATTGATTTGAAGATTCAGTTGGAGTGTTTCAAGATTCACATTTGTCTCCAGCAATGATTGTTCCTCTATTTTTGGGTGTAGCTTGGCATTATTGTTATTGATTGAAGGTGATGTGACTGGTATGTAGACTACAGTGTCTATGGTCATGGTGTCCTGGACGTGCGGCCTTAACCATCCACCACAAGTTGAAGCAGTGTTGTGAGAGCTGTCTGGATAGACCTCTGTATTTTGTGTTCTTTAACAACCTAGGGCACTCTGTTGTCAACCTTGCTGCAGCCTACTGTAGAACAGACATGATGTTTAAAGTTAGTCCTAAATCAAGACTAAACCCAAAAATAATGGGTCATAGCAAAAATATTCTCCTGGACACAGCAAATAAATAAAATACAGTAAATAACAGCAAAGCAAACATCCTTTTTTTAAAACATAAACTTTTATTATCTGTACTAAGTGACAGACCTAACTACTGTGTGCATTTGCATCAAAGGGATGTTGTTGAATTAAAAATGTAGGGGAAGAAAATGAACAAGTCACAGGTGTTCAATACATTAAACAGTTTAAGCATAATCTGTTGCCTCATGTACTTTATTTGCTGTTTTTCTTGCTTCTGTAGATTCCCCAATTACTGAGAGCCTCTTATGTCACAATGGTGTCTTACCTGTAAAATGTTGCAGTAGTAAGATTAGCTTTAATTGGCCATTTACTGTACATGCCCACTTCTGAATACTATCTAAATTACCTTATATTGACCTACAGTACATTTTTGTTGGCTTCTTCAAATAAATTGAGAAACAGGAACCATACTGACTATCCCCAGTAATAACACATTATTGAGCAGATGTAAGTCTAAAATTACCAATAAAATACTTCACCATACTGTATATGCTCTTTAAGATGATAGGTCTACAATTAGTGGTGTCAGTCCATTCCCTTCTTATATGCTGTATATTGGTATTATTTTAGCTACATTTATATTAGTAGGAGGGTGTCTGTGTGTGCAGCTCTCTCGTGCTTCAGGATTGTGAGGCCCAAGCCCTGCTGTCAGTGACATTTCTATTGTTCCACAGGTGACAGCAGAGGGCAACAGTGAGGTGAGAGCAGTCCGGATGGCAGGCAGCTGGGGTCTTGCCTGCCCTGGATGCTCACTCTAGGAGCCCAACGGGCCACAGTTCACCTGCAGACAGTGCACAGGTGAGAGGCAACTTTATTATCATGGGTTGCAGTTTTAAATGAAACTACAAAATGACTTTCCCCATCGATGGCAGGGCTAAAAATGAATACTAATAAAAGTAAAAAATACGTTCTTTAGTCTTCATTTTCACAGCTGTCCTTCAGATTCACAACCTGAATAATGTTCCCTTAACTGTGGGGTTTTTATCCAGAAAATATGACAGTTATTTTAATGATTCACAGGTGGAGGCCAAGTGAAAAGTAATTGTGTCCTCGTTAGGGCAATTGTTTTTCACCTGTGTAAACTTAGAGCTTCCACAACACAAGGATTGAATACTTATGCAAACATATTTCAGTTTTTTATTTTTTTAAAGAATATTTTCTAACATAAAACAATATCACATTAAAATAATTATTTTTGAGTTTCAGTGCTTAGAAATAAAAATATCACAGAGAACTAAATTTCAATGTAGGATTTGTAATTCAGTAAAATGAGAGAGAATTGGGCAAGGGTCTGAATACTTTTGCAAGGCACTGTATGTAAAAACATAAGGACTCTCAACAAAAACACTTTCGCTTTTGTAGAAGCCTTCAACTTCATTTCACTCACTCTTGTTGTTCAAGTGACCCTAGTGATCTGCAGACTGCGGTGAAAGCATCCTTTCTTTGTACAGTATACTGTATGTGAAGCTAGAAAACACACAAGAAATATTACTAAGTTCTGGTGTACTATATACTTTATAGTTTGTTCCATTCTTTCTGTCATTGCTTTGTTTACTCTGCAACAATAGTGCAATCCACTTGACCAGGTTGACAAATCTGGTTAAATAAAGGGCTGAAAATAGCTCTTATATTCACTAAAAGTAAAAGAATATTAGACACAGAAGGTGACATTTAAAACTTTATATACGAACACAACCTTATTTGTGCATAAAGAATACAGTTGTGTTTGCATTTTATCTAAATTGCACAAATAAGATTAAATAGCATTTAAATACCTTTTTATTTTGTATTTAAAATGACAAGGGGGTAATTACAGAAGTACTTGTTACTTTCTTGACTGTTTTTCTTTAATCTGCTCACTAAAGCTAACAAGCCTTGTTACATGACACCTTTTTGCCAAAGGCTTCACTGTCATATGCTTTGTCAATAAAAAATATTATTTTACTTTTTAGTGCATTCTTTTGTTACAAAAATGACATTTTATAAAGAACTTGATTTTCATGTTACCAACGCCAAGTACATGTCCATTCTATTATTAAAATTGACCCAGCATAGCAAAGTACAAGAAGAAATAAAACAATTGGCTTTAAATTAGACATTTGTATGTGCAATGATGACTTTGTGTTTTCTTTCAAAACATCCATATTTTACAATGTCATTAAATAAATGACAGTAAGGTGGGTGTAACTGCATCACATTCATTTGATTGCGTGAGACATTATTTCTCTGCAAAAAAATTATCCAGTTAAAGCCACGATCAGGCAATGATGCCTGTACCTGCTGTACTGCAATTACTGGGGAGACTGGGATTAAAAACGAAGAGAGAGCCCAAAGTATATATTAAAAAACCCTCCAGCTTGTGCTCAGCTGAGATCCTCTAAGACATCAGAACAGCTGTTAAAATAGTGAGTTAATAGAATCTCAGATTCAAATTCAAGTTCAAGTTTTTTGTTGAAGTTCAAGATATTGGTCAAGTGTCTTTTGTTTCTTTCCTTTATCTTTTTCATTTCCTTCCATGGAATGAACCTTTACATGTTCCAAAAACAATTAATAGCACGGGTTGGGTTATCCTAAAAGTGGATGAAGGGGCTGATGTGTAGCATATATTTGTCTGAGTGGTTGATTTTGCCTCCTCTTACACTTCACTGCAGCAGCTGTGTTCTCAATAGGATTATTGTACAAGCAGTGGAATAGCTCAAGGGCATGTGTTGCTTCACTGGTCCCATGGGATTGTTTTAGGGTGCATGTTGGCAGCCTCAGTAGAATGTAAGAGATTAGGAAAGGATGATGATGAGAACAAGCCCATCAGCTCATCAGCTTGTCATTTTCCCACATAACCATCACAGTATCAAGCCTAGACTTGAAAATTCCCAGCGTCTCAGCCTTCTTCTACATCTACGGTTGTGCATTCCACACATAAATGCCTTTCTGTGTAAAAAAGAATTTTCTAATATTGGTGTGAATGTGCTTTTCAGACGTTTCCACTTATATCCCCATATTCTGCTCAGTCTGGGAACTGCTTTATTCATTTTTAAAGTATTTGAAGATCTACATTAGATCCCTTCTCAGATTGCTTGTACTGACACTACAATGATTAAATTCTTCCTGCCTCATTTTTTAACTAATTTTACCTTATACTGTACCTCTTTTAACTCTAGAATGGGTCTTTTTGGTGTTTTCCGGACTTTTCCCAGTTGTCTATTGTAAAGCGGTGACTAGAACTCTATGCAGCACTCAAACGATGGTCTAATTAATGCATTGCATATTTTCAACATAAACACACCTGACAAACATATTCGTTAAATTAGTTCTATTTAAAATACAGGAAAGTCTACCATGGAGACATAATATACAATATATCAACAAATCTTGCCGCCAATGCGTTGGCATTAAGAAACTGTGAAAAATGTCCTCATTCCATACAGATGAACAAATTATTGTCATTAGAACTTTTTTTGTTTGTGCTTCAGCATGAACATTCCATACTGTAAACGTTCGTTTTGTGTCCCAGTCCAAACCATTGCCAAAATACTTCTTTTCTTTCTTGCATTAATTTATGTCCACATGACCGGAACGCCATTGCACTTAGGCAGCCAGAAGATATAAATATGGTATTTAAGGGATGTGAACTTATGTGTGAACTGCCATTGCTAGCAAGCTAGCCCAACGCAGCAAGTTTCTTCATGTTCCCCTAGATAGGGGATTAACAAATCTTCCAGGCTACATATCATTGCTTCAGGCTCTTACTCTCAGGGTAGTTTTACCTACATTAGTGACTTTCATAAAGTCACTAACCAGAAACTTGTTTTGACCACAGTTTGGGGTCTGAAAATGACCTCCACCTTTATCCTCATTTTCCTAAAATAAATCACCACATGCACCCTTTCTGCATGATTTCAATACATTTCATAGTACTACTGATCTGACTTTGAGAAGTCATTTAATTTATGCTTTTGATCGACAGCTCTATCTCTTACAATGCACTGCCTCACACATGAGTGTATTTCTCACAGGGGGAAACAATAGAGATGAGTCTAGGATTTCTGTAATTATCAGCCTTAATCCTACAGAGTGACATTTTCTGTTGAAAACTTGAACACTGTAGATGTCGACTTTCAGATCTGTAGTATCAAAGGTTATTTAACTGATGAACCTCCTCAGTAACATGGTATTACCCCTAAAATGTCATTTACAATGTTTCACATCAAAGTAACATTTAGACATAAAATGAGAGCTTGAAAGTTTAGCCAATAATCTGATATGAATATGATATGAAAATAACAGCAACCAATCCATACTGAATGCATTAGTTTAGTGGTATGGCCGTTAGAGGATAATAATTATCTATCAGTGGGGAGGAGAACAGACTAATGAAGCTACTTCATAGATGGGGATTATTAGGAGGCCATGATTGGTAAAAGCCAGTGGGAAATTTGGCCAGAACACTAGGGTAAAACCCCCACTCTTTTTGAGAAACTTTTAAGGACCATGGAGAGTCAGGACCTCAAAACAGATTTGCATGTTTCTTTCTTTAAAACATTTGCACACTACAAAAGTAACCAGTAAAAAAGCTAGTGTTTACAGGATTATTGATATTAATACTGTATGTAAATAATGACATGACTTTCCTTTTCCAACGTGATCACTTTCCTTTTAACAGAGCTCATCGCGTGATGTCCTCTGTCATATTTTCTTTTGAAACCTATTTGCTTGTGCCATGTCCTGCACAACCTTCTGTAATGTCTGAAAGTCCTAAATGATCTTCTTGCCTGTGTTGGCAGGACGGGTGCCCATGAGGTCGTCGACGCTGGTCCTGCTTTTTCTGATCAGCGTCCAGGCTGTGGCGAACATGGGAGGGGATGCCCATGCCGCGGGTACAACTCAGCACAATGCCAAGCAATCAGGGATGCAACAGGAGCCGAGCGCCTTCTCCTCCAGCCAGTACCGCAACCCCAACATCCCAGACTCTATCACCACAGTGGACCCTAAACTCTTCAGCAAACGTCATTACCGGTCATCCAGGGTGCTTTTCAGTTACCTGCCACCAGATGAAGAAGTGGGAGAAGAGGACGTCGAGGCCAATGGGGTGCATGGGACACTCGAGGGACCTGGGTCAAGGGTCAGACGGCGTGCAAATCCTGACAGTCAGGCCCTGCGTCGCGGGGAGTACTCAGTGTGCAAGAGTATTAGCACTTGGGTGGGCAACAAGACAAAAGCCACGGATATCAAGGGGCAGGAAGTGAGTGTGTTAGCAGAGTTCAATATCAACAATGTGGTTAAGAAGCAGTACTTCTTCGAGACCACTTGTGCTGGCAATGACTCAGGTTCCTCAGGCTGCCTAGGTATTGACAGCCGCCGCTGGAACTCCTACTGCACCAACACCCACACCTTTGTAAGGGCACTGACTGTGGACAAGAAACTCGTGGCCTGGCGGTACATCCGCATCAACACAGCCTGCGTGTGCGTGCTCAGCCGGAAGTCCTGGAGACACTGACCCTGACTTGACTGCCTACTCCCACTGAGGCCTCCCCCTGCCTTCTCTCACCCCACCCAAACAGCGACAACAACCTTAACTCCAACAAACTGACCCTCCAACCCCCTCTCCCTCCTCAGCTGCTCCCTCTTCCACTCCCTGCCCTACCTCACTCTGTAAATTATTATGTTAAGTTGTTTTAAGTTATGAGGACTGCATGTTATATTTATAGTTTATATGGTCAAAAAACAAAAAATTACCAAAATGAACAGAAAGGAGCTTTTTGTTGCTGTTGTTGTTGTTATTTATTAAACACTTCTATACATGCCTACTGTGCCCCTGTCTTTCTTCAAACAGCCGCAGAGCCCTTGACAGTTTGTCAGAAGGGTAATTCTTTGATATTCTTTCAAAAAAGGAATTAAACAGATTTGCTTTACCATGACTGATGACTTTAGTAGAGTCTGTGTGCCTTTATACTGTAGGTTGCCTGAATGTATTGGAAACCACAGTTACTACAATACAGAAACAGTCGTAATGGTGGTCCTACCCAATGTGATGATCCTGTCACTGGGTAATTATGCACAGTTAACCAGAACTGGATTTTTCACCAATGCTTCCTAGCAGTTTTCGTCGCTCGGTGATGTGCTGGTGTGTAGTTCACAGATGGTTCTTAAGAGGTTTTTTTTTTAAGTTGTAGCACTTCTGACAGTACATTTCGCCTCTCTTGATCTTGTTGTGTCATCAGGCTTGCGTGCTGTTTGCACATGCACACATCACCATTGCATATACCATTTCGCAAAAACACATTCTGAACCACACATATGTTACCATTCTTTGTGATATTGTCATGCACAGGAGGTAGCAAGGACTGTGAGACCAAGAAATGAAACAAGCTAGTCTATTATAACCCACTCATCTCTTGCCCATGAGGATAATTGTCTTCCATGAACATGAAGGAAACTGATAAGACCGATATGAGATCTGTATACTCTGTGTTGTGTGCAGGATGAGCAGGAGGTACAGTATGTGGGGAGATATCAGGTCACATACTGCTCAGTCTGGTCTTGGTGAGCTCTTTTCAACACTTTCGCTAGGCTTCCTCGTACTGGCATCTTCAGGTCTCAAAGAGTTGGGCTTTTTCATATTATTGTTCCTCCATCTGGTTTGATAACATACCAGAAAATGCAGAATTTATTATTAAGGTTAAAAATGGGCACAACTGATAAAGAGTTAATTATATAATTTAATAAAATAAATACTTAAAAGAAGAGAGAGAAGACAGAAACAACCTAAAGGCAGAAAGGCAAATGTTTCACCAAGTGTTTTTATGTGACAAGCAGCGGATTAGAACAGAGAAAGTGTTTTATGTCAACCTGTCCTGCACATATTTCAACGATGAGACAACGTCTGCGAGTGTTTTATTTGGTATGTCAGCTGTGGTCAGGCTATTCATATGGTATATGGTGAATATCTGACAGGTGTGCTCATTTCTGCTTTGACAAGAAGATCCTGTCATTGAATCTTTGAATCTGCCTATAACGTTAGTTTTGCTCATAAGCAAAATACAGTTATTATTATGAGTAAAAATGATTTCATGGATCATTTAACTTACCATTAGATAGGGAACATATTAGGATAAATACATGATCCACACTTCCCTTGATGTGCAGACCAGAACATTGAGCTCCAAGGTGATTTGTGAAAGACACCAGAAATCCATATTTTAAGACTTGCTTACCATGTCAGGGAACTTGTTAGAGCAGTGAAGATGTCTCTAAGCCGATAGTTCTCCATTTCACCTCTCCTGGCCAAGATTATACTGACCTTTCTGTCAGCATCCTTTTACAGGGATTTCAGCATTCCTATTCAAGAAAATCAACAAAAACAGAGACCAATATTATCTTGAAATATGGATCATATCCCCTCCTTCTCTCAACAACTGACTAATTTCTTTTTTAAATCCTCTCCATTTATTTTCAGATTTTAGCTTTTCACACCTCTATCCCCAATTCCAATGCCTGTCTGCCTGTGCTTGCTACAGTATTTCTCGCCTGCTCTGTCCTTTACTCGCCTGTATTGGAACTTATTTCCATCTTACACTCTCTCTCTCACACCTGAAATAGGCTCAGCAACTGAAACATTGTGTTTCTCCTTTCTATGATTCAGCATGGAATTAACTTTTACTTGTTCCATTGTGGTCAAATGTGCATAGCATGGTACAGATGTCAAATTTGACTTCTGACATTGAGAAATGTGTAAAAAAATATCTTCAACTAATTAATAGTGACATGTTTTCCAAGGTGTTTCTACAGCACATCTCAAAAGAACTTAGAAAACATCAAATGTTAAAGATGCAATATTTTTAAAAAAGATAGATATGACACGTTGAGATTTTATAAGGTTTAGAGTATAGAGCTTTCTTTTAAACCTGGTTATGAGGTATGAACCTGGTATTTAAAGGAGAAAAAAGGGAAACTTATTTGCGCAATTTAGGCAGCTACCACTTGTTTCACTCATTCCTTAGATTCCTTCTAATATTAGGCATAACACAACACCCTTCCAGCAGAGGTATGAATTGAAATGTTTCATTTTACACAGTTAAATGAAAAAAGGTTGATAGGGCCTTTATGGTGGTTAGGTTTAATCAGGATTCTTTGAAAGGAGAAGGATGGGCACCAGTGATTGGTAACACACTGTAACATGTTGTCAAAGAGTGTTCTCACCTGAAAATCCATGTGCAGTTATCAGGGTAAAACAAACATGAACTTCCTTCCTGAGAACTACTGTAAACATACATACAGTATGCAAACACTCAGTTGTACTTCAGTATAAGATTGAGAACTCTGGCTATACATATTCTTCAAAATACTTAAATATTAAATTAAAAAATACCTCTAATCCCTCCTTCCTAATTAGAATCATGTGCCTTTGTTTATCTTTATTATTTTTCGAAAGAACAATGTGTGATTGTTAAAAGAGTAAAAGGAGAAGAAAAGTCTAGAAAACACATTTGTAGCGGTAACCATGGAAAAGACTCCTTGTGATGTCACATGGTACCTATAGCCCCTCTTTCTTCACCTGCCACCTCCTCCCATCTACTTCTGCAAAATTCAATGGAGCAGAGGAGAAAAAGATCAGGAAAGTGAGGCACAAACAAAATATCTTGAACTGCTCTTGCAACTAAATAAAAGTACCCTGTAAGGTCACTTCCATCTAAGGTGATGAAAAGCAATGCAAAATGCTGTAATGAAAATAATTCAAAGTCGAAAATGGAGGTTTATGTGGGGAAAGATGGGAAAGGCTGGAAGAATACCCTGAGATAATACCCCAGAGCATGCTAAAACAAAAAAAATGAACTATTATTACAATAAGGAAAAATAATACTTAGAGTTAATACTTAAATCTTTATGATGCAATGTACAGTAGCTATGTAATGCTTTTGTTAAAGTCACTATTTTTTTATCAAGATTGTAAGCAATCTATTCTAATTCTGACCCCTGAGCATCAAGGTCAGTGTGTTTGTACTGGGGTAGGCCGGCAATCAATAACAAATAAATGGTCTAAAAGCACTATACTCCTAGCTTCATCTTCATTAGGGCAAGTATTTAAAATTTTTTGGGAACTAGGATACTTGTTAAAACTTTCTCTTTGTTTCAGACTGTTTATTTATCCTGCTCTAAGCTTGAAGTTCAGCTTCCCAAAGTTTGATCTTCACTCTGCTGACAGCTAACTGGCTTACTGTAACTTTGTTATTTCACTTCAACTGCTTGTACATGCCTAAAACATGCTACAGTCTGTCTTGGTTTTGAAATACTTATTTACTTTGCTGATCAAAGTCTGCAGATTTAGGTCTGAAACACACTGACATGCTTTACACATACTCTTAATAAAAGGGATTATGGAAACATTGTAAGAATGCTTGGAGAGAAGATCCTAAGAGGCTCAATCACTGAGCTTAACAGTTGCACACACTGAACCCTATAGTCCAGAAATCTTCAATTCAAGTTTAAGCTATGTTGTTACATGACTGGAAGAAGGACTTGCTGTGGTAACACACAACTGGCTGAGCATCTCTTTGCCAGGCACTAGTATAGACCACCCTGAAGGACATAAGCCTGTATGTGAGAGACATGCAGAATACTGTTGCATGGACTTCTTCATTGACAGCCCAGTCAATAAAGAAGTCCATGTACGATGGTCTAGGGAGGCGTGTCTAACTGCTTCAAATCTCCACCTCCAGTGATTGACGCTTTGCACTACAGTGATGAAGTCAGGGGCCCTCACTTGCTGCCTTTCCTGAGGGCTAATTATGTTATGACATCTTACGTCCTCGTACTGCTCAATAATAAAACTTTCTTGTGAGATCAGACTGTGGCAGGTATTCTATAGATATCCTATTTGCTGGACTTGAGCTTCACTGAACATTTGTTGGATGAGCTAGGATGACACGTGGCATTATGGACTCAGAGACCAGTTAATATAGACCCATGCTTGTCCAGGCTCTAAGAGAGAAAAAAGACAATATTCCACAATGTAGTATCTGTAGCCTGATGCAAAGCATATCACAGATGTTCAGCTTGTATTGGTTCTCACAGTGGCTGCACATCCTTTCTAAACTGTGACTTTCACAGCAGACCGGCTGCTTATCAAATGCAATATGTTTATGACAAGTGTTAATCAGGATAAGGAATTTGCCTGTCTTATCTATTCAATCCAATGTCAGTACAATAAAAATAGATTTAGTCATTTTTTTTAATTACACCTTTGTGAATTTGTTGCATTTCTAAATTGTTAGTTATTTTGATGCTAAATATACTGCATACAGTATATTCTTAGACAAATTCCCTTGGGAAAGGGCTGTATAGATGTTTTTAAGATGACACCATTTTATATACTTCCCAGCTAAACATGGAGCATTTTGTCTCTATTTAAAATGAAAAAAAATATATGATATTGTATTATCAGATGCTATATCTTAATAATAAAAAATAGCATTTTAATATTTATGTAAAACAGCAATTAACAAAATACAACTTAGCTATACTTAAGTTCTATTTTGTTTTTATGGGTGCTAAGCAATTGAATCACTATCAAAATTATTACATGGGAAATTAAGGTTGTTGAATATATAAATTAAAGATCTTAAGTAATTAAGTATGGTCTAATAAGCCTAAGACTATAACCAGCACTATTGTGTGGCAGTAGGGTATTCACACAGTAAAAGCAATTCATTTTGGGGGGGCATCATCCACTCTATTAATAAATCCCTGCAAATAGACTTTGTATTAGAAAGGCAGTAATAGACAACACACCGTTCTACCACACTTAGTTATTGAACCGTATTTCCAACATTTTTGTGTATTTCTTGGATGTTTGTTAAAAGCCTGGAATTTCCTGCAGATTTAGTTGGGATGTATCTGTCTAGAGCATAATTAGTTCCTTTTCTTTTTGTTATTTTAGTATTGTCATGAGGCTAGCATCAGGAATATGCAGAAGGAGAAGCCTGTTACTTTTAATTAGATTTCACAATTAAAAAAAGGACTGTGTTAGTTTGACAAAGGCATCAAAGGAGGTGGTATTCAAGGCAGAAACAAAGGATAAAGGAGCATGGAATGATTTTCTTTTTTCAAAGCTGTGTGGAAAAAAAGTAGGGCAGCTCTTTTATGCCATGTGACAATGTGCTTCTGAATTCCCGGAGCGTACGTGTCAGTATGTAAGAGAATAAAAATTCCCAAAGGCAATTGAATGTGCTTGTTTCAACAGAACTTTAATTCTGCTAGCACAACAAGCTCCTAGATACAGTATCTACTGCCTGCCCTTAGAAAAGAACCCAATGGACAGGTCTGACATGCTCTTTCAAAATAAGGGACAGATAAGAGAACTACTGGTCCCATAAAGAGGGCAGTCTGATTCCCGTATTTGCAGTCCTGGACTGTAGTCTTAGACAGTCTGCAAGAAATATCAATAAAGAAATAATTTGTGCTACATGAATATTCAGCTACAGCTGTGGGCCATCTGACAGCATGTCTTTGATATTAAAATTTTAAATCCTTCAAAATACAAATCTGACTCATGTAAATAAGAATCAAGAGCTGTAAAAATGCTCAATCAATCAAATCATATTGTATTAACCAATTCTTTTGATGATAGTAAACTATCAAAGGCATGCAAACCTTTAAACATTGGTATATTAGTCTATTTGATTTTTATATACTGTACATACTGTACTGTAGTGCTCAAGAAAATTATATAACTCCATATTTCAGACAACATTCCATATTTGAACATGTATTTAAATGCAGATTTAGCAGATATAAAACGCAGGTGTTCATAAAAACTGAAGATGGATTTAACGTGTTATCTGAAAAGTAATATAATTATAGTTTTCATGCCTACTGTATATCCATTATAATCATAGGAGTAATAATGTACATACATGACAATAAGGAGAAAAGGGTAATTTGGTTGCTAGGAACAAATAGATCTCAGGGTATGATGTAGACATCTTCTTGAAGAATCACAGGAAATCTCAGAAACATGGCCGGATTGTTCATATTCAAGACACACAAAGCCCTGTGTGAAAAAAGTATAGATTTAAATTCTCCCAATGACAGCCAGCTGTACAAAGAATTCAAGTAATGTAATGCATAATCATGTTAAGTAACTTAAGAAAATTATACTATAAGTGGTGTGCACAGCAAAGTCCAAAACAAAGTATTAATAATTTGTGTAGTTTCATCTTGGTGTATCAGAGTCATAAGTTGAATGGAGCAGCATATGAATGAAGTATGAAAAACATAGGAAACAAGAATTTTCAAGGTTTAAGACTTTTTAACACCTAGAAAACAAAACATGAGAAAGACAAGGTACTGATTGATTGAAGCCCTTATGTTAACTGCAGTTGTTTTTGCTGCAGTTAAAGGCTGCCCTCTTGTGCTCAGAATACACACTTATACACAGTCATAAATACACATAGTCAAGAAGTGTAGATTTCCTGACTGCACAGACTGCAATTCTGTTGATCCATGCAATTAGATTGTAAAGAGCAGTAAAGAGGAAAACAGGTTTATGATACATATTCTGTTACATTCTGATTTTCAGCTCAAAGCAATTTTCTCTACATAAGTGACAAAAGCTTTAATATTAAACAGTTCTAACGGTATTAAAAACAATAGTTTAATAATATTCCTGTATTTTGCTTGTGTTTTGATGTTAGTGTGAGGAGTTTTATGCTTCTACTGGCACTGTCCAGGTTGTATTGTACGAGGCTTCTGCTAGAACTGATTATTGTCCATCCTTAATTAGAAACTGGATGTATTAATGAGTTTCCAGAATGTCAAAACATTGGCCAGACACAGTCAGGGATCAGGTCAGAGAAGCTAGAATATTACCAAATATGGGCCTTATGACTCAGACTCATGAAATACAGCTTTAGCACAAATACAGGTAAACAAGTAATGTATATAAGCTGCAGAAATATTGTGTTATGTACAGTAGCTATTATGCTGTGGTAACTCCAATGTGTTGTAAAATTACAGGTTTGGAGGCATTTTTCAGGGTATTATACTCTCCAATTGAAGCCTGGAGGGTGAAAGCCAGTCAAACTGTCTCTGCTGTCTCTACAACAACTGCAGTAAAAAAAGACGAAGATTGCCCATATTCCTAAGAGTTAATGTATCTCCTCTGCTTCAGGCTGCCCCTGTATCGATGATGAGATTGTATGAGGGGAATTTTGTGAAATTAGGGACAGCTTTTTTTTTTCATGTTTTGTTTGCAAATAATATATATATATATTCTATAAAGTGAAGCATTACCAGCATTAAAACAGCTACTGGTTCCATTACTCATTTGTTGCATTTTGCCTAATTTAACAGCCTAATTTAGAATGCTACATCATATAAACTAGATGTGTCACCTAAAAATCCCAGGCATCTTCTCCAAAGAACTTAAGATTAGTAATAATTAGACGACTTGTAGGGATAAGAGGCTTAGCTGTAATAGCTAAACTATTACATACTGTAACTAGTTCTGCCCCCTTTATTTCAGTGGTGTCATATGGACAGTATATGTGGCCCACTACCTTTCATGAAAGAAACATCGATTCTTTCACAAATGGCTGGTGATGTAATCAGAACAACACATTGTACACTGTTTATACTATTTTTCAGCGTAGGTCCCTTATGTATCTACACACCTGCCACTATTTCGCAAGGTTTTGAACCCCTTCAATATAAAAAAAAAATGTTGATTAAGAATCAAGAACAGTCCGTTCACCCCCATTAGCCCATCATAATTTCTTCTGTAATTACATTTCAGTATCAGCCCTAGACATAAAAGTTGCCAGTGTCTCTGGTTGTACTGCCTGTCACAGTAATTACTTCTATGCATTAAATTCTCTGTGTAAAAAAATGTTTTCTGGTGGATAATTAGCTTTTGACAAGGTTTGAATTATATTTGTGTGTCAGGGCTGTCTATGATTGAATTTAAAAAGTGGATGAAGAACAGAGAGGCATCAGAGCAGAACTGAAGTGTTATCTCTGTCTTGCGTGATTTCTTTGCAGAAAGACATGAAATGTTTAAGATCCCTAAAAGTTTTAAACTTTTAAAATGACATTGCAAACCTAACAAAAAAAGGAAACAATTTGATCTAACCTACCTAGAGGCAGCTACCCTGGACCCCAACCAAACCTCTCTCTTACATCTGAGGTGTGAAGAAATGAAAACTTTGTCTACTGCGTCAGATGCAGCTGCACTTTTCAACAACTATTCCAAAAACCCCAAATTTGCATTCTGTATATTTTTACCAGTAGCTTCCTTACTTAAATTCTACTTTGAAGACATATCATCTTCTGCAGGTGTTTTACCACTAAATCTTACAACGGCAGAATTAGGAAGATATATTGTAAAGGCAAACGCCATTATTAACTGCTTTATTATAAATGCAACTGACAAAAAACAATACTTTTAAAGCCTTGGATTTATCTTTGTTACCACCATTGTTTTAAGTTCAGTTTAAAGAATTGAGTCTCACATATCATTGTATGCAGTTATGTCTAAGAGAGCAGAAGATCCCAAATAGTGATGATTGCATCTTACATGCTTGTAAATTGAATGATAAAAAATGACTCCTGATGTGATATGGGATAGAATTACAGATTTCCTGGGACAACTGTCTTAGAAAGAGAAATGTCCTTTAAAAACCAGAACAGGTGGAAACATTAGTGAATGCATTTGTCTGTGTCTGTATGCCAATATCTCTTTTAAGGCACACCAGACCAAAGTGCTATTTCTCAGCCAAACGTATTAAGTCTTCAATACAGCCTCAGACTGACTAAGACTAACATTAAAGAAAAAAGTCTGGCTACTCATAACTAATAAGAAATTGGTGCAACGGGTGGACAACAACAGACAGTCTTGGTTCTAACGAAGACACCAAACATCATTCATTCCCAAAGAATGAATAGACAAAAGTAGTGCATGATAGCAAATAAACAATGTAAGAAGAACATAAATTTCAAAGAGCTAAATTTTACTTAGTACTTCCAGCTAAACACAGATTTTTTTTTATAAATGTACAATTCCTGGAATTAGAAATAGTGATATAGTGCTGCATATGCACCAGTGCCCAGAGCACTGGCACAGGTTTGGTTTTTGAAATATTATCCTGAACCTCAACAGAAAGAGCTGTGCCTTGGGAGTTACAGAAGCAGCTTAATTAGAGCACGTTCTCTAATGAGTGACTCACTCAGCACTACCATGGCAAACTGAGTTCATAAGCATTTTCTTCATAATCAGATTAGGCTCCCATTATTTCTAGTAGAATTCTAACTACTATTGATATTTGAGCAGTAAAATGCTTTTGCCATCTATATATTATTTTTCAGATAGGAAAACAAAAGCAATTTTCTGCATGCCCCATTTGTGTTTTTACAAGGTAAATATGATTTCCTTCATGTAGAGCACTCACCTTCCATTTGTAAACATGATTCTGTTGGTTGCATATGCATGATGTTCTTAGAAGCTTTAAGTATTTGTTTGAAAAACAAAAAAAATCAAGGATTGATTTTTAGACAACAAATTGTTTTATTTTTCTTTCAACACCGAATCCAATTAGGAAATGACACAATGCAGGTAATGATGACTGTGAATATATTCTTCCAATAGAAGCAATGTTGAACTGCTAACCATATGAATGAGCTTTGTTAGGTTCCACAGAATGGAAATTAACACCGTAAATGTTAAATTTTGCATAGTCAGATACTACAATATTTGTTTTAACTGCGTCCCTAAAAGCAGGATAAATGAATTCATTCTTAATTAATCCTACTAATAAACTATTAAAGTAAGCATTAAATGAATTTTAGAAAATATCTGAAACCATTCCTCTTACACATGTAGCTTTATATTTTCATGTTCAAAAGGAGAAATCCATCCATTCATTTTCAACCACTTTATCCAAAACAGGGTTGTGGAGGAGCCAGAGCCTATCCCAGCAAGCAACAGGTGCAAGGTCCATTGCATGACACAAACAGACACAAACGCCAATTTTCCCAGAATCCAATTAACTACTCTTTAAACTATGGGAGGAAACCAGAGCACCTTAGGCAAAATTAGATGTACAGTAACTTAATTATAGAGAGATAACTGTAAACAGACTGGTACTGAGAGAACAACTCAGGCGCATGCACTACACTCCCACAAACAATTTCTTTAGTCACTTTTGTACTGTACATATTACATATTCAGTCAGGATGTTTTAGGTAAACTGAGGTTGGCAGTACTCATTAGCTTGAGACATGGTGACTTGCTCAGAGAGAAAGTAAAGAACAGGTGCTTTGCAAAGGTTATCCAGAAATATTCTTACTCCAACCACAAGCAGACTCAGAGATTAGGGTTAGAGAGAGAAAACATGATGCAGGAGGTGTTATTCTTATGTGTACTGGATACCAAATTTCCTGTCATCAAGACCAAAGTCTCCTGTCGAGACCAAGCATTTCATTTTTTTAAAGAAGCACCCTCTGTACAGCCACATAGCCCTTCAAGTCCCAGTGTCTCTGTATCAAAAACTTTCTCACCTGGGCACATGTCCGCTACAATGCCAATTTTTATATTGGTATTTATCTGTTTACCCGTACCAGTCTGCATCCATTATAGCCCTCACTGCTAATGGATCCATTAAATCCATTAAATATTTAAACACCTCTGTGCAATGAAGACTGATCGATTGCGTTGTGAGAACTTCAGAACAAGAGGCAGTATTAAAAGTAATGGGTCTACTATGCAATTGTGTAGATTGTAAGAAAAAAATATACAAGGAGCTTTTAATCCATCCATCTAAATTACAACTTGACCATTTCATTACCTCCAGTGTTAGTGTTTTATTTTATATTGACGCAGTGGAGAAGCCCTAATTTATGCCTATTGACTACATTTTGTAAAGACGAGCAGCATTAGTGGCAATGTCATTTGATGGAATCAGTCTCCTCTGGAGCACATGAAAAACACATCAAAAGGTCAGATCAGAATTTAAATGTTCAACTCTAATAGCACAAAACTGTCCATCAATTATCGATATAACCAGTTATGATTTTTTTTTTATTTCTACTTAGGTTCTGCTTAGAAAACTTAGATTTCCTGGGCATGTGCAGGTCTTCCATTCATGAAGGTCCAATGTGGGGCCTAGTGAACTCACCTTGTCTGATACCAGGAGGAATGGAGGGAGTTAAGATTTTCCCACCCACATCATGGCAGAGAGGTTACTTAGCAACTGAACAGGAGTAACCTAGCAACCTGACTTGCTTCCAGGTAAAACAGGGGATGTCATTTGCAAGACAAAGTCTAGAGCAGAAAATCAAAACCACAGACATACAGTATGATGTATTGTTCATGTTCTGTTTGTGGGTCCTTAATTAAATCACTGAGTCCAACAATAGAATAGAATAAAGTCCAGTCCAGTAATAGAATAAACATGTCCACATGTACAGTAATGTTCAAGGTTTGACAGTGTCTCTGCCTAACTGAACCAGACATCAAGATAAAATAAAAAAGTCAGACAAATGACAAAACCTACTATTACAGTAACAGAAATAGAGATGTGTGAGAGAAACACAGTTGCTACAGTGTTATTGTTTTGTGCTTGAGATATTGTTTATTTACATTGGCTCATTAGTTTCATTAAAATGTGTTCTTCCAATACAACAGCATAATAAAATTGTATGACTACGATTACTTCTTTTAATTGAAAGCAATCTAGAACATTGATACTCATTTTGCAATCAAATTGCTATTGTGTTTCAGTTTTTGTATCCCATAAAATATTTACTTAATTCTGTCCCAGTATATCTATTGTGCAACTACAGACTACTTAATACTTCCTAATTTGTGAGCTGTTTTACATTAGATTTCATATATATTGCAGCACTTTAGTAAGTGGAAGGATGGTGGCATATCTTGCAAAATTGCAGTACCCAGAAGCCTCCGGGGGATGAGCTACAACCTGTTGCCACCAGTAAGTCGTGTAATGGTGAATGATAGGTGACCAACAATAATTCACTTCCTGGTAGCTCAGACAATCTGAGGACATAGGGTACAAGGTAAAGGTTTGGAACAAGTGGTCATTAAAAATCTCAGGGAGTCTCTCGAAAAGAGTAGGGGTGTAACACTAGTGCCCTGGCCTAATTTCCCATTGGCCTTTACCAGTCATGGTCTCCTAATAATCCCCATCTATGAATTGGGTCCATTACTCTGTTCTTCTTCCCACTGATAGCTGGTGTATGGTAAGCGTTCTGGCTGTCGCATCATCTAGGTGGGGCTATACATTGGTGGTGATGGTGGTGGAGGGGAGTCCCCATTACATGTAAAGCGCTTTGAGTGGAGTGTCTAGAAAAGAAAGTCTTGTAATGGTGAATTATAATGGAAATAGATTGCCTTTTGAATTTGGCCGTTTTACCATTTTGCCTTTTTTTTGTTTTTGGAGACAATAAGCATCTTAGTTGTGCACGGCCTTGAAGTAATAACAGATATTAATAAAATATGTATCAGAATGGTGCATAATTGTAGAAATGTTGCAGGTAGTACAATACAATAATACAAAAACATCAATCCATTTTCTAACCGCTTCTTCTAAATCAGGGTCATGAAGGAGCCTGAGCCTATCCCAGCAAGCAATAGGCACAAGGCAGAATAAACTCTGGACAGGACACCAGTCTTTTGTAGGGCAAACACAAACTCACTCACAGCTAGGGCCAGTTCTCCTAGAAGCCAATAAACCCACCAGTATTGTCTTTGGATTCTGGGAGGAAACTGGAGCAAATACAAAAACATACTAGTGAAAATACAGTATCTGGCAATTAATATGTGAATAATGAAATAATTATACATTAATGAAAATTCATGAGTGTGAATGTAAAAAAAGTATTAACACCAAAGAAGCATGTAATGAATGTAAGTAAGAATGAATAACTGTGAAATGCTTTTTCTTGGTAAGGAAACTGACAACTGATTGTTTAGGATGTTGTACCAGAACGATATTGCAAAGACAGACAAAAAGCAAGATGGAACAGATCATACTTGAGAAAGTACTAATTTGAAATGAGAAATGAGACATGCTGTCAAGCCTTTTGTCAAATGGCAGCAGCTGGAGATAATAGCATATCAACTAACATTAAATTACTTCAATTATTTTATGACTGCAAGACAAAAATTATAGTAGCATGATTGCAGATTTACAAAAATATATCCTGTAGTAAAATCTTCCATTAGATACCTGTGACATAGTTCTGCATAAACATAATGATGATATGTTCAATTAATTTTAAGACGCTACATTTTGTGTTTGGAGCTGTGGTAGCTCAGACAGCAAGGGTGTCTAACTCCTGAGCAGAAGATCCTGGGTTCAATCCCAGGTAGGGGTAAGTGATGTAGCTTGCTCTAATTTTTTCCATATGGCTCCCAGGTCCACTCAGTCTGCTTTCCAAATGAGTACTGGGTGTTAATCCTTCTGGGGGTAATAGGCTGGTTGGAGTATAATGCTGATCACCTCCACTTCCAGTGATGGATGGTCAAGAAAAATGATGGCCCATTCCCCTTGGGTCTTTATGGCCTGAAAAGGGACCTACCTTCCTACATTTTGTGTTCAGAGGGGGGCTCCTGACCTTCAGTACACATAAAGTATAAGGTTCTCTGAAGACAAAGAAAAAAGGAACTGAAAGTGCTCTATCATTTGACAGTTACAATTGCATTTCCCAGAGCAGTGTTGTAATGTGCCAAAAGCCAGAAGAACGTAAGACGAAATGCAGGAAAGGAGCAGCAGCCCATGTGAACTAGAAGAGGCAGAGTAGTTTAAAACAGACCATATTAATGCTTTTGAATATTTATGCATAAAACATCAGCATGAAACTTCAAGAGGCTTAATGATAGGCACCAACCTGGATATTTACAATGATGCTTTCTTACATGGAGATATTATCTGCATGTACCAAATAATAGATCGTATTATTGGGAATGAAAGATATGTGTTTCACACTGAAAAAAGAAATCAACCTAAGCCTAAGGATAAGTACGATTTTACTTTCAGGTTGGGAATTCTAGGTGCTCTCCTTTGCAAAGCCCCTTAAGTAGCAATATCTTTCTTGGTGCTTGGTGACTAAACACAATACACTACATAATGCATTTTATTATTATATTTTGACTTCCTTCCGTTCAAAGTCTGCATTGTCAGTATATATTTAACAAAATATTCAAACATTTTTTCATGTTTTGGCATACAGTTGAATTAAAGACAATGATGAGTCTATGTAAACTCCTACAACTTATTTATACTGTACACTGACTCCTCCAGTTCAAAGTCTCCCTTCTGATATGTCATGTGCCTGTCTCTTGCGTGCAACATCTTTCAGGTATCCTCATATTGCTCCACTTAAGACTCCTCACCATGTCCTGAACTGAAGTCAGCTTTGAATCCTTTATGGAGCACAAATAATTCTCACAGCTTTACATTTAAGAATAACACTCTCATGAAGGACTTTATAAAAGTGGTTCTGAAAATCCAGATACAAAATCACGATAAAAAATGAAATATATCAAAACTAAATATATCAAAAGTTTTTTACATCTTCAAAAAATCAAGGACTATCAGCAACAGAACTCTCCGTCTCTAGATGTGGGTAATAGTTGTTCAAATATATGGACACCCTTATTTTATATGATATGCACATCAAACTAAATGTTCTATAACATCAGAATGATCTACTTTTATGCATATTTGTATTGTATTATTACCTTTTCAGTACTCTGCAATTTTCAGAAATTTTAGTCATGATGGTTTGCAAATTTCCAGATCTCTTTAAATATGTTTTTTTTATTACCAGCATCTGCTGAATTTTTTAACTTAAGTTTAGAATAAGAACTTGCATCAGCATCCCAGCTAGGAACAAGCAGAGGTCAATTCTAAGCTTAAAAGCAGAAAAAACAATATTTATATTGCAATGCCTCCTTTTAGTGAATCACATATAAATGTGTCCTATTTCAAAAGTCTCTAATCTTATTTAGATATTAAGTGGAGAAATAGGCATTCTTTTGAACAGTTATTAAAGTATTTCCTGATTATATACAATCCCTTACCTATCACAAACACACAATTCTTCATGCACTCAGTTTTGTTGATAACTCTTTTTTGTCCAAAATATTGCAATTATTCTAAAAACATAACCACAAACATAAACAGAGTAAATGGCTTACAGTATGTTTCATGCAGCCAAATGGAGCCAAATCAAAACTGATTTTTAATTTCATTCTGACCTGTCTGTTCCAATTTGTTTACATGTACAAGTGTCTCATACACATGAATGACTTTGTGTGTATGGACTATCTGTGTGTGTGTCTGTGTTTTGTGTGGGGGAGTTGAGTTGTCATATGTTACAACACTTTTACCCCCTCACTTCACAACCAGATCCACTGGTACTTATACAGTTTTGTTTTCAACTTATTTAAACATTTTCTTTTCTGTTTTGTATCACCCTCTGACTCGAAACCTTATCTTGGTACCCACTCTCTTATTCTTTTGCCTTACATCTGTCACCCACCCAAATCTCTGTCCCCCTACAGGGCAAATACAAATATAAATCACAGCTAATTCAGTAAATCCAGCTAAGCCATAATCAAACAGAAAGAAGTATCATTTACTTCTCCCAAAAACAGCTCATCATACCTAACCACATGGCAGTGCTGGCAGCCAGTGTGAAACATAAACTTGTCTCCTATGCTGAAATTTATTGACGGAACCTTTGCGAGGAATTTCTTCTTTGTCTATTTTTAAAAAGTGCATAACATCTTTAGTGAAACATAAGGCAAAACAGAGCGAAGGCAACGTTCTGTGGAATACTGTAGAATTCTCCCAAAAGACTGAAGTGTGACAAATGTCATCAAATCAGTCTATGGAGTTCAGTTTGCCACCACAGAATGTCAACAGAGGACATGGTTTCTTAGAGGTCTGCAATACATGGGACTGATTTTAAAAAACTGAAGATCTGACTATGATCAGATAAAACTGGGACAGAAGTAGCTGTCTTTTGTCTCAAGGTTGGGCTGAATGTAAACTCAATAATATGCAGAAGAGCAGAGAAAGATGTGGATTAAACATTAACCCGTGACCTTCCACACCAAACATCCAAAGTACAAGGTGTTTCAATAAACATTTTAAAACACCATTTAAGTCCAGCTTCATTTATATGATGTGAGATTATGATTACTCGATTATTTTAAAACTTGAGTTAATTAAAGATGTCCCACTTAGGGGGAATTAGTTAAGGTAAAAACATCTTTACCTTATCTAGTGGATAGTGGATAGGTGGAACCACCTCAAAGAAACAGTGCAAGGCAGTTCCAAGAAGATAAAAGGAGAAAAGCCTAGAAGTTTGAACAGATACAATTCAAAATCCAGTTGGCATGGATAGGAAGTCATGAAATCAGCATCTAACAGCTACAAACCAAAGAGCAAAATGTAAAGCATAGAATGCAAGCAAATTCACCACATTCATCAGCGACACCCAAGTTGAGATCTGAATGTTTAGTGGGATGATGATGATTTTTTAGCCTCAGCGGTCATTTAGTCTTCTACTGTGGACATACCATCGATCTAAAGAATTCTTTGCTACAGTAATAAAAAAACCTATTGTAATATGACCATAGATTAGACAATGTACAATGTGAAATACACATCTGCATTTTATTATTGACAGCCATAACAACTATACAGACATCTCTCAATAGTAGTACTCTGCACACCTAGTCACTGAAAGTGCTTGCGTTCATATGATCCTGCAGTGTATCTTAATTAAGATCCAGAAGGCAACAAACAGATCTGTGATAAAACAAGAACTGTAAGAATTCTGTCAATCCACTAGATGGCACTCTCCTCTGTCCAACATAAAAATAGCGATTATACCATGATTTGTATTACATTTTCCATTAAATATTTTCAGCTTAGCAAGTTATTAAGGATTTCTAGACCATCAAAACCAATCTGCTCCGGGCCCACTCTAATAGCCTTCTAACCATAATCTTAATGTCTGAAATTGATTTTGTGTATTACTGTAGAGTGATCTTTCTGTCCCTAAGTGGCCACACAGTTTATAAGTTTCAGCTGGCATCCTGCTTTATAGTAACACATGGCATTTAGCCAAGATTAAGAGTGCATCAGAAAAGATGGCAAAGTTATACATTTTAATATATCAATTATTCTTTTAAGAGAAAAAAAAAGACATCAGGGTTTCCCCCTCTGCTTTTCACGTGAAAAGAAACCTTTTGCAAGTGAAGGGGCACAAGGTTTCTGCACATGTTGCTCTTCGTTGCACATTCTGCAGTCTGATTCTTTACTGATCATCCTTTTTTCCATATGAATCATTCTTTTTGCATTTGAACTATTTGTGCTAGTGTGGTTGACCAAATGTAGGTTTGCATATGAAAACCATTATTTTGCATATAAACCGTGGTTTGTTTAATTCAGATCCTGACCATCAGCTCAGTCTTTCCTTTCTGAAAAATAAGCATGCCAATATTTCCCATTAATCCGGTAAAAAAAAAAAGGTTTTGTGTGCAGAAAAAACAAAATGACGCCTCAAAAAACAACATATGGAATCCAAAAAGGAGGACCTGTGATATGAACCTGCAGGCATAATCAAGCCAAATCCTACATAAGTAGGTGGTTCACAAGAATTTTTTTGCATATATACTGACAGAAAAAAAAATGCAACATTTTCTGGAATGAGAATACTGTAGTCATAGCTTATTTACTTTCACAAAAAGTTGTCAATTTGTTTTAAGCCCTCTCTGACCAGCATTACAGTTTGTGCAGTGAGGCATTGCAACTTGCCAATCACACGAGAGCCTGTTAGGTGCACTTTCACCCAACAAGGTCCAGGAGAAACAATGCCTGATCAGGTCACCTTTAAAAAGGCCTTAATTCAAAGCTTACTGTAGGTCACTGCAAGAAAAAGGCCACACTTTTCTGTTTTTTGTGCATTCCATAATGCCTTGAATGTCACCAGAAGCAAGGGAGAGGGCCATTGGCATGCTGCAGGCAGGCATGTCATGTCCCAGTGTTGCCAGACACTATGGAGAAAGCTGCTCCACTGTGTCCCAGCTGCAGAGAAGGTTTCAGCAGACCAGCAGGACAGGTGACCATCCAAGATCCGGTCGCTCTCGAGTGACCACACTAGTGCACGACCGTCACATCGGATTGGTCCATCTGAGAGACCGTTTCAGATCTGCCACCCGTACTGCTGCTGAAACTGCCGGCAGACACAATGCCCGCATCAGTGACAGGAGAGTGAGGCTCCATGCTGCTGGCCTTAGAGCAAGGCGATCTGTCAGAGGCCATCTCCTAGACGTCACACCCGACTGGCTTGGCCCAGACAGAGGCTGCGATGGACTCGTCAGCAGTGGCATCAGGTCCTCTTCATGGATGACTCACTCTTCAGCCTGTTCCACGCCGACAGGAGGGCCAGAGTGTGGAGGAGGAGGTGTCTCATTTCTTTTTTCCATCAGTATATATATTGTCTGACATTTTAATTCAAAGCAACTGGCATTTGCAACCATTTATACAGATAAGTATTTTACTGAAGCAATTCAGGTAAAGTATTTTGTATTACATCTGTCTCTAATCTACAAGTACAGAACCCTAACCACTGCTCCACAGTGCTGCCCTGGTTCTAAACCTTTTTGCATTGTTTGCTTTATTTTTCACTGTCAGTTTTCTGACTTGTGTTCATACCTAAATATAATCTGCCTGGAGCGAATAGACTGTGTCTGGCTCTGAGGTCATGGCTGGAAGCGAAGCAGGGGGACAGTATTTAGTGTGAGTGTATAAATACTCCAAACACAAGCATGTAGCAAAGTAATCTTAATAGGAAGTCACGTGAGTAATCTGAAAACAAAATCTTATCCAGTTAACACAGAGTACAGATAATTGATAATCACAAAGAGCTACAGTATTAGCAAGGACACGGATCTCCTAAGTGAAAATCTGAATTATGATGTGCTTGAAACTGAGGTATCAGATGTCAAGGTTCAACAATTCAAATTACTTTTTGTTTTGCTAAATATTTGCTCTTCAAAGTTTCTTGAGATCTTAGAACAGGGGTAGTCGATATGCGATAATTGTACTACGTATGCTATCTTCCTGGAACTGTGGTGTGAACTTCCCTTTAGAGAGGGCATAAAACTATTCCTGTAACAACAGACTGCATTTTTTGTTATTTCATTTTTGGAAACAGATACTTTGTTCTAGAGTAATTAGTCAGTGCAGCAGACACCACAGAATGACCCATAACTTTCCAAACACTGCACACATGTGAGAAATGAATGAAAGCAGATTATATGAATTATTCCCTCAGCACTGCCATCACCTACAATTATAGCCAGGATTACCAAGCCTCAGAAACAAGATGACGGAATAAGAAAGGAGCTGGTAAATTTGATAAAAGAACTGTAATTCTAGCATATGCTCTCAGATTCCCAGATGTTCTGGCTCTCAGATTCACACTACTGTCTAGCACCTCAGAGCCCTGAATCTGAAGGCTGTTCAGCACACCTAGCTAGTTTGGTGGCTAGTAGCTAACTCATCCAAGAATCTCATCCAGCTGTTTCGTGAAAGAAACCATGCTTCTTTCTGGGGTCTGAATACTTATGCAAGCATGGCTAGGTATCCAAAGTTTCCATTTGTGCCCTCTGGTTCATGTCACATTAATAGGCTCAGTCTACACTAATGGGTCCTTTTACACAGCATTGTTTCTATGCCATATTGCATTGTAACATTAATTACTCAACTCTCCTGCATTATACTAATCCAGCACACCAATCACTTTATCTTCTGTCTGTACTCTGGCTGACACTGACAACTGTGCTATTTTCCACTCCAGACAATTGTAAGCACTGCAGAACAGCACAACAAGCTGTACATTTTTCATGAAACACTAACTGGCTGGCTGCTCCAGGTCAGTGTGAGAAAACTGTAATATAAAGCAATTTACCTGTCTGGCCCAAAGGTGCACAAGTTTGTGAAACAGAAAATATTTACAGTGCCTGCCAAAAATATTCAGTCCTTTTAAAAGGTTTCAAATGTTGCTGGATTACAAATGATAGTAACACATCTTTTTCCAATCAGTATTTGTATTGCTATCCCGCATGCTCAAACAGAAAAAGACTACAAAATTAGTTATTTGTCAGCAGATAATGTAAGGAAAGTCAAAAGGCTCTGATCCCAACACCCTTGAATCCCCCAGAACATAAAAACATTTCCACTTCTCCTTACTGAGTGATGTCTGCCTAAGGTGATTGATTGGGACGTCACCTGAAATGGTATTCCTAGCATTCTCCCAGTGTTTAAATCTGACACTAATTAGTTCAATCTAGTTGAAGTTTAACAAAAGCTGAATGGGAAGAGCAAGCAATAATGTATGAATATCAGTTATGAAGTGCACCTATGGTACTCTGCAAGCAAATTAAATCAGATTTAGGAAATAGAGCATTGGATGAAAGAATGAGACTCAAGGATGGGAGTCAATCAGAGTGCCATTCACAAATGCTTATTTTCAAACAAATTGTTTGGACACACAAGAATTTTCTATGATCATATATAGTAATTATCCTAATCAAGCCACTAAGTAAGAACCTGCATTAACTACTATTGGTTGATGAAACAGTTTAAAAATGTGTATTGTGTGTCACATTGATCTAGAAAGTGTCTAGAACTTGTTCTATCCAATGTACAGTACTATTGATACACATGCACCCAAATATAAGCTCTCTCTCTATATTATGAAGTATTTACAATTTGTGTCTATGAAATACTGGTCACACAACAATATTTGCATACTTGTGAAACTTCTCACAGATTTTCATGGTCTTAAGGTAAGATTGAACACAACCAAAAATGTGTATATATATAATTATATATATATATAAAATAGATAATATATATATAATACATATTCTAATGCATCACTACCTGTGCTATATTTGAGCACAAGAGAGCTTGCCAGAACTGCTTTTAGCGTTGTCCATATCACATCACTGACTCTGGTGTCATGCAAAAAGATGTGATTGGTTGCCTGCACCAAACAATGTATGGTGACATAATACAGATCTTTTGTTTCAATATAGGTAAATAAAAGCACTGTACAGTACATCATCACTAAATAGCTTTATGGCAAAATGGCATCAAGTTACTTAGCGCAGAGTAGATAAAGGTGATGGGAATTTGAAACTCACCCCAAAGTCTGTCTTCTTGAATTATGAGTAATAAAAGAAAATGTGCTATTATATTTAGCCAAATGAAGTTATGCATCAATTTCATTTCCAATTTTTTTTTACAAATAGGTCATACCATCCAGGATCCCTTACTTAGTATCTGGTTCAAATGTTCTTTGGAAAGGTTTCTGAATTCCAAAGAGGCCATTTGAATACTGAAGAACCCTGACAAATTCTAGGAATGGTCTTACCGCCTCTCCTGTTCTCCAGGCACAGGCACTCCTGTATGCCTACTAATCCATGCAACTCTGGATCGACAGCTTTTCCAGCTGTCAGTTAAAGACAGCACACATGAGACTCCTTATCGTGAAAGTCAGGCAACACAGAAATACAAGAAAGAAAGCCTATTCTAAAAAAGAAAGACATCTGACTGCAGAAACTTTAAACAAAGTAATCTAAGACATGCAATAACATTTATGTGTGTTCTGACAATGAATCATGTTGAAAAGAGCCAGATAGTAAAGAAATATTTGGGCTTTGTACTTATTATATGGCACTTCTAAAAAGGAGTGAATCTACTGTATGTACATGACCAACAAAGTGTTTCCAGTCTGAAGTTATTTTACTTCTCAAACATCCTGTAATCAAAAACAGTGAGGGTGGGTCATTTGTAGATCTCTTTTTTAGCTCTACAAAATAATATTCCACAAAAAGCCTTTTTACTGTGAAAATGTGAAATTATTTTTGTCTTTAAAACCATTTTGAGTGATCATGGCATGAGCAATTCAGCAACAATCCCAGCAGTGACAATACAAAGACTGGGTTTAAAATGTTGTATGATATTGGGACAAAACAAAATATTTTATTTTATTCAATGGTGATTGAAACGTTTTGGTAGAAAAATACATTTTTAGACCGAATTGATTGCATCTCCAATTAATGAAGTAGTACAATATGTTTCACTCTTTGTGTTCTTTGCCTTCACCACACTCCAGTGTGATCTTCTGATGGCCCAGCACCTTAGTACTTCAGGGCAAAAAGAAAAAAAATCCACAAAACACCAAGGTAATTTCCAATAATACTATCGGTGCTGTCATTTATTAGTGTGGTGACTGTATACTGTAATGTAATACAAGTGCACCTTTGTTTTGACCAAAATACAGATTCCTGCAGGTGGGGGGAAGTCAGGGAGTTTCCAGGAGCCATCCTATAAATACAAATACGATAAAGGAGAACTATTTAAAATAACTGAGCAGAAAATTTCTAAAAAAAATCCTTCTTTACTTGCTATACAATATTTGATATAGAAACGTACAGATAATTGTAATTATCAGACAGGCATCGTTGTCCCCTTTGACTAACAGGACGGGCACACTTGGGAAAGCGGTGCTTCTATAATTCCACTTTGTGAACAAGTCCTCATTTTCTCAGAGTTATATAAGCCACCACTAGCCAAAACATCTGATTCTACAAGGTTCTTAAAATGTTTTCTTTTTCCAGTAATTGTTGGAATGGAATTATTTGGCTCTGACTATGCAAAAGAATACATGGCACAGAGTTGCTCTGCACATAACGTCTACTTTCTATTACCCTGAGAACCAAAACTCAGGACAGTCCAGCACTATCCCACATAAACTGGAAGAGGGGAATGAGGTTTCTCTTGCACAAACAATCTGGGTCTAAAGGCCAGCAGAACAGAATTCATCTTGTTTTTTGTGCTGGAAACCATACACACAAAAAATGTATCATTGTCTATTTTTTTATCATTAATAATTCTGCTTGTTGATTCTTCTATGAAGAACAGTTGCGGTTTTTTTGTAGTTGTTGAAGCATTTTGAAGCAAATAAAGATTAATTTTACAAGGTTTACCCAGTGTTTATTAGTTGATATAAGGGTAGGAAAATGCATTTAAAAGGTACGCTGTGAATATTCTCTTGGCTGCAGTATGTTGTGAAACGTCAGTATAATGAGGAACTATTTTCCCGTAACCTCTTCTGACAGCTTAATTTTATTCTTATCATAATTTTACTACCATAATTTTATGCAATTTTCTATTGCATAATTTTACTACAGTACATAATTTATCCTTTAGTATTGTTTTTAATTTCTTTGAAACACCATGAATATCATGGTATTCATGTCCTCAATAGAACTCAATATACAGTAAACACGTCAAACCGTGGCAATTCATTGCACGGTATAACTATGGTAAAAGTGAGAAAATTCAAAGGGAATTTTCACAAAGCTGTGAAAAACCAAATCCTGTTGCCCCAATATTATCATAATGGCTATCGTGATGTGTTCATGATCATTTTACGAAAATAATACATCTTAGTGGAGATCAGAGGTTTAATTAGATCAAAATAATTCAAAACACGCATGAAACAAGAGGCTTAGATTGCTGTTTCTTAAAAAAAACCCAATGTGTGGTCATTTTGTGAAATAGTAGCCACTAAATTGAACCCTAGCAATATAATAAAGAATATTTTCTTTGTTAAAGCTAAACAAACTCATATGACATTTATTTTTTGTCGCGTAGTCCACACTCGCAAGCATTTTTACACGAAGAAACGAGTACTGCATTTAGTCCATTTGCGCTGTACGTCTGAAACCCCCCAGACAGACTCCTTTACAATATTAAAATGGGCGGTCTGGAAATACTCTGTAAAAAGCCTTAGGTCGTTCCTATTGAAGAAATTAGCCGTGCTAGGTCCTTGTGCTTTCCTTTACTGTGCTGTATTTCCAAAGGGGACCTGGGAGAGTGCAAAAACTGAAAATATACATTTTTTCTTTTCAAGCGTATAGCCTCTGAGAAGGAAAACATACAAAATGGGCAAAGTAAAAGGCGGAATGATATGTGTCAAATATCTGCTCTTTATGTTCAACTTTACGTTTTGGGTAAGTGATTGCCTTCATTGTGTGCGTTTTAGTCAGTATCGGTACTAGTTAAACACCTGTGTTTACTGAACTGCCAGATTTGCCTTTTTTTTGGAAACGCATCTTTATGAGCCTGGGAGGCAAGTGCATGCTTACGTAAGTTGACAGCGCAAAGTATTTTATTTTCCATTTAGTTATATACAGTGTATTCGCATCTGTTTTACGGGGTATGTTTTTATTCACCATATTTCAATTTTTCACATTTTCCGTAATTGAAATGTAAGACATTTTCAGCTTCTCTTGGGGCTGATTCGTCCGCAGTGTAAAGGGTGGATGGGATGGAGGTTGTGTTTTGGCTGTGCGGGCTCAAATCAGATTTTCCACTGAGGAAAATCCGCCCCTTTTTCCCTCTTGTAGCGTGTTTTCAAAAGAAGGGTTGTTTCAGTCTGTAGCATGAAAAGGAATCTCGGCTCTTGGCTGGTTACTTTCTGCAGTGCCACAATACGTTTGCAGCTTTTCTGTCTAATGCCGCTCGCTGTGAGCTTTTAGATTGAAACTTTACGGGTGATTAAAACCGTACACAAGGCTATCCTGGAAACAGATAACCTGAAACGGAGTGCAACATTTTCGCTTTTTAAAAACCTCAACTTAAAGTATGTCATTTGGAATGTAATGGTAACAGGTGGTTCAAAAATGAAACTTTTGTTTTTATTATTAACACCATTGAATACTAATTAATAATAAACCAATGTAATACGTGCATGAACCGTTTTGTAGCTAATGCCCTTTTTTAACTATGAATCGAGTAGTTGTTGATCCTTAGGAGATTAACGGTGTAGCCTATGCCTTCATGTTCGAAGTCGAACTACTCATTGCTTGTCTTCATGTTGAAGTGCAGACTCTGTACTTCCTGAGTAAGAAGACTTTGAAATAGTTTTATCTTGATGTCAAAGGGCCCCTCGCTTATCAGTGGTTATACTGTATCACGCAACAGTTTGGAAGGTGTCCCATGTTCTCGAAGCTTATAAAAATAACTTTTCAAGTCTGACCAGTTTTGTGCACACGAGTTACCAGTCAAAAGCAGGAAATTAGATTCATATATTCTATAAATTGCTTTCAGTGTGCTTTTTAAATACACATGATTAATTCAGAATAAAAGCAGTGTCCTAGGGAGTTTGCCTAAGGTTGTCTTTATGCGCATTATTATGTTTAACGCACTGGGAGCTGTGTCGAAGTTCATTGACAAGAATACTGTAAGAGAAAGCAGTGGACGTGTTATAAATAAGCGTTAAATAAATAATAAATAAGACAAAACATGCAATTTTAAGAATTACACAATTGTCCCTTTGTGCTTTGACCATTGGCGTATATAAATACAGTAAGTGAAAGCATTTTTGTTCTCGAGCTACAGTGTTGTACAGAAGTACTTTTTGTGTGTAGGAGGCAAGCATTTGTTCACGATGATGCAATTTTGCTACAAAAAGAGATTGCATCCCCAAATTTTTCAAATCTGGTTAGTTATGAGCCATTAGTAGGATTGATGTTTCTAAATTTGATGCATCTAATGGAATCTAATATGTTATATTGCAACTGAGTTGAATAAAAGGTCTGAAATAATGAACCTTTGGATTTTAGAAGACTCTTTTATCTTGGTCAAGGGGCCTGTGCTGATGCTGGCATTTCTTGGGTGACTGCACCTTTTTGGGACAGAAATGTAGCTTTACATTCTCTGCCCTGCCTCTGCTGTGCATCCTTAGAGAACTGGAATCTTCCTCATAGGCTTCAGCAAACGATTCCCCTTGACTTTGGTTGCACTCTGCGTTTACAGTATGTGACACTGCCATATTGTATCTGGTATGGAAGCCATAAGGTGGTTTAAAGTACAGTACATGCAATGGTTTTATGGAACCGGAAACAGCATTAGAGCAGCTGTGCAGATACTGTCATTATGTACTGTACTTAGATCTTGTATATCTGTGGTTTTCATGTGAATACTGATTCATCATTTACATATGAGACCACATACACAGATGTAGTAATATTTTAAAGGACTTAATATCATGAACAGTTTCCAGAACTGTTCAAACTGCTGCTAAATTTGTACTGCAGATACAGCATATAACATTCTTATATGACACAAAAACATGTACAGTAATATGTTAGATGAAGTCCCTTTAAATATGAATTGTTGCTCTTTGTGGATGATGGGTTACGGATGTAAATTACAAAAGTTATTTTGTGCTCAAATAGCATTAGGCAGTTCAAGATTTCTATTCCACAAGAATATGAAGGCAAAGATAAATTAAAAAGTGCCATATACATAAAAAGTGTTCATCATTTGTGAAAATGAAAATTCCCCCTGGGTGCATTTTGTACAGCAAGGCATCTTTGTTATGAATCAGCCTAGACGTTTAAAGCATTAGTTTAAGACGAGTCATAGAAAAATAAATCTTGCTCAGCTGTGTAACCCAGTGTCTGGTGTTTTGCCTGCAGTTCTGTGGCTCCTGATTAGTGGCCAGTAGCAGACAGCAGTCATTTTTCCACTCCAGTTCACAAAAACTGCTTAAGAGCTGCGTGGGCTGAAGGAGGCTGACATGGGCTCTGCATGACTTGGCCCTGGCACCCCAGAGAGAGACAACAGCTGGCAGAGCACAGCAGAAATGAAGTGCTGGGATGATCCTGACCTAGATGTATGAAGATCAGGATTGCTGTCTATGACAATGATCATTGTATGACGTCTTGCTTGTAGGATTATCATGCCTCAGCACACACGTGCCAGATTGCTGTCACGTTGTTTGGTTTGTGATCTGAAATATATCAACCCTTTACTTCTGTTGCTCTTTGAAGCTTCTCTGTCATAGCCACTGTTTTTTTTTAGCTCAGGTTGCCAATACACTGTAATAACTCTGTCTGTTTTTAATATATGTCCCTGTTTTTTCTCATTTTTCATCCCTCAATGTGTTTCACTTATCCATCTCGCATACAGAGCTGGAGACTCCTTCATTTACTCCTCCTGTCACCTCTGGTGATACGAGTTCAGACCCAATCTAGTTCGCAAGTGGCAACAGTCCACATCAGTAAAGTAGGGTGTCTGACCTCGTTGCTGTGCTCTGATTTTGAATATAATGCACAGTAACAGTGCTTCAGTAACCCAGCACATTAGGAGCTTGTCAATAATCTTTTAGCTGGAGTTGTGGTATCCCACAAAGTGGCTCACTTCCATCATTGGGTGTCTTATTTCATTTTTCCAACCTACATCTCAGTACTCAGCTTTCTTATGATCTCCTGAGGAAAGCAGCTATTAGGAGACTTTTTTAAATGGTGTCTTGGTCTTCTGAAGCCTTCATTAGCAGACTCCCATAGGGCCCTCTAACTGTCTGATCACTAATTGCAGTGGGAGGCAGAGTGAGTGTGCTGAATGCTAGAGGCGTTGCTGTGGAATACAAGAGGGTGTGTTTCATCATCTGCTTCCATTAGAGCCATCTCATACCTAGCCTACATTAAAACATTAATGTCAAAAGTCAGAAGTGAAGATGATTTTTTTTTCTGTTCAGACTTGGCAATCCCATTTGATCAATTCCAAGGCAGCTAATAGTAAATTTGACAGTGCAGGCAAAAATTGAATCTTTACATGTCATTTCTGTACTTGTGACTAATCTGGTCAAGTTCACAACCTGAAACATTAAGGTACCTCTGTATAAATCTGATTCTATGATAAGATTCTAAGATACAGTACAGTAAATAAATGTCAGACGATAAAAAAATGTTCTGAAATTCATCTTCTAACAGTTACATGAGTAAGAATCCATACATTTTTTGTGTTTGAGATTAATTCCTTGTTATGGAATGTCTTGATTACAAAGATGATTCATATTAGGTGGGCATGTACTGTACCAAACCTCTTTCCCTCAGAGCTGTGTACAGACTAAGAAGCTTACCACTTTTACCACAAAGCTAAATTATAACAGGGAATCTTGAGAAAAAAGCACATTCTTTTCTTCCCGTGCTGTACTGTTAAATGAGTTTTAATAGTATATGGTACACAGATTAAACTAAATATGGCTCTAAAATGGTTTTGTTACACAACAGTTCAGTTCTGAGCGCACAGCTTCAGTCTGCATCAGGTCTCAGCTTCTCATTCTCAGCCCTCGCTGTTTCCAATGCCCAAACTTCATTGTCCCAGACTTTCAGTGCTTTCTTCCTCAATCTTTTCCAAACACACTCTGGTGCCCAGGTCTCAAGCATTCTTCCCTAGTGCCCAGGGTGACGGGACTCTGCCCAGCTCCTATTTTCACCATGGCCGTCTCCCACCTACATCGTAGAGCCATCACTCCCCTCTCAGCTCCCGTTCTGCAGCTCCAGCTTTTGTCTCAGGCCAGTGCCCATCTGAATCACTGGATCCATTACACACCTCTTGAGCTCTGCTGAATTGTCAACTGCAAAATGAGATTTCCTTTTTGTTTAACCCATATGTTAGACGTATATGTGATTTATTATATTATTATATCATCAATAACAACATAAGCTAAGACGTTGTTCTGTCCTTACAGTCTGCTAAAATCATATGCTTTTCTTATGCTAAATAAATAGGTATACAAAACGTTATCAGTTTCAGTATTTGCTTTGTGAAATGATTTATTTTTATATAATTCGCAGAAGTTATTCAATTCATATTTTCATAATGTGGTAATTATGCATGTTTGTAGTAGTTAAATGGTGAAATACAAACTGCTGTGGGAGTCTGGAATAAGATACCTGGCTAATTTATTGAAGCTGATGCTCTGGTATACTTCAAAAAGTGGTTGGCTTAATAATCTACTACCAAATAAAGGTGGAACAGGTGCCCCCCTCTGAATATAGAAACTGTTATTTTCTCAAGTTAAAAAATGCAGGAAATTGTATATTGTAGTTAATTGGATGTTGATTTTCAAACAGGTGCCTTTCTGACAAAAGTAATCCCTTTTGATTTAATGAAACTATGGTAATATAACTAAGAAAGAGGAACTATGTTAAAGTGTGCAGTCATTTATAAATTTAAGACTTCCTGTGTATGTTTGTAGAGATAGACAGCTTGGTAGACTATCTTTCTAAATTTCATCAGACGTTTTCATCTGCTGTAAATTGAAGACTGGGTTTTGGTATTGACTGTGAGTCGATCAGACGTCTCTTTGTCTTGACAAAAGTCCCTTCTTACTTATTCTAGTTCACTTGTTTTTCATTGCGTGTGAAAAAGAAAATGAAATTGATTAATTTGAGTGTAGAGTAAGTTTTTGCCCATACCTATACCCAGAATATTACAAATGTCCAAGTTGTTTATGAAACAACGTTATCTTTTGTCTGAAACACAGTGCTTTGCAATGACAGGTCGAGATCAGTAAATAGTGGAAAAAATATCAGCCAAAATTTACTAGCCATTGTCCAAATCTACAGCCCTACAACAGAGGCTGGTTATGTTGGGCACTCATTTCACACCACAAGACTCACAAACAATGAATAATTCAAAGCATGGGCTCTGACCTAGTTAACTGACTCACACTTATCTTCTTTTATTGAGTTAAAAATGTTATTTTCTACTTGAATACATTCCCTTTCAATATAAATTGCTCACTCTTCTTGTCATATTCTTGTCATATTGAGACCTTATGCCAGATCTGTGCCGCTCTGTGCCTTTGTTTACCTCAGTGCTGATGGGACCACTTTATCTTTAAAATCCTTTATGCCTTCATGTCATATTGCTGTAACCTCACCCGAGCTCTGCTGAGAGCTCGATTTCTTCCCTTCTCCTTATCTGGTTGGGTGGCCTTCCTCGCCGTTTTAATTCTCCATTTTTCCTCTCTACTTTCCTGTGCAAACAAATATATTTTCCTCAGCTTGCACTACCCCCTCTCAAGCAACAAATTAGAAATCAACCTCATCCTCAGTGCTGAGGGGTGCTGTTTGTACCGCAGCTTGTTTAGCAAACTGCACGATGAATAACATGCCACATACAGTACAGCAATACTACCATTTCAAAATGACATTTGCAGACGAATGACAGGAGGGGTCGTGGAATAATTGGGATTGCGTAGAAAAACAAAGCAGTACCCTACAGCAGTCTTGCAGAGAAAGGCCACCTTTCCCATAGCACTGAAGAAGGCCCGACCAGCATTCCTTTGACTTCTATAACCAAATAAGGGTGTAAAAATCACAAAGTGTGACTGCACTTGGCACATGCATATCCTGTTGTTTGCAAGTTAGCTCTTGTAAAAACAAGCAATGCCACAAATAACATTTCAGCCAGCAATTTAAAAATAATGCTAAAAACAAAGGGTCAGTTCTGTTGAACTGAAAGCTGTATCCTAATTGGGAAAGATTTATGGTTCGTATACAGCTCTACTGTACATTCGAGACAAATGTGCTATGAACTTGGCGGCTGAATTTAGTCCCCAGCTCTGTCACAAAAATGTTCTCAATTATGACAAACGCAGTCTAACAGCTGATGTGCTCTAAAGTACTGGACTACATTGGACCGGCTCTTGCTGTAGATAAAGAATTTTAGTACTGTGCTTAGTGGAAGAATGAATTGGATTGAAAAGCTCCCAAATGCACTGTTCCAAAATAGTAATCTTACTATTGCTAAACTAATATTATCACTACACAATTTAAATATCCTCCTTCTGTATATTCTAATATGCAACTAAAAGCTTTATTAAACTACAATACAATAAGTGTACAGTATGTCTCATGTATTCATAATAATGAATAAAGGAAGGTGTCATCAGTATTATAAAGAGTAGTATGCAATAGTATGTTTTGAGATACCATGCTCACCAGTATTGTATAAGAGAGATTAACAGATTGGACAATGTATTATATTGTAAATGTAATAATATTTCACACAGCAAAGTCATATTTTTCATAAATAACTAAAGTCCAGAAAACATAAAGGTCTCATTTAAACCTATTCAATCCCCTCTAGTTTGTATTTTGTAAATCCTGCTTTGGCAGGAATTACAGGTAAACTGACAAGGCGCCTCCTGTAGTCTGCTGTGAGGTTCAAACACTACTGAGGGGGAATTTTTGATCATTCTTCCATGTAGAATTGCTCTAGGTCCTTTAGATCTCTTTGTTTCTCTTTGTACACCAGCTTCTTGAATTTAAACTGTTAACGTTCAATTGCATTGAGGTCTGGAGATTGGATGGGTACTACCTTGTGAGTTCTATTAACAGTGTATGAATAACATCCCTTGTTCACTTTACAAGAAACTGGGTTTGTCCAGCATTTGGACACAGGGCCTCTTGCACACTAAGCAGGAATCAGATTTCATGTGTTCAAATTGGAAAACCGAAAAGAATTTCATTTTCTTTTAAAATGTCTTTTTTTATGAGAAAATACAGTTGATTTTTCCATCCATATGGGATAACAGCTATTTTCTTAGAGGGTTGCAGTGAACTAGAGCTCAGCCTGGCAGGCACAGGGTGTAAGGCAGGATGACAGGTGGCATACACATGCATAGGAAAGCAATATAGTGATGCCAGGTAACTGGGATGGCATGTTTTTGGACTATGGGAAGAAATCAGGTACCCGGAGACTGTCCAGACAAACACAAGAGAACATGCAGACTTCAAACAAAGTCAAATTCAGATCCAGGTCCCTGGAGCTGGCCACATTACCTGTGTTCTTGTTTTCTGGTATTCAGTTTTGAAATTGAAACTTTTGGTGGAATCACACAGCCAAAACAGTTACAATGGACAATCTGACATGCAAATGATGAAGTGGTGAAATAGTGAAATTGACACCACAGACTGTGAGTGTCTGGTGGCTACTGGATATTTAGTCTCACAAATGCACAATGCAGAAGTGACTATGATATTATGGAAGGAAAACCATTGGCATGAAATTAATTCTTGCTTCTAATCTAATTGACAATTCCTGAAAAACATTTTTAAAAAGGGAGATTCTGTGGGGTTTTTTTCACCTACCCATAAATCTGTCTGATCAAGTATTGTTTCTGGCATGATCAAAAGAGAACTGGACACACAGGTTTTTAAAGTACAGTTAAAAACCTATTGACTTTCACATGTTGATTATTGCTGCAAAAAAGGGAATTAGCTCTAAATATCTGAAAATGCAGAACAGCTGTTTTGCATTTACAAATATTTCAAACTTGCCATTTATTTGCGTTTCCGTGGGGAAAAAAAGCTCACTAATCTGCAATTTCTAACCAATCAGAGCAGTCTTGAGTGGGCAATGATAACCATCAGGCAATGATGGTGAAACAGCTGACTGGTGGGAATTTTTAGTTCTTCTCTGTAATTAGTCACTATACTGTATATTGCAGTTAAGAGTCTGTCTGTTCCTGTGCAGCAGGGCAATCACCACTGCTACTGTGGTTAACACTCAAGAGCACAAAAGAGTTGGATTTCCCGTACATTCCACTTCTCTTAAACGTTTTTTTAGGAAAGAAAGAAAATGATTCCACTTTTTAATTTGATTTAGTTTAGCTGGGGGCATTTTGTATGGGTTACGTTTGGGTTCTGACAGTTGTTCTGTCATGTTGGCTATCGGTGCCATGCCCCAAATAGTTTAAGACCTACAATGACTCGGAATGCCACAGTGGTTTATTTTTAAATGAAACATTTTGCATACAACTCCTTGCTGCACTGAATTTGTTAGGGAACAAATGATGGCACATCTATTGAACCAAACCTAGAGAGTAGAAAATGTATCATCCATGCCTGTGAATCAGTGCACTGTCAACTATAACTGACCCTTTAAAATACAAATTAAAATAAGATTAAACAAAGAACTCATACAGTATAACAGTTAATAGAAAAGTCAATTATTAATAGTAGCCCTCTTGCAGATAATGGAAAAAAAATTGTCAAAGTGTTTTTTTATGAAAAATAATAATTAAATGAAAAGGTAAAAATATTTTGTTCACAGATACATTTCAGAGCTACACCGTGAGGAAAACCCTGCACTCTTAAGTATGTTTAAAAAGGAATGACAATTGTTATAAATCCTCTGTACAGAAAACAATACATGTCTTTTTGTAAAAGAAATAATTGTAATGCAACAATACTCCACCAAAATTACTACATCTTATAATATTATTAATATTTCATTATATGTATAACATATAGGTTTTCAAAACTGTAAATTAAGGGCAATTTGCTGTTGTGTATGTTAATATTAACATACACAACATATCTATTGACATAGATAGGGTTAACCCAAGGGGATTTTTTTAAACTCATCAGCAAGGATGTTCTCACAAATAGAAACTAAAAGGGAGTACATTTAAGACATATAGTAGGAAATGCTTCTTCACAGAAAAAGTTGTTGATACTGTATTTGTTAAAGGCCTGCCAACCAGGTTGAGACCCAAACTAACCGTTTTAAGACACAGGATTTTAGTTTACCTTAGCTACTAATGCACTAAAAAACAAGAAGGGTTGAATGGCCTTCTCTCATTTCCCTCTTTTCTGTTTTTATATAATGTTACACAAACCTTAGTACTGAAAACCAAACTAAAGGATCCATTCTGTGGCAGTGAGATTTAGAAAAGACATCTGTGTAAGCATCCTTGTTTCTTTATCTTGAGGTGTTTACTTTGAAAGGAAAGAATGAGTAGTCACTGAGAATGTACTGTATGTGAAAAGTTGCGTGAATAGCAAGCCGGATGCGTGCACGGAAGTCCTTATTGTAGATTACAATGTGTGTAAACATCTCTGCCCACTTTAAATTGTGTGAGATGGCCACTGAAAAAAAACTTAATATTTTTCTGCGTAAACCACACATTTCTTTTGAAAGAGAGTTGGTAAACGTTGCTTGAATAAACTCCCAAGTTCTGTGAAAACAAAAATGTTTCAAAGCATTGATTAAATCACCCTGGTTTCAAAATGACTTCTGTGTGTGCCTGAGAATCATGTTATCTTAGGCTGCCTACAGCCAATCTGCGACGGAGTACAAATGAATTGTGCACTCAATCTGTTCATCTTGTTTGTGTGCTTGGCAGTAGCCTAATGATCTGAGAATCCTCCAGAATTTTTGAGAAAGTCTGAGTTTTTGTTAAAGGCACCGATGGTGCCACCTTATGTGATGTGGCTAAAGAGATTGTCTCAGACCCCTATGCAAAAGAGATTCTCCTGTGTTCTCCTCAGTACTCATAATTAAAACTTTACTTGTCCTTCTGGTACCTTGAAGTTGATTTTGAAAATGTCGCTTAGATTAGCTTTGTTACTAACTTTTAGGATTTTGAATACTTGAGTCAACACATAATCAGACTCTGTTCCGGTTGAAATAATTAATTTCCTATAAAGATCTATGTATGATGAATTATTAATAATAATAATAATCATGGCCTCCTAATAACCCCCATCTATGAATTGGCTTCATTACTCTGTTCTCCTCCCCACTGATAGCTGATGTGTGGTGAGCGTTCTGGCGCCCTATGGCTGCCATAGCATCATCCAGATGGGGCTGCATATTAGTGGTGGTGGAGGTGAGTCCCCATTACCTATAAAGCACTTTGAGTGGAGTGACCTGAAAAACCCTATAAAAGTGTAAGCAATTATTATTATTAATTATTATAATTAGTTTGGCGCTGCTGTCCTCTTTACTGCCCCTGGAGTAGCATTATTTCTTTCACAGTATGGTAACCAACACACAACCAAATATTCCAAATGACAGTAGGTGCAGTGAAAACGATAATTTTAACATAATTTCTGAGCTCTAAAGTATGTATCAAAGCATTCCTCTTGCATTACTATTGTTTTTCCATACATACTAAAGGGATGGATCAACATAAACTCCTAGATCATACCGCGGTATGTCTTTATCTAGCTAATTGTAGCACCTGCATGTACTGTAATACACTGTATTTGTCAGTGTTAAATGTAATGTCCCAGGTGTCTGCTTTTATTTGAAAAGTTATTTTTTGTGAGTGCTCTTAAAGAGAAGAAAAATTTTCCCTTAATCCTATATATTGATTACATTTACCGTTACATTTACATTACATCTGTTAAGTCTAATAATGTATTGTAACTCTAATAGTATTTTGTAAATAGTTACAATGTTATCAGACTCCCTGTAGAACTGACATAAAAACAAGAAAGGAAACAATTCATAATATGCTGTATTAGTCCATTAAAACTATATATTTACTGCAGCTGCATTTTATTTAATCTTTTTACTGTATTTTTTCTGCTGTATCATGTGAATTCCAAATATATTGATATGATTTTTAAATTGTGGTACATTTTAAAGCAAACACATTATTATGAGTTACTGTTCACAATCCTTAGAATTTCCCTCCTATTGAGTCATTCATTTAATTAATAATAACAGGAATGCTGATACTATAGATACAAAGAGAACTGAAGCGTTTGCTGCGTGTACAATCATCATGATTGGATGGTAAGAAAAGAGTGCTGTTGCTTTGTGCAGTGTAGTGCAGAGTTTAATGTGATCGATAAGCATGGGAGTCCCAGCTGTGTCTCTCCACTACAGAAGAGCTTGAATGCCAATTCGGGGTCTCAGGACATCAGTAATCTTACACAAAGGGCTGGGTACAGCAGGTGGCATGCACCGACTCGACGAAGCTTCCTGCTGCGTATCTGTGCCATCGCGTTTTTTACCATATGGATACCATAGGACTGCCGCTCGCCCCCTCATGTCACTTGTTTGTCCTCTCCTGCCATCCCATGGGGCTGTGAACAGACATGTTTGTGCTTCAGGCAGAGTATTTGATTTCATTCCCTCTGTGTTCTGCAGTCTAGCATTAATCCCCTGGTCCCTGCGTAGAATCTGCGTCCATTCCTTGCTAAACCACCTTCGTATAAGAAGTAAATAGTTGCAAATCACACTTTGTTAGGTACTGGGTTTGTTGGAACTTGTTTTTTTTTAAAACCAATGGATTTTTATCGTCTGCTGATTGGTATTTATTTTTCATTTATCGCTTACCACAATGTTTCAGCATTCCAACAGCAGCTGGTTTTCAGATTTCCAAGGAGAAACAGACTTTGTAGATGAGATTTATCTTTGAGTTAGACTTATAAATCGGCCTGTGAAGTCTCGCTTGCAGTGATTTACCTAGCTGTTTAAAGTTCTTTGTGGTATTCTGTGTCAATTTTCCGTCAGTGAAGAAAACAAGATAAAACTCTTTAAGAAACCCGAGTCCTTCAGTGCAACAGTACTTGTCTGTGTGTTGTGGGAAATTCACCACAGGAGCAGGAAAAGTCTGATTTCACACTTTCAGTGTTAGTACTACACCTTGATATGTGATTACTTCTGCTGTTAGCACTTTGTAGAAGGAAATTAGTTGCTGCAGCTGTTAAAGCAAGTCAGCTTTTATTTGTCTTAACATACAGTTTGATAAAAACTAAAATAACATATCCCACCAATTACTCTAATACCTTCCACAATGTGGTTAAGCAGTAATATTGTAGTGCTGCATATGTGCAATATCTACAACATGTACTGTATATGTCCTACTTCAAATTCGAACCAAATAGTGCGCTGCAGGTTTAGGTCAGATTGTGCTGCGGAGCTGTGATGGCTTTCTTTGGCTAGTTGCTCCTTTCATCCTCCATCTGAAATTCTATACCGGCAGGAGAACCATTTTTTTGAGGTGTGGGGAAACAATGGGAAAAACAGAAACCTGACAGTCTGTGAAAAGAAGGATTTTTTTTTTCTTTATGAAAGGCTCATAAAACTCCTGCTTGTTTCCTGTTTCCCACTGTAAAACCCATAATCGTCAGACCCAGCTTCCTCTGCACCGGGTTTTGCAGTTTTCTTCAGAAGGCACCCACCCATACCAGAGCTATAACTTACCCATTCAACAGCCCATACAGCAGATGAGCATTGTTGGAGGAAAAGGTGTGACAGTAATGATGGATTATAAGAAACAGGCTGGTGATTATTTTTTGCAGAATATTTCCTTCTCTATCTTGTTTCTGTCTTCCTGAAAGATTGTTTTGGTATAATATTTTTCCAGTGTAGCTGTTATTATTTTAGCTTATTTTTTCAGTCAGCGTTTCCTGTTTTTTTTCTACAAAAGAGATCTTTATTTGTCAGATGTGATTTATAAGATAAAAAATACATCATACATTTTGTAAGTTTTTGGTAAATAGAAACAAGAGATCTGGATTTAGTTATGCTGCATTCAGATTGTCACCTCCTCTATAGTATATACAGTACAGTACCTCCTAATATGTAATAAAATTCGCCTCTTAGAGCCTCAATGAAAAGCAGTATTGTACCACCCTGAAACTAAAAAAAAAAAAAAAAGGGTTCAGTATTGTTTTATTTTTTAGTTTTGGTCATTGGAAAAAACATTTTGGTTTCAGGCAGAGACTTCTGAGTGAAATTCGTATTGCCTTATGTTTTATAAATAATGCATTGTCAAATAAAAACCCTCAATAAATGTAAAACTCAGTCTGGTGGCAAAAGGTATTTTTTTCCATGAATGTAATGGAATAAATAAGGTAATAAAAAACCCACAAACTACTTAAGAACCATTGTAATTACCATGAGTGTTCTGGGTTGCTTATTACTAGTTTTATTGCTATGCAAGGCTATATTTCTTTCATGAAATCAAAGGCATATAAAGTGCTTTATAGGACATTCAACATATTTAATGATTAAAGTACTCCATTACGTAAACAATGAAATTCTCTACCGTAGTTCAAATCACATCAGAAGGGGCATTTGGGCTATCTGACTTGTTTGTTGCGATTAACCAATTGATCTTAGTGTTTCATCTAGGATCATCTACAGTAACATGCTTGCTTGTTCCAAACCCTAGAACTCTTTGGTGAAAGAACTACCACTCGTTCTAAATTTGTTCCAAAAATAAAGTTTAATGCTCTTCCATGAAGTTTGGACTGTGTCCTCTGGTTCATGTTTCACTGTTGATTCTTCAGACGTCCGTTGGTTTGACGAAGAGCGTTTGAGAGTTTTGAATACTTGAATTAGGTTCCCTTGCAGATTTCTCTGTTCAAAACAAAAATAGTTAAGTTCTTTTAGTCAGAACATTTCTTTAAGCCCATTTTTTCTTTAAAAATGTTTTTTCTTTAAGGATGTGTTTTCTTTAGAGTGATGCTAGAGCAGTAATATGTTTTATTCAGCCATTTGTTTGGTTTTTAGTAGCTAATCGAGCCAAGTTAAATTATACTTAATTATACAAATAGTTATGCTATTTGTTTGCCTTTTTTATTACTTTCACACATTATCTTAAGGAGGGAAATGTGCCATCTTAAATAGCTTTTTCAAGCTCACTTTCCCTTATCATCCACAATCTTGACTATATTACTGTTAATAATTACATCTAGACCATTGCCATAATTAATAAACTCAAAAGGTCCTATTTGATTCCTGGGGTACTCCACTAATCGCATCATCCTAATTTTAAATATTCACCTCTTATCTGTACTCTGTGTTTGCTGTCTACTAAACAGATCTCAATGCAAATACCCTTATTTCTTTGGATGCCTACTGAACTGTAGCTTCAAGTTAAGTTCATTTTTATGTGGAACTTTATATTTCACTAACAGTCTCAATCCCTCAATCCCAAAGCATTTTTGTGATTATTCCAATGTGTAAAAGAAATCATTTTAAAAAAATCAAAAGTAAACCATGTAAAGGACATTTTTTGTTATAAAAAGTCTTATTAAACTTTGTTTTTGATCGTTTTGATTTTTTGCAGATCACTAATAAGTGAAAATTTATCAAAGACCTTTCAGATTAAGACCATAAACTCATTGCTGTTTAACTTCATTACTGCTGTTACTTGTGTAAAGAACTCAGAGCACGTTTTGTAATGCACATGCACGTCTAATGCACTTTTCTCCTAGATTCTTATTACAATATAGATAATAAATTGAAAGTAATTATGGGTAATCCACTAGTATAATATTAACTGTTGCTGTTGTTGTTTCCATAACCCTAAGTGTTATAGAATTAATAAATTGGTTTGGTTTTGATTTCCTTTTTATGAGGATTACATGAGCATTTTTCCTTTTTTTTCCTATTTAAGGATGTTTTGGGCATCTTAGATGTTTGTTAAAGGCCAAAGAATAACATCAGATTATTTTTAAAATAACAATATAAATCTTGTTATTTACAATATAATAGCAATCCATATTTTATTTAAACTATAATAACAATATCAATATTGTTATTGATAATATAATAACAAAACCATATTGTTATTTACAGTATATATACAGAAATTGTTCATATTCTCACCTCATCACATAGAGATTGATTAATCTTAACTGTTGCCAGTATCTGTAATACTGCTGCTTCTCCTATGATGCTTTTTATTTCTACTGAATGAGAGATTTCCCTTGACAGGAATTCTTGGTAAATTAAACTTTTGAAAATGAGATAATAAATAACATCTGACTTGGGGAGGGTCATCGTTGGTGGTGCTGTGTTTAGTGTGGGCGGTTTCTGAATGTACTGAGAAGAATTCCAGTAGTGAACTACAGGTGCAGAGCCAGGTGCAGAACAGGTGCAGAGCCTCTCCTGTCTCATCCCCTCTGGATCTGTTTCATGGGTTTATTCTGCCTAAGCAAATAAACAAAACAACACTTGAAAATCTACTTAATAATCATATATGACTATACATACTGACTATACATATGACTATACATAAAATCTACATTGGTCCATTAAGGCTCCTTTCATAAGAGTAATAACGTTAGTCTCCCAGAAGGCATACTGTATTTAGGGATAAATTAGAGCTGAATAATAACATGGAGCACTCAGAACTGGGACTGGTGTCTATAAATAAACTTTTCTGTACCACAGAATACTTGGTCCTACCCTCCATAAGTAGTCATTCAAATAGCAGAAATCATACTGGACAACAGATGTTGACAGACCACAAAATGCTGAACTACAGAGATTCAGTCTGCAATTGATTATGAAAAGCTGTGTTTACTTGTTTTTTGGACAATTAGAAATGACTTGCAGAAAGTGGTTCATTGGGTTTCAAATAAACTATTAAAATAGTTTACAGAAGTTCACAACCGAGACTTTGTTCTTCCTTGAAAATGTGCTCTTTGACAAGGTTTATGTTCTCTTACGATAAGCCTGTTATTTAATTATGTTAATAGGGGGTTATCCTGATAGAGCCTGTTGCAGAAATGTTCAAGCTGGCCTTCTAAAATAATCCAGCCTCCCCCACTACCCTGCAAAACCTTATCTGAAGTCATTTCTCACTGTAAAATCACAAATTAGTTCCTTTTAATTCATTTTCTGATCTTTTAATAATAATAATAATAATAATTAATAATTGCTTACACGTATATATCGCTTTTTCTGGACGCTCCACTCAAAGTGCTTTACAGGTAATGGGGACTCCCTTCCACCACCACCAATGTGCAGCATCCACCTGGATGATGTGATGGCAGCCATAGTGCGCCAGAACGCTCACCACACATCAGCTATCAGTAGGGAGGAGAGCAGAGTAATGAAGCCAATTCATAGAATTGTGTCTTTACAAACAGTAAAGATAGTTCATGTGTTTGCAAAACATGTTGCCCTATAAATAGCAGAAACCTGTGTAACCTACACTTTCATACATATTACTGTTTCCCTTTGCTTTTTTCACAGGAGCACATCACTTGTCTTGTACGTACAGAACCTGAATCATTCAAAGGCATTTCTTAAGGAATCTGTGTGATGTCTATGTGCCTGTGGCACAGAGCATTGCCTACTGGATAGCTCTTTAATTTACAGGTTCACAGTGAAAGAAGGCGCTGATCACTGATATCTTTGTCTGGAGAGATGTTCATTGCTGCTGTTGTCTTTTTACAAGCGGTGTGATCAAAGACAATGAACCCTTGTTTTGGAGAAAGAAACAGGCAGAGATATTGTTCTCAGAATGCTAAGCAGCAGGGCAAAATAAAGCATGAAATAAGAGACAGTGTCAGGGGGGAGTGATGTCAGGGAAAGTGACATAATGGATTTTGTAGCAGAGTGAATATTATAACCCTTCAGTTTGAGGACTTGATGCTTGTGGTACTGGTACTGGCTGCTACTGAGGGCTGGAAGGCAGGACAAACTCAAGAAGCGACAAGTGTAATGACAATTGACACAATCAATTCCTTGGCTCTGGAATGTTATTGACGGTGGCTGAGAAGTGTGCTGAATAATCCCGTATTTCTCTTACGGCGTGAAATATCATTACCTGCATTATAAAATGTTAACAAAGCCTCCTTTAAATCCAAACATATTAAGAAATAAATTGTGAAGTGGCCCCTAGATCATTGGGCAGAAAGCTGGGGACATGACTAGAGACATCATCAAGCCTGTTTTTGTGGGCTCACCATACATCAGCATTTATAGGATTTACAGTTACGGTAGCACCCATTGATATTTACTGTATGGTACCTGTGAACAAGTGCTTTCTAAAATGAAATAGTTGCCTGCACAGTATAAAATTCATTATTTGGCAGATTTTTGTTTGACCAATCTGTCACTGTGACAGATAAGGCTCCGTTAATGCTATAACACACACATGTAGAGCAGTAATACACTGTGTGACTGCAGTTTTGCTATCAGGATCTATTTTTTTATCCATGCAGGAGACTGCCTCCTCTCCATGTAGCCCCCAGCTTCCTCCTTTGAATTGCTTTTCTTAGGAAAAGAGGGGCTGCCAGGATGTGAAAGGAACATGTTCTCCCTTTTAGATTTCCAGAAATTCTTCTGTTTTGATGAATGATGGAAACCTCGTCTTGTAAATAGCCCAAAGCAAAAACAGATCTCCCAGCTGCGGGTTTGACAAACAAACAAACAAGAATGGATATACTGTATTGATGGTTTTTCAAACAGAAAACATGAAATGTCGAAGATAAAAACTGCAGATAAAGGGATCAATCAATAAATAATAGCTTGAGTTACAAGTACCCTGGAACTGGCAAGTCCTACACAGCTTTCAGGTCTGATCTTGTGAGGACTCGGGTGTCCACTTTTTGATGAGATAGTGTCGTTAGAATTTTTGAAGACCTTCTTACACCCTGGGGAAAAAAACAAAACATGTTCTCGCACAAAGAAGTGGTTTGCATCTGCATTTTTAATGTTCTGTGCTTCCTGTCATGAGTTGTGTTATTATTTTTTTTTTGTTTCTGAGTAGGTCCCATCTATTACCTGTTAGATGGTTTTACTGCAATAGGGGCATGAAGGAGTGTACACACACAGTGTAAAACTGACTCTCTGGGGCCCTGGAGGTGCTTTGTGGCAGCTAGTTCTTCAATTCTAAAATGATACTTCTGGGAACCAAAATGGCAGTCAGTTGCTAAACAAGGTGTCTTTGGTTAAGTGGATAGGACCTGCTACAAAACTCTAGAGTTACAGTATGTCAGTTTTGGGGGGGACTAGGATCCACCAACCTAAAAAAAAAAACTTTCATAAAGAATCTAGTTGCATGTTGAAGGAAGTCACTGTTGTGTGTCATTGTTTGTTAACTTCTACATTGCGTGGAGTTAAATGTTTAGCCTTTCTCAAGCAGATATTTCTGGCTTTACGTATGACTGTAGCTCCAAGATTGAGTTTGATATTTCTGGATTTTGGTTTCCTTGTTTTGCAGTTCAACATTTTACTCATCATTTACTCATCAACTTTTTATTATTTTTTTGTTTGGTATTAAATAAAGCCTTGATTTAAATAAAAGACTCTGATTACATATTGCAGTATTTCCTGAGGTTTGTAGTGGTTTGGCATTCTGATTAACACAATCCATGAAGCTATGGGGGAATAATATAACATCTGAATATTTCACACCTGTGCTGTTGTGTTAAAAATAAGTGTGTTTTATTTTTAACACATACCAAGTGCCAAGAATCAACACTACCATTATCAGTTTAGCACAAACATTTAAGATACAATTTTTATCAAATTGTTTGGTATAAGAGAAAAATTGTATTTTAAAAATATTTTTTTTTGTAATTTTATCAAATATATAAAAAATAATAATTTCATAAGAATATAAATAATTTTATACTTTTTTGTAATTTTATTTTAAAAAGTATGGGGGTATTGAAAAATCTCATCTGTCAGTCCCAAAAAGCGTGTTTGAATAAAAGATATGCATGTATCAGAGTTCCCCCAAAGATGAAGAAGGGACAGAGTTTGCTGCTTTAACAATGGAAAGGGGTCATTGGAATTTCGTACAAACAAGTTTAATAAGTTTAGTTCATGGATGAGTCCTATACTGTAAATAAAAAACATGTAATTCAGTGGAATGCAGGTTATGTGGTTGATTTGTTGGAGCATAAACAGATAAATAATGGATGTTTTGGTAGGTGGGATGTGTTAGAGTGTGACTAAAACAAACAAAAAATTAAAATATTTGTTTGCATATTACAGTTAGAAAAAACATGTCTCCAGTGGTAACAGAAAGGCTCCCCTCCACTGTATCTGCGTGGATGCTCTCCATCAATGTCTTCTCACTGATTCCACATACTGAACTCCACACGCATAGAGAGTTTGTTATTCATTGATATTTGTAATTAATATAAATATAAATCAAGAGTTTAAATAGAAGTAAATGTTAAGTTTCTTCCGTTATAATATTGTGTACACTTTTGGTTTCCATGCTCTGGATTTGGTAAAGCAAAGAGTGGCCACTGACCAGGTACTACTGTATATAGTATATTTCCAGGCTTAAAGGAAGGTCACATGGTAACATGTTAAAATGGCATGGATCTCTTAAGTCTCAAACAGAAAAGACTGAGGTCTTGATTTCAGAATGATCAAAAACATTGCTGATGTCAGTCCAATGGCTGAAAAATGAACAAGTGAGCACTGAAGCGGAGATAAAGGGAAAGTATTGATAAGAATTGGAGGCACTTTTTATACAAAGGGTTATGAGAGTCTGGAAGACTTCAGCCATGTTGTTAAAGATAATACCCTGATTTTATTTATGAAATGGCTAGATGATCGGGATGAACTGATTATAGGAAATAAGAAACAAGCTAGATAGACCGAATATGTAACATCATCATTTGTGACCCTTCTTATTTAATTATTGTCTCTCTGATTGCTTTCTGTCTCTGTTACACAGCTGTCAGGCTCCTTGGTGCTAGCAATTGGATTGTGGCTGCGGTTTGACTCTAACACCACTTCTATCTTTGAATTGGAGAACTCTCCTTACAGCTATTATGTTGGTAAGTTATGGCACCTTCTGGATAAAGGCTTCTGCACCTTTTACAACCACATGGCAGACATTGGGAAGAGGACTGATGGGGGAAAACAGTGAATTTAATGAGCAGGTTAAACTTCAATGTTTTCCTTTAAAATGTCAAAACTCAAAATTAAGAAGAAAATGCTGATTGCTCCTGTAATCCTGGTGATTAAAGAGAAGGGTATCCATCAACAGGTGCTATATCCCTGCCTACAAGGACTAAAGCTTTGTACAAATGCCACATGTTGGTCAGATTGTGATGCCCTGTTTCTACCCAGTCTTCCTTTTTTGATGATGTAGGGGTTACCAAGCAACCCAAGAATTTTAGTGACTACTTTTCTCGTTCAGAAAACCAGGGTAACAGGAGTAGCTCCCTCTCATTTAAAAGGGTAGCTATCACCCAGTGAAATGGTAATATATACAGTACCAGTGCTGTCTTATAGTGGGCCTGGCAGGAAATTGTGGTAACCATAACCCAAATGCCTAGGACCACATCTGGCTGGCAGAACCTCGAATAAGGTATTTGGGGGGCCCAGCTAGGCACAGTGCAAATGTCAGAGTACATGAAAAGTGACCCACATTGTGACTGTGCCTCTAATGCATCACAAGCCCTGCTAGAGGGCAATGGCCTACATGGCCTACAATGGCCAGTGGAAAAGGTGTCATTTTGACAGGACCTGGTACATCACTCTAGACCTATAACAGCCAAACTGTAAGTCAGTAAGCGAGTTGCCTGAGTGTGATCTATATAACTGCTCAAGACACTAACAGGGCATAGCGTGTTCAGATGCTGGTTCTCGTCTGAGGTTAAGGGATGTGGTGGAGGAATACCTTTTGATTTACACAGAAGGAAGTGATGAAGTCTAGGAAGGACACTGTGTTATGGAGTAATTTAGTGGTAATCTAGTGATTAAGATTCCAGTCTCGATTCTAGATAAATGAACAACGGTGCCCTGCACTGTGAGAATGTGGAGTTCATTAATGCATTTTGCTGAAGCAATAGCCAACAAAATCATAAATCTTCATAAATCATAAAAGTTCATAAATCTGCCAAAGTGTCAGTGGTGCAGGAGTGAGGGAGTCGACCATGAAATCAAGGTATCAAGTTGTTCTCTGTAGACAGAAACAGCTAGCACCCTTAAGGAACATGGTAGCCAAAAATTAAGCCCCAAGGGATTCTGATACAACATACCCCCCAGAGTGAGTACCGACGTTCCTTTATCCAAGAGAGACTGCAAGAGAGAGACTCCAGGATCACAGCAAACAATCGGTGGACTGGGTATTGACTACAGCTGCCTTGTAAAAGACATTCTAGCACTCTGGACATCAATGTAACAGTAACGGCTAGAAGCCAGCAAACATACGCTCTGTCAAATAGCTGCCATATTATGGTACTTGGGTGCCACTGCAACAGCAGATCTGTTTGAAGCAGGATATACCCAAGCTGCTGCAGTTCTGCGAGTCTTGGGAGGCCAATGAGCAGGACTACCATCCACTGTTTCCTGACCTACTCTAGGAAGTGTGGAAGGAAGGGTTCTAGAGGGATGGTGTAGAGCCAAAGTGTGGCTGATTATGCACAAGGGTGCCAATACTCAGTAGGCAGTCCGGATCACTTATTGAGAATTAAAAAAGGCAATGTGTTGAGCATTGCCTTCATAGTAAACCATGATGTTAACCCTTCCAGACAGAGTACCATCTAGAGTATCTGGATTGCCAAAACAAGGCTAGTGGTGAATGGGAGATTTGGCACCTGATCAACCTCCTGTCCTCCTACCATTAAATAGCAGCCAGTGTGTTGTCATGTAAGAAGTGCATAACACAATACATGACTGCAGGTACTGAGGTGCAAACGTCTCATTAACCTCAGCTCACCATGCCAAAGAATGCATGGAAAGACCAAAGTGCACAGTGACACAGAAGGTTTAAATGGTGATCACAGAGGTGCAGTCATGCACAAAGTGCAACTTGCTACAGCAACAGTCCAGCAGTGATGGGCAATCATCACACACACAAACTGAAAGCCTGTTCCCTCCCTTCCTCCTGTTCCTAGTAATTTTCCACTTTTTTGTTTCACTTGGAAGAAAAGGGCGGGAAGGGAAAAAGGGCAGTGAGTGCACCATGATAAGCAGAGAAAGAGGACCAACATGCCTCTTGGAATAAAAAAAATAGAACATAAGGAAATTAAAGTTATAGTTCTCAAAAGCCTGTAGAAAAATGAAGGCAAATATAGGTAGTGGAAGGAGTGAAATGTATTCCTCAACCAAAGTCATACAAAATAATGCTCTTTCTTTATCAAGAGAAATAGAATTAAGGAGGGAGGATGAAAAATAAATTCCATGACCAAAAATGGCTTAAAGAACTGTAGGTGGTAAAAATACATAGATAAATGGAAACTACCCCTTAAACAATTATGGGTAGCTTTGAAGTAAGATGTTGTGTTGCTATTTTTCTTCAGCTTGCAGTTGGACGCACACACACACCCTTGAAGAGTTGGACAGAGTTAGAGATAGCTGTGTTATTCAACCGTGTGAGGCAACCACACTTTATTTGTAGTTTAACAAAGAGTATATCCTTTGTGTTTCAGCTGAGGTGACATACAGGAAGTGGAAAATCTATATAACAGGCAGCAAATGAATTTTATAGCATACTGATGATGAAAACAGCATCTGCACAGCACAGTGAAAAAACGTTGTGTGATCTATTACTGGAATAAGTTAAATGTCAAAATCAAAACAGGTTAACTGACACTTTTTAAAAAACATTTTGTTTAAATAATCCTTTTAGTTGGAGATTGTTAAATGTTACATACTCTAGCTTTTATAGCCAGACTGGGGGTTTAGTTCAATGACAGCTCCCATCTGAAGCTCATTTCTATTCAATGGGGGCCCCTATTCCCAACCACAGGCTTAGATTCATCTTCCTTGAAAGTAATCAAGAACTTCATTTACTCTTCCATATTAATTCAGTTTTAGAGCTTTTTAAAAATCTAAGTGAAAAATCCTCAAAGTTGGGTATTTTTAGTTACCACTTGGGAGCTTTTCCGAGCATTGTACTATAGATTTGTTTGGAGTAGAAAGCAGAAATTTCAGGAGAAAAAGCTGAGACAAAGTGTGCCTGTGCTGTCAAACTGACCTTTTTAGTGTCCCACTAGCAAAGTGTGAGTCTTGTCTTAGTGGGTGTTTACGCCTGGGTGTGTTGAAAAACAGGAAGCAAGGCTGAAGATATAAATACAGCAGGGAAACCAGAAATCGACATGTCTCCCGCACTGCCAACATACTCTTTGGTAAGATTTAGTAAGTTTCAGGCATGCTCAAGTCCTGTCAGTACAAGGTTTCAGACTACACTGTATTCCTTAATATAGAGATATTAGATGCTATCTAAATAATCTTTTATTGCCTTTTTGGATTCTGGGTGTTGTCTGTTCCCCCTAGCCTTGTGTCATCAGAAACTTTAAACAGTCACTGGTACCCCGATCTGTATGATTTATATAGAAAAGAACAATAGTCAAAACATCAATCCCTGTGGATTCACACTTCTTAAGTACTCCAAGTTTGATGCAATAAGGTAATAAAGAGATTAATGTTCCTGCCCTTCCTTTTTTATAGCAAGAAAGTGAGCTCATACAATGTTTTATTATTTGATAGTGATGCCAAAGTTAGGAAATGTTATTTAAATATATCGTGTGTTGATCTTGTAGCTTTTCCCTTCTGCTTGCCCTAGACTTTGGTAGCCTTTTTGTCTATGAAAATTTGGAAGAGTCAGGCGTGTAACTCAGCGAATTGGCATTTCTATCATGCAGAAAACTGAACGTTCAAAGCTGAGACTGAGTGAATTCCGGTATAGTAGCTGGAACATAGTAGCTGGAAACATTTAATTGGGCAGCACATCCTCTGTGGCCTTTTGTGTCAGGTCGAGGGAAAGGCTTGGTATCTTTTCTATAAATATCCCTCCTGCAACATGTTGCAGTTATTTCACTTTCTTGTTTTTCACTTAACATTCGTAGCATTGTCCTGGGTTAAGAGAAATTTAACTTCTCTTTTGGGTAGCCTGGGCATAACAGTCACTTTCCATTACACACTTGACTCTGACTTTGTTGATCTTATCTCTCATGTATTTCGTTTCTCCTGTCTCTCTATTGTAATGCATAAACTGTAGATGACATAATATGTAATTTTCTGTCTCTTCATATGACCACAAATGGCACTTTTGTCAGTTCAAACCACATGAAGACTGTGCATTAGTTTGGAATTTATAACAGAAGTTTGGGAGAAAGGTTAGATCTTAATCTTGCACACGTCCTCTGGCCTGCGTATACACTGTATTTGCACCCTGGACTTCCTGTCACTTCCTATTCACACCCTTTCATTAATGTTCTAGCTCACTCCTCACAAGAGTTAGGAGGGTTTGGGGTTTTATTCCTTTAGCTAGTTGAATCACACCAAATATTTTATACATAGTTTGTCTCTCTAGTCCAATCATTGTGATTTAACAAAACCACTTTAATTAATGAGGGCGTGTCAAACTCATGTGACATTTGTTTCCCTTCTTTTTATCAGGGGTCAGTCAGTCAGTCTAGGTATGCTGTTCCAATTGTGTCAGAAATATCCTAATAAAGCAATAAGAATACCGTAGCATCATCAAACCAGCACCAGGACTTTTAATTGTCTACATGAATAAATACATTATGATTCCATATTATACCACAGTGACAAAGTTCACAAAAAAATGTGACAAAGTTCAAGGGGAGTGAATACTTTGATAGCCACTGTAGGTAGCACAATAACTAAGAGAATAAATCACTTGGCTGCTAACATTGACCCAAGAGGATCAATTGGATTGGTTAGTTTAGAGGAATAATATCAAAACAAGTATCCTGCTTTTGTGTAAATGTCCATTTTCATTTGTAGTGGAACATGCATTTATACAGTAGGTAGTGTTTGATTTGGACACATTTCTCTCCAGAAGGAAAGACAGGCCATTTACACCTAATATTGTACAGCTTATCATGCATTAGACAATGATAAGATGTCCTACTAGAATCCTACTCTGTTGAGCCCCTGAGCAAGGCCCTTAACCCCAGCTGCTCCAGGGGCGCCATATAAATGGCTGATCCTGCACTCTGACACCAAGCTTCTCTCTCCCTGTCTGTGTGCCTGTGTGTCTCGTGGAGAGCAAGTTGGGGTATGCAAAAAGACAAATTCCTAATGCAAGAAATTGTATATGGCTAATAAAGTGATCTTACCTTATCTTAAAAATACATTTTGAAATATATTAAGCTTAACTCAGAGTGTGGAGTCTGGATCTCCGAATCAGACTGTTATGACCTGGAGAATACTGCGTTTGTAAGACAGAGTGAGGTCCCGGTGAAGTCAAACAGGCTCATGAGAGCTGGGAATGTGCTGGGCTGATTAGCAGAGCAGGGGATGAGCTGGGCAGGCAGGCAGAAGGTGAACATAAAAGGGAAAGCAGCCGGGCCGAACAGGACAGGGAAATCATTGAGGGGCTGTGCAGTCCAGCAACTCTGGTTGTTTGCTAAGGACATGTAGCAACTATGAGAGAGATAGGGATCCAGCTGGCCATCAGATTCTGTCTTGTGGTTATGGAGTTGATTGATTCAAGCAGTCCTAGTCTAACTCACAGGCTGGTTAGTGCAAGGAGCACTTCCATAAACAAGTAGAAAGCCAGACAGATAGAGCCTCCGACTGTGGATATGTTAGGGCATAAGTAGTACCCTTGTAATTACCTGTTAAGTGGGGACAGGTGGCACAGACAGCCACTCCGATCGAGTTCTGATGCCATCGAGAGGTGTTTGGCTTGTGCGTGCGAACACAGCCTGTTGCTGTGGAAACCAGGGGCTGCTAGCTCTGGCTCGCCCAGATATAACACATACTAATTCAAATGCAAAATAATTTAAATTAATTAAGGTAGTGTGATAGGCTCCAGTTCCCCTGTGACCCTGAATTGGATGAAAATGGATGGAAAAAAATCTGATTTTATCACAACCTCTCCCTGTTACTAAGGGCGTCCCTCAGGGTTTTACTCTGGTCCCTGCACTTTTTCCATCTATATTAACATAATTTCAGGTCATTTTTAATCCTACCTATACGCCAACAACACAACACATGTTATAATTGTCCAGATCCACTTCATGATCTATATTAACCAATTTAAATTTTCTTAATTTCAATAAAATTCAGTGGGTTTTCTGAGAACTATATCTCCTGATAAACTCTGATAAACCTAACAATGTGCATAACAAAGCTGGAACAAGTCACGCTCTAGAAATATCTAGGTATTTGTCTTGATATGGCTTTAACAAAACTGTACAGTACTGATAAATTTCAAACTCCAGTCAAGTTTAGACTTGGTTTCCTTTATCGCATCAAATCTTGTTTTATGCATTCCTCTAGGCATAGTCTGCTCCAGATTTCTATGCTCAAAATCTTGGACTACACTGATGTTTACAGAATGGCCTCAAAATCTGTTCTTGGGAAACTTGATGTCTTATACTATTCTACTATTCTGCTATAAGATGTATCAATATCATCATTGTGGAATTCATTCTTTGATTACACCTCTCTGGTTTTATTTATCATACTAGTCAAATATGTCACTGATTAATAAACTGGTAGATTTGTGGATCGTTATTTGGAAAAACACTTTCCAGCGTTAAAAATGTGTTGTACCATCCACCAATTAAAGATATAGTATTAAATCAAACATAACTTCCCCAGAGCAGCTACTATTTCAATTTGCTGCTGTGAGAGACTGTCAGAATGTGCAGAGTTAGATGAAAACTCCTGTGTTTTCAGTTGTATAAATAAATCTTTTCTGCCCAACACTTAATCTTGTCAACACTGCCACATCCTGTTATGTTTTTTTTTATTAATCATGCTTTCAACTGTCTTATCTGGTTAAGTAAAGGATTATTTATTTAATCTTAAACGTTAACATCTTTCACAGGCTCTTCGAGGAAAAGTGATAAAGCATGTTAGTCAAGGCAGTGTAACTAGAAACCCAAAAATGAATTTATGATGGGGCAGGAGTAAAGGTGAAAGATCGTCGGAGGCCCTGTCTCATGTTGTCAAGTCAACATGATAAATATTGTCTGGGACTGGCAGAACCTGAGGCCATAACAGACTGACAGCAGAAATTGCCCTTGCTGCACTTTGTTTACTTTCTCTTTCTCTCTTTCTTGTTGTCGGAGGAAGGCTTCTCATGTTTAAAACTTCTGTAAAGAAATTGGGGAATGGAAAACTGACAGCATTCTTGAAGCTTCCCAGCAAGTTCTTAGTCAGTTACTACCGGTATTGTGAGCGGATTGTAACAAAGGGATAACTAGAATGATGCATACTAAGTTTTCATTTCATTGCTCAAAAGGTTTCTGAAATGGAACAGCTAATGTTATAATGTTGGTGACATTTTGCCAAGCAGGTGGATGTGTAAAGTTTCTCTGCAGCTAGTTTTTGCTATAGGGCATTTGTATTGACATGAGAACAAACTAGTGGTTTGCAGATAATTGGTCAAACCATCCATGAACAAAAGCAGTTTACCTAAGAGGCTGCATTTTGCCAAACACTTTAAGACCCTCTGCATCCAAGAAAATTATCACACTTGCTGGTTGTCGAGTGAATCAAGAAAATACAGACCAAGCGAAAGTCAACAGCATTAAGTCTTGTTTTCTTCCCTCAGAAAGGAAGGACATTAGATAATACTAAAGCATATAACTTTATATCTTTAGACTTCCAGAAAGCTTTTGATAAGATACCTCATAAAGGGTAGATTCTCAAATTAAAAAGTCTTAATAAACCTAAAAAGCCTACCCCCAATATATGTCTGCACATGGATTGAGAACTGATGTTCAAAAAGGAAACAGTGTCATACAAGGATCACATGCTGAAGTTTGGTAGGTATAACAATGACAAGTTAATCTCACGCAACTGTTCCTAAACACCATCATTACATAAATTACCTATACTGTATATTGAACACAAACACCTCCCTCAGCGTTCATCTCAAGCATTTCTCTTCAGCCCCTTCTCCATCTCCATCTTCTCCATCTCTTTGAATGGGATTTGAACCTTCTCATCCTATGTCCAGGAGGCTACCCATTAACCAAGCAGATTATGGATTATGGATTTTTCTGTATCCATTTGCAATTGCTTTTCACTATGCTCATTCCGAATTCCGAAATTGTAGCTTCTGAAAACTAACGGTGCATCAGTGTGGCAGAGGTTATGAGTGATTTTTTGCTTTGCTGCTTCTGGAAACCCGCCAGCAGTCCTGAAAAGGCTTATAAAAGTCTCCAAGCCTTTTTTAGGAGTTGTTGTTTCCCTGACAAAACAGGTCAAGTAAATAATGCAACATAAAACAGGAAGAGAATTTAGATTAATTCCTCCTTTAAAATACTTCAGTGTGCTTAACTTTTGCTGTATAAAAATCTACCCATCTATGTTCTAACCACTTCAAATAGAGGGTCACAGGAGAGCCACAGCCTGTCCCAACAAGCAAGGGACAGAAGACAAGATACATCCAGGACAGGATGACTGTCCATCGCAGGGCACAGAGAAATCTATCCATTTCAGAAACTGAAAAATAAAATTGAAGGAGTATCACATGTTAGGTGATTGTACAACGGTGGATGACAGTGTATAGCACAAGACTACTTAGCCTGCCACCTTCCAGTCCAATTCCAGCCCAATGTCCCTGTAGCCAGGACTATAATTGCTAAATTGATCCGGCTATCAATTAAAGAAATTAGGAGCTAGTATTTGCAAAATCCTCTAATGCAGTGGGTTAAAGGGCAGCATGTTAAATAACGTAGGTTTAAATAAAGGTCTTCACCTATTTTGATTTCAGATGTCAACTTATCTTGGCACTGGACCAAATGCAAGACAGCGGTGTTTTGCTTTTAATTGATTGTTTTTTTTAAAAATCTTTCTAAACGGCTTGGTTAAATTGTACTTTGTTTTTTTTTTGTTTCACAGAAGCTTTTCTCGATCAATAACTTGCTGTGGATGGCTCAGTTTTCCACTCCAAGGGGACTTCCATTTCAAGTCCACAAACAACAGCTTTCCTCATGTGTGTTAATTATGCAAAGCTACAGGGCACAACAGGGCAGAGCCAGTGTCACAGTGACACTGCCTGACTCGAGAAACAAGAGTCTGGACAGCTCCCCACAGTAAAAAAGAGTTCCAGTTAAAACAAAGCTGTGTCTCATTGTTAAATTCTAAGCAACAGATGAGAGCTGTTGTTCATACGTAAGACCTCTGCTCACTCCTTTTCTCTTTCAGCTTGCCTTGATTACAGTATCTTTGTCTTGTGCAATTCCTGGATTGAGTGTGGGGCATTCCCATACAGTATATTGGAGAGTAATATGAAAAAATACTTTTTTTGACATCATAGGATTCTGGTGAGCTGTATAGATACACAGATGTAGAGATCAGCCTTTTAAAGAGCCATTTTAGGTAAAGAACATCTCCACTCCTCCAAGCATGAAATGTAAGCTAATGGAAAGTCATAAATAGCTTTTAAAGCACCAACTGCGTTCACAGATGTATGTTCTAACAAGTTACAGGAGCCATTCCACAGAAGCAAACTGATTGGTTGTACCACATCTTTTTAATGTTAGTCTAAATGAGATTTATGTCATGATCCTCTGCTGCTGCAGGATTTCCAAAGACAAATTACCTTGTGTCCCCACACACTGCTGTTTCTCAGCACTGTCAAGCAAAGTGATAGAAAATGTTTTATGAAGGAGGTTAGAACAGGGATCTGTGTTGGCACATGAGTACTTCCAAACTGGGAAGCAGAGAGAAAGAGTAAAACACACGTTTTGTGTGGGGATTTACAGAGAGGGACAGAAAAGAGGTGCGGATGGATTGGAGGAAGTTTTAAAGGTACAACCTTTAACTGAAACTGTAAATGAATGGGGAGATTAAAAAATAGTTTCTCATTGGGTGCTGGTGGAAAATGTCCACCCAGTATAAAATAGTTTTTAACTTCTGATGTACAGTAATAAACCTTTCTGGCACAGGTGTCTTTGAATTTCTGTGAAAGACAGTCAGAAAGGTCAGTGTGATCATAGTTGGAAGTAAAATGGTGGAGTATTAGATTGGAACACGTGACCTTTGCTTTTCTGATATGTTCCTTGAAATAGCAAAAGAATTAGCCTCCTGTTTCCTGAAAAAAAAGCAAATCATTGAGTACCTGCACATGCATGATTTGGGTGATCCTGATGTGGACAGATACACTCTATATATACATGCTGTTGGAGATGTATATTCTGGAGATAAAAAGTTTACTATTGTCTCACAAAGTGACTGGGCTGGCTGGCAGCTACAGGGCTTACATGTGTCTCATGGGTTAGATGTTGTGAGGATGCTTTTAGTTCAGGTGAGGGCTTGGTCAGTGGTGTGCGAAGGACAATCCCCATCAATGAAAAAGGGCTTAGTTTGGTAAGTCAGTCTCATGGCTGCATTAACAACAAAGTCTGAAAGGAAGAGGCTTTCCCGTATGTTACTTGTTTGGGTGAGAGCTGTAAAGGTGATAACTGTAAAAAGTGAGCCGTGGGGTTTATAATACACAGAGGTTTGTATTCCTGGGTAGTTGATAGAAAGATTTTGTCTACAAAAGACAGAGTATTAATAGGTACATCAACAGGGCATTTGACAGATAGATGGAAGGTGGTTTTCACCTGTTTAGAAGTCTGGTTCTACCTTCTTCATACAGTATATAAAGTTCTTGGTACCCACGGCCAACACCACTGACACCACTGACATGGTGGCAGAAAATAATCATTGAGAGAAAATTCACTGTAACAAGAAATACAGTTGCTCTGATGTGGGTGGATTGAATGTGTCTGACAACTGTGAGACCATTATGATGGGGAATGTCGTCTGAACAGAGATGTGATTAAGATGAAGAATTATGGAACCTGAGAATCAAAGCCTTCAAACAGCCGGAGAGTGTGGTTGGTGTCCTTTATGTTTGAAGAAAAGTCCTCAAAAGGTTTTGTTATTAAATTGTCAAGGAAAACAGAGATGTGCGTAGTTGCATGGTTACAGGCACTTATACTGTAGTTGGGCAGGAGACTGAACTCAGATGCCTGTGAGTATTCAGCAATTAGACATCTTGCCTCAGGAGAGAATGTTGCTAGCACTGTTGGTAAGGAAGGAAACTGTGTATGCAGCCTTCTGTTAGTAGTTGATGGATTCATCCTTTGAAAGGGCGCAGTATGCAGAAGAGTTCATATTAATTAAGAATATTTTTAAATATATGCATGTCCACTACACAAACAGTATTTAATAATATAACCTGTGTTTATGCCTTTTGGTGCAGTGCAGTCAATAAAATAATAATCTCTGAGTGTCTCAGTTGGTAGGCTCTCGCCCAAGAGCAGGTTAAGCGCTATGATCTTGGGTTCGAGATTGGGTGAGGTCACTAGCTGATTGTGACTGAGATTCCCCAGGAAGTTAGGGTGGGGTGAGTCAGTTAGAGATCTCTCAGTGGTGCTGTCGGCAAAGGAGATGCCTTCAGCCTCTAGGGGCTGTGGTGCCTGTGTTGTGTTAAAAGATGAGTGGCTCAGAGGTGGGCGGGTCAGAGGAGTCTGCCTACTCCTCCTCATTCTCTCTTGTGTGGGACTGTGAGGTTCATAGCTGCGATATAAGATGTGATGTGCAAAAAATTTCAATTTATGAAAAAAGATTTTAAAATATTTATATTGTGATAGTATATAAAATGCCAGAAGGCATTAACTTGTATATAATTTTTGTCCACTCTTTTCAGAAGAATAAAATACATTCATTACTCTTTTTTGACTTTCATAACCATTTGGAGTCATTCTCCGTTGTAAATATATAATCAGAAAACCTGTTTAAATCTTTCTTTGCACAGCATTATCTTAGTAACATCTTAACTCTAGACCCTTAATGCATTCTGGATGTGAATTGAAAACTTTGGTCACATTTTTCTTTGTTGATTTTTTTTTATTAGCTTGAAGACAACCCTTTCATATTGATCTTGAATCATTGGTTATTTGTCATTACTTGTCTTAATTATCTTCTCAGTTTGTCAGCTAATTGCTAGTCATACCTTGCTGCAGTCCGCACACCAGCGTGTTGCAAAAGAGAGCAGTTGAAACAGGTGTTAGAGGTGTTGTTAGAGAAGCTCGTCATTTTACACGCTGCAGTATCACAGTGCCTTACAGAAGAGCTAGAATCCTGTGGTGTGGCATTACAGTTCTTCATGATAACTGCCAGTTAAAAGGTGCTGGGAGATTCTCAGATGGTCACTGCTGAATATCAAACTGAGAATAGTTTAACCAAGAAAAGCCTGACTGGCAAACTCTTCCTGTCCACTGAGACTGCACTGGACAATCCTTATAGTTTCAGTCTTTCATATGTAGTCTGGTATTGCCAAGGTACTCTGTCTTTACTGTATCCTGCCTTTTTTAGATTTCCGGTGTCTGCCTGTACTGAAGTATATTTCTTCGTAAGGTTTTCAAGCCGCTGAGCATGATTCTACTCCAGTTCAGTTAAGAGTGAGTGCTGGAGCACAGAAAATCCAACCTTTACAGGAGCATTTTGGTGGCAGGAAAAAGGAAACGTCTATTTATACCGTTCGTGTTTAGTCATGAATGCAGTTTGCAAAACGTGCTGTCTGAAGACTCTGCACCTGCTGTGACCTACTGTAGTTCACTTGCTGAATTTAACACTCTGGCCACAGAATTATTATTTTTAAATTGTTAACAACTGAACACAAACTTCCTGGATAGATTGTTGTTATAAAAACCCCTGGTGCAGTATCAGTATAGTGATAGGACTTCTGCTGGCTGAAATTGCAGACATTCTTATTGAAACATGAAGAAACTGTTAAACGATGCCATCAAATCCAGAATCACATTTTTCTTGATTTTTTTTCTGAAATCATTTCCTTCTTCATTTGAACTTACTTTCTACATTCCAGCAGGTCCCACTTTACAAACAGCTCTATGGACTAGAGATTTTTATTTTCACCTTTTCTGTTTGCCCTTCTCACAAGTCTGAGCATAAAACCCACAGAGTCCAGATTTCCCTAATGAGACAACAGCATAAGAAGCATGCAGGTGCATGCAGGTTACTTGAGTGAGTGCACTGTAGGCACAGCTTGATTGAATATACAGAATATACTTTTTGTGCTTTGTGAAAAAAACTTGCATCTTGTATTTAAATGTTGATTGAGGTTAAAAGCAGCATACATCAAAATAAAACAACATGTAATAAAATCAAACTTTTTATATAAACATAACCAGCAAAAAGTCCTTGTCAGCTCTCCAGTCTTTCATGATGTGTTCCATCATTGTCACCTGGCTTCTCTCTTAATGGAATTCAGATTTGTGTTTTAATAATCACAAACTTACATTTTCTTTTGTACAAATGTAAAGGAATATGTGTGTAGTCATGTTGTTGTGTGTAGTGATTATGAAGCAGTTACTGTTTTTTACAATCGCATTTACATGCCATTACTGATGGTTTTTACCAGAGATGACATGCCTGCTTAAAACTAAGCTGAGACAAGTTAAAAAAACAAGTAGTTTTTTAAGCAAATTCAGCTGCACATACAATAACTTTTAATCCTGAGAAGATTTTAAGTATTGTAAGTTTCTGTTAAACCTTGTACAAGATTGCTACCTTGTGGTCTTAGGGTGAACTGCAAACTAGTTACTCTTAACTTTTAACAACACTTTATACCACATATAAAACTCATATGCCAAAGAACAAGAACCCAGTCTGCTACTAAAATGATATTTTACAACTCAATGATTATTTGATGTTGATATTAGATTAATATTTAGGAGACCAGAAAACATATTATATGCAAGATTATCTTTACATTGCAGTAGTGTGTGATGTAATACTGTATATTCATGATACTTTTCTAACCTACTTTGTCATCTGCTCTACATTGAAGCCGTATATGGTAACTGAAGCAATAATTGCATTATCAGACCTGACTCATTTTGGCCTATGGAATGTTACATTACTTGTGTATTTAGAACAGGAACTGAAATTGATTATGGGACTATTCATTTGAAACTTTTAAATCATTGTGTTCTTTTCAGTTCCATTCAGAAAAGATATTTGTATGCTAGAAGTTGTTTATATTTTGATGCCAAGATAAACAGGGCGGTGATGGACTGGGGTCCTGTCCAGGGTGTATCCCACCTTTGCTTGCCAGGCTAGGCTCCAGCTCCCCCTGCGATCCTGCACTTGAAAAAGCGGTTTAGGAAATGGATGGGTAGAGGGAAATAAATTATAGTCATATCTTCAGATGTTGCAATCATGTCTAAAGACAGAAAAGAATGACATGGTCTTAGAAAATGAATGGCATTTAAAATCTGTGCAGATAAATGGCAATTGGAAAGGACTTTGTGTCCTTTGGAGCTCTGACAGTGGTCTAGTTTGTATAAAGATAAAGACAATCAGATGGAAATGAACACAGCAGTTTGGGAGTCAGGAAGAGTAGCTGCCTTCATCCTAGATTAATGTGCTGCAGAGTCTACTGAGAGATATGGGCCTCCAGCAAGGTAATATTCCAGTTATTCATAGCATCTGTATAGTAATAGTTCATTTAGATGTTTCAAACAAACAGTGTGATCTGGTTGAATTTAATCTGGTGATTACCCTTAAGAGTCTCAAAAGAACCCCTGATGGGCCTAAAATGGTACATACTGTAGAAGTACTGTTGGACCACAAATTAAGGCTTTATCAAACTACAGAAAAGCAGGATCAACTGGGCAACTCAAGATGGGGACAGAGCAAAAGGGAAGTCCATGCCTCACTGTCAGTCTTGCTGGTCCCCATCGTTCTCTGCAGGTGTGTACATCCTGATCGGAGCCGGAGGACTGATGATGCTGGTGGGATTTTTTGGATGCTGTGGTGCTGTAAGAGAGTCGCAATGCTTGTTGGGATCGGTGAGTAAGAGCACCCTGAGAACTGGCCTTGTGGTACTTCAGATTATCAAGTGCTATTGATTCAGTGCCTTACAAATAGTGGTTTTAACTGAACGTTAGTGATAAATAATTGTTATCCTTCAAAAAATAAAAACAGTGCTTTGATAAGCAATAGTTTTCTGGTGTACTGTCTCTAGGTTATGTTTGCAGCAGAAACACAAAAATGTAGGATGCGTTTCCCTTAATATTGTGTGACTGGACCTACAGTATGAGTTTACATTGCTAAGGCTGGGGTAGTAAAACATCCACAAATTTCTGCAACTGCAAATCAAATCTACTTTATACAATCGATAACTTATTTTATTTATTTACATTGGCTTACATTAGAAAACATGAGGATATTGAAAGTCTGCTTCTATTATATAGCAATTAAAAGGAAATATGAGCAACAGCAATTTGACAATAGCTGAATAGAACAGAATAATGTTTTCTTAGTTTTTAAAAGTTAATATGACATACTTTTTCAGTCCAGTCTTTCTTCCTTCTGCATTACAGTTTTTCGCCTGTCTCTTGGTTATCTTTGCGGCAGAAATAGCAGCTGGCGTGTTTGGATTCATGAACAAAAATAAGGTACAGTTCCAGAGAAGTTATAGAGTCTGTCAAAGTAACAGCTTTGAGCTACTTTAGATGTCAGTGATGGGCTAGGAAAAACAAAGCAACTTTTCTCTTCAAAGGAATAACATTATGGTGTAGTGCATCTTTTCTACCTCCTCTCCCTTTACCTCAGCTGCACTAATGCATCTGCTTCCACATAATGTCCACATAATTCATTCCACATAATGTCTGTCATTTCCAAAGCCAGGCTGTATTTTCGTTGACTATTTTGGTGTGACTAAAAATGACCAAACTCCTGAAATGAAAGTTATGAATGCAATTTAAACTTGAAACCAGAATGTTGTATTTTAAAATTATTTATCAATGGCAGCTGTAAATGTATGTCTAAGATTTAAGTGGTATAGCAATAGATTTTGTCCCTTGTGGCCTAATCTTGTGAGCTCTTAGAAACTAAGGGAGGGTGAGCCTGGTCAGTACTGGGGTGAAAGACCGCTGAGGAAAACTGAGTTGCTGCTGCAAGTGGTGCTTTTTGGCCAGTAGGTGTCACCCTTCCCTCTTGCCCCAAAATTCCACCCGAGTGTGGTAATAATAATAATAATTGCTTACACTTATATAGCGCTTTTCTGGACACTCCACTCAAAGCGCTTTACAAGTACTGGGGTCTCCCCTCCACCACCACCAATGTGCAGCATCCACCTGGATGATGCGACAGCAGCCATAGCGTGCCAGAACGCTTACCACACATCAGCTATCAGTGGGGAGGAGAGCAGAGTAATGAAGCCAATTCATTAACCTGGAGGTAACCTGGAGGTGATTTCCTTCAGATGAGACATTAAGTCAAAGCTCCTGCTTATTTGGTCATGAAAGATCCCATGCATGGCACTTTTCAAAAGAAAGGTGTTGGCCCTACTCCAGGCTTCCTCATCCTAGCTGGCCTTAATTCATTTGGTAAATGATTCTCTCTTTACCTGACCTGCTGATATACTGTAGATAGGTCACCATGTGTCATCCTGGTGAGTGCTGCTATTCAGTGGTGGATAAAGTGGGTCCCTTATTGTACTGTATGTGAAGTACCCTGTGAGACTCTTTGGGATGAAAAACGCTACATAAATATAAATAGTTCTTATTACTTGGATACGTGGTTTTATCATTCTGGAATTATTATTGTGTTTTCTTGAAATCCTGGGAAAAGTTGTTTTTCATTACAATCTTTTAACTATTTCAGATCATTGAAGAGATTAAGAGTGTGTACACTGCAGCGGCAAACGACAATCAAAGTAATAACAGCACCCTGATAGTTTTTCATGAAGCTGTAAGTATTTCTCTGCCTAATATTATTTTAATTCTATAAAAACTGTAACTGTTACTGTTAAAACTGTTACTGAAGAGAAATTACAGTACTACATAATATGTACAAAGTAATATGTAATACAGTACTGAATGTAATGTAATGTAATACAAACATATTAAGAGCATTACCTAGATTTTCATTGTTGTAAATTTAATTTTGATCTTTCATGTGTTGTTGTTTTTTTTTGCTTTAATTTCTGTTGTTTTTTTTAACCAAAACAATTTCAACAGAATTAGGACAATAAGATTATAAGAATATTGTGATAATGGGACATAATTACATTTTTAAATCTGAAAGTATACAAATAGCATGCCTCATAAATATTTTTTAATTTAAGCAAATTTCTCATTTATTTATATTCTTCCACATTGTCTTACAGCTTCTATCATAGGCAGCTTAATATACAGAGTATTTTTTATTTATAGTAGTTCAAGTAGATAGCTGTGTCAGCATGCCTAGGCTGCAAAGGAATAAGTAAAGGTTTATTCCATGCTGAAAAGAGAAGAAAGGAAAGACAATGTTTCGGCTGTGGAGCCTTCTTTTCAGCGTGGAATAAACCTTTAACTTGCTCATTTGTATTTATAGATTGATCCCAGCTGTGTTAAGGATAATGTCCCTGCCATATATTTAACAAAGTCTGAAATTTTATATCCACTAAAAAAAATAATTCAGCCCCTCAGGTGTGTGGTTGTAGAAATCTGAATGTGATATCATGTAAGAAATACGTGACTTGGAAAAATGTGTGTGCAATTAGGTCCACTTTCTCTGTCTCAAAATAAAGTTAATAGTAGTTAAAAATATTAAAATATTTTAAAAGAATTTATCAGGGACTGTGTAATGAATCTGAAATGTTGTTAAATAGACTAGAAATTAATTATTTTGCAGGTGACAGATATCTGCAGTTATTCCTTAAAAAGTACTAACTACAGTAGCTTTATGAGTGAGACAGAATTTAGTGGCTAAAATGTGAAAAGGTTTCAAAATAAAAGCTTCAAAATTAAAGATTTTAAAAAAGTGTTCATCATTCAGCCTTTTTTCAGACATTTATAGAGGTTCCCTGAAAGAGTTGCATCATAATTAGCATATTTTGGAATGTACAGATTGAACTGATGGAGTATGGTGTAATTGTATTACAGACATGATTCTGTAATTCTGTTGTAATTCTGTATTTTTTAATTTGTTTAATAAAATAATTATGTACAAATGTAAATTTTTTATATTGCTTAATCTTTTCCAGCTCCAGTGCTGTGGTACAACTGAGAAAAAAACCCTGATGTGTAGCAGTGAATCAGACTCAAAGTTAAAGGTACTTTTTTATGTTTCTGTTTTGTTCCAGTTCTGCATATGAGCTTGTGAATGAAAACTTACTGTCATACCATGAGATATATGAACTAATATTACCAGCCATAGACTTGCAAATTGCATCGAGTAGGGAAAGGAGCCAGTGGTAGCAATGTTACAGTCATCATCAAGAAAGGGAGTGTAACTTCAGTAATTCGACATTTAATACTCAGGTCTGTCAATAGTTGTTTGAGCAGTAGTGCTACAAGTATGTCCTTAACAGAAGGTGAGAATGGTGAGAATGTCAGAGGATATAAAATACATTTTAATCAATAATTGGGATTGTGGTTTTATTTTCCAAATTAGTCTTCAGGTGAATGTTGTTTTTAAAAATCAGATTGAACTGTTTAATTAAAATATCAGGTGACCTTTCACATGTAATCAAGAAGGATTATCTGTTTAAGTATGAAATTGGGTTTCTTAAAAGAAAACAAAAGCACAGATGATTTGACTTAATTTGTCAGCGTGAAAAAAAATCTTTACTTTAAATACTAAGTAGTTTTGACATGATTCTGTAGTGTCTTTTGCTTATTTTAAAAATAAATGTAAAAATCTACCAAGTATTCTTACAGTATGTGTCTACACTCATGTTTTGAAAAACAGTACAACTAGAACAAATAATAAAATTGTTTCAGAAATATGGACTATATTTTTGAGATATTTAAGTAAAAAAAAATGTGCGATGACCAGAAGAAAAACCAGACACCTTAAAACAAAAATGTGATTCTGAAAATGGACTGAGACTGACAGCAAACTGCTGAATGTTTTTCAATTCATTGTTAATTACACTGAAACAATACTTTTATTAATTATTTTTTATATTTCAAAATATATTCAATTTCTATATTTATTACTTACTAATATCACCCTACATAACCAGCTATTCACCCTTAGAGTGGAAGGGTCAGTGCAAAAGAGGGCTATAGGTTAGTATTCAGCAGATAAAAGATAACTTTTAAATAACGGCAACTGAGTACCAGGGCTGTAGTTCCTACAAACCGGATTCAAGAAGCTTCCCTTACCAACCTCCTCGCGCCACACACAGACTTGCACACTGCAGCATGGCTAACTAACCCTTCGCTCACAGACTTCAAGCTTCAGGACTCCACACCAAAACGTGCTGTGCTGACTGCACCTGAATTGCATTCACGTGTTCTCACACACACTAATAATTATTTGTCTGGACTCTCTTTATGAAGTGCTTCTGCTCAGCTCTTGTGTGAAATTTTGTGTTCGTCCTAAACTTTTCCTATGCACATGTTTTCTCTGTCTCACTACTTTTTGTTTACTTGTGTAATTTTGTAGCTTGTAGGTCAAAACATTTATTCTCACACCCATCTTCCTCATCTCTCTATCCCTTATCGATGCACGCTCTCCTCGCACAGTCATTAGCCTACAACAATTATACAAATCTATTTGTACAGTCAACAGTTCATATTAATTCACATTCATATATAAGAAGTTGCCAATATAGAAACTTCCAAATCTGAATCTTGAAGTGCTGGAAAAAATAAATGTGTGACTGATGAAAACAACAGAATTATTTAAAACTAAAATCAACAACCATCTCCTGCCCAGAAACCTTTGACAGTGACTGTAAGCTCTTAATTTAGATATTAATGTTCCCTGTTAATTAATGTCAATTTCAATTGTTAAGATTGGAAAGAGGTTGTTTGTTTTTTTCGAAGGTTTTTTCTGCACCCAAACTATTTGCTTTATGTGTAAACTGTACAAGTAGTGTCTCTTCCAGAGTGAAACTCAGAGCCTGATGTGTATGTTTTAGGACTGTCCCACAGAAATAGAGAACTTTTTCAATGCCAAACTCTACATCATCGGATATGTTGGGATCGGAATTGCTGGAGTGATGGTAAGAATGTTGTCATGAGACTCACAGGACAGGTACCATTTAAAAAAGGGTGGACTAAATCTATTATGTTTACAGATCACAGAGAGAGAATTCTCTAAATGTTACTGTTGGAAATGCCACAATGTGAAGTCACTAAGGCATTCAAGCTCCAAGCTTTCAACATTACTACTCCAGCTGCAGTTGGGCTGCTGATTTTTTCACAGACCAGTCTTGACCACATTTCCTGTTTGGCCTCGTTCAGAGGCATCATCCAGTTTTGAACATATTACAGTGATGGGGAAATGTTCACGAATTCACAGTTTGTGCACACTCACATTTACTCTGGCTCTGCCACCAGATATCTTTATATATTCTATATCTAGAATTCCTTTAAAAAATTAGAAAAACAGTGTCTTTGCCGATTTGATTTAATGTGATAACACTTTAATTTTAGGTTGGAAATGATATAAGGATTTTATAAAAGAAATGCAGTAATGGAGTGACCTGACTGTATTGAAATGTTAATAGCAAATAGCTATTACTTTAATAATAGCAAAATAGCAAACTTTAATACTGACCGTAGCCTGTACAATACCCCTAACCCTGGGGTTATTTGCCGAAGGTTTTGTTCTAACTGTCGGTCTGTTAAGTGACACTATTTGCTGAAATTGTTCCTCAAACAAGTGAAATGAGGTAAGAAGGCATTCAATAATTTGTGGACTGTTTCTGTTTTTTCCCTAGATCATTGGAATGGTTTTCAGCATGGTGCTGTGTTGTGCGATACGGAACTCAAGGGAAGTGATCTAGCCTCGCACACACCCCACCCCCACACCTATGGCCTGTGCTGGACTCAAGAGCCTCTGTAACAAACTTTTCCAAATTGACTGTCCGGTGCAGCTAGCTGGAGAACTGGGGAGCCTTGTCATCCTCTATGGCACAATAAAGTCAATGAGGGCTTCAAAACAAAACACTTCGTATTGTCTCTTATTACTGGATGGTTTCATGAGACAGGCATAGCCCGTGCTCTTTTGGAATAAAATACTCCAGATTTCGTCCACCTTCCTTACCACTGTAAATTACCCATATTATTCACTGCCTCCAAAAACACTCATCTTATGTTGGCGAGAATAATGTTGTCTGCAGGACCACACATTACACAACCTCTTTGACAAACTACCACAGCATTCACACAAAAATTGAATTTACTCAATGTGATAGGGACATATAGAGGACCGGTGGCACCAGTTTGTATACAGGTGCTGAAACCTTTTAAAACATACAGTACACAATATCCATATTAAAATATAGTCAGATAGTTCACCAAGTCCTCTTGTAGAGCTCCTTATCTGTGCCTTAGACAAGCGAAGAAATTCAAAGTAAATGACCTCCAAAATAAGGTGTTTAATTTCAGAAGTGTGATATCTGCAATGTGGAACAAGCCATCAGGGAACATAATGTGCATTCATGCCAATGGAGAATGCTGAATTCTATTCAGACTTGAAACACTGTACAGTAGAGTGTAGGCCTGTTTGGCTTCTCTGTTTGTTTTAAATCTCATCCGCCTGCTCCACATACCAGACTAAATTCTTTGTATAATCCCTGTGTGTTTTTTATGGACGGTGGACAGGCTAGTGCCAAGAACCAGCCCAGTTAGACAAAAGGCCCCCTGTTCTCCAGCTAACCTTCCACAGGCAGCCAGAGGCCTCTCCTCACAGCAGGTATGCATTGATGGTACCCTCACTTCGGTCCTTCACAAGAGTTGCCCAGCCTAGCGGAAAAGCATGCTGCCAGAATGGGTTTCATAACATCACTGCAGGACTTGGGTCTCGTGATGACAGCTTATCTGAGTCAATTTGAAAAAGCAACAAATCTCTGACATGATTATGAGCATGTTGAGAATTCAGAAGTTTCACATGAACCGTGTCGTGGAGTGTTTTAAAGAAGGAATTTAGAGGAGTTATATTTTGCAGATTTCGTTTTTTGTAATAAAAGGGTTGTGCCTCAACTGAAGGCGTTATATCACATGTCAGTACACGGAAATGTTAGTACTGACTAACTTATAGATCACTTAGGTTCACCAGCATTGCGGTGAAGTTATTCCTTTAGGGTTTTGTTTAGATCCACAGCTACAAACTGCGAGTCACGCCATCCTACACAAGTTGGCTCTTTTTTTTTTGCAACAGTCCAAAAGGTATCTTTGAACAATAGTCACCTCAATGGAGGAATGTTCCTCTATGGAGGAAAGCTTAGAAATGTTTCAAATTTCTCGTGATTCAATTAAGAGCTCAAAACTTCCTGGTTTCTGTGCCTTTCAAAAATAAAGCCGCTGTTTCTAGGGGGGGAAAATAGCATTTCTTATTCGGATGACTCCTTCATCTAATCAGTGTCTATTCTTGTGAGTGTTGAGATTTCATCTGGGCCCAATGAAGATCGGTGTATTTTGTGTGAATTTGTGTTTTTTCTTGTTAGTTTGTAAAATAGTTGAAATGGAATGTACTGTTGACCTAAACTAGAGGCAGCTTATGTTGAGCATAGACTGTGTTTGATGTAAAAAGTTTTGATTGTCAGCATGTCTTTTGAAAATGTACCTTTCACTAAATCTGAGTGATTTCCTATATTTTACACAATCCTTTTAAATTATAGAAATATTACCAAAAAGTTCAAATAACATCAGTTTGGCCAATCGCCCTACAGACATCACGAAGTATTCTTCTGGTGAAAAGTGTAACTGAAAATGCTGTGTCATTTTCCCACTGAAAACCTTCATAAGTAAAGCAATTTTTGTGGCATAAATTTGCTTTCATCAAGACAGAAAGTACTAGAGGGAGGAACTTAATGTTCCTATATTGATTGGGAGTAGAATCTAGAATAATAAAGTACAGCCAATAATGCAGCATAGGCATTTATAACTTTAGACTGTAGCCAAGTCTTGATGTAAGTTTTTATGTACCTTATTTCAAGTCTGCAGTGGTAATTAAGTCTACATTCTGCAATTGAAAACAGATCAAAAGAACATTTATGAGGCAGGTGGTCATTTGGCCCATCTAGCCTTTTTTCATAGTTAATAACTCATTGATCCAAGGACCTCATCCAGCTGTGTCTTAAAAGCAGCCAAAGTATTGGCTTCAAAAGCTTTGCTGTGTCGCTCACTCCAGAGTGCACCTCCACATGGTTTTCACTTGTGACCTCCAGTTTGTATTGGGTTCAGGCCGACCTTGTCAAAGCTCTCGAGGAAAATTGCTGTGTTCTGTCGGGTACAAGTGAATTTCACGCTGGTGCATGAGAAAGCTGTGAGAGGTGTGCATTGATGATTACAGCATCAACAAAGTTGCTGTATATGGTATTTCTGCAGCAAGTTAAAATAATTAATGAAGTTAATGAAGTCCCGTTTATATTAGCTAAAAAAATATTTTTTGTAGAAATTTTGAAAATATAAATTAATCATACAGAAACTTGCATTCATTTTTGCCTGTGAGTGTCCTTAGCTAGAGTGAAAATTCTTCTTGAGGTATTAGGTTAGTTTTATACCATCATTCCTTGATAAATGCATGTTCTGGGTTGGAAGAATAAAGTAATCTGAGATGTGAAGTACTGTATGCAAGCAGAAAAAATCTTACTGTTGATCTCATTAAATTATTTGATGGCTCTTTTATCTGAAAATTCAATTGGAATCCAAGCTTCTCAGGAAGATGTGCAAAAAGTAATAAACTTTTTAAACATTTCTCATTGTTTCTTTTTTTTTGGGGGGGGGGGATTGCAAAGACACAGCTTGTGGTCCCTTTCCTGCATTTTTAGTTGAGCCTGTTTGAAGAGGCAAGAAGTGTGTGTGCATGGGATAGCCCTTCTTCAGATTTCCAGCTGGAGATTGACCTCTGTAGCCTGGCTTCACATGCATGCAACATATACTTGTTGATGTAATCTAGTGCTCCAAGTGTCAGTGCAATACAGCTTGAGTATTGCAAGCTGGCTTCACAAGTCCTTTTTTGTTGGATGTCTGCCCACAGGACTCGAATTTTTGAGTTGTGGCCATCTCTCAGCTGTAAAGGAATCTCTGCTGCAGCCTTCTAGAATCCTAGAGTGACAAAATTCTCTTGCCACCCTTCATCCACTCTCCGAGGCTGGTATGGATTTTTGCAGAAGTAAACATGGGTTGATTCAGTTTTGAAACATGCTCATGGATGCATTCTACATATGAACATAGAAAAGTTAATTAAAAGGAAATGCTCATAATTAATATGTTCAGCAAACTATTTCTCAAAAGAAGCTAGGGTATCAGCTTCAAGAACATGGCTGGGCAGCTGGCTCCAGACTGACACAACCCTTTGTATAAAAGAGGCCCTATAGTTTCTGCTTTATCTGACACTTTTACCGAAGTATAGCAATGCTTCACCCAGGATTAAAAGCAACAACATTCCTGTTACAAGTCCACCACCCTAACTACTACTCATTCCATTAGAGTCCTCTGATTTGTGTTTCACTGTTAATTCTCAAGATGTTCATCAGGATGACAAAATCAATGCCTTCATGTGCCCTCAAAGTCATCTCTGTTGAAGACTAAAAAGATTCAGTTCTAGTAGTCTTACCAGTGTACCTGGTCTACTTAACTTGCTGTTACTTCCAAACGTATTTTACCATTTACACCAAAATTACTATTGTAGTATGTTATTACTACAAATAACAATGTAGTGGTCCTAATACAGATCCAATTGATACTCTATAAGACATTTAAACATTCTTGTAATCTTTATAACCGTAATTAAATGTCACAGAAAAAATGCACCAAAAAGGAGTATTATGAAACAGAAAGGTAAATTAATACAGCAGGCAGGGGTGAAACTATTGGTGGTTATTTAAAGTACAGCCTATAAACCCCTATCAGATGACTACTCGCTAGCATCCGGTAAGCCTTTTGCTTTGATTTGTGGCAAACAGCTGTGAATGCCAGGCATGCAGTAAGACTTAAGCAATCCTTGACGAGATTGCTGAGTTGCTGAGTTGCTTAAGGATTAGATTGCCTTCGTGTATGGTTAACTCAGACAGGCATCTCTGGGGGAAAAAAAAAAAATTATCTTGCAAGAGCACATTTTGTAAATTTTGGTCATACTAGAATTCTTAAAAATGATATAAATTCTCAAGTATTAATAATGAAATCTAAATGCTTGTTTGATAACTACAACATAAGCATTTTGGATATTTTTTAATAAATATTAACAGCTTAAAAATATCTTTATACGCATCATGTTTAGAAAGTTGCATTTTTGCAAGCCATAACCAAATACAACAGGCTTTTTAGTCATTGAGTCAAAACTTTAATTGTAAAAAAACAATCTACAAACTGCCTGATCCTGATCTCGATAGCTAATGCATAAAACATACAATCCAATAAGCTGGTATGATGCAGTAAATTTAAATTCCACTGGTCCAAGGACCTGGGTGGATACATGTCAAAATCAATTTCCACAGAAAACATTTTGCTCCTTGTGAATTTACTATTAACCTGCCACAGTAAAGGCCTGGCATTTGCTTTTCAATAGTTCTACAATTATGCTCATGTTAAATTAGACTGGCATTAAGACATACTAATCTCACCTTGGCTTTCTGAAACCATGATAGCAAGCAGTAGTAACATGAAGCACTGCCAGGAAATGTTACTTCTAAAACTTAATGTGGAGTTACAGGTTACCCATGTTACTTTTTAAAATAAATAAGGAAAAGTTTTAAAAGGAATGTACTACCTTTACATTAATGTAGTATACCAACTACACTAATCAATTATGACTCAATTGTAGAATTTTCAACACACGGATGACAAACACCGAGGGTTTTAAAAAGGTCATAAAACTTAATTATAGTAAAGCGATTACAAGTTTGCTGAAATGTTTGCATTAAGAGACATCCTGTATACAAAAGTATGCATAAAGTTTATTGTTAAGCAGAAAAGAGATTATACAAACATGAAAGCTGAATATATGACAAGTTAAGTTCCAAGTATGGAAATATATCATTTATAGATCCACTCTTACAAATACCTGGTTCAGTTTTACACTTGTCCAAAGGAGCACAATTTTTTGGCTAAAAATGACAATGATCTTCAGTGTTTTAAATTACTGAAACTTCAGTTTCAGTACAACAGGTCCACAAACTAATTTAGCTAGGAAATCAGATTAAAAAAAACTGCACTTTTGTTATTGCTATTTAAGCGGCAACTTAAAAAGCACACTTACATTTTTTTTAAACAATGAAAATGTAAGCCAGTCTTACACTCAATGTGCACAACCCTCAGACCAATAAAACCATCCAGTTCAGTTTTAACCAGAATGTATTTTACATCTTTAACTTTCATGTAACTGCCATAGAAAAAAAATAAAGTTCTCCCCCCCCCCCCAACAAAACAATCAGATGCGGCACCAACAAAAATCATGTTCCCAGTTGATCCTGTGGTCAATTCCAATGTACAGGGCTGATATGAACTCAATGCCCAGCAACATGAATAAATCTGAATATTAAAAATGGATTAGAGAAATTACCCTTATCCACTTCTAATCCATGAAAAAGGATTTCAAGGACCAGCAATATGGCAAAATAATTCTAAAGAATTATCCATCTTTATAAAACTAAATCTTTATAACTTAAAACTGGGTTATTGTTCAAGTCATCCATAAAAATACTGATCCCTGGAATAAAAAGGCTACAAAAATGTTCTGTAACCACAAACTATTCTCCTAAATAAATGGATTAGTAACTACACAACTACACACTTATTAGCAAATGTTCCAACACCCCCTACAACCTCAAGCAGAATGGAGGCTTACAAGAAAATCCAAATCTTTAGCTTCCATCTCTCCAAACATCTGAAATGTTATAAAACCATTTTTGTGAAAGAAATGATTGTCGTGTTTCAACTGACAGTTAGTGTATAAAAACAGAACTTTATAAGTTTTTGAAATGGAGGCATTTTTAAAAACTTCATCCAGTGCAATTTGCACCACTCTTTGAACAGAGTTACAGCAGTTTCAAGTGCCAAAGTAATACTCTGCCATAGATCCAGACTTCAAAAGACACATCTGCTGGTCATGGTGCAAGATTGCATTCAGCAAGAGAATAGTTTCCCTCCCTCATAGAGGGAAAATTACAACATTGGTACCAAGAAGGTACTGCTAATATTATCCATTCACCTGATCCTCCAGAAGGGTATAAAATAGCTTGTTATAAGCCAGAAACCCAAGTCATCCTCCCTAGATGTCAGACATTTTAAAAACCTTTATGAGAGGGTAACAGTTCAACACTTGGGTCTAACAGCTTTTTAACCTTCTAAACCCACATTTTAATGCAAATGCTAATATTTAGACAGATCCAGATCTGACATTGTCTTTTGTTTAATATTTGTGTAGGCTCCTTTTTGAAGGTGTGACAGAGTTGAATCTTGGAAAAAAGCATTTAAGATGAGTACAAGTTGAATGGTGTGTAACCAAGAATGAACTCTCCAACTCCCACGAAGTACATCACTTGTGCAATGCCAAACAGAGGAGCGATCACCAGCGCCCTGCAGCCTGCGCCCTTCAGGAATGCAGAGGGTCCTTCTTTTCGCAAAATTTTACTTTGAAGAAAAGAAAAAATGTTTTTTTTTACAGTAAGGTTACTGTACAATACATTTATAAACGTTCATCTACAGCAATAAATGTATACCATTTAAAATTGTGATCTCACCTAACACAGTCAATAACTCCATTGTAACTCTCTTCATTTGCTCCTTTGTTCAGAGACTGTAACCGAGTCTTAACCACTGTGAATGGGAAAGAAAATATTCATGACACTTTATTTCACAGTATGACAAGACATTTAATCCAAACCTAAGTTTTACTCGTAATAGATAATGTCTGCAATGCTACTTAAGGCGTCTTTAAATAAGAGACTAGAATTCACAGTTTTGACAAATTCACATGAGTTCGACTTAAAGCCAGCAGCCCCCCCCCCACCCCAAGATGAGGGCTAAAAACGTATATCTTAAGGCAATTAGCATTGTTGCAACAGTTATAATTCAGGCTCCAACTAATGACTTAAAGCAAAGTTAAAAAAAAACACCATCTTAAAAATAATACATGCTCAAACTAACATGGTTCAGAAAAAAAACTCACCATCACACGGGTTAACTGCAACAGCAGCTGTGGAGCCAGCAATACAGCCAGCAAGGAAAGAATGGTAGAAAGGAGCATTCTCTTCTGGAGATGGCTGACCCAGTCGGTTAATGTGTGCAAACAGCGGGAAGTAAACAACGGAGAAGGGAACATCTCTGAAATAAAAAAAGTAGGGTTCATTGTTAAGTAAGTATTTTTCTGAAATTTAATAATTTTAAAAAACACTACATGCAAAAACCTCACCTCATTAAGGTGGCCCCCAGTCCTTTATATAGGCCCTGGATACCCTGGGTTCGTAGCAGCTCCTGTGCTATCTGGGTGGCTGATACCTTCCTTACCAGCGGGGCTGGACCAACATTGTAGGAGCGGCTCAGTAATGTGTTTGTTGCTCCCAGTTTTGTGGAGGGTACCACCGTTTTCTTTCTTTGTTGAGCAGCTACAAAATGAAGCATTGGAAAAACAAAATATGGAAAATTACAAAGGAAGCACTTTGCACAGCAAAACATCTTAGTGTATTCTATTTATTTGAAAGTCGCCAAGAAAATGAACTTCTCACCCAGTCTTCCAGCATCTTGAAGTTGGATCTTCAGCATTTCCATTGGTGTAGTAATAATAACTTGGCAGGTCCCTGCACCGCACCCAGCCAACATCTCCTTGAATACAGTGAGACCTTTCCTGCAATAGAAAAACTTAAAACTGATCTCTGCCGCTTCCCAAAAAACTGTTGGTAATTTTATTAGTGTATCACTCTTAGCATTCCGTGACTTTAATCCCATAATAGCATTAAAAATACCTTCAAAAACTACCATTTGGAGCGTTAACTGCACCCATATAAAGACTTGTCACAACTTGTTGAAACCAGGAAGAAATAAACTCAGATTTTTAAAAAAGAATTACCAGAAGACAGGGACTTACCCATCTTTGCTTAGCAGATGACGGAAGAAATCATTGGCAGCAAGTTTAATTGCCTTCTCTGGTGTAACCAAGGTCAGATTAACTGCAGCACCTAAAAGAAAAAATGACCTATTGAGTACTCAATTTTCAGATATTTTAAAAAATCCCTAAATTAATCCACAGATGTAGCCAAACCATAGCCCCTTCAGTAACATACTGTTGCATCCAAAGAGTAGCTTTTATGGATGAATACAACAGCACACATGTAAAAAAGCAGGAATGTTTTAAACGGCAAAAGCAAAAACGCCCAATTTTATGGATGCAATGCAAGAATAATCAATGATGGGGGATTCAGCTTTCTAGATAATCAGTTCACAAAAGACCAAGTAAAACATTTACAGAAAGGAAGAAATGTAGTTTTTAAAGTTTCCATTTACAGAAAGATGGAAAAATACAAAAGGTTAGAAGCAAGCAAAGGAGAAGAAAAATCCAGTAAAGTCTCTTATCTGATGCTACACTATGGTGTCAAGTAACTTGCAAAAACTTTCCCTTATTACATTAGCCACTGCTAAAATAAACATTTTAAGTAGATTAACACACTAGTCAAGGTGCTACTATTAAGATTTTTTCAAAAGATACATAAGAGTTAGTAGACACGGACAGAAGATGAGAGAAAAGATGGTCTCTGGCTATAGAAGAAATACAAAAAGCAAATTGTACAAAACAAAATATTGAGCCTATTTACAATTGAGAGGTATTGTATGAACCATTAATGATTTGCCTCCAGCGTGGCTGCGCCATATCGGCTAGCCCTCAAAATCCACGGGGACCCGTGTCTGCAATATGAAAAACACAGATGCAAACAAACAGCATTCCTCAACGAAGCGGACACCAATAACACTGGTTCCATTGTGAACATAAAATAGTGCTGTAGCCTACTCATAGAAGGTACAATGATCAGAAAGACCCTAGTAGTTCAATCTAAAACAGGCTTCACTCATTGTCACATACTGAATGCTAAAATGCTTAGCATAAATTTTAGCATAAATAAAAATGCTTAGCATAAATTCTGAATTATGATAATGCCTGTAATGCAGATTTCCATGGGAAATAGCTTGGGGATATACAGAAAGACTGAAGATCACTACAATTAAACTGCACAAGCAAGTTACTAGGTTTGAACCATAAGGCTTTTTGTTTTGCTTCTGCAGGCACAAATGCCTGCCCTAAGGTGGACAATTTCTAACATCCCAGAACCCTAACAGGCCAAAGTGCCAACATAAATAATGAAAGATGTCTGTCAGAAACATCTGAAATCTGCTCCTTTGTCATGCATCAAGAAAAGTGACATTTTCAAAAGCCAAATGCCACTGTCATACTAAGGTTAACACACAGGACTACAACAGGTTTTTCTTAAAATTACCCAAGCAAATTATCTTGAAGGGAAGGATACTTTGCATTTACACAGCCTATTGGTTGAGCTGTGCAGCTGTCCTATGTTACAGGCTTTTAAAACAAGAAATAAAGAAAAAAAATGAGTAAACTAAGAAGAAATGTGCTGGCTCTTAGAAGGGCTTTGAATATGATTCCAGTGCTGGCTACCCAGTTTAGCCTAATCAGACATCTCCAGACTCACAAATAAAAATCAAGGAAGGTAATTCTCCCCAAACATAAGGGATGCCAAAAGACTGGGATATTATTCTTATCACAGCTCACTGAAACTTGAAGTCTTACCTCTATACATCCCAAAATAGCCCTCAGATCGAACAGTCTTAACAAGGCAATCCATCCTAAGAGGGAAAAATGGAAATTGGAAAAACTGTTAGGACAATAGAAATGCTCAGATTATCCTTCTAAAGCACTCTTACCAAGGTTTAAAAGCATGAAACACAGAATAAAAGGTTTACACTCATCACATGACAAATCTGACAGACCAGGAACAGGGTACATAAAAGATCAGGCTTAAAGGGGATCTGGCCAATCAATGGGTGTATTAGAAGGAAAGTCTCCTATAACATTCTACACATTCCAGCATGATTACATGCTTTAACCAGTAGAAGCTATATACAAGGATATACAAGGACATATGAAATCAATGATGTCACAGGTTGATAAACTGTTTTACAAATTATAGCTCCATGAGATAAAATATATTTTGAAAGTTTCAAAGTTTAAAGTAATCTTACTGCATTCACAAATAAGACACTGCCATAATAATGACAAACCAAAACCCTTGGTAGATGCAATCTAGCAAATGTGTATACAACACAAGTAGTAGAAGACTTATGTTAATCACTGGCAGAAACCTGTTTATTCTGCATCTGAAGACTTACATGTTCTTGTACACCTGCTGACCACTCCTCTGGTTCTGCAGTCTGGTCTTTGCCAAGTCAATGGGAAACACGCAAGTTACCCCCACAATGCCAGCAATACCACCATTGATGAGCTTGGCAGGAAGGCTGTAGAAGTTCAAAACAATTAATTACAATTCAATATGCAACATTAAATTCTAAATCAGTTAAGAATCTGCATCTTTGAAGTTGTTTCCAAAACATCACTCACAGACAACAGATAAACATAGATATATAAAAGTAAGCAATCTGTGCTCCAATCATTTTAATAGCTAGAGATAGAGTATTTGAAGTATCTAGCTAATCTCTGTGAGAAGCTAGTCACTGTTAAACTTTCAAACTGCACAGTTTCGGTCTTTACACTCATTTATGTAAAATAACGTAAGTATGCAAGGTTGACAAAAGAGATAAGGAACAAGAATAAAAAAAAGCCCACATACCTGATCTGCTGCTGGGACATCTTGGCTTATCAGGACAAATGACAAATGTAGAAGTATAAATTCAAGAGGGCTTTGGTCACAAAGTTGGAGTGTTGCTGGGTGTGAGGAGTTCCCAATGGTGACTGTGGGGAGGAGTGACGAAGGGTTATGAAAACCGAGAATAAGTTTAGAGTCTTGCACACGGTACTAAAGCCTCTCTGTAGGCTCAGCCTATTGGCATCCAGCTTGGAACATCTCTCCACCCACCCACACCCAGTGTATCCTGATCTCAGGATCCCATTTTAGCAGGGCTCATCAGCAAGTACACACAAACTATCCCCACAGATTGGCTTGACGATCCTGAAACACGAGTCCTGAGCATGACCAAAGACCCACTGACAAATTCCTGATGGAAGGTTTTATCAGACAATCTAACAGCATGACACTTAGGAATAAAATTTTAAAGGTACACCCATTCTTTAGTCATGTAAAAAAAGACAAACAATAGAACCAGTTTTCACACCAAACTTTTTTTAGCTGTTAAGCGTGCACCTCATCTCTACCCCTTAAAATAAACTGGAATAACCTCACCTGTCTCCCTGCTCAGGGAAGACAAGAGAAAAGAGCAGACTATAAACATTAGCAGTCCGTTTCTTTGATGTGATTCAGAAACAGCTGACAAAGGACAACTATCAAACCCCTAGGCATGGCTCTCAGCCAGGAGATGTCATGGGTTATAATTTTAAGATTCTTCACTGTACCAGTCTAAAAGCTATGGTTAGGAATAACATTTTGCAAAACCTAAGAAAGGTTGAAGTAAGATGTTGGTAAGGCTTAGCCTTAAAAGCTAAGCTTATAAAGATTTAAAGATAAAATGTTTCTTTCTACCTAAACTAAATCTAACCACACTTCAACTTCAGGATGAAAATAAAAATAAAATAAAATCAGGTCTGTATCATGAACAGTTAAATGAGTACTTGAAAAGCATTCCTAATTTGTTATCATGTCTCAACTATAGTTACCTAACCTTTTAACCTAAATGCTTTGGATAAGTGAACTCAAAAGTTTCAGGACGAGCAGTCATTACCAATGAGTAGAGAAAAAAATGAATTTTCCCCCCGACCTGCTGAAGGTTATTTGGTGCTCTGGAATTACAAAGCTACCAGAAACTGAAATTTCACCTTGACGTAACATTAGCGAGTTCCGAGAACGATCTCAAAAGAACTTGTTCTCACCCAAGAGCCTCCCATCAAACAGCCAATCAGCAGGTCGCTATTAACCATATGATTGCATCAGCCAAGCTCAGACTTAAGGAAAAGACTGGTTTCCCATTTCTACCCGGAAAATAATTATCTAAGTCAGGTTACAAAATAGGACTGATTTTTACAAAGCAGCTCTACCAGACGAAAGACACGGAAGCATGTAAAAATGGGCATTTAGACTATTTTGTATTCTCCAGATAGCTTCCAAATAGCATAGAATCGTTACGCCTTCTACTAGAGAATTAACCCTAGTATTAAGAAACGTTGGCAAAGCTAAGCATATTTCTAGAGTTACACGGAAGTCGAATCAACCCCAGAAGGAGCGACTCGCACCTTCCTTAATTGATCAAAGGAAATGTAATCTCTGGGAATAACATTTAGCAATCTTATAAAGGCTCTCACTGTTAAGTAGACGTTAAACAAATCAGTGAACAAGACGGCGTGAACATGTCTTTAGAGTTAGATGGAGGGAAGTCAATACTGCCTGCTAACCTGGCGCCTATTCTACTGTAGGATACTATTAATATCGAAGATCCCAAGGAAACATTTCATAAACCGTCTGTAGCTGCAATTATTCAGCCAAGTGCAGTTCCCTAAAATAAAACTAAGCAAATTCCAAAACACAGAGATTTATCTGCCCAGTATGCGAGTCTTTTTATATTTATGAAAACTTTGCTGAACTGCTGCAGGCGCCGATAACGATAGCGGAAGTTTAATGGAGCTGTATGGAAATAACAGTATAGTTTGCTTTTTTAAAAAAAATCTTAATATTTATTTTGATGTAGTTACCCGATATTTACGGGGGAAATTAAACAATAGAAAAATAAGCCCGCCTTTACAAAAGTAACGAGCCCGCAAGCGGCAACCACTTCCACCAAATCCCCGTTCAGTACTACGGTACCGGAAACCGTTACTTTAAAATTAATTTAACTTTTTTTTAAATAATACAAGCTTATTTTAACATATTCTGACAAAAAGTAAAATTTGTCTGACAAATCATGTTTTATACTTTTTTTTTTCAATCTTAGCCGCCGTTTTATTTGTGATAACTAAATTTCGGGCGGTATTAATTATTACAGTTGTACACACAGATATAAAAATTTGACGACTTACCAAAAAGCGAATCTGGGAATTAAATAAATATATATAAATACACAAACTAATCTGCGGTTAGGCACCTCTTCGCTGCTGCTTTACTAAATGAATAAAATCCTTCTAGAAAATTCCGTTCATATGACAGTGGGGTGGTCGGAACACGGAAGACAATAACCCAATCCTGAGGCTGAAGTCATGAGTGTGTATTCTACTATTGGCCAGAGCCAGACAGACGGCTCATCTGCTTCCTCAATGAATGGAGTAGATGTGGCATTTCTAGAACATGACTGCTGCCGTGTGACTCGTACAGCCACGAGGGGTTATCTACAGAAGTTCAAGTACGAAATTAGTACTTTCGGTACTGTAAATCAGCGGCAGCTAAACGTTTTTTAAGCTCTTGTCCCGTTTGTTTTTTTGTTGTGATTTAAATTTTCTTAAGCCTCATTTTGGCCAAACACTACACGGTTTTCAAGCTGTAGAAGAAGTGAAAACCCCCCCTGCCCCCTTTTAAGTGACTAATAAACCAAAGTTTACGTTGTTATTCGACTGTGCACAAACCTTAAAGGCCATCTATGCGTTTACCAGTGAACTTTCATTTCCTTGGAGGCTGCATTGCAGGTGCCTAAAGAAAAGGCCCCAGTAAAATTGTTTAACGTGAACTCCTGTAATGACGTTTTTGTGTCAAGCCAGGAAATTACCAACTATTCACTTTCTCCATTTTGTAACCATTGATATATTCTTTTGCCTACCACACGTGTGTGCAGGTATTTTCTCTGAAGAAATGTCTAAATGTGTGGAGTTGTGCAGTGTTAATGGTAATTACTTCAGATCCTCCAAAATCTCGCTCAAAGGTGTCCTGACAAATGCTCCCCTCCCCGCAAGAAAAAAAATGGATTACATGCAGCCTGAGATGGGAACCAATGAGAATTATTCACTGGTACATTTTTAGATGAGGGCATTGTAACTACATATTGTAGGTAGATTTATAACTAGTAGTAGGATGATCAATTGTCTCATCTCAAAACTAAGGAAAGGTGAAATTCTCAAAATTAGAAAATCGAATCAGCTGTATTTTTCCTGTGGTCTGTCCTTGCTTGTCAAAGCATGTCACTCTTTTGAAATACTTAGGAATGTATATGGTAAAAAAAACCTAAATCAGATAAAAGGAGAGCTTGTACCTAACATGTACCAACATTTCTCAAGGTTAACGTAATTTGATACAGGTGAATACTGATTTCTCTGCTCCATGTCTTGTGTTATTTTACAAACTGTTTTACTTTAAATGACTTACATGGCAAGTGTGTAATTTTAATGCTTTTGTTAGCAACCCATCTGAACAAATATGGTCAAACTCGTTCATTGTTTGTTTTCATTCCTAATAAGTAACTCGGCAACCATTCCATTGACGTAGAGAGTATTGTACCTACAGTACATGCATCGCACTATAGTTGACAGAGATATGTAAAACATTCCGTATTTTTCTATACAGGTACCACCAAAATGAAAAATTATGTTATGTAACTGAACTATTTAAATCACAAATGGCATTTATTGTTGAGATAAAAAAGGAATGAGCTGACTGACTACTATAGATTCATCTAGCATATTGCAATGATCCTAAAACCTCTTGAAGACTTCTTCCAGACAGAGATATTAACATGACAGTTGTATACAGTACTTTCTCACAATCTGTATAAAGTCCTAGCATTTCATTGTAAATAAATTCACCAGCACCAGCAGTAGCATTGAGGTTTGCTAGTATTTTCTATCATGACAGCTGCACCATACTCATACTGATAGTACAAGACAAAGGGATTGTACTGAAATAAACAGATGTTGAATGCTTCCAAAATCAGTTTCTATTATTATCAGCTGTGTCGTTAGTAGAATGTCAGCAGTGCCATTTCACAGGAGTCACAGCACCTCTTTGTTGCATGGGCTTTAAATTTACAAGGGAAGAAGCTTTTTTTTAAAAAAAAAGTAATGTAAGATGAATTAAAAAAAGCTCCAGTGGAGACAAAGGCCTTTACAACTGTGACTTTTATGAGTCAATGTAAAACTAGTAACTGCATGGTCAGTTCAAGAAATTCTCCATGTTCATAATCTCCTATTTGCTATAATATATTTCCATGATCCACTCTTACAAAACAAATGCATGTTCTTACAAAACACCATTAACCTAATGAAACTTCTTATGCTTTGTCAGAATGACTGAACAGGCACATTGCATTGTAATATGATTGCTTTATCTTTTTTGAATATTGTGATTTTGAGTTTCAAAATTCAATACATCTGCCCTTTCTGTTTCTGTTTCTGTTTAAGTCAAAATTGTGCCATTTCTACATACTGTATGTATATGCAATTTAACACATTTCTATGCCTAATTTAAATTAATCTTCTGATGTTCTAAAGCTCCCAGTTTTTAAAAATACACAGTAGATGTGTCTCTTTATACGATATTTGTGTAAAACAGCATCTGTGCTTTTTAATAATAAAAATAGGGTTAAAATAGTGCCTTTCTTTTTAATGTCATTAAACATTTGTATATCCTTTCATATTTGCATATTCATCAATTCTGAAGCCATAATTTAGATTTTCTGTTTGTGTTTTTCGTTTGTAGACATTTGCTTGACACACTATACAGTATAATGCAATTGTGGAGTAACTGAAATGCAATTTACAAATAGGTATATCATTATTAAACGAAACGTAAATCATAATACACATAAAAGCATCCCTTAGCATGTTAGAAAATGCATGCCTTTTCCAAGTCAGGTCTTATGACTGAAGTGAAAATGGGGGTGTGAATGCCAGTATTCAATTGAAATCCAAATTTGAATACATCAATGCTGCTAAACTAAAAGGAGAATCAATTATGTATGATGAGACATAGCTCTTCAGACCTTAAGTCATTATTTGGTTTGATCATAAAAACATAAGCAGATATGATCATTAAAAAATGGAAGCAGAGGGCATCTTATTCAATTCTTTGTTAATCGAAAACTCTGTGGAGAATACAATGCTAAATACCAGACATGATGTCAACATCATGGTGTAGTTTAAAACTAGGGCTTCTCAACCTGTATTATAAGTGCAAGGCTATCAGTAAGGAATGAAAGCATATCCCTAGATCAAGTATAAGTACAGTATCTTTTCCAATCAGTTTTTGTTTTATTGTTTTTCCCTCTAGAGAAGGGGAATTCTTTTCATTACTTTTTATTATTTTCCCCCTTCTAGGAAATACACACTACCTTGTAACATCGACTAAGCTGTACTACTACATTGTTTGTTTTGCTCTTTCTATTTAATTTCAGTGTGGAATTGCCCTATATTTGTTTCTGTAGAAGAAGTAAAGTTAGTTTTGTAATAAACAATAAGAGAGGCCGATGAGTCGAGAGAAACAGGTTGTGAACAAAGTGTTCTAAATATGCTTGTGTCTTAATTACTGTCAGAACTTTTACTATTCGCACTCTTGTGACTTTGGCTCAGCGCATATTTGGAGTAGCCCTGTCCCCTCCTGGCTATTTGAGGAGTTGTGAGTGACTTGATAAAAGCAGGTTTGGCCTAGAAAGGGCTTTGTTCTTCCTGTGAGCTGGGTACTGGACTGTAGCAGTAGTTTATTCTAAGACCCTGCTAAAATAACATTGAGGTATTAGTGCAAATTCCATTTTAGAGCAAGCAATTTGGCTATCAATTCTTCAGAACCCAGGTAAGCACTTTTAAATACAACTAATATGATAAGATCTTAGTAGGTAAGAGGCATTTTACTAGATTTGATCCTGTATCCTTAAAATACTTCAATTCATCCCCTCATTCTATCACTATTGGAAATTGTGGAAAATCTGGAAGAACAGAATAGACTACTGTATATAATTAGAAGTGGAATATCATATCAGTGTAGAAGCATATTTCTACAGCCCACCTTCCTATAGTTTACCATACAATATAATGTACAATACAATATCATTATCAATTACAGAGTGAACTTTAAGCACACATTTATTGGGGTTGCAACTATTTATACTCTCTACTTTACCACGCTCATGGTGAGTATATCAGTGCCAAGAATACTCCTGAGGCTCTAATATCCCTGGATTTGACAGTAGTAAAAAAATTAGAGTTAGAAACTGATTAAAAAAAATAAAATATTTGTGCTTTTTCTGTGATTTATCGATTAAGACCTTCTGTTCCAAAACATCTCCAATAAAAGAGTATACAGTCTTGTCTTCCAAAAAACTGACACATACAGTAACTACAGTATACCGTGTATATACTGTATTTATATATTCTGTAGTGATTTGATTTAGATAGATAGATAAGACTTTATTGATCCCAAAGGGAAATTGATTAAATATTATATTTCAGATATAATGTACAATTACACACAGCACAACTCAGTAAAACATCAAGTATTATTTAGTAATTGATTAGTCACCTAAGAGTCTTGTCCCAGTTTTGCAGAATTTGCATTCCGTACACTTTTGGATTCTCTTGGTCTTTAAGGAGCTATGCACAACTAATACAGTTTCAAATTCACAGATCAAACTGCAGGCAGACAAGACAAGAGGCACTTTAAAAAAAATCTGAGGTTAATCCAGATAAACCAGGGTCCCCCCCTCTATCCCTTTCTTTACCACACTGCCACCTTTAGTCCAGCTGTATATCGTTGCTCTGGCCAGGGTATGAGTCAGCAGGCTGTATGGGCTTTGTGCACTCATTGGTCTCAGAGGCTTTGTGGGTGCAGTCGTTGTTGTCTGTGTTGCATCTGCTGCAGTGGCAACGAAGCGCCAAGGGGTAGGACAGTAGGGGGTTGATATGGAGGGGACAGCCAGGCAGCAACACAGTGCGGTATTCCAGCACCTGGTATGTACAGCTTCTCTGCAGGAAGTAGCTCTTCCCCACCAGGCCCTTCACATTGGTGTCCTGAAAGCCAGTGGAAAAATACCATTATTTACAAACTATGCACTGCAATACCCTCACCTAGGGGCCAAGGTGATCTCCTTCAAGCAGTCATCAAGCAAAATCATGCTACATCATTTACTTACTGAGACTGAAAGGCCCAGTGTCATTATCAATGAAAAATCTGTGTTTTTTTTCAGGTCTTGCATATAGTGACACAACTACTGTAAAATACATTTTAAGGCAGAAAAAAGTAATACAAGATGTGTGCAAAGGAGCAAGTAATAGGTTTATTCCATGCTGAAAAGAGAAGAAAGAAAACAATGTTTTGGCTGTGGAGCATTCTTCGGGTGCATGTGTTGTGCAACAGCAGCTTGCATTATGTGGAAATTTCTCAGTGTATCACATGACATACAGGTTTTGTGCAGATGATTCTAGTCACAGCTGGCTGGGATCACGATGACAACTTCTTTAAAAAACTTCAGGTTAACAAAAATGATAATAACTTCTGTAACTTGGTACTTATCTCTTCTTTGTAATAGAGGTTGGTTGCAAAAGCAATATTTAAAAAAGCTTAAGGGCAAATTAAACATACATGGAACTTTAAGGCTTATGATTTCATAGCAAGGAGCTTTTAGTTTTTTAGTTTTTAGGTACAGTATGTACCTGTCCAATACCCCCCAAAAAATGAAAATGTATAATTTCAGTAAACAAGATTATTTAAATGGAATCAAATGTTGTCTTTAATTCTATGCCATTTGTAATGTTTATCATTGGATCAGTTATGAAAATTATAACATGGTATTGCGGTTGTCAGCACATTTTGCATGTTCTTCCTGTGTTCATGGTTTTTTTTGTCTGGACAATCCAGCTGGCCAAATTTATTTGGCCTGTGTGTAGGGTCCTGTGATCAACTGGCACTCTGTCCCGTGTGTGGTTCAAACTTGTCACCTTGCTCCTTACACTTTTGGGATAGACTCCAGATTGCATAACTTTACCAGGAATCAACTGCTTCTGAAAATGAATAGATGAATATTATATGATGCTTTATTAAGCAGTAGATTCAGATTTATTTGTCCAGCATACCCCTGACTTTTTGACTTTGTGAGGAAATACAGGTTCACAAGGACGTATCCATTCACACCCAGAGAGAGAAAGCACTTTATAAACCTCCCACTTTCCATTACAGATATTGCATTTATTTTATTTTTACACACATTTTGTTCTATGTATTCAAGGTTACAGTCACTCTTTTGAACTCTAGGGTGGGAATTAAGGTTGTTGTCTGTAAACACAGACTGCCATTTCTAACATTTTGTTGTATCTTGCTTGTTTCATCATATTCTTCATAAAGGCTAAACAAGGCTTCTTTGGGCAGGAGACATGTAAGGAAAATCCTGCTCCTGGAACCAGTGTCAGAACCAGTAGGTGGCACCACTGTCTTTGACCAAGACATTTGGAATTCTCACAAAATGTGCTTTTTCTTTGAAAAAAGTTCATTCATTATGGTATTCAGTAAAATCTACCTAACAGCTTTACTTCTAGCAGGGTTATATACATTTTTTAGTAACTGCAGATTTTTATGGGATGTCAGGGCTACTTACTTGAATATGTCTAGGGTCTGTGTTATAGGACATGCACTTAGAAATGTAAAATTAAAGGGACAGTACACACTACCCTTCTGGCATAGTCTATTGCATTCAAACCGACTGCAGGATCTCACCCGCGAATAGCAGAACCCTGAGCAGATGGTGGTGTTGATGGCCACACAGTAGGCACAGCCATACTTCTCCACGTACAGCATGTAATCGGTGGGCGCACACTTGGATAGAGTCTGACTGGCCACCAGGCACAACAGACCACACACCAGCAGAGCACCACTCATCCTAAAACACAAAAAAACTGGGTCACGTCATCTTCATCCATAAAGGCCTTGATTACAACAAATGGTGTGTCGATTATTATTTATTAACTTTTCCAGCAGGAAGTGATGTGAGATTTAAAGTGATCCTGATAAAATAGAAACAAAAAATTATAGAAAGATTTACAGATTAGATAATGTCTCTACCTGTGTTAAATTGGTTGTGATTCCATTGGCAATACATATGGATGAAAGTACAGAAGGCCATTCCTGTTTATACATCTGACTCAAAAAGCCATAAAGCTGTGCCAGGAATTTTGCTTTGTCTCGCTTATCAAACATCAGCAAAACATAGCTTTTCAGATGCAAACCTTGGATTCAGAAGAAGAGCTCTGACCAATAATTCAGGTATTTCTTCACCAGCAAGTTTGGATAGGGTTCTCTTTTTCAAGTCACATAAAAAACAGAAAACTCTTAGTACAGTAAATTCTTCAGAAAACGATCTCATATGAAATAGACCTTCAGCATATACAGGAAATAAAGACAAAGATGAGACAATTTATCACACCCTACTGATAAGTTTTACAAGAAAATGAAATGATAAATGAGGCAGTAGAGTGTGGTGTGGCTTGGTGTAAATGAGTACAGAAAATGTGCATTTCGTAGAGAGGGTTGTGACAGGCACTGGAAGAACTTCAAAATGGTGTTTTTATTTACAAATAATAATAAAAACAGATGAAAAAGTTCAAAATGTAAAATACACTCAAAACAACTTTATCTTGAAATTCAAAATCTTTTTAATTCTACGCTTCTTTACTCAGCCCTAGCTCCATCTATGCTGGCAGCGTGCTTTCCATTTCAAAGGAACCTTTCTGTATGTGCTTCACACACAGGATAAGATCAACTTCAAGCACTGCTGATGTGATCTGATGCTTGCATCAGCAGTCTCACTATGCAGCAGATCAGGGAAGACCAGAGAATTTGCTTTACAATTTGAATTAATTCTTTGGGGAGGCGAGATTTTACATTCTCAAATTCACCCCTGACCGTGGTTTTAACACATCTACTTTTATGAACAAAGTTTATGTTTTTAGAAAGCTAAAGTTATAACTTTAATGTCTCATTTCAAGGATGAGAAGGTACTGAAGGATCTGAGGCTACCTCCATTTTCAGGCTTGCCAGTGTCCTGCCATGTCACCCAGGGAAGGCAGCTCTTTAACAGCAATGATGAAGGCTGGGGCAGTGCCTACTGTCACATGAGGTCTAACTCATATCAAATTGAGTTATCGGTTCTTCTGATCGTTCTTAGAACTTTTTTACAGTTTTTGAATTATTATTTCACGTGCATCTTCTTGTCACGATCGTCATCCCTCCTCTTAAGGGCACTCCGACCCTTTCCCGCTAATTCCTGGCTTAGCATTCACCCACCCGGAAGCACGCCTACCAGCGGGTCCAGGAGAGACCCGACGGCATAGGCTTCAGAATGGCATCCTGACTGCGCCCTGGATTTCCCCCTTGGACTGTTTCGACTTGTTCGCCTGCGCCACGCCCCCCGAGCACCAGATCACCATCATCACGCCCCCCTGTCGGTCATCCCGTCCTGATCATCATCATGTTTTCCCACCGGGCCGGCGGATCGGAGATGCTTCTATTTTTGTAAGAGAACAGTTGTTGCACGAAGCCTAGCGCTGTCTCCCCAACCCCTGTTGTTGCATATAATGTGTTCGTTTCCGTTTTTTTTGGTTTCGTTTATATATTTTTTTTAAAAGATGGTTAATCAGCGTGTTTTTTAACGTTTGTACTTGGGTTTGTTTCTAAGACAAATGGAGTCTGTTGTCCTTCTCCACCTACATCCAGATTATACCGTCTGCATAGAGTCCTAAACTATGCTTCACCGGAGCCCAGACTGGCTTCTGTTACACTCCTTAACAGAATAATTTGTTTTTGAAATTGCACTATTTTCATGGTACAGTGAACCTTTTTCTGGACTTGTAGAACTGTCCTTTTTTACCATATACTAAAATAACTATACCAATAAAGTAGTCAGAATCTTTTTCTGGCATTCCAGAAATACTACAGATCCCTTTGGGGTTTCTATTTTTTTATATGTGTATCTATGTGTTCTTTATATGTTTTATGTGCCATTATTATCTTTTAACAAATTAATTTATATAAAATCAGCGTAAAACTCCTAAATATACACTGACAAAGGTGGGGACTATAAATGACTTTTTTACTCTGTGCTAGATCATTGCGAAATCAAAGGCTGTGGTATGGGATAAAAATGACTGCCTGGTTCATAATCATTTTTGGTAGGTGATACCAATGCTAAGTCATGAGTGTTAGGTTTGAAATGTTAAGCATCAGACATGTGATATTTGTTGCACAACAGCTTCCGTGAACAAAAGAGGATACCTTTTTTATACAATTATGAAAAAAAATACTGCTTACTTTCCTATCAGTTTTTTAAACGAATTCCATTAAAGACAATAGTAATTTAGTAATAGTCTATATATATATAGTGATTATCTTTATTTACCCTATGCTGTTTTCATATCTATTGCTAAAGAGGTAATCTCACTCAATTTATAAAGTGTATCATCTGCATTGTATATGCTGTTCCTTTTAATCCATCCATTTCAGGGTCACTGGTGAGCTGCAGCCTATCCAGGCAAACAACCAGCACAAGGCAGGATATACCTTGGATGGGACACCAGTCAATTGCAAGGCACACACATAGACATAAACACAGACACAACACTCACACCGGGGCCAATTTCCCCAGAAGCCATTTAACATGCCAGTACTGTATATGCTTGGACTGTGGGAGGAAATCGGAGCACCTGGAGAAACCCTATGCAAACAGAAAACACAAATCTCTGGATCCTGCTGGTTTTTCAGGTAATACTTATTGAAGTGAGGAATGCTATGTATCCTAACTAGGATATTCCATCTCTCACTTAAAATGGGAGAATTACAGATTTAACACTAATTTATTAAAAGAGGAACAAAAAAGAGCCAGAGCACTATACAAGATCAGCCATACTTTGGTTAGAAGTAAAATTTGGAAATGGTAGTGAAAACAACTATTTAAATATATATTTCAAATAAAGGCATTTTAAGAGAGTCTAGACTTGGAAAGGGAAGTTTCTGATACTAAGTATTCAACCCAGTGGAAATGGTTCAGAATAAATGGGAAAACTGTGAACCAGAGGACACAAGTGGAATCTATGGGAATGTTCCATTTAGAACTGAAAACAGGAGGCACTTTTTTAACCAGAAGGTTGTGGGAGTCTGTAACACATCCACCTATCATATTGCTGATGCTATTACTCTGGCTTTACTCAAGAAACAGATTGATGAGATCCTTGTGCCAATTAGATTTTAACTATCAAATAGGAGAGATGGGTAAAATGGCCTCCTATTTGATGTTACAGTATGTCCTTTGTAACTTGTTTGCTAGAATTCTCTCAACAAGGAAGAAGAATAGGAGATAAGACTGGACATATGGCTATGTATTTAGATTTCCAGTGAACAGCAAATAAAAGGTTGATTGTAAAATGAATGAAATTTTAAGAAAGAAACCAAAGTTATACATGCACATTGATTGAAAACTGGTCAACAGGAAACAATGCTTCCTTAAGGGCCATCACCTCCAATTGAGAAAATGTAAACAGTAGTGTATGGCAGGGGTCCATTGTAAGCCCACTGTTCTTCTTGGTCTATATGAAAAATAGATTCTAATATACTGCAGGATGGCCTCATCACACCAACTTGGGGAAGCAATAAAAAGCAAACTTTTTAGGCATGTGTGCTCAAGCTTTTCATCGCACTAGTAGGTCTTTTAAAATATTGTGTTTAATTTTGGTTGCAATACCTCACAGACTATACTGTAGCTTTAAAACGTTCAGAGAAGAGCAACATGAATGATTGGTTTAATTAATATATCCTAAATTGAAAACCAAGAGTCTGATATAGCAGGATCCAGCCTGGTACTTAAGATCCTTAAAAGCCTAATAATCCAGTCTGCCATTTTCAATAACTGCTTAATCCAGTGCAGAGTTGCAGACATATGGGAGACAATTTAAAGAGATCATTGAACTTAGACAATATGTCTTTGGGCTGTGGGGCACTGAAGTACCCAGTGAAAGCCTGCAGGGCGTTCCCAAGTCATCCCCAATGGGGGGAGGCAATTTAAGAATAGAAAGGTTGTGCTAAGGGCCATTTTTAGCGCCATTTTAGCAACAATGTGTAAAGATGATGATTCTTGGCCTTGATCCTCATTTTAATGGAGATTATTTGTTTTTTTTCTCAGAGTAGATTAGCTTCTTTTGTATTTGACTGAAAGGTCATAATCCCTTTTCTGGTGTTTGTTGTTTTTAAGAGAGAATTAAGATAGTATATAAAGGAATTCTGTAGTGTGTAAGAAATGGCAACTATTCTAAATTACAATTTAGCCAACTCCTAGTTAAATAAAACCCTGATCGCTGATTAACCCCTACAGTACATCAAGGCTCTTAATAAATAAGCTTGCTTACAATAATATACATGATCTTCATTTTGTTGTCTGATACCTTTGTATTTTGTGCAATAAAATTATTCACATTGATAGTTACCCTTTCCTGTAGAATGAAGAAAAATCAGTAAATAAAATTCTTCCAATGATTGAAGGATGAATGCAATGTACAAACCTGTTGTAGTGTCTTAGTCTACAGCACCTGGGTGCCTTGAAGCTAAAGAAGAGTGAGAGGGAAATTAAGTCACACCACTACATGAAGACTGAACAGCAACAGGTGACAAAATAGATCTTGAAAAGTATGTAATCACTTACCTCAGTCCAGTCTGGGTACTGGTATGGCTGTGGAGACTGCAGCCTTAGATCTATTTATACAAGTAGACTAATCCTCTTGATCCCAGCACCTCCCTATCTCATCATAGATAAGGGGGAAGTAGAACTTCTGTTCTATATGAATAAACTGATATCTATAAAACAAGTTGCAGGCCCCTATTGAAAGGTATAGAGAGGCTTGGTTTCCTACAAGGATATAAAATTAATTCCAAAGTCAGGACAGATGTTTCGGGGCTCTGTTTTAATCAACAATGGTAGGGATCAGATCAATTTCGGACCAACAGGTGGTTATCAGCAGGAACATGTCTCTTCTGCATGTAAGTCAGATGACAAAATGGGCTCAATTTATCCTTCTCAGTACCAGTATACTAACACAGTAGTTAGTATTAATGGCTACAGTACATGCACTGAATCGAATGTAATGGAAAACAAAATAGAATGGTGTTCTTCCTCCTCAAAAGTCAAGAAGAATAATTATATTTGTCGGATTTTTACATTTGTGTTCAATGTTTAAAAATCTGGTAGGTGTATAAAATAGCATAAGGATTCATACAGATTTTCTGTTCTTATTATCATTGCCTTGTAGTGCTCTATGGATTCCTTATTACTAGCGTCATCATTTAAATCTATCCAACAGGTTTGTTCATAAGAAAGTCATTAGAAAGCTTATAATAAAGTTTGCAAATGAGAGGAGACAATTCATTTCCCTCTAGCTCCTTCGATACTGAATAAACAATGAATCTGAGAAAATCACCTCGCTGTTTCCTAAAAGACGTGGTCGTTCCATCTTTGACGGTTGGCTGGGTAGCTTCTTGCAGACTCACACAATCCATTATTTAAGGTCCTTTCCATTTGCATTCTTTGTTTCCTATTTGGATGCTGATTTTGAAGAGATCCGTATTGTAAACTTTGTTAATGCAATTGAAGGTTTTAACTTTACCTGGACAGTATGAGAACAAATGCAAAGATGACACATATCTCTCTAGATAACACACAGAAAAAAGATAAAGCTACAAAGATCTCAGGTCCTACTCAGAATTTCCAAAAACGTTTCACCACCAAATACAATCACAAGTCGGTCTCAATAAGGGAATGAGGCAGATGAAAAAAAGGTGTTCCTTGCTCTGACTTTACCCACATGCACAACCACAACAAGCATAACAAAGGAATACCTCAGAGAACACAACTGACCTTGAGATTTGACACAGTTAGCCTTTTAGCTCTAATAAAGTCCTCAGCTTCTTGCACCAGAGTTAACAGGTGCTACTGTATCTGCCAACATAGGGGACTTTGAGCCCTGCAAGGTACAATAGAAAAGCCTGGATTCCCCCTGCCCCCCCCCCAAGCAATTTCCTCCTTCCTGCAAAGACACATATCTGCTGAGCAGTTATTGGGCACAGATTGCCCATTGCCTTTCAACAGCAGGTAAAAATACTAATAATGTCCACAGGTGAAACTATTTATTGAGTCTTTGGAATCCATATCTACAGCAGCCTCCAGTGGGAGTCCAAATGTTACATCAGTGTTTTGATGGACCATCTATCACAATGTCCCAAAGGTATTTGAAAATAAATATTCAGGCCATGTCCTGACCTTCAGAAGAACTATCTCCATACTGTATATTCTTTGTGTCCTCTCCATGCCCTAGTTCTGCTGTACCATGTGAGGAACCACAAAGGGATTGCTTTTTCCAGGCATCCCTTTTCCCCAAATTGAGCTTTTTCAGGTGATCATGTGACTTTTTTGGATCTACAGTCGAAATATTAATGATGTGGGATCTATCTTGCAGCTTGGCAATCTTACATTCCAGATGCTCATGCTGTACTGCATGAGTACCTTTCAGTAACTTTTTTTTTCTTTTTCCAGTAAAACTTACCTCCTTCTTTTCAGTTTTTGCAAGTAGCCCCTGCTGTTCCATTAATTGCTCAAGCAGCTAATGAGTCAAAGCAGAGAGACTAAGGTGTTTTGAAAACAAATCAGGGGTGAAGTTATAGAAAGGCTCAAACCAAGGGAAGGGGATAAAAAATGTCAAAAACACTGAATATCACTTTGAGGTTGGCGAGGCTGATAATTGAGAAGTGGAATGTGTATTGTTCCCTCCAGAGACTGCCTAGACCAGTCTGTGCCTGGTAACTGAGGAGCCAGGCAAGGAGAAAACTAGTTAAGGATACCAATGTGAAGCTAATAGTGACTTTGAAAAAAATACAGAGTTCAATGGCTAAGATGGGAGAAAATGTCTATGACTCCAATTCCTTCTATATATGGCAGAGTGGCAAGAAGGAAGCCATTGCAGGAAAAAATAACAGCCAAATCCTGGATGACGTTTGCAGAAAAACATTTGATAACATGTGATACTGAAAAAAATGGCACCATTTGTTTTGTTGTTAGACGAAACAAGGCTGGAACATTTTGGTCTCCAAGCAAAATATTGTATCTAGTGCAAACTAAACAGCATATCACCCAGTCAACACTATCCCTGCTGTAAGCACGGTAGTGACAGCATTATGTTAAGAATAAGAAAATTAATGTCCTCGAGCGTCCTAGTCAAATTGCTCACTTGAAAGTTTCCCTGGGGGATTTGTTTTAGTCTGATGTTTTGAATTGGATGTTGGAGGGCTTTTTATTGGAGGGTTTTGACTTTGTGTCACAGTCATGTCAGTGTCATGGATTCTATTTGGAGTTCCTACCCCCAATGTTAAGAGATTGCATTTTAACTATGTCATTCCCCCTCCAAGTCTAGTGCCTCTTATTAAACCTTATTCACTCATAAAATGATTTCTGGTTTAATTTTCAGATAGCCATGATAATATTTCTAATTTATCCTGGAATGTATGTTTAATTCTCATACCACTATTTAGATTTGATATGTAGGACAAGAGGAAATATTGCCTCAGAAGCCTCAGTTAGACTACGATACTTGTAGTCTTGGAATAATGTCCCATTTTTTAACTAGAAATGATATAATTCTAGTTAAAAAAAAGTATACACATTTTTAAAGTGAAGATTTTTAATCAAAATTAAATTCTTCACCATGCTTCATTAAACAGCATTTCATGTACAGTCATAGCAGGGGCTTTTTCTCAAGCATGTTTAAATATTTGGCTTTATTTCAGTTCGATCTTTCAGAACATTTTTAAAATAATATAATCTGTTAAGTGGCAGATATAGCTGTCCCGCAAGTTAAATTTTAGCTTTTTTATATTGCATAATGTTTGTAATGCTAAGAAGGTACTTGTTTATTGCATTGTTCTCTTATAACTGTTACTGTATATTGAGGCATTAAACCTGTTTTTATAACTATGATGACATCAATTAGCGTAACAGTAGTTTTTGTTTGTTAGTCACCCAATAAGTAAAGTGCAGCATCATCATTTTATTTCTAGTTTCTGTGAATAAATTTTTTTTTTATAAAAATGATTTACACAGGTATTGCAAATATTGGAAACCTTTCCTTAGCCTTTGTTAATCTTGCTACTGAACGAAGAATGGATTTTTCTTATTATTATTTCACATGTAGTACTAAGCTGCCAACATGTAACTTAAATGAGCTTTAAAAATCAGCAGTCACTTAATGTTGGTCTATTCAGCTCAGTTCAGGTATTAACAGAAGCTATTAATGGACCATTCTCTGTAAGATTCATGCCTGATCAGCTGTGTGCTTGAATATTTCAGGGCTCATTATCTGGGGTACATGTGTAAGTTATTGCAGGAAGTCTTTGACCTCTGGGTGCTCAAATTTGAATCAGGCCAAGGCACACTTAAACTGTGCCTCTATCTGACAGCTCAAGGGAGTCTCAAAATAGCTCATGGATTGAGTTAGGATGGAAGAAGCCCATTTGAAAATGGGTTATGCTGAGCATTGAAAAAAATGCTTTTCCTGACAAATGAAGTCTCCTTTATGTACTAATTAAGTGTTTAAGTATGATAATGAATCTTAGCTGTATTCAGCTTCATGTTGGACATCTACAGGTGGATTTACAAATGTAAAAGAACATTCACAGGGTTGAAGCCATAATCAGTTGGCTTAAGTCATTAGTCATGAGATTGTACATTTGGAGGAAAATATTGCTTTGATTTTACTAATACTCAATTTGAGGAGCTGCTTTTTAATAAAAATGATTACATGGGTCGTGCAAATATTGGAAACCTTTCCTTAGCCTTTGTTAATCTCGCTACTTTACAAAGAATTGATTTTTCTTATTATTATTTCACATGTAGAACTAAGCTACCAACATGTAACTTTAATCAGCTTTAAAAATCAGCAGTCACTTAATGTTGGTCTATTCAGCTCAGTTCAGGTATTAACAGAAGCTGTTAATGGACCATTCTCTGTGAGATTCATGAAAAAGCATTCTTGAAAAAGCATTTGCTTGTTTTTGAAAATCTTATTATAACTTACCTTACTCCAATGACAGCAAACCTTGCTTATGTTTCTCTAAAAATAACAACTTAAATGTGTGTTACTGTATGTTATTCTCGTGCCACTGTTTCAGGTGATCTCTGTCTTGGAACTACCAAATATCCTACAGCTAAGTTCAGAGCACTTCTCTCTCCAAAAGTACAACACTACAGAAGCCAGCGCTTGTAACCCAGGATAAGCACAAACTAAGTAATCAGTAGAGTCATTTGTATGCAATTTATATGCAATTTCCAACAACAAGAACATTGAGATTTTATCTAATTTTCTCTCGTTGAATGACAAAAACAAGTGAGCACTTACTTTATTGCTTTCAGTCCCCTTACTTACACAAATGTCACTATTAATGAATAAATGCATATTGTATTACTCAATAAAAGCCACTGTCTTGCACTGCTAAAATGCTCACACAGCCATGCTATGGTTAAAAATACAATTTTTAGAAACAGATTGATATATAATTGCTGAAAGTTGCAACAGACAAGAAAAACATTGAATTTCCCAATATTTTTTTATTGTTTTATTTTATTATTTCTATATTTAGTAATAATTTTTTAAAGTGTCCATTTATTTCTGATAATATGCATCACCAATTGATTTGTCAGGATCCTTTAAAGAACAGCTCCATGGGTTTCTGGTATCAGTTACCAAATGATTAACACAATTTGAATGTCTCCATCTCGATTGCAACCCTTCTAATATTCCCATTTTCTTAATTACCTCTTCAGAAGTTTGATTTTTCTGTTTTTCTACCTCTGAAAGACGATCTGTGCTGAAAGAGAATACAAAATATACAAGGATATAAAACAATATTTGAGTGTAGCCTGTCTATGGTTACATCTTTAACAGCAAAACAGGAAATTGTGGCTCAAGTTCTTGGGCCTACTTAAGGGACCACAGAGATGAGGATGATAGCTTTTCTGGTGCTATGGACAAATATCAGCCCACCCCCCACCCCCCCAAAAAAAGACACTCTTTTCACTTTTCACTATAGCTAACACACCTAAGAGATGGCTGCACCCTGAAAAAAACAGATACTCTAACAAAAGATTTGTTCTGTTATAGGGCCTGTTAACACAGTTTTATACCCAGGATCTAGATGCTGTGCAATCAATGTCATCTAATAAAGAATTGTATTAATTTTCCAGGTCACTGTTGCTCCATATTTCAACACAAAAAAATAACATAATCAACACAGACCAAAGTTTTTTGTTTTTGTTTTCCATGGACACTTATAGCATATGATAATATGAATTCAGATAAAACATTACCTGAAGAAAAAGGCACTACAACATAGAGGAAAAAAAACACACTTGTGACAGAAACACAAATTGGAGAATGGCACTATTATAAAAGAATCCAGGATGAACCATTGTTAGAGAAAAAAATGAAACCCATCCATCAATTCATGTTATAACCTCTACATGATTGCCGGGAGTTGGAGCCTATACTGGCAAGTAACAGGCACGTGGCAGAATAGAGATGCCAGTCCATCGGACACAGACATGCACACACTCACAGCTACAGTTGGACCATTTTTTCCGGAAGCCAATTAATCTACCAGCATGTCTTTATACTGTGGGAGGAAACTGGAGCACATGGAGGAAACCCATACAAACACAGAAAAAACATACAAACTCCATGCAGAGCTGGTGCCAACTGAATCAGATGATTGTCAAGAGACACCTACAGTAGTTATACATTCCTGTGCCTAAATAAGTTGTGGAACTTATTCAACCTGCCAGTATTTTTAAATACATCAAAATGTATCAAAAAGCCTCAATAACTTGTAAACCCTACTGAAAACAGCTGAGGAATTTGAAGCCAATTAGAGAGAAAGTTCACAAAATAACCAAAGATTTCATGTAATACCTAACTACTATTCCCAAACATGGCAGATGACACTGCAGACACTGTGAATAAAAATGGTTTTAGAAATTATTTCTATCAAAAGCAGTTTTTAATATTGGCTTGGTTCTGAAAAATGATACAGGTATGTATTTCTGAATAGCTCTGTAAATAAATTGTTTGAGTTAATAACTGTAAATGACCAGGGATTAGGCAGTTCATGAAAAGTTCCTGTTACCTGACTAAACATCAAGTTTCAGAACAGTGGCTTCACAAACAGGCAGTGCAGGCAGTTTCCAGGAGCCAGTGAAATTTAGTCACAGGGAGAATTGCAGGAGTATGGCTAAAGTGCGCGGAGGCCACTGGACAAAAGGAGTCACTGCCTGCAGCAGTTTAACCAGAGATTTCCCCCCCAGCAATGCTTATACAGCTGGACTGGAGCAACCGGTCCAGACTCATGGTTACAACAGCAGTATCTGCAGCAGGGACTCCAATCCACAACCTTCCTATTACACTACACCAGCCCATATCTGTTCATGAATTTAAATACAGGATAACTGGAGACTTACAACTTATTTATGGTGTGAAATGCTTCAGTTAAGCAACCCTCATTTGGATTTAATACTATTTTTAAGTGCCTGCCATGCCACCCTTCAGCATCTTTCAGATTTAAACTGTCTTAAATGACCAGAGTTCATCTGTTCTCTTAGTTTACAAACTTCAGGCTTTTAAGTATGGCCAGCCAACTGATCATTTTGAGGTTTTTTTAAATGTATTTAAAGGTATCTTTAAATACTTTACACTTTTGCCATGCATCAAGTATGATTTGCTTGTTAGTACCTAAGTGATCCAAGGATCTCCTTCAGCCACGCCTTGAAAGAAACCAAGGTTTTGACAGTGTTATTTCAGCCACTCTTTTGACTAAAAAATGTCAAACAATGCAAGACATGGGCAGCATATTTTATTAACAGTAATTGGAGAAAAAGCAGTAGAATGGCAAATGGCTTGTGCTAGGAATTCCTATGAGAAAGCGAACGACAGGCAGACCTGGCCATCCCTAACCATTGCTGATAGACATACAGTACCACACTGGGATGAACATTTGCTGCCTGACAGCACTCTAGCTGAGGGGTTATAAGGGTTATAAAGGCTTATCTATGATTATAAAACCTATCCTATTCAAGCTGATTCAAAGAATTCTGTGCTCCTCGTGACAAAAAAAACAGATAGTGTCTGAATCGCATGTACTGTATAATGTGGAGAAGATGGCAAAGGTTATCTGAAGCCACATACCCTATAAAATTGCCCATCTCTTTTTGGTGAACTAATTTCATTGCAGAAATCTCTAGCTGGCATGAAAGCATCTTAGTGTACAGCTTGGTGTATGAGCAAATCAGTGACACAGCACAATAACCTGCACAAAGTGCAGAAACCTTCTTTTTCAACTATAGAACAGAAGTCTTAGCATCCTGGTGATTATTTCCTAAATGACTGCATGTATCAAACAAAAGTGGACATAATTGTATCAAAAAGTAAAAAAGAGGAGAGGTGCTGCAGGTACCAGGGGGTTTAAGCTTTGTCATCCACTGTCCCCTTCAGCTTGGACAGTTACACAAGCTTCTACAGCAGCTGCCTCTGCAAGACAAAGCTTAGGCAAGTGAATTGACAGGTGAAACCTTGTACACTTTCCAAGGTTTGTAAAGGTCAAATTTAATGTCTGACTTATTTAGAATGAACCAATGTGGAGTCTATCTGCTCAAGATAATTCCCAATGTCCTTATCAAACTGCCCTTAATATAATTATTTCTAGATCAATATATAAGATATTCAATGGGGTATGTATGCAGTGGTTTGATTTATTTTCTTTTAAGGTTTATTTTTAGTGCCATAGCTTTAGGTGACTAGCATGGCGTTTTCTGTCGACGTCGATCTGCCATGTTATTAAAGCAGATTATGGCATTTTTTAAAGCAGTCTTTTTTCAAGAAATGGCTAGATAAGATCCTTGGATCAATTGATATCAGCTGTTACTAGTGACCAAACAAATTAAAAGCACCAAATGACTTTCACTTGTTTGTTGCCTTTATCATAAACTTGTGCCTATTTGCACCTCCAACTCAAAGAAGGGCTCAGGCTGGGTGTGTGTGACCTACTGCAGTTGTCACTTTACAGCTCTCCTTTGTCTACAATGTCTACAAGTGCTACACAATAACCCATATTAGTATAACTTGCGGGCAGCATGGTGATGCAGTGTTAGCATTATTGCCTTGCAGAACTGGGGCCTGGGTTCAAGTCTGGACCTGGGCTGCTGAAGTTTGTATTTTCTCCTTGTGTTTGAGTGGGTTTCCTCTAGGTGTTCCACTTTCCTCCAGCAGTTAAAAAACATACTGGTAGTTAATTGGCTTCTGGGAAAATTGGTCCTAGGCATGAGTTTGTGTTTCTGTGTGACTGTGTTTGTGTCTGTACTGTACGTGTTCTACAATGGACTAGTGTGCCATCCAGGGTATATCCTGCCTTCCGCCCAGTGCTTGCCGGGTTGGTTTCTGCTACACTGCGACCAGAATTGGAAGAAGCAGTTAGAAAATGGATGAATTGTAAAACTACTATGCACCTGACATATGTATATATTATTTCCATTAAGAATGGGTGCTTAACATTTTACTTTGTGTCATCTCAATACGTTAAATCCTCATTGAAAAATCCAACAGAAAAGTCCAATTTTAAAAAGACTAAGAAAGGGTTTATTAGCTAAAGAAATTCAAGAAATGTTTTTTTCAACATCATACTGCATTATCATACAACATCGATTTCTGTTTTCAATTTTAAAATGAGTTCTGGGCCCAGCTTTAAAGGTAATTACAAAATTGGTTAGCAAGAACAAATCCAGATTTTCTCATTTTTCAGTAAACATCCTTTTGTTAACAACATAATAAAATCACATGGAAATCAGGTTATAGAGTTGTTCCTGTTCTACTTTATAACCGTTTATTGTTGCATACGCATATTAAAATGCAGTAAAACACATTGAAAGCATGGTACAAATATGGTACGTATAGAAAATAATGACATGGTAAGGCATGGCACAAAACAGCGAGGACAATCCAATGTACTGTACTGTATGCAGTAAACACAGGAAAATCAGGGAAATCTGTAATATAATATAATAATTATTTGCAAATTTACCATGCAATACATTTCTCTAATCACAAATACTCCTGGAAAATGTGAGAACAATAAAAAAATCATAGAAGAGTACAAGTATCAAGATCACCATAATAACATATGGAAAGATGAGTTATCAGTAATCAGATATTCTTCCCGTTATTCTTCCCGTTTAAGACAGAAAGCAATGTACAGGTCACCTACTGTATTTAAAGAGTTACATTACCCTTCACATTTGTTTTAAAAAGCCTGATTCGTCACAGTTTAACAATTGGGTTCAGTACAGTATGTGTTGGAACTGAGGAAGTGAGAGGTGTCCAGTTAAAAAAATAACAACTGGTTGATTATTATGTCAGTGTCCACCCGCCTCCAGTTAACAACAATAAGACAAAATGGCTTTATGACAGTCTTGGTTTTGCCCAGTAAAGTGCAGCGTTGTAATGTGTCACCCTTGAACAAACAGATTTACGTGACTTTGTGTCAAAGTGCAGAAGCACTCTGCATCCATAAGCCTCATTTCCATTTGCAATAACAAAGCAGATTTGCATAGTTACATTTGCACAAGTAATTTGCAGTCCCAGACCTGACTAACATCATCAGCTTTCAGGCCTAATCTTGAGATTTAAATGACAGACCCAGTGGTCAATGGCTTGATTTCTTCTTACATATACAGTTTATGCAAATGTGGCCCAGTCAATGAACCATGACATAAGCTGCAGGCTACTGTATCACCATGTTGAAGCTTTTACAAATCCCGATCCAGATCCAGATATCACTTTTATAATTTCAGAGGCATATAATGGCCTTATTATATTATAATATAATAATATTATTAATATAATATAATGGCCGATGCTCTGCTATACACCCATGATAGCAAAACAGATTACCAACACATATATGTAAATTCTTGACATCTGTATAAGGAAGTTAGTCTAGATATAATGTATTGCTTGGCTGGATGCCTCAGATGTTCATGAAAGGCTGAAGGGTCAAGGGAAGGCTATGTCTGTGTGGTGAGGCTATCCAAATCCTTCATTTTCATCAACAGGAACCAGTTTTAGTTAATGAGGTTAGGCACTGATCACCTGAAGGGTGATTTATGAATAATGCACATGCATTGATTAATGGAAAAGGCAAAGTCTGTTCATAAGAACCGAGGATGATTTATATTAATACAGTACAAGCAGCGGAACTGTAATAAAGTAATTGACTTGCTGGTGCAATGAAATATGAAAAAAAACAAGATTAGTGACCTTTTAGCATTAATTACATAAATGAATATGTAGTTCCTAAGCCTGATCCTGAGGGCTACCACACCTGTGGGTTTCTGTTCCAGCAGAGCTCTTTACTTAATTGAACTAATATTATTTTCTGTTTCAAAGTTTGAGATTTTAAGTTATGACTCATAGTAGTTAAAAGGTAAGCTTCAAAATGTTTGAAAGAAATAAAAGAATTCAAATTAAGCCTGTTCCTAGGTGGATTAGTTCACGTGTTTAACAGAGAGCTCTAGTAGTACAAACGCCAAGAGGCGTGGGTGTTCAGGCCCAAGACTGTGAACTCCTGCACTACAGCTCGACACGGTGATCTTCCTCTGGCCCAGAAATCACAAGCAAATACAGCTGTCTGATGGAATGACATGATATCAAACAGTTTCAGATGACTCTTAATATCAGCAATCTTGTCCACACTGCGCTGCCCCCCCCACCGCTGAAACGGTACAGGTCAAATCCAAAAGTGGGTTATAACATACCCACCTTTAGCTCTCTCTCTGCCTTTAAAAAAGGACTTAGTCTTAATGGGACTTCCTGGTTAAATGACAGAGAACCATGAGGAGATCCAAAACAGTGACCCATTGAAAATATAGACTGCTTAGTGATAAAACATATCGATATGATTTTCTTTAGAAAACTGACAGTTTTTCAAGGTGGTTCATTTGTCATTAGAAAATCCCTAAATGAGCAGGAGCAAAAAGTCAGTTTGCTCTGTGAGGTGCTGTTTCCTCCCACAGTCCAAAGACTTCTCGGAAAATGTGCCCTGGTGTGAGTGTGTATGTTTGTGTCTGTGTGTGCCCTGTGAAGGACTGGTGTCCCATCCAGGGTGTATCCTGCCTTGCTTGCTGCTATAGGCTATGGCAGTTATCTCAGCAGTTAGAAAATATGGATTTTTTACCCCCTATACAGTGTACTTCAGATTTTCATAGCCTTAATGAAATGGAAAAAAACATCATATAACAGAATGAGTTATGGATTAAATAGTTGTTACATTGTAATGGTTGAAAATAAAAAGGGTAGATGCACAACTAAAGAAGACATTAAAATGGACAATAAAGTTAACTTTCTTTGTTCTGTGTCAATAAACGGCCTATATCGTTATGCTGGGTACAGTTATTACGCAAAAACATTTTATTTGGCCATGGTGTAACATTTAAAGGATATTAAGTTTCAGCTCTCCTCCCCACTGATAGCTGGTGTGTGGTGAGCGTTCTGGCGCACTATGGCTGCCGTCGCATCATCCAGGTGGGGCTGCACATTAGTGGTGGTGGAGGGGAGTCCCCATTACCTATAAAGCGCTTTGAGTGGAGTGTCCAGAAAAAGCGCTATATAAGTGTAAGCAATTATTATTCATTATTATTATCCTATTAAAAGGGATTTTTTTAAATGCCCTGGTTCCAGCAATTATCAGGCTATGTGATCATCTAGCCTGGATCCTGCAGTTTCTAAGGAACTTGTGGAGTGTATTCATGCAGGGGAAAATTGGCCCTGGTAGGAGTATGTGTGTTTGTGTGTGGGTGTATCCCGTCTCGTGCCTGCTGCTTGCTACGTTAGGTTCTGGCACTGCCTGCACCCCTGTACTGAATAAAGCAGTTGGAAAATGAATGGATAGAAAGATTAATGTGTTGTATATACAGCAAACTCAAATGTCTGAGATAAGAAAACTGAGTCTACTGCTTAATGCTGCCTAAAATGTGAATGCCAGCTTTTTCAGCAATGATTCTGTATACAATTGCATAGGGTCCTTTCCTGAGAAAAAGAGTTGGAGGTGAAAAACTCATTATCATGTCATTATGTCATTATAGCAGAAATATGAGATTAAATCTCTATTTGGGCACAGAACTATTCCAAAGCAGCAAACAGTGAAAGAAAAAGGTCAGGGCAGTTTAGGATTGCACATCATTCATTGAATTGTTTGTGTGCTTGTCACAGTAGGCCTAGCCTATGTTTTTATTGGAGGTTAATGATTTCTGAAAGCAATTTTCGATCATAGTCTGTGTTAGGCAGTAACCATGTGAAAATCTGTTTCTTATTGAACTGTTCCTGGATTTCCTGGCTTGTTATACAAATATAGCTTGACCTCACCTACCCATTTTCAAGAGAAGTAACATTGTTTTGTACAGAATGGTCTTCTTCTATACATATAAAGGCTCTGATTTTCTTTATGTACAAATGCTGTTGAACATTGAAGATTTTAAATACTTTCAACTATTGCTTGTCATAACTTTTGACACTGTGAGAAAAAAATCCAAATCACTTCTTGCTGGTAGATTATTGACTAGTGGCACTTCATATTCAACCAAGTTCAGAGAGCTGGTCACTCTAGAATCAAACTGTCATGGGCCCAGGTAACACTTTTCTGCTATGTTGAGACTTTAAAGAAGGGTTGGCTCAATGGATGAACAACAGGTAGTTGGTTTCTTTTCATAGCATTCCAATTGAAAGACCACACTTAGTTGATAAGAAGAAGTTGACAAAATCAGGTCAAGCTATAAAAGGTCTGTTCAGGTCTTCTTAGAAGCAGTTATAACCTTATTAATAAAATGCCAAAATTATTGTAGCTGCACACCTATATTAGTGAGGTGAACTGTGTTTGTGTTTTAGGAAATAATTCTGTTTTGAGTGAGAATCGTATTTTATACCGTTTCGCATTTATCCATGGTATTAGTAATAGAAGAATCGAATGTTGTTTGAAAGGGTGCTAAAAAAATCTAAAAGGGACTGACTGCATTTTAATCTGCTAGGAGTCTTACAAACCCTTTCTTATTATTTCATGGTTTTATATGTAAAATATATTTTCACTTATGTTTTTGGATTGAAATAGTATAGACAAATCTGGCCAGCTTTTTTTAAGACAGCTGTTGTAGGAATTTCAGTGAGAGACAGAGGCTATATGCTTAACCAAAACAGCTTGAAAAAAGTTAAACGTATAACACAGTTTGAGTTTTTGGTTTCTCTAGGAATACGTTACGTGGTGACTGACACAGAAGCCTAGGTTAGTGTTGGGGATTTATTAACAATGGTTGGGACAGGAGGCCCTGTTGCCCTGTTCTCTGTGTGGGACTATGTAGTTTTTGTAGTCATTGTCTTGGGGGCTGCAGCCATTGGACTGTACCAGGCCTTCTCAGGGCGCACTCAGTCCAGCAGCTCGGAGTTTCTGCTGGGTGGACGTCAGATGACTGCAGTGCCCGTTGCCATGTCTTTGACTGCCAGCTTCATGTCTGGCATCACTGTCATTGGCACACCGGCTGAGGCCTACAGATTTGGAGCTGCTTTCTGGCTTTTTGCTTTTGCCTACACCATTATGTCAACCCTCACTGCTGAAATCTTCGTGCCCCTCTTCTATCGCCTTGGGATCACTAGCACGTACGAGGTAAGCAGAGTGACAATGCAGTGCTCTCCACAGTCACGACAACCCATAAGAGCTGTGTAGCAGCTAAAGTCCTCTATCAGTGAACAACAGAATATACTGGGAAGGTCAATAACACATTGTGCCTGTATACAACACTGAGGAGCTCTTGTTTAACTTCTTGCTGAGTGAACAACAAATCTACAAAAGTTCATTAAAAGACTAAAATGTTAACAATTTATTTGCTCAGAGATGTACCTTACATTAATTAATATCCTTCCAGTTTATTTTTTTCCAGGGGGTGGGAAATGTGAAGTTATATTGTTTTTTATAGATTTTTCATGAATATTTCCTGTCAACAAATTAGCAGCCTGCTGTTTGAAGCACATATTAAATGTTATTGTGAGACAGATATAATTATGCAACTTGTCATCTGTAACTAATGATTACTAATTACTTTGGCAGCTGAAGACTTGTTGTTCTTTTGCAGTATTTAGAGATGCGATTCAACAGACTGACACGAATAATTGGTACCACTATGTACATTTTCCAGACTGTGAGTACAAAATACACCAGGAAAAACATAAATAAAATATTAGAACATAATGTCATTGTGATTCTGTACTTTTAAATTTTATATTTGAATGTTAACAAAGTTATGGAACAAATGAATTTGTGCCCCATTTTCAGCAATTCAAGTCAGAATTCTTTCTTATTTTTACAACTAAGCAAACAGCAATCAATCCTTGAACTGATCTATTATTTTTATAAGTTCTAGATATGCTTAGTTTGCAAATAGCTGAGAATTGTTTGGGAATCTGTCATGGTTTTGAAAAAAAAAATATTGAAATGACTTTAATACAGAAAACTATTTTTTTTATTTTTCCTTTGGGAAATTATCTATTCTTCTTGAATGGAAGCTGCCATATTCAGCCATACTGGTGTATTCCTAAGTGCAGAGTTAGGATCCAATAGAAGACTGTAGCAGTTCTCACAGAAACATTTGAATGCTCACAGACACTCTGCAAAATACAGGTTACAAGCCATGAATACCCTACCAAGTAATGCCCACTCAAAGTTGGTGGTGCTTGCCCAGTTGTTGGGGAAATCAGGTCTGTTTGCTAACGATATTACCCTGTCTCACATCAGCAAGACTTAAAGATTCAGCTTGTGCTTACAATATGTCTTTATTTAACAAGTCACTCAGGGGCAATGTCTGTGTCTATTATTTTGTTTTTATATGACACATCACAGATGATTCTCATTTGCACATTATTTTTTAAAAACGTGGAATAAGATCTGATCTCATGAAGTAGGGCTGGCTGATGGAAACAACTAGATCTTTTAAAGCTGTTTTATTTATTTTTTTGTTTTAAGGGTCTTTTATGAACAAACATTATCAATACTTATTATGAACTAAAACTTATACCATGAATCCTTTAATGCTTTGATGGTGCTCTAGACTAGAAAGGACATCGAAAAAGCCACTTTGGGTTGGATTTAAAATCTGAAAATGTCTTACCTTACCATGATCTTTAAATAATGTGTCCATCTGATGCTTTAATGGAATGTCAAATTCTGATAACTGTTAATATTTAAAGTGAATGATAACCATTTAAGCTTTATACAAAAAGCAGTGTTTAAGACACACACAGTACCTGTGCAAAACACCATAAATATTTATAGTGACTTCTACAGAAGATACTAAGTCAACACTTGTTCTTTGGTACAAAAATGGTACTTAGGTGTTGCACCAGTTCTGGCAGAGCAAAAATACATTTCTTATTTCCGTCCAATGAAGAAAACAGACTCTGATGGAATGCATTTGTGCTGTGACCTAAGTTTTGAGATAGTCACACCCAGTCATTTTCAGTGACCACTTTGAATGAAACGCAGGAAAATGAACTGTTCTATTGCCAGAAGCTTTCAAAGATCTGTATAAATTTGGTAGTTATGTATGTAAATCGCACTTGCTATACTTTGTAAATATTTTGTTGCACAATCAAATTTGAAAAGGGAGGCCATTTTACAAAAAGTTGTAGAAGTAACCATTTATGGTTAGTTATTTTATTACTTTAATTTATTATGTTTTTATGATAAGGGCAAGTAAATATTTTAACTGTTCTGTTCTGCGTCATTATCAACCTGAACACTTGACACTATTTACATGAAAACAACAACATATTACAACACTAAAATATACACAATCACATTGAATGAAGAACTGTTTTTGACACAAGAGCTTGGAGAACCTGAGAATGTTTGTGATTTAACAACACATTTCAAGGTCTAGTTTATAACCTAGTAAGACCAATAGGTCAATAATAAAGCACATTATTTCAATTATCACCAGAACACGGCAATATGACAGGTTATGTGGTTCATGTTGAATGCTCTTGCTGCCATCTACAGCATGTTTGGGGAACTGCGTATTGTACTGGTCAACAGATAAGCCTCCTGCAGAATGTGGCCTCAGGAAAACAGGAAGATGTAGTGAATTTATTAGGGTTACGAATAATTTATGTCATACCAATTGTAACTTTTTCTTCATGAAGTCTGGGTAATCAAGCAACTTTATACTAAACACCTGGCCTTGAACACATGGGGCATTAAACCATAAAAACTGAGATCCTGTGTCAAACAAGATAGGGTGATCTGATCCTCATATTGGAAAACTCTTTTTAAATTCAAAATCTTTTGCCTTTTGAACCACAGACACCAGCAGTTAAATCCATGCAAAGTTTGTTCCTGAAAAGAGTTTTAACATGGACTTTTATACAATTGCTCCTGCTCAAAATCTGTCTGTCCAATAAGCTCCAGACTTTGCAGGAACAGAGTTAGCACCAACAGTATTAGTATCCTCTTAGTGAAAATAGGTTTCTTTGTCTTAAACCAAGATGGCTGTCTAACCACAGTTACTTTCTCTTCATTGTTGCTATTTGGGTTGTAACACTTACTCCTGTCTGTTTTAAAACTGTATGGCCAAATTACTCCGAAGTTAATGGTGATAAATATCATTCTAGTGAAAATATCATTAACGTTTAATATGTTGTTCCTGTGAATACTAAGAAGGCTGGCTAATCAACACATTATTAGCACAAATCAAACTGCCTTTGTCTTGGGATATGGCTGATTTAAATAAAAACATAATTACTTAATTCTTGTCAAATGAATCCACAGCCCTGTCTTGAAGTAAATTTTAATCAGACAAAACAGACAACTGGATTAACTGGTATGTGCAAGAACTTACATTGATTTATTCCTTTACAGGCACTGTACACGGGAATGGCGATTTATGCTCCAGCACTTGCTTTGGAACAGAGTGAGTTCTGCTGACAACTATTTCATTGGTGGACTAAAGATCTACCTCAGTTAAAGCAATAGCAGTCCGGGATATGGACAAAGCAGCTATGTCTTATTATTAATTACCACTTCCATTAGGACATTTTACAATTTACAGAAGGACCAAGTTATTTTTACTGAAGTAATATGTTTTGTGTTCACAGGATGCTATGCTATGGGAAGGTTAAAATGTTGCTGAATACTGCTGGGAAAAGAGAAACACAACCTTAAAATAATCATATTTCTCAATAACGTAATTTTATAAGTTATAAGCATTACATATGTCATTCAAAAAAGGGAGCTGTGGTGATATTCCTTTTATTCAGTCAAACACCATTTCAGCAGTCAGGTAGGTCCTAATGAATGCAAAGTAGAGTGTATTTGGCATCACTCCCTTAGCTGAGAGAATGGCTTTCTAGTTGTGTGCATAGGCTGTCCAAATTACCCCTCCCTAGACAGCTACTGTGTGGGTGTAGATGACAGGCAGGAGCGATGTGAGAGAGATATGCAAAGGAACGTCCCAGGTACGAGATTTATATAGGTGAGAGAATGGAATTGCACAAGATTAGATTCTAACCTTCCTCCTTAAAATCATTTGTTCTGTTATAATTACATTTAGTGTGAATAATCCAACTAATTTCTCATCCTTATTTCACATTTTATTTTTATGTTATCTTTATCATTGTAACAAGACACTTTAATGGGGCACACATGTGAAAGACATGACCACAAAGCATGACATTTGGCATCTACAGTACAGTACCTCACTAGTCGGAGAAATTTGCAGTTAAACTGATCAGTGCTTACACTGGCAACCCCCTCTGCCTTTCAGTCACAGGACTTAATCTGTGGGGAGTGCTGGTTGCCACAGGAACAGTCTGCATCATCTACTGCACACTGGTAAGTGTGATCGACTGTCAGCTTCAGACATCACCCTATAACAGTACATCTACTCTCAACAGCTGTTGTCAAGGATTATCCATAAAACAGAAAGATCTTTTATGCCAGCAATAGTCAGTGATATTATTTCACATAATCAGATCACAAATATCCTTAGGACCAGCCTTTTCTTTGCTGTAGCTCTCTGGGTGGCTCCCGCTATGCCCACATGATCTGAGTACACTGGAACAATATTAGCTCAGCTTTGTCATTGGGCTGAAACTATTCAGTTGCATAAGCATCTCGTTCAATCCCTCTGGGAATTTCACAGGACCGGCGTGTCTGTGAAACAAATACAACTCACTACAAGGCATGGGTCTTAGCCAAAAATACTGAAATGCAATAGTGAGAGCAATTCCACTTTAACAAATGATAATGTAGGTCTGGAATATCATCGAAGCCAAACCTTTACCTACAATGGCCAACTTATTCTTTTTCTATTAAAGTGGATTTTAGGCTTTCACTCTTCTAAAAAGCAAGTGATTCCAGCACCACAACAGAATCAGAATGCATTGGGAAGATTGTCATCTGTAATCCCCCCTGGTTCTGCAGGGAGGCCTGAAGGCAGTGATCTGGACTGACGTCTTTCAGATGGTCGTCATGCTGGCGGGGTTTGTAGCGGTCATTGCCAGAGGCATGGTCATCACAGGAGGCCCACACAAGATCTGGAATGACTCGTACAACGGGGGTCGGCTGAATGCATGGGAGTAAGTGCTGTAGGGGAAAAACATTCAACATTCCCTGCAGCCTGCCGCCGAACAAAGGAGAAAGAAGCACCTCGCCCTCAGGCTGTCAGACAGCTCCTACTCCTGCATGAATACACTCCACAAGTTCCTTAGAAACTGCAGGAATCAGACAAGATGATCATGTACCTTAAGTGACATGCCTTAAGCTACATGATAAATGATTAGTTCTGGGATGCTTTAAGACAGGACATTTTTTAAAAAAGAAACCTTTCAACCAGGACAAAAATGAACATCCATTAAATGTTACATCATGGCCAAATAAAATATGTTTGCTTAATAACTGTGCCCAGCATAAACTGTAAACTATTATGTTTAAGCTATTTTAATGTCTTCTTTGTTAGTACATTTGCACTTATTTAAAATACTTTGACCATTACAATGTGATAACTATTCTAAAATATATACTGTAATTAATTTATTTAAATGCAAGGTATATTGTCCAATCCATAACTCATTCTGTTATATTCTGTTAATTAGGGCTATACAAATCTGAAGTGCATTGTATATGGGGTAAATAAATCCATCCATTTTCTGACTGCTCAAATATTTGGATAACTTCCAGTTCAGGGCTGTGGGGGAGCCAGAGGCTATAGCAGCAAGCAGCAGGTTCTAAGCAGGATCAATTCTGGACAGAACGCCAGTCCATCACAGGGCAGACAGACACACTCACATCAGGGCCAATTTCCCACAAGCCAATTAACCTGTCTTCTCGTGACAGCTTTGATCCCGACCCTTTGAAGCGCCACACTTTCTGGACAATTGTAGTTGGTGGAAGCCTGATGTGGACCTCCATGTATGCTATCAACCAGTCCCAGGTGCAGAGGTACATCTCTTGTAGGACCATGGTCCACGCCAAATTGTAAGTACCCCAAATCAGTACTGAGAAACAGGATATATTGTACAAACTAGAGTTGATATGATGACTGCACCTTGAATGCAGAAAATTAGAGTACATCTGTACTGAATAGCTTTCTAAACATTGTCATCATTCAATTGTTTTTAAATGGTTTTTAGAAATTATTTACTTTTGTTTGCCAGAAATTCAACAGTGTCTCCAACAAGCTTGTGTATAACAGGGAGACAAGTGGTGTGTGTTGCTTCTTCACAGACCTACTGTAGCTGTTCAGTTCTGTGACAGAATGCTGTACATATCCCTGTGAAGGGCAGTTTCTTCAGATGGTTCATCCTTGAATTTGTCTATACCTGGATATTGTACAGCATAACGTAATGCAAAACACTGAGGAAACCATGACTGATTAAGCTCATCAAACCCCGGTGAACAGATGTACACTGCTATATAGCAAATTCTGGACACAGCTGGCTAATTATACTGTATATCCCAGATATAAAGCAGTAATGTATGGACTATAGGGCTCAATCTACATAAACCAGTGATGTACTGTATGGACTATAGGACCCAATCTACAGTACATACTGATCAAACGTCTTTAGTAGAGGTTGTGCACCTGTTTCAGCCTTATCCTATTTGATCTCCTTGCCTTATTCAGTGCCAGTATCAAATCTGAAAATCATTGATGGTATTAATCAAAGACATTTCTGTAGGGATGGAGTGTAAAAAATGAGATTTTTAATCTCCTGTGTGTTTTCTCATCCAGATCATTGTACGTGAACATGGTTGGGCTGTGGGTCACTGTGACCCTAGCAATGATGTCTGGTCTCACCATGTACTCAATTTACAAGAACTGTGACCCACTCACCAACGGAGATATAGGGGCACCTGATCAGGTAGCCTTCACAGCACTAAAGATTTGTTTGTTCAGCATCTCACCCTAAATTATCTGCATTGCAGCACTGGATCAAACATTGGCACACGTGATCACCTTTGCATTTATCACGATCACTTAGATTCCTAACTTATTTTATTCAATAGTCTATGATGAAGTTTTTGTTTTGCCTAAGAGTGCAAGAGCTGAAGCCCATGGATAGTCATGGAAATATTATACATTTCACTCAAAAACAAAGAAGCAGATCAGTAAGCTGTTGCCTTCTCAAAATTTGCTTACATATCATGCTTCCTGACATGCAAAGACAGCATTCTCATTCAGAGTGTGAAAAGGGATGTCTGAATGACTCTCCTTAATGAAGACCTGTAACATTGCTAAAAGGCTGATTTTTCCAGCTGATCTGAGGGGAATTATCTGCTTTAAGGATCTTTACAATGAAATATTAAGCACTATGGGTCATCTCATGCAACAATGAGGAAAATCATTTTTTTTAGTATATCTTTAAACACCTGGGATTTATTGTCTTGTCCCCTGTTAGCTGCTCCCCTACTTGGTAATGGACATCTTGGCCGATTTCCCAGGTGTGCCTGGACTTTTTGTGGCAGCAGCGTATAGCGGTACCCTCAGGTGAGAGACTGTGGGCCCCTCTGCGTCTTCTCCTAAAGCGGACCTCTTTACAAAGAGCACATTAGATATTCACCTAATGTGGAACTCTTTAAGTCTTCACTCAAAGGGTTCGGTTGTAAATGAATATAGATATCACACATGTATAGGAAGCAGTATTTCTTAGAAATAAGGATGTAAATTAATAACTACTGTATATAAGGTATACAGAGTTCTTGAAAGTCTAAGAGTGAACTCCACTGATCATTTACAAGTTTGGTTAAAGTTAAAATGATTTAAGCAATTATTAGTAGAAGGAGACATAGAATACCCTATACTAGGATTCTAGGGCAGAAGAATTGGAATTAGACACGCCCACTACATGGGGTATGTGGAGGTGTAAGTGCCACTGTATGTGCTCTGAGAGTTTGATTGCAAGTGAATTCATTTTAAAAAATATTATCTAAATTCCCCCCCCCCCCCACAAAGGTTTCATGTTGAAATTCACTGCAGGCTCTTTGCTCCCCTGTTTCTTATAGCACAGTGTCATCCAGCATTAATGCTCTTGTGGCTGTCACTGTGGAAGACTTCATCAAAGCGCTCTGGCCCAGCACCTCCGAGAAGCTGCTGTTCTGGATCTCCATGGGTCTGAGTGAGTGCCTCTATGCCACACCTGCACATTTGCCTTTAGCCATCTCAAACAATCATCAGCTTCTTTCACTTTGGTACTTTTTTGCTCACACCACTCTCTGGTCCTATCCTTTCATTTCACTCCTGAGCTGATCACTATTCCTAATTGTCTGTTGTCAAAAGACACAATTGGTTCAGATCCAACAATACCATTTGTCATCTTCCCGTGACTATATACACTCACAAAACAAGTCATTACACAAAACACTAAATTGTGATTAAAGTATACACTGACACTAGGAAATGCTTTTCTATTCCTCATTTTTCTGTCATTTCTTCTTACTAGGCTACTTGCCGATTCCTCTGAGACCATCTTGAGTGACTTTTAGAGTTCTAATGCCCTATGAAAATCATGTATTTGTTACGCCACGCACCCGGAGGACTCTGCATTCCACCTCGCATTCCAGTACTGTTCCCAATTAGCCCATTTACCCCTGCCTATTTAATGCTGCTTCACACTCTCCACTGTGCTCAGTATTAGGGTTTTTCCTGGCTAGAGCTACTCCAACTCTCGTTTAAGAATTACTACTTGGTTTTTGGCTTTGTTTTCACTACGACTACATCTCCTGGTTTTGGTTTTGGTACTTTAGTACTCGTTCTGGTTTTGACTCTCGGCTTCCTTTTGGCTTATGGCTCCACTTTCTTTTTTTGTACTTTTGCACCGGCTTGTTTATCTTTGGTTTTCGGACCTCGGATTGTTCTACCGACTACGCCTTTGGATCCCCTGGTTCTCTCCATAGGTTCCTCACTACTTTTCCTAACAGTATTTCCATGATTAAAACTGGTAGAACACCATGAGGCCATGAAAATTAGTTTACCTTCCTGCTTCTCGTACTGGTTAGCATTTTTGCCTCTTATTTTAAATAACATTATCAAAATTCTTTCTTTCCTCAGGCAGAGACATGTTATAGATTTATTCCTTGTTGAACATCCAAGTTAAATTAAATATCTGTCACTTTCCTCTCATCATCAAAAAGGGTCTCATTTCAGTTAATCCTACCAAACAGGGCTGTTTCATATACCGAGCTGTGCTGCACATTGGAATTCAGCTGGGTCATCACAGCAACCAGGATTCCTCAAGCTGTGGAAAAAAGTAGTAACCCCTCCTGCCCCCCAGTTTAGTGGTTTCAACTTTTTTTAACTTTCCCAATCCTAGAATGATCTGTAGCTTTCTTTTTTTTATTTTCCACTGTTAATCAGAACTAAAGTTAACCAGATAATCCTGTTTGGCCAGGGATGCTTCTTGAACTACAAAACTAGTACAAATACCCCTGACAGTAGCAGTCAGTTTATACTTTCTATAAAATGTTCCCTATAAGGCTGAACCTTTTACTATTTCGCCACAAGATTTTACCAGTCTATCCCAAAACCAGAATAAACTACCTTTGTTCTTTGTTAACCTCTTTTATAGAAGGAAATCAGCTTGCAGCCAGCTGGAGTTAAATCTTTATTAACTTCATAAACAATGGAGAACCTTATCTAGCTTTTTCTATATCTGCATTCTCTCTAAACTACCCTCTACCAGCCTTACCTAGAATTAAACAATCCAGATCCAGTTACAGTGACTGCAGATCTTCATTTGCCCCCTGCCAAGCAGGGATATCAACAACTGTCAAGCCCAAATCAGAGGAGTAAAGTATGTAATCAAGCAACTGGAAATAATAAAAAAAAAAACTAAAATAAGCATATATTTGCCATTCTCTTAATTTAATTAAATGGTTTAGGATACCATATTCAAGGTGTTTTAAACTTAAGAGGTTCAGAAGAGGAGCTGCAGGCTGCAAAGAATCAAATAGAATTTAATTCTGTGCTGAAAAAACTGAAAGTGCAGTGTTCAGGTATTCGCTTTTTAGCATGTTTATTTCTACTTGTTTGTTTCAAAACTAATTAACAAAAACTGCAAAAGAAGGATTCCTGCAACCCCAACCCACAGGGAGGCTAACTCCTAATGTCCTGACAAATATGGATACAGCTTTGTGCAATCATTGACACTAGGATGTAAAGCTACAGTAAAATCTCTGTTTGAAGAGTTTCCTCATCTCAGTGCTTGCAATTTTATTTCAATTGTAGGTGTCTTTTTTGGGGCTTTATGCATTGGAATGGCAGCCTTATCTTCCTTAATGGGTGGCATTCTGCAGGTAGGCCTCAAAATCTTTTTGCAGTCTGTTCTTTATAAAAGGGGTCAGAAGTTCATACCAGAGCCTATCCTGGTTTCTGAAGTGTTAAGGGGATGGAGAGCATGTGACTCCTCCCTGAAGGGGACACCAGTCCGTCACAGGGATGACCCCATTAATCCTGGTCCCCACTCACACAGCTACTGTAGGTGGACTGAGGCAATGCACCTCTCTCAAAGGTACAAAAGCAGTGATGTGAACCCACAACCTGCCACTCAGCAGTCCAAAGGCTTATTCACTATGCTACACTGCCTCTGTCTGTACCTTATATGGTACTTTATATAAAATAAAACTGTATTTATATTACATTTATATTACATTTATTTATCATGTCCATGTCGTTCAATTACAGTAAAATTGACCAAAATATTGCAATGCTCCTCCAAAGCTACAAAATTACTTAATGCTCTTGATGTTTTTCATTTGATATCCTCTGCTCTCTGTTGAACATGGCATAGTATGGGCAGTTTGCATCTCACATGTCCTTTTGTTAAACATTCAAGGCAGCACTCTCTATTTTTGGAATGATCAGCGGACCACTGCTGGGCCTGTACCTGCTTGGAATGCTCTTTCCCTGTGGGAATACCACTGTAAGTCACACCAGGGCCAGGTTAATTGACTGTATGCATGTCTGTGTTTGTGTCTGCATGTGTATTGTGATGGACTGACATCCCATCCAGGGTGTATCTGTCCTGTACCCGTTGCTTGCTGGGATAGGCTCCAGCTCCCCCACGAACCCTGTATTAGAAAACTGATGGGTGGATATAGTATAGGAATGGCTAACTCCGTTCTACTATAGGAAAGTGTAAGTATTGTATTTTCCATTTAATATTAGATTCTTATTTTAATTGACAGGTAAAGGCCAGAAAGAGAATATACAGTAAATGACCATGCACAAACCATAGCGTGATGTAGCAATATCTATCAACATGTTCTTATCTCCCATATATGCAGGATATTCTAGCAATAGGTACTGACCAATATTATGTGTACTGTATATATTATACTGTATATAAAAGACACAGGATGCAGCACAAAAATAATTCTAGGAAATCATCTTTTGTATAAGAACACCCAAACAAATTAACAAACACATTTTCATAAAACAGAACCACTGCCAACTTTTGAGAGCAGGTGTAGTTCTACAACATTGTCTTTAGAAATCTAGAACATGACCTCTCAAACCCTTCCTCTCTATTGCACTGAGAGATGTTAAGCCCCACATCTTAATTATTCAGTTTTTTGTTAGCAGGTCTAAATGTAGCATGTCTTCCCAGCTACCAATACGAAGAACTAGTGTTTATATATATATTATATACACACACAGACTTTTGTGTCCAATATATTCATTTACATCACGCAGTGTACTGTGAACTTGGTGGCTACAGATATATGTACTGCATCTGGTGGCTTATCTAAGTATTTTATGGATGTCGCAGTATATAGAGGTTTATTTCATAAGAGCATCCTGAACCTCTAAAACAAGTTACTGTAAATTAAAGCGTGTACTTTAATTTGTAAGCGTGTACAATAATACATATTGGGCTATGAATATCACTAGACGGAACAGTTAAGTGATGGTAAACCCAGGGCTTCTGTAGTTTTAATAAACTGTTCAGTTCTTACTTAAGTTTAGACTGAGGATATATTTGGGAGTGATGTACCAAGGCAGATGATAATATGTCAAATATGTCAGATAAATAAAAGACTTTCTGCACTACTTAAGTGAGCATGTTTACCCTGTAAGTTGTCCAAAGCAAACAAGATCAATCTCCTTAGATTTTCCTTCGATGATGTACACCAAGCAAAAATATATATATACTGTAGTATTATCTTATATATCACATTATTGTAAAAGTACAATTACAGTTGTTAAAAAATATTCATTAGATTTTTTTTTTAATCTGGTCACATTTGAGAACATTGTTAAGGCACTGGCATCAAGCTACACTTTCTTTCTAAATAATTCAAATAGCGACAATAAGATATCCTCAGATATCTCAGAAAATCCTCAGAAAGCTTCTCCATATTTCTGCCCTGTAAGACTGAGTAAATCTAGAATTGATTCAGTCGCTAGGTGCAGCACTAACAACACAAAATATTCTCCTAACATTTATTAAGCAGATCACTTCTTCTGCTATTCTATGAGCCTCACAGTGTTCATAGCAAATCTCAAACATCTTGCCTTCATACACAAAGTGCATTCAAAATGAAGAGAAAACGAAGCAACACCTGGGCTCTTCCCAGCAGCAGAAGAGCAGAGTTTTACTTTTTTTACAGGCTGAATAATAGAATCTGACTGCTTAAACATAATTTCTGAAGCTGTTTGTCCCTGACAGTTTGCAATTCAACATTTTCAAAAGGCTCATTGCTATACTGAAAAAGGTAGTTCCAAAATGATCAGACTATGGAGTGAAAAATATTCTGATTGACTGGTTAATAAAGTTGGAAAGTTTTTGGCAAATTTCAAAATGATTAACAAGACTTTCTAGTTAATATTAAATTCTAAAATAAAATTGGAATCGCCATTTATTTTTTATTATATAAAAATAACCCAACAACAAATAACCCAAATTGGATTCACCGGTTCCCACTTTATGTCTTGGAACAGAGCTACTGCACCTGTACCACACAGATAGAATTACAGGCAGGCTCCCCTGACCCCTCGAGTCATTCATGTTTTCACATGGTGCAAGATCCACAGTAGCACACAAGAGGCTCAGCTTCTAATGGAGCAGAGGAGTGGCGCTCCCTGACATCACCACAAACCATAGGTGCCTGGGAAGTCACAGGGACTGTGGTTTTAACAGGAGTCAAGGGATACCAGGTTGCCTAATCCCACTCTATTCCTGCAGTCAACTGTGCACTGCAGTTTGGGGAATCCTGGTAACAGCTATTGACATAATCCAAAAAGAAACTGTGATTGAGGGAATGTTTGGAAGCCCAGACTACACTATTACATTATCCTGTATTAACTGGAAACTGTAGTTGCTAACAGCCAGAAGAATACTCTTACAAGTCTGCTGACAAAAATTTGATCACACAGGGAGGACTGACGGGTCTGATCACAAGCCTGGTGTTGACACTGTGGGTAGGGATTGGGGCACAGATATACCCACCCCTGCCTGAAAAGACATTGCCCCTCTCCCTCAGCACAGACGGCTGCTTCTCCAATCACACACAGCATCTTAACGGCAGCACTACCACCCCCTGGAGTATAGGAGGAACACCTACAGCAGCTAGTTATTCAGTGTAAGTTTCTCCTGAGGGATTGAATTACATCGGTTCTCAACTTTAGTCCTGGGGGACCACTTCTGGATTTTCCTTAAGCCATATTCTTAATTCCAGTAAAAATTATTTCCGTTTTGTTTGTGTTTTTATTTTATTTTTTCTCTAAAATTCTGTAAATTCAGATATGCAACACTTTGTGTGTTTTGTGTCATTTTCTTATTATGCAAAAGAAACTGATGTAAAGCTGATAGAACTACTGATAGAAATGTGATTCAAAGTGGACTAAAATGTTCACACACAAGCTTACAGTTGCCTGGAACATCAGGAAGGTCACTGTTTTGCTGAAATCCAAAAAACTCTGATCAATAAATGTCCAGCCTGCTGCACCACTACTTTAACACCAGTGACATGATCCTGCATCACAGGGGAATAGGCTGTACCTGAGGCCATACATTTTTACTGGTTGATTTATTATATTTGAAATGCAGTTTCATGCACAAGGCCCAAATGTTTTACTCTTCTTTATTTTTTTATTATTCTTATATAATACAGCAGCCACGAAACATTTTGATTTAAAAAATTGCATTTCTCCAATGTGCCCTGAGAAAGTGAACAATACACAGAAACAGGTTATTAACACTGATACTGACCTGGTGTTTCAGTGAAAGACCTGCAATTGCAGACAACTGGTATTCACTGTCCTACCTGTACTTCTGTCCCTTGGGCACCTTGGTCGCCCTCATCTTTGGCCTCTTCATCAGCATCATTTCAGGTAAAGCAACACCCTGTCTCAGTATATTTGCTCCTGTTATGTGATAAAAGGCTCTCACATGTACCATTTCATCTTCTTCAGGAGGATGTAAGCAGAAGAAGGTCAATCCTGAACTTTTCATCAGGAAGAGTGACCTTATCTGTTTTACTTGCAACAAGGAATCACCTCAGGTAAAACTGGTCACCTTGGGAAAGTGGGCTTCATATTGACTGTATCAGTAGCTAATTAAGAATCTAACAGTAGTGGGCAACCCTGGACTGAAGCAGCCTGTATGTCTGTAGGTTTTCATTCCTATTAATCTCTTAACGAGCTAAGTCACCTCATTACTGGCTTGAAGAGACTAATATACTGTAACAGCTTCTCCCAGCTCTTTAGCTGCTGGTGCTTTGAGCAGCATAGAAAACCTGTGGACAATCTGAGCCTCCTGGACAAGAATTGCCCACCTCTGCTCTAAACTGTGGTGTTATATCTCCTACATCATCTTTCTATTACTTTTAGTGCAAGTCTTGTAATGATAACTATACCTAATGTATACTAAGTGATTATAGTCAATATATACTTCAGAGGTATGGAAGAGTAAAAAAATGTTTTAAGCCCTAAGACCAAGTCCTACATTTAGTGGTAGCTTTAATTTTAAAGCCTGAGATGCCTATATCCCAATTCCTGCTGTAACGTGCAGGGGCATATACTGACCATGAAAAAAAAGTATTATTTGTACATCTAAAGGTTTACCATATAATTCATTCATCCATTTTCTGATGGCTTCATTCAATCCCTTTTCTCTGTTCCAGTGTTACTTATATGAGAGTGCCATTAAAATTCACTGTGGTTAACTGTAGAAGTATTTCTTCTAATTTATTGATTACATAGGGAGTAGAAAACTCTAGGGTTTTTTAGCATGAGAATCTAAATGATGTAAAGCCTGGAGGGCAGCAGCTGTAGTACAGTTCAATTTTTTTTTCAAATAAAAGCAATACAGTACCTTCCAGCACAGTCAAGCACCAGATGTAGACACAAGTTATGCACCTGAAATAGCTCATAGCAATAAGGTGCTTTGACTGTGGTCTCTAAAAAGTATACTAAGGTTTTCTTAAACTCTCATCCTTTTAGCCATGGTTTCAGTGATTTGCCTGAAGCTACACCTTACTAATGATCCCCGTTTAAAACAAATCCTTACCTACTTTAAAATAAAGGAACTGTAGTCCTATTCCTAGCAAGACTCTCTGAGCTTGATACCTTTTTGAGACCCTGCTAAATTCTATCTTCTTGTGCTGTCTAGCTCTCAGTGGCAGAGTGGAAGGAGAAGTCAGATGGCAATTTGGCCAAAGGAATAAGCAACCCTGCATTCAAGAACACTGAACACAACATCCAGATAACTATGGAGAAGATGACCCGTCTGTGAAAGAACTAATCAGACAATCCATTTGGGAACAATGAGACCTAGATCGGAGCAGAAATCATTTATACTACCACTCTGTCAGTTATGATAGTTAGAAACATCCATTTGGGATTTGCTCCAGATTTTTTTTTTGAGACTTTTTTGTTTGAAAGAACAATCAAGCACTCTGAAGAATAGAAGTGATAAATGTTTGAGTGCTGGGTAGAAAAAGACTGCTGTTTATATCTGTCTTTACAAAGCATGAGAAATGTGTGTCAAGGAATAAAAAAGTATTTCCCATACAGTCTAACTTAAAGTCACATTGAGGATCGATACAGTGTATACAGTATTGCAGGGCTACTTGATAAGCAGTGTGCCCAGTCCTGTTCTTTGAAATACTTTTATATGAAGCACTTTCATTGTTAATTGTTATATTCAATAATCTTCTGTTTAAGATGGACGCAGCAGTGAGGAGGGCCTGGAGGTGCTGCAGTTTGAGTGTATTACTATAACCTACTACAGGCTTTTTAAACTCAGAATCACAAGATCTGACAATCTCAGTTGTCCATTACAACCGTCATACTGTACTTCCATCCATCCATTTTCTCAGTGTTTTATCCAATACAGAGTCGCAGGGGAGCAAGAGCCTATCCCAGCAAGCAACTGGCGCGAGACATGAAACACCCTCAACAGGATGTCAGTCCATCACAGGACACACACAAATATGGACACTCTCACTCCAGGTCCAATTTTCCCAGGAGCCAATAACCTGCCAGTATATTTTTGGACTGTAGGGCGAAACCGGAGCACCCAGAGAAAACCCACACAAACACAAGGAAGGCATACAGTACAAACTCTAATCAGATAGCACCCCAGGAATGGTAATCGCTGCACTACCATACTACTCTACTCTGAAACCCTGTGGAATCATTCTTGGTGTTTGCAGTGGTCCAACATGTTTTTCAGTGGATGTTCTTATTATTTTGGCAGGGATGTGTATTGCAGGGTAGTTGGATGCAGTACATGCAAAATATCAAAAATGCACTCTAGGTTTTCACCCCACAAGCTCACTGCAGTGCTTGTAGCGCCAAGGGCAGGTGCAAGTGCTGATCTCTAAATCTGCAAACTCACTAGTACCTTTTAAGCAACAGGGTGTGATCATGTCCAAGGGCACCCTAGCTAGATATAGATCCACCTGACCACTAGTTCTGCTCAACTTGCACTCCAGATCTTCAGCTTCATGGTCAAGCTACTCAGGAGCACCTGAGAATCCCAGGCAAGATGTTTTAGTAGTTTATTATACTTCATGCTTTTAGCTGTAGTAATTAATGGACCTTTAACAGGTACTATATGAAATGCATATCTGGCTTCAGGAAGATGAAGAATTTTTTTGTGTTGTAAACTGTGGTTTTGTACTAACTAGTTTATGTATATTTAACACTTATTATTCCAATTACCGACATTCTGTTTGATTTTCAGTGATGTTCTAATCATGTTGTCTGCATGTCTTTGATTAGCAATGAAAAGAAACCTTTCATTTTGAAATATAATATTACAGAATCAGGAAAAAATAAGGGGTTTTCTTCTGAATAAAGATATTAATAACATGTACTTACCACACAGTTGTTTCACTTTGGTTTTGTGATTTACTGCCTTGGTATGGTTCCCAGCATGCTTTCAGTGCGATTCTCAAATCCCAGTAATTCATGTTGGAAAAAGACAAGGGTGAAAGCCAGAAAACATTTGAGAATGGTCACCTACAGAGTCAGGAAAAATTAGAATTAAATATAGACACTAGAAGTCAGATATGATGTTCGTGAAAATATACTGATGGAAAAAGAAATGCAACACCTCCTCCTCCACACTCTCCCTCCCTGGCCCTCCCGTCTGCGTGGAACAGACTGAAGAGTGACTCATCTGTGAGGAGGACCTGATGCCACTGCTGACAAGTCCATCGCAGTCTGTCTGGCCCAAGCCAGTAGGGTGTGGCGTCTAGGAGGTGTGAGCAGAGAGCCTCTGACAGGTCGCCTTGCTCTAAAGCCAGCGGCATGGAGCCTCACTGTCCTGTCACTGATGCGGGCATTGTGTCTGTCGGCAGTTTCAGCAGCATTACGGGTGGCAGATCTGAAACGATCTCTCAGATGGACCAGTCTGATGTGTCAGTCCTGCTCTGGTGTGGTCAGTCGAGGTCGACTGGATCTTGGAAAGTCTGCTGAAACCTTCTCTGCAGTCGGGACACAGTGGAGCAGCTTACTCCATAGTGTCTGGCAACACTGGCACATGACATGTCTGCCTGCAGCATGCCAATGACCCTCTCCCTTGCTTCTGGTGACATTCGAGGCATTATGGAATGCACAGAAAACTGACGTGTGGCCTTTTTCTTGCAGTGACCTACAGTAAGCTTTGAATTAAGGCTTTTTTAAAGGTGACCTAATCAGGTATTGTTTCACCTGGACCTCGTTGGGTGAAAGTGCACCTAACAAGCTCTTGTGTGATTGGCAAATTGCAATGCCTCACTGCACAAGCTGTACTGCTGGTCAGAGAGGGCTTAAAACAAATTGACAACTTTTTGTGAAAGTTTAGTACATGAGCTATAACTATAGTATTCTCATTCCAGAAAATGTTGAGTTTCTTTTTTCCATCAGTATATGTTCTAAAAACAAGATACTATATTGTTTCTAGCTTAAGAAACACAATGAACTGATTGTCTTTCCAAAGCACGGAGAAAATGGAGCAATCTGGGTAAAAAAATATAGTTGCACTAGTTCATATAGTGTATGAATGACACTTGTTTTTATGAATAATTTATTGTACCATCTGTTACAAAACAACAACAACAACACATAATCTAAATAGCAAAACACTTTTTCTTCACAGCGAAACTTGTAAGACAACATAGTCTTACAAGTTCATAGTCTATTCATAGTTTATTCAAAGTCTGAAACTGAAGCACAGGCATCACAAACAGACACTAAGACAAAGCACCATCTTGAGCTGGATTGAATGGGTACTTTTCCATTCAGTTGTTTTGTGTTATATTGTCCATCCTTGCCACAGAATGCTTTCACAAATTGTGAATCAGTACACGTACACCAGAGTACCGTCGTTAACAAGTTTTAAAATTCATAGAGGAGATAAATCAGGAGAAAATAAAAATAATTAAAAAGTCTTTCAATGTTGTAAAATGTAGGAAGTTCTCAGAAGGCAGCTGGAGGTATAATTGCCTATAAACAAACACAGTGAGGTATTTAGCTATTAACTGAGTCTCCATGGCAACAAACTAGGAAGGAAGGGAAGGTAACAAAATGTGATCCCTCCCTCTTACCTGGAGTGTGACGTAGGACTGATCCTAAGCTTTTCCCAGGCCTTCAGGGAATGAAAACTGAGAACTGTTGAAACAAGCACCAGGAAGAAACACTCTTCTCGGATAAACTCATTCGCTCAGATACAGAGTGAGGATCTGGTAAGTTTCCCTCTCTTTTCTCAGTTGATCTTCTGTTTTCAAAGGCATAGCCCACGGGTTTCCTTTGTCTGGCATATAGTTGAAAACACACCTTTGCACAGTGAAGGAAGAACAAGAGGATTTTTCAAAGAACAGTTTGGAAAGTTAAAGCTTTTCAAAAGTTGTGCGTTTATTTAATAACATAAGCTGTGTTAAAAATGTTTACTTTTTATTTAGTGATATCTGTTGCCAGCCAGTTACGGCTAATGCTTACAGTACTGTATTTCCTATGAAAATGTCAACAAAGAGGGAAATATTTGTAGTAGGAAAAGAAAAGTAGGATGAGTTTGGGAAACCAGGTTTAACAGATGTTTTGCTGACAACCCCTGGTGTTCTAGTGTTGTCTGGTCATGCTGTCAAACAGAGCGAGACTTCCTTGTTTCAGGAAAGTTGAGGGCAGTAAGTTAGTCGGGCCTTGTTGTCACTGAGCCTGAAACCCTAGAATCAACACTCGTCCCCAAGCCACTCTTATTTCATTTTAATACACAGTGCCATTTCAAAATTGCAAGCAGTAGATTTATACTATTATTATTTATTTCACATTTTGAAGAATTACAATTAATGTATAGAATTTTTTCAAGTAAACATTTTTTACTCAAAATAGCAATAATCATTGTATAAATGATGATGAATGTCAGCAAAATCTGCAAAGAAGCTATACAAAGTGAAGTTTACATTGCGTACAGTAAGTATTCAGTCCTCTAAGGCAGTCCCCTAAGGCATGGTGGAAGCTGCCTCTACCAGATTTGTACACTGCAGTAGTCCAATTTTCTTTATTCTTCCTCGTAAATGTGGAAGTTACAGTGGAAGTATTTCTTTAATTCAGTCAGACAAATCTCTCATTTTATTGTTGTCTGTTTAATCTTCAAAAAGGTTTTTGCTTTTATAAGAGGCCTTTAATGTGATAATCTGTTTTATACTGTATAGTGCGTAAGTCAGTGTTTTAGTGTCTCCCATAAATAAACAACATAGGACTGCGCTCTTTGAGAGACGGAAAATACATTTTTGCATAAAAGATTTATTTATCGAACAACACAATGTTTAAAAAAAAGACACCAGGAACATATAATCCTGTGCTATCATGCTAGTCTCCTCCCATAGTTTCCAAAGCAGCAGAGGAGTTTCAGAGCACCTGATTGCTTAAGGGAACTGCCAAGACTAGACTTGTACCGATTAGCTCCACAGTGTGTGAGACATTCTGTTGTAAGCCTAAATGGCTTGTTTATTCTTTTAGACTTTCTCATCCTCCCTGAACAATATTTCATCATACCAGCCGGCACCCCTTGATAAGCCAACACAGAACGAATGCATTACAAAGTTATTTTCTGTCAATTACTGTGCGATTTTTCAGTACATATCAACATCTGAAATGACGTATCTCCTGATCGCACAAAATACAGCACCTATAGCTGATGTGACTACAAAAGCCACAGGAAATGCTTACTGTACATGCACTGCTCTGCAAAAGTCTTAAGAGTGGACATAATCAAGAGTTACAATATATGTATGTTTTGAAATGAAAAACGTACTCAAAGCCATATGCTTTTGCATCTCTTATTCACATGCTGTAAGCTTTCAAATGTTGGTTCTGTTGTCTTCTATTAAGTCTTTCTATTTTCTCAGAGCCTGCAAGTCCCCATATATCCTGCCTAACTTACTGTATCTTCCTTTTCAGTGCTAATTGTGTTGCATCTCAGTTTCAATCAAACTTGTCTGACACACTAATGGCTAGACTTCTGAATTTGTTTAGTTTAGAGGTGACCAATCCTAGTCCTGGACAGGCTAAGCTAAAACAGCTGGTAACTGGCATAACTAGATCAATTTATCAACTTCTCCCAGGTCCTCAGAAACAAATCTGCTGGTACACCAGTTCTCCAGGTCCAGAATTGCAAGCCCATGGCTTATATGGAAGAATACATTTCCGGCCTTCTACTGTATATTCATTAGTTTAAAGACCTTATGTAGTTCTTTAAATCAGAGAAAATAAAGTTAATTTAAAAGGAATCTATTAGAAAATTTTATATTAAATGGCAGTGTTGTACTTTCTTTATGCTTTACGTTGTTGGTTAACTCAGAATCCCTTTTCAGTGCTCTTTCCTTCACATACTCTTTTAGCTCCCACCACTTGAATTAATTCTGCAATAACTAATCTTGATGCAATTGCCCTTTCTTTCCAGACATTTTTGTTTCTGAATATTTGCTGGTCTATGCTCTGGCACTACAAAGCTGTGCACCACTGTATTAAACCATTGTGGAATGTGCTGCATTAACATCCCTAATCCTAAATACACCAAAGCATGTTCCCAGCTTTGAACTCAATTAAGTAGATTCTTAGACTTATGTCATTCATAAACCGTACCCACCATAATTATTGGGGCAGTGAAGTCAAAATAGCTATTTTTGCCATATACTCAAGCAGTTCAGACTTCAGATGAAAAGGAAAATACACAGAATGTCAACGTATTTCTGTGTATTTTTTCAAATAGTGTATATGCTTTAACATTTTAGAATAGTTGCACTTTATGTGTTTCATTTCCACATTTTAGGTAAGCATATGTATTGGGAGAAGTTAAAGTAAATTGACATAGTATAAAACACAGTATAAAAAATCCTTTGCATGCAGTAACTGCATCAAACCTGCCACCCAGTGACACCACCAGACTCTTGGTTTGTTCTTTTGAGATGCTTTGCCAAGTCTATGCTGCAGCTACAGTATTTTCAGTTCTTTTTTTTTGTTAGGGTTTCTGACTTAAGTCTCCTTTTCAGCAAGTGAAAAGCATGCTTGATTGGATTTAAATCAGGAGACTGACTTGGCCAGTCTAGGACTTGGTCCTAGATCGCTTTGGCAATGTGTTTTGGGTCACCGTTTTGCTGCATGATGAAGTGCAGACTAATGAGTCTGGGGCATTTTCTTGTACATGGGTAGACAAGATGTTTCTGTACACCTCTAAAGTCATTCTGCTACTACAATTATTAGTTTCATCATCAGTACAGATGTGTGGGCCAGTTCCAGAGGTGGCCAAGCCAAGACATTACCTCTATGTTCACAGATGAAGTGGTGCTTTGGATTGTCTGTTTGTTCCTTTCTCCACACCTTCACAGTGCAATCACTTTGGAATAGGTTTATCTTTGGTTCATTTGTCCAAAACAGTTTGTTCCATAATTCTACTCGCTCATCTATGTACTTTTTAACAAACTGGGGGCATTCTTCCTCCACCCAATCTCCACCTTTGCAGCTACCTCTCAGTTAACTTCTGCATGAGGGCCTTATCCTCCACATCCTATGGGCACTGGGCTGGCCCACAGAAAAGCCAAATCTCACTATGCCTAAGCACTCAGATGTACATCCTCAAATGAATTTGTTCTATTTTTGGTGCTGATGAGCCAATTGCATCTTGGGGTGTAGGCTTTATAATTCTGCTGTCAAAGTCTTCTGTGAACAGTAGATTGTGATACCATCACTCCTGCACTGTGGAGCTGGTTGATTCCAGCGACAGTTGTGTTAGAGTTTTTCTTCACAGTGCAGACACTTTTTCTATCAACAACTGTAGCTGTATTCCTCGGCCAATCTGGGTGTTGCTGATTGCTAAGAACACCAGTGGTTTCTTTCTTTTTCAAGATATTCCAAATTGTTGATTTTACTATGCCCAGTTAATGTGCTATACTGTGCACCGAAATTGTGCTGTCCTGTTTGAATTCTTCTTTTCTTTCAACTTCCAAATTGCCTGTTTTTCTTTCATAGACAGTTCTATGGCCTTCATGTTGGTTTAGACCTACTGACAACAAATGCTGACAGCAAAGGGAAAAGGCAAAGGCATAGAAAAGACAAAATCCAACACCACACAGTCACAGCTCTTTAATGTGTGCACAATCGGTGCAACAGGATACACCTGACCAATACGAAACATCAAGCAGGCAATTATCCCAAAATGTATGCTTACCTCATATAGAGAATTGAACACAAAAAGTTCTATTAATCTAAAACAGTACAACATACTGTATAAGCACAGAAATACCCAGGAATAAAATATGGCATGGTGTATGTTTGCCTTATATACTGTTCATATTTTCATCTGAATTGTTTGAGTGTACAGCAAAAATAGCAATTGTGACTTCACTGTCCCAATACTTGTGATGGGCACTGTTCCACAATGATACATTAACAGAACAACAAAAAGAGTGTTTCATAAAATAACCAGCACTATAAAATTCACTTCTTATTTAGAACGGTTATAAAAAAGAAACTTCAATCTCCTCATCATTGCTTAAAATGTGGTCTCTCTGTCACAGACAAAGGGATGTTATTGTGAAGAGCAATCCCCTTTCCTAAAGAGTGTGATTTTAAATTTGTCTGTGTTAGTTACTCGTAAAATTACAAGATTTTAAATGTTTTAGCATAGTATCCTTAGTATAATTACATTATTTTATATCTACAATGTCTGCATTTATGTGGATTATTTTCTTTATATTCCTCTGAAATTTAATTATTGCACATTGTTCCTGAGTTTTTGAAAGGCTAACTGTAATTTTGTCCTACACAGGTTCCTACATGTACAAAAATGAGCCCGAAGCTCATCACTTTACCACTCTTGGGTGTTGCTCTGGGTCTATTATCTGCAATCCCTCTGTTGGCAGAAGCTGTTACATTTATTGCTGAAGATGCAACTTTGAACAGTGTATCCACAACCCCCTCTGTACAGTTGAGCACCACCATGGCCAGCACAACAGCAACAGAGAGAACAACATCTCAAACAGAAGCCATAACCAGTAAAGCACCCGAATTTGCTTCAGAGACAACTCCTCTCAGAAATGCAACTGGATTCACAACAGATTCCACCAGTGGTGATTCCACATCTGTGTCGAAGAGCACCATATCTGATCCTTCACCCACAGCCATGTCAACATCAACAGCCAAGGGGACTCATGCAATTACTACTACAATAAGTACATCACAGTCCACCCACAATCAGTCAGTATCAACCCTGTTACCCAATGTCACAGGGAGTAGTCCACTGATCCCCACTTCATTTTACTTCACTCTCACCACTCCCACTTTAGGTAAGTCCAGTTTAAATCTTCATTTCACATGATATAATGTTGTTTTAACTGATGTTCGGGGGGGGGGGGGGTGATGACAACCAAGACATTTTTATATTTCCCAACACCTTATGCTTAAATGTCTCTTTTTCACATTCGTCTTGGACATTCCTACTCCACCCAATCTTCACCTTTGCAGCTACCCCTCAGTTAACTTCTGCATGAGGGGCCTATCCTCCACATCCTATGGGCACTGGGCTGGCCCACAGATAAGCCAAATCTCACTAATCCTAAGCACTCAAATGCACATCCTCAAATGCATTTGTTTCTTGGATGTCTTTATTCCTTGTAAAATTCAAAGGAAGAGTGGGGTTGTTGGAGAAATAGTAGCTATTAAGTCTGGTTAATAGTACCTTAACCAGACTTTCAAACCAATGCCCTACAATGATCTGGACACTGTGTTTTAGGAGGCTTAAATGCGAAGTTAAACTGAGAACATGACTACTAAGTCATGACTACTTAGTGATCCCTCACGGGATCAATAAAGTATCTATCTATTAAACATCCTATTGTACTATTCATTAGGGAAGTGGTGCAAGCCCCAGTGTACTGTCTTCGTCAGTCTGTACTAAATACTAAATACTAAAAAGTCTTAACGAAATCTCCCACATAATTTAAATTTGGTAAAGTGATTTTTCACTTCTTTACTGATATCTGGTGCATAATGGCTTCCTGAATTTAAAGTGCTATAATTATAATTTAACTATAATATTTATTGTAATATTAATTAAATTATTACTTACCATTATCATTATTGTTGTTATTATTAGTATAACTAGCAAAAGCTGGCATCAGTTGGGAGCTGTTCAATCCATCTTTTCAAACTATTATTTCAAAATAAAATCAATAACAAAGTATTTTCCTTTAAAATCCTCCACTGCAAAAAATAACAACTTTAGAGCAGGTACTTCTGTGATTCAATAAATTAATTTAACCTTAAAATGTATACTGTACAGATAATATTAAGGTCAAGCTAAAGACAAAAGTCTTAAAAAGTACATTAAATTATACAGTACAGTAGCTTTAACAAATATTAGAATGTCAGCAACTACTATACATTTCTTTTTTTTATTAGGTGAGCATTTTGGTCTCAGCTATTCTGAAAAGGCTATCACCATTTTCCTCAGTATTATTCTTGGGGTGGCAGTTCTCGTGTTATTCATGTACAGCCTTAATAAATGCAAGAGGAAGAAGACTCAGTATGTACACCGACCCCTCTACAACAACCATGATGACACAGGTAGGATATTTAGCATATTTAATTTGAAATATTTGAGTTTAATTATCAAAGGTCTGAATATGGTTGCTCCATTTCATAGATATTTCAAATTGTGAAAGAAACACTTAAATGTAAGTAAATATAATCTTTGATCTGAAATAAAATAAACTTGTTAAAAATACACTGTATATAATTAATTGGAATAACAACTCACTTCTAAGGATCACATTACATGGAGACTCCCAGGCATGGCACTGTTGAGAAAGGTACTTCATCTGAATAGTCAGAGTAAAATGCCCCATCATATTCTGTAAATGGGCTACAAATGTAAGTTGTTTTTTACTATAAAATTAGCTAAGAGAGGTGCACTTTAAAAATTTGTAATTTTCTAAAATACTGAGCTGTATATTAAAAACATGGAGCCATGGTAGCTCAGACAGCAAGGGCATCTAGCTCCTGACTGGAAGGTCCTGGTTTCAATCCCAGGTAGGGGTAAGTGATTTAGCTTGCCCTAATTCCTTCCAGATGGCTCCCAGGTCCACTTAGCCTGCTTTCCAAATGAGTACTGGTAGTTAATCCTTCCAGGGGTAATAGGCCAGCCAGAGTGTAATGCTAATCACCTCCACTTCCAGTGTTGGATGGTTGAGAAAAATGGTGGCCCTTGCTCCCCATTCCGCCCACGGGTCTTTATGGCCTGAAAAGGGACCTACCTACAGTATATTCAAAACATTTTCCTTTAACCTAACCGAATGCAATCTAATTAAATTTGATGTGACCCAGAACAGGAAATATAGTATTTTCCACCCCCAACAGTTCGAAACCCACTTGTATTACTCTTATCATTAATATTATCAAAAATTATAATTATAGCATACTGTATAACACAACATTGAGATTATGCATAAGACAGTCAAAATGCTTTTCTTCAGGAATATATGTCATGCTGAAGCATTTCTTTTACAGACAAATTTTATTTTGTAGACGTCCAGCTAGCAAAAGAGTTTGGGTTCAACTGCAACATTTGCCAGGCAGATTAGACGATCTTATGACTGTTGATAATAAATAATTTGTAGGTAACTTTAAATAAGAAAGTCTTTTGAATATTGCAGTCACAGTTAGAGGCAAAGTTAAGGAGAGCAAGAGCTGTAGGTACAGTACAGAGATGACAAACATTCAGAATCCTGTCTTTCTTGAGCACTAGTGGGAAAGGAGCATTACATTTGGGTCTAGGTGCTTCCTTCATCCTGTAAAATTTGTTATGGATTCAGTCCTATAACTTAGTTTAGCATAAAAAAATAATTATACTTTTAACTTAAAAAGTATAATGTCTTTAAAAAGTCCTCTTACTGATCCAATTATACTGTGAATAATTTTTTAAAAATTATTCAGCTAAAATTTTCACAGATGTTTCTGGCTTGCCACGTGCAATGCAATAATTTAAAATCATTTAAAAGTTGTAACATTAGTGGTCTATTATGTTTGAGTTTTTACATTTGCATGATTGATTACTCTTGCGTGATTACTGTAACATTTTGCTTTGATTTTTTTTATTTTTGGACAATAGTTTGCAACGTGTAGCATTAGAAAAAATATTATTTAATGGACTTTATTTATGGGCTGCATGATCTTCCTAGAACCTGATTGATAAGAAAAACAAAATCTTAAAGTTTCGAGGAAAATATAAAAATAACATAACTGCTTGACTTCTTTTTTTAATTTATAAACTAAAAAAGGACACTTAATTAAATGCACTTGTCATATATAATGGCTTTGTCATGTCCATACGATATATTTTAAATATCATTGTTTTCACAGTGAACAGGTACAGGACACCAGAAGACACCCTTGTGATTTCAGGAGGACTATATGATGGTCCTCAAATCTACAACCCTAACATGACAGTTTTGGATGAGGATGATGAATTCCATTCAGAAAATCCTGCTTTTACCAACCAACCTACACAATTCCGTCTGGAATTCTTGTCTGAAGAACAAGAAAGGTCTCCTGACTTGGGAGTTAATACCTTTGAAACCTTTAATGCTCCAACTGAGGAAACATAATGCTTTCCAACCTTTTATAATTATGGAACTGCATTTAACAATGTCATTTGCTAAACTCAATGACAAATAAACAGCAAGATAATATAAAATACAAATTTGATATATTGGTTTTAACGTCTAAAAAATTTCCAAATAACAGGTGTGGTGTATGTATGCTAATTATATATGCAATTCCATTAAATATTAAAGCATATAATTTAAACAGAAGTGAAATCTGATGGAAAAATCTAATATTTTGCAGTGAAGGTTTATATTAAAAAATTAAAGGAGAAAAAGAATATCTAGAGTTTCTCATAACTATCTGCAAAATTGTTCCAGAAGAATATTTTTTAAAATCTCTTTCTGTACTTTGAGACTTTTCTTAATTTACATAGACTAATTGTAATATATTATCCAAAATATTATACCATAGCATAAAAGAGCAGAAAATGTACACAAAAATACCAACAGAATTATTCATAAACATTTTATTACAACTGTAACAATAAGTAACAACACATACTATGTTCACAAATGGTATAATTTCCATATCCTACTGCAGGTGCTTTAAACTGGCTAGAAATGTGTAATAAGTAACAAGAAAAAAAATGTATATCACTTAAGTTATTCCATTAAATTAGAAATTCCAAGACTTCACTGAATTAGGAATGGAATGGAATGATCTCAATATTAGTAGTGTATATTCATTTTATAAGCCATATCATTTCATTCCTACAAATCAACTAAATGTATATTTAATAAAAATAACCAATGGCATTTAATACTAATCATGCAATGTCAAATGAAATACAAACTATTAATTGCTGTTGATAAATCCAAGGACTTTCAAAAGAATGTTATCTCTTTTAAAACTCTTGTCTTTTATTGTGGAGATATTGTGAACTGTAAATGTGTGTAACTGTACAGCAACTTTGAACTTTGTAAAAACTAAAATAAAAACAACTAAAGCAATGCAAAACTCTATAAGATTATATAAGAAATTCAAAGGATTTTTCTTCTGAAGCAAATATTGTGTAAAGTGCAAATAGAACCCTCGAAGAAAAGGTTTTAAAGATACTGAAACAATATTGTAAAACAAAAGTTTTGATTGTGGATCAGGTAGTAACAGAAAGACTTAGGCAAATATTTTCTCACATGCTTTCATTTTTCTCTTCCTGTCAGAGCTGGTAACAGCTGTCCAACCAGCATCTCGCATCCTTTTTATAGCCGCCATTTTCAGGGCTGCCCCTGGTGATTTTGGAACAGCAGGACTCTGAAACATAGTGTAATAATACAGTACATAAGTTCTTATATGAATTATCAAGTGTATTAAATAAAAAATCAATATACTGTATAGATGATCAAATTAAACCATCTCAAAAGCTATCTGTAATACAAGTAACACTTAAATGAATTTTCAACATTAAAAAATATAACTCTTAAAAGTTATGATCATCAATTGACATTGAAAATCATATTCATAATTTAGGTTGTAATATATTTCATATTATGTTGCCATTAAGAAATTATTTGCAAGGAAATCACATGAAATATACAATTAGTAAGTAATTGTATTTAACAATAGTTTAATATAATAAAAACATACCATCTTGAATTCTTCTCCACAAAGATGAAGTGCATGAGCATCACTTGAATACAGGCTCTTGAATGAATCTATCTCTCTAGGAAAATTCTAAAATAAAAATTGAATTTTTTACATGAGCATAGTGATTAAGTATAGTGTGAATACTTTAACTACTGAAAAAACATTCTGGAGATAAACCAGTTTTTGTTTTTACAATACCAGAGGTTCAGCATCAAACTGCATCAGTGAAACTATGCACTACGCACTGATTGAGCTGAAACTTGGAACACATCAAAATCCATAGCTTTTTCAAGTTTGCAAATAAAAAATTGCAGTAGTTTTTAGATTCACAACAGATGATAAAGCATTTAAAGAAACATGAGCCATCATGTTAACTACTCTTATTAAAAATTTATTTGCCAATTACCTCTAAACTGTATATTATAGATGTAATTCTAGTATCAACAGGATGAATACAGTATGTATGAAAATTTGTCTCTTGCATAAACAATAATGACTCCCTGACTGTCAATTGCTATTGCCTTTCTTATCAATATGCAGGCCATGCAGTAACTTATCTTGTTTAAAAACATTTGGCCAAATAACTTCATACTTCATATTATTGTAGTTTTTTTTACACTTAACTTTAACACTTTGATGAATTGGTGTTCCTGCTTAAACCAAGATGGTCACCTGGCCTCCTTTTTTTCTCACAACTCAAAGTGCTTCTCTTGGGAACTAATGCACCTACTGCCCTGAAACTTGGAAGACCATATGCTTCTGATTTATGCCTCACAAGTTGCTGTGATAATCTTCCTGCTCAAATTGAATTTTCAATTGCTTGGCAAAACATCACCACTTACGCAAATGTATCCTACTGTTTGGAAATGTTTGGAAAGTTAATTCAGAACTTGATCATTGTATTAATAATCGGTATCATTGTAGTAATACTGTAATTGTTAAAATTGAGAAATGGGATTCAGCCATGTACAACAATGGCTGTTTTACCATTGTTTAGTGCCTGTCTTTGGAATTACTATACCCATTGATTTAAAACTTTGTACACTAAAACCTGCTTCAAATGTGTGCCACACGTTTCAACATTTTTATACCCACATTGGCAAAAAATGTTTCATACCTCTAACTTCTCTTTTTCAAAAACTGAATTCCAGACTTGTTAGGAAAAATGTTAATCATTTTTAACTCCTTAATTTACTTAATTTATTAAAAAATTTAATTTAAATTTTAAATGTAATTTGGAAATGGGTAAGAAGTTCCTTGGAAGCCTTCAAAACTGTACACAGTTTTCTAGTTATCTTCCTTTAACAACAATGTACTGTATGTGTTTAAAACTGTGTAGAATACAGTGTTCCAGTCAAAGTAAATTCCAACATAACATGATTAAAATAGTAATTTATTAATGCACTATTTATGCCTCAGCTGCTAAATATTCCTGTATTTAAAAATGAACTATGTTTTTATCTTAAAGATCCTAAACTTAAAAAAGCAGCATCAAAGAGTGAGCTACCACAGGGTTTCAGAAAATTGCAGTAGCAGTCCTAATTACATCATTATTAAAACCTCCTTGTTTACCAGTATGTCACTTTGTTCAGAGTTGTCTGAATTCATATCAAGCTCCACAGCAACTTTTCTTTTTTTCTTTGCACCATCAGTGACTGGAGTGGGTCTTGCTATTTGCACTGACTTCACAATAGATGGGGTTCGTACCAAATATGTCTAAAATAGAAAATAATTAATGCTATGTTCTTTTTTACTATACACACACGTTTAATAGTCATATTTAAACAAAAAATACCATGTAAGGCAATAATATGTATTTCAAAAATACCTTCAAAAGTGGAAGCAAAGGGCAGCTTTTCTGGCTAAATGGTTTTAAAAATGACAATATATAATCCACTTTGAAAACAAGGGAAATTAAACTTTTACCTTAATGTCTGGAGTGGACAGGTTTTTAACTTTTTTCACTGGTGTCCAAGATAGATGTTTTGTCGATGAATATTTTATTTCTGCCTTTCTCAATATTTCAGACACACTGTTCTTGGCAGATTTTTGAGAAGGAGTTTCTTTTGTGCTGGTACTAGCAGTGGAACTCAAATCTTGGGGATCTGTTTTCTGTCCATCAAAGAAATATTTGTATTTATTTGTAATATATTAATACAAAACAAACTCATTCAGAATATGCACAATGAGTACATAATTTCACACTAGGAATTATACTATACTATACATCAGATTTTAAAAACAAATCTCTGTCAGTATTGAATCAGATGTTATACTTAAGTTTAAACAAAAGTAAGCCTGGTGTTTTAATATTTTAAAACTGTACGTTCCAAAAGGAATGTTCACAGGAATTCTATTCATGTGAAAGTTCTAAAACTAGAAATTCTCTGTTAATGGGTGAAAGGACATTTAAAATTATATTTTGAAAAAAAAACTACACATTAAAAACATATTATTTGTCTGTAAAACATCCATAGGAACTAAATGACTGAACTGTAATTTCAGATGTCTACTAATAATAGTGTGACAAAATAAAAAAATATCAGCGTGCACTGTAAAATCTATATAGGCTATATTTTACATACTAGAAAAGAAAGTCCCTGTTCTTTTCACTCTTTCTGAATACTGACATTTGCTTTTTAATTTTTTAGTCTCTTCTTAAAATAGCCTTAAAAGTCTTCTTAATAGTCTTTTAGAAGTTATATATTTTCTTACAAGGGACCTTCAATTTACGCTGCCCTCCAGAAGTATATTTACAGCAAAATCTAAATATTTTGTTGGCTTTAAGTCTAGCAATTGGATTATGTGCTGTATACTTATAATATGAATGACAAGGATGTTATATTAATGCCTTTTTTGAGTAATTACATCCATGCAATTGATTATATTAGAACCATATTAGAACAAAAATATTATGTACTTTGTTTTCATCCCAGTGATTTCAAGTGACCATAGTCCTGGGACACAATTGCTTTAACACACATTTCCAAGTGTATACAGTCAGTATTTGGTTACATATCCCTTTCAGGCAATAACTGCATAACTGAGCTCACCACACTCTTTGTGTAATCATTGGAGATGTCTAGCCAGGCCTTTACTGTAGCCAACAGCCTTAATTTATTGCATATCATTTTAGTGATGTGGCTTAGACTTTTTATTCAGCATATAAAATACATGTTCAATTGCATTTAACTCTTTTTTTTATTTCTCCCGATGGACTAATTGATTGCACTGGTTATTTATTTTGGTCACTGGCATCCTATATTAAGTATGAATAAGTATGAAATCATTTTCTTCTATATAAGCAGACATAATGTTTCAATAAAGTTCAGAATTCATTCGGTTGTAACATTAGTTAAAACATTGTAATATAATTTTTATTTTTTATAATCAAATGCTATTATTATAATTATTATTACTACTAATAATAATGATAATCATCCATTAGTTACATTAATTGAAATAATAAAGTTATACTCAGGAGTTGTACTTATCAGTTATTGTTTCACTTGGTTAGAGTCAAATTTCCATTTTAGATTTCATTGTCCCAGTACATTTGCAGGGCGAGCCAGCAGCCATATCACCCTGCAACTCACAACTGGCAACCCACTGAGGCTAAGCAGGCATGAGCCTGGTCAGTACCTGGATGGGAGACCTCCTGAGAAAAACTAAGGTTGCTGCTGGAAGAGGTGTTAGTGAAGCCAGCAAGGGGCGCTCACCCTGTGGTCCAGGTGGGTCCTAATGCCCCAGTATAGTGACGGGGACACTATACTGTAAATAAGCGCCGTCCTTCGGATGAGATGTAAAACTGAGGTCCTGACTCTCTGTGGTCATTAAAAATCCCAGGGTGTTTCTTGAAAAGAGTAGGGGTGTAACCCCGGCGTCCTGGCCAAATTTCCCCTGCCTCCTAATAATCCCCCTCTATGAATTGGCTACATTACTTTGTTCTCCTCCCCCCCCTCTCCCACTCCGACGGCAGGCGGAGCGACGCGCCGGTTGGAGTATTTCTCGGTCGCAGTTAATGGCAACGTCAGCTCAAAGATTTGGTTCAAACCACCAAATGGAGACTGGTGTGCCGACAAGCGGACCCTGCTGATGCGGGATTAACGCTAGGAAAGAGAGAGTACATTTGCAGGGCACTGTAAATACAATTAATTAAGCTGACCTTCTCCTTCATTTCACTGTTGAGCTGTTGCTTTAAATTTGAAAACTCCACTTTCAACTTTGAAAGCTCCTGTTCCTGTTTTCACAAAAAGATAATTTTAGTGGATATTTTTAAGAATAATTTTCAATTAATTAAATATATTAAGGCATTTGTCTCCACCCTGAAACAGTTTAACATTTTCCATTAGAAAGTAATGAGAATAAACAATTGATTAAAGGGGAACTGCTATATTTCGGGTTAGAAAGAATCAGTAATGATGAGTCCAATTCAAACCACGATAAAAGTAAAATGTACACATTAATGTATAAAACCTCCAATTTACATCAGAAAATAGACACAATTTCCAGGTATGCGCAGCACCATATTCTGTGGAATACTACTTATTAGTTAACTGTGCATGCAGATCACTTTGGAACATTTCTGTTGTAAAATGTGTGCTGCACAACCTGTACTTATTTGTTCGTACATTACATCGCAATTCAAGATTTAATAACTGATCTGAGAAATTGGGACTGCAGTTCCCCTTTAAATTAGAAATATGCAGTTAAGTATTCCAAAAACAATATTTCATGATGCAATCTAGTAATACAACAGCATTTTCTAAAAACTTTCAGTGTTTATTAAAGAGTTGTTCAACAGGGAATATTATACTGTGTACTTTAAGTGAAGTTATATCATTCTTACCAGGGATGTTTTAGCAGTGATCAATTCTATCTCTTTCCTTTTCTTCTGATGAAATTCAGCTTCTTTTTCTTCCACGTTTTTGTCATACTGGTTCTATTACATAGTAATACAAACATAAGGCTAATCAATTATCACATAACTAAATGGCATTTTCAGCAAATTAATAAAACACAGAACACATTAACAATTAATTTTTTTACTATTTTTACCAACACTTGGTACAGTTTTACCTTATGCTTCTCCATTAAAGTAACCATTTCAGATATCTTGTGTTGGCATGTTATTTCAGTTTCTTGTTTATTCTTTAATGCTTCATCAACTGCAGACTTCAGTTTTTTTATCTGAGAAAAGACAAACAAAACTGTGTTAACTGACTCATTGCTGGAAAATATAACACAGGACCATAAGATGGGTTTGCAAAAAAAAATCTGATTTATTTTCCTTGTTCAATAGTTTAGTAGCAAATTGAATCTGTGTTTTGTTTTTTGAAGGAAAATAGAGTTTGGGCATAAACTACCTGCTTGGGAATACCCTTCCTAATAGCCATAACACTTTGAATTATTAATCCTAAATAAATTCTGTATTAGTTTCCAATTGTGACTCTGTATCCTTCCTTACAGTAGGTACTAAGTGTAATTTTTTTTCTTAGGTTGTCTCAAGCTTTCAGTAGACCCATTGTGCTTTTCTATTATTATAAACCCTAATCTTTGTCTCAAGCTTTAGAGATTTAATGTATACATCATATGTTACTTTATTATTATCACAATTTCCAATTGTTTCTGTCACATCTATTTACTTAATTGTATTGTGGTAGTTTAAAAAGAAAATCAATAAGAGCATCTCTCTGTGCCTTTACATCTTGCATTTAGGTGCAATAATTGACCATTTTTAACAATATAAATTTTGTCCCCTAATAAAGTGCCAGTCACCTTTGTTCATAACACTAAGACCTCATCAAACATGAAGAAACCCATACCCATCTCTACATCAGGTGGTCTATAGTATACACTTTTTGTTAAGACTTTAACAATAAGATTTTCTGTTTCCCAGTTTAACCTATATAGATTCTAAATTATTTATACTAACTCCAGTTCACCAGCAGGTATACTGTATATACTGTAAACTGTATAGACAGGGAGGGTGAAAAAAATCAGTATCTTAAAACACAAAACCTTTTCATTGAGGTCTGCTTCAATTCCACTTTTGGTTTCGATCGTCTTATGAAGATTCTTAATATTGTCCTCTTGAAGTCTTGGAACAGTTTCAAGCTCTGTTTTCAATGTATTTACCTTAAGCGAGGGAAACAGATAAATTGCAACAATATTACTTTTATATAAAGTATTACTTCAAAATTATGGGTTCTGTATTCAAAACACTTAATGTACCTCTATGTTTTGAGTAAAGTGACAATTCTGAATAAAAAAATATATGGTATAGTTTTTATTATTATTTATTCAAAATAATTCAATTTAAATCTCTTACTAAACAAACATTGTAACTTACAAACAGTTCTTAAAATTGATTTCAATATTCAAGTCATTACTATATCTGGAAAGCTATGCAGTTTACAAAGACCCTGGTCAGAATGAAGGGTTGTTTATACTTAAGTAGTCTGTTCTTACAGCAGATATGGGCTTGGGATGGCCTATGGAGTCAGTTCACATTTTCTCATCCTCAGGAGTGGGAAAAGCAATCTGCCTACCTATCCTTAGCACCAGCACTTTGTCTTGCTCTTTTTTAGACTAAAAACATAACTGATATTTCTGGTCACAGAAGACAACAGAAGTAAATTTAGCAGCAAAGAGTAGTGTTTTTATATTTGAGGAAAAAATGTTTCCTTTTACTACTCACCACTCTTAGCTTGTATCTCTGAGATGCATACAAAGGATGAGTGGGGGTAGTATTACACTGTAGAGGGCCTGGACTCACAGTTTTTTGCAAAATATTTGCAGTAGTAGAAGTTTATGCGTTAGTTTGTAATTAAATCTGAATGTGCCAATGGGACAAAGAAATCATGTGATCCACTTGGTCGTTTTTTGTTTCTGGAGACGGTGCATGTTATCAAGTATTTTAAATTGGTGTAAGGATAAAATGTGTACTGATACCTTAATACTCCACCCTCAGCTGTTACAATTTTAAATTAATTTCTATAAATTATTCACAAAACTCTGAGGAATAGATTTAAGATGTGTTTTATACCTAAGTTACTGTATGTAATACCACTTCAAAATTTGAAGTGCAGCAACTGTCTTTGGAACCGCCCATTTGGTTTAAGCCACTAGATGTCAGCTTAGGGATTCTCTAGAGGAAGAATGAGTGCAAGCATTTGCACAGAGCTGTAAGACAGGAATCTAAGCAGCTAGTTTCCATTATCTTTCTTGTATTCATATACTGTAGTGAGATCAAACCAGTTTGGTCTCATTGTAAGAATGGTTTATTTGATTTAAGGGTACTTTCATGGTTAAGCAATATCGCTGGTTAGATTAGTTCCAGAGCTGGCACTGAAATGATCTACTGATAATGCTCCATGCTTGCCCAACTTCTCAGGGTTAGAAATAGGTTATATGAAAAGATTTAGCTTCCACCAATTAAATCACTCTCCAAGGAGCAAGTGCTCCATTGGGAAAGGTTATGGGAGTTCTGTGGTGGGTGATGCCATCTCAGCTGCTAGCACAGTCTGAAGGAACCTTTTAAAGTTCAGACAGAAAGGGAAAATGAGATAGCCCAGTATGTTATGGACCTTAGTAATATGGGACAGTTATTTTCCTACACCAGGATTCACTGAGAGATCCAGGAAATTAATTTAAGTACATCTCCCAACTTTGTGCTAATCTGGCACATATCTCAACAATTTTTAAATAAAACACATTCTGTACATACCTCAGTTTGAACATTATTGCACTTTTCACGCTCTGCTGCAAGTTCTCCTTTTAAATTCTTATTCTAAGAAAATGAGATGATGTATAGAATATGTGCATATCCAAAAACAACATTATTATTTAAACTTTCTTTAAATCACATAATGTGAACATTTAGTTCAGAAAATCAAAATACATACAGTATATATGTTATATGTATATGTATATTTCATACATTATAAATGTTATGTAAAATATAATGGTTACTGTAATTCCAAACAAAAAACAATTCACAAGGTTTTGACAGTGGAGACTCTTCAGGTATGTGATGGAAGAAATATGAGGCATAAGCATCAGGATGGAGAAGATGAAAGAAAACGTGAGAATGGATAGAGAACTGTGAAAACTAAATAGAAATCTAGGAATTTATGTAGTAAATATGGAAGGTGGCAAACTGTAAAGGAGGGGAGATATAAGAGAGACATCAGTTGACCATTGAGAGCCAGGCGAATGTCTGAATCAACTTTAATGAATATATTGGCTTCTGATTTGTAGTATGTGATTCTTTGAATATCAAAGGTAGTGTATCTCATGGCCAGGAAAATTAAAATGGGGGACTAGAAGAGGACTTGAATCTTTACTGCTTCTTTGTTCCTTTAAATGGTCAATTAGTCTTCTATCTTTTCTACCAATGTAAATGACAGGACACTTTCTGCAAAAAATGCAATGAATGAGATTGAAGTGAAGGCATTACTCCCTTTAAGTGATCATGAAATGATTAGAAGGATCAATTTTAACCCCACACATATAAATTACCCACTATCCAAATATATAGTATATAGGAAACAACAAACAAGAAAGCAATGAAAGTTTTCTTCAAGCTGATGCTTCCTCAATTTACCTCTCTTGATTATGATTACATCTCTGTGCCCTTTCACAAAGATTTGAAGAGTACTAATACAACAATAATCCTAAATTAAATGTGGTTCACATATGCTCCAAGCCCTCACTGATTGATTAATCTCTCTCCAATGTCTAACTTTTTTCATTTATATTTACAAATGTAACTTACATTACATTTACTTCCTTGTTTCTCCGCACACCTGAAGAAAGCTATACAGCTAAAACATTTTTTACTTAGTACAGTACCTCTTGCTTTAGATCTTCTTGAGCTTTGTTTTTCTGTTCCATTTTTTTCTTTAAGGTATTCAGCTACAAAAAAAGTGAATCTAAGGAAATCATTTTAGATCAATATCTATGTTTACTTTAATAAAGATGAAGACACAACCATCTTACTAAATTATATTAAAATATAATTTAAATTTACATTGTCTGTATAATTTCATATAATTAAAAAAAATTAAAGTATGCCATAGCATCTGAATATATGAGGCAAGAAGGGGGTATTGAAATTGCAAGATTATACAAATGCAGTAATTAACTTTAAACTTAAGCATTTACCTTTGTTTCCAGGCTCTTAATATGTTTTTCCCTTTTAATTAATTCACTCTGCAAACTTTTAGTCTATGAAAACAGTAAATAAATAGTTATTCATCCAATATAGACATTATTATCATCCCAAATTAAGCTGTCCACGCAGATTTTCTTTTGATCATCTATTCATCAAAGAGGCAAAACAACTTTTATTTGGCTATTACAGAGGCCAAATAATGTTTTAGGTAGATATCTACAAATAATTAAACCATGTATTTATGTTTTAAGATTAAATTTAATTTTAATTTACTTTTTTAAATTAAAACATCACATTTTTACCTTTACATTGTTTTATGACATTTGACTTAATCAAGTCTTTTCTTAACCACTAGAATTCCAAATTGTTTGGTACAATGAGGAAGGATATTCAAAATCTAACAATAATATTGCTATAGTCCTTACTCTTTTTTCATGCTCTTCTAGCTTATTCTCAGTCTGAAAACCTTGCTTTTCAATTTCACCTTTCAGTAATTTGAGATCCTCTCTAGTGAAAAATGTTCAAAGGGAAACAAATTAATAAAATTGATGAAAATATACAACATTCATCATGGATATGTCAGATATTCCACGTTAACAAAATGTGGTCAATGCCAATTTTTCTTGACACAGCAGGCATTCTCCAGCTAATGTGAAAGTTTTATCAGAGAATGTCCTGTGGACACATGCCTGAGGGCACACAGTTTACAAGTGCTTTTCAAGCCATTAATTAGATTTATCAAAAGTAACTACAATTTTCATATCTATAAAAAGTTCAGATGGGTGACTTTAATAGGATCTACCACATGGGGGTCAGCACTGTTTGATGAAAGAATGGGGAAGGGCACTTTTCTGAGGGATGCTGGACCTCACTTTCATCCTTTTTTCATTTATAGTGAGATGTGTCATTTTCTCATCACCTCTCATCTCCCATTTTTTTATTACTGAAAGAACCCAATTGAATATGGAGTAGAATATTTTAATATGTTAATAACATTTTCAAAAAATGTAACAAAAATCATACCCGAGTTGATGGTTTTCTTTGTATAGTTTTTCAATTTCTTTCCTGCTATTTTCTTCATTTTCCTTGCTTGCCTAATTTGAAAACATAATCAAAACAAAAACTGCATTTATTTTCCTTCCTTGTTTCTTGTTTAACAATTTTCATCACATTAAACATATGAAACAGAGAAAAAGTCGTAACAAATAGCATATTTAAGGAAATTTAAGAAATATTCCTTTTTGTTTATCAAACTTTCACTGGTGTAAAATGTTAGCAACATAAAATCTTTTTTCATTTTCAAAAAATATATATCCCTTTCTATAATATGACTCAATATAGGATGACACTCTTCCATAGGTAGCAAACTCTTTTAAAGTCAATATTTTGACATGCAAACCTTCAGGTACTCTTCAAGGTTTTTAACATTAACAGCTTCGCTCTTCATCTGATGGATAGCATCCTGCTTTTCTGTTTGTAGTTTGTTAAAATTTGACATTAACTCTTGATATTTTTCCCTTTTAAGAAACAGTGAAATATGACATTGTCAATGTAGAGGCAATCATATTAATATAACCATATTAGGCAATTAAGTTATTAAAGTTTTAAATGTTCCATATACAATAAGATGGGTACCATATGGATAAATTTTAGTATATTAGGAAAATTGCTACTAGAGTCAGTGAAGGAACACATACAATATATTGCTAAGCTTTAATCATTTGTAACTCATTGTTGGATAAATTCTAGTCAAAAAAACTTTTTATCTGTTCAGAACTGTTAACTAACATGGCTCACAGTTGCTAACTTAAAAGCATGCACTTCATCATTTTTGGTCAAACAGGGTTAAGGTACTGCCTATTAGTTACAAATGTAATCTATCACATATTTTAAAAAATATATTAATTATTTAGGCAGATGCTGGACAAAGCATCCCATAATGCATTATAGTGAGTCCTAAAGAGAGTTGTGTTGTACAGTATGTATCTCTGGTAAGTTTCATAAGACATTTAAAATACAACATAAGATCCCTAAAATCTTAATTTCAAAAGCTCTTCAATTTGGTAAAAGTTATGGTGTAACTAAATTAAAAACAAACAACATGACACACTGTTGTTGTTTTAAGTCTTTCTTTAAATCTTCCATTTCCTCCTGTGGTACCACCACTTTCCCAAGAGCTGCAGATAACTGTTCTTCAATTTCACATATTTTTCTCTGAGAAAGATAGAAATGTATGTCATTTTCATATAGGTATTCTTACAAGTAACAAAAACAAAATTTCATTAAACAGAGCTTAAATTTTACTCCATTTCAGACATCCAATACAAATAGGTAAATGATTACCATAAACAGGTTTAAAGAAAATGTCACCATTTATATTAGTAAAAAATTAGTTAACCACTAAAGTTTAAATGTGGAAACATACTTCTCTGTCTTGCACAGTGTCCTTCAATTTTTTCTGGTCTTTCTGTAATTCTTGTAGAGTCTCTTCCATGTATTTTTTTTCTACAGAATTAATCTGACCTATATTCTACACAAAATGGGAATTTATTATTGTTACAGAAAAACGTAAAGGAGAAATTAAATATCTGTTCAAAGGCTCATTTGACTTTACAAAAATTTGAAAGCAGTGAATATAATATTCTGCTTATTATAAGAATCTACCATATTTATTGAGTAGGAGCACAAAAAATGTTGAGGTTGCTCTTATAACGATGACAAGCAATGGGTATTATTTTAAATTTTCTCTGCTACATGGACAGACACCTAAGCAACAGAATTTACTTTTTTTCAACTATACATCATATAGCAGCAGTTACTAATGACACAAATGAAAGATTTTTTTCCTGAGAAATTAGATGGTACTGTATAATACAAATATTGCATCCAAAAATCATTGAATGACTTAAATTCGCTTCAGAGCATATCTGACCCCTTGTGATATGAACATCTCTTCCTTGTTTATTTTTTAAATAGGGATATTCCCTCTTGCTATATTAACAAGTAGCATGACATTACTAAAAAGTGGAAAATCCTAAATGGTTACTGCTAAAATCTGGTAGTTTTAACTTATAATTATTCAATATTTCACACTACTGTTAGAATTTAGCATAACTGTCCAATTACCCATTCTATATGGAAAATGTATTAAGAACTATTTGAAGTCATAGTTTGAGAACAATTTCACTCACCCTTAACTTACAAATTTCAGTATTTTTATCTTCAAGTTCAGCAACAAGTTGTCCTGACTTTGACTCCTCTGTTTTGAACTTCTCTTCTAACAGTTCCATGGACTTAGTAATAACATCCTTTTATCATAAAAAAGTATACTGTATAGTTATTCATATTCAAAGTTACACTTAAACAAAAACATATTTTTTAGAATAATGTGTTCTTAGATATAGTGTTATCAAACTCTTACTTTGTGAACCCAGCATCTTTTTTTCCCAGCAGAACAAAAATACCATTAACTCTTTAATTGAGCCTAGTATTCAACAGAAAGTCAAGCAGTAGTTTAATTTAAAAAACTTTTTTGGTAAATTTAATAATGCAATAGAATGAATAAGCCTACATTCTTTAAGGCCTTATAATATATTTTAATTATGTGTACAATTTAATGGCTGAACTAAAGGACACGTGGAATTCTGCATTCTTTTTCTGAGTGTACAAGGAAATCAAATATCAGTGGTGACACACTGCCTAAATGTAATAGAGAAATTTTAGTTAATTTTATGTTTTATATATATTTCCACTTCTACCTTTTTACTTATTTACAGTATGAAACAAACCTGAACCATGCAAGCATTTAGTTTTGTTAATCGTCTCTTATAAATATACTGTATTACATGCCATACTTTCATTTTGAGATTATCCCAGAATGCATAGGAGTATTTAATTATGGTTTTACTCTGCTTGCGCACTCATGCAATTCCTGTTTTTTATACCAAGAAATGATATTTTTGATAATCATATGTGATCATCATGTTTTTATCAACTTTTAAAGCACTTTAACTGCATATCTATTTGATAAAATATTGATATGATTTTATTTTTTTTCTTATTATTTTATATTGCTTCTGATTTTGTCTCTTGTATGTCAAGCAACTGAAATGTTATTAACCACTACACTGACAACTTTATTTTGGGTTTTACCAAAACCACAAATAAAAATTCTAACATTACTTGTATTTGTATGGTAAAAATAAAATATTACCAAATCATTTTTGAGAATTTTAATTTGTCTTTCCTTCTCGCTCTTTTCCTCTCCTATTGCTCCTGGAATGTATAGAAATAAATCCAGAATTTAAATTAAACTTTAAAATTTAACATTAAGAAAATGTAAATATGCAGTATATTAATATATTTAAATTTAAATAAAGTATTTTTGATACCTAATTCACATGCCTTCTTCTTTAGTTCATCAGAAACTGTATTTAAAATATCTTCAAGCTCTCTTGTCCTTTAGGTAAATAAATAAACAATATGTCATTTAAGGAATCAATAAATGAATTCCATGAATATGTGTAATGCAAACAATGAAGCTGGAAAGTGTTTTGCTATCTCAAAGCCATAATGGTTACCTTTGCTGCTCCAAAGCAAGTGATGCTTTTATTTCCTGAGATTTACCCTGAAGCTCATCAATTACTGCTGCCTGTTGATCCTTCATTTTATTAAGTTCTTTTAAACTGGTTTCTTTCTCCAGAAGTATCTGAGCAAGTTCACATTTATCTTCTAAAGCAGTTTCAAGCTCTTTCCTACATAACTAAACAGATGCAGGGAAAAGTAATGTATACTGTAAGATATGTTCATGATTAAAAAAGTTCATTTATAAGGTTCATTAATAATGAATCTTAATTACTCAAATGTATTTATATAAAGCATTATGCTGCATAAAATAAATATTTGCCTTATATTTCCTTTATTTAGACACAAATATCTTAACAAATCAGTCTTACTGCACCAAGAGTGATTAATTTAATAACACCTATTTTACTTGATCAACTAAAACCTTTGATTTTATGTAATACATAGTTTCAAATATAATGTAATACTAAAATATAGATTACAGTACATAATTTGTCTTTTTTTCCAAGTTTCTAGGATTCACTGAGAGATTCTCAGAACCGTGACAAACATTCTAAAGATATACAGTAGTGTTAGGAGGATGCTTTATGCTATCAAACACTAATTACTATTCATTAAATTAAGAATTTATGTGGGAGAGTCCTATTTTCTCCACACAGGCTGGGAAACTCTTACTGTATATGAATCTCAAAAGCAGAAACTGAAATGTTAGACATATTTAATAACTGTTTTCTTACTCAATTTGTCAGAGGACCTACAAAAGGTATTGTATTAATCTCATCTTTTCAAACAATCAAGAAAGAAGCAAACAGAGTTGAGAGAACCCTTAGGGTACTGGAATCATAATATACTGTGCTTTGAATGCCCGTTGCTGAGGTTCTGCAAATTTTGCATAAGTTAGAAGAGACCCTATCTAAGCCATTGCATGAATACATGTAGAGAACTCCCATTCAAGATACTGTACTGTAACAATCCTCCCTTATTTGCCCTAGCTGTGTCTGTGAGGATGTAGGGAACCAGGGTTTATTGTCCTTTAACCGTTAACAGTTGTGTGAGCTCAACATGGAAGGTGATAGAGAGTGAGAAAGAGAATGCGGCAGCAGCTAGAAGTACATGAGGTAGCAAGAGAAATAAAATATACTTCCCCCATTTATATAAGGGGAAAAATTTAACAATAATGAATTAAATAATAGTTTTAAGACCCTATACATAGAGTAAATAGAGGACCACTTAAAATAAATAAAATAAAATGCCCCTATACAGCTGCACTATTTGCTGTTTACATATGTAATGTAAACTCTTTTTACGTTGAAAATGTTATTACGGAAGCCACAGGAGGATTTTAATTCCTGTCAAGCCTTGCATAACCAAAATTTATTTATCCCAAGAGTTTGTCAAAAGGTAAAAAACAGAAGCTCAAATGGTTTATCAAATCAATTTGGAAAATTGTAAGGGAAGAGTTATAATACATAACTCTTATAATCCTATAAAAACAGCATTACTTTAAAGAAAAGGTGTATGATGAATAGCAAGTGCAGAAATAATAAAAGATATGAGACAGACAGAGAAAGAGACAGACAAAAAGGAATACTGCAATGTAGGCTATGATAAATAATAAAAGATGCTTTAGGTATTACAACAGCAAAACACAGTTAATAATTAAGACAAAATGTATACAAGATTATAAAATTCTAGACTGGACTGGAGAATTGCTAACGTAGTGTCCATAAAAGCAGTGACAAAAGGGAGCCAAGTAATTACAGACCAATAAAGTCAGACTTCTATTACATGTAAGGTTATGGAGATTCCTAGTATCTCCATACCTAGTACCTAGAATTAAAGAAGGCTTTTGATAAAACGTCTGATAAAAGATTAATTTTCAAATTACAGGTGATCAGCATTTGTGGTAATGTGTGTGTTTTAGAATTGGTTAATGGATTAAAAGCAGATAAAGAGTGAGAAATAGTTAAGTTTGATGAACCAAATACCAAAATAGAAGGATTAGCAAACAGAATCAAAGTGTCATAGAATGCAAACTGTTGAAGGAGGAACAGGCTGTGATTAAATAAGCTGTATTAGTGGCCAGGATTGTGTCAAGTATACCTCCACCCAAAGTTTTCAACTTCAAAGTTTTCTATTGCTGACAGCAGGGCAGGAATCAATTAGCAACAATTTAAAAACATCCTGGCTGTCCAGACATGAAGCAATTACCACACCCTTGAAACTGACACATGGAGGTGTGAGGGATTGCTGAGCCAGTTTGGACCAGATCTATTATTCAAACTCATCATTTTGACAAAAGTAAACCAATGGATTTCTTCTAAGACTAGAGGACACAAAAGAAAACAACAAGAACAGGAAGCACATCTTCATCTTAACATTTATGT